>NC_069371.1:39960000-44960000 GCF_021730395.1 Mercenaria mercenaria | reverse complement strand
AAACCCTATTACTCTGGTTTGAATTTTGACAGAGTTATGTCCCTTTTATACTTGGATTTTTTTTAACTGGCAAAACTCTTATTCAGAGTAAAGCACTGAGAAAAGTCGAGCGCGCTGTCTTACGGACAGCTCTTGTTTTACAATTTCCTATAGGTAGGAAAAGTGGCGACTCGAATATTAAGTTATCTCACGAAACAGAGGTGTTTATTACCTGACTCGGGAACATACGTAGTGACAGTTCAATTGATGCAATTAGTTGGACTTGAAGCTGTGTCAAGTATTTATACGTTAAGTCCAGTATTTATACGAACTCGAAGTTTCGTGGAATCATCTCACGAAAATCAAGTTTTAATTACTGACTTTGGCGCATGCGAAGTGACAGTAAAATTTTGATTGAAACAATTACCTGGACTGGACTCGATGTTTTGTCCAGTATTTTTTGCGAAACGAGTCGTTATGATATCGTTAGAGTTCTTACACTATTATATCGGTACTGGTAGACAGAATTAATTGGAACTCTGTCGATTTCCTTGTCTTTACTGTATATCTTTAAAAAGAAAAATTAGGTTTCCGCTTGAGCTGACTGTCCTAAATATGGTTATCTAATTCAGCAAGTAGGATAAAGAGTTTAGTCCAATATCAATTAATAAAAATGAACAAAAATATTTAGTAGATAAGAAAATATTTTATAAATTATAAAACTACTAAGTATAGCTTTATTAATGTTTAAACATGAATTAAGAATAATATATTTACCTGTCTGGCACAATATCTAAACATAAAGTGGCAAACGTATTACGGATTTACCGGCTTAAATACATTAAAGAAACATATATGTATCATTTGCAGCAAAGAAGTGTCACGATTGGTAATCAAAACTGTTGCATATTTGAATACTGCATAAAATCTGCACATACTGCACAATTTATTCAGTGTTTAATTTTGTTCAAGAATGATTACCCTGCAAGTAGACGCCTTTCCTTTGTATTAATGCGCCATAAAAGAAAAATTTTATTGCTAACATAGGCTTAAGAAAGGTCAGTTCCCGAATGTTTCCTTGTGGTAATAACAAAGTTTCATGCAAGTTAAAATACTGTTGAACGGATATTATGCGCTTTGATTACGTTTAATTGAATGCTAGTACAAATCTTAAATTGTAGTCGTTATCATGTTTGTAGGGGAATATCAGAGAGTATCTGGACATATAAATGAATAACTCCAAATGTGGCTCCTTGGCTAATCTCGGTACTCTTAAGAATCCTCGATAAATAAAAGTGTGCATATAGCACGAGTATCCTCCATTCAACATTTTCTGTATAAAAACAATGTGGCTGTATAAACAAGAGTATGCAATATCAAGTATCTTTATCTTTATATATCAATTAAAATGTCATGAATATGTCCGTATTGTGCACGAACTAAGTGAATTGTTGTATTTTAGGCTTGATTGAGATGAATGTAAGGAAACTATACATAATATTATATGCTTTCATATGTGCACTCACTCTGTGTATGATAAGAGATATGTACGCACAAAAATACAACGTCTTGTTGTAAAGAAGTTGAGATAACAAAGAAAAACGTTAAGATTTCCTTTTTAATTCTTCAATGTCAGGCGCACATACTTTCTGAAAAATGCTCTCAGAGCATAAGTGAAACGTTATCAAAAGATGCAACCTAATTTAAATGCACATGTATTGCTTCAGACAGTCTGCAAAGGACATGTAAAGTTCAGAAACACAAACTAAAAATAGATGACATCAAACCTATGCGCCATATTTTAAGAGCAAACTAACGTTGAATTTTATTTGCATAAATTAGTCTGACAGTCTACAGCTTACAAGGCATTGTCATGTTTTCCTAGAAAGTGCACAAGTAGAAACTTAAAGGTCACTATTGGTAACAGTGCAAGAAATAGAAAATTAAAATATAAACGTGTCTAATCGCAGACTTTGTTTTAAACCTAACTTCATCACTGATTTTTGATCTTAGTATGAATGGATACATTTAAACCTCCAACACAGGATATCTGTACAGTAAAATTGTAATGTCTGATGAAAAGTTACCTAGTCATTTGAATTATTTAAGAATATAAAAACAAGTAAAATTGTAACAAAATTCTCCGAAACGCGGAAAACATGTGTAGTAATAGACAATGACTAGAGAAATGGATGGTCAACCAATATAAATCAATGCATGAGGACAACCGAATACGTGGGTAAATCTACATGTGATTTTGTGTTTTAATTCAAAAAAAGAAGGTTTGTTGTTCTTCCCATGATCTTATCATGAATTCAATATACCGAGTCTCGTGCTTCATACAGTGAAATCGCTCTGAATCTCGTTTAAAAACATATGAACCTTTTTGACAGTGAAGACACTTTCATTGCTTTTTACTATATAAGCGTACAGGAGTTTTATGTATTCAGCATTGTAATCTAATTGAAAAAGTGGAAACACCACAGGTCGTTCAACACGACAAAAATGAAAATTGAATGCTCGGTTTGATTGAGCCTGTTCATAGACGGTAATTGAAATGTATGCTACCCTCCAAGACTTCACTAGCAAAATGTCAGTTCCAATTATTCCAATGTAATGTACTTTACGGATAAACGAATATTTGTACAGTTACACGCCACTAACTACATGCAAAATAGAGGGTTTACGTGCAAAATAGAGGGGTTACATGCAAAATAGAGGTTTACATGCAAAATATAGGGGTTACATGCAAAATAGAGGGTTTACATGCAAAATAGAGGGTTAACATGCAAAATAGAGGGGTTACATGCAAATAGAGGGTTAACATGCAAAGAAGAGGGGTTACATGCAAAATAGAGGGTTTTTGCCATGTCAGAATTGAAATAATGGTAGGGCTTTTGCTTTAAATTGCTCAGAACGAAGTTATGTAAATAGTTGTTATAGTCGTGAACAAATTTCCTTTGTGCTAAATATTTTAATGGAGGACACTAAGTATCACTGCGGTATAAATGGGTGGCAAAATATTATGTTGTTGCCTTGAAAGTGGATAGCAATAGAATGATTATAAGATTGGTGCAGTAGAAATAGAACGATAATTATTTTCGTTCGATGAAAATGAGTAAGTGCGGTGGAAATGAAAAGCAATACAACAATTATTGTATTTGTGTAGTAGAAATTCGAAGCAATCAAACGATTACTGGAATGGTGCGGTAGAAATGGGTATTGATATGTTGATTCGCTGCCTGTGTATTGGACGTTTGTTGTTTCATTATCACTGGCAGGCTTTTAATACGGTTTTTCCCAGATTATCTTTCCGTAATCTGAACTTATGAGTCGCTACAAATGTGCAATACATTAATAAAAGTATCGCCATCATATCTGGTAGTACCACATGAACAATCTGGAATACAAACTTCTATTTGTTTAAAGCGGACAAAACTCACTCTTCTTATTTCAAGCATATCATAATTTTCTGATCAATATGTTTAAAGAGGGATATTCTTCTTTCTGAAATTTGTTTTTTTTCTCACTTAATGGCATTAATTTTGAAATGCTAAAAAAGAGGATTGTTCTGTCCACCTAGTCAAATTTAGCCTGGTATGTGAGTTTTCCGGAGTTTTGTCACACAAACCATTTTTTTTTTCAGATAAGAAGGAGTTGGTGGCGTATTAATGGATCTTTTTTCATTGGTTAAACTTATCTAACTAATTTCAAATTGAAAATACCTTACAAACAGTAAATACTTTTATAAGTTGTAAATAAAAATGCGACTTTTGAAGTGAAATGGCTCTATTTTAGATCTGTCTACATTTGAAAACAAATTACTTAAACTGGCTCATCGTAAAATTATTGGAAAACATAATAAAATAAAGCAATTTCTTTATTAAAGATATTCAAATTTATTACGAAATTATCTAATGAATCAACATCTACTCTGCACGTGGATAAACGTATTTAAATGTGCGTATACATCATTTGTTGTTGTTCATAGCAAAACACTCCTAGGATAACATTAAATATTAATTTGATAACAAGACATAATTTTTTCTATATGTGTTAAAGTATTATGTTCTTTTTAACATACTTAGTTTCAATGTCAACAAATAAAGATGTTGAATAAAACGATTGTAAATAGAATCCTAACTAAGATATTTTAACATAATTGCACCGTTGAATCCTTAAGTTATTGTTGTTGCTAAATTTCTAATAAGACAGTTGGCTTCATATCATCATATCATCGTCATACTTCGACATTGAATTATTGTTGTTTCCATTAGGAACTTTTTAATGTTAAATACTTTATGACTGTCGCCGTAGATTGATTACCTGTTATTGGTAATCATCTCGTAAACCTAATATACCAAATTCGTTGCAGACACGTGTGTGCTGCTGCCTGAAACAAGAAGTAGGAATTTGTAGTTTCAAGTAAATTTCCTTTTTGTCAAGATTTTGGCTTCGAAGACCCACTCTGTCGCTTTGTTCATGCGGCCATTAATATTGGACCAAAAAAAAAAAGCTAAATACTTAAAGATAGATGGAAGGCCATGGGAAATGAATACAGTTCCGAATAATATCCGCGCAGTCTTGTCAGGATCCATGCTGTTCGCTTTCAAAGTCTATTGCAGTTAGAGAAACCGTTAGCGAACAGCATAGATCCTGACTATACTGCGCGGATGCGCAGGTTGGTTTGGATCCATGCTGGTCGCAAAGCCACTATGTTGGTTTTCACATGGCGCGGCTCATTTATCAAGATTATATGAAGGATTCTGCTTGCACCTTTTGACATTTCACCTGTTTCCGGTTTTAGATTTTCTTTGAAATGCTATATATGGTGAATTATGCAAACGGTTATGAATCGTTCTCTGATAATCAAAATTAATGCTTTATTGTATACATGTTAGTGCAGAACTTCTTTCTATTGAGGTTAGTCAACAACTGGTTTAAACATAGTTTACTGTATATCCTTACATACAAGTTCACCTCTACAATATTCAAAATAAACACAAAAGGGTTATGTAACAAGTTCTAGCAGCGATCAAGAACTATTCTCCCCTTTTCAAGAAATGTAGCCATTATACGCTTGATACATAAAACTAAATGTTACAGAATTTGTGAAAAATTTTAACATAGAAAAAGAAAATAGAGAAAGAAAGTGAAAACAATACTAAAAGTACTAATCGTATATTATGCACAGATGTATATTAATTATTGTTCCATCTCTTGAGATGGAACACTTAGAATGGGTAAGTCACACTTGACTGAGTACTGACCTTGAAAGCTGTTGTCATTACAAGCTGGCCAATCATACTCCGTGACCTTAGAAATAACCTCTGACGTTTAAATTATTCTTTCCTAATTGAGGCGACTCCCTGGTTGAACGCGCTCTGCAGATTACACATTAATAAACCCGGGGATGGGAAAGTAGAGTTGTTGAAACTGGCCAAACATCTCATTTGTCACAAAGGTTAACAAACGTCGTTACCTTCGAATGCATGTTTAATAATGTGAAAACAAACCCCATTGCGACCCTCTCATTGTGCACAACAAAGTCATGAATCGAATGCCCGGATGTTTAGGACAGATACTACTAAATTACAGCCATGAATTATTTGATTAATGACCGCTAAATTTGTTGTGTGCGAGGTCGAAGACTGTTAGCGCATCAAATCACGGTGGCCCAAATCACTAGTTAATTAAGATCCCATCACCAGCTATTGAAGGGATGAACATTTTTCAAAAAGTAACTGATTAAAACCAAACACTTGCGTATAATATCCATTTTACATGTTAGAAAAAAACACACCAAGTTCCGTAAAATATCCACTATTCATTGTCCGCTATATCATCTCTATAAACTTCTCAAAAAATCTACATGCGTGTACGATTTTCCAATAACATGTGGACATTACGAGTTTAAATCGGGTCAACGTGTACAGCCAGTGTTTCTTAATTGCCGTATTTACTCAGCTAAAAGTGGTAACGGATTTACTTTGTTGTTGGATTTAACAACTTATTTTAGCGTAATTACTGTGGAAATAGCGGACTTGACATTTTTTTCAGGCAGTAGAAAACACCATAGATCTTTTTTTCAAAATTTTAGTTTTTTTTTGTATTGTGGTACAGATATAAACGCCCCCTTGGTGCAAATGTAACCCGGGGGCGCTTAAACGGGGGTTATGGAATGCCAATAAGGTAGAATGGTCTTGTCATTGCGTCCAATCCTAGTGTTCCACACACTGAGTGATGACCAATATTTAAAGAAGAAATTGCAACCAAAATTTACAAGATGATCATTATATATTTATATAGATGTACTACATTATACTATATTACTTGCAACGCCAAAATATATATGACATCAAAATAAAAGACCTAAATATTTGCTAACTGTTGCTTTTCGTAGCGGAATGAAAAAGTTTGCTACTATACAGTGCTACATATTGTGATATGTCTTCAAGCTATTTTATGTTTTGTTTTTAAATACTCCGAATTCTTTCGGAATATATATGTTCCCACTGACAAATTCACATCACAATTCTTAAATACCGTATGAACTCACGGAAAGAGAGCCAGCCAAATTAATTATGCACACATTATCAACAGTAGTCATATGTGGAAAGAATTATGAAATTATATTTTCCATTTTTAAAATTCAATGTTCCGTTTATGATTGTTGCAATACGGCCGCAGTATAACTGTAAAATGTTTCAGCGGAGTTTCCAAAACACCTCATCATCGGATTGACACTAACACCGGCAGCTTCCCATGGTAACGAATTGGTCGAAAACTGGCCTTGACCGCAATACACATGAACAAAGTCACATGATGAAGGTGCGCATTGTAAGGCTTCGCAGCAAACGCTTGAAAAATTAGCGGTCATCTTGTAGGCTATTTCAATTTCATTACCCCCAGGAAAATCTGCATTATATCTGCCAAGGAAAGAAATAATGTATTACAAATGTACATATATTGTTGACATTTTAGAAATGAACCATAAACGGGTAATTTAGTATTAAATTATATTACAGAATGTTTATAACTATTGTCCGCCTTTGTATTAAATTAGGGACTGAACACATGTTGATATTTTTATGTGCAAACAAGTTTGCCCGGTATGAATTTTCAAAATAAAATAATGATAAAAAAAACTTGAAAACTGTGAAATTCAAAAAGACGAAAAGAAGACTTTATTCCTAGAAGAAATTGTTTCCAGAATACCGGGGCTTGCTCAATTAAGATAATAACGCATTGCTCCATCATGAAAGATAAACGCTTTGCTCCATGGAAGTGAATAAACGCGTTGCCAACTTAGAAATAATAAATGCATTGCTCCATGAAAGAAAATACACGCATTGCTCCATGAAAGAAAATAAAAAACGAACTGTTCTATGAAATACTGAACTTACTATACGGAAGATAATAAACACATTTCTCAATGGGAAACAGTAAATGCATTGCTCTAAGGAAAAACTCGGAATTTCATTATCAAGTCGAGTACAATTATGAATTATATTTAAGATGACCACCACTTTCTAAATGACATCCTTAAATTGGGGGAAAAAGTTTTATACATACAGGCGAGTGAAAGGACACATACATCTAAAGTAATATTTCAAGTACAACAATAAACATTCAGATGACTTCTTCCGTATTAAAATTTATTGCCATATTTAAGGCAACCATTTTGAAAAAAATGCGGCTTTTGACGATATTTTGTATGAACAGAGTTTTTCCGACAGCTTCTCGTCTCTGACACATTCATTCTCTCGTCAGTATTGACTAAAATGGCTTTCAGAGTATATTGCTTACCAATATTCGCGCACAAGAGATCTACATCGGATACATTGAATACATATTGACACTCTGTGTGGATATTTTACATTATTTGTGCGTAGTCATTCTACATGTTGAATGTGGCATTTTGCATAATCTTTCAATTAACGTCTTAAATAAAAACTTTCGTTTTAAAATCAACGCCAATTTTTAAATATAAAAATCAATCTTGAAATCAAAATTAGTATTGAACTGTCTTACATGCATTCTGTTCCTGGTCGTTTTAACACTGCCCAGCAACCAACTCTACCTTCAACAACCGTAAGTGAAAACAAAGCAGCAATGACGTAAAACAGTGCCATTCTTAAAACAATAAACACAGTAGTTCACAATTCAGCTCAGAAAATATACAAATACAAGTAAAATAATGTAAAACGTTTCATTAAAGGTATTTTGAAATTAGTTTACCTGAGAGATGAAGAAAGAACCAATTTACTTGTTGCTTATAAATGCTAGAGAAAATCTGCATCCTATCTATTATATAGATATTTTAGGCTGCATAGAATGCTTGTGGCAAGGTTATTAATTATGTATGTTTATTGTCACGAAAAGAGAAGAATACACACTTATTATTTATATTATTTACAACATGACAGTGTTGTTTTTCCCTAGATAACAGTACTACTTAATAATTCTGTTTAACATGAAAATAATGTTTCCACTTATCATTTACATGCTTTCAGAAAATATATTACATTTAACTACACTGAACAGCAAAAGAAACTATCCAGACGTATAACTGGCGCATTTTTAAATAAAAAAACTTAAATTCATAAATTTGACATGTTTTCTTCATACCACATTACACTTGAAGAACTTTAAAAATCGATCAACTGTGAAGTTAGTAGTCCCACAATAGCCCTTGGCGAGGCGTATGTTTTCCGTGGCTATTTTATAAAGACATTGTATTCGAAATCATTCGTCCTCATGTGGGGAAGTTGGCAGTTACTTGCGGAGAACACATTTGTACTGGTACAGAATCGAGGAACAATGGTTACATAACTGAAATAATGTTGAAAAAAACCAACAACAACAACAAAAAAAACGGCGTTAAACCCAAAACAAAACAAATACAAATACTTTATTATACTAGCCTATACTAGTATATTCACCTAAAGTTTAACTAATTCAACTGCCTTTGTCTTATTATATGAGGACATGAAATGTAGAAATACGCCTTTTTATTATGTCAACTACGTTAAGGTAGCTCAGTTTTTTTCATCAGAATACACTATGAAAATACAGCAAATAGGTTTTATATTGAAGTCTATAGGAAAATCATCATTGTGACGACATTTTCGCGAATAGAATGTATTCTACAATGTAGATTTTAATGAAACTTTTCACAGTCGTACAAATATAGTCTTGAATATGGTGAATAAAATTTGTAGGTCCATGTACTTTCTTCCAGCCTTTTTTCTATGTCATCTAGATAAATGACGGTATGTCATTATGTCCGGTTTATCGAACGTGCAGAATAACATGACCGCGTCTGGAATCAAACCCCAGACAGCCGCCTCAATAAAGACATTTTCCCGTTGTCGTAGCGGAATTTGTAAATTATGACTTCAAAATATAGATATACAGTCAAACCTGTCTTAAACAGCCGGCCAAGGGAGCAGCATAATCTGGCTGCTAAAGGCAGGTGACTGCTTTAGAGAGGTTGAAATAAGAACATAAAGTCAATTTTGGACGTTCGCTGATTGGCTGCTTAAGGCAAGTGGCTGCTTAACAGAGGTGACCTCTCAGGTAGGTTCCAACTGTATATAATCCAGACAGTTTACATGGAGTAAAGCAACGCTTTTCGATTTTCATCGTAAAAAGTAGTAAAAACAGCAAATGTCGTATAACTCTCCACAACATATAGTTTGTCAGTAATTGAACGTCTGAAAGCCTTCTTACAAAATATAGCACATATTTCAAGATATATAAAAAATATCTTTTGTTGTCGAACGATCTTCAGCCTCTTTAAGTGCTTTTAAATATGGATTGCCACACTGTCTCTAGAATATTTCTATATAATTAACGTTAATGTTAATTTAATTTGTTAAAAACCTTAAGGAAATTGTAGTGAAAATATCAAGTAAACATTCCTTTAAGCGTACTGTTCTAAATTTTGAAGACAAAATGAGGTTAAAAACTGTTAACAGCTAGTTGATATTCATGTAAATCTTGTCATTCTGACTTAAATACATGTGTACAATAAAACAAATAGTGGTTTGCAATTTGAAGATGCAATCCTCGATTCAAGTTTTCTTCCTCCTGGAGCAGACTTAGCCGTAAATATTAAGTAAATTGAATTAAATATTTTTAACGGAACGAATGATAGAACATTCATCTCTCGCAAAATACGCAAAACTACACGTCATAACCTTGTTCTGGCTGCCGTAACTTAAATGACTTTGTTTTGTGCTTGTTGCGTCAATTAAATGTCAAATTGAAAATCTACGCACTGACTTTCGACAGAACTGATGACGTCACGAAATGTTCGTACAACATGGTTAATTTTGAATATCCATACCAACATTTTGTATATTTAAATTTATAAATTTAATTGAATTATATATTTAAATTCAAAAAACTGTCAATAAATAATTATTGATTCTATACTACCCTTTTGTTTTCAAAATGAAGAGTACCAGTGCAATGATGGGTAAAATATTGGGTACAGGGGTACCCATTTGAAACTTGTGTGTATAACTCATCTTCAGATTGTGTTAGATTAATATTTGAGCCGCGACATGAGAAAACCAACATAGTGGCTTTGCGACCAGCATAGATCCAGACCAGCCTGCGCATCCGCGCAGTCTGGCCAGGATCCATGCTGTTCACTAACGGTTTCTCTAATTGCAATAGGCTTTGAAAGCGAACAGCATGGATCCTGACCAGACTGCGCGGATGCGCAGGCTGGTCTGGATCCATACTGGTCGCAAAGCCACTATGTTGGTTTTCTCATGACGCGGCTCATATGGTTTAATTTATGTCAGATCAAAAGAAAAAAGTACGGATAAAGAATATATTAAAGTAAAAGTTGAGTCCATGGCATTTTGGCATTTCATTTTATGAAATAAGAGGTTGAAAAATTCATTTAACGATTTCTGGTTAAGTTTCAATACGGGGTTCGTTTCAGCTTAAAAGATCCGTAACAACGTACAAACATCTTCGAAGCTTGCAGTAATCGAGCAAGTTCTTATCTTACCTAATACTAAAGAGATAAATACTAATTAACCCTTACTCTACTAAATATCTAAAATGCTCTTGTCCATCTTCCAATTTGGACAGTGTATCATTAACTGCTAAAATGGATGCTAACCAAAAAAGTACTGACTGAATAATGAAGAGTGCATGATCTTGGTCTGCACTGGCCGCAAAGGCAGAATCACTTGCGGCCAGCAGGCTCAGGGTTAAATTGAACGGTGAAAATTACAAATTTTAAGAGTAATGTTACCCTGAAAAACCAATCACAACCTAGTGACCTACTTTTTCCTCCTACATGAAGTCCGTGAGAATCATTCTGATTATAGTGGTATGATTATGATACAACTATTCTGACAGACGGACAAACTAGGCTATCCATGAATAAAATAGAGGATAATTGTTGGTTTCGGTGTAATATCACGTTATAATTTCACCGAGTGGGCACCAAAAGTGATATTTTCACGAGTGGCGCAGCCACGAGTGAAAATAACAACTTTTGGTGTTCACGAGTGAAATTACCGTGATATTACATCGATACCAACAATTTTTCTGTTTATTTTATGTCTAAAACTCTACTTTTGTTGTGTTTATTTCAATAAAATGTCGAAATTTGCGGGAAACTTTATCAGGAAGCATCGCAAAGATGACGTCATTTTAACGACGTCATCGTCATATTGTTTCCGGCTTTCAGTACGCTCGGTAAACTTTTTGACGTTAATCCGGGTATCAGATTTGATAATTTTCACTGAGTGGCCAGTGAGTTTATCAGGATATAATTCACCGTTATATTTCGATAAACCACCGAAAAACATAAAATAATGTGTTTTCATTACTTCGTTTGCAAACTTATTCCGTCAATCCCTTTCCAGCATAGTTTTTGCAAAGCTTGAGTAACTATTCATACCATCATAGAAATACAAAAGAATACAGTTATTTTGCGGCGCATCTTTAAAATGTTATAAAGATATAATGCATTTGTCGTGTTTCCACACGAAATGGCAAAACTCAGCTACCATAGTGTAAGCTTGAAGCACTTTTAAACGATATTTTAAGACAAGTTGTAATCAGATAAATGTTTATGCAATGACCTACATTCATATCCAAATAAGTGCGCGTACTCTCTCTGTCTAAGTTTGGAACGAAACAGTTTCGGAATGAGAGTGCTAAGTTACCTTAGCATATTTGTTAATGTATTAACATTAGGTGAGTTATCTTTTGATTAGATACTTGACAGATAATATTTGATGTTATAAGAAATAAGAAATATCTTTATAAAAGATGGTTGACGAATTATTGTAAGATAAGAAGTTTATGATGTTTTCATATTATTTGTGTTATTCTAAATCTAATATTTTGCAAATCACAAAGGTTTCGTAGGTGTGCAATTTTGTTTCATTTTTTTTTCTACGGCGAATAATTACAGCAGTGGTCTGAAGGACACCTCTCTACGTAGAAGACTTTAATCGATCGGCTAATCACACCCTTATTTATATGATACGCTAATCATATTCAGCTCTTTCAGTAAATTGATAATTGGTGGTAAGCCGGTGCTAGGGGGCGTGAGGGGTGTTGCACATTTTATACCTCTCATGAACAGACTCAATATATCAAACCGAGTCTGCTATTATTCTTCTTGGTTGCATTCTTTGCTACCAAAGGATCTTTTTATAGACTTTATTAACTATCACAACAGCAATCTTTAAGTGCCGTGTGGCGGCTGTAAAAAGTCGATTAAGTGTTGTCATATTTTCTGGCCCTTTGTGTTCATGAGTCCATCCAACATATGTGTAATAGAAAAAAAGTTTAATAGAGTTCCGCTTACGTCGGTGCTAGGGGGCGTGAGAGGTGTTGCATATTTTATTACTTCTCATGAACAGACTCAATTAAACCGAGTATGTTATTATTCTTCTTGGTTGCATTCTTTGCTAACAAGGATCTTTTAACAAATTTTATTGGTATTTGAACAGCTTTTTGTTATATTTTCATCATGTTAGATATATAAATATTCTTTCTAAATATACTGAGAGAAACGTAGCTTTAAAACTGTAAACAGAGTCATTAAGAATAACCGCTTTGTCTGACATTTTACATTGCACAATTATCAGAGTATTGCAAAAATTCTTCATTATGGTAAATTATTCTATAATGCGTCAAGTAGTCTGATTCGCAAACTTAAGTCACGTAGCATGGGTTGGTCCAGATGACGAACTCGTTATTATCACGGCATTATCCTGAAAAAAGTGTTATCATATAAAGTATAATTTATTTACATGCTATAGCACAATATATATAATGTCCTTTCGTGTTTTTAAGTAAGTCTGTATCAAAATCATGAATTAATGTACAAAGAGTAATTAAAAGGAAGTAAATTCAAAGCCTATACTTATATTTTTTACCTTAAAGGCTCATAATGCCTTTGTTGTGGCTTCCATTTTAGTATTATATTTTTTTTTGAATATTGATTAACATAATAGAAAGTTCTATTTAGTCCATTGATTTTGATTACCTCTCTTTATGCTGTAACTGTCAAAGTTCATGCACATAATTAAAAGTGATGTTTTTCTAACTGTGTAATTATAATATCATCTATTCAGATAGCTAATTCATCTGGTTTTAATATAGAATTCAAAGCCTTACGGAACCTTAAGGAACACGTAGAAAATATTCCGAAAATTAAGAACGTTTTAAGAACCTTAAGAACTGAAATGAGCGCACTTCAAATTTTAAATCGTTTTGACGGGGAAGAAAGCCAGCATGTTTCGCATACAACGTGATTTTTTCTGTACCATTTCAAGGTTGATTCAGGTAGGCTTTTTACGATAAATTTATTGTAACTCCTGAACGGATTTTATAAAATGATATGACGAAGAATAAATGCGAGTAGTTTTAGGATATAGAATTGTTTCATGCATAGACCAAGATTTTTTAGATATTCAAAGGTACGCTTTTAAAACTTCTTTGTTAAAAAAGGTTCTAACGTTGAGTTCTGCTCAACCCGGGGCTAGAGTGCGTGGACGGTAGCTTGCACTTCCACTACCGTCCATGAACAGGCTCAATCAAACCGAGCCTGCAACATTTTCGTTTTTGTCGTGTTGGGCGACCTGTGGTTTTCCACTTTTTTATTCTATGACAATTATAGAATCGTAATGATGATTTGTGTTTCGCTACAACTTATTAAACTTTAACGTTTAACTTACACATTTTATAGGTCAGTAAATTTCATGTTAACGATCTCTTTTTCCAAGTTGGATGGATTCGGGGGTAACGTCTGTGTAAATGATTAGGTATTTGTTTGATATTTCCTATACGACAAAATCTCTTCTTGAAAAAAAATGTAGATTCAACAAAATGGAAATATGCTATTAATGTCAGAGTAGTTTCAAAACTGTACCTTTAAATGTTTGAAAAGTCTAGAAGGTTCATGTGTAAAACATTGATATAAAGTTTTATTCATTTATGTGCCATATTTTTACAGTCATGAATAATCAAGTTTTTGTCAAAAATCCGATTATAATAGACACTAGCAATAGTAGTGATAGACATGGTTCCGTCCAGGAAAAAGGCACATGGGATAGCAAATGTGGTTAATACAAAGCATAGGTATAATTTGTTTACAGGTTATAGCACAAGATGTTTCGAGTGCATGCATGTACAATTTCCGAGTGATTGCACACAGATGACAGTTTGCAATTCTGATGAGGTACTGTATAAAATGATAAAAATACCTAATATATCATATACATATTCTCTTTTACTATTCTTTTAACATCCTTAGTGGCTTAACGCGCCAAGTGTCTACTTCCTCGCAAGAGGTTCCACAGAAATTGGAAAAATAGGAGAAAGAAAGTAAACGTGTACATGATATTATAACTAGTCTTTTAACATCCTAAGAGGCTTGGCGCGCCAACTAGCTAGGTCCTCGCAAGAGGTTCGACAGAAATTGAAAGACATAGAAGAATAATAAATATGTACATGATATTATATGCTTACAAATTAACCTTAAAATTATGTTTTCCTATGAGCATTCGTATTTGCCTTATACAGTATTAACAGGTGTGACAGTTTATTATTGTTAAAAATGTTCACATTGGACGACTGGTTTAAATAAACTTGTACAGGACTGAACGTGAATAACATTTAAAAATGCATTCTGATTGTTTGTGTGAAATACTGGATCATGATAAAAACAAAGCAAGTGTTTACTCAAAGCAAGTAATGATGTATGTTTTTTGATTATGTCTGTCAATGAAAGAAGTATTCTCATGTTATAGATAGTATTTCAATCCCACATTGAAAAATTGTTTCACTTTTCATATTTACTGTTTTGTTTTAGTATTGTTTTACACAACAAGTGATAACAACAAGTGGAAACGTAGTGTATAACTCTGGTTGCCTATCCAAATCGGTATGTCTCTTTCGTCTTGATTTGTAAATTCAAAATTAGTCTGTAAGAGAAAAGAGGTGAATTCAGAAAATTTTAAGACTAACGCGCTTCCGTAGTAATTATTAAAGATACAAACACGTTTTTATGGGCTTCTAGGTTGTTTCAATAGCTATTTGCATTTAAAATTCAAACACAATTGGTTTTGTTATAACTGCGTTAGAAGCGTTTTAACACACTACACTCGTATTCAAAGTAAGATATCATATTTCATCATAAGCATGGGGGCTCAATAGAAAGAAAATTAGGTTATTCTGAATGATGCTTTGTTATCTTAGTATACCAGCCAAGCAGACTCTTCAAGAAAATAAAACTGTTTATTCTGATTCTTCCGCATCCAAAACTAGTGTGTATAGGTGGTTAAAGGCATTTAATAAGAAACAAGCTAGAGTCCAGGATCTACGACTTGTCGGGCGCCCTCAAACCTCAGTTTCCTCCAATAACATTGCTGTTATAGGAGCCAGTGTAGAAAAAAAACTTGAGATATACAGTTTCCAAAATAGCTGCATCCGTTGGCATTTCCGGAAGTGTTCATGAAATTCTGACTAAACACTTGAAATTTTCGAAGGTGTGTGCAAGTCGAATACCCCATCTTTAGACAAAAGAGCACAAACAAAAAATCTAAAAGACGGAATGTTGCAAAAACAAAATCATCTGAAAATCTCAAAAATGCAGATGAAAGGAGATTTAATAAACTTCTCACATGGGATGAAACATTGGTGGATTATTTCGAACCGCAAAAGCGGATAAACAACAAGGAGTGGATTAGAAAAGAGGCAAAAACGTTATCGCAGAAAGAACTCGATGTTACAAACAGGTTAATAACACAATTTTCTTCCATTCCAAAGACTCTGTTGTGCAAAGAGCAAGAGCATCCTGAAAATGTTACTGAGTCAAGGATTTAAAATCAGAAAACATTAAGTAAAAAGTCGCCAGCTCTGGTTTACGGGACATATGCCTTATCCATGTTAATGCGATTACACAAATGAGCAATGTTCTATAGCAGCGTTTACAAGAGCAGCAGTCAAGCAGCTGCCGCATTCATTCGACCTATGGTCCTTTTTGATTTCTTTATTATTTTCCTTGCTGAATAAAATGCTGGTTACGCGTCACTATAATTCCAATAGCCACAGTGTATCAGTGTGTACAAAGTAAACCAACTACTACTTTTTGGTCTCATTTCACAGAGAGCCGGGAGGAAAAAATGCGTTTGTCTTAAGGATGAATGTTTTTAGGGACTGGTGTAAACAATATGCTTAAACAGTTTTTACTATATTCTATATGGGCAGTCTTGAATGTTCTGAATTCTACTCGTAAAGCTGTTTGATACGAGTTAATTAATATGTGTATTCTTGGACGCTAAACACCCTTTTTACAAGACTTTACTGCGAATTTAATGCTAATATTATTAGAATAACAGCGGACAAAATCATCTTGTAATAGATTTTTATTATTCAATGCAAACTTAAGAATATAACAGACGTATAAAATGTTATGCTTTCATGAGCAATTCAGTTGTTGCATATTTCTAGAGATGCCCTGCTGTTTCTGCGGGGCCTGACGATAGAAGGTCAGCAAGCATGGTGAATAAACGTTCCGCAGACATCGTAACATGCGTAGAGTGTTGCACAGGCGACTTCTGCAACATGAAAGGATGTGGAACACTCGGTAAATATGCAATATTTAATTTCTGTACATTCTGCAAATTAAAATAACATTTCAATTACTATTGATTATAATTAAATCCATATAGTATGAAAATTTGATTTTGAACTGTACATAATGTCCAATTGTACGTTTCCCCAGTACGGTTATACAGAAAGATACATTTTAGATTGTACATAATGTCCAATACTACGTTACTCTCGTACAGTGAAACAGAATATATTTCAATTTGTACATAATGATAATGTCAAGTTGCCCGTTTACAGCGAAACTTGTAACATTATACAACCATACAATTCTTCAAACTTCATATTGTAATGAAAGAACGGCATGTACTTAATTGTTTGATCTAGATACTAAATTCTTTGTTTTAAATTTGCATATTAGAGTAGGAGGTACTGGTAGGAATAGTATAGGATAGTGATATGGGTACAAAAACTTTGTACTACAATACCAACCTTAACAACTGAGTCAGACATGGTTTTATTTGGTCTAATGTGGTACGTATTTGGTGATGTATTATATAAAACACTCAGTCTTCACGGAGGAGGACATATGTATTCCCAAATGGGCACCGCTTGAAATCATATGTTGTGCTTCCGGTAGTACATATGTGGTAAAAATTTCACAGAGAAACAGGTGAGATTTTTATGATTGTAAGTCCGACATAATATGTACTGATAATAGAGTGACAAAAATGTATTGCTTGCAAAATGTGTAAGTGCAGGTATCTCACCCTTACCCTCCTAATTTTCTAAAATGAACTTGTCCATCTTTCAATTTTGACAGTACCGTTAATTGTTAAAAAGGACTGCTTACCAAAAAAGATACTGACTGAATGGCGAACAGAGCAAATCTTGATCAGAGTGCACGGATGTGCAGGCTGATCATTATTTACACTGATTGAAAAGGAATCAGTCGTAACAAGCATGAAAATGGTTAACAGAATTACTTACTTATCAACCTTTTATGAAAAGAGTAAGATAATGGACAAAGATGCTTAAAATACACAAGAAGAGGTTAGATTCTTTGGTACTTTCATAATGTCGTTAGTAAGTTCTGTCTCACATTAAAAGTTCGTAGTATCGTTCCTTGTGAGTAACGTGTACCATTTCTCGTGTAGGTCAAACGAAGAAAATGCTGACAAATTTATAGACGAAATGTGAAGTACAAATTAGTATTTAGAATTTTGATCGTGAAGGAAACCAATATAATTTAAACCTCTACAAGCATAATCCCTGTTAGTTTATTCATCACTAACAAACAGATTAATAACTTAGTCTAGATTAACAACAACAGATTAACGATCAAATTAGAAACACTCAAACATAAGTCGAATCGCCTGGCATACATGTACAAGCTTAAGTCATGCGAGTTTATAAAATTTATTGAGAGTGGGCCGTCTGCAGTAATATGGTTTAACATATTTTCCTCTTAATTCTTTATACAACGGACATACATGTAGAATGTGATATTCATTTTCTAGTGTATTAAGGTTACAAAATTTACATTTTTTATCATACAAGCTTAAGCCGTGTGAATCTCTTTATAAAAAAGAAACAGATTAACAGTTAAATAAATTACTCACAAAGTAAGTCGATCCTCCCTGTATACAAGTTTAAACCGCGTGCGTCTATTCATCACAAACACGAAGATTAACAATAAGATAAGAATCACCTCAAAGGTCGATAAACCATCTTTTCATCACGAAAAGATAAACGATAAAATGTAAAAAAAGAACTCTACAAAATACGTCGGACATCATGGCATACAAGCCCAAGCCATGCGAGTCTATTTATCCTGAACAAACAGAAAACGATCGAATACTCCTATAACTCAAGCACAAACTGAAATTGTGTATTCAAATATTTGAAAATGTTATTAGATCTTAAATTTATTGAGGATCTCTGCATACTTTTTATGAACCCATATGATAAAAATTGTACATGTTTCAGAAATTCCGATTGCTCAACGTGGCCCGTACTGTTATAAATGCGACGTACTAGATCCTAAAGGGTGTACAAATGTAAAGATTTGTGGAAAAAATGAGGTATTCATTTTGATTTTAGTTTTCCATAATCTAAGCGTGTTAAAATGAATGAGCATAAATGTGTTGCGTTTCACTGCGGATATTATTTATATAATAAATAAGTTTATTTCATTACTCATAAATTCCACTCTGCTCATCGGACAATGACCGATCATATGGAGGTCCGTAGAACAAATAGGGGCCCTGTGGCCGAGTGGTTAAGGTAGCTGACTTCAAATCACTTGCTCCTCATCGATGTGGGTTCGAGCCTCACTCGTGGCGTTGAATTCTTGATGTAAGTAAGCCATCCAGCTGGCTTACGGAAGGTCGGTGGTTCTACCCGGGAGCCCACTCGTGATGAAATAATGCTCGGAGGGGCACCTAGAGTCTTTCTCCACCATCAAAGCTGGAAAGTCGCCATATGACCTACAAATGTGTCGGTGTGACGTTAAACAAAAAAAGTAGAACGGATAGACATTCTTCAAAGAGCAATTATTCCTCAAAACAAACTCACGCGCTATACTAAATATAGATGTGTCCAATTCCTGCCAATCATATCTGGTTTCCATAAAAGCTCAATCCAATGATCATCCTTGTTACATTTCGGTAAAAAAAAGACGGTAAACTTTTTTCTAATGAATTATTTAAATAAGATATTAACCATACTGCTCTTTTCAAATGCAGTCAGAAAATAAAACACAATAAACTAAGACCAAAGTCATACATTCATCTCGGCCTACTGACTTCTGTGAATACAACCACTGTATAAAACAATATACTTGAATAATGTGTTTGATTTGATTCTATATAAAATACCGAAATCACACATTTCATGAATGCTATGATATTCCGTCACCTCAGCGCAGAAAGCGTCTTGATATCGTCAATAACATAAAGAAGCGAGCAGTTATAAACATTTGATATTGCTGTAAATATATGTTTTTTTTTCAGGTCTGCATGCTCTTCACTCCTGTTGAATATAGAAGCCTTCCAGAAATTATTTACAGAGGTCAATGTGAATCAAAGGCGGTAAATAGATATTTCTTGTTACTACAAATCGACACCAGTTATCTTATCTTAAACTACAACTATACAGGATGAAGTGGATTTTGAGAATAAAATAGGAATCTGTTCAGTGTGTGTTTATACAATGAATTAAAAGCGTATTTAGTCTGAAAATTGAACACCATTTATCTATCTTTTAGAACTTTTCTCACATTTTTATAAGTTCTCCATTATCAAATAAATCCTTAGTATCACTCAGCATAGAACAAGATATTTTCTTCATTTTCTTCTTTTTATTTTTTGATGTAACATTTCTATTCAGAAATTACATGAGATTGGATTCATTTTCCTTTATACATATCTAAAGCACATACAGGGTGTTTCATAATATTTGTTATCATTACAAGCCAATATAAAAAGTACATGTAACACATAACTCAGTCATGTTATATACAGTATCCTAAAGAAGACAGAATGAAATTCTACGCAATGTAAAAGATAACGGAAATGCCTTGACATCATGACGCCATAAACGGCGTCATTAAAACATGTCATATTTTTCAAGATGGCGTTGCCCATAGAAAAGTGCACAGAAGTAGTTAAGTTGTATTTTGAGTTATTCACCGGTCACAGTCATTAGATCAATGCAAAATCTATATTCTGAGGATGAGAAACTTAGCAACATGCTAGTGCACAGAATAGTTAAAAGGTTTCAACACTCAGGGCCAGTTATTGATAGACGACATGGTAACACCGGCCAACCGGAAGCGGTTAGGCCTTCAGAGAGGATGCCATCTTGAGCACATGTTGTAAAACTGAACTTTCTTTTGAAGGGACATCGAGATGAGTATTGCTTAGTGACTTTCATTTAAAATTACATTCCATATTTTGAAAAATTTAAAACAGGTAAAAGGAAATAGATATTGATATGAAACGCCCTTTATATCAATTGCAAAAAGCATGTGATACGTACGCGTCATAATTCTGCAGTAATAATAGCTACATCTTGCAGAAGAGTAAAATGCATAGAATGGACTAAGCTATTTCTGGGTTTATCTAAACTGCAGGCATGTGATGCAATGTCACAAGCATTCGTCAATGCTAAATGTGCGCCCACGTGTTGCGATACAGATTTTTGTAATGACTACTGCGTTACGCCTACACATGCTACTATGACGTCACCGTATCCAAATACTACTGACAATAAAATACAGACAACAGAGGCGAATACAACTTTGCACCTTATAGAACTATCAACAGTTACTTCAGTTCAGTCGCAAAAAGTTTCCACTACAGACGGTATATTTATTTATCTAACGACATACATGTAAAAGGTTTTCAAAGTCAATTGTCATCAGTATAAAGTGTTTATAATTGGAATGTCGACACGGATCTATGCTTTGACTAAATTCCTTTAATTTTATCATCACTTTATGAGGAGACTTAATTTCCGGAAAATGAAACACAATTTATGTTTCTTTCAGAAACGTCAAGTAAGCCATTTTCACATGTATCTACAACAGCTGGAATCACTCCGTCACCAACGACGCATAGTCATTCTTTCCACTGCCATGTCAAAGATGGTTTTGTACATTTACAAAATTCACATGCGCAATTGTGTGTCCATGTTGTACTCCACCATACACCATTGTCTTGGGATGACGCTCGAGCAGCATGTAAAAGACAAGGAGGGGATCTTGTCGTCCTAGATACTGATGACAAAGCTCTTTTAATGAGGAAAGAACTGGCCAGTCATTCTAGTATGATAATAATCACACGTTATCCTCTGTTTCAACTAGAATTTAATATATTAGATATTATTACTAAAATATTAAAACATTATTAATTAGTTTTTTAGTTTTTCATCTAGAACAATGGAAGAAAAACTACTCTAACATACAGAAACAACATTTCCCCATAAAAGTCCATATGATTATACATGTATTCATATACTTGTGCATACATGCGTGTATATAAAAGTACATACTTTTTTTTGTAAAATGCATATTTGGGTTTCGGAGGACTAAGTTGTACATTGTACGTCCTTACAATATTTTGCACTCTTAGAAGCTACCTACATTCGACTCTTTGTGGACCTCAGTGTTACTACACCATGCTAAAACATTTTCATTTGTTACAAGCATTAGACGTAGGCATAACGGGAACATACTCTTTGCATACCCGAGAGCAACAGTTAACATGTTTGTGAAAATAGGCTACACATGAATTTGAAACCAAAACAAGTATAAGGCTGAGCAAGTTTATGGTTCGCAAAAGTGCCAGAAATTAACTAATTGTTGGAATTATGAGGTTTTTTTAAAAGTGTTTATTGTAGAGGCCGCCGCTGTAAAAGGTTATTTAACATTATTAAGTATTAGATTATTTAACATTGTTCTCTACACGATATATATTGACGAGTACCCATTTCAAGAAACATACTAAACGAGCCTATAGACTCGGATGGGTACGAGAATCAATGCACAGGGCAATGTTAAACGATCTTTCGATTTTATGCTTATTTGTTTCAGTAAAAAAGAAAAATTCAGACGTGCACATTTTCACCCAAAAACATAGCGTCAATCGCTCATTCATTTTTAGGCTGGCGATATTTCCGCCAGACTATTATAGCCATGTATCGAGTTTCTGCAATGTTCAGCAGGTGCTGAGACTGACAACAAAATCAATTTCATGCGCAATTCAAATAGTCCGCCACGTGTATCAGTTTTGCCATAGAGTTGTATAAAGATTGTTCAACTTACCTGTTTCAATAGATCTATTTGTTCAAAACATGTTATAATAATGTTTAATTTTCTAACGGTAAATACTTGAAAGATAACATTAGAAAATATTACATAATGATGGTAAATTAATTCGCCTCTATGAATGAAATGTCCGTATGAATGGAACTTTTTCGTAACTCAACGTTGACCGCTTCGTTATAGATTATGACCTCGGTCTGTAAGCAGCTAAGGAAACAAACGCTGGTTCCGTGAAGAATTATAGTGCGCATTATTCAACGACCTGACATAACGTGGAAAATAAGAAATATGAAATATCAATTAAAATGAACTTATAGTGATATGAGTTATGTCAGGTCTTATATTTAGGGCTTAACTTTTAAGAATAAATTCTTTCAGATCATTTGCTATAGCTACTAAGGGACGTAATCGCTGCGTGGAATTGCCACAGTAACGTGAGAAGAAACAAATTACCACATTATACCTGTTTTTTTTCTTTTAGGCTATTTTTATACTAGTAAATTCGTTTTAAAGCTTTTGACGAATACTGAAAGATATAACGTAAAAAGCGCTTTGTCACCAATTTGCTTTAAGGGTTGGGGTGTAGATGTAAGCGAGTTTTGTTAAAACACACGTTTTCAACTTTTTTCAGGTTATATTAAGATAGTGGACCCGTATTGGCAATGTTTAACAATTGGACTAACTTGATACAGTCCTGAAGTAAACATATGTTCGCACTGTGATTCATCTTTAAACGACTTTTACAGTGTCGTTGTTGTTTGTTTGTTTGTTTGTTTTCTTTATTTGTTAATTTTGTATAAATTTTGTCTTTTTTTCCTCCAGCTGAAACAGAGACAAATTTCAAAGTGATAGCCATTGCGCAAAACGATCGCATAGAATTCATTTTACCAAATATTTTTCTAAATGAAACCTCAAAATATTGCGTAACAATTATAAAACACAAAATAAAATTGTCGATAACAATTTGTCTGGGGAACCTCGAGTAAAAGGATTTAATCGGACAGAAATTAAGCTCCAACTCATTAAAAATTATGGCCTTGCTCTATGCAGTCAGGAAGAACCATAGGGCAGAAGAAAAACCTACCTACCTTCATTTATTCCAAATTTTGTAAACTAAAGAATAAATGCAAAATCAAGAACTTTTACAAATGTAACTAAGTATTTTCAAAGATGTCTAATCATTCACCCTTCAGGTAAAATTCATTTGAAATGGCAAGAAATGGCTAATCAAATAAAACACTTCCGCTTTTGTACGACAGATCAATGATAAGTCTTAAAAAAAAAAACAACAGTTTATCTTACTCGAAAAAGGAATATAATGAACAAAGTTTGGTCCTAGTGAGGCTCGAACCTACGCCCTACTGAAAATTAGTTAAAGTAATCTCATGGTAGGAATTGAATACTTTTCAAAAAAAAAAAAGAAAGGAGTACATTATTACGGGTACTTAAATTTTCCTAACCATCGTATTAGGGAAGGAACATCATTAACAGTCCGGTTTACAACGGAGTTCGAGCTCAAAATTTCCCTCATACCAACAAGAAAATCGCCCCATCTGATCAACGTTCATACATTCACACATGATGTGTGTGTGTGGTGGGAGGATTGCATATCGAAATATAGATGTTGTGCTTGTTATCTTTATATTTTATCTGATATTATGTCCCTCAATGTTTATTATCGCTTCTTAAGAAACATATAAACGGTTATGGCACACCAATTGTCCAATAATAACGTGAACCCAGGTTTACGGTAAAAAACAAACAAACTAGAATTAACAATTACAGATAAACAAGGGTAAAACACCAGGTTTTTCTAACACTTATCCATAATTTCGAGCGAAAACACCCCCGTGAACCCTAGGTTTTTAATTGAACTTTGAATTTCGGTCGTTTTTTAAGAAATAATCATGGTCTTCAAGTGGATTTTCGTTCAGATGCTTCAGTATTTAACCACTCGGGCTAACGCCCTCGTCGTTCAATTCCTACACATCTGAACTCTGAACCGTGGTAAATTAGACGATAAATCACAAAAAGGCCTTGATTGTTTTCATTTTGACACGCTCATTGACATATTTTAAGAAATATTATGCTGGACTTTATTTACTCGAGGAGTTAATGTATCGGACGTCATGTGGCAATTTGACGTCTTCATTGACGTCATTATGATCTCTTACCGGTCTGTGCGTCAACCGTTGTTTATCGCAGAATATACAAAGGTTGATTTCCTTCTTTGTTTAACTGGAAATCAAACCGAGTCATGTTAGAATCTAAGTTCACGAGCGTGAACCTATGTTTACTGGAGTAAACCAGGGTTCACGAGTGTAAACCATATCTTACGAACGTGAACATATGTTAACGATCGAGAACTTAGGTTTAGGTTTCTCGATTGAACTTTAACTTGGATGCACAAGTTAATCAAGATGGTTCATCACATCAATACCCTATGCTCGCTTTAGTTTAATATAGAAAACCCATAGTATCTAAGATTTTGCAAGCATCTTTCCCGCACAGTTTTCATTCAGTGTTGTGGTAGCCAGCCTTTCTGCACTTTCAGTACTTTGATTATTTTTATGCGGATACTTTTATTGCTCAGTGGCTTTCATCGTTTAATTTCTATGGTGATCCGAATCAAAGTTGTTGCATCGTCAGATAACGAATATATTGTATCCAATTCTGAAATATAATGGTCGGTCACATGTTCTGTGTGATGGGTTCCTAGGTTGTATTATCCCTCTAAAACGACACAGACTAAGTGTATACGTAACATATATTTTCAGGATACCCAATTCACCAAATTTATTGGATAGGAGCAAAGGATTTCTCAAAACATAACCATTTCTCCTGGGTAAACGGTCGCCGTTGGCATAACACAGCAGCCGATTGGAGTGGAAGTCAGCCAGATCATTTCAAACACGGTCAGGACCAAGACTGTGTCTGCATGTTTAGAGATGCTGTACCAACTTTCAAATGGCACGCCAAAAGTTGCAATGTTGAAGGAAGTTATATCTGTGAACGAAAGTAAATTTAAATAATATCGTTTACATAACAGAAACATGTTTTCCTTGTTCTTGATTACAGTAAATCAAGTTTCGATTATAACTGTCTGAAAGGAAATATTTAGCGCGCGCGTTTGTGTATGTGTGTGCATGCGTGAGTGGTCGACTTTAACGTCTGTTTAAACATTTTTTTCAGTCCTATAAACGACGGTGTCTTTTTGCAGTGACTTTATAGCGCTGCCTAACTGATATATTACGCCGTAGACACGTGGCATGATGCCCCAACCAGTCTCAATATACTGACACTAGGCTGACTAGGCCAATACTAACCTCTTAATGCTGAGTGTCAAGCGAGAAAGCTACTAGTATCATTTTTACGTCTTTGGTATGACGCGGCCAGGGATCGAACCCATGGCATCCTGCACTCGAAGCGGGTGCTCTACCATTAGGCTGGCAAGGATTTTAGCAACACTTGCATCACATCTGCTTTAGCGGAGCTTTATTGCACATGAAATTTATTTACTCCATGATCTTAAAAGACTAAAAGACCAGAACACTCAACAACACTAAATCCAAGTAGGGGAAGGCTTTTACAGCCGCCACATGGCACTAAAATATGGCTCTTATGATAGTTAATGAAATCTGTAAGAACGTCCTTTGGAAGATAGAATGCAACCATGCTAAATAAAGGCAGAGTCAGTCTGATTGAGTCTGTTCATGAGAGGTAAGGTAGAGTGCAACACTCCTCACGCTCCAAAGCACCGGTTTCATATTGTAAATTTTGTAACTAAATATGTTTTATTTATATCATGACATCATGCCAAGGTATTCATCATCAACTAAAATTATTGTTTCTTAGCAGTATTGGTCATTCATAACTACAGTATCTAATTAGAAACAATTGTGAAAAATTATCCCGTCCCGTTCATTATGATCAACCAAAGCGAAATATCGCTGAAAACAAGGTAAGCTAGTATTAATGTACCACAAGGTACATTTTTGTACTAGGTGGCATGTAATTATATCTAGATTGATGCATCACCACAACCTATTTGTCTACTCCCCACCTACCTCATAAACATCATTAATAAAATCTGTAAAAAGATTCTTTGGAAGCAAAGAATGCAACCAGTCTGATAACACAGGCATAAAGTAGCTATACTACAAGATTACAGGTGGACATTTTGGCCTTTCCTGAATTCACAATAAAATTTGAAATATGCAGTCAGATCTTTTTCAGTATAGTTTAAGAACAAAGGTAAATAACTATCAGACTGTAGAACCAAACAGTGGCCTAAACTTATCTAAATACATCAAGTACTGTGCATACTGCTACCTTAATTTAATTAAATGCATACACATTAAACGCAGTGTCCTGATAATAGCTTTTATTCTACAGTAATGCATGGTATATAATCCACTGGACTTTGGCGAACTTAGTACAAAAGCAATCTATAGGGGTCAATTCGAATCACAATCGGTAATTCAATGGCCTTATTGCTGCTGGTTATAAAACATTTATGCTAGAATGTAATGACCTTCCATGCTTTGACGAAGCTTGCCTACTCTCCCTGGGTTCGCGAAGTTATTTTATGTATTTTCCATTGTTACACATTCCTTGTTGATATATTTCAAATGCAAAATACTTTCTCCTCATACAATTCGTCTTAAACTTGTCAAGATTCAAAAGACCAACATCGATACGTTGTGTGTTTTTATTAAAAGTCTCCGTTTAAATTACAGTTCACTCATTACATCGATAATAAATTTCTTTTACCATTATATGAACATTTTTGTTCGCTTTTACTTAGCATTAATTCGATTAACTGTCCAGCTACTAACCTTGTGATATTTTCATTGGAAAGTGCTGATAATTTTTCTGATTTAAGGTACATGTATTAGATCACTAATAGTAATGTTTACAAAATGGCCTTTGCTTGGTATGTTCTGAAAGGTAACCGTGTTTTGCACTATTTTGCAATTTTTAAAAAAAAATTATCGTGCCGTTTCTTTATAAATTTCGTATAACTTATGGTATCTCCTCAAGCTCAAGTAGAGACAGATTTCAAAGTAATAGCCACTATCCAAAACGTTTGCAGAGAACTCATTTTACCATTAATTTTAATAAAAGAAACATCAAATTATTGGTAAACAATTTTAAAACACAAAATAAAAATTTCAACATCATTTTTTTCTATGGTGCCTCAAGTAAACGGATTTAATGAGACAGAATTCATACTTCAACATTGAAAAAATAAGGTCGAATGCTGTGTTTCTGTTTTGAATTTTGCTTACTCCATTTAAAAATAACCTTAGAGCAGACGTAAAACCCACCTAAATTTCTTCCACAATATATAATCTAAGAGTGAAAGCAAAATAGTGAACTTTCACCGCGCGTAACTCAATATTTTTAAAGATGTGTAACTCTATCCCTTCTGTTTAAGTAGTAAATTCACTTTGAACACCAAGAAATCGCTTTATAAGATTAATCTTTTTCCATTTTTGTACAAGAAATCAATAATAAGTCTTGAAAGAAGTAAAAACTTACCAGGAAAAAAGTAAAATAAGGAAAAAAATATTTGGTCCCAGTAGGGCTTGAACCTACGCCCCCCTAAGAATTGCAGTAAAAGTAGGTTTATCGTAGGAATTGAATACTCTTCAAAAAGGAGGTTCTCTATTAGTGGCCTAATACCTTAATTGCATACAATCGAAATTTCATGTTTCTTTCAACTGGTTTTATAACTGTGCAATTGATATTGCAAGCATGTACTGTTTTGCAGCAGAAATATAACAATGAAAGATTTATACCGATGTGTTGCAATATCAATTGTGGGATTGTCTGAAATGAAAATATGACTAATATCGCCCGCAAACAATAAAACATTAACATGCAAATATCCTTTAAATCTCATTAAAAAGCTTTAAACTTATTTGTATAAAATTCTCTCGCACAGTTTAATTAGGACATACAAAGTCCCCTTTCATATTTTTAATTTATTTTGTTTGATATGTTGATATTGTTTTACATTAGATTTCCTTTTTTAGGTAAAATTTGTAGATTTTTGCCGTGATTTTATGAAACACAATTTGAAAAGTTTATTTCGGTTAGGAAAATCAAATACCTAATTTAGAGCTGCTTTTGAGAAAAGCGCATGTCTCCCACAACTGCCTAATTTTCTGAATAGTAAGTCTGTCTTTATATACCGTTTACTAAGAAAATATACATTTGATAGTTTTGGAGTACGTTTTTAGTAAATGGCCATTAATAGTTTTGGGGTACGTTTTGGAGTAAGGGGCGTATCGGATAAATTTCGAATTAAACGGCCTATCGGTAATTCACGGAAGATAATTCTGATGTGCCTATTATATAGTAAGCCAATTTGGCTGGTTATCCAACTTGGCCGAGGACTTTTTGGCAAACACGTTTTGTTCAAGTTTAGTATAGATCCGATGAAAAAGGTTCGACTTAGAGAGCGGACAAGATTTGTGACAGATGGACACACAGATATATATATATATGTGTGTGTGTGCGTGTGTGTGTGTGTTTCCACAGTGCATGTTTGGTGATTGATCCGTCTACAGTTAACCGCTACGCTTTCCTTTTTAATGGTACGATGACTAATATAGTGTACGACTCCATGATGCTTTTCTCCTAAATCCTACACAAACAGGAGTAAAAAAATATGTCTCCGTCCACATAGTTGTGTGGGAGACGTAATTATATATTTGCGTAAACGGTGCGAATTTAAGAAGTACGAAAGCCGCACGCATTGAGGGGTCGGTTGTATTGCCTTATAAAAGCATTAGAAGTTAGAATTAAATCCATATATTGACATTGTTTCACGACTGACTGTGCGGCATTTAGTCACTATCGTGATATGAGATATTGACCTCTGTTCCTATCAGTTACGATTATATAACCTTAAGATAAGGTCATCCGACGTCGTATAAAGTAAGAGAATATCCTGGGAATGAAACAGATATTTTTATTGTCAATTCTGTTTACTTTTTTGAAGCGATGTAAGTTCAAACTTTATTTTCATGGTTAGATATGTGTTATTTTGTTTACAGGCAAACATTGTTCTCCTCTCATTTGGACATATCCTACTTTAATACTATAAATAACAAAATAAGCTATGATATGGTTTTATGATGATCTTTTACTTTGATGACCATACCATGGCCTAAAGACAGGACAATGCTAAATTTCTCTGGTCCTCTGGGATCATCGAGTACACTAAAATTTTACTATAACAAAAATTCCGATACAGCCGGTATTATGGGGCGTGAGGGTTGTTGCCTGTCAATACAGACTCAGTCAAAACTCAGTCTGCTATAATGTATGCTTGGATGCGTTATTTGCTTCCAAAGTTTCATCTAACCTAAACACACCTTTAAAACTTGGACTTACACATCCGGAATACTATTGGGATGTTGTTTATAAAATTCGGAAAATTAAAGTCCTTATTTTAATCAGATATTTGTAAAATTTGTTAAAAGGTTTATTAAAAGAGGATACTATGCAAAAATCGTGACGCACAGTGCATGTTTAGTGATTTACCCGTCTTCAGTTAATCGCTACGCTTTCCTTTTTGATGGTGCGATGACTATTAAAGTGTAATACTCCATGATCTTTTCTCCTAAATCATACATAAAACGGACAGAGAGAGTGGATTTTGTTTTGCAGCTTTCTAGTCTTGGTATTAAAATTTAGGTTCTTGGTGCTCTGACTACAGACAAGATGTTGCGTACATTGGTTTAATTATACCTTAAGTTAGATTTACCTTAATTTTATGTTTTACTTAATATGATCTGGTATTTTTCACTAATATTAGAACCTTTCCTCTCAGGGGGGAATGATTTTATTTACACTGTGTTTCCTAACTTGTTGAAAATAGGGTAAGTGCGAGGTTGGCATGCTCTAAACGCGTTTAACCCCCCCCCCCCCCAACCCCCAGTTTCCTTTATATAGGTTACTGACCGTTCCAAGGCGGTGCCCCTATTTTCAACTTGTTTTCTGTCTGTTTCTTCCCTCATTCTCTTCGCTCCCCCTGTCGCCCCATCCTTTCCCATTGTAATTGCGCTCCTTTGCTTTGGCATCCCCTCACCTTTTACTATGAGTAGGTTATCATGCCCAGCCGGAATCCTGAGGAGGTGCCCGATTGTTAATTTCTCCTGCTTATTGATTTGTCTAGGGGCGATGCCCTATTGTTTTATTATATTTTACTTGTCTGTTTATCTATGTAATTAGTGGCGCGCGCGTGTGTGTGTGTGTCTTTTGTACATGAGTGTCTGCGCTGTTGACATTTACATTGTAGTGTAACTGTGATAAAGGAAGGTAGCATTCCCTTTTATATATTCATCCTAGTTCTACTTTCCCTTCAATTCCTTCCCCTACCCCTTTACTACCCATTTCCCCTTCCTCCTGCTCTATCTATATTGTGCATAAAATTAAAATGTACTTGCTGTAAGCAGCACGTCTGTAATATTTTTCCGTTACAGCTTCTTTTTGTTGTGGGCATACTTTGTAAATGCATGGCTCTACAGCTGTGTTTGTGTTGCTCTCTGATTTCGAGAAATCTACCCTTACCTATTATCTTTTTTAGATTTTATACTACTCACGTTTCCGCTCACGTGTGATGTTGTGCTGACCATTCTCCTTTTTCAATTCGGTATTATAGTTCATTTTTAGTTAGAGTATTTATAATCATTGTAGGTGACGCAACTCGCTGTTTTGAATGTCAGAACATTCCGTATCCAGAGGCATGTGCACAACTAGCTGTATGCAGTTTGAATGAGGTAATAGTAATCTTTATATTTATTTAGATATGACCTATTTTACATGGTGGCATTCTCTGCTGCCAGTTTATTAACTTTATTAAAGTGTGTAGTATTCCTCTAGAAAAAAAGATACTGGTAATTTGCTTTCTCTCAACATACGCCATATATTTGAACAGTTATTAACTTATCAAATTTCTGGTATCAATGCTTATACATCCCTTTTATGATGTAAGGGCTGCATTGAAAATTATTCAACAAACAATTGACAAATCCCTTATTAAAACAACAACAGATCAATAAATTTGACTTAAAATCAGAATCAATTAAAGCGTTATAGGGGTTCGGTTGTGGCTGGAGTGGGTTGGGATTAGGGCCAACGCTAGTTCTTGAAATACCTATTTTTATCTTCAAATAATCTATACCATTCATACATATTTCGCGGGCTATTTTTTCTATGCCTTCACATGAAATAACTTTGTAAATATATAATAAGTATAGAGCAATGGCTTTTGATATCTGCTATTAATCATGTTTTTATATTATTGAACTTTTAAACTTATTTGAAAAACTTTTAAAAGAATGTAACGTTAGAAATTACAATTATAAAGGCTCGGGTCCCTTTCATAAATGTTTTTATTTGTACGCCAAATGATTTGATCAATTATCTGAACCCAAGTGAATTAAATCACCCGTTTTTAATGTCAAATCCCTTGGAAAATCATTCATTTTCAAACCTTCGGAATTAGAGTTTTCTATAAAGAGTAATGAATTTCCCGTCGAAATAACATGTTGCTTATAATATAGTGAAATAAAAGGTATAGGTGCGTGTGCTTGTTATTGAGATATTTTTCTATGATTAAACTAATCCACACATTTCAATCTGGGGCCAGTTGTTCGTAACTTTAACAGGCGATTAAGCTAAAGGTTGATTATCTTTTAGGGTATTTTTTCGGCATTTCAGAAGACTTAGAAAAGCAAATGTATCAGTTACGAATTATGAACACTGGAAAATCTTTATAATAAAATCAAAATTCATAGTGTTTCCCACCAATGATAGTATTTTGAATCAAAATTTAACCGGCGGTTAGTTTAACAGCCAATTAATATTTCGAACAACTGCGTTCTATGCTTCAAATCTTACCAATAATTTCGGTATTCAATCGCTTTAATCAGTCCCTTTTTATGATTGGGCTTAAGGTAGTTCTGCACGTTCTGATAATTTTTTCAACAATGTAGAATGTGACAAAACCCTGATTTAAAAAAAAACAAAAAACAACAACAACCTAGAATATACTTAGAAAATTCAGCAAACAATAAAAAGTATAGGGCCGTTTGCTTGATTTTTTTGCTAGACTGATTGGAAAAATTAGGACCCAACGCAAGTTCCGTAAATCTACCCTTACTTTTTATCTTCCATAATGGAAGTCTTTGGGAAAATCTCAATTTTCATAACATTTTCGCGATTATTTTTTTCCACTATATGACACTTCTCACATTCGTAAATAACATATGACATATAATATGATGAAATAAGGTATAGGAGCCTATGCTTGTTTTTGAGATATCTGCCCATGATTAAACACTGGTTTTTAGTCATTATTTTGAATCATTTAACTTATTTTGATTTTATATTTCAACTTTAGAAAGATTGTAACGTTGCTAATAAATTTATTCTCGGGTTGCCATTCATTCATAAAATGATTTTCATTTCCGTACGCCAAATCCAGGCTTTATTCAACGTTATCTGGACAAGTGACATTACTCAATCACTTCCGGTTTATCAAATGTACATAATTACCTTGAGGTCAGTTCTTTTTCAAACCCCTTCGGAAATTAAGAATCAAAAAGAGTAAGTAGAATTTCAGTAAAGTGACATGTCTCTCTTTTGAAACCTATAACAAAGCGTAATTATACACAAAAACAGAATAATTGACCCGTCCATATTTTTTTAAGTGCTTGTTATTTAATTTTAACCGGGAATATATCACGTTACAGTATGATTTATACAAAAATATGCTGTTCCTGTAGAGTTTCGTTTTCTAAACAGAAAAAAATGTCAATATTACCAGACAATGTTTATTAACACTTTTTTTCACTGGATCCGCCGATGTATTAATGGGAGAAAATTGTGTGCAAACAAGGCAATTCACGTGCTGTTGATACATGATTTTTTTTTTCTTGAAATGCTTTCCCAAGGACGTATAGATGTTTCTGCGCAGATTAACAGCTGGTGTCTGTGTCTTGTTTTTCCATAATAACCACTTTTTGTAGCAATAAAGATGCAATCTAATCCATAGAAGGTTTTGCTGTATCAGTGACCAATGCCAAATGCACTGCCTCCAACAATGTTCGTACTTGCTTCTCCCCTCGTTTACTTACCGTATATAAGTCAGAGCCGATTCAGTTTTTGTAGATTATCGTGGATGCTGTTTGATTTTAGGAATCATATTAATGATTTTGATAAGTATCAGCCGGTATGTCTTTCTCTAATTTTGAGAAGAATTTATATCAAAAATTTTTAAAGGCTTGTTCTTACTCAAAATAACTAAATGTAAATCAGTCGGTATTCTCAAAGAATTTATATAAAATGTTTCAAGGCTTGTCACTAAGTTCGTACTCATCCGTACTCAATATGTGTACTTATTGAGCTCCTGTTCAACTAATTCTTAAGTAATATGAAAAACTATTGGCAATGTTTGTAATAAACATAGATAGAAAAAAAGATCGTTTAAAGACCTTCAGAACGTGCTTTTGGTAGTGTTATTAATACTGGGCCCCGGATATGGATATCTAAAACATGTTAACCGTTTCCAAGAACAAAAAGAATGGTAATTAAAATGTACCGGAATCGTAAAGTCATCACCTATGAAAACAATACATTTAGTCGTCGTGTAATGTTGTTTTATGGAAGAATAGCGACAATACACATTTGTTTTGTGTATTAACGTCTGTAGAAGCCTTTAAGATATGTTTGTGACCTCGGCTTTCGGTCTCGGTCACAAACGTTCTTGTGGGCTTCTGCAGACGTTAATGTACAAAGAACGTGTATTATTCCTACAAAAGTTCCCCTTTACAAATTCACATCTTTTTTTAATTTCCTTTTTTGGGAATTTGAACAATGATATTTCTAGTCCATGTCTCATGATACTCTTTGGAATAAAATGATTAAATTTAACAGTTTACATATTACCAGGATATTGTTTAATTACTTTAAGCAGCGGAATCGTGATAATTACTAACTCTTTATAAGATTTCAGTACGGAAAGCCGTGTGCGCTTTGGGCTTTATTTACTTGCGAAGAATACCGAATTGTCTTATAAGTAATTACACGGATATTGTCGATTGTCGTCACAGGTCCACTACGTTAAGAAAATCAACAATTAATGGAAACTGGTACTTGAAAAAGCTGACATTTAAAATGCAATATGATGATTTTCTTTACCTTATTATAGCTACGTATTTTTTTCAAACTTTCAGTATTGTTTCACCGAACAATATGTTACGACAAGTGGAAGTATTTCATATAATACTGGCTGCATGTATTATAAGGTATTTGTTTGTATACTTTAGTTGAAATAGGATGGAAACAAATACTTAAAATATCCGTTTAATAGTATGTGATTGGCATAACATCTTAAAACTACATTATGTAAAACAGTGGGCAATGCTGATCATTTTTATCAACTGTTACCTAATTATTTATTTTGCCAATCTTTCACTTATATGATTTAAAATGAATGTTCAATTATGCATATCTGTAACCTACTTCGTTCGGCGGCATGCCATAACGTATAAGAGTTTGGAACATAGGAATACTAAACTTCCTACAATTGGGAAATAGATTTTTAGTTTTGCGTGCCTTGTTGGCAAATAAAACACGATTTTCAATTAAGATACATCGTAATCTAATTACGAAGGCCGAAGGTTTGAATGAATAATTACGACGTATCTGAACGACACATCTTTCTACTTTTCCAAATATAATTTATAATAGTAGATAACAAAATCATTTAATTATTATACTGACTGCTTAAACATCCATGAAAGTAAGCACTGAATGTCTCACACTTATCTTTGAACATTTTATCAAATTTGATTAGAAATTAATATTTTTAGCGTTGTAATGTCATTCGAGACCAATTTATTGGAAAGCTATCGAGTAATGTAACAAGACGGAGCAGTGTTGACATTTCAACCTGTACTGAATGTTGCCATGGTGATTTCTGTAACAATCAAGGATGCGGAACCAAAGGTGTAGTAGATTTGAAAGAAGACCTACAATTTATAGCAACATTCAGTTATTGGTTGTAAAAAGAAATTTGACAATTAATTAATATAGGATCAGATTACTTTAAATTTTCTGATGTTTATACATGTGGTAATTCTGAATAAGTAAACGCACACATTTAGTAAAGTCTTTAACCCACCATTCGCTTATATGTACCCTAAACTCAACGCAGATTTCTTATATTGACAAATATTTTTTCTTGAAAGATGACCATTAGCCTTCTTCAAATTAATAAATATCTGAACTATTTTATGTTTCAAATTCACCTGTTAAATGTTATTTATTTCAAAAGCTGTTGATTTACTTATGACGCGCTGCTTGAAATATAATATCAAGTATGTATCACTGGTAACATACAACTATATCTATCTCCATATTGTAGCTGCTCCAGTTGAACAACGTGGACCATATTGTTTCCAATGTGACGCCCTTCTGGATCCAAAGGCTTGCACGAATGTAGCTGTCTGCTTACAGAATGAAGTAAGACTTGTTTTGATTTTTTAAATATCTGTTTCAGAAATACATACTACATATAATATTTCTTAAATTATTTCATTGTATCGCCTATATCAAACAGAATAAATAATTTTTCTGTCTACGTATTCATACGCATTTCAAAGGGTAACAGAAATGAAAGAGGAGAGAATTTTATAATGAAATATCTGAACTGCCCCTAGTGGGATTCGAACACGGGTCTTACAGTTGGAAGGCCAATGCTCTAACCGCTGAACAAAAGAGTCGACTCCCTGACGCAGGTATCAGAGATTGGTTTTAAACATGAGGCTCTACTAGAGCGACCGTAAAACTTTCCCTCTTTAAAGAGTGAACATTTATGATGACGAGAAATGCCATTTTGGCATAGAAGTGCCATTTTAGGCACTAGATAAAGTCCAATTCCTAGCGCCCATCTTCCGCATTTTAAATCGTGACAAAAGTGAAAAAGGAGAGAATTTTAAAATTTAAAAAAGCCCCTGCTGGGATTCGAACCCAGGTTGCACGGATGGAAGGCCATTGCTCTAACCACTGAGTCGAAGAGTCGACTCCCTGACGCAGTTGCCAGACATTGATTTGAAACATGAGGCTCTACTAGAGCGACCGTAAAACTTTCCCTCTTTAAAGAGTGAACATTTATGATGACGAGAAATGTCATTTTGGCATAGAAGTGCCATTTTAGCACTAGATAAAGTCCAATCCCTAGCGCCCATCTTCCGCATTTTAAATCGTGACAAAAGTGAAAAAGGAGAGAATTTTAAAATTTAAAAAAGCCCCTGCTGGGATTCGAACCCAGGTTGCACGGATGGAAGGCCATTGCTCTAACCACTGAGTCGAAGAGTCGACTCCCTGACGCAGTTGCCAGACATTGATTTGAAACATGAGGCTGTACTAGAGCGACCGTAGCAATATTATTTACAATTCGATTTTTTCAGTCTTCATTTGATATGAAAAATAATTGTAACGCATACAAATTGTATAATATAGGAATCAATACGTATTACATCTTTCTTAACTTTTGAATTTTAAGCCATCGTGTTAAGACTTTCAAAATTTTAGTTTTGATCATCCATAAAAGCTATTTACTCTGTTGAAACCTTTTGACCTGAGGAATCCCTACTGTATAAAAGATAACTCCAATGGACAAGAGAAATGCAATTTGAATGTTTAACAACAAAACACTATTATGCAAGACGGAAAAAAAATCAGTGCATTTAATTCATTTAGTACAATAATGTACATAAACGATAAAAATGTAGATATAAAAATATGATATGTTACACGGCTTCAGTATGTATGAATGACGTTACATTTGTATTGAAGTTATAAACACATATCTATAGTAATGTTATGGAGCAAAAATATATTCTACCAAATTATGCATAACATTTTAGATATGTTTGCTGCACTCTCCAAAAGAATTCGCTGGACTACCTGAGACAATCTATAAAAGTGGTTGTGGGAAACAGTCGGTAATTATTTTCACAATTTTAATTGATTTTAAATTACTACTTACTGCCTTAATTTCCACAGCCGAATGTACTGTAATTATGATACATAACTAAAGCACACATATCAGTTGAAATAAGCAAATGATACGTGTCAGAATTCCGCAATAATGACATCTACATCTTTGTCGTTTGGCAATGTAAATAATTCCAGAAAAATGAAATCCATAGCCTTAACTATTTCTATTTTCGACTGAACTGCAGGCATGTAATACAGTGTCACAAGCTTCAATGAATGCTAAATGTGTGCCCACATGTTGCAATACAGATTTTTGTAATGAGTACTGCATGACGCCTACACATGCTTCTATGACGTCATCGTATCCAATTACCACTGACGATAAGATACAGACAACAGAGGCAAATACAACTTTGCATCCCACAGAACTATCGACAGTTACTTCACTTCATTGGCAAAACGTTTCCACAACACACGGTATATTTTTATTTATCTAACAAAATATTTGTAAAAAGGTTGTCAATTGTCATCAGTATCAATTGATAATAAAGTACGCGGGTCCTTGCTTTGACCAAATCCATTTAGATTTATCATCATTTAATGAGTACGAAATACAATATTTTATGTTTTTTTTTCAGTACGAAAGACAGAAACGTCAAGTAAGCGACCATCACATATATCTACAACACCTGGAATATCTCAGTCATCAACGACACATGGTCATTCTTTCCACTGTCATGCCAAAGATGGTTTTGCACATTTACAAAATTCACATGCGCAATTATGTGTACATATTGTACTTCATCATACACCATTGTCTTGGGATGACGCACGAGCAGAATGTAAAAAACATGGAGCGGATCTTGTTGTCCTAGACACTCACGACAAAGCTCTTTTAATGAGGAAAGAACTTGCCAGTCATTCTAGTATGATAATAATCACACGTTACTGTCTGTTTCAAGGTTTAATATATCAAATGTTATTACTCAAACATTTAAACTTTATTAATTATCTTATTAGTTGTTTGTTCTTTTCAAAAAACGACTCTAACATATAGAGGCAGAATTTAATTTTTCTAAAATTCGATAGTTTTATACATGTGTCCATGTATTTGTACATAGTTTGTTTGTAAAATGCATAATTGGTTTTCAGATGACTAAGTTGAACAATGTACTTCCTTAAAATATGTAGCACTCTTAGAAGCCACCTACAAGCGACACTTTGTAAAACTCAGTATAACTACACAATGTTAAAACATTCACATTTGGTACAATTATTAGACGTAGGCATAACGGGAGAATAATCTTTGCATAACCGAGATCAATGGTTAACATGTTTGTGATTATAGGCTACATATTAATTTGAGACAAAAGGTAATATAAGGCTGAGTAAGTTTATGATTCGCAAAAGTGCCAGAAATTTATTAACTAGTGTTTATTATATTACCGCTGTAACATTAGGTTATTTAACATTCTACTGTAGACTATGGCGATATATTTTGACGAGTACCAATTTCAAGAAACATACTGGACGAGCCGATAGACTCGGATGCGTACGAGCACCAATGTACAGGACAATGTTTAACAATCTTTCGATTTTATGCTTATTTGTCTCAGTAAAAAGGGGTAAAACAATCATACTTGCATATTTTCACCCAGAAACGTAGCGTTAACTTAGACACTTATTGATTTTCATTTTCATGCGGATACTTATATTGTCCAATGGCTTTGGTCATTTAAAAATTTCCATGGTGATCCAAATCAAAGTTGTTTCTTCGACATATAACGATATATAGTATCGATTCCAGAAAAACAATGGACGGTGACGTGTTACAAATGCAAATGACTAAATAGAGAGAAGAAAAGAAAAAGAATAGTGAATATAAATGGCAGTCTTTGATAAGGTCGCAAGAGAGAAGAATATCTTGCCTGAGGACGAAACATGTATTTTTCTAGGTTTTATTATCCTTGTTAAACGAGATAGATGAAAGAAATATTTTGTTCTAAGTGTATACGTTACATATATTTTTAGGATACCAAAGTCACGACCTATTTTGGATAGGAGCAAAGGATTTTTCGAACCATGACCATTTCTCCTGGGTAAATGGTCACGATTGGAATAACACAGCAGCCGATTGGAGTAGAAGTCAGCCAGACCATTTGAAAAATGGTCATGACCAAGACTGTGTCTGCATGTTTAAAGATCCTAAACAAATGTTTACATGGCACGATAAAAGTTGCAATCAAGAAGGAAGTTATATATGTGAACGAAAATAAATATTACAAAAATATATTTTACGTAACAAAAACTTGTGTTCCTTGTTCTTGGTTATAGTAAACCAAGTCTCGATAGTAACTGTCTAAAAAGAAACATTTCGCACGCCATTCAAAATGGTGCGTGTGTGTTCGGGTTTAATGTTTTTTTTCCCAATTTTTGTCAGTCCTATAAACGACGGTGTCTACTTGCAGTGACTTTATACTGTACTGCCTAACTGAAATATCACGCCGTAGACACGTGGCATGATACCCCAACCAGTCTCAATATACTGACACTAGGCTGAGCAGGTCAATACTATCCTCTTAATACTAAGTGCCAAGCGAGAAAGCTGCTTGTATCATTTTTGTACGTCTTTGGTATGACGCGAACAGGGATCGAACCCATGACCCCTCGCACTCAAAGCGGGAGGTCAATCAAAAGGCTGCCAAGACTGTTAGCAAAGCTTGCATCCCGCCGTCTTTAACGGAGTTCTATTGCACATGAACTGAATGTACTGCATTATTTTAAAAGACTAAAAGACCAGAAAATTTAACAACAAGTACGGGGAGGCTTCTACAGTCGCCACACGCCACTGAAAGTTTGCTCTTGTGATAGTTAATTATGTCTGTTAGGAAGTACTTTGGAAGCTAGAATGCAACCATGATAAATAAAGGCAGACTTAGTCTGATTGTCTGTTCATGAGAGGTATCCCCTAACGCCTCCAAGAACCGGCTTTATATTGTAACTAAATATGTTTTATTTATATTATGACACCATGGCAAGGTATTCATCATGAACTAAAATAAAAAATATTATTTCTTAGCAGTTCAAAATGGTCATTCATATGCATGACTATAAATGATTTCTAATCAGGTAAAATTGTGAAAACATATCCCGTCCTGGTCATTGTGATCAACGAAAGCGAAATATTGCTGAAAACATAACCCGTTACCTTACGAAAATAAAATGCTAAAAATCTCTTTATCAAGTTAAATTGTTTCATTATAGGCGTGGTTTCTCGGGCAGATTTCAATTTTCAATAAATTCTTTTAGGAATAATTATTTTTACATAAAAAATATTCAATATGTTAACTGAGTTTTTTGACAGTTTTGTTTTATCATATAGTAAAACTTACAAATATTCAAGTGGCACCTAACTGAAGTTTAATAACACATAAAACAACAAACCAATAGGTTTACACTCGGCTGATGTCACTCAGTTACAAATTGAATCAAATTTAGCAACATGGCGTTTTGCCAACATATATGACTGAACATGTGGTTACTAAATGTCGAATTCACTTTGCAATTATATAGTTATTTACATTCACATGGTAAGCTAGAATTATTGTATCGGCATTGTACCATAAGGTACATTTTTGTGTTATCTCGCCTGTAAGAATATCTAGATTACCGACCACAGCCTGTTGACCAACTCCCCATCCACCTCAAAATCATCATTAATAAAATCTGTAAAAGAGATCCTTTGGAAGGACAGAATGCAACCAGTCTGATAACACAGGTTTAAAGTAGCTGTACTACGAGATTACAGGTGGACATTTCGGCCCTTCCTGAATTAATGTGTGTTCACAATGAAATTTGAAAACATATTCAGTCAGTTCTTTTACAGTTTAGTTGAAAAACACAGATAAATAGCTATCACACTGTAGAACCAAACAGTGGTCTAAACTTATCTAAATACATCAAGTACTGTGCATACTGCTACCTTAATCTAATTAAATGTTTACACATTAAACACAATGTCCTGATAATAGCTTTTATTCTACAGTAATGCATGGTATATAATCCACTGGACTTTGGCGGACTTAGTATTAAAGCAATCTATAGGAGTCAATTCGAATCTCAATTGGTAATTCAATGGCCTTATTGCTTTTGGTTATAAAACATTTATGCTAGCATATTATAATCTTCAATACCTACTCTTCCTGGGTTTGTGAAGGTATTTAATGTATTTTCCATTGTTACACAGTCCTTGTTGCTTTATTTCAAAAGTAAAATATTTACTCCTCATACAATTCGTCTTTAAACTTCTCAAGATTTAAAAGACAAGCACCGATACGTTGTGTTTTTATTAAAAGTGTTCGTTAAAATTATAGTTCACTCATTACATAGATTATAAATCTCTTTTAGTAAACTACCATTATATGAACATTTTTGTTTGCTTTGACTTAGCTTTAATTCGTTTAACAGTTCAGATATGTACCTTGCGATGTTTTCATTGGAAATTATTGTTATTTTCTCTGAATTAATTGCATACAACCGAAATTTCGTGTTTTTTTTCAACTGGTTTTATAACTACATGTATGCGATTTATATTGCAGGCATGCACTGTTTCGCAGCAGACATACAACAATAAAAGATGTATACCGATGTGTTGCAATACCGACTGTGATATTGTCTAAAATGAAAATATGACAACATTTCGCCAACAAACAATAAAACATTCACATGCACATTTCCTTTAGATCTCAGTATTTAACCTAATTTTATGCTTTACTAAATATGATCTGGTATTTCTATATGAAGCAATTCTTCTCAACGAGGAATGATTTTATTTACATTATGTAACTTGTTGAATAGGGTAAGTGGGAGGTTGACATGCCCTAAACACGTTCAAACCCCCACCGATTTCCCAACCACTTAACTCAGTAGGGAGAGCGTTTGTCTATGGATCGCGGGTCGCGAGTTCAAGTTCTCCGTGACGATTTGACAGAAGACATTCTGTCTAAAATCATTCGTCCTCAATCTCTGATTATTCATGTGGGGAAGTTGGCAGTTGCGGAGAACATGATTGTACCGGTACTGAATCCAGCAACACTGGTTATGTTAATTGCCCACCGTTACATGACTGAAATGCTGTTGAAAAACGGCGTTAACCATCCCACCCCACCCCCACCCCCAAAAAAGAAAGAAAATAAAGTTGGCTGCCGGAGACCTAAGGCTGTGCCCGATTGTTGTTTCTCCTGCTTATTTATATGTCTTAGGCGGTACCCTATAGTGTTATTATATTTTACGTGTCTGTATATCTATGTAAGTTAGTTGTGTGTGGGTGTGTGTGTATGTGATTGTCTTTTGTATATGAGTGTCTGCGCTGCTGTGGTTCACATTGTATTGTAACTGTGATTAGGGAACAGAACATTCCCTTTAATAAAGAAGATCAATCCGTATGTGCACCATGTCAAACACCGCTAACTATTAAACATATTCTTATCGACTGTGTGGACTTTGCTTCACAACACAGTATATATTATGACGTTCAATCTTTGAAAGAATTATTTGAAAACGTTTCTGTCGGAGATATCGTATCGTTTTTAAAGCAGATAGGAATATATAAAGAATCTGACATTTCATATTTTTGTTTACATCTTGCAATATTATTATGTTTACAGCTGATATTTTAACACACACGTATATATATTTTTACATAACTGATTTTAGATATGCTTTACATTTTTACTTGGATGTTTTTAGATATGTTTTATTTTTACATTTTAAATTCTTTACATTTTTACATGGTTAGTTGGATTTACCGTTGCACCGACACATGATAGGTCATATGGCGACTTTCCAGCTTTAATGGTGGAGGCAGCCCCCAGGTGCCCCTCCGTGCATAATTTCATCACGAGCGGGCACGTAGGTAGAAGCATTGACCTTCCGTAAACCAGCTGGATGGCTTCCTCACAAGAAAAATTCAACGCCCCAAGTGAGGCTCGAACCCACATCGATGAGGGGCAAGTGATTTGAAGCCAGCGACCGTAACCACTCGGCCACGGAGGCCCCTCATTTTTACATGGATGTTTGTTGGGTATGCTATACATTTTTACATCAATGTTTATGCTTTACAGTTGCCGTTTGCAATATAACTTCTTCTCGGCGATATATGACCATTTTGTGTCGATTCGCTGTAAAACCCAACTCACTCACTCACTCTACTACATGTATCCCCTTCGACACATTCCACTACCCTTTCTACCTCTTCCCCCTTCCCTTCCACTCTATCTATATTTTGCAAAAAAATTAAAATGTACTTGTTGGATTTCTTAAGCAGCCGATCTGTAATATCTTTCCGTTACAGCTTCTTTTTGTTGTGGGCCTACTTTGCAAATACGTGCCTCTGAGGCTGTGTTTGTAGTGCTCTGTGCTCCCGAGAAATCTACCCTTACCTATTATCGTTTTTAGATTTTATACTACTCACCTTTCCGCTGACGTGTGATGATGTGCTGACCATTCTACTTTTTCCAATTCGGTAGCATTGATATTACAGTTCCTTTTTTGTTTATTTATAATCATTGTAGGTGACGCAACTCGCTGTTTTGAATGTCAGAACATTCCGTATCCAGAGGCATGTGCAAAACTAGCTGTATGCAGTTTGAATGAGGTAATAGTAATCTTTATATTTATATATAGATATGACCTATTTTACATGGTGTCATTCTCTACTTCCAATTTATCAACTTTATTAAAGAGTGTAGTATTCCTCTGAAGAAAAATAGATACTGGTAACTTGCATTATCTCAACATTTGCTTCTGGTTTGACATATTAACTTATCAAATTTCATGGCATATACTACACCATTTAATGCCATGTGACGGCTGTAAAAAGTCACAACATACTTTGACCCATTTTCATTTTATGGTCCTTCATCATGGAGTCAATTTAATTCTACTATAATAGAGTCCGATTAAGCCGTTTCTCGGGGGCGGGGGAGGGGGTTGGAGGCTTATGTTTGGAAATGTATTTCGTTACCTCGTAAAATTTACCCCTGCTACTATTTTGCGTGACTACGTTCTATGCTTCAAAAGGATCCTTTTGTAAATCTTATCAATAGTCAAGAGCAAATGGCTTTTCATTGCATTAATCAGTTCCTTTTTATAACTGGACTTAAGGTAGTTCTGCAAAAACCTCAGAAGAATATACTTAGAAAATTCAGCAAATATTAGAAAGGATAGGGTCGTGTTCTTGATTTATTTTTGCGTGAATGATTTGAAAAATTAGGACCTAATGCAAGTTCCGGGAAATCTACCCTTACTTTTGATGGAAGTCTATGGGAAAATCACAATTGTCATAACATTTTCGCGAATAGAATATTTTCTACTTTGCAGAGTTTAATGACATATTCTCATAGTCATAAATAACATGTTGCCAATAATTTAGTGAAATAAAAGGTATAGGTGCGTGTGCTTGTTTTGGAAATATTTGCCTATGATTAAACTAATCCACACATTTCAATCTGGGGCCAGTTGTTCGTAACTTTAACAGGCGATTAAGCTAAAGATTGATTAACTTTTAGGGTAATTTGTCGTTATTTCAGAAGACTTCGAAAAACGAATGTATCAGTTACAAATTATGAATACTGGAAAATCTTTATGATAAAATCAAAATTCATACTAGTGTTTCCCACCAATAATAGTATTTTGAATCAAAATTTAACCGGCGGTTAGTTTAACAGCCAGTTAAAATTTCGAACAACTGCGTTCTATGCTTCAAAAGGACCTCCTTGTAAATCTTATCAATAATTTCGGTATTTGATTGCTTTAATCAGTTCCTTTTTATGATTGGACTTCAGGTAATTCTGTACGTTCTTATAATTTTTTCAACAATGCAGAATGTGACAAAAGCCTGCTTTTTTCAAAAAAACCAAAAACAGAATATACTTAGAAAATTCAGCAAATAATAAAAAGGATAGGGCCGTGTGCTTGATTTTTTGCTAGACTGACTGGAAAAAGTAAGACCTAACGCAAGTTCCGGGAAATCTGCCCTTACATTTTAATTTTTATCTTTCATAATGGAAGTCTTTGGGAAAATCACAATTTTCATAACATTTTCGCGATTATAGAGTTTCTACTATATGACACTTTTCACATTCGTAAAAAACATATGGCCTATAATATGATTAAATAAGGTATAGGAGCCTGTGCTTGTTTTTTTTAAGATATCTGCCCATGATTAAACTCTGGTTTTTAGTCATTATTTTGAATCATTTAACTTGTTTTGATTTTATATTTCAACTTTAGAAAGAGTGTAACGTTGCTAATAAATTTATTCTCGGGTTGCCATTCATTCATAAAATGATTTTCATTTCCGCCAAATCCAGGCTTTATTCAACGTTATCTGGACAAATGACATTACTCAATCACTTCCGGTTTATCAAATGTACATAATTACCTTAAGGTCAGATTTCGGAAATTAAGAATCAAAAAGAGTAAGTAGAATTTCATTAAAGTGACATGTCTCTCTTTTGAAACCTATAACAAAGCGTAATTATACACAAAAACCAAATAATTGACCCACCCATATTTTTTGAAACGCTTGTTATTTAATTATAACCGGGAATATATCTCGTTACAGTATGATTTATACAAAAATATGCTGTACCTATAGAGTTTCGTTTTCTAAACAGAAAAAATGTCAATATTACCAGACAATGTTTATTAATGTATCAGGTAATATAACCCTAATAGTTTTGAAAACATGTATTCTTGCATAAAAACTACTTTTTTCACTGGGTCCGCCGATGTATTAATGGGAGAAAAATCGTGTGCAAACAAGGCAGTTCACGTGCAGTTAATACATGATTTTTATTTTTGAAATGCTTTCCCAAGGACGTATACATGTTTCTGTGCAGATTGACAGCTGGTATCTGTGTCTTGTTTTTCCATAATAACCACTTTTTGTAGCAATAAAGATGCATTCTAATCCATAGAAGGTTTTGCTGTATCAGTGACCAACGCCAAAAGCACTGCCTCCAACAATGTTTGTACTTGCTTCTCCCCTCGTTTACTCACCGTTTATAAGTCAGAGTCGATTCAGTTTTTGTAGATTATCGTGGATGCTGTTTGATTTTAGGAATCATATTAATGATTTTGATAAGTATCAGTCGGTATGTCTTTCTCTAATTTTGAGAACAATTTATATTAAAAAGTTTAAAGGCTTGTTCTTACTCAAAATAACTAAATGTAAATCATTCGGTATTCTCAAAGAATTCATATAAAATGTTTCAAGGCTTGTCACTAAGTTCGTACTCATCCGTACTCAATACGTGTACTTATTGAGCTCCTGTTCAACTAATTCTTAAGTAATATGAAAAACTTTTGGCAATGTGTGTAATAAACATAGATAGAAAAAAAGATCGTTTAAAGACCTTCAGAACGTGCTTTTGGTAGTGTTATTAATACTGGGCCCCGGATATGGATATCTAAAACATGTTAACCGTTTCCAAAAACAAAAATAACGGTAATTAAAAATGTAACAGAATTGTAAAGTCATCACCTATGAAAACAATACATTTAGTCGTCGCGTAATGTTGTTGTATGGAAGAATAGCGACAATACACATTTGTTTTGTGTATCAACGTCTGTAGAAGCCTTTAGTGTATGTTTGTGACCTCGACCTTCAGTCTCGGTCACAAACATGTATTAGCGTCAGTAGAAGCCTTTAGGATATGTTTGTGACCTCGGCCTTCGGTCTCAGTCACAAACATTCTTGCGGGCTTCTGCAGACGTTAATGTACAAATAACGTGTATTATCCCTACAAAAGTTCGTCCCCTTTACGAATTCACATTTTTTTAATTTCCTTTTTTTGGACTTTGAACAATAATGTCTCTAGTCCATGTCTCATGATACTCTTTGGAATAAAATGATTAAATTTTACGGTTTACATATTACCTCGATATCGTAAAGAACTTTTAAGCAGCGGAATCGTGATATTTAGTAATTTACTAACCCTTTATGAGATTTCAGTACGGAAAGCCGTGTGCGCTTTGGGATTTATTTACTTGCGAAGAATACCGAATTGTCTAATAAGTAACTACACGGATATTGTCGATTGTCGTCACAGGTCCACTACGTTAAGAAAATCGACAATTAATGGAAATTAATACTTGAAAAAACTGTCATTTAAAATGCAATATGATGTGGTTTGTTTTACCTTATTATAGCTAGGTATTCGTATTTTTTCAAATTTTCAGTATTGTTTCACCGAACAATATGTTTCGACAAGTGGAAGTATTTTATATAATACTGGCTGCATGTATTATAAGGTATTTGTTTGTATACTTTAGTTGAAATAGGATGGAAACAAATACTTACACTTTCCGTTTAATAGTATGTGATTTGCATAACATCTTAAAACTACATTATGTAAAATTGTGGGCAATGCTGATCATTTTTGTCAACTGTTACCTAATTATTTATTTTGCCAATCTTTCACTTATAGGATTTAAAATGAGTATTCAATTATGCATATCTGTAACCTACTTCGTTTGTCGTTTATATGCATGCCATAACTTATAAGAGTTTGGAACATAGGAATACTAAACTTCCTACAATTGGGAAATAGATTTTTAGTTTTGTTGGCAAATAAAACACGATTTTCAATTCAGACGCGTCGTAATCTAACCATGAAGGCTGAAGGTTTGGGTGATTAATTACGACGCATCTGAACGACACATCTTTCTGCTTTTTCAAGTATAATTTATAATAGTAAATAACAAAATCATTTACTTATTATACTGACTGCTTAAACATCCATGAAAGTAAGCCCTGAATGTCTCACACTTATCTTTGAACATTTTATCAAATTTGATTAGAAATTAATATTTTTAGCGTTGTAATGTCATTCGAGACCAATTTATTGGAAAGCTATCGAGTAATGTAACAAGACGGAGCAGTGTTGACATTTCAACGTGTACTGAATGTTGCCATGGTGATTTCTGTAACAATCAAGGATGCGGAACCAAAGGTGTAGTAGATTTGAAAGAAGACCTACAATTTAAAGCAACATTCAGTTATTGGCTGTAAAAAGAAATTTGACAATTAATTAATATAGGATCAGATTACTTTAAATTTTCTGATGCTTATACATGTCGTAATTCTGAATAAGTAAACGCACACATTTAATAAAGTCTTTAACCCACCATTCGCTTATATGTACCCTAAACGCAACGCAGATTTCTTATATGGACAAATATTTTTTCTTGAAAGATGACCATTGGCCTTCTTCAAATATCTGAACTATTCTATGTTTTAAAATCACCTGTTAAATGTTATTTATTTTAAAAGCTGTTGATTTACTTATGACGCGCTGCTTGAAATATAATATCAAGTATGTATCACTGGTAACATAAACTATATCTATCTCCATATTGTAGCTGCTCCAGTTGAACAACGTGGACTGTATTGTTTCCAATGTGACGCCTTCTGGATCCAAAGGCTTGCACGAATGTAGCTGTCTGCTTACAAAATGAAGTAAGACTTGTTTTGATATTTTAAATATCTGTTTCAGAAATACATACTATTATTTTCCTTAAATTATTTGATTGTATCGCCTATTTAAAACTGAATAAATAAATTTTCTTTCTACATATTCTTACGCAGTTCAAAGCGTAACAGAAATGAAAGAGGAGAGAATTTTATAATGAAATATCAGAACTGCCCCTGGTGGATTCGAACCCGAGTCGCAAGGTTGGAAGGCCAATGCTGTAACCGCTGAGCCAAAGAGTCAACTCCCTGACGCAGTTATCAGAGATTGGTTTGAAACATGAGGCTGTACTACTTGAGCGACCGTAACACTTCCCCTCTTGAAAGAGGCAACATTTATGATGACGTGAATGCCATTTTGGCATAGAAGTGCCATTTAGGGCACTAGATAAAGTCCAATCCCTGACTAGCCCCCATTTTCCGCATTTCAAAGCGTAACAGAAATGAAAGAGGCGATAATTTTATAATAAAAATCAAGAAAAGCCCCTGCTGGGATTCGAACCCGGTTTGCATGGATGGAAGGCCTATGCTCTAACCATTGAGCCGAAGAGTCGATTCCCTGACGCAGTTGTCAGACATTGGTTTTAAACATAAGGCTGTACTGGACCGACCGTAACAATATTCATTTACAATTCGATTTTTTAGTCTTCATTTGATATGAGAAACGTTGTAACGCATAAACATGTACATATTGTATAATATAGGAATCCATACGTATTACATCTATATTATCTTTGAATTTTAAGCCATTGTGTTAAAACTTTCAAAATTTTAGTTTTGATCATCTATAAAAGCTATATTTATTCTATTGAAACCTTATGACCTGAGGACTCCCTACTGTATTAAAAGGAACTCCAAAATGGACAAGAGAAATGCAACGTGAATGTTTAATAACAAAACTCTGTTATGCAAGAAGAAACTAAAAAAGATAAGAAATAAGCACATTTAATTCATTTAGTACAATAATGTACTTAAACGATAAAATTGTAAATGTAAACAAATTATGATATATTACATGACTTCAGTCTGTATGAATGACGTAGCATTTGTATTGAAGTTATAAACAAATATCTATAGTTATGGAGCAAAACTATATTCTACAAAATTATGCATAACATTTTAGATATGTTTGCTGCACTCACCAAAAGAATTCGCTGGCCTACCTGAGACAATCTATAAAAGTGGTTGTGGAAAACAGTCGGTAATATTTTTCACAATTATAATTGATTTTAAATGACTACTTACTGTCTTAATTTCCAAAGCCGAATGTACTGTAATTTTGAAACATAACTAAAGCACACATATCAATAGAAAAAAGCAAATGATACGTGTCGTAATTTCGCAGTTATAACATCTACACCTTTGCCGTTTGGCAATGTAAACAACTGCAGAAAAATGAAATGCATAGAATGGCCTTAACTATTTCTAGTTTCGTCTGAACTGCAGGCATGCGATGCAGTGTTACAAACATCCATCAATGCTAAATGTGTGCCCACATGTTGCAATACAGATTTTTGTAATGAGTACTGCGTGACGCCTACTCATGCTTTTATGACGTCATCGTATCCAAATACTACTGACAATAAGATACAGACAACAGAGGCAAATACAACTTTGCATCCCACAGAACTGTCATTAGTTACTTCACTTCTATGGCAAAACGTTTCCACAACAGACGGTATATTTTTATTTATCTAACGAAATATTTGTAAAAAAGTTTTCACAGTCAATTGTCATCAGTAATCAATTTATAATTGATATGTCAACGCGGATCCTTGCTTCGACCAAATTCATTTAGTTTTATAATCATTTTATGAGGACGAAGTACAATTATTTTTTTTTCAGTACTAAGGACAGAAACGCCAAGTAAGCGACCTTCGCATATATCTACAACACCTGGAATAACTCAGTCACCAACGACACATGACTATTCTTTCCACTGCCAAGTCAAAGATAGTTTTGTACATTTACACAATTCACATGCGCAATTGTGTGTCCATGTTGTACTTCGTCATGCACCATTGTCTTGGGATGACGCACGAGCAGCATGTAAAAGACAAGGAGCGGATCTTGTTGTCCTAGACACTCATGACAAAGCTCTTTTAATGAGGAAAGAACTTGCCAGTCATCCTAGTATGATAATAATCACACTTTACCGTCTGTTTAAAGGTTTAATATATCAAATGTTATTACTCAAACATTTAAACGTTATTAATTATCTTATTAGTTGTTTGATCTTTTCAAAGAAACGACCTTAACATATAGAAACAAAATTTTCTTTTCTAAAGTTCAACAGTATTATACCTGTGTCCATATATGTGTACATACAAATGTAGTTTGTTTTTAAAATGTATAGTTGGTTAAATTTTCAGATGACTAAGTTGAAAAATGTACGTCCTTAAATATATAGCACACTTAGAAGCCACCTACATGCGATACTTTGTAGACCTCAGTATTACTACACCATGCTAAAACATTCACATTTGTTTCAATTATTAGACGAAGGCATAGCGGGAGAATAATCTTTGCATAACCAAGATCAATGGTTAACATGTTTGTGACTATAGGCTACACATTAATTTGAGGCAAAAAGTAATACAAGAGTAAGTTTATGATTCGCAGAAGTGCCAGAAATTTATCAACTTATGGAATTATACTGTTATTTTATAGTGTTTATTATATTTGAAGTTACCGCTGTAAATTTAGGTTATTTAACATTGTTCTGTACACTACGGCGATATATTTTGACGAGTACCCATTTCAAGAAACATACTGGACGAGCCGATAGACTCGGATGGGTACGAGCACCAATGTACAGGACAATGTTTAGCAATCATTCGATTTTATGCTTATTTGTTTCAGTGAAAAAGGAAAAAAAAAAGAAAAACAATCAGACGTGCATATTTTCACCCAGAAACATAGCGTCAGACGCTTATTGTTTTATTTTTATTTTCATGCGGATACTTGTATTGTCCAATGGCTTTGATAATCTAAAAATTTCCATGGTGATCCGAATCAAAGTTGTTGCTTTGACATAAAACGAATATATTGTATCCAATTCGGAAAAAAAACAATGGACGACAACGTGTTACAAATGCAAATGATGACTAAATAAAGAGAAGAAAAGAAAAAGAATAATGACTATAAATGGCAAAGTCTTTGATAAGGTCGCAAGAGAGAAGAATATCTTGCCCGAGGACGAAACTTCTATTATGTAATTGGTTGCTAAGTTGTATTATCCTTGTTAAACGAGACAGACAAAAGAAAGATTTTGTATACGTTACATATATTTTCAGAATACCCAATTCACGAATTTTATTGGATAGGAGCAAAGGATTTCTCAAAACATGACCATTTCTCCTGGGTAAACGGTCACCATTGGAATAGAACAGCAGCCGATTGGAGTGGAAGTCAGCCAGACCATATCAAACATGGTCATGACCAAGACTGTGTCTGCATGTTTAGAGATGCTATACCAACTTTCAAATGGCACGATAAAAGTTGCAATGTTGAAGGAAGTTATATCTGTGAACGAAAATAAATATTACAAAATATCTGTTACGTAACAAAAAACATGTGTTGCTTGTTCTTGGTTACAGTAAATCAAGTTTCGATTGTAACTGTCTAAAAAGAAATGTTTTGCGCGCGCGTGGGTGTATGTGCGTGCGTGTAGGTTCGGGTTTAACGTCTTTTTCAACATTTTTTTGTCAGTCCTATAAACAACGGTGCCTACTTGCAGTGACTTTATAGTGCTGCCTAACTGATATATCACACCGTAGACACGTGGCATGATACCCCAACCAGTCTCAACATACTGACACTAGGCTGAGCAGGTCAGTACTGTCCTCTTAATGCTGAGTGCCAAACGAGAAAGCTGCATCAATTTTTACGTCTTTGGTACGACGTGGCCAGGAATTGAACCCATGACCTCCCACACCCAAAGCGGATGCTCTACCACTAGGCTGCCAATGCTGTTAGCAAAGCTTGCATCACACCGCTTCTATTGCACATTGGTAACTGATACAGCAAAACTTTCTATGGATTAGATCGCATCTTTTATGCTACAAAAAGTAATCTGCACAGAAATACATATACGTCCTTTGGAAAGCATTCCAAAAAAAAAAAAAAAAAAAAAAACAAACGTGTATAAGCAGCACGTGAATTGCTTTGTTTGCACAGGAATGGGAAAATACCTCGTTACAATATGACTTATACAAAAACTTGCTGTACCTGAAGTTCCCTTTCTAAACAGAAACAATGTCAATATTATCAGACAACTTTTAGTGATGTATCAGGTAATATAACCTTATTTTTAAAAAAGAACATGTATTCTTGCTTTTTCACTGGTATTAACGCGAGAAAAATCCTGTGCAACAAGGCAATTCGCGTGCTGCTTATACACGTTTTTTATTTTGGAATGATTTCCCAAGGACGTATATGTATTTTTGCGCAGATTAACAGCTGGTATATGTGTCTTTTTTTTCATAATAACCACTTTTTGTAGCATAAAAGATGCGATCTAATCCATGGGAAGTTTTGCTGTATCAGTTACTAACGCCAAGTTCACTGGCCCAACAATGTTCGTACTTTCTTCTCCCCTTGTTTACTCACCGTTTAGAAGTCAGAGCCGATTCAATTTTTGCAGATAACCGTGAATGTTTACGAATTGCTTGTAACTGGTGTGATTGTTTGATTTTAGGAATCATATTAATGATTTTGATAAGTATCAGTCGGTATGTTTTTCTCTAATTTTGTGAAGAATTTATATTGAAAAGTTTAAAGGCTTGTCAGTACGTTTTTTCTCAAAATAACTAAATGTAAATTAATTATTCCTGAAGTTGAGCTCCTGTTCAACACAACACAAATATTTAATTGCTAGTAATTTGAATAATTATTGGTAATGTCTGTAATAACGAGAGATAGGAAAAAATCGTTTAAAAACCTTCAGTACGTGTTTTTGGTAGTGTTATCAATTATGGAACCGGATATTGATATCTAAAACATGCCTACCGTTTCCAAATAAAATATATACCTGAATCGTAAATTCATCACATATGAAAACCATACATTTAGTCGTCGTGTAATGATTTTCATGCAAGAATAGCGGCAATACACGTTTGTGTTGTGTATTAATGTTTCTGACCTCGACATTCTGTCTCGCGCGGGCTTCTGCAGACGTTAATGTACAAGAAACGTGAATTATCACTACAAAAGTTAGTCCCCTTTAAGAATTCTCATTTCTTAAATTTCCTTTCTTTGGAATTTGAACAAAAATGTCTCTAGTCAATGTCTCATGATACTCTTTGAAGTAAAATGATTAAAGTTAACAGTTTACATATTACCTCGATATCGTAAAGAACTTTAAAGTAGCGGACTCGTGATAACAACTCTATAAGATTTCAGCACTATATCAAGTTTATACGGAGAGCCATATGCGCTCTGAACTATATTTACTTGCGAAGAATACCGAATTATCTAATAATGTAATCACACGGAATTTGCGGATTGTCGTCACAGGTTCACTACATTAAGAAAATCGACAATTAACTGAAATTGCTACTTTAAAAGTGTCATTTAAAATGCAGTATGATGATTATTTCTTAACTTATTGTTGCTATGTATTTTTTCTTCAAATTTTCAGTACTGTTACGACAAGTGGAAGTATTTTATTATATAATACTGGGTGCATGTATTATCTGGTACTCGTTTGTATATTTTTGCTGAAATAGGATGGAAACAAATACTTAGACGTTCCGTTTAATTGCATGTGACTGTCATAACATCTTAAAAATACATAATGTAAAACTATGGGCAATTTTGATCATTTTTGTCAACTGTTATTTAATTATTTTTTGCCAATCTTTCACTTATATGATTTAAAATGAGTGTTCCATTATGCATAATTATTTGAAATACTAGTACCTAGTACCTACTTCATTCGTCCTTCAAATGCTTGCCACAAATTCTAAGATTTTGGAACAACGTAGAAATGCTAAACCTCCTATAACTTGAAAATAAAGTTTTAGTTTTGCGTGCTTTGTTGGCAGATAAAACACGGTTTTCAGTTCAGAGGTGTTGTAATCTAATTAAATAATCTGATTAATTACGACTCATCTGAACGACACATCTTTCTGCTTTTCCAAATATAGTTTATGATAGTAACAAACAAAATTATATAATTATAACACTGACTAAACATCCATGAAAGTAAGCACAGAAGGTCTAACACTTATCTGTGAACATTTTATCAAATTTGATTAGAAGTTATTATTTTCAGGTGAGACACTCCTATTACTTTTTCCATAGACTTTCATTATAAGAAATGGCCCTGTCACATGCCCCAAAATTGAGAAATGACCATGAAAATGTGATTCTTTCAGTAAGACAGCATTTCCGACACATAAAAGCAGCAATTTTATATAGGCGGAACAGACCCGTTTTCTTACAATTTTTCATCAGAAAAACCTACCCCGTTTCTTCATCGCATTTAGAGACAAAATGCCCACTGACACCTACTATTCTAAATACAGAACTTTAAGGTCAACCATTCAGCCAGGCACTAGTAAAATATTCCAAATTCCACAGAAAACATTATATTGCTTGATTTTGACACAAATTTTATGATTGTAAACATAACATTTTTATCCAGTCAGCTAACGTCTCATTGAATCTTACGGGTTTCCCTACACTTCTTTTCAACCAATCCAAAGCCATCTCTTACCTTCAGCATTGTAATGTCATTCGAGACCAACTTGTTGGAAAGCTATCGAGTAATGTAACAAGACGGAGCAATGTTGATATTTCAACGTGTACTGAATGTTGTCATGGTGATTTCTGTAAAAAGAAATTTGACAATTAATTAAAATACATTTAGGATCAGATTACTTTTATTATATTTTCTGGTGCTTATACATGTGCTAATTGTGAATCGAAAAACGCACACACTTAATGAAGTCTTTAACCCACCAATTGTTTATATGTACCCTAAACGCAGATTTCGTATTTGGATAAATGAATGATAATTACATATAGTTTATGTAAACATTAGCTTAACATGTTTTGTGCATTAACTGCACAATGCATCCGATTTAAAACAATGCACACTTACATGTATTACATGTATAGCTAAACACATCATATTAAAATAATGTGTAGCACTTCTAAGAAACAAGGGTGGTAAATAAACATCTTTTACTGGGTGGCATTTAATTATGGATGAAGCTTTTCATACACAGTTAATTTACATATTTAATAAAGTTATAGACTCTGCAGTTGAAAAGTAAATAAAATCACCAATTTTTGCACTTTGCGCACTTCTGATTGTTTTACTATTAATAATGTTTTAAGCATTCCTGTAATAAACTTCTTTTCTCTGCCTCACTGGAATATCACGCCGTAGACACGTGACATGACACCCCAACCAGTCCTATTATACTGACCAAGTCTGTACCACCCTTTTAATGTTGAGTGCCAAGCGAGAAAGCTGCTAGTATCATTTACGTCTTTTGTATTACGCGGACAGGGATCGAAACCACGTGCTTCCGAAGCTGCTAGCAACAATTGCATCACATCGGCTTTAGCTGAGCTCTATTGCACATGTATTGAATGTACTCCATGTTCTTAAAGGACCAGAAAATTTAACAACACTGAATCCAAGTGAGGGGAGACTTTTACAGCCGACACACGGCACTAAAAGATTGTTGTTTTGATAATCAATAAAATCTGTACGCAGATCCTTTGGAAGCTAGAATGCAACCATGCTTAATAATGGCAGACTCAGTTTGATTGAGTCTGTTCATGAGAGGTAAGGTAAAGTGCAACACCCCTCACGCTTCCAAGCACCGGCTTCATATTGTAACTAAATACGTTTTATTTATATTATGACATCATGCCAAGGCATTCATCATCTACTAAAATTATTGTTTCTTAGCAGTTCAAAATGGTCATTCATAACGACAGTATGCATGACTGTAAATGATGTCGAATTAGATCAATTGTGAAAAATTATCCTATCCTTGTCGTTATGATCAACCAAGGGAAATATCGAACTATTTATTGCTGAAAATACAACTCGTTACCTTACGAAAAAATGCTGAAAAGTGGTCTCTTTATACAGTTAAATTGTTTCTTAATAGGCCTGGTCTCTCGAGCAGTTTTGACTGTTTAATAAATTCTTTTATAAATAATTAATTTTACACCAAAATATTCCATATCATTACTGAATTTAATTTTATTACAGTTTGGTATTATGATATAGTAGAAATAACAGATATTCAAGAGGCACCTAACTATAGTTTCATAGCACATAAAGGAACAAACCAGATGGCTTACACTCGGCTGATGTCACTCATTTAAAATTTGAATCAAATGAAGCAACATATAGCGCTTTGCCAAAATATATGATTGAATGGACATGTGACCACTAAATATCGAAATAACTTTGCAATTATATACAGTTATTTCAATTCACATGGTAAGCTAGAATTAATGTATCGATATTGTACAACAAGGTACATTTTTGTACTAGCTTGCATGTAAAAATATCTAGATTAATGACCCACCACAACTATTGACCTACTCCCTACCCGCCTCATAATCATCATTATAACCAGTCCGATAACAGAGGTATAACACAGCTATACTAAAAGATTACAGGCGGACAATTAAACCCTTCCTGAATTTATGTGCGTTCGCAATTACATTTGTAAACATATTGAGTCTGTTCTTTTTTCAGTATAGTTTAAAAACATTGCTAAATAACTATCACACTGTAGAACCAAAAATGAAAGTTTTTATCTTTATCTTGTATAAAAATGATAAAACTTCTGAACATTATGAAAGCTTTAGAGAGCTTAGAAATTATACTGAGACTCTTATTCTTAATGCCAATGAAACTACTTAAAAGATAGTATTGAACGCAATATATCTAACTCTAAATCTCTTTGGAAATGTTTAAAACAGCTTGGTTTATCATCCAGGAAAGGTGTTAGTTCTTCTAGTAACATTGGTTTGAAAATTAATGGAGAAGTCAGCTTTGATTCTATAAGTGTTGCTGAAACATTTCACAGTTTTTATACTACAGTTGTATCAAAATTAGTTGATAAAACTGCCAGGTAGTTGTTCTAAATATGATAAATGTTTTGTTCGTAAATTTTATTTATCCAAGGGATTTTTTTTCCATCTAGCTTCTCATTTTCATTTGTTTCTGAGAACAAAACTTCGTAAGTACCTTGATAGGCTCAGTGCTAATAAGGCCACTGGTTTAGATGGTATCACCTGTAGGTTTCTAACGGACATTGCAACAGTTATTGCCTGTCCTTTGACTCATATTGTCAATCTTTCTATAATTTAGGGTTCTGTTTCCAATGATATTGAGAATGCCCGGGTTATCCCGCTGTAAAAGAAGAATGATAAAACCAAAGTTGGCAATTATCGTACAGTGTCTATTTTGTGTATGATTTCCAAGATTTTTGAAAGGATCATATATGATCAAATAAAAGGATATTTGAATGAGAAGAAGATTGTATACTTTTTTCAGGCTGGTTTTAGACGCGGATTTTCTACGGATGCTTGCCATAAGTATCCATTTATCTAATTTTGTTAAATTTTAAATGGATCAAGGTAGCATGGTTGAAATGGTTCTTCTTGATTTGCAGAAGGCGTTCGATACAGTCAATCATAATATTTTGTTAATGAAACTGAACGCAGTTGGCCTCAGTTCAGATGTTGTCCTTTGGTTTCACTAATATCGCTCTGATATAGACACCAGTTCGTTGATGTATCTGGTGTTACTTTAGGTCAAGTTCAAATCTGGGTCATTTGGGGTCAAAAACTAGGTCACCAGGTCAAATCAATGGAAAAGCTTGTTAACACTTTAGAGGTCACATTTGTGACTGTATCTTCATGGAACTTGGTTAGAATGTTAATCTTGATGATCTTTACGTCAATTTGGAATCTGGGTCATGTGGGATCAAGAACTACGTCACCAGGTCAGATCAAAGGAAAAACTAGTTAAGACTCTAGAGACCACATTTATGACCATATCCTAATGAAACTTGGTCAGAATTTAAATCTTAATAGTTTGAATGTTAAGTTCCAATCTGGGTCAGGTGGAGTCAAAAACTAGGTCGCCAGGTCAAATCAAATGTAAAGCTTTTAACAATCTAGAGGCTGCATTTATGACAGTATCTTCATCAAACTTAGTCAGAATGGTACTTTTTATAATCTATAGGTTAAGGTCGAATCTTGGTCATGTGGGGTCAAAAATAAGGTTACTAGGTCAAATCAAAGGAAAACAGCTAGTTATCAGGGGTTAGAATTAGGTCAGGTGAGCTGTACAGGGCCTTCAGGGCCGTCTTGTCTAAGATAGTCTGGAAATTTGGTTGACATGTACAGTTTTGCATACCGATCTTAAAACTGAGTTTCAGTGACCATAAATGTGACCTACGGGACTACTTTCTTAATATTTTAGCATCAGTTTGACATTTGAAACATGTAGCTAATATTACTCAGGTGAGCGATCCAGGGTCATCATGACCCTCTTGTTTCTTGATTGATTTTATTGATGCATTAAATTTAAGAAAACGAATATTAAGATAGGTAAAATATCGAAATAGAAAGTATTATAAACAAATATGTTATAATGTAACTGTTAAATTTCTTTAAAAAAAAGTATACGTTACGGTAATAATTTTTAAGAATAGCATTATATTTTAGAAACATTGACAACATTTGTATCTATATAATGGCTTATTTATGAAGAGAAATTTCATAAGCCAGCTAACTGGAGTAAACTTGTTTGCAAGAACCATTTACTACATGTTGGCCAAGTGTTGATGCAAATATTGCGCGCGCAGAAAATTTACAGAACAGCAAGGGTTACGCCATAGGGGTTTCTCCATAGGAAAGTCACTTCCGTGTCATAAGAAGCAGAAACAGTGCCTAGTACAGCTTTCAGAAGTAGAGTTCATCCAAATCATTTGGCTATCGTGAACTGGAAATTGACCTGGTGCCTGTCTTCAAATATGAAAACTATTATCCTGCAGCTCAGTTGCAGAAAATGTAACTTAACATTGATTCTGCATTCAGTACAAGTAAAAACCTGTTGAGGCGGAGAAGGACATAATGTAAACAGATTTTATTACTTCAATCCAAAAAGTCGAGTTGATAGATTAATTAGATTTATCTAAGTGATTCTAATACATTTATTTCGAATGATATTTAACATCATTTTTTTTTTAAATCTGAGTTTTAACATATCATTTTAACTTTTAATTCTTTTTTTAAATTGCTAATCTATAGTCACTGGAGGAAAATAGACATTGCATTTACTAGACTTGATTGTATAAATCATACGTAAAAGTAATATAAATTATCGTTAAGCTTCAGCATAATTTCTCAAACTCCAATTACTTTCCAACAACAATCTTTCAAAGGAATGTAACACTATTGTTTCAACTAACTTGAAAACTCTGTTGTAGGATATTTGAATATATATATTATATATTCAATAAATTAACGGTCTCTCGCCGCTAAGTGCAACTTCGTAATTTCAGATGAAATTTCACAAATCCATCATTGTATGAATGTATTATGTAATGTATAGTTATCCGTAGAGCTCGCTTCTCGAGCAGGCCCTTCGAACTCGACATTATATTTGTTTTGTATACTTAAATAGTTCGAGTTTTCAACAATCTTTGTTCTTTTAAGCCCGATAGAAGTTGTGCCTATGTACAAATTATTTTAACGGAAAATTCAGCTGTTTCAAATGTTGTGAGTTTCATCAGTAAAGTCAACGAACGGCTGTGAACTTTTACTTAAACAGTCAGAATGAAAGGAAGTTATATGTGTTTAAATGTGGACTATGATTGTAACCTACGACAGACCTGCAATTCAATTGCTTGATCTTTCAATGGTATATTCTCTTCCTGTTACCTATAGGTATGTCAAGTCACTTGATGGACTCAAACAATGGCATTACAATTTAAAACTCAATGACATTTCTTATCATATTATTAAACAGTGATACATGCATTGGTATTTGAAATAGACCTTTGTCAGTTTGTCCAGTTTATTTTTCTGATGTTTTATTTTAAAGATTTTAAAAGATGTAAGCGGATATAATTATTATGCTTTGCTCAGTTTAGGTATGAACAACTACATATTTTGCAGAATGGGCACATTTGTTTTTTAATTGCCAAGCTGGTGTTTCATACTTTGTCGAGATCTAGTTCGTTCTGATGTGATGTAATCATAGATCTACCTTAGATTTACCATAACTTTATGTTTTACTTATTAATAATATGGTCTGGTATTTTTTTCACAAATGGTAGAGCCTTTCTCAGCGGGGAGGGATTTTATTTACATTGTGTTGTTTAACTTGTTGAAAATAGGGTAAGTGCGAGGTTGACATGCCCTTAACGCGTTTATACCCCCAGTTTCCTTTATAATAGGTTATTGACCGTTCCAAGACGGTGCCCCTATTTTCAACTTGTTTTCTGTCTGTCTTGTATTTTGTGTTGCTTATGTTGTCTTGTTTTTTGTTAGCATTTCTTTCCTCTTTCTCCTCATTCCCCCTACCGCCCTCATCCATCCTTTCCCCTTACACTTGCATTCTCTCTCCTTTTACTAGGAGTAAGTTATCGTGCCCACCTATATTTTGGCTGCCGGAATCATTAGGTGGTGCCCGATTGTTGTTTTTCTTCCTGCTTATGTGTGAGTGTGTGTGTGCTTGTGCGTCTGTGTGTCTTGGGTGGTGCCCTTCAGTGTTAATATATCTTAATTGTCTGTTAGTTATATATGTGTGTGTGTGTGTGTGTGTGTGTGTGTGTGTGTGTGTGTGCGTGTGTGTTTGTCTTTTGTACGTGAGTGGCTGCGCTACTGTTGTTCACGTTGTAGAGTAACTGGAAAATAGCATACCCCTTTTTTAATAGTCATCCTTGTTCCACTTTCCCTCCACCCCCTCCCATTCCTTCCCCTGTTTCTATATTTTGCATAACATGTAGGATTTTTGAAGCATCCTGTCTATAATATTTTTCTGTTACAGCATCTTTTTGTTGTGGGCCTACTGTGCAAATACGTGGCTCTGTGGCTGTGTTTGTACTGCGCTGTGCTTCCGAGAAATCTAGCCTTATCTTTTATCTGATGTTTAAATTAAATCTGCTATTAATTTACTTGGTCACGGTGTTTATTTAATTAACTCTGCAGTCTGCCTGGTGGCGGCTGTAAAATGTCTTCAGCATTTGGATTTAGTGTTGTTTTACCATTCCTTATCTCATATGAACAAACTCAGTCAAATCGAGTCTGATATTATTTTGATGGGTTACTTTCTATCCTTTTATATGATTTTCTTACAGTTGTTATTAAGGTACAAGTGTTCCTTCACATACATTGTTAATTAATAATAACTTTTGGATAGTCAAGTTGTGAATTTGGCGTTTATCATTTGCAATGGTCAGTGCAAATACCAGTTGCGAATATAAATGTCAAGGATTTATAGAACCTGAGCTTACGCGAAGTTATAACCAATATATATATACACTTTGTATATTAAATGAATTTTAGATTTCATTTTTGTTTGTGTATGTAACGCAGTTTTAATATTAATTTTAGACGATAACTTTTCAGTTGTAAAGTTTCATTTGGCGGAAGTTCATTTTATTGTTCAAAACTGCAATAAGTTAGTCAAATAAAAGCATGAGATATGTTTATAGTAAGTAAACTCGTTTGATCATATAAAGATTTAAATGCTATGTAAATTTGAAGCACTTTTAAACGATATCTTAAGACAGGTTGTTATCAGAATGACCTACATTCATATCAAACATGTAAGTGCGCGCACTCTCTCATTCTAAGTTTGGAACAAAAGAGTGTCGGGATGAGAGTGCTAAGTTTCCTTAGCATATTCGTTAATGCTGTAACACTAGGTGAGTCATATCTCTTGATTAGCTAGTACTTTATAGATTATATTTGATGTGATATGAAAAAAGAAATATCTTTAAAAAGATAGTCGGCGAATTAGTAGACTAGTAGACAAGAAGTTAATGATGGTTTCATATCATTCGTGTTATTCTGTCATCTTTATAACATTTTGCAAATAGCAAAACTAAATACCAAACTTTAACAATTTAAATGGTTCTCTTTTGAATTTTCACAAAGGTTTCGTAGATGTGCAATTTTGTTCCGTTTTTTCATGTGATACATAGAAAGTATTCAGCTCTTTCTGTAAATTGATAATTGTTAGCACCGTATAGCGGGTTAATTCTGCGGGCAAACAATTGTGCGGTTTTGTCCCAAAATGGGCCTCTTTATTTCTGCGTTATTTATTTCTGCGACTTTCGAGAAAAACAGGAATTAATTTTTGCGGTTTGCATAAACCGGAAGTAAATTCTGCGCATGGGAAATAGCTACCGCATTTACTATGTCATAATTAACGACTCAAATGCATATCGTTGTCGTCAGTTACGTCCTGGTGGCATTATCTAGGTCGGAATCTTGGACAGTGAAGTTGGCGCAGCTGATTTATGTTTAAATCTGATTTCTTTTTATTACCGTGCATGATCAGAATTTAGAGTTAAAAATAAATACTGTAGGTCTAGTACCGGTAATTCATTTGGAAAGACATTTTCATAAAATGTAACACTGCTGGTAGAAAAAAACAAAACAATTTATTTACAAATATATACAAATGCAAAATCTAGTAAACGGTCCGTTCACAGTCCATTCAGTTACAACAATAGTTACAAGTTTGTTTAAAGCCCTGCTCCGCGGCTATTCAAATTCTTTTGTGTGTATGCAACCCATGATTACAATAGGGAACAGTTAACGGCCACGTGCCACACTTCAGCACGCAAAACCACCGGTATTTCATATAGAATTTAATATAAAATAGACTCTATTTTGACAGGCGTCACTGTACATATCAGGATTTTTATGCTTTTTAAAGGTAGGACGGGAGCAGGGCTAGCGTGTTTTTGTGATATACTTGTAACGATTGCATGCCCGAAATGGTAACCATTTATTTGTTGACAAGATTGATACAATAATAAAAGCAATCAACCAAAATCGGTGCGGTGTGAATAACTTGACAGCAGACGAAAAACTCGTGAGATAAAGATAACGGGTTATTATATTAAGCGAAATACCAAAGTTTATTTCTGCGTCAAAAATTCTGCTGATAGTTTAAATGTGCGGATTTGTTTTCTGCGCGACGGTCTCAACCCAAATGTCTGACATTTCACTCAACGTCGCATAAACACCCTTGTTACCCGGATAATACAAAATGATGTGATAACTCCAACATGCTATAAAATGGCCGATCAACGATTTTGAAAATTTCACGATTTTCGGTAAGATGCTGAGGCTTGATAAGTGATTTTAATCCCCAGATGTTGCTAAAAGAATGAATGGCGATTTGTTTCCATGGAACTCAAACTATTTTACTGTATTTTTGTGAATACAATACACAATATGTTAAATAGTTTACAAAATCCATGTAAGTTTAGTTTGAAAAATCATAAAAAATATTTAGAATTGTTTTTCATGCTTGTAATTCACTGTATATATGACTCTACCATTTCACTATCTGTCATAGTTTACAGTAAGTTGTTTACTTTTGCCGTTTAAATGTCAAAACCATTTATATTGATCTGTGTATGAAAAATGGATAATAGCCAAAAATGACCATGTATAATGCCCTACATGCGTTGTCTTTGAAAGTGGATAATAACCAAAATGGACTTTTTTCATTGACATCTCATAACAGATTGACCAATTTTGTGTGCGTGGACATGTTTTGATAAATTACTTTGTAACAACATGATGATTTGAGCCTGTTAACATTTTTATGCTAGCAACTGGCACAGTGTACAACTTGCACCTTCCTGGTATCAAGTACAATGTCCTGTGCATATGTAATATTTTCCCCCGCTGTCCCTTTTTACCCCACGGTCTCCATATTCCATATAAAATACATACATGTATTTGATTGTCAACTACCTTTTATAATCACTAATAGCACAAACCCTGTTCACATTCTGAATACCTAGGTGTACATATTGGTACACCAAGACCTCTCTTACTGACCACGTGTATAATACATTGTATTGACAATGCTACAGCAATAAGTTACCACATTTCATGCGTATACTTACCTAATATACAAAATTCTACCTTAAGAGCATCATATGCAAATATCAAACTAAACTTACACGAAAAATAAACGCAACAATTATATTTCCTCATCATTTCGTTTTAAGAGCATACATCAATACTTATATTCCATATTTCGCTTCCGGTCATCTAAATGGCGCTGCACAAAATGCTTGTGAACCTCGTGCTATTTTACCACGAGGCGAATCAATACAAACTTTGCTGTGTATAATTCAACGCCAATTAGGCGTGACTTAACCGCTATTTCCGGTGTTTACCGCAGTATTTTTATGATCTAAAAGTGAAGACACGCCTCGATGCATAAAGTTGATCTCATTTACAAGATATGTACTCAACACCGATTGAATTTCTTATTCAAATACCAAGGCTAAATATGACAGAGAGAAATCGAATTTTGGGACTTTTAATCGGTGGAATTTCACAGATACAATGTTTCAAAATTAACAATTTCGACGTTAGTTGAACGTGTTAACATTACAGTAACAGCTGGTGACCGTCCACGTTCAGTTGCACCGCGTCTGACAAGCATACGTCAAGATAATATGATACGTCAACGTCATTTACGTGACAGCTTTGTGACTTCGCAATCCACGTCACATGTTGTAATTGGAAATCCCGGACGACCAATTCACCGTGACACAGTCATAAATTGTTTGCGTAAACGCGGGATTCATTTCCGTCGTCCAACTCAAAGTCAGGCTCTTGTCATCGTCAAGAAAAACAACGCTGGGCTCTAAATAACCGACGACGTCAGTGGGGAACTGTTGTATTTAGCGACGAATCAAGATTTAATCTCCATCACGCTGACAGATAGGTCAGAATATACAGACGCCGCAACAAACGTTTCGCAAATAACTGTGTGCGTGAGGTTTATCCGTACAATGGTGACAGAGTCATAGTATGGGCAACAATAAATTCCACCTTCAAATCCACCCTTGTATAGGCTGTCATACAGAGAAATGGTGGCTATACGCGTTATTGACTGCACTGACGTTAAAGCATGGAAAGAAATATGATCTCAGACGATATTCATTTTTTGATGATAATTTTTTTTTCTGTTATGTTTACTTTGATTAAACATATAAATCTGTATGGTTAAACATCAGTAGGTTATAAATATTGACTATTACAATACTTGTTGCGTTTCTTTTTCGTGTCAGTTTACAATGTTGACTATTATCCATATAACATTTTGGGCTTTATCTTCGAAATTTCTGTGAACACTTTGGTCAGTATCCATCGACTAATACATATGCTTAAATATTTGTAAATTTGGGTTATTTGATCTAAGATAAAAACTTTCTAACATGTTCATATCATTGTTTATTTATTAACTGAAAATTACAAAATAACATTCATTACCGAAAGTCCATTAAATGAGGTTGACAACAGTTTGAATCGCCAAACTCGTTCTCAAAAGCAAAATGTAAACATTGTTAAAGGGTTTCCAACCCATATGCAAATTGTTTAGTGCAAATGGTACAGCTTGTAAACTATTTTGAATCAGTTGTAACACTTTAAACGATCAGAATGGGTATTTAGAAAATATTGAAATAAACAATGTTCTTACCAAGTTTGACAGTTCATCCAGTGTGTAGTATTTTGGAATTATCATATCATTTCGTATTATCCGGGTAACAAGGGTGATAATCAGCAGAGTAAAAATAAGACACGCTCTTCCAATCAGGCAGAGTGTTGCATAAATCCTTCGTTGTGATAAATTATCTATAATGCGTTATCAAGTAGTCGATTTGCAAACTTAAGGTATGTGGAATGGGTCGGTCAAGATCACGAATTCGTTCCTATTACAGCATTCACCTGCAAAAAGTGTTATCATAGAAAGTATCATGCTAGTGCACAAGATATATAATGAGCATACACGTGCGATATCCTTACCTTTTATGTTTTTATGAAAGTCCTTATCAAAATCATGAATATACATAGAGTAGTTGAAAGGAAGTACATTCAAAGCCTACACTTACATACTTTATCTTAAGGGAACAAGTAGAAAACATTACGAAATGTATGTACTCCAAATTTTAATCATTTTGACGGGTAAGTAAACCAGCATGTTTCGCATACATGACGGCTATATAACGTAATTTTTTTCTGGACATTTCAGGGTAGATTTATGTAGGCTTTTGACGATAAATTCGTTAAAACTCCTGAACAGATTTCACAAAATGGTATGGCAGATAAAAAAATAAAATGCGGGTAGTTTTAGGACACAGTATTGTTCCATGCATAGACCAAGTTTGTTCAGGTATTCAAAGGTACAATCTTAAGACTACTTTGTCAAGAAAGGTTCTTCTTTAACAATTTAAAGAAATCATAATAGTTTGTGATTCAGATATTTTCTTTAAACGCTACAATTTATTAAACTTTAACGTTTAACTTACGGTGACTCTCTGTCAACGATCTATCTCTGCTATCAAGTAGGATGGATTCACGGGTAACCTTTATGTAAAGGAATAGGTATCTGTTTATGTTCTATACATTAACGACAAAATCTTTTCTTGGAAAAAACTGTCGATTCTACAAAATGTAAATATACTATTAATGTCAGAGTAGAATCAAAACCGTACCTTTGAACGTTTGAGAAGTCTAAAAGGCTCATGTGTAAAACATTGTTATACCCAAAAAAAGCGCTTAAGTTTTATTCCTTTATCTGCCATATTTTTCAGTCAGGAATAAACAAGATGTTTTGTCAAAAATCCAGTTTTAATGGACACTAGAAATAGTAATGATAGACATGGTTCCGTCCGAGAAAAAGTCACGTGGGATAGCAACCTTCATAATTAATATGTAGTCAATAAAAAGCATAGGTATAATTTGTTTACAGGTTATAGCACAAAATGTTTCGAGTGTATGCACGCACAATTTCCGAGTGATTGTACACAGATAACAGTTTGCAATTCTGATGAGGTATTGTATAAAGAGATAAAAATATCTAATATATCATATACATATTCTGTTTAACTATTCTTTTAACATCCTAAATGGCTTAGCGCGTCAAATGTCTATGTTCTCGCAAGAGGCTCGACAGATATGGGAAAATAGAAGAAAGAAGATAAATGTGTACATGATATTATAACTATTCTGAATTATAGCGGCCCAGTTGATATGCTTACAAATTAACCTTACAATTACAGTTTACTATATATAAGCATTCATATTTGCCTTATACAGTATTATTAATGGGTGCGACATTTTATTAATGTTAAAAATGCAAGGCATTATGTTTAGAACCAGTGAAAACTGTACCAGTCTATGTAAAAATAAACATACTGGGTCATTATTGCATGTTTCTGTCATTTTCTTAGTTACTTCATAGCTACTTTAACTGTCTTGTTTTATAAGTTTATGCATACAATATATGTCATATCAATACAATGTGGTAAATGCTCACACTGGACGATAGGTATATATAAACTAAAGTCTTTATTCAAAGTAAGTAATGATATAAGGTTTTTGATTATGTCTGTCAATGAAAGATGTATTCTCATGTTATAAAGTGTATGTCGATCCCACATTGAACAATCGTTTTACTTTTCATACTTACTGCTTTGTTTTAGTATTGTCTTACACAACAAGTGGTAACAACAAGTGGAAACATAGTGTATAACTCTGGTTGCCTATCCAAATCGGTATGTCTCTATCTACTTGATTTGTAAATGCAAATTGTAAGTTTGTAAGAGAACCATGAACATACGAGCTGAATTCAGAACATTTTGAGACTAACGCGCTTCCGTAGAAACTATTAAAGATACAAGCATATTTTTTCATGGGCTTCTAGGTTGTTTCAATAGCTATTCGAATTGAAAATTCAAACATAATTGGCTTTGTTATAGCTGTGTTACAAGCGTTTTAACAAACAACACGTATTCAAACTAGGTTATCATTTCATTGTTAGCATGGAGGTTCCAAGTAGGAAGAAAATTAGGTTATTCATTAAAGCAGCATGCCTCCAGATTTGGCTTAAAATAATCTTTCTTTCAAATTGAAGTTTTGGTCATATTATGAACATTAGAATATGAATTGTTGTTTCTAAAATATTTTAAAAATTCCAAATCTAGAAAAAAATGATGACCGCGTCGGGAATCGAACCCGGACCGCCGCGGCAATAAAGACATTTTCCCGTCGTCGTAACCAATAGTGCTATAGCTGAAGTAATGAATAATGACTTCAAAATATAGATATTTATAATCGAGAGAGTTTACCTGGAGTAAAAGCGTGACAAACGCTTTTCGATTTTCATCGTAGAAAGTAGTAGAAACAGCAAATTCTTCCGTAACATAAAGTTTGTCTGTAATTAAGTTTAAAGCCTTCTTAAGAAATATAGCATTTATTTCAAAAATATCTAAAAAATATGATTTTTTGTTGTCGAACGATCTGGAGGCATGCCGCTTTAAGTTGCGCTGTTATCTGAGAGCCGATCAGACTTTGCAATAACTCAAAACTGTTTACGGTGATTGTCCCCATCCAAAACCAGTGGGTATTTGCGGATAAGGGTATTTAATAAGTGGGAATGTAGAGTCCAGGAACTACTTCTTGTCGGGCGCCCTCTCCGGATCTACCTCTTGTCAGGCGCCCTCAAACGTCAGTATCCGCCTATAATATTACTGTTGTATGAGCCATTGTAGAAGAAGACTTGAAATATACTCACACGGAATGAAACATTGAACAAAGGGCAAGAACGACCAGTTATCGCAAAAAGAACTCCAGAATGCAAACGGGTTATTTACACAAATTTCTTCCATTCCAAAGATTCTGTTGTGCAAAAAAGTAAAAAACCAAGAGCATCCAGCGGATCTATTACTGGCATTGTTACTGTGCCAAGGTTTTAGAATAAGAAAACATTACGTTAAACGTTGCCTAGACTGGTTTACCGGGTATCTGCCTTATTTATGTCAATGCAACTACACACATGAAAATAGACCTGCTTGTTTGACATACTTGTCTTTAAACGCTGCTATTGAATATTCATGAACAATTCAGTTTTCTTGCATATTACTAGAGTTGCTCTGCTGTTTCGGCGTCTTTCGACGGTAGAAGGTCAACAAGCATGGCAAATAAACGTTCAGCGGACATCATAACTTGCGTAGAGTGTTGTAAAGGCGACTTCTGCAACATGAAAGGATGTGGATCACACGGTAAATATACAGAAGAATTTCTCCAGATTTTGTGAACTAAAATAGCTCTTTAATGTATTAATTATACTTAAATCGATACAGAACGAAACATTTATTTTGAACTGTACATCATGTCCAATAGTACGTTGCACCTGTACAAGTATACAGCAAAGTGTATTGTGGAGTGTACATAATGTCAGATACGACTTTGCTCTTGTACAGTGAAACAGACTATTTTTCAATTTGTACATAATGATAATGTCAAGTTCTTCGTTGCCCGTTTACAGCGAAACTTGTAATAAAACAATACCACAGAATTCTTTAAACTTAATATTGTAACAGGTTTACAGAAAATATGAAAGAATAGCATGTACGTAATTGTCTGCTCTAGATCTAGATTCTTTCTTTTAAATTTGCATATTAGAATAGGAGGCAGGAAGTGTATAAAATGGTGATATGTAGTACAAGAACTTTATACTACAATATTAACCTTAACTATTGACATGATTTAATTTGTCTATGGTGGTTCGTACATGAAATCCGCCGATGTATTATATACAGTACTCAGTCTTTATGATTGTTAGTCCGACATAACATGTACTAAAACAGATTGACAAAAATGCATTGCTCAAGCTAAATGCGTATTGCGCAGGTTTCCCACACGTTTGTTAACCTTTACCCTCCTAAATTTCTTAAATGAATTTGTCCATCTTTCAATTTGGACAGTAACATTAACTGTTAAAAGGGGTGCTTACCGAAAAGATACTGACTGAATGGCGAACAGAGCAGATCTTGATCAGAGTGCACGGATGTGCAGGCTGGTCAAGATCTACGCTGGTCGCAAATACAGAATCAATCATGTCAAGCATGATAAGGGTTAACGGAATTACTTATCTATCAACCTTTTATGAAAAGAGTCAGATAATGGACATAGATGCTTAAAAGACACAGAAGAAGTTAGATTCTTTGGTACTTTCATAATGTCGTTAATAAGTTCTCTCTTATATAGTTAATTTTCGTAGTATTGTTTCTTGTGTGTAGCATTTCTCGTGTAAGTCAAACGAAGAAAATGATGACAAATTTGTAGACGAAATATGTAGTACAAACTAGTTGAACCTTTTGACATACAAGCTTAATCCAGGTAAGTTTATCCATCACAAACATACAGATTAACAACCAGATTAACAACAAATTAACAACAGATTAACGATCAAATTAGAAACACTCAAACAAAATCGAATCGAATCGAATCGCCTGGCATACAAGCTTAAGTCATGCGAGCATAGTTATCAGGAACAAACCGATTAATGATCATATAAGAAACACGTCAGACTAATTTGAATATCCTGGCATACAACAACAACAATAACGACGACGACATTTATTCAGCAATTTAGCATCAATAAATGCTTCTAGCCTAAAACAGAATTGACATATAGCCAGACATATTTAATGATACAGATACTGAAAGAATCTTCTCAATATTTTTATTACATCCAGAACATTCTAAAGATATAAAAAAACGACAAAAAACCCTTTAAATATCTTGTCTCAGTTTATTCGCAAATTTTAACAGAGTAAGTCATTCCTTCCTGCTTTCCTTAGACTTAAGGTTATAAAATTTATTGATAGTGGGCCATGTACAGTAATATGGTTTTAAATACATACCCCGTAATTTTTTATATAACGGACATACAACAAGAAAGCGATTTTCATTTTCTAGTGTATTACAAAAGATTACAAAGTTTATATTTTTTACCATACAACCTTAAGCCATATGAATCTCTTTATAAAAAGGAAACAGATTAACAATCAGATAAGCAACTTTCCATAGTAAGTCGATCCTCCTGGCATACAAGTTTAACCCATGTGCGTCAAAACACCACAAACACACAGATTAACAACTTCAAAAGATCTGTAAACCATCTTTTCATCACGAAATCACGTAAAGATAAACGATCAAATGTAAAAAAAAAACGGTACAAATACGTCGGACCTCATGGCATACAAGCTAAAGTCACGTGAGTCTATTTATCCCGAACAAACAGAATAACGATACCTCAAGCAAAAAATGTAATTGTATAATCAAATATTTGAAATACATGCATATATCTACATTATTTTAGGAACACATTTGATAACAATTGTACATGTTTCAGAAATTCCGCCCGCACAACGTGGCCCATACTGTTATACATGCGACGCACTAGATCCCAAAGCGTGTACAAATGTAAAAATCTGTGGTAAAAATGAGGTATTCATTTTGCTTTTGAATTTCATTATCTTAGTATGTTAAAAGGAATGAGCATAAATGTGTTGCTTTCCATTACGGATATTATGTATTTTTGTTATATATAATATATAAGTTTATTTCATGACTCATCAATTCCACTTTTTTCATTGGACTATGACTGGTCATACGGAGCTCCGTAGAACGGATAGGGGCCTCCGTGGCCGAGTGGTTAAAGTCGCTGACTTCGAAACACTTGCCACGCACCGATATGTGTTCGAGCCTCACTCGGGGCGTAGAATTCTTCATGTGAGAAAGCCATCCAGCTGGCTTACGGAAGGTCGGTGGTTCTACCCGGGTGCTGCCCGCTTGTTATGAAATAATGCTCGGAGGGGCACCTGGGGTCTACCTCCACAATCAAAGCTGGAAAGTCGTCATATATAAATGTGTCGGTGCGACGTTAAACCAAACAACAAAAGTAAAACAGATATTCATAGACAAAAGTCATATTCTATTAGACAAACTTAAACGTACAACTATTCCTCAAAACAAACTCACGCGCTATACTAAATATAGATGTGTCAAACACAAGCTAGTCATATCTGGTTTCCATAAAAGTGTAATGCAATCAGCAGCCTCGTTACATTTAGATAAAACTGTGTATGGACTGTATAAGTTTTTCTTATGAGCAATCTAAATGAGACATTAACCATACTGAATAGTCAAAAAATACAACACACTGTTTCATACAATTGGTGAATAACTTAGTCAACGGAACAGGCCATATTGATATATATTTTACTCGGCCTATTAGTCTTTGGAAATTACATTTTAGTCAGGTCCATAAACTTGGATATTCACCTCATCATAAATACTTGTATATATCTGGTCGATAGTACTTTTTCAGGTCGATATATCCTCATATCAACCTCTGTACAAGGCAATATTGTATATTGTTTCTGAACTGATTCTATGTAAAATACCGATAAGATTTAAAGTAATAAATTGAATGCTATGATATTTCGTCACCTTAGCGTAGACAATGGATAACGTCATTAACTTAAAGAAGCAGTTATATACATTTTATATTGCGGTAAATATATGTTTTTTTTTCAGCTCTGCATGCTCTTCACTCCTGTGGAATTAAGTAGCCTTCCAGAAATTATTTACAGAGGTCAATGTGAATCAAAGGCGGTAAATAGAAATTTTCGTTACTACAAATCGACACCACCTATCTTGTCTTACACTACACAGTACAGGATGAAGTGGATTTAAAATAAAGGAATCTATTCAGTGTGTTTATACAACGAATTAAAAGCGTGTTTAGTTTGAAAATTGAACAGTCACCATTTATCTACCTTTTAGTACTTTTCTCATATTTGTATAAGTTCTCCATTAGCAAATAAATCCATAAGTATCATTCAGCATAGAACAAGATACTTTTCTTCATTTTCGTCTTTTTATTTTAAAATACAACATATACAACATTTCTATTCGGAATTTATAGGAGATGTGATTCATTTATCAAAATACTTAACTAACTAAATCACATATCAATTTAAAAGGCATGTGATATGCGACAACATTCCACAGTAATAATTTACAGCTACATTTTTGTCGTTTGACAATGTAAACAATTGCTAAAGAGTAAAAAGCATAGTATAGCCTTAGCTTTTTCTAGGTTTATCTTAACTGCAGGCATGTGATGCAGTGTCAATGGCATTTATCAATGCTAAATGTGTGCCTACGTGTTGCAATACCGATTTTTGTAATGATTACTGCGTGGCGCCAACTCATGCTGCTATGACGTCATCGCATGCCAATACTACTGACAATAAGATACAGACAACAGAAGAGAACACAACTTTGCATCCTACAGAACTATCAACAGTTACGACACTTCAGTCGCAACGGGTTTCCACTACAGACGGTATATTTATTTATCAAACGAAATATGTGTAAAAAGGTTTTCAAAGTAAATTGTCAGCTGTATAAATTTATAATTGGTATGTTGACGCGGGTCCTTGTACAAATAAATTCATTTAGTTTTCTCATCACTTTATGAGAAGTCTTTATTTCTGGAAAATTAAATGCAATTTATGCTTTTTTCAGTACGAAGGACAGAAACGCCAAGTAAGCCATCTTCACATATATCTACAACACCTGGAATCACTCAGTCATCAACGACACATGGCCAGTCTTTCCACTGCCAGGTCAAAGATGGTTTTGTACATTTACAAAATTCACATGCGCAATTATGTGTCCATATTGTACTTCACCATACACCATTGTCTTGGGATGACGCACGAGCTTCATGTAAAAGACAAGGAGGGGATCTTGTTGTCCTAGACACTCATGACAAAGCTCTTTTAATGAGGAGAGAACTCAACAGTCATACTCGTATGTAAATAATAACATTTTATCGTCTGTTTCAACTAGGGTTTAATATATTAGATAACATTACTAAAACATTATACATTATACGGGGCCTCCGTGGCCGAGTGGTTAGAGTCGTTGACTTCAAACCATTTGCCCCTCATCGATGTGGGTTCGAAACCTCATTTGGGGCGTAGAATTCTTCACGTGAGGAAGCCATCCAGCTGGCTTACGGAAGGTCGGTGGTTCTACCCAGGTGCCCGCTCGTGATGAAATAGTGCACGGAGGGGCACCTGGGGTCTTCCTCCACCATTAAAGCTGGAAAGTCGCCATATGACCTAAAATTGTGTCGGTGCGACGTTAAACCCAACAAAATAAAATAAATAAATAAAACATTATACATTAATTTATTTGTTTGTTTAAAAAAAGCAACACATACACAACAGATTCTAACGTATAGAAACAGAAGTTTCTTTTCTAAAATTGAATATGATTATACAAGTGTTCATACATACGTACATAGTTTGTTTGTAAAATGCATATTTTGTTTTCGGAGGACTAAGTTGTACAATGCACGTCCTTAAATTTGTTTGCACTCTAAGAAGCTACCTACATGCGACACTTTGCGGACCCCAGTGTTACCACACTATGCTAAAACATTCACATTTGTTACAACTATTAGAGGTAGGCATAATAGGAACATTCTCTTTGCATACCCGAGAGCAATGGTTAACATGTTTGTGATAATAGGCTACACATAAATATGGAACCAAAACTAGTATAAGGCAGAGCAAAATTATGATGCGCAAAAGTGCCAGAAATGTATTAACGGATGGCAATATGAGGTTATTGTATAGTATTTGATATAATCGAGTACGCAGCTGTAATATAAGGCTATTTAACATTTTTCTGTACACTATTGCGATACATTTTGATGAGTACACATTCAAGGAAACATACTCGGCGAGCCGATAGACTCGGATTGGTACGAGCACCAATGTATCCCGTTCTGTACAGGACAATGTTAAGTAACTTTTTCGATTTAATGCTTATTATCCTGAGTAAAACAGAAAAAAGAAAAATAATAATAAAACGTGCACATTTTTATCCAGAAACATAGCGTCAAACGCTTATTGTTTTTCATTTCCATGTGGATACTTTTATTGGTCAATGGCTTTTATAGTTTAGTTTCCACGGTGATCCAAATCAAAGTTGTTGCATCGTCAGATAAGAAAATATTGTATCCAATTCGGAAATGTTAGGGAGGGTTACGCGTTACAATTGCAAAAGAGAAAAAAGAAACAGAATAATTACCTATAATTTTATTTATTAAATGAATGTAAATAGCTAAGTCTTTGATAAGGTCGCAAGAGAGAAGAATATCTTGTCCGAAGACGAAACTTGTACTAGGTTATGGGTTCCTACGTTGTATTATTCTTGTAAAGCGACCCAGGTGGAAGATTAAGTTCTAAGTGTATACGTTACATATATTTTCAGGATATCCAAATAACGAATTGTATTGGATAGGAGCAAAGGATTTTTCGAAACATGATCATTTCTCCTGGGTACATGGTCACCGTTGGCATAACACAGCAGCCGATTGGAGTGATGGTCAGCCGGACCATTTCAAACATGGCCATGACCAAGACTGTGTCTGCATGTTTAGAGATACAACACCATCTTTCGCATGGCACGATAAAAATTGCAATTTTGAAGGAAGTTATATCTGTGAACGAAAATAAATATTACAAGATATCGTTCATGTAATAAAACATGTGTTTCTGTTTCATGTAACAAAAACATGTGTTTCTGTTCGCGTTTAACGCCTATTTTTCAGTAAGTCTTATGAACGACGGTGTCTACTTGCAGTGACTTTATAGTGCTACCGCACTGGTATACCACGCCGTAGACACGTGACATGATACCCCGACCCGGTCTCATTGTACTGACACCGGGCTTACCAGTCCTAGTACTATCCTCTAAATGCTAAGCGCCAAGCAAATAAACTGCTAGAATCATTTTTAGCTCATCTGATTTTTTGAAAAAAAAAATGATGAGTTATTGTCATCACTTGAGCGGTTGTCGGCGTCGGCGTCGGCGTCTGCGTCGGCGTCTGCGTCGGCGTTGCCTGGTTAAGTTTTATGTTTAGGTCAGCTTTTCTCCTAAACTATCAAAGCTATTGCTTTGAAACTTGGAATACTTGTTCACCATCATAAGCTGACCCTGTATAGCAAGAAACATAACTCCATCTTGCTTTTTGCAAGATTTATGGCCCCTTTTGTACTTAGAAAATATCAGATTTCTTGGTTAAGTTTTATGTATAGGTCAATTTTTCTCCTAAACTATCAAAGCTATTGCTTTGAAACTTGGAATACTTGTTCACCATCATAAGCAGACCCTGTACATCAAGAAACATAACTCCATCTTGCTTTTTGCAAGATTTATTGCCCCTTTTGGACTTAGAAAATCAGTTTTCTTGGTTAAGTTTTATGTTTAGGTCAGCTTTTATCCTAAACTATCAAAGCTATTGCTTTAAAACTTGCAACACTTGTTCACCATCATAAGTTGACCCTGTACAGCAAGAAACATAACTCCATCCTGCTTTTTGCAAGATTTATGGCCCCTTTTGGACTTAGAAAATATCAGATTTCTTGGTTAAGTTTTATGTTTAGGTCAACTTTTTCTCTTAAACTATCAAAGCTATTGCTTTGAAACTTGCAACACTTGTTGACCATCATAAGCTGACCCTGTACAGCAAGCAACATAACCCCATCCTGCTTTTTGCAATAATTATTGCCCTTTTTGGACTTAGAAAATAATTTTCTTGGTTGAGTATTATGTTCAAGTCAACTTTTCTCATAAACTATCAAAGCTATTGCTTTAAAACTTGCAACAGTTTTTCACCATCATAAGTGGACACTGAACATCAAGAAACATAACTCTAACCTGCATTTTGCAAGAATGATGGCCCTTTTTAGACTTAGAAAATCATGGGTAGGGCAATATTTCTATTACACAAAAAAAATCAGATGAGCGTCAGCACCCGCAAGGCGGTGCTCTTGTTACCTCTTAAGTATGACGCGACCAGGGATCGAACCCATGACCTCCCGCACTCGAAGCGGATGCTCTATCACTAGGCTACCGAGGCTGCTAGCAAATATTGCATCCCATCGGCTTTAGCGGAACTCTATTGCACATGTATTAAATGCACTCTATGATCTTAAAGGACCAGAAAATATACCAACACTGAATCATAGTACGGGAATCCTTTTTTACAGCCTCCACATGCCACTTAAAGATTGCTGGGCTGATAGTTAATAAAATCTGTAAAAGGGTTGTTTAGAAGCTAGAATGCAACCATGCTAAATAATGGCAGACTCAGTTTGATTGAGTCTGTTCATGAGAGATAAAGTACAGTGCAACACCTCTCACGCCACCTAGCACTGCCTTCATATTGTAACTAAATATGTTTTATTTATATTATGACATCATGCCAAGGCATTTATTATTAACTAAAATTATTGTGTTGTATCTAAGTATACATGAATATAAATTATTTCTAATTAGATACAACTGTAAAACATTATCCCGTCTTGGTCATTATGATATCAAACTATTCATTGCTGAAAATACAGCTTGTTACCTTACGAAAAGAAGCTGATCAAGTTGTTTCTTTATAGAGACAAATGATTCCTAAATAGACGTGGTCTCTCTAGAGGGTTTGACTGTTCAAAAATTCTTTGATAAATAATTATCATAAATGAGGGGAATATCCTTGAATGTCCATTCTTTTTATTCGGCTCGCTACGCTCGCCAACTTGCCTATATTTACTATTATTGACGCTGTAACCTTTATATAAAGTTTGATGATGATTCTTTATATTGTAGTATATGATTTTTAGAAAGGTCAGAGCATTACTTTTATGCAAAACTGATTATGTATAACTATTTACCTTTCCACTGTCAGGATAATTTGTATATGTAATATATTGATAACGTAACACATAAGCACAGATAATGCTTGACTCCCTTTTCATGTTGTCATTGCTATAACTTGTGTTGAATTGCTGTTATTAATAGAATTTGGGTCATTTATGGCTGATTGGGGTTCATTATATGGATAGCTAGGTCCCAGCTTTGCACATTATGTCATATACAAAAGTTAAAGGGAACTAAATATTTGATAGAGCAAGTACTCGTTGTAAAACGTTATATTAAAATTTGAACCAATCAGAAACAAGTTCTAAAAATAGCACGTCTGCTGGGGTATAAATAGGTAGATTGATGACAGAGAGCTCATTTTCGGTATCCAGAGGTAGAAGAAGACACATCGAGGATTCAACTAATAATTTATCCCAGTACCTTGATAAGGAGACTATTGCAGTTACCCTGTCAGGGCGGATAAATTATTAAAAAGAAGACTTTTTTTGGAAGTTCTTAGACTAAAGAAGAGTAGCAGAATTTCGATAAGGTTTCGAGCTATAGGGCCAGCGCATAGGAGTTTAACCTTAAAGGTAACTGAATGCTATAGACGATAGCATATATAGGCTGAGCATCGGGAAGCTGAGACAGAGACCGAGAGTTTGGTAATCGACTGAGATAGTAGGAGAGTTCCAGCTTATAGAAGGTTCAGCATTATTGGCGAAGTACAGCCAAGGCATCGGGGATATACTTGTATGGTATTTGAATTCTACATATGATAGCATATAGGCGCTGAACATCCAGGAGTCGGGGCATTCATATAGAGTTGAGAGGACAGAGGCCGAGCAATCTATGCGATAGGACTCGTATGTTGTTGATTCAAAGACATTGTCTGACGGAAACTTCAACAAAAAGACCTGTCAAGTATAGAGTCTCCAGCCTATAGGAGTTTGAGCTAACTGAAAATTGTTAGTTTGAAATATTTAGCGATTTGCCTGATCCCTGAAATTGTCTAGCTCATAATTAAAATCATTTACGAATCATTGGTACACGTATCATTTAGGCAAGGTAGCCAGAGGAAAATTCTATATATGAGATATTTGGTCTCACCAGCTCTACGTTTTAACAAAGGACATTCTACATCGTTTGTCAGCTAGTCTAAGACATAGTCACCTTAGCGATTGGACCAAACCATTGTTCAAGATACTAAAGGCGTAGGCACTTCCCTGGGTCATATAACTAGTATCCTGACATTCACAATAGCGGAAAGAAATGTATATAAATGACAGTTTACATTTACATTAAGTTTCTAAAAAACGATGAAAATAAATAATGTAAACTTTGTAACTGAATACTATGAAATTAATTAACGGTGTTATGTGAAAATTTTAAACGGTGTTATGTGAACTTTAGTGTAAAAATCAAGGATCATATATCAGTGAAAAATTGTTTAGCGGCAGGACCCGTAGCTAGGTTTGCTACTCATTTTATTAAAGAATGATTTTAAGAGAAATAACTCCGCAAACAATATTTCGAGCGGACGTGCCAATGATATGCTCATCAAGGCTTTATACCAAGCACTTCCTACTCTCATTGAAATCTGGACTAGAATTGTGAAATGAAGCGTTGACAAAAATTTCTTGCAGGGCTTTTTTTCCCCTATAAATCTACCTCCAGAAAAAGGAGGCAGTCCCAAAGCAAAGAAAGTATTTTTCCCCAATTCTGAATTTAGTATACCCAAATTAGTGTTACCTTTCTGAAATGCAGTCCATTAATACTTTACACAAAAATATCTTTACATAGATTTTGTTTATTGGCAAATTTTCTTAAATAAAACAATTTAATTTTCAAGAGCAATTTCCTAATTCCACTGGTGTTGATGACGTTCCCAAAATGATGAAAAAGGACCTGACTACATAATTTCTATCTCTAATAATGAAATACAATTAATTCGCCAAATCATTCAACGTACAATCCATAACTTATGAATAATATAGACCTGCAACTATCATTCCTAAGACGTTTCAGTCAAATCACACAAACAGTATAATAGGAGAAGTAGTCCGAACATTTTTTTTTCAGTAAAATGAATAATGGATATAAGTCCGAAAAATATTTAGAGCAGTATGTACCAACGATATGCCCATCTTATTTCAATAAATCCCTTAGGCTTCAATGAAATTTGGAGATGAATTACAGAAAAAAACCTCTTCATAGACCTTATGTATGATAATCAAAGGGTCATTACTCAATACAAGATCATTTAAATATGAACCTCGTAATATATGCTCAGCTAGAACTTGTAAGGATCATTCCTATGAAATTTGTTTCAAATCCTGCTAATTATAAAGCAGTTCGGACAAATTTCATTCAAAAACTACTTTAAGGGGACCCTTACTCCACAAAAAAACCGAGGATACGCACAACAAGGCTTCATAATATCATTTCTGTGAAGTTCCGTTTAAACCCTAGCAGAGGATTTTGAGAAGCTAGATCAGGCTATAGGAAGACGGACAGACGGACTTACATATGACGAAGGCAGAAACAAAATGTATCAAATGAAATGGGAAACATAGTGTATGGAACTTTTGTAGAATTACTATCTTTTTTTAAAGAAATCTTATTCTAAGTACATGTATATTTTGGAGAACTCTTGATAAAACACTTAACTCATGCTTGGTTAAAGCAACTCTTCTAATGTCTTATGAGAACATTCCTATACTAACATTCATTTATATTGTGCCAAATTTAATTACTTCTTATACAAGCATAGAACATAACCAAGACTCAGTTCCATTCAGTCTGTATATATAATACTTGAATGACGTTCTGTCATGAACAATGTCAGCTATAGCTATGTACCAGTGAATGAAATATTAGTATGTCTTGAGAAGACCCCCAGGATTTACAGCACTTTCACAGTTCATTGTCCACATCAACTTAAGCCGACAATGTCTAATGGAAAGGTCTCGGAAGTTTATTATATTAACCGGTTTTCTGCCGATTGCGATAGAGAACTAAACTTAATATGCACAAATATTACCAATAATTAGTCGACGTGTAAAACGGGTTTTCGGATAATCCCGGTTCAAGGTCGATGTCGTATATTGAAATAAAAGGTTAAGTAAGCAATATTTTGTTCCTGCTCAATATATTTGTAACTCTTTAAACATTTATGTATTGCTATGAACAAATGTTTCCCACAATAAAGCGACATGCAGTTCGTCACTTTTAGACATGTTTGTTCAAGTTAATAGTCTGCAGTCGGATCTTCGGGCCATTGTCGTCATACCCTTAGATACATTGTATATCATGATATAGGGACTATATAGGAATCACACCGTACGCCGTCCCTCCGTCCGTCCTCTGTCCGCGCCACATTTACTTAGCCCCTATGAAGAGTTTAATAAAACTAGCACAAATGCTTGACCTCTTCAAAACAATGTTCAGAGCGCACAATGTAGATAATTAGGTCCAAGCTCAAGGCCACGTTTCCGTTTGAGGTCAAAGGTCATATAGCTGAACTTCTTATCCGCTCCATATCTTTCAAATCACCAAGAAAGTTTGCATAAAACTAGCATCAACTATTCACCTTATCAAGACGACGTGCAGAGTGCACAACCCAGGTCACTAGGTCCAATCTCAAGGTCACGTCACATTTTGAGGTCAAAGGTCAAATAGTTTTCATTCATGTCTGCTTCATATCTTCTAAATTGCTGTCAAGCTAGCATCTACTGTTTACTTAATCAAGATGACGTGCAGAGCAAATGATCCTGGTTACCAGCTTACATCTATTTTCACTCTATATCTAAACCACTGGCATTAATTTAATAAAAATAGCTTCATTTGTAAGCCTCATCCACATGGGATGCATTGTGCATGTCTCTAGGTCACTAGATCCAAGGCAAGGTCACGCTTAGATGTCAATGATCATATAGCTCCAATTTTTGCCCCGCTCCATATCTTCTTAACCACTGGAAGGATTCTGATGAAAAATCATTTGATGATCCTATCAAGGCAATATGCAGAGTGCTCGATCCACGTCACTAGGTCCAATGTCAAGGTCACATATGAATACCAAAGGTCATTATCACAAAATTTTACCTTAAAATTCTTTGTATTAAAGCTGCGTCTGGGGGTATTGATCGTCTATAGTGATAGCTCTACTTGTGTCAGCTTCAATTTTTAACAATATTGTTTCCCTGTTTGATGTAACCAGCACTTCATAATAGTCATATAGGCTTAACATCAATGTCGCACGGTGAACATGAGAGATCAAAGGTCGCACAGGTACTCTTTGTGTCCACCTATTCCCTCCTCACTTTATCGAAAGGTATCAAAAAAAATTTCAATAGTGTTCGAAATGATAAAAACGATGGGCAGATTCCAATACTGCCAAACTTCATGTTTAATAATTAGACGAATTGATAAAGTGATTGACAGTCACTATTGTACAATTACATCAGTGCTCATGTAGGCATAACCGTGATCTTTGCTGAACCCTTTTTTAAGCCAAAGGGAGATAATCAGTGTTGATGGCATACGTACTTGCCACAATGTGATAAACACACTGGCCATAGCTTTTTCCGATCAGGTTGTTCAACGTTTTTTGAGCAGCATAATTGGACAAAATGATATATTTTCGGTCTTGTAAGTTTGAATTTATGTCATTTCTACCCGTTCTATACTGAATCACATGAAAACAATTGGTGCACCTGGAGCCTGTTTGTTTAGCATATGTGTTTATTCAGCTAAGATTTAATATGTTAGAAAGGCGGGATCAGTTTCATGATATAAAGTGTTTATGACTTATTTTGTCTTATGTCAGAACGACTTTTTTATTATGAGGAATAAGGCTCGGCACAGATCCCAGCTTACATCTATCGTTTTCATTTAATTCTTTAAATTATATTACTATACCGGAAATGTGTCATTTTATCCATTTGCTCTGGGTACAATTCACCACTCAAAGCTATGACCAGTGTGATTAAGTGCAGACTAAGTCATTCAGGCACTAGTTCGAGAGGTCACGGTTCAACTCTGAGACAAACTCGGCAGTTGATAAATGTTAACGCAAATTGCTCCATGATTTATTTTTGATATTGCACAATAAACATCTAATGATTTAATGTTGAAAAGTTGTAGAAAATTCTAACGAAACGTTGCCTTTGCAAACTTAGCAATTTTCTTCACGAACTGAAAATCTGATAGAAAGCATGCATAATTTCAGATTACGATCATGAATGCTACAGGATCGGTGCAGGGGATTTCCTAGAAACAAATCAGTTCTCATGGGTAAACAACGCCCCTCTTAATCACTTCGAGGCTGACTTGGATTTAGGGCAACCTAATAATTATCAAGAAAGCCATGAGCTGAGCTGTATATGCATGTTCAGAGATCCACATCATGATGAACGAAATTTTCAATGGCATGACAAAACTTGTCGAAAAAGCTTTAATTACATTTGTGAAAGATTATAAAGAATGTTGAAATTATAACATTATTTTATTAATCCTTCATATACATTTCATTTGTCAAACGTGACACATTTATTTTTGTCTTGACTAACTGATAAACTATAGTATTTAATAGCCTAAGTCGTATCTCGCATTTTGTCGTATGGTCATTTAGTACAATTATAAAGAAAGACAAACGTTACTAATTTCAAGCAGAATATTGTTTCTTCTAAAATTTCTGATTATTCTAATTGTTCATAAATGATGATGCATTAAAGATATATTGAGCGCATAGATATTAAATTTAAACGTACACACACAATCCAAATCAATTGTAGCTAAAAATAGAAATAAAACTGTGTATGGAGTGCTTCATGTAAATGACAATAACATGTCATGCAGTAATAACCTGTTAAAAAATCAGATATTTTTGTGGCATTGTAGATTACTATGGTAGTAATACATTAATTAACTGTGTACTGTTTTATCTTAACACAGGTACTGCTGTTTATTCAAATCTATCTTTTTCTTCAGTGTTTATATTTATGCTGTGTTGTGATTGTTCATATCCATTGTCATAAATAAAATTTGGGCCTAAGGTTTAATGCTTGCAAAAATATAAAGCGAGAAACACGGTTTTGAGACTTTATATGATTACAAGTAACATGCAAAATTTGGATTTCAGATGCTACAATTCCCTAGGAAATCTTACAGATTGCACCTTAAAACAGACCTTATATAGTAAAGGTAAAAATAGTCAACTCGGATTCGTCGACAGCTCGGCTATGTTTAACACATTTTCATCCCTTATTGTAGTCTTCTTTTCTCTCTAACGCAAATTAACAAGTACAGCGATCTCCATATCACGTGCATTTGTAAATCCCGGTCATATGGAACGACTAAAAGTGACAGTTTGCGGAAAAGTATTTTGCATTGTCATGATCTAATATCCAATACGGGAGCTGAAATAAATAACACGTAGAGAATGTAACAATGTGTTATTCAGTTTGGAACGCACCTCTTACATATTTTGGACTCGTTTGCTTAATTCCACCCCCTTCTAATCCTCTGCTGACTGAAAGCTCATGTAAAACAGCTGTTAACCCCGATTATGTTACTGCTGATAATCGGTTTGCTAGAACATGTTAATATTTTAAACTATGGCAACCGGACGCGATCATCATTTGGTAATCAAGTCAGCATTACATGTATTCGAGCCTATGACTATTAGTTGGGCTCTTTGCCAAAAAGTAGTCATACATGAGGTCCTTTGTAGTGGCTGTTACTTAATTTATCAGGACTTTAATTTATGCACAGGATATATCGAAACGAAAAAAAACTTTGATACATACCTCAAACAAAATAGGTCTGATTATAAGACCCCCTGTTGTATCGAGTAATACTTCCTTTCATATGATATTATAATTATTCCTCGGCCTTGCGTTAACGATCCTTCTCTGGCTACATGTCCGTTTCATAGGTAAAACAAGAAAATATTGCTTTTTCATATATAAGAGTTATGTATATGTAACAAAAATGATATTGCGTTACATATTTAATTAACAGTTGCATTTTGCATCTAGTCTCTTACTTGAAAGCGTTGCAGTTCCGTTGCTACTTTTCACGGAATAGTTTGAACAACCCGCTGTCATCTTTGAATGACGAAGTGTCTGCATCTTGCCCAATGCATCTCTTATGAATGGTCTTCTGCATTTTTGCGTTGACAGTGTGCGTAATATATTCAATTTCGCTAGTGTTTTCCTCAATTCCTACATATATCTATTTTTCTTGATTTTAGATTTTAATATGCCATATCAATGAAAATAATTCATGACCACTTCCCATTGAGCTATTTATGCTAGCGGGTTAGAAAAATTTAACAAGAGGTCTAAATGGGCCCAAGTCTCTCCCCTGAAGAAAACCTTAACCATCTAACTTTGCTTCTAACTAGGTTTGGTGGAAATCCAATAAGCTGCTCAGTAAAACAAACATTATTTTAAAAAGTCTATATATTGCTGTCATGCACCGAAAATGAACAACCACCAGAGGAAATCATTTAAAGTCCAATAACAGTTAATGTATTTAAAAGTTGAAGGCTGACAACTATTTAGTGGCATGACACCTAAAATCGTGCTAAATTTCCTTTTGAAATGTAAAGGTTATATACCGGTAAAACATTTCCCGTTTGGATGTCCCTTTCTATTCTCGAAATGTCTAACGTAGTAATTTGAAGAATTTATATGTATATGCCAGTAAATCTTTCGTCTTCAAATCAATAAAATCTTTTTTTTCGGATAAAAGTTCGTGTCATCCGATTAAGGGATGCCTTTAGATGTATTTAAAACTAATGTCAAAACATGAAAATAGCATATTCTCAAATTAATAACAAAATAAAGAAATATATATTTTCTTAAAATATGAGATAAATTGAAGTTATTTTTTTTCTATTTTTCCGAACACTTTGTTACCGGTTTACCACAGCAGTAGAAGGCATAGTTTTGGTAAGTTTTATCAATGTAAAAGGTAATACATCACTCATTATATAAGTTTACAAGCAAATAAAACTAGTATAGATTTGTATTTTGTTAGTTTTTTCCGAAGAAATCGGAACCTGACTAAGTTTATATTATACAATTTGTTTGATTGTTGGTTTGTTGTTTTATTTACTTGGTTTAAGCCTATTTTCAACATATTTCAATAACACAATTATGGTCAGTTAACCTAACTACTTTTCTACTTTTTGTGGTCTCCGCAAATAACTTACAATCGGACCACGCGGTTGACTTCGAATCACTAACCTCTACCCTCTTTGAATTTGAAACCTCGTTTAAGAGTTCAGAATTCTTCATCAAGATGGCTAATGGAAGTTCGTTGGATCTACCCAGGTACCAGTCCGTGATGAAATAATGCCCAGAGGGGTGCCTAGGGTTATCCTCTGCCATTAAAAGCCGAAAAGCCGCTGCATGGTCTATAAAAATGTTGATGTGAAGTTAAATCCAACAAGAACTATAAAAAGGAGTAGTTAATTTCAAACACCTTTTTCGTCAATGTATCTCTGTATTCACACCATTTTCTTCACTTATTTTGTATTTTCGTTCAATAACAAGAATGTTTCAGCGAACTTATCCAGGTACATGTAATTGCTTGGAAGAAACAATTTTGATTATTATTATTATATCTATATAAAGTCTGTAAAAATCGGCTTGTATTTTACAAATAAACATAAACAGGCAGTAAAAAATCCGTATTTTACCTTTCAAATTCCGTATTGTACCTTCCGTATTGTATCCTGCCAGACTACTTTCATTAATATGCATGACCTGACACAGTTCTATAAATAGCGCACTTAAAATCTCCACTCAGTTCCATTTTAATGTCGATAAACATTGAAGATTGCGTTCAATAACAAAACAAGAAACAAAAAGGTAGAGGTATATTATAAAGAAAAGCCGTCATTATAACAGTAGCTAGACCTGGGATGCTGTATTCGGCTCTCGTGGATTTTGCAAGGTCGGATCACACTCGGCGCTTGCGCGCCTCTTGAGATTTGATCTGGCAAATCCACTCGGGCCAAGTACAGCATCCAAGATCGAGCTACTGTTATAATAACCCTGTTGTATTGTGTGTACGTCACTTGCTAATCACGAGCACATGTTGGTATTCAAATACTAACCTACTATAGTTTGATTTTGACGTTTGAAAGTTCAATCTATAGAATCGTCTGCCGATTAGGGAAACTGGCATGATTTACTTTGCTTTTTAAGGTAAGAACCACTATCGTACTGAATAACATTTACCTAAATAACGGACCGTTCCATTATTAAAAATACAGAAATATCGCTGACCTCTATATCCAACTATAGAATGAAAGTCAGGTTAGTACTTGGATACCAACCTATGCTCGTGCGCTTTTCAGGTTGATACGCTGAATATCAACCCTATAAAATCAAAGAAGCCGTACGGTAAAGTAATGTTAATTGTGCTTATGTTATGTCATTACATTTTAAAGTCTTATCAAACAATGTCGCGAAGTCCAGTCAAACATACTTCATGCGTCTAATCAATAGCTTTGTACTGCCAGCATCAGCAAGCGAAAGACTTGTAATTGTACATAATTTTATAAACATCAATTCAATTAAACATGTTATAAAAATATAGTTTTCATTTTACTAGCACACTGACTGCAAGTACTGAGGGATGCTTTACAGCCGCTTAATGTCACTTAAAGACTGCTGCCGTGATCGATGATGAAATCTAACAAAAGGTCATTTGGAAGTATAGAAAGTAACATATTCATCAATTTATTTGGCAGATAAATTATGTGGAGAAAATTTCATTTTAAAAGGTATTTTTCGATCTAAGCGGACAGTAAATTTTACTAATGGTGGTCACGTCAGCTAAAAGAAGGAAAACGAAACAAGTATGAAGTAATTACAATATTAACAGCTACACAATGCATTTATGACGCGAAATAAGACATAAATTAGACCTTGGATTGGTATTATCTGTATAATGGGTTAGTTTTATCCGTATAATAATAGACAACGTGTCATTTTCCCTGCAGATAACGAAGTAAAGTATAAACAGTCACTGGGCAAATAGTGCGTGATATGAGGTCTCCTGCTGTTTTACTTCATGTTAGTGATTTGTGTCTACAAAAAATGTACTTTGTGTTTATATTACTAGTTTCTTCATGTTTAAGTTTCCTTCTTGGATTTTTACATATTTTTTGCAAATTCTCACAAGTGCTTTATGATAATCTGCAGATTTCATGATAATCTGTCTGGAATTTTATTGTTGTAAACGCAGCACCGCAAAGCTAGCTAAATTTCGTTTTACGAGCAATTTTACAAATTGTATCTAATTTACTCGTTTTGTAATGTCGTTTATTTCCAGGTGATTATCCCCATTGGAATAGGTCCAAACTAAACCTAATATAGCAATTTTAAATTATTTCGAATTATTGCAAACAAGTGCATTTAACTTTTATGTTGATTATCCATAAAGCGAAGCAGCAAGTTCATTCTAAATTTTAGGGGCCATTTTTTGTTACTTGGCTCTACATGTAAAGTGATGTAAGTGATGTAAGGTATCAACCCCCCCCCCCCACCCACACACACACACCCTCCCCCCCCAGAAAAAAAATAAAAACAAGGATAAAACTAAAAAGGGAATGCCACTTTTCAAAAACGCAGCCTCCACAAAACGAAACTCGCATCACTCAGAAGTACAATCGGCCAACACAGACACACTCGCATGCAGAGCAAACACGAGGACAAAACGAACAAATAAAATAACACAGTGAGATACCGTCTTGGAACGGCCGGTGGTAAAAACACCATGCGCACCCAATCTCACTCTTACCCCCACCATGTTCCAGGGGTAGTGTAAATAAAAGTAATCAGTGCCAGTTGAATATCTAACATACGCAATGAAAACAAGACATGGCATGTAAAACACAAAATTGCTCCTGTATAATTATATGAAAAGCAAACCTTAAGAACCAAAACGTGTTTTCAATGATTCATGAACACTTTATATCTCCGAAATTGTATCATACAGCAGAACATTCCGAAAATTATCTAACACATTTGTATAAATCTTGGAAGCGGACACAAAGTGTTTCAATATCCTTAATCTAAACAGGCCCCTCCATACTTAGGTGCTGGACAATCACACGTTGTCTTATGCCTGTAATGGCTGCAATCATAACCGAACACTTGCACATAGGAATAATCGGTTCTGCAGTCGGCATATGGTCTATCGTAACACCATTTACCATTTTCTGTAAACCAAAATTGAAACATAAAGAATTGTATGTGTACATGCAAAATAGCAGGTCTGTTCATTCATTAAAGCCGTCACAAAAGTGTATTTATTAATTATAGTCATCACCAAAATTACATTTGAATCATTTTATGTCACGGGAATCTGTGGCGCAGTGGTTTGCATGTTGGAACCAGTCAGATTCCAGGTCATGACTTATATCACGACTAATGAATACATACGGTCGGAGTGATTTACTTAAACTGGTTTGCCGGTGTAATGAAGTATTTCGACCCCTATAGAATAACGACCCCCCGGTCATTATTCTATAGAAAATGTGACTCCTTTCCTGTAAAATATTGACTCCCCTTATAAAAAACTGACTCCCTTTGAAAACTCTATAGAATAACGACCCCCGGACATTATTCTATAGAAAAACTGACCCCTCCAAGTAAAATACTGACTGCCTAAAGATGACTCCCTTCGAATCTCATAGAATAACGACCCCGGTTATTATTCTATAGAAAAAGTGACTACTTCCATGTAAAATACTCACTGCCGAAATTACTACATTCGAACTCTCATACAATATCGATTCCCGGACATTATTCTATTTAAAAAAGTTACTCTTTCCGTGTAAATCACCGGCTCCTAAAAAGACTTTCGACTATAATATCTATTAAAAAATGATCCCCACCAAACCTAACTGACAATTTTACTAGATCCACAACTCTAATACCCTCCATTGCCAATAGTTAACATTTTGATTGTACTACTACTACTGGTGCCGCTACTTCTATTGCTATTACTACATGTACGTCTTCTTCTACTACTACAACTACTACTACTACTTCCACTACCACTACTACTACAACTGCTACTACTGATACTACTATACCTGCTTCCACTAATACGTCTTGCACATCTACCTCTTTTTCTCGTGCTGCTGTTGTTGCTGTCACTTATTCCTCTGCTGCTGCTGCTGCTGCTGCTACTGCAACTGCCACTGCCACTGCCACTACCACTACTACTACTACTACTACTACTACTTTCTATTATTGCCGCTACCGTACTTTACTGCCTCTGCTAAGTATTGCAACTTCTATTAATACTAAGTTCTATGCTAGCAGTTTCTTGTGCAGTTTTTTTATGAAGAATTACTTCATACCGAATTTTGCAGGGATTATTGACACTGGTGTGTTTTGTGAACGTATTGTGAATTGTTATTTTCCTGAAAAAAAATGTATACACCAAGATACAGCGTCTAGAAATAGAATCCCTTTTCCCGTTGCGGAATGCTCTGATTTCTGTGTCAAGTGATGGTATCTGGGGCTAATAGTCAAACGGAAGGACGGACGGACGGACAAGAGCAAATCTATATGCCCCCCTCTCCCGAGTGGGGGCATAAAATGCAGCAATTAGGCCTTAGATACACGAGTTATCATTAAATTTGACCAAATGACCGGGGGTCGTTTTTTTATGGGAGTCAATATTCTTCGTGAGGTTCAGTTTACTTCACGTGGGGGAGTCATAGTACTATGATCTGGAGGTCATAATACTATGACCGGGGGGTCACTTTTTCTATAGAATAATGACCGGGGGTCATTATTCTATAGGGGTCGAAATACTTCATTACACCGGCTTACACTAGATAATATGGAAGTAAATATGACTCGTGCGGTAGGCTCGGCTGGAAATAAGTTGTTCTATCTATTCCAGGTGGGGCATTTCGTCGACTACCTATGCTAAATAAAACAGTTTTAAGATTCAGAATGACTGACGACGATACAGTGATTGTTTTATTAAAAGAATTGCATATTGATATAACAAGTAAATACACATAGCTGTACTCGTTTCATTCTACACAGAATTTAGCTAGTATAAACAAAAGAGATACCTGGACAGTATTTTACAGCACAGTCAATGGTTTCAACAGATGATCCAACACAAGTCTGATTACCGACAAAGCTGAAACGCCGATTACAAACTCTTGATCTAGTCATTGTTCCAGTGTTACATGTTTTAGAGCAGCTACTCCAAGGTTGCCACGAATTCCATCCAACATGACCTGAATGGTTTACAGTTAGTGAATATAAATTGAAAAAGATCACTGTTGGCTGAATACCACATGGTGACACATAAACTAATTTTTGTGAACTACGTGATATTAACAAAGCATATAGCCATTTATATGGCAAACGTGAAGCGTCTATTTACCTATCGATACCCGGCAATCCTGATTTATATATCGACTACGATGCCCATCCACAGCGAGTTTCATTCATTGTAATATGTGAATATTTTCTATACAAGTACAAGTACATAATCCCAAAGCGACAAGACATCGTCTATCTAATACTAATATAGAACGAGAACAAAGCACATAATTCCTTCAGGGGTATTAAAATGGCTTTATAAATTTTAGATACACTACAGAGAATAAGGGCATAAAATAGTTCCTGAATAAGTTAAGTTAGCGAGAGCTTGTATGAGTAAAGTATAACGGTTCAGGGGAAGTTTTCGAAGTATGGTCCTATACTCAGCTATGGTTACATTGCTTTGTCTTATTTCAACATCGGACATAAAATGTACGTAAAACATGAAAATAGGTTAAGCTTACCTTGATAAAATTTAAAGTGTAATTCGTAAAAAAAATGTCTTACCACAAGTCACACAGGATTTCGGACATGCTTTTATTACAGATGGCTCTTTGCATGCATCAGTGTTAAATTGACCAAGTATAGTACACAAGGAAGGGTCTGTATCGGTACATGGAGCTCCAGGAGACATCGATTTTAGACGGAACATTTGTCCTGTAACGATACAAAAAATACCTCAGACATTATAAAGAAAAAAGAGGGTCATCAGGCGGACGAGTTTTATCCATAAGTCATACACATCAAAACACATTGTTGCTAATATATGTCACCGCGTCGATGAATTCATTCCATTTCATAGCCAGCTGAATCACTGTTTGTTTACTAATTTCTATTTTGCTTTGTTTTGTCGCTCTTTTATATATAAAAGCGAATAACCTGATGAATTATGACTACATGCATTCAAATTACAATGGTCCGTCTTACAACACACGGAACAAATATTTCCTTCTGTACTCCTCCCTAATAATGTCGGTGAGCTAATTGGATGTATTTCGCATTCCTGAAAAGATAATTATAATAACATAATCAAAGATACAAGGAATGAAAGTCAGTTGTATTAATAATCTTCAAGTCTTGTCACAGATCGCAAAATAGGAGAGATTGTGATTGCACTCATACTATCAGGCGTTTTAATAACATGAACTCATTTTGCATAATTTTTTGATCAGTAACCAAGGGAGTAAATATACCAATGAAATAAGACATAATAGACTAATTGTAACAAAATCAGTCATGTAAAGTCCTAGCTTTTGTTTTGTACAAATCGAGGATTTCATTAGGTAGATCTGTTTGGGCCAAATATATTTTTAAACCAACAAAGCCAATTGCCAAGAATTATAGCGTTGAGTTTCAGACTTTATACTCCGATGATCACTTTTGTTGTAAAGGACGCGGTGTCTGTTGTAATTCGTTACATGAGCTGCGCCATGAGAAAACCAACATAGTGGCTTTGCGACCAGCATGGATCCAGACCAGCCTGCGCATCCGCATTCGCAAAGCCACTATGTTGGTTTTCCCATGGCGCGGCTCACATATGTTTTAAATACATACGCTGGGTTTGCGTATCTAATGTATAACCGAAAGTAATAACCTTTTTTGATTTCCGAAATGATTCAAAGATAATTTTAATTTGTTGTTGTTATGAGAGGAAGAAGTTTTATGATATTTAAGGTTCTATATATAATCCACTCAAAAGCGAATATAAATAATTTCTAACAAATAAATTCCATACATTTGTCGTCAAAACTCTCAAGTGAACATTTTCTTGAGCAAGTGTGTTTTCTAGTATCCAAAGTAAAGTAGAAATGGCGGTTATTTTTACGTTCCGAAAGTTTTTTTGTGCTAAGCAATGCACATAATTTGGACGTTTATATGAATAATATTTAAGCATATGTGCATTTTTGTTGTCAAACATTAAATTTAAAACCTTTCGAACAAGTGATGTGTTTTGCAATTTAGCAGAAGAAGCTGTAACAATGGTGAATTCTTTCTTATTTATTGCCACTTATTTCAATGGCAATTTCTGTCACAATTTACGTCAGGAATGCTTTGTAAGGATTCCTCTTGTATATCAATTAATACCGTACGTGTTTTAAGGAAATGTGAAAGACAGCCCAACTAGCCGTATTTGGAGAAACCATGATGGCGATCGGGTTACCCGCAATTTACCTTTTCGCTAACACATCCGAATCTGTATTTTGTTTTCTGAAATGTTGTGATCTTTTCTTAGAAGCATACCTGAAATGCGAGAAATAATTTTAATAAATAACAACATCTCCAAGGTTGTTGTTTATGTTTTAGTCATCAAGTTTTAACTGGCGTACGCCGTCAAATTATTATTACGTTAACAGGTCTATACGTCTTTTTGCCCCGCCCCCGAGTCAATGCCACGTTTAATCAATGATTACTTACCGGCTCCTTTGTTTGGAAGATGTCTATTATTAACTTTTACACCACTTAAAAGGTCTATTTAATTACCAGACTTGCCTTAGTTCTATTGTTTACAATACAGTAGAAGCATGAGAAGTCCGTGCATATCAATAAAAAGCAATACCTTATGCAAATGTGTGCACCTGAGTGACTACGTAAATAAGACTATCACCTGTTTCAAATAAGGTGTGTTTTAGATATAAATTTTCGATCAGCCAGAGTTTTAAATAGAAAATATTTTGAAAACCGACTTTGCGGTAAAATTCTAACATTTAAATTATGTTTACGACATGTCCTGGATGTTGAAATGATCCTACTCAGTATAAGAAATGATAATGACGAACGATAAAAAAGACAGAAAGTTTATATGTAGTGGAGATGGGTGGGAGAGTTGAGAAAATCATTCCTCGTTTTCTAAAATATGACCACGAGTTTCCTTAATATCGTTAATTCATATATAATGCTGCCATTATATACATGCTTATAGACATTATTATATATGTTGAATTTTACAGAGTCTTGTCGGTCCTGTGCCTGTCAGTTTCCTGGATTCTAAACTAGAATTAACTTTGCCTCCATGAGTAAATGACAGTTTTTCAACGTGAATCAAATGCGGATGACGAACGATTGTAAACGTGATTATAATAATTAGAATGAACCATATATAAGAACCTAAGGCCTATAACTACAGACCTCTTATGCCGAATATTAAAGCTTTCATTTCATTATACCTCACATAAAGTATTTATTAATTTTGTTGGGTTTAACGTCGAACCGACACAATTATCGTTCATATGGCGACTTTCCAGCTTTGATGGTAGAGGAAGACCCCAGGTGCCCCTCCGTGCATTATTTCGTCACGAGCGGGCACCTGGGAAGCACCACCGACCTTCCGTAAGCCAGCTGGATGGCTTCCTCACATGAAGATTTCAACGCCCCGAGTGAGGCTCGAACCCACATCGATGAGGGGCAAGTGATTTGAAGTCAGCGACCTTAACCACTGGGCCACGGAGGCCCCGTACATCACATAAATGTTCAATGCATTTACTATTAGTTTAACGTGAATAATATATCATATTCCCCAGTGATTTTATATCTCATGCACAAAATCGTTATTTTCAATTTCTGCGCATGTAATATGATCCATAATTTCATATCACATGCGCAACAGCGCTATTTCGTTTTTCTGCGCATATGATATCATTTTTTCATATCTATCGTTGAGATACTTTCGCATTGATTAAAAGATTTTCAGACGAGGCGCTAAATATATATACTTTAGAATTAAATTACCTTCTCTGGTGTTCATGCATGTGTGAACCCGGCCGATTTTTCTTTTTTAATGATTTCTTCTATGTGCCAAAAACTTCGAAAACAACTTTTTATCAAATATTGAATCGAGACTATCATCACCAGATTGGAAACGACCTAACTAAGAAAATGAGTGCTCACACTTTTATATGTTTCGTTTAGAAATAAGAGAGTTATCGCCTTTAGTCGAATGTTACTGCGTCGATTTCAGCATTGACGCGGTGTTGAAATATGCAAGTGAATATAAGAGTCAGCGATGTGTAAACGTCTCGACTAAATCTATCAAAAAAGTCTTATCACACAGCAATGTCGCCACAATTTCTGAGTGCTAAAAGTAAAGACTCTTTAATTTTGTCTTCATTATTTGGTTAGTAAATACAATTTAATGCTAAAGCGACTAATCCACACATCGTGGTATGAAATCTTAAAATATCCAACTTTTCCTAAAGCATTTGTCTACGATTTCTGATAAGAGTTTCCCAGTTTATAATAAAACGGAATTCCGTTCAGCGAGCACCTCGCAAACATTACGTGTTAGTGAGAAAAAATACAGACATGTAGAGTAATGTGGCAAAATGACGCGTAATGTAGCAAAACGGGGCCTAATGTATAAATAAATCTAATACTAGAGTTAAAATACTTGCACAATGACATGTTTTGTTGCTTATAAAACATTTTCTCTAATGAGTTATGATTATTGTTAATTAATGGCAAAACACATTATCTAGGTAGCATTCAAAGCTAGGTTTTGATGCCCTGTACAGCTATCAAAGCGTAATGCCGATCAGTAAGCTAGTAGAGGCGTAATGAATGTATGGAATTTATACCAGAGCTAAAATACTTGCAGAGTGGCATGGTGTATTGCATAAAAAACATTTTCTTTCATAAATAAATAAGACATATTATTTTTATCTATAGTAAACCGCATTATATAGATAGCACTCACAGCGAAGTCCGGCGTATTGATGATGAAAGCCTAGTATATATAGGCGTAATATTGATTGTAAATACAGATTTTGTTAAGATACAAACACTTTCAAAATGAATCTGATGAATAACATTTTATTGGAAATGAAATAATGAGTAATGATTTTATGGAATATGAAAGGAATAAATGAGGATTAATATGCAAATTAATTAATTATTTTGGGTTGGCAGAGTTGATGTTTGGTTCAGCCCTTTCCGTATCAAGGTGTGTTGGGTATTGTTCGCAATATTCAAGTATGAGCTTTTCATAATCATAAGCATCTCCTGGGATGGTTTTATGAAATCTTTTCATTTTAAGATATCTTAAATAATGCAGTGTTTCTTCTCGTTTAAAATAGAATCTAAAAATGTACGACAACTTTTCATAGTAATCAAGATATCTTGAAAGTACGAGTAGATGCGTAATGATACAAAATGAGAGGAGTATTCGAGGTTTTTCTTATGGTAGATTCAACAGTTATCTGATTTAATTTTTTTAATTAAATCCTATGATTCTAACAAATAATTTGTTACAATTTACAGCAACAGCCTTATTAAAGATTAGTTATTTAGCAGACTGCAAAATTTAAAAAAAACAATACACCATAGGAGTCATTAAACGAAATGTTTTCATGCATTTCCATAATTCCATGTATATATCGTTTTGTTTGTTTGTTTGGGAAAGTCACCGAGTGTATATTATCTACATAAAGTGATAACTGCCTTACATAGTTTATGATTTGAAACTTACTTTGTAAGTTGTGTACGGATCCAAATATTTAATACTTTTAGATATTGATTAGATCATTAGCTCGCACGCTAGGGATTTGGCGTGGCATTCTTTTTTGTACGATCTGCATGGAAATTGCACGTGTACTTCCTCAAGCCATAATCACACATCACAATGTTCTATAATGTTTAGATATGAATAGTTTGTATATTCCAATAAAACAAATAATCACAATGCACGATTTTTAGCAAATGAAAAGCTACGTATATTTATTTAGAATAAAGAATATATAACTAAATATATCGTAAAAAGGCATTTATATTGATAATATTAACTCAAAAGCAAGCAATCAAACACATTTTAAAATATGAGTATTTTCTTCGACCAGTGACATTGTTGGATTTAAGATACCTTTCATGTTGATCAGCGCCAGTAGTAGCGCCATGCGATCCTAACTGAAATTGAAATCGGTCCTTTAATATGTTGTTTTAAGCAGACGCAAATTTTACGATTAAAGACGACACATGTGACATTACACGGTAGTTGACTAAAGAAGACAAGTGTGATATACACGGTAGTAGCAGGTTACTGTCCCCTCTCTTGATTATGACCATCACGGATTGCGAAATCATTTTGATTTGATCAAATTTAAGAACGATTTTGTAAATAAAAGTGGGAACCGCGGTATCTTTGAAATATAAGTCAGTAAATGGCATTTGACTTAATACTTACCAATAAATTGATATTGATTTTTTAATTGATCGCGAATGTCTTTGTATTCTTTCATTAATATAATAAATTTCTGAAAAAAGGGTAAGAATTTTATATAAATATAAAAAAAATGTCTAAATATAAGAAAAACATTGACGTTCTTTTATCAAATTGATGCAACTTATTGATGAATGAAAGAAAGAAAATGACCTAAAAAGAGTAATAACGGGCATAATAATATAAAGAGAGCATGGCTTTTGAAACTATCTATGCCTGGTTTTTAGGCTACAAATTTAGTTCTATATAATATTTTTCCTTCCATTATAATATATTCCCTTATACATTATACAGCATTATGCCTCATTACGCCACATTTTGCCATCCGCAGTTTTGGTTCGCTGCCCACGTGATGATAGTGTCTAAAATACTGTCGCTTCTCGTTCTATATTTATCAACGTTTACATTTATAAAGCGTTGCAACTGTTTATAAAAATGAAGAAGAAAAATTTCGAAAACTCGAATGTTCCCGTAATTCTGGTAACTTATCAACCATTAAGTTTTATGTAAAAATATAAAACCTTTTGGTGATATTTATTTAAAAATTGTTTGACCTTATGTATTTTCGGTATAATAAAATAGATATTGCATTTCTGAGAGCACATGTTCACCTCTCGAAATATGAATATAGACATCGGCTTGCGCCTAGGCCGATATTCATATATCTCGCGATGAACATTTTTCATACGACCCTCTCAGGAATGCAATATTATATAATAAATATTATACATAATCTAAACCAGTGCTATGACACTTCAGACTTTGATCCTGGTCAATTCCAGTAAGGAGATATGTCCAGAATTTCCTAGGCAAATTATAAGTGAAACTTATGATAATTTGGGCTTATATTAAGGTGAGTGTAACACAAATTTAAAATGTAGCATATGCTCAATATTTGATATTTTGACAGGTGAAAGGGGCTTATCAACTCATATAAACTACCATGAAACGTGTCATCATAGTGAACATGAAAATATGGACGCAAGCTTTTCAAAAATATATTGTTCTTTTCTAATGTTACACCCATATCCCGATCAAGTTAAAATACCCCGTTCCAGCTAAATTGAAATATTAAAAAGGTATGGTTACTTAAATACAGACTAGGAACATCTCCCGATCGGGGTATTTTAAATCGATCGTATTATCTTACGCCGATCAGAGTAATACATTGTCCAAGACCAACAGATAACAAAAGTTTTAGTATCTCTAGAAAAGTGCTAACATTTAAGCTGATATATCATCAGTACATAATGTGGTATGTTAACCCCTTTACCCCGATTGGTGTATGTAACATATCCCGATCCAAGTAGTGTATAAAATACCGCAGCCAAAACAGTTTCACCTAATTTAACCTTTAATCCTTGGTCCGAACCAACTAATGCCGGACAATTTAAAATCCACAGGTTTTAACTTTACTTTCGTTTTCCCGTATTTTCGGAAAACCCGGTTATAAATAACTGACATATCTGAAAATGTTATATGGGATTTACGTGATATTTTCTGAAAAATGGTCGTATTTTGCAACACAAACCTAATCGATTAACACCAGAACATTCTTTGCTACTTTATATTGCTGACTTATAATACATACAACGATAGAACAGAAACAAGGAAAACGATTACAATGTAAGTTACTTTTCAAAACACATTTACGCCACTATGTTCAAGCTTTAGCAGATCTTTGACGGATCTCATTCACTAACTTTAGAAATATTATTTTGTGTTTCTTAGAGATAAATTTATTTTTACCTGCTTATACTTATGTAATTCTTTAGATTGTGTTTCTTTTTAGGGATAAAAATACAACAGCTGACCTGTTAAAAGATTTGACGGAATTAACAACCCATTTAAAAGATAATTACAAAGAAGATTTTGTATGCCAAGAATGGACTACAACATTCAGTTCAAAGTATTACAAGAAATTGGTTGATACATGTAAGCCAACAAAGCGACAAACAAGGAGTACGTTAAAAGAAAAGCTTAAAGAAGAAATTACGAAATCATTCGGACAAGAGGAGGTTTTAGAAAATTTTAATGTGGATATTTCAAGCGAGGACAAATGTATTGAAAGCATTAGAAATTTAGACAAGCAGATATACAGAAACAAACGGAATATTGTTTATTGTACACATCAGATTGGATTTATTATTAAAAATTAAGATCAGTTTGCCCAAAGGATTGTGATCTGGGACTTTTTTTCATCTCAGAGGTGTACATTACACAGATTCCTACTGTCGAAACCTGGCTTTAGTTTATGAATTAATTGAGAAACATAAGAATTTATTGAAGTGTGCTTTAAACACTGGAACTTTAATCAAAAATAGGAAATTAATCGAAGAAATATGTACAGAGTTGAATTGGTAACAAAATCAGCTTTTAACAGTAGAAATCTATGTAAGGATTCCATGTATAATGTTCACATTTATTTATAGTAACGTTTATACTGTAAACGCACGTCACTTCCGTTCAAGTTTATTTTTAACATTAGTGGAATTTCCATGTACAATGTTCACATTTATTTATAGTAACGTTTACACTGTAAACGCACGTCACTTCCGTATACCATGTTCAATTTTATTTTTAACATTAGTGGAATTTCTATATATCTATACATTTATTTATAGTAACGTTTACACTGTAAACGCACGTCACTTCCGTATACCATGTTCAATTTTATTTTTAACATTAGTGGAATTTCTATATATCTATACATTTATTTATAGTAACGTTTACACTGTAAACGCACGTCACTTCCGTTCAAGTTTATTTTTATATATCTATACTTCTATTTATAGTAACGTTTACAGTGTAAACGCACGTCACTTCCGTATACGCTTTTGGGAGTAGTATGGAATATAACGTTTATGGTACATTTTTGTTAGTAGTAAAGAATATTACGTTCTTGATACATTTTGATACATTTTAACTCATTTTATTAGAATAATTTATAATTGTTTGTTCATTTACTCTTTGATTGTTAACTTTTAGTATTTTATACAATAAATCATACAACGGTATTTTATCTTGTAACATTTTTATGAAAAATAAACAATAATAACCGCAGAGTGTACTTGTTTTGTCTTGATATTGTATGTTGTTATACTTAACCCCAGGTATATAATTAATTACTTCCTTTGGTGGAGGAAGTCCAAATGGATCGAAGTACAAAGTATTCAAGTAACAAACCCAATGTGTTCCAGGTCCAGCAAAGTCATCTAAATTGATTATTCCACACTCGTCCTTTACTTTTAATTTTAGTAAATTATTTCTACTAAATACACCCCTAAAGTTTTTAATTTTTAATTGTTTAATCCATTGTTCAATTTCAAAGTTAGAAATTGGTTTGTTTATAAATTTTATTTTTTTTTACTATAGGAATTTGTCTGTAAGGTCTTCTCTGAGAATCAATCTGTATACCCTGGCCATGTCCCTTACCACTTAACAAAGATGTAATCAAAGGTATTCCTAGACTAGCAGCCTGCATACCCAGGAACCCGCCATTTTGTTTCTGTTTTTGTGTTAATTTAATCACTCCAGATCCTACTAGTTGCTTTCTTTGATTAGGTGTAAGATATGGCGATATCATATTTCTCTTATCATTAGCTACTGAAATCATACCATTTCCAAGTATTTTACTAACACCAGTACTGGCCAGCCCAGACAAAGCTCCGATGCCTAGAGGGGCTAATATTTTTGGAACTATTTTCGCTGCCATTGGAAGAATTGTTTTTCCTAACAAACCAGCCAAAGCTCCTAAAAATCCGCCATTTTGACCTTGACTGGACATTTGTTTTTTTGAAATTTTAATTTCTAATCCCTTCTTATTTGCAACAGCTTTTTTAATTTGATTAATTTGTGTTTTTGTTAATAGTAAAGGGAAGTTTCCATGTAATTGTTCATGTTTAATCTAAAAGTATGTGGAATTTTATTATTATAAGCTTGTGCTAAATTTTTCTTTTGTCCATCTGTTAGGTTAACTTTATATTCAATATAATTTGATGTCATTATATATAATTTATATTTAATTTATTTCTAAACAATAACAAGTTCATTTCCAATAGTATTTATTTCGACTGTTTCTTCATACAATACAATTGCGTAAACACGAATATTAGCTGCCGGTGGAATATTTAATTTAGCTGTTATTGTAATATGCTTAGGATCTTCTGTAGTTACTTCCTTTTTATATTCTAAGTTAAAATGAACAAATCCAAAATAATGATAAAAATTTGATCGATTTAAAAGACTTCCAGTAGTCTTATTATTTTGTTTATAATAATAATTAATTACATCATCATATATTCTTGATATACTTGTGTATTCTGTTTCTGGATAAAAAACACCATTACCAACTTCAAGACGACAAGAGCTCAAAGTGCAATTTTCATTGCTGCATTAATTCTAAATGTATCTAATAAATGTGGATTATTTCTTGTGAATTACTTTATCAGGTCGTTGTAAATAAACAAATACATGTTGTGGTTTTGTTACACCAGCCGTTATTCTAAAGGTTATATTAGTTTGTTGTGTATCAGTTGATTGCGTCACCATTTCCCGTAGGTATGACCATCTTGCTTTTGTAAATCTTTCAGAAATTAAATTAAGTCCAAATTCATTAAAAACCAAACGTGGAACCCATAGAATTAATTTTGTTACAATTACTCTACCAGCATCAGCAGCATTAGCTCTAAAAATTAATTCATCATCATCTGTCTGCTGCAGTGTTATTTGAATTTGACTTGGAGGTATAATATTAGTTTCTAAACCCTGAAAAAATGAATAATTATTTAATGGAATTTTAGCATTTACCTCTTTACCACCCTGGATTGATAACTTCCTAGAAGCAAAACCACTATTATATCCAGCTTGACCATTCCTGCTCTTAGCAGTATCAGTAGTATCTAAATAAATATATTCGTTTGTTCCAGTTGTTTTTGCATAATCTTCAGACAATTCAACCAAACTCTTTACATTTGTTACTTTGTATAAATTATTACAATCATATACAATTTTTCCATTTTGTTTAACCACTAACTGATCAATTAATGAAGCAGCATTATTAATTAGGGCAATTTGATTATCATTTCCATCGGCACCATAATTATTACCATTAGCAAGCTTATTTACCTTAAAACTTACTTCAAAATAAGCATTAAACCAATCAAAATATGAGCTTCTATCATTAATTGTAAAATGATATCCGTTTTTTTGTTGCTTAACATTATTTCCCAAGACAGATTTTAAGGCTGTATCTAATTGAATAGGAGTTAATTCATATCATTCACAATATTGTTTTGTTCTAAACATGTATATATTATATATTATTTTATTTTTTATAAATTAATCTGTTAATACGTTTACGCTGAGTTGAAGTTCCAGATCCTGACAATATTCTATTTATTCTCATATGAATATCCTCCTCTTTATCATTATTTTTACTGTTATTCTTTTCTTGTAATTCCTTAGCAATTAAATTACCAACTGCCGGAGCAGGTTTCTTTTTAAATTTTTCAACACTTTTATTAGCAGCTAACTTTCCAACTTCTGTTCCAACCTTTTTTGTTCCGCTTTCAAGTGCTGCTTTTCCTGCTGTTTCCAGAGCTTTTTTTCCAGCTGTGCTAATTGAAGATGCGACTGAACTTGAAAGCAATTTCGTTAAAGTGTCAAAGATACCTGTACCAAGGACTGCGTCCTCGGAGACCACAGGTATACCGTGTATGATTTCTTCTTCAGTCTGAGCATCAACATAAATAAATATTCCTTTATTTTTGTCATAAACTTTTTTGTACATTATATAAAACTAAAATTTATTAATTATTTAATTATTTAATTAATTTCTTTTAAAATTAGTGTAAAACTTGTTTCAACCTCATTAAAATTAATTATTCTACCAAATACATCTGTAATATATATTCTAATTGATTTATAATATATTTATTAATTTCAGAATATCCAACTCTTTGTGGCTCTTTGTAAATGGATAAGCTCTTGTTAAATCTGCAGTACTTAAAGCATAAAAATATACTGAAATTACCACACAAGTGAATTATCAATAAGATCACAATGAATGTAAATGTATCCACAGAGTTAGTTATATTTGGTGTTGTAGTTCCCCATTCAGTTTTGTTTACAAATTTTTTCTCAAATCCAAGCAGTGTATGAAAATTTGATTTTTCTAAATCCAACATAAAATTATCTTTCATTGAAATCAAAATCTTAAAACTACTTAAATCAAATTCCAAACTTATTGGAGCAATGTCTGATTTATCAAATTCATAATCACCATTACTTATTAATGTTTCCCTAATATAATTATTAATATCTGTGTAACTGTAAGAACCATTTGTAAATATAATATTTTTCCAATCCTTACCATTATTATAACGAATTCTTTTATTGTCATATTCATCACTAATATTATGCCAAGAATAGGTCATAGTGTTAATACTATCCAAACCAACAACATAAGTTTTATTTTTATCTAAAATTAAAGAACGACTAAATCTGATTGTAAAATCACTCGGAGTATTTTTGTTATTATCTTTAACTGTTTCAGAACTTAATACTATCTTTTGTTCCATTTATATATAATTAAAATTTAAATTCAAGAAAAATGATTTTTATATAACATTTCATGTTCTTTTGGTAAGACACGGCTACTAAACGCTAGCGCCACCACCAAATTGTGGTGATAAGAAAAAGAGCTATCGACATTTCCGTGGTGCAGCTATCGCCCGTTTCTACTTGTAAACACGTAAGTAAAGTTTATATTTTATCTTATATTTTCATTGATAGAACTTTTTTCGAAAATCGGAGAATGTAGTTCCGTGTAACAACACTTTTACTACAAGTTGACTGTAATTTCATTAATATATTATGCAAATTGTGGTGCCAGGAGCTTTTCTCCCTAATTTGACAGTGGCATATTTTCATATCTGCCACTATTCGAACACCATTCCGATGAATAGACACACTGTAAGAACATACCTGCGCATGCAAATGGTGTAGAATGGAATTACACGTATTCCCATACACCAAACAATTACGAAAAACACAGTAAAAAGTTAAAACACGACTAATTTTGAAAGTGGTGGCGCTATCACGCAAGTGGTGGCGCTATACAGTAGTGGTGGCGCTGTTGTATATGATTAATGGCTGATATATTCAATTTTAATTAATATATGAACATGTGTGTCTGCCAGCCACGGAAATATCTACAATAATCGATGTTATCAACCTATCCCACACTACACCCAAATTACGTTACTCAACAAAATACATGTAGTAACCTCTACATGATCGTAAAATAATCTACATGTATATGGATTCAGATTGTACATCTAAGCTCTATTGGTTAAGAGTATTTAATCGATTGGAACTGAAAATGTACTGTACTCACTTTTCAGAAAGAATTGTGAAAGTAAGGTCTTTTGTTTACAATGACATGCAAACGACGTATAAAAACAAAGGGGAGTAACTTTCAGAATCTTAATATAACGAATAAATTCTGCACTATCTTCAAATTATTTCCTGAACACAAATCTATGTTTGAAATAAAAGTATTGCTACTATTTTTCTTGACCTGAATTTAAAGTACACTTACGTTTGTATTGAAGTAGAACATTTAAAGTTAGAAATAATTCTACATTAACATTAAACAAAGGAAAATATTTACTTTGACTACAAGAGTCCCAAGGGTCTGTGAGTATTTTGTTCTTCTTTTTTTCTTGGATAGAGAATGTTTCATAAAGGTAAGTAAACTATGATCGTGTTTTTCTTTTTTTAATAACATAATTCCTTGCAGGAAAATTATCAATTAGAGAATGTTGGTGTTTGTTTTGTTTCGAATACGTCTGCAGTTCGTATTATTGAATGCCGTAACAGCGCCACCACTACTGTATAGCGCCATCACTAGAGTTATAGCGCCACCACTTTTAAAAAATCTGGTATATTTCTTCTAACCCGAGATTCTATTATTCATGGTGTGTGCGTATATAATTATTTATCATTTCTACACCATTTGCATGCGCAGGTATGTTCTTACAGTGTGTCTATTCATCGGAATGGTGTTCGAATACTGGCAGATATGAAAATGTGCCACTGTCAGATTCGGGAGAAAAGCTCCTGACACCACAATTTGCATATTATTTTAATGAAATCACAGCCAACCTGTAGTAAAAATGTTGTTACACGGAACTACATTCTCCGATTTTCGAAAAAAAGTTCTATCAATGGAAATATAAGATAAAATATAAATTTTACTCACGTGTTTACAAGTAGAAGTGGGCGATAGCTGCACCACGGAAATGTCGATAGCTCTTTTTCTTATCACCACAATTTGGTGGTGGCGCTAGCGTTTATTAGCCGTGTAAGAGTGAATTCATTTTTAAAAGTTTATCAATTATGCTAATACCTTCATTTTTTAGTTCTTCATTATTATTTCCAGCATTAATTGAACCACAAATTAACTCCATCTCATTAACCAATTCTTTTGGATTACATGGACAAACGTCATAACCTTGTCCTCTAATTACTTTTTTAAATTTCATAGATCTTTTATTGATAGGCAATCCTGATTTTTCTGTTAACTCTTTAAATATTTTTCTAGAATGAATTGAATGTTTTTTATTATTGTTATATCTTTTATTAATCAAATCAATCAAATCATTATCTACTTCAGTATTAATTACTTCTTTTCCAGTTCTTTGATCCTTAGCAACCAATTTGTTTTGTCCGTAAAGTTTATTTAAGTTAATATTTAAATTACCATATTGTCAATTTGGTGAAACTTTATATGGGTTATGATATCTTATTCCTTTTCCCATATACTTTTTTCCTTGATTAAGAATATCTTTAATCGTTTCTCTATATTTTCTTAAATTATCCGACTTGGCTATAATTATTTCCTTTTGCTTCAGATCGAAATTTGTTTTGTTTTTCTTTCTAGTTATTGAACCAGAATCATTACCCAATTTTTTTATATCCTTTGATGCCTTTTCTATGATATTTTCTACTTCTTCTCTAGTCATTTTTTCATCTGGATCTTTAGATTTGCTGTGAAAAAATTCAAACACTTCTTGTGGTGTATTATATTTTTCACCTAAAAGTGTTAAATCAATTTCTTAATTAAAATCAACTGTAAATTCTTTTGGTCTTGCTCCCAATTCTTCTGATTTTTCAGTTGTATCTTTAGTTGTATCATCAGTTGTTTCAGTTATTCCCATCTTTTCTCTTCCATAATCTTCTAATTCTTTTAATTTATCTCCTGGTATCCATCTAACAGGTTCATCCCCCCAATCTACTGGTATATATTCTTGTTGTCTTTTAGATTTTTCAACTTTTCCGGGAGACCCCGTAATTGGTTGCGGTTCTTGGAATATCTGTACACCCTGATATGTTTGTATGTCTTTCATTTCATCACCTAGTAACGCTAATTGTTGTTTTATTCCAGGTAATGCTTTAAACTGACTTGATAATTTTTCTTTTTGACTTTCTATTCCTTCAGTAATTGGCTTATAAATTTCAGTGTACATATCCCGATTTGTAGCTTTTTTAATTTTTTCTTTCATTATTTCTTCTCTAAGAGCTCTCATCTTTTGCCCGACTAAGTTTTTTCTTATTCTTATTTCATTAAGTTTTGATTGCATTTATATAATAACGTAAGATAATGTAAAATAATGTAATATAATGTAAGATAATGTATTATTATATATAAATGGAAATTCCAAATTATGATACAAAAAATGATATATCTAATAACTTTAAACAACATTATCCTTTTATGCCAGATTCATGTTTTAGAATGTTAATATGTGGAGCTTCTGGATCTGGAAAAACAAATACATTAATGCATATACTTCGAAAACCTCTTATATATTATGATAAATTATACTTATATGCTAAAAACCTAGAACAATCTAAATATCAAGATTTAATTAACCAATTAAGTCAAATTGCAAAAAAATGTAAAGTAGATCCAAATGAAATACTTGAATATTCGGCCGATTCCAACCAAATTGAACCTTGTGAGAATCTTGAATCAGAAAAACAAAAAGTAGTAATATTTGATGATTTTGTATGTGAAGATAAAAAGGTTCAAAATGAAATAACAAAATACTTTATTCAAGGACGTCACAAAAACTGTTGTGTTATTTATTTTAGGCAGTCTTACTATAAAACACCAAAAGATATCCGTATTAACTGTTCACATTATATTTTATTTGAAAGTCCAGGTAAACGAGAAAATGATATGATTTGTAATGAACAAAATATTAACCCTTAATCTTTTGCTAATGCAACAAATCAAAAATATGATTTCTTATATATTGACAAACCAAGGAAGTTTTTTAGAAATAACTTTACTGGTAATATATAATGGGAGTTTTTAATAATATAGAACAAATAAGTGAACCTGACAGTATAAGTAAAGTTAAATTTGATATTGATTTAAGTGATTATGCTACAAAAAAACAATTAAAAAAACTTAAAAAGGAAACGGAAACACAATGAACAGAGCATTAGATATGGGAGGTAATGAAACAATCAACCTAGGAGATCCAGATAAACCCAACGATGCAGTTTCAAGACGGTTTATGTATAAAAAAGTTCAAAGTGTAATAGATGACTATAATCTTGAAGATATTAAAAGTATAAAACAGACACTAGAAACACAAGTAAAGAATATTGAAGAATTAATAAAAGATTTTAAAAACAATAACGAAGTAATAATTTCACTCCAAGAAAAAATTGAAAAAGAAATGGAAACTTTAGATAAAACATTAAAAGAACTTAGAGAGAAATCTGACACAACAGATGAGCAAATAATAAGTATTTAAGCAAAACATTGCTATAGTTCATGGTCAAATAAAAGAACTAAAGGACAGTATGATTAAACATGAAGAACTAAAAGACAAGATTAATGAAGCTGAGAAAAAGTTACAAAATATGTATCAGTTAGAAATCAAAACAGAAGTAAATAAACTAAATACTGAAATGGTAAAAGGGAATCAAGATTTACTCGATACATTTTCAAATAAATTTGCAGAATATAAATCTGAACTGGAAAAGGCAGCTTCACAAAGAGGTGATGATCATGACACAGCATTAGATAACCTTAAAAAGAGCTCAATTCTAAAATAGATGACTTAAAAAAACGAATTCGAATTTGGATTAGTACTGTTGACAACCGCCATAATTTAAAGTATGCAGATTTATGTAATATTACAAAAAAATTACAAGAAGATATTAATGAATTTAATGCTAAAGTTGAAAAACATAAAAATGAACTGGACTTTGTAGTTGAAAAATCAGTTAAACAAGGAGAATCAATTACTGCTAATGCTAAAGCAATTAACACAATTAATGATCAGCTAGAAAATTTTAAGAAACAACTTCGGAACTTGATTAGTACTGTTGACACACGCCACAATTTAAAGTACGCGGAATTAAGTACACTTACAGAAATGTTAGAAAAAGATATCAGCGAATTTAATAATAAAATTAAAAAAATAATAAATGATCTGGACTCTGTAGTTGAAATATCAACTAAACAAGGAGAATCAATTACTGCTAATACTCAAGAAATTTCTACTAATATCCAAGAAATTACAAAAGTAAAAAATGCTTTTCTAAAACAAGAAACACAATTACATGTAGCTAGAACAAAGGGTGTTGTTGATAGTTTATCTGCTTTTGAAGTTGCTACAACAAAACGACTTGATGATTTAGCTGAAATAATTCTTAAACTTAAAAAGAAAGATAGAAAAGATAGAGAAGAATTGGAAAAAGAAATAGAAAAAGTAAAACATGAAGTGTTTCTTTTTGAATATAACAGTTTTTATGAAACAGATCCAAGGTTTAAATACAGTCCTCATGAATACATAAAAATGAAAAAGTATTTTGACCGTCTGGGTGCCTGGATACATTCAACATATGAAAATATGACCGGTCTGAACTATTTAAATGCATTTCAGTTAGGATCTGGAAATATCGTAGATTATAAAGATTTTATACAAATAAACCAAAAACATAAAATAGCTGTACCAGATATACTTTTAAAAGGTGTGTTTATAGTCGAAAAAGCCGGAATTTATATAATAGATATTAAGATTTTATTATCGGGGGCCGGGTTTAAAGATGAACTGAGGAAAAGCCCAATATCGTATTTTATATTTAGGTGGTGGAATGCTGGTTTTGATTCATTTCTTAGTATATTTACCTATAATGTAAATATAGTAGCCGAGGACTTTGACATTGGATCGGACAAAACAATATCTATGTATAAGAAAAAAATTAAAATTTATCTAAAACAAGGGACAATGTTTGACATTCATCCTTATGACGATTCAACATCTACAGAAGTAAATTTTACGCTTTTGACGGATAGTTACATCAGATTCTACATATCGGATGAATATGCATTTTATGATAAAAACAAACTTTTGAGTTAATCTTTAGTTTTTATTAATTACTGTGTTTTTATTTAACTGGAATAATTAATATAATGGGAATATTTAATAATATAAATGAAAAAGTAAATAAAATAGAAAAACAAATAGAAAAACAAATAGAAAGACAATTAATAAGAAAACCTCCATTGTTTCTAACATGTTATACTCAAGATACCGGTAGTGGATTATTTCAATGGAAAACTGTAAATGCTAGTCCTGGTTTAGTTCAAAATGGTAATAATGTAAGAATTAATTTTAATTGCATTTTAATTATTCTTGTTGATGCAATTAAATTAGACACAGGAGAAGCTAAATTACAACTAAAAAATAAAGAAAACCTAATTCTTCAAAGTTACAATGTAAAAAATAACAGAAAAAATGAATCTATTTCTATTAATTATGCTAATAAATTTAAAATAAATGATGTTATTTATATCAATTTTTTAAACGTTATGAATATTCAATTAACAATTTATGGTTCTATAATTTAAAAGTTAATTTAAGAATTAATTTAAGAGTTAATTTAAGAGTTAATTTAAGAGTTAATTTAAGAATAAGCTAATGTATCAATACCATTATCAAGAATATATCTTTTATCGTCATAACATGATAAAGATGTTTTATTTATAACATAACTGGAAAGATTGTGTTTATCAGAACGAATAACTTTAAAGGTGTGATTAGTTTGGGTTGAATTAAACAAAGTATCTTTGTAATTTTTATGAACTATTGTTTTCTTAACAACAAGTTTTTTAATTCCTTTACATTTTTTAATATTAACTTCGTTTTCTAATAAATATGAATACATTTTACTTCTTAATCCAACAAATTCAACAATGGGAATGCCGGCAGCTTCATCTTTAAATTTTCCAATTACTTTTTTATTATTGTCGAAATAAAATTTTGAATTACAATCATAATCACTATTATCAAATAAATCTTTGTCCTTATAAAAATCCTCATATGCATCTTTGGTTTTTATTTCATAACATAATGAATCAGTGTCAGTGAATAGTAATTTACAATTACCCTCGTACTTTTCCTTAATGTAATTATAATGAAAATCATACATTAAATATTTTGATAAATCTAGAATGCACATTCCAACGTAACAAGGTCTGTTTAATAACAAACTTTCTTTTATTCTATGAATACCAAACAAATTCTTGTTAAACATCGTTGAACTAACAAATGAAGGTTTGGCTATATATTTTAATAAAAGGTTTTCATCATGAGTTAATTTAATATTAACCCTCTTGCGTAAATTCTCCATCGTCTTACCGAATACAGAGTTGTTCATTAACTTAAAAAAGTCCTTTTCAAATGAATTTTTTGCTTTAGATCTTTTTTGAGTATTAAAATCAATATAGTTTTTTAACCAAGGAGATGAATCAAAAGTTAATATTTTGTGTATTTTTGTTACTTTTAACCCTAATTGTGTATATTGTTCAAGATTTTTATAATGAACTACATAATTTTGTTTTTTCATTAAAGTTGGAACTAATTTTTTTACATTACTTTTTCCTATTTCAAATTCTTCTTTAATAGTTTTACTATAATTGGAAAGCCATTCGTCTGGTATTTTAATTTTTTCAGGAGCTAAAGAATAATCATTATGTACAGTATGTAATTCTTTTGGATATTCAAGATCACATTCAACTATAAAGTTACTTTTACCTTTTGCAATTAATTTCTTGATTTGTTTTTCGGATATAAATTTAAAGTTTCCAGAGGGTAAAGGTTGACACATGGCCCAACCGTAAAGGTTATTGGCGTCGAGGTACATAATGTATTTGCTGTCAAGTTTAGGATCATAATCTTTCATATATTTATTGTTTGCTTTACTGTATCTGTTTGAAATATAACTTATTCCTCCTCTCAGTCCCTTTTCAATAAAAAGATACATATCAATATCAGTTATTAAATCTAACTTAATTCCAGTCATTTTTAACATTGCATCCCAAGCTAAACCAGGACTACTAAAATAATGACAAGGGTCTAATTTGTAGTACTCTATACATAGTTTTCTAAAATTTTCGAATACATCAGCTAAAAGTAATACGTCAGTTTTTAAATATAGATCATGATATTCTCCCATTGTTTTAATTTTAAATTTATTCCAAACATTTTTAGCATGTTCATATTCGTTGTCAGATATGTGTGTTTCATTTAAAATTGAATAAAAATCTTCTTTAGAAGGTAATTTTGTTTCTTTGAATTTTTTAAATGAATCCATGTAATCATATGGATAAACACCTTTTGTTTTTAATAATTCTAGTGTAACCGAAGGTTCCAGCTTCGCAATATTTTTATCAAATTCAGTTGATGTGTATTTAAATTCTGGAATATTTTTTACTAAGTTATCCAATGATTGAGACATAAATTGGAATGAATCAATAAAGACCAAGTCGGAAATCATAAATGCCATATATCTTTCCATATTGTTAGGAATAACATTAATTTCTTTTTTGAATTTTCCTATTTGCTGCATAATAAAATGACCGTCATAACCTCTTAAATTAAGAAAAATAACAGGAATTTTGTGTGTTAGTCTGAAATTAATATTACATTCTGAGTGAGCACTTCCTCTGAATTTTCCTGTTATATGACAATGATCACGTACAATGACACTTCACCTTCTATATATTCTTTTTCACAGATATGACAAAACTTTTGTTTTTTAAATTCACTTTCATCTTTTTTAGACATTCTTAGTTCTTTGTTAAAATGTTCTTTAAATATTTCTTTACAATATTCCTCTTCCTCAAGCATTTTTTCAATTAACTTATAAACTGCGTTAGGACCTCTGTAAATCTGGGTTGGTTTAGTATAACTGTTATCATAACAACAAACAACTTTATAGCCGTAACCACAATCTATATGATTTTGATATGGTTCAGTAAATGAAGATTCAGTTGATGGTAAAGCAGTTAAAACTTTTTTAGTTATTGATTCAAAATCAGCATAAATTACAAAAGGTACTGCTAAACCTTTATGATAATTTTTAAATTGTACTTTACTTCCCTCTTTTGGCATTTTTATACCTTGAGTACCATTAATAGCTAAACAGTTTGGAATATGTTCATTTAATATTCTTTCTTGTGAAAAATTTTGTAAACATGATTTGCAAAAATGTTTTTTATGTTGATCTTTGGTTTTATTAAACATTAATCTATTAAAGTCTTTTATCCAAACATAATGTTGGACTACAGTGGCTTTAGCCCTCTTACAGTCATCATCAGTTATTTTATCATTAGTAATTAGCAACATGTCACAGTGTTCTTCGTATTGATATTTTGATATGTACAATGGATAAATACTATTTTCTTCATAACCAAATATATTAAATGATATTTCATTTAAAACTTCTATTTTAGGTATTTGATTTAATGTAACAGGAAATTCAATTCCAGTATAATCAAGATCGTTTATATGTTTTTTATATTTTGAAACTCTATGAGGGTTTTCTTTAACAGGAAATTTGTAAGCTAAATGACACCATCTAAAACATTCGTTATCATCATTCTTTATATTTATTAATCCTTTCATTGAATTTTGTAATGGTTTTGGTAATTCTAAATAACTTGAAGCAGCCAATGGACTATACTTATATCTATTTATATAATGAGCATCAACTGACTCTATTCTCCAGCCACTTCCTTCAGAAATCCAATTACCAATTCTATTTATTATTTCATCAAAGGCTTGATGTAAAGTGTTTTTTATTTCGTTTGTATTAATTATTTCTAAAGCCTTTGATTGAAAATAAGCTGATTTATATATTGTATCAGTTTTATCCATTTTTGCAAAAGTTATTTTTAAAACAACGTTTATTTTTATACCTTTTAAAGTTTTAAGTTCAGATTTTAGTATTTCATAAGAGTCGTTTATAGTTAAATATAATTGATTCTTTGGATCTTGTCTATATGTAATTTTAATTTCAAATTTCTTATAATATTGATTTTTTGATCTCTCAATTTCCATCTATATATTATATTTAGAAAAAAAATCACTAAGGAAAAAAGGATTAAAAAGATAATAAAATAAATTAAGTTTAAGAAGAACTAAAATATTTAAATTTATATCTTTTTCCGCTGGTTTTTGATATTCCGCTTTTAACTTGGTTTTTTCCTTTGCAGCACATTGTTATTAACCCTGAATTAATATTAAGGTCTTTGGATGCTGCGTAAGTGCTTCTATATATTTTTTCTTCATTAGTATCCCAATTGGTTGCAATAACTTTTTTAGGATTGTTTCGAATATTATTTGGTCTGGGACAATCACATAATCTTTCAGCATTTTCTTCTTCAGTTAATAGACAACCACAGTCCCATTCAAATAAATTATTTTTTAAAAGATAAGGATCTATAACATTTTGTAATTTATCAATGACATGGTTTTTATATTCATCGCTAACTATTTGATTAAGTTTTGATTTAATAACATTTCTTCTTTTAAGAACTTTTTTATATGAATTTTTGTCTGGATTCATTATTTCTCCTAAAGTGCTAGATAATTTTGGCATAATCATTCTATCTACCTTTCTATTAACCATCTATATATAATATACTTATAGAAAAAAAATCTTTAAAAACGCACCTAAAGAAATTATATTGATTTGAGAAATTTGTTTATATTATCTATATCTTTTGAATAAGATTTTAAAGTCATTTTTTCTAAATTGTTATCAACTGTTAAAATTTTAATACCTTCTTGAGACATTCTGTTTAACCATTCTTCGTGTAATTTGTGTAGTTTTTCTAAATAATCTAAACCAACTTTGTTTTCTTCCGTTCTGTTTCTTTTTTGGAGTCTTTTAAGACATATTTCTGGGTCGGTTTTAACATAAACAAATCCATCAATTGGGTTTTTTCCGTATGGTTTTATAATATGATCAGTTAAGAAAAGATTGTATACTGCCCACTCGGGGTCATTTATATCACCGTTGTCGTGATGTTGTTTTGTAAAAACGTTACTGTTAGTTAAATAACAACGTTCAAGGACAGAAACACCATCAAACTGTTTAGCAGAAGATAACGTTTTTATATGACTGTTTAAAGTTGTTAGCTGAAAAGGAAATAAATATTTGGAAGGTTCTTGAGCAGCAAGTTCAAAAAGGTTATATGAATTTCCGCTTGGGTTCATAACATTTTGCCATTCGTGAATTGGTTCTGGAATTATATTAAAATTAGGATTGTATTCTTTAATAATATCTAAAAACGTACTTTTTCCTGATGCAATATTACCTTCAACTGATATAATTTTTCTCATTTATATAAAATACTTATAGAAAAAATCTTTAATAATCTTTAATAATCTTTATTAACCTTTAATACAACTCTTCTTCTTTTTTACTTTTATATCCGTTAAGTTTAAATTCCTTCATATGTATTTCAAGAGGTGTTGAATTTTTTTTTCTTTTTGCATTTCTAATAGTATTGTAAAAATATCCTGAATAACTTTTTTCTCTTCTTCTTTATTTACTTTTCCAGGATCATTAGGGTCATGAACAGCTAAAGCTGCGATCCGTGCTTTTGTTATAAGTTGTTTTATTTTGTGATGATGTGTTTTTAAAATAAATTTCTTGTCGTCAAGTTTTAGTCTATTAGTAAATATGGTAATTATTGTTGGAACAGCGCCAGCAACTGCTACAAATATAGGAATAGCTGGAACAAGTGCTAATGCAGCTGAGCAACCAAAGATACCTGCTGTAATATATAACCCAGTACTTACTCTCCCACAAAATTTATAACTTTTTCTGTAAGCAGCAGCTAGTTTAGTTAAGTGAATAATTAATTGATCTATTGTTTCTGTTCCATTATTATTAGAAATTAGATTTTTATTACTCATTTATATAATTAATATTAATATTTTTCAACTTAAATTTCTTCCAATTCACTAAATGGTACCCAACTATTAAATTTTTCATTGTAACCTTTCCATTTTACTAAAGCTTGTTTTTTCTTATAGTCTCGTCTAATAACTTTTTCTATTCTAAAAACCTCTTGTGTAGTAGGTAAAGGGATTTGTATTATTAATTCCATAAATTATAAATATTTCCTCTGTCCAGTCTGGTGTATATCCTTTTTCAAAATGTCTTTTAAGTTTACTTAAGCGAACTCGATCACCAATTTTAAATTTTGCTTTACTCTTTGGTATCTTTAAACGACCATATAAATTAAAGTAAACAGTACCTTTATTTAAGTTTTTACTAGCTTCGGTTGGTGTCATTTTTATACTAGAATGTTTTGTTTTGTTATATTTATCAACCATATCCTGCAAATTATCTAAATAAGTATAAGTATTATTTGCTGTAAAATATTTCCACATTATTCTTTTTAAACTTCTATTAAATCTTTCAATAACTACAGCCTTTCCTTCATTAAATGTATGGTACATATTAATCTTATATTTATTTAAAAATGATTCAAACTTTTTATTGTAAAATTCTTTTCCTTCATCTACCCATAAATTTTGTGGAATCCTTGCAGTCTTCGGGGACTTTCGTCCCTGAATTCTATCTTCAGAAATTATTTTTTCAAATGCTTCAGTAACAGATTCTCCAGTTTTATTCTTTAATGGAATAACCCAAGCATATTTACTAAATATATCAATAACGGTTAACAAGTACTTTACTCCTTTATTATATTTTGAAAAAGCTTGCATGTCAACTAAATCAGCTGACCAAGTATCATCAATGTCATTAACTATCACTCTTCGTTTCCTAAATTTTCTTTTAATTGGTTTGTGTAATTCTTCTGCTAATTCATCGCTCCAGAGGTAGCTTGGTACAGTTATTTCGGGGGTGTACTCTACCCCCTTTTCCCGTTTTTTGACTTTTTTCCCAGCCCAAGTTTGTATTTCGTTTTAATTATAGGTTTTACAACTAAATGTTTTGCAATCTTTTCTCCAAATGTTTTTGATTTAGTTTTATTTAAGTTGGAAAGCATTTTTTTGTCGCATGTACCCTTTTTTACACCGCTGTCATAGCAAAAGTCATGGTCCATACATACTGCATCCAGTTCGTTGACAGGGGGTCCGTTATCTAAAGGATTTCCTGGTCCACAATAATTATATCCTGGGAGTGTTACACCTTTCTTAGGTAATAAAGGTAACATTGCTTTATGAATATCTAAATTACCTGCTGTGATAGTATTTTTAACAAACTTTGATTTCATTTTTCCACAAGACGAACAGGTAGCCATTATCATTTTTCTCCCGTGTTTTGTTGTAACATAATGAGGATTTATATTATCAGTAAATTTTCTTTCTTTCAAACAATATATTTTATTCTGTAAACTCATTATATTATATGTGTTTAAAACTTTTTAGTCGGTTTGAAACCTGTGGGTTTTTAATTGTCCGGCATTAGTTGGTTCGGACCAAGGATTAAAGGTTAAATTAGGTGAAACTGTTTTGGCTGCGGTATTTTATACACTACTGATCCAAATATCCAAGGGAGATGTTCCCATTCTTCTAAAAATATTTAATCGAAAATAAACAAGTACACCCAGTTGCGCGACTTGTGCGTCACGTCCTGGGCACGTGCTGTCCGGACCAGACAGCTTACTTGGATACGGACGTCAAGCATTTCTTATAACAAAATTGTGATAAATCTAAATCTATAAAAGTATTATGTACACGGCAATGTATGTTTAATTAACAAATAAAAAAACTAAACTAATGTTTTCTTGACATACATTGCTGACCTCGGAAAGAGACTATATTTTGTTCAATGAATTAAAAATATGCACGGGGTTTTCATGCAATACAAATGTCGTGTCCTAGTTGCAGACAAACATATTTACAGGTGCGTAGCAAGTTGGGCATTTTGCTATATTTACAGTACCCGATAAATTTAAGCAGTGTTCTCCCCTCTTTTATTTATCTGTTATAAAAAATTTTATTATACGTACACAATGTTTTGCAAACCCTAAACCAACCTTGACTGTAAAAACAAAGGAGCATGTAGGTAAGTCAGTTATCATTCTTGAAATATGTCTGCATGGTATTTATAGATCAGTGAGGAGATTTTAAAACCTCGCTCGCTACACTCGCTTGGTTAACAAATCCCTAACAGGTCCATAGACACCGTGCAGACCTATTCCTCGAACAATAATTATAACTTACGTGACTGTATTTACTGTCAATATAATAGACAAATGGACATTTCTATAAAGTATTAGGATTTAAAAATAATATGTCTTATTATATGTATCAATGAAATATAACATTCACATTGTCCTCGTTCCGATGTTAAATACTTTTCGTTTCATATGGTTCAAACTTCAATAATTCTATTCCAAGTATAATTAGTAACAAGTATTTTGAAAGTATGTATATGTCCGCATGACGACTATGAGATATTGCACACTTCTATGGGACTTTTATCATGGTAGTCCAAGTGAAAAGGTAGTGGGCAAGTTATGAAAGTGAAAAGGTAGTGGGAAAGTTATGAAAGTTTATGCCTTGATAAATGATATTCTCAGAGAGCTATCTGCTCATGATTTTGTTACTTTACAGCGTGACTTCCCTCTTTAATTACGTTTTATCTTGAATCACTACCTTACTGTTGAATATGTATGTCAGAACATGGTTTTCAGATGTCTGTTTGTTTCGTTGCAGACTTCTCAATTACTACTGATACTATATCGAATGGCGAGGACGAAGTCAAGGAAGAACCATATTGCGAAACGAATATTTCTGAAATGTGAATTTATTCCGGTAGCGATTGTTACTGACAAATACATGCCCAAAGCTTTTCATGTTGTGATTCTGTAGCCTTAGTTAGGGTTATATATGTGTGTGATTAAGGCAGCTAGGGGTTTGGGTTTTGAATGACGCATAACGTTCTCTAATGATGATTCTTTGTGCCAAGTTACTTGAATATCCAATCAATCCTTAACAAACAAAAATTCCGACCGGACTAGAAAAATATCCTGTAAATTTTGACCTCCAAAAGTGACAGTGACTTTTGTGCTAGGTGTCTGCCTCTTGCATGGAACACAATATGTTACAATGACTTTTTACAAGTTACTTGCATATCCGTCAAATCTAAGCAGTCAAATTTTTTGAACGCACAAGAAAAATAACTTAAATGCTTTTACTTCTGTGACATTGACCTTTGAGAAAGGTGTCTGCGCGCACCACGTCGTCTTATTGAAATCATTTGTGCCAATTAATTTTGAAATCACCTGATAAATGGCATGGAGTTATGGACAACACGAAACATACCCTGTTAATGTTCAACTTCCAAATATGACCTTTACTTGTAGGCTACGTGTTAAAGTTTCGCACACCGTCTCATTATGGGGAATATTTATGCGAAGTAATTTTAAAATACCACCATGGATGGCAGAGTTATTGCCCGAAAACAAAGTGTTGCGGATGGACTTAAAGTTTGACGCAGACAAATTCTTTGTACCCGTTTTGTCTTCGAAAAAAGATGGGTTAAAACAATCTGGAATATTTTCATACTTCAATGTTTTAGCTAAATCTGGCAGATAAGGAAGTTTGAAAGAAACGTTATGTATACATTATCTAGTTAAGTTTTACAAACTGTTCACTTTCTTACATGCTTACATTTTTCAGGGTTTATAATTTATAAAAAAAAAACAAAATAGTTCTGTAATCGTGATATGTCAGTTTTACCTCGTTGGTCCTACATTTAACTAAGTTTTTACACTCTCTTGGTGAGTCTACAAAATCACAAGAAAGGCAGCCTGGCGGCAGTCTCGTAGTGTTTCCTAAAATGAAATTTAAAGATACAAGAGATACAAGTACGCATGAATATGGAATCTTAATTAACAATTTCAACCAGCTCGCAGTTTCCCGTATTACGGTATATTTTAAAATTAAAAGTTTAAAACAAATTATAAAGAGAAAAAAATGAATCAAAGATAATAAGACAGATGTCGTGAGAAAAATATCAATACCTAGTTGACAGCTGTGCAAGTTGCATAAATCACCTTGACATGCTTTAGCACAGAATGTATATCCTAATGTATCGGCTCGTTTGGGTGGTTTCTGCAAGAAATTTCAAAAACTGATACTAACACGTGATGTCATTTTTCATCTTTGTAGTGCTTTGCCAGTAAACTTTTTTTTTATCAATATTTGTATGAAGGAAACGACAGTCAACATAATATATGTAAACTATTGTTGTTCAGTCGTATTAAAAATAAAAATTGTTAATGATAGGATAATACAATTTTATCAAATTGATATCGCATGTGAAATAAACTGGTGAATACAATTGTTATACAGTTATGTTGAATATAAATATTCTTTGTGATAAAGGTTGTTAATGATAAGATAATATAATTTTATTTCCCTCATAAAACATACGTTATACATTGGTTAAAAGTCATCTGGATTTGTTAAAAATTTTGTAAAGTAATTAATTGGTTATCATGTTTGAATTACTATTAGTAACATTGACAAACAGTAAGCTCTGCAAAGTCGAAAAATATTAGTTGATCTGATATATAAAAGATGAAAAGAATTGGCTAAACATTAATGTTTGGATGAAAAATGTGGTAAATTAAATAAAGCTTTAACTGGTTTGCTACTGATCCACTGCGAAAATAAATATGATCGGTCGGAAGTAGAAGGAGGTCAGAAACTAGCCAATTTAGTAATAATGAAAGCTTACAAGTTCCTTAGTGCAACCTGTGGTATGTTTCACTTCCGCTGATTGAAACCCGTCAGCTCTTCCATAGCATGCCTGATGGAAACGAAACAAAGATAAATTTAAATGTAAAATGCGAACCTTACATTTTATAAATAAGTAGTTTTGAAATATAAGGCACCGGTTGCGTTAACCATAGCCATGGCGGTGAACATCAAAATTTAAAATGTGTATACCATAGGTTAGATAGATAGATAGATAGATAGATAGATTTCTGCATACAATGTACAATTTCATGGCACCATATAAAACATACAAACAACAATGAACAAAATGTATGTTAAATACAACAATGTCATCAACATTATATAGCAAAGGATGACACAAAAAAAGAGATAGAAGAATCCCTTATTTCCATTGTGGTCCTTTATATTCCTCTACCTACTAGTTATCTATGACAGCAATTTGATCCAACGAAGGATTAGTGTTTTTACATCGACACAACCAATAACTTCCATTGAAAGTCATAAATAAGTTATATCTGGAATTTGTTGAGATTTTTGTAATGAGTACTGCGTGACGCCTACTCATGCTTTTATGACGTCATCGTATCCAAATACTACTGACAATAAGATACAGACAACAGAGGCAAATACAACTTTGCATCCCACAGAACTGTCATCAGTTACTTCACTTCTATGGCAAAACGTTTCCACAACAGACGGTATATTTTTATTTATCTAACGAAATATTTGTAAAAAAGTTTTCACAGTCAATTGTCATCAGTAATCAATTTATAATTGATATGTCAACGCGGGTCCTTGCTTCGACGAAATTCATTTAGTTTTATAATCATTTTATGAGGACGAAGTACAATTATTTTTTTTTCAGTACTAAGGACAGAAACGCCAAGTAAGCGACCTTCGCATATATCTACAACACCTGGAATAACTCAGTCACCAACGACACATGGCTATTCTTTCCACTGCCAAGTCAAAGATAGTTTTGTACATTTACACAATTCACATGCGCAATTGTGTGTCCATGTTGTACTTCGTCATGCACCATCGTCTTGGGATGACGCACGAGCAGCATGTAAAAGACAAGGAGCGGATCTTGTTGTCCTAGACACTCATGACAAAGCTCTTTTAATGAGGAAAGAACTTGCCAGTCATCCTAGTATGATAATAACCACACTTTACCGTCTGTTTAAAGGTTTAATATATCAAATGTTATTACTCAAACATTTAAACGTTATTAATTATCTTATTAGTTGTTTGATCTTTTCAAAGAAACGACCTTAACATATAGAAACAAAATTTTCTTTTCTAAAGTTCAACAGTATTATACATGTGTCCATATATGTGTACATACAGTTGAATATCGTTACCTCGATATCGGTTAGCTCGATACTCCGGTTAGCACGATGTGTTTTAGTCGGTCACGATTTTTCCCTGTATATTCTAATGTAATTATTCATCATTACCTCGATATGATTAGCTCGATATTTTGTTTAGCTCGATGAGATTTTTCAGTCCTGTCAACTTACCTGTAATGTTTTTACACCTGGTTTCGTCGATATCAAAGCGTGTCAAAAAATATCATTGATATTTGTAAGGTGTGACAAGTAACCTATTGTTGTCCGGTGATGTATTTATCATAATTAAGTTAGTGTGCTTACTATTTAATCTTAAATCCAATTCAAATGTTAGGAAGTTTGCATTTAATTCCCAATAATTAGTCTAATAAAACAGCGTGCAAGCGGGCAACTTGTTTTCCAATATAACAACTAATTTGGATGAAATGTTTTTCTGTATCTGCCATTTAAGAATGAGTAACAATATGCGTATTACACAGGCAAATTTTCGTTATCGAAGCACAGTCAAAATGACTACTCAACTAGGAACATTACAGCTGCATTCAGACTTGTTTATGGAAGGAATAAAATGCTAATGTTTACACATATATTTTGAAAAATTTAAAACTTAAATGTATGTATTTACTATTTAATTAAGATGGTTTTTTTGTCAATAAAATTAAAATCGTATTTACGTTATATTATCTATTTCCCCTTTCAAACCCTCGGAAAAAAATCATTGGATATAGTGACAATATAGACGTCCGACACAAGTACAAATTTAGTCGATATCGTTACGTCGAACTTCGGATACGTCGATGCAATTTTTAGTCCCTTGAATATCGAGGTAACGGTATTCGACTGTAGTTTGTTTTAAAAATGTATAGTTGGTTAAATTTTCAGATGACTAAGTTGAAAAATGTACGTCCTTAAATATGTAGCACACTTAGAAGCCACCTACATGCGATACTTTGTAGACCTCAGTATTACTACACCATGCTAAAACATTCACATTTGTTTCAATTATTAGACGAAGGCATAGCGGGAGAATAATCTTTGCATAACCAAGATCAATGGTTAACATGTTTGTGACTATAGGCTACACATTAATTTGAGGCAAAAAGTAATACAAGAGTAAGTTTATGATTCGCAGAAGTGCCAGAAATTTATCAACTTATGGAATTATACTGTTATTTTATAGTGTTTATTATATTCGAAGTTACCGCTGTAATATTAGGTTATTTAACATTGTTCTGTACACTACGGCGATATATTTTGACGAGTACTTATTTCAAGAAACATACTGGACGAGCCGATAGACTCGGATGGGTACGAGCACCAATGTACAGGACAATGTTTAGCAATCATTCGATTTTATGCTTATTTGTTTCAGTGAAAAAGGAAAAAAAAAAAAAGAAAAACAATCAGACGTGCATATTTTCACCCAGAAACATAGCGTCAGACGCTTATTGTTTTATTTTTATTTTCATGCGGATACTTGTATTGTCCAATGGCTTTGATAATTTAAAAATTTCCATGGTGATCCGAATCAAAGTTGTTGCTTTGACATAAAACGAATATATTGTATCCAATTCGGAAAAAAAAACAATGGACGACAACGTGTTACAAATGCAAATGATGACTAAATAAAGAGAAGAAAAGAAAAAGAATAATGAATATAAATGGCAAAGTCTTTGATAAGGTCGCAAGAGAGAAGAATATCTTGCCCGAGGACGAAACTTCTATTATGTTATTGGTTCTTAGGTTGTATTATCCTTGTTAAACGAGACAGACAAAAGAAAGATTTTGTATACGTTACATATATTTTCAGGATACCCAATTCACGAATTTTATTGGATAGGAGCAAAGGATTTCTCAAAACATGACCATTTCTCCTGGGTAAACGGTCGCCATTGGAATAAAACAGCAGCCGATTGGAGTGGAAGTCAGCCAGACCATATCAAACATGGTCATGACCAAGACTGTGTCTGCATGTTTAGAGATGCTGTACCAACTTTCAAATGGCACGATAAAAGTTGCAATGTTGAAGGAAGTTATATCTGTGAACGAAAATAAATATTACAAAATATCTGTTACGTAACAAAAAACATGTGTTCCTTGTTCTTGGTTACAGTAAATCAAGTTTCGATTGTAACTGTATAAAAAGAAATATTTTGCGCGCGCGCGCGGGTGTATGTGCGTGCGTGTGGGTTCGGGTTTAACGTCTTTTTCAACATTTTTTGTCAGTCCTTTAAACGACGGTGCCTACTTGCAGTGACTTTATAGTGCTGCCTAACTAATATATCACACCGTGGACACGTGGCATGATACCCCAACCAGTCGCAACATACTGACACTAGGCTGAGCAGGTCAGTACTGTCCTCTTAATGCTGAGTGCCAAGCGAGAAAGCTGCGAGTATCATTTTTTACGTCTTTGGTACGACGTGGCCAGGAATTGAACCCATGACCTCCCACACCCGAAGCGGATGCTCTACCACTAGGCTGCCAAGGCTGTTAGCAAAGCTTGCATCACACCGCTTTTAGTGGAGCTCTATTGCATATTGGTAACTGATACAGCAAAACTTTCTATGGATTAGATCGCATCTTTTATGCTACGAAAAGTAATCTGCGCAGAAATACATATACGTCCTTTGGAAAGCATTCCAAAATAATAAAAAAACGTGTATAAGCAGCACGTAAATTGTCTTGTTTGCACAGGAATGGGAAAATACCTCGTTACAATATGATTTATACAAAAGTTACTGTACCTGAAGAGTTTCCCTTTCTAAACAGAAACAATGTCAATATTATCAGACAACTTTTAGTGATGTATCAGGTAATATAACCTTATTTTTTTAAAAAAGAACATGTATTCTTGCTTTTTCACTGGTATTAACGCGAGAAAAATCCTGTGCAAACAAGGCAATTCGCGTGATGCTTATACACGTTTTATTTTGGAATGCTTTCCCAATGACGTATATGTATATCTGCGCAGATTGACAGCTGGTATATGTGTCTTTTTTTTTATAATAACCACTATTTGTAGCATAAAAGATGCGATCTAATCCATAGGAAGTTTGCTGTATCAGTTACCAGCGCCAAGTGCACTGGCCCAACAATGTTCGTACTTTCTTCTCCCCTTGTTTACTCACCGTTTAGAAGCCAGAGTCGATTCAATTTTTGCAGATAACCAGTCGGTCTGTTTTTCTCTAATTTTGTGAAGAATTCATATTGAAAAGTTTAAAAGCTTGTCACTACGTTTTTTCTCAAAATAACTAAATGTAAATTAATTATTCCTGAAGTTGAGCTCCTGTTCAACATAACAAAAATATTTAATTACTAGTAATTTGAATAATTATTGGTAATGTCTGTAATAACGAGAGATAGGAAAAAGTCGTTCACAAACCTTCAGTACGTGCTTTTGGTAGTGTTGTTAATTCTGGAACCGGATATGGATATCTAAAACATGTCTACCGCTTCCAAATAAAATATGTACCGGAATCGTAAATTCATCACATATGAAAACAATACATTTAGTCGTCGTGTAATGATTTTCATGCAAGAATAGCGACAATACACGTATTTGTTGGGTATTAACGTCTGTAGAAGCCTTTAGTATATGTTTCTGACCTCGACATTCTGTCTCGCGCGGGCTTCTGCAGACGTTAATGTACAAGAAACGTGAATTATCACTACAAAAGTTAGTCCCCTTTAAGAATTCACATTTCTTAAATTTCCTGTTTTTGGAATTTGAACAAAAATATCTCTAGTCCATGTCTCATGATACTCTTTGAAGTAAAATGATTAAAGTTAACAGTTTACATATTACCACGATAGCGTAAAGAACTTTTAAGTAGTGGACTCGTGATAATAACTGTATAAGATTTCAGCACTATATCCAGTTTATACGGAGAGCCATGTGCGCTTTGAACTATATTTACTTGCGAAGAGTACCGAATTATCTAATATGTAATCACACGGAATTTGCGGATTGTCGTCACAGGTTCACTACGTTAAGAAAATCGACAATTAACTGAAATTGCTACTTAAAAAGTGTCATTTAAAATGCAGTATGTATGATGATTATTTCTTAGCTTATTATTGCTGTGTATTTTTTCTTCTAATTTTCAGTACTGTTACGACAAGTAGAAATATTTTGTTTTATAATACTGGGTGCATGTATTATCTGGTACTCGTTTGTATATTTGTGCTGAAATAGGATGGAAACAAATACTTAGACGTTCCGTTTAATTGCATGTGACTGTCATAACATCTTAAAAATACATAATGTAAAACTGTGGGCAATTTTGATCATTTTTGTCAACTGTTATTTATTTTTTTGCCAATCTTTCACTTATATGATTTAAAATGAGTGTTGAATTATGCATAATTATTTGTAATACTAGTACCTTGTACATACTTCATTCGTCCTTCAAATGCATGCCACAAATTATAAGATGTTGGAACAACATAGAAATGCTAAACCTCCTATAACTTGGAAATAAAGTTTTAGTTTTGCGTGCTTTGTTAGCAGATAAAACACGGTTTTCAGTTCAGAGGCGTTGTAATCTAATTAAATAATCTGATTAATTACGACACATCTGAACGACACATCTTTCTGCTTTTTCAAATATAGTTTATGATAGTAACAAACAAAATTATATAATTATTACACTGACTAAACATCCATGAAAGTAAGCACAGAAGGTCTAACACGTATCTTTGGACATTTTATCAAATTTGATTAGAAGTTATTATTTTCAGGTGAGACACTCCTATTACTTTTTTCAGATTTTATGATTGTAAACATAACATTTTTATCCAATCAGCTTACGTCTCATTTAATCTTACGGGGTTCCCTACACTTTTTTCAACCTATCCAAAGCTTGTAATAACAATCTCTGACCCAAAGAGAATATAACATTTCAATATACATGCAGATTAGTTTTTATAATTTTAAAGTAAACACTTACCAAAGTAACAAATGTGTTCTTTTTCCTCTTATCCAAAATACAAGCATCCTGTATCATTTTATGTATAGTATGTCACAGTGTCTTATGTCAACTGTACTGAAAATATGAGATAAAATTGCATTTTCTTATTCAAATGACCAACAGGAAGTCAATATTGAATCAACATGTATACAAAATCCACCTATATTGAGTGCATGTAGTCCGCTTTAAACACACACTACTTACATCTAATATTTAGCATACATGCTGCAGCAGGATACTGTTTTCAAACCCCACCCATCACTAAAAAGAGTGATTTTTTTCATTGTCAACACATTTTTTTTTATCCTAGGGGATTACTGAAAGTGATTTAGGCATTTAATACACTGTAAACAAAATGTTTATATAGAGCTTACACACTATTTACACTATCATTACACTATTTTAGGACTTACAGGTCTTTCAAATCAAGCTCTACTGCAGTTGTTTTCATCAGTTTCTGGCCAAAGGGCCACAGATAAAAGCTGCTATTACTAATAAAGACACCATCACTTGCAAAATAACTGCAACTTTCAAAAAGGGGAGGCATAATCTTGCAAAGAAAATTAAATTTACCCTTTAGAAGTACTTTACTTTCAAATAAATAGCTGTCAAGCATCCATAGAGTGCCATTTTTAGCTTATTTTCACACAAGTTCAGACCATGGACAGCCTAAATACATCTTTTAGAACACATTGTTTACAATTAAGACTGACTGTCAAACTAGTTGTACATGTAAATAACATTTCCAAGCCTAAAATACATTAATTAAACAGTTTAAAGTTGAAATATTAGAATTATAACCAATTAAATGGAGATAATTCACTTCTAATATGTACCAGTATTTTAATTCCTAGATCAATTTAGGCATTTTTCTGATAAAGTCACTATTACCAGCACTAAAAATAAGTTATAAAACATGAACATAATGCTGTAAAGCTATTTAGATATACCTGAACCTATCCAGACTTCATTTTGTAAGAATGAGAAATAATTTTCCAGCTCTATCCAACAAAACAGCACACCATAGACTATCATTTGATCCTCAGAATGCCTACATAATGTGACTATGGCATGAACACTTAAAAGTACAAGTAAAATAGCTATATTTTGCAATATGGATTCAAACTGAACCATACAAACAACACCTTTTACAGGATAAGTGATCCTGAGGCAGTGTTTCTTTCTCTTGAGACTGTATCACAAATTTTTTATGCTTCTTCAAACACTTTTTGACATATATTTTTGAGTAGGAAGCGTAAAGATATCTAAATATTCAAATTTTAATGTAACTCTTGCTTCAAATTCAACATTTGAGTAACTGAATCAGTGAAAAACATCTGAAATGAATTAAACATTATCAGTAGTCACATAAAAGGACAAATAAAACAGACAAAAATTGCATCCCGCAGACTGTTATTGCTTCAAGGAAAAGAGAAAATGTTTCCATTTATAATGCAGAAGGTTGTAGGAGTAAATTTTAAGTTATGCCTGTCTAAAAGAATGTATTTCTGTGTCCTACCTTTACTATTCTTCAACAATAACCACTCCTGTGCTGTCAGTAAATAGGTTTCCTCCAGTCTTGTCATAACATCTTCAAGTCTGCATGGATACCTAAATAAAAGATTTATGGAAAAAAACTTATAATTTAAAATTCATCTTACACTCCACACCTCCTAATGTCCCACACACAAAGACAATTCTGCCTCAAAGCAGACACCAAAATCTGCAAGTATCACCTTAGTCACATGCAATCACCTGTTTAAAATAATACCTTTGCCAACATAAGGCATCCCTTGTGCTGTTTATGACTGAAAATATCTACTGGACTAAATTCCTGTAATGTTATTGCTGAATAACCTTATAGGCTTTGATTATCCTAAAACAATCAAACAGAAAAATGTACAATAACAAAATCTTTCTCCAGAATCAGTTCTTTCAGTTAATTCACAAGTGTAGAAAATTGTCTTTAGGTCAGACACTCCTATTACTTTTCCCATAGACTTCTATTATAAGAAAAGACCCGGTCACATGCCCCAAAATTGAGGAATGACCGTGCAATTGTGATTCTTTCAGTAAGACAGCATTTCAGACACATAAAACAGCAATTTTATATAGGCGTATCCGATCCGTTTTCTTACAATTTTTCATCAGAAAAACCTACCCCTTTTCTTCATGGCATTTAGAGACAAAATGCCCACTGACACCTACTCTTTCAAATACAGAATTTTAAAGTCAACCATTCAGCCAGGCACTAGTAAAATTTCACAGAAAACATTATATTGCTTGATTTTGACACAAATTTTATGATTGTAAACATAACATTTTTATCCAATCAGCTTACATCTTATTGAATCTTACGGGTTTCCCTATACTTTTGTAACCAATCCAAAGCCGTCTTGTAATAAAAATCTCTGACCTTCAGCGTTGTAATGTCATTCGAGACCAACTTGTTGGAAAGCTATCGAGTAATGTAACAAAACTGAGCAGTGTTGATATTTCAACGTGTACTGAATGTTGTCATGGTGATTTCTGTAAAAAGAAATTTGACAATTAAATTAAATTTAGGATCAGATTATTTTTATTGCATTTTCTGGTACTTATACATGTGCTTATTGTGAATCGAAAAACGCACACACTTAATGAAATCTTTAACCCACCAATTGTTTTATGTACCCTAAACGCAGATTTCGTATTTGGAAAAATGAATAATAATTACATATAGTTTATGTAAACATAAGCTTAACATGTTTTGTGCATTAACTGCACAACGCATCCGATTAAAGACAATGCACACTTAGATGTATTACATGCATAGTTAAACACATCATATTAAAATAATGTATAGCACTTCTAAGAAGTAAGGGTCGTAAATAAACATCTTTTACTGGGTGACATTTAATTATGGATGAAGCTCTACATACACAATTAATTTACATATTTAATAAAGTTATAAACTGTACAGTTGAAAAGTAAATAAAACCACCAATTTTTTGCACTTCGCTTTTTTTGCACTTCTGATTGTTTTTACTATTTATAATGTTTTAAGTATTCCTGTAATAAACTTCTTTTCTCTGCCTCACTGGAATATCACGTCGTAGACACATGACATGGCATCCCAACCATTCTCATTATACTGACCAGGTTTGTACCACCATTGCTGAGTGCCAAGCGAGAAAGCTGCTAGTATCATTTACGTCTTTTGTATGACGCGGACAGGGATCGAAACCACGTGCTTTCGAAGCTGCTAGCAACAATTGCATCACATCGGCTTTAGCTGAGCTCTATTGCACATGTATTGAATGTACTCCATGTTCTTAAAGGACCAGAAAATTTAACAACACTGAATCCAAGTGAGGGGAGACTTTTACAGCCGACACACGGCACTAAAAGATTGTTGTTGTGGTAATCAATAAAATCTGTAAGAAGATCCTTTGGAAGCTAGAATGCAACCATGGTTAATAATGGCAGACTCAGTTTGATTGAGTCTATTCATGAGAGGTAAGGTAAAGTGCAACACCCCTCACGCTTCCAAGCACCGGCTTCATATTGTAACTAAATACGTTTGTTTTATATTATGACACCATGCCAAGGCATTCATCATCAACTAAAATTATTGTTTCTTAGCAGTTCAAACTTGTCATTCATAACCACAGTATGCATGACTGTAAATGATGTCGAATTAGATACAATTGTGAAAAATTATCCCATCCGTGTCATTATGATCAACCAAGGGAAATATCGAACTATTTATTGCTGAAAATACAAATCGTTACCTTACGAAAAAATGCTGAAAAGTGGTCTCTTTATACAGTTAAATTGTTTCTTAATAGGCGTGGTCTCTCGAGCAGTTTTGACTGTTTAATAAATTCTTTTATAAATAATTAATTTTACATCAAAATATTCCATATCATAACTGAATTTTATTTTATTACAGTTTGGTATTATTATATAGTAGAAATAACAGATATTCAAGAGGCACCTAACTATAGTTTCATAGCACATAAAGGAACAAACCAGATGGCTTACACTCGGCTGATGTCACTCATTTAAAATTTGAATCAAATGTAGCAACATAGCGCTTTGCCAAAATATATGATTGAACGGACATGTGATCACTAAATGTCGAATTCACTTGCAATTATATACAGTTATTTAAATTCACATGGTAAGCTAGAATTAATGTATCGATATTGTACCACAAGGTACATTTTTGTACTAGCTTGCATGTAAAAATATCTAGATTAATGACCCACCACAAACTATTGACCTTCTCCCTACCCGCCCCATAATAATCATTATAACCAGTCTGATAACAGAGGTATAACACAGCTATACTAAAAGATTACAGGCGGGCAATTAAACCCTTCCTGAATTTATGTGAGTTCGCAATTACATTTGTAAACATATTCAGTCTGTTCTTTTTTCAGTATAGTTTAAAAACATTGCTAAATAACTACTAGTATCACACTGTAGAACCAAAAATGAATCAAAGCTTTTATCTTTATCTTGTATAAAAATGATAAAACTTTGAAACTTATGACAGTTTTAGAGAGCTTAGAAATTATACTGAGACTCTTATTCTTAATGCCAATGAAACTACTTAAAAGATAGTATTGAACGCAATATATCTAACTCCAAATCTCTTTGGAAATCTTTAAAACAGCTTGGTTTACCATCCAGGAAACGTGTTAATTCTTCATTGGTTTGAAAATTAATGGAGAAGTCAGCTTTGATTTTATAAATGTTGCTGAAAAATTTCACAGTTTTTATACTACAGTTGCATCAAAATTAATTGATAAACTGCCAGGTAGTTGTTCTAAATATAATAAATGTTTTGTTCGTAAATTTTATTTATCCAAGAGATTTTTTCCAAATAGCTTCTCATTTTCAGTTGTTTCTGAGGACAAGTTTCTTAAATACCTTAATAGGCTCAGTGCTAATAAGGCCAATGGTTTAGATGGTATCACCTGTAGGTTTCTAACGGACATTGCAACAGTTATTTCCTGTCCCTTGACTCGTATTGTCAATCTTTCTATTATTTATGGTTCTGTTTCCGATGATATTAAGAATGCCCGGGTTATCCCTCTGTACAAGAAGAATGATAAAACAAAGTTGGCAATTATCGTCCAGTGTCTATTTTGTGTATGATTTCCAAGATTTTTGAAAGGATCATATATGATCAAATAAAAGGTTATTTAAATGAGAAGATGATTGTATACTTTTTTCAGGCTGGTTTTAGACGCGGATTTTCTACGGATGCTTTCCATAAGTATCCATTTATCAAATTTTGTTAAATTTCAAATGGATCAAGGTAGCATGGTTGAAATGGTTCTTCTTGATTTGCAGAAGGCGTTCGATACAGTCAATCATAATATTTTGTTACTGAAACTGAACGCAGTTGGCCTCAGTTCAGATGCTGTCCTTTGGTTCCAATCATATCTCTCTGACAGACAACAGTCCGTTGATGTATCTGGTGTTACTTTAGGTCAAGTTCAAATCTGGGTCATTTGGGGTCAAAAACTAGGTCACCAGGTCAAATCAAGGGAAGAGCTTGTTAACACTTTAGAGGTCACATTTGTGACTGTATCTTCATGAAACTTGGTTAGAATATTAATCTTGATGATCTTTACGTAAATTTGGAATCTGGGTCATGTGGGATCAAGAACTACGTCATCAGGTCAAATCAAAGGAAAAACTAGTTAACACTCTAGAGACCACATTTATGACAATATCCTAATGAAACTTGGTCAGAATGTTAATCTTAATGGTTTTAATGTTAAGTTCCAATCTGGGTCAGGTGGGATCAAAAACTAAGTGGCCAGGTCAAATCAAATGTAAAGCTTGTTAACAATCTAGAGGCCACATTTATGACTGTATCTTCATCAAACTTGGTCAGAATGTTAATTTTTATAATCTATAGGTCAAAACTAAGGTAACTGGGTCAAATCAAAGGAAAACAGCTAGTTATCAGGGGTTAGAATTAGGTCAGGTGAGCTGTACAGGACCTTCAGGGCCGTCTTGTTTAAGATACAGTCTGGAAATTTGGTTGACATGTACAGTTTTGCATGCCGATCTTTAAACTGAGCTTCAGTGACCATAAATATGACCTACTGGCCTACTTTCTTAATATTTTAGCATCAGTTTGTTTGACATTTGAAACATGTATCTCATATTACTCATGTGAGCGATCCAGGGTCATCATGATCCTCTTGTTTCTTGATTGATTTTATTGATGCATTAGATTTAAGAAAACGAATATTAAGAAGAGTATTATAAACAAATATGTAATAATGTAACTGTTAAAGTTCTTTCAAAAAAAGTATACGTTACGGTAATAATTTTTAAGCATAGCATTACATTTTAGAAACATTGACAACATTTGATTTATATACTGGTTTATTTATGAAGAGGAATTTCATAAGCCAGCTAATTGGAGTAAACTTGTTTGCAAGAACCATTTACTACATGTTGGCAAAGTGTTGATGCAAATATTGCGCGCGCAGAAAAGTTACAGCCGGTGTTAATATAGCGTTATTTGAACAGAACACAGGGGTTACTTCATAGGAAAATCACTTCCGTGTTATAAGAAGCAGAGGCAGTGCCTAGTACAGCTTTCAGAAGTAGAGTTCATCCAAATCATTTGGCTGTCGTGAACCGGCAATTGACCTGGTGCCTTTCTTTAAATAAGGAAACTATCATCCTGCGGCTCAATTGCAGAAAATGTAACTTAACATTGCTGCTGCATTCTATACCAGTATAAACCTGTTGACGCGGAGTAGGACATAATGTAAATAGATTTTATTACTTCAATGCAAAATGTCGAGTTGATAGATTAATTAAATTGATCTAAATGATTCATCTAAGACATTTATTTCGAATGATATTTAACACCGTTTTATTTAAATCTGAGTTTTAATATATCATTCTAACTTTAAAAAAAAATACTGTTCCGAAATCACTGGAGGAAAATATACATTGCATTAACTAGATTTGATTATATAAATCATACGTAAAAGTAATATAGATTATCGTTAAGCTTCAGCATAATTTTTCCAATTACTTTCCAACAATAATCGTTCAAAGGAATGTGACATTTTTGTTTCAACTAACTTGAAAACTCTGTTGTAAGTTTTTAAATATATTATTTTTTTATATATATTATATATTTAATCAAATAACGGTCTCTCGCCGCTAAGTGCAACCTCGTAATTTCAGATGAAATTTCACAAATCCATCATTGTATGAATGTATTATGTAATGTATAGTTACCGTACAGCTCCTTCTCGAGCAGGCCCTTCGAGCTCGATATTATATTTGTTTTGTATATTTATATAGTTCCTGGGCTCGGGTTTTCAACAATCTTTTGCCTATTATGCCCCGATAGAAGTTGTGCCTATGTACAAATTGTTTTAACGGAAAATTCAACTGTTTCAAATGTATCAGTAAAGTTAACGAACGGCTGTGAACTTTTACTTAAAAATTCAGAATGAAAGAAAGCGATTTATGTTTAAATGTGGATTATGATTGTAACCTACAACAGATCTGCCATTTAGTTGCTTGCTTTTTTCAGTGGTATATTCTCTTCCTGTTATCTAAAAGTATGTAAAATCATTTGATCGAGTCACACAATGACATTACAATAATTTCTTATCATATTATCAAACAAATTGGTATTTGAAATAGACCTTTGTCATTCTGTTCAGTTCATTTTCCTGATGTTTACTATGTTAGGGTTTCACCTGGCGGGGATAAATTTGATTTACACTGTCTTGTTACCTTGGAACATGGTAGGGGTAAGAGTAGGGTTAGGTGCACCATAAACCGGTTTAAGCTCCCCGGTGGTGGCTTTGCCACTGACCGTTCCAAGGCGGTGCCCAACTGTGTTCCTGTATTTGTTTGTTTTGTCCTTGTGTGTTTATTTTGTGTGTGTGTGTGTGTGGTGCGAGTGTTGTTAGTATGTGCCTTTGGGAAGGCAGCGTATTTGGAACGCGGCTTCCCCTGTTGGATATTCTTCCTTGTTTCTAAGATTTGAAAAACTGTAAGTGGCTGTAATCATCATGCTTTGTTCAGTTTATATTTTATATTTTGCAGAATTGGCACATTTGTTTTTGAAACACCAAACTGGTGTTTCGTACTTTGTCGAGATCAAGTTTGTTCTGATGCGGTGTAATTATACCTTAGATTTACCATAATTTTATGTTCTACTTAATATGATCTGGTTTTTTTTCAGAAATTTAAGAGCCTTTCTAAGCGGGGAGTGATTTTATTTAAATTGTGTTGTTTAACTTGTTGAAAATTGGGTAAGTGCGAGGTTGGCATGCCCTGAACGCGTTTAGACCCCCAGTTTCCTTTATATAGGTTATTGACCGTTCCAGGACAGTGCCCCTGTTTTCACCTTCTTTTTGTCCGTCTTGTATTTTGTGTTGCGTGTGTTGTCTTGTTTTTTGTTAGCGTTTCTTTCCTCTTTCACCTTATTTCCCCTATCGCCCCCACCAATCCTTTCCCATTGCACTTGCATTCCCTCTCCTTTTACTATGAGTAAGTTATCACGTCAACCTTAATTTTGGCTGCCGGAATCCTTAGGTGGTGCCCGATTGTTGTTTTTGCCTGCTTATGTGTGTGTGTGTGTGTGTGTGTGTGTGTGTGTGTGTGTGTGTGTGCGCGCGTGTGTGTGTGTGTGCTTGTGTGTTTGCGTGTGTGTTTGTGTGTGTTTGTCTTTTGTACAAGAGTGACTGCGCTGCTGTTGTTCACGTTATAGGGTAACTGTGATTAAAGAAGATAGCATTCCCCTTTTTAATAGTCATCCTTTTTCCACTTTCCCTTTTATCCCCCCCCCCCCCACACACACATTATTTCTCCTTTTTCTATATTTTTCATAAAATTGATATGTGCTTGTTGAGTTTTTGAAGCAACCCGTCTATAATATTTTTCTGTTACAGCCTCTTTTTGTTGTGGACCTACTGTACAAATAGTGTTTGTGGTGTTCTGTGCTTCCGGAAAATCTAGCCTTTCCTTTTATCTGATGTTTAAACTATGTCTGCTTTTAATTTGCTTGGCTGCGTTGTATGCTCCCGGGGTCTTCCTGTTTATGCAGTCTGCCAGGTGGCGGCTGTAAAGTGTCCTCGAGCTCCGCACTTGGATTTAGTGTTGTTTTACCATTTATTTGTCTTTAGGATCAAGGAGTTTGTTTCAATTTTTATAATATAATTCCACTACGGTGCTGCTAGGTGACAGGGTTATTGCATATTTCATAACCTCTCATGAACAAACTCAATCAAACCGAGTTTGATATTATTTTGCTGGGTTACTTTCTATGCTTCCATAAGATCTTCTTACAGTTGTTATTAAGGTACAATTGTTCCTTCACATACATGTATTAATTAATAATAACTTCTGGATAATCAAGTTGTGAATTTGGCGTTTATCATTTGCAAAAGTCAATGCCAATACAAGTTGCGAATATAAATGTCAAGGATTTATATAACCTGAGCTTACGTGTAAGTTATAACCGATATATATATATATATATATACACTTTGTATATTAAATGAATTTTAGATTTCATTTTTGTTTGTGTACGTAACGCAGTTTTAATATTAATTTTAGACGATGACTTTTCAGTTGTAAAGTTTCATTTTGCGGAAGTTCATTTCACTGTTCAAAACTGAAATAAGCCAGTCAAATAAAAGCATGATATCAGTTTATAATAAGTAAACTCTTTTGATCATATGTAAAGATTTGAATACTATGTAAACTTGAAGCACTTTTAAACGATATCTAAAGACAGGTTTTAATCAGAATGACCTACATTCATATCAAACATGTAAGTACGCGATTTCTCTCTGTCTAAGTTTGGAACGAAAGAGTTTCGGGATGAGAGTGCTAAGTTTCCTTAGCATATTTTTTAATGCTGTAACACTAGGTGAGTCTTATTTCTTGATAAGCTAGTATTTTATAGATTATATTTGATGTTATAAGAAAAAAGAAATATCTTTAAAAAGATGGTCGGCGAATTGTAGTAAGACAATAAGTTAATGATGTTTTCATATCATTTGTGTTATTCTTTCATCTATCTAACATTTTGCAAATAGCAAAACTAAATACCACACTTTAACAATTTAAATGGTTCTCTTTTCAATTTTCACTATTGTGCGGTTTTGTCCTGAAATGGGCTTAGTTTATTTCTGCGTTTTTTATTTTTGCGACTTTCGAGAAAAGCAGGAATTAATTTTTGCGGTTTGCATAAACCGGAAGTGAATTCTGCGCATGGAAAATAGCGCATTTACTACATCATAATTAACGTCGTTCTCGTCAGTTACGTCCTGGTGGCATTATCTAGGTCGGAATATTGGACAGTGAAGTTGGCACAGCTGATTTATGTATCAACCTGATTTCTTTTTAATACCGTGCATGATCAGAATTTAGAGTTAAAAAAATACTATAGGTCTAGTACCGGTAATTCATTTTGAAAGACATTTTCATAAAATGTAACACTGCTGGTAGAAAAAATTACAATTTATTTACAAATATATACAAATGCAAAATCTAGTACACAGTCAAAATCAGTTACAGCAGTTACAAGTTTGTTTAATTGTTCATAAACCTAGCGTGTTTTGTGATATACACTTGTAAAGATTGCACGCCCGAAACGGTAACCATTCATTCGTGGACAAGATTGATAACAAAAGCGAAATATCAAAGTTTATTTCTGCGTCAAAAATTCTGCTGATAGTTTAAATGTGCGGATTTTTTTTTCTGCGTGACAGCCTCAACCCACAGAAAAAGCAGAAATAAAAACCCGCAGATTTAACCCGCTATACGGTATTTGAACAGGTTCTTATTATATTTATTAAACTTACTTATCATTTTTAGATATATAAATAGTCTTGCTGAATATACTGAGTGAAACCTAGCTTTAATTAAGAATAAACGCTTTGTCTGACGTTTCACTCAGCGTTGCAAAATCAACAGAGTAAAAATAAGACACGCTCTTCCAATCAGGCAGAGTGTTGCATAAATCCTTCCTTTTGATAAATTATCTATAATGCGTTATCAAGTAGTCTGATTTACAAAACTTAAGTTACGTGGAATGGGTCGGTCGAGATCACGAATTCGTTTCAATTACGGCATTCGCCTGCAAAAAATGTTATCATAGAAAGTATCATGCTAGTGCACAACATATATAATGTGCATACACATGCGATATCCTTACCTTTTATGATGTTATGAAAGTCTGTATCAAAATCATGAATATACATGGAGTAGTTGAAAGGAAGTACATTTAAAGCCTATACTTACATACTTTATCTTGAAGGAACAAGTACAAAACATTACGAAATGTATGTACTCCAAATTTTGAATCATTTTGACGGGTAAGTAAACCAGCATGCTTCGCGTACATGATGGCTATATAACGTGATTTTTTTCTGTAACATTCAGGGTCAATTTAGGTAGGCTTTTGACGATAAATTCATTATAACTCCTGAAGAGATTTCATAAAATGGTATGGCAGATAAAAGAATAAAATGGGAGTTGTTTTAGGACACAGTATTGTTTCATGCAAAGACCAACTTTGTTTAGATATTCAGGTACAGTTTTAAAACTTCTTTGTCAAGAAAGGTTCTCCTATGACAATTTAAAGAAATCATAATAATTTGTGATTAGACATCTACTTTAAACGCTACAATTTAATAAACGTTATCGTTAAACTTATGATGACTCTCGTGTTAACGATCTCTTCTATCAAGTAGGATGGATTCACGGGTAACCTCTGTGTAAATGAAAAAGGCATCTGTTTATATTCTATACATTAACGGCAAAATCTCTTCTTGGAAAACTTTATAGATTCAACAAAATGTAAATATACTATTAATGTCAGAGTAGTTTCAGAAGTGTACCTTTGAATATTTGAAAAGTCTAGAAGGCTCATGTGTAAAACAGTGTTATACCCCAAAAAACGCTCAAGTTTTATTCCTTTATGTGCCATATTTTTACAGTCAGGAATAATCAAAGTTTTTGTCAAACATCCAACTTTAATGGACACTAGAAATAGTAGTGATAGACATGGTTCCGTTCGAGAAAATGTCAGGTGGGATAGCAACCTTCATAATTGATATGTAGTTAATAAAAGGCATAATCTGTTTACAGGTTATAGCACAAGATGTTTGGAGTGCATGCATGTACAATTTCCGAGTGATTGTACACAGATGACAGTTTGCAATTCTGATGAGGTACTGCATAAAATGATAAAAATATCTAATATATCATATATACATAATTCTCGTTTACTATTCTTTTAACATCTTTAGTGGCTTAACGCGCCAATTGTCTACTTCCTCGCAAGAGGTTCCGCAGAAATTGGAAAAATAAAAAAATAAAATAAATGTGTACATGAACTTATAACTAGTCCCTTTAACTATTCTTTTAACATCCTAAGTGGCTTGGCGCGCCAACTGGCTAGGTCCTCGCAAGAGGTTCGACAGAAATTGAAAAACATAGAAGAATAATAAGTATGTACATGATATTGTATGCTTACAAATTAACTTTAAAATTATGTTATCCTATGAGCATTCATATTTGCCTTATACAGTATTAGCCGATGTGACAGTTTATTAACGTTAAAACTGTTAAGCATTATGTTAGGAACTACCGAATACTTTATCTGTCTAGTTTGTGAAAATGATCAGGATGAGTCATTATTGCTTGTTTCTGTCATTTTCTGAGTTACTTCATAGCAATTTATTTTTTAAGTTTACAATATGTGTCATATCAACACAATGTAGTAAATGCTCACATTGGACGACTGGTTTAAATAAACTTGTAGAGAACAGAAAGTTACAGTAAATAATATTTAAAAATGCAATATGATCGTTTGTGTGAATACTGGATCATGAGAAAAAACAACGCAAGTGTTTACCCAAAGTAAGTCCTTATTGACTTAACGCACCAAATGTCAATGTACTCGCAAGAGGTTCGGCAGATATTGGAAAACAGAAGAAAGAAGATAAATGTGTACATGATATTATAGCTATTCTGAATTATAGCGGTACAGTTGATACATGTATGCATACAAATTAATCTTACAATTATATCTTACTATAAGCATTCATATTTGCCCTATACAGTATTATTAACAGGTGTGACAGTTTATTATTGTTAAAAATGATAGGCATTATGTTTAGAACCAGTAAAAACTGTATCAGTCTATGGTAAAATAGACATGCTGGGTCATTATTGCAAGTCTGTCATTTTCTTAGTTACTTGATAGCTACTTTAAATTGTTTTATAAGTTTATGTATACAATATATGTCATATCAATACAATATGGTAAAAGCTTGTAGAGAACTGAAAGTTGCAGTATATAATATTTAAAAATGTGATCTGATTGTTTACTGAATACTGGATGACAAAAACAACGCAAGTGTTCATTCAAAGTAAGTAATGATGTATAGTTTTTGATTATGTCTGTCAATGAAAGATGTATTCTCGTGTTACAGTGCGTATTTCGATCCCACGTTGAAAAATCGTTTCACTTTTCATATTGCTTTGTTTTAGTATTGTTTTACACAACAAGTGGTAACAACAAGTGGAAACATAGTGTATAACTCTGGTTGCCTATCCAAATCGGTATGTCTATTTCGACTTGATTTGTAAATGCAAACTTTAAGTTTGTAAGAGAAACATGATAATATGTGCTGAATTCAGAACATTTTGAGACTATCGCACTTCCGTAGAAACTATTAAAGATAGAAGCATATTTCTTTATGGGCTTCTAGGTTGTTTCAATAGCTATATACATTGAAAATTCAAATATCATTAGCTTTGTTATAGCAGAGTTACAAGCGTTTTAACACTCCACACGTATTCAAATTAAGATATTATTTCATCGTAAGCATGGAGGTTCAAAGTAGGAAGAAAATTAGCTTATTCATTAAGATGCGCTGTTATCTGAGAATATCTGCCGAGCAGACTTCAAAAGAACTCAAAACTGTTAACGGTGATTGTCCCCATTCAAAACCAGTGGGTATTGGCGGGTAAAGGTATTTAGTGAGAATCTAGATTCCAAGAACTACCTCTTGTCGGGCGCCCTCAAACGTCAGTATCCGCCCATAATATTACTGTTGTATGAGCCATTGTAGAAGAAGACTTGAAATATACTCACATGGGATGAAACATTGAAAAAGGGCAAGAACGACTAGTTATCGCAAAAAGAACTCCAGAATGCAAACGGGTTCTTTACACAATTTTCTTCCATTCCAAAGATTCTGTTGTGCAAAAACAAAAAGAAGTAAAAAAAAACCAAGAGCATACGGCGGAACTATTACTGGCATTGTTACTGTGACAAGGGTTTAAAATCAGAAAACATTATGTTACCTTGCCAAGACTGGTTTACTAGGCATATGTCTTATTCATGTCAATGCAACTGCACACATGAGCAATATTCAATAGCAGCGTTTAAAGACAAGAAGGTCAAACACGCAGGTCTATTTTTGATTTTTTACTTCTTTGTTAAAAAAAATGCTTTTAAGGTGTCAATAAAATTCCAGTAGCACTCTCGGTAGCACAGCGTATCAATGCCTACAAAGTATACCAAGGTCAGACTACTATGCGGCCTCTGGCCATGGATAGCTAGGAGGGAAATGTTCGTTTCTCTTATGGGTTAATATCTTTAGTGACTGGTGTAAACACATGCTAAAATACAGATTTTTCTATATTTCATATGGCAGTCTCAAGATTTCTGAATTCCCCTCGTAAAGCTATCGGATACGAGTTCATAATTATGTGTATTCGCGGACGGGAAACACCTTTTTAAAACATTTTCTGCGACTTTTAAAGCTGATATTATTAAAATTACAATGTTATTATTCAAAGCAAATTTAGGAATATAACAGATGTATAAAATATCGTACTTTCATGAACAATTTTTGCATATTACCAGAGTTGTCCTGCTGTTTCGGCGTCACTTGACGATAGAAGGTCAACAAGCATGGCAAATAAACGTTCCGCTGACATCATAACATGCGTAGAGTGTTGCAAAGGCGACTTCTGCAACATGAAGGGATGTGGATCACACGGTAAATATACACAAGAATTTCTTCATATTTAAAATTTGTGAATTAAAATAGCTCTTAAATATATTGATTATACTAAAATCCATACGGAATGAACAAATTATTTTGAACTGTACATAATGTCCAATAGTACGTTGCCCTTATACAAGTATACAGAAAAGTGCATTGTAGAGTGTACTTAATGTCAGAAACTACGTTACTCTTGTAAAGTGAAACAGACTATATTTCAATTTGTACATAATGATAATGTCAAGTTCTTCGTTGCCCGTTTACAGCGAAACTTGTAATACAACAGTACCATATAATTCTTCAAACTTCGTATTGTAACAGGTTTACAGAAAATGTGAAAGAATGGCATGCACTTAATTGTCTGCTATAGATACTAAATTCTTTGTTTTAAATTTGCATATTAGAATAGGAGGCAGGAATATTATAAAAAGGTGATATGTAGGACAAGAACTTTATACTACAATATCAACCTTACGTATTGACATGATTTTATTTCTCTGTGGTGGTTCGTATGTGAAATCCGCCGGTGTATTATATACAACACTCACTCTTTATGATTGTTAGTCCGATATAACATGTACTAAATTAGAGTGTCAAAAATGTATTGCTTGCTAAATGCGTATGCTCAGGTTTCCCACACGTTTGTTAACACTTACCCTCCTAAATTTCTTAAATGAACATGTCCATCTTTCAATTTGGACAGTACCATTAACCGTTAAAAAGATACTGACTGAATGGCGAACAGAGCAGATCTTGATCAGAGTGCACGGAATCTCTTTATAAAAAGGAGACAGATTAACAATAAGATAAGCAAGCAAACTTTCCATAGTAAGTCGATCCTCCCGGTATACAAGTTTAAACCCTGCGCGTCTAATCACCACAAACACACAGATTAACAATTAGATAAGAATCATTTCAAATTACTCGTAAACCATCTTTTCATCACGAACAGATAAAAGATCAAATGTAAAAACAAAACGCTACAAATACGTTGGACCTCATGGCATGCAAGCTAAAGCCATGGAGAACAGAATAACGATCTAATAACTCAAACACAAAATGTAATTGTATAATCAAATATTTGAAAATATTATTAGTTCTTAAATTTGTTAAGGATTTCTGCATACTTCTTTTGAACACATATGATAACAATTGTACATGTTTCAGAAATTCCGATTGCACAACGTGGCCCATATTGTTATACATGCGACGTACTAGATCCCAAAGCGTGTACAAATGTAAAAATCTGTGGTAAAGATGAGGTATTCATTTTGCTTTTAGTTTTCCATAACCTTAGCATGTTAAAAGGAATGAGCATAAACGTGTTGCTTTCCATTACGGATATTATATATTTATAATAAAATATATAAGTTTATTTCATGAGTTATTAATTCCACTTTTTTCATTGGACAATGACCGGTCACACGGAGAACCGATAGGGGCTTCCGTGGCCGAGTGGTTAAAGTCGCTTGCCACTCACCGATTTGGGTTCGAGCCTCACTCGGGGCGTTGAATTCATTTTTCATGCAAGGAAGCCATACTTCTGGCATATGGAAGGTCGGTGGTTCTACCCGGGTTCCCACCCGTTATGAAATAATGCTCGGAGGGGCACCTTGGATCTTCATCCACCATCAAAGATGGAAAGTCGCCATATGACCTATAAATGTGTCGGTGCAACGTTAAACGAAACAACAAATTTTAAAGTAAAACGGACATTCATAGACAAAAAGTCATATTCTATTAGACAAACGTAAACGTACAATTATTCCTCAAAACAAACTCACGCGCTATACTAAATATAGATGTGTCAAACACGTGCAAATCATATCTGTTTTCCATAAAAGTGTAATGCAATCAGCAGTCTCGGTACAGTTGGATAAAAATTGTGTATGGACTGTACAAAGTTTTTCTTATGAACAATCAAAATGAAACATTAACCATACTGTGTAGTCACAAAATATAACACACTGTGTCATACGATTGGTGAATAACTAAGTCAACGGACCAGGCCAAATTGATATATTCGACTCGGCCTATTTGTCTTTGGGAATTACATCTTAGTCAGGTCCATAAACTTGGATATTCACCTCATCATAAATACTTGTATATATCTGGTCGATGTTACTTTTTCAGGTCGATATATCCTTATATCAACCTCTGTACAAGGCAATATTTGTATAATGTTACTGAACTGATTCTATGTAAAATGCCGATAAGATTTAAAGTTATAAATTGATGAATGCTGTGATATTTCGTCGCCTCAGCGTAGACAATGGATAATGTCATTAACATAAAGAAGCAGTTATATACATTTTATACTGCGGTAAATATATGTTTTTTTCAGCTCTGCATGCTTTTCACTCCTGTGGAATTTAGTAGCCTTCCAGAAATTATTTACAGAGGTCAATGTGAATCAAAGGCGGTAAATAGATATTTCTTGTTACTACAAATCGACACCAGTTATCTTATCTTAAACTGCAACAATACAGGATGAAGTGGATTTTGAAAACCAAATAGAAATCTATTCAGTGTGGGTTTATAAAATGATTTAAAAGCGTGTTTAGTTTGACAATTGAACAGTCACCATTTATTAGCTCATCTGATTTTTTGAAAAAAAAATGATGAGTTATTGTCATCACTTGAGCGGTTGTCGGCGTCGGCGTCGGCGTCTGCGTCGGCGTTGCCTGGTTAAGTTTTATGTTTAGGTCAGCTTTTCTCCTAAACTATCAAAGCTATTGCTTTGAAACTTGGAAGACTTGTTCACCATCATAAGCTGACCCTGTATGGCAAGAAACATAACTCCATCTTGCTTTTTGCAAGATTTATGGCCCCTTTTGTACTTAGAAAATGTCAGATTTCTTGGTTAAGTTTTATGTTTAGGTCAACTTTTCTCCTAAACTGTCAAAGCTATTGCTTTGAAACTTGGAATACTTGTTCACCATCATAAGCAGACCCTGTACATCAAGAAACATAACTCCATCTTGCTTTTTGCAAGAATTATTGCCCCTTTTGGACTTAGAAAATCAGATTTCTTGGTTAAGTTTTATGTTTAGGTCAGTTTTATCCTAAACTATCAAAGCTATTGCTTTAAAACTTGCAGCACTTGTTCACCATCATAAGCTGACCCTGTACAGCAAGAAACATAACTCCATCCTGCTTTTTGCAAGATTTATGGCCCCTTTTGGACTTAGAAAATATCAGATTTCTTGGTTAAGTTTTATGTTTAGGTCAACTTTTTCTCTTAAACTGTCAAAGCTATTGCTTTGAAACTTGCAACACTTGTTCACCATCATAAGCTGACCCTGTACAGCAAGCAACATAACTCCATCCTGCTTTTTGCAATAATTATTGCCCCTTTTGGACTTAGAATATCATTTTCTTGGTTGAGTATTATGTTTAAGGCAACTTTTCTCATAAACTATCAAAGCTATTGCTTTAAAACTTGCAACAGTTTTTCACAATCATAAGTGGACACTGTACATCAAGAAACATAACTCTATCCTGCTTTTTGCAAGAATGATGGCCCTTTTTAGACTTAGAAAATCATGGGTAGGACAACATTTCTATTATACAAAAAAAATCAGATGAGCGTCAGCACCCGCAAGGCGGTGCTCTTGTCTATCTTTTAGTACTTTAGTACTTTTCTCATGTTTGTATAAGTTCCCATTAGCAAATAAATCCTAAGTATTATTCAGCATAGAACAAGATACTTTTCTTCATTTTCGTCTTTTTATTTTATAATACAACATTTCTATTCGGAAATTATAGGAGATGTGATCCATTTACCAAAATACATAACTAACTAAAGCACATATCAATTTAAAAGACATGTGATATGCGACAAAATTCCGCAGTAATAATTTACAGCTACATTTTTGTCGTTTGACAATGTAAACAATTGCTAAAGAGTAAAAAGCATAGTATAACCTTAGCTTTTTCTAGGCTTATCTTAACTGCAGGCATGTGATGCAGTGTCAAAAGCATTCATCAATGCTAATTGTGTGCCTACGTGTTGCAACACCGATTTTTGTAATGATTACTGCGTGACGCCGACTCATGCTACTCTGACGTCATCGTATGCAAATGCTACTGACAATAAGATAGAGACAACAGAGGCGAATACAACTTTACATCCTACAGAACTGTCAACAGTTATGTCACTTCAGTCGCAACGGGTTTCCACTACAGACGGTATATTTATTTATCTAACGGAATATGTGTAAAGAGGATTTCAAAGTAAATTGTCATCAGTATAAATTTATAATTGTTATGTCAACGCGGGTCTATGCTTCAAATAAATTCACTTAGTTTTATCATCACTTTATCAGAAATATTTACTTCTGGAAAATTAAATGCAATTTATGCTTCTTTCAGTACGAAGGACAGAAACGCCAAGAAAGCCATCTTCACATATATCTACAACATCTGGAATCACTCAGTCATCAACGACACATGGCAATTCTTTCCACTGCCAAATCAAAGATGGTTTTGTACATTTACAAAATTCACATGCGCAATTATGTGTCCATGTTGTATTTCACCATACGCCATTGTCTTGGGATGACGCAAGGGCATCATGTAAAAGACAAGGAGGGGATCTTGTTGTCCTAGACACTCATGACAAAGCTCATTTAATGAGGAGAGAACTCAACAGTCATACTAGTATGAAAAGAAAAACACTTTATTGTCTGTTTCAACTAGGCTTTATCATGTTAGATATCAATACTAAAACGTTATAAATTAGTTTAAGAAAAAACGACTCTAATATATAATAACAGAATTATACTTTCTAAAATACATTGTGATTATACAAGTGTTCATATATACGTACACAGTTTGTTTGTTAAATGCTTTTTTTGGGTTTCGGAGGACTAAATTGTACAATGCACGGCCTTAAAATATTTAGCACTTTTAGGAGCTACCTACATGAGATTCTCTTTGCATACCCGAGAGCAATGGTTAACATGTTTGTGATTATAGGCTACACATAAATATGGAACAAAAACTAGTATAAGGCTGAGCAAAATTATGATTCGCAAAAGTGCCAGAAATGTATTAATATGAGGTTATTGTATAGTATTTGTTATATTCGAGTACGCGGCTGTAATATTAGGCTATTTAACATTGTTCTGTACACTACTGCGATACATTTTGATGAGTACGCATTCAAGGAAACATACTGGGCGTGCCGATAGACTCGGAGTGGTACGAGCACCAATATATCCCGTTCTGTACAGGACAATGTTAAGTACCTTTTCGATTTAATGCTTATTATTCTGAGTAAAAAATAAAAAATAAAAAAAAAATAATAAAACGTGCACAATTTTTATCCAGAAACATAGCGTTAAACGCTTATTGTTTTTCATTTCCATGTGGATACTTTTTTTGGTCAATGGCTTTTATAGTTTAGTTTCCATGGTGATCCAAATCAAAGTTGTTGCATCGTCAGATAAGAACATATTGTATCCAATTCGGAAATGTTAGGGAGGGTTACGCGTTACAATTGCAAAAGAGAAAAAAGAAATAGAATAATTACCCATAATTTGATTTATTAAATGAATAGCTAAGTCTTTGATAAGGTCGTAAGAGAGAAGAATATCTTGTCCGAAGACGAAACTTGTACTAGGTTATGGGTTCCTACGTTGTATTATTCTTGTAAAGCGACCCAGATGAAAGATTAAGTTCTAAGTGTATACGTTACATATATTTTCAGGTTATTCTAATAACGAATTGTATTGGATAGGAGCAAAGGATTTTTCGAAACATGACCATTTCTCCTGGGTACATGGTCACCGTTGGCATAACACAGCAGCCGATTGGAGTGATGGTCAGCCGGACCATTTCAAACATGGCCATGACCAAGACTGTGTCTGCATGTTTAGAGATACAACACCAACTTTCGCATGGCACGATAGAAATTGTAATGTTGAAGGAAGTTATATCTGTGAACGAAAATAAATTTTACAAGATATCGTTCATGTAACAAAACATGTGTTTCTGTTCGCGTTTAACGCCTATTTTTCAGTAAGTCTTATGAACGACGGTGTCTACTTGCAGTGACTTTATAGTGCTGCCTCACTGGTATACCACGCGACACGTGACATGATACCCAACCCGGTCTCATTGTACTGACACCGGGCTTACCAGTCCTAGTACTATCCTCTAAATGCTAAGCGCCAGGCAAATAAACTGCTAGTATCATTTTTACCTCTTAAGTATGAAGCGACCAGGGATCGAACCCATGACCTCCCGCACTCGAAGCGGATGCTCTACCACTAGGCTACCGAGGCTGCTAGCAAATATTGCATCACACCGGCTTTAGCGGAACTCTATTGCACATGTATTAAATGCACTCCATGATCTTAAAGGACCAGAAAATATAACAACACTGAATCGAAGTACGGGAAGCTTTTTTACAGTCGCCACACGGCTCTTAAAGATTGCTGGTCTGATAGTTAATAAAATCTGTAAAAGGGTTCTTTAGAAGCTAGAACGCAACCATGCTAAATAATGGTAGACTCAGTTTGATTGAGTCTGTTCATGAGAGATAAGGTACAGTGCAACACCTCTCTCGCCCCCTAGCACTGGCTTCATATTGTAACTGAATATGTTTTATTTATATTATGACATCATGCCAAGGCATTCATTATCAACTAAAATTATTGTGTTGTAACTAAAGTATACATGAATATGAATTATTTCTAATTAGATACAATTGTTAAAGGTTATCCCGTCTTGGCCATCATGATCAACCAAAGCGAAATAATCGAACTATTCATTGCTGAAAATACAGCTTGTTACCTTACGAAAAGAAGCTGATCAAGTGGTCTCTTTATAGAGACAAATGATTTCTAAATAGACGCGGTCTCTCTAGAGGGTTTGACTGTTCAAAAATTCTTTGTCATGATAAGTAATTATCATAACTGAGTTTTATTTTTTTCACATTTTGTATGGCTTTCACTCAGATGATGTCACTCATTTAAAACCAATGTAGCAACATTGCGCTTTGCCAAAAATGTAATTATGATTGAACATGTGGCCACTAAATGTCGAATGACCCACCACAATATATTGACCTACTCCCCACCCTCTTCATAAACTTCATGAAATCCAGTCTGATAATACAGGTATAAAATAGCTGTACTAGTACTACAAGATTACAGTTGGGCAATTAGGCCCTTCCTGAATTAATGTGTGTTCACAATGTCAACTGAAAACATTTTAAGTCAGTTCTTTTCAGTTCAGTATAGTTTAAAAACATAGATAAATAACTATCATACTGCAGAACCAAATAGTGGTCTAAATTTATCTAAATAAATCAAGTACTGTGCACACTTCTACCTTAATTGAATGAAATGTTTCCACATTAAACACAATGTCCTGATAGTTTTCATTCTACAGTTATGTATGGTTTATAATCTGTATTCGGTTACTTTGGCGAACATACCATTGAATAAAGACAAACACAGTGTCATCAAGGGACTTGTTATATTCTTTGGTCCTTTGGGATCATCGCATAGATTCAAATTTTACTATAAAAGAAATTTCAATACAGCCGATATTATGGGTTGTTGCCTGTCAATACGGACTCAGTCATAACCGAGTCTGCTATGATTTATGCTTGGTTGCGTTCTATGCTTCCAAAGGATCTTTTTGTAAATTTTATACTTCTCACCTTTCTGCTGTACTGAGCTTTCTAATTTTACCGATTCTCTTTTCAATTTAACCACTATATATTTATCATTTTAATGCGGTTGCGTTGACATTATGATTTTTAAAGTATTTATAACTTTTGTAGGTGGCGTAACTCGTTTTGAATGTCACAACATTCCGAATCCACAGGCATGTGCAAAACTAATTGTATGTAGTTCAAATGAGGTAATAGTGACCTTTGTATGTATTATCATATGACCTACTGTACATGGTGGCATTCCAATTGATCTTCTTATGGATTTTATTGATTTTATTAATAACCTTTACCCTTCTAAATTTCTAAAATGGATTGGCCTATCATTCAATTTTGGCAGTACCACTTATAATTCAAAGGGGTGTTCATTAATCTTGGTCTGCACTGGTCGCAAAGGCAAATAACTTTCCACCAGTATGCTAAAGGTTAACAATAATATAGTATTCCTCTTAAGATAATGGATATTTGGTGACTGACATTAGTGAACAGGTGGGTGCAAGCTTAATTATCACGGCTATTTTCAAATAAAACTGGCCGTTTAGTATTAATAATTATTCAAATAACTATGCTAAACTTGCCCATACTTAAGTAGAAAATAGCGATATCGTGAGCTAAATAATGGAACAATGGAAAGAAACAACGCGACATATACGGTATATATATATATATATATATATATATATATATATATATATATATATATATATATATATATATATATAAATTTGAAATCAAAAGGCTTTGACACTGGTCTATTTAAAGACGCACCAAATATCTGAATAATTTCGTATTTTCATGATGGTAATTATGCATGATGCAAACTGACCATGACATATATTAGGCCAAGACAATAAGTTGAATGTCCTAACATTTTATTGAATGAATGTGGCAGTATGTACAGTATTTGGTGTGTTAAGTAGAGTTTAGACCACACTATATTTCTACAAGGAAAGATAGTTATTTATCAATATTTTTAGACCTATACTAAAACGCGATGCATGACATTTAGTCGAAAGACATCTCAAATGAAAAGAGATTAACCGAATAAGTTTGCAAATGATGTTGTGAAAACACATCAGTTAGATTGTCCGTCTGTTATCATGCAATATAGCTATATTATACAGAATGATTTTCACGAAGTTCATGTGGGAGGACAAAGTATGTCACTAGGTTATGGTAGGTCTTTAAGGAACAGTGTTTCAGTATTTTAACTATACTTCAAAATGGTCTAAGAGAATTATATTTATTGTAAGCATACATGATACTTCTATATTAAAGTTGAATGGGGAGTACTGCTGTAAATATGATAAAATAACTTTGTTTTAATCAATGAAAATCAATAAATATTTTACTTATTTTAAAAATAAAATGTTTTAAATCTCCATGAAACGGGAAAGATAAACGTATTTTACACTTTTTAAAAGAACTTACGAAAAGTACATAATGCAGTATATTTTAAGCATCCCTGTTTTTGCGGTTCTTATAAGTTAAACGCTAAGATACAATAAGGTATCATGTTCAATGTTCGATATTCCTCAGTGTTGATTTTCCGGCCCTTTTGGATCATGGAGCCCATTCCAATATACTATAACAGAGTCTGCTTAAGCCGTTTCTAGTCTGCCTATATGTTGTTGCACACTTATAGAACAACAGACTCTTAAACTTGGTCTATTACTGTTTTGCGCAATCGTATTCCATGCTTCCAAGGGATATTTTTATAAATCTTAAATGAAGTCAATTTTAGAATTATTTCGCTACTACATCACCGTAATCATTTCTTTTTATACCCGGATTTAAGAACATGAATGACTTAGAAAACACCAACACTTTACACCCTTTCATATTAGGAAGGCAAGAAAGAGTAAGTAGTGGCTTGTCTATCTTTAATACATATCACAACGCCTTAACATATACATAAGCCGAATGATAGAGCCACACATATATGAGCCGCGCCATGAGTAAACCAATATAGTGCATTTGCGACCAGCATGGATCCAGACCAGCCTGCGCATCCGCGCAGTTTGGTTAGGATCCATGCTGTTCGCTAACGGTTTCTCTAATTTCAATAGGCTTTGAAAGCGAACAGCATGGATCCTGACCAGACTGAGCGGATGCGCAGGCCGATCCATGCATGCTGGTCGCAAATGCACTATGTTGGTTTTCCCATGGCGCGGCTCATATATCTTTACAGTTAAATCGGTATTACTAGAAAATCATTTAATTATTTATACATAAATATGCTGTACATGTATAGTTTTCCTTTATAAACAGAAATAATGCCAGTATTATTATCTGTCAACTTACTGGTATATCAAGTAATATTGATACTAAGTTTGAAAACATGTAAAAGTTAGTCCCCTTTAAGAATTCACATGTCTTAAATTTACTTTATTTGGAATATAAACAACGATATCGCTTGTCCAAGTCTCATGATACTCTTCGGAATAAAATGATCTAATTTTGATTAACAGTTTACAAAATACCATAATATCGCTATAACAACTATAAAGCAGCGGACTCGTAATAATAACTCCTTATGTGATTTCGGCACTCTCCAGTTTTTACGGAAAGCCACGTGCGCTTTTAGCTATGTTTACTTGCGAAGAATACCGAATTGCCTAATATAAAACTGTGCGTTTGATTCGACGTGGTCTGGCGGGATTTCGCGACGGCCCAGTGCATGATTGTTTGTGTGTTTGTTTTGGGTTTAACGCCGTTTTTCAACAGTATTTCAGTCATGTAACGGCGGGCAGTTAACCTAACCAGTGTTCCTGGATTCTGTACAAGTACAAACCTGTTCTCCGCAAGTAACTGCCAACTTCCCCACATGAATCAGAGGTGGAGGACGAATGATTTCAGACACAATGTCCTTTGTCAAATCGTCACGGAGAACATACGCCCCGCCCGAGGATCGAACTCGCGACCCCGCGATCCGTAGACCGACGCTCTCCCTGTTGAGCTAAGCGGGCGGGTAGTGCATTATTGTGCAGGATATGTAGTACATGTAACTAACGTAGCGTTGAATGTTAGGCGTTGGTAACCGATGATTATGGAATTAAACAATTATATTGATTTGCCTGTTTTGCTAGTTTGTTTTGAATTTACCATTGTTTGCATAAGTCAGAGATTAACCCTACCCTGCCAGGTCGAATAAAATGCACAACAATCACACGGAAATTGCCCAGTGTCATTACAGGTTTATGTATACTACGTGAAGGTAACAGCCACTTAATAGGAATTGGAATAAGAAAACTGTCTTTTAAAATGTAATATGATGATTACTTTTACTTTTTTTTATAACCAATTATAGCTACGTAGTTTTTGGATGTTTCAGTACTGTTTCACCGAACATTTTGTTACGACAAATGGAAGTATTTTATATAATACTGGCTGCATGTATAACCAGGTAAAAGTAGATGGAAAACAAATACTTGAACTTTCCGTTTTATTAATTGTATTTTTTATCATCTTAAAAAAGTAATGAGTACAACATTCAATTATTCAAATGTATGAACTATTTTATTCGTTCAAACAATAATGAATTTAGCATTGATCCTCTACCTTTTTCAAATATAATTTATAATAGTGAGAAACAAAATTATTTCATTATTAAAATGAATGTTTTAACATGCATCGAAGTAAGCACAGAAGGTCTAACATTTATCTTTGAACATGGTATCAAAATTGATTAGATACTATTTTTTTTTAGCGTCGTAATGTCATTCTAGACCAACTTCTTGGAAAGCGATCGAGTAATGTAACAAGAAGAAGCAGTACTGATATTTCAACGTGTACTGAATGTTGCCATGGTGATTTCTGCAACAGTCAAGGATGCGGAACCAAAGGTGTGGTAGATTTTAAAACAGACCTACCATTTTAAGCAAATTCATTTATTGGTGGTAAAATAAATTTGACCATCAATTAAAACAGGATCAGATTATTTGTTATTTGTTATACTGTCTTGAATAATTAAATAAAGTTTTAAACTAATAAAATTGCTTAAATGTACCCTTAACCCAAATTTCGTATTTGAAAATATGAATAATAATTACATATAGTTAATGTAAACATAAAGTTAACATGTTTTGTGAATTAACAGTACTACGCATTTTGTTTAAAACAATACTTACTTTTTACATGTATAGCTAAACAAAGTATAAATGTGTACCACCACAAAAAAACGTTGAACATGTTTTATCAAGCATCTATTACTGCATGGCTTTGATTACGAATGCAGTAAACTGTTCTACATACACAAATAATTTAAATATCTAATGAAGTTATATATATATTTGATGGGGAGGCAATTTCTTCAGTTAAAATAAATATCTTCAGATAAATTTTTAAATATGGGCATTGTCTTTCTTTAAATCAATAAATATCGGTACTTGTCAATTGTAATGCGTAATTTGTATCTATTTTCATATTGTAGCTGTCCCGTTTGAACAAAGTGGACCATATTGTTTCCAATGTGACGCAGTCTGCTTACAAAATGAAGTAATTCATTTACAATTCGATTTCATTAGTTACTATTTGAAAAGGGAAACAGTTGTAAATTCGTGAAAAATGTAAAACAGGAAGAACCAGTACGTGTTACATCTTTACGCCTTGTGGACAGTCACGTAATTTTAAGCCATCTTGTAAATATTTTTAAATTCTTCATTCATAAAAGATGTTCATTCTCATGAAACCTTATGATTTTAAAACGAACTACTGTATTCAATAAAAAGCATCAACGACGAAAAGACAAATGCAATGGTTTTGTTTAACAACAAAACACCATTATGACAAAAAACGAATATTTAATTCGACATTTACTATATGTATGTACTTTGCTGCTTTACACGCAGCCAAAGTTTATTAATCCTTTCGCTTTTCGAATAAAAAACACATGCTATATAAATAAAAATGAACTGGCACTTGCTTTGCAGCTGTGTATATTTACATATACAACTATCGTTATTCATGTTGAATAGGTCTGAAATAGAAATTCTACCAAATTATGCATAATATTTTAGATATGTATGTTGTCACAATGCATTTCATTCCAATTTGCAGTCACATTATCTCTGACAAAATGCATACTGTCGCATATTAACAAATATGTTAAAGTGTTATTTATCAACTCACTAGTTTCGTTTCATTCATGATCTTCTTTCATTGAGCAAGTTCTAAAGCGCAGTCACAAGTATTTAAACGGAGTTTGCAAAATGTTACGTGGGTCCATTTCACAATTTGTACTGACAGTCTGCTACATTATGAGAGAAATAAACTGGCTGTGTTAGATAACACAACAACAATTGTACTCAAAAGGGTCCTTTCATAAGAAACATAATGTTAACTTTACTTAATTTATAGCGCGTAGACAAGTTGCTACCATGCACTAATTGATTGGTCGCGAAAACTGTATTCATTTCACGTTGTGTTATGATTTGATATATCATATATACAGATACAACAACATATATCAAAGAAATTACAATACCACCAAAAACATGCAACACTAATGGTGGCTACTTACACTTACATAACTCAGAAGCAGACTTGTGTTCTTATATTGTTAAGCACCATGCTGACTGGGACGAAGCTCAAGCAAAATGTAAGAAGGAACAAGTCAAATGCTTATCGCGGCCAGAAATTTGTACAAACCGGACAGAAGTTGCGAAATTGTCATTTGTGCAGGAATGAAGCGTTTACCATAATGTCCAGTACTGGACAGGTATAGTGACCATGCACGGACACAGCCAATTTTCTCAGAGGGGGTCCGATCCCCTGCCCCCACCCCCACCCGCCCTGGAAATTTTGCAATTTGGCACTTCATTTTTTGCATTCTGGGACAGTTTTATGGACTCACCTGTTAAATTTGCGAAAATGATAAGATCAAGCTTTCTTGAAGGTAAAATTCTTAGTTTCTTTTAGATAAATAATATGAATTATGTCGGGGTCGTATGTAGCAGCAGCCGCATATACTTTACATGCAGTCCTAATGTTGCCTTTTCCGAAAAACATTTTCTTTCCTTCTTGTCTTCTTTCCTTTTTTAAAGATTTTCCAGAGGGGGTCCGGACCCCCGGTCCCCCCCCCCCCCCCCCATCTGGATCCGCGCATGGTGACATATCATGCTTTCTGTTTATGCAGGTAAACTTGTGTTTGGTTAAATTTCAACAGAGCACAATTGTCTGAACAGTGTACAAACTCATTACTGTTTTTTCAGGCAAGGGTGGAAAAAAAGTGGTAGACAATGAAAACAGTAACATATTTATTTAAAAAAAAATAAACAATGAAACAAACAACATCTTTGGACGGTTCAAAAATCCCATGTTAAACATACGATAAAGCCCGAAACGCGTGAAAATGTTCCGAATGTAAATCGGGTGAAGTAAGCGCTCTATGTAGATTATGCGTCTAGATTGATTAAACTGGGCGAGTCTACTTACTTATTACTTGAGGATAAAAAAAAAACGTGTTTTTTAAATGTTGCTCTTAAACAAGGGTGGCGGTTGAACTACTAAAAGTACAACAACAGTTGATTCACAACAAATCGTACGGTATGTTTTATAATCAGTAGAAGCTAGTCGTATTTACGCTTATGAGACATGTTTCACCCATAAGTAAAGAATTGACAGGTCCATCATGAAATAGTTTTCCCATCGTGCAAATACTTGTCCTATTCAATATGAGGCCGCGATCAATGAAGTGATCTAGTTGTCATCGATACACACACAAAAGCACTTTTTATTGAGAGGTTTACTCTCAATACTATATAAATGATTACAAAGGTTATGACTGTTACCTATCGAGACTGGGACATTCCTGTTTTGACATTCTCTGTAATATAACCTTGAGTCCTGATTTTGTTCAATACCCGTCCAAATTTTGCCATTTCACTACCACGTTATAAAATATTAATCGTTCTGGCCACTCGGGATTTTATTTATTTACATTCCATCCTTTTCTTCTTTTCAGTTTTCTAGTGCTAAAACGAGTTGTGTACACTCTAGCTCATTTCACAGAGTTGTGCCCAGGCGTAGTTAAGTTCAGCTGTTTTCAAAGATGACCTTTGCTTTTCCTTTCTTCTCTCATCCTTTGCATATTTGTCTTAATTCTAAATTATTTTTTCTTCTTTGACGGTCAACAATGGGGTTCAACAATGACGTTATACTGACTGGGAAATATCCTAACCTTTTCCGCAAAATTCGCGAGACACGAATTGCGTGGCTTAGATGTATCAATAAAATAATCTTATATATTGACCAGTCTTATATAAAATGAAACCTGGCTATTTTAAAATTTTAGTAACTTCAATTTGTTTTCGTTACGAAAATCTTAATGGAAAGGTCACGGAAGTTTCTGATATTATTATTAGAGAACTAAACTTAATATGCACAAATATTACATATAATTAGTCGACGTGTTAAACGGGTTTTCGGATAATGTCGGTTCAAGGCCAATGTCGTATAATGAAATAAAAGGTTAAGCAAGCAATATTTGGTTTCTGCTCAATATACGAGGGACGTTTAATAGATAATGATACTCCATGTGTAGTTCCGTCACCGGTGTTTTTTTTAAATGCGGTTTTCAGCACATTATAGAGCAATTTATTGGAAAAAAATGCCATAAGAATTAAAAAAAAAACCGGTAGATTAAAAACAAATATAATCATTCAAGTGACTGGTATTTATTTAACAAAAATAGCTTTATTTGTAAGCCTCATCCACATGGGATGCATGGTGCATATCCTGGGCCACTAGATGACTAGGTCCAAGGCAATGGCACGCTTAGATATCAAAGATCATATAGCTCCAATTTGTGCCCGCTCCATATCTTCTTAACCACTGGATGGATTCTGATGAAAATATCATTTGATGATCCTCACAAGGCAATATGCATAGTGCTCGATTCACGTCACTAGGTCTAATGTCAAGGTCACATATGAAGATCAAACGTCATTATCACAAAAATTTACTTTGAAATTTTCTGTATTAAAGCTGCGTCTGGGAGTATTGATCGTCTATAGTGATAGCTCTACTTGTGTCAGCTTCAATATTTAACAATATTGTTTACCTGTTTGATGTTACCAGCAGTTCAAAATAGTCATATAGGCTTAAAATCAATGTCGCACGGTGAACATGAGAGATCAAAGGTCACGCAGGTACCCTTTATGCCCACTTCTTACCTCCTAACTTCATCGAAAGGTATTAAATAACTTTTCAATAGTGTTCGAAATGATAAAAACGGTGTGTAATATCGAGTTCACTGCCAAACTTCATGTTTAATAATTAGATGAATTGATTAAGTGATTGACAGTCACTATAATTGTGCAAATACATCAGTGCTCATGTAGGCATAACCTCGACCTCTGCTGAACCCCTTTTATAACCCAAAGGGGGATAATCATTGTTGAAGAACATGGCATGCGTACTTGCTACAATGTGATAAACACACTGGCCATAGCTTTATCAGATCAGGCTGTTCAACGTGTTTGAGTGGTGAATTTTACGCTTTACGCTACGTAAATGAAGAAAATGATATATTTTCGGTCTTGTAAGTTTGAATTTATGCTATTTCTACCCGTTCTATATCGAATCACATGAAAACAATTGGTGCACATGGAGCCTGTTTGTTTAGCATATGTGTTCATTTCACTAAGATTTAATATGTAAGAAATGCGTGATCAGCTTAATGATATAAAGTGTTTATGACATATTTTGAATTATGTCAGAACGACTTTTTTATTATGAGGAATAAGGCTCGGCACAGATCCCAGCTAACATCTATCTTTTTCATTTAATTCTGTATACAGAATCCTTTAAATCTCTACTACTATAGTGGAAATGTGTCATTTTATCCATTTGCTCTGGGTACAGTCCACCACTCAAAGCTATGGCCAGTGTGATAAAGTGTAGAGTTTGTCATTCAGACACTCTAGTTCGAGAGGTCACGGTTCAACTCTGAGTCAAACTCGGCAGTTGATAAATATTAATGCAGATTACTCCATAATTTATTTTTGATATTGCGATGTTTGATGGAGACATACATTGATACGTGAACAATAAAATCCAATGATTTAATGTTGAAAGGTTGTAGAAAATTCTAACGAAACGTTGCCTTTGCAAACTTAGCATTTTTTTTCATGAACTGAAAATCTGATAGAAAGCATGTATATTTTCAGATTATGATCATGAAGGCTACTGGATCGGTGCTAGGGTTTTTGTAGACACAAATCAGGTCTCATGGTAAACCACGTCCCTCTTAATCATTCCGAGGCTGACTGGGATTTAGGGCAACCTTATAATTACCAAGAAAGCCATGAGCAGAACTGTATATGCACGTTCAGAGATTCACACCATGATGAACGAAATTTTCAATGGCATGACAAAACATGTCGGAAAAGTTTTAATTACAATTGTGAAAGATTATAAAGAGAGTTGAACTTATAATATTGTTATGTTCATTCTTCATATGCATTTCGTTTGCCAAATGGTACACTATTATGTCTTTGCTAACTAATAAACTATAATATTTAATGGCCTAAGTCGTACACATGGTCATTTCGTAAGGTAGTACAATTATAAAACAATTAAGGTTCAGTACTGAAACTACGTTAATTTTAATTCTTCGTAAATGCTGATGCATTAAAAGAGATATTGGGCGCATAGTTATTAACTTTAAATGTAGATAGTCCAAATTAATCTATCTTCTCTATAAATAGAAAAAAAAATGTGTATTAAGAGCTGCAGTAACAGCCCTTTGTTAAATAACCAGTGCTCAATTTTGAAAAGGCATTACAAATTACTATGGCCATTTTATACATTTATTTTTTGTTTACTGTTACGTGCTATTGTTAATATACAAACATCTTTTTCTTCGTGTTTACTCTGTAGTGATTTTCATATTCATGGTCATATATGAAACTTTGGCAAAAGGTCCCTTTACAGCTTGCAAAGTTATAAGGCTTGACACACGGTTAGGATACCATATATGGCTCCAAGTGACCTGCAACATTGCGGAGTTTTAACGCTTAAATTCTCTAGGAAAGCTTTCAGACTGTACCTTAATTCCTAGAAAGAAAACAGAAAACTCGGATATACATGATATATCGACAGCTCGGTCATTTTCCTTTCCAATTTCGTTCCTATTTCCTATTTCCTCCAAAGTTACTGCGAACTCATTATTGAGTACATTTGTAAATCTCGGTCATATGGAACGAACAAAAGCGACAATTTGTTCAAAAGTATTTTGCATAGTCATGATCTAGTATCAATTGAAAAAAAAAAAATAAAAAAACCTTTAAAGAAGAAAAACTTCGTAACAGCACGTAGTGTACTATTGTTCTTAACAACCGATGTCCTTGTCGGATAAATCATCATAATCAAACTTATCTTGCTGATTTCTTTTATTGTTTTTTTTTTTGTGTGTGTTTTTTTTTAATTTGCAGTGACTGAAATAATGATCAAGCAAAATTAGAAAAGGCAGTTAAGCTATGCACATTTTTTAAAGAAGATTGATTTAACGTTTATTCTAACACGATCAGCAAATAATCTATATACACATAGAAGAAAAAAATGCAACGGTTATTTTACGATAACATATGCGTGTGCAAAGTAGTGACGTCATCCTTTATGTATAGAATGATCCAGGTGCGTAGCACGAAGTGTAGGTCCTGTCGTAAAAGGAGTAACTATTTTTCTAACACTGTTGATATTAGTATGTCCTGTTAGAATCGAATAACAAGTTCCCAAGTGTGATTTATTGTAGAATAACCCGAGTTTTTCGTTCTTATGCGAAACAATATATCACTCAGGCCTACGGCCTTCATTTAACAAAATGTTCCTAATATGGATATAAATAAGTTCATTTATTAGGAATACACGTTATCTATCCATTGGCAACCAGTTTAGCCGAATCCGACATATTATTATTGATGTAGTTGTGCTTTTATAAACAAATAAAATTTAAATGATCATACAATTATCAATCTCAATAAGAATACGAATAGATTGTTATAAACTTTTTAGGATATCGAACTAGGTCAAGCATAATACAACAGTTTAAAAAAAGTCTGTTCTTGTGTGAAAAAAACACAAAAAAACTGTTAAAATTAAGTATTGAACTGTTGATTTTGCTCCCATTTCAAAAAAGGGAAAACTAAATTTTTGGGGCATACAATTGGCATTCTTTTCAACATATTTTCAAAAAATAAAAAAAGCTTACTTCCACACCCGGAGACCTCTAGAATACAAAAAAAGTCGCAATTCGCAAAAACAAAACACACACTTGATACCAGTTAAGCGACCCAGACAGTAGAAACTAGTGAACGTAATTGTTTCTTCTCCTTCAATAACCATTACTACCCCATGAAAATTAGTTAATGCCCGTAGCCTAGAACAAAAATATTTCCTCAAATGTATTTTGTATCCTGCATACTGAATATATACAACACAGAACATATAATTTGATTCAATCAGATTTTAAATATCTTTAGAACAATTATAATTGTAATCCGGGAAAATAGTTTAGATGATCTACGTTAACTTACGCTCCTGGTAAAACATGAACAGACTCAATCAAACCGAGTCTGCTTTTTTTGCTTGGTTGCATTCTATGCTTCCAAAGGATCTTCCTACAGATATAAGAAATAAGCGAATAAAACTAGATTCCACATGCAAGCAAGGTTTAAGTTTCAAAAGAATTTACTTTTCCTGTTTGAAAACTGGACTCTGTCATAACAAAATATGTAAATAATTCCCTTGGAAGTATAGAACGCAACCACATAAGATAATACCAGACTTGGTTTGACTGAATTTGCTCATGAATGAGGGATAATGAAATGTGCAACACACCTCATGCACCCTACCGCCGTCTTAAGCGGAATGCTTTATTGTAGTAAAAATGAATGTTCTGCATGGTACCAAAAGACCAGCAAATATAACAACAATAAGCCATATTTATTTAATACAATAACAAGATACTGAAAGATATTATACGAGGTATTTCAATGGACAGACTCAATTAGCCCGTGTCTGCAACCATTTTGCCTGGTTGCGTTCTATATTTCCAAGGAAACATATTTGATATATTTCATTAATAAATGCATCATCTAGGCTATAAAATATCCTTGATATAACTTCATATTTTAAATATTCGAAGAAGGACTGGGACAATAAAAGCTTTTTTAAGAAATTTGTGTCCAAAAGCCAATGAACAACACAAGACATTTTTAAAATACTGTAACAGTTATCAGAGATTATAATTGATTCTTTGTGTCCCCTTAGTGAACCTTTGCTACCCGTTAGTGGTGCTAAGCATCCTCTTAGTGAATAATTGTCCTGAGTGTCGCCTTAGTTGTTCTTACTGAACATCCCCTTAGTACTTCTTAGTGTCAACTTAGTATCCGTAATGCCCAATAAGTGATCCTAAGGGTTTCCTTAGAGGTCCTAAGTGGTCCTTTGTGGCATTTCAGTCATAGAGCTCAAGTAGGAGGAGACACAGTGTACAAAGGCAACTGTGTATCACACTTCCTGTTAACGGTGTTTTGAATTGACGACGAACTCAACACTCTTGCGTTTACATTCTTGCGTAGTATTTTCTTGATAGTTGCAAGTACCAGACTATGAGTTTCATGCATATAAGTTGAAAGAACAGTGATCATGCAAAATTAAACATTACATGTCAGAGAAGCATCAGATTGAAAAGAAAAAGGTAGAAACCTGTTAGGTCGCCCAATACGACAAAAATGAAATGTTTCAGGCTTGTCGGTTTAATTAAGCCTGTTGATGGACGGTAAAGGAAATGCATGCTACCGTCCACGCCCTCTAGCCCTGGGTTGAGCAGAACTTAACATTTATACATGTTACATGTACTAAAACAATTTAGAGACATCCGCAAATGTGTTCATACAGCGGTGTACATGGAACCTTAAAATATACAGAAGCGTGCAATTCCATGAAGAGCGGTGTATGGCCCCCAGTTAAAGTAATAGGTTTGCCCTAAACGAGAAAACAATGGGGAGATCTAAACAAACTGGAATTTAGAATGGGAGGTTGCATATCACAGGAACTACATAAGACATAAATAAAAAGCAGGCAGTATATCCAACTTGTGATTATACAATACTCAAAGCCATGAAAGCGGGAGTACTGGAACCACCCAAGCAGACATGTTCAAGCTTAAAAAGTAACCAGTACAACTAACACAACATAAATATCGTGCTGAACGATCTGAATCACACCTAAATCTAATGAGTCCTTCCTATTTATAAATATAATACCCTGTTTAGAAGGAAACAAACGACATATGATATTTTTGTTTGACAGGTATCTCGGGATGTGATTTTCGGTTAACAAGAAATTAAAACAGTTTCCAATTTCCCCATCTATGAACAATTTTCACAAAACATATGCCTATAAAATATCTTCTTCAAAGTAAGAGAGAGAGAGAGAGAGAGCATATAAACTATATGTAGTCTGAAAATGTCTAAAATCCAATATTTGTTGAATACTTTAAAATGTTGATATCTTTATTTTAAAGATTTAATGTGATTTTTTAAACTAGTAAGAAACAAAAACGCATAATGAAGTAATTTATCATGTTAAAGGGAGGTAGTTAATAAACAAATGAATGCATGATGTTTATATAGCACTAATGAAACTCGCTTTTAAATTACACACCAATGAACAGCAGTTCAACCTAATGTATTGCAACCACAATGCTGTTTTTGCCTATATAAACTACAAGATTATAACTTATGACTGGGTTTGCATTCTAGAAATCCATGATAGCAAATAGTTGTTATATGTATCAATAACAATCGTCTAACTTTAAAACTTTAAACATAATTTCATTTATAAATGATAGGAAAAACAGAAAAGCACATGTACAGTACAATACAATTCAATATCATGTACATCCCCTAAAAAAAGAAAGTTACCTGGGGTGTCTGTGACCTTGGCTGTTGCATATGACACATTGTCTTCTTATAGTGAATACATGTATTTATGCCAAGTTATTTAACTGTACATCCATGCACAAAAATGTCACAAACCAGACAAAATATGTTTTACCTCCAAGTGAAATCCTGATCTTAAGCTAGAGTAAAGAAGTTCTACATGTCAATCAATCTGTTTGTGTTAAGTTACTTGAATATCCAACGAAGCAAAGTAACGTTATTTCCCCATGGGATGATAAAACATATAACACAGGCTTGTTCAGATGGTATAGAATATTTTGAACCTTTTCAAACTAATAGTACCTCGGCTAGTGTCACGAACGTTATTACTTTTTGACAAAAGCATAACATTTTACTTTGCTTGGGTTGACATTAACCCATATCAACCTTTTTTTTACTTTGTTCGTTAATAGAATTATAATATAATATCAACTGAAAAACACGGAGAGTTGACAATACATGGATATATGTAATAAGAAATAGAGCTACGTCCTTATAAATTTTAACAAAAACTAATATAAACCATATTCAAAAAGAAAAGATGGAAAAACCAGGCCGCCCAACACGATATAAACGAACATGTTGCAGGCTTTTTAAATGTTTACAAGGAATTCTTTGAAAAGAGCAAGCATAGTTTGAATAGTAATAAAATTTGAGGTAAGCAGTTATATAATTTTCATGTCATTAAACCCAGTAAATAGATACAGATAAACTCCAAGCCTCTCTGGTAGAGATCTAGCCCTTTTTGTGGTGAAAGATTGTCTTCGACCTCAAAATGACAAGCACATTACCGTATCCATCACAAATGTTTTGAAAGTATGAAAGCCTAAACGTTTATAAGAGATGTTCGGATTTTACCATGCCTATGTGAACGCAAGGACATCAATTACACATTGAGAAAAAGAAAGATGAAGTAGAACTGTTAGGGCCAATTGACAATGTACCATGGTCTGTTGATTATCACCAGCTTTCAAACTGTATTTCATGTTTAATGGTTTGTGGGTTTTCCCAATTAAACATAACTTTCTAAAAATAGATTGTTCTTAAACTTACATGTAGCTCTAGTTATAATATTAACCATGGGAAAAATCAGCACAGGTGTTTCCCAAGCAAATGATAACTGGCCGAAATGCTCAGGTTACAATCAACTACAATACATTTCAGCAATGAGAAACTTTATACTCAATGATTACAGGAATTTTAAGTGTCTTCATTTAAACTTTAATATGTTTACAGTTATTGTTACTTTCAAACATTAAATATTTGTTTCTTCATTCATTTGCCTGAACCAATACAATAAAACAGTTATTGACTCTTGAGCCATTGGATATGATTGATGTTCAACGGAAGAGGGCAATATTGACCGAGGCGAAAGCCCTCTTCCGCTGAATATTATATCATATCCAATGGCTCAAGAGTCAACAATTGTGTATTATGGTATTGTTGGAAGGACAACAAAAACTCTTTAACCATAATAAATATTGCGTATACAAGATGTAAAGCACACTCCATGTAAACTGGTCCGAATGATAAGATTTAGATAATTTAATAAAGAATTGTTGGGAAGATAGCGAAATTGTATATGTATATTTAGGGAAAGGACAGCCGTAAGCTACATGAAATTAGCTTTCTATCCAATTCCCTTATCACATTTGCTGTATATTATTCATGTAATAACTTACAATTAAAATATGTTTAAACCAAACCAAGAGCATCAAGGCTATCGGGGGTTCACTTCCTGTTCATCTGAATGACAAACCGTGAAATCAGACAATATACCATTATTTAACATTGTTTATTTACAATATTTTATGGTGGTAGATATAAACCGAAATTTATTCATCTGAGAGTAAAAATGTAATAGTAATGAGCTAAACTTAATTTATGTGGTAGTAGAAAAATAACGAGATATCATTCCGGTCCGGATGGAACCCAATGATTATTATGATCACACAATGTACAACGGGTGCCTTCATCCTATGCTTTACTGTCAAACAGAGCTATGTTATACATTCATTTGTTCTCCGATCTTTCTAAATTTCTCTATTCGCAACAACAACTGCGGGACTGTGCATTGCCAAGTAAATTTGATGTAGTTCTATTTCTCGGCAATTATTGCGTTTATGTCTTTGGTGGTTATAGTTATTTTAGAATAATAACAAGTAAATCTACTTATTTTTATTCTGAAGTAACTATAACCACCAACATTAAATATCATTTTAATGTACTTTAAATATAATGTTGTAAAACGTTAAAAAGAAATGTCATTTTATTTACATAGTTTCACGGTCTAAACGACTGGCTCCACCCTCAGCGAGGATCGATATGAAATATTATAACATTTTCCAGTTATAATCATGGTCTTTCCATACTTTATTCCGTAGTGTTATTGCTTTACATCTGATGGTCTTTCTTGGATGACACGTATTGCACTGCAATGAAAGAGAAGTGTTATAATAACAAAACGTTCCAAATCCTTGTTCGCAAAGGTCGTGTGCCAGACATCTCATACATGCTTCTTCTAATTCATCTTTATACAACAATACGCTTTTGATGTTTATGCTTGCACCAGATATTAAAGCACTACCACTATCATGCATAAACTTCTTCCATTCATTTTCTCTCACCATCACCCTGTTGTTCTGACATGGTGTAGAGACATATGCAAAATATTTGTCTTCTGAAGGGTTAAAGTTTTCATTTAATATTGTTATGGCGTACTGTTTAAGTTTTCCGAATTGTTCTCTATCTAGTTTCTCTTTCATCTCTGTGATCTTTTTCTTGTAGAGTACATGCTGATACGTCTGTAAAATTGTAACCAGAGAATCTACACCAAAGTACGCTGCACACTCGTAAACTTCTAACGCCTTTTCTTTTGGTGGAATTGAGCCATGTCGCAGATAATTCAAAATGTTTACAAAGACATCGCCGTCATAGTCGATAAAATATCGCCCATCTTTGTCCCTTGCAATCTGATGGCCTCCGCTAAACATGGCGGCCAACATACTGTTTTCTTCTTTCCTCAACGTACTAAGCAGTGTTGTCAGTAACTTGCCGCCAACGTTCAGTTCTGTTACCTCTGGAAACTAATTAATTATAAAAAAACATGATATTTTACTATTATGGATCACTCAGTTTTGAACTGCAAAAAAATATCCCAGTCCTTATGTTTGCACCTAGTGAATACATTGTATACATTAATTAAGCATTAAAATGTCACTGATGAATTATACATTAATATGTGATGAAGCGTGGAATGACTGGCCTTGAAATGAGAAGGGCAAGTGCAGCATTTCATTTAAGTTGAATCAGGATACGGATAACAGGTATTCAATACTTAATTAGGGCTTGCAGAATAAATATGAATATACCGGAGTTCATAGTTTCACGAGATACGTTCATGTAACAATAGGCGAAATAAAACTTATGTTTTGATTATATACAATTACTTTCATAAGGATTTACCGACCTTGCAAAAGTGATATTGATAGCGTAGCACGAGGTTATAAATCGGTATATTGACCACAAAGGCAACAGTTGTTTAATTTTTAAATCGAACAACTCAAATACTAGTATTACCAGAAAAAAATCAAATATCTATTATAGTGGATAGTCATTTTTTATTGAATTTGAATACCACGCTACAATCTTATGACGTTACTATTTGAGGTAAATACGTGGTTTTGGCTCCGCCTCCGGGACATTTATTAAATATGTGACTGTGTATAGACTACCGGCACTGATTGTTAAAACAAAAAGAACGGTTAAGATTACATTTACAAATGAACTGATCCATCAATCATTTCAACATTTCAATTGTTCGTGTTATTTCTATTTGTAAGATGATTGATTTGTTATTTCAAATAGCATTGTTTATTTCGATATTGAACATTTTCACTATATACTATCCAGTGCTACATGTACAAAACGCTTCCTTAATCTAATTGTAGCAATAACCATGTTACCTTTAAAAACTAACAATATTGACAAAGAAGACGTATTTATTTAAGTAGCATAGTGTAAATTACTAATTTAAAATCGTAATTTTTACCTACAGATAAGGTGATTATTAAGAGCACTGATAATATGTTACAATGTGAATATGTTCCTTTGACTAACTTGTAATTGTACATTGCGCAAAATGCATTTACAAGATGTTTAAGCTGGTATGTGTTTAATTTATGAATTAATTAAAATGTTACCTTCTCAATATCCATTGATAGCAGTAAAAATGCTATGCATGTGCATGTATATCACACTTACATTAACAGGGTTGATAAATCAAACCGACTTAAACTTCCTGCTTTATGTTAATGTTTAAACGTGACACCGTCGTTATCGATCGAGCTAACGTATGTTGTTTTAGAAAGGTTATATCACAATATGTCAAGTCATGTTATAGATAATTAAATCGGCATTTAGATCTAGTAATACCAAACTTATCCACTGTTATGGAAAATCAATATGTTTTGTTTTTCTTTCAGGTATTAAAGGACAATCTTACAACTTGAACATGTTTATTTAAACACGCCTGATGAACCCATTTTGTGTCGATTTGATTCACTTCGATCCAATTAGCTGCGTAATATTTTGTCAGATGGAAATATCCTTGAAATCATTTCTTTCTCAACTTTTGTGTCCAGATGGCAATTCTTAGGAATTCCCAGAGAATTGGTCAGTGGGGTATGGAACCCAGGAACATTTGTTATATTAGGTAACTGCCCACCGTAAAAGATGTATCGCTGCCAAAGACGATCTTAGTTTCTTGACTGTTAATTAGTAAACACCTGTCATACATTATTTTTAATATTTTCTCACTGTACTGCTGTGAATCGTAGAAAACAGTTTGAAAGTGATTTTGAAATTGATGAATGGTACAGTTATAAACCGGATTTCAAACTGATGCTCTAAATCTGAACCACCAAGTGTGACTTGACTATAAAGCTAGGGATCTGGTCCTGTGCGTGACACGTACATTGTCTCCGTATGAAAAGTAATTTACAAATCGCATTATGAATAGCTGAGTTATGAACTTGACATGAAAGAGACCATGTTAATCTTTGACCTCTAAGTGTGACCTTGACCTTGGAACTAGGGGTTTGAGCATTATGTTTGATACATTGTCTCATTATGGGGAACATTTGTGCAAAGTTATATCAAAATCTTATCATGGATGAATCATGGAACAGACATGAAGTGTGACGGGATGACAGACGGGTTGAAGGAAGGATAGATGGACGGAAAGATGCAGTTCATTTCTTTCTCCGATGGTGACTGGTGACGATCAAACAAATTACACAGGCCTACTTTGGTGGTGTATGATATTTTGAACCTTTGCAAAATAATAGCAACATCGGTTAGTGCCTTGTATGTAATTACTTTATAAAATATCCCATATCACCTTGTTTGCCAGTGTTATCTCATATAATTATTGAAATATCAACTGACAAAAAAGGAGAGTTGACATTACTTGGATATATGTGATAAGACTCGTATTAATTTCAATTATAGTGCAGCAAGAAATAGAGCTACATACTAATTTCAAGTTTAATAATAACTAATTGAAACCTTTTCAATTCGAAAAAGTGGAAAACCACAGTACTCAACACAACATAGACGAAAATGTTGCAGGCCTTTGAAATGTTTACAAGGAATTCTATGAAAAGGGCAAGCAATGTTTGAATAGTAATTAAATTTTAGGTAAATAGTTATATAATTTCATGTCACTAAACTCAGTAAACCATTAGTTCGATACAGATGCACTCCAAGCCTCTCAGGTCGAGATCTAGCATCTTTTTGTGTTCGACCATACGTTAGCAAGTACACCGCTGAAGGCATCACATATGTTTCGGAGTATGGAAGCCTGGACGTTTGATGTCATTATAAGAGGTGTTTGGATTTATACTTGCCTATGCGAACGCAAGGACATCAAAGATATAAACTCTGCTTCTAGAACGTCAGTCATGTTTAAGATGCTTTGTACCTGATACTATATGACTGGGGGGCATCTAGTGCTTCGTACTAGTTCAGGTAACATTTAGGAAGAACGTATTATTTAGTAAAATCTTGTTAGAAGGACAACAAAAACACTTTAACCACACAATAAAACATTCACATGCAAGATGTAAAGCACACTCGTTTCCATGTAAACTGGTCCGAATGATAAGACTGAGATTATTTATTCTAATATGACTTGATTTGATTTCCAGTTAAACAAAGAAGGAAATCAAGCTGTGAATATTCTGCGATAAACAATGGTTGGCGCATGAACCGGCAAGAGAACATTATCACGTCAATTATGGCGTCAAATTACCGCATGATGTCATTACTCATCGGGTATATGAAGTCCAGCATAATATTTATCAAAATATGTCAGTTAGCATGTCAGAATGAAAACAATCAAGGCCTTCTTGTCTTTTATTGTCTAGTTTACCACGGTACATCGTTCAGATGCTTCAGTATTTAACCACTCGTGCTAACGCCCTCGTGGTTCAATTCCTACGCATCTGAATTGTGGACCGTGGTAAATTAGACGATAAATCACTCGAAGGCTTTGATTTTTTTTTGTTAAAAAAAGATTTGTTGGGTAAATAGTGAAATTGTATAGATTTATAGAAACAAACGTATGAATCTGATATAAACAGGAAATTAAAGTAATTGAAATGTACTATACGGCTACCTTATGTACTACCATTGTTTAAAAGTTCATATGCACTGGAATTAAACCAAGAAGATCAGCGCTAACGTGTTCACTTCCTGCCAATCTGAATGACATACCGTGATTAATCAGACAATAAACCATAAGTAAACATTGTTTGTTATTGATAGATATCAGCTGAAATTAATTCACCTGATAGTAAAATATGATGATAAAAGAAGCGGAACTTTATTCATCTGTTAGTAAAAACGATATATCATTCCAGCCCGAGCGTCATCCATTGAGTATCACAGAATGCACAATAGGTGCTTTCCTCCTATGCTTTACTGTCAAACAGAGTCATGTAAGAACAATGTTTGTTCTCTTATCTTTCAAAACTTCTCCATTCGCAAGAACAACTGCAGGATTGAGCATGTAAATTTGGTGGAGTTCTATTTTTGCGGCAATTAATGTGTATATGTCTTAAACACTTCGATAGGTATTATTCTAAAATAACTATAACCACCAAAGTGAAATATCATTTTAATGTTCTTTACATATATGTTGTAAAACGTAAAAAAAAGAAATGTCGTTCTATTTACGTAATATTATAACATTCTCCAATTATGATCAAGGTCGTTCCATAGATTATTTCGTAGTGTTACTGCTTTACAACTTATAGATTGATAACACGTATTGCAATGCAATGAAAGAGAAGTGGTATAATAACAAAACGTTCCAAATCCTTGTTCGCAAAGGTCGTGTGCCAGACATCTCATACATGCTTCTTCTACTTCATTTTCATACAATAATACACTTTTGATGTTTATGCTTGTACCAGATATCAACGCACCACTTTTATCATGCATGAACTTCTCCCATTCATTTTCTCTCACCATCTTCCTATTGCTCCAACATGGTGTAGACACAAATGCAAAATATTTGTCTTCTGAAGGGTTAAAATTTTCGTTTAATATTGTTATGGCGTACTGTTTAAGTTTTCCGAATTGTTCTCTGTCTAGTTTCTCTTTCATCTCTGTGATCTTTTTCTTGTAGAGTACATGCTGATACGTCTGTAAAATTATAACCAAAGAATCTACACCAAAATACGTTGCACACTCGTAAACTTCTAACGCCTTTTCTTTTGGTGGAATTGAGCCATGTCGTAGATAATTCAAAATATTCACAAAGACATCGCCGTCATAGTCGATAAAATATCGCCCATCTTTGTCCCTTGCAATCTGATGGCGTCCGCTAAACATGGCGGCCAACATACTGTTTTCTTCTTTCCTCAACGTACTAAGTAGAGTTGTAAGTAACTTGCCGCCAACGTTCAGTTCCGTTACCTCTGGAAACTAATCAACAACAGAAAAAAAGTCTATATGAAATAGGCATTTCAGTTCCAAAGATCCCAAGCCTAGCGCATACAAGATAAACTGACTGATATACCGACCTGGCAAACGTGATATCAAAAGCGCAGCCCGAGGTTGATATCACTTTTCGAGGTCGATAAATCCTCATATTGACCGAACAACGTAGGCAACAATTGTTTTATTTTTAAATCCAACAACTTATGCCTAATTCACATTTGACCCGGGCGCCGTGCGATAAATTAGTCTATGATTTTCCTTGCGGTGTTTGGGGTATCGTAGGTGGCTACGGGCAACGGCGTATGTGTTCACATTATATACGAGCCTCGTGTCAATTTTTGGACAGCTTTTCGGATGAAGGCCGGGAGAAATCCGTACAAACGCTGCGCGGATATTATACGGAAATCGTGCAATTTCAGTGCAGTTGCCGTGCAGTCTCCGCAAGCTTTCTACGGAAATCGTATAACGCCCGTACGGGGATTGTGCAATACCACCTGCGACATGTCTACAGGCTACGGGCTTACGAATTCTCAAATTTGTATAACCTTTCGCGAAACAAAATCGTAGAGGTTACGGTGTCCGTGAATAAGTACGAAAATCTCAAGAGGGCCGCAGGGAATGGAGGATACGGGCAGTCTAAGGGCTCTGCAGACGCATCGTAGGCCAAATGTGATCTAGGCATTAAATACTACTATTACCCACAAAAAATCAAATATTTACAGCGGATTGTCATTTTTCATTTAAATTGAGTACCACGCCACAATGTTATGACGTCACTATTTGCGGGTAAATATAATGTTTTGACTCGGCTTCCGAGTCAGCTATTAAACATGTGACTGTATATGCCACTGGCATTGATTGTTAGAACAAAAAGAAAGATTAAGATTACATTTACAAACAGGCTGATCCATCGATCATTTCAACATAAGTGAATGGTCCCTTCCTCATAAATATATCTATCTATAACCAAATTTTATAGTTTTGCTGAAAAAGAAAATCAGGTATAAAGTGTTTTGTTACGGTTAAAATGCTTGCTTCATTATGATCAAAATTTTGATGCTGCATAAATTGTGTAAATCCACCTCGAAATAAGTTTGTTAATTTCATTTCAGTTGTAAAATGATATATTTCAAAGTATATCTTTACATCGGTATTGTAATATTTCACTTAATATGTTATTTAGGTCTAATCGTTCTTTTTTACAAAAGGTGTTACATTATTCTTCTTCTTCTGAATAGCTGCAGTTCAATTTGCAAAACATACTCACCAACGTAAGACTGGTGGAACTGCACTAATTAGTGTGACATCAAGATGTTGACTGTAATAAGTAGACAATGTTTGGTGTGTTTTTATGTACATGATATTTTAAAGGTCTTATCGATCTTTACCCCCAGTTCTCTTTTAACAAACATGTAGTCCGTTACATCTTCTGCCTGCTGTATATGTCAGGTCTAATAAATATCATGAGAGGGTAATTGAGAACAGAACAGCTGCTGACATTAAGTGTATCAACAAAACTATCATTCAAATTCACAAGCAACGGTATCTTAATCTGTTCTGTTCCGATATTCGTTATCCTACCTTTTACTAAACTTTAGTTTAGTAACAATAAAGTTACGATAAAGTTACGTAACAATAAAGTTACGATCGATTATATGTGTATGCAATAATAATTAAGCAAACGAAGCCATTTAAACGACCCACTTACCTTCTCGACATCTATTTTCATTAAAGAAATCAAAACCTTAACTTTGTGAAAGCAAAAGCAACTACAACATGGATTATACATGAACTGATATAACATTGATTATAAAACCTTCCACCTATTATCAAGTGAGGACACCATATTTATTTGTCAGGTCTACAAAGGTTTATCATACTTCAGCGTGTCATAAGAAAACTATTGTTTGTATAACACATTTTAGTTTCTTTATCTTAGAAACCGATTTCAAGGTTTAAAGTCCTAGATTTAAATTTGTCCTTCTTATAATGTACGAAATTTTTGAACTCAATCGCCCTCCATTTTTAATAAATGTGATTGTTTGCATAATGGAGTGTGGAATCTAAGTTACGTGACTAAATGCTGAATCAGAGAATGATTTTTGTTTGTTTTGATTGGGTTTAACGTGACGGTCTGACCGGCACAATGATAGGACGAATGGCGACTTCCACCTTTTGATGGTAGTGGAAGAGCCCACGTGACACTCTTGGCATAATGTCATCAGGCGGGGGCACATGTGTAAAACAACCAACCTCCTTTAAACAAGCTGGAAGGCTTCGTAACTTGAAAAATTTCTACATATAAAAACGAGGTTTCGAACTACTCACGGCAGTGAGGTGAAACCAGTGATTGAAACCTGTTAACAGTATACAATACACACTATGTTACTCTTACTTTTCCAGTGGCTACTCTCAAAAATAACATTTAAAACTACATAATTCATTTATTACCCATTTACAACATACATGTACACATTCATGGAAAAGAAATGATAATGTATATTAAAAGATTTGACGTAAACAATGTCGTAAAATACGTTTAAATATATATAATTGTGTGTATAAAATTGATGAAAAGTAAAATATATAAGATGTCTCAATGTTGCTAAAAACTGAATTTATATCAAATACAAGTACAACATTTAGATAGTAAATATAGCTTGTGTAAGGTAAGTAACAAGAACGATTTTCCATTCCATTGACTTAGATTGAGTTATTTATAACAATAATGTTATTCTCATCGAACAAATTTTTGATAATACTATGACAACGCAAAGATTGTCGATAGGAAAAATAACCAACTTGATTATGACTTTTATGTCAGCATCAAATACTGATATTAATTTGTGGCTACGTACATGTAGCTGATTCAAATCTAGTATATTAATTAAAGATACAATATAATGCATGCAACATATGATATCATAACACGCAAGTTTCTGCTTCAAAAGTTTTCGTCAAATCCATCCGCTGCGACTTATTGCTGAATCTTTACTTAAACCATTATGACATCTTTTCAGTTTTCTTGTTAAACGCCTCAGTCACAATCAAATGCATACTTTTTAGGTGCTCTATGTTATACACCCAAATTTAAAAGTGCATGTTTATATATTCTGTCTTCAGCACTTCAGGAGTTACATATCACTACCCAGTTGCAGGTAAAACTACTATCAGGTAGCTGATGTACATATAAAACGAACGCCATGCTGTCCAATAACAGAAAAAAGGCCAAAATTCAGCGTTATATTGTTTCACCTTAAAAAATGTGCTTTTTGTCTTTTCATTTTAATTAAAACCTGAACCAGCAAGACCTTTTTTTGCTGTTTGGTTTACAGGAAAATTCGTCTTCTTTCAGCTGCAAGTTATTTCAACTGTCTATGTTACCCACAACAGAAGTTATGTACTGAAGACTGACATGACCGTTTTGTTATATAGTTTGCCTTTTTGCTCTTCCTCATATCAGATAATGTGATTTCATTATAAAATAATTATTTTTTTATTGTCTTATTTGTCTCTGTGTGAACTTCAGTCTTCCTTCTTCTGAAAATAATAGCATTCTTTCAGGTGGAAGTTTCTTATCTCCTCAAATTTGACTCTGAAAAGACAATGATAAATGCGCCATTTTTTTTTGTCCTGTCCGTAGACACCTATTTTCTTTGTGAAGGATGCAATATTAGAGTTTAATCACTGTTGGTATGAAAGCTGCTAGGATAGTGTCTAAGTTGATAAACATTAGACGGAATTAAGCTGGGTTATATAGATATAAATAGTTGTTGAATTGCAAAATGTCTTGTCCGTAGACACATGTCTTGTCCGTAGACACTAAAGAAACAAAGTTTTTTTTGACAAATATCATTTATAAAATCATACTGGAGCTATTTATCAAGTTTCAATGATACACCACACTTAATGTTTATACAAAATATAGAATAAATATATTTCTAATGAAACTTACTTCTTCCAAATGCAAAATGTTACCCATTTATTCTTGTGTGTACAATCTGAATCTGAGAAGTACAATGGATATAGAATATGTTTTAATCTTATACATGACTTATATAAATGTTAAAAGCTATCAAAAAAGGAATAATACATTTCTTTCTAACCCTCCCTTTGTTATGGCAAAAACAAGGCATGCAATGAGGGTGTCTACGGACAAGACATTATGCAAATACTATGCAATATATTTTCTGTTTTCAATAAAAACCAGCACTGGACCTTAGAAATATATCAAGAGTTCTTTGAAATAAATCAAGAGACTCTGAAATGCAAAAAAAAACCAATCTTTTACAAATTAGTAGTAAAACAGAAAGAATGAGAAGATAGAAGCAAAATCATTTGACATTTGGTCATATTCTAGTGGAGTATGGATCTATTGTTAGACATGGTGTGGGCTGTCCACTTTCAACTTAAACATTTTGTTATAATCCACTCAAGATGGCATTATATTTCTGTGCTCTTCAGGGCCAAGATATAATGGTGATTGGTTTTCAAGATTTCATTCTATTCGTCTGCCTATCAACTTATATTCTGTAACTGACTGAAATCACATAAAATTGAAGCAGTTTAAATCATCTTAAAAAAGAAATTACAAGCAATTTACTATGTGATTACCGTAGTCTCCTTGCAGCTTTCTCCCTTTCAAAAATGAGAGCTATTTAGATTTGTTTGTTTTTGGGGGGTTTAATGCCCTTTTTCAACAGAATTTCAGTTATGTAACTTAACAATTGTTAATTGATTCTGTACTGTACAAACATGTTCTCTGCAAGTAACTGCCAACTTCCCCACATGCATCAGAGGCAAAGGTCTAGAGTTTTGAAATCATAGTTTGATTTACGATTTGAGTTACTAACATTTGTTCCAGTATTTTTCCAAGAAAATAATATTAATATAGGTGATAACATGAAAAAAAGAAGTAAATGTGATAAAAAGATAGTTAAAAAACTTTGTCTCCGGTCGTACTATCTTATATAATGGAAAAAGGTCAATATTAATCAAAAATATTACTGGCTAGAAAAAGAGAATGTATCTTGGGAATTTTAAGAAAAAAGCATAATATGTAAGTCATTAGCTGACTCAAAACTAAGTGATAAAAACTTATCACAGTGAACATTTAATTATTCTGTAAACAGGTTAAAATTCACAGGAATTTTATTTTATTTTGCAGGACTACTTAAAATATTAGTATGAGTTATGGATCTCACAGAATAAATGTCATATGAGTATTTTACAACATACAGCTATTTATGCAGTCAGCAAGGGAGTTTGTTTCATTAGTTTTCCATTTAGGACACAGTTGTAATCTTTTTAAGATGTTGTTCTGAGCTATAAATTATAAGTTTAACAAGTTCTTCCTACTTTTTTAATGTTTCTACTTTAATGAACATGTTTAGATGAACTCATAGAGTTCATCATGTTAAACTTTGTGTTTATACTTTTTTACCATTTCTTGATTGATATGGTTGATAACAGCATGTAAATATATTTGCCTCAACAAAGTCTAGTCAGGTGGTTTCTTCCACCATCCAATTTCAGGAAGATTGTGGTTTATTTTGTTTATTTGAGGTTAAAAGTTATTACAGATAAATAAACATAGTCTAAATGGTGTACATAACAGGCTGCAAGGTCAGTTCTTAAGCCCATTAAATGCATGAGCATTGATCAGAAACATCATTACTCTATCTGTCTTTTAGACAGAAATTATGGTCAAATGTCTTGTCCCTAGACACCAAGCTGAGGAGAATTTTAACAGCCTATTTCAGTGAGGATCCTTCCAAGTATCATTATTTTTAGTATATAGTGAAATATGAAAACAATTAGTCCTAATTTATGTAAGCAATAGCACAGAACTTGTCACATAATGACATTTTGATTTAGTCACAGTTGTTCAAATCCTTCAATTATTCGAAGACACATTCCGAAGACCGTCAATTATACTTCTTTTCATAAATTTGTTTGTTATTTACTCGTTCTTGATCATTTTAAACATAAAAAGTTCAAAAGAACTAAAAGACTGTCTTCTAAAACCTATGTAGAAAGCACTTGGCGATGATGTCTTGTCCGTAGACTTTTTGGGTAAATTTCGGCTTTCATTTTAAAATTGCGATATCTCTGCCAAACATAGTCGTAATCACAAAAATGAGACCATTATTTAAAGAGAAATGACTGAATTTTTAGAAAATAACATATTTGAGTTGAATAAATGCATTTCAAAAGGTATGCAAAAACTGAAAGCAAGTAGTAAACAAAAATTTCTAGAATTTTGAACTTCAAAAGAAGATAATAACTACAAATCTTTGTGTAATTTATTAGTTTTTGGGGTTTTCTACATTACTTTTATGTACCTTATCATGTGGTAACAATTTTGTTGGGTCTTAAAGAGTTATTTGAATAAAACAGTCCTTTAAAAATGGTCATGTCTGTTTTATTTTTTCCCTGATGATTCATCTTTATATCGAAAAAAAAATATTGTCAAACTATCAGACAGCGACAACTACCATTGTTTTTGTAGAACCAAGATATATGGTAAATTAACATTTCAAAATAAAAGAGTTTTACAAACTTTTATTTTTGACCCCAAGTGAAACAAAAAAATGCATTTGATTGTGACTGAGGCGTAAAGGATCCGACATTTGTTACTGCGCGACCTTTAGTACAATTGCCGGTCTATTATTTGTTGATTCTCCATTCGGGCTACATATAACAAGATCTATCTTTATAATTATAGTCGGCGCAAATTAGGTCAATCTATAAATATAGAAGTTCTTCGTTTACTTCCACTATTGGTCTTATTGAGCACCTATAAAATGGAGCTTTAATATGAGTTGTGCTCATCAATGAACATGTTTTCAGAAGAATTATTTTTATGTGAGCTTTTGGAAATTATATAATTATTTGTATCAGTTACGTAATAGTCAGTGTATTGAAGTGACAGTGTAAGCCAGTTAATCAATTTGTCATGAAATTTAATTTACAGTGTGCTTCAGTTATTGGCGATCAAATAATTATCCCGACTTTACGAACCGGTGTCTTTATCGCCTTTGACCACAACTTTTACTGTTAACTATATACATTTCAAATTATTCATCGATTAATAGTTTCTGTTTTTTTTTCGTAACAGTTACAATACATTTGCAAAACGTGTGCTACTTATGCTACATGCATGTTTCTTCTTTCATAGGCTGTGCTTACTTGCCAGTTTCTTACGAAACATCCTACTTAGACTCAAAGTCATACATTCGCCACTGCATGTTAAACCCTGTCCAATATATTATCATTCTGCAAATGACTGACCTAAAGCAGACGTATATTACTTTTTTCGTCGATTTATGGATCATGGATTGTTTCACTTTTTACCGCTATAGGTACTGCGTGTTAATATTTCAGAATCAGCCGTCGTTTTGGCTCCGGAAATTAGAATCTTGTATGTATTCACTTTACACAAAATGTACTAATTTGTGAAACTCGATCATTATGAATATAATCACCAAAGCAACCAGTTGAATCTTGTTTTTACTAACTTTACACAACATATACTAGTTTGTGAGAATCGATCGTTACGAAAACTAGTTGAATACAAATGGATATGAAATACTCATTAAATTAAGAAAATCAACAGGGCAAAAGGGTACGAAAGAACGCTTAAATTCAAACAAGTCGAATGGTCCTGTAGAAACCGTGTGACCACCGCAAAATGTTGCCTAATACTTGAACTCAGTGCTGTTGTAAATTCTGGTCCTTTTTGGATTATGTAGATAATCGCGATATCGCTTTCGATGTGTCAATGTTTTATTGGCATTTAAAGCTAATTCAGGTTTTTGTACTTGATTATTTCATATCGACCTTTATTGACAATTTCGAACAATAAACGATAATAAATACTGTTGAAAACGGAGTTAAACCAAAACAAACAAATAAATGATTATGCCTTTTTGTTAATATTATTTCAAGGTCATTGCATACAAGAAGATTATTATCAGGTAATTGTACACTTAAAGTAGTGTTATACGTGTAAACAGGTACGTAAACCGATCGATATATTTTGTTTTCATGCATTTCAAACTTATCATTGAAGGAAATGGATATGGAAAATGTAAGTTAACTTTTTTTATTTGACATCAGTTTTACAGCTTACAAATTGCATTAAACATAATCAAAGTGCGTGACGAGTAGCGCAATCAAAAGTGATTCATTCACACTTTAATATATTGTAGTAAAATTACACGTTAACATATCTAAGTGTTTAAGAATGATGATATTGAACAGAAATGTAAATATTTTCGTAAAATGAGAATTTTATACGTATTTTCATTTTTGTGAAAATCCTTTTTTGTTAGTATAATTAATCATTTGAAACAAAACTCATAGAATGTATCCGGAACCAACTGTTCCATCTGAAAGTTTCCAGATATTGTTGAGCTGAATGTTGGTGGACAGATGATGACAACATTGCTGAGCACTCTAACAAAGGACCCTGACAGCATGCTGGCCGTCATGTTTAGTGGACGTCACGTGATTAGCAAGGACAAAAATGGTCGCTTCTTCATTGATTGCGATGGGCACCTGTTTATACACATTTTGAATTATCTACGATTTGGTAGTTTACCGCCAAAAGAAAGTATTTTGGAAGTGCATGAAATTGCGGTATACTTTAACATTCAATCACTTGTAGAATCATTAGAAAGGTACCATATATTACAATATCGAAAAAGAATAGCAGAACTCAAGGCTCAAATTGATCTTCCTCGATATGAAAAATTAAAACAAGCAAGTATATTAAGTAAAACACCATAAAAATAAGGATTAAGTTAAACAGGAAAAGCCACATTCAATGAATGTTGCCGCCCATATATAAAGGCATACATACACTAAATAAATATAATCCGCATAATGGCGGATTTAAATAGTCCTCAGTTTGTTTTGCTCTGTACAGCTATTTTTCTTATTTTCTACGCATTTAATTTTTGTTGAAATCACAAGACATATCTCTGCTTGATATGTACTAAATACTAGGTAGCACTTTCATAATGAAAAAATAATATGACAGAATTTGTCACGGATACTTAGATCATACACCACCACTACAATTGGGGCCTCAGTTTTAGCAGATTTTGACATTTGTGTGATTGACTAAAATTTTTTTTTCTTGCATCAAACATCTTTTGTTTTTTACTCAGCACTGACACTATTCTTCAAGAAAATGTAAGTAACAGGCATTTCTTACATTTGTCTGCATGTTTGTGAGTTTGGGTTTAGCATCTTTTCCAACACATTTTCAGTCATATAAACGATGGTGTTTACTTGTTACTTGTATCAGTGAGCAAAATGCCAAAATTTCACACAGGATGTCCCACCCAGTCACATCATACATACTACGGTCTTGCCAGCTACAGTCTGTTCATCAATAATTATCATAAATGTAATTTCAATTGTTTAGGAACATTGGTTCGAGTCTTTGTTATGTAATGTATGGGTTGATGTGCTCAGTTGGTGTGCATGTATATACATTAACACGTAACCCTATTTCCTTGTTGAGTGCTGCATGTATAAGATGGCTGAGTTCTTTAGATGTGTTATTACTAGAACATGTTATCTAATTTTTTCACGTCATATCTTCTTATTTTAAGAAGATATTTTTGTCATTCATGAGATGATACCTCGTTAATACGATTTGGCGTCTCTATCTGACGAGAAAATTATCTTGCCAAACATATTCGCCTCGTGCGAAAATAAACAAATAACTTCAAGTTTTGTTTTGTTATATATGATTTTGTTTTAAGAGAAAAGGAAATTGGTATTTTACCAAGACTAATATGTTCCGATATTACTCTGAAACAGATATTGATGAACATTTTAACAAATATTATTTTTGAAATTTAAAACAAAGTAAACAGAAGTTATAATGATAGGCATTTTATGTGAAAATAGTTCATACATGCATAAATAAATACACTAATGTCTGGTTGCGACTTATTTCTGGAACACGATTTTTCCTGAATATTTGTGTAAGCTTTACGATGAGTGTCTATTGCAGTTATGTACTGTAAAAATAAGATACGAGTATCATATTTCAAATTTTCGTTTTAGCTTTCATTATACACACGCTGAAGTGTGTATCATAACGTGGGTATCATATTACAACACACACCTGTGTGTGACTGTTATATCGATAATATATCTATATACTGTACACATGTATATTGCGAGCCAGACAAAATAAGTATATTTATTTAACATACGATACGGAAGAACATTTAAAACCTAATTATAGATAACTGAAATACCTAACAAACTAGTTTTCAAAAGGATTATTAGAGAAACAAGGTTTCTAAAAATCAATTTTACTGTGAAAATTCGTTGGTGTCTTGTCGATTTTGATAATAAAATTGTGTGTGTGTTTGTGTTGTTTTTTTTTTAGCTCACCTGTCATGAAGTGACAAGGTGAGCTATTGTTACCTCTTGATGTCCGTTGTGCGTAGTGCGTCGTCCGTCAACAATTTCTAAAAAAATCTTCTTCTTAAAAACCACTGCGCAGAATTACTCTAAACTTCACAGGAATGATCCTTGGGTGGCCCCCTTTCAAAATTATTCAAAGAATTGAATTCCATGCAGAACTCTGGTTGCCATGGCAACTTTTAAAATCTTCTTCTCAAAAACCAGAAGGCCTAGAGCTTAGATATTTGGTGTGAAGCATTGCCTAGTGGACCTCTACCAAATTTATTCAAATCATGATCCCGGGGTTAAAATTGACCCCGCCCCAGGGGTCACTTGATTTTACATAGGAACATCTTAAAAAATCTTCTTCTCTAAAACCAGAAGGCCTAGAGCTTAGATATTTGACATGTAGCATTGACTAGTGGATCTCTACTAAAGTTGTTCAAATCATGACCCCGGGGTCAAAATTGACCCCGCCCCAGGGGACACTTGATTTTACATAGATTTCTATGGGAAAATCTTCAAAATATTTAAAAAAATAAACCAGAAGGCCTAGAGCTTAGATATTTGACATGTAGCATGCCTAGCAGACCTCTACAAAAACATTTCAAATCATGACCCCCGGGTCAAAATTGACCCTGCCCCAGGGGTCACTTTATTTTACATAGGAAAATCTTCAAAAAAATTCTAAAAATACACCAGAAAGGCTAGATATTTGACATGTAGCATTGTCTAGTAGACTTCTACAATATTTGTTCAAATCATGGCCCCGGGGTCAAATTGATCCCGCCCCATGGGGTTACTTGATTGTATGTAGAAAAATCTTCAAAATTTTCTAAAAATAAACCAGAAGGCACAGAGCTTAGATATTTGACATGTAGCATTGCCTAGTGGACCTCTACAAAATCTGTTCAAATCTTGAACCCCCCCCCCCCAGGGTCAAATTGACCCAGCCCCAGGGGTTACTTGATTGTACATAGGAAATCTTCATAAATTTGCTTAAAGTAAACCAGAAGGCCTAGATCTTAGATATTTGATATGTAACATTGCCTAGTAGACTTCTACAAACTTTGTTCAAATCATGACCCCCGGGATAAAATTGGACCCGCCCCAGGGGTTACTTGATTGTACGTCGGAAAATTTTCCAAAAAATTTCTAAAAAGCATCAGTTTGACATTTGAAACATGTAGCTCATATTACTCAGGTGAGCGATCCAGGGTCATCATGACCCTCTTGTTTTAATCTATACATAGCTTATTTTTAGTAACGTTATATGGTTACCAACAATTTTTAATCGGCAGTTTTGACGAGGTCGAGGTCGATGATATTGAATGCACTTTGGGAATAGACATATTTTCATTTGTCCGCCGTCAAGAAACAAATGGCATTCGAAGATTTCACGTATATTGAATGTGTTCAAATCATTTTAAAATTTACATTTTTCTGACGCAATATTCATTATTATTTTCATTTGACATATTTACATATAAATCGAATGAAAAGATATACCATTTCGGGATACGTCTTTATAACAAGAGGTCTATGATGGCCCTATATCACTCACCTGACTACCATTGCTCAAAATTATATGATCAAGTTTTGACATAGATCACATAGGCATACACATTAAATATCATTAGGATAAACATTTTCTTGTTACAGTCCCTTTTGACCTAGTCTGGGCAAATCTCCATACCAAGTATTTTTATAAAATAAAGGGAGGTAATATGTCATAAATTCAGTCAAAAGTTATCTATCCTGATTGTCCAAGTCCATATAATGTCATAAATGACATTTGAAATCAGTATCTTCATTGGTTACTGAGATACACCCATTTTAATTTGAAACAAAGGGAAATAAAATGACATAAAATCAGTCCATAGTTATCTATCCTGATTGTCTCAGTCCAACTAATAACAGTAATGAAATTTCAAATGAGTTCTTTAAATATTTACTGAGATAAATCCATTTTATTAAAATCAGGGGAGATAATCATGCACTGGTATATGCATGTAGAAAATAAGTGTACAAGCCTTTAAAACAATATATTAGAAAGGTATTCATATCGATAAATGTTTAATCAAGAGTTATCTAACATGACTATTTCTTACAATGGAAGACATAAATAACGTTTCTAGTCAATCTCATTAGAAGTTGCTAAGGATATATTCTTTTTAGATAAGAAATGAAGGGAGGTAATTTGTCATAAATTCAGTCAATATGTATCTTCACTGATTGTCTAAGTCCATCTGATGATATAAATGAAATTTCAGATCAGTATCTTCATTAGTTACGGAGATATACCCATTTTAATTTGAAATAAAGGGAGGTAATTTGACACAAAATCAGTCCATAATTATCTACCTTGATTGTCTCAGTCCACCTAATGACAATAAGGAAATTTCAAATGAGTCCTAAAAGTACTTACTGATATAAATCCATTTTGATTAAAATAAGCGGAGGTAATCAGATATAAAATAACTCAGGAACCTATGATTGGATCTGACAGATTTGTCATGAAATCCAAGATTTATTCTTGGTGAAGATATTTTGAAAGTTAGTATCAAATCAAACCATAAATGAAGTCCCTATATGGCTGCAAAAGCCAAAATAGCAAATTTTGGACCTTAAAGGGGCCATAACTTTCGAACCCATGACGGGATCTGGCCAGTTTTCGAAAGGAACCGAGATATTATACCACTACAAGTTGTGTGCAAGTTTGATTAAAGCTGATTACAAAATGTGGTCTCAATCGTGTTCACAAGCCAAAAATAGCAAATTTTGGCCCTTTAAGGAGCCATAACTCAGGAACCCATGATGGAATCTAGCCATTTTTGAAAGGAACCGAGATATTATGCCAATACAACTTGTATGCAAGTTCGATTACAGTTAATAGCAAATTATGTCTCTATCATGTTCACAAGCCAAAGAAATATTAAATTTTGGCTCTTCAAGGGACCATTACTCTGGAACCCATGACGGGATATGGCCAGTTTTCGAAAAAACCTGAGATATTATGCCACTACAAGTTGTGTGCAAGTTTGATTAAAGCTGATTACAAAATGTGGTCTCAATTGTGTTCATAAGCCAAAAATAGAAAATTTTGGCCCTTTAAGGGGCCATAACTCTGGAACCCGTGATGAAATCTGGCCAGTTTTCGGAAAGAACCGAAATATTATGCCAGTACAACTTGTGTGCAAGTTTGATTAAAGTTAATAGCAAACTGTGGTCTCTATCGTGTTCACAAGCCAAAAATAGTAAATTATGGCCTCTTTTAGGGGCCATAACTCAGTAACCCATGATGGGATCTGGCCAGTTTTAGAAAGGAACCGAGATATTATGCCAAATTCAAGTTGTGTACATGTTTAATTAAAATTGACTACAAACTACGGTCTCTATCGTGTTCACAAGAAATTGTGAACGGACGGACAGACGGACGACGGGCGAAGGGCGACCAAATACACTCGAAAATTAGTCGAAAATGATTTTCCTCTCTTATATGTGCTGAACAGACGTTGAATGTATATTAAGACGCCTTATTTTCATCACGTCAATGCTGAATCGTACCGGTGTAGGAGAATAATGGTCACTAATTCAAAACATTTTGTATAAAGTCGACAACTGCAGGGCTTATTTACTCATCTTTATAGAACACCACCTTTCCATTCATCTACTTATTATGGAAGTTCTATCATAAATTAACGAAAAATGGAAAGAAAATACTAGTAGGGATTTGAACTGGTGGTCTGCAACCCGAAAATTACGCATATATACTCGTGTCCTCACATAAAACCCCTACTTTAAGTTTCGATTTGCAGAACTTGCCAACGTTGGAATATAAACATGAAAACGATATTATTTCAAGCAAAATGCACTCAGAGAAAATATGACTGTGATTAAAGCATCTGTTCTAAACGAAAGTGCAAAAAATTGAAACAATATGGTCTATTTACTTTGGACTTCTTTCGACCATTTCCTATATGTAAGAATTGTTACGGATCGTATTTAAATTAAATTTGTTACATTTCGTTTTTAAATATTCTTGTTATTTCTGTTTGTAAGATGACTGATTTGTTATTTCAAAATAGCATTGTTTATTGCGATGTTCTACATTTCCACTCCATATATTATTCAGTGCTACATGTACAAAACACTTCCCTAATATAAAGTGTAGCAATTACCTTATTATCCCCTTTAATACATGTATCAATAATACTGACAGAGAAGATTTAATTATATAAGTAGCACATATTCGAAAATAACGTCATCGTGAATATTCTCCACAGATAACATAGTTCATTGAAGCACTGATAATATGTATTAATGTAAATATTTATGACCTTTTGCCTAACTTGTAATTGTGCATACAGTATGTTTAAGCTGGTATGTGTTAACAATTTAATCAAAGTTTATGAAGTAATTAAAATATTACCTCAACGACATCCATTGACATTAGAGGAATGTTATGCAAGTGCAGGTATATCACAATAACAATAACAGTGATCAATCAAACCCGCTTAAAACTTCCTGCTTTGTGTGAATATTTATGCATGACACCGTCTTTATCGGCCAAGCTAAGTTATTAATAGTTTATGCTATTTTAGAAAGTTTAAATCACAATATGTCAAGGCATGCTAATAAATAATTGTACCATAATTTAGATCTAGTATCCACCGTTAAGGAAAATAAATATGTATTTTTCAGGTACATAATAATTTAAGTACTTATATTTAAGGACAATCTTACAATTTGAACATGTTGATTTAAACACGTCTGATGAACCGATTTGGTGTCAATTTGATTCACTTCGATCCAATTATCTGCGTTATATTTTGTTATATTCCTGAAATAAATTCTTTCTTATCTTTTGGGCCGTGATGGTAAATTTTCTGTTACTTTCAAGGAAGAGGTCAGTACGGGTATTGAAACCGGGAACATTTCTTATAGTAGGTAACTGGCCATCGTACAGAATGTATCGCTGCCAAAGACGATCTTGGTATCTTGACTGTGATTTAGTGATACCTGCAATATTAATATTTTCTCAATGTACTGTGAATTGTGTCAAGCAGATCGACATCTACAATGAAATCTGTTTCTCACGGAGTCTTCTTCTAAGGAATCAAAAATGACACATGTGATGTCAGTTAAAATTTACGTACTGTAATCTTTTTAATCTCTTAGGAATTTGTTATATAATCTTTCTGGATGTGCGCATAATGTTGTTATCAAAGGATCATGTTATCTTGAATATGGAAATATTAAAACAGGATACTACACAACTTTTCTTCAGTTAGATGCTGAATAAAATATCTCTGACTGAAGTAGGTGATTACGCAGTCAAATAAAATTCCAACGTGTATGCACATTTCGACCTCTATTCTACATTACATACTAGTGACCGAGTTGTTTTTCTTCGAAAAAAGTTTTACTATTTTTGGCAGAAACTGTAGGATTCTTCCTTCTTATAATTATACTGATCTTTCAAAACAGCAGTCGTACGTGCCGTATGGTGGCCGTTAAATGTCGCTCTGTACTCTGGGCATGATACTACGAATCAGTCAATTTGAATGACACAGAATGTATCTGTATAGCACCAGGTAAAAAGAACAATGTCCCGTGGTCACCTGCGGCGGGCGGGTGGCCGGGCGGCGTCCCCTGAAGTTGTCCGCACTCTTACTTAAGCAGTTCTTATCTGACCACCACCAAACATGGTCACAATATCGATAGGTACGATATCTCGACCGAATTTGAATAACCCCCTGGATTATCCCAGAGGCTTTGCAGTATTGGGTCTTGAATTGCTAGAATTGTGTAAATTGACAGAGAGTGTCCGCTCTCCAATTTGAGAAGTTTTTATCAAATGCCCACCAAACTTGGTCATAATGTTTATGGGTATAATATCCCTCGATCTAGAACTCGATACTTCAAGTCTCCCTAATGTAATGACCCTTGAATTACCCAATTTGTGAAAATTGGCAGTGTCTGGTCTCTTAACTTGAGCACTTCTTATCCAGTATTCACCAACCTGGGTTATGACAATTATAAGCAAAATATCTCGGCCAATTTCGTATAGTTTCTGGAGGCTCTGAATTCATTGCCCTTGAATTGTTAAAAATAGTGAAAATTGACAGTGTCCTCACACCAACTTGGATAGTTGTTTTGTCCTGCCACTACTTCATTTCGCTAAAATCGGATTGCCATGTACATTTTGCCTTTATACCTCACTCTGCCTTTACAAGGCAGATGCTAGTGGACTCCTTTATAAGTGCATTTACAACAGGCATTGTAAACAGGGTGAAGATTTCAGAAGATGTAATGATCGTTCATCATGCACCCACTGCGAATACCACTGTAAAATAAAAAAATAAGTATATTATATTAAATTCTATTCTATTCCACCTCAATATGGTAAGGTACGAAGACATTTTTTAAGCCCGAGTCAATCAACTTTGACTTTGTCAAAGTTGGTGTTTTGGAGCGTAAATCTTCTTCAGGTTAGAAATTGAGGCTCTTTACTTGTTTAAAGCAGGCATTTGTCATAACTGTTGGATGTATTTAAGTCATTCATTATAGAAGGATTTTCACTTAATTCTCACTTTCGCACCGGAAATGGAACAATTTTTACGCATTTGATTTTAATTCAGAAGTCGTCGCTGTATTTTGTCCGATTCGAATCTTCATTATTGTTTGGTACATGAACGTTCGGTTAGCACCTATGATTTGAATTACACGTAAGTCTAAGGTTAAAATTAATGTTTTTGTTGTTATATTTAAGCAATCGTGTCTAACTAGAGCAAGCATTGAGCCGGGGAATTTTCAAATCACACACGCACATGCACACACGTACGCACAGACATAATTCAACTATTCGCTCCACACACACGCACGCACGCACGCCCACACGCACGCACACGCGCACACAAACACATGTTGTCCATAGATTGGTTGCATCAAATTTAACATGGAATGAGAATAAATTACGTGTTTTCATCTCAAGCCAACGTATTACATTGAGACAGACGTATTTTATTATAGTGGGTGTGTCAATCCTTGCTCTGTACCATGTTTTGATCTGGTTATGTTTTTCACCGGCCATAATTTCGCAGTTGGTTTATTCCAAGGCGGCCTTTATTTACAACCTCAAACTGGCTTTTTGTGCCATTGGCTTTTATGTCAAGTGATAGAATACGAAAGCCGAATTGTTTCAATAAAAATATTTATCGAATATGTTATATTGTATTTACGAGATAACTGAATTAATAGATTAATATATAAATTGTTCGTATCTCATGTACGTTACAATCGGAAGTGTTATCAGATAATTGTACATTTTCTGTTTAACATGTGTATAACATTTGAGTGTTACTAAGTATTTCAAATCAAAAATTTACAATTCGCTGCATTGTAGTCACTGGATATGGAAAGTGTAAGTGAACAATTTTATTTTGGAGCTGACTTAATTTCTTCAAACCTAGGGAAGGACATCTTTCAGTCAAATTCTAAAATATTGAACATCTTGAGTATACGTTTAATATCCGTCACCTAAGCGCAAAATGTGGATAAATGTTTCTTCATATCAATGCATTTATCCGCTTTTTGTTCAGTGGTGACGATAATATCAATTACAGTAAAACTACGGTAGGATCTCTTTAAAGTGGCACAAATATGATGATATGCTAGGCTGGCGGATTAACACAGTAGTGTACAAGTCGATTACGTTTAGGGGACATTGCATAATAACATCAAAAATATGAAAAAAGTAGAATTATAATTGTATCTTCTATCTAAAATAGTTGTAAAACACAATAAGACCAAACCAAATTAACTACTTGCTCAACGGATTTCCCGCTCCATTCGTTTTAGAATTAAAAAGAAATCAGCTTCCGCTCGCTTCAATTTTTGCTGGCTCATTTCAAAATTTCAGAGCGGCCTTTTTTCACTGTAAGGGGCCTTTTTCACTGTGTAGAGACAGGGATTCATACAATTTGATACTTTTAATCATAATAATCCAATAAAACACCAGGGGGAACATGTTTCAGTCCTGTATTTGTCTCAACAATTGCAAAAGTATGCAGAATTGACAGCCGATATGAACAATTAGATTATGTAGATAAATTTGGGAATGGTCATTAAAGGAACAGTTTTCGTCAAGATGAACTTCAATATTTCATTAATATTTAAAACAGTGTTATCAAACAATAATTAGTGATACGAGCAAAAGTTTTGCTGCGATCCTTAACACGCATATATATATGATTTAACACTCGAAAGGTAGTCCAAATTGAATGATACTACCTGTTCATAATTTAACTGCTGACAAATTATTGAAATTTATTTTTGTATGTGTGATACAACAGTAAGTGTTTCAGGCATCCATAGTAATAACGATTCTATCATCAGAAATTTGTTGTGATTACACATTATCCCGTTAACCTTTCAGCAAGAAGGCAGTAGGCATTGGGTATCGCTAAATGTCTTAGTCGTAAAAAGTCTCGTATCAAATACAGTTTTTGAATATTCTCACATGATTTTTCCATTCTAAAATGTTGATCGGATTACTATCAAAATTACATTGTTTTAGAGTGAATTTCAATTTCGTCAATTTTTATACCTTTTTACACATGGAAGAATTAAGTTCTCTTGCCTAACCAGTCCATGAATCTTTGATGTGCATACCTTACCTTAAGACCAAAATGAACAAGAGCGGTCAGTGGACAGCGCGCTCGACTGTTCTCAGTGCTTGATAGTATAATATAAGCTATAAGTAAAACTTTAACATTACAATAAGCATATTCTAAGTCGAAAAGGGGCCATAATTCAGACAAAATGTTTGATAGAGTTGCCTCCTCCTTTTACCAGACTGGAGTTATGATGGTAAACAAGTATGCAAAATATGAAAGCAATATCTCAATTGACTTTGAAAATATTTGAGGTGGTACGCAAACTTTAACATTACAATAAGCATATTCTAAGTCGAAAAGGGGTCATAATTCAGTCAAAATGCTTGATAGAGTTGTCTGCTCCTGTTTTCAGACTAGGGTTATGATGGTAAACAAGTATGCAAAATATAAAATCAATATCTCTACGGACTTTGAAAATATTTAGGGTGGTTTGCAAACTTTAACATTTTTGTGACGCTCACGCTAACGCTAACGCTCACGCAAACGCCGACGCCGGGGCGAGTAGGATAGCTCCCCTATTCTTCGAATAGTCGAGCTAAAAATGAATAAGTCTAGGTCTGTTGTCTAGTCTGTTTGTGCATTTTAGGACAAATATAGCAAGGGCAATGGAGCTACATGCATGTGTTTGTGTAATACAATGTGACATTTGTAAAATGCATGCTTTTGAGTATATTTAGGAGTCAAGCCTTTGACATACGCATATTCACACTATTCCAAAAGTTATGTAGAGCCAAAGGCATAAATATTTTATGTTTGTCCTGTTGTTTACCCTCATAACTTGTAAGAAATAAAGTATTGTTGACATACATTGTAACTTTGCTTTTAAATAATGGTATATTGCTTCTATCAGCTATGTAAAATGGACAGAATTTTTCAGCGGAGAAAGGGTACGCACATTGAACTTAATCAGGGCAAAAGAATCCTAAAGAGCTTACAAACTCTCATTAAAGGCTTACTCTTTATCATTGTCAAGCCGTTTATTGTTATGACTTGCAGCATCAAACGTGTGTCTTTCCGTTTCTGCCAAAGTTAAATGTTAAAACAAAGAGAAACCGTAAAATTAGTCTTTGAATTTACATGTGAATTGAGCCATCAGCGGTTGATGGATTTCCTGGCATCTGGCGAAAATGCATCATGGGTACCTACTGTTGAGATGATTGCAGTGTTTTCATCCCAGTTTTTGTATCTTGCCTAAGATTAAAATACATACTTGTTGTTGTAGTTTGGAAGCAACGTGTCTGATATATTTTCTATTACAGTTTCTTTCTGTTATGGGCTACTCTGTGATGTAAGTTTCTCGCTGTGTTTGCTGAGCACTGTGCTTCCGGGAAATTTACCCTTACCTTTTATTTTTGGAATAAGGACAAAGCTCATATATTTTCTCGTACATAATCTTGAGTGTCAATCTGAATACCTTAATGCCAGTTTAAACTGTTTCTGCTCTCAATTTATTACTTGGTTTTCGTTATACATAACTTTGTACATTATAGTAGATAGAAATATCTCCTCTGTATTTACAAAAGAAAAAAACATTTGGCGTGTCATATAGTTCATTTTCTAATATTATATGCACAAGATGAACTTTTTGAAACTGTCTTGCGTTAAACATTGAAAACCCTATACTGCAACTAAACATAGCTTTTTGAAAGTTCTTCCTCAAGAAAAGGGAAATTTATCTTACAACATTCCTATTTCGTCAGAATGATCTTACCCATATAACAGTAGTTATTTTATGTTATTTTACAATACATGTTGAATAATTATATCGATCGTGCTCCAATACTCGCAATCATGTTATGCAGCTAAAAACATGGCAGTTCACGTACTGTACAGAAAAACACATTTTCTAACAGCAAATGGTATAGGATTCAACTGTGTTTTTAAGGCCCGTATAAAATGCATATTTCTCGCCATAACCAATGTTTAAGTTAAAATAAGTTTTGTCCATTATTTATAATAAGATATATATACATCAGACGTGATATAACCTTATACAGTTTCAATAACAAAAAAAAGTATCTAGGGCGCTATTGTGACCTTCACTGTTTTCATGCAAAATAATGCATAAATGATCACCTCTTTAAAAAATCTTGCATGTAAAACCTGTCATGCTGGGTCACAAGGTGTGCACTTGTTTATCTTACGTCAATCAGTAAAGATAAAATACGTATAACAATTAGTGGTACGATTTAAACATGCCAGACATATAGCTTTCCCAGACTTCACGGATATAAATTAGAAGGCAATGTTAATATTTTCCTGAAATAGGAGTTTTATTTCTTTCAGCATATTTTTTTTTACCTTTTGTTTTGCATTTCTTGATCATTTAAAAAAGTGGCTTATTTTGAAAGTTTCCAGATGTTATTGAGCTGAATGTTAGTGGGAAGTTGATGACAACATTAGTGAGCACTCTAACAAAGGACCCTGAAAGCATGTTAGCTGCAATGTTTAGTGGCCGTCAGGTGACAAAGGATGGTCGCTACTTCATCGATTGTAATGGGCACCTTTTTGAACATATCTTAGATTACCTAAGGTTTGGAAGTTTACCACCAAAGGAAAATATTGTGAACGTGCATGACCTCGCTGTATACTTTAACATACAGCCACTTGTAGAATCATTAGAAAATTTCCATACATTACAACATCGAAAGCGTATAGCAGAACTCAAGTGTCTGATTGATATTAAACAATATGAAAAATTGAATCAAGAAGCGATTGAGAAGATTTATTCATACAGCGCAAGACAACACGAAGGCAAAACATTGCATATAATTCCTAATTCAGACATATGCGAACATGGATATTCCATATCACATTATTGTAAAGACTTATGTAGTTTTCCTGTTCGCAACAAGATTAACATATTTTTGACAAATGCCGGTGTCATCACCGAAGAATTGAAAACCTGAATAGCACATAATTTATCTGAGCTGGGATTCGGAATATACGACTATATATATGACACCAAAAAACCACTGAGTGGTGTTTGCTCCTGTGATACTGAATGTCATCATATTGCACTTCTCCCGCACATTTGATAAAAACTACTGTGTTGCGTAATCTATATGTAATGAAAATAATTCGAAGCCATACATGTTCACAATTTCCAAAGAAAAAAAACTGAAACCTATTATCTGAATAATACTGTTGTTCTTCTTTTACGGAAATAAAACACGTATTTCTATCATCTCGGTATATGAAATAGCAGATTTTGAATGTGCATTATCATTTACAGTTATTTTACTAAACACACAATTGAGAGCAGTATTTTAAAACTCATGTTGCATCGTTGCTTTTCATTAGTCTTAATATGCCAAGTGCCTTGTGTCAAAGTTTACCTATACTATCCAGTTTGATTGTAAACAGTTTTTACCTATCAGCTGTTACCTAAACAACATAATCAGACCCGGAAAAATTGGATTGGATTATGGCACCTGTTTAAAACAAGGGCGTAACCAGCGAGATGTATAGCGCCGAGAGGGGGTAGGTACGGGGAGAGAGTTTGGTCTCCTCCCTGAAAGTTTTTGATATACAGGTATGACACGGTGGGCACTGGTGCATTTTGGTCTAAACTTTGATGTATGGGAGGGGGATCCCAGCAATTTTAGTGCGATCAGGGGGCTCTCCCCTTGAAAAGTTTGAAATACAGGTATGCAATTTTGTTGTCTGGTGCATTATTCGGCCTAAATTTTGAGGTACAGTACTTGAGGTGTACTGTCCTCATTTCTGTGCGTGTGTGTGTGTGTGTGTGTGTGTGTGTGTGTGTAGGGTGGTGTGTGTGGGGGTGGGGGATGAGGGGGGATCTTCCGCCTGGAATATTTTGAAATATAGGTATGAAATGGTGGCGTTTTTGGTCTAAATTTTGAGAAAATATTATTTTTTTTTGCCGAAATAGTTTGGTGCAACTTTGAATAGTGTAAGGGTGTTTGTGTGTGGGAGGGGAGGGGGGCACGGTAATACGGTTTTCTGCATGCAATTCTCTATTTTTCCTTCTGAAACACGACACTCTATAATATAGAATTAATTTTCTTATGCCTACTCTTCAATAATCCAACAAGGCGGCAATTATCATATTGTCTCTAAAAGATATATTTTAAAAGAAAATGACAAGGTTTGCCATTATGCACGAACATTATCATATCGTGATGTCGAGCTGACGTCCGGAATCATTATCATTAAGTTGTGTTGATGTCATAATGTAACAGTAACGTTTCGCGAGTGAAATTTGTACAACTGTGTTAATCGAACAACGAAATATGCCGTATTTAACATATTATAATTTACTGTTGGCCATGTGTTTCGATTTTGGCAATATAACATATCTTACATAAATTGACAAATATCGACGTTATCGTAGTGGGTTACGTTTCGTACAGGATATAATGTCAAGAAAAGGAAGATATACATATCAAAATGTAATAAAAATCTCACAAAGGTTATTACACTTTATAATGATAACGTGCATAATCAATTAGTTTCATTCAATCCGTAAATATACTTACGAATTACTACGTATTAAATTAAACAAGTAAGAATGAGTTAATTGTATCATTTCCAGACTTAACAAACACATGTTTATTTTTAAACATGAGACATTTTATTCATGTCGACACATTAACTTACTTTGAAGAATGTTTTAGTTAAATTGGCTGTTTAAAATCTATTATCACATTTCTTTTTAAGTTAGCTACACCACAACTGCAACGTGATAAAAGAATTCCTGAATAAATAAAGCTAATAAAATGTTGGACAGTTTTTCTTATGATTCAGTTTGGATAATGAGAGCTTACTCAAATACGTGTCACAATCTTTACATGTTACATTATGATCCACTTTCTAAATCTTATCCTTTTGCAAGCAGTTGTGTATGTTCATTATTCAAACAATAATCGTGAGGTCTGGGCAAGGAACTTTAAGTAACAAGATATACGTGAACAACCCTTTATTACAGTGTACTTAAATTGAAAGTCAGTCTTATTTAATTTCTCAAAACGAAACAGTTTGTTCATGATCCTGTATTACTTGTACAGAAATCCAAAAGAACAAGATAAGACCAGGTTAATCACGGGTTAATCACATTTATAAACTGTAAAGCATGGTAGGTTACATATTGGCAGAATATATTATTTCATTTATTGTACCAAGTATCGATTAAAATGATAATACATGTTCTTAAGATTGTAAATAACAAAGTGTATACGCATGTCAATAATGAAAATAACAAACATTGAATGTTTTTTAAATTTGATATTGGCCACTGCCTGAGAAATAGACGTCATGACATACAAATAAATTTATAAGACTTTAAAAATCTAAGTAAATGATGAAATACTATAAACATGTATGTTAAATTAAAGTTAAAAGTATGTTGATTTTTATTTACAAAGAAAATACCCATTTAATCAAAACTTTACACAACCCGCGGGTTAATTCTGTGGTTTTTATAAGTACCACACAGTATTATGGCGTTTTTATTTTTAGCAACACGTAAATAAACAATCAGTCCTTAGCAATCTCTTTTAAAAGGAAAGATATTGAAAGTAAGATCAATAGTTGGCTTGATAGGATAGACATGTAATCATTTTGTAGTAATAGTTTTGATGGATCTAACCTTGCATCCGTCATTTTTTTTATTTTGCATTTAATTTATATACTTTGTGTAAGTTTTTTTCTGATTTCTAATTTATTCACGAAAGCCTCAAAACATTAGATCGTATCAAAGATGAAGCTTATTTAAACATGATTACGTGTTAACAATGACATTATAATGACAATATAAGTTAGTAAACTAAATGAGTTAGAACTAGATTGACATACTTTTGTTTTTTGTTGTTTTCGTTGAATCGTATTGAAAAAAAGGAGAAATTAAAGATCAATTTTCAAAACACTTGTTTACTGGTCCGGGAATCGAACTCCCGACGAAAACGTATAAGACGGATACCAATACCACTCGCACAACGAGGAATTACTATTTGCAGCATAAACGTTGTGCATTGACTTAAATTTATGCTTTTGTTTTGTTTGTTTTCAAAGCGCCTTATTACTGTGCGATACCTATATTTCTGCTTATTCTGCGGGTCAAGGCTGTCACGCAGAAATAAATTCCGTACATTTAAAAAGTCAGCAGAATTTATTTTTTAACGCAGATAAAATAACTTTTATATTGCGCTTAATATAATGACTCGACACCTTTATCTTAACGAGTTTTTCGTCTGCTGTCAATGTATTCAAACCGTATCGATTGTGGTTGATTGCTTTAAATTTGTTATTGTATCAATCTATTGTACATGAATCAATGGTTACTATTTCGGGCGTATAATCTTTACAAATGTATATCATTAAACACGCTAGGTTTATGAACAGTTTGTCAAACGTTGTATAAATAGATAACGCCATCAAGACATAACTGACAAGAACGATATGCATTTGAGTCGTTAATTATGATGTAGTAAATGCGGTATCTATTTTCATGCTGCAAATATGGCCAGATAAGTAGCCTACAACTGGTAGTAGGTGGTTTATGAATGTGCACATCAACTTCTGCATATCAAAATGTTCGTCAGAATCTGTAGCTTTCAGAACTGCCTGATGCCAGTTTCTAGTCACTGGACAAAGTCTTCAAATTCAGGATGGCCGCCAAGATGGCCGCTGATACATGAAAATGACATCCAATATATAAAATTGCAAAATAAAAGCATTTAAATGTTGTAAATTCATTTGGAATTATTATAACATTTTTAAAGGTAAAAATCTGCAAAATTATATGCATGAATCGATATGAAATAAAAATTTTGACACATGTTATACCAATTTTATATGTACTAAAATGTGATAATACTATTTTCTTTAACATACGGTCAATATACTTTGTTTTTGTGCTTCCATTTACTGTTGTACCTTACACTATGCAATCCCGAGTTGACCAAGAGATGATAAATTGTAATAGCATTATCATTTTGTTAAAGGATACATTTTAGTTATTGATGATATATTTTAGTGGGTGGGGTAATTCTATATAAAATATATTTAATGATAGGTGAATTAGAAACAAATTAATAATCATTTTTTGTAATGTATACATTCTACTATATACTATCATTATCAAAACAATGTAAAGTACGAAATATATATTTAGACGAAAATCTAAAACTATTAAGTTTATTTAAAAAAATGGCTGCCAAGATGGTTGCCACAATGTTTTTGAACTGACTTATATACTGGCAACAACTCCTTTGAAGAATATGCTTCAGCTTGTTGATTTTTTTACGTTATTTCAGTCGTAGATAAGTTGATTATTCAAATGCATTGTGATTTACAGAGATATAGGTTGAAAATGTAAATATTTATATTAGGGATGGGAACGAATACTGAAATCAATATTCGAATATTCGGTTTGCCATATTCGAATATTCGGTTTGTTTTAATGGAAGCTTTAAATTCTTATTATAAGTGATTGGCATATACACTACGTATTCATTTGTTTAAAGCGTGGATCATCGTACGTAATAAGACCAAAAAATGTTTGTTTCGGGTAACCCGATCCTACCTAGCAAAACCCGCCGATCCTAACATTTTATTTCACGATTCTGTCAGTATAATCAAGAACAGATTTAACTAATTCACTGTTTTAGCTTCAAAATTATACAAAAAAATCAAAACGATTATAATTAAGACCGTCGCAATTTTATCTAAAAATAGCAGGTCGTCCCATTTAAACACGTGACGCACTGTTGTATTACCGTCGCCATTTTGAAAATTTCAATCGGCGTGTAAAAATCGTCGTGTAAAAAGCAAGTAAGGCAGACTTAAACCTCCTTCAACATGAACTTATGCATCAATCATATGTTATTTCTTTATTTTATTTTAAAGTACTTCAAAATTTAATTCGAATACGGCCGATGGCGGATGAAAACCGATTCTGCGGATGGTCTGAAACGTCGTACAAAATATTGTTTAAAAGATCGACAATATCTACAAGTTTTGTATTGTTTTCGAAAAAAAAAATCTACAACTTTTTACATAAAATAGGCGCCAATAAAAATGAACAAAAAATAAAAAGATATCACATTAACGCCTAATACAAACTGTTAATCCGTAGCGATGACCCCAGGTAATTATACATTGCAATTTTCTTGTTAATTGGACATCTTTTGACATGCATCTGACGCATTGACGCCTGTTGCAAACTGTTAATCCGTAACGATGGCCCCTGCCAATTATGCATTGCTATTTTCTTGTTAATTGGACATCTTTTGATATGCGATAAACAAACATGACTTGGTTTTATTCTGTATAATTAGCATGCTCATGTTGCCCAAAATCAATGATACTTATTTTGAAAAAAACAAAAAAAAAAAAAAACAATAATTTACGAATATTTGAATTTGATTTTCATATTCGAATATTCGACCGATTTTCGAATATTCGAATATTCGTTCCCATCCCTAATTTATATACATATCCAATGAATAGTTAATTATTAACAGTAGCATGTTATCATTTTAGCTCATCTGAGCACAAAGTGCTCAGGTTGAGCTATTGTGATCGCTCACCGGCCAGCGTCTGTCTATCCACACTTTCCTATAAACAACATTTCCTCCTAAACCACTGTGCCAATTTTGATGAAACTTCATAGGGATGTTCCTTGTATAGTATTCTTTCAAATTGTTTAACGAATTGAATTCCATGCAGAAGTCTTGTTGCCATGGCAACCGAAAAGAATTTTTTTTAAATCTTCTCGTCCAAAACCACAGGTCTTAGGGCTTTGATATCTAGTATGTAGCATTATCTAGCGGTCTTCTACCAAGATTGTGCAAATTATTCCCCTAGGGTCAAATGTGGCCCTGCCCTGGGACGAATTGGTTAATAAAGACGTATATGGGGAGAAAGTTGAAAATCTTCTTGCTCAAAACCAAAGGGACCTGGGCTTTGATATTTAATATATAGCATCATCTAGTGGTTCTCTATCAAGATTGTTCAAATAATATCCATATAGGATCAAATATGGCCCCTCACTTGGGATTACATGGTTTATACAGACTTATATAGAGAAAATTATGTAAATCTTCATGTACAAAACCACAGGGCCTTGGGCTTTGATATTTTGTATGAAGCATTATCTAGTGGTCTTCTGATAATATTGTTCAAATTATCTCCTAGGGTCAAATATGGCCCCGCCCTGGGTGTCACATGGTTAATATAGACTTGTTTAGGGAAAACTTTGAAAATCTTTTGGTACAAAATCACATGACCTTGGGCTTTGATATTTGGTATGTAGCATTATCTAGTTGTTCACTAACAAGATTGTTCAAGTTGTATCCATAGAATAAAATATGGCCCCGCCATTGGGGTCACATGATTTATATAGACTTAAATAATGGAAACACTTTGAAAATCGTATTGTCCAAAACCACAGGGTATAAGGCTTTGATATTTGGTTTGTAGCATCATCTAGTGAGCCTCTACCATGTTTGTTCAATTATATCGCTAGGGTCAAATATTTCCCCGGGGGTCACATGGTTCATACAAACTTATATAGAGAAGACTATGTAAATCTTCATGTACAAAACCACAGGGCCTTGTGCTTTGATATTTTGTATGAAGCATCATCTAGTGGTCTTCTAACAATATTGTTCAAATTATCTCCTAGGGTCAAATATGGCCCCGCCCTGGGTGTCACATGGTTTATATAGACTTATTTAGGGAAAACTTTGAAAATCTTTTGGTACAAAATCACATGGCCTAGGGCTTTGATATTTGTTGTGTAGCATCGTGTAGTATTCCTTTACCAATATTGTTCAAATTATACACTTGGGGTTAAAACTGGCCCCGCCTTGGGAGCACATGGTATAAAAAACTTCTACAGAGAGAAATCCTTTAAAAATATTGTCTTAAAGCATACGACCTAGAGCAAAGATATTTGGTATGTGGCATGCTCTTGTAGTTCTCTACCAAGATTGTTCAAGTCATGACCTTGGGGTCAATATATGCAACGCCAAGCGGGGTCTCTTGTTTTTCATTGATATGGGAAAAATCTTCTTGTCCAAAACCATGGGGCCATTTGGTGTTTGGTATTGCCTACTATCAAGATTGTTCAAATCATGACCCTGGGATCAAAATTGACTGCACTCCGGAGTAAACAGTTTTTACTTTGGCTTATTTAGGGAAAAGCCTTTAAAAAACTTTTGAAACCATAAGTTCCAGAACTTAGATATTTGGTGTGGCATGCTCTAGTCGTTCTACCAAGATTGTTCAAATCGTGACCCTGGGTTCAATATGGGACACGCCCGGGCGGTCCCTTGTTTTTACATAGACTTATTTGTTTTTGAAGCAATCGCATAGCAATTTGGACGGCAAGTATAATGTTTGATACAATATTCAATACTCATCTTGAAAAGGATAGAAAGAAAGAAGTCCGATTTCATGGCAAAGTCGCAAGGTAACCATGTTATGTCTCTTGAAAGTGCCGACTGCATTTTCTTGACGGTATGGCAGGTTTTTAAATGATTGGGGCACCAGCTTTGTAACCCACATTCTAGGATATGGCAAAGATATTCCTTGGACATATATTGGTAACGTCAAGATGTATAATTAATGTGAAGCAGATACATATCATTTTTTGATAAATACAATTGCAAGAACCAAAATGAAAAGAGGTGACATTCACATATCTAATAATATTTATGTACAAGGACACTAACGAGTTCTAAAAAGATTAGAAAAGTTTTCTCCTCCTTAATGGACAACACAAAGAAAACCTTGCTCGTTCAATTATACAGAGTATATACTGCAAAATGCAAGGAACAGTCTCACCAACAATGGAGTATTCATTAAACCTTGGTGGGCAAGGTGATAAAGCAATCGAATTACCTGTTGATAGTAACCGTGGAATCTTATAATGAAGAAGCCCAAAAACCTTCCACCAACAGAGAACAGTTTTTACCAGCACTTGCTATCAGTTAATGGTATGGCGGAATGCACTTCCACGTGCAAGAGATTTCGGTTATGATTACAATGGAGAGAATAAGTACTTAAAACATAAATTAATGATACAGCCAGTAGCTGCTCCAGAGCTTTTGCGATGGCAATACAGGAGACATAGACCATGGTATTCGTACTGATGACTGAACAGATATTTTGCCTGATTGTTACAGTTCACATTCGTTCAGGTATATGTTGCTTCATTGAAAGAATCAACATTCTCATTTTTGATATATTTAAATATGCAGAAATGTTTGTTACTTAAACAGAAGTAACAACGTCTTACAAGTAAACTTAAAATGACTAATACAATATCGCCTAGGTGTGTTCTTGGCATGCATTTTGTACAAATCTTCCATCAAAAGATTTTCAACATCGCCCCAGGTATATGTTTTCAGGCAGTATCTTACGAAATTTCCACATATTTTATCAAATACATTTTTCAATCACAGGAAATGAAGACTGATGTAGCATTTGCGCTGGCAGTGCACTAGATACAGACAAAGACATGACATTGTGTAAAAATATGCTTAAATTTTATCCTGCATCGTTTGTGACAGTGACTCAGATGACTCAAAACATATTTTGTCAGATTGTATCAGTCAACATTTGTTCAAATATATGTTGTTATTTTTGTAAAATGAACTTACAAGAAGTGTTCTCATTTTACTTATTTATTTTTCAATCGTGTATTTAAAACATACAGATAAAACAAGGCAAACATATATACATATTTAAAAGTATCTAAATTACCCTAGAATAAAATACTGTTCTACGTTGTTTTATGGAAAGAAAAATAAGTATCGCTCAGCTAACGAAATGTTGTAAAAAGAAGGTGTTAAGCAGGCTTTTGAAAACAGCTAGAGCGTGAGCTTCCCTGATCTTGACTAGCAGTGAATGAAAAGGTGCGATTGCCATACATCATGGTTTTAGTTTTTGGCATAACTAGTGACAGCGTGTCTTGTGATCTTAGGTTTATACACTTCTATCATATCAGGGGATTGATTGTGTAAAGCCTTAAAGGTGTGGGTCAGAACTTTGTACTGCTCCCTGTATTTCACTGGCAACGAATGGAACTCCTTCGGAATCGGTGTTATATGATTGTGACGGGGCGTCTTAGGGATGGCGTGTTCTGGACATGTTGCAACTTGTTAATATAGAAATACATGTACTGCAGAGCGCAGTACATGTATTTCTACAGAAACAACTGATGTTTTACAAGTATACTTTAAATAGCAAACACATATAATGCATGATTGTGTGTATTTGACGAATACAAAGATACCCAATTAATAAGTTTCCAGATAGCCTCTTACATATGTTCTCAATGTCCTTTTTCAATCTAAGGCTTTTCTACATTTTGTACTGCTATAATTTCCTCATACTTTTATAGTATGGGGTAATTATAGCAGTATAATATATAGAAAGATGTTTCCTAAAATAACAAATAAAAAGTTTGTTTTTTCCGGTGTACAGGAGATAAGGAACTGAAATGTGTAAACATGTACACAAAATACACATCATGTATGCTAGTGACTTAGATTATTTAAATAAAATTTTGCCATTTTGTATCAATCAACATTTGTTCAATGTATGTTGGTTTTTAATTTAGAATTAACATTCTAAAGGATATTCATTCATATTTTATAAAAATGTTATTGCAGAGCAGTATTTTATCTTTTACTGATGTTATACTATCTCACAAGCTTACACGTAATCTTAAAATGTCGAAAACATTATTACGTATGTTGTATTTGAATCATTTTTTACATTCTCTTTTTACAAGAAAATGACCTTAGTAATTCAATCAGTATCTTATGTAATTGCTACAAAATTTTGTATAAAATATGGTTTTAATTTTCGAATGAACATTTCTGTTTTAATTACTTTATAGAAAGAGTTAAGACAAATCTGTTTACTTAAACATCGAACCTTGTCATAATGTGAAAATAATATATTTTCATCATTTGCAGATTAACCACGCCCATTATTTAACTTAGTTTTACTAATGTCGGTATATATCAAATTTAATCATGTAATAATTCTTTTTTACGTGATTGTTCTGTCCAAAAGAAACAGTTTGGACATTAAAAAATATGCACTTTTACTTAACATGAATTTTATTGTATTACACTATAATCTTATATTAGTGTACGTAGATTTACCCCACCCACTTAGCTGTTTACTTAGCCCTTGATTGTTGGATTAATCGATAATAAATTAATTAAAAACTGTCATGTAAAATACTGATGATATAGTTTATGAAATATCTGAACATAATAAAGCACAGAATTTGAAAAATAAAATTAAGCAATTAAAAGTTATAGAATTATTAAAGGAAACAGTATTTTTTCTTATAATTAGGCATGCAGTATCCCCTATATTTTGTAAGAATATATTTCAATTTACTTTAAGATAAAATATACTATATTTTAATCTATTCTGCAACAGAAACTTGTATAAAATTAGGACCATGCCTATAAATTTGAAATATATTGTCAAGTTAGTTTGTATAGTATACTTTTTAATTTTCGGCGGCCATATTGGCGGCCATCTTGAATTTGAGCACTTTGCCCACCACTTTGATTCTGGCATCAACTGGTTTTGGAAACTTAAGGCTGTCACAAACATTTTGATAAAAAGTTTGCGATGTGCACATTCATAGATCACCTACCCCACATGAAAGTGAATTCGTTTGCGACAGTATTTCCCATGCGCTGAATTTACTTTCGATTTATGAAAACCGCAAAAATTATTTCCTGCTTTTCTCGAAGGTCGCAGAAATAAAGAAAAAAAATAGGACAAAACCGCAGATATTTTTACCCGAGAATTAACGAGCTATATGATAATTCTGAATAAATCAATGAACAGAAAACAAAACATTCAGATATACATTGGTATATATTTTAGTATATTAAGATTCAATTTTAAGCGTGTAATGTATGATTTTTGTGGTGCTATGTTATATAGTTAGTTTATTTGCCATAAATATAGGTATTTTCGTAAAGTAGAACTGTAATAATTATAGTCAATTTCATATATGTTTGTCCTCATGTCTATATTTTCACCGGTTCCAACTTTTCTTTGAAATGTGAGTTATTTTTTACCTGCATTATGTGATAAATATAGTAAGCGAACTAGCTGTATCTAAAGTCAAGAGAATATCACACAGATATGAACAGATTATTTTTCAATTCATTGTTTGATATTTCCTTATCTCTATGTAACTACTATATACTTTCAGACACCATTTAAAGTTTGTATGGTTATCATTAATACATCGTACAGTTGTATCATAGTTTTCGAGTCAAAAACCTGCTTTTTGAACTAAAACGTCCGTAACAATAATTCTCAGTCCGTGTTCTACCATGTATAGTCTTAGATATAATCTTATTTTCAGTTACAATGTCTTTTATATCCATCGAAATAATTGCCTGGCTGTATTAAGTACTTAATCAATGTAAGAACAATCTTCAACCGGACCGGGTTTAGATCATTTTATCCTCCCTTTCAGTAACACAAATACTATACCTAGTCAAAAACACAATTTCCTCATCATTCATATGATACAAAAAGTCCACATGTCCGAATACAGTCTTTCAAACATTTTCCCACAGAAAAGAATCTATCTTATTGTCTTCATGTCTCTTGCTAAGCAAAATATAGAGGTGTTGATGGTACGAACCATTGCACAATCCTTCATAATGCCAATATCTAACTTTGCCATAACCAAGCTGAAATAAATCTTCCCTGATGGCTGTCAGTAAGTTTTCATCTATAATTATAGAGATCTCTGTTTCTATATGATACAAAACGTCGGCTTTAATTGGAAACGAACCTCCATTTAATCCGTTTCTTTGATGTCCGATTGTTTGCCTACGCATGGACGAACAAGCGGGAATGGCATTTGCAGAGTGTGCCCTTGTTACTATGCAGATACATTTATCCTTATACTTACGTAAGCCAGCTAGCTTAGTTACAATATTCTGTTTCAATGTATTATACTTTTCTAGATCCAGTTTACTCTTTGCTTCATCAGCTTTCTTTTTATATTGCACAGTCTTAAATTGTTCCATCACATCCACCAGTTTCGTAATACCGAAGTGTTTTGCATATTCGTACACATGTATTACTTTATCATGCGGGGGAAGGAGTCCAAACCGCAGGAACTCTAACACGTGACCAAATATATTGGGGTCACAGTCAAGAAAGTATCTTCCAGTGCTATCTTGTGCAACTGGGGCATTTCCCTTTATCATGTTGGCCAGCAGACTGTCTGCCTCCTTCGTGATTGTACTTCTCAATGTGCTCATTAACTTTCCTCCAACGTTTAGTTCGATCACACAATCGTTTTCATAATCCTAAGAAAATTGAATTGCATGTATTTAGTAATAAATATATGATACAATTTTTCACTGGATTTTTTTTTTTGCACTATACCGTTATTTACAAAGAACAAAGGGATTTTCAACGGTGTTCCATGAGAGTCATCAAGTTCTTTCTGTATAAAGGTGAACTGTTAAGTTTTGTTTGCGAAGCCTGCGGCGACGTGCAAAACTACAATGGTAAAATTAGCCCGAAGATGTTATTTTCGAAGCGTATTACTTGATACAAAGTATAAATAAGGAAAAACACAAACCTTTTCCATGTCTCTAATAATCCCAAAGAGGTAATAAATAAGTTATATTAAAACATAAACCACCTGTAACTGTGTGCAAGTTAAAATACGATATTTCTATTTATAGACACGAACGGTTGTATAGTAAAACAATAGACTTAAATCGATTTTTGAAGAAGTCAGGAATGCAAAAGTTTATAATCGTAAATTCGAAGATAAAAGACTTTTTGTGGTATTTTTGGTGAAGTACTATATGTCCTTATCATTTTTTTTTTGTTTCAGTTACAATATATTTTGATAATTTTACTTTTAATTGCTTTATTTATATTGTTGTAAGTGCCATTTTTGAAAAATGTAATACTGTGACTTGCATATCAAAGTATTCGTCTCTTAGTGTTCTATCTCGATGCACTCCATATTTAATTAGTCCACGGGAAAATATTAACCATTAGTATAATGCAAATCAATATAGTTAAGTAAAAACGCGCGCGCACACACACACACACTCACGCATGCACGCACACACACACACACACACACACACACACACACACACACACACACGCACACATATATATATATATATATATATATATATATTCGGAGTTTCTACTGTAGAACATTATGAGGGAGAGAGAGAGGTTTGGAAACTGCGATTTTCATGGGATTGCCAGTTATGTTCATTAAGGTCATGCTGCTTATTTGATTATAGTTTAGGCATAGTTATTACGTTTCGATCTGCTTATACGAGGGCTCTTCAAAATAATGTAGACTTTTTCTCTAGCTTTTATATACTTTAATGAAGCAAAACTAGAAATATACCATGATGATTTGCAATCTTTCTACTAACGGCACTGCAAATTTGACGTGATTATGACCGTGCATTTAGGAGTTACGCCTCCTTGAAAACAGCCACTTACACGGACCCGGCGCACGGCGATCATATTTCAAAGACGTTAACGACGTCGTGCTTTCATGGTAATGGTTTCATTAAGTTTGCATTCATATTTGTAAATTTATTTTATAAATTTTCATGAGCAATATTTAAGTCATAAGAAATTGTTTGGTTAGAATACTAAAAATGCATGTACACTTATGAATCGCATCTCGGACAGGGTACTCAATGTGAGAACTTGGTCTTTATCTACGGCGTCATACATTGGCGTTAACATCTATTCGCATTTTTTTCGTTTTCTCCCTCCATCTGGACCATTTGAGAATCATTTGTACCACTTGAAGATAAAGACACACATGACTGAACATTGTTCTGGTGTCTGTTTCATTCGTCTATTAATTTCAGTTGCTATTCGCCAAACTTTCTCCATATCAAAGCAATTGTCTTAATATCCGTGCGAATCGATGACGATATTACATGCATTATCAACAGTAACACTCACTTTGTTTAAACGTTGTTTTCCTCCGCCTCCCACATCGGAATGACGCCATACTCTTGGTGCATGTCGCCCTGACCTGTTGCTACACTTTAGGGTATTTTTGGGCAAACAAGTTTATTGTTAGGTGGCAGGGGAGTGCAAATTTGCGAATTCCACATATACGTGTAGTTACCAGTGTTGAAATATCCATAGAAATCTCGTTTTTGCTTATTTTTCTTTGAAACTACTATGGACCATTGCAGATACTATAGACTACATAAAAACGCCTCTCCGGTCCTATGCACCTGTCGCTTTTCACGCCAGATGTAGTGAAAATCGGCCAAAGCACCAACATTTTATAGACCAAAAATAGCCTAATTGGGCCTCACTTTGAACTCTGCCATCGATTCATTTCTATCTGTAAATCCAATTTCGTAGCATATATATATATAGTACGAACATAGATGCATACCCAGGTGGTGTGGAATGTGTCTGCCAACCACCACTTTATTTCCCTAATTTTCACTTGAAAAAAAGTGGATGGATGACAGCCGCGCGACTGGCCGACTTTTTGTTCTGATATTTATGTTTTAGCCTCAACCGGAAGTACGGAGCTAGGAATTTTAAAACACCCGCCTTGTAGAATCATTAACCGTTCCACATTACCCAGATATATTAAAGAATTAATAATGATAAATAACCAGTAAGATGGATATGCCTTTATATCTACCCTGTCCTGTTTATACAGAAAATCGACAGGGGACAAACTACGAAACCGTTCCCCTGCCACTTTAAGTTTTTTAGATGTTTAAATAAAATAAAATGTAACCTGTCCTGAATCCTAAGACAATTATACTGATATTAACTGAACAAAAAGTGTTGCCGTAACTTACAAGATAGCCGGTGAATAAGCCAATAAAAGTGCCCACCCCTCCACGCAAAAATCAGTCAAAATTTACATTCTGAATCAAAGTAACCCCAAAAAACTATTCACTGCCTTTAAAGTTAATTTAACATGATATTTACATTTTAAAGCCTTTCAAATGTTAAAACGATACACTTTAAACATAATTCTGGTATACAAATGCAGATCACCGTATTTGAGCTATCGGGACACCCTCTTAAAGGCCACCCATCCATCCTTTAGGACCACCCCAGCCACTATATAGCTTGATGGCATTGCTAGATATAGACACATGTGCTACTTTTAAACAAAATGGCATAAATAGTCATTATCTAGGCACTATTTTCTTCTTTTGGCCGTTTTATGATACGAATCCTACTGGCTGGGGGTCCTTAGCTACATTGTTATATGGCCACCCACTACCATTTTGAGACTCGCCAGGCCAAATTTAGTACTCAGAAATGAATAAAAACCACTATATGTTACAGTTCGTTCCGTAATGGGTTTAGATAAATGCAAAAAGTAAATATTTTAGCGGTTTGAAATTTTGTCTATTTTCCTTAAGGTGGCAGGGGAGTTCAAATTTGCGAATTCCACATTTAACGTGTAGGTACCAGTGTTGAAATATCCATAGAAATCTCGTTTTTGCTTATTTTCTTTGAAACTACTATAGACCATTGCAGGTACGATACTATAGACTACCTAAAGACGCCTCTCCGGTCCTATGCACCTGTAGCTTTCCACGCCAGATGTAGTGAAAATCGGCCAAAGCACCAAAATTTTATAGACCAAAAATAGCCTAACCGGGCCTCACTTTGAACTCTGCCATCGATTCATTTCTATCTTTAAAATTAATCCAATTTCGTAGCATATATGTATAGTACGAACATAGATGCATACCCAGGTGGTGTGGAATGTGTCTGCCAAACACCACTTTATTTCCCTAATTTTCACTTGAAAAAAAGTGGATAGATGACAGCCGCGCGTCTGGCCGACTTTTTGTTCTGATATTTATGTTTTAGCCTCAACCGGAAGTACGGAGCTAGGAATTTTAAAACACCCGCCATGTAGAATCATTAACCGTTCCACATATCCCAGATATATTAAAGAATTAATAATAATAAATAACCAGTAAGATAGATTTGCCTTTATATCTACCCTGTCCTGTTTATACAGAAAATCGACAGGGGCCAAACTACGAAACCGCTCCCCTGCCACCGTAGTGCAAACATTAGCGATCGAATTCAAATTACGACAAATCAAAAAGCGATTGCGCCGGTTATGCGTAGCTTTGGTAACAAGAGCCATGCTAGACATGGCCAATCCCCCGCCGGGCATATTATAATTGAAGGCTAAAGTTTCTGGCAAGTTAGTGTCTAAAAGTATTCATTTTGGGAAAAGCTTTGAAGAACCGTTTAGTTGTGGTCCACATCAGGGGTTTTAAAGATGTGGAAGAAAGAATTATTCAGCGGTGAGGTGGTTTACTGCTAAATTTTATTAATTTTCATGAACAGTATAGCTATGATGTTTTTCTATATGGCTACTGTAAAAAGAAGGAATGGAAAGCTAACAGGGAACAAGAGTGCCAGAATGTCACAATATATGCCCGTCACAGCAAATTTCTTTACTCTAGCAGCTGTATTTGCAAAATTAATGGAATTTTAACTTTGTGGTTGTTTAGTAATCAATGTAAGTCTTTTGTTTTTCTAAGTCCACAAAAAACTCCTTACCAGGTAGAGATATCTTAAAATACACCTAAAATTGGAAAGTAACATCCATGTTGTACCACAGAAAAGTGGTCTTGTTGTTTCCCTATGATCAATTATAAAAATGTTACAACATAAGTTATTTATAGTAACAACTAAGGGAAGTTAATCTTTAAAAAATAAAAGTTTTAAGTCCACACAAAAATCTTTACTAGGTAGAGATTGGTCAAAATACACCTCAAAATTGGATGTAGCATGCATGTTGTACTACAGAAAAGTGGTCTCGATTTTTCCCTACGACTAGTAATGAAAAAGTTACAATAAAAGCTATTTAAAGTAACAACAAAGGGAAGTAATTCTAAAGAAGGGAACTGTGCATGACACTTCGTCTCATGATGACACTCCACCTCGTGGTGGTAAACATTTGTGCCAAGATATATCGAAATCCCTCCATGCATGAAAAAGATATGCTCCGGATAAATTGTTTTAAGAAAATACGATAAAGGGGAATAACACAAAAATAGGCACGGTAGAGTTATTGTTCTTATACATTGCACTTCTACGCAATGTGTTCTATCAGTGTATGAAGTTTGAAGAAAATCCCTCAAGTACTTTTGGAGTTATGCTCCGGACAATTTTTTTTAAAGAAAATATGATAAAGGGGAATAACTAAAAAAAATAGGCAAGGTAGAGTTATTGTTCTTGCACACTGCACTTCCTCCCAATGTGTTCTATCAGTGTATGAAGTTTGAAGAAAATCCCTCTAGTACTTTCGGAGTTAAGCTCCGGACAATTTTTTTTTTAAGAAAATATGATAAAGGGGAATAACTAAAAAAAATAGGCAAGGTAGAGTTATTGTTCTTGCACAATGCACTTCCTCCCAATGTGTTCTATCAGTGTATGAAGTTTGAAGAAAATCCCTCCAGTACTTTTGGAGTCATGCTCTGGACAAATATCGTTGCGGACGGACGGACGGACGCACGGACGGAGAGCATTTCTAATATCCCCTTCGCCTTTGGCGTGGGGATAAATAAAAACATTCGACGTGCTTCGCCTATCAGCAAAAATGTTCAGTGGCGTTTATGTATTATTTTATGGTGGTCAACCTTTTCGAAAGTGTTAGCAAAGTGCATTGCCATAATTGTCAGTTTGCTGGTTATTTTCTAGATTCTCGAAGACCTCTGGTGTAACAGTTATGCCCTTTGTTTCACAGGTAAGCTCTGAACTGAATCAATATTAGTTATGACTGAATAGATCATTTTTTGTCAAAGTAGGACGTGGTGTTAGAAAACTAAAATATGTTCCATCTTTTCATAGGCAATGCATGCCAAGGATACAGGCCTATAGCCACTAGCCTCGGGTGTTTGGCTTACTGCTGCTCCCCAATTTTAATGTGTCATTTCAAAAGTCCTAGTATCGGTGCAAAGTGTATGTGCCCAGCTACAGTATGATACTTTTCTATGATATTTCTGCCGATCACAAGGCCCAGGAGAACCCCGTGCGTGATTCGTTATCACACAAGCACGGATTGAATCTAACAAGAAAAAAATACGAGCACCAGAGACAGTTATGGTAAGTTTCAACAACATAATACTTTAGTTATAGAACATTATGAGAGAGAGAGAGAGAGAGAGAGAGAGAGAGAGAGAGAGAGAGAGGGGGGGCGGAGGGGGGGGGGGGTTGTAAATTTTCATGGGGTTGCCAGTTATGTTCATTAAGGTGATACTGCTTGTTTGATTACAGTTTATGCTTACGTTTTCATCTGCTTATAGTTATACCCGTTGCATTTTATGTGAATTCAAGTTTCGGTCGGACATATAGGTGTTAAATGCTGTTTCTTTGACTTTTCTGGTTGTTGTTTTGACATTTCTCTTGCTGATTCTTGATGATTTCTTTACTTTTGCAGTTATGATATTTGTGTGCAGTTTGATAATTATGCTATGAAATATCTGTGTAATTGTAAATTCTTGCTTTTTCGTCTTTCTTTAAAGTAGTCTCTTGTACCATATAATTATCTGGTTTGAACTTCATTGACCAGTCCTTTTTCTATGCTTCTAGGGAATTCATTTTGCAGAATTTGTGTAACAAGTTAGGATTTCCGCATAAGACACACAATGGTGTTATATGCAAATAATCTACTGTTACTTTTAACTGAGTCGTTTAATGGTTAAAGTAAATCAGGAAGAGTCAGGGGTCTATTGCTGAAGCTTGAGGAACTGCATTAAGTACAGGTAGAGTGCATGAGGATAGATATTAACAACGACACTTTGGGATATGTCTTTTAGTAATGACTTTGTACTCTTTGATGCTAATGAATGGGCTACCAGTGGCGTTTATGTATTCTGTTATGGTGGACAACATTTTCGAAAGCGTTAGCAAAGTGCATTGCCATAATTGTCAGTTTGGTGGCCATTTTCTAGATTCTCGAAGACCTCTTGTGTAACAGATATACCTTTTATTTCACAGGTAAACTCTGAACTGAATCAATATCGGTTATGACTGAACAGATCATTTCTGTCAAAGTAGGACGTGGTGGTAGAAACTAAAATATGTTCCGTCATTTCATAGGCAATACATGCCAAGGATACAGGCCTATAGCTGCTAGCCTCGGATTTTGGCTTACTGCTCACTGCTTCGAATTTTAAATAAATGACGAACACATACGAGAAATTCGTTTACGCGATATATTTACATGTGAAATACATAAGACATAAATGAAAAAGTATTGATCAGAACAACAGAAATGCCGGTATTGTTTCACGGCATAATTTATATTTTAAGGATATGAGTATTTTCGAAGAAAAGTCACACAATTTTCCAGCTGTGATCATATGACATTCAAGTTATCCAGACTCGTTTGCGTGTAATTTCTTTAACCAAAAACTGTATTTTGCTATTCATTATCATTAGTTGTTTTCGGTATCTATTTATCTGAGACACTGCTGGTCTCCTAATTTATTTGTCTTGCATTTTGGGGTGTTTTTTGGGTTGGTCTTATTAAAGGCACTGACCTCCAGATTGGGCTAAAATCTTACTTCAAATTAAAGTTTGGTCATATTATGACCTTTAGAACATGAACATTTGTTTCTAAAATATTTAAAAATATCCAAATTAAGAGAAAAAGTGGCTGTGACGGAAATCGAACCTCGGACCGCCGCAGCATTAAAGACATTTTCACCGCGTAACAAACGCTTTTCGATTTTCATCGTAAAAAGTAGTTAAACAGTAAATTCTTATGTTATTCCATAACATAAAGTTTGTCAGTAATTAAGCTTTTAAAGCCTTCTTAAGACATACAGCATTTAATTTATGGGTGGATGCTAGGGTATTTATATATATATACAGTCAAACCCGGCTGCAGAACCTCCCTTGGGGACTGAAAAATGCCGGTATTTGTGAAAACATATATTTTCTCAAGACAGGTGACGTGTGACCATAGTAAGCAGGTTATATTTTTTGGAGGCTGTCTACAGTACGGGTCTGACTGCATAAGGGAGTTCATCGGTTCTAAGACAAAGGTGAATGTACCAAGTAATATAGCAAAAACAAAACAAAATTATGTGGGATAAGGCCGTGACTTTATTGTAAATTTTCAAATGAAAATTATGGCATATTGTAAATATATAGCATGGTATATATGAAATTGATGAGAAAATATGAAAGACAAAGCTCCAGCTAAAATGCCTGGAAGCAACATAGCAGCGCGAAGGTGCAGAAAACTATGAAAATAAGCGCAGAACATACCAGACCTAATAGGAAATTGTAGGTTCTAGTACTTCGCACTAATGAGAAACGAGGCAAAGATGCTCTCAGAGATCTCTATGACATGAGATGATATATCAACAAAAATATTCTTCCTAGATTAAGTAAATGCGAAATGAAACATAACACCAATATCAAAATAAAATCTGATGTAAGTCAAGAAAGTCTTCAGCAAACAAACGCACAAAAATATTAAAATATTGAAAAAATTGTTTCAATGTAATATATGAACAAACGGACCGGTGCGAGGGAATGGTTATAGCAAACTATGCTACAATAATAATATAATCCATCCAAGCGATTGACTGAGCTAACCAGCAGACTGGAAACGTAAGAAAACAGGGGGGATTTACATATCTGTTTCAACATAACCCATGTGTTAGAGGTTTGTAGCAAAGTGATCCACAAATTATAAAAATATGTACGGACCTACACGTACATATAACAAATGCAACTTTCGACTGATCACTAATAATCGTATGGCCGATAAGTTGAACAACCCTGTTTATATAAGACACAGTCAATCCATGGACCAGGTGAATGGCCGACCACATGGTACAAGGCCCCCTCTAACGGTTAAAGAGCGCCCGCCCAATAACACCAATAATAAGAGATGACCAACCGAGCGCGAGGTTGCAGATACGAGAAGGTCAACCTAGACAAGTGAGCTTTTATTTTGATACTGCCGTAGTATACAAGAATAAATTTTTTTGTGGATCACTAAATATTGCTCACAACACGGACAAAAATTAAAATGAAATTAGAATTGACTTGAGCCAAACAATTTAATAAAGAAGACTTTCTTTACTGTACCCCGTATAAAGATTACAATTTGTAAGCGCCATTTAAGTCACGACAATAAAATAATTCTAAATTGATGAAATCAGATCAATGCAAATAATGTATGTTTACTAAAAAAAAATCAAGTTTATATACGCATACACGCCTTATTTCTTTCCTTTACTATATAACTAATACTAAACAAACAACTTAAACTGGTTTCAAAGATGGCGATTAACTGCTGTTCATATAATAATCAATATCCCAATAACACAATGCATCAGTAGAACGCCTTCGAAATATATATAGACAAAAATATCATAATTCTTTCCAAATATGCATGTACTTAAGCAATCAATATGCCGAAAGAAACATAAAATATACCGGGCTATTTATGAACATAAGCAGTAAGACAGAATACAGAATGGACAATTCATATGTAATATGACAAATACTTGTCATGTTATCTTAATCTTTACGCATTATTATTACAATTATTATTTTTTGTTTTAATTTCATCTAAAAACTACCCAGAAAGACAGGTTAATCGTATGCTGCGAGCCGGCTGCCCCAACCCTAACTCTTTTCTATTTTTTATGATATTTTTATATAAGAGGGGGGAGGTAGGGAGAATCCGCGGCTCTGACCAGCGAAAAGGCTCTCTCCACCCCCTGCTTTCCGAGTATTTACTATCATCATTGTTTCTAGTAGATAAAATAAATGTGCCAAACAGAACAAAAACAACACGAAAAAAAAAACTGGGTAATGTTCATGAGCTGTCATCGAATTATAAATCGATGTACAAAACGATGTCCTACAAAAATATTTCAGTTATGTTTTTTTTTACAGAATAAATGACATTAAGACCATCTCCTCATATTTATGCAAATACAATGCCAGAATTTGGCGAACCTGCATGCTATCGCTTTGTGTAGTAAACCCGTACTAATTCATGATATCTTCGTTCTTAAATTCAAACCAAATTTAACAAAAAACAACAAACAGAGTACCAAAAAGAAAAAGATAGTAACATTCGGAATGTTTATAAAAGAATACATGCAGTTAAAAATCAAGCCCGTTTCATTCAACCGTATTGTTCCATGATGATTAAATGTACCAACAGAAGCATACTAGCAAAATTGAGTTTATACACACACACTGTAAAGAGTTTGTTCTCCAATAGACCATAGATTACAGAAGCGGCGTGACATGTTTGGTGCAGCAGTACATTTTGTGGCAGGGTTCAGCAGTATGATTCACCATTGTGACCCTGAAACAGATTAAACTTGACGGCAGAAATATGTTAAAAAACAACAAAGTTACTGTAATGGGAAGGGAGGGAGGGAATTTTTGTAAACGATCTGTCCTCTACGGATTTCCGATAAAGAATGTACTTGTCACTGCACTAAATTTGCCCATGAAAATCCCGTGGGATTAAAACTTGTCAGACTAGTATTTGAACTGATACGACTATAAATACAAATACAGGTGCGGATTAGCAGTGAGGCGTTATGTTAGACAAGACGATACCCACCAAAATTAAAACAATTTATTTCATAAGAGAACATAAATTTACTTGTTTCAAGATATCTAAAAAGACAAAAAAAACTGTTGGTTTTTTTTTTGTGTGTTGTCGAACGATCTACAGGCAAGTCGCTTTAAATCTTAACCCTTAACGGAAGAAATAAGTCAGACTTGCTTGGAGATTTTTTGTACCCTTATAAATCCTACGACTGATAAAACTAAAGGATTAATCATATTAGAAACTGAAAATTACATGTCTATTCATGTGACCTCGTCTAAAATCTCATTAAATGGAATGTATTAATAACTAGATGGGAGCACTTTTTGAGAATTAATCAAAAATGCCGTTTTCTAAATGTTGGCAGCCCTAGCATAGCTGTGAGGTTTCATAAATTTCGCTACATGTTATATTTGTGTTTCAAACATACTTACATGTAAGTGTATACTTCCATGTAAATGTATATTAATCATATTATGTAAATATAACAAAAATAATTCAAGTCTGAATATCATGTCACGATTTCTAGTTTATATCTGAAACTTTAAATTACATTTCGTGATATTTCATGTATATGAAGTTAATTTAAACAATGCCAATTCTAGACAGAAAATAATAACAAACTTGTCCCTGCAGTTATTATTTTTAATTCAACAAGGAACCTGATATTTTGCTATACACAAGGACATATCGCCATTGAAAAAAATATAGAAATATTCTCAATCAAAAGGTCAAATCGTAGACTAAACTTAACTCAAGCGATACATTTTATCTGATTAAATGAAACCTGCACACTCAGATTGTTTGTCTTTTATCTAAGTATAGGACAGTTTTCAAACCACTAAGTAGGTCGAAACTAGCCAAATATAATTTTAGAACAAATTAAACTCTGTGCGAGATATAACAATCCGTCCCGATCAGGTGGAAGCCTCAATGCTATCATGACTATCTTGTTAATCAACTTGTACAACAAAACAATCTTAATATGTAGTTCTTGTAAAAAGATAAAAAACCAATAAAGGAAAAGAATATGACTTAACTGTCATAACGTTTTTATCATTCTCGTTTCTCTTTCAAATCTGTGATCCTTAACCGGTACAGAACATTCTAATACATCTTAAGATTTTCGCCCAGAGACTCTATGCTGTATGACACCAGTGAAGCGATGTCAATATTGCTGTGTTTTTTTTTAAATAATCAAACACGATTTTTCGCTTTAGAATACATTTAATTCACCAATTATTATCGTTGACTTATCTATGTGTCTATGTGTTTTAGCTAATATAGTTTGTAGTTTTAGAGGTGTGATGTAACAGAAGAGAATGGATGTTTTTACAGAGAGATTCTTACGATCACGCGCCATTAACACATCATTTTACATTATACATATGCGCAATCCTTGGATGACAGATAACTAGCTACAACTATAAGTCAAAAGGGTATGACGTAAACGTAATCAGACATTCCTAACACTGCTTTGCATTTCATAAAAATAGTAAGACTGGTCGATACGGTATATATCATTTATAAGGAAATGTCCTATATCGAAAGGTCCTAAATAATCCACTATGATTTTTTTCCACACACATAAAACAAATTGTGAGAAAACGTTACAAGTTTACACCTTTTCATAGTATATTCTATTTGAAAGCACATAAAATGCTAGAAACGAACGCATGCTCGATGTGAACTGTTCATGGCATTTTCCAATGTGCAGCCGGTCTTTCATGGTTTATTTCGTAGAACTATTGCATGACAAACGCTATTTCCGCACCATTTGCACTGCAGTCGAAGGAAAAGCCATAATAACAAAACGTTCCGAAACCTAGTTCGCACAGGTCATGTGTCAGACACCTCGTTAATTCTTCGTGTACTTCGTCTTTATACCATGCTACATTTTTGATGCCTGTACCAAATAGTATGCCAGTAGGTGGAATTTGATTATGATGCAAATATCTTTCCCCATCTCTTTCTTCAAAATACGCACAATTGTTTGTAGAGGTAAATGCAAAATGTTTGTCTTCTGAAGGGTGAAAGTTTTTGTTGAAATATGTTACAGCATATTGTTTCAGCTTTCTGAACTGTTCTTTGTCTAGTTTCTCTTTCAAATATGTGAACCTTTTCCGATACAGAACATTCTGATACATCATAAGACTTTCGCCCAGAGATTCTATACCAAAATATGCTGCACAATCAAAGATTTCTAACGCCTTTTCTTTTGGTGAAATTGAGCCATGCCGTAGATAATTCAAAATATTTTCAAAGACATTGCCGTCATAGTCGATGAAATATCGCCCATGTCTGTCCCTTGAAATCTGATGACGTCCGCTAAACATGGCGGCCAACAAACTATTTTCTTCTTTTCTCAATGTACTAAGCAGCGTTGTAAGTAACTTGCCACCAACATTCAGTTCTACTACTTCTGGAAACTAATTGAAAACAGAAAAACAGAAAAAAATGTCATATAAGTATTATCAAGTCACGAAGCTTTCATTTCTTATCTTTACGTCGGCTGTAAATACAGTAATGACCTATTTATTTATTTTGTTTGGTTTAACGTCGCAGTAATGACCTATATATGAATACGTACGGTTATAGTTATGAATCTGGACACGGATTATCTTGTACTTGACAGTAAATCTGGCTTTAAAAAGTGAGATTATTCCAGTTTTCGTAGTCTAAAACGACTTGTTTATATGCTGGAAAAGCTTTTTAGCGCAACAAATTTCAACAGTTAAGACATTCGACTGCTAAACAGGTTAACTTAATGCTGTAGTACTCAAATCTACTTAAAGGGCTGAAAGGTTCTATGTTATTGTGTTTAACGTCTTTTTCAACAATTTTTCAGTCATAAACGACGGTGTCTACTTGTAGCAGTGAGCACAATGCACAACTTTATAGTACTGCCTCACTTGAATATCACGCCGTAGACACAAGACATGATATCCCATCTATTCACATTATACTGACACCGGGCTGACCAGTCGTAGCACTATCCTCTTAATGCTAAGCGTCAATCGATGAATCTACTAGTACAATTTTTACGTCTTTGGTATGACGCGGACAGGGATCCATCGAAACCACAACCTTCCGCACTCGAATCGGGCGCTCTACCGCTAGGCTACCGAGGCGGTACTAGTTTAGTAAACTGATGCTAATGTTGTACTAGTATCCATAACAAGAGGGCAATTATTGTCCTATATCACTCATCAGAGTTGATCTGACCTTCTGATCTAATTTTGACCCCACATGACCCAGTTTCAAACTTGACCTAGATATCATCAAATCAAACATTCTGACGAAATTTGATAAAGATTGGGTCGCAATAACTCTAGAGTGTTAACAAATTGTTCTTTTGATTTGACTGGGTGACCTGGTTTTTGACCCTACACAAGCCAGATTCAAACTTGACCTAGAGGTCATCAAGATAAACATACATACCAATTATCATGAGTTTCAAACTCAAAATGTGAACTCTAGAGTGTTACTAAGATTTTCCTTTGATCTAGCCTACTGACCTAGTTTTTGACCCAACATAGCCTAGTTGCAAACTTGACATATAGATTATCTATACAAACGTTCTCACCAAGTTTTATAACGACTGGGTTACAACTCTGGCCTCTAGAGTGTTAACAAGCTTTTCCTTTGATTTGAAAACAATTATGTGACCTAGTTTGTGACCCCGCATAACCCAGATTTAAACTTGATCTAGAGATCATCAAGACAAACATTCTGACTAATCCTTATGAGTTTCAAACTTAAAATGTGGACTCTAGAGTGTTAACAAGATTTTCCTTTGATCCGGCCTACTGACTAGTTTCTGACCATGTTCCAGTTTGACCTAGAGATCATCTATACAAACATTCTGACCTTTTTGACCCAACATGACCCCACATGACCCAGTTTTAAACTTGACCTGGAGATCATCAAATCAAACATTCTGATTAAGTTTCATAGGGATTGGGTTACAACTGTGGCCTCTAGAATGTTAACAAACTTCCCCTTTGATTTGATCGGGTGACCTTGTTTTTGACATCACAAGACCCAGATTCGAACTTGACCTAGAAGTCATCAAGACAAAGATTCTGACTAATTATCATGTGTTTCAAACTTAAACTTTGGACTCTAGAGCGGTAACAATATTTTCATTTGATATGGCCTACTAACCTAGTATTTAACCGCAAAGGACCTACATTCAAATTTGACCTAGAGGTCATCAAGACAAACATTCAGACCAATTTTTTTTAAAATTGGGTAACAAATGTGGCCTGTAGAGTGTTAACAAGGCAAATGTTGACGGACGACGGACGACGCCGGACAATGACTGGTCACAATAGCTCAACTTGAGCACTTCGTGTCTGGTGAGCTAAAATTGTATATTAAGCTAGTCTGGTTAATAATAGGTAAACTGTAGGTACATGTGTCATGCTGTATGGATGTCATAAATGCTTCGAGCTCTGGTAAAAAGACTTTCGCTCAATCATCACTCAGAGGCATCACTTTGCACTTTTGTATTGTAAAATTAAGATACATGAGTATCTTATTTCTAAAACCCTTTTTTCAAATATAACGGGGGTATCATATAACAAAACACGGCTGTGTTGGGCTGTAATATCGATCGTATATTTATACACTGTACAAATGTATATGGCGAGCCAGACAAATGAAGAATTGAACAAGCGGTACGGAAGAACATTTAAAAACTAATTATAGATAACATAAAAAACACACAAACTAGTTTTCAAATGGATTATTAGAGAAACAGGGTTTCTAAAATCAATTTTACTGTGTAAAATACATTGATGTCTTTTCGATTTTGATAATAAATTGTGTGTGTGTTTTTTTCATGATCTATACATAGCTTATTTTTAGTAATGTTATATGGTTACCAACACTAGTCGAGACCGATGATATTGTAATGATGCACTTTCTTGATAGATAAATCGTCATTTGTCCGCCGTGGAGAAACAAATGAATTCGAAGATTTCGCTTATGTTGAATGTGATCAAATCAATTTAACAATCTTCTGACGCAATATTCAATACTGTTTTCATTTCTTTGACATATTTACGTATATCAAATGAAAAGATATACCATTACGGGAAAAGTCTTTATAAAAAGGTGCAGTATTGTCTAAAATGAAAAAGAAAGTAGTTGAATGAAATCGACTATGTGGATCATAAAGCAAATAAATGGAGCTATATTCTAACTGAAAATATTGGCGTAAATCGTGATCATGCCTAAATGCGGTTTAAACACGATCATTTAAACGTGTTTAGTAAAATATACAGAACAGCTCACGCGGAAAACCCATTCTACTCGATCCTCGGAGGATGGCCAAAACGAGGACCAAGACTCCAACTCGAAGATTCTTCGAGTCAGTTAGTTTCCGTTAAGGAATTTCGCTGTCTGACTCAAAGTCTTTATGCGAAGTCACTCGAAGAAAATCCTCGGAGTGACTCGAGGTAAAACCCAATTAGCGGAATACACACCTGTATTGGTTTCTTTTGTTCCCGAGTTACTTGACGAAATTTCTACGAGTGACTCTGAGACGAAAAAATAATTACCTATACAAATTTAATTGGGTCTTTGAATAACAGATTATGTTAGACCTCGATGACAGATTTCAGATTACATGGAGCAAGAAAATTATATTTTACGTAGTGATACGCGAAAAAACCCCAAATAAAAACAAAAAAAACCCCAAAAAAACAAAGTAATTGATGAATAATTATAACAGCATCTTTCTATTTTACATTATTATTTTTTCTGTTCACTTATAACATTTTAATACTTTTTGAGTGGAAACGGCAGCTTGAAAGTTTGTTTAGTTTTATATAATTCTTAAATATAGTCCATTGTACATACTTTTTGTCTTATTTAAAGAGCATAGTCAGAAAGTATTTCAATATCATACTTAAAATTTAACTTTTTAGCGGGTGTTATTTTAAAGTATATCTAGTTATGAAAAATGCCTAATTTAGTGCATTTTCCATAATTTTATTTCTAAATTTAAGTCGCAAAGTCAGAGATTATTTCAATATCAATATTTAACACCCTTTTTTAACGGCGGTCATTTGAAAGTGTATTTGATATTATATGACTTATAATTTAATCCATTTTACATAAATATGCTGCTTAATCTAATTCTTATGGTCAGAAACTAGTTCAATATCAAAGTTAACAAATTTTAAACAGTAAAAATAACAAGCTAATTATATAATCAAAGGCCTGAAGGGCTGAGAGTCGGCTAATGATTGATGTACTGGTAGTATAGTCTACCAGTTTCAGTTTGGTTTTAGTTTTTTTCCCCAACTGAACAGAGATTTTGTTACAGTAGATGAAATGGACATTCAATCGATGCCTAGTAAAACTTTGATTGACATTATACAAGTATTTAAACCCAATATATTTCTCTAAAATTAACGAGTGGTTCGCAAAAATAAAAATGTTGAAAGTACAAACTACAATTTGACAGGTGACACTAAGATACTGCCCATGACTATAAATATTTTTCCAGTAAACATTTGCCTCCGGCATTACCAAAACAGGCAATTATCGGCTGGTATATATTCGCACATGATAAAATTTGAATATGAAAATTTATATATTGAAATTTTATAGCGCGGATTGCCACATACAATTTGTAACGGATTGACGAAAGAACTGTTCAGATATTTTACAGATAAGGGGCCTGGCAATAACCGTGTCACACGCTAGGTATTGTTCAATCATATTATAAGGGATGTGAATTTAAAGTATACTTACTTTTGCGTTTAAAGATATGTAAATGTTGCTGAGTGTCAATATATAGTGTCATGAATGTTTACACTGACAGGAAAATTGCGCATTCGAAACTAAGAGAAGTTACTCGGACTAGCTACCAATTTCGGAAAAGATAACCAATATTAATAAATGCAGTTCTTTTTAGTTAAAAACCATCATTTATTCTATTTCAGACCTGTTAAACCCCTTCAAAACCATGTCAGTAGTCCCAAGTCTATGTACTTTCAATTATCCGTTTTGATTCATGTAGACAGACAGGCCCAGACTGGGCTGAAAAAAAATGTTTGAGCCATTTTTACGTGCTCGGTAGCAGGGTGGGTGTGGGGAGGGGTGTCCTTCCCGCTTTGAACTGCAGTCAGATTTTGAAATGGGCATTGTGGCGGTGGTAAAAGGGCAAATGTATCAACTGTAAAGTGGCAATATGGGGGGAGGGTGTGGGAGGATACCCCCTCCTGCAAGTAGGGTTTGGGGTATCACCACAAGGAAATTTTGAAAATGTAGACCCTTGATACAGCCTTTGGTGCGATTTCTAACTGAAAATTTTATGTTTCAATTTCTAATATTACCTAGATTCTTTTTAGTATTCAAATATTCAAAGTATGAATGACTGTCATTCATATTTTTACTTTCAGGTCATGCCTCAGCACTAGATATATAAGTCTGATATTGATTCTATGTATGTATTATGAAAATAAATTCTAGAATCATTTCTGTTAGAAATAATATCTATCATGTCTGTTACTTTAATGTTTAAATTTCATAACACAGCTCGATATTACCCAAAATATTATATCGAATATGGTTACACTTTCTTTTATACCGCCAAAATCTCCAGTTTCAACAATATGTTTTACAAATTGTGATGATATGAAGACAGTTTAGCAGCAATTGGCAGTATCTGACATTGAAGTTTACGGTGAAATTATTTAAATCATTTCATAAAAAAAATTGTTTCGTTTCGTCAAAGCACTCTAACATTACGATCTACTTTCGATTTCAAAAACTACAAGAAAATACAATTTAATGTTTCGCCGATTTGTTTATTTCTCGTAAAATAAGAAATAAAATCATTTTTAAAATCAGTAGTAATTAAACAAATCAGTAGAGCTCTTTCTCGGGATAATTTATCCGTTACTGACTGCAAAAATCAAGCCATGTGTCATCATGAAAAGCAGAATGGGTGACGGTTTCATTTTTTTGCGAACCTGAATCGTAAGCAAATTATCCAAACCAGTCAAAATTCCAGAAAGGTTACGATCTAGATTCTTTTAGTATTACAATATCCAAAGTATGCTGTCACTTCATCTTTTTACTTTCAAATCATGCCTCAGGACTAGAATACGAGTCTGACAGATTATATGTAGGTGTAATAAAAATAAAATTCTAGAATCATTTCTGTTACAATATATCTATCATGTACGTTACTTGAATGTTAAAATTTCATAACACAGCTCGATATTTACCCAAATATTATATCCGGATACGATTACACTTTTCTCCAGTTTCAACAATATGTTTTACAAATTGTGATGATACGAAGAATTTAGCAGCAATTGGCAGTATCTGACATTGAAGTTTACGGTTAAATTACTCTTATTTAAATCTTTTCATAAAAAGTTGTTTCGTTTCGTCAAAGCAGCCAAACATAGACGATCTACTTTCGATTTCAAAAACTACAAGAAAATACAATTTAATGTTTCGCCGATTTGTTTATTTCTCGAAAAATAAGAATTATATATCATTTTTAATATCAGTAGTAATAAACAAACAGTAAGAGCTTCTTCTTCCGATAATTTATCCGTTTACTGACTGCAAAATTCAACCCACGCAAGTTATAAACAGGTCACGCGTGTTCGCCGAGAGAAGTGTCCAGAATGTAGTTAGGATTCATCCGCGAAGTTCGCGGAAGAATTAACGTACTGCACATATCTTATTCGGGTAATTTAAAATGAAGCTGTCATAATTTAATTTCATCGATGTGGTAAACTCTTTGATAAGAGACATTCCAATGCTTTCAGAGGTACCCACTCAATAAAATACTAGCAGTATGTTCTGGAACTATATTTTGTCTTTCGCTGGATGTTAGGCAAGCTTTGTAAGCCTGCGCAATTCATAAAATGCACAGCACAATAAATTTGTTATTTGCGCAATGATTTAAAAATTATTTTTTGAAACGGACAGGGTAACAAATGGATAATTTGGCTAATAAGTTAATATGCAGTTTTTATTTGAATTTGTGAACATCATATTTGCTATTTTGTGACAAAAGGGCATAAAATTCGTCACCATAATCATATGCGCAAATGTATTACCAAATCCCGCAGAATCGTTATGCGTGTTTATGCTTAATGAGTTACCGCGGAAGAAAATACGTGGCTTTATTGAGTATTGCACAATTACAAGTCATAAATATGACAGATTACATCGTATATTGGTCATAGCAAATAGGATTGACATAAATGAACTTCATTCGATCAATGAACTCTTTGAAATTAGAGACAATCCAATGGAACTACATCACTTCGCTGTGTTGTGAGGCCATTTAAAAATGAGAAATCGTGCGATAGCAAGGACTCGTCAAACGCTTGACAGCGTTTAGCCGACTCAAAAATTCCATCAAGGTAAGGGAATACTGCCTCGGAGTTTCGTGAAATTTTCTCGCGTCACTCGAAATGACCGATTAGTTGTTTATTACAGACTTGGAGTCGCGCGGAGCGGCCATACAATATCGGAAATCATTATAGTGTTACCTGTATAATTCGACTCGGAGTTCCGCCAAGGAATTTCTCGGAGTGACTCGACGAAATTCCGCGAAAGTAATAAAACTATAACAATCGGTACTCCGAGTCAGAATAAGGCAGTACTCGGAGGAATTCCTGGCTATGCAAGTCTTTTCCTTCGAGGAAAAAAGGAAAGTGGGTTTTCCGCGTGAGCTGATCTGTATAGTATAATGGCTTCGAAACAAAGATCAAATACACTCGAAAATTTGTCTAAAATGACATTCCTCTCTTATGTGTGCTTAAGGTAATTCTGCACGTTTGGAACGAAATTTTTTCTACAATGTAGAATTTAATTAAACTCTGATTTTTCAAAACTTCCGAATATATAAAGATAATTCAGCAAATAAAAAAGATAAGGTCGTGTGCTTGATTTTGTGCTAGACTGATTTGAAAAATTTCGACCTCACACAGTTTTTCATAATGGGGGTTTATGGGAAAAACGCAATTTTCATAACATTTTCGCAAATAGAAATTTTTCTACAATGTAGATTTTAATGAAACTTCTCACAGTCGTAAAACAACATATGGCCTATAATATGGTGAAATAAAATATATAGGTCCGTGTGCTTATTTTTGAGATATCTGGCTATGATTAAAATTAACCGCCTTTTTCAAGCTAATTTTAAGACATTATTTTGAAATATATAAATATATCCAGGCATTATTCTACGTTTTCCGGATAAATGACGTTACGCCATCACTTCCGGTTTATCAAACGTGCAGAACTACCTTAACAGACGTTGAATATATACATCAAAACGGCGAAATTGGTATTCCGTCAACATTTTTGTGTTGGGTGTAATCTGTATCTATGCATGAAATCTCACAGTACTGAGGTAATCTCGACATAAACTTGTGCGTAGTTCGGGGCGCAAGAACGCAAGAAACATTCCTTGTATGCTCTAGGAGGCACCGCTCCAAACACATGTAATAAATTATGGACATGAGTTTTATTGCGTGATAATAATCAAAACACGAGTGTGCAGCACGAATGATTTATTTATTCTCATCTGAAAAGCTGTCAGCATTTCAATCAGATAAGATATCGGAACACAGTTATTGTTCACACTTACTATTGAACTAGCCCGCCGCTTAGCTCAGTAGGGAGAGCGTTGGTCTACGGATCGCGGGGTCGCGAGTTCGATCCCCGGGAGGGGCGTATGTTCTCCGTGACGATTTGATAAAAGACATTGTGTCTGAAATCATTCGTCCTCCACCTCTGATAATGTGGGGAAGTTGGCAGTTACTTGCGGAGAACAGGTTAGTACTGGTACAGAATCCAGGAACACTGGTTAGTTACTAATAACTGCCTGCCGTTACATGACTGAAATACTGTTGAAAAACGGCGTTAAACCCAAAACAAACAAACAAATACTATTGAACTATACATTAGCATTTGGTCCAAAGGCTAATAAAATTTACACCACAATTTGGAAAGCATATAATTTGTGAATAGAATAGATGTAATCAAATAAAAAATGCAGATATTTTGTTATTTGACCTCACTTATGCATGACGTTACATTGCTAAGACGCTTTATTTTCATGACGTCAATGCTGAATCGTACCTGTGTAGGATAATAACAGTCACTAATTCAAATCGTTTTTTGTTTTGTATAAAATCGACCAATTTAGAGCTTATTTACGCATCTTTATAGAACACTACCTTTCCATTCATCTACTTTTTATGGAAGTTCTATCATAAATTAACGACAAATTGAAAGAAATTACTAGTATGGATTTGAATTAGAGGTCTGCAACCCTAAAATGACACATTTATACTCTTGTCCTCACATAAAACCCCTGCTTTCGGTTTCGATTAGCAGAACTTACCAACACTGGAATATAAACATATAAACTGTATTTTTTTCAAGCCGAATGTCTTTAGCAAAGAAAATGTGATTGTGATTAATGCATGCGTTCTAAACGGAAGTGCGCAAAAATGGAAACATTAGGATCTATCTACTTTGGACTTCTTTCGACTACACCATTTCCTATATGTAAGAATTGTTAAAGATCGTATTAGAACTGAATTTGTTTGATTTCGTTTTTAAATATTCTTGTTATTTCTGTTCGTAAGATGACTGATTTGTTATTTCAAATAGCATTGTTTATTGCAATATTGTACATTTTCACTCCATATATTATCGAGTGTTACATGTACAAAACACTCCCCTAATGTAAAGTGTAGCAACCACCTAGTTACCCAATGTAATACCAATAATACTGACAAAGAAGATTGATTCATATATAATTTAGTAGTATATTATTAAAAATAACTAAATCGTGACTTTTCTCCACAGATAACATGGTTGATAGGAGAACTGATGTGTATTAATGAAAATAACTATGATCTTTTGCCTAACTTGTAATTGTACATTCGACAACGAGTTTACAATATGTTTAAGCTAGTATGTGTTAACAATTTAATTAAGTTTATTAAGTAATAAATATATTACCTTCTCGACATCCATTGAATAGTAGAATGTTATGCAAATGCAGGTATATCACACTAACAAAAACAGAAACTATATGTTTTGATAAATCAAACCCGTTTAAAACTTCCTGCTTTGTGTAAATATTTATAACTGACACCGTCATTACCGGATTACCAAACTAACTTATAAATAGGTTATGCTATTTCACAAATGTCAAGTCATGTTATATAAATAATTGAACCAGAATTAAGATCTAGTATCTCTAACTTATCCACCGTTAAGGAAAATTAATATGTTTCTTTTTTTCAGGTACACCAGTACTCATATTTAAGTACAATATTACAATCATTTCTTTTTCAACTTTGTGCTGTGATGGCAATTTTTCTGGTACTTTCAGAGAAGAGAGCAGTATGGATATGGAAGCCAGGGACATTCATTATATTAGGTAACCGGCCACCGTGCAGAATGCATCGCTGCTAAAGACGATCTTGGTATCTTGACTGTGATTTAGTAAAATTTTCTTTACATTACTTTTTAATATTTTCTCAATGTACTGAGACATGTAGCAAGAAGCTTGACATCTACAATCAAACCTGTTACTCTACACGGAGTCTTACTCTAACTAGGAAATATTAACATGTGTTTTGTCAATTAAAGTTTACGCACTGTACCCCTATCATTTCTTAAGAAATGTCAAATCATTTTTGTGGGTTTGCACATAATGTTGTTAATGTTAGCAAAAAGGCCATGTTTGGAATATATAACATAATCTGTTATCTTTAATCTGAAAATATTGAAACTGTTTACTACACAACTTTCTTCAGTTAGATGCAGAATAACATTTTACTGGAAGAAGTTTTCATGGATTATTTTGCAATCAAATTAAATTCCACTGTAACGTATATGCACATTTGAATCCATTTTCTACATTACTAGTGACCGAGTTCTTCAAAACATTTTTTCGAAGCAGTTTAACTGTCTTTGCAGAAACTGTAGAATTTTTCATCCTTATATATTTACTTATTTGAACAGCAGTCGAACGTGACGTATGGCGGCCGTAAAATGTCGCTTCGTACTTTGGGTATGACACTACAGATCAATCAATATCACAATATCTACCTTTCAATGTACTTGTATACCAACAATTAAAAGGAGCAATGTCTCGTGAAATGATTGTATGATCACCTGCGGTAGGCAGGTGACCGGGCAGTGCCCACTGAAGTTGTCCGCACTCTAACTTAAGCAGTTCTTATCTGATGGTCACCAAAGTTGGTCAAAATATTGGTGGGCACGATATCTCGGCCGAGTTTAAAATCCGGTTGGATTGTCTCAGAGGCTCTGGAGTTGTGGGCTTTGAATAACTAAAAATGTATAAATTGACAGTGTGTCCTCTCTCTAGTCTGAGTAGTTTTCATCCAATGCACACCAAACTTGGTCATAATTTCAATCGCTTAACAGAAAATATATGTCTGAATGACAGAAGCTCTATTGATAATGTTGTTTGTGCGTTCACTAATATTGTACGCGAGATAGCAGATCCGTTATTTAAACGTCATATATCAAATAATGAGTCGCCACATTTTATTGATAATCCAGTAAATGATAAAGAATGGTTTGATGATGAGTGTTTGCAAGCAAAGCAGCGGTATTTGGAGGCACAGCGCATATTTAAAAGGTGTAAATCAAATGATAGTAGACACAATTTTTGTGCACTTATGTCTGAATATAAAAAACTTGTAAAGAAGAAACGTAGATTATTCGAGGTAATACAGTTGTCAAAAATGGAAAAACTTAAATTTTCGAAGCCAAAAGAATTTTGGAAATATTTTAAAACAAAAACGAACCGTTCCGATAATGGAATTACACTCCAGTCGTTTTTTAAACATTTCTCAGAATTAAGTAATGATGTTTTCAAAGGTGAGAATCCTGAAGCTGAAAATTTTGTAGCAAATCATGATTTTAATGAAAATATTGATGTTAATGATGACAACTTATTAAATGTTCCTATCTCAGTGGAAGAAATTCTTGAAGCTGTGAAAACTCTCAAAAGAGACAAATCTTGTGGTAATGATTTTTTACTCAATGAATATTTTATGGAATCAACGGATATATTATCTTCGCATATATGCGATATTTTTAATGGAATTTTAAGTAGTGGATTTTTCCCAGAAAAATGGACAGAGGGTGTAATAGTTCCTTTACATAAGAAGGGGGATAAAGGAAACGTTAAAAATTACAGGGGGATAACTCTAGTAAGTTGTATGTCTAAACTCTTCACATCTGTCTTAAATAAACGAATTGTGGATTTTTGTGACCAAAATAATACTATTTCTGATGCACAGTTTGGATTCAGAAAAGGTCGGTCTACAGTTGATGCTCTTTTTATACTTTTGAATCTAGTACAAAAATATCTGAATGAGAATAAAAGACTATACTGTGTTTTTGTGGATCTAAAAATGGCGTATGACTGTATTTATAGAAATGCACTGTGGCTTAAAGTATATAAGCTTGGTATTGATGGTAAAATATTGAGAATAATAAAAGATATGTATGAAAAGGTTAAATCATGTGTTCGATCATGTAATACATACTCTGACTTTTTTGAATACGCAGTAGGATTACGACAAGGGGAGGTAATATCGCCAGTGCTTTTTTCTTTGTTTGTTGAAGATTTAGAATTATTTATCCAAAATGACATAAACTCGGGTCTTTCTTTTGATGATATTATACTTATTTTACTGTTATTTGCTGACGACATGATTATTCTTGGCAAGTCTCCTGAAGAAATAAATACAAGTCTAGAATTGCTGTGTACTTATTGTAAAACTTGGAGTCTAGAGGTTAATGCACATAAAACTAAAGCTATGGTGTTTCGGAAACGAGGTGGTCTGCTTGAAAATGAAGTTTTTACATATAACGGAAACCGATTAGAAGTAGTTAATGATTTTAACTATCTCGGTACAGTTTTTAATTATACTGGTAGTTTTGCATTAAATCAACAGCAGTTGGCTGGTAAAGCCTTAAAAGCATTAAATGTTTTAGTAATAAAATGTAGAAAATTTAAAATGAAACCTAAAATACTGTGCCAGTTATTTGATTCCTTTGTTGGGTCCATACTAAGTTATTCAACTGAGATATGGGGCTTTGGTAAATCGAAAGAAATCGAAAGAATACACCTAAAATTTTTAAAGAAAATTCTTAATGTCAAAATGAGTACATCAAATGCAGCAGTATATGGAGAATTAGGGCGATACCCCCTATACATATCAAGATATCTACGTATATTAAAATACTGGTTTAAAGTACTTAAAACAGATAATATAATTTTGAAAACTGTTTATAATATGTCATATGAAGATTGTCTAAATGGAAAGAAAAATTGGGTGTCAAGTGTTAAAAAGTTGTTATGTGATTATGGATTTAACTTTGTATTTGAAAATCCATCGCTTGTGACTAAAACTTTATTTTTAGATAATTTTAAACAAAGACTGATCGATTGTTTTCTACAAGAATGGTGTAATAGTAAGTCTTCTAGCTCTGTACTTCGTTTATATGATCATTTTAAGGACACGTTTGGTTATGAAAACTATCTTGATCAACTACCTTCTGATCTTAGGAATTGTCTTGTTCGTCTACGAGTGTCATCACATTCATTAAGAATTCAAACAGGCAGATATGGAGCAAATAGAATACCTAGAAATGAACGTCTTTGTATGTACTGCAATTTAAATGATATAGACGATGAACTACATTTTCTTTGTAAATGTCCATGCTTTGATGATCTCAGACGCATTTATATTAAACGATATTTTTATAATAGACTAAGTATGTATAAGCTTATTGAATTGTTTAAGTGCAGCGATAGAAATACTCTTGTCAAGCTAAGTAAATTCATTAAACTTTCTTTCAATCGTAGAAATTTGTTAATTCAAAGGTAATATATTATTGCAGTAACCAGTTCATCCTCTAAATATTAATATTGTGTGTGTTTTTTGTTTTTGTTTTTTTATCTATTCAAGTCGTGACCAATTGTATGTATTTGTTTATATACTGTATGTATATGTTATTTAACGATGTACATGTTGTACAAGTTAATAAAGATTCTGTTCTGTTCTGTTCTGTTCTGTTCATAATATTTATGTGTATAACACCCAGGCCATGTTTTATGAACATCTCGATCCTCAAAATCTCTCTAGAGTTATGGCCCATAAATTACTCAAATTGCGAAAATTGACAGTGTCCACTCTCTCAATTTGAGCACATATTTCAGTCAAATTCTAAAATCTTGAAGATCCTGGGTTCATGAATGATATTCGTCACATCGGCTCAAAAAGTGGGAAAGTGTTTCTTCTACGATAGTATTTCTTTAAAGCGGCACAAATATGATGATATGCTAGGCTAGCGGATTGACATCAAAAATGTGGGGAAATACTCGTAGAACTAGAATTTTACCTCCTATCTATAATTAGTTGTCTCAATGGCCAAGCTGACATATTGTTTTCGGAGATAAATTTGAGTGTGAACCGAAATACCTTTATGCCAGTTCAAACTGCTTCTACTGGCATTTTATTATTTGGTTTCTGTTTTGAAGAACTTTTGTTTTGTACTTTTAACTGATAAAGAAAAATCTCCCCTGGATTCACAAAAAAAAAACAACAAATATTATTGGCATATCATATATTTTATCATATTTACATGCACTAGATGATTCTTTTGAAAATGTCTGGCGTTAAACGTGGAAAAAAAACTATACTCGAGAAAAGCGAAAATTATCTGAAAACAATCCTACAGCGTCAGAATAATGTCGCAAATATAAAAGGAACATTGTGTTAAAAAGTAATCTTACAATACATTTTAAAGACATTATCCATCACGCTTCAGAAATCGTACCACTAGAAGAGCATGGCAACTCACGTGATGTACAGTAACATACATTTTTAACAGTAAATGACACTGGTGTCAACTCTGTTTTTGAGGCCCGCTAAAGGATGCATGTTTCTCGCAATAAATATTTTTATGTTATCACCACCAATTAAGATAAATCTAGAGCAGAAGGAATATGACTAATATAAACAATTTTGTTAATAGAAACTAAATATCCAGGCAATAATTGTGACCACCCATCACTGTTTTTATGCAAAGTGATTTATTAATAGTCTCTTCTAAAAAGACATACCTGCAATGTAAAAGATATCATGCAAGGTCACAAAATTGTGCACAAGCTTATCTAACGTCAATCAAAAATTCCATTACCATCACGACAAAAGCGAGTACATTTTGTATAATCAGTATTGATATGACTTAAATAGGCTGAACTTATAATTTTCACAAATGGTATGGTTAAAATCAGAAGACAGTGCAAATATTTCATGAAATGAGAATTGTACAGTTATTTAATTTCTGAAAGAATATTTTCTACTTCCTTTTAATATTTAAAACAAAAATAATAAACATATCTAATAAGAAACAATGTTTTATCTTAACGTTTTCAGATGTTGTTGAGCTGAACGTTGGTGGGAAATTGATGACAACATTGCTGAGTACTCTAACAAAGGACCCGGAAAGCATGTTAGTTGCAATGTTTAGTGGACGTCACGGTTAAGTAAGGACAAAGAATGTCGCTACTTCATCGATTGCAATGGACACCTATTTGAACACATATTGAATTACCTAAGACTTGGAAGTTTACCACCAAAAGAAGTTATTTGGACTTGCATGACCTCGCGGTATACTTAACATTCAGTTCTGTGACTGGGGTTCATTCATCATGTTACACTGATTTCTGTGACTTGGATTCATTCATCATGTTACACTAAATGCAGCGTCCTGAAAAAGAAACGAGTATGTTAAACCTTTTGTTTTAGCTTTTCATTCCATATCATTTTTGAAAAGTTTGAAAAAAAAAATCAATCCATTCATTTTCTAACTTACCGATTGGACAAAAACTGGTGGATTGTAGCAGAAATCAAACTGGGCCTGCAATTCATCATTATGCACCTGTCTATCAAGAATGAATTCAATCCCTTCATCCTTTCTAGAGTTACTTAATTTTATAATTATGCACCTGTCTATTAAAAATGAATTCAATCCATTCATCCTTTCAAGAGTTACTGAACAGACAAACATTAAAGTCGAAAAGGGGCCATGACACTGGCATTAATTAGTGAAACAAAATCACTCTCCGGCTGTATCTTTTTATCATGTACCTTTGTACCAGAAATGAACTCGATAATATGCCCTTCCTTTCAAAAGGTAAGAACAGTGGACGGACGGACCAACCAATATAGGGACTCCAGTATAATTTCTCCGCAAAATTTGTTTACAAAATATCAGACAGATCGCTGGAATTATACAAGGTCTGAGGGTAAGATGCTCTGGTGTAGCTATTATTTATTTTGACTATAGCCTTGAGAATTTCATTATACATCAGGCTGCATCGCAATTATTCACAACAGTCATTGAAATACATTTAATGGTGTCAACGTTAGGTCTCAACAGTAAACACTCAACCAGAGTATTGAAATTCTAGTTACATTATATGTATGTGGTTGCAATTGCTGCGACGCCATTTTGTGTTTTCATAATCTATTTTAAACTATTTTTGTACACTCCAAATTAAAACACAGAGCACTGTTTAAAGATGTCATGGATACACCAATTTTGAGACAATTTCCAGAGTCAATGTTACATCTGTAATGCAAATATATAATAATGGCATTTAATAAAACTGAAGCCTTTAATACACTTTCTATCTACAATATCTTCTGCAGGCAATTTTGAAAATAAATACAAAATATTGTTATGCAATTCCATGTACATGCGTTTCAATTTATATTTGAGATGTAATATTGACCCCAATATTTACAATTGACAGTAACATAGACACAAGAAGTTGTGTCATTGTTACATCTGAGTTGTTGGTGATGAAATACTATTTGATGTCGATAAGGTATGTCTACCGAACAAAAATAAGTCAATCAACACTTTCAAAAGGAACCTTAAAAAGATAGAATTTTATCAATTTAAAATTAAGAAAAAATAATACAATTCAGTCTGCATACAAGATGTAACATTGACACCAGTACTTATACTGTTAGAGTAACATGGACACCAATTTTGGAGTCAAGTTACATCATGATAATAATGATATAAAGATGTCCTCTATTTCACATCTTGTTTGCAATAGTCATAAGAGAATGCTTCCAATACCTTGAAAAGTTAAGTTCAGTCATTCTGTCAAGGTTTGTACTACAGGGTGGAAAAATACTTGTCCCTGTCAACTGTGACGTAATGTGGACACCAAATACAAAATAATAGAGTAACAGAGACACAAAATGTAGTGTCAATGTTACATCTTTGTAAAAAATGTTAACTATGTTATGTAGTTTATATGTCATGTAGGCCAAACAAAAATCACAAGGTCACAACCTTTACAAGGAGTCTTTTAAAGGCATACTTACACTAAATTCACTTTGTTTTAAAAATCAATCAATCCAGTCTGCATATAAGATGTAACATAGACGCCTGTGCCTTCACTTTTAGCGTAACTTGGACACAATTTTCGGCAACCAAGTTACATCATGATAATAATAGTAAAGTGTCTATTTTATAATGCATGTTTAACACTGATGATTTGGGTAAAGCCCCCATATACATTACCAACTTTAGTTTTGTCCTGTTAGAAATTAGGTTTAAACTATACATAGTAGAAATACCTCTTATTGTGACAATGATGTAATTTGGACACCAAAAGCAACATAAAAGTGTAACAAAGACACTTCATTTTGTGGCAAGTTACATCCTTGTAATAATTATTTGAAAATACAATGGAGATTGTTTGTTAAGCTCTTATACTGACCTTACTGAACTATAATCTCTACAATTAAACCCGTTTCATTGTTATTTTTTGATGACAGTTCCCTCAAATAAAAATACATGTCAAATTATATCACTGATGTAACAAAGATACGCATGGAATTCATACACATTAGTAGTCAAAGATACGTCTTTTCTCAAATGTGCAAAGCAGCAATAACATCAATAAATGGTAACAATTAGGGTGAAAGTTTCATAAATCATTCAAGAATATTACGTTTTATCACGTGTATATCACAATAAATAACAGCAACAACAAGCCGCATGCATTTTGCAAAAAGACGTAACTCGGACACTTATCGATCCCTGTTACACTGGTTTTATTTTTGTTTGTACAATTTTTAAAAGTCTTTACGAGAATTGTTTTGCATGATTTTTGTTTATATATATGTTTTGTGAAGCAGAACTTCTTCTACAGTCGCTAAAACACTGAATTTCATCGAAAAACTTACGAGTTGGCGACGTAACTCAACATAGCGGCAGCATCATTCTTTACACCATGCTCTCCGTAAGCGTATTTCTGAGTAAACAAATGTGTGCTACGTCATCGAAGTATGTGTGGAACGCTTTTTCCGGTGCGTTTGTTTGGTTGCTTCAATCGAGTAGAATAATGTTCCTGAGCGGCGATTTACAGAAATTCTTGACGTAACAATGAGGAACGCTAATCGAGTTGTATCAAGACTCCCAAAAATATCGCGAGACTGAATAAACAACTTCAGTCAATTTCATGTTATAACGATTACAATCGATTCAAGCCTTCCAAACAGTACCTGTATTGCCAGTCAGTCAATAAACCTTCAGTGATAGTCAATGCAATCACAGACGTAACATTTTGGACTCCAATAGTTACGTCCGTAAATGGATAATTCATATTATGATAGTTTATTCTGCAAGATTACTTACCACATAAAACAGTGGTAATATAATAGCAAATTCATCTTTTTATGTATATGCACCCACATTTGCATGATTTGCATACTTGGCTATGCATGAAGCCAACTTGATTACAAGCTGCAGAATTTGTGTAAAAAAATGTCCATATTTATGGCATAGAATCATTACTGGCAGAATAAGCTGTGGAAAAAAAGTTTTAACACATAATGCAATATTATAATGCTTTATTGCCTGTTTAAATGCTACATGAACATTATCATATACAACAAGTCAAATAACAGAAAAAACGATTTATTCAAGAAATTATAATATAACTGAAATTCCTGGACAGTGAATTCTAATTTTAATATGCCATATCAATGAAATTAATTCACGACCACTTCCCATTGAGCTATTTATGTTTGTTATTTTTGTATGTATGCTAGCGAGTTAGAATAATTTAACAAGAGGCCCAAAAGGGCCTAAGTCGCTCCCCTGAAGAAAATCTTCACCATCTGACTTTGTTTCTAACTAGGTTTGGTGAAAATCCTTTAAGCTGTTTAGTAAAACAAACGTAATTCAAAAAATCTATATATTGCTGTCATGTGCCAAAACGCACAACCATCATTCAAATGCCAATAACAGTAAATGTATTTATAAAGTTGAAGGCTGACAACCATATAGTGGCATGACACCTGAAATCGTGCTAAATTTCCTCTTGAAGTGTAAAGGTTATATACTAGTAAAACATTTCCCACAGTATTCTAGTGTAAATTCGCCACAGTTGAGATCCATTTACTATACTTCTAAAACTACAACACAAAAGAGCCATATACCATCGTAAACTACAAAAAATAAGCTGTCCAATTATGAAAAAAAGGGGCTGTAGACAGATCTGTGGTAAAACGCCGCCAGATTGAAGCTACTGACCCTTTCTGGATCGCATTGTTGACGGGGTCGCGCAGTAAACGACCCTACTTTAGTTTCCTCTTTGTATTATTGCCATAAATACGCGAAATTTAAAATATTTTACTGAAAATACATTCTGCGAATGAAGCCCCCATTTTACACGCAAAAGTGCCAAAAAATGAAAAATTGAGGGTTTGTTTTATATGTACTTCTTTCAACTACACCACGAGGGCACATTTTCGACCGAATTACGATGAATTGCTACATTATAACCTAAACCCTTATCAGAAAAATGAATTTAACGACCTGTTATATCCAAAAACACATGTAAATTCGATAAAATACTGCAAACCGAACATCTTATAATCAGAACTCGATGTTAGAAAAAAGCCTTCCCGGCGAAACATGTAGTGTCAGACAGAACATTTGTGGTCTGCCCATCCGACTTGAACATCTCGTATTTTCGGAAGTAATAAAGATTTCGCCGAAATATTTGGCAGACATTGAGATAGAATGATGAGCTTTTTACTGAGGGTAAGTCCAAGCTTGTTGCCTCAAAAATGAGAAAAAGATCCTAGGTTCAATATCCAAAACAGTAAAAATTTGGCCGTGGATTAACCGGTTTCATGTTGTCTTGTGGTGTCGCGTTATCACGTTATATATAATGTGAATCGTACTGTCGCTACATTTTGTACCGCGACGAATGGCACCCTGACACAATTCCGTGCAACAAGCTTTTTCAAAGGAAAAAGGTAGTATTTATACTTATCGAAACGATGCTCGTTATATACCGGCTTACGTACCCCGGATATGCCCAACGTGGTAATTTGAAGAATTTATTTGAATCGTAAATCTCAAGTAAATCTTTCGTCTTCAAAGAAATATTTTCTTCAAATCGATATTTGTAAATAAAATCTTTCAAACATATATTTTTGGATAAAAGTCCGTGTCATCCGTTTAAGGGATGCCTTTAGATGTATTTAAAGCAAATTTCAAAACATGAAAATAGCAAATTCGCAAATTAATAACAAAATACCGAAATTGATATTTCTTAAAATATGAGATAAATTGAAGTTATTTCTTTTCTATATTTCCCATCAATTTGTTACCGGTTTACCACAGCAATAAAAAGCTTTGTTTTGGAATATAACTATGTAAAATTCACTAAAATCACTTATTAGTTTAGTCTTTAAGTTTAAAAGCAAATAAAACTAGTACAAATATGTAATTTCTGATTTTTTTTAAGAAATCGGAACCGGATTTAATTTAGATTACAAAATTTGTTTGGTTGTCTGTTTTTCTTCTGTATTTTATGTCTATTTTCAACATTATTTCAATTACACAACTATGGCCAGTTAACCTAACCAATTTTGTGGATTCTGCACCAGTACTCACTTGGTCTCCGCAAATAACTTACAACGGTGTCACGCGATTGACTTCGAATCATTCACTTCTACCCTCTTTGGGTTTGAAACCTCGCTTAAGAGTTCAAAATTCTTTCATCAAGTTGGCTAACGGAAGATCGTTGGTTCTACCCAGGTGCCATCCCGTGATGAAATAATGCCCGGAGGGGTCTTCCGCTGCCATTAAAAGCCACCACATGATCTATATAAATGTGGATGTGACTTTAAACCCAACAAGAAGTGAATTACAACTCCATTTGACTCGTATGGTGGGGACACTGTTACGTGTCAAATTGTTAAGGAGAACATGTACAATACAGCGACCCTGAGGATCGAAGTCGCGACCTCTTCATGCAAACTATTTTTCTCTACATTCTAAGCTAAGTAAGCGGACTTCCATAAAAATGGACTAATGTGGCCTTTACAAGAACTATATAAAAAAAAGAGTAGTAAATTTCCAACACTTTTTTCGTCAATGTACCTCTGTGTTCAAACTATTTTCTTTACCTATTTGTATTTTCATAACAGGGAAATCATAACAAGAATGTTTTAACGTACTTATCAATATAATTGCTTGGAAGAAACAATTTTAATTTGTATTATGTGTACGTTGCTTGCAAAGCACGAGCGCATGTTGGTATTCAAATACTAACCTACTATAGTTTGATTTTGACGTTTGAGAGTTCAGTTTCTAGAATCGTCTGCCAATTAGGGAAACCGGCATGATTTACTTTGCCTTTTTAAGGTAAGAACCACTATCGTACTGAATAACATTTACCTAAATAACGGACCGTTCCATTATTAAAAGTACAGAAATACCGCTGACCTCAAAATCCAACTATAGACTAAGTCAGGTTAGTATTTGGTTACCAACCTGTGCTCGTGGGCTTTTCAGGTTGATACGCTGAATAACAACCCTATAAAAACAAGCAAATTCGATGAATTGGTATCCCCCGCCGAAAGGGTTTGTGGTGAGGAATGGCAAAAAGATATATCTGGCAAAAAGTTAAGGATGTTAATAAGAAGCAAATAATTTCATTAGTCAAAATCAATTTAACAGAAAACAAATGTTTAATTAAAGAGTACATAATAAATGTATGATACTTTGATCCTGACTAAAGAATTTAATTTGAATGGGATATGCTTACTGTAATAAGCTTAGCTTTTAAAATTAAATGCAGTTAATTGAAATGTGAGCTTGAAGTTTAACTGGAACGAAATGTTGTCTTTGAGTGGTTTGGCACCAGGTGTTGCTGTTTAACATGTACATTTGAACTTAAAAGAGCAGATGTCCTTGAGAGAACACAGGTAAGATATCTTGAACATGGCTGAGGGCAAGGTTTGTGCAGTCACAACTTAACATGTTGAAGGTTTGAACATTTAAAAAAAAAAAAAAAAAAGGAATGGAAATATATATATCTATATATAGATATATGTATATATTTATTTTTTTTAGGGGGTGGGGGTGCAGGGGAACGGGAGAGGAAACAAAATTTCACATGTTGATTATAAATATTGATTGAAAATTAAAAATGAAAAAAAAAAAGGTAAAAGGGTGAAGTTGGAGTGGGGGGGGGGGGGGGGGGGGCAGAGGATGCATGATCAGTGGTGGGCATGACTGGATGGAGAAGTGAGGTGGGGGAATGGTACAACTTGGAAGGTTTGAAAAAAATCTAAAATAAGAAATGAAAAAAAAAAATTTTTTTTGGGGAGGGGGGTTGGGAGGGGGAGGGGGTGTGACCAAGGCAAGTGGGTGACCAGGTGTGGGTGCGCAACTTCACATGTTTATAATAAATGTTCACAGAAAAGAATGAAAGAAATTTAATGAAATTCTGCCAAATGGTAAGTTTGTTATGTACAAATATGTGGATTTTTAGACAATTAAAGGGCAGTAACTCTGAAGTTACAAAGAGAAATCCTTACAAAATTGTCTGTGCACAACCACATTATAGTGCTCTAAATTCTGTTAAAGTTTCATAGTTCTAGGTCAAATATGTCAAAAGTTATGATGCAGAAATTGGCATATCTATAGATCTATAGTACCCTATATAGTTAACACTAGAAACTTCTAAGGGCCATAACTCTGGTGTTACTTGGGCAATCTGTCTGAAACTTGATGGGCCCCATAACCTTATAGTGGTGAACATGTATATGAAGTTTGTTTGAAAAAAATCTAAAATAAGGAATGATTTTTTTTTTCGGGGGGGGGGGGGGGGGGGAGTGTCAGGGGATAAGGGGGGAGGTGTGTGATCAAGGTAAGGGGGTGACCAGGTGTGAGTACACAACTTCACATGTTTACAATAAATGTTCATGGAAAAGAATGAAAAAAATTTAATGAAATTCTACCAAATGGTAAGTTTGTTATGTACAAATATGTGGATTTTTATACAATTAAAGGGCAATAACTCTTAATTTACAAATAAATCCAAATGAAATTGTGTGTACACAACCACATTATGGTGATCTAAATTCTGTTTAAGTTTCATAGTTCTAGGTCAAATATATCAAAAGTTATGATGCAGAAATTGCCATATTTATAGTACCCTATGTAGTTAACACTAGAAACTTCTAAGGGCCATAACTCTGGTGTTACTTGGGCAATCTGACTGAAACCTGACGGGCCGCAAGAACTCATTGTGGTGAACATTTATATGAAGTTTTAAATAAATATTCCCAACCATTTCCTAGATATGGCTCCGGACGGACGGACGGACGGACGGACGGAAAGACGGAAGGACGGACGGACGGACGGACGGACGGAAAGACGGACGGAAGGACGGACGGACGGACGGACGGACAACGCCAAAACTATATCCCTCCGACTTTCGTCGGGGGATAACAAAGGAGCTATAAGGTAAAGTAAAGTTAATTGTGCTTATGTTATTTCATTACATTTTAAAGTTTTACCAAACAATGTCGCGAAGTCCAGTAAAACGTACTCCATGCGTCTAATCAACATCAATAAGCTTTGTACTGCCAGCATCAGCAAGCGAAAGTCTTGTAATATTATACATAATTTTAAAAACATCAATTCAATTAAACATGTTATAAAATTATAGTTTTCATTTTACTGGCACACTGACTTCAAGTGCGGATAGATGTTTTACAGCCTCTACATGTCACTTAAAGACTGCTGCTGTGATCGTTAATGAAATCCAACAAAAGGTCATGTAAATACAGCGCCACAAAGCTAGCTAAATTTTGTTTTACGCACACTTTTACAAATTGTACTTGTTTTGTAATATAATGTTATTAATCAAGCAATCTCATATTGGCCTTGTTATTTGTCCAAGAGTTGTCGTATTGGCCCAAGGCCGCGGACAAATAACTAAGCCAGTATGAAATCGCTTGATTAATAATAATATCATTACAATTCAACTTTCGACAGTTTGAGTTACCTTATGGCAGATATGCACGTTCAGGTGAAAAAATTTGGCAAGTTGTTTAGACTTATTTTTGAAAGTATAATCATGATTTTAGTCAGTAAAACAGAATGAGTTGTATGTGGGTACTTGAGAATCATTCCGAGAGATATTGTTGATGCAATATAATCAGCAGTTACCATTTTTTAGCATTCCTATTTATTTTCATTAGTGTGTATCTTATCATTTGAACTGTGATAAAAACTGCGTTTTAGGCTGCAGGCAACGAGACACAAAATTGTACATTGTATGTGTTGATCAAGATAATACAACCAATCAAGCACATAATATATATCCCCATGCCTCGTTTAATTTATATCCGAAATTGTTTGCAGTTTACAATAATTGAACTGACACTCGTGTTTATTCATCCACTTTCCAGCCTGTGAATTGTTATTAATTTATCATTGCACAAATAGTCCACACTATCAAAACGTCTGTTAAAGATAAGTCTCATCCTTTTAATATAATCCGTGTTTCGCCTAATTTCGAAAATTGTCAGAATTTCTGACCGGAAACACATGTTTGTACACAATAACGAATAAGCAAAAGTATCGTTGTAATCTATAAAGACGTACACCGTACGTCCGCTCAGTAATACTTGGTTATTACATGAACATGTTAGATGATATTTTTGTCCAAAACGTGAAAAAATATTGTAATGTATAACTTTGGTGTAAAACAAAATGGCGTTATTTAAAAATCTAACGGGCGTGACTTCTCCGTATTGACCTCTCCTTTGAACCAATCAAAATGATTGAATTCCGTATTGGCCCTGTTTTTATTTGTATTGGCCCTGTTTTTCTCATATTGGCCCAGTCATGTTTTGTATTAGCTCTACATGTTTCATATGATGTGTGCAATTGATCTAATACCGTGTGTAATATTGTAAAGTTGAGTAATGATGTCGTTTATTTCCAGGTGATTATCCCCATTGAACATAGGTCTAATTTAACCTTAATATAACAATTTTAAATTATTTTGAATTATTACAAACAAGTGCATTTAACTTTTAAGTTGATTATGCATAAAGCGGAACTGCAAAGTATTAAGTATATTGGTTTGATTCATATTTCTCAGATTGAAGTTCATTTTAAGTTTGAGGGGCTAGTTGTTTGTTACTTGGCTCTACATGTAAAGTAATTTAAGGTATCCCCCGATCCCCCAAACAAGGATAAAACCAAACAGGGAATGCCACGCCTTCCCAAAACGAAACTCATATCACTCAGAAGTACAATCTGCCAACACAGACACACTGGCATACAAAGCAAACACACGAGGACAAAACGAACAAATAAAATAACACAGTGGGACACCGCCATGGAACGGTAGGTGGCAAAAACACCATTACGCATCCAACCTCACCCTTATCTCTATCATGTTCCAAAGACACGGGATTGTGTAAATAAACGTAATCCCTGCCAGGTGAATAATCTAACACATGCAATCGAAACAAAAAGGCATGGCATGTAAAACACAAAATTTATTTCACAAATATGAAAAGCAAACCTTTAAGAACCAAAACATGTTTTCAATGATTCATGAACACTTTATCTAGGTAATTGTATCTAACAACAAAAAATTCTGAAAAATCCAACACGTGTGTTTAATCTTGGAAACGGGCACAAAGTGATTCATATGTGCATATTCAATATCCTTAATCTAAACAGACCCCTCCATACTTAGGTCTTGGGCAGTCACACGTTGTCTTATGCCTGTAATGACTGCAGTCGTAACCCCAAACACGTATATAGTCATAATCGGTACTGCAGTCGGAATATGGTCTATCGTAACACCATTTACCATTTTCTGTAAATCAAAATTAAACCATAAAGAATTATATGTGTATTTGCTAAATAGCAGGTCTGATCGTTCGTTAATTATAGTCATCACCAAAATTATATTTTAATCATTTTATATCACGGAAATCTGTGGCGCAGTGGTTTGCAAGCTGGAACACTGTTAGCGATCAGGTCAGATTCCAGGTCATGACTAATATCACGACTAGTGAATACGTACAGTTCGGAGTGATTAACTTAAACTGGTTTGCTGGCTTAGACTAGATACTGTGGAGGTAAATATATCTCTTGCCGTTGGCTCGACGGGAAATAAATTGTTCTATGTATTCTTGGTGGGGCCTTTCGTCGCCTACCTATGCTAAATAAAAGATTTGTAAGACGACAATACAGTGACTATTTTATTAAAAGAACTCTATATTGATATATCAAGTAAATACACATAGCTGCACCCGTTTTTAGCCCGTATAAACAAAAAATTACCTGGACAGTGTTTTACAGAACAGTCAATGGTTTCAACAGATGATCCAACACAGGTCTGATTACCGACAAAGCTGAAACGCCGGTTACAAACTCTTGATCTAGTCATTGTTCCAGTGTTACATGTTTTAGAGCAGCTACTCCAAGGTTGCCACGAGTTCCATCCAACATGACCTGAATGATTTACAGTTAGTGAATATAAATTGAAACAGATCACTGTTGGTTGATTACCACATGGTGACACATAAACTAATTTCTATAAACTATGTGGTATCAACAAAGCATATAGCCATTTATATGGCAAACGCAAAGCGTCTATTTATCTATCGATATCCTGCAATCCTGAATTTATATAAAGACTACTATGCGCTTTCAACCCGGCACACAGCGAGTTTCATTTATTTTGTAAAATGTAAATATTTTATATACATAACTAATCCAAAGGCGACAAGACGCCGTCTACCTAATACAAATATAGACGCTCTGTTTGAATGAGAACAAAGCACATCATTCCTTCAACAGGGGTATTAAAATGGCTTTATAAATTTAAGTTACAGTACCTGACTACATGAGTAAAGTAAACGAGAGCTTGTATGAGTAAAGTTAGCGAGAGCTTGTATAACGGTTCTTGGGAAGTTTTCGGAGCATGGTCCTTATACTCAGCTATGGCTATATTACTTTGCTGCACTTCAACATCGGACATTAAATGTACGTGAAATTAGCTTAAGCTTACCTTGAATAAATCATAAAAGTGTAATTCGTAAAAACAATGTCTTACCACAAGTCACACAGGATTTCGGACATGCTTTTATTACAGACGGCTCTTTGCATGCATCAGTGTTAAATTTACCAAGTGTAGTACACAACGAAGGGTCTGTATCGGTACATGGAGCTCCAGGAGACATCGATTTTAGACGGAACATTTGTCCTAAAAAGGAGAAAATTGTAAAAAAAGACGTCCAATAAAATCGATTCTGGTGATTAAAAGTAAGTAAATAACTAAATGATAAATTGACGCCATTTATACGTACATAAATGTGTTGTTTCATTTACTTGTTTCGAGAAAAAATACCTCACACATATAAAGAAAAAAGAGGGTCATGAGGTGGACGAGTTTTATACATAAGTCATATACGTCAAAACACACTGTTGCTAATATATGTCATCGCGTCGATGAATTCATTCCATTTCATAGCCAGCTGAATCTCTGTTTGTTTACTAATTTCTATTTTGCTTTGTTTTGTCGCTCTTTCTATATATAAAAGCGAATAACCTGATGAATTATGACTACACGCATTCAAATTACAATGGTCCGTCTTACAACACACGGAACAAATATTTCCTTCTGTACTCCTCCCTATTAATGTCGTTGAGCTAATTGGATGTATGTCGCATTCCTGAAAAGATAGTTATGATAACATAATCAAAGATACACATAGAATGAAAGTCAGTTGTATTAATAATATTCAAGTCTTGTCACAGATCGCAAAATAGGAGAGATTGTGATTGCACTCATACTTTCAGGCGTTTTAAAAACATGGACACATTTTGCATACATTTTTGATCAGTAACCAAGGGAGTAAATATACCAATGACGTAAGACATAATAGACTAATTGTAACAAAATCAGTCATGTAAACTCCTAGCTTTTGTTTTGTACAAATCGAGGATTTCATTAGGTAGATCTGTTTGGACCAAATATATTTTTCAACCAACAAAGCCAATTGCCAAGAATTATTGCGTTGAATTTCATACTTTATACTCCGATGATCACTTTTGTTGTAAAGGACGCGGTGTCTATTGTAATTCATTACATGAGCCGCGCCATGAGAAAACCAACATAGTGGCTTTGCGACCAGCATGGATCCAGACCAGCCTGCGCATCCGCATTCGCAAAGCCACTTTGTTGGTTTTCCCATGTTTTAAATACATACGCTGGGTTTGAGTATCTAATGTATAACCGAAAGTAATAACCTTTTTTTGATTTCCGAAATGATTCAAAGATAATTTTAATTTGTTGTTGTTATGAGAGGAAGAAGTTTTATGATGTTTAAGGTTCTATATATAATCCACTCAAAAGCGAACATAAATAATATGTAACAAATAACTTCCAACTAGCCGTATTTGGAGACACCATGATGGCGATCGGGTTACCCGCAATTTACCTTTTCGCTAACACATCCGAATCTGTATTTTGTTTTCTGAAATGTTGTGATCTTTTCTGAGAAGCATACCTGAAATGCGAGAAATAATTTTAATAAAAAACAACATCTCCAATGTTGTTGTTTATGTTTTAGTCATCAGAGTCGCACAATTATAGAGACTGGATTTAGTTTTAACTGGCGTACTCCGTCAAATTATTATTACGTTAACAGGTCTATACGTTATACGTCTTTTTGCCCCGCCCCCGAGTCAATGCCACGTTTTATCAATGATTACTTACCGGCTCCTTTGTTTGGAAGATGTCTATAATTAACTTTTACACCACTTAAAAGGTCTATAATAATTACCAGACTTGCCTTAATTCTATTATTTACAATACAGTAGAAGCATGAGAAGTCCGTGCATATCAATAAAAAGCAATACCTTATGCAAATGTGTGCACCTGAGTGACTACGTAAATAAGACTATCACCTGTTTCAAATAAGGTATGTTTTAGATATAAATTTTCGATCTGTCGGAGTTTTAAATAGAAAATATTTTGAAAACCGACTTTGCGGTAAATTTCTAACATTTAAATTATGTTTACGATATGTCCTGGATGTTGAAACGATCCTACTCAGTATAAGAAATGATAATGACGAACGATAAAATCGCAAAATATACAAACACAATAAACTTCACCCAAGTTCGTTATAAATCCAATGATGATAGTCGTAACGATTTACATGAAACTTGTATTATAGAAAATATCTAATTTTACTTTTTACTGGATATAATTTATAACGTTTCCAGGGTTCGCTGAAAAAAATATGAGCCTACAGTTGAAACTTTTTTTTAAAGACAGAAAGTTTATAAGTAGTGGAGATGGGTGGGAGAGTTGAGAAAATCATTCCTCGTTTTCTAAAATATGTCCACGAGTTTCCTTAATATCGTTAATTCATATATAATGTTGCCATTTTCATGCTTATAGACATTATTATATATGTTGAATTTTACAGAGTCTTGTCGGTCCTGTGCCTGTCAGTTTCCTGGATTCTAAACTAGAATTAATTTTGCCTCCACGAGTAAATGACAATTTTTCAACGTGAATCAAATGCGGATGACGAACGATTGTAAACGTGATTATAATAATTAAAATCAACCATGTATAAGAACCTAAGGCCTATAACTACAGACCTCTTATGACGAATATTTAAGCTTTCATTTTATTATACCTAACATAAAGTATTTATTAATTTTGTTGGGTTTAACTTCGCACCGACACAATTATCGGTCATATGGCGACTTTCCAGCTTTGATGGTGGAGGAAGACCCCAGGTGCCCCTCCGTGCATTATTTCGTCACGAGCGGACACCTGGGAAGTACCACCGACCTTCCGTAAGCCAGCTGGATGGCTTCCTCACATGAAGATTTCAACGCCCCGAGTGAGGCTCGAACCCACATCGTAAGGGGCAAGTGATTTGAAGTCAGCGACCTTAACCACTCGGCCACGGAGGCCCCGTACCTCACACAAATGTTCAATGCATTTACCATTAGTATATCATATTCCCCAGTGATTTCATATCTCATGCGCAAAATCGTTATTTTCAATTTCTGCGCATGTAATATGATCCATAATTTCATATCACATGCGCAACAGCGCTATTTCGTTTTTCTGCGCATGTGATATCATTTTTTTCATATCTATCGTTGAGATACTTTCGCATTGATTAAAAGATTTTCAGACGAGGCGCTAAATATATATACTTTAGGATTAAATTACCTTCTCTGGTGTTCATGCATGTGTGAACCCGGCCGATTTTTCTTTTTTAATGATTTGTTCTATGTGCCAAAAATTTCGAAAACAACTTTTTATCAAATATTGAATCGAGACTATCATCACCAGATTGGAAACGACCTAACTAAGAAAATGAGTGGTACACTTATATGTTTCGTTTAGAAATAAGAGAGTTATCGCCTTTAGTCGAATGTTACTGCGTCGATTTCAGCATTGACGCGGTGTTGAAATATGCAAGTGAATATAAGGGTCAGCGATATGTAAACGCCTTTAGTCGAATGTTACTGCGTCGATTTCAGCATTGACGCGGTGTTGAAATATGCAAGTGAATATAAGGGTCAGCGATATGTAAACGCCTTTAGTCGAATGTTACTGCGTCGATTTCTGCATTGACGCGGTGTTGAAATATGCAAGTGAATATAAGGGTCAGCGATATGTAAACGCCTTTAGTCGAATGTTACTGCGTCGATTTCTGCATTGACGCGGTGTTGAAATATGCAAGTGAATATAAGGGTCAGCGATATGTAAACGTCTCGACTAAATCTATCAAAAAAGTCTTATCACACAGCAAAGTCGCCACAATTTCTGAGTGCTAAAAGTAAAGACTGTTTATTTTTTTTGTCTTCATTATTTGGTTAGTAATTACATTTTAATGTTAAAGCGACTAATCCACACATCGTGGTATGAAATCTTAAAATATCCAACTTTTCCTATATAAGTATACGAGTATTCACCCTTATGGCGCGTATTTGAAGTTATAAAAAATTTAATGTATTCTTCCTCGGATTCTGTTGAAAATCGTTGTTTTTCTAATAAATATAAAATAAAAGCATTTGTCTACGATTTCTGATAAGAGTTTCCCAGTTTATAATAAAACGGAATTCCGTTCAGCGAGCACCCCGCAAACATAACGTGTTAGTGAGAAAAAAATACAGATATGTAGAGTAATGTGGCAAAATGACGCGTAATGTAGCAAAACAGGGCCTAATGTATAAATAATTTTAATACTAGAGTTAAAATACTTGCACAATGACATGTTTTGTTGCTTATAAAACATTTTCTCTAATGAGTTATGATTATTGTTAGTTAATGGTAAAACACATTATCTAGGTAGCATTCAAAGCTAGGTTTTGATGCCCTGTACAGCTATCAAAGCGTAATGCCGATCAGTAAGGCTAGTGGAGACGTAATGTATGTATGTATGAAATTTATACCAGAGCTAAAATACTTGCAGAGTGGCATGGTGTATTGCATAAAAACATTTTCTTTCATAAATTAATGAGAAATATTATTTTTATCTATGGTAAACCGCATTATATAGATAGCATTCACAGCGAAGTCCGGCGTATTGATGATGAAAGCCTAGTATATATAGGCGTAATATTGATTGTAAATAGATTTTGTTAAGATACAAACACTTCCAAAATGAATCTGATGAATAACATTTTATTGGAAATGGAATAATGAGTAATGATTTTATGGAATATGAAAGGAATAAATGAGGATAAATATGCAAATTAATTAATTATTTTGGGTTGGCAGAGTTGATGTTTGGTTCAGCCCTTTCCGTATCAAGGCGTGTTGGGTATTGTTCGCAATATTCAAGAATGGGTTTTTCATAATCATAAGCATCTCCTGGGATGGTTTTATGAAATATTTTCATTTTAAGATATCTTAAATAATGCAGTGTTTCTTCTGGTTTAAAATAGAATCTAAAAATGTGCGACAACTTTTCATAGTAATCAAGATATCTTGAAAGTACGGGTAGATGCGTAATGATGCAAAATGAGAGGAATATTCGAGGTTTTTCTTATGGTAGATTCAACAGTTATCTGATTTATTTTTTTTAATTAAATCCTATGATTCTAACAAATAGTTTGTTACAATTTACAGCAACAGCCTTATTAAAGATTAAGTATTTAGCAGACTGCAAAATTTGAAAAAAAAAAAAAAAAAAAAAAAAAAAAAAAAAAAAAAAAAATACGCCATAGGAGTCATTAAACGAAATGTTTTCATGTATTTCCATAATTCCATGTATATATCGTTTTGTTTGTTTGGGAAAGTCACCGAGTGCATATTATCTACATAAAGTGATAACTGCCTTACATAGTTTATGATTTGAAACTTACTTTGTAAGTTGTGTACGGATCCAAATATTTAATACTTTTAGATATTGATTAGATCATTAGCTCGCACGCTAGGCATTTGGCGTGGCATTCTTTTCTGTACGATCTGCGTGGAAATTGCACGTGTACTTCCTCAACCCATAATCACACATCACAATGTTCTATATTGTTTAGATATGAATAGTTTGTATATTCCAATAAAACAAATAATCACAATGCACGATTTTTAGCAAATGCAAAGCTGCGTATATTTATTTAGAATAAAGAATATATAACTAAATGTATCGTAAAAAGGCATTTATATTGATAATATTAACCCAAAAGCAATCAGTCAAACACATTTTAAAATCTGAGTATTTTCTTCGACCAGTGACATTGTTGGATTAAAGATACCTTTCATGTTGATCAGCGTCAGTAGTAGCGCCATGCGATCCTAACTGAAATTGAAATCGGTCCTTTGATATGTTGTTTTAAGCAGACGCAAATTTTACGATTAAAGACGACACATGTGACATTACACGGTAGTTGACTAAAGAAGACACGTGTGATATACACGGTAGTAGCAGGTTACTGTCCCCTCTCTTGATTATGATCATCACGGATTGCGAAATCATTTTGATTTGATCAAATGTAAGAACGATTTTGTAAATAAAAGTGGGAACCGCGGTATCTTTGAAAATATAAAGTCAGTAAATGGCATTTGACTTAATACTTACAATAAATTGATATTGATTTTTTAATTGATCGCGAATGTCTTTGTATTCTTTCATAATATAATTATTCCTGAAAAAAAGGGTAAGAATTTATATAAATATAAGAAAAACAAATGTCTAAATATAAGAAAAACATTGACGTTCCTTTTATCAAATTGATGCAAACTAATTGATGCATGAAAGAAAGAAAATGACCTAAAAAGAGTAATAACGGGCATAATATATAAAGAGAGCATGACTTTTGAAAATATCTATGCCTGGTTTTTAGGCTACAAATTTAGTGCTATATAATATTTTTCCTTCCATTATAAATATCAATATCTAAGAGAGAGAGAGAGAGAGAGAGAGAGAGAGAGGGTGGGGGGTTGTAAACTGCGATTTTCATGGGATTGCCAGTTATGTTCATTAAGGTGATACTGCTTGTTTGATTATAGTTTATGCTTACGTTTTCATCTGCTTATAGTTATACCCGTTGCATTTTATGTGATACATGTCATATGGTAGTGCAGAATTCAAGTTTCGGTCGGACATATAGGTGTTAAATGCTGTTTCTTTGACTTTTCTGGTTGTTGTTTTGACATTTCTCTTGCTGATTCTTGATGATTTCTTTACTTTTGCAGTTATCATATTTGTGTGCAGTTTGATAATTATGCTATGAAATATCTGTGTAATTGTAAATTCTTGCTTTTTCGTCTTTCTTTAAAGTAGTCTCTTGTACCATATAATTATCTGGTTTGAACTTCATTGACCAGTCCTTTTTCTATGCTTCTAGGGAATTCATTTTGCAGAATTTGTGTAACAAGTTAGGATTTCCGCATAAGACACACAATGGTGTTATATGCAAATAATCTAATAACTGTTACTTTTAACTGAGTCGTTTAATGGTTAAGGTAAATCAGGAAGAGTCAGGGGTCTATTGCTGAAGCTTGAGGAACTGTATTAAGTACAGGTAGAGTGCATGAGGATAGACATTAACAACGACACTTTGGGATATGTCTTTTAGTAATGACTTTGTACTCTTTGATGCTAATGAATGGGCTACCAGTGGCGTTTATGTATTCTGTTATGGTGGGCAACATTTTCGAAAGCGTTAGCAAAGTGCATTGCCATAATTGTCAGTTTGGTGGCCATTTTCTAGATTCTCGAAGACCTCTTGTGTAACAGATATACCTTTTATTTCACAGGTAAACTCTGAACTGAATCAATATCGGTTATGACTGAACAGATCACTTCTGTCAAAGTAGGACGTGGTGGTAGAAACTAAAATATGTTCCGTCATTTCGTAGGCGATACATGCCAAGGATACAGGCCTATAGCTGCTAGCCTCGGATTTTGGCTTACTGCTCACTGCTTCGAATTTTAAATAAATGACGAACACATACGAGAAATTCGTTTACGCGATATATTTACATGTGAAATACATAAGACATTAATGAAAAAGTATTGATCGGAACAACAGAAATGCCGGTATTGTTTCACGGCATAATTTATATTTTAAGGATATGAGTATTTTCGAAGAAAAGTCACACAATTTTCCAGCTATGATCATATGACATTCAAGTTATCCAGACTCGTTTGCGTGTAATTTTTTGAAGTCGAACCTAAGAATCAAAACTGTATTTTTGCTATTCATTATCATTAGTTTTTTCGGTATCTATTTATCTGAGACACTGCTGGTCTCCTAATTTATTTGTCTTGCATTTTGGGGTGTTTTTTTGGGTTGGTCTTATTAAAGGCACTGACCTCCAGATTGGGCTAAAATCTTTCTTCAAATTAAAGTTTGGTCATATTATGACCTTTAGAACATGAACATTTGTTTCTAAAATATTTCAAAATATCCAAATTAAGAGAAAAAGTGACTGTTACGGAAATCGAACCTCGGACCGCCGCAGCATTAAAGACATTTTCACCGTGTAACAAACGCTTTTCGATTTTCATCGTAAAAAGTAGTAAAACAGTAAATTCTTATGTTATTCCGTAACATAAAGTTTGTCAGTAATTAAGCTTTAAAGCCTTCTTAAGACATACAGCATTTGTTTCAAGATATCTAAAAAGACAAAAAAAAAAACTGTTGTTTTTGTGTGTGTGTGTTGTCGAACGATCTACAGGCAAGTCGCTTTAAATCTTAACCCTTAACGGAAGAAATAAGTCAGACTTGCTTGGAGATTTTTTGTACCCTTATAAATCCTATGACTGATAAAACTAAAGGATTAATCATATTAGAAACTGAAAATTACATGTCTATTCATGTGACCTCGTCTAAAATCTCATTAAATGGAATGTATTAATAACTAGATGGGAAAACTTTTGAGAATTAATCAAAAAGGCCGTTTTCTAAATGTTGGCAGCCCTAGCATAGCTGTGAGGTTTCATAAATTTCGCTACATGTTATATTTGTGTTTCAAACATACTTACATGTAAGTGTATACTTACATGTAAATGTATAATAATTATATTATGTAAATATAACAAAAATAATTCAAGTCTGAATATCATGTCACGATTTCTAGTTTATATCTGAAACTTTAAATTACATTTCGTGATATTTCATGTATATGAAGTTAATTTAAACAATGCCAATTCTAGACAGAAAATAATTACAAACTTGTCCCTGCAGTTATTATTTTTAATTCAGCAAGGAACCTGATATTTTGCTATACACAAGGACATATCGCCATTGAAAAAATATAGAAATATTCTCTATCAAAAGGTCAAATCGTAGACTAAACTTAACTCAAGCGATACATTTTATCTGATTAAATGAAACCTGCACACTCAGATTGTTTGTCTTTTGTCTAAGTATAGGACAGTTTTCAAACCACTAAGTAGGTCGAAACTAGCCAAACATAATTTTAGAACAAATTAAACTCTGTGCGAGATATAACAATCCGTCCCGATCAGGTGGAAGCCTCAATGCTATCATGACTATCTTGTTAATCAACTTGTACAACAAAACAATCTTTCTATGTAGTTCTTGTAAAAAGATAAAAACCAATAAAGGAAAAGAATATGACTTAACTGTCATAACGTTTTTATCATTCTCGTTTCTCTTTCAAATCTGTGATCCTTAACCGGTACAGAACATTTTAATACATCTTAAGATTTTCGCCCAGAGACTCTATGCTGTATGACACCAGTGACGCGATGTCAATATTGCTGTTTGTTTTTTTTTAAATAATCAAACACGATTTTTCGCTTTAGAATATATTTAATTCACCAATTATTATCGTTGACTTATCTATGTGTCTATGTGTTTTAGCTAATATAGTTTGTAGTTTTAGAGGTGTGATGTAACAGAAGAGAATGGATGTTTTTACAGAGAGATTCTTACGATCACGCACCATTAACACATCATTTTACATTATACATATGCGCAATCCTTGGATGATAGATAACTAGCTACTACTATAAGTCAAAAGGGTATGATGTAAACCTAATCAGACATTCCTAACACTGTTTTGCATTTCATAGAAATAGTAAGACTGGTCGATACGATATATATCATTTATAAGGAAATGTCCTATATCGAAAGATCCTAAATAATCCACTATGATTTTTTTCCACACACATAAAACAAATTGTGAGAAAACGTTACAAGTTTACACCTTTTCATAGTATACTCTATTTGAAAGCACATAAAATGCTAGAAACGAACGCATGCTCGATGTGAACTTTTCATGGCATTTTCCAATGTGCAGCCCGGTCTTTCCATGGTTTATTTCGTAGAACTATTGCATGACAAACGCTATTTCCGCACCATTTGCACTGCAGTCGAAGGGAAAAGCCATAATAACAAAACGTTCCGAAACCTAGTTCGCACAGGTCATGTGTCAGACACCTCGTTAATTCTTCGTGTACTTCGTCTTTATACCATGCTACATTTTTGATGCCTGTACCAAATAGTATGCAAGTAGGTGGAATTTGATTATGATGCAAATATCTTTCCCCATCTCTTTCTTCAAAATACGCACAATTGTTTGTAGAGGTAAATGCAAAATGTTTGTCTTCTGAAGGGTGAAAGTTTTTGTTGAAATATGTTACAGCATATTGTTTCAGCTTTCTGAACTGTTCTTTGTCTAGTTTCTCTTTCAAATATGTGATCCTTTTCCGGTACAGAACATTCTGATACATCATAAGACTTTCGCCCAGAGATTCTATACCAAAATATGCTGCACATTCGAAGACCTCTAACGCCCTTTCTTTAGGTGGAATTGAGCCATGCCGTAGATAATTCAAAATATTTTCAAAGACATTGCCGTCATAGTCGATGAAATATCGCCCATGTCTGTCCCTTGAAATCTGATGACGTCCGCTAAACATGGCGGCCAACATACTATTTTCTTCTTTTCTCAATGTACTAAGCAGCGTTGTAAGTAACTTGCCACCAACATTCAGTTCTACTACCTCTGGAAACTAAATGAAAACAGAAGAACAGAAAAAATGTCATATAAGTATTATCAAGTCACAAAGCTTTCATTTCTTATCTTTACATCGGCTGTAAATACAGTAATGACCTATACATGAATACGTACGGTTATAGTGATGAATCTGGACACGGATTATATTGTACTTGACAGTAGATCTGGCTTTAAAAATTGAGATTATTCCAGTTTTCGTAGTCTAAAACGAGTTGTTTATATGCTGGAAAAGCTTATTAGCGCAACAAATTTCAACAGTTAAGACATTCGACTGCTAAACAGGTTAACTTAATGCTGTAGTACTCAAATCTACTTAACGGGCTTAAAGGTTCTATGTCAGTTTGTTTAACGTCTTTTTCAACAATTTTTCAGTCATAAACGACGGTGTCTACTTGTAGCAGTGAGTACAATGCACAACTTTATAATACTGCCTCACTGGAATATCACGCCGTAGACACGTGACATGATATCCCATCTATTCACATTATACTGACACCAGGCTGACCAGTCGTAGCACTATCCTCTTAATACTAAGCGTCAATCGATGAAGCTACTAGTTCAATATTTACGTCTTTGGTATGACGCGGGCAGGAATCCATCGAAACCACAACCTTCCGCACTTCGAAATAAAAAATGTTCCCATGAAAAACTCTTTTGAACTATATATGATTTCACAGTTTCCATGGCAACCATTCATTTTTGGAAAATACGCCCATATAAAGGATAATCAGTCATATCTTGTTCAGTTTTGGTGATAAAACAATAAAAATGGTGTCAAAATGGAGCTAAGACATTGGCCTTTGAACAGCAACATTTTTCTGTTAATTAACTAATTTGCATATTCATGAATATTACTGAGAATGTTACAAAATGACAAAATTTTATTAGTAAATGATATTTTAAGTTTAAATGTACCAAACAATTTTGATCTGTTCTGAAGGTTCTCAGTGTTTTCTTAAATAGTATTTTGTAACACTGATGGTAACTTTTTTACTCCAAAATAGGTATGTTTAGCTAATTTGCATAAAATTAACCAAAACCACAACCAACATCTCAGGAAACAAGATACCACTAAAATTTAATAAAATGATATAATTAAATGTTATCAATGAAATAACAATTATGTGAGCTGTATTGTTTGAAAATGAAGTTTGATCACCTTTTTGAGGGATAATCAGTATGTAACATACTTTACACATGTTACGTTACCATTTCAATAACCTTGTTTTGTTACATAAATTATTTAGAAAATATAGATTAGACAGTTTTGATCTGGTTTTTATGTCTCTTAGTGTTTTATAAAATAGTATTTTATTACTGTGAAGCTAAATATTTTTTCTACATTAGGTATTTTAGCAAATTTGCATAAATTAATCTATACTGAAATAGACATCTCTGAAAACAAGATATAAATAAAACTGAACAACATGATGAACTAAACTGTGATCAATAAACTTGTGTTATTTGAGCTAAAGCACATGAAAATATAATGTAAATACTTATATGAAGGAAGAACTTGTTTGTAACATACTTTACACTTGTTACGTTACCATTCCAGTAATATTATTTTCTAAAAAATTAATAGATGAATATTTAGTTATCAAGTTATCAAATACTTTTACAAAATAGTACAGCTCCATACTTCCCAAGCGATGAGATATTTTCCATAACGGCGCTTTAAAATACGCTACCACTTATTGAAGCTGTATTTAGAAATATGAAGGAAGAAATCAGATTCATTGTTTTCAATATTATGATATCATGGATTTGTTAATACTTAAAGTATTAATTCTAACATTCTGTGTTGGACTGTTATATCGATCGTATATTTATATACTGTACAATTGTATATGGCGAGCCAGACAAATGAAGAATTGAACAAGCGGTACGGACTAATTATAGATAACATAAAAACCACACACACTAGTTTTCAAATGGATTATTAGAGAAACAAGGTTTCTAAAATCAATTTTACTGTGTAAAAAACATTGATGTCTTTTCGATTTTGATAATAAATTGTGTGTGTGTGTTTTTTCATGATCTATACATAGCTTATTTTTAGTAATGTTATATGGTTACTAACACTAGTCGAGACCGATGATATTGTAATGATGTACTTTCTTGATAGATAAATCGTCATTTGTCCGCCGTGGAGAAACAAATGAATTCGAAGATTTCGCTTATGTTGAATGTGATCAAATCAATTTAACAAATCTTCTGACGCAATATTCAATACTGTTTTTATTTCTCTGACATATTTACATTATATCAAAAGAAAAGATATTCCATTACGGCAAAAGTCCTTATAAAAAGGTGCATTATTGTCTAAAATGAAAAGAAAAGTAGTTGAATGAAATCGACTATGTGGATCATAAAGCAAATAAATGGAGCTATATTCTAACTGAAAATATTGGCGTAAATCATGATCATGCCTAAATGCGGTTCAAACACGATCATTTAAACGTGTTTTGTAAAATATACAGAACAGCTCACGCGGAAAACCCATTCTACTCGATCCTCGGAGGATGGTCAAAACGAGGACCTAGGCTCCAACACGAAGATTCTTCGAGTCAGTTAGTTTCCGTCGAGGAATTTCGCTGTCTGACTCAAAGTCTTTATGCCAAGTCACTCGAAGAAAATCCTCGGAGTGACTCGAGATAAAACCCAATTAGCGGAATACACAACTGTATTGGTTTCTTTTGTTCCCGAGTTACTTGACGACATTTCTACGAGTGACTCCGGGACGAAAAAATAATTACCTATACAACTTTAATTGGGTCTTTGAATACCTTCGATGACAGATTTCAGATTACATGGAGCAAGAAAATTATATTTTACGTAGTGATACGCGGGAAAAAACAAAACAAAGTAATTGATGAATAATTATAACAGTCTCTTTCTGTTTCACATTTTTTTCTGTTCACTTACAACATTTTAATACTTTTTGAGTGGAAACGGCAGCTGGAAAGTTTGTTTAGTTTTATATAATTCTTAAATATAATCCATTGTACACACTTTTTCTCTTATTTAAAGAGCATAGTCAGAAAGTAGTTTAATATCATAATTATAATTTAACTTTTTAGCGGGTGTTATTATAAAGTTTATCTAGTTATGAACTATGCCTAATTTAGTGCATTTTCCATAATTTTATTTGTAAATTTAAGTCGCAAAGTCAGAAATTATTTCAATATCAATATTTAACTTTTTTTTAACGGCGGTCATTTGAAAGTGTATTTGATATTATATGACATAATTTAATCCATTTTACATCAATATGCTGCTAAATCTAATTCTTATGAGTGGTCAGAAACTATTTCAATATCAAAATTCACAAATTTTAAACAGTAACAAGAGCTGTCACTAATGGTGACAAATGCCCCCTCAGCACATTGACCTTTGACCTGGTGACCCCAAAGTCAGTAGGGGTGGTGTACTCAATAAGTACTATCAGCATGTGAAGTTTAAAGGTCCTGGGTGAAGTGGTTCGCATGTAAAGTGCCTTCATGCAAAAAGTTGATGTTGGCCCCTGTGACCTTTGACCTGGTGACCCCAAAGTCAGTAGGGGTGGTGTACTCAATAAGTACTATCAGCATGTAAAGATTGAAGGTCCAGGGTGAAGTGGTTTGCGAGTAAAATGCCTTCATGCAAAAAGTTAATGTTGGCCCCTGTGACCTTGACCTTTGACCTTGTGACCCCAAAGTCAGTAAGAGTAGTGCACTAAATGTGTACTATCGGCATGTGAAGTGTGAAGGTCCTGGGTGCAGTGGTTCGCGAGTAAAGTGCCTTCATGCAAAAAGTTAACGTTACCCCCTGTGACCTTGACCTTTAACCTGGTGACCCTAAAGTCAGTAGAGGTAGTATACTCAATAAGTCCTATCAGCATGTGAAGTTTGAAGGTCCTAGGTGCAGTGGTTCGCGAGTAAAGTGCCTTCATACAAAAAGTTAACGTTGTGACTAACGAACTAACTAACGAACGAACGAACAAACGAACAGACGGACAGTTGAAAACTAATATGCCTCCCTTCGGGGGCATAAAAATAACAAGCTAATTATATAGAAATTCCATCAAGGCAAGGGAATACTGCCTCGGAGTTTCGTGAATTTTTCTCGCGTCACTCGAAATGACCGATTAATTGTTTATTACAGACTTGGAGTCGCTCGGAGTGGCCATACAATACAGGAAATCATTATAGTGTTACCTGTTTAATTCGACTCGGAGTTCCGTCAAGGAATTTCTCGGAGTGACTCGACGAAATTCCGCTAAAGTAATAAACCTATAAAAATCGGTACTCCGAGTCAGAATAAGGCAGTACTCGGAGGAATTCCTCGCTTGCAAGACTTTTCCTTCGACGTAAAAAAGGAAAGTAGGGTTTCCGCTTGAGCTGATCTGTATAATATAACTGGTTTTGAAACAAAGATCAAATGCACTCGAAAATTAGTCTAAAATGATTTTCCTCTCTTATATATGCTTAACAGACGTTGAATATATACATCAAAACGGCGAAATTCCGTCAACATTTTTTGTTGGGTGTAATCTGTATCTATGCATGAAATCTCACAGTACTGGGGTAATCTCGAGATTAACTTGTGCGTATTTCAGGGCGCAAGAACGCAAGAAACATTTCTTGTATGCTCTAGTTTACAATGGGATAGACTAGGCTAATTCACAGATGTTTAGAAAACTCATTTAATGAATCACCAAGCGGTATTAATCCTATAAAGATATCCACACAGCAAATGGATGTGACGTACATGTACCTACCCTTGTATATTATAAGAAATATGTGATAAACAGTATGCATAGGAGGCACCGCTCCCAACACATGTAATAAATTATGGACATGAGTTCAGTTGCGTGATAATAAACAAAACACGAGTGTGTAGCACAAGTGATTTATCTATTCTCATCCGAAAAGCTGTCAGTATTTCAATCACTGATAAGATATCGAAACACAGTTATTGTTCACACTTACTATTACTACATACATTAGCATTCGGTCCAAAGGCTTATAGAATTTACACCCCAGGTTGGAAAGCAAATAATTCGGGAATAGAATACATGTAATCAAATAAAACAATGCAGATATTTTGTAATTTGACCTAACTTATGCATGATGTTACATTGTTGACGCCTTATTTTCATGACTTCAATGCTGAATCGTGCCGGTGTAGGAGAATAATGGTCACTAATTCAAAACTTTTTTGTTTTGTTTTGTATAAGATCGACAACTTCAGGGATTATTTACGCATCTTCAGAGAACACCACATTTTCATTCATCTACTTTTTATGGAAGTTCTATCACAAGTTAATGAAAAATGGAAAGAAATTGAATTGGTCGTCTGCAATCCTAAAATGACACATATATACTCTTGTCCTCACATAAAACCCCTACTTACAGTTTCGATTTGCAGAACTGCCAACTTTGGAATATAAATATGAAAACGGTATTATTTCAAGCAAAGTGCACTCTAGCAGAGGAAATGTGACTGTGATTAAAGCATCCGTTCTTAACGAAATTGCGCAAAAAATGGAATCTTAGGATCTATTTACTTTGGACTTCTTTCGACTACACCATTTCCTATTATGTAAGAATTGTTACGGATCGTATTAGAATTAAATTTGTTTTATTTCGTTTTTAAATATTCTTGTTATTTCTGTTTGTAAGATGACTGATTTGTTATTTCAGATAGCATTGTTTATTGCGATATTGTACATTTTCACTCCATATATTATCCAGTGCTACATGTACAAAACACTTCCCTAATCTAAAGTGTAGCAATCACCTTGTTATCCACTTTAATACATGTATCAATAATACTGACAGAGAAGATTTAATCATTTTAGTAGCATATAATCGAAAATAACTTCATCGTGAATTTTCTCCACAGATAACATAGTTGATAGAAGCACTGATAATATGTATCAATGTAAATAATTATGACCTTTTGCCTAACTTGTAATTGTGCATTCTAGAACGAGTTTACAGTATGTTTAAGCTGGTATGTGTTAACAATTTAATCAAGTTTACGAAGTAATCAAAATATTACCTCCACGACATCCATTGACGTTAGTGGAATGTTATGCAAGTGCAGGTATATCACAATAACAATAACAGGGATTATATCAGTTTTGATTAATCAAACCCGCTTAAAACTTCCTGCTTTGTGTGAGTATTTATTTATACCTGACACCGCCGTTATCGGCCAAGCTAACTTACTAATAGTTTATGCTATTTAAGAAAGTTTATATCACAATATGTCAAGTCATGTTATAAATTGTTGTACCATAATTTAGATCTTTATATCCACCGTTAAGGAAAATCAATATGTATTTTTTTCAGGTACATAATAAGTACTTATATTTAAGGACAATCTTACACATACAACATGTTGATTTAAACACGTCTGATGAACCGATTTGGTGTCGATTTGATTCACTTCAATCCAATTATCTGCGTAATATTTTGTTAAATTCCTAAATTCAATTATTTCTCATCTTTTGGGCCGTGATGGCAATTCTTCTGATACTTTCCGGGAAAAGAAACCAGGAACATTTATTATAGTAGGAATCTGGCAATGGTACAGAATGTATCGCTGCCAAAGACGATCTTGATATCTTGACTGTGATTTAGTGATACCTGCAATATTAATATTTTCTCAATGTACTGTGAATTGTGGCAAGCAAATCGACATCTACAATACAATCTGTTACTCACGAAGGAGTCTTCTTTTAACGAATCAAAATGACATGTGTTATGTCAGTTAAGGTTTACGTTCTGTGATCTTTTTAATTTCTTAAAATTTGTTATATACTAGTAATCTTTCCGGGTATGCGCATAATGTAGTTATCAAATGGTCGTGTGTAATAAATAGAACATGTTCTGATATCTTGAAAATGGAAGTATTAAAACAGGGTACTACACAATTGTTTTCAATTAGATGCTGAATAACATATCTCCGGCTGAAGTATTCGTAGATGATTACGCAGTCAAATAAAATTCCAAAAAAAATAAATATTTATCGAATATGTTATCTTGTAATTACGAGATAACAGAATTAATAGATTGATATATAAACTGTTCGTATCTCATGTATATTACAATCGGAAGTGTTATCAGATAATTGTACATTTTCTGTTTAACATGTGTATAACATTTGAATATTACTAAGTATTTCAAATAAAAAATTTACATTTCGCTGCATTCTAGTCACTGGATATGGAAAATGTAAGTTAACAATTTCTTTTTTTTCAAACCTAGGGAAGGACATCTTTCAGTCAAATGTAAAATATTTAACATCTTGAGTATACGTTTAATATCCGTCACCTAAGCGCAAAATGCGGATAAATGTTTCTTCATTTCAATGCAGTTATCCGCTTTTTGCTCAGTGGTGACGATATATCAATTACAGTAAACTACGGTAGGATCTATTTTGAGGCACAAATATGATGCTATGCTTTGCTAGCGGATTAACACAGTAGTGTATAAGTCAATTATGTTTTGGGGACATTGCATAATAATATTAAAAATATGAAAAAATGTAGAACAATAATATCTTCTATCTAAAATAGTTGTATAACACAATAAGACCAAACCAAAATGATTACTTGGTCAACGGATTTCCCGCTCCAAATATTCTTTTTTGAAAATCAGCTTCCGCTCACTTCAATTTTTGCAGGCTGATTTCAAAATTTCAGAGCGTGCCCTTTTTTCACTGTATAGGGGCATTTTTCACTGTGCAGCGACAGGGATTTATACAATTTGATACTTTAAATCATAATTATCCATTAAAACACCAGGGAGAACATGTTTCAGCCTCTGTATTTGTCTCAACAATTGCACCAGTATGCAAGATTTGACAGCCAATATGACAGTTAGATTGTGTATATAAATTTGGGAATGGTCATTACGAACAGTTTTCGTCAAAATGAACATCAACATCTCATTATTTATAACAGTCATCAAAAATAGTCTGTTTGTGCATTTTAGGACAAATATAGTAAGGGCAATGGAACTACATGCATGTGTTTGTGTAATACAATGTGACATTTGTAAAATACATGCTTTTGAGTTTATATAGGATACGCATATTCACACTACTCCAAACGTTATGTAGAGCCAAAGGCATAAATATTTTATGTTTGCCCTGTTGTCTACCCTCATAACTTGTAAGAAATAAAGTATTGTTGACATAATTTTGCTTTGGTGGCATAAAATCAAATTGAAAAGTATGGCGTGCATGAGAATTTGAAGTACTTTACTTTTGCAAAAGAATTTTTAAGATAGCGTGTACAGAAGTACTTGCTGTTTTTTCCACATATTGGCGTAGCAAATTAAATTGGGACCATAATAAATAAGGTTTATTGCTCCTATCAGCTATGTAAAATGAACAGAATTTTTCAGCGGAGAAGGGGTACGCACATGGAGCTTAATCAGAGCAAAAGAATCCCAAAGAGCTTACAAACTGTCATTAAAAGCTTACTTTTTATCATTTTCAATTCGTTTATTGTTATGACTTGCAGCATCGAACGTATGTCTTTCCGTTTCTGCCAAAGTTAAATGTTAAAACAAAGAGAAATAAAACCGTAAAATTAGTCATTGAATTACAAGTGAACTGGGCCATCAGCGGTTGATGGATTTCCTGGCATCTGGCGAAAATGCATCATGGGTACCTACTGTTGAGATGATTGCAGTGTTGTTTCCTTTTTACCAACACCGCCCCGATCCCTTTCTCTCGTCCCCATTTTTGTATCTTGCCTAAAATTAAAATACATACTTGTTTTATTTTGGAAGCAACGTGTCTGATATATTTTCTATTACAGTTTCTTTCTGTTATGGGCTACTCTGTGATGTAAGGTTCTGACTGTGTTTGCTGAGCACTGTGCTTCCGGGAAATTTACGCTTCCTTTTTCATTTTTGGAATAAGGACAAACCTCATATATTTTCTCGTACATAATCTTGAGTGTCAATCTGAATACCTTAATGTCAGTTTAAGCTGTTTCTGCTCGTAATTTATTACTTGGTTTTCGTTATACATAACTTTTACATTATAGTATATAAAATATCTCCTCTGTATTTACAAAAAAAGTCCACTTTTAAATATTACATGCACAAGGTGAACTTTTTGAAACTGTCCTGCGTTAAACATTGAAAACCCTATACTGGAACTACACATAGCTTTTTGAAAGCTCTTCCTCAAGTAAAGGGAAATTTATTTTACAACATTCTTATTTCGTCAGAATGATCTTACCCATATTACCGTTTTTTAAAGTTATTTTACAATACATGTTGGGTAATTATATCGATCACGCTCCAATAATCGTAATCATGTTATGCAGCTAAAAACATGGCAGTTCACGTAATGTACAGAAAAACATATTTTCTAACAGTAAATGGTATACGATTCAACTGTTTTTGAGACCCGTATGAAATGCATATTCCTCACCATAAAACATGTTTTTGTTCATTATTTATAGTAAGATAAATATTCAGCAGACGTGATATGACCTTATACAGTTTCAATAACAGAAAAAAGTATCTAGGGCATTATTGTGACCTTCACTGTTTTCATGCAAAATAACGCATAAATGGTCACCTCTTTTAAAAAATCTTGCATGTTAAACCTTTCATGCTGTGATATTTATCTTCCGTCAATCAGTAAATCATTAAGCATCATGATAAAATACGTATAATTATCAGTGGTATGATTTAAATATGCCAGACATATAGCTTTCACAGACTTCACGGTTATAAATTAGAAGACAATGTTAATATTTTCCTGAAATGGGAGCTTTGTGGGTATTTTATTTCTTTCAGCATATTTTTTTTTACTTTTTTGTATTTCTTGATCATTTAATTGGCTTATTTTGAAAGTTTTCAGATGTTGTTGAGCTGAATGTTGGTGGGAAGTTGATGACAACATTACTGAGCGCTCTAACAAAGGACCCTGAAAGCATGTTAGCTGCAATGTTTAGTGGCCGTCACGTGATAAGTAAGGACAAAGATGGTCGCTACTTCATCGATTGCAATGGGCGCACCTCTTTGAACATATCTTAGATTACCTAAGGTTTGGAAGTTTACCACCAAAGGAAAGTATTGTGAACGTGCATGACCTCGCGGTATACTTAACATACAGTCACTTGTAGAATCATTAGAAAATTTTCATACATTACAACATCGAAAGCGTATAGCAGAACTCAAGAGTCAAATTGATATGAAGCAATTTGAAAAATTGAAACAAGAAGCGATTGAGAAGTTTTATTCATGCAGCGCAAGACAGCACGAAGGCAAAACATTGCATATAATTCCTACTTCAGACATATGCGAACATGGATATGCCATATCACATAATTGTAGAGGTCCTGTTCGTAACAAGATTAACATATTTTTGACAAATGCCGGTGTCGTCACCGAAGAATTGAAAACCTGTTTAGCACATGATTTATCTGAGCTGGGATTCGGAATATATATATGACACCACAAAACCATTGAGTGGTGTTTGCTTCTGTTACACTGAATGTCATCATATTGCACTTCTCCCGCACATTTGATAAAAAATTGTTTTGTTTGTTTTGGGTTTAAGAAAAAAGGTCAATTCTAAACAGGAAATAAATCTTAGGGTTCCTGGACTCATTAGCTTTTAATTAACACAGATCGCAGTCGAAAATTATAATCACAAAATTGTCTGCGTGCGAGAGGGGAAGGGGGTGTTGGGGGGGGGGGGGGGGGGGGGGGGGGTTACGGGGGATTTGGCGGACTCGTAGCGGTGGCCATGGTCTTGCAATTAGCTTTATAACCATGAGGGTGTGATTTTGACAAAACGTAACCGGTTGCTTTATAACCGGTTGCTTTATTCATTTTGCAATGTTTATAGATTCAATGTCTATTCTAATATGAGATCCTCTGAAAAATGTCAATAAGTACTCAGTATAAGTGCACGAGAACATTATGATTCAAATAGTTTTACCTATATTCCTTTTTTTCAGGTAAAAAAATGCTGAAAAAAAAAATAAAAAATTAGCTCATACCTGTATTCAAACCAGCATTTGTTAACCACTAGTCCACGCCGCTACTTACATAGGTTTTGCGATTTAAGTTATTTGTCATATAATGTGTCCACCTGATTTCCTATTTTCATTGTTATGGCTTGATCCAATATTAGTAAATAAAGGCCACAGTTATCGCGTTTTGTTAATACCATCAATATTTTCCACTCATGAATGCACTCAGTTCAGGTGATTGTTGATATAATTGTAAATGAGAGGCCACAACAAAAATCTTTTTTCAAGTTGTGTAAACAGTTTAACTTGTAAATTAATGTCTTTATAATAATAAGTAGAACCCCTTATACATGTAGTCTGTTTAAGGTAGTTGACCTGTAACGAAAATCATCAGTAATCTTCATATGCTTTTTCAGCATTTATTCGTTTTTTATGGAAAGCAATGATCGTGAGAGTTCCGTCCAGAGAATGTTGAATTGCTTAAAAATACTTTGCAGAAAGTCATTACCTATCAGCTACCTTAAAATGTTGTAATTACAACCATTACCTTAAATGTTGTAGTTTCATTTGATGACAATGACTTTTTTGTGTTACATTATTTGTAGCAAAGTACTCCTGAACAGTAAGAGAAATGCTTAAAAATGACAAAAGCCTAAGAAACACTTTCAAAATGATTAATTGAAATGATGAATATAATCAGTCTACCTACGTTGTTACGCAAATGTGATACCAATTTATCTCTTTTTTTGTAATTTCTCATTGTTGGATATATACATTTTATATTTCAATATATAAATTTTGTGTAAACCAAGGTATCATCATTGAGAACAATAAATAAATTTGGCTAAAAGATCAAAACTTAATAACGTTTCTAAATGTCGTAATTTTTTTAAAGGAATTTATTATATTTATTATTTTACTTTATTTTCATGCACTACTAGACTTTCTATCGGTGCTTAACTACAACTTACAGAATAACTGTCAGTGTAAATAAAATCTGAAAAGTAGATCCCTCGGAAACACCGAGAACAAGGCAATAGTAAAAATTGCACACTCGATTTGATTGAGTCTGTTCAAGGGCAGTAATGGAAAATGCAACACTGCCCACGTCTCCTAGCACCCGCTTAAGCAGTATTCAATCTTCAAATCTAAATGAGTTGAAATCAATGATCCCGAAGGACCAGAAAGTATAACAACACTGAGATGAAGTCGGGGCAAAGCCATGAGAAACGTGTGCATGTTGTATATTGAATACAAAGAGATTTAAACAAAAGTAGGTCATATATTGTCTGCCTGATCAGTTGTTGGGAATAGGACTTATTTGAGTTTTCTTTCACTTTTGACCAATGTTTTATGTTGGTTTCAGTTTCTTTGTCGATTCAGAGTTGTTTCCCTTAGATTTACTTGGGTAGGTACCATCATTACATATAGAAATATATCCTTTGGATTCACTAAAAGTAATATTTTAGACGTATCATATAGTCTATTTTTTATTATATTACATGCACATGATGAACCTTTAAAAACTCGCTTGCATTGAACATAAAACCCTATAGTGCAACTATATTTGACATTTTCGAAAAGTCTTCCTCGGTAAAAAAGAAATTTACCTGATAACATTCCTATTTCGTGCAAATGATTTTGCCAATATAATAATCTGTGCTTTTTAGCTAATCTTTCAGTAACAGTACATGTCAAAGATTTATATCGTTCCCGCTTATGCAACTATGAAAACCTGGCAATTCACGTAATGAACAGAAACACACATTGTCTAACAGTAAATGACACAGGTGTCAACTGAATTTTTGAGGCCCGTATACAGATGCATGCTTCTCGTCATAAATATTTTGAAGTTAAAAGAATTTGTTTTCAGAATCAATTAAATATAAATGTAGAAAAGAAGTGATATGACTATATACAGCTTTTCGAACAAATTTTATTATCCAGGGCCCTATTGTGACAATTCATTACTGATTTGTTTTCAAAATAATGCGTTAATACTGACGTATGGGGCCTCCGTGGCCGAGTGGCAATGGTCGCAGTCTTCGAATCACTTGCCCCTGACCGATATGGGTTCGAGCTTCACTCGAAGCGTCTGAGGAAGCTATCCAGCTGGCATGCTGAAAGTCAGTGGTTTTACCCAGATGCCCGCCTGTGATGGAATAATGCACGGAGGGGCATCTGAAGTCTTTCTCCACCATCAAATCTGGAAAGTTGTCATATGATCTGATTTTGTTTGTGCGACTTTAAACCCTACAACAACAAAAAAATAGAGACAAAAGTAATTTGTTTGTAAAAAAGCACTAGTTCCATCTTCTAGTCAATCACTAAATCCCTTAGCATCATGATAAAAGCATGTATAGATAAGGAGTAGGTATGATTTAAATAGGTTCATAAATTACATGGGTAAACTTCAGAGGACAGTGCGAATATTTTTATGGAATTAGCATGTTGTTCCAACAATATATTTCTCTAACATATTTGTGTACGTTTTATACTTCTTTATCATATTTTAACAAATTAACAAAAATCCTATTATAAACAACTGTTTTATTTTGAATGTTTCCAGATGTTGTTGAGCTGAATGTTGGTGGAAAGTTGAATACCCGCCGCCAGGAGGCGGTGGGTTTATTGGTATGCTAATTCTTTTTCGCGTGTCGGCCATGGAGCAAGTCACATGGCAGGTTTTCAATACTGTACAGATTTTTTTATTCTTAGATGTGTGATACACTAATACTTTATTTAAATGATAAAATATTATATTTATGTATATATTTTTTATCATTTAAAAATAAATAAGAAAAATACTTGAGTCACTTGACACGTTTCGACCATCTTCAACTTTCGCTTTCGGATGGCTGTGACCTAGTTCACACGATCCTTTTGTTTACATTTTTATTTTTACAATTTTGGCCTTTCATGCGGTACATTTGGCTTAGATACAAGAATTTCATAATTTGGTTGTGATGTAGGATTACCACGATTATCGGAGATTGTAGAATAATGAGTTTTCTTTATTATATTAAATTGTAACAACGGATTGATGCGTATGACGCCATCAATATCTGCGTACATAACATGTAAACAAATAATCACCTGTTCAGTGAGATAATAACCTTTGATAGAGATATGTAAAGTTTGTTGAGTAAATGGAAATGTGTTTACATTACATCTGTTAGGATTCTAGTTAGGAAAGTGTGGTTAGTTTGCATAAACTATAGATCAGATTTTTTAAGGATATAATTTAATATATTTAGATTGTCTTGACCTGTAATGACCCCATTTGTTTTTGAGATCATTAGCCCACAAAACATTGTTCACAATAAAAAATGACATTCATTATGACTGATCTGAATATACATTTCTGGCGGCGGAACAACTTTTGACTTGTGACAACATTGCTGAGCACTCTAACCAAGGATCCTGACAGCATGTTGGCCGCAATGTTTAGTTGACGCCATGTGATAAGTAAGGAAAAGAAGGTCGCTACTTGATCGGTTGCAATGGACACCTCTTTGAACACACACACACACACACACACACACACACACACACACACACACACATATATATATATATATATATATATATATATATATATATATATATATATATATATATATATATATATATATATATATATATATTGAATCACCTAAAATTTAGAAGTTTACCACCAATATATATATTGAATCACCTAAAATTTAGAAGTTTACCACCAAAGGAAAGTATTATGAACGTACATAACCTTGCGGTATATTTTAGCATACAGTCACTGTAGAATCATTGGAAAAGTCTCATACATAATATTACAATATCAAAGCGAATTGTAGAAGTCAAGGGTCAATTTGGTATGTATAAATAAACAATTTGATAAAATTGAAACAAGAAGCGATTGAGAATATGTATTCATGCAACGAAGCCAAAACCTTGCGCATCATTCCTAATTAAAACATGTGCGAACATGGACGTGACACGTTAAATTATAAAGACAGATGTGGCGCTCCTGTTCGTAACAAAATTAACATATATTTGACAAATGCCTGTGTCATCACCAAAGAATTGAAAACCTGTTAAAATAGCACATGATTTCACGGAGCTGGGATTTGGAATGTATAGTTATAAGATTGACACCGCATATCCATTGAGTCATATTTGCTGTGGCACTGAATGTCATCATATTGCACTTCTCCCGCACAAACAGACAGTATTTGACGAAAACTTCTCTGTTGCGTAAACTTATATATAATGCAAATGATCTGAAGCAGTACATGTTCACAATTAAAAAAAAATCATATCTATTTTATGAATAATACTGTTGTTCTGCTTTTACGGAAATGAGACACGAATTTGTATTTAGTCGGTAAAGGATATGGTAGTGAATGTGTATTATTAGCTACAGTTAAATTATTACTCTAGATAAACCATTCAAAGCCCAATTTAAAACTAATTTTGCACTGTTGCTATTCCTTGTACATTTAAATATGTCGTGTGCTTCTTTTTATAGCAAATGTACTAGTGGATATGTCAAAGTAAACCTATATACTATTTAACATTATTGTGAATATTTTCTATCTAAGCACTTTTTTATGGTTTTCTGTCCACAGTTCCACCCTTCTTGCACTGTCGCTTTGCAGTAAATAATTTCAGGACGACATTCGTAAAAATATACTTTTCTTATGCTTACTATTTAAATATCCTAGAAGACGGTAATGCTTTTAACATTTTCGAAAGAAAATGATAAAGTTTGCTACTATGCACGAACATTATCAGGCCGTGATGTCGCGCCGGTGGCAGACGTCATGAAGTTGTGTTGTTGGCAAAAGGTAACGCATGACGTCATGTGGGCGAATGTGTAATTTAAAACAAGTATTTATTAGACACTTATTGAACAGAAGATAGTCAAACATCGGTTTAGTCCTGGTGAATTGGTAACTTTAGAAGCGGTTCATTTGTTTTGTTTAACAACTATTTTGCTTTTCATAGAGTAAGATGTTATCGTTTAATACTCATACTTATTCTAATACTTGCTTAGGCGGTCAAATAGCTATTCATGTTATGTTAGTACTGGAAATGAAAACCCGTTTTAGTTGTTTTAATATTTTGACTGTCAATGTCCTCGTTTTAAATTTTTATCGAACATGACATATCATGAGGATTTTATCACAGTATTACCTCCTGTTGGTCTTGTATTTCAATTTCGTTAGATCATATCCTACGGAAATAAACAAATATTTACAGTATTCTAAAGTGTATTTGTTCTAACGCTCTCTTGTAAATTTTCTTTTGGAACGGAAAGGGAGGTTATCTATATCCAGATGTAATAATAGTCTTAAATACATTTTTGCCCATGATAACGACAACACTCAATATAACGAGCTATCACTTCTAATCGTATCAGTTACATGTATATTTACACCATAACCATGTAAACACATCAATGTACTTTGTACCAATATACGAGGAAGCTTTAAAAATATATGCCACACTTAATTTACCCATCATACAAAACTTTTTTACTATGATAAAACAATTAAGTAAAGTAAGAACTGACTTTTAAGATCGGTCGTAGAAATCTAACGGTGTGCCGTAACCATGGAAACGGCCACTGAAGCTGGTAATCGAGGAAACTCAAAAAACTTTCTTGTGTCATATTTCAAAAGGTATTAGTATTAGAAACTTGATTTTTTTCAAATTTTCATTAAGTTATGAATACCTATTGGTTGCAGTGATTATATTCTAAATATCTTATTTAATTTCTTAATTGTCACCAGCACGGGCAATTTTAGTAATAAGCACGTGCATTCAGTTGTGAACCAACAAGGTGCCTTTTTTAATCAGAAAATGATTTTTGGACTTAATTACAACTATTGCTGATTTTTGGCTTGAAAATATTGTATAATACGCATGCAATTAAAATTCTAAAAATTTTGATACGTCAGTTTAACATCATTTTATATAATAATGCAGCGGATTACATGCATTATAGGCTATTGATTCGCTTCCCTTTTCAATACATATGGACAATGAAGTTAATTAATAAAGCGTTAGATACCGGCTTGGAATATTTTATAGATATTATATGAAAAAACAACAAAATTTATTTAATCTATTGTTGGAAAAAAAAATGTGGATAAATTCTTTTTGTGACATTGCCTTTTGTTAGCTGTCAGTTTTGTATAGATACGCTTAACATATTATAATGTATGCATAAAATTGTTCCCTTTTTCGTTGATATTTTTAATATTACTGTTACGAAATTAAATATTTTAGATTTGATACTTCTATTGTTTTAATAATTAATCATATTACCGGACTTTTCTTCATAAATCAGCGGAAACATTATGAGAGTAAACGAGGCCTAGAGTAAAGGTTTCCAGTGCGTGTAGAGCGGTTCTACCAAAGTGATGCTAACGTACATGTAGAAAGAAATTTACGATGAAATTTGCGAAATAATAATAATGTTTTGCTTATTTATTATTTTAGGTTGGGTCACTTATTGTTACCCTGTTGAAATCTCGTATTATGTAATACACTTTCCGGAGATATCATGACCATTGGTATGTTATCAAGTACTATATATTTTGTATATAAACCGGATGGAGAAATAAAAGGAAAATACGATGTTTTTGAACGAGTATGTCTGTATTTCTTTCATGCACACTTGTAGTAGCAATATGCATCCGCTGCATGCGGTTACGAAGAAAAAATACATATGTTAAAGTGACAGTTTGCAAAAGGATGGTCAGCAAATGTTATCTTTATACAGTTTCATTCCGGCTCCGTTGCTTTAATAAGTCGCATATTTCTAGTTATTTTATATACAAAACACTTTATAGTTTATTGACAAATTGAAAAACAAAATGAAATCCAAATGATCGTTTTACTATGATGACTTACATTCTAAACCTTGAAAAACATACATATACCATAATCTCGTGTTAAAAAGCAAACAGAACGTAAGTATAGGATAATGTGTAAGGACGAATTTCGAGTGTTAATGAATAACTGCGGATGGCCAAACCCAGGATCCCCCACCCCCACGCTCTACCACTTACTCAAATTGAGCAACTTGAATAAATCCTAGACGTCTCAGTGCTAGGATTTATTCTTTATTGCAATTTTGTACGACTGTTCCAGTACTTATCAATATGCACACTATATTAGAATCAATTTGCTTTGAGTGAAAATACCGAAATGGTACAAGGTTACATTCTTCATTTGTTTCATATAAACAATTAAATCTTGAGACCTCATTTTCAGTGCTTTACGGCATTTCAATGATATAAAAACACATTTATAGCCATTAAATATAACATGTCTTCTAACCGAAAATGAAAAATATATATATTGAGATGTAAGGTTACATATATTAAAGAAACATTATCTGTCTGAAAAACATCACCATCTGAAAATACTCCCATGAAATTGTCATTTAGCGATAACCCGTATACATGTAAGACATGGAAATTCACAGTGAAAGTGATCTAGATCTTTTCTCAATACAATAAGCAATACAGCTAAGCCAAAGCTATAACTGTCACATTCTTATCTGACTCATATACAAGATCACATCAACAACATAGAACTACATTTTTGAATTGCAAAAACAGATCATCTAACATCATCTTAAATGCTTGGCGAATTTCACTGGGGCTCATTGTCCCTGCGCAGTTAGTGGGGACCGATGCGCTATGCTAACTGCCAAATGCTAAATAAGAAGTTGTTAATGCTAAATGTCAATAGCTTAATATTAATGTCACATACTTAATGCTAAATGCTACATACAAAATACTATATGCCGTATACAAAATGCTAAATGTCATAAAAACTCTACATGCAGCTACAGGAAAACAGTGCAGCAATTACAAGGCAGAGACTGAAGCACTCATGAAGGCCGTCTGAATGGCTGAAGACTCGGCAAAAGAAAGCTCCTCAGTCGTCTTTCTCACATATGCACTGCCTGTTATGGAAGTTCTGATCAACAATAAAGCTCCGCAGCTAGCCAGGAGAATGCAGAGCCAGAGTATAACCTGCAAAGTAGCACTTCAGTGGATTCCATCCCATTGTGGACTTGCAGGCAATAAAGAGGCAGACAAACTGGCTAAGCTAGGAGCTCAGTCAGAACAACCAACAAAACCTGTGAATTACGAGAAGAAAGTCACCATCACCAAAGCACTAACGAGACTAAGGATAGAGAAAGATGCTTTTCATCTCCTTGAACAAGTGATGTGGGTCAGGCTTCGCTCGGGGCACAACAAACTCAATGCTCACATGTACAAGAAATACAGACTGGTACCATCGCCATCTTGTCCATGTGGTGAGGAAGATCAGACTGCGGAGCATACACTTCGGAGATGTAAAAAGGCATGACCATGAGCGAGCTGCGACTTGGCTGATAGATACCTCAATGCAGCAGAAACTGTATGGGGGCATTGAGGATCTGTGGCAAACCACAAGTTTCATCAAGGCTAATGGTCTGACAATGTAGTTGCAAACGAGAAGAAGATAAAAACAAATTCTTCTTGTCAAATGATAAATGGTAATTTCCAGATTATCAATCTTTGTGATCTTTATCTCTTCAACTAATGAATCTAACTTTTACTCATTTGGAAAAAAATAAATATGCTGCCTGTCTTATTTAAAGCAATAACGTTGCCGATGTTACAGGGACATGGAACCGAAACATTTTTGAAATGTTTATTATATAATAGACTAAGATATGTTACAGAGAAAAAGTTATGTAACGAAGGGCAATGATTCTATAACCGATATATTCAGCTCTTTATTTCAATGGAAACATAGCAATGAGCATTTTGACATTTATTGTTTTAACAAAAAGCATTTATCATTGACAATTACCGTTCGAAAGCCAACATTTGAAGTAAAACAGTTCGTAAATAGCATTTTTTCATTTTGCATTAACATTTTTGCAGTTACCATTGCGTATTGACCTTCCATGGGCATATCGCATTTGGTATGTTGCATTTTATGTAAAGTATTTGGTATTTTGAATTAAGTAATTGTCATTTAACATTTGGCTATATTCATGGCGCACCGGCCTTCAATACATATCAAATGCCATATGCCATATCCTTTGTGCTAAATGCTTATAATTATTGCCAAATGACTAATGCTACTCGTCAAATGCTTTAACTTTGTGAGTTAATAATGTGTATCCCTGACACTAATGACTGTTCCTTTTAATCACGTAAAACATATGAATTTCTATCAGCCTGATTTGAAGCAATAACATGTTCTGAGGGTTATGAGATGACATGATAGAAACTTTTCACTCTAAAATGTTAAGAAATATTTTTAATAGAGACAAAGTAATGCTACACAGGCCAATTACTATTTACAGGATGCAATTATACACTGATATATTCAGCTGTTTATCTGAATAAGTACTTAAGGCAATACGCATTTGGCATTTATTGTTTCGTATTCGAATCTATCTATCTATCTATCTACCTACCTACCTACCTATCTATCTATCTAGCTATCTATCTATCTATCTATTTATCTATCTATCTAACTATCTATCTATCTATCTGCGATTAGCAATTATCATTGATTTTTTGACAATTACAAATGTACCATTTCAGAGGCAATTTTTGACATTAGGCATATAACAAATGCACACCGGATTTCCATAGCCTTCCATAGTACTTAATAAATGTCATTTCGTTTTCAAAACATTTTGCATAAGGTGTTTGGCATTTAGCATTGTTATCTGATATTTAGCAACTGACAAATTACATGGCGCACCAGGTTTCCATATAACATGTACATTAGCATCATTTTGGTAGAACCGTTCTACACACACTGGAAGTCTTTACTCTAGGCCTAGTTTACTCCCATTATTGTACCGCTAAATTATGGAAAGAAGTCCGGTAATGTGATTAATTATTCAAGAGATAAAAGTATGAAATCTACAATACTTGAATTCGCGACAGTAATAGTAAAAATATCAACAAAAATGAGAACAAATTTATGTCAAGTCAAGTCAAGTCAAAAACCTTTTATTTCACTCATTTCATGAATACATGAATAAATGAGGTGAGATTTTTTAACAATATATTGGAGGCTCATAAGAAAATAATTGTACAATTCAATTCTAACAAAATATGATGAGTTTTCACAATAACGCCTTTCATATCTAGATGTCATATGTCAGTATTACAATATAATAAAAAAATATATAAATAAACAAATAAATGATGCCCCCATTCGGGCATCGGAGAGACTTAAAATGTACGGAGCTGAAAATACAAAATATCATTTATCTTAGCTGTGACAATATAATTTTAACAAATTTGCACAATTTAAAAAAATCCTTTTTATTTCCAGTATTTATGAGTTGTTCCAATTTAAATACATTTGGATTTCTGAAGAAATATATGGTTTGATAAATTTTTTTCGTTCATTTGAAAACAGGTTACACTCGAAAAGATAATGAAACTCGTCTCCTAACTTATTTTCACAGTTGTTGCATGCATTATATGTTAAGCGTATCTATACAATACTGACAGGTACTAGTGTCACAAAAAACACGCAACAAAACTAAAAACAACAACAAAAAAAAAACCAAACAAAAAAAAAACCCATAATTTATTCACATGTTTTCCAACAATTAATTTGATAAACTTTTTTTTTTCATTTTATATATGCTAAATATTCCAAGCCGAGATTCAACGAGTTATTCCCTAACTTCATTGCCCATGTGTATTGAAAAAGGAAGCGAATGAATAACGTATATGGCATGCAATCCGCTGCATTAATATATGAAATGGTGTTAAACTGACGTATCAAAATTTTTAGAATTTAAATTGCATGCGTATTATACAAAATTTTCAAGCCAAAAATTAGCCACAGTTGTAATATATCGGTAATTAGTGAAGACGTCGATTCTTTTGTCGATCGGTTTGAAATAGAAATAGAGTCAGTTCTTGATAAACATGCACCACTGACACAGAAAACTAAGATCTGTCGGTCACCTAAACCATGGTTTAGCGTCGACTTACTTCAACTTAAAAGGTCATTACGTAAAGCTGAACGAGTATGGAGAAAATACCGGGAACCGTACCAACTTGACACTGTAAAAAAGCTACGTCCTAAGTATCATTATGAAATTCGTAAAGAAAAAAGATCAATTCTTAGTGAGAAAGTGGTAAATTCAAAAGGCGATTCAAAAAAATTGTGCAAGTTGGTATCGGAACTCACTGGAACAAAGTCTGAAAATCCAATGCCCGCTGAAGAAAGTAACATTACATTGGCAGAGAAATTTAAAGATTTCTTTTTGAGCAAAATTGAAAAGATCCGTGAATCACTTGGAAATTAAGAAAGTTACGTACCAGAAAAAGGGATGTTCCACGTTTGGAGGTTTTCAGAGATCTAAGTGAAGCAGAAGTGAAAAAATTGATAAATGAACTTCAAACCAAATCCTGTGAGCTTGATAAACTACCCACAAAAATATTAAAGATGCATCTTAATGAATTGGTCCCTTTAATAACTGACTTGGTTAATTTGTCATTACGTCAAGGGATTTTTCCATCGAAGTGGAAACATGCGATAGTCAGGCCTTTGTTGAAGAAGGTCGGACTCGAACTTGTGCTATCCAATTATCGCCCTGTGAGCAATTTGTCATTTCTATCGAAACTTATAGAGAAGGCAGATCTTTTCTTATTAAATAAACATGCTAGTGAATACCATCTTCTTCCCAAGAATCAGTCAGCGTATAGACGCTTTCACTCATGCGAAACGACTTTACTCCGATTAACCAGTGACTTGTTGGAAGGCTTGGAAAATCAGGAGGTCAGTGCTCTAATTGCACTGGATCTGAGTGCCGCCTTTGACACTGTTGACCACGATATTTTAGTGCAAGTGTTACACTCTCAGTATGGGCTATGTGGTACAGCTCTCAACTGGATTGACTCTTATCTTAGGCCACACAGTTGTAGTGTAAGTGTAGAAACTGCTGTTTCAACTCCACGCCCATTACAATGTAGCGTTCCCCAGGGTAGCTGTTTAGGCCCCTGGCTCTATCTCACTTACGCAGGAACTCTATTTAATGTCATTCCCCAGTCAATATCTGTGTATGGGTTTGCTGATGACCATATTGCCAACAAACGCTTTCGACCAACTTCAGTTGAAAATGAGAAACAAGCTATTCAAGAACTTGAAAACTGTGCATTCACCATTGAAAACTGGATGAAACAAAACAAACTTAAAATGAATACGTCAAAAACCGAATTCATCTTATTCGGTAGTAGACAGCAACTTCACAAATGTTCAATAACAGAAATTGACATTGCTGGTGACAAAATCAAATCAGTACATTGTATACGGTACCTAGGGGCATTCTTAGATGAAAATCTTAGTTTTAAGGATCATGTCAAGAGAAAATGTCAAACCGCAATGGTTAATTATCTTAGAATCAAAAATATTAGAAAATACCTTATCAGTAGAAGTGAGAAATTCTGATTCTGTAGACACTTTTAAGGAAAAGCTCAAAACACTGTTTTTTAAAAGCTTTGAATCATGGTTCTGATTATTTCTCTGTTGGTGGACTGAATATGGTAGAGACGCTGAGTATACTCTACTATGTAATGTGATCGACGTATGCTTTATACGCAATGTTGTAATTTGCACTGTACAGTAATTTTGTCAAATATGGAGTGTTTCATTGTTTGATACCATTATGTATATAATTTATCATGATTTTTCTTTTTTTTTAATTTAATGTACAACGCCAGTGAATATACTATGTGTAAAATTAGGCGTTTAATCAAATAAAGCAGTTTCAGTTTCAGATTCAATTAAGTCCAGAAAACATTTTCTGATTAAAAGAGGTACCTTGTTGGTTCACAACTGAATGCACATGCTAATAACTAAAATTGCACGTGCACAATTAAGAAATTTAATAAGATACTTAGAATATAATCATTGCAAACAAGAGGTATTCATAACTTAATAAAAATATGAAAAAATCAAGTTTCTAATACCATCACTTTTTGAAATATGACAAAAGAAAGATTTTTAGTTTCCGCGATTACCAGCTTCAGTAGCCGTTTCCATGGTTACGGCACACCGCTAAATTTCTACGACCTCATTTAAAACTTCATTTGTTGCCGAACTGTATTCTTATATACTATTATTATTAGGTGAAAAAGTTTTGTATGTTGGGTGAATTAAAATCCTTACGGAGGGCCCGTACACACGAAAGCTTCTTCAGATACAAGTTCTTTACATTGCGAATGAAACTATATTTACATAATTTAGCCATGTTCATATAGTATGCTTTAATTCACTTGTGTCAGTATATAAATATCAAACTATTATGTCGTTGGTTAAGGAGGCCTTAAGGTTTAGCCGTATATCACAAAACAACAGATTTTTTTAGCGAATGAACAGCATCTTGACACGCAACTTATCTGTCCAATACATGCTTTACTGTTCTGTCCGACGGAGTTGGATACTTAAAATATTCTAAATGAGTTGTCCCCCTTTAAATAAGAATGCCACTTGTAAAGAAATAGATGTAAACAATTGTCAAAAACGATGTTTTACCTAGTTATGTAAAGTTTAAACACACGCACGATGTTGCAAATGCATCAAAACGAAGACATGTAACAGCTTTTTAAAAATGGTGAGCTTTTAAAGGCGCTGGACTGTCCAGAAGTGTGCCCCCTTCATGTAGTTCCTTTCCGGAATTCAATACATATATGAATAAATTGACAATGGTTTTGTACAATAGTATAAAAGTTTTATACGCTGTTATATTTTCATGTAAAACAATGCTTTCTTTCTATGATTTGAAGACGTTCGAACTTTTTTCTCCGAAACATGGACCTATACCTTAACACAGAAAAGACAAAACGTTTAAACTGATAGTATTTCATAATCAAGAAGGTTTATCTGTTCAGTTTAAATAATCTGTGTGTACATTACGGTTTAGGAAGTTTTGAATCACATTGTTAAAATCAATAATCATGTTAAACTAGTGTGCAACCGATCATCCTCTCGCGGGTTTATATAACGAAATTTGATATTCAGCAGAACAGAAATGGATATGGAAACTGTAAGTTCATCATTTTATTAGACTAAATCGCATCAAACATATTTTAAGAGTGTTGAGTTTGTAAGGTATGAAACAAGCAAAGAGATGACTTTTATAAGTCAGGGATATAGTTAGTTACAATAGTGTGTGGTTACAGAATAATGATATCAAATATATTGGATCTTCCATGTATTAATAGGGAAGTAATCATGTATTAACAGGGCAATCCACGTGCTGTTAGTACATCTTTTTTTTAAGAAATTCTGTGTCAGGTCGAATATTTGTTCTTGGTTATTTGTTATGTTTACTCTGTTTATATTTGGGAGTTAGGAAACTGTTTGTTGACAACCGTGGTTGTATCCAAATTCAAATAAAATGAAAACTAGCTCAGAAAATGATAACGGCACTTTCCATTGAAAAACAGCATAAAATATATTGGTATAAAATTAAATGCGTACTTGTTAACGGTACTTTTCTAAATGCAGATACCGAGTCTGGCATAAAGAATCCACATATTATTACATAATGCACTGCGAAAAAAGGGTCAATATACGGGAGTGTACGGTCCCGTATATTTCGAAAATACGGGCGTATACGGGGTGTATATTACAAATATACGGACCTAGTATACAATCCCGTATTCGGAACATCTAGTATACGGGAAGTCCGTATATTTGTCATGCATATACGGGATCCCGTATACGCCGAATATACATACATGTATATTTCCCGTATATATTAAATATACGAGTTTAAAAAAAAAATCAATTAGAAATTGTGTTAATTTGTGTTCTGCATTAACATAGATTTTATTTCCATGTATTTGAAGGGTCTTTGAAATTTATCCCGTATACTTGTATTTTAGAATATACGGAACACGTATACGAGCCTGTATATTCCGGATATACGTAGTATACGGAGCCCGTATCTTTGACATATACGGACTGCAACCGCATCTAATATACGGAACATATACGGACCTGTATTTTCTAATATACGGGCATCGGATTTTTTCCGTATACGCATGATATACTAAGTATACGGATCCCGTACTTTTGACATACACGGGGCATATACGGAACTGTATTTTTTGATATACGGGCTACGGACTTGTCCCGTATATGCAAGGTATACGTAATATACGGATCCCGTACATGTGGCATATACGGAATTTATTTGCATCTGATATAAGGGGATATACGTAACTGTATTTTGTTGATATACGGGCCAGAGTTTTTCCCGTATATGCAAGATATACGTAGGATACAGATCCCGTATTTGTGTCACATACAGATTGAATTTGCTTTTCGTATACGGGAAATACACGGAACAGTATTGTTGAAATATACGTTGGCCAGATTTTTCCCGTATATGCACTATCCCGTATTTTTATTTTATTAAACTAATCTGGTATATGGGGCACACACTGAAAGATGACATAGAATGAAGGTTAAACAAACCTTTAGCAGATTACGGTATGTTAGGAAAAATCAAGACAAAGACAGGGTATGAGAAAAACATTATCATCAATGGAGACAAGTCAGATTAAATTAACATTATATATAACATAGATACTTTAAAAAAAAAAAGTTGTTTTTTCTCGTACGATTATGCGTTATTTCTATTTTTTGTCCAAATGAAATAAGCAGAAAATGTAATTCTTGCATACCAGACGGGGATTTCCGGTATTTTTACCAGTGCTGGAAAAATCCATCTTACACCCGGGGAGTAAGATGACCCTCGTGCTTTAAATGACGTATTACGAACTACATATATGGAGATGATTCATGTAGTTATATTTTCTTTCAAAAACGAAATAAAAATCCAATACCTTGACAGTTCCTCTTGGTTCCTGATAATATATTTCTCGATTCAAAGGACATTATTTTATCAAAAATTCGTTACGCTGCAACTGATGAAACAAAATCGGAACTAAACATTGTTATTTGTCTATGAAACGTCATGACATCTTTCCTGTTTACGGACGTTGCTTTCCCGCGCTTTGTTTAATTATACGCTGCTATAAGAAATAGTTCTATAAAGAAGCCATTCGATTGATTTTATTATTATTATTATTATTATTTCTTCATGTTGGTATGCAAGAAAAAGATTCTGTCACTGGTTATAGGTGCAGATGGGAATATCCGGCTCTCGGCTAAACAGTTACCCTCGAAGCCGGAAATTCCCATCTGCACCTACAACCAGTGAAAGAATCTTATAGCAATCAATAACATTATGCATTTTTAGATGTTCGTTTCTAATTGAAAAAAAAAACTAACAATTCGCACATTTAAATATGTGTCGCACCGTAAACGCAACAAATCAGTATAGTAACACTTCTTTATTACTGTTTATAATTTTTTCGTTATTCCAGTGAATGTTGATTCCCACTGTAGGCTTTTCGATTTGCCGTCTGCTAAAAGAGCAGTACATCCTTTCTAATGTCTGAAGATGTATTCAAATTTAGCGCTTTGAAAAGATGCATGATGCATTCTGTGTTGGAATTCAATATGTAAGCAGGTTACAAATGATGCACCCCATGGAAATATTCAGTTTCATGATCTCAATAAATGTAAGCTTTTATCTGTTGAGGTACGAATGTCACTGAGTACGATGTCTCATCCGGGCTGTCTGTCAGCATCTATTGACCAAACTTCTCACATAAGCGTATTCTCTATCTTGAAAACAAATCGTCGTCCAGTTGGAGTTAATTGAAAAATCTCTTGTGTCAACCTGAAATAGAATTTGCACGCATTAAAGGTTATATAAATGGACTCTTGTAGTTAACAGATATAGAGAATGGTATCTTTTAACGCTATAAATGATGTGAAAAATATGAAAAATGAAATGACGTGTGGGCAGGGATGACATCATTTCATTTCGCGCAAAGAAACTAGATATACAGTCGACTTATTTAAAGTGTTTCATTTGCGTTTAATAGTTATATTACGTTAAAATCTATCCCCAACATTATATTTTATATATAATGCATGGTGTTCATTTTGAAGAATTAAAAAGTAGGGAAGATATTTTCAAGAGAGATTTTACTTCCACCATTTTTTTCTTCAAAAGCATATTAAGTGCAGTGATGTGATCTAAATAACACTTTCCCATTCTATTTCTACTAAAATGTAAAAAATACATCCACTATTTAAACGAAAGCTAGCTTAAACATAAACATTCGTAGCAAAAAATAGAGTCACATAACCTGTTCGTCGTTATTATGCTATATTAGTGTTCTATAACCTGTCCGCCATTACGCGATTCATTTTATTTCAAACATTTCTTAAAAACGTGGTAAATTAGCAAATTCTCTACGATATATTTGCCACTATTTTTTATTTTTTTTTTATTTTTATTATTAAATGATCTGGAGAGTTTTCAAGAATTTCCAGTCTTGCGCTCAGTATAATATTCTCACTAAGATTTATTTTAGACAAGTAAAATGATTCACTAAAAACGTCTTATCTCTTCATGTTAAAATGCTTTTATTCAGCTGTCCTGTATTCAAGTATGAAATAGAAAACAAGTATAATTGTTAGACACATGTATCCAAATCTTATAGATTAACCTAAATGAAAAAGAAATATTAAAATATATCAATCAATATAATTTACTTTATTTCGTATAAGTGTTACCGAATACTAGTATTCGATACTATCAGATCATAAAGGCTATCTTTCAAATTGAAGTTTGGTCATATTACGAACAACAACTATTTAAAAATACCATATCAAGAGAAAATAAAAGATGACAGCGTCAGGAATCGAACCCGGACTGCCGCGGCAATAAAGAAGTTTTCCGCTGTCGTTACCATTAACGCTGAGGAGGGTTTGATGTTCAATGCGCGTTAAATTTACAAACGCTTTTTAATTTTCATCATAAAAAGTAGTTAAAACAATTAATTCTCATTTTCTGTAATACATAGTCTGTCAGAAATTAAGAAATATAGCATTAATTTCCAGAGATTAAAAAAAAGGTCGAACTTTGCCTTTAATGCCTGTATTTGGTATTCTTTTAATTTTTAGTTTGAAAATTGCGTTATCTTCCCCCCTCCCCTCCCCCCAAGATTGCACACAGTAACATTTAACATAAAATAATCTAACTGTGCCAAATATTTAATCACACTTTAAATTTCATTGTGTATTACAAGATTGCCTAGGGATAAGCATTACCCGACCAGTGTTGTTTCAAGATGGGTCATAAAATATGTTAATACACTTATAGGTATTTTTATGGTTTTTACGTTGTATTTATGCATCACCTTATTCTGTCTTTGTATCGTCTTTTTTTCTCGGGAATTTAGTATTTATGATTTTTACAGTTATTTCACTTGACAAATTTTATATTATTGGAGAGAAAATTTTAACACAAGCTAGAAAATAAAAGATTTTTTGCTGTATTTTTGTTGTATATAAAAACGCTGCTTAGAAAACTTTTAAAGTACGTCATTTTGCGCTCCGCTAAAAAAAAAGACGTTTGTGGTCATGGCTGCAAAATAGGTAATAACAGAAAACTGAAAATATACCAATCTTTCGGAAATACATATGTAAATTATGAAAATTTCGTAATATCCGTTGAAAATCGGTAGGTGGTGTATATTTGAAATAAAAGACTTAGCTACGCAATTACTTATATTGTGTACATATATATAATAATATGAGCGGGGCCATGGGAAAACCAACATAGTGCGTTTGCGGCCAGCCTGGATCCAGACCAGCCCGCGCATCCAGGATCTTTGTTGTTCGCCTGCAAACCTTATTGCAATTAGAGAAACTGTTAGCGGACAACATGGATCCTGACCAGCCTGCGCATCCGGATCCATGCAGGTCGCAAAGCCGCTATGTTGGTTTTTCTCATGGCGCGGCTCATATGTTTAATATCATGTCACAAATCGACCTTCCGGCGAGATTTTTAATGTTCTTACAGTTGTTTCAAAATATATAAACCCTAGGCAAACAAAAGATCTAGAGTAGGTGGTAGCTAACACGTGCGCACGTGATAAATAAAATGTTTCCCATGTCCACGCTATGCAACCGTAGTATACATAAAAGCAAGCATCGGAGGAATTATTTTTAAAATACGAACACATATTTCACTTAATAGTTCATAAGTAACAGCTAAAATTAAACAAAGAAGTATAAAATACATTTTATAGCTCTCTGAATTGAACTAAACTGAATGACTACGGTTAATTATGTGCTTTCTTAATAATCAAAATGCCATGTTATCTACACGTTGGTTTAAGGGTCCGACCTAGCCGAATGGGGCCTCAGTGGCCGAGTGGTTTAGATCGCTGACTTCAAATAACTTGCCCCTCGCCGATATGGGTCCGAGCCTCATTCGGGGTGTTGAATTCTCCATGTGAGGAAGCCATCAAGCTGGCTTACGGAAGGTCGGTGGGGCTACCCAGGTGCCAGCTCGTGATAAAATATTGCACGGAGGAATCAATTTCATAAATAAAGTATCAACACACGTCTTTGGTGTTATATTCTACGTAAGGTCTTATATTATTACTGTATAAAACAGGGATGGATTAATTGATTATTTTTTTTCTATACTAGTAATTATTTGCATTGTATACATGAGCGTTGGAAATGTGCAGCAGAAAGAGTAATTAATGCATGCATTTGATTTTTACAACGGCGATGATACACGAATGTGTTTATCACTACAAATAAATAAGGATGAATGAATTTTTTTCTCAATCGGATATTTAGATTGAATGTAATTCGGAAACGCGCAAGAAGAAATGATGGATTTATTCATATCTTTGATTTTATACTGTTTTAGCCCGCGAATGTTTTTATCAGTTCGTGAGATATTAGTGCTATACATCTATTCATTCATTCATTCATTCATTCATTCATTCAAAAAACATGCAAAACGTTTGGCCTTAAAAATGGCCGGAGAATATAATTTTCACTACATATATTGATTGCATGGCTTATCATTCATAATGATTTTTCATTAGTATCGACGAGGAAAGAAATTGATAGCTTAATCAATCCTAATTGCTTGTATTGAAAAAGAAGAAGAAGAAAGACATGCAAGATACAAGAAGAAAGGATGAATTATTTGAGGTCTTTGATTTTATATTTGCGATGGTCCGCGAATGTTTATTTTTCAATTTTGGACGCACAAGAACAAAACTGAATTATTCCATGCCTTGATTTTCCATTTGAATGAGTTTACTACAAGAAATCCATCTTCTTCTATCAATATTAAAGGGCCTTGACACCAGATTTTAGCTAATATGATCTTTCTTTAAAAATGAAAATTGGTCATATTATGAACATTAGAACAAGCTATTCTTTGCACACTTTTTTATTAAAAGAATGTTAAACAAAGCAAAAGATATTTATGAGTTGGGAATCGAACCCGGATTACCTAGGCAATATAAAGCCCCAAAACATCTTGACCAGCACACCACGGAGGAATTTGTACGACCGTTTAAATAAAGCATATAATTAACGCAGTTTACCTTCGGTACCCCGTGACAAACGTTTTCAGTCTAATATAGATTATGAATGAAAAATTTAGTGAATATCGGGACTGGATTCTGTGTGTGTATACACTGAATGTAGAAATTATGAAAACACGAAGGAATATATATTGTACATTGTAGAAAGTTCGAAACATGGAAGGAAGGATGAATTAATCAATGTCGTTGATTTTTATACGCCCGAAGGGTGCGTGTAATGATATGTCCGTCTGTCCGTTAGCTTTTCTGTAACAGCTCTGTAACTCTTGAACCCTTCAAGGATTTCGAAGAAATCTTGCCACAAATGTTCACCATATCGAGACAACGTTTTAATGGCTCGCTTCAATATTAAGGTCATACATAGAGGTCAAAAGTTATATGATATTGTTTCACGCCCGCTCTGTAATTATAACTACTCTTGAACTGCTTGAAGGATTTAAAGAAATTTAGCATAAATGTCAACAACATCGAGACGACGTGCAGAGCGCATGTTTCGGATTGCTCGCTTCAAGATAAAGGTCACACTTGTGCTTTAATAAAGGCAACTAACATGCATATTTCATTTCAAAGTATATATAGATTTTCAAAAGCTCTATCATAATGTATATAAAACAGCAATGTATCATTAACCCATGAATCTTTGCTGCAATTTTAGCCTAGAAGTGTCATATACCACTAGCAAAAACTTGGAGAACAGAATTTCCTTTTAATCATTGCTCTAACCTTTTAATGACCAGATTATAATCATTTATATTTTTGCCAAACATTACTATGTATGATTATATACACATTTCTGAATCCCGTATTTCCGCCACATACGGCAAAGTACAAGTTCGAAAACATGCAAAACGTTTGACCTTTGAAATGGCCGGAGAATATAATTTTCACTACACATATTGATTGCATCCCGCATTTTTTAAATATATAAATTATTTAAATCCCGTATTTCCGGCATATACGGGAAATATACGGAGTTGTATACCAAGCATATACGGGACATATACGTCCAGTATTTTCGAAATATACAAATTATTTAAATCCCGTATTTCCGGCATATACAGAAAATATACGGAGTTGTATACGAAGAATATACGGGAAATTTAATCCCTGTATTTTTGAAATATACAAGCTATACATATCCCGTATATCCAGAATATACAGGAAATATACGGAGTTGTATACAAAGAATATACGGGAAATATAAGTCCCGTATTTTCAAAATATACAAATTATTTAAATCCCGTATTACTGGCATATACGGGAATAATACGGAGTTGTATACGAAGCATATACGGGACATATACGTCCCGTATTTTCGAAATATACAAATTATTTGAATCCCGTATTTCCGGCATATACGGGAAATATACGGAGTTGTATACGAAGAATATACGGGAAATTTAATCCCTGTATTTTCGAAATATACAAACTATACATATCCCGTATATCCAGAATATACGGGAAATATACGGGGTTGTATATGAAACATATACGGGAAATATACGTCCCGTATTTTCGTAATATACGGATTTGTGTATTCCCGTACACCAGACATATACGGGAATATACGGTGTTGTATACGATTAGAATAACCCTTTTTAGAATTTCCCGTATTTCAATAATATACGGAGTATCGTATACTTAGAATTCCGTATTTCATAGTATACGGAAATCCGTATTTTATTAGTATACGGACTTTTAAATATACAAGCCCCGTACACGCCCGTATTTTAGTTTTCCCGTATTTCTTCCCGTATACGGGTAATATACGGGATCCCGTACACTCCCGTATATTAACCCTTTTTTCGCAGTGATGTTAAATGTACCGTATAACTGGTTATTTCTGCGAGTAGGTAAATTCTGCGATATTTTGCGGGTCTCTTCCAGCCGTAAAAATTAAATTTGCAAATATTTCGTAGTTTCGTATATCGGATCGCCCCGTTTGTCGCCTCTTTTTACCTGTGTACTTTAAATTACTTAATCAATACACGTATCCACTGGCACCAGAACAGAAAGAAAATGCCTCTGTACATATTATACCTTACCCCTAGGTATTCTATAAGAACCATGGTCATGAACGGGAAAATATACTAATCCGTTTCAATCGTAAATTTCTCAACTTAAACGCACAGTTCGGTGAATGGGTGCCTAGTATATTGAACAAGCGATAATTTATCTTCCATCGTGCACCAGTCACATTGTCTCAATATTCCATATTGCTGAGGTTATCAACATATTTTATGCTTTCGTCAACGTTACAGAAAAAACTTGCTTGACCTTCCCTAATGAACATCCGGTCTAGAGGTCACGGCAGTGTGCACATGTTTGGCGAAATGTAAACAAACAAAAACAGAATTTAAAAAAAATCACATTTTTACAATAAAACTCGAAATGATGAATGCAATTCATCTTGTATATGATCTTTAATTTGAAATCGTACATTGGTCTGCATATGTTCTGTTTATTTTATTCATTTTGCACATTTCTGCTGCATTTTCACATTTTAGCGAACACGTGTAGTAAAATGACGATTGACATACATTTTCACATTAGCCAATAAGAATGGTTTTGTAATCTAGAACGGAACTTCACCAGGGAAGTTCAAGCAAGTTTTTTGAGTAACGTTGAAATAACTATAAACTAGCGTTGTTTTTCTAAGATAAGACGTATTGAAGAAATGTGACCAGTACACAATGCAAGATAAATTACCACTTGTTTGATATCCATAGTACACATTCACCGAACTGTGTGTTTTAGGTATGAAATGCGCGATTGAAACGGGTTAGTATATTTTTCCCTTCATGACCATGGTTCTTATAGAATACCTAGGGGCAGGGTATAACATGTACAGAGCCATTTTCCTTCTGGTCTGGCGCCAGTGCACGTATCCCGCTAGTAGCCCCTCGCTTAACTTTTCTCGATAAAGATTTGTAACACTAGCAGTAAAATACAGAAGAATTTATCAGTTTATCGTGTACAATCAATTTTATCCAGTTTGGTGTTTGCGATAGTTCAAGCAAGATTTGTAAATTAATGGGTCTGCTGAAATACCTTGTTAGAAAGGGCTTGCCGGATCCAGTGGTATTTTAACATGTGTGTTTTTACCTGTATTTTATGCATGAAATAAATTTTAAACCTTGTAACTTGTACCTCAATATACAGAGCCATGTTCCAAACATTAAAGCAACTCTCCATGGATAAACGTAGAAATTAAATTAACCTCTCAGAAATTAAAATCGCGGAAATTAGTATACCCATTTCAAGCCCAAAACGCAAAAATTTGCACCCGCAGAAATAACCAGTTATACGGTATATCAGTCTGCCCGTAATGTTCTTATAATACACGACTACTTACTCTGTAGTTATAATTATCAAGAAACTGTTCATGCTTAAAAACCCTAAAAACATATGGATATACATTTACAATACGTAATTGTAAACCTTATTTTCTATTAGAACTTAAAGGAGATGTAGAATCTCCCAAGAACTAAATGAATGCGCTTGTTTAAATCACAGTCACAAAGTCAAATCTGCCTTTAATATTCGAATACTGCTAAAAGCTATCAGCAATAGCTATAAACAAGAGGGCCATGATGGCCCTATATCGCTCACCTGAGATATTAAATGCTTGATTGAACAAATGTATTTGCTATTGCTTCAAAAAACAAACAAAAAAATAGATGAGAAGGTCATGGTAAAGATTCTTCAAGATAAGTACTGAAATCTGTTAAAAAATTATACAGGCGGTTCAAATCTCTTTGCTGTAGCTTCAAAAACAAAAAAGTAGGTAAGTAGGTCAGGGTTAATAATATTTAAGATCAATATTGAAATCTGTATTAAAAGTTCTACATCATAGTACATGCGATCCAAATTCCCATACTGTATCTTCAAAAACAAGAAAGTATGTCAGAAGGTCACGATTAAGACTATTCAAGATGAGTTTTGAAATCTGTATAAAGAAATATACAGTTTGTCCAAATTTCCATACTGTAACTTCAAAAACGAAAAAGTAGGTCATGAGGTCACGATTTCAGAAGGTCAAGGTCTCAGTCAAGAAAGCGCAGGCTGGTCTGGATCCATGCTGGTCGCAAACCCACTATGTTGGTTTTCCCATGGCACGGCTCATTTCTTTTAGATAAAACTCGACAAAAATAAATTACAGACAACCTTTCAAAGTTTAGCAAAAGTGAAACGGCTTACGATTCGAAACACGACTCGAAATGCGAAAAAAAAAAAAAAAAAAAAGAAACAACATTCTATCATATTATTAGAGCAGTCCTATCCAAATGCTGAAATTTTCTGAAATATATAACCACTAAAACGATATACGTTAAACTAATCACATCCTCTGAAAGTAACACTTAATATATTAAACACTTACTTGGCTAGTCAGCACTTTTGCGTTATAACCAATCGAAACAGTTAAACCCTTTGCAGTAAAGTTAAAAAACGGACAAAAATTTCTAAGCAAACTGAGCTTAAACACGGGAGGGGATCCAACATATGTATTCCCAAATGGGCACCGCTTAAAATCATATGTTGTGCTTCCGGTAGTACATATGTGGTAAACATTTCGCAGAAATTACGTGAAATTTTTATTTGTGATTGAATATCGTGAAAATGACATTGTTTAGCCAAACAATCGCGATGCAGTCCAACCGAGTATACATTACCTAGCATGTAAGTGCATTTACCTTACCTGTATTTGTAGAAATGACGGAGAAAAACGTATCCTCCGTGAAGCGGTATGACTGAAAAATAGCAACATTTTTATCAACAGGTGGAAATATGTTGTTTTGTTGCCCACCGCCTGCTTAATTTTGCCCTCGCAACCCTCCGTATGCTAAACTCCATACTGAAGAAAAAATATTTGGCGATCACTTTGCTAGAAATATATTTTTGGGCGAAAACCCGAATGGGATACATATGTTGTATATGGGCTACATATGTGGTGCATTAGATTTTTTTAGAACTCCACAGATCTTGAGCTTAAATGGTACCTGGATAAAGAAACGAACAGGAAATACGTGCCAAGTATATGTCACATCAGTCCAAAAATTATGTATATTTGTATGAAAGTGATAACTTATAAACGAGCACAGCTGTAAGCTTCTATTAGATGTTGTAGAACATTTTCACTCAGGAGTCAACGCATCTCTCCTAAATCCGCAGGCGTTAATGTGGTGCTTATGTGTGTTGACATGTGAATGTCCATACTGTACAAACTTCAGCTCCTTCTGCATGTATCAGCATCGCGTTGTGACGTAAAATATGGGTTCAATGGGGCCTCAAATATGGTAACAAAAAGAAGTTATTTTCCCTGAGAGGTAAACCAGTAGCCGGACAAATATTTTGACGACGTTTTGCTGTTATTTTGATATTGAAATAAGTAATTAAACTATTTTTACACATTTCTTTATCATTAATCTCTCCAAAAATGCACATGAAAGATAACCCGGCTTTAAGTAGCAGGTACGAAAGCAAAGAGAGGCTAACTTTAAAAACCTCGAATTTCGTCTAATACGAATTTTTGATAATTCTTATAGATATATAATATAACTAGTGCAGAAATCGACAGCCCAGCATTTTGTGTAACTATAACCGTGAAACTAAAACTAGCGCATGTTATCAACAGACAATTAATATGTAGTTTAATTATTTCTTCCCCACTTGATACCTCGACAAGTGTAAACTACTGCGCATTCGCAATGCTATCATCATGCCCCGTGAAGACAGAAGGTTGTTTTGTAAACATAGGTGAGGTTTCATCATAAAACCTAGCATTACACAGCCTTGTAATATAATGGTTTGTTGTAGATATGAAGAACAAACATCAAATGATCCAGATGAAACAGTAACGTGAATAACGCCGAAATAAAGCGGTTATTACATGTGTCCGGAAACTGGTCCTGTCCGGATACTGGTTCCAACCAGTATGCTAGACATATATCTTTTACAGACGTCATGGTTATAAATTTGAAGACAATGTTAATATTTTTGAAATGGGAGCTTTATGAGTTTTTATTTCTTATAGCATATTTTTCTACTTTTATGTATTTCTTGATCATTTTTAAAACTAATAATTAGAAACAACTGATTTATTTTGACAGTTTCCAGATGTTGTTGAGCTGAACGTTGGTGGGAAATTGATGACAACATTGCTAAGCACTCTAACAAAGGACCCGCAAAGCATGTTAGCTGCAATGTTTAGTGGGCGTCACGTGATAAGTAAGGACAAAGAAGGTCGCTATTTCATCGATTGCAATGGACACCTCTTCGAATATGTCTTGAATTACCTAAGGTTTGGAAGTTTACCTCCAAAAGAAGTTATTTTGGACGTGCATGACCTCGCGGTATACTTTAACATACAGTCACTTGTAGAATCATTAGAAAAATTCCATACATTACAACATCGAAAGCGGATAGCAGAACTCAAGACTCAAATTGATATTAAACAATTTGAAAAGTTAAAACAACAAGCAATTGAGAAGATTTATTCATGCAGCGCAAGTCCAAACGATTCCAAAACCTTGCATATCATTCCTAATTCAAACATATGCATGCATGGACGTGACATGTTAAATTGTACAGGAAGATATGGCGTTCCTGTTCGTAACAAGATTAACATATATTTGACAAATGCCGGTTTCATCACCAAAGAATTGAAAACCTGTTTAGCACATGATTTATCGGAGCTGGGGTTTGGAATATATAATTATATAATTGACACGGCATATCCATTGCGTCATATTTGCTGTAGCACTGAATGTCATCATATTGCACTTCTGCCCCACAATCTTGTGACAGTATTTGACGTAAACAACTCTGTTGCGTAAACTATATATGTAATGCATATGATTCTGGGCGTTACATTTCACGATTTTTAAAGAAAACAACCTATACCTATACCTACCGTTGTTTTGCTTTTTTTTTGGAAATGAGACACGACTTTGTATTTAGTTGGTAAAGGAGTATGACAGTGAATGTGCATTATTAGTTACAATTGAATTATTACTCTAGACAAAGAATTCAAAGAGCAATTTAAAACTAATTTTGAATTGATGCTACATGTATTCATTGGCCATTCCAATATGTCGTGTGCTTCTTTTATTTATATTTACAACTCATTTATATAAACATAGTTCGTTCCGTACATAGTATATGTACTAGTGGGTAGTAGAAGAAGAAGAAGTTTATTCAGTACAATCATCATAATACATGTAATACACATTACGTGATATATTTGATGTAGGTCAACATGACCCATGATCAAATCAAAAGTTGACAATTAATACAAATTCTGAAAAGGATTGTCAACCTAGTACACATATATACCATTTAAAATGAATACATTTTTGGCCGTGTTTTTGATTTGCGCGCTCCGGCTATGCATATCTAAAATGTTTCAATACATTTAGTTTTCGTGTCATGTTTTTATAAGTACATTGTATGCAAGAATATAGCATCCCTCCGTAACAAGGTAAACATATTTATGATAACCGACGGTAATATCACTGAAGAAATAAAAATTTGTTTAGCACATAATTTGTCCGAGCTTGGAGTCGGAGTATACAGCTACATATATAAATCAGCAAGACGATGGAGAAATGTGTGCAGGGAATGTCAACATAATTATTGCACTTCCCGTGCACAAACTTGTGACAGTACGTGAACAAAAGTGCTTTTAGCAAATTAAAAAAATGTGTATATTATTACAAATGATCCGAATTACTAAACTGCATTCAAAGCAAAGAAGACACCATTTAGTTCTGAATATCTAAAACTGTTGTAACAGATTTGTTCTTATGTGAATGGGACACGAATCTGTATAACGAATGAATAGCCTTCTTGTCACAAGGAATAGCGGGTTATGAAAGTGCATAATCAGTTACAGTTATCACTCTAGATAAAACAAAATCACGATTCCCAGTATACTCGGACTCAGCGTTGCTTTTATCTTGTGTTCTATGTTACCAAAGTATCTTCTTCTAGATTGTACTAACACAAACGCCAGTTGACACAGGTTTTTAATATAGCGTACAACTATACCGTAACAGTCATCAGTAAAGTGTACCATGCTTGGGTACGTTAGTGGTTCAGATTGTTCGTGGTCATCGTCAAGTATATATATGGTTGAAATTATAATGAGTATTTTCTTTTATTCTATATTTCATGCATTATATAAAATGTACAAACATTCTTGCAAATTAATCATACTTTTGTTCAACTTGCACCTCTGTTGGCAATTATTTTACAAATGCATAAATCGATAAAATCGGATACACAGGCCTATACAATTTTAATGGGACTAGTATTTCTTATTTCTTGTGTAAGACGTTTCCCGGGAGGTTAAGATGGATATTGACCTAGACTAGTCACAGTCCTTCGACTGTATGCTTGGGTGTTTGTGTTGAGCGTTTTTTCTAACAATGTTTTAGTCATATAAATGACTGGGTGTAACTTGCAGCAGTGAGCATATTTACCACTCATTGTAAAAATTGATTCACTTTGATTCATTCATAGTGATAACATGGATAACTTCCCTTGCAGAGGAATGCAGTATTATAGAGATTGCATTTATCAAATTGAAAGTTCATCGACTAAAAAAAAGAAGAAAAATGTAATATGATAAATTTCGGAACAGTTTAAATGCTTACATGCTTTACATCAATTTAGATCAAAGTGCACAGGGTTTATTGTAACAAATTTGATATATTTTATGTTTTTCTTATTTGTAGTCATTATGTCTCCCACCACACAGTGGTGTGGGAGACATGTGGGAGACATATTGATTTACTCCTGTCTGTGTGTCACAAAGATTGTCCGCACTATAAGTCAAACAATTCTCATCCGATCGTCACCAGACATGAACAAAATGTGTTTGCCAATAAGTCCTCGGCCAAGTTCGATAACTAGCCAAATCGGCCCAGGCACTTTGGAATTATGGCCCTTGGAACATAATTACTGATACAGAGTTGTAGACCGGTTACTACTACTCCAACTCTAACAGATACCAATAGGCTGCAATCCTCGGGCGGGAACATAATTACCGATACAGAGTTGTAGACCGGTTACTACTACTTCAACTCTAACAGATACCAATAGGCTGCAATCCTCGGGCGGGGCGTATGTTCTCCGTGACTATTTGATAAACGACATTGTGTCTGAAATCATTAGTCCTCCACCTCTGTTAATTCATGTGGGGAAGTTGGCAGTTACTTACGGAGAACAGGTTTGTACTGGTACAGAACCCAGGAACACTGGTTAGGTTAACTGCCCGCCGTTACATGACTGAAATACTGTTGAAAAACGGCGTTAAACCCAAGACAAACAAACAAACAAACCAATAGGCTGCAAACAGTATGTAAAGACAGACTAAGATGATTAAGCAGTTGTGGGAGACATGCGCTTTTCTCAATAACTCGTCTAGTTTAATCATGGCTTAGTTTCCTGACTTATAGGCTATAAACTACTGTTTCAATTCAATTGATTATCTCATTAGTGAAACAACGGATATTGCTCTTTCTACCGTAGAGTACACACGGAAGTAATGCAATAGACACCAAACCATGGAAAATGACATAAATGTTTGTCTGTTTTACTTTTTAGCTAGTCTATTCTAGCTTTGAAAGTTTATATACCATTTTTATCATCAACTGATGAGTAAGTAGGTCAAAAACTAAGACTCTCGCATGTATTTTGTCAATATTATGACCACTTTCGTCTTAGAAAAGTCGATTATTTTAGTTTTCGTTTAAAGGTCACATTTTTTCTTTATAATTTTATAAACAAGCCATTGTGAATCTTTACAGACTTGTTTATCTTTATGTATGTAGACCAAGAACCATAACTCTGATAACCGTTTTGTAATAATTTTGGCATTTAATGAACATAGAAAATAGTAAAATTACATAAATGTTTTGTTTAGATACTGTAAGAGCTATTACCTTGAAAATGTGTACGCTTGTTTAACGTTGTCACCAGATTAATTAGCAAGTCAAGAACCGTACTTTCCTCTTGCATTGTTTCAGAGGAATGACCCTCTATTACTTTGTAAATATGTGTTTGGTATTTTGAATACTAACACTTTGAGTACATTTTCCGTCATCAATAGGTGAGTAAGGAGGCCAGATACCCTAAATGCTGTTTTGCATGTAGCCTTATATCAAGCACTTACAGATGAGCGTTGGCACGCGCAGGCTTTATATTCTCTTTTGAGAGCCAGTAAGGTGCATAATTTTTATACTATTCACATTAGAACATTATTGGAGTTCTTTCCCTTACATTGCATATAGCATAATTCGTGTATTCATTATACAATGTTAGTCACGTTTTTAGAAACTGCATAGACTTCATAAAATTTGAATAAAGGATTTACTCCTGACTTCCCTGATATCGGATGTAAGTGTAGTGCTGAAAAATGTGAAGTATTCGAAATAATAAATAACAAATTTTTTGTTTGTTTCTTTGTTTGTTTTATGTTAGGCCCCGTTTTTCAACGGTATTTCAGTTATGTAACGGTTGGCAGTTAACCTAACAAGTGTTCCTGCATTCTTTATCTGTACAAACCTGTTCTCCGAAAGTAACTGCCAATGTCCCCACGACCCTGCGATCCGTAGGTTTGCGCTCTCCCTACTGAGCTAAGCGGTTAAAAACTATAGAAGGACATATGGGTTATTCTTAAACTATGGCCACCAGTTGATCAGATAAACAAACATGAGTTAAAAAATAATTTTATCTGAGTCTGATTCTAAATATTAATCAAATTCATATAAGGAATATTTAAATATGTTGCAAAATCGCGAAATGATTTCTGCCTCAATTTACGTAAAGTCATCACGTCGCTTTTTGCAACATTTTGGAGACTATCATAACTACATAAAACACCCCCAGAGTATAGTGCACACAGTAAACTTGACGTTGTTCCTTTAAATAGCTAGTCACGTGTATACCCATTTCAGATACATATACAGGTACATGTATATACAGCAAAATATAGTGAGTCGGCGTGATGCTTACGCGTAACTGTGTTTTTAATGAGTTATTCTACCCGCAAAATAATCGAATTAAGAATAACATTGTTCTGCCCTAATTGTTTTGATTCTGACTGGTCGTTTATATTTAATTAGATCAAATGTGGTAGTACTCTTTCTCTGCGCCTATAGGGTGCAAAATCATATGTCGACGTGAGGTCAATAATGGAAAAATGCATTCGGATTTTTCATATGAGAACGTGTATTAATTAATGTGGAGTTAAATTTATAAGAAGTTGAATACTATCGTATCCAAATATATGACTGTCAGAAATACCCTTTATTTTGGACAAGACTTTCTGCAATTTTTACTATAAAATAACTATTTCAATTTTGAGAATCTTACAGGCATTTTAATTAATAAATCTTATTTTGATTTTTCGTTTGCCTATTCTGTTTTTAACAAGATAATGTTTTAATATACAAAGTTTGAACAAATTCTGTTATTGGGATTTTTTTTTACCCAAAACTGCCAAAACCGTCCCTAACTTCTCAAAACAAAACTGTTAGTTCACGATCCCGTATTACTCTATGTACTGAAATACAAAACAACAAGATAAGACCAGGATAATCACAGTGATTAAACACATTGATAACTAATATAGCTGATGTAGTGAAGAATGCCTTCGAAATACTTATAATCGAGACAGTTTACCTTTACCTGGAGTAAAAGCGTGACAAACGCTTTTCGATTTCCATCGTATACACAGCAAATTCTCATGTGTTTCCGTAAAATAAAGTTTGTCAGTAATTAAGTTTTAAAGCCTTCTAAAGAAATAAAGCATTTATTTCAAGATATCTAAAAACATATTTTTTGGTTGTCACACGATCCAGTTTATGTTTTGCTTCATCAGCTCGCTTTTTATATTGCACTGTTGGAATCTGTTCCATCAAATCCACCAGTTTTGTTATACCGAAGTGTTTTGCATATTCGTATACGTGTATTGCTTTGTCATGCGGGGGATGGAGTCCAAACCGTAGGAATTCTAACACGTGACCAAATATATCGGGGTCACAGTCAAGAAAGTATCTTCCAGACATTTCCCTTTAATATCATGTTTGCCAGCAAACTATCTGCTTCCTTAGTGACTGTACTTTTTAAAGTACTGATTAATTTTCCGCCAACGTTTTGTTCAATTACACACTCGTTCCATAATTCTAGAAAAAAAGGGGAAAAAAAAGAAATTCATTTGCATACTAGTATATATACATTGTAGTTATACATCTAGAAAAAACACATTGGAATATTTTTATTTTTGACCTTCATAAGGATTAATGCTGCTAATTTGGAGAAAAAGAGGAATGACGGTGCTCCATGAGATTCAGCAAGTGCTTTCTGTATAAACGTGAAGCGCTAATTTTCGGTTGCGAAGCGCGCAATTGTGCGGCGAAGTTAAAATTAGGATCAGTACGTGCTGTTTAAGGTCGATCTGCACGTTTGATAAACCGGAAGTAACGGCGTAACGTCATTTATCCGGCAAACGTTGAAGTAAGCCTAGATTCGACGTACAGAAATGAAAATCAATTCATAAATTTATAAATTAATTGAAAACTGTGAGAACATTTATTACAATGACATTGTTACTATCTTTCTAAAGTTAAAATATGATATTAAAACATCTGACACGTTAGATGATATCAAAAAGAAAAAAAATGTCTTAAATTAGCGTGAAATGTACGGTTCACTTTAATCATGGTCAAATGTTTAAAAAATAAGCACACGGACCTATACATTTCTCTATGTTATAGGACATACGATTACAACTGTGAGAAGTTTCATTAAAATCTACATTGTTGAAACAATTCTATTCTCGAAAATGCTACGATAGTTATGATTTGTCATAGACTCCCATTATGAAAAATTGCGTGAGATCCAAATTTATCAAATCAGTCTAGCAAAAAATCAAACACACGACCCTATCTTTTCTATTTGCTGAAGTTTTGAAAAATAGAGTTTAATCAAATTCTACATTGTAGAAAAAATCGATCCAAACGTGCAGAACTACCTTAACACAAAGCGCGAAGGTAAGCTGCGAAGGGCGAAGCTTTTACCATCGTAGCTTCGCGCTTCGTGCTTCGCTTTATCAAATGAAACACACACTGGCCCTATCGGAACACCGGTTTACAAGTTTTATTGAACTAACAAGATTTTTACAAAAGGAGGTATCGTATTATAGCCGAATTAATGTTTTACAGTGTTTAAATTAAACTTGAAGTATTCCAGATAACACCGTAAGATAGAAGAAAACATTTCATTAACTACAATCATACAGTTTCTTTACAAATTGACCAGTTTTGTATTAATTAATTGTATTGAAACAAGTACAGTATGAATTATGTAAAACGTCTAATACAGGAACTCGTTATACACATGACATGCGATTCGGATCCCCTCGAAACAGTTACTATGCATTCGGATACATTTTTCATTTTACCTTGCTCGAGATTAGTTCAAATCAAGCAAGCCGTATATGTTCATTTAGTTCGATTAAGCCAGGGAACAACTCTATTGCGGGTAGCGGTATTTAAGCCTGATAACCCCGCGCAAGTCTCTCAGTCTGCTTTCAACCGATACACAGCTACATTAATTGTCACATACAGTGTTCAGCAACGATATAAACTTTACCCACCCGCCCGCCCGAGTTTTCATTTTTTTCACTCTAGCTGTTAGCAACTTCGTTAGTCGTAATAGTCTTACTAGCATCCTAATAAACTGAGCGTCGTTTCAATTGTGCTGCCGCTGCTGTGTTCTTTTGTGTTTTTCAGTATTGTTACGTTGTTGCCACTGTGGACTTGGGAAAACGCTTTGAGACAGAGCATGGCTAGTTAAGCGTGCACTGGTACTGGATACAGTCATGAACTCTATCAGGCAACATTTGCTGCTCCTTTGATCTGTTTTGATATAGACTTTATAATAGTTGTGCTGGCTAGCTCACAGAGTATGTTTTATGTCTCAGTTTTGTTTTGTTTTATTCCTGGATACTTTCGCATAATTATATTAGCAGCAAGAATAATTTAAATGTCGCTTAATCAGCGGAAAACTTCTGTCAGCTGAGAGCAGATTGTCAAACTTACTAAATTATCATTCGTTTATACTATTTCCTCGAGATCGATGTTGAAGATACAGCTTCATTCTCGTCGGTTAAGGGGCATTATATGGCCGGTTTTCAAATAAAAATAATTCCAGTTTTTAGTGGTATACCTAATATCATTTTTGAGTTACTGCTGCGCTTGCCAAGTTTTCCATGTTGTGTTTCTAGGTTTTGCCCATGATGTTTTGGCAATCCTAGCTACGCTTGCCAATTTGCTCGACTTGTCTAAGATTCAAGTCAGAGTAGCCTTTTTCGTAACAGTGTTGCCGTTTGCTTTCATTATCCGCAATAGTTTCTCCTACTCGCTTAATTTTATAGCTTTGGACTGTTTGTACTTTGTTCGTCATTTAAAGTTTATAGCTTTGGTCTACTCTCGGCTGATAGGATTTTAATGCTTAGTTTCAAGACAGTTTCTTCGGTATACCCTGTCAAAGTTTTAACATTAAGTGGCCTAAAATTTCCACACTTGCATGTTTCATTCATTTCATGATTTAAAAACATTGCTATTATGTCTGTATAAAGCTAAGGTAATTACTTAAAAATAAAAATGTTTAGTATTTATGTGTTGTATTTTTCGGAAGATAAAATAATGTACAAACGTAGCAGTATACATGTATTTATTTACGTTAGAGTCACTAGGTTGTGGTGCGAAAAGACAAAAGCGTAAAATATTATCACATTCCTGGTGAATTACAGAGGAACTGGTCATTGATAATATTTGTTTTGTTTACGTTAGCAACGAAATAGTTATGGTATAGGAAATATTGAAATATAATATAGTTCTGTTTGGAAATGCACAAGCGATTTACTCTCTTACTTGATAAACATTATGAATAATGAAAACCACAAACCTTTTCCATGTCTCTAAGTTTCCTTAAGTAGTAAAAAATAAATTATATTAATTTAAAGCATAAACCTTCACCTGTTATTAACTGTAACTAATAGCAAGTTAAAATACGATATTATAATGTTATTAATCAAGCGATTTCATATTGGCCTTGTTATTTGTCCAAGGGTTGTCGTATTGGCCCGAGGCCAGATATTCAAAAATATCTCGAGATCATGTGAATTTAAGAACTTTTCTGCCATGTTTCTTTAGCATATTTGACCCTATTGGCCTTTTGCTACTTGGTCAACATGTGAGACACCCATCGGGCACAAACCTTTCTTACATTCAAATACTTGGTGAGAATGTCATGAGTTCTCCTTGTTGATATGCCAAGAAAAGACACTATCTCGGACACCGTATAGCTGGCATCTTCATCAACCAGACGTCTTACAGCAGAAACGTACTGTGACGTCACTGCTGTTTAGGGCCTTCCAGGACGAGCCCTGTCTTTAAGGACTACCTGGCCATTTTTAAATTTGCCTACCCCGCTGTAAGCAGTTTTCCCTGATACTGTAGACTTCCCATATGAAGAATGCAGATTAATGAGTATATGCCTTGCATGTATTTCTAAATAACAATGGAATTTGATGTACGCTCTAATTTAAGATTTTTGTTTGCTATTCATTGCTACATTTTTTGCGTGTATATGACTACACCTGATACAAAACTAAATATCTCCGAAACGGTACGATAGTTTTCAATAAAACTCTGTAGGATTATATAAGATTTATTCATGTATCATCCACATAAAACACGAGTTTATTTCATTGCAAACTACTATGGAAGCGCGCGATTTTCTTAATGTTTAGTATTTCAGTATGGCCCTCGTAATATCATCTTTACAATACTGAATTGCACAATTATCTTTTCAACCGTGTTTTTAAAAGCTATTTAAACATGTTAAATACTAATGTCTTAAATAAAGTTTCAAAGATTATTTTAAATATTCTCAGTTTGCACATTTACAAAAACATGAGACAAAAACATTCACAAATAGTACATGTACATTATATATATGAATGAGGACAACAAGATGAAAATAGAACTATCTTATCGAAATATAGTTACACGTATATAAAAGAAACTAAGATTTGGTCTATTTTGGCCTAATCGTATCCGCACAAAAGTTAAAATATATTATATGATAATACGCATCTGACTGACAAACAATGATTTTTTTCAAGGGAAAATCACTGTTTGAGAAATAATATGTCGATTCATATATGTAAAAAGAAAACAAATCGGGTCGTGCCAGAATTTGTATTTAATTCACAAACATTATCTTATATAACTTTGTCATAATATATAACTAAGGCACAAGCTATTTTTGACATCAACTGCAAGGAACCGAACAGAGAATTTTAAATGATTTATCGTGTAGTTATAAATGTAAGCAGAAAAATGTATATTAAATGCTTCTTTATTCATTTATACATTACTCATAATATTGAGCAAGTGTTAGACCATAAATGATCAGGCTTCACATATTTGTTTTGGTTGCAATTTTGCGATAACCTGTTATGTGTAAATGTTGGCAAACGTAATCAAAACCAGTGCAATACCACTTAAGTTGAAATTATAGTAAAACAGCACCAGGATATCTTTTGCACAACAAGGATTACGGAAAACTTCACATGCTACCATTTCTAAGTGACTTAGAAACTTCTGCTTTTGATCTTATGATGGTAGTTTAGGAGTCCATGAGAAATAAAAAGAACAATTTTATAATAATAATTATGTTTAAAATTTTTGATGTACAAAAAATATATTAAAACAAACAGACAAGTAGATCGGCAAAGCTTTGTACCATGCACAGTGTAATTGATATGTATTATATTTCACTGATGATGGACTTTCAATGAATAACTTTGAAGAAGGACGCAACAATGACCTGTTAGTGACTAACATGCTGTAGTACTAGTAGAAGTAGTTCTTACTTATTTCCCATTTTTTTACATGTCATGATTGCTACTTAATATTATCAACGCATTTCAGCTGATTTTTCACACTTACAACCATATCCCTCCATAGTTTTCAATCTTAAATTGTCTTTATGTTTCATAAACGGTATTTCCTCCTTACATACTAATATTTTTCAATCATACTCGCTTGTCTGTGTTCTGTCCGTTTGAAGTAGACCTTAAATTTGTTTTAAATAAGGCAAAATTCTTTTATTTGCAAGAAGATTCCAATCAACAATTTACAGCCATAATTATGAGAGAGCTTTATACTCATAAGGATGCCCTGGGCTTTTCTTTTTGCTAATCGCCAGATCAAATGTATCTACGTCTAGCTGATTTTTGCCATCGACACCATTTCCAGAAGTTTTCCTGGTACTTAAGCGTGCCAGGTGTAAAGCACACGTACAGCGGGGATTCGAACCATCGACCTCTTGTTTCGTAGTCAGATAATATTAAAACTGGACAACTTTGTGCGCGCCCTACGTTTTCTAACTACCGCAACATAGCAAAAATACTTCAAAGGAAAATAGCTTAGGACTGACGTCAATCACACAAACAGACAAATTGTTAAGAAACCTAGAATCTTAGCTCTGCAAATGTGTTCATATAAAAACTAAAAGTAAAGTTAATATTCCAGAAAACAACAGCTTCATCACACTTTACATTTACATTGAGGTTTATTAGTTCTATAGCAAAACATTTATATTGGAAATGTGCACTGCACCTTAATATAGCGTCGATGTTATAAAGCGAGTACTTTTTCTTCTTCAGAACAAATTTAATTCCACAACAAGAGTTCACAATTTATTAACATTGTTCGACACATTTTGACCCTTGGGCAACAGGCCCAAATATTCTGCCAAACATAAAATGATTTTCTTGAATCAGCGAGCTAGTTTATTAAAATAAATTTACTTTACATTAGAAAAGTCGTTGATTTACAAGCGCAATAAGTTCAAAGAACATTTTAAAATACAGGATATTAAATTTCTTCCAGTGATTAAACCTTTGAGAAATTCACTTATATAATAATGTTGGAAATTGCTATAATGATTAATCAAATGCTTAAGTAAACATAATGTTGTTTAAATTGTTAATCCCCAGTCACGAGTGATGTGTGTGTGCGTGAGTGTGTGTGTGTTGGAGGGGGGGGGGGGGGGGGGGGTTATAGGAATGTTCTCCGTCCGTCCGTCCGTTCGTAACAATTGTGTCCGCTCCATATAATTGAAACCTGTTGAAGGATTTTCTTGAAACTAGGGTTAAATAATCACCTCATCAAGACAATGTGCAGAATTTATGAGTCAGCGACATGGCTCAAGATCAAGGTCACAACTCAAGGTCAAGTGTTTGAGCCTTCCATTTTGTGCCCGCTCTGTATCTGCTTAACCCCTTGAAGGATTTAAATGAAATTTTGGTCAAATGATTACCTTACCCACACAATGTGCATACTTTATAAGTCAGCCGTGTCAGCTCACGGTCAAGATCAAGACTCAAGGTCAAAACTCAAGGTCAAAGGTTTGAGCCTTCCATTTTGTGTCCGCTCTGTATCTTCTAAACTCCTTGAAGGATTTTCATGAAACTTGGGTCAAAGAATTACCTCATCAAGGCGATGTGCAGAAATTATGAGTCAGCCATGTAGGTTCTAGGTCAATGTCTCAACTCAAGGTCAAATATTGGATTCTTTTTATATTAAACTTATTCCTGCGATCTCTTAGCATATCACTTGGAACAAATTCATTGATGTCGCCATACATGGACTATAAGATATACTTAACAACGTCAATGCTTCTACCCACTACCATCAACCCTTTCACTATCCATAACAGTGGCGGGGGATATAGCTGTCGTTCAGGCTGCCTTGTTTATTATGTTTTCGAAATGAAAGCCTTGCACACTGTGCATCATTGAAGATTTCATGTACACCGCACACGAAGCTTGCAGGTGTCTCTTAATTTCATGTTGGTATTTGAAATGTAAAATCTGTAAATGTTGAGATATGCTCAACCCGAGGCTAGAAGTCGTTGACCGTTCATAAATAGGCTCAGTCACACCGAGCCTGCAACATTTCCATTATTGTTGTGTTTGGCGACCTGTTGTTTTCCACTTTCCATTTTATAGTGCAATAACATACATAATTACAAAATGAAAGTGTATTGACTGTCTGAAAAGCATTTAAATTAATACAGTTATTCAGATTACTGACGAAAAGTTGATGGTTCTTTCAAGATGTCCGCCCGTGCCATCAAACAATCATTCGCCATCAGAAGCTTAAAATGTCGAGGTGTCGATAAACCAAACAAAAGACTTAGTCTAGTATAATTCCATGAAACGATTACTTACTTCAAAGTCCATTTGTACTGACAGCAACATTTTCTTCAGTCTCATACAGAGCAACTTTACTTTGACATGAGTTTTTGCGAAATTCTATGCGAGTGTGTAGTACTTGTTAATGTTCGCCACGAGTTTGAAGAAACTATATCAGTCATATTTGCTTTTGGGAAGCAATTTACAGATAAATGCCAAATACAATGAATTTATTTATCAAAATACAAGTTGAAGATATTGTTTTTGTAAAATACGGATGCCCATATGGATGACGATGTTTTGTAGAATTCATTACGCCCTCTTGATGACCCTTTCCCCAAGTCAAGGTCCGCCGAAATGTTTTTGTGTCTTGCATTCCCAACAAGTAACATATAGACGAATAACACTAGGAAGTAGGAGAAACACACATCAAGAAACATTTGTATGTGTATTTGTTGCGAAGCATTAAATGAACACAGAAGTCAGTACGCAGTATAAAAGGAACCATCAAATACTGCACTGGTTTTAAAACATGACTTATTCCAATATTCCGTATGCCTTTAGATACTGATCTTTTACTTATCCTATAAGATAAAAGTATATTGATATGTATGTTATTTTTGAAAAAGACCATTTTTATTTTTCTATAGTCAAATTATCAAAACAATCTATTTACAAAGTCCTGACGTTGAGTCCTGACGTTATATAGATGTTGGATTTAAGTTCAAAGTGTAAAAATTTAGACCTTGGTTTCATTCGTCGGTAGAATTTGGATCGGTCTATTGTCAATAGTCTAACGTTCAGCAGTCGTCAAAATTCTGACAATGATCCAACATCGGCTTTCGTACATAGAGCAAAATAGTTTTGATTATTTACAAGCAGCTTTAATGTTCTTTTTAAACGCCTTAGTTTTTATACTGTTGCACATTAATCCAACGTAATCCTGTGGTCTGCTTATTGAGGAACTGTTTCTTTAAATCGGGTCTTTCAATATATCTGCTGTGTAAATTCAATAACCTACAACTAAAATGAACAATAGTTGAAAGTGTAGATAGTTGAAGGATTTAAGTAATGTTCCTGGTCTTACCAGAATAAACAAAGTATAGAGCAAAGTAAAAGGTATAGCAAGATCAAATTAAGTTTAACTGACTTGATCTTTGAAATTTTATCCGCTCATTCAATATAAACTTCCTACGCAGTCTCTTATTTTGGTTATATACATCCATTTGGCCACCACTAACATTGATAAACATTCATAATGGAAATATGTGATGCACCGTGATATTTCAAGTCGTGGTTACGAAACGAATTATTTTTATACTGCTTCCAAAATAATTCACAATGTTCGAATGTAAACTCTTTAAAGCAAAAGAGAGGAAATTGCTTAAACGAACCAGCTAACTAGGCAATCAAGAAAAAGACTGTACTTTTACGCCGCAGCTGCCTATATAAAGCGTTCAGCTTAGACGTAACAAAACTATTCTAATTCTTTAGTTTTCATCATAATTACATATCGTATTATCCTAGGCGATGTCCTCATATCTTTCACATACATGTACTTATACAAAAAGTCATTATTTGATATGTCCATATAGCTAGTCTAAGTTTTAATTTGTCGAAAGTAAGCTTAACAAAGTCTGAGGTTCACATCAGGTGTAGACATATATGTTTCAGTTTAGAAAACGTAGTAAATTATATAGAATCACTTTGGCATATTATGAATACAACATTTTGAGAGTCTGAACACCTTTAAATTAAAATAGACTAAATGACTATGATTCTTCTTTTCACTTACTTAACGTGATGCGGCTCACGGGTGGAAACGTGCATTTTGAAGTCAAAGGTGTCTTTGGAAAAAACATAAAATGAGCTAAACGGGGACACCTTTAATTTGGCCCTAAGCATCGGGGAAGGCCACAAATTGCATTCCGTGATGTTTCGTGCTGGTGAAAATAGTTAAATTTTGATATTTTTTTAATTACATTTGATGCTGTTTCGTGCTGATGAAAATAGTTAAATTTTGATATTTTGTTAATTACATTTGATGCTGTTTCGTGCTGATGAAAATAGTTAAATTTTGATATTTTGTTAATTACATTTGATGCTTTTTTGTGCTGGTGAAAACAGTTAAATTTTAATATTTTGTTAATTACATTTGATGCTGTTTCGTGTTGATGAAAATAGTTAAATAAAACGAACAACCGGACTAGGAATAAAGTTATTTTTATCTCTTGGAGGGCATATGCCAAGTGTTTCTTTCTTAATTAACTTAGAATATTCTAATGCTAGACACTCGCCGTTTAGATATACATGAACAAAATTCAAAACTTTTTAATATCATTGTCTCGATCCTGCATTTAGCAGAATAAAGTGTACACGCTAAATGTGCTGACAAACATTACTGGCTAGCAAACGTTACACTCCACTGAAACGAATTTTATTGTCGTGTGTATTTTGTGTTACTGTTAGTCTCAATTAATTATAGCAAACTGTGAGTCGCCAATATGGATGGATTTGGTATAATACACAGAAAAGCACGTTTTTGAAACTTTTGCAGTTACTAGAATAATTTATCTGAAACGTCATCTGTTCCGTTGACACAACATATTGCCTTGAAATGTTTCATATTCTATGAAATCGCCTGTGTTTTACTGGTCTGTTCAACATATTCAATTTCGCTTAGTATGTTTTCCGACAAACCTTTTTTGTTTTACATTTGTTATTAACCAGTCTGGTAACCATTAACATTACATTTTGTATCTATATATTTCCTATTCGGGGAATCCGTAAATTTATGTTTGTGTTAGTGTTCCTCCTTTCCATCCAATCACGAAGCTCAGAATCATTTTTAGAAATTAGAGCAGAGTGAGTATATGATTTTGTGCAATAGCACTAATGAGGTAGTTTAAATTGTTGGAATTAGTCGATCTATTTGAAAATTGCTTAGTGCAACCTTTTAAACGAAATTAATTAATGTAACTGTTGCATCCTGGAGTAAATTAACAATTTATCAGATGCTTAGTGACAATTACTGAATATTTTAATCACTTATATTTTAGATATTTTGTGCAGAAGAGAGACAATTGAAGCATTTGTAAATATTTTCACTTTTCACATGATGTTGGAAAAAAGACAACTCAAATGATCTTCATGTATGTTCACTGACAGGAATCAGGCAATATCGAATCAAGATTCTGGTTTGCGAATCGACAGATTTCAACTATGATTAAAATAAGACTGACGAAAAATCAAGGGCTTTTCTAACTTTCCTAACAAAAGTTGGATAAGCAAGGGACTGGATACATATTCAGGTATGTAGTTTCAAAACAATTGCTTGAGTCATACTAGACCTGAAATGCTGAATAGATGTAAAAGGAAGTGAAAGTTATATCTTGAATATTTCCCAAAACTTCTGATTACGTCACTGTGGTAAATAATGACGTTTAGTAATATCGTCATATGGGCAATAACTAGCGGTTAAACAGAACTAAATCAGATTTTCGTTATTACATATACATTCCTCTTATTTGATAATATTATTTTAATATTTTCTAGAATATCAGATTTTCAGGGACTTATGTTGCAATAAAGAAATATACCGCACAATCAAAAGTAAAAGAAAAAGGAGTGTAAGGTTTTCTATAAGAAAGTTTTTCTTCATTAACTACAAATCAACTCTTTATCATTTCTTTTCAGTGTCACATTTCTGGACTAAAATTATGACACAGCCACAGGAGCATGCTTGTTTCGATAGATTGATACAAATACATACTTAAACGCAGAGGAGTGAAAGACACAACGCTGTCAAGAAAGGGCACGAGGATAGGAGAAAAACAGATTAGGATTCTTTACATTTTGATTACTTGTGACTAGTCTTGCGTAGGTGATATTGATCAGTTTAGCGTGGTTTCTTGTGTAGACAAGGCAACACAACGACTGGTCCAATAATCCCAAGTACATTCGCCAGTTGATGATGCTATACATTTGTATTACATATACGGGATAGGACTAGATCACACGCCCTTAGATATCCATACTGCTAGACTAGATTATTTAGCGGTAATGTTTAAGATACAGGTTATTTAACGGTATGAAAAGGGATATAAATGAATATGTACACGTGTTCTTGCTATACTTTATTTAGTTTTCGTCATAAGTAGTGGCCATCTCCTGTTAACACTCGTAATCTTCCTATTTAGCTGTGCGAGACGGTACGTATTCCGGCGACCTTTCATCCCTGTACATGAACACTTCACCATTAACTTCGCTTACCAAGCTCTCATCATATATACCAATGTCAATTTTACCATCCTTGCCTGCTGTAAAAAGAAAACAATATATGATCTTACACAGTGTTTAAGTTTTATTCTACGCCGTGGAAGCACACTTCTAAGCTAGCGGACCCGTAGTGACTATCGGATATTTCCACTCGATTACGTATTACGTATTCTCCATACATTAATTCGGAATACTCTGGTTTGAACGGAAAGCCAGGTGATATTATGAGCTATAGTATCGCCCGAAGAACGCCGACATGCTAAACAGTACAAGAAAACCTAACCATTAGGATGATGGCGATTGCCATTACGAGTCCACTGCCTGGTTAAAAAAAAAGGACACTTATGTATTTGCTAAACTTCTTACTCATTTAAAAGTACAATATATACATAGTTGAATCTTATAAAGATGTTATGAAAATATATTAGAAGCAAAGCTGTCCATCGGATATTCTATCCACTGGCGAACGTTTCGAGCAAGTCCTTCCGACGTTTACGGAATCCTGTTAGTGCCATGTGAAATGTCGCCCGTCGCCCCTGAAAGGCGACGCACGACATTGCGATACGACATCGCGACAATGCGATACGACGCGCGACAAAGCGATATGACACACGGCAATGCGATACGACGCGCGACAATGCGATACGACACACGACATTCCCAAACGAGAAAAGTACGGAAATACAGCTTTTATCCTAAATTACGTACAGACGGACGAACACATGTTGTCTATTTTGTCACAAACATTCAGACTTTGTCATTTACTTTCAAAACAGATTTTTATTTGCAGTTATTTACCCAAAATAAATATTTTATAAGCACTTTTCCTTATTTTACTGCTAATATTTTAAGCCAAAAATGGCAAAGTTCAGCAAATGTTCCCAACGGCGTGCGCGTCGGGAAATAACATTGTTTTTAATATTCGATTAGGCAATTCTACTTATTAAAAGAAATTTCAGTTTGATACCTTACTTTTAACGCTTTTAATAATAAAATGAAATTGCTGAATTGTTCGTAAAAATGCGATCAAGAGTAGCCTGTATTTGTTTAAATGAACACCGGTATTTATTCAGTTGAACTCCGGTCGACGCACGACGATGCGATACGACATCGCGACAATGTCGTTTGAGAATGTCTGGACTTTGGTCCTTGACTCGTTTTTCAAGAAAAGCGCAATTTGTTTTTGTTCCAGCTTTAATCAGCATGCCGGAAAGTCTACAATGTTTTTCTGTGCCGGAGGTGTTGATAGCATAAATTGATAGATATGTCTTTGCTATTTGAAAATAAATAATTACATAATAACGCAAAAGCTGATAATTGCAGCATCTAGTAGTGGCTTATTTCAAATTGGATACTTTGAAGATTAACATTTTGTACATGGTAAACGGCTTTTTTACTTGAATGGTTTGCTTATAGCCTTAACATTTATTTTAAATTTTCATTATGTTTTAATTGTGTTAGTATTTCTGTTAGTTGTTAATTTCATTTCGACGACGACTGTCAACAGAAACAAAAATGGGACTGTGTGTGATAGACATCATTGAATAGAAACGATATAAGGTATCTCTTAACATTTACTTTGTTGTTTATAAATAATTAATATTAAAAAGAGACAATCAATAAAATCATTTTATATGAATTAATTAATATCTCAATTTGGCGATGTTTTGAAACTATTTTTGTGGGGTGGATAGAGCTTGCCGGAATTAAACTCTATGAATTACTTTCATATGTGTATATGCATAGGTTTTTCTACATGTATGTTTTCTAAATGAAAAGAAATGCATAAAAATAGTTGATATTTACATCAATGGCATCGTTAAGCCTACGAAAACGCTAAACGAATATTCAAAATCTGACCACTATTGAATAACTCTATGAGTTTGAAATTTTATATAATGGCTAACCATGGAGAAAGCCATTTAACATTGTTTATAGAACCATTTACACACTGTTGAATTATTTTTGAAGCAAATAACCTCTTTAATATGATTTTTTAGATTGTACTTACTTTACAATGTTAAAATCGTAAATTGATTTTATAACAAAGGAAACACAGTGCTAATAAGTAAAAGTCCGTCACTTTGTTATGCGATAAAAACTATGGCTGCATTGTTTTTTTTTGTTTTTTTTTTTTGTTTTGTTTTTTGTTTTTGTTGTTTTTTTTGCGGGGGTGGGTAGGTTTCAAATATTGAAATCACGGTCATGCTTTATTTTTCATTTTCAGGCCGAATTAAAAATACTTTTATTCACTTAATATAATAAATGATGAAAATACATTTCAGATAGAGACAATATTTGAGAATGGCTGCATTTAACTTAAAGGATTCTAAATATTGCATTTTAATGATGGAATCCAAAAGCGTCTTGTCTTTTGTTGTACGTGCTTAAAAGTTTAAGTTTCGGCAGGGTTTACTTATTTGAGGAAGCAGTTTGAAAGTTGTTTCATAACTTTATCTAATAAAAACATCAAAACCATTCGGGATAATTGTAATATCTTTCTCTAAAAGAAACTTTCTTCAGTCATATTTTAGCACATATATAATATTACACTTACTATAAATGAAATGATTCTGTACTGTCTTTTGTAAAAACAGTGTTATATTAGATAATTTTTAGACTCATCTAGTGGGGGCGAATGTTGCTAATAATTCGTAATTTCTTGCTTTTTATTTCCTATTCAGTTATGGTAACACAATGGTTTAGTGACAAATAAAACTAAGTGATACAGAAGTAGTAAGAGTTTACAGATGGAATCAATATTCGAGACATCTTGCTTTTAACTTCGAGTTTTTTTAAGGACGGAGTAACTTTAGGTACAAAAGTGTAATTTATTGTATTTAAATTGATACAGCCGTCGCCGCCGGAAAAGCTACGCCTTAGTCCGCCGTCAATTCCTAAAGTCGCAGGCGAGACAATAACTGTCCTTAAACACTCTAAATCTGTTGTTTGAATATAACATTAAAATAAATTTAACTAGGAACGTCAGTGTTAATGGTAAATTAGTACTTTTTACATGAAATGGCGACCATATTGAAAAAGACGCAATATTGGATTTTGAAATCAGTCTTTTGTGTATCAAAAATAGGTTTTGCACACTCAAGACATCTTAAAAGATATCTTTTCCTCAAAATTGACAAAATACGCGGTATAGGTCTGCTGAAGTCTAAAATCAAGTGGCTAACGTGCTTTTTGAAAAAAAAGTAGGTTCAGACAAGTTCACATGCCAAATTTTATGCTTGCATCACCAAATGCAGTATTTCATGCTTGCATCACCAAATGCAGTAATCTGCCCAGCTAAAATGTTTGACTATAAACAAAATAAAACAACATAAAACAAGATGCATTACTCGACTTTTTTAAACCAACAGCATTAAATACACAATAATAAATAACAACAAACTGAAATTTTACATTTTGCAAACTGTCTACTTGAGCCAGCAACATCTGACTCCGAACAACAAGGAGACTCCAAGACATACTGATTATTAACAAGTAATTTAACTTACGTGAAGCGTCCAGCGCAAGCACAATTGTCAGCAACAAAACCACAACGTAAAATTTCATCTTCCATTTTTCGCCTAAGACTTCTTCAAACATAATTATGACTGAACACTGCTTTGAATTGCATATAAATGGAAATCATATTCGAGGAATTCATGCACGCGATATAATTACCTATACATAGAAATTAAACAAAATATTGATTAGGACAACTTAACTGATTGCACGGTTTGACGGTATGAGTCATATTTCAAGGATGTGAGTATTTTCGAAAATTCAAAATGATGGTCCTTCTGTCATTTTATGCTATTGAATTTTCCCGGCTCGTGTTTGTGTAATTCTTTGAATCAGAAACTAAGGTTATTATTTTTTATTCATTATTATTTGTCTGGTACCTGTTTACTGCTGGTTTCCTCATTTATTTGTCTTGCATTTGGGGTCGGTTTTGGGGTGGGGCTTATTTAGTCTTAATTATTGGAAAACAGAAATACATGTAAGTCAGGCTTACATGGAGTTTTCGTGTACCCTAACAAATCATAAGACTGATTAAATTAAAGGCTTAACTATATTAAGAAACTTTGAAATTCACGTATATTCATGTAACCTCGTCTAAAAAGTCCTTAAGTGTGCAAAGTATAAATAAATATTTCGGAAAAAGCGAACTTGGGAGCACTTTTGGAGAATTTATCTAAAGATAAAGCCGTTTTCTCAATTCTGGCATCTCTGGTACAGCTGGAATATATTCGACATTTCTCTAAATGTTTTATGTCTGTAAAACATAAATGATTGCACGGTTTGACGGTATGACACTAAACGTGATGTTGTTGATTTTTCCTGTTTATTTTTGTTTCCAAACGTACTTACGTTACGCGTAAATGTATATTAACTGTATTGAGTAAATTTAATGAAACTAATTAATGCCTGAATATCATGGCACGCTGTTTAGTTTATACCTGAAATTTTAAATTGCCTTCCGTGATATTTCATATCCATGGAGTTAATTAAAATTGCCAGTTCTAGAAATGAAACTTTGGGTCCGTTGAGCATTTTGTAATTAACACAGAAACGGTTATTCTGCAACTATTATACATAAGGACAGATCGCAGTCGGAAACTATACTCCCCAAATTGTCTTTTTTTCATTTGTTTGTAGTGTATGTGTGTGCGTGTGTGAGTGGGGGGGGGGGGGGGGGGGGCGGGGAGGTGGAGGGGGGATAGTAATATCCTTGTGATGATCCTGCATTTATTTACATAAAACTTTTAATAACAAGCTAATTTCCTACCATCACGGTATGATTTGGACAAAACGTAACCAGCTGACAAACGTTAACAGGTGATAAACGTTACCGGTTGACATATTTTACTGGTGGACAAACGTTAGCGGGTAATACACGTTACCGGTTGACAAACTTTTCCGACCGGATGATAAATGTCTTCTGTTAACTGGTTATTGCTGAAATTATCACATTCAACCTGAACGGACTTTGATCTTTTGTTTTACTTGTGTTATTTAATTAAAATGATGTGTATCTGTAAAAATATAGTTGGCTGCGATGGTAACAGAGTCGTCTGTGTAGTTTGGTTTGTTATGGTTTTGCTTACAGTGACTGTGTTTTCTGTGAAACTGCCTCTTTCCTTAAGATCATATTCTTCTTGGAAACTATATGTTCTTTGGAACTTTGTGTGTTCAAAACTTGTTAACAGCGTTCATGTTTCCTGCACGGGAAAAGGAAGAAATATAAGGGTTCTTTAAATTTGGATTATTTTTGACTGGTCATGCTTAGGCGGTAGTGATCTGTCTAGCATGGTTTCCTGTGTAGAAAAGGCAACGCAATTACTGGTCCGATAGTTCTAAGTACATTCGCCAATTGATGGTGTTATACATTTGTTTTACGTACACGGGATAGGACTAGATATCCAGAATATACATTATTTTGCGGCAATTTTCATTATAAAGGTTATCTAATGATATGAAAAGGGAATAAATGAATATGTACACAATCACGTGTTCTTGCTATACTTTATTTAGATGTCGTCATAAACAATGGCCATCTCCTGTTAATAATCTTCTAGTTGATAACTCGAATCACCTTTGTCCTAATGTTGTATTGCGGCGGCGACCGTACATCCCTTTTCATGAACATATCGCCATTTACTTCGCTTACAAGCTCTCATCAAACATATCAAGGCCATTTTTACCTCTTCCTCGTGCTGTAAAAAGAAATCGGTATATGATCTTATACAGTGATTTAGTTCTATCCTACACTGTGTAAGCGCAATTCTAATCATATAATACTAGTGGACCCGTAATGACTTCCGATTACGTATTCTCCGTAAGCTATTTCGAAATTCTTTGTTATGAATGGAAAGCCAGATACTCATATGAGCTATAATATCGCCCGAAGAACGCCGAAATGCTAAACAGTACAATAAAATGTAACCCTAAGGACATTAGCGTTTGCCATTACGCGTCCACTGTCTTGGTAAAATGACACACTTATGTATTTGCTAAACATTTTACTTAGAAGTACAATATATTCATAGTTGAATCTTATAAAGATTGAACAATGTCTGTTACTTAATATTTATTCTTGATTTTGATGAACATATAAGAAGTAAAGCTGTCCGTCGGAAAACGTTTCGAGCAAGCCGTTCTCAACTTCTGACGTTTGATAAAGAACCATAAGTGAAGACGACCTCCTCAGGATCTTTATTGTATATTATAATATGATTAGATGTCTTGTTTGTTACAAGTGGGTAAGGCTTCAGTTTATTTATTTTACATGATTTCGGGCCGGGGATTCAAGCCAAAGTTTTATTGCTGGTGTTACCATTTTAACATCATTTTGTTGTGTTGATAGCACAAATTAATAGATATGTCTTTGTTATCTAAAAATAGATAATAAGAGCTGAGAATTGCAACATCTGGTAGGGGCTTATTTCAAATTGGATTCTTTTATAATCAACATGTTGTACATGGTAAACGGCCGTTTTTACTTGAATGGGTTGCATATAGCCTAAACATTTATTTTAAATTTTCCTCATGTTTTAATTGTGTTAGTATTTCTGTTAGCTGTTAATTTCGTTTTTGAATTGAGTATTTTTGAAATTTTAGATAATGGCAAACCATGAACCATTTACACACCTATGAATTATTTTTGTAGCAAATAACCTGTTTAATAGATAAATGTGTTTTAGAATTTCTTACTTTACAATGTTAAAATAAACAATTTAAAACAAAGGAAAAACAGTTCAAATAAGTACAAATCCGTCACTTTGGTATGCCATAGAAAAAAGTATGACTGTAATATGTTTTCGAAAATTGAAATCACGGTCATGCTTTGTTCATTTTCATTCACGTAATGTAATAAATGATAAAAATACCTTACAGATAGAGTAAATATTTGAGAATGACTGCATTTAACTTTAAGGATTCTAAATATTGCATTTTAAGGATGGAAGACAAAAACGTCTAGTCTGCTTACAAGTTTAAGTTTCGGCAGGGTTTACTTATTTGAGGAAGCAGTTGAAAGTTATTTCATTTCTTTATCTAATAGAAAACAGCGAAACCATTAATGATGATTGTAATATATTTCTCTAAAAGAAACTTTCTTCAGTCATATTTTAGCACATATATAATATTGCCCTTACTATAAAACAAACAAATATGTACTGTCTTCTGTAAACAAAGTGTTATCATAGATAAATTTTAGACTCATCTAGTGGTGGCGAATGTGGCCATTAATTCGTAATTCCTTTCTTTAGAATAATATTTTGAAATATGAGCATTTTATTTGTTATGGTAACACAACGAAACTGTGAGAAATATAACTAATTGATACAGAAGTAGTATTCAGCAGTATACGAGGGGTGATTGAAAAGTTTTGCAACCCACCTTCTATTTCTTTAATTAGCAGTCAAATCAACAACTTTAGGATTTCATTCCCTCAAAGTAATCTCCTTTTACCTTCACACAAAGTTTCAAGCGTTTAATCCAATTTTGAAAACATTTTTGATAGTCCTCAATAGGTATACCCTTAAGGCACTGATAAATTGCTGCCCCTAGGCCGTTTCGAGAGTCATAGCGTCTACCAGCAAGTTCAGATTTCAGTCTCGGGAACAAAAAATAATCGCACGGGACCAGGTCCGGGGAATAAGCAGGATGGTCTAACACTCGCACCTTCCTTTCTGCCAGGAAATCCTTCACAAGTTGGGCTTTGTGGCTGGAAGCATTGTCATGTAGCAGTGAAATGTTCCGCATATCCTTTCTTGGTCGGCGTTTTTGAAAGTAACGATCAAGCTTTGTCAAAACCACTTTTCTATAGAATTTAGCATTGACAGTTCTTCCTTTAGGCACAGGAACTTGGATGACAGGCCCTTTACGGTTGAAGAAAACGCAATATAAAACCTTGCGCACTGTTGCAATTCTCTTGGCAATTACGGGTCTCTTTGAATGTTTTGTTGCCCAAACACGATTTGAACACTTTCGCCGAGGTTCAAAATAATGTACCCATGTTTCGTCACCCGTTACCAATTCAGAGAACGCATTACCTTTACATTTTGAGTACAGCTTCAGTAGTGACTTGGCCTTTTTAACGCGCTCCCGTTTCTGCTGTGGTGTCAGCAAATGAGGGATCCAACGAGCAGAAATCTTTGTAACTTTGAGCTTTTCCTTTAGAACAGAATAAACTCGTTCCGATGATATCCCCGTAAGACGAGCTAGTTCTCGCAAAGTTAATCCAGCATCTTTCTCTAAAAGTTGTTTTATTTTTTTGACGTATTTGTCGGTGGTCACAGACTTTGGCCGCCCACTCCTTAGTAAATCTTGCAACTGCTCCCGACCCGATTTAAAATGGGATATCCACCTGGTAACAGTGCTGTAAGACACTTCGTAGTGTCCATATATGTCACAAATTTCAGCAAAAAGATCCCTTGCACTTAAACCCAAATGACTCCTTGCTTTAATGTAGGTCCGAATTTCTAGCAATTTACTACTTCTAAATCCAGGCATTTTTAACACAGTGTCACCGAGTAGAGATTTTCAATTCGCTCGTTCTCGTAACATGTACAATACACATGAGTGAAATTTTACACATCAATAGATAAATGTTTGAATTACAAATACACGCAAGGTTGGTGCATGTATTGCACGTGGATTTCGAGATTTTACGGCAGTTGCAAAACTTTTCAATCACCCCTCGTATATAATAAACAAAATAAAACAGCATAAAACAAAATGCATCAATCGACTATTTTATGCAATGTTTAAACATACTGTCAATAAATCAACATCATGAAATACAAAATTATAGTTTAACTTAATGATTTAACAAACTGTCTTCTTGGGCCGTCAACATCTGACTCCGGACAACAAGGCTACTCCCAGACATACTGACTATTAACAAGTAATTTAACATACGTGCAGAGTCCACCGCAAGCGCAATAGTCAGCAACAAAACCACAATGTAAAATCTCATCTTCCTTGTTTCGCCTAAGACTGCAAATATATGACTGAACACTGCTTGGAATTGTATATAAATGAAAATCATATGCACGCGATATAATTACATACACATAGAAATTAAATTAAAATATTTATTAGGACAACTTAAATGATTGCACGGTTTGACGGTATGATTCATATTTCAAGGATGTGAGTATTTTCGAAAAGTCAAAAGAATGGTCCTCCTGTGGTTTTATGCTATTCAATTTACTCGACCCGTGTTTGTGTAATTCTTTGAATCAGAAACTAAGATAAAAAATTTTCTATTCATTATTTTTGGTCTGCTACCTGTTAACCTGAAACACTGCTGGTTTTCTCATTTATTTGTCTTGCTAAGTCTTAATTCTTAAAAAAAGAAAATACATGTATGTCAGGCTTACATGGAGTTTTCGTGTACCCTCATAAATCATAAGACTGATTAAACTAAAGGCTTAATTATGTTAGAAACAAGAGATTTCAGGTTTATTCGTATAACATTGTCTAAAACCTTTTTAAGTTTGCAATGTGTTAATGATTCGTCCGGAAAAAGCGAACTTGGGAGCACTTTTGGAGAATTTATTTAAAAACTAAAGACCTTTATTGAATTTTTGCATCTTAGATTTTAGATATTCCCTACATGTTTATTTGTGTTTCAAAACATACTTATGCGTAAATGTATATTAATTATATCATGTAAATATACTAAAACCAATTCATGCCTGATTATAATGTCACGCTATTTAGTTTCTATCTGAAATTTTAAATTGCCTTCCGTGATATATCATATTTATGGAGTTAATTAAAAAAGGCCAATTCAGATCGCAGTCGAAAACTATAGCCATAACATTGTCTTTTTTTTTTGGTTATTTTTCTGGAGTATGTGTATTTGTGTGTGTGTGGGGGGTGGGGGGGGGGGTGTCGGAGCGGTGGTCATAACATTCCTGTGATGATGCTGCAATTAGCTACAGTACTGTACATAAAAATTTTATGTAAATTTTCTACCATGACGGTGTGATTTGGACCAAACGTAACCCACTGTAGGGAATCACATAAAATAAATTTATGAATAATATGGGATAATATTGAAGCAAATTTTACTTTAACTCTGAAATATAGCCTATCATATGGCAACATAGATGTATCCTAAAACTACATAGATTTCAATCACAATCCCCTTCTGATTATCTGGAACACTTCAAGAAACTGGGACTTGTTATTTGCCTTAGTGTTTGTAATTACAGGATATCTATCATTATTGTCAATTTCATAATAATTTAAAAATTTTCATTAGTCATATGTTAGGCTATGTTTAAATTTCATATCTTATCATGGTAGGAAATTTATTCATGTTTTTCAAAATATGATATTGGTTTAGAGATTATTTTGATCATGTGATTCCCCACAGTGTAACTGGTTTATTAACGTTACCGGTTGACAGATTTTACTTTCTGACAAGCGTTAGCGGGTAATACACGTTACCGGTTGACAAACTTTTCCGACCGGATGATAAATGTCATCTCTTAACTGGTTATTGCTGAAATTATCACATTCAACCTGAACGGACTTTGATCTCTTGTTTTACTGGTGTTATTTAATTAAATGATGTGTATCTGTATAAATATAGTTGGCTGCGATGGTAACAGATTCGCCCGTGTAGTTTGGTTTGTTATGGTTTTGCCGGCATGTCTTTGCGATCCTTACAGTGACTACTTTTTCTGTGAAATTGCCTCTTTTCTCAAGATATCTTCGTCTTGGCAACTATTTGTTCTTTGGAACTTTGTGTGTTTAAAACTTGTTTTCAGCGTTGAACTTCGTGTTTTAAAACATACTAACGCATAAATGTATATTAATTGTATTATGTAAATATATAATAAAAACAATTATGCCTGAATATCATGTCACGCTTTCAAGTTTATATCTGAAATTTTAAATTGCCTTCCGTGGTATTTGATAATTTATGGAGTTGATTAAAAAGGCAAATTCTAGACAGGAAATAAAACTTATCCTTGGAGTCATTATTTTTAATTAACACACAACCTGTTATTCTGCTATGCAAAATAACAGATCGCAGTGAAATACAATAGACTCAAAATGTCTTGTTTTAAATGTTTTTGGGGAGAGTGAGGTTGGCAGGGGTAGGGCGTTGGAGGGGGGTGGGGTGGTGCGGGTGTGCGGCGGAGCGTTGGTCGTCACATTCTCGTGATGATTCTGCAAGTTAATGTCCTACCCTGACGGTTTGATTTGGACAAAATGTAACCGGCTGACAAACGCTACCTGTGGACAGATTTACTGACTGTCAAACGTTAGAGAGTAATATACGTTACCGTTGACAATTCCTTTCCGACCGGATGATAAATATTCTCTGTTTACAAATGGGTTATTGCTGAAATTATCACATTCAACCTAAACGGACTTTGATCTCTTGTATTACTTGTGTTATTTAATTAAAATCATGTGTATCTGTATAAATATAGTTGGCTGCGATGGTAACAGAGTCGTCCGTGTAGTTTGGCTTGTTATGATTTTGCCCCGCATGTCTTTGCAATCCATACACTGACTATGTTTTCTGTGAAACTGCCTCTTTTCTAAAATTCATCTTCTGTTTTGGAAACTTTGTGTTCTTTAGAACTTTTTGCGTGTTCAAAACTTGTTTTCAGCGTTCGTTTTTCTTGATTGCTTCTTTGCATTTTTATTTCATACATTATATTCTGAAACAGGTTCTTTTTTTGTATATAAATTTATTGAAATTTTCTGTAATACTCGTGGTTTTGGCCTTTGCGCGTACCTTTTATAAATCTTGAAACTAAATGATCGGTTAAACATTGTAACTTGTATTTATAAATGAAACTCCGACAGAAATCGGCGCATGATCCGAGCAATATGTTTGACTTTAAATTCAACAAACGAGGTCTATTCTATGTAATTTCTGTTCACCAAGCTGTGTCTAAGTTACACTCTGTAAATCTTGCATTATATACTACCGTTTGAAAAAGCATTATATACTACCGTTTGCATTCAAAGTGAAAAACGTCATAAAATGTTGCGTAAGTGTGGCTGACTACTTTTAAGTAGCTCTTTCAAATTAAAAGTACTAACAGCGCCCTGTTCTAACATGAAAACTTAATAACATCGAAACTAACTTATTCAAAACACAAGTACAAAATTAATGTAATTGGTAACACAAATGTACCCCATTATTCTGTGCCTATCTCGAGAATTCACTTCTGTCCAATCTATTTTGATTGTGTAACCAAAGTAAACAGATAAAGGGGGATGACAATAAGTTTGCAAACTTGCAGGTGGGTCACCAAACTGCGTTATCTGGGATCAAGAAGTATGTCACAGGGTTTAATTATAAAAATTATGTTAATAAAATAGAGTGCCTGTCTCAACGTCTTATCTATCATCACGAAACACAGATCTGTCCAAGGTGTCTGTATCGAGTCCATGGCCAGCAGCACAGAATACTGACCAAGTCTTTAAACCAAACCTAGCCAGCAGAATTTTATTGCAGTTTAAATGTACAGGCTACCTAGTTTTTCTTGGATGATGTTGTTGCAAAACAAGGGCCTAGCAATGTCAATGTTTTGATGTCCAGTTCGTCTAACCATCCCCCTCATCGTCATCCCCAATATGTTTCCCCTACATTTTATAAATTAAAGGTTCCCGAGCCCAAACAAAGAAAAAAATACATTGAGGGGAAAGTTGCCTAAAGCCTTGTCAGGGTCTGTTGCTTTAAAGATGCTGATGGATTGTGCAGAAGAGAAGCAGCAAGAGGAGGAAGCAAAACAGGTAAGAAAGGCAGAAAGAATCAGGAAGTGGGAAGAACGAGACAGATGAAAGCAAGAAAAGTAAAATAGATGTTAAAAGAAAGAAAAACGAAAACTAAACATGTAGATTCAAGTAAATCTGATGAGCAAAACATGAAATTCATGAATGACAGTGATTAGGAGGATGCTATTTGTCCAGGTTGTAAGTCAAGTGAAGGCACACCTGAAGAGTGGGTGGGTTGTGAACAGTGTCCACGCTGGTGGCACGTAAAGTGTACGACGCCTTCTTAGTAAAAAGGCTAGCGTTCTTGCAGACTGTACCTTTGTGTGCTACTTGTGTGAATAAGTCTGTTCTAAATCTGGCTTCTGTTTACAGCAGTTTAAAGTGAACAGTATTTTATGATCATATGTTACCTGTTAAATCATGTCAGTAGAAAAATGCATATAACAGTTAAATCGTATGATATTACATAGATTGGACTACATGTATAAATATATCGTATTTATATTCTAAAGGTAAATTATATATTGACATGCATGTGCGCATTGAATAAAATACAGATATAACACAGTTGTTTCCTTGGTTTGTTGTCTTCTTTTTGTTTGTTTTGCAAGTCATTATGTTTTTTAATAGATAAGTTAACAAAACAGCAGGACGAGCTTTGGAAAACGATTACTGATAAAAAAAACTTCAAAGAAAGTATTTTCTGAGAAAGGACCTATATTTCATAAAAGTAAGTATTTGCAAGTTTTTGACCCAAGTAATACTATTAAACATGTAGCATACACATTTTATGATTACATTTTCTCCGCTTTTAGTGATATAACTTACCTTGTATTTAAAATTTAATTAAAAATAATCAGCCCTCCCTCCGAAGTATGTCGTTAATTGTAGCCAACTGTCGAAAATAGTGTCCCGTAGCCTACATACATTGGAGTGAATTTTACATCGCCACATAAACTGATAACCGGCGGTGTGTGAAAAAAAGCCAGTCGTATTTACTATTGAAAGAAAATACAGCTTCTGCGACAGTAATGGAACTATTTGATTGTCGGATGCAGGTTTCGTCTTAAACTGTCGATAACTTTGCCCTTCGCTCGTGTGTTGACATGGAATCATTTGCCCCTCACCGGTGTGGACTCGAGCCTCAATCGGGGCTTTGAAGTCTTCATGTGAGGAAGCCATCCAGCTGGATTACGAAGGTCGGTGGTTGTACCCGGGTGCTTGCCAGTGATGAAATAATGCACAGAGAGCACCAGGGGTCTTCCTCCATCATCAAAGCTGTAAAGTCGCCATATGACCAATAATAGTGTCGATGTAATGTTATACGCAATTAAAATCAAATCAAATGCTAAATAGATGTTAAAGGATGTGAAAGTTAGTCCATAAATTGCAGTTGTCTGATTTAAGATGGACATATTTCATTACTAAAGAAGTGGTAACAATAGGCGGGCTTGATTTTGTACCCCGTTTTCTCCCGATACGGTGATTTCATCCGACTTGTACTCGATTCAGTCGGGCATGTTGAGTGCTCATCAATTTGATAAACATGCGGGACATGCCAAATAGCCCAATCGAAACATAACGACGAATTCCGGTGTACCGATTACGTAATCAGGATAGCCCACTTTTATATAAACTGAACCCACCTAATATCATCACTTTTTGACTTCAGCCATTGGGGCATTATCTAGAAGTTCAACACCACAAAATCAAAACTTCTTTACTTTTATATATAGTCCACTTGGTTTATCATAACATTATTTGAACATTTTCTTGAATATCAGGTTTTCAGGGACTTACGTTGCAATACAGACGATATGCATGTCAATGTACCTTTACGCTAAAAAAGTAAAAGGAAAAGGGGTGTAAGGTTTTCTATAAGAAAGTTACTCTTCATTAACTACAAATCAACTCTTTATCATTTCTTTTCAGTGTCACATTTCTGGACTTAAAACTGTGACACAGCTATATTTAACGTGCGACATGAGCATGCTGGTTTCGATAGATGGATACAAATACTGAAACGCAGAGGTGTAAAATAATACACAATGCTGTCAAGAAAGGGCACGGGGAAAGAAAAAAAAAAGATTAGGGTTCTTTATATTTGGATTACTTTTGACTAGGCACGCGTAGGCGATAGTGATCAGTCTAGCGTGGTTTCCTGTGTAGAAAAGGCAACGCAATGACAGGTCCAATATTCCCATGTACATTCGCCAATTGTTGATGTTATACATTAGTATTAATACGCGGGATAGGACTAGATCACCTCTCCTTAGATATCCAAAATCTAAATTATTTCGCGGTAATTTTCATGATACAGGTTATTTAATGGTACAAGGGAGATAAATTAATATGTAAACAAACACGTGTTCTTGCTATACTTTATTTAGCTGTCGTCATAAATAATCACCATCTCCTGTTAATACTCATTATAATCGTCTTCGTCTTTGTAATACTGTACGTATTCCGGCGACCTTTCAACTCTGTACATGAGCACATCGCCATTAACTTCGCTTACCAAGCTCTCATCAAATATTCCCAGGTCAATTTTACCTGCCGTGCGTGCTGTAAAAAGAAATCGGTATATGGTCTTATACAGTGTTTAAGGTCTAACCTACTCTGTGGTAGCACAATTCTAAGCGAATTCAGGGCCGTATGAACAGTGGGGGGGGGGGGGGGTGCCCCCTCCCCCACCCACCAATAATTTGACCGATTAAGGTAATTATCTTAGCAATTGGTTGACAGCGATTCAATATTAGCTGTGCCCTGCAGTTTTGTAATTGTTTTAGATGGGCTAAGCACGCACATAAAAAAAACGTTGTTTAACGTTTCTTTGATCTGAGTCTGTTACAGGTCGGTTGATTTTCAAAATGTGTGCCCCCCCCCCCACCCCCACCCCCCACAATCTGAACATGCTTCCTTCGTGCCTGTAGTGGACCCGTAAAGACTATCGGAAATGTCCATTCGAATACATAATCTTCATATATTATTTCAGAATACTACGGTTTGAACGGAAAGCCAGGTGCTCGCTTGAGCTATAATATCGCCCAAAGAACGCCGAAATGCTAAACAGTACAAGAAAACATAACCATAAGGACGTTGGCGATTGCCATTACTACTCCACTGCCTTGTTAACAAATACAAAATTCTTACTCACTTAGAAGTACAAGAAAGAACAGTGTCTGTTACTTTATATTTATTCATGATAAAGTTGCCCATTGGATAGTTTATCCACTGTCGAATGTTTCGAGCAAGTCGTTCCGATGTTCAATTAGGAACAATAAGTAAAGACGTCCTCCTCTATTATCTTTATATATATTATGATATTATTAGATCTTTATACTCGCATATCATAAGCTTCCATAGCAGTGTGGTTAAGGCTTCAGTTTAGATATTTTACATGATTTAGGGCCAGGGGTTCAATCCACAGCTCTTTTTCTGTTGTTACCGTTTAAAATAGAAAAAGTGGAAACTCCACAGATCGGTCAACGCGACAAAAACGAAAATGTTGCAGGCTCGGTTTGATTGAGCCTGTTCATGGACGGTAGCGGAAATCACGCCCTCTAGCCCCGGGTTGAGCAGAACTCAACATAAACATCATTTTGTTGACTGTGTTGATAGCACAAATTTATGGATATGTCTTTGTTATTTAAAAATAAATAATAACATTAGAGATGAGAATTGCATCTGGCAGTGGCTTATTTTAAATTGGATTCTTTGCAAATCAACATTTTGTAAATGGTAAACGGCTGTTTTACTTGAATGAGTTGCATATAGCCTAAACATTTATTTTAAATTTTCATTATGTTTTAATTGTGTTAGTATTTCTGTTAGTTGTTAATTTCGTTTTGACGACGACCGTCAACAAAAACAATAATGGGACTGTGTGTTATAAATATTATTAAATAGGAACGATATAAGATATCTGTTAACATTTACTTTGTCGTCTAAATGTCGTATAAATGATTAATATTAAAAAAGAATCATTTTGTATGAATTGAGTAATATCTCAATTTGGCGATGTTTTGACACTATGTGTTTGTGGGATGGATAGTGCCTGTCTGGGAGTAAACTCGGTGAATTATTTCCATATTTCGAAAATAAATGTGTATATGCATAGGCTTTTCTACATGTATGTTTTCTAAATGAAAAGACATTCCTAAAATTAGTTGATATTACATCAATTGCATCGTAAAACACTAAAAGAATATTCAAATTCGGACCACTATTGAATACCTTTATGAGTTTTAAATTTTAGAAAATGGCATGGCTATGTTGAATTATTAAAGAAAAAACAGTTCATATAAGTAAAACTCCGTCACTTCGTTATGCCATACAAAAAACTATGGCTGCAAATTTTATCGAATATTGAAATCACGGTCAAACATTGTTTCATTTTGAGGCCGAATTAAAAATTATTATTATTATTATTATTTCATTCACTTAATATAATAAATGACTTATTTGAGGAAGCCGTTTGAAAAATGTTTCATCACTTTAACTAATAACAAATAACAATATCATTTACGATTATTGTAATATCTTTCTCTAAAAGAAACTTTCTTCAGTCATATTTTAGCACATAGTAATATTGCACTTACTATAAAATAAAATAATTTTGTACTGTCTTCTGTAAACAAAGTGTTATTATAGATATATTTTAGACTCATCCAGCGGTTTATCTGTTAACACAACGGAACTGTGACAAATGAAACCAATTGATACAGCAGTAGTATCCAGCAGTATAGTTTTATTATAAAACTACATAAAACAATATGAATTACTCGACTTTTCTGTAATGATTCAATAGACTTACGTCAATAAACAATTATAATATACTGACGTGCAGCGTCCACCGCAAGCACAATTGTCAGCAACAAAACCACAACGTAAAATTTCATTTTCCTTGTTTCGCCTAAGACAGCAAACATATCACTGAACACTGCTTGGAATTGTATATAAATGAAAAACATACACGAGAAATTCGTGCACGCGATATAATTACATGTGATATACATAGAAATTAATTAAAAATATTGGACAACATAAATGATTGTACGGTTTGACGGTATGATTCATAGTTGAGGGATGTGAGTAATTTCGAAAAGTCACAAAGTTGGTCCTTTTGTGGTATTATGTTATTCAATTATTCCGACTCATGCTCGTGTAATTCTTTGAATCAGAAACTAAGATTTAAAAATGATTTTTTTTTCTGTTCATTATTATTTTTTGTCTGGTACTTATTTATCTGAGACACTGCTGGTCTCCTTATTGATTTGTCTTGCATTTGGGGTCGGTTATGGGGGTGGGGATTATTAAGTCCGAATTTTTAAAAAAGGAAATACATTTTAGTTAGACTTGCATGGAGTTTTCGTGTATCCTTATAAATCATAAGACTGATTAAATTAAAGGCTTAACTGTATTGGAAACTTGGAAATTTACAAATATTCATGTAAAATCGTCTAGAAACTCCTTAAGTATGCAATATATTAATAAATCATTCGGAAAAACGAACTTTGGGGCACTTTTGGAGAAATTATTTAAAAATAATGCCGTTTTCTGAATGTTGGCGTCTCTGGTACAGCTGGAAGGTATTGGATATTTCCCAACATGTTTTATTTGTGTTCCAAAACATACCTACGCGTAAATTTATATTAACTAAATTATGTAAATATAATAAAAGTAATTAATGTCACGCTTTCTAGTTTATATCTGAAATTTCAAATTGCCTTCCGTGGTATTTCATATTAATTTTATGGAGTTTATTAAAAAGGCCAATTCTAGACAGGAAATAAAACTATTTTTTATTTAACATACAACCGGTTATTATGCTATACAAAAGGACAGATCGCAGTCAAAAACATAGACACCAAAGTGCCTTGTTTTTATTATTTATTTCGGAGTGGTCAAAGGTTTCAGTCAGTCCAGGCTTAAACCAGGGATCCCTTATTCAATGGAGCAGTGCTAACAACCTGCTTCACACATATTATTTCTTAAGGTAAAAATATTCATAACCAGATACCATGATGTTAACCAGATTGTCACAAATGTTAACTATTCTCTTGACATGCAAAACATGGTCTTATATACAGAAATGTAGTTCACCAGTTTCCCTTCATATTGGTGTGCCTTCAAAAAATAAGAGAAAATTTAAGGGTTATAACAAAATGTTACAAAAGTGCATATTCGAGAATGATTTTCTATTCGTTGACAATTTAGTGTTATAGTCTATGCAAGAGTTGTCATTCGCAGTAGACATATAGAAAATGTTGCCTGATTGGGCAGTTCTGTTACCAGTAGCCAATTAAACACAGTGTAATGGGTAATCCTTGGCACACCCTTCAAAATGGCAGCTATGAAACAGAACAAAGTATTTCTTTAAAAATCAGAAATAAATCAAGATTGTGTGTATCAATGAAGGTTGTTGATATTTTTGCCATATTTTGGTATTGTCCACTTGTAAACTAAACACACTGCATGTACTGTATAGAGTACTAGTTTGTTTTGTGTTTGGTTTAACGCTGTTTTATTAACACTTGAACAGTATTTCAGTTATGTAACGTTGGAGGATGAATGATGTCAGACACAAAGTCTTTGATCAAATCGTCACAGAGAACATCCGTAGATCTGCGCGCTCCTTACTGAGCTAAATGGGTTTCGCTACTTATGCCCCCAAAGGTGGGCATATTAAAATTACACTGTCCGTCCGTCTGTGCCTCAGTGTAAATTCTTATCCGGGCTGTAACTCTGCCATAAGAAAGGGATTTTGAAATAGCATGACATAATTGTTGTAATGAGAGGACGTGTCATGCGGAAGACCAAGACCCCTAGGTCCAAGGTCAAGGGCACATTTAGAGGTCAAAGTATAACAGGATCTGTTTCGTGTCCGGTCCATAACTTTGCCATCCATGAAGGAAGTTTTAAATAACTTGGCTTAAAAATCCTTATGAGCCAATATGCCATACACAAGACCCAGATCCCTAGCTCCAAGGTGAAGGTAACACTTGGAAGTCAAAAGTTAAGAGGGTCTGTTTTGTTTCCGGTTCATAACTCTGCTATTAATCAAGAAATTTAAATGTTCCCAATAATGAGATGACATGTAATGCGCAAAATTCAGACCCCTAGCTCTAAGGTTAAGGTCATACTAAGAGGCTAAAAGTTAACATGGTATTTTTCTTGTCCGGTCTATAAGTCTGCCATCAATGAAGGGATTTTAAAATTAATTGGCATAAATATTCCCTATAATTATGACAGTATGTGTCATGCGCAAAACCCAGGCCCCTAGCTCCATGGTCAATGTGACACTTAGGAGTGAAAGGTTAGCATGGTCTGTTTCTTGTCTGGTCCATAGCTCTGCCATTTATCAAGGTATTTTAAAATTACTTGGCGTTAACTGTATTTATGTGTGTTATGCTTATAACCCAAGACTATCAGGTCAAGGCCACAAAATGATTCAAACCTAAATTATTCTGGCATATTTTGCGCATACACCTGTAGCATTCTTGGGCACGCTTTGGGATTATTTGTCACTAATAGTGACAGTTCTTGTTGAGTACTAGAACTGAAAGTGAAAGAACAAAATTACAACTGCCTAACGGGATTTATTCCATCAGTTTCAAAAAGAAAAAAAGTTTGTCTGTTGATCACATCATAATGCTATGACTGTGAATTATAGGCAAAAACCTCAGTGATGTATAGTCTACTAAAATTATATCTTTTTTTAGTCCACCAGAGGACGAAGTGCTCAAGGTGACCAATCATCGTCCGTCCGTCGTCCGGCGTCATGCGTAGTGCGTCAACCGTCAACATTTGCCTTGTCAACACTCTAGAGGCCACATTTGTGACCCAATCTTTTTGAATCTTGATCAGAATGTTTGTTTTGATGACTCTAGGTCAAGATAAAACGTGGGTTATCTTGGGTCCAAAACTAGGTCAGTAGGCCAGATCAAAGGAAAATCTTGTTAACACACTAGAGTCCACAGTTTAAGTTGGAAACTCATGAGAAGTGTTGAGAGTGTTTGTCTTGATGAATTCTAGGTCAAGTTCGAATCTTGATCATGTGGGCCCAAAAACTAGGTCACCGGGTCAAATCAATTGAAAAGCTTGTTAACGCTCTAGAGGCCACAGTTGCAACCCAATCGTTTTGAAACTTAGTCAAAATGTTTATATAGATGATCTCTAGGTCAAGTTTGAAACTGAATCATATGGGTCAAAAATAAGGTCAGTAGGCTGGATCATAGGAAAATTTTGTTAACACTCTAGAGTCCACAATTTAAGTTTGAAACTAATGAGAAGTGGCCAGAGTGTTTGTCCTGATGACCTTTAGATCAAGTTCGAATCTTGGTCATGTGGGGCCAAAATCTAGGTCACCCGGTCAAATCAAAGGAAAAGCTTGTTAACACTCTAGAGACCAAAGTTGTAACCCAATTCTTATAAAACTTAATCAGAATGTACGCATAGTTGATTTCTAGGCCAAGTTTGAAACTAGGTTATGTGGGGTCAAAAACAAGGTTAGTAGGTCAGATCAAAGGAAAATCTTGTTAACACTAAAGAGTCCACAGTTTAAGTTTCAAACAAAGTTCAAATCTGGGTCATGTGGGGTAAGATACTAGGTCACCCGGTCAAACCAAAGGAAAAACTTCTTAACAATCCAGAGGCCACAATTAAAACTTTTTCGGAATGTTTGTCTTAATGATCTCTATGTCAAGTTTTGAAACTGGGTCATGTGAGGTCAAAAACTAGGTCAGAAGACCAGATCAACTCTGCTGAGCGATATATGGCCATCATGGCCCTCTTGTTTTATGAATTTATGTTACAGAAACTAAAATTACAACATGAGTGAAAGAAAATGTATATGTTTTAACTCGTATATAATGACATGTGTTATCATAAAACAGTCACTTAGTGCTGTTTGAATACTTATACAGTTGTAATAGAAATATATATTTAATAACTGGATGCTACACACAATTTCTAGCTTAACTATTCGAAGAATATTCTAGAGTTATTCTACTCATGCTGGCACTGGTGTTGGCTTCACACCTTGGTTAAAGTATTGCACGGTCCTTCGGGAGCATGGAGTCCGTTCAACATATGTGTAATAGAGTTTCGCTTAAGCCGGTGCTAGGGGGCGTGAGAGGTGTTGCACATTTCATTACCTCTCATGAACAGAAAACCGAGTCTGCTATTATTCTTCTTGGTTGCATTCTTTGCTTCCAAAGGATCTTTTTGCAGATTTTATTAATAAGATAGTAACCGATTTAACGCATGAATTCTCCGTTAGAAAGATAAGGGAGAATGGTGTCATTTCACTAAAAAAAATATTAATATATTCTGAACAGTGTTGGCATCTCAACAGATGTTTAAGTATCTTGCTAGATTTTATCATCAATTATTGCAACAACTGTTATATTACTGTCCTGTGGATGATGTAGTTGTATCCTCATACTTTGAATAAGTGGATATTCATAACAGAATTACAGTTTCAAAATTTCGTGGACTTTATTAAAGATAAGTATGATACGTAAACCAGGCAAATTGTTTTTGTTAATATTAAACTGTAATCAGTCCGTATAAAGTTTGATTTTGACAGATGAGAATTCAATTTATAGACTCATCTGCTGGATAGGGAAATCAGCATGATTTTGATATTTGTCATAACATAATATAAGCAGTACTTATTATAACTATCAGAATGACGTAGTGGTTTCTCGTTGGCCTATCGCTCAGGCGAAAGCGGTTGAAACATTTGATGTGTAATTGTATTCATTTCATGATTTTAATGTTATTTTGAAATTATATATTTTTGATGTCATAATACTGTCATATATAAGTAACTTATATTTAATGGCGCTCGCGGTAGTTTTTCTGGACGGGTCGATATTTACCCCAACACCGTGCCAATTTGGTTGTTTCTAATCGATATAGCTCATTGCAGAGTTGGAGCGGTCTTCTGCGCATGTTCGGAAGTGATTATCAAATGTCGCCTACGGCAAAAAATGCGCAAATTATTGCATGTTCGCACGCTTGTAGTGTATAATATGTATGATATACTGATTAAAGGTTAGGGTTAGTATCACCATGGTTACAAAATATATACATTTAAAGGATTTTTACTTCAAATTGCTTCAACCCGTCATATACCCGAGTCTGTAATTTATACCGGCACTCCAACTCTGCATTGAGTCACAGCCTTTCTAATCCAGTACCGTACCCATACCGTACATCCGTATTCGTAAACTGTAGGTTTTGTTCGGAGAAAGACGGAAACTTACATCGTTCTATGACATCAAAATACTTCAGAAACACGTTTAAATCCGCTTATTAAGAAATCTGCCGTTTGATAATTTGATATATCTGTGAGTCATTTGCTAAAACACTGAACGAGTTTCCGTGGCATTTGTCGAGAAACCTTTGACCTGTACTCTTCAAACTTAGTGGGATGATTGACTAAATGGAGTGGATAACACCTTTTAAGATCAATATGTTAAAGGTAAAGGATGCGGCAGCCAAAATGATGAAATGATTTCTTCCTATAAAAATCCAGAAATAAAGTTTCAGCGAGTTTATTCCAAATGTTCCAAAGGTGAGCGACATTGGGCCATTTGATCCTCTTGTTAAATATCTCTGCCTTAAGCTGTGGACAAATAAAGAATACTGTCAAGAGTTTGGCTGAATATATGCCCTTGTTTGAAATAAAAATTGATGACGTATTTCGTACCAACCTGCGTTGAATAAATGCCCGCCACACCCCACCTCGTTGTAATTTGATTTATGTGAAATCTAATATGATGACCTATCAATTTTCTTTTTGTTTTAGATTAGCTAGACATAATTAAAGGTATGTGCAGAGTTTGATTCAATTATATTATATGAAACTCGATAAAATAGCAGAAGTACCAACTTGAAATTGACAAAAACATGCAAAAATAGCCCTTGGGTCTGCTGAACAAGTATTCCTTTCTTTACAAAATCATTTTCTTTTGATTTCTCTGAGCATGCTTCAAATAGATATATTGTTTTCCGCTATAAAAATACTTAGATATCAAATTTATGCTGGTTATTGTACTTCACTGAAATATGTTTTCGGAGTATAGAAATTTTGAAAAATGTTAAAAATAGCAACATATCTAGGGGCAAATAAAATTGAAACAAATCTGGTGACCTAGTATTTTTATTTCATTTTTCAATACATCATAACATGATCTTTCAATACAGAACATGTCATCAAAATCTATTATTGGGAAAAAAATCGAAACTGTAGCGAGCGTCTTTAAATGCAAAATACCCTTAAAAATGCTTCTTCAGTAGTTTCGCTAGCTGTGTGAATGAATTCCTAGTGTCAAAGTGCCAAGTTAGAATGACAAGCATTAGATGCAATCATTTCTTTGTTTCTTTTCACGTGTGTACAACACATTGTGTGTGTATTCTATAAAAATATTTATACTAATACTGAAACATTATTATTGAAGTACGTAACAGATTTACATATTATTTTATTATATAGTTTATCTCCCCTGAGAAGATTTGAATTCACATAACGCGATAAAAACTATAGAATAAAATACATAATATACATAGTGGCACTGTCGGATATGGAGCCCATACCCACAAAAAACAAATATCACAATGTTTATACAAACTTGTACAATCAGGGCTATTAAAGCGAAACATAAGCCCATACAAATTGTATTAAAACATACTGATTGGTAAATATTATTTAAATAACGGACCGTTCCATTAGTAAGACGGTTTCGCATGTTTGGATCAAAATGTAAAATTTCAGAACATACTGAAAATAATTCGGCAAGTAAAAGATAGGTCACGTGCTCGATCTTTATGCTAGTTAACTGATACAAGTTTTCATAATGAGAGCCTATAGGAAATTCCCTATATTGATAACATTTTCGCGAATAGAATTGTACAAATTCTACAAATTGAATATGTAATAGTTATTGTTCGAGGAATAGGTCTGCATTGTGTTTATAGTCCTGTTAGGGATTTGTGAACCAATCGAGCGTAGCGAGCGAGGTTTTCAAATCACCTCACAGGTCTATAAACACTATGCAGAGCTATTCCGAGAATGATAACTGACTTACCGACATGCTTCTTTGTTTTATATAGTCCAGATTGGTTTCGGATTTGAAGAACGTTTGTAACGTGTATGTATGATTAAAAACAAATAGTTAGAAGAAGGCACAAGACAATATGTGCTACAATTTATTGGATACTATTAATATAACAAAAGGCCAAACTTGCTACGCACCTGTAAATATATTTGTTAGCAACTAGGACATGACATTTTGTTTTGCATGAAAAATCCGTGCACATTTCGGAGATATTGGGAAGATTATAGTCTCTTTCTGAGATGTGTGTCAAGTCAATTAGTCAGAGTTTGACGCGAATGGTATTTTATAAGTTGTTTTATGTCACAAAGATAGGCATATAAAAATCGCACTGTCCGTCTGTCCGTCCGTGCGTGTGTGCGTGCGGTAAATTCTTCTCCGGGATGTAAGTTTTCCAGCCATGAAGGTATTTTGAAATAACTTGCCATAAATGTTAACCATAATGAGACGACGTGTCCTGCGCAAGACCAAGACCCTTAGCATCAAGGTCAAGGTCACACTTAACTTGGTCTGTTTCGTGTCCGGTCCGTAAATCTGCCATCCATGAAGGGATTTTGAAAAAAAACATGGCATAAATGTTCCTCATATTGAGACGACGTGTCCTGAGCAAGACCCAGACCCCTAGCTCCAAGGTCAAGGTCACGATTATAAGTCAAAGGTTAACATGGTTTGTTTCTTGTCCGGTCCATAACTCCGCCATTTAAGTAGGGGTTTTGAAATTTCTTGGTCTACGGATCATAGGGTCGTGAGTTCCATCCCCGGGCGGGGCATATGTTCTCCGCGACAATTTGATAAAGGACTTTGCGTCTGAAATCATTCGTCCTCAAAATCTGATTCATGTGGGGAAGTTGGCAGTTACTTGCGGAGAACAGGTTTGTACTGGGAAAGAAGCCAGGAACACTGGTTAGGTTAACTGCTCGCCGTTACATAACTGAAATACTGTTGAGAAAAAATGGGGTTAAACCGAAAACAAAACAAAAATAAAATCACAGCTCAGAATGCTTTAATTGACAAACTTCTGGCAAAATCAACATAAACAGTAAATTAAAACAAGTATGGTTACGCTTTTGAACATTTTACTTAAGGTCCATGGACTTCATTAAATACGACAATAACACTCTCTTCAGACTAGGTTAACGCGATAAAAATGTGGAAGTATTCACTTTGCCGCCATTAATGATTTATTGTTTGGGTAACTTCTTCATAGCTTCATAGATATGTAGCTTATGCATCGCAAAGAATGTTATGTTATATATTTACATTTACTTTCTTTATCTCAAGCTGTAACTAAAAATATCGTTTTAAGAATCCTTGTGCATATGCCTCGTATGAATGTTTTGAATTTACTCAGTGAAATATTACTATATTCGTAAGGAGTCCTAATTATTGTATTTCGCTCTTATCACTCCTTCAGTGTGTAAAGACAAGGCCAGAACAAATTAAAGATACGAAAAGAATGACAGCCTTCTAAACCCAAACCTACAATTATAGTATATGCTCGTTTTCTCGATATACATCTTTCCAAAATTACATAGAAGAAGTAATCCAGATAGACAAGAACATACCAAATGTATATAGGAACAGAGTGCGGCCCAGCCTTGGAAGGTTCAGTGACACTAGCTATGTAAATCCCATACGTATATCATATTAGCTTTCTTGACACATCACGCAGAATTATAAATAATTTTCATAAAGCGAACTTGTAGTTCTTGTCAATCGTCCTTCATACAGCTGAAAATCCCAAATTCCAACGCTTTGACCTTGGATATGTTTTACTAAATGCCCTCCGTTACATGACTGAAATACTGTTGAAAAACGGCGTTAAACTCCCCAAAAAACAAACATTAACTGAATCAGGTTATGTATAATATTACATATTTTACAGAAATAGGTCTCTATGTTCAAACTGTACTTGCAAAATGTTCATGTGTAAATAAACGTGATCTCAGTGTTAATATGTTCATTTGGTGCCAATTTGCTATGATAACGTTTTGAAAAATATTGTATTTTCATGCCATAATATTTGTTATAAAAGGACCTCAATGGAAATAAATGTATTATTTTATCTCCTTTTTGTGTTATCCCTTGTGCTAATGCAGTGGGCATAATTCATTATCCTCTTACGATTTAACTTGTTATGCTATGAAATCTTAACATGTTTCTTTTTTTTTCTTGTCAGGAATATAGGATAACCCCATTTATTCTCCACGTCTGTAGTGATGGAGTAACAAATAATACTCAAAATGCTATTACCACACCGTTTCAGGACCCCGTATTTTATCAAAAAATATAAACAAAAAATAGATTGAGATTATTTTTCTAAAATTTAACCAAAACAGAAAAAAATAGGAAAACCCTGACGTAGATAAAGTGTTTTATTGCACATTCAATTTATATAAGGAAAAATATCCCTAAATTCCTATGAAGAACATTAGACTAGAAGTTCTGTGTTCATACAACAAGTAAATGGTACAAATGTAATATACATTAATTGTTTTCCGTTTGAAAGGGTGTTGGAAAAAATATTTCCATTTATTTTGGTATATTTCCGTCACAGTTTTTCCGCTCTGTTTGATCTATATATCTGTTAGCAATTTACTTACATTTGGAGTACTCACTATTTCAAAGATATTCAACTGATCAGTGTTATTTTTTCTTGAGTCAGTTTTATTAGAATATCAGCGATTACTTTATGAAAGTACATACAATATTCTTTTAGATCGATATTGTATTGATTGTTTTGCTAAAGTTATAAATTTGTTATTGTATTTGTCATAAAAATCAGAAATGTACATGCTGTTTTTATTTATCAGTGTTACAAAAATGTTTTTTTTTTTATTTTGTTTTATGTCGACGTTGTTCCTTATATCAACATGTTCCGTTAACATTTTAATTAATTTGTATAATTTATTTTCTACCAAGGTTTTCAACTAGAAACTTACTCTTGATTTCAAGCTGATGCACATCTTGTAAGTAAATATTACGTTTAAACAATGTGATTCCAACTGTAAGTTTTAATTCGTTCGATCTCCTATGCTGTCCTCATTTATTATCATTTTTACCCGTCCAGATTTTTTATATGATTTAATTTTATATTGATATCCATTAATTTCATTTTTTGTTTTTTGTGTTTTTTTGTTGTTGTTTTTTTTTTTTTTGTTAACGTTTGAAAGTCCGATTTAAACTCATGTATAGAGTAGAATTTTTGCCTGGAATATTTTTAAATATAAAACATGTACTTTTGGTAATATGCTGTTGGTTGCCTTGGCAGCGGGGCTAAAATGTAGCATTTTAAAACTTTTATGCATGTTCTGGCTTTAGCATTTTCATTTCTGGACGTTTAAGGGCTGATCATTTTTTTTTGTTGGATTTAACGTCGATCCGACACATGACAGGTCATATGGCGACTTTCCAGCTTTAATGGTGGAGGAAGACCCCAGGTGCCACTCCGTGCATTTTTTCATCACGAGCGGGCACCTGGGTAGAACCAACGACCTTCCGGAAGCCAGCTGGATGGCTTCCTCACATGAAGAATTCAAAGCCCCGAGTGAGGCTCGAACCCACATCGATGAGGGGCAAGTGATTTGAAGTCAGCGACCTTAACCACTCGGCCACGGAGGCCCGTGTTATAACTGACATATGTAATGTTCCTGTAAAGAAAGCAGAAAATAGTATTCAAGTTCCCATGGTAACATGTCGTTTGGTAATCAATTTAATTTTGTTTCCTTAGAATAAGTAAGTTTCTTTCATTTGTTCTCACAATTTATAAAGGCAAAACTATAAGCAGTGATAAAATGGATGTCATTCGCTTGGTTTTGCATGCGAAAAAGGGTATACAAATATTTCATTACCATTGCAACAGAAGTGAAAATGTAAAATGAACTTTACAATCTCATGACATTCCTCTATTTTTCAAAGATAGGAAAGAAAAGGTAAGTAATGCACAGTTTTGAAGAGGACCAATTTAAGAGATGATGGCAACAGAAAACGCGAGCTTGTAGAACACGAAATGCCCCCACCCTTTTGTTGCATTCAATAATAATAAGGAACAGAAATGATTTAGTCACTGTACACAAACGTCCTACTATTCTGGGTCAATGTGACCTTGACCTTTGACCAACTGACCTTAAATTCAATAGGATCATCTACTGTTCAAAATCAACCTCCCTATCAAGTTTCGTGATACTAGGCCCAAGCGTTCTCAAGTGATCATCCAAAATCCGCTTAACTGCACCGGGTTAATGTGACCTTGACCCTTGGCATACTGACCTTAAAATTAATAGGTGTTATCTGCTTATTATGATCAGCTTCCCTATCCAGTTTCATGATTCTAGAACCAAACGTTCTCCATTTTTCATCCGAAAACGGTTCAACTGTTCCTGGTCAATGTGACCTTGATATTTCATCTACTGAAAATCAATGGTCCTAGGCCCAAGCGTTCTTGAGTTATCATCCGGAAACGGACTGGTCTACAAACCGACCGACCGACAGACCGACTGACATCTACAAAACAAAGTACCCATATTTCTTCAAAGTGGGGTGGGGGCGCATAAAAATACAAAATCTATATGTCTCACACGATGGCCTGTTAGTGGCGACTTGGCACGAAAACTACATTTTCAGTATGGTTTGAACTTATCTGTGACCTGTGTGCAAAATCACAATATTCGTCATCTACTTAATATACGGATTCCTGCTGCATGTAAATTACACCCTAAACCACTGTTTATCTCATTGGCACTGTGACCTTTATCTTTGACCTCCTGACCCCAAATGTTTCATCTATTGTCCACAGTCAGTTATGATTTAAGCCTAATGACCAGGGTCAAAGTATTTTTCAGTTTTTTATAATAAAACATTTTAGTGTGGGGTCACTGTTACCTTGACATCTAACCTACTATCACCTTAAAGAAAGAGATAATCTACTGATCTGCAATGAATTTAAACCGTCATGGACTAAAGCATTCTGCTATTATTGATCAGATAGTGCTTTCAGATTTCTCCATATTTTGTGTATTATCATAAATCCTACTCCCAGCAACCTATCAAACTTATTTTGTGCTTCCATAGTGGCGTTTGTGTTTTCATCATTGTATCCAACCAATGTTAATTTCTTTGTACTGTTTTCCTGCAGTCATAGCATTCTTATAATCCATGGGATTCCTCATCAAAATTAAATATTCAACATCCTGGTCCTTTTTGTAAACAACCTTCAAAAATACGTTCATTTATAGCGTATCTTCATCTTCATTTCCAAATGCTAGCTCTTTAAGTTGCTGTATTATTTTCGAAAACTATTGTACCGACTCATAACTTTCTCTTTCATCATTCAGGAAACATTCTACAGCCCCTTTGATCAGACAAAAGCATTACATATTTTCTTTCTTCATGACCCAATAATTTTGTTTACCTTCAGACGTGTGCTTGTATGCATGCGTGTTTCCGTGCGTGATTGCGTCCGTCCGTCTGTCTGTGCGATTATTTTTTATCAAGATTGTAACTTTGCTGTATATTTGGAAATTCTTTATGTTGCATAGGTGAGATATGGATTCTCTAGAGCGAACATAAGATCCCTATCTGAAATGTTACACTTCGCTGAGGGTTTTGGCAAGTATCATGGTCACAAGAAACCATCTCGGTGAGGCAAGCAAATAGTATTTCCCCAATAAACGACAACAACATTTAGTCGTACAGACGGTCGAGCAGGCGTACGCATGCACGCATGCAGATTTCCCTTGATCTATTTATATTTTATAAAAATATTCAAAAAAAGTGGTTCTGATAGAGTTAATGATACGTTTAAAGTTTGGGTTTGGCTAAAGGATGGGGGTAAGAGTGATTTATTTCCTCTGGAAACACTTTATTACGGACTAACAAATATATCATAACTATATAATCTTATTGATTCATATCTCCATTTAAATAATACTCTGCCATTCCAGAGGGCGTTGGGCGGGGCAACATTCGGCGGGAGGGAGGGGGGGGAGGGGAGGGGCGGAGCGTTCGGCCTGACGACGTTTGGTCGTGCGACATTTGGCGGGCTGACGTTTGGCAGGGCGACATTCGGCGGATCGACATTTGGCAGGCCGACGTTCGGCGGGGCGAAGTTATGGTGTCCAACATTCGGCAGTGCGCAATAACGACGTTTATCATTGTATCGCTACAACAGAACGAAAAAACAAAATGTTACACATCAGCCTCCATAGTTAATAGATCTTTATCATTACCATGTTAACAATAGTTCCTGTCATAAAACTTAGTTTCTCATAAAGCGTAGGCTGTCATCCAGTAAAATGGAATTTTGACAAGATGAGCGGAAAAGAGTTTTAAAATACTTAGTTAAATGCGTATTTTCTAGGTTACCCACAAAATGTTAAGAATGACCTTTATGAAATTGAAATTGTGTAAGAATACGTTTCCAATAGCGTCATTAATAGTGAATTATTGGCCAGGATCTTTTCCCGGCTCAAATAATTAGAGTATCAGAGCCTTTGTATGTTTTTAAAAGTCTCCTCACCCCCGCCCCCCAATGCACCCCCGCCCCCCCCCCTCCCCCCCACACACAAACACCTCCAATTTTTTGCTCCTCGGTGAGCAAATGAGGTACCTACTTAGCACAAACTTTTCTCAGGTCCAATCAAACGCTTTTTCAGAATTGCTTGCACACTGCCTTTTGATATGCCAGTACATACGGCTATATCTCTCACCGGCAATCACGCCTTCTGTTTGACCACAGCTTTTACAGCATCGATGTTTCTATGATAACATTGGTTTAGAGCCTACCAGAACGAGAATCATCTTAACTCGGTCATTTGAAGAGAAATGTGCACGAAATAAACGGAACTCCTTAGCTATTGCACACACCATTCAAATGCAATGAAGCGTGTGATTTTTTTTAAATACTTGGGATAAAAGTTCTGCCACTAATTGGCTTCCGTAGATTTTGCAGGACCCTCATAGCTTAAAGGTGTTAAATCAAACTTAAGCATTATATGATATTTTTCATTTTTAGTATATTCTGTTATGAACAAAAGTGATCCATTAAATAGAGTTAGATCCCTTTAAGAAATGTACCACTTCTTATTGATCTTTGTATTTTCTTCCCTTTAATAAAGTAATAAAAAGGTGGACTATTTCATTAGATTTCAATATAATTCCCAGTTTTTTCATTTGCATTTGACAGATACATGTACTGAGATATCTCAATAAACGTAATCGAAATGTAACTGTTAATATAGTGTGTAGCTTCATAATTCATTGATCTTAAATTTATCCGGTTAGCGCAAACAATATAGGTAAAGGGAGGTAATATTAAGTTTACAAACTTGCATTTAAAGATGAATTTTTGCTTGATATATATTTACTCCTTGGCGATATGATAAAAACGTCCAATTCATTTCTTAGCCTAAAGTTGTTTAAGATTTAAACATATTCTAAAATAACTCTAACTCTGTTGGGCAACCAGCTTAGGGAAATTAAATATTCAAACCATTCTCACCTAAAATCGCACATGTATTAAACGCATAGATTTGAATGAAGGAATACCAATACAGCTCAATTATCTAACTGAACGGAAAACTGTTACTGAACATTTTTATTTCATCATAACACAAAGTTTTCAGCTAAGCACACATAATGTTTTCAGATTTTGTGCTTTAAATAAACATTTTATTTTAAACATGAAAGTATATATGTAACATAAATTTAAACATTGAAAATGGTAAACAATGGAAATGTTTATATGTTTCGGATGAACATTTCTTAGCGGCCACCTGTATTAACAAGTCACTTGCCAGCAGCCACTCAGCTAACTTCTCAAACTGTCTTTTGTTCTAATTTCAACATGCATTATGTTTGAAGTTATAGTCAGATAAAGTATCATTTTAACCTATTCACCCACTACCCGAACCACTCTCTCAACCCCATCCAATTTTTTGCGTATCTGTTGATGCTGTGCTCTGTGCGTCTATGAAATCTAGCCTTACATTGTAATTGAAATGCAGTTCAACACTGTATCGCTCCCTTGACTGACTATTTAATACAGATATAATCAGCCTATAACGACATTTATAAACATTTAATGTAAATGGGTGTGCGAAGGGGAACTCCAGTTACTGTCGCATACTACTTTGAATCGTTGACGAATTCTACATGACTGAGGAAGCCATCCAGCTGGTTTCTGGAAAATCGGTATTCTTCCCAGGTGCCTGCTCATACCTGAAATATTAATGGGACACACGCATTACCGCTGTTTATTTAAACATTAGTATCAACTAACAAAATGACTTATTTGTGTCATGTACTGATGATATCTAAAACACAAAAAAAAAACAGAATAAATCGCAAGCTTATGTTTCATAATGCTTACAGATTTAGAAAGAACATAATGCAAAACAAAATCAAAATTCAAACACAAAAATACTTATAACGTATTGCCGTAAAATAACAAACATTTACAATAGTTGAAACTCGACAAAAAAGATGGTTTGTATCAAATAACATCTACATGATGCGTGATATCTACAATGTATAACAAAATTATATTACAATTAAACTATCTAGCCGTCTAGCAAAACACTGTGAATGCGGTTATTATATTGCAGTATTTAAAAATATCTTTAAACAAGTTTACAAACTTATCTCTAGTGAGTGAAATGGGTTTTACGGCGAATCGACACAAAATGGTCATATATCGCCGAGAACTTATTTCTAAATAAAGTCATCATTCGACACATCTTAGATACAATTTAATAGTAAGTTCTTACTGTTAAATCATTCCATTTCGTGGGCAAAATAGTTCGTGGTTTCGGAAATTTAAAAATAAATATTTTATGGGACATGTATATGTCGATGTTAAGTATTTAACATATAAGTATCTAGAAATCCACGAAGGTTAATCTCGCACGAATACTGATTATTTCACACTATTTGTTTTTTCAAATGACATTTTTAAAGCGTTTGACGTTTACTGTAAGAATCCGACCAGCCAGAGCAATTCGCAGTAAATAATTTATGCTAAGTAGCGATTAACCTGACCAAACATTTTATCCCGCCGCCTTAAATACTGTCTCGAGCCTTACTATCGCCTGAAACCATTAATCTCCTCTTTCACTGCCTATTAGTATACTCGATACCTTCTCTCTTCCTGTAATAAAATCTGGTAGTATTCCGGGGCCTACCCTCACCTCCAACAATAAATATTCTCCTTAGTGTCTGGTATTATATCCGAGACCTTCTTTCAACATTCAAGCTGCCTTAGGTAGTGTATGGTAGTTTATCAAGGCCTTTCCAAACATCCATCAAAAAGTCTCATTTGATTTATCTTAGTATTTTGAGCCTAAACATTCAAACTGCCTAAAATAATATCTGGTACAATTTAGTCTACCCGAGGAGACCTTTTTCCAACATTCCAGCTGCCTCTGTCAATGCCTGGTATAAATATCAAAACCTTCTTGCAAAACTCAAGCTGCCTCTAATAATGCCTGGTAGTATATCCGAGACCTTCTTCAAACATCCACACTGCATCAATTAATGTTTGGTAGAAAACAAACTCTGGACCTTCTTCCAACATTTAAGCTGCCTGTATTAATATCTGATAATATTTCCTTCAATAGCCAGGCTGCCGAATATAATGATTGGTACTACATCTGAGGCTTTCCTATAAAATTGAAGCTGCCTCAATAATAGTTCTGCATGGCATGTGCATGTTGTTCAAAATCCTTGTACAGGATTTATCAGTTTATCACTTTTGTTGTAGACTCCAGTTAAAGATAAACCCTTAGATTCTTATCTGAGGTAAGTTATCAGGCCTGAATGAGTTAAACGTCTCATACGCAGAAAATATAACTGTTCGACATCCGACACACTTTTAAGATGTCACATCAGTAGAAAAATCAGCTCTTTGTGTGTAAACAAATATTACGTAATCTTACGTAATCGTCGCGCTTTAAAGGTGATCAGGTGTACCAAAAATCTTGGTGAAAAAGTTTATTTTATATAAGCACGGCACAATGCAAGAGAGAAAAGTACAGGATATTACAAGCCTTAGTAATATTAGTGCACTTCAACACAAGTGTTTGTTGTTCTGTTACAATGGAAATAAAGCTTCTATATTAGCACTCTGAACTAAATTTTGAGAGGATTCGCTGTCAAATAGATTAAGTATATTTTTATATTATAATGCTTTCTGAATAGAAGAGATAGTGTTTGCATTTGCATTCAATTTGTTATTTGTTATGTTTATATTACTCGGGATTTCGACGAATAACTGTTTGCTGTGAAAATATCTTGGTGAAAAAAGTGATACATTTGTTTGATATTATCACGGATAAAGTACATGGTATTACAAGCATCAGTAATAACGGTGCACCAACACAAGTAATTGATGTTCTGTTATAATAAAACAAAAGGTCGGTATTTGGATTCTGAACTAAATTTCAAGGTGATTCGAACCCAGATCGGTTCAGTAATTATTTCTCCGTCATTTACAAAATTATAATCACTTAGTTGCGGCAATAAGAGTCCTGGGGCTGTCCTGGTCCTTCTCTTAAAATGCTTAGCGTTTAAGGACCACATCATCTTATAAAAGCAGATTATGACTAGAGTACGTTTTCCGAATAGAAGAGATTGGGATTTACATAAGGAAATGCATTCAATTTGTTATTCATTATTTTTTTATAGAACCAGGGATTTCTACGAATTAACTAACTGCTTAACTAACTGCTTCGATATCCTAGTGGTAGAGCGTCCGCTTCGAGTGCGGAAGGTCGTGGGTTCGATCCCCGGCCGCGTCATACTAAATGGTACCAGTAGTTCCATTGCTTGGCGCTCAGCATTAAAAGGAAAACTGGCCTCTTTTTTCATACACATGTACATTTGTGGCGATGAACTCCATCAGGAATGATGTGTCGAGAGTGATAAATGGAAGTTGTAGAACTTCCTTCACAATCGACCTGAAATGAATTATGTATAAACTAACTAATTGCGGTATAACACAAAAAAAATGATTCGATTCCCGTAGCGCCTTAAAGGTGCTAAGATGTTTAATGTGTTTTTCTGGTCCATACAGATGGATGTGTTTGTATATTTTCTAGTCCTTACGGATCATTTTGTTAAGATTTGACATGAAAGACTTTGTCTTTAGATTAATAACAAATCAGATTAACGATAGTAAAATTATTCAAACGTTTCAATGTCATATTATGTGCGATTTCCAGAACCGTCAAAATGTCAAACATTTATATGATAAGATAAAGAATGCTGAATCCGCAATCCAATTCTTTTATTCAACACATTTTTATAATTTTCAAATGGCAGGATGATCATAATACATAAAAAAAAAATTTTCAACACTGATACGTCTGAGATTATCATTTAGAGTCCGTTTTAATAATTTTCAGTATTTATTTTTAGATCAAATAAAATATGCTTAAATTTGACCATAATATTAATGTTCATTTTAGTACATCCGCATTAGTTTTTTTTATTATTTAACAATATTTTCTTCGAGTACAGATGAACTAGCAGTCTTAAAGAATAATACATTAAAACATTGTAAAACTAAAAGACTTACATCAGTAAATAAGGTAAGATAAAAGACTGCTGATCCCTTTTTTTTTCAGATAATATTTTTATTCAACACAGTTTTCATTTTTCCAAATGACGAAATGATGCTGCCTTACAGGAATAGGGACATTTTAAAGTTTTCTATCACTGTCCATTGATCTGCAGTTCTTAGCCAAGCACTATGTTACATTTTTGGAAGGCGGGGATCGAAAACACAGGCTTTTCTTCATCCAACAAAGGCAGACGAATTCATGAACTAGGTTTTGACGCTAATTGAGCTTAACCCGTATTATGCTGGACATGAATTATTATACGTTTTAGACCAGTGTAGGTCATGATCAGCCTGCACATCTATGCAGTGTGATCATGATCTGCACTGTTGGCCATTCAGTCAATACCTTTTTTGCTTAGCACCCCTTTGAACATTAAATAGTACTGTCCAAATTTAAAGATGAACAAGTTCATTATTATGTAGAAATTTAGCACGGTAAGGATGAACAATAGCAAAAGCAGCAAACATTTTGTATTTCCTGTGTATGTGCTAATTGTCAATTACCTTAAGTCACACATGTCATATATTTTAAATTGCCGAAAAAGAATTAGAAAATAAAATGGGAAGAGATCTTCTTAAGAAACAACATTAATGTAAGATAATCATTTATATGGCCATTTATATTAAGACTTAAGAATTTGACTTTATATTGTTTTGAAAACCTTCCATACTGTGAAATCATTAATACATGTATTCGTGGGGGACTAATTCTTGTGGATTTCATGGTTAAGTAAATCCACGAAATTTAATCCCATCGAATTCCAATCCATTTTATGTTTTTATGTTGGAAAGTTGAATTCATTACCCCACGAAATTGCCGTTTTAACCAAAACCACGGAATATAATGCCCACGAAATTAAATGATTTTACAGTATGTGAAATAAGATCTATAAAGTCCTTTCTATTTACCTTACTCTTTACACGATCGCGTATATTATTTCTTTTGCAAAGAATATATTTTACGCATGAAGAATTGTGATTTTAAGATGTAGTTGTGTAATGCGCAGTGGTACAAACTTGATGTTTTATAAGGTTATTGGTGTGTACAAAAACTGAATAATTCTGACTTCTTGTGAGAAATTGATCATGGGATACGAATTGTTTTACATAATCTTAGGACTTGTAACAGTGTATATATATTTTAGAAAGAAGGCATTGAAAGGTAAAGTTATAGCAGGACCGAAGGGGTTGCCTGTTCTGGGATGCATCCATAAAATCAATGGTGGGAATATTCGTTACAAGTTTATGGACTATGCAGAGCAGTATGGAGAAATATTTCAAGTGAAAATGCTCTTTGACAGCTTTGTAGTTTTAAATAGCGAAAGCATCATTCGTAAATCATTCGGTGGCGAAAAGTACAAACATTTTTTCAACGATCGGGCATCATATTTTTTTGGCAAGCATTTTCCTTTTTTTGACAACCGAGCCTTAACCTTCCTAGAAGATGGTTCTGGTCATTTTCATAAGACTGCAAAAAGATTTGTAGTGCAAGCGTTACATGCTTACGGGAGTGGTCTTCAAGACTTGGAAAATAATGTAATGTCGGAAATGGTGAATCTACTGCAAAGAATCGAGAATAAACCGGGACAAAAATTTGAATGTGTGAGAATATTTCTGCAGTCTCTGACGAATATTATTTCACTTATGGTTAGTAAGATGTAGTGTATTTAGCCATTTAGGCTGGTTATATTAGATATTTGCGGAGTATGCCGGTACTGAATCCGAAATGGTAATCCGATATTCTTACTCCAATTTGAGGGAGACTCAAGACAAGTTGAAATAAAACACACTGCATTAAGCTGTTTACTTGAATAAGTGTGTCTCTTCTAACTTAATTACCCATTTAATGTGACAAATCTAGATTCATTATATTGTAGTGCTTAACGCGATACTAAGGAATCAATATTTTTCACATCATTGCGTAAATTTTACAGAAATTTTAATGGTATCTTCATTATTCAATATTACATTTAAATAAATTTATGTGAAGAAGCAAAGTTATGAATTAGAGTGATAAATCATGTCACACCATTTACCAGCTGGTGCAAACCAAGATTTGAGAGAAAAATAGTAGGATAGTGTTTGAGTCATAGTGAGTTTCCTATTTGACTTGTTTCTTACATACTGTTTTTTAGATTTCCTGATGTTTGTGTATTCGTTTAAACATGCTGATCTACCAATCAAGACATAGTTTTGAAGTCATGAGCTCAGCAATCTTATGTGGCAAAAGATCATACTGAAGATATAAAACAGATTGCACCTATTGATTTGTCCGAATATAGCTGTTCGCTTCGATCTGTTGCTTCTACAATTATTATCTATCAAGATAAAATAGAAGCTGAATCCCTGAATGAAATCAACACGTAAACGTTATATAGGGAAATATCAAAATTATTACGGAACTAGTACCATTTCTTTTTTTAACTGGATTTCCTTCACCGCAAAGGATTTTTACTATTTATGTTCAAGATAGGTCTAACCAAAATTACTGCATGCTTGCCATCGTGGAAATTATAATTATGAAATTTGTCATGAAATGCTTTGTAAATATTGTGACAAGTCAGTTCCGTATGCAATGGCCGTCACTTTAAGAATACTTAGATCTATAAAACTGCGGATCCATTTATTTTGAGAAATTAAACTGAAACTTGTAAAGTTTTAATTTCTTCTGATATAATACTCATTTTAGTTTTATGTGTAGTCAATCGACATTAACAGGTCAAAGTATATGTACCTCTTTTAATAATTTTATTACTAATTTTTATCACTGAATAGTTTGAGAAAGTCCTAGAAAACAGATTACATCCGAATTAGATTTAGATTCGGTATAAAATTGTAAATGTCTTTTACTAGAAATAATGTCCGAAACTAAACTAATTCCAGCATTATAATGTTTTACTGTCGTAACTTTTTACAAAAACTTAAATGTAGCATGAAAAATAAGATGAATGTGCTAGAACACAACCTATAAACTTTACTGTATATAAACTACGATTGGATCGTTTACAGAAGCTGCAATTCTCTTCAAATATCTTGTTCAATTTTCAGCTGATAGGGGAAACAGTATTAGATGACGAAACTGAAATTACCATGTTTTTGGAGAAAATGAAAGTTGAAGACTTCTTCGTAAATCCTTACGTCAACTTTATTATGTCATCCTTCCCTTTTCTGCGGTATTTACCAGGGAAATACAGAAACGAGTATCGAAAAGGAAAGTCCATTTTTGCCAAACTTATTGAGAGATTTTTCTATGACAAAAAGGTTTGTACGTTGCTTTTGATCATTATATATAATTATGATTTTGTTTCATTAATATTTCATATCATGCTACAAATATGATAGTAAAATGCTATTCTTATTTGACGATCTCTTTGATAAGTCAATATTTAATATCGTAAATTAAAAATTTGATAGTAGTAACAACCACATGTTCTTATACATACATAATAACATAGCTAAAGACAATTTGAACTCTAACTCGTTGTAAAACTGTCTGATGCTACATCAGTTAATTTACAATGAAATTAAAATTCATTGGATGACTGCCAAAACACCGATATCTTTGTTTTGCGACGAGTTTTATCAGGACAAAATAGTTTATTGTTACAATGCAAAAGAATATCGTGAAAATTAAAATAAAACGAATTTAGAAATGTTGTATTAGGAACCAAATTAATGCATACATTAAAAATAAAAGAGTGATGAAAATAAAAAAATACCAGGGTTATTTCTCGTGTAAACAGGTTTGCGTGAATCATAGGATATTAGACAATAAGTCGAAGGTGCACAGTTTTTAAAGTAATGCTAAGTTTGGTATCTTTAACAATATTTCTAGAATTTCTTGAACCATATATTTCTGCCTCGCTTGTAAAAGCTAGGAACTTAATTTTTAGATATTCTTGGACAATATACTTCCCCATAGAACGTTGACGTAAGAAACAGTCTCATTCTCTAGAATTTCTTGAACCATATATTTCCCTGTGGCACGTTGAAGTTTGAAACTGTAACCTCAGATACTCTTCGATAATGTACTTTCCAATTGCACGTTCAAGGTAGAACGGTATCTCTAGACATGTTGGAACCGTATATTTCTCCAGACACAGTCTTACTTACTTATCAACATTTGTGTTTAAAGATAACAGAATCTAACATGACCATGGTATGTTTAACAGTCAATAAAAAATATTTGCATCTAAGGTACACTAATATTTTATAAATTGTATGCTATATCATGCAATGCGACAAACCTTTTTTGCTTATGTCACTTATATCTAATCGGTTTAAAAATAAGGGCATGTATAAAATTTATATTTTATTTTCCTTAATTTACAATTTATATACATGATTGTGGTCAAACTATTGACCACCGAAAACACCAAAAAGGGCAGTTTGTAAATATTATATTAAGAAAAAAAAACAACGCAGGGCATCACGAACTTTGTGCAAGACACAAGTTCAGAGAGCATGTTCTAGATGTGATTAAAAAAATGCTATTAAAGACATCGTTTTATTACAGAAAACACACATCAGTGGTCAAGTTCGTGGCATTGTTGATCTGTACCTCGAGGAACAGAAAAGACAAATGGAATCTAATGGTGATGTTTTCTTTACTGACGAGACCATTATAGCTGAAGTTCTTGATATCTTTGGTGCAGGTAAATAGATAACTAGAAACGTTCTACTTACTCTCTATGTACCTATTCAAGAAATAAATAGTCAGCAATATGTGTATAAAGTTTAAGGTGGCCCGGTGGTTCATAGGTAACACGCTTGACATGAGGTCCGACGTTCGAATCCCGATCAAGGCACTGGAAATTTCTGAGAGTGTATCCCACCTGTCGAAAAGACCAGAACTGTTTTTTTAGGAAAACGGCTTCGGGTGTATCAGTGCTATAACCCAAACAATAATAATTAACAAGAATTTCGAACATTATAGGTAAAGTCGTTGTTTCCAAATATATACCCATGGAGGCAATTATAAATGATGTTGCATCAAAGAAGGTAAACACTGTGTTGAAATAGATTAAAGCCTTTTTAATTAGTCGTTAGAGTCTGATATACATATATTATAAATAATGAAGATAAAATCAATATGTTAAACAAAAATACGTCAAGTTGGACTTTACATTTACCACATAGATATTATCACATATATAATTTATAATTCACGATATTCAGACGTAATTGCAGACATTTTTAAGATGTTAATATCCATATCGTTTTATCGTCAGCTTCCCTAAAAATCACGTGACAATCCTCATCCGCTTGTGTGAGCCTGCGGAACCTCTCCAGAGGAAATTGTTAGTACAGAAATAAACGTTGTGGCTTCTGGATGTAATAAATGGCTAGTATGTCCTGTGTGGGTCTACAATATAGGCATGTAGCTCAACACATGAACATACGACAATAAAAATATGAAAACAACAGAAATTCGATAAATAATGTTTGGAGGCTTAAGGAGTTAGGTTTAAGATGAAACGAAAATGTTTGTATTCATTCAGTTAAATTATTTAATTTACCAGACTGCTGAATAGTCATTTCTATCCTCCGACCACTCTTGTTATTTTCTAAAATTTACAAACTACGACAACTTACAGGTCACTAATACGCGCAAACATTGACTCTTTCATTGTACGCTCTCCCGATCTTTTTCATTGCTTCTTTAAATCTTTAGCCTTTTTATTTTAGGCTTCTGTTGCAAATGTTACTTAGAAATCAGCAGAGTAATTGATTGTGCCGCGATACGCGCCTGAGAGTGTCTTCTAGGTTTCTAGCTGGTATTTAGTACACATGTAACAACAGTATACTAAGTATACTAGTGTATCCAATATTTATAGATGTAAACAGTGAATCCTATCTTAGCGGTCACCTGTATAGAGCAGCCACTTACCTTTTGCTAATTAACAAACTTCCCCAACTGAGTTGAACATGTGTGAAGCAGCAACGTTGCAACGCTTCCTTGGCTGTCTGCTTAAGACCCATTTCACTGTAATCTCATTCGACTTAGTAAATACTTTACTTCAGATTATAAAATCAGAAACTCTTTTTTTCTGAATGAAAAATTCTAAGAAACCATTTCGATATATGGGCAACACCACTGGTCCCCATCCTTGATTATGATACTACTTTACAGGAGCTTATTTGAAACTGAATAGGGATTTTCAAAGTTTTAATATGGTATCTTCATGTACAATGTATAACATTATCATTGTAAATATAAACTTTAAGTGCACCACACGTATATACTTTTAGAAATACAGTATTAAACCTATTATCTATTTATATTATCCGAGCGCAGTTTTAACATTTGTTTTGTGCCGTGACTCTGCAACTTATGCACATATTATCAAGTAATGAGATCCTAGACAAAGGCCCAAATGTATTCATTACACTATCTACATTTAAAAAGATGTTTAATCAGATCATTTTCCATGATATTTTAGTTACCATTGTTAACAATACGATTCAAATGTATGTGATTACATGAACTTTCAACCTAAACAATTGTGTAACTCTTTAGAAGATTAATGTTTTGAAGATTAATTTCTTTATTGACGAGTCTGAATCATGAAATGATATCAAAATATATCAACCTCACATCTGTTTATTGTGCAAATGATCCAAAACTTCGGTTGGTAATTAACAATAGTAAACATTTATTATATATAGCAAAATAAAAGCTATGTTATTCTATGAATTACAATTGTTACTTATTACAACCTGGTAAGCTAGTGTCTCTATAACCACTTGTGGGAATGAATTTAGACTTTACTTAGTCATTTACTGTGATGAATTGACTACTAAAGATATTATCAATTATCATAACACCAATCTTTAAGTGCCGTGTGGTGGCTGTAAAAAGTCTCCCCGTACACTTGGATCCAGTGTTGTTATATTTTCTGGTACCTTGGAACCATGAAGCCCATTCAATAGATGTGTGTTAGAGTTCCGATTAAGACGGTGTTAGAAGGCTTGAGATGTGTCGCACATTTCATTACTCTCATGGACAGACTCAGTGATACCGAGTGTGCTATTAGTTTACAGGTTGCATTCTATGCTTCCAAAGAATCTTTGTACAGATTTTATTGCAGTATGTTGTATATTGTATTATGTTCCATAATTCTTTAATTTTTACAAAATCATGCGCCTTTATTGACTTAGCAATATTTGGTTTTGTTTCTGTATGTAAGCTGGCATCTCAGTAGCCAAAATGGTAATTAATTAAAACTTCACACACTTGTTCAGTTAGATCATAATAAGTGCTATGTTCAGGGTTCCATTATTCTACTTTGTATTTTCACAAAATTATACCTCTTTGTCGACTCAGCCATTTTAGTCAAGATTTTGTTTATAAACTACTATATGAGCTAGAATATCAGCACCCATTAATGTGAATGGATTGAAACCACTTGTCAACTGTGATGATCTGATATTCATTAAACAGATTCCATAACTCTAGTTTGAATTGCTAAAAGAATGTGCCCCTTTTTTTGTTCATTCACTTATCTTATTTTAGTGACAAAGCTGTTAAATAAACAAGCGTTGCTGCCCTCCTACATTTCTTGTTTCGATTAGCATGTACAAACTACAACAACTAACAATTTTCTATTATGCGTAAACATTGACTCTTTCATCGTATTGTCTTCTGATTTGTTTTTATTGCTTCTTTTAATTTTTAGCCTCTTTATTCTAGGCTTTTAGAGCAAATGTTACGATGCAATTAGCAGGGTAACTGAGCATGACACGATAGAGTTACTTTAAGATTGCTGCCTTGTTGGTACTTTTCATGCTCCAGGGTAAAATATTGAAAACACAAAAATTTTCTTCCCAATCTAAAATGCGCGCATCAACTAAAGTATGATAGTTACGCAAATATTTCACGTACGTCACACAATTGTGACGCTGTAGATCTAGGCTATAGTCTTTTCCGCATTTATACAACAAACTTGTTCGAAAATGAAAACTGAAGAAAGTCTTAGACCTAGTGTACTAAGATAAGATTCTTCCGGAAAGGCTGCACCTTCAGTCAGCTTTTGTAAAAACTGAAGACAAACACCGAAAAAATGGCCAAGGCAAAAAAAAAATCAACCCAGGCAATTAAAGCAATTCGTGCCTCGTTGCCTCATCATTAGATGCTGTGGCTATCCCAACCGGAATACACAGAAACAAAATTGAAGGACCAGCCTATTTTAAAAAAACACTGTCTTTAAACCGGGTTTCAAGACAAAATACCTTGCACTTATATATTTAACACAATATCTGTCTCTGTTGACTGACAGATGAATTTTACGCATATTCTGTGTATTGTCTTTTGTCTAAGTCCCAGGTTTCATCTTGTAATTAACGTATGTTTCATATTGTCATCTGTTTATTTGACAAGTTTCAAGAAAAGGTCTCATGTACTTTTCAAGTATTTTCAGAAATGGTATTTGCTACATTGTATCTATCTATGTACCAAGTCGAATTTCATGAAAAATATGTTGTAATTAAAAAGTTTTCGCTGTATCGCACTTTCTGTGATCGAACTTGTGACCGAAGGCGGGATAGGGTGTGGAGTACAATAAGTGTTAGCAAAGGAGTAAAACGTCTGCAAGAAATGTAATTGTCGGATAAAATATAGATTTGCACACGTGTTGACAGCGGTTATTGTAATCAATAAAAAAAATATAAATCTTATAGCGTATGTTATAAGCCAAAAGATTGTGTTTGAGTAGTTAGGGTCATCTCTATAGCACAAATTTCCCTTCTTTATCTATATAAATCCGCAATTTTTTGAGGAGTCAATTTTTGAAACCTTTGTAGCAGACGATTACCTAACAATAAGGAGCTGTTGTGCGTCTCGGCCCTATTTCTGGTGGATCGGGTTACAAATAGGTAGATAGATGATGTTAATAGTGGACAGTACAACAATATGCAAAACAATAGATGCTAGATCAACACAGTTCTGTACGGTGTCTAATGACACTCTGATTTCTTAGCTTCATGAGAATGCTATACTGTCGTTTATTAACCTGATTGACAACAAACCGCGGTATATGTTGTTATTGTATTTACACGCATAGTTATAATCGTTCATTTTAATAAATATTGAATCTCTATCCAGGTCTAGGCACCCTTTCCAATGATTCACACTATTCAGATTTTTTTATTCATTTTTACACTATGGTTTTGTCCTGATGTGTAAGCTTTGAGTGTGAGTGTGGTGCACGCGTTTGCGTGCTGGGGGGTTCGTTTTGAGGAGGCTGCGCTTTTGGTGCGGGGCACTCCCTGTTTGATATTTTTCTTTGTTTTTATATTTACTCGAAAAATTTATTTATTCAAAATTTCATTTAATCCATTATTTTCAATGCTATTATTCAAAAGGAAAGCATTTTATACTAAACGATCGTATTAGGATCGAAAGAATCATCGTCCTCAAGGTCTGATGAAATCCCTTGAATGAAATCCACCTGCGGCAACACGGATCTTCGAATAACTGAATTCAGGGGTTGCAACCTTTTGTATGTTTGACTTGATTCTAGTGTTGTGGTGCTAAAGCAGTTTTGAACAAATATTGTTTTTTCCGCATGCTGTTGGTCCCGATATCATCATAGTAAATGGTGGTTGAAGAACCCCTGAAAGATTGTCATCTGTGTTAAACTTTATGACTTTTCCTTGAGATAATTATTGTTGTACCAACTCTTGTGGCGTTCGTGGTGGTGGTGGTGGTAGCGCTCCCTGCTGCGGCGGCGGCGGTGGCGGCGGTTTACACACTTCAGTGCTCTGCGGCGGCGGCAGCGGCGGTGATGGATACGTTTGAGTGCTCTGCGGATTCACAAGAATGAAGTCCCCGTGCTTGTGTCTTCTATGTCTTAACATGACATCTCTCCTAGAAAATTATTGCTGACAGTCTAGGCATTTATTCATGTTGCTCTTTTGACGGACGGACACTAAATGAGAAGTACAACCAGATGTCAATGCTTATATTAGTTGTATAATTATGCCTGACTTGTTATTAAGGCTATTGTCCAATCAGAGTAGGAGTTCATGTCGCAACCTATCACAAATGTCTTCACAGTTTATAAAGTTAATATATTATGGGATCTCACAAGTCACCTTGAAGACAATTAAACATTACAGTGCAAGAAACATTTTTGTTTCATTTAACTGTGATTTTTGCTTATCTTTCATGTCCTTACTTTCATGCCGTGTAAACGCTTTCATGTAATGCGCATGCATGAATCAATAGGGAAAAGATACTTCAGTGTTAAATTGTACATTAACAAATCATAATACCTTAAACGGCCGAAGTGAGCGTATCGCTAGTATCGATTAATGAAGAAGCTGACGAAAATTGTTTATGCGTAAGGTAAAACCTTAAAGCATATACTCGATCTTATTAGATCCTATAATGTGGATATTTGAAACTAGACAAACGCTTTTTTCCGCATGGGTGGTTATTGAAAAGGTAAACTGTCGAATGGTTTCTTAATGAATGGTCAGTATAATAGTACGGTGTACTTATTTAAATGCTACATGTTCACACTTGTTTGACAATTCAGGCACGCGTCTGATTTTATGTTTTAGATAATCACAGAACAGTGAAAGAAATGAATATATTGTGTGTAATATTATTATAGCTAAGTTGTTTTTTTAATTGTTTTTCATACCTTTCTGATTTCAGACGACAAACAGAGTGCGATTTTACTGTGGACAAGAAAAACGTGTTACTCAAGCATCAACGTACTGCTACCACTGGAGGAGTTTTCGGTCCGATATTTGTAATGCCCGATTTACCAGGAAAACAAACTTGGAACGACATATGGAAAAACACAACAACGTGAACAATGTACACTGCCAAGAATGCAACCGTGCCTTTAGTTGTCCTGACAACTTAGATAGACATTTACGGGAAGAGCACCAAATCGAAGGTGGCCAGAAAAGAAACTCAGTTAATACTGAAGACGCCGGTGTAGCCAAACAACTGCGTAAAAATGACAATCCAAGGCAATTTTACAACATCAACAAGATCAAGGAACAGCGTGAAGTTCAGGACCACCACATCTACATAAAAAAGATAATAGGTAAGGGTAGATATCTCTGAAGCACGGAGCACTCATAACACAACCTTAGAGCAACGCATTTGCAAAGTAGGCCCACAACAAAAAGAAGCTGTAACGGAAAATTATAACAGACGGGTTAAGGTCACCTTCCAAGGCATTGAGGTGACTGGGGAAATATTAATAACCCCAAAATGAATGTTTAATGCTATAATCAAGGATCTGACACAGTCTTCTAAATCAATCGATTTGGTGAGACTGACGATTCAAAGCCAATACCTAGACTATCCTATTGTTATCACATTCCTGAAAATCAACGAACTGACAGCGGACAGATTTATGACGGAACTAGAACGAGTGCTCCAGTCCAACGAAGACTTCCTCATTGACTCTGGCCTGATCATCGAAGTGACACTATTGGAGATACCGGACGGGGGTTGCCGGAAGAGATGTAAATGTGTCAGCACAGATAAGTTTGTTCTGGACAAGAGGTGCATTACACGTGTACAGAATGAAGATGACTTGTATTGTGCTAGAACAATAATAACGGCAAAAGCCAAACTGGATCACCATTAAAATGGGGGGGGGGGGGGGGGGGGAAGGTGAAGTATAAGGAATGGTAATAAAATACATGGAGACTTGGCCAAACAGCTTCACGAGAAAGCAGACGTTCCATTTACATTGGGAAATGTAGTAAAGCAGGAATTAAGAAATTTCAAGACGTTCTACCAGACAACCAGCTTAACGTGTGTCGGCTGACCATTTCAATGCAATTATTTTTAAAGGACCAGAGGCAGATCACCAAAATTTCTTGCACTACCACAATGGCCATTATGACGTGATAACCAGCATGTCGGCCTTTCTGGCCAGAAAATATTTCTGCTTGCCGCAAGGTTCAAGACCGATCTGAGGCTGAATGGATCAAATTTGACCTGTGTCATCGCTTTTTAAAGGTTAAGTATGCTTTGACCTTCACAAGAAAAGCACACACAAGGGAAACTCGACCTGTAAGGTGTTTGGACTGCGGAAAAACGGTCAACAAGATGTTAGATAAAAATCATAAGTGTGGCCAAATTTACTGCAAACAATGCAAGGAGTTTTTCCCAGAAGACCATCTTTGTTACATGAACCCAGAAGAGTCACACCTCCAGCAACCCATTTCCATTGAAGAAGACGTGATCGACGAAGAGGAAAGTGCCAAGACATTCATCATTTTTGACTTTGAATATACACAGGATGATCTGATTCAGTGCGAAAATGGATACAAACCAGATCTTTATGGAAAATGTTCAAACTGTTTAAAATCCAATTGTGGTAATTACGAACACAAACCTAATCTTTGTGTAGTACAGAAGGTGTGCACATCTTGTATGGATAAAACCAAAGACTGTGAATTGTGTGAGCAAAGAGAGTATGTGTTCGCTTGTGAAAACACGTTAGATGAATTTTGTGAATGGTTGTTTTCGGAAGCAAACTACCAACCAACTGTTCTATGTCATTTTTTTCAAGGCTATGACTCCTATATCATCTTACAGTACCTCTATCAAAATGCTGTTATTCCCACGGTGATGGCCAATGGCGCTAAAATAATGTGTCTTACAGTACCCTCTTGCAAAATCAAGATGATCGATTCTATTAATTTTATGCCCATGGCCTTGGCAAAATTACCTGAGATGTTTGGCTTCAGTGAACTCAAAAACGGAAATTTTTCACATTTGTTCAGTAGGAAAGAAAATCAAAGTGTAGTCAGGGATACCTTACCGGATTTTTCGTACTACTGTCCAGATAGCATGAAACCTGAAGCCAGGCAGACGTTTATTTATGTGTTATGAAGAGCATAGAGAGATCGCTTTGATTTTCAAGCAGAACTGTTGGGGTACTGTAGATCGGATGTGGATATTTTGAAACGGTGTTGTTTACATTTCGAGAGGATTTCATGCATATCACGAACATTGATCACTTTGAGCGATGTATCACCATAGCATCTGCCTGCAACATGGTGTTTAGAAACAATTTTCTTTTGCAAGATACTATAGGGATCATTCCTCACCATGGGCGTAGGCCTGAACAAAAGCACTCCGTCAAAGCTCTTCAATGGTTAAAATATCTTGCATACTCAGAAGGGTTAGACATTAAGCATGCGAGAAATAGTGGGTGGGGGGGGGGGGGGGGGGGAAGGTAGGTCCTTTTAGGGTGGATGGGTAATATAAGACGGAAGGAGAGAAAGTAGTGTTGGAATTTCATGGCGATTTTTCTCCCGTGTCACGGTCAACCCAGTGAATTAAATGACTATGGGTGAACTCTTTGACAAAGATCTTGAAAAGAAACGGTATCTGGAAAGTCTCGGGTATACCTACAGATCAATTAGGGAATCGGAATTTTACAAGCAATGCTAAGACAACCCTCAGATGAAATCGTTTGTGGAACAGTTGGATCTAGTCACACCTCTGGAGCCCCGTGATGCCTTCTATGGCGGACCCACAGCGGCTTATACGTTGTACAAAAAGGCTTCAGGGGAAGAAGGCATTTATTATTATGATGTAACTGCCCTCTATCCCTGGGCCAACAAAACGGGAAAAAATACCAATAGGCCACCCTGAAATTATCACGGAAAGTCTTGGATCATTGGCAGATTACGGAGTCTCATCATGTGCCAGGTTATTCCACCCAAATGGTTGTTTAACCCTGTGTTGCCATGCAAAGTAAATAATAAGTTAGTATTTCACCTTTGCAAAACCTGCGCCCAGAACCAACAGCAGGATCCTTGTGGTCATTCCGAGCAACAGCGTTCTTTTGTAGGTAACTGCGTGACAGATGAGTTGAAAAAGGCAATAAAAGTAGGGTACAAGGTGAACAAAATCTACGAAGTGTGGCATTTTAATAACATCGCTCGGTACGATCCAGACATTGCTTGTCAACGTTTTTAAAGTTGAATCAAGAAGCTAGTGGATGGCCTAGCTCGTGCAAGACCGAGAAAGACAAACATCGGTACATGGAGCTCTACTATCAAAAGGAGGGTAAACGGCTCGATTACTCAAAGATTAAGAAAAATCATGGTTTGAGGGCTTTTGCTAAGCTCATGCTAAACTCTTTCTGGGGCAAGTTCGGCCAACGATCCAACATGTCACAGGTAGAGTTCGTGAATGACCCATTCATTTACTTCGATACGTTGACCTCAGACCAGGAGGAAGTCACGACTGTTTATTACGTGCCTTGGGAAATGGTAGAATTGAGGCGGAAGTACAAACCTTACTTTGTGGAAAGCAAAACAAAAAACCAATGTCGTCATTGCCGCTTACACTACGGCTCAAGCCCGTCTCAAACTTTACTCCTATTTAGAGTAAACAAGCCCACAAGCTTTGTACGCAGGCACGGACTCTATAGTGTTCTCCACAAAACTCGGAGAATTGTAACCTGCTTTGGGAGACTAAAAAATGGATCTAACTGACGAAGTTCCACAAAACCGAATAGTAACTTTCGTACAAGGTGGGCCTAAAAACTATGCATACTGAACCCAACAAAAAAACCTGATAAACTGGGTAATTACACCACCTGTAAGGTCAGAGGAATTACTCTCAATTGCAAAAACATGCTTAAAGTCAATTTTGACGTACGGGAAGATTTTGTGACAAACGGCTAAATGCTATGGTATCAGTGTGTGATGCTCACAAAATCACAAGGGACAGAAATGCTGCCAAATTGTGATTGTACCTCAACGCGAAGTCTACCGTTTAGTTTTTTGATAAACGAGTGCTTCGTGATCAAAATGTCACTTATCCTTACGGATATTAATACGTAGAACAGTTGCTTGAGTGTGAAGTATGTATTTATACCCTTCGCTTCATAGATATTGTATTCTGCACTTAGTAAGTCTGTCTGTTCACCTGATCGTTTATATAGTGTGTGTTTGTTTACTGTGTAGCATGCTGCAATAAAATTATATAAGGGTACAATGCTTTTATTTTCCTTCACGGTCCTTAATATGGTAATTCAGACTAACATAGTTACAACTGTTATTAATAATGGTTGGATGAAGATTAAGATCCTATTGCCGCTATATGAACGTCAAGAGGTTACGGCTCTAGTGAATGAATTCTAGCTGGTTTTAACCTATTTAAAGTACGATGTAACATTCAGCTTTAAAAATGAATAACATTCGTGTGCAATGGGGTAAACCATTTTACATTCAAACATCTTTACTTGTTTGGAGTGTTTAATAATCCGTATAAGTGGAGCAAATGAAAAACAGTTTTTCTTGTATTTACATTTTTTATCAATATCCCGGACATAAAATAAGCACCCTTCAATATTATGAAGGTCATGACTAAATGATTTTGAAAAATTTATCCCTGCTGAATCTGTCTTCTACTTCATTGTTAGCCTGCACTGGTTTAGCCCTGTCGTCTGTTATCGATAACGTAACGCCCTAATGATTCTGAAACTTACCTACATCACGAAAAAATCCCTCTGTCGGGGACAAAGACACAAAAGGTCAAACACAAGACAACTGAGAAAAGTTAAAAAATTAGGAAAAAATATTGCCACTGGAACAAGAACGGACCCGTACGGATGACTCATGATACCCAATGATTGTTTTAATATATAATAATCTCTATTGCCATTACTGTGCCCGTGACATACGTTTCTATTGATTTGAAAGGTGTGGCTTCCTATTGTTAGGTATTGTACAATGTATTTGACCTGTCAAAACATGTTCCCGGCTTTCATTATATTCTGTTCACGCCTGCATAAGATTAACATAAAAGTCAGATACATGTTTTGACGGGTCAACTAAATAGTACAATAATCGTCTGCTACAAAGGTTATCGATTTTTTCAAAAATAGACTCCTCAAAGAAACAATATAGCGGATTTATATAGATACAGAAGGGAAATTTTTTGTTTTAGAGATGACCTTAAACACTGTTTTGTAAGATTCCTGTGTATGATATCATAATATTACTAATCTGTTGTAGAACCCATCGCTGCATGAAGTATATAACAAAATAAAGGTTTGATGAACCATACCAAAGAAAATTTTTATTGTACTTGTCATAACTTTTTAAATTCTTTTTATATATTAAGTCTAAAAATGTTTTGTACAAATATTTGTTTAGTGTTGTTTTTTTTTTTTCAAAATTACTGTAGCGTGTCGAAGTTTTGTGATCTTATGCCCAAGCCTTCTCAAGTTCTTGTCCGGAAACCATTTAACTATTCTGGGTAACTGTGACCTTGACCTTTGACCTACTGATCACAAAATCAATAGGAATTATTTGCTGGTCATGAACACCACTTCTTTTAACTTTCATAATCCTAGCTTCAAGCATTCTTGAGTTAACTTCTGGAAACAGGAAAACTGTTCTTGGTCAATGCGACCTTGACCTCTGACCTACTGACCGCAAAATCAGTAGAAGTCACTTGCTGGTCATGATCAACCTCCCAATTATGTTTGTGATCCTAGGCCTAAGCGTTTTTTAAGTTACCGTCCAGAAAATGTTTAATTGCTCCGGATCCGTGTGACCTTGACCTTTGACATACTGAACTCAAAATCAATAGGGATCATCTGCTGGTCAAGATCCACTTCCATACTAATTATTGTTATCCTAGTCCCGAGCGTTCTCAAGTTTTTGTCCGGCAACCGTTTAACTGTTTGATTCACTGTAACCTTGACCTTCGACCTACTGACCTTAAAATCAACAGAGGTCATTTGCTTATCAAAGCCAACATTCCTATCAGACTTCAGATAGGCCAAAGCGGTCTTGCGTTATCAACGGGAAACCGATTGGTCAACATACCGTCCGACCGATAGACAGACCGATTTCTGCAAAACAATATACCCCTCCTTTTTCGAAGGGGCATAAAAATAGGGTCCTTTACTACTTATAACATCGTTTCCGAAAAGATAGCTGAACAAAACTATTCTAAAACCAAACTTAATATGTACCATTAAAAGTGTTTTCTCCAATTTTCTGTAATTTGAAAAATTCAAGGGCCGTGACTCTCGTATAATATTAGGCACATATTTTTTTTTCATTTCTGAGCACCCGGACTGATTAATTATTTTCTCCGACATACATTCTGCATAAAAATGGTGGGACATTTGTATAGCATAAATAAGTATATAGTATAAATATAAATATATAAGTATATACCAATGCCTTTTATAAATGATTTCGAGGGATATAATTCTAACCCGTTCAATTTGCCATAAAAGGGAAGGTAGAGTTGGGTTCTCCATATGAAATGTTTCGTAATAGATGAGATAAAGATTCATACTCTTCTAAAAAGGGCACAACTCGAGGGATATAATTCTAACCCGTTCAATTTGCCATAAAAGGGCAGGTAGAGTTGGGTTCTCCATATGAAATGTTTCGTAATAGATGAGATAAAGATTCAAACTCTTCTAAAAAGGGCACAACTCGAGCCAATTTCCAGTTTTATAACCTAAACTATAATCCCATATGCCCAGCTGGACGTTGATGTTAATTTATACTCAAGTTTTAAGTTTGTTTAAATCATATCACACTAAAATTAGAAAGATAGCAATACTGCGACGTTTTAAATTCTATTTCTAATTAAATGCAATTGAAGAAATGAAATCCACGGGCTAGGGAAAACAAAGGATTGCACTAATGTATTAAAATTATGACATGACTAGAAAGGCATTATTGTCACACTATCATGTAAGGTATTTATTATGCCTAATATCCCTTCCACTTTGTTCAGTAGGGAGAGTGCACATTTATAGGTCGAAAGGTTATGCGTTTTGTCTTTGCATCTCTGCGAGGCATATGACTTCCTGGTGATTTGATGGAAAACATAAGGCCTGAAGTCATTTCTTCCTCCAGTCATGATTCATGTGCTGGTCGGCAGTTACTTGCGGAGAACATGTAAGTAGTGATGCAAATGCACAAATTCAGGAACGCTTGCTAGGTTATCAGCCGTTACTAAATTTCTAATTGACTGGTCGATCATTCAATTTGGGCAATACCATTTTTTATTTTGTTGTTCACTGAAAACTTACTAACTGAATAGCGAACAGTGCAGACCATAATCAGCCTGCATGAATGTGCAGGCTGATCTTGGTCTGCACTGGTCGCAAAGACAGAATAAAATGCGGCCAGCCAAAAATTAACAGAAATACTGCTGAAATCGGCGATACAAAACATATCATACAAGGCAGTGTAATATCGAACTTGTATCATCAAGTGTGAAATAGATGTAATAGATTTAACAGATTTTATTTTCATGACTGCATGCCTTTTCTCAAAATTATTTATATGCATAATTGTATTTATTTAGGTGTCACTACTACCTTGGCTCTCCTTACAAATACCATGTTGATCTTACTAAACTACCCACAATATCAAGTAAAATTGCAAGAGGAGTTTGACAGAAAGATTGGTCAAGGGATAAAACCAACATATAAAGACCGAGCAAACTGTAATTTCTTCAAGGCATTCGAAATGGAGGTCCATCGTTATATAAATGTAGCACCGCTTTTGCTACCGCACAAGTGTAAAGAACATTTAGAATTTGAGGGTTATGATGTTGAGGCAAACAGTACGGTAAGATTACAAAACCTCCCTATGCGGTAGTTTGTAACGTCTTTGAAAATTCTAAGTTTACACAATTGGATACGTTAACAAGTACACAGAAGTAAAGATGGATTTATTTTATTTTAAAATTTATTTCTTTATTTTGTTGGGTTTAGCGTCGTACCGACACAATTTTAGGTCATATGGCGACTTTCTAGCTTTGATTGTAGAGGAAGACCCCTCCGCGCATTATTTCATCACGAGCAGGCACCTGGGTTAAACCACGGACCTTACGTAAGTCGGCTTTTTCAAAACCCCGAGTGAGGCTCGAACCAACATCGAGGAGGGACAAGTGATTCTTATTATTCGGAGGACAAAAACAGATACCATGATAATCTAAGACATTTATATAATGTGATAATTAGATGTTTAAGTTCTTAAAGTATTTGGTCGTTCACAAAAGAACAACAACATTGTATTTCAGATAATTGGAAACGCATGGTTTCTTCACCACAATAAGGAGATATGGGGAGATCCTTGGTCATTCCGACCAGAGAGATTTTTGGACGAGCGCGGAGACCTGTTACCTTCGGAGCACACACTGCGGAAAAAGTAAAGCAAATATACACAAGTTTTGATCACTGTATATAATATCTGTATTTCGAGACAGGAAAGGATCACTGTTTTGAATATACAATGTGTAACTATGTTTTCATTGTACAGTACATCTGTAGAGACGATGGTGCGAATTATTCATTTTGCCTAGTAGGTCCTGTGGTAGAGGCGCCGAAAATTTCTAAAATGCTCCAGAGTGTCTCCCACTAAACTAAGGGCGCAGTGCTGGTTCTTCTTAGGAAAGAGGGATTCGCATGTATTGGTGCTCTATACAGGGCAAGTTTGGTGCTCAGGTTATGCACTGATACAGACACACTGTTTCCGATAGAGGCGCACTCTGTTTGTAAGGTGGATTTGCTCTGTGTATATTACTATTTACAAGTGTTGGCACTCTGTTTCAATACCGGTATAGATGCACTCTCTTTAACATTCGAGGCGCACTGTATCTGTACTGATAAAGACCTTATAATCTGTACTGGTACAGGCACTCTGCGTTCTATTTTTGTATAAGGGACTTGTTCTGTTACTGTACTGGAAGAGGCGCACTGTTACTGTACCAGTAGAGCACACTGTATCTGAACAGGTAGTTGCGTTCTGTTTCTATGTTAGAGACGTGATCTGTTTCTGTACTGGAAGAGACACATGTTTCTGTACGGTAGATAAGCACTGTATATGTATCGTTGGAGGCAATCTTTATACCGGTAGAGATGCACTCTCTGTACAATTAGAGGCGCTCTGTATCTGAACTGGTAGAGACGCTTTGTATCTGCACTAGAAAAAGCACTATGTTTCTGTACCTTTAGAGATGCCATTACTCTACTTTTAGTGGCACACTGTATATGTACTAGTAGAGGCGCTGTGAATTTGTACTGGTAGAGCCACTTTGTTTCTGTGCGCGTGGAGGTGCACTTTCTGTACTATATGAGGTACTCTGTAACTGTACAAGTAGAGGCACTATGTAACTGTACTGGTAGAGGTGCTCTCTTACTGTACTTGTAGGGGCACCCTTTGCAACTGCACTGATAGAGGCACTGTGTGACTGTATTGGTAGAGACACACTTTAACTCTACTAGTAGAAGCACTATGTAACTGTACTGGTAGAGGCGCTCTTTAACTGTACTGGTAGATGCACTTTCTAACTGTACTGGTAGAGTCACTCTTAAAAACTGTACTGGTAGAGGCACTGTTTATCTGTACTCGTAGAGACACTCTGTAACTGTACTGGTAGAGGCACACTGTTTCTTACAGTACAGATGCCCTGTGTTTGTACCTTTAGAGGCGTTCTTTATCTGTTCTGGTGGTAGAGGTGCTCTGTTTCTGTAACGGTAGCGATGCACTGTATTTGTACATGTAGAGGCATTCTGTTTCTGTAGAGGAGTTAGTTTTTGTACCTGTAGAGGCGCAATGTATCTGTTCCAAGGGAAGCCCTCTGTTTCTGTACCGATAGAGGCGTTCTGTATATGTACCGATATAGAATGAGTTTTTCGTGCCTTTAAGAGACACTTTTGCCTGTATATATATACTTATGTTATCACCTTTGATTTTATGAAATAGACGCTATGAAAAATCTGGCACAGTTTAATAGAAAATGACAATGATAACTGTACTAAAAACCATAACATCTCCATAGTAAATCAAGTAATACATTATACCTACCTTGTTAATTTATTTTCAGGAAGAAAAATGAAGTCTTAGCGATCGAATTTTCAAAAGGAAACAAAATATATTTAGTAAATAGCTGAAATACACTTTTAAGAATTTTAACATTCTATGACATGTAATGACATCAAAGCCATGCTAATTGGCAAAATGTATAAATAAAATACATCGCATATAATTTTCAGTCTGATGTCCTTTGGATACGGTCCACGTCAATGCCCAGGAGAGACGTTTGCCAAAACTCGCTACTTTCTTATCATAAGTAGCCTATTACAACGTTGGAATTTCGCATTTCCGGCCGGCAAACATGTCCCTTGTGATCCAAGGCTGCACGAAAACTTTGCTATCAGTAACCTGATAAGAGCAAAACAGTTTGATTGCTGTGCAAAAAGGCGAATATAGATTGTTTTTACTTTATCTAAGGAAATGTTAAAACATCATTATTCTGAACTAGAATTTCAAGTGACGGACGTAAAATATAAACTCGTACATGGTCTCCGTGCTGCTATATTTTTGTTAGGATCGTTTATCATTGTGCATGGATCAAGGCACTTTTCAGACCTCAATCAGTTGCACGTCTTTGCACGACATTTTTTCGACGGTTCTTTTAGATGTGACTCTGAAATTGAGGACCCGTGTCGGCATTTGGGCATATTCTAACGTGCATTATACCCCAAAACTATACAATGACTAACCTTCTGTTGGAGGAGTGACCTTTAAAGGTAACCTGTGATAACTTGAATACACTAAGTGGCTAAGAAGACTAAATATATATAGACCATGCGGTAATTCTATATTCATTGAAAGTTGTAAATAAAAAAATTGGGATTAAAAAGACTTAAACAAATGATAAAAATACCATAATATGTCAGCACTGGTAAAGCCGAGACTGTTTCAGAGTACGAAATCATTACGATATTACACGATGGGTGTATTATAAAAATATATCAGAAAGAAACAAAGATATGCTAAAGAGAGTTAGTATACAGAATAAAAACAAAATAGATACAGCATATAAACTGTTAGTGTGTTAAAATAGAAAATCAAAGGAAGATACAGGGAAGCAACCCAAAAGACTTTTGGGAAACAATATACATTGTAAATAAAATATTTTGAGAATAACAAGTAAAACTAAAAGATTTGCAAGAATAGTTTCGGAACAAAATTGCAGTAAACAAATAGCTTATGATAAATGTAAATTTATATAATTTAGAACAAGTAACAAAAAACGAGTTAAATGAAGAGGTAAATAATGCAATCCTTTTTTACAGTTAATATTACATGTATTTTGATTAAGTATGATGACATTATTACTAATACAACCTTACATTGCTATTATTGTGCACATTGATGTTAATATGTCCAATATATAATCAGCTTAATCAAGACTGACACATTGTATCTAGATATGGAATTAATCAAGACTGACACATTGTATCTAGATAAGGAATTAATCAATACTGACACATTGTATCTAGATATGGAATTAATCAAGACTGTCACATTCTATCTACATAAGGAACTAATCAAGACTGATACACTGGAATTAATCAAGACTGACACATTATATCTAGATATGGAATTAATCAAGATTGACACATTGTATCTAGATATGGAATTAATCAATACTGACTTAGTGTATCTAGATACGGAATTACAGCTAGACCAAATATGCTTAAATTACATTACAGTAACTTGTATTTATTTATATGAAGGTGATAAATATATAACTATGTAGGACGTAGCTATATTATGTATATCATTTTTGTAAGACACATAACTAATTACGTAAAAAATCAATCGACATGCCAGTTAAAATTATCTTTTATTTCATGTCGCAAGAGTGAACTATACTTACAGCTATTCTTCAAAGAATTTCCATACGATATGCTATTTGAACTATGAAAGCCTTGTACTATATAGAATTAGAAACCAATAAATACAATTATCTAAAACATGCACAGGTAAATTAAATATCTCCTCCCCCACTATCTAAATAAATTGTGAATAATAAAGTAATCCACTTGTATACAATATACACGACCTAACAGGTATCACAACAACATAATATCAATCAAGTTATCCTTTAATTACTCAAATAATTGGAATGAACACAGTTTATAGCCCTACTGTATTATGTATACTGACTGAGGAATGTTCAAATACATGCTTCCATATCATACCATGCTGAAGTACAAGCACCCGTATCAGTTATAATATAAGAATAATTGACAAAACGTTATGAAAATACTCACGCTCTGTTGTAAATCAGTTCCAAATTAAAGGACTCCATGCAAAACCCAATCCATGTGTTAAATCAGAACATGAATGGTTATATCATGTATATGGTGCACATACAAACAATTTAAATCCATATTTCAGGAATAAACATTCCATGAATAGACATTTTCTAATAGTTGGACCATATCCTCCTCGAAAACGTTAATGTTCTCTAGTTAACGTGTAGCATCCCGTTATGCCTAACTAGTCAGTCACCCTCAGGTTTTAAACCATTACATGTCAGGACCGATTACACGCTTCATCATATCAACATCTTGGAACTTGACCTATTTCTAACTTCTCGATTGAAACAATGTACGACTAGTTAGTTATTTAGGCCAAAAGTGACCACATCGAAAATGTTACTACATTATATTTAGTAAATTCTTTATTTGTAACATTATTTCAACAACTATACTCCTGTTGTTGCCCTCATTTAAGTGATTGATTATAAAAACTGTATTAGTTATATATTAATGCATTTTCTCATGTATTTGTAAATAGTTACACAAACCGAGAGTATATGAAATAAACCTTTAATTGAAACTTTAAATACTGTTTGTTGTAAAATACTTTCAAACATTTCGTGGGGTTCACCGTTTCCATTTAGGAATATTTTCAGTCGTTAACAGCTTCCCTAAGTCCTTGAATTACATCCCGGGTGTATGAGAATGGTACATAGAGACACTGGTAACAGAGTTTGGTAACATTTACCCTGATTTTTTTCCCGTTTTTCAGCTTTTTACTTTGGCGGACTTATTTGTGATGTAATTTCGCGAGCTTAAAATTTTTCGTTTTTCTTTGAAATTATCCCTCTGTACCAATTATGTGCACATATACTTTGTTTGTGGTGCGCTTTATGCTCTCTGCTCAATATATTATGAGTGCTGAGCTTGCAAAGGGTTCTTATTCTCACAACAACTATCAGCACCATCATGAAAAAGTGACTAAACTTATACATGGCCATCCCCATCTTTGGTCAAAGATATTTGAGCATAGAATTGCATCTTGGGAAGCAGCTGCCGCTTTAAATCGATTCTGCAGCATTGTTAGTCAACCATTTACTATTCGGCTGCTATTTGGGCTGTGCGCAGTCTTTTCGTTCGTAAAAAGAAACTCTTATGCAATAATCGTCTCACACTCACTTACATTTGTTTTATTTTGATACTTGTAACCTTTGATACACGCCAAACCCGAGACCAGATAGCACCAGACAAATTCTTTGTGTTACTTGTAATTTGCAAGTTACATGGCACCCTGCTAGGAGTACATTTTGTGAAGATTGCAATACATGGTTTCATGCTGAGTGCCAGGGAATAAACACTATCATGTATCAATTTCATAATGAACATTCCGAGAAGAAAGACAATGCATGCATAAATTGTTGAGTGGCACATTTCAATTTGTCGTTCTTCGAACACTCAGAAATATCAGACTCCTTATCAGATTCATCTTCCATCAGTTCACAAGACTTCTTACACCTGAACACCTCTAAGAAGCTAGTAAAAGCAAATCAGTTATTTTTATGTTAAACAGCAGTAAGTTATTCGTTGAAACCCCTAGCTTTATCATGTTTATAAACATAATGAATATCAAATTGAATGCAAATGCATGTGTAAACACTAATCTCTTCTATTCAGAAAACGTACAATGTAATAGGGCCATTATTTGCTATTTTTAACATGTTTTTCACTATTGCAAATTGGCATTTTAATGTAAAAGGTATCGTTGCAAAGGACTGCTGCTAAAAGATAAACAAAAGAACATGTTGACAACTTGCCACGGGCGTTTTTCTATTAACAGGTGACACTTTTCATCTGGCACATATTTTGCTGTTCGGTTTTTTGGAAGTCAATTTTAGTGTTAAAATATAAACGGTCTTTCAAAAATCGTCCGGTTTTCAGAATCCGGAAGTTCCGGTTTTCAGAGGTTAAAAATATATTGAAATAAGAACAAAAAAAAACGGGATCTTGAGTTTCGTGCAGTTTTCAAAGGTTTCCGGTTTTCAGAAGGTCCGGTTTTCGGACGTTCCACTGTATTACTAACGCTTGGAATAGCTTATACTGTTTGCACCTGCGTTGAGCCGTGCTTATATAATATATAACTATTTCTTCGTCGAGAGTTTATACACCTGAGCGCCTTTAAGGAGATAGGGAAAGCGAATAAATTATGTTTATGTTACACAGCAATTAGTTACGCGTGGAGATCCCTACTTCTATAAACATAATGAATAACAAATTAAATGTAAATGCATATGTAAACACCAATCTCTTCAATTCAGAAAATCTAGTTCAAATGAGAAATCAGAGTTCTCAGAGACAATTTTCTTCCGTTTTTACAAATGATTCAAGTACTAACTTAACAAGATTTAGCTTACCAAAAGGTTCCTTCTAGCGCATATAAAATATTCTTTTTAAGGGATATTGTTTTAGCATAATGTTACAAATGTTTAATAATGCAATGAGAAAAATATGTGCTGTCATTATTGGTGCAAACTTAATTAAGAACCAATCAAAGTATTAACAGTTTTATCATAACCCAAAATTGTTTTTTTAATATAAGTAAGTGCAGTACATATTCTGCTATTTGGAAGCATTTGTCTTGCAGTCTGTGTTCCGGATATTTTCATCACGCGACTACACCAGCGAGTACCTGCACAACTAACACAAAGAAATTTAATACATGCATTTACGATTCGAAAAACAAATCAGGAAGAGTAAAAAAAAGTACGCAAAAGAAAGCACCGGCAAATCCGAAACGTTAGAAGCTAAAACAAATCACGTGACCAGGGACAATTTCATTACGTAAATTTTTTTTGGCGGGAGTCTATTTTTAGATGATGCATATTCATATTCATTTCATTAATCTCGATTCTTTACTATAATATATTCAATTGAGGAGTTACATGATTTAAACTTTATTATTGTGTCTTTTTGTTCTGTTATTTTAGTAGTTGTATTGCACTATAAAGACTGAAATAAAGATTGATTATGCGTAAACACATATTGGGCTAGAGGCTATTTGTAATGAATATGCATGAGTCCAAGATGGCGACGCCCTACGGGAAATCGGATTCCTTTGATGATACCCTTGCATCCATTACATGCTCAGTCAAGTGTGACATGTTCACCATAAGGAACAATAATATCTGAGCTTGGCCCCGCCTTTTTTACAGCATGCCAAATATTAGTGTGACTGAAAATGGTGTTAAAAAGTTATTGCTAAATTTAGAACCGCACAAGGCGGCGGGTCCTGTCCAAATCAGACCCAGAATTTTGAAAGAGTGTGCAGAGGACATAGCATTATTCTTTATAATTTTGTTTAATAAAATTCTATCTTGTGGATCAATACCATCAGATTAGTCTAAAGTTGTAGTGATTACAATTTATAAAAAAAAGTGTGAAAGATTTATGGCTAGTACTTATAGGCCAGTCTCTTAAAATAATTGAACACATTGTTGTTAGTAATATTCTCGATCATTTGGACAAATTTCAAATCCTTGTTGACAATCAACATGGTTTTTGTTCTCGTAGATCCTGTGAAACCCAACCTGTGGGTTTTATTCACGACTTAGTCGAATCGGTACAACGAAACCAGGTTGATAGTGCCATAATGAATTTCAGCAAAGCTCTTGATGTTGTTCATCATGGTAGATTACTTTTGTCCATTATGACATCAAGGGGACCACCCAATCATGGATACAAGCTTTTCTTTCAGACAGGATACAGATAGTAGTGGTTCATGTCTCAATTTCCAGCACAGATCCTATTATTTCAGGTGTACCCCAAGGGTCTGTTCCGGGGCCACTCTATTTCTGTCATATATTAATGATCTACCTGCAACCTCTAGTGTGCGTCTTTTTGCAGATGACTGTGTCATTCATAAACAAATTAAGTCACAAGGTGGCTCAATCCAGCTTCAAAGAGATCTCGATATTTTGTCATTGTAGAAGCAGAAATGGAAAATGTATTTCAAGATAGCCAAAATGTCAGGTTATACATGTAACAAGATATAGAAAACAATTAATACAGTCTATATGTTACATAATCAGCCTTTATCAACAGTTAATCAGACAACCTATCTAGGCATTAAAGTAGCATCAAATTTGTCACGGACCCCTCAAGAAAAGCTAACAGCTAGTCAAGGAAGTCATAAATTTTGTTTTCTTTAACGTAATATACATTCTGCTAAACGTTCTACCAAGACATACTTTACAAGATAGAAGCAAATATAACAGATTGCATTCTTTCACAATGTGTGGTTCATAATCATGTTAATAGGAATTTAAGTCAGTATCATACACCATACACCAGACAATCTAGGCAGTACCATCACCTATCATAACACATACAAGCCAAGCTACTACAGTAGATTATTACATATTTTCATTTTTTCCACAGACAGTTGTGCAATCGAACACACTTTAATCGAATGTAGTCAGCATTGAATCAATCTCCGGATTCAAGTCTATAAATGCATTGCATTGATTGCACTTGCTTTTATCCTGTTTAACCCTACTAACATCTTCCATTCTGCACATCATGCTATGTAGATACTTTTATATTCAGATAGGGACTTAAAGTTCTCTTTAGGTATAGCACATATTTTATCACCAACTGCCAGTGGGTACTAGGTGGATTGAGTAGCTTTGAAAAGCTGGTGGTTCTATCACTCTGTTAACCCCCAACGCGTGGCCATAATGTTTCAGCAATGAACGTTTGCCATTATTATAGAAGAAGAAGAACACACCTTTCTTGATTGTACTTTGGTCCGTACTAACTTGGAACATTAATGCCTCTTTGATATACTTTTATCCAAAATAGTAGTATAGCAACTGTTTATTACACTTGATTTTATTAGATCCCACACGAGTAACCTCCAATCTTAGCATGTTCTTTTTTGCTACAAAAGTATTGAATGGTTTCCCCAGTTAGCCGAACACTTGTTATGTTCAGTTGCTAAATGTTACGAACTATATTATTACATTGTACTTGACTCCACGTATCTCGGGGGAGCGCGGGTGCTGCATTAGGGTGGTTCACCTACTTGTTATTTGTGAATCTAGGAATTGGTAGTATGGCTTGATTTAATAATTTAGTATTTTCTTTTTTGTAGATATTTAGGATGGAAATAAATGTTATAAATCATATAGTAGTTTTTGTTGAGTGACCTCGAGTGATTATTCTAAGAACGTCCGGCACAAGCTTCTAGCACGGCTGGCCCGTCTACATAGATATCTGCCCGTTTTATCTATTTTATTTTGAAGCTTTTACGATTATTTATCAACAAGTACTAGGTTATTTCTGATAATTAAACACAGAACTTATTTGTAAACGTTTAGGAACATAGCCCTTTAAAAGATCCAATGTCATGTTAATATTTTAATCAATGTTAATGTTTTGTAAATATTCCAGTCAATGATTTTGCTGATATAGGTCAAATATTCTCTGTTGAAATTGTTTTATATGCACACAACAAAAATGGTTTGCTTTATTACAGTACTAGATGGGCATTTATATATTTAGCGTAAATATATTTGTTTTTATTGCAAAGACGGACAGTCATTTATCTTCTAGACAGTAACCTTTCATTATTAAAAATGGATATAACATTGACTTCACATAATATAATCAGATTTACAAAATTAGTCTTTACTAGAGATTTTCCACTGGGTCACTCAATATTTTGCAAACTATGTTTATTTGGTCAAATAGTAATGTATGTTTTGACTAAATGAGTTCTCCTCTCCTCAATACAGTTAGGTGAAACCTAGGGCATTTTGACCCCTATTTGCAGGTATATACAATGGTAACCAGACATAGATCAAAACTTTAAACTGTTGTAGAATTTTATATTTTCAATCAAATTTATATTGAAACCTCTTTATTCTTTTATCAAAATTTGAGTTTTGAGGTATTTGTTGCATTATTTTAGTACTTATTTGTAATTAGTACTGTCAATATACATTTTGACCTGAATTGTCACTACCTACAATTTGAAACTTAAAACAAACTAAAAGCTCCTGTTTGGGTTTCACATTTTTGTATATTTCGAGATACTTACGTTTTAAGTCAATGTAAACTTTAAGGGGCAGACAATTTAAAAAGTAAAATTTGTTAAAGTGTATAGAAATACAATCACAGAATTTCACTATCCGTTGTGAAATCATGTAATTGCCATATGCGCTAAGTCAGCTTGCAGATCAAACTGTTGTTATTATTGCTAGTGGATATGACACTACTCTGAGGAAGCAAATCTATTTCGTTCTAGCGCAGCAGTACAACGACAAACGTCGTTATAGCGCTCAGTCGAACGTCTCCCCGCTGAACGTCGTTATGGTTCCCCGCCTATTTTCGCCCAGTCGAACGTCGAATCACCAAATGTTGCCCAAGCGTTCGTCGCGCCGCCGAACGTTGTCCTGCAAAACATCATCTTTTTCGCCTTCTGGAATGGGATAATTGTATTAATTTAATTGGCGATAAAAGGTGTTGATAGTATAAATAGTTATGACACATTTGTCATTCCCATTGTCGTGGTGGTGTTTGGCGGGGCGACATTCGGCAGTTCGACGTTTGGCGGGGCGAGGTTCGGCGAGACGGCATTTAGCTGGCCGACGTTTGCCGGGGCACCATAACGACGTTTATCGTTGTGTCGCTTCGACAGAACGACATATCGAAATCGCACAAATCAGCTTCCATAGTCCATACGTCTTTATCATTGCCATGTTAACAATAGTTCCTGTCATAAATCATATTTTCCAAAAGGGCCACTTCTCGATTCAATATCTCAGTTTGGCATAAAGCAATACGTAGGTTGTCATCCAACAAAATGGATTTTTGCCAAGTTTTAAAAAATGAGATAAGCGGAACAGAGTTAAAAAATAAACAGAGTCAAATGTGTATTTCCTTGGTTACCAAACAAAATGTTAAATTAGACTTTCATGAAGTTGAAATTGCTTAAGAATACTTTACAGTTATAATCAAATTTGATTGTTCGAAGAAACACAGTTGAAGAATACGTTTTCATTAACGTCAACAAAAACGTTTTAGCATAACTAATTTCGCAGGATCATTTCACGGCTTTAATCTTTTTTTCGAATAAAACATGCTGTAATATTCAGATTGCAAATTTTGATGCAGAGTACTACACATCTGAACGTTCTTAAATCTGAACACTGTAGTGTCTATTTTAAGACTGTACTTTTGGAAAGAGAGCATGAAGTATGTGTATATTTTTGATAATGAGTGTGTCACTAGCATATGTGTAATCATTTCTATTACCCTCTAAGATCTGCATTGTAAAATAATGTACTATCGACTTGCAAAATATCTTTATTCCTAAACCGTATTCGACTTCACTAGACAGTGGCAGCAATTAGATTATTTGGTTACTTTTGGAATTCTTCTGCTTTCTGATATAATTGAGAACTGAAATTACTGTATAATTACTACATATTTATCATTATTTGTTTAGACATTACTGAAGAAATAGGAAAACTGAAAATAAATAATTCAATTAATTAAAGATTAACTGTGACAATATAAACACAAAATGCCCCGGAAGACAAATGTGTCTGGAATTACAGTAATTGTTTTTCTCGAGTAATTTGTTCGTTTCCTGATAAACCTTTTGTTAATAACTGAACTGCAAAACTAAACAGAATTATTTAGGGGATATTTATTTCTGTGAGAATATAACTGAAATATCGTTTACCGAGGGAAATATATGTAAAACTGCACACCATTTTCAAAGTCTGAACAATTCTTTTAATTAAATTTTACCCGCAAAGTTCAGAAAGTTTTTTAATATGATATAGATTTTCTTATACAAATCTGAAAGAAAAATCAAAATTGAAAAGTCTTAAAAACTTTTCTAAATATAACTAAGACAAAAGTGCCATAAATACACAGAGAACTCAAATACATAAGTCGCGTGTCTCCTATCGTGCGTTGAAACGTTATTAATGTACCGTATCTACATTAGGACACATTCTTCTTTCGTATCCAGACATGAGCTGTCATTTACAAATACTTAATTATGGAAATAGCCGTAATTAAGTCTCATACTGGATTATTAGAACGGAGTTTTATATGTATATCAATGTATGTACACTAGTTTATTAATCATATTGATAATATTTAGCTGTCAGATTGTTAGATTATTTTCTGTTAAATACTGTGAAATCATTAATATTCGCGGGGGACTAATTTTTGCGGATTTCGTGGTTGAGTCAGTCCACAAAATTTAATCCCAACGAACAAGTAAAATTCCCATTCATTTTATGTTCAAAAGTTGAAATCCACGAATTCATATCCCCACGAAATTGCCGTTTTGACCAAAACCAGGAAAACTCGTGTCCACAAAAATTAATGATTTTACAGTATGCATTTCAAAGAAATTTGTTAGCCGTGAAAAAGAGGCTAAATATGCAAGAAGACATTAAAAACCCTTCATCTGAGCATTTGGAAAAAAGGATCTGTTTTACAAGGGATGTTAAAAATACCAAGAAAATTTCTCGGATATTGAATGTGGAAACTAAAATTACAGATTTCAGACCATGAACATAGTTTATTTACTGTTTCTAAGACAACGTTACTACTGCTACTATAATATTCCTTTGGTATCACTAAAATGGACACTGAACTGTGATGCACTGATCCATATCAATGAGCTCCTTAATTTCAAACGTGACACGTTTTTGTAATTGACTTCTAGCTTCTAAACCAAGTATCGTCAGCGATACACACCAGGTATCAATTAGACCTCCCATACTACTGATAAAGCCTTGTCCTTTCACCATATGCAGCATACATGTAACATTTGTCTCACCCGATTACAAGAAACTTAAAAAAGAAGCGGCAAGTAATTTTAAGCGAATATGAAACATGAAAAGGGACAAAATCGGACATGGTGATGTTATATGATGTTGCCAATGGGACCACCATTTGCTTATTGATTAGACAAAGAAGATATTATTTTAGCATGTCCTCTAAAATGTCCTTATCTACATAACACAACATTATTGCGCACCTCGTTGTTATAAAATTTGCATCCATCATAATAAAACATCTCTGCCGCTTCTGAACATTTTTCCAACTGAGGATTAAAAGTCAAAGAATAGCAAAGGCTGGTACAGAAGAACGAATATATGCAAAACATATATAATAACAGGCACAGCATATAATACGATCTATGATATTGTAATTTACCGGAATCTGTTAATACGCGAGGATTCCGAGTATAAGTCCACAGTAGATATATCTTGCTGAATATCAAATCTATTGAGGGTTCATTGAAGGTAACGAGCTTGCTTAACTCAATTTACTAGACTGACCACTTTGTCTGCTTTTGTAATGAATGTTCACATACGTAATATTACGGAATGCATAATTTAGCTACTTACGTCCCCTTTTAATTGTCTGCAATCTAAAGATAACTTAAAAATTGAGATTGCCGTTTTTATTGCCGACGATTACTAGTATAACAAATAATCCGAGATTTTAAGAAAATCGATAGTTTTGTATATATAAAAATACTAATTTTAGACTCGATTGTTAGTAAGATGAAATTTTAACTCAAATCGTTACACTACATATTCCTACAATCTTGATAATTATATTATGAATTAACAAATCTGTGTCGTAGAGCTGTTAGCTGCAATACAAATATAAATCATTTAGTGAAAATATACATGTACCTCTCAATATTAGTCTTTCCAAAATCGATTTTAACTAACTAACATAAAAGTTCCGGGATGAAAATATTTTTTACATGGACTGCTTTTCCTCAGAAAAAAAACACACCTTAAGAACTATCGCTCATTTCTATATTCATTAATCATGCTGTCAGTTCCGCCGTGCTTAAAGTTTCACTATAAGTAAAAAAAATGTAAATGCAGATGTTATTGTCTTATGTGACATCATGGTACCATTGCGGGGTTAAGGACGATTTTATTTAAGACTCATTGATGGTTGAGATGAATTTTGAACGAACATAGTTTTCAGTTGTTTCGAATAATCAACAAGACTTAAACGTGTAACTGCAAGATTCTGATGAAATAAGCGATCATGAACATTGAATTAAACATTTCCATTAAACCTCTACTGGTGTAATTGTTGATAGATTTTAATTTGTTCAAGTTAGAATGGCTAAACAATATGATCCTTTTTGCCAATTGCACATGATCTAATAATTCTTATAGCATGTACGTTTGACACCAATTTGTACTGAAATTTTATGGAATAATTTTACTATATTCTAGGTACTTATTTCTAGCAGAATTTGGCAACAGGCATTCCCAGATTGTATGCTAAATTTCTTGTAACGTACGAAAATAACCATATGTCAAATTTATCTCTTGATTAAATACTTTTTTTCTAAAAAGATAAAAGGAATCATTTAAATGCCTCATTATCTTGGTTTATGACATGATATTTGATATAATAAACATTTCTATTGATTTTTATTTAGCGGTAATATTTTCAAAATCGTCGCCATACTGATGACATCATGTCCGGATCCAGTCGCGGATCAGAAGAGATACACGTATGTTGCTTTTGTCTTAGACCCTGAAATAATTTTGGGTCTGTTGCTATGTTTCTCAGTTACTTTTGAGCGGGTGCAATATGATGCCCAAATACATAGCACTGTAGCATTATCGATAAAAAACAACCCTAAGGAGGAAAAACTAAACTGTATTTTACTGAACCTTATCTGATGCCTAGACAGAGTTTCACTTACTTTTTCCCCAGACATAGCGGATATACTTTCATCTTATCATAAATCTGTCAGACCTGTTCATCTAAATAAACATAAAAACAAAACGTTGTGGAAAGGGAATTAGTTAGAGTAGGTAATTCATTTGCTTCAGGGCATGTTATTATCGTATAATTGAATTAGCCGGCGGCCGTAGATCCAACTCAACGTTATGAAACCAATTGATGTCTTAACCATATATACATTATCGCAAGTGGCATAAAATGTTTTATAATTAGCGTCTCCAACATAACATGAGTGAAAACCAGTTCATGATGTTTTACTTAATGGAAGTAAAATAACAATATAAAACTATCGTATCAATTAACGATTGAAATGACTAGCGCTGTTATGCTTTGTGTAATGTCATCTTATTTGATATAATAGTTTATGAACACAACGCATACACTCCTTAAAATAATGACAATGTTGTACTTATATGTAAAACATCGTATAACATAAATAGCGAAGAAACTATCTAACAACACACGTGTCCTAAAAATGCCCGCAGTAAGGGCATGTAAAGCTAACCAAACGAGCTCTAATATTGTGTCATTTCAATTATTACAGAACAAACTGAACAAACAAAAACAGTCTAATGTTTGATAGCGCATGATTCTGTTTGCCATATTTGAACCAGAAATGTCCTCCTACATGTATTCCCTTCACGGATTTTACTGCCTTTCTAAAATGTATAATACGATGCATATTACAGATATGTGAAAAAATATACATTTCTATATGACAGCTTAAACCTGAAATGTAACCAAAAGTTTGTTATACGAAACAAACTGTGTCTACCAATGAACGATAAACAAAAAAAAATACTTAAGGGTACTCACTTTCTATTTCAAGATGCAAACATCTCTGACAATTTTTGGGGACATTTGAAAGTGTTGAGGTATAAGAAATGGAAGCTAAAAGATCAAAAACGTTCAAAAAAGTTCGACAATGGTACGCAGTTTGTTTTTTTTTTTTCAATTCTATTGGGCCAGTCGTTCAAGTGCCTTGTCCATCTGGCGGGGCGTATATTCTCCGTGACGATTTGATAAAAGACACTGTGTCTGAAATCATTTGTACTCCACCTCTGATTCATGTGGGGAAGATGTCAGTTACTTGCGGAAAACAGGTTTGTGCTTATAGCGAATCCAGGAACACTGGTTAGGATAACTGCCCGCCGTTACATGACTGAAATATTGTTGAAAAACGGAGTTTTTAAACCCAAACAATCTGAAAACAAACAAATTGTCCATCTGATCATACAGTCACTGGACGATTCTACAAGAACTCTGTACTGAAGAAAGTGAAAGAGTTTTACAATAAGAAACGCCCAAGCAAAGGATGGTCAGGGGTTCATCTTTTCCACGACATTGCCTCCTCTCAGAAATGCGAGGTTGTTTAGTCATTTTTGCTTCTGAAAATGTGGAATTTGTAAACCTTCCGCGTTATTCATCTGACCTGAGTCCATGTAACTATTTATTTCCAGGGCTTGGGCTTAAGAAAATGCTTTCTGGAAAGAAATATAAGTCCAGAAGTTCTCTTGACAGCGCCATTTATCAGTTTCTCCAACAGACACCTAAAGAATACTATTTATCTGCTTTTCGCGATTGGGTTAAAGGGTTACAAAAATCTGTTTCGGTAAAGGAGGAATACTTTAAAGGTAGTAATAAAAATAGTTTTGATAAAACGTAGCACTTAAGAAATCCGAACCCAAAGACAGATTTTTTTCAGGGCCCTCGTATACTTTATTATCCTTACTTAAAAAACAACGCTATTATGCAGCTGTAATTCAACCTAAAGTTAACAGATCTCTTCAACTTGTACTGATCTGCGTTGGGTGCTGCCCTCAGTTTATTCAATGGACCTTAGTCTGGTGTTTCCTTTGCTTCTCAGTCCTCAACAAAGAAGTCCTTCAGTTTTTCTTTTAAATATATTTACATTAGAATATTTAATGTTTACCTATCTCGCTTCCTTTTGCCTTACTGGTCTTAGGTATTCAGATAATGTGGGTGACTTTTAGTTTCACTAAAACATCGGAGAACGTTTTTATAAACTGTTGCCCCCGTTGTGCTCCTTTTTGGTCGTTTTGTCTACGTTTATATAACTGTTGCGTTCGGTCTTTGCATTACTGTGAGCTTATACGTCTGTATATACCATGCTGTAGAGTTTCGAGTTTCGTGGTAAAGGAGGCTACGTTCTCTAAACATATCCGTTTCTATTGCTCAGTTGTGTGTGTGTGTGTGTGTGTGCGTGCGTGCGTGTGTGTGTGTTCGGGTTTAACGTCTTTTTCAACATTTTTTCAGTCATATAAACGACGGTGTCTATTGTACATGTAGCAGTGAGCACAATGTCCAACTTTATAGTGCTGCCTCACTGGAATATCACGCCGTAGACACGTGACATGATACCCCATCCAGTCACATTATACTGACACCGGGCTGACCAGTCCTATCACTACCCTCTTAATGCTGAGCGCCAAGCGAGGAAGCTACTAGTACCATTTTTTACGTCTTTGGTATGACGCGGCCGGGATTGCTCAGTTGTCTTTATAGCTATAATGACCGTTATTTTTTCGATATTTTCTTTCGCCGTAAGTCATTTTACTACAGGAAGTCAATGTTGTTTGATGATTATCCTTATGGAATAAATCAAAATTAGAAATGCTTACCTCATGTGTCAGCTTTATGAAAATGATTAACATTTTGAACGTAATTATGTTTAATGCGTATGTTCTATCACAATTTCACTCTACAAACAGATTGTTTCCCTTGTATAAAGAGTTAAGAGGGTTAAGGTAGGTCTCTACAACAAATTTGTGTATTTCTGCTCACCTATATTTGTCCGTTGTTTAATCCGAGTATCTATGTTTGTGTGCGTCATAAACTGCTCACCTATATTTGTCCATGGTTTAACCGGAATATCTATCTTTGTGTGCGTCATAAACTGCTTACCTATATTTTCCCATGATTTAACTGGAATATCTATGTTTGTGTGCGTCATAAACTGCTCACCTATAGTTGTCCATGGTTTAACCTAAATATCTATGTTTGTGTGCGTCATAAACTGCTTCCCTATATTTTCTCATGATTTAACCGGAATATCTATGTTTGTGTGCGTCATAAACTGCTCACCTATATTTGTCCGTGGTTTACCTGAATATCTATGTTTGTGTGCGTCATAAACTGCTCACCTATATTTGTTCGTGGTTTAACCTGAATATCTATGTTTGCGTGCGTCATAAACTGCTCACCTATATTTGTCCATGGTTTAACCCTAAATCTATGTTTGTGTGCGTCATAAACTGCTCACTTTTATTTGCCTATGGTTTAACCTGAATATCTATGTTTGTGTGCGTCATAAACTGCTCACCTATATTTGCCCATGGTTTAACCTGAATATCTTATGTTTATGTGCGTCATAAACTGCTCACCTGTATTTGCACATGGTTTAACCTGAATATCTGTTTGTGTGGGTCATTAACTGCTCACCTATATTTGCCCATGGTTTAACATGAATATCTACGTTTGTCTGCGTGAAAAACTGTTCACCTATATTTGTCCTTAATTGTTTAAATTAAAAATCTATGTTTGTCCGCAAATAAAAAAACTCTTCATCTAGTGTATATGTTCCCATGGTTTAAACATGTTTGTTTTTTTTTAGCTATAAACTCTACACTTGTACTTTTGCATTTTTGTGTGTCTTTAGTAGAAAATGCTGCACTACATTCCATGCGGTTGTGCTCCGTCTTATATACTATGACATCTACATATTTGATGGATTAGTTTGACATTACCTTAGACTGTGTTCTATTTAAGAACACACTCGCTTCTAATTCGACGCTATACAACCAAAAATGATAACGGTACATAGAGACACATTGTCTATCAAACATGTTAATACAGTCTCGTCTTCTGCTTTGTTTGGATCACATATTGTTTATGGCGTTTGTTATTTATTTCCTGTCAAGTATAACTGACAATCGTCAAGGATCCAAATGGCATCCAGATGTGGCGTCCATAATATATAAGGGAAACATCCAAAATGCGCCATAAGAGCTATATCTCAATTTGTTTTAAAATAATGAAGGCAGTAGGAGGTAATTCCAGCGCAGACTTAAATTGGTAGTAAATTACGTTTTTGACGTCTCGACCTTTTGTTTCCAGTTTTCACAAAGTCGAAATTGAATAATTGCTATTGCGATCAAAATTGCTTACTGGTCATCATATATAATGGCAAACAGGAGGATAAATATAGTGATATTATTGTTATTTCTGTCCTTTTTTGTATAGGCCTATCGACAATTCTGTTTAAGGCCTCACCAAATTAAAAAGTTGTTCATCGGATTTGCTGCTCGTATATTCAGAAACACACAAAAATATATATTGTTTTGTTTTTGCTTGCGCTCGCCCCATTTAAAAAAATCAAGCCAAAATTTGTTGGTGCGCTACTTTTTACGGACGTATCAGTGTACAAATGCTTATAATTCCAGTCCCAGATTGTTCTAAAATGGACTTTAATCACAATAAATACTTTTCGTATATAATATATCATGATACTTATATTTAGTTGCATTAAAGTTATTTCCCCTTATGCAGTTACGCCATTTTCTTCGAATGTTTATCAAATTGGTTTGCTACAAAAATCGGATTTATTTCATTGAAAATTGGATGAAAACACACACTAATTTATTTGATAACATCAATCTACATTATTTTGGTAAGTATTAAGTAATAAGTATTGATGCATGTCCCCTTTCTGTTTTCTGTTTTTCCTGTCCAAATGATCAGCATTTGTATACGAAAGTGTTTGGGGTAAGGAATTTACATTATGAGTTGTGATCAGACCAATTTAGATCTTCAAATTTTCTAAACCTCGAGTAGAATAATGTTAATGCACGTTAATCTCCATTTCAGACCTTAATTGCAGGCCTGGTATTTTTTAAGGACTGTTCCTGATTTCAGGCTTTTGACAGCCAGAATTTCCCTGTATAACTCTATTGAAAAAGACATTACAGGCTTTTGATTTTTGGCTGAATCCCAGGCCTGTAATTGAGACTTTGTTTCAACAAATTTAATCTGTTAAGAAAGTTTTAAGTTAGAACAAGAGCTGTCCGTAAGGCAGCATGCTCGACTTATCTCAGTGCTTGACTCTGAATTAGAGCTTTGCCAGTTAAAGGGGCATAGTCAATAGCTTTGAAAGTAACACAGATATTAGACGATGTTATATGAAACTTTAACCAAAAAATTCTAAGTTATAAAGGGGCATAATTCTGTCAAAATTCAAACACGAGTTATGGGGATTGTTTCTCCTGGTGTAGACTTTGATAGTAAAAACTATTTTAAGTTTCAAGTCAAAAGCTTTAATAGTAACAGGGATATTTGACATTATCAGAAACTTCGAAAAGTCAAGCTAAAAATGCTATTTTCATTTTCATAGCAGTAAATATTCAAGTCACATACTGTGAAAACATTAATATTCGTGGGATACTAATTTTCGTGGATTTCGTGGTTGAGCCAATCCACAAACTTTAATCCCAATGAGAATAGTTTGTCTGTTTGTTTAAAAAATCCCTAGTATGTAATGGATTATTCCAGGGAACAGTTAAACAGGTAGCATATCACGCTAGTCTTCATTTTGACTTTACGCGTAAAGGTTTCGAATATGCTTACGTTTGGAAAGTAATGTTAGTCCAATAGCGCATCTAAGCCTATCTGAACCCGCCCGGTTAGCTCAGTAGGGAGAGCGTCGGTCTACAGATCGCGGGGTCGCGAGTTCGATCCCCGGGCGGGGCGTATGTTCTCCGTGACGATGTGATAAAAGACATTGTGTCTGAAATCATTCGTCTTAAACCTCTGATAATTCCTGTGTGGAAGTTGGCAGTTACTTGCGGAGAACAGGTTAGTACTGGTATAGAATCCAGGAACACTGGTTAGGTTAATTGCCCGCCGTTACATGTCTGAAATACTGTTGAAAAACGGCGTTAAACCCAAAACAAACAAACAAAATAATCTGATCTGATGCTGTATGCTGTATCATATATATACCTTAAAATTGAAACAATGACATACCCTATTGGTCGCAGAAATTGATAGAGAAAATATTGTAGTAGATGTCTATAAAAAAATAAATCTACCAGTAAAGAAAAATCTTGGAAATGTCTTTAAGATAATTCAATGCCTTCAAAATTTGCTCATTGTCTTGAAACATTCTTGGCTCATTTGTTTCCCTGCCAAGAAATAATTTCTAAATCAAATGATTCACAATTAACGATATTCAGTTCCTCATTAAAACTAAGAGTTATCACCTTTTCTCTTACAGCATAACCACTCGAGCCCAAAAGTTTCACCTAAGAAGAACATAAGATATGCGCTTAAAGAAGTGTCCGGTCATTCAGAAAAATCAGTCAAATCTATTTGTGCTTGTATGAAGATATGGACTATATCTCTCGATTACTAGATATGATATATCACATGATTCTGAACAAATATCATGCTACATCTTTATTGTAGCTTGATCAACTGTTTTGGAAAAGTTTGTTTCAGTTGGTTTGAACTTAAACGTAATGATTCGATGTGGAAAATGTATATATTTCTCCCTAAAGTGTTAAGTACATGACAACAGAGCCCTGCAATTACTTAATTTTCTTTTTAGACCAGTGATGACAAACGTAATAAAATGTAAGTATACTAGATATATGGAAAGTTATAAAAGGTGAAAGACATAATATTGAATCATTATCTGTCGTAACAATATCTATTGATTAATATGAACAAGAAATGTCTTTAAAAAGACAAACGGCGTAAAGGTAATAATATTTTTGCGCATGGAAAAATAAGAACTAAACAGGATGTACTGACAGAAAAGATTTGGATATTAATCTATGGACACATGATTCGTTTCCAAATATTTCAAATAATCAGAAAATTTATATGATCAATAGGTATCCTTTCAATTACGGCCTGTGCCGATTCTGAATAAAAATTGCGTTAGATCAGAATTCATAATAAGTAACCTACTAACACAAAGGCTAGATCCGCATACAATTAGTTTGACTGGAAATAAAAATAATCCCTAGAAGCTTTTGAATCACTAGTGACTCCACCTTCCCCCCCCCCCACCCCCGGCCACACCCACACACACACACAATTCTAATTACTTAATTAAGTTCTCAGTTTTAATAAAACGTAAAGCTAAATTCAAGATGAAGTCAGTTAAACATTTGCAGGTTTGGAGAACTTAAATAATTGTTGAAATTTCTATGTTGTTTTTTTTGAGTCAAGGAATTTCGCTATCTGATTATCACGTTTGTTTACCTATAAAATGCAATTTTGAGAACCAGCTTGCATGAAATGATACAGAAAGAGTAAATATACCATCGCGTGCTGACGACAGAACACGTGGGAATATTTCGCAGACTTTTCAGTATAATATGAGCAATAAACGGGCAAACAATTATTCCATCTTTTCATCTGAATTGCCTTTGGACAATGATACCCTTGTTTTGTATGTTTACGTTTAAGCTTCAATTATCTATACATGTAATAAGCAAATAAAATCCGGTTAAGAACCGACCAAACCTGATAAAAACTATTCTATAATAAGATTTATGATCATAAGCGTATATGTACTAGTTAAATTGAGTATGTTATAAACATATTGAATGGTCTGTCTATCAAAAGTCATAACTCGGACCTCTGGTCATTGACTGGCGAGAAATTTAATAAGTGTTTTATAACGCGAAATCAGATACCAATTTTCACAGTTTTTTCTTGAAATGCTTTGACTTATTAAATCAGTCTTGAATATAGGCCCGTCAAATAGCACCAACTACGGACAGGCGATTTGCATTAGGATCCACGAAACAATCTGATTGTCAAACTGTGTTTTGACTATTTATCGTAACAACAACTAATAACTCTCGCATGATTTTATCAGCGGTTTCAAAAGATATTTGAACAATCAATTGTATAAAGTTTAACGTCATACCGTTTAACATTTATATTTTCGATTAATACCTTTTATTAATTGATTGATGGTCTTGTTACTACCGCTAGAAAAGTGAGAATGAATTGTTCCAGTCTTTAGAATTGTATTCTTATATCTTTGGCAGATCTTTTCGGTAGATTATGTCAAAACATATTCTACTCATGTCAGTGAACTTTGGCAGGTTACAGAAGATTCAATTATCTTGTCATTTCTATTTGCACAGTCTGTTGGTCAATATAAATTATACAAATAGTATGACCTACTTGATAGATTTGTTTCTGTATCAAAGTATTTTTGACAATCATAGAGCAGAATCAGAGTGCTCTAGGATACAGACATGCTATTTTATGACCACTCCTGTCGGTTTTATCAATGTAATCTTACTTTATTGCAGGATTGATCTTTGATATTTCCATCAACATGACAATAAAAAGCAAACATCGTCACATCTTAGTTCCATTTTTAGACATTTATGATCAGTGAAAGTACCAGAGTATGTGCGTTTCTTTCTGAAATTGCTACTCTATAGGTTACAGTTATTATGTAGAAACCAATCATGTGCACAGAAAGACCGATGTATTTGCCTTAACTGATTTTCATTAAGGTCAGCCTATTGTAAAAAATGTCAAGATGTAAATTGAATTTCGTTTTACAAGAAACAGTGGCACACTCTTAAAGCACATGATTTTTTCTCTCAATATTTTATGGAGGTGAAGACCAAGGACGCACGTTTGAACTTTAGGTCCATCAGTCTGTCTGTCCTTCACACTACATGTATCTTCTGTACTCATTTATTCCTTCAGTTTTTATCCAATGAAAATGAAACTTACTATTCATCTTTAGCATGAACCTGACACAATGTCTACGCTTTTGTATTTACCAAATTTCTCTTTAAAATATCACAACTAAATGTAGTTCGAGTATTCAGCCTCTCCAACAGTTTCCATCCGAATCAAATGACACTTGATATACTTCAACAACATGAACTGGACATGCGCATATTGGTGGGGCATTCATGCCCTTGTATTATATCTTGAGTAATAGACCGTCTTGTACTTACTCCATACTAAAAATACTCATCCCTTGACATGTAACTTGTGAACTTATTTACTCATACAATTTACAGCAACTGCAGATAAACTAGGTTCACATCATCACATGAAGTGTTAAGGACTTTTCTGTTCAGTTATTTGTTCTCATATCAACGTATAAATGACTAATGATCTCTCTCAGTGCCCCATCCCCCCCCCCCCCCCCCCCCCCCCCCTACAAACTCTCTCTCTCTCTCTCTCTCTCTCTCTCTCTCCTTCTCTCTCTCTCCCTCTCTCTCTCTGTCTCTCTCTCTCTCGCTAAATGATTTTACTTGCATACATTCAGATTGAAAAAGGAACTGCTTTATAGTGTAAGTCTTTCCATTGTCTTGCATTTCTTGGTGTAGTGAATACATGACTCGTAGCTGTCGTCGAAACTTCAATATTATGCCATACTTTCTAATACGAAAATGTTTTCTGTCATCATCGGGGCTTAACTGCCATTTTAGAACGTTTATTATGCAAATAACCATGGTTAAGGTTCAGTATATGAATGTTAAAACGTAGTGAAATCAATGCACTAAAATCTATATGTTTGTTACTCATGATTTTCATATATTCATGCAAAGAATGTATCTGAGGCTAGCCCCGGTGTGTTTAATACATGTAAATATTTTTGATAAAAATAACTAATTCAAGTATGATGTATTCGTATATACTCGTACATTTTTGTAATGAAATTATACGTTTATGCAACATATTTGAAGATCATGTTTTTGTTTTTTGTTGACTGTAAACTGACATTAAAATATTGAATAACTGATCTCCCAACACTATGCAGGTATAAACTACGGGTATCTATGTTATTTAATGCTTAATTGTATTTTTGTTTATCTATAGGATTACTCCGTTCGTACTGTTACAGAAATTAAAGGTAAAACTGATATTCAAGTTCAACAAGTTTGACCTGGGTTCTACAGTATTTCAATTGAGTAACGGTGAAACATTTTTAAACAGTTTTTATACAGTCTGTTTATTACATCTTCGTTTTCATTAAGAAATATTTTGACTGGATTTATCCGTTTGTTAACATGCAAAAGTAACCACGTGATTTAAATAAAGTACGGGGTATTTCTGGTAAACGATTATGTCACGTAATAACTCCGGTGACAAAGGGAATAGTAAACAACACTTCGAAAGTCAACAGTTTTTATTTAAAGTTCAACCCAAGTTCTTAAGGAAAAATGAGACGCACTGACAATGATAGCTAACCCATAACTAATAGAGTCTATTCAGTTCGGTTCCCGTGCCGTTCTCTCAACGGTTCTCCCTTCTCTCTCGTTAATCAGAGTTATATACGAAATATACCCAAGAGCATTGTTGGTAATTAGCTATCATGTCCGAGCGTTATTACAAATATGGTGATACAACATTCTGCAGACTGCTGAATCTGCATGAAACTGCAATGTATAATGGAAATATGCCAGCGTCCAGTTGGCTACCTGTATGCCTGGTACAGAGAAGAACTGTACTCTGTTAACCTTAGGATAAGAAATATACAATTATACACATGTATGAAACAGAAAGATCAATATTTCGGAGAAGCAATATTTTAGAATACTGAACTGTTTCTATATTACTTTATAACTATGTCCTGAACGGCCATTACATTACAAATTCCTTTCTTTCTTCTCTTTAAAATAAAATAATAATTTAAGTATGAACATGTCATAATAATAAAGTAAAACTTAACTGGCCATTACATTACAATTAATCCTTTTGTATATTGCTATTTATGTGCAAATTTATGTAAAACTGATTATTGTTATAGGTCCACCGTCCTGAAAAAGGGCATACCTGTATTTTTACATTTTCATTTGAAGATCTTTTCACTGGTTGAATGATCAATCGTAAAATCTGGCTCGAGGCTCTGCCAAGTTACCGCGTAAACAGTTAGCCAGGAGCTGGATATTCCCATCCGCACCTACAGCACGAGATAGAAACTTTTTCTTGCAAGCAATAGTAAATAATTAACAAGTAAATGACTATTTTATAGCAGTCTTCTTACAGTAGTGTATTCAAACAAATCGCGGGAAAAATGTTCGTAAACAGGAAATATGTCATGCTGTTTCAAAGACAAATAACAAAGTTTAGTTCCTGTTTTGTAAGCTCAACTGAGAGGAGTTCTTCGTCTCATGAACTGATTGATAGATAACCATCAAATTTTGTCCCTAGCATCCTGGTAAGGTCCTCCTTAAATTTGTCCCGCTGGACTGACTTTATGAGCCGGAGAAGCTTAAACTGGAAAATCCTTTAAACGACTTCTTCTCATGAGTCGTTTGGGTGATCATTACCAAACTTAGACTGTATAATCCTTGTAATGTGTTTTTAAATTTCATTTGAATGGTTCGATTGATTGGTTTTAGAGGAAGCCAGTGCTGAAATAGAACGACTCCTCATGAACCACCCAATATATCATCACCAAACTTGGTCTGTAGCATCCTTTTAAAGTCCTCTAACATTTTAACATGTGACCTAGAGATATATCAAATTATCAAACGGCAGATTCCTTAAGAAACGGATTTTTACGTATTTCTGAAATATTTTGATGTCATAGATGTAAGTTTACGCCATTCTCCGAACAAAACCGATAGTTCCCGAATATGGATGTACGGTACGGGGATTACGAACAACCAAATTGGCACGGTCTTGGGTTAAATATCGACCCTTCCGAAAAAACTACCGCGAGCGCCTTTAAATGATGTAGTTACTTCTATGAGTAATCCTTTCTCTACTAAGAGTCTATTCATTATTTTTCTCTGAATTTTCACCATTTAGCTGGTTAAACTCTGCTGAACTTTAGAAGGAAGTAGTTTATTAGAGCAAGTACCTAGGGGACTTTGTAAAAAGTAACAACGACATCAATCTGGATTTTTTTTAGCGTATTACTTTTTATTAGTAGGCCAATAAAATGCAGAACGTATGTTGTACAACAACTTTTCCGCATATCTCGCGGATGTAATGGTACACTCTTACATATCGTACATATCTAGACGCGTGATAGATATTTTCTTTAATATAAAGTGATATATATAGCGCTGATTGGCTATATGAGCTAAAGAATACCCAAATTTGTTTACTCTAGATATGCTTCAGAAAGTTCTTTAACTTAATTTGTTGTTAATTTGATCCAAAAGTAAATACCAATATTGGCCGATTTTGATGAACCAATCAGAAGTCGTATCACTTAAGGCCGAGTTGATTCACCAGTCATATTATAGGAATCTGAAATTGGGTTGTGATGGTGCAAACCATTGCAGCCTTCATCCTTGTATAACTTCTACAGTTACTGTAGTATTACGGAAGATATCATAAGGTAAATAATAATAAACGATAAATTCCAGTCAAACTATCCAAACTGAATATTTTATATAAACCTCACCATTTCACAAAATTGACCAGACCAATTGGCTATTGTTTATCATGTGCAGTTATCTCCTTTACGTAATCAGGATACAATATAAGAAATGTTTTCTTTATTTCGATTTACTCCTGAGGCTGATTCATTTAAAAATAAAAATGAATAAAACTATTGGCATTCATATTCTCATATCGATGATTATCCTCTTTTGTTCCTTACATGGTAATAACAGAAATAAAACTAAGATGATCAACATCTTTCAAACTGGAATAATCTTAATTAAAAGTTGTTGGTTATTACCACTGGCTCTTTTCCGCTTATTGTGGCGGGCTTGTTTATAACACAAGAGGTGTTTTGATTTTTTACACCGGCATATTTTAAGGCAATAAATATTTTAACAAAAATAATTAAATAAGTCTAAAACGATCGATAGTACAGAGTTGTTACCTATTTTCTAATCGGTGATTCGTTAGATCACTAATCAACCATGTTGCTTTCTATTTTTTATGACAATTTACTCAGACATATAGAATTACCGCACTGGAAAACTAATCTGAATTGCTAGTTTGATACAAATGTTGATTTTTTTAATAAGTAGGAGGGGATTTTTGGATTTGTTCTTATCCGCACGTCTGTCCATGCTCCAGGATATCGGTGGGTCTGAATTTTGTCTTGCATAATACCATAACAGAAGTGTATGACCATCATTTGATTGTTTGCTATTCAGCACCTGAAGTTATACACCTTGGATTTAATTTTGGATTTCACTAGTAAGACCAGAGTTATGGCCCTTGAAAGTAAAATTTCTGCAGAAAGTGTCTGATAGATAGTGTTGCACGTGTCTCAAAAAGTATTTAAATATAACAGCTAAAGAAATGGTAATTTAATACGTATTACTATTATCTTTAGAATAAGCTTGTTATACCTCAAGTTCTGTTTCAATAAAAGTTTTGATAATGATACATTTCGGCCAAGTGTACATTGCTTGGCCTTAAAAATCTTACTCTAATGACAAAATCCATTAAAACTTGCAATGTATAGATTTTTTACTTCCTTTGTTTTGAAGTAGATACACACTCTCTCCCACTCTGTAACATTTCAACTTTCTTGGAGTAGTAATACTGCTATCTTATATGCGGTGAATAATTTTCCTCAGATTCACGAAATATGGATTACATGTCTCGCTGCGTTCAATGAATCACCAATTTAATGCATTTCCCCATTCGAAAATATGTTCTGTCATTACCAGACTTTAGCTGTCATTTAAGAACGTTTTATTATGCAAATAACCATGGTTACTATATGGTGCATGAATATTAGGCAAGATTATTTAATCAGCCAGCTAAAATGTGTACATTAACATTGTTTCTTGTAATATTTAGTTATTCATACGAAGAATAATAGCTTTGAGGTAACTCACTATATATGCTATATTGAAGATTATTTTCTTGATAAATATAACCTATCACTGAATAGTAGAATAATACACTGGATATAATACGGTGTTCGCAAATAATGTGGACACTAGACTGCAAATCATGGTGGTCATGATATTATTTTGTAAATGAGAATTTATTTACTTTACAGTTTGCCACATTATTTTCAACAAACAATATTCAAAGGTTTAAATTTATATTTCTACATGTGGTTTATCAATGTCCGTTTCTGACTGAATACAGTGAACACAGTAATCAGTCACTGTCTTTTGGATGTCCCGTTCCTGATCTGATCTGCAAGGGTTTCTTTGAATTTAGCCATCTCTATGTTTCCCAGATAAAGCCAAATAATTAATGAATATTTTATAAAAATGCATTACATATTTGTCTGTTATTTCAGCCGCTTGATAGAAACGAGTATAATGAAATTTCTCTTCTATTCGTGATGTTCAATTCCTTTGTGAAATCCTGAGATGTTGTTCTTGATAAAACCCATAAATATCCTTATCTAGAAATGATGATTATTACCGTTGACATCTAAATGATAAACCAATGACAAGGTTTTTTTGTAAAATGTTCAGCCACTAAAAACATTGAGTCAGATCTTGATCACATGCGTTATATTCAATTTAAGAAAGTGGGATAAGGCTACTTAGACTTTAGTTATTATTCCCAACCTAAATTTTTAAGTTTTCAGGCAGTTGGTCGTATTTTAAGTTTTGAATAGTTAAAAAGGAGATAAGTTACTATACTAGTAGTTAAAATATGAAAGAGCAATAGAGACATAAAAGTTGATGTTTTTGCTTGCAGGCGGCATATAATGTAGATTATTTTTCAAATTTTTCAGTAGGACGTAAGATTCTCATGACATACTGTTATGAAATAACAGTCTTCTATCCACTAGACACATTATCGTCCCGTGTTATAGCATCTATGATGTAATAAAAATTGACATGATAGTTTGTAAACATCGCTTATAGGCTACGATCCAACGATTATCTACTAGTAGATTCTAGATTTGGATGTGCAAACATGGCAGATAAAGTTTCTATTGTTGTGTTGCGTGATGGCTAACAAATTTATCTAGAAAGAAACTTATCATCAAATTATACCCGAAAACAGGCTTGACCTGACGACCTCTGGTGATGCAGTGTTATTGGAGATGACTGACGCTAAGTGGCCACCAAATAGATTACTGAAGAATCGGCTGATATAGTAAATTATTTGAACTAGAGGAATTGTTATTTTGCATTAGGACTACTGCAGAAAACCACCCGTGACGTTTTTCTCCTATTACCTGTATGGTCAAAATTAAGAGTTTCCTTATTTTTTGTTAAGCCTCAGTTCTTTTTGTCGGATTGTTCCTACGCTTTTGCTGAAAACTTTGTTCAGTCGCATCGTTTTTTCTAATTGAATTTTGCGGGGCTTTTTGGCAGTCAACTCTCTATTTTCAGTCTGCTTTTCAAGTTTGAATTTTGTTTCATTTAGGCCTGCTGTTTTTTTTTTTCTTTTCTTTTCCTTTTTTAAATAACTTAGCTTTGATTTCTTTTTTTTATATTTTAATATTTCATTTTTACATCGGTATATTGTAGGTTTTATGAAAAATACATTTGTAGTTTGTTTAATTAACTGTAGATGTTCATTTCAAAAGAAAACCTATCTAAACAGAACTAACATTAACAATTATGTAACACTAATATTGTACCACATTTAAATATTTTCACGGTGTAAATAAGTTATGTTTACGGTATTATCATTCTTTGCTGAGTTAATTTTGATTTCATACGACTGTGCTGATAAATGAGCTTATTGTGCATCTTTTCACCATATTATAAAAATTCGCAATTACATGATATCGCACTTTTAAACGATAACAAAATTAAAAACAGGCAATGTCCTTGACACTTGACACTTGAATGTTAATCAATTTAAATGATTAGGAACAGAATTTTGAAAATTCGCTCTATCTGCAGCCTCTTTGAGAAAATTACATGAATTGCCTCTTATAAATGTATACGTATCGCGAGATTTATTCAACTGTTTCTAAAATTTGTTAAAAAGAAAAGAAAGATATTGTTCATTCTGTACATAGAGAAACTAAATCAGATATTCCCGCTTAAAACGTCGCGGCGATGCTTTTGTTCGGTAAGGTGAAGATCCAGTCATTACGCGAAAGGAAGCAGGAGCTTATATCAAATTGAATATCCTGCTGAAAAAGTAATGAGAAAGCTTTGGGTCAGTAAGGCCGAAATCCAGTGAATTATATTTACTAATTCATTCGTCACTAATATTCATTGTCTTTTGGATCATTTGATACAAGTCGCTACATTTTTGAAATTTTTCATAACAAAATTGAAAGGAAGACAAATTGAACATGATTCTTTAATGCATTTTAAGAAAAAGAAAACAGCTTTATACGAGCAGACTGTAACAACGAAAATAACACGAATTTCTTCTCATTTTAAGACTAGTACATTTCCAGAACACTCCGTAAAATTATATCATTTAAATAAACTGTGGCCAGTGTTGGAAACACTGATCTATTTTTAGCAAATCTCGTATAATTTCTATTTACACGAGATGTGGGTTGAAATACAGTGTTCAGAAGAACAAACAATATGAAGATCTTGTTTACAGCTTTATCAAAATATTTGCTACAATCGCCTAACTGATACATGGGCTTTCTAGGACACAGACATACTATTTTACGACAATTCTTGTCAGTTTTATCAATGTAATCTTATTTTATTGCATGATTGTGGTTTGAACGTCCATCAACATGTCAATAAAAAGCAAACTTCGTTACATCCTTGCTCTGTTTTTCGTTCAGTGGAAGTATCTGCTTTTTTAAAGGGTGAATATTACAGTGAAACTGCATTAAAAAGAGAACCAAAGACGAACATGGTCATTCCAACGGAAAACCAACGTAAAGGTTAATGAACTATTCTGTTTGTTTGACATTTTCACTACCACCAACGAGTAATTGTTACGAAAGACCGGTGGTGACATTTCAATTTCAAGAATTCATGATTTCTGATTATGAATTCGTGAAGTAGAAATCATGAAGTATTTAAATGAAATCGAGAATTCTTGAATTTTTGACGAGGAATATGGAGATCTGACACATATATCAGCCGCACCATGAGGAAACCAACATAGTGCATTTGCGACCAGCACGGATCTAGGCATCCTCACAGTCTGGTCTGGATCCATACTGTTCGCTTTCAAAGCCTATTGCAATTAGAGAAATCGTTAGCGAACAGCATGGATCCTGACAAGACTGCGCGGATGCGCATGCTGGTCTGGATCTATGGTGGTCGCAAATGCACTATGTTGGTTTTCTCATGGTGCGGCATATTTTGTATTATTTGTTATATATTAGAATAGAAGCAACCAACACACGACTGGGTCATCGCGACATGAAATACAAGGTTATGGTGATTGCCAAATCAGTTCAATCCATATTGATTCATTTGATAATTTCTTCTTGAATTCCAGAGCTTTTTAATCTAAAATCAGATGTCTTATGACTCTATTTGGGTCATACTGAATATATTTCTACAGATATCTTGGGTATTTTGATTTCTGACAAGGCAATCTTCTAACTGATTCCAAACGGTATGCAGATTTGAGAAAAAGACAACAGGTAAATCTATTACAGCACACTTTTTAATATAATTTAAATCTTTCACGGCAACATCAGAGAAATGGAAGGGGATTACCTTATTGAACACATATAACTCAATAATGCAGGTGACAGAATAACTTTTAGACAGAGAAACGAATACTGGCTTTACTGCTATGCGTAACATAATTCTATACTAATTTCTCACGCCTGAGATGGATCACATATAGACTTTTGACAGTTTTCATTACTTTATGTCATTTGTAATTGAAGAACGTCAGAAATTCCATCAAGGAGCGCTAGAAAATATTGGAAGCATGTTTATTTGCGTCAAAAGGGCAATAGCCCTATTATTTTAGAAAGAACAACGACTGCTATACTTAGCTATACAGTAAATCATACATTTATGATTTTTTCATTCAGAAACTGTCAAGCCGAATCCCTGAGTGATCTTAAAATACAGGGCAAGCAGCAGAAGATGTATGCTTTTCACTATGTTCTGGTATTTTTGATAAATTGATATACATATTATCGAATGCCTGCCCTTTATTAAAGCTCTTATAGTCCACAGTCTAACATTATGATTTAAAAAGTGTGCGATAAAAATTTAAGCCAGACCGTTAGTTTTATGTTATATCATAAAACTGTATAATGATGTTTTAAATATTTGTGTAAAACCACTATTATGTAATAAACATTATACCTATGTGTGTAAACAGAATATTAGTCAACTTTTTGTCGTTTGAAAATTGTGTATTAGACGGCATTGATTTCACTTGGTGAGGTAGCTCCAAAATCTGTCATTGTAGAGTTTGCACGAATGTTTCTGTGTATATTTTTGTAGATTACAAAATCTTGACCATGTTTGATACATTGATATGCACATAGAATTAGTTTATTTTGCATTTTGAGTTTGGACTGATATTATGAATTCTATTCTGAATTATGTATAGATTTGAAATATAAAATAATAAAAAGCAGTTGACCCTCAAAGCTTATACAAAGTGTTAGTGCTATCAAAGGAACACGAGTGTATTTTCATACTGCATTATATAAAACTCGTTCAATAAAATAATAAAATCCTTGGATTTGTCGAGCAGTTTGTCTTTTTCATTAAACGAGCTTAATGCTTTAGAAAAACATTGCACCGTTTATTTCACTGCCACGACGTCAACTAAATAAAACAGTTACCGACTTAAGGAGTGCGACCTTTAACAAACATTTAGATAGCTCTATGAAAAATGAATGGATGAAAATTGAGAATATTTCTGATTTATTCTCGTTTTTCGTTTGGCTCTAATTTAAGCCACATTTCTTTGGTACGCTGTCGAACGTGGCCAGTAATGGCACTTTTTGGACGTCTTTTCTTGGCGTCATTTTCACTGTTTCTCCAAGGTTTTTAACATATCCCTGTTTTAGTTGGAAGCGGACACGTATGAAATTAATATATTTTCAAAAGACTAAAGACAATCCTTTCCTGTGATATAAATTCCATGAATGATCTTTGACGTACGTTACGATTATGACGTAGTAAAGCGTCAGACTTACATAAAGCGTAACGTAGAGTACTAGTTTAGCAGGAACATTGTCGGTTTTTCGAGTATAGCCTTTTAAAAAGCCGAGGAATTTTGTTTAAATTTTAATCATAAATGCGCAAATATATTTACTTGCGTTTGATAAACAAAAATTTTATGTCACTGATTTCGTTTTTCTAGTAGGACCAATTTTATTTCCCTACCCCGAGCTTAAACGCGACGTTATTTGGTGGTATTTTTAAAGTTAACGCGGATCAGAATGACGGAGCGGTTTCTCGTTGGCCTCTCACTCAAGCGGATGTGGTTGAAAAATTTGAGGTGTAGTTATATTCATTTTATGATTTAGATGAGTTTTTAATTGTAATGATATTTTTTTGTTGTTATTGTCATAATTATACAAGTAGCTTATAATTATTTAAATGCTTCTTCAGTAGTTTCGCTCGCTTTCTGAATGAATTTCTGGTGTCAAAGTGCCAAGTTACAATGAGTGTGAATTCTATTAAAATATTTACACAAATACATGAAAATAATTATTAAAATATGTAACAGATTAACATATTATTTCATTATATAATATATCACTCCTATGAACATATGAAATCAAATTACACTATAAAAATATAGAATAAAATACTTAAAATACATAGTGACACTGTCGGATGTGGAGCCCATACCAACAAAATACAAATATCACAATGTTTATACAAACTTATACTATCAGGGCTATTAAAGCAAAACATTTATCATTAGCCCATACAAATTGTATTAAAACATACTGATTGGTATATATTATCTTAATATCGGACCGTTCTGTTATTAAGGTGGTTTCGCACGTTTGAATAAAAACGTTTTAATTTTAAGACATTTTTTTGAAATTATTTAGCGTCTCAGATGTTTTAATATCATATCTTAACTTCAAAAGGTAGCAACGTTTTCGTTGTAAGTTTTCTCATGTTTCAATGTGACTCTATTCTACATTTTCTAGGTAAATGACGTTACGCTATTACTTTCGGTTCATGAAATGTGCAGAACTACTTTATAAGTACAAAATCCTTGCTGAACTCGAATCTGCAATATACTTTTTCCTGATACAATAGAAGACGTTTTGCTTTCTTTATGACGATATACACCTTACGCATATCAATATAAAAAACAAATTGGGTATGTCTTAATCTTATAGATGAGTACGAAATTATTATCAAATGGTCACACATCGGTGATTATTTATGTCTTAAGTTGCTCCTGTGGTCTCTTACATTGTATTTGCATTGATATTTTGTTGAAAAAAATGAACTCTTAACAAATTGGACTAATACAAATTGCAAGTTTTCGGCTAGAGATGCTATATTCCGTTTATTTTCCCATCTTGTTTATAATGGAATGTAGTTTTCTTTATATATTTTTGACTGTAAAACTTCAGTATTCTGATTTATCAACCTTAATTCAATCTAATTATTGACCATTCATTTCTTTCTAATGCGAGTAAAAGACTATTCTTTCATTAATACTGAAATACCATACTTTGCTATATGAAAGATTTCCTATCTAAGAAGCACAAGCATGCTCTTTCCATAGGCTTAATTCTACTACAACATGTAAATGCATTTCATATCTTTTTTCACTTCCTTTAGATAACATGACTTTATGACGTTTCTTCTCACTTCTTGTCATTAACGGACGTCAATAACCAATTAAGCTTCCCTACAGAATGTGAGGAGAGAAATATATATTTGCATAATTTCAACTTATTTCAAAGAGAACAAATGGTGATAGAAATCATTTCTATTTCAATACATGGAAATCACCACTGGCATTTAACTAATGCTTTCTTCTTTTTTTTGTATTTAAATTTCTGAGTTGTCAAAAAGAAATACTGAATGGACCGTATGCTGATTCATTTTATGAGTCAGTTTTCGATTATTCATTTCACATCTTTGCGGATGATAGCGTTATAAAGAAATATTAATCCGAGTCACCGAGTTGTCAAAAGATAATAAGGCAATTTGCAAATGATGTATACGGATGATTCTTTTTCCTTTCTTGTGTTTAATAAATCAATATTTCTGATACATGAAAGCAGTTTTGTTAACAAAGTGAGTACAGGACCTGTACGAAGAGATGTAATCAGACATATCATATCACCGCTTCTGTCGATGTGTTTGACATTCTTTTCTAAGTTTATGACTTTATTGTTTTTTGACAGAAAACAAAATATTCATCTAGAAAACTATGACTGGCAGTTTATATCTTTTGATATGGGCATGTTATTTCTTTGTTAACAACGAAGGCAGGTACAACACTTTTACTTAAAATGATCTTTGCATTTCTATGGAAATGTCATAATGCCGATTCCATCAGGGGTTATGTTGTGAAGGAAAGTTGCTATATACATTGTGTAGATTGTGATTTAGAATAAAAGTCTGATTAAATGATTTTGTTACCGAAACTGTCAACGGCATTCCTGCAAAGACTCTATAAAGACTGAAGATAAATCGGGAATATTTTCGACTTCTTGGAAGCAAATACATAAGCTTACACTTTGCTTCTATCATTTGTAATTTAATGGATGCAGAGATTCCGTTACAAAGCGTTAAAATATAACGTATATACTACTGACAGTGACATCACTAGTGACAGTGACATCACAGCTTGTTCCTGCGTCTTGGTAATCACTTGGGCTTATAATTTACCCGGAAAGGCTATAATAAAACACAGACAATCGATTTCCGATGAAAGTAGCATTTTAGGTGCAATATTCTTATCACTATACAATAGATATATTTTGCGACATGTTTTTTTTTTATTTATTTTTTCTCTACATATATTTATTGCACGAGCCAGATTGACTATATCGAAGCAATGTTTGCCTTTTTTCACAAACCCGGTCCATTCAAACTCAAACAAACACTCCATAATCATCAACTAACTAACTGATTACTGGCAACATGCAATGTTTCTGTCAAGATAGTCGATTGTCTTTCTGGTTTCCTTGCGGGATGAAAATTAATCTGTGTAACCTTTATTATAAACCCTATAATATGAGTGACAAGTTCCCATCGGAAATCCAAGGTCAGTAAAGTTCAGTGACAAAGCATAAAAATATTAACTAACTTTTGCATTCGCCTGTTACTCGTCGAATATATTGTGACATATTCAACTAAATAGATATAAAGGGTGTGTAAAAAGTTCTTTTCTATTTTCACCATTGGCTTCATATTCAAATGAGTAGGCAAGTGTCGCTGTAATTTGAACATTCAAACAAGAACGCATATCAGTTTTAGAAAATTTATTAATTTCCGGACAAACTGGATTCTTTGTCTATAAACCATGTATATTTTGAAATCACTCAATTTCGAAAAGGCAGATATTTTCACTGCACCCATCCACTTAATTATACAGTTTTTCATGTACTGGTCATCTTAACATGTTTAATAAATCCATGATTCTGGCTGAAGTAGCTTATAGGTATGTTCATCAGAAAATGAAAAGGTTCAATCAATATTAGTCACGAAATGTAAAATCTAGTTTGTAAAATATTCAACAGCTTGATTTTATCCGAAATGGCATTATCCAAACTTGGCACACTTTTTAAATGTGAAATCTAGCTTAGGGTCTACATGCCAAATTGTATTTAATAACATTCTGGTATATCAAACAGGTTTTACAGTAACAATGCAATAAAATCTGCAAGACTTGCCACAAAATCCATTCGACACTATTCAGTTTATTAGGGTAACAAAACGTATAGGAACGAATTTACTACACACCCTGAAAAAGACGATAAAGCATAATTCACATTTAAAAAAAATGAATTTGTTAGACTGATTGAATTTGATAATCTTTGATGCAGTTATTTCAAATGTTAATGTTCAACGTATTCTATCGAACACTAAAACGTACACACTCATTTGCAAAGTCATTTATCTTTTAGGATATGCTTACGATCTTTAGCCTCCAGACGGCCGCTATTTAATAATATAATGTACCAGTTACTAAGCAAAGGTCGGGTTTCACTACTATCAATTAAAGGTAACCCATATTATTAAGGTCATATGTATAATAATATATGTAAACATATGTAAAACAACTTTTACTTTAGTAATTTGAAGATCGAACAAAATCACGTTAGCGAGCATTTAACGCCTAAAATATTTCCAAGACAGTGTGCAAATTTATTGGAAGCTTCGAAAAAATATTTTGCCGTTTATTTTGGCCTCCAGAGAGTTTTATCAGTAATGAAGTTATGAAAAATGTGTTTACTGTCTGCAGCAAACAGAATGTTGTTTGAATAATACAGATACAGACTGGGAAAGACATACGTAGCAATTACATTTGTTGTTTCTTCTGATTGTGGTAAACACGAACAATCTTTTTCAGATGTATTTTATCTTATATCAAGGGTTATCCGGTTACTATTTTGTATTTTTCGAGAACTTAGTGTTAAAGCTATTGTTTTAATGTTCTTTTCAGTTCGGAGCAATGAATGTAAATGGATTTGTATTTTACAGACTGAATAACATATTGTTATGCTTTGCATTAGGAATATGGGCTTTTTTGAGATTTTTGTAAATGTTGGAAGATTGTCTTAATAATGCTTTAGAAAGTCTTGCATTTCGGCTACACATTTATAGTAAAAAAACTGTAAGTTTAAACTGGCCAGTCCTAGCTGCAAATAGCAGGTGGGGATTTCATGTAAAGATTTTAATTTAAAGAAAATTCAACAACTGTTAAAGTATGTCCTTCTTGATTTCTATGGCTTTTGTAAAACATGTAAAGAATTATGGGTGTAATACGAAAATAAACTGCCATCAAACGATCTGTCGGTGATTCAAACTGTATGTCTGTTTGTGTTTAGCTGAATACAGACCAATACTTGTCCAAAGTATAAACTGTATATCTATATTTGTCCGTTGTAAAGACTTTTTATCTGTGTTAGATTGTACTATTAACCGTAACCCTTTATCATTTGTCCGCGGAATAAACAACTACGTTTAAACTGCGATTGTTACAATAAGTAGACAGAGGAACTAAAGATACAAACTTCAAGTAGGCACTATCTATTTTCGATATATGTATAGTTAACTGCATCCAAGTACAAAGTCTGAAAAAAATGTTTTTTTCTGAAAAAGAGTTATTTGATATGAAAAAAAAATGTTAAAACATTTGGGGAAAAATGGAGACAACTCCACTAAGACTTTATTGTAGGCTTAGGTGACTACTGACCAAGTACCTCATGCAAACCATGCACTGTTTATCTTTAGATACGAGAAAAAAGGATGCATAATTACTACAGTCTGAAAAGAAAACTATTTAAAAATCAAGTCAATTACTGCCTTTGAGAAATTGTGACATTTTCTGGTGAAATTTCTCAACAAACAGACGGTATTTTTAAAACCCACATAATTTCACAAGGTAAAATATGGTGAAAAAGCTATTGCTGGGAAGAGAACAGTCACTGCTACCCATGTATATACGTCAAAGTATGGGAAAAGTATCTAGAAATATGAGAAATTCAAAGAAAACTATTTCAGGAAAGTTACATCCTGCATATCATTTAACATAGATAGCTTACGTTTCCATTGTATTGATATAACATAGACAGGTTATGGATTGACAAACGGTGGTCACTCAACAATTTCACTCTACAAACAGATTGTTTCCCTTGTATAAAGAGCTAAGAGGGTTTAGGGTAAGTCTCTACAATAAATCTGTGATTTTCTGCTCACCTATAATTGTCCGTGGTTTAACCCGAGTATCTATGTTTATGTGCGTCATAAACTGCTCACCTATATGTGTCCATGGTCTAACCTGACAATCTACGTTCGTCTGCGTCATAAACTGTTCACCTTTATTTGTCCTTAATTGCTTAAATCAAAAGTCTACGTTTGTCCGCAAATAAAAAAAAACTGTTCACCTAGTGTATGGTTTAAACATGTTTTTTTTTCGAGGTTGTGCTTTTCCGTGGAATAAGGAGTAGAACTGTATCCTAGCCGTATACAATAATGCCTAAGTTTCTAATCGCTATATACAGTCAAACCTGTCTATAAAGACCACCAATGAGGGAGCCAAAATGTGGTCTTTATTGGGAGGTGGTCTTTATTCACAGGTTAAATTACACTGTAAATGTTCAATTGGGAAACAAAACATGTGGTCTTTAGAGCCAGGTGGTCTCTGTTCAGAGGTGGTCTTTAACACAGGTTTGACTGTATTGCATTTGTGCGTGTCTTTAGCAGAAAATGCTGCACTGCAAGTGGTACATGTATAATAAACTACATTCCATGCGATTGTGCTCCGTCTTATATACTACGACATCTACATATTTGATGGATTAGTTTAACATTACCTTAGATTGTGTTCTATTTAAGAACACAACTGCTTCTAATTCGCACGTTATACAACCAAAAATGATAACGGTACATAGAGACACATTGTCTATAAAATATGTTAATACAGTCTCGTCTTCTGCTTTGTTTGGATCGCATATTGTTAATGGCGTTTGTTATTTATTTCCTGTCAAGTATAAATGACAATCGTCAAGAATCCAAATGGCATCCAGATGTGGCGTCCATAATATATAAGGGAAATATCCAAATGCGCCATAAGAGCTATATCTCAATTTGTTTTAAAATAATAAAGGCAGTAGGAAGTCATTCCAGCGCAGACTTAAATCGATAGTAAATTACGTTTCCGACGTCTCGACCTTTTGCTTCCAATGTTCACAAAGTCGAAATTGAATAATTGCCATTGAGATCAAAATTGCTTACTGGTCGTCAGATATAATGGCAAACGGGGATAACTATTATAGTGATATTTATGTTATTTCTGTCCTTTTTTGTATATCGACATTTTTGTTTATAAGTATGACTTTTTCCTACATCAAATACCGTCTGTTTAATTGTTGACGAACATCAAGTAATGTAAGTCCTATAGCGCATTTAAGCATAATTTAAGCCTCTGATGCTGTATGTGATACCGAATTCTTTTGAGGCACCCGCATATTGTATTTATACCTTAAAAATTGACACGATGACATACCCTAATGGTCGCAGAAATTAATAGAGTAAGTATAGAAGTTGGTGTATATAATTTCATTTTTAAATCTGCCAGTAAAGAAACATTTTAGGAAATGTCTTGAAGATAATTCAATGCATTCAAAATAAGCTGATCGTCTTGAGACATTCTTGCAGTTGGCAAGAGAAGTCTAATAACCTGTCACATTCAAGTTGCTAATCAATGTCTTTATAATTGAGCAAATGAGCTCAAACTTTTATTGCAGATGATACGGTGAAAACAAATTCAGATTTTCTAACAAGACATGTTTAATAAATATCTAAAACAACGAACCAGAATTGTTTTTCTTCTTAGAGAAACTTCATTAGGAGTATGAGAGGATCTCTAGATTAAGATTCCTTCTACTGTATAATGTTCAAGTTACTATATGTATAAAATGAAATCTTGAGAAATAATATAGAAAGTGTAAAAATACTGTTGCGTGCTGAAATATTTCCCAGCCTTTTTAGTATTATATGAGGATTGTACGGACAAACAGTTGTTCCTTCATCTGGATTGCCTGCCTTGGGACAACAATACCCTTGTTTTGTATGTTTATGTTTAAGCTAGACACGTAATAAGCAAATAAAACCAGGTTAAGTAACCTACCAAACCTGAGAAAAGAAACTATTCTATAATAAGATTTATGATCATAAGCGTATATGTACCAGTTAAATTGTGTATGTTATAAATGTATTCAATGGCCTAATTATCAAAAGTCAAAACTCTGATCTCGGTTCAATAGTATTGATAATTGACCGGCGAGCAATTTAATAAGAATTGATGTTTTATAACACGATATCAGATACTAAAATTCACAGTTTTGTCTTGAAATGGTTTGACTTATCAAATCAGTAAACATGTCTTGAACTACCGTCCATGAACAGGCTCAATCAAACCGAGCCTGCAACATTTTCGTTTTTGTCGTGTTGATTGACCTGTGAAGTTTCCACTTTTTCTATTTGAATATAGGCCTGTCATATAGCACAAACTACGGACGGCTGATTTACATAAGGATTCGTGTAATAAATACTACGAAACAAATTGAATGTCAATCTGTGTTTGAAACGTTTAAACGTCACTCCGTTAACATTTATATTTTCGATTAATATTTTTTATTAATAGATTGATGTTCTTGTTACTACCGCTAAAAAAGAAAGAATAAATTGCTCCAGTCTTGTAGATTGTATTCTTATATCTTTTGTAGATCTCTTCGTTAGATTATGTCAAAACATATTCTACTCATGTCAATGAATTTTGGCAGGTTGCAGACGATTTTGTCATTTGTATTTGCATTTGCACAGTGTGTTGGTCAATATAAATTATACAAAAGATATGATCTACTTGATACAGATCAAAGTATTTTTACGAACAATGAGCAGAATCAGTATTTTCTACGATACAGACATGGTATTTTATGACCATTCCTGTCGGTTTTATCAATGTAATCTTCCTTTATTGCAGGACTGATTTTTGATGATTCCATCAATATGACAATAAAAAACAAACATCGTCACATCTTAGTTCCATATTTAGACATTTATGATCAGTAAAAAGTAAGAAAGTATGTGCGTTTCTTTCTGAAATAGTTGAAATATAGGTTACTATTATTATGTAGCAACTATTATTAGATAATCATTAATTATGTAGACCGCTGTGTTTGTCGTAATAGATTACACCAATATTAGTCATCAAGGTCTGCCTATTGTAAAAAAAGTCAAGATATATATTGAAATTCATTTTATAAGAAATTATGGTGGCACGTTCTTAAAACACATGACTACATACTTTTTTCTAAATATGTTACGGTGGCGAAGACCAAGGATGCAGGTAGAGTTTTAACTGTATGTCCATCAGTCAGTCTGTGCTTCACACTACCTTTTGTACTCATTTATTCCTTCAGGTTTTACCCAGTTAAAATGAAACTTACTATTAATCTTAAGCATGAACCTGACTCAATTTTTGCATTTACCAATTTCCTCAACTAAAGGTAGTTTGTGGATTCAACCCATCCAACAGTTTCCATCCGAATCAAGTTATACTTGATGAACATCAACAACATAAATTGGAAATGCGCATATTGGTGGGGCTTTCAAATCCATAGTAATAAACCGTCTTGTACTTATTCGATGCTACAAATACTCATCCCTCGACATGTAACTTATGAACTCATCTACAGTTTACAGCGACTGCAAATTAAACTAGGTTCAATTCATCCACATGACGTGTTAAGGACTTTTCTGTTCAGTTATTTTTTCTTAAGTTCTTAAGTTATGTTTCTTCTTTTCATATGACAGTATTATTGCTTATCTTGATTCTCATAACGACGTTTAAATTACTATTTTCTGAGAAAAACCTCTCTCTGTGTTCCCCGCCCCACGCCCCCACCCCCACACACTCTTTCTCTCTTTCTCTCTCCCTCTCTCTCCCACTCTCTCTCTCTCTCCCTCTCTATTTCTCTCGGTAAATGACTTTACTTGCATACACATACAGATTGAAAAAGGAACTGCTTTTCATATAGTGAATGTCTTTCCAATGTCTTGCATTTCTTGGCATTGTGAATACATGACTCATAGATCTCGTCGAAACTTCAATATTATGCCAGACTTCCCAATACGAAAATGTTTTCTGTCATCATCGGGGCTTAACTGCCATTTAAGAACGTTTGTTATGCAAATAACCATGGTTACGATTCATTATATGAATGTTAAAACGTAAAGAAATCAATGCACTAAACTCTATACGTTTGTTCTCTATGATTTTCATATATAATTTATACAAAGAATGTATCAGAGGCTAGCCCCGGTGTGAAAAATACATGTAAATATTTTTGATAAACATAACTAATTAAAGTATGCTGTATTCGTATATACTATGTACTCGTAAATTGTTGTAATGAAATTATACGTGCATGCAACATATTTGAAGATCATGCTTTTTATGTTTTTGTTGACTGTAAACTAACATTAAAATATTGAATAACTTATCTCCCACAAGTGTGCAGATATTGAGTAACCGTGTAATGACATTTAATGACTATAGGGTAAAATAAGCACTACTTCATCTAAAATGCCATGAATTGAACCGATTAATCATGTTTTTTTTTTATTTTTAAATCATACAAATACGAGATTTGATCAGCACCAAGTTTGGCGAAATGGCCAACTCCTGTGCAAAAATTTGGTCCAAAATCAACCAAAAATCTAGAAATTATTATCTGTTTTGTGTCCAAACGTCGTTATATGTGATTAGAAACAGAACTTTAAAATTTAGCTCTACCTGCAGCCACTTTGAGATAATTACATGAATTGCTTCTTACATACGTATCGCGAGATTTATTCAGCTGGTTCTACAGATATATTTCTAAGAAAGTCAACTTCTTTCAAACTGGAATAATCTTAATTAAAAGTTATTGGTTATTAGCACTGGCTCTTTTCCGCTTATTGTGGCGGGCTTGTTTATAACATAAGAGGTGCTTTGATTTCTTTACACCGGTATATTTTTGAGGCATGATGTTAACAATAATATTGAATAAGTCTAAAGTGATCGATAGTATAGAGGTGTTACCTATTTTTCACAAATCGGTGATTAGTTAGATCCCTAATCAACCATGTTGCATTCTATTTGTTATGACAATTAACTCAGACATATAGACTTACCACACTGGAAAACGAATCTGAATTCCTAGTTTGATACAAATGGCTGCTTTAAAATTATTTGTGCCCATTATTCTTATTTTTTTATTTTTTTTTGATATGAAGGAGGGGATTTTTGGATTTGCCCTAATCCGTACGTCTGTTCATGCGTCAGGATATCGGTTGGTCCGAATTGTGTCTTGCATAAAACAGAAGTATTTGACCATCATTCGATACCTAAAGTAAGTGTTCCGGTCCTTGTAAGTAAAACATATGCAGAAAGTGTCTTATAGATTGTGTTGCACGTGTCTCAAAAAGTATTTAAATATAACAGCTAAAGAAAAAATAATTCAATATGTATTATTATTATCTTTAGAATAAGTCTGTTATACATCAAGTCCTATTTCAATAAAAGTTTTGATAATGATACATTTCGACCAAGCGTACATTGCTTGGCCTTAAATTAGAAAAAAAATCCATTAAAACAAACTTGCAATGTATAGATTACATACTTCCGTTGTTTAGAAGTAGGTTAAAACTCCCTCACACTTTGTAACATTTCAACTTTCGCGGAGTAGTAATACCGCCATATTAGATGTTATCCAGTGAATAGCTTTCCTCTGATTCACGAAATATGGATTACATGTCTCACTTACACGTTCATTGAATCACCAATTTAATGCACTTTCCCCCATACGAAAATATGTTCTGTCATTATCAGACTTGAGCTGTCATTTAAGAACGTTTTATTATGCAAATAATCATGGTTACTATACGGTACATGAGTATTAGGCAATATGTTAAATCAGCCAGCTAATATTTGTCTCTATTTAGCATAAACACATAAAGATTGGATAAGCATTACATTTGCACTGACTGTTCGAGTACTCAATTCAGCAACATACACAAAGAAATACTTATTCCCTGTAGACTGTCCAAGTGACCTCCTTAATCTAAAATAAAACCCTCGTGTTTCATATATGACCATGTTTCATCGTAAATTCCGAAACAAACTGAATGAATTAAAGGACACTGTGCCTGATGTGTTAAACAAACCTACTTTCTTTGTCCGATGTACTGGTTTGTCTGTATTTAGTGGCATTCGAGCCGATTCCGTAATCGAAATATAGTTGAAAATATTCCATTGTTAGAAAATTTTTGGCAAATTTTACATTTATTTCACTGAAAACCTTCACTAAAGACATTGTGTGAAGTTCCATTGCAAAATCATAGTTAAAAGTCGAGGAATTCGTGTTGAAATGAGGCCACCCCATGTCATATGTTTGGCCAAAAAAACACATGTGCAAGGTTTCGTTTTTCTCAATTTAGCAAACGTTTTGATGGATGTAAGGTAAAATAAACATTACTTCATCTAAAATGTAATATATAGAACCTATCAGTCATGATTTTCATTTTTAAATCTTAAAAATACGGGATTTGATCAGCACCAAATTTGGAGAAATGGCCAACTTCTGTGCAAAACTTTGGTTCAGAATTAACAAAAAAAATCTAGAAATTATTCTCTGTGTTGTGCCCAAAACTCGTTATACATGATAAGGAACAGAATTTTGAAATTTCGCGCTCTATCTGCAGCCTCTTTGAGAAAATAACATGAATTGCCTCTTATACATGTATATGTATCGTGAGATTTATTCAGCTGTTTCTATAATTTGTTAAAAAGAAAAGATAGATATTGTTCATTCTGTACATGGAGAAACTAAATCAGATATTCCCGCTTAAAAAGTAGCGGCGAAGCTTTTGTTCGGTAAGGTGAACATCCAGTCATAACGCGAAAGGAAGCAGGAGCTTATTTCAAATCGAATATCCTGCTGAAAAAGTAATGAGAAAGCTTTGGGTCAGTAAGGCGTAGATATAGTAAATTATATTTACTAATTTATTCGTCACTTATATTCATTGGCTTTTTGGATCATTTGATACAAGCCGCTATATTTTTGAAATTTTCATAATAAAGGTGAAAGGAGGACAAATTGAACACGATTCTTTTGTGTATTTTAAAGAAAAACAGCTTTATACGAACAGACTATAGAAACGAAAATAACACGAATTTCTTCTTATATTAAGAATAGTAATCATGCCTGTACATTTGCAGAACACTCCGTAAAATTATATTAATTTAGATTATATTAAATAAACTGTGGCCGGCGTTGGAAACACTGATCTATTTTTTACAAATCTTGTATAATTTCAATTAACACGAGATGTGTGTTGAAATTCAGTATACAGAAGAGCAAACTTAATATGAAGATCTTGTTTACAGCTTTTAAATTATCAAAATATTTGCTACAATCGCCTAACTGATACAGTATTTTCTAGGACACAGACATACTATTTCACGACAATTACTGTCAGTTTTATCAATGTAATCTTGTTTTATTGCATAATTGTGGTTTGAACGTCCATCAACATGTCAATAAAAAGCAAACTTCGCTACATCTTTGCTCTGTTTTCGTTCAGTGGTGGAAGTATGTGCTTTTTTGTTTTAATTGTGAATGTTACGGTGAAACTGCATTAAAAAGAGAACACAAAGACAAGTATCGTCATTCCATCGGAAGACCAATGTAAAGGTTTAATTAACTATTCGGTTTGTTTGACATTTTCACTTCCACCAACGAGTAATTATAGCTACTATAATACATGCATTACTCGTCTGTTTACTGATACATTTTTTTCAATGGAATTATAGCATATTCTGAAAATACACGACACAGTTAAATCTATAATTTTGTATAGCAATACCATAATTATTAAAGATAACTATTTTGAAACTCAGGACATTGAAGTTTTCGAACTTTATAGTGGAAGAAGTTCCAAATAAACTTTGTAAAACTAACGTTGATTGTTTCTGTGTCAAAAGTGTAAATTACATTAAATGAGTAACTGATGCCTTTTACAACAAGAAGGCGTCTGAAAATTCTCTTCGTCTCTCTATTATATCTCCTTGCATATATTTAGATGGGAAAGGAATATGTTAGTTAAGCTTTCATTGAATTCGTTGAATATTGTCCTCTGCATCTGTCATTTCGTAGTAGTGTGAGAGCATTAAGACATGACTAAATTTCAGTTTTATGCACATTTAATAGTTTCTGTCATCATCAGGCTTTAATTGTCACTTAAGAACATTTCACAACGCACATAACCATGGTTACGGTTCTATATTTGAATGTTACAAACAAAGAAGTTTAGTAATTCTCGTAAATTCATGCGTTTGTTTCTTAATATATTTTAGATATTTCTGAGTAAAGTAATAGCTTGATGTTTTATCTTTGTTAAATTATCTTCTCACAATCATATCTATGACTAACTTCTTTCTGAATATAAGAGTTATGTAAGACGAAATAAAGACATATAATTGAATGATTTCTCTTTGCAGACTGGAGATATTTTAGTATTGTTTAAGGTTTTCCACATATCATATGATTGTTAACGTACAGCTTTCCATAACTAGACAAGAGATATATCCTTAAAAATCTGTAAGAAAATTAATAGAATTGTTTGTTATCTTTAGAGCTGATAATCTATGATCCGCGATTAACAAAATTGTAGACTTTGATTTGCAAATAATTGTTATTTTTCCTAAATGACATTTTTTATTTCCTAAATGTGATTCCCTATATATTCCATATAAAATTGACTTTTTTCACGGAGCTATCACATTGTGCAATTACGTGAGATATTAGTGCTCAGAAACCTGTCAACTGTTATATGACTAGCATAGCCTTAGCACTTAATGTTTATATAATGTGTACAACACTTAGACGCTTCGAGCACAACATATATCGTGGAATGATATCTTAAGGTACTTATTATAATCTGATTTTTGTCAAATCTGGTAACTGATTTACATTTTGAATATAAACTCTAATATCTGATCATGTACATCTATTTGGATTCATTCTGAGCTATATACATGTTCATTATTTTCACTTTAGATTTTTTTAATTTTTTTTTATTTCTTGACTGCCTGGCCATAATAGAGTTATTTTAGCAAAAGTATATTTTTATATTTGAACCAACAGGCTTTGAAGAAGGAATGGGATAATTTTAAATATTACTTCTGTCACAGGTTTATATTTAATTAATTGATTTTACATACTCAACTGAAGTGCATTAAAAATACAAGTTTATAAATTATTATTACATCGGTTTGCCTAAGTTTAGATTCGCAATAAAGATAGATTGGAAAGAGATTAATGTGTTCGTGTACTTATTAACTGAAAATGTTAAGATGCAAATGTAAAAGTAGAAATCATATTAAAATCAAAATGAAGACGGAGTTTCCTAAATACTTTTGTATTAAAGCCGGCGCTGGTGGCCTAACTATGCAATGGGTCATTCCCCTGAACATAATGTACATAATGTACAAAATGTCATTACGTGTTTTTGCCTAAAACTAAAGGACCACCTTGAAACATAACACTTACATAACACTGCATACAGAAAGGAAATACAACAAAACAATTACACTAAATAGTATAAATAATTCATTGTGTCTTAAGCTCTAATTTGTCTTACTCGTCTACAATGGCATTAATATATTTCAGCTTATCATATTAATAGAAAAAAAAACCATTTCTCCATTGGATATTAATTATTTTTAAACTCAACATAAAGTGGTCATCGAACACGATATAAAACCTTTAATATCCATTACATTTTTACCATAACCTAATGTGTATAGCGAACCTTGATAGTTTTGATTATTTATCCTGGGTATTTTTGATAGTCTGCGAATGCAGTGCAGGCTTCTGATACTTCCGGGTTCTTACCAAACGTATGTGATTTTCTTCGGTTTAGACATAAAAGCATTTGTTTGACTACGGTATAACCTCTATCCTCCCCAGATATCGCGGGTTCACTTACTGCATATTTATATAATATTTCATGTGCTCATAAAGTTGATATTGTTTTGATTGCTTTTATATGAGTTTGCTTGAATCATTTTAATTATGACATCAATGCTGTGTTGAATTGCAATCATGATAAAGAAGAAACAAACTGTCATTTATAGACTTCCATACTTGTATCATGTTGAAGATATTCAAAGATTGACATATATCTATACATAAATTATAAGCCTCAAATGTGCATTCTCGGTATACAAATATCAGCTGCTTTAGAACAGATTTGTACATGACTGAAAAACAGTTTATACTACTGAGTTATGACGACATAAAATGCCAAATTGCTGCAATAGCAAACAAATTCAATTCCTTGATTGATTTCCACACACTTGTAAATCAGTTTCTGTTCTTCTAAATTCCGAAGCATCTATTCCTATGACACATATATCAGCCGCACCATGAGGAAACCAACATAGTGCATTTGCGACAAGCATGGATCTAGACATCATCCGCGCAGTCTGGTCAGGATCCACACTGTTCGCTTTCAGAGCCTACTGCTATTGGAGAAATCGTTAGCGAACAGCATGGATCCTGACCAGACTGCGCGGATGTTTGTTTTCTCATGGTGCGGCATATTTGTATCATTTGTTATGTATTAAAATAGAAGCAACCAACACATGACTTCGTCATCGCGACATGAAAGACAAGGTTATAGTGATTGTCAAATAAGATCGATCCATATTGATTCATTTGATAATTTCTTCTCCATTTGAATTTCAAAGCTGTTTCAATCTAACCTCACATGTCTTCTGACTCTATTGGGTCCTGCTGAATATATTTCTACAGATATCTCGGGTTTCTGATTTCTGACAAGGCAATCTACTAACTGATTCCAAACGGTATGCAGATTTAAGAAAAGACAGGTAAATCTCTTACATTATACTTTTATATATAATTCAAATCTTTCACGGCAACATGAGAGAGATGGAAGTGGATTACCTTATTGAACACATATAACTCAACATCGCAGATGATAGAATAATTTTAGACAGAGAAACAAACTCTGGCTTTACTGCTCTGCGAAACATAATTCTGTACTAATTTCTTACGCCTGAGATGGATCACATATACATTTTGACAGTTTTCATTACTTTATGTCATTTGTAATTGAAGAACGTCAGAAATTCCATCAAGGAGCGCTAGAAAATATTGGAGGCATATTTATTTGTGTCAAAAGGGCAATAGCTCTATTATTTTAGAAAGAACAACGTCTGCTAGACTCAGCTAAACAGTAAATCATACATTTATGTGTTTTTTCATTAAAAAACTGTCAAGCCGAATCCCCGAGTGGTCTTACAGGGTAAGCAGCTGAAAATGTATGCTTATCACTATGTTCTGGTATTTTTGATAAATTGATATATCTAATCGAATGTCTCCCCTTTATTAAATCTCTTATAGTCCACAGTCTAACATTTTATTATGATATAAAAAGTGTGCAATAAAAGTTTAAGCCAGACCATCAGTTTTATGTCATATTATAAAACTGAACAAGGATGTTTTACATATTTGCGTAGAACCATCATTACTTAATTAACATTATAACATATGTGAGTAAACAGAATATTAATAAACTTTTCGTCGTTTGAAAAATTTATATTAGACAGAATTGATTTCCCTTGGTAAGGTAGGCTAAGCTCCAAAAACTGTCATTATAGAGTTTGCATGAGTGTCTCTGTGTATATGTTTTGTAGCTTTACAAAATCTTGACCATGTTTGATACGTTAATATGCACATGGAATGAGTGTATAATGCATTTTGAATTTGGAATGGTATTATGAATTCTGAATTATGAATAGGTTTCGAAATGTGAAATGATAAAAAGCAGTCGGTCCTCAAAGCTTATACCAAGTGTTATTGCTATCAAAGAAACACGAGTGTATTTTCATACTGCATTATAAAAAACTATTTCAAAAAAACAATAAAATGCTGGGATGACCAATGTAAATTGCAATTTTTCGACTTGAAATGCTATTTTCCGCTTACTTTCCTATAAAACTTCATTTTTCTGATGTATCAACATTAATTCAATGTTGTTGTTGACCATTCATTTCTTTCTGATGCGTGCAAAACACTAATATTCTTTCATTAATTTGGAAATACCATACTTTGCCATATGAAAGCTTTCCTGCCTAAGAAGTCATAAGCAGATTCATTCCATACGCTTAATTCTACTACAACATGTAAATGCATTTTATATCTTTTTTCGCTTCCTATAGATACCATGACTTTATGACTTCTGTTCTCACTTCTTGTCATTTGTCATTAACTGACGTCAATAACCAATCAAGCTTCCCTACAGAATGTGAGAGAAAGCCATATTAGCATAATTTCAACTTATTTCAAAGAGAACAAATGGTGATAGAAATCATTTCTATTTCAATACATGGAAATCACCACTGGCATTTAACTAATGCTTTCTTCTTGTTTTGTTTTTAAATTTCTGAGTTACCGAATGTGCCTTATACTGATTCATTTTACGAGTCAGTTTTCGATTAGTCGTTTCACATTTCTGAGGAAGAAATATCAATCCGAGTCACCGAGTTGTCAAAAGATAATAAGGCAATTTGCAAATGATGTATACGGATGATTCTTCTTCCTTTCTTGTATTTAATAAATCAATATTTATGATACATGAAAGCAGTTTTGTTAACAAAGTGAATACAGGACCTTTACAAAGAGATGTAATCAGACATATCATATCATCGTTTCTGTTGATGTGCTAGGCTTTCGTTACTAAGTTTATAACATACTTGACAGACAACCAAATATACCACTGGCAGTTTATATCTTGTGATATGGGCGTGTTATTTCTTTTATTAACAACGAAGGCAGGTAGAAAACTTTTACTTAAAATGATCTTTGCATTTCTATGGAAATGTCATGATGCCGATTCCATCAGGGGTTAAGCTGTGAAGGGGAGCTGCAATATACATTTTGTACATTGTGATTTAGAATAAATGTCAGATTAAATGGTTTTTTTTATCGAAACTGTCGACAGCAGGCTTGCAAAGACTCTATAAAGAATGAAGATAAATCGAGAATATTTTCAACTTCTTGGAAGCAAATATATAACCTTACACTTTGCTACTATCATTTGTAATTTAACAGCTTCAGAGATTCCGTCATAAAGCTTTAAAATATAACGTATATGTCAACTTGCTGACGTCGATCGACATCAAAGCTTGTTGTGCGTCTTGGTCGTAAACTGGGTTACAATTTATCCGGAAAACATATAATAAAACCCGAAATAATCGATTACTGATGAAAGTAGCATTTTAAGTGCAATACCATAATTAAACTACAATAGATATATTTTTGTCAGATGTTTTTACTTGATTTTGTCACTACATTTATTTATTGCACGATTTAATGACTGAGCCAGATTGACGATATCGAAGCAATGTTTGTCTATTTCACAAACCCGGTCCTTCAAACTCAAACAAACACAACATAATCATCAACTAACAAATTTATTACTGGCAACATGCAATGCTTCTGTCAAAATAGCGTGATTGTCTTTCTAGTTTCATTGCGGGATGAAAATTAATCTGAGTAACCTTTATCATACACCATATAATGTGAGTGACAAGTTTCCATCGGAAGTCCAAGGTCAGTGAAGTTCAGTGACAAATCATACAAATCTTACCTATTTTTTGCATTCGCCTGTTATACTACTCATCGAATTGTGACATATTCAACTAAATAGATATAAAAGACGATAAAGCTTAATTCACATTTAATAAATTGAATTTGTTAGACTGATTGAATTTGATAATCTTTGATGCAGTTATTTCAAATGTTAATAATGTTGAACGTATTCTATCGAACTCTAAAAACGTACAGACTCTTTCCAAAGTCGTTTATTGTTTAGGATATGCTTGCCAATGTCAGCTTCCAGACGGCCGCTATTTAGTTATGCAATGGTTATTGAATGCAATAGCCATGATATGCAGCATTATTTTTTTATTTACTAGCCGTCTTGTAGATATTATTACAACGTCTGGGACACAGAAACGGTTTGGGACTGCTCTCCACTTATTCTGCACAACCAAAACAAAAAGGATGTTGAGATAAACCAAGTGGAAACGGTTCCAGAAACTAGAACGTTTGAAAAGAATACTGACAATTTATTACTTATATTTATTTTTTTGTTATTTCATTAATATTTAAACCATTGAACAAACAGAACTATGTTTGTTTTGTATTTATTATCACTCGTTAACACCCGATCTGACTTATAGTTTATTAATAGGTACGTATGTCTTGTAAATACTGCATCTGGAGTTCACTTGGAGTTCAAACTGAGCCAAATAAATATCCTCTATACATTTTGTTAAGTGTTGTTTATCTTCTTTAAGGCAATATGGTAACCTAATTTTTAATAAGGTGCATATTAAATCCATTGTGTTAAATCCCTGGTGAACACATTCTATAAAATATTCTTGTACAGTTCTAGAATTTAAGATTTCCAATGATGTCCGACTGTGTTGAAATTCTTAAGCGCACAGGTTAGCTCTAGAATAGAAAATTAGAATCGCCTCTGAAACTGGTAAATAATATAACTGAGCTGAAAAGATGTTTAATTGTCTAAGCGCATTTGAATGTGTTTATCATGAATAAGTCTTGTATAATAATGATAATTATTATTATTTGAAAGTTGTGATTTTGAGTTTTTGAATAATAACACGGATATCTCCTTGTCGGATAGGAGTAAAGCAAATTAAAACAGAATACAATATAAATGTTTGTTATCAAATGTCTTGATCAGGCATTTCAGCTAAGGGCAAGCTCCAGTGCGATTCAATCGGAGGAAAAGACCAAAGCTAGTACACAGAGGCTGGGATTTCATACCGTGTATGATTGTGATTAAATTCGTTAAATAAATAAGGTCTGAGATTTTGCAATATAAAAAATATCATAATTTTCACAGAAATATAGAGGATATTTGTTTGTTTCAGTGTAAGATCGAAATATATTTCACCGAGTGAACACTATAATGCAATATTTTTACGAATGGCGCAGCCACGAGTGAAAATGTAAATTATGGTGTTCACGAGTGAAATATATTTCGATCTTACACTGAAATAAACAAATTTTCTATTTACGGTGAAAATATCAATTTTATTTCACTGATAAATTTCAGTATATCACAGAGGAGCATAAAATAAAGTTCACTATATTCAAACTGTACTTGCAAAATATGCATGTGTAAATAAACGTGATATAAGTGTTAATATTTTCATATGATGCCAGGATTCTGTGATATTAACATAATGAAAAATATTGCCTTCTCATGCCATAACATTTGTTATAAAATGACCTTAATGGAAATATATGGAATATTTTAATATCCACTTTTTGTGTTAACTTTTGTGCATAATGCAATGGCAATTATTCATTATCCTGTTATGATTTAGTGTGTTGAGCGATGATATGCTTACATGTTTCTTTCTTTTTTTCGTGTCAGGAAAATAGGGTAACCCCATTTATTCTCCCTGTCAAAGGGTTAGTGTGGGTCAGGGAACCATCCCATACTGACCTTAGATTAAATGAATACATTCAGAATACATAAAAAGAATAATTATACTCAAAATATTATTATCGTTTTAGGACCCTACATTTGATTAAATAGTATAAACAACAACAAAAATAGATCGAGATCGTTTTCTAAAATTCAACAAAACAGAACAATATGGAAAAAAACTAACGTAGAAATAATGTTGTGTTGCATACATTTCTTTTAGATATCAAACGCATAAAAGATGTAGACGTTTCCATTTAAAGAGTTTTTATATGTTGTGACAAAAATTAAATCGTTAAAAAGTATGTGGGCCGAGAGAGGAAAGTTTTTAATAGGTCTATTTGTTTACACAAAATTCATCGGTGAGGTATAAAACAATTTTATCCATTTTTAATGTTTCTCCAAAATTTAAAAAGTCAACAGTTTCGTGGATAAATGTATGGTTGATACTGTCAAACACCTCCGCAAATTCAGTGAATAAGAATTCCTGGTGTATTATGTATGATGTCAAATACTTTCACACATATGTGATAACAGCGACTTTCAACCGATTTTCATTCTTCGACTTAATACTTTTTTTTATTTAAACTCAAGTTATATTTTTGATAAAAACAGTTGTTCAAGTTTTGTTCTTCTCTAGGAATAACATACATTGTGTGTGTACACATTAAACGTCACAAAAAAGCTCTTGAAAAATTGATCCTTAAATGCTCGTCGCCTTTCATAAACATTCAGAATACAACAAATAATTTAAACTGAAAACTGCATAAATTATCTGTATGCCTTATATTGAACTTGCAAGATATTTTTCAATTAATTCCTTTGCCTTAACAGGGCAGTAATATTTTTGTTTTAAACTATAGAAGACATCGAATCATTTTCAGAGTTCAGAGTATTGAGAAAAGAAATTTTCGGTAGCTTTCAGATGGCTTCTTTAAAGTTATTATATTGTCGTCAAATTCAGCTGCAGTTAAAAATATTCACCGACGGTTCCTTTTAGGTTTATTTAAGACATCAGGAGGTTCTGTCTAAATTGGCGGCATAAATATTGTAAACGCATTTGAATTGGAACTGGCATCCCATAAATCATTCAACTAAAATTGTGAAAGATCATTATGAAATTAATTCCACTGTGATAAAAACAGATAAAAGCACTTAAATTGGCGCCAAAACACCCCTACAAAAAATATTTGTAGCCACTGGATATGATCATTCACGTTATTGTGAAATTTATAGAAACAAAACCATTTGACTTCCACAAACAATTTCAGTGGAAAGGCAACAGATATTGCCATTCACTTAGTTAACCGCGTTTGAACAATTTAACTTCCCTTAGCACTGCTGGAGTCTCATTACATTTATAGCTATCCCCCTTGTTTTAATAAGCACTTTTCAAATCTTTAAAAAGAGAAAGAAAGAACATTTATTTTATTATTTCCCGTATTGCTCCACGACTACATTATGTATAATATGGGTAACATTACACTTGTGTTACGATAAATATCCAAATCAAGACACGGTTTCAGTGTATTAAATTTAATTGTAATCGCCGATGTGCACCAAATATTGTGCTTTATTTTAATTCGAACTAAACTATAAGAAGATATGACAGTCAATGTTTGAGTCTTTGAGTAGTATATTTCATACAAGTAGCCTATTCTGCATTCACCAAGACCAGATATTGCTATTGAAAAAGGTTGCAACAGTCATTCACAAAAGAGATATAAACATTTTGTAAAAGTTTGGGCGTAAAAATGGATCATTTTGAGGAAAATTAACCTCGTTACCGAACCTGTAAGAAACATTTCCTAGAAAAGTCGAATTGAGAAACCATTACTTATTTTTGCCAGAAAATATTCGCGGAGATTATCAAATGCCATCTCCCTTTTTGGCTATAATCCTGGGCGTGTGAAAACCTTTCTTTAGATTTAAAATCTGCAGAACTCTCCGTAGCTGTTCAGTACAATTGAATATTTTATAAAATTTTCTCTGTTTAGGATACGACTAAACATTGTCTTCCAATATGGTATTGGTCGGTTTACTATTCATGTACATCCTCATTTAGGATGCCTGAAATAATATGATCATCATGTTTGTCTTTCTAGTTATTGTCTCCTTCGTTCCATACAAACTGTGTTTAATGCATTCGCAACTGCTCAACCAATGCTCTATGATGAATGAATTCAAATAAATAGTGATACGGTTCCGGAAATAAAAGGTATCCTGTTAGTTAACAATATGCTGTAAGCGCTAATATTGCCTTTGTGTGTATTTTCTCCAAACTAAACTGATGATTCGGCCATTCTGAAACGTCAAGAGTACTTTTGATGTTATTACTGTAATAAGACATTCGTAATTGTACCAGACGAGAAAAGAGCAATTAACGTCAGCTGCCTTACCCTGCTTCAGATTAATTGGTGAAATTCTTGATTACTACGGGACTTATTTATACTCTAAACAGACTTGTGGATATGAGATCACTCCGTCTGATTAATAGCTTCCCTGGGTGTTATTGTATACTTGGGAAAGCCTGCTGGTGTCCCAAACTACCAATTTGAAAAAAGATCATCTAGTAATCGGTAGATAAAATTTGTGAAAGCAAGTGTGTTCGGCTCTGCAATGAATATAGATATATGCACTATAAACAGTACGAACTAAAAAGCAGATAAAAAAATCTGCAAAAGAAACAACAACAACAAATCAGCTGGTTGAGCACATTATCATATCAACATAATAATAGTAATGCCAATATTTTTATCACATAAATAGCATTAACATTGCTTCAAGTACATGAAAACGTCGGCGCAGGCTCTAACTGAAAACAAAATGTGATATTCCTGTGTTATTTGGATTTGGTCATGAACAGGTTCTTTGCACTATATACAGTTAAAATAACAAATTCTTTGGTTAAAAGTTAATTAAAGTATTAACAAGCGCATAAATTGGTTCTGTAAGCAATTTGTCTACAATTCAAACGTTTTATTTAATTGCCTTTGTGGGATACCATATTAAGAAATTAGAATCAAATAACTGTGACGATTATAAGCTCAGTAAGCCTTGAAACCCTATCATGCTGAGCAGGACTATTTCTGTCTTTGCGACCAGTGAAGATCATGATCAGCCTGCACATCCGTGCAGTCTGATGATGATCTGCACTGTTCGCCATTCAGTCAGTAACTTTTGGTAAGCACCCCTTTTTAACAGCTAATGGTACTGTCTGAATTGAAAGATGGAAAAGTTCATTATAGAAATTTAGCAGTGTAAGGGTTAATTACCATTGCAGCACATGACATCGTATGCAGGTAGGTACATTATGTTCATCAAACTAGCCACGTGTGCAATTAGACAACATAAGATGACAAGATATTTTTATATTGCAATTGATGGTTTACAAAGCATTTGCTATGTAACTCGCTTGCCAATGTGATACAATTATCGAAATGCAGATCTCGAACTTTCATGTATTTCAGTACATATACATGTATAAAATAAATCAACTTTGAATACATGACGTCTTCTGGCATGTTTTATGTAAAAACTCGTGTTCATTATAGAATCAATTCTAAGGATATATTCTAAAACGACGACTTCAAAGCTCATTAAGTTTAATATCACTCGTTTTTAAGAAAAGTAAGTATCTACTCCTTTAAGATCAGATGTCCATTTATTGAAATTTAATATAGGCTTTCGCATATTTGTATATTTCAAAAGATAATTTTGCATTTTAAGACACGATCGAAACACAAATCATACAATACCACATTTGTTTTGTCAAAGTTAGAAATATTAGAAAGCATATTTTTTGAGAAAGTTAAGTAAGTGTCTACACATTTATCTTCATCTAATAAAGTTTCTTTAAAGGTACTCAAAGGGATTAGGTATTCAGATAAACTGATGTGTTTGCATTAGTCTATTTTTCTTGCAATTTTGACTTGCTATTATCAGTACATTTGAAATTTCAAGAGGCTGAAGTAATTTAATTACTGTTGGCAAAAAGTGTTACTTTAGGACTTTTTATATATATTTTGTATATTTGCTAAAGCATATTTAACTGGTATATCAGATACCGATGTTCTCACTCGAGCTAAACTCCCCTCGATAAATGTCATCCTTCAGCGATCACAAGTACGTTGGACTGGTCACATCTACCGCATGCCAGATACAAGGATCCCCAAACAACTTCTGTTTGGTGAGCTAACTGCTGGGACAAGGTTAGGTGGTCAGCGGAGAGCTTCAGGGACAGTCTGAAAGCATCCCTGAAGACACTTGGAATTGACATAGACACATGGGAGGAATTGGCAAAGGACCGCACAGCATAGAGAACAGCAATATCAAGAAGAGCCAGAAACGCAAAGACAGCACGGTTGGAGGAGTGCAAGAGGAGACGTACACTTCGCAAGATGAGGACAACGAGCACCTCAACTACAGACACTGAACAACAGTGCCCGACCTGCGGCAGATACTTTCGTGCCCGAATTGGTCTGACGAGTCACCTCCGGACACACTGAACCCTGTCAATTACATAAAGTCTGATGTCATGGTCATCTTTTCTGAGCGATAAACGAACATCAAAGCATATTACTTAATCTAACGTCATGTACAGCGAACATATCAATCAGACTGATACGTTTTCCAGTCGTTGTCGTAGTTAGAAAAAGCAAACGGTTTAAAGTTTTTGATGTTTACATATAACATTTCCCCACTGGCAACATTTCGTATTCTATTGTTTATTGTATATAGATCACACAAATATATCTACTGTCAACTTTCTATTAACGCTGTTTCATGACTTGGTTATGGCTAAGATAAGATACCAAGTAAATTGAAATTGGCACTTAAATCTACGGAAAATACTGCCAGAAAACGATAAACAATACCAGTCTTAATCCATGTGGAGGAAAATGCTAAAGATCATGATATAGGTCACGAACATATATTTACTGATCCATAGACATGAAACCCGTTAAAGGTTATTTGCAAGTCAATTGTTCCCAAGATATGACTTCAACCGAAACTTAATACGGTCATGGTTAATCTGATATATGCTTTATTCACTGAAAAGCAATGATGTATAATTACATACAAGCAATTCAAAGATCAATTGATCTCTTTCTAGTATTTGCAGATGTAACGTTTCGATTAATTCTGATTTACCTATGAACAATATTGTTGAAATAAACATTTGTATATAAACAAAACATTTTGTCGTGCCTACATTTCAGAACTGGACCTATTTCCCGTCGGCGTAATGTACACATTATAGTAACAAAACAAGATTTTATTAGTAAGGTGGCAATGGTTCATTTTACAAACTTTGCTTAAGCTATAAAACCGACATTTCTTTCACAACATCAAAGACATGTTCACTACTTATGGTCAAATTTTATGACCAACCCTACCTGAGGTCTATAACTTTTGTTGAAGTATTTAAAGATGGATATCTCGCTTCAAAAAGCATATTCACAAAGGCAACCTTTTAGGTAATTATGACATATGACAACTCATGTAATTGTGACGAATGAAGCAAGTTATTTCCAAAATTAAGTACTACAATCATCGGATAGAAATTTATTTCATTTAGTTAGTATTGTCCTTTAATAACGTTAATTGATATGATCGAAATTATTTCAGACGATGAAAAGGTAGCATTATTATGTCATAGTGTCAATATTGAAAAATATTTACTGTTATTATTTTGGATATAAATGTATATTTTCAAATAAATATCAATACCTCTGACACGTTCGAGGATTTTGAAGTTTTTTCAAGTTTCAAGAATTATTTTGTTAACGAGGCCTGTGATATAAACTCATTGAGATATGAATATTGCAAGCATCTCTGCAAAAAGGAAAACGATATTTTCAATCACACATTTTATAGCAAACTATTTAAGTTAAGTAGACATTTGTGTACAAGTAGCTCTACGTCATTAGATATATAGAGAAATAAGAACCCTATGTATTGTGAAGTATACTTGCATTTTGTCAGATCGAATATTATTAAGAAACAATGATTTAAGCTAATTTAAAAATAATTACTAAATAATTTCTGTATTGATAAATACTTTTTGGAATCCTGAAAAGAGTCCTTTATTGAGACACCACAGCATGTCTCCGATATATGTCCGATGTCTCTTCAGAATATAATATATATCTCAGCATAGACTGAAGTACAATATAATTTGTATTTACTCTTTGCACATAAAGCACTTAGAATTGTAGCTTTTATTCATTTTTGAGAGTAGCTCTCGTTGGATAATCTATAAAGCAGACGGATACAAGGAATATTGTAGGTACAAAAAGAAAACAAAAGAAATTTACTCTCGTCAACACTATTTTAGAAAATTCGTCCGATTTACGTCAGAACATACTGTTGTTTTATTAATTTATCTGATAGTGGAGGAAAGTAAATACTTTTCGTAAATATCTGTAAAATACCTGCTATAGAACCGAATATTTACATGTACAGAGCAACAAGTTAGTCGATATATTATAACTAAACAACTAGCAATACAAAAATACTAAGTTTTGTCAAACTATGACGCATTGGTTTCCTTCTGTTTGCACTTGATCTCAAATAAATGTATTTGCTTAAAGATTACAAGCGATTATACGATCAGCCTAGTCTATGGTATCAGAGTTATCTTTTTTGCAGATATGGAGTTTGGAATAGCTGACACAATATTATTCAAAGCATGTCAAGCCAGTTTTTATTTATGGTTGGTAATACATTGATATACTTTTGTAGGAAATTAAAGTCATACTTCTGTTTGGCATACGATAGATATGCAATCAAACAAGGAAAATAAGAGGCAAGTGGTAACACTGTTGCATTAAAACTGTAATTTTGAAACTCAAAGTATATGATGAATGAGACTAGTTCAACAATTGTCAATATCACCGTATATATCACAAGTTATTCGTTTTGAAAGAGCTTACTCAAAGTTAGAGGATTATAATTATAAACATTTTAGTGTTACGAAAAAGGTGTTACAGGATTGTTAAGAATTTCCCTTGCTTTTGCAACGGATCGTCGAAATAAATAAGAAATATAATACGAACATTAGAATTCTTCTTCATTATGGTCTTATATACTTCGTATACTAAGAGAATATAGATTTTAAACTATGGAAAATTAAATATGATCAAAAATGCATTATTTTAACCAAATATTCATTAAATCTATTTACAACGCGATGAAGGTGCTATGGATACTTAAATTTGAGATACCGTTATGCTTTTCTCTCGAGTCGTACAAAAACGGACGAAGGGAGCTATTAATTTTTGGTCTTGCAGCTTGATTGGTCGTACCGTTAAAAGACATGCTCTTGGTACTCTGACTCTACACAAATTATTGAGTACTCTGCTGTTTTTACAGTTCGAATTGACTCTGCATGTCTTACTTTATACGTTTTGCATTTATCATTAATGTTACAGTTCATCTCAGCGGGGAAGGGGGATTATTCTATGAACTCTTTCTTGTCAAACTATTTAAATACAGGACAAGTGTGAGTTTGAATTAAACTTAAATATAAACTTATGCACTATTACACATTTATGCTATTTCATATCCAAATTACATATTAAGCAAAGCAAAAACCTTAGATGTTTCTTCTAAACTAAAACAAACATAAACAAGATACTAACTGAAACAGAATCAAACTGATATGAAAACAGAAACTAGTGTGTTTTATTATCGTAAAAGAGAGTGAGCGAATATCATCAAAATCATTTCATTATCAAAGAGGAATGTAATACACACTGACAAATATTATAAGGAAATATCGTAGAATTGCTGTTGTTGTTCAATACAAAAATATTTTTGAACCTAAGTCCACATATCGTTCTCTCCTTTCAAAGAATGTGGTTGTTCATTTAAAAGAAATTATTGCCCTGATGTTGAGGTAATAATGACACCACCAACCACGGGATCGGTTAAAAAAACAACAATGTTTCATTCATTCCATGTACTAGGTATTTCATTCGATACCCATGTTAGATAACATAATTTAACTAATTTACGCTTGGTTTATTTCGATAAACAGAATTTCGTCTAATTCACATTATGCCTGCATACAATATTCACATGGGAAACATTACTTTAGGTCTTATAATTGAATATAATGACGGAAAATACTTAAGGAATATGTACGAAGGAGTATAGACATGATTAATGGATAATTTTACTGTGGTTAACAGACAATAATTGCACTGCTTATTAATACCTAGTACTTTGGGGAAAACGGAACTAGATGAATTCTGACTTATATATATATTACGTAATCTTAACACGTAATAAGCGAGAAAAGAGCGGTTATATATTAATGAAAAATAATACATCTAAAATGTTTATTTCTTCGGGTTTGTAGTCTGCAACTTGTTTGAACTTGGTGTATTTTGGTCCTTAGGCCATGGGGTCTATTCAGTTTGATGAAAATAGAATGCTTCTTAAGCCGGTGCAAGGGAGCGTGAGTGGTTTCCCCCAGTAAACTCAGTCAAACCGAGTCTGCTATTAATTTCCTTGGATGTATTCTGTACTTCTAATAGATCTTCTTACAACTTTAGTCCATGATGCCTAAACACATGTATATGCTATTTTTGTTTCTTGTGTTAAAGATGTAGGGAGTCTATTAGTACATGTAACCTATTAGTTGACCCTACTGTATTATATTGATTGTCTTCAAGCAAATAGCTTATTAACATATTGTCTGTAATCATCTTCTAGACACTACCTGATACAGTGACTTCCGCTGTTTTCACAAATGTTCTACTAAGTATTTATAAATTTTGAGCACATAATATCAGAAAATTGTATGCATTTAAGGCTATTGGTATATATTATTGAAAATATCATTATTACGGCTCGATGTTACAGGGTGAGGGTCCCTGTCTATAAGGGCCACGCCAACCTAACAATTATATGCAACGCATAGTAATTATACAAGATCCAGTATCCGTCATACTGCATTATTATCTATTTCAGTTGACAAACTGGAAAAAGGATAATCAAAAATGTTCAGATTAATCGTTGAAAAGTAAATACAACTTGTCCTTTGAGGTCAATGCACCAGTCATTACCATTACACATAATTTTGTGTAATTGTTTCATTTTGTAGAACTTACTTTTAAGTCCGCTATGATAAGTATATTTATTTACATAAAATAGTTGTATTTTTCACTTAACCCGCATAATATTTCATGAAATCAATTATCCGACCGGATTCTAAATACACTGCTCCTACACCATCCCAGCCGTCTTTCCAGGTACATTAACATTCTGATTGCTTATTTCGCAAAGTCATGCTGTCAATGATCTGTTTACAGCATCTCATTATCTGCTTGTTAACCTTGACAAGATATCAGGTAACTTCAAATCGACCTGAAGACACACCAATAAACAACAATGCTAAATTAAGCCAACTACATGTACGTTGAACTACAAGATGTCATGTTAAGTGTGAGCAAGGTATTGAATCTTCCTCACTTTCATTTACAAGTTGTTGTTTTTTTAACTAAGATTATCATAGTATAAGGTGCCTCCTTGGCCGTGTGGTTAAGGTCGCACATTTCCAATTACTTTCCCTCATCAATTAGGGTTCGCGCCTAGCTCAGGGCGTACATTCTTTATGTGAGAAAGCTATCCTGTTGGCTTCCTGTGGTTCTGCACATGTGACCGCGTGTATCTGAAATAAAGCATGAAGGGGCACCTGTGGTCTTCATTCACCTTCAAAATCTGGAAAGTCGACGAATGTCCTTTAAGCATGACGGTGTGACGTTAAACACAACAAAAATGATCTAGGTAAAGATAGCATGTAATGCTTTATATATTTCTGTTCGCTTCAAAGATATGTTTTCATTCCACTTGAAAGCACATTAAACTTTTTGGAAATGCCTGTTAAGTCTTCAGACAGAAATAAACTGATTATAGTTTATATGCTTGTAAAAATGATAACGGTCACAAGGGAGCATAAAGTGTCTAAGGTATCGTCAATATTTAAGAAAAGCTTGCCGATAGGGGTGATCCTGTCTAAATAGTATTCGAATATTTGACTGCATCGTGTATAGCATTCCCTGAATAAAATTTATATATGTTTTCAAACTTATTTATGCCCTTATATGAGCAGTAATAGAAGGAAAGCAAACCAACAGGTAATATTCTTTTTATTTCAATCAAATCATTAAGAAGGAATTAAGATTATGAAGTGTTACGAGTTCTGATTTTCTTTGAGAAAGATAAAAAATAAATGTGATATCATTGTGCTATTTCGCATTGGAAATAAGAAGCTCAAAAACACTTAGTCTTGTTATATATTCATGACACAGGCAGTAACATTCTGGAATGTCATGAATTGTGTTGGTTCCTTTGAGCACAATAAAGTAAAATATCGTTATTTCTTTGGTCCACCATGTTCATTGTTACACACCGGGTATTTCAAATCTTACTTTGTATTCTGTCTACTTGTATACGCGTGATTGTTGCACTGTGCTAAATATGCAAACAACTGAGAACCTTTTGTACAGTGTACTATAACTTATCTGTCAATTCCCACGTTACTTGGAAGGTTGGTGTAATGAATACTTAAACTAAGATGTTTATCATGCTGGTTGCAATAGCTACATGTATATAATTGAACCGGTATGATTGAAGGATGATAAGATAAATTAAATCAAATGTTTCTTGGGAATATATTAAATGAAATCTCGTCTGGGCATCAGGTTGTGTACGATACAATATATCATCATATAAAGTTGCTTCTGTATTTGATTATTTTTCGTCAATATTGATAAAATCATTTGATTTAGGTTAATGACCTATTAATACAAAAGTTAAGGAAAGGTCAGTTTAGTCTAGTGAATTTGCGAGGCTGTTATATATGTTAGGACTGCTGATTAATCGACAAGAATTGCAAGAATATAACAATTTCCTACAAATGTACAATAAAAACAAATGAAATAGAATTCATAAAACACGGTGAAAAATCTTTCGGCTTCAATAACTTGCTGCAAATAATATATATCTGAAACTGTTGTTTTTCGAGAAATCCGAAGAAGAATTACACAGAGCAGACAATGATGTCATTAAGCCATCAAAACAAAAAGTGATAGAAACCTATGGACTCGATGTTAATGTTTTGATGGCTTTGCGTGCAGCTAAATTTATTTTGCGAAATGAAGTGCATAACGAAACAGTATGAGAACTAGAACAGTCACAGTGACTCTTAATCGGAGCCCTTGTCAGTTTATTTGTAGGTATGGAATCGTTTTTTAACAATAAGCATGAAACTGTTTTATTTGATTAAACGCCTATTTTTTTACATAAAACAGATTCAATGATGTTTTACAAACACATACAAAAAAAATTCACGTTTAAAAATCAAAACATTTTAAAAGATGTAAGAAATAAATGAGCATGAATATTATCGTGAATAAACTATTAATTAGGTATTAAACAAAAGATCAGGCATCTTAAAACTTGAAAAGATAAGATTAATAAACTATTAACATATAGTAAGACAGCTGTTTTGTAAGTAATTAAGTCAGTAAGTAAGTAAAAAGTTAATCATAGTGACATGTCCAAAAGTTATTACAAACAATTGTACTTTTGTATTATACAGTGATAAAATTGCACATATTCGAATGTATATACACAGGCTCTAATAGAGTGCAAAGTAATCTCTAAAGTAATGAGTTAATAACTAATGTTTCTGAGTTTCTTATTTCGAGGCAATTCGTTCCAGAGTTTAGGTCCAACAGTACTAAAGTTTCTGTCACTAAACATTTTGCGCTTAAGCCTTGTTAAAAGGAAAAACGAAGCACCAAGTAACGGAATTTGAAGAACGCAAGTTCCTTGTCTGAGTTTGTTTTATAAGAAGTTGTGAAAGGTATTCTGGAGAATTTTCGATTGAACAATTGCACAAGTGGGTAAGCATCTTGAATGTGATTCTGGCTTTGACTGCTAGCCAGTGAAGATCATAGAGCGCCTGTTTGTAACTCCATATTTATTGAGAAGACGTAGTCACATGTGCGCATAGACGTTTCGGTGTACGTCAGCTAACTTTTATTTCTTAACCTCCAATAATACTCTTGTATGTTTTATAAATCCTCACAGCAACAACATTTAAACTAAAAGTGGTAGCCTCCGAAAGTCATACAATAATTTGACAAGGTGTTGTTGTTACTTCATATCCTGTATAATGATCATTGAGGTCATTCAATGTTATTTTTATACTAGATTTTCGCTGACACCGATGCCGCAAGGGGAAAGTGGTAAGGGGTGTTTTACACGTTTGATTACCTCATCAACATACTCTAGTCATTGAAATCAAGTGTGCATTTATTTGCTCGGTCGTACTCTATGCTGAATCTATAGGACATTCTTACATCTATTAAAATATGGATGTATGATAATACCAAACGGTGTGAAATTGTGCGCATATAACATGTAACAACAAATATATCTTTTATCAGAATTTCAGTATTGTTTGAAAAGGTGAACATTTTATTTGTATTCTGCAACAAATAAAAACGTCTAGTTTAAGATACTTTGTTTAAAAGATGTATTGATAGCCTGCAATCATATGACAATAAAACAAAAGTAACTGAAATACATTATACTGGTTATTTCCGGGTAAACATCAAAATAATAGTTGTCTATGACAAAACGGCCATTTCGAGGATACTTCTGATGACTTTGTTTAGGATATTGAATATTTAACCCTCTTGCTGCTTTTGAAGTTTTAAGAAAGCTGCTTTACGTTCTTCGCAATTCCTATTACCTAAAAGAAAACAACAAAACAAAACCAATGGCGCAACGAGAGTATAATAAACTATGATTCAAGTATAGTTTTATACATAATTCCAGAAGCTTACAGCAAAACAGAATAAGAGCCAAAGTGCGTGTCGTCTTCATTTTGCCAATGAAGCATCCATCTCAAGAAACAGACAAAACAACTTTTATTTTCTCTCTGGAGAGCTGACTATTTTCAAATCCATATGAAATTGCTATCTGACACGATATTTTGTAATTACTGCATGGAGTGCATGGTATATTCAGTGTAATTTGTGCAATGAGGTAAGTTGTAATACAGTAAATATTTGCCATCTGCTTGTAGTGTTACAAGGTCCAGATTTTCTGCTTTTTGTTGTAACGAAACATTTTCCTGCTCCCCAAAATAAATAGGACATTGAAAACGTATAATTTTAACATCATTAGTATTTGTCATCCAAAAGACTTCTGTCAAAAAAAAATGAATTTTTTAATGTTTTTTTTTATTTGAAGTTATTTTTGGAAAATGTGATATGGCATGTATGTAACACAACATGAGTTAATTTGATATATTTGTCAAAACCGTTGTCTTATATGGTATAAACGTACGTACAAATCTCTTGATTCAATGTACTCTGACTCAGGCTGACGAAGGCCAAAAATGTAATATTCTGAAACTAAGAACATTAGTAATAAATACTGGTTTGAGTTTTTCATGTGGGTATTAATTTTATGGTCATATGAAACCTAAGATATTCAAGGTACTATCTAATAGCATCTGAACTCCAACGACTTTATGAATTTTCTGCTGGCATTCACCTTGCTTAAAATATGTTGTGGTTATCTGAGGGCGTCATTAGTTGTTCGACTGTGTTCGTCCTAAATATAAACGTTCGTTTGATGAACTGTGGGCGTATGCATGTCTACGATTAAAACAGTTCTGCTGACATTGTTGAAAGTTATAAATGCAAACTTTTATATTTGTATGACATTTATAAATCTGTTGCGAACAATCACTTTTGTTCAAATACATTTTCCAGATAACTAAACTTAAATTCATTTTAAGTGGGCAAAAACTCAATGCCGTTCCTGATTTACTTATGAATTATAATGTCTTCTTATGGAATGATTAATCGTTTTTGTTCTATACTTAATATCAGCTGTTAGCAGATTTGAACTAAACGAGACAGACAATAATCTAGTACATTTGTATCAAGAAAATTAATTACTGGCACCTTCAGTCTGAAGTTCGGTTGCCATTGAAAGCTTTATTAAAGAAGTGTGAATATGAATCAATGGAGATAGAAAATATATGAAGCATATTTGGCAAAAACGTCAAAATGTTATACAAAACAAAAACAGTGCACGCACTTTTAGCTGTGATGGCGTCCAGAATCAACTACATAAGTTTCTTCTTCCTATTCCATGAATAGTATCATGCCTTCATCATTAATTGAATTGTATTTTTGAATACATATTTCAATGTGTAACATCATTAAGGCCTAAAAATAAAGTATCTAAATCATAAATACATTTTTATATAAACACTTTGACGTTCTGAATTATCATTTTCACTACAGTTTTAATAACTTGCATGTATCGTATTTTAACATGAATATTACAAATAAACGCCATAATTTTTAATTAATATGTCCAACTGTTTTATAGGTAAACTTATGGGCCGACATTTCAATTACTTTTTTAAAAAATCTCGTTTCGTAATTCTTATTTTTCCAGTGACACATCTGAAGCATCGACATGATTAAAAATAGTATTTAGCACACTTTTGTTCATAAGCATACATGTCTGTCCAGTTTAGCTGACCCGTTATACATTTAAAAACTTAAATTGATTATTGAATACTAGATTCCTTTCAAATCTAAATCAAATCTATGCAGACATTATTTCATTATTTGACACTAATTAAAAAGAAATATGTTCTGCCGGCGCTTTTAAGCAGGATAGTAAATAAATCTGCTTTCCTGTGTAATGATCATGTCATTTAATGGACTTCCCGTAGAAAAGTCTTTACAACTTAGCTAGAAAGCCATTCAATCTAAAAAAAAAAACATAAACCTTGTTCTCAGTCCTATATAATAAGCAAAACATTAGTCATATTCGAAAACGAAAAGGACAAGTGAAACAAATACTTAATTGCCGAACACTTGGAAATTAGATTTTAATTAAAGCGTTTGTTAACCGCCTTTAACCAAAATTTGCAGAATTCTTTGGAGATACACCAAACTTTAGGAAACAATTACATCTGAAATTGAAACACTCATCCTGTAGATCATTATTAATGTAAATACGTATGAAGTATATGTGGAATAAGAATAAAACTATTGAAATATGCAAGATTTCGTGACTGCTCTTGACGGAATTCTCTAAAACATAACACTTTTCAGAGGATACGAATTATTTTACTGCCTTGAAGCCTCTTACAATATATCTTACTAATGAATGCCTTGACATTCAAAGCATGATTCATAAATAATACAGAAAAAATATTGTTTAGGTTTATTATAACTTGTAAGTATATATTTCAACCATGAACTAATTTCTTGTTTGAGTGAATGCTATGTTATTTGACAAGACAGAGTATTTTTTGTTGATTTTGCGTTGAAATAATACGCTCAGAACTAGACTACACGAGAAAAAAATAATTTGCTTCAACTTCCCGCACCTGGGTTTACTTAGATAAACTAGATTTTTTATTAATATTGGAATATATGTACCATGTAAACAGACTTATTGACATAAATCATTGCTTTATGTATCTTCGAGTGTCCTATGGTTTTCCTTAAGAATATCAAATAAGACACGTCGTAAAGAGTGGCTAACTGGTTGGTAGTTTTAAAGTAATACGAAAGATCCTTGTTTTCTATTTTATTAGGTCACCTGAGCACAAAGTGCTCGGGGTGAGCTATTGTGACCGTTCACCGTCCGGCGTCCGTCCGTCAGTCCGTCGTCCGTCCGTCCGTCCACACTTTCCTTTAAACAACATCTCCTCCTAAACTACCAGGCCAATTTTGATGAAACTTCACAGGGATGTTCCATGGATGGTCCTCTTTAAAAGTTGTTCAAAGAATTGAATTCCATACTGAACCCTGGTTGCCATCGTAACTGAAAGGAAAAACTTAAAAAACCTTCTTGTCCAAAACTGCAGGGCATAGAGCCTCGATATTTGGCATGTGGCATCATCTAATGATCTTCTATGAAGATTGTTCAAATTATTGCCCTGGGGTGAAAAGAGACCCCGCCCCGAGGGTCCCAAGTTTTACATAGACTTATATAGAAAAGAAACTTTAAAAATCTTCTTGTCTGAAAGTTCAAGGCCTAGGCCTTTGAAATATGGTAAGTAGCATTGCCTAGTGGTTCTCTAACAAGATTGTTCAAATTATGCCCCTGGGGTGAAAAGAGGCTCCGCCCTGGGGGTCACTTGTTATATGAGTTATATTGCAAAAAATACTTCAAAAACTATCTACTTATATTGCCTAGTTTAAGATACAGCCTTGAAATTTGGATGACATGAACGGTTTTGCACACCGATCTTAAAACTGATTTTCAGTAACCTTGAATTTGACCTACTGACATACTTTCTTGTTTTTTAAGATACAGCTTTGAAATTTGGATGACATGTATATTTTTGCATGACAGTCTTTAAACAGACTTTCAGTGATCATCAATGTGACCTACTGACCTACTTTCTTGTTTTCTAAGCTACAGCAAAAGGATTTGGACCGCCTGTAATATTTCTTACGGATTTCAGAAGTAATCTTGCATAATCTTTACCTTGACCCACTCTCCTAATTTTTAACTCACCTGAACCAAAGGCTCATGGTGAGCTTTTGTGACCGCTCAGTGTCCGTCGTCCGTCCGTCAACAATTTCTAAAAAAAATCTTCTTTTCCAAAACCACTGAGCAGAATTACACCAAACATTACAGGAATGATTCTTGGGTGGCCCTCTTTCAAAATTGTTCAAAGAATTGAATCCATGCAGAACTCTGGTTGTCATGGCAACTGGAAGGTAAATCTTTAAAATTCTTCTTGGCGTAGAGCCTTGATATTCGGCATGTGACATCATCTAAAGGTCCTCTATTAAAATTGTTCGAATTGTGAAAATTGGTAAAAAATAAAAATCGTCTTCTCTGAAACCACAAGACCTAGACCTTTGATATTTAGTATGTAACTTTGCCTTGTGGTCTTCTACCAAAATTGTTCAAATTATAACCCTGGGGTGAAAAGAGGCCCCACCCCGGGTGGTCTCAAGTTTAACATAGCCTTATATAGGAAAATAACTTTAAAAATCTTCTTGTCTAAACCCAAAAGACATAGGCCTTTGATATTTGATATGTAGCAATGCCTTGTGGTCCTATACCAAAATTGTTCAAATTATAACCCTGGTGTGAAAAGAGGCCCAGCCCTTGGGGTCTCAAGTTTTACATAGACTTATACAGGAAAAAACCTCTTGCCTTAAATTGCAAGGGTTAGGCTTAAATAGTTGGTATGTTGAATTGCCATGTGGTCCTGTACCAAAATTTGGCATGTGGCATCATCTAATGATCCTCTATGAAGATTGTTCAAGTTATGCCCCTAGGGTGAAAAGAGGCCCTGCCCTGGGGGTCCCAAATTTAACATAGACTTATATAGGAAGAAGAAAAATCTTCTTGTCTGACAGTTCAAGACCTAGGCCTTTGATATTTGATATGTAGCAGTGCCTAATGGATTTCTAACAAGATTTTTCAAATTATGCCCCTGGGGTGAACAGAGGCCCCGCCCTGGGGGTCACTTGTTATATGAGTTATGTAGGAAAAAATTCTAAAAAAATCATCAGATCATATTTCCTAGACTGTTTAATTACCTGATGACCACAAGCGATTAGGGGTCACTTGACAGTGACCTTGACCTACTGACCTACTTTCTTGTTTTTTAAGATACAGCCTTGAAATTTATATGACATGTACAGTTGTGCACACCAATCCTAAAACTGACTTTCAGTGACCATGAATGTGACCTACTGGCCTACTTTCTAATATTTTAGCATCAGTGTGCCATTTTAAACATGTGGCTCATATTAATCACGTGAGCGATTCAGGGTCATCATGACCCTCTTGTTAGGTCTGTAAAGTCAAATTATAAATTTATGACAGTACCACTGCGTAGATCCCCACATTAGCGTTATATCTGGCTAAGCAAAACGTACAAAATCTTGTAGCATTTGCGACGATATCGACAAGAAGGGTAAACTAAAAATGACACCCTACATGTCAGAGTAAATGCAATTTGATTTCAGAACTGAAATGTCAATGAAATTACAAGTTTATGCTATTTCCACTAAAAGGCATATAATTAGCTTAAAGCATTTGCTATTATTAATTTATTCATATTAGATGTGGCTTCCATCATTTTGTTGAGGAAATCACGTCGTTATATCTGGTACTGAAATGCATATAGCATCGAAATACAGACGCATATATAACATACTGCTGAAAATGTGGCTACAAAAGTTGTTTAGGGACACTTGATTGTACTACACAATATTTTAAAAGACAAACTATCTGTTCATGTATAATATATGATATTTGCACCCCTCCACCCCCCACTATTCCCCCCACACACATAAAAATGGAATGTGGATGTATAATGTCTAGTATTTAGCCTAGAGTTATCACACATTATAGAAATATCAATCAACATGTGAGTTGCGCACCTTTGGATTTGTTTCGTGTTTCAATGAGTTAGACCTAAAAGTTTGTTTTGCACCTGTTTCAGCAATTATTTCACTCTGAGAAGCTTTAGCTCTTTAAGAATGATATTTAGCATTTGGTTTTTACTCCAGTACACACACCTTTCCAAAGTCCAATGAAGGTATTATATTTTATCTTTAACGTTCTTGTACATTGTATTTATCTTAATTGTTTCTTTTAAATTTTTTAGTCACAAGGTATTTTATTTTATTTTCAGTAGTTTTGTTACCAGTAATTTCAACTTCAAAAAAAAAGCATTTTTTCCTGATTTAAATTAATTTAAAAGAGTGTATTAGTCTTACGCTGTCCAAAAGTAACATATGACCGTGATAGTAAGTTTGGGGCACCTCTGTTATGTGAATACACATCTGAATTATCTAATGTTAAAACATTTAACCAAGTTCAAAATTAGATAAACTCACAAATTTTCAAATTAATTACTCAGTTATCTATAAAGACATAGATATGTTTTATACATGAGATATGTCAACAGATACGTGTGAAATCTTAACTTATGCCAATCCCAAACTTTCAGAACGAGTATCAAAGTATGTTGAATATCAACATAGGAAATGATGTTCAGCTTCGATACACGTATGAATACATAATGGACACACTAATTTGCCTCTTTATACTACTGACAATCATCTTTTGTATTACATCTAGGTATTTTTCATGACAAAAGGAATGTGTGTATAAATCGGGCTATCAATATAGCGGGAATTAAATGATAGCAGCATTATGCGAGTGTGATAAGTTAGAAATACGCATGTACTTCAAAGACTTTATATCAATTCAAATGAGAATTAATTTTAATTTAGAGCTAGCTCACTGCATTGGATATTTCAAATAAATTCAGATCAATCTTGGCAAGGCAAACGCAATTTGTCCCCAAAGACAAATGTGCCTGTCATAATAGTAATTGTTTCACTTTGCGTAATTGAATAAATTTCTCATTGAACCTTTTCACTTAACAACAGACACAATCACAGAATCGCATTTTACGGATTCTGATTTAATCTCCACTTTATTAACGATCTACTTCTGGTATATCAGTGAAAATATTTTAACTATTTTGACGTATACAGATTTCCTTCTATCTGAACCAATATGGTCACCAACATTTCCTTGTAAGAATTTATCATCGCCCTAATTACCTTTAAAAACTGCTTGTTTTCAAGGGCTTATTAATATGCTACAAGAAAGCGCAAATATGACCAAACACATGTAACACTATAACGTTTAGTATATTGTTGCAGTAGACTGTTGGTTGGTATAAAATATTATAAGAGAGCTTACCGTGAACACTAATAGTATACTTTCTCAGAAACCGTTCTATGTTTACCAATGCATACAATTTACTCTTAACGATGTATATAGTTTATATTTAGTACATCATTGAACTTGCGATTTAAGGTAGTATTGTGCATGATATATAATTTATAATTACATTATATTATGTCATTTGGTTGCTTTCTATACTTCCAAAGGATTGTATTGTTTCAGACTGGGCGTTTTAATGTTCCGGGTAAAATGTATTTTACGGCAAGCACATTCACTTCCAAGATTCTTTTCATCCACTAGTATATTTGTAATTGTCATTTATGGTAAATACAGATCAAAGTCATAATTTTTTAAAACAGATATGTAATCAATATTCCCGTCAAAACATTTCATTCCATTACAAAAAAAAACTGAACAGGTTCGATAGAATAGTAAAAGTAATTTGATAAAAGAAAATTGACGTTTGATGTTTGATGAAAGCAGTATCGGGTTGTATTTATTATAATATATACACGTTACGGCCGTAACATCACTACTTACGGATAGCGTTAGCCCAACTCAACGGTAAACCATCTTTACAAGACTTAGTCTGACATAATAAAGATACAACGTATTAGCGTTTCCAGAACGCAGCTTCTCAAAACAAAACCCCACAGCAGCGTATGTGTGCATGTGTAAACAATAAACATATACACTTAAAACATTGAAAAAATACAGACAACCAAAAAGAGTGTGGCAATGCTTTTTTAACGGCAAGTGGCAGAACACCATTCAATTTGGTAAGTTTACAGCAAACCCTCACATTGTATCCCTCATCTTCCAAAGTTGTATGGCAGTGTAATAGTAGAATCATCCAAGATCAATTTAATATCCATACATCAATTGTCTTGGTACGATGTTATTTAGACTTTATAAAACTTTATACTTATTTAGTAATATGAACAAAATCTGATTTATTTACTAGAGTAAACCAGCATATAATATTTGAATAAAATGTTAAGACAGATATGGAATCGTGCGAAAAATAAAACAAAACCAATACTACCAAGAGAAAATGGAAAAGGGTTCCAGTAGTTTGGCATAACTCACCCTTCAAATGTCAGAAATAAAAGAAGAAAGCCCAACATGCAGGAAGTTAGTTTTAATTATCAGTGTTATTAAGTCACAAATCCACTTATAACAATAATTTTCTACGTACATGTCGGCCCAAAAAGCTGAAAGTAAGCAAAGTTACGATACCCTAGTGCAGACGATTGCCTTGCTCAGAAAGTTATGCTATACCATGCAAAATCTCATATCATGTAAACGTTTTTTTTTTTTTTTTTTTTATTATTATTTTTATATTTAATTGGAGCAATATTTATACTAATTCACACGAATTCCTTTGTTTATAAGTGTTATTCATGTTAGAAATGTGTTGATTAATAGAAAGTCTGTGCTAACGTGCCGCCCACATTATAAAAAAAATGAAATGCTACACTGAGACTGTTCAATTTAATGAGGATAAGTAATATTTGTTCTACTGCTGTGTCTGGATTGTCAAGGGACAGCAGTAATTTTCTATGTTGCTTAAGCTGTTATTATCTACGCACATTATACGCCTACATTAGGTTATAACGCAATGGGGAAAAGGATTTAGACAGCTTTAAATGAAAACAAGCACTACATTCACTGGAAGAAATGTTCATTAAGTGAGATTTTATATAGCAGTGTTTTGTTGATATTGCTTTATTAATGTCACTTATGTTCATTTTGAGTGTTGTTTTCTACTGGCCCTCTAAAATCTTGGATCTTATTGTCTTATCATTTGTTTCAATTGTACTTTCATAATTGCTAGTTAGTATAACTATTACATTAATACTGTAACTTCTCCCTGCACGTTAAAATATCTATAATTACAATTACTGAAACTGTTCTTTTTCTAATTTGTGACAAGCTTATTTAAATTCAAAACACGGAAATGAACGTCTCGCAGATACTTTTTATTCAATCTAAACTTTCGAATTCAGGTCTTTAATGACCTTATAAAAAAGTTGAAACAGTAAAGCAAAACCGATCATATTTATTTCATAACGTCAATTATCTGACGGGAATCTAAATGAAAATATCCAGTAGTGGAGCAGATTGAAATTATTGGCATACATGTAAGAAGTAAATTGCAAATTTGTCCGAACACTGTTACAGTATTAAATTGAATCATTATGAATATAAGACAATTAATCTTTCAGAAACATTCTCGACATTCAAGGAGGACACTATGGCTTTTCTGATTGGCGAAGTCCACAATACACCCCACATTGCAATGAAATGACTGTTTTCGTTTATATTTATACTTAAATAGAACAGTAGAAACTATGCTGGCATACTGTATGGTCACGTTTTAAATCAAATATACTAATTGGATACATATTTAAATGACAGATCCGAAAAAAATAGCCATTGCAAGAATATAATTTTGATAAGTGCATTAGAAGAAAATCAATCTTCTGTCCTTACCTCGTTTTTAACTGGCAGTTACCGCAGCCCCCGTTTAGTAAAACAAATAAGAGACATGAGAACATATTATGCAAATGTGGCTTATGCAACGTATAAAGAGATAATGACAGTGAGATATAATACGCGCTTAAGCGCGTGCTTCTTTCATTTTGCCGATAAGATATGGCAGCTCAAGAAATAGATGCAAAGAAAGCAATTATTTTCCCTTTGGAGATCCAAATACTTTCAAATCCGTATTAAATGGTTATCTGACACGATATATTTCAAGTATTGTTTAGAATAATGAGTGTTATTTATACAATATAGTTGGAGATAAAGAAAAATGATTGAAATGTTTGTTGTCTTCTTGTGTTAATATGAATCCTCTTTATCCGGTTTTTGACATTGTAAAACATATTGCCTCGAAAGAAATAACAAGAACCATTTATTAATTGTTTCTTATTCATCCCTAAATAGAGTTATGCATTTCGATATGGATTATTTTTCTTCTTTGTGGCTTTAAAATAAGATATCTATATAAGAGTATAACTGTGTATTTAACACGTCTATTTTTGTGTGTAAATAAAGCATATGTATGAGTTTAAGTGCCTGAGAGATATGTGTTAGGAATGTATTCGTCTGTAGTATATACAACAGGTTTGTGTTCGTCAATAACTTGAATTGCAAATATTTCGATATTGATTTTCTTACAAGTTTTGCCTAAGCTATATAATTTACACTTAAAATTGTTCAACCGACGGACCGATAAAAAAGAAGTTCTATAGAATCTTCCCTACATCGCCGGCTTAAGCGGAACTATATTAATATGTATGTTAATTTTAACAAACTCTTTTACGAGGACGTATTTTACGGCCGTCATACGACATTTGATATCTATTTTGAGACAGGTAAAACATTTATTAGAATACACTTTGGTAGTATAAAAACAGGCAAGACCAATTAAAGTAGATGTCTATGGTTTTTTTACAGGAAGTAGGAACATCCCTCAAAAACTCTAGCAAGTCTTAAGCGGAATTCTGTTTGAATTCATATCCGTCTATCAACATAGAGTCTTTTTTATTTCTCTTCTGCCACCACTTGTCAATCACTTAGCCCCTACTGATAGGTATAAAAACTACAAGAAGTTATACCATTTAGAAGTTTGAAAGCATAACACAAGACCAAGATAGATAATGGCAGACATACCCTTAATGCCCTGACTGCCACACTTCCAACGCAAACACCCACGATAATGCATCCACCACCAACGGATTAAACTGACCTCTATTATGCTTATGCAATGGATGTACTGAATGATACCAAATAACAAGAAGATGTTTTTCGGCCACCAAATGACAGTTAGAGAGTGCTTCTGTCACAGTTAATAACATCTATAGGAACGTCCTAAGGTCGCGTTTAACACAACGAAGCAATAATATAGCAATTGGACCTCCTACATAGGAACAAAATATATTCCCTTCAGTAAAGTAAATAAATTTATTTCCCTCCGTTTGTAGTTGATCAAAACGTTTGCAAAGGGTAATGACAGAAGCTTCTGTTTATTTCACGTAAGAGACAGTAACAGATGAGTTGTATCTTGTAGAGAACAAACATCCTATCCGCTATTTGTTTGTGTCAATGTCTTGATTTGGAATATATAGCGTACGGCTAGAGTTATATGTTGCTGATAACATTTTCAAAATTGAACACAATTAAATAATGACATCATACAAAAGATGTTCCTAGCAACTAGACTAAAATGACTACAACTCAAAAACCAGCAAAATATATTATGAGGGAAAACGTTAGTCATCTGTTTTTTAAAAACACAGTATCTAAGTGTAACGGGCTCGGGCACCAACCAATCCCTTAGGATTCTGCAGATGTTATAACACGAAACGAACATGCGTTAACGCTATTCTACCATAAAACGCGTAAAAACTGATACATGAATAGGATCTCACTCAACGTCATTAAATTTCCACGAAATGCGCGGAAATGTCTAAGTTGTTGTTTTACGTTGACGTCATTTTGTTTTGAATTATCCGTTTTGGGGCAGAATGACGTTAAGTTTTGCCACAGAACGCGCATATATAAAAAGGTGTTATAACAGCACGCGAGCGCGAGAATCTTTCTGTTAACACACATTTTCTCTCCTGCTAAAACACCGCCGAAAAGTGACAAGAACAGCAGTTTTATGCTAGAATGTAGGGTTAATGCATGTTTATTTGTTTTATACCATTTTCTGAATTCCAAGGGATTGGAACTGGGCTCGGACACCAATGTATCCCAGGAGGTTCTGCAAATGTTATAACAGGAAACGAACATGGAGAAAAAAACTAAAAACATGTATATAGGTGCATCAATGTCATTAAATAGATTTAAAAAGCACGAGAATGCCAATGTTGTTGGGTCACACTGTTGCCATTTCCTTTTGAATTACCAGTTACGGGACCGTCCTACGTAGAAAAACATAACAGTGCATAATAAAAGCCATTATATAAGCATAATTATATATTTCTCATTTATCTAGTACATTTAGTATATTGTATATTGATAAAACAATGTGAGAAAATCATTGATGTCTTATTTTCGTACTATATTCTGGCAGCCACCAGAGATGACGTCTTTTAACCAAGAGATAATTGAACAAGTAAAAAGTAATAGATGACCACGGAAATGTTGTCTTATATTGACACGTTGGTGTTTATTTATGTCCCAGAAAGCCTCTATTGCCTCGTATAAGTTATTTGTGATGGCAGATATATTAAATTAGATAAATGAACTTATTCTATCTTAATTATTGCACGACACAGCTCCCCCGGGCGCATTTATATAGCTTAGGAAGATTACTATGCTGTAAATATGACGGTTTTTCACCAGTTTGAGACTTATATAATAGACAAAAAAATCCTTTTCTATAAACAAACTAAAGCTAAAACAATCAGTTACTAGTAATGTTCCTTTCATGACAGTTTGATAGGTTTAGCACACAAAATTCATACTCTAAATGATGAATGCACGTTAGTCTAAGTCCAGTTTTAGGTATTTACAGTCGTTATTAGCACAGTAGTAACGTTTTCTTATTGAAATTAGAGTTTCTGTTCTATATTCCTAAATATGAATATATACTTCTTGTGTTATTTTGATGCACTTTATACAGACACAGTATCTTCATTTCGGAGACAATTTACAATCATTAGAAATGTTGATGGCCTTATGTCTATATATACTAATTTATTTACGAAATTGTAGATTCTTTGAAAATGATATAATGTAAAGAAACATTTCAGTTGAGAGCAAGTTAATTAATAAAGTTGAAAAATATATCCATACATGTCGACTTCAAGTTCGTGCTTTTTATTTAAACAAATGTTAACTTAAAGAAAAGATGTTATGTGATATCAGTAATTCATACACATGAAAATACAAAAAGTCTCCATGCGTTGCAGGGTAGTAAATGCAACTGACTTCGAATACTTGATCCATTAATTGTATTTGTATCGCGTTTAATCAACGGACAACTCTTTCATTTCAAGTTCTATTTCGCTTTGCTCGGTGGTTGCTTAAACTCTGTATCGGCCTTGACTGAATACCGGGGGGAGGGTGTGTGTTATTTAACGCCGTTTTACAACAGTATTTCAGTCATTAACGGCGGGCAGTTAACCTAACCAGTGTTGCTGGAATCAGTGCAAACTTGTTCTCCGCACGTAACTGCCTACTTCCCCACATGAATCAGAGGTGCAGGACGAGGCAAAATTTAAAAGTGATACATATAATATAGTTTAATGATGTATTCAATATCTACACGATACATGCAAATACTTTGGTGTGCATTGTTATTTGTTTCATTTATACACAAAATGTAAAGTACGATGGTTCACAATAACCTATTAATTACTGATATAAATCGTTATATTAAACAATTCACGTGACAGAAAAGTCACGTAAACAGGATACATACATAATACATTATTAGATGTTATGAAGAAAAATAGTGATGGATGATCTATTTCTCATGTAAAACCATTTCCTTTCCGACAAATTTCTGAATTTAAATTGACTTTTTGCTTGAAAGATAAATATCTTTGGAAATCAGGCTTTAGGATGCGTCAAGTAAAAACTTGAAATCAATCGCTTACATATCTATTATATTTCAATACAAACAAACATCTCGTTTCCACGAAGGTTTGAATTAATTAAAACTGTTGCAATATATTTATCAAATGCTTGTAAATTAAAGATATCTCTGTAAATGTAAACTGCAGTAAACTGAATTGATTTGAATGTCTGCTTACACACGATCTTAACAGATGAAATATAAATGAATAGTTTATATTAGTTTGTACAGGAAAAAAACGAACAGGTTCGTGTAAACAACACTGGTACAATAATATTTAGGAGAGTGTGGCATTCCTCGCTCGAAGGAATTTTAAAATCTCTTTTAGACACTGTATCAAGGTTTATGTGACTTACTAAGTCTTGACGTTAAGTGTTTATTCAATCACTTTTTAACTTTATGTGAAATAAATGAATGCCATTCAAAATTTAAACACTACGTTCCCCTGGGTGCAAAGCCTTTGATTCAAAATCTCTGTTGACATCTGAGCATTGGATGTGATGTTTGGACACAAACAAATCAGCGTCATGCGGTAATTAATTTCAAAATCGACAAACAAAATATTTCAAAGAGACATTCAGTTATAACCTTAGTTTTTGGCGGTAAATATCAAAACTGAATTAAGATAAATGTATAGTTTAAGATTTTATGACATACTGATATTACGCCAGGAAATGTGTTTCTATCTTAGAAATTGCAGTTATACGTCGGCGAACCTTGTAGGATGTTTCAGGAGATCAATAGTGACTGTCTGACATTTGCTATGATTTTCTGATACTCTGATACTACAGTAATAAACCATCTCTTATTTTGTAATACGTTTTGTACAAATACTACATTGTAACAGAAACTTCTTATGCCTCTCCCATGGTTTAACAATATTGAGTGTACGTTTAATTTTTTCAGTCAGTTAGATAATAAGAAAGTGCAATGTCAGTCAATATCAATACTTAAAAAGAATAGATAATACAAATGATAATTTTCATTCATTTTATTTCCCCTACCCATTTTTGTAAAGCACGAGAGCATCAGCTCAATGTTACCGTTTTTTTCCCCAGATATTTGTGTACATGACAGCAGCATATGGCTTTTCAAGGATAAACAAGTTAGGTAATAGCTTTATCACATCCATCGAAGGATTTCCAGATACTTCAAGAGACGACAACATACATTAGCATTTTAAATGTGAATATGGTATACACTAATTCACGGATGTTTGCTACTCCAGAATTGACCTATTAGAAGAAACATTATGAATTAGAAGAAACAGGATGAATACATAGTATTTACAATAACAGTCCTATATTTATGAATCGAAAATATATATCATTTCTATGTGCATCTGGAACGGAGACTCTTGTTTGTCTTGAGAGATGTTTAATACTTCATTAAGAATTATACGGGAATGAAAAGCCGTTTGGCACAAAAACTCAGTTTGGTCTTGCAGAGATATAAACTGTCTGCAAACAATCAATATATTATACCTTTGGACCTTCCATGTTTCAATGACTTTTCCTACTTAGTTGACGCAAACTGCAATTGAGGAACGTCATTATATATCTTACTAAGATACACCACGAAACGCAGAATACAAACAAAAGAATGCTAATATCGCACTTGTTGTCTCAACGCATACTTGTAATTTGTAATCCATGAAAATTCTCGGATACATTGCGGCAAATTGGTTATCGAAGAAATACCAACAAAGTTATACACTCTTAGAAAATTACTCAGCCTCTGGGGAAATGAACTTCCACTGTTAACACAAACAACGTAATAGTAAGAATATTTCTTGCGAAAACGTCGTTCCCTTATATATTTATTTTGCATAGGGCATTTTTTATATTTGCCCTTGAAGTATTTTTCATTTAATATTGATATCGACATTTGTAATTGATTTGAAAGAAGAGGCTATAAAGATCAATGACCGTGAGGCTGAAAAAAGTACACTTTACACAGTAGCAGAGTTATATCATTATGTTCTTGATCATATAGGAAACAATCATGTTGTCGTATCGATAATTAAAGAAATAAATATATTAATGTACGTTTAGTCCGGATGGAATTCGGTGATCAATTCATTTCATTATGAACTAGTACATGCTTGATATGTCTCTATTGGCGGATAACAACAATATAATGTCTGTTATTGCTCGACATAAGGCTATATGCAAGAAACGAGTTTAGGTTCTTGATCTTTTACGCACTTACTGATGGTAATCCAGTTTGCAAAGTTTTAGAGCTATTGCTTTATATAAATGGAAATTGGACTTAAAATTTTTTTAAACATTTGTCAAGCAATTCCAATTGTAAAAGTATAATGCAACCTAGAGTTATGTTCACAGCAAAAGCACTCAACAAATGATGATAAACAAGTTGACAAAGTTTCAAAGTTATTGCTCTTATATTATTCAAGTCAAGTGGACCTAAATAAAAGACTTAACTAAGAAAGCTTCTAGAGCTTCTAGCACGTCGATTAATACTCTGACAATATGCAAGCAATAGTTATGATGCTTGGGCAACGTACTCAAAAAAATGATGATAAACAAGATTGCAAAGTTTCAAAACCGTTATTCTTATAGTACTCAACAAAGGTAGTTCTAAACATAAATTTTACCAAAAAGTTCAAATTTTCTGAGTTCCAGAGGAAGCCGAATCTTGACAACATCCATGTCAGGGTTATGGTTATTAGCCTACTTAATGATTATAAACATGTTTGCTGGTTTTTGAGAAAAGCGGACCTAAAAAAAATAAAATGAATTAAAGTAATTTAAAGATAAAATGGTTTTCTTATTATTCATTTTTATTTATTACATTTTATTTCTTCACATTAAAGGAATCATTATGGTTCAAAACAGTTTTGATACGCAGTTTACATTATACAATTTCTTTGAACTTTGCTTTTCCTATTACAGCTGAGTCCTTGAAATCAAGTCTAATTTAAAAATAACATCCAAGACTTCCGTGTGATCATCAAAACCATTGCAATATTGATCCTAAGTTCTAATAAGCCTTCATTAACATTCAAAATTACCTAGTTTAATTGACATTGAAAGCAGCAAAGCATTAATTGCATCCATTTAATTGAAATGCAGGAAACGTTAAACTAATGTCTGCGCTTTAATGAAGTAATTCAATAGTTATATTTTCATGATACTGGAAACCATCGAATAATTCACAAACATGGCTCAAGAGTCAATAACTGTTTTATTACCTGGGTTCAGGTTTATGAATAAATAACAAATATTTGTTGCAACATAATTAATGTTTGAAAGTAACAATTATAAATAACTTCCATTCTATGTTTAGAAAGTCATTTTAATGGGGAAAACTCACTAACCATTAAACATGAAAATTTATATATTTTGAAAGATAATGAACGATTTCAGCCAATGAAATTTAGGTTATTTTTAGAACATATAATAAATTAAACTGTAGTATTTGCCTATTAAATATCTATTGTATGTGTATGTTTGCAGAAATTTGATTGTCTAGTTCATGTATGTTTTAAATAATTTTTAACTTTGGTGTCTTTACATATTTCACTCTCACTGCGGGATTACCGCATGCTGTAAGTAGCTGATGACAAGGAAAGTATTATGTTAAAATCATATTATTATCTATTTCTGTTCTGTTCTGTTCTGTCCTGCACTTTCACCTTCCAAACGGAATCAGTAATTAAATTACAACATTGTGTAACGATCATGTCATACATTAAATACATTTTATCATGAGGAGACACTGCATAAACGTTTGAATGGTTCATAACGCAAACACGTAAAATGCATTAATGCAAGAGAACATACCAGCAAACAAATTGCATTATAAAAAAACAGTACAGAAACAAGTAATTAAGTTGTTATGGGAAACAGTTATTTCCCGGAAATTAAAATGACACATACATTTTTGTGTTTTAAACAGTTAGTAAAAGCGTGCGAAAGTCGTTCTTTGAATTTATATATTTTGCAGAATTCTTCACAGATAAATGAAATGTCTGAAATTGCGTTTCCTGGATTACTGTATATTATACAGTTATTGACTTATGTTTCCGTTAATATGTTTTTTTACGGACCTGTAAAAATGATATTGACCGAGGACGCAGTCCAAGGTCAATATCAGATAATTTACTGGTCCGTTAAAACACATATTGACCAAAACATAAGTCTATAACTGTGCGTCCTAGGTCAATATCAGTTTTACAGGTCCGTAAAACAAATATTGACCGAAACATAAGTTTATAACTTTTATATTATATGCCCTTCTCAAATGCACTTATCTGACTGGCTCATATTTCATAAATATAAGAAAAAGTGATATCACAAGAGTCATTATCATTTTGGCGGGCCAAAAACGCTTTATGCGGACCCGCGCGTGCACCTCTTTCGACCAATCAAATGAACGCATTTGAGAAGGGTATATAATATTACTATATACACTTTATTTATTATTTCTCCTTGTACATTTTGTTTATTGTACAATGGCATAAAGAATTGCGTTCCTGCTTACTTATTTATTTTGATTTACTATTTTTACTTTTTATGTGATGCATGAACTACATGTGATGTATATTATAAAGATGTAAAATTGTAATTTATCTGTATAAAAGATTCTGTTCCTAGTGATTTTTTTCTTAAACGTATTGATCATTTTGAGTACGAATATAATTTTAAATTCATACTTTTCATGCATCTAATACATGTCTTGAAATTTGATATGATTTAGGAACAATACAGACCCAGTCTATCTTATTTTATTGCGTTCCAAGTAAATTGACGAGACGGCGTGTTATCTTTTTTAAAATAAGTGCAACTAAACTCCAGAACTAGACCATACGTGAAATATCCATTTGCGTCAGCTGTACACAATTTGCAAATGGTTAACATTGAATTGGCACTTTCTTGATTAATATGGGGATAACTTTAATATGTACACGGACTTGTGGCCATGAGATCTTCTAGAAATGGTTTGCTTGAGTGTTGTTGTTTTTCCTTTTACCTCATTCATTGTCTGGCAATCAGACAGCAGTTAGGAAGCATTTCTACAAAATAAATCGATCGAGCTCGAGATTAATGTAAAACTGAATGTACATAATAACTGCAGCATATAAGTTACCATACCATCGCTGAAGTCCAAGAAGTGTTTCGCTTAACTGCTACAGGCTCCAAGTGATTTAATGTGTATGTAAAAATATTTGTTGTTTTCAATATCGGAAAGCTAAATTTAGGTCATAGCGCGACAGTTCTCATTTTTAATGATGAATGAAAAACCTAGGTCTACTTCCGGGTATTTTAACATTGCGGACGGGCGCCTGGTTAGAACAGTCGACATTCCGTTAGCCAGCTGGATAGTTTCTCTAAATGAACAATTTAATACCCCGAGCGAAGGTTTGAACTAACACTGGCCAAGGGCAAGTGATTTGAAGCCGATGACTTTAACAACTCGGCCGTTGAGGTCGCTAGTTTTGATATTGGGCCAACGTATATGATGATTGTGTAAGCTTCTGTTTAAAGTTCATAAAAATGTTCAAACGCAATTTAAGTTGAAAAATTAAACTATCCTCGGGTAATTATATTATCAGTTTTGTTAAATCTAAACCTAAGTTTTAAGACATATGTAAAAGTGCTACACACACAAATCATTTTGCAAATGCGCATATAGCTTTAAGGAAAACTAACTTAAAGTATAATGTCGACATTTTAGTATCTTTCTAACTTTACAAAACTTAAGTTCGTACATGTAAAAACAGAATTGGCAGCTGCTGCTTTACTTTTACTACAAAATTTAAAAAGCTGTGTAGTACAATGAAGGCAGATAAGTACGGCTGATTGAAAGATATCTGTTGCAAATATTTCACTAAAATAGTTTATTTTTGGAAACGAACGTAACATGCAGAAAATACTCATTTTAAAATGAACTGAACTTTATCAAAGCTATAACCCGTGTTCACAATTATACATAATGTATAAAAACCATTGGTTACAAAACTTTCAGCGTAAAGTGGTTATGCATATTTCTACAGTGGTATACACGTACATGTATTACGTGTGTTTTATTCAACGTTTAACACGTTCATTTCATTTTTTCCTAATACTAGAATGCGAGAACTACAAGGCAAAGTCCATTTTTTTCAACGTTTCGACAATTTATTTTCTCTTCACCAGGAAGTAAATAATTATGAAAAAAATCACACTATGAAGTGATAATTATATTTTCAAATATGAATTTTGGTCTTAAATATTATTCCTGCCAAATTATAATGAATAAATGGTAGGTATAAGTCGTCGTATTATATTGCAAATTAATGTGACGATTACAAACATTTCTGTCGTCTTTAATTATGGAGTCCGTCCGATGTGGCTGCATATGAAATGCTCTTTATAATTTTATAAGTCGGTGCAAGGGTCGTAACATGTGTTGATCATTATATTACCTTTCTTTTATAAACGATCCGAGGCTGATTTTCTGCGCGTGCTATGCTTGCAAAGGATCCCTTTATAACTTTTATTTCCGTAAATTTTACGCGTCTTTTATGGACATGATCAAAGAGTAAGCTATTATTACCACACTCAAACTAGTAAGATAACCACACTGGGGGTCTCTGAAAGTGCCAACAAGTTTCTCTGTATTCCTTGTAGAACGACCTCAATTTTTGAAGACTTTTTACATGTTTTGAGAAAAAACTGCAACAACTGCTGAATTTTCTCTAATTCCAAAAAAAAAAAAACGTTTCTATTCCCGCTCCGGAAGACATATATGTCCCATCTCCTGACTTAATGAAGATGTCCTTTGGTAGTACGCAGCGCAACCGTGCTAAGAAAAATAATAGCAGACTTTGTTCGTCAGAGTAAATGAAATTTGCAAATGTTCAATAACCTTTACGCCCCAACTCCGCCTCCATAAGTACCAGCTTAAGTGGAATTCTTTGGATGGACTCCACGATGCCAAAGGTCCAAACAATATGTCAATGTTGTCATGTATCAATGTTTCACTACAGAAATGTGTATACACCGGTACGGATACTTGTATAAGAATATATATTTTACCCGCGTTATTTGTAAACAATATTGCAACAGTCGTCCCGCAAGTTTATAAAAATGTAATTTTCAAAGGCAGTCTGTGAATGTTTAACATATGATAACGACAAATGTTGAAAGTCATTTAAGGTCTGACTAACAATTGCAGTCAACAAAATAGTTAACAGGGACGTTTACATTTTATTTCAAGACAACCAGGAGTCTTCTACGAAATGATAAGAGTTAGGCATGCTAGAGATGTGTTAGAGGGGAGAAAAAAGCGATTAACAACTGCCATGACGAAGATATGTTATGTAATGCTACGCTTAGACAGTTCAGTACAACTTAGAGATAAAAATACAATAATGGTTTTACTGTTATGTCTGAATTTCCAGGAGATAACAACAATCTTCTATTATATTGTTAACATAAAAGCTTCAATCATCTGCTGTATCATTAGACGTATCACATGACAACAGGAATATTCTAAATGTTTACGTCAAATATTCAATTGTCTAGCATCTAGGCACGTGATGACCAAGCAAAGAGAGGTAAGGTAAATTTGAAAGGTTACAAAGGTACAAGGTAAGTCCTTGGGCTTGCAACAGCTGATTTTTGGATTAATTACAGTCAGTTCATTGTGAAAGTAGGGTGACTAATTTACTTATATTCTTGACTTCTAAATACATATTTATATAGTCTGTTATGTTATATGTACGAATGAATGAAGTATCACCGATAATAATTATTCTATTGTATTGTATAGATTGTCTACAAACAACGGGAGTCTTCTGTCTTGTTAACAGCCAAATTATTGGAGCCAAACAAATTGTTTCAGAAATTCAATAGTAAATAATAAACATGCCATTATCTACTTAAATTTTACTTTGGAAACTAACAAACTTGAAAAGAATAAACAAAACGTTTTAAGATTACCTATAGTAATATGGATATAATGTTTCCCCAAAGATAAATTATATTTCTTTCATTACAGTGCTTATAAATATAACTTATATAAAATAAGACTTTTCAACTAAACAATCTACTGAAAAATTTGCATTTAATGAGTAGAATCTGGACTAGATTGAGATATTCAAATGAATTAATGTATATTAATCAATAAAAGGAACGTTTATTCTGTGGCTTTAGCAGCAATTAATACAAATCAATTCTAAATATATAACTGTTCTATCAATAATCATGTCTGCCGTCTTTCATTATATATTCCGACTGTATATTTCTCAGGCACTGTTGTTATTGTTCAATTAACCTTACTCCATTATCTGACGGTGAACCGTGACAAGATATCAGGTAATTGCAAATCGACCCAAATACGTGGAATACACATCACGAAACAAGACCTAGTGCTAAAATTACCCCAAATACTTGAAATATACCAGGAGTCACGCAAGTGTTAGTGGCAACATATTGACTTTCTATATAATTTGTTTACAAACTCCAACGAATGTAATATGTTCATTACAAAACTAAATAAGCAGGCATAAAACATTAAATGACATGTTTTCAAAGAGCTCTATTGTTCTTATTTACTAATAGAAAGTACATGAATAAGTCTATATGATTTAGGAAAAGTATTTTCTATAGCTCTACAGAGAAAACAAAACTCATCTTCAAACAAATAGATATACATCACGAAATCGACCCAAATACGAGCCAAACACACATACATGAAGAAAGACCCGATACTAAATTAACCCACTGAGTGAAAATGCGAGAATTCATGCAAGTATGTAAGATATTGATCAGAAAATATAAATTCCTCTACATTTTATTTGCAGACAATCATTTCTAGTGTTTCGTTCAGGCATTTGTAATAAACTCATTTTCCTCTACCATACCTTGTCACTGGCTTTCTGTTTTTGCATCAAAGGTTCTTAAAATGTTGTAGTATTTTGTATATTTCTAGGGAGATTTTTATTTAAGTTTCAAACACCTGCTCAAAGAAACATTTTGACATATCATATTCTCAAGGCACATTTGACTTTATTGACCTTTCACAGTCAGTCTTCCAGGTTTCAATTTTGTTGTAGAATTGCATGCTGTTATTTGGTAATTACTCGGTGCTCTTGCATGAGGTGCTAAGTGTGTTTCTGTTAAAGATCTACAACATGCTCAGAAACAAACAGCTCTTGGCGTTTTGCTTTGGATATTTTTTTCTTAATGATGTTGGCCTCATTAAAAATGGCAAGTACAAATTGTAACTGTATTTCAGGTAATTCTTTTTTAATGTATTTTCGTAAACCAAATAACAAAAGCAAGACATACGTCTGGCTTTGTAGCCGAATCTTGATTTAAAAGCTAAACCCGAGTCCAGATCTTGAAACATCTACTGTGTAAGCTATAATCATGGAATTAGCGACTAAACAGTCTGTAACAACCATCTTTATTTGAGGTTAGAAGTTGTTAGTAATTATGTTCAGTCGTAATTGTCGATAAAGTGATTTCTAGACTTTGAAATAGAAAACCAATTTACTAAACTAAATACATGTGTATGTCAAACGTATTTTCGGGAAACGAAAATGTGTTTAAAATAGAATATGTACATGGAAAATACCAGGGAAATGTAGTGAAAGTAAATTTGGGTACTGGGAATACAGTATATATCATGCAAAATGCAAAACTTAACATATTTTGCAGGTACGTGAAAGGACATAGGATAGTTGTTTAATCACATTTGACTTTATAGATAATTACACTTAGTATAATCTCCTTGTTAAATTATATGAGTGTATTAAATTCGTTTTATTTTTTTTTTTTATTTATTTATATTTTTTCTTGTTTTGTTTTTTGTACTGCGTATTATCTTTCATTTCCCAAATTTAATATTAATGTAAACACGTTTGTTAATCTATGTAAATAAATGACATTTGTCATTATATATGCACATATTGTAATAAGTGTATTTAGACGACCTAAGGTAATAGAATTACCTGTCTTGAAAGTTTCTAGTCTCATCATTTTATTATATCTGTAGGATTGTCAAAAGATTATACGATGAATTTAATCATATATATTTTGGGAATAAGGCAGTTGAACTTTTGTCTGGGCGCTGGGTTATACTCAATATAAGATATCATCATAACAGTTTGCTTCACTGGGTATTTCTTCATCAATAGTAATTTAATCATTTGATACATGTACAAGATATTGAATAGTTCCTATAACGACATAAAATGTTTATTTAATAACAGAGAAGCTGTAATTTCATATGTTTGTATATGTTTTTGTGTGCAAAGGTTTGCCGAGTCTGTAATTATTTTGCTTGGATGTATATTCGTAACGTATAATATATCCTTAAGGTTTGGTTAATCTTTACAACGGCAGTCTCAAATTGACGAACCGTTAAAACTCGTAACATACACTGACGCAGTGTTTTATTATTGCTGGTCCTATTTCATTGTGTGGACCATTTTGTGTTATTGAATAATAAATTTCCGCTAATGAATAAACAAATGTGTTGACGATTTCCTATGGCAATATAGATATAATGCTTCAACAAAGATAAATGTTTTTTATCACAGTAACAAAAAGTACAACTTATATATGTTAAATAAAACTTTTTATCCAAACAATCAAGCGAAGTATTTGCATTAAATGTTTTGATTCAGGATAATTTTGAGTTATTAAAATGACTTAATGTATATTAATCAATAAAAGAAAACATTGTTCTGTGGCTTCAGAAGTAATTAATACATTAAATAAATCCTAGATGAATAACTGTTCTATAAATTTATATTCTGGCTGTATATTTCTCTCTCAGTCCTGTTGTTAATGTTCAATTAACCTTTCTCCATTATCTATGGTGAACACTGACAAGATGAATCGACCCAAATTCACATCACGAAACAGGAACTGTTGCTAAAATTAACTCATATCCTTGAAAAATACTAGGGGTCATGCAAGTGTTAGTTGCAACATATTGAATTCCTATACAATGTGTTTACAAACAAGTTGTAACTAAGTGCAACCAAAATATTATGTTCGTGATAAAACTAATTAAGCAGGCATAAAATATTTATTGCCATCTTTTAAAAGAGTTGTATTGTTCTTATTTACTAGTGGAAAGTACATGAATGAGTCTATATAATTTAGGAAACGTATTTTCTATATCTCTACAGATAAAACAAAACTCGTCTTCATACAAATAGATATGCATAACTAAATCGACCCGAATACGAGCCAAACACATTGAACACGAAACAAGAGCCGATACTAAATTACCCCAATGAGTGAAAATGCCAGAGGTCATGCAAGTGTGTAAGATATTGATAAAAAAAATATATATTCATCTTCATTTTATTCACAGACAACTACTTCCGGTGTTACTTTCAGGCATTCCTGTACACGTAAATGTGTCAGACGTTCTCAAAATGTTGTAGCCTTTTTTACATTTTTAGGGTGACTTTTATTTAATTTTCAAATACTTGCTCAACGAAACATTTTGACATATTTATATTTCACAACGGCGCATTGCAGATTAATGACATTCATGAATATGTTCATGTTTTTCACAGATAGTCAATCTTAGCTAAGCTTGATCAATAGAATAATCTTGATTTCATTTCATCGAATGTTTTTAAATAAATCAAATGACAGGGTATACCTTGCTGTTATTTTGTAATTAACCGTGATTCTCATATGAAATGCTAAGCATGTTTCTATTAAATATCTAGAACATGCTCTGAAACAAAACAGCCTTTGTCGTTTTGCTTTCGAAATTATTTCTCCTTAATGATAGTTGCTGGCCTTATTAAACTTAACAAGTACAAATGTAGCCATATTTTAGGTAATTTTATTTCTGAATGTGTTTTCGTAAATCAAATAACGAAAGCAAGACATAATTCTGGATTTGTAGCCAAATCTTGATTCAATTGAAAATGAAAATCTATACCTAAAATCTGGAAAGTAGATAAGTCCAACTCTGCCAAACATCAACTTGGTAAGCTATAAGCAAGAATATATATATATATATATATATTCACATATATATAATATATATCTTGGGAATAACGCAAGTGAACTTTTGTCTGGTTACTGGGTTATACTTGATACAAAATATCATCATAACAGTTTGCTCCACTGAGTAATTCTGCATTGATAGTAATTTAATCATTTGATACAAGATATGGACTAGTTTCTAGAACGATATAGAATGTTTATTTAATAACAGAGAAGCTGTAATTTCAGAGGTTCGTATACGTTTTTTGTGTGCAAAGGCTCGCCGAGTCTGTAATTATTTTGCTTGGATGCATTCGTTACGTATAATATCCCGGCTGTCAATAAGTGACGAACGGCAACGGTTTACTGTTAAAACTCGCAACATACTTTGACGCAGTGTTTATTTTTGCTGGTCCTATTTAATTATGATGTCCATTTTATATAATATTTAATAGATTTCCTCTGATGTGGTGCCATTAAGAGTAAACGTGACGATTGGTGCACTTTTCATTACATGGGATGAACAGACTATATCAAATCAAGTCTGCTACTACTTGAAGCTTCCAAACGAGTTGCTGAAATCATATCGTTAGTACACAAGTAGAAAATGCATGTTAAAACACTCTCCCGCTAGGTTTTAATAAAAACAGGTTTAGTCTGTTACACTATTTTAAAGAGAATAATTCGCCACTATGGGCAGTTTATCAATCATTTATTATTTTTCGATACAGATCTAGTGTAAAATTTTGATCTGTTAATAAATTTGTTGAACATTTATCTAATTAATGAAATATGACAAACACATTGTCACAACTGCTCATCAAAAACACTTACAATATCTAGAACATAATATTTTAACCGACCAGTAAATCTTAAAGGCCATACTGAAAACTGCGAGCTTTTTAGGTTTCTTTACGGCTAATGACAAGGTCGAAAGCAATTTGATGAAAGCGACAATCGATAGAACCATTGTAGAAATGAGGGTCCGACTCCTGATTACTACGGCAGAATAAATGACCAGTCTTTTGTGTTCATTAATTCCTAACGGACACTCAAAAAGTTATGGGAACGTGGCTTTTCTTACTGGATCCATGCCCTTAATAGTTTATTTTCCAACAAGCTTACACAAGAACTCCTGAAGGTAAATATGTACAACAAACAACAATTTTAAATATTGCAATTAAATTCATTTTTCGGCACCAGTTTTTGCCAACCTCTAACTTTTAAAACACTGAATGTATTTTAGATTCACATGTTCCATGGTTAATGATCTCAAAACGTAATCGCACTGTAGTCTGTCTTAAATGTGGACCAATTGTTAGTACTTGTATGAATATTTGCGCACTTGGGTAAAATTTAATAAAGATTTTTATATATGGTGCAAAAAGGGTATAATTCATGTATATAAGACGACATTTACCTGTAGCAGTTACTTCGAAAAGCATTTTTATAACATTAGACTTCGGTCTCTGTGAAACCACGTTTACATTTTCATTTAAAATCGTCGTGCACGGTAAATTTATTTTTCGTTGTTGTGTTAACCTGTCTGTATAGAGCACTAAATCTTAGTCATGATATGTTGATTTCAAGAAAAATAATTCAGGAAATTTTTCGCATCCAGGAAATGAACCCGAATCGTTACTACTGTAGTGCAACCCGTACGATACTTCGTCACTAACTCCGTATCGAGCAGAAAGAGGAAATGCTGCAATGTAAACACACAAATAGAATATATGAAATGATATAAACGGGTGTCTGGTAGTAACCAACATAGCAAATATATTTTGAAAATTACCTGTCTGTTGATTATGTATATAATGACAGTAATTTGGCGGCATCGGAAGGTTTTTGTGGCGTATATAATAGCTGTACCTCTTAGGAAAGGTGTCAGTAATATGAAAACTTCAGACAGAATTTTGCGCATTGTTTTGACCTCCAGACAGATTTTTAACAGAAAAGAAGATATAACATTATCGTGTGCCGACAGCAGCAAATAAAGATGTCCAATTTAGCACACTTTGCTAGAATGATATAGATATAGTCTGCAGACAAAGAATTAAACTAAATTGTTGATATGTGTTGCAAATTGTTAAACCTTCGGACATGTATTCATTGATTATCATTGGACAGGAATGAGATTTATAGAAATGTTATTTTGGAGATACTTTTTAAAGAGGACTTTCAATACATCTTCAGTTCTCCTGTACACAGCTAGCATTAAATGTTTTAGGACAGGTGATCTTCAATAACTTTCTCCCACTGACTAACCGCTTGACAGTTCTTGCAGTCACAGTTAATTTATCTATTTGTTCGGATTAACGTCGCACCGACGCAATTATAGGTCATATGGCGACGTTCCAGCTTTGATGGTGGAGGAAGACACTAGGTGCCCCTCCGTGCATTATTTCCGAGTGAGGCTTGAACCCGCATCGATAAATAGCAAGTGATTTAATGTCAGTGATCTTCACCACTCCCCCACGAAGGCCCCCTCCTGTTAATTAGGGTAATAGACCCATAAATTACACATGGCAATTTCCAGGTGATTTCGTTTTCTGGTTAAGCCATTCGTCGTTCATCGGACTTAAATATATTTCAGCACACACATGGATTTTCGTACAAACCGGAGATTGCCAGTGTTGCATACGGAATATAGGTAATTTACCAATTTCCAATACAGGCCGAATAACTTAATGCAAAACAAAATATTCAACAATGCATATTCAATTAAATGCAATGCATGTGTGGCTTTATAAATCACATGAGAAGCGTATTACTGTAATACAGGTGCGTGTCGTTTTCACGTTGTCAATAAGAGTATGCAGTAAAAACAAAGTTGAAATTATATAATGCTTTCACTTGAGATTAATATTTTTAATAAAATTTGTAAAAAAGATGAAAGCAAAGAATGCAACCAAGAAGATTAATAGCAGACTTGGTTTGATTGAGTCTGTTCATGAACGGTAATGAAATTGTAACACCTCTCAAGCCCCTTCGTACCGGCTTAAGCGGTACTACATGATCCAAAAGGACCAGATAATATAAAAATTCATATGAATAATTATCGGACACGATATTTTGCTATTACTGTATACTGGTATATGTTCAATTTGGTCAATAAAGTAGCCGAACAAGAAAATGTTTGTACTTTTCTAATAGTGTTTAAAATCTGGGATTTCTTCATTTTGTGTCATTTTCTGGTCTAATTAAAACATTTTTCCTCCGATCGTTCATTCATATGTTCCTTCTTAAAGTGAAAAGCGCTGAATAACGCTGGGTAAAAGTCAGTTAGTGTTTAGGTTTAATAACGGTCCATCCGCCATTTCAGACAAAGTGAAGCATAAAAATGCCACGTAGAGTATAGACCGCCTGAAAGGGTACCGATTTGAATAATGTCTTTTGCAGATTTCAATCAGTCACTGAGAAGTAATACATTTGGACATGGACATTTATGTGGCATGCACATTTCAGTTGTGCTCTTTTGAATACACGTTATGAAAAAAAGAGTAAAAAGCGTACTTAAATTTTGAATCAATTACGTTTGTAAATAATAAAAAAGGACCGACGAAATATGTTTAGGACAGTCAAGTCGCTGACTCCGAAGTAGGTATTAGTTGTACATGTTTATATCAAAGTGACATAGGATATAAAATTGTAAAGCAAGTTCGTTCTGGTTACGTATTATGTAACTGAAATATAAAATATTGTTACTATTCACTGAAAGAATACTTATGATTATGCTACTAACTGTAAAAGTTTAGATGATTGTATGGCATCCAACGGAAATTTGCTTTTGTTCATGCAACGTTGTGGTAAAAAGAATTGGTCACCAAACTAAATTTTGAATGTTGAATGGTTACATGCTTATAAACAAAAATTTGTAGAAATCTAGTGTGAGATAGAAGATTTTTTGTTTGATACTAAGTTCAAGTAGTTAAGTGCAAATATATATGTTTGAGATTCTGACATCAGTTACGGCATTATAACTAAGTAAAGAAGCATGAAACATAACTATATTATAAAGATATATTTTATGTACTCCGTGATCCCAATGGACCAGTTAGTTTGTTTCCTCTAATTGTATGCAATCGAAAGTTTGTAAAGAACAATAGCATAGAGGCTTATGTTGATTTTACACAAGACACTTAAACTTGATTTTGAAAAACATGTTTAATAGATGCCGGATTCGGTCAATTGGAAGTGGATATTTCACGCATTCGTTTTGATTTTACTTTTTGATTTGTGTTCATTTAACCATATCTGAAACTTAATCTATAGTAATATTAACCAGGATAAAGCTTAGCATTAGCTAGATCACTCCTATAATGAATGAGTTAAATAAATCAGACCAGTGCCTAATATAAGCATCTATTAAACAAGCGTCTATCTCACCTAGGTAGTGTATTGATGAAACAATTTTTGAAGAAAATCGTTACTGTTTACACAGACAGTTTACAATCATGGATAAGTACACAGTGATAGATGTGTATGGAACTGTTATCTAATATTCACACATGGGTGATAATTAATGTCTCATAACGTCCCTCATTTGTCTTATACGATGTTCGTAATACTTACTAATAGGGAAACAGGCCAAACATGAAAATTATTGTATGCCGGTGTTGCGCGGGGCGTATTGATATAGCTTTGGAAAATTGTTATGGTATAATTAATAAGTTACTAGGCAAGCTGAATAGGAAAATGTCCGTGGTCTTTAAATGGGTGTTTTGGTGGAAATATAGACTTTTGAATAAAGAGCTACATTTCAGTATGTTACACCTTAGCACCACCAGTTGTCCACCAATTACAGAGAATATATATCTATAAATTCTTATTTCATATTAATTGCAGGTCAGATCGAAACCATCTGTTCAGAGTTATGTACCCTTTATCAAAAATACAATATTATTCCACACCTTATTTCTAATTACTTAAATAACACCATGGACGTAGTAGCAAAAGTAAGAAATTATAGTGTTTTCAATAACAACAGTATGACATGTAATGATAAATTTAAAAACAGATAAGTAAACACTAACCTATGGCAAGACTTCTAAAATAACATAAAAAAGATAGTTAAAGATTTCGACAAAATTTTACAATTTTGTGAACATAAAAGATGACTTTGCATACATATCTAATTCTCATTTCTTTTGAAATATGAACATTAATAATTTTTCCGTTTTAAACATCTGTCCCCCCAGTTACGCAAAAAAAAATATTTTACATGTCTTTGTAAATAATTATTATATATGTTTGCTGCAAAAATTGTACTTGGTCACGGGGGTGGGGGGGAGGAAGTATTGAAAATTGAAAAAAATAATACATACAGGGTGTTAGCAAATGGATTTTACATAAAATACTTTCAGCTGTATTTAAATATTTCATGGATAGAAAAAACAGGTATGCTGCCTCTTGACAATCTAAGTCCGTCGATTGAGTGTCATCAGGATTGAGACAACTGCGTCTGTCGTAAGTCATGAACCATGCAAGTGGTTTAGTCATATACAGCCAGATGTATGTGTCTTCAACTTTAACATGACAAAGAGATATAGACGAACTTCTATGGAAATAGTGCCACTGTGGTGCAAATGCCTTTTTGCCCTTGGTAGGACACAATTATGGCGCACCTAGAATGCATTTTAAGAACAACCTTTGCTTTAATTTGAACCAAGTAACCACTGGATCCAGCTTCCTCAACTCTAACAGAACTACACCAGACACCAATGCCGGTGCCTCCTGAACTGACCCTGGTGCCTACAGAACTAACACTGACGCCCCCCAGAACTAACACTGACACCCCCAGAGTTAACACCAATTCACCCACACGTCTGAAACTTATTCCGAAGTCGACCTAAATACTAGTAATGAACTCCAAAGAAATATTACTGACGCCCCAAGAATATCTACATAAATGTTGATACTATCTAGTGAAGTTCTGTTCCATTGATATATTGGACCAGTGGGTATTTTATTAATACATGTATTATTATGTTGTTTATTTTTTTTTCTTTCTTGTACTGGAGTAACAGAACGTACAATTTATTGTTTGCTAGGCATTAACAAAACATAGGCTAAATGTGCCTTGCCGCTTTATATATGCACAGCAGGCGTGGGCCTACAGATAAATTAGGAAACTGAAAAACTAAACACACCAAAAATGCAATATTAAGAGACATTGAAAAGAGCAAATGATGAATGGCGAACATGCTCAAATGTGTCATAAAATGATTAAACCCAGGCACCTTTGGACCCACAGTGGTCTAGGCAGTCCCCTACACCCATCCGCTACAACTGAAAAAGGCCAGCTACGCCACTGCATGTATTCAATATATAACCCACCCTATAATACCCGGTTAGTTTTGTACATGCATGTGTCAGTTCAGTATAACAATAGGTGTTAAGAAAACGGACAATAGGCTATGATCTTTGCATAAGGTATCATGGGCGCTCGGTTGCAAAAACTGAAGTATAGGTTTGTGCTAAAAGTTTTAGTTTTTGCTTTTCATTTACTTCGAGAAATATTAATTAAACGGATAATCTGCATTGTAAACGTTTATATATTAATTTAAAACATTTACTTATAAACATATCTGAAGTTCATGGGCTTATTTCACTGAAAATACACATATTTTATTTTTTTTTAAATATTAACCTTAGTCACAAACTGATCGAATTTCAAGAAAATGAATATAATATAATATTTTTGTGACATTTTAATAGGAATATAACTTTTTGTGACTATTTGAAGCCATTATATAAAATTATCAGCTATCAAAGTCATGAGATGACATTGAAATTTAGGCAAAATCCCTAGCATGATGTCAGATTCCTTTGCGCAACAAAGTATGATGTTTATCAGTTCTACAAAGTTTCATTAAAACCATGTCTATTGTGTTGTAGAAGTAGTACCGACAAACTTTATCAAAAAGAAGTTAAAGTGATCATTACTCAGTTAATCGGAACACAACGACAATATGCTAAGGAGCTTTTGTACTGAATTTTTAAAGCTATATTAATACGCCCCGCGCAACACCGGCATACAATAATTTTCATCTTTTAATTTTGTTTGGCCTGTTTCCTTAAGTATTAAACATGGTATTACGAACACCGTATAAGGTAAGCACCTCTTTTAACAGTCAATGATACTGTCCAAATTGAAAGATTGACAAGTTCATTATAGACATTAAGCTAGATAAGTTTTAATTAGTATATCAATTAATCGAATAAAACTTTTTTCTATTGTTTCAGCACCAGTTATATTATCAAATCAATTCTAAATGTAGAGCTGTACTAATAATTATAATGTCAGCCGTTTTCCCCTAAAAATTCTGATTTAATGTATATTTCTCACGTCCCAATTAACCTTACTCCCTTATCTGATGAACAACTGTGACAAGATATCGGGTTATTCCAAATCGACCCAAACAAGAGGAACAAACATCACGAAACAAGAATCGATGCTAAAATTAACCGAAATATGTGATAATGCCAGAAGTCATGCAAGTGTCATAAACAAGATATTCAGATACAAAACTTCCTATACAATTTGTTTACAAACAAGTTAATCCTAGGTGCAACCAAGAATCATGCTTTCGTGATAAAACCAATTAAGGAGGTATATAATGTTTAATTACTTTTTTCCCTAACATGTTCAACAATTTGCATTTTTTCCCTTAGAATGTAATGAATCTATATAAAATGGGAAAAGTTTAAAAATCTCAACGGATCAAACAAAACGAAAGTGATCAGATGTAGATCACTAAAGGGTATAAAATGCGAACCTAATTTCAAATCGATTCTAATATGAGCCAGACACTAAGACAACAACTGATACTTAATTAAGCCAATGAGAGATCAGGCAAATGTTAGCAAGATAATGATGAAGAAATATACATTCCTCTATGATTGATTTCAGACAAGTTTTTCCTATCGTACTGTCCGGTATTTATAATTATACATTTTTCTTTGTACAGTTCTGTTTATATTTGTGTTACAGTCTTTTCAAAGTCCGTGCTCTCCTAGCGCGGACAATCTTATGAATCACAGGGATGCGCGTCTTTTCCTGCATCCCCGTAATGTACTTCAAAACTTACACCGCGACCAGAAGCAATAAATCGATTGCGGTGTATTACGAGGACATGTCGCAGCGCATCGCAGTGAAGTGTGGGTGGTTTGCGGTAAATTGCGGTGGATCGCAATGAAAAATGAAGTAAATGGCCTTGCATAATTTTTATTAATGAATCACATAACGAAAACAGGACATAATATTGTTTTATGGCCATAATTGATTTTACTGCAAACAAAATAATTAATGTCTGTTAAAGGTCTACTTGGTAAGCTACATGTATAAGCATCAAATCAGCAACAGAAGACTCTTATACAGCTAGCTTAATTTGAGAATATAAGTTATAAGTTATTCTGCTTAGGCGTGTTATTAAAGTTTAGGCCTAAAAAGAAAATTTGTTTCCGGTAACATGCTAAAAATTAGGGTAGGTAGGTTGGAAAATATTTCTTGGTGGGGGGGGGGGGATAATTTTTTATTAAGTGAGACTTTTCGGAAATTATTTTTGTCTCAAAAGATGAATACAGATAAAGGGGTTATGCCTTTAGAGCATCAGTAAGCTGATTTCAAACATCACTGACCCTGTTCATAACATAAAAAGTGCAATTTTGAAAATATAAAGTTGAAAAAATATTCTCTAAGGACATAAAAACTTTAAGGGTCCGGCCAAAAATTTAGGGTAGGTCAGGATACCGGAAACAAACAATTTTTTACGCAATAATGGACCATAACCTCGCTAAAAACCAATTAATTAAGAAACGCGAAAGATATGTATGCGAATATTCTACAGATCCCACAGGCAGTTTAAGAGAAGTAGTAATGGACAAACAGACGCAAAATTTGCTTCTGCTCAATACTTTTATATTTGTTTACTAGTATCGTTGACTGAGACGATTTGTTGCTAAAGTTCCTTGTATATCTACAAATAAATTAATACAAAGGGATGTGTTTAGCGTAAATCATGTTAATGTAACCTAATAACCAAACAAAAACAAGTCTCTTCAGAAATGAATTCAAATATTTCACAAAACACTATTAATCACTGAGACATACCATTGTGAAAACAACACATGAATGAATTGTCTAGAAAACATGCTGAATAAATTATATATGGTTAGATATAAAAGCATAAAACTTAATTGAATGTGTATTCAGCACGCAAAACAATTTTAGCTCGGACTAGTATTGAGTTTAAGTTTATTTATGCTTGAAAGATACATTGTAAGACACTTTTGAAAAACAAGCTGAAGTAATCGTCAAGAAAGAAGAAACTAGCTAACAAAATTCTATTTCTAGAACAAGACGTATCTATAACATTACAATAAGTCAATAGAATTTTGTAAGGAAAACCGATCGTCTCTCTAATTGTTTGAATTATCAAAACTACCGCAATACTTGTTCAATAAATGTACACTTTAGATTACTCCTGAGTGTTAGTGAGATTATATCAACAAGAATCAACGAAATTACATTTGTCGGTATGTCTTTAAATAGGTAATCGAAAGACTATGGTGTTGCAGAGGTTAAAGAGTTCGCGGGGAGTAGAAACAAGGAAAAGATGTAATACTGACAATCAAACTGGTACCTTCATTTTTACACTGTACACGGATTTCTATAATCTGTATTCTTATAGACTAAGTGTAGACCGTTATATCTTATCAGAAACATTTGAATTATTTTCTTTGAAATATATGAATTACTTTCCCCTAAGCATATATGGAATTTTGCTCCCTTTTCCTATTCATTACAAAGTTTCGCTGATGTTGAAAATTATCTACATGTTATGATATCACTGTAAGTATTTTTTCTTGTCGACTGACGTGTAAAATTCGTCCATACAAGGGCTGGAATGCCACTGTATATGTTATTTTTAATTGTATCGGTATTCATCTTACTCAACATAAGAAAGACAAAAACACATACAGTTGATGATGCCATGCAAGACCGACCAATCTACATTTTTGTTTAAACTTGCTTTTCGAAGTCAATGGCAAAATGGGTTTTAGCTTAGAGCACAGTATTAGCATTTCGAGTTTTGGTGTTCTTTGCTGGGTGAATACTGAATGTTTTTGTAGCAGTTGTTGGCCTATATTTATACATAACGCATATGTTCATCTCTCTCAACAAAAAAGTAAGATGGTTCACAAAACCCTTTAAAGCACAGAGATAAATCCACATGACAGAAATGTCTCGTAAACGTGCTGCATTCATAATACAAGGTTTGGAATCGAGTTGAAATGTTAGCGAAAAAAATAGTTATGGATGGTGTATTCCTCACGTAAAGCAATTTCATCTCCGACAAATTCTAAATATAAGTTGAATATAGGCTTGAAAGATAAAACATTATGGAAATATATTAAGTAAATATGTTTTAAATATTGACGCATTGTATTTATCTTGCATCTTTTTAAAGTTTCTGCGAAATGTTCAAATAAATATCAATGCAAAATTTAAACGCTTGCGTTATTATAAGACAGTATGTTCAACGTGATGCATTTGCCTGTGTCTGATTTTTAAGAGAAAGCATTGCGTTTTAGTTTATGAGTATGGTAGGAAATGCCAACAAAGGTATATTAGTCAAATAGAGGTAAAAATTGCCTTTCGGTAAGAAAAGTCATAAAATATCGCGACTTACATAGACTTTAATGTCGTGTGCCAAATTGAATATAATGCATTAAATTAAACCTGTTGTCAAATGTCTTCTGAGAATGAATATATAATAATTATTGTCCATAGAGATCTGGTTCAATATTAATTTCATTATCTCAAACAGAAATAGTATACTCAAAAATGTTTCCAACAATACAATATGTTTTCAAGAGAAGGTCATATCCAATTATATTTCAATATGTTCAATAAACTCCTAAATTCTGTGGAAGAAGATAAGCGCCAATGAATAAAGTTTAGAATAATTTTTTATAAGTTACAGGTTGGCCGGTGGTCTAGTGGTAAAATGTTTGACTGTCAATCTAGGGGTCCGGGGTTCAAATCCCGGTGTAGGTGCTGAAAATACCTGAGACGCTCTTGAGTATCTCCCACCTAACTCAGAGGTCAGGACTGGTTCTTCTCATGAGAGTCGGCATCGCGTGTATAGGTGCTACACATCGGGCAAGTTAAAGAACCAGACTGTCCATTCGCTAAAAGCTAGGCTAAGTTAACCCGTCAAGCCTGTATCTCAAGGAATTCTCACTCTCTATTATGTTATTATTATTATTATTATTATTATATCCAGATTTACATAGCGCCCTTTTCATGATCAATTTCACGTACAAAGGCGCTTTACATAGTTCAAATGCAGCCACACAGGGCGCGTAGTTCATCCTCTACAAGTACAGACACAGAGCGATCTGACCAGAGGGACAGAGTGAGACAAAGCCCCCACGACAGAGAGATCAGAAATCAGATACAGGCTTGTCCGGCTATCTTAGCCTAGCTCGTTGCGAATAGACAGCCTGGTTCTTTAACGTGCCCAGTGTATAGCACAGATACACGCAAGGATTGCCTGGGTTCCTGACCAGTAAACCTCTAGTTCGGTGGGAAACACTGAAAAGCGTTTCTGAAAATTCCCGAGTAGCTGCCGGGGATCGAACCCCCGACCTCAGGATTGGAAGGCCAGTGTGCAAACCACTGAGCTATCCGTCCACCACATAACATTATGTAAGTCTCAGTCACACTTCACCGTATAGCGTTAACGGACGTCCAACGTACAACAAAATTTTCAAACCGTTCGTGTCCGTTCTCATCCGTTTTTACCGTTTCTTATGTGGAGCCTGCGCTCCTTGTCCGGCGAAGTTCGTTCCATCCGGTGCAAGGTTTTGAGCATGTTCAAAATTTATAACGTACACCACCGGACAAAGTTGTCCGTTAGATGTACGGTAGCAATGCACTGATATGCGTTTTTGTTCCTTACTCGAGCGTTCCTTATTCTGTACTTGTCCGGTTCGCATCCGTTCCTGTACGGTGGACATGATTCACGGTCGGACTACTACCGGACATGCATCGGATGTAACGTAAGTTCAACGGAGGATAACTGACAAAAACGTTCTGTCAGTTTCTCATGCGTTGCGCTTACGTTTTACGCGGTACAAGTCCGTTACTCGTATGGTGATATCCATTAATTGAACGTTGTACGTCCTGTATATGAGCGCTAATCTTGCGGCCATTGTGCGTTTTATGCGCCCCATACACCGATTGCGAGAGCACCGAGCAGCAGCGGGGGCTGCCTTTCGCCAACGGATAGCTTTCTGCCCCATTTTTTTTCTATACGTTTGGCGTCCGTTAACGTTATACGATGCAGTGTGACCTTTATTTAGCAACAGACGTTTTTATTGCATTTAATAATACATAACGCTAACTATGCCCAAATTTACATTTCAAAAATAAAAAAGACAAGCTGATAAAGAAACAAATAAATAATTTTGATTGCGTTTCTCTGTCTTCTTTATCAAAATTATCATGTTGGATGAATAGGGAGTGTCAAATTCAGATAATGGTAATGATCATTATGGAAATAAACACTACGTTTAGTTTATAACATTTTGCTTTTTTTAAGCTTTAATCAATATTTAGACTGATTGATAGAGAAACTAGTACTTGCGCAATATGAGAATGTGTGGTCGTGACCCCTCTTGGGCTCGATCTTAGGACCCTGGCATTAATCAGTCGACATTTAAACCATTAGATCACGTTAATCCTTTTCTTTTCGATTTTTAACAAATATTAGGGAAATACTGCATAAATCAGAAATGAATGTGTTGTATTAGTTAAGTTAAGATATTGCTGTGTTCAACTGGACCGATAAGTGGCAAAATATCTCGGGAAATAAATCTCGATCAATGATGCATTTGTTCCTATTATGATATTAAGTAAATGTTATCCTCGCCAGTGTTTGTATGCTCTCGTTAAAACAGCGTTTTACCCTCCGTCAGATGAAATTATGCAAGTTCTCCTTTTCGCAACCAAATCTGGTGTTTATCATGAGATTTTATCTTTTTTTTTTTCATGAAAAAAATCAAATTGAAAGCAGGTGAAGGATTTTTGAAGATTGACCTTTTACAGAAGGCGATAAAAATTCAATTACGTACTTGTTTTCATCGCGCAAACTGGTAATTTGTTAGCACATGCTTCCCGGTAAATTGGTTTTCTAAGAAGAATAAACACAGCTAAACACTCTTAGAAAATTGCTTAGCCTTTGGGGAAATAAACTTCCACTGTAAATACAAATAACATAATAATAAGAAGAATATCTGTCTTATAAAAACGCCTTACTCTTAATCCTTACTCTACTAAATTTCTTTAATGAACTTGTCTATCTTTCAATATCGACAGAAGAGTACCATTATCTGTTAAAAGGGGTGCATGCCTAAAGAATACTGACTGAATAGCGAAGAGTGTAGGTCATAATCAGACTGCACGAATGTGCAGGCTGATCATGATCTGCACTGCTCTCAAAGGCAGAATCAATCGTGTCCAACAATATAAGAGTTAATATATTTATTTTGCATAAGGTTTCTCTCTTTCAGCCCCGCTAGTATCCTTCACTTAATATTCCTTAAACATTTGGACTAAACATTTCCTTAAACAAGGCTTTAAGAGTCAATAACCGTGATGCTAAAGAACATTGTTTATACAACAGCTATCAAATTCTTATGCTCTTGTGATCAAATTTGTAGTCCAATTTGCATAGACATTTAACATGGAAACATGCTCCTTTTTATTTCGGATAAAACTCTCATCAAACGAAAACGTTATAGAACTTTGCGTGTTGTCTTTGTTTTTCTTTTGTTTTGTTTGAAAATTCCGCGAACTTTTTGTCGCTCAGACCTGAGCGCTACCATGCGTATGATTGAAATATATCAAATGAAACTTTCAGATTTAATACAATTTTTACTGTGAAGAGAAAAATAAATCTAAATAGGCACAAGAGTACAGCTATTTGCCCTTGGAAGCGGTTACGCGGAAAAAAAGTTCCCCGGTATAATGGCTTTTGATGAAGTTTTTTGTGAAGACCTGCAATAAATGGCATTATTGAATAAAAAAGATATGAAATAGTAGGTACATGTACACTTTAACAGAATGAGAATGTCAGAATATGCATATAACATGACTTTCTGATAGGGCCAGTTTTGGCATGTTTGCGGCCTTTAAGAGAGTATTTCTCATATGCATTTGATTTGTTTCAAGATGGTGGAAAAAAGAGCTGGTCAAGTCCATGTTTATTGTGGCTGGGATGATTTCTCTTGAATAGTTCTGTTTTGAGGGGTTTGGAATGCAGGCAAAATTGCTATAGAGGCCAGTGTCTATATGGAATATATATAGTAAAAATAAATGTTGTCTTAGGCCTGCACTCATACATATCATGCATTATGAAAATGCTAATATGTCAAATGACATTTATATGTGGCTAACGTCGCTGACTTTAAATCATTTGCCCCTCACATATATGGGTTCAAACCTCGCTCGGGGCAATGAAGTCTGTATGTGAGGAAGCCATCAAACTTGCTTACGGAACCTCGGTGGTTCTACCCGAAGTGCCGCCCGCGATAAATAATGCACGACGGGACAGCTGGTATTTTCCTCCACTATCAAAATCTGGAAAATTGCGAAAAAAAAATTCATGGGGCTACTCGTGAACATATCTATAACCAAAGCAAAGCCTGTATGTGCCAAGGATTGTCTGTAAGTGTTTCAGATAACTTAAAGGCAATATGCAAGAAAAGAGTTATAGTTCTTACTCACTTCTTGAAAACAAAATATGTAATGGTTTTCAACCTGTTTACTATCTAATGATAATACATAAAGTACATAAAGGATCATTATTGTCCCCCGCCTTTTTCGAAGAAAAAAGTGGTATATAAAAATAGGCTGCGTCCTTCCGTCCGTCTGTCCGTCCATCACACTTCGTGTTTGGTCCATAACGCTGCCATCCATGAAGGGACTTTCAAATAACTTGGCAGCAAATGTTCCCAATAATGAGACGACGTGTCACGTGCAAGAACCAGACCCCTAGTTCAAGGTCAAGGTCACACCTAGAGGTCAAATGTTAACATGGTCTGTTTCGTGTCCGGTAAATAACTCTGCGATCTTCAAGGGATTTTAATATTACTTCCCTTTTATATGATAAGGTACAATACATGTGTTTTATATCAGTTTTGCCACTATTTTAAACTTGAAATTATTTTCCAAGTAAGTTGATTAGTATCGATAGATATAAAAAGCTGTAAACGATTGTAGACATGTAGATTGCAAACCCAGACACAAGTATAAGTTAATGATATATGAGCCGTGCCATGAGAAAACCAACATATTGGGTTTGCGACCAGCATGGATCCAGACCAGCCTGCGCATCCGCGCAGTCTGGTCTGGATTTATTCTGTTCGCAAACCCATTATGTTGGTTTTCTCATGGCACGGCTCATATAAAGGTAAATGCAGCATTACTATGGCTATAACACATTAGGCTGATATGTAGTGCAGCACTGTATCAACAGTAGAATTTACTTTTTCTGGTGTGTAATTGTCATTTTAGTATTACACAAGTGTCATGTATTTCATTTGTTTATCAATAACTTCCTTTAATATGAAGAATAAGTCATTACATTTTTATTTATTTTTCTTTACCATTTAAAAATAGAATCACATTAAATCTTTAAAATACATAATATTAATATTAGCATTTGAAAGCATTCAAAGCATTCACCAATTATAGATTTCAATACATTTTCAAACTTCATAATGTCTTCATGAATTATACGATATATAGTTATGACTAACGTGTTGTTAATATGTTGCCATACTACTATGAATATGTTGTATTGGCATAAATATATTTTGTGAAAAATATTCCTAGGCGGAGAACGTTGGTAACTCTGTTATAAATTATTGTTCTAACAGAAAATGCAACTCAAGAGTTATGTTTCTTGGCCTAAGTGCTCACCTGTTAATGATAAAAAAGTTCGCAAAGTTTCAAAGCTATTGTTTTGTTTTCAGTAAGAAGTAAAGTGGACCTTAACAAAAATTGTAACCTAAAAAGTCCAATTTCTAAAAATGGAAATGGCCAAAATTGCGACAAAAATGTTAGCCAGAGTTATGTTTTTTGACCGACCTATTCAACAAATATTTAAAAACCTGTAAAGTTTCAAAGTTAGACAAATAGTATTTAAGAAAAGACCTAAACATAACTTTTACCAGGAAATTCAAACTTTCTTTGACCAAAACTAGCCCTAGTTTTTAGAAAATCTATCTGAATGTTATTGTTCTTTGACTACTTACTCAACTACTGATAAGAAACAGTTATACAAAGTTTGAAAGTTATAGCTCGGGTAGTGTTTTAGGGATAGTTGACCTAAACGAAATATTAACGCAGATGCCGGCGAACCAGTTAAGACACTATCTCGTAGATTTTATTTTCTAACATCATACAAGTTAAAAGCAAATATTAAACTTATAAATTGATTATCTATATGACGTTTTTTATTACATTTTATGTCTTCATATTAAGGAGATGATTGAAAATAGTTTTCAATACGAAGTAAAACTTATAATACAAGTTCCTGGAACTTTGTCTTTTCTATAAGATCTATGTCCTTGAAATCAAATCTAATTTAAAAACTTCAACTACCACTTTCATGTGATCATCAAAGCCATAGAAAAATTGGATTTTAAGTTCCCCTACTACCCATCATAAACATTCATAATTACCTAGCGTAATTGAAACTGAAGGCAGCAAAACACAAATTGCATGCATAAGAAAGCAGTGTCTGCTCTTTAATGAGGAAAATCAATATTAATAACTTCTTTAAATTTGAAACCATCTAATAATGTATCAAATTTTCGCATTGAGAAAGAAAATTTCTGCATGTTATCTTCCAGCTGATTTCATGTCTATGTAATTTTGTTTTTGTCGCTGTATTTAAGGCACTTGAAGTGTCTGACAGGTACAGCTACTGATATAGCAGTATATCTGAATAGAAACATTCGTCAGCTACAATTGTACTAACTATATATTATGGATAATAATTCAATTATAAAATCACAACAGATAAGCTGAACTCAACATACACCACAAGATAAAAGGTAAGGGTAGATATCCCGGAAGCACAGAGCACCCAAAACACAGCCATAGAAACATGCATCGAAAAGTAGGCATCCAACAAATATTTTAGACGGGCTGCTTAAAAAATCCAATAACAAGTACATTTAATTATTAATATATGCAAAATAAAGAAAATGGGGGGTTGTTAGAAAGAGGTCCATTGACACCACAAAACTTATTTAGATTGTAAAACATTATAACAGCTATGTATGATAATTTATATTTTTTAAGATTGATTGAAACCTCTCGTCCTAAAGATTCGAAAATGCGCAAACAAATGAACACTACATGCAAATGGTATTCGTAATTCATCATCTAATTTGTGTAATAGTACAACTTATCTTAAACGTTTTTTCAAATTGCTTTAGAGTAATAAAGCTGATATAAATTCAATATACTTTATTTATCTTTTTAAGATAATCTAAAATAATTTGTCTTTAAATAAAGATAGGAATTTTTAAATTATTTACGATCGGTATATAATTAAATTGTTCTTTTAAAAAAAGAATTACGTTATGCTGTCGATAAAATTTGAATATTGCTATCCCCTTATTCCTCGTATTCCATTTTATTCAAATTGTAATTGACTTTAAATGAAAAAATTTAGTTTTTGCAATAAGTATTTTCTTACAATGCTAATTCATGCGCAATTAAAATCTATTTCAACTAATTCGTATATTTGTACCAATTTTAATTTATAAGATTAAATATCGTACTTTATATAAACAAAGAAATGATTTCAACGTTATTGTCTTGTTCGTTAGAATCATTTCAAAAAGATCGACTGCAAAAATTTGACAATATTAAACCGCAGTTGTTAACATTACCCTCGTGAATATTTTAAAAACAAACAGGACTATTTTTTATTCAGACCAAATTTTTCCTATGTAAGTGGAAACGTATTTAATATATTGATACAGTAAAATTTTAGTTTATATACGCTGCTTGTATTATTCGCAGAATAAAACATCGTTCATTATAATATCTTAAGATGCTTCGTAAAAATAATCATTAAACGACAAACTACAATCAATTTCGAAATCAAACAATCTATACTGCTAATGTATTACGAGATTGTTTGAAAATTAATAAAATATATAAAGAGCACAGGAAATCTTTGAATGCATTCGATTTAAACAGCAATATGCTTTTCAGATTCATGGCTTTACACATGATAATGTAAAATATTGCTACATAGTGATAATGATCGATATACATTTACTATTACAAAGATGCGCACTGCATAAAAGTTTAAAATCTCCATGACACAAACATGTAAAACGTATTTATGCTTAAAACATATTACCCTCGTTCGGTTGCAAAATAACTTAACTTGAAAAAAGAAACAGAGTGAGAAACAAATAATATAACTTGTCGCGGGAAGTATATTTCCCAGAAATTAAAATGTCACATTCATTTTTGTGTCTATGTAAAAGCGTGTGAAAACCGTTATTTGAATCTATATTTGCTAAATTCTTCACAGATAAATGAAATATATCCTAAAACAGTGTTGTCTAAAATTGCTCTGTATTACATTTGCTATGTTCTATGTGTTATTATTTATCTTTGTTTAAGTTTAGTGATAATCATGAATTGTTTTCTGCAATTTATCAATCATGATACACGCAATGCCAATAAACGCATGATTGGTTCATGAAAATTTTGGTAACCACATCTTAATTACTGAACATAATCTTTTACAGTTAAGTCATAAAGGTATGTATTCAAGAAGAACAGAGCAAATAAAACTTGCTACAATGCTCATTAATTTTCAGATTTTTGACAAATATACAGCAAAGAATTACTGGAAATAGGATGTAACAAGAAATAAATATTTCATATTCATATCGGGAAATGGCATTCAGATTTAAACAAAGGCATTATGAGCCTTTTTTCAGATTGCCCAAAACTTGCCTTTTACCACATGTCTAATATATTGCAATGTATATTTGGCTTGATTTAGGACCAATACTGACCTAGTACTCGTAAAACTATATATTTCAATCATTTGCTCATCTCTTGTTTCAGTGCATTACATGTAAATGGACAAGTTTGGGTAATTTTGGTTTTAGAAATGTAATTAAATATCCAGAACCAGCCTAGACGTTAAATGAGCCATTTGCGTCAGCTATTCGCATGTGGTTTACATTAACTGGACAGGTTCTTGATTAGTATGGGAATAGCTTTAGTCTGTACACAGACTGTGGCCATGACATTTCTCAGTTTGATAAATTATCACCATCAGTTTTATTTTTGCATCCGAATGTCTGTTGGTATCAAGATAAAACTTTCCTACAAAATGTCATTTCTAAGCTCTGAAATTAGTTATCGAACAATAACTACATGTATATGAAAAACACTGAAAACAAGCTAAATCTTGAGTCCCATTTAAGTGCAATGGCAGATAAATAGGTTTCTGCAAATAAATCCACTGAGTATAAGATACACGGACAAATGAATATACTTAACACAAGCAGCATGTATTAAGTGGCCTTGCCATTTGAAATGTTTCTTTATACCGCCACAGGCTCCAAATGACTACGTAAAGTGAATTTCATATATGTGACACATAAGGTTCTGAAGTGGACCCTTGTTTAAATGTTGTTTTTATGATAACACAATGGCTCGAAGTTAGTTTAAATCTACAACAAGCATAAAAGATGATTGTGTTCAACTTTATTTCTAGTTTAGTTAAAAAAAACAGACATGATATATGTTAGCTAGAGGTAACCGAATTCAATTTAACTCGTAACAAAGTTGAATATAGTGTATGTGAAACTGTATGTTACAACAAACTTGTTAAAGGCAAATCGTTATTTCAGTAAAACATGATTCATTGTTTTAAGTTATTCATATCATTATTTTGGGAATAAAATGCCAGAACAGCACATGAGATTGTGTGTATATATTTTGTCTTTTTGTCTGTTAGTTTTGGGGCATAAGGTCATTTCAACATTATTTCAAGTGTGTAACGCCTGGATTTTAACCTAGCCACTGTTCCTGAATTCTTTGGTAGTTCTTACCTGTTCTCTGCCAACTTCTTCACATCACATAAAGCATATGTGGAGGATTCATCATTTGTGGCAAAAAGTATTTAATTCAATTCACTATGGAGAGTTACGCCTCGCAAAGGAATAGAACTCACGACCCGGCGATATAGAAGTTTGCCCTCACGCTATTGAGCTTAGCGGGCAGGCTTTTATAATATCATTTAGGAGACTGGGAAGAAGTTCAATACTTAGAGATTCTACATTATTTATTCAAGTATTCAAAGAATTTATAATGGTAAACATTTTGTAATGTTATGTTTAAATTGATTAAATTTCAATCAGCCCAATTAACTCAAATTAATTCATGATCTGTTACCTATTTTCAAAACCTGAACTTCATACATATTATATATTACATAAAGTGTTTACTGTTTCAGTATTTAGACAGTTTTGTTGTGGTTTTCTAAAATTTGTATGTAAATCGACACAATACGTCAATTAAGTATGAACCTATCAACATAGCAAAAGACAAAAACACCAAACAAGAAATATCTTTAAAAATGATAGTCGGCGAATTGTAATAAGGAAAGAAGTTTATGAATTTTTTTATCTAACATTCATCTTTCATCTAACATTTTTCAAATTGAAAAACTAAACACCGCACTGTAACAATTTAAATGGTTCTCTTTTAATTTTTCGCAAAGGTTTCGTAGGGTTGCAATTTTGTTTCGTTTATCCTTAAACGAATAATTACAGCAGTAGTTTGATGAAGATTCATGAAGCGGTTCATGAGAAGAGGTCATTAAACGTGTTTATATTTTTAGCTAAATTGGTCCCTATCCCCCATTTGTAACAAATAGCAGGAGACCTTACGATATTGTTACACATCGAGTTTGATAAAAATCCATTACATTTTAGTGGTTAATGCGAAGAAAGGCATATCTACTTTTAGCTATAGTGGTCCCTAATAGGGCCCAAGTTCCTATATAAATAAATTTGGAAGAGGACCTTATAATGATGCTTCAGACCAAGTATGACAAAAATCCACCAAGCTGTTCATGAGACGCTGTATAAAGGCATTTCTAGTTTTAGCTCTAGCAGCCCCTAAAAGGGATCAAATGTCCCGGCTGAACAAAGTTGGCTGCGGGCCTAATAAAGATGCTACAAATCAAGTTTGATTAGAATACATGAGAAAAAATCAAAGGATTTTTTTATTTATTATTTTTATTTATTTCTAAAATAGGCCAACTGATCCCGCTTTAACAAATGCATATTCGCTATTCATGAATCTTTGGATAATGACGTCACACCTATAAAAAAAGTGAAGGTCAAGCAAACATATAATTGTAACTATTTTAATATTTCTGTTTCATAAGCAAAGTTTGACCGTAGTCATATCACATAGATAACTGTATGCAACGTACCTTCATTTCAATGTAATGAGATTCAGTCATTATAAAGCGTATATATAATATAACAGATTTTCGGTAAAGTTCAATATTTGCATACCATACTAAAGAAAAATATTCATATATAATAAATCAGTTAAATAATTTATAACAAATATATCAAAGCAAACAAGTACTCATTTTAGTATGCAATCTGAAAAAGTCATAAAAGCAAGAAACCTTTTCATCTACAGACGACAAGTGTAACAAGGAAATTTTTTTAAAAAGCACTTCTCTACAAAAAAGACTCTTATCACACCCTTATTCATGTGATACGCAGACCGTATTCAGCTCTTTCTTTAATTTGATATATGTTGGTATTTGAACAGGTTTTTATCATATTTATTAAACTTACTTATCATTTTGAGATATATCAATATTCTTGCTAAATGTACTGAGCCAAAGTTAGCTTTAAAACTGTGAACAGCGTCGGGGGCCTCCGTGGCCGAGTGGTTAGAGTCGTTGACTTCAAACCATTTGCCCCTCATCGATGTGGGTTCGAAACCTCATTTGGGGCGTAGAATTCTTCACGTGAGGAAGCCATCCAGCTGGCTTACGGAAGGTCGGTGGTTCTACCCAGGTGCCCGCTCGTGATGAAATTGTGCACGGAGGGGCACCTGGGGTCTTCCTCCACCATTAAAAGCTGGAAAGTCGCCATATGACCTAAAATTGTGTCGGTGCGACAATAAACCCAACAAAATAAAAATAAATAGTGAACAGCGTCGTTTAGAATAAACGCTTTGTCTACATTTCACTCAGCGTAGCACAATCAACAGAGTGAAAGAAATTGACACTCTCGTCCAATCAGGCAGAGTGTTGCATAAATCTTCCATGTTGATAAATTATCTTTAATGCGTTATCAAGTAGTTTGATTTGCAAACTGAAGTCACGTGGCATAGGTAACGAAAACGAATTTAGACGGCGTCGCCGAAAAATAGCAAATAAAACAATTACATTGAATCGATGTTAAAACACTGACAAAGGCTATTTTTCAAATGATAAAGCATAAAAGATTTTAACTTAATGTATTTTCAAATGACATAGCTATTGAGCAAGCTTAATTACAAAACAAATGCTGAGTCATTTGAGCAACAAAGATAAAAGTAACATTCAGATTGAAAAATTTTTTCGGCGTGCCGTATTAAGCACGATTTTATGATCGCGTATGACCTTATGCCGCCTGAATAATGTAATCGGATTGCTTGGTAAGGTATTCTCGGTATTTTTAGCCAAAATGAGAGATTTTGTAAGAGCGGCGCTGATTGGAGGAAAGGCTGAAAATGTTTCACTCTGAGTCATGTGTGACACTGAGTGAAATGACAACGCGTTCGTCATCTATAACCTCTATAAGTACAGCACCATCGGGTTGTATGCGTACCACTTGAACAGGTGTGCGTAACCAAATATTCATCTGCTCATCCGGACATATTTCTGTTGTGTTAAGTTTTCTTGTTAAGTTATTTCTGTTTTATTAAGTTTCCTTTCCTTAAGTTTTGTTTTTACAAAAAGGTTATTTGTTTTATAGTCATTAACTCTTACCCTGCATTACAGCAACAATTTCTAACCAGTGCAAATCATTACTAACCTGCAACAACATGTCCGTTACTGTTAAATTTTAAATCAATCTTTCCGGTGAAAACAGTGCTGTAAATATTCTGAATGATAGACAAATTTGATAATAAGCTAAAGTAGGGTAAGGGTTCATGTTGCTTCCAACAATTCCAGAAATAAAGTATAGAACGTATTTCAATATCGTTTGCTTACTGTTACCATCTTTTAAGCACCAAAGGCTCAAAGTGAGCTTTTGTGATTGTTTGGTGTCCGTCATGTGTCCCTCCACAATTTCTAAACACAGTCTTCTTCAGAACTACTGTCCTCATTTATACAAAACTTCACAGAGGCCCCTTTCAACATTGCCAAAAGATTTAAAATACAGGTTTCTGCCCATATATAACTTGTGCTTCAGTTACATCACGCCGACCATCTTTTTTAAAGATATTTCTTGGTTGTATTGTTCTCTGATCTTAGAATTACACCAACACAATTTATGTTATATGGCCACTTCATCTGATTTTGATTCAAATGTGATACTTCAAAGTTTCGATGAGGGATGTCAAAGGAGTTCTATTTTCTGTACGTTTGGAATTTACACTTAGAAAATATAGCAAGGATGGGGACCTAGAATCTAACAATCTTTTTAAAAAAAATTATCCATACTTTATGTATGTTATTTTTTATTCATTATTCGAAGCTAGAATATTTATAACTGAAAAGACTGATTTGAAAATCACCAGTGGCTATCGTAGATATTCTACAGAACGTTCTGTTGTTGTTCATGAAAGTATGAAAGTATTGCCGAACGTCTTTGCACTAAAATAGGCATATTATCTAACTTCGCACTGTTTTGTGCATCTGATAATATATAATACTTTCCTTTTTCAATGAATTACATTAGCCTAGTCTGGATGTGATTGAGGTTAATATGACCCCTCCTAAGTTTTTTTCCATCCATCCAGGATGGGTCTTTCGTTTACCACCAACTTTTAGAGAAAACTCTTCTTTTTTTTCCATTACATTTGCCGATTATCAGTTTCAGCTCTCCCTGCAAACACTTCTTATATGGGGAACTATTGCTCAAATCTTATAATTAAACATAATGGCGGGCAGTACTTCAGAGATACTTTTGCGTGCAGGAAACCATCTTTCATACTATTTGTTTCAGAAGGTACGGCAGACGTATGAAACAATTATTGTTTTATATCATTATATGAAGTATCATGGGACAATATAAGTATTCTTGCTTGTTTACGTCAAATACGCAATTACCTAGGCACGTGATAATCCAGCCAAGAGAGGTTAAGTAATCTTAAAAGTCATTAAGCTAGAACAGAAAAACCTTTGGGTTTATTTCAGCTCATTTTTCTTTAATTTCAGTTTATGATATTTATGATTATTTATGATTGAACTCTAGCTAACATCTGCATTAAATTCGATTTAGGACTTGCGAGTATATTGATTGATAAGAGAAAAAGTGTTATATGGCTTCAGCAGCAAGTTTTCATTACATCAGTTCTAAATATAGAACTGTTCTCATATCATGCCAGCTGTTTTTCCTCATATATTCCGATTGAATATTTCTCCCGGCCCACTTAACTTTATTATCTGATAGTGAACCGTGGCGAGATATCAGGTAATTTTATATCGACCTCGAAGGTTATTTTTTATCGACCTCGAAAGAAGAACTAATGCTAAAATTAACCCAAATACGTTAAAATGCCAGGGGTCATATAAGTCTCAATAGCAAGATATTGATTCAGACACATACATTCTTATACAATTTGTTTACAAACAAGCTGTTTTGTAAGAGCTTTAAAAGTAATATGTTCGTGACAAATGTAGTTTAAGAGGCATTAAACGTTTTATGACATAGTTTTCGCTAACGAGTTCAAAGATTCGTATTGTATAATATCGATAAAGACAAAGGGTATAAAATGCAAACCCCATTTAAAATCGACCCGAATAGGAGCCAAACATCACATGAAACATGAACCGATACTTAATTAAGCCAACCAGTGAAAATGCCAGAGGTCAGACAAGTGTTAGCAAGGTATTGATTAAGAAATATACATTCATCTACCGGTGCTTACAGACAAGTTCTTCCTAAATCATTTTCAGACCTTTGTCATAATACTTTTTTCGTGTACTCTCCTTTATATATTTGTGAATATTAAAGTCGTTGGTATATATTTAACGTGATATTTTGTTTATTTCCAAGTACTTGCTCTCAGCGAAACATTTGCTCATCTATACTTTACAGTGGCGTGTTTTGTTCTTAATATGTACAAGCATTACACGAACATTCAACCCTAGATTATCTTTTATAAATATAATTAACAAAAGCTTTTGTATGTACTTGTAAGCATCTTTCTCTTAAAGTAGTAAATACTGGTAATCAAAACCATAACACATTTTGAATAAATGTGCTGGTACAAGGTGTAATTGTTGAATTTCATTTTATTTCATATACATATCTAAACTATTGGTATGTCATTGTTAAACTGCATGCTTCAAATGGACAATTTTATTGATTTTTTTTAAATGTATACCTTGACATATTTGTCATTTTCCAAGTTACTTTTAAGGCGAGTATTATTACATTTGTTGCTCTACAAAGGCATATTACAATTGTCCTTATGCATGCATATATTGCAATTAATATACTTTCAATATAGAGTACTATCACGTTGATACCAGTAATCAAAGTGCCAGACTTACTAATTGCTCGCATATCTTTAGATTTGTCAAGGTCTGACAGAAAGATGATACGATAAGTTAATCAAATGTGTCTTGGGAATCTTAAGTGAAGTTCTGTCTAACATCAGGTTATATTACCATTTCAGTTACTTCTCGTCGTCACTAATGTCATCATTTTACAGAAGATATTTTGATAGTTTCCAAAACATAAAATGTTTATTTGATAACAGACAAGCTATAATGTCATATGTATATTTTTTACAGCGTCAGATATCGTTTTGCTTCTTCTAATGTCTCTTACAGGCTTTGTAAATCTTCGCAAAAGCAGTCTTAAAATGAAGAGTGTCGATTGTCACAACACTCAACATACTTTGGCGCATTGGTTTTATTGTTGCTGGTCCTATATGATTGTGGGGTCCGTTTAATGGAATAGTGTAGACACAGAACTGTGTACGTTTCTTTACAGACTCCATTAAATATTTGAAGTTATGTTCTATGCTTCTAAAGGACCTTTCTATAGATAAGAACTCCTGAAATATGTCAAGTGTAAAAGTACCAAAACGTGTAGCTGAAATTCTGTCCACTAGCATCTGTTTCTATAATGCCAAAAATCTCCTGCCAGGTTTTGACAAAAAAAACAGGTTGAATACTCAATAAATTAATCAGACGTGAAAGAAAACTTCTGATCAAAAACACGTACCAATGTCTAGAACATAGTGTTTTGTGTAAACTAATGATATGATCCAAACAAGCATTTTCACATCTAGTTTTGAAAGAGTCATTACTGACAAAAGACGAATATACCTGAGGCATTTTCGCCGAAAACATTGACATAACAACCATTGACTTCTTCCTCTGTTAAAAAATAATAATTAGATATACATAAAAGCACGTCCTGCACAGTAAAATCGGTTTCCAATATTTATTATTTTATACACACACCACTGTATTAACCTTTCTGTTTTTGACTAGATTTATAGAATTAGGCGTAATTGTCTGTTGCAAATGTGTCTATTTTAAGCAACTAAATTCCTCTATGTTCTGAACAATTTCAAAATAACATTTCGACCGAGCACACATCTCAAACATATATCGTACTGCATAGTACAATGTTAAATATAACTGATTTATTATATGTTATCTATAGCTGAAAAAGTAATCAGACGAGCAAGACTCTATCTATACTGAATGTCAAGCTTATACAAGCTAAGAGCGAGTGGCGTTTTTGACGTTCAATTTTTTGCGGGTAAAGGCATTTTCTTTAAGTTAACACGGGCATATTTTTCCTCGGTCATATTCAACACGAACACTTATTTAATGGTCACACTATTATAATGCAAAATAGTTATTGCAGGAGAAAAATTAAGTAACATCTAAGCACTAGACACTAGTCAGTTGCAGCCATGAAATAAACCATGACCGTTACTACAGTCTAAAGTTCAACCCACTAGAAACTTCCTCACTATTTCCGTGTATCAAGCAAAAAGATTCTTTGTTTGGTTTAACGCCTCACCGACATAATTTTAGGTCATGTGGCGACTTTCAAGCTTTGATGGTGAAGGATGACCCCAGCTGCCCCTCATCAAGCAGAAAGAGGAAATGCTGCAAATGAAACACACAAATTAAAAATATGAAACTATTTAAAGGGCTTGTTTGGCAATATCCAAAAATAGCAAATATATTACTAGAAAACGACCTTTGTATTGATTATATATAAAATGCCAGTAATTTGGCGATCATCGATCATTATCTGGCTAGGAAACTTTTGACGAAAAAATGTATCTCTCAAACAAGGTGTCAGTTATATGAGATATTCTGACAATATTTTACGTATTGTTTGACTTCCAGACAGATTTTTATCAAACAGGAAGATGCAACAATTTTGTTTGCCGACAGCAGCAAATAAAGATGTCCGATTTACTACATTATGTTTGAATGATATAGAATTAGCCTACATATATTAAATTAAAGTCATTAATCTGTTGATATACACATGTGCTAACAAGTCTCAGCAGACTGTTTTCAATAGGAAAATTGTTTAGCTTTTAGATTATACATTGTTTTAAGGACAGGTCTATAAATCAGTAGTTTAATTCAATCTATAAAAAACGTCTTTGGAAGCATAGTAAACAAGCAAGTAAAGTAATATCATTCTTGGTTTGACATGGTCAAATCATAAGAGGTACCTAAATACAATTATCGCTGCAGCCACTGTTATCTAAGGAAGTGGAATTCCATTTTCTTGTTAAGCGATTTGTCATTCGTTGGACATTTATAAAGCTCAGCGCGCATGTAGCTTTTCGTACAAATTTTCCGATTGTTATCAGAGGCCAACTGACTAAAAGCAAAACAAAAAAGTAACACTGCATATGCATTAAGATTTAATGCATATGTGATTTTAAATATAATAAATTTCCGTCTGCTTAGGCCGCTTCTGGGGGCGTGAAGGATGTTGCACATTTCATTACCTCTCGTGTAAAGACTCAGTCAAACCGAGCTTGCTACTATTTTGTTTGGTTGCATTCTTTGTTTGCTTTTTTATATTTATACGAGAATATTGTTAGAAATAAATTACTATAATACAGAGGAAGTGCCAAAGTGCATGTCGCTTTCACTTTGCCAATAAGATATAGAAGGGTAAAATGCCAGTCTTTTATCCACTGAGATCCTGAGATCCGACCAGTTTCAAATCCATATGCAGTGGTTATCGGACATGATGTTTTGTCATTACTGTATTTTAAGTATGTGCGACCTTTTCAATGAAGTAGATGATAAGAAATATGCTTGTAATCCTCTAATTGTGTTTAACATCCGCTTTTTGGCTTCTTTTGATGTCATTTCCTTATCCTTCTTAAACGTATAAATAAAGTTTCTAACTATACCTAAATTCTTGTAATAAGTAACGTTTATCAGGATAGAGATAAGCATTAACTGGGTCAGTCATCAATACAAACCAGGTTATTGTCCGAGTAAAATAAATCAGGTCAATACAGTATGTATGCAATTGTTTGAAAAAGCATCTTTCTGGTCTATGGAGTGTATTGGTGAAACAATTTTGGAAGAAAATCGTTACTGTTTTGTTTCCTTTCTATATACTGGCAGACCCCAGACAGTTTATTATCACGAAGGAAATAATTGAATAAGTACATAGTGATAGATGTGTTCGGAATTGTTATCTTATGTTCACACATTGGTGATAATTGTTCTCCTGTCTTACACGGTACATGTGGTAATGCCATATATGATATTTATCAAGCCGAAACAAAATAAAAAACTAATGTTCACTATTGTTTGCTGGTGATACGCGGGGCTTATTGATACATATGGGTTTTCACCATATCTGGTCATACTGTTGTCATAGAAACGACCACAGTTATTACTCTATTTACTTTTGCTACCTAAACTAATGAGTAATTTTGAGGATATGATAAACATAGCCATAAAATAGAAGGTTGGTGGCCTTACAACAGTCCTATAAATAACTAAAGAAACAGTTCTGATCGGAACAAAAGGAAGTTCAGAATAGGCAAACGCATTACGGTTTACCGGTAATGACTGCTTAAAGTAACAATGAAATTATTTCATTGTTGAATCATTTCATTGTTGAATCTGAAGTCGTAATAATTTTGTACATGTAGCTTGGAATCACTAGTCAGCGGCCTAGTGACTGATATTGCGCTTAATACGCAAGTTTGATTCCTCCTGGTGACTGGCATCCTGACTTCTTTTTATTGCTAACTGAAAAATAGATGATTACATAAAAAGATATTTACACAAATGGGGTATTTGGCTGGAATCTGTAAGGTTCAAATAACTCGTGTCGTTAGATTGGCTGGAAACACAACTTCAAAAAGTATACAAGATATTTATTTAACCCACCCCAGCACACGCCACCAAAATCAATTGTACAATTTTCTCCCTTAGTATTCGAGCGCATAAAGTTGGCTTGTAGGTCAAAGGTCACGGTCCCAAATTGAGTTCAAATGGCAAATCTGTTGTTTGTTTGTTTGTTTTGTATTTTGTGTCCAAAGCACTCTTTTACAAGGCATTGACCTTAAACTTCAAAATGAGGGGGGGGGGGGGGGGGGGGGGGGTAGTAATGAGACGATGTGAGGACACACACTCTTTAACCGTATATTGCGCCTTTTTGCGGAGCTGTTGTTATAATTGATTGCACTGCTATCCATCTATATTAAATGTTGTTATTGCGCATTTTCTCTATTATATGCTCTCCTATTTAATTGAATACACTTATTAACTAAATTCTGCCTAAAACCGTTTAGCGTAGGAGGACGTTGTTTGTTGTTATATCCAGATGTTGTGCAAATTGATAGTCTGACATTTACTTTTGTTTTCTGATACTCATGATATAAAACCAAATATTATTGAAGTAAGAAAATGTTAAGTGAAGTTACAATGACTGACTTTTGTGCGCTAAAACGGATATAAACCACATTCGGATTTCTGGTGAATTCTTAAATCGACGTTAGTATTTATATTAATTTTAAGACCTAAAAACATGCAATTTCATCAAAACAATATAAGGCTTAAATACTATAAACTTCTGACGACAGTATCCCTTCTGAAACATTTTCCCGTAGGTATACACACTTGTTCTCTGAAAACTGTTTTCTCGAAGTATGTTGACGTAAGCCTCGATAACATTTGTTTTGTTATTATACTGTGGGTGTCTTCTTCTTCTTTTTCCAGAAGATCTAAATGGCTTCCTAATGAATTGACGTTCAGTGTGCCATACAATCACTTACAACCTGGAGTCAAATGATTTTTCTGCCAAGTCTTCACACGGCGTGTCGACTAAGCATGACTTGTGTTGCAGCAGCCTGTGCCCAGCTTGTTGTCACCACGGGAAGTGTCGTACAATATCATACTCATATACCGAATTCAGATTAACATTGTAATTCCATATGTTAGGAAGGCCATGTATTGTCTGTTATTGTCCCGTAAAATAAAATCATACTGTCAATTTTTCTGAAAACAACAATGTTAAATTGGTTTCGTTGTCCAGAGACAAGATATGGCTGAATTGTAATGTATTTGCCTAAAAAGGAAGTTATGTTCTAATATATTTCAAAGTTATAGAATTTGGTTTCGGCAGAATGGCGTTTTGCGTTTTTTAAGGATATGATGACTTCACATTTTTTAAAGTTAAATTTCTCTATGTAGTTACAGTTGTTTATGTTTTAGTTAATTAAACTGTAAAATCTTGCCACAATCATCTCTCACTTGGACATATAAAGACTGAAAAAAACCGGTCGATTTATTGTTCATATTAGACGTAAGATGTATTGTACGCTCGTTACACGTGTCATTGTTCGCGTAATTGACGCTGAATTAAATTTCATGCCATCATAAACTGGAAATGAAACTTTGATCGGATAAGACAATTTATCAGTGTTAGGGAAATGTCGATAGAAATTAGCGGTGATGAGTCTGACGCGTGCTTTTTACCAGAATAAGTGCATTTGATGGAAACATAATTATCACCTTTTCTGTCAGGAACTATGTCCTGTCCATGAAAGACCAGGTTTTTAATAAGTAATTGCGTAAAGTTTTGACATAAGTTTTGATTATATACCAGTGTGAACGGAAGTATATTTTCCCGTCTCTGGTTGAAGTGGCAGTGTGCCGGAGGTCATAAGCGTGCTGCATGGTCGCATCATAACAGGGGCGTGAAAACTGGTACTAGTAGCTTCCTTGTTTGGGGATTGGCATTAAGATGTTAGTTCTAGTACTGGTCAGCCTGCTGTCTGTGTAATGTGACTGATTTTTGATACTATTGCACGTGACTATGGTGTGATATTCCAGTGAGAAAACACTAAGGTCATTATGCTCACTGCTTCAAGTAGGCACTGTCGTTTAAATGAATGAAATTTGTTGAAAAAGATGCTGACCCGAACACAAATACACACATATATTGATATGCAAATAATGTCTATTTGATATACCTGAAATAACTGTGTCCATTATATTTGACTTAACATTCAATGTGCTTTCATAGTCGAAAGGACGTAAGTATAAAATTTACTTGTGCCCATTCCATTTAACTTAATGCTTGACATAAGTTTTAAAATCTGTTGGATAAAGCTGCCCTGCCAGTTTAAACGGAGATACAGAATAAAATGTCTGTCGTCTTCGGGTATAATATAGCGAGTACCACTGACTTGTTGAGTCCAGAGGCTCATTACAGGCCACATCAATTTATATCTGGTACGCTTTCATAACACATATCAGAAAAGAACCTTTTGCTCTTGGGCAAAACATAGTCCTTGCAGACAACGTATATTCCGTTTCATTTATAAGGCTGAATCTGCCTTATTGGTCTCCCGGATAAAGCAGCAACTTTCCATTAACAGCCAGTCAGCTTACTTAAAAATAAGGTTTTGTACCAATTTCAATTTTTCTCTAGCAGCCATCTGTCAAAATTGCCCCCACTTGACTGGCTGCCTACTACAGGTTAGACTGTACATTTAATACATATATAGAATACAAGTAAAAAATGAAAACAAACTACTAAAACTATTTGCATAGCGTTGTTTACATATCATTTTACAATATATTTTGACATATAGACCAGCTGTTTCAACATCATTTTTGTTTCAGTCCAGTATTTAAAGCTTTGTACGTTGTTAAATGTCTTCACATTGATATAATTATCAAAGAAAGATAAATCGTGAGCTCACGATATTTTCTTCCGAAGAAATTAAATATAAAGCAATTTAATATATCTACAAACAATGTAGTTTGAAAATTTAAACACGTACCACACGTGTCGCTAGACGTTTATCCTTACTTTGTACCAAATAAGAGGGTTCATCTAGAAGCCATATTACTGTATCCATAAAATTGAAACAAAGGCGTAGACTAACACCGGTATTTTTAGGGGTTTTTTTTAGATACATTGCAAACTCTTTTGACATTTAACTGCACACAGAGGTAGGTGTTTTTCTTTCATAACAGAACAACAACCTACTCGACAATAAAATAACACACCACATCATGTAAACATTAAAATGGTCTTTCAGCTGTCATCTGTGAAAATAATACTGGTATGCTCGCATCATAAAGTTCTCTATGTAATACTGAGGCATGTAATTACTTAGTGACAAAAACTGATTTTAGACCTTAATTAGATAGTGACATTTGGTGTTTTATCTATGTATTCTGATAACTCTATATTGTAAGCAATATTTTTATGAGATTTACAGACAACATTGCCAAAGGTACCAAGATACTAGGGTAGGAATACTTATTGTTTCTTTTTTTCTTTAGTACCCCTGTTTTATGGCTCCAGAGACAGTACTTCTGAATCAACCCTCTTTTTATAGCTATTTTAGATTGTGTATCTAGAATATGACCTTTCTTGACACGTAATTAATGGATTTCCTGCAATTCCTTCACAGATTGTTTATCAGACAAAAAGCATAATATCACGCTATTACTTAACAAATTTGTTTCCCGCCCAAGACATATAATATGTACCTTGACATTTTCGAATGGTACAATAGTTTAAACTGTAAAGCAGTATACCGCGCATTCATTTGTCATACAAACTATTAAGAAGTTGCTTTACAATTATATTGAACTGTGCTGACATGTATAAGTAATAAATGATCTTGTATTCGCATAAATGTAATGTAATATTTGCATGTATGTCACTAAGGCCTAAAAATAAAACATCTAAATTTTCAATAAATATTCTATAAACACATTTTGGCATTCTGAATTAGCATTTCAACTACATTATTAATTGCTAACATATATCAAATTCAACGCAATAAGATAATGAGTTTATGTACAAGAAATCAAGCCAGTTTGTTGATATGTCTTGTTTAACCCATCAAAGATCATATGCTTTGTTTATAATTTACACTTTCTAAAATCGTAGACATAACACCGTTTCAATACTGAACTTTTAAAAATTACACAGTATTTGTAAAGTTACTCTTGTGGAAGAATACATTGTTTAGGCTGAGCAGCATAAAACACTTTGATATATATTTCAGACAACATTGCAATATAAAAAATCCAGTTTAAATATTGCAGGAAATAAAAATGACACATTTTAGAATGCCACAATTTTAGAGTGCGAAGTCACTTTCTTACTTTATCAAGCTCTGTGACAGATAGTCTGCAGGCTGTATTTCAAATTAGAATTAAATAGTTTCCTTAGATTATGTACTACTATATTAAGGAAGTTAACGAAGGAACTAAAATTTTGTTAATACTATTATCATATTCTAATACACATGACACTTTTATATATTTATGCATCGGTGGTCAAATGGTCTTAACAATGATCAACGTTCTATTATATCAAGCCTGGGTATGTCAAAAATGTATATGAAACGAAAGCCACACTAGGCAAGACGTTAGAACTTTTAAACAAAACTCTATGCCATTCTGTAAACTTTACTTTTATGACTGTGGGTTTAAATGATCGAAGGTATTTACTAGCACTTTGATCAATGAATGTAGTGGTGCTCTTTAACTTACGTTCTTTATTTCTTACAGGGTTATCGAATTAATAAGAACGTATCGCGTCATTAATATCGTTTCCTTGGCATCCTTGCGTAGACATTAGGGTGCAGCTTATAAATCATTCTAAACTTTTTTGAATAACAGTCACACGATGCGCTATAATGCGAACGATGGAATTTAGCATGAAATGTTATTACGAATTCTTATTACTGAAAAATCATTATCTTAGACAATCAGTAATGAAAGTCATTTAACAGGCTAAAGATGTCTTCCAATATTGCGACAAAGAAATCTATTTTTCGTGTGAAAATAAATGTTTATGTAAATGATAAGTCACAGTTTCTCAAATACGTCTACACTAGATATATTTTTCTTTGATACGCCGCTTGCAAATTTGCCTTAAAACGGCTATATAATTATACGTCATTGAGATGAATTTTCTCATCATAAATACAACATATTCATATACGACGTCATTATAACACAGTATACTTAGCGTATCTGTTGCAGAATATAGTTTACAAAACACAGATCTGTTTTTGAAACAGGTATTTTGATACTCTTGTTGCATTTTGATTTGAAAGCTTTGAAAAAAAGAATATCTAAATATTTAAGCAAGCACTTGCTAAATTCAATTTAGTATAGTTTACACACCACACGTATTGGCTTTATATACATTTTGTAACTACAATATACTGATATCAAGCACAAAAGTACCTATTACGTCAAAAATTATATCATATTGGAACTATGATCAACATTCCTTTAGTTTATTTCGTTTGTTGATATCTTTGTTGGTTCTGTCCAGAAACTGTCTTCTGGAATGTCTTCATTATCTAGAAATCTCAAGAACATATCTAAATAGGTACTTTTCGCTACACCAAGTTTAAGCGCGTTAGCACGTCGATACACACGTCTAGAAAATATAATATTTATGTTTTAAGTGACTTATCACTTTGCATACACTTTTGACTGTTTGGTAAAACGTGAATATGCTGATGGTGTCTTTGATCTCTGGATTTTTGCTGACGGCATTTTCACTGTGGACGACTGTCTTAATTTCAATATACGAGTCCTACAAATTACACACTTGAGAGGCAAGCATCGTTGTGAGACTGCAACCTTGAATTGAAAATTTCAGATTTTATGAATTATAAGAATATATATGTCGTGCGAAAGCAACGAAGAACGACGTATACATATCTAAATCATGAAAGGAAAAATCATTTTTTACTTGCGAACATCCATTAATGTGATTTTGTATCATTCAAAATAAAATCGATGCAGAGCGGTGCACTCTGGAAATTGTCATCCTATTTCCCGACGAGAGTGTCTAGAAACAGTTAATAATTATAATATCTCATTAAGGGAGTAAAACTCTTTTACTAAACATTTAAACTTCTCAATGCTTCAGAATATTATTAGGTATCTTGAAATTCAATAAATCAGCTCCTATTGGATTTGTTTCAAAATTTAAAAAAAAAATCAACGTAAATGTAGACCATACCAACAACAACTGAAGACAAGTCATTATCCCATTCAATTATTTAATGTACATAAACGTAATGGTGCAGTACCTGGTTATTGGTCACGTGTCCAATTTTTGGCATTGGCTACCTAAGTGTGTTTTGCACAGTCGTATAACTATATTTCTATCTGATATATGATAAAACTTTATACCTGTATAGTTTTAATGAAGCACTTTCTGCAGATGACTTTATGGCCACATGGAAATGTCTGCATGGTTGCTTTAGCACTCATGCATATCACACACTACAAAAATACATAAATTATATATAAGCAGTTCACAAAATAATGTTACAATTATCACATGTATCTCTACTTCACAAGAACAGTTGAAATATGAGTCGTGCCATGAGAAAACCAACATAGTGGGTGTGCGACCAGCATGGATCCAGACCAGCCTGCGCATCCTCACAGTCTGGTCAGGCTCCATGCTGTTCGCTTTTAAAGCCTATTGGAATTGGAGAAACTGTTAGCGAACAGCATGGATCCTGACCAGACTGCGCGGATGCGCAGGCTGGTCTGGATCCGTGCTGGTCGCAAAGCCACTATGTTGGTTTTCCCATGGCACGGCTCATATGTTCTACACGTTTCAAATACTACGAATGTCATTTTCATTTACTAGAAATATTGTATCAGGAGATCGTTCAGTTTGGACTGATTGGTTTAAGAGTGCTTGTGAAATTCCCCCTTTTTTATAAAAGCGTTACTGGAGCTGACGACATATCAAACTGTATTCGGGAATGTATCCGATTATAAGCTCGGCCATATTAACTGTTATTTCATTACTTAAAGAAATGTTTTGCTGTTCTATCAAATTTAGATTTAACATTTATCCTACTACACCAGAGGTTTCACAGTGATTTTCTGAACTAAAATGATTTAATTATTAGACATACCTCTTCGTCTTCAGTGGTTACTGTTGACTTCACTGGTGTCTTCGTTGGTGACGTCACAGTCTGTTCTGTGTCTTTGTCGTCGATTTTCGCTAGCAATTTATCCTGAAAGCAAACAATAATATCATATGAAGAAACTATTAATTAAAGTGTGTAACCCACGTCAATGTAAATAACACGTGGTTTTAGATGTAGTAACACGACATTGTACTAATTACACAATTTATACAACTTACTGGGCCAAATGGTTCGCACTGATGCAACTATTGCCACATAATTTGATTAACAAACGCCGTCCATTAAGTATCAGCCAGACATTCCATAATTATCAAATGAATAATAAATTACAGGCAACATGCCATTCCGGGATTGTCTTCCTGTGTTCTTTACGAAATTAGAATTAATCTCTTGTAATTACTAGGACGAAGCCCAAGGAATAATAGTAATTAGTGTTAATGCAACTTAATAAATTCCCCAACAAATCACGATTCTTTTAGGACAGGTGATTTTTTTTGTGCTAAGGAATTGTACCACAAGGCCTGGTGCATTAGATACACAAAATATGATAAAACATTTAATTACGAACTGGTGTGCGATGGATGTTACATGTATTTGAAGATAAAAATTGTATATATTCCTTTTAAACGTATGAGAGCAGCAGCGTATTCTATTAGAAAATGTATATATGAATCTTATAAGCATACATTTAATGCCTTTGCAAAAGACAGAGCAACAACAGATGCATAAGAGTCCAATAAAGGAAGTCAGAATACAATGTCCTATAAACTCAACCCCATTATGCTTTACGTACTGACTATCATGGAGTCTGTCATGAGTTTCCACAAGGGACAGTCAAAGTATTTTTCTTAAAAAAATCCAAAGACACATAAAAGTGTTAAGAGAATCTTCCTAAGATATGTTTTGGGGTCAAATTCCCCACGCATGCTTCGAAATGTCTTCCGTTGCAAAACCAAATGTCGTCATTAAATGTGCATCAGCAGCACGCATTTCTTAACAGCATTGAAGTTTTTATTCAAATGGCCTATTGCACAAACACGAGAAATATTTGTTTTACTAGAAACTTGCGTGATGTGATTCTTTGCGTGTGTGTCACACAGTTAAATTCACACTTGCATGTAGACTTATCGTTATTACGTATCGTTAAATTTGTAACAGTATTCATTTTCTATTATGATTAAATATTGATTCAAAATAAAATATTTTCCTTTCCAACAAACGTCTGATTAATGAGAAATGTGTATGCTAATACATCAAATACGAACAATTCTTTCTGTTGCGAAATTCTTTATTTTGATTGCAAGCTTTGTGCATATTATGGTCGTGATGCAAGTTACAATGTCACTAAATATCTGCTATCAAACCATAGTTGCTGTCGGTAATGAATGAGTGTTTTACGGAATAAACAGCACAACCAATTCACCCTGAAACAGCTCATAACTAACATTATAAGACGTGTCTAAATATAGTGGAACACTTAAAAATGTAGAGCATTTATTTTGGGAAAATTGCCATGTTCAAGTTTTGTTGAACTGCCTAACTAGATTCTGAAACTGAAGTAAAGTTTGACATAGACATAGTACGTTTTGGGTTTTGGAAGCAATGTGAGATGTAATGTGTTACAATTTATCATTTATTTGATGAAGTGTTTTACATTTCAAACGAAGAAGAAATAAGGGTTGTTCTTTTAGTCATTTCTGACTTATTTGAAAATAATGATCAATACAGAAAAAAAACAAATATCATCGTGGTAAACTATCATGAGATGAAGTCGTCGCGCGTTAACTAAAAAAATAGTTTAAAAGCTTTTGATTCAGTTTTAGAATCAGTAGTGACGACAGAGAAATAACATGACAGATTTAAAGTTAGCTTTCATATGCCTGTAGTTCTCTAGGAAAAGTATTACAAACAATGAAAATTGATACAAACTGGAGCTAGACTACTAAACATAGTAACTCCTTTTCTAGATCATTTCTTCTATTTCTCTTTTTGCCAAAGAATGTTATCATCAATTTTTATTTAAATCTTATCAGATTATTAAATATAACATAAACTGTTTTGACAATTTGAACAGTTTTGTTTAAGATTTCTATGAAATCTAATCCATTCTTATTTAAAACTAGTTTGACTTTTGAAAAGCATTTATTAAATATATTGTTCGATTCGTATTTAAAATGATAATAAATTTCAAACATAAACTGTGCAAATTGCTTGCATTTTTACATAATAAACTCATACATTAAGCTTGCTGCAAAAACACACAATTGGATATTAAAACGAAAATGAGAAACAACTTGACGCAATAAAACCATATTTAATTTGAAAAATTCAACCAAGTGTTTCATGTTATCATCAAAGCCATTGCGCAAATGAACCTTAATTGCTCATAACCCGCCATAAACATTCATAACTGCATAGTTTGATTGAAATCGAAGGCAATAATGCATTCATTACATGCATTATATTGAATTTGCAGGAAACGTGAAACTAACTCCTGAGCTTTTAACGATGTTATTCGATATTAATATTTCTTTAAACTAGAAACCATCGAAGCATTTTCAAAGCCTTTCAGAGATATGGACATTGAGAAAAGGAAATTGTGAATATGTTTAGTTTCCAGATGGCTTCACGTATATTATTATGTCGCCACGTTATATAACATTAATTATATGTATGGATAATTCGTACTTAGCTGTATTTTAGGTTTTGAAAAAGTGTCTGTTACCGAGAACAAGGCAAACAGTGAAAATTGCAGACTCGGTTTGATTGTGTGTTCATGAAAAGTAACTGAAAATGCAACACTGCCCACGCCCCCTAGCACCGGCTTAAGCAGTATTCAATCTCTAAATCTAAATGAGTTGAAACCAATGATCCTGAAGGACCGGAAAATATATCAACACTGAGCTTCCTTTTTTAACATTTTGTTTAAGTTAGCCCTTTTACTCAAAAGGCTAATTCAAACCTTATCATGAAGTCTGTCTCTGGTTTCACAGGAACTTTAGAAAATAAAACCCAAAACAAATTAAAGCTTCTGAGAATCATCTTAAGTTATGTCTTATAAAATTCGAAATGACTTCCGTCGCAAAACAAGTGTCCTCATTAAATGTGCATTAGCTACCCGCATTTATTGACTGACGTGCAGATATTGTTCTAATGGCCTGTGGCACAAACGCGAAAAAAATTAATTTTAACTAGAAACTCGCGTGACGTAATTCTTTTAACATGTATAATTTATTTACATGAAGACATATTTTGTGAAGCAGTAACAGTACTCATTTACTTTAATGATTGAATTTTGATTCAAAAGAAATTATTTCCCTTTTCGAAGTGTCTAATTAATGAAAAATAAATACAGAGAAAATATGAATGATTTTTTCTGTTGCCAAATGCCTTATTTTAGTTGCAGAGTGTGTGATTGTGCGATGTATCTAAATATAGTGGAACGTTTCCTTCACATGAATCCTGAAAATGTAGAGCTTTTGTTTTGGGAATGTTGCAAATTATGTCTACCAGGTCAACTGAAGTTTGATATACATAAAGAAAGTTTAAGTTTTTGCTTTTTTGCAAAGCAATACAAATGTATTGTAGATAATATTTTTATCAAGTATATCATATGAGTAATAGCATCGCGGTACAATATTCTATTATGATATATATGATAAAGAACATTATAACTGATCAAGTAAAAAGCTCCTGTTTCCAATCAGATATAATAAATGGTCCAACAAAGCACACAAAAAAAGAAAAATAGCACAATATATATATATAATCCTGTTTTTATATTCATCTTAATCTTAGGGAAAGTATAAAAAGTATTACAAACGGTGTAAACATAAACTAAATTCAAATATGAAATATATTTCATATAGTAATAGAACAAGAATTATTGACTACGCAGTAGTTTATCATTTCAGTCAATACATATCATAGTAGATCATCAAAAAAAAAACTTTTCTTTTTATAATCATCTTATTATTTTCAGTATTATTAGCTTCTTGGTAATCATTTCTATGAAATTTTATTCGTTCGTATTTATAAAGAGTTTTACTTTTGAAAATCATTTATTTATTTTTTGTTCATTTCAAATTAAAAGAAAACACTCTTCTTTAAAAACCATATTATTAGATATTAAAACGAAAATGAGAAACAACTTGACACATCAAAACCATATTTAATTTGAAAATTTCAACCAAGCGTTTCGTGTTATCATCAATGAACCTTAATTGCTCATAACCCGCCATAAACATTTATAACTGCTTAGTTTGATTGATATCGAAAGCAGCAATAAATTGATTAAAAGCATTAAATTGAACTTTGCAGGAAACGTCAAATTAACGCTTCAGCTTTTACGGGGTTGTTCGATATCAACATTTTCTTCGAAATATGATTTTAATTACGTAATTATTGTGTCGTCATGTAAAATAATATTTAAGATCGTATTTAGCTGTTCTCGTATTGTTCTATTTTAGGGAGAGTCCCTGTTCAAAGTGCCGCCATAAAATTCTGATGCACATTTGAATTAACATGAAAAACAAATCCAAATGTACTGATCATTATAGCCAAATATTAACCTGGTCGTAATTCGTCGTAAACATTCGGAATTTCCCAGACAAATTAAAAGCAAAACGAAATGCATTTCCATTTATTTGACTTAGTTTCACTGATAAAATTGTAAACTTTTTCTGTGAGTATATCTAGTATAATTATATTCTTCAGCCTTTGAGGACGAAGATCAGTTAAAGTTATTTGAATTATTATTATCTAGGTATGAATCCCAAGTTCACCTTTTTCGCATTTTGTTTAAATAACACTTTTACTCTAAAAACTAATAAAAATATGTTGTTTCAAAAACTCGATACATATCTGTCTTTTAATGATACATATGAGTCATTGACATAAAATATATTTTCGTGCACTTTCACTTATATGCGTACTTGTTTGATGATAAAAAGAAAGTTCAATTACTCTTTAAGCTAGCTGACCAATCTTGAAAATAAAGGAATATGGCAAAACCATTTACTCTTAAAAATATATTCAAGAACAAATTTCAGTCGACACTCTTTGAGTCTCTAAGTAATTAACTTTGAAAAAAAAATCAATTTTGCTTTATTTTAAACAGAATCGATATTAAAGTGTATTGTTGTGAAATTGTCACAACATTCATTCATCTTAATTTAATAATGAACACTCCATGACGCAAACACGTAAAAGTCATTAAAGCTTGAGACCATTAACCCTGCTCTCCGCTCTATAATCAGCCGAAATAGTGAAACCAGTAATTTCAGTTGTCATTGAAAGCAGTTATTTCCTGGAGCTTAAAGATGCCAATTAATTTCTACGCCATAGTCAAACCGCATGAAATCTGTTCATTGCATTTTCATATTGCAAATTTCTTTGAAGCTTTTTGCAGCATTTCAATATTGATTTCTCGAAATATTTGTCACAAAAAAATGCAATATCATTTCTGTCTAAATCAGTCTATGATTAAAACGCTATCCTTTTGTATTTTATAATAAGTCTAATTTTAAAATAAGTGATGTCTTATTTATTTATTGAAACACTAGGATACGGATGAAATATATGTGGCGTCCATTAATGTATAAAATAGAATATAAGCATGCCAGGTATTGAGTACAGAAGAATATTTGATGAATTCAGATTTGCTCTATCACATTACATGTATTGGTTAATACAACCTTGATATCATGTCTTTTCATCAGCTCTTGCCTTGCCGCTAACAATAAATCTAATGAATTTAATAACGAAGCGTCATCATCTTGGAACAAAACAAAAGAATCTGATATGGCTGCAAAAATATGTTGAAATTATGCATTTCAAACATGCATTTATTTTTTGTTTCATTGCATTCCAAAATATTTTTAAATTATTGAAATCACTAAAGCAATTCTTTTGGCGAGACAGAGTATTTTTGTACTTGTAATTAGACATCCAGGACTGCACCAAACGAGAAAAAGCCATTCGCGTCAGCTGCCCGTCCCTGGCTTAGATTAACTTAATAGGTTCTTGATTAATAAGGGAATAAATTTACTCTGTAAACGGACTTGTGGACATGACTTCATTCGATTTAATTAATTGCTTCCCTGAGTTTTATTTGATACCTCCGAACGTTTGCTGCTTTCCGTTAGTATTATCAATAACACGTGTTTACTGAATAGACAAGCTCTAGTGTGTTCGAATCTGCATTGACTGCATGGATGAGACATATATGGAAATCAACATCCCATATTGGTATGAAGGTACAATAAAAAGGTAGGTAAATAGTATCTCTTGTCAAAATGGATGGACTTACTTTCTATATAATAAATGTTACCATAATAAATGCTACACATAAATGATCTTTTGTTTTTACACCAAAATAACACATATGGCCTTTCCAACATGTATAACACATAGGAGCCATTTTTCTATTTTAAGTAAAACAAAATGTGTCCTTATGCTTGCTTGCACCTCTTATTTCTATCAGGCAATGAACTGGTAAAATTTATTTTGCATTGTTTTGAAAGTAGCGACAGTATGGGCGGCGTTCTTTGAATGTTTCTTTTCTTGGTTGCATTTTGTCCTTGTTTTACTTTTATTTCAACAGAATCTACGATGGTTATGTAATTTCAGTTCAAACTTTTTAGGTTAAACAATATCTTTCAGTTTGATACGTCAAATGAAATAACTGTTGGAATTTTAGGGCCAATGTAACAATGCTTCAGGTAATGCATGCAGGTAACAATACATTCTTCATCAGCAACGGGAGGATTTCAAATTTTACCTTATTTGACAAGATCTTTTAATATTGTCAGTGTTGACTTTCGAGGCAACTTTCTATTTTGGACATAAGGAAACATAACTTGATTACATTTAATCTATCGAAATCCAAATCTGCTATATATTTCAATACATATAGGAGGTAAGTTATCTTTTATTATAGAATTACATCGTTTAGTAAATATGGGTGTGGGAAAGCAAAACGTATTAAATGTCAAATTTTGATAGACAAACGTGTTTGTTTCTTTAACCTTTTCATGCTAATTTGACCATTCAAATGGCATAGGTAGGACTATTTAAACAAGAGGGCCAAGATGGCCTTAGGTCGCTCACCCGAGAAACACACCATAACACACAATAACAGTGTAAACATGTTTGACCTAGTGATTTCATGGAAAAAAATATTCTGACCAATTATCATTAAAATTGGAGCAAAGATCTTGAGTATAAATAAGTGTTTTCTTTGATTTAACCTAGTGACCTAGTTTTTGACCCCAGATAAAACATATTCGAACTTGACCTAGATTTCATCAAGGCTATCATTCTGACCAAATTTCATGAAGATCAATTGAAAATAAAGCCTCTATCGCATACACAAGGTTTTCCTTTGATTTGACCTAGTGACCCAGACTACCCATATTCGAACTTGACCTAGATTTCATCAAGGCAACCATTCTGACAAAATTTCATGTAGATCAGTTGAAAAACTTTAGCCTCTATCGCATACACAATGTTTTTCTTTGATTTGACCTGGTGACCTACTTTTTGACCCCAGATTACCCATATTCGAACTTGACCTAGATTTCATCAAAGCAATCATTCTGACCAAATTTCATCAACCTCAATTGAAAAATACCTCATTGCATACAGAAGGGTTTTCTTTGATTTGACCTAGTGACCTACTTTTTGACCCTAGATGACCTATATTCAAATTTGACCTAGATTTCATCAAGGCAATCATTCTGACTTAATTGCAGGAAGATCAATGGAAAATATAGCCTCTATTGCATAACCAATGTTTTCCTTTGATTTGACCTAGTGACCTATTTTTTGACCTCAGATGACCCATTTTCAAACTCGGCCTATATTTTATTAAGGTTATTACTTTGACTTAATTTTAATTGAAAAATACAGCCTCTATCGCATATATAAGCTTTTCCTTTGATTTGACCTAGTGACCTACCTTTTAATCCCAGATAACCCATATTCAAACTTGACCTAGATTTCATCAAGGCAATCATTCTGACCAAAATTCATGAAGATTAATTGAAAAATACAGCCTCTATCGCATACACAAGGTTTTTCTTTGATTTGACCTAGTGACCTAGTTTTTAACCCCAGATGAACCGTTTTCAACTCGGCCTAGATTTCATCAAGGTAATCATTCTGACCAAAATTCATGAAGATTAATTGAAAAATACAGCCTCTATCGCATACACAAGTTTTGAATTTGATTTGACCTAGTGACCTAGTTTTTGATCCAAGATGACCCGTTTTCGAACTCGGCCTAGATTTCATCAAGATAATCATTCTGACCAAAATTCATGAGATAAATTAAAAAATACAGCCTCTATCGCATACAAAAGGTTTTTATTTGATTTGACCTAGTGACCTAGTTTTTGACCCGAGATGACCCCTTTTCAACTCGGCCTAGATTTCATCAAGATAATCATTCTGACCAAAATTCATGAAGATCAATTGAAAATTACAGTCTCTTTGGCATACACAAGATTTTTATTTGATTTGACCTAGTGACCTAGTTTTTGATCCAAGATGACCTATTTTCAAACACGGCCTAGATTTTATCAAGGTTATCATTCTGACCAAATTTCATGAAGATCAGTTGAAAAATACAGCCTCTATCGCATACACAAGCTAAATGTTGACAGACGACAGACAGACAGACGACAGACAGACGACGGACGCCGGACATCGAGTGATCAGAAAAACTCACCTGAGCATTGCAAAACTGCAAGAAATCTTTCAACGAAAACGCATCTTAGGTGGTGTCCCTTATATCGATCTAATGCTAAAAGGTTATTTTAAAACGAGCCTAATATTTTGGATTTTTTCATCATATACCTTAAAGTATAATTTAGATCTATTTATTATTTTCATTAAATGGATATTCTGAAATGTGGCTGTTTTACGGGACCGGTTATCTTGTTTCTGTAAAACATTGCATCTCCAACAATTTGATATATGTTAGCTGTTAAATAAATTCAAATCTCATGTTAATTGAATACGGCATTTCCCTCGAAACAGTTGAATGTCAATAGAATGTCAAAATTATGTTTCATTAAACATTTAAAACTATATGTTAGCTATGGGTTGACAACAGAAATGATTTCTTGTGTCTGTGAAATTATATGGCACCGCAAGGTTGATTTAAAGGCCCGTCATCATTTAATCTCATTAGTAATCAGTTATATGTCAACTACACTGTGTTTAGGTATTCTTGTCATTATCTCTGGAAGAATATCTCACAGAAATGATCCTCCTTTTTCAATATAACGCGAGAGAGAACGCAGTCCAAAACAAGTTACATTTTAACAAGTTACAGTTTAACAAGAGGCCTCCGTGGCCGAGTGGTTAAGGTCGCTGACTTCAAATCACTTGCCCCTCATCGATGTGGGTTCGAGCCTCACTCGGGGCGTTGAATTCTTCATGTGAGGAAGCCATCCAGCTGGCTTACGGAAGGTCGGTGGTTCTACCCAGGTGCCCGCTTGTGATGAAATATTGCATGGAGGGGCACCTGGGGTCTTCCTCCACCATTAAAGCTGGAAAGTCGCCATATGACCTATTATGTTTCGGTGCGATGTTAAATCCGACAAAAAAAAAACAACATTTTAACAAAGATAAACGTTTTTCCTATTGAAATACACCTCTGACCAAATGCTGTCAAGTTCTGACATACCATGAAGTAGATATAAGTATATGGTAACAATAGTAACTGAAATAGTGAAGAATACACACGAATGCACTTCAGTAATTATTTTATTCAATTTTTCTTTGGAAACTGGTTCACTGCAACTGAGTATTTCAAATAATTGTAGATCATTCTTGGCACAACAAATCCAATTTTTCCCCAGTGACAAATTTGTCTGTTAAAAAGGTAATTGTTTCTCTTTGCGTAATTCAATTGTTTTCAGCTAACCTTTCAACTGAAGAGCAATCACAGTCACAGTATCACATTTAATGAGTCAGATATCATCTTAACATTATTAAGGAATTGACTTCTTGCCCATCAACGGAGAGTTCAACTATTTTGACGTATCATTTTGCACTGACTGAATTAATATAGTCTCCAACATTTCCTTGTGATCTAATAATCATAAGTAACTGCTTATGTAAAAATGCACAAAGACTTAAATTACACACCAGATTCTAATAAAATCGTTAGGACCTGTACTCTTACATTTGTCCTTGTCCTTACGTTCGTCCGTACGGGTGTCCGTATGTCCGATTTTGTTTCGTGCGTATCTCACAAAGTAGTGGGCTAAAAGTCATTCAGCATGTGGAGCATGTGAAGCTGTGCACTTAGAGTTTTGTTATGAGATTGCATCCAATCAGACTTGAGTTATTACCCTTGATAATCGCACCTCGACTAAGTAATACATGTATATATGTATAAATAGCTTAGAAATTTGTGTCGCATATACATCAAAATACTATTTTACATGAGTCTAAAACAATACAGCAATGTTGTTCAGCATGTGAAGTTGTGCAACTGGAATATACTTCCTTCTTCCACTTACCCCAATCTAAAAGAATCCCCATACATAGTTTACTCTTTCTGTTCCTTATTTTCGTACCCATATCCCCTCATGATCCACACCCACATTCCAAGGTAATATGGAAGTTTACTTAGTGTTTTATTCCTAACAAGAAACATGGCCATACATTGACATGAAGTGGGGGTTTCAGTGTCCTCTGAATGCACATCTAGCTGATAAATAAGATTCACCTGATTTTGTTTTAAAATTCTTTTGGAATAAAAATATTTTAGAATCTGTCTTATTTTATGGTACAAATATCCGTATGAAGACATTGTCACTATATTACAGGCATGGCGATTGAAACATCTATAAAGCAGTAAAAGCCAATTCCATTTTAAGATATTACTCCTGTGAACTGGCAAAGGAAAGAAATATGTATAATTCTGGCGAATGTGAAACAATGACCCCACGAGATGTACGTAATGCATCATCAAAACCTAGCTTTTACTTTTGCATTCCCATATTAAACACACTGAGAAGTGTCTGGAAGTATCAACAAGATTTCGTTGTATCACCATCCGAAATTCTGAAGTTTTTTCACATACTCCGAACATATAACTGAAACAAATATTGAATGTGCTTGAAATGATACGGATGCATTGCTTAATATCGTTGATATCATTCGTCCAGAAGCCAAATGCTGCATAGTTTATACATTAGAAAACATCTTTGTCTAATTCCCGGCTTAAGTGATCATTCAACAATGTTTTATTACGCAAATAACCATTATAATTTGGTAAAGAAACATACTTTATTCGTACCAATATAAGTAAAATCTTAGTTGATCATATTGCAACATGCTTAAAGAACGGAAACTCGTCTCAAAAATGAGTATGACTGAGTATGTGGATTGCATGTTAATGAAATGGATTTCCATAGGCAGATTTTGTTTACTTGATATGTAATGCGATAAATGACAGAACACACTTGGGACTAAATAATATATAAACGATACAAAATAGTAAATTGCTAAATGTTGTGCGGTATGGCTAATACATACTGCAAGAAAATAAGTTTTTCAATATTTTTAATATTTTCAATTCGGACTGATTTTTTCTAAAAAAGAAAAGACTGATATCATGATTTACTTGTTTTCTAAATTTTGAAGAAACAAGTATAGTGTTTTTTTATACAAACATGCCTGTCTCTAATAATCCATATGTCATTCTTTGTGAGATGTAGGGCTTTTTGCAACTTACAGTTTACAAGAACTAACAAAAATAAGTCCTAAAAGCAGTATGGGATCCAAAGAAAAATATATTTCAGAGACAGTTTATTTCTTTTCTAAGCCAAAGTTTCTCGTTTTTTATCCCCACAGGAATGATAGATTTTCCAGAATATTTAGTACGTCTGTCATAAATCAAATGAAAGGAATTTGTCCAGATGCATTAAGAAATAATACTTTGCTGGTTTCGTATCTTTACGAAACCTCTCTGAACTTAAAAAAAAGTTTAAGGAGCCAAACTCTAAAACCTGTTTTTATATTTTAATAGCTAAAGTGTACACTTTACAACCGTTTCTAAAATATGACAGAAGAAGTCGAAGGCAGCAAAATAAATATGATGGTCCGTCATTTTGTTAATATATTACATTTCGTTTAATATTGCGTTGCTCTTTATGCTCCACCAACATCACATTTATCTTAAATATATCCTGCTCGTTGGGCGAATTTGCTTTAAGTAATAATGACTTTTATGGTGTGATAAGGTAGCTACATATCATGGCTTTGTTTATTATAATGTTACGACTCTGAGCATTGTAATTATATTGCAATTATATTGTAATTATTTTTATTTCTTTCATAGGATCAAGGAATGCTCACTCAATAGTCAATATATATTTAGAATTTCGTTAAAGCTAATGAATTTTACTGTGACAGGTGTTGCACTCCTCACTGTTTCTTATGAACATATTCAAACAAAATGAGGTTGTCACGTTTTGTTTACTTGTTTTCGATTTGTTCTGTTCTTTAAAATTGTCCTATAGATTCATTTAACTCAAAAAATTTAGATTTTTTATTTTGCAATATTTGTGCATATACTACTTATAACATAGCAAGCTTACTTGCTTTACATGTTGTTGACCATTTATTGACATTTTTTGTACTTGAGAATACTTTGTTGATTGCACGATAAAAACACAAACAAATATGTACCATTAGGGCTATTTATTTTTCACATACAGCATACAGCAAACATGGTTGAACATACAGAAATATAACAAAATTTACTTAGCTTTCATAAACGTAGTTGCTATTAAAGACATTAAGATACCTTGTTTGTATTTGTTGTGTAACCTTCTGTCGTCATGTTTAGACCAGTTTTTAAGCTGACTGTATCCGATATCAGCTATCTAATTGAAAGCAAATACATATTAAGCTTCTGTAAGCTGATTTGGCGATCATTAGTGAATAAAGGACTGCATTTCGTGCTGAGAATGAGTGTTTAAAAGGTAGAAAATGGTTATAAGTGAGCCACATTTAAGATTATTTTTATCTCTAACATTATCACACATCAACATTGGCTACGTTTGCCTGATAAAGTTTCTTATGTAGTGATGTTCGTATGTAAACTAGTGAAGTGTATATCCTGAAAATTTGAACAGTTCAATACCATAACAAAATGAAGAATAAAACTGCCCTTATAAATACAGCAGACATGGCCGTTGTTTTTTTTATATTTAAATTTGATTTGACGGGTCAACAACAACGTCTGCAAAATGATATATATTGCCTAACGAAATATAGGAGTTTTGGTAAATTTGGATTATCGTCATATTTTGATGGTGTTTTAATGAAAAGTCTGTGCATTCATTCATTTGAGTGTCGAGTCTATTTGTTGCATCTAACACCAGTACTTATCTTTATATTTGCCCTTAACTGCACCTTATAGAACTTAAACCTTGTCTTGTGACCTAATTATAATCTTTAAGAAGCATTTACAAAACATGTGCTAAAAAGTAATTGTATGCCTCTTTGTCAGAATTGAATGCTCATGGTCGTTTAAATTGACGCAGGTCACATCTCGAAGTATTTACTATCTGTTGTTTTATGTTTCATACATTGCTTTGTCGTAAAAATTACTGACAATTTATTACCTTTCCTTGGGAAAAACAATGTTCATTTCATTCGTAAAATGTACCGAGCGAAACCAACAAGCTATAACCCGAATGTTGTTTTGCATTAAGCATCCAGCAGATCATATTGAGAAACCATGCAATCACAGCGGGAGATGTACCTTCTTAATATCACAATTTTATATTTCACAGTTAAATGATTGTACGGCACGTTGTATATTAATAAATCTGAAAGCTGTTTTAGGCTTCAAGAAAAATAAAAAGGATCGCAGAACAGTAGTACAACAATCACAAAATGTTTTTAATTTTATTGTTCTTGGAGCACTATGGTAGCCCTGACGTTTTTCAAAGCAGTATTTGGAGGACACAAAATTACCCATGTCTCGTGATCGGTTATTGAAGCTCTCACTATTTAGTACACCGTATTTCCACATCTTTAAGACGACTTACTATTATTTACTTATGAACTTAATAGAGTTATTTCAAAAAGAAATGCATTCTCAAGAAATTTAATCATTTCATTTTTGATCCTTTAGTTGTCTTTAAGGAAGTTCTTAAGTTCATAGAAAAAGAATCTGCGAAATTTAAAAGTCACAGTATCTTTTTACCGGCTATACAAAGAAAAGAAATGTTCGATTTTACACTCTCTCTCTACAATTGTATAATTATAACTTCATCGAATGACTTTAGGAAAATGAAAATAAATGTCAGTCATTCGATATTTACAACGTCTGTGTAAACATCCAAAAAGCGACATTTAACTGTAAGTTGCCTTTCGAAAGAAATATATTTCTTTCTATAAAATATCTTAAAATCAATTACAAATTCACAAAGTATCGTCGATTCAATTCTAAGAAGAAATTATATAAAAGAATGGTCTTTTCGAACTTTGGTTACCGATTTTGATGGAAACGTTCGACCTATAACATTTTCTGTGTGTTTTCGTATAATATAATGTTCTTATAACACGCTGACGAATTTAAGGAGCTCAAACAGGCTAACATGAATGTTTGTAAAATGTTTTGAGCTGTCAGTCAAGTAGCGTTTTAATTTCGTCTTGGAATAAATTTGAATAACTTAAAGAAAACTAAATTTATTAAGACAATATTATGAAATGACTAGTATGCGTTAGCGGCCAAGCTGCATAGACTGTAAAACAGCATTTAACAAAGCATTTTAGTTTCCTACGTAGCTTTTAAGATCCCTCTATTCAAATGCACCAACCTCGGAGTTAATAAGAAAATAAACGTTAATAAAATATGTGCAGTCGTGTGCAGTTTGGTTTAAACAATATTTATTAATCACAATTCATTCACAACTTGTATATATATTATATAGATACCATAACAGTAGCTATTTCACTACCAATATCTCATTATTCTGCTATACCAGTGTCCCTGAACTCTTTCATCTAAAAAACTTTAATCTTAAGATCGTGAAATATATCTGACTATACATAGACATACAGTCAAATACAATTTCGTTGATTGTTCTTGACATCGTCTTGTTCACACTCAGGACTTGTCTTAAGTGTACGTTTATTGGATGAATATTGCTGCAGCTTTAATAATTCAAACGTTTGGAGATACAATCGGTTTTCTTTACACCATTCTATTTATGTATCGCAATGTAATATAAACGTCCTGTCCTAGAAATTAGACAGTGATTGCTATCTAGTTCCTACTTGACTGTATCGGAAGCACTGGCTTCAGCAATGTTTACTTTTCAGGTAAGAATTTAACTTAAACTGAAAATACTTCTCAAAGCAAATCAGTTCGAGTAAGGAGTAGACAATCCATTAAGCATCAAACTGTTTTTCTTCTTCTGTTTGTTTTTCTTTATTTTAAAATCAATATCTAATTATTTATTATTTATTTAGCAATCCAGCACGTTTACAAGATATTTCTGTCACGCAAAGTTGTTTGGAACAATCTATGTCAGTCAAACATTTCTTCCAATACCAGTTTATGCAAAGAACAACATAACAAAAGTATAAATGAGCCGCGCCATGAGAAAACCAACATAGTGGCTTTGCGACCGCGCAGGCTGAATTGGATCCGTGCTGGTCGCAAAACCACTATGTTGGTTTTCTCATGGCGCGGCTCAAATGGGAAATATTTCATTAAGCTACTAGTATGTGTATCTTTATTTTGTTTCTACAACATTTATATCTAGTGCAAATATTTGTGGCTGGTCGTCTCAGTGATTATAATTATCAAATCTCGGGGTATTGACCTGAATCACACTGTCTAGACATCCATCATAAAAACTGACAGTTCTTACTATATTCTGATACAATTGTATCTATTTTGCCCTTGCTATTTCTTTGGTATGAATCATATACTACAAGAACAACAGGAAATGTCAGATTATCATCACAAAGAGCAAGCAAACTGATCGTTAAAAACAGTTCTTAAGACTTTTGCGTGCATTTATCAGATTTGTGATATTTGAGCTGCAATTATATATTACACACATGTTAACTGTCTTGTCTTACCGGCATAAATATTGCCCGATGATCGAATAATTTCTGCTATTGACCGACAATCCATTCAGTATGTTTTTAGTAATTGATACCAAAGATAACTTTTCATAATTTCATTTCTATTTTTTTTACTTGTTATGTAGCACAAACATTTTTACTGAATATCGACCGGTCAAATAGACAGTTATATAAAGGGTCATGTAATAATAACATATATTTGCGCCGTGGCAATATTTCTAAGCTATATTTAAAGGGCCCCGATTATGATCGCCGCGCAATTGTCGGCGTCGTCTTTATTTATCCAAGTAATAGATCTGCCATTGCAAAAACCGTTTCAAAGGCAACAGGAACTATGTGAAACATAAATAGTCATCAATGTGCGAATATTGGATAACGATTCCGTACTCATCCATCACTGTGTACTTATTCAATTATTTCCCCTGTAATAAAGTCTCTGGAGTGTGCCAGTTTATAGTAAGAAAACAAAATACCAACTATTGTTTCATTAACTTGCTACATAGAAGAGAGATACACTTGTTTAAACAATCGCCTATATCAAATATATTGGCCTGTTTTATATTATTCAGTCATTGACCTCTCTTATATTTCTGACTTGTTGGGCTTATGTCAGTTATTGACCTGATATTTCCCAACGCTTCTGTCAATGCTGAAACTATTTTTCTGTATACATCTACGAAACATTAGCCGTATAAAACAAACTGTATGTGTTTCAGGAAATACAATATTATATATCAACGTTTAATACAAATCTAAGATTTTAGTATGTTAACGTCATGGCCTTTGTCCTTTGCAGACTTTTCAGTCAAAAATAAAACACTAAGAAGAGAATATTTGTGTACTTATATAAGCGGTTAAGTTACCCTCTGGCTGTGAAACTTATGTTTCATTTAATTAGTAAAACAGTTTCGGAACAACCGATGTTTTAGACTTGGTATATTATAAGTCTAGTTTGCCTTAATAATGTACAGTCAAAAACGTGCTGCATTCGGGAAGAAAATCGAAACAAACTAACACGTATTTAAAAACTTAGAAATCTAACTTTTCTAAAGATGGGTTTACATGATTACATTCAAAGAACTTCCATAACTGCTTATGAAAATGACCGAAGGGACGTTCAATATATGAGCCGTGCCATGAGAAAACCAACATAGTGGGTGTGCGACCAGCATGATCCAGACCAGCCTGTCGCATCGCGCAGTCTGTCAGGCTCGATGCTGTTGCTAATAGTTTCTCAATTCCAATAGGCTTTAAAAGCTGCGAACATGCATGGAGCAGGTCTCAAAATTAAGTCGCAGATGCGCAGGTTGGTCTGGAGCCATGCTGGTCGCAAAGCCACTATGTTGGTTTTCTCATGGCACGGCTCATATCACTGCCTCACTGCCTTTATGTAAACGTTAACAAAAGCAGAGACAACGACATAAAAAATTACACTTATTACTCTTTAAGTAATGGAAATATATCGTGTCAGATAACCACTTCCTATGGATCTGAAAACGGTCGGATCACCAGGGAAATAATAATAATTTTCTTATGGTCCATTTTTTTAGCAAAGTGAAAGCGACATGCACTTTCGCGTTTATTCTACTGTACAGTAATCAGGATCCAGTTGGTGTATAAAACTACACATACAATGCTATGATTGTATCTTGATGCATATGTATCTTGTTGCTTTTTAGGGGTGGGAGTGGGGGTGTATTGTTATATTTTAAAGAAACAACTCCGGATAGCGGCTGACAAGTTCAAAAAGCAGTGACAGGAAATATCTATGACTAAACTGACGTAATAATTTATCAGGTTCTCAAAAAATTAAGTCGTCTAAATCATTAGCTGCAGGGTAACTTGCTGAACGTTGAAAAGGTTACTTGTTGAATAATTATAGGAATATAAGTTGATATTGTCTATACGTGTTTATATACCAGCTGCTTTAACAGTAATATGTCTGCAGGCTATATCTATATAATTCACACGTCTTAATCTAGACATCTTTATTTGCTGCAAATGGCAAACACTTTTTTCATACCTTTGTTATTGGCAAAACTTTGTCTGGAGATCATACAATACTCACAATTCTGTCTGTAGTTTTCATAAAATAAACACCTTGTCTGAGATACATTTGGCGTTAAAAGGCCGTTCGATTGCCAAATTGCTGGACATTTTCCAGTACTGGTCATTTTCCAGTAATGCATTTGCTGCTTTTAGACATTTTCGCATCAAGTTGTATACGTTACATTTTATATGTGTGTTTTTCTGCTCTCGGTTCGGAAACAGAGTTTCATCCGATGACACAGGACATGCAGGCCTTACATATTCTCTACCAGTCAACGCTAATACACGACATACAATTCGTATATGTTCTATACGAATAAAAGGTAATACACGAACTGCGATTCGTAGATATTCTCTACCAGTTAAAGATGATATATGACATGATTCGTATCTTTTGTCTACCAGTCAATGATAAAACAAGGCACGCAGCTCATGCATATTCTTAACCAATGAATTGTTAGACGCCTGTGCCTTATATTCATACAGGGGTATTTTAACCCCATGACGATAACGATCCTTTGATTAAACTGTGCGAGACACTGTTTTCATGGTGACCGAAACGTGGTTTTACAGCGGAGGAGGAAATTCAGAAAGGCATCAGTACATACAATTTCAACAATATTCCTCATTTAGCAGACAAATACTGTCAGTTGGTCAACATATAGGCCAGTCTATAGTGAGGCAAATCTTACATAATTTTTGGTGGTTTTATCTGATTGTGTCAATATTTAATCTATTACTAAGATCCAGAAGTAATCAAAATAAACATATCATATCACTACATGATCACGTACATGTATCTTGAAATTTTTCCTTTCATGTCGTATGCGGAATATAATTCTTCATCCACTTCCGCAAACTAGAGAACAATTATTTGTGTAGCAGAGCGATAATACGACAAAAATAAGTGAATCGCCCTGGCATAACAACGTTTTTTGACATTTTATATGAATCAGTTTCAGTAAGATTATTCTTCTTTAATAACTTTTTGTATTTACGTACATTGATGAAATGCATATCCTTTTCTGAAATAGACTTAGATCTTCTCGTAATACACTTTACAATGTGGGAGCTAACACTATGTACAGTAATTATGAAAGGTATTATAAATTTATTGCCAAAGGCTGATGTTGAAAAATAAATGTAAGTAGAGAATGTAAAAAGTTAGTTCTGGGAAAACTTAACCCTTTAATTACGTGTTAATATTCGCTGATTGACATATCTTACTGAAAGTCAGATCTCTCAAGTGTGCATAAAACATCAATGAACCAAGTAAATGCAATACGAAAGACTGGTCACTTAATCTGTCTTTGCAATCAATGGTTATGCTCTTATTACTTTAATGGTTAACTCGGTTCCAGCTTTCATCAAATTGCTTTTAACATTGTCACTAGAAAACAAGATACCTTCAACACCCACAATCACAATGTAGCCCTAAACATTTGGTCACCGATTTGAAAAGGAATACTAGTTTTTAGACATTGGCAAATGCTTTCTTTTCATCAATTAGAACTTAATTGTTTTGGTCATACTTATTCTTTTTAATGAGTACTTAACTGATTGTTCACAGTTGTAAATTTTATAATATATCGACCAATTATCATTTTGATGTTAATTACTTGTGTTTTGATGTAGAGTGCACAGCTGTGGAAGTTTCTTTTTCAAAATTTATATTTAGTAGCAGTCAAAAACTGTTTTGTCAATGAAATCTAACGAGCTTGGCTGTATTAAAGAACCTGATTTTAATACCTACATACGTAACGGTAAGACTATAGTTTTGTATCATCATACATTGGTGATTAAACCTATAAACAGATCATTTGGAAGCACAGACATTCAAACAAAATAAAGCATATTGGTTATATGAGGCAATCAAAAACGTAACACCCAAACCATTCACATCTCTTTGCCAGGCATAAGCAAATAATACTATTCACTCGAGTCGATGAGCTTAAAGCAGAAGAACCGCTAACAAAAAAGAGTCACAGTCTGATGCAATTATTTACGACAGCCACTTGTCACTTAAATGCTGCGTATCTAAAGGCTAATAAAATCTGCAAAAAGTTTTGTTTTTTTTAGTCATAGAATAGAACAAAGACAAAACATACTTCTTAATCATTATACATAGATATGTAGACACACATATTAAATCAAAGCTTCCTTGTTTTTATTAAAACACCTTGTATGAAAATATTACGTCACTATCATTAGTGATTATCTCAGTGAAGCAAACACGATGATAAATTGTGTCGAGCATAACCTGATACCCAGACAAATATTTATTTGATATGTTCCCGAGAAGTATTGGATTTACTTATCTTATCATCTTTCTATTCATTCTAGATATACAGATAGAAGATGTGACGACAAGATGGGCAATTTGATTGTCTGGGACCACCTTAGTCTCTTAACTATGTTAGTCAGCGATCTTAAATTTATTGAAATATATATGTGTATATATAGACAAATGTTATCTCTTTATTCAGATTAAAATATGTCATTTGCGTATGTCTTTTTACGCAACGTGGGAAATGACACTTAAGTACCATCTGACTGAGATATCTTTGTCAAGTGTGTGCTAAATACCCGAATGTCTAGTACTCATTTGACCTTTTCCTAAAACATATCTGTTGCATTTTCTTTGTATTTATTTAATGTAGAAAATACTTTCTATTTCCGAAACCAGTGTTTGAGTAGCTTGATATGGACTATTGATCATAATCAACAAGATTTACAATTAGTTTATCCATTTTTTTCATACTTCAACGTCTTAAATGCAACAAAAGCTATTATTTTATTGTCCCCAAAAACTAGTGCTAAGAAATTGCTTTGTGCTGACTAACAATATCGACTCAATGTGTTTTATTTCGATTCCAATTATATTATTCAAAAATAGAAATTTAGATCTCGATGTATGGCTATAAATACTCTAAATACTTGTTTCACAAAATGGAACTCGTAATTAGTGTAAGCTAATCGTCACTACTTTATGGGCGACGGATGTTATGATTTATAAAAATATAACACAGCTTTTTTGTTTGTGAAATCTGTTGGTAGTTTCCTATTCTAAGCCTGTAAAAGAAATATGGTTACATTACAAACAAAAGTTAGGATTAATCATGCAATAACATAATACAGTTGTAATGTCTTTGCACTTGAAAATTGAGCACACTTGGTAAAATTGAAGACAAGTGTTTAATATGAAATCCGCTTCAAGCTAATATAAACTTGATTGCTTGCGTCATGCATATGTGTATAATGGCCCTAAATACCATAAAATCTGTTTTTGTGGAAATAAACAAATAACAAAATGATTGTGAAGCAATTAACTAAAACTAAAGCATAAAATGATTCAAAGAACACTTTTATTGGATCAAAAGCAAATAGATAAAATACACTGCAACCAGAAAATTTACAGATTAACAAAACGTATTGGTACCAATGTCTGAATGTTAGAAATATTAATACTAAAGGGGTGCCATTTCATAATCAAACGCGCGAACATATTAGTTTTGGTGGCTGTTTTGACATATCTTTTCTTTGCTGAGTTTAACCTCACAACGACATATTTATAGGTATTCTGGCATCTTCCTGCAATACCTCAGGTGCCCCTCTGGACATTACTGAATTGCAGACAAGGGTGGGTACCTGGATAGAACCAACGCCTTTCCGTAAGCCAGATTGATGACTTCCTCACATGAAAGAATTCTGCGTCCAAAGTGAGGTTGGTTGTTTTCCGCGACCTTATCCACCCAGCCAAGAATGCCCCCTTTGACATATCTTAGGAACAGCTTGTCTGTAAACAAACTGTAAAGGAATTTATATTTCTGAATCAATATCTTGCTAATAATTGCTTGACCTGTGACATTTTCATTCATTTCGTTAGTTTAAGTATCGATTCATGTTTTTTATAGTTCGCTTTGCTCCTACCTGATATCTCGTAACGGTCTGTTATCAGATATTGAAACAAGGTTAATCGAACATCGGTAGCGTGAATGTGAGACATAAACAATAGAAAAGAATTAAGAAAGATGGTTTGAATGCAATAAAATAGTGATATTTCGAAACATTTATACAAGCAATTGGCTTATTGAAACAGTTTGCTTTTATTTACTGATGCTATTTCGAGTTATTTAATTAGACCATTCCTGTCCTGAATTCGAGGTCAGATGTAATGCAAATGTTCAAACTAGCTTTTAAATGCAGTGAACTTGTTGTGGCAAATGTATTAACAGAAACATTTACTTTTAGGGACAAAATGCACTCGTTTTGCTAAGGTTGATCTAACACGTGTTTGATTATCCATGTTCAGATAGCTAATTGAAAATATATTGATACAGATATCATGTTATTGGATACCGAACGTCTGTCGATTTCCTTTAGCATTCAAATTGCTATACGTAATACGTCTCATTTTTGCACAACCTTTCTTTTCTGGCTTGTCACTACCAAGGCAATTGAAAGTTTGACGTAAACAGTCTGGTACACCTATGTTGTCGTGTGAAACTTCATTTTATGCAGCAAAGTTAGACTGTTTGTTAGACATTCGTCCTACGCATTGTATCGAAATGTCAAAGAAAATGATACTATATTATCTATCGTCGGCACGCAATTTTATCCGAATAATTTCATGTCAGTATTCCTTCCGACTTATCCCTTAAGTATTGTCCAATAATATATTCAAATATGAAAGCATGTAAACATACAAAAACACAGTACAATGAGAGTTCCTTGCTATTCTCAATCAGCACGACGTTTAGTTGTCACAGTTGTATAACTTCAAGGCACCCAAACAATATGCAAAGTACAAGATTGTTGTTAGCCCCCAAGACAACCCATACACTGCAGCTGAACAAGTATTATATGATATTGTCTCTCAACAGTATTCAATAGCTTGAACAGTCATATTACATTAGAACGCAAACTGATCTTTCTATTAGATCTTTATAATTGTAGCCCATTTCTTACATGGTTAACTATTGCAAGCATATCCTTTCTTTTTATTCTGTAGAAGTGTCAGAATTTCAAAGTTATTAAAATGTTTGATAGCAAGGTATGTAACTACATATAACCTATTATCATATTTTAACTAGTTTACTCCGATAACTAAATCCGAATTTGTTCTTGTACAGTTAAATCAAACCAGTATTTTATCGTCTAAATTACATGATCAATGATATATTTAGTTGATTCGAACATTTGACTTTAAGGATATAATTATGATTATCAAACAAGAGTTGTATAAAAAAGATCAACAGTACCTACACTTTATAAAAGCTTATATCCGAAACTTACTTTAAGTTCTTTAAAGTGTCTAAAATTGTTTGCTTTTTCTGTTCAACACTACAAAAAAGTTTTGATTGCAAAACGTGAAAAATGTCACTTTTCTTCGTTTAAAATGATTGCATATATTTATATTATTACTGGATGTAGTATAACTGTGTTTTACAGCAGTTTTTATTTGCATTGCAATCAAATTTTTACCCCCCCCCCCCCCCCCCCAACCCTCTCCCCCCAACTATAATAGCCATATGAATTCTAAAATGATAGGAAATGTTCGTATATTCCAGACTATTAATTCGATTACAAGTTCTTCATATGACCGCTGTTAAGTAAATATTATCCCAGATAACTTGTGTGTGTTTTTTTCTAATATTGTATCAGATAGATAGAGCTTGCCTTTGGGAATCTTTTTCATAAACAAAGTGGACATAAACTCAATTTTCTCTGAATTTTGTAATATTCGTTTACTGGGGTAAAAGTAATCAAATCACGTCAATGACCCGTTTCCCTTCTTTAGTAATTTTCTAAATGTATTTCTTCTCCCTTGTTGAAAATAACCGTTTCATTTGGCGCACTATCCCATAAATACTGTTTCAATTTTACTTGAAATCCTGGGACCCGCTTGACGTAAAGGTTATTTCCAGTGTGTTTACTTGACTATCTACTTTTAAATTTTAAACCATGTCTCTAGCATTCGTTACCGATAGGTCAATCAACTATGTGCCTCTTCCCTCTGCTGGTTTTGGGAACAATTTAATATGAAATGTGTGGAATGTTGCGTATTCCATACTTCCCGTGAACATATTCAGTCAAACCGAGTGTGCTATTATTCTTATGGATTGTATTTTATGTGCATTATTGAATAATACCAACATACCAAGATATAATAAGGTTGTAAAAATTGATTTAGGACTAAACCAAGTTTTCAAACTCATTCATTTAGGTCTAAACACTGTTTACTTTTCAAACGGATAACTCATAGCTTCAAACTATTAAGACAATTATTCTTTTGGATAACACGATAGAAGATTTGGTTCGATTATCCCCGTTTCCGTTTCAGGACCGTTAAATACTACTAAATATTGGACAGAATACTGCAGACAACATGAAAGAGACATGCGCTTTCAGTTATATTTATATCTCAGGTTACAAAATAGGACGTGCGGTATATTTATAATCTTCTTACGCTTATTACAAAGCTTACACTTCAAAGAAGATCAAGTTTTCGTGATAATTTCTCGACAACACAAACAATAAATAATGTTTTGTTAGAAATCGATGATAGAATTTCACGATTTGAATTATAGTAGTACAAAACAGCCTATTACTCATGTGAAACTGTTTGTATGTAAGAGAGTTTGGATTTTTGCAAGATAAAACATCTGCATACTGCAAAATAATGTGTTATATATAGCGTCTAGACAAAAATATTTAAGACAAAGATATCAATAGATGCTACAGTGCAGCGACAATACGTGTTTATTTCATTACCATACAGGAATAGAAAATGTTGTAAGACAGATAAAATCCCCAAAGGTTTGAATTATTAAATGAGCCGCAATATTTATCCAATAAACAAATACTTACGTACACTATTCTTAGGTGTGAGTGAAATGGTACGGAATTTGACCGCGGTTGTTTGTCCACAACTATTACGTCTAGTTATTATAGGTTGTACTGGAACTCAGGAAATGCAGAATAATTCAGACTAATTGAGGGGAAACGTGTTATTCAAGCGCGGAAAGCTAACGTTTGCGTAATGTGTATGCAAATTGGGTAGAGTGTAAGTTTGGTAGTTGATAATTATTACTGAACTGATTGTAGTTACATTTTCCATCTTTTTTATGAAATGACACCAAAAATACATCTGCAATTGAGTTAACAAAACACCTAATGATGCTGATTTTGGCCAAGTAGCGGATTTGTTTTAACCTAAACTAAATCCAGAGACTTTTCTATGATGATCAATTCATGTACACTTAATTATGTTCACCGAGAGTTCCTTAAATATCAGTTATAGTAGGGTTATTTCTAAAATTTAATTTTGCTATCCTACTTGCCAAACCAGTATAAAGATATCTTATCATAAGTATTTATTTGTTAATTTGTTAAACATTCTAAGGCTTGGAAATGATATGAAAATAAGATGTATCGTATAACATTTGTAAAAGATGTGCATAGACAATTAAGTATTTAGCTAAAATTTATGAAAATGCAAGTTTTTTTATTTATTGTTACCACTACGGTTGCAAGTCCAAGACAGATTGAAAATAAAAGAATTAGGACGATGAAGGCGATCTTAAATCTTGTCTTTTTCAGTATTTGACATATCCTAATATCAAGATTTTATACAATTACTACAGAACGTCTAATACTTAGCGTTCACTACAACAATCAGGTGACAGCAAGAACGAACTTTTAAAGGTGGTCAATCAGATTTAATCATGTAATGGATTTGTTCCAAACTTTATTAGCTGGAAGCTTTATGCATGATAGATGATGTTCACTGGTGGTGATTTTAAATTTGATTTTCCAATCCTGTCAGCCCAATCAAGATGAAGTTATCTAAGCATAAATATAAATGATAAACAGAATGTGCCTAAGGAATGATATTAACATAAGACTTATTGTATGATATTTGTACAATATTTGCATTTACAACTACATAAACTTACTTAGTTGAAGTTCATTAGAAATGCAAGTCTGAAATATTATTATTTCTTCCCTTTTCCTACCTTGGTCGCTCAACCAAGACAGATTGGAAATAAATGAATTTAGAAGCCAGACACAGTTTTAAAACTTGTGATTAAATTCAGTTTGTTAAAATATACAGATATTTATCAAATGCAAATGTAAAACTAGAAATTACATTGAAATGAAAGAAAATAAAAACAAATCCATATGAAGGGGGATGATAACAAAATTTTATAAAAGTCAATAAAATATACATTTGTAACCATGGTAACTGGGATATATCACTATGTAATGGGACTTTTTGTTCCTTAAATAAATCTCTAAAAGTATATATTAAAAGTGAAAAATGTCGTAAAAGGTTGCGTTATTACGGTGCCCCTAAAGTGACATGTTACGCACTTTTTTTCCACTTAGGTAATGTGAGACTTTTTTATTTCGTTTAAACGAAATCATTTCGTTTAAACGAATTAGTTATTTCGTTTAAACGAAATAGTTATTCCGTTTAAACGAAATCATTTCGTTTCGTTTAAACGAAATAACTAGTTCGTTTAAACGAAATAACTAATTCGTTTAAACGAAATCATTTCGTTTAAACGAAATAACTTTTCGTAAAAACGAAATCATTTCGTTTAAACGAAATAACTATTTCGTTTAATAAACGAAATAACTATTTCGTTTAAACGAATTAGTTATTTCGTTTAAACGAATTAGTTACTTCGTTTAAATGAAATAACTAATTCGTTAAAACGAAATGATTTTGTTAAAACGAAATGATTTCGAAATAAAAAAAAGTCTCACATTACCTAAGTGGAAAAAAGTGCGTAACATGTCACTTTAGGGGCACCGTACGTTATGTAATTGACCACCTTTAAATCAACCGTTCTGTTTTGCTTATTTTCATAAACTAAATTCTTGTGTTAATATTCGAATAAATTCATTCATTGTATGCAAAAGATAATAAATAATATCCCAATAATCTCGTAAACAATAGAAACGTTGATGATGTGGGCTGATTTATGAATACATTTGCATATGTATTACAATATTAATCAATCTGAAAGCATTTGTCAGGATTACAATCTTAGAGATGTTGCCATTTGGTTATTACATTAAACTATCTGTAAGAATGCTTTGATATCTGCAATCATTGGTAAATCATTATGTGATAAATTGTAACTTACGATACATTTTATATTATTCTATCATTACATGAAAAGTATTTGAATGTGATATTTGGTAAAAACATAAGTATTTGATTAATATATCGAGGGCTAAGCGCGAAAATATTGTATCTTGTTATTGATTTATATACAGTTTCAATAGTTTTGTACTCCGGCCATGATGTGTGTTTACATAGATCAAAATGAAGTAGTTTATATAATAAAGAAATACAATGTTTGTCATCTAAATACCATCACTCCATGACAGGAAATTACAGTGTTTATATATCGAAGGGAAACAAGCGCTTTTATGTTGCAAATGTAACGTTGGGAAATAAATGGAAATGGTTTGCATGTTTTGTGCAATAAGAACGCTATAGAAAACCATAAATCAAAATAACTTATTTCGCTGTCATATTGTTATTGTGCACTTTAATACCAAGGCCGACTTTAACATTCTTTATGTTAGTTTACCTTTTGTGTGCAACCCCGTAGGTGCACCCATACACAGTTTTTTTCTGCTTTTTTTGAAAATTGTAGCTAATTATCGCATGGTTTTGCATTCCGTTTATGACTGCCTAGATTTAGAAATAAAAACGTGTTTTCCCCCTATTTTTATAATGTCAGAAGAAAAGGATAGTTACATTGCATCAGTATAATAAAACCACGCCACTTTATGAAATAATAGTAAAAATACCTAAACGGTATTATAAACACTTAGTCATCGGTCATAGTTTATTAAAAATCAAAACGGAATGAAAATACTCAAATCTGATTATCCGCCACCCCATCGTGTAGCAAAAGTATTGTATGCAAAGCCTGGCGACATTCAGGTGTGTTTGCGCTTGTACTGCACATAAATTTCATGAAATTGCATATAACAGCATTTAGCTTAAATACGTCAGTTAAAATATCCGGCAGTATGTTGAAATGTGTGTGTGCCTTATGTAGATCCATATTTAGGCGATAAGAATAGAAAAATATAGACAGTAGGTAAAGGTCACATTGTCCTGGGAAAATAAATTGAATTGTCTGAGGATTCCGGGGAAATCACGTGACAGGTTTTTGTGAACCATTTGTTATATTGTGTCTGACTTTGTCAAAAATGATATCTCTCGTATAAATATGATAAAATAAAGTGCAAAGTCAAGACTTTCAATATTTCCTTTTGCATGCTCTTTTTGTCTTCTATGTCTTTTTTGTCTGGTTTGATTTGGCAATGACTTGATGAAAAGATGGTACTGATATCACGTAAGGTCTAAACATTTCGTTGAAAACTAGCTATGACCGCCGAAAGTAAAACTGTATCCACAATGATAAATCTACTATTCAGCCCTGTTTTTAAATATACCATATCTTACATACATCTTTAATTGCTTCACATGTAACAACGTAGAAGAAGGCCATAATCGCAAAGTTGTTTACTTATATCTTTTAAAGTTTGATACCACAGAACAGTCATAAGTATAACGTATTTGTCTCACATGAGTTTTATTAACAACTAGTCACTTTTATGAGAGTAAGTTACGGTAAAGTGATCGGATTAACTCCTGCATGATTTAAACATTTAACTGGCTTAAAATCTGCATTCTTGTAACATGCTCTTATGGATTTTGATAAATATCAAAGTTCGGAGAATCCTGAATTATTCACAGACATCAAATACGATCACAATTTACGAAATAGATATACACCGGTACTGGAGGGCACATTAATGGACTGTACTTTTATACATATAGTCAATAATATGAAACTTTTAATATATAATTTTTCGTTACAAAGAATTTGCGTCTGACAAATTTGAGCATACATTCTTAGGCTGCATGGTGGTTTGACGTATTAAATGATGGTCTGAACATTTGCTTTCTTGCAATCATTATGTAATATTTAGCATTTTGAATGTTAGAAATGATGATAAATGTATGTATTGCATTAGTTTTCAAGAGAAAGTTGTATTACATTGTAGGGCGTTTAGCTTCGATTGACTTTGACTAACAAACATTTTATTTCCATCAGATATGAAGCATAGTTACAAAAATACAATTTCTTGTGTATCTTAAAAATTACTTTCTTGTGCCATATGCATAACATTATGTTTAATTTAATGTCAAGTTGTAAAATCATATACTCTCAAAGGAGTTAAGGACGTGTTACACAAACATTAAATGTAGCTTCGAAGAGAGAGACACTGTCTTCGAATCATAATTATACGTTTGGACCCTGCTCTGCTTTTATGATTTTTCTTCATTTGTTGATGACAACTGCTAATGGGAAACGTCATACATCTCGCTGTCATTTGCTTTGAAATTTGGGAGGCAGACATGTTTGTGTCAAGTTTGTTAGTTTTAAATGAACAACGGTTTCAGCCAATTGAATAACCAATTCGTGCCTGTATTTTTTTGTTAATTTAAAGATTATAAATGAGCCGTGCCATGGGAAAACCAACATAGTGGGTATGCGACCAGCATGGATCCAGACCAGCCTGCGCATCCGCGCAGTCTGGTCAGGATCCATGCTGTTCGCTAATAGTTTCTCCAATTCCGATAGGCTTTAAAAGCGAACAGCATGGAGCCTGACCAGACTGCGCGGATGCGCAGGCTGGTCTGGATCCATGCTGGTCGCATACCCACTATGTTGGTTTTCTCATGGCACGGCTCAAATACAGATTGGTGTGTGTTGTAAGAACATAAAGATACACTGCCAATGATGTTATCTATCATTTTTAAGTAATGTAGTATGTGATCAGATTGAGGAATTTCATTTAAACATGCCAAACATCACGAAAAGAGTAATTTTCATAGAAGAAATATACTTATTATTTTTGTTTTTCTCAGAATTTGTAAAATCTGTTTTAGCTTTTTCATCTATAACTCTTATGGAGGGTTACAAATCATTGGCGAAAAATTGGATAATTTGCTTTACGTATAAAACGTGTCTAGATTTCTAGACAACTGGAAATGACTACTAGGCAGGAATTAATTGAACTATCAGTCCCGTAGAGTTATTCAGATTATAGAATTGTCAAAAAGGAAGGACAAAACTACATAATGAACCGATCCTCAAACTGAAATGTTACAGCTATGTACATTATGAAAATATACACAGAAATATGGATACATATAGACAACGCAGACAAATACAAACAAATTAAAGAACACAACTTGGCACCGTTTTTGGAACCGTCAGTGACAAAATAATAACTTGGGCATGGTGCACTAAACCTCAACCTTGATACAAATAATATTCAATAGTTACAGGACAGTGTAAGTAGCTTTATTCCCGCCGCTAGAGGACTTGGGTCATTCAGCGAAATTGATACGGATCATGTATCACAGTCGGGTTTGTATGGATTCGTTTGATCAATGTTTTTCTTTGGCGAACAAAATTATCAACGTCCTTCCTTCCTTCCTCAAGTAACCTTATATTGTTAAATGGTGATTTCTGTCTTTTCTTATATTTTCTAGGCAAATAGCTAACTAAATGTCTTTTTGTCCTTTTACAGAATGTTGTTAAAATTTAGCATTGGAAGCGGCTTAAGTGACATTTTGCACGATGCAAAAAACAAAATCCATGAAATGATACTGCCGACTCGGTACATAATTTGTTAAGACTTGAAAATACTGGGAACCATCCTGGAAAATTGGTTTTCTAAGAAGTACACACTGCTATACACTCTTAGAAAATTACTTTGCCTCTAGGAAATTGACCTTCCTCTGTTAATACAAATACCGTTTTCTGTCGTTTGTATTTAATAATTGGAATCATTCTTGCGAAAACATCTGACTCCTATATAAGACTTGTTCATGTTTGCTCTTAAGTATTGTTCACTTCATTTGTTCTGTTAAGTAAGTAAGTAAGTAAGTAAAGACTTTATTTAATGAGGCTACACATTTGGTTTCCAAATCTTCCATGTGGACTCAACATATATACATATAGACAACAGAGCATTACACAAAGTTACAATTCAAAACAAATAAGAATGGTACATAAATAAAAGTTTTGTACAAACTTGATTGATTGAAGAAAAATATGGATCAATGGCCGAGAGGGTAAAGAACAAAAATGCCTACTTCGTATAATTAAAGGCAAAACATTTCATTCTTGATACTATTAAAGTATTTATCAAATTGTCTTAAAGTGTAATTGAATATTAATATAGGAGAGATCGCCGTGACGTCACGCATTAACACCTGTTTATCTGGTGGCTGGCAAAACAATTGTTTTTACATTGTTTATGTATAGGATCGGAATTTTTAATTTTTAATAACATTTTCGTTTATTTAAGGATTTTAAAAATTCAAAAAGTTTTGAAATGCTTGCGATTTTCATATTTTCTTATGTAATCATCTTTTTAAAATGAATTACCATTTTAAATGACATTTGATTTTAATAGCGGCGTAGCGATGTTCAAAACTTTAAGAAAAACACTGGAAGTTAAGTGTTCATAATTGATCCAATTTACTTCGAAATTATAATTAAGTTATTAATAAATTGCTTGTTTTATTACCTTTCCATTGATTAAAAATTATTGATACAGTATGTGTTTTAAGGAAGTTTAAGCCGTTAGAAAAACATCACTGTTTACAAAAAAAAAACATGGAAGCTCGGCGTTTTCCCACCCGATCCCTGTCTTATCAGTGCTAAAAATAGAAAATACAACGGATTTGTACAAACACGATCTCTCCTATACACTGTATTGTAATCAATTTCTACGTTGTGCAAAACATACACCTTCAAATCGTTTCGCTTAATAAAATCTGTGAAAAAGGCTTTTCATACTCAAGGTATACATTATTTGTAATGATAAATTTTCTAATGCATACTGAACTACATCATGATGATTATGATTTGATGACATTTCGCTTGACGCTATGCCATTTTTACAAAATGTTTTTTTAGCCGTAAAGCAATGTACGATGTCGATTTTGTCGTACTGTAAATTATTTTTTTCAAGTCAGAACTTAATTATGACAGAAAGGTAAATTTTGCTGGGAACCTTTTTTTTTATATCCTGAACTATTGATACGCTGCAAATGTTTTCAATGGCTGGAGACAATGAGAAAATCCTAAATACTTCCGAACGGACAACTGTCGTAATTGCACAAAACAATCAATCTTCTTGATCGTTGCTCAAACCCGAGCAAATCAAAAATATGCGTAATATGTATTTTGATTGCTGATTTATATATCGTCCTGTCGCCGTGCTTACAAGATTTACCACCACATAGCATTTCCTGTAGATATTGAAATGGGATTCATATCTAAGCAATAAGAAACGTAAAAGATTATATGTAAAGTCTTTTTGTATGATTGATTTCCCTATATTATCGGGCAATTGTTTGTAGAAAATACAGAGATAGCAAATTTGTACAGAGGGCATACGTTGTAGAATTGGTCAAATAATGCCATTTTGAAAACGCGACTATCAAAATAATCAAATTATTTAAAATATCTGCCCTTAAATAGTCTTGTTCAATTTTAACAAGAAATAAAATATAATTTGCTCAATACTGCTTCTTCGATATTCATAATTTTAGCAGTAACATATGTTACAAATCCTTTTTAATTAAAAAGGGGGAAAATTAGGAAGATTCAAAAGAATCTAGTAAATAAAAGCCGCATACTGATAGGAAACTTTTGATCTGTATGAGCTGCGTCGTTCATATTATTTATTTAAAATAATTTGAATTAATACAAAATTATGTGCTTTATATAACGTCTAGAAATGGTGTTTTCAGACAATGACAATTAAAATGTCAAATATAGTTCAGTAACAAGGTGTATATGATACATTACGATACACAAATAGAACAATGTTGTAAGACTGCAAATATCCCCAAAGGTTTGAATTATTAAGAGAGCCGCAATATTTATCCGATAAACGTACACTAAAGACAATTTCCGAGTGTGAATGAAATGGTTCTAAATATATAATCAACGGAATTGCCCTTGGTTGTTTGTCCACGAGCTCGCAGGCTGTAGAGGTTAAATAGTTCTCGGACTCGGGCATAATAGAATAATTAGGTATATTATTCATTCAGATTGATATAATTGGTGTAGACTTGAGCGAAAACGTGTAATATAAAGTGCAGAATGCTTTAATTTCGCAATAATGTTTGCATTTAATGCATACATAAATTTTGCGGAGCACACGTTTTGCAGTTAAAAGTTGTTTAACACATTTGTTTTTCCATCATTTTAGGAACTTACGCTATATAAAGAATAAACATGTAAGTTAAATGCCGCTATGATAAATATGTCTTATTGTTTGTCCATAACATATAACACTGACAACAGATTTTGAAGTCTGACTGTTAAAAGTCCTACTACTAACTTGGAAACATCATTTTAACAACTAGAATAAAGGTTCCTTTTGAACGTAGATGGCTTTATGTTTTATTTGACATAATTTGAACCAACAGTTTACCATATGATAAAGAGCGTGTAAATATCCACGCTTTCCGCACTCCGCCAATAAAATAAAATCTGTCATGCGACAGTCTATCTGAACTCTATATCTTCTATTAAAATCGTACACAGATGTGATCGAGCTGTCACTTTTTTATTTAGTTTATTAGTAGGCTAAGAAAGCCCAGCATTTACAGAACAAAATATAGCCTCAAGAGACTTTCTTCATGACATGTTATTTTGTATCCGTAGTTTCAATTGAAATAAATATAATGCATGATTTTGTTCAGGAGGTTTTAAAAGTTTCTGGCACATTATCTTCAAAAGTGTCACACAAACACTTAACTGCGAAACCAGATAGTGTAACATGAACATGTCTGGTTTCCCGCAGAGTATTTGCATGGCTTACGTTAAAACCTGTTATCTGCTGCACATTTCCATATCTATGTATTGTGTGTTAGCTCTAGGTTAAACGCTAATAGGGCGTAAAATAAACATTACCATATACATATTGCAAGAATAAACGCCATGTCTGTTATGTTTCGGGAAAAAATGGAATCTGAGATATGTCCGCGGTATTCAAATGAAACCCTTTGTAAACTTTACTGACTGAAAATGAATGCAATATTTACTATAAAACGGGATCTGGTTTACTTGTTAGAGTGATATCATGTTTGCAATTAGGCTGTTTAGGATAATTGTCACAGACAAAAAGAAATGTCTAAAAATGTTTTTCAGTAGTAGGAGATATATCTTAGGAGATGTCTCAATGCCAAGAGCATTAAAATGCTACATTAGCCATGCATGCAGTTTTATGCAATTAATAAACTGAATGAAATAAACAACATAATTTACAACATAAATAACTTTACTTGATATGAGATCTATGTTTGGCCTTATTTCTTTTGAAAAGAAAGTTGTTTTTTATTTCATCTCCAATAACTGAGGCCTGTATTAACTTAAATAATTCATAACCGTAAATACCTGTTGATATGCACATTAGGTTTATGCATGTTTTTAAATTACATTTAAACGAAAAGTTTGTAAATCTTTGTCTTAGCTAATCTCTACTATATTATTAAAATTAGCATTTATATAAATTATTATTAATACATTCTGTTCTTCTTACAGAAAATTCCCAGATTTGGACAAATTTAGTTGTTTTTGTTTTGTTGAACTGGTCATAAGTTTGCAATGTTTTTATGGTGCCAACAAACGGACATTGCATACTTTAAACAACATTATTCATATCTAAATTATTTTTTTACATTTGATATATAGAACGTATTTCAATTTGCAAAATTTGACTACAATTACGAATTTTTTCAAAGGCTCTTTTTATTTATACTGTGTACTTTATGCTGTTTGTTGTGAATAGACAGGAGAGTTTTATTAATACCAATTTGAAATTAGATTCATTAATTTTATATACAAAAGACAACAAATAAAATCCCAAAAATGGTAGAGTGCCTCGATAAATTCCATTGTGTGGGATGCTATATGAATACATGTGCATGCGTATCGTAATATTTTTCATTATAAAACATTTGTCAGGATGCCAATCTGAGAGAAGATGTTGCCATTTTGGAAAACAATTTGAATATATGTGATATGTGTATAGTATTTCAGTAATCGTTCGTAAAAGCATGATGCAATGAAATTCTGGAAAACGTCTGTTAAAACTTATAAAAGAGAACAGATAATTTTACACTAGGATGATCATATGAATGCATTCTTGTAGAAAATATTTTATTTAGTTTATAGATTTAAGTTAAATGTATATTTTAAAAAATGCAATACTAACGAAAAACAGTTCTATGAACACCCTTCTATGTCCATGGTTTTAAAGCAATTATTTACAGATCAATATATACTTAACCTTCATTTATATAACTGGAAACTAACGGGGTTATCAATAGAAAGAAAACAAGCGCTTTGATGTCGTGGAAATAAATAGAAACGAACTGTGTACTTTGTGTTAATAAATGCGCTTTGGTGAATCATAAAATTTATCAAAAGAAATTAATTATTTTCTATCATGCAACTTTAGTTTCTTTTTACGATGTCATGTCTTGTTGCGGTCTTAAACGATTACTGTTACATTTTATAACGTACAACTCTGCAAGACATACACAACTGTGAAAATAAAATTTATAAAAATAAAGCGTGCCTTTGTTAAAAAAGCGTATTTATCTATATGACCAGATAATTACCCTGAAAACTTGATAAAATACTTCATTATAACACTAAATCGTTGTTTATTAAAATCGAAACAGAAGAAAGAAAATATTTCTCTGTGCTGAAATCGGATTATGCCTGGGGCTTGTCTGTTTAACGACGTTCAAATTAAACATGGTAAAAATTGGCTGCAAGCCGTCGCGTAGCTACAGTATCGTCTGCAAATTCCAGCGCAGACGACTCTAAGAACATGTTAAATCTTACTATTTAAATAATGAATGCCTTTAAATTGCCGAGGCTCCAGATAATATCTATAGCTTTAATACGTTATCGTGTAGTAATGTGTGTGTTCACGTTATCAGACAGTATGAATAAAAAAGCATATTCAACATAGTTTCTAAAGTTCATAGGAAGATAAATTCAATTGTCTGAGAAGGATCCCAGGGAAGTAACGTTACAGGTTTTTGTAAAGCATTTGTTATATTTCGTCTGGCTTTGTCAGAAAGGATATTCCTCTGATTAACATAATAGGGTACAACGCGAAATCAATGAATTTAAAATGCCTTTTGCGCTTGTGCTATTTGTTTTTGCATGTATATGTGGTTGATTCGATTATTCTAAAACAAAATCATAGAATAGATTCTACTAAATATTTTACAATGTCTTGTGTTGTAATCGTTGCTTTTATTGCTTTACAATATACGTCAATGGTAGAAACGATAGTAACAATGTAATAAAGTTTGTACATTTTTAGTAATAAACCAGTCATCACAATTCATTTCTGAACAACGATATATATATATATATTTTTTTTTGTATGAATTGACATACATAGAAAATACAAGAGTAGAAAAAAAAGATTAGCATTAACTAAGAAAATTCAGCCGAAAGATGTTGGCATGTTTAATTAAAGTCATATGGTTATTTGTACAAAATGCACATACTTCGAAACCTTTATAGCGTGCCATTACATTTGTTGAGTAAACAATAATGTAGGGCTTTTGTTGATATATACAAGCAGACAGTTCCATCCAAGGGAAGAAAGTGGGTCATCATTAAGTCTTTGATAATACAAATGCAGACAAATCCATCCAAACTAAACAAGGAGAGAAGTGCGTCATTATTTTGTCTTTGATAATATGTACAATACAGAAATTATTCCCCGAATAGATGGTTTACGTATTTCAAAAAGAGCATCCGCAGCACAAAATTTTCCCTGCGTCAGGTCAACTTTTGGCCACTCTCCAAACGTTTTTCCTTTGTAAGAAATAAGAATTCTAATTTGTTTTCTTTTGTTGTATATATTTACGAAAAGACACTTGATCTGAAAACAAATAAACTCATTTCGAAAACATACAGATATACGGTAGGGGAGAGTACATTAATGTACAGGCTTATGGCGGGTTAATAAGACATTAAAATGAAGATATTTCCATATTTTGTTGCCTTACAAAGACATACGTTGTTGACTCACTCTGTAGCAATATCGTTTAAGATTATAAGCTTGCGTTGGATAGTATTGCAGTTGATTTATGATTATTTAGAGAATATGACACTGAGCTAATAAAAAGTCCTAAGTCACTAACTGGTGTGCATTCACATACTTATCCATGATATTTAACCTGAACAAATATATGGCACTTATAAATACGTATTTGTATTTACAGAACTTAATAGAACTACACATTTTAACTTTTATAAATTTTCAAATATATATCAGTTCCGTCAAAAAACTATGAGAATTAAAGATTTAAGATTTATTCAAAATATTTTTTTCTATTGTATATGAATGTTTATGGTGGTGATTTTTGTGTTGCAAGAATTGTATAAAGTTCAAAACATGATCTTATAACCAGTAAGCAATGCAAAAGACAAATAAAACACTGCTTTTTAGAAATTAACAGTAAATGTGTAAAATGTTAAATGCAAATTAATAAAGGCATATTTTTTTCGTGTTATTCTATGCACTGCGAATTAGTTTTAGGAATGATAAGTTTTAGAATGACTGATAAAGACAGAAGAACAACAAAATGTTTTAAAACAGTTAACTGTTGTCCTTTGTGTCTTTATTCGACGAAAGACCCTAAATGATAAGTAGAAACCATGTGGAAACTATTTTTTAATCGATGTATCTAAATGTTTTTTTTTTTACCCTTATGCATCTTCATGAAATGATACTAGTGTTATTTTGTGTTCAATTATCATACATAACAATAAAAGTAGATAGTATATGCGAGGCCTTGTAGAACATAACGTAGAGCTGTTTTGTGATAAAACATACAAGTGAATTAAAAGTTAACATTCAAGAAATGATATAATAATGAAACAGATATTTAAATTTATGAATGTTTTTTGCAAATACAGTCGTTATATCTCATAACGTTGCACTGGTGCTTGAATTTATCTTTCTTTTAATACTATAAATATTGAACGTACACGTTTCAGTGAAAATAGCATTTAATTTCAAAAGAAAGTGTACACTTTATTTTCTACAATTTTTTAAAATATTTTACTTTTTAGTAAATGAATTTTTGAAATACATCCCATCCGAATTGGTATTACTCTTTAAAGTTTAGACTTGTCTCATTGTCCAAACTAAAATATACGTTACAAAAAATTTAAGTTATATATATATATATGCTTTCATTCTGGTCTATGTGACTATGGTATGAAGTAAACAAATCCTAACGATCTATCAAGATCTGGTAGTTAATTATCAAAGTGGTTTATACAATACACTTGTTCAACCATTACTTTAATCAGGAAAGGTTTTGTCAACAATATTTTCTAAGTAAATATTTAAGATTCTCTGTGTGTTGATTGTTTAACTGTTTTGATGTCTTTGCCGTATAAGCCAAGATTGTTATTTGATTTTAATACCAAATATGTCGTGTAGATCTGAGATGTTTATAATTTGCTAAATTCTCGGACAATATTTTAAGCCATGATTAAGATCACACATAAACTTACTATTTTATTATTATCTTTGGAATTTTTAAAAACTTACGGCCATGATTTTATGACAGTAGTGTAAGCCGTGACAAAAATCACAAAACAACTTACTATTTTATGATTAAGATGATCTAATTCCTTCTCTGTAACTTTTTTCCTATGTACTTCCTGTTGTTGTCTTTTAAATTCACTGTATTTATAAAACAGGTACATCCCGGGCACCGCTATGGCACTAAGTGGTTTAGTTAATGGAGAACCTGGGTCCGAGTGTGTCGGCATCTTTTCATCCTTATGTCTCTTTAGAAAATGAAACATTGTGACTTGTCCTGTTATACTTATTCAGTATCTGAAGGTGATCAATCTGTCATGACGTCACAAATAATTCACGTGTGAAGTACGCGCCAATTTGCACCTGACAATTCATAAATCTGTACGCGAATGCATATTATTTAGTGAATAATTAAGTCCACCTAATATACACTTCCACTTTGTAAATTGTTCCGTGAGTGTGAAAAATGGCAACACAAGATATTAAACCCGTCCAGCTTAAATGGGAACCAATATACATCCTAGACAGATCCAAGAAATGCAACCGAGTCGCGTATTGGTGAAAACTCCAATAAAGCAGAAAAGACGCTGTGGGGATCAATACCCTGAAAACTGCTATAAGAAGAAGAAACTTCAGCAGTTTTCCTGCAGAAAACCAAAAGATCAGATTATAGAACGCTTCTTAAAACACCGATCGAACGCTCAGCGATCACTGTTAGATTTTCGCGCTATTTCAGATCTCGTCTGCAACTTTTGTCAGAACGATTATTGGAAATTTTCCTTTTGTAATCTAGTATTCAAAGCTTGCAATATAAAGTCATTATATTGTGCGGCAACGGCACTTTAGTTATTATTATTCTAAAATGCGACAGTATCGAAACTCATGTGTTGATACTGCCGTCATTAAAGAAAAGCATGGAAACACAGGACGTAACGTAAAAAGGCTAATATAGGAAAAAGATATGAGCCGCATATCATAGTTTTATGTATCTAATAATTGCAAATTTTACAGATACTCTTTTCATATGAGATTCAATTTGTTTTATTGATCTCCGCCTGAAACTGATTAATATACAGCTTTGATAATGAAATATCAAATTGCGAATTATTTGATTGCATTTTCACCACCGCAGTGCATTTCCAGGAATGGGAAATAAGAACAACTGCAAAAAAACTGTCATTGTTTTATATTGTACAATGTGTAGTAACAAAGTTAATTTGTGCCCACAACAATAAATTCAACTTTATATTACCTCTATTAAATGGTGACTCCAGTTTCTATTTCGACGCATTTTGCACTGGATATGTTGTTGTTTTTTTTTTGTTTCACATGACAAAAGAAATGCTAAAAAATTGCGTATGCGTACGTATGAATAACTAAGGCTACAATCTTGCGCATATAACAGCGCCTAAGACAAACCATGTAAGATATAAACCTGCTATATGTCAATAGAAATAAAATTGTCAGTCTGCTGTGCAGTCAGTTCGATTTAGCTAATCATTGTTTTTGGTTTGATCTTTTTCAACAAAATCCAGACAAATTAATTAGGTCTGATTAGTCTTACCCAAACACAATTTCATTACTACTTAGCTTTGGAGAACCTCCAATAATGACATACCAAGGGCATCCAAAGCGTCTAATAACAAAGAATATGCTATTTAATTAAAAGAATATCTGTCGTTTCACGATGCCACCATTATTTAAATCTTCCCCTAGATGTACATTGTCACACTGTCATAAATGTAGCGTCTTTAGATCGGTTGAAAATAAATGACCTAAGCGAGTAAAACAACATGGCCTAAAATAACAAAATAAAATATTTAAACTCTCAAGATACAATATTTTTTTATTATAAATTTCTAGTTATTTCAAATCTGCAATTTTATTACTTAGTATGCATAATTTTATATCTTAAGAATTACTCTAGCGGAAGAAATGAGCCTTCAAAATGTTTTGAGTTTTCCTTCCAATATAAGTCATTTAAAATATCAATAGCAGTGCCGAATTTCAATAAACAGTTACTAAGATAAATGTTTCTGGACTCGCTTTTTCTTCAATTTTTAAGGGTGATGGCGGGGCATGGTTGAGGGATCTCCCGTGAAAAGAATATACATTTTAACAAGTAACAGTAATTTGTTTGAGTAATTACTTTTGATGAAACAAATGATATTGTCACGTCTAATTTATAAACATGGCTAAACTATGAAAGTGTTTTCCCTTTGAAGATTTAAAAAAGTACATTTTAACATGACCTTCTTGTAAAATGTTACAAACAACTAAACTATACTTCGGCTACGAATAGTCGTTACCTGATCAAGCTTCAAATGCAAATTTAAAATTGAATAATTTGTATATTATGTGTTTTGCACTTAAAATAAACCTGATAAGTACGATATATCTGAAAGCCGTTTGTTGGCTCTCAATGAATATTTCAACAGGCTTTTGAAATGGCTTTACAAACTCTCTAAAGAAACTTATAAATTAATCAAACAAGTTCCTTCTTTCTCCTATTGAATTTTCATCTTAAAAAAAGCAGTGTTGGGAGATGTAAAATTCCCTTAGCATTTAACGTCTAGCTATTTATCTGAAAGTACAGCTATTATTACTCATCAGCTAAATGTGCATACGCGGGTCAACAGACTGTTAAATATGAGACTCTCGTGTAATAAATATATTACTTACTATAGTAGTGACATGGGAAATGTTTTCAAACATCTTTGCAACACATTAAGTTAATCAGGATAATATTTGTGCATTTCATACAAGTTAACGGTTATAAACATTTACAGTTAACCCGATCATATGACAGAAAAAGTTGGTATCAATTTTTTATGTGTGTTTCATTAATAGCTCGGTTTTAAGTAGTTACATAATAAATACATGCAACGTTTTAAATGCCAGTGCCAAATTCCGAAATGCTTACTCTTAAAATTTTAGTACTTCCGGGAAAAATGAATTTTTGAGTTGGCTAAAGGCTGAAAGCCTTTTGACGAGTCCTTGCTGTTCAGCGATTCTCTAAATGGACCGAATAACACGTGAAGGGATGTAGTTCCATTAGATTTCTCAAACTTCAAACAGTTCACTGCATGAATGAAGTTAAGTTTTGTCAATTCCCTTTGCTATGACCAATATACGATGTAATCTGTCATATTTATGACTTGTAATTGTGCAATACTCGAATGTAACTCATTAAGCATAAATGTGCATTTTAAGAATTGCGCAGGCTTACAAAGCTTGGGTAACATCCAGCGAAAGACAAAAAAATAGTTCCACAGGGCTGCAGATAAGATGCGTATTAGCGTAAATTACGTATAGAAATAATGCAAATACGCATGTCTAATAATTTCTAAGCGTATAAAAACGTATATAAAATTACAGAAACGCACACAATGCTTTTTTAAAAACAAAATCTGAATCGTCTGGATGCGTTAGGTAACATAGCCGATCAGCCTTAATTCTCCCACATTGAACGTAAACACGCATCGTATGATTTCTATAAACTTTGCGTGGGTTGAACTTTGCAGTCAGTAAACGGATAAATTATCGGAAGAAGAAGCTCTTACTGGTTTATTTAGTTACTACTGATATTAAAAATGATTTTAATTCTTATTTTTCGAGAAATAAACAAATCGGTGAAACATTAAATTGTATTTTCTTGTAGTTTTTGAAATCGAAAGTAGATCGTCTATGTTTGGCTGCTTTCACGAAATGAAACAACTTTTTTATGAAAAGATTTAAATAAGAGGTAATTAACCGTAGACTTTAATGTCAGATACTGCCAATTGCTGCTAAATGTCTTCGTATCATCACAATTTGTAAAATATATTGTTGAAACTGGAGAAGAGTGTAATCGTATCCGGATATAATATTTTGGTTAAATATCGAGCTGTGTTATGAAATTTTAAGAAAAAAACTAAAAACAAACTGAAACTGGTAGACTATACTGTCAGTACATCAATCATTAGCCGACTCAGGCCCTTCAGGCCTTTGATTTATGTTTACTGTTAGCGAAAATGTGTAAGCTGAAATTTTATTTACTGAAACATACGTTCTTTTGTATAATTTGATTAATGCAAATTCTAACGTATTATTAGAAATGTCTAGTTTCTATAAAGTTCCACAGGTAGAAAGAACTTATAATGTTTAAATACCTAAAAGATTACCGAGTGTTGAACAACCTACCAAAATGACTTTATATGAAGTGAACTTGGTGGACAAAGTATTATCCAATATATCATAATATACTGGTAAAATACGTGTACATGTCTAGATAATCTAAATTTATTAAACATACATGCACATTGTTATTGACCAAAATATAACGGAAGTTGAACGGCTAATTTTGAAAATATACAAATAAATCAAAGAATGTTTTCATCTGACTTTTTTTAAAAGAAAGGACGCAAGACATATGGCTGAGTGATTTTAATAACATACATGACCAGCCTTTATTTAACTGGGTTGTAGTTACAAACGTAAAGTAGATATTTTATGAACTTTGTAATATATATTGACCTCATTCCATTTCTTTGTGACAGTATTTAGATTGACTCAATCCTTTACAACTGGGAAGTTGTTTGTCAAAGGTGATGCCCGCCTTCGTAGACATTAAACATCTATTCTCAATTATCGGTTCTGTGAAGAATTTGGTGGAACAAGATGTACATTCTTCAATGAGAGAAAGAACTATTTGTCTTGTTCGTAGGACGAATTAGAGAAAAAACGTTTACTTTCGAATGTAGAATTTTCATCACTTCCATAGCAATCTATCCAAAAGACGTAAGTACGTTCAGAAGAAATTAAAGTACAACATATGGGTTATTTCATTTTGTTTTAATACAGCCTTTACTGACTAACACAAGATCAATTGTAAATCAGAACCTTTTAAAATATTCGATCAGACCATATCGAGGTATAAACATGTCTGCTAAAAATACACGCCTTATCCGGCAACCTTTGTTAATATACTGTCAGCAAACGGTCAAATGCCATGCTGTTGTTGACAGTGCTTATCAACCAATCGTTCAACAACCGCTATGTTAAATCAGTTTCGAAAGTTATTTCCTGAACTGTCATTGCCACTTATTATACCCATAATCGATAATATATTACAATACAAGAACCGACATCTGAGGTGGATTAAATCATCACATGATAAAATTTAAAAGTAACGCCAGAATCTTGTTTCTTCTGGAAAAATCATTTTAGTGTACAAAGTAGGGTTATAGCAAAATATTTGGCAACAAAATATCGAGGTGTTCTATTGTTTTTATATCTTTTTTTCCGCCACTTTTAATTGTATTAATCGCGTTTCCCTTCACGGCTAAAGCGGTACAGGAAAAGTTGCAAATTTAAGGTCAATTTTCATGCACTTCATATATATATATACATAAGAAAAGACTATTAAAATAATATTGATATTATTATAATGCCCTGTATTAACACGTAACATAACTGTATTTAAAACATTATATGTACATATTAAAACACTTTATCGTCATGTTAAAACTATTTAAGCTGCGCCATGGGAAAACCAACATAGTGGCTTTGGGACCAGCATGGATCCAGACCAGCCTGCGCATCCGCGCAGTCTGGTCAAGATCCATGCTGTTCGCTAACAGTTTCTCTAATTGCAATAGGCTTTGAAAGCGAACAGCATGGATCCTGACGACCAGACTGCGCGGATGCGCAGGCTGGTCTGGATCCATGCTGGTCGCAAACCCACTATGTTGGTTTTCTCATGGCACGGCTCATTTATTTGCATGTCTAAACGTTAAAGCATCATATTTGCAATATATTTACCATGTTAACATGCTTAAAGGTCAGGAATAAATAACCAGTAGGAAAGGCAACGGTCTAAGAACACCACTATATTCACATGTTAAGGCATAATTTTTTTTATAGTTTCCGGTATCCCGACCTAACCTAAATTTTTGGCCCGATCCTAAATCTTTTTATGGCCTTGGAGAATATATTTTTACTGCACTTTTTGTACTTTAAACATGGCCAGTGATGTTAGAAATAAACTTACCGATGCTCTAAAGGCATAACCCCCTTATTTGTATTCATTTTTTGACACAGAAATAATTTCCGAAAAGTCTCCCTTAATAAAAAAAAATCCCCCCAAAAAATTTCCGACCTACCTACCTACCCTAATTGTTTTTACCATGTTACCGGAAACAAAGATTTTTTTAGGCTTAATACACTTTAAATGTTAAAATATTTTATATAACACTGTGTATTTACATGTTTACAGACTCTCTTATAAATAATTTACACTAATACATCGGAAATTAAGAAAATTAAAGGATTTCAGACTTATTTAATTTATTAATTACTAACTATCATTACGCTTGGCTATCATCTCTCCTTAAAATGCATAAAATTCTAACCTAGCGTTGCGGACTGTGTACCAGTTAATACTGGTATTTGACAACATCATCACATACCAGTACACGACTTTGTTTACAAACCTCCTGTCAACATTCCATAGATTGATGAAGAAAGTGATATTGCCAGTTTACAGTTGAATCACTTTGGAGTATGACGTTTTGGCTCTAACTCCAACTCTGATAACGATCGTAAGGTGAGTTGCCTTTGTTGAAATAAGTTTTATTATTCAACTTCACAATATTACGCACTGTATTAGATCAATTGCGCACATCATATGAAACAGATAGAGCTAATACAAAACATAACTGATTTAATAGGAGAAAAGCAGGGCCAATACGAGAAAACAGGGTCAATACAGAATTCAAGCATTCTGATTGGTTCAAAAGAGAGGGCCTATACGGAGATTTTTAAATGACGACATTTTGATTTACACAAAGTTATACATAACAATATTTTTTTAAATTTTTGACAAAATATCATCTAACATGTCCCATGTAATAACCATGTATGACAGAGCGCACGTACGACGTCCATGTACGTGTCTTTGTAGATTACAAGGATACTTTCGGCTTATTCGGTTTTGTGTACATACAAGTGTTCCTGTCAGAAATTTTGACAAATTTCAAGAAAAGTTTCGAGAAACTCAGATTCATTAAAAGGATGAGACATGTTTGATAGTGTGGACTACTTGTGCAATGAAAATAGCGATTCGTGTGCTGGGAAGTGAATGAAGAAATGGATTGCAAACACGAGTGTCGGTTGTAAACTGCAAACAATTTCGGATAAGAAAAGAACGAGGCATTGGGTGTATAGTATGTATGTGCTTGGTTGATTATCTTATTTTGATCAACACATATATGTACACTTAACAAAATTCCTAATCGGTCAGTTTATATTGTATTGCTATTTTGTTAATAATGCATGTATTTACACGAAATTTCACATACCGATTTTTTTAGGTACTGCAGCAAATAATTGATTTATTTTTGACCGACTCACAGCCAAAGTAACCGCATTAGGCGTTTTGATCAATATAGCATATTTTGCAAGTGCAGGGCATATGCTCGTAAAAATGAACACTTTTGGTATAACTGACGAAAGTCCTACTAGAAAAACACATATCATCGGGAAATTGACACCGGAGCAATGCGCCCGGGTTGTCGGAATTATACAACAAAATTCAAAATCGGTCACTTGAATGAATTGCACTTGGGTTAAATGTCACCAAAAGAGCGCGGATGGTAGATAACCAACGATTAAGGGTTCTTGTAAACGAAAATAAGGTTAAAAATGGAAATAACCATCAAAAGTAACAGCTACATACAAATTATATCAACATTCTTTTGAAATTACAAAAAAAATTACACACGTGTCGTAAATGTGTCCCAGCTGTCAACATTCCGACAGCTCGATCGTGTTACTCTTGTGTCAATTTCACGATGATAGGTGTTTTTCTAGTAGGACTTTCGTCAGTAATGCCAAATGTGTAAACGAACCCTTGCATGCTGGTGCACATGCTCTGTGCGTGCAAAATATCCAATATTAGTCAAAACGCCTAATGCGGTTACTTTGGTCATTAGTCGACAAAAATAAATTAAAAGTTAGCTGCAGTACCTATTGAAATGTCGGCATGTGAAATTTCGTGTAAATACATGCATTATTAACAAAATAGTAATACATTTATAAACTGACCGATTAGGAATTTTGCTGAGTGTACAATTTTGTGTATTGTTGCATGCAGCCTACAAAGAAGTGACATTAGAACCACTTTGAGTTTCTATTACAGTGCAAATCATGAGATGATAAGATGCGAACTCGAGAAAAATTAATAAGGTAAGTTCCAGTTACTGTTGATGTCAATATTCCAAGTTAGAGGCATCATATTATCTCTCAAACTTGTTCACACGTACCTATATACAACCCATTCTGTTTTACTGGCTAAAGTGATTATACTTTCGTAAGTAAATAAGTCTAAACAAAAGTCACTATCATAACTGTCATAAGGTAACTCAAAGAGTTCTTATGGTATAACCGCCAATATTCGAAAGTTGAATAATAAAATTGTCATTAATCAAGTGATTTAATAGTGGCCTAGTTATGTGTCTTCGGGCAGTCGTACTGGCCCTTAACCTACGGCCTTGGGCCAATACGACAACCCTTGGACAAATAGCAAGGCCAATATGAATTCTCTTGATTAATAACATTATAGCACAGCCTGGTAAAAAATTAATATAATTGTGAATATTACACACAAGTATAGTATGTACTGCCTGTTTTTATTAATAATATTTTGACCTGATAAACAAACTCACTTGTTTCAAAATCATTTCATAAATGAATTGTTTACATGTCTCCTCGTTTCGGACACTGATTGAACAATAAGGAAAGTCTGGTGTTAAACAAATTTTCAGAGCAGCTAAGTCCTATTATACACACATTAAAGAATGCCAAAGGTAATTATATATTTTTCTCGCGCTTTTCTTTATCATCCGATAAATCCATTTGAGCACATCTTCTAAACATGTAATTACTAATACTTCAAAAGTTGTCCTTTACATATTTATTCTTCATTTTCAAAATTTAAGGAATCACTAGTTGTCGGTCACATGTAAAAAGAACAGCGGCTTATACTATCAGAAGCAATTTATATCGGTATTTATAATTTCTCAAATGACGACCTAGACAAACCACGGAATAGATAATATCCTGCCTTCTGTATTTCCTCAGAAATACAAGGATCAGTCTGATCTGTAGCGTAAACATGCCAGCCGGATTAATACATTTCGATTGGTCTTGCCAAAACACAATTTCATTACTTCCTGGATTTTCCAGAAATTCTACAGAATTTTGCCAACTGAGTCAACAGACAAAATTTATACATAGAATAATTTGAGCACTATATGTAGCAGATGGTCAAAGCGACACGAAAAGATTACTTAATCCAGACCTATTGGTCCGAGAGCTCACGGACTTTTATTGCAACAATTGAGGCCAAAAGAAGTCTATACATTTTTGGAAACAATATTTCATATCCTCCATGAAAACCCATTTCTTAAGTGTCAAAGCCGTGCCTATCTACATTTTGTTCACTTATGTTTGTGATAGAGGAGGCAAGATTCACTTCTAAAAAATAAGGGGGTAGGGTAAAGTTTACGTCTGCCAGTCTTTCCATTGTTTAATTACAGTGACAATTGGATTATCAGTAAATGTATATATGTCAGACAATGACAGGAATAAGGAATTCATCAAAATGGAATGAAGGGCAAACTTGATATTCAAGGTCAAAGGTCAAATTCATGTGAAACTCACAAAATTTGGCCTATCTGAGACTTACTTTTATTCTCAGAAAATAGTTTGTTATCATTAGCTACTCATCTTCATCTATGTAATGTGTATTTATCAGTAAAACTCAGAAATACAAATATCATTGCAAAAGGTCAAGGTCAGCCCTGATAATTGAAGGTCAAAAGTCATTTTCATGCGCAAATGTTAAAACTGTTACAATTACCTTTTCTAATCTGTTTAATATGTCTTCACATTATTAGTCGCTGAAGTTAATTCATTTTAATGTTTGTATGTCAGGCAAAATCAGCAGTGCAAATGTAACCCCAAAACCACCAAGGATAAAGCTAATATCAGAGGTCAAAGGTCAAATTTGTAGGAAAAAATGCATAAATAGCTCCCTTTTTAAAAAATAACAGATACATTTTTACATCATTAGCAACTGTTCGTGATTTAGTTTGATGTATATATGTCCCATAATGTCAGTAATAAAATATAATCCGGAATGAGGCAAGTTCAAATGTGACATTAAGGGTCAAAGGTCATTTTCAAGAAAAGTGATGAAAATAAACCATCTTTAACTTTTCTCTTTTTTGATAATACCTTGTCGATATTAGTCAATGATATCTGTTCATTTTAATGTATAAATGTTAAGAAATGTCTGGTATGCACATACAATTTCGAAACATTCAAGGTTAACCAAAATATCAAACTAGGTCAAAGGTCAAGAGTGAGTAAAATGTTGCAATAATATCACCTGTCTTTAATAATTATTTTTGTTTAAAAGTATTTTTGTCATGTTAGCAACATATCTATGTTCATTTTAATATATATTGTAAGACAATGATATAAAAGAGAAAATAACTCAAGGTCAAACCTTGTTTAAAGGTCAGAGGTCATTTCTACATAAAAGATCAGTCATAGTAATCTTACCCATTACTATGTTCAAAAAGCTTGTTGTTACAATTCACTGTTAGCAATTTATTGTAATGTATACATGTCAAATAAGGGCAGCAATTTAGGTCTTAAGTCTTGAATTAGTAAAATTCAAATGTGATATTAAGGGTCAAAGGTCATTTTCAAGCAAAAAAATGAAAAGATAGCTCTTTACCTTTTCTCTTTGTTGATAACATCTTGTCCATATTAGTCAATGATAACAGTTCTATTTAATGTGTACATGTTAGGCAATACTAGTATCTGGTATGCACATACAATTTCAAAACATTTAAGGTCAATCATAGTATCAAAGGTCAAAGGTCAAAGGTAAAAATGTGTGTAAAATGTTGCAATAGTATCACCTGTTTGTAATAATTATTTTTGTTTAACAGTAATTGTTTTGTAATTTTAGTAATTGATCGTTGTTCAATTTACTGTATTTATGTCAGGCGATGTTATCAAAGAGAAAATATGTCAAGGTCAACCCTGGTATTGAGGGTCAGGGGTCATTTTTGTATAAAAAGCACAAAATGCAGCATACGTACACATTATTTTGTTCAAAGATATTTTGTTATTATTCATTGTTTCCAATTTACTTTAATGTATACATCTTTAGCAAGGTCAGCAATGTAGGTCTTATCCCAGTATATCAGAAGTAAACCTTTTATTTAAGGTCAAAGGTCAAACTTGTGTAAAACCTTCGCAGAAAGCAGAATTTCTGCTGGTTTTTCTTTATTGATTTAGGGTAATTTTGTCACTAGTAAAACTGATCATTATTCATCTTAAAATATCTAAAACAGGTAATATCACTGTTGAAATGACAATGAAAAATAGTTCAAGGTGAAACATTAAAGGTCAACGGTCATTTTCATGTGAAAATTCAAATACAGCATATTTATTTATATTTACGAAGACATTTCATTCGTTTCTTTCATTGAAAATATTTTTTCTTATGTATAATTGTAAGGCAAAATCAGCAATGCAGATCTAATTTCAAAAACAGTGATTGGTAAAGCTTAATTCAAAGGTTATAGGTCAACTTTGTGTCAAAGATCGCAAAAATAGCATTTTTGCAATACTTTTCGTTGTTTATAAATGTTTTGTCATGAAGATATCGTCAGAGATGAGTCCATAGATCAGCCCTGATGTTAATGGCTTACAGTCATTTTCGGGTAAAATTCAAAAGTTAGCACTGCTATCTTATTTCTTTGTAAAAAAGATATCTTGTCGTTATAACTTGATGTTAATTCATTTTTATATTGACCTTTACCTTCTTGTTTAGTGCGTTTCAGCTTCTTATAACCGTTTTTTATATTTTAAGGTTAGATGCGGCAATGAAATGTTCCGTATTCTGCAGGCCGCTGGCATCTCTCCACAGCTTGGTATCAAATGCGATGTCTGTGGTCCAACCTTTCTGGCGTGCTTTTTCCAGATAGGAACAGCTCTGCAGGATGTGGAATGGTGTCTGTTTGTTCCTCTAATCCGCACTAACATTTAGCTGTCTCTGCAGCACCCAGCTTCTTCATATGTTTTTTTTTCAGGCCACGGTGTCCAGTGCACAGATGGAGGATAGTTGTTTAGATGTGCCTGGTTGGCTTGTATCATGATGGGGCAGGTAGCCTCCATTTATGTTCTTCCGGTCTGACGCAAAGGTGTTCTTCAGTAGAGTCTGAGCACCTCTGTATGAAGTTGGAGGTTGGGGCTGTATTTGCTTGGTTGCTTTCTGCAAGTTTGTCTGCAGCTTCATGCCCGGCTATGCTCACATGTGCAGGAATCCACTGAAATGCTACATTTGTGCTCTCAGACAGGAGATAGCAGCTGTCTCATTAAGATGTCTGGTGGACCTGCTGAGAGAGCCTTAAGAGTTGATTTGGAGTCTGTTAGGAAAACAATCTTCTGTCCCTTTTCTCTTCGCTCATACAGTTGGAGTGTGGCCGATGTGAGGGCTTGCATCTCGGCCCTGAAGTTTGAGTATCTCTTGTCGATTGGATAAGAGAGAGTGAGAGTGGAGCTGCCTGGATATTTGACGTAGGCACCACTCCCAGCATTCTGGACTGCTTTTTTCACCGATCCATTGGTATATGCTTGGATCAAGGAGTGTGCTGGATAGCGGTCATTGATCATTTCTATCGTTAGAGATTGTTAGTGAGATGATACTGTTTTTTTCCTTTTCTACTACTCCTGGCACCTCCAATCTGATCTTCGAAGCACAAAGTCTAGGAACCCATTGTTCGGGTACAAACGGCTCTGCGTCTGCGTCCAATGTAGTTGTTTTCCCTTTTTGTAGTTCTTTGACGATATGATTGAGACTGTCGTATCAGTCCGTTCTTAGTACTGCTCTCGAGTTTTGAGTGGAGTGGATGTGATGGTAGTCTCTTTGCCTTCCCTGCGTGCACAAGGGCTTTTGTACTCTCGTCTTGTCTGTAATGGCTCAAGATTAACTGTCTTTTCCATTTCTTTTATTAGAGTTGTTTTCAATGGTAAGAGAGTTACCCTCAGGCCACATTGTCTTGTTTATCTTTACTGGTTGGTTTAAGGAGCGATTACCCGTGAGGTGGACGCGTACTCTGTAATTGGCCGAAATGTGTCTGTGACCGCTTGCAGTAGGATCTTTGCATTGGCTTCTCAACTTGTTCCAGCCAGTTTTTTATACTGTGAGTTCCTTGAAGACCCTCATCTTTGACCTTAAATGTCAGTTTAGACCTTGACTATTTTTTCATTATGAAGAAAGAATGATATATGTTATATATACCTTTAAACGAGTAATGATCAGTCATTAGTTTTGACAAAAATACCCTAAAAAGTGAAGAAAAATCATTGTAAAAATGCTATTTTTGCTTATTTTCACAAGAATGTGACCCTTGACATTTGACGATAGGTTTAGTTTTGACTTAAGACCTATATTGCTGCCCTTGCTTGACATGTATACATTACAATAAATTGCTAACAATAAATTGTAACAACAAGCTATTTTTGAACATGGTCATGAGTAAGATACTACTACTTTGATCTTTTATGCAAAAATGACCCCTGACCTTCAAACCAGGTATGTCCTTGACTTATTTTCTCTTTTATGTCATCGTCTGACAAATATACAGTAAAATGAGCATAGATCTGTTGCTAACGTGACCAAAGAAATACTTTTAAACAATAATAATTATTAAAAACAGGTGATATGATTGCAACATTTTACTCACTCTTTTGACCTTTGACCTTTGATATTATGGTTTACCTTGAATGTTTCGAAATTGTATGTGTATACCAGACATTTTTTAACATTATACATTAAAATGAACAGATATCATTTACTCTAATCGACAAGGTATAATCAACAAAGAGAAAATGTAAAGAACTATTTTTTCATCCCTTTACTTAAAATAAACTTTGACCCTAAATATCACATTTGAACTTGCCTCATTCTAGATTATATTTTATTACAGACATTGTGGGACATATATACATCAAACTAAATCACGAACAATTGCTAATGATGTAAAAAGGTATCTGTTATTTTTAAAAAAGAGAGCTATTTATGCATTTTTTCCCACAAATTTGACCTTTGACCTTTGATATTAGCTTTATCCTTGGTGGTTTTGGGGTTACATTTGCACTGCTGATTTTGCCTGACATACAAACATTAAAATGAATTAACTTTAGCGACTAATAATGTGAAGACATATTAAACAGTTTAGAAAAGGTAATTGTAACAGTTTTAAAATTTGCGCATGAAAACGACTTTTGACCTTCATTTATCAGGGCTGACCTTGACCTTTTGCAATGATATTTGTATTTCTGAGTTTTACTGATAAATACACATTACATAGATGAAGATGAGTAGCTAATGATAACAAACTATTCTCTGAGAATAAAAGTAAATTTCAAATAGGCCAAATTTTGTGAGTTTCACATGAATTTGACCTTTGACCTTGAATATCAAGTTTGCCCTTCATTCCATTTTGATGAATTTCTTATTGCTGTCATTGTCTGACAAATATACATTTACTGATAATCCAATTGTTACTGTAATTAAACAATGGAAAGACTGGCAGACGTAAACTTTACCCTACCCCCTTATTTTTTAGAAGTGAATCTTGCCTCCTCTATCACAAACATAAGTGAACAAAATGTAGATAGGCACGGCTTTGACACTTAAGAAATGGGTTTTCATGGAGGATATGAAATATTGTTTCCAAAAATGTATAGACTTCTTTTGGCCTCAATTGTTGCAATAAAAGTCCGTGAGCTCTCGGACCATATGGGATCAAAAGAACCTCGCGGCAAACATGTGTTTTTACACACTCCTTAACCTTCATCTAGACCTTTGGAGTCCAATGGACATCGGGGTGTTATTGGTTTAGATATATATTTCTGTTCTTTGCAAAATTGTTAAAACGTTTTTCAGACATTGTTGATAAGTCTAGTGCATGTTGGTTTAAAGGACTAAAGTTACTAAACAATTATGGAAATGTAACTTGGTCCAGTTTTCAAATCAACTGATACCTCAAAAGGTCATGTCAAATATTTTAGGCACGGTTTTGATTTTCCATTTAATAAACATTATCAGTTTTGAACAGCACGGGTAAACATGATGCATATAAGTTTGAAAACATTATACATTGACAAATATTTATTGAATATGAATATATTTTGTTATAAAAGCATAACTTTTATACACAATCCGTTTCCATGAGATTACTCTCTACATATAAAATATCATTTTACCTTTCTACTTATAGCATGTATTCAATTCACGTTAGTACTTTGGTCAATAATAAATAACAAAAACGCACCACCAACGAGTTTTGAAACATTAATGTCTACGATACATGGATAACCAGTCGCGAATTCCAGAAAAACTTGCTACTATACACGAAATAAACCCGACGCGAAGAATTTTCGAATATACAGCGACTACATCTGCCAACCAGTAGTGATTAAATTTGTCTTTCATCATTTTGTCTTAGGCATTTCAAGACAGGCTGTCATTCAAGAAAAGTTTCCCAAAGAAATCCATATGTTTTTATTGCTAACGTGCTCCTTGTATATCGACCCTATATATCCTGCCTTTTGTTCATTATTTACATTTTAATGTGGACTAAAAATCTTCCTTATCATGGTATTTAATTTCATTAATATGTTGTCGTATTTTATTCTAATGAGCAAGATCAAACACAAATGAATGAATGACTTATAATAACACATTTCTGCCATTGATTAATACAGTAAATAACTGCCAATAAATAAATTATTTTTTTAATACAATTTCCGGCCCAATTGCATAATTAAAAGGAATGTTACACAAATATTTTGGCATGTAAATCGCCATAGTGCCTGACATAAATACTCAGTAACTGTTTGATTTTGCCAGTACAATAATTTCATGTAAAACGATATGATTATAAATCGATTATATTTCATGAAAATGTTTTGCTCACGACCTTCCCATGCGGTGGGTAGGTGTGTTTCTTCTTCACATCTGTCTGATTCCTGTAATATTCAGTTTTATATGATTTTATTTTTGTATGCCGTTGTGGTTATGAATTAATGTGGTCGGTTGCTGTGCACATGTAAACATTGTCATGCTCCCCCGTTTCAATGTAGACTAATGTTTTTGCGGCTGTTATTTTGGCTTTTCCGGCTGGCCTTTATGACCTTTATAGATGTAACCACAAAGGTATATCTTTTCTGCGATCAAAACAAGTTTGAATAATGGCCTGTCTTGTAATGCAGTTTATGATAAGCATACAAACAACGCAGAGAAGCATTGCCTTTTAATTTTTCAGGTGTATGTACAGTTGTTTAACTTTACAACAACCATCTTACATAAGTCTTTTTATAAGAGCCGTGCCATGAGAAAACCAACATAGTGGGTATGCGACCAGCATGGATCCAGACCAGCCTGCGCATCCGCGCAGTCTGGTCAGGCTCCATGCTGTTCGCTTTTAAAGCCTATTGGAATTGGAGAAACTATTAGCGAACAGCATGGATCCTGACCAGACTGCGCGGATGCGCAGGCTGGTCTGGATCCATGCTGGTCGCATACCCACTATGTTGGTTTTCCCATGGCACGGCTCATAAATCATTTTGTGTTTGCTATTTAGAGCACATAAATAACATTATTTACTTTGTACATTTCTGTTCCATCACTTTTCCGTTAAGGTATAAGGATGATAATTAATTAAGATATCAACAGACATACCTTATATTTTTGAGCATTTATTTTCAGGCGGTTTCATTTTACTAAGCAATTTAAAGTACTATCTTGCTCAATCTCACAGTCGCACCAATATTTGAGCGTATTAACTTGTACAGAAGGGAATATAAGCATTCAAACCCATACAAGTAAAGCCAAAGAAGGAAAGTTCTTCATTTTTATTGCTTTGTAAAAAGGCTCAAGGAATGATCCAAGACTAAAGATTTAAGTTATACCCAGTAGTTATGTTTCAAATACAGAATTTAATCAGCAATACTGGTCGTGAATGGGTTCTTTGAAGAACAGAACTGTTGCAATCGTTTTGTTTTGAGGGGTGTGTTTGAGACAAGAACTTTCAGAAACCAAGCGTATTGTATTTTCACTTTAAAACAGTAAGTTCGAATGTCATAATATTGGAAAAACAGGTAATGCTTCAAGTTATTTTGATAGATTAATGACTAATACATAAATACGCATAATATGTGATATCATCTCCTGCATATTCGAAATTAATCATTTGCAAACAAAACTACCTTGCAAATTGTCTACGTAAAAACTTATATTCTAAAAATGCACTCCTTTTCCGGAAACCAGTGTTATTATTGGCAGTAAAAGGTCACGTGTCATATGGCTGTGTCATGCGGTTGTGTACATTGCATTCAGTAAAAATTATGATCAACCATATCCGAGAGCTATTTCCATTAAAGATAGATAACATCATCACATGATAAGATATCAAAGTAGCACCGTAAATGTTTCTAGAATATCTTTTATTTTTGTATTTACAATAGATAGCATTAAATGCAAAATATCACAATCTTCATTTCTCCATTGTAATATGGCAAACTTTTGAAGAAGAATCAAGTTCTATAAACGCTTACCTACTTGTAATTTTATTTTATTTTTAATTAGCAAATCTTTAATCTAGTGCGATCCAAGATTTAAAACGAAATTGTAATTATTAATTATATAGTATTATATCTAAAATATTACGTGCTGGTAGTCATGAATTCTTAAAATTCGGAATAATGTTGCTTAATTTTTTACATCTCATTTATTTTGCCTCTCATGACGTAATTTACGCTTGTCAAAATAGTCCACCCTTCCAGAAAATAGTTCTAAAATATCAACGACTTATATCCTGTCTACTGTTTATTACTTCTATTCTGATGATGTGAAATATAATATTTTTACGATATTCTTAATTTATGGTAGTATTTCACTGTTACGAAAAGATCAAATGCACAATTAATCAATGGAATACAATAACAAATTACTTGCAATTAAATATATATCTACCGTGCCTGATATCAATACTGACTGATTTTGCTAGGACAATTATTTCATGCAAACATAGAGGTAATCATCATTTGATTAATTCTTAAATTACTTTTTATAAATCAAAATTATATGTTTCCAGTTTTAGCATGACACACAGCGTGCCTGCAGGGATTATATTTAGCCACAAATGGAGTTGTCTTGTGCTCATTAAAGTTAAAATCATGTACTGCCTGCAGATGAGTTTACTGAGAACGTGCATTTGTGCGAGGTTGCCGTGGAAACGATATTGGTTTTCACATGTAAATGGTGTCTTTAGATAAGAGAAAAAAACTTAAATGCATCTGACTGTATTTACATTTAAGATACGCATATGCTACAAAACATCCAATGTTTGCATAAATAGCCTCATTTAATTTTGAAATCCTGGCTTTCAGTATTTTGTCTGGCAACGTCTACCTTGGCTGCAAAGATATAGATTGTGAAAAGTTAAAAGGCATTGATCTACAGATTTTCACTGAAAATGTTCTTTTTTTAAATTTTGTCATTTCATAAACATTAGGACATGAGTTTTTGTTTCTAAACTGTCTTGAAAATGCCAGATCAAACAAATATGAGACGGAAATCGAATTCCTGCTTTCTTGACAAATACGATATGAAGAAAAACGTACTTAACAGCCGTTAAAAACATTGTGTAAATCTTTATAATTAAGGCAGTTTACCTCTGGTATCCCGTTTCAAACGCTTTTCAATTTTGAATGGAAAACCTAGTTAAAACAACCAACTCTTATGTGTTTCCTTAACTTGTTATTTGCCAGTAACTAAGTTTTAAAACTTTCTTAGGAAATCTTAGCAATAATCTTCTTAATATATCTAAATATTTTCCTCTTTTTTGTCAGTTTGATAAACAAGAACCGAAACTTACTGAAAATGTACGTAAACAGTCTTCCTATGCTCTCGATTTGCGAATCATGTTGAAATGTTTTTCAGGTTAGGGATTGCTTTTATTTAATATAACATTTCTTTTCACTGTTGAAATCGATGTTAATATGCAGATTTATTCCCACGAGTACCATCTTGTGCAAAATCACAAATTTGGATTTTCTGCGCACTTCAACCTTCATCTGCACAAAATTAACGTGATATCTCAGTGGAATATCTCGAATATCATGCATCATTTTAACTCGATACAAGTATTGCCACAAATGGCGGTAATCATGTGAAGATTGTTATTACCTCGAGATAGAACCTACTTTTTTCAAGTCATAGGAATGAAGTTAAAAAGCTTTGAAATGAAGGCAAATGTTCATATATTTCTCAAAAACAGATAAATTCAATTTGACAATATATCAAACAGAAAAGTAGAATTATGAGCATTTAATATTTTCATATAAAAGAAAATTTTGTGATCAAAGAAATGTAACTCATCTTGAACATCTTGGAGGGCAGAAACATCAAAGGGACATAATATATTGGATATTTTCTATTTGGGTGCATCTGATTTAACATTCAGCTGTGATCCGAATTGATAAATAATGATCCATGATACTTTCGCTTAAAATATAGAACATCTGGACCAGACTGATAACAGCAAAAACATGCAAATATTTAGCCCTGACTCGGATTCGAACCCAGTACCTCTCACACCTAAGACAGACACTCTACCTTTTCCCTATAACAGCAGTAGCTATAGCTAGGCAGTTTAAGTGCACACCTATTCTCTTCCCGACTACATTATGTGAACTGGAACTTTTTTGTGACAATAACCTGTACACCGGTTCGCTTTATTTCCTAACGGCAATTTTCGTGTAAAGAAAAAATATAATCTAATTTTGCCATCATTTTATAGGTCAAAGCTGCCCAAATTTCTCTGACATGTATCTTACAGTATGAACTTATTAACTGGTACATGTAGTACCAGTGAACTATTACTTACACTGAATCGTTTATATTTGCCCTTTTTAGCAGCTGGCAAACAGCAAAGACAGCGAGCTTTGTCCAAATTTAAGCAATCATTTTACAAGTTTCGAGAGGATTTCAATTGAAAGGGAATTACAGTTTCAAACTTAACACCTTTCAGCAACACACGAAGACATTAGCATTCACTGTCAATCAGTAGTATGACTAAGATCGACTGTCATTCATTCATTCGAATGATTCATAGACAGAGTTTGTTGTTAACATATTTAGTCGTAACCGGTGCACTTGTAAAAGCCACTAATTTTGAAAAATTGAAGTATGCGAAGAGCTCTGGTACGGTCTCTATATTACCATACTAAAGTAAAAGAGGTAAAGTTTCTTGTTTAACGTTGGTAGTCGACGAAAGTCCCTACCTTGAATTGATGAAACAACTTATTTCCAGCCAAGTCTACGGCAGGCGTCATATTTACCTCCCCAGCATCCAGTCTAGGCGGATACTGCTGGAAACAGTACCAATTTAAGTACATCACCCAACACTGAACACTAGTCTGTATATCAGCCCCGACCGGGAATCGAACCGTACTTTAGTGTAGTTCAACGTAGTTCACCGCAGACCCGTCCAACCACTGGGCAAGTTGCCAGGCGCAGTAAAACGTAGATCAACGTAGTACGCCGTACCTATCCGTACTTACTCGTGTCCTGTTTGTTTTTTTGTTTTTTTTTGTTGTTGTTTTTTGTTTGTTTTTTTTTTTGTTTTTGTTTTTTGTTCCCCGTTTCTCAGCATTTTTCCCGTACTAAGACGTACTGCTCCGTACTTATCCGTTTCTGCCTCCCACAGACCAATCCCATCCGCACCGTACCTCAACGCACGGACATATCTGTATGTGTGACTGTGGCTTTAAGATACATGATACGACACCGTGAATTTTCGAAGTATTTTCAGCTTTCAGTTACATTAAGACGAAATGAATCTAACACCGGGGTCTTGCTTTACGAAGCCTTCAGAAATTACAAACTTGGGTGAAAGTAGCCATGAAAACCATTTGAGGTAGATTCCTTAAAGTTTGAACAATTTTAGTGGTCCAGGTTTTGCATGTAACCCATCGTTTTGTTATGGTCATTGCATTTGCCAAGTTTATTCATTTTATTTATTTTCTGATCTGCCATTGCTTTTTGTAACACCTATAATCAATAACACATTACCATAAAAGAACAGACATCAGAGGCGGTTAATGTCATCAAACGATAGGAGATGAAGGTAACATCGGAAACTAGTTTATTTATTTCCGGAAAATCAAGAATTTCAGGACGTTACTTTCAGTATACACAGTAGGGTTATACTGATTATATTATTATATTCTTAATACAAAAACCTCTTGTATCTTTTTTCTATCAAGGCCCCTCATTATTTTCTATAACATATTCCGTGTATGAGATTTGCAATTAAAATGCTTGAACACTCATACACAGATAGCAGTGAAATCATAGAACTGACGCAGTGGTCCAATGGTATCTGACTACGAAGTTTGGGGTCATGAGTTAAAGCCTGCACTCCTGCAACTAAAATTTATCACCATTGGGATAAAAGTCAAGTGTATTGGTGTTTAACACCTTTCAACCTAAAAAAACCCCAAGAAAACAGAGAAGCACCTGACATTTGAGTGTCTTCCGTACCTTTCACTATCATTCCACTAATTTTGCAGTCTTGCCATGGAGTCACCAATATATGTAGAAAACTATGAATTAGCTTACAAACGAATAAAAAGTAAGATCGTTATGTTTTATAATTTATGTACACACATCTAGAATGATTTATCTAAGTACCTTGTTTTAGTACAGTGTAACATAACTTAAGTGCATGCTAATTTAGACAATGTTTTTCGATTGGAAAAGACAGGAATGTCTATCCCTGAAATCATTGTGCTCGAAACCTAAATATTTTGAAAAACATTGATATATGAATCGTTAAGGCAAGGTAGCCAGAGGAAAGTTGTATATAGTAGTATGAGATATATTGGTCTGATTAGCTCTAGATTTTAACAAAGGACAGTCTATAGTCTATGCAATATTCCCCTTTGCAGTCGGGCCCATTTCATTGCTCAAAGGTCAAATAACCACATCTTGACATACATCACACTTCGTTTTGAAAACTTCACTGATAACGTGGAACAGGTCCCCTTTCTTCAAGTATAAATGTGTGTGTATACTAGTATACACCACATTTAAACCGTTTTAATTTTTTAAAGAAAACTACATGCGATATGAAATCAAAAGAATAAAAAGGCACCTGAATTTTCTAATGATGAACCTGTATCCTTAAAATGACTACATTTCGTTTTCTACTTATTTTCAATTTTTTTATTAGCTTTGCTTACAATTCTTAATACTAATATGTGTCAATATTATTACACATACCGGTTTAAAAGTCCAATTGCAGGTAAAGAAAGTGACAAAGCAGGTTGAATAATTTCGGAATATTTCATTTTCGGCGCTAACTGCCATTTAGATTAAGTTAGAAAACTCAAACAAACATGACTAGAGACGCTTTTATTAGAATAAAATGCGCCTGGAAACGGAATCACTTTGTGGATAGTCCATAGAAGTTTGCCATAACAGAATGTAAGATTTGTTTGAAGAAATTAACACCCTTCTTTTAGACTTGATCACATACAAAGCTAGTAACTATTTAACATGTGATTAAATGCTACAGTAGAGAAATTGTTTTGATTGATATCATGATATCTGACGACTTCTAACTGTGATCCAAATGTATTAATGCATATCGTATACTGAAATAAACATACACTGTAATGAACTAAAATATACTTCCTCGCTATTTGCATCCAGCATCTTGTAATTTTGTTTATAACTTACGTTAAATTACTGTAGTTATTGATAGTTGTCCTATACTCTCCACATTTTGTCAGTAGACTCTCAAGCCCTGATAGATATCAAATAAATACAAAACAGGTAGGTTTACTGTTTTGTCTATGTCTTCATGTTTTTAATCTATGTCTAAAATTTGCGTGATGAAAAGAACCTAAAACCATGATGTACGTAGTTCTTTCCCTTTTACCGTCATCAAGTATTTGGGGGAAAAACAATGATCAACGAAACACATTTATAGGACGGAAAGTATTGATTCGTTTGATTTCAGGTGTTAGAAGCTTGTGACTTAAGTAAACAGGGAAATATTGTTAAATAAAATGTTAAATAAAATGTATAGGCAATGTCTGACTTATGTCTGACAAATTAACCTAAACATGTATAATTCTATAGTATAAATTTACAGGTTATAACTTAAGGATGTGCGAAATATTTATAGCCTTCAAAGACAGATGTTCAAGTAGCTATCTTTATTGGAGAATGTTTGATTTTACGTACAAGAGATCAAAAGGTTAATGAATATTATATGCGTCATTTTTTCACTTTTCTATGTTTTACATTGGTACAAAAGTTGTTATAGAACACCTATTTGAATAGTCTCTATATTAGATTAAATTCTAAAGGGTTATCTTTGTAATCAAACACACAGTAAGGCATTGGCTTCTCTTTGCAAGTTATAATTATACAGGCTCTATCGCCTTCAGGACCTTGTATGAACATGTTTTTCTAAAATAATATACTTGTAAACAGCGGAAATTCGCATGAATGTAATACCTATTGCATAATGAGTGCATGTGAAGGTCGCTAAGTAATATAAACAAAAGTTTTTGTGCAATTGTAGGAGGCCAGACCGAGCATCTCTGTTACATGGCATATTGAGCGTGATTAAAGTTTTCAATTTTTCACTTTTCGATCAAACATCTCTTTTTTCCAATCCACTTGCATTGAAGGTGCATTGAAGAGTGACAGAATAAGTTTACAACGATACATGTACCTAGAATTCAGAGCTGGCCTCTCTCTGTATTTCACAATGGACCAGGACCTATTACGTATAGGACCTAGGGTGGACAATTGTGCCTAAATGTACATTTGTATGTAGTATGAATTCAAAATTTACACATGTTTCTTAATATAAGTATGCACAAGATGTTTATAATCAACATATAAAGATGTTCAAGCTATCTTTGCAGAGAACAAAAGGCACAGTCGATAATAAAGTTTGTAAGCGTCAGTCTCTCAATTTTCCATACTTTACTGTGGTAAATTACTTTTTATAAACGACCAATTACATAGTCTCGCATACTAGGTTAAATTATGGAGGTCGGCCTTTACAATAAAACACAAAATTAGGCACTGACTTCTTTGTGTAAGTTGAAATGGACCAGGCTCCTATTGCCATCAGGACCTTGGGTGAACACATTTGTCTGAAATATGTACTTTTTTACAGTGGATATTCGCATGAATGTTATACATATTGCATATAGAAGTGCATATTAAGATTTCTAATTTACACCCAACGCTATTCTTTTGCGGGAGATATTTGGATCTTACAGAAGGTCAGACCGAGCATCTCTGCTAGATGGCATATTGGAGTCATTACATATTTTCTTCACCCATTTTCGATTTACCTTATCAATTTACAAAACACTCATGGAATATGTTCCTCTGGCAAAATAGTATTGCGGGGGTATACCTCATATCAGTGATAGCCATCGTTTCCTGAGATACGCCCTATATCGCTAGAGTTTAGATTATGAAAAACAAATAAAGAAATAATGCTGGTTGCTGATATGTAACATTTAAGACTGAATATAATACTTAAGTCTTGATTTTGATCATATTATTTGAAGAATATTATTTAAAATACTTCTTATCTAATTTCCATATAGCTGCTCTTGCATATAGTCCTAGATAAATATTTAATCCCCAATTATACCTCGATCATTGCGGAAAGAACTTATCTCAATGCAAAAACGTTGTCAAATACACGATTATTGTGTGACGTCAGAAAGCAGGTAAATGCAGGATAGGATTAATATTTGTGCAATTGACTGGTCTCTAGTACTATGTCTAATATCGCTCTATATCACTATTCAGCATCGAACTAGCCGAATGTAATGTGTTTCTTTTAAGATCATATTTACACTGTCTATTGAAATTAAATTCTTTGCTGTCTGGCATAAATATTAATGGCTTAACATTTATAAGATCGATCCCAGACGGTCGCAGGAATAGACGTTATGTAATAAAATTTCCCTTATTTATTGATAGAGTAAGAATATGACAAAATGTTAAGATATTGCTAAATGATATAATACTAGTGTTTGTATCCAGAATTAGCTTTTTCTAGAAATACGGACCGTGAAGAAATTTGTGAATTAGTTGCACAGTCAATGTTTTCTCGATAAAGTTAAATTATATATGTATAAGAATGTCATGGTTCGTTACCCATTAACATTTCTGAGGCTAGTCATTCATTGCATGAACAACGGTCTTAAATAACTAACCTGACACGAAAGTTTGCCTATGTTCAATAGTCACTTTAAATGAATTCCATACAAATATAATAAAACAACGTATGAAGCTCCTTTGTAAGAAAAGATAGTTTACAACATCAAAAAATCGAAAATGTCTCGCATTTTTAAACACGGTTTTTTCCCTATTTTTATTTTTTTTTTAATTCAAGGAAACCCTTTGAAATGCATGTCTATCCTGTACAAATATATTTTTATTCTAAGATTTGTAAAACATTAATTAATGTTAATGTGCTCTGTTGGATATTTTGCACTCATTATCTTAATAATTTAAAAATCTATAAAAAAGATCCTTTGGAAGCATAGAATGCAACCAAGCAAACTAATAGCAGACTCGATTTGTCTGAATATTTTAAGGATAAGTAATGGGAAGTGCAACACCCCTCACGTCCCCTAGCACTGGCTTAAGCAGTATTCTATTAAAACATATCATGTTTACGGGATAGTTAAAGGAAAGACAGTGTTGTTTAAATATTAGACTCAAATAAATAATGTAGACATTAATCTGTTTTACAAATATTAAAGGTGTTTGCTAAATAATTAATTCAGCATTGTGTAAATAACGCTATAAACTCTGAAATTCTTGAAAACTATTTAATTATACACTTTGTCTTGAAATTCTTTCATGAATTTTCCTGAACGTTTTGCCCCTTTGTGAACTCCAACCATCTTGGTTAAAAGGAGCTGGAAATGTTTTCTGATAAAAAGACGAGATTAAAATTACCTTGTAGCATTATTATGAGAAATCCCAATCAGCATATAAAAGGTTTGTTTCTTAACAACACTAACTCATGTGATTTTGGAAATAATTCCCTTAGTTAGAATCAAAGTTTTTTCTGAAAGCCATAAAAGTATTGTTAGGTCACCACTAAAATTTTGAAGAAAAATAAGATTTATGCTAAATTTGTAAAAAACATCAAGAAGTGAAAGACACAAGTGGTTCCTGGACAGCTTGTGTATGAAATGAATTGAAACCACAATCGTACCCTTGCATGATCAAAAGAGGCGTTTTGTTGTATTTTATGATTTTAGCAGGTATAAAAGTTTTTATTACATAACTCATATTTTTATTTCAGTGTAAATGAGATGTGAAACCAATATTTTGTGCCCAAAACCTGTGCTGTCTTGGTCAATATTATTTTTTTAAAAGTGGGAAAAAGTATTTTGCAATGCCTTCTTGGTAAGCTTTGGCTTATTCTAAAACACTATTTTTCAAGAACTGATGACAGTTTCCAGGTTGAAATAAGTAGAAAAATAGGCAAAGTTTTCTGAAAGGATGATATCAACTTATGGTTAGGCAAGCTATATAGAAAAGAAGAACATTAATTTCCGCAAGTGATGACAATTTAAAAGTGTGAAATTATTAAAATAACATTATGTTTCAACTGGTTCATATCACCAGAAATTACTAAAATGGCGGATCGACCGAACTCTATAAAACTGCTTCGCATTAGCTTTGAAAGGCTGATAGTTCGAGGGAAAATGATCCGCGTTTGAACTTGTTGATAAAAAAAAAGTTGTTAATTTGCTTTCTATACTGGGTAGAGGGGAAGAAGAAGTGGAAACTCTACAGGCCCGATTAACACGACAAAACTAAAAATGCAAGCTCGGTTTGATTCAGCCTATTTATGGACGGTACAGTTACTGGAACAGACCCGGAGAGAGAGTAGAAACTACTTGCACCCTAGGTGGCTCCAATTACATGGTAATTGGGGTGATGGCCAGGTTACCAGCATGCTGTCAATAAAATGCAATAAATGACATGTAACAATGCTGATAAGCTCAGGCCGGATTTTCCTTGATGCAGGAATTAATGAATGCGAGATATAAAATGATAGTGTGCTGTTTATAGTGCATGTGTGTGCATTTAACTACATTCGTTTACATTTGCCCATTTTTTTTCAGGAAGACTACATATATGGATATAAGACATCCAGTTTAATCAATTTTTTGATCAAAAAATGTTAAAAACGATGACAATGAAATGGGTACTAGCATTGGAATATAATTCAAAGCACAAAATTTATTCCATGAGGAAATTTGATAATAAGAAGGCCATACATTGAAAATACCTATGCTATTTTTTTTACCTATGTATGCCTGTCCATTAGTCAAATAAGGTAGATCTTGCTGCGACTTTATAAAAAACCTGTGTTATAAATAGATGGCAGTCTGAAGAATATGCTTATCGTTACATTTCATCCATATATTAAGTATGTCTGTCTATCTGTCATTTACTGAAAATGGAATCTGTAATAGCATGTTCTTGAAACGGCTAAAAAACATTTTTAGATTGGATAAGATGTTGTTTAAATCATGCATGCCGATGTAGCATGTACTAGGTTCTTCATAATAGAATTTTATTCTGCTCTGTTCTGTAATAAAACTCTGCTATACAGTGGTATCACCTTACACTAAAACAAGTGTAGATATGCACTGCATTTATTCTCTAATAAAGATCGTAAAAAATTGCTCATGCTGAAAACATCTGAAAAAGCATTTTCCTTGTAAATTATAAAGAACATTCAAAAAGAAATAAAAATAAAGTCAAAGCCTTAAATACTCTATCCTGAGGCACGTAATAGGAATTTCGGAACAAAAACATGTCATACACTAGCTCATGTAAATTGATAAATTATCTCTACTGACATGCATTTGCATTGTGTAACAATTATTTTGTTAAAAAAAAAAACAAAACATATACACATTTTTGACCACACATGACCTGTTTTACACTTGATCTAGGAATCATCAAGATTCTTCCCAAATTTCATGAAGATAGGGTCATAAAACTGGCCTCGAGAGACAAGCTTTCCTTTCCATTTGACCGGATGACCTAGTTTTTGATCCCGTATGACCCAGTTTTAAATTTGGTTCAGCAGTCATGATAAACATTCTGACCAAGTGTCATGGAGATAGGATGTGGCCTCTAGAGTGTTAACAAGCTTTTGATCTGGCCAGTTTTCGAAAGGAACCAAGATACTATGCCAATACAAGTTGTGTGCAAGTGTGAATAAAGTTTATTGCAAAGTGTGGTCCCTTTCGTGTTCACAGCCCAAAATACCAATTTTGGCCCTTTAAGGGGCCATAACTCTTGAACCAATGATGGATCTGGCCAAGTTTCGAAAAGAACCGAGATATTATTCCAATAAAAGTTGTGTACAAGTTTGATTAAAATTGACTGAAAAAGTGCGGTCGCTATTGTGTTCAAAAGAACTTGCGGACGGACGACGAATAAAGCGGATCACAAAAGCTCTTACTGTCACGTAGTGACAGGTGAACTAAAAACAAAATAACTCTTTGCTGGGCTTACGATTGATTAGCAATAGATGGAACTAACTATGACTACACAGTGCAGCGCACATGTAAACGAATTAAAATGAATAAAACAAGAACAACAGAATTAATGTAATGAATTACATACATCTCAAAATTACTTTCACATTCATTTTGTTCATCTTTTTCGAAACGGCCGCGAAGAAGAATACCCAATTTTCACGATTCTTTTTTATTTATTTATTTATTTTTTAAATAAAACAGGAAGAGTAAAACAATTACAGGTGGTTTACACTTTAAAATTAATCACGATTTTGCCAGTCTTGTCATAAATATTAATTTTCTCTTATATCCATATACACCTTTATCAAGTTTCCTGAAAAAAATGGGCAAATTTAAAGGACAAAAAGTTAAATGTACATGCCTTCACTATAAACAGCACACTGTCATCTTATATGTTATTCATTAATTCCTGCATCAAGGAAAATCTGGCCTGAGCTTATCAACACTGTTACATGTGATTTATTGCTTTTTATTGACGGCATGCTGGCAAACTGGCCATCACTTCAATTACCATGTAATTGGAGCCACCTAGGGTGCGAGTAGTTTCTACTCTCTCTCCGGGTCTGTTCCAGTAACTGGGTATTGGATGCAAGCTAGCATCAATGCCAAGTAATCCCGAGTTGAGCAGAACTCAACATTAGTATATGTTACAAGTTTTGAGTCATCCGCAGATGTGTATCGCAGTGATGTACATTGAATTCTGTAAAAAGCGGGGTATAGTCCCCAGTTAAAATAATCGGCTTACGCTTGCTAAACTAAACAGATCGTATTTGAGACTAAATAATAATTAGATAATTAAAAATCAGGCATCATATCTAAGAGGTGATCGAACAATTCTATGAGCTATGAATGTAGAAATATTGGAAGCACCCAAGCCGAAACGTTCCAGTTGAAAACTTAACTAAACTGTAAGCACAACATAAATGTCATGCTGAACGATCTGAGAAGATTGAAATACAACAGCCCTGACTGAATAATGCTGATTCCCTTGAGAAATTATTCGTTTAGAACTACAAATAAATGTCAATGTTAAGGTCAAAGAGGCAGTATTAATTATCTACCGTAAATCACAGTTGTCCGCTAGACTGACTAATTAATACCCACACATAATTATCAATTCAACTATTCCTCATCGCTGAAGTAAGGTAGAAGTTAGCAGTGCTTCGGTTACAGGTGTTCGCACGGAAAGAAGAGGAAACGTCGCTAGAGTGCACCGTTTTATCAATCATTTTACTAGCTCTAATAACTAACTAATTAAATATTCATATGTTATTGTCGATCAGCATTAGCTAGCAGTTATCTACAGATGTGACACATTGCAATTAAAATTTGTAAACATCGAGTACATGTAATTGTTACTGGGTAGAAACTGCATTCTAAATACATTTACTGATAGAAAACACCACCATTTCATCACCAGTGTATGAAAAATTGTTGAGCTCAAACTAATTCGAAAGGTTCGTTTATTCAATTTTTGGAAAATTTGTGTGGAATGAAGATAATTCTTTCAGAATATAGGGGAAATATAAGGTCCAGCTTCGTGTGTGGTGGCTGAAATATATATTGGAAACTTCATCAAATTGACACCCTATCACTAAAAATAATCAAGTTACTGAAAATGCCCTTTAAGTTTTAATAATAGAATTAATCGTTTTCGTTATTATAAATTGCGACGATTTCCTGTAGCTAATTACATAATTTTCTATTATGCTTTAAACATAAACATTCTGTAAGTAATCATATTTTGAAATAATTTTTCACACACTGAACCTTAAAATGACTTTCACATTCATTGATACAAATGAGCCGCGTGGCACCGCGTTTGCGACCAGCATGGATCCAGACCAGCCTGCGCATCCTCCGCGCAGTCTGGTCAGGATCCATGCTGTTCGTTTTTCAAAGCCTATTGCAATTAGAGAAACCCGTACCGAACAGCATGTATCCTGACCAGACTGCGGATGGATCCATGCTGGTCGCAAACGCACTATGTTGGTTTTCTCATGGCGCGGCTCAAATTAGACATGAAACATATGTACAGGAACCTGAGAAAATTGACTGTCAGTGGTAAAAATGATACATGTATTTCAACATAGTTTTACAGATCGTCACACCTTTTTTCCGTTTCACTCACATTGGCTTATATTGGCCAGATGATTGTACGAATGGTGGTGCTTGAAAAATTTTGACAATAAAACAATTGTTGCCTTGTAGGTTCTGTCGATATGAGATGGAAGAAGTGATATCAACCTTGGAATATTGCCCCATATCGACCTCATTTAATGACAGTTATTGTATAATGTTTACTTCTATTTGCATACATTTGTTACGTTTTATTTAGTGACATTTAACTTTGTTGCACTTGACAGAGTTTTTTACTTTAAGCTTAACATTCATTAAGGTCTAAAATATTCACAGGGGGTGTTATTGGTAAAATAGTGCTCACCTTAATGAATGAAACACCAAAGGAACGAGTCGCTGAATAGAAAAATGTAGGTTTCTGTAATATCTATATGGCTCGATAGATACGTAATCACTGACTACCAGAAAGCCTCTTTTTTTGTTTTCTGTAGTTCACCTCAGTTTTCAACAAAGGAAACTGTCAATAACGTATCAGGTTGTATCCCTGCTGGTATTTCTCTCGTCAACTGTCAAGTCTGGCTGCCTTTTAAATTGTCTATGTAATTTGTAAATGTTTTCCTTGGCCACAATGTGTGTCAAGATCCTAGATCAGAAGAATTGAGCCGCGCCATGAGAAAACCAACATAGTGGCTTTGCGACCAGCATGGATCCAGACCAGCCTACGCATCCGCGCAGTCTGGTCGGGATCCATGCTGGTCGCTAGCGGTTTTTCTAATTGCAATAGGCTTTGAAAGCGAACAGCATGGATCCTGACCAGACTGCGCGGCTCACATTATTTAAAGGTATACTAGACCCAAATTTCAAGTTAGAAAATATACACTTTTACTACATATAGTTTATACCCGTTTTTGCGTAGTAACAACATTATACAGTGAGTAAAAGGTATCGGACCCGTAATGGCAATCGGCAAATTACGTATTATCCGTGAGCGAGTTCGGCATTTTCCGGCTTTTTGCGGAAAGTTATGTGTGTGTTGAATCATTTTACGTCCGAAGAATGCTTAATTAGCTAACAAGAATGAGATATATATGAGCCGCGCCATGAGAAAACCAACATAGTGCGTTTGCGACCAGCATGGATTCAGACCAGCCTGTGCATCCGCTCAGTCTGGTCAAGATCCATGCTGTCTGCTTTCAAAGCCTTTTGCAATTAGAGAAATCATTAGCGAAAAGCATGGATCTGTTTTTTGGAAATTTACAATTTAGTTATGAAGGTAGTAGAGAAATAACTACTATATTATATTCATTCACGCTTAGGGAATGTTTTCATTGAAGATAAAATTGAACAAACTCATTTGCATAACCCATATTAAGTCTGAAGTTTGATTTGGCGAAGATAACACACCTTAGGAATCAATAATCGTTTTAAAGAAATGAAAAGGATATTTGACTAATTAACAGGCAGAGCATTAGCAGTGTTTAACCTCAAGGCCAGTTCAGTATGAACTGTATGTACAACCAAATGTACCATTTAGTATTAAATGTTAAATTTTTCGTTTCAAAATATTTTTGTACCTTTCAATATTCTTATTTGCCCACCCGTATCAATACAGAAATCGCAGATCTACGGATCCGGGGTCATTAGTTCGATTCCCGAGGAATACTTTCTCCAAGACAATATAATAAAAGACATTGTCTGAACATACTCGTCCTCTACATCTGATTCATGTGAAGAGGTTGGCACTTACTTGCGAAGAACAGGATAGTACTGGTACTGAATCCAGGAACACTGGTAGGTTAACAGCTCGTCGTTACATACCTGAAATACTGTTAAACAGCGGTCTAAACCCAAAACAGTCATATATTTAGATTGGTAAAATAATAGTGCATGTACTTGATTTGAATGATATTAGCATACTCTGCTTTCATTGTTCTGTACATATTTGAATTATTTTTCCCATGTCTTGCATGGTTATAGTGCGAATTATATATTATTGCATTTTTTGAATTATCTTTTTTTCATTCTACAGCAAATCAGCTTATATGTATATTGATATATTCTATGCATCACGGAATACATGCATGTTAAAATGAGGTGTTCTTACATTTGCTATTAGTGAATTGAAAATAAAATTCCTATTTTGGTGCAAATCCGTTATTACATCTGCCCACCAGTACTATTTATTTTCTCTCTCATCCTGTCCAAACAAAAAGTGTTCCCAGAGTAATGTTTGATTGCCAATGTGATCTTTGAATATCGACCTTACTTGCGCATTTCCATTTTAATATGAAATGTAATATCTTTCTTTAAACGTATGCGGTATTGTTAATAAGTCGTCGTATTTTAATGCAACGAGGACAAAATTAATGAATAGAATAATAGCGAATCACTCGCAATTGAGCATAAATCTGCCAGTGTGATATTTACCTTTGCTGGTTCTGAATCAGAGGAGTGCAAAAACTAATATTTTGTCATTTATTTTTGGCAAAAAGGTTTAAATAGTCGCTGGTTAAGGGGACTATGATATGAGCCGCGCCATGGGAAAACCAACATAGTGGCTTTGCGACCAGCATGGATCCAGACCAGCCTGCGCATCCGCGCAGTCTGGTCAGGATCCATGCTATTCGCTTTCAAAGCCTATTCAATTTATAGAAACCGTTAGCGAACAGCATGGATCCTGACCAGACTGCGCGGGTGCGCAGGCTGGTCTGGATCCATGCTGGTCGCAAAGCTACTATGTTGGTTTTCTCATGGCGCGACTCATATATAGAACTTTCAAAGTTGTTTTTTTTTCAAGGTGCAATACGTAATCTGAGACTTAGCCTTTCAAAATTTATTTAGTGATGTAAGTCATAGAATTTTGTAATTGGTAAAGTTATAAACCGTAATGAACTATATTCAAAAACTTATTTCTAAAATATAATTCCATTTTTAACAGACTAAGTCGTTGTTAATGCTATTTGCATGTGTCCGACCAGAGCTGGTGGCATAGAATGCCTCATGAAGGCCACGTGTCAAATCTGATGTAACCCCATGGGGTTTAATCTCACCCTACTCTTTAACGTGTCTTTTAAGAATGGATATCCATATAAGTATGCATACCGCTGACACGTTATCATTGTTCAGATTATCTAGGCCTCTTGATTCATTACACTGTGAAGGCCTGGATACTTGTTTACCTTATTTTGTGCACGAGTTTTACAGTCAAAGTGTTTAAACCTATAGCACCTAACGAAGTAAAGACTAACTATGTATTTGTAACTTTTGAAAATAGGTAATCATTTTCTTAGTCATTGTGCTTAGGGTCGTTCAAAAATATGTAGAGTAATGCCGTAACTTCAAAACTAGCTAGTAAAGATATCTTACGTTTTCAAACCATATTGCCTCTGATACCATATACCAAATATGAAACTGTTACCAGTTATATTTGTGCTGTCTTCATTTGATTAAGCATTCCGGCCCACGTCAGCGATGTCTCCATACCGTCAACTTCGTTTAGAAAATGTTTCGTAATTAGTTTTATTTTGTATTTAAATCTAAAGAAAATATCTGTGATTGAAATTCTGTGTATCAAACAAAGAATAAGAAGATTCATTTTCAACATGGCATGACCCTTCGTTAATGTAAATATATATTTAACCTTTAGCCTACTAAATATCTAAAATGGACTGGTCCCTCATTCAATTTGGACAATACCATTAATTATTCGAAGAGGTGTTCAATGAATATTTACTGACTGAATAGCGAACAGTGCAGACCATGATCAGATTGCAGGTTGATCTTGGTCTGCACTGGTCGAAAAGGCAGAATATCTTGCCACCAGCAGGCTGAAGGTTAACTAAGATGTGAAGATATTGGGTTTCATTAATTGTTTAATTCGAATGACTGATTGACTTTAATTAAATTTTATGGAAACATCGCTTGAAATTTATAAAAATATATTGATTTCATGATTTCGATGTTATTCTTTATTACAAATAATATGTAACCGATTTTCAGTTACTGACGTTTTACATTTGAGACTAGGCCGCTAGGGCTTTGCTCCCCTCAAGGGGAGGGTTTGAGGGGAGGGTATGTAATATTGTTGAGAGAATCGCATTGAAGGCTAACAACAAATAGCAAGTATACATATTATAGTTATAATTAGCCCAATATTGCGATCATGCATTCTTGTGGTATGTGATCTGCAAGAATGCGTGCAATGTGTATGGAATGTAGTAGCTTGTTTTTGCCATTGAAACCATATTTGTCTGCAAATGTAAGTATTGTCTTTAAATGCATTCTTATCTTAGGTCCATCTGATTGCATATTTGTATTTTACATTTAGAGTAAAATTTGCTACAAGAAACATATAACCGCATTTATCTTAATCCCAGCTTTGAATTTCTATTCCATTGTCTTTCCTCCATCAATGTTTTATGTCTGCAGCGATGAATTCATTTGAATACAGTCAGGAAAAGAACAAGCATGATTGTACTTTTATTGTCACACCTTTTAATATTTGCGTAGAAGTACACAGAAGGAACAGAAGCTCAGGGATTTTTTCTCATTTTCTAAAAGGCACTGCGTTTTACACCCCTCTATTCGTTTAGCTAAGATTCTTACTTTTTCTCTTTCTTTTCACATGTTCTTAATTATGTCGGGCAGCGCACCGTTGAACGATTGTCTAGTTTGGCAGATCAATGTATCGATGAAGATGTAGACTTTCGTCCTAAAACGATTTGGATGAAATTAGATACTTTTATCAGCTGCTTTTGTTAAAATCGAAGAAATTATATTAAGAAATATGACATACAGAGAGCATACCTCCTGTGTTGAAAAATGTTGTAACCAGTTATCGTACAAGAAACACACATTAGAGGGAACTTGTTACTAAAGAAACAAAAAAAAAATATTTTTTTTTTAATTTATTAGTGAAAAAATATATAAGTTACAATAGAACTATAAATCACACATATTCACTAAAAATCTGACACAGGAAAATTATTACTTCCACCCAGCTGAGAAGCTAGCCTATTGCATATGCCTAAGGAAGACGGTCTTAGTTTCTAAACTGTTCAGTTAAATTTATTATGGCTAACCATTTCCATATAATGTTTATGATAAAATTGTGAAGCTTTTGAAATCTTTAGTGATATATGAACAAGGTTCTGAAAATGTTTACTTCAGATTTAGTTGCAAACAAATATATTTTGTATACAACAAGACAAACATTAAAATGTCGAATAAATAAAAGAGTGAAAGAAGTTTTAGCAAATGAGGTTTCCCTAGATACTAATCAATTCTATATAAACTTGCACAAAGTAGCAATAAAAACAATTATACTTACAACAGTGTCTTACTTCTAAACAAGTTATAAAAAAGAATTTTCTATGCGACTGTACTTATAATACGTGGTTGCATCTGCTAGTTAATGACAAAAATCGCCCGCAATGACGAAGAAACAAAAATGTACTTCATAAATTAAAAACAATTCAAAGAAAAAACCAACTTAAATAAAGTTATTTCCGTTCTTTATGGACGACACAAATATCAGGTTACACTTTATTTACTTTTCCAGTATTAATAATACTACAGGAAGTCCATAGTTTAACAAAAAGAAATAATAAAACATTATAAGCCTAGATTTTAAAACTGTATCTAGTTCGGGGCTGTGAACAATGTAAATTGAATTTTCTGAAAATGTGCTTTGACATCAATGACAGAAAAAAATGAGAAATTTGAAATAGGAAAGTAGATACAAATATTTTGTTATTTACCTGTCAAATTAGTCGTTTTTACATTGAAAACGACGTAAAGGGCATAAAAATACGCCATATTTTAAACCCGACCGACAGAACCAGTCGGGTATCAGTTGTGTTTTTTTACATGTCAATTTTTTTTATACTTTTAATACTAAGGGCAATAAAACTATTATTATTATGATACATAGTATATAAATTATCAGTTTTTTATTACTTTTTTCATCACTAAAATATCGTCTATAATGATATTACTACATCTGGTTTATGTCCTCACCTCCAGTAACTTCCGTTTAGCCCATGGAATCTAGTCAGACGATATTTCATGAAATGGTCTGCCTTCAGGGGCGCCACCAACAAGACATGTCATAAATCAGTTTCATAATAAAAACATTAACTGATCACCTGCATCTGTTACGGCATTGATAATTTACTGCTTTTATTCAGGAGCCTCCGTGGCCGAGATTTGAAGTCGTTGAATTTAAACCATATTCTTCGCAACGCAAAGGCTTCGAACCTTGCTTTGGTTGTACAAATTCGTGCACATGAGGAAGTCATATATCTACGCTATATTGACTGTCCAGAATCTGAAAATTAGTTGTTATTGACAATGTCCACGAGGTCATCATAATTTAGTAGACAAGCAGTCGCCAAGACTAGACATCTAATGTTTTTAGTTAGATTTAATTTGAAATAAGGTTTTCGTGTTTCTTGCGAAACAGAGACGCAATAACCAATACTATTGTTAAAAAGAGATCACAGATGCCTATTCGATTATTTCAGACAATTTCGACATTAAAAAGATACGGTGACAGATTATTCTCCATTGTATAAATCAGGACATTGGCCTTTCTTACCATATGTAGATCAGTGATACGGCGGTTGTCGTCTGCAACACGTATTTGGCAATATATAAATATTGCATTCCTAAGAGGGTGATATGAAAAATGTTCACCGCGAGATATATGAATATCGACCGAGGCGCTAGCCGAGGTCTATATTCATATTTCGAGGGGTGAACGTTTTTCATATCGCCCTCTCAGGAATGCAATATTTATTTTATTATACCGAAAGTTTATAAGGGTCAAAACATTTACTGGAAAATCAACATAATTTATTTAACATTAAAAAGTGATTACTGACCAAATAATGATTACAGAATTAACGAGTATTTACTTGCTATGGCGACTTTGCTGTGTAATAAGACTTTTTTGAAAGATTTAGTCGAGACGTTTACATATCGCTGACACCTACAGTATATTTATTCTAATATTTCAACATCGCGTCAATCAGTAACATTCGAAAAACGGCGATAACGTTCTTTTTTTTAAACGAAACGTATAAGTGTGAGTACTCATTTTCTTAGTTAGATCATTTCCAATCTCATGGTGGTAGTTTCGATTCAACATTAGATGAGAAGTTGTTTTCGAAATATTTTGCACGTAGCATAAAAAAGAAAATTCGGCCGGATTCGCACTTGCAAGAGCACCAGAAAAGGGTAATTTAATCCTAAAGTATAATTATATAAGCGCCTCGTCTGAAAATTTATCGACTCAGTCTTTTATTCAATGCATAAGTATCAATCTCTCAATGGGTGATATGAAAAAATAATATCACATGCGCAGAAAAGCAAAATAACGGTGTTGCGCATGTGATATGAAATCACGGATCATATCACCTGCGCAGAAATTGAAAATAACGGTTTCGCGCATGAGTTATAAACTCATTTGGGAATATGATATAATATTCAAGTTAAACTAATGGGAAATTTGCATTGGGCATTTATGTGAGGTATAATAATTGTAAATGTTGAGCAGTATTTTGTACAAGTTAAGGCTTAGCAAAAGTTCCTTCTAGGGCATACCTATATAAATATAAAATGATCATCTTGTAAAATTTTGGTTGCAATGTCTGTTTTATACTGCCAAAAAATTTCAAGTAAGTATTAACATAAATTGTTAAATCCAACAACAAATTAAATCTGTTACCACTTTCAGTAGAGTAAATACGGCAATAAGACATTGACCCGGTTAATCAATTACGATTCGATGCGTGAATTTGTTGCGCATAATTAGAGGGTCGCAATGGGGTTTGTTTTCATATATTAACTATGCATTTCAAGGTAACGATAATATTTAGTTGTTTACATTTAAATTTGCTGATATATGTCTATCTGGTCGACTGAATGTATGTTATGTTCCTCAAGAATGGAAGAAATAACATCCTCGGGTTTAGTAATATGTAATCCACGGAACGCGTTCAGTCAGACAGTCGCCTCAATTAGGAAAGAATAGTCTAACGTCAGAGGTTATTTCTAAGGTCACGGAGTTTTATTGGCCAGCTTGTAATGACAACAGCTTTCGGTATCAGTAGCTCAGTCAAGTGTGACTTATTGAACTATAATATTCCTTCTCTAGATAAGGAATAATGATAACCTTCGTAGACTACACGGGTTTGGAGTCACACCGACACAGCTCATATCATTTGGCGACTATCCAGTTTTTACAGGGAAGAGGGCACAATGTGCCTCTTCGGAAGTATTTCGAAAACCGGCCTTCCGCTGGGTGGCTTCCATACAAATCATGACCCGAACTGACCTAAAATATACAAATTTGAGTAATAACATTAGATTAATGATACTAGATGTAACGAGAAATAGCTAATAATTCTGTAAAGATCACGGCCCAGTTGTTCAAAACGTTAACGAGCTGTTAAACTACTGTCGGTTAAATTTGGATTCAAAATATTTGTCTCGGTGTGAAACACTAATATAATGTTTTGATTTTCTGTAAAGACCTTTCAGTGTTAATAATCCTTAACTGAAACATATGTTTCTTCAGAATCGTTTAAAGTGACGAACTATTACACTAAAAGTTAAACAACAGTTAGCCTGTTAAAATTTCGAACAACTTGGCCCAGGAATTTAGAGCAAAAATAAAACAGTTAAATAATGTTTTTAAATTAAGGCATAAAACTGTACATCAATCTTTAGAATACTGATTCAGAAACACTTTATAAATTTTGTACATACTTTATACAGACTATAACTTTAAATAGCTGTTGGTTTTTTCAGATTAATATCAGATGCAATTTAGAAAAAACATTTTACCGATGATCTGTGATTCCACAGAAATCCATTTGATTCTTATCTCACCAGATTGATTTAATATCTCTAATGGAAGCCTGTCTATACAGTTATCCTGTTCAAATGATAATAATTCTGACATTAACCTAGTGTAATACAAATGTTTAGCCATCAGCTCCAAATAACAATAACTGGTGCCAGGGTATTATACAGAGTGTCGCCTTATAAAAACAAGGCACAGCGCGTATAAAGAATGCAGACTCTTCAACACGCAACCCTGTAGTAGTGTATGTATTGATATGTACATAATAAACATACAAAGACAAAATAATATATAATATATAAAGACAAAGAGGACGAAATAAACAAATATAAGAATACAGTGGGGCACCGCTCTGGAAGAGTTATTGACGAAACACGACTGGGGAGTGGTGCACCTAATCATACTCTTAACCCCCATCATCTACCAAAACACAAATCAGTGTAAGTAAAAGTTACCTCACCAGGTGAATCTTTAACGCACACAATTACATACACAATGGCAACCGAAGGTAAGGTATGTAAAACAACACAAAAACACTCTTGTGAATATATATTAAAACAAACCTTAAGAACCAAACACGCAAGTACTCAATGCTTTGCAGAAGAAAAAAACATTGAAGGCCTGACGAAACAGAAAAGAAGGCAGATAACACAACAGCTCAGTTTGGTAGTTATGGGGTCCTTTGCCTGTACCTTTATAATTTTACCAATTACAACTGCAAAATTGCCTTTGCCCAAAAAATAACCAAGTTGCAAACAAATTTTGCATAAAAATGGGGTTTGATATACGTTCTCGCAGATGTGCCTTTCGGTATATATTAAAGGTAAAATTAAGTATTTATTATAAGTAAAGCGTTGCTGGAGAAGTTTATTCGTATTACATTGATTACGTTCATTCGGCATAACCATAAGCTCTTGCAAACCAAATTAACTTACATATATCAATCTCTAAAGAAACATGCAAGCTTAAAGACGCACACACGCATGTATTCAATACCTTTACAGAAGTCAGACCATCAGGTAAAACAACACAAAGGGTATACAATACACATATTTCACTTAGATTTATTTTTAGCTGTTTTTGTAGCTCTAGATGAATCCACGAATGATTGTTGTTGTACTTATTTAAACTATGCTTAGCTCTACATGTATTGTGTACTGTTTTATATGTACAGTGCTGTGTATACATACAAATATGTTAATATAATGTTTACATAGATACTACGAAGTAATTGTTCATATTTTCAAGTTCGGGTCTATGTCTTTAATGGCCTGACGTAGGTACGCCTGCAGATTAGCAACATTAGTAGTCCTTTCAATTGTTGTACATGCTATTAGAAACTGATTCACTAAGAAGTATTTATTTCTAAATTTCGCTCGGTAAGTTTGTAAAGTATGTGCATGCTGATAATGATCTGCACTGGTCGCAAAGGCAGACTCATTCGTTTGCAGCACGATAAGGGCTAATGACCTCTGAAAAAAGCGCTTGTATCCCGTTTGACGCAAGATGGAGGAATATAATATGTAATGATATCTATATAAATATGTCAAATGTAGACGGCTGTTGATTTGTATTGACACCGTATATCATCTTATTGTCAATATGCCACTCAATGTCAATAATTATATGTTAGTTCTTAGCTAGAAAAGGAAATGACAAGATTTCCTGTAATTACAGAATATCAGATTTATGTCATAAATTTAGATTTATTTGGCGAATGGGAGAATCTGTGCTGACAGTGATAAGTTGTTCTGTTTATCCTACCTCAAGATTTATATATCTTATTTCTTTCTTTCACATTAGCCAAAATGGCACACGTAAGGAATTATGCAGCCAAATATTTTTTTACTCGGTACACTACGCATGTCTCAAAGTCCCTGAAATCCTTAGGATATTACCATAATAATGCAGATGGGGTTAGTACATGTAATTGTAAGCAAACAGAGAAGTGTGACGTTTGTATTTACAATTGCCTACATGACAATTTATTCAACAATCGCTGTGCTAAAGCTTTCAGACGCTTTTGTCCAAATTGCCATTGTCGTTTATTTATTTTAACTATTTATCTAATTCGTAAAATCAAGTTCAGATATTGTAAGAATCACAGCAGAATTAGAAACGAAATACCGGGTATTTTTTATTCACTTCCAGTTCATTTCAAAGCACACAATACGGTAACGTTACTGTACATTATCGTATTGAGATATCATCTATTTAATGCGTAATCTAGTCGTTCGTTTTCATAGTTTTTCAACTTAAGTGGTGACTTAGCCAAATTGCGAAAAGAAATGTCTGATTACTGGAAAAAATTATTTGATCTCACATAACTAGACAACTGCTTAGATATTCATCGCGCATTTCTTTGCTTCTAAATTTGACAAAGCTGCAAGACATATATTAGAGTGTTGTTATATTTTCTGTTGCTTTAGGATTATGGAGCCAGTTCAATAGATGTATAATATACTTCCGCTTAAGCCGGTGCTAGGAGGTGTTGCACATTTTATTACCTCACGTGAACAGAATTAATGACACCGAGCTTGCTATTATTCTGCTTGTTTCCAAAGAATCTTTTAAAAGTTTTGATTATAATTACTATTCGCTACAACTATGTAAGTATCAAAACATAGAAATATTTTATTTTCCTTGATATAACAAAATATTAGATAAATATAGTCATGCCTAGGGCGCTCGGCAAAATTTAAAATGAAAGCCACACGGAACCGCAACTTACGCAAATATACTGTAAGTATCCAGTCTTAAACACGTGTGGGATATAGATGTCGGCAGTTCTGCTTTTTTCGAACGAAGCCTTTACATTTCAAGATCTTTGGTAGATTTTATACATCTACATTACAGTGACTGCTTTCTAAAAAGTTAATTCTGTTACAAGGTGTATAAATCAATATTGCAATTATCGCTTTTTAATAGTTGTTTATTGACATGTTTTATAAATAAACACAGTCATTCCATGACAATTGCATTGAATTCTCTCTACCAGTAACAGACATTACGATGATACACCATACCAGTTTCTACCTATTCAAAGAAATATATTGCAAGATTTTGTTTAAGTTAAAATAATTCAAGAAAATTAGGTGGCTTTAAGCAGTTTACTGTCTTTGAACATGACAAATGACCAGACAATATACAGTGGCGGAATATATGGGAAATTAAAATCTAGATTTCAAATATAACAACTATAGGGTTATAATAACAGTTCTTTGATCTGCAGTAATTTATTCGACTTGAGTGGTTTCACCAGGCCTAGATTAGATACCATGAGGCGCCTGCGCCAAGTGTTTTCCAGTCTGATGAAATTCACGAGAATCGAAATGCTTCATTGCAGGGCAAGGTACTGTTTTATTGACTCTTTCATGATATAGAGATAGTACCTAAGTTTTTCAAATATAGGTTTGAAGTTAAAAAGTTTTGAAATGAAGGCAAGTGTCCATATATTTCTCAAAAATAGATAATAGATAATATTTTAACCAGAAGTGTTATGAGCATTTAATATTTTAATGTAAAAGGAAAGTTTTTGATCGAGGAAATGTAACTCTTCTTGAACATGCAGAGCAGAAACTTCAAAGGGACATAATACAGTGAATATTTCCTAATTGGGTGCTTTTGATTATTATTCATTTGTGTTCTGGATTGCTAAATTGTGATCTATGATACTGTGTGCTAAACATTTAGAACATCTGGAACAGTCTGTAAACAGCAAAAAATTCTGTAGCAGAATGCAACTATTTAAGCTCTAACCGGGACTCGAACCCAAGACCTCTCACACCTAAGACAGACACTCTACCACTTCCCTATAACAGCAGTAGCTAAAAACTATGCAGTTTAGGTGCACCTATTATATTACGTGAACTTGAACAATTTTGTGACATCATAATCGGTGAACTCCGGATTATCGGCGTATTTGCTTTGTTACCTAACGGCAATTTTCGTTTAAAGAAAAAATATAATCTAATGCTGCCAATGTTTAAATCGGTCAAAACTGCCCAAGTTTCTCTGACGTGTTGTTCAGAGTATGAACTTACTAACCTGTAGTACCGGTGAAATATAACTTACACTGAATCTTTTATATTTGCCCTTTTAGCAGGTGGCGAACGGCAAAGACCGTGAGTTTTATAAGCAATTATTTTACCAGTTTTGAGAAGATTTCAATTGATAAGAAATTAGTTACAAACTAAATACCTTTCTGTAACACATGGAGTCATTAGCATTCTATGTCAATCAGTATTTAGACTAAGTTCGACTGCCATTCATTCATTCCAAAGATTCATAGACAGAGTCCGTTGTTTACATTTTTAATCGTAACCGGTGCACTTGTAAAAACCACTTTATTTTGAAAAATCAAAGTATGCGAAGAGCTATGGTACGGTCTCTACATGATATACATATACCTTTTTTCAAATGTTATATAGGCTAAAACTGACTATAAATTTCGACAAAAGCCCGGTAACTCGTTTGAAACGGTAAACTTATTGACGCATGGAACGTCATACGTCATCATTAGTTCCTTTATGACGTCATATTTGACGTCACAACTAAAGCAAGCAGTCCCACCATCAGTTATTATTCAGTATCCGATGGAAAGCTGAATACAGTGTTTTTCATATAGAAAAGACGTAGGTATGTAATAAATCATCACATTGTTCTTAAACTTATTGCCTTGTTGTGCTCACAGGCTTAGGATGACAAAATTTAATGAGAATTTTAAATCAAATCTCATGGAATGTATTTCTGCCATATCTTTATACTCTCTATCTTATCTGTTTATTGAAACACGTTCACTTGTTGCTCTCTGACACTGTGACATGAAAATAATTAATCTACGTTACGAAATGATTTATGGTTTAATAATTAAAACATTCGAGCCAAGACAATCGATTTCATCTCAAGAATTGTCGTAATGTCATAAGACTTCCTATCTTAATTAATAATGTTACCAGACTATGACAAGTTCTTGATATATTGTTCGATAGATAAAATACTTCTTGGTGTTTTATTCAGAATTAGTAAAAACGTTTTTAAACAGGCCGACCTGATGAGTGTTCTGCACGTATATAATACCGGAAGTCATGTCTCATCGTCATTCATTCTTATAAAATAGAAAAAGTAGAAAACCACAGGTCGCCCAACACGACATAAACGAAAATGTTGCAGGCTTGGTTTGATTGAGCCTGTTCATGGACGATAGTGGAAATGCATGCTACCATCCGCCGGTTGATACACGTTATAAGTACCAGAATGTAATTTGGAGACATCCGCAGATGTATTTATACTTAATCTGGCATACAAAATATTGAATCTTCAAGCGAATAAAGACTTTATTTTTAGATATTAAAATGATTAACTATGGATAGCTAAATCAAAAAAATATAATACTGTACTTTTTATCCTATATCTCGTCTCAGTCTAAACAATACAATAAGCTGATGATGGAGAAATATTTCTACTTTATCACTGATTAAGTGTAAAACACATGCGTTTACATTTTGCACGCAATCATACTCACGGCTATTGAAAATATTGATCTTAAATACTGAACAATATCCTCTTTAACCATATGAAAATAATCTAGATTTGTCTTACGAATTTAATATACACGATTCTATTCGTTTTCTATAAAACAAAAAGATAGAAACTGTTACGATATAAGCCAGAGTCATTGTTTCTACACCACAGTTACTCACCCCAGCGTCAAATGTCGTAACGGCGCGCCGGATTAAAAAAACACACAAAATGGGCAAATACTTGCTAGATGTTGTCAAAGACGAATGTAGTAATCTGTGATATTGTGTAAGAATCAAAATAGTGATTTTCTCGTGAATAAAAGCTATTTTTGTCGTTCAGCATCGTATCATTTTGTCGTTGGTGCTGCGGCCTGATGATAGAATTGCTTCGCATCTGAACTCAAACATTTGTACTACTACATTTAAACTACAAATGACTGTTTGAGATATATTATTTCTTCAACAATAAAAGTTACGGAGGAACCAATTAGTTTGTTATAGTCATTAAATGTTTCTTCCCTGTATCAACATCATTTGATCTCATCGGCTTCAGGCCACCTAATAGAAACTATTTTTAAACATACCTGATTGTTACAAATACATGTTATTGCATATTAACATCAATCAGTTTAAATTCATGGTTTAATTAATTAAAACGTCATACTGGTTCATACTGGTTCCACTTGCTTCTTTGTTGTGTTGACGTTTGTATGCAAGAACTGTTTAGCCCTATCTAGTGTTTAATAATTTATCAAAATGATTTCTGACTTATATTTCCTTTTTTACAAATTTCACACAATGGGACATCGAGGATCTATTAATTTAATACCTTAAACAACTTCACATCATATCCATCATGGTTATTTTTGTTTTGTTTTGTTTTTAATGAATTATACTCTTGTGGAAAACTATAGGGAAATGATTTTCTCATACATCATTTGCAGGAACAAGTAATTAAATTATATTTAGTATTCAATCTTCTTCAAAACTCAATTGCATATATCCATAACATTGCACACAGATCATATTTCATATTGAATTAGTCATTATATGCAAATGCGAATGAATAGTTTTAATATTATTTTAAATTCATGTTTCTAATCTATTACTCAGAGAGCAGTTTCTAATCAAGCAATGCTTTTCACAGGCAGTTGATGGATTTACTGTGATATCTCCAGGTTGTGATGAGTCAAACACAACATGATATTGAAACGTTCATTCGTCCCTGCGAATCACCCCATTGTAGTCTTTAATTTTAAAAATAATGAAAAAGGGAAACGCTATTTCATGACGCTAAATATCATAGGCCGACGTGATATTAATGCGTAATCGCGTTTTAACAGTATTAAAATACGGGTGGTAGCACGTTCCGCGGAATAAAATGAGTGCGTAGACGTCTAATGAGTTATTCTACGAGCCAAATAAACTTGTGTGAATTAGGCGTAATATTGTTCTGTCAAATCATTTCGATTCCATTAATGCGTTTTTATTTAAATATTGGACCAAATTTGATAAAATCCTTTCTCGACGTCTGTATGGCGCCAAATAACATGTCGACGTGACGTCAATAGTTCCTTTGTTAATACAAATGTGCATATTTTTTCATATATAGTAGAATAACAAATGATATATAGCAGAACCATGTTTAATACATTTAAACACGACAAAAGCCCCTGTGGAATAATTTCACGAGAGCGTAACAATTATTCGGAGAGCTTAGATTTATTAAAACATGTTTCTTTTACATGTCATATCTATCATGTAAAAAAGTATATGATATTGTGAAGCACTATAACTTTGCGCATGCATGGTCGACGTGACGTCAGCATGACCGAGTTTTAATAATATGTTAGCAGGGCGAAGCGATTGATTGACTCAGCCATGAAAATTTGCCCCTCACTAATATTAAGGACTTCACAGTATTCTTACATGTATGTCAAGTTCCCTCAAAACAATTGTCAGTATATCAGTTTCAGTTTTTGGTAGAGATTCCTGATTCAGTAGAAGATCAACGAAAAATGCTTCTCTTTCATTGGTGTTCTTGCATGTATTCATTCAGGCGAACTAATAAATCCCTATGTTAAGGTCATCTCAAGTAAATCACAGTTGCCCTATATAGTGATTAATTACCCGCATATATCAATTCAACAAATGAAGTATGTACTGGCAATGTTTCGGAACAGAATGAGAGAAAAATGTCGAAAGAGCGCTCCATTTTATCAATCATTTCGTAGTAGTAATCAGTTAGTAATTAAATATTCATATTTCATTGCCGGTCAGTGGTATATTAGCTAACATACATCTGCTGACGTGGCAAATTGTAATTAAAATCTGTAAACTGAGTAATTGTTACAATTACTGTTTCTAGACTTGGGAAGAATTAGACAAACATGTGCTTAATTTATTCTATTTCCAGACGACAACACTAATTCATCACTGGTACATGACAAATTGCTGTACTCAGAATATTTGGAAAGTTTTTTATTCAATTTATGGGGAATTTGTACAGATACGAATTGTCTTCCATTCGTTTGGAATATAGGGGTAATTTGGAAGGAATAAATGTCTTAGTTTTTAATCGATTACTCCAGACAATTGCTATGGTATATACGTTTTATGACTTTAAAAACTACACATCCATATATTTAATTATGATAATTAATTCAGTCCTGCATCTTGTATTCAGATGATTTGATAATCACTTATTTTAATTCATAAGGTCGGATTACGTTGTTTTTTGTTCTGTATTCTTGCAGTAGGACCGTTCACGCGTAGATTTTTCCGTGTGGAAGCTATCAAGCTGGCTTACGGAAGGTCGGTGATTCTGCCTAACTACCCGCCCGTGACAAAATAATTCTCGGATGGGAAGGGTATCAGATCTTTTTTCCTCCATTAAAAGCTGCAACAATTTACAACATGACCTATTATTGTGTTGGTGTGACGTTAAAGACAATAAAGCAAAAACAATAATTCTAAAGGTCTTTTAAACTGTGATAGCATTACAGACATGAAACATACTTTCTGTTGTTGAAATTATACATCACAATAATGATTATATAGTTCCTGATTTTTTTTTCTGCTTATCTTGCAAAATATTCCTTAAGTAATATCTCTGCAAAAACTGCATTACCTTGTCACTGACTTACAGCGACAAAAAAGAAACAGTAATAATGTTTTATTACACCATATGTGTTTCTATAACATACAGCCAGTACAAGCCTTAAAACTGTCTAAAACATACACCTATTGTCTAACATTCACTTATTTAGACATTTAAACAAATAAAGGCAAAAAAATGTAGCTTGACCTTCTAAATACAATCCATGATCACTTTGTCTTATCTTGACTAAATACTAGTGTCAGATTTTCTTCTCAAAGACTATTTTCTAAACCAGATTAGAAGGATGTTCTTTGTGCAACTTCGTTACAACGGACAATTACTAAGTATATATAGAGGTAAATATTAGAGAAATTATAATAATATAATATCACGACGATCTTGACTTTTTCGTGGGGACCATGTTTTAAGTCAGAGAAAAGCCTCAAACTATCCATTATGTGAAAGAATGGACAATCTCGGCGCGTTGTTTTCACATAGTGGACAGTTTTCGACTTTTATCCTTTACAGAAAGATTTCCATTTTAGTTATTAAGACCAAAATATTACGCAAAATCAGTAAAACATTATATCTTATTTGACATTATATTGAACAATGGTAATGTCAACAACCTACCATTTAATTATGTGTTAACTCTAAAACTGTCACATACATATGTCTGCCTGTGATATGTTATTATTTTCCTATTCTACAATATTAGTCAAGGACCAAGATCAAAATTTAGTCTACAGATATTCTTGCGTCTTTGGTTCTGTTAGTTACGGACTTTCTTTCTTTGCCTGTTCCATTACACAATATACATTAATAGAAATAAAGATAAAACTTCTTTTTTCGAGAATAAAGAAAATACTTCTCATTTCAGTTCCTATATACACTCTAGATTGGGTTACATTAGCGATGGTTTTATTTTCGGAAAGGCTGCTTACCATGACATAGCCAAACAATCCTATCAATCCTAAATATTAACCAGAGTATCACTTTACAAGTATCATATTTTTTATAATTATCATTAGTAAAACTGCGTATCAAAACTGTTGAATGAAAGTATAATAATTAGCTATGAACTATTTAAATCAACAAATGTCCTTCCAATTTATCCAGTAGGAATTTATTTCTTGATTATGTATAAAATTCTAAGCAGGTGGCTTAATTAACTACTCACCATTCTTAATTCATGAGTTCGGACTCCTGTATAAATTTAAAAAGAAGTTTCTCTTAAAGTTACATATCGCTTTAAACTGTATGTGATTTAGTTTCCCATTTAACAACCAGTGAGTGATGTGGGGATAGCAATCTGTTTGAAGAGATAACATTTGTTTCTTTTTCTAAGCTGCAGCTCTTCGATATATAAACATATTTAAAGTGTTATGCAAGAAACACATTGCAATTTACTGAAAATCACTGAAATGAATTAGAAACGCACTGGTTCTAATTCTTGGGTAGGATAATAAGATTATTCTTTAGTACATTTATGATAAATCAAGAGTTGATGACAGGTATATGTACTATTTATTCCTGCTGTAATACATTTTTGTTTAGGTATCTGATGTCTAAATTCTCAACAACCTAAAGAAACCTGCAAAGTTTACATTGTGATGTTTTCAATTTAATAAATGAAAGTTCAGGGAACAATGTTGTAAATAAATCAATAACATGCAATTACATCCGGCATTTTCAATTTTCTTTATTGATACGAAACATTCTCATATGAACCATTTTGCAGAACAGGTTTATGAAATATATCAAATATATCATAGTTCATATCCATTTGGTAATGTTAGACCCAATACACAAATTAAAAACGTTTGACAATTTTAAGATCACGTTGTCAATTGATTTCTCTGGGAGTATTTACTGTAGACGTACATTTATTAGCGCGACAAAAATTTAGCGCAAACGCAATTTTTGGTGAAATATCTAATTAATGCGTGGACGTGAATTAGCGGTCTCGCGAGACCGCTAATTTCTAATTTTAGCGCTGTCCGAGATGAAGCTCTCGGAGATTAACGAAGATTTTCGGAAATAAACTTAACTATCGGCAATTTTTATGTAATGTGTTTCTGCTGTAATTATTCTAATACGAATCTGACTGTCGACCCTATACAACCTGAACATGTACCAAGTATGACTTTAAGATAGTGTGCCGTGAGGAAACTTGTATTTTTTCAATGATACTTTCAACTGTGATGTAGCTTTATGTTTTCGTACAGTATTTAAAGTATAATATTGCCTACGTAATTGTATTATCTTCTTGTATATAATCATAACAATCTGCGTGTTTTATATTCTGTATACTAGTTCTAATTGCTGAAATAAAACGAGATTGTCGCACATTTTAATCATTGAATCCTCTTTGTCCTACATGCATTGTGTCTTATTACAAACGTTCACACCTTTCCGTAAGCGAGCAACTGCAACAACGGACATGCCCGGTGGTGATACGGAAATCGATAACAACTTGATCAAATGAGAAAAAAACACAAACTACAAGGTTAAATATTTTATTTTGCATTCTCATATATTTAAAACAATAATATGAACAATAAACAAGAATATCATACGAACCTTAAAATATTAGCAAGCAGTGTAACTAGTGCAAACTCCCAACAGTATTTATTTACAAAAGTTCGAAGAAAACATCATCAAATGAAAATGTACATGGAAATGCTTGGACAAATTAATACGCGGACATGAATTAGCGCACGTGCGATAGCGCTAAAAGCGCTGTTATAAGTACACCGCTAAAATAAGTAAGCCTACAGTACCAGATGAACAGACAGGCAAAATGTGTTAGGTGCTTTCTTGACACTAGTTTATATGTAACTTGTATCAACCTGTCTTGATTGAGTTCATCGCTATGGAGGTAAGAGAGAAGAGAATATTAAGCTCCTTTTAAAGTAAACTTACACGTTTGATAAACTGGTAGTAGTGGCGTATCAACATTTGGCACAATATCACAGTTATTTGCCCTCGGTTGAACACAATAAGGAAGTTATTACGCAGAAAATAGTTCCTCTGTTTGATAGTGAATATAGGTGAATTTTAGAGTAAAAGACCTGCAATAAATGACATAATTCAATAGAGGAGATAAGAAATAGTAGGTACACGTACAATTTGACAGAATGAGAATGTCAGAATATGCATAACATGACTTTTTGATAAGGCCAGTTTGCCTGTTTGCAGCCATCTAGAGAGTATTCTTCATACGCATGTGATCTGGTTCAAAATGGTGGAAAAAAGAGCCGTCAACCCAATGTTTATTGTGGCTGGGTTTTTTTCCCTTGAATAGTTCTGCTGAGTTCAGGAATTTTAGGGGGTTTGTAATGCATGCAAAATTGCAATAGTGTCCAGTGTCTATGTAGAACATATAGTAAAAATAACTGTGGTCTTACACCATTTGTCTGTAAAACGAAGAGTAAACCCTGGAGTCAGTATATGAAAATGAAAGTCTTATAAATTAGCAGCAATCCGTTAGTACAAACGACAACAAAACTATCATTCTAAAAATAATAAAAAAGTGATATTAAAACATTGACACGTAAATCTATCCCAAGTAATGTCTTAAAATCAGCTCTTAATGTGTGGATCTCTTTGGACATGGACAAATATCTCAAAAACATGCATACCGACCTATTCGTTTTATTTCATCATGTTATAGGCCTTAAGTTTATTGCTTCATCAAGATATACATTGTAAAAATATTTCTATTATCAAGAAAGTTTTCAAAATTGTGATTTTCCGAAGGGCGCCCATAACGAAGTTTTGCGAGGTCAAAATGTTTTTAAATTAATCTAGCAAAAAATCAAACATATGAAAGGATCTATTTTATTTGACGAACTTTTAAAATTAATAGATACTTTTAATATTCTACATTGTTGAAAAAAATATCAAATGCCTAACGTCAAGCATGGGGGCTACTGGCTCTATTTTTACGTCTTAAGAATTATGCGATTTTGGTTATAAAAGAACAGTGTTTACCAGTGTTTAGCAATACAAGTGTTATAAAAAAACATGTACCTTATATAGATTAAGATAACAATGTGTAACATTTCAAGGTGGTGTTGGGTTAAAAACTATATAGCATTAAATCTGCTTCTGTGCATCTATATAGATTATAATAATTGTATGTATATATACGTACAAAAATCGTTAGAACAAAAAAAATCAACCCTATATGTTATGACAAATGAAGAATTTTATCATAAATAACTTACCTTGCGTCAAAATACTTTCATATTTACGTTTTAACTTAATAATGTTCGTTTCTTTGGGGTTTAACAGTATCTCAGTTATGTAATGGCGGGCAGTTAAGTTAAACCTAACCTGTGTTCCTCGATTCTGTACCAGTACCAACATGTTCTTCGCAAGAAACTGCCAAGTACCCCACATGAATGAGAGGTGGAGGATGAATGAAACAGTCAGAGCATTCTGAAATTTAAATTGGGCTAAATAATTTGACTCTATTGAAAATATTCCAGTGGACTGGACGACGTAAAAGAAGTTTTATTTACATCTCATTCGAACTATACATCATGTAATGTGATAGGGGCCTCCGTGGCCGAGAGGTTACGGTCGCCGGCTTCTAATTAACCGATGTTGATTAGAAACGAAGGTTGGTGGTTCTACCTAGGTGCCAGCCTATGTCTGGAATAACACTTGAAGGAGAACTCATACTCTTATTTCTCTTGACCTCCGGTGTCAGCTCATATACCACTATTTGTTTATAGGAAACAGGCTGGCAGATGAATCTTCAAGAACGCCTCGATTCGATTTAACCTAATGCAGCTTTTATTTCGACTGTTTAATAAAACCCGATTTAACTGCTATTTCTAATGCCAAAGGCATCATTTGCAGAGATAAATATGATTCTGAAATTCGTAACAATTAATAAAGGTCTTTCACTTGCCGCCTATTTAACTATTGACAAACCAATTATTCTTTAGGGTTCTCTTTAGTCTCCTCATAATAAAAATGCCTTATAGTGCCTTTAAGTGGAAAGAAGAAAATGGCAATTGTCAGTATTAAGTTGTCATTCAGTAAGTGGAGAGATCGCCGATAAAGAATGATAATTCCCTTGAGTGATTGTTTGCTAGTGGTTATTTATTCAGACGTACAAATAAATGTCTATGCTAAGGTCAAAGAGACAGTCTTTGATGATATCAAATAAATCACAGCTGTCCGCTATATTGACTGTTGACCTGAACATATCAGTTCAACATATCCCCCGCGCTGCAGGTACGCCTTTTCTCAGTAGATGAACGTCAACAAAGCGCACTATTTATCAATCATTTCCTAGCACTAATAACAATGTAATTAAATATTCATATTTCGTTGTGGATCAGAAGTACATTATTGAACAGACGCCTGCTGCAGTGACAAATTGTAATCAAAATCAGTTAACTTTGAATAATTGTTACAATTACTGATTCCAGACATAGAAATAATTAGGCAACTTGTGTTAATTATACTCATTATGCTTCCCGGAGGGGAAGCAAATAGTCGTCGCTTCGTCCGTCCGTCCGTCCGTCCGTCCCGCATTTCTTGTCTGGAGTATTTCTCAGCAACCACTGGCTAAAATTTAGCGAAACTTCATAAGAATCTTCACTATCAAGAGGAAATGCTCATATTGTTTACGTGTTCTGGTCGGATGATTTTTCACAGAGTTATTGCCCTTTGATTACTCAACAGTAGTACACTTTTAGTACAATTTTTGTCCTGAGTATTTGTCAGCCACCACTTATTAAATTAAGCCATAATTCACAGGAGGCTTTACCATCAAGAGGAGATGCGCATATGATCTCTTTGTTCCGGTTGGATGATTTTTCACCGAGTTATTGCCCTTTGATTATTCAACAATAGTATACTTAACAGTGATAAGTCCGATAAGTTTAAGTACATGATACATGCAACCAATAAAATCTGTCTCAGGTACGCACGTTTTTATCTTGTTTTGTAAAAAAACTGCTTTACGATAAAAAAAAATCCATTTCCATTTAATGGAACTGTAGACTTTCTAATTTTTTTCTTTTGTGTTAAACGCCATTTTTAAAACGTTTTACGGGTAGTATCGCAGTTATGTATCTTAGATACTGTATGAGTACCAACCTGTCCTACGCAAATAGCTGCCAACTTCTTCACATGAATCAGAAGCGGAGGACGAAATATTTTAGAATTAATGTCTTTTATAAAGTCGTAAATAGCATACCCTCGCATGAGGTTCGAACTCACAATATTGCGATCCATATAAATGCCCTCTCTCTATAATGCTATGCGGGTGCTCTCAGTACTTACACACTAAAGGAAGAACAAAGTTCCTGTATATTCGACCAAACTAAGAATTTATTATCTTCTAATAAAACTCAATCAAAATTCAAGAAAAGAAAGAATTATCAGCTACACCCAAAAGCTTATTCATGTCAATATAAAGCATATTTATTTTCTTTGCCTAAGATGACTACGGACCCAGTAGGTATATTCACGTACTAAGGACGCAGTCCCATAATATTGTAATAAATACTTCTATAATTTCATGGAATTTAGGTGAAAAGTTCATGACCTAGAATCGCTGGAGTGTAATGAATAACATCAGCTTCTCTTCAGATACTGTCAGTATATACATAGTGACATACCCTAACCGGTGCCATAAACTTGGTTTTATTCAGCAAAAGCAGCAGCTACCACTATTGTTTGAATTATTCTGAATTTTAAAACTTCTTGGCCTCTGAAAATTGTATGCACCTTTACCTAAAGAGAAAACACATTTTGGGGGTAAAATTTATTTTTCCGATTTTTCTGTGGACCTTTACAATGACACTGTTCACATTATTTGATTTATGAAATAAAGAATGGCGACAAATTGGCTTGTCTATTTTCCATATTTGTTTTTTTACATGATATATGTAATTCAAATGAGTATTCAATGGTCATTATTACCATCTTGATGAAGACCAATGTAAATGATCAGACAAGGGACATACAAAGTTATTTTATTAGAGATATAAACTGAATTAGAACCACCAAGAACAACATTTATTCTACCAAATACAACGAAAATATTTATGCACAACTTGTTTATTTTAAGATTATTTTTTATCTACTGTCTCGTATTTCTCACAATCAATATGCTAAACTGTCTACCTCCCTTTTTGCTGCGCGCTGAGGCATTGAATAACAAATAGAAATAAATGAACAATAATACGAAATAGTCGCCTGGTGTATTGCTCAATAAACTACTAATAGTATTTAGAATTCCCTTACGTATTTTGACATGAAACATACATCAACACGCACATACCAATATCCAATTATTTAAATATGCGTTCTGCATATTGATATAATACATTTACCAAACCGATCTGAATTTTTCATTCAATATAACACAGTAAAATTAGGCTGGTTCCAAAATTTTATTATTTTATAATACCTTCGCGGAAAAAGGAGGAATACAGTATTGGATATCCATGTGTCCACCTGTACGTCCATCCTTTCGCAGCCATATCTTAGTAACGGTTAGTCATATAAGCTCGATATTTAGTTTTGTTTTTATTCATCAATACCTGTTACCAACCCTTCTTTTGTTTTGACCATCAAATTACCTTAAAGTTATAGTATGACAAACGTTGCTTTTATTTGAATAATTCAAAACTGCAATTTTTGTTCTTCCGCAGTCATATCTTACTAATGAGCTGATTCTTGGTGTATATCTTTATCACATACTCATATTCATAGCTCTTCTCTTGATTAGGTTTAGAAAGTAAAATGTGTATAACTAGATTTATTGCCCTTTATTAAACTAAATACTAAAAGCTTTTTAAGAAATATCTTAAAAATGATTAGTCATATTAGACTGTCTGTATTTATTCATTTCTATATGACTGCAACTTGTTTGAATATCAAATTAGTCTGAACAAAGTTATTGCATAGCTGCATTTTTGTCCTTTTAGTCATATCTAAGTAAAGATTAGTCACACTGGTGTCACATTTAATGATGTGTGGTATTTACTGATATCTACATCTCTGCAAAAGTTAAAATCAGCGTTATCAGAGATATGTCTCTGATCTGGACATAATACAATGGCATTGTCATAGAACAGAGCTTTAGCTGATCAATCAGTAAAGTGACAATTCTTTAACATTATATAATGGAATTTGTTTTTACTACCTCTTGATTTTTATTTACACTTTGAGTGACTGTTTCTGCCCTTTTGATTTGTAGTGAGTTAATATAGTTTATGATCTGATTAGTATAATAAAATCAAAGACAAGACAGACTATCATGATATTTCTTGAATTAACATATTGTCCTAAACACTGTCTGTTCTAAACAAACAGTTTGTAAATAATACACACTCGTAAAATATTTCCTGTAAAAAATCAAACAGTGTTTTAGAGATCAAATAGGCGCTTTCTAAACATTTCGAATTAATAAAGACCGGTAACAGACATTTTTGGAGCTAGTACAGAAATGATTTTGTGAAAGTTTTATGAAGATTAAATATTCATTCCGATCTGTCAAACTACTTGTATCTGTAGAGGAAAGACAAAGATGCAAAGAAATCATACCTGTATCTTTTGTAATTTATTTCTGTATTTTACTGATGTTTAAAATCGAAGACCAAGAGTGGCGTATGCCACTAGACGCAATAATTGTTTACCTTTTTCGGTTAACAGCGGCTACTTAATACATGTGTCCTAATAGATGCTTTGATTTATCAACAAGACATCATTTTCAAGATCACATTCCGTATAACAATAAATGTATTGTTTTTCCCCAATGTTTTGTGTGTTTAAAATTACTGGACTAAACATGCTCAATGTATTTTAACGTATATTGTTTTTATTTCGACAAGTTTTGATGTTTCGTCTTTTTCCCCAAAAACAAACTTCGCACAGTGGTTTCCTTCTCTCACTCCTGGTAATCATAAGATTTTTTTTTCAAGATTCTCATAAAGTATGGGTTTAGAAGCAAAGGTTGGTTGGTACTACAAAAAGTAAAACAATTACTTTTACAACGAAAGCAGTTTACCTTTATTTTATATTAAAACTGACGTTACCTTTATGAACTGTGTTGCTTTTATGACCCGGTGTTACATCTTTGAGATGGTGTTACATTTTTGTACTCTGTTATATTTACTGTAACAACAATCTTTGTTATTCTTAAGGTCTACAGAGGATTTTATTTGGTGCCGGAACAAATTACTTTATCAAATTAAAGGGATTTAATACTTCTATGAAAATTATGTCTGGAGCTGATTAAAGGAATGTCTCTGATGTGTTGCTTTATCACCGTGTCGTTTCATAAGAGTTAGGTATTTTACGATGTGAGCCGTTGTTAAGTAAAACAGAAATAACTGATTAAGTTTTAAGATTCTATATTAGTGAAGAGATTATTTTGTCTATAAACATATCTTCGAATGATGAGGTTTTAAGACAGATAAGTGCGTTTTCTCTTTTACACAGAATACTATGGTCATTTAAAAAAACGACCAGGTTTTAATTTAACTGCAAACGCACATCGTATTAAAACTATATATGTAATCTGAGACAGCACACTTCTGTAAATCATGCACATGTGTGGTCATTAAGTAATATAGTGTATTTAAAGATTTTATTTAAATTTTTAGAGAAATAAAGAAGTCATGTGAACGTTTTCGAAACATTCCACTAGCACGATTAAATTTAACGTTTTATGTATTCTTTGTTGCAATCTTTCTATTTCACACCGATTGTTGGAAATGTTCCAACTTAATTTATAACGCACGTCATCTTACCAATATAAAAATAGTAAGAAAAATATGTCTAGCGGATCTAATATCAGCTAACAAATCTGAGGGAAAGAAGTTTTTTGTTATCCTTGGATAAATTGTTGAACTGAACAACTACAAATTGAAAAATACAGTTGGCTACCTTTATTTCAAATGGGAAAAACAGAGCAGCGACAACGTATAGAAATACGATGATATTATGTTAATATTATGTTGATAAATTTATAAAGCAAAGGCCCGAGTCCCATATCCGTCATATGTTTTAGGTATTCTCTGATTGTTGTGTAAATCTTTTCCTCAACATTTGTTTCATAACCAAAAGGGTTTTTGTCACGATGGATTTTGATAAAACAACATCAATATACGGTCTTACCAATGAATGCAATTAATGTTCATACTGTCTGTTTGAGCACTATAGTCATTACTTCTCAGCGCTTTTTTTCGTCAACGGTTTAAATACATATGATTTTCATCACAATACTATTTCACGTAAGTAATATTTATTCTATATTCAATTTTAAATCACAATTCATTTTAACATTACTCTACATTACGTATCTATTTGCAATTTAGTAATAACATCACACATAATCTGTTGACAATTCAAATGACCCTGACTAAAATCTGTTCACAATTCAATTTAACATGATCTGTTTCTATTTGCAATTCAATGTACCTTTTGCTGGGTTTAATGTGACAGAGACAGACACAATCATAGATCATTATAATGACTCAGTTTAATATGACTCATACCTATCTGTAGTTAAATAAATATGACTGATATCAACTTGCAGTTTAATTTAACACTGTAAAATATCTATGCAAAGAATGAAACATTTCGGGTACATCGTTGCTATTACATGATGGCTATATGCTTAAGAATAAGGGTGAATATATACACGTAATTATCAGTCTGAACGTAAATTTTAAAGAAGTCGAATTATAAATATTTGTTGATCTTTTAAACGTTTACAGATTTATTGTTAAACACGTTTGATAAACCGGTAGTAATGGTGTAGATAGCGTAGAATAAAGCCAGAACTCGGTATACGGAAATGAAAATAGTATATGAATTAATGGCAACCCGTGAGTATATGTATAAAACGACAACGTTACTATCTTTCTGAAAATAAAATATAATATTTCAACGTGTCACACGTTAAACAATACCAAGTAATGTCTTGAAATTAGCGTGTAATGTCCGTATCTCTTTTATTATAGGCACATAACTCAAATCGAGCCAACGAACCTTTAAATTTTATTTCACCATATTAACGTTTATTTACGAATATGAGAAGTTTCATTACAATTTGCATTGTAGAAAAATTTCTATTCTCGAAAATGCTATCATGTGATTTTCCAATCGACGCCAGTTTATGAAAACTTGTGTGAGGTCCAAATCATTCAAATCAGTCTAGCAAAAAGTAAAACACATGACTCTATCTTTCTAGTATGCCAGTTACTTTTAAGTATATTCTGAAGTTTTGAAAAATCAGGATTTAAAAAATTCTAAATAGTAGAAAATAATTAAATCCAAACGTGCAAAACTACCATAAACTTTTACGGTATTGGTTATCAACAGTTTCATCTATTATTTTCTTTGGTTGGGTTCTGTATTTGCTAAGGATCATCTTAGGTATCTGATTAAGTTTTTTTTTATTTCTTTCCCCGTACACCCCCTATGGTCTTCGGCTCTCCTTGGCTCTCCTTGGTATACACACTACAACGTAAAAGGCTATTTGCAAGTTCTTCTTTTTTTGGTTTCTCTTGATATAGATACTACAACCCAAAAGACATTTCAAATAACCCTTTCGGCATACCTTTACCAATACACCCCCTCCAATGTTTATTACGATTTCCTTCAATTATTGCCCCTCATATCGCAACTCACAAGTAATCGATTGTTTCCCCTATTGTTCTCCTTGAGTTATATGTGGACTGTCAAACTAGACACTTTCATATTTCAAAACTATACAACTATAATGATATTTTGAAAGTTTAACTTATACTGTGTTGATTTGTAGTCCAGCCAGAACAATCCTTTTAAATGAAAAATATCACAATGCTGCTTCCAAAGCAAAAGTGCAAGCCAGTCATCATGTATGTAACTGATCTCCGAAGAATCAGTCAAATTTGTTGTCTGTCATGATTTGATAAACTTTTGTAATACCAAAACAGGTCTGCACATGAACCAGTGGTTAATATGTTTTCCTTTTGAAGCGTACGTTTCATGAAGAATTATGGATTTAAAATTATTGCTGATATCTGAAACGGCAAATAATGAGTGTTGGAATTGTTTATATTGTATAGATGACTGTTTACACAAGCCATCTAATTATAGTAGCTTTTTAATCCAATTTGTACAGCAAAGAAATGTTTTATATCTTTGACATTGCAAATAATTTGCTAATAACTATATACTTTCGAACTATTTCTGTGTTTTGATAATAGATCTAATACACCTTGGGATTTTCAGAAGATGAGAAAAGTAAAAATCTTACGTAAAATCGATATAGGATAATATACATCTTGTATCTAGGTCTCTAAGTAAAGGAGTCAATTTGTTTGTTATTAATCTATTGGGTATATACAAAATGTTACATATAAATCAAACACTGAATTAAAATTAACTTTCAAGACAATAATAATGAATTTATTAGATGCTAATATATGTAAAAGACAACGTCGGATATCAAGACTATTTGGTAACAAACGTTAAGTAAAGAAATTGGCAAAGTATCGAAACCATGGATATATGCATTAAGGCAATGAATATCACATAAATGCTTCATATCTTAAAAAGGAATCTTCATTTCTTCATTTCATTTTATTCCTTTGTTTATTCTTCTATTATCAAAAACAAAGTTTAATTAAAACAAACGTTTCTATAATGTTTGCATATTAAATTGTCCGTTTTATCTGCATCAGAGATGCGTGAGTCTCGTATGAATCCCATTATACTGCGTAGTCGCCCGTGAAAAACATGAAATAAGGCTTTTAGAACAAAAATATTACAGTCCATTTTAGTCAATACCTTTGAAGTGCGTTTCATTGTGCAATGTTTGTTTTAATGTTTAACTACCCAACAATAAAGAAATTGTGGCTTTTAAACAGGAATTTACACTAGATGGTAGGTATGCAAATATTTTGTTTCTCTGTACATCAGGCTCTCTTTTATTCTTGGAAAAAGCACCCAAGTGAATAGGAATTACTTCAGTTTTATAACACAAATAGTTCTGTCAACTTTAACACTGTCGATAGTATGGAAGCCCTGGAGGGACAATTGATTTCCGTACTTCCCACTTCTCACTTCTAACTTTTGCACTTCTCACTTCCTACTTCTTGATTTCCTACTTCTTACTTCTAACTTCCACACTTCCGACTTCTAACTTCCGCACTTCTGACTTCCAACTTCCTGACTTTCGACTTCTGATTTCCAACTTCCACACTTCTTACTTCCAACTTCTTGACTTCTTACTTCCTTCTTCTAACTTCCTGACTTCCAACTTCCGCACTTCTGACTTCCAACTTCCTGACTTCTTACTTCCGACTTCCAACTTCCGCACTTCCGACTTCCAACTTCCTGACTTCTTACTTCCGACTTCCAACTTCCACACTTCTTACTTCCGACTTCCAAAGAGGGAAAGTTGGACGTCAGAAGTGCAGAAGTTGGAAGTAGGAAGTCAGGAAGTTAGAAGTCAGAAGTGTGGAAGTTAGAGGTCAGAAGTGCGGAAGTTAGAAGAGGGAAGCAAGAAGTCGGAAGTAAGAAGTGTGGAAGCTGTAAATCAAAAGTCGAAAGTCAGGAAGTTAGAAGTCAGAAGTGCGGAAGATAGAAGTAAGAAGTGTGGAAGTTGGAAGTCGGAAGTAAGAAGTCAGGAAGTTGGAAGTGCGGAAGTTGGAAGTCGGAAGTAAGAAGTCAAGAAGTTGGAAGTCAGAAGTGCGGAAGTTGGAAGTCGGAGTCAGGAAGTCAAAAGAGTTAGAAGTCAAAAGTCGGAAGTAAGAAGTGTGGAAGTTGGAATAAGAAGTCGAAGTCAAGAAGTTGAAGTCAGTAGTGCGGAAGTAGAAGTCAGAAGTGTGGAGTTAGAAGTAGGAAGTAGAATCAGAATAGGAAGTGAGAAGTGCAAAAGTTAGAAGTGAGAATGGATTGAAATCATTGTCCTCCAGGCTTCCATACGATAGTGATAGTTTTTCAATGGCAAGCAGGGTCTGTGTTCTTAATAACAAAACCTGTGACAATCAACGTTCAGTACATGCTGTCTAGAAACTTCAATGTCACTAAAATAATTAATCTTTCCATACTGATAATAGAATATCGTAAATAATGATAATCGCTTCAAGCTAACACGATTAATGAGTAATAAGACACCCACTGGGTGACGATACCGTGGGCAAATGCACGTAACAAGGAATATCGGAAAAACGCTTTATAATTCAAATAGCATTCTTATTTTTTTTTCGGCGAACGCTGTCTAAATTCGTTTTCGTTACCTAAGCCACGTGACTTCAGTTTGCAAATCAAACTACTTGATAACGCATCATAGATAATTTATCAAAATGGAAGATTTATGCAAAACTCTGCCTGATTGGACGAGAGTGTCAATTTCTTTCACTCTGTTGATTGTGCTGAGTGAAATGTAGACAAAGCGTTTATCCTAAACGACGATGTTCACAGTTTTAAAGCTAACTTTGGCTCAGTATATTTAGCAAGAATATTGATATATTTCAAAACGATAAGTAAGTTTAATAAATATGATAAAAACCTGTTCAAATACCAACATATATCAAATTAAAGAAAGAGCTGAATACGGTCTGGGTATCACATGAATAAGGGTGTGATAAGAGTCTTTTATGTAGACAAGTGCTTTTTAAAAGATGTTCCTTGTTACAATTGTCGTCTGTATATGAAAAGGTTTCTTGCTTTTGTGACTTATTCAGATTGCATATTAAAATGAGTACTTGTTTGCTTTGATATATTTGTTATAAATTATTTAACTGATTTATTATATATGAATATCTTTCTTTAGTATGGTATGCAAATATTGAACTCAGTTGAAATCTGTTTTATTATATATATGCTATATAATGACTGAATCTCATTACACTGAAATGAAGGTACGCTGCATACAGTTTATCTATGTGGTATGACTACGGTCAGACTTTGCTTATGAAACAGAAATATTGAAATAATTAAAATTGTATGTTTTGCTTGACCTTCACTTTTTTATAGGTGTGACGTCATTGTCAAAAGATTCATGAATAGCGAATAAGCATTTGTTAAAGCGGGATCAGTTGGCCTATTTTAGAAATAAATAAAAATAATAAATAAAAAAATCCTTTAATTGATTTTTTCTCATGTATTCTAATCAAACTTGATTTGTAGCATTTTTATTAGGCCCGCAGCCAACTTTGTACAGCTGGGACATTTGACAACTTTTAGGGGCTGCTAGAGTTAAAACTAGAAATGCCTTTATACGGCGTCTCATGAACAGCTTGGTGGATCTTTGTCATACTTGGTCTGGAGCATCATTATAAGGTCCTCTTCCAAATTTATTCATATAGGAACTTGGGCCCTATTAGGGACCACTATAGCTAAAAGTAGATATGCCTTTCTTTATGGAAGGGAATCTCCGCCAGGACATGCATGCTGCTAAATGACATTGCTATGTTATTTATTTACATATGCGTTCTGCAACATTGCAACTGCATTTTAGTTTCTTACATTTGTCTACAGAAATCATCTTAATGCTTCTAAGCTAAGACAACTGTCACTTAAATATATCGTTATTCATGCTTTAAATTGACAATGCTTCAACTTTTGTTTGCTTACTGCAATATTGAAATATATACTCTGCTATTACTATGATTTATGTTTTACGCGTATTTGACTGTTGCTACTGAATGTAACGAGCTATTAACAACGTTGTGACTTGTAATTATTCCGAAGTTTTCATAACTTGATTGTTACTACTTTTTGGATTTAACATTAGTGATGCTTGCAGCTACTTGGTTCTAGTTTATATTACAGTTTCCCGGCAAAAATAATATAATACTAAAACACATGGCTTTAATAAATATTTAAACTTGCAGTATAACAAAAATTTGAGCACGGTAGTGCATTACAACATTACAGGGAACCAACAAAAAGCAAATATTTTAGCGCAGGTTAGTATACACGGGAGACCACTCTCGACAGCAAATTCACGTGTGTGGTAGTTTCCGTGGGTTAAAAGGAGAGAGAGTCTAAACTTACCCGTGTACTTGTGTTATTTTCAGTGGAAATTACGTCCCTGAACAGCTGGAAATTATGAGTACTTTTTTACTAAAACACCGTTCATGGTTCACTGATTTTACGGAAACTGCCGGAAATTCTGGTTCCCAGCTTTCTACGAATTTCATATTACAAATGTTAAAGTCGCATTTGATTAACTTCGTGCTGCGTAGTGCTTACTTAGCACTGTTTTCGCCTTGCATAAATATCAATCATTGCAATACTAAGAATCCATGAATTTAAAGTAGAGACCTACACAGAAAAGGTCTACAACAGGGACCTATATATCAAAAAAAAAAACAACGGACAACAACTAAATGTTAACATGCATGTGTTAGTTTTATATAATGGAGGAACGATTTAATCAATTTCAGAAAGTAAAACGTACAAAACATTTAGAACTTGTTCACATAAACATTTTATATGCCACAGAATGGATGCATTTGCCATTTACACGCAAGAATATGCGTTTTACATACATGCAGTAACGAAAGCTGCAAGGTATGTGCCACTAACGGATGGAAGGTAACACAAAGACGCATGGATGTTGCATTTAGTTTAAAACGAATAAAAAAGGCAACATGCATTTTGTCATTTAGCAGCATGCATGTCCTGGCGGAGATTCCCTAAAATGCAGTTGCAATGTTGCAGAACGCATATGTAAGTAAATAACATAGCAATGTCATTTAGCAGCATGCATGTCCTGGCGGAGATTCCCTTCGCATTAACCACTAAAATATAATGGATTTTTATCAAACTCGATGTGTAACAATATCGTAAGGTCTCCTGCTATTTTGTTACAAATGGGGATAGGGACCAATTTAGCTAAAAATATAAACACGTTTAATGACCTCTTCTCATGAACCGCTTCATGAATCTTCATCAAACTACTGCTGTAATTATTCGTCTAAGGATAAACGAAACAAAATTGCAACCCTACGAAACCTTTACGAAAAATTAAGAGAACCATTTAAATTGTTTAAGTGCGGTGTTTAGTTTTTCAATTTGAAAAATGTTAGATGAAAGATGAATGTTAGATGAAAAATTCATAAACTTCTTTCTTTATTACAATTCGCCGATCATCATTTTTAAAGATATTTCTTGTTTCAGATACATTCCATTAGGAAAGTGTATCTACCAATTTTAAAAGGACTGAATACCAATCATAAGGTGTGTCTCAAAAGGTTTGCCATGCTCTCTCTGTTATAAAAAGAAGCGTTTAAGAACTTTTACAATGAAATATTTTGACAAATGCTTTTATGAAGGTCAGTGACTTTTTCAAATGATTTATGTTTTCCTGTTCAAGTTGGAATTTCTTATATTGCTGTTTAATCAGTTTTGCTAATATTTACATAAGGGTGACAAGAGCTCTAAATAATGACACATCAGTCGATCACCACTTATTACATTCCAATACTTTTCAACTAACTAAGATTCGATAAAAATATATCTGTTTGGATGTTGTCAGGTTTTGCGTTATTTGAACGCTATATGATAGGAAATACCATCTGGCTTGGTTACGGGATAATTTCTTGAACATGTTTCTTTGCATGATCTTTAACCATGATCGTTTATGTTATTCCAACTTGTCAACATAATAAGCCCGCCTTTAAAAATGGTTACCCTTACCAATATATATGCATTCAATTATTAACAATCTCTCCAAATGTACAATATACCATTTACATGTTCATATGAATGGTTTTATCATGGTCCATTTTCTAAAATATGAGCCCGCCTTTAAAAATTGTTACCCTTACCAATATATATGCATTCAATTATTTACAATCTCTCCAAATGTACAATATACCATTTACATGTTCATATGAATGGTTTTATCATGGTCCATTTTCTAAAATAAAAATGGTTTCTTAATGGTGTAGCATGATTTTGCTGATAGAGTATAACAACACGATACAAAAATGTTATTTACAATTGTTACAAACATTGTCTTGACATGTTTTTCCTTGTATGCAGTAATTACATATATTTACGTAGACAATTTCACATTTCTTTTTCCGTGTGCTTTCATGATAAATCCATTTTCATTGTTGTATATAATTCTGTTTACATTTTATTAGTATTAAAATCTATCAGACTATCCTATGATGCGATAAATGTAAGAATAAGCAAGTAAGTACCCGACTAGGTTTGAGTAGAGAGAACCGGAAACATTTTAGAAGAAAAAAGCTCCGAATATGGTAAATCATTGCGCTTTTAGACAAATTGCTTACAAGGAGTGTAAAGAGCAGCATGGTGTTTGCCATCAATACGTTTACACGGCAAGATAAAGAGTGTAAAAAGCAGAACTGCGCTTGTCATCAATATGCTTACACGGAAAGATAAGCAGTGCAGAGCAGCATGATGCATGTCATAAACATACTTACATGGCAAGATAATAAGAGTAAACAGCAGCATGACGCTTGCCATCTACCTATCTATACGGCAAGATAAGGGATGTAAAGAGCAGCATGACGCTTGCATCAACATATTTACATGGCAAGATAAGGCGTGTAAACAGAAGCGTGACGCTTTTTATCAACATATTTACTAGTACAAGGCAAGTTAAAGGGAGTGAAGAGCAGTGTGACGCTTATCCTCAAATATGTAAAAGACAAGATAAGAAGTTTAAAGAGCAGCATGACGCTTGTAATAACATAATTTTACGGCATGATGAGTGTAAAGAGCAGCATGACGATTCATACGGCAAGATAAGGAACCTAAAGAGCAGCATGACGCTTGCCGTCAACATATTGACACGACAAGGTATGGAATATAAAGGGCAGCATGACACTAGCTATCAACATAATATTACGGCAAAATTAGGCATGTAAAAAGCAGCATGACGCTTGCTATCAACATATTATTACGGCAAGATTAGGCATGTAAGGAGCAGCATGACGCTTGCAGTCAACATATTTATAAGGGAAGATAAAGAGTATACCATAAAAGAAGATTAGCCATAAAGTTAACATCAGGTCAGAAATGTAACACTCCGTCGTCAAAAAAGAAACATGGATTTTCATCGGCATTAAAGGAAGCATACTCCTTGTCCCCACTAACTGGAGAACCATAGTCGATGTCTTGCCTTGTAAATCTGTTCTCGTTGAGCATTTGCTAGAAGTTTTCGTGGTGACATTATGGTCTTTGAAAGTTACTGGTACAATGCATCAATACACATATGGTTTTAAACCATAAAGTGAAGATAGTCTTTGTCATTAGTCTGTGGCCGAACCGGGTCGAGACATGTACTGGTGTAAATAATATATATCAGCTAATATCACAACAGTTACATTTATGAACCAGTGAATTATACAGAAGCTGGACTTCACAGGAATTATATCATATCTGATATATAGAAAAATTCAGATTTCATATTTTCGAGCAACATTTGCTGCAACAAAAGGTAAATCAGATCTACCCCATTTATTTTTACTGAAGCTGAATCATATCTGTTTATATTTGAATGTGTTATCTAAACTTAAAAGATTCATTGTTAACATTACCCAAATAGTGAGTCAAACTTGATACTGGGCTCATTGTGGCGAATATTTACCAACAGGGTGACCAGTAGTTGAAATTCTGTTAACATTAAATAGGATTATGTCTAGACTTTAAACACGCTACTAGTAGCAAAGTTTAAAGAATGATGCAGCTACGCTAAAAATAGCGAAATAAAACCGACGTTAAATGTACCAGATGTACAGTTATATCATCTACGTAGTTGTACTGATTAAATTTGTCTCTCGTTACGTTGTCTGTCGCCAGTCAGAAAAAGTCGTCTTTCTAGAAAATGTTCCCAGAGCAATCATTTCACTTCACCGCAAACGTATAAAAATAATTTTGTTGTCTGACATATATCTGCAAATAAGAACTAGCATCTGGCTAGCGGAATTTTGTTGGTTCTACCTGGGTGCTCGCCTGGTCACTTGAGGTTTGCCTCCACCACGAAAAGCTAGCAAGCAAGGCATAAAATTGTGTCGGTATGCAATTACACTTCACAAAACAAAACAATATTTTATTTTATGAGCATGCATGTATCCCACTTTTTGTCGCTACTATGGAAACGATACGGCTATGCGCATATAAAGTTTGTCTTTAGATACAGCCTTACTTTGCAACAAAAAGAATCAGATTTCATATTTTCTAGCAACATTTGCTGCAAAAAGTAAATTACCACATTTTTTTTTCATTTCTATCCTATCATATGAGCCGCGCCATGAGAAAACCAACATAGTGGGTGTGCGACCAGCATGGATCCAGACCAGCCTGCGCATCCGCGCAGTCTGGTCAGGATCCATGCTGTTCGCTTTTAAAGCCTACTGCAATTAGAGAAACCATTAGCGAACAGCATGGATCCTGACCAGACTGCGCGGATGCGCAGGCTGGTCTGGATTCATGCTGGTCGCAAAGCCACTATGTTGGTTTTCTCATGGCACGGCTCATATTTTCTCCTTCTCCAACAAAGCCTTAAGAGACAGATTAATTTAGATACAAATGCACATTCCCTTACAAGGTAATAAACGTGAGCGGAATTAATTTATTGAAAATGTGGATGAACAATGTTGCTGGGCAACTGAATTTAAATTCTGTCGTGTCAAATTAAACAGTTGTATTTTCATTACATTTATTTCCACAGTTAAGATCGATATAGTTATTCAGATTAAATCCTTAGAGAACAGTATTGCGCAAAATATCTAAACATCAACATTCACGTGTACAAACTTGGCAGGGAGTCTCTGTAGAAAACAAAATAAAAGAAACTTTTCAATCATTTCAATTCTACAGAAGTGAAAATAAACAAAGAGATAATATTTCTACTTTTACTTGTTAGTACCTTGTATTCTATGGCACAAAGCAAAATACAGGTCGTTTTATTTAGTAGATAAGTATCTCGGCAATTCACATTTTATACCCGAGCCTCTTAGCAACGATTGGCACAATATATTTCGTAGGAATTGGAGGATGTGTTAGGGCATGTCAGAATCATTTAGAACTTTAGACAAGTAACTATAAAGGACTTATAAAGGACAAGACTCATTACAAACTCCAAGTGAAAGTTTTAGAAAGTAACTATACAGCGTTGAAAAGTTACAGGTACCGTCTTAGCAACGATTGGCACAATATATTTCGTAGGGATTGGAGGATGTGTTAGGGCATGTCAGAATCATTTAGAACTTGCAAAGGACTAGACTCATTACAAACTCCAAGTGAAAGTTTTAGAAAGTAACTATACAGCGTTGAAAAGTTACAGGTACAGTCAAGCGAAATCAAAGTTAGATACTCCAATACGTGTGTGCAATAACTAAAATGTAAATTTGCGATGTATGCAATATCAGTTTCTTCTGACAAGGATCTAACAAATTTACATAATCTATCAGCTTGTGTATGTTCACTTCTTACCGGTTACGTTTGTTACACCGTCAGCAAACGTTCGTCATACAGATATTTTCGCTGTTAATCAACATATCGTTCAACATCTGCAACGCATAATCCAATAAAAAGCTATTTTCTAAACTGTTATTGCAAATTATTACACCTATAATCGATAACACATTTCCAAAAAAAGAACCGATACCAAAAGCTGTTAAAATAAACACATGATTAAAGATGGAAGTTACACTAGAACCTTGTTTATTTACTCCGGGAAATCATTTGTTTCCGGACGTTAATTTTAGAGTACATAATACTATAATTGTACTTAAAATATCTTTATTCTCATTTTATCAAATCTCTTTACACCTCAGAAATGTGTATGCGTATTTGCGTTCCTATGAATTAAAATTAACGCGTTTGAATATAATATGTAATCTTATACAAATTATTATTTTCTTAAAGTCAAATGATTGAACTTTTTATCTGTGTATATGAGACTTGATTCAAATAATTTTCTATAGGTCAAGGGTACAAGAATCGAAATGCAATGTTTGTCTTTTTTACGCCGTCTATTGAAACGAAATTCTTTGCTGTCTGGCACTGTGACATGATAATAATTCATCTACGATATGATATGATTAATGGTTAAATAGTAAGAAGGTTCGAGTCAAGACAATCGATTTTATTTCCAGAATCGTCGTTATGACAAAACACTCCCCGTTTTTATCCCCCGCCGAAGGCGCAGGGATATAGTTTTGGCGTTTTCCTTCCGTCCGTCCGAACTCACATTTGCATACTCAGGTGGCTATAGGAACAATAGGTAACTGAACTTTTCTTTTACTTTAATGTCGTAAGCCTTTATGTGACTATTTTTCTTTTACGTCGCTATATGGAGAGAAAAAAAGAGAAGCCACATAAATACCCATATGTAGGAACTTCTGTCCGTCCGTCCGTCAGTCCGTAGCCATATCTAGGAAATGGTTTGGAATATTTAAGTAAAACTTCATATACATGTTAATCACTATAGGGAAAAGCGGCCCGTCAAGTATAAGTCAGATTGCTTTAACAACACCAGAGTTATGACCCTTAGAAGTTTCTAGTGTTAACTATATAGGGTACTATAAAGATGACAATTTCTGCTTCATACCTTGTGACATATTTGCCCTAGAAATATGAAACATAAACTGAATTTAGATCACCATACTGTGGTACCGCACACACAATTTCGTCAGGATTTCTTTGGTAGCTTCAGAGTTATTGCCCTTTTATTGTTTAAAAATCCACATATTTGTACACAACAAATTAACAAATTGGTAGAACTTCATTAAACTTCCTTCATTTTTTTCCCATGGACATTTATTATCAACGTGCGTACACAAAGTTGTGCACACACACCCGGTCACCTCCACCGCCCTGGTCACACCCCTTCCCCTCCCTTTCCCACATTTTCATTTTTTCTTTTCTTTTTTTTTTAACCTTAAACCTTCCATGAATATTTATCAACACGAAAAGTTGTACCCACACACACACACACACACACACAATTGTTTTTTTTTTTTTTTTTTTTTTTCGTTTTCTATTTTCCATCAATATTTATTATCAACATGTGAAGTTTTGTATCCTCATCCGGTCACCCCCACCCCAACCACCAACTCGTAAAAAATCATTCCATTACCGGATATATTTCTTTGCCTTTCCTCACCACAAATCTATTCAACGGGGGATACCAATTCATCGAATTTGCTTGTAATTATTGAAGGTGTCAGAATGTGGCCCTTTCGTAAAATGTTGCTTTATCAAATAAGTTATATGTTATACAGAATCCACGAATGTTGGTCTCGCGGTAGTTCCGTACGTTTATTACACAGAAAGTCGCCGCATAACTTCGTTAATCGTGCTATAGAGACACTTAAAGCATGCTACCTGAATTTACATGTCTTTAGTATCCTGACAGAACAACACACGTAGTAGCCCTTTAAAATCCTACTAAATATTAAATATAAAAACAAAATATTTGCACGTAAAATAATCTCAAAATTAAGCACACGGACAAATATGTTTTATTTGACTGCATGACGGAAAATAAATTTATTTTACGCTCATCAAAGAAATGTTTTCCCTTGTGGGGCTATTACGAAAACATGCGTTAGGTCATATGACGAAAACGTTGTGATTAATTACCTATTTGTCAATCAATCGCATTTTCTTTAATGCAGTTACCAAATACTTTATCAAACTGGACGGTATGTACACGATTTATGTTGTATGTGAAAAAAACAACACATTTTTCCGGGTGTGCAAGACCAGTAAATTATGTAAGACGATCCTTCCAAATTATGGAGAGCAAATAAGCAATATAGTAGCAAATTCGGTTCCTCTGAGTCTGTAAGTGAAAGGTTATGAAATATGCATCACTCCAAATCCCCGCTAACATAGGCTTAAACAGAATTATCTTGTACAATAATATTTAAACGACTCTGTTACCCCAAATGACCAAAAAATATAACAATACTGAGTCCATATATACGGAGAGTCGTTTAACAGCCTCTACATAGTACATAAAACCTCCTTTACAAGTATGATAAATTTTCGTAATATAAATCTTCAACTAAGTTAACCATTTTGATTCAGTGCAAACTCCTTCAAAAAAGAGAGTACTTTATGAACTGCAGACGACGACCCCGTCAAGTTTCCTTCGTGGCAATGATTGACAATGTCAAAGTTGAAATCGTCTCTCATATCAACATATTTTTTTTGTAAATTTACATTGGAACACTTAAATGCAGGTCTAAAATGACGATCCTAAATCTAATGTAATAGTTTTATTTTAGATACATGTTTATGAGGTGGACTGCGCCTAAGTTGACATTGTAGAATTCCGTTTACATCTTGTCTGATATAAAATTTGTCCGATTCAAAGAATGCCTGTTTGAAAGTATTGTTATTTCTGTAACATGTTCCTCAGCATACATCCTGAAATGTCTATAGATGTCCATTCTTTGATGAACTGTCATTTCACGTCTGTCGGACTATTTTTGAAAAGCCTTCCTTATCAATAAGTCGCCAACTGATTACCCTGAGAGCATTTCCTAAAATAGCACACGTGTTGATAAGGCAGTATTTCAGCCGTACAGTTGCTATGAAACATTTACCTTACATGGTTAGATATTATCAGATGGTTTTGCATCAAACACTACACGACGTCTTCTTTAATAGTCTTTTTGTCTATAGATTATAATTATTGTAAATAAATGCAGCATACACAATTAAAAAAAACACAATGAAATAAGTTTATCCGTGTATCCCTGACGAGTGCTTTGCCATGATATACTAAATCAGAAATACAGAAAAACCTTCTAACATTCAATAGCTAACTTTTGACGAATGAAGACAACTTGAACGTCTTAAAATTATTAAGGTCAAAACGTGTTTCATTGAACATTCATATATATGCTGGTACCACCGAACATACAGAGGTTTCCTGTCTAAAATGAACTATTATAAATATGATTAGTAAAATTCTGAAGACGGCGTTTATCTTTTGTTGACATAATGAATGTATAGTTTCAGGACGGAAAATATGGTGTTTTGAAGCTTTCTTTAAAATTAATTTGGGCTTAAAATACGATTCTGTCGAACATACTTATGTAAACATGGCGACGTGATAAAAATCTATAATCATATTCAATAGTTGGTATATATATCCTTTAAAGTTTTTTTTCTAATGCCAAGAGCTTTATTTAAACATCAACTGCGGTCATAAAATGGTTCTACGATTTGTATGATTGTAGAAAGAACCCAATGTTATTAGGTTATTCAACATTGTTATGTTCGATACGGAGATATATTTGATTAGGTACTCGTTCGAAACAAAAACATATTAGGAGAGCCGATAGAAGAAATATTCCCTGTATTTTACAGGACAATGTTAAATAATTCTTTTATCATCGCTTATTTTACTCAGTAAATTGGACAGCAATACAGACGGACACGACATTTCTAGAAACATCTCGTCAAGCGTTTATTGGTTTTGAATTTCATGTGGGTACATTGTTCAACGGTATTTATCATCATAGGATTCGAAACAAAAGTTGTTGTATCTTCCGATATGGAACATATATAATTGTAACCAACAATACACATGCAAATCACCGATTGAGAGAAAAATTAAAAAATGACCTCATAGATATATTTAGTTTCTTCATAATGGCAATGCCATATAATATCTTTAAAGGGAAAGGACAAAGTTCCACGTTAAGCATCAATGGTAAATGTAAAACTGTCGTTCTTCAACTTTCATCACTAGGTATAAGACTGATTTATAACTGTGATTTCCTTCTGTAATTGTCTGCTGGCAGTTATTTATTCACATGTACAAATAATACAAATGAATGCTAAAGAAAATGTCAAATAGACAGTCTTAGTCATTACAAATATATCACAACTGTCCACTATCTTCACTGTTAGCCTGAACACGCTGAAGTTTAATGCATATTGGTAATGCTTCGGCTACAGCTCTTCACAAGTAACGAAGAGGAAACATCGATAGATCGCTCCATTTTATCAATCATTTCCGAACACTAATAACTTAGTAATTAAATATTCATATTTCATTATCGGTCAGGAGAACATTAGCTAACAGTCATCCACAGATGTGACAATTTGTAATCAAAATTCGTGATTGTTACAATTATTGATTCTAGACATGGGAATAATTAGAAAATGTGAGCTATATTAAATTTTTGAAAACACCACCAATTCATCACTGGTATAATTATGATAAATTGTTATACTCAAAATAATTTTTAAAAAAATGTTTATTCAATTATTTCAGTCAATTTTTAGAGGATCTTTATAGAATTAGGGTAATTCCTAGAAATATGAGGGTAATTTGAAAAAAAAAAACAATTTGTATGCGAATAAATCAGACAATGGCTACAATATCTATATAGTAAACTTCATCAAATTAGAACGTTGAGTAATAGTCACGTGACTTTATACATATACATTCCGAAAAGCTTGAACTATTTTGGTTTCAGTTTTATTCTTCTTTTTTTATACTGCATCGTTTTAAGTCATAAAAACACTATTCTATGATAAAATTCAAATAAGATTATTCGTCACCTGTACAAAAGGAAAGCTGGTTACTCTCGAACTAAGCATTCAAATTGGACGCCGATCCTATTATTTGAGATACACCCTAATTGGTTGACTTCGCTGATCCCTATATAAAGGTTTGCTGGTTGCTACGCACCAAAACTAAAGGTAAGATACGGTGCTTGCTTATTAAAGCGCATTAATATTAAATGGCCAGCCATTTCATCCTATGAGACACCTTTGTCTTGTTCATAGTTTGATTCTGAATCAATTTCTTTGACATAAACCAACCGGAAACCATGCTTTAACAACCTGGCGGCTGTCCAACCGGGCCACATTGGAACAATCGCAGTGAACGCCCGTTCCTGAGGAAGATTCTTTAACCACCAGACCACTGTATATGAGATGAGCGCTTTTAACAAGAAACGATCACCTTAATGTTACATGCCAACTGGCTGTTTTAAGGTACATGTACTCTGTGTAACTCGCGCGATTCTATCATCTCCATCAAATGTTCTAATCTATTTCATTTATACGAAACTTTACAACACCTTTAAAATCAGCGGTCATTGTTTACAATGCATTTTCTCTCATTCTTTGCCTAACCGTATACACGTTGTTTGCCGGTGTAATGAAGTATTTCGAGCCCCATAGAATAACGACCCCCCGGTCATTATTCTATAGAAAATGTGACTCCTTTCCTGTAAAATATTGACTCCCCTTATAAAAAACTGACTCCCTTTGAAAACTCTATAGAATAACGACCCCCGGTCATTATTCTATAGAAAAACTGACCCCTTCAAGTAAAATACTGACTCCCTAAAGATGACTCCGTTCGAATCTCATAGAATAACGACCCCGGTTATTATTCTATAGAAAAAGTGACTCCTTCCATGTAAAATACTCACTGCCGAAATTACTACATTCGAACTCTCATACAATATCGATTCCCGGACATTATTCTATTTAAAAAAGTTACTCTTTCCGTGTAAAACACCGGCTCCTAAAATGACTTTCGACGATAATATCTATTAAAAAGTGATCCCCACCAAACCTAACGGACAATTTTACTAGATCTACAACTCTAATACCCTCCAATGCCAATAGTTAACATTTTGATTGTACTACTACTACTGGTGCCGCTACTTCTATTGCTATTACTACATGTACTTCTTCTTCTTCTACTACTACTACTTCTACTACTACTACTACTACAACTGCTACTACTGATACTACTATACCTGCTTCCACTAATACGTCTTGTACATCTACCTCTTCTTCTCCTGCTGCTGTTGTTGCTGTCACTTATTCCTCTGCTGCTGCTGCTGCTGCTGCAACTGCCACTACCACTGCCACTACTACTACTTCTACTACTACTACTACTACTTTCTACTGTTGGCGCTACCGTACTTTACTGCCACTGCTAAGTATTGCAACTTCTATTAATACTAAGTTCTATGCTAGCAATTTCTTGTGCAGTTTTCTTCTGAAGAACTACTTCATACCGAAGTTTGCAGGGATTATTGACACTGGTGTGTTTTGTGAACGTATTGTGAATTGTTATTTTCCTAAAAAAATATATATACACCAAGATACAGCGTCTAGAAATAGAATCCCTTTTCCCGTTGCGGAATGCTCTGATTTCTGTGTCAAGTGATGGTATCTGGGGCTAATGGTCAAACGGAAGGACGGACGGACGGACAAGGGCAAATCTATATGCCCCCCTCCCCCGAGTGGAGGCATAAAATGCAGCAATTAGGCCTTAGATACATGAGTTATCACTAAATTTGACCAAATGACCGGGGGTCGTTTTTTTTTATGTGAGTCAATATTCTTCGTGAGGTTCAGTTTACTTCACGTGGGGGAGTCATAGTACTATGATCTGGAGGTCATAATACTATGACCGAGGGGTCACTTTTTCTATAGAATAATGACCGGGGTGTCATTATTCTATGGGGTCGAAATACTTCATTACACCGGCAGTGAATGTACGTTCCAAAATCATTTTGAATTGTATGTACACATGTATAAACAATGGACAGTGAAAAAAAATGTTTACGGCCACTGACTTTGACTCACTTGCCTTTCACCAAAGTAGGCACAAAAACTGCTTCTTGATGTGCAATTCATTATTCATTATTTGAATTGATTCACTAAATGGAACTAATTAAATTCAAAGTTACGGCTTTGAACTGGCACTTACGTTTGTATTTTCTGTAAACACAGTCCTTTTTGTAATAAATGTACAGATGTTTTAAAGTGCTTTGATATTTTCATTTTAATGTTAATCTAAATAGGAAGGAATCGTTTTCGTATACGTTAAAGGAATGTCATTTAGAAATGTTTCATAGGCTGAAACGCAGTTCTTTTAAAAGTCATTAAATGTTAAGCCATCATTCTTACGAGGATTTAATGACAAAGGAATTAGTATAACACTAGATCAATGTCAAAGGAAAACTACGTAATGTCATTTCAATCAGTTAAATGGATTTGGCTAGCAGACAGATTCCATTATGCATGCAGATCTTGAATTCTGATAGCGATAAAGTAAAATCTCTACTACCCACAGGGGCTGTTTTGAATCTGTCTGCATTTCATTTGATATTGACTTACATGTAAGCAAATCACACTTCTTTTCGTATATATTCTATTTGCTGCTTTTTACAGGCGTGGCACAACGGTAAATTTATAAAATTGAGTTTTCTGTGCAGTATCGAATGATTATCTTATGCAAATGAAAATAAAAATTCTTTGATAAAGTTAACATATTTTCCAATACAAGGCTTTTATTTTATTTACTTTTTTAAATAAATTGTATGGTATACCCTTTTATTACAGTACCACCAGAATATAAAGGGAATTGCTTTTGCTGTTGCTAGCTGTTTTGTCTACACTTATACTTCTGAGTGACTGGCTCTAACCTGTTAACATAGAGTAACTAAGCTGGCTTAAAATCATGTAAGTTCAACGACTGAGATATAATACAAACCATTACAAACTTTTGAATTAACAAATCGTTCGAACAACCTTTGCTGTAAATAAGACACACTTGTTAACGAGTTCGTGTCAAAATTCAAAGACTGCCTCAGAGTTAAAACTTTCCAGACAGATCAAATTAATCAAGAGCAGCCTCAGTATTTCTGAACTAGGACAGAAGCTATAGATTTTTGAGAGCTTCGAAAAAACAAATACATACAACAACGTGGCATCTGGAGATCCACGTGTACAACAGATAGAACAACTGGCGGAAAAGCAAATGAAGAGCGTTTATACACGCACGTTTTTTTTTGGAAAACTGCAGGGCGGAGAGTGTCATAACTAAAGGTCTACGCCTGAAGCTGAAAGTGAATGTGGGAAACGATAGATATAGTGCCGAGCTTCAAGAAGCAATTAACAGCCTCTTGGTGAAGGTAAGCGGAGAAATTTGTGACTGGGTACCTGACTGTCAACAGCAGCGAGCTCAGGAGATTGGCAGGCAGATGGAAACTCTGAGAAGTGAGTTAAAAAATAAGATGAGCGATGATAAACTTTTTAACGTTGATGAAAAAATCCACCACCGGATAGAACAGAAAAAAGACGTTATCGTCAGTCAACATGAAAAGAAGCTGTCTCATTTGATTGACAATAGAAACAAAATTCGCACGTCTAATAACGATAAAGATGAGATTCGTGTTGAACCACAATCTAATAACACATCAAAACGGAGACGCAATGGAAAGAAGACCGAAACAAAATCAACCAAAACCAACAAAAATACTTTCGGCAGAGGAACTAGCAACCAGATTTCGAAAGCTAACGATGAATCTACTCATCAAATGTCAAAAAACATGAAAACCCCGGGCCCACAAAAAACCTACGCAGAGGCCGTGAAAACCGGGGCAACACTACAGGAGGACGTGAAGACCGGGATAACACTGCAGGAGACAGTGCAGAACATAGTGAAGGCAGTTACGAGTGTGGCAGCACTGCTGGAGGGAAGGGCCGACACGGCAGAAAACGACAAAGGCGCTTCATCCGGGCCCCGGACAAAAAATCCTGGAGAAAAACGAAACGGCGGTTACAGAAAATACGGAAAGGAAAGGAGACAGTATTAAACTTATCGAGTAAAAAACTTACAGACGATGACTACATACTTCTAGGTAAGGGGTTAAAATTTTGCCCGAAAACTAACTGGCATGATGAGCTTAAATTAGCAGAAAACATTTTTAAATTCAATCGCAGGCTTCGTCTAAAGGAATATTTTGCTTCAAAAATAATAAATGACAGCGAATGCGAGAGCGATGATAACAATGCAGTTACAGATAATTATCATGGTCTTCCATTCTACAATAAATCTCAGTCATCTTTTACTCCTCCAGCTGGTCGCGATATGTACTTAGACTTTTATATAACAGCTGTTCCTGAAGAAATATTACAGAATTGTAACAAGAAAAGACGATATAGTAATATTTCAAAAACTGAACTAGATTCGCTCAGAAAATTATCTTACGATGAATCGATTGTTATCAAGAAAGCTGACAAATCTAATACAATTGTTATAATGAATACGGAGGATTACAAGAAAGAGATTCTGAGGCAACTTAGTGATGGTAAATATTATGAAAAACTTAAACAAGATCCTAAAGAGAATGTTCTTAAGAATATATCTACATGTATTGAAAGTATAGAAGAGACAAATAGTAATGTAACTAAGGAATTTGACATGTTTCCAGAGTCTGTTAGAACTCCGGTATTTTACGTGCTGCCGAAAATACACAAGACTCCCGACAGCAATCTACCGCTAAATCGTCCCGGGCGACCCATTGTGTCGGCATGCAGCTCGCCCACGGAGAACATTTCAAAATATCTTGATTATATTCTCAAACCGCACATGATAAACTTACCGTCTTATATTAAAGACACAACTGGCTTTATTGAAAAGATTAAAAGTTTCAAATTCAAGAGTAAAGCTACTTATTTAGTGACACTAGATGTTTCTTCTCTATACACAAACATACCGCACAGCGACGGAATAGACGCATGTAAATATTTTTTGGACGAGCATTGCCATGGAAGATTGAAAAGTGACGATATCGCAAAACTCATTAAACTTGTTCTGCAAAAGAATTATTTCAAATTTGATGAAGATTTTTATCTCCAAAAAATGGGTACTGCGATGGGCAGCTCAATGGCACCATCATACGCATCGTTATTTATGGGAAAATTTGAACAAGACTTCCTTAGAAATCGAGATCTACAACCGACACTTTGGCTGCGTTTCCTGGATGATATTTTTATGGTGTGGGATCATTCCTTGGAAGAACTAGAACTTTTCATCAGAGAGTAAAACAGTTTTCATCCTTACATAAAGTTTACGCATACTATTTCACAAGATTCGCTCTCGTTTCTAGATGTAAATATATCCAAGGGAGAGAATTTATGTGTCGAAACTAACATATATGTGAAAGAAACTAAAAACCACCAGTACTTGGACTATACATCATGTCATCCCAAACAATGTAAGAACGGTATTCCGTATAGTCAAGCAAAACGCTATAGACGTATAATATCAGATGATGACAAGTTCAAACATTCATTATCACAGCTTCGTGAATTCCTCGTTGACAGAGGCTACCCACATGATGTGTTAGACCGTGCCTTCCAAAAAGTAGTCAATATATCTCAGCAAAAAGCTTTACAGACTCGAGTTGGGGACAAAAATAGTGTAATTCCTTTTACTATTGTGTATGATCCAGCGCTTCCACGTATTGGTAACACTATTAATAAATACTGGAGTATTTTGAACCTATCCAAAAGCTTTACAACTAAATCCGTTTATGAGAACTGTAAACCTGTTGTTGCCTATAGACGTCCGAAAAATTTACAAGACTATTTTATAAGTTCAGTGTTCAATAAGCAAAGTGATAAACTTTATCTCTCACAGAGATGTAATGGTAGCCGATGTTCGCATTGTACCAATATCGAAACAGGTTCAGAATTTACCAATCAAATGACTGGTCAAGCATACAGTTTACATCAAAACGTAAACTGTAAAAGTAACTGTGTAATTTATTTGATTACTTGCAAAAAATGTGACAAACAGTATGTGGGACAAACTAAGCAACCTGTATCAAAACGCATGAACAGTCACCGATTTGATATTAATAGTTTTACTGACCCTACTTTTTACTCAAAGGTTGCATCACATTTCAATTTACGAGATCATTGCTTAAAGGACTTTTCTTTTATGCCTATTGATGTTGTAAGAAATGACATTGATCGTCTCTGCAAAGAAACAGTGTGGATACATAAACTGAAAACGCTCTATCCAGATGGTTTAAATTCTAAAGTCTTATTTGATATTAATTGACCAATTAACTAATTGTATTGATCTACATATATAGATATGTAATGCCGAGTATATCGTTGTTTTTTCCTATTTCTGTTTTTTATATACATAAGTATAGGAAATTTTGTATAAACACTATCCGACAATTTACTCGGTATGTTTGTTAAATCCGTTTAAAGGAACGTTATTTTTAATTTATTTAACATTGTAAATAATGTAGATCTAAACTTTGTATACATTTTACCGCCTTTTTACGCGACGTTGTTTAACGACGTCACGTCCGTTGTTTTTATTGTTATTCTTCCCTGAGGAAGGCTTAACGCCGAAACGTTGGAAGTTAATGATTATCTATGAACAAACGCTACACGTGTTGTTCTTGATTTTTCTTATTTGTTGAGAGCTTCGAAAGATCTTTTCAAAGATTATTTCCAACTATGTTCATCTTTATTGGTTTTACGCCGTCTTTCAACAGTATTTCGGTTATGTAACGGCGGGCAGTTAACCTAACCGGTGTTCCTGGATTCTGTACCAGTACAAACCTGTTCTCCGCAAGCAACTGCCAACTTCCCCACATGAATAAGAGGTGGAGGACAAATGATTTCAGGGTGTATTTTTGAACTTCTATCAAATAGTCGCAGAAACCCCGCCCGAGGATCAAACTCACGGCCCCGAGATCCGTAGATCTGTGCTCTCCCTATTCAGGCAAGCGAGTGGCCCAGTGCTTGTATCTTCATCCATTACACGTTTCTGATCATGTTTGCGCTTTTTCAAATGTTTTTCAAACGTTTATAAATGGCGTTTATTTTAGCGGACACAATATTTATAACATTTTTCGTTGAACAGTGCACACTTTTCTTGCTATTCCAAATAGGGAAATAACTTATGTTTCAGTGTTATTTTCATATCTTATATTGTTTTGATTCATATGTTTTGTCATTTAATGGAAATGTATTATTGATTAAAAGTGTAGTAACGACGATGACATTTCAGAAAATAGTTTCTGAATATAGCAAAACATGGCACGTACAGAACAAATTGCTGATAAGGAGTGTAATGAGCAGCATGACGCTTGTCATCAACAAGTTTATACGGCAAGATAAGGAGTGTGTTCCTGACAATTACGTGCAGAACTTTGTCATTGTTGTTTACTTTACAATGTATCACATTTTACTCAACAATCACCTTTGCGAATTATATAATTATTCTAGACCATTTATGTGTTGTTTTATGTATTCTAATCATAACTAAAATGTTCACTACTGAAAACCAATCTGTCTTTTTACGTTTTATTGTCAGTACCTAGAGAATTGGTATAAATTTCATGCAGGTTTAAAGGGACTCTAAATGTTTCATACACATCTTCTTATGTTTTACTCTCACAGGTTATTCTGGAAAGATAACCGTATATATGATCATATGTCACCGTTTCTGCCTTTCGCAAGGGTAATTCTCACAATCTGTATGTCCAGAAGGTTGAACATATACAAAATCATTCCAAAGTAAATATACCAAAGAAATTTAGCGATATAAATCCCACACCATTGTCATATTTGATTAAATGATCACGTGTGATCACTTGACAGTTTTTATCGGTATCTATTTATTTGACGTATATATATATATATATATATATATATATATATATATATATATATATATATATATATATATATATATATATATATATATATATATATATATCACAATATTGGTGATAAACTAGGGTAAGTTAAACATGTAACTTAAGCTTCCAGTATAATGATTCGTATTCATAGACATCGCTTCTAAAACATGCATCAAGTGCAGCATTGTTCTCGGAATACACAAAGTATATTTATAACAAGTTCGTCAGTCACGACCAAAGCTAGCTCTTTAATACATTAACTACTGATCTGCTTATGGAAATCTCAGATATAATTGCATAACATGTACATGCATTGTAAAAAGTTAAAAAGACATTTGAAAATGTTATTTCGATACACCTAAGATCAGTCTATAATGGCATATATAACGTTTCCAATAATTGTACAACATATATTTTGAAACTCATTAGTGAATGTATTATGATTATATATATATATATATGGATAATGGATTTTGAGAGACTGGGTGTTTAAATTTTCAAAGAAAGACAACTTCGTAAAAATATAGCAGAAAATCACAAACTTATATTTTGTGATTACTATTACAATTACTATTCAGACGTAATTTAGAAAAATCTTAAAGAAGAACTGAAAAAGACAAGACATTGGCGCCTGCGACTGTTGTTTGTTTTCAGAACTGAAAAAAGGCTCGCTGTAAACTAATGTGAGACCAGAGCAGTTTTGATATCAGCTGTGAATCGGTACCTCAGCCGCAGGTCTACTTTACTTCATTTTTTGCAGAGGGAATACAAAAGTTCTCACGAATATGGCAGAAGTGTACAGACGTAGGTGGGGGAAGACTTTGAAAAAGAATGAATGTGTTGAATCGTTTTTAAGAAAGAGCAAAAAGTCCGGATATTTTCAACTGCCCCTCGTATATATAGATTTTGGGATGGAATTGTAGATTTGAGTAACTTTTCATTTGTTTCTTTTGTACTTAAAAGCATTACGTCTCCTACTCGTACTCTTAAGACTAAATACTGTTCCATTAAACCTCAATAATCGCGGTGAAATTATTTTTACGATGTTTTAATGTGAGAGAAATTAGTATTGCTCTAAACGGATGTCAAATGAAGTGCACTTAATGTCTTCTTAATCGACTAAAAAGATTTAGTTGGCAGACTGTCTTCCATTATAGATATTAAGTCTAGTAGGAGTGTTGGAGCAAACTTTCTGCAAAATCACAGTTTTATGCAACCTGTTTTCTTCTATATTGAACGTGATTACAGACGGAAAGGCTACGATCCAATATTGACTGGCTACATCTTTCCAATGGTTTGATATATTCAATAAATCGCCATTTTCTTCATTGTGGTGTGCCACTCAACCTGAGTGAAAAATCATTTTTCACTCAGATTGATGCATTGTGGTGTGCCACTCAGTTTTTCACTTAGGTTGAATGGCACACCACAACTCAAATTTGCAATTCATTCCCACTATCAGACTCCTCTGAAAATTAATTATTAGTGACTTTTATCGCAGGAAAGGTTAAGTAGTCTTTATACGCTTTAAAATGGAATATTCAAAAATGAAATGTGATAAATTACCAATCAAACTTCGCGAACCATGTCAGTCCTACGTGCGACGCTTTCTCTTCTGCAAAAGGTCAGTCCAAACGTTCATTTTCCATTTGAGAAGACAATGTTGTAATAAATATAACAAACTTGCGTGAGCTGTATTGCCATTAGGACTTACTTTGTTTAAAGTTGCAAAACAGCTAAAACTCGTAGCCGGTGATAAGAGTACATTGATAACTCAACAATTCCTTTCTTAACACTATGTAACCCAAGTTATGTCGGATTTTAACAAACTGTGAAATAGTTCTGTTATTACGCTCGCTAAGAAGTTTCAAGTGGCAGACGGTTTGCGCTTTGAAAACGTAAAGATTATAAGAAAACCAACTACTATATTTGTTATATGGGACTCGGCAAATTTTAAGACCATATGAAATACAGAAAAATCTGTATTTAAGCATATTGATTACAGCAGTCCCTAAAATATTCATTTTCAACAGAAACGCACTTTTCCATCCGGCTAGAAATGATCTGAAAACCACAATGTAATCTCCCATTTGTATGCTATGCAGACACTGATACCAAATATATCGACACCCAGCCAGCATTTTTTCAGCAACAGAAAGAGAAACGATCATTGTGACTTAAGTCCGGCGAATATGGACGGTATGGCAATTGCTTAACCTGCTGGTGCTGTAGATACTGCTGTACGGTATTGCTCTTCTGTGCATATTCATTGTCACTTATAAGACAGATGACCCGTAAACCAGTTGTTTAACTTATTCTTTATCTTTCTCCCTGTGAAACTTTCAATTAATAGATTTGCCTGTTGAACAGGGCCTTTGCAATTCACGAAAACTGTGTGAAAAACAGTTTGCAAGTTTGAACATTTTTTTGGGACAACTGGTCGTTCTTGTCCTTTCCCAAGCTACTGTTTGTTGCTTACCCGCATTTCACGTTCGAAATGCATTTACAGAACTTTCTTTCAACTGCATTTTTATAGATATAGATTTTTAAAAGTCTTTTGCAAAACTGCACCCTATTGACTTTGCTCCTCGGTCAAAAGATTAGGTACCCACCTTCATATCAATTGTCTTGTCAAAATTTCATGAACACTTTTATGAAATGCCAATTGATGCAGCTTTTTAAAAACTGTATATCTTAAGTCTTCTGTTAAAATGGCTGCTACAATAGTAATGTTGTGAGAGGATGCTGACGTTTTAGGGCGCCCACTACGAGGTATATCTTGGCGTCTAGATTATTCCTTATCAAATACCTTGCCTACCTATAAACAGAGGCGTTGGATTGGGAGGAATTACCGTTAACAGTTTTAAATTCTCGCAGAATTTGCTTGACATCTTTAAGTAGGACCTCCATTCTTTCCTACCCTGATTGTATACGAATGTGCTTTATTAAAACGCTTGTTACTCAGCTACAACAATACCAACAATACTAATTGTGTTAAAATTGTCAGAGCTATTGAAGCCCCCTAGAATCCCATGAAAAACGTGCATTTACATTCAGTACGTAGTTTCCACTGAAGCGCATTAGTTTCGAAATTTTCTGAATTACCCTCGTAATATTAAAACTTCTGTGACCTTAATAAATGTTGAAATCAATAACCATTCGCTGTTGTTTTTTTTTTTTTCTATTTAAGTAATCAGAACACTATAAGATTCTGAAGGAGTAATTATTGTATAATTGAAAGTGTGAATTGAACAGATGTCTGTTTACACAAGCCAACCTATAAAATTGCTTTTATATCGTTCTTGCTTTGTGCAGCTTTGAAGTGGAAAAGATATTGTTATAATCATAATACATTCAAACTTTGCTGTTTGTCTGGATAATATATAGACATCGGTTTTTTATTATATTCATTTTGATCGAACCTTGTTTTTCAAATATCGTTCAAATGCAAATTGACCAGTTTTTATTACCGGTTCATTTTCTAGAATGTCAAGAATTTGAAATAGCTATTTATTTTCCTAACTACTGATGACTGTTTTATTTAGTTCGTACAAATGTATAGATTTCATTTTGCTTAATTCGTATATTTTCTTGCAGTTGTCATTGTTTTCTTTAAATGTTATGTTGATAAAATATGTGCCATAATAAACACGAATTATTTCAAAATTTTACCTTGATTCCAACTGACTTTTCATTCCTTTGGTTTTTATATCATTATGGCTAAACGATATGGGTATCATTACAGTAAGTAATGTGTACCAATAACTAACTGAAACCGTATTTTTTTTGTCAGGTGACAATTCGTTTCTAAAATATGCTTGATAATCTTCATTTGTAAAACTAAAATTTCCTAAGTAGAAGTAGATATATAATTTTCATCAAAGAATATTTTTGAAATGCATAAAGTTGTATACGTCGTCAAATATTTTTTATCATCTTTTTTGTACATAAGGAAATTAAAAAACAATGCAAAACTATATCATTTATTGCTCCTTGGCCCCTAAACTACCATCCAAGCAAAACAGACGTTTCTAAGGCACTTTGAAATGGTAGTGAAGTTTGCCAGAATCCTGGTTTTGCAAAGACATCCTGGTGGCTGTTTTTAGATATTTTACTGATACTCAAATATCTCACCTTGCTGTCGATGGCTCACGGGAGGTTGGTGGCCCGCTTGAGATAAAAATAGCGCCTGGAGGGGAACCTAAGATCTTCCGCCACTATCAAAAGCTGAAAATGTCTATATGACTTATGAATAGGTCGGTGTGATGTTAAACCCGACTAAAACAAACAACCGATCGACAGGTGTTTGAGACTGGATATGAAACCTATCTGAGTTCTGAGTTACTGGCTGAGTAACGAAGTACCAAAATAATCTACACATAAAATTACAATAAAACTGTGAAAATGTTTCAAAGATTTTGTTCTAAACACGTTTGTCTGTGTTCCAAATAATTACTGTTTGTTTTCATCAAGGAAGTTATTTACATTTTTAAAACAGTGTAGGTTTATTTTTCTTAGATTTCGCATAAATTGATTTGCCATTATGTCAGGTTTTCATTCACTCTGAAGAATTTATATAAAAGGCTTTTTCGGATCCTCACATAAATTACAAATAGATATAGGTAGATTATAAACAAACCATTCAAATAATCGGTTAAAGTAAATTTTGACTCACGCAGTCAGGTTTGGTGGATAATGCATTGAGAACAACTTTAACCAATCATGCCAACGAAGTACCGAAACCAAAGTTTATAAATTTTGCATAACGTAATTATGTCACACTGAAGGTTTAGATCATCTCCGTTATTCTCTTGTGTTTCATCATTAGTTGAACTATATTGATTAAATAAAATGTCATTGACTTTCATCATGCAGAAAAATGTTTTGAACTGCAATGTATGTTTGTATAACTTTTACTTTTATCTTTCAGTTTTGTAATCATGACTAATCCTGCAAGCTTACTTTCATCGTAAAACGCCTACTATTTTCAGATATTTTATTCATTATAGCTTTACAGGCATCATTTTGACAGAAAAGTTATTAATTTTCCAATCGATTTGGTATTTGATATATTTATTAAAATATCTGTCTAAAGACAATCAATTATATTTCCGAAATTGAAGATGTCACAAGGCTCACTCGCTTAGTTAACATTCTTGTCGAAACACTACGAATGAGTAAATACAACGTTCGGTTAAGGTATGTAATGTTATTCAGAACTTAATGGCAAGTCAGCTCTTACATAAAACAACATTAATTAAGGTCGTAGAGAACGCGCTGTTAGGACATAAACAACGAAACACATGTTTTGTTTTTGTTTTGTTTTGTTTTTCTCGTTTAATAATTGTAAAAATGATTAGACTTTTTGAAGCATTGCGCACAACAAACGCAGTCAGGGCCAAAGTAGGCCAACCACAAATAGAAACTATAGTGGAAAGAAATGGTGGACTAGTTGCTTCAAATATACATCAACAAGTACATTTAAAATACATATAGTATATAAAAAATGGAGTTGGGATGAAAAGCTTAAGTAATGAGGAGAAAGCATCAAAATGTGTGAGTTGAACAGTAAATTTAGCTTCGTTGGGGTTATTTGTTTATTTCTGACAACAGTATTTTTCAAAATCTAAAATGCTATACAGACCACATGGTGCAGTACAATTACTGGAGTGTACAAAAATGTTATTGTTAGGTATATTATAAAACAACTTCACATGAAAACTGTCAGAGTTCCTTGCAGAGAAGATTTTTTTCTTTAACTTTCTGTTGCGGAAACTTATTCCGTTTAGAGCTTCCCTGATCCGTGAATCCAAAAGCAGAATTTAATCTGTATTCTGGCATATATCTGCTAATATGGATTCATTACCATGTGTGTTAGCTTAACCTTAATGCGCGTGTGTAAAAAAAGAACAATAAACTAGTTCTGTACTTTTTATAAAGATCCTCTAAAAAAAAAGAAAAACATTCTTAAGCATTTGTACAGAACCAAATGATATTCAATCACCAAAGGTCGGAGATGAACTTGTGGTTTTCGAAATATCTATAGCAAGCAGTTGATATTTCAAAGGTAAACATCTCCCTAATAGAACGTTCAATGATAAAATGCATTAACAATACAAAAAAGGTCTCGTTTATCTAATGCAATTAAATTTTCCTCCATAGTCTAGGTTTTGATTTCACCCCATCAAAGCGATATACAGTTCACTAATAAGAATATTGCAAACATATCTATTCAAGATATCATATATTATATAGAATTCGTTATAAAAGACAAAACACAAAGTAAATGTGGTTGATATTTAAAGGTCACGCTCGCAATCAGAAATGGATTGATTACGCTGGGAACATGTTCTGGAGATACTGTCTGTTTTTGACAGACAGACGTAAGACAACGCGATGATCGGTAAATATAATCAATGGTGATAGACAAATATAATCAGTGCTGACTGGCAAATATTATTATCAAACATCCAGTTCTCGCAAAGGTCAATATATGTGACAGGAAACATTTTATTGCGAGGTCATGTTGAAGAAAGACTTGACTAGTGTTCTTTTACTGTGATTTGCACGTTTTTCTTGTGGCTCTCTTTTTGTCCTCGACTCAAGAACAGAACTCAAACAGGAAAGACAACGTTCCAAGAACACGACTCATTAAGCAAAACCTCTCATTATATTTTGTAAGGCTGTGTATATGACGCAAAGGTAAACTAAAACTTAGCAACAACTAAAGGAACAAAGTTTGCATCATCATAGAATGGTCAATGGCAAAGGCAACTTCAGTTTTCTTTTCATTTATAACAGTTTATTGTATACATGTAGACGTCTTTCAGTTTAGATAAATATGTTGATCAGTGCAATGTTTGTGATAGAGCAATTGCAAGACCTTTCTGATTTATTTTGTATTTAAATACAAAGTTGTCTATATTTTACTAGCGACTCTACGATTCTCAGATAGCGAAGCTGAAGTCTACATAGATTTCAATTCTGATTTGGGAGTTTTATCATTTTAATTCCGCTTAAACAACCTTTCAGTTACTATTTCCAAAATTCTTTCGACAAGAAAACGATGTACGCTACTAAAAAGGTTTCGGTGTGTTTGTATTTAGCTTCGGATATTCTCCATATCCCTTTCAAACTCTTCTTATAGAACCATACATATACTTTGTACATTAACTTATATCTATTGTTTTTAGATAATTTTTCATAATTACAATGTATTATGGGTTATGTGTGCCTTTTGGTAGAACCATGTGATGGCTACCTCAAATGTACACCATTTTATTAGTGCGCAATATACTTGGAAATATCTGTACGGATGAATATGTTATCCTAATTGAGTTTGACTGGCCGACATATATTGCCTATCAGAGCTTGTGTATATGCAATTTAGATAATTTATCTCACAGGGAAATTAAACACCTTCAGGATTTAAATCACGTCTTCTCCCCATACTCACCATATTAATTCACCAATTATAACTTAGTCGGAGGACCAATACAAAACGTTTGTCTCCGGAGTAATATGTTCGTAAAGTTATACAATTAAACGTCGGGGTAGTGATCAATGAGGAGATCATAATCATCCGAAATCAATTAAAGTAGTCCGTAAAGTAGTCCGTTAAACCACACAAAATAATTTATAAAAATGCGACATGCTGACGTTAAATATATATTGGCAATTATTCGACAACTTGTTCCCACAAAATAAGTAAACGAAATGTCATAAGAGTGTTATATTTTATTAATCATTTTCTAGCAATAATGACGAGAAAGTACATAAATATCCATTGTCGATCAGATGGTAATTTAGCTATCAGGCACCTACTGAAGCGACATTTGTAGACATTCAATGTTCTGGATATGGAAATAATGTTAACACATTTTGCTTGGTGAATTCATTTCTTAGATTTATCACACGTGTATGACAAATTGGTTTTCGCGCAATAACTGAATATTGATATGAAACCTGATATCAGAACCTAAAGTGCTTAAAGATAAATATATTTGTCATGACATTCAAATTAATGTCCGACGAAAATTAGTTGATAATTTAAGTCAACTAAATAATTTAAGTCAACTAAATAGATATTTATAGTAGAGAGCGTGTCAAATAAGACAAACAGTCCTGTCAAGAAGTAATAGATCTCTGTAAATCATAAACAATGAAAGCTTCTTTTATAGTTTTATTACATGCAACCAAACGAGTTAGAGTTCAGCTGGCTGAATAGGCATAGAATTATAATTATATAACTTCACGTATATCAAGTCGAGATATTAGTGTTTCAATTTCTCTTGGAAACTACATATTATTGCTGAGCTGATCATATGTACATGTACTATCAAAAGAGCACAAATACTTAATACTACTTTAATAAGTATTACTGCAACTGTTGTAAGGACAGCCTTTACAATCTAGGTCAGTTATGACCCATGACTTGAATGACAATATCCAATACCAAACCTAAACAAGTCAAATGGTTTATCGCGGCCAGAAATTTGTACAAACCGGACAGAAGTTGCGAAATTGTCATTTGTGCAGGAAAGAAGCGTTTACCATAATGTCCAGTACTGGACAGGTATAGTGACATACGTTTAAGATATCATGCTTTCTGTTTATGCAGGTAAACTTCTGTTTGGTTAAATTTCAACAGAGCACAATTGTCTGAACAGTGTACAAACTCATTACTGTTTTTCCAGGCAAGGGTGGAAAAAAGTGGTAGACAATGAAAGCAGTAACATTTTTATTAAAAAAAATAAACAATGAGACAAACATTTCCAACATCTTTGGACGGTTCAAAAATCCCATGTTAAACATACGATAAAGCCCGAAACGCGTGAAAATGTTCCGAATGTAAATCGGGTGAAGTAGGCGCTCTATGTATAGAGTTAGATTATGCGTCTTGATACTGTACCAGAGGGGTCGGTCAATTGTGGGTTATTGATTACACTGGGCGAGTCTACTTACTTATTACTTGAGGATGAAAAAACGTGTTTTTAAATGTTGCTCTTAAACAAGGGTGGCGGTTGAACTACAAAAAGTACAACACCAGTTAATTCACAACAAATCGTACGGTATGTTTTATAAGCAGTAGAAGCTAGTCGTATTTACGCTTATGAGACCTGTTTCACCCATAAGTAAAGAATTCATAGGTCCATCATGAAATATTTTCCCAAGCGCGCATATACTTCACCTCTTCAATATGATCAGCCGCGATTAATCAATTCAATTACACTGTACACTCCTGTAAGAGCTGCTTCTTCTTCTAGATAGTCTCATGGAACTAGTGTAAAAGCGTTTTCAGTTTTCCTAAAAGTGATGTCACAAATTATAAACGTTGTAGGTTTATTTATCCCCCCGCCAAAGGCGAAGGGGATATTAGAAATGCTCTCCGTCCGTGCGTCCGCAACGATCTTTGTCCGGAGCAGAACTCCAAAAGTACTGGAGGGATTTTCTTCAAACTTCATACACTGATAGAACACATTAGGAGGAAGTGCAGTGTGCAAGAACAACAACTCTACCTTGCCTATTTTTTCAGTTATTCCCCTTTATCATATTTTCTTAAAAAATTTTGTCCGGAGCATAACTCCAAAAGTACTTGAGGGATTTTCTTCAGACTTCATACACTGATAGAACACATTAGGAGGAAGTGCAGTGTACAAGAACAATAACTCTACCTTGCCTTTTTTTTGAGTTATTCCCCTTTATCATATTTTCTTAAAAAAATTTGTCCGGAGCGTAACTCCAAAAGTACTGGAGGGATTTTCTTCAAACTTCATACACTGATAGAACACATTGGGAGGAAGTGCAGTGTGCAAGAACAATAACTCTACCCTGCCTATTTTTTGAGTTATTCCCCTTTATCATATTTTCTTTAAAAAAAATTGTCCAGAGCATAACTCCAAAAGTACTGGAGGGATTTTCTTCAAACTTCCTACACTGATAGAACACATTAGGAGAAAGTGCAGTGTGCAAGAACAATAACTATACCTTGCCTACTTTTTGAGTTATTCCCCTTTATCATATTTTCTTAAAAAAAAATTGTCTGCAACATATCTTTTTCATGCATGGAGGGATTTTGATATATCTTGGCACAAATGTTCACCATCACGAGATGGAGTGTCGTGCGCAAGAACCAGGTCCCTAGTTCTAAGGTCAAGGTCACACTTAGAGGTCAAAGGATACAAGAATGAAAACCTTGTCCGGAGCACTTCTTCTTCATGCATAGAGGGATTTTGATATAACTTGGCACAAATGTTCACCACCACAAGACAGAGTGTCATGCACAAGATCCAGGTCCCTAGGTCTAAGGTCAAGGTCACACTTAGAGGCCAAAGGTCAGATACAAGAATGACTTTGTCCGAAGCATTTCTTCTTCATGCATGGAGGGATTTTGATGTAACTTGGCACAATTATACACCATCATGAGACGAAGTGTCATGCGCAGTTCCCTTCTTTAGAATTACTTCCCTTTGTTGTTACTTTAAATAGCTTTTATTGTAACTTTTTCATTACTAGTCGTAGGGAAAAATCGAGACCACTTTTCAGTAGTACAACATGCATGCTACATCCAATTTTGAGGTGTATTTTGACCAATCTCTACCTAGTAAAAATTTTTTTGTGGACTTGCAATTTTTTTTTTTTTTTAAGATTAACTTCCATTAGTTGTTACTATAAATAACTTACGTTGTAACATTTTTATAATTGACCACAAGGAAAAAACAAGACCACTTTTCTGTGGTACAACCTGGATGTTACTTTCCAATTTTAGGTGTATTTTAAGACATCTCTACCTGGTAAGGAGTTTTTTTGTGGACTTAGACAAACAAAAGACTTACAATGATTACTAAACAACCACAAAATTAAAATTCCATTTGCAAATACAGCTGCTAGAGTAAAGAAATTTGATGTGACGGGCATATATTGTGACATTCTGGCACTCTTTTTCCCTGTTAGCTTTCCATTCCTTCTTTTTACAGTAGCCATATAGAAAAACATCATACAGCTATACTGTTCATGAAAATTAATAAAATTTAGCAGTAAACCACTTCACCACTGAATAATTCTTTCCTCCACATCTTTAAAACCCGTGATGTGGACCACAACTAAACGGTTTTTCAAAGCTTCTCCCCAAAAAAAAATATTTTCAGACACTAACTTACCAGGAACTTTAGCCTTCAATTATAATATGCCCGGCGGGGGGATTGGCCATGTCTAACATGGTTCTTGTTTTTCTTGCAATGTTTTGCATAATTTAATTTTCGAGTGTGTCAGGTTTATGTTTACTCTGAAAATGTGTATTATCATGTTTCTTTTTCGGATCCTAATAGAAATGACAAATAATTACATCTAGATTAAAAACAAAACATTCAAGTAAAAGGTTAAATTGTGTTTGACTCATGCATTGAGAGCAACTTTAACCAGTCATGTCAACAATGTAACGAAATCAAAGTTGTAAAAAAAAATTAACACTGAGGGTTTAAATAATCTTTGATGTTTTATTATGTTTCATCATTAATGGTCATATTCTGACTACATAAAATTTCATTACCTTTCTATCTTGCAGGAAACTGTTTTGCATTGCAGTCACCTTTAACTTTATCTTTTATTGTTCTGCAAGCTTACTTCTATCGTCAAACGCTTGATATATTATTTCCAGATAATTTTACAGCTTTTTCTACATAATTGCAGGCAGATTGACAGAAAACTAATTAGTTTTCCGTGAAATATAATATTATCAAATGCATATAATATGATAATAATTAAAAGATCCGTCTGAAGGCAATTGATTTTATTTCCGAAATTAAAGATGTCATAAGACTTACCGTCTTACTTAACATTTTTGTCGCAGAATGACTAACGCGTAAAGGTATTTATGTGATCCAGAATTTCAGGACAAGTCAATCCTTAAATATAACAACCGTACGTTACCATATCTGAGGGTAGTAGTGAAAAGATGAACTGTTATTATGTTTTGTTATATATCTCGTTTACTTATTGCTTTTTATCATATTCAGTGTGCTTAGATCATAGCATATCGTTTTCTTCTCACTAGATGACTTCCTCAAATAAAAGAATTCATCCCCACAAGCGAGGTTTCGAACACAAGTACGTGCAACATGGATGGTAAGGGTACATATGGGGCATGCTTCTTTATAAAAGGTTATGGATACTTAAATTAAAAGGTAAGGTGAGACATTTTTTAAAAAAAAAGAAGCACACAATCAGAGTAGAACCACACATCGCAAAGAAGTCCAACTACAAAAAGAAACTGACAATTCACAGGATATCTAGAAATGTTATTCTTGGATTAATGATATGTCATTTTGCTCAGCTTACAACGTTACGGTATGAAAAACAATGTATTTTAGCATTTGTCTGCTGGATTTATTACATTGTATGTTAGCTTAGATATAATGTACATGTGTAATGAACCAATAATAAACTGTTTTTGTGTTTATTGCTTAAACTTTTCTTTGGTTAAGATCCTATCATAACGAAAACAAAAAATATAAAATACTCTTTGTACTAAACCAAATGTTATTCAGGATCGTATTGTGTTTTTCGAAATGCTTAAAGCTAACAATTGGTATTTTGAAGGAAAACATCTCGTTTACAGAACATTCAATGATAATTAAAATACATTAACAAGCTTTTTTTCTCGTTTATCCAATGCAATTAAATTATCATCAATAGTCTAGGTTTTGATTTCACCCCATTAAAGCGATATACATTTCACTAATAAGAATATTGCAAACATACCTATTGAAGATATCATTTATCATATAGAATTCGTTATAAAAGACAAAGTACAAAGTAAATGTGGTTGATATTTAAAGGTCACGCTCACAATCAGAAATGGATTGATTACGCTGGGAACATGTTCTGGAGATACTGTCTGTTTTTGACAGACGTAACACAACCTGATGATCGGTAAATATAATCAATGGTGATAGACAAATGTAATTAGTGCTGACTGGCAAATATTATTATCTAGTAATATTTGCACAAAACAGCCAGTTTATATGGCATTTTTCTCGCCAATGACAACAGAGGCAACAATTACTTTTGGGATCGTGTTGAAGTAAAGATGCCCATCTTATCGCTTGACATATCTCAACTGACTTACTTCAATAAAACGGGAATTCGACTTAAAAATAATTTGTGCAAGTGTTTTAGGGACGGGACTTGAAAATGTCTTTGAGATAGTTTGAATTTTAAGATAAGTGAGTTCTATGTATGGAGTTGCACTGTATCTGAAAATGCTGAAAATAGCAAGAAAATATCACTGCAGTTTTATCATACAGTTAAACAACTTAGCATAACACCTATTAAAGTAGTCAATGAAGCTCTCGACAAACAAGGCACAATATCACTATATTGCCCTTGAAAGGCATGCTTTGAAGGTTAATCAAATCATTTAAAAGCATAGAAAGCAACCAAGCAAAGTTTTAGCAGGCTGGGTTTGACTTAGTCTGTTTCTGTGTTGCAATAAAAAAGCGCAGTGAATGAAGTCCAAGATCCCAAAGAGTCAGATATAATAACATTGAGAAAGGGGCGACATTTTACGGCCGCCACAATGCCACTAGCAAGGTATTGACAGACTTCACTCCATAGAGTTTTAACTCGAAAAATATAATTTATCAAGTATTTTGCGCTAGTCAAATATATATCTGATAATGATTTTTGTTTGTTTGTGTTTTGGTTTAACGCCGTTTTTCGACAGTATTTCAGTTATGTAACGACAGGCAGTTAACCTAACCAGTGTTTCTGGATTCTGTACCAGTACAAACCTGTTCTCCGCAAGTAACTGCCAACTTACCCACATTCGCTTAAAAATACACGAAATATGTTTCGTGAGTGCGTACCATTTTATCAATCATTTCATGCCACTAATAAACTTAGTAATTAATTATTCATATTTCATTGTCGGTTATGGCTGATTAAGCAAGCTGATATGGCAAAATGTTATTATGATATGTTTACTTTGAATAATTATAACAATTTAGGTGTTCATTTAAGATAATGGCACTATCAATAATATGTTCAACTTAGTCAATACCTGAGTTTCGTATCTTTTGCTTCTTCACACATATCTTGCATTCAATGAAAAGATAAAGAGTAACTAACAAGCTAATGTATTTAATATCTTTTCATGTTTTAATTCTTCAACTGATAACGCAAGGTTTAAATTATGGATGATAGTTCTAGAATATACTGATTATTTCTTGCATCCATTGGTTTATTAGGAAACACATATGTATAACTTTAGAAAACTGAAGAATGAGTGTACTCCATAGTTCATCTTTTGCATATCTGTACAACGTGTCCTTTGTCATATAGCTTGCTTTTTTTACTTTAGGAAAAGTTACTAAACCACTCATACTATATAAAAATCGGTTAGAAACAAACATAAATAGGAGCTATTCACATTTACCAAAATAACTTTATAGTATGCATAAATTATCATATTATAAAGTACCCGTCTACCACTTTCTTTTGAGTCGCGTTAGACATTGTTAGGTGTATTATTTTCGGAAAATCGTTTTTGTCCTTATATGTATTTTGACAAGGAAAGCGTTTAAAAGAGATTAACAGAAAGAAATAAAAATATGAATGTAGGCAAAAGTTGTCCAAAGTCTTAATAGATATAAGGTAATGCATTAAATTCCTAATGAGGTAAAATCAGTAACTAGGTTTAATAGACTTTATCATTATCAATATCACCCATGCTGTGTATTTTGAAATTCGCTTCCGGCAATTTGCGTTTTACCAGTCCCGATTTCGTGCCTTATCGTGTTGTAATTTTAATCATCTCTGATATTAGTTATTATTTAAAGGAAATAAATCATCGATCACACAATAAAAGTTCAGGAAATTGCTCCCGAGTATGGTTTATTATGGTATTGTTGATCAAGTTGTTTATCCGTGTAACCGGTAGCATGGCACGTGCATGTTTAACGGTATTCATATAGTTATCTCTAGACATATACATAGGCTCAAACCGGAGGCCTGTTTTCATAATTGATTTAGCAAATGATCATGTTAGTTAACAGTCATCATCATATAGTTCTAAAATGAACGTTATGTTTATGTTAGTAATGTATAAAACAATATAAACATTTTTATTAATACAAATCAGCGAACTTACCTACGATGTCGGATAGTGAAAACCTCTGTTGTCTAAGATTTCAAACCTTACTTAGGATTTTTATCCTTTCATTTACTCATTAACAACCTTTCAGTTACTGTTACTAAACTACTTTCGTCAAAGTATGACTGGTGAGGTTTTGGTTTTCTATCTTTAGTTCCGGATATTCTCCTTCACTAACATTCTCTTTCCAATATTTATCATATAACCATTACGTTGAAAGTATATTTTTTAAAAAAAAGCTATTTTTCAAATACTTCTTCCTTATTACATCTTAATTATGAATTTCCATTCATTAGTTTGTGCCTGTTGGTAGAAATTTGAGGCGATTAACTCCAATTTATACCATTTTGTTAATGCACAAGTCACTCAGGAATATCTCTGTTACTGGTTGTAGATGCAGGTAGGAATACCCGGTTCGACGGTAACTGTTTTAGCTGTAGCTGTAGCTGGGTTTTCCCGAGAGCACGATATTCCCAGTCTGCGTCTACAGCCAGCAGTAGATTACTTTTCTTGCATACCATATTTTACAAATTATAGAATAAGTAAGGAAAAAGGAAAAACAAAGTACGAAGTACGCCATGACCTTTCAATGACGCACAACAACAAAGTTCTGGTTTAGTTTTATCAGTTGTGGCGTATTATTATATTTTTTTCCGTAAATTTTTAACTTTTTAACTTATTTTGAATTAAGACATATACTATAAAGAAAACACAGAAACTATGAAGTTATTTGTTTTTAATTATTTTTTTATAAAAAATATCGTATCAACACACGAATCTTAGGTCGTCATTAGCAGAGTCATCTGGCATTGGGATCCCAGATCAGTTTGGTCCATATGGGCAAATCGCCAGAAATGCTAGTCCGGTGAGCAAGAATTATTTGTATAGATGAATATTCTATCATTATTGCAAGTACAATTTAAAGTAGTTTCAGAGTTTAACTGTCCAACACATATCCTACTATAAAACGTGTACATGCATTTTGGATTATGTCTCTTGCAGGGATATTTAACACCTTTAAGATTAGAATCGCGACAACCATTATGCATCACCTTCTGTGTTGTTTTGTCAGCAAAGACACTCAAGGGAGAATTTTTTTTAAAAAATCACTTCTTCCCTCTCGAACGGAGTATTATTATAATTCTGTGAAAAAGAATATCAAATCAAAGACTTAACGAGATCACTTTGATCCTAGAAACGTAGAAAAGTAAATATATTCACGATTTTGCCATCTTGGAAGACTACAATGTTGACTCCTCTTTAGTACTACAACATAACAGATACGACTGACTTGCATGAAATAAAATGAAAATGAATATAATATTCATTTCAAGAACACTTTTGCTGCACAAAAATGTGAAAAAATATCCAGTGTGATGACATGTCTATATTCTTTTGCACCTGTTTTAAACAGAAAATTATTGCATTCCTGCAAAAGAGTAAGGGCATTTAATATAAACATATCTCGAGTTTTAAATATCTTAGTCGAATTAGTTTTAATGATTTTTTCAAGTGCTTTAAGTCCTAACGGTTTTCTTGTTATCGAAATGTAACAATGTCACAACGTCATTTGAAATTCTATTTCTATTTCCTGTAATCAGCTGTATCATAAAACGTTTTGACAAGAACCAAAATTTAAATGGCTTCGTTTTCCATTAAACAACAATATGCACACGATCGAAACTTGTTTGTCCTCATAGTAGCATCCGCTCAATACTCTCTATAATTAAAACTCACTAAGAGGACAAATACAAAATGTTATTCTTCTGAGTAATGTGTTCATTTAGGTAAAAAAAAATAAACGTCGGTGCTGTGGTCAAAGAGACAATCATTATTAGCCAAAGTAAATTAAAGAAGTCCGATAAACCGTAAAGTTAGTAGATATATCACAATGCCAACTACTGACGTTAAATACATATTGGCAATTATTCGACAGTTTGTTCTCATAATATAAGTAAATGAAATGTCGTAATAGTGTGACATTTTATTAATCATTTTCTAGCAAAAACGACGTGGTAGTACTTAAATATTTATTGTCGTTCAGATGGTAATTTAACTATCAGGCACCTACTGATGTACCATCTATAACAGTGTGTAGATATGGAAATATTGTTGGCACATTTTGCTTGGTGAATTTATTTCTTAATGTTATCACACGTATATGACAAATTGGTTTTTTCAAAATAATCTTCGTTTCATACCAAACTAGATATCAGAAGTTAAAGTGCTTAACAATAGATATCTCTTTCATTGAATTCTCTTTAATAGCACTTTAGGATAAACATACTTTGTCAATTTTAATGAATCAAAATATTTTTATTACCCCGTTGAAAGAACTGTGTTTATTTAATACAAATTATATAACAAAGCCAGATACCATTTACAAAGAACACTTATACAAACAATCAGCCATATGAAATTCAGTTTTAAAAAAATAATATATTCGGTTATAAATTGCTACTGCTTTCGAAAATGCAGTAATTTAATAAATTAAAGTGTATTTTGTTGGATCTCTGATTACATTTCGGAAATATGACGAATTTGGTAGAGCCATTCAAAACTGCATTTCATTTGTTATACGCTTTTCATAGTATTTAAAAACCGAGGTTGTGAAATTACTCTCAAATGATAAATTGAATATGTATATTGTTCATTAAATTTCTTTCTAAATTAAAAATGCGGATTTCATTAATTCATAAGATTGTATTTTCAATTACGGAATATAAACATCGTGAGATGTTTTCATGTGTTAACAAAGACAGCTGCGACTCAGGAAACGGGAAGAAAAGTCCAAGACAGTCTGCATTAGTGGCAAAAAGCTAATCATCTCTATGGCATTAAATTTTCGTGACGTCTCCAAATTCCATTGATTAATTGAAAGTATGTCTTAGCAAGGATGAAAATGTACTTTCGGAAACGCCGCCGTTAATGTAATTGTCTAGTCTTAGCACATTTAAGACACATATTAAAATTAATCGTCCGTTTTTAAATAGCAATTTGGCCATTTCTAATCCAATCATATAAGAAAAACGTGTTTTAAAACCTTCAGTACTTTTAGAAAAGTGATAGACCATAGAACAACTCTTACCATTGTATCCAATGCAGTAACAACAAAAACAACAAGAAATAGTACAGAACAGTACAACATACTGAATCCTGGAACACAGATAGTTTGACCATTTGGAATGTATAACAACTTGAGACAAGACATAACGATAACATGTTTGGTTATGAGTTTCATTATGTCCCTAAATGTACTTATTTCATTAATGTTATAAAACTGTATACAGATGACAATAATTTTAAACATCGAAGTGCCATTTATTTTTTGAAACTTTTGAATAGGAAAAATACAGTTACTGTTAGAATGGACAGGTTTTTATGAAAATATTATGTTTAGTTTTATGTTTTTTAATACTTTATATCGTAAATACATCTTATGTTAATGACAGCTATTCTGTAAATATGTTTCTATGTTATGTTTATGTCAGATTTGAAAGATTTGAGCCGCGCCATGAGAAAACCAACATAATGGCTTTGCGACCAGCCTGGATCCAGACCTGCCTGCGCATCCGCGCAGTCTGGTCAGGATCCATGCTATTCGCTTTCAAAGCCTATTGCAATTAAAGAAATTGTTAGCGAACAGCATTGATCCTGACCAGACTGCGCGGATGCGCAGGCTGGTCTGGATCCATGCTGGTCGCAAACCAACTATGTTGGTTTTCTCATCGCACGGCTCATTTGTACTTTTCATAGCCTTTATAGATGATATATCGCTGTTTCTATGTTATGTTTATGTCAGATTTCCATAAAGATTTGAGCCGCGCCATGAGAAAACCAACATAATGGCTTTGCGACCAGCCTGGATCCAGACCAGCCTGCGCATCCGCGCAGTCTGGTCAGGATCCATGCTATTCGCTTTCAAAGCCTATTGCAATTATAGAAACTGTTAGCGAACAGCATGGATCCTGACCAGACTGCGCGGATGCGCAGGCTGGTCTGGATCCATGCTGGTCGCAAACCCACTATGTTGGTTTTCTCATCGCACGGCTCATTTGTACTTTTCATAGCCTTTATAGATGATATTATTGAACGCATTGATAATGTCCGTAGAAATGTAGTTAATGTATGACCTATGGTAGGTTCTTTTAAACCTGTAAGAAAATAACTTCTAAATATATGACAGACAAAATTGTAGAAAGCAGTCAGCCAAGGGGGCGACACAATTTTGCTGCTTAAGGCATATGGCTAAATAGGACAAGTTGAAATTTGAACAATAAGTCAATTTGGTAAGTTCTTTGGTAAGTTCTGGTGGCTGCTTAATGCTACTGGCTTCGTAATAAAGGTGGTAGCTTTGGCAGGTTCAACTGTTTATCGATATGGTTAACCTTACAGTAACAAGCAGTGTGGTGATCAAATACATTTAAGAACAGCTTTGGTACAAATGTTGGAAAGAATTCTTCTCTCTTTTTTTTTGATATTGTTAACACAGTGACGTCAAGCAACATCAAAACTTGTCTGACAATTCCGCATTCTGTAATTGTTCTTTTATGCAAGCTCTCTGGCAACTCACATCCGACCATTTTATCTACCCTTTACCACACAACGTCCAACCCCCATTTTCTGTATTTTGCATATATTTATAATGTTATTTTTTGAAACAACCTGTCTACAATATTTTTCCGTTACAGCTTCTTTAGTTGTGGTCCCACTTTAAGATTCATGACTTTGTGGCTGTGTTTTGGGTGCTCTGTGCTTCCGGGAAATCTACCCTTAGGCTTACATTTTATCTTTTATGAGCTCTGTTTGATAGTATTAAACAAAACAAAGACCTAAGTTTTCATTTAAATTTGTCATTTAATATCTAAATGACGAATATGGTAAAACACAATGGACGACATGAAACAAAAATATAACATGTGACTAGTTCTACAAACGAAAACCTATATCATCCCATTACATATGTATGATCAAAGGTGGGGATGTCACTTAAATAAGTAACAATCCTAAATCAAACCATAACGAATTAACGACTGAATATATAACATATTATGCGTTTACCATGGCCTGGAGGGTGGGTTATTCGCCAAACAATAAACAATGGAATATTTTTTCGAAGGCAGATTTAGATGTTGACTATAACTAATCTGAATGCCATACCATTCCGGATTACTATTCCTTGAAATAAAATCAACATCCTTCCAGACGTACATATTTCTATTTATTTACAGTAAATTTATATCTATGCAAATTCCCTTGCAAACTCACCTTATGAGCTTTGTTTGATGGGGATCTAACTTTAATGCCATATCATCTTTTTTGCAAGTAATTTTGTCAAGGCTAAATGTAGTTCCACTTGCATTTAAAAACAAGAGGTATACGGTAAATCGCTCTGCCGCAACTTCCGAGCTAGTACATGTCGCGATAAAAGAACGTCAGCTAAGGTGAGTGTCATTATATTGTTTGTATTTTTACAAGCATTGTATCGAATATGACAGCAGTATCTCTGCTGTTTACCAGGCGTGATTTTAAATTGCTAATTATTCAGTATTTGGCACCCTTTGAATCCAATATTCTGATCAATACTTTATCTCAGACACTATAAGCCTAACGTCACGCAAATATTAATAGAACCCTGATATATACATTTGAAACTTGATATCTCGAATTTCAAGGGATCGAGCGTTTTACTTCGAGATAACGGGAATTGGACCTAAAGGAATATTTTGTGCATGTGTTTTCGGGAAGTAGCTGGAATTTTGATATAAGCCGGTTCGAGATATCGATTACGAAATGCTGAAAATAGCAAAAAAATATATCACTGCAGTTAATCATACAGAAGGGGCCAATGTAGCTCTCAACAAACAAGACACACTATCACTGCATTGCCCGTGAAATGCATGCTTTGAAGATTAATCAAATCATTTAGAAGCATAGAAAGCAACCAAGCAAGGTTGTAGCAGACTGGGTTAGACTGAGTCTGTTTGTGTGTGGCAATAAAAAAAAACGCAATGAATGAAAACCAAGATCTCAAAGGGTAAGACATAATAACAACATTAACAGACCTCACTGTATTGATGTTTTAACTCTTGAAGATAAATTTACGAAATTATTTCGCGTTAAAGTCAAAATATATATCTGACAATCATTCGCAAAATAATAAACGAAATATTTTTCGTGAGAGCGTACCATTTTATCAATCATTTCATACCTTTAATAAACTTGGTAATTAAGTATTCATATTTCATTGTCGGTTATGGCTAATTTAGCAAGCAGTCTCCTCCTGATATCGCAAAATATAATTATGGTATGTTTACTTTGAAATGCTGTTAGGTGTTCTTGTAAGATAAGTGGTGCAAACAGCATTATCAATAATCTGTCCAACTTACAATCGTATTCTAACTTAAAAAAAACTTTATTTCACGCGCATTCATACACGACTATGCAAGTTGTAAATAAATAGCATCTAGTGATCGTCAGGTGAAAGGTATTACGATCTTACACGGAAGCAAACAAATATCCTCTATTCATTTATAGTTTTCAATAATTACAATATGTGGTTCATTTTGTGACTGACTTCTGCAATGTTGAGTTGCCGTGTTGGCGGGAAGAAGAAGACACGGCATAAAGAGAACGACAAATACGGAGAGTGTTTTGTCATGTTATTGTGCCGATAGGGCTAACCCACTAGCCGGGGAGCCAAGGCATGAAAAAATGGATTTACCTGTCCGGTCATGCTATAGTCAGTTTCTATACATATTATGAAAGTACAAAGTCTCGCGGATCAGAAAAATCGGGCCTGCAAAACAAAAGCTCTTGCAAAATTTGAGAATATCAAGGGGAGATAACTCTGTATATTTGCCGTTTTTTAAGATTCAAATCGTTTTTTTACTAATAAAACATGGCATCATGTTTCTAAAATCAGTTCAAATATATATCTTTTAACATTGCTTTTACGCATAAGGCTTATGCTTGAAAAATACGCAAAATGTACTCATTTTACATTTTACATGTACATTTTATTATAAGATTTGGCACCTAAAATACCAGAGAATAAAATAAAAATATTTAACCTAAAATTTACAGTATGAAGAAGTAACCTTTAAAATGGTCTTATTTCTCAAAGTCATTTATTAATACCGCTGCGAAACAGTCTGTTAGAACAGAAATTCATTTAGATACTCTAGTTCAGGTTTGGCTAAGAAATACACAAATCCGGGGTATTTTATGTACCCCACCCACTTTATATAATGCAAAAAATGTATAATAAAAATATTCGACCAACAACCAAGAAGATATATTCTTTTTATCGCGTATACAATATAATCTATATTTTTGACCATATAAAGCTGGATGAGGGGTATTTAAAAGATATTAAACAGAAAAAGGGGGTAGGAAAAGCTATGTATTTTACAACCGATAATTAGAATTAACAACCCGTTATTAAATAAGAGCAACACTAATTAAAGGCGATGAAACCTTTTCTTGCAAACTATTCATTTAGAAAATAATTTATTTAAATACTCTTTCTTGCAATCTAGTTCGGTTTTGGCTAAGAAATACGCTAATACGGGGTATTTTATGTACCCCACCCACTTTATATAATACAAAAAACGTATAATAAAAAATATTCGACCAACAACTAAGAAGATATATTCTTTTTATTACGTATACAATATAATCTATATTTTTGACCATATAAAGCTGGATGAGGGGTATTTAAAAAAATTTAAACAGAAAAAGGAAGTAGGAAAACCTATGTATTTTACAACCAATAATTAGAATTAACAACCCGTTATTAAATAAGAGCAACACTAATTAAAGGCGATGAAACCTTTACTTACAGACTGTTCAGTTGGAAAGCAATTTAATTAAATACTCTTTCGTGCAATCTACTCCAGGCGTGACTAAGAAATACTCAAAACTGGGGTATTTTATGTACCCCACCCACTGTATGTATTGCAAAAAAATGTATAATAAAAATATTCGACGAAAAATCAATGAGATATATTCTTTTTATCACATATACAATATATTTTTTATTTATGACAATTTAAAGATGGATGAGGGGTAATTAAAAGATTCTGAATAGAAAAAGGGGGTAGGAAAACCTATGTATTTTACAACCGATAATTAGAACAAACAACCCGTTATTTACCATTTAATAAATACAAACATCAATAATAAAAGGCGACGAAATCTTTACTTGCTAACTTTCATTTGAAAGTTAATAATTTAAATACTCTTTTGTGCAATTTTGTCAAAATTGTGAAATTGTAGGGGTATGAACATTACCCCACCCATCTAAAACTATGTATAAAATGTCATTGATCGATCAATACAGTTTTCACAAATTAACAAAGAATAAATGCTTGCTTCGGGGTTGTACACATCTGTTTTTACCTTTCTCATGATAAACAGTTTGATGGAATGTAGTTCTGATGTGTTGAATGTAATGTAGAAATTTGACATAATGTATAACTTTAATGTTTATAAAATGAGACATTTTGAATAATCTTTACTATTCAGAAGATTTTAAAACTAATTAATGTAATGATAATGCATAATATCACTATTCAAGAAATTTAACAAATCGTACAAAAAGGTCGTAATTATATCCCCAAACATATATAATTCAAATAGATTCTGTCAGAGTTTTAGCTCACCTGTGACGTAGTGACACAAGGGAAGCTTTTGTGATCGCCTTCGTCCGTCCATACGTTTGTGAACACGATAGAAACCACATTTTACTATTGATTTTAATCAAACTTGCGCGCAACTTTTATAAGAGCTAGGAGACGAGGGAGGAAATCTACTGATCACCAGGAACAAAAAAAAAGAAGTCAATGCAACCTTTCAAGGTTATGCATTGGAATGCAGAAGGACTCCTCAATAAGAAAATGAATTAGAGAACATATTGTTTGATAAGGACATTCAGGTCTGCTGCATCGAAGAGCTTTACCTTAGCGGGGATAAATCCTTCAATGTTAAGAGGCTACCAGTGCTTCTGTTGTGACAGGTTGGGTAGGAGCAAGGGAGGAATCTTAACACTGATGAGAAACAACATAGCAACTTGTACTGGTATAAAATCTCGCTTTAAAAACTGGCCAAATCCAATAATGGGTTCCAGAGTTAGGGCCCCTTAAAGAGCCAACAGTTTCTGTTTTGGCTTGTGAACAGGGTAGAGACCACATTTTGCAATTGATTTTAATCAAACTTGCACATATATTCTATTGGCATAATATCTCGGTTCCTGTCAAAAACTGGCGAGATCCCATAATGTGTTCTAGAGTGGTGGCCCCTTAAAGGGCCAAAATTTGTCATGTTGACTTTTGTAGCAACACAGGCACTTCATTTATAGTTTGATTTGAAACAAACTTGCGAAATATCTTTAACAGCAATACATCTTGCATTCCATGATGACTTTATCAGATCAAATAATAGATTCCAGAATAACGACCCCTATTTGAACCCCGAAAATCCCAAAATTAGTTAATTGTTACATTACGAACACGCTAGAAATGACATTTTACGTTTGACTTTAACCACACTTACGACTTAAGTCACGATACGATCTCGGTTCAGTTCGAAAACTGATTTGATTGACCTTTTAGCCATAAAGAGGTTTCATTTATGCTTTGATCTGACACAATCTTGCAAACTTGATAATATTTAGACCAAGTTTGAAACTGGATTATGTGGGGTCAAAAACTAGGTTACCAGGTCAAATAAAAGGAAAAGCTTGATAGCACCGTAGAGGCCAAATTAATGACGCTATCTTCATGAAATTTGGTCATGAAATTTGGTCAGAATGTTTGTCTTGATGATTCCTATGCCAAGTTAGAAACTGGGTCATATGTGATTAAAAACTAGGTCACACGCTTAAAGCAAACGAAAAGTCTGTTAACATTCTTGAGGTCGTATTTATTACCCTATCTTCAGAAAACTTGGTCAAAATATTTATCTTGATGATCCCTAGGCCAAATGTAACAGGTGAACGATATACATGACCCTTTTTTCTCAGAAAATGCTAGTATAAATCTTAGATAATCTAAATTATAAACTTATTGAATGGCTTGTTTGTTATTACTTATAAATTACCTAGTATATTGCTCTATGTCTGGATGACAAATAACAAATAGTTTTGACTATTGATAGGCAAGCCCTTCAATTAGTGTTTTATACATGACATTAGAATTAAACATGTGTTGTATTGTTTCACGAATTGAACAACAAAGTGCCATGAACCAAGTATTTATACAGAGTCATATCATTTAAGATAACATTTACTGGTTTAGCACTAAAGGCTATAATAGTAATTGGAATTTTATTTATATGCGGTCCATCTGGAGCACAATTTTAGTTACACATTTATGCAGTACTAACGACAAATAGTTACATCTGTACGTGCAATTTAAGAAGACATTAACACAATACTTCATAATGTCATGCGTAACTATTTTTCCGATCTGTATATAGAAATACTTGTATCAATTTAAACTTTACGGCTACACCACAAAAATGATTTTATCTCGTACTACAACTTGCACTGGCAGTGTAAATGGTAAAACGTTATATTGTTTTAACTTTAAATGTGTGATTTTAGACTGCAACAGTTCAGTATGTCTTTTTCGCAACTTATACACTAGTATTAATCAAATTCATCTAATTCTGTGTCAAACAGACTGTGTTTTATTCTGCGACACTTTTGAGGCATTGCTTTACACCAGCAGGATATAATGTATTTTATATTAGATTTGGCGCAGATACAATATCGTAAGCATTTTCCATTCGTGCAATGACGTTAAAAATCAGCTATCATTGAATTTAAAAGAATTATTTTCTGCGGTCAGTAAATGAGCAATATTGTTTTGCGACAAATGATCAAGGAAAAAGGTCACAATTACCTAGTTCAAGTCTAATATGATTACCACTCAGTAAATAAGGAACGTTTTGTCTGTCGATCCGCTTAAAATGTAATGTTTGTAATCTGTAGAAGACACCTGATGTTAATAAGGTCAATGTTATAAAATTAGAACTTACACTCCCCTTTGCCTTCAACAAACCATCATGGGGGCATATGTTTTTTACAAACACCCCTTCTTTATATCATATTTTATATAACTTCAGATAAGTTATATGAGCCGCACCATGAGAAACCAAACGTAGTGTATTTGTGACCAGTATAGATCCAGAAAACAAACATAGTGCATTTGCGACCAACATCTATCCAGACCAGCCTGCGCATCCGCGCAGTCTGGTCAGGGCCCATGCTGTTCGCTTTCAAAGCCTATTGCAATTAGAGAAACCGTTAGCGAATAGCATGGGTCCTGACCAGATTGTGCGGATGCGAAGTCTGGTCTGGATCGATGCTGGTCGCAAATGCACTATGTTGGTTTTCTCATGGCGTGGCTCATATTTAGTGCAAATCATTATAATAATTCTAAGATATGTTTTAAAATTAGTGAAGAATAACTGCCCTTGACTTTTCATTCATCAGTTGGATAAGTTTTGCAGTCATGAACTTTCCGAATAAATCAGCTTTTAACTATAATCATTTAAAGAGAATAACGGACTAGCAATATCGTTTTCCATGCATTTTCGCTATTTTTGCCCCTATGGTATAATCATTTGCCTTATTCAAGGTGGGTTGGTGAATAAATTACTTCTGTTGTTTTTTTTGGATTTGACAAACTTGCAAATGAAAGTTACTAATAATTCAAATGAGATAGTAAAAAAATAAAGTTTGAATGTAAAGGTTTCAGTACTTTTTGGTAGTGTTGCTTGCATTTTATCACATCACAATGAACAGGTTGTTAATTCTAATTATTGGCTACTGTTTTTAATCTAAAATCTCTTAAATACTCCGAATCTATCTTTTAGTTGTCAAAATACAGATTATATTGTATACGTGACAAAAAGAATATCTCTCCTTGATTTGTGGTCGAATATTTTTATTATACATTTTTTTGCATTATATAAAGTGGGTGGGGTACATAAAACACCACGGATTTGCACTTTTTGTCGCCAACCCTAGACTAGATTGCACGAAAGAGTATTAAAATGAATTTCTTTTCAGATGAATAGTTTGCAGGTAAAGGTTTCATCCCTTTTATTAGTCTTGCTCGTATTTATCAAATGGTAAATAACAGGTTGTTAACTAATAATCGGTTGTAAAAGACATCATTTTCATATTCTGATTTTCTATTAAAATCTTTTAAATACCCCTCATCCATCTTTAAATTGTCAAGAATATGCATTTCATTGTATGCGTGATAAAAAGTATCTATCTCCTTTATTTTGGTCGAATATTTTTACTATGAATTTTTTGCATTATACAATTATATAAAGTGGGTGGGGTACCCCCTTTTTCTACTTAAAATCTTTTAAATACCCACCATCCAGCTTAATATGGTCAAAAACAGCTTATATTATATACGTGATAAAAATAATATATCTCATTGATTTCTTGTCAAATATTTCTATTATATATTTTTTTGCATTATATATAGTGCATTATAGTGTATCTAAATAAATTACTTTCTAAATGAATAGTTTGCAAGTAAAGGTTTTTTCGACTTCCATTAGTGTTGCTCTTATTTAATAACGGGTTGTTTATTCTAATTATCGGTTGTAAAATACATAGCTTTTCCTACCCCCTTTTTCTGTTTAAAATCTTTAAAATACCCCTCATCCAGCTTTATATGGTCAAAAATATAGATTATATTGTATACGTGATAAAAAGAATATATCTTCTTGGTTGTTGGTCGAATATTTTTATTATACATTTTTGCATTATATAAAATGGGTGGGGTACATAAAATACCCCGGATTTGCGTATTTCGTAGCCAAACCTGAACTAGAGTCTCTAGATGATTTTCTATTCTAACAGACTGTTTCGCAGCGGTATGAATAAATGACTTTGAGAAATAAGACCATTTTAAAGGTTTCTTCTTCATACTGTAAATTTTAGGTTAAATATTTTTATTTTATTCTCTGGTATTTTAGGTGCCAAATCTTATAATAAAATGTACATAAAATGAGTACATTTTGCGTATTTTTCAACCATAAGCCTTATGCATAATAGCAATGTTGAAATAAATATATTTGAATTGATTTTAGAAACATGATGCCATGTTTTGTTAGCAAAAAAGCGTTTTTAATCTTAAAAAAACTGCAAGTATGCAGAGCTATGTCCCCTTAATATTCTCAAATTTCGCAAGAGCTTTTGTTTTGTAGGCCCGATTTTTCTGATCCGCGAGACTTTGTACTTTCATATGTATAGAAACTGACTATAGCATGACCGGACAGGTAAATCCTGTTTCTAGGCACTTTTCGCACTTTTGGCTCCCTGGCTACACAACAATATCATAGATCAACAAATTAAGGTGGCAGAACAATATTATCATACCTAATGAAACGAGATCTCGAAAAAAAAAATCTGTAAAAAGACCAACCTTTATCCTTTATTTGTCGTTTTTTTTTTTTTTTTTTTTGTCGTGTAAAAGTCTGTTGAGCTGCCGTATTATCGTGCATTCGACCCGCCAACACTGCAGCACAAAAACACGACAAACAAAGTGTCATCCTCTCGAGTAGGTGGGACGATAACACAGTAATACGACATTCCTTTTAAAAACTAGTTTCGAAAAGGAGGTCACAAGCTGAGATCAAATAAGAGGTAAAATATGACATTTCATGTCAGAAGCATAAAGGTTAGTATAACTTCCATAAACATTGAAGATGTCGCCTTAATACTACGCATATATGCAAGTGGTGTTGAGACGAAGTGCACAGCGCAAAAGCCGATCGGTAGATCAAATATCAATGTCACAAATTGAGCTCGTCAAATTGAATGACTCGTATAGTGTTCGGAGAATACCTGAAACTATCAAGAGTACTGACATAAGATAGTGGACCCGTAATGACACTCAGCAAATTATGTATTCTACGTATACGATTTTCTTCCATTTTTACGGAAATCTGGTGAAAGCATTTATGTTCATACTTACTTCTATAATCATCATTAATAAAAAGCTGCTTATAAAGTCTATCAAATTTGAAGTTATTTACTATTAGAAGTCAGTTTTTTATTCAGAAAATAGACACGGCCCATAATAATAATTATTATTGTTCAAACCTATCAATCAACACAATAGTGGCAAAATCTATGAAGCCAGATGCTTTGTACACAATAAATCAATTAGAAATTGTGCTGTTTATCTTGTGCAATAATAATTACTTTCCTAAAAGTCATTATGTTAAAAACGTTTGATAATATATGCTATTTTAAATTGAGTATTTATGGATCGTAATAAATAAGCAATTGCGTATAAATGTTTGCTCATTTCATTCATTAGAAGAAAAACAGGAAGTACAAAATTACTCCTTGCCATTGAAAATCAATTACCATTTATTCCAACAATGGTGAGACAATCTATGTAGCAAGATGCTGCGCTTATCAATATAAATGTGCACTCATAAGAAACTCACAATAATTTCTGTTCCTGGTGGTATTGTATTTCATGATCACTAAAATTTAAAACTTTCCATTAAAATATTTGAAAAAAAAATGTGCCATGGCAAAATAATGACATTTTTGCCATGGCAAAAAACCGTTTTACCATGGCAAATGCAATTTTATCGGACTTATTTGCAAAAACTGGTAATGACATTTAATCAAAACATACTAACTTTAGAACAGGTAAGTTAATGTAACAATTTAAAGCAGTTTTCATTTTTGTAAAGCGCGTATAAATATGGACTGAATTTGCCAAATACCGGCGTGGAAAAAAGAAACCTGCGGCTATTATTTACAGAGCAAATACATGTAAATAGCATTACAAACCTGTTTTAATCCCGGGCTGCTATGACTTGTGTGTTTGTCCCTCTTTATAATTGAAGATATATATTTGAAAGTAATATTGTGATTTACAATTTGGAGGTTTCACCGCCGATTCGGTTCATTGGTTAGGGCAGGGTGACGGTATCAATTTGAATAAAATTTAATAATTACAGAGCAGGTAGTAGGAAACCGCGTGCAAATCGCATTACAAGCCTGTTTTAATACCGTTCCGCTGTGACTTGTGTGTTTGGAACTCTCTATTATTGAAGATATATGTTTGAAAATTAATATTTACAGAGCAAATGTTATTACACGTACGTTGCATGCATATGAAAAATACATGGTACTGGGTGATTTCTTTCAGCTTTCACGAAACTCATCCGTATAGGGCTCAGCGCAAATGAGGACCTCATATTACGATGTTACAAGCCTTAGTAATTCGGGCTGCTATGACCTAATTGTTTGTCCTTATCTGGCCTTGAAAACGTATCTTAGTGAATTAAGCTTTTGATCTACCATTTGAGGGGTTTTACTGCCGAATCGGTTTAGTGTTTAGGGGAGGATGGCGAAGTCTATTTGGAGTAACAAATTGATGTTTAGAGAGCAAATGTTACTATAGATTGCATATGAAATAAATATATCTCTAATTGTTTGTTGTTTTCTTTCAGCATTCACAAAACGCATCCGTATACGACCCAACGCAGGTAGGAACCACGTGCAATTCGCATTTCAAGCCTGTTTTAATCTCGAGCTACTTTGACTGTTGTGTTTGTCCCTCTCTATCATTGAAGATATATCTTTGAAATCAATACTGTGATCTACAATTTGACGGATTTCACCTCCGATTCGTATTTAAACAGAGCGCGGAAAACTTACGTCCGTCAATCGAAATGACGCCATGGCGTTTCAAAGATGCACAACTAAAAGTTTCTGGTTTAGTTTTATCAGCTATAGCGTATTATTATATTTTTCCTTAAATTAACTTATTCTGAATCAAGAAATATACTACAAGTAAAAAACATAAACTATGAAGGCATTTGTTTTTCATTGATTATTTTCATAAATAATATTTATTTATTAACACACGAATCATAGGTTATCATTAGCAGCAAGAGAGTCATCTGGCATGGGATCCCAGATGTGTTTGGTCGATATGAGCAAAATCGCCAGAAATGCTAGTCCAGTGAGCTAGAATTTCTTGTATAGATGAGTACGCTATCATTATTGCAAATACAATTTAAAGTAAGTTTGACTAGCCAACATTATTCTTATCACAAAATGTGTACATGCATTTTGAATTATGTCTCTCGCAGGGAAATTTAACACTTTTAAGATGGAATCACGACTACCATTATGCATCACCTTCTGTGTTGTTTTGTCAGCAAAGACACTCAAGGGAGAATTTTCAAAAACCACTTCTTCCGGCTCGGACGGAATATTATTATAATTCTATGTAAAAGAATGCTAAAAAGACTTAACGAGATAACTTTGGTCCTAAAAACGTAGAAACGTAAATATATTCACGATTTTGTCATCTGGGAAGACTACAATGTTGACTCCTTTTAGCACTACAACATAACAGATACGACTGTCAAATTGCATGAAATGAAATGAAAATGAATATAATATTCATTTAAAGAACAATTTTGCTGCACAAAAATGCGAAAAGGAATCCAGTGTGATGACATGTCTATATTCTTTTGCACCGGTTTTAAACAAGCTTATTGTTTTCCTGCAAAAGAGTAAGGGCGTTTGACGTAAACATATCTCGAGTTTTAAATATCTTAGTCAAATTAATTTTAATGATTTTTCCAAGCGCTTTAATTCATATAGGTTTTCTTGTTACCGAAAACGTTACAATGTCATTTGAAATTCTATTTCTATCTCCTGTAATCATCTGTATCGTAAAACGTTGTTTTTGTTGTTGTTTTTTTTTTTTATTGTTTTTTACTAATATTATTATTACTATTATCATTATTTTTTTTTCTTGTTTTGTTTTGTTTTCTTTCTTTTTTCAAGTTAGAATAAATTATTTTAGAGGACAGAAACAAAATTTTAAATGGCTTTGCCTTCCATTATACAAAGTTGTGCACACGACCGAAATTTGTTTGTCCTCATAGTAGCATCCGCTCAATACTCCCTATAATTATAACTCAATAAGAGGACAAATACAAAATGTTATTCTTCTGAGTAATGTGTTCATTTAGATAACAAATTAAACGTCGGTGTTGTGTTCAAAGAGACAATCATTATTAGCCAACATAAATTAAAGTAGTCCGCTTAACCGTACAGTAAGTAGATATATCACAATGCCACATACTGACGTTAAATACATATTGGCAATTACTCGACAATTTGTTCTCATGATATAAGTAAATGAAATGTCGTAATAGTGTAACATTTTATTAATCATTTTTTTCTAGCAAAAACGACGTGGTAATACTTAAATAATCATTCCCGGTCAGATGGTAATTTCACTATCAGGCACCTACTGATGTACCATAACAGTGCGTAGATATGGAAATATTGTTGGCACATTTTGCTTGGTGAATTTATTTCTTAATTTTATCACACGTATATGACAAATTGGTTTTCTCAAAATAATCTATTTTTCATACTAAACTAGATATCAGAAGTTAAAGGGCTTAAAAATAAATATCTCTTTAATAGCACTTTAGGTGAAACATAGTTTCTCAGTTTTTAATTAGGGATATTGCACAAACCAGGAAATCGTGCTTTGCATACCCTCCAGTGATTAAGTACTTCTGTCTTGAAAATAAAATCAAAACGAAAAGAATCGAAACTATTTTTATCATATCGTTGAAAGAACTGTGTTTACTTAACCCTTAGCCTGGTGGAAAGTGATTCTGCCTTTGCGACCAGTGCAGACCAAGATCAGCCTGCACATCCGTGCAGTCTGATAATGGTCTGCACTGTTCGCTATTCAGTCAGTAAATATTTAGTAAACACCCCTTCAAATGATAACTGGTACTGCCCATATTGGAAGATGGACCGGTCTATTATAGAAATTTAGCATGGTAAGGGTTAATACAATTTATATAACAAAGCCAGGTACGATTTACAAAGAACGTTTATACAAACAATCAGCCATATGAACTTCAGTTTTATAAAATTCACGTTCATTTATATATTCGGTTATAAATTGCTACTGCTTTCGAATATTTAATCATTTAATAAAACTTAGTGTATTTTGTTTGAATTTTTTATTACATTTTGGAAAAATGACGAATTTGGTAGAGCAATTCAAAACTGCATTTCATTTTTTATAAGCTTTTCAGACGACATAGTAATTAAGAACGGAGGTTATTAATTAATTCAATTCCAAATGATAAATTGAAAAACTATTAAATATATATATAATTGTTTATACAATTTCTTTCTAAATAATATTATACGGATTTCATTTATTTAGAATATTGTATTTTCATTTATAAAATAAAAAGATCGTCGTGAGATATTTCCATGTGTTAACAAAGACAGCTGCGACTCACTCTTGATAAGAAAACAGGAAGAAAAGTCTAAGACAGCCTGTATTTGTGGCAAAACGCTAATCATCTGTATGATATTAGATTATCGTAGCGTCTCCAAATTGTATTGCTAAATTGAAAGTATGTCTCAGTAAGGATAAAATTGTACTTTTATAAACGCCGCCATTAATGTAATAGCACATTTCAGACACAAATTAATATTGATGATCCGTTTTTAAATAGCAATTTGGCCATTTCTCATTTAATTATGTAAAAAAACATGTCTCAACACCTTCAGTAGTTTTGGATAAGCGATAGACCATAGAACAGCTCTGGCCATTGTATCCAATGCAGTAACAATAAAAGCAACAAGAAACAGTACAGAACAGTACAACATACTGAATCCTGGAACTAAGATAGTTTGTCCATTTGAAATGTATAGCAACTTGAGACAGACATAACGATAACATGTTGAGTTATGAATTTCATTATGTCCTCAAGTGTACTTATTTTATTAATGTTAGAAAAAGTTATTTAGATGGCTATTTCATTAAACGTCCGTCTGTAAAGGAGCTTTTTTATTTTTGGAGATGTTTACAAAAATGACTATAAATAGATTTAAATTAAGCATAGGGATTTCAGCATTTTTGTAACTTGTGAAAATCTAAATATTTGTAGGTTTTCTTTTCAGTTACAGATTAGTTTAGAGGTAAAGCATACTGTTTATGTTTTATCTTTTGCCATGTGTGTTCGAAACTAAGCGACGACATTGCATCAAAACTTATATTCCTTCGTCTTCTCTATGACACAACGAAGGAGAAATATATGAAGCCGATATGGCAGATGAGAAAAGTTAAGTACCATATCGAGGATGATATTAGTAAAATGCATCTTTTCATTTAAGTGTAGTTTAAATATAATGAAAGGACTGAAAATAATACAAAATATTTATATTATTCCAAATACAATTACAATAGAATTAAACAGAACACACAAACACGCTGCAACCCTTAACTAAGTTATGTCCTCAATTAGAAATAAATAAGTCTGACGTACAATACACGATGTGGAACATGTTTTGAGAATAAGACCATCTTCCTGTTTTTCGGTTTTGATTTCTTATTTAACACGTTGTCGCTAGGTAGGTTAGAATTTCTAGAAAAATAAAAAATACATTCCTGAATATGTTTAACGGTTTTTAGTTACCTAGTACAATATAGATGTATGGGTTAATCGCGTGTAATGACTAAACTAATTAATGCACATGGTCAATACCACTGACAGTGGAAAATTCTGTGCAGTCTTAACCAGCAGACTGATATAGCGTGTGTCCCGATTATGGGTTTCTCAAATATTTCGTCCAGAATGGTAAATGGTGATACCGTCAGAAAAAATGATCAAAGAAACACTCGGGATATATTGGTGGCCGGGCCGTTACACAGGGTTTTGACAGATTGTAACACAAGAATAGTTTGTATTATCCCTTTTGCAGACAAAGATGGGTTTGAATTCAGATTTTCGATATATGACTCTTTCACTTAATTTATATTTGTCCCGCATTAAGAAATAAAAAAGTGTGTGTTTTTTCTTCCACCGTAATTTTCGCCGCTATCAGAAAATAAGAATTGCAAGAAAATCTTTGACCTAACTTAAAAACAGCAATAGTTCGATAACAACGTCCGTTTAGGAAAGTCAATGAACTATCGGCTTCCACATCAATTTTCTTGAGTTTACAATAAACGATCTTAGTCCAACTATCGGTCATTTATATCAGGTCTTTCGCTAACAGATCTCAAGAATATTATGACTTAACTCTATATCTAATGCATGACTGTCGCCTAGTTGACCTGATAACTTGTCATTTGTTATTCAGATGTCATACGTATCTTTCAATAATCATTAATGTGGCGCTACTTTCCTTCTCATTAACTAGTTGAAAAAGCACACAGTATCAAACAAACAAAAACACCTTTTCAACATCAGTTGTCAATCTAGTTTATATCAGATTAACATGTCAGTCGGAAATACAGTTGTTGACTTCCAACAAAAAAAATCCAGCGTGTGTCCAAACAGAACGACTGAAAATATATTGAGCTGCGGCAATATCTATGTAGATTTGTTAAAGGTCTAGCGAGTGGCCAAGTAAACAACTTCTGAATTCTAAGTATAGTACTAATCAAACAGCACAAATTGAACTTCTTAAAGGAGACGGCAATTTCTGGTCAGAAAGCAAAAGACGTACACAGAGTAGAGTGTTTGAGTGAAAAAAAAAAGATGGATGTAAATAATCGAAGTAAGATGAATAGCACCTATTCCAACCCTAAGCATCATAAAATCAAGTTACTAGCAGATACCAGATTGTCGGATACCTAACCTCTCCCGGCGTGCTTTATATAGGGTCTCTAAAATATTTTTAAAGATATTAGACTATACGTGATTCGTCAACAATAAATCTTCAATAGAAATTAACATGATTTGTGTAACTCGTAAAAACGTCTCATCCTGACAAGTATCGGTAAATTAAGATTATAAGATTTTTTTTACTGGTTGAAGGTGCAGAGTGGAATTTCCGGCCTCGGGGGTAACTGTTTAGGCAGTAACGAGGCTTAATAAAATCAATCGAACGGCTTTCCTTTTAGAACTATTTCTTATAGCAGCGTTTTTAAACAAAGCGCGGGAAACTAGCGTCTATAAACAGGAAAGACGGCATGACATTTCAAAGACAAATAACAATGTTTAGTTCTGGTTTTCTTTTATCAGTTGCTGCGTAACGTTATGATATTTTGATAAAATAACGTTTTTTGAACCGAGAAAATTTAATATCATATCAGGAACAAAGAGGAACTGTCAAGGTATTGGGTTTTTATTCCGTTTTATGATATAAAATAAATGCAAATTACTAATAAACCTTATATATATAGTACGTAATACATCATTTACAACACGAGAGTCACCACAGGTGTAAGATGGATTTTTCCAGCACCGGTAAAAATACCGGAAATCCTCGTCTGGTTTTTAAAGAAGCTATAATCTATTTACTTTTAGTCATAATAACTAAAATAGTAGGGAATATCTTTGTAAAGATCTTACTTATTTTCTCCAACTCCTTACGCTATCACATACTTACAATTCTATATCAATTATTCGTCGTCTAGGCAACGAAGCAGAGGTCTTCCTTTATTCTTGACTTAAGTATTTTGTAATCTGACAGAACAATTTAGCGGTCGCAGCGAAGTTCCTTTAATGAAGAAGAGAATGTCTTCTGTCACTACAGGGAACCGGTTACTGATCTTATGATATGTCACGTGTTCGCATAAATGAAATGCCCGAATGTACGAAAAGACATTTAAGGCATCAGAAATAGCTATTTTATTCTATATAATGATATCATAAATTCATTTTCCTTATAATCAGTGTGCATAACTTTTCTTTATTGATATATAGCAGTTTTGGTACGCTAACAGTATAAGTAACACATGACTAAACCTATGATATTCTATATATTTTAATATGAAACATACATTACCACGAAGGTATTAACTGCTACCATCATAACTTAGATTAAGTAAACACAAATTATCATAAAGTCCGGTCTGTACCCTTTTTCTTCAGCTTCGTGAAACGAAACTTTTCTTCAGCGACACGAGACAATTTACTCTGTACAGATAGTACTAAATAAAAGCTTTAGGATTTGTGTTCAAATTCAGCAGTAGTACAATAGTACGTTTTAGATACTTTGTTTTAAAGTTAAAGTGTGTTTTCGTGCACAAATAAATATACCGGTATTTATCCATTTCAGTAAAATCAAATGTTAATGAGTTTTTGCAAGCTTTTCTTTCTGAAGCTCATGTATGATAAAGCAGGCATGCCTAGTTCTAATATCGAGGATATTTTCAGACAAGCCTTGTTGTCCAGGAAGCTGTCAATGACAGATAAAACCATACAAGCACAATTGTGCTTGTAGCTTTTGATTATAAACTAGATCTACTGAGAAATTAAGTTAAAATTTCGTGGTTTTAACTTTAATGTTTTTCTTGTGGAACATATATATGTGGATTTAATAGCTTAAAGCTACTCGCCCACAGCTTTGGTGAATCTTTAAAAACCAGGCTTGGCGTAGAATGTATATATATGCCACTAACAAATGATAAAGTTGGTGAAAATAACAGATAGGTATTGGTAAAAATGTAGGAATAATATAAAGCTTCAATCTGCATTATTTCAAAAGCGTTGTAATGGTTTACTAACTTCTGCATAAAATTTTTGGTTAATCATAAGAATATCTTGCAAAAATCTTATATCAATAAGTTTGTATCACTAGTCACTTTCAGTGTACTCACTTTGTATAGATTTTTTGTTTTGAGAGAAAGATTTTTTCGCCTAAACTGTATGGGTTAGACACTTTAAAGATAACATTAAATAGGAATTATGTTTGTTGGCAAGTTGAGATGAAACTTAGTTCCTCGAGAATTTTAAAGCTTTCACAGTAACTGCAAAATCTTTACCAATAATAATTGATGAATATTATGCGGTCGCCATATGAAAACATAGCTCAGTGAACTTCAATCTTCTGTTAAAGTCACAACACAGCCTACGTTTTCTGCTACATAATCTTCATGAAAACCAGTCTGATAATACAGGTAGAACACAACTATATTACAAAATGACAGGTGGGCATTTAATTTCCATCCTGAATTAATACGTTTTTCAGTTTCATTTGCTAACTTATTCAGTCAATCTCTTTTGAGTATAGTCTTGCCATGAATAAATAACATTCTTACACTGGTTTTGTCAACTAAATATACCAAGAACAGAGCATATTTCTACACATAAACATTGTCTTGGCCTTAGATATATCACTGTCAACTTGTAACTAGATACTTCTTTTCTCAATTTGCTCATGTAAAATATGTTTTATTATCATCATGGAAATACAGTTATTCTGTGGTGGGTCTTTAAACCTTTCCCAACTATGCATATACATTTGACATTGTATTACGTTCAGAGTGAGGTATAAAATCAATGACGCCTAATAGACTTTATCATTAACAATAATCTTTTCAATATAACCTGCGCTGTGTACTGAAATTAACATCCGGAAAAACGCGATTTTCCGGAAGTAAATGAACGAATTTGCAATGTCGTTTTATATCTTATCTTGTTGTCACTTTAACCACCTCTGATAATGGTCCTTTTATGGAAATAATTTATCGATCAGTGGTTTACAGTTCAGGAAATAAGCCTAATTATTTTTTATCATGGCACTGTTGATGAAGCTGTTGATCAGTTTACCCGATGGCATGACACTTACTATTAACAGTTGTCTTTAAACATATGTTTCTGTACACAGGTTCATACCAGAAGCTTCTTTAACATTTTTGTTTGTAAATAATTATGTAATCATTAATCCTCATCACACATTTCTTAAATGAATATTATAAAGTTAAAAAACAAACATCAAAGCTTGCTCAATATACAAAAACATGCAGGTACACAGAAGTGAAGTGAAAACTTAGTCGATTTAATTATTTAATCATTGTAAACTTGTGGCTTTATCCTGTTATTTACTCTTTCACATCCTTTCATGCCGTCTCACTGAGCTGTTTCTGCAAAAAGCACCTGGGTCCATCTTATTCTCTTTTTTCTGGATATACTCTATTGCCCCTCATTTGAAGTGACTATTTCCTTTTAGTGACTTTTATGGAGGTATCCGACGAACTTGCTGTTTTCTTGAGATACTATATTCCAAAACCTCTAAGCCAAAATCTTTATACATGCTAGAAAGATGCAAAGATAACAAAACACATTCTGCAACGTATCTTTGTGTGATTTATATAAATCCCTGCTCCTCTTATTTCTAAAGAATTAACTGAAGCTTTCCAAACCTGTATCTACATGTATAAGCAATAATTAAATTGTAGCCTTATTCATGGGGGTCCAGTCGTCTAGAGTAGACTTGGAAACTTCCGATATCGACAGCTTTCAAGGAGTGCAATTTCATATCTGAGGAGACATTATTTCAATTTGTCTATTCAATTAGGAGACCTCAAGAGACTTTTCTTTCATTCGTAAAGTAATATACATGTTTTACATGCTTTTCAATTTTCATGCCAAACAACTCTTTCTTTCTATGATTTGGTGTTGTTTGATTGTTGTTTCTCAAGGCCTACTTCTTAACCTTGATATAGGACCGTATTTCAACGGCCTACGCTGCCCTTCTTCCAACCATTTTTGTATTAGTGTACACGAGTAGGCAATGTTTAGCGAGCGATAGACACAGCTAAAGTGAACGGATTTTAATGGGTGTGGTATCAATGTAATCCTCGTGATTTTCGCATTATTGAGCGAGAAAACGTTCAAGATGCATTCATATTTCAACAATCCACGTAGCTAGAATGTATGTTTCAGCTAAAATAAAAAAAAATTCTTGTATTCGTTGTTAAAGGGAAAAATGCAGCATTTGGCAACATTTCCTATTAGAAAGAACTAGATGAAACATTAACACTGACGAAAAAAGGTATATAAACTGGACTACAGACAGAAAAGATAAAGCCATTTCAATACTATCTATGTTGTGAAACGGCAGTCATTTTGGGCACAGTGACACCATCATTTTTCCTTATATGGGCATTACCATATATGATAAATAACAATTACGAGAATCATATTTTGTGGGCCATAATATAATATGAACCATTAATAATTTGTGTGTAAAAGTGTGTACCTTAATCATAAGTTATTCAACATAATATTGCGATAAAATACCATACTTGGCAATGCCTATTTAAGGAAAGAACGATGATGTCAATGTGCCCAAAATGGCTGCCGTTCCATTAAATGGATACTATTTAAATTGTCATATCTTTTTTGTTTGTAGTCCGATTTTCATATTTCTTTCGCCAGTTTATATTTTAGTTAAACTCTTTCTAAATACTTACAATGTCAAATGTTGAATTTCCCCTTTAATGGAAAAATCCAGTTTATGCATACATTCGACATCAAGGAATAATGCTTAAGCAATGATTAACATGGCTGATTTATGTGAAAATTTAAAAAAGAAATGCTTTGAAGACAGAGGTTATAAAATTGTTTAAAGTAAGTTTTGTTTAGTATTACTAATGGCAAAAATAAACATAATTTCCTTAAGATATGGATTTACTCGAGATCCTCAGCACCAGCCATTGTCATAATTATACTTATGTCTAGATAAATATCCGTTTTCTAGGAATTGCAGCAAATGTGTTTTTTCATTCTTGACAAAAGCATCTTTTAATCTGACATATTAGTTTATCGGTCGAAGCGAAGGTCTTTAAATGACCGTAAAAATGTCTTCTGTCACGTGATGAATTTGTCTGCCAAGTATATTACTGGTCGCTAAATAGAGACAAACGCTTGCAAATAATGATAAAGGCATAACAGACGTTTCCGGAATAGCTTTTCAGCGTAAACCGGTGAACGGTAATCACAAACAGAATTAAAGCAAAAGCCCACTTACCAGTCAAAAATATCTCTGCCACGTGTATTTTCTGTTTACATTTCCGTCATTTTTGTTACAGCGATACATTTCGCTTACTTTATCCTTACAGCATACCACCATACGTCCTCTCCTCCGCCCCCTGTAACAATTGACCTGTTCAATGCATGCATTTCTATACTATCCCGTAGTGTTCTGTACTTATACTCAAAATAATTTTAAAAAGTTGAACAAAAGCTGGTAAAAAAAACTGAAAAAATAATTGCCATTTGTAATGTAGTAAAAAAACACCATTTTTCAAAATTTCCTAAAACGATATTAATGCTAGTTCCGTGAACTTCCAGCGCCGGACCATTTATATAAATGTATTTAAAGTGACATGTCATGCGTGACAGTCCTTTTAAAATGGTAATTTTTTTAAAGGTGCTTCTCTATCCTGAATTGTGTCCCCATCATGCAGACTATTAAAGGAATATTTCAGTTATCTGGCATTCGTTCAGAATAGCATACATGTTTTATATGTTGTTCAATTTTCGTTCAAACACATGTTCCTGTATATCAATTGAAGTTCGAAATTCTTTTACACAGTATGAGCCTTAATCTTTAACAATTACTTCTAATTTATTATGTGATAGAATTTTAGATAGTATGCCCATAAGCAAAATGTCTGACTATAACAAAAAACGAGACTGAACTAGATATCAATTTGAATGAGTAAGATATTAACAAGGAGGCAAAGTTTCAATCTACACATCATATCAATGGTATCTTCTGCCATTTTTGTTTCGAAATTATTCTAAATAAAAGTGAAATTGAACGAAAGGTATGCATTTCATGTTATTTTGCATAGACCCTTATGCTGCTCATCGGGTACCACTCTTTTGAACTTTCGTAAAGTCGCTAGCTGTTTTCGTTGTTGCCTACTTCTATGTTTGTTATCGAGTGTTAATGAGAGATAAACACATTCAGCTCTTAATCATTAAAGATAAAGTGAACCTTATGTCCTAATATGCTATGAACATCTGATGGATGCAAGTTTTTACAGCACTAGTTGTCTCAAATATGATTGATTAGTTCTTAATGAGGTACAAAAAAATCAGTGAGGCTTAATGGACTTCATCGTTGATAATTATCTTTTTAATTAAATCTGTACTATGAACATCGAAAAAAATGAATATTTTCCCAGTGTTACTTTTATATTTTATCTTGCAGTGATTTTAACCAATTTTAAATTGACTTTTTATGGAACTGAATAATTAGTCAAACAATTAATCTTCATGACATAGCTCCTGAATAGGTTTCATCGCAGGCTCTTGAACAGTAATACCGGCGACATAGCCTTTGCTTTTTTAACGAAATTCTTTAGAGATATCCCTGAATATAAATGTCTCAAATAAGGTCGAAACGGAAGCTTTTTCAACATACAAATATTTCAAATAATGTAAATCAGTAGTCATGCTAGCAGATAACTACGCGCAAGGAATATTCACTAGGACTAGACTCGTCCAGTGATCGCCGAAACCTTACAAAAGTGCATGTTATGAAAGTGTAAACGATATGCATTTACACAAAAACAGATAGACTAAAATAATGAAGAAAAAGGTCAGGAATAAACAAACAAATAACAAAACACAGTGGGACATACAAAGAGGAATGTTTTGTATATTGGTATATCTTGGTAATGTAAAACACAATAACAACATGAATTCTAATGTACATATAATACATTGTACAAACGACCATATCTGTTGAAAACTAAAGTCTAATTAGATTTCGAATCTGAGATGGGACTTTATCATCTTCTTTGCTCTTACCCTTTCAGACACTTCCGATGTATTGACGAGGTTTCATATTTATCTATTCTACGTTCCGGAAGTTCTCTGTTGGCTGTCCGTTATTTTTGATAAATATCAGCTTCAGACATAAAAAACTACAACTGATCACTTATCATACAACCATTACGTTTACTGAGTATTTTGGATAGTAGTTCTGCACGTTTGGAACAATTGTTTCCAACTGTAAAATTTGAATAAACCATGTTTTTAGAAAACCTAAGAATGTATATTAGAAGTTTGGCATAGAAAACATAGTGTTTGATTATTCAGATAGCAAGTGTCTCACTTCAAGCATCTCAAAAGAAACTACTATATTACATCAAATTTCATAAATAATAATTAGCGTATCCGGTATATAAAAATAGTTGCATAGAAGTTGCACGAATAAAACATTTGCCATAAATGGATATTGCATTTTCAGTTATATTGAAAGTTTATCTGATGCATTAGGCTGTAATGTATATACAGTTGAACTTCAATGGCTCGAACTCGGATCTTTCGAACACCCGGGATCGCTCGAACTCTTTGCCCGGTCCCGAATTTATTCTTTCTTTATTCTATATAGTTCTACCTCGGATCGCTCGAACTTCGAAAATTCGAACTCTCGAAATCATCTGGTGGTCCCCTCCGCTCAATTACAGTGATAATTACACCTATTCAGTCGAACAGACAATTTGTCGCCGGAATGGCCTGTGTTTACAAAGTTTTTCACACCTCTGCCTGACATTCGCCAAGCTTCCCCTTTAACCGGCGCGTGCGTAATTTTCACACGCTTATGTAATTAGCGTCGGTATACGACAAACAAATTAAACAATGTGACTTTCGCTCACTGCAATGCTTTAATGAGCTTTGATTATCACAAATAAAATCTATTAAGATAATTGAGCAATGTCTGTCTTTATTTTTCTGCATAAAAACAAGAGATCTGATGTCAATTTTCATACTGCTTTAGCATGGCTGAACAACTTAGTAAAGGACCCGGAAACGGGGGGATAGCTAAGTTGGCTACTGGAAAGCAAGGTACAAAACGAAAATTAGATCCCAAAACTTTAGAAACAAAATATAACGCCATCATCGAATGTGAAAAAGGCCTGAAATCAAAAACAGAAATCGCTAAAATGTTTGATGTTCCAAAAAACACGCTCTCTGGCCGGATAATGAAGTCAGAGTCGATCAAGGAGGGTTACGCTAAATTTGGTCCAAAACGACGAAATATGAGAACGGTAAGTTATTTAAAATATTTTTATTGTTTATTATTAATCTTGGATCTCTTAAAAATATTTCGAATGCATTTATAATTAATTTGAAATGTGTAATTTATTTATTTAATGTATTTTTTTGATGAAAATTTCAAAGGACTTACAATTTACATATGTGTTCTATTGAAAATTATTTTATGATCATTGATAATCATGTGATATTTTTTATATCTGAAAGTTAAGTATCGAAAAATGATCATCAAAAAACAAATCCGATCCATGGACAACAACACCGAATTCACAGTGATAGTGCTAGACGCTTTACGGTATCTCCGACGAGCGTGGTCCCAGGTGAAACCAGAAACAATCGCCAACTGCTATTCTCACGCCGGGTTCCGACTGAGTGAAATCACTCCACCAGCCGTTTCCGTGGTCGACGACGACGACGATGATGACGACGTTCCGCTAGCAACTCTAGTGGAACTCTACAAGATCCAGCAGGATGAGATGGACTCATACATCAACATAGATCTAAATATTCCAGTGTGCGCTGAAGTAACTGATAGTGACATTGTGAATGATTTGATTATGGCTAGAAACTGTGATGTTAGTGAACCAGAAATCGATGACGACGAGCCAGCACCAACACCGCCACCGTCTCTGTCTGACGCTATGAAAGCGTGTGAAACACTCATTCAGTTCTTCGAGTGCCAGGACAATTCCAATCACGAACTCAGTCTCATGTGTTCTATGTACAAATCTCTCTCCAAATTAGAGTTCAACAAGCGTTCGGCGGTTCAGTCCTCCATCAAGGATTTCTTCAAAAAATAAACTGTATACTGTACATGACTCACTGATATTGTAAATAAACTGACGTATGCTCATTAATGTTGTGTATTGATTTCATGTGTCTGTTTATAGCCTATGTCTACATGTGACGTCATTTAGTACTTCTGTGTACATGTCCGTGAATTAATTGTTTTAACATGTTTATATATGATAGTGTTTGTACTGGACTATGATTCATGAAGGTTTGCTATTCATGTTTTTCTATTTGATGCTGTCTTCACTAATTCTTGTAATTATAACCATGTTTTTATATATGTGTTTTTTTTTTTCGTTTGAAAATAAATAATAAAAAATATTTCAGCGTTCGTTTTTTATTTATCACCGTATCATACACATATTTAGGTAAAATATGGCAATATATTACGATATAAGGTTTGTAACACATCATGCTCTCGAATTCCCAAATTCAAAATGGCCGCCATTTGGATGGCTCGAACAACGGAAAACTCGAACTAATTTCCACGGGACCCTCGAGTTCGAGCCATCGAAGTTCGACTGTAGTCTATAATTGTAACTTATGAAGCTGACGTTTATTCAGCAAATAAAATACTGTTAGTCTCACCTCTGTCGCAAAACGTTTGTTATTTCAATTTTGAGACAAAATGCTCTAGTACACTGACGACAAAATGTATATGATTACCTTTTCACATCTTTATTTCGAGTGAACTATAGTTTCCCCTTTTTGGTATTCACTATGTCATTTTACCAGATATATCTCAATCGGCAGAACAATAAAATTGCGATACCCTTGGGTGAATATTCATTTAGATGTCACAGTACTGCTAAAAACCTTCTTGTGAACAAGAAAAACATCCTCATTAACAGTCTGTTAAATTGACCATAAAACCATACAGATTGATTCATCGAATTAATTATATATTTGGAAGTTTGGCTTGTTTTCACTAAAAGTCGTTGGAGCGTAACATTTTATAAGTCATTTTCCAATAATACACATGAATATTCATTGTCGGTCAGATGATAGTTTTCAGAACATATATCAATATCAGTATGGTGAAAGAAGTACTAATTATTAAAGGTAGACGATGTAAAAAACTATAGAATAGCCTTTGCAAGCATAACATACAACCAAGCAAAACAAAAGAAGAATCAGTTCGAGTTTATTCATTGCAGGTAAAGAAATGTGCATCACCTCCCAAATCCCCTAGCTGCGGCCCATGGGAAATTTATGATACAGACTGCAGTATCTTAAACGACCAGGTAATATAACAACGTTGACTAATTCGGATTCTAGGAATATTCCATGTATTATATTGATGAACAATACTTATTTTGATAATGTTGAGTGCTTAAAACATTTAAATCAAAATTTGTTTGGATATGGCTGTTTTCGGTGTATAATTTCTAATAACATTTAGACATTTTAGTAAAGTTTCAGTATTTAAACACTGTTTTAATATTTCTTTTTTAACATGCTTTAAGCCTTCTATAGAGAAAAATATAACAAATAATTTTATGGCGTCAGTTGTATAATTCGAATATCTCAGTAGACGAGTTTAACCATTATGTTTTAGTTCTATTACAGAATAATCCGGAATTTGCATCAAATTGTCATTGATTAGATATGAGACCATATATCAAATACATCGTTCTTTGCATACCGTACAATTATCAAACGCTTTGTAAATAATAGGCAAACACTAAAGTAGAATTTATCAGAAACGAATTGTTGTTTTGTGGACAGAAATTTGATAAAATTGATACATTTCAAAATATCACAACGCCATTTACAACTAAAAAGGATGGCGATATGATAAATGCCGCACTTAGTTGGAGTTTTAGGTTACTACTTGTTTATTACAACGAATATTAAGTATGTTGCCTACATTCAATTACGTCACTTGTATTTGTTTAGAATACAATTTGTTTTCAAGTCTCCACATCTTGTTTAGTCTGTACTATTCTACTATTTCACATAATGATTTTACCTTGTATTAAACTGAGTCACTGTAGAAGTTTTGCAAATTTTGACAACTGCACGAGTAGTTTTGATAACATCTGTCGGACACTCGTGTCTTAATTACATTAATTTTAATTATTATTTGCAATCACAAACACGTATAAGAGATTTTCACAAAAAAAAAAGACTAAGGTATTGCTTTGCTTTTTATAGATCTGCATGATCTGCTTATAGATTTTATTGACATTGGCGGAGATATTGCGAAATAACAATTGTGTTCTGTACACAATACATCTTGCTAATAAATGATAACAATATGTGTAGCTAGATGTATTTGAGTACACATCTCAAATACTAGTGTAGCTACCAATCCTTAAGGTGTTTACGTTGGTATTAGCGATTTACTCCTGGATATGAAACACACAGTTCATGATCGTCTGCATTTGTGATAAAAATAGCTTATTCTTAATTTGTATGACACTTATACAGGAACCGATATACGTTTCAAATGTCATTGTTGTAATTATATTCGGTGGCATTGTGTTGATAGTACATACAATTGGTGACACTGGACGTCGCAATTTTAGGAGAAAGGGAAAAAATTTTGCCTTTATTTATGAATTGTAGATGTGAAACTCGGTGCATTAATTGCTTTGGAATAACTTGTCAGCAGTAACATGTTTTAGGAATGCTTCAGTATACTGACTGCTGGTTGTCTAAATAATGCTTCTTGAATATACAAACATTTATGTTTAACTTGTTACTGGAAAACTGTCTGTCATCTTTCCGTGATTAAGACGTTTCTTGGCAATTCCATTTAGAGGTTTCAGATCACATAAGTACTTTTCATTTGACATTAGTGTATTGCTAATGGCATTTTTATGAACCCATTAGAACAACATTATTGACTGGTGCATTACGTTCGTAATCACCAATAGGATTTACCTACAATTCTATAGTTCGACCTAAACATAACAAACAAGATAAGACAAGATATGTTTTTAAATTTGAAATACGCACTCAAATAATATTAACTACGACAGTGCAGCAATCATGAAAAATTTGAATTCTTTGACTGTTTAAGGTGACAATTGAAGTAAAACATCAAACGGCCTGTTTTTTCGGGTGCCCTGAAAGGTGAAAGGAAGAAAATACATGCGTATGTATTTTTAGGTCTTTTATATACTTTTATACGAGTGTTGTTTGTGGTGAACATATTTTTGTTGTCGCAGCGTTAGGTGTTCTATTTTGTTTGTTTTACTATGACCTATGAACATGTTAGCGGTTAAGCGTGGGGATTGGTATGTTTACATTCCCCATTTGTGTTTTTACCACCGACTTTTGGTACTTAATTTGTTTGTTGTTCTTAAGTGTTGTGTTCCAATTGTTTTAGGCTGTCTATATATGTTGTAAAAATAACTATCGTTTAATACGCATTTTATACACTTCTGTAGGGTTTCATGTCGAAGACACTTCAGACACTTCAGTTTGATTTTGGAACGTGACCATTTAGGCGTAACAAAAAATTGTTTGTTTCGGATATCCCGAACTATGCTAAATTTTTGGCCCGACCTCAAATGTTTTTATGGCCTTGGAAAAAATATTTTTCAACTTTTTAACAAAAAGTTGCAAAACTTCACTTTTTATGCTTTAAAAATAGTCAGTGATGTTAGAAATTAACTTACTGATGCTCTAAAGTCATAACTCCCTTATTTGTATTAATTTTTTTGTCACAAAAATAATTGCCGAAAAGTCTCCCTTAATATTTTTTTTTAAATCCGACTTACCTACCCTAATTTTTTTGAGCATGTTACCGGAAACAAAGAAATTTTTATAACCTTATAATGGATCTTTGTCCCTAGTTTTGAAACAATAAACACCATAAATCATGTAACGTGGCAGTTCTCAAAAGCTGATACCTATTTATACCCCGAACTCTTTGAGATAACAATTTCTCCAAACACAAACTTTGAGTAATATAAAGTCCCTTATCGTTTCGCTAAATACTGATGGTTTCAATTATTGTTGTTGTTGGGTTTAAAGTCGCACCGACACAATTTTAGGTCATATAGCGACTTTCCAGCTTTGATGGTGGAGGAAGACCCCAGGTGCCCCTCCGTGCATTATTTCATCACAAGCGGGCACCAGGGTAGAACCACCGATCTTCCGTAAGCCAGCTGGATGGCTTCCTCACATGAAGAATTCAACGCCCAGAGTGAGGCTCGAACCCACATCGATGAGGGGCAAGTGATTTGAAGTCAGCGACCTTAACCACTCGGCTATTGAGTAAATTCGAAAAAGAGAATGTTAAAATGCATAAAAGACACCTATTTTGAATTATTAAATGGAATAGTTACTAACGTGGACTTGATTGGTATGTAACATATTTCCTCCAGGCACAGCATCATGGAATAAAAACCTCAAGAGTCGACAGCTCACGCTCAATGCGGGGAAGTAGACACCTATTTTCAAATTCACAAACACTGCGGTTGCCGGTGAATTGTTGGAGACCACTTGTCTGACTTGTTCTATGTACATGTTGTATATTTTTTCTGTACTCGGGACAAAGTATGTTTACAACTGTTAAGCAAAATGTGTAAACATTTCGTTCATTCGAATATTAAGAAATTAAAGAATTTACAAGACTGGAATATTTGTCATAAGGTGTGTTTAGAATTCAGGACCTGCAAGGTCCGAATAATTCGGATCATTTAAAAGTTTCGAATTAGTAAACGTGTCGCTGGTAAAACATTCTCGTTATCATTACGCGTTCAAAACTTTCATATATTGCCAATGATTAATTAGAAGCAAAAGGGATTTTTTTCATATATGTGTCAAATTATTCTCATTCTGGAACCAGAAGAGGTCATTTTTTCAAAGTTTGCGAACTTTAATTACAATTTGCCACATCTGCAGGCGCCTGTTAGTTCAATTAGCCACTGACCGAAGATGAAATATAAATACTTTATGATTAAGTTATTAGTGCTGTAAAATGATTGATAAAATAGTACGCTTTGATATTGACGTTTATATTGTTTTAGTGTAAAGTGATGAATTTAACCTGTTGATAAAGCGGATCTCTTTGATGGGTTTCGGATGAGTAAGTTTGTTTGTTTGTTTGTTTTGGGTTTAACGCCGTTTTTCAACAGTATTTCAGTTATTCTTTGAAATATAAATACTTGCTACAAATGAAAATTAACAATAGTTAGAAGCTTCTAAAAGTAAAAGTCGTTCGGGTAATGACAAACAACTTTCCTCTGTTCCCTATCATTATCCCCCGTTTTGTTGATGCATGCCTGCAAACCCGATCCTTAAAGTTTTATTTTCACTACGGCACAAAATGACGTACAGTTTAACGTTTTCTTAGACAAAGCAATCCGTTAAATGAATGATCAAATGATACTGCAACTAGAACATAAAGTAAAATACTTAAGAGTGCAATATAATATAATATTGAGCTATTATGATGTAATGAATGCATACAGGATGTCACGAAAAGGAAACACAATATCAATATGTTTGAATTCAATATAACTTCTTTTGCATGTGACATAATATTACCTTCATGTACTTATGATATACTTGACTGCGTTAATTAGAACACAAAGAGACCGCACAATGTAAAGATGAATGTGCATAACTTCACGATGTTTCAATATAACAGCATTTTGCACAAAGTATAAAATACCATGATTGTGGCAGAACTAAACATTTGAGGCATCGCGAGGCGTTCCTTGGAGGAAAAATGCTTAAATTTATATTAAATTACATTTCGAACGATTTACTAAATGCAAGCGTGCGATTTGTTGACACAGAAGGCATCATTAACACATAAATGCATTAATATGAGAAATGCTAAATATCATTTAAAATAGATTATTATGTCCGCGCAATTTCTCCGCTCCCTTAGAGAATAGTGGCGCATTTTAATCAATATAAATTACAACTTCATTTATTTTGCTATTATCTTATATGTTAAATTCATTACATGAAAATAGTAATGGCTGTAATGTTTATTGTGATAAAACATCATCATTGTAAATGGAAGGAATAATAATAATAATTATTATAATAATAATTATAATAGTAATAATAACAATAATAATATTATTAATAATTTGTTGACAACAAAATAGTACTATGGATATATATGTTAATCTATAAGTACCATGTATGTGTGTACGCATGTAAATGTATAAATGAATATGAACATTTAATGGTTTATTAAATACACACACTGAACACGTTGATCAAAACTAAAGCGTGCAATAGATCGCAGTAAATATACTTAGTTGTGTATGGTTAGAATGGTGGCATTCTGATATTGAGGTCGCGGGTTCGTATACCAATGAAAGCGGCATTGACCAAAGTCTCCATAATAGTTTGCATATGCCTTCTCTAAAATCAATCCAAATTTATATTTAAACTAAACTAAATTTACAGATACTGATGGAGAAGTATTTAAGTGCGTCCCTAAAATTTTACCTACAAGTAGGGAGAATATTAATCTAGAAAAATGAAAATAAAATAAGATATAGTCAGCAGCGGCGATAAATGTTTGACTGTGTATACTTTCTTTACATGAAAAGCATTCATTAATAAAGGTAAGGAAAGAAATTTATTCAAATCGGTATTTTTTTCTGCACGGTACAGTTCACAGCTAAAAGCATATAACTATTCATACTCCTTATGTACAAATTGCTGCGGTCTCGGTACAGACATTGTCACAACAGAGAAGATAGCCGGTAAGCTTAGTCGGTAGAGCACTTACCCTGTAAGACATGGGTACTGGGTTCGAGACCCGGATTGACTTTACATTTTCCTCACCCTGTGACATCTGGCGCTCAACATGGGGCTGAGGCATGCTTGCTTATTTAATCTTACTACGCTTGTAATATTTATGTACCTCCAGAATTCGAGGACGTATTTCAAGTTTTTGGAGGTTTAAGTCACGGGAAAAATATGAGTCAGGTAGACGGTAAGCGCAGTCAGTAGAGCACACTCTTATGAGAGAGGGGTCCTGGGTTCAAGGCACGGATTGACAGCACATTTTTTTCACCTTGTGACAGTATCACAGAAGCTAGACGTCACAGAACAACCCACAGCTAAATTCAGATAACTATTTATCCTCTCCATATGCAACTTGCTTGTCGCAGAATCAAATGAAGGAGAATATGCAACATACGTCTACTATGCTACTTATTATCTTTTAATTCGATCAGTTTTACGCAATCATTTCGGTATAAATAGTATATAATATTGGCATAACAAAATTCTGAGAACAGACTGTTGTACATATTTTAAACCTTTACCTGTGTTGAACGCATTGAAATCGATGCAATACTATGTTACAGTAGCATCTGTAATAAAAATCCTGGAAATCTTCATTCGGGATGGCGTAGTGAATCCGTACTGAATTAAAGGCATAATTTGCCTTGAGATAATACTTCCGGCGCGAAATGCCAAATATTGTTTTATGTGTCTCTTTATTTATAGTTCTGATACAAATACTTTAGACATAATTATATATATATCATAAAAATCTGTCATTTTGACAGAAGTAAGATTATTCTACAGCAAGATATCAGCAAAGGTTAAATAAGTAATATTAGATCAAAGCCACGAAAATCGAAAAGACAAGATGGCATATGCTTAATGTAGTAGAATATGACACGCTCTTAAATATAATTCTAACACAGACACTTTGGACTTTGGTTTTCATTTACTTGACAAGGCTGTTGAATAATCGAGCGTTGCTGTGCTCCGACAGCTCTTGTTTATTTTTGTTTTATGATTTTTTATGATGTTTTATTTTGTTTTGTTATCATTTTTTATTCACATTATATTTTCAAGCTTTCTTTAAAGAAAAATATTTTAATATTTTGCATGATAATTTTATCACTTTACTTGCATTTTTTACAGTTACAAATGCTTATCCTTATAGCCCTGTATTAATCGTTGACAGAAGTGTTCTGTGCACGATATATTTAATTGTTTTAAGCAGTTAGTAACTGATAACAGTATGTTATTTAGATGCCTTTGAGTATCACGAACAGCGTATCTGTACTTGTGTGTTTTTATTTACCACTGCGCTTTATAGGTATCAGATTTCTGGAACGCAGAATGTTCCCACAGCTGTGGTCCACTTTCAATCAAGAAACAGACAGAAATGCCCAAGACAGTCTTAAATGTTGCGAAAAGCTGTTCATCTTAATGAAACAGAATTCCCTTGACATCTACAAATTGTATTGCTAAAGTGAAAGTATGTCTCGGCAGTATTCTTGGAATGCCATCGTAAATGGAAATTTCCAGTTTAAGCGCTCATCAGACAACAATGAATAATGCTTATTTGTTTTAAAAGACAATTTAACCACTGCTTATATATCATATTAAAACGACAAACGTGCAGAACACTTCAATCACTGGAAAAATGTTTGCACTGAAAGCAAAAGCCGAAGCTACAACGAAACAAAACACTATTTTACCTGCAACCACAGCAATGAAATGAATCAAACATGATGAAACCGTTAACTTAGTTTTTTTGTTGTTTTTTCCGTTTGTTTGTTCGTTTGTTTTTGTTTTTGTGTTGTTGGTTGTTTTTTTTTTTTTGCAGTTAGAAATCAGAAGTTCAACAGTTTGACATAGAGACAGGTCGGCATCTTTCAAGCAACAAGACAGTCAGGGCGTAAAGTAAATTTGTTATATTTCATATCAAAAGATTTTGCAAGGCAGCGTTTTACGCATTATCAGTTTGTCTGAATGCGCACTTGTGTTGATATGTTATGAAGTGAACGTCTAAATTTTTTCCATTACATTTTTTTAATGTTTATGAACATGAATTGTATAATATAATGTAGTTGATGATAAAGGGATATAGAATTATTCTTTACATATTTATCGTCTACAATTCTGACAGTGATTGTGATGCCTTTGCATTATCAATATGTTAAGAAAAGAAGGTATTGAATTATTCTTTATATGTAGTTTTTTTTCATAGTTACATAGTTAACTCCGTCAGCAATTAAAATGAGCGTAGAAGACAAATGGACTACCATTCCAGCCTAACATTGCTTTCAGACGGTATCTGCGCTGGCGCTATGTTTTGTGTAGGTATGACGTTAAATCCAACAAAATGGAACGGTAAATAAGAAACTTAATACATTTGACAGTATCATTAGATACTGCGGGTAAGGAATTAAATAATATATAAGACATATGACAGATATATAATTTCCGATTCCTTTAATAGAAAACAGTATGTCTTCTGCTTTGCGTTTGAGCACGAACAAATTACTTTCAGTACAATTTTTCAATACTTGCTTAACATTTCTCCCAGTGATTACTGTCCATGTTGTGTTCCTCTGGTGCTGGATTTGAGACGTTCCATCTAAACAACCCTTGCTGAAGAAGCAGAGAGTAGCATTCTTTGTTATAACATATACTTTAGTGATTACTGTTCAATTATTGTTCAATTATTTGTACACACTCAGCATGTACCTGAAGTTGGTTCATATCCTTTCATTAGGGTATTTTGATCATGCTTGTGCTATATTAAATCATAAATGATTTCTGACAATTGATTATGTGGTAATAAAAGTTTGGTGCCTCAGAAATCCTTATCAAATGAGCCGCGCCATGAGAAAACCAACATAGTGCCTTTGCGACCAGCATGGATCCAGACTAGCCTGTGCATCCGCGCAGTCTGGTCAGGATCCATGCTGTTCGCTTCCAACGCCTATTGCAATTAAATAATTCGTTAGTGAACAGCATGGATCCTGACTAGACTGCGCGGTAGCGCAGCCTGGTCTGGATCCGTGCTGGTCGCAAATGCACTCTGTTGGTTTTCTCATAAAGCGAATCAAATGTAATGCTACAGTGTGTTTTTGACTGACGTAATACTTAGAGAGAAAATCGTGATACTTGTAATCCTATAATGAAGTATATATTTTCAAAATGTCATATACTTAGTTCTTTGTAAATATCCGTTATCAAGGCAACGCAGCTGAGTTCTTCCTTTATTCTTCACTAAAATTTCTTCTAATTTGACAGAACAATTCAGCAGTCCCCCGGAATGTTTAATGAAGATGCAAATGTATTCTGTCACGATGTAAGACTGTCTGCGATGTGTTTGCATTAGAAAGGCAATGGTAACAGATAAAGGTGAGTTCGTTGAAGAAGTTTTCGAATTAACTTTATATTGTATATGTACCGGTGACTGATCATGTTTTAATGAACATGTTAGAATAAAAACAAGCAATGTATTCTTGTGATTTATTACCTTATTTACCACGGCTAGGATATTTTACCACTCAGGTTTACCCCTTCGTGTTTCTTTTCCAGCTCATCTGAACTCTGAACCGTAAATCAGACGCTAAACAACGTTTGGATATTGGTTATTCTATAAATAGAAAATCGTAAACTCGTAACGTTTTCCATTTTAATTAGCGGAAATACTTGAAAAATCTTAATATCGCTTAGTATTCTTTATTACTATCTCACAAGAATGAAGGTTCCGTCTCATATTGGAGATCCTTCGTATCTATGGTCATTTTGCATCTGTGGTAAGGTTTGTTTGAGTCTACGATAAGTATGCTAAGCTTAAATGACAGTTATAAGTAATTATAATAGAAATGAATGCCATTGTCTTTTAACTTGAAGGCGACTGTCCCACATTTAAAAGACGTATTTATTCCCTGACAGACAATAAAGTAAACACAGTAAATAAATGCACAATAAATGAATATATTTGACAATGTATTCAAAACATTACGATTAACATTTTCTGATAACGGACAAGAGACTGTTAACAGCATGATAACACTGGTTCCTAAAATTTCATCTTTGGTGGAAATTACAGTTCATGTATATATTCATTTTATGACGTCAAAACATATTCACTTAAAGTACTTCTAACTCCCTCTCCATCTTTTGACAAATTACTGATAACACATTGACAAAATTTCTCACATTTTAAGAATTCCAACATAATCTAAAAATAATATGATACCATTAATTATCCTAACTCAATTTCAAAATGTCACAAAACTACACAAAAATGCTAATAGAATTAACAAACGAGCGAAATTCACTATCCAGTTGGGAAATCATTACAAAAAAGAAAAAGAAAATACAATACGAATGACATTTTTACCCTGCCGTTTATTAGAAACAAATTAAAATTTGGCTTGATGTTATACCAAAGACTAGTGAATATTCTGTATCCTAACAAAGGATATTTGTACGTTTGGTAAAAAAACGGTCACGTTTAGTTTCGTAAATTTTTAAAAATGGGTAGGTCTCAAAATTATATCTTGACATCAATCCATTTCTTTCATGAATAAACTTTTTTGATGAAAACATCAAAGGGGAGTTGGAAAAAAAGCAAGGATAAAAGACCAACAGGAACAACCACATTCAAAGAAAGCAGCCACTCTTATAGCACTCAACATTGTATACAGTCACACAAACAAACGCATTGATAACAAAGAAGTAACAAACACACAAAAACATACATGAAGAAGGAACACAGTAGGGCACCTACCTTGGAACAGTCAGTGGCAAAAGCACCACTGGGGAGTTTAAAGTAGTTTACTGGCGCTATACCTCACTCTTTAAGTCCTGCCATGTTCCTGTATGACAAGACAGTGGAAGTTCCATTGGTAAATAACAAGTAATGTTCATTTTGAACAAAGTATTTTGGCAGTTTTAGGTAAAAAAAATCCCAATAACAGAGTTTGTTCAAACTTTGTATATAAACTCAGAGTCATGTTAGAAACAGATTTATGAAAAAAATGAAGATCTCCATGCCTGTTTAGGAGTTATGTGTCCTTGAATAAGCAAATTTTAGATTTTGATACTGCTAATCTACGGATCATGGAGTAGTGAGTTTGATTCCTGGGATGTATGTTTTCTCATTCCCATCAATCAGAAGTTCATTAAAATTTCTGAGTAGAACTAGGGAACCATAGTAGACTTCTGGTATGCGAGCATGAAGTTCTACGTGGCAATTACATAGAAGACATTGTGTCTTAAACTGCTCGTTCGCCGGTGTAACGTTGTAAACTGACCCCCATAGAATAATGACCCCCGGTCATTATTTTATATAAAATAATGACCCCTATCTATTTTATCTATAAAATATTGACCCCCACCTAACCTATTACTAACATACTCTTTATCAATTCAAGTCACTGTCGTATTTCTATTGCTTATATGTTGTTGTTGTTGTTGTTGTTGTTGTTTCTGCTGCTGCTGCTGCGTCTACAGCTGACACAACAGCAGTATATCTTAGAGGCCCCGCTAAGAAATAAACGTACATCTATAGAAAAATGAAATTTAAAAGGGTTTTCATTTGAATTATCAGTGCTGTACATAAAGAGAAGTATTACAATAATAGAAAATATACCTAAGTCGTTTCAAGGTTACTATGGAAATAGGGAGAACCGATATTTAGGCTGGGTGATAATTTGGTTTTGCTTACAAACAGTATATTATTATCTTTTATTAGTCATCTGAAATGATTCTGGTCATGTTTTCTTGATAGCAATTGAGATCATCCTTTAGAATTAAAGCAAAAGCCTAACCATACAAACTTTGGTGAGAGATTTGGCCTACGGAAAATGATTTAAACCACTTGTCACTTTCAGCGATTTTGTTTAAGTATTTGGTTAGAGTTGCCGAGTGGTTAAGGTCGTTGACTCCTAATCCAGCGGCGCGGGTTCGATTCCCGGGCGGGGAAGCTGGAAATTATGAAACACATGTTTCCCACTCAACTAGAGGAGTTCTGATAAGCAACCAAGCGTTACTGGATTGAAACCCAGGCATCCTCGCCGCCTGAAAACTAGCTAATAATTTATGAAATAGAAAATAGGGCTCTTACCGTGATTTTTTTTACAAACAGCAATTACATTAAAATTTTGTAACGTTGAAACTTGTGTTACGTCGGATGACGTTTAGGCTACTTCAGTGATGCACGCGATGCAAATATATGCTTCTACCACATTTTGAGAAATATTTCACGGAAAGAGCCGCTTTTTTATTTCATAAACTAGTTCGGAATTTTCATAGCAAAAAGACTGGTAAGTCGTTAGTAAATTGAATCGTTTTCCGTCGACCAAACCGTCCACCGAAGCTCGTATGGTGCTACTCTAAGATCAAAAGAATCGCACATTTGTTAAGAACATTTAACGCCCATAGTGACATTTTATGAAATTTCCGATTGACAACATTGACGTATATCATTCTGTTTCCCTTGTCAAGAGCATCCGAATGTTGTTTTTGAAATTAGTCCAGCGAAAAAATATCAGCCATTTTTACTCCAGATATTTCAGTTTTTCATTAATTGTATGAAACAGCCCTTTGCTAAACAAAAAAAAGCAATATAAAAGCTCTAAATCGTCCAAAATGAAGGAGAGGTGTCCTTGTATATGAATACCAAATATCAGGGCAATATGGTAACTTTACTTTTCGACCATTATTACGTCGACCGACGTCAAAGAAGACTGGCAAGCCACCTTAATTCACTCTATTCTTCGAATTGCGGTGGCATAACAACGCATTTTAAAAACCAGCTATCCCGGTTGAGGCCGAATTACGCATCCTCTTTTATACTTACCACTTTTGTGAACCTCGGTGGCGCAATGGTAGCGCGCTTGCTTATTAAAGAGGATAGGTCTCCCCAAAAGGATAATGTTTCGCCGTATCAAACCTTTGCCAATAGAAAAAGATGACCTAATGGAAGGGAGATACATTAAGGAATCCTTTTGCAACTTGGAACCCCTGCAGCTTTTGGAGTACATGGTAGAACATACTTAGAACATACATTTGTAGATCATGAAACTCCTGCTTTAACAGGTGCATGACTTTTTATTTAGAACATGTTTTAGATCTAAGTCTTTTTGTTACCTATAAAAGCTTCATGCTTCAAGTATTTCAATAGGCTTAAGTTTTATTTTTCCAAGATTTTTCCAAGATTCTTTAACAATACCTTTAATTTAGTACATTAGACAGCCTCGTAACTTTGTGACATTATATGCATTATATACATTTCGCATTATGTGCAAGGTATAACGTATAATTATGTTACGCATACATGTAAATGATTATTAATTTACCTTCTTTACAATGTAGTGTAAGCATTCTGGAACTAATAATAATGGAGATTTTGCCCGAAATTTTACAGGAAACATCATTTTGTTATTGCATCCTACTTGTTGCACTTATTTCGTAACAGCATAGTCTCGCGGGCTCATTACGAAAGAATGCTGTTGAGGGTAAAATAGTTCATTTTCTGGAGTGCAAGATTGTAAAAAGGCAATTTATACGTGGAAAAGCACAATGTTTTATGCTACCCCTGAATGTGATGTCAAATACCCTCATTATGTCACCTATATAGCACTCTTATATACCTCCAAAAATAGGCGAAACTGGTATGAGGTAGCCCAGTGGTTTTATTACCTATGACAGTCCTCGTCGTTATAAATTATTCAAATTTCTGTATAGTATTGAAGAGACATCCTTCTTTGGATTTTGGGTATTTTTTGTTATTTTTTCAGGCGTTTCACAATTATATCAATATAAGGCATAAAATATGCAAATCGGTTGTTGGGAAGTCCCACGTTTTATGACCTGTGACGCCAATGACAATAAGATGTTGTTCAAATTTCAGTATAATATTGAAATACAATGTATAGTCATTCCCCTGGAGGTTTGGATGATTTTGTCACCTTTCAAGAGTTTTTAAGTAACACGTATTGAGCAATTATTATACCCCTTTATAGCAGTCAAAGTCATTGCACAATATGTTAACTAAGTTTCTGTTACGATACCCGTCACGATTTATATATAAAGTTGTAATGTGTTTTTAAAGAAACCAGGGAAGCAAGGACCACTTCTTAAAAAAAACAAGGGCTGCAGTCCAATGACTGCCATATCTCCCGCCGATGCCATTTGGAAAAAGGCCCATAACTCCAGAACGGGTTGAGCAAATCCAAGAATTGTTTCTTCCTCCACGACTAAGCATTAATAGTAGTAATTCCTGAAAGTCTGAATCGATTCAATCCTATAATGAATGAATAATGAGTTTGCGGTTACAAAAATTTGCACTAAGAAAAAAGAAACAAAGGGCCATAACTCCCGAACAGGTGGAGCAAATCCAAAATTTTTTTCGTCCTGCACAATTAAACATCAGTAGTAGTAATCCCTGAAAGATTGAATCGATTCCGTCCAATAATGAATGAGGAGTTGCGGTCACAAAAATGTTGCACGGACACATGCACGGCCGCACGCACCAACCGGTGCCATTACCATATTCTCCTCCGATGCCTATCGGTGGGGGATAATTATGTTGTAAGTGTACCTTAGATGGGTTACAGCTAGGGTTTTGGTTAGGGGGTCGTTATTCTATAGGGGTCACAATATTCTATGTAAGGGTCACTTTTCTACGTGTGGGGGAGTCAAAATATTATGACCGGGAGGTCACTATTCTATATAAAATAATGACCGGAGGGTCATTATTCTATGGGGTCAGTTTACAACGTTACATCGGCTCTGAATTATGTGGAGAAGCTGGCGGAGATCATGTTAGTAATGGTGTAGAATCCAGGAGTACAGGTCACGTAACTAAAATAATGTTGTAAACGGCGCTAAACCTAAAATAAACAAAGCAAAGTTAGTTAACCTTTCTTCGAACATTCGGATACATTTTACTCAGCGTATGTGTCTCATATGAAACTGTTCAACTCTTAATTATACAAAATGAAATAGATGAGGAAGGCGCATGCATTAACTGGCAAAGAAAAAGGTCTAATGTAAATGCATGTTTCATTTCAAAAACTCTGAGGGGAATTATGTATAATTATTATAGTTCTAGTTCTCAATACCCCAGTTGATTAATTTGCATTCTTTATTTTACTATTGTTTTTTGATATTTTTATAACTAACATAAAGAGGAGCCAGTTTACATTGTGTATATTGATTGCGAGAAATACATCAGTTTGGAAAACTTGGTTAATTCTCTAGACGAACCGGTAGCAAATTGCAATCTATTCAAAGCTATGCAAACAGTTATATTTTTCTCCTTAAAGCGAATACTCGACAACAAATTTTATTTTTGTTACTTATTATTTAGTCTTAGCTATGTTATTTTCTGTCAAAGCAATTGTGTTGTACTGCACTGTAGTTGATTCTCATGGTTGAAAGTCCGCATCATAATTATACCAATACAGAAATATGTTTGCTGAAATCTAGAAATTGTTATAAGAAGGTGAAATTGTGGAATGCAAGCGAATACCTTCATCGAATGAATAGTGTTTGCAAATACATCGACGGCAAACACTATTATGAAAATATTAGAAGGATATCTGCAGCAATATTTCATAATTAGAGGCGGGTATATGCGCTTCCAAGGTGATAAGTATACTCGCACATACTTATTACAATGCTAAAAAGTTCATACGTTAAATAAAATAGTTCTTCCATTCATGAACACAGTGGATGCATTATAAATGATTAAGTGGCCGAGCCCGTTGTAGAAAGCACTGACTGTATTCAGGTCATTAGCCTAAAGATTTATTTAGAAGCCACCAATCCTTTTGGTTCGTTTTAATTATCTGGCAAAGAAATTGTGAATTATACAAGAATTTTGCCCGAAGGGACACTCGTGGTCTTTATCGACAGTTAAACGTTGAAAACTCGCCACAAGCCTGGTGCATGTGTATCTTTGAGACTTGAAACACATCAAAATTAAATAGCTATAAAAGGCAGATAAGTACCAGTCTAGATGAAGAAAATAAAAGTAATTATGCAGATTACGTATATCAACAACTAACAGGAACAATGCACGTGTTAATGTATGTTTCATGTCATGAAATCTTAGGGGATGTTTATAGAATATTAAAATTTGAGTCATCCATTCAAAAATCCATAATCTTTGGCACTACATACTATTAGCTTCGTATAAAAACAGGCGTCAGTCGGGACATTATGTAAAAGTTTCTCGCAGGTTGAACTCCGTGTTGTTCTAACTGTTGGCCCTTTGGGATAATACTGTCAGCTCAATGTACTTTTATACAACAATTTCTGTTTAAGTCCATACTAACGTTGTGGGATATTTTGCACTTTTCATTACCTCTCATTAATAGAATTAACCAAACTTAGTAAGCCATTATTTTGCTTGATTGTTGTCTACGCTTCTTTTATATACTGAAGGTAAAATTGTGATTATCTAGTCACCATCTGGACATGAAATGCTTTGAGCTATTTCAAGTGTAAAGTAACCGAAGTTTAAAATGCCCTGTGTGCAGGGTGCCCCATAATTTGTGATACCATTTCAAATGTTCGTATAATGTCTGTTAGAGTTTCTTACATAATATGTAGCCAGACCTATGTTTTGTGTAAATTTTAAAGTTTCCTTCCATATTTTCATAGCATGTATATTAATAGTTAGATCTACGCAACATGTGATTTTTACAGAATATACGACGTTTACGTATCAAAATTGACTTCCCAAGTCTTCCTTTTGTAAGGACTGCGAAAATGATTGACTAAAATATTGCTATAAAATATGCAAAGGACAACACCATTCTGTTCATACATGTATTTGGTAATATCATACCTTTTGTAAATGTTGAATGTCTTCAAAATTGAAAATTGAATATAAACATGTCATATATCATATGAAACTTTAACATAAATAAGTCTGTTTGATTACATTTTAGAGACTCTTTATGAGCAATATATAGAATGTCATGACATGTTATTGGACACCCTGTATTTTATACATCAAAACGCACTTTTTTCAATGGGTGACTTCATGGAAATGATCAACGTTTTTCATACGACAACTTAATCAGGCGATGCTCTAATCAGAAAAAATGAAACATATTAGGGTGTTTCAAAAAGGTTTTGGACCCAGGAAAACTACCTACATAACACCTATATCAACCACTCAAAGTAACTGAATGCATTTTATAGACGCGATATCCATTGTTTAAAAGCATCGGAGTAGTCTACCCTGTATCTGTTTCAAGTACTGATGGATTGCGCTTACAAGAGTATATAACTGTCATATCATAACCTAGACAGCATTTTCTTGATGAGAAGAAATAGAACAAAAGTAGCATGGACTTAAATCTGGAGATTATGTTGGGTGTTGAATTATTGTTACCTTTTCTTTGTGCAGAAAGTTAATGACGACACTACTTTCATAGGCTGTAGCATTGTTTGACATTGGGTCTCAAGAATTAAAGAAAATTGTATACAAAACTTTTTTGAGCTTGTCTGTAGCTGTGCTATTACCGGACGCTTTTCATTTTTTTTATCCTACATGGTTTGTCGTCAGATCGTCCTTGGGGTTCAAACATATGCACTCAAGGCAGCATCAATATTCTTTGAGGTCAACGGTGTCTTAGGTGAACCTTTACGGTACGTATCTTCAAGGTCTTGAAAACCAGACATAAACATCTTTACCCACCTGCAAACTGTCGTAAATGACACGTTAAAGATTCCATGTATATCATTCAGTTCATGAAATATTTGTTTATACTTGAATTTTAAGTACAAACACTCCCTTTGAATTAGGCACGTATTACCTTTTCACTGCCTTGGCTGGAAACAGAAAATAGCCGGTGTATATGACTGGTGTATAACGTCTTCATTTCATCCCCGATTTCCATGTGCTTCTCGAGTAAAATACCTCTTTACATGCATATAGACATTACATAGAAAACTCTGTATTTATGTTTGGAAGTGTATCAGTAAAATATTTAAATATCTAAAACAGATCACTATGACTTCTTTCATTCGTTCTATCAATACTTTTCAACATTTCAGGATTGTACTTCTGTCTATGTACATAATTTAGGTTTCCCCAATGTTTCAGCCGATTATATTTTAGCTATATTGAAAACTACGATGGGGTCTCAAATAATGTGTTCCGCAGCAGGTAATTAAAATGTTTGTGGTCAAAACAACTAGAGAATAACCGAGAATGCAGGTCGTTCTTCCTCTGCATAAAAGAAAGATTTAAAATAACGATACATTTTGTACTACTGGAATATCACTATAAAGCCAAAGTATTTTCCATAAATAAATATCAACGACATACTTCCAATTAATTCCAGTTTTATTTTCACATATGTATCAAGTGAATGGCATATACTCATGCAGTTGCAACAAATATATCGTTAAACCATTCGGGTATTGTAAGTCCGGTCTGAATAAAATACATCTTCTCTTAGACTTTAGCTCACGGTTTTCTGTTCTCTTCTATAGATCAAACTATAAGTTGATTACCACGAAAACTCTATAAAAAGTAGTTTTTAATTATTTTAGCAAAATTCTCAATCAAAATATTTTCTTGTTTAATAGAACATTGATGGTAAGTCATTATATTTATATATTTCAACAGATAGCTTTAGCTGAATTTAAGGGATACTTTTCAAAACATTCTGCGAAACAGCTTTTTTTAACAGCTTTACCTAAAATGGACATATTTTACACTTATAATTTTATTTTAAAAATAGGCTAATTTTTTTTACAACTCAGTATTTTCCATTCTGGTCAACTCCTTTTCATCACTGAAAAAATCTATTCGCAGTGGTAGGAAAGTAAAGACGAATTGTACTTCAATAAAATATCTTTAGGAAATATTTGCATACTTACGCAGTAAAGGCTAAATTCACATAAAAGAAAAATTTATGTTAAATAAAATTAAAAAAAAAAACAACCACGTAACCTGAATTTCATTGCATATTTTGAACTGGTTTGTGGCCGGTGTAACATTAAATACTGATCCCGTTGAAAATAGACCCCATTGGTCCTTTTTCAACGTTGAGAATTGACACCGTCAACATTTCAACATTAAATTTTGATCAAAAGGTTCTTTTTAAACGTTGAGAATTGACCTCGCCAACATTTCAACATTAAATTTTGATCAAAAGGTCCTTTTTAAACGTTGAGAATTGACCCCACCAACATTTCAACATTAAAGTTTGATCAATGGGGTCAATTTTCAACGGGGTCAATATTTAATGTTACACCGGCTACAAATCGTCATGTAAACATTCATGAAATGGAATAATTATAGAAGTCTTCTTTAAATGCATTGGCAACTGTAATTTACGATAGTGTTGTTTCGTTGAATCAATCAAGTTGAATCATCTAATTTAAAAGTAAATACTTTCAGATATAACAGGTCTTTGAGTTATAGAAACAACAGAAATGTTAAATGTTTAATATTTTAAGTTATTTTTAGTTAGATGAAAAAATACTGAGTGAATATTGTTTGATCCGATTTGCTTCGGAGTGAATGGGCAAATGAAAGGATTTACGTTTTCAAACATCCTTGTAGAATTTGATAAACACTATTCATCGGTGTCTGGTGTATAGCAAAAATATCTGTAGAATTTCATTAACTTTATCATGGCGGTGTTCCAAATGCATAATTACATTTCAACACATATATACGTTCTATTTGGCTATACAATGTGGAGATATCACGATACCAAGAGAATCCGTTTTCTGATAGACAGACTTTGTAATTTTTCTTGATACTTTATTTGTTTAGGAACATCTAAGTTGTTGTTTGTTGCCATCTGAAAAAGTTTATGCATCTGGCATTGAAATGCAAGTCAGTAATGCAATATCAGACAGAATATGTGTGCGCACAAAATTATTAATTTCTGCCACACAAAACAAAGTTTGAAATACGTTTTTCTTTCAAGAACTGGTTTAAATGCAATACATTGAGCTCTCTTCAGTGAAGTAAAATATAAAAGCTTAAATACAAAAAGATGTGCTACATACTTCAGGATAGAGTTAATGTTCTTTGGTCATACACCCTGTCTCACTGCTATATATCATTGTATCAATTTACATTAAAATTCCTTCCAGGTATTGAAAATTATTCTCAGAAAATATCATAATTATGTCAAAAGGGGATTACATTCTAACATAATTAAACATAGTTTTGATGTTCTTGAGCTCTAAATTTTCCTTCATTGCAATACATCATCGTATCAAGTTATACTTAGTTCCCTTCGATGGAAGCAAAGTTATTTTAAGAGTGTCCCAGCTAAATTTATGATTTTTGCGCTGTATAGTTTCTCTTATTGTCATCTATCATTGTATCAAGTAACTGAATTCTCTTCGGGGAATAGAAATGCTAAAATTTCAAATGTTGAAAAATGTGAAAGGGTGATAATACTAACGTATTCATGAATAGAGTTATAGTGCTAGAGTTCATCACTTCCTTTCATTGTAATCTATCATTTTATTCTTACATTCAATTTAAATATAAATTTATCAGAAATAGAGTTACTGGAATCTAATTGTAATCTAGCATATTTTCAATTCCCTTCAGATATGTGAAAATCAGTATAGTAACTAATAGAATATCTTTACATGTAAGGCATCATAAAGCATGTTTTGTCTACAAACTCCTACAATATTTTCGCTAATTTTACGGCATGTGCACCAGTGACATATTGTTTGTTGGATTAAACATCACATCATCGTAATTAAAGGTCATATGGTGGAGAACGACTCTAGGTGCCCACCTGGTATTATTTCAGGTACAGGCGAGAACCGGGTTTGACGTATTCCGTTTGAAAGATGGATGGCTCTTCTCATATCAATGAATTCTACACCCCAAGCGACGTTTCGAGCACAAGGTCGTCAATTGACCTTGACGACGTGAACTTAGAGGCCCCTGCCAGTGATATATTATGAGTACTTGTTAACACATAATTCATTTAGAACAGAATGTCAAATAATTCTCATGTCTAGAATCCGTAATTGTCATAATTTCTTAATGTTTACAGATTTTAATTGCAATTTTCCACATCAGTAGGTGCCTGCTAGTTAAGTTACCCAATGTCCGACAAAGGAGTATTAATATCTAACTACTTGAACAACTAAGTTATTACTGCGAAAGAATGATTGATAAAATGGTACGCACTAACAACGTTTCGTGTACTTCTCGCGAGAAGCATTGCCAGTATGTATTTAACTTCAGCCTGGACAAGTTGACGAATGTTACTAGTCAATACAGCGGCCCACTTTAATAGATTTCGTATGATTAAGATGTCTATTTGACCGCAACACAGGCATTTATTGGTTTGTCTAAATGAATACATACCGACAGTCAATTACTCAAGGGACGCAGGTTATTTATTTGTCTGTTGGTCGAGCTATAATGCGGGACTTTCTTTTGGACTACTTTCATGAGCCTTTTGAAGACATCGCTTGGGAATTTCAATTGGATCTTGATTATGTGATAGATTTACGGATGACAGACTTGACTATTAAATTTATTGCACGTTAAACTACTGTTTTATTATACTAAAAGGAAAGCTAGACATAAATGATGTATACTTAAAATGGTATCTGATATAGAATTAAGAGATATATTTACCAGTATGTTTTGTGTGTTAAACTGATAACAGGACACTAACTTTTATGTAGACTCGCCTTCAGATATATGTCCAAACATCATGAATTTTCAAATCAGAAATGAACATGATTTAAAATGTATGGTTTTGTTAACCCTATAAAGTACAATTATACACTCCTATCACTTTTTCTCTCTCTCAGTGTACTCATATATTATTGCAACTTATTTCTTTCCACTACCACGTAAAGTTTTTGAGTTATATTGGCTGCCTTCAAGATTCCGAGGACTTCAAGAGAGTCTACATTTACTTGGTTTCCATCAGTAATTTCAACTTTAGATGCCATGATCTTATTAATTAAATCGACACGAGAAGCATTTCCCTCAACCATCCAACCAAATATTTGAGTACGAAAGCTCAAGGGAACCAGATTATATATTGGTCTGTCGGTAAAATAGCTTAAAAGGAATATATGATTCTCGAGAGTTGACTCAACAGTAAAAACATGGTAAGCTGACGTCTCTGAAAATCACAAATAACTTTTTCCTCAAGGTAACTGAGCAAATATTGTTTGATGGAATTACTTTGCTTCCGATAAAATCGGCAAATGAAAGGATTCACGTTTTCAAAGAAAATCCTTGTATAATCTGATTAACATTTACATCAATGTCTGTTGTATAACCAAACTATCTGCAGAATTCTATCCATTGCGTCATGGCGGCGTTCGAAATGCATAATTACATTTCAACATATAAATACTTTCTATTTAGCTATACAATGTGGAGACTTCACGATATTACGAGAATCTTTTTTCTTTAAGATAAATGGACTGACTTTGCAATATTGATTGATGTTTTATTTGTTTAGGAACATCGTAGTCGATGTCTGTTGGCATCTGAAAAGCTAAGGCTATATAAAGAAATTAAGATATCTTACATTGAAATGCAAGTCAGTAATGCAATAACAAGACAGAATATGTGTGCGCATAAAAATGGTCATTTCTCCCACACAAAACTAAGTTTTGAAATAGGTTTTGTCTTCAAGAAGTGGTTTAAATACAATACATCAAGCTCGCTTTAGTCGAGTTAAATATATAGTGTTAAATGTGAAAATAATGTGAAAATTAAACAAAACAGTAGTATTAAAATAATTCTAACATATTTCAAGATACATTCAATGTCCTTCTGTTGTACATTCTGTCTCATTGTTATATATCATTGCATCAATTTACATTAAAATTCCTATCAGGGTATTGAAAATTATTCCCAGAAAATATTAGAATTATGTAAAAAGGAGTTTACATTCTAACATAATTCACCACCGACCTTCCGTAAGCCAGCTGGATGGTTTCCTCATATGAAGAATTCAAAGCCCCGAGTGATGCTCGAACCCACATCGATGAGGGGGGAGTAATTTGAAGTCAGCGACCTTAACCACTCGGCAACGGAGGCCCCGTGTGTTGGGATAAACGTCACATCATCGCAATTTTAGTTCATATGGTGGAGAAAGACTTTAGGAGCCCCCACCTGGTATTATTCCAGGCACAGACGAGCACCTGATTAGAACCTTCCGTAAGTCATGGCTTTCATCACAAAAAAGCATTCTACATCCAAAGCGACAAATAAGGGGAAATTGATTTGAGTTCAGCGACCTTAACGACGCGAGCCAGTGATATATTATAAGCACTTGTGGGGTAACACATAATTCATTTAGAAAAGATTGTCAAATAATTGTCTGGAACCCGTAATTTGCCATAATTGCCCAATGTTTACAGATTTTAATTACAATTTGCCACGTCAGTAGGTGTTTGCTAGTTAAATTAGCCACTGTCCAACAATGGAATATTAATATTTAATTACTTTAACTACACTGCATAAGAATGATTGATAAAATAGTATGCTCTAACGATGTTACGTGTACTTTTCGCGAGAAAACATGCCGCTGAAGCAACGCCAATATGTATTTAACTTCAGCTTGGATAATTTGACGAATATAACCAGTCAATACAGCGGCCCACTTTAATAGATTTCGTATGATTAAAATGTCTATTTGAACGCAACACAGGCATTTATTGGTTTGTCTAAATGAATATATACCGGCAGACAATTACTCAAGGGACCCTGATTATTTATTGGTCTGTTGGTCGAGCTACAATGCGGGACTTTCTTTTGAACAGCTTTCATGAGCCTTTTGAAGATAACGCTTGGGAATTTCAATGGGTAGATTTACAGATGACAGCCTTTATTAACAAATTTATAACAACTTAAAATACTGGTTCGATATGTGACATAGAGTTAAGAGATGTACTTACCAGTATGTTCTGTGCGTAAATTTGATAACAGAAACATACGTTTTGCGTAGCTTCGCCTTCAGATTAACGTCAAAACATCATGAATTTTCAAAGAAAAAATGAAAATGGATCAATGTCTATGGTTTTGTTTAACTCTGTAAGGTATAATTTCACTCCTATCACTTTTCCTCTCTCTCAGTAAACTCATATATTCTTATATATGTAACTTATTTCTTTCCACTACCACGTAAAGTTTTTATGATATATTGGTTGCATTCGAGATACCGAGGAGAGATGTTCTAACTTAAGATACCATGGTCTTGATCAAATCGCCATGAGAAACATTTCTCTCAATCACCCAACCAAAGTTCGAAAGTTCTCCGTGTAAAATCGGACTATTTAATCATTTCTTCACAACACAAAATGAATCTGTGAAATTTACGAAGTCTTGTATTTACAATCTCTTGGATGTTGTACAATGTTCAGTTATGATACATACAATTTAAGTTCTAATAATGCACTTGAGCATGTACCTCCGAGGCAGAGTGATTAAAGTCGCCATATGACCCTTGGTAGTGTCGGAGCGACGTTAAATCCAACAAAAACAAATAAAACAGAAAGCATTTAATAATTGGGACGTACTACTTGCAGAAAAAATATTACCTCAGAAAATAAAAAATGAAATTAGTATCACTCAAAAAAAAACATTTAAACATTTTCTTGGTATCTTTAGATAGGGTTTCTTAGTCTTAATTTATTTTGAAAATGAGAGAGAATATATTATGCTCGAGAGTTGATTCCTTAACCGTTAAAATATTGTAAATTTACGTCCCTGAAAAGCACGAGTAAGTGTTGTCCTGACGGGTGTTGGGTATGTTTGGTTGACAAATAACTATATTGATAACTTTATGAAAGCACGAAGTATTTCTTCAAACTGATTCAAGCCCGTCAACCCCAGACATCCTCAGTTTGACAGAACTAAAAAAAAACCGGTCGCAAAGAAGTTCGCTTAATCAAGTTGAATATTTCTTCTGTCACGCAGAATCTTAAGTGTATTGGCAATGTTACAAGAAGTTGTTGCCCAACGCATTTGCTCATGTTTTATATGTAAATCTACGATTTATGTTATATAAGAACGTAAGTCGAGCCAAATAAGGGGAAATTGATTCGAGTTCAGCGACCTTAACGACGCGAGCCAGTGATATATCATAAGCACTTGTTAACACATAATTCATTTAGAAGAGATTGTCAAATAATTCAAATGTCTGGAATCCGTAATTTGTCATAATTGCCCAAAGTTTACAGATTTTAATTACAATTTGCCACATCGGTAGGTGCTTGCTAGTTAAATTACCCACTGTCCGACAATGGAATATTAATATTTAATGACTTCAACTACACTGCAAAAGAATGATTGATAAAATAGTACGCTCTAACGACGTTACATGTATTTTTCGTGTATTTAAAATGCGGGACTTTCTTTTGAACAGCTTTCATGAGCCTTTTGAAGACATCGCTTGGAATTTCAATGGGTAGATTTACAGATGACAGGCTTTATTATCAAATTTATAACAACTTAATCTACTGTTTCGCTATTCTTAAAGGAAGGTTAGATAAAAATGATTTATACCTAAATGACATCTGACATAGAACTAATAGATGTTCTTACCAGTAAGTCCTGTCCGTTAATTTGATAACAGAAAACTAAATTTTACGTAGATTGGCCTTCAGATGAACGTCCAAACATCATGAATTTTCAAAAAAAAAAATGAAAATGGATAAAAGTCTACGGTTTTGTTTAACTCTATAAGTTAAAATCACACTCCTATCACTTTTCCTCTCTCTTATTTTGAAAATATTTCTGAAATGTCTAGGCCTGCAGCTCTCAAATACGATTATATCTTACATCTGAGGCATATACTGACACTCTCAGACAACATCAAAAATGACATTTTGAGCGATTTGATGAAGTTCCAAAATTATCAATGTACCCTCGGTCCGTTACGGACTCCTGTGGGATTTGTGTTTATCCAGAGCTCAAATACTTTTTCATAGATTAAAAGCTGACATGCTGTACTAAAGCCCAGGTAATTTCAATTCGTAATAAAGTGCTGAAAATTGGCTCCCCAATAGCAAAAAAAAAATAGAAGTCCACGCGCATACATTTAGACGGGGTGACGCCTGCGCGTGACCCCTAACTATCTACGAATCAAAATGCGGCTTTCGTTTTCAAGTTTAGCATTTCTACTTACATTTTATTTACTTCCGGAAATAGCTGATGGTCAAGTGACGTCATTTTCTGTGTTGTCAAAAACATACATATACCTGGCGGGGTTGTATGAATATGTGCTGGCCGTACTAAGGATATGTAACTTATTTCTTTCCACTACCACGTAAAGTTTTTGTGATATATTGGTTGCCTTCCAGGTACCGAGGAGAGAAGTTCTAAGTTCAAATCGCCAGGAGAAGCATTTTTCTCAACCATCCAACCAAAGATTTGAGTTAAAAAGCTCTCCGTGTAGATAAAAATCGGACTATTTAATAATTTCTTCACAATACAAATGTAATTTGTGAAATGTACAAAGTATTGTATTTACAATCTGTTGAATGTTGTACAATGTTCAGTTATGATACATACAAGTTAAGTTCTAATATGCACTTCAGCATGGACCTCCGAGACAGAGTGGTTAAGGTCGCTGACTTCAAATCACTTGCCCCTCATCGATCAGGGTTCGAGGCCGTTGAATTCTGCATGGGAGGAAGTCATCCAGCTGGTATACGGAAGGTCGGTGGTGAATTCTGCCCTGGTACCCGCCCCGTGATGAAATAATGCACTGAGGGGCATCACCCAGCAAAGCTTTTAAGTCGCCACATGACATATGGTAGTGTCGGAGTGACGTAAAACCCAGCAAAACCAAAAGAAAAACAGAAAGCATTTAATACTTGGGACGTACTACTTGCAGAAAACCTATTACCTCAGTGAATTAGTATGTATTAGTTTGCTTATGTTTTTTATATGTAAATCTACAATTTATGTTTATGTTTATGTCCATTTGCAAAAATAGTTTAATATTTCATTCTTCCGGATTAGATTGTCTCACTAGATACCTCTACACATGGTCGATTAAAGTCCGAGGAGACTGCCGTCAGACTATGGATAAACTGTCAATTATTTTAAGCTATGTTTGTAATTGATTCGAAAAGAAGTGGGATTTCAATTGCTTTGAAATGTTTTGATCAACAAATTCTGGATTTAGCAAAAATGTTAAGTAACTGGCCGAGAACAGATTTGTTTGTTATTAGTAAAACATTTTATGACTATTTCATTATATGAAAGTAAAAAAAAAAACAGAAAAAAAACGTTTATATTGAAACATCTTTGCTTTTCCTTCTGGTTACTGAATCAAACTTAAAAATAAACCCTTAATTACTAAATGTCCGGATACATTTTACCCAACGTATTTGTCTGTGAATTCATTATATGATATAGACTGTATATAATTTGTATACGAGATCAGGAAAGCTCATGGCAATAGTCGATACGAAACATGCGCGTATAAAGGTAATCTCAAAAGAGAATATTGTATAATATTATAAGTTCTGAATACCCTTGTTGATTGATTAACACTCATTACTTTGCCATGTGTATTGTAGAGTACTTTTAATATGAACTAGTTTCCTTAATAAGGAACATTGTCTATGATAATTGCGTGAAAAACGTCAGTTTATATTTGTATCTGTATCTAACTTCTGTAGACAAATTGGCAGCAAATGGCATGTTATTAAAAGTGACACAAACGGTTATGTTCCGGTAAAAATACCCGACCATTTATTTTATCAATTTTATTACATTATAATTTATATTAAACTGCCATCGCTGTTTACTACTTTGTTGTTCTGATTCGGCAGTATAATAACAATAACAAGTAAATTTTACCTGTTCTTATATTGTCATGTGCTAGAAGAAATGTAGATACTATGCAAATATTATATGAAATTACCTAGGTCTTTGACCTTTTTTGGATTTCTAATGAAGTGTAACCAACGCGAGATTGACCTTTACTCAATACATTTCCAACAATATTTATTAAACTGGCAAATACCACCTTGCAGTTCACATGCACTTAACAAAGAATAAGAAAGACATTGACACAATTTGCTATTCAAGTATCAGTTTACTTGCACTTGACAAAAAATATTTTTGATTTTTTCTTCGCCATGCATTATTTCTCGTTCTACTCAACTACTTTTCACTACTTTTGGGAAAAAATCTGTTCGCACTTATAGGAAACTAAAGACATAAAATATTTTAAGGACATATCTGCATACTTATGCAGTAAAGACAAAATTTACATAAAAGAAAATGTTAGACGAAAAATACAACCGTAACATAATATTTATAGTATATTTTGAAGTATTTTGTTGCCGGCTGTAAATTGTCATACGTTTAGGAAAATTCATGAAATGAAATAATTAAAGAGGTCCTCTTTAAAGGCAGTACACTGTAATTTACGATTATGTTGTTTCGTCTTATCATTTATTATAAGTGATTTCCATCTACAATATATATCGTCAGATATACACTTCTGAAAGCTATTCATGTCCGAGCTCTGAACAGGTCTGTGAGTTATATATATATACATATAATAGAACAAAAAGTTAAATGTTGAACTGAAAATATGTATTGAAACAGGCTAGAAGAGTATTGGATGTCCTGTTGCAAAATTATATATCTGAACGAATATTGATTGATCTAATTGCTTTGCTTCCGATAAAATCGGCAAATTAAAGGATTTGCGTTTTCAAAGATCTGTACAATCTGATTAACATTTTCATCAGTGTCTGTTGTATAATAAAACTATCAGCATAATTCTATTAAATGCGTCGTTCCAAATACATATTTACATTTCAACATATGAATACTTCCTATTTAGCTATACAATGTGGAGACATCACGATATCACGAAAATCCTTTTTCTTTAAGATAAATGGATTTTGCAATATTGATTGATGTCTTATTTGTTTATAAACATCGTAGTCGATGTCTTTTGGCAGCTACAGAAATTAAGATGTCTTGCATTGAAATGCAAGTCAGTAAAGCATATGTGTGAGCATAAAAATTGTTATTTCTACCACACAAAACGAAGTTTTGAAATAGGTTTTGTTTTCAATGACTGGTTTAAATACCATACATCAAGCTCGCTTTAGTCGAGTTAAATATATAGTGTTAAATGTAAAAATGATGTGAAAAATAAAACAAAACAGTAATTATTAAAATAATTCTAACATATTTCAAGGTACAGTCAATGTCCTTCTGTTGTACACTCTGTCTCATTGTTATATATCATTGTATCACTTTACATTAAAATTCCTTTTGGAGTACTGAAAATTATTCCCAGGAAATATTAGAATTACGTAAAATGGGGGGACATTATAACATAATTTAAGATAGGATTAATTTTCTTGAGCTCTACACTTTCTCTAATTGCAATACATCATTGTATCAAGTTATGCTTAATCCCTTCGACGGAAGGAAGTAAATGGCTTTAAATATAATGAAGACTTATTTTAAGAGTGTTCAGCTAAATTTATGATTCTTGTGTTGTACAGTTTCTCTTATTGGCATCCGTCATTGTATCAAGTAACAATGAAGCTTTTTCAGGGATTAAAGATGCTAGTGTCTTAAATATTGAAAAGTGTGAAACAATAGGTACAGAAAGGGGGTCATTCTAACGTTATTACAGATAGAGATATGTTACTACTACCCATCACTACCTCTAAAAGCCATCTATCTTTATATTAGGTTAAATTTAATCTTAAATGTTAAAAAGAGGAGATATATTATAAGAGTTATGGCTCTTATAAGCTTAACACTTCATCTCATTGAAATCTCAATTTAATCTAGCACCGTCTCAACATATTTTAAAATCCCTTCATATATGTAAAATTGTTGTCGTAACTAATCAAATATCTTTATATGTAAATAATACTAAAGCGTGTTATGTCAGACTTTGACTGAATGACGTAATGACTGAAACAGGATATATTTATGTATTCGATTATCTGGAACATTAATTAACGTATTATTGGCATTCATTTACAAACTCCTACAATATATGGACGCTAAAACATTATTCCTCGGGAAACATTTTCATTATTTTTACAGATGTGCTCAATTGACATATTGTTTGTTGGGTTAAACGCCATTTCATCGCAATTATAGTTCATATGGTGGAAAAAGACGCTAGGTGCCCCCACCTGGTATTATTTCAGACACAGGCGAGCACTAGAAGTACCGTCCTACCGTATGTAAGACGCATATGAATTCTACATCCAAAGCGACGTTTCGAGACAAATAAAGGGGGAATTGATTGAGTTCAGCGACCTTAACGACGCGAGCCAGTGATGTATTATAAGCACTTGTTAACACATAATTCATTTAGAAGAGATGGTCAAATAGTCTGGAATCCGTAATTTGTCATACATGTAATTGCCCAATGTTTACAGATTTTAATTACAATTTGCCACATCGGTAGGTGCTTACTAGTTAAATTATCCACTGCCCGACTATGGAATATTAATATTTAATTACTTTAACTACACTGGAAAAGAATGATTGATAAAATAGTATGCTCTTACGACGTTACATGTACTTTTCACGAGAAAACAAGTCGCTGAAGCATTGCCAATATGTATTTAACTTCAGCTTTGAGAATTTGACGAATGTAACCAGTCAATACCGCGGCCCACTTTAATAGATTTCGTATGATTAAGATGTCTATTTGACCGCAACACAGGCATTTATTGGTTTGTCTAAATGAACACATACCGGCAGACAATTACTCAAGGGACCCAGATTATTTATTGGTCTGTCGGTCGAGCTATAATGCGGGACTTTCTTATGAACTGCTTTCATGAGCCTTTTGAAAATAACGCTTGGGAATTTCAATGGGATATTATCTGGTAGATTTATGGATGACAGGTTTGGTTATTAAATCTATTACATGTTAAACTACTGTTTTATTATTCTTAAAGGAAAGCTAGACATAAATGGTTCATACTTAAAATGATATCTGACAAGAACTAAGAGATGTAATTACCAGTACGTTCTGTGCGTTAATTTGATATTAGAACACTAACTTTTACGTAGACTTACTTTCAGATTAATGTCCAAACATCATGAATTTTCAAATCAGAAATGGATATGATCATGATGATACAAAGTCTATGTTTTTAACCCTATTAAGTAAAATTACTCTGCTATCACTTTTCCTCTCTCTCTCTCTCTCTCTCTCTCTCTCTCTCTCATTGTACTCATATATTGTTATATATGTAACTTATTTCTTTCCACTACCACGTACAGATTTTGAGATATAGGTGCCACTAATTGCCTTCGAGATCCCCAAGACTCCCAGGGAGTCTACTTTTGCTTGGTTTCCATTAGAAATTTTAACTTAGGATGCCATGGTCTTAATCAAATCGCCATGAGAAGCATTTTCCTCAACCATCAAACTAAAGATTTTAGTTCGAAAGGTCTCAGTGTAGAAAACAAATTGGACTATGTGATAATTTTTTGACAACCCAATGTAAAATTTATAATATATTGTATTTACAAATTGTTGACTTTTGTACAATGTTCAATTATGGTAATACAAGTTAAGTTCTAATATACATTTTATCTTGAGCCTCCGTGGCCAAGTTGTTAATGTCAATGACTTGAAATTACTTGACCATCACCGATTGCGTTCGAGCCTCACCCGGGGCTATGACTTCTTCATGTGAGGAAGCCATCCAGCTGGCTTTTGGAAGGTTGGAGGTTTTACCAAGGTGCCCGCCCCTGAACATATAAAATGAAATTAGCATCTCTCAAAAGTGGAATTTAAGCATTTTCTTGGTATCTTAATTATATTTGGAGATGAAAGAGAATACATGATTCTCGAGAGTTGATTTTTTACCGTAAAAACGCCCTGGATAGCACATATAAGTGTTTGTCTGAAGTATGGTGGGTATTTTTTTTAGGTGACAACTATACTGATGATTTCATTTAAGCATGAAGTATTTCTTCAACTAACTCAAGGTCGTCATCACTACTCGTTGTCAAATAACTACTTCAGTTTGACAGAACAATTTATAGGTTGCAAAAAAGTTATCTTAATCAAGCTGAGAACTTCTTCTGTCACGCAAAATCTTCAGTGTACTGCTAAGGTTCGTTAACTTATGTTACAAAAAGTTGTTTCCCAACTAATTTGCTTATGTTTTATATGTTAACTTACAATTTATGTTATATAAGAACGTAAGTATATGACCAAACAAAAGAATGTGTATATCACTTGTTCGTATTAGACAGACGACCCCTGGAAAACAACGATAAAGATATATAAGTCGGCGAAAGACGTTTTCGGATTAACTTATCTATGATAATAGGGTTATTATAATAGTAACTCGATCTGGGATGCTATATTCAGCTTGAGTGGACAGTTTCATTAGATGAAAGTAAAATAAAAACACCAGAAAAATAACAGTTATTTTTAAACAGCTTTGTTTGTCCTTCTGGTTACTGAATCAAACTGAAAATAGACCCTTAAGTACTAAACTTCCGGATACATTTTGCCCAGCGTATTTGTCTATGAAGTCATTTAACCTGAAATGATACGATATAGATTGTATATAATTTGAATACGATGTCTGGAAAGCTCAAGCATGGCAATAATCCACACGAAACATGCGCGTATAACATTAATCTCAAAAGAGAATATTGTATAATATTATAAGTTCTTAATACCCTTGTTGACTGATTAACGCTCATTACTTGGTCGTGTGTATTGTAGAGTACTTTTAATATAAACTAGTTTCCTTAATCATATTAATGAGTTATGTTGTCTATGATAATTGCTTGAAAACGTCAGTTTATATTTTTATCTGTATCTAACTTCTGTAGACAAAGTGGCAGCAAATGACAAGCATTGTCCATTAAACCTTCAGCAGTACCGCATGTGTCTCTTTTCTTGATTTTCGATTCAAAATACAAAGTGTTATCTCATGGCTCCTTTCAACGCTGACTTTCAAGCGATGACCAACACAATATGCCTGTCAAACATTTGAATGATGTCACATTTATAATTTGACGTTATTGGCATAGCGCTTACACTTCATATTTATGTTTACCCAACTAAAGAAAAGGTAGCTTGAAAAATACGCCAGTGGCAAGTAATTTTTTGCGCATGTAGTTTGAAAAGGAGACAAAAATGGGCCGGATGACGTCATATGACGTTGTCATGGGGACTATTATTTACTTATTATTTATCCAAAGAAAACAACATGTTGTCATATCAACTCAGTATTCCCTAATCTACAATAAGTAGCAGTTTCATTCATTTTTGATGATACATGAAGAAATAAGAGCACATTTCCGCATATTTATTGAACACCCCTCGTACTTCGATGATGTCTGTTATTTTTTAATTGGTCAATTTTCCATAGAGTTATTGCCCTTTAATTTTTTAAAGTCTACAGATCTGTACTTAACAAACCAACCAACTGGTAGAATTTCATTAAATTTCGTTCAATCTTTTCCATGAACATTTATTATAAACATGTGAAGTTTTGTACCCACACCTGGTCACCACCTTGCCTTGGTCTTACCCCCCCCCCCCCCCCCCACCACCAAAAAAAAATCATTCATTTTAATTTTTCTTTTTTCAAACCTTCCATGAAAATTTATTAGCATGCAAAGTTGTACCGTTCCCCAACCTCACTCTCCACTCAGTCTTGCCCACCACCCCGATCATGCATCCCCATTCCCCACCCATTTTTTTGTCATTTTTAATTTTCCATTAATATTTATAATCAACATGTGAAATTTTGTACCCTCATCCGGTCACCCCACCTGCCTCCCCCAACCAAAAGAAGAAAAAACATTCATTTTCTGTTCAAATGATGTTGACTAATGATATTATTTGCTTCTTAGTAACATCCTTAAATTTTTGCCAGATAAATTTTTTTGCCATTCCTCACCTCAAGCCCTTTCGGAGGGGGATACCAATTCATCGAATTTGCTTGTTTTATTTGTAAGAGTGGGAGCTCGAACTCACGATTCGGACATGGTTAGTACTGGACCTCTACGCGATGTAATAAGTTCCATAAAACTGAATTAAATCATATTATTTTGTTATATTTACAAACACATACCCTTTCCAATTAGTTTGTTTTCATGATAATAAGAAATATTGCAAATGAATATGATCTTTTTGTTTTTATTTTGAAAGTTCTACATTCAGTGACCATAAATAGAAAAAAAAATTGGACTGAAGTTCAATTATAATCTACCTATATGTATTTGTGTCTGCTGCGTTTAAAAAGTAGCCAATAATTTGTCAGTCATTTATCGCTATCTTACATTAAACGACTGTATACTAAACAACATTACGTCAAAGTATTGTAAGTTATATCTATTCACGTAACAATCAGTAAACATTTGAGCGCCATGAAAATAAAGAAAGCTTATTTCACACGAGAAAGACAGGACACTGTCGGTTATGGAATATTTCAATATAGTCTAGAGACAATATATCTACATTTCAAATGTAAGGATGAAACTAAACAAATATCAATATGCGTTTTATGCTTTCACAAGTAATACTAAAATTTCAGTTAATGCTGCATAGTTTTTAACAGGACGGAATGGAAAATTACATACAAAGAGCATTGAATCTCCAAGCTGAAAACAAACTGAGTTTACAACTCCGTAAAAAACATGAATCAAACGCATGGACAAAAATAATCAGTGTAATCATAAAAATGTTGGTAAAGTGCGATAAAGGTTCGTCTGTTGCTCTGAATATTCCACATAAAAGATATTTCGAGTGTATAGCACACTGATCTATCTGAAACAATGTGCTAAACAACCGAAATATCCTGAAAGTCAACATGTTCTTAGTACTGGAATATTAATAATATTCGCATCTATAATGTTAGTAAAGAGTTTGTTTATTTTGGGTTTAACGCCGTTTTTCAACAGTATTTCAGTCATGTAACGGCGGGCAGTTAACCTAACCAGTCTTCCTGGGTTCTGTACCAGTACAAACCTGTTCTCCGCAAGTAACTGCCAACTTCCCCACATGAGAATTAAAGCAAACATTAATAATCAATCGTATTAAAGCGATATATTCCAGTGTCAGTATACACTTAACTGAATTGCTTGGAAAGACCTCACACAAAGTCCTCAATATAAAAGCACTGTATGTACCAAGACGGGTTCGATGTCACAGCTGCTGTTTGACGTGAGTGATCTTTACCTCTCTTAAAATGATGCCATTTTAAGCCATATCTAACACTAAAGAAATATATCGACAGAAAGTATATCTGTAAACGAACTTCGAGTGGGAAAAACGTTAAATGAGTAAAATATTTCATTAAAACTTAATGTATCCCTTAAGTAAAACCTTAGTTATACCTCCAAATGCTGGACAAATGGCAGATGAAAATCAGAGTGTGTAAACTCTCACATACGAGACATTACATTGTTATTAGTAATGATCTATATATGACAGTTAGCCAGAAAATAAATGTTTATAACCATGACGAATACAAGTCGATCTGTTTTTACTATGGGTAGAAAAAATGTTGAAACATTATCCCAAAGTGTGTCTACATCCTGCTGACTGAATGTTTCTTGATCAGATTTCTTAGAATTCGCCATTGATAGACAAATACAATGATCTTTGTAAAACAGATTGGCAAAATTCACTGGTGTCTGATGTATAATAAAACTATTAATAGAATTTCATTAACTCACATGGCGGGGTTCCAAATATACCATTACATTTGTGCTGAGATATACATTCAATTTAGCTATATGATGCGGAATTATCACGAGAATCCATTTTCATTAAGACAAAAAGACTTTGTAATATTGCAATAAATGAGGAGATTCCTTTGCTATTTCATTTGTTTGGGGAAGTTAAACAAGATGTTTGTCGATATGGAAACGATATATAATCTAGAATTAATTTATTTGGCATTTAAATTCAAAACCATATTACTGAAAACGAAAACACTTGTCATAATGGCATTTGATGATCATGTTTGATCAATATTACAACATTATTTTGTGTGATCTTTCAGATTCTAAACTGAAAACAAACTGTTTTCAATAAAAACTACAAGAATATCCTTTAACCACAGTAAATGCTACGTTCCATAGACGCAGTTTTCTGAAATCGCACCCAAATAGCAGTGTATAGCAAGATAAATATATATCTAAGTCAAATTCAAAACTTTAGAATTACAACCTATCGCGATTTAGCGCTTTCTGTGAAAGCGAAAATTAGTTAAACCCTTGTAGATTTTTTGACATCTACATAATTTGATATTTGAAGCTAGTTCAATGAAAACATCAAGACAACGGCAAGGTTATTCATCACTTCCCTTGACAAAACACAAATTATTACCAAGTTATAAAGATAATTAATCAAATGTTTTGTATAACTGGTCATGAAACGCTGGACATGAAACGCAATTGACTCTGAATTTGTTTGTTGGCAGCACTGCATGATCTAATACCAGAACAATAGATGTAACACGAACATTGTAGCAATCAGTATGCTATTTCATGTCCAAAACAAAACACTTAGCTGTAAAAGAGTTTAGAAAATCACTTAAATAAATGTTCACATTAACTGTGTCAAAACATGTGAAGGTTACGGAATAGCTAAATGATGGTTGCCATTTAACAAAAATAAATTTGGAACTATATGGCACAAACACCGACCTGACTTTCTTTCAACATGTTGGGAGTTAGCAGTGAGGTTAAGTGCCTACAATAAACCAGTTTAAATAACTCCCAAGTGGTGTTTTGCTACTTACCATGCTCATTGTCTATATGTTTTGTCCATATATTATGATATGTTGCCATGTTACAATGAATATTTCTCAAACCTTCGAAATGAACTAGTGTACTTTTTTACATTTAGTTCGATATTTGCGTTCCTTTTGAGCTGTTATATTGCATTGAATGTTTCCCTTGGAGGTATCATTCAATTCATTTGAGCAAATGCAGTTATTGCCTGGACATGAAGTTGAGCTTAAAAATTGTGATCCTGGTCTGGGCTTTTAATGTCATTATGCCATAATTTTGCAAATTTTTTAATGTATTTGTATGTACTATACGTGAACATTCTTGTATTATTTCTCTTTATAATACATGTGTCTGTAACTTATGGAGCGGTAGGTATGCGGGAAAAGCCTTCTGTATATTTTATACCAATATTAATTACTCTTTCTCTCAATTTATTCAAACATATACTTACAATACCTAAAGTGGAATTATTCTTTATAATTACTCAGTGTTTTAATATTTTAAATTTAAGTACAAATTAACAATTGGGTACGAGTCTGATAGTTAAATTACACACTGGCTGACAATAAAATACTGATTTTTAACTAACAAGTTATTAGCGCTATGAAATGATTGATATAATGATACCCTTGAAAACGACATGTCATATCAATTTTCTTGCGAAGAAAAGTTGCCAAAGCATTGCCAGTGTGTACTTAAATTTGATGAATATAAGGAGTCGATACAGCGGACCACTTTGATAGATTTCGGATGGTTAAGACAGCCTAGTTAACATTAACTGCAACAAAGATATTTAATAGTTAATCTAAATGAATGCATTGTGCATACCAGGAGATATTGGTCTGCCGATTGAGTTATAATTAGGGACTTTCTTCTAAAATCCTCCAGCACCCTTTTTGACTTTTAATAGGTTTTAGGAGGGTCGATTTTCCTTAAGAAATGATTTTTTTGGTGTTCATGCGAAATGAACGACAGAATAAGATTCAAATTGGCAAATCCATGAATTTTATAATTTGCTGATCTTATTCTGTTGTTCATTTCGCATTAACTCTGAAAACAATCAATTCATTTCTTATATTTATTTTATATTTCCTTTTCATTTGTAAACAAGGTTATATTATAAATTACACACATTTTGTTGTTTCAATATTAAAATCAGCTTCACGGTCATTTTGTTCAAAAGACAGAACAACTGCGACGTCATCTAAAGAACGTTCGCCCTGACTATACGTGGGCGTCGTAAACAGCGAGCAGCGTTGTCGTAACTTTCCTTTTGATATTCATATAAAATGAACGTCATAATTTTGAATGGAAAAGCGTAGGGTGAATGTAAATATTTTCAAATTAATGGCAATTCGAATTACCTTTTCATTATTATGATAGTAGGGATTAATTTTTAAAGGTTGAAATCTGGTAGATAGCAATTAAGTGTACTACTGTGCGATATGGCAGACTAGTATCGAAGTGATATCAAGTCAACGGTCACAGAGCTTTCGTATTAAAAAGGAATCCTTTGAAGTACTGATTAGCACACGTCAATTCTAGTCAAAATATCCTCATTTTCAAAACAGATGAAAATGTCTGTATGATATGAAAAGCTATAAATGAATTGAGCCGCGCCATGAGAAAACCAACCAAACGCACCCGCGCAGTCTGGTCAGGATCCATGCTGTTCGCTTTCAAAGCCTATAGCAATTAGAGAAACCGTTAGCGAACAGCATGGATCCTGACCAGACTGCGGATGAGCAGGCTGGTCTGGATCCATGCTGGTCGCAAACACACGATGTTGGTTTTCTCATGGCGCGGCTCAATTGTGGATCGATTTGCGGTGTGTATGGCACTGAATGACGTCTACTTATATATGAATTCCAATGGATGAACGATTTCCTAGACGCCGTAATGTCAAATATCCTTGGCATTTTTCTAAAAATGGATTTTAAGGTTAAATCTCTCCCAGTATAACGAATCCGAGGAACTTTTGTCATACCGCGAGGCATCAAAGTTCTTTACAACACAATGATGGCCTGCTGTAACTACATATCTTTTTACTTTTTCACGGTTTTTGTTTAAATGTCGACCAATATACATATAATGTGACAACTTATGTCATGTTTAGATAAAAATGCAGTTTACAATAAAGTCAGTACGTGGTTGCTCTAAGATATAACCATTCATTACGCATGGTGGAGCATTATGAATTACAGACATACTTCTGTCAATTTCAGACAATTTCTATACAAATTTGTCGAAAGTTATGAATTTATTTGCGTTATACATTTTCTGGAAGTAGTGCAAGTATTTCTCCCGATAGCCGTTAAATTTCAGCTTCACAGTTTATTTGCGTCTGACAAAAGAATAAGGAATAATATTTGGCATAATTGAGACATAAGTATGCATCACGTGACAATTTTCAGGACAAAACTGCGCAGCAGTGTTGCCAACGTGACTGCTATTTGTGATACATCCCACGCAGACGCGTTTTAAGTAGAACGATACAAGCATTCAGTATAATCTGCCATATTTAAGAGAGTAGCTGAAATATTGCAACATGTGCCAGTCAAATATAACTAGAGCGCCGCCTACGGGTGTCATCACTCGTCTGCAAGTGCTGGACAATATGTAAGAAACTAGATTATAGTTCAGATTTTCCAAGTATAGAAAAGGGCCATAATTTTGACAAAATGCATATCATAGTTATGGTTCTTGGTCTACACAGCCACCTAATGATGATAAGCAAGTGTAAAAAGTTTCAAGCTGAAGCTCTGGTAGCTTTTGAGAAAAGGTGGACCTAAACAAAAAAAAAAATAACCAATGTCGACACTGACGCCGACGCCGACGATCAAGTGACGATAATAATACCTCGTAGATATTTTCAAAAAATAGACAAGCTAAAATAATTTTCTAAAGCATTCTTGACTGGCTTACAAATGATCTTTTCAGTTTTTATGGTTAACGAATCAACAGTTGATCTAATGCCCATATTACTCAAAACAATAACTTTGTCTGAAGATAAGATGTATCGTTTTACATCATGGAAAGGCCAAAGAGTAAATTACGTCATATAAGATAATTAAGTAAATAAAAATAAATTGAAAAAGAGTCATTTCGTGAGGCAAAGTTAGAAGCCATCCAGTCCAACAATTCGTGAGAAACTTGTTTACATGCAAAACTTCCAGCATTTCTCAGTTAAAAAAAGGAAATCATTTTGACAATATATAGACCTGTTGTATAAGGCAATCTCGTGATACAAATAATAAAATCTGAAAAAAAGATCCTTTGAAAACATAGAATGCAACCAAGCAAAGTAATAGCAGATTCGGTTTGACTGAGTCTGTTCATGAGAGGCAATGGAAAGTGCAACACCCCTCACCCCCACCTCCACCTAGCACCGGCTTAAGCGGAGTTATGTTGCATAGATATTGCATTAATTCCATGATCCAAAAGGACCAGACAATTTAACAAAAACAGAATCTTCTGTAGAGTATGAGAATATTCAGTCTATAAGTTTCTGAGTACATTGAAGGGGAAATGTGACAGTTGTGTGGGATTTTATATAGGCAAAGAAGGAAAAAAATTTAACTAGCGGAGAGAATGTTCTTAAACTTTGCTTGATCAAATAGCATCATATTAGAAACAAATGTATGCAAAAAAAAATAATATGGGGTCCCGTTGCTACTTTTTGAGTTATCTGCCCCTGAATGCGAGTTTTTTGCTCTCAAGTCATTTTCAAGGGCAGATAACTCACGGTAATGGTTAGTTACACTTTATTTGATTTCAGATTAGTGTTTGTTACTTTATTTCCTGCAACTGTACAAAATTAGCAGGAATTCTATGAGACGGATTTTATTCTATAGCCGCTTACGCAAACAAATAGAAAATTTCTTCCAATTATGCCCCTTTTTTCAAGTAAAATGCAGTATGTTTACTCATTGAAACACAGCAAAATGTCTATTTAGTTGAATGGTTTAAAACTTTGCATAATGACTGGAAATATAATAACACACTGGACTACTTCAATGCCCAATTACAGACAAAAATCCTACATCTATAATTCAATCCAGTATCTTTTGTTTTGGAGAAATGTATTGATAGCCTTGACAGGTCCGCCAATTCTCCCGAACACAACTCCTCGCTGGCTCCAAAATTTTGAAATCTCTCCTACGCCAGGGTGCAGTTAATCGGCAAACACAAATGCTTATTGAACATGGCGACCGTGATTTAAATATCAAGAAAACTGTAAGAGACGTACGAACCAAACATAATAAATGAAATGTCTCAGTTTTGAAATTTAGAAGATGCTACTCCCTTTCTGCTCATTGTATTCAACTTTAGCTGTACAAGAAAGAATTGTGAAAGGCAAAAAGTATCTTAACCTAAATCGGTATATCGATATATAAAATATAACTATACAGATTATACATATCAACAATAAATGAAACAATGCACGTGTGAAATTAATGTTTCATTTCAGGAAATATGAGAATTGTGAATGGCATAGAATATTAATAGTTTAATTATTCATACTCCAGTCCTGTCCAATATGCATCGAATATTTACTTGTATCTGTTATTAAAGAATATCAACTTCTTACAAAGCCGGCTTGTTGAAACATTATGACTATATTTTTATATTGATTATTTTTATATTGATTGTTAGAAACTAATTGCAGGTTGGGATCGAGTATCGGGATCATTGAGTCTGTCCAGTGTACCTTTATAATACAGGTTCGCTTAAGCCTGCGCTGAGAGCCGTAAGGTGTTATGCATATCCCATTAATAGGGGATTTATCACCGGCGCAAAGCGCCGGGGATGAAAATCCCCGAGACGGTAACGTCCGTATATAGATATTCGTCTTTGCTGTTTGCATATACTGAGGCAATTTTTTCGATGTTTTCCGGTTCCGGTTTATGTAAAATCCGCTGACTGGTTGTCTTTATGAACATCCGAGCACCCCGAATCAGTCATAGAAACTCGTAAACCGCGCTAACATGATTATTTTACTTCTTTTTCGTAATGAAAACTGTACATGCAACTGAAAAACACTTTTAAAACAGTAAGGAAGTGTAAAGACCGTCAAGTTTCTGCGTGGAGTGCAAACAAACAAAACAAAATTCTAAAAGCTAGTGCGAGAACGCTGAATGACGTCACCGGCATGGCTTCCGTAAATTTTGCAAAGTATGATATTCGCTGTAAGAGGTATGATGACACTAAATGTAAACTACAGTTTAGAGCAAAGTTTCACTTTCTTGAGCGTTGAATATTTCTTTCTAAGCGGATATATAAAAGATAAATCCCCAATGCAAGGCGGTGCCTTAATTCATATTACCTCTACTTAAAAGACTCATTGTTACGGTTTAGCTTTGTTGCGTCCGAGGCTTCGAATAGGTCTTCCTGTAGGTATCTATTTTGTAACATTTACGAAAATCCCTTATAAATATAGCATTCAACTTCTGCTACCCAGTACAATGGTACGCTCAAATTATATCACCAGCATTGCTATTAATTTTGTAATGGTTTAATATAGCTACTACCAAGAATTATGTATTACGAAGCAAAGCAAAATTACAGCAGGTATTGTGGGGGAAATGTTATAATGTCTAACTAACGTTTGATATTCATATTCAACTAAATGATTAGTATGAAGACTTCTGTTTTACTTCAGAAAATTCTTGAAGTTGTTTTCATTGAGTAGATTTTATACATATTATGGGGTTTTTCTTTATTACAGTCATGCCTCTTTCATAGTTTTGTTTTAGTTAATAGAATCAAATTGTGTTAGAATTATTTGATTCGCATTTGCATCGAAAAACTCATACGCGTTCATGCATTTACGCTGCAGTAAATATACTATTCAACTTTTTTTCGTTCCTATATACTGTAAGTATAATACTGCTCTCAAATATATTACCGTATATATATATATGTTTTTATATATAATATAATTGATCCGCCGCGAATATATGTTGTTTTATAAAATCACATAAATGACCCTCCGCATATAAAATCTAATGTTGTTTTTTAAAATCACATAAATGACCCTCCGCATATACGTTTTTTTTTTATAAAATCACATAAATGACCCTCCGCATATATATGTTGTTTAATAAAATCACATAAATGACCCTCCGCATATATATGTTGTTTTATAAAATCACATAAATGACCCTCCGCATATAGAATCTAAATTAAATGTTGTTTAATAAAATCACATAAATGACCCTCCGCATATATATGTTGTTTTATAAAATCTCATAAATGACCCTCCGCATATAGAATCTAATGTGGTTTTATAAAATCACATAAATGACCCTCCGCATATATATATATGTTGTTTTATAAAATCACATAAATGACCCTCCGCATATAATGTTGTTTTATAAAATCATATATTAAATGGCCCTCCGCATATATATGTTTTTATATAAAAACACATAAATGACCCTCTACATATATATGTTGTTTTATAAGATCACATAAATGATCTGCCGCCAATGTATGTTGCTTTACGAAGTTATACTAATAATCGTTCGCAAATATATGTATACTATTTGACATACCATAGAGTCTAAAGGTAATTAAATTCGAGCATTTAACAGTAGTTGAACTGAAATTGCTTAACGTCAAGTAAACAAACGTAGCTTGTGGTTGAAATACATTTTTGCTTGGAAAAAGACTAAATAAAGGTTGAAAAAATCTGTGTTTTGTTGTACTTACAAATTGACGAAATGATAGGACAAATTCGGTTTCTTTGATATCTGCTTAAATCAGCAAATGTACGCTAAACGAAAGTAATATTACTCACTGGTGTCTGGTGTATATAGAATTTCATTATCTTTGTCACTGCGGCATTCCAAATGCACAATTGCATTTAGCTGAGATATACTTTCAATTTGAGCCGCACCATGAGAAAACCAACAAAGTGCGTTTGCGACCAACATGGATCCGTGTAGTCTGGTCTGGATCCATGCTGTTCGCTAACGGTTTCTCTAATTGCAATAGGCTTTGAAAGCGAACAGCACGGATCCTGACCTGACTGCGCGGATGCGCAGGCTGGTCTGGATACACGCTGGTCGCAAATGCACTATGTTGGTTTTCTCATTGTGCAGCTCATTTATTTATACAATGCAGATATGTCAGGAGAATCCAATAGACTGTGCAATCTTGCAATAAAAGAAGACTTTTCCTGGATATTCCAACTGTCGGGGGACGTCATAGTAGATGCATATCGGTATGTGAACATCTCATAGTCTAGACTTAATTTGTGGTTAAGATAGCTGATAATTAAATGTAAGCACCTATTGCAGAAACGAAATAAATGGTGCGTGTACAAGAAACATTTACGATAATGGCATTTGGTGTTACTTTTCACAAGAATGACATAAGTAACGATCGTTCGGAGATGGACACAAACATATAATTTATCAGTTAAATAGAAACATAGTTCGAAGTGAATGCGAGTATACTCGTATATGCAAATTTAAAGTATTTGGCAACAAACAAAATCGATTCATTTCACCCTAAAGAACTTGCAAAAACATGCCTAAAATTACAAACTGACAGCTCGTTAAGGTCAAAGCTGTTTTATCTCAACTGGGAGATTGTTATGCTCAAAATTTACTTACGTATAAAATATTTTGCACGGTCGTAGATTGTAGATTTGCATATGATAATTATGATTATACCAGATTTATTAGTTTGCTTAGTCCAAAGAATCTTAGTGATATTTAAAACGTCTTGTTTATCCATCATTCGGAAAAAAAACTCGTAGTTAGTTTTGGTATAAAGTTCAACAATGACAGATTCTAAAATAGTGTTCAACCTACTTTTTTGCGCAATCATAGCGAATTATTTTTCAAAAAATGTGGCTTCTTATTCCTAAAGACCAATGTGACTGAAGTAATAATTTTCGAAGAACGGCTCTACACACTGAAGATCAGGTAGGCGGAGAATCTGAACCGAATTGTAAACGTCAAATAAATGAACACGACTGACTGCAATTCTGATTGGTCAAAAGAAGATTTCACACTATGTCAGATAGAGACCATGAAGAGAATTCTTCGAGAAAAAGAAACCTAGGTCGGTCACTCCGCTACGCTCCGTTTCCCTCCCTATCGGCTTCTTTTTCACGAAGAATTCACTTCATAAACTCTATAACTTAAGAACACCTATTAAGGCATCGCCCATGGCGGCCATTTTAATCAAATTTTTCCATGCAAATTTTCATAAAAATAAAAGATGACTAAGTGGTATCAATAATGTCCATAATTTTGTCATTATAATTATGTTCTAAATATCTATGTGAACACATGCAGTTAAAAGGATGTGCATTTCACTATCCGTGTAGTATGTCTATATTCGAGATTTTTCTTTGGCCAAAATGACAAAATTTTGCAAATTTACTGCAGTCAAACTCAATATTTATTCAAAAAATATAAAAAATAATTATAGTCAATTGTAAAGCAGACCATGAGGAACAAAGTCTTAGGGAATTATTTTGAAATTTTACCTGGTTGCCGAAGTATACACAAAAATCCAAACACCATCAATTTATCCAACTTGCTTTATCTGTTCACACATAATTCACATGTATATAATTTGAACAGGTGATTTTATAGGACCTTGTGTACTGGTTTAGCCAGCTAGCTGTGGTCAGTAATGCATGCACAGACATTTTAAATTAAATTTACATGGGTTTGTCTTTTTGCGTCTAATGCAATAAACAGGCATAATTTTGACAATTCCATAAGAGTTTGTAGTATACATATTGTACTTCAAAAAGAACTAAATTTTGTAATATGTGTTATAATGGAGTTTGACTGCGCGTAAGATTTCAATATTTCTTGGTAAACTTTCGGTCTAAGGGAGACTCAAACATTTTACAAGCGGCGTATGTACTATAACCTGTACGAAATTTTACAGCTGTAAAAGACCTGTATTTTTGTTCAAAATAACAGTCATACTTATTCCAAATTTACACCTGTAGATTTTATATAACAACATTGATTTTACAGCTGTAGATTTCAATTTACAGCTGTCAAACGACTGTAAAACACTTCGAAATATGCAAATGAGCTACACCGGTAAAAAGAAATTACAGCTGTAAAAATGAAAAAGTTACAGCTGTAAAATACCCAAAAGTTACAGCTGTAGAAATATTATAGGTGTTGAAACAGAGGGCATTATTTTAAGGGACGAAAGTAGAGGTGCAAAAAGTTTTAGGATGAATTGCAATTCTCTAATAAGGTAGCAATTACTATGAAAATGGCAAAATAAATGATCTAGTACATGTGGTATATGATCTAGTATATGTGGTATGATTACAGTTTAGCAACTGTAAAATTCAAGAGTAGGATACAAAGTAGGTTGCATATGCAGATCTTGTTTTTAGAACTTTCTTTGTCAGTCATGAAAACATATGACAATCTTGTAATTATTTCTTTTAAACTTATCAGCTTCCAGTATAGAGTAAATAGTTAATGTATGTACTTATACATGTCCTTTTACAACTGTAATAGATAATTAAACATCCGTACCTACTCTATACCGCTTTAATTTCAAAATTTAACAAGATGTGATGTCTGTGTGAATTTCAGTTATATCCCGCCAAAATGCATTAAAGATGGCTGACAATACTCATGTTTCCCTCCAAAAATGTTACAGCTGTAATTTTGAGACTTGACCATTTTACAGCTGTAACTTTCAACAGTAAACTTTTTACAGCTGTAAATTGAGACCTTCATATTTTTACACCTGAAAATTTGAACCGTATTTCTGATCATTATTCCACTTACATGTCTTTTACAGTTGTAATTTCAAAATACAGGTCTTTTACAGACGTTTTACAGTTGTAAAACAGGTTCTTTTTTCGTACAGGAAAGCATCATATGCTTCTATGTTGATGATAATTTGACCAACTGTTAAGGCTTTACTTTAGTGCAATATTCAAGAGAAAAATACTCGGCCTTAAAATATGAACTGATATTGAGTTGCGACTGTGGCGATGCCTTAAGAGTTAGGTCCAAGTTTCGGAGAAAAAAGTTCGAACATCATCAAATCATAGAAAGAAAGCATTGTTTACATAAACATTTAAAAGCATATAAAATATTTATATTATTCTACAAAACCATTGTCAATTTACTCATATATGTATTGAATTCCGGAAAGGGACTGCATGAAGGTGCCACACTCCTGAACAGTTCAGCGCCTTCAAAAACTCACTATTTTTAAGAAACTGTTACATGTCTTCGTTTTGATGCATTTGCAACAACGTACCAGTGTTTAAACTTAACATAACTAAGTAAAACATCGTTTTTGACTATTATTTACATCTATTTCTTTACAAATGGCATTCTTTTTTAAAGGGGTGTGTGTGTGGAGGGGGGGGGGGGGGGGGGGCAACTCCTTTAGAATATTTTAAGTATCCAGCTCTATGGAACAGAACAATAAAACATGTATTGGACAGACAAATTGTTTGTCAAGATGCTTTTCGTTTACTAAAAATTTGTGTTGTTTAGTGATATATTGCTAAACATTATGAAGGAAATTCATTTAGCATAATGGAACCTGTGATGGCTATGGATAAAATGGTATGCTGTACTGATGTTTCATATACCTTTCGTGTAAAGAAACGTTGCCGATGCATTGCTAATATGTATTTATCTTCAGTGAAGAGAATTTGATGGATGTAAGCAGTCAGTAAAGCCGACCACTTTGATAGATTTCGGATGATTAGGATGTCTAGTTGACCGCAACATTGCCATATGTTGGTTTGTCTTAATGAATACATACCAGCAGATAATTACTCGCGGGACTCGTTTTATTTATTGGTCTGTCGATTGAGTTACATTCTCGCATGCCAGAGGTCTACCATGGTTCCCTGGAACTTTGACGAACCTCTGACAGATGAGAATGACCGAGACATAATGCAGGACATTCTTCTGAACAGCTTTTACGAGCCTTGTGAAGACAACACTTGGGACTTCTAGTACGATTTTAGGAAGACTGGTTTCATTTTTTTTTTCAGTTTATTGCAAGCTGAATTACTGCAAAACATAGCTAGACATTAAATAGCCTGTACTTAAAGGCCTGGGTCTTACAATCTTGTATGCAATTAAGCCATGTACTCAGAAGGGACAATATAATTTCCACATGTTACAAGGGCATTTATGTTTTATATCGAAGGAACTGGACTACAGATTCTATCAAAATACCCGGATTTTTAAAACAATAAAACATCTGTATTATATACAAATAAAATAATAAATAACTGTTTTATGTTAAATCCTTTTTCATCAAATATTTCGCAAATGATATATCGCTATTATATGCAATAACTGTGAAAAAACAATTACTTGTAAAACTACTACATTTGTTATCACGCGTATCAATTCCTATTTCAAATCATGAAAGCTAATAGCCTCATCCAGTACAGTGTAGACTTTTTGGGCAATTCGTTTTGCGATGTGTGTAGCTGTGGTTGCGTCTGAGCTTCTCCAGGTTTCCATGGCATCTACTTAAACTTTACTTGAAACAGAGATGCTAAATGTGCACCATTTTTCAGAAAACAAGGAGCTGCGTTTTTAAAACGCAGTCAATCATACACGCGGGTGTATGACCAATGTTGTTTTTTTTAAGATCATAATGTCAAGGTCATCTGTTTATAGATCAGTTTGTAGGTCTTGCCACAAGGTTTATCGAGTAGAAGTATAAACTTAATTGGGTTATTTATGTGGGCTGTAGGACCAAACATGTTGCTTTTAAGGTTTTAATTTTGAAGGTGGACTTTTTTCGTAATTTTTAAGTTTAACGTCGCATCGACACAATTATAGGTCATATGGCGAATTTCCAATTTTGATGGTGGGGGAAGACCCTAGGTGCCCCTCCGTGTATTACTTCATCACGGGCTAGGTCCGTAATCCAGCTGGATGGCTTCCTTACATGAAGAATTCAACGCCCCGAGTGAAGCTCGAACCCACATCTGCGAAGGGCAATTGATTCGAAGTCAGCGTCCATAACCACTCGGCCACGGACACCCCCTGAAGGCTCACGTCATATGAGGGTAAAGGTCGTTTATATAATAGTTTGTAGGTTTTGCCATAAGGATTGTCGAGTGCGAGTATGAACTAAATTGGGCCATAAATGTGGGCTGTATGCGTAACGGTAAAAAATCTGGTTTACCAAAACTTAGTGTTTTTTAGGTTTAAGTGTGAAGATGAAGCTCAAATAAAGGTCAAGGCAATCCATATATAGTCAGTTTAAATATCTTGCCTCAGGGACTGTTGTATGTCAGTAAGAGATAAATTTGTTAAAAGGAAAGAAAATTATGTAAAAACAAGGAGCTGCCTTCAATAAACGCTGATGCCCCCGGTGGCATCCTTGTCGATACAAAGCAACCTAAGTCCAAAATGAGGTCAAGGTCAAACTGAGGTCAGGTGATGTTTGAAGATGAGGAATGGTCACAGGTTACATCTGTATTAGTATCAATTCATTCTTGTAAGCGGTATTGATGCTAGACGAAACGGTCCCATTTGGTTAACCAAGAGATGGCCCATATAAAGCAACCCAAGTCCAAAATGAGGTCAAGGTCAAGGTCAAACTGAGGTCAGGTGATGTCTGAAGATGGGGAATGGTCACAAGTTACATTTGCATTAGTATCAAGTCATTCTAGTACGGGGTATTGATGCTAGACGAAACGGTCCCATTTGGTTAACCAAGAGATGGCCCATATAAAGCAACCCAAGTCCAAAATGAGGTCGAGGTCAAGGTCAAGGTCAAACTGAGGTCAGGTGATGTTTGAAGATGGGGAATGGTCACAGGTTACATCTGCATTAGTATCAAGTCATTCTAGTAAGGGGTATTGATGCTAGACGAAACGGTCCCATTTGGTTAAGCTCGTACGGACGGACAGGACGATCACTATATGCCTCCCGCATCAGTAGATGCCGGGGGCATAAAAATGTTGCATTTCGAGGTCCTTAGTGTGCAAGTCAAGGTCATATAAAGGTCACAAAAATGTAGGTCAGTTTGTATGTCTTGCCACAAGGTTTGTTGAGTGAAAGTATGAAGTAAATCGAGTCATTAATGTGGGCTGTACGAGAAACGGTGAAAACTGGATGGACAGAAAGTCCTATGGCTAGATGCCCTGGATCATAAAAAATCCTCTGGAATTTAAACTCAAAGCTCTCCCTTTGGAACAAATCCAATGAACTTTTTCATATCAGAGAGCATCAAACTTCTTAGCAAACACAATAATAGTCTGCTATATTTACAAAATATTTTATTTACAATCTATGGACTTTTGTACAAATTTCAATTATGATACATAAAACATGACAATTTTTCTATTAAAATGAAGTCTACAACAAATTCATTCACAAGAATTATTAAAGTCATTAACTTTCATATGTCTTATGCAAAAAGTGATAGTTATACAAAATGTAGCACAGCATACATAATAATATCAGAAACACTTTTAATAGATTGCAGATTTCTACTTCATTTCATAAATAAAGTGAACGTCCATGTGTCATGCCACACATTTTGAACAATTGTTTAAATGTTATTTCCCTTTGTTTTAAGTATCACTGACACGAATTAGGTAATGTTGGGAACTTTCCAGTTTTTAGAGGAAAGGAAAGCCCCACTTCAGAGAGAACCATCAACTGATCAAAAACAAAACATACAGACAACATATAATTCACAACAATAGAATTTCATCACTGTGACATATTAATTGCAGAATAATAGCTTAAACATTTTCTGACATGATTAATTCTAAAATATCACTATGAAAAGCTGACCTGCCCCCACTCCTTCCCTACGGCTAACGTCATCCTATCCCCTCCCTGTCTCCAAAAGCATTTTATTCATTTTATAGTAAATGTTACTTTCAAAATGCATCGTTTTTCAAAAATATTCTTATATTCATTTCAAGTTCATTACATTATTTAACCCTTAGCCTGCTAAATTTCTTAAATGGACTGGTCCATCATTCAATCTGGGCAATACCATTTATTATTCAAAGGGGTGTTCACTGAAAATTTACTGACTGAATAGCGAACAGTGCAGACCATGATCAGCCTGCACGGATGTGCAGGCTGATCTTGGTCTGCACTGGTCGCAAAGGCAGATACAAATGCCGCCAGCAGGCTAAAGGTTGAAATACGATTTTCTTTCAGAAATGTGTTTCAACTAATTTCTTATTCATAAGGATCAGTTGTGTTTGAAATTCTCGAGGATTCAAGCAGTGTGTATAACAATTTGTTATGTGCCTCTGGCCTATTATAATACTTGGTACATGTACTTAATATCAACAGTATAGACCACATAGTCTCCATTTGAATGTGTTTTTTTTTTGACAGAAATGCAGTAAATGTATTACATCAAACTGTTTTTTTTTAATTTGTCTTTTTTTTTTTTTTAATTTTTGTCATGATCAGTTTTGTGACTAATTAACGCTTGACCAATTTCGCACTGGCACAAGCACAAGTCAAATTTCCAAATCAGAACAATCTGACACAGCACTGTGGACATTCTAGTTTTAACAGATGGGTGTATTCCCGATCCTTACCTTTACACTTATTTCTACAATGGATGTCTAGCTCAGCCCATTTTTCAACAAAGGTTGACACTGACAGGCAAAATTCATTTTAAAGTGTTCTATTTTAAAAACAGGAGTGCCAGGTGATCACCAGGACATTTATAACCAGGGATGCCAGACTGGTTCCATTAATAACCAGGGATGTAAGGCTAGGTCCATTTTATATCCAGGGATGTAAGGCTGTGTCCACTTTATAACCAGGGGTGCCAGGCTGGATCCATTCTACAGAGATTATCATGGCTGTTTGCTGCTGCTACAAGTGTGTTTACTCTACTCTCTGCTCCTTCAAATGTTGCTAAATCTGAAAACATTTACAAGTAACTTCATTACATGGAATATGAAATGACTATCAGAAAATGGATAATTCAAATCTGACCACACATGTATGTAGTTTTAAACTTAATTTAACACAAATAAATGTAATTGTTTCTTTTACTTTATTTTTCAGACAAACTAGCTTTTTTTGTTGAACTACACAACATAGACATGACATATCTGTTAATGTATAGTGTTTTGTTTGTAAAATAGATAATTTACATTTTTTAATACGAAATATCCAATATTACAGAATTTAACTGTGTAACTTTTGGACATGAAAGTCACAGAATACAATTTAAATGCGTAACCTTTCTTATTTAGTGCGAATTAATATAGTGTTATTACATGAGGATAAGCCTGTAAAAGAATTGGATCTCCTTAAAGTAAATACTCACTCTGCAGCCTCGTTGTTATAGCAGATACAGCTTTGTTCACCATAGTGATGAGTTGTTCCCCTTCCATTTCTGATGGCTCTGTACCAGGATTTACCTCCTCTTGTTTCTAAATAAAGTAACAAAGTACTGTAACAAAGCTTAGCCAAGTAGACCAACAAAATAAGTCTGGATGCTTCTGGTAAACAGATTATCAAACAGAACAGTAGTGATAAAGTTCAGCTGTTAACTCTTTAAATTTTTCACTGGTTGCATTTATTTTGTATTTGTTAGGATTAGTGTCACACAACCACTATATAGGTGATATGGTGATTTTTCCAGCTGTTGATGGTGGACAAAGACCACAGTTGTTTCAGTCAAAGGGTGGCTACCTAGGCAGAACCATTGACTTTCCATAAACTAGCTGGATGGTTTCCTCAAATGAAAAAATTCTACACCCCCAGCAAGATTTCAAACCAACAGAGGTGAAGGGCAATTGATTTCAAAGTCAGTGACCGTAACCACTATGTGGCTTGCCTAATAAATGACATTAAACGAAATGATACTGGCTGAGTTTTGTGTCACAATGACAATTAAATTCATACGCTGACTTGCCAGATTTAGTTGTGGAAGAAGACCCCCTGATACCACTCAGGGCATCATTGTTTCAGGCTCAAGCTGACACTTTGGAAGAACCACCAACCTTCTGTGAGCCACATAGATGGCTTTCTCACATGTTGACCAAAGCAGACTCAAACACAGTGGTAATAAGCAAGTGATTCTAAGAAAATGAACTTAACCAAATGGACATCACTTACTAATATAGTCAAAATAGGTCTTGTTCGAAGACTGACAAACTGATATAGAATGACTCAAAAGCTGTAGATACCTTTTTATGCCATGTGATATACTCATCCCGGAGTATGGCTCGCAGGAAACTTGGCAGTTTATACTGGGGCTGTACAAAACACCTTGCTGTTGATATCATCGAAGCTGTGAGAGGTCCAGTGACCCCTGTAGAGGTCAGGAACTCTGCTATATTAGGGGTCAGTCTAAATGGTACAGGTCTATTGGCATCTAAGTCTCCTGAAAAAAAGATTTTACCATTAGTGTTGAAACACACTGTTGGCATATCCACACATTTACATGTATATAATTAGCTGAAATGGGCAAAATGTTCTGAGAGAAAAAAAAACAACATAAAAATATAGCACACACTCCGTGGAATAAAATTTAGATCACAAAACTAAACTACGGTCTACCTGACTGATCATCTATATCGAACTTGAAGTATGAGATGTTGATATAGCCACAATCTTGATGTAGATACATCATGTCTGGGTTCATTCTTGTAAGGTGTAATACAAACTCTGCAAACCCCATCAATGCTAGCTGTACTGTAAACTGCAAACAAAACAACATAAATTGTTACATTTAGTTTAAAGGTATCTACTTTTACAATCAAATTTAGATTTATCACATCACAACTTACATTAACTACAGTCGATAAAATTTCCTTGAAGTACAGAACAAATGTAATTTTTGTTGTTGTTTTTGTTGGATTTAAAGGTCCAATACTAAGGAAAGTGAACATTTTAATTTCTTTTAAAAATCACAGAAACTATTTCATTTTATTGGAAAATGGAAGTTGGTATGTAGAAATTCGAAATAAATCGCAGTATATGTACAATTATTTTTCTATGAAGTATGAAGAAAGTTAAAAAGACCTGGGGGGTCATTCTGTTGATTCATTGAAATTTCAACATAATACACATACATTTCTTTGAGTTCCAAAGACCTTCTGTAAATTTTGACCTGCCAATCTTCATTATTTAGTGTCTTGCTGAAGTCTATGCACTGGCTATGAAAAAAATTGCCATCTCACTTTCCCTTAGTAATGGACCTTTAATGTCAACAGACACTATAAGTTATATGGCAACTTTCAACTTTTTGATTGTGGAGGAAGACCCAAGATGTTTCTAAGGGCACCAGAGTAGAACCAATGTCCTGGCACAAGCTAGCTGGATGGCTAAATTACGTGAAAAAATTCTACATTTTACTGATTATATAATAATAATACTCACAGTTTTCCTAAATATCCAATAGTCTGTTGCATCAAGGAAGGTATGTAGGGCCCATTCTTTCAGCAGGCCTCGAGGAACCATGTTGTTCTGTACCTCTTTGAGAATATCCCTCAATACTTGATGACTGGCCTGAGTTCCCCGGGCCTGGACAGTAAGTAACCTCTCATAATATCTAGCAATAGGTGCATCATGTTCTATTCCTCTCTTGTTACATCTCTGAAAGAACAAAATTTATACAGAATTAAAAGTGAAATATATACAACACAACCTCTCTTAATAAACACCTCCGAATAATGACCACTCGGAATAGCGGCTTCCCCAAATAGCAACACCTCTAACAACAACACTCTGAATAGCAATATCTCAGGATAACAACACCTCTTCACAGTGACACCTCCAAATAATGAACCCCTAATAGCAAACACATCTAAAGACAGATACTTCTTTCTCTTCACTTTACAGGTTACAGTACTCTTAGTAAATTTATCGCTACAGAACAAAAACCTCTTTACAATAAGCACATTTCCGTCTTTGCTTTGGTGTTCCCTCTAGAGAAGTCAAACTGCACCTATCTACACATACAGTTTGAATGGGCAATAAAACTTGGGGAGAAAATTTTCTGATAACACTGTAACCAGAAAAATAGAAAGTAAAAAGCACTAAGATGAAAACACAAAGCCACAATGGTGTAAACGTGAAATGATATTGAGTTTTCATCATTGTGGTTTTGTGGTTTCAACTTTCACCATCATAGTTTCATGTTTTTGCCGTCGTGATTTTGACATTCTCCATTGTGGTTTCAACTTTCATCATCATAGTTTCATGATTTTAACTTTCGAGATATAAGGTTCAGGAATAAAAATCTTTATGGTCCAAACGGAACACCGTAACAATCTCTGTGCAATCAAAATGTGTTACCTGTTTGTAGACATCAAGAAGAGAAACAGAGGCGGGGTTGTCTTCTACAAGTCTCATCTGTGGAGATACCGCCACAACTCTCGGTACTGTGAAATACAGCATACGTCTACTCGTCTCCTGAGAATGGAATCAAAAACAGAACACATGTATATCACATCAATATCCTGTGAGCAATTATTTTTGTGAGCATGAACTTTTGTTGTTTTGACAATAATTCCATGGCAATACAAATTCATGGATTTCAACTTTTGAACATAAAATGAATAGGAATTTTTTATATAGAAATTTTTCATGCTCTTAGAGATCAAATTTAATGGATTGGTGTAACTGACCTAAAAATCAACATCAGCAATTACAGAATTCAACTTTTAGTCATTACAGGCGTTTGGACATACCCAGTACTGTGAAATCATGTAGTTTAATGGACATGAAATTTCGGATTTTTGGCTTGAAGGCAATTTTGTAAGTAAATTAATTCATGGATTTCAACTTTAAAAGGAATGGAAAGTTTATTTGTTCATTGGGATTTAATTACGTGGAGTTATGTGACTATGAAATCCATGAAAACTGGTCCCCCACAAATACTATTTCACAGTAGAACACAGCAGGAGTCAGTATCAATTTAAGCTTACAATCACAATGTTAGAGCTCATAATAATTAAAGAAAAAATGCAACTGGTTATCACCTTTTGTTTGGTCAAAAAATGGTTTAACATTCTCAGCAGTTGGAGCACTCTCTCCTCACGGCGAGACTCCGTCAGGCAAGCATCATTCACAACAAGGTATGGATAAATCTGAAATAAAAATTTTAGGCAACATTTTCAACATGAATACCTATTGACTTAATGTCAGCATTAAAAATTGATGTATTTCTTCAACCAGCTCTTCCAACAATAGACAACATTAAATGTACATTCTAACATGACTAGGTTTGGTTTCTAGTTAAACAAAGAAGGAAATCAAGCTCTGTATATTCTGCGATAAACAACGGTTGACGCGCGGACCTGTAAGGGAGCATTATGATGTCAATTATGATGTCAACTTGCCACATGACGTCCGATACATTACTCCCCGGGTAAATGAAGTCCAGCATAATATTTATTGAAATATTTCAATGAGCATGTCAGAATGAAAACAATCAAAGCCTTCTTGTGATTTATCGTCTTATTTACCAAGGTTCATCGTTCAGATGCTTTAGTATTTAACCACTCAGGCTAACGCCCTCGTGGTTAAATTCCTACACATCTGAACTCTGAACCGTGGTAAACCAGATGATAAACTACTCGAAGGCCTTAATTATTTGTTAAATAAATAAAAAAACAAGAGGACCATGATGGCCCTATATCGCTCACCTGTTATCATTGCACTTGAGGACAAGAAGGTCCTCAGAAAAAATATCTAAATCCAAAGGACAGGAACAACAAAGGGAAGAATTTAAACAAAAAGAAAAAAAAATTCGGACAAGGTATAGATGTGTCAAAATACACCTAAAAACTGGAGGTACCATCCATGTTGTACCACTGAAAAGTGGTCTCGGTTTTTCCCTACGGCCAATAATAAAAAAGTTACTAAAAATAAGCTATCTATAGTAACGAAAAAGTGAAGTAATAAAAAAAAAATATATATTGTAAGTGAACAAAAGAAAGATCTGCCAAATAAATCTGTTGACATAAATGAAATTTCAGATCAGTATCTTCATTAGTTACGGAGATATACCCATTTTAATTTGAAATAAAGGGAGATAATTTGACATAAAATCAGTCCATAGTTATCTACTCTGATTGTCTCACTCCAACTAATAACAATAATGAAATTTCAAATACGTCCTATAAGTACTTACTGATATAAACCCATTTTGATTACATCAGGGGAGGTAATCAGATATAAAATATCTCTGGAACCTACGATTGGATCTGATTTGTCATGGAATCCAAGATTTATTGTTGTTGAGGACATTTTGGACGTTTGTATCAAACAAAACCATAAATGAAGTCTCTATATGGCTGCAAAAGCCAAAACAGCCAATTTTGGACCTTTAAGGGGCCATAACTCCGGAACCCATGATGGAATCTGGCCAGTTCAAGAATGTAAGCAAGATCTAGTGGTGATACAAGTTGTGTGCAAGTTTGGTTAAAATCAAATAATAAATGAAGCTGCTATTGTGCAGACAAGGTCAAAATAGCAAATTTTGGCCCTTTCAGGGGCCATAACTCTGGAACCCATTAAGGGATCTGGCCGGTTCAAGAAAGGAATCGAGATCTTATGGTGACAAAAGTTTTGTGCAAGTCTGATTAAATTCAAATCATAAATGAAGCTGCTATTGTGCAGACAAGGTCAAAATAGCTAATTCTGGCCCTTTCAGGGGCCATAACTCCAGAACCCATAATGGAATCTTGCCAGTTCAAGAAAAGAATCAAGATCTTATGGCGATACAAGTTGTGTGCAAGTTTGGTTAAAATCAAATCATAAATGAAGCTGCTATTGTGCAGACAATGTCAAAATAGCTAATTCTGGCCCTTTCAGGAGCCACAACTCTGGAATCCATAACGTTATCTGGCTGGTTCAAGAAAGGAACCGAGATCTTATGGTGACACAAGTTTTGTGTAAGTTTGATTAAATTCAAATCATAAATGAAGCTGCTATTGTGCAGACAAGGTCAAAATAGCTAATTTTGGCCCTTTCAGGGGCCATAACTCTGGAACCCATAATGGGATCTGGCCAGTTCAAGAAAGGAACCAAGATCTCATGGTGATACAAGTTGTGTGCAAGTTTGGTTAAAATAAAATCATAAATGAAACCACTATCGTGCAGACACGAAATTGTTGACGCACGGACGGACTGATGACGGACGCCGGACGAAGGGTGATCACAAAAGCTCACCTTGTCACTATGTGACAGGTGAGCTAAAAACATCTGATGTGTAATAACTTAAATGCTTTCTTACAACACTTAAAACAGACAGACTTAAGTACAGATTGCAAACTTCAGTGCAAAGACACGAAAGATTTAAGCGTAATTTTCAAATGATTTTAAGACAATGGTATCTTTTCAAATGTACAAAAACTAAGTTAGTTTTCTATCAATAGATAGAAACTCAGTGCTATGGAAGTTGGAGATCACTCGTTTTGTACCAACTAGAATTTGATAACCTACATCATTCTGTGAACTTAAATAAGGGAAACACTTAGTTTATACTAATTTGTTTTGACTCGATTGTGATGAAAGCTTCAAACTTATTGGGACCACTCTCGAATCCGCACTTAACATTAACCAGTAAAATACAAGAATATCCTACCTTTCCGTTATGGCCTCGGATGTACAGTCTCCTAGCAGCTGTGTTGTGCTTCTGAACTATCTCAACTCTAGGCATAAATCTAGCAATTCTCACATAGTAGTGGCTGTGCTGTAGTTTAAAATATTTATATCATATTGCAACTTAGGTTACATCACATTGTAACTTAGAATTCTATCAAAACAACTCAACTGTGAAGAGCTCATAGCAAGCCTGTTTCAGAAAATGGCAATGGTATCAAGAAAAGCTTAAAAACTTAAATTTAGTAGTTAAGTACAATAAACACTTGTCTGAAGTGGGTTTAAATTATCTTGCATAACAAAAAGATAATCATTTAGTCTGGGCATTCTCACCATTACTGTGCCAAACCTCTCAATTGTCAAAAACTATGTACAAATTACATGTATACTCAATAAAAACACTTGCCTTTGGAAGAAGAAATTCACCAGGCAGTTCCACTTCAGCTGTGTTGTTGGAGAAATTACTCAAAAATCTGCACTTCTCCTCGATCAAGAATGACCTGAAAATTATTTATCTATTAACACTTTGTCACAAAAACAGGTCTCCCCCCCCTATGTATACCTTTAGCTCCTACGGCCATTTTGTGCAGCGAAACGGAATGTGTCGGTAATATGCACAACTACACTTGGTACTGATCACTCCTGTGAAGTTTCGTCGAAATCTGTCCAGCAGTTTGACCTGTGAAAGCCAGACTAAATTTTTCTTTTTTATCTCTGGTGGCCATTTTGTGCAGCAAAGCAGAACATGCCAGTGATATGCACAACTAGGGTTGGTACTGATCATTCCTGTGAAGTTTCGTCGAAATCTAGCCAGCAGTTTGACCTGTGAAAGCTGGAAAAGATTTTTCTATATTTAGCTCTGGTGGCCATTTTGTGCGGCAAAGCGCAACGTGTCGGCAATATGAACAACTAGGCTTGGTACTGATCACTCCTGTTTCATCGAAATCCGTCCAGCAGTTTGATCTGTGAAAGCCAGACAAGATTTTTCTATTTTTAGCTCTTGCAGTCATTTTGTGCAGCGACTTTCTTCACACAAAATCAGGTAGCCCTTTCAACACTTGACTAATTGTTACCAGAAAGGTGACTAATGAGCACCATTTACTTTCTTCACAGAAAATCAGGACTAACTTAATAGAATAAATTCTTACTTTGGTAGAAGCTTGGTCTTGGCTTCTAAGATTTTAATCCATTTCTTCAGCTTGTTGATGAGATTGTGAAGTTTGGTTGAGCCTGGTACACTGAAATAGAAGAAATGATAAAGTTATCACAAAACAATGGAACAAGTTAAGCACTGCAAGTTTGGTAATAACCTGCAGACTATAATTATGGAACTAATCAAAGTTTGTATAAATACTGTTGAGGTAACAGATATCAGCTAACAAATCTCTTAGTTATATATCCTGTAATGTCTTATTAGTAGGAACTTACAGCTTCCCCAATCAAACTCGGGTGAGGATAAATTAAGTTGGGTATTAATAAACCATGGGACTGACTTGTTTGGGGTTTAGCGCCATTTTTCAACAGTACTTCAGTAATGTAACAGTGTTCAGTCATTCTGAACAGTGTTCCTGGACTCTGTACCAGTACTAACCTGTTCTCCACAAGTAACTGCCAGCTTCTCTAGACGAACCAGATGCAGAGGATGAAGTAATTTTAGACACAATTTCTTTTATTATATTATCTTAGGACTGAACTATTGGTGCCAAATTAGATTTTAACATATTTTGCTTTTGTACAGAATAGACAAAAAATATGAATGTTTCATCAATGATACCTGAAATCAAAGTCCGTGGTAAACTGGCTTTTCATTTTCTGGAAGATAGGATCCTGTGCCGTTGCTTGGGCTCTCCGTGCCAGGGACTCGGAGGCTGCACTAGAGAATGTGGTTACCACGTTAGAAACATTCTCAATACCTACTCCAAATGTACTGACCAACTTCTTCACAAAGTTCAGAGTGTGTGGAGTTATTGTGGCATCAGCAACTGTAACAATGAAGTCGCTATGAGATATTTACTTTGCTAACAGCACATTTGTCAGACACAATGGATTAAGCATCAGCGTTACTTCTGAGCTTTAAAGCTCATTTTTCTCCCCACCCCCCACCCCGTACTTGTAAAATCTTTAAAATCTTTTTTAAATGGGTAATACATGTCCACCAGTGCAAAAAATGGCAGAAGTACAGATATTCATTTCTTTTTTTTAAATCAGCATAATCATTATTGTTGCTGAAACAAGCACACGAAGTCTGTAACATCAAAATGGCAACAAAATCTGCAATTCTAAAATAGGTGCAAACAATAATCCAAAAATCTGTAATTTCAAAATGGCTATAGACAATTATCCTTTAACATCTATATGAATTTTCATGGTAGATTAAAATCACTGCGGGGAATCACATGATCAAAATTATCTCTAAACCAAAATAAAAATAGAGATGCTTTTGAGAAAAGCGCATGTCTCCCACAACTGCAACATTGAAAAATGTCTAGTTTCTCTTGATGGCTTTGATGAATGGAACCCATTGAAAAATGTCTAGTTTTTCTCGATGGCTGTGATGAGTGGATCCAATCAGTACTTCAAGGGCCATAATTCAAAAGTGCCTGGGCGGATTTGGCTAGTTATCGAACCTGGCCGAGGTCTCATGGTCAAACACATTTTGTTCAAGTTTGGTAAAGATCAGATGAGAAATGTTCGACTTAGAGTGTGGACAAGCTTGAAAAATGTCTAGTTTCTTTCAATGGCTGTGATGAGTGGATCCAATCAGTAATTCAAGGGCCATCATTCAAAACTGCCTGGGCGGATTTGGCTAGTTATCGAACTTGGCTGAGGTCTCATGGTCAAACACATTTTGTTCAAGTTTGGTGAAGATCAGATGAGAAATGTTTGACTTAGAGTGCGGACAAGCTTTGTGACAGACAGACACACAGACACACACACACACACAGACTGGAGTAAATTAATATGTCTCCCACACCACTGTGTGGTGGGACACATAATTATGAATAATATGGGATAATAATTATTGAAGAATGTTTTGCTGTAAATTTAAAATATAGCCTATTATATGCCAACATAGCTGTATCCTAAAACTACATAGATTTCAATCACAATCACCTTTTGATTATCTGGAACACTTCAAGAAACTGAGACTTCTTATTTTCCTTAGTGTTTGTAATTACAGGATATCTATCATTATTGTCAACTACATGATAATTCAACAATTTTCATTAGTCACATGGTAGGCTATGTTTAAATTTCATATCTTATCATGACAGGAAATTTACTCATGTTCTTAAAAATATAACTTTGGTATAGAGATTATTTTGATCATGTGATTCCCCACAGTGAAAATACTGTACAATGAACGTTTTGTTAATGACTTGCATTTAGGGAATTGACCTGCAGCTCCCTTCATAAAAGACTAGCATTTTGTGAACTAACCTACAGCCCTATTCATAAATGACATTTGTGTGAACTGACCTGAGGCCCTTTTCATAAATGAAATATTTTCAAACTTACCTGAGGCCCTGTTCTCAAAGGCAACAGCATAACATTTGGCAAGACCCTGGCGTAGCTGTCTCAGTACCTCTTCATACCAGTTTTCTCTAAACCAGACCATCTGGTCCACAATGCCCTCCAGGGATGACAGAATGGTTGGATGAAGCTCGCGCTGCATGTGCATGATTCTGCTGCATCTCCACATCGGAGCTGGGGCACGAATCGGACCTGCATCAGACTGACTCGAGCCTCGACCTGATGACGAACCACTACTGCTTGTTGTTGGTGTAGTTGAAGAGGTTGTGGGAGCCGAGCTGGTAGGGTCTGAAAATATCAGATTGTTTATAATGACAGGTGTAGTTGATAGTTCATATGCATACGTCTTGTGGGTAAAGTATCCTTACTACTTTTAAGTCAGCAGCTCTGTGGTTAGCACGTTGTGCTTCAAAGCAAGCCATCTGGCTGATATCCTGACTTATGTTTAGTCCCTGATGATAACATTAACAGGTACTATTTCCTGCAAGTTCTGGCCTAGAGTGGATAAATGGCAGTTCAATTATACTTTTAGAATGGAAAATCAACCCAGACTTACATTTTCCTGAAAATTAACTGTCTAAACATAAAATTACCTGATACAGAGAGTGTAGGTTCTGGTGTTGTTGGCACAACCAGTCCAGGTGTTGTGGGGGACATTATCTGACCAGACGATCCAGAACTTGTTGTTGTGGCAACCTGAGAATTGCTCCTGCTCAATGTCATCTCTCCACTCTTGTCTGCAAATATTTTATGCGGTATTAAATAGAAACTTTTAATCCTTCAAGCATTTCAAAAATGACCTCTACAGACATTCTTCTAAATAGAAAATATGTCTTTTCCCTAAGTAGCAAATTTGTTTTTTCTCTAAACAGCAAATATGTCTTTTTCTAAAAAGCAAATGTGTCTTTTCCTAAATAGCAAATAATTTTATGTCTGTGCGCTAAAGCAAATATGTCCTTCTCCTCAACAGCAAATATGTCTTTCTCCTTGAAAGGAAATTTTTTTTAAATCTTTTTCTCAATGCTGTAAATTTTGTCATAACATTGTTAATTTTTATATTTTCATAGACTTGTGTTCACTTGAAAATGTACCAACACGAACAAATGCTATAATATGTGTCAAAGCAATTTTACTTAATATACAGTCAAACTTGTCTGTAAAATTACCATTGGAAAATGTGAAAAATGGTCTTTGTTTACAAGCAGTCACTCAACACAGGTAATTTTAGATTAACTTTAAATTTACACTACTTTGATTTAACAGGATGAGAAAATAGGGGCTTTTGTAAAAGTGGCTTTTATTCATTTGTTTTTTTTTTAACATTATTCTGAGTTGATTTTAACAGGTTTGGCTGTACATTCATACATGTTGATTTTAACAGGTTTGGCTGTACATTCATACATGTTGATTTTAACAGGTTTGGCTGTACATTCATACATGTTTTATGTAAAACTTCTTTCTATGTTCAATATCTCATTTTTAAAGCTACAATACATGTGTCAAGTATACTTACACCTTTCTCTTTGTTCAATTTTGAGGGTCAAGTACAAAGTTCTTATCGGGAAATAAACTGCTTGAGGATACATTCTTCCGACCTGACTCAACAAATTCATAATGAGTCGACCCTCGTTTCTCACCAGACATGTTAGCAACTGTGGAATCCTAAATATACAAAATTGTGCATTTAGTAAAATGGAATGAAAACTCTATATGAGCCGCATCATGAGAAAACCAACATAATGCATTTGCGACCAACATGGATCAAGACCAGCCTGCGCATCCGCAGTCTGATCAGGATCCATGCTGTTTGCTAACAGTTTCTCTAATTGCAATAGGCTTTGAAAGCGAACAGCATGGATCTTGACCAGACTGTGAGGATGTGCAGGCTGGTCTGGATCCATGCTGGTCACAAATGTACTATGTTGGTTTTCTCATGGTGGGGCTCAATTATGATTATTTTTGGGGGCATTCTGTGAGTTGTTTGCTAACAGGGTGTTGGGACTATTTCCTGTCCTATTTTACACTGAAAACACCTTTGAAATCATAACAGAATGAACATAGGAAAGTTTTGTGTTTTTATGTAAAGGACTATAACTCCCTATTTACACTCCAGCCTGTACCTCTATGCTTGCAGGAGCAAAAAAGAGAACTGGTTACAATTTTCTGATGAACAGTCATTCATTTCAGTACGAGAGGCTATGAATGATATGGAACCATTGCATGTTATGAGACCTAAAGGACAGTACCACACACATAAATTCAATTGTTGTAAAAAACAACTCGTAATTACCATGGCAACCACTGCACAGGTGGAACTCCCACACAATATTTGTCCACAGCTTCTGCTAGAGTTGATTTCTCATCATCGTAAGTGAGAAGCCAGAGAACTTTAGCCAGGTACTTCCTCGACTTACTCTCGTTCTGATGACGGCAAGCGTGAAGGAAACACGTAATAGCAGAAACTCCAAGATTGATTTGCCTATAAATTAAAACATACTGGTACATGTACTATATAAAATGTAATTAGACAATAAGACTACAGTAAAACCATCAATATTTGTGGGGGACTAATTTAATATTTATGGATTTTGTAGTTTTCATCTATCCACGACTAAAAATCTCAACAGACATGTAAACTTCTCATTCATTTCTATCATCAAAACTTGAAATCCACAGATTCCTATGCCCACGAAATAGCCTTTTTGGACCAAACCACAAAATTTCATGCCTACAACATTAACTGATTTCACAGTATCTATGAATTAACAGTGACAAATATTGGGCTATGTAGGAATATTTCATGGGTATTCACCAGATAGTCCATTAAATACAAGCTTGTAAATTTACTTCATAAAAATTCTTCTAATTTTCATAGTAACACTTTACAGCAATCCCCATAAAAAGGTCACTCACTTGTCTCTGGTAAATACAGATTCAAGGTAATCGCCCCATAGAGCCCAGGCTTTTACCAGTGTATCATGCATCTGTACAGCTGCCGAGAAGGACTTGTTGGCATCATCTGAGCGCCCAGTCTGAGCCAGGAACATACCCTTCAGGGCATAAAACTCTGCCGTCATCTCCTTTGTGAAGTATTTCAGGTTTGTGGATTCTATAACCTCTAGTCCCTACAACATGAAACAAATATTTATAAAGAGCCATTTCAAATAGGAAACTATGTACATAGGACACAAGTGCCTCCACTCCTGTCACTGTAAGCATATCTTTGACTAAGTCAAGGGCCATAATTCAGATCTGGCTGTGTGAAATTCCAATAAAGACACCAGGTGCACAACTTCAAATACTTAGTAACAATCCTGCAAGGTTTCATGAGTCAGGGTCAGTTACTTTTTGAGATATGCTCAAAACAAATTTGGATGAACAGACTGACGGACAGACAAAGAAAAGGGAAAGGTTAAATCTAAGTGCCTCACTCCCCCTACACCCCCTCAAAAAAGTTTAGGGGGCACAAATGCTCCTTTTTTCTTTTTAATTTACCACCAAATTATACAGTTTTCTGCTATATTTAACAAATACTTCTGATCTGTTCTATACTTAAAACAAAATTAACACATTCGAACACTAGTGTAACTACTTACTTCATTTAACTCTGGTTTGCCCATAGAACCTGCCATCTGTAAGTAACATTTGACCTGCTGTCTGATCTTCTGGAAACAGTCCACAATTGGCACACTTGGTATTGTGTGGATCCTATAAAAAAATTGCATGTTTTATCAGAAAATTCTCTAAAATTAGCATGACATAGTCACAAAACAAACTTAAAGATCATACTTTCAAGTTAGTTACAAAAGAAAACATTTTGAGCACCCCCCACACACACCCCCCTCCCCCACACCACAACTAAATTTTTTTTAGAAAATTGGAGGCAAGTAAAGCTACTCTGATATATAAGCTCAATAGCTGGAAATCCTGTTACTTCAACACAGTGGTGTAAAATGACGTACAGTTATTCTTACTACAACTATTTCATGCCTGGAAGTTAGCTATTACTTAAAACAAATAAATAACTGCTGGAGCAAATCATGAAACACTGTTTAATTACTTTACAGCCATTACTGATAAGATCGTAAGGTACCTAGCACATCAACAAAGACATGATGTAAAGCGTTATATTTATTACCTGCTAAGTGAATCGAGACAGACTCCCGACAAGTTATGTTTCCTAGCAATTTTACCAAAATGAATGATAGCTTGTGCTGAGGCATGTACTCCCAACATGGAATGATTGTTTTGCTGAAATAAGAAAAATAATTAAACAAACCCCATACTTCCCATAAGTTTTACTTCTTCAAATTATCAGACCTTATGTGAGCAGACACATTTAAAGAAACTGACTTAGAAAATACGAGATTACAATAAATTTTGCCTATAGTAAGAAATCTCAACATTATGTACAGTTGAAATTCAGTATCTCAAATGTATATGCTAAGGAATTTTCAAAAACACAATAAATTATATATGAAAGGTTAATAGTAGTTGAATGTTTACCTGATCTTGTGCAGCATGTGTATCATAGTGATTTACAATAAACTGATAGTGATGCTGTCTCCAGGTAAATATGTCACTCCAGTGTGATAGGTCATCTGATATCATTGGAAGGCGATTCCTGTAAAAAATTTTAAAAAGTTATAAACACACTTATTTACGAACGCAAGTGTGTTAATACCATTTGCGGTGCAGATCCTGAAAATGTAGAAATTGTATCACTGCTTGGTGAGATATATGCCATATAAAAGAAGAATGAACAAATATCCTCTACATTCACTACTGTCTAAGCAGTCAGCTGTATTAAGCAGCTACCTGTCTAAAGCGGCCAAATTTGCTATTTCCCATCTCTATGCTTTCAGAGCAAATCAACCTGTATTAAGAAAGAATCTATCTTAAAGAACCAATTGTGCACCTTCCTTTGACTGGCTGCTTAAGAGAGGTTTGCCTGTATAAAGATATAACTCTGACACTGCACTTACCTCCAAGTTTTGACAATAGCTTTCATGTCATGTAAACTTGTACTCCTGGTAATGTTAGCTGGTTGAAGACCCTGGTTAATCTGGGCAGCTTCCTGTAACTCCATGATCTGCTGGGCAGCCTGAAATAAACAACCGAAACTGTATTAAAGCAGTCAACTAAGGCAGCAACAAAATCTGGCTGCTTCAGGAATAAGACTGTTTAAGACAAGTTGAAATTAGAACGCAAAGTTAATTTGGAAAATGAGATGATTGGCTGTTTAGGGCAAGTGGCTGTTTAATATAGGTGGTCATTAAGACTTGTTCAACTGTATTCCAATACAAACACTGGTTTAGTGAAGAGGAAGAAGCACTATATGTGATTTATGACTTTTCCAGTCTGTAATATTGATACTTACATGTATAAGTGCAATAATAAAAGACAATGAGCACACATTTTTGCTTACACCAGCAAGAGCTGCAGAGCAAGTTTGCAATCAGGAAAACATTATTTTAAACATTCAATAGTGTTATACAAACAAAAAATACAATCTAAAAAATGAATTTGCTACTAATTAATGGGGTAATAGACTTTTTGTTTAAAGTTATCCAGCCCCCTTCATCAGTGAAACCACTTTATACCTGCCTCAAAGGTCCCTTTGTACAGATATTTTGATATACGGGGATCAGTTATATACAACGTAATGAGTGTACTGTATGAAGGGGCAGATGATATCAGTAGCTGAGACAGTCATATAGCTGGATTACCATTTGAAAAGATATGGAGAACCAGGTACAACATCAAGACATAAACAAAGACAAAGATAACTAGCTCTTTCCAATGCCAATGACAAATTAACCCTTATCATGCTGGACACGATTGATTCAGTGTTGATCATGATTAGTCTGCACATCATGCAGTCTGATCAAGATCTGATCAGTCAGTATCTTCTTTCAACAGTTAATGCTTCTGTCCAAACTGAAAGCTGGACAAGTTCACTACAGAAGTTAAGCAGGGTATTAATGGTTAATAAAGGAAGTTTACCTGTAACAGTGGTACATGTATATGTGTGACAATATGGGGAAGTCTTCTCCATTCTTTAATTGCTAAATTACTTGACAGTTCAACCAGTCTCTCAATCTGAAAATAGATTTTATACTTCTTCTTACATACAGCTGAACTCCGTATCTTGAGCTCACTTACCTTGAAATTACGACTATCTTGACATTAATTCAAGTCCAGTAAATATGCCTTCTTTTTGCATGTATTTTTACTCAGTTTAAATCTGATTTTACACACAGCAACTTCAATTGCGTCGAAGTGATCTAAAGTCACAATTTCATAAGTATTTCCACTTCCTTAAAAATGTGTTGCCTACATATAGGGTGTGACCATGGCTTGAAAATAAATTAGATAAAGAATATAAATTGCTTTGTACTCTTAAGAATATTTACAAGTGCATGTCACTCTTTTTCAACACTGGTGACCTATGACTTTTTTATTGCAATTTTTTGTTTCTTAGATGATTGTCCTTCAATATACAAAGTTTGAAGAAATTCTATTATTGGGAAAACTTTCACCTATCTCATATACAGAAACTTTAGCGAACGCCTTTAAGTAAAATTACTTTTATCTCTAACTAAAAAGCTCGGTAGCTTGCAATTCGAAATAGCGAGTTTCAACTGTATATGTTAACAAGTATTTATAAAATAAGTATGTTTTTAACAATATTATTAAAGACGGATACTTTTCATTTTTGAACAGTAAGTATAAGACAGATATTTCTAATGTGTTCTTAACATTATTTTACATTACATACTCCAATGAAAACTTTCCATTTCTTCTAACAAATCAAGCAAATTATGATTAAAAAACAAAGCTCTGAGAGTCTGTGATATATAGTTGACAATACAGGACAAGCAATAAGACTCAGAAACCTGGAGATTCCAAGGCCATAACATTCAGAAGAAAAAAAAATCTGCATACTTTTTGGGTATGTCAAATATTACTAACAAATCTGCAATACTTGCCCACTGGCCATGTGATTAACTTAAACCTATGGTACTTTTTACTAGCTTGTTTATCCTCATTAGTAAAATATAAAGCACAACTTCCAAAAGTAAAAACCTAAAGCACCACAAATAGCCAAACTAGAGACACCTAACAATACTGTAACATTGGCAACATATGAGCCGTGCCATGAGAAAACCAACATAGTGGGTTTGCGACCAGCATGGATCCAGACCAGCCTGCGCATCCGCGCAGTCTGGTCAGGCTCCATGCTGTTCGCTTTTAAAGCCTGTTGGAATTGGAGAAACTGTTAGCGAACAGCATGGATCCTGACCAGACTGCGCGGATGCGCAGGCTGGTCTGGATCCATGCTGGTCGCAAACCCACTATGTTGGTTTTCTCATGGCATGGCTCATATAAGTATCCATATTCAATATAATGAAACTACAAGGTTCAACATGCAAACAAATAAACTTCATTTATAACCAAATTAAGACGAAAATGTAAACATTCTATGACCATACAACATCATTTTACAACTTTTAGAAAACAAGTTCCAATGCTTGCTTCCAGTATTTCAAATTATTAATTGGTTCTGTAAACACAAACATTTCCTCAATTAAGACCAATACTAACATCTTGCTATATTCTAAAGAACAGCCAGGAGCCATATATTTTTCAATATCAGACTTATTCAGATATTATAATATTTTTCACTCTGACTACATATTTTAAATGTTCTAAGCAATCCACTATCTTTTTTTTAAATTGCATTTTTTATATATTCCTGTCACCAAAACAAAAACAACTGCAGACAATATAAACACTGATATCAAGCTGAACAAAACTCTGAATAAGCTCTATACTGATAACTGAATTTAACACTGATGAATAAAATAATAAAATAATAAAATGGAATTTCCTACATTCAATGTGAAAAGACAAAAATTTATTTCTTTTATCACCAGTTAGATTTTTAACACTAAAATTTCTTTATACTCTCAATTTTAAAGACGGGTCAATTTGACAAATGTCTTCTATACTCGATACAACATCAACATCAAAATATTATTACATTAGCATCATACCAAAAATGCATCATGGCTTTACCTCACTCAAAAGGCATCAAACACATGATAAAAACTTGTCTTTCAAAACCTTTAAAAAGCAGTGTCTCTCATGAAAAAAACTAAACTGGTACATTCTTAAACTAAAACCTTCTTAGACTGATTACTAAGTAATATTCTATCAAACTGCCTTAACCAAAACAATACAAAAACCATGCGTACCAAAACATGTACAAAGCACATGCTTAGTACCAAAATGATATTACGTTACCATAGTTACCATGTTTAAATGATGGTCGTCAGGGTGACAGATAGCAATATACCCTCTATACAAATTTACTTTCCAGGCCATTTCCTTCGGGCAACTCAGTTCAACCTGCAATATGATTGTCAAAAATATGTATAACATACAAAATCTGAATGACATCTGTTTTGTTTTTGTTTATGTTGGGTCAAGAATTACACCTACACAATCAAGGTCATTGGGTGATTTTCTGACAGTAGATAAAGACCCCAGATGCCCCTCCAAGCAATTTTTCAACATGGGCAGGCATCTGGAACAAGCCCAGACCTTCCATAAGCCAGCTGGATGGCTTCCTCACATGATGAATTCAACACCCCAAGCGAAGTTTCTAATCCACATAGGTAAAGGTGAAGTGATTCCAAGCCTGCAAACTAAATCACTCAGCAATGGAGGCCCCTTTCTAAATAATTTATGCATCAAAATAATTCTTATATTTATGAATTTTTAAAAAAAGACCCAGAAATTCTAACAATAAGATGTTCAACTGAATAAAATGTTAGATCAGTTTTCAGTAAATTCTATAAACTAAAGTTTGGAACAATGAATTTTTGAGGAAGGCATCTAGGAAAATACAGGGAGTTTTGTTTATGGTTTAGCACCTTTTTTCAACAGTATTTCAGTTAATTGTGGACAGTTAACCTGACCAATGTTCCTAAATTCTGTACCAGTACTATCAAATTCTTCATACGAAGCCGACAACTTCTCCACATGAATCAAGAGGTGGACAAATAATTTCGACACACTGTCTTTATCAAATCATCATGGAGAACATAATTCTCGCTTGGATATCCAACTCAAAACCCAACAATCTGCAGTTCAGTGATCTCCACATTAAACTCAGCAGGCAGGCTTTTACATAATCAACTCGGAACATTGCCAAACTGTTATATGCTCCTATAAATACACAGCCATAGGTCAATGAAAATCTTTAATAATAAACAAATGTATCATGAAGAATATATTTATCAATGTTCTTCAAAACCGTTCAAGAATAAGTTTCTATAGCAGCTATCTTGTCTACTCACCTGTGACAGGGCATCTTTCATTAGGGCCCAGTTAGGGACCCTCCATGCACTCTCTAATACCAGGTGAGGATTTGTGTTTCCCTTAGAATTAGCATACTCTAACAGGTGGTCCCACTGATTTAACTCTTTGGAACACCTGCAACACAGAGACATAGAAATTCATTTTTATACAATGTGAAAACATTAATTTTTGTGTAGGACTAATTTTCATAGATTTTGTGTTTCAATCAATCAATGTTAATAAAATTCCCATTCAATTTCTTTTAAAATTTGAAATGCAAAATTCATATTCCAACACAATAGCCATTTTGACAAAACCTACAAAGTTTCTTGTCTATGAAATCAAATAGTTTTGTAGTATAGGTATAGATAAACAAAACAGTTGAACACCTGACAAACAGTGCGAGTGCCAAGCGAGGAAGCTACTAGACTAGTACCATTTTTCATGTTGTTGGTATGATATGGCCACAGAGCGAACACATGACCTACTACACACGAAGTTGGCACTATACCGCTAGGCTACCGAGGCTGTAAAATTATTAATGAAAATGTTTTCAAAGAAAGGTATATAACCTTATCCAGTGGTCCTCCCACAGTCTATACTCTGGTATGATGCTTGGAGAAGCTGCTCCAGCATTGTGATCTGAACGAGCTTTAGCCATGGCCTGAAACATTACAAGGGTCTCAGATTACAACCCTCATGGAATGATGTTTTTTGAAGTATTTTTAAATTGATTAACTTAAAGTTAAAATTTTTAATGGTAGCAGACACTTAAAGCTAAAGACTACCAAATGCTTGAGTCTTGGTATTTCTTTTCTAACAACCATTATTCTCCGAATGTAAATAGCTGCTTACTTGGCATGTTCAAAGCCAACTCCGCTAATGGTTAACTACTGTCGCCCGGATAATATTGCAGATCGTTTTATTTTTGCTAACATTTGAAAATAGTGCCACTCACATATTCAGAAATTTTGTGAATATAAATTTGCATCATGCCCTAAAATATAAACACATGTTTCACAAATCCTTAAAATGGTAAATATGGATACTGAAATCACTAAATACAACACGAAAATTACCAAATCTAAAGTATCACTAGACACTATATGACTTACAGCTTCATAAGAACTCTGTGACTGTTCAAAGAATCCATGCTGTTCATAAGCTATGGCCGTATTTGTCTCGGCAAACTTTGCTCTCTTCTGCCAAAGTCCTGCCCACATGTCCTCTTCTTTTAGCAGAGAATACAGATCACACAGACCATCTAGTGTCTCCTGTTGTAGAAAATTTGCTGTTATTCTTTTCTTTTTTTTGTTGGGTTTGACATAACACTGATACAATTATAGGTCAATGGTAACTTTCAAGGTTTTGAAGTGAAACACTAGGGTTTTAAACAAGAGTCCATTGACATACCTCCAACAGGTCAGAGTACTGTGTAATCTTGATAAAGACTCTTCAAGTAAAAACTTAGCACTTAAATAATGAAATAATATCTATAATGGAGGATTTCTTGGGGACCCCTAATCTGATAAAATATCAAGCGTTTACCTGTCCAGGAGCATTGGAACCCGAGGGTTCAAACTCGTATTCACTGGCTCCACCTCTCTTCACTAGCCCTGATGGAGCATTATCAAATGCTATCTGTTCCAGCAGTAGGCAAGATCTGTACCAGAGGTTATGTGTCCGACCCAAATACTGTAATAATATTAAAATCATTTTAGTCAGGGTGAAATATTTCTTTTCAAAGATAGTTCCTATGATCATTTAAATCCAGTCTTTTTTTTATTTACATTTCATATCCAATTTAGTCACAGAAAATTATTTAACAAATGATAAACAACATTTTTTATTAGACTCTTTTTCAAAAAGTTCAAATTTTAGCATCCACCATTTTTTGCATATGCACTGAAAATTAATATGGCAAGTAAAAGGTTGTAGCATGTTTTCTAAAACAAATTGAATATTACCTTGAGTATACTTGGTCTGATAGGTACAGGTGGAACGCAGAGGGCTAGACTCTCCACAAATGTGTGTATTGCACTTGGATGGCAGTCCTTCTGAACAACATGACTGCCACTACACATAAAGGGAACTAACTCTGCTCCAAGCATCTTAAATGAAAATATAAAGTCGGTAAAAAAGTGAAATAGTAAGAAAACAAACTTACATGAGATAACATCACTGACATACATGTAGTAATCTGACTGCATTCTTAAGTTATCTAAATTTAACATACCAAACACTTTTCAAACTCTTAATGAAAATTACAAAGTCACTTTGCGGTCCTTTTTTGAATCTAAACATATATTGTTCAATAGGATCTGAATGAAAGTTTTGCAAGAACTAGTTATCTTTACCTGTTGTTGTTTTTCAGACAGAACCTTCCATATCCTCGGGTATAAATCCATCCAGGATATATGGCTGAGATCAGTCGAGCTGTGACATAACTGGCTTAAAGCCCCCAAATACTGAACAGTCTGTAAATTACCAAAAGTTCATATATCTACTGGGTGGGTTTTAAGTCATACCAACACAGTTCAAGTCATGGCAAAATTCCATTTTAATGTTGGAGGAAGACCCCAAATGCCACTTAAGCAATTATTTCAGGCACTGGCAAGTACTTGGGTAGAACAACTGGTCTTCTACAAGCCAAACGGTTGGCTTCCTAATGCGACAGCTTGAGAGAGACTCAAACCTACAGAGGTGAGGAGTAAGTGATTTGAAGACAGTGGCCTGAACCACTAAGCCACCAAGGCCGCATATATAATTGACTGTCATATATCCATAAGTACATTAGTTTGTACTTGATTATTTATTCTTTTTTCTGATGACTTTTAAATGCTACATTTTTTGTACTTCCACCAACTAGCATTCGCATATCCTCTTGCTTCTAACTGGTGCTCTAATATATATTAAGGCACTATGTATCAAATCTGACAATCAAACTTGACAACCTAACACATTTGCTTCCTCTCAGCTTATCTTCCTTTTCTACCAAGACCTTTACTAACATAGGCTTACTTTCATTCTTAAGATACCCCAGCCTGACAACTAGGGCTTTCCTCTTTTTTTCTTACTTGCTCTCAAAGCTTGTTAAGCTTCCTATAAACTTGTTAATTCCATTGAACCTTAATTACTACCATCCCCACATACAGCTATCAATTTTCGCTTGTCTCAAGTTGTTCTTACCTTGACTTCCCTACAATTCTCCAGGAACTTTGCCTGTCTCTGCAGCAATGTCTGTAAGTTCTGTTTTGGGTCCTGAATTTCTTTCTTTGGAGATTCTTTCTGTGTTGTTTCATCAGAGGCAACACCAAGTTCTATATCTATTTCATCCTGTATAAGATATACCAGATAATAATCTCCAAGCAACAATATGCTATGACTGACATAAATATGTTAAAAATCTTCACACAAGGAAATAAATGAACATAACAGACAGTTTCTGTTTTAACTCTGTAAAGACAATAGTGCTTGTAATCCTATCCAAACCCAACAAAGATTTATAGTCTGTGAAACAATGCTTCTGCAGCTGACAGGTTCAATCTTTCTGCTGATATTTAGTTTGTTTTGTTTGGATTATGCTGTGTGAACAGCATTGGGTTTACTTTTGATGGTGAAAAAATCAGACAAGCTAAAACAATGGCTATCACAATGCCACTTAATATAATGTACATTTAGTTTATAATGAAAATTTATCTTGGAATATGTCAATCTGTTTGTAAAAAGAAATTGAATGTATTAAGATTTTATGCAACATACATCTTCCTTATTTGAGTCTAAAGTCTCAATGTCCATAGGTTCCTCTTTCATCTTCATGATGGTGGCAAAGTGAGCACGATCCTGACTGTCTGCCAGGCTCACTATACTACTGGCTGAAGGTAGCAGGTTCAAGGACGAGGAACTCTGTATCGTGTGACCATTCACTGCTACTGACATCAGTAACTTTAGAAAAGAAAAGAATGTTTATTAGATTTATTACATGGTTTTCATTTTAACTTCACAGTGAAAAAATACATTTCAAAGCCACTGAATTACAAAATGGGTAATATTTGGTTAAAACCATTGAAAACCCATTAAATAAAAGAACACTTGTTTGTTTAACAAGAAAAGCCAAAATATCTTTCACTTTTGAACACCGTATCTTACTTTTCACTTGTGGTTGTACCACTGGAGAAAAATATTGCATGCAGTGTTCACACGCAGAAAATTATTTGGATCTTACAATGAAACAAACAAATATCATCTATATATTCAATTTAACGTTTCAATTACTTGCTGCTAGAATACGGTTGGCCTAAAGCAGTAGAAGAATATTTACAATTTCATTATTATTCAAATTTAAAATTGTCAAAATTGTTAAATATATTACTAAAATTTGTAGAAGTCTTTACCTCAATACACTGTTTGATCCAGAAGTGTCCACCCATCAGTTCCCAGTTCTGTGAACATGTTATGTAGAGTAGTCTCTCAAACACTCTACGAGGAATACTGCTGTTGAAAACCTTTAACATACCAGACGTGTAATAATATTAGTAGTATGCACAAAAAAAGTCTAAGAAAATCTGATACTGTGAAATCTTTAATCTCTAAATAAGCCATGCCGTGAGAAAACCAACATAGTGGGTTTGCAACCAGCATGGATCCAGATCAGCCTGCGCATCTGCGCAGTCTGGTCAGGATCCATGCTGTTCGCTTTTGAAGCCTACTGCAATTAGAGAAACTGTTAGTGAACAGCATGGATCCTGACCAGACTGGTCTGGATCCATGCTGGTCGCAAAGCCACTATGTTGGTTTTTCCATGGCATGGCTCAATTAGAATAGTAATAAAACATGACACCTTATCAATTAATTATTTACTTCAATTTCCCTTTTGGTCATTCTAAATGAACCATCCTGTCCAAATATTTTATTATTGGCAAGCTACTTTAGAAGTACATGGTATTTCTAGCATAGATCAACTGAGACCATAATCATTCTGCAAAACAGTATACTGATATAGCACAATTCAAAACCTATTGTCTTATAACTGCGGTATCATTCAATATATTCACCTCTACAAATTTTCCACGGATGAGTGGCTGCTGACATCTGAGACCAGCCAGAAAAGCCTGTTCTAATTTTGTTGTCAATTCTGTCCCACTCAGACCTTCATCCCTGAAAAGTATACATAGTACCACTCAAACCTATACAATCTCGAGAATGAGGTCATTTACTTAAAAAAAAAACAAGAGCTGTCTCCATAGGATGACACATGCCCCCGATGGCACTTTGAATGAATAGTTATGGCCAATGTTAGAGTTTAGGACCTTTGACCTACGGACCCGGGTCTTGCGCGTGACATGTCGTCTTACTGTGCCACACATTCATGCGTAGTTATTTTAAAATCCATGCATGAATGACAAAGATATGGACCGGACACGCCCATCAATGCACTATCATGAAATATGACCTTTAACGTCTAAGTGTGACCTTGACCTTTGAGCTACGGACCTGGATCTTGCGGGCGACACGTCGTCTTACTGTGGTACACATTCATGCCCAATAATTTTAAAATCCATGCATGAATGACAAAGATATGGACCGGACACGCCTGGGTCTTGAGCGCGACATGTCGTCTTACTGTGGTACACATTCATGCCAAGTTATTTGAAAATCCATCAATGGATGACAAAGATATGGACCGGACACGAAAATTGCGGACAGACGGTTCAAAAACTATATGCCTCCCTTCGGGTGCATAAAGAAAAGGTAAGTGTATTTCTATCTAGCGATTCATGAAAAGAAGTCATTAAAAGGTTTTTCTATTTTGAGCTCTAGCAGCCCCTAAAAGGGTCCAAGTGGTCCCATTTGAACAAACTTGATAGAGGACCTCACCAGGATGCTACAGACCAAATCTGGTGTGAAGCAGGAAGTTGTGCCTCATCAGAATATTAAATACCTGTAGATGTAGATGACAAGTTCTAGAAATTGTGCATTTAGTTCCTGATCATCACTGAATCTTTTCTCTATATGTACCATCAGTTTAACCAGCAAGATGGCCTTTTCTCTGATAGATGGCGACTGATTCAAGGCGATTGTTCCCTACAAAAATATCAAAATACATAACGTAAAAAGAGTAAAAAGAGAAACATCATAAGTACTGTAAATATTACTATTTGTGTTTTACCAAAAGTTTTAAAAGTAATTCTTTCACTAATGGTGGTCTTTACACACAATACTGTTTTTTTTTTTTGATTTCAGAACAATCATATCAAGTTTATTTTCCTATAAGAATGGAAGCAGAGGGACAACCCTGTCAAAAGTCCCTTTTGTACTAATTCATTTGACACAAACATGGTAGTGTGATTTTACCTTAGTTTTGACCCAGTCTTCAACCATTTTTGTGATAGCCTTCATTACTTTACTATCCGGAGTTTTCTCAATAAGGCCGACCAGGATCTGACCTATAAAACTCTTCCTCATTTCCATCGACATGACAACGACCCGATTCTTCACTAGGTCAAGGCTGAGTATGAGAAGTTCACTCGCAACTGTAAATATACATTACCATTTGATATAAAGTCATCTACTACTTTCAATTTTATTCTTCAATGAGAGTCTCCTAATATCTAAAAAGAACAGTATTTGCTTGAAAATTCTTAATAATTTGTTTAAATTTTACATATTGAGGGAAGTTAATATGAAAAGCTTATACAATAAAACTGATAAAATTACTGGCCAAACTGCATAACCAAAGATAAAATACAAAGATTTACATACAAGAAATGTACATAAAATATTCATAAAATATTAGATAAATTTTGAAATGTTAAAGATCAGCAATTATCTTTTCTGTGAATTCCAGACTAAATTTGCCAAAATCAAGACCTAACCTGGGCTAGCCTCAGTAGTGCTAGGTTGTAGATGCTCTCTGGCCATTTTGGTCAGTACTTTCATAAAAGTGGTGATCAGTCTGTCTATATAGCACTGGTTGTGTATACATGCTGCTTTCAATATCATCAGTGTACTAAACAACTGGGATGTTGATCCATTTGTTGCCCTGGAGAAATAAGTTCTATTTAAAAGAATTTAGAAAGGAGTGAAACAGTCTGAAACCTCTTAGTGGATAGTTGTTACTTCACTGTTCAAGTTAAAAATATGTGCAATCTAAATTCAATATGCAGATTTCTATTTTGTGCAATGCCTTTCATCACTTAATCATTTTGTGCATAGCCATACAGCCTTAATACTAAGCTCAAACCCTGATGAAACATTAAAAAAGGAAAACCTACTATAAATACAAAATTTATACATTCATGAAATTAAGACCATTATCTTAAGTTACAGACAGCTTTATCCATACACATAGCACTGACGGGAGAAAAATACTGAATACTGAAGCCATGTCTGTGAGTTCACTGGCCCTTAAATGCAGAAGAAAAAACAATACAAACTTGTCATAATTAGTGAGTCCCTCATAGACCACCTTGCTGACACATGCATACAGACATTCCAGTTCCTCATATTTTGATGCCACATTAGAGTTTACTGGTTCTGTCGGGAAAAAGCTCATCAGTCGTGACAACAGACTGTGTACTCCTCGTATAACCTTTGTGTTAGGACAGTTCATGCAGGCAGCTATCCCTCTTTGCAGAGGCTTAAAGCTGGCCAGTATCTGTTCTTTTTTCTGTAATGAACAAGTGTTTAAATAGTTACTTTTATTTCATCAAAAATACAGAAACATCTTAAGAATAATGTTATAAAATAATGTGTCACATAATAGAGTGGGTATAAATTTCCTAGGTATAAAATTGTGTGGTTTAGTTTAAAACAGCTACCATATTTCATTGAGTTATGGATTCATGGATTTCTATTTTTCATAACTTTACTTGTCTGATGAGATTTCATTTCATGGATTTAAGCAACAACAATAACCACAAATTAGTCCCTCACAGATATTAATGATTTCACAGTAATGTCACATGAAAAAGAATATCTACATAACTTAAATCAAAATCAGGATCTAATTACAAGTACTGACACAACCACAAAAATTAGTGCCCCATGAATACTAATGACTTCACAGCATTCTTTCTTATTATAATACAAGATAGAATTAAGTTTCCCAAACAGAAAGCTTATGTCATTTTTAACCTTTATCATGCTGGACACGATTGATTCTGCCTTTGCGTCCAGTGAAGATTATGATCAACCTGCACACCCATGCAGTCTGATCATGATCTGCACTGTTCGTTATTTAGTCAGTATCTTTTTGGTAAGCATCCCTTTTGACAGTTAATGGTACTGTCCAAATTGAAAGATGGACAAGTTCATTACAGAAATTCAGATGGGTAAAGGTTAACTTACCAGTATAGTTAGAAGGAAGCACAATAACTCTAATGCTGTACATATGTTGTTGAAATTTGGCTGTTGGCTTTCTACAGTGTTCAGAAGTTTATCAAACCACGCCAGCTTCAACTCTGTGTTCGGCCATACATCCGGTCTCAAGGCCATTTTCAACAGGGCCACACATCTTCTTGACAGCACCTCTCCTGGTGAACCTGCTACCTCACTCACCTGAATAGGTATTATTTCATAAAACAAATAGCTACATGGTTTATATTCAATGTTCACTGCGATATTGAATATATTGTATATTATACTCAAGTGCAATTTCATATCAGCAGTATTTTATCGGTGGATTACTTTGTTTGGTTTTACCTCACATCAACATAATTTAAGGTCATAAGGCGTTATTCCAGCATTTGATTGTAAATGTAAATACAAGATACCCCTCCATATATTATTACAGGCATGGGTGAGGACCTCGGTAGAACTATTTTGAAAGTAACACTTCTCCAAGAGTTTTCCAACAAATCATCAATTAACAGCACTATAATTTATACAGGAAATATCTGATAAACTATGTTACCTGGCAGGCTATCCTTAGTAGGAAATTCACAACCGCATCACAGTACTGTTTTTCTATAGGTTTGCTACTCTCAATGGACTTTGTGGCTGGATCTGGGCTTCCCACGGCACCAGATGAGTATCGAGCCTTCTTCACCTCACCTGGTGGGTCAACTGAGCCGGCCCTCTTCACTGACCCAGGAGTGGCATCACCTGATCCCTGTAACACATGTAAGCGAAATGTTATACCTGGTACAAAAACCAATAAACCACTAAAAGTTTGAAGCAAGTACATAGATGTAGTTTTACATACTAACAAAAACAAGAGCTGTCTGATGACAGCGCACTCGACTATTTAAAGAATTGATTGAAGAATGGGGTCAAAATATTTCCACAGATATTCAGACAAAAGAAATAAATAGATTAGACAAACAATGTTCTTGTATTACTTTGATTTCGATAAGTCTTGCACTAAATGGCAATGTATGAGCCAATTTCAAAGTCCAAAAAGGGCCATAATTCAGTCAAAATAGTTATGTACTCTTGCCTACAGATGTAAATCATAATGATAAGCAAGTGTTCAAAGTTTAAAAGCCATATGTCATATAGTTTTGACAAAACATGGACTTGTATGAAAACAGAACCAACTTCAAAGTCCAAAAAGGGCCATTATTCAGCCAAAATAGATGACAGAGTTAATATGTTCTCTTTCTTTCTACAGATAGAGACTATTATACTAAACAAGTGATAAAAGTTTCAAAGCCATATGTCAAACACTTCACAAAAAATATGAACTGGTACGAAAAACTTAACCAAGATTTCTAAGTCAAAAGGGGCCATAATTCAGCCAAAATCCTTGACGGAGTTATGTACTCTTGCCTATAACTGGACATGGTGATGGTAAACAGGTGTTGAAAGTTTCAAATCTTTATCTCAAAAGACTTTGTCAAAATATTAACTGGTACGAAATATTAACCCAGATTTCTAAGTCAAAAAGGGCCATAATTCAGCCAAAATCTTTGATGGAGTTATGTGCTCTTGCCTATAACTGGACATGGTGATGGTAAACAAGTGTTGAAAGTTTCAAAGCTTTATCTCAAAAGACTTTGTCTAAATATGAACTGGTACGAAAAACTTAACCAAGATTTCTAAGTCGAAAGGGGCCATAATTCAGCCAAAATCCCTGATGGAGTTATGTACTCTTGCCTATAACTGGCCATGGTGATGGTAAACAAGTGTTGAAAGTTTCAAAGCTTTATCTTAAAAGACTTTGTCAAAATATGAACTGGTACGAAAAACTTAACCATGATTTCTGAGTCAAAAGGGGCCATAATTCAGCCAAAATCCTTGATGGAGTTATGTGCTCTTGCCTATAACTGGCCATGATGATGGTAAACAAGTGTTGAAAGTTTCAAAGCTTTATCTCAAAAGACTTTGTCAAAATGTGGACTGGTACGAAAAACTTAACCAAGGTGTGACGCCGACGCCGTGGTGAGTAGGATAGCTCTACTTATTCTTCGAATAGTCGAGCTAAAAACTGTATCCAGCTTCAGTAGGTCAAATTTTTATTTTCTTATGAACTGAAATTGCTTAAGACATCCAGTGGATTCTAGATATTTAATACCAGCATATTATTCTCAAACATGTGATTATAAATTTAAAGAAACCAGTAGATCTATACTGCAAAAAGATAGGAAACACCAAATATGCAGCAAGTTTTAACCCCTATATCTTCATATAGCTTAATAAAGGAAATGGACCTATCATGACACTTAATTACTCATGGAGTAATTCAACTTTTTTCAGCCCTAAATAGCTTACCATGCAAATAGCTTTCTGGAGAAAGCGGGAATGCTGAAATCGCCTGCCGAGAAGATGTCATTTGCCAGCAATAAAGTCAACAGGAATACTTTCTGTAAACAGCAACTATATAGATGTTAAATGGCTAGGAACGACTAGTTAATAAACATATAAACTTACATCAGCTGGATCATTGTCCTCCTTAATTCTCTGTATTTCCCACTTGATTATCACCTCCGCCAAATCTACTGCAAGCTTACGATGTTCTATTGTTGCCTGAAATTACAACCAATTTGTATGTATTTCCCAGATCTTACTAAACAATCCTCCTCACAAAACCTGTCATCATAATATGTTCGGTTGAATGCCTTTTTTACCTGTATTACCGTATTAACATAGTCAGACCTACCCCATTCTACATATACAAATGACAACTTCTACACAAGAATCAAAAGTGAATGACTTCAAACTTACTGCTGTTAGTCAATCTTCACGGAGACCACTTGCCTGAGAAATAAACCTATGAACTCCTATTAACTCCTGATTCTGTTGAGCCAACCGCATACAAACAGCTATATTATTATGGCAACTTCTGCCTTACAAGTGAAGAAGCGCCTAATACATTACGACTCTTCAGCAAAATTCAACCAGCATCCACAAGCAAGTTGATTGGTTTCCTCATATGAAATACATGACCCTGGCAAGCTATAAACAAATGACTTCAGTTCAAACTCTCCCATACAATCGGACTGCTTGTTCATTCTAATGGATTTCGAGTAACACCAACACAACTTTAGTTTATCTGGTAACTTATGCACTATAACTGTAGGAGAAGGCCACAGATGCTGCCTTGGGACAAGCAGGGCACCTTGGAAGAATCCAATCTAATTATTGCAGGTATAAAGCTTTCTCTATTGCACAGTGCACTTAAAAGTTTCTTTGCTTTATTTATCTATTTTATTCTTTTTTTTGTTGAGTTCAAAATCACATTGACACAGCTTAGGTAACATGGTGACTTTCCAGCTTTTGATGCTGGAGAAAGACCCCAGTGCCCCTCCAGACATTGTGTCAAGCATGGACAGGCATTTGGGTAGAACCTTCAACCTTTCTTAAACCAGCTGGATGGCTTCCTCACATTTAGAATTGTACACCGTAAGTAAGATCTCTACCCCACATCGGCCTAGTTAAGCTATTCAAAGTCAGAGACCTTTGCCACTCAAGCACAGGAGCCACCTATACTTCATTAAGCCAGTTAAGACGATGTGTGAATTAAAGAATACACTTACACTCTGTGTAAAGCCCAGTCTCTGTAAGGAGTTCACCATGTGCTGTATGAGATGGTGCCTGACGGGGTAATACACCTTGAAATGTCTGACCACCAGCTGTAGTATATGTACCAGCTGGGCAACAGAATGACCATCTTCTACTATAATCTTCTTGGTCCAGTGGGTCAACATTCCCTGATAAATTTAACAAGATCCAGTCAAACAATTTCATTACAGCTTAAAATAGTTATGCAGTTTGCACTACTTAACACAGTAACTTGAAAAAATTAAATAATTCAGCAAGAATTTGTAAGACATGTGACAAAAGCAGAAATTAAGCTCTTACAAAAAAACTTCTATGGTATTTAACAAACATATATCACAGATCAAAGGCAAAAAGGGAAAAAGCTGACAAATTGAAATATCTATGATAAGTGTATCACTCACATTTCCATCTTCCATTCTACCAGGCATGGCTGGTGTAAGTATTTCTAGTGCCTGCCTGACTACAGCTCTAGCTTCTACAGCATGGGCCTTCAGTAAACTATGGAACACCTATGAAATAGAAAATGAATATACATTTAACCGACAGATTTTCTTTCAGTCATGAAACTGACTTCAAAAGATGTAAGAAAGAAGAACATCCTACATTATTATAATGATTGAAGTAGAAACTTGCTCTTTTCCATTTATAGGTACTATAGTGAATATTCAGCTTTTTTTTTTTGGTTAATTCAAAATCCATGCATTCATATCCACATGAAATGACTGTCCTTGCCACTGCATAAAATATAATGCTCAAAAAATTAAAATGATGTCGAAGTGTTAGCGTTAACTTTATAAATAGAGTACCTGTAGGACAATACGCTTGTGTATAGCAAACTTTGCTATGATGTGCGACAGTAGAAGATGACCATGATATTTTGTAGCAGGGTCTATACAGTTCTTCATCAACAAACACGGCCAGGCAAAGGTCATCAGTCTCCTCAGCTTGTTACCTTGTTTTCTGAAAATAAAAATAATATGTCATTGTTCCTTGAAACAGAAATGTAACTGACTTGTTTCCTTAAAACAGAAATGGAATTCCCAAACATCTTGCATTTCTGAGTGTTACACATAAGACATCAAATTTTACGAATTTCAAATAAACACAAGATTTCAAAATACAAGCATTATCTCATTTTACAAGTATCTATCTGACAACACAGGTTGTAAATCTGAATATTTCTGCTTAATGTCATCTTGCTTGCTAGCACAGTTTGTATCAAATTTACTTGCTAGCAAACTCAAGAATAAGTTAATATGTTAACTTACTTATTGGCAGCATCGTGAACATGTGGAGCAGCTTGTTCCACCAAAAGTGATGAGAACTGAAGTAACAATATCCTCACAGCATCAGAATTCCCGAATGGATTTTCTGGATCTATAACCTTGTTAATAAACACACTGACAATGTTATCCGGATTATCCTGGTCCGGTTGAGCTGGTCCACCAATCAATTTCTCACCATCTCCCGATTCAAACGACTGTTGGAAGCAAGGTAGGAGAACATACTGTATAATCTGAAAAATAGATACATTCCTTAGTTACACCGATTCCTGAAATTTGTGTTCAATGCTTAAAAACTTGTATATTTTCGCCACAGAAAAAACTTGCTCTGACCTAAGGTAAACTAACTTAATCTAGATTTAATAGAGATATACATACTGACAAAGTTTTATGAAGTATATCTGACAATGTTTAATGAAGATCAAGTCAAAAATGTTGTCTCAAGAGAGTTAACAAGCTTTTTCTATGATCTGGCCTAGTGGCCTAGTGCAAGATGTCAAATAACTTAGTTTTGAATTCAATCTTTATTCATAGACACAGACATTCTGACAAAGCTTTATGAAGATCAAGATGAAAATATGGCCTCTAGAATGTCAAGGTTTTTTTTATAATTTTACCTAGTGATATTGTACCACTCTATCATCTACATATTTTAACACATGTAACCGAATATGTGCAATACCGTTTTGTTTCATAATTTTAAACATCTATCTAATTTATTTTTCTATGCAAGTTATATGGAACAGAAAAAACAAGCTGAACCTATGTAACGTTTAGTCAGAAAATTGACATTATGACAAAAACTACACAATACCTTAGCTTTGAGGATTTGATTCCATGAAGCATCATGAAAAACTTCCACAAATCTGAAGAAAGCCTTCCTCTTCCAATCCACAGAGTAACTCTGAAAGACAGAATTTACAAATAAACTTGATGTGCTAGGTCTGCTTACTTTGCAAGTCAACTGAGAATTCCCGTAAGCAGAATTACTTCCCCCCTTTTTTGTGCTTGCAAATTAAGGGAGTCCGTTGGCAAACTCTTATGCATTGCAACAAATTCAAATTATAGCCCATCATGAATAAGTCACTTCCGTGTTCCTTAATTCAATAACTTGTACAACTAAGATAAAACAAACCACATCATGTTGATATTATGCTCTCTGGCAAATTTACAATACTATTTTACAGACATTTTTCTCAAGGATTCCATGAAAATACATTTGAATCTGCCTTAGCAGTCAAAGCCATTGCTTTTAACCGCTGGTCAGCTGACTTCCCAGACTGACTTTCCATTTAATTTCTACCTGTCTTAAGCGACCACCTGCCTTTACAAGCCAAACTGTGTCATTCCCTTGTCTGACCACTTAATATGAGTTTAACTGTAAAGTATTATTATGCTATACATTGACAGGATTATTCAAAGATAATTTTTCAAAATGTTTTGGAATACTCACTGCAGCAACAGTGTTGTCCAGGAAGTCCTTCACAAACTGGTACTGTGGAACATGTCTTGATGTGAAACATCTCAGTATATGAAACAGCAGCTCTATCTCATTCACATTATGCCTGAAAATATAATAAAGTTCAATCAGACATATTGATCACCTGTATTAAACAGCCACCTGCCTTAAGCAGGCAGATTATGTCACTCCATTGACTGGCTGCAATTGATTATGTTGCAACCTCGAATAGCTGCTTGATACAGGTCTGACAGTAAACTGAGACTGGCTTCACTAACTTCCTGATTGGCGACTTTTTCACAATACAAAATATCAGATATCTGCATCAGTATTGAAAAACTGTAAAATCAGACCTGCTATTTTTTTGGGGGGTGGGGGGATGGGGGGGGGGGTGCTTTGTCAATTTCAAATTATAAACAATTCATGAATTTTACTTATTTGTCAGGATTTAATTCTGTACTGTGACAATCCATATAAATAAGTTCCAAATCAATATATGATTTTACTATACACAAACTTTTCGGTATTAAAATATGAAGCAACAAAGTCTGCTTAGTAGTGTTAAGAAACACCACAACTGATTGTCAACTGAAATTAGTATTGATATCAAGACAAGATCCTAGCATACAATTTGTTTTGAGCATTTAGGAACACATTTTGTTATGAACATTTGAGTATTCATTTTGTTACAAACACTTGAGTATACATTTCATTACTTACTTGAAATAATTCAGCAAACATTTCACAACCAGGGATGGGACTTTCCAATGTGTGTAGTCTGTAATATCCTGTACCTGTAAAATGTCCAAACGTACATTTACAGGAATATCAAAATGACTACTGGTTTCATAATAAAGGAGAGAACATCATTTTCACACTTTCTATGGCAAGAGATTCGACCACAGCTTTCACAATTTCCCACCAAGCACTGGTCAATAATACATCAGCAATCCTCAAGGATACCAGTATTTAACGTATGTTATAAGAAATTTCTCAACAGTCAATGTTGAATAAAGACCAAAAACACCGATTGAATTATAAAATATTGCAGTGAAAGCTTACTCTTTCATACTGAACATGGGATTCCAGTGTCTTCATGTCTGGTGCTGGAAAAACTCAACTTATATCCCATGGGTACAGAAGAGTTTTTTATGACATAAAAGATGTCATAACAAATTACATTTATTAATGAAAGATAAATTTATAATGCTAACATAAGAAAAGAGTGCTTTTAATAGGTATTTGCTTTATATTACTTCTACTTTTATCAGTAGAGCAGTATGTAAGAAAAATAATCAGGCATTGGTTGTAGAACCAGCAAATGTCCCGCAACTGACAAAACAGTTACTCTTGATATACATGTACACCAGTCCTTATATTTTTTGCTACTTACAGATTTATCTGCTTGAAATTCATCTGTCACCCAGATCTTCTTCAAACATGTTACCTGTACAGAAAAGATGAAATAGACACAAGTCTTTAAAACTCTGAAATGCAGACTGTTAGTATACCCTGAAAGGTATAATCTGCAATATCCTGTTTTAGCAGGTCTATTAAATCAACGTAAATTATGTATTTTTAATAAAAAGGGAAAAACTATAAAATAAATCCTCTCATGTCTGACTGACTAGTTTGTGTATCCAAACTATACTCAAGCTAATTTCACTTCTGTGCATTGAAAAAAAAATTAACATCAATTTGAACAGACAGCCGGGAATGGTTAGACAACATTTCATATTCATGTCTGATAAGTGTATTGTGATAATTATAACCCGATGTTCTTATTCCCTTTTTGCGCTTTAAAATCACATCTAAAAACACCATCCATGAAAACTGAACTTAGTACCCAAGGATGTTTCAACAACTATCAATCTTTATGTTTAATAAAAGTCTTATGATAAAATTATACTTGGGTACTCTAATTCCTTGCCTGTGCTTTAAAATACAGACAACAATAACAGCTACATGAATTCTGGTATATTCATTAACTTACCAACTGAGGATGGTTAGACAACCATTCGTCCTCATGTCTGATGAGTGTATGTGTTAGAACTATACCCTGGTACTCGAGTTCTCCTCGTGCAGCAGGTGTCACACTCTGTTGATGCTGATTTATTGTCAAAGTAAGCTGAGCCTGCAACATACAGAAAGTAGTTAAAACAACTTTCAATGGTTGTCAGGAACCAAGAGGGTCATGATGACCCTGGATCGCTCACCTGAGTAATATGAGCTGCATGTTTCAAAAGCCAAATTGATGCTAAAATATTAAGAAAGTAAGTCAGTAGGTTACATTTATGGTCACTGAAAGTCAGTTTAAAGATTGGTGTGCAAACTGTACATGTCATCCAAATTTCAAGACTGTATCATAAAAAAACAAGAGCTGTCGGAGGACAGCAACGCTCGACTATTCAACAGCCTTGTCGATTGAATGAATACCAAAGTCGAAAAAGGGGCATAATTTAAAAAAATCAAAATAGGGTTATGGAACCTGCATAGTGCTTATCAGCTCATGACAGTGGACAAGTGTGTGAAGTTTCAATCCATTCCCATTATGAGGGTACTGAGATACCAGCTTACATATAAGAATTTAACCCAAAACTCCTAAGTTTAAAAAGGTGCATAATTTTGTAAAATGCAAAGTTGAGTTATTGACCCTTTGCACTGCATGTCATATCATGACAGTGAACAAGTGTGTGAAGTTTCAATCCTTTCCCATTAGTGGATACTGAGATACCAGCTTACATACAAAACCTTAACCAAAAAATTCTAAGTCGAAAAAGGGGCATAATTTTGTAAAAAAGCAAAATAGAGTTATGGAACCTGCTTTGTGCATGTCAGATCATGACAGTGAACAAGTGTGTGAAGTTTTAATCCATTCCAATTAGTGAGTACTGAGATACCAGCTTACATACAAAACCTTAACCAAAAAATTCTAAGTCGAAAAAGGGGCATAATTTTGTAAAAAAGCAAAATAGAGTTATGGACCTGTGCAATGTAAGTCAGTTTATCACAGTGAATAAGTGTGTGAAGTTTCAATCCATTCCCACAAGTGGTTACTGAGATACCAGCTTACATACAAAACCTTAACCAAAAATTTCTAAGTCAAAAAAGGGGCATAATTTTGTAAAAAAGCAAAATAGAGTTATGGGACCTGTGCAATGTAAGTCAGTTTATCACAGTGAATAAGTGTGTGAAGTTTCAATCCATTCCCACACGTGGTTGCTGAGATACCAGCTTACATACAAAACTTAACCAAATCGGGACGCGGACGCGGACGCAGACGCCGACGCCGACGCCGACGCATGGGCGAGTACAATAGCTCTACTATTCTATGAATAGTCGAGCTAAAAACAAGTAGGTCAGTAGGTCAAGGTCATTGTTAAGAGACCCTTATCACTTGGGATCATCAGGTAATTATAATTGAACAGTCCAGGAACTATATCTGTTAATTTTTTAAGTATTTTTTCCTATATAACTCAAATAACAAGTGACCCCCAGGGCAAGGCCTCTTTTCACCCCAGGTGCATAATTTGAACAATCTTGTTAGAGATCCTCTAGGTAATGCTACATACAAAATATCAAAGGCCTAGGCCTTGAACTTTCAGACAAGATGATTTTTAAATTTTTTCCTAAAATATAAGTCTATGTAAAACTTGCAACCCCAAGGGCAGGGCCTCTTTTCACCCCAGGGAAATAATTTGAACAATTTTGGTAGAGCACCACTAGGCAATGCAACATAACAAATATCAAAAGCCTAGGCCTTACAGTTTCAGGCAAGAAGATTTTTAAGTTTTTTCCTATACAAGTCTATGTAAAACTTGGGACCCCTGGGGCTGGGCCTCTTTTCACCCCAGAGTAACAAATTGAACACTCTTGGTAGAGGATCACTAGGCAATGCTACATACCAAATATCAAAGGCCTAGGTCTTGTGGTTTCAGACAAAAAGATTTTTAAGGTTTTTTCCTATATAAGTCTATGTAAAACTTGGGACCCCCAGGTGGGGCCTCTTTTAATCCCAGGGGCATAATTTGAACAAATTTCATAGAGGACCATTAGTTGATGTCACATGCCAAATATCAAGGCTCTACATCTTGGGGTTTTGGACAAGAAGATTTTTAAAGTTTTTCCTTTCAGTTGCTATGGCAACCAGAGTTCTGCATAGAATTAAATTCTTTGAATAATTTTGAAAGGGGACCTTCCAATGATCCTTCTTGTGAAGTTTGGTGTAATTCTGCCCAGTGGTTTTCAAAGATTTTTTTAGAAAATGTTGACAGATGCACAACAGACTACGGTTGACACACGACGGATATTGAGCGGTCATAAAAGCTCACCATGCGCCTTTGGCTCAGGTGAGCTAAAAATATGTAGTAAAACCTGATGACTTATGATACTGGTTGATTATCATTAGGTTTATTTGCTTGATATGTGGGTAACACCACACTTATACACCAATATTCGTCAATGTTTAAAGTTTGAAACTTTAATAAGAGTTATATTTAAGAATGGCAAATGAAAAATATTTGCCAATAAAATAACTACAGTATATTTTATGAGCCATCACTAGTTGCACAAGTAACATTCCTGCAAAGTTTCATTGCAATTTATGCATATATTTGACGATTCCAGAGCAAAATGAAAATTTAGCATTTTTAGGACTAAGTTTCAGACTTAAACCATTGATGAATATGGACCCATGAGTCATTTAGTTATGTTACTGCAGCCTGGTAACCTGCCAAGTGTTCTGCATTCATTGAGCAAGTGCCAAAATAATGTTCCCGAGAATAACAGACAAAACTTTAAACATAAATAAGATGTAAAATACTAAATACTTCAGACCTGATGTATTCAGTGTAATACTTGGTGGAGCATTCCCTTCTCCCGAGACTGAACTTGCATCATTTACATTGGCAGTCAAGAGCTACCTACCCTACAAACTGACTTGCAACACTGACACATACACTTTTGATGAACTAATGCAGATATAGACATTTTTTTTTGGTAAAGTACAAATTGTGTAGTACAGAAATGTAAGAAGATTATATCTTATGCTTGGATGTAACTGAAAATAAGATGTGGCAAGTGTGCTTACATTTTCTAATTGTGCCAATATTAAAACAAATTCTAGAAATTGAAACCATAATGTATACCTGTGCATTTCCTGTAAGCATGGAAACCAGTTTAAGCACCTGTGTTTTCATCACATCTCTGAATGGCTGACCGTCTTTGTGGCCCAGTAGGTACTGAAAAACATTTGAATTTTTTTTATTTAGCTTAATCTTATACTCAATGAAGACTGCAGAGGAAAAGCTGCCCTTACCTAGCACATTTTTACAATTGCTGAAAATGATGCTACTTCCCCTTATAATATACATGCTGAACTTTTTTATTGCTGTTGTTAGGTTCAAATTCACACCAACACAGTTATGTTATATGGCAATTTTCCAGCTTTCTATGGTGGATGTAGACCCCAGCAGTCCTTCCCAGCATTACTTCAGAAACGGGCAGGCACCTGGGTAAATCCACCAATATATGTTCAACTATTAATAACAAACATTCTATGCAGGATTTTTATCATGCTTTCCACTTCAATACTCGCACATATTTTGATTATCATTTGATCATATTAACGTCTGACATTAATTTAACATTTTCAATGTGTATAGTGCTAATATGTTTTAAAGAAGAATAAAACATTAATAATTTTATGTTTTCATTTTTGATTGGTATATCATCTCACCAACATAATTACAGGTCATAAGGTGACTTTCCAACTTTGCATGGTGGAGAAAGACCTCGGGTACCTCTTGAGACATTTCAAACAAGAGCAGGCAACTGAGTAAAACCATCTAGCTGGATATAGTTCTCCTCAAATAAAAGAGTTCTACACCCCAAGTGAAGTTTAAAACCCATAGCATCAAGTGGCAAGTGACCCACTGTCAATGTGTTGATGACTCTGTCATGGAGTTTTGTAGTTTTTTTTTACTGTACCTATTGAACTACATTTTGTAAATCTAAATCACTGTATATAGCTCAATGACACCTACCACAAAGTATCTGAGGTACTGCATATCTCTGATGTTTGTATCATTCATCAGGTAATCTACTGTCTGAACTGGGTAACGTACCAGGAACTTCCTCAATGGCTCCCGGAAAGGACTTCCAGGCTGAAAACATACAAATATTTTCATATCTTCAGATACGTTTCCCATATTCTTGTCAGGGATTTTCCAAAGTATAGTCTTATCATTATTTCTGGCACAGACAGACATGACAGTAAAACAATTAAATTTAATTATGCAAGATGTATGGCTAATATGAAGAATGGTGTTTTATCAATGAATTCTACCCTAGCTATAAGTGCAACTGAATATATATTAAACCACATTAAATGTCCTCTTAAGAAACTATAGGTGTATCCATAGGACACTGATGCCCCCACTTCCTGTCACTATACGGTTATATGTTACTTCCTATGATAATTACACCACTTTGTTTGGAAATGGTAAAACCAGTTTCAGATATAAGAACAAGCAAACAGTAGTTGTTTACAAAGTCATTCTGATGACTTTGGTACTGTGACTAAAAACTGCCTCTGACAAGCATTGCCTTACCTCCATTAAGAGTGACTTTTCTCCAAGCAAAGCAACCTTCAATAAAGGTTCAATCATTTTCTTACTGGCTGCTGGTATCAGGTGGAATATGTTGATGATGGCAGCACAAATCTTCAGTTCCTGCAGTAAAACATTAATTCAATGGTTTGAAATCACCACAAACCATAGACATTGAAATGGAAATCTTACTTATTAATATTGTTTTATCATAATTCAGTAAATGGCTGGTTATAACAATCAAAGTATCAGTATTAGTAATGGTTGCGCTGTCGGTCGCCAATGGCGCCAAATGCGACAATTTACAAAATCTGGCTCTAATTTGGGTCAGTTGGCGAAAGTCTGTGGCGACAACAGGTGACACCAAAATTGCAGTCCACCATCAGTTCTCTTGAGAGATTGCTGTCCGAGAAGTCAGGCTTGAGACTTAAGGAATTTACTGACTCTGTTCCTGAGGTTCCACAGGTAGGGGAAGATGGTTTGTATACATTTGAATATAAAGGTCACACAATCAGAGATGGTGAGAAACAGCGTAGAGAAGCAGGTAGTGTTTGTGAACAGTTTGTAAATGGTGTCATTCGTAGTCTGAATGCAAGGTTCTCTGACAATGAAGATGGTGCTGTCTTGACAGCTATGAGTAATATTTTCAACCCACTTGTAGAAGCAGGCTCTAAACCAGGGGATGTAGACGTAGCAGCAGAGTATATGAACCAGATAGGGTTTGAGAACAGTGGTGAGGAAATTCAGTTATTTGTAGAGTTTGTCCAGTCCTTAGTACAAGAGAAAAACAAATCTATTAGAACCTCTAAGGATGTAGCCAATTTAGCCATTAGAAAGAAACAGGTATATCCTGTTACTGCTGAGTGTGCAAGTAGATTCTTGGTAGCACCTGTCTCCACAGTAGATTGTGAGAGAGGGTTTAGCAGGCAGAACTTAATAAAAACGTGTTTAAGGAGTAAAATGTCTGTGCAGTCATTAGATAGACTACTTAGAATATCAATTGAGGGACCTGAAGTCAAAGACTTCCCATATGATAGAGCCTTTAAGAAATGGGCATTGATGAAAAATAGAAGAATTTTGAAATAAATGCTGTGAATCTTGAGTCTGGTAAACCTGATGATGTTCCATAACAAACAAAAACAAGAATTTTAATTACTAAATTGACAATGTTTAATACTGTCATATTTGTTGTATTGTTTTCTCTGTTAAACATAAACATTATTTTTAAACAGACTGATATACATGTAACAAGTGAATAGGAGATTTTTTGCTGAAATAGTTGTTTTGTTAATTTTCCGTCTGCTCAACATGTATTTTTGTACTTAAGTATTCAATGAAAACATGTGTACATACAATAAGGAGAATTTCAGTTAAATGATGATTAAGTACTAGAAATGTTAGTATGCTACTAGTCTACTAGAACTTAAGTATGAGCTTTGTTAAGTTTTATTTAACAACAGCCTACATGTACAAGTGTCTTTAAATGTGCTTTGTGAAGTGTTGTGTAAAACAGCTGACATGTACCAGTACCTTTCAGATATGGTTAAGAGAAACACTCATTTTACAAAATAGTCTTTAATCTGTGCTTGTTATTTTTGTATTTGTTTCGTAGTCTTGAAAATAGAACTGAAAATAAATGAAGTTGAATTTTAGTATTTGTTTTTGTTCTTGTAGTTTATAACGCAGGTAAAATGAACTTTCATTTCCCATCTTCCTCTGGCACCAATGTTGGCTCCAGTGGCTCCTCCTTGGCTCCAACTTTTGCCAAATGGCGAAAGTGTTGGCGACAGCTAAAAAATTTCCAGAGCCATCCCTGATTACTGACTGGTTCCTACTCAAATCATGTGACTGTTTTCAATCCTAAATCATAGAACTACTGACTGGTTCTTCAAAAACTTATTCGCATTACTGACTGGTTCTCACTTCAAAGTCTGTCATAAAACCACAAGTAGGTTAAATTATACAAATGAAAAAAAGTTCTCAAAATTCATTGAACAGCTGAAATTCTACAAATAAAAAGTAAGTTTTCATTACTTGTCCAGTGGCTCGAACTTGACCTGACTTCTGGCTTTGTTGAGCTATCTCTAACCACTTCCTCAAATGTGTCTGTAAATACAAAATAACAAGCTATATATTATGCTATACTTATTATGCTATTGACTGTACTGCATGTGTGTGCATATTAGGGTCTAGCATCTTTTTCAACAATTTTTAACTCATATAAAGGACAGTGTCTACTTGTAGCAGTAAGCACAATGCCCACCTTTATACTGCTGCCTCACTGCAGTATCACACAAAAGGCAGGTGATATGATAACTCACAATCTTAAAACTACTCACCAACAGTTGTTCACACAGCTTCTCATTGAAAGTGTTGGGGAAGAGTTGTGTCAGACTGGACAGACGCTGGATCACATTAAGGTCAAGGTTACGATAGTCTCCAAGCATCAGCAGCAGGGGTCGCATAGCACCATGAACTATCTCCATCTCTATATGACCGCTGGCAATAAACTGAAAGAGAAAATTCTTTCATCATCATCATCATAATCATCCTAACCATGATCATCAGGAAAAACGCTTGTGGTTCATACTCACCAAAATTCAGAGGCTTCAATTAAGAAATGCCAAGTTTTCACTTGCTCTACAGTTGCTTAAAATACAAGAATGCTTGTGTATTGAGGAACAGCTGCCCTGGTTGGATTTCAAATATTATGTAAGCTACAGCTTCATCAGCTGACATCTCATTCATTACACCAGTGAAATTGTAACTTCAGCTGAACTTTGTTCGCTCGAACTCAGATAATTCTAACACCACACTTCCCTCGAACTTATCATTAGGTCCAGGTAAAATCCCTATATAATGTGTATTGTTTGATCGCTCAGAATACTGATAACTCCAACAGATTTTGACGTTCCTAACAAGTTTGAGCAAACAAATTTCGACCATACATTGTATATGCCAGAAACAATTATGAAGGAATTTAAAGAACAAGACAGTACCAGGAATGCCTTTGTAGAATAATAAAGAAAATGTAAAGAGCTATACACGAAATAAAGTTCTGTTGGATACACTACAACAATTTTAAGCGTCAATAGGGTAAGAAGTATTACATATTAGCTCACCTTTTTCATACAGTCATGAGCAACCTCCTGTAGTTCACTGGTTTTACTGTTCAAGGCTTTATACAACACTTGAAATATCTTCTCTCTCTTAGTGGAGATATAAGAACAAGCTGCCAATGCTCCTGTAACAATTATTATCGTAAAATTTACACAACAACTGAGTTAAACCTGTCTAAAAACAAGCAAAATGATGTTTGTATACCATGTATTAAAACCTGAACTAGCAATATTCCTGACATTATTTTAAAGTAAAATCTTGTATAACATGATCTCTATCTGAAAATTTGAAAATTCATATTTACAATTCAATGGTTAAGGTAATGGGCCTGTAATGACAGTCAATTCAGAAACATAAGGTAACTTACTGAGAGCACTTTTCCTCAGAGGTAACAGGTTGGTAACTGACTTGTAACATGGTAACTTCAGTAACACTGAGTCTTCAGCATCACACAAATTTTGTAACTGTACAATTAGAAAGAAAGAAATATTAATTAGTAACAATTTTATTTCACAAAAGAAACAATTACTTTTAATAGAACAGAACTTTGTAAAACTGATTTCACCCACCTCCTTCCACCCGACTTACACAAAAATTTAAACATAAGAAGATTTCAATCAATCAAAGTGGCCTAAATGTTCTTGATCCTTAAAGAGATACCAATAAATCTCCAATTTTCTTTGCAATCTACAGTCAGTTTTCCAGTTGGAAGTAAAATTCAAGAAACTGACACAAGAAGAACATAGTTACTATCTTGGAAATAAACCTAAAATTTTCCAAAAAAGAATTAACTGGTTAAATAAAAATAACTCACCTCTGAGAAGTATACATTGTGCTCTGTAATACTAAGATCTATTGTGAACAGTCTGGGATTCAAACTTGTGCAGAATGTATTACCATCCTGAAGAAATACAGAGTATGTCACAACCTTTTCACACTTTTACTCCTTTGGATTCAAACTGCCTTGCAAACATAGATACAGAGTATCAGTAGCAAACTTTGACTGAATATTACAACTTAAGAGATTATTTGTCTTGCCGTGAACTGAATATAAAACCAATCAAATGGTAGTCTCATAGTCTTCTACTGCAATTTTGGTAAAATTCATGCTGATTTTTTTTTTTTGCTAAAATTTACAAATAATTGCACTCACAAAATCAAAATATTTGTGAATGTTAATCTGCCTGAAGTCCTTAATACAAAAACTTACATTTTATGAAACTCAAGTACCACAAAATAAGGCTGCTAACCATGAAATCACAAAGTAAAGCTACGTGGTCTACTCATAAAAAATACTGCAAGTGTTGGACAAATTTTCCCCCTTATGTCAATAAAAAATATTTCATCATCTGAGATAAGTAAAATTTTCATCTAGCATGTATGATATACATGTCATAAATGCAAATGTATTGAATTAGAACTATCAAAAGGATACTATACAAAACTTTAAAGAGAACTATAGTTCTATATAAGAATTTCATGTACCATGAGCCCAATCTGGGCATTAGCTGGTTGGTGTCTCAACAGATGTTTCTTTGGAGGAATCATGTCCTGCAGAACCTCTTTATGTGGTTCCATAATCGCCGTGACAGACTGGCCGGTCACCTGGGCAAGCGTCTCCAATGACTTCATTGCCTGAAAAGGTAGGCAAACACTTTCAGACTTGCAATGAAGCATGTTTTAGCTTTGGTAAAGCATTAGCATATTTAAATGAAGATGACACTGTTAATGGGGAAGTGGGTTGAGTTGAAAGTCAAACATCTGATTAAACATGAAACAACCAGAGTACTAAACAGTACTGTCAACCTCTTCAGAAAGGCTGACAGCAACACTACTTTTCAAAAGCTCTGTCACTAAAGAAAGTCAAATTAATTGATGCAAAAGTGGAAAAGGGGACATGATTTTATAAATATGCAAAACAGAGTTACTGAACTTATACAATCATAATAGATCATCACAGTGAACAAGTGTGTGAAGTTTCTATCCAATTTCGAAGTGGGTACTGACGTACAAGCTTACAATCCATGAATGGGCGAATGCAATAGCTTTATCTATTCTTTGAACAGTCAAGGTACAAATGCAAATAAAGTATAACAGTCAAAATCAAACTTGCTGACTTTTTTCCAGAACAACATGCAATTTTTTTAACCTAAAAACCTTTAATGCCATATCCCAATATTTTAGGTAAACATTATGTTACTTGTGGAAACTTTGCTAACACAGACCACAGTACAGTATCACTTACAGTTTCTCTGACAGTCGTATTTGGTGATGTCACCTGTCGCACAAGTTCATAAGTCACATCATGGAAGGATTTTTTCTGAACATATAACATTTCTTCACTCGCATTCTCTCCTTCTAGCTTTCTAGCACACATTGTGAGCATCGAGTCTAGGTTTGATTTGGCCAGGTCCACTGCCCCGCTGGATACCTCCCCAGTCAGGTCCATCATGACAAAGAACAAAGCTTTCAGGAAATGGAACTGATGTTCCAGCACCCAACGTAGGGCCATACGCTCATTCATCGATTTAATAGCAAGGCAACTGTAAGAAAATAAATATTCCAGTCATACAAAATGATGGACAAAAAATCTAGTATTCCAAAATTCTTTATTCTAAATTTAAATAAATTCCAGCCTAAAAATTTTAAACAAAGAAAATATCCTTTTAAGCAACTTATTAATTTTCAACACAGGTTAATCACTGATTTTCAAAGAATATGAATTTTTCTGTCACATCCATATTTCCTGAGATACACTATAATAATAATGACATACGCTCACAAACAAGTTTTGCCAAAAACAAAGTCACTGTCATTTGCCAAACAAGGCATTTACTACATTTTCATTAATTGACATTTGCTATTTTTTGCTTGAGGTTCTTAAAATAAGGCTATTTTCTGAAATAAAATTCTTCCAAGGTTACTTTGGCACTGTGTGTGGCTCAAAAAGTTTAGTGCCAGTGACCCCATCTAACCACTTGCTTCGCTTCTAATGTAAAAGTAATGGACTTACCCTCCAAACTTGGCATACCATGCTCTATCATAACACAGTGAACACATCTTCTCTACCAGGTATTCAAACAATGGCAGTTGACAGGCCTGAAAACAATGTGTGTAAACATTAATATCATTTGTTTTTGTCATCCAGTAATACAATCATCAACATCATACTGTAACACAGTAAAAGCCTACTGTATAATTTTAAATCAATGGTGGTAGGTATCTGTCAAATGCTAATTTTAATCCATTAGGGAGTCAGTGGTGAAGTGATTTGCAGCGTACAGCACCAGTGATTCAGATTTCATTTCCAAGTTGCAGCTGATATCCTGACTAGTGTTCAGTGCTGGGTGATTTATTTAGATTGGTACTGTTTCCGGCAGTATCAGTCTAGGCTAGATGCAGTGCAGGTAAATATGACACAGGCCATGGGTTTGGCTAAAAATAAGTTGTTTCATCCATTCCAGGTGTGGATTTTCATCGACTACCCAGAATAAACATGAAACCTTTACTTTTACCTTTATCCCTGTTCTAGGTAAGCATAATTTTACCTTTTCTTTTGAACCCAATATTGTCGTTGCAGTATCAAGGATAAGAACAAGTGCAAGGTTTCCAGGTTTACACAGCTCCTTTTCCTCGTGCCCCATGATGACTGCCAGAGCATCTATCAGTATCTGCGTGTCCATACCCTGTAGCTTATTCTGTCTCTCACCCACTGGGAATGGCCCGCACTGCTGGGATATTGCTATCATTGTATAGTGCCTTACCATACAACCCATGAATCTCAGAGCTGACTGACGCAACTCCTTGATAGCTGCAGCAACTGAATAAATTGTTGGAAATTTTTTAGAAGAATTATAGGCAATTTTTATACTTTATGAAATATAATTTAAACTGGAAAAGAAGTTATAGAACAGTGTTTGGAAACCAGTCTATACTCTAGCAGCTGACTGGTTGATTTGAAGCTCAATCCAGAAATTAACCAATGACAAAGCTGCATTTTGAATCTGGTCTCACATCTGTTTTAAACTATTTTGACTGCTTTGATAAAGCTTGTATTTGAGCATTCAATCTCACGAAAACAAAGTGGTAGAAAGCATATCCAACTGAAAGCCCATCAACCCTTTAAGTGAAATCCTGGTAAGTACTGAATCATAATGTAATATCTTATGAAGTATACACAGCACACTAGCTGAAAAAGTGAACAATTTTTAGTTTTTCACTCACCAAACATTCCTGTAAGAGCTTGTTCATGGACCTTCCTGGAGTGGGCATCAGGATTCTTATATAACTGATTGTTTTGGGCAGGAATTTCTTTTTCTGCAAAGCTGAATATAAATGAAAACAAGCTTCTTTTACATAAACCACAATTTATATTCTGCTCTAAAACACTTATATAACAGGCCCTTTTTTCTCAAACACATTATACATGTACTTTTTCCCACCCAGGCAAGTTATCTCTTGACTGGGCAGATTATATACTTTTTAAGATATGTTATCTTTTCAAATCATTTCCAGCTATGCAGACTGACAACTGGTTATCTCCCTTATGCAACAAAAATGAACATTATTATCCCCCTTTACCATAAAGAAGAATTTACCTCCAATGTCACATGTCAATACCTGATAAAACTGTTTAATATCCCTTACCTAGGATGATTAAACAGATTATCTAGGGTTGGTTTATCATCTTCTAGATTCATCACAGAGACGAGAAAACATTTGATGAGTTCCCAGGCCTGACGTCTGTAGTATGTGTCCGTACTGCTACACTTGAGGGCCGTCAAAGCAGCATCAATAGCCTTCTCCACAGGCAGGGAGATAGGAGTCTTACAATCTTGAAAGTAGATTGAAATACATGGCCCCACTGTCTCCTTGTCATTGAATTGTAACTGAAAAATAGATATATTTCAATTGTAACTACCCAAACCAAAAAAATAAGCCAGTCAAAATTGAAAAATGTAAAACCTGAAAGGACGCTTTAAACTTAAAAGCATAAAACTGTATTTCTTTGTGTCTTTTTTCAAATGTAATCAGTAGCAGGGTTAACTTACAAACTTAAAATACTATCAAATTTAGTTCAGAAAGACACAAAGAGAAACAATCCTTTGTTCGTTTACTATCGGTGCTCACTGAATAAAGCCAAAATGTAGTCTTCATTACTAATGCCACGATATGAGCTGTGGTAAAGCAGAGCATCAGACTCATTTACTGCAGCTGAGGAATGCTAATCTGAATACCAGCTGCAGTCAAACATTTCTGTCTCTCCGGTATTTTACTACAGCAACTATACAAAACCAGGTTTTGCTATGTTGTAAGGAATTTCTTAACACGTGATAAAATACATGTATATGCTTTACCGTAATCTAACAAGTGGCTGGAAGGAGAATAAAATATTGTACAAGTACTTACTGTTTGTGGTTCTCTAAGCATCTTTCTGTTACCACCCCCAAACTTTCCCAGCACCCTGAATGCTACATGAGCTATATTGTCCACAGGGTTTCGTAGTGTTCTCCACAAGGCTTGCATTAGCTCTGCACGAACCGGCTGAATGTGGTCATATAAGAAATCTGGCTGCAGATTGTCTACACACAGCTCTAGTGTTCGCAAACCCTGATAAAATACAAAGTAACATTTATAGGGATATAGTAACTTATGCGAATTCAAATTCAAACGCTTTCCTCTGTTCAGTAGTTTATGACCATTATTTAACTTTTAACTGACTGCACTTTCGCCTTAAAATAATTCAAGGTGATCAAACTCTTGGCTGCTTGCAAATCTGCTTGATGTTCTTCTACAAAATACAAAAAAAAATGTACCCACAATACTATTGTAGACTCCGGACAGAAAAAGTTGTGAAATCATTAGTATTCAAGGGAGACTACTTTTTTTGTGCACACAAAAATTTTAAAACTGCAATCACTAACCTGACTGACTAAAGTTTGAGACCCATTCAGGGCTGACACCAGGGGGTCCATCAACATGGGTAGGTATGGCAATAAGGAGCTCAACCTGACGGGAACAGTAAGACATAGTTCTACAAACAGATCCTTCATGTGCTGCCGATGTAATCCACTTTGTAAACTGTTCAAACCTGAAACAGTATTTTAAAGTTACTGAAACAAGTATCAAAATATAAAATATCCTGCCAGATGGTAATTTTTATTGTCACATGTCACCTTTTTGTCATTTTTACACAAAAACTGATTTTTACACATCTCACCTTATTGAAAGTTCTGGCTTCATAATTGACCTAACAGAAAATTTTATTTCCATGGAAATCAGTCAACATATCGGAAACCTTGGTCTTGTACATTAGGTAGCAGGGGAAAGAACTCCTGTACATACCTTGTAGAAGATTAGGTAGCAGGGGAAGGAACTCCTGATACAACAGATCATGGCTGCCACCTCCTATAGATCGGAACAAAGCTCGGAGCAGGAGGAAGTAGTTATACGGCTCCTTGGCACTCATTGCCAACTCCATGGAACGATTCACTATAGTATGCAAGTGTGGCTGGAACGGATGTAAGATTCATATATTACATGTATTTACAAAAATTTCATATATATTTATTCAAACAACTTTATAGTGGCAAGCATATACAGATAGACAAGCCACGGAGTTTCTGTAAGCCTTGTCATAGATACACCAGTGAGCATATTATTTAGGTCTTTTTCGAATTTCTATGATCAATATAAAGAAACACTTGATCATTTACCTTTATTACTTTTTACGATCGCAGATAACAAGTTATTATCAAATACATTTTAAGAGCAATACATTTGATTCAGTTAAAAGGCAACAAAAAATTCTTAAGTCTATAATTCATGATATGTAAGGTTCTCTCTAATATGCAATGTCAGTTTTCTTTGCCTTATTCTAATCATTCATCGAAACAGTATCAGCTTTCATCAGTTGTTACGTACCTTTAACATTTGTTCATTCTCATTTGCAAACAAAGAGACCGAGCCAAATACCAACTTGAATAACTTCAGATATAAGTTGCTTCTCTCCATGTTACCTACAGTAAGAGATAATCATGATTTTTACCTCTTTTCACTTTTTGAAAACTCAATTTTTGAAACATTTCACTTAACAAGCAAGGAAAATTATGCAAAAATATTTTTCGGTAGGCTATCATGCTGACAGCTAAGATCATAATGCATTTTCCAAACATGAAGGAAGAAAACCCAAGATAACCTTTTTAAAAAGCATTACATTGTGTACTTCATGGCATCTTCAACAATTAATTGATGAACAGCTTTATATCATCATGATCATTAATCAAGAGTTCTGGTTTTGACAATTAAAAACTTTATAATTCAGACTAAAAATCTGACACACTGGGAAGGCAATTTTCCAGAAATCTAAAGATAATTTTATATCTAAATTCTGCCTCTTACAGTAATGTATGATATTAAAGATCTGGTAGTACATACTTCCCATTTCCTCCAGTCTGGCTAACAGGTACTCTACCAATATGGTGGCAAATGTGGCTGAAGTAGATGGATTGGCTAGAAATGTGTTGGCCACAATCTGTAGAGCATAGTTGTTGTGTATACGATCTACCATAAACTCAATCGTGGTCGCAAATATCTCTTTAAAGGTGAATGGGCTCATCATGGTGAACTGAAAATAATATCAGTCTGTGCTTGATTGACATATTAGTTAAGCAACTAGAGAATAACTTAATAATCAATCTAAAACACCTAATGACAAAATCCAAAAATATTAAGGAAGAGGTAAATTTCTTAATTTTTCAAGGAAATTAAATAATGATGAACTTACAACACCAGCAAAATGTTCCAGGACCTCTTTCTCCTCTTTGGTTCTCACTGTCTGCACACTATAAAAGATGGGTGTATATATAACATATTTTCGATGAATTGTTCAAATACTAGGACGAAATATATCTGGTAAACTTCACAGTGAAAAATATCAATTAAGGTTTTCACTGAATCAAAACTTCAAAATGGCTATGATTTGAAATTAATAATCATTGAAAAGACATGTAATATCAAGAAAATTTCATGTCATCTTTTTAATATTCTTAATTAAGCATATATCATATTGCTTGCACCAATCAAAATCAAACAATGTCAGCAAAATGAAGACAAGACTTACACAGCTGGTCGAACCACTGCCTGTCCACTAGGCGACACATTAATGGTATAGATATCTAGGGCCTGTAACGCATATCTCACCAGTCTAACATAGACTAGTGTCTCCTTGGGCAGGAACTGCTTGTTCTGAACTAAACTCGTATCTGTCACGTCTGTAAATATACAAAGTTAAACAGTGTTTGCTTCTGTGTTTATCTTGGTAAACTGGTAGTAAGTGATTACTGGGCTTGTATTCTTCAAAATCCATGGTCTAAAATTTAGACTTAAAAATTTAAATCTCTTAAAATTCAAGTTGCTGTATCTTCCCTTTAAATGAGTCTTTAAAGATGACACTTTGCCTAGCTTTCTATTGTGGCATATTTATGGTGTTAATTAATACCCAAGAACAGCAGTTTAACACGTGTGCTTTTCTAATTAACCAAATCTGCAAGATTTCCTGCTTGTTTCTGTCACTGTCTCATTAGCAAAACATGTAATTTCAATACAGTCATTTGAAACAGGTGAAAACCCTGTTTATGTTTCAATTATGGGAGTTTTTGCTCATATAAACTGTGTATTTATAGGATTAAGACTCAAAATTTGCTGTCACGTTCTTAAGCCACCTGAAAAGCCACCCTATTCTAGTATGCCATCCCTCCTAAGCAAGGTTCAAATGGCGAGAGTCAATTGATCATGAGCCTGCTACAATAACGTAATGGACCCATGACAATCATCAATTTCTGGATCACATATTCTGTGTACCATTTCTCATTCTTATTCAGAAGGTTCTGTACATATTGCTTGCCGCATGACTTTCAAACCAGCAGTAGAATGTCAAAATCTCAACCAAAGAATTCATATTAAAACAGAAATTGTCAAATGCACTTATGGGCCAACTAACTTATCGACTCTGTTGGTCGCGTCATACACAAGAAATATGCTTTTTATCAAACTATCTAAGTTGGACCTTTTTGACATCTTTGTATTTCCAATGTACAGCCAAGAATTCAATGTAATGGTAAATTTCTATTAAACACAAAGACATTTCCTCAACTTTATTTTGCTGCCTTTGTTTGACAGTAATATGTTGAGTTGAGTTCAATAAAAGATTCTAACAAGAGCTGTCTCCATAGGATGACACATACCCCCGATGGCACTTTGAATGAATAGTTATGGCCGACGTTAGAGTTTAGGACCTTTGACCTACGGACCTGGGTCTTGAGCGCGACATGTCGTCTTACTGTGCCACACATTCATGCGTAGTTATTTTAAAATCCATGCATGCATGACAAAGATATGGACCGGACATGCCCATCATTGCACTATCATGAAATATGACATTCAATGTCTAAGTGTGACCTTGACTTTTGAGCTACAGACGTGGGTCTTGCACGCGACACGTCGTCTTACTGTGGTACACATTCATGCCCAATAATTTTAAAATCCATGCATGAATGACAAAGATATGGACCGGACACGCCCATCAATGCACTATCATGAAATATGACCTTTAACGTCTAAGTGTGACCTTGACCTTTGAGCTACAGACCTGGGTCTTGCACGCAACACGTCGTCTTACTAGGCCACACATTTATGCATAGTTACTTGAAAATCCATCCATGGATGACAAAGATATGGACCGGACACGCCCATCAATGCACTATCATGAAAAATGACCTTTAACGTCTAAGTGTGACCTTGACCTTTGAGCTACGGACCTGGGTCTTGCGCGCAACACGTCGTCTTACTGTGGTACACATTCATGCCAAGTTATTTGAAAATCCATCCATGGATGACAAAGATATGGACCGGACACGAAAATTGCGGACAGACGGACAGACAGTTCAAAAACTTTATGCCTCCCTTCGGGGGCATAAAAACTGTCATATGAAATACACTAAAGTTAAATTTCTAAATACCTGTACCAGTAGCTTTGCATGACACAATACCCCATGTGATTGTCTTCACCCCGCAGACAAGAGTCTTCACTAGACCTCTACAGTCAGCCACAGAGTATGTGTTGTACTGGCTCGGAGTTACACCAAATCTGTTCTGAGGCTGAAACAAAGTACATAATTATACAAAATATTATCTTGAAATGTGGCTTAAATCAAACATTTTCAAACAAGCTTTGCAGCAAAAATAAAGTGTCATAACTTTCTTATATTTTCATTGTACAGTTCAATAAAGCTTTGTTTGGGAACAAAAATAAATGTACAGCAAATTTCTTTTGTGACTTTGGTCAAGTAGTGTAAAAATTTGTGTATCAATTGCATTCATGTATAATATGCATCCATGATTCGAGCCTAAATATTTGAGCCGCGCAACGAGAAAACCAACATAGTGGCTTTGCGACCAGCATGGATCCAGACCAGCCTGCGCATCCGCGCAGTCTGGTCAGGATCCATGCTGTTCGCTGACAGTTTCTCTAATTGCAATAGGCTTTCACAGCGAACAACATGGATCCTGACCAGACTGCGTGGATGCCTAGGCTGGTCTGGATCCATGCTGGTCGCAAAGCCACTATGTTGGTTTTCTCATGGCGTGGCTCATTTACATCTGATTCAGTTGGATGTTGTAAACCTGTCTTTGCATTATCAAATTTTGTCAAGAATAGTTTTAGATGACTTGTAAAATTATACCTGCATTCAGATATGAACTCTGGATACCAGAAATTGGTTATAAAGGAAATGTTTCTGACCCTTAAATTATTTTGGGATGGGTGATTTTAGAGAGAGAGAGAAGGGTCTAACAATTAATTTTCTAAGGCCTAAATTATGACCATTATGGTCAAATGCCTTAATTTCAATGAAACAATACCTTGTCATTGTCTTTTGAAGAATTTGTATCTTTTATATCTGTAGAGACACTTCCCAAGGGTGGTTTTACGTCGGAGGTTGTGGGGGTCTCGGGTACAACCCCTGGGGTTGTAGGTGGGTTGGACACAGTGGGTGTGGTTGCTGGTGGGGTCTTCACTTCTCCAGGTTTACTTGGGTCTGTGGATGTCTGGTTTGGTTGCTTCTGACTGCAATAAAAAAATATTCTTTTATACTTTATTATAAACAGAAATATATACAGTCAGACATGATGGCTCAAACTGGGAGTGGTCAAATTCCATTGTATGTTTGCTGTACGTTCAGTCCTAGAAACTTATTAGGGCTTCTAGTATGTCTAAAGTTTATCTAAATCTAAAATTCAGTAGTCACTGGTTAAAATGCATCCGAGTAACTAAGTATCAACAAAGATAACTATTGATGTATTTTTCAATCTGAAATAAGTATGAAAAAAACTTGACCACTATATTAAGTCTACAAATATTTTTTTCCTATTAGCCAGAAAACCGAGAATGGCCTTAACTGGTAGTAGCTTATACTATAAACAACTTCAGTCCCATCTCTCTGAAGAAAGACAACCTGTAAACTTTTTATTTCAATGCAAACATACGGCAGTAAAACAAACAATAAATTTAAAGAAAACAGAATATCGAAATTGTACATACCATTTGGAGAGTATCTGAGGAAGCTGTATTTTTGCTATTGTCTTAAACTTGAGGACAAACACTTCCAGCATTCTCATCAGTAATTCTCGTCCCTGAAATATACATGCGAGAGCTGCAATATATTTCACATCAGTGGATATATGGGGGAAAAAACAAACAAGAAATAACAAAGAAACATAAAACATAGAATAACTTTAGGGCAGGTAATACAAATAGTCTTTTTTGCTTTTACGTAGTATTCTATGCCACTTTCAAGCTTTAAACGTGAAGGAAAACCAAGATCCCCTTTTAGATATTATTTCAGACAAGTGTGGCACCTAGGTAGAACCACATGCATTCCACAAGCCCGCTGGATATCCTCCCCTCTTGGAAGAATCTTACATCCCAAAACTGCATTCTGAAAACTAAGCAGTGAAAGACAAAAGATTTTAAGCTGGTACCCATAATAAGTCGGGGGTTGGGCAGGGGGGGGGGGGGCTTAGAAATTAAATAAAAGGTATGTTTCACCTCCTCTTTTGTGATTCTTAAGAGCTTTCAGTTTAGTTTACCATTCATTATGCCTTTTATAAATTTGATTTTAACGACAATATATCATTAACAAACTAACAGTGAGTTAACTTAATCATAGTCATGCATCTGTGACCAAGGCTCATTTATTCTCAACAAGTCATTGTCTGCATTTCCAACTGATGCAAATGTGGCAAACAAACTATAATTATGACTTTTTCCATCAAATCTTGATGTCAATATACTTGCTTACTTGATAAAATACTAAAACCTATCAATTAGGTGTTCCTATATCTCCCTTAGCAGCAACTGCTTTTGATTCACTACAGTAACTGTTTATTTTAACAGTAATCTCTTCTTGTTCCAGAAAGTATAAACTAAATGTGATGTTCTAAAAGCTGTCAGCAACATATAAATTACACGTACATTTCCATTTTCCTGTTCACTTTTCTGTCTGATACAGTCAACAAGGTTCAACAACAGTTTACATGACATGGTCTGTATACTGCTGAGTAATGACTCGTCATGAACATTCTTCGAGAACAAGTTCACAGCCATGGAAAGCTCTGTCATAGGTAAGGCTTGTCTTACATGGTGTACCAGATCTGCTAATGTGCTGTATGCAAGGGGTCTGAAAATATATATGTAGCTATTCTATATTTAATTTCTTTATCATCATTTCAATGCAAAAGAATGCTAATAAATTTTTCTAAAGTCAATTAAAACTTTTCAGTAATATAGAATTATACACTTGCCATAAGATCATAATTTTTATTGCAAATTCAACTAAATATGGGCAGTGTAAGCAGTAAGCTTTTTCTTTCTTTCATATTGACTTTCCACTTAAAATTTTACCAAAGCCTGACCAGGAGGCAAAACTTCAGCCAGGGAATTATGAATAAAACTTCCTAAATATGAATATTTTTGGAGGTGAACAATAGCTAATGTTTTCAAAAACAATGCATTTCATGTTGATGTACAAATTAAAATCAATTCTGAAAGTTAAAAATCGTGGTTAAAATATTCCTAACAAATGTTAGCATTTGCTTGTTTAGCAGTTTGGTTGGGGTTTAAAGCAATGTCTCCAACAGAATTTTAGTTATATATGTAATGACAGTCAGTTAACATAGTCTGTGTGCATGGATTCTCTGCCAGTACTAATCTGTTCTCTACAAGTATCTTACAACTCCTCCACATGAACAAGATATGGAGGACCAATAACTTTAGTTGTATTGTTCCCAGTCAATCCGTCATGATGACATTCACCATCTGAACTCACAAACTCTAGACAGACAGTCAGTAGCACAGTGGCCTGCAAGTTGGGCTGCAGTGTTGGCTTTGTCCAGCTTTGACTTCTGGTTGTGACAAACATCCCAACTAGTGTTCAGTGTCGGCTGAGTGGAAAATGGGGTGGTAAATATGACACTGCTGTTGGTTGTTCCATCCATGCCAGGTGATGACTTCCACCTACACACCTCTTTAAAAGGAAGAGACCTTTACCATATGCCTTGCAGTCCCCTGTTTTCACTACTGATATGAATGTTATATGCAAATATTAGTAGCTTACAAATTTACCTGAGAGATTCATATGTTGTCCACCCATTTCCAATCAAAATACTTTCATCAAACAGTTTGTCTATTACACTAACAAACTCTGAAAAGGAAAATAAAACACGTCACTGTAAATAATCATTGTAAACATTTGAACAACTTAGTGATGCTTTAGTTTTAGAATTGTACAATTGTGTTATTCCTATTTAATTATTAGTAACTTTAACTATAGCAGGAGCAAGTTAATATATTCTTAAATACAACAACTGCTTGACCATAAAGACATTAACATTTTAGAACATTAATTAAATACTTCAAATTAAGACTACCGCAGTCCTTTTTTCATGGATTTGAATTTTAATTTGTTTTTCAAGCTTGTTACTTGTCAGTTAATAACATTAGTAGTTAAATTACAATCTTTCTAACACATTACCTAAATCATGTATTTAACCATTTTAAACCTTCCCTCTTTCCAAAAGCACAACAATGTAAATGTATAAAATAGGAAAACACTCACTATTTCTAAGATCTGTAGCAAGTATATGTTTGGCAGCAATAAGAAGTTCCTTTCTAAGATGGGCCACTTCCTGTGGACACAGGGACAATAGACTGAGATGACCTTGAACCATTTTCTGTGAGTAGTTCTGTACCTGCTCCTAAAAAATGAAGGAAAGAAAACTGCATTTTTGTTTTCCTTATTTTCTTGTTAGATTTAACATCGCACCGACACATGATAGGTCATATGGCGACTTTCCAGCTTTAATGGTGGAGGAAGACCCCAGGTGCCCCTCCGTGCATTATTTCATCATGAGGGGGCACCTGGGTAGAACCACCGACCTTCAGTAAGCCAGCTGGATGGCTTCCTCACATGAAGAATTCAATGCCTCGAGTGAGGCTTGAACCCACATCGATGAGGGGCAAGTGATTTGAAGTCAGTGACCTTAACCACTCGGCCACGGAGGCCCCTTGTTTTCCTTAATTTTTACAGGTAGTTATTTTAAAATACTGAAATAGCACCAACAACTGGTGTTTTATTTATTTCTCAACAGTGAATTCAAGCAATGTGCTGATAAATCAATAGGAGAGAGTTTCAAATAAGCTTTCAGCTTCCTACTCAATCCTGTATGCCTTTTTGATATATGTACATGTTGTAAATGTATTGTAATTAATAAAATATTGTTTAAACCAAATCAAAGCTTCAAAAATTTATGAATGAATAGTTCATTATGAGACCTGTCATTATTAACCGAAGTTTTCATCGTACTGAAGTTTATAACAGTCTCTCAGAATACAGTCAATTTCATATGATGTAACTGTTTCATCACTTTTTTCGTCAATATACGTGCAGAATTATTTCTATGAACACTGAATTATTTTGTTAGGTTTAACATTGTTTTTGTTAGGTTTAACATTGTTTTTGTTAGGTTTAACATTGTATGTCATACAGCCACTTTCCAGTATTTTGTGGTGTATGTCAACACCCCAGGTGTTATTTCAAGCATAGGCAGATACCGGGGTAGAACCACTGACTCTTGATATGCCGGCTGCATGTCTTCCTCATAGGAAAGAATTCTACACCCTGAAAGAGGTCTTGAACCTACATCGATGGACAAGTAGTTCAAAGTCAGCGAATCACCTGACCGTAGAGGCCCGTAATAAAGAATTGTAACAAAGTGACTAAATGGATATTATGTTCAAAATCAGCAAACATTTCACTGTCTAGCATATAAAGAGTTAGAGGTTTGGGTCACTTCTTAACATTATTTAATAAATTGATACACATGCATTTAAATTTAATCATAATTAATCCATGAACAGGCTATTTCTGTACTGATTAATAGATGCAAATTTTTTGAATGATTCCCAATACCAATATTCTGTTTATTTTACTGTTTTCTAAAACAGGAAGTTTATCCCAAATAAGCAAGAAGTTAAATTTAATCTTGTCATGTGATGTCAATAGACATGAAATAAGAAAGAATTCTAACCTGGAATATTCTGACAATGTATGCAAGGAAGGAGAGGGTCTTTATCTGAGCAGCAACAAAATCAACAAACACTTCCTTGTTGAAGGCTGGATGTGATCTGGAACAAAAATATTCACATTTAAATGAGGTTACAACACCTTATCTTATTAGACATAAAGATTTAAACCCAATAATCATGCTCAACGTTTTCATGCATGGACTTCTTGATATGTAACAGAGCAGAGGTATAGTGGTCAAGTTGTTGGTTGCTCAACCATGGTCTTGTGGGTTACAGCCCAACTTGGGTCACCTTAATCTCCGCTCTTAAGACACCAGTGCTGGTTTTTCCAAGAAGCTGACTCACAAGTGATTCAAATAATCTTCAAGTTTTCATCACAATCAATTTGAAACAAGTTCATATAAACTCTAAGAGCACCCAGTGTTACCAACAAACACTGCTTTAATTTGAGTGAAAAAAATATGCAAAAGGAGTTATTAATGTTCTTAAGAAAATGAAGTGGAACAAGGGCAGTAACCCAAGGGGACTAAAAATGAGGTTAGACTTACCTGTGTTGCTGTAAAGGTTGAAGAATAATTGTGTTCATGATAAGTGGAATGAAGTTGGCGACCTCCTGATGAACGTTTGGCTTGTACAGCTGATACATCAACACTACAATGATAGGAAGTTCTGCTAGCACTTTCAGTGATAGAACACCTTTTGGGATAATGTTGTACTGAAATGAACAAAGATATAAGATTTTTCTTACATATACAAAATGCAGCATTATCAGTATGTAATATGTGTTTAAAGGATTTTTATTTATATGGTGCATTCACATTAAATGACCGATATATCATAAATATTATTCAATACTACACACGGAAAAATCTGTACAAAAGTTAATGCATATGCCTGTACATCTGCTGGAGTTACATTCAAAGTAATGAAGTTTACACCCAGAACTTTTTCCTCCGTTACAGTAAAATTACTTGAAAGTACCCAATTCTATGGAAGATACTGAAAGAACCCATTGCAAAGAAAAGACCAAAAGACACCTTTCTTAGTTTTCATCAAGCTTGCCAACACCAAATTTCATACTGTAACAGTACATGAAGCTAAAAATCTATTTACTGAGAATTACTAACATCAAATAATACCTTTATTCATGGCTCTCATTGATTCAGACAGTTTTTGCCACCTTTTCAAATTTTTAAATTCCTAAGGCAATTTTCATGAATCTGTTACATTCAGTAACAATTTCCAATATTCAACCTGAATCTTTCTTTACTTAAGGCTACAAACAAATAATTTATCCTGTCCCATCCCCAATTAATCAGTCAAACTTACAGATACACTCTGGTTATCAGCATTTTTCTTGTCAGTCATGATAGTGGTAACTGTGTATGTCTCCTGAAGCAGAGCATCTACATTGATTTCTGCAACGTCCTTCACCTTGATCTGAGAACGAGGCTCAAAAATCTTGTTCAGGTGTGTCGGCAAATTGGTGTAGATCTGGTTCACAAACTTCAGGAAATCTTGGATCTGTTTCAAAATCAAACATATTTTTGCATAAGAATTATTCTCAACTTCTAAAATAATTGTTATCTTTGAATATCAAGCATCAAAATTAATGTAACTGCCGGCCTTCACCTTTATTTCAAATAACTAAACTAAATTTCTTTGGCAAACTAGTTGGTTTTTCGGGGGTTAAACAACAGATTCTAGATATACATCAATTACACGCAAAATCAAGTGATCCTGTATTTTGTAACAGTTCTAACTTGATCCCCAGATGCAGCAGATTTGCTGTGTTTCTTAAGTCACAATGATGCAGTGCATGTCAAAGGGCAAACTTCTAGTTTTAATAACTCGAAGTGAGGTTTTGTACCGAAAGTGGTGACTTGGAACTCAGCAACTTTAACCACTTGGCCACAGAGGCCCTGTTATAGACATGTTAAGACTACATACCTCCTCATTCATCTGTGGTCTATATTGTTTATGTAGCTCTATAATAATCTTCAGACACACCAGCACGTTCTCTTCATTCTCAACCTGAGCAGGGAAATCATTCATATAAATACTGTACTTTAAATCTAACAATTGTGTGCATTAAAAAAATACAAAAAACTGCTACTGCCAAAACAGTGTGTACGGTGTAAATGAGAATTTCAATTAATGCAAGCTCAAATAACAGTTACAATTTTAAATTTGTGAAAATTATTGTCTCACAATTGAAAAACTTTACAAAACTAAAAATGATTTATTTTACACTTCACTGTTTGTTTTGCTAATCCAGATAAATTTAAAACATACTTATTCATGTCAAAATAAAATTAGCATTACCAACCCACAAAACACTATGCCCAATAAATTAAATTATTTCACAGTAAATCAATACAAAATTATTTTTTTACAGATAGCAATATTCTTTCTTACCTTTATCAGTTTGAACATAAGTGACAGAATCTGTTGCACGTATTTTTTCAGGTGCTCGTTACTGGGTATCCGGTGAATTATCTCCAGAAGCAGTTTGCGTAATTGCTAAAAATAGAAATCAGAGTTACAATGAATATGCGGCCAGAAAATTGAGTTGTCATGGTAAAATATAGCCCATACAGACAGCAACCTGATAAGAAATTTTTGGAACAGCAAACGTTCTAGTATTATGTCACAAACCACAGATACCATTAAAATGCACATATCTCACACGTCAACGTGACATGAACTGTGCCATTGGAAAACCAACATAGTGGCTTTGCGACCAGCATGGATCCAGAGCAGCCTGTGCATCCGCGCAGTCTGGTCAGGATCCATGCTGTTCGCTAACAGTTTCTCTAATTGCAATAGGCTTTGAAAGCGAACAGCATGGATCCTGACCAGACTGCGCGGATGTGCAGGCTGGTCTGGATCCATGCTGGTCGCAAAGCCACTATGTTGGTTTTCTCATGGCACGGCTCATATTATGTAAACAGACTCGCTGATAGAGCTTTGTAAGCTCTAAAATATTCTGCTTTGGGGTCAACAGATTTTGTAAGAAAAGGAATGAAATCCTTGCATGGAGTACTCATAGTTACAAATTAATTCTAAACAACTGCAGGACTACACCTTACATTTGCAATTTCATTCTCAAAGCATCAACCATTTTTCTTCAACAGAAAATACAGAAAGATATATTAAATTTTACGCACCTGCAAGTTCTGATCTGCAATAAACTGTGGCTCTCCATCCTCTAGTATCTTCATAAACACCCGGACAGCATCAGCTAAGAACTGAGGGTACTGAGGTGACGACACAACAGTCTGTAAACAAACACATACAGAAATGTTGAAATACTGATTACACAGAAAAGATACAGTAAATATACATTAACAATTATGTAAATTATTTTTATATATGATCATATCAAATCTACCCTATTTCGACTGTTCTTGTCATTACTATTTTACCAGAATGCTAATTATTTGACAGATTTGCATTTGCCTTGGCATTGCAAGTTTCAGAGGCCAAAATGACATTTCAATTCCTATAATGTGTAAATTTTAAGGTACTACAAAAATGCCTATGCATATAAATGAGGGGCTACTTCCAAGCAAGTAAGATAAGTTTGTTGTCATGTGTTTGCTTCACAAGTGATCTGGTAATGAAACTCTCAACAACACCTTTTCCCAATGGCCAAACACTAACATGATCCTTAATCTGTGATACTGGCTTTGGATCTATTAATTTAAAGAAAGAGAAATATCTAGAAGAATGAGAAAATGAAAGAAAACAATTTCACTGTATTACCCTTTATTTCGGGTAACAAATACCACTTTTCCACTGGGCTAAAAAGATAACATGGACAATATTAGGACTAACAAATAGTGTTAACCCAACAATTTCTCTCTACAAGGTGATTGTTTCCCTTGAGTAAAGAGGGTTCAGGGTAAGTCTCTACAGCATATGATTACCTCAAAATTTTCACTGAGCTCTTGAGCTGCTTTCAACTTCTTTTCCGCAACTGAAAAATAAGATAACAACACTCAACATGATGTAACCGACCAACAGAATCTTAATGTTACAATTCATACTGAGGAGTTATTATAATTTCTGATAAACTCATTAATCGCAATTTTCATTTTCTACTTTGAACTTTTTAAGTAATTTAAGTAATGCTTGTGTAATATGCAGTCAGATCTTATCAGCTCACTATTCTTTACATTCATATTGTCTCAACTCAAAGGGGAAACCCTGAGGAGTCAATAATTCTCTATGTCACATCATCCTGCATGTACAGTTCACCATACTAATTTCTATCTTCTTCTTGGCGTTCACACTAACCATCATGTCACATAATTATTGTGTGACAAATACATCTCTCAAACTCAGTAATCAAAATCTTCAATTTTCAAATTCTAAAGTAATTTTAAGCACAAGAGTAAACAATGTATGCAGTCAGATCTTATCAGCTCACTATTTATACATTCATATTGTCTCAACTCAAAAGGAAAACCCTGAGGAGTCAATAATTCTCTATGTCACATCATCCTGCATGTTCAGTTCACTGCACAAATTTCTATCATGTCACATATAGTCATTAGTGTAACAAATACATCTATCAAACTGTGTAGAAAAATCTTCAACTTCCGACTTTTGAAGTAATTTTGAGTACAACAGTAAGCAATGTAGGCAGTCAGATCTTATCAGCTCACTGTTTATACATTCATATTGTCTAAACTTAAAGGGGAAACCCCAAGGAGTCAATAACTCTCTATGTCACATTATCCTGCATGTACAGTTCACCGCACAAAGTTCTATCATGTCACATATCGTGTAACAAATACATCTATCAAACTGTGTAGAAAAATCTTCAACTTCCGACTTTTAAAGTAATTTTAAGTGCAACAGTAAGCAATGTACGCAGTCAGATCTTATCAGCTCACTATTTTTTACATTCATATTGTCTCAACTCAAAGGGGAAACCCCCGAGGAGTCAATAATTCTTGATATCACATCATCCTGCATGTACAGTTCACCGCACTGATTTACTATCACGTCAAATATTTCAATAAACATAGCTAACAAACACTGTAGCCATATCTTCAATAATCTGCTAAGTCAACAAGATCTAGCACCTTTACATGCTTAACTAAATGGCCTGCCAGTCAATAGTCAAAACTATTGGTGCTCCAAACCTCAGGCAATAGTTTTGACTATTGACTAGCAAGCCACTCAATAAATGTATATCAATACATTATCTGTACATTTACATTTTTCAACAGATCATTCATTAACTCATTTCATTTATCTATTATCGTAACAAAGAGTTCCTATTAAAATTAACTTACTGCCTGGTGTTGGATCTGCGATAAGAGCCACATAACTTTTGAATGTTGTAAGCTGTGTTGTGGCATTGTGCGGACTGAGAGGGGATGCTATCATGATGACTGCCAATTTGTATCTATCTCACACATGAATCAAACAATATCTGAAAATAATAATGAACAATAAGTAACAAAATTTAATGTATTTTGCTGGATTTGAGAGCCTCCTACATAATTATACACAACAGTCGATCCATAAAACTTAAAAACCATCACCAATTAAGAATTTAAATTTCAGACATTCTTTTAGCAACTTTTCCAAAAAGAACTTGCTTGTACCTTGACGATTCAACACAATGCTTTAATACTAATGCCTTATAAGGGGAAGTATCCCCGGGAAAAGGGTTTTCTTTTGGGGGCATATTTTCAGAAAATGGGGCTCGGCAGTCTTTTGGGGGTGACATTCTTAAAATAATTCGTTAATATAGAAGTTTTCAGATGCGGACCAAATACCATGAGTATATATTCATAATTTTAACAGGTCCAAAACATTGCGGAATGATACTTATTTCACTTGGGTATTGATTACATTTTACTCCGACTTTATCATAGACTCCCTGTGTAAAATCTCAAACTTTTAACTAAAATAAAGGTATTAAATTGATATAATATTTCAATGAAACTTCAAAGTTTTGTTGTTTGTAGCATCATCTGGGGCATGTGCAGTGAAAAATCTTAATTTGATTTCTAAAATAGTGTGATATTTATTTCTAAATTCACTATATGTTCATTGTAAATATACTTCGTTATACCCAAGTGGAAACTGGCAGGTACTCGAAAAAGCAGCTCTCTGATTGGTCAGTTAGAACCCCTAATGTACTGTGATGTCATGATAAAATTATGAATAGAGTCGAAGAATTTATTTGGTCCGCGGACCAAATACCAGGAGTATATATAGAGAGAGACGAAATTGTTTTCCAATAGATTCATTCTAATGCCTTATAAGGGGAAGTATCTGGTTATCGAAACAATGCTGTCACAAATACCATTATTAGGAAAGTTAATTGAATAATAATTCATCAATTGCAAATAAATCGAAAGAATGCACAGAAAACATGTTCTTGCATACATTAATAAACAGTTAGTTTTCAAACCTTAATGCAGTGATTTTACTTTTCATATTATGTTTTTAATTCAGTGAATATTGCGCGAGTGACGTCAACAGTGAATGGCAGATGGATACACTATGATTTTTTTTAGAATGGCGGATGGATACACTATGATTTTTTTACAAAACCAAAGCTAAACGTATCATTTAAATGTTGTGGAATTTATTTGGTCACCGATTTGGGTAGATTTGGGTAAGATTTGGGTACATTTGGGTAAGATTTTGGTAGATTTTAGCGGAAATCTGGGTTTTTCGTGCTGCCCGCAAATGAATTCCGGACCCTTCACTCCCAAGTCTTTTCCTCCCCTGTCTTTTCCTCCCCTGACTATTCACTCCCAAAATGGGAGTGAATAGTCACCTTATGGGGTGACTATTCACTCTCATTTCATTTTTTTCTATTATGACAATTCAATGTTTAATATTTAGGTTGGAACTGAATTCTAAATAGATATTCCAAGAATATTTGAATATTATTGCATGTATGATATATAATATTGAAATTTCATATTTCTAAATATAACTAAAACTGGATAATTTGATTAAATGCTATACATTACAATGATGTATTCAATGACATTGTACATAATAACAATAATAATTATTATAACAATATTAATAATGACAATAATAATAGAGCCCCGTCAAGCAAAAAGGGTCCTTATGGTAATTTTTTTTATTGCTTTTACTTTTTTTCCATTTTCTGAAAGAACGATTTATTTTGTATCGGAAACCGAAGTTTCAGTTGCCTATCATCAGTAATTATTGAAATATGAATAAGATGTAATCTAATTAAGTTGTGTATCTTTGATGTCCTTTGATGATTTAATGGGAGAATTGATATAAAAAAAATATGCATTGTTAAAATAATTATCAACCGCTCATTGAAAAATTTGTTATAATCACCGTTATATTCCCTAGTATATAATCCAAGCATTTTAATTTATTTCATTCTTGAGTATTATTGTACATGCTAAATTTTATTCTGGTGTCATAACTGTTTGAAAAGTGAATTATGAAATTGTTGGATTATGTATTGTAAATTAAATTTCATTAATTATGTCACAGTTAGATTTATGTATTGACTGTAACAGGAAGGTTCGACCAAGCAATCCCCCAACTATCTTACTTCAAAATTTAACCACAGCCAAATATCTGATGTGAACTTAGATCAAATCATAACAATGAACTAAAGATACCAAAAGCAAGAATAGAATTTTTTCATAAATCTTTGAGCTACTCGGGACCCACAATCTGGAATAACATACCAGGTCCTAATCATATATGCTCATCTGATACTCTTGCAAAATTCAAACAATCCTATCTTCAATGGCACTTTTCTCAACCAAAATTATTATCAGAAAATAGTGACTACCAAATTATTTAAAGTTCCAACATATGCAGACTATTAATGTATGTCATTAACTTTACTTAGAATATTTCGCTTGTTTATACATGTATATAATTTTATTTCATTTTTTTTTCTTCATTTTTGCAAAATGTTCTCTCATTATTGTTTATAATCATGTTTATCATGTTTATTGAACATATTTATACAGTGAGCTATATTGAAAATTGACTCTGTCAAATATGTCATCAGCTATAAATAAAGATGTTACTTACTTACTTGGGTCAACGGATTTTCCTCTCCATTTTTTGCAGAATCAACATTTTTAAAAAAAATTAGCTTCCGCTGGCTTCAGCTTTTGAAGACTGTTTTCAAAATATCGAAGAAGGCCTTTTTCACTGTTATGGGACCCTTTTTCACTGTGAAATGACAAGACTTCACAAAATTTATCCATTCTAAAATGTTGATCAAGACCCATCAAAATCATATTGGTTTCGAGTGAATTTCAATTTTGACAATTTTAAACTTTTTTGTACACATTCGTAAAATACATGCTTTTGAGTTTATTGAAGTCAGTTGACCATCGCAAATTCACCTATTCAAACATTTGTGTAGAGCAAGAGGCATAAAATATTGTATATTTCGTTCTGCAGGAGACTGGCATCCAGATCCATCGCTAACAAATTTTTTTTTTAAATATCTGGAAATAAATTCGATATCTTAGATATTAGTGGAATATAGCAATAATGACGCTGTTCCAGGTTCGATAGCTTTTTAATAATGACGTTACATACAAAATATTGCAAGGATGTGACGACGTTTACGTTACGTTAAAGCGTGCAAATTCATGACATGCTATATTTCTTAAGAAGGCTTTAAAACTTAATTATTGACAAACTATAGAATCTACTACAGAAACACATGAGAATTTGCAGTTTTTAATACTTTACCATTCCCGGCGCATTCATCTTTTTTTTCTTTCTTGATTTGGAATTTTAAAAATATTTTAGAAACAAAAACTCATATTCTTATGTTTATAATATGACCAAACTTAATTTGAAAGAAAGATGTTTCAGCCAGATCTTTACATTACTCTTCTTTAAAACCTAATACTTAAAATCTTCCTTGCTTTGGCTTAAAGATCTTTTTTTATCATGCTAGAAAATTTTTAAGTCTCATTTCCACAAAAAATTGTTTTTATAAGATTGTTTTCTTTACACTCTATGTTTTGTATTATTTTTGTTGCACTAACAATGATACTTAAAAAAACAGTCTTGGGTAATTATTTATCTTATCTTACATATCTACATTAAAAATTAAAAGAGAAGTCAATAAATTAATAAATTATTCAGTTTTGTTGTCTCTAAATATAATCCAGCCAATGAACATACAAGCAATAATTAATTAACCTAACCTAACTTAACATAAATTATGTTATGTTGTGTTACCTTATCATGAATTTTAACTTTAAAGACATGAGAAGTATCAGTTAGCAATTTCTATATGATATTGATCTGAAAGGTGGTGATTAGGGTACAGTGTAGCAACTTTCAATCAAGGAGTGTTAGAAAAACACAAGTGATAATTGATGACTTTGTTAATATACAACTAATCAAGGAGGTTACATCTCATGGTGATGAGATAATTGGTAGCTTTTAAGTATATGGAATATCAAAGATGTTTCACAAATTATTTCACAAAGTATAAGGCAGTGACTGGGAAACCCATGAGACATGAGCCATAGTCACATAAAAATGAAAAATGTCTCATAAGTTTAAGTGCTGATGAGCCCTGTGTCATATGTCTAAATTGTATTGAATGCAAAAGGATGAAACTATTTAATAGTCAAATCTTACACAAATGAATGTATTCAGTGTGCAGATTCAAAGTGCTTCCAGTGTTTAAAAACATGTTTTAACATCGTATTTTATTCTAGACTTCCATTTTTTGTCAGTTTTCAATAATTTTCTTTATTGACAAGCTGTTACAGTTTTAGTTACTATATTTGTTTTTTACTGAGAGCTTCTTTAATATGAAATGTGTACATACTACAATGCCAGTTCTTAGTTTACAAGTCGCAATTGTCCCATAGAAATTTCTGAATGTCACATAAGATTTATAAATGTCACATAATTTATTGTGTATGACGAGCCATTGTCCCATGGACAAAATTTCTTTCCCAGTCACTGATAAGGTAATGTTATTACAATTTAAAAATTTATCATGCACAATGCTATAATGACTTATGAAAATTTTGACCAAAGGATTAAAAAAATATACACATAAAAATCAAAAGTTTTCTTTTATTTCTTTTTTCTTTTGATACAGTGAAGTATGAATTTTGTTAGAATGTTTTCCAGTTACATTTTTAGTCTCTACATTAGTCCATTTCAATAAATGCAAACCCAAAAGTTCTCAGCAGTTTAAATTACACATTTAGGCCATCACAGTAAAGTTTTATTAAATAGGTATTTTCTTATATCCTCTCTCTTTTTCAATATCCTCTTTATACTGAAAATACTCAAAACAAACTAAACTTGCATTTTCAGAATACTGATAATTAAACTTGCATTTTCAGAACTTATTACTAATCACACAGTCAATAATATATAAAAAATAAAAACCTTCATTAATATTTCCAAAGTATATTTTGGATTATCTTTACCCCTCTCAGAAAAAAATAATCCTACAAAATTTTCACAATACTCGGTATATATGCCTGTTTCTCGTCAATTCGAGCTTTCTCATCGATTCGAGCCCTTGTGTTTTAGTAAAATTCATGCTCATGTAGCATGTTCTTCCATCAGAAACTTGTGTCATTTACATTTTAAAATTCCTTGGAAAATATTAGTCATAAAACCACTGAAAAATTGATGAAATACCTATTTTAAATTTTTGCATCTAAAATTACTTATTTCAAAAGGAAATTACATAGTGGGTAATATTGTGAGCCCAAATTTCAAATTAAAAGCACCCCGAGCATATTTCGACTGTTGTAACGAGTGAACAAGAAGTCAAACTTGATAGAAATTTGCTTTATGGAAATAGAATATGCAAACATAAACATTTAATGACCTTCCAAACAGAGGGCTCGAATCGATGAGAAAGTTTTAAAATGATGTAGAGTTTCACCTCCTTCAGTCTCATGCAAAAAAGTACATATAAAAGATGATAACATTGTAATTCTTATTGCCCATTGTAAAATGCAAATATTTTTGTAACAAAAAACAAAAATTATTTAATTGAACAGGTTTACAAAAATTTGCACACCTCTAAAAGATTTAAGAGGCTCGAATCAAGGAGAAAGCAGCATATAATCTGCATTATAAAAAAAATACATAAAACATTTCAAAATCATTAATTTTTATTGACCTCCCAATAATTAAAATATAATTTCTAGAGAACAAAATAAAAATGGGAGTGAAAAGTCACCTCTTTAAAGAAAATGGGAGTGAATAGTCAGGGGAGGAAAAGACTTGGGAGTGAAAAGACCTGGGAGTGAAAAGACTTGGGAGTGAAAGAGCTGACACCCCCCGCAAATGGTAGCCAAAACCACAAAACGACTGAAATAAGCATTTCCACTCCAGGGAAAGAAAATAAAATAAGGATACATAATCATGTTTGCCCGCTAAGCAACTGCATCATTCTGTTATCAAATTAAAATATCAAAGCTACTGTCCATCCGAATATGTGCACACTAAACCCAAAATCACTATAACACGAAAAGCTAGGCAATTGTCCGGCATTTCATATGCATTAAAAGAAGAGTAGTAAATGTAAAGTAAGAAAATAAGTATCTTATACATGCAAAATGAAGAAATACCCGCATTTTCGACGTTTTGAAGAAAGGACCTCGCTGAATGGTAACCGGAAGTCTTCAATTTTGAAGTATTGAACAACTCAGTGCGCAAGTACAAAAACAGTCAGTACAAAAAAGTTTCTCTAACCCCCGTACATTACCCGTACCATGCACTGGTGTGCCTAAAAGTTATAAGGAATAAGGTCAGTAATTCGGTCGAAAATGTGCTTCCGTGGTGTAGTCGAAAGAAGTCCATAATAAATAGATCCTAATTTTCCCATTTTCTGCGTAAATTCGTGTAGAACGAGTGCTTTCATCACACTTTTTCGCTACTAGAATACATTCTGCATGAAATGGGACGGTTTTCATGTTCATACAACCCACATGGCAAGTTTTGCAGATCGAAACCGGAAGTAGGTGTTTATTGCGCGGAGGAGAGCAAATATGCGCCATTTTTAGGGTAGCAGACCACAACTGACTGGCATTTCACTAGGAACTATTCAAGGCTGATCACTACCAAATAGAATGTAAGCCTCCGCTGGTCTAGTCACAAGTAGTCCAATATAAATAGTACTGATCTTTTTTCCTTTCCTAGTGCATTTTCTCGGCAGCAACGTGCTTACTTTTACTCTACCGCGTTTCAGTATGTATCACTTTACATTCTATTGAAATCGGCATGTTCCTATCGCATGCTAGGTAAAAATGGCGGCGTAAGAATTTAATGACCAGTAAAGAGAAATTGAAAGAAGCGAAAAGTAGTAAATTCAGCGGGTTGTATTTAACGAACTGTAGTTTTCTTATATAAAAGTTAACACCCCCTTTTCTTTTTGTTTATCTAAAGTAGCGATCTAGTTCTTTATGGGAATATAAGTCTCTGAAAATCTGATATGCTAGAAAATGTCGAAAAACCGTTATGAAGTAAGTAGATTTTATATGAAATAAAGAACAGCTGGATTTAGTGGTGTTCAGCCTCAACCCCCTATTTTCTTTTCATTTTTTCGTTAGTTTGTGATAGAACTTTCATGAAAAATTGGTGTAGGAAAAAGTGATGTTCTCTAAAGATACGTAAAGACGACATGAAGTTGTCGTTTTTTATATGAAACAAAGAAGGATTTGAATTACTGACCTTTAACCTATAACACACTAAATAGTTGTTGTTCTTTATTCTATATGAAATTGACCCATTTCCAATGACCGCAGCACACATCAGGACCCATTTTAAATTTCTGTAACTTACATTTTCTTGAAGAATATTGTCAGTGCTAACTAAAAATCAAAAGAAAAGTGGGGGTCACGTTTGATGCAAGAAAAATAATTTCAGTCAAACACACAAACTGCAAAATCAGCTAAAAATGAGACCCCAAATTATACTGGTGGTGTATGATCTAAGTTTCCATGAAAAATGTTGTCATGTTGTTATTTCATTATGAAAATGCTACCTACATGTCAAGCATAGATCTGTCATGTGATTTTAGCAAAAAAATTGCAAAGAAAATAAGGAAAATAGCTCTACAGAGCAAAAAACTGAGGACTATTTCTGTCCGCCATTATGCGACTACCATTTTTCCCGCGCATTTTTCTATTTAGTGTCTGTATGCCTAAAGGCAAAATATTCTATGTAACGAATGGGGGAACTGGGTGTGATGTAAATATATATCTTGTGTATTGCATACTATAATGAACACAAAATTACTTTTAGATTTATTAACTATACATTTGTTGTTTCTTTTGCAGTGAATTTATAAAAATGTAGAGGTTTTTGTTCTACCGGACACGGGTTAAATGTCACACAAATATTGCGTGCTATTTTTCCATAGTTCATAACAACGACGTTATTTTGTTTTTGTTGACATTTTTTTCTCTCATGTTTTTTGTTGACTCTTCTTCTTTTCGTTCGCGACTACATTGTCAGACCAGTAGCCTCGATGAAACTTGTGGTTTACCACAGATCCTCAATGCCTCCATACAGTTTTTGGTGGATTGAGGTATCTATCAGCCAAGTCGCAGCTCGCTCCTGGTCATGCCTTTTACATCTCTGAGGTATATGCTCCGCAGTCTAATCTTCTTCACCACATGGACAAGTTGGCGACGATGTCAGTCTGTATTTCTTGTACATGTGAGCATTGAGCTTGTTGTGCCCTAAGCGGAGCCTGACCATCATCACTTGTTCAGACCGATCAAGGAGATGAAACGCATCTTCCATAATCCTTGGTCTCGTTAGTGCCTTGATGATGGTGACTTTCTCCTTGTAACTCACAGGTTCTGTTGGTTGTTCTGACTGAGCTCCTAGCTTAGCCAGTTTGTGTGCCTCTTCATTGCCTGCAAGTCCATGTGCAATGGAATGGAATCCACTGAAGTGCTACTTTGCACGTTATACTCAGACTCTGCATTCTCCTGGCTAGCTGCGGAGCTTTATTGTTGATCAAAGCTTCCATGACAGACAGTGCATCTGTGAGAAAGACGACTGTGGAGCTTTCTTCTGCCGAGTCTATAGGGTAGAGAACACCAATTGTTTTCCCATAGACTTACATTATAACATTATGGCGTGTACGGCCTTCCATATATCGAAACATGTATATCCAATCACATTTTTTTTCAAGAACTGTCTTAGTTCCACCAAAATATCGGACGAAAAACATATGAATAGTGATACTTTATTTAAGTAATTTTCGTGTGAATGAGATGACCCCCTGTTTACATCGTTGTCATGGCGGGAGAAATTCATTTGATGAAACTTTTTTCAATACACATAAAATGTAGCAAATTTTGTCAAAATGTATAATGAAATACTGTAAATGCAGTAAAAATATTCCATTTTGAAAAAAATAATCACTTCTTGGGTTTGTTTACATGACTGACCAATCAGAACGCACAGATGCTACCTTATTCCCAGGTATACACTTACCTCATTCCCAGTAAGTTCCCTGTACTTTTTTGAATTGGTGGTCTCTGACCTTCAACCATTGAGACAGCCTTCATGAGTGCTTCAGTCTCTGCCTTGTAATTGCTGCAGTGTTTCCCTTTGGCTGCATGTAATGTTTCTCTCTTGCCAGATGGGTACTGAATGAAAACTACTGCTCCTCCATCTTTAACGGCGCATGTGGCTGATCCGTCTGTATAGACATGCATGAGTCCACGGTTCCGGAGGATAGTCTTCATTGATCATAGCAAGTGTGAGGCTCTTCCGAATGCCTTCATCCTCTTGCTTCCCGCCGTCCAGACGAGGAACAGCAAGTCTCACAATCACTGAGGACAGATCATTCGCTAGTGGGTTTATAATGTCTTCACTACCTCGGGGAGTCGTTGGTATGCTCAGCTCAGCTCAGTTTTGAACTCTCGGTTGAGTCTCTTTGCCTCATGTACGAAGCTGCTACGTTTGAGCCGATTCTTTGTATAGCCATCTAGCTTGGCTTTCATGGGATAGTCTTGAAAAGACCTTAACTTCTCTGCTTGAAGCAGAACCTTTGCATGTCTTCTGTCTTGTAACGGCTGTGTGCCTGTTAGCTTCTACATGAAGGAGATTGGTGTAGGCTTTGTAGCACCTGTCATGGTCCGAAATGCTTGGTTCTGAACCTTGCCTAAAGCCTGTTGGTTAGTTTTGGCAGTAGTGGACGAGGCAGTTGAGCTATACTCTAAATGGGGTCTCACTGTTCCCTGATATACTGTCTTGAGTATTTGCTCATTTGCTCCCCACGTTGTTCCAGCAAGTTTGCGCATCATGGCAAGCTTCCTACGGGCATTCCCTTCTGCTTGACTAATTTGGGGCTTCCATTTAGCCGTTTGTCAAAGGTCACTCCAAGGTATTTTGCCTCGTCTGCTTCAATCAGCGAAGTATTTCCCATCTTGATTTTACACGCCCTCTGCTTTGACGACAGGGAGAATAATGTGGTGGACGATTTCTCTGTATTGATCGATACACACCAATCTTCAGCCCAAGCTGAAAGCTTGTTGATGGCTTCTTGCATCCTGTATGTGGCTGTAGTGACATGTTCTTCCTTACACCATAACACCAGATCATCAGCGTAGAGAGCAGCCTTAACTCCTTTCGGTAGTTCAGACACCAGATCATTGATGAATAGCAAGAAGAGTGTAGGGGATAAGACTCCACCTTGTGGGACACCATGACGCAACAGGAACTTCCTACTGCTGGCATGTTCTAAATTGACTCTTGCTCTCTTGTTGTGGAGGTATGACTTAATCCACCTCATCATGTGACCTCCTACTCCAGTCCTCATCAGCTTGACGAGGAGTCCACCAGTCCAGACTTTGTCAAACGCCCTCTGCAGATCAATCCATGCTGTACGCACGACTTTCTGCTCTTGGAAGGCGTCCTCTATCTCTTGCGATAGAGAAGTGGTCTGGTCCTCAGTGGAGCGGAATTGTCTGAAGCCAGTTTGTTGCGTTGCGAATAGGTTGTTAGTCTCCATGTACCACTTCAGGCCTGCATTCACAATACTCTCCATGGTCTTTCCAACACAGCTGGTTAGGCTGATTGGGCGATAGCTTGCAGCCTTCTTTGGATCCTTCCCTTCTTGTGGATGGGGATCATGACCGCCTCTTTCCATATCTGTGGAGGCAGTCCTTGTGTCCAGCTGTAGTTGTAAATTTCCAGGAGTTTGCAAATTGCTTCAGTGCCTAGATGGGTCAGCATTTCATTTGTGACTTTCATGAAAATTGGTCAGAATGTTCACCTTGATGATATCTAGGTCAATTTTGAAACTGGGTCACGTGCCTTAAAAAACTAGGTCAATAGGTCAAATAATAGAAAAACCTTGTGACCTCTCTAGAGACCATATTTTTCAATGGATCTTCATGAAAATTGGTCAGAATTTTTATCTTGATAATATCTAGGTCAAGTTCAAAACTGGGTCACATGAGCTCAAAAACTAGGTCACTATGTCAAATAATAGAAAAAACGACGTCATACTCAAAACTGGATCATGTGGGAAGAGGTGAGTGATTCAGGACCATCATGGTCCTCTTGTATAATCGAATGTCATTGGGTGACTAGGCGTTTAGAATGGAATGTCGCTGGGCATCTTGGCTTTTATAATGGAATGTCATTGGGTAACTTGGTGTTTAGAATGGAATGTCACTGGGCATCTTGGCTTTTATAATGGAATGTCATTGGATGACTAGGCGTTTAGAATGGAATGTCATTGGGTGACTAGGCTTTTAGAATGGAATGTCATTGGGTGACTTGGCTTTTAGAATGGAATATTATTCGGTGACTTGGCTTTTAGAATGGAATGTCATTATGTGGCTTAGCTATTAGAATGAAATGTCAGTGGGTGGCTTGGTTATTAGAATGGAATGCCATTGGGTGACTTGGCTACTAGAATGGAATGTCAGTGGGTGACTTGGTCAGTATAAATTAGTTAATCTTTATGTACAGTGTACTTCGAAAATTCCTCTGTGGCACATGGGTCTAAGGGATGGGATGATATTCGGCAGATGAAGGGACGGGTGGTGTAAATGAGAGGTGGTGTTGGAGGGGGTGGGGGGTCCTTCATTTCAAATGAATCATTTGTGTATATATATATATATCAATATCATTCTAAAGTTGACTGCATTGAAATAACATTTAATACAACATGTATGTAGTAAATATAAATTTATTTGAATTAAAACAAGTATGTATATACTGTATGGATACATGTACATACATTCTGAAGTAGATGTCTGCTCACAGTCATAAGCTTTTCTTACATGTACTCCATGCAGCTGTTAATTTCTATTTTGTTTGTGAAAACGAGGATATAATTGCTTTCTTCATTAACTTGTGACAGATGGGTTTAAAATATGTTGTTTGTGTTTTTATAGTGTTTGTAGCTCTGGGGAGGTTATTTCACTTGAGACAATGTACTTTTAAATCATTTTCTTGTTTAGTGTAACATATTTATGAAAAATATTGCTTTTATCACAACACAATTTTCCCCCTATTTTAGTGGTTACGACACAATTTTCTCCTCCTTACAGGCCCCACCACCATTCCCCCAAAACTTAAAAAGAAAACACTGCACTAAATATTTTATAAAATATGAAAGAAAGTTACATGCATTCGCTCTTCAGAGTTGCTGTTAAAAAAGTTTTACTGTTATATAACTTGGTGAATTTATGCACTTTTCCTGTTGCAGTGATAGGCAATCTTTTAATGAATTTTATCAAAGTTTATGTTTTTAGCAGTCATACTTGATATACACTTGACTTAGTTATGTAACAAAAAAGACAAAGCTCTCACATGATTATAGAACATGTGACAGAATGTTACATAACTTTTTTATTGTTCAGTGAAATTTTTGTTGTCAATACACAATAGAGAGACTGGAAGTGGAACATTTTATGTCATTATATCTAAAATGCATGCTTCACTGCTGAAGCTAGTTTTAGGCGTTTATATTTTTATATGCTTAGATGTTATGGATTGTTCATTTAAACTTGGATTTCATTCACTTTAAAAGTGTAATTTTAAGAATTTAATCATTTTTGCTAAGAGTTGCAATTAGTTAAAAGGATGTCCTTAATATTTGCTGGATTTATTATAACAATTTTATTATTAAGTGTGATATTGTGACATTTTATCCACTGTTAAATGTTTCTTTCACAAGTGGTGACTAGACTAACTGACAAATTTTAAAGAAAAGTGAACAGATTTTAAAGTTTAGATAAAATTCATACCTTTTGTAAACAATATCCGCATTTTTTTTTTCCAGATAAAAATGATTGTGAGTTACTGGTAATGAACACTGGGAACTATCTTCCTATAAAATAACAATGGCAAACTCCACATTATTACCTAGCATCAGTCCCATGGTAACCATGGAAACTAATATAACAAACAGTACAGTATCACCTCCAGGATCCCTGTCCATTGACAACCTCTACCCAGCCATTTTCCAATGCTTCACAATCATCTTGGCAGGATATATCGCAGGACGAGCCGACTTGATCACCCAGTCACAGGGACAAGGAATAGGGACATTTGTAGGAAAATTCTGTCTCCCGGCGTTGTTGTTCAAGAGCATGGTTGAGTTAAACTTCAGTCAAGTGAACTGGTATTTTTTACTCGGAATTGCAATCTCCAAGACTAGTGTATTTGTGATAGTGGCAGTACTGACCTTGTTGATTAGGAGACCAATGCATTTAGGGTATGCAGGGTTGTTTGCGATCTTTGCCACTCAGAGTAATGATTTCGCTCTTGGATATCCAATTTGTAAGTATTTTATTTGTTTAGCATGTTTCCTTTTCTGTTATGATATAATTTTGATAATACTGAGTCATTTGTGTTATATTCAATAAAAAAAAACAGGTAAGACATGGCTGAAGCCAACAATGAGCTGCTAGTTATGTATAAATGAATAAAAATAAAAAGGTTGCATGATAGAAAAAAATCAGGAAAACAAAAAGTCTTACATTAATTGCAGGTACAATTTGTATATTAGTACGAAAAAAATATCAGCTATTTGCTTACTTGATAAATATTTCTATTTACTTTTAAGTCTTGTACAAGATATGAATTTTAAATCCTAATTATTTTTTTCAGTGAAGGCATTATATTCTGACAGCAACCCAGAGTATCTACAGTATATCTATCTTGTTGCCCCTATATCATTGGTTCTCCTCAATCCTGTTGGGTTTACCATGTTAGAGATTCAGAGGCGTAACCAAGACGTTTCACATCGTACCGGCAAGTGTCGTTTGGTACTGCAGGTGACAAAAGATGTTCTGTCAAATCCCATAGTGTTTATGGTACTTATCGGAATAGGTGGCAACTTTTTGTTCAAGCAGAAAATTCCAGCTGTGTTAGGGGATATTCTAGAAGTTCTAGGTGAGTTTATCTTAATATATGATTAATGAAAGGTATTAAGGTTAAATGAATATACCGGTAAGAATTGTGAAATAATTTTATTTTATAGGTACCAAGTTTCAAGTTTTTTGCCAAAATCACTCTTTCATGAGAATATGAACTTGTGGATATCAAATTTTTATTAGCTCACCAGAGCACGAAGTGCTCAAGGTGAGCTTTTGTGATCGCCCTGTGTCCGTCGTCCGTCGTCAACAATTTGACTGTTAACGCTCTAGAGGTCACAGTTTTGGCCCAATCTTAATGAAACTTGGTCAGAATGTTACCCTCAATAAAATCTTCGAAATTGGGTCATCTGGGGTCAAAAACTAGGTCACCAGGTCAAATCAAAGGAAAAGCTTGTTAACACACTAGAGGCCACATTTATGATCCTATCTTCGTGAAACTTGGTCAGAATGTTTATCTTGATAACCTCTAGGCCAAGTTTGAATCTGGGTCATGTTGGGTCAAAAACTAGGTCACCTGGTCAAATCAAAGGAAAAGCTTGTTAACACTCTAGAAGCCACATTTATGACCCTATCTTCATAAAACATGGTCAGAATGTTTATCTTGATGATTTCTAGGCCAGGTTTGAATCTGGGTCATGTCGGGTCAAAACTAGGTCATTAGGCCAGATCAAAGGAAAATCTTGTTAACACTCTAGATACGACATTTTAAGTTTGAAACTCATGAGAATTAGTCAGAATGTTTGTCTTGATGATTTCTAGGTCAAGTTTGAATCTGGGTCGAATGGGGTCAAAAACTGGGTCACCCAGTCAAATTGAAGGAAAAGCTTGTTAGCACTCTAGAGGCCACATTTATGACCCTATCTTCATGAAACTTGGTCAGAATGTTTATCTTATGACCTCTAGTCCATGTTCAAATCTGGGTCATGTGGGGTCAAAAAACTAGGACACCCGGTCAAATCAAAGGAAAATGTTGTTAACACTCCAAGAGGCCATATTTATGAACCTATCTTCATGAAACTTTGTCAAAATGTTTATCTTGATGATCTTCAGGCCATGTTGGAATCTGGGTCATGTGGGGTCAAAAACTAGTTCACTAGGTCAGATCAAAGGAAAATCTTGTTAACACTCTAGGGGCCACATTTTGGATTCAATCTTCATAAAACTTGGTCAGAATGTTTGGTATCATGAAGTCTTGTATGTTTTCGACTCTGGGTCATGTAGGGTCAAAAACTAGGTCACTTAGTAAAATCAAAGGAAAAGCTTGTTTATACTCTAGAGGCCACTTTTTTGCTCCAGTCTTCACGAAACTTTGTCAGAATGTTTGTTTTCATGAAATCATGGACAAGTTTTAATCTGGGTCATTCGGGGTCAAAAAAAAGGTCACTAAGTCAAATGAAAGAAAATGCTTGTTTACACTCAGGCCACATTTTTGGTCCAATCTTATTGAAGATTAGTCAGAATATTTGTCTCCATGAAATTTCAGACAGGTTAATAATTAGGTCTGATTGGATAAAAAAACTAGGTTACTATGCCACATCGAAGAAAAAAAACACTAGAGGCCACATTTTTGTTCCAATCTTCATGAAACTTGGTCAGAATGTTTATTTCTTTGAAAACTCGGACGAGTTTGAAACTGGGTCATGTGGTGTAAAAAACTGGGTCACTAGGTCAAACATGTTTGTTATGGTGTGTTACTCTGGTGAGCGACCTAGGGCCATCATGGCCCTCTTGTTATATGTGGGAACTACTTGTTTGTTGAGATTTAATTTTTTGGTTTGAAAGTCTTCAGAAAGTAATGCCCATTATAAATTTCATAGAAAACATACGTTTCTTTCTGACTTGCCATTTTGAGAGAAAAATAGGATGCATTTGTCATCTGGGTCAGAAGGTGGATCAATGTGTGCTTCATAACTAGGGACATTAATCTAAAGATACTTGCTTCCCCGCCGTTACATGACTGAAATACAGTACAGCTAGCGCGGAACCTTCATTTGAACACCCGTCGCCGCGATTCTAATTCGCGTGTTCGTTTTTACTGTCCGCCGCGACGGGTGTCATATCGGATTTTTCGGGTGTTCAGGAATGGTCATTGCCGGAGGCAGCGAACGCCGCGCGTTGCGATGGACGGACGCGATGGTCCGTGGTGGTCGGCCACGAGGAACCCTGGTGTTCATTCAATACTTTTTGAAAGAATTATTTATTTCATAATTTGTAAATATAAATGCTTAAAATATCTATGCATATAATAACTAATTATTTAAAATGTATACCTCGTCCGTATACTCGGAATCAGTCGCGATGTGATGATATAATAATTATCATATTGTTTTGTATTTTCTGTAAAATCTAATTAGAGTTGCATATTCTTCGTTTTGTTTCAACAGTTTTATTTCTATTTTCAGGTCACTGCAAGCGTATAAATCTTTGATCTTATTGTTCAATTCTAAATTGATTGTTGCGTTAATTTTATGTTATTCGCACCTCTTCTAACAAATACCTTACAAATTATGTTTTACTAACACCTGTTTCTTACTCTGTTTTATTTATTACGGTACCTAATACGCTCTTTTGTTTCGCTTGTTTGTCAGTTTTCAGATGTTTAGAAATTATTGGTAAGTTTCTTTACACTGTTCTACGATTGCTACTAATCAAATAGTTATTGTTATTTGTTAGTAATATGTTTAATAATATAATTACTATCTTATTTGTTGACAATTTATTTGTTAACAACCTTTGATAAGGTGAATATATTTAATAGAATTTCAAAACTTTTTACTCGAGTCTTTGATTTATTATTTTCATTACTTATTAGATGAATATTTAATACACACTTTTATGATATATGAGACTTAGGTACATACTTTTCGTTTTCGGAATTCCGCATATTGTTGTTATATTTACTTTTTCTATAAACAATAGAAACAGTTGTATTTTTTCTAATTACAGGTAAACGTAAGCGGCGAATTTGGTGTTTGAGAAGAAGACGAATATGAAATTTTTGTTCAAATACAAATAGACAGAGTCTGTTATTTTACACCCTCTTGCTTATTTATTAACTATTTAAACAGTCATAAATGCCACATGGTAACCGAAAGAAAGTCTCCCTTTATTTGGTCTCAGTGTTGTTTATTTTTCTCTGGACCTTCGGGTTTCTGGAGTCATCTCTGTTGTGTTTATTTGTTCTCTGGTCTTTCGGGATGCTCGAGTCGATCCACTGTCTATACATACTATACTGTGAAGTGAAGTTCCGTCTTATGGTAGGTTTTGACGGGTTGGTGATAGTTGGTGAAGGATGTTGCACATTTCATTACCCCTCAAGCTTTTATTAGTTTACATGTTAGTGTTTTGTGTACTTAAAAGGTTTTATTTTTTGCTATGGTTCTACTTTGCAAATGCGGGCTCTGAGACTGTGTTTTTTTTGTGCTCTGTGCTTCCGAGAAATCTACTCTTACCTATTATCTTTATTAACTATTACAATAGCTGTAATTTATTAACATTTAACATGGGTGGTTACACCGTAAGAAGATTCAAACATCTGTAAAATATCCATTATTGAATTTGGTGTTTGAGAAGAAGACGAATATGAAATTATGTCAGTAAACTGACGATACTAATATATTGTAATAATTAATATCTACACATTCATATCATTATAAATGACCTTTGCTACTGGATGAAACAGAAATATCAATCTGAATGAGAAGTCTTTTGGATGTCAGGTAAGCACAAAAAATTTCCAAGGATATTTAGTCACAGACAGGTACAAGCTAGTAGTATATGTAAGCTGCATAAAGCAATATTTCTAAATCATAGCTGTGTATCTTTGACGTTACCTATCTCTGACGTTATATGTATCCGACGTTATTTGTCTCTGACGCTATATATCTCCGACGTAATGTATCTTCGACGTTATGCTTTTTTGACGCAATTATGTCCTGTCAGCGCTGTTACTAGTCGTGGTGCGTCCATTTGTCGTCCAGTCGTTTTTCGTGTTCCTGTCACTGCTTGTTCTGGCCTTGCCATATTTAGCTCATAATTTTAATGGTAATAAAATTAATTCTGTGTCCAGATGTCTCCGTTTTCTCAGTTCGTCAGTTGTGTCTTATCTTCCAGTTCGTCAGTGGCCCACATACTTGTAGTACTAATACTGCGTAATAAAAATGTGCCAAATATGGTAAGGACAGAACAATGACGGGAACACTTTAGGTAAATATGTATTAAAAGAAAAATGTTAAAAACTCCTTGTGCAGAAATATTGCAGGAAAACTAATCAGACACTAATTCTTGCATAGTCTTCACCTGAAACAGAAAAAAACAACATTCAAAATGTGTGCTCAATACTTCCGAAGACCACTAAACTATTCACCCAACGTATCATTTTATATTAATTCCTTAATAAAAATAAGTTACTGAAATACTAGCAGTTTGTAATTCACACAGATATATTGAAATGATTATTGATTATTGATCATTGAACCTTAAAACATTCAAAGAGAACCTATGTACACTGTTTCTGCATATTCACTTGGAAAACTTGTGCACTTTAAAAAACTATTATGCAGACGTTTTCGAACCAAACAGAACGTTGTTACTGGCAATAAAAATTCGTTACAAAACAGAACGTGTTTTAATTTTAAAATAACTTTTTAGTTGTTAATGCAAATAAATTCATTAGAAAAAGAAACGTAGAAACTTACCTTTATTATAATCTTTCAATTTTATGCCAAATTCATAACAAAGATAAACCGTTAAGTGCTAAACAATATAACTGTTAGGTATTGTTAGTATACAAGAACACAAGATTGGAACGAAAATAAATATAACAAAGTACAAAAGTATATACGTTTCTTGACAACGGCTGTACCTGCAAAATAAATTAAAATCAGTATGTAATAATACTGAAACAATTGCTCAAATCTTCAAGCTAATATAAGTGAAAAAATAAAAACATGTTCATAACATTAGTTCTAAAGTTCCGCTTTTGAGATAGTATATCTTATTTGATACCGATCGGCGGATTAATTTTTTTTTCATGCATATAGTGGTCTGACTGTCTCTAGATTTTGTAACAGTTGAGAAAACAGAAAACAAAATTATATACACTCAGACACCAAAAAAAACTTCTATCGGCTATTTTATTTTGTTTATTTTGTTATTAACACTTACGATTATGTGCGAGCTCTTTCTATTTAAAATACGCCGACAACGTGTCAAAATTTGACATGTGTTCAGGCAATTATATGAAAAAATCTTGTGAATGTAATCAACGTATCACATTTGATACAATGTGTGTGTAAAACATCCCTTCACACAATTACTTAAAATTTGGATATAATTTATTGAAAAAGATATAATCGTCAATGGCAATAAACTAAAATCAAAACATTAAAAATATCGGACGTAGATAACAACAGTTCCTTTACAAAAGAAAGGCCCGTTAAAGGTGGACGAGTAAAATGAATAAATGATATACATTGCATATTTACAATAAATACATTATTATTATAGATGATAAAATTAACAGTTAAGTGCTACAATATACTGTTAAAAATTTAATGTTAAAATAAAACGTTGACCGCGATGGTCCCTCGCGCGTGAACACTGCGAATCCTCGCGGCCGTCCACCGCGAACCGCTGTGATCATGACTGCGAGGGCCGACGGGTGTCCGGCCATCGCAACTGAACACCCGATTTTTTTTTACCCGCGAGGGTCGAAGGGTTTTTGAAGGTGCCGCGCTAGCTGTACTGTACTGTTGAAAAACGGCGTTAAACCCAAAACAAAAGATACTTGCCAAACTTGCTTGTTATCAAAATTAATCTAGATTTTATAGAGATACACAGTTTGTGTAAGATTTTTTTTTGTTACAAGAAAGCATTATATATTTTTGTTCATTTAGAGGTCATAATATTCAGGCAGAAGTAAAGTTAACGCTACTAAAAGTGATGTCAAATTCTCTTTATCGGCCTTATTTCCAACAAATAGCATGAATTTTAGATTTTCTTTCAAGGTATTTACACACATAACATAAAATGACTAGACAGTAAGACTGGCTCCAATCCTAATGATTGTTCTGTCATATTTGTCATATAAGTTTCTTCTTGAAGGAAATCCAGTAGGTTGTTTCTCTATTGACATTTTTTATTGCCCCTGACTCCGAACATGTATGGCAGTTTAAGAGGCTTAAAATTTACTTACATAAAATGATTTCACTATTTAAAAAAAAAAATAACTGTGCAGCCAAGAAGCCAGGCTATAAAAAGACATGTCATGTCATCCACACTATAATTCATGAAAGCAGACTTGACATTGTTGTTAATATTTCAGGAAATGCGTATAGTGCTTCAGCTCTGTTTTACCTTGGTTTGAGCTTGGTGGGCAAGGTGCAGGGCCAGCTGGGAGTCGGACTTATAGCTCCAATGCTTCTTATAGGAGCTAAAACGTAAGTTCTGAGTTTTGGTATTCTCAGCCACATGCAGCAGTATAAGAAATGTAATGTGATGATTTATAGATTTTTCAGCTGATAACATTTTGCCATATTTTATCTTAGTTACTTAACCCTTATCATGCTGGACACGATTCATTCTGCCTTTGCGTGCAGACCAGTGTAGATCATGATCAGTCTGCTTATCCATAAATTCTGATCATGATCTGCACTGTTTGCTATTCAGTCAATATCTTTTTGGTAAGCACCCCTTTTAACAGTTAATGGTACTGTCTAAGTTGAAAGATGGACAAGTTCATTATAGAAATTTAGCATGGTAAGAGTTAAGGTAGCAGACCTGTAATGACAGTGGGCAATTACTGTTTGATTCTGATTTGATTCTGTGTTTCTTTGTCAGTTTCCTGTTCTTACGGTTTCTGAAACCATGTACAAGTATGAGATAAATTTACGGCCAAAAAAGTGACAAAAGAATTAACATACAAAAAACATTACGTGAAAATTAAGAATTGTAATTAGGGGTCTCCTACCAAGCAATTCGGTGGAAAAACTGGCTTGTTGGATATGTACTGTTTATGTTATGCATTACCCGATTATTAGAGTTAGTGAAAGTATATATTCAAAGTTGGTTTAATTATTCAAAGAATATAATGTTTGTATCACAAAAGAGTTTTTCAACACCAAGTCTGTCATTTTCACTTCTAAAAATACATGGGATTGGAGCTGGCAGTTTGAAGTTGCTCTTTCCAGCTGAATTATTACTAAAGAGTAATATTTGGATATAGTTGATAATTGAAATTATTGAACGGATATATTGCATGTATTTGATATTTTTAGATTGTTGCTTCCTCTTATCACATGGCAAGTTGTTGGTGCCTTAGAGCTTAACCAGATGAATAACTCTCGATCCCTGAGCATGTATGGTTTCCTGTATGGGACATTTCCTACAGCACCCTCGGTGTTCCTGTATGCCAGTCATTTCTCAGTAGCACAGGATATTGTAAGTATAGAGAATGTTCCCACAGTATGCATGGTTTCCTGTATGGGACATTTCTTACAGCTCCCGCGGTGTTCCTGTATGCCAGTCATTTCTCTGTAGCACAGGATATTGTAAGTATAGAGAATGTTCCCACAATATGCATGGTTTCCTGTATGGGACATTCCTTACAGCTCCCGTGGTGTTCCTGTATGCCAGTCATTTCTCTGTAGCACAGGATATTGTAAGTATAGAGAATGTTCCCAAAGCATGTATGGTTTCCAAGGTGGGACATGTCTTACAGCACTATCAGTGTTCCTGTATGCCAGTCATTTCTCAGTAGCACAGGATATTGTAAGTATAGAGAATGTTCCCACAGCATGTATGGTTTCCTAGGTGGGACATTTCCTACAGCACTATCAGTGTTCCTGTATGCCAGTCATTTCTCAGTAGCACAGGATATTGTAAGTATAGAGTATGTTCCCACAGTATGTATGGTTTCCTATGTGGGATATTTCTTGCAGCACCTTAATGTTCCTGTATGCCAGAAATGTCTCTGAAGCTGGTGATATTATGAATACAGATAATGTTCCTGCGGCCTGTATACTTTATTGTATATGACATTTCCTACAGGCTTAGATCACCCTGTGTGTTTTTATGTATCAGTATATTCACAGTTTCCTAGGATATTCTAAGTAGTGTATGTTTATTTTAGATATCAATCATAACATAAAAAATTACCCTGTAATATGATAGTTATACTGTTCATGTTTAATGTTATCTCCAATGAACATATTCCACTTTTTCGTAAACACTGTTCAATAACAAAATCAAATATTTGTTGGATTGTTTTCCAGATAGCAACTGGTATGGTAGCAGGCACATTCCTGTCGGCTCCACTCATGTTTGTATCAGCCAAGATGATGACGGTAGTGGTGAACAGTGAAATGGACTATAAGTCCCTTCTTGTGGATACATCATTTGATCTCAGCGTTATATCATTGGTGTGCAATGTAAGTTAGTTAGGTTTTAGTGTCACATCACTGGTGTGAAGTGTAAGTTTGTTAAAATTGAGTGTAATATCACTGATGTGCAGTGTAAGTTAGTTGCATTTCAGTGTCATATCACTGGTGTGAAGTGTAAGTTAGTTGCATTTCAGTATCATATAACTGATGCGCAATGTTAGTTATTCAGTGTCATATCACTGGGGTGAAGTGTAAGTTAATTAGATTTCAGTGTCATATAACTGATGCGCAATGTTAGTTATTCAGTGTCATATCACTGGTGTGCAATGTAAGTTAGTTGGATTTCAATGTCATATCTCTGGTATGCAATGTAAGTAAATTAGATTTCAGTGTTATATCACTGGTGTGCAATGTAAGTTAGTTAGATTTCAGTGTCATATAAATGATGCGCAATGTTAGTTATTCAGTGTCATATCACTGGTGTGCAATGTAAGTTAGTTAAATTTCAGTGTCATATAAATGATGCGCAATGTTAGCTATTCAGTGTCATATCACTGGTGTGCAATGTAAGTTAGTTAGGTTTCAGTGTCATATAAATGATGCGCAATGTTAGCTATTCAGTGTCATATCACTGGTGTGCAATGTAAGTTAGTTAGGTTTCAGTGTCATATAAATGATGCGCAATGTTAGCTATTCAGTGTCATATCACTGGTGTGCAATGTAAGTTAGTTAGATTTCAGTGTCATATAAATGATGCGCAATGTTAGCTATTCAGTGTCATATCACTGGTGTGCAATGTAAGTTAGTTAGATTTCAGTGTCATATAAATGATGCGCAATGTTAGCTATTCAGTGTCATATCACTGGTGTGCAATGTAAGTTAGTTAGATTTCAGTGTCATATAAATGATGCGCAATGTTAGCTATTCAGTGTCATATCACTGGTGTGCAATGTAAGTTAGTTAGATTTCTGTGTCATATAAATGATGCACAATGTTAGTTATTCAGTGTCATATCACTGGTGTGCAGTGTAAGTTAGTTAGGTTTCAGTGTCATATAAATGATGCGCAATGTTAGCTATTCAGTGTCATATCACTGGTGTGCAATGTAAGTTAGTTAGATTTCAGTGTCATATAAATGAGCGCAATGTTAGCTATTCAGTGTCATACATGGTGGGCAATGTAAGTTAGTTAGATTTCTGTGTCATAAGATGATGCACAATGTTAGTTATTCAGTGTCATATCACTGTGTGCAGTGTAAGTAGTTAGTTCAGTTCATATAATGATGCGCAATGTTAGCTATTCAGTGTCATATCACTGGTGTGCAATGTAAGTTAGTTAGGTTTCAGTGTCATATAAATGATGCGCAATGTTAGTTATTCAGTGTCATATCACTGGTGTGCAATGTAAGTTAGTTAGATTTCAGTGTCATATAAATGATGCGCAATGTTAGCTATTCAGTGTCATATCACTGGTGTACAATGTAAGTTTGTTGTATTTCAGTGTCGTATCTCTGGTATGCATGTTTACTAGTTAAATTTCAGTGTCATGTAACTGAAGCGCAATGGTAGTTATTCAGTGTAATATCACTGATGTGCAATGTAAGTTACTTAGATTTCAGTTTGTTAGATTTCAGTGTCATATCACTGGTGTGAAGTGTAAGTTAGTTAAATTTCAGTATAATATCACTGATGTGCAATGTAAGTTAGTTAAATTTCAGTGTAATATCACTGGTATGAAGTGTAAGTGAGTTAAATTTCAGTGTAATATCACTGATGTGCAATGTATGTTAGTTAGGTTTTAGTGTCATATCACAGGTGTGAAGTGTTAATTAGTTGGAATTCAGTGTAATATCACTGATGTGCAATGTAAGTTAGTAGATTTCAGTGTCATATCACTGGTGTGCAATGTTAGTTAGTAGCTTTCAGTGCCATATCACTGGTGTTCAATGTCAGTTAAATTTCAGTGGCATATCACTGATGTGCAATGTAAGTTAAGTAGATATCAGTGTCATATCACTGATGTGCAGTGTAAGTTAATTAGATTTCAGTGTCCCATTACTGATGCACAGTGTTAATTATTCAAGGTTGTATCACTGTTACGCAATACAATAAGATTTTAGTGCCTTCACGAGAGTGCAGTTTAAGTTAAATACATATCAGTGTCATATCACTGGAGTATAAGTTTGTTTGATGTTAGTATCATATTACAAATGTGTACAATGCTACTATGTTTGAGATGCTCCCTTTTCACTAGGTTTACATAATACAGTCGAACTTGTATTAATCAGCCAGCTAAAGGTGTGATAGAATATGGCTGCTAAAGGCAGGTAAAAATTAGAACAACATATTAGTTCAGAAATTAGCTGCCTGGATGTGAAAGGCAAGTGTTTGCTAAATTCAGGTGACTGCTAAGACAGGTTCAGTTCTAATACTGCATTAAGCCATTACTTCTTTGCATAAGCACACTACTTGAATATTTTTCATTTTATTGTTCTCATTTCAGGCTTGGATTATAGCTGTGATATTTCTGAGTGGAAAACATAAAAAGATGCCACATCATTTTCTCATATGTCTTGTGTGCACTCAGGTAAGATACACTTGTTCTTAGTTAATACTGTATCTGTGAAAGAGGAGAGAAAAGCTAGCTGAATTATATAATTGTATTTTTATTTGGGTTTAATGCTAGTTTTCAACTGTATGTGGCAGATCTATGAACCTAACAGTAAGAAATTTGTTTACAATTTTTTATCATGAGAAAACCACTTTTAACAAATATTTATTACATATAAATGGTCAGAATAGTGGTCAAATAATATCTGAAGTAAAAATCAGCTGTTCAGAAACTGAAAATACAGCTGCCTTTTTGTCGAGCCCGCTCGCGGTGAGCTCGATATAGTCGTCACTTTTGGCGGGTTGGTGTATGTGCGTGCGTACGTGTGTCCGTCTGATTTTGTCCAGACCATAATTTTGACATGCATGGACCAATCTTGTTTATATTTGGCATGAATGTTTACTGCAATGAGAAGGAGTGTCATGCACAAACCCCATGTTCCTATCTCAAAGGTCAAGGTCACAGTTGGAGGTCAAAGGTCAAATTGAAGTTTGTCAGGAGCATTTCTTCTTCATGCATGGTGGGATTTTGATGTAACTTGGCATGAATGTTCACCATTATGAGACGAAGTGTCATGCAACCAGGTCCCTAGGTCTAAGGTCAAGGTCACACTTGACAGCTGGCGGGCTCGACATTCTGCCCGTGGGCATACTTGTTGATGTTTTTCGTAAATTTTGCAGCCTGGGCATAACATGTATGCTAGATTAGTAAAAGGTGCATATTCCAGTATTATGTCTTCCACACAACGGTGTTTTGGGTGACATATTGATTTACTCCTGTCTGTCTGTGTGTCCGTCCGTCTGTCACAAATCTTGCCCGCACTCTAAGTCGAACATTTCTCATCTGATCTTCACCGAACTCAAACAAAATGTGTTTGCCAATAAGTCCTTGGCCAGGTTTGATAACTAGCCAAATCGGCCCAGGCACTTCGGAATTATGGCCCTTGAAACATTGTTTTTTATAATCAAAGCACTGAAAGTGTGATTGGGTTGTATCAAAGCACTGAAAGTGTGATTGGGTTGTATCAAAGCACTGAAAGTCTGATTGGAAATTAAGAATATATAGGGAGTAGGGTTTACGCTCGTACATTTCTCATCCGATCTCATACTACTATTCAGATGATTAGGCAGTTGTGGGAGACATGCGCTTTTCTCAAAAGCAGCTCTAGTTTAGCGAGTGTGAAATATGTGGATACACAGTTTGTATTGGGCGTTTCTTGATTCTGTATAGTGCTGACATATTCTCCTCTAATAACTCTAAACTGCCAGTTCTCCAAATGAATCATTGTTTGAGGATGAATTACCATAGACATGTTGTTGTCTGCCAGATTGTCATGGAAAACATTTGCGCTGCTGGAGGATCAAACTTTGGACCACTTGGCAAACTGGTCAGACTTCTGAAAGAAGGTCATTGAATATATTTTAGTTTTCTAAATACTGATGCAGCAACCCAAAATATGTCTTGTTATTGTGTGTTTGCATCATGCATACACTTTTGTTAAAGTTTGTTAATCATTTTGACTTCTTGTTAATTTCAGACATTTGCCTGTATAGGAATGATCATTTATGATGGTTTAGACACAAAGATTGCCTGGCAGCACTACACTCAGTTTGTGATCCTGATTGTTGGTGTGTTCTCCAGCAGGTGTTTTGCTGCTGTCCTGTCTGTCGTTGTATATCTACTCCATTATAGAAGTCTATGTTTTGTACTGAGGGTGAAAGTATGGTTTTACCTCTTTGGTCTAGGGTAGGTGTTTAAAGTGCAACTTTATGAATTGTATGTTTTATTTTTGTGTTCTTTTCTAAGTCTTCTTTACCAATTTCTTAGTATTAACTAATGTAGTGTGTAAAATTAATATACAGTCGACATTGTATTAAGAGACCACCCAAGGGACTGCTAAGAAGTGGTCTCTTAATGGAATGGTCTCTTAATGAATTTCTGTCAGATAAAAAGAAAAGTTATTTTTTAACTGTTAATGTAACTGTATTTATTATGGACATACAAATCTATTTTAACATCGTGAACACTTTTCCAGTTCCACTAACCGCTAAAGTTATGGCTAGATTGTTTGTCAGTTCCACTGATACAAAGGTTAATTGCATTTAGTCATGTGCAAAACGTACTCGCTAATTACACAGATGAAGAAATGTCCGGTAGAGTTTTTGTACCAGGTAGCTTAATAGAAACTTTTGTCGAATATTTTACCTATCGGGACTACATTTATGCGGTCGCTAGTCGTTTAATAAAAAAGTTGAATGAATTTATGTACTGAAAACATTCGGGACAGATTTTGACCGGTCGTTTAATACAAAAATCGCTTGATAGAGGTGGTCACAAGTACGATGTCGACTGTATTAAAACTGAAGGGCCCTTTGTTTTCCAGTCAAGGGAGCCATATTGGTTGATTTCAGTATTATTAAGGCATACTTGTATGTCAGTTTGTAACTATGCACATTTGTTCTAAGATGGTATAGTATCTTCAAACTGTCTTTGCCAATAAAAAAAGCAGATTTATTAAAAATTGAGTTGATATACATAGACAAAACAATTGCTAATAACACCAGCCCTGCGAAAGAGGAAACCTGTGACAATTATTATATCTATGTTTTTAGGTTGCCAGTGTTTAGTACCGGGATGCTGTTGTTGCTTGGCAAACATCACATGCATGATGAGATAGATCCCTCTTTTCACTATGGAGTAGATCAGGTAGGTATCTCAACAACTGACCAATCCTCTTTGCTTAGTTCTTCCTTTGCATTTGTACATGGGCTGCGAAAGTCCACCTCCCTTTAAAGTTATCAACTTTTATTAAATTTCAAATAGGTTCATTAATAAAAAAATATCAACTTTTGTCTGCTTTCGTTGAGGTTAACGAAAAATTCAGTTTCATGGGCATAAAATTCCATGACTGGCCAAAACAACATTTCACAAAGATATAAATTTGTGGATTTAAAAATTTGAAGTCCATCTGCTTAGCTCAATTGGGAGAGCACAGATCTAGGGATTGCAGGATCGTGAGTTCGACCCCCCGTGTTAGGAATATGTTTTCTATGAAAATTTGATGAAAGACTTTGTGTCTGAAATCATTCATCCTCCATTTCTGATTCATGTGGAGAAGTTAACAGTTGTGGAGAACAGGTTAGTACTGGTACAGAATTCAGGAACACTCATTAAGTTAATTGCCCGTTATGTAACTGAAATACTTTTTGTAAACCCAAAACCAAAAAACAAAAAAAGATTTGAAGATAAAACCAGTGGGAATTACATTTATGCACTGGGATTTAATTCTATGGATTGAAGAAACCACAAAATACACAAAAGTTATTCCCCACAAATATTAATGATATCACAGTATATATTCATTCCACTGTAGGTCACAGGGACATCATGAATATGAGAGGTCCTGTTGAGCTTTCTTTTTGCTGTTACTCTATTCTTACATAACCTGTGAATGGCCAGTGTGAAAAGCAAATTTCTCATTACAGAGACAGATGCCCTCATCAAAACTAGATCTGTTTCTAAATGTATTAACCTCTACTGACAATCAACAAATTTCAGTGATGTTTAGAACTGTATAGAGGTCACATTATTCAGTCTTAAATGGAGTAAAATGATTTAAAGATTGGAATGATTATAATTATGAAAAGAGAGTTCCATTTCTGTTCAGGACTGAACTCCTTGAGCAGGTTATTAAACTACCATCTAGGTAGGAAGCCAGGGGACTCAATGGTTGAGTGGTTAAATCCCATGCCCATCACCAGTGTAGGTTTAAAGCCTCCCTTGGGGCGTGAAATTCTTTCATGTGAGGAAGTCATCCAGTAGGCTTATGGAACGTCGGTTGTTCTACCCAGATGCCCACTCACACCTGAAATAATGCATTGCAGGCACCTGGGGGTCTTCCTTTACCATCAAAAGCAGAAAATTTGCCATATGACCTATAATTGTATCAGTGTGATGTGAAATCCAGTAAAAACAAAACACAATCAAGCTAGGTATATGACATGTGCATTTGTATTCCATTTTATTTCAGGCTGTGTTATCAGTTATTATACTGAGTATTTGTTCAGTTCTCAATATAACATTCATGGTGCTACATCAAAGAAATTCCCGCCAGCATAAAGACCAGGATGGCATAAAAGTCAGGTCAAAGGTTAAGAGGTCAAGGCATAGAGGTGAAGAAGAATCAGCAACAGATAGGCTTTTACAAGGTTAGTTTGACATCAAGGTCAAGTTAATGTTTAAAGGGTCAAAGTGAAGAGAAAACTGTAACAGATCGGCTTTTATAAGGTACATTAATGAAATCAAGGTCAAGCCAAGTGTGAAGGGGTCAAGACATAGGTCAAGGTAAAGAGGAATCTGTAACAAGCTTCAGCAAAGTATGTTTATGACATCAAGGTCAGTTTAAAGGTTAAGGTGCCAAGGTATAGAGGTCATGGTGAAGTAGGATTTGTTATGCTTTTACGAGGGTTATGATCAAGGTCAGGCTGAATGTGAAAGCGTGAAGGTGAAGAGGAATCTTTAATAGATATACTTTACTAGGTAAGTTTATGACACAAGTCGGGTTAAAGGTTAAGGGGTCAAGGCATAGAGATAAAGGTGAGAGGGAATCTTTAACAGATATGCTTGTACAAGATAAATTTATGACATCAATGCCAGGTCAAAGATTAATGGCAACAAGTTGGGTAACTGGTGTTCCTACACACCATAACTGTTCAAACCTGTTCTGAGAAAGTAAATGGTCACTTACCCACAGAAACAAGAGGCAGTGGACTTCAGAGGCTTCTTACATTTATCCACGTCAACCTATTAATAATAATCATATTATTTCTTTTATTCCATGGCATGGTAATAATTGAATTTAACATTTGTATAGAAGATGAAGAAATTCCAACCCCTTGCCATACACAGAGTAGCAGCAGAACCAAGCTTATATCTGACACAGATGGTGGAGGCGATAACAATAGATATAGATCATTGTCCTGCTCAGCATGTACGGAGGACTGTGAGGTTAATCTCTACAAACATACGGGTATGCAAAGTCATGTTTCCAGTTTTTCAAAATTTATAGAAACATTGGTGTCATGGGATGTGATCAGTCTCTATATGTATTATATATAGCGAAAATTTAAATCATTTCTTGTCAGAAACTGCTTGCCTTATTTACATAGTTTATCAGAGATGTTTCTTGGATGACCTACCTAGTGTGTTCAGATAATTATTTGTAAAAACATGACCTCCAGAGCTAAAAATAGGGGGTAGGAGTGTGAGTGGGGGCAATGTTCATCTCTGCAAAATTTCTTATTCTTGATGAAGCTGAATTGGTTACAGTTGTCCCAGATGATCATCCCCTGATATGAAGAGGCATACAAAGAAAGAAATACTTTAGTCATGGTTAGTGTAAATGGCACCCTTGGCTTATGGACAGTAGAGATTTTTGAATAAAAGAAGCTCACTGTGTTTGTGTGGTTTGGTTTGAAGTGAGTCTAAGTTTTAGACAAAATGGGAACTAGGGAAATGCATATTAAAACCCTATTCATACGATGGAGGGTATTATGATAGTCCTTGTTAAAAACCACAGAAAGGTGTTTTAAGCCTTTCAAATTCTTTTATGACATGTCATTTTTTCAGTGGAGGAGATTTTGATTGTCTGCCAGTTGAGAAGTCCACAAGTGTCTGTCTGAGCATAATATGAAATGATTTTATGTATTGGGAATGGACTAGAAGCCCTGGGATACATGCATTAAATTTTGTTTCAGAAGAACTCACTTCAAGTCTATTTTATATGTATTTCAGTCCGTCAGAATTCCAGCAATATTGAAGATATTGTTCCATTTCCTGATGAGATGAAACAAAACCGTCCAAAACAAAACCGCTCAAATCGAGTTGTCAGTAAAGCAAACACTAGCAAAGCAAACACAGAAAGAGATCTGCCAAGTCCAGAGAGTAGCGTTAGCTCTTCAACGAGTGAAGACTCGTACCTTGACTCGATTCAGTCGTACGAGTGTAGTAACGGAACATGTAGTTACCAGCAGAGACAGCAGTGTGCGGGACTCCTTCGATGTTATAATGCTTCAACTAGAAATATTGTGGTAAGTGATTATTGAAATTTACATGCACAGTATGGTATTGTATATTTGAGTTTTAATTTCATGAATATAAGAAATGTTGTATTTATATTAAAACAGATTTATAATTCAAGAGAAAAGAGGGATTATGGATGGTAGGACAGCATACTTGCGTCCTCGCTAAATTCATTAGACTTTTGGCTAGGTGATTTAACTTGAGTGAAGGTAGGGGTGGGAACTGGATAGTTATGTTTAGATTTATATACACCAAGTTTTTAATGAATTTCATCGGAGTTGTAAAAGTCAGTATGTAATTTCAGGTGAATGACAACGATGATGTTGGTGTTAAAGTGAGAAGACCAAAACAAACAGATGAATACCAGACTGGAAAATTCCTCATACTTCTACTGTTTCTACAAGTGTCCATGTTCATGGTAAGTACATCGGCTAATTTTTGGATGGCTTTTTCGTATTGGACTTCTCCAGTCAAGTCGTCATTGTTTTCAGTTTACGTAAGATCAAATAGATTTTAATAGAGCTTCATTGAAGTGCAAAAATTTAGAATAAGTGATTTTTTCCTCTATGCTTTTTTGGGGCTCCTGTGGCCGAGGTGTTAAAGTTGCAAACTTCGAATCAATGTCTTGTCACTGCTGTGTGTATGATTCTCTCCAGGCTTGTATTCATACCCTGTAAAGGAACAGTCCAGGCTGTATGTGCAAGTTCAGTGGTTCTACCCATGTTCATAGTGGTGCTAGAATTACTGCCTAGATAGTAGATAGTCCATTAAATAGTATTGGATAAAAAATGGTCTTGAAATAACTTCTGTTTGTTTGATAATAGTCATACTGTGAATTTATTAAATATAGATTAATTCTGTCATAAGATGAGAATAAGTATTGCTATCATTTGTAAAATTCAGATGATTCATCAAAGTTGTAAAATAATTTTTTTTATTAGTGATATTATTTACATATTTATTTTCAGGGATTATTTATATGCTTGTGGAGGTTGTTTAACAACAGCAAGTCAGGAATATATGTAGAGATAGAGTTCCTAGATAGCTTCCTAAACTACGGACAGGTATGTTACTGTAAAATCATCTGATTTAGTGGGCATGTAATTTTGAGGTTTTGTCCCAATCGGCTACCATGTATTTAAACCTTTAGCATGTTGGCAGCAGGTAATTCTGCCTCTGTAACCAGTGCAGACCATCATGGTCTGCACTGTTCGCTATTCTGTCAGTAAATTCTCAGTGAACGGGGTCTTTGGATAATAAATGGTACTGACCATGTTAAATGATGGACCAGTCCATTTTAGAAATTTAGCAGGCTAAAGGTTAATGGGATATATGTTTGCTGATTTCAACTTTCGAAATTAAAATGGTGGTGAATTTCATTTTGTTGTTGGGATTTAATCTTGCGGATTGACACAGCCATGAAATCTTGAGAAATTAGTCCCCTATGAATATTAATGATTTTACAGTATTTTCTTTGATGACTTGTCATCTGTTCTTTCAAGGTCATGTCGTGTTAATACACCTTGTGACTGTTACAAATAAATCTGTAATGTTGTTTTTTCTGCTGATACACACATCTGGTAACCAGGCAGTAGGACAGTAAATGAAGAACAGCGAAGTGTTCTAACAATAAGGAATTATTTCTTTTACAAATTTTTAACTGTTCCTCTGAAATGCCTAGTAACTTATATGATTAATCATTGCAATTATTACCTTGTATATTTTCTTTTTTTTACAGAGCTTGGTAGTGTTTGCAATATTTGGGTTTGATACTCGACTAATGATTTTACCATGTATAAAAAGGTATGTATGTAGTTTTCAATTTAAGAATAACACATGCTGCACTTAGCAGTAACACCTATACTGTCACTTTTCAAGGGTACTTAGGTGCTAATTATTATCTGATATATCTTATACCTATTTCTTCTTATACTATATATTAAGTGAACATTTTTTGCATCACATAAAATTTGCGAATCCCTGATGGACAACGTTTTGCGTGCAGAAATGTTTGCGAAAATATAAATCTGGTATTGAAATAAAAAATACAAAGTCAGCTTCAACTGTAGAATAATTGCTATGGTAAGGTTCCATTTTTATGCCCCTTAAGAGGGGGCATATTGAAATTGTACTGTCAATCCGTGTGTGTGTGCATGCGTCCGTGTAAATTCTTTTCCGGGCTGTGACCTCAACATTCATAGTGGGATTTGAAAATAATTGACACAAATGTTAACCATATTGAGAAGGTGTGTCATGCTTGTGACCTGGGTCTCTCAGGTCAAGGTCACAAAATGATGTGTGATTTTTTTCTTGTCAGGTCCATATCTTTTTGGCACATGGAGGGATTTTGAAATAAGTTTGCACAAATGTTCATCTAATCCCAAGGCTTTGTCATGTCAATGACCCGGATCTCTTAGGTCAAGGTCACAATTTGACAGCATTCTTGGGCACGCCTCGGTGGGGGGGGGCATTTGTCACAAATAGTGACAGCTCGTTATTTTCTGATAGTTGCAGGTATTTCTTTTATGTATCAAAATCATACTAATATGTGGTTTTAATTTTGCAGATATAGTTTGGAAAAACTCAAAAAACATTTCTAGAAAAAGACATCGAGTTAGAATTTTCATATTCTTCTTAACTTTATAATATTATACTGATATATTTGTAGAAAATAATTTGTTTAGTTTCACTAGCATTTCTAATCAAGCTTTCACTGCATGTGTATACTAGCATTTGAAAACACAGCTGAGCACTGTTGTTCTGTTTAGTTTGAAGCATTGGCACAGAATTTGAGCAAGTTTACTCAGTTAAGCTAGTTATGTTGGGTTATCAGCCTATTAGCACTTTTAAGTTAGTAAGAATTCTAAGCAGAAGTTGGTTTCCAGCAGGATTTGACACCTATGGTTTAGACAAGCACTTTTTCTGTACTAAGGAATTTTTAAAAACAGCATTTTCTTCCAGTAATATATCATATACTAGATTTATATTAGGAGAGATTTATATAGCACCCTTTTCATGACAAGATTAAACCCAGCATCTGTTGCTCTACATCTTAAAATCTCTGCTGCTTGCTATAGAATTACAGCTTTTATTTTTGGTTCAGTAATTCTCAGTAATTTTAAACCAACTAAACCTGCATATGATCCCATTAGACAGTTAGTCCCACCTGGCTTGATCAGCAGTAAAAGTTGCTGAATAATGTACTTTTTATATCAAACGAAAAGTATATTTTTCCAGTGCAAAGTAAAATATAATTTTGATTTCATATCATTTAATATTACATGACTCCTTATAAAAAATGCCAGTCCATAGTCTGTACTATCAACCAGTCAGTAGTTCAACACTAAATTTTGCTGGGTTGAAGTATAAATTATGGGGGAAAATGTGAAAATTTATTTCTGATGTCATGTTATAATACGCTTTATTGAATACTTTGCCCATCATGTAGTCAAAACTATTCAGTGAGTGTTTTATTACCTACATGACATCAGAATTTGATTTTCAGATTTTTTTTTATTTTGACCTTTTAGACCAGTAAACGTGTTGAACATGGACCAGTCATATACCACAAACTATTGACATTGCGATTTGTATAAGGAGTCATGTAATAATTCTGACTATTGACCAGGCATTCATTCAGTAAGTGTATGCTAGTTTACTCTAACCTGTTCTGATATCAATGCCGTTGTAGTGTGAGAGACCATTTTTAAATGTTCCATGGAGCTCAGATTTTACCATGCTAGTAACATTAATTTATTTTAATGCAAGATAGATCTAATTGGCATATTTACTTATAGATGTAAATGTAGTGCAGGTGTTAGAGTGGTGACTAGGTAAGAAAAGGTCAATGGTTTCTTTCGTTAAAATGCTTGGAATATGGATGTTGCAATGCGGTAAACCTTGATGTATGCTGAAAACAGATAAAATTAATGTGTTTGTCAGATCCTTTCAAATATATTTGTAAGATGAATTCCGACAGCTCACTTTTATCCTCATAAGAAGTGATTATATTGTACAGTTGAAACTCAGTACTTGAAATCTTGAAATTCTAGCTGTCCCAGAGAAATTTTCAGGTTGTGTCAAAAGGTCCAGACTCCTAATAGTTAACATATGAGCCGCGCCATGAGAAAACCAATATAGTGGCTTTGCAACCAGCATGGATCCAGACCAGCCTGCACATCCGCGCAGTCTGGTCAGGATCCATGCTGTTTGCTTTCAAAGCCTATTGGAATTAGAGAAACTGTTAGCTGGTCGCAAAGCCACTATGTTGGTTTTCTCATGGCACGGCTCATATATTTTTCTCTGATACTGCCACTAAGGTTATACAATGTCGAAGAAAATTTGAAGTAATTTCAGTCATGTTTTTATGTTATGAGGTGTCAAAGTAGAAAATATTTTGCTAAAGTATAGAAATGATCATTCATTGCAAACATTATGTAAATAAAAACTACCAAAAATTGTGTTTCAGATTGCTTTGTGCCCCCAATGTGTATTATTAAAGCAAGGACACACATTAAAATGACATTAGGCACATAATATGAAATTTAGAGGTCAACATGTGAAATTGTTAAAATTTAGTAGATATGTACCTGTATAGCTGTTGTCTCTATAATTGTATTGTATCTGCTGCCGCTGGAAAGAGAAAGTAAATGTTAGCTGTCAGCTCTGTATAGTTTAACTTGTTTCTAGAAAACACTTGGGAGAAGTGCTGGTAACTGTTGGGTGTCAAGAAGTTATATAAAAGTTAAGGTGTATGTAACATTTTGTTTTCGCACATCTTCAGAGAGCTTAGATTCACCAGAAAAATTATGCATATAGCATATTTCTATAACAGCTAAATGTTTTGTAGAAATCATAACGTCTGTGTTAGTTGAGATACCGGATTGTGTTCTGAATTCTCGCAGATAGAACCATTAAAAAAAATATGCATGCCTTTCAGTAATTTTTTCTTGAAAGTGTATGCTGTAATAGTATGAGCTTGGATACAAAATTTCACAAACATGAGAGGTTGCAGTCAACTTATGAAAATTTATTCTTGCTTTTATCTATGTACAGCCATAAGTGATATATGCAGCAATTTAAGCTTACATAAATACCTATGTTAGTATTATGACTCTGGCTGCATTATAGAAAGACTGTATATCTAATTTATACTCTCTTTGGCTTTTGCATAAGAGCAGGTTGTCGTCAAAAATATTCGTGCTTTCTTCTACATGTGAAAGATTTCTGACTTTAATATAGTGTCCTCACATTGCTTATCAGACTTTTAAAAGTAGCAGAGCAGAAAAAAAGCTATTATCTTGAGACATATACACTTATTTAGCTCGACTATTCATAGAATAGTGAGCTATTGCACTCGCCCATGCGTCGGCGTCGGCGTCCGCGTCCGCGTCCCGATTTTGGTTAAGGTTTTGTATGTAAGCTGGTATCTCAGTAACCACTTGTGGGAATGGATTGAAACTTCACACACTTATTCACTGTGACAAACTGACTTACATTGCACAGGTTCCATAACTCTATTTTGCTTTTTTACAAAATTATGCCCCTTTTTCGACTTAGAAATTTTTGGTTAAGGTTTTGTATGTAAGCTGGTAACTCAGTAACCACTTGTGGGAATGGATTGAAACTTCACACACTTATTCACTGTGATGAACTGATCTACATTGCACAGGTTCCATAACTCTATTTTGCTTTTTTACAAAATTATGCCCCTTTTTCGACTTAGAAATTTTTGGTTAAGGTTTTGTATGTAAGCTGGTATCTCAGTACTTACTAATGGGAATGGATTGAAACTTCACATACTTGTTCACTATCATGATCTGACATGCACTAAGCAAGTCCCATAACTCTACTCTCTTTTTTTTCAAAATTATGCCCCTTTTTTGACTTAGCAGTTTTTGGTTAAATTTTTGTATGTAATCTGATATCTCAGTATCCACTAATTGCTCTTTTTTTTTTTCAAAATTATGCCCCTTTTTTGACTTAGCAGTTTTTGGTTAAATTTTTGTATGTAATCTGATATCTCAGTATCCACTAATTGGAATGGATTGAAACTTCACACACTTGTTCACTGTCATGATCTAACATGCACTGTGAAGGTCCCATAACTCTACATGGCATTTTTACAAAATTATGCCCCTTTGACTTAGCAGTTTTTTGTTAAGTTTTTGTATGTAAGCTGGTATCTCAGTATCCACAAATTGGAAAGGATTGAAACTTCACACACTTGTTCACTGTCATGATATGACATGCAGTACAGAGGTTCAATACCTCTACTTTGCATTTTACAAAATTATGCCCCTTTTTCAACTTTTGTATTCATTCAATTGACAAGGCTGTTGAATAGTCAAGCGTTGCTGTCCTCCGACAGCTCTTGTTATACCAGAACTGTGCGCTGTTTACTTTTAATAGCAAATTCCTTTTTTAGCTCATCTGATTTTTTGAAAAAAAATGATGAGTTATTGTCATCACTTGAGCGGTTGTCGGCGTCGGCGTCTGCGTCGGCGTTGCCTGGTTAAGTTTTATGTTTAGGTCAGCTTTTCTCCTAAACTATCAAAGCTATTGCTTTGAAACTTGGAATACTTGTTCACCATCATAAGCTGACCCTGTATAGCAAGAAACATAACTCCATCTTGCTTTTTGCAAGATTTATGGCCCCTTTTGTACTTAGAAAATATCAGATTTCTTGGTTAAGTTTTATGTTTAGGTCAACTTTTCTCCTAAACTATCAAAGCTATTGCTTTGAAACTTGGAATACTTGTTCACCATCATAAGCAGACCCTGTACATCAAGAAACATAACTCCATCTTGCTTTTTGCAAGATTTATTGCCCCTTTTGGACTTAGAAAATCAGTTTTCTTGGTTAAGTTTTATGTTTAGGTCAGCTTTTATCCTAAACTATCAAAGCTATTGCTTTAAAACTTGCAACACTTGTTCACCATCATAAGTTGACCCTGTACAGCAAGAAACATAACTCCATCCTGCTTTTTGCAAGATTTATGGCCCCTTTTGGACTTAGAAAATATCAGATTTCTTGGTTAAGTTTTATGTTTAGGTCAATTTTTTCTCTTAAACTATCAAAGCTATTGCTTTGAAACTTGCAACACTTGTTGACCATCATAAGCTGACCCTGTACAGCAAGCAACATAACTCCATCCTGCTTTTTGCAATAATTATTGCCCCTTTTGGACTTAGAAAATCATTTTCTTGGTTGAGTATTATGTTTAAGTCAACTTTTCTCATAAACTATCAAAGCTATTGCTTTAAAACTTAAATAAGTGGACACTGAACATCAAGAAACATAACTCTATCCTGCTTTTTGCAAGAATGATGGCCCTTTTTAGACTTAGAAAATCATGGGTAGGACAATATTTCTATTACACAAAAAAAATCAGATGAGCGTCAGCACCCGCAAGGCGGTGCTCTTGTTATGTGTGTTTTTTTTTTAGCATATTTATTTTTTTTGTATATGCTAGCCTGTTATGAGCAGGATGATATGTTTAATTTTAAGTTTAATTTACCAAATGAATATGAATTTATATATTATATGCAGCAAACAGTGGAAGTTCATGAAACGCATGTATTATAGGTACAGTGTGATAAATATATGGTATTGTAAAAACGCTTCAGATGCATGTCTGATCGTCTTTCTTTTTAAATTGAAAATGTTTTAAAATTATCGTTTTATGTATTTTGTTTCATTTTTTGTGAATATAATTTTTGAAACAGGTAAATATTCAGAGCTTTTTTTCTGATCTGAGAGTTAGTTCATATATTTTGCATTCCACACTAGGGTCTTATTCCATAACCCACCCCCAAATCCCCTAAAGACTTGGCAAAATACCCCCATCTCCCCAATCTCCCCACCCCTGTCAATCTCCACACTCCTGTTCCTTACTAAGTTTCTTTTTTTTTTTTTGAGAAGTGAATACAGATATAAATATGTTAGTAAATGTTGACTTTGATTTCTTTGTTAGAATGCATCCTTTTATTGTGTGTCCAAAAAAATGTTGTTAATATTTCTTTTTCTAAAATATATGTTCTTACTGATACAGATTTAAAACTTGTCATAATTATTTATGCATATTATAAATTGGACTGTCTTTTTTATATGAAAGCTTTCTGTACATTACATTTAGTTTTGCTTGATTTGTGTATCTAAGTTCACTCAAATTTACTTATCAGACTTAAATGACAGAAAGTTTTAGTAATATTTTCAGAGCAACTTTGCTTTTACTCGGCTTGGTAGGAATATTCTTATTTAACTTGACATGAGAAATATTGCATTTAAACTGATGTGTATATTTAGGGTTGGGTGCAGTATTGTTGTAAGTCCTTTATATAACACGAATAATGACAGCATTGGACTTTTAAAGGCGTACGCTAGAGTCCCTGTATATGAGATAGATTAACAATGCCATTTTCAAGGGCTGATAACTCTTTTTCAGTACTGGTGACCTATCACTTTTATTGCATATCTTTGTTTCTTAGATGATTGTCCTTCAACATCCAAAGTTTGAAGATATTCTATTATTGGGGAAAATTTTGCCCATCTCATATACAAAGACTGGCCTACGCCTTTAAGATGTTTTTTCTCTGCCGATTAAGGCTTCAGTGTTACAGCCCATCTTGTATGTGGTTCCTTCATTGACCAAAAGTTTTTCTTTGAGGCTATTGTATTATGATAAGTCGTAGCACATTTCCAGTTGATATTCATAACGTAAAAAGTTAACTTTCTGGCCTTTCAGATGGCGTAAATGGATATACGGGACTGAAATGGTGCACATTCCATCGAGGACAGAATTAACAGAGGAGGAAAAACATCAGTGTGATCAGTTTGTGAAATATCATCGGGAAAATTGTCAACAGGATATCGTCCGGGATATGAAGTAAGTGCAAACATCTGTTAAAGGCTGTTAATGCCTTTGTTTGTAGTTTGCCTGCCACATTTTTCGTTATCAATATAATTATGGTATGTCTATTTTGTTTGAAATTCTATTTTGATAATTGTTTTCTCATATAATTATCAAAGGCTTGCATATAAATAAACATAGAAGAAAACTTTATTGAATCCATTGTTTTTATTACTTCCCTTTATCAATTTAAATGTGTAAGTTCTTGTGTAATTTTGAAAGCAGTGATTTTCTTATGTAATTATGTATTTCATCTAAATGGACAGCTGCTTTATCTGTTTTTAACCTTTAGCCTGCTGGCGGCGAATATTTCAGCCTTTGCAACCAGTGCAGACCAAGATCAGCCTGCACATCCGTGCAGTCTGATCATGGTCTGCACTGTTTGCTATTCAGTTAGTAAATTTTCAGTGAACACCCCTTCGAATAATAAATGGTATTGCCCAAACTGAATGATGGAACAGTCCATTTTCGAAATTTAGCAGGCTAAGGGTTAACATGAAATTTAAAAAGCCTTATGGAACTTTAAACAAAAGAATTTGATCTAAGAGGTTGAGGTTTCCATCCATTCTGAAAATATTCTGTACAAGTTCATAACTGTTACAGTGGAATGGCAAAAAAATTAGTTTCACATATCTGAATGAGGTAGTATGATCCACTTAAGTTTGAAGTTTGATTTTATTCCCCAGGTACAAGTTCAGAACATACAACAAAGTGTTCTGTGGTACGTCTTTCTGTGATTGGATGGTGGAGGTGGGTTTGTGCCGAGGCAGAGGTGAGGCGGTGACATACGGACAGACACTACTAAGAGGACAGATCATTGGTCATGTGACATCAGAGCACGATTTCCATGATATGCCATACTTCTACAGATTTCTAGAGGATGAAGAATAGATATGAAAAATGTGATAAAAATGAATTGTATTTAGTACCAGCAATCTCAGTGTAGTTTTTCTGTAGGTTAATTATAGTAAATTGGGAAATATTCGTGAATATTTATTTTTGCTATTATTCCCAATCTGGTTTGTTTGCTTATTCAAAACATGCCCATTTATTATATTTTTAGTAAATTTTTAGTACCGATGCTTTGAATGATATGATGGGGAATGGTTGCAAATATTTATTATCTGGAATAAGTGCTGTCATAAAAATTTCCCAATATAGTGTAATGTGAATTTTTGCTATGTATCATTATTTTATGGGCATTTATACCTTTTTGCATTAATAAATTAACATTGCTAATTTGGGGTCTGGAATCAAAGTACAGAAATGAGATGTGCCATAGATGCATTTATAGAGCTTTTTATAGAATTCTTTGCTAATTTTGTTATGGTTGCTTATTGTTGCATTTAAATTGATCTTGCTGGTAGGAAATCTGGCAGAATATGCAGTGAATCATTCAGAACAGTTGTCATTTTTTTAATTCTGTCTGTGCTTAAATAAATTATATGATAGGTTAAGGTAGTTCTGCATGTTAGAGACATTTGAAGTGGTGTTGTAACTTCAATTATTTGTAAAATATGGAATGAAACTCAGATTCAGCATACAGTAACGTACTTCAGGCCAATAATAAATCGGAAACTTTTCTATTGATAAAATCAGTAATGTTTCTGTCTTTCTGAAGATTAAATATATGACCAAAACTACTAACTTGTAAAAAGAATCCAAATTAGATCATAAAATCACAGCTAGAATCACTGCTTGGGATGGGTTTTCCCATAGACTTCCATCATGAAAATTTGATTGATGTACGTATTTTTCAGATCAGTATAGCAAAAAGTGAAACACAATTCTCTATCCTTTTTTATGCATAATTTTCTCAGCGTATTCAGAAGTTTTGAAAAATTAGAGTTTAATCAAATTCTACATTGTAGAAAACGAAAATTGTTTCTGAATGTCCAGAACTACCTTTAACACAAAATAAAGACATGCACACAATTATTCAGAAACTGATGTGTGACCTTCCCAACTGCTTGTCAGGGATCCGTTCTAAAACTACTGCATACATTGCCAGTATTATATTGCCATATTGACTGTTTCAAAGAAATAAATTATTTGCATTTTATACATCTGTTACATGCACGGCATATTTGTGTTTAGTGGACACAAGTTATAACACAAACCTCATATCTTTCCTAGTCGGACTGCATAAATTTTTGCATAATTGTTGATGTTTGAAAGATTGATAATGTTGAGTTAAAATGCTGACGGCACTGACTCGTACACCTTTTTATAAAAACAATACAATTTTTGTTTTATTTAAAGCGAAATATTATTTAGTTGCATTTGATAGTGACTGTTGCTGGATATCTCTGTTAGCGTAAAATCTCGAAAACATATTATGCTAGCATGTATATTACGCGCCCCTGATCTTGTATCAAAATCTTTGGAAAAAACATACATTAGTATATAATAGGCATTGAAAATCAGTCTTAGAATTTTGTTTACAATCAGCCATTTTTGGCTCGCAGAACAAGGACTACTTTGGTGTATAATATGCACCCGTTTGCGAAAATGAAAATATATTCGAGTTTTTACGGTAGCAATTTTAAAATTAGTGCAATATGTTAGTTATGTTAGAGGTTTTTGTGAAGAATCGTATGTTAAGTTTTTACAGTAAAGCCCCTCTGTAAAGAGGAGACCCTTCAAACTGAACCATTGTTTCATTTGGGAATAAGTTTGATTGGTTGAAAATAACTCTATTGGACCAAAATCAGTTGGAAAAAAACCAACATAAAGTTGACTTGGTTCCAGTTCTTGAGGAGTTACAATGGATAAGTTATATGAGCCGCCCCATGAGAAAACCAACATAATGGCTTTGCGACCAGCATGGATCCAGACCAGCCTGCACAGTCTGGTCAGGATCCATGCTGTTTGCTTTCAAAGTCTTTTGCAATTAGAGAAACTGTTAGCGAACAGCATGGATCCTGACCAGACTGCGCAGATGCGCAGGCTGGTCTGGATCCATGTTGGTCGCAAAGCCATTATGTTGGTTTTCTCATGGCACGGCTCATATATTTGTTAATAATTTTTTTTTTTTTTAATTTTTTTTATTTTTTTTATTTTAAGATATTAATGTTATTTGTTATTACATTTAATACAATATATACAAATGATTATGTTGTGATTGCTATACACAATGGGGGACAAAACTTTCTACAAAATGGAGTTTGTCGCTGTCTTTAACAAATAGAACAGGGCACTGAGGACCATGTGCATGTTTATGGACCAGACAGTGAGCCAAAAAATTGTAAAAAATGGTCTGTATCACATTTTCAGTCCAACTGCCCCATCCATTATATACATAATTATGAACCAGTCTGTCTTGTATTATTCATTCAATCTGCTTAAGGCCTCACTTACATGTACTGTTTAATGGACTGGATCACATTGCATTGCATATTTATGAGGAAAACATGCAGATGAGGTAGAATATATAGAAATTTGTACCACTAGGACACCATAGATTTAAAATGGTATTACATATCATACTTTTAGTATGTTCAAATGTGGCACTGTTAGAATGAACCAGTAACTGTTCAGTAACTGTAGAATAAGGATGTAGAAGTTGAATTACAGCAATGATTTATCTAGTAAATTATGTCTGAGGAAGAAGAAAGTTGGAACCAAATTATTTTTTACACAGTGTAAGTTAATTTGATTTTAATGGATTAAAAGACTTTTTAGTTTTGCCGAAAATGACAATTTTTGGGGGGAGTTTTAAATTGTGGAGTTCCACATGTTTAGATGAAAGAATGGGAACTTTGCTTGTTCATTTGGTCTTAACTTCATGGATTGACAAAGCCACGAATAATTTTTCTTTCATAAATACTGATGATATCACAGAAATTTACTTCTAAATTTCCCCCGTTATTTGTGTATAGATATAGTCTTCATATTTATTTTGTTCTTTAATATCTTTTTTTTCTGGCATTTTCATATAAATATTGATTAACTTTGAAAAGTGCATTTATAATCACGTAATCGCAGAACTTGCCAATTGTTTCATATTTACTTGAAATTCATATTGCATTGAGTCATAAAAATGTTAGTAATAGTTTAAGGTAGTTTCCGCATGTTTGATAAACTGGAAGTAATAGTAGAATGTCATTTATCTGGATAACGTAGAGCAAAATCTGGGCTTGGTATACGGAAATGAAAATTGTTTTATGAATAAATGGCAACCCGTGAGTAAATTTATCAAATCAGTAATATTACTAGCTTTTTAAAGGATTAAATATGATATCAAAACATTTTACTGGGTAAATAATTGAAAATAATGTCTTAAAATTAGCATATAGTATACAGATCTCATTAATGGTGGACAGATTTCTCCAAAACAAGTGCATGTACCAACTATACACTTTATTTCACCATATTAAAGACCATATGTTTATTTACAACTGCAAGAAGTTTCATTAAAATATTCTTTATAGAAAAGTTTCTTTTTGCGAAAATGTTATCAATATTGTGATTTTTCCCTATGAAAACTTATGTGAAATCCAAATTTCTCATACAGGTCTAGCAAAAAATCACGTTCATGACCATATCATTTTTATTTGCCATATTTTCTAAGTATATTCTGAATATTTGGAAAATCAGGATTTAATAAAATTCTACTTTGTGAAAAAAAAATTTGATCTGAACGTGCAGAATTACCTTAATAAGTGTCATTAACAATATATTTGCATGACTGACTATTTGAGTTTAATTACGGTCCATCCTCCCTTTCAGACACAATGAAGCATATAAATGCCACGTAGAGTATAGACCACGAACATGCCCCTTATCATGTTCTTAAAGTGTGTTTTGGTTCTAATGTAGGGATATTGATTACCTCTCTGCAATTCCCAGAGAGTTTCGTCCAAAGAGCATGAATTTAGTAGCCAAATTGCAACTGTAAATATAGTGGCCAATGAGACCTAAACATACTCAAGTCCAGATGTAACAGTCTGTTTGGAAAGGCAAGCACTCGGACCGGACCGGACAAATGTTCCTAGCATAGACAATATAGCAGGAGTAGGAGAAGGTGAGCCACTCTGTTGATGGGCAATATATTTGCATTTCAGATTTAGTTGTTAAGTAACTGTCGGGGGGCAGAGTTATATGGGATGCTGTCATGAAAGGAGCGGCAATTACTGCATGTTTTATTTTCAGATTTAGCATTGCAGTGAATGCATGTTTTATTCTCAGATTTAAAATTGCAGTTATTTCATGTTTTATTCTCAGATTTAGAATTGCAGTTATTGCATTGCTATTCTCAGATGAAGTGTAAAATGAGCAAGATGTCATTTTGTACAGATGAATACAATGGGAATCTAATTTTTCTTGGATTCAATGGTCGTGTCTTTCTACAAAATTGAATTCTTGTGAAAAGAGAGCATTACTATTTATTCTCACTTTTATATCAAATTTGAAATCCATCAATTTTTCTCGCCATGAAATAACTTGTGTTAGGAAAAACTGGCTGTACAAAATTGTCCTCTCATTCTTGAAGTTCCATTACTTGGAGCAACTTTTATTATAAATATGTATTTTATGGTATTATACAGCTTTTGTGAGTACAATTAAACTGCCAGCTTTTGTTTGCTTTTGTTATCAGATACGATTTTCATTTTGAGAAATCTTGCCTCTTTTGTACCATGCTGTAGAGACCGTACCATAGCTCTTCGCATACTTTGATTTTTCAAACTAAAGTGATTTTTACAAGTGCACCGGTTACGATAAAAATGTAAACAACGGACTCTGTCTATGAAACTTTGAAATGAATGAATGACAGTCGATCTTAGTCATAATACTGATTGACAGTGAATGCTAATGACTCCATGTGTTGCAGAAAGGTATTTAGTTTGTAACTGTAATTTCCCATTAATTGAAATTCTCTCAAAACTGGTAAAATAATTACTTATATTTGGACAAATCTTATCGTCTTTGCCGTTCGGCAGCTGCAAAAAGGGCAAATATAAAATATTCAGTGTAAGTAATATTTCACTGGTACTGCCAGTTAGTAAGTTCATACTCTGAACAACACGTCAGAGGAATTTGGGCAGATTTGACCAATTATGACGTTGGCAGCATTAGATTATATTTTTTCTTTACACAAAAAATGCCGTTAGGTAACAAAGCGAATACGCCGATAATCCGGAGTTCACCGATTATTGTTCCTGTTCACGCAATGTAATCCAGCAATTAAACTGCATAGCTATTAGCTACTGCTGTTATAGGGAAGTGGTAGAGTGTCTTCCTTAGGTGTGAGAGGTCCTGGGTTCGAGTCCCAGTTAGAGCTTAAATATTTAGATTCTGCTTAAGCATAGTTCTTCTGTTAATAGACTGTTCCAGATGTTCTAAATTTTTAGCATACAGTATCATGGATCAGTATTTAGCAATCCAGATCAAAGTTGAATGTTAAATCAAATGCACCCAATTAGAAAATATTGACTATATTATGTCCCTTTGATGTTTACGCTCTCCATGTTCAAGAAGAGTTACATGTCCTTGATCACAAAATTTTCGTTATCATGAAAATATTAAATGCACATAACTCCGCACTTCTGGTTAAAATATTGTCTATATTTCTGTGTTTGAGAAATATATGGACATTTGTCTTCATTTCAAAGCTTTTTAACTTCAAACCTATGATTTGAAAAACTTAGGTACTATCTCTACATGCTGCCAAATTGTATAAAAAAAATGTAGGTTTATTTTTATTTTCCAGTTCAAAAAGGAATCCTTAGAAAATAACTAGAACAGTAAGCTCTGTTTCGGATATTTTATTAGCTCACCTGTCACAAAGTGACAAGGTGAGCTTTTGTGATCGCGCGGTGTCCGTCGTCCGTCGTCCGTCCGTCCGTCCGTCCGTAAACTTTTGCTTGTGACCACTCTAGAGGTCACATTTTTCATGGGATCTTTATGAAAGTTGGTCAGAATGTTCATCTTGATGATATCTAGGTCAAGTTCGAAACTGGGTCACGTGCCATCAAAAACTAGGTCAGTAGGTCTAAAAATAGAAAAACCTTGTGACCTTTCTAGAGGCCATAATTTTCAATGGATCTTCATGAAAATTGGTCAGAATGTTCATCTTGATGATATCTAGGTCAAGTTCGAAACTGGGTCACGTGCGGTCAAAAACTAGGTCAGTAGGTCTAAAAATAGAAAAACCTTGTGACCTCTCTAGAGGCCATATATTTCACAAGATCTTCATGAAAGTTGGTCAGAATGTTCACCTTGATGATATCTAGGTCAAGTTCGAAACTGGGTCACGTGCCTTCAAAAACTAGGTCAGTAGGTCAAATAATAGAAAAACCTTGTGACCTCTTTAAAGGCCATATTTTTCATGGGATCTGTATGAAAGTTGGTCTGAATGTTCATCTTGATGATTTCTAGGTCAAGTTCGAAACTGGGTCACGTGCCATCAAAAACTAGGTCAGTAGGTCTAAAAATAGAAAATCCTTGTGACCTTTCTAGAGGCCAAATATTTCACAAGATCTTCATGAAAATTGGTCAGAACGTTCACCTTGATGATATCTAGGTCAAGTTCGAAACTGGGTCACGTGCCATCAAAAACTAGGTCAGTAGGTCAAATAATAGAAAAACCTTGTGACCTCTCTAAAGGCCATATTTTTCATGGGATCTGTGTGAAAGTTGGTCTGAATGGTCATCTTGATGATATCTAGGTCAAGTTCGAAACTGGGTCACGTGCGGTTAAAAACTAGATCAGTAGGTCTAAAAATAGAAAAACCTTGTGACCTCTCTAGAGGCCATATATTTCATGAAATCTTCATGAAAATTTGTCAGAATGTTCACCTTGATGATATCTAAGTCAAGTTCGAAAGTGGGTCACCTGCCATCAAAAACTAGGTCAGTAGGTCAAATAATAGAGAAACCGTGTGACCTAACTAGAGGCCATATTTTCCATGGGATCTGTATGAAAGTTGGTCTGAATGTTCATCTTGATGATATCTAGGTCAAATTGGAAAGTGGGTCACGTGCAGTCAAAAACTAGGTCAGTAGGTCAAATAATAGAAAAACCTTGTGACCTTTCTAAAGGCCATATTTTTCAATGGATCTTCATGAAAGTTGGTCTGAATGTTCATCTTGATGATATCTAGGTCAAATTCGAAACAGGGTCATGTGCGGTCAAAAACTAGGTCAGTAGGTCTAAAAATAGAAAAACCTTGTGACCTTTCTAGAGGCCATACTTGTGAATGGATATTCATAAAAATTGGTCAGAATGTTCACCTTGATGATATCTAGGTCAAGTTCGAAAGTGGGTCACGTGCCTTCAAAAAGTAGGTCAGTAGGTCAAATAAAGAAAAAACGTTGTGACCTCTCTAAAGGCCATATTTTTCATGGGATCTGTATGAAAGTTGGTCTGAATGTTTATCTTGATGATATCTAGGTCAAGTTTGAAACTGGGTCAACTGCGATCAAAAACTAGGTCAGTAGGTCTTGAAATAGAAAAACCTTGTGACCTCTCTAGAGGCCATACCCTTGAATGGATCTGCATGAAAATTGGTCAGAATGTTCACCTTGATGATATCTAGGTCAAGTTTAAAACCGGGTCACGTGCCTTAAAAAACTAGGTCAATAGGTCAAATAATAGAAAAACCTTGTGACCTCTCTAGAGACCATATTTTTCAATGGATCTTCATGAAAATTGGTCAGAATTTTTATCTTTATAATATCTAGGTCAAGTTCAAAACTGGGTCACATGAGCTCAAAAACTAGGTCACTATGTCAAATAATAGAAAAAATGATGTCATACTCAAAACTGGATCATGTGGGAAGAGGTGAGCGATTCAGGACCATCATGGTCCTCTTGTTTTGATTCTAGTGAAATATCCAACTGACGTTTTATACGTTAACCTGCTAAACTTCTAAAATGGACTGGTCCATCATTCAGTTTTGGCAATACCATTATTTGAAGGGGTGTTTACTGAAAATTTACTGACTGAATAGCGAACAGTGTAGACCATGATTAGACTGCATGGATGTGCAGTCTGATCATGGTCTGCACTGGTTGCAGAGACAGAATCACTTGGTGCCAGCAGGTTAAAGGTTAATATTAGAATATGATATGTTGTTGTTACCATTGATCAGAGTATAGTAAATACTAGAGATTTCTGCCAAATATAAGTGTAAAGGTTTCATGAGATAAAAATGCATTTAGCCGAGATATTGTGACATTTTCCTGGTATACTCTTATTACACAGCTGTGTTTAGTATAAGTGTAACTAAAATATTTTGTAAGTGTTCAGTATTAGTGTTAATGTTTTGTAATGCTATCATTGGATTCTGTTTCTAAGTCTTTTTAATTTGCAGTTACAATTTACAGTATTTAGGCTGTTTTGTTTTTGTTTATTACTCCCTGATCGCCAGCCAAGGCCCAACATTTTACTCCAGCTTCTTTATCCTATTAAATATTTTGGCTAAATTGGAGCATATTCCGCCAGGCTACAGCTATAAGAAAGTAAGGTGTATGTTCTCTGTGATGATCAATTGAATAATTATGTGTATTGAGAAAGGGGATCGGGCAATGGGATATAGGAGACAGCAATGGGGAAGGAATCTTTAGTGGTACAAGGGAGAGAGCAAGAGAAGATGGTAGTGCAGCAATGTAGGAACAATGTCTTTTTGGTAGAGGTCTGGGTCCACTTTCGTCAATCTTTTAAGCCGGAAGCTTTGACTATAAAACGCTTGATATTCTTTTTGCTCTGTCATTGTTATAAAAGCACATACAGAAATGAAAGTTTGCTGCACGAATTTCTTTCTGAAGTATGCTGGACACGATTGATTCTTCATTGTTCGCCATTCAGGCAGTATCTTTTAGGTAGGCACCTCTTTAACAGTGAATGGTACTGTCGAAACTAGAGCATGGACAAGTTCATTCTAGAAATTTAGCAGAGTAAGGGTTAAATATATTCCTTTGTGAAATGACAAACAAATACAGCTAACAAAACATAAAGATAACATTTGTTGATTTCCATGCAAGACCTGTGCTTGCATTTATTTCCTCAAAATTTTCCATCAAAAAGCAAATTTTTTTTGCTATACTTCTGCTCAGATGTACTGAGGATTTGTTAGTGGTACTGTCCTAATTGAAAGATGGACAAGTTCATTATAGAGAAATTAGCAGGGTATAGGTTAAGTTTCAGACTTGATATGTCGATGAATATGGACTGTGTGTGACCTTGTTCATTATAGTCTTAGGGTTATATTGATGTAGTAGATTCAGGGGCTGGAGGAGGCAGGAACTACCGTATTAGTAAATCTAAGTCATACTAAATAGCCCAATGAAATCTAAAGATTTTTAATGTCATACATTCATTTTGGGGTTCGAAGTTTTTCTTAAAACTATGAATATATAAGCCATTTTAACTTTATTTTAAAGTTGGAAATTAATTTTTGTATTTTCACTGCCCATGGTCAAGATTTTTATAATTTGCTATTTATGAATACTCTATAATATGAGCCGTGCCATGGGAAAACCAACATAGTGGCTTTGCGACCAGCATGGATCCAGACCAGCCTGCGCATCCACGCAGTCTGGTCAGGATCCATGCTGTTCGCTTTCAAAGCCTATTGTAATTAGAGAAAGTTAGTGAACAGCATGGATCCTGACCAGACTGCGTGAATACGCAGGCTGGTCTGGATCCATGCTGGTCGCAAAGCCACTATGTTGGTTTTCCCATGGCACGGCTCATATTATTGTCTTCTGATTTGTTAGTATACTATGGTTTGAGAACACATTCAGATTAATTTCTGTGCCAAGTTTTGTATAACAATAAAGTGAATTGCGTCATTCTAGATCTTAAAAAGTGATGATTAAAAAGTTCTTCATTTTCAGGGTTATTTAATTTTAGCCGAGGAATGTTTTAAACTTTAGATAAAGTATTAAGCTGTAAGTTTTCTTTCTGTTGCACCTGCTAGATGAGGGCCCTGTATCGCTCACTTTACCCAGTTCTTGCCCTAGATAACGTATTAGTACATGTATATAATTTGGCCTAGATTTCATAGAGACAAACATTTTGATCATGTTTTATGTAAATGTCACCAGAATGGCTAATCAGTAAACTATGCTTAGGAGCAAATCTGTGTGATCTTGACAGAATTAAAAGTTTCATTTGCAAATGTTTGCATAGATTAGAGCAGACGTAGGCTTGTAGGTCTAAGGTCAAGGTCATTCTTGAGAAAAAATACATTTCATGTATGGTTCATAAATCTGTCATTTGTCAAGAAAAGTTAGCACTGCCATTTCTAAGATACCTTGCACATGAAATGGCCAAAATGGAAATAGAAGTCTTGAAGACAAAAATATACCTATTTTAGATACAGTCGAACTTAGTCCACCCTTAGCTCAAACAGGTCAGAGCCGGGCAAAATCCCTATATAATGAATATTTTGTGATGGTTCGAACTACCGGTAACTTGAACATTTTGCTGATCCTGTCAAGTTCGAGTAAACGAGGTTCGACTGTAATTTATACACATTATAAAGGCTCAATGTTCCCTAGTCAAAGAATGATTTACCTTCTCAAGAGATTTTTTTAAAAGCTACAAAAAATCGTATTACATAACCTTTAGTTATTTTGTGATATAATTAAACCTTTCTGTACAGGTTTTGTTATAAGTTGTTATATTGTTTATTTATTGTATTTTGTTATTTGTATTGTTTTATAGATATCTTCAGATGCTCAAATTATGATGATATTGTAAAGAGGAATTAGTAAATAAAGGAAAAACAGGAAAAATGCTGTTTCTTTTTTCATTGTATTAGAAGTGTGACGTGTATTAGAACTTCCTACAGATACCGTTGTATTATCTAAGATTTTATCTGGTCCAAAATTGAATACTGCTTTGGGTAATCTAAATATTGTAATTTACAAAACCAAGGTACAGCAAGTGTTTTGTTCCAACAACAAAAATGTACAGTGAGTGTTTTGTTCGAAGATACCAATGAGTGCTTTCTTCCAAGTTGCCGTGTTTTGTTCCAAGATACCAGTGAGTGCTTTGTTCCTAGGTACAGTGAGTGTTTTGTTCCAAGATACCAGTGAGTGCTTTCTTCCAAGTTACAGTGAGTGTTTTGTTCCAAGATACCAGTGAGTGCTTTCTTCCAAGTTACAGTGAGTGTTTTGTTCCAAGATACCAGTGAGTGCTTTCTTCCAAGTTACAGTGAGTTTTTTGTTCCAAGGTACTGCGACCTGGTGCTTTGTTCCTAGGTACAGTGAGTGTTTTGTTCGAAGATACCAGTGAGTGCTTTCTTCCAAGTTACAGTGAGTGTTTTGTTCCAAGGTACCAGTGGGTGCTTTCTTCCAAGTTACAGTGACTGTTTTGTTCCAAGATACCAGTAGGTGCTTTCTTCCAAGTTACAGTGAGTGTTTTCTTCCAAGTTACAGTGAGTGTTTTGTTCCAAGATACCAGTGGGTGCTTTCTTCCAAGTTACAGTGAGTGTTTTGTTCAAAGATACCAGTGAGTGCTTTCTTCCAAGTAACGGTGAGTGTTTTGTTCCAAGATACCAGTGGGTGCTTTCTTCCAAGTTACGGTGAGTGTTTTGTTCCAAGATACCAGTGAGTGCTTTCTTCCAAGTTACGGTGAGTGTTTTGTTCCAAGATACCAGTGGGTGCTTTCTTCCAAGTTACAGTGAGTGTTTTGCTCCAAGATACCAGTGGGTGCTTTCTTCCAAGTTACAGTGAGTGTTTTGTTCCAAGGTACTTCCACCTGGTGCTTTGTTCCTAGGTACAGTGAGTGTTCTGTTCCAAGGTACATGAGTGTTCTGTTTCAAGATACAGTGAGTGATCAGTAGTAAATTATAAAGAGATCAAAACATTACTTTCTGATGAGATCTTTTTAAAAGTCCCCGATACTGTAAAAGCACATATTTGCTCTGGGTCAAAGTTTTCCTAATTTGAAATTTTGAGTATGTCCATGACGTATAATATAGGGCCTCGTGAATATAGCGAAAATTAAACTCTAACAAAAAACTGGTCTTTAGTTTTACATAGACTTGTATAGGGGAAAAACTTTTAAAATTTTCTTGCCTGAAACTGCAAGGCCTAGGCTTTTGATATTTGTTATGTTGCATTGCTTTGTGGTCCTCTACCAAAATTGTTCAAATAATGCCCCTAGGTTGAAAAGAGGCTCTGCCCTGGTGTTTCCAAATTTAACATAGACACATGTATATAGGGAAAAAAAAAATCTTTTTGTCTGAATGTTGAAGGCCAAGGCCTTTTATATTTGGTATGTAGCATTGCCTAGTGGATCTCTAACAAGATTATTCAAATTATGCCCCTGGGGTGAAAAACAGGCCCTGCCCTGGAGGTCACTTGTTATATTAGTTATATAGGAAAAATTCTTCAAAAATTATCAGATCATATTTCTTAGACCTTTAAGTTATAATTACCTGATGACCCCAAGTGATTAGGTGTCACCTGACTTTGACCTTGACCTACTGACCTTTCTTGATTTTTAAAATACATTCTTGAAATTTGGATCACATGTACAGTTTTGCCCACCAGTCTTAAAACTGACTTTCATTGACCATGAATGTGACCTACTGACCTACTTTCTTAATATTTTAACATCAAGTTTGATATCTGAAACATGTAGCTCATGTTACTCAGGTAAGCTATCCAGGGTCGTCATGACCCTCTTGTTCAAAATTAGACGAGCAGTTTAGGTGTTCGAAGCTAGGTATTTCTGTTTTTACTTATGGCATCCAATGTATCTGGACAAATTGATATGATAAAATGACCTCAGTTATGGATCACTCAGGAAATGTTTGTTTGAAATTATTTGGAAATTGGACCAGCTGTACCCAAGATCCAATGGAATACAGACATAAAGGGTTAATAAATAAATGAGGGCCCTATATCCCTCACCTAACCTAGTTCTTACCCTAGATAACCTGGTACATGTGAGCCGTGCCATGAGAAAACCAACATAGTGGGTTTGCGACCAGCATGGATCCAGACCAGCCTGTGCATCAGCGCAGTCTGGTCAGGATCCATGCTGTTCGCTTATAAAGCCTATTTGAATTGGAGAAACTGTTAGCGAACAGCATGGATCATGACCAGACTGCACGGATGTGTAGGCTGTCTCGATCCATGCTGGTCGCAAACCCACTTTGTTGGTTTTCTCATGGCACGGCTCATGTACATAATTTGGACTAGATTTCATACAAACATTTTGACCATGTTTTATGTGAATCAAGTAGATCATTAACCAAGTTTTTCTATGACATAGTTCTAAAACCAGATGACCCAATTATCCTAGATTTTAAACACACAAATATTTTAACCGAGTCTAATCAAGATCAAGTAGAAAATGCACCCTTTTGAGTGTTAATGTCTTTTCTATGATTTGATTTAGTGGCCTAAGTTTTTTTGATGGACACTGGGTAATCACAATAAAAAAAGCTCTGCTGAAAATGCAAGCCTTCAAAGGAAACAACCTTTTCAAAAATTTGAAAGTGAACCGTCCAAGGAATAATCCTGCTTAGTTTGGTTGCAATTGGCATAGTGATACAAGAGATACTGCTTGAAACACACTCTCCATTTTGTGAAGATGGCACATAAAAAGTAACTTAGCATTGCACTTTATTCGCTCTGTAATGAAGGTCATTTCAAGGTAGACCAATGTATGTTGAAGTTATAAATTCTGTGAACTCAAATCATGTTGGAAAATTTTGTCAGTAGTGAAAGGTAACGTCAGATCAGAATATTGAAGACACAATAAAAATTTGAAAGCGTTTGACCCAGCAGTGTTTGTGTAACCTGCTTACATGCAAAACTTTTGAGACTGACACCGTCAATGACGAAAAGGTGACTACAATAGCTCTACTGTCTGAAACAAATTCAAAATGGTGCTTACAACTACTGTGGAATCATTTTTATTCGCTTAGGACGAATTTTCGCGTATTTCGTGCTAGGACCGATGCGCGAATTTAAGACCGCGCTATTATTATTGTTTTATTCTATTTTTTTCATTTCTAAAATTGAAAATGCGCGAATTAAAACCCGCGCGAAACAGTCTTTTTTCATGTTTGCGCGAAATTTCATGCCAGTGAATTTAATTGATTTCACAGTATATCACTCCAGCAAACAAACTAAACACAAACTCATTTATATTTACATTTTTATTAGCTTTCATTTATATACATATATCAAAGAATTAAAAAACAAAAAATTTCCATTTTAACAATCGGGCTGATAAGTCTACACACTATATTTGATACAAATAAATATTGGCGAGGCAATAGAATCTATATTTACACAGATAAGCTCAGGCTGTCTTGAAACTTGGCATAAATCTGATTAAAATATATCCGTAATTTAAAACCTAGGTACTAATATTTTCAATTCATCCAAGTTTCAATCCAGCCCGAAATTGGAATGGCTAAAATCCAGGCACAATACTACAAGCATGCATATATATGTAGATATATATATCACGTTAAAACATCCTCTACATATTATCGTAAGCAATTTAATAAAATACCGCTGCTAATTAAGCAAGCTGGCAGTATCTGATAAAAATTGTGTAACAGTTAGCTTCTCTAGTCCAAGTTTGATTTATTTAATGGAAGACAACTTGGTCATAATAAAAATAGGATATTTCTTTGTTTCAGTGTAAGATGAAACTATCGTTCACATCTGAACATCAGGCCCCGTGTTCACAAAACATATTCAGTCTCAGCTGAGTTTGATAACGAAACTTTATTTGTCATTTATATCTAAGTAGCATGTTTAAAATTAGATTTTAAGTTAATAACTATTTTCAAGTGACTAATTAGTACTGATGGTCAGTCTCATTTGGAATTTAACCATGAAGTTTTAGTAAAACTGATATTTAAATTTCAAACTCAAACTCAGCTGAGACCGAAAAATGTTTTGTGAACACGGGGCCTGATGCAATATTTTCACAAGTGGTCCTGAGTGAAAATGTAAGGTAAGGAGTTCATGAGTGAAAGATATTTTGATCTTACATGTAAAACAAATTTTCTTTTCCTTTCATGTTTCGACTAAAATTAACCAATTTTATAGTTTCAAATCAGTAAATATCAATATTTTTCAATGTGAAAATACCAGATTTGTTTCACTCTAATATTTCAATAATTCACTGAAAAACATGTAATAAACATGTTGCTTTGACACTATCAAACTGATCGGCATACTGGCTGCTTAAGACTGGCTATAATTAAGGCAGGTTCAACTGCACAGATTTTTTTTATTTTGCAAAGTCATTAAAACTACAGATATAACCAAGGTTTCTGCAAACTTGAATAAATGACATATGGTTTACAAAATTCTGTTGGATTACAAACAGCACTCTCTAAATCCATTATATTGTAGGAGATTTTCGTCTACATACATAAGAACGTGGGTATACGTAATACAAACAGACAGCGCTAATTAGTATAACATACAACATGACCGAAAACAAAACTGATATGGCTAATTCTTAAGACAGAAAGTTGTAAAAATAAAATTGATATAATAATAAACATTAACCAAATATAATAATACAGACAACGAACTCTTAACCCTTACCATGCTGGACACAACTGATTCTGCCTTTGCGACCAGTGTAGATCATGATCAGCCTGCACATCCATGCAGTCTATCATGATCAGCACTGTTCGCCATTCAGTTAGTAACTTTTTGGTAAGAACCCCTTTTAACAGTTAATGGTACTGTCGAAATTGGAACATGGACAAGTTCATTCTAGAAATTTAGCAGAGTAAGGGTTAAATATATTCCTTGTGAAATGACAAACAAATACAGCTAACAAAAAATAAAGATAACATTTGTTGATTTTTCATGCAAAACCTATGCTTGGATTTATTTCCTCTGATTTATTTTCCTTCACAAATCAATTTCTTTTTTCACTATACTTCATTTCCTGAAAATATTCTTTTACTATTATAATGAATATCAGCACTTTATGTTCAAGGGAGAAGACCAGTTCATGGAATGAACTGAGAGAAAAGTGACCACTTCGCAAATTCAACCACCATGGCTCAAGAGTGTTATTTCATTAGACCCGAACAAAGGCAAGAACATTTTTTACCAAAATTTTATTTGTTTTTTAATTGTAATAGGTCCCGAACATCTGACCGATTGTCAGCCACAGTCTATCCAAGAAATATACACTACATTGCCTATTTAAGCTACAAATATAGTATTCCAAGGAATGAAAGCAAAACCAGATGTAAGTGCACAAGTCTGTATTCATGCACACTTAGAACACTATCGCTCTCACCCTTTGATTGCCTAACTAGTTCAATAATGTATTACTTGTATCACTGGTATCAACAAGAGGACCATGATGGTCCTGAATCTCTCACCTATCCCCACATGACCTAGTGTTGAACTGAGTACGACGTCGTTATTTCTATTATTTGACACAGTGACCTAGTTTTTGAGCACATGTGACCTAGATATCATCAAGATAAAAAATTCTGACCAATTTTCATGAAGATCCATTGAAAAATATGACCTCTAGAGAGGTCACAAGGTTTTTCTATTATTTGACCTAATGACCTAGTTTTTGAAGGCACGTGACCCACTTCTGAATCTGACCTAGATATCATCAAGGTGAACATTCTCACCAATTTTCATGAAGATCTCATGAAAAATATGGCCTCTAGAGAGGTCACAAGGTTTTTCTATTTTTCGACCTACTGACCTAGTTTTTGACCGCACGTGACCCAGTTTCGAACTTGACTTAGATATCATCAAGAGGAACATTCTGATCAATTTTCATGAAGATCCATTGAGAAACATGGCCTCTAGAGACATCACAAGGTTTTTCTATTTTTAGACCTACTGACCTAGTTTTTGACCGCACGTAACCCAGTTTCAAACCTGACCTAGATATCATCAAGGTGAACATTCTCACCCTTTTTCCATGAAGATCCATTGAGAAATATGGCCTCTAGAGAGGTCACAAGGTTTTTCTATTTTTAGACCTACTGACTTAGTTTTTGACCGCACGTGACCCAGTTTCGAACCTGACCTAGATATCATCAAGGTGAACATTCTGACCAATTTTTATGAAGATCCATTGAGAAATATGGCCTCTAAAGAGATCACAAGGTTTTTCTATTTTTAGACCTACTGACCTAGTTTTTGACCCCACATGACCCAGTTTCGAACTTGAACTAGATATCATCAAGGTGAACATTCTGACCAATTTTCATGAAGATCCATTGAGAAATATGGCCTCTAGAGAGGTCACAAGGTTTTTCTATTTTTAGACCTACTGACCTAGTTTTTGAACCCACGTGACCCAGTTTCGAACTTGACCTAGATATCATCAAGGTGAACATTCTGACCAATTTTCATGAAGATCTCATGAAAAATATGGCCTCTAGAGAGGTCACAAGGTTTTTCTATTTTTAGACCTACTGACCTAGTTTTTGACCGCACGTGACCCAGTTTCGAACTTGACCTAGATATCATCAAGATGAACATTCTGACCAACTTTCATAAAGATCCCATGAAAAATGTGACCTCTAGAGTGGTCACAAGCAAAAGTTTACGCACGCACGGACGGACGGACGACGGACGCCACGCGATCACAAAAGCTCACCTTGTCACTTTGTGACAGGTGAGCTAAAAATAAACCATATTTCATGTCCCCAATATACAACTGAGCCGTGCCATGAGAAAACCAACATAGTGGGTTTGCGACCAGCATGGATCCATGCTGTTCGCTAACAGTTTCTCCAATCCCAATAGGCTTTAAAAGCAAACAGCATGGATCCTGACCAGACTGCGCGGATGTGCAGGCTGGTCTGGATCCATGCTGGTCGCAAACCCACTATGTTGGTTTTCTCATGGCACGGCTCAACTGTAGATGTAATTTAATGCATTCTATACATAAATTCAGAACTGTAGATGTAATTTAATGCATTCTATACATAAATTCAGAATCCAGCCTGAATTCAATTATCAATATTCATAATCAAGTAAAATTTACAAATATTTTGTCATTAAGTCTTTTTATTTACATAATCATGTAAGTAGTGTATATGCATGTACATTCTTGCAATTTTATTTTATCACACAAAAGTCATTCTGACATAACAAAATTTAACAAAAAATATTACTGCAAACAATGTACTGTAAACATGTTTTTTTTCTAATAGGGAGATTTTAAACAGAGAAAACTGTGGATATTCTACTGAACCGATCGCTCATATTTTGAACTTTGGCCATATTTGCCAATTTAGTGAACGAGCTACGAACAACACACCTCAGACAGATCAACAAGAAAGGATAACCAATCAATTAAAATCGAAATAAAAACTAATTTTTATGAAATAAAAAAAGTGGAAAACCACAGGTCGCCCTACATGACATAAACAAAAATGTTGCAGGCTCGGTTTGATTGAGCCTGTTCATGAAAATACGGGCAAAACAGTTTAAGGCAATATATAGCCAGGGTAAAGACGAGTGATTACTGCAAAATCAATAATTTTCGTGAAGGAATAATTTTTATGGCTGCCTAAATCCACAAGATCAAATCTAAACAAACATAAAAGTCCTATTCATTTTATCTGTAAAATTGAAATGTATATCTCACCCACCCCCACCCCACACCAAACCCCAAAATAGCCATCTTGGCCAAAACCACGAAACTTCATGCCCACGAACTTAAAGCATATTGTAAAATGTTGTCCTGACTGACGAGCGTTAAAGATGATATTTAAAATCGATCGCATGACAAGGAAAAACTTTTGTTTACAGAGACAGGTATATAAAACAATTCCTGATGCAGATAATTTTATATTCTTCAATGTTTAAGCAGCTAAAAAAAATAACACAGAAAACAAAACAAATATAAATATAAAGGGTTTGAGCATATTTTTCCAGAGAACTATTTTCAGATCGGTTATCATCTTACTGGCAGACTGACACCTCAACTCAAATTGGCTTCTATATATTTATGTATGTATATATATTTAAAATAATATATAAATAATAACAGAGTTTTACATCAAGGCGGGAAAAATATTGCTTGCACTGTACCGAGTAAATACTTTCCCAAACGATCTGGGATATTCTTGTAATAATCGCCGATATAAACATAAAACCAATAATTACTAAAAAAAAGTTGCAATGTAATTCCAAGAATTCAAAAATCATGCATAATGTACTGTATACATGGCTCAATACATGGAAATTTATGTTTACTGGTCTGCCTTGTCAAAAATGTTCATATTCTAAAATTTTGTCTTGTTTAAGTTTTTTTGGGGAAAAAATCTGGTTAATGTATCTGTAAAATTTCTTTTGACAGTCACCGGGCTGTAACAAAAAATGGATTCAAGATTTTTTTTTTTTTAAATTTCAAGTCCAAGAAGGCAGATCCAAGGTTATAAAACTGAGCATGGAGATCAGTCTCGAAACTCTAGCATCTGACTGGTTAACACTGTTTTTGAACTGACCAATGGCAAGTCTGCATTCTGTAAATGGTTTTCAAACTGAGACTTTGTTTATAACCCTTGAAATCACTGAATACTCCAATATGGGAGATTCTGAGAATTGAATAGTACATAATTACAAAAAGATTATTTGAAAGAACATTTCATTAAAATATAAAAAATGCTGTACCCTGGAGAAATCACAGATTTACCACTAATTTGAATATCAAACAATTTAAAGACAAGATAAAATTCAATGTCCTTCATGCAAAAGAAACTAACTTTTAAAAATTATCAAGTAACTGAGCAAGCACTGTTTTTTTTTTTCTATTTATATCAGCAATGACTTCGACCCTAAAGGCCCCATACGTATTCCAAGAAGTTGACCAGAAATTACGAAACTTAATATTTCGTATCTTTTGATCTACAAAAGTTATTATTTTCATGATTTAAACTGTTCTATAAATATCTCTTCAAGCCCTTCAATTTGGTAAAGTTTATTGAAGTAATACTTCATTTTGAAAAAAAAACAAAAAAAAAACAGGTCTGTGGATGTTACGATGATACTGCTATAGAATACGTCCAGGTATTAACCACAACTGCCAATCACCAACTTCCAGCCAATTATATACACATATCAATATATTTGATGATTAAGTTATACACGATCAAATTCCTCTCTGAAAATAGCACATGAATGTAAACAAAGGAATGCTTAAGCAAGAACATAAAACACATAAAAAAAGCATACTGTGAAATCATTCATATTTGTGGGGGATTGATTTTCGTAGATTTTTTGGTGAAGTAAACCCAATTTTTGTGGATTTTATGGTTGAGTAAACCCAATTTTCGTGGACTTGTAGTTGAGTAAACCCATGAAATTAATTCCAAACAAATACCGGAATATCAAATTTCCATTCATTTATATTCAAAATTTTAATTTTTAAATCTATGAATTCATATCCCAATGGAATATTTGTTTTGACCAAAACTATGAAATTTTGTGCCCACGAAATTAAATGATTCCACAGCACATAATAAATGTTCTACAAAAAATGCAAACTGCCATTTTTATATGCCAACTCTAGGAAGAAAGTATCCACATGTATTGAATCATGGTAAGAAAATGGCTGATTGGTAATTGAACATGTGTTATAATCTATGATAATCAGTGTATGAGGTCTATGTTATGTATTTGAAATAATTTCTGTATGCTTTACTAAGTAATGACAGTGCACTGTTAACAATAACAATGATATTTAAATAATAGTTTTGTTAATGCAGATATCAAATTGCCATTAACATTTAGGAAAAAAACTTAAAATCAGATCCAGGTATTCTGCGAACTACTTGTTTGTGCGTAGAAGCTGTTCAAAGGGAGCACGTTTAAACTTAAGCCCAAATATGACATGCTAGATAACAGCTACTGAAATTTAAACTTAACTAAACACTTTGTTTTCAGTGTCAAGGTTTAATGGAGAATTCATTTATACTCTACTGTAACATGTTCGATCTTGAATTTTTCCCATCATTGTCTACCAGTATGTTTATAGCTCCTTTTTATTGTGATTTTTTGCCAAATAAGGCAAAAAACAGCAGTTTACAAAATGTCAATATAATTAACATCTTTTAATGATTTCGTACTTCCCCCTATATATGATAACTGGAATGAACATGACTGAATATCACTTTCTTTCAAATCTATAAAAGTCTATGTAAATATTTGTTTTCATTCTATCACTTCTGCCCAGCTGCATTTCTTCTCCAAGAGCTATTTTGTTATGGAATATATTCATTCCCTTGATACCCGGTTATTCCAGTTAGTGTATCGGATTTAACTTTAAAATTCATATACACTACTGCATGCCATTCCAGTGTCTCCTCTGAACTTTGACTTTCATTTACTTCCTTTTCCAAAAACTTTTCATGTATTTATTATTAATGACAAACAGTTTCTAGTTTTGTTCAGACATGAAAATTCCGTACAATATCCAGGTGTTGTTAATCCTGATTTATCTAATATCACATTTCAAGTGTTGTTTATGTTTTAAAAGCCCAAGTACCTTCTACCAAGCATTTCTTGAACGAAATGTTCCTTTCTATCACATTAGTTACAAACACAGGTAAAACATTCCGGTTAAAGGCAGTACTATATTACAGCACCAAACTCTACAAACCAGGTCAGACGCTTGGCCACAATCAAGCTTCTCAGTGAATAAGATCTGACATAAAAAGGTGTCAATTCCACACGTGAACTGCAAGTCTCTTTAACACATTTTTAAAAATTCAACATAAAAACTTGGTTCTGGCACTTTTTCCCTGACCTGTACCGGTCTCGTTACCATAAATCAAATACGCAAAGGAAGAAGTTGTGCCATTTTTTTCCCCATTCAAAGAAAGCGAAATCGCTTTCCATATGTGAACGACTTGCATTTCTTCCAAGTTTTAATGACATCGGTTTTTTTCCAGGCATGAACAACTGGCCAATTTGGCACAAACCTTCTTTCAGTCAGAAACTGCAGTACTGAAATGTTTTTCTATCAAATGCAAGCAGTAGATTCTCATGTACCCAAGAAAGTTACTTATAAATTTTATCATGAATTCATGGTCATGAATTCTATATTTAGAGTTTTATGATTGTTTCACTGCCACTATTTCTATATTTAGATATCAATGGCCTGGCGGAGGTGGAGGTGGAGCTCTCCTTTCTGAAAGAGAAAAATAGTAAAAAAAAGAAGTTTTTTATCATTATATTCATTATTAAATATAACTTCTGCATTATCATAATAGATGTATCATAATATTGATTTACTATTTACATAATTATGAAATTTTGTGTCTGAGAGTCGCACTTAATTTACAATTTGGGAAGAAAATGTATTAGCAGCCTATAACATTGTAGATTAAAAGGTGCACAATGGAATGGCATTCTGAGACCAAAAGTTCAAGACCCTGCTGCTTGCGGATTTTTTCTCATCTTGTGACTGTATATGTATTGGTGGTAGAGTAGACTATTTTATACTTGTCAATACTTAAAAATAATCAAATTCAAAATAAACTAGAGCTGCTTTTGAGAAAAGCGCATGTCTCCCACAACTGCCTAATCATCTAAATAGTATGTCAATCTTTATATACTGTTCACTCACTACAAATATACCTTTGAAGAGTAAAAAGGCTGATTCTAGGTAATTCAAGGGCCATAAATTCAAAGTGCCCGGGCCGATTTGGCTGTTTACCGAACTTGGCCTAGGACTTATAGTCAAACACATTTTGTTCAAGTTTGGTGAAGATTGGATAAGAAATGTTTGACAAAGAGAGCAGACAAGAGTAAAAAGGCCGATTTTCTGTAGTTTAAGGGCCATAACTCCGAAGTGCCTGGGACGATTTGGCTAGTTATCGACTTATGGTCAAACACATTTTTCAAGTTCGGTGAAGATCGGATCAGAAATGTTTGACTTAGAGTGCAGACAGCAAAAGGGCCAATATTCGGTAATTCAAGGGCCATAACTCTAAAGTGCCTGGGCCAATTTGGCTAGTTATCAAACTTGGCCGAGGACTTATGGTCAAAAAACACATTTTGTTCAAGTCTGGTGAAGATCGGATGAAAAATGTTTGACTTAAGAGTGCGGACAAGATTTGTGACAGACACATACAGACTGGAGCAAATCAATATGTCTCCCACACCACTGTGAGGTGGGAGACATAATTAATTGCTTAAAGATGCATAATTTACAGAGATGAATATAAACTAGAGCTATCACTAAAGGTGATGAATGTACCCCCCGCATGCACTGACACAGTACATTGCAATATGACGCACACAAGATTGCATAATTATGTGGACTGTATGTATATAGACTGTATGTATACAGTATAGTAACAAAAAACAAAGTTCCATAACTATGCAGAATATTTATCTAAAAGAATGTAACATGCACCATGCACAACTAGGGTTGGTACTGATCACTTGTGTGAAGTTTCATTAAATTGTGCGCAAGGGTTTGGTAGATTAGGCACGCACAAGATTGCATATGCAGACTGTATGTACATAGTATGTTAACAAGAAACAAAGTCCCATAACTCTGCAATTTTTGTCGCTGAAAGAACCTAACATGCCCCATGCACAACTACTGTTGTTACTGATCACTTGTGTGAAATTTCATTAAATTGTGTCAAGGGGATGAGGAGAGATTGTGCGCACAAGATTGTGTCTATGTATATAGTATAGTAACAAAAAACAAAGTCCCATAACTCTGCAAATTTTTTTTCTGAAAGAACCTAACATGCCCCATGCACAACTACTGTTGTTACTGATCACTTGTGTGAAGTTTCATTAAATTGTGTCGGGGATGAGGAGAGATGGTGCGCACAAGATTGTGTCTATGTATATAGTATAGTAACAAAAAAACAAAGTCCCATAACTCTGCAAATTTTTTTTCTAAAAGAACCTAACATGCCCCATGCACAACTACTGTTGGTACTGATCACTTGTGTGAAGTTTCATTAAATTTTGTCAAGGGGATAAGGAGAGATGGTGCGCACAAGATTGCGTCTACGGACAGACAACCTGAAACCAGTATACCCCCCCTTACAACTTTGTTGTTGGGGGGTACAATAAATATGATCACAAAAATATTATAGAAGATTTTACCATTGTTTGTTTTCACGTTTTTACTAGGGTAAGTTTTGTTTTGTCTTCCCATTGGTTCAGGAGGCGGGAAGTCATGTGCAGCATGGAAGTGAAATCGAACTTCAAAATCTGAAAATAAAAATATCTGGTATTGCAACTTGTTAACCATATGAAACAAGAGGACCACGATGGTCCTGAATCGCTCATCTATCCCCACATGACCCAGTGTTGAACTGAGTATGACGTTGTTATTTCTATTATTTGACACAGTGACCTAGTTTTTGAGCACATGTGACCTAGATATCATCAAGATAAAAAATTCTGACCAATTTTCATGAAGATCCATTGAAAAATATGGCCTCTTGAGAGGTCACAAGGTTTTTCTATTATTTGACCTAATGACCTAGTTTTTGAAGGCATGTGACCCACTTTTATCTCTGACCTAGATATCATCAAGGTGAACATTCTCACCAATTTTCATGAAGATCTCTTGAAAAATATGGCCTCCAGAGAGGTCACAAGGCTTTTCTATTTTTCGACCTACTGACATAGTTTTTGACCGCACATGACCCAGTTACGAATCGACTTAGATATCATCAAGCTGAACATTCTCACCCATTTTCATGAAGATCCATTGAGAAATATGGCCTCTAGAGAGGTCACAAGGTTTTTCTATTTTTAGACCTACTGACCTAGTTTTTGATCCCACATGACCCAGTTTCGAACTTGATCTAGATATCACCAAGGTGAACATTCTGACCAATATTCATGAAGATCTCATGAAAAATATGGCCTCCAGAGAGGTCACAAGGTTTTTCTATTTTTAGATCTACTGACCTAGTTTTTAATCCCACGTGACCCAGTTTCGAACCTGACCTAGATATCATCAAGGTAAACATTCTGACCAATTTTCATGAAGATCCATGGAAAAATATGGCCTCTAGAGAGGTCACAAGGTTTTTCTATTTTTAGACCTACTGACCTAGCTTTTGACCGCACATGACCCAGTTTTGATCTTGACCTAGATATCATCAAGGTGAACATTCTGATAAATTTTCATGAAGATCCATTGAGAAATATGGCCTCTAGAGAGGTCACAAGGTTTTTCTTTTTTTAGACCTACTGACCTATTTTTTGACCCCACATGACCCAGTTTGAACTTGATCTAGATATCACCAAGGTGAACATTCTGACCAATATTCATGAAGATCTCATGTAAAATATGGCCTCTAAAGAGGTCACAAGGTTTTTCTATTTTTAGATCTACTGACCTAGTTTTTAACCCCACGTGACCCAGTTTCGATCTTGCCTAGATACATCAAGGTGAACATTTTGACCATTCATGAAGATCCATTGAGAAATATGCCTCTAGAGAGTCACAGTTTCTACTTTAGACCTAATGACCAGTTTTGACCCCACTTGACCAGTTTCGAACTTGACCTAGATATCATCAAGCTGACATTCTGACCAATATTCATGAAGATCTCCTGAAAAATATGGCCTCCAGAGAGGTCACAAGGTTTTTCTATTTTAAGACCTACTGACCTAGTTTTTGAAGGCACGTGACCCAGTTTCGAACTTGACCTAGATATCATCAAGGTGAACATTCTCACCAATTTTCATGAAGATCTTTTGAAATATATGGCCTCTACAGAGGTCACAAGGTTTTTCTATTTTTAGACCTACTGACCTAGTTTTTGACGGCACGTGACCCAGTTTCGAACTTGACCTAGGTATCAAAAAGATGAACATTCTGACCAACTTTCATAAAGATCCCACGAAAAATGTGACCTCTAGAGTGGTCACAAGCAAAAGTTTACGGACAGACGGACGGACAACGGATGCTGCGTGATCACAAAAGCTCACCTTGTCACTATGTGACAGGTGAGCTAAAAACTTACTGAAGCTAGACAAAAAGAAAAGTTAGATTAACCAAATACACATTGTACCATCATTTTGATAAGTAGAGGAGACACACTAGTCATAGAAAACTAACAAGATTTTAACTGCATCTTTATTTATTTTTGTTTGTTTGGGGAAAATGCTTTCCAATATTAGTTTTTTCCCCTGATTTCAAACAAAAGGTTCCAAATATGATTTTTTTCTCAAATTTGCGACAAGGACGTTGAAAATTATTCTCTTTTAAAATCCATTATTTCATTGAGGTCAGACAATCTTTCCAGGATCTTTTTGTTCAGACTTAAAAGGTCCTATATTTACAATGTAAAAATTCATAGCTGCAGTTATTGTGATTACAATGCATCATTTTGGAAAAAAACTGGAAAAACACTTCATATTACAACATATCATCTTAGAAAAACCACTACAACAAGTAGTAGCAAAGTCTTGTATGGTGCAATGAAAGCCTGTTAAAGGTAAATGGGTGTGTAATTTTCAGTCTCAAGTAAACTGTGAGCTTTTCTTTTAACCTAATAACTGGTTTTCTACTGGCCAAATTTATTTATTTATTTATTTTGTTGGGTTTAACGTCGCACCGACACAATTATAGGTCATATGGCAACTTTCCAGCTTTTATGGCGGAGGAAGATCCCAGGTGCCCCTCCATGCATATTTTATCATGAGCAGGCACCTGGGCTGAACCACCAACCTTCCGTAAGCCAGATGGGTGGCTCTTCGAACCCACATCAATGAGGGGCAAGTGATTTGAAGTCAGCAACCTTAACCACTCGGCCACGGAGGCCCCTCTACTGGCCAAAAGGATATCATCCTGGTAAGTTTTACTGCTGTATGTTCAAGCCCTTTCCAGTAATTAACTGAATGCCATTTTAAAGACTAGTGTGACCTTGACCAAATAACCCTTTAACAACAGGGGTCCTAACCCTATCAAGTATAGAGGCTGTATGCCAAACCAGTTGTTGCCAAATAAGTTTTCAGTTTACAGGTCAAAAAACATTATGAGCAATGTATCAACCGTATGTAATAATCCATTTATATGCTCTCTAGAAATAGTTTGAAATCATATTCAGCCTCTGTGTTACTATGACCTTGACTTACTGACATCTTATGATCATGCACAATAATCCTATAAAGTTTGATGATATTAGCCCACACATGCTATACTGAATGGAAATTCTTTTCAGACTCCAGGCCAGCATGACCTAGACCTCTGACCAACATGTGTTGACCCTTTACTGACCACAACTAATTTTCCTATGAAGTTTGATTGCCGTGCGACAAGGCGTTCTTTATTTACTGAGCAGAAACCATTTACGATCACTCTTCATTTAACAACAGGAAACCATTTTTAGTTAAAAGCCTTGTCCTTTAAACTGCTGAACCAAAAAAGGAGAAAGAGGGTCATCTACTGACCAGAGAAAATCACCGAACGAAGTTTGATAAATGAAGGCCCAAGCATTTTTTAGCAACTGAAATGAATCAAAATGGTCTACCAACTGATATACAAACCAACACATGCAAAACAATATACCATCTTCTTTGAATAGGCATAACCGATATAATCTAACTAAATGTTGTTAAAAGATACTTACCATCAGGTCCTCCAGATCCTGAGTAGTGTGATGAAGATCTTCTCTCCGGGGGTGGAGGTGCATGGGAATGTGGCGCTCTGGATGGGGGCGGGGGTGGTGCACCTCCCCTCCCTGACCTTCCAATTGTACCATTAATTGGAGTTGTTCTTTGTGGAGGGGGCGGGGGACCTGGTCGACTTGGGGGATTAGAGGGAGGAGGGGGAGGATGATGCCCTGTTTTGGAGGGTGGACGAGAAGATGGGGGAGGTGGAGGAACATTTGAAGGAGGGGGAGGGGGAGGATATCTTGACTGGGAAGTTTGCATGGGTGAGGGAGGTTTACTTGCACTGGAAGGGGGAGGCGGAGGTTTGTTTGCACTAGATGGAGGGGGAGGAGGTTTATTTGCACTAGAAGGGGGAGGAGGAGGTGCAAATTTGTTTGAATTTGGGGGTGGCGGTGGAGGAAATGATCCACCATGTTTGTTTCCTAACCCCGGTGAGGGAGGAGGAGGCAACGGGCGACCAACCATACTTGGAGGCCTCGAATTTGGAGGCGGAGGTCGATTAGAATTGGAAGCACCATGTGATGCAGCACCACTAGGTGGCGCCGAAGGCGGTCCTCTGCTAGGTGGAGGCGGTGGTTGCGGCTTGGGTACACTCGGAGCGGCTCCTGAAGTTCTCTGATGTGACCCCGTTGATGGTCTACCAGAATGTGAATTTGAATTGATATTTTCACTACTTTTGTTAAAGTTAGCTATAGAATCTGTCACTGATTTATGAATATTAGATAAGTCTGTTTCACTGTGAGCATGTGTTGGTTTATTTGTTGTAGGGGGTGGGGGCGGTGGCCCTCCCCTTGATGGTCCATTAGCTAAACTATGATTTACACTATTGCTATTAGTCTGTACTGGCCTATTTGCTCCTGGTGGCCTTAATGGTCCTGATCCTGGCGCTGAAAAATAGAAAGAGAAACAATTCATCAATGGCCATGGTAAAATCATACAAATACAATAGTTCTGATAAACCTGTTCCATATGGACCAGAAAAAAATCATCATTTCTACAAGGGTTGTTCCAGAAAATCGCAAATTTTTTTTATTATTTCAAAAATAAGCGACGTGTTCAACTAGAATTGTCACAGGAGTGACGAATTATACCCCCACAATATGGCCTTGTCACAGAACTAAGCCAATGTCAAAGCCGAACTAGCTTGACCTTTGACCTACTGACCACAAAATCAATAGAGGTCATCTGCTAGTCATGATCAAGCTCCCTATGAAATTTTATGATCCTCCGCCCAAGCGTTCTCAAGTTATTGTCTGTAAAAGGTTTAAATGACCTTTGACCTTTGGAACTCAAAAACAATACGGGTCATCTGCCTGACATGACCAACCTCCAGATTAAGTTTCCTGATCCTATTCCCAAACATTCTAAAGTTATTGTCCGAAAACTGTTTAAATGTTCCGGGTCACTGTGACCTTGACCTGTGACCTACTGACCTCAAAATCATTAGGGGTCATCTGCTAGTCATAATCAACCTCCAGGGACTGCGTTTTAGGCGAAGTTGAGCGATAACTTCGCTTTAAAATATTTCACTTCGCCCTTCCCGCCCAAAAAAGCGAAATTCAAGTCGCCCTAAAATTGGATAAAAGGAAAACATAATCGGCAATAAAGTGTGCCGAGATTATACATCTCGGTTATGTTACGCAATACACAGAATGTCACCGGGAGGCACGCGCGGCGAAACGTGTCCATGACAACAAAAGATGATCACTCGATTTGAGATTAACGCCGCAGGATAAGCTGCTAATTGTTTGCATTTAATGTGATTGCAGTAAACGATAATTAAAGAATGAAAGAGTAATAATTAAAGTTTACCGACATCGGAGATCAGAGAGCCCGAAAACTTTGTAAAACAGCGATAATTAACTTCCGAATTACAATCCTAATTACGTGTCAGTCGGCGCGTGGCGTGATTGACATCTCTCAGTAGCTAATTAACATACGACGCTCCGCCTACTGTCATACTTCCGTTTGTGGCGGTGAACAATTGAAATTCACCGAGCAGAACTTTCGAACTCGAGACGCATATCGCGGATCGAGCCGACGCACGAGACACTTTTTTTTGTACCAACTTTGATTTTTTCTTGATTTTCGCGGGTAAAAACACGAAAGCTCGAGTCAACCGAACGTCCTCGGTATTTTATAAGGAAATATCTTATTCAGTAATTCTTGTTTTTGGATAAAATTTGTTTCAAAACTTTTTATTGCCATGACAATGTAGACTACCCGTTACTCCCGACGTTTATTTTTCAATCGGGATCTGCTTACTATTCATTTTAATCTGCATTTCTCTTTCATTAAAAACATACCAGTTAAATATAAGGCCTTTGACAAACTATTAAATTTGTTGTTTGATAAAAATAGCAGACAACTAAATGTGTTAAAGGGAGGTAATGCATTTAACCAATTTTTAGATTTTTTATGTCAAAATACGTACTTTTAAAAAATATTGCCCCTGATTTTTAAGCATTTTATCTACTGATCAATACAAATAACATTTCATTGTAAGTTTCAGTTTTTTAAACTCTGTAGTTTGTCAGATTGAAGGAACTACATATAAAATTTTTAATCTCAAAATGCTCACATGCGTGAAAAAGCTGCTCTAGGAAGGAAGAAATCCAAGAAATATTAAGTACTGGTTATATGAGGAAGGATTTGTTGTGCCAAGTTGTCAAACATTTTGCAGTAAAACAGTGCAAATATTTACTGTATTGTTGAAACATTGCACCATTTTTTAATTAAATCATAACAAGATAATACTACAAATGGAACTGAATAAACATTATTATTGTTATTTAATGCATGTAAGCAATGTCCTGTCTCGCGTTAGCCGAACTTCTCCCAAAATTTCAAAACAAAACTTCTCCCTATTTCCCCAGGAGGGAGAAGTCACTTCTCCCTAAATTTCCAGGCTAAGGTAGTCCCTAAACCTCCCTATCAGTTTTCATGATCCTAGGCCCAAGCATTCTCAAGTTATCATCAGGAAACCGTTTAACTGTTCCGAGTCACTGTGACCTTGACCTTTGACCTACAGACCTCAAAGTCAAACTTGACCTGCATTTCATGATGTTACACCTGTGTACCAAAATTTATGATCCTAAGCCCAAGCGTTCTCAAGTTATCATCCGGAAACCGTTTAACTGTTCCGAGTCACTGTGACCTTGACCTTTGACCTACAGACCTCAAAGTCGTGCTTGACCTGCAATTCATAATGTTACATCTGTGTACCAAAATTTATGATCCTAGGCCCAAGCGTTCTCAAGTTATCATCCGGAAACCATTTAACTGTTTAGACCCCAAATTCAAAACTGACCTGTATTTTCTGATGTTACACCTGTGTACCAAAAATTGTTAAATCGGTCAAGCTTTCATGAGTTATCATCCGGAAACTCATGAAAACCACAGACCAACCGACGACCAACAACGCCAACTCATCCTATATACCCCCATTTTTGTGGGTAATAATTATTTAACTGATGTACTTACCTCATGACTATACTACCTCAAGTGAACTACTCATTATAGTTACCTTGTACCAATACGATCTAGCCCACTCCAAGTTCACCGAACCGTTACTTCAGCACTGTGACCTTGCATTGACTACGACCAATTGAAACGACTTATTTGATTACACTGTACCAAATGTTTAAATTGGTCAGCTTCAGATTTCATCGAACCAGAAACAAAGACAACCGCCATCACTCTTATACCCCACTGTTGTGGGTATATAATAATTAACGTTTTTCAATGTATACTCAGGACTATATACTTTATGTGTCAATGTGTTTCTATGATTTAACATAGACAACTAGGTTTTAAACTGAAGTGACCCAGTTTAGAAACGGCCACTGAGTTCATAACAACGAACATTCATTCTAACAAAATTTTACGTAAATCAAGTAGAAAATGGTGCCTCTACAGTAAAACTGCAAACCAAAGACAATCTAAACTATGCTAACAGATAATCCTAAAATTAACTGAAAACTGTGTTAAATCATTTAATTATTTCACTGGCATAAAAAGTTGTGGTTCTGCCCAAAATTAAATGGCTATTTCATTGGAATATGAATTTGTGAATACGAACCTATCAATCTAAATGTAGGAAATGGAAAATCTGCTTGTTAAGTGATTTAATTTCCTGGCTTGACTAAACCAAGAAATCCGAAAAAATTGGTCACCAACTAATATCAATGAATTGAAAGGTTTCATTGATTTTGCAAAATAACTACAAGTTGAGACTGAGCTCAAAATAAATCAGTTTATCATGGTTATGATTCAGAGAAATAAATGATAAAGAAATTCAGGAAGGTGATTACTTGGCAAAATAAACAGTTACTGCATATCTTCATAAAGCAAGAAGTGTAATAGTCAAAGCACCCTGAATTAAGCAGCCATTTACAATAAGCAGTGACTATTCCAAACTGACTCTTTGTCCTAATTTCAACTTTTCTGAAGCAATCTTTTACCTTATGCAGCCAGACTGTGTTGTTCCATGAGCTGACAGCTTTAACCTTTAGACTGCTAAATTTCTAAAATGGACTGGTCCATCATTCAGTTTGGGCAACACCATTTATTATTTGAAGGGGTGTTCACTGAAAATTTACTGACTGAATAACGAACAGTGTAGACCATGATCAGCCTGCACAGATGTGCATGCTGATCTTGGTCTGCACTGGTCGCAAAGGCAGAATTACTTGCTGCCAGCAGGCTAAATTTTAATACAGGTTTGACTGTAATTGAAATATTCGAAGCCATTATACTTTAAAAGGATGGTGTGTTGATAAACTAACCTCTTGGTGCTCCACCTGCAGTTCTCCCACCTTTGTTCGGTAACCGCGGTATACCACCAGCAAATAAACCACCTAGACCCCCTACAGGAGGTGCCGGGGCAGCTGTAATATATAAACATACACAACTTTAAAACTCTGGAATAACCTAATAGAAGGTTCAAACTTTGGCATATATAAAGCCTACTTTATATTTTACAAACATATTAACAAGATCGAGTTCATACTCTGGAATATATAAACATACAAACCAAATATAAACTTCAAACTCTGGAATATATAAACCTGACAGAACTTCAAACTCTAAATATAAAAACATAATATAAAAAACCTGGTAAAATGTACAACTCCTGCTTGAGGTTATACAAATTTCTAATCATATAAACATACATAAGAACCCACATGACCTTTGAATTTATTTACTTAAGTTAAAAATGTTCAAAACCGATATTTTAGAGGTACCATCTTAACTGTAACATGATAATTCAATAAAAAAGATTCTACAGTGGAAATATGTAACTGTCTCGTAGCAAGAAAGGTCACTAGCTCGAGACCTTTCCAAGCTGTGTGTGTGTGGCTGCTGTGTATATCATTTACAAAACACACTATTTAAGCAAATTTTCTTTTAAACCATTAACCTCTCCCTACAAGAAGTCTGTAACAGCATGTATTATCTGCATATATCTATCATATCTTGTATTTCATGCATTCCAATGTGCTGTTTTTCATTTCAATCTATCATTTATCATCTTCAAAGTGCTACAAATTTTAGCTATTATCTGAAAGGAATTTATATCAAACTGTTAGATAGACAATAACATGAGGTTTTCAACATCGGAATCAGCTGATGTTCATAATATATAATCAATAATAACGAAAACACTTAGGGCGACATGTACCAGTATACACAAAATGTACTCTCGATTTATTTTATAACACTGATGAAGAAGTTCAAACATAAATACAACATTAACTGTTTGGGACAGGAAACAATTAAGAGCTCTATTCAATTGTTTCAGCACACTTACTTCATCACAACATTATATCTGATAAACAAAGACGTCACAAGTTACAATGTGGGTTTCTATCAGATAACTATTTTGCAGCCTTTCGATTTATAAATAATTATTTTGTAGCCTTTCGATTTGTAAATAACTATTTTGCAGTCTTTTGATTTATAAAACTGCAAACTTCAATCATTTCCAACCTTTTACTTTGTACTTATATTTTATAGAAGAACAAAATATAGAAATAAATTAAATCAAGCAGGGTCGCATTTCTGATACAATGAATTCAACCTTCTTAAAGACAAAAATGTTGTGTCTATCGACCCGAGAAGAAATTAATCTTTCCTGCTTGTGGTATATTTACAATACCAAACAAACAAATACAATATTTGACAGTGTAAACAAACTGAAGCTGTAATCAGTGATCTGTAGTCATATATCATAGCAGGCAATAAACACTGCAAGACTTGAAGTGATGCAAAATGCTAATCAAATTAATTAGGACTGAAACTCTGTCGAAAAAAAGGCTCTCATGTATCCCTTGAATCAAAAACTGAATGTAATACCCCCATGACACCACTTTACTACAAGGACGGTTTACTAAACTACTTTACCCAAAGTTGCAGCCATTAACAAATGCTGCTAACAGGAACTGTTGAAAGGGAACAAGTTCAACTATTTGAAACCTTTCTGCAAAATATACCAGCTTAATGCTTTCATATATTATACTAAAACATTTCCGAGTTAGAAAAAGGGGCATAATTTTGTAAACTGTAATCAGAGTTACAGAACCTGGCCAAGCGCTATCATTAATGATTTTATGATACTGAAGCCTTATGACGAAACTAAAAGCACATTCAGAATAAAGGTTTCTGGGAAAACCTGCTTAGTAAAAACATGCCAAACATTCATCAAAACTTCTTAGTAAAAAACGGGGCATAATTTTGCCAACATGTGGAACTTAAAAGCGAGGTCATCTAAAATGTAATCTTGACAAAATGTAAGCCAGAGTTGTCAAAACAATTCTGTAAATCATCTCATTTTTAACAGTATTTCAGTTATCCTAACCAGTGTTCCTGGATTCTATATCAGTACTTACCTGTTCTCTGCAGGTAAATGCCAACTTCTCCACATGAATCAGAGGTGGAGCACAAATGATTTTCGACACACTATCTTTAATCAAACCATCAAAAAGAGCAGAGCAGTCCAATGTGTCTATTAAGACAGAACACTTTACTATTTTGAAGCTTGTTAGTGAAATATGGCATATCTGAGGAAACTAGAGCTATCAATGGAGTGATTATTACCCCCAATGTTGCTGATGATGCTTTACAACATTATAAGTTGGAGTTTCACAACTTAGTAAGAACAGAGTTAGACTGACAGTGCATCAAAACATTAACCAAAAGTTTAAGTACAACAGGGAAATTAACTTCACAGAATATTTTTGTCAGAGTTCTAGTCTTTAGGTTGTTTGTGGGTGATGATGTGGAACAAATATTTTAAGTCTGAATCAAATTCATTTAATAACAACAGAGATAGAGTGGAAGAACATCAAATCTTTAACCTGAAACTGGAACTAGTTATGGACCTTGTGTCATATGATGTCAATAAAGTTTCATTAATATTAAGATATAAAAAGAATGTGCATAAAAAAATACCATGAAATTCTAAGTAAAAGAAGCAAAAAGTCATGAAGTATTGGTGTATCTAAATAATGTATCATAATGATGTGGGTGATGATAAGGAACTGGTATTTTAAGTTTGAATCTAATACATAAATTTAGTAATAGCCGATACAGAGTGATTTGACTTGAAATTCATGTACAAATTCCACTAACATCTGCTGTTACAGTGGTTATCAAAAACCAAAGTTAATTAAAAAGCATTTATTGCAAAGGATTTATTACAAACATATACAATTTATAGAATTTTCCAAAGTTTATCCAATATAAAACTTGCATACAATACAATACAAGCCATATATATTTTGACCTAAAATTAACCGCACCAAGATCAAATTTTCATAAAGTTTAAACACATCTTAAGAGATAAATTGGACCTTCACTGATCAAGTTTCTATCTTTATTCAAGTGTATTTCAGTCATCAAAGGCTATCTGTATTGTGAAACACTTCAAACTTATTTCCTCAACGGAAATCTGGGGACAAAATGAACTCGTATATTAATACCAAAAGCTTAAGGAAATTTTACATTGTACACAATTATCATTATTATCTTAAAGTTTCCAATATCTTCCTCAATGTCCTTTTACAATAGCAGAAATTCTCTCTATCCTCAACAGGTGTTCATTTTTTCCTTTAATAGACAGATCCATTTTTTACAATATCTTTAATAATGTCAATTTTATGGCCCAAAAAGTATTTTTTCCCTGTTTTAAAGATTTATTTATTAGAAACTCTACCCATTTTTTGCACAGAAAATATACTTGCTTTTATACTAACTATATGTAAACTGAAAACTTCCGAAAAAATGCAGTCAACACTGAAAATTTCAAAATGGCTGAAATTAACAGTGGAAAATATTTTACCCAAATCTTTTTTGACGATAAATTCATCGTATTGTCATATATTGTACAAGAAATCATGGAAATATCTTGTTACAGACAAGGTGGACCAAACAGTCACTGTTGTCGTGAGCACTAATTCTCAGAAAATCACGTAAATTTTCATAAATTCAGTCCAATGCATAGCCTTTATCCCCACTGTCCACCCCAAATAAAATCCCTTTCTATTTGTTTCTTGTCATTAAAACCTGCAGAAAAAAATCTAGTGTACAATGCATTTAAAGAACAACTCAGACGACACAGTTTTGTTTGATTTCGCCTTCAGTTTTTCAGACAATCGAAGTAGAATGTTTGGGTCCATCATTCTTTCTTGAAAATTAAACACAAACAAACACAACTTTATCACAGAGGTCCATTTTTTCAAATACTGAAAACTCTATAATGTGGGTTTATAACTATAATACATGTAATTATCATATCTTTAATCTGTGTTCTCCTTTCACTTTTGGGCAATAGGCCCACAACCCTTCATCACTTTTTAAGCCACATGAAAATGGAACCAAAACGCTAGTGAATGATAAATAATTCCCATTTTCTCAAAATTCATGAAGGCTTAGGGCAGAAAATTGATCTTTTTGCACCAAAATTTGTATTTAATATCTAAGTGGGTAATGTTCAGGGGGAAACAAGTACTAGTATTCCTTAGATAGAAGAATGGGGTCCAATTTCCTTTAAAAATACCCCACATAATTCTCTTATTGTTTCCTACATGTACATGGAAACAGTTAAACTACTGCAAGGTTTTAACTTCCTTGTTTTGTATTGTAAAATACATATATATATATATATATACGGTTATGCAATTTTACACAATGAACATAACTTATTCAATGATCTCTTATAAAAGTAATGACTAATTTCAAACTTGAATATACCAAATAACCTAGCTGACACTTTCCTCATTGTTCAAGCTATCATTGTTTTACTGAACTTTGCGTGTCGCCAACAGACCTGGGGTAATCATAATCAGCTGTAATGATGACACACACACACACGCACACACACGAGTAAATCAATATGTCTCCCACACCACTGTGTGGTGGGAGACATAATTAATTCTTTCTGAATCTTATTGAATTTAATTCTACTTTTTAGTGATTTTTACCAATCTTATACATAGTAAAACAACAGTATTTTTGTTCAAATGTACATTTAACGCATAAATGCTTCAGGAAGCAAACAAAAAAAGTTTTGCGGACATATAATCACTTTTTTTCCATCAAAATACTCATTAAAACAGCTTTAATAAGTCTAATAACATAACAAAAATATATATCATTCAAACTTCATAACAATCAAAAATGTCATACTAATTTCATGAAAGTACTCGGCACTTACTTAAAAGCATGAACCAAAACAAACAAGAAAAATGATGCGAGACAGAAAGTCATACTTTGTACATCTGTTCATGCATTTTGTGCTACTTTTACTCCTATGCTACTGTCTAGAAAATGGAGGTAATAAGGTCATTTCCCCAAATTTAAGCTCAGCTTCTCTCATTTCAATTATTTCAATATCTTTCTTCAGCCTGATTTGATGCACAATAACAAAAAATATTAACTCTGAACATTCTGTCATACATACAGGCTATCCAAACTATATCGAACCTATTATTTGGACAAAAGAATTGCTTCTGTTCTGTGAATTACAATATGGAACATTTTAGATCGAAGAACAAAGTAGCTTGGACAGCTGATAAAGCATTATTATCACCATATCATGGCAATTCGAAAATCGTAAAACTTTGGTAAAAATCAAATTCACTTCCCTTCTCAGGCGGTGAAGTTTCATACGGCAATGCTGTCACATATCAAAATGTGTATATATATTCAATTAAGAGGTACCGTATTAACATGTCTATTAGACAATCCTTCTTTAACCTTTACCCTGCTATATTTCTAAAATGGACTGGTCCAGATAAATTTGGGCAATACCACTTATTTAAAGGGTGTACTGACAGTAGTGAACAGTGCAGACCATGAACAGCCTGCATGGATGTGCAGGCTAATCTTAGTCTGCACTAGTCTCAAAGTCAGAATCTCTTGCCACCAGCAGGCTAAAGGTTAATACAGGTGCCTTTAAATACTTCAAAATCAGCAGCATTTTGTAGACTCTTTGATATATATTGTAGATCAATGACACTGTTTCACTTATAAGACTATGCCACACATTAAGTGTTCTTTTTAGGAAAAAAAATCTTAGGCTTATAGGTGAGTAAATACAGTCCTCAAAGTTGATTATGTCGGATAGCCTGTTTGCCATAGTTCAACAGAAGAGCCAAAATAGACAAATGCAAAGCTAAATGTAATAACAACATACAATAACAAAAATACTGAAACAACATGATGACCACTATAGCTATTATACCATTAGTTGGACGGGGTGGGGCTGGCACTGTTGGCCTCCCACGACTAGATTTTCTTTGAGGTTTTATGATATGGTTTGAGCCATTACCTGAAAATCACACTTGATATATGAGCCGCGCCATGAGAAAACCAACATAGTGGCTTTGCGACCAGCATGGATCCAGACCAGACAGCGTGTTCGCTTTCAAAGCCTATTGCAATTAGAGAAATTGTTAGCGAACAGCATGGATCCTGACCAGACTACGCGTAAGCGCAGGCTGGTCTGGATCCATGCTGGTCGCAAAGCCATTATGTTGGTTTTTTCATGGCGCGGCTCATATTGTAACAATTGAAACAATTTGTGGCAACCATGAAATAATCTATATTAATTTTTTGTGCATAGGACCATTAAAAATTCTGCTTCAAATTTTTGGACTGCTGAAAATCAACACATAAGTAAGTGGTTAATTCTTTTAGAAAAATACCAGTATCTACAAAATTCAGTTTGGTTTATAAAATGAATTATGCCATACATTTATCATTATTTCCACTTGTGTGGAAAGATACTATCTATATACAGTCAATGATCATACCTAACAACCACTCAAAAAATTAATAAAACTAAATATTTCCAATGATTCAATATGTCATTTTATAGAAGTTTTCTACTTTTCATACTATAAAAATTTAATTAAACTTGAAACATATGAAGATGTATCTCATAAAAAAAAAAATGTTACCTGTGACATAACTGTCAATTTTACTCAGATAAATTGATTTTCCTATACAAGAACAGACAAACAACTTGGTGTATGGCATTCTGCCATGAATTAAATGACAATCTTCCACAAGTAACACTTGTAATATATTCTACAATATTAATTAAATACTATGTTAGGTATGTTAGATATATATGCTTTATCACCAGCATCCCTTCAGGATAGAAGCTGCATCATGATACAAATGTAGTTTCTTTGCCCTGGTGTTATCATAGAAGAAATGACATGGACAGTCATTTATATCAACCAACTATACATATTGAGGGCTTAACGGAAAACTGTCATATATATACTCCTTTTTTATTTTATAATTACATGAATTACGACAGTTTTCCTTTTGTTCATTTACACAACACTGCAGTAAGAATTCTTTTTTTAAGTTTAAATTATTTAACAGATTTAAGAAACAGAGTAAATATATATAATATAAAAGGAACTGCATAATAGACTAGTTAAATTGCCCTTGAATCTGGTGTCTATTTCAAAAGGCCCAACTATGTAAAATATTAAAACTGAGACCTTTTGTCTTTTTTTATGTACAAAAATACTTAAGCTGTAAACATGGTAATAAAATAATGAAATTTCTAACTTACAATCATCCATAGATCCTCTCCCAAACGGAATAGCTCCATGAGAGCCTGAACTTGGCCTACTTGCTACAGTATTGAACTTCCCCGGCCCACCTCCTCCGCCCATACCCATAGGGGAGGGCTTGTTACCTGAAAGTATTGTGATGTTAACATAAGCATAGTCTTTTCCAACATATTACAGTCATTGCGAAATGCGAAAGAGTTTCAAGACTCGTCTAACATCCGGCCAGACGACTCCAACTGAAAATATGTTTTGTTATGATGTTTTGCCGGAAGTAATGAAAAATTAACAGGAGCGTAAGAAAACTGTTGTAAAAAATAATTTAGCGGTAGTAAAAACCGACCCACTCTGTACTGTATCGGACATACGGTATGACGCCTCAACCCTCCATGTCGGACCTCGTCTTTTTTTGTGGGACAGGTCCGACAGGATTTTGCCCAGACTGATATTGCATTACAATGACATTTCATAAAACTTATGCTAAAAGGACACACTTCGAGATTTATACCAGTATTTTTTCCTCCTAACGCACCCTTGAAAAATGAAATTCCTATTTCAGTTCTGAACTCCACCTTTAAGTCTGAAGTGCGGCTGTGCATGGAATTTCTAAAAATTATACAAGGAAAATTCACTTTGCTCTTGTATGAGGACATATGTTTTCAATTTTTATCATTACCATGGTGATAGAGAAAGAGACAAAACATCAAATTTACTTGTAATTGGTGCACTTCTATCATTTGTCACTGTTTTCTTTAACTTGGCTCCTTTGTGGATATCACCGAGAAGAGCCCCTCTGTTTGGTTTCGCTCCTTTTGATCCCCCAAGTTTTACTGCCGGGGCAGCTGGGGGTGGTGGTGCCCCTGGTGGCGGTGGTGGGGGCGGTGGCGGCATGTTTCACTCCTCTATCTTACACTGAAAACATCAAAGAATCAAGTTTTGGTGGTAAGAAGAGTAGTACTGAGTACTGTCATGATGTTTAAAAGAAATTAAAACACAATCACTTTGCTATCGAAAACATGTTACATCTGTAGTTGTTTGGACTTAATGCTGATTAAAGTGTTCTAAAGTAGTTTTAACTTAATGATACTTCAAAGTGAAATTTTTTGAACTTTATGATAATTTAAGTTGAAGTAGTTTGGACTTAATGATAATTTAAAGTGAAGTAATTTGGACTTGTCTTAATTCATGATAATTTTAAACGAAGTTGTTCGGACTTGATGGTAATTTAAAGCGAAGCAGTGCGGACTTAATGATAATTGAAAATTCAGTGTGAAGAACTTTAGACTTAAAGATATGTGACCGTCGGTTCGGCGGCTCCAAATGGTTGCAGGGGAAATTATGCTCAAGCGGTAACTGACCACCGAAGACCGATCAGTCAACAGATATTTTGGAGTGGGGTCATTGCCCCTGTACGGATGCACAAATGATGAACTCCATGTTTAGTTCAATTATTTAGTCCTTTTATTTTAAGTAGAGTTATTTCAATATATTTTCATATCATCCAGTGTTCAAACTATAAGTAAGATAAACACATCTGAAGACAAGCACCAAAGTAAATTCTAATGTCAAATTATTGTAGATGTTTCTTATTCGAAATTTCAAAGAAGACTCATTTTAAGTTCTAAAACAAAATTATAAGTTTCCAAGGACAATCTCTAGGGTAACCATATTAGCCAATAAAAATTTAAAAGTAATTTTATATTTAAACCAATGAAAATTATTGTAACAAAAAGGTGAAATCATTTACTTAAGAATTTAGAAGTTTACTTAAGAACATGCCTGGGCTTCACACTTAATCAGCCAAGGAAGCCAAGGTGTTTGTTAACAATAGCACCTAATGCAAAGTGCTAAAAGCAAAATCTGTTTTATAATCAAAATTGTTTAGAAAGTGATAAAGTAAAAATTTCTGACATGTTTAAGCAGGAAAAAATAACAAGTTAAGTAACACTTGTCCAAGCAAAGAATGTTACAAAATAGAAAAATCAATTTTGAATAATTTTTACTTAATTCACAAAATATTGAAATTAAAATTTATCATTAAAATTTTATGAAAGAATTTGGCTAATTTTATAGCCTGGTTACAGATACTTCAAAGTGAAGTAGTTCCGAATTAATGAAAACTTAAAATTTCAACTCTGATTAAACAGTTTCCAATGTAAATCAGATACTGTGACAAAAGAAAATTTAACAAATTAACATTCAAATGTCATGATCATGTTATTCATCTGCAATTATTCTAAAGAAATCTTAAAGTAAATACAGAATGCACAATGTAACAGACTTGCAAAAAGGCAGTGGGATACTAGTGTACACAGGCATTTTGGGCCATCCATCATTCCATCTGAAACCGTATCTATGACATGGTATGGTGTATTTAAATTAAACATGGTAGAAATGTTAATTGCTACAGGGAAACGCCACCCTGCAAGTTTCAGTCAGATTTCATGAGTAACTTACTATGACAAGATTTATGGACTTTTGTATGCGTATATGTATATTGCATATACATATAAATTTATTCCATTTTCTATCCGTTTAGTCCAACTAATTGTTCGCAAGTCGTGATATTGTGATAATTTTTGCTTAGGTCAATATCTCTCCTCCACGTACAAACCACTAACCATTCAAAACAATGCAGAAAGTTTTCCTTCTATGTGCATATAAACAGTGACACAAATCGCGTCACTAACTTTGGAGGCTTCAAATACATATTTAACCCCAATTTTTCACACTAAAAATAATAAGCTCGTTCCAAATACAATCATTATGTGTCCTTACTAACGAGAAAACCTCCGTTTTGTTCTCAGAATGATCAATCTGTAGGCAAAACACTTTTAAATTGCATGTATGTCAGTGTGTTTTCTGCTTACACCATTAAATTTCTACATCAGTCATGTAAAGCTATGTGTGTATCAATCGGTTTATTTTTTTACCCTGTTATACGCTCTGCGCATTTCATTGGTTACACGTTTATACATTTTAAATTTTCAATATGTATACGGAAGGTGTCATGGTAGGTTTAACGTGCCATTTTTAACTTTTGTTTATCTTTGGGTGTTTGGTTTTAAATCATTGTTTGTTTTCCTAGTGAAAATAACCACAATAGTCGAAAAAAATGTGTATGTAAACTATACATCATGCATTTTTTTTGGGGGAATAATCAGTCAGGGGTTAACTGTTTTAAGTTATGTAACCTATTTCAGTTACTTTTTCAAGCATTTTATAACCTGTATTAGTTATAAAATATGGATAACCCAGGTAAGTTATTCAAAAAAAGCCTTTATTGCTGTTCTCCCAAATTGACCTTTAAAGTGTGATTAGTAGCAAATGGTGGTTAATCAAATTCTCTTTTAGTTTGATCATGGCCTGATGAGCATAATGGGATGTTAAGAGTTTTATAGCTTTAAAACCATTTGCGTAAGACTTTATCAGCCTTGCGTAAAAAAATTTACTTCATAACTGGAAAGATAAAAGACCAAGGATTCAGGAAATGATTGTATTAGTCACATTCAAAATAAGGATTTGGCACAGGAGGGCTTTGTAATATTTTATGATAACTGAAACAATTTATGAAAGTGAACGCAATAACTCAAATGGGTTATAAAATGTGATAACTAAAAACAGTTACACCCCTGACTGATAATAAAGGTGCCTATGCCCACTGAATTGGGAAAAATAAGCGCGATTATTACCAAAATTGGGAAAAACAGAAATATGTCAGGGGTTCCATCTGACCCGGGAGATTTTCAAAAGACGCTCAAAGGACCCGGCAGAATACTTGCCTGTGCGTCCTTCGGGACCCGGGGGCATTTTCCTTTGATAATCCTTTCTCTTATCATTAATTTCCTTCAGTAAAACTATTTCCACGATAGACAGGTGTATTCAAAATAAACACTCGCGGTCATGCTCTCCTGCCTTTGATCTCTGCTAAATCCCGCCCTTTCTCCTGTAGACATGCCTCGCTGATTTTTTATCAGCAAGTTACGTCACGGTGAGTGCACATAGGTAACAAGAAATCAATGAAGTGTTGAAATTAATTGATAAAGCGAATCCTGTGTACTGTCAAAAAAGGCGCCAATTATTAAATTATCGTAAGCAGCTGATTACCGAGCATGTGAAAAGTGCCCTGCAAGATTTTTTCATGCCAACTTTAAATTAGACCATTGTTTAGTGATCATATCGTAATTTCAACATGAAACTTCACAAATTTTGATGAATTTCGAAAGCAAAAATAAGTTTAGAATGTCCGTTCACGGGTCTAATTACACCCGATGTCATATGCATATTTCCAAAATTCCTAAAAAAAACCTGACTTTCAATGCCGTTTTTTATGATAAGTAGCATCATTATTTGAGGAACTATCGCTGATTTAGCTTAGTTTGCCAAATAGACTGAGCAAAAACTTCTTTCCGATGACATTCTGAAAGTGTAACAGTATTCGGATAGTACATTTTGGATACATTTTTCTAGAGTGTTATAGCACTGTTCTGTTATTAAATATGAAATGAAATATTGAAGAGAAACCTAATTAAAATAATATGAATTTTGATAAATATTAGTTTACAATATGAGACTATGTGATCTGAGACTGACATTTTTATTATGCTGTAACATGATCTTGGGTTTATTGTTTTCTTAGGTAAAGATCATAACTTTATCATGACATCACAGTACATTAGGGATTCTAATTGACCAATCAGACAGCTGCATTTTCGAGTACCTGCCAGTTTCCACTTGGGTATAACAAAGTATATTTACAATGAACATATAGTGACTTTAGAAATAAATATCACACTATTTTAGAAATCAGATTAAGATTTCTCACTGCACATGCCCCAGATGATGCTACAAACAACAAAACTTTGAAGTTTCATTGAAATATTATATCAATTTAATACTTTTATTTTAGTTGAAAGTTTGGGATTTTACACAGGGAGTCTATGATAAAGTCCGAGTAAAATGTAATCATTACCCAAGTGAAATTAGTATCATTCCGCAATGTTTTGGACATGTTAAAATTATGAATTACTGAATAAAAAATATAGTAAATTATATTGACGTGTTGGGACAGGACTCCTGTATTTTGGAAAAGGACCCTTCAAAATTTGGGCCCAAGGGTCCTGGGACTCTTGGGTTTTCGGGTCTAGTGGAACCCCTGTATGTTTAATTTCCATACTAAGTGATATAAATCTCTACCTTTCCTACCTGAATGTTTTTTGAAGGGCATTTTTCAAAACCACTTTTGGATTTAAAATCATGAAATTTTAGGGTGATAAAATTAATTAAGACACCAATACAACTTATAAGAACTGTATTTTTCCATTTTCAGTTCATGCCCTTGAAATTTGAAAACGTCTGACTTTTTGACTATCCGAAAATCGGTACAATCGTGCAGATTTTGAACTCCAATTCTTCAAAAACTAGGAGATGTTGTCATTTTTCAACCATAAATGATAAACTGGCACAATGGAACATATTTAAACCTACTGAAGTCCATCGCCAATGTTTTCCTTGTCACGTACTTACGCGACGGTAACCTTAATGCGATTTTGACCTCAAAAAGGATGTTTTTGATGTCATTTCTGCCAATTTCATGTTAGATATCGCGGACCTCACGCCCAAATATAAACTGATACATTTTTGGATAGAAAATCTTTTAATTTGAGGGTGAAAACATCTCTTTGTCGGGGGAAAATTGACGATTTTTGGGGAGAAAAATTGGCTATTTTGGCGAGTAGAAACTGCCGAAAATCGGCAGTAAAAATACGCAAAAAAATCACTGCATCAGGAGTCATATATCAGACATGATTGGAGGATTTCGATAAAACTTGCTAGAAATTTTAACCTTTTCTTCATTCTCATAAAAACTTTGTCTTGATTTTCAACAAAACCTTATCTGAAGCCCATTTTATCAAAGGAAGTATCTAGCCGTCCGGTAACCGGACGCCTAGCCTGCGTTCTACCGTTCGGTTACCGGACGTCTAGCAAATCCTCAGGGGATTTTCTAGCCGTCCGGTTACAGATTTCCTAATGAATAAGTAATGATTTTATATAGTTTTAATGTTATATACAGGGTTTTCCCTCGGGTTTTTTATTTGGGAGTACATGGACTCCCATGGCTGCTAATTTAAGGGTCCCTAATAATTTTTGGGGGTCCACAAATTATTGATATTGAAAATGGACATTATTACTAAAAAAAAATTATCCTAAAACCGAATGAACTTGTATCTTTTTAATTTAGATAGCAGCTGATTCAGTATTTGAACTATTTCGGAATGGTATCTTTCAAAATGGCATGAGCTTCTCAATTCAGACTGATAACAAAAGGTGTGACAGTCTTTTTGTTATGATCAAATAGCCAGTAATTACCGGCAATTAAGTGTCAACTCGTGTCAATTATGTTGTTCATAGTTTGATCTTAGTTAAAGATAATACTCGATCCTTAATTAGTATCATAATTTTTGTGATTTATTAATATTTTTCATCAAAATACTTTAAATTTATATGAAATTAATTTTGTTTAATAGAAAAATAAACCATTTGATCTTTTACGGAACGTAACGGCAATCTTAGATTTTAGCGGTGTCAGATAGCGCGGAGAGTAGTTTCCCTTTACCAAAATGGCGAACATTGGTAACAAAACTTGTTTTGAAGTTGGAAAATCGTCTATACCTGTGTATAATGAGCACCCACAATTCGGGGATGGTCCCGGTGGTAATAAACTGCGCATTTTACATGGGTATCTGCGCAAAGGAGTTTCGTGACCGATTTTGCGGGTCCAGTGGACGCAGAGGCACTACAAAATGCGAGTCCAAAACAGTCAAAGCGCGTCAGGGACGCAGAAAACCTGCGTCCGGGAAAACCCTGTATATACTTTAGGTATTGATACTTATCTGCAAACAAAATTTTGTGTGAATACATACTAAAGATTTACAATAAACCTCTGCATTATTCAGCCGATAAAACAAAAGTTTGCCGAAATCAATGATGGCGAGATTGCCGTGACGTCACTCATTAAAATTGGTTCATCTGGTGGCTTTTATGTGATCTGAATTTTTAAATTTTAACAACCTTTTCACTGGATTTTCAAAATTAAAACAGTTTTGAAATACTTACAATTTTAATATTTTAGTAGTCAAATATTTTTTTTAATGAATAACTGTTTTAAATGACATTTAATTTCAATAACAGCAGTGTGATGTTCAAAACTTTTAGAAAAACATTTTAAAGCGTTCATAATTAATCCATTTTATTTAGAAATAATAGTCAAAATTAATTAATGAACTGCTTGTTTTTTAAGCTTTCCATTCTTCAAAAAATATATACCGGTATATATAAATTTGTGTTTTAAGAATTAAAGTTTAGACTGTTAGAAAAACTCTTTTTACAAAATAACATGGGCGATCAATGTTTTATCATTTAAAATAGAATATCAACGGATTTGTATACAAACACGATCTCATTCGTTTTATCGACTCAAAAATCAGATAAGTATTGATACCTTAAGTATATAACATTAAAATTATATAAAATCATTACTTATTCATTAAGAAATCAATTACCGGACGGCTAGACACTTCCTATATCAAAATAAATCACTTTGTGGAATTGTGAAAACTGTATTGTTTGAAAAATGTAAATTAACCACAGACCATTTAGAGCTTCTTAGTCCTCTGATGACAGGACAACCTACCCATCACTCTGTCAAGCATCATAGAGCCATTACATCTCTTGGGACCAACACATAAAATTCTCACGTCGCGAAAATTAATGATATTGACAAGGAATGTTAATTACGCTATTTTGCGATGACGATTTCAACACAGCTTTAATGTTTACTACATAATCATTCCTTAACAAGCGTGCAATCGTCCACACAATCTTGTTTTCGTATTTTTGTACAGATTTATTTGAAATGAGGAAATAATATGACCGGAAAACAAGCAAAAAGCCGAAAGAAAACAAACACAGTCTTCTGCGATTTTACCTGAATTTCATAATATTCCAGATTTCTGTCATAACTTCAACAACCAGTGCAGAAAGACAAATTAATTTACAATAAAACACTTTGAAAAAAACTCCGCGATCGTTCCAAAAACTGCGAAAATTTTCAATCAGGAACTGTTTTGGTTTTGTGTCAAACAGAATCGCGAGCTATTGGACCAATAGGGGTTCTGTAATTGGCTAAACTGATAGCCCACCATTACTTGTCGGCGCAAATGTTTCTACGAACCTATAACTCCATTTTTTTTTGCAGCAGGCGTGAGCCCGGCACTGACTGCTTATTTCTTAATGCAAAATGTAGAGTTGCATTCTTTTCTCATAAAATAGACCAAGAACATAGTTCTACTATATATCTACGCATCTCAACAAATCACCATTGTAAACATCTCTTGAAGATAAACAGGTCTACAATGAAACCGTTTAGGACTGGTATTTCAGATCAGGATATTGTATGTGCTTCTGTTAATATTAGACCAAAATTCAATAAAAAGTACAGATGAACAGTACAAAAAGTTTGTCCAAATGATACGCACCTAGACAGGCCCAGAATGTAAATGTGTCATGCGTTAATTAATAGCTAAGGCCTAAAAAAATCTTTGTTTCCGGTAACATGGTCAAAAAAATTAGGGTAGGTAGGTCGGAATTTTTTTTTTGGAAATTATCTTTATTAAGGGAGACTTTTCGGAAATTATTTTTTTGTCATAAAAAGGATTACAAATAAGGGGGTTATGCCTTTAGAGCATCAGTGAGTTCATTTCTAACATCACTGGCCATATTTAAAGCATAAAAAGTGCAGTTTTGCAACTTTTTGTTAAAAAGTTGAAAAAAATATTCTCCAAGGCCATAAAAACATTTAGGGTCGGGCCAAAAATTTAGGGTAGGTCGGGATACCGGAAACAAACAATTTTTTTACGCCTAAGGATCGCTTCGTCTGTTGCCCTGCGCGCTTTGCACCTGCTTACTTTTATTCCTTTTTTTAAAAAGTTATAGCCTGCCATGTATGATTTCTTTGCAATTTGCTTTTTGCGTTGCTTTTATTCAAATGATTGCTTGTAGTATGCTTTTTGAGTCGGCTAAACGATGAAATCGTTTTGACGAGTCCTTGCTATCCAGCGATTCTCTAAGTCTAAATGGACCAAATAACACAGTGAAGGGATGTAGTTCCATTAGATTTCTCAAACTTCAAACAGTTCACTGCATGAATGAAGTTAAGTTGTGTGAATTCCCTTTGCTATGACCAATATACGATGTAATCTGTCATATTTATGACTTGTAATTGTGCAATACTCGAATGTAACTCATTAAGCATAAATGTGCATTTTATGAATTGCGCAGGCTTTCAAAGCTTGCGTAACATCCAGCGAAAGACAAAAAATAGTTCCACAGGGCTCCAGATAAGATGCGTATTAGCGTAAATTACGTATAGAAATAATGCAAATACGCATGTCTAATAATTTCTAAGCGTATAAAAACGTATATAAAATTACAGAAATGCACACAATGCTTTTTTAAAAACAAAATCTGAATCGTCTGGATGCGTTAGGTAACATAGCCGATCCCGATCACCCTTAATTCTCCCACATTGAACGTATACACGCATCGTATGATTTCTATAAACTTTGCGTGGGTTTCTACACACACACATGAATTTTGCAGTCAGTAAACGGATAAATTATCGGAAGAAGAAGCTCTTACTGGTGTGTTTAGTTACTACAGATATTAAAAATGATTTTAATTCTTATTTTTCGAGAAATAAACAAATCGGCGAAACATTAAATTGTATTTTCTTGTAGTTTTTGAAATCGAAAGTAGATCGTCTATGTTTGGCGAAAAGAAACAACTTTTTTATGAAATAAGAGGTAATTTAACCGTAAACTTCAATGTCAAATACTGCCAATTGCTGCTAAATGTCTTCGTATCATCACAATTTGTAAAATATATTGTTCAAACTGGAGAAAAGTGTAATCGTATCCGGATATAATATTTTGGGTAAATATCGAGCTGTGTTATGAAATTTTAAGAAAAAAACTAAAAACAAACTGAAACTGGTAGACTATACTGTCAGTACATCAATCATTAGCCGACTCAGGCCATTCAGGCCTTTGATTTTTCCTGTTGCCTGACACTGATGCTATAGAAATTCAAATGTCAGTAATATCTTGAACCAGTTGATCTGGTTGTAAGCAGTAGTCTGAGTAGAAACAGTGTTTTGTTTGTTTGGTTTGTGATGTTTTAAATATAGTTTCATGCGCTTTCTTTTATGTTCATGCTGGAGGATGGTGCTAATAGGCCACACCAACCTGTATGAGTACGCCTTTAACATTCATTAGATAAAAATGCCCCTTCTTTTTTTTTTTGCTCAGATATAGTACAGATCTATATATTTTATATTAATTTTTTTATCCCTACTGCCAAGATTAGTACCTTCTATGCAGTTATCTCAATCCGAGGCTCAATCTCAATGGTGATACTTGTCAACATCCAATTGTAGACATATACGCCAAGGGATGACTTTACGGGTGTGTATTGTGAAGCGCTCGGGAAAATAAAAACTATATACATTTGTATCTCACACGATATTAGTGTATTATATGTCTCTTTATTTTACTTTTTCTTGTTCTTCATTTTTTTACAGGTCTGTGCTTATATGTGCTAAATATATGTAAGTTTGCTTTTAATCAAATAACCACGTTATTCCTAATCATTCTAACATATTATTGTAATACGCTTTAAATATTCGTTTATCTTTACGTTTTGCCGCTTTATTCTTGTTAATTTCGGTTTTCTGTTGTTTGCTGGGAGATAGCTCATGACCTAATGCTTTTTGTTATATATATATATATATATATATATATATATATATATATATATATAATATTTGACGTAAAATCAAGTTTCTTGTATATTGTATCTTGTAAACAAACCCCACTAAAATACACCTTTTCAAGAAAGCAAACTGGGGTCAGTTTAAATTATACATTAACACATTATTGAAAAGCAGACATTTCGGAAAGTCATTACTTATCAGTGGAAGTGATTTGGGCGCACTTTAAAAACTTCATCCACACTGGCATTCCAATATATGTACCAGTAAAAAGATAGGTAGTAAACGGTGCCTTTCTTGGCTAAGTAAAGAAATTAAAAAGCTGAAAAATGTTAGGGAAAAGCTGTATCAGAAGCTTAACAGACACATGTCTGTTATGACTGTACACAAAAATAGAAATCCACCAAATCATTAAATAAGGGAAATACATAGAAAATTCTTGTCATGACACAGCAAGAAAATATATTTGTAATATACATAGCAGCACTCTCTCAAACAATTTTTCTAGTGAAAGCCTATATCACCACATGAAAAACTCTGGGCAAGATTTTCCGGTTATTGCCCTTCTTAAAGATCCGCTTTCAGGTAGTCTTTAATCAGACAACGTACTGAAGGTCAACATATAAAATGGACAGTTCCAGTCTATCTCCCCTAGCTGTCTCTTGGCTAGTCGTAATTCTGTAAAATAAGATTTTCATTTTCAGGTACAGATGCCGGACATCAATATATCAAACAAAAGGTATTCTTAAATAACTCTCCAGCCTTAAGGTAGATAAAGCCACTGGTCCTGATATCACCAAAACTCTTTATTTGCAAGAACTGAGGGAAGAAACTCCTGTCTGTTTTATTTTCCAAAAATCCCTATCTACTGGTTCTCTTCCATTAGATTAGACCAAAGCAAATGTGACACTACTGTTGAGATGGATAACACCAGTGACCCAGCAAATTAAAGGCCCATTTTCCTGACTTGTATTCTATGCAAGTTTCTAACCTCTCCTCTCACGTTACCAGACATAACACCCTTAATGACGTGCAGCATGGAGTCCGGGACGGACATTCTTGTGAAACTCAACTCCCTGAATTCTATTATAACCTCATCAAAATCACTGAGTGAGGTCAAACAAACTGATCTTGACCTTCCGGACTTCTTTAAAGCCTTTGACAAGATTTACCATCTAAAACTTTTATATAAGATTCAAGAGCATTGTGTCTCTCCCCAGGTAAATAACTGGATTAAATATTTTCTTCTTGGTCGTTCTCAAACTGTTGTCCCCGACAGCGTGTCCTCTGTTAAAGTTTCTGTCACTCAAGATTACCAAAAGGCCGTGTTCTTTGTCCTCTTTTTTCTGCATTATATCAATGACTTCCCTTGTTCTGTTACCCCTCAGATGCGTCTCTTTGCTGATGACACTACAGTTTATATAATCATGAACCCCATTTCAGACTGCAAAACCCTTCTGCATTGCTCTCCAGCAAATGAAAAATGGAAAGGACTGTGGGACTTACGTGTTACTTGCAGAACGCAAAATAGCTAGGAGTATGTATTTCTATTATCTTGGAACATACACACCAGTAAAGTCAGCACACAAAGCTACAAATCATTGCGGTTCATCCGCTAAAACATTGTTACTAAATATTAACATGTCGTCCGGTCCTTTGCTTATCAATCCCTAGCAAAATAATGGTAGTTCGCAATTTGAGTACGCATCAACTCTCTGGTCACCTCACACTAAAAAGAACATAAATAAGCTGGAGATGGTGCAGTGCCGTACATTTAGTTAAGGGTAAATGTCCCTTGAATACCGTAAAAAAAATGATGATAGGATTATTACGTTTTATAAAATTTACAATAACTTGGTTGCAATACAACTTCCCGTTTTCTCCAACCTCCTGTAAGGATTACCCTTATTGTCTCTATCAGGTTTATGTTGGCACAGACTATATCGAATTCCCTTTTTATCTTCAAAAATACCACAGTACTCTGGAATGGTCTTCCTCACAACATTGCTGTTATGCTTAGCTTTGACTCTTTCAAGCAGACTGTCTCAAATTTCAACTATTAGGTCAGCGAAGGAGGTTTTAAACTCCTATTGTTACTACATTAGTATTCACTAATATGCTGTCTGCTTTTATTTCACATTCTCACTGTCTGCCAGGAACTTTCCTTGTAGTGTTTTAATATTTCATTTCACTAATCGCGACACGCACCCCTGTCCATAACACTCGAAAGAGGGGTGTGGCAGTAAATAGGGAGCAAGTTGTGTTATAGATAGTTATTAGTACTACTTTTTCTGCTGTCGCTGACGTTCTTAGTGCCTTTAATTGAGATCTGCCTCTCGTAAAGTACAAAGGGTATTTAAATGTGCACGTGACGGATGTACAAATATATTGACAGGTGAACTTTTTTCCAAATAGAGTTCAGGAAGATCCTAAATCTACAGTGTACTGCCAAACAATCAATAACGTTTAGGTCTTGGAGGCATTTTGTCTGTGACAAACTGTTAAAAGTGTTGTGTATGCTCATTAGGCGCAAAGTAAAAAAAGAGCTACAATGTACATATTACTAAGCATAAAAACATATACGTTCTTGGAATGGTCTATCCGAGTCTCAGTTTAAATAATTTCACTTGACGGCTGACAACTCTTCATATATGTTTTTATGCTTTGTAATATGCGCATTGTAGTTCTTTTTGTCGAGCCCGCTTGCGGATGCGAAGACATAGTTGTCCAAATGGCTGTTCGGTGTATGTGCGTGTGGGCGTGCGTGCGTCCGTGCGTGCGTCCGGATTTGTTTGTCCGGAACATAACTTTGACATGCATGGAGCAATCTTGTTTATATTTGGCATGCATGTTAATCTCAGTGAGACGGAGTGTCATGTGCAAACCCCAGGTTCCTATCTCAAAGGTCAAGGTCACAATTATAGGTCAAAGGTCAAATTCAAAAATGACTTTGTCCGGAGCATTTCTTATTCATGCATGGAGGGATTTTGATGTAACATGGCACAAATGTTCACTATCATGAGACGGAGTGTCATGCGCAAGAACCAGGTCCCTAGGTTTAAGGTCAAGGTCACACTTAGAGGTCAAAGGATACAAGAATGACAACTTTGTCCGGAGCATTTCTTCTTCATGCATGGAGGGATTTTGATGTCGCTTGGCACAAATGTTCACCACCATGAGGCGGAGTGTTAGGCACAAGAACCAGGTCCCTAGGTCTAAGGTCAAGGTCACACCTAGAGGTCAAAAGTCAGATATAAGATTGACTTTGTCTGGAGTATTTCTTTTTGATGCATAGAGGGATTTTGATGTAACTTGGCACAGTTGTTCATCATCATGAGACGGAGTGTCATGCGCAAGATATTAGAATTACTTCCCTTTGTTGTTACTATAAATAGCTTATATTCGTAACTTTTTTATTACTGGTCGTAGGGAAAAATCAAGACCACTTTTCTGTAGTACAACATGCATGTTACATCCAATTTTCAGGTGAATTTTAACCTATCTCTGCTGGTGAGGATTTCTGTGTGGATCTCAATGAGACAGGGAGTGTCTTGTGCAACTACCAGTCCTTTTGACAGCTGGCGGGCTCGACATGTTGCCTGTGGGCATCTAGTTTTTTACTTTGCACCTAGTGGGCATTCTCAACTTTTAACAGTTTCTCACAATTTCAAATGTTTTCAGAACAACTATTAATACTTCTAAAATGATGGTTTTCCCATTGTTTAAAAGAAAGGAGTCAATCGACTTATGTGCCTAATTAACGACAGAGTCTTCACGGGCACCGAATTAATACAATTCACTGTCACATTCTTCCATTTCGCTAATATCTTCAAGTACCTCTCCATATTCATTGTCATGATTAGAATCGTTTTATATCTTAAAGTGTTTCTTGATTTGAAAGCGACTGACTTGTCAAAAGTTTTATTTGGAATGTGATTTCATTTTTATGACCTATATTTTGATCGGTGAACAAACTTTTAAGCCCGGCCTTTTTCAAAGTTTTTGAGTGGCGGTATTTTTGGGGAGTATGTGTTCAGGCTGTAGTAATAATGTTCTTACGCGGCTCTATAGTATTCTCCGAATTTTTAAATAATTCATATCAATGAAAATGTAACGTAAAATATAAATTTTACTCACCTCTTTACATTTTGAAACTGGTGATAGCTGCACCACGGAAATGTCGATAGCTCTTTCCCTTATCACCACTTTTTGGTGGTGGCGCTAGGGTTTAGTAGCCGTGAGAAACGATCCTACAACTTTCTGTGTCAGAAAATTTATCGAGTATCCGGGGATCATGTAATGTTGTTAGAAGTTGTTACCGAACCATTTGCTTTTGTTTTGTTTTGATTTTGAGTCTGTGTATGTATATATAGGCAATAAATTTATGGTCAAATCAGTCAAAGACTTTGGAGAAGTCCAAATATATACAGCCCACACATCTTACCTTCACGTTCCAAAACCTCTGATCAATGCTCCAAAGCTTCAATGTGTGTGGCGGCCATAAGATGTATTCCCATTCTTGGATCAGTGTTCTAAATTGTTTTGTTCCCTTGAGATCATGGATTCCATTCAATGCATCGTGAATGGTTGCAGTATATGCAGCCAAAGAATTGTATTAATTATCACAACAGCAGTCTTTAAGTGACATGTAGCGGCCGTAAAAAATTATCTCTGAACTTGGACTCAATGTTGTTATATTTTCTGGTCCTTTGAGATCATGCGTTCGTATCATAGAATTTCGCTTAAGTCGATGCTAGGGGGCGTGAGAGTTGTAACACATTTCAATATCACCGTCATGAACACAATTATTCAGACCGAGTCTGTTATTACTTTGCTTTGCTGCGCTCTATACTTTCAAAGGATCTTCTGATGGACTTTTTTAAATAAGTATTAAATGGGTCCACGACTCGTATAAAGGACGCAACGACGATAAAAATATGTTAGTGAGAAAAATACATGACAACGAACAGGAATCAAAAAGAAGTAGCATGGTAAAAAAGTACAACAGTAAAAATAAACAAGTATATTATAATAGCAATATGATAATGATTTCGTTTTACTGCAGTAATATGCTTTTTAGCTCTCCCTAGCACGATGTGCTCATGATGAAGTTTTAGGATACTTTAAATGTCCGTCATCAATAATTTCTTTTAACAACATCTCCTACGAACCAACAAGTCAGTTTCAACCAAACTTGACCGGAATGTTTTTTTTTATGGATGAATCTGGTTCAGATTTCTTCAAATCTAGGTCATCCATGCAGAATTCTGATTGCCATGATACCCAAAATGAAAATATTTCAAAATCTTCCCCTCGTGGTTGTGGTCATGTTTTCATTTACAAATGTACATATATAGTGACAGTTTCAAAATCTTGTCTTCATCGTCCAAATTGTCTCGAGCTAAAAATAGAAATCCATACAAATGACACCTCTTTTAACCTCCATACCAATTTTGGAATAATTGCAAATGTTTTCAGTTACCTTATAGTATCAAGTCTGTTCGAATTATTCATGTTTGTGAAAAACATGACCAACAGAGGCAGTAATCACATTCTCCTATATACATGTACAGTGCACACTGATAATACAGAACCTAGCAAATTATAATAACTACATTATTTATATCAAATATGTCAACATCTTTCATATTTATATATGGAAAAAAAAACACAATAACAACCGAAATGTATATTTACATATTTCGTATAAAAAAAGTGGTCTGGTATTGTCTCAACGCAATCATCAATAAGATGTGCTTATCCGTTTGCAACATTTGGCATATGAGCTCACAATTGCTTCTCCAACGTGGTTAACCTACTCAGCCTTTTTTTTTTAGATTAAATCAGCATCCCCCGATTATTTAATTATGATCAGGCGAACTTCCCCGCGAAGGCCCTTTTTATTTTCATCAGATTTTTTTTGACAGGTGTGCTCTGAATAATTGTTTATAGCAATGAACGTATGTTGTTTACTCAAAGAAAATGCCTGTTCTCGTGATTGTAAAATTTATTTTATGTAAATGGACGAATCGGACCTACGACAAATGAGTCTGAACAGAATATATAATCTGCCAGCCTAAGCTCCTCTAATTTTCTAACGATCGTCCCTTAATTGTTGAATATGAATAAAGCCACCGCCAAAGAGAGTTTAATTTTGCATTTTCATTCCCTGGGTGTCGGAGACTTGTGAGGCATACGTTAATAATAATTACCTATCCCCGATGAGTCCATCCATCCTTCGCAATAAATTGTGTTTCCTGCTCCTTTTACAGTTTTTATTCAATTAAATTAAAACTTCGTATAAATCATTACCATTAAATGCACATATTATCGTCGGGAGTTTTTTTGCGGACACACCTGTTTTGACTTTTGTGTCATTCGTTAAAATTATTGCTATGTCCAGTGTTTTGAGAAAACCCCTCGAAATCGACATTTAAGTAGATTACCCGAAAAGTAAACCGGATGTTAAATTAAATTGGACAGGTGAAACTTGAACCGAAAGTAGGCAGTAAGTTTATTTGATTTTCTTGTATTCTCATGATTCTGCATATTGCGAGTATAATGCCTAGGTTTTCTAATTAAAAATATCTATTGGTATCGCAGTTTTGAAATGTAAACAAAGAAAAGAATAACATAGGTAACGTTTCCAATGTAAACACTGTAAATTGTAATGCGCTCCGTGTCGTACTCTTTCCTCGTGAGCTCGATTAAGTGTGTTTCAACACTTTAAGACTCAACGAAGAGCTCTAAAGTTAGTAAATTTGGTTAACTGAAATACGTCATTACTAACACGTAAAATTTATGTTTTAATACACTTCGCTTAAAATATGATAATGATGTGCTCTCCTGTGATATTTTAAAGTACAACTGGATGGTTTTATAAATTTTATGACATGTTATACTTCACGTTAAAAAGCATTGTCCGGTCATAATTTCGGTATTGATACTGCGGCGATTTTATACGAAAATGAAAATGAATAAAATTAGTAACCTTACGTAAAGTATGTAATGCAAAATAAAAAAAAAATCTTTGGAAGGATGCAAGATTCGAACCGTCAAAAGTATCACTACAAAATGATCACAGTTCTATCCACTCATCCCCTGTGCCAACAAGCCAGCTGTTACAGTCATAATTTTTTTTTAAACGACTGCTACTGTTTGTTTATTTACTTATTAATATTGCTAAAAATAGAAACGCCATAATATTGTGTGGTAGTTATACCATCGGTGGTTAGTTCAGCAGTGTACGAAAACCACCAGTAAACAATTAACAAATAATAGATATACATCTATTATACATATATGCTCATATATATTGATGGCCTCCGTGGATTTTAAACCTCGTTTGGAGTGTAGAATTTCTTCACACGAGGAAGGCATCCAGCTGGCTTACGTAAGATCGTCGGTTTTACCCAGGTGCCCACCCATGGCTAAAACAAAGCCGGATGGGCACCTGGGGTATCATCCACTATCAAAAGCTGGATTTTTTAAAACTCGCCATATGTATGTATATATATATATATAGTAGAGAGAATTTATACGAACTAAATCACCACCACAGTATACGAGACCAATTACGGCAAAGCGCCTAGCAGTACAAACGAACACGCACATATATCAGTTTCGATGCTGCTTTATATACGAGCCCGAATTGTACTACACATTCGTACTGGTTCAACATTTGCATATATACTCAAATCTCTGTTTTCATGTCTCACAAATCAGTAGTGACATTTTAGTCATTTTAACTGATTGGGACCAGAGAAGCTATATTTTCTCTCTCTGAAAGTTAACTGGATCTCGAGGATACATTGAATATATATATATATATATATATATATATATATATATATATATATATATATATATATAGATAATTTTCATTAAGGGATATAATTATATTCAGAACAGTTGACTTTCCCATACGTGAGATCCGCTAGGATACAAGTTCGCATTATAAATTATTATATAGTAGAGATAAACATAAATAACTAAATTTTTGTATTTCACTGCTTATAAAATTGTGGTAACATTTTATCATAGTTTAGTAATAGCACTGTAATGGAATAATTGCTGTCATTAATTGATGATATGCAATGGCACGCACAACACTGGACATAATTGTAAATCGCATACGGCAGTACTTCATTTTTAAAAGACGTGTTCATTTGTTTTTACACAAAATGATTTAACCCCGATAGAAATTAATTTTTAAATTGATATATACTTGAGGACTTTTCTTACTAGGCCCTTTTGTGTTCCAACTATTTTATATATAATTTATATGTCCTATCATAAAATCAAATCATTTGGTAACTGATGATGTGTAGTAGTTTGTGTGAATTCAACAAACCTTTGATGAAACTTTGTACACTTTTCTATTTTCTAGATTTTCCTGGACCTAAAACTGTCAGTTATCTAGAATGGCAAGTCAAACGAAAACGTTAGCATGGCAAACTGAACGATCGTTTGAAGAAACAAACAGGCACATGTTACATGACGGTGTACTTTGTGACGTAACTTTTTTGGCGGGAAGTAGCAAGAAAGAAGAAGTGAAAGCTCATAAATTTGTCATGGTGAGTAGAAGTCCTGTGTTTTACGCGATGTTCTGTGGTTCACTTGCAGAATCCAGCAGTACTGTACAAATTCCAGATATTGAACCTGAAATATTTCGAGAGTTATTAAGGTATGTTTGAACATTTTCTTTCATGTAATTTATTATCTGCAATTAACGTGACATGTCATCAGCTATTTGAGAATCTCCCTGAAAAAAATATTGCTTAAGTCTTACAACACTTTGACATTGTTGCAGGGTATTTGTTGCTTTTTCATTCTTTTGTTTTTATTAGGCAATCATGTTTGCCGATAAAGGAGTATTAAAATGATTTATTCCAATGCCAGACTTCCTCGACTTTTCGTTTCTCAGATTCCTCCTGCAATATTTTTTTTGAAAACTGAATAAGAAAAATTAAATTTACACTAAGTTTCAAATGCTCTCACCATAAACATTAAAGAAAAAATAAATTCAGAAGATTTTTCACGTATTTTGATCTTTGTGATTATATAGAATTTTATGTATCTACGCCGTTTCACGTATCGCATTCATATTTCATTTTTAAAACTAGTCAATTTTTAATCAGTGAAACATTGTGAATAAATGCAAAAAAAGTTACTGCCCTCCTCCCATGGATTGTTTTTTTATCGTAGAAAACAAAAGAGAGAAAAGAAAACTCTAACCTAAAGTAACATTGTATTTAAAGTGTTTACGTTGTTGCGTAATTAGTAAAGGAAACCATATATTGAACCTCTTGCGCTAAAGATATTTTGCACGAGTAAATAGAAATTTTTGGGTTATACATTGTATTTTGATATTAAGATTGTGATTTTTGTTCTATTTTAAAGGTTCATTTATACTGAAGATTGCACAATCAACGATGACAACGTCATGTCCCTTTTATACAGTGCGAAGAAGTATGAATCCAACCGTCTTGCAGAGAAATGTAAGGCTTACTTAAATACCCAGCTTTCTATCGACAACGTCTGTGTCATATTACAGCATGCACACAAGTTTGATGAAGGTGAACTAGACGAAAAATGTCTTGAGTTTGTTCTTGAGAATGGGGATGACGTAATAAAATCCGATGGGTTTTCTTCTTTATCAAAAGCAGTTCTTCAAAAAATCATCGAATCAGATAAGCTGAAAGCAGACGAGTTAAATATTTACGATGCATGCAAGAGATGGGCACTTCAGCAGTGTGAAAAGAAAAGTGACAAACGTGAAATTTTACCTGCTGATTTGAGAGCGAAACTTGGTGATTTGATCTACTTGATAAGGTTTCCTACAATGTCTATTGACGTGTTTTCAAAACACGTGTCTAAAGATCACATTTTAACTGCAGAAGAAAACGTGTCTGTTTTTCAAAGTATAGCAGAAGGTAGCTCAGATAATAACAAATATTCCTTTTGCAGCGCAAAGAGAAATGTTTGGGCCTCAAAAGAAAGAATAACAATAACAAGATGCAAATTGAATAAAACAAGACAATGGGCTCAAGGAGGATGCCCAGATGTTATAGATTTCCGGGTATCCCATCAGGCTAGACTTTTAGGTGTGAGTCTGTTTTCGCCTAGAACCGCGGGAACATTAGTAGGAAAACTCAGTTTGCAATGTTGCAGCTCAATATTAACATCAAAGAGCGATTTAAAGATATCGTTTCAGGAGTCAAAGTACAGCGAGGAAGTTTTATTTGATAATCCACAGATAGTAGAACCTGAGAAGGTATATTCAATTTATGCAGAACTTAAAGGTCCTAATACATATAGAGGCCAAGACGGTCTGGCGAAAGCTTCCTCAGGTTCACTTTGTGTGTCGTTCTTCAGCAGTGAAAAGAGCACTAATAACACAAATGTAACCAATGGACAATTCTATTATCTCATTTTTGATTAGAATGTATTTTATGAGAATTAGACAAAGAAAAAGTATAACGTTTGTCACACAGTTTGTTTAGAAACTTAAAAATAACATCTAAATTATCTCATAAAATCGATTCCTGGAATATGCGATGATTAAATCGTAGTGGAGTGGTGAGATATTATCTTCTACCAGTTACATACGTTTGTTCTGTCAAATAAAAAATGGCCTTTATGTGCAGTCTTTTTTTAAGATAACCACAAGTACAAATAAATCTGTACTTTGATGCTATGCATAAATACTGTCATATAATCATAATAAGGAGAAAGGCTAATTTGTTCTTATGTTTATTCGACTTAAAAGTAAGAAGGCTATGAACATTTTAATGTTTGATCAAAAGTGCAGTCATTTTGTTTCCACGGCAATGTAAAACAAAAAGGTATTTAGATATTCATTTTTGCTATGTTTTCTAATTTTGAAAAAAAATCTTTACCTTTTCCAATTAGAATAAAAGAAACCATACCGCAGCCGCATTAATGCTTTACATCTATAACTATAAACTTATACTAAAATTTAAAAGCCTTTTAGGGCATTTGTCAACCAATAAGCCATTTACACACTTAATGGCTGCATACAATGTCTCCTTTTATAAATTCAGCCTTATCTTTTTCAACAGTGGTCCGATTTTAGAAGTTCTTTCAACTTTGCCGAGTGATAGCTTTCATATACAAGAGCTGTCGGAGGACAGCAACGCTCGACTATTCAACAGCCTTGTCAATTGAATGAACACAAAAGTTGAAAAAGGGGCATAATTTTGTAAAACTGCGAAACAGAAGGGCTATGTAACCTGCACAGTGCTTATCAGCTCATGACAGTGGAAAAGTGTGTAAAGTTTCAATCCATTCCCATTAGTGGGTACAGATCTCGAGATACCAGCTTACATATAAGAATTTAACCAAAAACTGCTAAATTGAAAAAGGGGCATAATTTTGTTAAAATGCAAAGTAGAGTTATTGAACCTTTGCATTGCATGTCATATCATGACAGTGAACAAGTGTGTGAAGTTTCAATCGTTTCCCATTTGTGGATACTGAGATACCAGCTTACCTACAAAAACATAACCAAAAACTGTTAAGTGGAAAAAGGGGCACAATTTTGAAAAAAAATGCAAAATAGAGTTAAGGGACCTGCATAGTGCATGTCAGATCATAACATTGAACAAGTGTGTGAAGTTTCAATCCATTCCCAGCTTACATACAAAAATTTAACCAAAATCTGCTAAGTGGAAAAAGGGGCTTAATTTTGAAAAAAGTGCAAAGTAGACTTATGGGACCTGCTTAGTGCATGTCATATCATGACAGTGAACAAGTGTGTGAAGTTTCAATCCTTTCCCGTTAGTGGATACTGAGATACCAGCTTACTTACAAAAACTTAACCAAAAACAGTTAAATGGAAAAAGGGGCATACTTTTGAACAAATGCAAAATAGAGTTATGGGACCCGCATAGTGCATGTCAGATTATGACATTGAACAAGTGTGTGAAGTTTCAATCCATTCCCATTAGTGGATACTGAGATACCAGCTTACATACAAAAACTTAATCAAAAACTATTAATTGGAAAAAGGGGAATAATTTTGTAAAAATGCAAAGCAGAGTTTTGGGACCTGCATAGTGCATGTCAGATCATGACATTGAACAAGTGTGTGAAGTTTCAATCCATTCCCATTAGTGGATACTGAGATACCAGTTTACATGCAAAACTTAACCAAAATCTGCTAAGTGGAAAAAGGGGCTTAATGTAAAGTAGAGTTATGGGACCTGCTTTCATATACAAGAGCTGTCAGAGGACAGCAACGCTCGAATTTCAACAAGGATTCGAGGTACAGGGCTAGCGCATAGGAGTTTTATGGTAGTTGAATGCTATATAGACTATAGCAAATATAGGCTGAGCATCGGAAAGCTGAGACAGAGACCCAGAGTGTGGTAATCTACTGAGAGTAGGAGAGTTCCAGCTTATAGACGGTTCAGCGTTATTGGCGAAGTACAGCCAATGCATCGGGGATATACCTATATGGTAGTTGAATGCTACATGTGATAGTATATAGGCGCTGAGCATCCAGGGGTCAGGGCAATTATATAGAGTTGCAACTTCAATTAAGAGGACAGAGGCCGAGCATCTATACGATAGGACTCGTATGTTATTGATTCAAAGACATTGTCTGACGGGAACTTCAACAAAAAGACTAGTCAAATATAGAGTCTCCAGCCTATAGGAGTTTGAGCTAATTATTGTTAATTGAAGACTGTTAGTTTCACTTTGAAACATTTAGTGATTTGCCTGATACCTGAAATTATCCAGCTCATAACTGAAATCATTTACGAATCGTTGGTACACGAACCATTTAGGCAAGGTAGCCAAAGGTAAATTTATGTATGAGATATTTGGTCTCACCATCAATACGTTTTAAAGAGAATTCCTATAGTTTTTTTTCTTTCATAGAATTTTTTTAAATTCACATATATGATAGGAAAATTTGTGCTGAAAACAATGAACAAATAAAAGCAATAGGTCACCAGGCTTGTTTTTGTGAAAAATTGTTTTGAACACACCCACTGTTGCTGAAACTGCTAGCGATTTTTCAACATTTTCATAATTTTCTGCATTTTTATAAATACCAACCAAAATATATATCAAGACAGCACAATAAAGTTTTTTTCTTTTTACAGATTTTATCATATACTTATTTGATATCATAGTCATATTTGTAATACTCTATCCTTATATTAATGGGTACAAATGAAAAAAATATTGTTTCATATTTACTTTTGTGAACTTTTTTCAGTGAAAAATACGCATAGTGAAGAATATTTTTTTTTAATTTTGAAAAAATTCTTTCATAGAATTTTTTCCTATTTTTGTTGTGTATAGATAATTGTATTGTGAGCATAAAAATGGCTAAAAATGTATGGGTCACCAGGATAAATTTTATGTTAAGACCGCTAGAATACAACACCTGTTCGGACGGAAAATGGCGCGTATCTGGCCAAATTGATTACATGTATGTCTGCTAGAAGTTAAAAAAAAAGTTTTAAAAATTCTTAATTCTTTCTATAATTGAATTCTAAATAATCTGAAAGGTGATATTGTCTTATTAGTACTAAGTCAATAATCTTACATTATATGAACAACACTGTCTTTGTACCAAAATGCGATTTGAAAACACAACCACAAAAATAGCAAGATACCTGTCATGCATGATACTTGTCAATACAACATAAACCAGTATCAACATTTGATTACTGATAAAACTTATCAAAAATGTTATTTCATTCAAGATTCCTCATATTTAAGACTGTCTGTAACATGTTTCAACAAATGTTGACTTCAGTTCAGTTTTCCATAGAAAGTGTCGGCTGCGCAGAAAGATGCGCATAAAAAACTATCGGAATTCCTTTTAACAAAGGACATTCTATATCGTTTGTCAGCTAGTCTTAAGACATAGTCACCATAGCGATTGGACCCATTTCATTGTCCAAGATACTAAAGGCGTAGGCACTTCCCTGTGTCATATAACTCGTATCCTGACAACCAGCTTACATACAAAATTTAACCAAATCGGGACGCCGACGCCGACGCACGGGCGAGTCCAATAGCTCTACTATTGTTTGAATAGTCGAGCTAAAAATCAACTCAATCAAACCCGAGTCTGCTATTATTTTGCCTGGTTGCCTCCTACTCTTCAAATGATATCCTTGTATATTCTATTGTAATATGTCATTTTCCCCCTTTAAACGTTTACTTCCCCTTTAATTAACGTATTATGTAGGTAAGTCATCAGAATGGACAATGTGAGCTTAAACATTTGAATAATTATCTGACCTTCAGTCGAACGTGTGGCGTTCATAATACTACAAGTGGAATGTATCTGCGAAAGGCACATAACATACACAAATTATCAATAAACGAAATACATGTGGTTTCAAGGGAACCATGATTACACTATATCGCTCACCAGAGTTTCACAGCTCAAATACGTATAGCACGAAATATTTCTGTCAAATTACTTTCTAAATTGGTCTGCATATTTAGAGGAGAAGATTTTCAAAGTTTTCCATAGAGTCATATGAGTAAAAACCAGATCCGTCCCCAGTATCCATGTTTATTTCCGATGCCTAGGCACCCAGAGTTCTCCAACTAACTAATTTACTGTAAGAGGACCATCAAAGAAACGTTATTACCAAGTTTCATCAACTTCAATTTTGGACGAAAGGTCATTTACGGAAATGTTTACGGACCTCAGACGGGCGGACGGACGGTGAGTGGCTACAATAGCTCCCATTAAGCACGCTGTGACTGTGGATAGTTAAAAATAAAAGAAATACATATCGTACACTAATTGTCCACTTTCTATTACATTTTTGAAAACATTGTCAGACTAGGCGGAAAATGGCCTTCACATTTATTTGACTGAATACTACTGTTCACCAGGGGTCAAATAACATTTTACAACTACAACTACACCATTTGCTCATTGTCCGTAACCACAACTACACCGTTTGTTCATTGTCTGTAGTGTCACTCAGAATTAGAGTTTGGAAAAAATCACCAAACATATTTAAGCAGCTTAGAATACATTCCTCACACGAACTGTTCTAACATTTAGCGAAACAGAAGTAGAACCATCAATTTTGGAAAATAGGCACAACTACATGAACGGACACGTATAACATGCAGAAAGGTGTCATATTTACAGGAGAAAAGGGAAAAATTACGTAACAAATCAAGACATCTATTTAGTTTTGCATCTTGGATATCGAGATGGATCAAACTAATGACGGCATTATACGACTTGGGCACTCATTCCACGAAGGGGTTTTGAAAAGCAAGAACGTAATTTTCACATATAGAAATGCTGACAACGGTTAGCTGCATGATATAAAGTCAGCCCAGTTGCTATGGACCACAGCAATTCAAAGCTTTAACTTGGGATATTAATATTGAAATATTTAAGTGGAGTATTTTCAAAGGAAAATGTTTATATCAATGTAGTTTTCTTTAAAATTGCACCGATCAGATAATTTGATAAAATAAAAGATGATTTCAGAGTATGTATGCGATGTTTGAACTGCGTGGCTTCTTAGATATTATTTGCAAAACCCAGCTTCCCTCAGTAATTTCATATAAGTTATATGACACTAATTCATTTCTTTCCTTATTTCATTTAAACGATTTCATATACAGAAACCACATATACTAGTAGTCGTTTAGTATAACAAGTCTACTTACCAAACATATAAAAAAATTGAGATGTTATGCTTATTTAGTTGAGAATGTCACGAATATAAATGCGTTTGCAGTTGAGTAGGATTTATACTCCTTTTACTTTCTTATGTAGGCAACGTTCGCTTAATTTTGGTTTTACAAGAAATACATTTGTAATATTTGTAAGCTGTATTTGATGTGCTCTAAGTACACACTGTTGTGCTTTAGTGTATTTATATCGTGAAAGCTGATGCATATAAAATATCAGCTGGTCCTTGTTTTCGGCAACTTTATTAATGCATAGCGTAAAAATACTATTTGTTACGTATACGGCCATATTCTGCGTAAAAGCCGAATAACCAAAAGTGCTAGGGTTGCAGATAGAGAATCCTTTTTTGAATAAAGACTTTACATGGAAATTAATCGCTTGTTTTTAATTTCATGTTGTTTGACCTACGAGAGATCACACCGAGAATCATAAAAAATCATTACTTGAACTTCGAGCCACATATATCTATAGGTGTGTAATCTTGTTTTACATATGCAAAAGTCTTTGCCCCCCCCCCCCCCCCCCCCCCTATAGAGACAAACTTTAACATATTTTACAAGAAAACATTAAATGAGCCACACCATGAGAAAATCAGCATAGTGCGTTTGCGACCAGCATGGATACAGACCAGCCTGCGCATCCACGCAGTCTTGTCAGGATCCATGCTGTTCGCTTTCAAAGCCTTTTGGAATTAGAGAAACTGTTAGCGAACAGCATGGATTCTGACCAGACTGCGTGGATGCGCAGGCTGGTCTGTATCCATGCTGGTCGCAAACGCACTATGTTGGTTTTTTAATGGAGCGGCTCAAAATCATAGAACTAATGTTCAGATAAAATGAGCTCACAGTTAAGAGACAAGGTTTCACACGAAAGTATCTTGTAAATTGAATAAAATTTGAAAATTTCAAGAAATAATGTCATATTGTGTCATCAAAGGATTAAATGTTTCTTTTTGTACGCTTAGACGTGTATAAATTACGCTTAGACGTGTATAAATATCAAGAGGACATTGCAAATCCACGAACCGCATTAACTAATTAATCTGAAAGGACAACGCGGATACATGCAACGCAAACGCAAATACGAATAAATCATATTTCCATGCCAGACCTTCTTACAGTACTGTTATAATTTTACATTTAGGCCTAAATTGTCCGTGAACAAGTAAAGTGAAAATGAAGAAATACTTTCAATTGAAAAATGCTTTCATTCACAAAACATCAACGGCAACAAGAAAACAATACTGATATCAAAGAACGGGATGAAGGTGTATGTATGTAAATGTTACATCTGTCACTCTTTAAAGACATACTACAAAATCTGGAGTGGAGAACTAGAGTTGGAGTGGAGTATGGAGTGAGATTTTGGAGTGACCTTGGAAAGAAAAAAATCGTGGGAGAATTTAGAGTCAAATTAAATGATTTTTTTTCATGTCAGATATGAAGGTCATTAAGTAGTGGAACGAAGGTGATGTCAGGCAAATATTGCTACGTTAGTTGATGATGATGTTCATGCAAATTATGTTGATATTGCCTTTGTCAATGTTTTTATAATGCTGATGACAATATTGATAGCACTTATGACGATAATGATAATGTTGTTGTTGCTATTGTGCTGTATTTAGAAAGTGAGCGAAAATGATGAAATGTAGTTATGCTGCTATTTTATGATGATTTTGTTTTGACTTTGTTTTTGTTGTTGTTGCTGCTGGTGACGATGAGAATGATGATAATGATGACAGTTCTGTGAGGAAGGTTTTAATGTTAACGATTTTAGCGATGAAGATTTTTTCATGATAATGTTGTCAATGAAATAAGAATTGCATGTATATGATAATGATGATGATTTATATTGTTGTTGTTGATGAAAATTAATGATATTTGTTATGATAACAGCGTTATTAAAACGTTTGGTTGAGTTGAGACCTAAATTCACTGTAATAACAGAATATCAATCTTTAATTTTTAAATCATTATAATCACCAACATCGGCATCAGAAAATATATTATGTTGTTTTTAGCAATATTTAACTCGAAACCTCATAATAGAATTTTTTTTTAAAATTATTATAATATCAGAATTGAATTTCTCAACAAAATATCATCTTACCAATTTGACAATAGTTTTTTTTGCAGTAGACTTATAAAAACATTAGCTGCGTTTACATTATGCATCAAACAAACACACTGGGCTTATCAGTGCAAGCCATTGCATTGTTCCACGGCTGCATGCTGTGGGACTCCTCTATCACCCATCTAATTACCATGTCGTCTGATTCAGTAAAAATTCTTGAGAGATAACAGGCAATAATAGATAAAATTTGCTTTTGGTGTAGAAAAAGGTTTTACCCATAGAGGGCTTTTAGGTCAATATTTGTTTTGACATTTCCCACGTGTATTAATGTTTCAACTGCAAACTGTTTCTTTAATGTGTGTCTGATAAAAACTCATTCACTGTGTACTCCTTTATGCTATGATGCATTGAACTTGAAGTGTCACAGAAATTTGAATGGTATTATGTAAATTATTGTCATCATCATTTACCTCCTCACCACTATCATCACAACCATCATCATCACCACCTTCAACTTCATCATCACCACAACTATCACCGCCATCATCATCATCACCACTAAACAATCATCTCCAGCACAACCAAAATCACCACAATCATCATCATCACCAACATCATCACAAAGATCATCATCATCACCACCAGCATGATTATTATCATTATCCTCATTACCATCAACGACAACAGCAACACCATCATAAACATCGTTTCCAGCATCAACATCAACATCATCATCACAACCACTGCCGTGATCATCATCATTTGTCATCGCATCATCATCATCATCATAGTTAGTTTTACTTAAGTTTTTGCTGATGACCAAGATTAAAAACATTGTTTTGTTGGAAGATAACGGTTTGTTGTTTTTATTGTTGTTGATGATGACTATGGTGATAGAGGTGTTTGTACTGTTGTTACAGATAATGATAATGATAGAAAGTATAGACGATTTTGTTGCTTAGAATATTTCAATGATTTGTCTATCAATGATGATTAATTGGTATTCAGGATAACAATGATGACGACAATGGTGACGATGACGTAGTTGCTGATCCTGAAAGACACAAACAACATTCCAGTAATTATTAGTATAATTATTAGTCTCGCGTTACATTAAATTTGATTCTTTATCCCAGCAATAACCATTTCTATAATAAACAATATCCTCACCATCTCAATAATTATTAGTATCACTACAGCAGTGTGACTTTGATGTGATTTTACAGTAAGCAAATGCGACAAGAGAAATCTCTCTTAGAAGATACATGACCCCTACTTTTCTCTTCATTTTATGTCAGTTTTATCATAACTCTTTAAAATGAAGTAAGAATTTGTTCTCTAAAATGGGTCTAGCTATGTTTGTTAGCTCATTAAAAATGTCAGTTTTATGTAGAATATATAGGGAATACTATTTATGCTACTTTGACCAAGTATGCCCTCCTGCTTCCGTAAACCGGAAGTTAATTGTTAACGTTGAGAATAGACAAATATTAATATCGAAAGTAGGCTTTTAAATGTAAGCTTAATTGATTTTCTCCTATCCTGATTCTTTAGATAAAGATTTGTGGATCTTGGGGTTTTTACTCCATAAACTTGAACATCTATAAATATGTTTTATTGATGTAAATAAGTAAACATTAACTGTAGTGTACTCGAGGTCTTCCGAACCAGTTTTCAGAAAATGAAAATGGGACTAATGCTTCAACATGTACAATTTTGGTTTTTATACGTTAATGAGTAGACCTTTAAATTGACAATAAAAGTACATAATCAGATTTACGAAATATCGCTATTACCTAATATTTAAATTTTCCCGATCTCAATGAATTCGGCTATTTCGAGTCATTTCCGGGTATTCCGAATTGCTGTCATGTCTACCTACTGACACTGGCATGAACGCTGTAACATTTTACCGTAATTCAATGTCATACATAGAAAGCATGTAAAATGATCCAGATTAAGCCTAACAAAAATTGTTTGTTTCCGGTAACATGCTTAAAAAATAGGGAAGGTAGGTCGGTAATTTTTTTTATTAAGTGGGACTTTTCGGAAATTATTTTTGTGTCAAAAAATGAATACAAATATGGGGGTTATGCCTTTAGAGCATCAGTAAGTTGATTCAAACATCACTGCATAAAAAGTGCAGTTGTGCAACTTTTTGTTAAAAAGTTGAAAAAAAAATCACCAAGGCCATAAAAACATTTAGGTCGGGCCAAACATGTAGGGTAGGTTGGGATAGCGGAAACAAACAGTTTTTTTCGGCCTTAACTGACATGAGTGCAAGACATTTTGAACGGGTAACACTGGTGAATATTCAAGGTGATGCACAGGTTATAAATAAACAATTTGGTGCAGAACAGAGCAGGAAAAAAAGTATAGTGATTCGAAATACCCCATATTTAATGTTTTTGCTTAATAAAATCTTTTTAATATAAATATTTCAATACCCATGTATTATATATATGCATTCAAGGAAGCATCTCTTTCTAAAAGAGTGTAGGTTTATATTTTTTGGCAAAACTTCTCCAGTCAATATACAACATTCTTATATTGTGTTTATCGCTTGCAAAATAGGTAGCTATAAAAACCTATGCTTGTCTAATGTGCACATATAGATAAAGTCTACAAAAATAACTATTTTCTAATTTTCGCAGGAGGGTTTGTTTTCATCAGCTAATAAACATTTAGAGTGACGCGCATTATAGACTGATTCGGAATACCGGAGTACACTGTACCCATCTGAAATTGTGTAAAAGAAGGACGATATCAAACGTTTTGGAGAAAATGGCCTCGAAGTACTACTGGTATAGCGTTTGATACCAGTCCCTGTGGTGTTGACGCTTTGGTAAATCCAATAAATATTGGACAGAACGTTGGCATAGTTTTCAATTTTGTAGATTTTCTGTGGCTAATTTAAAATGGCAAGTCCTACAGATTGGCAAACGGAAAGATCATTTGAACAGACAAACTGGCACATGTTGCAAGATGGCAGACTTTGTGACGTCACTTTCTTAGTCGGGAATGAAAAGAAAGAAGAAGTTAAAGCTCACAAATTTATCCTGGCGAGCAGAAGTCCCGTGTTCTATGCTATGTTCTGTGGTTCACAGAGTCCAATATTACCATACAAGTTCCAGATATAGAACCCGAGATATTCCGAGTATTATTACAGTATGTTTGGACAAACTTTGCACTATGTTATCTCCCTTAATACTTTTTTTATAATTCAATTTGAGTAAACCTGAGATTTTTTCCTGCAATCCGCTGAATATTATTTCATATATTTTTCTCATCTGGAATTTCACGTTATCAGCTATTTTGAAAATCAGAACGATTGCTTTAATTGTATGTGCATAACTGTAGCGTATTTTAAATAATTTTGTACACCACTTTGTTGCACGCCACTTGTTGCCTTTTCATCCTCAAAATTGTTTTATTTATTGATAATTCAAGTATACAATATTAAAAATGGTTGTTTATAAGGCTGGACTTCATTGAATTTTCGTTTTTCAGATGCCTCTTCTTGAACACTAAAATTAGAAATAATTAAATTTGGAAATTTTCAAATGTTTTTGTAAAAGGAATTAGTATAAAGAATTTTCACGTATCTAATTTTGTACGTATTTTATACACAATTCATTTATACAACTAGTCATTTTCTGTGTATGAAACATTGTGCGTAAATTCAGTAAAATTTAATAAATTTCGACTGTCTTATTCATTACTTTTTAAAATTAAAACCTGCGGATTTTTTTAGCAAGAATCTGAGAAAAAAAACATAAAATCGCCGGCCTAAGGTAACAATATATTGTGCTTATATTGATATCAGAACCTGTTTTTTAAAGCAGACCGGTATTTTGCATAAATAAACATTCCATTTATATTTAGATATTATGATCTTTGTTCTATTTTAAAGGTTCATTTATACCGAAGACTGCACAATCAACGAGGACATCGTCGTGCCCCTTTTATACAGTGCGAAGAAATACGAAACCAGCCGGCTTACAGAGAAATGTAAAGATTACTTAAATACCCAACTCTCCATCGACAACGTTTGTGACATCGATGAAAGCGGACTGCAAGAAAAATGTCTTCGGTTTATTTTTGAGAATGGAGAAAACGTACTAAAATCCGATGGATTTTTTTCTCTACCAAAATAAGTTCTTCATAAAATTATCGAATCGGATTATCTCAATGCTGATGAATTAAGTATTTACGATGCATGCAAGAGGTGGGCGGTTGAGCAACCGAAACCAAAAAGCAAGAAACCAGAATATTCCGAAACTGAACTTAGACAGGAACTAGGGGAATTAGTATATTCTATAAGATTCCCTACAATGTCGTTTGAAGCATTTGCAAAACGTGTAGCTGTAGAGGACATTTTAACAACAGAAGAAAAGGTCGGTGTTTTTCAACGTTTAGCAGGTGTCGAAACTGAAACGCAGATCTATCAATTTCATAATAGTAAACGTAAACGAGTACAGAAACAACACTTGATGTTGTCAAGATTCGATTCAAACTACGGCAGTATTTGGGGCTATAGTGACTCTCCAGATGCAATTAACTTTAAAGTGTCCAATAAAGCTAGACTTTTAGGTGTGAGTCTGTTTGCCCCAAGTTTGGAGGGAAAGGTAGAGGGAGAAGTTAGTTTAATAAATGGAACTTCGACTTTAGCATCTAGAAGTGATCTTAGGATAGAGTATGAGCAGTCGAAGTACGTCGAGGATGTGCTGTTTGACCAACCATATACAGTTGAACCAGGGACGGAATATACAATACATGCATTGCTGAAAGGCGCACAAACATATCGCGGCAATAATGGCAAACAGAGGATTTCCTCTGGTACATTTGATCTGTCTTTCTTCTCAAGCGATGCAAGTACAAATGGCACATCCGTAGATAGAGGACAAATTAATTCCCTTATTCTAGAAGTATCTACTCCTGTATGAAAACACAAATTAAAGGGGCCGAACTCTAGAACTCAGCTGCAATGAACTTTTTTAATTGAAGTTTGGTTATATTATGAACATTAGAACATGTGTTTTTGCTTCTAGACTTTGTTAATCAACAATTTAAATTGAGTCATGGAACTGAAACTACTTGAACACCACACTATTTATGAATTGACAAAATTTATCGTATGCAGCTGAAAGAATGTATGTTAAAATCAATTTTCGTTTGTTTCTATATCGGTCAGCTTGTATCCATGGCAATAATTTTATCGACTGAGTCAAGTCATGTTCATGTGATGGCTGATGGTGTTGACTTGGTAATAAATGTTGTTGCTATGAAAGGGTGAAAGGGCCAAAATCATAATTAAATCCAGGAACACTTTGGAATATTAACAGGAGATGATTTTATGTGAAAACCATCGTCCAGTCATTCATAATGCCTTACGAATTTTACAATTCGGCCAACAAATTAAGAAAAGGGGTTAGAAATGGCTAACATGGAGACAGTTATTTTATTGTTTATAACGTTATTTACACACTGATGAATTTGCAACATTAGTTTCTATAGTTTCCTGAGTTAAAATGAAAATCATAACAATTTGTTTCGTTCTGGTGAATATATTTTTCAAAGCTTTGGAATACAGTTCAACTTAATATTTAGAAAAAAACATTAAATCCGCCAGTTTTGTTTACGTAGCCACAGAAGCATGGAAATGCTACGGTTGCCATTATGATAAGAAATGGAAACGTTCATGACTTTCTTATTTTAAGAGAATTTTGAAAGTTCTTTCACTGCCTTTAATAATTTCATGGTATGTACACTCACAGCAGATATTGAGCATTCGAACAACGTCGCATTCCAAACTAAAATACTTCAGAAACCAACAAAACAAACCTTTGACGCAAACAGTCAGTTTGAAAACACATGATATTTTGCAGAATCAATGTATTTTTCACAATATCTTCTAAATCAGTTTAGGAGTATTTATTAAACTAGGATGAAATATTAAATGATAACATACAGAAATCGTAGAACAATTAAGTAGTCAAATGTTTGAGCACTGTTTTTTTTTTCTTTGAATCATATATTTGATATACTGAAAAAGTAATGTTCAGTTCTTCGATGGGGTGACCACAATGAAAACTGAGATAATCTCGCGAATGGTGTCTGTGTAAAGGATGTTATAGATTTCCGGATATCGCACCAGGCTAGACTTTTAGGTGCGAGTTCGTTCTAGCCCTACGCCACGGGAACATTAGACACTAAAGTCAATTTACAGTTTCGCAATTCAATATTAACATCGAAGAGCAATTTCAGAATAATGTTTGAACAGTCAAAGTAAACTGAGGAAATTTTATTTGGTAATTCACATATTGTAGACCCTTAGATAATATTTGCAGAATTCAAAGGTCGTCTGACTTAAGGAGCCAATAACTTCCGGGAACAAGTTTGTTCAAACTCATTTGTTGTTTTGTTCTTCCGCAATGAAAAGAGGACTAATAGCACAAATGTAACATCAGGACAGACTTTCTCTCTCCGTTTTGAAGTTTCAATAGTTTTCGTTATTTAGACACCAGAAAAAAGAACCACGTTTTCCATACACTCAGTATGTTTAGAAGATATAAACATTACGTAACATGTAGCTCATCTTGCCAAAATCAGTTCCTGCATAATAATATGCTAAGATATAATCGTAATAGACTGAAATATTATCCTCTTTCGTTTAGAAACAAGTAAGCACGACCTTTTTAAAAGAAAACGTTCACGTGAATTCATTTTGTTTTAATATTAAAGTTCTGCCTTGGTCTGCCGATTTAAATTACAAATATCGCTTTACTCCGACGTTATGTACAAAGAATAGCAGCGTGGGTTCCTATAATGATATAAGCACGTGCTATGTCTTTAAAAAGACTTTGTCTTTAATTGAACATAAATTCTCTCATGGAAAGTCTTTGTGAACGCAAACAATGTACAAAAATCAACGTATGGAATAACTTAAGTAAAAAGAAATGTATGCATGATAACACTTATTACTGTTATTTTGAATCAATAATTTACAGATATCATTTAGCTAACAACAATCAATATTTTCAAACCACATCTTTCTTACAATGAAAGCGCAAAAGAGGCATAGATACACTTCCCAGTCTCTCCTTCAGATATGTTCTGTTTTGTCCACAGCATTTTAGCACAAGATATCTCTTCTTACTCATTGTTTTCTTTCAGAATAACAATCAATATCATTCGTTACATTTGACCATACATTTAAGGACTCCCGGTTTACGACTTGCTGCTATATTAATGGCGTCGTTCGTCTGTTCAATGGAAAACCTATGTGTTACAAATGGATTAACGTTGATCTTACCAGACGCTACCAAATCTATGGCTATAGGATAGCTGAAATTCAAATGTAGTTGTAAATAAGAAATATAAGTTTCCATAGTATTTTGTAAACGATTATGTTAATTGAATCTATTAGCAACGTTTGAAGAAGGCCGATAAAGCAGTTCATGAGAGAAAAAGTTATTTAAAGTTATTTTTATTTTAAGCTATGACAGCAAAAAATGGGACCGGCTGTACCACTTGAACTAAAGAACTAAATTGGGAGAAGACTTTATAATGCAATTACAGGCCATGTTTGATGAATATCCATAAATGGGTTCATGAGAAGGAAGTGTTTAAATATATTTCTATCGTTAGCTCTAGTGGCCCATCAAAGGGACTGAGCTCCCTAATTTGAACCTTTTTGGACCTTCTATTGTAACAATGTTAAAAATCAAAATTTGATGAAGATCAATCAAGCAGTTCATTAGCAGACGTTATTTAGATGTATTTCTATTATAACTCGAACGGCCCCCTACACGTTCCCGAGTGTCCCTATTTGAACAATGTTGAAATTTGGTAGGGGACCTTAAAACAATACTGCGAACCAAGTTTGATGAAGGGCCATCAAATGGTTCGTGAGAAGTAGTCCTTTAAATGCTTTTCTATTTTCATCTCTAGCGGCCTCTGAAAATGTTTAAGCGGAACCATTTGAACATATTTGAGAGAGGACCTTGCCATGATCTACATGCCAAGTTTGTTGTTTTAAGTTCAGAGCAGAAGATGTTTATGTAAACTGCGGACAATAGCTGCCGGTGTCCGTTGCTTAACCTATAAAAGACCACACCAAGAATCATAGAAGAATAATTATTGGAATTTCGGACCACAGAGTGCAGACATTTTGTACATATGCACAAGTCTTTGTCATCCTATGGAACATTAGTATCGTAATGTCGCGTCGCACTTCTCCATCGTTTCTCTGTTTATGTATGAACCGATTTTAATCGAAACTTTATCGTATAAAATTAGTATTTAAACATTATTTTTGTTGATCTAAAATGAGTTATAATGTATTTACATTTAGTTATTACTTTTTTTAGAAAGTATTGTTAAATAAGCTCTTATTTTTCAAGCCACGAAACATTAAAATATTTATTGTCAGCTTGAAATAATAAAACAATACACTCATGTTTAAATATTGTTTATATCAAAACTATTCTTAATTGGTAAATTCCATAAACAAGTGTACAGTCATGTTAACAAAGTCTAGAATAAAGTTGTTTGTTTTCGCTAACCCGACCGACCCTATGTTTTAACATCGACCCCGAAGTGTTTATTGAAAAAAAAAATCTAGATCTACTTTAAACAAGATTATTAGTAAAAAAAAATGACTCCAGTCTGACTAAGTAAATAATTTGCTATTGAGTGAAAGGCAGATGACAATACGAGGTGAAGTGCGAAGGTGCGATGTTCAAGCGCAACAGAACGATGGCAAAGCACGACGTACGATTGCGAAGCGCGACAGTACGATGGCGACACTATGATGGTGAAGCACGACAGTACAATAGCGAAGAGCAACAGTAAGATTGTGATACTATGTTGGTAAAGCACGACAGTACGATGGCGAAGCACGACAATACGATGGCAAAGTGCAACTGTATGATGGTGAAATTACGATGGTGAAGTGCAACAGTGCGATGGCAAAACACGACAGAAAGATGGCAAAGCATAACAGTGCGATGGCGAGGTAAGGCAGTACGATGTACTCTCATCATTGTTCTATCGTGCTTCGCGATTGTACTTCCGTGTCATCGCCAGCGTATTGTCGCGTTATGCCATTGTACAACAATACCTTCGCTTTCGCATTCATAGGGAGCCGGCTCTGGCCCTAATGGAACACTCAAGTTAAAGATTAAGAGGAGTACATACAATGTAAGTTGATGATCGGCCTCAAGTATTATAGAAGTTGAGGACGCACCTGAGAGTCAGATAATACACTAGACCTTTATTAAATAGGAAAACATTCTATAGAAGTTGAGGGCACATCTCAGTCAGCTTATACATTTTATTTGGACTCTTTAAAAAGACTGCATTCTATAAAAGGTGTGACGCATTCCAAATAAAGTTTATACATGTGTAAAGGCTTCTTGTAAAAAAGAGTACATACTATAAATGTTGCCGACGCGCCTCAGAGTAAAGTTATACATTAAGTCAGTGTCAAAAAGGAATATATACTATAAAAGTTGTTGACGCATCTCAGAGTCAGTTTATACATTTTAGACTTTTTAAGAAATCGAGGACGCATCTAAGATTTAGTTTATTCATTTGGCCACTAATGAAGAAGATTACGTATTATAAAAGCTGCGGACGCATCTCAGAGTCATCTTATACATTAAACGTTCTATTAAGGAGAAATAAACAGCATAGAGGTCGATGACGCATCCGAGAGTCATTTGATACATCTTTCTCCCTTTCCTCGCTCCCTTTCTCAATAGCATCGTGTTTTGTTTTACTCTACCGCGTTTCAGTATGTATCACTTAGCATTCTATAGAAATCGTCATGTTCTTATCGCATGCTAGGTAAATATGGCGGCGTAAGAATTTAATGTCTCGAAAAGAGATATTGGAAGAAGCGAAAAGGAGTAAATTCAGCGGGTTGTATTTATCGAACAGTAGATTTCTTATATAAACGTTATAGCCGGGGAGCATAGGCATGAATAATGTAATAAAATTTGAGATATTGCTTGCGCAAGGCTAAATTTCGCGTATTTTTTTAATGGGGGTGACTTGTAATAAATGCTAATTTCTCTCGATTTTCTTAATATTTTGCAGCGAAACTAGGCTGATCATTGTGAAATAGGTGTGCCTGGAGAATGGATGCTGATTCTTGAAAAAAAAAAGAACCAACATTTTTTTCTTATAATATTAAGCAGATCTCTACCAAAGTAGTCCAAATATGAATAATGCTAATCTTTTTCCCTTTCCTCGTACCCTTTCTCAATAGCATCGTGTTTTCATTTACTCTGCCGCGTTTCACTTAGCATTCTATCGAAATCGGCCTATTGCTAGCTAGGTAAAAATGGCAATGTCTCGAAAAGAGAATTTTCTTATATAAAAACTAACACCTCTTTTTCTTTTTGTTTTTCTAAAGTAGCTTATAGTTCTTTATGAGAACATAAGTCTCTGAAAACTGACATGCTAGAAAATGTCGAAAAACCGTTATAAAGTAAGTGGATTTTATATGAAATAAAGAACAGCCGGATTTAGTGGTATTCAGCCTATAGACAAAAACATTGAAATCGAAAGTAGGTTTTAAAAGGTAAGCTTAATTGATTATTATTTACATAAAGGTTTGTGGATCTTGGAGATTTTACTCCATAAACTTGAACATCGATAAATATATGTTTTATTATTGTAAATATGTAAACATTGACTGTAGTGCACTCGGGTATTCCGAACTATTCGGACAAATGCTTCAACATGTACAACATTCCTGAGTAATACCTTTAAATTGCTTAGTATCTCCTACGTAGGGCTTAGTATTTCATACGTACGAGTTAGTATCTCCTACCTAGGACATACTATTGATATGACTCAGTATCTCCTGTGTAGGACTTTATCTCCTACGTAAGCAAGGGCGGATCCAGGAGGGTGGCGCACCCGGCGCGCATCCCCCCGCCCTAAAATCGCCGGAGCATAGGTAATTTGTCTTTCGTTCTTGGTGAAAAAAAAGTGCAAATATGCATTTTTTCGCTCGCTACGTAATTTATCTCTTGTTCTGGGTGAAAAACTATAAAATATGCATTTTTCTCGCTCGCTACGCTCGCATAGGTAGTTTATTTTTTGTTATGGGTGAAAAAAATGCATTTTTTATCACTCGCTACGCTCGCACAATAAAATCCAACTAAGTTTGCATGAGCTCCTATAACGCTCTTTACCATTTCTACGTTAATAGCCCTTGGTAACCTCTCCCCATAAAATCCTCAGAAATCGGGCTAAGCCTTGAAAAAAAAATCGTGTCCGAGATACTTACGCAAGAATAAGTCTGACAAGTCATAATAAGCATGTTATTTGCGTTGCTTTTGTCACAAAACCTGTCCTTTTTCAATACCAATTAAAGTACCCCAGAGCGCCCAGAATGCACCAGATGGATCCATTGTTTTCAAAATTTTCAGTGGGAGCATGCCCCCGGACCCCCCTGCTTGCTCTACTACAAAATATTGTGCGCACCTTTTAACACCAAGTTCTGTGTCTGCCCCTGGTAAGACTTAGATACTAACTCCCACGTAGGAAATACTAACTTTGACGTAGGATATATCAAGTCCTACGTAGGAAATACGTAGAAATACTATATCCTACATAGTATCTCCTACGTAGGAGAAACTATATGTCCTACTTAGGAGATTCTAACTCCTACGTAATACTTTAAATCTTCTGTGTGGGAGATACTAAGTCCTACGTTGGAGATACTAACTCCGACGTAGGAGATACTAAGTCCTACGTAAGACAATATCAAATCTCTCTGCTGGCTCCAGGACGCTGTCATATAAAGTAATCCAGATTAACTGACATGAGTGCAAGGCATTTTGAACGGGTAACACTGGTGAATGTTCAAGGTGATGCATAGGTTATAAATAAACAATTATTTGGTGCAGAACAGAGCAGGAAAAAGTATGGTGATTCGAAATATCCCATATTTAATGTTTTTGCTTAAAACAATATATTTTTCACTAACATTTCAAAATGTAGATAGGTTTATTATATAGATATATAGATATTTTATTGAACAAAAGATCAGAGACCCATGAGTTCACATTGTATATAAACAGTGCATAGTATATTATGTTCAATGGTGGTAAAATCATATGAACATGTTATAAATAAAAGTTGATAATCACCATATAGCTTCATTAACAGTGTAGATGAGGCAACGTAAAATATAACAGAAATGTACCTGCACATGATAAGTCTTGATATACAATTTAAAGCAAGTTTTACTTTTTGATATAAGATAATAAGCATGCAAATAAATTTCGCATACAATGTGACATGTTCTTCCTATTCTGAGCGTTTGATACCAGCCGCTGTTGTATAGAAGCTTTGATAAATACAATAAAAATTGACAGAACGTTGGCATAGTTTTCAATTTTGTAGATTTTTTGTGGCTAATTTAAAATGGCAAGTCCTACAGCTTGGCAAACGGAAAGATCATTTGAACAGACGAACTGGCGCATGTTGCAAGATGGTACACTTTGTGACGTCACTTTCTGGGTTGGGAATGAAAAGAAAAAAGAAGTGAAAGCTCACAAGTTTATCCTGGCGAGCAGTACAGTATTCTATGCTATGTTCTGTGGTTCTCTCGCAGAGTCAAGTAATACCATACTAGTTCCAGATATAGAACCTGAGATATTCCGAACATTATTACAGTATGTTGAAACAAAATTTGTTATCTCACTTGATAGAATTTTTATGATTTAATTTGAGTAAACTGGAGTGTTGTTTTTTGAAAGCCAGTAAATATTATTTCATTTCTTTTTCTCAATTGAAATTTCACATGTTATCAGCTATTTTGAAAATCACAACGATTGCTATTATTTTATCTTAAATACTTTTGTACACCACTTTATTGTACGCCACTTTTTGCTATTTCATCCTCAAATTTTTTTTATTTATTGATACTTCAAGTACATTGCTTTCCGGTATAACAGATGTATAGAGGGTAGGCTGATAAATTTTGTATTTAGACTTTAATTATTGTATACATTTTCATATCAGTCTTTTACTGGCATGCAAACAGACATTCTGACATACATTTGAAATGCCTGCTTTTTGTGTTGTTTTTTATACGCCATCAAATGAAAAAGGAAGCTATCCTTTACTGACTAAATCAGTATGCATGTAATAAACATAAGTAAATGGAAACTATTTGATAGAAATTTAAAAAAGCTGAGTGTTTTTGAAAAGATGTGGAATTTAAACTAATAATGTTAACAATGACCAAAGTTATCCTGTACACCCTAAAGCAGCACGTATGTAAACAATGGTATGGGGAGAAAAAACACGTGCATTTCAATTAAAGCTATTTTTCTAAAAAAGAATAGCTGTTTACTGACTGATATACAGACAAAAACTACTTTTCTTTGAATTGGAATGCTGCAAAAATTAGTTAGCTATCCGATATACCCTAAAGCACAGTAAACAATATTGAAAATGGTTATTTCTCTTGATTGATCTTTCGTTTTTCAGATGCCTCTTCTTGAAAATTAGCAATAATTGAATTTGTAAATTTTAAATGTTTTGTACAAAGAATTAGTATAACAAAGAATTTTCACGTATCTAGTTTTTTTCACGTATTTTATACACAATTCCTTTATACAACTAGTCGTTTTCGGTATATATAACAATGTGCATAAATTTAGTAAAATTTAGTAATTTTCAATTGTCATTTTCATTTCTTTTTAGAACTAAAACCTGCGGAAAGTTTTTGTGTAAGAATCTGAGAAACAAAACATATAGTTTTTGGCCTAAGCTAACAATATATTGTGCATATATTGGTATAAGAACCTGTTGTTTAAAGCATATTTTGCATAAAGTTAACAAAAATATTCCATTCATATTTCGATAATATGATCCGTGTTCTATTTCAAAGGTTCATTTATACCGAAGACTGCACAATCAATGAGGACAACGTCATGCCCCTTTTATACAGTGCGAAGAAGTATGAAACTAAAAGGCTTACAGAGAAATGTAAAGATTACTTAAATACCCAACTCTCCGTGGACAATGTCTGTGTCATACTACAACATGCACACAAGTTCGATGATGGTGAACTAAAAGAAAAATGTATTGAGTTCGTTATTAAGAATGGGGATGACGTACTAAAATCCGATGGTATTCTTTCGCTGTCAAAAGAACTTCTTCAGAAAATTATTGAATCGGATAATCTGAACGCCGACGAGTTGGATATTTATGATGCTTGCAAGAGATGGGCAGTTGAGCAGCAGGAAAAAAAATGTAAAACACAAGAATATCCCGAAACTGAACTTAGAAAGGAACTAGGGGAATTAGTATATTCAATAAGGTTCCCTACAATGTCGTTTGAAACATTTGCAAAACATGTAGCCGTAGGAAACATTTTAACAGCAGAGGAAAAGGTCAGCGTTTTTCAAAGCATAGCAGATGTCGACACTAAAACGCCAATTTGCCAATTTCATAGTACTAAACGTAAACGAATCCGAAAACAACACTTGAAGTTGTCAAGATTCGATTCAAACCAGGCCTGGCTCAGCGGTTGGGGTTATGGTGGCAAAGTAGATGCAATTAACTTTAAAGTGACCAATAAAAATAGACTTGTAGGTGTGAGTTTGTTTGCTCCGTGTTTGGAGGGAACGTTACAGGGACAGGTTAGTTTAAACACAGGAACTTTTTCGTTAGCATCTAGAAGTGATTTTAGCATAGAGTATGAGCAGTCGAAGTACGTACAGGATGTGCTATTTGATCAACCGTATACAGTTGAACCAGGGAAGGAATATACAATACATGCTTTGCTGAAAGGCACACAGACATATTACAGTAATAATGGCAAACAGAAGATTTCCTCTGGTACATTTGATGTGTCTTTCTTCGAAACCAATGCAAGTACGAACGGCACATCCGTAAATAGTGGTCAAATTCATTCCCTTATTGTAGAATGAAAACGCAAATTGAAGGGACTGGACTCTTTTTGCTTACATGATCCTTTTCTGAAAAAATAAAATGTGGTCATATTATGAACATTGGAACATGATTTTTAGTTTCAAAATTTAAAATCAAATCAAGAAATGACGCTTACACTGAAAACATTATGCCGAGTTCTTGCTATGAGAAAGCAATTCGAATGTCAAAGAGTTCACCGTTTATGCAATTAGATTTTGTCAGATTTATTTAACATGACCAATAAATGATGTTTTTTTTTCCAAATCTATGAAGTGTATTTTTCGCGTATGCGAATAAAGCCAAAAATTTATAAATTGGGGAAAGAGTCCGCTGAAGTCCAAGCCAAATTGTTTTTAATCGCTTAAAGGAACTCACACAGAATACATCTGTACAATATTAATTTTAATTTGATAGTAATATCATTAATATCTGCCGTTAGAGGATGTCTCTAAATTTTATTTTGGTACTCGTAACATGCTCAACTCGAGGCTAGATGCATGGACAATAGCATGCATTTCCATTAACAGGCTATATTATATTTTTGTTGTGTTGGTTGGCCTCAGGAATTTTCAACTTTTCCTATTTCTGTCATCATCACTCTGTCTTCTGTCAGTCCATTTGTCCTTTCTTTCATATGTTTTTAAAACAACATTTCCTTCATCACCTGATAGAAGTTCAAATGTTCCTCTAACGGGTTGCTCTATTGCACAAAGTGGCAGCAGATAATTCATAAACAAGAAATGAATTATATCTGCTCAGGGTATAGCATACTTATTATATTCAACAGATATTTTGGCGTGTGGGCTAGTAACTTAGAGATGGCAGTTTTTTAGTTTTGCAGTACATGTATCTTTGGGGGGTTTGAATGCGGGCAAAGTATTTTTATACTGTAAGCCCTCTTTTGGTAAGCACGTTTAGTTCGACATGTCCAGATATTTCAAAAATCATAATTGAATCATAATTTGCGATTATGTTATCTTTTCTTTATTCTTTCAGGGAAACATAGACCAATTCCCCTCATAAAATCCGCATATGATCGCCCTATAGTTAGTAGAAAGCATTCCTTCCTCCTAAGTTCTTATTATCATCAAGTAAAACTCAAACTGTTTTCAATTAAACAGAATATGCTTATAAATGATAACAATGTAAAACTTACACGTAAAATGATCAAAACACATCGTTGAAAATGACAAGAATATCCTAAAAACAAAGCCACGTTAACATATATTATGTTTACAGTCAAACTAAACGTGCTTACTGAGTTTTCCCTCAACCAAAGGAGGGCTTACAGTAAAAGAAAATACACAGTTACCTGACTGTGAAGACAATATTGCTAAAGAATAGGCTTTGCGCCAGAGCACTTGCATTTTTATTTTCTGAAATATAAAGCAAACACCCACTTGCGTAAGACCACAGTTACTTTTACTTTATTCTCTGTTAGACGCTGTAAACTACTGCAAGTTTGCCTGCATTCCAAACCCCAAAAGATGCATGTACTTAACAGAACTATTCAAGAGAAAATTCCCAGCCACAATAAACATGGGGTGGCCGGCTCTTTTTCCAATCTTGAACAAAATCGCGTATGAAGACTACTCTCTCAATGACCACAAACAGGCAAAAACTAGCCCTATCAAAAAGTCATGTTTTGCATATCCTTACATTCTTTTTCGATCGAATTGTACATACTCCTACTATGTCATATCTACTCCATTAAATTATGCCATTTGTTGCAGGTCTTTCACTCAAAACTTCATCAATATTCATTATCTAACAGAGGAACAGTCGGCATTTGATTGTACGTACGCATTAAATGGACACTATAAATCTATGTTTAACATAACCCTAACCTTCAGTCAGTACATTGTAAATTTTACAACATCCAGTAGACGACAATTAATAAAGTAATTTTGGCGACATTAAGGATGTTGGTAACCAATTCCATATTATTGCGAGTGGGGGTATCGCGACAGGGGATTCCTCTTCCTACAGGTATGGGTATTGGCCCCTCCCTAAGAAAATGTTTATTCCCCTGCTGGTGGAACACCTGAGGTGACTATAGGAATGCCCTCCATCCGTCCGTCTGTGCGTCCTCAAATCTGGATCCTGCAATAATAACTAGATCACGTTGAGTTAAAATGATGCAGAATGTTTTTTACAAAACGCTGATTCAGAAATGTGTGAACATATTGCTTCTAGAGGGTGAACAGTAGTATCCAGTCAAATAACTGTGAAGACTATTTTCCGCCTAGTCACATATGTAATAGAGAGGATACTGTCAGACAATCGACCTGCCGTGTGTGATTGCTGCAACACACAACTGCACCGTTTGCCTATTGTCCGTAACTTCACTCGAAATTAGAATTTGAAAAAAATAGTATCAACCATGAATACATTCATCGCGCAAACTGTTTCTAAATTACGCGAAACAGCTCAGTTACTGGCATTCCATACATATTACCAATGATTATCATATCTCAAAGAGGGTCTTATGTCAATTTGTCTTTGGCGCATCAGCACTAAAGGTAGGGTCACTTCTTCTGCCCAAAAACCTACGATAGCGACACATCCACCTGGTATTGTGGACTGCAAATAATGTAAGAATATAACTTTTATCTTTTATTTCTGTCCGTAGAAATGTTTCTATAGATAAATTGTATTACCATTTATATGTGTATTTAAACCAACTACTGTTACCAACTTTCCTAAATGGAGAAAGAAGTTTAGCAGTTTATCATGCACGTATTAGAAATCGTTGCATTAATCTTCAATGCAGATCTTTGTATAAATGACATGTGGATTATTTTTAATTTTGTTATTGCGGAAACGGTACTGAGGATGCAGAATATTAATTTTTAACTCAACTCTGGATACATAGTTAAATTATAACTTTCTTACGCAGCTCTATTTTGCACATCTCCAAAAGCGTCTCAAGTAGATTTGTCGTAGGCACATCACTGTTAAAGGTAGGATCAGTTCTTTCTCTACATACCTTCCAATGGCGACACATGCAACTGATATTTTAGACTGTAAGGTAGAAGGGCACACTTAGATTCGAAAATTTTGGGCATGGCCAGGCTTACATGTAGCTAGCCGCAATACTGTACTTCCCTAATGAGCAGAATCAGGGTGGCCATTTTATAAATTGCGTGAATGTCTTTTGCGTATAATTAATGGCAAGATCAGGACATACAAGAATACAGAAAGTTATTACACGAAATTCATTTTGAATAAATAACAATAGGACATTGCAAATCCACGAATCGCATTAGCTAATTTGTGCGAAAGGACAACGGAGAAATGCCCATAAATCATATTGTCATGCCAGACATTCTTACAGTACTGTTATAATTTTACATTTAGGCCTAAGTTGCCCGCGAACAAGTAAAGTGAAAATGAAGAAATACTTTCGATTGAAAAATGCTTTCATTCACAAAACAACAACGGCAACAAGAAAACAATACTGATATCAGAGAACAGGATGAAGGTGTATGTATGTAAATGTTATATCAGTCACTCTTTAAAGACAATACTACAAAATCTGGAGTAGAGTACTAGTGTTGGAGTGGAGTGCTGGATTGAATTCTAGAGTGAGACTTTGGAGTGACCTTGGAGAGAAAAACTCGTCGGAGAATTTAGAGTCAAAATTAAAGATTTTGTTGTTTTTTCATGTCAGATATGAAGGTCATTAAGTGGTGGAACGAGAATGATGACAGATAATTATTGCTACGTTAGTTGGTGATGATGTTCATGCAAATTATATTGATATTGCCTTTGTCAATGTTTTTTTTATTATGCTGATAACAATATTGATAGCACTTATGACGATGATGATAATGTTTTTATTGCTGTTTTGTTTTGTTTAGAAAAGGAGCGAAAATGATGAAATGTAGATACGCTGCGATTTTATAATGATTTTATTATGACTTTATTTGTGTTGTTGTTGATGCTGCTGGTGGCGATGAGAATGATGATGATGATGGTAATGGTGACATTTCTAGTTCTGTGAGGATGCTTTTGATGTTGACGATTTTAGTAATGAAGATGTTTTCAGGATAATGTTGTCAATGAAATAAGACTGACATGTATATGATAATGATGATGATTTATATTGTTGTTATTGATGAAAATTAATGATATTTGTTATGTTATGATAAAAGTGTTATTAAAACATTTGGTTGAGTTGAAACTTAAATTCAATGTGATATCTGAATATCAATCTTTAACTTTTGACTCATTATAGTCACCAAAATCGGCATCAGAAAAAAATGCTGTTTTTAGAAATATTTAACTCGAAACCTCGTTATAGAATTTCTTTTCAAACGATTTAGTATTAGATTTGAATTTCTCAACAAAATATCATCTTACCAATTTTGACAATATTTTTTGCAGTAGATTTATAAAAACATTAACTGCGTTTACATTGTGTATCAAACACCCTGGGCTTATCAGTGCAAGTCATTGCATTGTTCCACGGCTGCATGCTGTGGGACTCCTCTATCGCCCATCTAATTACCATGTATTCTGATCAGTAATAAGTCTTGAAAGATAACAGACAATAATAAATAAAATTTGCTTTTGGTGTAAAAAAGGTTATTACCAATAGAGGGCTTTAAGGTAAATTGTTTTGATATTTCTCACGTGTATCAATGTTTCATCTTCAGATTGTTTCTTTAATGTGTGTCTGATAAAACTCATTTACTGTGTACTCCTTTATGCTATGACGCATTAAAGTGCCACTGAAATTTGAATATTATTATGTGAATTAATGTCATCGTCATTTACCCTATCACCACAATCATCACAAAAAATCATTATCATCACCTTTAACTTCATCACTACCACATCTATCACCGTCATAATCATCATCACAAATAACACAATTATCTCAAGCAAGACCAAAATCACCATAATCATCATCATAAGCAACATCATAACAAAGATCATCATCACCATCATCATGATTATTATCATCATCTTCATTACCATCAACAACAACAGCAACACTATCATAATTATCGTCACCAGCATCAAAATATACATCATCATCACAATCACCACCAGCATCAAAATAATCATTACCACTGCCGTGGTCATCATCATTTGTCATCGCATCATCATTTTATCATAGTTTTACTTACGTTTTTGCTGATGACCAAAATGTTGTTTTGTCACAAGATAACGGTTTGTTGTTGTTATTGTTGTTGATGATGACTATGGTGATAGAGATGTTTGTATTTTTGTTAAAGATAATGATACTGATAGAAAATTTAAATGATTCTGTTGCTTAGAATTTTCAATGATTTTGTATATGAATGATGATAAATTGATTTCCAGTATAACAATAATGACGACAATGATGACGATGACGTAGTTGCTGATCCTGAAAGGCACAAACAGCAAGCCATAATAAACAATATCATCAACATCTCAATAATTATTAGTATAATTAATAGTCTCGCATTACATTAAAGGTGCAAAATAAAGGCAAATGAATAGACATAAATCTTTAAAAAAGACTACACATTTTGAAATATAGTACTAAACATTACGATAGCCGTGCAATATTCCCTTGAAATCAACACATGTACAGAGAAACAAATGATTGTTTCTGTATTTTCTTAGACTGACATGGGGGGGGCATTTTGTCCTACTTTCGTGTTTATCGCTTTTCCGTAATCGGTCGGAAATTCTTCGGGATCACGTGATTTAAAATTGTTTCAAACGAATATCCATTTAAGACGCGCAACAAAATAACTGTGTTTCCATGATGGTAATTATGCACGACTTGCACGAAAAATATGAGATGTACAGAATTTAAATTTAAAATTGACAGTGACATATATAAGGCCAAGACAATGTGTTTAATGTCTAAAAATCTTATTAAATTAATGTAGCCATGTGTACATAAATAAGTGTATTTAGGTAAATTTCAATCATACTTTGTTTCTGCAGTGTAAGACAGTTACTCATTTACATTCTTAAAATTATACTGAAAAGAGATTAACTGAAAAAGTTTACAGACGAAGTTGTAAAAACACTTTTATTCGGGAAGGGCCTGAATTGTCCTTATGAAAACTTGTAGTATAGCTGTATATTACCTGTATTATAAGAATGATTTTCATGAAGTTTTGTGAGTTACAAAATTGTTGAATTCCATGTGCTAAGTTTGTAAAGATCACGTTATCGTTTTGGCATATGATATATTTTGCATCTATTAATAAATTATAGCCTCGTTTCGGAGGATTCTTCCGAAAAAGTCCGAAGATGCAGACGGGTTCGTAAGCAGTCGGAAAGCATACTTTCGGTTTGACATAGGCAACATTTTTTGTTTATTTGTTAGTTATTCTTAAACATATTCATGACTATTTGGTCAGAACCGATGCAGTGGTCCATATTTTCAGTAAATAGGAAGTCTCAGCTACAAACTCTGGTTTTCATATAATACTCGTTCGGGTTTTAGTAATGGACCTTTAAACTTGATTCATTATCCCAGCAATCATCATTCTTCTTACTGTTTGCAACAGCCATTAATTATTATTACTTCGTAATATGTGATTTCACTAATAATACTATTGCTTTTAATCTAAAAACTTTTTAAATTTTGGATGAACAACTAAAGATAGACTCCAAGGTCACTCCAAAATCACTGAAAGACTCCACTCCATATTTTGTAGTATGCCCTCCATAGCGTTAACCGGAAGTTAATTGTTAACGTTGAGTATCAATCGTGCAACATCGAGCATTTCCGTATACTCCGGTAAATGCGTAGCATAAAGGCCGAGGTGATCAGATTGCGTTGAGTATAGACAAATATTAATATCGAAAGTAGGCTTTTAAAGGTAAGCTTAATTTATTTTCTCCTATTCTGATCATAAATGATTACTTAGATAAAGGTTTGTGGATCTTGGGGATTTTACTCCATAAACTTGAACATCTATAAATATGCGTTTTATTATTGTAAATATGTAAACATTAACTGTAAAGTTCTCGGGTAGGCCCTATTCCAAACCAGTTTTCAGAAAATGGAAATGGGACTAATGCTTCAACATGTACAATTCGTTTTTATAGATTCATGAGTAGACCTTTAAATTGCCAATAAAAGTACATCGTCTGATTCACGAAATATCGCATAGTTCACTTATTTAAATTTTCCAGACCTCCACGTTACTCATATATGTTGTATCAAATATGACTATATACGTAGTAAACTGTAGCATACAATACACTGACTACAGTTAGGGTTAGGTAATAACTACCACCAATAAGTGAGTGAGTGAGTTGGGTTTTACGGTGAATCGACACAAAATGGTCATATATCGCCGAGACCACCAATAAAATCAGTACTGCATCTAGAGCTAACACGGCCTCTATAAACTCGGCTATTTCCTGTCATTTCCGGAATCACTATTGCTGTCACGTCTACCTACTGACTCTGGTTTAGTGAAATTGACTTAGAAATGATGTAAACTTTGTGACCATGCAAATAACACAAAATGATACGTTTGTAATGAACGCTGTAACAGTTAACCTTAATTCAGTGTCACACATAGTAGCATACATGTAATATAATCTCGATCAACTGACATGGGTGCAAGACATTTTGAACACAGACACTTGGGGTCTGGAACCCCCGACCCCTCCAGCCCAAACTACTACGCACCTGTATATATTTTTATCATCATCATTGTATATCCAGGCACAGACTATAAACACACAAGCAATGTTAAACTTATTTGAACTAATTTGAAAATATATATAATCTCCCACTAGCTTAAAAATACACAAGATATAAATGTTCGCCAGAAATATCTCGCACATCCACCTTGAAAAGTTGTCCCATGTTTACTATTTATGCAACTTTCCCATAGAATTTTGGTGTTCTTTAATACAATACATATTTTTCTTCACGATGATGTTCATGATAATACTTTATCTTCACTGCTGTCAACAAAATACGCGAGAAATATTACAACTGTGAAAATTTTTGTTCCATTTACAAAATCTTTCGACTACGTAAGCTGTGGCTTCCGGCTTCGTACGATAAATACACATCGCGTAATGAATGTGGGAACCAGCTGGTACCAGTTTTCACTGCGCGAAAAATATTTACCATACGAAGCCGGCAGCCATAGCTGACGTAGTCGAAAGATTTTGTAAATCGAGCGAATTTTTTGACAATTGCAGAATTCCTCGCGTATTCTGTTGACAGCACTGAAAATCCAGTACTATCGTGAATATCATCTTGCAGAAAAATATGTACTGTACTGAAGAACATCAAAATTCTATGGGAAAGTTGCAAAAATAGTAAACATGAGATGATTTTTCAAGGTGGGTGTGCGAGATATTTCTGGCGAACATTTATATCTTGTGTATTTTTAAGCTAGTGGGAGATTATATATATTTTCAAATTAGTTCAAATAAGTTTAATATAGTCTGTGTCTGGATATACAATGATGATGATAAAAAATATATACAGGTGCGTAGTGGTTTGGGCTGGAGGGTTGGGTGTTCCAGACCCCAAGTGTCTGTGATTTTGAACGGGTAACACTGGTGAATATTCAAGGTGACGCACAGGGTATAAATAAACAATTATTTGCTGCAGAACAGAGCAGGAAAAATGTATGGCCCGATGATTCGAAATATCCCATATTTAATGTTTTTGCTTATTACATTTTTTTCACAAACATTTCAAAATGTAGATAGGTATATGATAAACATCATACCCATGTATTATTTATATGTATACATTACCAGACAATCAAGTAAGCCCTTTTTCTAACAGAGTCCAGGTCTTTGTTTTTTTCACCAGTCAATATACAACATTCTTATATTGTGTTTATCGCTTGAAAAATAGGTAGATGTAAAAACATATGCTTGTCTAATGTGCACGTAAAGTTAAAGTCTACAAAAATAACTTTTTTCTAATTTTCGCCGGAGGGTTTGTTTTCATCAGCTGATAGACTCTTAAGAGTGACAGGCATTATAGACTGATTCGTAATACATACTCAAGTCTGATAAATTGTGTAAAAGAGGGACGGTATTAATTGTTTTGGAGAAAATGGCATCTAAATACTACAAGTATTGTAATATAGTAAATATCGGTCAACCCAAAAGCATGATACCGGGCCCTGTGGTGTAGAAGCTTTGGTAAATCCAATATATATTTGACAGAACGTTGGCATAGTTTGCAATTTTGTAGATTTTCTGTGGATAATTTAAAATGGTAAGTCCTACAGCTTGGCAAATGGAAAGATCATTTGAACAGACAAACTGGCACATGTTGCAAGATGGCAGACTTTGTGACGTCACTTTCTTGGTGGGGAATGACATAAAAGAAGAAGTGAAAGCTCACAAATTTATCCTGGCGAGCAGAAGTCCTGTATTCTATGCTATGTTCTGTGGCTCACTTGCAGAGTCAAGTAATACCATACAAGTTCCAGATATAGAACCCGAGATATTCCGAGCGTTACTACGGTATGTTTGAACAAATTTTGCACTATATCATCTCCATTAACAGAATTGTTATAATTTAATTTGAGTAAACTTTCAAGAGTATTTTTTTTTTACTGAAAGCCAGTAAATGTTATTTTCATCTATTTCTCTGAATTGAAATTTCACATGTTATCATCTATTTTGAAAATGACAACGGTAACTATTTTATGTACATTAATGTACAGCATTTTAAAATTTAGTCGGGAATGAAAAGAAAGAAGAAGTGAAAGCTCACAAGTTTATCCTGGTGAGCAGAAGTCCCGTGTTCTATACTATGTTCTGTGGTTCATTCGCAGAGTCCAGTAATACCATACAAGTTTCAGATATAGAACACGGGATATTTCGAACATTATTACAGTATGTTTGAACAAATTTTGCACTATGTTATCTCCCTTAATAGAATTTTTATAATTCAATTTGAGTTTTTTTCTGAAAGCCAGTAAATATTATTTTATGTCTTTTTAGCCCACCATCAACAGATGGTGTGATATTCAAATCACTCTGCGTCCGTGGTCCGTCGTCCTTCCGGCCGTCCGTCCTTCCGTCCGTTAACAATTTCTCGTTATCGCATCTCCTCAGAAACTATCGGGAGGATTTTGACTAAACGTTGTCAGAATGATGTATTGGTAACCTAGTTGTGTCCCCCTGAAAATCAGACTGCTTCAGCGATTTTTAAGTGAGTTATGGCCCTTTGTTTATTTTTATAATTTACATAGAATTACATAGGGAAATTTTTTGAAAACCTTCTTGTCCAAAACCACAGGGCCTAGGGCTTTGATATTTGGTATGTAGCATCATTTACAGTGGTCCCCTACCAAGATTGTTCAGATTATTTCCCTGGGTCAAATATGGCCCCGCCCCGGTGGTCACATGGTTCATATAGGGAAAAACTTTGAACATCTTCTTGTTGAAAACCGCAGAGCCTAGGGCTTTGATATTTTGTCGATTTTCCGCACGAGTGAAAATATTTTATATAGCGCAAAGAGGAGCCCTTTACTTCATTTAAATGTATGGAAAAAGTATTATAGGTATTTTAGCTTTGCAAACGATGTGATAATATTCAATGTATTGTTTTTCTTATGAATATTTTATTTTTAAAATGAATTTAAAAGAAAATGGTCTTTTTTGCGTATACTTTATGTCTGTCTATCTACAATTAGATACATAGTTAAGTATGGATAATTTGCTGAAATTTCTTCTGTTTAACAAAGAATAAATAGATTCTTATTAGCCCTTGAAGACCATTGCAAACGGCATAGTAATCTATGTTCATTTAGCTTTTGTTTCATATTAACTTTAGTTTTCTAGGTGAAGAAGAAAATGGTCTTTTTTAAGTATTTTGCAGATGAGTATAGGTTTTTTTCGTTATCGAAAATACTCGATCATTCTCGTATATTTCCGTCAATTCTCTTACGGAAATTAAGCTCCTTAACGGTAAAGAGTAAAGACTGATTTCTTCTCACCCGCTTAACTGCACACATGTGCGGATTTATAAATTAGTCGACGCTCCATAATATGATTTTGTTTACAGCCAATAGTCAATTTTAAACAGCTTGAGGATCGAAATTCAAAATTTCAAATAGAAGAATTTCGTGTTTGCATCTAATTTGGATCTTGCTCGGAGCTCGAAACTGAAATGTTCAGTGTTTTATTCAAGCAAGCATTGAACACCGATTCTGTCGAAAATGGATACTTTAAGAAACTGATTTCGAGCTTGAATTAAATTTCGAGCGTTTAAAAAGAAAAAAAGACTTAAAAGTTTCAAAACGTTGAAATTTGAGGCGGCATATTTTTTGGACAAGTTAGAATTAGAAGGTCGAAATTCAAATTTTTGAAAGGATGACATTGAATTTCACTTACATTGAATTTCGCACAAACTCGGAAATCGAAATTAAAATCAAACGAAATCATCGAATTTCAAAGCAGATTTGAAAAAAGAGCCAGCAGGGAAATTGAAATTCAAATATTTTGATGGGTGCGGTGGTCTAGTGGATACTGCGTCGGCCGCTCAACCCAGGGGTCGTGGGTTCGAGCCCCACTAGGGTCACGACCATGACTTTTCATGTGACACCAGTACTGGCTTTTTCAGGAAGCGGAATCGATAGTGGTTACAATAAGCTTGAAGCTTTCATCACAATCGAGCTAAAACAGATAAGCATAAACTAAACTAAATATTTTGAGCTAGCATGAATTTCTAGTCAGTCGGCATTTTAAAAATAAATAAATTGCGATCTTTAAACTGGCTCTTAATTCAATACCTGCTCGATATTCAGATTGAAATTTGACGTTGATTTTCGAACTTGTTCGACATACAGTGCGAAACGTTGTTCGATTAATGCAAGATCGAAATCCGGCGGTTTCAAATTTGATTACACAAAAAAAAACTATTTATAAAACCTTTATTTCATAATCATGATCATTAAACAAAGTATTATAAAAGCGAGCTTCCATGTGATTGTAAGATAGTAGAAATTATTTTGGCAAAGTGATTGTTCGGTTTTATAATAATGTGTTTGTTAAGAACACCTTTATCAAGGTATTCTGATTAATCTACCAAATACCATTTAGGTTCCGATTAGTCCCAATAGTTCACATGGTTTATATAGACTTATACAGGGAAAAACTTTAAATAAAAATCTTCTTGTCCATAACCTAAAACATTCAAATGTGGACCATATGTATAGTTTTGAGTGGCTAGATGAACCTTGACATGAGTTGACCTTGATTTTGATCTAGTGACCTACTTCACATTTCTCAAGCTACAGCTTTCAAATTTAGACCACATGCATGGACCACATGCTAAGTTTTGTGTACTGAAATGAACTTTGGCCTTGATTTTGACCTTGAGCTAGTCTTAAAATTTGGAAAATTCAAAAATGGCTCAATGGTGGGCGCCAAGCTCACTCTGTGGTCTCTTGTTCTCAATTGAAATTTCCCCGAACACACACACTCAATTGAAATTTCACATGTTATCATCTATTTTGACAACTACAACGGTTGCTATAATTTTATGTGCATTACTGTTTTTCTGATGCCTCTTCTTGAACACTTAGATTAGAAGTAATTAAATTTGGAAAATTTGTTCTATTTTAAAGGTTCATTTATACAGAAGATTGCACAATCAACGAAGACAACGTCATGCCTCTTTTATACAGTGCGAAGAAGTATGAAAACAGCCGGCTTACAGAGAAATGTAAAGATTATTTAAATACCCAGCTTTCTATCGACAACGTCTGTGTCATATTACAGCATGTACACAAGTTCGATGAAACTGAACTAGGACAAAAGTGTCTTGAATTCATTTTTGAAGATGGAGAAAACGTACTAAAATCCGATGGATTTGCTTCTCTACCAAAAGAAGTACTTCAGAAAATTATCGAATCGGATAATCTCAATGCGGACGAATTAAGTATTTACGATGCATGCAAGAGATGGGCCGTTGAACAGCAGAAACAAAAATGTAAGAAACAGAAATATCCCGGAACTGAGCTTAGACAGGAACTAGGAGAAATAGTATATATTATATAAGATTCCCTACAATGTCGTCTGAAACTTTTGCAAAACGTGTAGCCATAGAAGACCTTTTAACACCAGAAGAAAAGGTCAGTGTTTTTCAAAGCTTAGCAGGTGTCGACACCAAAATGCTATTGCATCGGTTTCGTAATACTAATCGTAAACGAGTACGGACACAACACTTAAAATTGTCAAGATCAGATTTAAACTACATCTATGGTTGGAATTATGGTGGCTCTCCAGATGCAATGAACTTTAAAGTGTCCAGTAAGTCTAGGCTTTTAGGCGTGAGTCTGTTTGCGCCGCGTTCGACGGGAACGGTAGAGGGAGAAGTTAGTTTAAAAATTGGAGTTACTACTTTAGCATCTAAAAGTGATCTTAGGATAAACTATCAGCAGTCGAAGTACGTCGAGGATGTGCTGTTTGATCAACCATACACAGTTAAACCAGGGGTGGAATATACAATACATACTTTGCTGAAAGGCGCACAAACATATAGCGGCAAAAAAGGTAAACAGAAGATTTCCTCTGGTGCATTTGATGTGACTATCTTCCATTGTGCTGCAAGTACAAATGGCACTTCCGTAAAAAGTGGTCAAATTCATTCTCTAATTCTAGAAGTATTTACTACTGCCTGAAAACTCAAATTAAACGGACTGGACTCCAGGTTTCGGCTAAAATGATCTTATTTGGTCATATTATCAACATTAGGTCATGGGTTTTTGTTTATAGACTTTAAAAAAAAAGTTAAATCAATAAATAAATTTCTGTGTCGGGAATCGAACACGTGTTGCCTCGGAAATAAAAAATTCCTATAGGAGGAATTCGTACTGAACGCCTATTTATATAAAGCTTTATAATTTAGGCAGTTTACCTCCACTACCCCCTTACCAAGCGCTTCAGCTTAAAATGGAAAAAATAGCATATAAATTTATTTTCATGTGTTTTCATAACAAATTACCTATCAGTAACTAAGTTTCAAAGCCATCTTAAGAAATTAAGCATTAACTATCTTAGAAGTTTCTTTTTTCTTTGTTTTCCGTTCGAATGCGAAATCTTTAAACAGATGTGTCTTATAAAAACCTAGCTCATAACCTTTTGTAATGACATAACATGTGAAATAATAGTCAATTACACTCAAACATTAACTACATTTTCTCTGATACTGAATTCGCCCTAGCTTTATTTGGCTAGTGAGACAAACTTTCTTTGATTCAATTCCACAGTGTTCTAACAGGTGAAAACAGAAAAAAATCATGTTACCTGACGAAAAGGAGACCGGTCGTCCACAAAAAATTTCAACGAGGATGAGTAGCATCAAGTCTAAATATGTCATGTAATAATAACTTCACGTTTTTTGTTTTCTAAACGAAACCGACTGTTTGAGAATATCCACGCCTAAACCAAGCAGCAGTATTCAACTGTGACTCTAGTAAGATTTCGCGGGTGTGCAAAAACTCTTAAAAAGGCGATTTTAGTAGCATTTCATCCCTCCTTTTTTGCACTATCTTTTTATAGTGAAGTGGTTTGAGAATAATCTACGCGTAGTCTCATGTGCGGTAAATTACTTAATGTTCTATAAAAGTTGAAATCCACGAATTTGTATCCCCATGAAATACCCGCTTTGACCAAACACCCTCGAAATTAAATGATTCCACAGCATATACTTTGTTAATCATCACTTTGAATTGAGTCATGAATTTCAAAACTAATGTCTGTCTTATCTTGTTTTACTCACTCCGATGATTTATGTATATTCTATGTAAAACTGTCTCAAATGGCATTGTTTATAAAGAAGGTTAATATATATTTAGACATATTTTTTTTTTTTTTAAATTGTAAAATGAAGTAAAAAATCAAGATTTTGAGGTTTCTCCCATATATATATATACTTACATTTCAAAATGACCTGATACAAGGGCCGAGTGGTTGAGGTCGCTAGCTTCAAATCACATGTCGATGTGGGTTCGAGCCTCATTCGGGGCGTAGAATTCTTAATGTGAGGAAGCCATCCAGCTGGCTTATGGAAGGCCGGTGGTTCTACCTAGGTGCCCACTCGTGATGAAATAATCAAAGCTGGAGAATCGCCATATGACTCGAGGTTCATAACAAGATGACGGCGTCCATACAAAACCTCGCCCTACTCATGAACTGGAAAATGCCTACTATGAAACTTTTCATTTGTTTCCCGATCGGCCAGGTTTGTGTTCATGGCAGTCAAACCTTGATCGTACGATAGCTTATAGCGTTGACTGTGCAATAAATGTTGTTACTATGGAAAGGTAAAAGGTCCAATATCATAATCGAATCCAGGATCACTAAAGTATTGAACAGAACTCAATCAAGAGTTGATAATATATGAAAACCACCGTTCAGCCATTTAACATATTGTACGAATTTTACCAAGCGGGTCACTTTAGAAAAGGTTTAGAAACGGCTAGCATAGAGGCAGCTATTTTATTGTTTATTATGTTGTTTAGGTATTGCTTAACTACTATGATTAGTTTTTATAGTTTCCTGAGTTTAAAATGAAAAAAACAACAACAACAAAAAAAATCATGGCAATTTGTTTATCATTATTATTATTATTATTATTATTATACCAGATTTATATAGCGCCCTTTTCATTATAAACACGTTCAAAGGCGCTTTACTTTCGTTCTGGTGAATACTTTTTACTAAACTTAAAAGAAACAGTTCGGTTAAATATTTAAAAATAGATTCATTCCGCCATTGTTGTTATTACCGTTGCCATGGAAACCATGGAAACGCTATGGATGACATTATGATAAAAATGAAAACGTTCATAACTTTCTCATTTTAAGCCAAATTTGAAAATTCCTTCACTGCCTGAAATGATTTCAGGATAAGTACACTTGGTAGCTGACAGAATGAGAATTCGAGCAACGTCGCATTTCCCTTTAACTGACAAAGCTGAAATACTTCAGAAACCAACAAAACAAACCTACGACGCCAACATTCAGTTTGAAAACGCACGATAATTGCAGGATGATTTAGATTTTTCACAATTATCGTCTAAACCCTTAAGAGTATTTATAAAACAAGGGTGGAATGTTAAAGAAATAGAATGTTAAAGGATAAAATGCAAATCTCGTAGAACAAGTAAGTAGTCAAATGTTTGAGCACTGGTTTTGTGTTTGAACGACAAAAGTATGTCTTTCTATATGCAGATATATATAAATTGACTTTGTGCTGTCTGTCTGTCGTATAAGTTTGTCAAGACTCCTCAAATTCAGAAGTACGAAGCAAAACTACACAAAATTACGGCTCCTGCTTAAATGAGAATTAATGAGAAAAGTAAATTCTTTTAGGAAACCGGTTGTGTTATCAAGAAGACAATAATGATATTATTTTGTTATATTTCGGCTATCATTGGAGCCACTCTTATGGTACTAACAATGCAGTGACATCAACCCACCCCACACCCACAAAACTGATCGTGCAAATAACGGTTGCTGGAGTACCGGCTTTGAAGTAACTGTTCTATGCACAAATAGTTTTAATGGGGAGTGAGCAGTAGAGCATGGGTAGTTTCACTCATATTTCAGCGCTATATGGTGCTACCACAGAGTCTTTGTTCAAATCCCAGTAACACAAATATATAGCTCTTGTTCCGATTGGATCATAACGCACGGTCAGTGCTAATCTGTGAGACGAAAGGCTGACGGAAGGCTATGGTAAATGATATAGAAAAATAGTAGAATATATAAAACTGGTCAGTCTTTCCATACATTTTGATATTTAAATAAGATATTTTATTTAATTTATTCTCGAGTTTTGATATGCTTGTAGTTTAGTAACATTAAAAACTATATCTATGTCGGGTCTAAATTAAACTATTGTGGGTGGTGAAAAGCTATATATAACTGTATGCATTTAGATTAGAACTTATTTCTTTTATGATTATTTAACTATTGTTGAAGTTGTTTATTTAAACTTAAAAAGAACAGTTGAAGAACATATCATTAAGTGTTTTACTATTGGAGTGGAAAATTCTACCATAATGCAGTAGTTATGTCTAATATTTCACCGGATGATCGGCTTGTTTTCTATAATAATTCTTACTGATATATGAACCCTTGTTTGTTGTTCGAATTTCAATGGATACGAAATACCGTGGGAATGATTTATCATTGACAAATGTATTCTATGGAATCCCGGTGCGACATGTTTTTTTGCTGTTTGATATTTGCTTTTTGCTTTTATTTTTTTGCTAACCTAAGCCAAAGGCTAAAGGTGAGCTATTGTGATCGCTCACCGTCCGGCGTCCATCGTCCGTCTGTCCGTCCGTCCACACTTTCTTTTAAACAACATCTTCCCCTAAACCATCAGGCCAATTTTAATGAAACTTTACAGTGATGTTCCTTGGATGGTCTTCTTTAAAAATTATTCAAAGAATTGAATTCCATGAAGAACTCTGGTTGCCATGGCAACCGAAAGGAAAATTTTTAAAAATCTTCTTGTCCAAAACCACAGGTTAAAGGGCTTTTATATTTGGTATGTAGCATCATCTAGTAGTCCTCTACCAAGTTTGTTCAAGCTATTTCCTTCGGGTCAAATATGGCCCCGCCCTGGGGGACACATGGTTTACATAGACTTATATAGGGAAAAACTTAAAAAATCGTCTTGTCTGAAACCAAAAGACCTAGGCCTTTGGTATTTGGTATGTAGCATTGCCTTTTGGTCCCCTAACAAAATTGTTCAAATTATGTCCCCGGGGTGAAAAGAGGCCCCGTCCCGGGGGTCTCAAGTTCTACATAGACTTAAAAAGGAAAAAGGACAAAAAAATGTTTAAACCTACAAATCTAGAAATACTGTAGCTGTTTTTGACTAAAGACTCTGAAAATTTATACCAACGAATCACTGATTTCATGGCACATAGAAAAGATATGTACTGCGTTTGTCACGTAATAAAATCAATAAAGGTCATAATTTTTGTATATTCATATCAATATTATGAAAGATTAATCATGATTCATTGATAAAGCCATTGACAGTCAGTCGGTCGATAAAGTAAACCGAAATTAGATATTAACTTTGGGCTGTTGAAACTTGAATAGACAAATCAATATCAAAAGTAGGCGGTAAGTTTATTTAATTTTCTCTTATTCTCATGCTTCTGCATGTTGTGATCAGAATTATTTCACTTATATAAACGATACCGAGCTTACTAAGTAAACAATAACTACAATTGGTGCTTATTTCAGCCCGGGAGAAATACTTACAGTTAATAGATGCATATCTAGTATATATATATGTTCATATATATTAGGTGCTCCGTTGTTAATGTCGTTGATTTTGAATCACTTTCCCCTCATCTATGTGGGTTCTAAACCTTTTTAGGAATGTAGAATCTCTCCAGATAATGAAGCTATCCCGCTGACTCTACGCTAGATTGGTGGTTCTACTCGCTTCACGACACCGGAAGGGTACTTCGGGTCTTCCTCCACTGTCAAAAGCTGGAAAAGTCGCCATATGATTTAAGCTCTGCCGTTGTGACTATAAAGCCAACAAAAGATACCCCGGTATTACAACTGATAAATATGTTATTATAATTACATAACTATTTGTTTTCAAGATAAATATGTAATCATAATTACTTCCCTATTTGTTTCTATGAGAAGTGGAACGTTTCATCGTAGTTTAGTACATAGTTATAATATACATTTTAAAGCAATTTAAAAGAATTAAAGGGCCCTATTTGCTCCTGGCAATACAGAAAACTCGTTTTTCCAGGACATTATAGACCCGTCAAACAATGTGTTTGACCGATAAACTAATGCACACGTAGGAAGTACAAAAACAGTGCGTAATAATAGTTGTCATAATATGATGATGCAATGATACCCATAACAAATGTATATGTAAAACGTGTTTTTATTGGCAACGAAGGCAATCGTTCTTTTCCCAACGAGTATTTTACATTCAAACAAGCTATCAGCCCAATAGAAATGAAATTTAACAACTACTACAATTTGATATATTGACAGTGTAGGTAAAGATCCCGCTGCAAAGTGGTAGCGTTTCAGGAGACGATAAATATGTAATGATTTTCTCTGTTATAGTAATGGCGAGTCCCTTGGAACAAAAGTCCTTAGAACTAGTTTTTTGTTAATAGTATCTAATATGGTAAAATAAAATGGCTGACTAAATTTCAAGTTGCATAAAACCAGTAAATGGTTACGCCGAGTCAAAACCCCGTATGTGCACCCTTCTGTAAGAGGTAAAAATCCTGAAAGTGAGAGACGGGTAATGTTTAGACAGAAATGAGCGGGAAATTTTGCATATATCATTTATTAGAAAAATATTTTGTGACAAATTTCAGTTACGGATTTGGATTGACACCGTCGATATACTTGAATATTTTTCCAGCTATATTTGATATAACTAATATATAATGTCATAAAATCTAAACCTTTGGTAGCTGATGATGTTAAGCCGTGTAATTTGGTGAATTCAATTAATATTTGATACACCTTGAAACTTTTTTCAATTTTTTAGATTTCCCTGAACCTACACCTGTCAGTTATCTAGAATGTCAAGTCCAACGATAACTTCAGCTTGGCAAGCTAAACGAGCGTTTGAAGAAACAAACAGGCACATGTTACAAAATGGTATACTTTGTGACGTCACGTTTTTGGCGGGAAGTAGCAAGAAAGAAGAAATGAAAGCTCATAAATTTATCCTGGCGAGCAGAAGTCCTGTATTTTACGCGATGTTCTGTGGTTCACTAGCAGAGTCTAGCAATGCAATACAAATTCCAGATATAGAACCGGTGATATTCCGAGAGTTATTAAGGTATGTTTTAACAATATGCTATCTGAAATAATGAACTTTTTTGTAATTCAAGTAGAGGGAAAATGATTTTTTTTCAGAAAGCCAGTATGTATTCATGTAATTTTATTATCTGTAATACGACATTTTTTCTGCGATTCTAAGAAACACATAGAAAAGATTGCCAAAGCCAACACCACTTTGTTGCAGGGTACTAGTTGCTTTTCCATCCTTTTCTTTATATTAATTAGGCAATCATTTTTGTTGATAATAAGATATTAAAATGGTTTATTGTAAGGCCAGACTTCCTCAATGCAGTAAATTTACTGTCATATATAGATTTTTCCCTCCTCTTGTGGATTGTTTTTTTTTTAATCTGAGAAAAAAGAAAGAAAAGAAAAGGAGAAAACTCTGGCCTTAGGCAACATTCTATTTAAAGTGTTTATGTTGTTGCCTTATTGGTCAAGGAAACCATATATTGAACTTTTTGCGCTAAAGATATTTTGCACGAGTAAACAGAAACTTTGGGGTATACATTATATTTTGATATTAAGATTATGATCTTTGTTCTGTTTTAAAGGTTCATTTATACAGAAGACTGCACAGTCAATGAAGACAACGTCATGCCACTTTTATACAGTGCAAAGAAGTATGAAACCAACCGGCTTACAGAGAAATGTAAGGCTTACTTAAACACCCAGCTTTCTATCGACAACGTCTGTGTCATATTACAGCATGTACACAAGTTTGATGAAGGTGAACTAGAAGAAAAATGTCTTAAGTTTGTTCTTGAGAATGGGGATGACGTAATAAAATCCGATGGATTTTCTTCTTTATCAAAAGCAGTTCTTCAAAAAATCATCCAATCAGATAAGCTGAAAGCAGGCGAGTTAAATATTTACGATGCATGCAAGAGATGGGCACTTCAGCAGTGTGAAAAGAAAGGTGACAAACGGGAAATTTTACCTGCTGATTTGAGAGCGAAACTTGGTGATTTGATCTATTTGATAAGGTTTCCTACAATGTCTAATGACGTGTTTTCAAAACACGTGTCTAGAGATCACATTTTAACAGCAGAAAAAAACGTGTCTGTTTTTCAGAGTATAGCAGAAGGTAGCTCAGACAATGTCAAAAATTTCTTTTGCAGCGCCAAGAGAAATGTTTGGATCCCAAATGATAGAATTACAATAAAGAGATGCGACTTGAATACAACTTTATCATGGGGGCAATTAGGACCCCCAGATGCTATAAATTTCCGTGTATCGCATCAGGCTAGACTTTTAGGTGTGAGTCTGTTTTCGCCTAGAGCCGCGGGAACATTGGTAGGAAAACTCAGATTGCAATGTTGCAATTCAATATTATCATCAAAGAGTGATATAAAGATAACGTTTCAGGAGTCAAAGTACTGCAGGGAATTTTTATTTGATAATCCACAGATAGTAGAACCGGATAAAGAATATTCAATTTATGCAGAACTTAAAGGTTCTAATACGTATAGAGGCTTAAACGGTCTGGCGAAAGCTTCCTCCGGTTCATTTTGTGTGTCGTTCTTCAGTAGTGAAAAGAGCACTAACGGCACAAGTGTAGCAGAAGGACAATTTCGGTATCTCATTTTTGATGTGTAATTGTATCTTGTGAGACCCTGACAAAGAAAAATTACAACGTTTGTCAAACAATATGTTTAGAAAATTAAACATAACATCTTACTCACTTCATAAAATTGATTCCTGTAATATGTGATGACTAAATCGTAGTGGAGTGGTGAAACATTATCTTCTGCCGGTTAAATAAACGGAACTTGTTTCTATCAAAGCGAAAAAAATGGCCTTTATTTGCAGCCTCTTTTAAAGGCTGCTCCAAGTACAAATATAGCTTAGATGCTATGCACAAATACTGTAAGATAATCACAGTAATCTATAAACATTTTCGGTTTCTTTTAACAAGGATAGAGGCGTGGTAGTTCTTGTGTTTATCCGACTTAAAAATAAGATAATGTTTGATCAAAAGTGCAGTCATTTTGTTTCCACGGCAGTGTAAAAGAAAAAGGTGCAATTCATTTTATATTTAGATATTTTGTTTTTGCTGTGTTTTCTTATTCTAAAACAATCTATACCTTTTCCAATTAGAGCAAAAGAAACCACACCGCATCCGCCTTAATGCTTTACATCTATAACTTAAAAAAGTGTATAAACTTATACTAAAATTTAAAAGCCTTTTAGGGTATTTGTCAACCAATAAGCACTTAATGGCTGCCTACTCTGTCACCTTTTATAAATTTCAGCCTTATCTTGCCCCTCATCGATGTGGGTTCGATCCTCACTCGGGGCGTTGAATTCTTCATGTGAGGAAGACAACCAGCTGGCTTACGGAAGGTCGGTGGTTCTACCCATGTGTCCGCTCGTGATGAAATATTGCACGGAGGGGCACCTGGGGACTTCCTCCACCATAAAAAGCTGGAAAGCCGCCATATGACCTATAATTGTGTCGGTGCGACGTAAAACCCAACAAAATAAATAAATAAATTTTCAACAGTGGTCCGATTTTAAAAGTTCTTTCAACTTTGTCGAGTGATAGCTTTCATATAAAATCAGTCAAACCGAGTCTGCTATTATTTTGCCTGGTTGCCTCCTACTCTTCAAAGAATGTTCTTGTAGATTTTATTGTAGTAAGTCATTCCTTCCCCTTTAACGTATTATGTAGGTAAGTCATCAGAACGGACAACGGTGGCTTAAACATTTGAACAAATATCTGATCGTCAGTCGAACGTGAGACGTTCATAATGCTTCGTACAAGTGGAATGTATCTGCGAAACGCACATAACACGCAAATTATCAATAAACGAAATACATGTGATTACAAGAGGACCATGATTATCCTATATCGCTCACCGAAGTATCACAGCTCAAATACGTATAGCAAGAAATATTTCTGTCGAATTACTTTGTACATTGGTCTGCATATTTAGAGGAAAGATTTTCAAAGTTTTCCATATTAGGAAAACCAGACCCGTCCCTAGCATCCATGTTTATTTCCGATGCCTAGGCACCCAGACTTCTCCAACTAACTAATTTACTGTAAAAGGATCATCAAAGAAACGTTAATACCAAGTATTATCAACTTCAATTTTAGACGAAATGTTATTTACGGAAAATGTTAAGGTACCTCAGACAGGCGGACGGACGGTGAGAGGTTACAATAGCTCTCTTTAAGCACGCTGTGACTGTGGAGAGTTAAAAATAAAAGAAATACACACATATCGTACACTACATGTCCACTGTCTGACAGTATCCTTTCTATTACATTTTGTGAAAACATTGACTAGGCGGAAATAGTATTCACAATTATTTGACTGGATACTACTGTTCATTCTCATGAAGCAGCAAAAAGGGGCCGTGACATTTTACAACCACAACTACACCGTTTGCTCATTGTCCGTAACCACAACTAAACCATTTGCTCATTGTCCGTAATCTCACTCAGACTTAGAATTTGAAAAAAAGTATTCACCAAACATAATTAAGAGCTTAGAATACATTCCTCAAACGAACTTTTTTTAAATTCAGCGAAACAGCTAAGCTGCTGGCATTCTACAAATATACCAATAATTATCATATATCTCCGAGAGGGTCTTCGGTCAATTTGTCTTTGCAACAACAGTGCTAAAGGTAAGGTCACTATCACATCAACCTGGCATTGTGGACTGCAAATAATGTAAGAATATAAATGTTATATTTTTTTTTCCGTCCGTGGAAATTATTCTATACAAATGTTGTATTATTATTTATATGTTTAACTACAGTTCCCAACTTTACAAAATGGAGAAAGAGGTTAAGCAGTTTATTATGCGCGTATTAAAAAAGGTGGAGTAATCTAAATGCAGATCTTTGTAGAAATAATTTACGGACTATTTCCTTCTGTAATTATCGGAAACAGTACTGAGGATGCAGAACATTATTTTTTAACTCAACTCTGGATTTATGGTTAAATCATAATTCGTTTGTAAACGCAACCCTATTTTGCACATCTCCAAGAGGATCGCAAGTGGATTTGTCGTAGGCACATCACTGCTAAAGGTAGATCACTTCTTCCGCTCCATACCCTATAATGGCGACACATGAACATTGTATTATATATAAGATTACAACTTTTATATTCAAATTCTTCTTAAGAAATATTTTTAACAAATAAAATTTTTCTCTAATATTCTTTATAGTGGTCACGTATCACTCGGCAGTAGTTATTGGCCATTCGGCATTGGTTACATATATACATTTTGTACTTGTCATTTGTCAATTTATATTTATATGCAGATACAAATGTCGATCTATTCGTAGCTTACTTTTTTACTGTAAATAATGGTCACAAATATTAATAAAGATATCTCAATGCTTTGTATAGACAACTAAGTCATAAGATGCTATAAATGAAATACTACTAGCCACTAGCATTTAAATGATTGTCTTTCACTGCACAACGGCGAGGTGGCGCGCACAGCATTATCTTCCTTTAAATCATCATACGGTAGTCAAGAAACAGTGTATTCCTGACTTTAAAGCAGCTGTTGGAATCCAACAAGAATTTTAGTGGAGATATATCACCGGATTTCTTGTTAACCAGCCTAAATATGCATTAATATCCACACAAAATCATGTAAACAAGCAGGTCCAGTATTTATGATAGTTCTATATAGCTATCGTAACTTAAGTTAACTGACTATACTTTTTGTATTTTCTGTTGGTTTGGTCGCGTCCATAACAGTATTCAAACGTTTCTGAAGCTGAAATGTTTTAGTTACATTTCAGATGGGTTTTTTTGTTGTTTTTTTTAGTTATAATGAACCGAATCAAATTGGGACGGGCACGGGCTAGAAACAAATATTATGTTATGAACAAAACATTTAAATTAAATGAATCGTTTTGCGTGTAGGGCTTACTTGTTTTGATATTTTGGTTGTTAAGTAATTTATTTTCACATTTTCTTCTGTTTTTTTTCTGAATAGAAAACATGATTATGATATATTTCAATTACAAAATGCTTTTGAATATGCTTTATTTTTGCATCTTGGATATCGAGATGAATCAGACTAGTGACGGCATAATACAACTTAGGCACTGATTTCACAAAGATGTGTTGAAAAGCAAGACCGTAAATTTCACGGTTAGCTGCATGATATAAAATAAGCCCAACTGCTATGGACCACAACATTACAAAGCTTTAACTTGAGATATTAATATTGAAATATTTAAGTGGAGTATTTACAAAGCAAAAGTTTTATATCAACGTAGTTTTCTTCAAAATTGCACCGAGCAGATAATCTGATAAAATAAAAGATGATTTCAGAGTATGTATGCGATGTTTGAACTGCGTGGCTTCTTAAAGATTATTTGAAAAACCCAACTTCCCTCTAATTTTATATAACCAAGATAGCAGACAGGCGTTGGCCCAACTGCAGACTCTGTTAGCCCAGCGAAGATTGCCAACTTTGGCCCAACGCCATTTTGCTAATTGGCGCAACGTTGACCCAACGGTTGGCACACCGTTGGCCCAACGATGGGTATCCGACACTTATCGTTGGTCCTCCATTGGGCCAACACCTGGTATCCTACACTTATCGTTGGCCCGTCATTGGGCCAACAGCATTTTTTCGTCTATTATGGTTGGTCCAACGTTGGGTCTACTCTATTTCTTTGTTGGCCAAAAGAAGGATACCAACGCTATCCCAACGATTACGAATTTGAAAAAAAATTAACTAACACTAATATTATTATGTACATGATTTATTTTCAAATGATTATGATTTTGTTTAACATTTAACAAAAAGAAATCTAACTTTTATTTAAAGTTTGTTTGAAAGTTTCCTGAAGAAATATAATCGAATATTTGAACATCACTACAACACGTCAAATATTGATTCCAGCCTTTTAAAAGTCTAACTGAAAAAAAATATGTCATTTTTCTTTCTTCAGTCAATGGTTATATCCAATTAAAATGAATTACTGTCTGTATTTTAACTCATTATATATCCAAGTTCTGTCAGCACAAGTCTGATTGTTTTCTTTTCTCACTGAAATTGCAGCTTTCTGTCTTTTCTTTTTTCCTGTGCACTACATTATTACTCTCTTGAACAGCACCCTGTAAAAATTGAAAATCATAATGTTGATTACACCAAATATCATCAAATTTATAACAATAACTATACTGATGCAAATAAACGTCTGGACATAAACTTGCGTAAAGTGTATGAAATTTATTTTTGCCTGTATATAACCGAGAAAAAAATGTGTTAAAATTAGTGAGAATATGAGTTACGAGGGGTGTTCCAAAAATAATGTCATTTGTGTTTTATTTCGCGGAAATCGTGTCATGTGTACACAAAACCACCTCGTGTCGATAGAACGATCACTGAATCGTAACATAGGTAAATATCGCGCTCACACGTTCACTGACTTTGGTACAGTGTACATTGCTTTATAGTGTATTCATTACACTTTACACAAAATGACTGGGAAAAGAGCTGAAAATGTGCTTGAAATTAGGGCCTACATAAAAGGTAGGTCGCTACTCGGCATGAAGCTTGTAGATATTCACCGTGAGGTGTGCGACATTTATGGGGAAGGTCAAATGTCTCATAAGACTATTTGTAGGTGGGTAGCTAAATTTAGGACCGGACAGCAGCAACTCAAAGATGCTGCTAGCACAGATCGTCCTGCAACAACTACGTCGAAAGGTAACATCGAAAAAATCCTCAATTTGCTAAAAGAGGATGCCGGATTCACCGTAAGGCAATTGGTCCGACTGACAAACTTGTCGTTAGCACGAGTTCATGGAATTTTGAAGAAACACCTAAAACTTAGAAAAATAAATGCAAGATGGATACCCAATTTGTTAACAAATGAACAAAAGAGGACCCGTGTAACAATGGCAAAAAAACTTCTGAACATGCACCTAAAATACAGCAAAAAGGTTTTTGATAATATAGTTACTGGTAATGGAACCTGGGTTTATTATTTTGAACCAAAGCGGAAGTATTACAACCGAATCTGGGTCACCAAAAATGCGAGACGCCCAAGTATTGCCAAACGAATACGAACGGTGAAGAAGATTTTATATGTATTTTTTTCACTCATAAGGATCCAATCATTCAAATTCCGGTACCAAAAGGCGGTACGGTCATAGGAAAATTCTATAAAAAAAGTTGTTCTAAGAAAATTGAAGAACTACTACAAAAGTCGCCGCCCCAAAACAGGACTTAAGTACCTCCGACTTTTGCATGATAATGCCCCCGTTCACAAGGCACGCATTGTGACCGAGTTTTTGGAGTCAGAGGTTACCGTCATTCCACACCCTCCGTTTTCGCCAGACCTGGCCCCCCTGCGACTATTTTCTGTTTCCCAAACTTAAATATCATCTGTCTGGAAAGAGATACAAATCGAGAAATGCCCTTGGATCTGCAGTTTATCAGTATCTGATGGGTGTTCCCATAGAAGAGTATGAACAATGCTTCCAAAAGAGGATTGACCGGCTCAAAAAGGTGTATTCAGGCTGACGGAGAGTATTTTGAAGGGCAGAGCAAGTTAAAATGATCAGAACATTTGCAGTATAGGAGAACCGATGCAAGTGACATTACTTTTGGAACACCCCTCGTATTTTATTTACAGAATTAAATACTCAACACTAGTGCCATCCACGAGTTTTAGATAAAAGTATTTAGCATAGATTCAAGTTACATGGATACTACATACAGATACAGGCTATAAAAAGAGATTCTCTTTAAGAGTCCACAACTTTTTCAAAAATATTCAAAAACGTCTACATGTACTTACAGTTTATAGCTAGTAGACCGGATTTTTGTTAAATCTAGATCTATCACATGTATAATAGTTTCCTTTACTTCACGTGTCTATGCAGCGCGCAGTCTGATCAGGATCCATGCTGCTCGCTAACGGTTTCTCTAATTGCAGTAGACTTTAAAAGCGAACAGCATAGATCCTGACCAGACTGTGCGGATGCGCAGGCTGGTCTGGATCCATGCTGGTCGCAAACCCACTATGTTGGTTTTCTCATGACACGGCTCAATTTATATACTAGTAGTCGGTTAGTATTACAAGTCTACTTTTACCAAACATTTAAAAATATTGAGATGTTATGCTTATTTAGCTGAGTAAAAATAAAAATGCGTTTGCAGTTGAGTAGGATTTATACTCCTTTTACTTTCTTATGTAAGGCAACGTTCGCTTTTTTTTGTTATACAAGAAATACATTTGTAATATTTGTAAGCTGTATTTGGTGTGCTCTAATTACACACTGTAGTGCTTATATTGTATTTATATCGTGAAAGTTAATGCATTTAATATAAAATATCAGCTGGTCCTTGTTTTCGGCAACTTTATTAATGCATAGCGTAAAAATACTACTTGTTACGTAGACGGACATATTCTGCGTAGAAGCCGAATAACCAAACGTGCTCGGGTTGCATATAGAGATTCCTTTTTGGAATAAAGACTTTACATAGAAATTAATTGCTGGTGTTTAATTTAATCTGTTGCTTGACAAAGAAGAGGTCACACCGAGAGTCATAAAAAATCATTACTTGAACTTCGAGCCACATATATCTACAGGTGTGTAATCTTGCTGTACATATAATATGCAAAAGTTTTTGCCACCCTATAGACAAACTTTAACATATTTTACAAGAAAACAATAAATGAGCCGCACCATGAGAAAACCAACATAGTGCGTTTGCGACCAGCAGGGATCTAGACCAGCCTGCGCATCCGCGCGGTTTGGTCAGGATCCATGCTGTTCGCTTTCAAAGCCTATTGGAATTAGAGAAACTGTTAGCGAACAGCATGGATCCTGACCAGAGAGGGATAAAGGTGTATGTATGTAAATGTTACATCAGTCACTCTTTAAAGTCATACTACAAAATCTGGAGTGGAGTGTTGGAGTGGAGTACTGGATTAGAGTCTCGAGTGAGATTCTGGAGTGACTTTGGAGAGAAAAACTCGCGGGAGAATTTAGAGTCAAAATCAAATTGTTTGTTTCGTTATTTTTCATGTCAGATATGAAAGTCATTAAGTGGTGAAACGAGAGTGATGACAGGCAATATTGCTACGTTAATTGATGATGATGTTCATGCAAATTATAATGTTGATATTGCTTTTTATTTTGTTAATGGTTTTATAATGCTGATGACAATATTGATATATAGCACTTATGATGATGATGAAAATGTTGTTGCTATTGTGCTGTATTTAGAAATGGAGCGAAAATGATGAAATGTCGTTATGCTGCTATTTTATGATGATTTTGTTGTTGCTGGTGCTGCTGGTGACGATGATGATGATGATAGTGATGACAGTTCTAGCTCTGTGAGGATGCTTTTGATGTTGACGATTTTCGCGATGAAGATGTTTTCATGATAATGTTGTCAATGAAATAAGAATATTGGCATGTAGATGATAATGATGATGATTTATATTTTTGTTGTTGATGAAAATTAATGATATTTGTTATGATAAAAGTGTTATTAAAACGTTTTGTTGAGTTGAGACTTACACTCAGTGTAATAACTAAATATCAATCTTTAATTTTTGAATTATTATAATCCCCAAAAACGGCATCAGAAAAAAATAGTATGCTGTTTTTAGCAATATTTAACTCGAAACCTCGTAAGAGAATTTCTTTTTAAATTATTTTAGTATTAGATCTGAATTTCTGAACAAAATATCATCATACCAATTTGGACAACATTTTTTTTTATTTTTTGTAGTAGACTTATAAAAACATTAACTGCGTTTACATTATGCATCAAACACACTGGGCTTATCAGTGCAAGTCATTGCATCATTCTACTACTGCATGCCGTGGGACTCCTCTATGACCCAACTAATTACCAAGCCTTCTGATCAGTAAAAAATCTTTAAAGATAACAGGCAATAATAAATAAAATTTGCTTTAGGTGTAGAAAAAGGTCTTACCTATAGAGGGCTTTTAGGTCAATATTTGGTTTGACATTTCCCACGTGTATCAATGCTCCACCTGCAAATTGTTTCTTTAATGTTACCTGATAAAACTCATTCACTGTGTACTCCTTTATGCTAAGATGTATTGAAATGTCACAGAAATTTGAATGATATTATGTAAATTAATGTCATCATCATTTACCTCACCACCACTACCATCACAACCATCATCATTACCACTTCCAACTTCATCACCACCACAACTATCACCGCCATAATCAACATTGCCACTAACACAATCATCCCCAGCACGACCAAAATCACCACAATCATCACCATCATCATCATCATCACCAACACCATTACAAAGATCATCATCATCACCATCATTATGGTTATTATCATCATCCTCATTTTCACCAACAACATCAGCAACATTATCATAACTATCGTTACCAGCATCAACATCATCATCATCATCATCACAGTCACCACTGCCGTGAACATCATCATTTGTCATCGCATCTTTATTATCATAGTTTTTGCTGATGACCATGAGTAAAAACATTGTTTTGTTGGAAGATAACGGTTGTTGTTTTTATTGTTGTTGATGATGACAATGGTGATAGAGGTGTTTGTATTGTTGTTAAAGATAGTGATAATGATAGAAAATTTAAACGATTCTGTTGCTTAGAATATTTCAATGATTTTGTCTATCAATGATGATAAATTGGTTTTCAGGATAACAATGATGACGACAATGATGACAATGACGTAGTTGCTGATCCTAAAAGACACAAACAGCAAGCCATAATAAACAATATCATCAAAATCTCAATAATTATTATTATTCTATACCTATTTTATCTGTCCAATCGCGAACGTTCATTTGCAACACGTGACCGTACAATATATTACGGTATTTGGATGCACGTGCGTACAAAAATCCTGTATTTTCTGTATTTGTACGCACGCGCGTACAAAAAATCCTGTATTTTCTGTATTTGGACGGTGTTAAACATACGATAAAGCCCGAAACGCGTGAAAATGTTCCGAATGTAAATCGGATGAAGTAGGCGCTCTATGTACAGTGTTTGATTATGCGTCTTGAAATCTGGATTTAATTTGAGTTTTTTTTTGTTTACAACACACAAAAACGATTCAAGGGATAACAATGCTATCTGATTTAGATATCAAAACGTTCGTAAATAATCAAAAAACTTAAAAATACAGTAAAAAGGATCATCAGATGTTGGAATATTTGAAAAGTCGCTTAAAGAAACCGTTCCGGACGAAACCTAGAAATTGGTATCAGCCCTGACTGTCTGAATAGCTACCTCAGCAGTTTTTATTTAACGGTTAAGAAAAAAAAATGGAGGAGATTATGAATGGCAACGGACGGGCGGTCAGCATCCAAAACATGTCTGCTCTATAATTCAGTTTTCATCGAATCTTCACCAAACTTGCTGACAATGTTTGTGGGCATTACATCTCGGCAAATTTCGATAACCAGCCAAATTGTACCAGGCACTCTTTGATTATAGTCCTTGAATTACTCGAAAAACGGGGAATTTAGCCGCTCTTTTAAGTCGAACAGTTTTCATCCGATCTTCACCAAACTTGCTGACAATGTTTGTGGGCATAATATCTCAGCCAAGTATTATTACCACCCAAATCGCATAATGGCTGTTGTAGGGAGGTTGCACCATATACTTTTTTAATGATGATACGCAGAAAAAACAACGAATTACTTATATACCGTATGAAGTGAAATAAATATAGAATAAAAAGGTTATTTAAGGTCTAACATTGTTCTGTATAATATATATTTGCACTCATACCAAGCTGGGAAAAACTAGAAAAGGCAGGAATACAATATTCAGTAAAACATTTTTAATTTAAACTATTATTATAGTAAGATAAAATAGATATAGAATAAAAAGGTTATTTAACATTGTACTGTACAATACGAGATATATTTGGACTCGTACCCAGCTGAGAAAACCATATTGAACTCGCCTAGCGGCTCGTCCAATATGGTTTTCTCAGCTAGGTACTCGTCCAAATATATTTCCGTATTGTACAGAACAATGTTAAATAACCTAATAGTATAACTACCAGTCTCGCGCTACATTAAATGTGATTCTTTATCCCAGCAATCACCATTCTTCTTATTGTTTGCAACAGCAACAGCACCAGCCATTAATTATTACTTCGTCTTATGTGATTTCACTAATAATACCATTGCTTTTAATCTACAAACTATGAACAACTAAAAGTAGACTCCAAGGTCACTCCAAAATTCACTGAAAGACTCCACTCCATATTTTGTAGTATGCCCTCGCTATCGTTAACCGGAAGTTAATTGATAGACAAATATTAAAATTGAAAGTAGGCTTTTAAAGGTAAGCTTAATTGATTTTCTCCTATCTGATGATTATTTAGATAAAGATTAGTTAATCTTGGGGTCTTTACTCCATAAACTTGAACATCTATAAATGTATGTTTTAGATTCTATTTGTGTAAATATGTAAACATTAACTGTAAAGTTCTCGGGTAGGCCCTATATATTCGAAACCAGTTTTCAGAAAATGAAAATGGGACTAAAGCCCTCTACAGACGGTAGGTTTTTGTTCTACAACACCAGTTATCTCAAAGATGTACAATTTTGAAATTGTACATTTTTCACATACAGACAGTATTCCATTCCCATATAAATCACAGAGATTTACTTAGTAAACATAGTGCATCAGGTAGGTACTGAAAAGAATGTAACCATTAATAATAAAAAATAATATTCACCTTTTTATGTCCCATGAATTTTATTACTCATGACACAAATGAGCCGCGCCATGAGAAAACCAACATAGTGGCTTTGCGACCAGCATGGATGCAGACCAGCCTGTGCATCCGCAGTCTGGTCAGGATCAATGATGTTTGCTTTCAAAGTCTATTGCAATTAGAGAAACCGTTAGCGAACAGCATGGACCAGACTGCGCGGATGCTGGTCGGAAACGCACTATGTTGGTTTTCTCATGGCGCAGCTCAAATCATTTAACTTTTCAGTGTCATCCTTTTTCCTTTATGCATTAGAAGCCATTTTATATTCAGATTTGGGTTTATTTTTTGGGCAGTTGTTTCTAAAATTTCATTCACTTGCCTCTTATCAACTAATTATTTACCAATTTGTTGCTTGTCAACTGGGTGGTACGTAAGGCAAAACTTACGAAATAGAACATGTCCTAATCTGTAAGTCAAGACTTATGATTTACGAAATCAAGGAATAGCATCATACACACGATAATATTTGGCTGTACATCCTGAATTTAATTGGTGTTGTAAAACAAAAACCTACCGTCTGTAAAGCTTCAGCATGTATAATTCGTTTTTTATACATTCACGAGTAGACCTTTAAATTGCCAATAAATGTACATCGTCTGATTTACGAAATATCGCTTACTTTACTTATTTAAATTTTCCCGACCTCCACGTTACTGATATATGCAGTATCAAATACGTAGTAAACTGGAGTCATACTTTACTACCACCAATAACATCAGTACTGTAGGTCAAAGGGAGCTAACAGTTTTCCCATAGACTTACATTGTAATGTTTTGGGTTATAGCCCTTTCCTAACATTTAAACTTTTGATGCCTCCTACACAGGGTGAAAGAACTATTCAAGACCTAAAAGAAAACAGCCAGAAATATACATGCTGACCATAATTTTTGTGCACTTTTTTCACCCGCAAGTCAGTAACCCCCAGTCCGGCAGTAAATTTTTGTTTACATATCATGAAAATACTATATCACTAAAACAAGCAAAATTTTCAAACAAAATGCACCTTCAAATATGTTTTCCTCCATTAATCATGGCTTAGAACTTCAATTTAAGAAATAAAACAGTTTTCAAACATATTCAACAGATATTTCACCAATGAGAGCCCACTTTACATCTTAAATATTTGTCTCGGAATACCATATACTGTTTCAACCAATCAAATGCCCTGTTAGTTATTTCCCTTTGACCTATGTAGCGTTAACCCGGCCTCCATGAACTGGACTATTTCCTATCATTTCCGGAATCACTATTGCTGTCATGTCTACACCTACTGACACTGGTTTAATGAAATTGGCCTTGCAATGATGTAATCTTTGTGAACATGCACATAACACAAAATGTTACGTTGGTAATGAGTCACACATAATAGCATGTAATATAATCTCGATCAACTGACACACAGTATATAAACGAACTGAACCCCAACCGGATCTTGCGAGCATATTTCAGGATGCAACTGACGAAAATAGGTGGGACTATCTAAATAATTATAAACAACTTGTTGCAATGATGCTAAGGCGGTATGTAAACGATTGTATCATATCAAGAAATACTTTATCCTTCCGGATAAATTCAGTCTTTACCAGCTTTCGTCCTATAATTGCCGATAAAACGCTGTACTCTTCTCAACGTGTTACTTTTATTTCAACACTCGCCGATTACACAAGGAATTTTATGCATAAACTCGTTTATCTATACCAATACTCGTGTTTAAGGTATTGTTTAATGTATTCCCTTCACTAAACAGGCGACATATACCTACCAGGCCATGTTTGTTATGTAGTAAATTCTGGAAAGTAAACAAGGCAACTGTTTGAATACTGAACCCGTCTTGCAAATATCAATCTAATGATCTGTACCTCACTTGTGAGTTCACTGAACCATATCTTGCGAGTCACGTAGGGGGATTTCCATTGTCTTTATATCCACCTTTTGTCTTTTGTCGTACCGAATCTGAAGTTTCTGTGTCCACAACAATTGTATGGCGCATCTAAAGTGTTTTCGGGTACTATACGTACTCAAAGAGCTATAAAAATAATGTATTTTATACTTCTTTGACGTACTATAAGTAATGTTATAAGCATTAGCTGCACATAGACTGACTGATTATTGCCTAAATGCATCCCTACCTGGAAACAAAAATATTTACATATGAAGCTGATAATTAATTATGGAAAGAGAAATTATATCTTGATATGATATAATAACTACTAGTAACATGTCTCCTCTGCGTTTGCAACAATTGGTCTTTTGTTCTTTAGCTCGACGTTCAATGAATAGTCTAAGCTATTCAACTCATGTGTTCATGCATCGTCGTTGGTGTTGAGGCCGGCGTAATGCTTTGCTTACTTTTTGCATGGAACTTTATCTCCAAGAAAACTGAAGGTATTTGGTAGAAACTACGCACATGTCTTTGGGGTCAACAGTATCTTGCCATCAAGGACCATAATCCCCTTTCTACATAGAAATGCTGGTTAAGGTATTAGGCCCCTAATAGTAATGTTTAAAAAATGGCAATTGCTTGGTATATTCTTACAGTTGACCGTGCTTTACATTGTGTTGCAAATTTTTAAAAAACTTTTACCGTGCCGTTTTTTATAAATTTTGTGTAATTTATGGTATTTCCTCAAGCTCAAGTGGCGACAAATTTCAAAGTGATGAAAGAAACATCAAACTATTGGTAAACAATTATAAAACTTAAAATAAAACTGCCAGTATGATTTTTCTTAGGGTGCCTCAAGTAAACGGGTTTAATGCGTTCTAAATCCACAATAAAAAAAAATAAGGTCGAATGCTGTGAATCTGTTTTGAATTTTGCTCACTTCATTCAAAAATAACCTTGGGGCAGAAGTAAAACCTACCTACTTTTTTCCACAATATGTAATCTAAGGATTGAAGGCAAAATAAAGAACTTTTACCGTCTGTAATTCAGTATTTTTAAGGATGTCTAACTCTACCCCTTCTGTTTCAGAGGTAAATTCACTTTGAACAGCAAGAAATCGCTTATCAAATGACTTTTTTTTTCCATTTTTATGCAATAAATCAATAACAAGTCTTGAAAGAAGTGAAAACTTACTAGAAAAAAAGGAAAATATGGAAAAAAAATGGTCCCAGTGGGGTTTGAACCTACCCCCTCCCCCCCCCCACCCCACGAAAATTGCAGACAAAGTAGGTTTATAGTAGGAATTAAATACTCTTCAAAAAGAAGGTACTCTATTATGGGCTTAATACCTTAAAGTTTTGCATGCCACTTCATGTCTTCAGTACTATTGAAGGTAATTCGTTGAAACGATCGAAGGGCAGTGTCATACCGTTAAGAAACATAACTTTGTCAGACATATTTACTGAATTACCCCGCTTTTTGCAGTTATAAAATATTTATCCGATGATTGCTTTCAGGTTCATATATTAAAGACTACTGCAGGCTTTGTTTGGACGACTTTGTTTCAGTTTTTCAGCCAGATGAGATATTTTTCTAGACAAGTAAGTGATGGCACAGTGAAAGTAATGACAGAATCTTCTGGTCGACGAAGGAATCTTCCGTACCGCGAGTAATGTTGTAAAATTTATGTAACATTTCCAGTTGATTTTCTGATTTAAGGTAGTCTAAAACATCAGGGAGCTGTTGAATAATATTTTCACTGGTGAACATATCAGATTCTTCGCATGGGTCTGTGCTCAGGACAAAGCAAGGGTCTGTTTGCGTTGAAGATGTGGATTCTAGCAAAGTCATATTCTGGAAAGCAAGCTGCATAGTATCTTCATCTTCACTTGAACTCTCAATATCCTCAGATTCTTCCAGCAATTTGTGAACATCTTTCTCTTGTGCTTTTGGTTTTGGAGCTTTTTAATGGGAGAAACGTCTTCTAGTTTTGAAACTCTCACTGTTTTTGGTGTCATCATTTGGAATTAAAGTCTTTTTAGAGTGTTTTAAATTGTTTGGCAATATCTTTGAAGTCTTTTGAGTATGTAATAATTTCCTTTCTTTTTAAGTCGAATTTTGACATTTTGATCTTTAGATTGTTTACTTCATGGGTTTCCAAATTGTGAAAAATGATTTCCCCAAAGTTTGTCGTCCGGAACTTGCAGCTGAATTCTTCCATTTTGCCTGAAAATAAACAAAAAATGCTTTGAATAATAAATTTCTTCCCCCAAGAAATGTAAAGCATCTTTGAAAATACTCCCAAGACATGGTACAGATAGATCGCGTAAACTCGCAAGTGAGGTTCAGAATCACCGGCAAGAAACGTACAGTATGCCTATTTTACCCCCAGTCTTTAAATCTTGTTTTTATGTTCAAAATCGTTCCGTCATATAACAAATAACCGTAATACTTTTTGTAATTAATTAATTGCTGTGGTACAAACTCAAAACTCCGTCTTCAACCAATCTAAACTTGATAAATCTCAATTTTCTTTCGTATGTAGTGACGATTTCGTTCAAGCCTGCGGCGAGTTTCATGAATTTTATTGTCTTAATGTTAAAAATTATAATGTTGCATATCATAGGTCAACAATAAAGTTTTTTGGCTACAATTTACATACAGATTGACTTACTTACCGTTCAACAGTATCCTCATGAACACGATTTTTTAACTCAACTGTCTCGACGCAAAATGGCCAACACTGATTTTCGCTCGCAAGATCCGGTTGGGGTTCAGTTCGTTTATATACTGTGGACATGGGTGGAAGACATTTTGAACAGGTAGCACTTGTGAATATTCAAGGTGGTGCACAGGGTATAAATAAACAATTATTTACTGCGGAACAGAGCCGGAAAAAAAGTATGGCCTGGCGATTCGAAATATCTCATATTTAATGTTTTTGCTTAATACATTTTTTTCACAAACATTTCAAAATGTAGATAGGTATATAATAAACATCATACCAGTGAATTATTTATATGCATACATTACAAAACAATCAAATAAGCCCCTCTTTCTAACAGAATGCAGGTCTATATTTTTTGGCAAAACTTTACCAGTCAATATACAACATTCTTATATTGTGTTTATCGCTTGAAAAATAGGTAGATGTAAAATACCTATGCTTGTCTAATTTGCACATATAGTTAAAGTCTACAAAAATAACTATTTTCTAATTTTCGCCGGTTTGTTTTCATCAGCTGATAGACATTTAGAGTGACAGGCATTATAGACTGATTCGGAATACTCATGTTGACTGTACCAATCTGATAAATTGTGTAAAAGAGGGACGGTATTAATTGTTTTGGAGAAAATGGCCTCTAAATACTACAAGTATTGTAATATAGTAAATATAGGCCAAACCCAAAAACATTTGATACCGGCCCCTGTTGTGTAGAAGCTTTGTTAAATCCAATAAATATTTGACAGAACATTGGCATAGTTTTCAATTTTGTAGATTTTCTGTGGCTAATTTGAAATGGCAAGTCCAACAGCTTGGCAAACAGAAAGATCATTCGAACAGACAAACTGGCACATGTTGCAAGATGGTACACTTTGTGACGTCACTTTCTTAGTCGGGAATGAAAAGAAAGAAGAAGTGAAAGCTCACAAGTTTATCCTGGTGAGCAGAAGTCCTGTATTCTATGCTATGTTCTGTGGCTCACTTGCAGAGTCCAATCATACCATACAAGTTCCAGATATAGAACCCGAGATATTCCGAGTATTATTACGGTATGTTTGAACAAATTTTGCACTGTGTTATTTCCCTTAATAGAATTTTTATAATTTAATTTGAGTAAGCTCGAATATTTTTGTTTCTTAAAGCCAGAAGATCTAATTATTATTTTATGTATTTTTCTCAATTGGAATTTCACATGTTATCAGCTATTTTGAAAATTACAATGGTTGCTATAATTTTATGTGCATTACTGTAGCGCATTTTAAATACTTTTGTACAACAGTTTGTCGCACGCCATTTGTTGCTTTTTCATCCTCAAAATTGTTTCATTTGTTAATAATTTAAGTATACAATATTAAAAATTCTTGTTTCTAAGGTCGGACTTAATCGATTTTTCGTTTTTCAGATGCCTCTTCTTGAACACTTAGATTAGAAATAATTAGATTAATTTTGGAAAATTTGTTCTATTTCAAAGGTTCATTTATACCGAAGACTGTACAGTCAACGAGGACAACAACATGCCCCTTTTATACAGTGCCAAGAAGTATGAAACCAACCGTCTTGCAGAGAAATGTAAAGATTACTTAAATACTCAACTCTCAATGGACAATGTCTGTGTCATACTACAACATGCACACAAGTTCGATGAAAGTGAACTAGGAGAAAAGTGTCTTGAATTCATTTTTGAGAATGGAGAAAACGTACTAAAATCCGATGGATTTGCTTCTCTACCAAAAGAAGTTCTTCAGAAAATTATCGAGTCGGATAATCTTGATGCCGACGAATTAAGTATTTACGATGCATGCAAGAGATGGGCAGTTGAGCAGCAGCAACAAAAATGCAAGAAACAGGAATGTCCGGAAACTGAACTAAGAAATGAACTAGGGGAATTAGTATATTCTGTAAGATTCCCTACAATGTCGTTTGAAACATTTGCAAAACATGTAGCTGTAGAAGACATTTTAACATCAGATGAAAAGGTTTGTGTTTTTCAAAGCTTAGCAGGTGTCGACACTAAAACGCAGATGTATCAATTTCATAATACTAAACGTAAACGAGTACAGAAGCAACACTTAAAGTTGTCAAGATTCGATTCAAACCACGACAGTGGTTGGGGTTATAGTGGCTGTCCAGATGCAATTAACTTTAAAGTGTCCACTCAAGCCAGACTTGTGGGTGTGAGTTTGTTTGTCCCGTATTTGGCGGGAACAATAGAGGGAGAAATTAGTTTAAAAATTGGGACTTCCACTTTAGCATCTAGAAATGATCTTAGGATAGAGTATGAGCAGTCGAAATACGTCGAGGATGTGCTGTTTGATCAACCATATACAGTTGAACCAGGGACGGAATATACAATACATACTTTGTTGAAAGGCGCACAAACATATTACGGCAAAAATGGCAAACAGATGATTTCATCTGGTACATTTGATCTGTCTTTCTTCTCAAGCGGTGCAAGTGAAAATAAAACATGCACATATAGAGGACAAATTCATTCTCTTATTCTAGAAGTATCTACTACTGTATGAAAACACAAATTAAAGTGACTGTACTCTAGATTTTGACATTTTACATAATAATATAAACAAAATTAGCGTCTTTAAGAAAATCGTTTAACTGGCATTGAAGTATATTTCTAGATAATATACTTTGACTGTAAATTACCTAACACTGTAAATAATGTGAATCTATTTTAGTAAAAAAAGTCATTTTTGTATACTTTCATTGTACTGTATTTACAAAAATGTATCTATAAAGGACATAATGAACAAAACGTTCGTGTGACGTTAACACCATAAATGACGTATCTAGCTTACCAGCAGAAATGAAATGTAAATTTACAAAAGAAATCTAACCCATTTTTTAAATTTTATTTACTTGTTCAGAAATAGTTAAAGAAGAATATATTTGAAAATCAAGAACTTGACCGTTCCGTTTTATTTTATATCGGCTAAACGGCCATGAAATACATTGAATATTTTCGTTATTTTTCCCAACCCCTACTACGGATATCTCTTTATTTAAGCATTTTCAAAATGAAATAATTTACAAAACGCAACAATAAACAATAAAACTGAATTTAGCTATATTCCTGAGTTTGGAAAAATGTTTTAACATTACTTCTAATGCCATGAAGACAGGAAAACGGCGACTTCCGTTGAAAAATACATCTGCCACTAGGGGGCGCTCCTCAATAAAAATGTTGACTCGGAACATTTTTATATGTTCTCCAAATGAAAGACTGGAGATGTTTAGTACATATCGGATATCAGTCTTATATCTCATACTTCGAAATTTTCGTAGGGACCCGCGAACCGGAAAACGAACACATTTCAATTTGGAATGGAAAAAAGTAAAATAACTCATTCTCACGTGTTTCCATGACAAAAAATCCGTCGAAGCCTTCTGAAGAAACATAGTAACAATTATCTTTACATTTTCTTTTTTTCGTCGTTTTTGTACGATCTCGAGGCCGGTCACTAGTCTTTAAGCTTGAATACGAAAACAAACCTTTAAACGAATTTATGTAATGAAGGTCTAGATCTTAACCTTTTGTTATTCGATGACTAGTGAAATGCAGTCATTTACACTTGAAAATTAAAGATATTTCCTCTGATACTGGATTCGCCTTTGATTTATTTGGCTAGTAAAACAAACTTTCTTCCTTTCAATTACATAGTGTTCTAACAGGTAAACAACTTTGATACTTGAACAAAAACTTTTCAGAAGAGAATTAATCTATCTGAGGATAAGTAGACCGGTCGTCCACAAAGGAAACTGAATTTGCAATAAGTGCAATAAGTGTGGGAAGAGTCAAGACTAAATAGGTCATATAATGATCTCCACAGCAAATAATCGAGCCAAACTCGAGCAGCAGTATTCAACTGTTATTCCATTGAGAATCCCCTCTTAAAAGACGATTTCAAGATCATTTAATCCCTCCATTATGCACTATCTATCTACAGTGAATTAGGTTGATAATAATCTACATTATTTTAGCCTCATGGAATGTACAATCCTTATTTCATATTCTAAATTTATGTAAAATCCAAGAATTTATATCCCGAACTCAATACATGTATTCGCTTCGGCAAAAACCACGAATTTAATGTTTCAAAAGTGTATACTTTGTAATTGAGACTAGTTAAACTTCACAACCGTCCTGAACTGGCGAAATGCCTGGTATGAAACTGGGAGAATTTATTTTCAAAGCAGTTTTCATTTGTTTCCAAATCGGTCAGGTTTTATTCATGACAATGGTATTGACTGGTTCAAGCTCTTTTCAAACGATTGCACATAGTGTTGACTGGGCAAATAATATTGTTGCTTTGAAAATGTGGAAGAGTCAGACTCATTAATGAATACAGGAACACTTTTAGCACACACTTAGGAGTAGAGGGGTGACCTGCTTTAACTTGATTTTCTCCACATTATATGTAGCATACCAAAATGAAGGTGAAAGTTTGAACTATACCATGATACTATTTTAATAACATTTTATGCATCATGATTCTTTTCAGATATGAAAATATGTAAAAGTCAATTGTTATCTACAAACAGATTCAAATTTCTCATCAGTACTTCAAACGTCTCTGAGCAGTTTGGAGGCCCACAAAGTGTATCAAAATTTTTAGTCTGGTTCCCGTTGTACTATGCAATCGACATTAAAGGGGCAGGTAATCCAGACTACACAAATTTTCCCTAAATTGCCAGAAAAAAAGAGTTACACACGAATTGATTAAGTTTCGGTATCTTTTTTTCTTCTCCAATGAATTAATATAAAAAGTGATATAATTCAAGTATGGGTTCATATATTAAAAACAAATTGAGAACACCCTCGAAAGGAACAGACTATCAACTTTTATGCAGTTTTTTCATGGATAAAGGAATTAAATCACATCAAACATTTCACCAAGTTGTGAATTCCTGTTCTGAAAAAAAAAAACGAAGAAAATGTATAACTAGAACTAAACGTTCATCAAAGCATAAACTTCCCTTAATTTTCTTGAACCGAAGCAGACTACTTCATCACATTCTTTAATGCCATGTATTTATAGTTCCACAATTTGAACATTACTAATAATTATTCCCAAATAATTACCACTCTCCACCAAGACAGCCAATCAAAATCAGTTATATTTACCTGATGAAAATCATCTATATAATTTCGATATAACTACCTTTTACGCTCCATCTAGAGCGTTAGATGACCATGTATAATTTCCGAGGTTCAGAGCTGATGGTCCAGAAATACCGTGTCTAAATTTAAAGACTGGCTGTTCTTTTCAGAAGGGTGTTATCGTAAACACATGTCAAATGTTTACTGCCAATCCTTGAAATTCACCAAATAAAGGTTTTGTATTTGAACATTTAAATTCACTTATTGGGCATCTGACAGAGGAAAGTATGGTGATTTTATATCTAATAAAAACAAAATATGTCCAAAAATTGTCAATGGACACCTAAGGGTGTCCTTAAAATATGAAACCTAAACTTAATCAGGAATTAACATTGAAAATGGTGTTTTTACCTTTATTTTTTACACCAGTTTATTTCTTTAATTTCGTTCTCTTCCTGTTCATTTCTTTTTTCCCTTTTCCCTTCAATAGTGCTGATTAATTTGGGGCCTATTTGTTGTGTGCCTTTATTAGAACTTTAACTCATAATCACCTAACTCGGAAAACCCGCCAAAAGATCGTCAGGCGTTAGCTGCTTGTTCATATTTATTACGACGACCACATCATGACTTTTGAGAGGTATCATATGTCACGGTACGGACTTGGTCACATAAGGGGAGAATGTTTGTCAGGCAGCCGGTTAGCTCAGTCGGTAGAGCACTCGCCCTATAATTTAGGGGTCCCGGGTTCGAGCCCCGGACTGACTGCATATTTTTCTCACCCTGTGGCATTCGCGGCTATTTTGATGGTTCAGCCAAATGCTTGTTGAAACGAGTCGTCTGATTGGTTCAAATAAAACTAGATCTGCCAAAATAAAAATAGCAATTATACAAAAAGATGAATCAGTCATCCTCAGATGTTCGTTTAGAAGATCAAATACTTTAGTCAGATTGCATTCTATGCTTCCAAGGGAGTTTTTACAGATATCCTATATATCTCTGTATAAATGAATTGACTTTGTGCTGTCTATTTGCCACGAACGTTTATTCAGACTCCTCCTCGTATTCAAAAGGACAAAGCAGATCTATACAAAACTACGACTCCTACTGTAATGTGGAACATACTTGAGATATTTTGAATTAGGAAGAGTACAATAATGATATTGTTTTGTTATATATCGGCTATCATTGAAGCCACGCTGACGCTACTAACTACTAACAGTGCAGTGATAACAACCCACCCAACACCCACAAAAATGATGGTGCTGGAGCAACGGCTTTGAAGTAACCGTTCTAAGCACAAACCATTTTTAGTGAGAAGTGAGCAATAGAGCAAGGGTAGTTTTTCACATATTTCAATGCTAGATGCTGTTGCAAGGTAACAATAAATGAGATTAAAACAATAGGATCGGGCCACAAGATCTGTCAACATAAGTAAACGTCCCTCCATTGAAATATTTTCAACTAGAAAAGTTAATCTGATTCATTTTAAATGAAAAAATGTTTGACATTTATTGCAATCAAGATTGAAAGGAAAAGGCAAGATGTAACCGAAAAAAAAAAAAGAAACAATATCTTAATGGTATATCTGGTTTCTATCCAGAAATGCAAATAGATCCTTTTTCCTGGAAGCTAGGCCAACGGAAAGGGCCATGCGTTATTATTCTGTTTTGATACATTGAGGTCAGACTAAATTCCAGGAATAGATAAAAGGATCAAATAAGTTCTATTTCGCTCAAAACGGTTAAATTAATTATAAATTTATATACCGCCGAACTAACAAAATTCTTCCGTCCAAGTAATTACCGCCTCCTCGGTAGTTTAATGGTAGAGCGTCCGCTTCGAGTGCGTGAGGTCGTGGGTTCGATCCCCGGCCACGTCATATTAAAAACGTGAAAAATTGTACCAGTACGCTCAGCATTAAAAGGGAAACTGGCTTCTCTTCGGTGATGGATTCCATCAGGAATGAGGTGTTGATAGTGATTAAAGTCTGGTTTCATGACATATTTGTATTCTCTGTTCCGTATATTCAATATACTGAAGAGAGTAATGTTCAGTAGTTTCGATGACGTGACAAAAATCACATTTTAGATGGTTTTTATTTTATTTATTTATTTATTTAGACAAATGATGTTATAGATTTCTGGGTATTGCACAAGGCTTATGTTGATTCTGTTCTAGCCCAAAGTCATGGGAACAATAGAAGAAAAAGTCTGACTACAAATTGAAAATTCAGTATTAGCATCCAAGAGCAATTTCAGCATAATGTTTGAACGAGGAAATTTTATTTGATAATTTCACAGATTGTAGACCCCAAGATACTCAATACAATGTATTTGAAGAATTAAAAGGTCGCCTGACTTCTGGAAGCAATAACTTCATTTGTTGTCTCGTTCTTCCGCAATGCAAAGAGTACTGACAGCATGAATGTAACATCTGGACCGATTTTCTCTCTCATTTTTTAGTTTAAATTGATTTCGTGATTTAGTTACACCAGTAAAGAACCGCGTTTGTATACACTATGTTTAGAAAATATAAATATTACGTGACCTCTAGCTCATCTCGCCAAAATCAGTTCTTCATCATAATATGCCAAGATGTAATCGTAATTGACTGAAATATTTCCCTCTTTCGTTTAGAAACAAGTAAGCACGACCTTTTTAAAAGAAAACGTTCGCGTGAATTCATGTTGGGTTTAATATTAGTTCCGCCTTGGTCTGCAGATTTAAATTACAAATATCGCATTACTTCGACGTTATGTACAAAGAATAGCAGCGTAGAAACATATAATGCTATACACACGTGCTATGTCTTTAAAAATACCTCGTCTTTAATTGAACATAAATGCTCTTGTGGAATGTCTTTGTGAACGTAAACAATGTGCAAAAATCAACGTATGGAACATCTTAAGAAAAAAGAAATATATGCATCATAACATTTATTACTTTTATTTTAAATCTATAATTTACAGATATCATTTAGCCAACAATATACAGTATTTTCACATCCGTATCACCATTATAATGAAAGCGTAAAAGAGGCATAAATACACTTCCCGGGCTCTCCTTCAGGTATGTTCTGTTTTGTCCACAGCATTTTAGCACTAGATATCTCTTCTTACACATTGTTTTCTTTCAGATTAACATTCAGCATCATTCGTTACATTTGACCATACATTTAAGGACTCCCGGTTTACGACTTGCTGCTACATGAATGGCGTCGTTTGTCTGTTCAATGGATAACCTATGTGTTACAAATGGATTAACGTTGATCTTACCAGACGCTACCAAATCTATGGCTATAGGATAGCTGAAATTCAACTGTAGTTGTAAACAAGAAATATAAGTTTCCGCAGTATTTTGTAAACGATTCCAGTTAGATAAATCTCTTAGCAACGTTTGTTGTTTAAAGTCATTTCTGTTTTAAAGTATGGCGGCGAAAAGGACCGATAATACCACTTGAACTGAAGTGGGAGAAGACTTTATAATGCAACTATAGACCATGTTTGTTTGATGAAGATCCATAATGGGTTCATTAGAAGAAGACAGTTTATACATTTTACACAGTTTAAGAATTGGAGGACGCATCTCAGACTTAGTTTATTCATTTTGCCTCTACTGAAAAAGATTACATACTATAAAAGCTGCGGACGCATCTCAGAGTCATCTTATACATTAAAAGTCGTATTAAGGAGAAAATAACAGCACAGAGATCGAGGCGGCATCTCAGAGACATTTGAAACATCTTTCTCCCTTTCCTCGTGCCTTTTCTCAATAGCATCGTGTTTTCTTTTACTCTACCGCGTTTCAGTATGTATCACTTAGCATTCTATCGAATTCGGCATGTTCTTATCGCATGCTAGGTAAAAATGGCGGCATAAGAATTTAATGTCTCGGAAAGAGAACTTGAAAGAAGCGAAAAGGAGTAAATTCAGCGGGTTGTATTTATCGAATAGTAGTTTTCTTATATAAAAGTTAACACGTTAACACCCCCTTTTCTTTTCGTTTTTCTAAAGCGATATAGCTCTTTATGGAACATAAGTCTTTGAAAGTCTGATATGCTAGAAAATATCGAACAAACGTTAAAAAGTAAGTGTTTTTATGCAAAATGGTTACAAATGTCTGAAAACTCTTAAATTCCTTGTATTTTTGGTATTTATACATAATTTTCGACCAGGTGGTCCAATTTTTGGTCGATTGTTTGACATTATTTTTTCACATTATGGCAGTGCAAATGTCTAAATGTTATTAAAATTAGCATTTTTCTGAATGAAAATACCAATAATTTTAACGATTAAATGGATCTTGAATCAAAATTGCATGAACAATATAATAAAAATTGAGATATTGCTTGCGCACGGCTAAATTTCGCGTATCTTTTAACGGGGGTGACCTGTATAAATGCTAATTTCTCTCGATTTTCTCAATACTTTGCAGCGAAACTAGGCAGATCATTGTGAAATAGGTGTGCATTTAGAATGGATGCTGATTCTTGAAAAAAACAAAAAAAAGCATTTGTTTTCTTACAGGCAGATCACTACCAAAGTAGTCCAAATATGAACTGTACAAATCTTTTTCCCTTTCCCCGTGCCTTTTCTCAATAGCATCGTGTTTTCTTTTACTCCACCGCGTTTCAGTATGTATCACCTAGCATTCTATCGCAGTCGGCGTGTTCTTATTGCATGCTAAGTAAAATGGCAATGTCTCGAGCAGAGAATTTAACGAACTGTAGTTTTCTTATATAAAGTGAACACCCACTTTTCTTTTTGTTTTTCTAAAGTAGCGATATTGTTCTTCCTGGGAACATATTAAGTCTCCGAAGCTCTGATATGCTAGAAAATGTCGAAAAACCGTTATAAACATGATAAAGTGTTGATTTTATATGAAATAAAGAACAGCCGGATTTAGTGGTGTTCAGCCTATAGACAACTATTGAAATCGAATTAGGGTTTTAAAGGTAAGCTTAATTGATTTTGTCCTCTCCTGATTATTTAGATAAAGATTTGAGGATCTTAGGGTTTTTACTCCATAAAGTTGAACATCTATAAATATAATTATGTATTATTGATGTAAATATGTCAACATTGACTATAGTGTACGTACTCCGGTAATGGGACTAATGCTTCTACATGTGCAACATTCCTGAGTAGACCTTTAAATTGCTTAGTATCTCCTATGTAGGACTTAGTATTTCATACGTACGAGTTTGTATCTCTTACCTAGGACATACTATACGTATGACTCTGTATCTCCTGTGCAGGACGTAGTATGTCCTGCGTAAGACTTAGATATACTAACTCCCACGTAAGAGACACTATTTTCTACCGTAGGAGATACTTAGTCCTACGTAGGGGATACGTAGAAATACTACTTCCTACATAGGAAATACTAATGCTTACGTAGGAGAAACTATAAGTCCTAAATAGGAGATTCTAACTCTACGTTATATATTGAAAATCTCCTATGTAGGAGATACTAGCTCCTACGTAGGAGATACTAAGTCCTACGTTGGAGATAGTATGTCCCACGTAGGAGACATTTAGGGCCTACTCCTACATAAGAGATACTAACTCCGACGTAGGAGATACTAAGTCCTACATTGGAGATGCCAACACCCACGAAAGACAATATCAAATCTCTGCTAGCTCCAGGACGCTGCCATATTAAGTAATTAACTGACACGAGTGCATGGCATTTTGAACGGGTAACACTGTTGAATGTTCAAGGTGAACTTCAGCGAACATAGATAATTTTAATTGTTTAAACTTACAAATCTAGAAATACTGTAGCTATTTTTTGACTTAAGACTCCAAACATTTATATCAACGAATCACTGATTTCACGGCACAAAGAAATGTGCTGCGTTTGTCACTCAGTAAAATCAGTAAAGGTAATAATTTTTGTATATTCATATCAATGTTATGAAAATCATTTACCATGATTCATTGATAACGCCATTGATAACCGTCGGTCGATGATGTAAACCGAAATTAGATATTAACTTCGGGCTGTTGAAACTTGAATAGACAAATCAATGTCGAAAGTAGGCGGTAAGTTTATTTAATTTTCTCTGATCCTTATGCTTCTGATTGTTGTGGTCCGTGTTATTTTCACTTATATAAACGATACCGAGCTAACTAATTAAAAATAACTACAATTAGCTTATTTCAGCCAGAAAAAAAAAAACTTACAGTTAATAAATGCGCATCAAGTATACATATATGTTCATATATATTGGGTACTCCATGGTCGAGTGGTTAATGTCGTTTATTTTGAATAATTTTCCTCTCACCTATGTGGGTTCCAAACCGTTTTAGAAATGTAGAATCTCTTCAAATAAGGAAGCCATCCCGCTGACGCTAGATCGGTGGTTCTTCCCGATGCCCGCCACCGGAGGGGTACCTCGGATCTTCCGCCACTGTCAAAAGCTGGAAAAAGTCGCCATATGACTTAAGTTCTGTCGATGTGACTATAAAGCCAACAAAAATATTAGAATTGATAAATATGTAATTATAACTACACAACTATTTGTTTTCAAGATAAATATGTAATTATATTTACTTATCTATTTGTTTCTAACAGCAGCGGAACGTTCCATTATAGTTTAGTACTTAGTTATAATATACACTTTAAAGCACTGTAAAAGAATCAAAGGGTCCTATTTGCTCCTGGCAATACAGAAAACTCGTTCTTCCATGACATTATAGACCCGTCAAGCAATGTGTTTGGCTGATAAACTAATGCATATGTAGGAAGTACAAATGCAGTGCATAACAATAGTTGTCATTAACTGATGATGCAATGGTACTCATAACAACTCTAAATGTAATAAAATCTAAAAAAAATGATTCTTTGGAAGCAAAGAATGCAACCAAGAAGAATAGTAGCAGACTCGGTTTGATTGAGTCTGTTAATGGGAGGTACTTAAATATAGCAACATCTCTCACGCCCTCTAGCACCGGCCTTAGCGGAATTCTATAACACATACGTTAAATGGACTCCATGATCCCAAAGGATCAGAAAATATTACACTGAATCCAATAAAACGCGTTTTATATGCAACGAAGGCAATCGTTTTCTTCCCAAAGGGAATTTTACATTCCGATGTTTCTCATTACAGAGCTGGTGCAGCCGTTCTGCGCATGCACGGAATGATTATCAATAGGAGCGCACGGCAAAATTACGATTTTTTTTTGCATGTCCGTACGCATTTAGTGTATAATATGCATAATATACTGACTAAAGGTTAGGGTTAGTATCACCATGGTTACAAACTATATACATTTAAGCTATTTTTCGTTCAAATTTAGTTAATCCGGTATATAACGGAGTCTGTAATATATCACGGGTGCACCAGCTCTGTTTTTAGTCACAGCCTTTACATTCAAACAAGATGTCAACCCAATAAGAATAAAATTTAACAACTACTACAATTTGATATATCGACGGTGTCTGTAAAAAAATCCGGTAACTGCAAAGTGGCAACGTTTCAGGGGACGATAAAAAATGTATAATTACTCTGTTATAGCAGTGGCGAGTCCCTTGGAACAAAGGTTGTTAGAAATAGTTTTAATCATGTTTTGTCAATGGTTTTAATATGATAAAATATAATTGTTGACGGTGGTTTTCAAGTTGTTTAAAACCCGTAAATGCTTACGCCGCGTTAAAACCCAGTATGTGCACCCTTCTGTAAGAGGTAAAAATCTCGAAAGTGAAACAGAGACGGGTATTGACTAAACAGAAATAAACGGGAAATTTTACATATACTGTTTATTAGAAAAAAAATATTGACAAATTTCAGTTACCGAGATTTGGATTGGCTTCGTCGATATACTTGAAGATTTTTCCAACTAGGCCCTTTTGTATTCCAAATATTTGATATAAAATAGTTGATATAACTGGTATATCATGTCATAAAATCAAAACCTTTGGTAGCTGATGGTGTTTAGCCGTGTAATTTTGTGAATTCAATTAACTTTTGATAAAACCTTGAACACTTCAATTTTCTCGATTTCCCCGAACCTACACCTGTCAGGTATCTAGAATGGCATGTCCAACAAAAACCTTAGCTTGGCAAACTGAACGAGCGTTTGAAGAAGCAAACTGGCACATGTTACAAGATGGTATACTTTGTGACGTCACGTTTTTGGCGGGAAGTAGCAAGAAAGAAGAAGTGAAAGCTCATAAATTTATTCTGGCGAGCAGAAGTCCTGTATTTTACGCGATGTTCTGTGGTTCACTAGCAGAGTCCAGCAATACAGTACAAATTCCAGATATAGAACCCGGGATATTCCGAGACTTATTAAGGTATGTTTGAACAGTGCGCTATCTGCAATACCTTATACAATAAATATTTCTGTAATTTAAACTTAAAGGCACATCTGACAGTTTCCTATATGTATATAGGCAAACATTTTCCTACAGACAGAATTTCTTTAAACTTTGAGTACTGACAGAGAATCAAGTTTAAAACGGAAGTATGTATTAAATATCATAGGTACCGGTGCTTGATTTTAAATAATCTGCCCTTGAAAATGATTTTATTCCATTATTTTCCGACTATCAAGGGCAGACATTTCATGACCCAGGCTGGGTACCTATGATTTGCTTTATTTTATATTTCTGTTTTTGATTTGATTCTCTGTCAGTAAACACATTTCAAGAAGAATTTCTGTCCGTATAAAAAAAATTTGCCCAATGTCAATATAGACACTGGCAATTGTCCTTGACTATGAACTTGACAAAATGATACCTCAATGTTCTGGTCTTTCCCATGGACCGAATTTCTTTAAACTTTTTATACTGAATGCAAATGATCACTTAAACAGAAATTTAAATTAAAATGAACAGTTTCCTTGCCTTAATCTTGAATGATCTGCCCTTGAAAATTGGATTTTTCAGTATTTTCTGATTTTCAAGGGCAGATAATTCAAGATCAAGCACCGGAACCTATGATTTTTAATACAAATTTCTGTTTTAAACTTGATTCTCAGCCAGTACACAAAGTTTAAAGAAATTCTGTCCGTTTCTTCTGCCAAATTATCATATCTTTTTATTTGAAAACTAAATATAAAAAGATTGAATTTGCAGTAATTTTCAAATGTTCTCACCGAAATGTTAAAGAATAAATAAATTCAAAAGATTGTTCACTTATTTGGATCTTTGTGATTATAGTGAATTTTTTGTATCAACGTCCTTTCACGTATTTTATACACATTTCATTTTAAAACTAGTCAATTTCTAATCAATGAATCATTTTGACAAAATTCAGTAAAATTTACTGTCAATTATAGATTTTTTCCCTCTTGTGGATTTTTTTTTTAATCTGAGAAAAAAAACGCAAAAAAAAGCTCTAGCCTTAGGTAACATTGTATTTAAAGTGTTTACGTTGTTGCGTAATTGGTCAAGGAAACCATATATTGAACCTCTTGCGCTAAAGATCTTTTGCACGAGTAAACAGAAACTTTTGGGTTATATATTGTATTTTAATATCAAGATTGTGATCTTTTTTCTGTTTTAAAGGTTCATTTATACCGAAGATTGCACAATCAACGAGGACAATGTCATGCCCCTTTTATACAGTGCCAAAAAGTATGAAACCAGCCGGCTTACCGAGAAATGTAAAGATTACTTAAACACCCAGCTTTCTATCGACAACGTCTGTGTCATACTACAACATGCACACAAGTTTGATGAAGGTGAACTAGAAGAAAAATGTCTTGAGTTTGTTCTTGAGAATGGAGAAAATGTACTAAAATCCGATGGGTTTTCTTCTTTATCAAAAGCAGTTCTTCAAAAAATCATCGAATCAGATAAGCTGAAAGCAGGCGAGTTAAATATTTACGATGCATGCAAGAGATGGGCAGTTCAGCAGTGTGAAAAGAAAGGTGATAAACGGGAGATTTTACCCGCTGATTTGAGAGCGAAACTTGGTGATTTGATCTACTTGATAAGGTTTCCTACATTGTCTATTGACGTGTTTTCAAAACACGTATCTAAAGATCAAATTTTAACAGCAGAAGAAAACGTGTCTGTTTTTCAAAGTATAGCAGAAGGTAGCTCAGATAATAACAAATATTCCTTTTGCAGCGCAAAGAGAAATGTTTGAACCTCAAAAGAAAGAATAACAATAACAAGATGCGACTTGAATAAAACAAGTCAGTGGGGCCAAGGAGGATCCCCAGATGTTCTAAATTTCCGTGTATCGCATCAGGCTAGAATTTTAGGTGTGAGTCTGTTTTCGCCTGGTACTCCGGGAACATTAGTAGGAAATCTCAGCTTGCAATGTTGCAGCTCAATATTAACATCAAAGAGCGATTTAAAGATATCGTTTCAGGAGTCAAAGTACAGCGAGGAAGTTTTATTTGATAATCCACAGATAGTAGAACCTGAGAAAGAATATTCAATTTATGCAGAACTTAAAGGTCCTAACACATATAAAGGCGAAAATGGTCTTGCGGAAGCTTCCTCAGGTATATTTAGTGTGCCTTTCTTCGGCAGTGAAAAGAGCAATAATGGCACAGATATAAGACATGGACAATTCTGGTCTCTCGTTTTTGATGTGTAAATGTATCTTGTGAGAACTGGACAAAGAAAAAAATACGTTTGTCAAACAATATGTTTAGAAAATTAAACATAACATCTAACTCACCTCATAAAATCGAGTTTCCTGTAATATGCGATAATTAAATCATAGTGGAGTGGTGTAACATTATCATTTGCCAGTGACATATATTCTCGTAAACGGAACTTGTTCTATGAAAGCGAAAAAAATGTCCTTTATGTGCAGCCTCTTTTACAGACGGCTCCAAGTACAAATATATATCTACTTAGATGCTATGCACAAATATTATAAGATAATCACAATAATTTAAACATTTGCGGTTTCTTTTAGCAAGGAGAAAGACATGACTGTTCTTATGTTTATTTGACTTAAAAGTAAAAAGGCATTGAACATTTCAATGTTTGATAAAAAGTGCAGTCATTTTGTTTCCACGGCAATATAACACAAAAAGTACATTTCATTTTATATTTAGATATTCATTTTTGTTATGTTTTCAAATTCTGAAAAAAAATCCTTTACCTTTTCCAATTGTAAGAAAAGAAACAATATCATATCCGCATTAAGTGTATAAACTAATACTTAAATTTAAAAGCCTTTTAGGGTACATGTATTGTCAACCAATAAGCCATTTACACACTTAACGCCTGCCTACACTGTCACCTTTTATAAATTTCAGCCTTACGTTTTTCAACAGTGATCCGATTTTAAAAGTTCTTTCAACTTAAAACTTTATGGAGTGATATAGCTTTCATATAAAATCAACTCGGTCAAACCGAGTCTGCTATTATTTTGACTGGTTGCCTACTACTCTTCAAATGATATTACTTCCGTCCCCCCCCCCCCCCCCCCACACACACTTTTTTGCCATTTACCACTTCCTCCCCCTCTATCTATTATGAATATATTTGGCATAAATTTATATGTATATACTTGTTAGAGTTTTGAAGCAACACGTCTGTAATATTTTCCATTACGGCTTCATTTTGTTGTGGGCCTACTTTACAAATGCGTGGCTCTAAGGTTGTGTTTTTGGTGCTCTGTGCTTCCGAGAAAACTACCCTTACCTATTATCTTTTGTAGAATCAGTCCTTCCTCTTTAACATATTGTGTAGGTAGGTCATCAGAATGGACAACGTGAGCTTAGAAACATTTCAACAATTATCTGACCTTCAGTCGAACGTGGAATGTATTTGCACATACGAGGGGCGTTCAATAAATAATGATACTCCGTGAGTAGTTCCGTAACCGGTGGTTATTTTTGAATGCGGTTTTCAGCACATTATAGGACAATTTATTGGAACAAAATGCTACATGAATGATAAAATTCTGCAGATTCAAAGTAAAAAATATATAATTATTTGAGTGAGATATGTACTGAGGTATACTGGACCATAGCAAAAATAATTATAACTTAAGTTTTTCCTGGGCATTAAGAGTCTCAGAATAATAGAATAACTTGTAAAATCACAAGATTATATCATTTTTCTACGAGGTACAGCAGTATGTGATGAGTTTGAGTTTGTTTTAACAGCTTATTGCGTTTTTCATTTTACAACTAAACTAAAACATCTAAACTCGAGGTTGATTCCATATTGAATGAATGAATCGAGAGCGATTAATCTAAGTTATAAGAACTTCATTCGCAATCGAGAATTAAGAAATTAGTATCGACTTAAAATACAAGAATTTTTTTTCAAAGATGAACATCACATCTGACAGAGTTGCAGAGGTTTATTGTACTCAATTTATCATTTTCGAGTAAAAATATACACACTCCAATACTGTTATCGTTTTTTTTAATTTAAATTTTCAAATGTTTATAAATGTAAAGATGAGGATTTGTTTTAACTGTTTAGACTGAAAATTGAACTACAGGTGTAGTTCTTGAATAGTAGAATCAAGGAATTGCATATTACAATCTCAATATTTTGGACATAAAATGGTCCACTATACCTGAGTACACCTCATTCAAATGATTATGTTTTTACTTTGAATATACAGAGTTTCATCATTTATATGGCATTTTGTTTCTAACGAATTGCTCTATAATGTGCATTTAAAAATAACCATCGGTTACAGAACTACACACGAAGTATCATTATTTATTGAACGTCCCTCGTACATAAGTTATCAATAAACGAAATACATTTGATCACGAGAGGACCATACTAGTAATTAACCTATATCGCTCACCGGAGTTTCACAGCTTAAATACGTATGGTAAGAAATAATTCTGTAACATTACTTTGTAAATTGGTCTGCATATTTAGTGGAGAAGATTTTCAAAGTTTTCCATAGTCATATTAGGATAACCAGACTCGTCTCTAGTAACCATGTTTATTTCCGATGCCTAGGCAGCCAGCGTTGGTCCGAGAGCTCACGGACTTTTATTGCAACAGTTGAGGCCAAAAGAAGTTTATACATTTTTGGAAACAATATTTTATATCCTCCATGAAAACCCATTTCTTAAGTGTCAAAGCCGTGCCTATCTATATTTTGTTCACTTATGTTTGTGATAGGGGAGGTAAAACTCACTTGTAAAAATTTAGGGGGTAGGGTAAAGTTTACGTCTACCAGTTTTTTCACTGTTTAATTACAGTAGCTATCTAATTGTCAGTAAATGTATATATGTCAACCAATGTCAGCAAAAAGAAATTCATCAAAAAGGAATGAAGGGAAAACTTGATATTTAAGGTCAAAGGTCAAATTTTTGTACAAATCACAAATTTTGGCATATTTGAAATTTATTTTTATTCTTAAAAATTAGTTTGTTATCATAAGTCACTCAGCTTTATATATGTAATGTGCATATATCAGCCAATGTCAGAAATGCAAATCTTATTGCAAAACGTCAAGGTCAATCCTGATAATTGAAGGTCAAAGTTCATTTTCATGCAAAAATGTGAAAAATGTTACCTTACTTTTTCTAACCTTTTTGATATGTATTCACATTGTTAGTCATTGAAGTCAATTCGTTTTAATGTCTGTATGTCAGGCAAAGTCAGCAGTGCAGATGTAACCCCAAAACTGCCAAGGGTTAAGCTTATATCAAAGGTCAAAGGTCCATTTTGTGTGAAAATTTTCATGAATAACTTCCTGTTTGAAATGTAACAGTTATTTCTGATCATTATTTGTAATTGCTCGTGATTTATTTTAATGTATATATGTCCCACAATGTCAATAATAAAGATATGGTCTGAAATCAGACAAGTTCAAATGTGATATTAAGGGTCAAAGGTCATTTTCAAGTAAAAGAATGAAAAAATAGCTCTTTTACTTTCTTCTTGTTAATAATCTGTGTCGATATTAGTCAACGATACCAGTTCATTTTAATGTATAAAAATTAGGCGATGTCTGGTATGCCCATATTATTTCAAAACATTCAAGGTCAACCATAATATCAAAGGTCAAAGGTAAAAAAGTAAGTAAAATGTTGCAATAATTTCACCTGTTTGTGATAATTTTTATTGTTTAAAAGTATTTGTTTTGTCATTTTAGTAACTGATCGTTGTTCATTTTACTGTATATATGTCAGGCGATGTCATGGAAGAGAAAATAAGTCAAGGTCGAACCTGGTATTAAAGGTCAGGGGTCATTTTTGTGTAAAAGATCAAATTGTAGCATACATACTGTGTCATTACTTTGTTCAAAAATAGTAGCTCTTGTTATAAATTTCTGTTAGCAATTAATTTTAATGTATACATGTCAAGCAAGGTCAGGAATGTAGGTCTTATCCAAATAAGGCAAAGCCAAATATATTATCAAAGGTCAAAGGTCAAATTTGCGTAAAAATTAGCAAAAAACAGTATTTTTGCAATGATTTTTCTTTATTTTTTGAGGGTAATTCAAAACTATTAACTAATTATTGTTCATTTTAAAGTATATATAACAGATGATATCATTCTTGAAATAATAATGAAAAATTAGTCAAGGTCAAATCTGACATTAAAGGTCAAAGGAGAGGGCCTTCAAAAAACTCGCCATTATGAAAACAACTGGCTGGAACAAGTTGGGGAGCAAATACAAAGATCCTCTGCAAGTCTACACAGGCAAAGTACGGCCCATAGCAGAGTACGCATCAACCTCATTGGTAGTTGCTTCCAAAATCAGTAAAGATAAACTGGACAAGGTTAAATTTTAGGTCTGGGGATAATCCTGGAGCAATGAAAACAACTCCAATAAAAGAAATGGAAAAGACAGCCAACCCTGAGCCATTAGACGAGAGTACAAAGCTTTTGTGCATGTAGAGAAGGCAAAGGGACTACCATCCCACCCACTCCACTCAAAACTCGAGAGCAGAACCGAGAACAGACTGAAAAGACAGAGTTTAAACCACATCGTCAAAGAACTGCAAAAAGGGAAAACATCAGCATTGGACACAGAGACAGAGCCGCTCGAGCCCAATGAATGGGTTCCCAGACAGTGTGCTCCCAAGATCAGATTGGAGGTGTCAGGAGTAGAAGAAAAGGGAACGCAACAATATCTTACACTAGAAATGTTCAATAACCGCTATCCAGCACACTCTTGGATCCAAGCATATACCGATGGATCAGTGGAAAAGGCAGTTCAGAATGCTGGGAGTGGTGCCTACATCAAATTTTCAGACAGCTCCTATCTCACACTCTCTCATCCAGTCGCCAAGAGATGCTCAAACTACAGATCCAGATGCAAGCCCACACATCGGCGACACTCGAACTGTATGAGCGAGAAGAAAAGGGACAATGTATTCCTAACAGACTTCAAGTCAGCTCTTCAGGCTCTCTCAGCAGTCCATCAGACAACTTAATTGGGCTGCTGTTGAAAAACATCAATCTCCTGTCTGAGAACAACAATGTAGCATTTCAGTGGAATCCTACACATGTGGGCATAGCTGGAAATGAAGCTGCACACAAACTTGCAAAGGAAGCAACCAGGCAAATACAGCCCCAACTTCCAACTTCATACAGGGAAGCTCCGACTCTGAGGAAGAACAGCTTTGCATCAGACTAGAAGAACATAAATGGAGGCTACCTGCCAAATCAAGACAGTTTACACAAGCTAAACAGGCACAGCCAATTAACTGTCTTCCGTCTGCGCACTGAAGACTGTGACCTGAGAAAACATATACAGAAGCTGGGTGTTGCAGAGAGCTAAATGTCAGTGCTGATCAGAGGAACAAACACCGTTATACATTCTGCAGAGCTGTTCCTATCTGGAAGAAGCACGCCAGAAAGTTTGGCCAACATACATCCCGTTTGAGACCAAGCTGTGGAGAGATGCCAGCGACCTGCATAATACGGTGCAGTTCATTGCTGCAACTAATCATAAGATATAAAACGGCCATAAGAAGATGGAACGCAGTAAGGAAGTAAGTAAGTAAAGGTTAACATTAAAATGAAATAACATCAAGTTATAACAAGATATGTTTGAACAAAGAAATAAATTAACAGTGCTATCTCTTGAATTTATTACCCGAAAATGAATTTTAAACTTTAACATCAGGGCTGACCTCGACTCATGTCTTATGATATTTTCAATGTTGACATTGACCCATATATATACATGTATGAAACTTCAAGGAATAACCATAAGATACTAATAATGACAAAATACCTTTAGACAATGAAAAGTATTTTAAAAATGCTTTTTTGCGATCTTTCACGCAAATTTCACCTTTTACCTTTGATATAAGCTTTAACGATTTCTGTTTTTTAAATTAGATCTGCATTGCTGACACTGACTTACAAATAAACATAGGACAGAATTATTTTCAATGAACAAAATGACAAGATAATTTTTAACGAAGAAGAAATTAAAAATGCTTTATTTTGAATATTTACATGAAAATGACCTTTGACCGTTAATGTCAGGTTTGACCTTGACTAATTTTTCATTATTATTTCAACAGTGATATTGTCTGTTATATATACTTTAAAATGAATAATGATCTGTTTTACTAGTAGTGACAAAAATAACCTACACAATACAGAAAAATCATTGCAAAATTGCTATTTTTGAGAATTCTTACACAAATTTGACCTTTGACCTTTGATAATAGGTTTGCCTTTGACTTATGAACAGCGATCAGTTACTAAAATGACAAAGCAAATACTTTTAAACAGTAAACATTATTACAAACAAGTGATGTTATTGCAACATTTTACTCACTTGTTTGACCTTTGACCTTTGATATTATGGTTGACCTTGAATGTTATGAAATTATATGTGCATACTAGACATTGCCTAACATTTATACATTAAAATGAACAGATATCGTTGACTAATATCGACAAGATATTACCAACAATAAGAAAAGAGCTATTTGTCATTCTTTTACATGAAAATGACTTTTGACCCTTAATATCACATTTGAACTTGTCTGATTTCAGACCATATCTTTATTATTGACATTGTGGGACATATATACATTAAAATAAATCACGAGCAATTACAAATAATGACTAGAAATAGCATTTATATTTCAAACAGGAAGCTATTCATGCAGTTTTTCACACAAATTTGACCTTTGACCTTTGATATAAGCTTTACCCTTGGCAATTTTGGGGTTACATCTGCACTGCTGACTTTGCCTGATATACAGATATTAAAACGAATTAACTTTATTGACTAATAATGTGGATACATATTAAACAGATTAAAAAAGTAAAGGTAACATTTTTCACATTTTTGCATGAAAATGAACTTTGACCTTCAGTTATCAGGGTTGACTTTTACGTTTTGCAATAAGATTTGCATTTCTGACTTTGGCTGATATATACACATTACATAAGTAAAACTGAGTAACTTATGATAACAAACTATTTTTCAAGAATAAAAATAAATTTCAAATATGCCAATATTTGTGATTTGTACATGAATTTGACCTTTGACCTTAAATATCAAGTTTGCCCTTCGTTCCTTTTTGATGAATTTCTTTTTGCTGACATTGGTTGACATATATACATTTACTGACAATCAGATAGTTACTGTAATTAAACAGTGAAAAAACTGGTAGATTTAAACTTTACCCTACCCCCTAAATTTTTACAAGTGAGTTTTACGTCCCCTATCACAAACATAAGTGAACAAAATATAGATAGGCACGGCTTTGACACTTAAGAAATGGGTTTGCATGAAGGATATGAAATATTGTTTCCAAAAATGTATAAACTTCTTTTGGCCTCAATTGTTGCAATAAACGTCCCTGAGCTCTCGGACCACGTTCTCCAACTAACTAATTTACTGTAAAGAACCATCAAAGAAACCTTAATACCAAATTTCATCGGCTTCAGTTTTAGACGAAATGTCATTTACGGAAATGTTAACGGACCTTAGACGGGCGGATGGACGGCGAGTGGTTACAATAGCTCCTTTTATGCACGCTGTGACTGAAGAGTTAAAAATAAAAGAAATACATATCGTACACTACATGTCCACTGTCTGAAGATTTCTTTTCTTGTACATTTTTTAAAACATTGACTATTATTTCACTGAATACTACTGTTCATCAGGGCTCAAGTGGCATTTTACAACTACACCGTTTGCTCATTGTTCGTAACCACAACTACACTATTTGCTCATTGTGCGTAACCATAACTACACTATTTGTTCATTGTCAGTAACCACAACTACACAACACTATTTGCTCATTGTCACTAACCACAACTACACTATTTGCTCATTGTCCGTAACCACAACTACACTATTTGCTCATCGTCTGTAACCACAACTACACTATTTGCTCATCGTCCGTTACCACAACTACACTATTTGCTCATCGTCCGTAACCACAACTACACTATTTGCTCATCGTCTGTAACCACAACTACACTATTTGCTCATCGTCTGTAACCACAACTACACTATTTGCTCATCGTCCGTAACCACAACTACACTATTTGCTCATCGTCTGTAACCACAACTACACTATTTGCTCATCGCCTGTAACCATCACTACACTATTTGCTCATTGTCCGTAACCACAACTACACTATTTGCTCATTGTGTGTAACCACAACTACGTACTATCTGCTGATCGTCCGTAGTCACAACTACACTATTTGCTCATTGTCCGTAATCACAACTACACTATTTGCTCATTGTGCGTAACCACAGCTACACTATTTGCTCATCGTCCGTAACCACCACTACACTATTTCCTCATTGTCTGTAACCACAACTACACTATTTGCTCATCGTCCGTAACCACAACTACACTATTTGCTCATTGTCAGTAACCACAACTACACACCACTATTTGCTTATTGTCCATAACCGCAACTACACTACTTGCTCATTGTCCGTAACCACAACTACACTATTTGCTCACCGTCCATAACCACAACTACACTATTTGCTCATTGTCCGTAACCACAACTACACTATTTGCTCATCGTCCGTAACCACAACTACACTATTTGCTCATCGACCGTAACCTCAACCACACAACTTGTTCATCGTCCGTAACCACAACTACACTATTTGCTCATCGTCCGTAACCACAACTGCACTATTTGCATGCTCATCGTCCGTAACCACAACTACACTATTTGCTCATTGTCCGTAACCACATCTACACCATTTGCTCATTGTCCGTAGCCACAACTCAGTAACCACAACTACACCGTTAGCTCATTGTCTGTAATCGAATTTGAAAAAAAAATCACCAAACATATTTAAGCAGCTTAGAATACATTCCTCACACGAACTGTTCTTAAATTTAGCGAAACAGCTCAGTAACGTATGGTGGCTGATTTCTGCCATTTCGTGTGTTCGTGTCGGCGAGGCGATATGTCGAAGTAACGAAAACACGAAAGGTCGAAATAATGCTTATTTATCGTGTGTTCGCCTTTCGACTTTTGAGGCGAATACACAAAGTAACGAAACATTGAAAGCGAAATAACGAAATTTCAGAGGCGAACGCACGAACTTTTGTATTAATCACTTTTCGTGTCGGCGGGTATTAAATCTTCGTGTTGTCGCCCTTCTTTTGTCATGTCTTCGTGTATTCTGAAAACGGTGTTAAACCCAAAACAAACAAAACTAATTTTACATTTAGGCCTAAGTTGTCCACGAACAAGTAAAATGCAAATGAAGAAATATTTTCAATGAAAAAATGTTTTCCTTCACAAAACAACAACAGCAACAATACTAATATCAGAGAACGGGATGAGATGTTTGTATGTAAATGTTACATCAGTGACTCTTTAAAGTCATGCTACAAAATCCGGAGTGGAGTACTAGATTAGAGTCTCGAGTGAGTTTTTAGAGTGACCTTGGAGGGAAAAACACGCAGAAGAATTTAGGGTCAAAATCAAATGATTTATTTCGTTTTCTCATGTCAGATATGAAGGTCATTAAGTGGTGAAACGAGGGTGATGACGGATAATTATTGCTGCGTTGGCTGGTGATAGTGTTCATGCAAATTATATATTGCCATTTTCAATACTTTTTATAATGCTGTTAACAATATTGATAGCACTTATGACGATGGTGTCGTTGTTGCTATGTTGTTGTATTTAAAAAGGGAGCGAAAATGATGAAATGTAGTTATGCTGCTATTTCATGATGATTTTGTTTTGACTTTGTTTTTGTTGTTGATGCTGCTGCTGGTGACGATGCGAATGCTGATGATGACAGTGATGACAGTTCTAGCTCTGTCAGGATGCTTTTGATGTTGACGATTTTAGCGATGAAGATGTTTTCATGATAATGTTGTCAATGAAATAAGAATATTGGCATGTAGGTGATAATGATGATGATTTATATTGTTGTTGATAATGAAAGTTAATGATATTTGTTATGATAAAAGTGTTATTAAAACATTTGGTTGAGTTGAGACTTAAATTCAGTGTAATAACTGTATATTAATCCTTAATTTTTAAATAATTTTAATCACCAACATCGACATTAGAAAAACATATTTTGTTGTTTTTAGCAATATTTAACACGAAACCTAGCAATAGAATTTCTTTTCAAATTATTTAGTATTAGATTTGAATTTCTCAACAAAATATCATCATACCAATTCGGACAACATTTTTTGTAGTAGACTTATAAAAACATTAACTGCGTTTACATTATGCATCAAACACACTTGGCTTTTCAGTACAAGTAATTGCATCATTCCATTACTGCATGCCGTGGGACTCCTCTATCACCCAACTAATTACCAAACCTTCTGATCAGTAATAATTCTTGAAAGTTAACAGGCATCATTGATTCATCTTCAAATTGTTTTATTAATGTGTGTCTGATAAAACTCATTCACTGTGTACTCCTTTATGCTATGATGCATTGAAGTGTCACTGAAATTTGAATGATATTATGTAAATTAATGTCATCATCATTTACCCTATCACCACTTTTATCACAGCCATCATCATCACCACCTTCAACTTCATCACCACCACAACTATAACTGCCATAATCATCATTACAACTAAACTCATCTCAAGCATGACCAAAATCATCATCATCATCATCACCAACATCATTACAAAGATCATCATCATCACCATCATCATGATTATTATCATCATCCTCATTATCATCAACAAAATCATCATTTGTCATCGCATCATCATTTTATCATAGTTAGTTTGACTTAAGTTTTTGCTGATGACCAAGATTAAAAATATTGTTTTGTTGGACGATAACGGTTTGTTGTTGTTATTGTTGTTGATGATGACTATGGTGATAAAGGTGTTTGTATTATTGTTAAAAATAATGATACTGATTGAAAATTTAAACGATTCTGTTGCTTAGAATTTTCAATGATTTTGTCTATGAATGATGATAAATTGGTTTCCAGGATAACAATAATGATGACAATGATGACGATAACGTAGTTGCTGGTCCTAAAAGACATAAAACAGCAAGCCATAATAAACAATATCACCAACATCTTAATAATTATAAGTATAACTACCTGTCTCGCATTACATTAAATTTGATTCGTTATCCCAGCAATCGCTATTCTTCTTATTGTTTGCAACAGCAACAGCCCCAGCCATTAATTATTATTACTTCGTCTGATGTGATTTCACTAATAATATACCATTGCTTTTAATCTAAAAGCTTTTTAAACTTTGGATGAACAACTAAAAGTAGACTCCAAGGTCACTCCAAATTCACTGAAAGACTCCACTCCATATTTTGTATTATGCCCTTGATACCGTTAACCGGAAGTTAATTGTAAACGTTGAGTATAGACAAATATTAAAATCGAAAGTAGGCTTTAAAAGGTAAGCTTAATTGATTTTCTCCTATTCTGATCATAAATGATTATTTAGATAAAGATTTGTGGCTCTTTGGGTTTTTACTCCATATACTTGAACATCTATAAATATATGTTTTAGATTCTATTTGTGTAAATATGTAAACATTAACTGTAAAGTCCCCGGTTAGGTCCTATTCCAAACCAGTTTTCAGAAAATGAAAATGGGACTAATGCTTCAACATGTACAATTCGTTTTTTATACATTGAATTTCATCAGTAGACCTTTATTAAATTGCCAATAAAAGTACATCGTCTGATTAACGAAATATCGCTTACTTTACTTATTTAAATTTTCCCGACCTCCACGTTGCTCATATATGTAGTATCGAATATGACTAAAAGTAGTAAACTGGAGCGTACAATACACTTACAAGTCAAATGGTTTATCGCGGCCAGAAATTTGTACAAACCGGACAGAAGTTGCGAAATTGTCATTTGTGCAGGAAAGAAGCGTTTACCATAATGTCCAGTACTGGACAGGTATAGTGACATACTACATAGATATCATGCTTTCTGTTTATGCAGGTAAACTTGTGTTTGGTTAAATTTCAACAGAGCACAATTGTCTGAACAGTGTACAAACTCATTACTATTTTTTCAGGCAAGGGTGGAAAAAAAGTGGTAGACAATGAAAGCAGTAACATTTTTATTAAAAAAAAAAAATAAACAGTGAGACAAACATTTCCAACATCTTTGGACGGTTCAAAAATTCCATGTTAAACATACGATAAAGCCCGAAACGCATGAAAATGTTCCGAATGTAAATCGGGTGAAGTAGGCGCTCTATGTATAGAGTTAGATTATGGCATACAGACACTAAATAGCCTGAGCACCTATGAAAAAATGGTAGTCGCATAATGGCGGATTCAAATAGTTCTCAGTTTTTTTTGCTGTAAGAAGGATTTTTCCTTGAAATCATTGCTAATATTGGTTGAAATCATATTGCATGCCTATACTTGACATACTGGTAGCATTTGCATGTTGAAAAAAGACTCCAAACTGATTTAACATGTGAAATTTATTCATACAGCCCTACCCTAAATTGTGATTGTCATTTCAGTGTAAAAATTACGGTGTGTCCGTTTGACCAGAAATATTTTTCTTGCCTCAAACATGACCCCTACTTTTCTTTGGATATTTTTACAGTATAAATGTTGCTCTACAAGAAAATGTAAGTTAAAGAAATTTAAAATGGGTCTAGGTTAGACTTACAAAGTCTGTTGAGATCAAATAGTCTGTAATAATATTAATTTCCTCACACTGACACTAAATTATTTTCTCAGAAAAACATTTCCTCTCTAGGCTCATCTCAACAGAGAGTTAGAGACAGAGGCAAGAGATATTGTAAATTTTTTTAGAAAGTGGTATCAGAGAGGATTGATTTTATGGCCAGGTGCTTTACATTCAATGACTCGAACGACTGATGCCAGTCTAGGTCTAGGTGTGTATTGCAGCATTGTGAAAACTTGTCATTTTATATAGAATATATAGTGGTGGCTATTTAGTGTGTTATAACCTACATTTATAAGAATTGTCACCCGGTAGAATTACTAAAATTTTCTGTCGTCTGCAAATAAAAAAAAAATTGTAAACATGGCACATCAACCTAGACAATTGATTTTTGAAAGAATTAAGCAAAAAATAAATGATAATTCTATACCGGTGGGGAAAAAGGGTGTCGGAAATGGTTTTGGTTGTACGACAGTAAATTAAAAATCCTAGCTATGGAAAAATAACCACAAAACTGCCTGGAGAAACTGTCAGAAAACATATTATGTGCACAGACTTATGTGTCAGGCCACTAGAAATATTTTAAAAATACCCAAAGGGCCCTACACGTGTCGCATATATGCCACTTTTCACTGTGTGTGAACCCGGAACATTTGAGCATTGAACCCCAGTTCATAAATAATGAAAGGCAGAAATTTGGGGACCAATGCTCAGGTCATAAGTTTAGGGAGTTTTCTTTCAAGGACTGTATTCTATGGTATACAGTAGTTTACTATTTTTGTATAATATTTTTGATAAATATAGCACTATTATATACAGAACTTATACAAGGCTTATTTACATTTGTGCGGTTAATATAACTTGTTATATGTGTGCAGTGCCGGCTCAGCTGGCCACAAGGCAGCACAATAATTTTACTTATAACCATCTTATTTCATCCTAATAATCACACTCTATGCATAAGCATGATCTTTTAGGTGTGGGGTGCTAGAAAAGTCAGGCTTGTGGTCAGTGAGACCCTTTGAATAGTGTAAATCTGTATGTAATTTGTACCTATACTGGCGTGATGCAAAACGACTGCGTCTTGCTCGCGATATGTACCTAGTAGTTTTACGCAACTTGTCGTAGTACTCTTTTCTTAAAGGTGTCTGATAACAGAAGAGCCATGTACAGTTTTACACCATTTACCCTAGCTTAAGGATAACAGTGTCAGCAAGCCCATGATTTAGTCTTAGAATCTGGCCATGGATACGGCCATGGCAGTTGCGGAGAAATGTAATTTTTTTGGGGCAAGCATGCATTATAGGATCTGTTCACTGCTTCACATTTCTGTGTAGATGTTAAAAATTTAGTTTTTTCTATGCTTTCTGGACCAAGGAGAATTTCAATACATTTCCTGAGTAAAGTCTCATCATCATCAGTCATTTTAAGCCTGACATTGTCTGGCATATAGTTTTTTGCTTTTCTGTAGTTGCCAGAACAACCAAGCTGTATTTAGAACATGAGGTACCACAGTAACCTTTGAAACATAGTACTATTGCTGAAATTATATTAGGCATTTTGTGTTTTATTACTTTCAAATTGCTTTTGTACTTCTTATGTGCACTTGATAGCTCTGAAACACACCTAGATTTAATAGATAGAGCAAATCTGTTTTTTAGATTAGACTTCTGTTTACCACGGAACATTTTGTCACTAAATGGTGCCCGGTTAATTTGCCTTTTTAGAGAATTTGCTAGGTGCTTTACATCTTTCAAGTGCACAGTTTTAGTTCCTTGACCTTTGTCTACACCAGAATGACCTTTAGATCTCCATCACCTGTGTGGTGTGAAATCTGAAGATCTTTAGTAATATCCTTAGATACCATTTCATTCCATTTGGCTTCATCACCAATGGATTGGGCCTCATCTAAATTTGCTGTACAGTGGCCTGGATGATTGGGGCACTTTACATTTTTATACCCTTGATTTCTTAACTTAGAAGCAGCTGTACATGCTTTAACACCAACAAATGCACCAATAATTGACTTTCTATGTGTATTATTTTCACAATAGTTGTTGCGACAATGGTGCCAGCTTGAAAGGGCGTACTTTCGGAGTTAAACAAGGGATTATTGTAGCAGGTGTCCCCTTCGGTTAAGACTTCTAAAGCTATTTGAATTACCACATTTTGCATTTTCCTGTTTAAGTGACTGTCTTACTTCATGCATATTCTGTTTGTTAAGGGTTTCAATGTTTTCACCAACTTTATTTGACAATCTTTGCATACCAGTAACACAGGGTGGAATTATCTCAGCATGGGCCAGTAATCTAGCTGCACCTGTATTACCTATTGGGGTTGTCATTACACCTAACTGGAAGCCAACATTGATTTTAGCAGCTTTTCTACCTCTTCCTTACTTTTCAACCTCATCATAAAGCTTATAATATTTACTAATATAGCTACATTTTGAGCATTTAAGCCGCTCTTCCCAAGCTAAATTCCATTTACGAGAAGATTCAGCATCAAAATTCAGATTGCCATCACTTATGTTTTCACCAGTGCAATGCCTTTTTATTTCAGAGTTAAACATTTCCTGTAGCAGCTTAGGACAGTACAGTTTGTGAGTTAACAGATCAGGGTGAGCCTCAGTGTTTCCTGGTGTACTGTACTCATCCGCCAACTTAGGACAGCTGTTTAGTGATCGCAGAGGTGCGACACCCGTTTCAGAGCCATTTACATCATTTAGTGTAAGTAAACCTTCGTTATCATTAACCCTTGACTCAAATGTCTCTTTTGTAAGTCTAACATACTTTTTTTGCAGTAACACTTGTCTGACTAAGTAAAGAAATGTTAGTTTTACCTTCATGATTTACCCCCTTTTTAAATCCGACAAGTCTGTTACGACTTTTACGGGAAAATTTCCGTGGCATCTCACTTGAAGAGTGGCTTATTTCTTAACAAAATGATTATTTACACTAAACCTGTTTTTTTCTATTTTATTTTCTAAATTATGTGTTTAGTAACAAGGCATGCAGAAACTTAACTAACATTTCAGGAGGATTCCTGTGTCTGACAGTACTGAACCTGAGGAATTTCACACATTTTTGAGCAGAGACCAGGTGTGCAGTATCAACACCTTTTTAGTTACATTTTGACATGAATAGTTGGAGAGAACTTGAATACCATGGCCATGAGATATGACTTTAGCTATTGAATGCAAAAATATGCAGTATTGTTGCATTTGTGATGAAAAGAAAGACAATTTTCCCATTTTTTACTGAAAAATAAGCTTTTTTTTAACAAAAAAAAAAAAAATTCACTAAACACTAATTTTGTTCTATATTTTATCACAGTTGCATAATTATAAGTTTTTTTTTCAGTGAAGTTGTCTATTCCGCACTTGCTGGTGGTATATTTGATGTAATATCTTACGTTTTTTTTTTGAAAAAAAAAAACAGCGTTTAATGACTATATGTGATTCAGCCAAATTTAACGGCTTAAACCGCAGTCTTTGGACAAAATGATGGCTGTACAAAAATAGTGATTTTGAGAAAACTACTGGTTTGTTTGGGCTGAAACTTGTTTTATAAGCTGAATATAGATGAAACTTCACATAGAGAGCAAAAAAGCTGAACTTTTTTTTTCATATTTCCTTATGCGTCTTGATACTGTTCAGAGGGGTCGGTCAATTGTGGGTTATTGATTACTCTGGGCGAGTCTACTTACTTATTACTTGAGGATGAAAAAAACGTGTTTTTTAAATGTTGCTCTTAAACAAGGGTGGCGGTTGAACTACAAAAAGTACAACAACAGTTAATTCACAACAAATCGAACGGTATGTTTTATAATCAGTAGAAGCTAGTCGTATTTACGCTTATGAGACCTGTTTCACCCATAAGTAAAGAATTCACAGGTCCATCAAGAAATATTTTCCCCAGCGCGCATATACTTCACCTATTCTATATGATCGCGGCCGCGATCATTTAGAGGCTAGCCCGACCTCCATAAACTCGGCTATTTCCTGTCGTTTCCGGAATCACTATTGCTGGCATGTCTACCTACAGACACTGATTTAGTGAAATGGCTTCGAAATGATGTAAACTTTGCGACCATGCAAATAACATAAAATGATACGTTTGTAATTAACGCTGTAACATTTTACCGTAATTCAGTGTCACACATAGTAGCATGTAATATAATCTTGATCAACTGACATGGGTGCAAGACATTTTGAACGGGTAGCATTGCTGAATACTCTAGGTGATGCACAGGGTATAAATAAACAATTATTTGCTGCAGAACAGAGCAGGAAAAAAGTATGGCATGGTGATTCGAAATATCCCATAATTAATGTTTTTGCTTAGTACATTTTTTTTTTCACAAACATTTCAAAATGTAGATAAGTATATAATAAACATCATACCAATGTATTATTTATATGCATACATTACAAAACAATCAAACAAGCCCCTCTTTCTAACAGAGTGCAAGTCTATATTTTTTGGCAAAACTTCACCAGTCAATATACAATATTCTTATACTGTGTTTATGGCTGGAAAAATAGGTAGATGTAAAACACCTATGCCTGTCTAATGTGCACATATAGTTAAAGTCTACAAAAGTAACTATTTTCTAATTTTCGCCGGAGGGTTTGTTTTCATCAGCTGATAGACATTTAGAGTGACAGGCATTATAGACTGATTCGGAATACTGAAGTTGACTGTACCAATCTGATAAATTGTGTAAAAGAGGGACGGTATTAATTGTTTTGGAGAAAATGGCCTCTAAATACTACAAGTATTGTAATATAGTAAATATAGGCCAACCCAAAACCATTTGATACCGGCCTCTGTGGTGTAGAAGCTTTGTTAAATCCAATAAATATTTGACAGAACATTGGCATAGTTTTAAATTTTGTAGATTTTCTGTTGAAATGGCAAGTCCAACAGCTTGGCAAACAGAAAGATCATTTGAACAGACAAACTGGCACATGTTGCAAGATGGCACACTTTGTGACGTCACTTTCTTTGTCGGGAATGAAAAGAAAGAAGAAGTGAAAGCTCACAAGTTTATCCTGGCGAGCAGAAGTCCCGTATTCTATGCTATGTTCTGTGGTTCACTCGCAGAGTCAAGTAAAATCTTACAAGTTCCAGATATAGAACACGAGATATTCCGAGTATTATTACAGTATGTTTGCCAATTTTGCACTATATTTTCTCCATAAATAGAATTTTTATAAGTGAACTTTTTTTCTGAAAGCCACTAAATATTATTTCATGCATTTTTCTCATCTGAAATTTCACATTTATCAGCTATTTTAAAAATCACTGAGATTGCTTTAATTTTATGTGCATTACTGTAGCGTATATTAAATAATTCAGTACACCACTTTGTTCCAGGCCACTTGTTGCTTTTTTATCCTCAAAATTGTTTTATTTATTGATACTTCAAGTATATGACATTAAAAATGGTTGGTTCTCATGCCGGACTTCATTGATATTTCGTTTTGCAGATGCTTCTTTTTGAACATCAAAATAAGAAATAATTAAATTTAAAAATTTTCAAATGTTTTGTACAAAGTACGAGTATAAAAAAATACGTATCTAGTTTTTTTCCACGTATTTTATACACAATTCATTTATACAACTAATCATTTTCTGTATATGAATAAGTAAACAGAAATATTCCATTATATTAAGATAATATGATCTTCGTTCTCAATGAATTTAAAGGTTCATCTATACTGAAGACTGCACAGTCAACGAGGACAACGTCATGCCCATTTTATATAGTGCGAAGAAATACGAAACCAGTCGGCTTACAGAGAAATGTAAAGATTACTTAAATACCCAACTCTCCACGGACAATGTCTGCGTCATACTACAGCATGCACACAAGTTTGATGAAGCTGAACTAGAACAAAAATGTCTTCAGTTTATTTTTGACAAGGGGGATGACGTACTTAAATCCGATGGATTTTCTTCTCTACCAAAAGAAGTACTTCAGAAAATTATCGAATCGGATAGTCTCAATGCTGATGAATTAAGTATTTACGATGCATGCAAGAGATGGGCAGTTGAGCAACAGAAACCAAAAAGCAGAAAACCGGTATATTCTGAAACTGAACTTAGACAGGAACTAGGGGAATTAGTATATTTTATAAGGTTCCCTACAATGTCGTTAGAAACATTTGCAAAACGTGTAGCCGTAGAAGACATTTTAACACCAGAAGAAAAGGTCAGTGTTTTTCAAAGTTTAGCAGGTGTCTACACTAAAACGCTGTTACATCGATTTCGTAATACTAAACGTAAACGAGTCTTAAAGTTGTCAAGATTCGATTCAAGCTACCCCAGCGGTTGGACTTATGCCGGGGCTCCAGATGCAATTAACTTTAAAGTGTCCTGTAAGTGTACACTTTTAGGTGTAAGTCTGTTTGCGCCGTGTGTGACGGGAACGGTAGAGGGAGAAGTTAGTTTAAAAAATGGAACTTCGACTTTAGCATCTAGAAGTGATGTTAGGATAGAATATGAGCAGTCGAAGCACGTCGAGGATGTGCTGTTTGATCAATCATACACAGTTGAACCAGGAAAGGAATATACAATACATACTTTGTTGAAAGGCACAGAAACATATCGCGGCGATAATGGCAAACAGAGGATTTCCTCTGGTACATTTGATCTGTCTTTCTTCTCAAGCGATGCTAGTAAAAATGGCACATCCGTAGATAGAGGACAAATTCATTCCTTTATTCTAGAAGTATTTACTACTGCATGAAAACACAAACTAAAGTGACTGTACCCTAGACTTTGACATTTTGCATAACAATATAAACAAAATTAGCGTCTTTAAGAAAATCGTTTAACTGACATTGAAGTATATTTCTAGATAATATACTTAGATTGTAAATTACTTTACACTGTAAATGATGTGAATCTATTGTAGTAGAAAAGATTTCATTTTTGTGTACTTTCATTGTCCTGTATATACAAAAATGTATCTATAAAGGACATAATGAACAAAACGTTCGTGTGACGTTAACATCATAAATGACGTATCAACGTCGTGATATCTAGCTTACCAACAAAAATGAAATGTAAATTTACAACAAAAATAATCTGCCGTGAAGACCCCCTTTTTATTTTATTTTCATGTTCAGAAATGATTAAAGAAAAATATATTTGAAAATCAAGAACTTTGACCGTTCCGTTTTATTTATATCGGCTAAACGGCCATGAAATACATTGAATATTTTCGCTATTTTTCCCAATCCCTACTACGGATATCTCTTTATTTAGTAAGCATTTTCCAAATGAAAAAATTTACAAAACGCAACATGTAAACAATAAAACTGAATTTAGCTATATTCCTGAGTTTGGAAAAATGTTTTAACATTAATTCTAATGCCATTATGACAGAAAAACGGCGATTTCCATTAAATAATACATGTGCCACTATAGGGGGCGCTCCTCAAAGAAAATGTGGCTCGGAACGTTTTTATTTTTCCTCCAAATGAAAGACTGGAGATGTTAGTACATACAAAACGAATATTAGTTTTATATCTCCTACTTCAAAATTTTCGTAAGAAATCCGCGAACCACCTTGAAAGAAAACGAAATCGGAAAACGAACGCATTTCAATTTGTTGTGTGCCTTTATTAGAACTTTAACTCATTATCACTTAATTCGGAAAACCCGTCCAAAACATCGTCAGGCGTTATAACTGCTTGTTCATATTTATTACGACGACCACATCATGACTTTTGAGAGGCAGCATATGTCACGGTACGGACTTGGTCACATAAGGGGAGAATGTGTGTCAGGCAGCCGGTTAACTCAGTCCGTAGAGCACTCGCCCTATAATTTAGGGGTCCCGGGTTCGAGCCCCGGACTGACTGCGTATTTTTCTCACCCTGTGGCATTCGCGGCTATTTTGATGGTTCAGCCAAATGCTTGTTGAAACGAGTCGTCAGACTGGTTCAAATAAAACTAGATCTGCCAAAATAAAAATAGCAATTATACAGAAAGATGAATCAGTCATCCTCAGATCTTCGTTTAGAAGATCAAGTACTTTAGTCAGATTGCATTCTATGCTTCCAAGGGAGTTTTTACAGATATCCTATATATCTCTGTATAAATGAATTGGCTTTGTGCTGTCTATTTGCCACGAACGTTTATTCAGACTCCTCCTCGTATTCAAAAGGACAAAGCAGATCTATGCAAAAATACGACTCCTACTGTAATGTGGAACATACTTGAGATATTTTGAATTAGGAAGAGGACAATAATGATATTGTTTTGTTATATATCGGCTATCATTGAAGCCACGCAGATGCTACTAACTACTAACAGTGCAGTGATAACAACCCACCCCACACCCACAAAAATGATGGTGCTAGAGTAACGGCTTTGGCGTAACCGTTCTAAGCACAAACCATTTTTAGTGAGAAGTGAGCAATAGAGCAAGGGTAGTTTTTCACATATTCCAATGCTAGATGCTGTTGCAAGTTCACAATAAATGAGATTAAAACAATAGGATCGGGCCACAAGATCTGTCAACATAAGTAAACGGCCCTTCCCTTGAAATATTTTCAACTAGATAAGTTAATCTGATTCATTTTAAATGAAAAATGTCCGACAGTTATTGCAATCAAGATTGAAAGGAAAAGGCAAGGTGTAACCGAAAAAAAAAAGAAACAATATCTTAATAGTATATCTGGTTTCTATCCATTTCTTACAGAAATGCAAATAGATCTTTTTTCCTGGAAGCTAGGCCAACGGAAAGGGCCATGCATTATTATTCTGTTTTGATACATTGAGGTTAGACTAAATTCCAGGAATAGATGGATCAAATAAGTTCTATTTCTCTCAAAACGGTTAAATTCATCTTAAATTTATATACCGCCGAACTAACAAAACCCTTTCGTCCAAGTAAATATCGCCTCCTCGGTAGTCTAATGGTAGAGCGTCCGCTTCGAGTGCGTGAGGTCGTGGGTTCGATCCCCGGCCACGTCATATTGAAAACGTGAAAAATGGTACCAGTACGCTCAGCATTAAAAGGGACACTGGCTTCTCTTCGGTGATGGATTCCATCAGGAATGAGGTGTTGATAGTGATTGAAGTCTGATTTCATGACATATTTGTATTCTCTGTTCCGTATATTCGATATACTGAAGAGAGTAATGTTCAGTAGTTTCGATGACGTGACCAAAATCACATTTTAGATGGTTTTTATTTTATTTATTTATATATTTAGACAAATGATGTTATAGATTTCTGGGTATTGCAAAAGGCTTAAGTTGATTCTGTTCTAGCTCAAAGTCATGGGAACAATAGAAGAAAAAGTCTGACTACAAATTGAAAATTCAGTATTAGCATCCAAGAGCAATTTCAGCATAATGTTTGAACGAGGAAATTTTATTTGATAATTTCACAGATTGTAGAACCTAAGATATTCAATACAATGTATTTGAAGAATTAAAAGGTCGCCTGACTTCTGGAAGCAATAACTCCCGGGAACAAGTTTGTTCAAAATTCATTTGTTGTCTCGTTCTTCCGCAATGCAAAGAGTACTGACAGCATGAATGTAACACCTGGACCGATTTTCTCTCTCATTTTTTAAGTTTAAATTGATTTCGTGATTTAGACACCAGTAAAGAACCGCGTTTGTATACACTATGTTTAGAAAATATAAATATTACGTGACCTCTAGCTCATCTCGCCAAAATCAGTTCTTCATCATAATATGCCAAGATGTAATCGTAATTGACTGAAATATTTCCCTCTTTCGTTTAGAAACAAGTAAGCACGACCTTTTTAAAAGAAAACGTTCGCGTGAATTCATTTTGGGTTTAATATTAGTTCTGCCTTGGTCTGCAGATTTAAATTACAAATATCGCATTACTTCGACGTTATGTACAAGGAATAGCAGCGTAGAAACATATAATGCTATACGCACGTGCTAGGTCTTTGAAAATACCTCGTCTTTAATTGAACATAAATGCTCTTGTGGAATGTCTTTGTGAACGCAAACAATGTGCAGAAATCAACGTATGGAACAACTTAAGAAAAAAGAAATATATGCATCATAACATTTATTACTTTTATCTTAAATCTATAATTTACAGATATTATTTAGCCAACAATATACAGTATTTTCACATCCGTATCACCTTTAGAATGAAAGCGCAAAAGAGACATAAATACACTTCCCGGGCTCTCCTTCAGATATGTTATGTTTTGTCCACAGCATTTAAGCACTAGATATCTCTTCTTAAACATTGTTTTCTTTCAGATTAACATTCAGCATCATTCGTTACATTTGACCATACATTTAAGGACTCCCGGTTTACGACTTGCTGCTACATGAATGGCGTCGTTTGTCTGTTCAATGGAAAACCTATGTGTTACAAATGGTTTAACGGTGATCTTACCGATGGGGAAGGGCCATCGCTAATGTTGGAAAAACTTGTGGTCCAACCCTTTTGCTTCTGATTTCAATGTATACATTAACATGCTTTTCTAATTCTCATTAATCTATGTTAAAATAACGCATGTGTTTATTTGTATTATAAACATGTATCGTTTGCAATAAAATATGTTTAAACTAAACCAGACGCTACCAAATCTATGGCTATAGGATAGCTGAAACTCAACTGTAGTTGTAAACAAGAAATATAAGTTTCCGCAGTATTTTATAAACGATTCCAGTTAGATAAATCTATTAGCAACGTTTGTTGTTTAAAGTCATTTCTGTTTTAAAGTATGGCGGCAAAAAGGACCGATAATACCACTTGAACTAAAGTGGGAGAAGACTTTATAATGCAATTATAGACCATGTTTGATGAAGATCCATAATGGATTCATTAGAAGAAGACAGTTTATACATTTTAGACTGTTTAAGAAATGGAGGGAGGAATTAACAGCACAGAGGTCGAGGCGGCATCTCAGAGACATTTGTTACATCTTTCTCCCTTTCCTTGTGCCCTTTCTCAATAGCATCGTGTTTTCTTTTACTCTACCGCGTTTCAGTATGTATCACTTAGCATTCTATCGAATTCTGCATGTTCTTATCATTCTATACATAGAGCGTGACGTCACACATTCCGTCTAACCTCTATACTAGGAACTGATAACTAGCCGATTTTGGATAATTGTACATACACTAAAACATAGTCCCGCGGAGGCCGGTAAATTTTCAGAATCTACTTATTTTTTGCATGTTATTACAAGAAATGTGCGTAATTGTGATTACTTAAACTTTTTAAACCGTTATCGTTCTCTGATTCGTGTCATAAAATTATTTTTTGACAAAAGGAAAATCTACTTTCACTTTCCTATACTGTAGTATTGCAGCGCAATTATGGTATATTAAATATGGATCGGGAGACTTAGATATCATAAGATCAATGTCCTAAACGTTTAAATGATGCACAAATAGAGTGCATAAGTCATGTCATCAAGAAGGAATACTGTGTGGCCTGATATACCAGCTGGCACCCCATGTCAATGTACATGTATATCATATTCTGTTCAAAGTGTTAATAACCAAACACTTACTCTTAAGTATACATATTGCAGTTCTGGTAGTCTAGTCCTTCCCTTGGTGCACCACTGACAGTTAGACCAAAGAGAGAATAATTTCTCTGCTATTGCTAACTGGAAATGCTAAAAAGTACTTGTTGTTTACAACTATGAATCATGGACAATGTAATACTGACAGGATTTCAGTTTTCAACACCACTATCATGAGTGAAAAACAACCACCTTTGTATATTACATATATTAAATTTCATACACACTATTTTGCAGTCTATTTTTTATTAATTAATAGGCCTACTAATCATGGGGAACATATCAAACAAATACACTTTAGGAAACATATAAAATCCTAAGCACAGACAACTTCAATACAATATAATTATTAATGGAAATTGGAAGTATTTGCTGGTCAATAGTAAAAAAAAGGTTAAGTCATGAATACTGACTGGCAAGCCATTCAATAAGTGGTATATAACATGACTTTAGACATTAATATTAACTATAATTCTCAAATATTAGACATGTCATAAAACACAAACTATGGACCAGATATTTATGTAAGAAGTGATGCAATATTACTAATGATTATTAATATTATTTCTGGTACACACATTAAAACATTTTATCAGATCAGTAAAAGGTAAAAGGGTAATACACTCGTAACTTAAATGAAAATAATAACTAGAATGTTAACAATGTGTATATATATACAGTCAATAAAAGATGTTTAAAATGTTTCTAGATTCTGTTCAATGTTTTAAATTGATAGAATTTCACACAAAAATTCTATTTCCCAGGCTAGTTGTAAAATATTTAGTTCATTCTTCTCTCAGAAAGTAGGTTTAATTTCCAATATTTGACCAAAAATTCTCTCCATCTTTTTTACATCTTCCAACCAATTTTTTTAGTAAATATTATGTCAACCATACCATTTAAAACACAAAGCAATATGTTAAATCAAGTCCCTTTCTTCTGAAATGGATTTTATTCATAATTCATTCTGATACAAAAATAACAATGTGACTTAGTTTCAGAAGAGTCCATTATTTCTATCACTACAACTTCCTGACAGCTCATGCAGCAGATTGAGAAATATGCAAGGATTATGTATAGTGACCTTTACAAATATGTAATGTAATATACTGTTACTAGTATCTTGGTCTGCAGTATTCATCTAAAGTCAGCTTTTACTAAATTAAAATAAAACAAAAATTTCCTAGTTTGTATTACCTATTGACCTGCAGTTATAAAACATGGGACATGCCTGTTTCTCAGTTGAAAAAATGTAAATGTTACATTAGTATATACCTACCATTTCATGTATCTAAACTGTAACATTATATCAAAGTTAATAGGATATTGTATTCAACAACAAAATTTACAACAATAAATTAAAGCATCAGTCTCATAAGTTTTCCATGGCAAAATGCTTGAAACACTTTCTAAATGTGCTGTGTTATGAAAAATATCATAAGATCAAATGTACATACATGAAGAATTGAAGATGTATGTGTTAAAATTTGGAAGTGTAAATTGACATAATTGGAGGTAATAAGATGGACAAGTGCCAGGTCAGGATTCGAACCTGAGACCTCCCCATGACATTGTACTTCTATGTCTGGGGTGCTCTAACCAACTGAGCTACCTGTCACTGACTGTTCTCACCGGGAAATAAATTCTGAGATTTTTTACAATTTTGAAGCAAGCTGAGAAATCTTTATTGAATAAGATTTTTACTATTCCGATATCATATAAACTCGTACTAATTATCAACTGTTTATTCAAATTTGTATAGAAAAAATATCAATTAACAAAACAAGATTACAATACAAGAAAACAAAGTGTGCATCTTGTAATTAGCCTTTTAAGTCTGGACCATTTCTGACTAGAATGTACATTTAGCCTTACTGGACTACATCGAACTGATACTTTGGAAATTAGTCCTGCAAAAAATAAAAAAAATGTATGATTAGCATTATTTCAATTTATAGTTATACTGAATTCGAAAATGGTACGTTCAATACTATTGTACTTTCGTACAATGAATGATGTACATGTACAGCTCAGTAGGTAGCGCGTAGATCTACGGATCGTGAGTTCGATCCTCGGGCGGGGCTAATGTTCTTTGCGGCTTTTGATAAACAAGATTTGTGTTTGAAAAAAATTGTTCTCCACCTCCGATTCATGCGGAGAAGTTTGCAGTTACTTGTAGAGAACAGGTTTGTACTGGTACAGAAATCAGGAACACTGGTTAGGTTAACTCCCCGGCGTAACATGACTGAAATACTGTTGAAAAACGGCTTTAAACCCGAAACAAACAATCAAAAAGCTGTACAGAAATATACATGTACAATTTTGCAGGTAAACAAGCTAAACGATGCCGTTTTCATGTAAGAATCGATTTGCACAACTGCAGATAACTTAAATTCATCATTTTAAATGATACTAAAATGGATACACTAGAATTAATCATACTCTGGAAACAACAATGGTGAATATTCAGCTAAAAATGCAAAGCACACTTTCACCTCCTTGTTTACGACTCCATGTTGAAAATAGTTCTTACTCATAATGCCCCGAGCGAAAGTACACAGGTCAGTGCGACAGTATGAAAGCGCTACCGTAGTGTACACAATGATGTTCTTATCGCATGCTAGGTAAAATTGGCGGCATAAGAATTTAATGTCTCGAAAAGAGAACTTGAAAGAAGCGAAAAGGAGTAATTTCAACGGGTTGTATTTATCGAATAGTAGTCTTCTTATATAAAAGTTAACACGTTAACACCCCCTTTTCTTTTCGTTTTTCTAAAGTAGCGATATAGTTCTTTATGGAACATAAGTCTTTGAAAGTCTGGTATGCTAGAAAATATTGAACAAACGTTAAAAGTAAATTGTTTATGCAAAATGGTTACAAATGTCTGAAAACTCTTAAATTCCTTGTATTTTTGGTATTTACATGTATACATAATTTTCGACCAGGTGGTCCCATTTTTGGTCGATTTTATGACATTTTTTCACATTATAGCACTGCAAATGTCTAAATGTTATTGAAATTAGCATTTTTCTGAATGAAAATACCAATAATTTTAACGATCAAATGGATCTTGAATCAAAATTGCATGAACAATATAATACAATTTGAGATATTGCTTGCGCACGGCTAAATTTCGCGTATCTTTTAACGGGGGTGACCTGTAATAAATGCTAAGTTCTCTCGATTTTCTCAATACTTTGCACCGAAACTAGGCAGATTATTGTGAAATAGGTGTGCCTTTAGAATGGATGCTGATTCTTGAAAAAAAATAAACATTTGTTTTCTTATAGGCAGATCACTACCAAAGTAGTCCAAATATGAATTGTACTAATCTTTTCCCTTTCCTCGTGCCCTTTCGCAATAGCATCGTGTTTTCTTTTACTCTACCGCGTTTCAGTATGTATCACCTAGCATTCTGTCGAAGTCGGTGTGTTCGTATTGCATGCTAAGTAAAATGGCAATGTCTCGAGCAGAGAATTTAACGAACTGTAATTCTTATATAAAGTGAACATCCCCTTTTCTTTTTGTTTTTCTAAAGTAACGATATAGTTCTTTATGGAAACATATTAAGTCTCTGAAATGCTAGAAAATGTCGAAAAACCGTTATAAAGTAAGTGGATTTTATATGAAATAAAGAACAGCCGGATTCAGTGGTGTTCAGCCTATAGACAAATATTGAAATCGAAAGTAGCTAAGGGTTTTAAAGGTAAGCTTAATTGATTTTCTCCTATCCTGATTATTTAGATAAAGATTTGTGGATCTTGGGGATTTTACTCCATAAACTTGAACGTCTATAAATATAATTATGTTTTATTAATGTAAATATGTCAACATTGACTGTAGTGTACTCAGGTATTCCGAACTAGTTAATGGGACTAATGCTTCAACATGTGCAACATTCCTGAGTAGACCTTTAAATTGCTTAGTATCTCCTATGTAGGACTTAGTATTTCATACCTACGAGTTTGTATCTCTTACCTAGGACATACTATACGTATGACTCTGTATCTCCTGTGCAGGACGTAGTATGTCCTGCGTAAGACTTAGATATACTAACTCTCACGTAAGAGACACTAACTTCTACCGTAGGAGATACTTAGTCCTACGTAGGGGATACGTAGAAATACTAGGTCTTACATAGGAAATACTAATTCCTACGTAGGAGAAACTATAAGTCCTAAATAAGAGATTCTAACTCTACGTTATATTTAAAATCTCCTATGTAGGTAGGAGATACTAACTCCTACATAGGAGATACTATAGGAGATACTAGCTCCTACGTAGGAGATACTAAGTCCTACGTTGGAGATAGTATGTCCCACGTAGGAGACATTTAGGGCCTACTCCTACTTAAGGGATACTAACTCCGACGTAGGATGCTAACTCCTACGTAAGACAATATCAAATCTCTGCTGGCTCCAGGACGACGCTGCCATATAAAATAATCTAGATTAACTGACACGAGTGCATGGCATTTTGAACGGGTAACACTGTTGAATGTTCAAGGTGATGCACAGCTTATAAATAAACAATTATTTGGTGCAGAACAGAACAGGAAAAAAGTATGGTGATTCGAAATATCAGATATTTAATGTTTTTGCTAATACAATATATTTTTCACAAACATTTCAAAATGTAGATAGGTTTATTATATAGATAAATAGATATTTTATTGAACAAAAAATCAGAGACCGAAAACTTTGTGTTATTATACAATAATTCATTTTTCTGACATCACAATTCTTATAGGTATAGGCTGGGTTAAGCCATGTTTACACGATGTGAAATAGTGTTGCTAGAAAGATCGCCGTGACATCTGTTTATCTGGTGGTGGACAAAACAATGTTTTTACATCGTTTGTGTATGGGATCGGAATATTTATTTTTTGAATAACTGTTACGCTTATTTATGGATTTTCAAAATTTAAAAAGTTTTGAAATACATTTTTTCATATTTTTGTATTCAAATATCTTCTTTAAAAGAATAACAGTTTTAAATGACATTTAATTTTAAAAGCGGGGTAGTGGTGTTCAAAACTTTTAGAAAAAAATGTAAGTTAAGCCTTCATAATTAATCTTTTTCATTTCTAAACAGTAAGTGGCTGGTTTTATAAGCTTTCCATTGATCAAAAATTATTGATATAATTTGTGTTTCTAGAAAGCTTAAGCCGTTAGAAAAAAACATCACTTTTTACGAAAAACATGGACGTTTGGCGTCTGTCCACCCAATCGATGTCTAAGTATCAGTTCTAAAACTAGAAAATACAACGGATTTGTATACAAACACGATCTCTCCTATACATGTATAATAAATAATTATGTACAGAGTACATGCGGATATATTACCTAGCTTAGAAAATAACCGCTTTCACATTATTTCAAAAGGGTTTTGATGTCTTAATATCTCAATTCTTGATAGGCAAGATTAGTATGTATATCTAATAATCATTTATAAGTTGTCGAAAGTTCGTATGTATTGCATATTGACATACATGTTGCGCAAATGTCTCCGCGGATCTTTAATTTTATATGCATTTGAATTCTATAGGGACTAATTATATTTTGACCTGTCCCGCTTCAGCATTTGCTTGTGACAACGATGACCGAAAGGGGATTGATTGCCAGCAATAGCAAATTTTCCATCAAGTTAAGGGTAGATAATATGTAAAAGTATATTCAGTAGAATTTTCAATGTGCTATATTGCTGTTTGAAAGTATTAGAAGAATTGTTTCGGTAATTATAGATCAGCGCTCGTAACGCGACATTCCAGCTTTTGACGGTGAAGGAAGACCTACGTGCCCTTCCTTGCATGCTGACACCTGGTTTATGACATATTCATAGCCTGTAAAATACCATGAAATCATTGATATTCGCATGGAACTATTCTTGAGGATTTCGTGGCTGTGCGAATTCGCCAAGAGAAACTTCAGCGAACATAGATATTTTTAATTGTTTAAACTTACAAATCTTGAAATACTGTAGCTGTTTTTTGGCTAAAGACTCCGAAAATTTTCAACAACGAAGGTATATAGAAAAGAGATGTGTTGCGTTTGTCACGAAGTAAAGTCAATAAAGGTCATACATTTTTGTATAGTCATATCAAGGTCACGAAAAGTTATTTATCATGATTCATTGATAACGCCATTGATAACAGTCGGTCTATAAACCGAAGTGAGATATTGAATCTTGAATAGACAAATCTATATCGAAAGTAGGCGGTACGTTTATTTGATTTTCTCCTATTCTCGTGCTTCTGCATACTGCAAGCAAAAAATTGTTGCACTTATATAAACAATGCCGAGCCTAACTAATTAAAAAAACAACTACAATTGGTGCTTATTTCGGCACTGTACGAACCCGCCGGAAAAACAAAAGTTAATAGATGCACATTTAGCATACATAAATGTTCATTCTTGCATAAAAAACTACATTTTTCACTACCCTTGTATTAACGGGAGAAAAATCGTGTGCACGTGCTGTGAATACATGATTTTTATTTTTGAAATGCTTTACCAGGGACATATATGCGCAGATTGACATCTGGTATCTGCGTCTTGTTTCTTTCATAATAACATCTTCTTGTAGCATAAAAGATGCAATGTAATCCATAATATGTTTTGCTGCACAAACGCACTGCCCCCAACAATGTATGTATTAGTTAAAGTCTACAAAAATAACTATTTTCTTCAGGTGTAAAACGTTTAAAGTGACGCGTATTTTAGACTAATTCAGAATACCCGATCTGATATTGTGTAAAGTACAGTGGACGGTATCAAACATTTTGGAGAAAATGGCCTCTAAATACTACAGGTATTGTTATATAGTAACCCAAACCGTTTGTTACCTGCCCCTGTGGTGTAGAAGTCTTAGTAAATCCAATAAAAAATTGACATAACGTTTGCATAGTTTTCAATTTTGTAGATTTTCTGTGGCTAATTTAAAATGGCAAGTTCTACAGCTTGGCAAACGGAAAGATCATTTGAACAGACAAACTGGCGCACGTTTCAAGATGGCACGCTTTGTGACGTCACTTTCTTGGTGGGGAATGAAAAGAAAGAAGAAGTGAAAGCTCACAAGTTTATCTTTGCGAACAGAAGTCCAGTGTTCTATGCTACGTTCTGTGGTTCACTCGCAGAGTCAAGTAATACCATACACGTTCCAGATATAGAACCCGAGATATTCCGAGCATTATTACGGTATGTATGAAAAAACTTTGCGCTATACGAGGGGCGTTCAATATGTAATGTTACTCTGTATGTAGTTCCGTAACCGCTTGTTATTTTAAAATGCGGTTTTCAGCACATTATAGAGCAATTTATTGGCAACACAATGTTATATAAATTATAAAAATTGGTAGATTCAAAGTAAAAATATAATCATTTGAGTGAGGTGTACTCGGGTATACTGGACAATTTTATGTCCAAAATATTGAGATTGTAATATGCAATTCCTTGATTCTACTATTCAACAACTAGAACTATAGCTCAATTTTCAATTTAAACAGATAAAACAAATCATGATCTTCACAAAAACATATGAAAACTAAAATAAAAAAGTTTATAACAGTTTTAAATTGAGTTTGTATATTTTTACTCGAAAAATGATAAGGTGAGTATAATAAGCCTCTGCAATTTTGTCAGGCGCGATAATCATCGATTAAAAAAATCTTGTATTTTAAGTTGATACTAGTATCTTAATTCTCGATTGCGAAACTAGTTCTTACAACTTTGATTAATTGCTCTCAACACCCATTCAAGATGGAACCAACCTCGAGTTTAGATTTTTTAGTTGTGTTGTAAAATTAAAAATGCAATAAATAGTTTAAAACGAACGCAAACGCATCACAAATTGCTGTCCCTCGTAGAAAAATGATAGAATTTTGCGATTTTACAAGTTATTCTATTTTTCTAAGACTCTGGATGCCCAGGACAAACCTAAATTATAGTTATGGTCCAGTGTACCTGAGTACACTTCACTAAAATGATTATATTTTTACTTTGAACCTGCCGATTTTTATAATTATATAGCATTGTATTCCCAATAAATAGCTCTATAATGTGCCGAAAACCGCATCTAAAAATAACCAGCGGTTACGGAACTACATATGGAGTAACATTACATATTGAATGCCCCACGTATTATCTTCCTAAATAGAATTTTTATAATTTAATTTGAGCAAACTTGTATATTTTTTTCTGAAAGGCAGTAAATATTATTTCATGTTTTTTTTTTCTCATTTGAAATTTCACATGTTATCAGGTATTTTGAGTAAGAATCTGAGAGACAAAACATAAACACTTTGGTAACACTTTAAGGTAACAATATACTGTGCATATATTGATATCAGAACCTGCTGGTTAAGGCATATTTTGCATAAGTAAACAAAAATATTCCATTTATATTAAGATAATATGATTTTTGTTCTATTTTACAGGTTCATTTATACCGAAGACAGCACAATAAACGAAGAGAATGCCATGTCCCTTTTATACAGTGCGAAGAAATACGAAATCAGCCGTCTTACAGAGAAATGTAAAGATTACTTAAATACCCAACTCTCCATCGACAATGTCTGTGTCATACTACATCATGCACACACGTTTGATGAAAGTGAACTGGAACAAAAATGTCTTAAGTTTATATTTGCGAATGGAGACAACGTACTAAAATCCGATGGATTTTTTTCTCTACCAAAAGAAATTCTTCAGAAAATTATCGAATCGGATAATCTCAATGCTGATGAATTAAATATCTACGATACATGCAAGAGATGGGCAGTTGAGCAGCAGAAACAAAAGTGCAAGAAACAGGAATATCCCGAAACTGAACTAAGAAAGGAACTAGGGGAATTAGTATATTCTATAAGGTTCCCTACAATGTCGTTTGAAACATTTGCAAAACATGTAGCCGTAGAAGACATTTTAACACCAGAAGAAAAGGTCAGTGTTTTTCAAAGTTTAGCAGGTGTCGACACTAAAACGCTGCTACATCGATTTCGTAATACTAAACGTAAACGAGTCTTAAAGTTGTCAAGATTCGATTTAAGCTACACCAGCTTTTGGAATTATGCTGGGGCTCCAGATGCAATTAACTTTAAAGTGTCCAGTAAATCTAGACTTTTAGGTGTGAGTTTGCTTGCGCCGAGTTCGACAGGAACGGTAGAGGGAGAAGTTAGTTTAAAAGTTGGAACTTCTACTTTAGCATCTAGAAGTGATCTTAGGATAGAGTATGAGCAGTCGAAGTACGTTGAGGATGTGCTATTTGATCAACCCTACACAGTTGAACCAGGAAAGGAATATACAATACGTACTTTGTTGAAAGGCGCACAAACATATAGCGGCAATAATGGCAAACAGAAGATTTCCTGTGGTGCATTTGATGTATGTTTCTTCTACAATAGAGAAAGTGTAAATGGCACATCGGTAACCACTGGTCAAATTCATTCACTTATTCTAGAAGATTCTATTACTGCATGAAAACACAAATTAACGGGACTGGAAACTAGATTTGTCTGAAATAGTCTTTTTTAAAAAATTGAAATTTGATCATACATCATTTGTACTATAAACATTAGAACATGAGTTCTTGTTTCTAGACTTTGTTTCTAAAAGAAGTTTAATCAAGAAACAAATGTCTGTGTCTAAAGTCGAACCCGGATTGCCCTGGAAATAAAAACATCATTCCATGTTTACTAATACATAACGGAAGAATTCGTTCTTTCCGCACGTTTATTCAATCATTTTATCTTCTAAACCCAATCAGAAACCAAACGCTTTTTAATTTTAAATTGAAAAAAAGTAGCATAAACAATTAATTTCCATGTCTTTCCATAACAAATAATCTGTCAGTAACTAAATTTCAAAGCCATCTTAAGACATATAGCATTATTATCTTTAAATTTTCTTTTTCCTATGTTTTCTCGAGGCTATCCCCTTTATGTCTCAATGCGAAAATCTTTAAACAAATGTGTTAAGACCTTTTATAATGCTTTTACATGTAAAATATAGTCATTTACACTTTCATTGAAGATATTTTCTTTGATACTGCATGAATTCGCCTAAGCTTTATTTAGCTAGTGAGAAAAGCTTTCTTTGGTTCAACAGGTGAAAACAGAAAAAAAATCATGTTACGACCAGGTTACCTAAAGAATGCTAGACCGACCGTCCACAGAAAAATGAATTTGCAACGTGAATCAAGACTAAATATGTCATTTAATATTACGATAACTTCTCCACGTTATTGGTTTTCTAAACCAATTCGACTGGTGGAGAATACCAGCGCTTACATGCTTAAACCAAGCAGCAGTATTCAACTGCGACTGTTTCAATAGCATTTCATCCCTCCGTTTTGCACTTTCTATTTATAGTAATAATCTACGCGTAGGCTCATGTGCGGTAAAATACTTATACCGCGTTCAGACTACGCTTTTAATCCTACATTAACTTGGGTTTATTTTTTAAACTCGTTTGCGTCCACACTATATGTGGTGTAAAACGTGAATTATGTAAAGGTCAAGTGGTTTCTGTAATGTAGCATTAAAACCACCTCGGGAGGTGGTTTTAATACTATATTAAAAAGTAATACTACATTATTTTACAAGTGTGAACGCAAATGTGAGTTATAACTGGTTTTACAATCCCAAATCCCCAGATCTTACCTTTTGGCTGAAGAATACCATGTGTTTCTCTTTTGTATCAAACAACTGGTGCTATGGCTGGCAAAAGTAATTGGAGTGTTGATGAAGCAAAAACATTAAATTGCAATATGGAGTCATGCTGATGCTCAAAATTGACCATAGATGGAATGAACAGAATTTTTTAGATGAACACAAAAGTTTAAACATTGATGACTCCTTCTTGTTTCTGTCATCCTCCTTCTTTGTAACCTTTTTTGCTTATTGCAAAATATTTGTTTACTTCCAACATTGCTTGTATATATTTAAACCACATTTCTTTGCCTAGTGTGGACGCAAACTAGATTATATTTTGATGGGTTTTAAATGTCAAATACCAATTATAGCCAATTAGTGCCTGATAAAAATAAAACCGATCTGCTAGTGTGAACACGGTATTAATGTTCTATCTAAAAGTTGAAATCAACGAATTATGTCCCACGAAATAGTCGCTTTGACCATACCCCAAAATTTCATTCCCACGAAATTAAATGATTCCGCAGTATATACTCTGTTAATCAACAGTTTAAAATGAGTCATGAATTTCAAATTTAAAAGTCTGCCTCACCAAATTTTGCTGCCTCCGGTAATTTATATATACTGTATGTAAAACTGTCAAAAATGGCATTGTTGATAGAGAAGGTTTACATATCTGGACATATCTAGACATGTTTTTCATATTGTTTTTAAAATTTAAAATGAAGTTAAAAATCAGGATTTTATGATTTCCCGTAGACTAACATTATAAAGTGATTTGACGTCCATAATAAGATGGCGGTGCCGTTACAAAACTTCACACTACTCATGAACTGGCAAATATGAAACTGGGAGAAAAGGACTTTTCATTTGTTTCCAGATCGGCCACATGTCAAACCTTGATCGCGCGATAGCTGGTAGTAAATGCTGTTTCTATGGAAGGGTAAAAGTACCAAAAAAAAAAAAAGATGAATCCAGGAACATTTTAAATTATTGAATAGAAACTTTAGGATTTGATTTTATATAAAAACCACCATTCAGCCAATCAACATTTATACAAATTTTACCAATTGGGTCACTTTAGAAAAGTTTTAGAAATGGTTAGCATGGAGGAAGCTATTTTACTGTTTATGATAATGTTTAGGCGCTGCTTAATAATTATGATTAGTTTATAGTTTTCTGAGTTTAAAAAAAAAGAGTAGAGCAAGGTAATTTGTTTCGTTCTGGTAAATACGTTTTACAAAACTAAAGAAAAACAGTTTGGCTAAATATTCAAACATAGATTAATTCCGCCATTTTTGTTAACGTTGCCATGGAAATTATGGAAATGTTATGGATGACATTACGATAAAAAAGAAAACGTTCATAACTTCCTCATTTAAAGCCATTTTTAAAATTCTTCCACTGCCTTAAATGGTTTCATGGTAAATACTCTTGTAGCAGACAAAATGACCATTCGGACCACGTCGCCTTCCACTTTAACTGACAAGACTGAAATACTAATATTTTAGAAATCAACAAAACAAAACTATTACGTCAACAGTCAGTTTAGATGATATTTGTAGAAGGAGCGACAATCTCAATAAATACAGGCAACAAAAAGTACACCAAATTTCCCATTTAAATGATCTCTTAAAAGACAAAGAACGAAAAGCGCAAATCCATCCCCCAGTAATTTGCACGCTTTCTTCAAGTAAAATGGTAAAAACAATTATTTTCATGGGTAGTGCATAATGGCATCTACTTCAATCTGTTATTGAGGCCCAACCCTTTTTATAGTACTATCACATTTAATTATTTATTTATTTATTTTGTTGGGTATATCGTCGCACCGACACAGTTATAGGTCATATGGCGACTTTCCAGCTTTTATGGAGGAGGAAGACCCCAAGTGCCCCTCCGTGCATTATTTAATCACGAGCGGGCACCTGGGTAGAACTACCGACCCTCCGTAAGCCAGCTGGATGGCTTCCTTACATGAAGATTTCCACGCCCCGAGTGAGGCTCGAACCCATATCAATGAGAGACAAGATTTGAAGTCAGCGGCCACGGAGGCCCCCACGATTTATTAATAACTTATTAGAAGAGAATAAGTTACACTATGATTATATAGAGATACAAGTTCATTTAGTATTTTTTGAACCGGCTAATGCTAAAAACATTTTGCGGAGTCTGTGATACGGCAACATTTCTCTGAAATAGTTCCAACTGGACAGAAAAACACAGAACACGATCTGCTTTTTAAATGCAATTAAATTATGTTGATTTTATTTAATATGATCAATAAATGATGTGTTTTGTCAAATGTATGAAGTATATGTGTGCCATATGCGAATAAAGTCAACATTTTTCCTTCCGTAGAACGAGATAGAGCGTTAGATATAGCGTGTGTTATATCAGTTCTAGAACTTTGGTTATATGGCTAATGTGCACTTACAGGATTTTATGCAATTCATCCCCTACCAATACAGGCCAGAGATACAGCGATAGAGAAAGCCCCCATAACACATAGAGAGACATGTTTTAGATACAGACATGTCCGGCTAACTTAACCTAGACAATCTGGTTCTTTAACATGCCTGGTATAAGGGCCGATATACGGGAAGCCGCGGGAAAACTAGACTAGCCTCTGGGTAGGTGGGAGATACACATAAGTATCGATGAAATTTCCACTGTCGGAATCGGGATTCGAACCAAAGTCCTCTGGATTGACAGTCAAGTATGTTACCACTAGACCACCAAACAATATGGCTGACTAAAATACGCCGTTTTTGAAGTTGTTTAAAACCCGTAACTGTAAATACAGAGTCCAGTGTACCGTTTTGTTTCTTTTGTATATACCGCTTATTAGGAAATAGTTTTCATGATAAAATTCCAGTTACGGAGATTTGGATTGACACCACCGATATACTTGTAGAATTTTCCAGCTAGGCACTTTTGTATTCCAAATATTTGATATATAATATTTAGTATAACTGATATGTCATAAAATCAAAGTCTTTGGTAACTGAAGATATACATGTAGTAATTTGTGTGAATTCAATAAACCTTTGATGAAACTTTGAACACTTCAATTTTGTAAATTTTCCTGAACTCAAACCAGTCAGTTATCTAGAATGGTTAGTCCAAAGTTAGTTTTGCAAGCTAAACGATCGTTAGAAGAAACAAACAGGCACATGTTACTAGATGCGTGAGTATGTTTGCCTCGTGTTCGGCGGAAACGGTAGAGGGCGAATTTGGTTTAACAGCTGAATTTCTACTTAAACTTCTCGAAGTGAATAAGCAGTACACAGTTGTACCAGGGACAGATTATACAATACATACCTTCCTGAAAGACGCAATAAAATATTACGGCGAAAGTTTTCCCTTGGTTCTTCAGGAAACTTTCAAGGGTTGATGTCGGTCATAGCAATATGTCAGTAAACTTTAATGACGATTTTAAATACGTCGGTGTCTGATGAATATAATTTAGCCCAATATTGGAATGACGTTGATTTGGATGATGAAAACAAAATTTAAGTGATCTTTTATTGTTTTAAATAATAAATCGTTTACTTTGGTTGTCATAATATGCTACCGTTTATATTATATACCGAATAAAATCTAAAGCGTTGGGGGTTGATATACCCCACCCACTTCATTTGTACATATATTTATGCGGAAAATTTTAAGAACTTCTAATCCATTATAAAGAAACATAACCTTCATGTATGCAAATAAGAAATCAAAATAAATGAATAATTATATAAAAAAGCCGAATGCCTATTGGCTAAAACTGTGGTTCCTGTTTTAATTCTGGCCGATTTGCATACTGCTAGTGGGTAGAAATGCTAAAAATATTACAAAACCTGACACAAGCGCAAAGTTTTCAAGAAAGTTACTCATGTCATGTGAAACATCAAAATGGAAGCAAATCCATCAGTATAAGTCTTTTTTTAATGTGACAGCAATTTCAAATTGACAAACTCAAATTATTCAGAAATTATTTATCAAATGAGTTAGAACCATCAAATGTTTCATGTTCTAATGGCTTTACCTCACTTCTGTGCTAGCTATGGTCTAAGTTCAGCTAGCCATAGCTGTACATAGTAATTAGATCACCCAAATTTAAGTTTATTACACTATCAAATAAATACATTATTTTGTAACACAGACTATTCAAATAAAGATGACCCTAATTTTTCAAATGACTGCCTTGAATTCGATCAAAAATATACATACGGAAGAGGTGGTGAGTCATAACAGAAATCACCTCACATAATTGAAATAAATATTTTACAGAGGAGTTTGCCACGAGTTTGCCACTCACAAAATGACCATCTGAAATAGGTTACATGTATAAATACTGATGAGCTACTGTAACTGTTCAAATATTCATTATAATAAAACAAATAAAATATTACCTATTTAAATAAGTTACATTTCAGGGAATGAAGAACTTGGTTATTCAGATAAATCTAATAAACTTTCCGTCTTTTCGAAATGGCCGCCAGAAATCAGTTCACAAACATATACATGGATAAGATATAGCTGCCTAAATATTCATTTTTGTAACAGAAGTCATCTGATTTTGTCAAAACAATTCCATTTAAAACTATGTTAACAGTTATTTCATTTGTTTTAATCAAGATGGCGACATTTTCAATAATTTAAATGCTGCTTTTGTTTCTTTTAAAACTAAACATGTTACTTTCATAATGTAAAGAATATTTATTTGTACCAGGATTGCTGCCTATTCGATGCTACACAAACTGTGTATCAGAGTAAAATAACGGGCAACGGAGAGTCAAAGATATAATGAAACAATCACTTTCATTTCATATTCAACTGAAAAACATTATTAAATGACAGTTATGTTGTCTTTTTTTCTTAAAATTAAGATTATATTATATTTTTGTTTATATTTAAATATAAATTGCATTTCTGAGTTTCACAGTTCAGTCGAGTTTTTTTTTTCGATCTGCCGGTATTTTGAAAGTACAAAGCCCTATATCTGATAAAACAAATGGAAATGAGCATATACAGTTCCAAACATAAAAAAACAAACACAAAAAAGCAGTTTATGCTACATATATTATTTGATGTACTCTTTTTATGGTACTTGATCGTTTTAGCCGTTTTGTTTGAAATACATTTTCAGATCTATCACAATGACAAATCCCTTCAATATTCTTAAACAGAAAACTTTCAATACGTAGGCCTCTGAAATAGTACCGAAATAATATAAATACATCTATAGTGGCTGCCGACATTATGAACAGACAAAGCGGAGTTTTACAGCTGTCAGTTTAGCATATTGTAAAAGGTAAAAAGGTAAAGGCCTTGTTTATTATAGTGTCACCCCTACTGAAAGGGCCAGTCAATTTGGCTTATGAGACACCTTTATTGTGCGTATCAGTTAACACCCAACTCCTACCACTATACCAGGCGCCAGGCGGATAGAAGTCGGTAACCATTCATTTAACTGGCTCGTGGCTCAGAAACCGGCCTTTTCGGAACAAGTCCCATGACAAACATCCCCCAGACGAACGCTCCCTTTGATCTCCCGATCCCGAGGCGGACGCCTTAACCACTGGGCCACGGTGACCGGTATTGTATATCGTGTATCATATCTGTATGTTGTTTGGTATTATGAGTAATACTATTGGTACTGATATAACTGGTATTGTTTAAACTAATATTTAAAGTAATGTATGTTTCAATCAAGTTTAGGATGTAGTATCAATAGAAGAGCATGATGATATAATTATCAAATAAATCACGTACCAAAACTATTTTTGCATCTATGCGTGTATGATGAACTAATCTTGTTTCCATAAAAGTGTCTTCTCGCAACCTCTCAAAAATAAGAAAAATAGTATATATATGTGTGTAGATCACTGATGTTGTAATGTTTTTGCTTGTGTATTTTTTAAAACATACGTTACCGAAATTAGACAAAGATAGTTACTAGACTTTTAAACGCAGTTCCATACTGAAGTATGCTAAAAAGAGGAATACATTTCTTCTTTTGAACGAATTAGTGTTTTTTTGTATTTACAAACATTTTTAAAAGACGCATATTGACATTTTACTAAGATATAGAATTGACAACAATTATGGTACCACAACCACAATGTGAACTAGGAGTCTCCTCTATGTTTCTATTAAAGAAATATGCTGTGATTGTGCAGATCAATAGTTCCATTCCACAATGATTATTTACAAGTAACTATAGCAAAGAAAATGATCTATTTGAAGCAATGTGTTTTACTAAAAGTAACAGTTGTTTCACTACACACGTTGTACTTGTATATGTATGATGCGGTATAAGAACAAAATGTGCAGTGTTAAATGCCAGGAATTACATCAACAGCTTTGAACTCATAATACATATAAACCGATAATTTCAGTAGAGAAGACAGTCTTATCTTCTGTTAAATATCAAAACACAAACACACTGAAAAAAAACAAAACAGTCTTGAAGTGGCCACACTACAACGAACCCCATACACTATCCTAGCTTTTGTGTTAAAGTGCTGTGTAATCTTTGTACATGTAACGTTTGTTTCATAATGTATGTTTCATTTCATTTTTGTAATTCTGTATAAAATGAGTTGAAGTGCTACTAACCATGATTTATGCATTACCCAGGCAGAATAATATACGAGATATGTAATTGAATAGGTAATCTTTAAAACATAAGTAATGTAAATGTTTGATTTTTATTTACCCTGTTTTTCCATTCTTTAATTTGGATGAAAGTCGCACGTACGGTTAATATCAGTTAACTCTGCTTTACGCAAAAACTACGAACAAATGCTAATGCTATCTTTACAGTGATAATAGTTTTAAAGTGAGAGAATTCCGCATTTTTCATACAGTAGGTTTATTAAAATGAGTATAATTTTTTTATTGGCGTATGATAGAAAGCCACGTCCGGTCTTAAACGATCCCGGAATGACTATATTTATGGCTGAAGTAGATGAACCTTTGCCCGTTATTTTGGGGTTACGAAATCAAAGAACTAAAACACTTGCAGAAACTGGCACAAAGTAACCAATAACATAGCACATAAATGAAGCTAGAGGAAAAGTAAGAATTATTTTGCGAGAGAATTTACATTATTCGCTGTTATCATGCTGTGTTAACGCATTATATGGTTAATTTTAAGAAATAATTTATAGCAAACCAGTGTTTTAACACTTATTTATACACGATGGGCGGTTATACGTCGGGCGTAATAATTTCACGAGGGAAGAGCCCGAGTGAATTATTTCGTACGACGTATAACCGCCCGAGTGTATAAATAAGTGTTAAAACACTGGTTTGCTATAAATTATTTCGATTCTTATATATCTGTCACGCGCAGGGGTCATCTCGTCAAAACTTCTTTTTCTTTCTTACCAATGTGTGTGTGTGTGTGTGGGGGGGGGGGGGGGGGGGCGTTACATTTTTAGAACTTTTTGACGCTTTGAAATACCTGGGCTTTAGCACGACATGTCAGCTTTCCATCTACGAAAAATATTTGATCTCGGAATAATCACAAATCCAACAGGAATCCGTAACGGAGCAAGTGTATATTGAAATTTTGGAACTTCGTCAAATCGTTCAAAAGGTCGTTTTTGTTGTTGTCTGAAAGTGTCAGTATATGCCTCTGATGTAAGATATTTCCGTATTTGAGAGCTGCAGACTTAGACATTTCAGAAATAATTTCAAAATGAATGTTGGGTAATAAATGTTGATTCTATAGAAGCGTGAAAGGACCATCAGACGCTAATACGTTTTATTACGTTACAGGTGCGGAAAGGATGTTAAAGAAACATAAAGAACTAATCAAGCATGCCTTCAATATCTTTGTAGGAAGAAGAGAAACAAGAGAAACGTCTCTTCGTGGATCTTCATCAAACTTAGTCTTTGGCATCTATTTATAAACCGCTCTGAAATTTGTTCAGATTGTACAGGTTAACTTCTTTCAGGGGCGTTAGATTTAAATAGAATAACCTTCAAACAACTTCTTCTTATGAACCGCACGATGATTCTTAACGGAACTTAGTATGTAACTCCACCTCTGATTCATGTGGGGAAGTTGGCAGTTACTTGCGGAGAACAGGTTTGTACTGGTACAGAATCCAGGAATACTGGTTAGGTTAACTGCCCGCCGTTACATGACTGAAATACTGTTGAAAAACGGCGTTAAACCCAAAACAAACAAACAAAACTTCCTTGTATAGACCTCTGTCAAGTTTGTTAAAATAATCTTGACTCGCACCATTAAGGAGCTACATTTGCTTGAAAAAAAGAAAATCATTTAAGCGACGTCTTGTCATGAACCACTTGGCTGATATTCAACAAACTTGGTCTGTAACATCCTTCGATTGGTTTTGCTGAATACAATTAAATCCATATAAGAGTAGGCGGATCTAAAATACACCCATTTAAATAGCCTTTTCACTTGAACCAGTTGATAGATCTTCATCAAATTTGGTTTGTATTATTCCTGTATAGATATCTCGCAAGTTCGATTAGACAGTATTACCTAACTGTTTTAGGAGACAGGTAAACTAAACACACACACACACACACACACACACACACACAAATCAAAACAAAACAAAAATAAAAAAATAAAATAAACAGTTTGAATATTTTTCATGAATACAATAAACTTTGTACGTAGCATCCGTTCAAATTGTTCTCCCTATAAGAGACCACCAGAGCTAAAACAGGGAAACATTTAACAGCATCTTAGATCTTACCAAATTTAATATGTAAAATCCTTGTGTACATCTCTCTCAAGTATGTTCAAATTGTTTCGCTTTATCCCTTTTATTAGCTTATTTTATAAAATAAGTAAACATTTAAACATTTTCTTCTTGAAATCCGCATAATACATTTTCACCAAAATTGGTCTGTAATATCAATTTAGCAATACAAATGTGCTGAGCTGAAAAAGAAGAAGTATTTTGAAGTTTATTAACTTAATCCTTAATTCATCATACAAAGTGGAGAATGAACAGAATTAAAGCGAAGGTGAGATATGTTTTCCAATTTAAACTCTGCGAGATGCTTAATTATATAGGAAATATAAAAAGTCCTCTTAAGATACATTTACTCTATTTGCTAACTGGTAATCTACAGGTGATAGTTCATTTCGACTATGATTTGCTTTTACAATAAATTTACATAAATTAAGTAAGATGGACTTGTTTTTGGACTGTAACAATAGCGTAAACTTGAACATGCTAGGGCGGGTATAATAATAACGTTTAATAAGCTGACTTCTTAATTGCTGATATGCTTTGCACTTTAAAATGAAGTGGTACCCGTCTTCGACATCGTTTAAATCGCAAAACTAACATATTCTTTCGTGACGTTCTATACGGTTTCTACCATACCTCTCAGACTCAATACGGAGTTTGTGAGCTGATACACGAAGTTAAACTTTCAGGTCTGCTTTGACACGACTTTGAAATAGACTGAGGTATTTTTCAAAGCAGAAATCTTCTTTAATATAAAAATATAAATGTGTTAACACGCTATTATTTCTTATGTCAGTACGCCACTGCTGCAAGTAACAATCTATTAATCTTTGCTTGAATATCGGTAAAAATAAATTTATTTCAACACTTTGGGAGAAATCCCTTACCTCAGCAAATCCTAGATTATGGAATAACGTTTTTACCTTACTGGCCCAGATATTAACACCATTATCACATTTACTACAGGCATTCAGATATATATTTTTCAATATGATATTAGCAACGGGTACCTCCCTAATTCCCCGTATACAGCAGCATTACTTGTACTTAGCTTAACACCTAATATGGCTTTGCAGAATTTTAGGTGTACTCGTTCTATCTCCTTTGATTTAGTAAAACCCCAGACCGAACATGCGTAATTTAGAATGGATCCTACAAAGAGTCAAATAATTGCAGTGATATTGACGGGTTAAGGTCGTATTTATTGATATTTCTTAGAAGAATATTTAAGGCTTTTAGCGCTTTACCGACAACATACTGGTTGTTAAGAGTAAAAGATCCCGTATAATTGAACACCACACCTAGGTAATTGAAATCGTTTACTATTTCGAGTGGCTCATTATTGTAATGCCATATTTCATTTTGTTTGACCGGGCCCCTTTTACGAAAGACTACAACTTTAGTTTTACTTGTATTAACCTGAAGCCCCCAGTACTGACAATACTCATATAAGTTATTCAAACTTGTCTGTAGATCTTCTACCGAATTACCAAAAATAACCATGTCATCGGCGAATTAAAGTATAATAACACACTTGTCGTGTAGAAATAAACCTGATGTATTTAATCATGATCTATACTTGTCGCAAGCGCAAAATCAATCGTGTCCAGCATGATAAGGGTTAAAGTGGTACAGACAATTTTGATACAAGAATGTATGGCCGCTATATATCCGGCTTGATATAGATCATACAGGAAAGTATTGTGAAGAACACTGGTGAAAAAGACACTTTTTTTGCTAAATCAAGGGCGTGCAACTCTGGATAATTCTGTCCTTGTCAAAGATGTTATTACAATGCACATTTTATATGAATACGATTCACCATTCCTGAAGAAATGATGCCATAGAGTGTTATAACGTTAAAAAAAAAAACCCGCTAGATTTACGTTGAGACAATGCTTAAATTTTATTTTAGAATTAAGAAATAATGTGCAGTGTCAAATCTGTATCTCAAATTCTAAGGGACAAGCGTTTTATTTGGAGATAACCGAAATTCGACTCAAACACGACAGTTTGTGCGAGTTTTTTCTAATGTATAATTATGAACGTACAAACAAGAATATGCATTCATGTATTTAGCTTTCAAATAAATGCCACTTTTTATTTGACAATATTTCTGCGCGGAGATTGAATTCGAGTAGGAAATATAAGTTATAATTATGATTTCTATAATGTAAAAACCCTGGGTTTTTTTTTTGCCGTTGTCCGAGCTAACAGAGTTAACTTTAGTATGTCAGCTGAAATCGCTACTTGTACTTGATTCTTATACATCATTATATTGCACAGTAACATGGCTGACCACATGTCGTCTGCTATCTGATTATGTATATAGAGAAATTAGCAATGCGCTTGACATTGTTCATGGTTGGTTTTGAATAAACAAACATAAGGACCAATGCTAAAAGATGATATATATATATAATTATATATGTTTATTTAAAAAGGAATATCAATGCGCATTGTAGACTTGTAGAACGTAATTTATAGCTGATGCATTCAGTTATCCACAGCGTATTCCATGAATGTTTGCCACTGGGTATCACGTTACCCGTTGTCCATGCAGCAGCTCGCTGGTTTGCAACCATATCGAAATTACATGTTTCTGTTTTATGCGTCGGAAATAGACGGCACTACATGTATGCGAATGTAAACAGTATATAAATATTCTGGAAGTTGTTTCAAATGCTTGTGAGGAAACCTAACATTGACATACAGCAGCCAATACTTAGGACAAGGGTTAGTCAATTAAAACAAGTAAACTATAGAGCGCAATAACGGTAAGTGCAAACAATTTCCAACTAGAATTAATGTTTCAATATGTTTTGGATCTTTGTCTTTAGATTTTCCGGAAGGTTTAAAGGTCACTAGAACGCAACAAGCCTCCTCCTTAAAGTTCTTGTTGCAACAACCCATAACATTGAACAGGGTAAATTTACAGCAATGACATACAGGAGGGCATCCAAACTTCAGTCCCCGTTCAAGGTCAACTTTTGTACAGCATAAACATGTTTTTTACTATCACGCATTGGAGAACCATTTATAAGACTATCAGGCGGAAACTCTTTCTTAGCCCTATCTTTGCAAGAGCAACATATGAAATAGCTGCAACAGCATAGACTAAGACTTAACATTTTGCACGAACAGCCGGTAATTTGTTTGCAAGTTATTTTACGGACATAATTTTTCAGCAAGATAGTTATGAAAGATATTATGATTTTAGATTTGTTGATAGCATTGCCATCGCACCTGATTGATAGCGCGTGTAACAAGATGCATTGAGGGATGTCACCTATAAATATTGACGCAAATGATTCTGTCCACCCATAAAGTAATTGGCATCCTTATCCTTTCTTTTTCTTATTTGGCGATTGGGTGAGCTCAAGAACGGTTTCAAAAGTATATTCAATAGTTTCACGAAGCCAAATGCCAATCCTATCCATACGAAAACAACATTATATAAAATTTAATATCATATGGCTGCGTGTGTGACATTGATATTGTCAACCCGAGGGCAGAATGTCACCCGAGGCGAAAACAAAATTTAGTACATAAAAATGTTTTTAATTCATTTAATTGAACAGTTTCATCATTACCGCCGTAATCGCCTCTGTACACATTGAATAGTGATGTCATTACTATATGTTTACAAGGGAAGCAATTATATGGCTAAAAAACTGAAGCAGTTAACTGCCCTTTATATATGACATTCAAAATATCAGCGCGGTCACATGACCTGACAATCACTTTCGCTTGGTCACGTGTCAAAAAGGTTGAAAATGTTTTTAATAGTCAAAATATCTCTTTCTCGGGTAATGGGATTTTATCATTGTAGGCAAAAAGAGGTATAATAAATGGTAATGCCAGATTCCACGTGGATGTTCTACATGCTGAAACTGAAAAATGTATATTTTGAAAGTACAATAAAACTATGAAGTTTAGTGTTTACAGATATTTATCCGTTATTTTTATCAACATATATAATACTCATTTTCTATACATTGCGGGTAGATTCACAAAATCACGACCGTAAAGAAACCCGACCAAGAAATAATTATAAACTTTGTTTTCAGCAATATCTAAAGCAGGAAAATCCGAGGTCAAAACAGGTAAAAGGTATCAAGTTTAATACTAGGCCATTTTAACCTCTAAACAACACGAGGAATACACAGGGATCAAAATGAAATAAACATTATTGAAAAGCTATATCTGAATAAATTATAACGTATCAATGGCACACAAAAGCCTGTCACAACAGTGTACATGTACTAGAAGAAAAAGCGAAAAAAATTTCGGTACAAGTATTTGGTAACATACGTCTCTCAAATTATAGCAAATAAATACAGAAAGTATTTTTTTGCAGTAGACTTACAAAAACATTAACTGCGTTTACATTATGCATCAAACACACTGGACTTATCAGTACAAGCCATTGCATCATTCCACTGCTGCCTGCTCTGGGACTCGTCTATCACGCTTCTAACTACCATGTCTTCTGATCAGTAAATTTAAAATTCTTGAGAGATAACGGGCAATATTGCTTTTGGTGTAGAAAAAGGTTTTACCAATAGAGGGCTTTATAAGGTCAATTGTTTTGGCATTTCCCACGTGTATCAATGTTCCATCTGCAAATTGTTTCTTTAATGTGTGCCTGATAAAACTCATTCACTGATTCTGTTGTTTAGAATTTTTCAATGATTTTGACTATCAATGATGATAAATTGGTTTTCAGGATAACAATGATGACGATGACGTAGTTGCTGATCCTAAAAGCAAGCAAGCCATAAAAAACAATATCATCAACATTCCAATAATTATTAGTATAACTACCAGTCTCGCGTTACATTTGATTCTTTATCCCAGCAATCACCATTCTTCTTATGGTTTGCAACAGCAACAGCCCCAGCCATTAATTATTATTACTTCGTCTTATGTAATTTCACTAATATTACTATTGCTTTTAATCTAGAAACTTTTTAAATTTTGGATTAATAACTATATTAAATTTGACTCCAAAATCTCACTCCAAAAGTAAACCCCCTTGTCAGGCACAGAAAGACTCCTCTCCATATTTTGTAGTATGCCCTAACTACTGTATACCGGAAGTTAACTGTTAACGTTGGGTATAAACATATTAATATCGAAAGTGGGCTTTTAAAGGTAAGAGCTTAATTGATTTTCTCCTATCCTGATTATTTAGATAAAGATTTGTGGATCTTGGAGTTTTTACTCCATAAACTTGAACATCTAGGAATATATGTTTTATTGATGTAAATATGTAAACATTAACTGTAGTGTACTCGGGTATTCCGAACCAGTTTTCAGAAAATGGAAATAGGACTAATGCCTCAACATGTACAGTTTCGGTTTTTATACATTAATGAGTAGACCTTTAAATTGCCAATAAGAGTACATAATCTGATTTACGAAATATCGCTTACTTTGCCTAATATTCAAATTTTCCCGACCTCCATGAACTCGGCTATTTCGAGTCATTTCTCGAGGTTCCGAACGCGAACCGCTATTGCTACGTCTACTACTGAGGCTAGTTTATATTAGTGAAATTGATTTGAAATGTGGTAAACTTTGTGATCATGCAAATAACACAAAATGATACGTTTGAATGAAAATATAAGACCGTAATGAACCCTTTAATATCTTGCTGTAATTCAGTGTCATACATAGATCCAGATTAGGTCTAACAAAAATTGTTGGTTTCCAGTAACATGCTTAAAAATAAGGATGGTAGGTCGGTAATTGTTTTTTTATTAAGTAGGACTTTTCGGTCAAAAAGTGAATACAAATAAGGGAGTTATGCCTTTAGGGCATCAGTAAGTTAATTTCTAACATCACTAACCATGTAAAAGCATAAAAAGTGCAGTTGTGCAAAATATTTGTTAAAAAGTTGAAAAAACATTCTACAAGGCCATAAAACATTTAGGGTCGGGCCAAAAGTTTAGGGTAGGTTTGGGTACCAGAAACAAATAATTATTTTCGGCCTTAACTGACATGAGCGCAAGACATTTTGAACGGGTAACGCAGGTGACTATTCAAGGTGATGCACAGGTTAAAAATAAACAATTATTTGGTGCAGAACAAAGCAGGAAAACAGTATGGTGATTCTAAATATCCTATATTTAATGTTTTTGCTAAATACAATCTTTTTATTTATCATAAACATTTCAAAATGTAGATCATGCCCATGTATTATTTATATGCATACATCACCAGACAATCAAGTGAGCACCTCTTTCTAAAAGAGTGCAGCTCTATATTTTTTGGCAAAACTTCTCTAGTCAATATACAACATTCTCATATTGTGTTTGTCCTTGAAAAATAGGTAGATGTAAAAACCTATGCTTGTCTAATGTGCACATATAGTTAAAGTCTACAATAATAACTATTTTCTAATTTTCGCCGGAGGGTTTGTTTTCACCAGCTGATAAACATTTAGAGTGACGCGCATTTAAGACTAATTCGGAATAGCCGAGTAGACTGTATCCATATGATGTTGTATATTGGGACGGTGTCAAACGTTTTGGAGTAAATGATTTAAACTTTTAATACTACAAGTATTGTAATATAGTAAATATAGGCCAACCCCCAAGTGTTTGATACTGGCCCCTGTGGTGTAGAAGCTTTGGTAAATCTAATAAATATTTGACAAAATGATGGCATAGTTTTCAATTTTGTAGATTTTCTGTGGTTAATTTAAAATGGCAAGTCGTACAGCTTGGCAAACGGAAAAATCATTTAAAAAGACAAACCGGCGCATGTTGCAAGATGGCACACTTTGTGACGTCATTTTCTTAGTCGGGAATGAAAAAAAAAGAAGAAGTGAAAGCTCACAAATTTATCCTGGCGAGCAGGAGTCCCGTATTCTATGCTATGTTCTGTGGTTCACTCGCAGAGTCAAGTAAAACCATACAAGTTCCAGATATAGAACCCGAGATATTCCGAGTATTATTACAGTAGGTTTGCCAATTTTGCAATATATTATCTCCATAAATAGAATTTTTATAAGTGAACTTTTTTTTCTGAAAGCCACTAAATATTATTTCATTCATTTTTCTCCCACGGTCTGAAATTCCACATTTCATCAGCTATTTTAAAAATCACTAGGATTGCTTTAATTTTATGTGCATTACTGTAGCATATATTAAAAAATTCAGTACACCACTTTGTTCCAGGCCACTTGTGGCTTTATCATCCTCAAAATTGTTTTATTTATTGATAATTCAAATATATAATATTAAAAACGGTTGTTTCTAAGGCCGGACTTCATTGATATTTCGTTTTTCAGATGCTTATCACTAAAATAAGAAATAATTAAATTTGGAAATTTTTAGATTTTACGTATCTAGTAGTTTTTTTTTTTCACGTATTTTATACACAATTCATTTATACAACTAATCATTTTCTGTCATGAATAAGTAAACAAAAATATTTCATATATATTAAATAATATGATCTTCGTTCTCAATGATGTTAAAGGTTCATTTATACCGAAGATTGCACGGTCAACGTGGATAACGTCATGCCCCTTTTGTACAGTGCGAAGAAATACGAAACCAACCGGCTTACAGAAAAATGTAAAGATTACTTAAATACCAAACTCTCCATCGACAATGTCTGTGTCATACTACAACATGCATACAAGTTTGATGAAAGTGAACTAGAAGAAAAATGTCTTGAATTTGTTTTTGAGAATGGAGAAAACGTACTAAAATCCGATGGATTTTCTTCTTTACCGAAAGAAGTACTTCAGAAAATTATCGAATCGGATAATCTCAATGCCGACGATTTAAGTATTTACGACGCATGCAAGAGATGGGCAGTTGAACAGCAGAAACAAAAATGTAAGAAACAAAAATATCCCGGAACTGAGCTTAGACAGGAGCTAGGGGAAATAGTATATTCTATAAGATTCCCTACAATGTCGTTAGAAACATTTGCAAAACGTGTAGCTGTAGAAGACATTTTAACACCAGAAGAAAAGGTCAGTGTTTTTCAAAGCTTAGCAGGTGTTGATACTAAAACACTGTTGCATCGATTTCGTAATACCAATCGTAAACGAGTACAGAAACAACACTTAAAATTGTCAAGATTCGATTCAATCCACGGTAAAAGTTGGTTATATAGTGGCTACTCACCAGATGCAATTAACTTTAAAGTGTCCAATCAAGCCAGACTTGTAGGTGTGAGTCTGTTTGCCCCAAGTTCGGCGGGAAAGGTAGAGGGAGAAGTTAGTTTAAAAGTTGGAACTACTACTTTAGCATCCAGAAGTGATCTTAGGATAAAGTATGAGCAGTCGAAGTACGTTGAGGATGTGTTGTTTGATCAACCATACACAGTTGAACCAGGGACGTATTATACAATATATGCCTTGCTGAAAGGCGCACAAACATATTCAGGCAATATTGGCAACCAGAGGATTTCCTCTGGTACATTTGATCTGTCTTTTTTCTCAAGCAATGCAAGTAAAAATTTCACATCCGTAGAGAAAGGACAAATTCATTCCCTTATTCTAGAAGTATCTACTACTGCATGAAAACACAAACTAAAGTGACTGGACTCTAGATTTTTTAATTGAAGCTTTGTCATATTATGAACATTAGAACATGAGTTTTTGTGTCTAGACATAAAAAAAATTAATCATGAAACAAACGCATTTCAATTTTGAATGGAAAAAAAGTAAAAGTAACTCATTTTCAAGTGTTTCCATGACAAATAATCTGTCAAAGCCTTCTTAAGAAATATAGCAATAATTATCTTAAAATTTTCTCTTTTTTTGTTGTTTTTGTACGATCTCGAGGGCAGCCACTTTAAGCTTGAATACGAAAACCTTTAAACCAATGTATGTTATGAAAATTTATATTTTAACCTTTTGTAATGCGATAAAATGCAGTCATTTACACTTAAACATTAAAGATATTTTCTCTGATACTGAAATTGCCTTAGATTTATTTGGCTAGTGAGACAAACTTTCTTCGTTTAAATTCCATAGTGTTCTAACAGGTAAAACTTTGATTCTTGAACGAAAACTTTTCAGAAGAAAATAATGTTAATTGAGGATAACTAGACCGGTCGTCCACAAAAAAACGTGAATTTGCAACGGGGGTGGGAAGAATCAAGACTAAATATGTCATATAATAATCTCCACAGAAAATACCCGCGTCAAACTCAAGCAGCAGTATTCAGCTGTGATTTTATAGAGAATCCGAACTTGTACGAAATTACTTCAAAAGACGATTTTAAGATCATTTCATCCCTCCATTATGCACTATCTATATATAGTAAAGTGGTTTGAAAATAATCTACACTAAGCCTCGTGTGCGGTAAAATACTTAATGTTCTATCTAAAAGTGAAATCCACGATTTTATATCCCCACGAAATAGCCTCTTTGGCAAAAACCACGAAATTTCATGTCCGCGGAATTAAATGATTCCACAGTGTATACTATGTAAGTCAACAGTGTAAATTGAGACTACATGTATTTAAACTTCACACTTTTCTGGAACTTGTAAAATGCTTCTTATGAAACTGAGAGAATTTATTTCAAAAGCAGTTTTTTTTTTCATTTCTATTTAGATTGGTCAGGTTTGTATTCATGGCAGTGGTATCGGCTGGGTCAAGCCCTGTTTACACGATGTCAAATAGTGTTGACTGGGCAATAAATGTTGTTGCTATGAAAGAGTGAAAGGGCCAAAATCATAACTGAATATAGGAAAACTTTAAAATAATAAACCTAAAGTTAATCAGGAGTTGATTTTTGTATGAATAACCGTCATGTCGGGCCACAAATGAAAATAGGTTTTAGAAATGGCTAACATAGAGGCAGCTATTTTATTGTTTATGACGCTATTTACGCACTGACGAATTAGTATAATTAGTTTCTATAGTTTCCTGAGTTTAGATGAAAATCATGATAATTTGTCTTCCCATATGTAGATATATAAATCGACTTTGTACTTGTACTGTCTGTTTGCCACATAAGTTTGTCCAGACTGCTCCTCATATTCGAAAGGACGTAGCAAAACTGTATAAAAATACGTCGCCTGCTTTAATGAGAAAAATACTTGAGATAGTTTTGTGTGAGGAAGAGGACAATAATGGTATTATTTTGTTATATTTCGGCTAGCATTAAAGTCACTCTGACGCTACTAACAGCACTGACATCAACCCATCCCACACCATAATAATGATCGTGCAAATAACTGTCGCTGGGGTAACGGCTTTGACGTAACCGTTCTATGCACAAACCATTTTCGTTAGGAGTGAGCAATAGAGCATGGGTAGCTTTTCACATATTTCAGTGCTAGATGCTGTCGCCAGTTAATAATCAATGATATTAAAACAATAGGGTCGGGCCACAAGCTCTTTAAACATGAGTAAACGGCCCTCTCCTTGCAAAGTTTTCTATTACATATATTAATCATTTTAACGAAGAATATATTTGACATGTTGAAAGGGAAAAAACAAAGAAACAATATCATAATGAAATGGCCTGTATTTCTATCCATTTCTTACAGAAATGCTAAGAGACCCTTTGTCATTCTGTTTTGATAAAAGTAACAATTTAGTACTACCTCGTTCAAAACGATTCGAATTAATAATAAATTTATATACCGCTTACGTAATAAGTTTCTTACGTCCAAGTAAATATCAGATCCTTGTGAGGTGTCATTTATAGGAAGAAAAAATCTGGTTTCATGACACCTGTATATTCTTTGTTCTGTATATTTAATATACTGAGAAAGTAATGTTCAGTTTTTTTGATGTGGTTACTACAATCACATTTTAGATAATCTTTTGAATGATTTCTGTATAAATGATGTTATAGATTTCCGAATATCGCATCAGACTAGACTTCTAGGTGTGAGTCTGTTCTAGCCCAAAACCACGGGAACATTAGAAACAAAAGTCAGTTTATAGTTTGGCAGATCAATATTAACATCGAAGAGCAATTTCAGGATAATGTTTGAACAGTCAAAGTAAACCAAGGAATTATTTTTTGATATCACTAATTGCAGAATTCAAAAGTCCTCTGACTTAAGTTTGTTCAAATTCATTTGTTGTTTCGTTCTTCCGCAATGCAAAGAGCACTAACAGCACGAATGTAACATCTGGACAGATTTTCTCTCTCATTTTTGAAGTTTGAATAGATTTCGGTGGCTAATTTCTGCCATTTCGTGTTGGCGGGGCGAAAACACGACAACACGAAACCACGACAAATTTTACACGAAAACACGACGTTTAGAGGGCGCCGACACGACATATTTATTTGTCGGGTTTTTGTGTTGGCGGGTATGAATATGTCGTATTGGCGCCCTTTATTTGCCGGGCTGTCGTGTTTTCGCCAACACGAAAACACGAAAACTCGACAAATTAGGTATTTGTCGAGTTTTCGTGTTGTCGTGTTTTCGCCCCGCCAACACGAAAACACGACAAATACCTTAGCTGTCGAGTTTTCGTGTTTTCGCCCCGCCGGCACGAAAACACGAAAACACGACGGATATCTTATCTTCCGTTAGGCATGCGCACAACAATTACTAAACTGAACATAACATAACTGCATGCTAGAAAATATAAGGTTAAGAATAAAAATTGACTTATGTTCTATGTATATTTCGACCAAAAACCATTTTGTTACATGAAACGATATCGAAAGACAAAGGTCGAATATCAAAATAATATTTTCTCACAATTTAGACCCAAAAATGCACCAGAGGCCACCGTTGCATTCCTATATTTTAAAAATGTCCGTGGGAATACAATCTGACCCCTAAATAGGAGGGCATGACCCCCTAACGTACCTCAACTTTTGGACAAAAATGCAGCACGGATCACCATTTCATACCTATATTTCAAAACTGACAAGAGAGAGACCCGGTGATTCCACTACCTCAAAATTTGGACTCAAAAAATACAACAGGGACCACCATTTTATTAATATGTTTCAAACATTTCAGGCGGACACGACCTGGCCTACCTAACGAGGAGTTACCCCCTTCCGTACCTAACCCCACTCAGCTCGCCGATGCCTTCATTCTTTAACTGTTGCCGCTCACGGCAGCCCAATGAAATATTTCTGGAACCGGATCTGTTAATACACTTTGTATTCTTAAAACGATAACTGACATCTGACATATTATTGTATTGTTTTATAATCTCAGATCTCCTAATGCAGCTTCAGTGAATATAAATCAATTCTGAATTGACGGTTCGTTCGAATAGAATGAAAAATGCTTCTAAAACCTTTGCCACTGGTTTCAGAATGACTCAACGTTTAATAAGAGATGTCTGAAAAGTATTTGTCGTGTTGTCGTGTCGGCGGGGCGAAAACACGAAAACTCGACAAGTAATGTATTTGTCCTGTTTTCGTGTTGGCGGGGAGAAAACACGAAAACTCGTCAGATAAGGTATTTGTCGTGTTTTCGTGTTAGCGGGGCGAAAACACGACAAAAAGGGTGCCATTTCACCCCCGCCGACACGACAACACGAAAACTCGACAAATTAGGTTATTGTCGAGTATTCGTGTTTTTGTGTTGTCGTGTTTTCGCCCCGTCAACACGAAATGGCAGAAATCAGCCACGATAATTTCATGATTTAGACACCAGAAAAAGAGCCGTGTTTATCACACAGTATGTTAAGAAAATATAAACATTATGTGCCATGTAGCTCATATCGCAAAAATCAGTTCCTGCATAATAATATGCCAAGATGTAACCGTAATAGACTGAAATATTATCCTATTTCGTTTAGAGACAAGTAAGCACGACCTTTTTAAAAGAAAACGTTCACTTAAATTCATTCTGGTTTAATATTAGTTCGTTACTTCGACGTTATGTACAAAGAATAGCAGCGTGGGTTCCTATAATGCTATAAGCACGTGCTATGTCTTTAAAATACATCGTCTTTAATTGAACATAAATGCGCTTGTGGAACGTCTTTGTGAATGCAAACAATGTACAAAAATCAACGTATGGAATATCTTAAGTAAACAGAAATATATACATCATAACACTTGTTACTTTTATTTTGAATCTATAATTTACAGATATCATTTAGCCAACAATATACAGTATTTTCACATCCGTATCATCATTATATTGTAAGTGCAAAAGAGGCATAAACACACTTCCCGGGTTCTCCTTCAGATATGTTCTGTTTTGTCCCCAGCGTTTTAGCACTAGATATCTCTTTTCTTTCAGATTAACAATCAATATCATTCGTTACATTTGACCATACATTTAAGGACTCCCGGTTTACGACTTGCTGCTACATGAATGGCGTCGTTTGTCTGTTCAATGGAAAACCTATGTGTTACCAACGGCTTCACGTTGATCTTACCAGACGCTACCAAATCTATGGCTATAGGATAGCTGAAATTCAAATGTATCTGTAGATTATCCCTTATCATGCGGGACACGATTGATTCTGCCTTTGCGACCAGTGTAGATCATAATCAGCCTGCACATCATTGCAGTCTGATCATGATCTGCACTGTCGGCCAACCTTTTTGATAAGTACCCCTTTTGACAGTTAATTGTACTGTCCAAACTGAAAGATGGACAAGTTCATTATAGAAGTTCGGCAGGGTAAGGGTTAGACTTTTAAGCTTCTGCAGTATGTTTTTGTGAACAATTCCTGTCAAATTATGCAATTAGCAACCTAAACAATGTATCCATTACCATTTTCTTTGCACATACATATTTCGCAAGAAATACATATACAAGTTAACAAAAGAAATTCATGTCAATTTCTATAACACAAAACCACTCCAGTCGCCCGTTATCTTAATCTGGACACGATTGGTTCTGCCTTTGCGATCAATGTAGATCATGATCAGCCTGCACGTCCATGCAGTCTGATCATGATCTGCACTGTTTGCTATTGAGTCAGTATATTTTTGGTAAGCACCCCTTTTGACAGTTAATGGTACTGTTCAAACTGGAAGATGGACAAGTTCATTATAGAAATTTAGCAGGGTAAAGGTTAACCTAAACTCTGGAGGTATGGTTTATAAAATCTATAAGAAATTCCTTTGAAAGCACATAATGCAACCATTCAAAATAGTAGCAGACTCGCTTTGACTGAGTCTGTTCATTAAAGGTAATAGAATATGCAACACCCCTCAGGCCACTTAGCACCTGCTTAAGCGGAATTTTAGGACTTCGTGATCCCAAAGAACCAGAAAATAATAATAAAAAAATCTGAAATCATAATTCGGTTATTGCACTGCCGTTGTGAAAGTATTACCAATGTTTATCGTATCTCCAAGAGGGTCTCAAGTCAATTTGTCGTTGGCACATCACTGCCAAAGGTAAGGTCACTTCCTCCGCTCCGTATCCTACAATGGCGACACATCCACCTGGTATTGTGGACTGCAAATAATATAAGAATATAACTTAAACTTTTTTTATTTTAATTCAAAGTTGCCTTACTCAGTCAAAGAAGGGGGTGACATATACTGGCTGCTTAAGGCGGGTGGTCGCTTAAGACAAGTTGAAATATTGGAAGTTAGCCGACTGGCTGCTTGAGGCAAGTAGTTGCTTAATACATGTAACTGCTATGGCAGGTTCAACTGTATCCCATGCAAACGAAAAAGAGCTCGGAATGTTCCCATTTTAGTTTTAGATTAAACATATTTATTCCCAAAATAGAGTACATATATTGGTATATATGTCATACGGTGGTGAAAACCAAACAGGAAAGGATAAGAATGGAAGACAAATCTTATAGAATTCTTCTCCTTCTGTTCCCATTTTAGAAACATATCTGATTAATCCGTTAAAATTCGCCAAATTCTTGTAATTACCATTATTGCTAGCCGTTGACAGAAAATATTTCCTGTGCATTCAATGGTGATATCTGGCATTTCCCCCATCAGAGTATGAATCTCTTGGACGGTGGAATCCATATCAGGTGAGGCAGTGAGGAGTGTGTGCGTAGCTCCCAACTGTTTTGCTAGCTTGAGTCTCTCCTCAACAACATCTGTTTAAAGAAAATCTATATTTTACTGGACTTGAAAATATTGTATTAGTTTAAACTAATTGATATATTTTGTTTGAATTCAAACATTTCATGAACTTTTGATTGATCAATAAGTTATAATTAAGATGAATGCTTTAAACATACTTGTATACCATGAACCTACATTGGGATATAACCTCATGGCCGAGATATAATCGAAACATATTAGGAAAATCTCTTTATTGATTGTGTTTTTGTTGATGTTTTTTTCCATCGATATTTTTTATTAGGATGCCAGGTTTCAGCACAACATTCAAGTTTTCCGAGTACGAAAAGGATTAACGTTCGTCGAAATGGTACGTGAACAAGACTTGGTGTTCTTTGGAGCGCCTGTATAAATTACAGACTCCGGTATATACCTGATTCAAGCAATTATTTGAATGAAAAGTATATTTAATGTATATATTTTGTAACCATGGTAACACTAACCTTAACCTTTAGTCAGTATATTATACATATTATACACTAAATACGTGCGGACATGCAATAATTTGCGTGTTTTTGCCGTGCGCTCCAAATATTAATCACTTCCGGACATGCGCAGAAGACCGTCCCAGCTCTGCAATGAACAACATCGAATGTTTTCATGTCGTACAAACTGTACGTCGTCTTAGTCTATACTAACCAGTAATACAAACATTTGTAGCTCCCATAGCTTTTGCAGTCATCATACAAAGCAATCCTATGGTTCCTGAAAGAATTAGTATAAACTGTACTGTCACATATTTGTGGTATTCATTTCATTCTAACAAAATACATACTCATGTAATAAAGAGCTGAGCGTCGTATTTCTCACCGAACGTATCTGATATTTGAAAATAAGCTCAAGGTAGGAAATGTTAGAGTACAAAACTCTTTGAAGTTAATACCCAAATACAAGGACAAATACATTTGTTTTTGAAGATGTCTCCCTTCAAAATTAAGAAATAGGCGATACATGTCAAACATACGTACATCGTATATATCAGACCAGTTCGATTATAAAACCTGTATTAAGATGTACACGACGAATATTTTAAATTTATGATAACTGCCCACTAAAGTTGCAAGGTATTTTTCAATATTTTACCTGCTCCAAGCACGAGAACAGATCTTCCCGCCTCCACACCTGCACGTCTGCAGTCTTGGACAGCAACAGCCAGGGGTTCCATCAGTGCGCCTTCTTCGTCCGTCACATTGTCAGGCAATCTACACGGTAAGACGTATTCAGATTAATAATTTAGAAAAAGCACATAGATTGTCCACCTGGACTTCTGGTATTGGTTAAAAAGTCAGTTTTTAGGATCAATATAATACGAGTGTTTAAAAGAATGCCTTTCTGGATAATTCTAGCATTGTATTTAGTTATTCCTATATAAGTAAAGTATAGTGTTTGTTTATTATAGTGTCACCCCTACTGAAAGGGCCAGTCATATTGGCGTATGAAACACCTTCATATATTGAACACCATTACTTCCCGACACCAGGCAGGTAGACACTCGGTAACTATTATTTAACTAGCTGGCGACTCTCTAACCGGTCTCTCTTCAGTAACAAGACCCGCATCTGACAGGGCTCGAACCTTCAACTTCCCGATTGCGGGGCAGGTGCCTTATCCACTAGGCCAACGCAGCTATATGTAGTATGTGTATTTCTGTAATGAAAGCATGGAATAAACGCAAGGAAAATCAGCAATTAAGCAATATGGAGTTTGGCTACACCGGGCCAATATCTGGATCACTCTAACGTAAACAGATTTGAATCAACGGTCTGATATCAAGATACAATATCACTTTATCTTGTTAACATGGGCCGTCTAGATCAACAAATATGCCATTTAGATCCACAAATATGTGAAATTTGAGGACGTACTTGTAACAGTAGTCTGCTCGCATTAGTTTACATCGGGTGATGTAACCGTCATATTTAGATGTGTTACCGTCAAATGGTTTCTCTGTGAGACACATATTTCGGACATCTTTGAGACAATTCTTGCACTTATTGCACGCTTCCCCAGGTTCTAAGGCAACTCTGTCCCCTGAAAATAAATTGTTTTACAAAACTACATACAGTTTGTGTTTTTACAAGAATAATAGTCATTTTTCGAGTCTCTTATCAAATCGAATATTATCATAAATGCGCACGTAGTAGGGCAAATACCATGCGTACAGTACACAAAGATATTTTCCCCAATTTTGTACCCTCTCTGGCATGGCATTATGTTAAAAATCTCTAACTTGGGAGATATTTACAGGGTGGCTAATCCACATGCCTTTCGGATACCGTGCACACAGAGAATACATATAGGTTATTAGCTTTGTATCGGGAAATATGCACGAGTTCTTCAGCGGAAATATTGCGCGACTTCAGGAGCGCAATATTCTTCCGCTGAAGAACGAGTGCATATTTCCCGATGCAAAGATAATAACCTTTTTATTACATACGCATCTACACGTATAAATATTACGTAAATATCATAAATATATTCAATAGCCTGAATAGGATTGACAATACTGAACTAAATAGAAAAAATAGTGCAACAACACACACTGAATTACGTCACGCACCCAATATGAAATTCAGGCGTCAGTATATGGAAAAATATTGACGTTTCCGGTACCAGTGTAACTTAACGGGGAATAAAAACGAGTATGTAATAAGTCTTGATTCAGGTAACATTTTGCTTATATCTTCCTCATTTCTTGACAGATTTTCATAAAATAAAGTGCGTCGAAGACAGCAAAATGAGAGCTTTTCACCGTAGCGAGCATCTGCAATCAGTTCTCAATACTTTTCTCAATAACTTCGCCCAACTGCTTTGCATCGACGAACTGTTTAGATAACGTACACTCTTTCGCAGTTAGGCGAAGTGTCTGAGAAAGGTACTGAGAACTAGATGCAGAAAGTACTGATTTTTCTCTCTTCGACGCTCTTTATCCTATGAAAATCCGTCAAGTAATAAGGAAAGTATAGGCAAAATGCTACCTGAATCGGGACGTTTTTTTCCGTGTGTAAGGTCAGAAGAGTTGGCAACCCTGCATTAGCTTGTATCCTTTTTCTTGTGGTCTTACCAACTTTTAGTCTTGATACACCTTCTCCAACCTTTGTGACGACGGCACTTGCCTCGTGACCCAAAATGCCTGATCCACCAATTCTATGAGTTCCATGACTGCCATTCTTGAAAATGTACACATCGGACCCACAGAGTCCAACATTGCGCATCGATAGTTGCACTTCTGAAATTCGATATGTCTTCTTTTTGAAGCAATGTATCTATGAGGGAAAATACGACCAATTCAAATGAATGATGATTATTTTAATTACTTTAATTTTCCTATTTTCAATGATGGAGTTATTGGTACCTTCAAATACCGCGTATGTCAGTATTCAGTGGCAAGGTTACATGAGGTTACATGAGGTAACAAGAGATGGAAGCAACAAACCAAGACGCACAATGAAGAACAAGTATTTATACTTTAATAAAATTATACTGAGATATTTTGAAAAAAAAATACCCCTGTTTCAATGATATATATCATATTTTTGACTCAGTTTTGATATTTGGCAAATTTAACCTTTATGTATCCTAGGTAGGTTACTTCCACCTGCGGAGGTTAAATGACATATGTCTCTTAGACCCGTTAATGATAAATGCAGGCACAGTCTACAGTCGAACGCAGACTCTGATGATAATAATAATTGATATATAGCCGTGAAAAAAGAAATTAAACTTAATTTACCATTTAATTATACTTATAACCTAAACACATTCTGCACAAATACAAAAAAAATATTAGGATTGATATACCATCATCTAAAATTGTAACTACTTATCATAAATACAGATAAATTGAATGATATCCAGGATCCTACATTATATATCAAGGTTACAGTCAAGGCTATATTAGAACACATGTCCTTGACAATCTTTACCTACACAAAACTAATATCTTCTATACTCAGATGATTATACATGTAGCAATATGTAAAGGACATTATGTTAAATTTATGATTAACACAAAATCACATCACGTACATCCATTTTGTGTGTTTTCGGTCTAAAATTTATAGAATATCTTACCACCTGGACCTGGTTCTTGTACCAGCCGATTTTCCTGCAAATAAACATTGCGTTAAAATATTTAAATCATCGGGAAAAAAACTAAATATCATAATTTTGCTAAAGCCATTCGCTCAAGTGCCATGATAAAAGAAATTTAGATCTGGGAGACAGATAAAATATTTACCTTTTCGCGTTCAATATAAACTGTTTTCAGTTCAGTAAATAATTGAAAAATTAGTATGAAACAACAATATAAAAACACAGTTTCAATAAGAGAAACTATAAAATGGGTAAAAAGTAGTTATTACATGAAAAAAGAGAAATTGTGTTGTTTTACATAAAAGATCAAACTTTTTTTTCTATCTGGTCAGATGTTATTATTGAAACGCGGCTTTGGATTGGTTGAAAGAAAAAGTGTAGGGAAATCCGTAAGAGACATAAGCTGATTGGATAGACTGTGGTAATGTTTATTATAAAATTGTGTCAAAATCAAGCAATACAAAGTTTTCTGTGAAATTTGGAATATTTTACAGGTGTATGACTGAATACATGACTTTTTAATTGTCACTTTAAAATATTAGGAGTCAATGGGCATTTAGTCTCTATATGCAAGTCAACAAAGGTTGTTGTTTTTTGTGTTTGAAGAGAAAGATCGGTTAAGCCTATATAAATTTAACTATTCTTGGTGTCTGACGTGTTACCATATATTGAAAGAATAACATTTTAATTGTCATCTGTCAATTTTGGGGTATGCGACAGTAATTTCTTATAGGCCTAATGGAAGCATATGGAAAAAATCAATAGCAATGCCTGACCATCTTATATTTCGCAAGCTGAAAGAATATATAATGAAACATAATAATAATGATAATAAAGATGATGATAATAGTAACTTTATTTAATGATGATAACGTGTTTGGCTATAGCCAGTCTAATGCATATGTCTATTTACCTGTAACCTAATAATGTAAAAAATCATCCTAAGTACGTAACATAGTCAAGTAAAAGGCGTGACATGAATCAAAATAACGTATTATATTTTGAACAAATAAATTCTTAGTGGAATACACAGTATGTAGCACAATGTAAAATAAAATTGTGTACAAGTGGTGAAAGAATAAATGCTATTTATAATCTGCGCAAACTTTCTCTATCTCTCGTTAGGCAACTGGTGCCGAAATAATGATTTCATACCATAATTTTCCTAAACGGTTAGTCAAGTTCAGGAGCAATACGAAAGGAAATGAATAACAGTGGAGAGAAAAAAAGCTTGTTAAATCAATTTTCAGCAAAAGAAAACAGAACACAATGGTTCATGGTCATGAAATAAATGAAAATGCAAACATCAAGAGTGTTCATACAAATGTCTGATGATAAGATTTTAACAAGTTATCAATTTAATAGTTTACCGATTAATCACAGTAAATGAAGATATATGAATGGAAGTATGTATGCAAAAAACAGATATATACACGACTGTTACCCGATACTGAATGTAAACAAATTTACCTTTTATGGGTATTTAAAATAGATTTAATACAGATAGATACGTTCACTTGTACATGTGTTATATTATGTTGATGAAACCATTTCTAATTATTTTCGAAAGTTCCCTTCTTCTGTAAAATCAATACCCTTTGGGAGTATAGATTGCAACAGAGCAACTTAAAAGCAGACTAGGTTTGATAATGTTTATTTATGAGAAGAAACGAAACGTGTAGCATTCTTCATGCCCTTATTAAGCACCAGCTTAAGCGGAAATTTGTTATAATTAAAGACTGTTTGGACGCCATGTTCCGAAAAATCAGAAAATACTCCAGGTAAGGGGATGCCTTTTACAGTCGCCACACGGCACATCAGTATTTTAAGACTGCTGTTGTGGTAGCTAATAAAATGTATTAGAAGATCCTTTGGCAGCATAGAACGCAACCAAGCAAAATAATACAGACTGTTGACTAAAGTACTGAGATGTGCAACTCCCCTATACATATACTACTGCAATTCGATTTAAGCCATAGATTGATTACATTGTTAAATCGGTTATCACAATAGGGTAAAAATAATCTTACCATTTTAATGCTTTCCTTTCCACACAAAATTGCAGACAGAGATTCCATTTTGGACACAGTATCGAAAAAACGGTTACACGAACACTTTTGACAAAATTTCTATCTCTGTTTTCTCTAGAATGAACAAGATCACAACAGTTAATATGACCTCAGTTTTTAGATTATTTACTGATATATTGCGTACAAATAAACAGCTGAGTACCCAAGATAAAATAAAGATAAATACTCAAAAATATAGTCCAGTGACTGCAACAAAATTGATACACTTGGCTTATTTAATAGACAAAACGCCTATCCCATCCGATGTATCTACATATATATTAACAGATGTTTTAACTGATCCATTTATTATAAAATCTGTATGAAAATATAAAATGATGTATAGCGTGACAAGCGCAAAATACACGTCACGGTAGAAATGAAACACATGAAAAACGTCCTCACATATATAAAATCCAGTGCACATCTGTCACTAAAATGTTCTATTTTTAGATACTAACTTAGTACTGAAAATCCTAATCAAATGAATTTAAAAAAAAAAAAGTGAATATACATATGTCCCCTAACACGATCAAAAGACAACATTAAAAAGCACGCCAAACTTGACTAAATCAGTTTTACATGTACATTTCATTACCTGTCATGAACAGACTATATCAAACTGAGTCTGCTATATTTTGTTGTTTGGTTGCAATCTATGCTTCCAAAGCAACTTTTCACAGATTTTATTATGTATATAAAGTAACTGTGTTTGTAGTGCTACATATACACATAATTAAATGTCATTTATAACAGTCAATATATACCCCACCTCAATGTACAAATGTATACTATGATAACAACATAAAGTAGCTTTTACACTCCTGGAGAACTACGTTCCAACGTAAGTCAAGTCTCATCGATATTATGTGACATATCTCAACGACAATGTTACGGTGTCGCTCCGTATGACCTTGTTGATTTATTTATTATGTGCAATAAAGCATTGATTCTACGTTTTCATAACTGAAAAGATGAGTTTTACGTGTGGAAGCAATATTAGCTATTTGCAGAATTTTGAAAGATAAAACGAAATAGCTGCAAATAAACTTATGTAAGCTACATAAATGTTGCAAGGCCGCAACGATAACGGACAATATGTGACAACGTCTCACGTACAGTTTTGCAAAGTCTCAACATCATAATTACCATTTGAACTTGTAGTAAATTCATATTTACATTTTATCTTTGCGTTGGGAACATTTCTTAGACACTTTCATAAATGACTTGATGACGTCTGAGCAAGGTACAACAATTTAATCAGTATGACAAATGTATTTGAGCCGCGCCATGTGAAAACCAACACAGTACGTTTGCGACCAGCATAGATTCAAACCAGCCTGCGCATCAGCCCAGTCTGGTCAGGATCGATGCTGTTCGCTGTCAAAGCCTATTGCAATTAGAGAAACCGTTAGCGAACAACATGGATCCTGACCCAGACTGCGCGGATGCGCAGGCTGGTCTGGATCCATGCTGGTTGCAAACCCACTATGTTGGTTTTCTCATGGTGCGGCTTAGTTGTCGTTATCATTTTACACATTATAGTCTTACGCAGGCTGGTGTAAAAGTATTTGAAATGGATGCATACAATTATATACAATTTCAGCATGAAAATTAAAACGTAAAGTTAATGCTCTACTATAGAAACAAGAATTTTCAGGTGTTCGCTATAGAAATACTTTCATCAAGTTAATTTAAATACCATGGAATGTTGTAAGCATTGTTGGTGACTTCTACATAATAGTGGTGTTCAGCTGAACCATTACTCATACACTAAGTTTTAAAAAAGTGTATAAATTCTATTCATTTCAATGTTTACATTTTACGTTAAAAGTGGGTCAAGAACATGTAAGGTTTTATTACTTGGAAGAACATTATAATTTTATACATTACTGTATTTCTTTCTTCCTCGTCCTTTTTAAACACGCGCATTTCCTGAAAATCTATTCCACTGGCATTGTTTTCATCTCCCAGATTACCTATTAAATTCATGAAACTTGTGTTTTACTACGAAACGCCATACTTATGCAGTTTATTGCATTTCCTTTTTAATTTTCTTTTTCAAACTAAATTCATAAAAGTCGTGCAGTTATTCTAATCTCTTTTACTTTGTCGTTTTACTAGTTCCTTCCCTTGAATTGAAAGGCATGCAAATATAAGCATTTATTCTAATCTCAGACAAATTCGCATTTTACTGCGTCCCTTTCTCAAAAAACAAAAATAAAAAATAAACTTGCTTTTCAACATTCTCATTTCTTCCCTCCAATCTATGTTCGCAGTGACTCGAGTATTTATACCTATCATTTCGCTATTTTACTAGGTCTGTTTAATTCCTTTGATTTTTTAAGATTTACATTTAATTTAATGAGATATTTTAATTTTACTGAAATCCCGCATAGTTTTACATTTATCCCCCTATTTCTTGTGATAAGATTTTGTTTTGTTACAATAGATTCCTTTAAAAAAGATCTTCTTTTAGAGTTAATGTATGATCCGCAAGATCTATAATAGGATCTGGTATGAATTTTACAAAAATCATTAAAATTGGCATTGTATATTCTGTGCGCCCATAGTACGTTATAACGTGAAAGACCTCCGAGGCCAATGGTCGCTGACTTCGAATCACTTGCCCTCTCAACTATGTGCTTGAAATTAAGCTTTGAGTGTGGGATTTTCATGTAAGAAAGCCATCCAGTACGCTTGCAGTAGGTCGTTTGTTCTACCAAGATGCCCGTCCGTATATAAAATAATGTTCAGTGGGGAACCTAGGGTCTTCCATCACCACGAACCTTTATATCTTTTATCAGAGTGACGTAAACGCTTCATTACTGTTACTAAATTGGCTCAAAATAGCTTATACGTTCACACTTATTAAATAGTCCGTGTTCACGTAAGAACACGTAATAACTGATACATGCGTACGCAGTTAATCATTCTTGCATAAAAACTACTTTTTTCATTGAATCCGCCCATGTATTAACGGGGAAAAAAACGTGTTCACGTGCTGTTAATACCCGATTTTTGTTTTTGAAATGTCTTCCCAGGGACGTAAATGTATTTCTACGCAGATTGACATGGGCCTATCTGCGGCTTGTTTCTTTCATAAAAACCTTTTTTAAAGCATAAAAGTGCAATCTAAACCATAGAATGTTTTGCTGTATCGGTAACTAACGCCGAATGCGCTGCCCCCAACAATGTTTGTACTCGTTTCTTCCCTTGTTTACTCCCCTTTTAGAACTCGGCGTCGATTCAGATTTTGTAGAAAACCGTGAATGTTAAAGAATCGCGTGTAACCTGTGCGATTCTTTGTTTTTAGGAATCAAATTCATAATTTTGGTAAGTATCAGTCGGTATGTTTTAATCTAATTTCTCGAAGAATTTATATAAACAGCTTGGAAGCTTGACACTGCGTTTGTACTCATCTGTACTCCAACTGTGTCCGTACTCAATATAACTCGAATGTAAAGTTATTATTCTTTGTAAAAGTGTGCTCGAGTGCACCAAATTGTGAAGTGATATGAACTATGAACTATTGGTAATTTCATGTTTGTAATAAAGAGAGATAACAAATCGTTTAAAAACCTTCAGGATGTGCTTTTGATAGTGTTGTTTATTTCTGGACCTTGGGTACGGATATTTAAAACATGTTTACCGTTTCCAAGAACAACAGAGAATGGTAAATAAAAAATGTACCGGAATCGTCAAGTCATCACATATGAAAACAATACATAAAGTCGTCGTGTGATGTTTTTTTATGCAAGAATAGCGAGACGAAGAATACACGATTGTTTTGTGTATTAATGTCTGCGGAAGCCCTTGGGATATGTTTGTGTCACAAGTAATCCCGCGGACTTCTGTAGACATTAACACAAATAAATGTGTATTATCCCTACAATACTGTATTGTATTGTATTATCCGGATCTTGAAGCATTACTTCCAGAGCTTCGCACAAAAAATTAGCTATTTCGTAACAAATGTTTTCGTAATCATGTGCAGGCGTGTCACTAATTTTGTCCGCACATAATAATTATTATTACGTGCGAATGTAGGAAGAACCTAAGACGTCATAACTCGAAACAAGGCGCAGGTGTCCTCAGGACGGATATTTCTATCCGATTCGTAAACGCATGACTGAATTTCTTTGCATATCATAAACAAATAAGCGTTTTATTCTGATAGATTATTTTTGCATACCGTATTTTACAAATGATAGAAGAAAAAAGTAAATATAAAGACTTTATTTGCAGCAATCGTTCTTATAGTAGGGTATGTACGCGGGAAATTTTCGTCCATAAGCTGAAGTGACGTCATGACGTTTCAGTGAAGCACACTAACAACGTTCCACTTTAGTTTTTATCGTTTCTAGCGTAATGGTATGTTCTTTCCGTAAAATAACGTTTTTTTACCAAGAAATATGCTTCATGTAAAAGTGACGGAGAGAACCTCTCAAGGTACCTGATAATTCTTAGTTCACGTAAACTAAACTATATATAATCAATGCATAAAACGCTAGTTGTCATTAACAGAACGAGAGCAATCTGGCACGGGGTGTCAGATGGGTTTTCTCAGCATGGATAAAATCAACGGAAACGCCAGTCCGGTGTGCAAGAAATATTTTCCACACTGACATTCCAGTTTCATATCGGGTGCGTGTCGTCAATTGTGACGTCACTTTCATAGATTCACGAATGTCGTAATGTTTTTAAGTTCTTTAACCATGACATTTTCAGTTCAACTCTGGATAAAGAACAAAATCGAAATCATTGATATAATGATTAATACACGTGTAGTAATTATAAAAAAAAGATTATTAGATTTGCATAGAGAAATATGCATTCATTCTTCCTAAAGTCGCGCAGTATTTCTGCTGTAGAAGCGTGCATATGTCTCGATACAAATCTAATACAAATATACCCTACAATTACATCCTCACTTTATGTTGCTTCGTTGCGTATTTGCTTCTAAAAGATCTGTTTGCAGACTTAATTATAATTAAGGTGTGCGCATGCAGTAGTATAAGTCATCTCTGTTCCACCGCGTACATTTTGCTTTCATTTGGACTAACATATCTTGGGGGAAACCGTTAAATGGAAAAGCGGATAGATAATACTACACACTTTGAACAAAATCTGATTTTCAATCACATTTAGACTAGTTGGTATATTTTACTCGAATATAAGTACCGGTAAGTTAACTGAATTTCACATTCTCCATATTACCTACCATCTATAAACAAGGTTTCATAAAGAAGTCATTAGAATTTGCACTTTTGAAGTTATTAAAGAATACACCATTTGCGAATGATGGACGGACATACAGACGGACAAAATGATGTACAAAAGGAGAAAATAAGATACCAAGCATGTTTTCAATTTTTCCTTCTATCTATGTACAAGTTCTCAAGAAACAATCTCTCCTGGTTTTGAAGATGCAGGATGACACTTTATGTCATATTCGTGAACTATTTGTTGCCATAGCAACAAATTTAAATGACGTTGGCATTCTCCACATTGCCGTCTATCCATGTACCACGTATCATGAAAAAATCTGTTGTAGTTTTAAGGTATTAGATCACTACTGTGTTTAGCCGCAAGACTTCGTTGAGTGTCAGTAACGCTTGCATATGTTGCGTTTAGAGTTAGTAACATCATCGGTTAGAATGAGGAACATGATATTAAATAAATATTGCCTGTTTATGATAAAACAGTTGCAAAAATATATTTTTAAGATTAAAACTGACATTGCCTTAAATCGACTATTGACTGTAAGTATTGTTTTTGAAAACATGTAGTATATTTTTTTATTCTGAAAAATAGCAAAACATTTCTATTTTATCAAGTAACAGACGACTGGTTTTAAAATCTAAATGTTTTAATCAATTTATGCGATTACTTTTAAAACCTGAATACATCTTCATGCAAAGACACAAGAAAATATAATCAAAGTAATTATTATAAATGAAAATTATATAAGCCGCGTGATATTGAGCGATACTGTAACCAGATATCGTCGAGATATGTCACATGATATCGTTGAGACATGACTTACGTTGGAACGTAGTTCTCCCGGTGTGTTTTAGTAATACCTTGAAGACATTGGGATGTGTCTACGGATATTTTCTGAAAATTGTATGTAATCTGGAACCAGGCTTTCTTTGATGTTTCTTACACTCTTTGATGTAATATGGGAACTGGTTACTATAACACTTTATTAGGATGCTCATTACATGCTTAATCTCAAAAACATTTTGCTTTACAGTTACTTTACCGATTACTAGGTCAAACGTGTTTACACGTTTTCAACCCAAAATTTCTCTACTTGCAAAATGACCTTTCTACATTTTGAGTATGTTTTGTTTTAGCTTGAGCTCACGTGTACAAGACACACGAAAATATGGAACCCTGAGTTAAGGTTACAAAACGCAATCTTTAATGTTTACAAACATGTTTACGAAAACGAACTGTACTTACACTAATAAACTTTGATAATGTGGCAGTTGACCTCAATACAATCGACACTATTTATTTTCCAATACAGGTAAATCCAATATTTGCTTTACAATAGATCATTGACAGATTATCTTTGAACACCCCTGAACTTATTGGACTCAACTGCCACATTATCGAAGTTTATTAGTACTTCCGGAGATCCAGGCATTGTACATATTTATCTTTTTCCCATATTTACAACAATTCTATATATATATTGTGTGTGTGTGTGTGTGTGTGCGCGCGCGCGCGCGCGTGCGTGTGTGTGTGTGTGTGTGTGTGTGTGTGCGTGCGTGCGTGCGTATTTTGCTACACTAATACATTTCTACAGGTCACTCACTACAAAAAGGTTATTTATAAAACGTACTCGCATGAATTCACTGTTTGAAATATGTACATGTATCTATGATGCAGTATTGTGGATCTTTTGCGTTCGTCCGTCTATTTGACAGTACTGGTAATGGACTTTCATTTGCTTTGACTGATTTTATGTCAAACTTTCATAGTCTTATTAAACGGAGTTTGCTATTATTTTGCTAGGTTGCATTTAATGTGCTTCCAAGGGAAATACGTATTCTCACAGATTATAACCGCCTCGGTAGCCTAGTGGTAGAGCACTCGCTTCGAGAGATCGTGGATTCGCTTCCAGGTCGCGTAATACGAAAGACGTGAGAAATTTACGATTGGCGCTGGCAGTTCTAGGACTGGTCAGCCTGATGTCAGAGAAGCAGTAGTTTATATGACTAAAAAAGTTTAAATAAATGCTAGATCCGAACACACAGGTACATTACTGTTCTACACTACCTTTTGGTAATTTGATAAAATGTCTAACATTGGCTAGATGGCAGATATGGACTTTGTTTTGCCCAGCTTTATGCAACACTTTCATTGTCTACTATTGTTAGCTCGATTATACCTATATATCTAAAATATATAGGAGAGTTTGTCTTGACGTCACGCATTAACATCTGTTTATCTGGCGGTGGGCAAAACAAATGTTTTTACATCGTTCGTGTCTGGGATCGGAAATTTTTTTTTATTTTAAATAACTTTTTTGTTCATTTATGGATTTTCAAAATTCAAAAAGTTTTGAAATACAAATGTACTTGCAATTTTCATATTAAAATAATAACCGTTTTAAATGACATACATTTTAATAGCGGCGTAGTGATGTTCAAAACGTTTAGAAAAAACACTGTAAGTTAAGCGTTCATATTAAAATTAATCCATTTTATTTCGGAATTATAATTAAAAGCAATTAATAAATTGTTTGTTTTAGAACCTTTTCATTGATAAAAAATTATTGATATAATTTGTGTTTTAGGAAAGTTTAGGCCGTTAGAAAAACTTCACTGTTTACAAAAAACATGGACGTTCGGCGTTCTGCTCACTGTCTTATTAGTTCTAAAAATAGAAAATACAACGGATTTGTATACAAACACGATCTCTCCTACAGAAAGTTATCCTATTTGACCGGCGCCGGCACCTTGGTGAAAGTTTTGATGCACTTTCACTTTATCTCTGTTACTACTTGACATATTTGCTTCAAATTTAAGATAGTTGTTCCACATCATATGACACAAGGGCAACAAGAACTTCCAGCCATATTCCATGAGTTATGTTCCCGTTTAAGGGAGAATTTCAGGTTAAAAAGACCGATGCACTTTCAGGGTATTTTTGTAATTATTACTGCAGTAAACGGATTTGATTCAAAGTGAAACTAATTGTTCCACATTATCTTACACATCATATAACACAAGGTGCGTTACTCTAACAGAAATATTCCATCCATGAATTATGCCCCTTTTTATACTTGGGAATTCTCGTTAATGTTTTAATGTTTTTCCACTCTATCTCTTTTATCACTAAATATATTTGACTCAAACTGTAGCCCTACATCACCATCCGTATTTGGTGTATTGATCACTCCGGTGCAAGCTCTTGTTTCCTTTTATATGCCCTATTTCGCTATCAAGCATTCGAAATAGTCAATTCTGACAGCTCCTGTTATACTACGTTTATCGTATAATTTCTAATATTCAACGTCTGACAGTGGTTAGGTGACAGAATCTGATACTGCCTTTATGGTTTACTGTAACATAAATAAACTACAATGTAATGCCCTGTCAGAGGAGCGCAAGTGTAAAAACACTCATCCCTGCATTAACATGTGTAATGCGTTTTAAAGTAACTTTTTAACAAATTAAAAATAAATGTCGGTTTTCAATTTCACAGTCTTTAGATAAATAAAAGCTATACTTGGTCATGGTAAATGATTTCTTTGATTTAGTAAAGCCATACCACACATTAATTTTTGAAACGGTTAAACTGAAGGCTACATTGGAGAGCAAAACTACTGGAAATCAAGTGTTAAAAAATATCACAATGGTTTAAATAAAAAAAAAGTAACCAGATATATAGCCAAATAAATAAATACAAAAATCACAAAAGGTAAGGAATTAATAAATATTTTTAGTTTTTTAGTTTTCTGTTAGTTTTTAGCCACTACTTAAGGTTAATATTATACAATACAAATACATTTCACTATATTTTATATATAAATGCTAAACTGGATTTTGTATTCCAAATAAATGTCCTATTTATCTACCAAGCATTAAATTATTTGCATTAAAAGATACATTTCCAACTTTACTATTTTAAATGCACATCTTATATTGCATTCAAACTTCAGTCTTGGAATTTTATATTCACTAATTTGTAACACATTCACACAAATCAATACCCACCCACTGTGTCATTGCAAAAATTTAAAAAGAACAAAAGGAACACTAGTCAGTAACAATCTTTCCTTTTTCAATAGATTGCATAGAATAAAACCATGTCAACAACGAGTCAGAAGAAGGCTCAAGCCACCAAACCACAGCAGTGTCGCCGGCACAATGGGGAGCCGATAACTGTTTTCTCCGACAAGTTTGAGAAATGTATGTGCTTAAAATGTGCTATGGAACAGCATGATCTGTTGAGTGACTTTATGCCAATATCAGAAGGGGTTGAGAGGATGAAGTCCGTTGGAAAGGTTCTTCAAGACGAAATATCACTGATGGTTGAAACTACAAAGACACTGAAGCGGGACAGAACAAAGTTTATGGAAAAGATACATTCCTCTGAAAAGAATATAAGAGGCCAGATAAGAAAAGTAAGGGATAAGTTAAACAGACATTTGGATTTGATAGAGCAAAAACTTACGAACAAACTAAAGCAGATCGTAGAAAAGAGTGAAAGAGCTTTTTCGAAGGATCAGCTGGACATACAGCATATAGAATCCGATCTTCAAAAGATGAAAGATAATCTCAAGGTCTGTTTAAAGACAGGCGGTGACACAGCTCTTATATCAGGGGTGGTTGCAGAGAAAACTGCATTCCAGAATAAGAAATCAGAAGTCATAGCCCAGCAAGAGAAACTGCCAACAAAGACACTGCAGTTTAGGATCTCAAATTCTATTTTGGATTTTACTGAAAATGTCCAAGACTTCGGTGAAGTTTCATTGCAGATGCCTTTTGACGAGTACGACGAGAGTACCGACTCATCACCTCTGCCATTAACACATAGATCACAAGCCAACTCATATCACGGCGCTATAACACCATTATCTTTCACACAACATGACTCTCCAAGGAGTCTTGTGCAACGGTATCCTGGCAACAGAGTAAAGAACAAATATGGGATACATGTATCAAATCCGTATCATCCATTCAATGCACAGTTCAATAAAAAATCTAACGGAGTCGTTTCGTACCGAAATGAATATGGCGATGAATTTGCGAATGCTGACGGTGACTTTGAAGGTGTTCGAGATGATCCAATAATTCTCAGCTCTGACCATGAAGGCCCGTGCTATCTTAGTGGCGTCGCAGCACTTACTAGTGGAAGAGTAGTTGTCTGCGATTCAAAGCACAAGTGTGTGCAGCTAATAAACAGGCGGAGCGAGGTTCTTGACCAGTTGGTATTTCATTACAAGCCATGTGACGTTGCAGCAGTTTCAGAAAATAGCGTTGTAGTGAGTTTTATAGAGAAGGATTTTATTAGCGTATACACGGCATCTCATCGTGCGCTCAGTCATAAACGAGACGTAGGTGTAAGCGGAAGAGGTGGCAGCTATAGCATAGCTTTCAGCAAAAACAAGTTCGCTGTCTGTCGCCGCGGAGAGATACGAATTGTTTCCAGTGTTGACGGGTCTCTGATTTCAAGGCTTCAGATAGAAGCCCATTTTCCACAAATTGCCATGTCTGACGGCGGAAGCAAGATATATCTTTCAGACTTCGTTGGAGGGAAAGTAAGCTGCATGAATGAGCTGGGAAAGACAAAATGGGAATACAGTCATGATGAGTTAGAGCCCTATAGCTTAGCTGTGGACCTAAACCAATTGTTTATCGCAGACATCAAAGGCAAAATTCTTATAATGTCGACCTATGGAATTTTAGTGCGAGAACTGCAATGCTACGGCCGTTTACATGCAGTTTGCGTCGACCCAAATACCGGAACTCTATTGGTAACACAAGAAAACAATAAAGACAAAGTCAAATCCAGATCAATCAAAATAGTAACAATTTAATAGAAAATATTAATGGACAGCTTATGAAAACACTTAACGCAATATCTATACATTTTGCAATATCTTTCATATCACAAAATATATTTTTATGAAATCTTTTCAATGTTTAGAGCAATATGTTTTAAACCATATCTTCAAATTTCAATGAAATAGAGAAAAGGCTTTTAACATAATTAAATGAATTGTGCAACCTCAAACCAATTTTGAGAAAGTCCCCACCGCCCTAAAAATGCACATGAAAGTCTGTCAATAACAAAGGAATGAACTACGATATAAGACAGAAAACTCATGACAAAAGAAACATGACTTCTTTATCCTGCCATATCTTAGCAATAAAAATGTTGATTGATATTTGATCATAAATCGCAGAAAAATCAGTATCTACCATTTAGTATACTAATAAATGATTTTTGTTGCAAAAAAATCAAGTATACTATTGTCACCTTTAAAAAAAAAAGAATTAAATGATATCAGCGTAAAGTTCGACTTTGTTAAAACTTAGATACATAATTATTATGGTTTTTAACCATTAGTCTGCTGGCAGCAAGTGATTTTGCCTTTCCGACCAGTGCAGACCAAGATCTGCCTGAACATCCATGCAGTCTGTTTTTAGTAAACACCACTTCGAATAGTAAATGGTATTGTCCAAATTAAATGATGAACCAGTCCATTATAGAAATTTAGCAGTCTAAGAGATAAAGAAAAGAAGGACGTTAGAAGTTTTGATCGGTATACGAATAGAATAATGCACTACTAGAAAACTAAAATAAAAGAAAGAAAAAAAAACACATGTGAATATATTCTGTTAAACTGTTTATCATTATTTGTATGACTTAGTTGATAAAATAACACATGTATACGTTTTTTCTCTTTAGCAAAAATATTTTTAAAAGCATATATGCGTACGGAATATTACGATTAATTTAAATGACCTTCTTTCCTCCCTTTAAGCCAATATCGGGTTTCGCCTTTAAAACGACAACGCGTAACATGAAGAAACACAAAACAATGGTGCCTGTCAAGCGGTAGAATAATTTAAAATAAAGGAAAAAGGTAATCAAAATTTAACAAAATCAATAGAAATTTAAAACACTGTTACTAAAATCTACCACTAAAAGGATTTCAAATCGGTGAGAAAAAAACTTGTGACAGCTTTTTCTTCAGATGCAAATCTTTGCTTAGTTGAGAAGTATGTCTAGTATAGCAAAAATTCTATGCACTCCATGTGTAAGAGAAGATAAAAATGTGGACGCTGTTAAATACTGTGTTGAATGCAATGAAAATTTCTGTAGATCATGTTTAAGACAGCACATTAAACATTTCTCGAGCGTTTCGCAACATCATAAATTTCTGAACAGAGATGAGATGCCAGAGTGGCTTTCAGCGCCTCCAAAGGAAGTGGAAAATAAATGTACAAGGCACCCAGATAATCAGCTGGACTCCTATTGTGCGGACCACGATTTAGTATGTTGCGGGGCGTGCGTGGTGATCGAACACAGGTAAAGTAAAATAAAATGTACGATTTATTAAAGACAGATTCTAAACAGAACAAAAGTAAAAAGAAGGCGAAATAAAACGAGTTAAAAAGTGCAATGAAAATAAAATTTTCAGGTTTATTTAACGCAAAGTATTTGTGTAGCGGAACTATTTAGTGGTATACTTATTTATTTTTTTTTTAAATATAAGTAAACAAAACAAACCTGTCAATTTTGCATCACCGATTGGTTTTCAAATTAAATACTTTTGATAAATCGCATTATCAAAATTTATGAAAGACTGAGTTACTATGGTGATGTAGCGGGCATAAAGATAATAACTAATAAAACTAAAAATGACAATTTCAGTTCATGTGAACATGTAAAAGACTTATTTTCAATCGGCGATGAAGATGAACCAAAGTCAGAAGTAGAAGTTCTCCTCAAAAATCTACAGCTAATGATCGACAGATTGAAAGCTCTAAAAGAAAGTCGAAGAAAAGACCAGTCCAACTTGAGAAAGTCTACAGCCGAATCTTTGCAATGTGTTCGTGATTTTCGTCAGAAAGTAAACGAAATATTTGACGACCTAGAAAAAAATGCTGTCGAAGAAATTGATACTGAATGTATACGAGAAGATGATATCATTGAATCAGATATAAAACAGACTGACGATTCGATAGTTTTATTAGGAATGGCTAGTAAGCAAATTAGAGATTCGGAAGAACAGTCTGACAAGCCACAAATAGAATCTAGTTTAAATATCGTAAATGGAAGGAAACTGTTAAAAGATATGAAACATGTGTGTCAAGAGTTACAGGATAAAAGAAATGTCCAAATGATCAATTTCAACGTCAATCAACAAATCGTGAAGTACATATCTGCTTTGACCAGTATTGGAACATGCAAAAGACAGTCTGGTAGAAAGAATGAACCTCGACCCAAGATGACCAGTTATCGAGTGGATGCTGAATCAGACGATGCAATATGCGATATCCAAGACGTTGTTCAGACCGGCTCTGGGACATTTCTTATGTTAGATGCTGAAAATAAGAAAATAAAGCTCTTTGATGAAGCTCTCAATGCAATCAAATCGTTTGACTTGATAGGTGACAACAAAGATGGGACTACTAAACAGTACACATATGAACCATTCGCCATATGCTACACCACTGATAATCAAATTGCCGTGTCAATGGTTCGGGATAAAGTTATAAACCTGTACAACATCGGAGATGTGCTAGAAACGGCAAATGAAATTGATGTGGGTGAATACTGTCGTGGACTTGCATACAGCGCAGAGAAAGAGGAAATCTACGTTGCTTGTGGTGGCGGATCATACGCCGGAGAAGGTCTTGGACATATACGTATCTATAGTATAAAGGGTAACTATATTCTTCAATAATCAATTAAGAAATTGTGGTTATGAATTTACCACCTGGTAAAAGTAGAATGGGCTGTTTAAAGTCCGTGGAAGCCGAATGTAGTTTATATTTAGCTGGTAATCCAAGTAACAACATTTATAATTCTATTTTCATTTTCTTTTACATTTATTTATTTGGATCTATGTTGTATACTTTTAAAGTCGTACAAATGTTGAACTCCAAAACCGCCACCTAACGACGACTGTAGTAATACAAAATAAACTTTTTGCATCAGTTTCTGTCAATGCCGCGAATGTGAACAATCGTAGTCAGGCGTGCGTTATGACCTCCGGAATGTTCCGCCTTTGAGGTACTAGTAAGATTGCTGTATATAGCTTTATCTAAAAATTGTATAGATAAACACTAATATGTGAAACTATATATTTGCAAAAATGTACGTAATGTGTACAAATGAGCGGTGTAATTATTCTAGGAAGCTCGACATCTACTCGAGTTACTGGCTCAGGTATTGATTTTCGGGCATTGTTCTAAGCAGTGTATAGACTGTATGCAGAATAAAGCGAATGGTCACATTAATATCAATCTGTTTACAGGAGAGCTGATGAGAGCATTTAAGAAAGCCCAAGATGGAAAAATACTTTCGCCACAACCAATGCATCTTGCTTTCAATATTGACGAATCAAAAATATGCATAGCTGATAATTATAAAGGTGTCATTGCGGTCGATACAGAGGGAAAGATGCTGTCAACCTTTACGGCACCGGAATTGGCAGAGCCACGTGGCATTTGCGTTGACGTCAATGATGACGTCATTGTATGCGGATATGTCTCAAACAACGTTCTCAGAGTACACGGCGATATGAAAACATACGACATATTAGTAACAGAATCGGATGGAATAAAAAATCCCCAGGCACTTGAATACATGGTGATGTCATCAAAATGCTTAATGGCCTCAAACTGTATGAATACGATTCATGTTTTTGATATTTAAATACATAACAAAACGTTTTAAGAAGCTATATCTTAATTGAAATCACTTGACCCTCATCGATGTGGGTTCTAAACACCGCTTGGGGTGTAGAATTCTTCATGTGAGAAAGTCATCCAGCTGGCGAACAGGTCAGCGGTCTATTAAGTACTCGCCCATGCCTTTAACAATGTCTGTAGGGGCATTTTGTGTCTTCACTGAATTGTCAGCCATCTGCGACGTATGGCGACTTTATCTCAGCTGACTGCTCGTTTTAAGTAATTTCGTTACGATGACGATGTAAGACAGGTGTTTCTTTCACACAAATCTCGGGCTTCCGGTGATTTTACCTATGCCAGAAAATAAACTCATCTGACATCCCCAATGCGAAAGACTCTCTTATAACGAACTACATTTAATATTTTAGAAGCCTCTTCGATATCGTTGCCTATGAAAACCGTTCTTTGCACGCGGCGTTAGAATGTTCGCTGTTCAAAATTACTGCTATAATACATAAAACTATGAATTCTAAAAACCGGACACAAAGAATCCTCTGAATATCGGCGATGAGTGTCAAGCTTTTGTATATAGTCACTTTGATCTCACACGGATATTTTTGTTTACCAATTATCCATAACAAATGTTACCATAGCAGGGCTGAAAGAAATTTATCTGTATGTTTAAGGTGTGCATGTTGTTAATTATTAAAGTATCATTTTAAGTGACATTAAAAAAAGAGATTTTTATATAAAATGATTTGTTTAGTTATTCAGTTTTAATACATAACAGAGAGGTACCATGAACATTTTAAAAGCACGAGCTAAAAGATATCAAATATAAACGGCAGATAAAATAAATCAGAATGGACATGTATACATAACAGAATATACCGCATAAATACCTGTGAAAATGCTCTGAACACTGTAATCCACTGAAAACTGGACTTCTGACTGGGCTCGGATAGGGTCCGGTTTTCAGAGTTCCAACTGTACATGTTTCTCGTCTAGCGGACAGGATGTTTCTGTATTATTTTCTGTCGATTTAACTGAACTGGACTGAACTGTTTTGATATTTGTCTTCTGGCCTGTTTCGTCGGGCCCTTTAGGGTGTTTCTCTTGTTGCTCTGTCTTCTGAAAAGGCATTGAGTACATACGTTTTTGGTTCTTAAGGTTTGTTTTTTTATATATTTTTACACGAGCATTTTTGTGTTTTACATGCCATGCCTTCTTGTTTCCATTACGTGTGTAAGAGATTCACATGGAGGGGATTACTTTTATTTACACTGTCCCATGTCTTTGGAACATGGTGGGGGTAAGAGTGAGGTTAGGTGCACCATAAACCGGTTTAAGCTCCCCAGTGGTGTTTTTGCCACTGACCGTTCCAAGGCGGTGCCCCACTGTGTTCCTTTGTTTGTTCGTTGTTGGCTTTGTGCGCGTGTGTGTTGTTCGTTTTGTCCTTATGTGTTGCCTTTGGGTGTGTGTGCGTGTGTGTGCGTGTGTGTGTGTATGTGTGTGTGGTGCGCGCGTCTGCGTGCTGGGGGTTTCGTTTTGGGGAGGCTGCGTTTTTGGTGTGTGGCATTCCCTGTTTGATATTTTTCTTTGTTTTTTAGTCTGTGGTATGAAATATCAAAAATTGATTTTCATACTTCTTATAGAAAACTTTTAAAGGCGAATATATATTCAAGTCCGGATCCTACATATATAATGCTTTAAACTAGAATTCAAGCGCCCTTTCTTGAAACCTAATACCCATTTTTATTGAAAAATTATTCACTTCAGTTCCTGGTCATGTATTTCATACACTGTTCTACGGCTATACTAAATTATTTCTATCAGTCTAGAATACAACAGTATCTTGGCATCAAAATATGTTCAAATTTCGTCAAGAAGGCTTCTTTGTGTGCATGCCTTGGCATCTTGAAAATCCGACGAAAATTTATTATGTATTTTTGATTGGTCATATTATATACCGGCAATACTTTCACATGATTCAATGCATCTAAAAGCCCTCCCGAACACTGATTAACTGCATTCACAAGGATTCGGGCCCATTTTCGAAAATCTGCAAAATGTCTAAGATATCGACTTTAAACAGATTTCACCATTCTTCCTCGGCACATAATGCATAAATTGCTAAAACTGATTTCATATTGTTTCTCATAAAGACACCGATGATTACCTTAGGTGACCAAACTTTGGCTTAATATCATAGTTTCGGTGTAGAAGACAGGCAAAACTGGGCAACAAAAACACGCTCAATTTTCGCAATTAGGTCTTATTTTAACGTATTCCGCCGAAATCTTGCAAACCCGTTGGCAATGTAATATGTTCTATTTATTCGACATATTAGCATTATATCCAAATGGTTTAATACATCATAAAATAATACATCATAAAAACCCTCCTGAACGCTGTGAATTACAACAGTAGCAAAGACTCAATTCCATTTTTGAACACCTGAAAAATGCTCAAAAGTACGATTTTCAACACATTTTAACGTTCTTCGCCTGCACATAGTGAATAAATAGCTTAAACTAATTCCATACTATATAACGTATGACATCGGCATCCTGAAAATCCGTCGGCTTTGTAATATGTACTATTCTTAAACACACATACCTGCAAAATATTGTCATAGTTCAATACATTCTCAAGCCACCCAGAATGCTGTGAATTACAGCAATAGCAAGGATTCGAGCAAGATAATCCGTCCGTCGGCATTGTAACATCAACTATTTTTGTAACAATAATACCAGCAATATATCGACATCATTCAATATATCCCCAAGCTCACCCCATGCTGAATTACAGCAGTAACAGAGCTTATTTCCTGACATATAAAAAAGACCCATATTAAATAGATTTTGGACATTTTTCGACAGCACATAATGCATTTACTTGTGCAACTTCCAACTGTTGGTGTTACTGCTATAACATTAAAGCAATAATACTGATGTTCCCTCTGTTACTGCTCTGCTGTTTACTTCACGCCGGTAATTATGGCTCACAACTCCACAATGCTGAGAATATTGCGAATTTAAGGGATCAGTAGAATGGATGCGGAAAACGAAGTACGATAAATGGAACAAATAGGAAGATGGCTACGAAGCACTTTGCTATTGATTGCTGACGCAGCTTCTAACCAGAGATTTTTATGGACCTTATGGTCCAGGAAAACAAAATGTATCACAGATTATTTACATGATCTGAGCAAACTTTGGAATGTCGATAGAGACTTCAGCTATGGTTCGACCAGACGCTGAAAAGCTGAGGAACATGGCAGGGAAAAGTGACATTTCAACATAACATGGACCGGGAAAACGTACAATTTGAAACTTGAAAAACGCGGCAAAAAGAAATGTGAAAACAGATACGGGCCTAGATCAGTTACAGATAAATGTGCAGTGAGTGTAAATAATTTCTTTGGTTTATTCGGTCGGAGCCGCTAAATATCGTCTTTGATATCTAGTATCAGGGCCCAGTTGTTCGAAACTTTAAAATGTGATTAAGCTTACAGATGATTAACTTTTAGGGTTATTTTAGACATTTTAGAAGACTTATAAAAACAAATGTTTGAGATAAGAATTATGAACTTTGAAAAATCTTTACAATAAAATCAAAACATCACATTAGTTTCTCCCATCAAGACTAGTGTTTTGAATCATTAAACAGTGGTTAGTTTAACAGTCGGTTAAAGTTTCGAACAACTGGGCCCTGATTCTGTGATAAATGTATAAAAAGAAGAAAAAAAACTGATTCAAGTGTATGGATTTGTTCAAGTACTGCTTTAATATGTTCGCATGCTTTATTGTAGAACGTATGACACGTGCTCACATAGTTTTATTAGTGCGCTATTATTTCTAAATTAAATATTTTACAAAACAATCGTATGTTTATAAAATTTGAAGTAACTCGATATATTTGCTGGTGAACTTATACAAATATAACTCCTGCATGATGACTCAAACGATCACAGTTTTGGTAATTATAGTTTTTCTTCATTAAAACGTTTCAATACAGAAAATAATTTTGTATAACATTACAGTATGCACTTAACTTCTGTCATTGACAGCCTGTTTTGGTTCAACGATACATGGGAACCATAACAATTAAACTATAATATAAAAATGATGTCGTTTAAACTATCGTGCGGGAGTAGTACTATAAATCCCGCATGATAACTCAAACGATAACATGTTTGATAATTATGATTTTTCTACATTAAAACGTTTCAACACAGAAAATATTTTTGTATGATGTTACAGTATGCACTTAACTTCTATCATTGACAACCCTTTTGCGTTCAACGACCCTAGCACCGGCTTAAGCGGAACTCTATTACACATTAAATTGAATAGACTACATGATCCCAAAGTTAAGTTTAGACCACACTTTTTTCCTACAGGGTAAGGCAGTTATATCTATGTTTTTGAAAACTACACTGTTTACTGAAAAGAGATTAACTGGATAAGTTTACAGATGAACACATCAATTCGGGGATGGCCTAAATTGTGCACCTGTCATTTTTTATCAGTATTATCAGAATGGTTTTCTTGAAGTTCACGTGGGTGTCACTAAGTTTTTGGTGGGTCTTTAAGTACGTCTTCCTCTGTAGTGTACTGGTCAAGAACGCATGTAAGTTTTTATTGCCGCGGTGGCCCGGGTTCGAATCCCGACTCGGGTATGATTTTTCCTGCTTTGGGCATTTTAAGACAGTTTAGAAACAAAACCTCATGTTTTAATGTTTATAATATGACTAGACTTCAATTTTACATTTTAAGATACGATGATTCATCATGGTGTAAAAATGGAAAATCAGTTCTAGCATTTTAACTTGTTCATGGTGTTTTTTGTCAGTCACGAGAAAATCCTGATCCATGTTTCAGTGGTCATGGTCTTCGACAGGAATGTATTCAAATGTAAAGCTTACACGTGTTTGAACACGGACGACACGATGAAGTTGTGTTTTAATCTTTCATATACTGGTTAGCTACCCTGATTATGCGCTGCTGGGAAGAAGTCGCATTGAGTGCTTCAGGAGTAGTATTTTGCGTGTGTATTTACCGGCGGACTAGTTAGTTATAGACATGTTCTTTGTTTCTTGCTTGGTTTCGCATCACAACGACACTACTATACCAATGAATGAAAAAGTGAAAATAATCAGTTCATTTGTATTGATTTGATATTTTCAAAATATTAACGACAAAAATCACTAAGTCCAGAAAATGCAAAATTATCAAATTGACCTGTGTATTTACTTCACTACATTTGCTTGTATACACATGTACTTTATTATCAAACTTTCACTTTTGAGTGATTGAATGATTTAATGTTTAAAAAGATGTAGAAGGTCTATTGAAACAATGTTATGTCCGAAAAGCGCTTACATTTTATTATTTTCTGTGCCATATCTCTCTAAGATCCACCCATGAATAATAAATTGGTCAAAAATCAGACATTGTCCCGTCCCATTAAAGTCACGAAATCGACTCTAAAATAAGTAACAGACCTATGCCCGTTCCATAAAAGTCACGAAATTGTCTCTCAAATTTGTAACATTATGGTATACTAGATCCTTATAAATAAATATAATTTACAGTGTATAGTTTATTATTCAACGTACAAAATGTATTATTTCATTATCTTTCACAGAAATTATTTAACGATAAACATCATTCATCAAAGGGGAAGTTTCACAAATACATTTCTGAGTACTGTCAACTTAATATGTAAATGGCAATTTAAGCTCGTTGATTGGTGAAAACGTTGTCCATAATTAAGTATTAGCTTTTATCATAGTTTCCGGGTTCAGCATATACTGAATTTGCAAATACTCAGTAGGTATAGAGGTACGATGATAGTTTTGGGGCTATCACTCAATGAAGGGACAATGTCGACAATAACTCTAACACATAAATAGGTCATACTGAATAACTTATTAGTCCCATTTAAGAGAGTTGCAAACATGTATGTCCATCTTTTTCGTTCATATTATAATCATATCCCATTACATTGTCAACTGTGTATGTAATTATACTAAACAAAGGTACATAAATGGTATTTTAATTGCATCAACAATAGTTTACCTTTCACAGTATTAACAATTTATGTTTTGCTACTGCTTGGTACTGTAGTGCTTTCCATGAACTGGAAACGGGGACCACCGTGGCTAAGCTCCCTTGCTCCTCACTTCTATGGGTTCGAGTCATGCCATACAGCAGGCGAACGTAAGGCGAATGTTTCTACCAAGGTAAACGTATGTGCCTGATAATATAACTGTAGGTTACATCGGGCCATCAGCCTTCACTAAAAATAGAAAGAAGTGTGTGCCTAACTGATAACTTTATAAAACATAACACGAAGAAGTAGCACAAAGGGATTGAAATGAGACAAACCAAATAAAGAGGTATAGATACTTAACCCTTAGCCTGCTGGCGGCAGATGATTCTGCCTTTGCGACCAGTGCAGACCAAGATCAGCCTGCACATCCGTGCAGTCTGATCATGGTCTGCACTGTTCGCTATTCAGTCAGTAAATTTTCAGTGAAAACCCCTTTGAATAGTAAGTGGTACTGTCCAAATTGAAAGATGGACCAGTCCATTATAGAAATATAGCAGGGTTAGGGTTAAAATAAGATTTTAACTGTATAAGCAACTCAAATTTCAAATAGTCCTTTTATTGATTATCATACGATGAATGAATATTGTGATAACACGTGATATAAACTAAAATTTTGGAGTTCAATCATACACGAAATTCACTCATTAAAATGTTGTTGAATATATTTTTACAGACAGTAGAATTCATTCATACACTAAATTATATGTGTTAAAATAACGAATAAACTCATATTTGATTATACTGACCTAACCTGCATATTTATTAATCTGAAGAATAGATTATCTAAGCACGAATGTTCCTTAAAAGGCAAGGTAATGAAATGTAAATTATGACAAATGAGAAATCTTTAATAATATCCTCCGTATAAATAATGTGAACATTGTGTCTTATTATATCACTCAATTTGCCATCGGCTTTGTTGTGGACAGGTATATATGCTTTTTTAACAGTCTTTCACTAAAATACGTTTATGCTAGTTTTAATAAACATAGCCTGTAATTACTTAATTTTGAAAATGGATTGTCAATATAGTCTTTAAAATAAATGTCTATAGTCTTTACAGTAGATCGTGCATTGTTAAATACTTAATTGATATTAATTTAATTTATTAATCGTAAATGACTTTATGGATGGAATATTACTGCAAACATTACTGCAAACATTCTTTAAAGCAGAACGTTGACACTTTGATGAAAATATTAAGGTAAATAATTGGTTTTATTAAAATTCGTCACTGGAAAAGGAATAACTTGAATAAATATATATATTAATCGAGTATTCCTGTTAACCAGTAATTTATTTTCATTAAAGTAGTTAAGCGTCTGTGATGCTAATGAATCAGTAGATCTACTGTTAAGCTTTTATGTAAACAAGTAGAATAGTAACAAATACATGCATATAAGCAAATGACAATGATAATTCTTTGCTGAGAATTATTCTTAGTTTGTTGGGGTTTTTTTTCTCAAAGAAATCATCTTTTAATGTCGATTAACAAACAAATATTTATTGTACGATGGTAAATTTCGGACGGCTGGTATGTTGCTTTTGGTCTGTCGCCGGATCTTTCTGGTCGCTGGTCTAGAATAACATCTCAGGGTTACACTACCTCCCCCCCCCCCCCACCTCTCCCCCAATTAGTGCTCAGACATGTTCCAAGTGAAGAAGCCCTCCATCTGGTTTGCCGTAAGTTGGTGACTTTATTCAGGCACGTGTTCATGTCTCGGCAATTCACCTAATAGGCATCAGGGATAGAAAATTTATCTATCATACGAGTACATCCATCTAAAAAATGCACAGAAATGCACCTCGGCTTCAAGCAGAAATCCTGCCTTGCTCATATTGTATAGATGCGAAGTAAATATAACCATAAAAGTTCATGAGTGTGTTGCCCTTAAAGTATTTTATTATCTGTGTCATGGCTTTTATTAACATGTATACTTACTTCGTAAAAAAAATTACATGGAAGTTGTGCAGTTAGTATTGCGTAAATATGTAATTTGAAGGAAAACAATTTACGTCATGCATTTACGTTAGTTTTTCAATACCAATGGAATAAGATTTCTATCTGCTTTGATTTCTATTGATACTTATTACTCCTTATTACATACACTATTCTATTCCCCGTTAAGTTACACTGGTAGCGGAAACGTCAATATTTTTCCATACACTGACGCCTGAATTTCATATCGGGTGCGTGACGTAATTCAGTGTATTGATGCACTATTTTTTTCTATTTAGTTCAGTATTGTCAGTCCTATTCAGGCTATTGAACATATTTATGATATTTACATAATATTTATACGTGTAGATGCGTATGTAATAAAAAAGTTATTATCTTTGCATCGGGAAATATGCACTCGTTCTTCAGCGGAAGAATATTGCGCTCCTAAAGTCGCGCAATATTTCCACTGAAGTCCCGATACAAAGCTAATAACCTATAATTATCGCTTCTTCTTACAGATTCTTAGACATGTACCACTTTGTTTTCATTGTGTGTTTGTCGGTTTTAAATCTGGTAGATGCCTGTGTAGATTACACGGAATGTACACTACCTGACGGAAAAGTGGGGATGTGTTACAAAAAAATGTGTCACGGAAAAGTCAACGATGCTCAAAGAGAGAATCTGACATTCACAATCGTGGTGAAATATCCGGAGTCTGTTTTACAGGTATGATTGTTTTCATAGATTTTGAAAAAATAAAACAGTAACATTAAAACACCTCAGTCAGTAATTATTTTACAATCGTCAAAAAGCGAGACAAATGTTTTCTAAATACTTTGGTTCATCCTATAATATTTATTTAATTATCAATAATATTTATATATTTCTGGAAAACAACACAGAATGTCACACATAAAATGCTTTCTTAGTCGCTCCATCAAATCATTGGCACTCTTGAAAGTTTGCATCCGAAAAAAATCCCCGTTGACCTTTGGAAACTATACATTTGAATATTTAGTGTTAATTCTGAGGTATGATCATAGTATCAATTATCTATTACAGAGCCATGGACGAACAACATTATACATTCGAGGCAATGGGCTCTGTCTAAATTGGAACAAGGGTAAACGTCTCTCAAAGATTAGTAATGATACATGGGGGATAAACATCACATATAAATCAGTTGTAACCAAATATCAATGCCAAACACGTTCAAAACCCGTCTTTCTTCCTGGCAATAAACTTCAGTACCGTGCACTGGCGGATGACTGCGACGATATGGTGGGTGCTAACTTCTCCATTAATCTTCCAATATCTAAAACATCGCTGTACTTTGTGGAGAAACCTGTCTTTATTTCATACCCGTGGTTTTATCAGAAAACGGGTGTTATTAGTAGTTTTTTGATAAATTCTACATACATCGGCAAAGAGAGAAATGTAACGATGTATACACCTCCCAGTTTTAATGAAAATACATATAAAACTTATCCTGTGGTATTTGTTCTGGATCTCAATCTACATTTTGCTAAATACTTCAAGAAAAATCTGGAAGGTCCAATTTATCCGCATGCAGTGTCAGAAGAATATGCAATAATAGGGTTTGGTGATTACAGAAATGATGGAAAAGAAAGGTTTGATCTGCTTGCACCAATTGTTAGTCCATTTTTGTTTTGTATAAATGGCACGTTTGAAGATAACTGTGATGGTTGTGTACCGGAAAATGCAACATTCCCCAATGACTTTTTCCCATATCTTTTGGATTTCTGTGGAAGGAAAGTCAAAATCGGTGGACTAGCTGACAACATGTTAGATTTCTTAGTGAAAGAAGCTCTCCCATTTGCCAACAAGCTCGCTTTAACGCGATTGCAAACTGAAAACGTAGGCATAATGGGATATTCGCTCGGAGGACTCATGTCTTGCTACGCCGTTTGGACACGCCCAAATGTGTTTTCCTTCGCTGCCTGTCAGTCGTCCTCATTCTGGTGGCCAATAAACAATTCATCTTATTTCGAAGTTGATTTCCATTTCATTAACAAGACGCTTAAAAACCCTTTGTTTCATAATAATCGCCCCGAACAAAAGATCTACTTAGACGCAGGAGGAGGCGAACTCCCGATAGCAGCACCATGGTATATGTTACAAGCTACTCTTGAGACTGCAAGTATCATCACAGATTTTGAACACTACACGTTAGACAAAAATGTCTGGGTGCATGTTCACCCATTCAAAAATCATACTTACATTGAATGGGGTAAAAGGATGGGTCAAGCATTAGCAACACTTCTCCCGGCTGGCGGAACACAAAGAATACCATCACGCATAGCTGCGCATGCGAGTGGAAGAGAAAAAATGCTAAGTGGATTAGAAATAGGTCAAATGTTAACTATATAGGAGAAGCACGTAAAGGCTGGAAAGCTTGAGCCTTTTAAATAAGATTCTATGTGTTATTATTATGCAAGGCATCAAGTCAAATGATTGTTTTTCTCCATATTGCCTGTATCAAACGCTGTTAAGATACCAAATTATTGTGTATATTGAAACAAGCACAAGTGTTGTTGAGGATTGCTTCAATAACCAAAAAAAAAAAAAAGAAAAGAAAAAAAAAGCAACAAACTCTTTACATAATTTTGTACAGGAAAACAGCAGCCAAATTAGCCAAGAAGCCATAGTGACAACAGTTAATAACTAAACCATGAACATGCCAGTGACATTAGCCATTAGCTTAAATATTGTGCTTTAAGTACAATAACATCACATCACATATTTTATCAATTTTAATAGGACGCTTCATGACAGACTAATAAAAATGACATGATGGTTATTTATGTTTTTAAAAGACTGTTTTAAAACCTCCACCATGTTATCTTATTTCTATGTTCCACATTCTATTTCTAAAATGGGATTCAGATGAAACAAGTGAAATGATCGATCAAACTAAAATGAAAGTTAAACGCTCAATTTGTGTGTCATAAAGATGTCTTTACCATAATTTAAATAACTTATTCCGTTTCAATAACAAGAACCTCATTAATAGCTAAATTCTTGATATACAATCATTTAGTAAACACGGTTAGTGACAATGGTGTTGACATTGATGCAATCATCCCAAAATGCAACTTAAATTTGGTCTCCATGCAAGCTTGAGATATACAATGTTTGCTCGCAATACCTCATATTGACTGAAAACATTATTTCTGTAATAGTATTAATAAATTTCATTAAAGCAATTTAAATTTCCCGTTCGCGTTATTTTTATATTAAGTTTGGTGTACACATCACATTCTAAACTGAAGTAACTGAGCGAAATCCATCTTTTCCAGTTCTAACTTATGGTTACCTAGGAATTGTCTATGGTGATATTTTGTTTTAGCAATCAGTCGGTATCAACTACAGCTACATGATCTATTTGACCGTAACAAATAGAAACGTGGTAAAGGGTGTTCTAATATTTTGATAGCTGCAATAAATGGAATTAAAATACATTCTCCTTTAAAACTAGAAAACTTTTTAAATGTTATTTTCGTGCGTTTATGACGTATGTTATACAAATGCACTTTGCTCCTAAAGACAGTACACGGTTCGCAGCTAGAATGGTATGTTATTCTGTTTTATAAATATGCGTTTTGAAAGTTGAAAGTTGAAAACGGTACCTTTTGTAAACTCATGAAATAAAGTTTGACATGAAATGCAATACATGTGATACAGAAATTGGGCTATGGAAAATAACTGTTTATTCCAGAAGCCGACGAAGAGAAATAATCCTTAGAAAGAAAGAAAGGGCATGCTTCAAAGCCCAAAAGCTATCTTACGGGCTAAGTAAACTAAGATATATTGAGGATTCTGACAGTAAGAATAAACTTTTAATAGCAGACGTCCTACAATTCAGAAAAATGTAAAAACATATCACCGCTCATTTGCATTCAGCCTTATAACATTCGGTATGTAATATTTTAACAAAAGAGACAAATGTATTGTATATTCGATTTAGATCTATGAAAAATAGAATGTCTCTACTTTTTAAAATGGATGAATTGTCTAATTTGACTAAAGCCGAGTTAATGGTTAACTGTAAAACAGAGTCAGACAGTGCTGCTACTCATAAGACGGATAGATATTTAAGTGGTAGTTGCGTGTCTTGTATTTTTAACTGTCGAGAGTTTTATATTACATATATTTTAATGGAGTAAACGTTCAGGAACCATCCACAAGATACAGTATCATTAAAGGAGGGGAAAAGGAAGAGAGAAATGAAACGTGAACTATGCAACCTATAGTTCTATCGCATCTACAAGCTGGATCATCAAAAGAAACAGGTAGTTGCGCTGGAAGTAGAAAGAAGAAAATGTTAAATTTGTTTTAAAATATGTGTTACCAAACAAATACTTATAATAGAACTGTGAGTACAGGATAGGGTTTGCCTACTGGAATCGTGGTTTCGGCATAGACATTTTTAGAATGGAGACTTTTCAGACGATAAATATCTCTGTCCGGAGCATATACGCAATTTCAATATGTAACGGACTTTTTATATATCTTCATCATATCATAACTTTACTTTTTATTGCTTAATCCAATACAACATGTCACATGTCATCTCAATCATTGTCAGTATTACTGGTTCGAATGCTTTTACAAAATCCTGTCATATCCTCTCGTTTATCAAACTCTACACGATTGTTACAACGTCTCATCGAAAACTAAAACAGTGTTATTGTTTCTCACTTACTGTGTTACCAAGTATCAACGACGGAGATTTCATCTGAGGAAGATGAAAATGTATGCGTGGAACACAGGATATGTGCAGAGACAATCATTCGCTAGACAAGAGATAATAAAAAAAGGAATTTCGTTGTATAAAGCGCAAGTATTTAACAGTATATAGGAAATATTCATATTGACATAAACGTGTTCATGGCTAAATAGCTGTGAAATGTTACAAATGCAAGAAGTCATTTTCAGATATGTACGACATTAGACAACACGCATGGTCAATTCATTAAGGTTTGAAAATGTTATGTGAAATTTGTAGCTAGCACTATTACAACAGATTTACTCTGATAAAATATGTGTTAACAGAGCATTCAAAACTATAAATTTGAAATGTATCGACAAGTTTTATGGAAAGCTTAGTTATTAAAGGCACAAAGACAAATACCTAGATTCAAGACTTTATGGGTGTTATACATGTAGTAAATGTTTCGGTTATAAAACGCACATTGAAGCATTGTAAGGAGAAAGAAACAACATTTAAGTATGACACATGCGAAACATATTTACTTTTAAACTGCTACACTAAATGGAAATGTGGTCCAAAGATGTTGCTAAGAAGTTGTGGCAAAGCGTTTTTATGTCGACAGTCTTTGCCCCGCCATAACACATCCTTGATGAAGTTTTATTGTGGAAGCTTCTTTAATCGTATCATTCATGCAGTATCTGCATTTAAAATCCTTTATTTCGCATAAATGTGCTTAGTTCAGACTCCGCACCTAAACAGGTCGATTTTGTAATAAATATTTATTGTATCACCTTCGAAGAATATTTAAAACTTGGAATTGTTATATAACCTGAGCTAGAATCATCATTATTCTCCCCTTTACCCATTCTACCTCGATTATCCAAAGAATAAAGATGCTGTTGTATTGGCCCTGTCGTCGCGTTGGCATCGATATCGCCGCTTATCAATTTCACTGTATCTTCTTAACCACTGCCCTTATTAATATAAAACTTCTTATATGGGTCTAGAAAAGGAGTAGATATCTGGTAAGTCATGGTCACATATCCTTAAGGTCAAGGTCACTAGGGTCAAATATTTTAATAGTTCCGGCTAAAGTTTTTCGGGAAGTTGAAATTAAAAAGTTTGTCGTAAAACTTTAGCCAACATTATTACATTTTTTGACCACAGTGATCAGAACCTTTGTGGTACCTGACACTAAACAGTCGAATATCTGCCTCTCTGCCTCTTAACAAGACCATTTATTAATGATAGGTACAACACTTACTTAGGTACGTCACAAGGTGAAAATGTGCATTTTTGACTTTTTCAGGGGCCATAACTCTGAAAATAGGGGGCGGAGCCAGACAAAAAATAGGAGGTACACAAGTTCATATCATGACAAAGACTCATACAAGATTTAATCAATTTATATGAAATACTTTTTGAGCTAGGCGCTTCATATCATGATTAAGACTCATGCAAGGTTTCATGAATCTGTATCAAATACTTTTTGAGCTAGGCATGTCACAAGGTGAAAATGTGCATTTTTGACTATTTCAGGAGCCGTAACTCTAAAAATAGGGGGCGGAGTCAAACGAAAAATAGGAGGTGCGCAAGTTCATATCATGATAAAGACTCATGAAAAGTTTTATCAATTTATATCAAGTACTTTTTCAGCTAGGCGCGTCACGAACTTCAGACGGACAAGACCAAATCTATATGCCCCCCACCACTCATGGAGGGCACAAAAAGGCTAAGTAAAAACTTGGGTACAGTTTCATCAAAATGAAAGAAATGGTTCAGAAACCTATGTCATTATGTTGGTTTACCATGCGGAAAGCATGTATGATGTTCATTTTGTTGTAATTAGTGATAAATGAGATATGAGTTTGCTGACAAACAAGGTATACATACGACGCATGGGGTATCGCAACAGCTCTGGTGCGAATTAATAATTGAGCGAAGTGGATTGGACGATAGTTATTCTGACACCTCAAAAATAACAGTGATCATCTTTTGACCACAGACAATCATCTGGTGAAGTTTGTACACTGCGTAAAAAGGTTTCTCCAGTTATTAAGCAGAAATTGGTTTTAGTTTGAGGGTTAGTGTGACCCTGACATTTGACCTTACAGAAATCATCTACTGACCACAGGCAGTCATCTGGTGAAGTTTGTAAACTGCGTAAAAAGGTTTCTCCAGTTATTAAGCAGAAATTGGTTTTAGTTTGAGGGTTAGTGTGACCCTGACATTTGACCTTACAGAGGTCATCTACTGACCACAGGCAGTCATCTTATTTTGATTAATCACGGAAGATTAACCACTGTATATATAGGTTCAAGCCGTCTCCAGTTATTTAGAGAATCTGGTTAGTCACTGTGAATTCGGTCTTTGCCCTTCTGACCCCGAAGACGAGTCTTCTACTGACACTCACCCCATAATAATTATACTGTTCAAATGTGTCGAAACAACTTGCAGTCTGAAGGTCACTATGACAACCTAGCTATTGATCAACAGACAATTAGCGCATTTTACTGAACAAAGGGAACAAGAGCTTGTAGAACACGAAATGACTCCCTTAATGCATTCAGTAACTGCACAAGGAACAGAAATTATTCTGTCACTGTGCACTGGACGTTTGATGTACTGACCTCAAATCAATAATTATGGGTCATTTACCAGTCATAAGTGACCTCTGTATCAAATGTGATCTTACATCAAAGCATTCTCTAATTATTTGGCAGAAACGTTCTACTGTTCTGGGTCAATGTGACCTTGACCTTTGACATACTGACCTCAAAATCATTAGGGTGTCATCTGTTGGTCCTGATCAACCATCCTATTAAGTTTTGTGATCCTAGGCCTAAGGGTCCTCATGTTATCGTCCGGAAACGGATAAAATGTTCCGGGTCACTGTGACCTTGACCTTTGACCTACTGATATCAAAATCAATAGCGGTCATCTGTTGGTCATGACCAACCTACCTATCAACTTTCATTATTCTAGGCCCAAGCGTTCTCAGGTTCTAATCCGGAAACCATTTAAACCGTTTCAGGTCACTGTGACTATCGCCGTTTGGGATGCTCAGTGTTTTGGGTATTTATGGGTTCTAATATGGGCTTGTCGGCTTGACCTTTGGATTACTGACCTTAAAATTAAAAGGGTTCATTTGCTGGTCATGACTAACCATCCTATCAACTTTCATTATCCTAGGCCCAAGAATTCTTGAAATATCATCCGGAAACCGATTGCTCTACGGGCCGACAGACTGACCAACCGACCAGCCGACATCTGAAAACAATATAACCCTCCTTCTTTGAAGGAAGTGGGGTTGGTGGGGGGAGGAAGGGGGGCATAATAATTATTGGTAATTTACAACTAGTTATTTGGCGAAAAACGTTCTACAGTTCTCGGTCAATGTGACCTTTGACCTGCTGGCCTCAAAATCAATAGGGGCCATCTGCTTGTCATGATCAACCTTCATATTACGTTTCGTGATCCTACGTCCAAGAGTTCTTAAGTTATCTTCCGGAAACGGTTTAACTGTTCCGGTCACTGTGACCTTTACCTTTGACCTACTGACCTTAATATCAACAAGAGCTCGTCGAACACGAAATGCCCCCCTTGATGCATTCAGTAATTGCACAAGGAACAGAAATTATTTGCTTACTGTAAACAAAATTCTACTGTTCTGGTTCAATGCGACATTGACCTTTGACCTATTGACCTCAAAAACAACAGGGTTCATCTGCTGGTCATGATCAACTTACCTATTAAGTTTAGTGATCCTAGGCCGAAGCATTCTCAAGGTATCGTCCTGAAAGGGTTTAACTGTTCCTGGTCAATGTGACATTGACCTTTAGCCTACAGACCTCAAAATCTATAGGGGCCATCTACAGGTCATGACCAACCTCCCTATCATGTTTCATGATCCTAGGCCCAAGCGTTCTTGAGTTATCGCCCGGAAACCGTTTCACTGTTCCTGGTCACTGTGACATTGACCTACTGATCTCAAAATCAATAAAGGTCATCTGCTGGTCATGACCAACCTCATGGAGGCGCATTTGCCAGAGGACAAACTTGAAACAATTAAAGAGTCACTTAAAGTCATGCAACGCCGTAAAAAGTCACATTAAAAGAACTTCAATCGTTGATCGGGCTACAAAATTTTGCTTGTGGAGTGATGAGACCTGGACGCGCTTTCCTTCGTCGACTCATTGATCTAACTATTGGCCTCAAACTCCCAAATCACAAACGTTGTCTTACCCTTGAAGCACGAGCTGATCTAACGGCATGGGGTACATTCATGGATCAGTTCAATGGAAAATCACTTTTTCTGGACACACGCTGGCAGTCTTCATTGTCCCTCCATTTATTTGCTTGGCCAAAATGCTATACTGCGTTTCATATTACATTTAAAGAGTTAGTACCTATCGTTATAGCAGTAGAATTGTTTTCAGAGCAGTTGGCAAATAAATGTGTCCCATTTCATTCAGACAACGAAGCTGTTGTAGCCATAATAAATAAACAATCATCTAAAGACAAAGATTTGATGAAGTTAGTTCGTCGCTTTGTCATTATTACCTTAAAATACAACATTTTATTTCGTGCACGGCATTTGCCTGGTTTGTCCAATAATCTGGCAGATTTGCTTTCTCGTCCTCAGGTGGAGAAATTTTGAAGGACTGCCCATATCAGAATTCGATTAGGATAGACTTACCACCAGCCAGTCTCGCCTTTTGAGGGCGACTCTCCACAAACTTTTAGAAAGTTCTTTGTCAGTGTCTAGTCGGCGAACATATAACAGAGCACTGGGGCTTTATAAGCAGTTTATCAATGACGTCTGCCAACCCCCAACCCCCACCCTCTTCCCTGCATCCATAACCAACATTATGATGTTCATCGCATATTGTTTTTCAAAGCAATTCGCACCGGCCACAGTCACGACTTATATCTCGGCTATTGGTTATTTTCATCAGCTGCATCGGTGGCCCGATGATACTGCTCATAAATCTCTGGCAGGTTATCGCAATCTTACAAAAAAAAGTGATGCACGACTGCCTATTACTGCCAACATCCTCCGCTCATTGATCCGTAGTTTACCTTACATTACATCATGTTCTTTCACTAGAGCATTGCTGCATGCAATGTTCTTGATAATGTTCTATGCTTTTCTCCGAGTTGGTGAGGTCACAAGTACTTCGTCACGTCCATCATTACTAAAGCAAGATGTGACTTTTCATCGTCACGGTTCCTCGGGAAAATTATTGAGTGTTGACCTCACAATCAGAAATTATAAACACAGTAGTGGATCCCCAAAAACACTTGTTGTATCTGCTAATATTGATCCTATCATGTGTCCAGTTCATAATCTCTGGGTTTACTGAAATATGCGCAGAGAAAGCGATGGCCCCTTGTTTGCCTTTATGAATGACGCCCCTATACCTCGCTCTTGTTTTACAAAACACCTTCAGTTGGCCTTGACATTCTCAGGTTATGACACTACCAAATACAAAAGCCATAGTTTTCGTATAGGTGCTGCTACAAAAGCCGCTGAGCAAGGGTTAGCTGAAATCCAGATTCAACAAATGGGTCGCCCGGTGGTCATCAAAAGCATATAAGAGCTATATTCGAATACCTATGTTACAGTGCTAATTAACTGCTTCTAATTGCTCCTAAGTTCATATAACCTTTTTGGGGACAAGGGCCCCTCTCAGGTTACTGTTATGTTCTTTTTGTATAATGTATATATGGTTCTATTCACATCTTTCTAGTGGTAACTAGTCATTAAATAAATTTACCATTCAAGATGGGAACAGAAACCGCTTGATTACATTAAGTTCCTTTTTTTTTGCCTCTTTTTTAATTTAGTTACGCTGTATGTTAGTCTATTGTATATCATGACTTTTATGTTTTTACCGCTGTCACGGGGACAAGGGCCTCTGACATTTTATTACTGACCTTATTATTCATCGGTGATATGAGGACAAGGGCCTCTGACATTGTCTCATCACAGACATTTTTGATGTACATATTCCTAGTTCCTTTATTTTGTCTCTGTTTTACTTTAGTTGCTGTATGTTAGTCTATTGTATATCATGACTTTTATTTTTTTACCGCTGTCACGGGGACAAGGGCCTCTGACATTTTATTACTGACTTTATTATTCATCGGTGTTATGAGGACAAGGGCCCCTGGCATTGTGTCATCACAGACTTTTTCGATGTACATATCCCTGTTGCAAATCCATTTTTCTTTACAACCTCGTGATGGGGACAAGGGCCTCTGGCAGTTTGTATACAAGTTTATTATTATGTGAAATTATTTGAAATGAGTTGTATTGCGCCATGGTTTTTGTTAAAACCTCTAATTCTACGTGCCTCCTTTCATCTTTGCAATTGAAGCAATTTGAACTAAAAGTACTTTAAATGTATATATTTTGTAACCATGGTGATACTTACCCTAACTTCTAGTCAGTATATTATACATATTATACATTAAATGCATGCGAACATACAATAATTTGCGAATTTTTGCCGTACGCGACATTAGATAATCACTTCCGGGCATGCGCAGAAGACCGCTCCAACTTTGGAATGAGCTACATCGATTAGAAACACAACCAAATTGGCACGGTGTTGGGATAAATATCGACCTGTCTGGAAAAACTGTAGCAAGCGCCTTTAATGTTCATAATATGATTAGACTTCAATTTTACATTTTAAGATACGACGATTCATCATGGTGTAAAAATGGAAAATATGTGAGTTGTAGCATTTTAACTTGTTCATGGTGTATCTTGTCAGTCACGAGAAAATCCTGATTCATGTTTCAGTGGTCATGGTCTTCGACAGGAATGCATTCAAATGTAAAGCTTACACGTGTTTGAACACGGACGACACGATGAAGTTGTGTTTTAAACTTTCATATACTAGTTAGCTACCCTGATTATGCGCTGCTGGGAAGAAGTCGCACTGAATGCTTTAGGTGTAGTATTTTGCGTGTGTATTTACCGACGGACTAGTTAGTTATAGACATGTTCTTTGCTTTCTTGCTTGGTTTCGCATCACAACGACACTACTATACCAATGAATGAAAAGGCGAAAATAATCAGTTCATTTGTATTGATTTGATATTTTCAAATTATTAACAACAAAACTCTTAAGTCCAGAAAATGCAAATTTATCAAATTGACCTGTGTATTTACTTTACTACATTTGTTTGTATACACATGTACTTTATTATCAAAGTTTCATTTTGAGTGATTGAATGATTGAATGTTTAAAAAGATCTTGAAGATCTATTGAAACAATGTTATGTCCGAAAAGCGCTTTCATTTTATTATTTTCTGTGCCATATCTCTTTAAGATCCACCCATGAATAATAAAATGGTCAAAAATCAGACATTGTCCCGTCCCATTAAAGTCACGAAATCGACTCTAAAATAAGTAACAGACCTATACCCGTTCCATAAAAGTCACGAAATTGTCTCTCAAATTTGTAACATTATGGTATACTAGATCCTTATAAATAAATATAATTTACAGTGTATTGTTTATTATTCAACGTACAAAATGTATTATCATTATCTCAAAAAACTTATATAACGATAAACATCAATCATCGAAGGGGAAGTTTCACAAATACATTTCTGAGTACTGTCAACTTAATATGTAAATGGCAATTTAAGCACGTTGATTGGTGAAAACCTTGTCAATAATTACGCATCAGCTTTTATCATAGTTTCCGGGTTCTGCATAATTTTGATGCTGAATTTGCAAATACTCAGTAGGTATAGAGGTACGATGATAGTTTGGGGGCTATCACTCAATGAAGGGACAATGCCGACAATAAATCTAAACGAATACCTTATTGGTCCCATTTAAGAGAGTTGCAAACATGTATGTCCATTTTTTTCGTTTATTTTATAATCATATCCCATTACATTGTCAACTGTGTATGTAATAATACTAAACAAAGGTAAATAAATGGTATTTTAATTGCAGTAACAATAGTTTACCTTTCACAGTATTAACAATTTATGTTTTGCTACTGCTTGGTACTGTAGTGCTTTCCATAAACTGGAAACGGGGACCACCGTGACTGAGCTCCCTTGCTCCTAACTTCTATGAGTTCGAGTCATGCCATACAGCAGGCGAACGTAAGGCGAATGTTTCTACCAAGGTAAACGTCTGTGCCTGATAATATAATCGTAGGTTACATCGGTGCATCAGCCTTCATTAAAAATAGAAAGAAGTATGTGCCTAACTGATAACTTTATAAAACATAACACGAAGTAGTAGCACAAAGGGATTGAAATGAGACAAACCAAATAAAGAGGCATAGATACTTAAAATAAGATTTTAACTGTATAAGCAACTCAAATTTCAAATTGTCCTTTTATTGATTATCATACGATGAATGAATATTATGATAAAATGTGATATAAACTAAAATTTTGGAGTTCAATCATACACGAAATGTTCTCATTAAAATGTCGTTGAATATATTTTACAGACAGTAGAATTCGTTCAAACACTAAATTATATGTGTTAAACTAACGAATAAACTCATACTTGATTATACGGACCTAACCTGCATATTTATTAATCTGAAGAATAGATTATCTAAGCACGTATTGTCCTTAACAGGCAAGGTAATGAAATGTAAATTATGACAATTGAGAAATCTTTAAAAATATCCTCCGTATAAATAATGTGAACATTGTGTCTTATTATATCACTCAATTTGCCATCGGCTTTGTTGTGGACAGGTATATATGCTTTTTTAACAGTCTTTCACTAAAATACGTTTATGCTAGTTTTAATAAACATAGCCTGTAATTACTTAATTTTGAAAATGGATTGTCAATATAGTCTTTAAAATAAATGTCTATAGTCTTTACAGTAGATCGTGCATTGTTAAATACTTAAATTGAAATTAATTTAATTTATTAATCGTAAATGACTTTATGGATGGAATATTACTGCAAACATTACTGCAAACATTCTTTAAAGCAGAACGTTGACACTTTGATGAAAATATTAAGGTAAATAATTGGTTTTATTAAAATTTGTCACTGGAAAAGGTATAGTTTGAATAAATATATTAATCGAGTATTCCTGTTAACCAGTAATTTACTTTCATGAAAGTAGTTAAGTGTCTGTGATGCTAATGAATCGGTAGATCTACTGTTAAGCTTTTATGTAAACAAGTAGAATAAGAACAAATACATGCATATAAGCAAATGACAATGATAATTCTTTGCTGAGAATTATTTTTAGTTTGTTGTTGTTGTTTTTTCTCAAAGAAATCATCTTTTAATGTCGATTAACAAACAAATATTTATTGTACGATGGTAAATTTCGGACGGCTAGTATGTTGCATTCGGTCCGTCGCCGGATCTTTCTGGTCGCTGGTCTAGAATAAAATTTGAGGGTTACACACCCCCCCTCCCCCAATTAGTGCTCAGACATGTTCCAAGTGAAGAAGCCCTCCATCTGGTTTGCCGTAAGTTGGTGACTTTATTCAGGCACGTGTTCATGTCTCGGCAATTGACCTAATAGGCATCAGGGATAGAAAATTTATCTATTATACGAGTACATCCATCTAAAAAAATGAGCAAAAATGCACCTCGGCATCAAGCAGAAATCCTGCCTTGCTCATATTGTATAGATGCGAAGTAAATATAACCATAAATGTTCATGAGTGTATTGCCTTTAAAGTCTTTTATTATCTGTGTCATGTGCTTTTATTAACATGTATACTTACTTCGTAAAATATTACATGGAAGTTGTGCAGTTAGTATTGCGGAAATATGTAATTTGAAGGAAAACAATTTACGTCATGCATTTACGTTAGTTTTTCAATACCAGTGGTATAAGATTTCTATCTGCTTTGGTTTCGTTTCTATTGATACTTATTACTCCTTATCGCTTCTTCTTACAGATTCTTAAACCGACATGTACCAGTTTGTTTTCATTGTGTGTTTGTCGGTTTTAAATCGTGTAGATTACACGGAATGTACACTACCTGACGGAAAAGTGGGGATGTGTTACAACAAAATGTGTCACGGAAAAGTCAACGATGCTCAAAGAGAGAATTTGACATTCACAATCGTGGTGAAATATCCGGAGTCTGTTTTACATGTATGATTATTTTCATAGATTTTGAAACAATAAAACAGTAACATTAAAACACCTCAGTCAGTAATTATTTTACAATCGTCAAAAAGCGAGACAAATGTTTTCTAAATACTTTGGTTCATCCTATAATATTTATTTAATTATCAATAATATTTATATATGTCTGGAAAACAACACAGAATGTCACACATAAAATGCTTTCTTAGTCGCTCCATCAAATCATTGGCACTCTTGAAATTTTGCATCCGAAAAAATATCCCCGTTGACATTTGGAAACTTTACATTTAGATATTTAGTGTTAATTCTGAGGTATGATAGTATCAATTATCTATTACAGAGCCATGGACGAACAACATTATACATTCGGGGCAATGGGCTCTGTCTAAATTGGAACAAGGGTAAACGTCTCTCAAAGATTAGTAATGATACATGGGGGATAAACATCACATATAAATCAGTTGTTACCAAATATCAATGTCAAACACGTTCAAAATCCGTCTATCTTCCTGGCAATAAACTTCAGTACCGTGTACTGGCGGATGACTGCGACGATATGGTGGGTGCTAACTTCTCCATTAATCTTCCAATATCTAAAACATCGCTGTACTTTGTAGAGAAACCTGTCTTTATTTCATACCCGTGGTTTTATCAGAAAACGGGTGTTATTAGTAGTTTTTTGATAAATTCTACATACATCGGCAAAGAGAGAAATGAAACGATGTATACACCTCCTAGTTTTAATGAAAATACATATAAAACTTATCCTGTGGTATTCGTTCTGGATCTCGATCTACATTTTGCTAAATACTTCAAGAACAATCTGGAAGGTCCAATTTATCCGCATGCAGTGTCAGAAGAATATGCAATAATAGGGTTTGGTGATTACAGAAATGATGGAAAAGAAAGGTATGATCTGCTTGCACCAATTGTTAGTCCATTTTTGTTTTCAAATTGTATAAATGGCACGTTTGAAGATAACTGTGATGGTTGTGTACCGGAAAATGCAACATATCCCAATGGCTTTATCCCATATCTTTTGGATTTCTGTGGAAGGAAAGTCAAAGTCGGTGGAGTAGCTGACAACATGTTAGATTTCTTAGTGAAAGAAGCTCTCCCATTTGCCAACAAGCTCGCTTTAACGCGATTGCAATCTGATAACTTAGGCATAATGGGATATTCGCTCGGAGGACTCATGTCTTGCTACGCCGTTTGGACACGCCCAAATGTGTTTTCCTTTGCTGCCTGTCAGTCGTCCCCATTCTTTTGGCCAATAAACAATTCATCTTATTTCGAATTTGATTTCCATTTCATTAACAAGACGCTTAAAAACCCTTTGTTTCATAATAATCGCCCCGAACAAAAGATCTACTTAGACGTAGGAGGAGGCGAATTCCCGATAGCTTCATGGAATATGGTACAAGCTACTCTTGAGACTGCAAGTATCATCACAGATTTTGAACACTACACGTTAGACAAAAATGTCTGGGTGCATGTTCACCCATTCAAAAATCATAGTGCCATTGAATGGGGTAAAAGGATGGGTCAAGCATTAGCAACACTTCTCCCGGCTGGCGAAACACAAAGAATACCATCACGCATAGCTGCGCATGCGAGTGGAAGAGAAAAAATGCTAAGTGGATTAGAAATAGGTCAAATGTTAACTATATAGGAGAAGCACGTAAAGGCTGGAAAGCTTGAGCCTTTTTGATAAGATTCTATGTGTTATTATTATGCAAGGCATAAAGTCAAATGATTGTTTTTCTCCATATTGACTGTATCAAACGTTGTTAAGATACCAAATTATTAAAATTTCTACCAAAGTTTGCAAGTGTATAGTGAAACAAGCACAAGTGTTGCTGAGGATTGATCAATAACCACACCCCCCCCCCCCCCCCCCCCCCACACCCCAAAAAAGCAACAAACTCTTTACATAATTTTGTACAGGAAAACAGCAGACAAATTAGCCAAGAAGCCATAGTGACAACAGTTAATAACTAAACCATGAACATGCCAGTGACATTAGCCATTAGCTTAAATATTGTGCTTTAAGTAGAATAACATCACATCACATATTTTATCAATTTTAATAGGACGCTTCATGACAGACTAATAAAAATGACATGATGGTTATTTATGTGGTTAAAAGACTGTTTTAAAACCTGCACCATGTTATCTTATTTCTATGTTCCACATTTTATTTCTAAAATGGGATTCAAATGAAACAAGTGAAATGATCGATATCAAACTAAAATGAAAGATAAACGCTCAATTCGTGTGTCATAAAGATGTCTTTGCCATAACTTAAATAACTTATTCTGTTTTAATAACAAGAACCTCATTAATAGCTAAAGTTCTTGATATACAATCATTTAGTAAACACGGTTAGTGACAATGGTGTTGACATTGATGCAATCATCCCAAAATGCAACTTAAATTTGGTCTCCATGCAAGCTTGAGATATATAATGTTTGCTCGCAATACCTCATATTGAGTGAAAACATTATTTCTGTAATAGTATTAATAAATTTCATTAAATCAATTTAAATTCCCCGTTCGCGTTATTTTTGTATTAAGTTACACATCACATTCTAAACTGAAGTAACTGAGCGAAATCCATCTTTTCCAGTTCTAACTTATGGTTACCTAGGAATTGTCTATGGTGACATTTTGTTTTAGCAATCAGTCGATATCAATTACAGCTACATGGTCTATTTGTCCGTAACAAATAGAAACGTGGTAAAGGGTGTTCTAATATTTTGATAGCTGCAATAAATGGAATTAAAATACTTTCTCCTTTAAAACTAGAAAACTTTTTAAATGTTATTTTCGTGCGTTTATGACGTATGTTATACAAATGCACTTTGCTCCTAAAGATAGTACACGGTTCGCATTTAGAATGGTATGTTATTCTGTTTTATAAATATGCGTTTTGAAAGTTGAAAGTTGAAAACGGTACCTTTGTAAACTCATGAAATAAAGCTTGACATGAAATGCAATACATGTGATACAGAAATTGGGCTATGGAAAATAACTGTTTATTCCAGAAGCTGACGAAGAGAAATAATCCTTAAAAAGTAAGAAAGGGCATGCTTCAAAGCCCAAAAGCCATCTTACGGGCTAAGTAAAACTAAGATATATTGAGGATTCTGGCAGTAGGAATAAACTTTTAATAGCAGACGTCCTACAATTCAGAAAAATGTAAAAACGTATCACCGCTCATCTGCATTCAGCTTTATAACATTCGGTATGTAATATTTTAACAAAAGAGACAAATGTATTGTATATTCGATTTAGATCTATGAAAAAAAGAATGTCTCTACATTTTAAAATGGATGAATTGTCTGATTTGACTAAAGCCGAGTTAATGGTTAACTGGAAAACAGCGTCAGACAGTGCTGCTACTCATAAGACGGATAGATATTTAAGTGGTAGTTGCGTGTCTTGTATTTTTAACTGTCGCGAGTTTTATATTACATATATTTTGATGGAGTAAACGTTCAGGAACCATCCACAGATACATCATTAAAATGCAACCTACAGTTCTACCGCATCTACAAGCTGGATCATCAAAAGAAACAGGTAGTTGCACGGAAAGTAGAAAGAAGAAAATGTTAAATTTGTTTTAAAACATGTGTTACCAAACAAATACTTATAATAGAACTGTGAGTACAGGATAGGGTTTGCCTACTGGAATCGTGGTTTCGACATAGACATTTTAAGAATGGAGACTTTTAAGGCGATAAATATTTCTGTTCGGAGCATATACGCAATTTCAAGATGTAACGGACTTTTTATATATCTTCATCATATCATAACTTTACTTTTTATTGCTTAATCCAATACAACATGTCACATGTCATCTCAATCATTGTCAGTATTACTGGTTCGAATGTTACGTAAAGTTACAATCAATCAAATGTTGTCAATTGTATATGCTTTTCTGAATCTACATTTGTATTTACAAAATCTTGTCATATCCTCTCGTTTAGCAAACTCTACACGATTGTTACAACGTCTCATCGAAAACTAAAACTGTGTTCTTGTTTCTCACTTACTGTGTTACCAAGAATCAACGACGAAGATTTCATCTGAGGAAGATGAAAGTGTATGCGTGGAACACAGGATATGTGCAGAGACAATCATTCACTAGACAAGAGATAATAAAAAAAGGAATTTCGTTGTATAAAACGCAAGTATTTAACAGTATATAGGAAATATTCATATTGACATAAACGTGTTCATGGCTAAATAGCTGTGAAATGTTACAAATGCAAGAAGTCATTTTCATATATGTACGACATTAGACAACACGCATGGTCAATTCATTAAGGTTTGAAAATGTTATGTGAAATTTGTAGCTAGCACTATAACAACAGATTTACTCTGATAAAATATGTATTAACAGAGCATTCAAAACTATAAATTTGAAATGTATCGACAAGTTTTATGGAAAGCTTAGTTATTGAAGGCACAAAGACAAATACCTAGATTCAAGACTTTATGGGTGTTATACATGTAGTAAAAGTTTCGGTTATAAAACGCACATTGAAGCATTGTAAGGAGAAAGAAACAACATTTAAGTATGACACATGCGAAACATATTTACTTTTAAACTGCTATACTAAATGGAAATGTGGTCCAAAGATGTTGCTAAGAAGTTGTGGCAAAGCGTATTGATGTCGACAGTCTTTGCCCCGCCATACCACATCCTTGATGAAGTTTTATTGTGGAAGCGTCTTTAATCGTATCATTCATGCAGTATCTGCATTTAAAATCCTTTATTTCGCATAAATGAGCCCTTTTTGCTTAGTTCAGACTCCGCACGTAAACAGGTCGATTTTGTAATTGTATCGCCTTCAAAGAATATTTAAAGCTTGGAATTGTTATATAACCTGAGCTAGAATCATCTATTTTTCTCCCCTTTGCCCATTCTACCTCGATTATCCGAAGAATAAAGATGCTGTTGTATTTGCCCTGCCGTCGCGTTGGCATCGATGTCGCCGCTTATCAGTTTCACTGTATCTTCTTAACCACTGCCCTTATTAATATAAAACTTCTTATATGGGTCTAGGAAAGGAGTAGATATCTAGTCATAGTCACATATCCTTAAGGTCAAGGTCACTAGGGTCAAATATTTTAATAGTTCCGGCTAAAGTTTTTTGGGAAGTTAAAATTAAAAGTTTGCCGTAAAACTTTAGCCAACATTATTACAATTTTTTACCACAGTGATCAAGACCTTAGCGGTACCTGACCCTAAACAGTCTGCCTCTCTGCCTCTTAACAAGACCATCATTTATTAATGATAGGTACAACACTTAAAAAGATGATAGTGAGAAGCTTTTTGTTCTTTTTTCGGGGGGGGGGGGCGGGGTAACGCCGTTTTTCGACTGAAATACTGTTAAAAACGGAGTTAACCTTCCCCCCCCCCCCGCCCCCACCAAAAAATAAATAAATAAAAGAGAAAAAAGCGGAGATGTTCCTTTCCTCCTATGTAGCCAATCTTTTCTTTCAATGATTTTCTACTTTTTATAGTTGGTAATTCCTTCCGGTAAACTAGGAATTCGTGCACTGTATCGGACGACAGCTCGGTCAAAGTCGTCAATGGTTACTTTGTCTGTTTTTGTTTAGCGTTGCTGTGTCGGCTCTGTCTTTTGTATCCTGTAAAGGGCGCGTTCAGATACACCAATGTACTTTGCCGCCCGTTCCAAAGCATTACCTACTGGTAGCTTCAGCTCTCCGGAAACTTTTTCCTCCTTACATATCTGCAAAATTAAAGAGAACATGAAATAAGACAGGTCATTTTTCAGGTCAGCAATAAACTGTGAAATAAACTATTTCATATTTCAACTTTATATCAATTTTTCAGTCTCAGTTTACCGATAACCTTTATAACATTCCGTATAAATGACTTTGTTTAAATCAGAATAATTTAAGTCATTTCTAGTTTCAGAAGTTTCAGAAGCAGAAGTATTATTTTCTGATGCCATATTTTAGTCAAAGCAACGACTGTCAACTAATACAATTTCATACATTTACATACAGTAGTGCACGTTTTTTTCGCAAGATACACCAAGTTACGTACCAATACAGAAACCGGTTATTGAATATACGTTTCCAAAGAAAAACAATCTGTAATGCACATAAAATGTAGTGCACGGCATTATTGCTGAAAAAAGATGCAATTAAAAATATTCAAGAAAAATATCTATAAAAGTCTCGAACCTACGAACTCTAGACTAGACAAGCGTGCTAGTCTTCTGTGCTGTCGAGTCTATTAATTATAGCAAATGTTAGATATTGTCCAATTTAGTTGACCTGTCAAAAAATGGACCCGGCTTTCATTATATTCTGTTCGAGCCTATATAAGATTAACATGAAAGCCGGGAACATGTTTTGACAGGTCAATTAAATAGTACAATAAATAACCCGATACCTCCTTGTTGATTTACCTGTATTGGAAAATAAACAGTGTCGACTGTATTGAGGTCAACTGCCACATTATCAAAGTTTTTTTTATAGAAGTTATTGTCAATACAACTCGTTTAAATGGGCCAACCGTGTTGTTGTACTTATAAAATAGACTGGTCCGGTTTATAGGTTGGTCAGGGCTACGGATATGTATTGTATAAAAATATGTTCTGTATTGAAACATTTGAATGAAGACTAAATACCCACGGGAAACATGTCGATCCCGCCCTTTGACCCATAACTGTTACCTTGACTTTTGAGATAAGAGTCAGTCTCATTGAGTTTAACATTCACGCAAAATAGAAACAAGATTCCTCAAGGCATGTCAAAGTTATGGGCCGGATAAGATTCTGACATGACATTTGACCTCCAACGGTGACCTTGACCTTTAACACAGGAACCTAGGGTTTGCGCATGACAATCCGTCTCACTAAGGTTAACATTCATGCCAAATATAAACAAGATTGATCTATGCATGTTAAAGTTATGGTCCGGACAATTAAATCCAGACGGACGCACACGCGCTCATATACCGAACAGTCATTTGGACATCCGCAAGCGGGCTCGACAAAAAAAATCATAATTATCAAACATGTTGTCATCTGACTTATCGTGCGGGATTCATATTCTTGCACGATAATTTAAACGAATTAATTCATTGCCTGCATGATAGCTGTGTAAAAAACATTCAGAACAATGTACCCATTAGTTTATAATATCATTTCTGATTCTAAATTTTCCAAATTTCTATAAGTTTAACTACAGTTCATATTTATATTGCTTGTAAAATAAATGTGTCCTGTCTGTCAATATGAGAATATCTTCTTTTAACAGTAAATCTCTATTAAGTTTGCCCATGTTGAACAATCATAAAGTTTGTCTATCTTATTATAGGTAGACCACGACTTTATGCAGGACAGATGATTCGCCAAAAAAGGGTAGGGACATATATGTAACACATGATAAAGTGGTATTATAAGTTCTCCTTTAATGTAAACGAATGCATGGCCCAAAGGATATGGCGTTGGCTTAGCAAACTTTCTTTTCGATGTTCGAGCCTTGGTAAGTTTTTAAAATATTATCGTTTGTTTTTACATTGCACGAGAAAATTTGTCGTTTAAGATGGCGCATGTGAAAGACCATATTACGGAGGGTTTATAAACAGTTTTTTTTTATCTTCAGATTGGTCTAAGTGTATTGACCATGTAATGCCAGTTGAGCAGAAATACTGGGAGTTACTGCTATAGGCGGTCTTTAAGCACCGGTGATCATCGAGCTTTACTCGGATTCCGATACATCATCTGACTCAGAGACTGACACAGCTGAAGGTACCCGCCCGCTTAGCTCAGTAGGTAGAGCGTCGGTCTACGGATCGCGGGGTTGTGAGTTCGATCCTCGGGCTGGGCGTATGTTCTCCGTGACTATTTGATAAACGACTGTGTCTGAAATCATTAGTCCTCCACCGCTGATCCATGTGGGGAAGTTGGCAGTTACTTGCGGAGAACAGGTTTGTACTAGTACAGAATCCAGGAACACTGGTTAGGTTAACTGCCCGCCGTTACTTGACTGAAATACTGTTGAAAAAACGGCGTTAAACCCAAAACAAACAAACAAACAAACAGCTGAAGGTCGTCAACAAACACAGCATGTGCAATTGAATTTATGTTTATGTTCAATTAAATTGAAATATAAGTAGGAAAATATATTAAAAATACAGAAACAATGAAAAAATAATAAGTCAAACATTATTATTAAAATATTTAAAATGGTTTTCAAAAAGAGTCTTCAAAGATTCTTGACTAAAATAGAATAGAAATAACGTATACTAGAGTAAAAACACGGTCGTAATCTGGGCTTGAACTCGCGCCTCACGGTTTGTAATCTACCAATTGTGCCAACGATATAATCAAGTTCGTTGTAAACAAAACATGCATATCAACTTATTCCATAGAGATTTTCAGCCAGGATCGATATAACCCAGTTGAAAAGGTGTATCATTTTGTCACGGCTCAAAACACACGAAGCATAAAGCATATTTGAATAACATATTCGTCCTTTATCGGGTATAGTGGTTTTTGCTTTTTTTTTTTTTAATTGTTACGATTTTTCATTAAAAGTAGGAAATGATTTTCCCAATCTGCGTAAAATTTGAACATTGTAATGCTCCTAGTTTCATAGAGAATCGCGGATGACGCCAGTGTGAGTGAAATCAATAACCACGCCTCTTATACAGCGCTTGTAAATCGTTTCTCTTAAAAGTATGTGACTTACCGGGTTAGTAAACGACTGGAAGTAAATGCTGATTTACCAAAATAAATTTCCCGATAATTTGAAAAATACTGCAATGCCATTGGAAAAAAATAATTTCAAACACTAAATCTTTTTAGCAATTTAACGATTATGTAATTCATAACATTTTTATTTATAGTGTACGCAACTTGACCCCGATGGTTGACCTTTTCATTATAATACATAATGAGGCACAACCTATTATTGAAAAGGTGTGTACGTAAAACACGAGCTGCACGAGAAAATGGAAATATAAATTTGTGCGAATATAAATTAGTGTATTGGAATGTTTAACTGATCAAATATAAGTAGACATACTTTGATACTGCACTGTGTACAAACTAATTCCATATTGATATACACAGCTAACCTACCCCCACCCCCTTATTTCTACAATGGAATAATCGATACGACTAATCAGCCTAAGGTCAACCATCGCGGTCAAGTTGCGATTACTATATATATATATATATATATATATATATATATATATATATATATATATATATATAAATATATTTGTTGATTTTTATCTCATCTTCAAAGTGAGCTATTGTGATCACCCTGTGTCCGTCGTCGTGCGTAGTCGACAGTTTGACGGTTAACACTCTGGAGGTCACAATTTTAGCCCAGTCTTACTGAAAGTTGGTTATAATATTACCCTAAATAAAACCTCGGAAGAATTTGTTACTGGGTCATCTGGGATCAAAAAGCAGGTTGCTATGTCAATTAATAGGGTAACCTTGTAAACACTCTAGAGGCCTCATTTTCTACCTCATCTTTATGAAACTTTGTCAGGATGTTTGTCGATAGGTATGAATCTACAAGTTCTAAACTCGGTTACCCTAGTCAAAAACTAGGCCACTAGGTCAAATCATAGACAAACATTGTTTACATTCTAGAGACCGCATTTTCTGCTTGATCTTCTTCAACGTTAGTCAGAATGTTTGTTGCTATAAAGTCTAATTCAGGTTTAAAACTTGATTACCATAGGTCAAAAACTAGGTTACTAGTTTCATCATATAGACAAAACTTGTAAACACTTAAGAGGCCAAATTTTCTGTTTGATTTCTTAAAGCTTTGTCAGAATTTAGGTCATTATATCAATCATAGAAAAACACTGCTAACATTCTTGAGGCCACATTTTCTTCTTAAAACTTTGTCAGAATTTTTGGCTCTATGAAAACTATGTTAAGTTCAAAAATGGGAAACATGATGCAAGAAACTAGGTCACTACGACAAATCATGGAAATACTTTGTTAACACTCTAGAGTCACATTTTTTACTTTGTCATCTTAAATCTAATTTTTGTCAGAATGCCGGGTTGTGTCTATGAAATCTAGGTCAAGTTTAAAACTTGGTTGCCTGATAACTTAAACTAGGTCACTGGGTGTAATCACAGAAAAACAATGCTCAGAGGCTATATTAATTACTTGATCTTCATATAACTCTGTCAGAATGGTTTTCTCTTCGAAAACTAAGTCAACTTCAATTATACTGGATTACCTGAGAACTAGGCCACTAGGTCAAATCATAGAAAAAACTTGTTAAAACCCTGGACAGATCTACCATATTTTCAACTTGATCACCTTTGTCAAAATGTTTGTCTCTATGAAATTTAGGTCAGGCAAGTTCAAAAATGGTTACCTTGTCAAAATCATTGAAAAACTTGGTTAATGATCTACTTGATTTACAAAACACATGGCCAAAAATGTTTGCCTGTATGAAATCTAGGCCAGATTAGATATTCACTGTAAAGACTTACCAGGAAAAGACATTTATTACACACAAGTGCATATTACTTTTCATAAAGTAAAATTCTGAAATATTCTGCTGAATAATCTATGTCAAAGAAAATAATTATAAGTAAATAAAAACATTATCTGTGTATGAAAATATGTATACATGTAATCTTGTTTTAACTCATGAAATTAAGGTCACACGTACATAATTAAATTGTTTTATTATTCAATTATGAATAAAGGCAGGTGCGCCCGGACTTAAATACAATATTCAATAACCTTCGCAAATTTCACCCAGAGAAATATATCCGATGAATTCTGCAAATAGCTTGCAGTTACATTCCCAATGCATACAATAACATGAATAGTTAAACATGATTATTTTAGGTTATTAGGTAATAATTATTAGGTTATTAGGTATTCATAGCCCAACAGTTGCTTAAAGGTGTTTGAAATGTTGCTGACACATTTTCCATTATGAACATAAAACATATTGATTTCTTAGTAAATCCTATTTCAAATACATTTGTTAATTGTTTCCCCGTATATTTGTCAATGGTTTGAATATTGATTAATGTAGTAGAAAGTTTTAATGAGTCCGCTGTTTTTATCACCTCCCTTTATATTTTTAACTGTAAAAGTTCATGTGCATTATAAAAAGTATTGTCGTTATGCATAACATCTGTTTTGAAAGCTATTCCTTCTGTTATAAACATAAAATTTAAAGCCTCATGGAACTTTAATCTTCATGGTTTGTTTCTCATCATCTAAATCATTACTTGTATTTTGATACTTATAAATACATGAAGGTAAGTTACTGATGAATGTAATATGTTTTACCATAGAAAGTTTTCCAGAATCTTTCCAGGTCCGATTTCTTATATTTTTGCTTTATAAGCAACATTGTATTGAAAAGAAAAGAAAACGTATTTTAAATCTACCGAAAAGTTTTTCTTCTACAAAAGGTAATACGCATCATGGGCTACATCATCAGCATATGTTATGAATATGAGATTGGCACAGAGTTCTAAGTAAACCAGTACGTGAAAAGTTAGCATGTAATTTATATAAAGGTTATCATGATAAACAACCAAAACTTTGTTGAAATAAGATGTGTGTCACTTTTAAATTTACACTACTTTCCATGTATTCCGTTTTCTGCATTAAATTATAGCATGTTTTCTAGCAGAATAATTCAAATGTTCTTGAACTGTTCATGCATTGACACTGAAGGCAATTTTACATTTCAGTGAGAAAAATCCTGTATAAGAATCCTTTCTGGTAATAAACTATTGAAAGTCAACAGGCCATTTTTAAAAGACTCGAGAATAAACAAAGCCAGAATAAAATTTTTATTCAGCATTTTAAAATCATTTTACTAATGTATCACAAAGGCTAAAATAAGACGAAAACTAGAGATGTCACAGGAGTGACGAATTATACCCCCACAATCTGGCCTTGTCACAGAATTAAGCCAATGTCAAAGCCAAACTTGCTTGACCTTTGACCTCAAAATCAATAGAGTTCATCAGCTGGTCATGATCAACCTCCCTATGAAGTTTCATGATCCTCGACCCAAGAGTTCTCAAGTTATTGTCCGGAAAAGGTTTAAATATTCCGGGTCCCTCTGACCTTTGACCTTTGGAACTCAAAATCAATACGGATCATCTACTTATCATGAACATCCTCCCTATTAAGTTTCGTGATCCTAGTGATTATTGTCCGAAAACCGTTTAAATGTTCCGGGTCACTGTAACCTTAACCTGTGATCTAGTGACTTCAAAATCATTAGGGGTCATCTATATGAATATTATATTGTCATATCCAACCTTCTTATTAATTTTCATGATCAAAGGCCCAAGCGTTCTCAAGTAATCATCCAGAAATCGTTTAACTGTTTCGTGTTATTGTGACCTTGCCCTTTGACGTACTAACCTAAATGTCAAACATGACCTGTATTTTATCATGTTTCACCTTTGTACAAAAATTTAGGATCCTAGACCCAAGCGTTTTCAAGTTATCATCCGGTAAATGTTTAACTGTTCCGAGTCACTGTGACCTTGACCTTTGACCTACTGACCTCAAAGTCGAATTTTACCTGTATTTTTTATGTTACACCTGTAAACCAAAATTTATGATCCTAGGCCCAAGCGTCCTCTCAAGTTATCATCCGGAAACCGTTTAATTGTTCAGGGTCACCGTGACCTTGACCTTTGACATACTGACTCCAAAGAGCTGAAACCAAGCCAGACTTGCCTTTCTTATTACTGTACATTTTAATTTTAGTGCGTTTCCCGTGTCTCCTCCAATGATGAAACGTTAGTCATAAAACTGAAATATGGCAACGAATGAGGAACTGTCTAGAACCCTGGCTGGATCTTCGGACGTAGTACATGACTTTATTTGTACACCCTGCTCCGAGGATGATCTAAACAAGGAAGCGATTACATACTGTACGGAATGCAAATCGTTCTTTTGCACAACGTGTATTGACCATCATAACAAATGCCTTAAGTCACACACAGTATTGGGCAAGGTCGCAATGATGTCAGGGCAAGTTAAGCAACAACCGATAGATCAGTGGGCGATGATGCTAGTCGACCGATGCGAAGAGCATCCTGGAAAGGCCATAGAAATGTATTGTCCAGTGCACGATGCTGTATGCTGTACAGTTTGTCTTGCCATGAAAGACAGGTATACATTTTATCAAATTTGTTAGGCCAAGCTGACACTTTACTCTAGGAGCTTCAGCCTCGTGTGAAATTCATATACTGGTATTTGGTTTTAGCGTTGATTAAGAATCTGTGCAATGTCTTCATATTCTAACAGGTGATTTAAAAGTATAATTTCAAGTTGGGTTTCTTTACAGTACATACTAACTGGCACTGTAGCTATAACGTATGTCACATAACTAAACGTAAGTACGTTAATCAACTGCGACTACAATAATGAAATATTATGTTACTGTCACGCGGTTTCTCGATCAATTTGTCAGCTATTTAATTTTGCTGCTCTACAGTCTCCAAGCTGTAATAACATTAATTGCTTCCGTATTTGATTTCATTGCCATATTTTGAAAATTAAATTGCATTTTACATGATTCGCTCCGAAGGATACTCACAATATATAAAAAGGAACCTACGAGGCCACATAGCATTTGAACCATTCGAAAAAAACGTCTCTGCACTCTTGCACTCTTGTATAATGACTTGCTCGAGATATAAATTATAAACGGACAGTTATTTACTAAAACATACATGATACACTCAAATCAAATTAAAACCTCAATATTCAAATTAAAAGCGAACAATCAATACCTTTTTTCCTTATCATCATCACTTATGAAATATCGCATTTAAAAACACTTTCAAATTAGGTGTTTATATTTGTTCAAATTATGTTTTAGATCCTGTACTGGAGTTGACTTTATTCCAAACGTTGCAAAGGGAATCATCAAAAGTCCAGAGAAAGACAAAGTAGTCCAGAGCCTTTATACCATTAAACAGGATCTTCAAAAGCTGAAGTCTAAAAAACAAACTGAGCTGGAAGATTTGGACAAGACACGAGACGAAATCTTCAAATACATTTTGGATTTCAAGAAACGGTTGCTTGAAAGAATCCAACGGATGGAAACAGAGTCCTTGAACAATGTTCAAGATAAATACAACGCGATGGCTGACAAGATAAAAGGGGAAGTAAGTCGTCTTGACGTCTTGCTTAAAGATGTTGAAAATTCTCTTAACGATTTGCAGTTTAAAAGCAAAAACGATGCACAAATGTTTGTCCATATAAAACACGGTTGTAAAATTCTCAGCATTGATGTTTTAAATCAATCTGTAAGTTTTGAAAAAGAAGAAATCAAATTCAATATTGATGATGACATAGAGTCACTTATAAAAGGCACTGGTTCTTTTGGAAATTGTATTGTAGAAAACAGAGTTGAATTTTGCCATAATGCTGTTTTAGAGGACGAAGTTGACGTCAAACTCCCTAATGACAAGCATCCCTGTAGAATATTTGACGCATGCGCAGTTGATAAAGATCAATTCATTATAGTTGATCAAGGCAACCAAAAGCTAAAAAGAATAGATAGGACGTACCACGTGACCGACGCATACAGACTATCTGGACGTCCGTGGGGTGTATGTAGGACTAGCTCTTCTGAAGTTGCAGTGACTTTGTTTGGGGCAAAAATGGTACAAATTATATCTCTCGGGAAACGCATTGCTGTGTCCAAATCAATCCAGGTCGGAGAATATTGTAGAGGGATTTGCTTTCATGAAGGGGACCTCTATGTCTGTTGCGGTGGTGGAGATGGTGGCAGCGCGGACGAAGGTCCTGGACAAATAAGAGTGTTTGATAAGTCCGGCATACAGAAACGTCTATTCCTAAGAAACCATTTTGGCGAAAATTTGTTCACATGTCCATTGCACATCACATTGTCTCCCGATGGCCTCATAATGTATGTATCAGACGATCAGAAGGGTCTTTTGACTCTTAACATACAAGGTGAGGAGGAAAAATTCATCCCTGATGGAAGACTGAAAGAGGTTACAAGCAGCTGTTCTCTAGAACAACAGCTTTTGATCGCATGTGGTTATCAATCCCATAACATTCTCCTGATTGACTATCAAAATAAAGTTGTTCAGGAATTACTGACACAGACAAGTGGAATAAAATATCCAACATCAGCAGTATATCTGCGACACACAAACCACCTGTTAGTTACATGTGACAGTTCAAACAAACTGAAAATTTTTAAACTTACCTGAAAGTTATTGGAGATGATAGTATTAATACATTGATCAAGTCGGACATTCGGGCACTTCAGCGTATCGCGTTGCCTAGCAACAAGCGGGGGTGACAGCAAATGGCAAATTGTAACTGGAAAGCGTTTCATGTTTCACTAGTGCTTAAAGTAACATTGTGTGTAATATTAATAAGTCAGTGATTTTTTTATGTTTCCATTAATCACTTCCGAGAAAGAAACCTTTCTTTTTTAGGTTTAAGACGTGTTATTCAACATTGACTGTCGGTATAAAAATAGATACGTGAATGCGGCAAGGTCACTGCAAAGTATTTTCACATTTGTGGCGAACTTGGAAAATTATCATTCGATAAATCCAAGTTCTTTTAAAAATTAATATTTGGGTTTCACCATTCGTATGTATTATTCACATTTTTCGTTCTATTTTGTAGCCTGTCATTAAAAATATGTAATCTAAGACTTGTGCAAGATTCTTTAATATAGAAATTTTAGAACTTGTAATCTATGCAACCAAAATATTTCATTATATTTTAAGTGTAATCCCTTTACAGTTCAAAGAATAAACTATTTAAAGATTACTGTTATAAAAATCCAAATGCTGTCAAATTTTCATAGCTAATGAACAGTACCAATAAAGTAGTATTGATAAAACTTTCAATCTTTTGTGAACATATATGTCCATATGCAATTTACTGCCGTAAGAAACTGTTATTTTCCGTTTATATTACTAATAAGTAAGTTACTATTATACATGTATATATAAAGTGGATATTTGTTTGTTTCGGTGTAGGACTGGGTTGTCTTTCGCAAGTGAGCACCAGGTGCGGTATTTTCACAAGTGGCATAGATAATACGAGTGGAGAATTGTGGGATGTGGTGTTCGCGAGTGGGGATATTTTGGTCGTGTGTTTGGAGCAAACAAATTTTCTTTCTTTTTATTGCATGTCTTGACTTAATTACCCATTTCATAATTTTGTACCAGTGAAAATATATTTTACATTTTTTTATTGCGAAAATTGCCGGTCATATCTCCTTCCATTATTCCAAAACTTCACTGAAAACATGCAATAACTAGTATTTCATGCTGTCACACTTGAATATCATGCCATCATTGTCGTTTTTGCCATTTTCCTTATTTTGTCACTGTTTATGTTGTTGTTTTCAGATGCCCTTCAAAGGGCATTGCCTTTATCAATGAAACTTGAAAGTTAAAATTATCAAAGTACATGTAGATATAAACTTCAGCTTCAATAGTTGCCTAATGTGTCCTTAATGGAAATTGTTATCATTATTATCTTAACCTTATCATAATTAGCAGCTTCATCAAAAAGTTCCGTGACAATTTGATGAAAAACAGTGTGTCTGAAATCATTCGTTCTCCACCTCTGATAATTCATGTGGGTAAGTTGGCAGTTACTTGCGGAGAACAGGTTTGTACTGATATCGTGAGTTCGATTCCCGGGCGGGGCGTTTGTTCTCCGTGACTATTTATTTGATAAACGACATTGTGTCTGAAATCAGTAGTCCTTCACCATTGATTCATGTGGGGAAGTTGGCAGTTACTTGCGGAGAACATGTTTGTACTGGTACAGAATCCAGGAACACTGGTTAGGTTAACTGCCCGCCGTTACGTGACTGAAATATTGTTGAAAAACGGCGTTAAACCCAAAACCCATAAAAAATCAACACTCATATCCGTGTAAAGAGAAGGCTCTGATCATATGAATCCGTTCCTTCTACAAAATTGCTGTCCTTCAATAATTATACAAAATTTAGTGATCAATAATAAAATGTTGCACAGCAGATATGTGTTTGATAATATTTAAAAACATATTTGTTTTCGCATGGTGTAATGAATACCTTTCAGTACAGCAGATATAAAGTTGAATGTATTTTTTCTCAGTATGTGGTATTATAAGCTCTTGTTGGTTCGTTGCTTTTGATCAAAGACACTTTAGATTTCTTTAATAAAGTTGATGTACATAACCTTTTTTTCTTATCAAAGTGTGTCCATTTAGCAAGTATGTCAAAATCTCAATATCAGGTTTTACTATATTAGATGAAAATGTCATACATACAAATTATTAGAATACATGTGCACAACATTGAAAACATTGTGTGTGATGATACCATTATCTTGCAATCGGATCTTTATTTATAATTTACAATGTATATACAATATCTTGATAGCTGTACTAGTAATCATAATTATGTTGTTGAAATAAAGAAACATTTTTGTGCCCTCACTATGAGCTGCGGGGGGCGGGGGCATATAGATTTGGTCTTGTCCATGTCTCCGTGCGTGCGTCCGTCCTTCCGAAGTTCGTGACGCGCCTACCTCAAAAAGTATTCGATATAAATTGATAAAACCTTGCATGAGTATTTATTATAATATGAACTTGCGCAAATCCTATTTTTTTGGTCTGGCTTTGCCCCACTATTTCCAGAGTTATGGCCCCTGAAATAGTAAAAATGAATATTTTCACCTTGTGACGTGCCTAGCTCCAAAAGTATTTGATATAGATTGATGAAACCTTGCAAGAGTCTTAATCATAATATGAACTTGCGCACCTCCTATTTTTCGTTTGGCTCCACTCCCTTTTTTTAGAGTTATTGCCCCTAAATTGGTAAAAATGCACATTTTTACATTGTTACGCGCCTAGTTCAAAAAGTATTTGATATAGATTGATGAAATCTTGCATGAGTCTTGATCATGATATGACTTGCGCACCTCCTATTTTCCGTCTGGCTCCGCCCCATTTTTCCAGAGTTATGGCCCCTGAAATAGTAAAAAATGCACATTTTACCTTTTGATGCGTCTAGCTCGAAAAGTATGTCATATAAATTGATGAAACTTTACATGATTCTTAATCGATATATGAACTCGCACATATTTCTCAACTGCTTCGACCTCTATTTCCAGTGTTACGAAATAGTCCTTTCACATTGCGGCGGGTCTAGTTCAAAAAGTAGTTAATATAAATGGATGAAAATTTGCATCGGTCTTTATCATGATATAAACTTGCGCATTTCTTATTTTTGGTCTGACTCCATCCCATAATTATAAAGTTATGACCCCTGAAATAGTCAAAAATGCACAATTTAACCTAACGACCGCCAACCTCAAAAAGTATTTGATGTAAATGAGTCTTTATCATGATGTGACCTTGCATGCTTGGCATTCTTCTTGGGAATCTTAGCGCTTATTACAGAGTTAAGGCCATGAAATAGCCAAAACAGTGGATTTTTGATCGTGATGGTTATAGCTAAAAAGTATATAGCCTAAAATAATAAATCTTTTATATAAAATGTTTGTTGTGGCTATACTCCCTTAAGACTACAAACATTTGAATTATTGCCCCTTATTTGTGACAAATGTACCAGTGGGGCACACCCTGTGTCCTACAGACACATTCTAGATGATTTTATTATATTTGTTTCTGATGTACAGAGCACCTGAAAATTTGCAACACTTTCCTTTCAGCAGCACAATCCACACTATGCTTGTAATATTTGGTTTCCTTATAACTCAGCCATATTTAGATTCCATAGACCTGTCAATCTTAAAAAGTGTCCTTAGAACTATGAAACATTTGGCTTACTTAGACGAATAAAATTTTACTGTCCATAAACGTATCTATACAAAGTATCCCTAATAACATTATGTGTTCATAAACATATCAACATTTAATATCCTTTCGCAATGTAATCTTCCCAGTCTGGCGACAAAAGTGTCTACCGACCAACAGACATGAGCAAAAATGATATATACTCGTGTTTTTTTTAAATTAAACATGGTACTGCTATATTATTTTCAAAGTATATACATGTATCTCGGAAATGAACCGACACATTCTTAACCTGCTATGATCATAGTTGGTAACAAGGAATTACGCCAGAGGACTCCCTGTACACGATACCTTAAATAGAAGTTCTTGTTGGTTTTAGCACCGTAAACAGTATTTCAGTTATGTAACAGCAGACAGTAAACCTAACCATTGTTCCTAGATTCTCTACCAGTAATAACCTGTTCTCTGCAAGTCATTGTCAACTTCTCAACATAAATCAGACATTAGACCAAAATTACTTCAGACACAATTTCTTTTATCAAATCGTCACGGACAACATGCACCTCATTTGTGGATCAAGCTCAAAATCTTCTGGTCAATAGATCAGTGCTCTCCATATTGGGCTAAATGGACGGGATGAAAAATTTCAAAAAGTTCAACTGTTGTCTTCATCTACAATTTGATCACAACAGTTCTTGTCTTTTAAGACCAAAACATAAAACAAATTCGTATCTATTTCAAAACTATTTAAATCATATTTATTTTTACTCTTTATATGTCGTGTAATAAAACAAACAAATAAAACTATAATACATTAGAAGTAAGGAATGTACTAGCTCACCAGAGTGTCCTGCAAACGTGTATGTTTTAATGTACAGCAAACAGTTTGCTGTTCTCCGTGTAGTCTCGTATATTAACCTGAACAAGATGCATATCCTATGTCACTGATGCCCCCGTTTCTTGTCACTGTACATGTTTTTTTCACTATTAAATTTAAAGTCAAGGAATATAAATCTGGTCTGGCTGAATGAAATCATAAATAGAACACAAGGTGCAAAACTTCACATGACAAATAACAATCCTGTAGTGTTTTATGACTCTTGGTCAAATATGTTTTGCCATACATGGGACATAAACCTTTATGCCCTTAATGCACATTTTGACTAAGTCAAGGACCATAACTCTGGTCTTGTAGATTGAAATCCAATACAAAATTAAGGTGCACAAATTCGCTTACTGAATAATATTATATTATATAATATCAATACGGTTTCACAAGTATTGGTAAAATATTTCTGAGATAGGGTTATGCAACACAATCTTCATGTGTATTTTGATCTGGCTAAGTAAAATACCATAACAATGTAAAAGAAGTTCAACTTCACGATCTATATAACAATCCTTTAATGTTTTATGACTTTTAAGTCTACTGCTTTTTGAGATATATGCCATACAACTTGTATGTCCTTTATGCATATTTTGACTAAATCAAGGGCTATAACTGATCTGACCAACACAAAGCCCAAAGGAGTTAAAAACACAAAATAATGTGACTGACAGATAGACATTTCAAATAGAATATGCCACTGGAGGCAAAACAAGAGCTGTCAAAGGAGAAAGCGCGCTCGACTATTTCGATGCTGGGTAGTGAAACTGGGCACATCTGAGAAAGCTGGGACTGTCACTAGTGTGTTTAATGACTCCAATGTGAGTGAATATATTGCACAATAGCTTGAATCTGTGTCAAAAATATTAATAAGAAAGATAAAGTGTATCAAAATGCTAAATAAGTATAATTCTAAGCAAAAAAGGGGTATAGTCCATAACATATTGATGCAAGAGATGTGTACCTTGTGTCATATGATGCGAATGATGATGCGGAGTTTGAATCAAATCCATTTAGTAATATATAACTGAGATATAGAGAAAATCCAACAAAAGTAACCTTAAATTCTAAGTAAAAGGGGGCATAATTCATGACACATTGGTGCCAGAGTTATGCACCTTGTGTAATATGATGTGGGTGATAACGTGGAATAATCATTTCAAGTTTGAATCAAATCCATTTAGTAATATCTGAGATAGAGTGAAAGTACATCGAAACTTTAACCTGAAACTCCTAAGTAATAATGGGGGATAATTCATGAAATAATGGTGCAATATTTATGGCCCTTGTGTCATATGATATGAGTGATGATGTTGAATAACTATTGTAAGTTTGAAACAATCCATTTAGTAATAACTGAGATAGAGCGAAAGTGCATCAAAACTTAAACCTGAAGTTCTAAGTAAACGGGGGATAATTCATTAAATGTTGGTACCAGAGTTATGGGCCTTGTGTCATATGATATGGGCGATGATGTGGAACAACTACTTTCAGTTAGAATCAAATCCATTAAGTAATAGCTGAGATAGAGTGAAAGTGCATCAAAACTTTAACCTGAAATTCTAAATAAAAGTGTGTGTGTGTGGGGTGGGGGGGGGGGGGGGGGAATTCATGAAATACTGGTGTGTGTTATAGCTCTTCCGCCATATGATGTGAGTGATGATGATGATAACTATTTTATGTTTGAAACAAAACCTTCCAGTAATTACAGAGATAAAGAGGAAGTGCATCAAAACTTTAACCAAGGTGCGGACGCAGAAGGAGGCCGACGCCGGGTCGAGTAGGACAGCTCTCCATACTTCGTATAGTCCAACTAAAAATGAACTATGCAATCAAAACAAAACTTCTAAAAGGAGAGCACAACTGTGGAGAATATTGTAAAACATGTCGGGACATCTTTGAAGAGGATCATCCCTGTAATAAGGCATCTATATAGATCCAGATGGAAACACATAGATACAATTTAATTGGAACGGAGTGTAACTGAAGTCTTTGAATATAAATGTACACCAAAAGAAGATCAAATAGGATGTGAGTGTGTATATATATATATATATATATATATATATATATATATATATATGATTGCAGATAATATTGTTGCATTATTATAGTTGTTTCATTTTTTATAATTGTATTAACGTATTTTCAGCCATCCTCCAGTATATCTATGGGATTTTTTTTAAAGAAAAGAGGACTGACAGTGGTAGATCAGGATCCTGTAATACTTTGCAAAAGTCTTGACCTTTCAATAAGCCTCCTCGTCTAAGTAAACACCTTAATAAATAATAAATTAGGCATAAAACTGTAACCAAGCAATCAAGGCAAAACTTCAGAAAAGAGAACACATCATACATTATACAAAGTTTGCTTGTATGCATTATTTGAGCCGCGCCAAGAGAAAACCAACATAGTAAACTGAATTTAATGGGAATGTCTAATGGCCTTTGTATCATCTGTAAGCAGAAAAGACAGTCTTTAACGCTTAGCGTGCTAAATTTCTAAAATGAACTGATCTATCATGCAATTTGGGCAGTACCATTTATTATTGGAGGGGGTGGTCACTGAAAATTTACTGACTGAATAGCGAACAGTGCAGACCATGATCAACCTGCATTATTTGCAAAGGCAGAATCACTTGCAACCAGCAGACTAAAGGTTAAAGCATCTGTTTTGGGAATGTTAACATGCTCAATCAATATGGGCAAAAATATTTCCAGTGATAAGCAACATCGTCGACCAATTATTTAAGAAGAAAATACAAAGTAACGAGATAACAGCTTTAATTGGGCTCTACCATTCACCAATGAAGTATAAATACTTAACACTATTATATTAGAAACTAAGTGGCATATCTGGAAAAGCAGAAATGCCACAAAACATGAAAAAATACTCTTGAACGAAAACTATGTATATTTGTCTATAAAAGATTCCGTATTAAGCCAGTTTTTATGGAAAACTGATAAATCATTTCTTTCTGTGTTGAAAAAACAATTTCATTGACTTTAATGCATATACTAGTCACTATATTATCACTTGCTTTTTCGTTTCGAGTAAGAGTTAAACTAATGTGACTAATAAAAGTAATTTACAATATCTTGTTTTTCTCAATTGCTGATGTAATTGTTATAGTATGTTATATTCTCAGAATTTATAAGAAACAAACGAGGTTAGCTCATTTTCTGTGCGTCTCAATGAAAACTAGAGTTGTCACAGGAGTGACGAATTATACCCCCACAATATAGCCTTGTCACAGAACTAATTCAATGTCAAAGCTGAACTTGCTTGACCTTTGACTTACTGACCTCAAAATCAATAAAGGTCATATGCTGGTCATTATCAACCTCCCTATGAAGTTTCATGATCCTCGACCCAAGCGTTCTCAAGTTACTGTCCGGAAAAGGTTTAAATGTTCCGGGTCACTCTGATCTTTGACCTTTGGAACTCAAAATCAATACAGGTCATGACCAACCTCCCTATTAAGTTTCTTGATCATAGTCCCAAGCGTTCTGAAGTTATTGTCTGAAAACCGTTTAAATCTTGTCACTGTGACCTTGACCTTTGACCTACAGACCTCAAAGTCGAACTTGACCTGTACTTCATAATGTTACACCTGTGTACCAAAATTTATGATCCTAGGCCCAAGCGTTCTCAAGTTATCATCCGGAAACCGTTTACCTGTTCTGAGTCACTGGTGACCCTGACCTTTGATCTACAGACCTCACAGTCGAATTTGGCCTGTATTTCATGATGTTACACCTGTGTACCAAAATTTATGATCCTAGGCCCACGTGTTCTCAAGTTATCATCCGGAAACCATTTAATTGTTCCATGTCACTGGTGACCTTGACCTTTGACCTACAGACCTCAAAGTCGAACTTGACCTGTATTTCATGATGTAACATCTGTGTACTAAAATTTATGATCCCAAGCACAAGTGGTCTCAAGTTATCATCCGGAAACCATACAAATACATTTCGTATGTTGGTTTGTTTTCTTTCCAGTCTTGTTATGGATCATGAAGATCGTCATTAACATGTTAATATTTGCCTGTATTTAATATGTTAATAGCTAAATATATATATAAGCTAAACTGGATTTTTATTCCAAAAAAAATGTCATATTTTTCTACATAGCATTAAATTATTTGCATTAAAAGACGAATATACATTTCCAAATAAGATATTTTAATTGCACATCTTATAATGTAACTTCAGTCTTAGAATTTTATATTCACTGATTTGAAACACATTCACACAAATCAATACACGCTGTGTCATTGCAAAAAAGTTAAAAAAAAAGTTCTAAAAGAACAAAAGGAACACTAGTCAGTAACAATCTTTCCTTTTTCAATAGAGTGCATAGAATACATCCATGTCAACAACGAGTCAGAAGAAGGCTCAAGCCACCCAACCACAGCAGTGTCGCCGGCACAATGGGGAGCCGATAACTGTTTTCTCCGACAAGTTTGAAAAATGTATGTGCTTAAAATGTGCTATGGAACAGCATGATCTGTTGAGTGACTTTATGCCAATATCAGAAGGGGTTGAGAGGATGAAGTCCGTTGGAAAGGTTCTTCAAGACGAAATATCACTGATGGTTGAAACTACAAAGACACAGAAGCGAGACAGAACAAAGTTCATGGAAAAGATACACGTCTCTGAAAAGAATATAAGAGGTCAGATAAGAAAAGAAAGGGATAAGTTAAACAGACATTTGGATTTGATAGAGCAAAAACTTACGAACAAACTAAAGCAGATCGTAGAAAAGAGTGAAAGAACTTTTTGGAAGGATCAGCTTAACATACAACATATAGAATCCGATCTTCAAAAGATGAAAGATAATCTCAAGGTCTGTTTAAAGACAGGTGGTGACACAGCTCTTATATCAGGGGTAGTTGCAGAGAAATCTGCATTCCAGAATAAGAAAGCAGAAGTCATAGCCCAACAAGAGAAATTGCCAACAAAGACACTGCAGTTTAGGATCGTAAATTCTTTTTGGATTTTACTGAAAATGTCCAGGACTTCGATGAAGTTTCATTGCAGATGCCTTTTGACGAGCATGACGAGAGTACCGACTCATCACCTCTGCCATTAGCACATAGATCACAAGCTAAATCATATCACGGCGCTATAACACCGTTACTTTCACACAACATGACTCTCCAAGGAGTCTTGTGCAACGGTATCCTGGCAACAGAGTAAAGAACAAATATGGGATACATAATATTATATCAAATCCGTATCATCCATTCAATGCACAGTTCAATAAAAAATCTAACGGAGTCGTTTCATACCGAAATGAATATGGCGATGAATTCACGAATGCTAATGGTGACTTTGAAGGTGTTCGAGATGATCCAATAATTCTCAGCTCTGACCATGAAGGCCCGTGTTATCTTAGTGGCATCGCAGCACTTACTAGTGGAAGAGTAGTTGTCTGCGATTCAAAGCACAAGTGTGTGCAGGTAATAAACAGGCGGAGCGAGATTCTCGACCAGTTGATCTTTCATTACAAGCCATGTGATATATCTTTCAGACTTCGTTGGAGGGAAAGTAAGCTGCATGAATGAGCTGGGGAAAACAAAATGGGAATACAGTCATGATGAGTTAGAGCCTTATAGCTTAGATGTGGACCTAAACCAGTTGTTTACAGCAGACATCAAAGGCAAAATTCTAATAATGTCGAGAACTTCAATGCTACGGGCGTTTACATGCAGTTTGTGTCCCGAATACCGGAACTCTGTTGGTAACGCAAGAAAACAATAAAGACAAAGTCAAATCCAGATCATTCAAAATAGTATCGATCTAACATTAGGGCTCGTTAACGGGACCCTTTTAAAAACACTTAACGAAATTTTTCACGTTCTTTTGATCGTTCATATCACAAAACAATATTTTTATGAAATCTTTTCAATGTTTAGAGCAATGTTTTAAACTATATCTTCAACTTTCATCGAACCAGAGAAAAATGCTATAATATATTTAAATGAATTGTGCAACCTCCAACCAATTTTGAGAAACTCACAAAAATGCACACGAAAGTCTGTCAATTACAAAGGAATGAACTTCGATATAAGACAGAAAACTCAATACAAAAGAAACATGACTTTTTACCCTGCCATATCTTAGAAATAAAATAGATGGCTTGATTTTTTAACTATCATAACAGCAGTTTTTAAGTGCCGTATGGCGGCTGTAAAATGTCTCACCATACTTGAAATCATTCAGTGTTTTTATATTTTTATAGGGCGTCCATGTAATAGATGTATAATAGAAAAAAGCCGGTGCTATGGGGCTAAGGGGTGTTGCACATTTCATTACCTCTCATGGACAGACTCAATCAAACCGAGTCTGCTATTATTCTGCTGGATTGTATTCCATGCTTCCAAAGGATCTTTTAACAGATTTTATTGATATTTGATCATAAATCAGGAAAAATGCAGTATCTACCATTTAGTATCCTAATAAATGATTTTGTACGTCTATTTAAAGCAAAAAACATATCAGGTAAACTTTTGTGACATTTTAAAAAATGAATTAAACTATATCAGCATTAAGCTCAACTTTGTTAAAAGTTCAATACGTTATTACGATAATTTTTTTTTAACAATAAGAAAGGTTAGATGTTTTCATTAGCATTGTAGAAATTTTTAAAAACAAACACATGTGAATATATTCCGTTAAACCGCGTTTATCGTTATTTTTTTGAGTTAATTGATAAAATATCTTCCCTTTAAGCCAATATCGGGTTTCGCCTTTAAAACGACAACGCGTAACATGAAGAAACACGAAACAATGGTGCCTGTCAAGCGGTAGAACGATTTAAAATAAAGAAAAAAAATGTAATCAATTTCAACAAAATCAATAGAAATTTATCATTGTTTATAACACTGTTACTAAAATCTACCACTAAAATGATTCAAATCGGTGTAAAATAATGTGACTTAGCTTTTTCTTCAGATGCAAATCTTTGCTTAGTTGGGAAGTATGTCTAGTATAGCAAAGATTCTATGCACTCCATGTGTAAGAGAAGATAAAAATGTGGACGCTGTTAAATACTGCGTGGAATGCAATGAAAATTTCTGTAGATCATGTTTAAGGCAGCACATTAAACATTTTTCGAGCGTTTCGCAACATCATAAACTTCTGAACAGAGATGAGATGCCAGAGTGGCTTTCAGCGCCGCCAAAGGAAGTGGAAAATAAATGTACAAGGCACCCAGAAAACCAGCTGGACTCGTATTGTGCAGACCACGATTTAGTATGTTGCGGGGCGTGCGTGGTGATCGAACACAGGTAAGAAAAATAAAATGTACTATTTATAAAAGATAGATTCTTAACAGAACACAAGTAAAAAGAAGGCGAAATAAAACGAGTTAAAAAGCGCAATGAAAAAAATCTTCAGGTTTATTTAACGCAAAGTATTTGTGTAGCGGAACTAATGTATTTGTGTAGCGAAACTGCCTATTAGTGGTATACTACCTTTTTTTAAATATAGGGAAACAAAACAAACCTAAACATTTATGAATGTCAATTTTGCATCACCGAATGTTTTCAAATAAAATATTATAATAAATCGCATTATCAACATTTAAGAAAGACTGAGTTACTGTGGTGATGTAGCGGGCCTAAATGATAACTAATAAAACTAAAAATGATAATTTCAGTTCATGTGAACATGTAAAAGACCTATTTTCAATTGGCGATGAAGATGAACCAAAGTCAGAAGTGGATGTTCTCCTGAAAGATCTACAATTCATGATCGACAGATTGAAATCTCTTAAAGAAAGCCGAAGAAAAGACCAGTCCAACTTGAGAAAGTCTACAGCCGAGTCTTTGCAACGTGTTCGTGATTTTCGTCAGAAAGTGAACGAAATATTTGACAAACTAGAAAAAAATGCTGTCGAAGAAATTGATACTGAATGTATTAGAGAAGATGATATCACTGAATCAGATATAAAACAGACTGAAGATTCGATAGTTTTATTAGGAATGGCTAGTAAGCAAATCAGAGATTCGGAAAAACAGGCTGACAAGCCAGAAATAGAATCTAGTTTAAATATCGTAAATGGAAAGAAACTGTTAAAAGATATGAAACATGTGTGTCAAGAGTTACAGGGTAAAAGAAATGTTCAAATGATCAATTTCAATGTCAATCAACAAATCGTGAAGTACATATCTGCTTTGACCAGTATTGGAACATGCAAAAGACAGTCTGGTAGAAAGAATGAACCTCGACCCAAGGTGACCAGTTATCGAGTGGATGCTGAAGCAGACGATGCAATATGCGATATCCAAGACGTTGTTCAGACCGACTCTGGGACATTTCTTATGTTAGATGCTGAAAATAAGAAAATGAAGCTCTTTGATGAAGCTCTCAATGCCATCAAATCGTTTGACTTGATAGGTGACAACAAAAATGGGACGACTAAACAGTACACATATGAACCATTCGCCATATGCTGCATCACTGATAATCAAATCGCCGTGTCAATGGTTCGGGATAAAATTATAAACCTGTACAACATCGGAGATGTGCTAGAAACGGCAAATGAAATTGATGTGGGTGAATACTGTCGTGGACTTGCATACAGCGCAGAGAAAGAAGAAATCTACGTTGCTTGTGGTGGCGGATCATACACCAGAGAAGGTCTTGGACATATACGCATCTATAGTATGAACGGTAACTGTAATCTTTGTGGTTATGAATTTACCACCTGGTAAAAAATACAATGGGCTGTTTAAAAGCTGTGGAAGCCGAATGTAGATCTAGTTTATATTTAGCTGGTAATTCACATAACAACATTTATAATTCTAGTTCCATTTTCTTTTACGCTTACATTGATTTATTTGGATCAATGTTGTATACTTTCAAAGTAATACAAATGTTGAGTCCAAAACCGCAACAAAACGACGGCTGTAGTATTACCAAACGAACTCCTTTTAATGGCAGCTTCTGTAATGTGTACAAATAAATGGTGTTATAGAATAATCAGTGAAGCAGCTCAACATCTACTTGAGTTACTGACTCGGGTGTTAATTTTATGGCATTGTTCTCAGTAGGGTATAAACTTTATAAAAATACTTCTTCTTCGTAATTCTCATAATCACATTAATATTAATCTACTTATAGGGGAGCTGCTGAGAGCAATTAAAAAAGCCCAAGATGGAAAAATACTTTCACCACAACCAATGCATCTTGCTTTCAATATTGACGAATCAAAGATATTCATAGCTGATAATTATAAAGGAGTCATTGCGGTCGATACAGACGGAAAGATGCTGTCAACTTTTACGGCACCGGAACTGGCAGAAGCACGTGGCATTTGCGTTGATGTCAATGATGACGTCATTGTATGTGGATATGTCTCAAACAACGTTCTCAGAGTACACGGCGATATGAAAACATATGACATACTAGTAACAGAATCGGATGGAATAAAAAATCCCCAGGCACTTGAATACATGGTGGTGTCATCAAAATGTTTAATTGCTTCAAACTGTATGAATACGGTTCATGTTTTTGATATTTAAATGCATAACGAAACGTTTAGAGAAGCTATATCTTAGTTTAAATCACTTGCCCCTCATCGGCGTGGGTTCGAAATCCCGCTTCTAGGTCTAGGTCTCCAGCAGGGGTTTGACTATATGGAAGACAGATAGATACGTGTGAGAAAGTCATCCAGCTGGCGAACAGAAGATCGGCGGTCTATCAGGTACTCGCCCATGCCTTAAACAATGTCTGTAGGGGCATCTTGTGTCTTCACTGCATTGTCAGAGATCTGTGACGTATGGCGACTTTATCTCAGTTGACTGCTCGTTTTAATCTAAGTCATGACGTTACGTGAAATCTGTGATAATCCTCTGAACACCGAAATCCTCTGAAAACCGGACTTCAGACTTGGCTCGGATAGGGTCCGGTTTTCAAAGATTCAACTGTACATGTTTCTCGTCTAGCGGACATGATGCTTCTGTATTATTTCTGTAGATTAAGTCTGTGGTATGAAATATCAAAAATTGAAACAAATGCTTAATGATCAAAATACATGTATTTGACATTATTTCATATTTGTTAGTAAAATATTCAAGTCCTTAGATAATGCAAAGGATCCGACAAATGTCCTTTAAACTACAATTCAAGCGCTCTTTCTTGAAACTTAATACCCATTTTAACTGAATAATTATTCACCTCAGTGTCCGGACATGTATTTCATACACTGTTTTGTGGCTATACTAAATTATTTCTAAAACAAAACAGTTTCAGTCCGGGATACAACAGTACGTAAGCATCAAGACATGTTAAAATTTCGTAGAGGGCTGAAAATCCGCCGGAAATTTAATGTGCATTTTAATTGCTCATATATACCAGCAATATATTCACATGATCCAATCCCGAACGCTGTGATTTACTGCATTACCAAGGATACGGGCCCATTTTCGAAAACCTGAAAAATGACCAACATTACGACTTTCAACAGGGTTCATCGTTCTTCGTCGGCGCATAATACATTGTTAATACTGATTTCATGTTGTTTCTCATAAAGACTCCGATGATGACCGTAGGTGACCAGATTTTGGCTCGAATTCATAGTTTCGGTACAGAAGACATACGATACTGAGCACCAAAAAGCAAGCTCAATTTTCGTAATTGGGTCTTTTTTTGGACGTATTCCGCCGACCTCTTAAAAATCCGTCGGCAATGTAATATGTTCTATTTTCTCGACATATTGGTTTTATATCTAGATGGTTTAATGCATCATCAAGCCCTCCTGAACGCTGTGAATGACAGTAGTAACAAAGATTCGAGCCCATATTTGAACACCTGAAAAATGCTCAAAATTACGATTTTCAACACATTTCAACGTTCTTCGCCTGCACATAATGAATAAATAGCTAAAAATATTTTTCATATTGTATCTCATAATGACTCCCACGATAACAGAAGATGACCAGATTTTGATTCGAGTCCATCGTTTCGGTATATAAAATAGCCGTATCTAAGCACCATAACATGTTCAAATTTCGTAATGTGACATTTTAACGCATGACAGAACAGAACAGAACAGAACAGGACAGAACTTTATTCCTACTAATGACTTGAACATAAGAAGTTCCTCGTCATCATAGCTATATACAGCATGCTGTAATAAACTATATACAGTGAGAATGAAATATGTACAGACATCAATGATAAAAGTATTTAAGATATACATGAACTAGGCGATCAAATGTATGCATTCGTAGTGAATATTTCATAGACAAACAGTACAGTGTAATATGCTGAAACATAAACCGTTTTCAATCATACAAATAAACTAAATTATCATGCATCATTTTAAACGATTATTACAAAATATAGCTAACCTATTTAAATTTATCAAACTAGTTGTGTTTAAAAGTTCTATGAAAATCCGTCGGCTGTGTAATATGTACTATATTTTTTAACAAACATACCTGCGAAATACTGACATAGTTCAACACATTCTCGAGCCGTCCAGAATACTGTGAATTACAGCAATAGCAAGGATTCGAGCCAGATAATCCGTCGGCGTTGTGACATCACCTATTCTTATAACAATAATACCAGCAATAAACCGACATATTTCAATACATCCCCAAGCCCACCTGAACGTTATGAATTACAACAGTAACAAGGGTTCGAGCTTATTTCCTGACATATAAAAAAGACCATATTAAATGGATTTAGACATTTTTCGACGGCACATACTGCATTTACTCGTGCAACTTCATTAAAGCAGTAATAAACGAAGTACGATAAATGGAACAAATAGGAAGAGGGTTTACGAAGCGCTTTGCTATTGTTTGCTGAGATAGCTTCTAATCAGGGTCTTTTATGGACCTTATGGTCCAGGAAAACAAAATTTATCACAGAATATTTACATGATCTATGCAAATTTTGGAATGTCGATAAAGATTTCAGCTATGGTTCGAAAAGCTGATGAACATGGCAGGGAAAAGTAACATTTTAACATAACATGGACCAGGAATACGTACAGGAAAACACGCGGCAAAAATGAAATCTGAAAACAGATACGGACCTAGATCAGTTACAGATAAATGTGCAGTGACTTTAAATAATGTCTTTGGTTTATTCGGTCGGAGCCGCTAAATAATGTCTTTTTATTTTGTCGATTGATATCTAGTAACTGACTGTGTGAAACCTATCCGGAAAAAACACTGATTCAAATGTATGGGTTTGTTCGAATAATGCTTTAAAATATTCGCATGCTTTATTGTAGAATGTTTGTGTTCACTTAGTGTTATTAATGCGCTATTATTTCTAAATGTATATGAGCCGCGCCATGAGAAAACCAACATAGTGGGTTTGCGACCAGCATGGATCCAGACCAGCCTGCGCATCCGCGCAGTCTGGTCAGGATCCATGCTGTTCGCTAACGGTTTCTCTAATTGCTATAGGCTTTGAAAGCGAACAGCATGGATCCTGACTAGACTGCGCGGATGCGCAGGCTGGTCTGGATCCATACTGGTCGCAAACCCACTATGTTGGTTTTTTCATGGCGCGGCTTAATATTATTGTAAATTAAATATTTTACAAAACAATCTAATGTTCATAAAACTTGAAGTAGCTCAATGTCTTTGCTGGTAAACTTTAAACAAATTCATTGTCGGCATGATAGCTGTGTAAATAAACCTTCAGAACAATGTATCAATTAGTTTAAAATATCATTTCTGATTCTAAATTATCTTTTTACAAACTAAAATATTTCCAATAATTTTAACTACAGTTCAGATTTATATTGTTTGTAAAATAAATGTGTCCTTGAGCATAATTTAGTCTGTCAATACAGGCATATCTTCTTTTAACGTTAAATTTCTATTAAAAACTTAAATGGCCTTATTCCATTATATTAAGTTTGCCCATGTTGAACAATCTTAAAGTTTGTCTACTTTATTATCTGTCATGCAATAGCATGCACGAAGCATAAAGCAAATTTGAATGACATAAATCGTCCTTTATCTGTATAGTGGTTAAGGACATTTTTTCAAAAACAGACTGGATATAAGTTGGGTAAGTTACATTTATGCGATTTAATAATTTGTAATCCAGGAGTATGTTTTTCACGAAGCCTACTTAGATTATGATGAAGTTAAAGAAAAATCAGGAAAACCACTTGCAGCAGATTTATTTTAACCACGCTCACTATTATGAATCGGCGCAACTTATGTATTTATGTATCGAGGCTGTTATATTTCGATCTTTTCAGATCGTTCAGCACGACTTTTATGTCGTGTTATTGGTACTGATTAGTTTATCAGCTTTCGGCCTGGGTGGTTCCAATACTCCCGCTTTCATAGCTTTGGGTATTGTATAATCACCCCTTGGATATGGTGCCTGCTTTTTAATTTTGTCTTTTAGCAGTTTCTGTGATAGGCAGGCTCTATAACCTCAGAACCCCTTTCTAAATCCCAGTTTGTTTAGTTCTGCTCATTGTTTTCTCGTTTAGGGCAATTGGGGACCATACGCCGCTTTTCGTGGAAATACACGCTAGTGTATCATTGAAGGTTCCATGTGCACCGCCGTATAAACACATCTGCGGATGTTTCTAAATTGATTTTTGTACTTGTAGCATGTGTAAATGTTGAGTTCTGCTCAACCCGGGGCTAGAGGGCGTGAACGGACGATAGCATGCATTTCCACTACCGTCCATGAGCAGGCTCAAACAAACCGAGCCTGCAACATTTTCGTTTTTGACGTGTTGAGCGACCTGTGAAGTTTCCACTTTTTCTATTTTATCAACTTCAAAAGATATAAATTTATATATTTTGATAATTAAATAATTATATGTTAGATCTATCCAGTTAAAACGAATTACTTTTTGCATAAAATGAATTAGATTTTTCTTCTTAATACCTGGTAAAAAATACATTATCTTTTGTGTTAAAATAGCTAACCTTAAACGTTTCTTCTACCTGTTAAATCACGTTATGACACTTCTTACTATTTTACCTGTTTAAACATGTCAGTAAAAAACTATGAGGATAGTCGTCCTTGACTGCTTAAACATATTCCGAAAGATAATGTGTTTTTACATTTTTTTTAGCAATTTAACGAATTTGCAATCAATAACATTTGTATTTATATGTACATGTAGATAAATATATTTCTTGTTTTTTTTTTATCTCACCTGAGCACAAAGAACTCAAGGCGAACTATTGTGATCACCCTGTGTCCGTCGTCGAGGTCACAATTTTAGCCCAATCTTACTGAAACTTGGTCAGAATATTACCCCAATAAAACCTCGGATGAGTTTGTTACTGGGTCATCTGGGATCAAAAAGTAGGTCGCTATGTCAAATAATAGGAAAACATTGTAAACACGCTAGAGGCCACATTTTCTATCTCATCTTTATGAAACTTTTACAGTTTGTTTGTCGGTATGAAATCTGGGTTACCTGAGTCAAAGACCACTAGGTCAAATCATAGAAAAACTTAACACTCTAGAGGCCACAATTTATGTTTGATCTTCTTAAACCTTTGTCAGCCTTTTCTTACCTTATAACGAAATTGGCTCGTTTTTAAATTGTACCCATTTGAATTAAGGCAGGTTCGCCCGGACTTTAAAAAATATATCTGCATAAAACATTCCTTAAATTCACGCAAATAACAATATTCAATAACATTCGGAAATCTCCTAGTCGCCGCGAGACAGTAACCAAAAGGGTTAGTGAAATCACAATGAATTATTTATCTCTAGAGAACTGAGTTTTCTTTCAAATATCACCTAAGCAAAAGCTATTATTTTCTTCGTTTGTCGTACTTTGCGCAATAGATTAATACAGTTTACACTAAAGTGTCAAAGTAGATAGCATAAATTTACAACTTTAAAATTTATTAATTTTTTTTTTCCCATAAAAGGCAAAATCAATATCTGAAACTGTTTACAAGATATAACAAATCAAGAAAGAATTTATCCTTGAGGTCAATATGTAAGTGTACAGTTGTTTACAAATGATGACCTTATACTTTTCATTTCTAGGAAGTTGTTCTCATGCTATATTTAGAGAAAATGAACTTATTGCACAGCGCGTTAAAAGTTAAAGTGCATTATAAAAAGTATTGATTATCTACCCTATTAATTATGCATACCGTCTATTTTGAAAGCTATTCCATCTGTTTTAAGCCTTATGGGACTTTGATCTTCGTGGTTTGTCCCTCAACATCTAAATCATTACTTGTGTTAGGTGTTCTGATACTTAAAATACATGTAGATAAGTTACTGATGAATGTACGTAGTATATTTTACCATTAAGAATTTTCTAGAATCTTTTCAGGTCCGATTTCCTATATTTTTGCTTTATAAGCAATGCTGTATTGAAAAGAATAGATAAAAATAGCCGTGTTTATTAAGGTATAGGTCCATGTTTCGGAGAAAAAAGTTCGAACGTCATCAAATCATAGAAAGAAAGCATTGTTTTATATGAAAATTTAACAGCGTATAAAACATTTATATTATTCTACAAAAACATTGTCAAATACTGAAATATGTATTGAATTCCGGAAAGGGACTGTATGAAGGTGCCACACTTCTGGACAGTTCAGTGCCTTTAAAAACTCACCATTTTTAAAAAGCTGCTACATGTTTTCGTTTTGATGCATTTGCAACATCGTGCGAGTGTTTAAACTTTACATAACTAGGTAAAACATCGTTTTTGACAATTGTTTACATTTATTTCTTTACAAATGGCATTCTTATTTAAAGGGTGCAACTCATTTAGAATATTTTAAGTATCCAACTCTGTGGGACAGAACAGTAAAACATGTATTGGACAGATAAGTTGTGTGTCAAGATGCTGTTCATTTACTAAAAAAATCTGTTGTTTTGTAATATACTGCTAAACCTTAAAGAGAAAACGTATTCTAAATCTACTTAAAAATGTTTTCTTCTTTTACAAAAAGTATTACGCATCATTATCTACGGAATCCTGTTCGTGCCACTTAAATTGTCGCCTCGCCAACACACGACAACGCGATAATTATCGCGTTGTCGCCTTGTCCGAAAACATACTTACATGCGACATTTAACAATCCTCGCGAGGTTAAGAGGGCGAAAAACATGTCTTAATTTTCGCTTGCCCTTTTTTTAAACCTCGCATGGGGGGGGAAAGGGGGGAAACCCAATAAAACATATTTGCGAGAAATAGAAAAAAAAGCTCGAAATTGTCGCATTTCGTTTTGGGTCGCCCGGTGAGGGGGTTTAATTTCTACTACACACCATTTGGGGAAAAAATTTTCTGCTACACCCGTTGAAAAAGGGAAACAAAACGAATCCTTTTTAGTGTCCCCATTGAATGCCACAAAATATTGACAAAAAAACGAGTTTTAAACATCAATTTCTACACCCATCAAAAAATTTGCGGAATTTTGCAATTTTGTTAAAATATTAGCCGTACAATAGGGAAAAAGTGCTTTAAAAATTTTTTATTTGGGGTAAATAACTCAAATAAAACTTTTTTTTATATAAAAAAATGACACTACTAAAAGCCCTTGTCAAAAACAAATTTTATCTTTTCCTTCGTCGAAGGGAATTTTGGGATACCAGCTGTTTTTTTCCGTATTTTTTCCTTGGGGAAAAAAGGTCCGGGGTTTTTCAATCCCCTTTTTAAAAACCTGCTGCCCCAAGATTGTTTTCCCCTTTCGATCAGTGAAATCATGATCAGCCGCAAAACCGTGCAGTTTAAACCCTGTCGAAATGTTCGCCTTTTCATAAGTATTTTTTTGGATACCCCCTTTTTTAAAACAGTTTTTGGGGAACTGTCCAAATTGAAGGTTTGGACAAGTTAAATTATAAAAAATTTAAAGCAGGGTAAGTGTTTAATTTTAAATAATTTAAAAATTTTCCAAACACGAAATTTTTTATGAAATAACTTCTAAAAATTTAAAATTGAAAAAAATTTGTTTTTAAAACGGGACTTTTAAATTTGTTTTTTTTACAAACTCCCCTTTTTGGGTCGGGGGACAGAAAAAAACATGCCCCATTTTTCGTAAAAATTTAATTCATACCCCCATATATTAAATATGGGGCCCTGGCCCCTTTGCCCGGGGAGTCATATTTTCAAAACCTGATGCCCCTTTTTTTTGATAAAAAAAATGATACCTTAATGCAAAGGGCAAGTCAGTACCTGAAAAAAGGGGGGCCAATTTTGGTTCAAATGGGCCCGGCTAGGGGTCAATGTCATGGGTTTAAAGTTCGGTAATATTCTTAAATATGAACTTTTTAAAGAGCATTCAAGCAGGCACAATCTTGATTTAGTCCAACGACCCCCCTTGGGAAAGAAATTCTCACCCCCCCCCCCGGTTTTCCCGCTTAGTTTTTTGCCACACCCAAAACCCCCAAATAACAATTTTGGTTCATTTACTAAAATCCCCTTTTCCCTGAGCCTGAGGGCAAAAAAAAAAAAGGGACTTGAATAGCTTAAATTTAAAGCCTAGATACCACCAACATATTCATAAAATTTTATATTTTAAAACCCCGGGGTTTAAAGGGTCCCGAACAGGGGTTCAAAAACTAACCTAGGGGTCTTTAAAAACCAATACCAAACCTCCATGTACTACCCCCCCTTTACACATAGGCCCCAACCAAGTATTTTAAAAACATGGTCCAATCAATGGTTTAAAAACTTGATTTCCTGAAAAAAATCGGAGAAAATTTTTTTTTATTTTAAGGAAACCTGTTGAAAAATTTTGGCCCAAAAAAAATTTTTTTTTTCCCCGATTTTTGTTTTTTGTTCTTTTTTTTTTGCAAGAAAATTTTTTTTAAACCTATTTCACCCGAGGGAACCCCCTTCAAAAAAAAAAATCAATTTTCCCCTTTTAACCCTAATTTTCCCGGGGGGAAGGGGGAGGGAATTATTTTGGGGTGGGTTTTTAAAAAAAACCTTAAAAAAAAATGCGAAAAAAAAAAATTTTTGGTGTAAAAAAAAAAATTATTACTGTTTGCAGGCAAAAAATTTAAAAAAACCAAAAAGGATGAAAAAATTTTGGACCCCAAAAAGGGGAACCTTTTACCTGATGAAAAAATAAAAAAAACCCAATTGGAAAAATCAAATTCTGGTGGGTTTTTATAATTTTTTAAGTCCATTCGGCAGACATATCTTTAAAATTTAAACAATTTTAATGTAGATAAATGTCGTATCAACAAAATAAAACAAACCAAAATGGGTCACAGAAATAAGTTGGGAAAGCTTAGCACCTTACAGCCTACCCTGCCTAAAAAGCGTGAATTTGGCGGCTAAAACCTATACATTATTTTTTACACTTTTGAAGTCATTGGCATCAGAGTTAAAATAAGCAAAACAAAGCCTTAAATAAACCCCCTGAAAGGGGCTTTTTAAATTCGCACAGCTTTTGCTCAACCTGTCATCAAATTTAACGCCATTTTCCGATGTTTAATGCAGAAATTAAATGTTCAAATGGGTTATAAATGAATAAAATTTTTAAAACCCTTTTCGCTCAAGCAATTTTGAATTCTAAAACCTTAGAAAACCCATACTGTAAAGAATTTCGGTAAAAGTGTATTTAAATTTTTATGTCAAATGATTTTCTTTTTGTTTTTTTTAATGTCAAAAAATGCAAAAAAAAAAGGGGGGAGGGGGGAAAATTTTGACAATACTCAAAAACGAATGGGTCCCCCCTTTTTTTTGTTTCCCTTCATTTTACAGAAAAAATAAATTTGTAAGATTTTAAATTAGTTTCGACTTCTTTTTCGTAAAAAGGGCATTTCCCTTTTTCAATAATAATTGTACATCGGGTGAAGTTTAAACTTTTCCCTTTTTTTTTTTACGTATTTTTATAAACAATGCAACTGTTTTTAAAAATCCCCCCCAAATTAAAACCCCTTCTTAAATCTTATTGAGTTTTTTTGGCAGTATCCAGAATTAAATTTTTCAAAATTTTTAGTACATCTTTAAAGGTACCAAATTTTATTTTTTTTATATTCAGCAAAACAATTTATCCCCCCCTTTTTTTAAATGGCAGGGTATCTGTTTCGCCTGTTCCAGTTTTGGCGTGAAACACAGATTTTTTGAAGGCTTTTTTTAAAACCGGGTTCATTTTGTTTCCCTGCAAACGTTTTTTTAAAGGGCCTTTCCGTTTTGTTTGTTTTTTTGGGACGTTCCCATCTTTGAATTTTTAAAAAATGAAATTTTTTTTTTTTTTGGGTGTTCATCGAAAGAACGCCCAGAAAAAGGATCGGAAAAATTCCATTTTTTTAAATTTGCCGATCTTATTCTGTCTTTCCCTTTCGTATGAACACCAAAAAAAAAATTTTCTTTTCTTATTTACAAATTTTTCATTTCCATTTGTAGACAAGAAAAATTTATAAATTGCACATATTTTGTGGAAATTAAACATTAAAACCCACCCCCCCCCTTGCCATTCTTTTTCACCCGACGGAAACAACCGCGACGTCATCAAAGGGAAAATTTTCCTCCCTGACTATACGCGGACACATAAAAAAAACCCGGGGACAACAGGGAAATGATAACGCGATACTACGAAAACCGGAAAGGGTTGAAAACGCGACAAAACGACGGGGGAAAACGCGATATCACCATCGTAGTATCGTATTATCGCTTTATATCATCGTTTTTGTCGCTTTTTTCCTTTTTACGTATTTTTTGGTGTTTGGGGGGGGGGCTTTTTTCAACACCCGGACTCCCAAAGTACCCGCATTTTCGGGATAAACCACATTCAAAGGCGAGGGCCCTAAGGGAAATTTCCATATTTTTTAAAGAAAACCAAAAACAAAAAAAAAAAAATAGAACCCAAAGGCTGTTTAAATAAAAAAATATTCGTTTCCCCCTTACAGGGGAAACAAAACCCAGTTACAGTTTTCGGCGCGAAAATTAAAAAAACCGTTTTGTCCCGGGCCCCGGGATCGGGGCCCCGACCCCACCCCCCCCCCACCCCCAACCCCCATCCTTTTTGGCTTAGTTGCCCTTTAAAACTCATCAAAAGTTGCACCCGATTTATTTTGGGGAAATAATTTTTTCCCCTCAAAATGAAAGACCCAAACCCCCCCCAGGGGCCGAACTTTTTTATACTTATTTTTAAAAATTTTCCCCGGGGGAAAAACCCCTTTAAAACCCCTTAAAATGAGGGGAGTCCCCCTTTCCCTTCCCTTAAAATTAAACAAAAAATGCACCAGGGGAACCCAAATTTAATACCTTTTTTTCAAACTTTTCCCGGGGAGGGGCCATTTTAGCCCTCGAAAAGGGCGGGATAACCCCCCCCAAAAAACCCGAAATTTTTGAAAAAAAAATTTGCAAAAAAAGGGCCACCCTTCCAAATCTGTATTTAAAAATTTGGGAAAGGGGAAAAAGCCCCCAAAACCCCTAAAATGGGGGGAGTCCCCCCTCTATACGTCCCTCAAAAAATAGCCCAAAAAGGCACCACAGGCCAGTATTGCAAACCTGTATTTTAAAAAAAAATTTTCCCCCCAAAAATACAAATAGGGGAAACCCCCCGTACCATCCGGGCACTCCTGATACGTTTTATTGGGGCCCTTAGTTTTTAAACCGGGGTTTTTTTCCCCCCCGCCCATCCACCCCCCTCCCTTTCCCTCCTTTAAAAACAATTTCGGGCCCCCCGGGGCTTTTTGTGTAACAAATTAAGGTCGCTAAAAACAGCATAAAACCCGCGCGACATACGGAGCGCGAGTTTTAAATCTCATGAAAAAAACGGGACTCCATAAAAAAAATTTACATATTTTCAGACCTGAAATAAATTTGGTACTTTTGGCGAGTACTACGTTAGTGCTAAAAAACCTTTAATATAGAATATAAACGTATGAAAGGTGGGGGGCCCCACTGAAAAGCAACCCGTCCCCAATTTAGGAAAAAGGCCATTTCAGCCCTTCCAAATCAACAAAATTTTTTTTTTTTTTTTTTTTGGCTTTACGATGCGGAAAAGCATGCAAAAACCCTTTTTACTTATCTCTAATTTTAAAGACTGTTTAACTCTTATTTTTTTTCACATTTAGCGTTGGAGTTGCGACATATAACGATGGGAAAAAATTTTTTGCGACTTTTAAACTTTAAAAGGTGCACTTTTTTAGCGGCGGGCGTTTTTGCAAAATTTTAGGGGTGGTTGCGACATTTAACTAAAACCTTGCGACATATAACGGTGGTTGCGACTTTTAGGGGCGTTGCGACATTTAACTTTTCCCAAAAAGCCCAAGGCGGCTTTGATTGCACCAGTTTTTTTAAACCTGATAATTTTTGAGTTTTACCCTTTTTGATTAAAAAATTGTACCATAAATCTTAGCATTTGTTGTTTCCAAATCTGAACTCTAGGGAATTTAACGTTTTTTTGGGTAAAAAATTTGGGAGCATGAAATTGATTTGGTCCTAGAGTTAAAAAAAAATCCCCCAATTTTACTTAAAAGGCTTTTTTTCAGCAAAATAACGAAAAACCCCTTTGACTACCGATTTTAAATTTTGCGGCAAACGAAGTCTCAAAAAAAAAAAATTTTAAAAAGGGTCTCAAAGGGCATAGGAGGGGCTTTTTGGGCGTTGGGGCTTTTTCCCGCTTTTTTCTGACTTTCCCAAACGTCTAATTAACTAAAAGGGCGAATGCTGTTTGAAAATAAAAATTTGGCCATATCGCTTTAAAAAAATCTAATACTTTCTGAAACATACTTTTCTTGTTTTTAAAAATCATTCATTTCATAGTTTTCTTTATCACGTGAATATATTTTGGATATTTTCAATTTATTTAAATTTAGAAAATTTTGGGCCTATTCCGCGGAAAAATTAGAAAGCCAAATTTTTAAATTCCCCCGCATGAAATTTTGGGCCATTTTTTAAAAAGAAGTTAAAATATTAAGTTTAATATAATTTTTTTGCAACGGCCCGGTAACATTTTTTTTTCATAGAGAATGTTACAATATGAAATGATTTTTTTTATTTTCACCCCCCCCCCTTCCCTCCACCCCTTTTTGGTTTTTGGGGTTGGGGCAATTAGTTTTTGCCCTACCCCCACCCCCCGGGTCTGCCGCCCAGTCTAAATTAAAGGTGTGGGGGCAAATCTCAGAAAGTATTGACCAAAAGTTAAAAACCTCCCGGGTTGAATCAGCACTTCCATTTGAGTATTTTAAAATTTTCCCCCCTCGGATGCCCTTTTTCCCCCTGGGGTTAAAAATATCAGCCCCGGTCACATGACCTGACAGCACTTCCGCTTGGTCACGATAAAAAAGGTTGAAAAGTTTTTTGAAAAGTCAAAATATGTTTTTTCTCGGGAAATTTGGGTTTTTTATCTTTGGGGTATACAAAAAAGGGGAAAGGTTGAAAATTTTTTTGATGTAAAAATATGCCCTTTCCCCGGAAAAATGGGATTTTATAAATTGTAACAAAAGAGGGGTATAAAAAACATGTTTTAATTTGATCTCACACAGTCAAAACCATTTTTTAAGGGGCCCTTGCCGTAGTCAAAAATTTAACATAAAACTTTGGTCAAAATGTATCTCATTAAGTGCTTCAAGATTTTTTTTTGCATAAAATTTTAAAAATAGTTTTCCCTGCATGTGAAATTGAAAAACATATTGGGGGTTTGATCAACCGCCAAATACTTGTTTTTGCTATAATTTATCTTTTAAACCCCCTACTGCTTTCTAAACAAACTCAAAACAGATGTATAGAAAGATTCAACCACCCAGACAAAAGTTTTCTTTTTTGAACTTTCGGAAAAACTGGAATACCCCTTTTGTTACTTGTTAAAGATGTTGTCATAACAAATGGGGGCAAGTTAATCCCGGGTGGGGATTTCCCCGAACACAATTGGGAAAAAAAAACAGTTAAATTGTAAAAAAATAAAATTACTACCTAAAATACAAAACGAACACAAAAAAAAAATTTTTTCAAAATTTTTCATGTTTATTTTTACAATGCCCCTTAAATAATTTTCAAAGGAATTAAGTAATCAGCAATGTTAAAAAATACCCGAAGGATAAAAAAAATTTAAAAACATCACAGCTGCTGTCTTCAAAATATATTTTGAATTTTGAAATGCCTTTAAAAAATTTTTAAAATTCCCCTTTTCCCTATAAAAAAGACTTGATAACATACACAGAAATATATATTCTTAACCACCAAGTTTTACCCCAGCCGGAGAATAAAAAAAAAATTTTCCCGGTGTATCCCCCTTTCCTGCATCCCCTTTTTCCAACAGCTTTATGGGAACGTAATGTCGCGTATTTGCGTTTCGTAAATTTTTGGGCTTTTCCCCCAGACGTCGCTAAAATTTCCCCCCTTTTTTAACCCTAACTCTCTAGTTTTTTTTATAAAAAGGGTGATTTTAAATCAAAACATAAATTTGGTCAAAAGGAAAGGGGAGATGAAAAAATTAAAGAAAACCCCTGAAACTTGGGAAAAACTGCCCTAAAATTTAAAAAAGAAGCAAAGCTTTTAGTGCACTAGAAGGGCAAAAAACATTGATAACTTTAAAAATTTAACAAACCCAATTTTTTACAATTTTTTTTGTAAAAGACTTTTAAATTGTTGTTGTATATTCTTTATTTTTTTTTAAAAGCTTGATATTCTTTTTGTAGGGTGCGATTTTCCCGCGAAAATAAAAGCACAGGGGACGCTATACAAATACAATCAAATAACATAAAAAAAAGAAAGACACGTTTTTTAAATAGAAACCAAAAATTGAACAACCCAAGATGACCTTTTTTTCAAAAAAATATCGAACATACAATAAGAATAACGACATATACAATAACAAAGGAATAAATTTTGAATATGAAAGACACGACAAAAAAATAACAAAATCAAGATACAATAAAATAACGAAAAAGAATACGGGGAACAATAATGGCCCTTTACCATAAGAATATCGAACAACAATAAGAATAACGACATATAGAAAAAAAAAGGTAAGACTTTGAAAAGGGAAAGACACGACATTGAATTTAAAAATTCCAAAAAAACAATAAGAATAACCCAAATATAGAAAAACAATAATTTCTTTTAGAATTTTGAAAAGACAAGCATTGAATAACAATAACAAACATACAAAAAATAATAAAAACCCTATTAATTTTAAAAACCCTTTTACATGCCAAAGCGGGGCTTTAAAAAGGGCAAAAGCTCACTGCTTCAACTTGTTGAACCGTAAGGGCAAACGCCATCTAAACATTTGACCGATTAAAAGAACAAATCGGTAGAAACTTCCACCGTTTTTATCAGTATGTTTATCTTTTTTTTTTTCAAATTCGGGAAAAACGTGAAAAATTTTTGCTGGATTTTAGATTCTAAATCTCTGGGCAAATTTTCAATTTTTTTGCTTGAAAAAAAATCCAAAATGAATGAAAAACTGAGGGAAAATATTTAAAGATTTGGTGCCCTTTCCAAACTTTTACGCAAAAATTTTGAATCCGGGTCTCCCGAAACGTGACCGGGTCAGAAATCGTTTTTAAAACAGCACTTTAAAAAAGCAATATAAAAAAGGAAAAATTTAGTAGAAAAAAACGGGGGGTAGTGATAACAATAACCCTTTTACGTTTTTAAAAAAGTTAACCCGCTAACTTAATTTTTTTTTATTTTTTTAATTTTAATCCAAAATCGATTGCCCTTTTTTTCATATTATAAGATTTTTTTCACTGGGATTGGTGCAGAAAAGGGGAAAATCCCGGGTCGAAAGGGGAAATGTTTCTGGCATAACCCCAGGTCTTGGGCCCAGTTTTTCCGCTTTAAAAACAGTTACCTAAGAGCCGGATAAATTTCCCCTCTTCACCTGCCCCCGTGATTGAATCTTTTTCTTGCATGCTAAAAATAACCAAAAAGTAGTAAAAATAAATTCAAACAATAAATTTTTAAAAGCCCCTTTTTTTCTTATAGTACGGATTAAAAAGCGTTGGAACTTTACCCTCAATAAACAAAGGGAAAAACGTCCCTGGGCGTTAAAAAACACAAAACAAAAGTAATATTTTCCCAAATTTTGTTTTTTAACATTTTGCAGTAAGGGCGTTAGCTTTTTTTTTCCCTAAAAAGGGGCATTTTTTTTAAATGGGGGGGGGGGAAATTTTGTTTAAAAAGGAACCCAAAAAAAAATATCAAGGTTTTGATTTTTACGTAAAACATTATTAAATTCTAAAACAAAAACTTCTTACATCCCAAAAAAAGAGTTCTAAAGAAATTTCACCATAAAATTTTTCCTTTCATTTTTTATATCACTTCAGTGTCATGTTTAAAAGCTTTTTTAAAATCATATTTTTCACCCGATAAGACAGAGAACTGCAATAAAACCCCGTAAAACCCACTGCAAGGGCCCTTTTCTTTTCTCTGTTATTCTACTGGACTACTATAAGTTTTTCCCCGGGGAAAAAAAATACAAAGGGCCTACTTTTTGGGGGGTGGGTTTTCAGAGAGGGTGCAATGTGACAGTTTTTTTTTTTGATGGCGGCGGTGACTGGGGTGTTTTTTTTGTTTTTTGTGGGGGGGAGGGGGCCCCAAAAATTTATATGTGGGGAGAGTGGGGGTGGGTTGGCATACTGGGGCAAAACGTCTTATTAATTTCCTATCTATATCCGAAGTTTAAAGTCAACCTTGAATAGTTTTTTAAATTTGATCCCGGAAAAAAAAATACAAAGGGCCTTTGGGGATTTTAACTAAGTTTGGACATTGAACTTTGACCTACCCAAACAAGTTCCTGGGCTTTATACATCTCCTCATCGCCTCCTTTCTTTTGGGCCCATTTTTAAGTCAATATTTTTTTAAAAGGTTTTGAAATTATGCTCTGGGCCGAAATGTAACAGATCTGACCTTTTTGGGGGTAACTCGGTACGCCCCCCGTTTTCTGCCCGATGCTACGTGCCCCGGGGCGGGGTATTTCTATCCATTAAATAAACACATTACCGAAATTATTATTTTGGGGATTATATTCAAACAAACAAATGGTTTAATTTCAAGGGAAAAATTTTTTTTAAAATCAAAAATTATAAACCCCAAAAATAACTTGAAAATAAAGCAAACCCCCGGGATCCTTTAGATATACCCCCTTTATATTAAAATGCAGGGAAAGCCATTTTTAAAATCCCCAATTTTGCAAATTTTGGTCAATTAAAATGATACAAAGCTATTTTTTTTATCCACTACAAATTTAAAGTTTGGCATTTCTAATAATTTGAAAATGTCTTTAAAAAATTTTCTAAAAATTTTAACATAAAGTAAAACTAGTAAATTTGAGGTTTTTTCCGCCCTTTCCCCATCAAAACTCTTTATTTTTAAAATGACCTTTAAATTTAAATTATTGAAATTTAATTTATATTTTGAAAAAATTTTAAATTTGGTTTTTGTATTCTTTAAATTGGGGATATGTTTTAAAAAAGCAAGTTTTTTCCAAATTTGCGTAAATTAAAAATTTTAAAAAAAGATATGCAGTTTTTGGGGGCTTTTAAAGATATTTTTCCAAAAATTTTAAAAAATAGCATAAGAAGATTTTTTAATATGTGTTTTTAACCGAAAACAAATGTGTAACTTTCAATTAATTTACACATTGTTTACTTTTGTTTTATTTTTTTTCTCCATCCTCTTCCCCTTACCAAAAACATGAAACCAGATGTAACTAACTGAGAGTTAAAAGTTAAAAGGACTTGAATTTTGTAAAACGAAAAAAAATAACTAACGCTATAAAAATTCTTTTAGTTTTTTTGGCAAGTCCCCTAAAATAAATTTAAAACAAAGATCAAAAAAGCACAAAATGCATTTGGGTAAAAGGAGGTAAAGGGACATGGTACAGCGGCGTTTTTGGCTGTTACCCCCATGAAGCACCCAAAATAAAAATTTTGTAAATATAGGAAAATTTAACCTGCTATTCATAAATTTATTTTTAGTTTTCCCCAAAAAATATTTCTTAAAAACATAAATTTTTTTACAAAAATCTTTCAAAAATCTATCACAATTTGGGAAATTTGAAAGTAACCCCTAACTGATAACATTATGAAGCCAAAAGTATTATGGCAGCTATTTAAGTTACTTTTTTTTTGGTGCAGTGGTTTTCCAGTTTATATTTGTTTTAAAAAGTTTTTTCAACCCGAACAGTGAAATGGACAAAAAAGCTTTAAAAAAAAGGTACAAGGGGCCCTTTGGTTTTTCAGACAGGGCTCGAGCGAGCGTACATGTCTGAGGAGGGCTTTCCGGATTTAGATTGTTCCCTTTTATAGAAGAATTTGAGAAGTACCAAAATTCTTAAATTTTGAATTCCCCAATTTAATTGGGTCAAGGACAAGGGTTTAATTTTTTTTGAAAAAAAAAGTTAAAGAGGGATATTTTTTAAAACATCATTTAACATTGGGAAAAACTAATTCATTTTGCAGACATACCGTGTAACCAATTTAAAAATTTTTCTAGGAAAGGGGCGGACAAAAGAATTTTTAAATTTTTCTCCTTATTTTTTTTTTGACTTTCTTTTAATGAAAGGGTATCAAAGCTTTTCCCCTTAAAATGTAAAGGTTATATAACGAAAAACCCCCACAAAGCGGCATCGGGAATTATTCAATTCTTTTGGGAATGCAAATTCATGTAATTTGAATTTGGTTTTCGTATATATATGGTTTTGTTACGGAGTAAAAACAGGGCCCAAAAAATGAGTTTCCCTGTTTTAAAAAAAAAGGGTTTTTTGTTAACTAACATATTCATATTTCGCTTGTCTTTTCATATTTTTTTTTATTTTTTAAATTTTGAAGTGTTTTTTTTGTTGTGGAGATTCTTTCTGTACCTACGTTTTTTACATTTTTAAATTTTTTTCTTTTCTCTAACTAATTTTATTTCAAGTGCTTTTTTATATACAAGAAAAGGAAAATTGCAAATACAAACACCTTTTATCAGTTAAAATAAAACAATCCCCCTGGGAAAAACAAAATGGGAAAAAAAAACCTGTCTTTGTGTTATATGGGTTTTGATGTTTCCCATAAATAGGAAAATGCCCAAGGGTCTCCGAGCGAAAGTAAGCCGGGTACTGTGATACGTGAATGGGCCCAAACTAATGAACAGCATAAAGCAACAAAATTTTAAAAACCCCACTGCAAAGATTTTTATAATTTTTTTTCAAAGGGAAATAGATTGACATTTTACGATGGCGGCCCTTTCGGTTTTTTTTAAATAAAAAGCTTTTTCCCCAAAGAGTCATCCGTGGATTCCCCATTTACAGAAGTCAAAAGAACAGGGAAAACCCGCAAAAATACCTTTAAATACCCTATTTTCAAGGTTCAGTTTTAAGTTCCCAAACCCGGGCTATAGGGGGGTTGTGATTATCGAAAATTTAAGCAGTGCCAAAAAAAAATGCACGTAACCCCAAAATAAAAAATTTTAAACCCCCCCACCTGACCAATTACCTTTTATTTCTTTTTCCTTGTCTTCCCTCAACCCCCGGGCCCTACAAAGCACCCCCAACCCCAACCAACCGAGACATAACACACCTTCCCCCCCACCCCCTCCAACCAAACCCCCTTTACAAAACCTCCCAAAAATTTTTTCTTTTTTAAAAATTTTCTTCCCTTCCTCCTTTAATCTAACTAAAAATTGCCCCGCTTTGCGGAGCTACTTTTTAAAAACAAAACATAAAAACCCCAAAAAAAATACTAGTATTATATTTTGCTTATTTTTCCCCTTTTCGTTCTGGGGGACGTTTTGAAAAGCAATAACATTTGTTTGCGGTTTTTCCCAGGGAACTTTTTATCATTTTTTTCCAAATTTTAAAAATTTAAACCCCTTAGCATCAAAGCGGAGCCCGGTTTTTCAGCGACTGAAAAAGTTAAACCCAATGACCTGCTTAAAAAGCCAACTTTACGGTAACGTGAATGTATTTTTTACACCGTGAAATTTTAATTTGAAAATTCGCCCGGGAAATTAGCAAGGGGCATTTTTGCGGCTAGGAAGTATTTTTCCAAAATTAGGGGAGAACGTCATTTCAAAACCGGGTCAAATTGTAAAATCGACGTTTATGGGACAATTTATATGGTAAAAAAAATGGGGGCGCTATGACTTAATTTCCCTAAATGCCTTGTCCCCCCCAATTTTAAAGAAAAAGATATTTCAGGGAAAAATGGTTTTCCCCTAAGATTTGGGAAAATGTGATGGCCCCCTGGGGCCTTTACTGCAAAACAAGTGTGTTTTTGGTAATATCTGTCGAGCGATGAAACTCCGGTTATCGAAACCCAGAGACCCCTCATGACCTAATTTTTTTTCAGAAAAATATATCTCAAACGCCATATGGCATTTACTCTGGCGCTCAAAATTTAAACTTTTAGTGCACAAACCCTTTTTTCGATCGCACACAAATTTATCTCCCAGACCGCTTTTTTTCTCGAGCGCCCCGAAAACTTATCTCGTGCCACGACTATTAAAGCGAATGCTCGAGATAACTTTATTTTAAAAAAGTGTCCTAAACCTACCACCAATAAAAGGGCATGGAAAGTAAATTTTTTAACTTTTACTAAGGGGTTTTGTTTTTTTTTCAGAAACCCCTCTTTAACAAAAACGAAAGGGGGTTTCAAGACACCGAATGTCCCAAATTAAACCCGAACCGAAAAACCCCTAGTAAGGACCTTTTAAAAAAATTCAAGTTTTGTCGCGCATACCCCCGTCGAAAGGGCCCAAACCCTTTTAAATATTCCCAAAAATAACGTATGTATAGTGTAGTAACCCTTGAAAAACAAACATGTAATTTCCCGAACATATGCCATTTTTAAAAGATTTAAAAACCCATTTTAAAGGTGGTGCAAAAAATTAACGGGGCCAAAACTTTTTACATGTCATATTTTTTTATAGAGGTTTTCCCCCAAAATTTGTTTTTCCCAGAATCCCCCAAATTTTGCAGGGGGCCCAAAATAAAAATTATTTTAAACATAAAATAAATTTAATCAAACCCAAATTTTTCTAACAAAATTCCCGGAATGGGAATTTTCTTGCACTATCCTCCCAGCAACATTTTGAACATCTTCTGGGGATTTTCCAGTGGCGACTATAAAAAAACTTGCAAACAAAAAAAAACAGATTTAAACCAAAAAACCCTAATTTTCATTTTTGAAATCACTAGAATTTAAAAAAATTTAAAAAAATTCCCCAAAAAAAACCCCCGTACCGGGAAAACCCCCCCCCCCCCCCACCCCCCAAAAACCCCTCCCCAGAAAAAATTTTCAACAATGCCAAAAAAAAAGGAAAAAACTTCAATTTAATAAACAAAGGACAAGAAAGTAAATGAAAAAAAGAAAAACCTAACCCTTTAAAATCTTTTTTAATTTCATTCTTTCCCCTTGAAATTTTCGAAATAATAGTGTGCGATATAACAGTATATTGAAATTTAAAAAAACAAAAGTAAAAAAAACAACAACAAAAAAAAAAAAACACCCAAGAAATTCTAATGGGCGGGCCCCTTATCAATTGGTTTCACAAAGCTAACCTATACATGGTTTTTAAAAAAATTATTATTTGAAAAAATTTGATAAAAAGTCGTTCAGCCTGACTAAATCCAGAAGATTTTTTTATACAACCCCTGATGCGCCCCGGACTTAATAAGTGGACAAGGGAAAAAGTATAGGCAACTAGGCCCCTAGACGCTAGCGCTAACTTCACGACGCACCCTTTGGGGGACAGGAAATGAAAAAAAAGGGATGTCCGGGAAAGGGAAAAATTCCCTAAAACGGGGCCCATTTTTTATGATATTTCATCTGATGAAAGGGAAAAAACCCCCTTTTACCATAAATGGTACTTAAAAATTGTACCTAAAAAACAAAAATACATTTTAAGGTAGGGTTTAAGGTGCAAGGTTTAAACCCCCGAGGTCCACGGAGAAAAAAAAATTGGAAAACAAAATTTCACAAAAAAATAAACCCCAGTTTTTTGGGCCTAACCTTTAAAAAAGTTTTGGACCCGGTTTTGAGGCCCCCGGTCATCACAAAAACCCTTACTACCTATGATCGACTTTTATGGGCATAGCTACTGGTTTAAAAACCAATTTGGGTATACGGGTACCACTGAGGTTCCCGGGCATATAATAAAATTTTTGGAGGAATGTTTTGGGGTCAAAACAGCTTTTTAAAATTTTTTAATATGGACGGTTTTCAACCCGGGTTTGGGTGCCCCCGTGACCCGGGGGTATATACTATTTTAAAATCAAAATAAAGGGAAAAGGGCCCCTTTTAAACGAATAATATCAATTTTTAGTATTTTCCCTACCCCCAAAAAAAAATTTTCATGGCCCGGGCCCCATAAGGTCCCGGGTTAAATTTTTTGAAAATTTGGAAAAACGTCCCCGATTTGATCATTTCGTACGGCTTTTAGACCCGGTTTTTAACCCCCCGTTACCATGACATATTTCATAAAATTATACATGGGTCGTGTAAGGGAAAGGTTCCCAAACTAAAGATTTTTAACCCAGCCAGGTTTTCATAGTGGTTTCCCGAAGAGGGCAGGGCAGGTTGGGAGAATTCACCAACCGGTTCGAAAAATTTTAAAATCGGGGTTATTTTTTACCCCTTTTGGAAAGGGTTTTTTATAAAGCCCCGGCTATCGATTGATTCCCCTGTTTAACGAGTACCTCGGGTAGCCGTTTGGGGCCCGGGTGAGTTCAGTCTCTACATCCTGGTTACCCCACCAAAACCAAAATATTGGGTATGTTGGTAGTGCTAAGCTACTTACAAGTCAAAATGATGCCTTTAGAGCTTTAGGGACAGGTATCAGAAAATTACCCCAAAACCTGTTATATGCAGTAGGGTGCAGACCAAGACTAAGCTGGCCCGGCCGGGGGAGCCGAGAGAATTGTTCCAATGGTGTTGTTGGACTTAGTGAAGATTGTATTTCGTTTTAAGGACTGCCTTGACTGCTGTGAAAACTTCATATTTTGAGAATATTACCGAACTTTGACCTATGACTTTGACCCCTAGCCGACCGGGTTCGAACCTGACTTGACCTGTTTCCTTGAGGTACTGGCTTGCTCTTTGCATTTATTAAAATCAAACATCAAGTTATGAAGATATAGCTTCTCTGACAAGGCCCAACCCTCTATTTAGTATATGAAGAAATATGCATATTTTCACCAAAAATGGTACACTTTTAGACGGTCCCCCGACGAAACCTTTGGCGGTAAAAAACTATAAATTACATATCTGTTTAGACCATGTTTAGATTTATTTTATAAAAGATATTCATTAAAATATCTTGTGCTTGGAACATTCGTCAATTATTTGAAGTTAATGAAAAACACGAACTTTTTCCGTACAGAAATACAGCTTTTACCCTAAATAACGTACATACGGACGAACAGATGTTGTCTTTTTGTCACAAACGTTCAGATATTATAATAGCGATAAGTCTCTGAAAATCTGATATGCTAGAAAATGTCGAAAACTTTATTTTATGTGAAATAAAGTACAGTCGGATTTAGTGGTGTTCAGCCAGCAGAGACTGTCATTAGAAATTTGTTTCGGTGTATTGATAAATAATACCCAAGAAGAATTATATCGATCAATTTGTCCAGAAATATAATCCCAAGCGACAGTGCGACAATGCGACAATGCGAGGTTTTACTAATTCTCGCAACTATGTCTATTGGATTTCAATTTCACGATGCGAGGTTTAAAAACGACAAGCGACAATTAAGACGATAATTGTCGCCCTCTTAACCTCGCGAGGATTGTTTAATCTCGCATGTAAGTATGTTTTCGGACAAGGCGACAACGCGATAATTATCGCGTTGTCGCGTGTTGGCGAGGCGACAATTTAAGTGGCACGAACAGGATTCCGTAATTATCAGCAAATGTTATGAGTATGAGATGAGTTTCTTCAAATTGGCACTGAGTAACTTACGCTGTAGATAGACTGTCTGCATATTCTTATAAATATAAACGATATATGAAAAAGTTAGTATGTAATTTATACAAAGATTATCATGATAAACAACCAAAACTTTGTTGAAATAAGCTTCCATATATTCCGTTTTCTGCAAATCCGTAAATTACAGCATGATTTCTGGCAAAATAATTGAAATATTCTTGAAATTTTCTTTCATTGACACTTAAATGCGATTTTACATTTTAATATTCCTGTATATGTTTTCTTTCGAGTAATATAAAGCATTAAAAGTCAACAGGTCATTTTCAAAATGACTCGACTGTGAACACATCCAGAATAAAATACATGTTCATATTCAGTCTTTCAAAATCATTCTACTAATGTATAACACAAACTAAGATGTGATGTTAGTTGCGCCGGAAATTAATTTAAAAAAAAAAGCAACTCGACTTATAATGAAGCTTAATAGCACGGAATACTAGAGCTTTCTTTCTGTGAGGAAAAAAGAGAGAGAGAAAAATGGTTATTGTAACCAGGTCAGACTTGACTGAATTCCCTTTCTTATGACTGTACATTTTTATTTTAGTATGTTTACCTTGTCTCCTCCAATGATGAAACGTTAGTCATAAAACTGAAACATGGCAACGAACGAGGAACTCTCTAGAACCCTGGCTGGATCATCGGACGTGGCTCATGATTTTATTTGTACACCCTGCTCAGATGATGATCTAAACAAGGAAGCGATTACTTACTGTACGGAATGCAGATCGTACTTTTGTACAACGTGTATTGACCATCATAATAAATGTCTTAAGTCACACACAGTTTTGGACAAGGTCGCAATGATGTCAGGGCAAGTTAAGCATCAACCAGTAGATCAGTCGGCGATGATGCTAGTTGGCAGATGTGAAGAACATCCTGGAAGGGCCATAGAAATGTATTGTCCAAAGCACGATATTGTGTGCTGTACAATTTGTCTTGCCATGAAACACAGGTATATTTTTTTATATCAAATTTATTAGGCCATACTAAAACTTTACTCTCTCATCTGCTACGTGAGATCGTGTGCATTTCCTTTATTGGTATTTGGTTTTATAGCGTTGATGCAGAATCTGTGCGATGTCTTCATATCCTAATAAATGCTTTCAAAGTATAATTTCTAAATCTCATTTGTCAGCTATTTGATTTTCCTGCTCTATAGTCTCCAAACTGCACTTCATCTCGACAATAACGTTAACTGCTTCCGTATTTCATTTCTTTGTCAACTTACATGTGTAACTGAAGGATACACATATTATAAAAAGGAACCTACGAGGCCACATAGCATTTGAACCGTCTGCTTTTTTTTTCTGGCATATAACCATGAGTATCTTCTTGCTGCATTTTGCTATCAAAGGAAATCTCTTCACTCATGTATAATGACTTGTTCTGGATATAAATTATAAACAGACAGTTATTTGCAAAAAAAAAAAAGAGAAAAAAAAAACATGCATGATACACTCAGATTAAAACCTCAAAATTCAACTTTAAAGTGAACAATCAATATCTTGTATTGTTTCTTACCTAACCTTCTCGTATTATCAACAGTTATATAAAATCGCATTCAAACACACTGAAATTAGAAGGAGTTTATATTATATTTCTTCAAATTCTGTTTTAGATCCTGTACTGGAGTTGACTTCATTCCAAACGTTGCAACGGGAAGTATCAAAAGTCCAGAGAAAGACAAAGTAGTCCAGAGCCTTAATACCATCAAACAGGATCTTCAGAAGCTGAAGTCTAAAAAACAAACTGAGCTGGAAGATTTGGACAAAGCACGAGACGAAATCTTCAAATACATTTTGGATTTCAAGAAACGGTTGCTTGAAAGAATTCAACAGATGGAAACAGAGTCCATGAACGATGTTCTAGATAAATACAACACGATTGCTGACAAGATAAAAGGAGAAGTAAGTCGTCTTGACGTCTTGCTTAAAGATGTTGAAAAATCTCTTAACGATTTGCAATTTAAAAGCAAAAACGATGCACAAATGTTTGTCTCCATAAAGCACGGCCAAACGTATAAAATTCGCAGCATTGATGTTTTAAAACAAGCTGTAAGTTTTGAAAAACAAGAAATCAAATTCAATACTGATGATGACATAGAGTCACTTATAAAAGGCACTGGTTCCTTTGGAAATTGTATTGTAGAAAAAAGAGTTGAATTTTGCCATAATGCTGTTTTAGAAGACAAAGTTGACGTCAAACTCCCTAATGACAAGCATCCCTGTAGAATATTTGACGCATGCGCAGTTGACAAAGATCAATTAATCATAGTTGATCAAGGCAACCAAAAGCTAAAAAGAATAGATAGGACGTACCACGTGACCGACGCATACAGACTATCTGGACGTCCGTGGGGTGTATGTAGGACTAGCTCTTCTGAAGTTGCAGTGACTTTGTTTGGGACAAAAATGATACAAATTATATCTCTCGGGAAACGCATTGCTGTGTCTAAGTCAATCCAGGTTGGAGAATATTGTAGAGGGGTTTGCTTTCATGAAGGGGACCTCTTTGTCTGTTGCGGTGGTGGTGATGGTGGCAGCGCGGACGAAGGTCCTGGACATATAAGAGTGTTTGATACGTCCGGCATACAAACACGTCTATTCCAAAGAAACCAGTTTGGTGAAAATTTGTTCACATGTCCATTGTACATCACATTGTCTCCGGATGGCCTTACACTGTATGTATCTGATGATAAAAAGGGTCTTTTGACTCTCAACATACAAGGTGAGGAGGAAGAACCCATCCCTGATGGAAGACTGAAAGAGGTTACAAGCAGCTGTTCTCTAGAACAACATCTCTTAATCGCATGTGGTTATCAATCCCATTACATTCTCCTGATTGATTATCAAAATAAAGTTGTTCAAGAATTACTGACACAGACATGTGGAATAAAATTTCCAACATCTGCAGTTTATCTGCGACACACGAATCACCTGTTAGTTACTTGTGACAGCTCAACCAAACTGAACATCTTTAAACTTACCTGAAAGTTAGTGCAGATCAAATAAAAACAGTATTAAAACATTAAATTGATTTGGAATCAGTCCTTTTATGTGCTCTATGTTGCATTCTACATATAAACGTAACGCCAAGATACGTAAATACTTAAATTTATATGAAATCATCTAAGACGAAAGTCAGAAACAAGTTTGCTTATATGTACTTACAACCATATGTTAATAGTTACTATTGAATATTGCAATTTATACTAAGGACCACTTAGAGTTATACAGTTTTCAAAAGGTGTTGTCATAATTTCGTATCTGCCCTTTTATCTAACTGTAATTTCAACCATGACAAAACCAACAGAGTGCAATTGCGGCCAGCATGGATCCAGATCAGCCTGCGTGTCCGCGCAGTCTGGTCAGGATCCATGTTGATCGCTAACGGTTTCTCTATTTGCAGTAGGTTTTGAAATCGAACAGTATGTATCCTGACCAGACTGTGCGGATGCGCAGGCTGGTCTGGATCGATGCTGGTCGCAAACGCACTATGTTGGTTTTTCATGGTGCGGCTCAAATGTTATATCCGTGTTTTATATTATGAGCAGTTTGACCCTTTGTCTTTACACTAAGCTGTCTAGTTGTACATAGCTTTAATGGCGTTTTTGTTTTTGAAAAATATTTCAACATTTTATCATTGCATAGATCTGGCCAATACTTTTTGTAAATTTAGGTGCATGAATCACAAATTACCTATTGAAAAGAGAAGCTTCTTTAATATTGATGGAAATCTTACAAACTTGTAATATATGCAACCGAAATACTTTAGGTAAAGAATTTCATTATCAAGAAGAAAATATTTAAAAGAGTACTATTATAAAAATCCAAATGCTGTAAAATTTTTACAGCTAATGAACAGTACCGACAAAGTAGTATTAATAAAACTTTCAATTTTTTTGTAAACATATCATGTCCATATAAAATTAACTGCCGTAAATACTCTCATTCTCCGTTTATATTACGATATATACAGATGATATTTGTTTGTTTCGGTGTGGGACTGGGTGAGCACAAAGTATTGGCATAGATACAAGTGGGGATGGGGGATTTGGTGTTGGGGATACTTTGGTAGTGTGTGTGGAGCAAACAAATTTTCTTTCTTTTTATGCCCCCGAAGGTGGGCATATTAAAATCGCACTGTCCGTCCGTGGATCCGTGCATGCATCCGTGTAAATTCTTGTCCGGGCTGTAACTATTCCATCCATAATTTTGATTTTGAAATAACTTTGCCTAAATGTTTACCATAATAAGACGACGTGTCAAGCGCAAGACCCAGACCCCTAGCTCCAAGGTCAAGGTCACACTTAGAGGTCAAAGGTTAACAGGGTCTGTTTCGTACCCGGTCCATAACTCTGTCATCCATGAAGGGATTTTGAAATAAATTGGCATAAATATTTACCATAATAAGACGATGTGTCATGAGCAAGTTCCCGACCCCTAGCTCTAAGGTCAATACATCACTTAGAAGTCAAAGGTTAACAGGGTCTGTTTCATGTCTGGTCCATTACTCTGCCATTGATGAAGGGATTTTGAAATTACTTGACATAAATTTCACCATACTCAGACGACGTGTCATGCACAAGATCCGAACCCCTAGCGCTCATGTCAAGGTCACACTTAGAGGTTAAAGGTTAACATGTTCTATTTCTTGTCTTGTTCTTTTAGAAGTCAAATGTATTTCTTGTCTGGTCCATAACTCTGCCATTTATCAAGGGATTTGAAAATAATTTGACACAAATGTTAACCATATTGATAAGGGTGTCACGCTTATGACTCGTGACTCTCGGGTCAAGGTCAAGGTCACGAAATGATATGTGATTTTTTTGCGCAGACAACTGTAGCATTCTTGGGCACGCTTCGGGGGCATTTGTCACCAAAAATGACAGCTCTTGGTATTGCATGTTTTGACTAATTTACCCATTTCATAGTTTTGTACCAGTGAAAATATATTTGACATTTTTCCGACTGCGAAAATTGCCGGTTATATCTCACTTTATTGTTCCAAAACTTCACTGAAAACAAAACAACATGCAATAACTAATATTTCATGCTGTCACACTTGAATATCATGCCATCATTATCGTTTTTGCCATTTTCATTATTTTATTACAGTTTATGTTGTTGCCTTCAGATGCCATTGGCCTTGACTTTATCAATAAAACTTGAAACTTGTTAAAATTATCACAGTACATGTAGATATCAACTTCAACTTAATAGCTGGCTTATGTGTCCTAAATGGAAATTGTTATCATTATTATCTTCTTATGATAATAATCAGCACCATTAAAAAGTTGTTTTTGAGTTCATAACAAACGACAGTATTTTAAAAAAATCAACATACGTATCATGTAAAGAGAAAGACTCTGATCATACGAATTCGTTCCTTCTACAAAGCTGCTGTCCTTCAATAATAATACAAAATTTTAGTGACCAATAATAAAATGTGGCACCTGCGATATGTATTTGATAATATTTAAAAACATAAATGTTGTCGTACGGTTTAATGAATACCTTTCAGTACTGCAGATATAAAGGTGAATATATTTTTTCAGTATGTTGTATCATAAACTGTTGTTGATTTGTTGCTTTTTGATCAAAGACACTTTAGTTTTCTTAAATAAACATTGATGTACATAATCTTTTTCTTACCCAAGTGTGTCCATTTAGCACGTGTGTCAAAATCATAATATCAGGTTTTACTATACTAAATGAAAATGTCATAGACGACATACAAATTATTAGAATACATGTGCACAATATTGAAAACCTAATGTGTGATAATACCATTATCTTGTAATCGGATCTTTATTTATCATTTACAATGTATGTATGATGTCTTGATAATAGTAATCATAACTATATTGTTGAAATAAAGAGACAATTTTTCATTTTACTATATTTGTGTCTGATGTACAGAATATCCGAAGGTTTGCAACAGCGCAATCCCTACTATGCTTGTGATGTTTGGTGTCCTTATACCTACGCCATATTTTGGTTCCCTAGACCTGTCGATCTTAAAGTGTCCTCAAAACTAAGAAACATAAGCTTCCATAGACGTATAAAATTTTACTGTCCTCACTATACAAAGCATCCCTAATAACATTATGCGTTCATAAACATATCACATTTAACATCCTTATACCTAAGAACTTTTTAGTTTCCTTAGATTTCAAACATTTGCAGACCTATGACCTATCAACCTTTTAGTGGCCTTAGACCAAACCTTTAGTGTTCTCAAACAGACTTACCGGAACATTTGTTATTTTTAAAAAACTAAACAACTTTTAGTGTCCTTATACCTACAGTGCATTTAGTGCTCTAATACCAAAGAAACATTTAGAGACCTTAAAACTATCGTACATTTTGATCGGTGTAGATTTGTGAAATAAAAACTATAGGATGATCCTTTGGAAGCATAAAATGCAACCTAGCAAAATAATCGCAGACTCGGTTTGATTGACTCTGTTCATGAGAACTGATAGAATAGACAACCCTCTCAAGCTCTCTCGCCTACAAGCTTTCTTATTTTCTGCTCTGTCGACAAAAGTTTGTTTCTGACATTGTATAAATAGTTAATCATATCGCATTAGGACTATGGATATCTTGTTTACTTCCCAACCACGAAAAATAACCCAAACAAATACCGGTACTAGAAAATGCACAGAGAAGGGCAACCCGTATGATTCCAGAATTGAAGGGATTGACCTACGAACAGAGATTACGAGAGCTGAAGTTAACAAAGCTAGAATGCAGGAGGCGACGGTATGATCTAATTCAAACATTCAAAATTGTAAAAACAATTGGTAATATAGACATGGGTACTTTTTTTTCTTCTTCTTCTTCTTCGTACGCATTACTACACGGTCAGACCAGCAGTCTCGATGAAACTTTTGGTTTGCCGCAGATCCTCAATACCTCCATACAGTTTCTGGTGCATTTAGGTATCTATCGGCCAAGTCGCAGCTCGCTCCTGGTCACGCCTTTTACATCTCTGGAGTATATGCTCCGTAGTCTTATCTTCTTCACCACATGGACAGGCTGGTGATGGTGCCAGTCTGTATTTCTTGTACATTTGAGCATTGAGCTTGTTGTGCCCTGAGCGAAGCCTGACCAGCATCACTTGTTCAGACCGATCAAGGAGATGAAAAGCATCTTCTTCTATCCTTGGTCTCGTTAATGCCTTGATGATGGTGACTTTCTCCTTGTAGCTCACAGGTGTTGTTGGTTGTTCTGACTGAGCTCCTAGCTTAGCCAGTTGGTCTGCCTCTTCATCGCCTGCAAGTCCACAATGGGATGGAATCCACTGAAGTGCTACTTTGCACGTTATACTCAGGCTCTGCATTCTCCTGGCTAGCTGCGGAGCTTTATTGTTGATCACAGCTTCCATGACAGACAGTGCATCTGTGAGAAAGACGACTAACGAGCTTTCTTCTGCTGAGTCTTCAATCATTGAGACGGCCTTCATAAGTGCTTCAGTCTCCGCTTTGTAATTGCTGCAGTGTTTTCCTGTGGCTGCATGTAGTGTTTCTCTCTTGCCAGATGGGTATTGAATGAAAACTCCTGCTCCTCCATCTTTGATGGCGCATGTGGCTGATCCATCTTTTAGACATGAGTCCACGTTTCCGGAGGATAGTCTTCATTGATCATAGCCAGTATGAGGCTCTTCCGAATACCTTCATCCTCTTGCTTCCCGCGGTCAAGATGAGGCACAGCAAGTCTCACAGTCACTGAGGACAGATCATTCGCTAGAGGGTTTATAATGTCTTCTCTACCTAGGGGAGTCGTTGGTATGTTCAGTTCAGTTTTGAACTCTCGGTTGAGTTTCTTTGCCTCGTGAACGAAGCTGCTAAGTTTGAGCCGATTTTTTGGTGTAGCTATCCAACTTGGCTTTCATGGATGGTCTTGAAAAGACCTGAACTTCTCTGCTTGAAGCAGGACCTTTGCACGTCTCCTGTCATGTAATGGCTGTGTACCTGTTAGCTTCTCCATTAAGGGGATTGGTGTAGACTTTGTAGCACATGTCATGATAAGCAAAGTTTGGTTTTGAACCTTGTCTAGAGCCTGTTGGTTAATTTTGGCAGTAGTGGACCAGGCAGTTGAGGTATACTCTAAATGGGGTCTCACTGTTCCCTGATATATTGCCTTGAGTATGTGCTCATTTGCTCCCAACGTTGTTCCAGCAAGTTTACCCATCATGGCCAGAGTCTCAATGATTGAAGACTCGGCAGAGGAAAGCTCATCAGTCGTCTTTTCTCACAGATGCAGAAATCAGCCACCGTAAAAATATCCAATAAACACACTAAAGAACAGTTTAAGCACACCAGTTATCAACTGTATAAATAGAGAATCGTCACAGACCGGAACCGTCCACGCGAGAAACAGAAATCGAATGGGGAATATTCGCCATACCAGGGAGTCGAAAATTCCCCTAACGGTAGATTCGAGGGCTTAGAGTGAAACTGGTCTATCTATCTATATATGGAAACAGAAGCAAATAGACCAGTTTCGTTCTAAGCCCTCGAATAATGACAACACTGAATCCAATCAATCTTTCGCAATGTAACTTTCCCAGTGTGGTCATCTCGATATTATCATGATAGATATGTGTATTAAGTTTCATTTAGATCAGTTGTGATGTATGGTTACCGAGATAATAACTCGTTGATAATCATGTACAAAATTTTGTTGAAGAAAGGCTAATTAAAAACTTGGACACAATTTCATCAAAATGAAAGAAATGGTTCAGAAACCTATGTCATTCTGTTGGTTTACCATGCGGGAATCATGTATGATGTTCATTTTGTTGTAATAAGTGATAGATGAGATATGAGCTTGCTGACAATCATAAACAAGGTATACATACGACGCATGGGGTATCGCAACAGCTCTGGTGAGAATTAATAATTGAGCGAAGTTGTTTTCAGTTATGAATCTATGTGGTTTGGACGATAGTTATTCTGACACCTCAAAAATAACAGTGATCATCTTTTGACCATATGCAATCATCTGGTGAAGTTTGTACACTGCGTAAAAAGGTTTCTCCAGTTATTAAGCAGGAATTGTTTTTAGTTTGAGGGTCAGAGTGACCCTGACATTTGACCTCACAGAAGTAATCTACTGACCACAGGCAGTCATCTTATTTTGATTAATCACTGAAGATTAACCACTGTATATATAGGTTCAAGCCGTCTGCAGTTATTTAGGGAATCTGGTCAGTCACTGTGAATTTGGTCTTTTCCCTTCTGACCCCGAAGGCGACTCTTCTACTGACACTCATCCCATAATAATTATACTGTTCAAATGTCTCGAAACAACTTGCAGTCTTAAGGTCACTATGACAACCTAGCTATTGATCAACAGACAATTAGCGCATTTTACTGAACAAAGGGAACAAGAGCTCGTAGAACACGAAATGACTCCCTTGATGCATTCAGTAACTGCACAAAGAACAGAAATTATTTTGTCACTGTGCACTGGACGTTTGATGTACTGACCTCAAATCAATAACTAGAAGATGCTTTTGTAGAAAAGCGCATGTCTCCCCCAATGCATAGTCATATAGGCAGGAAGTCAATAGGGGACAGGAGCAAAAGTTTAAGAACACTGGTGGCTGGATGCAATAGGAATCATCTATTTGGCATGTCCAATCATTCCACAAAGTTTCAACATTCTGGGCTACGTGGTTCTTAAGTTATGAATTGGAAACTGTTTTCCATGTTCAAGCCCCTGTGACCTTGACCTTTGATCGGGTGACCCCAAAATCAGTACGGGTCATATACTCTGCATGTCCAATCATCCTATGAAGTTTCAAAATTCTGGGTCAAGTAGTTCTCAAGTTACTGACCGGAAATGTTTTTCCATGTTCAGGCCCCTGTGACCTTGACCTTTTATAGAGTGACCCAAAAATCAATAGGTGTCATCTACTATGCATATCCAATCATCCTATGAAGTTTAAACATTCTGAATCAAGTGGTTCTCAAGTTATTGATCGGAAATGGTTTTCCATGACCAGGCCCCTGTGACCTTGACCTTTAACGGAGTGATTCCAAAATCAATAGGGATCATCTACTCTGCATGACCAATCACCCTATGAAGTTTCAATACTCTGGGTCAAGTGGTTCTCAAGTTATTGATCAGAAATAGTCTTCCATGTTCAGGCCCCTGTGACCTTGACCTTTAACGGAGTAACCCCAAAATCAATAGGGGTCATCTACTCTGCATGATCAATCATCCTATGAAGTTTAAATATTCTGAATCAAGTGGTTCTCAAGTTATTGATCGGAAATGGTTTCCATGTTCAGGCCCCTGTGACCTTGACCTTGAACGGAGTGACTCCAAAATCAATAGGGATCATCTACTCTGCATGACCAATCATCCTATGAAGTTTCAATGTTCTGGGTCAAGTGGTTCTCAAGTTATTGATCAGAAATAGTCTTTTCAGGCCCCTGTGACCTTGACCTTTGACGGAATGACCCCAAAAACAATAGGGGTCGTTTCCACCATAAGCCCTGCCATCCTATGAAGTTTGAAGGTTCTAGGTCAAATGGTTCTCCAGTTATTGATTGGAAATGAAGTGTGACGTACGGACGGTCGGACGGACAGGGGAAAGGGCAAAAACAATATGTCTCCCCCACTGAGTGGGGGGAGAGGGGGGGGAGACATAATTATGGGTCATTTACCAGTCATAAGTGACCTCTGTGTCAAATGTGATCTTACACCAAAGCATTCTCTAATTATTTGGCAAAAACGTTCTACTGTTCTGGGTCAATGTGACCTTGACCTTTGACCTACTGACCTCAAAATCATTAGGGGTCATCTGCTGGTCATGATCAACCATCCTATTAAGTTTCGTGATCCTAGGCCTAAGGGTCCTCAAGTTATCGTCCGGAAACGGATTAACTGTTCCGGGTCACTGTGACCTTGACTTTTGACCTACTGATATCAAAATCAGTAGTGGTCATCTGCTGGTCATGACCAACCTCCCTATCAACTTTCATAATTCTAGGCCCAAGCGTTCTCAGGTTATAATCCGGAAACCATTTAAACCGTTCCAGGTCACCGTGACTATCGCCGTTTGGCATGCTCAGTGTTTTGGGTATTTATGGGTTTTAATATGGGCTTGTCGGCATGACCTTTGGACTACTGACCTTAAAATTAAAGGGTGTCATCTGCTGTTATCCTAGGCCCAAGCATTCTTGAGTTATCATCCGGAAACCGATTGCTCTATGGGCCAACAGACCGACCAACCGATCGGCCGACATCTGAAAACAATATACCCCTCCTTCTTTGAAGTGAGTTGGGTTGGGTTTTACGGCGAATCGACACAAAATGGTCATATATAGCCTTCTTTGAAGGGAGGGGGGCATAATAATTATGGGTAATTTACAACTAGTTATTTGGCAAAAAACGTTCTACTGTTCTGGATCAATGTGACCTTTGACCTACTGGCCTCAAAATCAATAGGGGCCATCTGCTTGTCATGGTCAACCTTCATATTATGTTTCGTGATCCTACGACCAAGAGTTCTGAAGTTATCTTCCGGAAACGGTTTAACTGTTCCGGTCACTGTGACCTTTCCCTTTGACCTACTGACCTTAATATCAATTACGTTTCGTGATCCTACGCCCAAGAGTTCTGAAGTTATCCTCCGGAAACGGTTTAACTGTTCCGGTCACTGTGACCTTTACCTTTGACCTACTGATCTTAATATCAATAGGGGTCATCTGCTGCTCATGACCAACCTCCCTATCAACTTCTATGATCCTTGAGCCAAGTGTTCTTGAGTTATCATCAAGGAACCATTTAACTGTTCTGGGTCACTGTGACCTTGACCTTTGACCAACTGACCTCAAAATCATTAGTGTTCATCTGCTGGTCATGACCAACCAACCTATCAATTTTCGTGATCCTAGACCCAAGGGTTCTTGAGTTACCGTCAGGGAACGGTTAAACTGTTCCAGGTCACTGTGACCATGACCTTTGACCTCAAAATCAATAGGGTGGCCGCAATAGAGGTCATCCACTGGTCTTGATCAACATCCCTATCAACTTTCATGATCCTAGGCCCAAGCGTTTTTCAGCTATCATCCGGAAATCGTTTAAATGTTCCGAGTTACTTTGACCTTGATCTATTAACCTCAAAATCATTAGAGGTCATCTGCTTGTCATGACCAGCCTATCAACTTTCATGATCCTAGGCCCAAGTGTTCTTGAGTTATCATCTAGAAACTGATTGGTCTATGGACCAACATCTGCAAAACAATATACCCCTCCTTCTTCGAAGGGTGGCATAACTATTGTAGGCCAAAGCATTCTCCGGTTATTGAACTGGCAACAAAAGTGTCTACCGACCAACAGACATCACGAGTAAAAATGATATATACCCATGTTTTTTTAATTAAACATGGTACTGCTACATATGATTTTCAAAGTACATGACGTGCAATTCGGAAATGAACAGACACATTCATCATAACGGATAACAAGGAATCACGCCTGAGGACTCTATGCCTGATACCTTAAACAGGAGTGTGTTGGTTTTAGCACCGTTTTTCAACAGTATTCCAGTTATGTAACAGCGGGCAGTAAACCTAACCAGTGTTCCTACATTCTGTACTGGTACAAACTTGTTCTCTGCTAGTCAGTGACTACCGACTTCCAAACATAAATTTGAGATTAGGACAAAATGATTTCAAACACAATGTCTTTTATCAAATCCTAACGAAGAACATATGCCTCACTTGGGGATTGAGCTCAAAATTCCCTGATTAATAGATCAACGCTCTCTATAATGGGCTAAATGGACATGGATTTATGGCGTGGTCACACTACACGTAGTTAATCGTAGTAAGGAATGATCGTAGTTGATCGTACTAAGCCTAGTTACACGTAGATAATCGTAGTCAAACGTAGTAATGATCGTAGTTCGAACTTATGATTTGTCCGTAGTAAGCAAATAATTTTTCGACATGTTCAAAATCTGACTACGATTAACTACGATGTTTTGACCCTACTGTGACCGTAGTTTGAACGTAGTTAATCTTAGTTAAACGTACTTGATCGTACTTAACAGTAGTGTGTATCGTTTTTGATCGTAGTACAAGTACAAACATGATATGAAACGAAAGCCGATTACACAAAAACTTTACTGTTATGATAAATTAATTTCAATTCTAGTATGATATTATCGCTAATTATAGAAATAGAAATTTAAAAATAAATAGAATTTTTTCGGTATTCATGCAAAATGAACAACAGATTTGGATCGGCAAATACATGTACATGAATTGCGCTAGCAATCAACTGTTCATTTACATGTACCATGAAGACCGGGAAAAATCCATTTTATATATTGCATTTGAATTATATTTTCTTTGCATTAGTTAGCAAACTGTGGTATAAATTGCGCATTTTTATGCATTTTACTTTTAAATTCAGTTTTTCGGCCATTCTGTTTTATAACATCGTTTTCTCCTAGGCGGCATACTGAAGCTCAAATGATGCTGTCTCGTCCTGCGCAGGCGCAACCACAACGCTTTTCCGTAGCTCAACGTAATTGATCGTAATTTGTCGTATTTGTTCGTACTTCGATCGTAGTATATACGTAGTGAAACGTAGTAACTCATGGTAAGACGTAGTGATACCCTAGTTAACCCTACCCGATTTACTCGTAGTTGAACGTACTTAGACTTTCCATATTTCATCTTTTAAACCTAGTTCGAGCGTACTTCAACCTAGTTGACCGTAGTATTACTACGACAAACGACGTTTAAAATGAACTACGACCAACTACGTGCGTGAATGTAAATGTGACCATTGCTTTAGACAGAACAAGAGCTGTCTCCATAGGATGACACATGCCCCCGATGGCACTTTGAATGAATAATTATGGCCGATGTTAGAGTTTAGGACCTTTGACCTACGGACCTGGGTCTTGCGCGCGACACGTCGTCTTACTGTGGTACACATTCATGCCCAATAATTTTAAAATCCATGCATGAATGACAAAGATATGGACTGGACAGGCCCATCAATGCACTATCATGAAATATGACCTTTAACGTCTAAGTGTGACCTTGACCTTTGAGCTACGGACCTGGGTCTTGCGAGCGACACGTCATCTTACTGTGGTACACATTCATGCTAAGTTACTTGAAAATCCATCCATCGATGACAAAGATATGGACCGGACACGAATGCACTATCATGAAAAATGACCTTTAACGTCTAAGTGTGACCTTGTCCTTTGAGCTACGGACCTGGGTCTTGCGCGCGACACATCGTCTTACTGTGGTACACATTCATGCCAAGTTATTTGAAAATCCATCCATCGATGACAAAGATATGGACCGGACACGAAAATTGCGGACAGACTGACAGACCGACAGACGGTTCAAAAACTATATGCCTCCCTTTGGGGGCATAAAAATTAACACATGCACACCATTACAGAATGAAGGATGCCTAAAATATCATAAGGATCACTGTTGTCTTCTTCCATAATTTGATCACAACCGTTCTTGTCTTTTAAAACCAAAACATGTGAACAACCCAAACAAATAAAACAATGCATATCCATTTCAAAACTATTTTAGTCATGTTCATTTTTACTTTTTACGTGTAAAATAACAAACAAATGAAGTTATTATAAAAAATTAAAGGTAAAGGTACAAGCTCACGAGAGTGTCCTACAAATGTGTAAATCTATATATTCTATTAATGTACAACAAACAGTTTGCCGTTTTCAGTGTAGTCGTCTATATTAACCTGAACTAGCTGTATGTCCTAGGTCACTGGTGCCCCCACTTCGTGTTACTGTACATGGTTTCGTGACTCTAGGTGAAATTTTTTTAAGATATATGCAACCCAAACTTTTGAGACCTTGGCCACCTGCGCATCGGCAGTAACTTGGCATTGCCAAGCCTCATTACCTCCCAATCCGCAGGTGCCCTCGGAACGGATATTAAATTTCTACATAATTTATAAATACATATATTATTCATCGTTTTATATGAAATACTGCACAATGATTCTCCGTTCTGCATAAACAGTGATTAAATCTCATCAAGAAAGCATTACTGTTTCTTTTGTGGCCTGTTAAAATATCATTCCTTTCTATTTGCCGTCTGAGGATAAAAGCAGGCTTCTAAATCATTAGGTATGAAAATCTTAAGTTACGATTTTGTGTATGGTGCTTCCAAATATGTGAGACAGTGTGATGTTGCATAGGTAAAACTAGTACAATTTGGTTTACATTAAAAACAACAACAAAAAATCCCCACTGAAACAAGAGTGTCATGATGACCTTGACGATGTATCAATCACCAAAGTTCAGTGTCTATATTTAGGACAAAGAGGCAAGGCTCAAATCACCCACTTGTCCAATATTGCTGTTCACTTTCAAAGCCTGTTGCGAATTAGAGAAACCGTAGGTGAACAGCATGGATCCTGACCAGACTGCGCGAACGTGCAGGCTGGTCTGGATCCATGCTGGTTGCAAATGCACTATCATGTTGGTTTTCTCATGGTGTGGCACAATTATGGATACTGGTAATGGAACAAAGTTTGAATGAACACAAGATAATCAAATGGAATGCAAGTGTGTATAATGTATATATGATTTCAGATAATATTTTTGTATTATTATTGTTCTTTTTATTTGTTTTTATAAACAAATATAATAATTAAATATAACTGCTTTGGGGGCACACAAGAAGATCAAAAGTAATGGGAGTATAAGTATATAACTGCATATAATTTTGTGGCATTATTATAGTTCTTTTCATTTATACTAAGTCTTGTATTTTCAGGCACCATGCATTATGTTTTTCTTTTTCAAGACATTTACAAAGGAATGACAGTGGTAGATCAGGATCTTTTAGAGATCACAAAATCCTGACCTTTCAGCTTGATGTGGACAGTCAAGACATGTGAGACATGATGACCCTGGATCGCTCACTTGAGTAATATGAGCTACACATTTCAAATGTCAAACCGATGATAAAATATTAAGAAAGTAGGTCAGTAGGTCACATTTATGGTCACTGAAAGTCAGTTTTAAGATGGGAGTGCATAACTGTACATGTCATCCAAATTTCAAGGCTGTATCGTAAAAAACAAGAAAGTAGGTCAAGTAGGTCAAGGTCAGTCAGGTGACCCCTAATTACTTGGGGTCATCAAGTAATTAAAATTAAACAGTCTAGGAAAATATGATTTTATAAGTTTTGAAGTCTTTTTCCTATATAACTCATATAACAAGTGACCCCCAGGGCAGGGCCAGGGAAACAATCCCAGGGACACAATTTGAACAATCTCGTTAGAGATCCACTAGGCAATGCTATATACCAAATATCAAAGGCCAAGGTCTTGAACTTTCAGACAAGAAGATTTTTTAAAAAAATCCTATATAAGTCTATGTAAAACTTGGCACCCCCAGAGCAGGGCAACTTTTCACCCAAGGGACATAATTTGAACACTCTTGATAGAGGACCAAAAGGCAATGCCAAATATCAGACGCCTTAGGTTCTTGTGATTTTAGACAAGAAGATTTTTTATTCATAAGCTTGGACCCAGGGTGGGGCCTCTTTTCACTCCAGGGTAATAATTTGAATGATCTTGGTAGAGGACCACAAGACAATACTACATACCAAATACCAAAGGACTAGGTCTTGTGGGTTCAGACAAGAAGATTTTTTCCTATATAAGTCTATGTAAAACTTGGGACACCCAAAGCGGGGCCTCTTTTTAATCCAGGGACATAATCTGAACAATCTTCATAGAGGATCATTAAATGATATCACATGCCAAATACTGAGGCTCTACGCCTTGCAGTTTTAGACAAGAAGATTTTTTAAGTTTTTCCTTTCAGCTGTCAGAGTTCTGTGTGGAATTCAATTTTTTGAACAACTTTGGAAGGGGAGCACCCAAGGAACATCCAGGCCTAGTTTCATCACTTTCCACCAAACGGTTTGAGAGGATACCCTGCTAAGGAAAGTGTGGATGGCTGGACGGTGAGCGATCACAATAGCTCACCCCGAGCACTTAGTGCTCAGGTGAGCTAACAATGCAGGACTGCATTAAATCTAAACACTACTTCTTAAAGAGCAGGGTTATGGCTTCCATGCCAACAGTTATGAAATATGATGTGGCAGTGACATTATCCGTACATTCTGGTTTTGCTTAAGATGCATCTTGCACTTGCATTGCATCTGCTACGGGACATTGTAGTCATGCGACTAGACAGTTGTATTCCTTGGAAAGTTTCTTGGAATTATCAGGCAAAGACTCTGCCTGCTGCACTTCTTTACCATGTACAATGGAGACCTCAAAAACAGAAGAATCGCAAGCGTGTACAAGAGCGATCATATAGCTCAAACAAGAGGCCCAAGTCCTGAGACCAACTTTGACCTAATTAGATCTTGCTTGTGACTAAGTATTAAATTTAAAATAGATTTTTTTTTTTTTAAATTTAAATTAAAAAAAGACTTTAAAAAGTATTTCTTTTTTTAGCTCAAGGGGCCAATTGCACCCATTTGAACAAATTTGGGAGAGGACCATATAATGATGCTTCAGACCAAGTTTGATGAAGATCCATCAAGCTGTTCATAAGAAAAAGTTGTTTCAAGGTATTTCTATTTTCAGCCCGAACAGCCCCCAAAAGGGGCCAAGTGCTCCCATTTCAACAAACTTGAGAAAAGGCTTTATAATGATGCTACAGACCAAGTTTGATGAAGATCCATCAAGCAGTTCATGAGAAAAAGTTGTTTAAAGGTATTTCTATTTTAAGCTCTAGCAGCCCCTAAAAGGGGCTAAGTGCTCTCATTTGAACAAATGTGGGAGAGGACCATATAATGATGGTACAGTCCAAGTTTGATGAAGATCCATCAAGCGGTTCATGAGAAGAAGTCGTTTCAAGGGTTTTCTATTTATAGCTCCAGCGGCCTCTAAAAGGGGCAAAGTGCCCCCTTTTGAACAAATTTGAAAGAGGTCCTTACAATAATGCTACAGACCAAGTTGATGAAGATCAACAAGCGGTTCATGGTAAGAAGTCATTTAAATATATTTCTATTTTTAGCTCTAGTGGCCCCTAAAAGGGGATAAGTGCCCCCATTTGAACAAATTTGGGAGAGGATCTTATAATGATGCTACAGACCAAATTTGATAAAGATCCATTAAGCGGTTCATGAGAAGAAGTCGTTTAAAGGTTTTTCTATTTTTTGCTCTAGCGGCCCTAGAAGAGGCCAAGTTCCCCAATCTGAACAGATTTGGGAGGGGACCATATTACGATGCTACAGAATAAGTTTGATGAAGATTCATCAAGCGGTTCATGAGAAAAAGTCGTTTCACGGTTTTACTATTTTAAGCTCTAGCCGCCCCTGAAAGTGGGAAAGTGCCCTTATTTAAAGAAATTTGAGAGAGAACCTTACAATGATGCTACAGACCAAGTTTGATAAAGATCCATCAAGCGGTTCATGATAAGGAGTCGTTTAAAAGTATTTCTATTTTTAGCTCTAGCGGCCAAAGTGCCCCCATCTGAACAAATTTGGGAGAGGACCTTATAATGATGCTACAGACCAAGTTTGATTAAGATCCATCAAGTGGTTCATGAGAAGAAGTTGTTAAAGGTTTTTCTATTTTTAGCTCTAGCAGCCCCTAAAAGGGGCCAAATGCCCCCATTTGAACAAATTTGAAAGAGGACCTTTTAATGATGCTACAGACCAAGTTTGATGAAGATCCAACAAGTTGTTCATGAGAAGAAGTCGTTCAAAGGTTTTTCTTCTATTTTTAGCTCTAGTGTCCCCTTAAAAGGGGTCAAATGCCCCCATTCGAACAAACCTGATAGAGGACCTCACCAGGATGCCGCAGACAAAATCTGGTGTTATTCTGACCAGTAGTTTCAGAGGAGAAGATGTTAAGTTAATATGTGGACGACGGATAATGGACACCGGACCATCCACCCTATACTAATTGTAAAAAGCGTAAAATTAATTGTTATTGACTTTAACCCAAAGGTTCCATCAACAGTAAACTAGAGCTATCACTAAAGGTGATGAATGTACCCCCCGCATGCACTGACACAGTACATTGCAATCTGACACACACAAGACTGCATAATTATGTGGACTGTATGTATATAGACTGTATGTATAAGTATAGTAACAAAAAACAAAGTCCCATAACTATGCAGAATATTTATCTAAAAGAATGTAACATGCACCATGCACAACTAGGGTTGGCACTGATCACTTGTGTGAAGTTTCATTAAATTGTGTGAAAGGGTTTGGTAGATTAGGCACGCACAAGATTGCATATGCAGACTGTATGTACATAGTATGTTAACAAGAAACAAAGTCCCATAACTCTGCAATTTTTGTCGCTGAAAGAACCTAACATGCCCCATGCACAACTACTGTTGTTACTGATCACTTGTGTGAAGTTTCATTAAATTGTGTCAAGGGGATGAGGAGAGATGGTGCGCACAAGATTGTGTCTATGTATATAGTATAGTAACAAAAAAACAAAGTCCCATAACTCTGCAAAAATTTTTTCTAAAAGAACCTAACATGCCCCATGCACAACTACTGTTGGTACTGATCACTTGTGTGAAGTTTCATTAAATTGTGTCAAGGGGATGAGGAGAGGTGGTGCGCACAAGATTGTGTCTATGTATATAGTATAGTAACAAAAAAACAAAGTCCCATAACTCTGCAAATTTTTTTTTCTAAAAGAACCTAACATGCCCCATGCACAACTACTGTTGTTACTGATCACTTGTGTGAAGTTTCATTAAATTGTGTCAAGGGGATGAGGAGAGATGGTGCGCACAAGATTGTGTCTATGTATATAGTATAGTAACAAAAAAAACAAAGTCCCATAACTCTGCAAATTTTTTTTCTAAAAGAACCTAACATGCCCCATGCACAACTACTGTTGGTACTGATCACTTGTGTGAAGTTTCATTAAATTGTGTCAAGGGGATGAGGAGAGATGGTGCGCACAAGATTGTGTCTATGTATATAGTATAGTACAAAAAAACAAAGTCCCATAACTCTGCAAAATTTTTTTCTAAAAGAACCTAACATGCCCCATGCACAACTACTGTTGGTACTGATCACTTGTGTGAAGTTTCATTAAATTCTGTCAAGGGGATAAGGAGAGATGGTGCGCACAAGATTGCGTCTACGGACAGACGGACAGACGACCAGACGGACAGACAGACAGACGGACAGACAGACAGACAACCTGAAACCAGTATACCCCACCTTACAACTTTGTTGTCGGGGGGTACAATAAGTAAAAAATAATGTCAAGGACAATCTCCTGTGAAACTTGTAAAATAAAAGAATTAGTACATCAATGTGTAATTCTGTACTAGAATTCATTTACAAGGACAATGAAATAAATGTTGATCAGGTAAGTGTATTCAAAGAGTGGAGGGGAATATTTCTTGGACATCTCAAAGTGCCTTCACAAGGCGGTTACTCAGATGTTCTTGTTGAAGGTCAAAGGAGTGATTGTTGGTTTACAGAAAGAAGAGTTAGGGAAACTGTGTCAACTTGCCACACTGTAGTTAAACTCCAGTCAGGAATATGCCATAGGGAACTTTCTGTACAGTAAACTGGAGCAAGGAAAAACTGACATCAGCAGCCCTCAATTATGGTATCCAAACCAAAGCTGAGGCTATAAAACATTACAGAGACTTAAAACACATAGGCCTTCTGGTTTATTTTTAGAAAATTTTGAAGACTTTTCTATGTACAATCCAGTAACCCCATGGGGCGGGATCAATTTGACCCTGGGGGTCATGATTTGAACAAATTTTGTAGAAGTCTACTAGGCAATGCTACATGTCAAATATCTTAGATCTAGGCCTTCTGGTTTATTTTTCGATTTTTTTTAAAGATTTTCCTATGTAAAATCAAGTGACCCCTGGGGCGGGGTCAATTTTGACCCTGGGGGACATGATTTGAACAAATTTTGTAGAGGTCCACTAGGCAATGCTACAAGTGAAATATCTAAGCTCTAGGCCTTCTGGTTAATTTTTAGAATTTTTTTGAAGATTTTCCTATGTAGAAACAAGTGACCCCTGGGGCGGGGTCAATTTTGACCCAGGGGGTCACGATTGAACAATTGTTGTAGAGGTCTGCCAGGCAATGCTACATGTTAAATATCTAAGCTCTAGGCCTTCTGGTTTATTTTTAGAAAAATTTTGAAGATTTTCCTATGTAAAATCAAGTGACCCCTAGGGCGGGGTCAACTTTGACCCCCGGGTCATGATTTGAATAACTTTAGTAGAAGTCCACTAGGCAATGCTACATGTCAAATATCTAAGCTCTAGGGCTTCTGGTTTTTGAGAAGAAGATTTTTTAATATTTTCCTATGTAAAATCAAGTGACCCCTGGGGTCATGATTTGAACAAACTTGGAAGAGGTCCATTAGGCAATGCTTCACACCAAATATCTAAGATCTAGGGCTTCTGGTTTTTGAGAAGAAGATTTTTAAAGTTTTTCCTTTCCGTTGCCATGGGTTCTGCATGGAATTCAATTCTTTGAACAATTTTGAAAGGGGGCCACCCAAGGATCATTCCTGTGAAGTTTGGTGTAATTCTGCCCAGTGGTTTTCAAGAAGATTTTTTTACAAATTGTTGACGGACGATGCACAACGAACATCAAGCGGTCACAATAGCTCACCTTGTCACTTTGTCAAAAGACTGCAAAGTTTCATTGAGATATCTTGAAAATTAAAAAAGTTATGATAATTTGAAAGAAATTCTCATTCTTATCGGGTCCGTGAGCACATGCAATATTTTCTCTTAATATTTAGCAATTTCTGATATTGACGAGAAAGTTCTAGATAAAAAAGTGAAAACAAAACGTCATCGGATTAGACGGGTAATATCCTTTTTCGTGATGGCAAAGTTTCAAAACTAAGTTGTGTGAAATCAGAATCAGGGAAATACGTATACATCAAGGCTGTAGCTATACCCTTGAACAAAGACATACACTATCCGATGATGTTAATATGTGCCTAAAAATTGTGGAACTACAATGAAATGGGGAACTTGTAAGTGTCCAGCTGGTAATGATAGTGAAAGCAAGGACATTGTAGCTGTAGTTTACTTCATAATTGGTCTTCACCAGTAGATAAGAAGATTCCCTGGTATAATCCACCCAGAGGACCTGGATCAACTTGAGCAGGAGTATGGGGACCTCCAGGTGCTCACACCCAACGTACTTCCAGAGTATGATGAGCACACCAAGCTGGACGAGTACTGGGGAAAACTGGCATCCCTGAACAAAGTAACAGGAAAGTCCAGATTTCCAACACTGACTAAATTGGTCTGTGCTTTACTGACAATACCTAACAGCAATGCTGACTGTGAACGCACATTTAGCTGTGTAAGAAAAGTTCAGACTGAGTTGAGGAGTGATCTAGACAGTACAACAATCACTGCTCTGTTGTCCTGTAAGATAAACAGGGACAAGAAATGTTATGACTTAAATATAAGTGATGACCTGAGAGTTCAGTCAAAGAAGGCAACTCACAAATATAACAAAGAACTTTGTAAATAATTAGAGGAATGAAACACTCAAAAGTGTTAATGTAGACAGCATTATTTTATATTAGAAAACTAAAACTTTTCATGTATCATAAATAAAATTAAACTAAAACGATCATGTGTTTTCAATATTGAGTGTGTTAAAGCAAGACAAAGGAGGGTGGACCTGAAATTCATATAAATGGTCTCAGAAAGCACCAGAATGCATATTTTCATGTATATTTAGCAAACATTTTTTGAGGGTCCCCCAAACACCCCCAGCGGGAGGAGGAAACCCCCTCCTGTACCCAACCACGTGCGTCGCTTTGCAACATGCAGAAATCTCACTTTTTCACATTATGGAAACTTGACAGGTATGGGAGTGGAAAAGAGTCCAGATATCAAGACATGTACTGATAAACTACAGATGTGGCATGTCCATGAACCCATTTCAGACCAGCCCCTTTTATTCAGTGATATTAACTTTGTGAAGCATGACCCATTCAAAGTGTCTAAGAAAGAACTGTGTTCAAATGTTAAGTACCACAATCCTGTGTCTCATTTTGCAAAAGCAGTGACAAATAGTCAGAATGTGAAACTAGTGAAATTATAGGACACCAGTGGTTTGAAAATACCTGTGATTGAAAAAATGAGGTGCAATAACTTTGAGTCTGTGCTGCCAAATGTTCAGAGCAAGGCCAGTGACTTAAAGGACATGCTGTTTGAAAAATTGGAAGACACAATATTTTTACCTGTTGCCTATGAGCTAACTGACTGTGAGAAAACTTTCTATGAAGGGCTAATTTCATGTGAAATAAAAAATTCCAAAGTAATTGAAAAACAAACAAGAATGCAGAGTAAGAAAGCAAAGTGGTTTGCAGAAAGGGAGTACAGAATTACAGCTTCAACTTTCGGCACTTTCTGTCACATAAAGCCAACAACAGATGCCTTGAAAACATTCACACAGAAAAGGCAGCATTTTAAGACACAGCTAGAGTGTAAAACATGGAATTATGTACGAAAATGTAGGTTTTGCAAAATATGGGAAGCAAAACAATGTAGTATATTGTGAACCCCAAGATTCCTTATCTAGGGGCAAGTCCAGACCGAATTGTGCTCAGTGATAAAAAGGACTTAAAACTTGTGGAGGTGAAATGCTCCTTCAGTCTGTTTTGACAGAAAAACTTCAATTCAAAAACATAGTCAAGAAAGCAATGCAACTGAACATGATTTGACTTAGAACGATGACACATTTCCAGTTCCGGTTTCAATGAAACAGTTGACGAAACCACATTATACTGAGGAAACATTTAAGCTAGTGTTAGATTAACAAGAGCACCGCCTTGCGGGTGCTGACGCTCATCTGATTTTTTTTGTGTGATAGAAATATTGTCCTACCCGTGATTTTCTAAGTCTAAAAAGGGCCATCATTCTTGCAAAAAGCAGGATAGAGTTATGTTTTTTGATGTACAGTGTCCACTTATGATGGTGAAAAACTGTTGAAAGTTTTAAAGCAATAGCTTTGATAGTTTATGAGAAAAGTTGACTTAAACATAATACTCAACCAAGAAAATGATTTTCTAAGTCCAAAAGGGGCAATAATTATTGCAAAAATCAGGATGGAGTTACGCTGCTTGCTGTACAGGGTCAGCTTATGATGGTGAACAAGTGTTGCAAGTTTCAAAGCAATAGCTTTGATAGTTTAAGAGAAAAAGTTGACCTAAACATAAAACTTAACCAAGAAATCTGATATTTTCTAAGTCCAAAAGGGGCCATAAATCTTGCAAAAAGCAGGATGGAGTTATGTTTCTTGCTGTACAGGGTCAACTTATGATGGTGAACAAGTGCTGCAAGTTTTAAAGCAATAGCTTTGATAGTTTAGGATAAAAGCTGACCTAAACATAAAACTTAACCAAGAAAACTGATTTTCTAAGTCCAAAAGGGGCAATAAATCTTGCAAAAAGCAAGATGGAGTTATGTTTCTTGCTGTACAGGGTCAGCTTATGATGGTGAACAAGTATTCCAAGTTTCAAAGCAATAGCTTTGACAGTTTGGGAGAAAAGTTGACCTAAACATAAAACTTAACCAAGAAACCTGATATCTTCTAAGTACAAAAGGGGCCATAAATCTTGCAAAAAGCAAGATGGAGTTATGTTTCTTGCTATACAGGGTCAGCTTATGATGGTGAACAAGTATTCCAAGTTTCAAAGCAATAGCTTTGATAGTTTAGGAGAAAAGCTGACCTAAACATAAAACTTAACCAGGCAACGCCGACGCAGACGCCGACGCCGACACCGACGCCGACGCCGACGCCGACAACCGCTCAAGTGATGACAATAACTCATCATTTTTTTTCAAAAAATCAGATGAGCTAAAAATGCGACAATGTTCAATCCACCAGGGAACAAATCTAACTTGTACGTGTTGATCAACGATGCAAAAAATATTGAACGCATATATGTGAACAAAAAGTGCAAATATTACGACAACTGTGGTGGGTGGGACTATTCCAAAGGCAATACTAGGAAGAGTTCATTTGTTCATGATGGAGACTCACTGAACGAGTTTAACTTTAAAGATTTAAAGTATTGTGTTAAACGTCGCGAAAAAGGCAAGACTGTATACAAACCTCTCAAAACACAACCAGACCAGGAATCTATCGTCATTATGCCAAGATATTACACTGTGGTTAAGTTGTGTAAGTGTGGTTAAAATCGAATGTAAAATGTCACTTCTATCATGTTCACAATGTAGAAATTATCAAAATATGGCTCTTTCAGATATATTGTTGCTTAATGTATTTCGCAAGGTTATCAAATCAAACGATAAATGAAGTCTATATATTGCTGCAAAGCCAAAATAGCAAATTTTGGCCCTTATTTTGGAACCCATGATGGGATCTGAACAGTTTTGGAAAGGAACCGAGATATTACGCCAATACAAGTTGTGTGCAACTTCGATTAAAATTGATTGCAAAATGTGGTCTCTATCGTGTTTAAAAGATATTGTGAACGGACGTTGGATGGACGACACACAAAATGCGGTCACAAAAGCTCAACATGTCAACAGGCTAAAAATATTATTATAATACTATCTTAGGAGGCATCACCCGTAAGGTGCTTTCTGCAAAAAACAGTGTCTAAGAAGAATGAATAAAACAGCAAACAACATGAGCTTGTTGGTGTGAAACGGATGTATAAAACTTTTGAGAGTAAAAGTGTGGAAGTGAGGATTCATGGCCATGACAGAAATTCGTCAGTGAATATGTATTTATCATCTGATCAGAAAGGTGTAATAAGCAAATGATGCTTGAAAGCCATTACTTCTGGACCAAAGAAGAAACTGGGAATATCTTGGAATGAAGAATTGTCCAACAAGAATGCAGCGATAAAAACCGCAGCGATGAAGAATTGCAAAAGGTCACCAACTTGGCTTCGAGAGTTGCTGGACAATATTCCAGAGCATTATAACAATCACACAACATCTGCAACAAATGTTGGATGCCAGCTAGAAGGTGGCAATTATGAATGCAGTAAAGGCACCCTTAAAGACCTGATTATTGACACTCACTATGTGGAATCGTTCAACAATGCAGCTATAATATATTATGACAAGAGAATCACATTTGGAGGAAAAGAATATAAAAGAGGAACATCTATCTCTGTCTTCGACTGGAATGAAAATGTGGATAGAGACTGCTCATCTGGGATTTTATTTGAGCATGTACGCAATCCAAGAGGACATACAGGACACAAAAAATTTTAAACCTGAAGACATACACATTTGACACTGCTATATGGGAGAAGGTAATGGATGTGTTTTATTGAAACTGAAATAGTACTAATGATAAGAGCCATATATTACAGTGACAGAACACATAAACATTTATATTTGTTAGTGATTTATGTATACATCATGTGTATCTTTTGTAAGTTTAATTAAATAAAATCATTTCAAATGAGTAATTTATTATTGATGCAATTAATTATTAATTTCTTGCTTGTCATTATGGCTGAGAACTGTAGTTCTGAATCAGGTAGTTTACCTTCTGCAAAGAAAGAAAAATCTGTGAAAGTGAAACAAGGACTCTAAATCCAGCTGAAAAATGGAAAATAGACTTTCCTTGGTTGCTTGTGGATTATCAGTCTGGAAATCTTAAGTGCAAACTTTGTATCAAATATAAGAAAAATAATACACTTACTGGAAATGGATGTACTGTGTTAAAAAAGGATACACTTACGAAACACCAGAGAGGTGGAGGTAATAACTTTAATTAATTAATGATGATGTCTTCTTTCTGCCAACCCGACAGGTCCTATTGTTTCCCATACCGTGAACATTAAGCATGAAATCACCAGATTTTTCTTTAACAGAAATTATAATGAATATCAGATGTTAAGGATTGCTTAAGAGTTGTCCCAGTAGTTACATGTATATAATATATTGTTAATTTATTGAGAAATGATATAAATTATGGTTAAAAAATAAATTTATCCTTGATGCACTGTTTTGCTTATTATTACACAAGGACAGACCATTCAGTTTATTTTATAAAGCATTTAGTATGACTTAACATTTGTGGATAATGGTGTTTTCTGCTGCAATCTAAGCATTTGAAATAGTCCTTAAAGCCCCAAAGCTTCAGGGGGCAAAGCCCCTTGTGAACCCCACCAAAGCCCTGTCTTGGACACGTGAACGGGCGTTCAAGCCTCTTTGATCCACGACGTAAATATTTGGCTCAAACTTTTTTCAACCCAGCCCTAGCCCTGTACATGTGTATCTTAAAGGCATATGCTAGATAAAATTTTCACGCGGCAGAAATCGTACAATACACCGATTACAACACCGTATCCGGTAAAGTTGCACTGTTTTGGATAATCGTAAAAGCTGTGTGGTTATTTACTAATGCTTAGTTGAAACGTAATGGAAAGAGCAAAAGGGCGTTTTATCTCGAGCAGAAATAAAAAGAAAAACTTGAAATCATCAGGCCGTTTGAAAACATGGCACGGGACAGGTGATGATATTCTCGTCGAACAAACTGACAGTAGTAATCGTAGTAAAGTGATTTCGGATGGAGCTGTTTTGGATGATGTTGTTTTGGATGATGTTTCGGATGGTGTCGTTGGAGGAAATGAGACTGTGAATCATACTGCCAGTGCTTCCACAGTAGTGCCTGGTCGGAGAATTGTAGAACTGGATCATATTATTGATCAATTAAGACAATGTAATGAGTGTGGACATGAACTCAATGTGACAGATATAAAACACGAGCAGTGTTATGGATTTGGGTCCATCTTGACAATTATTTGCAAATACTGTGGCAAAATAAACCGCACTGAAACTAACAAGCGACAACGGAGAGAATGTGTTAAAGGAAACCCTCCATTTGTTGTCAACGCTAAAGCATCAATAGGAATGAAACAATTTACTGATTTCTGCATGGTCAGACTTGACTGGGCTACTCCATTTACTATTTTTGCACTTTTTCATCCGAACATAAATCAAGTGCCACAGAGTAGTAATTCGGAGTATACTCCGAACCTGCCACCATACCGGCAGGGAACTATGGAGTGTGACGTCATATATCAAGATGTCTGCCTCAAATGAAAGACGAACCATGTTCCAATGTGATACATGCAAGATGTTTTTTTGTCGATGGAGGTGTTTGTCAGACATGCATGTCTTGCATCTGGTTTAAATTGACTTTTTTATTATTATAATAAAGTAAGAATGTATGACTTACATCAAAATCCATTATTTGAGCATAAATAAGAGTAGATAACACGTACACTAGTGAACTCACACCTATCTCAAAGACCTGTGATTATCCCTCTCACAGTTATTTAAAGTCATAATACAATTTTGATTTTCTTGGAATGCTACAGAAAAGGACCTTGACCTTTTTGACCTACTGACCTAAAATCAATATGGGTCATCTGCTGGTCATGACTAACTTCCCTATCAGCTTTCATGATCCTAGGCCCAAGCGTTTTTGAGTTATCATCCGAAACAGTTTAACTGTTCCAGGTCTCTGTGATCTTGACCTTTGACCTACTGATCTCAAAATCTTTAGCGGTCATCTGCTGGTCATGACCAACCTCCCTATAAACTTTCATGATCCTAGACCCAAGCATTCTTGAGTTATTATCTGGAAACCGTTTAACTGTTCTTGGTCAATGAGGACTTGACCTTTGACCTGCTGATCTCAAAATCTTTAGGGGTCATCTGCTGGTCATGACCAACCTCCCTTTAAACTTTTGGCCTCTAATAAGTATCTGTTTACTGATGCACAGTGTGTGTCTTGGATGAAGACACTAATAGGACCATACATAAGACTGTAAACTACAATAACAATACCCCAGGAGGCAAACGGAAAACATTCCTGTATGAAAAAGAATTAGACTCTTTTGATCAAGGAAGCCCAAACATCTGACCGCAAGCTATGATAATATGTGGACATAGCTCTGGAACCCATGGTGGAATATGGCTGGTTCAAGGAACCAAGATCTTATAGTGATACAAGTTATGTTCAAGTTTGGTTGAAATCATATCATAAACTAGAGCTGCTTTTGAGAAAAGCATGTCTCCCACAACTGCCTAATCATCTGAATAGTAGTATTAGATAGGATGAGAAAAGTTCGAACGTAAACCCTACTCCCTCTATATTCTTAATTCCCAATCAGACATTCAGTGCTTTGATTATCAAGAACAACTCAATCAGACTTTTAGTGCTTTGATACAACCCAATCAAACTTTCAGTGATTTGATTATAAAGGAGCTGCGTTCAATAAACGCTTGATGCCCCCGGTGGCATCCGTGTCGATACAAAGCAAACTAAGTCCAAAACGAGGTCAAGGTCAAGGTCAAACTGAGGTCAGGTGATGTTTGAAGATGAGGAATGGTCACAGGTTACATCTGTATTAGTATCAATTCATTCTTGTAAGCGGTATTGATGCTAGACGAAATGGTCCCACTTGGTTAACCAAGAGATGGCCCATATAAAGCAACCTAAGTCCAAAATGAGGTCAAGGTCAAACTGAGGTCAGGTGATGTCTGAGGATGAGGAATCAGGGTTCTCGGAAACGCCGAAATCGGCGTCCCTGTACGCATAATTGGTCCATGTACACGGGTGTTTATTGCAGCTTGGGAGTCCCCGGACGCACATTTCTGCAGTGAGACGCAATGAAAATTAACTGATTACGTAAACCTGCGAATACACAAGTTTTGACCCAAGAGCAAAACATGTGGGCGGAGATACACGCTTGTCACCGATAGTCGCGTATAGCCAATCAGCGTTGCCCGTTTCCACTACACCGGGAGACAGGCGGCATATGTATGATCAACTCGAATACATGTGATTGTCGGCGTGATTGCATAGTGACAATTTCTAATTGTTAACTACGGATTACGTGGTGTTTGAAGTAACTTCGATTGTTTTCTCACGTACTAATTACCAGGCAGTTTTCAAGATGTTTTTAAGATGCTGTCGATGTCGGTCTTAGTTACGTGATTATTTTTCTGCAAAATCGCTGATGTTACTGAAGAAGCATTTAATATGTGGATAATAGACATACTGTGCATTCTTAATGTATTTTCGACCGAATGTTTTAACGTTATGCTCTTAATAAGTATTAAAAGTATAACTGTTCATATATTTTCTTTTCACTGTATGTTTATATACGTTTACATTCTGAAATAAAAATTATCACGAGGGATTTTGTCCAACTTGGTATTTTCACAAGGGGGATTTTGACCACCTTGATAATTTCACAGGAGGACTTCGTCCAGGAAGACCAGAAACAGCAGGGATGGGGGAGTGTGTGTGTGTGTTTGTGGGGGAGGTGTTGTCCAGGGGTGATTTTTGACTACATTTTACCAGTCAGTCTAGTCAGTAGTTGGGGCTGCAACTTTTACAGCTTTGGGAGCCCCAGGACTGCAACTTGAAATTGCTAGTGAGAACCCTGGAGGAATGGTCACAAGTTACATCTGCATTAGTATCAAGTCATTCTAATAAGGGGTATTGATGCTAGATGAAATGGTCCCATCTGGTTAACCTCGTACTGACGGATGAACGGACAGGACAATCACTATATGCCTCCCACAACAGTAGATGCCGGGGGCATAAAAACAATGTTTCAAGGGCCATAGTTCCGAAGTGCCTGGGCCGATTTGGCTAGTTGTCGAACTTGGCTGAGGACTTATTGGCAAACACATTTTGTTTAAGTTTGGTGATGATCGGATGAGAAATGTTCGACTTAAGAATGCCTACAAGATTTGTGACAGAGGGACACACAGACAGGAGTAAATCAATATGTCTCCCACCACACAGTGGTGTGGGAGACATAATGAAACCATTATCCTGCAGACAAGAAGATGTTGACAAGACGGACAACGGACATAAAGTTGACACAAAAGCTCACCTTGAGCCTTTGGCTCAGGTGAGCTAAAAAATGTTCTTCAAGACGACTAATTTTTTATGCACAACTTTAGATACATTCACTTTGACACAAGGTACCTATCTGCAACGTCCTAGTATAAATTTACAGCTGTTCTTGGTGCTCTGTGTAACAGGAACTCTCTCTTAATTTGATTGCCGGCACTCTTTATCATGTTGATTGATGAACACTGCAGCAAACAATGACCGACACTATTAGTAAGCTCTTCGAACTAAAAACTTTTGATCAAAAGTCTGTGATGTTAGCTTCATAATTAAGCCAAGAACTTGACCACAGAACCTGGCATCAATGAAAGACAGGCAGGCTGCACGTATCAGTCAGACATACTGCAGAAGAAGTGAATGTCCCATTCACGCTACCAATTTTGTCCTCCAAGTAAATAGGATATCTTCAGTCTTAATTCTAATTGAATGCACGGTCCAAAATAACAAATTTCATTTCACATTATATGCACAGATACCAAATCTTGATACTGCATATGCTGCCTATACAAACATCGGATGGACTGGTACCAGGCTCTACAGGGCACAGTTTTATACGGAGCAGATAAAGTGTCCCTTCAAATCTGGGGTTGTTTCAACTGCCCAAATATGTACTAGATTAGTGAATAATCAATGGCTGGTTCCTAAAAGTAAATATATCTTCACCTTCCAGCAATAACCTAAACAAGCTCCTCTGAATGATGATTAAACAGCTGGTTCCTAGAATTTAGTACATTGTATCTTCATCATGTAACAGAAGCTGGATTCCAGTATAAAGCCCCTTCAGAATGATGATTTAACAGCTGGTCCCTTGAAGGTTATTATCTTCATCAAGTGACAGAAGCCGGGTTCCAGCAATAATGATGCTGAGAGTCTAGATTGCTCAGCTTATCCATATCAGAGTCAGACAAACTGAATGAGAATATGTCTATGTTCTCTTTGATGTGAACAGGGTTTGTTGACTTTGGTATAACTCCTGAAATAGCCGAAATAGCATTTTTGCTCATAAAAATATTCTAAACACTTTTTTCCAAGTATTTTTGGAAGATTGCTAAGGTTGATACTAAAATGAATTGCTGTTACAGTACGAAAGTTTCAATGACAGTTCTGAGGTATAACATTTTATCAAATATCTTTGTCAACACAGATCAGTAAAATGAATGTCTAAGATATAACAGTCAGCAACTCAAAGGGAGGTTAGTGAACCATGAATCCCTACTTACTTGAACTAGAGATGTCACAGGAGTGACGAATTATACCCCCGCATTATGGCCTTGTCACAGAACTAAGCCAATGTCAAGCCGAACTTGCTTGACCTTTGACCTACTGACCTCAAAATCAATACAAGCCATCTGCTAGTCATGATCAACACCCCTATGAAGTTTCATGATCCTTGGCCTAAGCATTCTCAAGTTATTTTCCGGAAAAGGTTTCAATGTTCCAGGTCACCCTGACCTTTGACCTTTGGAACTCATAATTAATAGGAGTCATCTGCTGATCATGACCTACCTCCCTAATAAGTTTTGTTATCCTATTCCAAAGTGTTCTGAAATTATTGTCCGAAAACCATTTTAAATGTTCCAGGACACTGTGACCTTGACCTGTTACCCTTTGACTGCAAAATCACAAGGGGTCATCTGCTGGTCATAACCAACCTCCCTATCAATTTTCATGGTTCTAGGCTCAAGCGTTCTCAAGTTATCATCCGGAAACCGTTTAACTATTTTGTGTCATTGTGACCTTGACCTTTGACCTACTAGCCTCAAAGTCGAACTTGACCTGTATTTATCATGTTACACCCTTGTATAAAAAATTATGATCCTAGACCCAAGCATTCTCAAGTTATCATCCAGAAACCATTTAACTGTTCCATGTCACTGTGACCTTGACCTTTGACCTACTGACCTCAAAGTCCAAGTTGACCTGCATTTCATGATGATACACCTTTCTACAAAAAATTATGATCCTAGACACAAGCGTTCTCAAGTTATCATCCGGAAACCATTTAACTGTTCTGACTCATAGTGACCTTGAACTTTGACCTACTGACCTCAAAGTAAAATTTGGCCTGCATTTAATGATGAAACATCTGTGTACCAAAATGTATGATCCAAGGTCTAAGCTTTCTCAAATTATCATCCAGAAATCGTTAAACTGTTCAGGGTCACTGTGACCTTGACCTTTGACCTACTGACCTCAAAGTCGAATTTGACCTGCATTTTATAATGATTGATCTGTGTACAAAAAATAATGATCCTAGACCTAAGCGTTCTCAAGTTATCATCCGAAAACCATTTAACTGTTCAGGGTCACTGTGACCTCGACCTTTGACCTACTGACCCCAAAGTCAAACCTGACCTGTATTTTCTGATGGTACACCTGTGTACCCAAAATTATTTAAATCGGTAAAGCCTTTCAAGAGTTATCACCCGGAAACCATAAAACCAATGGACCGAAAGACCAACCGACAGACAAGCTCACTCCTATATACATGTACACCCCCACACCAAACTTCGTTTTGTGGGGGTATAATAACACCAGTACAAAACACTCGGGTGTATGTCCACTTGAACACACCAATATAGCTACGACCTAAAAAATTGTTTTTTTTCCCCAGTATCCCAACCTGCCCTAAAAATTTGCCACGACCCTAAATGTTTTTATGGTGTTGGATTTTTGTTGTTGATATTTTTGCTCTTTTTTAGACTTTTTTCTAGGGCTAGTTGCTCTTTCTTCATTAAAAAAAAAATCCCTACCCTATATTTTTTGGCATGTTACTGCAAAAAATTTTTTTCAGGCCTAACTAGTTACTTCAAGAATTCTGTAACAATTATCAGAGGACACAGCATTACAGGGGTAGAGTAATGGACTTCTGATCCAGAAGTTGCAGATTTATAGAAGTGCAGAATTTAATCACTGTCTCCAAAATACCTTAGCACTGGTCAGTAATCCTGGAGGAAGTCATCAAGTATAGTTGACCCTTACTCTGCTAAATCTCTAAAATGAACTTGTTCATCTTTCAATTTGGACAGTACCATTAACTGTTAAAAGGGGTGCATACCAAAAAGATACTGACTAAATGGTGAACAGTGCAGGTCATGATCAGACTGCACAGATGTGCAGGCTGATCATGACATGCACTTGTTGGAAAGGCAGAATAAATCGTGTCCAGCATGATAAGGGTTAAAATAACTTGTGAAAACATTCTCCACAATCACTGTTAATCAAACAGATTTACACTAAGAAGGCAATGGTTCACTAAATTCCAATCAGTAATTATTTTATGTACCAGACCGTGTTAAATATTTAAGCCGCGCCATGAGAAAACCAACATAGTGCGTTTGCGACCAGCATGGATCCAGACCAGCCTGCACATCCGCACAGTCTGGTCAGGATCCATGCTGTTCACTTTCAAAGCCTATTTCAATTAGAGAAACCGTTAGCGAACAGCATGGATCCTGACCAGACTGCGCGGATGTGCAGGCTGGTCTGGATCCATGCTGGTGGCAAATGCATTATGTTGGTTTTCTCATGGCGTGGCTCATTTATACACAGTGAACTACATCAGGCCTGACCTATCTTGACAGTGAAGGAGGAATACCAAAATTTAAATGAACTGAGAAATTTATAGACAGGTATACCTATATCTTGTTGTACAGCCCATCTTAGCAGGATCTGAGCAGGGGTTCTCTTGTAACTTTCTGCTATTGTCACAACTGTTGGGTCTTTTAACAACTGCAATTAAGCATCAAGATTTTATGAATACAAAATATATCTACAAACTTTAAAAGCTGTGTACAATTTCAACAGAAAAATACCATGGTGGTTATTACAGCCTTCCATTTTCACAAAAATCTTGCTATGTCTCCTACAACAGAATAGTGAAGAGACGTTATAAAACTAAATCACTGAAAACTGTAGTTACAACAACAAAAAAGATTGACTCCCAGTAGTAATGACACTTTCAAAGGTATTGCATTCAAATCACATGTTAAATGAAATTTTTTTTTTTTTGTCTCCTATGTGAATATATCTTCAAATTATTTGTATATTGACCTTGGCAGAAACTACAGCAGCTGTTTAGAATAAGCAGAGATATTATGAAACACCCTGTACAATATGTAGATTAATATATTTCTCCTTTATGTTCTCAGGATTTTCCAAAAAATAAAGTCATAGCATAGATTTCTATGTGCCCCGTCTGGATAATTCATCTAATATTATCCCTTGCAAAACCTGATATTTTTCACCCTGCTTCTCAAACTCTGAAATCCTAGCAATATATACTTACTGACTGGCAAGTTGTTCAATAAGTGTTTTATTACATGACACAAAAGTATTTTTTGCAGATTTTTTAAAAATGTTTTAATCTAGTCCAGCAAACATGTTGAATACAGGTTGGTTATATAAGACAAACAACTGCAATTTATATAACAAGTTATGTTCTGACTTTAGTCCAGCATACATTTTGAATATAGACTGGTTACATAACACAAAACAGACCAGTTTATAAAAAGAATTATGTAATAATATATCTACCTTATTATCATCTGAAGTTGTACCTAATGAAGAGTAAGCCTGAAAGTGGATGTTATGTTGTTTACAGTAAGATACCAGTGAGGTCTGTACAAGGTGTGGATGGTGCTCTATCTGAAAAATACATATCTACCTATCTAATTGTACATCTTGCAAATTCAAATCAACCGTGTAAATGTTCAAACTATAACCAGCTATGAAAAACAACAGTTACTGATATGTCAACCAGCTCTAATGAAAACGTTATGTCCGATTATAGTGTTATAAATTTTTCTTTTACACTTGAAATCTTTATTAGGTTCTGTAGAAAGTAATGTGCTATGGTTGAAAGTGGTTTTAAAAGCACATAAGCACAAGTCTGGCAGTATTTTACCCTTCTGTTAACACCTAACCCCCTCCCCCCACCCCCTCACCCTCCCTCCCACCAAAAAAAGAGACAAAAACAGCAGTTAATGCAAGGGATATTCAAAAGGTTTTTTTCTGCCCTCATTACATGATTAAAATTGATCTTTGCTATTATCCTTCTTACAAATTCAATATTCGAAATTCTACAACTATATATTGATTGACTTAACCATATCAACATACATCAATATTGCAATCATTACTGATAATCGTAACTAGAGCTATCACTTAAGAATAATACTACAAAAAGAATGTTGTGTTTCAGACCTTTGACTTTCAAGTGTAACTTTGACTCTGAACCTGGGCTGTGCAATCTACATGGCGTCTTGATGAAGTTAACAACTGATGCTAGTTTTATGAAAATCTTTCCAGTGGTTTAGGAAGATTATGGAGTGAACACAAATTTGAGCTATTTGAGGTTTGACCTCATGTGGCCTTGACTTTGGACCTATTGACCCAGTTTCTGCACTCTGCACATTATCTTCATGAGGTTAATAAATGATGCAAGTTTTATAAAAATCTTCCCAGCAGTTAAGAAGATACGCAGGGGACATAAATTACAGACAGACGGACGTGCACATGATTCCAATATAGCCTCCATATATTTTGTATTTCTGCTTCTACATCTTATGAATTTTTACCTGCAGTACAGCTGGTGGTATGGAACTATAGGACAGGAGCTCCTCCAAATGTCTCTGTTCATAATTAGAGATGCCAATAGCTCGTAACTTTCCTGAAATAGTGGAATGAATAGTTTAGTTATTCTAGTCATACCAGTAAAGTGAAAATAATGCCTGTACCATAAAACCAGATCGTTTTTGTTTTACCCATATAAGTAACAGAAGCTATTTACTTATGTATGATGCATTTTAGTAGACTGGATAATTTCTGACACATTTCTATTTTTGAGATTTTATAAATGACAGACATATTGCATTATTAAGAATTCACACATCATAGCTGGTTGCTGGTTGTTCTTTTGAAGATAATGCCTTTAAATGATAAATACTGCTAGTATTTTAAGTATTTTAATTGTGTTTCCCTCTGCCCAAAAATTCTAGTGGAAATAAACCCTATTGCAAATACAACAGTTTTTTACTGTATTACCAAATCTTCCTATACAGTACTGTAAGATTATCATCTCTTGAATCCCCTTAACCTTTACCCTGCTGAATTTCTATAATGGACTGGTCCATCATTCAATTTGGGCAGCATCACTCTATATTTAAAGGGGTGTTCACTGAAAATTTACTGACTGAATAGCGAACAGTGCAAACCATGATCAGACTGCATGCATGTGCAGGCTGATCTTGGGTCTGCACTGTTCGCAAAGGCAGAATCAATTGCCGCCAGCAAGCTAAGGATTAAAGTCACACTGTGCCCTATTATAGCCAACATTCTTAAGCACATTAACAGTCATGTCCTTTCAGCTGCTCTTTTGCTAGGTTTAATGTCACATCAACACAATTAAAGGAGCCAACATTTGGCGACTTCCATGTTAAAAGAAGACCCCTTGTGCCATTATTTCAGTCATAGGTGGGCACCAGTGTAAAAACACTGCCCGTCCTTAAGATCTCACACTGAAGAATTGTACACTATAAACAAAATTTAAACACACAGCCATAAGGGGCAAGTGATTTGAAGTCAGCACTTTAATAGCCCAGCCATCACTCTCAGCTGCATCAGCTAAAATAAGTATAAATATAAAGCTAATAATACTAAATCTAGTCTACCTTCTTTTTGAAGATCCTCAAGGTCTTTCCAGCTTTCCTGTCTATGTTGAATATTTGACTGGTCCTCAGGTTTCTTGCCTTGTGTTCCAGGCCAATGTATTAGGTATAAATCAAAGTAATCAGTCTGCATATTTTCCAAAGACTTCAAGCAAGCTTGTCTACATTTACCTGCACCCTGATCTTTTGGCCCTGTAACATTGTACTTCATAAATATAATTTTGCTTGGAGAAGTCTTTTTATTGCTAAAGAAAAACTTATTATGAAATCTGACTGTCAACAATTTCTGAAAAGAACTAGAATGTGTCTGTAGGACACAGGGTGTGCCCCCTACTGGTACATTTGTCACAAATATGGGAAAATAATTCAAATGTTTGCAGTCTTAATGGGGTATAGCCTCAACAAACATTTTATGAAAAGGATTCATTATAAATTTTGAGCTATGAGAATCACAAACAAAAAATCCACTATTTTGGCTATTTCAAGGGCCATAACTCTGTAATAAACGCTAAGATTCTCAAGAAGAAGGCCAAGTGTGCAATGTCGCATCATGACAAAGACTCAAGCAAGGTTTCATGAATTTACATCAAATACTTGTTAGGCGCGTCACAAGCTGAAAATGTGCATTTTTGACTATTTCAGGGGCCATAACCCTAGAAATTGGGGGCGGACCCAGATGAAAAATAGAAGGTGCGCAAGTTCATATCACGATAAAGACTCATGCAATATATATTAAATACTTTTTGTGCTTTTTTTTACTATTTCAGGGGCCATAACTCTGGAAATAGAAACCACTAAAATGACCATTGTAAAATTGTTTTGTTTAACCTAAATTGTTAAAATTATGAATATCCCAGTTTCAGCTACTCCCCTGACTAGAAATTTACAAGCCTTCTTAGCTGGAATACCTAACTGTAAAAACCGTCACAGTTCCAAATAACTTCGTTATGTTTTAAAACCAGGGCCTATAATTCATCAAAGCTCTAGGTCTAAAACTTAGAAATTCAAAATGCTACATTTTCATTTTGCTCTGGCATTGAGGACAAAACACAGAATGCAAAGAAACTTTCTAGAGATCTTCATTCTACAACTAATGATGGACTGGCAAAATTTCTGCATTACGAATGTGCTCTATATTTCTGCAAACTGAATATCTGATGTTCTTTTAAAGTTTAAATTTCAGACTATAAATAATGATGAATGCAGTCTTTGAAGCCATTCAAGGCCAAACTGTTTCATTTGATGGTTATTCAATAGACATCCAATGTGTAAACTACATTCTAATATGCTTTTCCCTGTTAGAACTCTCTTATGCTAGAATGATGTCACGTTAACATGTGGTGATATCAAAATGTTTGTTGTGACAAAGAAAGCAATACTATATTTTATCTACTGTTTTAGATTAAGGGCATAATTATTAGAATCGAAATAATTTATAGCAAAACCGTGTTTTAACACTATTTATACACTTGGGCGGTAATACGCTGTACAAATAATTGTGCCCTCGTGAAATTATTACGCCTGACGTATAACCGCCCATCATGCATAAATAGTGTTAAAACACTCTTTTCTATAAATTATTTCTTAAATAATTGACTGAGAACACTCATATTACATTCTACATGTTACTTGAACAAAACATGTTAATAAGCTGTCAGACAAGCCTTTCAACTGTTTAGTTTTTTGTTGGGTTTAACATCCTTTCAACACAATTATATGTCATATGACAACTTCCCAGCTGTTCACAGAGGAAGACTCTAGGTGCCACTCTGAAGATTATTTCAGGCATGTGTCAGAACCTGGGTAAAACCACCAACCTTGCGCAAGCTATCTGGATAGCTTCCTCACAATGTCATGACAGAATTCTGCACCCCAAGAAAGGTTTCCAACCCACTGTGATGATGAACAAGTGCTTAGAAATCAACAACCTTAACCACTCAGTCAAACAGGCCTGCCAGGGAACCACAGAACCAGTGCGAAGAACGATAATCATTACATTAACTTCTTTTACTTTAACTGGATCTGTAACTAAAATCAGCAAAATAGACCTTTGAAACTACACACAGACATATAAAGACACTGTACCCAGCTTGCTTGTAATGAAGAGGTCTTCCCTCTGTAGACTGAACTTAGGCAGTAGGACCTTCAAACTCTCCCCGATATCACCCTCATTTCTGTAAACTGCTGCTGTGTCTGTTAGAGAAAATACAATTTACTTCAATCTTTTCTTTTTAAAAATATATCAAATCATGAGTTTCTGATATCAGAAAATTACGCATTATTGCATATGTATAGAGATTTAACCTTTACCATTTTTATTTAACAGTCAGGGGTGTAACTGTTTTAAGTTATGTAACCTATTTCAGTTACTTTTTCAAGCATTTTATAACCTGTATTAGTTATAAAATATTGTTAACTCGGGTAAGTTATTCAATAAAAGTCTTTTTGCTCTTCTCACAAAGTGACCTTTATAGTGAAATTAGTAGCAAACTGTGATTAATCAAATTCTCTTTTAGTCTGATCATGACCTGATAAGCATAATGGGATGTTAAGAGTTTTATAGCTTTAAAACTCTTGTGTAAAACTTTATCAGCCTTGCGTAAAATTTTTTACTGCAGAGCTGGAAAGATAAAACGTCAAGGATTCAGGTAATAATAGCATTAGTCACATTCAAAATACGGAATTGGCACAGGAGGGCTTTATAATATTTTATGATAACTGAAACAAGTTATGAAAGTATAAGCAATAACTCAAATGGGTTATAAACTGCGATAACTTTAAACAGTTACACTCCTGACTGTTTAAGGAAAACTGTAAACAGAATGCAAATTGTTGAGGGAACAATGCTTGGTCAACCATAATCCTGTCTAGGTTATTTCAAAGCAATGGAAAAGTAATCCTTTCTATGTTACTAATAATACAGGATAAGATGTTCATAGATCTAACAGTCCTCAAATCGTGTTCTTTGATTTTCACATATTTTTAGTCATCTATTGCATAATTTGTATGTTTGTATATATATACATATACAGACAGCAGAGAGTTTTCTCTAAACTTTATCAACACATTAATTTTCACCTTGTGAAATTCTGTGGCTTTTAACATAAAAAAAATTCATCCTTTTTTTTTGGATACATTTCAATGCGGAAAATGTCTCAACTTCCAAAGGACATTATTTTCTAGTTACTTCTCTTTTCAAGTCGCTACTCAAATCTATCTATCTGTAGTAATTATACATGATTTTTTTCCATGCCTAAGATTAAAACTACCTTAGTGAGTCACCTATGCCTACAGTAACAGCATTCCTGTCAAGATTCTATACAAATTATCCTATCTTGTTCTGAACAAATAGCAGAACACTTTGATGATGACTCAAGATTTATATGTAAGAGTTTCTGAAGATGTTTACAGAAGTGTAAATAGTCACCAATAGATCTGTATCCTGCAGCAAGCGCTGCCTCCAATGTTTGGAACACAAGATCTCTACCTCTCAATTTGAATGTTCCAACTGAAAAATTGAACAGTGAGAATAATTTCATTAGTAATACCTTGTTTCAGTTTATTTAGGTGTCACATACATTATTTTAGGAAGCAGATTTTAAAAACGACTAGCTTTTGACTGAAACCAAATGGGGCCAAAATTAAAAATATATTTGTTTGCTGTCTCCCTACCTACCCACTTAAAATGCTGCGCCCCCAAAGTTTTTATTGGTCAATGCTGGTCAAATTATTTTTTAAGTTCCGATTATGACAAGTGCCACATATATTTCAAGTAAGCAAAATAATAAGTAAGATACATTCTATTATTTAATTTCATCCTTTCATATGACATACACTGATTTGTTTTATTTTTACAGAAGAAATATTCTGTATATACGATCATACATGTACCTACCAGTAAAAGTATAATCCCCCCACCAAAAAAAAAAAAAAAAAAAAAAATAGAATTGCCTACCTACCTACCTAACTTTAAAAAGAAGGGTTGGGAGACAGCAAACAAAGACTTTTTTAAATGTAGCCTGGTCTATTGTCAAGACTATGAGGATTTTACATGCCTGCCTGTGTAAGACAGGGTTTTCCCTACCCGAGGGACAGTGTGGAATGGAAAACCGAGCGTTAGCGAGGTTTTTTATCCATGCTGTCCCAAGGGTAGGGAGAACACCAAAAACTGCTAAGTCAAAAAAGGGGCATAATTTAAAAAAAAAGCAAAGTAGAGTTATGGGACCTACACAGTGCATGTCAGATCATGACAGGGAACAAGTGTGTGAAGTTTCAATCCATTCCCATAAGTGGATACTGAGATACCAGCTTACATACAAAACCTTAACCAAGAATTTCTAAGTCAAAAAAGGGGCATAATTTTGTAAATAAGCAAAATAGAGTTATGGAACCTGTGCAATGTAGGTCAGTCTATCACAGGGAATAAATGTGTGAAGTTTCAATGCATTCCCACAAGTGGTTACTGAGATACCAGCTTACATACAAAACTTTAACCAAGAATTTCTAAGTCGAAAAAGGGGCATAATTTTGTAAAAAAGCAAAATAGAGTTATGAAACCTGTGCAACGTAGGTCAGTTTATCACAGTGTATAAGTGTGTGAAGTTTCAATCCATTCCCACAAGTGGTTACTGAGATACCAGCTTACATACAAAACCTTAACCAAATCGGGACGTCGACGTCGGTGCGGACGCAGACGCATGGGTGAGTCCAATAGCTCTACTATTCTTTGAATAGTCGAGCTAAAAAGCAAAATAGAGTTATGGAACCTGTGCAATGTAAGTCATTTTATCACAGTGAACAAGTGTGTGAAGTTTCAATCCATTCCCACAAGTGGTTACTGAGATACCAGCTTACATACAAAAAACTTAACCAAATCGGGACACTGACGCGGACGCACAGGCAAGTCCAATAGCTCCACTATTCTATAAATAGTCAAGCTAAAAATAAGTAGAAGAGTTGACACACCACAACACATGATAATTCAACAGGACGCGCATCACTCAATACGACAAGCATCAATATAGCCTTACTCATTTGGGATGACTAATAAAAGTCTTATTTTATGTTCTGATATTTATAGTTGTCATCCTTGTAAGCCTTACCCGTATCTGCATTTTACTGTTAGGAAAACGAAGACATTAAACAATGTTAAAAATCCCAAAAAGTCAAAATATATTGGTCAGACTTACTTGCTTTAATAAATTAGACATTAATATTCATGCAGAAACTGCAAATGGGTTGAATTTAATTCGTATTTTTAAATTTATCTTCGAAAATATGATGTGACAGGTGTGAGGAGATATCTACCTTGACAACAGTTTCAATAAACAGCTAAGACTGCCGATGACACTAAATTGCAGAAAAAACCCACAAAATATACATTCATAAAATGTCAGCGATGCAAGTTTATGCTTTAATGTCAATATCAATTCATTATCAGAGATGTAAATTCATTACAAATACATTGTACATGTACCAGAACACGTTCCCAATGGATTTCATGGGGGATTTCCTAACAGTAACAGAAATATGCAGAATAAGTTTGGACGTGACGGAAACAGCGACAGTCAAAAGTTATCATGCTGTCCTGAAACCTCCTATTATTTGGACTAGCAACAATACGACATGAAATTGTGAAATTAATGGCTGTCACATCAGCACATTGTCGTGAAAGCGACCTAAACTTTAAGCCTATACCACGTGTGACAGGTCCCGCGTGACACACCATGATCATGAGGCTGAGCTATTCATACTAATCCAATGCATACAGTTTGTTTTTTGTGACGTTCAAGCTGTAAAAGTCAGAAAATTAAACAGGCTGGTAACATTGCCCGATCGGGCTTACGACATAAAAAGTAATATTTCTTGAAAAATAATGAAGATATTTCTTTCAAACTTGGTCCATTTATTAAGCATAACAAATGATACAAATCAGAATAAAAATGACTTGGTTGCCTTCAGTTTTGGTAGAATTATTTCCCCTTTTCAGATTTTTATGACGCATAATCTTTGAAGTCCAAACAAATATGTTCTAATGCAATGTTTAAAACAGAAAACGGTTCAATGGCTTTCTATTGCCCCGAACATGTGCGCCAATACCTTTATTCTCAAGAAAGGAACCAAGATCTTATGTTGACACAAGTTTTTGTGCAAGTTTGATTAAATTCAAATCATAAATGAAGCTGCTATTGTGCAGACAAGGTCAAAATAGCTAATTCTGGCCCTATCAGGGGCCATAACTCTGGAACCCATAAAGGAATCTGGCCAGTTCAAGAAAGGAATCAAGATCTTGTGGTGATACAAGTTGTGTGCAAGTTTGGTTAAAATCAAATCATAAATGAAGCTGCTATTGCACAGACAAGGTCAAAATAGCTAATTTTGGCCCTTTCAGGGGCCATAACTCTGAAACCCATTATGGGATCTGGCTGGTTCAAGAAAGGAACTGAGATCTTATGGTAACACAAGTTTTGTGCAAGTTTGATTAAATTCAAATCATAAATGAAGCTGCTATTGTGCAGACAAAGTCAAAATAGCATATTTTGGCCCTTTCAGGGGCCATAATTCTGGAACCCATTATGGGATCTGGCCAGTTCAAGAAAGGAACCAAGATCTTATGTTGACACAAGTTTTTGTGCAAGTTTGATTAAATTCAAATCATAAATGAAGCTGCTATTGTGCAGACAAGGTCAAAATAGCTAATTCTGGCCCTATCAGGGGCCATAACTCTGGAACCCATAAAGGAATCTGGCCAGTTCAAGAAAGGAATCAAGATCTTGTGGTGATACAAGTTGTGTGCAAGTTTGGTTAAAATCAAATCATAAATGAAGCTGCTATTGCACAGACAAGGTCAAAATAGCTAATTTTGGCCCTTTCAGGGGCCATAACTCTGAAACCCATTATGGGATCTGGCTGGTTCAAGAAAGGAATTGAGATCTTATGGTAACACAAGTTTTGTGCAAGTTTGATTAAATTCAAATCATAAATGAAGCTGCTATTGTGCAGACAAGGTCAAAATAGCTAATTTTGGCCCTTTCAGGGGCCATAACTCTGGAACCCATTATGGAATCTGGCCAGTTCAAGAAAGAAACCGAGATCTTATGGTAACACAAGTTTTGTGCAAGTCTGATTAAATTCAAATCATAAATAAAGCTGCTATTGTGCAGACAAGGTCAAAATAGCTAATTTTGGCCCTTTCATGGGCCATAACTCTGGAACCCATTAAGGAATCTGGCCAGTTCAAGAAAGGAACCAAGATCTTATGATGATACAAGTTGTGTGCAAGTTTGGTAAAAATCAAATCATAAATAAAGTTGCTATTGTGCAGACAAGGTCAAAATAGCTAATTTTGGCCCTTTCAGGGGCCATAACTCTGGAACCCATAATGGGATCTGGCCAGTTCAAGAAAGGAACCAAGATCTTATGGTGATACAAGTTGTGTGCAAGTTTGATTAAATTCAAATCATAAACGAAACCACTATCGTGCAGACAAAAAAATTGTGGACGGACGACGGACGGACGACGGACAAAGGGCGATCACAAAAGCTCACCCTTTCACTACATGATTTACCCTACATATATAGAATAAAGGTATTGGGGCACATGTTTGGGGCAATAGAAAGCCATTGAACCCTTTTCTGTTTTAAACATTGCATTAAAACAATTTTTTTGGACTTCAAAAATCATGCATCATAAAAATCTGAAAAAGGGAAGTAATTCTAACAAAACTGAAGGCAACACAGTTATTTCTATCTTAATAAGCATCATAATTATGTCGTCTGGAATCTGTCAAGTATTCCATTTTCTACAGAGACTTTTTATGAAGCTGTGTCCGAAGATGCCGCAGTATGGACCTCTTTCACCGTATTTATTCAGCTGACCAACAGTAGGCCCAGCGAAATTAGAATTTGGAGACTTGAACTCGAATTATACAAGTCAATGGCTGGATATATTCCGAAATATTTAAGATGTGTTTTGTATAATAGGGGGCCTTAATTCAAGACCTAGATGTGTTTTGCTTACAGTAATTTTGCGTTTTTTTGCATTTTGATATCACTAAGAATAGCAATAAATGTATGCAAAGAAATAGTATGTTACACAATGAGTGTACAACTAAATACAGGACGTTGCTCGGAAATCGCAACATTTTATATCATTTCATATAAATGTTGATTGCAAGTTTAAGTAACAAGTTAAAGTATTTTGTCAGTTTGATTTAATTTATCAAAATTGGCCCTTTGTATTTGTGGATTATAAAAGGTGGTCAATTAGGAAAAGACAATCAAACTAAATATTAAAAAACAAACTTTAATTGATTATTTAGATTAAAGAGGTGTTGTTAATTCAATCAATTGTTGATTATACTGCTATTTCTCAAATCGGCACTCGGGCATCATTAAAGATAATTATCGGCCAAACACGTGGTGTTAATTTATGATAACGTGTCAAACAACAGCCATCACATAGATAATTGGCATAACACGTGTTGCTGATAAGATGCCGGCATTTTGGCACTTAGCAAAGGCATGAAGTTTGATTGATTATTTCATCAAATAATCACATTTAATATAACAGTTCCTTTGATTTGGCCGCCTGTTAATTTCTGAATATTCTTTACATTTTTTCAGACAAAAAAAATAAATTTAAAAATGAAATACACTAGTCTATCAATATCGTATGTTATTTTTACAATTGTTAATTGTAGTGCTGTCATTGATTGGGTCTTAGGCGTATCGACGATACCGATATACCAGAAGACAAATATCGACGATACATCGATATATTGATTATTAAGTTAGATTAACGATCTATTTGTTCATATAATACTATATACCTTCCTGTAAATGCTATTTTAAGTTCTGTTGCCTACTTTCCATATTTCTGTTTGATTGTGTTGTATTTGTATTTATGAAATAAAAGAAATACATAAAAATTAATAACATCTTTCATTTTTATTTTGCCTTCACTCCTTTTTTGCATTCATCCAAATTTACAACTTTGTGAACTTCAGTTGTTTTTTAGGGTCTGAGTGTTTATTTGGGTAGTTTTTTCTCCCTGTAAAATATCGATTTTTGAAAATGGGAATCGATAATCGATCGACAAAAAAAAATCGTTGATACATCGATATCGTTTCTATCGATGACAGCCCTAGTTAATTGTATTGTAATATTTTATTTGTATCATAAGCATAACTCAGTTTTGCATTACTGTTGATCCATTATTTATACAACATTTTCAATAGGAGAGATCGTGTTTGTATACAAATCCGTTGTATATTCTATTTTTAGAACTGATAAGACAAAGATCGGGTGGGCAGACGCCGAGCGTCCATGTTTTTCTGTTAACAGAGATGTTTTTCTAACGGCTTAAACTTTCTTAAAACACAAATGATATCAATAATTTTTTGATCAATGGAAAGAATATAAAACAAGCAATTATTTATGATAACTTTTAAATATTATTTTGATATAAAATGGATTCATTATGAACGCTAAGTTTGGAGCATCGCTACGCCGCTATTAAAATCAAATGTCATTTAAAACGGTTATTCATTTTCAAAAAATATTTGAATAAGAAAATATGAAAATCATAAGCATTTCAAAACTTTTTGAATTTTTAAAATCCATATATGAACGAAAAAGTTATTTAAAATTGAAAATTCCGATCCCATACACAAACGATGTAAAAACATTTTGTTTTGCCCACCGCCAGATAAACAGGTGTTGATGCGTGACGTCAGGGCGATCTCTCCTATATTTTACGAAACTTGCTCTAATGCATTCACAATCATAAGGGACATAATTCAATTAGCAGGCTGGTAACATTGCCCGATCGGGCTTAAGGCATAAAAAGTAATATTTCATGAAAACTAATGATGCTAATTTTTTCAAACTTGGTCCATTTATTAAGCATAACAAATTATACAAATTAGAATAAAAATAACTTGGTTGCCTTCAGTTTTGGTAGAATTATTTCCCCTTTTCAGATTTTTATGACGCATAATCTTTGAAGTCCAAAAAATATGTTCTAATGCTAAGTTTAAAACAAAAAAAGGGTTCAATGGCTTTCTAATACTCTAAATTATTGCGCTAGTACATGAATTTTTACATTTTACTCTGCTTTCACTTACAACATCATAGAGAAATGTTAGTTTAAAAAAAATGCTCATACATCTGCACTAGAAACGAAGTATTAATCCTAAATATATAGAATAAGGGTATTGGCGCACAAGTTTAGAGCAATAGAAAGCCATTGAACCTTTTCTGTTTTAAACATTGCATTAAAAACATAACTATTTTGGACTTCAAAAATTATGCATCATAAAAATCTGAAAAAGGGAAGTAATTCTAACAAAACTGAAGGCAACAAAGTTACTTCTATCTTGATAAGCATCATATGTTATGCTTAATAAATGAACCAAGTTTGAAAGAAATATCTTTATTATTTTTCAAGAAATATCACTTTTTATGTCGTAAGCCCGATCGGGCAATGTTACCAGCCTGATTAGGTATAATTTTTAATCCGTTGTAGTTACCTCCTGTGCTGCGATTTTCAAACCGACCTACATTATTTTCTTTCTTACTTACCTGTACCAGGAAGGTCTAATACGTCTGTATCTAAGTTCTCCATGTTCTTACTTGGGTTATTTTGATTTTAATTAAGGCAGTGGCTACGATTACGGTACCTTAATCCTAGCCTCCGGTTCTAGGATTACGGAAGTTCCGTATTCCTAGACAACCCTATGAGGATAGGCTAGGATTACGGAAGTATTTAAGAGACATCAAAAATATGTTAGGACATGCATAAATGATGTTGTAAACTTCTTATTTCACTTTATTAAAATAGCGATTTTTGATGGCTGCCTTATTATTCCGTGTTATCTATCCGCCATTTTGGGTTAGTATAATCTTAAACGCTATATTAATGGCGGCCCGCGGAAATATTATAGAAATATGAGGGTAAAAGTTAGGTTTAAAAAAATATTCTATACTTTGATTTTTTTTATTTATATCGTCGCACCACGTAATTTTACGCACACCTATTTCGACGCCATTTTTGTTTTGACCTCGTTCTCGATTAACGTGGGGTTTCCAATGACGTAATTACTCGGTGTAATGACAGAAAACATCATGGTTACTTTTACCGATAAAAAAGTTGGAAAGTTCAGGATTTGAAGATATTTATCAGCTTTCATTTACCCTATACATGATTTTTAATGTTTCTACTAATGCACATTTTCATCCATTTTAAAAATGTCTCTGTGGAAGCTTAGATTAAAAAAGTTACTGGAAATTTTGTTGTACGTCTGCAGCCGACTTTGGTGCTATCAAGGTCACATCACTGCCATGTGACATATGTAGTCGCACTATTTTATGCACTGTTTTGGAAGGTGTACGCATTATATATCAGTGCGATCATTACTACACACTTCGTTTTTTTTCTCTTGTCAAGTAGGCTGCGAACACTGGGTTCATCTAAAGTTTTGTAAAAAACAAAATGTGCCAAATTCCTCTGTAAACACTGCAGTCCAGAAAAATGAAAGAAAAAACATCAGACAGTGTGTATTAAAAAAGCAGAGTGATTATTTATGTTTTAGCCCCTTATCTGCATGAATGTTAAAATGTTTTCAGATTTATTTATATCATTTGACCTTAATATTGATTATCTACTTGCATCTGCTTTTGTGTCAAGTTTTATTGCAGCATCCATGACAGTTATGGTGTAGCACATTACTTACAGTGGTTGCACAAATATTTAAGCCAATCAAAAGCTTCGTAACAAGTATCATGTAAGATGCGTCGAAATAGATGTGTTAGAAAAAAGTATGGCCGACCACACTAGTTGTTGTTTACCTTTTGGCAGTCAGTTGTTTAGAATAAGATGTTATTGGTATGATTCAATGCATAAAAGGTTAGTGCATAAGCAACATCTAATAGAGTCACGTATGATACTGAATGAAAAAGCGCGACCATGTTGCTTGTTATGTGCGTCGAAACTGGTGAGTCTGGGATAACCATATTGTATGTTATTAAAGACCATTTGTGTTGATTTGATGACAAAAATTGCAGGTACATATGAAACATAGATAATTCTATAAAATTTCCGCGTGCCACCATTAAGATTATACTAACCCAAAACAGCGGATCGATAGCACGAAATAATAGTGAAATAAGTAATTTTACAACGTCATTTATGCATGTCCTAACATATATGTGATGCCTCTTAAATACTTCCGTAATCCTAGCCTATCCTCATAGGGTTGTCTAGGAATACGGAACTTCCGTAATCCTAGAACCAGAGGCTAGGATTACGGTACCGTAATCGTAGCCACTGCCTTTAATTAAAGGTATACTGTTCAAAAATACGTTTAAATCATTATTTTTGGGGGTAATAAGTCAGACCGCGACTAGACACTTCCTAGAAATTTCCTGTATACTTACGTCCGATTATTGGCATTTCCTTACAAGTGACAGATGATAACTTTATCATTTTCTTTATTGAAATTTAGAGGTTCAAAGTCGTTGGCCTCAAATAATTACTGCATGCATGCATGTGGTGAAATTTTGTCATTTGTTTACATACGCACCGTGTAAGCGTTTGTCAACCAGGAGCGCATAATTGATTAGGTAAAGATTGTAGCATATTTTCTTACTTTTATGTCTTTAATATTTGTTTGCATAGAAGTTAATGTGTTTTTTTGATAATTTATACATGTAATTTTGTATTCTTGATGTAAAATATACCTTCATAACATGCCCTTGTTTGTGAACGATATCCCGATAAGTGAAATAGAAACCGGACAGATGCTAGTGCAGTCGAAAATTAAGTGGCGTTTCAGATGTGCTGTCAGAGGAATGGTCTCCTAGATCTTTCAGCCATCATAACGACTGAACACTAAGGGTGCACAAAGGATGACTAGGGAGCACAAAGGACCATTAAGGGGCACAAAGGAAGCGGTATATGTAGCAATCTCTTGGATTAGTCCAACTAATTGTACGTGAGTCGCGATATTGTGATAGTTTTTGCATAGGTCAATATCTCTCCACCACGTACAACATAGAAAGGACCTTTTCTGTGTTGAACCTTCCGCGAAGATTCTACACAGCGATTTTAAATTCGCATTTTAACTATTAAAAAACACCTGGAAAGAATATCCATTATATTCTTCCATTCAATTGATTTTTATGTGAATAAACTGCAAAACACGAGTTTGTCACTGTTTTAACAGTGCACCCTAATGTTTACACTAATTTTACATGGCTCCAATTCGTGTCACGTGATCGGTAACGACCAGCCGCACTGTCAACTCACTGCCTGTACTGAGTGTAATGGCAGACAAGTAAATAATGCGAGGTAGCCAAAATGAAACATTGTAGTGTTTACGTTTTATTAACATATTTTACTGTTGTGTTTAAACCATAAAATGATCCAATTTTATTTTGTTTTACGATTTTATCGTTTAAGTATATTGTCTGATCGTGTTTTTACCCAAAGAACTATAAAATACACAGAATGGCAGCTTGGGATAATCCCGCGTCATCTCGTGTTAACGTGTTATCTTATTTCAAAGCGTTTGCCGACTTGATCAATCATGATCAAATCAAAGACGCTTACTGAAGTATAAAACTGGTGGTACGCCCGGCACGTAATAAACCAATTTGAGTCCTTTTTCAAACGAAAACTGTTGATTTCTCAGACTTTCCTTCCCTGTGTAGAAAATACTAATAACATTAAAAATGCACCATTATCATGATAAACAAATGATCCGAAAGTAACCTTATTTCAAAGCGTTTGCTGACTTGATCAATCATGATCAACAGACGCTTACAACGAGATCTCATTCAGTTGTCAGGGGATGTTGGCGAGATTTGCTCTATATGCCTCTGTTTATTTTATAGCTCTTTGTTTTACCTAAATCTATATTCACCACAGAAGAAAAGGTTTGTCTGATCGTGTTTTTACCTAAATCCATATTCACTGTGACAGAAGAAAAGGTCTTTACTGGTTTTGAATTTGACGTAAAGAGAGGGATTCTGCCCAATCATTAAATATCTCAGAATCAGTTCTGACGTCAAATTATTTGGACTATCTCTCGGATGAGACCCCGGGCCGTGGAGACTATTTCTACAGAATGAATTACAGCGTCACCTTCTTATGAAAGTTAGTTACACACTTACATTCATTCCGTATGCTCCTTCTACAAATATCTGGATCTTGAAGTTGAAAAATAAAACCGAAATTCACAGTTATCAAACGGTAGACTTCTTTTCCCATGCATTTTTATATCTTTTTTAAATGTTACAAAAATATTCCAATGGGGTATTTAATGATTATGATTACTTACCAACTCTCAGTTATTTCATGGCAAATCATATTATTGACAGAATGAGTCAATGAAAGGTGTTGATGGATGTTGACTTTAATTCTCTCAAAGCAGACCATGTATTGATTTTCCTGGCTACTCTTTACAAAACTGTATCAGGCTTGATGAAAATTGGTGTTTAAGATACTAAAAAGGAATTCAGAGTCCACAGTTCAAAACTAAACATGTCCTTAGAGGCCCTTTTGTGGCTGCTTAGGGGTTGTTACTGGTACTGAATAAAATGAAAAGAAGAAATAAACATCCATATTGACAAAAATCCTCCTCCCCCCCCCCCCCCCCTCACACACACCTAAATTTAACCAAGGCGAGCGCGAAAAATCCCCATATATTTTGTTGAATAAAAAATCCTAAAATTGAATAATTAAAGATTAAACATAAATTTTAAATTCGAAAGATAAAAATTTATCAATTTTTAAATGGAATGAAGTAAAAATTTTGATATAATTGAAAAAAATGAAAGAAGAGGATTTTGTCTGCCTTGGTTAAATTGAGCACGGGTTTTTTTCCCAGGAGATTTTGTCTGTATCCCAAAAGTTCTTGCTGTATGTGATTCACATACAACTAAACAATATTATGTAGCCTTCTAGGGAAAGCTTTCAAAAAAATATTGAAATACATTAGATCTGTTGTATACTAACCATTTCTAATAGTATTTCATCTAATAATTAACTTTTTTTATTAGAAAGTGTGTACATATATTGTGTGTAGCTTAGTGCTGTGAAACTTACAAATTTTACACCTCTAGTAGAGATAGTACCTAATTTTTGTCGAGCCCGCTTGCGGATGCGAAGACATAGTTTTCCAAATGGCTGTTCGGAGTATGTGTGTGCGTCCGTCTGTCCGGACTTGTTTGTCCAGACCATAACTTTGACATGCATGGAGCAATCTTGTTTATATTTGGCGTGAATGTTAACCTCAGTGAGACGGAGTGTCGTGCGCAAACCCCAGGTTCCTGTCTCAAAGGTCAAGGTCACACTTAAAAGTCAAAGGTCAAATTCAAATATGACTTTGTCCGGAGCATTTCTTCTTCATGCATGGAGGTATTTTGATGTAACTTGGCACAATTGTTCATGTCATGCGCAAGAACCAGGTCCGTAGGTCTAAGGTCAAGGTCACACTTAGAGGACAAAGGTCAGATACAAGAATGACAACTTTCCGGAGCATTTCTTCTTCATGCATGGAGGGATTTTGATGTAACTTGGCACAAATGTTTACCACCATGAGACGGAGTGTCTTGCGCAAGAACCAGGTCCCTAGGTCCAAGGTCAAGGTCACACTTAGAGGTCAAAAGTCAGATACAAGAATGACTTTGTCTGGAGCATTTCTTTTTGATGCATAGAGGGATTTTGATGTAACTTGGCACAATTGTTCATCATCATGAGACGGGGTGTCATGCGCAAGATCCTAGAATTACTTCCCTTTGTTGTTACTATAAATAGCTTATACTTGTAACTTTCTTATTACTGGTCGTAGGGAAAAATCAAGACCACTTTTCTGTAGTACAACATGCATGTTACATCCAGTTTTCAGGTGAATTTTGACCTATCTCTACTGGTGAGGATTTTTATGTGGACGTAGAATTTTTTTTTTTTTTTTTTTTTAAAATTTACGTCCCTTAGTTGTTACTTTAAATAACTTATATTGTAACTTTTTGCAATCTCTTTTTTATTTGGCATAAATATTTGCCTCAATGAGACAGGGAGTGTCATGTGCAACTCCCATTCCTTTTGACAGCTGGCGGGCTTGACATGTTGCCCGTGGGCATCTAGTTTTTCAAAGCATAGGTATGAAGTTAAAAAGCTTTGAAATGCATGCAAATGTCCATATATTTCTCAAAAATAGATATATTTATAATATTTTAACCAGAAGTGCATAGTTATGATCATTTAATATTTTCATTATATAGTAACATTTTGTGATCAAGGAAATGTAACTCTTCTTTGACATGTAGAGCAGAAACATCAAAGGAAATAATAAAATATTGGATATTTTTTATTTGTTTGAGTGTTTTTCATTTTACATTCAGCAGTGATCTGAATTGCTAGACAATTTGGTCCATTGTACTGTTTGCTGAAATATAGGACACCTGGAACAGTCAGATAACCTTCAAATATATGCAGTAGCAGAATGCAAATATTTTAGCTCTGTCCAGGAGTCGAACCCAGGACCTCTCACACCTAAGGCAAGCACTCTGTCATTTCGCTAACACATCAGAGTCTGTAGCTACATGTAGGCTGTTTAAGTGCTCCATTATTCTCCACCCAACTACATTATGCAGGCCTCCTAGTGAAACCTTTAAAAACCTTTAATTTCAGAGCAAACCTTTAAAACCTTTAAATCTTCTGAAAAAACCTTTAAAACGGCCAAATAGCCTGTAATTTTCACTCAAAACCTATATTTTTGTTCAGACTGCTTGCCGTGCCAGTTTAAAGCAAGTAATGGTTATACTACTGTATTTCTTCCCCACTTTTAAGTGTTGTTATTAGGATACTGCTTGTGTATCTTTCATCTTGAGTTTTTCAGAATGCTGTTGTGTTCACCAGACCACATATATGTAGTAAATACCTAATATATATATTATGTGTTTTCAACGAGAATTCCGACAAAAATAGCCTTTATTTACTCTTTATTTTTTAATATTTTACACTAAAAGACCTTTATTTCCATAGATTGGAGCCTTTATAAAAACCTTTATTTTTGTTCAGGCCTGCTAGGAGGCCTGATTATGTGAACTGGAATAATTTAGTGACAAAGACTTGTTTGGGGTACTCCGGATATATATAATAATCATATTAACTTTGTAAGCAAATGGTGATTTTTGTTTTGTGTAAAGAAAAAATATAATCTAATTTTCCAATATTTTCCTTTTTTTGGGCATGTTTTTAGAACTGGCAGTACCAGTGAAATATAACAGCGAAAACAGCAAGCTTTGTCAAAAATTTCAGCAATGATTTTACAAGTTTGGGGAGGATTTCAATCGATAGGAAATTACAGAATTTCATAAACTAAATACCTCTCTGTGTCACACAGTCACTAGCATTGGCTGTCAGTTACTTAATATTATGTATCATTCATTCATTCATTCCAATGATTTCTAGATATAAATTCCATTGTTTCCATTTTTAGCTCACATGAACACATAGTGCTCGGGGTGAGCTATTGTGATCACTCACCGTCCAGCGTCCATCCTTCCGGCATCCGTCCGTCCACACTTTCCTTTAAACAACATCTCCTCCTGAACCACCAGTCCAATTTTGATGAAACTTCAGAGGGATGTTCCTTGGATAGTTTTTCTTTAAAAATTGTTCAAAGAATTAAATTCCATACAGAACTCTGATTGCCATGGCAACTGAAACAAAAAAATCTTCTTGTCCAAAACCACAGGTCCTACAGCTTTGATATCTGGTATGTAGCATCATCTAGTGGTCCTCTACCAAGATTATTCAAATTATCCCCCTTGGGTCAAATATGGCCCCGCCCTGGGGGTCACATGGTTTATATTGACTTGTATGCCCTGGGGAAAACTTTGAAAATCTTCTTGTACAAAACCCCATGGCCTAGGGCTTTGACATTTGGTATGTGGCATCGTGTAGTAGTCCTGTACCAAGATTGTGTAAATTACAAAATTCAAAGTATGCAAAGAACTCTTGTGCGGTCTCTACCTCTAGAAATGGATAGGGAAGTCAATGTTTAAGGGAGAGGACAACCTTAAGCTTATAAAGCTTCCTGTCCAATCCTTTATTGTATATTTGTAATCATGTTGTAAAAATATTGCAAAATAAAATATGTTTAAACCAAGTCAATGTTTAATACTGCAAGTTTAGACATTTAATGACTCCTAAGACAACCAAAAAAAATAGTAATGAATTTCTAAGAAACCTTTTGTATGCAAGTAATTGTTTCATCATAGAATAATTATTGTGTGTAGCAATTTTAGAGGATATTAACGTCCAATTTTACAGAATCCCCAGAATAGACCTTCCTATTGATTGATTAAAGTTCTAGTTACTGAACATTTCAGAACTTTTTTCTGACATTTCTTGTCTGCCTTGAAATCTCTTCAGTTTGAATTCAGCAAAATGGAATGTTTATGAACAGAAATTTGATTCACAATTTGACAAACAGTATGGTGAAATTGGTTAGGTGCAGCCAATGAATGGAACTAATTTATTTCATTTGTTACACTTTAACAGTTGCATTGCGAGCACTTCATGAATTTATGTGGTGAAAGTGTGAGGAGACAAGTATTCCCTTGCACAAAGTGGTCTGCCAGAAATATTCTATCATTCCATCTGCCAAATTATTTAACCATTGTATTTTCTTTTCCGAAAAAAAACTGTTGTAATTTAGAAACAAGAGTAGTGGTTGTGTTTAAAGTTACTTAGTAAAGTCTAATATATTTTGAGAAGAATTTCACATGTACAAAGGCAGATGCATTAGCTAATGTGCTTTTTCAATAACTTGTCAGTGACATCATAATTATGGTAGTATGATGTTTGCGAGACAAAGTAGGCAAGACTGTGTATCAAAATAACAGTTGGCAAGTGATTTTGCCTTTGCGACATCCGTGCAGGCTGATCATAGTCTGCACTGGTCGCTATTCTGAGTCAGTAAATTTTCAGTGAACACCCCTTTGAATAGTATGTGGAATTGCCCAAACTGAATGATGAACCAGACCATTTTAGAAATTTAGCTGGGTAAAGGGTCAGCTTTTCGGATATAGGTTCGAATCTGACATAAAACTTTGTCTCATGAGTTTTGATTTTAAATTTCTGTTGATATGATTTATATCCAATTGTAGTTTGATTTCGGTTATTGTAATGTGATTTTATATTGGATTTTAGATTAATTAGAAATAAACAAACTGTTCTAGACTTGAGTGTTGAGACTATGCACTGGGGTTTCTGAACCTACTACGTGTCTTAGAAATAGAGGAGGAAACAGTGATGCATTAAAGTAATTACATAGAAGCTAAGAAAGTTATTAGAAATCAAAACAGCATTCACTTGAACCAGTCAGCTGTTTTCATGTAAGAGTCTGCAGTAATGTTTCAACGCCTGAAGTCTCTACCAGTTGCACTACATTTTCAATAAAGAATAAATTTCTACATTATATATGAATTAGTAAGTAAGGAAATTGTCTGCAAAATTTGAAAGTAACGTTTAACTCCTGATTTACCATTGAAAAGAAGTCTGATGAAGCACATTCAAGATATCATAGAAGCACAGTAAGTACTGGCATCCATGTTTAGCACCATTTGGCGAATTTGCTAAAGTCAGTCCTCAATCAAGGGTCATTCACTGCCGATCTAGTACCATATATTTCACCCATTTAATAATGGACAAAAATTCCTGAAATAAAAGGAGAATGCGATGAAAGACAAACCTGTGGTCTAAAAGCAATAAAAGACAACCTGTGGTCTAAAAGCAGTGAAAGACAACCTGTGGTCTAAAAGCAGTGAAAGGCAACCTGTGGTCTTAAAGCAATGAAAGACAACCTGTGGTCAAAAAGCAGTGAAAGACAACCTGTGGTCTAAAAGCAGTGAAAGACAACCTGTGGTCTTAAAGCAATGAAAGACAAAGACAACCTGTGGTCTAAAAGCAGTGAAAGACAACCTGTGGTCTAAAAGCAGTGAAAGACAACCTGTGGTCTAAAAGCAGTGAAAGACAACCTGTGGTCTAAAAGCAGTGAAAGACAACCTGTGGTCTAAAAGCAATGAAAGACAACCTGTGGTCTAAAAGCAAATGCAGTGGTCCATTGGTAACACTGTCTATGAAACAAGGGGTTGAACTTGAGTTTCAGTGGCCACTACATCAACTAAAAATTACTAACATCCATATATAGATGCTCTAGACCTGGCATGCTGAAACTTCTGGCATTTGAGCATCTTCTGTGAACCTTAAACTAACATTACTAACAGTCTTGTGGGGCAGTCATCCATATGGGCAGCTGTAAATAAACATACAAACATACCTTCGGCTGATTATTCATATCGATTATTTCATTGTAAAAATAAAGGGTGATTAGGGTGGCCATGTATATTTATATGGAATTAGTTTGTTTACAGAGCATTATCAAAGTATGTATACTTACATTTGATCAGTTAAAACTTTCCAATACACTAATTTATAATTTCACAAATTTATAATTCCACTTTCTCATGCAGCTGGTGTTTTACGTACACTCCTTTTCAATAATAGGTTGTGCCTCATTATGTATTATAATACAAAGGTCAACCATCGGGGTCAAGTTGTGTCTACTATACAACCTCCCTACTACAGACGCGTTTCAAGCCCGCCCACTTAGCTCAGTAGGGAGACCGCAGATCTACGTAGCGCGGGGTCATGAGTTTGATCCCCGGGCACGGAGTATGTTCTCCATGACAATTTGCTAAAAAACATTGTGTCTGAAATCATTCGTCCTCCATGCCTGATTCATGTGGGTAAATAATTAATGGCAGTTACTTGTTGAGAACAGGTTTGTACTAGAACAGAATCCAGGAACACTAGTTAGTTAACTGCCAGCTGTTACATAACTGAAAATTTGATACTGTTGAAAAACAGTGTTAAACACAAAACAAACAGACACATTTCAGTAAACCGAACAAAGGAGTAGCTATAGCATCCCATCCCAAAATATTTCATCACAATTTTTTTTTACCATTAAGCAGTATAACTCAAGGATGTTTGGTTCTTAATTTGAAATGTATAGAACAAACAAATTTGTGCAAAAAAGATGAAATATCTATGCGTACATGTACCTACAAAATGTACCTAAGCCTCGAAGGAGGGGAAACAAAGATATTTTTAAGGTTGACCTAAAGAATTGCAACCTGTCTGTAACTGACAGCTAGAGGCATAGCCTGATCAATTTTGATGTTACTCAGGGGGAGGGTGTGGGAGGACTAGACTATCTGTTACCATGGAACAAATTTTAGATTCATAATTAAATAAAACAACTTGAGATCTCTTTCCTATCTCGTTTTTGGTACACTGTCTGTAAATGGTATTTATATCCTCTAAAATGTTAGCCTTTCCTCTCCTTAGTCTGGTAAGGTCAGAACTATTTACCGTTGTCTAAGGTTAAATACGCCTGCAAGGAAATTGCCAGTTTGGTCTGTTTTCTCAGTAGTTACAGCAGTGCATGATACTTTATATTACGATTCAGGATCCATTAAAATATTTTGTCAATAAACGCAGCTGTATGGAGAATATATTATATCTTCCTAATGTCCCCGCTGATTTTTTTCCAATTTTAACGCCCTCAGGCTATCCATTGCAAGTACATTTTGTATGTCTGAGGTGTTTCTGTAATGTCGTGATCGCGGCAGCTGATTTTTGGATTTACATTATTGGAAATTTTGCATTATTCCTACGAGGGTTTAAGATGACAACTTGATCAGCAATTTCCTATAGCCTTAATGTACAGTCTGCACAGGAGCCTTTTGAAAGCTAGCCAGATTGAAAAAAAGGAGTGGATAGAACTAGATTTTTTTTTCTGGTAGCATATGGACAGTGATTTGAAGGATTGTACTAATATTTAGAGGTATTATGATTGTTTGTGTTTGTTTTGAAATGTGTCAATATGCCATTCCAATTAGTTAGGGCGACACATGAAACATGGAATGAATTGTTTGCCTTTTGTGTCAACAGGAATTCTTATAATTTTCGCACCCTTAATGCAAAAAGGTGCCATAGCCTTCTTTATCAGCACATGGTACCTTTTTTGCTTGAAGGGGGCATAATATTGCTGGATGATTTAAAGGGGCGTGCCTGCAGATTTTTGTCTTCTTTTTTTTTTGTAATTTAGTGTAAGCATTGTAAATAGGATCATGTGAACATTATTAAGTGAAGTCAAGGCATACACTTAGTCTGTAAAATACATAGAAAAGCTATAGACTTTTATTACTTAAATCACAGAAAATAGAAATAGTTCAACTTTTTCTTAATATCATACTTATAAATTATCAACTCGATAAAACTACTGGTGAATTATTTCTTATATAATGATATATACATTGTTATCTGGGTTTTAATAATGTTTAAATATTTTGATGCAGTGCCACTTTAATTTTTTTTTTTCAAGAAACACATTCTCAATGGCATAATTGGTCACTGAATATTCAAATATGCAGTATTTTGCATTTGTACATGTTACACCAACTTTTGTAATTACACACACGTGCAATTTTGTAATTGGATACTATAGTATAGAGCCAAATAATGTGTATACAGTGTCACGCAATATTAAGTTGAATCTAATTACAGTGTTAAAATGTTATTATATAGTCAGATACTGTTAAATCGGACAATTTTTATGTGAGGCTAATAAACCTTGGCCAGATTTAAAAAATAAATGTAAGTGGTTCACATTGTACATGCATTTGTAAAATATTACAATATAGTGAATATACAGTCATGTTACTGGCATCTTTCTGAGACAAAGTGCTATTTATAACATTATCCTGCATGTATATTTTTCTCTTGCAAGCAGCGATTGGCATTAATTTTGTACTGTGTGATTGCCCATTTATATATATTTCCATATTGGGTATGCACAATATATTCCGTTTTGTATAATGCAGCAACTTTGATTCAAATCCCCATGTTAATAATAGAAGCTGTTGATCCAAAAAAGAATTGGCACGAAATTAAATGCAAACAAATGAATGACTCGAAGTTTCTGCATATATGCTTATTAGAATTAGTTATTGTCTTCAGGGTTTCACCGATTTTGTATGGAAGTTGTCCATTTCTTGCAGGGATTCATGAATACTTAGTAGCATTATGTTAATTGGTCATAAACACTGTTGAAAAATTCATATTAATGTACCGTGTTCATCAAATATAAATTGAACACAGAATTTCAATGATTTACAGTTTTTACTAACACCTGTTACATGCTTTTCAGTATTGGTTATAATTAAGCACATACTCATAAACATGTATGTACTTTCACTTTCATATTCATTCTAAAAGACTGCATGCCAGGATATATTTAAACACATTTCATTTCTACTTTCATTTTCATATTACTTTAGGAATTTGCCACTAATGAGCTGGCACTTATTTTAAACTGTTTTTTTTTTAAGTCTATGTCATTTTCCAAATAGTTTTAGAACTCTGGTAATAGTTTTTGCTTTTAAAAACAGGACATTTTGATATGGTGCTCGAGATGTTTAAAATGTTCACCGTACGAAAGAGGAAGAACAGTAACGATTATTTACCGAGGTATTTAAACTTGTGGGCAGGTAAAATACATGTTCAACTATCTGATTTATGTTGGTGGTTGGTCTTTCATGGACTTTTAATGAGCAACAAAAAATCATTATTAAAATTTGTTTGAGCATGTTCTTTGGCTTTATGTCTTTTTTGAAATCTCAAAGTATTAAAGAAAAATTTTAATAGATATAAGATTTTGAGTAAGGTAAAACATTCAGTTTCGTTTTCTAATCGGATTCTTGTTAAGACTAATATTTACAAATTATATATTGCTATAAAATAGTGAATCTTTAAGGGGCACACTCCATATTTCTCAGCTAAACCTTACATTGCTAAATTTCTATAATGTGCTTGACATAATGTCCATCTTTCCATTTGGACAGTACCTTTAACTTTTAAAAGGGGTGCTTACCAAAAAGATACTGACTGAATGGCGAACAGTGCAGATTATGTTCAGACTGCATGGATATGCAGGCTCATCATGATCTACACTGGCCACAAAGGCAGAATCAATCCTGTCCAGTTTGATAAGGGTTAATACTACTAAATAGTTTAAGAAAGGCGTTCATTACCTAGTAGTTGGTATAATGTTTGTAAAAATGGAAAAAGCAAGGTGTTCGATCATTATTATTTAGTTTAGTTTCTCCTAGCAAGACAATGGGAATAATTTTGGGACCACATTTCTTAGTCTGTGTACTTTCTCCTCATTTTACAGTGACATCAGAATCCTGTAGCACCTGGTGTGATGTATATATATTCGTACAACATGCCCAGTAGCTGGCTACTTTTGGTTAGTAGGCGAGTGTTAGAACAAATTTAAGAGACGATCTTTTGTTGGCCTTGTAATTTTTAAAGGTGGATAATCAGATTTTGGCCATGTAACGGATTTGTTCGAAACTTTAGCATCTGATCATTTACACTCATTTATGTTCACTTAACACTTAATACAAATTAGATTTTCACTGGAGGTATTTTTAAAATTTCATTTTCCTATCCTGGTTGCCCAACCAAGGTAGAGTTATTTTATCATAAGTATAAATTTGATAAACATACTTTGCCTAAGGGAATGTATAAATATTAGACATACTGTAATATATTTGTAAAATATTTGCATTAAAAATTATGTATTTAGATGGAATTCATTAGAAACGCAAGTTTGAAAAATTATTATTACCTCCCTTTGCCTATCTTGGTTGCGCAATCAAGATAGATTGGAAATAAATGAATTCAGAAGCTACACACAGCTTTAAAACTTGCATTTTGGTTCAGATTGTTCAATAGTTGATATGTCTATCAAATGCAAATGTAAAACTGGACATTATATCGAAATAAAAAGAAATACCAAGCTTTTTATATACTTTCATATTAAAGCGGAGTAATTACAAAATTTTATAAAAATAATAAAATATATACATTTCAAATAGGAATCTAACTCTATGTAATTGGTCTTTTTGTTCCTTAAATAATTTTCTACCAGAATATACAAAAAGTAAAAAAATGTCATTAAATGTTGTTTAAATGTGATTGACCACCTTTAAGTAAGGCTTACTAAGTTAACATTTTATAGGGAGCTACTGTTACACTGTACATGTGATTCTTTTATTATGTATTATAGGCTTTTTCAGCTAGTTTATTTATCAAATTACCAGTAAAACACGGCGTGGGAAGTATACAGAAATGATTTCATGACATCTTAAAGGCAAACAACAATACGAGGGTTCAACGCAATAAGGGCGTATCTACATATAATAACTATATGCAGATACGCCCTTATTGCGTTGAACCCTCGAATAACAGACTCGTCATTCTTTATATTTTAATTAAAATGTTTTTAACCCAGAAATATACTGAAATGAACAGGGCACGCTGAGCTGTAATGGTGTTAAATTTTCATAATGAAATGTAGGATTATGCAAGAGTATTTATTACTATTTAACCCTTACCCTGCTAAATTTCTATATTGAACTTGTCCATCTTTCAATTTGAATAGTACCATTAACAGTTAAAAGGGGTGCTTATCAAAAAGATACTGACTGAACAGTGAACTGTGCAGACCATGATCTGGTCGCAAAGGCAGAATCACTTACCGCCAGCAGGCTAAGGGATGAAATACTAACTATGAAAAACTAGTGGCCTGATACTGGGTAAAATATAAAAAGATTAACTGCTACACAAATTGATTCATGAATTTGATTTAATTTAGTATACACTACTTCCTATTAAAAAAGAAATGAAATTTTGTTATTCACATACTCAATCACCTGGAGGCATGCATCTTAAACCTCTGTACTGCTTTTAAAATGCAGACAAAAGTTAAGTCCCCTTAGTGAAAGGATTCAAAGGTAATTCGGAGACACATTTGAAGGTTTATTTTAAATTTATGAAGTGTGAGCCAGAAGTAAAAGGACCTGAAAGGATTCATGGTGCATTTTGGCATGGCAAAAAATAATGATGTTGCACTTAATTGACTGCATTTGACATAAATTTTGATAATGTCATGGCACATGTATACATCCAGACAGCATGACAGGAAGTTGAACTTGTATTTTATACTTGAAATAATGCATGCAGTCATTAAATAATTTGACCTGAGTGGGCAGCAAGCGTAAGTACATGTATGTGGTGTCTTTTAAATTTACCAAATCATGGTACACTTGACACTGTACACCTTTTATGAAGCCAGAAAATTATTCTTTAATTTGAATTTACTTGTTTGGATTTTTTTTTTTTTAAACTTAAGAATCGTAGACACATTCCTCGATTTTGAAGCAGTTACCTCCCTTAATATAACGATTATTAAAATCTGACATACCGGTAATTATTTAGACAATGTTTATGTCATATTATAAGCATTAATAAGCCTGGACTTCTGCCCATCCGGGACAAACATTTGAAGATTGCATGTGGCTGAAACACCTAGCTAAAACCTGGATGTTTCAACTTAGACACTAATATTTTCAATTTTAATTTAAAGCCTTTGATTTGTAATTTCTGTTTAGCAACCCCAAAGCAGCTTATATAGAAGACATGGAACAGGCTGGGTTTGTAAATTTGCATTTCATTTTACTGTTGTGATACTGTACAGTATGTATGCTGTGAATCATTGTGCATGAAAACTTTCTGTTCTTTTCTGTTACATTCACACAGTTTTTGCTTATTTGTTGAGACTAATACTCTTTGAAATGAATCACTAAAAACATTTTGTTGAATGAACTCATTTTTATGAAAGAGTGGGGCGTATTATGTGAACACCCATGCCAAAAGCATGTCCGCTCTCTCAAGTCAAACAGTTTTCATCCCATCTTCACCAGACTGGGTGACATTATGTTTGTGGCCATAATATCTCAGCCAGGTTCGATAACAAGCAAAATCGCCCTAGGCACTCTTGGGTTATGGACCTTGAATTACTCAAAATCTGCAAATTTACTCTTGTCCGCCCTCTAAGTAAAAACGTTTTCACCTCATCTTCACCAAACTTGCTGACAATGTTTGTGGCCATAATATCTCAGCCAAATTTGATAACCAGCCAAATCGCCCCAGGCACTCTTTGATTATGGCCCTTGAATTACCCGAAAAACTGCGAATTTAGCCTTGTCTGCTCTAAGTCAAACAGTTTTCATCCGATCTTCACCAAACTTGGTGACAATGTTTGTGGGCATAATATCTCAGCCAAGTATAATAACCAGCCCTAGGCACTCTTGGATTATGGCCCTTGAATTACTCGAAAAACTGCAAACTTAGCCTTGTCCGCCTACAAGTCAAACAGTTTTCATCCGATCTTCACCAAGCTTGGTGACAGTATTTGTGGCCATAATTATCTCGGCCAAGTTCGATAACCAGCCAAACCACCCAAGGCACTCTTGGGTTATGGCCCTTGAATTACTCAAAAAACTGCAAATTTAGCATTGTCCGCCTACAAGTCAAACAGTTTTCATCCGATCTTCACCAAGCTTGGTGACAGTGTTTGTGACCATAATTATCTTGGCCAAGTTCAATAACGAGCCAAATCGCCCCAGGCAGTCTTGGATTATGGCCCTTGAATTACTCGAAATTTGCGAATTTAGCCTTTTCTGCTCTCTAAGTCGACCAGTTTTTATCCGATCTTCACCAAATTAGGCCATCTTTGATGACGTGCGTATTTTGTAACAGTCTGCCACTCTTGTTTAATTTAAAACTAAAATTGTGTTAAATATCATAGCTTATAGTTAAATATCATTGTATCTATAAAAATTATGAAAGTTGAATGCATGCAGATCAACAGATAAGCTGCATATTTGCATACATAAGCAACTAAATTTGCATAATATGCAATGCAGATGTTTCCAGTGCTTATTGAAATGTATTAAAATCCCAAAATACTCAGTTTTTGATTTGATACAAGCATATTGGCACTTGGACTCCAAATGAAGAAGACTATGATCTACATCTTACATGTTTCAGTCTTTACTCAACTTTCAATACCGGTAATATTGTGTCATGCTAGGTGTTTTAGCTATTCCTGTCATTTGGAACATGTGTCATCCTTCGAAAGGTGTGACATATACACAGTTATATTATTATTATTATACCACATTTATACAGCACTCTTTTCATACAAAATATGTGCATTCAAAAGTGCTTTACAAAGACATTAGGAACACATACATACATATATAATATATATAAATACTGGTAAAAGATTAAAAGGAATGGTGATTAAAACAAGATCATCCATAAATTATGTTCAACGTTAAATTATGCACATGACCACAGGCCCCATCTAATGGTATCCTTATGGTATAGCATTATATAGTAAAATCTTACTATATAATGCTATACCATAAGGATACCGTTAGATGGGGCCTATGCACATGACCTACGCTCATAGTTCTGAAGATAACGAAGGAACAGCTTGCAGACCTTTACTAGATACGATGTTTTGTTAAAAAAGGTATATCAACTAAAATTTAAAATGCAATATTTTCGGCAAAAAGAAGTTAATATAATATTTCTGACAGACACAGCTGGCTTTGTGCATGAAGCTTCTCATCTACAACTCTTCTTGTCAAAATATTTTCCATATATTAAATTTTAAATTTAAGTTACAGATTATTAAAGATTTTGTTTAGAAATTTGAACTGATATGCATGAATACTAAAATTAAGTTTCAAATAAAAATGAGGTAAGCTTATCTGTTGCTGTACATGTGCTCCTCAGTCCACTCTTCAGTGAACAGCTTATAATATATACTAATTTATTCAAACTGCTCTGTTTTGTCCAATTACGAAAATGTAATGTAAAAAAATTACAACTCTTAATTGGTTTTACCGGAGCTGGAAAAACTTGTCTTACACCTGGGGGATGACTCAAATACTGTAATATATATGCTGCTGTAATCAAATGTTGCTTAAAAGGAAAGCTTTCATTTTATTTCATTTCTTCCTTCTGTTAAAAGAAGAATATGGCATGCAAGAAAAAGAATCAGTTTACTGGTATTATTTGGCTCTCGAGTAATAAATGTTCTGTGGCAACTTGACAGAGCCTCATTACCGCCTAAACAGTAACCTTCCAGCCAGATATTTCCACCCGCATCTTCAGCTGATGAATTCTTAGACTTGAAAGATTCCTGTACTCTGATCAATTAATTTGTGAATGAATGCAATAAATCCTTATACTACTGTAATAAAATATTGCTTAATCATAAAAGGAAAGTATTCATTTTACTTTATTTCAGTTATTAATTGAAGAATACAGCATGCAAGAAAAAGAATCCTTCATTAGTTAAAGATGCAGATGAAAATATTTGGCTCTCAGAGATCTGTTTAGCAGTAATTGGACAGCCTAATTTATAATCAACAAAACAGTTCAGTTGCAAATATTTCCATATGCATTCTTATACTCTGACCAGTTTCAATGATTTTGCTGGGGCCGCCGTGGCTGGTTATTATGGTTAAGGTTGCTGACTTCAAATCGCTTGCCCCTCACTGATATCAGTTCGAGCTTCACTCGGTGTATTGAATTCTTCATGTGGAGAAGCCATCCAGCTGGCTTATGGAAGGTCAAGGGTTCTACCCATGTTCCCATGTGCACGCCCATGTTAAAATAATGCACAGAGGGGTATTTATGGGGGTCTTCCTCCACCATTAAAGCTGGAATGTCGCCATATGACCTGAACAGTGTTGGTGTGAAGTTAAACCAAACAAAACAAACAAAAACAATGATTTTGCAGACTTAGTTATATTCAAGAAAATCTTTTGCCTTAACGGGTAAATTTAACGCAAAGAAAACATAAAATGTTAAAAACGATGTTGATTTAGCTGGTTTGTTGCATTTTTCTGACATTTCCAGGGTTCTTTAAATTTGAACTTTGATATATTATTACAGTCATGTACCAGTACAATGATTATGTAAATGAACACATACATGAAAGTAAGCTGATTGAATAATAATAGTCATGTGAAATAATGTTTCCTCGGGACTTTCCTGTATCTCGAGTGACTATGTAGTTTTTGTAAAGTATGCTGTGAAATTAACTGTGACAGCTGTTGGATGCAGATATCAGATATTTGTTTTATGTATACTGTGAACTTATAGACAAGGATTTTAATAAATTGAGGTTTGAAAACTTTCTGTCGTAAAATAGTCTTATACAAAATATTTTGTATGTCTTGATCTTTTCTCATTTTATGACTGGATTTTGATTTACTTAATATGCTATTATGGTTTATTTCTTGATTGCATGTAACTTAATTTTGTTTTTTTTAGATTACCATATTTATCTTCATTTATAGAGCATTAGAAGTAGAACACTCTAAACCAAGCTTGTTTACCTTATGCTTTTAAGTTATATACCACTTGATTGATATAAAGTTCTATTTCAAGCAAACTGAATTCAGAGACTACTCTCAAAAAACAACAAACATTGTTCAATGGAAACAACTAATCATATGCTTAGAAACTAGTCAAAAAAGGCAGACTTGGTATTGGTCAATGGAAACAACTAATCATATGCTTTGAAACTTGTCAAAAAAGGCAGACTTGGTATTGTTCAGTGGAAACAACTAATCATATGCTTTGAAACTAGTCAAAAAAGGCAGACTTGATATTGGTCAATGGAAACAACTAATCATATGCTTTGAAACTAGTCAAAAAAGGCAGACTTGATATTGGTCAATGGAAACAACTAATCATATGCTTTGAAACTAGTCAAAAAAGGCAGACTTGATATTGGTCAATGGAAACAACTAATCATATGCTTTGAAACTAGTCAAAAAAGGCAGACTTGATATTGGTCAGTGGAAACAACTAATCATATGCTTTGAAACTACATGTAGTCTAAAAAAGGCAGCCTTGATATTTGTCAATGGAAATGACCAGTCATATGCTTTGAAACTAGTCTAAAAAGGCAGCCTTGATTGTACTGGTCAATGGTAACAACTGATTATAACATTGCTTTGAAACTAGTCAAAAAAGACAGCCTTGATATTGGTCAATGGAAACAGCTAATCATATGCTTTAAAACTACATGTAGACTAAAAAAAGGCAGCCTTGATATTGGACCAATCATATGCTTTGAAACTAGTCTAAAAAGGCAGCCTTGATTATATTGGTCAATGGCAACAACTGATTATATGCTTTGAAACTAGTTTAAAAAGGTAGCCTTGATATTAATCAGTGCAAATAACTAATTATATGCTTTGAAACTATATTCTAAAAGAGGCTCAGTCACAAGGAAGACTGGGCTTGCCCAATTGTGTTGCCTTTTTAAATAAAGTAGTTACTATTACATTGTATTATTATTATTATTAAAATGCCGTGATATTGATCAATGGAAACAACTGCTTTGAAACTAGTCAAAAAAAAAGGCAGCCTTGATATTGGTCAATGGTAACGACCAATCAGATGCTTTATAACTAGTCTAAAAGAGGTTCACAAGGAAGACTGGGCTTGCCCAATGGTGTTGCCTCTTTAAATAAAGTCATTCTTCTTATTATTATTATTTATACAAGTCAGTGATGTAGCCAGATATAAAAAAGACTGATGTAGAACCACAATGTGCTAGGAAAAGTTTAGAATTCTTTTTTCTTTAACCTTTTCCTATGAAAAACAAAGGTAGCTGTAATTTGGTTCTTGAGGAATAGATATGTTTTATATTTAGCAATGGTAACTACTATAAAAAGTAAGCTTTTCATTTTGAATGTAAAAATTAATATAAATTATATGAATTTATTTGCAGCTATGAAAACATGGATCCCTACCAGAAAGACCAACCTCAGCCTAACCTGTGTTATTTCTCTGGTTTGATTCTCCTGGTCCAGGGTCTAGGACTCACCGCAGTCATCCTGGTGGCAGTATGGATGGGTCACTTCCAGGGAGGGTTTGCCTGGCAGGAGGATCCTGACAAGGAGTTCAACTATCACCCTGTATTTATGGTGATAGGGATGATATTCCTGTATGCTGATGGTAAGATCCTGGGCTTTCTTAATTTATTTATGGTTCTTCTATAAATGCCCTTTGATTTCGGTTGGATATTCAATTGAATTCGATTGGAGAAGTACCGGTAAAATTTATTCATGTTACTGGTAGTTCAAGCCACTGAAAAAAACAATTATAGATGTTTTTGCCAGGACATGACAAGTTTGAAGGAAGGGTGGTGTACAAATTATCCGAGTTCATGTGAACAAAGTTTGACTGAATTATGCAGTCAGTTTATCTACCAGTTCCTGCCCAGCAAACAAAAGATATCTTTGTCGTGCATTATAATGATGTCTTTATGACAAGAAAAAATAAGACATCATCATTTTGAATGTGAATTCCAACCATAATCCAACAGATAAAGAACTAGTATTTTAGGCATTGATTTTTTTTTGCATATCTGGCACTTGTAATCAGCATGTATATATTTTCTGATCTTTATTTCATAGAACTGTGATCATACTTTATCTAAGTAACATAGTAAGTCCAATACTGTTATGTAATCCAATAAGTAAGTCACAATTTAATAGCTTAGTTCTCAAAATCTTCATCACGGCAAAACCACTGGACCTGGTATCGCCTGAAATATATCAGATTCGAGTGTTTTATAATTATCATTAATATATTACCGTTTTCCTGTAAATTAAATAAAAATGCAAAAACAGTTTTGATAAATAAAGTACTGATAAAACAATTAATGGAAGCATTTAAAATATTATCAACATTTTCTGATTAAAATATCCTCTCTGACTTTGTAAGTATGAGATATTTTTAAGAAAAATGCAGATTTAAAAAAAAAGCAGTGGTGTGGGAGACATATTGATTTACTCCAGTCTGTCTGTGTGTCTGTGTGTGTGTCTGTCACAAAGCTTGTCCGCACTCTAAGTCGAACATTTCTCATCCGATTTTCACCAAACTTAAACAAAATGTGTTTGACCATAAGACCTCAGCCAAGTTCGATAACTAGCTAAATCGGCCAAGACACTTCGGAATTATGGCCCTTGACAATAATTTATGAATCACCTAGATGCATAAAAATGCTGAAGTCTTCATTCTCAAACATGCACCAAAAAACATTCATCTTGTCCGCACTCTAAGTCGAATATTTCTCATCCGATCTTCACCAAACTTGAACAAAATGTGTTTGACCATAAGACCTCTGCCAAGTTCGATAACTAGCTAAATCGGCCAAGACACTTCGGAATTATGGCCCTTGACAATAATTTATGAATCACCTAGATGCATAAAAATGCTGAAGTCTTCATTCTCAAACATGCACCAAAAACCATTCATCTTGTCTGCACTCTTAAGTCGAATATTTCTCATCCGATCTTCACCAAACTTGAACAAAATGTGTTTGACCATAAGACCTCAGCCAAGTTCGATAACTAGCTAAATCGGCCAAGACACTTCGGAATTATGGCCCTTGACAATTTTACCTTGCGAACATGATAGAACTGACATTTTATATATTATTTGAACCACACTTACACACAGCTTAAATCACAGTAAGATCTTGGTTCAACTGCCCTGAAAGGAGCAAAATTTTCTATGTTGGCCCTTTCAGGCATATAGAGGCTTTGATTTGATACAAACTTGCACAGAATGATTATCTTGACGATTTCTAGGCCTGGATTGAAACTGGGTCATGTCGGGTCAAAAACTAGGTCATCAGGTCAAATCGAAGGAAAAGCTTGTTAACAACCAGGAGGTCATATTTATAACCCTATCTTCATGAAACTTGGTCAGAATGTTTATTTTGATGATCTCTAGGCCAGGTTTGAAACTAGATAATAAAATTATGGGGTCAAAACTAGGTCACTCAGTCAAATCAAAGGAAAAGTTTGTTAACACTCTTGGGGCCATATTTATCTTCATAAGACTTCGTCAAAATGTTTATCTTGATGATTCCTAGGCTAAGTTGGAAACTGGGTCATATGGGGTCAGAAACTAGGTCACCCAGTCAGATCAAAGGAAAAGCTTGTTAACACTCTTGTTCATTTGATGTGCACGAAGCTGGGTCAGAATGTTTGTCTGCATGAATTTTTATATGGGTTATGAAGGTCAAAAACTAGGTCACCAGGTCAAATAAAAAAAAATAAGGTTGTTTACACTCAAGAGGCCATATTTTTTGGTCCAATCTTTATGAAAATCGGTCAGAATACCTTATTGGTCATGAAATCACTAGGTTAAACATATTTACACTGTTATTGTGTTTTAGTCAGGTGAGCGACCTAGGGCCATCTTGACCCTCTTCTAATCATTATACTATCGCTTTCCTGAATACTTTAAAATGTATGAATATAATTATTATTGAGTAATTATACCATCTTGAAAATAGCTAGACAACAGTCCAATTTTAATAACAATAAGGAACATTTTGGGAAGTGCAAAATGTATCATTTACAAGTTTAAGTCCATAGTCATGAATTTTGGAACCGTAGTTAATACATTGTAATTTGAAAATATAATAAAAATGCTATACCTGTCAGTTCTATAATTATGAAGTAAGGAAATTATCGAACTTTCGATGCAACATAAAATTACGTTATATTTTCCTCGGAATTCTGCAGACGTTATAACACAAAAAAAACATGCATTATCCCTACATAAAAAATATGTTTTTTTCTGGTCACAGACGTCGTAACCATAAAACAACCAGGTAAAGACATCTCCAAGACGTCTTTTGTTTGCTAAGTGGGGTTATATTCATTAATGTTAAAAATCTGACACTCAGATATATTTCCAAAAAACTTTGTATAAGGTATCTTTACTGATAAAATTTCTTTGAGTCGACTGTAACTACCTAAATTGATGTAAATGCATGCAATGTTTTATTGCAATATAATGCAAATATTATATACTCACATAAGCAAAATTTTAGACTTTTAACTTTCTTTGATGTATTCACACCCAGGATTCGTGCCATTGTTAACCTCATTGTAATTTCAGCTAACCCGTAAAAGCGACTCGCTTCTGGCCACCATACATTTTGACTGCCAGTGTGACCATTTTCTGAAAGGCATGATTGATACTTTTTTAAATAAAGGTGAAAAATATAATTTGCTTAAATAACTTTTTTCTATCTGTATTTTCAGCCATCCTTGCATACCGTGTGTTCAGAAATATAAACAAGCTTTATATCAAACTGGTGCATGGGGCCATACATTTAGGGGCACTGATATTTGCCTCAGTGGCCTTGAAGGCTGTGTTTGACTCCCACAACCTGAAGATGAAGGACGGGAAACCAGCCCCGATACCCAACCTGTACAGTCTGCATAGCTGGATCGGGATCATCACTGTGGTTATGTTTGGCTTGCAGGTAAGGATTAGCATTGGGAATTAGTCAAAACGTCCTCATTCGTTAATTGGTACAGAAATAGCCTGATGATTAAGTTGTCACAAGATAAATCAGATACTTGGACAACATCTAAATTTAGATCACGGAAGGAAAACAATTTTGAAGATATGTCTGAGTATGGTCATTCTGATAAAAACTCATTTAAATGCACATTGGTATTTCAGAGTAGCAATGTGTCTCTCAAACAGTCATATAACACTGAAGTATGCTTATCTTGGAGGCATTATTGGTATGTCAGAATTTGTCAGTGACAAAAAATACTCTATGTCCAATTTTCAGATCAGTATTAGAAAATTCCTTGCAAATCATGATAACACCAACTGTCCTTTGTATTTTTAGTCAAATAACCCTGTAAAATCTGAAAAGTAAGCTCAAAAGTATGTGCAATCTGTATCATTTTTCATTATTTCAATTTTCCTTAGGCCTCTGTCAAAATGTCAGCCCAGCTTTAACTAACTCAGTGAAAGGATAATTTTATTCACATCTTGAAGTCACTGTATCATAATTTTAAGGTTGAGACTACATTGACTTATTTTTGCTCAATAACTGAAACCCAGTACTTTCCACAAACACCAGACTTCCAGCATATATTAACCCTTATCATGCTGGGCATGATTAACCCTTATCATGCTGGGCATGATTGATTCTGCCTTTGCGACCAGTGTAGAGTATGATCAGCCTGCACATCCATGCAGTCTGATCATGATCTGCACTGTTCGCCATTCACTCAGTATCTTTTTGGTAAACACCCCTTTTAAAAGTTAATGGTACTGAACAAATTAAAAGATAGACAAGTCCATTATAGAAATTTAGCAGGGTAAGAGTTAGTATTGTAAAGTGCAGAAATGCACTTCAGTCTATAAATTTCCATTTGTGAATTTGACCCAGGCCAATTGACACTGACAAAAAACTTTTCACTGCCTCCAAGTCATTGACTTTATAACTAGCAAACTATAATACATGGATTGATATTTTCAACTTTTGAAGTAAATAGAATCTGCAAAAAGCAGATGTGCAAATAAATGATGGAATGTGTACAATGTCAATTTTTGGATTAATACAAAAATGGCAGAAGGTTTTTGATGTACACTGCAACACAGCTTTTATCAGTTTCGTATCAGCGGTTTTTAAGGTTCTTGTACTGCAACAATGATGTGATATTTAATGATAATGTATAATTCATGCAAATTTGACCAACCGTGGATGAAATTTTAGTGTACCATTGATACAGTATGCTATAGAGAGTAATAAATGATAACTAGTGTATAAATACAGTCATTATAATTGTGTGTCATAAAAACACAATAGAGGATATCACATGAGGATGGTTTTAGTACTGAATTTATTGAACAAATTTACAAAATTGATATGCAATTTTTAATTTTGTTGGAATAAGATTGGATGGATTTGGCCAAAAGAATTTATAGAGATTTCAGTTTATTAAGGGGCCCATCCGCTTAGCTCAATAGGGAGAGTGCAGATACACGGATTGTGTCTCAAATCATTTGTCCTTCACTGCTGATTCATGTGGAGAAGTTGGCAGTTACTTGTGGAGAACAGGTTTGTACTGGTACAGAATCCAGGAACACTGGTTAAGTTAACTACCCACCGTTACATAACTGAAATACTGTTGAAAATAGAGTTAAACTGGAAACAGACAAACAATTTATTAAGGAATTTTCCATGTTCATTAGGATTCAGTTTCAAGGATTGACACTTCCGCAATTTCCACCAAATGTTTGAAAATTTGTCCTCCAAGAATATTAATTGATTAAATGCCATATTATGCTAGCTTTTGAGCAAGTAAATAAAATTGTATTATGCAATCATATTGTTTTTTATTGAGCAAGTGTTTCAGTAAGTTCAGTCCTGAAAGTATACAAAACTTTAACCATTACCCTGCTAAATTTCCTAAATGAACTTTAAAATTTCCATCTTTCAATTTGGACAGTACCATTAACTGTTAAAAGGGGTGCATAACAAAAAGATACTGACTGAATGGCGAACAGTGCAGATCATGATCAGACTGCAAAGATGTGCAGGCTGATCATGATCTGCTGTGGTCGCAAAGGCAGAATCAGTCATGTCCAGCATGAGAAGGGTTTAACATTTTATTTATCACAGTTGAGAATACAAATTCTAACTAGACTCGTGTGTAAAATGAATTGATTTATCTTTTTCAGTGGGTTTGTGGCTTCATAGCCTTCTTCTTTCCAAAACTTGGGTTTGCTGGGCGAACCTTGTATATGCCACACCATGTGTTCTGGGGCTTGGCTGTGTTTGGTTTGGCTTGTGCTGCTGCACTCACTGGGATCACAGAAAAGGCATTTATCCTGATGTTTGCTGCAGGCTTGTGAGTTTTGTTTTATATTCTTTGTACTGTAGTATTTGATCATTTTACATTTTGTACATTTTGTCTTTATTTAAAGTACTTATTTCATGACCATTCTCATACACTAGAGGTTTCAGGGTTACATGGAGACAGATCCTATTATGTCTATTTGGTTTGTTTGGTGAACATGCAGGTAAGTCTTGCCTACCAAAAGGGTTTTCCTAAAGGTAGATACAGTGTTAGCTTCAGCCTTACCATCTTGAAAATTACAGCTTATCTGAGAAAATTGCTGAGTCTTGCTAAGAATGACTTACAACATTACTAAGTAACTGCAAATAGTGTTGATAAACTCCATTAAAGGGGAGGTAACCTTGAGGAGCAAACATGATTTCTAATCAGCTGGGTTTGCAAAGGTTGTTTGCACAGTCAAGATATATTGTTTACAGAAAAGAAAGAAAGATGTATAAAGTATCATTATTGCCATTGCCTATTAAGCAGAGAAATGAGCTGCGCCATGAGAAAACCAACATAGTGGCTTTGTGACCAGCATGGATCCAGACCAGCCTGCGTATCCGCACAGCCTGGTCAGGATCCATGCTGTTCGCTAACAGTTTCTCAAATTGCAATAGGCTTTGAAAGCGAACAGCATGGATCCTGACCAGACTGCGCAGATGTGCAGGCTGGTCTGGATCCATGATGGCTGCAAACGCACTATCTTGGCTTTCTTAAAACTTAAAAATATTGTTTCTAATATTTATAAGAAAGCTTAAATATGTGTAGCAAAAATATTTAATTATAATCACATTTTGTTATGCTCAGCTTTTTAGCATAAATGCAGTATGAAAAATTGTCCTGACTTAACTAGACATAAGACCTATTGTTGATTTATCATTTCAGCAAATATTCCATGCTTCCCTCTGAAGGTGTGGTCATCAACTGTCTAGGGTTGTCGATCATTATGCTGGCTGTCGTTGTGTTCTATGTTGTAACAAGACCTGAGTACAAGCGTCCCAAAGGCCCAGAGGAGGAAGAACGTATTCAACTTTCCTCCAACTAGGAGAGCTCTTCAAGGGGAGCTAGCAACCAGAAAGTACTCCCAAGGGACATAACTGAATGTTTCTAATTGGGAGGAATAGATATAATTATTATTTTATCTTGAACAAAACCGGAGAGAGTATTTTAATGAGAAATACATATATAAATTTAGAGTAGTAATTGTGTTACAGCTAGTTATTTCAGCAGATTAGTTTGGCTCTTGAATATAGAGATGCGAATAAAGGCTTGCTGATGATTATTTTTGTCATATATATAGTTATATATACAATGGCATGTAAACCATGCAGAAGTGTCATAATTTGATTATATAGTGAAACTGAAACTGAATAATTTAATTAATCTTCTATACATATACAGTGGTATATTCAATGCATTGTACATTTAATGTAACAAGCCTTGATATATAAATGATGAAATTAATGTAAAAACTCACAAAAAATTAAAAACTAACACCTGCTAACACTATTATCAGAAAATTTAAAACAATACCATAAATTCTTTGAAACACAGTTATTAAGATTTTGTTTAAATGTATCAAGTTATTCACTTTTCTGCGTCATGCTAATGGCAGTTCATTCCACAGTTTTGGACCAATAGTTCATAAACTTCTTTCATTGAATGTTTTGCTCTTGTTGTATGGAACAACATAACGACAAAAAACATTACTTGGCACCTTTCTAAAGTATGTCAGCATTTGGAGGCCAGTCTAGGATTGGTCAGTTTAAAGGTTGCTTTTAGAACCAGCCAGTCAGATGTTAGAGGTCAGAACTTTTATAACTGAACCATTGTCTAAATACTATTTCAGTTGATAAGAGTGAATTTTATGTCTTGAAAAAAATCATGTATATAAGTGAACATGACCTGATTCTATGAAAAAATATTAATTCTATAAGACTGCAGTTGCCTAGTAGATTTTTTGTGAAGTCGTCTGAAATAACTGGCTGTATTCAAATGAATTATATATTTGTTGTGTTGTGAAAGAAAAAGAAGAAAAGCTGCTGTTGTATTTGCTACTGTAACCATGGTTACAGTTTGTAAAAGCTCTGTTGAAATACTTTGTTTTAATTTGTTAAGATCATAATAAATTCTTATATTGTTAATATAAAACCCAAATTATGCTTTATACTTGTTATTGATTTTTGTTAGCTCGACTATACGAAGTATAAGGAGAGCTATCCTGCTCGCCCCGGCATCGGCGTCGGCGTCTTTCCGCGTCCCCACCTTGGTTAAAGTTTTGGTGCACTTTCTCTTTTTTCAACTTATCTCTGTAATTACTTGATGGATTTGATTCAAACTTGAAATACTTATTCCTGATCATCATCCACATCATCTGACATAAGGGCCATAACTCTGGCACCAATATTTCATGAATTATCCCCCCTTTTCACTTAGATTTTCAGGTTAAAGTTTTGATGCACTTTCACTCTATCTCTGTTATTACTGAATGGATTTGAGTCAAACTTAAAATAGTTGTTCATCATCATCACCCACATCATATCACACAAGGTGCATAACTCTGGCACCATTTTTTCATGAATTATGCCCCCTTTTTACTTAGAATTTCAGGTTAAAGTTTTGGTGCACTTTCACTCTACCTCTGTTATTACTGAATGGATTTGAATCAAACTTAAAATAGTTGTTCAGCATCATCACCACATCATATGACACAAGATGCATAACTCTGGCACAATTTTACATGAATTATTCCCCTTTTTACTTAGAATTTCAGGTTAAAGTTTTATGCACTTTCACTCTGTTATTACTGAATGGATCTGATTCAAACTTAAACAGTTGTTCAACATCATTACCCTTATCATATGACACAAGGTGCATAACTCTGGGACCAATCTTTCATGAATTATTTCCCCTTTTTACTTAGAATTTTAGGTTAAAGTGTTGATGCACTTTCACTCTGTCTCTGTTATTACTGAATGGATTTGATTCAGACTTAAAATAGTTGTTCAACATCATCACCCACACCATATGACACAAGGTGCATAACTCTGGCACCAATATTTAATGAATTATGCCCCTTTTTGCTTAGGGTGTACTTATATAGTGTTTTGATACATTTTATTTTTACCTGTCTTATTACTTTAAGTTGATATTTTTGACACAGACTCAGGCTGTTGTGTAATATCTTCAGCCACAATTGGAGTCATTAAACACTCCATTGACAGCTCTAGTTTCCTCAGATGTGCCCAGTTTCACTATCCAGCATCGAAATAGTTGAGCGCGCTGTCTCCTGTGACAGCTCTTGTTTCTATATGTACATACATAACAGATTTTTGTTCTTTTATGTATATACATAACAGATTTTTGTTCTTAAATGTATATACATAACAATACCAGCAGTCATCCTTGGAAATGTTTTGGCCTTGGAATTCAGTCTGTCGATCTTTATCTTTCTTTCTGTGTTGGAAAATCAGTTTTATCAGAAAGTCGATCAGAGACAAGTTATGCTAATTAGCATGGAGTTATTTGCATGCATAAATGCATTATTATACATGTCAGTTAGCTTACATTATCAACATTTCTTCCCAGGTAGGGAATTTTATTTTGTATAGAATTTTGCTCTGTGTCAGGTGTTTCAGAAACACATTTCATCTTTGTCACAAGCCTTTAAAGCATCTATGTGGTAATAGATATTTGAAAAAATTAGTCAGTTTTGTAAAAGTTATAAAAGACTTCTAACACATGGTGAAAATTGATATTGTCATTTTGTCTTTCAAACAGATAGTCTTGGAAACAATTGTATACTATTAACTTTTTGTTTTTTGTTGTTCAAGTTCTTTGCACTATTTATTATTTTATAGAATATAGATGCACCACGCCATGAGAAAACCAACATAGTGCATTTGCATCCGCGCAGTCGAGTCTGGATTACTGCTGTTTGCTTTCAAAGCCTATTGTAATTAGAGAAACCCAGATTGCATGGATGCGCAGGCTGGTATGGATCCATGCTGGTTTCAAATTCACTGTGTTGGTTTACTCATGGCACAGCTCAGATGCATGTATATTTTCTATTTATTATTCTTATAGTGATTGAAACAATACTTGTGATAGACAAAATTGCTGTTCAAAAAGCACGACAGTGTGAAAGGGTGGCCATATTTTTGGATGAAAGTTTAAAGCATGTACTAGTATTTATTTAGAAATGCTAATGATTGCAATATCTTGAATTCAGTTTTTTTTTCCAACAGTAAAACTTCACATTTTGATAAATCAGTCCTTTTCTTCCTCATAATCATGGAAGGAGACAGGAGGAAAAAGGAAATGTCTATGGATTAATTGATATACATTTTATAGTTTTTTATTCTTTCCTTTTGCTATAATGATATGTCATTTTGAAGAAAAAGGTTGTTTAGTTGTTTAACACAACAAGAGTTTAGAAAATATGTCTACACATATTTTTTTTCTGCAGTGTTTTATTATGTTGTAAATATTTGTTCTTCATCATCTTTAAATGTTTATTTCATTCACATTTCTCCACTTCAGAAGGAATATTTGTCATTATCTTTTTTTGCATATTCTCCAACAGTATTTTGTCATCTCCTGTTCGTTTTCTTTAGTAAAACAACTAAATGTACATTGGTTTTATTGCTAATAAAATCTCGGTGTAGTTTTTGCCTGCAACGTTCTTCTATGTAAATGTGTACGTAAATTACGGAAGCTTACAGCTAATGTTTAAAACCTCTTACCACCGTTGAGATCAAAATCACCATGTATTTTTTTGCTATTACAAAAAGAATAGTTTATTAGATTGATTGAATTAGTAAAGGATGAGTTTCAAAAGAAATGGAGGGGAAACACTGTTGGGTTGTATGTAAATGAGGTGATAAATATATTGTGCAATATTGTAACTTCTGTTTATCGTTAACCTTCACCCTGCTTAATTTCTAAAATGGATTGGTCCATTATTCAATTGGGCATTGCCATTGTTTATCAAAGGGGTGTTCTCTGAAAACTTACTGACTGAATAGCGAACAGTGCAGACCATGATCAGCCTGCACGGTGCAGGCTGATCATGGTCTGCACTGGTCGCAAAGGCAGAATCACTTGCTGCTGGCAGGCTAAAGGTTAATAGCTTTCAAGAAGTAAGGCGATATGGAAGTAGTTAAGCAGTTAAGCAGTTTAGAGATCTTTGATTAAACATGTTGCAATGACTTTATATACAGTCACACTAAGTCAGGTTCGATTAAAAACAAAATGAGCCGCGCCATGAGAAAACCAACATAGTGGGTTTGCGACCAGCATGGATCCAGACCAGCCTGCGCATCCGCGCAGTCTGGTCAGGATCCATGCTGTTCGCTAACAGTTTCTCTAATTGCAATAGGCTTTGAAAGTGAACAGTATGGATCTTGACCAGACTGTGCAGATGCGCAGGCTGGTCTGGATCCATGCTGGTCGCAAACCCACTACGTTGGTTTTCTCATGGCACGGCTCAAATTTCAGTTTGTAAAGTTTGCTTTCTGGCTGCTTAAGACAGATGCATGCTAAACACGATTGATTCTGCCTTTATAACCAGTGCAGATCATGATCAGCTTGCACATCCATGAAGTTTGATCAAGATCCGCACTGTTTCCCATTCAGTCAGTATATTTTTAGTAAGCACCCCTTTTTAACAGTTTATGGTACTGTCCAAATTGAAAGATGGACAAGCTCATTTTAGAAATTTAGCACTGTTTCCCCATTCAGTCAGTATATTTTTGGTAAGCACCCCTTTTAACTGTTAATGGTATTGTCCAAATTGAAAGATGGACAAGCTCATTTTAGAAATTTAGCACTAGAGTAACTTCGGGTATATTCGACACCTTAAGCATAAAAACGGTGAAGCAATTTTCGGTTCAGAATGATCGGTGCGAACATTTCATGAAAACGAAAGTAGACCTTTTCTGCGTCTTCAGTATAAAACGCTGCCCAGTGTTTGCATCTACATCGTCAATAGGATGGATATTATTCTGATTGTTGTTGTCGTGTAAGTTCGACATCTTTCGGGCAAATTCGGCACCCTGGTGGAGTTTTAAAAAATATACAAGTTGAACATTTATCTTTTTTATATAGCTACATTAAAAACAGCAAATGTCGCAACAGACATAACACAACAGTTTTTATGCTGACGAGTAGGCTCTATTTTTTCAGATTTCATAACTCGATCAAGCTATAAAAAGTAAAACAAAAAAATAATCTTTATTAATTGTCCAGCAGATTATACAAACGCCGGCTAATTGTTTCGGGAAACAATATAATATAGCCTCATTAATTATGTTTATTTATTTATTCGCTGCTGCCTTCTTTTTTGACAATGGTACCATGTTCTACCATCTGAACGGTGGGGGCAAGTTTTGATGGAGAGTAAGAGCTCTGCAACACTTCGCACGAATTTGTCTGGACATTTTAATCTCAAATAAGGCGTATTTGTTACCGAAACCTGTGGGTTACTCGGCTATGATTGTTTTAAATAACGATGATATGTTCTTATTATATCCTGTTCAATATATTTTACTTTGCACGAATTTTGATTGTCTATTGATAATTAATTGTCATAAATTCGTACTGGTCCCAGATGTAAATATGTGCACGCTAATTAAATGCACAGGTGCTTTTTTAATGCACAAATCAGTGACGTAATTAGCGACGTCAGCTTAGGTTAACATACTTTAAGAATCTGCGTGGACAAAATTAGGAAAGCGTGGATATGGTTAAAAAACACACTTAAACCATTTGTATGCCGTAAATATCCTTTAAAGACGATATAATCGAATAATTTTGATATGATGTCGAATTTGCACAACAATGTTATATTTTGTCGTACAAATTCGTCACCCCTAGCCAAGGTCATGCTTGGAAACCGGGGAATATTATTTGTTTCTAAATATCAACATCAAATATATTTCTGTTTGTATTTCGGTTAAGTAAAGTCAAAATGCAATTGTAAGAATAGTTTTACATACCTTAGCTCCGCTGACCATTCTTACAGAAAACTGTAACTACGATTTTCGTTCAAAATGAATTTGAATGTCGAAGTTACCCGATGCGCGTATCGGAAAAAGAAAGAATGCCTGTGTGATCAAAATGTTCTCATGATGTCATATATAAATATGACGTCATATAAATTACTTAAGAAAAATTATTCAAGGACATTATGGGTTTTTCCACGTGGATATTAATTCAATGTTTCGAATATACACGACTGTCGAATTTTCCCGAAGTTACTCTATTCGCCATTCAATGAGTATATTTTTGGTAAGCACCCCTATTAACAGTTAATGGTACTGTCCAAAATCGAAATATGGACAAGCTCATTATAGAAATTTAGCAGGGTAAGGGTTAATACAGGTGACCAATAAAGTAACTTCAGTTGTAGTTATAAAGTCTCTGAATCATGTCTTTTCCATAATAGTCGATAGTCTTCTCACCTGTTTTGTTCTTTCTTCTGTAATGCAGGAGGCAGAAATTATGTTTATGTTTATGCAAATTAAAATTAATTTAAGATTTTTTTTTGTTAAGATAGTATAGTTAGTTACAGCTTCTTTAAATTGGATGATATTTTGATCACTTTTATTTTGAGATATAATCAAGAGCCTTATACAAGTTGCTAAGGGCTGATTTTATCTACTGACGTAATGCGGATAAGGATACATGCTTGTATACAAGCTTTTGCCTTTGTAACAATAAACCTGCATGACCCAAGTGTTCACAATTTCTAATGAATCTACAATGAAGGCAGTGACATCATACACAAATGGGACATTCCTGAGGTCACAGCATTGGCTACCAGTTTTTACAGACATGTCGTCTTGAGATACATACATTTACTCAAACATTGCTTACGAAGAGCATGCAAAGTGATGATATGTGAAAATGTTTTGCTTTTGCAGCAGTAATTAATGATTCCTTTGGTTCAAACATCTACAACTTCAAAAAATGCAAAATTAGATCAATAAAATCAATGTGAAAGAAGGCAAAAACACATTTGTAAATTGATGATTCCTTTGTTTCAAACATCTACAACTTCAAAAAATGCAAAATTAGATCAATAAAATCAATGTGAAAGAAGGCAAAAACACATTTGTAAATTGATGATTCCTTTGTTTCAAACATCTACAACTTCAAAAAATGCAAAATTAGATCAATAAAATCAATATGAAAGAAGGCAAAAACAAATTTGTAAATATAAGCTATAGTAATATCAGTGTTGGTATGAAATACATTGTTGTTTACATGTTTAAAGAATGCATTGAGGCTTTGACTTCCTCACACTTTAAACATGCCCATGTGTTTATACCCAGATATAAACTACTAAACCTTGATTTATTTTGGTAATTGATGCTTGTGGCTTCTCACATTGTTCACAAAAATGAATGAAACTGAAATGATCATTCATAGATGTTATTTTAACAGGGTCATGAGGGCAAATATGTTATGTACTGTTATTCCTATGAGAGGTTAGGGTATGTTAATGTTTTATACCCCAGTCACACATATGGCACGGATAGCTACGTCTAGCCACGGATAGAAACGTAGTAATCCGTATTGATCTGTATTTGAGCCGTATGGATTGGTACGGATTGATACAGATTACTACTCTAGGGTACGGCTCAGGTGCGGATCAGTACGTTTCTATCCATGGCTAGACGTAGCTATCCGTGCCGTATGTGTGACTGGGGTATAAGGAGGAAGGCAGTAATGTTACAGGTACATCTAAGTTAAGTTTACTGTTATACAACAGTAGACATACTCTTTGGTGACACTCTGGAAAAGGAAAATGTTCAAAACATTTGTTTGCTTTCTCTTTGTTATTTATCTTATTCATATGCTTGTGATCTTTTGGATTCATATTTGTTTGTGATTATTGAACTCCATTCTTCTGTTGAACCATGTTAAAATCCAATGGTAAGGCTGAATAAATCTTAAAGTGGAAAAGCCTTTTCTTATTATGAAATTTTTGGTAGGTTGTACCAGCCTGGTAGAAGAGTGAAACATTACAATTATCCAATTGCAAGTAGTTCATGGATACATGTTTAAAGAAATCATGGTGGGGGAAGGTGAGAATAATGACCCAGGGAAGAAATAGTGAATGAAAATTATTTTCATGAGAAAAGAAGTCTGGTTTTAGGTGTTAACCTATTTGTTACCTTTGCTGTATGATAATACCAAGATGAAAAGCTGGATATTGTGTTTCATTCTCTCCCAACCCTCTTCCCATCCAGAGGCACCTTTATCAGAGTGGTCAAGGGCAATGACTTTGAATCACTTGCCCTGATGTGGGTTCAAACCTAGTTTGGGTAGTAGAATTTTTAAAAGTGAGGATGTCATCCAGCTGGCTTACAGAAGGTTGGTGCTTAGCTTCTACACAAGTACCTGCTTATGCCTGAAACAATATCACAATAGGACGCCTTGGGTCTTTCACAACCTTAATCAGTGTGTTTCAACACTATTCTGAAATCTAGTGATTTTTCAGAACTAAGAATCATACAGACTCGAAGCGTGATTGATAAAGGCTGGGTGAAATATTCAGTAAAATGTGTAGAAAATGACGCTTAAATGTCAGTCACAGATTTGAAATTTGTCCTGCATTTGAAATGTTGTGTAAAATAGAAGGCATTTAGATCAGGTTGTATTGTACCTGTAAAGTATCCTTCTAAGTAATTTCCATATTTAATATTATGTTTTTAGCAATTATAAAATTTTGAAATTCATCTGAGCATTCCTTTTCTCTTGTCTGTCTCTCTGTCCATCATTATAACAAAAGTAACATACAGATGTTTGAATATATTCATACTATTCTACATACAAATGTCCGCAGATTTCCATTCACAAGTGTCCGCATACCGCAACATCCCTTTTTAAAAAAAAAATTTGAGGCAGTGGGAAAGAGGTGGAAATTGTGTTCCAATGCTACGTATAAAATTTTTCACTCAGTTTCTGCATAAATATGCACATTTCTGTTACAGGGCTTGCCTGAAACTATTTCAGCCAAAGAAATATTTAATCAGTATTTTCTGGTTAAATGATATTTTTCTAGAATCATTACCCTTCAATTTTTGTAGTAAATGAAATTTGTTGTGACAGCTCCTTCAGAACTGCTTGTTGGATTTCACTGAAATTACAGGGAGGATCATTTTAAATCAGAGACAGATTTCAGACTAACTTGGCCAATGCTGACATGCCTTACAACAACAAATCGATAAATTGATTCATGGTTGTTTTTTCCTCCCTCCAAACAAACCACTAGTTTGCTCTTTTTCCCCCATCTAGATGTTTTGGGCACAGACAACGAGTAAATCTGACCACTGATTTTTCCCCGTTTGTGTACAGGATTAAGGGTGTTGGGAAACCAAACAGTTGATTTTACCCGAGAAAAAAACTAACTGGGGGAAAAGCTAGACTGTTACACCTAGAATCAAACCCAGGTCAATAGCACTATGGTAAAACCTGCTAATATCAAAATAGGTTGTGGATATAATGCTGAAATGCATGGTCTCTATCGCATCATATTTGTAATACTACTATAGTACATGAATATAGTAAAAGTGAGGGAAGATTTCTTACTGACACCATATTCCACAAAGCTAACGAATAGACATTCCCTTACCAAAATTATGTACATTGTCAGTTTAAATCCAGTTTTTTGACAGTGTTTTACCATTGTATTCCCAGTGTATTATCAGGGTTTTTTTCGAACTTATTGCCAGCTTGTTGTTCTGTTATCACCAGTTATCACAGTGTGTATTGAGTTTTATTATCAGTGTAATACCAGATTTGGTAACAGCATACAATAATCTGGCATTAAACTGGCAACTAACTAAAAACACACTGTTAAGCAAAACACTCTTAAATCGTGCATGAATGAAATATTTTTGATATTAGTACACTTTATTAACGCAATTTAAGACACAGTCATATGACAGTAGAAAGACTGCAAAACTGGCATTTATCTGAAGAAAGTATGAAATTAACTGACAACACAGAACAGCTGATAATAAACGACCAATAGCAATAGGAGGGATTTTGGACAAACCAGTATAATGTCATTGTATTTTCAGAGTGATGTCAGATATCTGACAATAACTGAACAATTTTGGTAATAGTCTAAATGTCATATGGTAATACACTGACAATACAATGGTAGTAACCAAGATATTGTCAGTTTGTTACCCTGTTTTTGTCAGTTTTACATCGGAAACTAGATACCAGTTTTTGTCAGTTTGATACTAGAAAGGTAAATCTGACATCAATCTTGAAATACACTGACTTGACACTGGTTTGTCTGAAATCCCTCCTAGTGCTAGTGTATTGGTTGTTTATTATCAGCTGTTGTATGTTGCCTGTGTATTGCCATTAGCTCATTCCTATTCAATGATTCTTTTTATTGCTGTACGTATCTGAGAAGCAGAAGTTTTACATAATAAGGTTCCAGATTTCAAATTCAGGGGGCCTTGTCTTTTCATGTCAGTAGTGTTTTCAAAAGTGACGAAATAACCTAAAAAATGTGAGTTACAGTACCTACTTTTATTTATGATATCAAAATTGTGAAAACTGATGACAGTTATGTCTTCGTAAAACTATTGACATTTACTATCAAAATACAGATCAAAAAGCACCAACTACACTAAATTATTCCTTTCTACAGCATTTCAATGAGAAAAAATGCATACTGCAGGTACAAATAATTATAAACAACAAAAAAGAAAGACCTGCAAGACCTACAAATAACACATAGTGAAAATTACAATCTTGGCTTTCTTAAAGTCTGAATTGTACAGATTATTATATTACCAGTGTACAACCAGAGTTTTGTCAGTATCTGCATGTTTCTGTAATGCCACTAAGGCCAAGCGTCAATTAAAACCAGTGTATTGTCTGAAACATGGTAGTTTTTTAATATAAGTGAATATGTAAGTTAATAGCTGTAACAGTTTTCAATGAGTTCTTGCCATTGTTTTTTCAGTGCACATTCATTCTATAAAGAGTTGCTGGTAATACAATGACATTAGTGCACATTTATAGCCAGTATTTCCTTCTTATTTCCAGTGTATGTCCATTCTGTAGTCAGTTGCTAGCAACACACTGACATTAGTGTCAGTGTATTACCAGATCTCTATATTTTTGCCATTTTGTTTCCAGAGGCTTTCCATTCTATAATCAGTTGCTGACACAACACTGGAAATAGCACCAGTGTATTACCAGAATCCAATTTTTTGTAGTCAGTGTTTTTCCATATTGTTGCCAGCTTATTGTCAGTATTGTCATGCAAAATTAGTGTGTTATCATTTTGTTGTCAATGGGTTGCCAGCATAATGTCAGAAAGTTATTTCGTGAGGGCTATTTCACCCATATCATGCTGGACACGACTGATGCTGCCTTTGCGACCAGTGTAGTTCATGATCAGTCTGCACATCCATGCAGTCTGATCATGATCTGGACTGTTCGCCTTTCATGCAGTAAGTATCTTTTTGGTAAGCACTCCTTTTAATAGTTAATGGTACTGTCCAAACTGGAAGACAGACAAGTCATTTTAGAAATTTAGCAGGGTAAGGGGTTAAGGGGATTCAGGAATCAAACCAAGCGCAACATGGTTGAGCAGCAGACCTGACCAACTGTGTAATCCCAACAATTCTGAACAGGTGATGCAAATCAGACTGATTCATAACACCATTGCATACGGTCTGTCACAACAATTCTGTTTTCAGAAAAAACAACAATAAAACAGTTTAAACATATTTTTTAATGGAAATGAATAAACATCAACAGTTTAAGCAGTGATAACTAAATGATCACAATCACAGATTTAATGCACTCTATAATATAATTTATTTGAAAATGAGCAAAACAAATAAATCTGATTGAAAGACTTATGGGATATACAACTTAAAAAATGAACATTTGAGCCACACCATGAGAAAACCAACATAGTGGCTTTGCGACCAGCATGGATCCAGACCAGCCACCGCATCTGCGCAGTCTGGTCAGGATCCCTGCTCTTCGCTAACTGTTTCTCTAATTGCAATAGGCTTTGAAAGCGAACAGCATGGATCCTGACCAGACTGCGTGGATGCGCAGGCTGGTCTGATTCCATGCTGGTCGCAAAGCCACTATGTTGATTTTCTCATGGCGCGGAACATTTAGAGATGGTACCTATTTTTATAGACATCACATATATGAGTCTGTTCTTACTGAACAATTATTACATTATTGCTGTCAATTCTAAGTTTATCCTCATTGGATGGAGGATGATTTCATTTGCTGTTTCAGCTGAACATTTAGAAGCATTGTACTTAATGAAAAATGTAATGAACAAAGCTACAGATACAGGCAATCACACAAACATGCACAAATAAAATATTGCATTTGAGTAGAAATGGAACCTCAGGTGATATGTTTCAGCATAAGCAGATACAAACACATTATCAACAACGCATTATCAACAACACATTATCAACAACAGCTGATATCATTACAAATGTCTATTCTGTAAGCACATGCACATGTATTTCATAAATGCTATTTTTTATTTACATGCAAAAACAAGAAGTTAAGCTCACGTAATATAAATTTCCAGAAGCAAAAAATTCATTCATGCTTTCTTACATAAAGTATAACACAATATCAGCTGGCCTGATTTCCTTACAGTTTTGGTTTCCCAAGACCAGTCTCGCCTTGCCTTACAGTTTTGGTTTCCCAAGACCAGTCTGACTTTGCCTTATAGTTCCGGTTTCCCAAGACGAGTCTGACATTTTGGTTTCCCTAGACTGGTCTGACATTTTGGTTTCCCCAAGACCAGTCTGACATTTTGGTTTCCCCAAGACCAGTCTGACATTGCAATGCATATGTTTGGTCAGCCATAAGCAAAAACATGTCTAAAGATCACTTTCCATGGATAGATGGTTATATACAGCATGATCTTAACTTGCTAAAAGTTTAAATATAGTATTATGCATGACCAGGGCAGTTCGTAAATTAATATATTAATGGCACTATTTATTCCACCAGATTTCATGCACATTTACCGGTCAAGCTAGTTTTACTAATTTGTACTTAATAGATTACCCTGGACAATGCAACCGTAACATTATTATGATATTCAAGAGTTATCAGGTGCTTGCAAACATCTATCAACTGGCTGTGATCCTTGTCGGGAGCATACATTTTGGGGTCCTGACTGGGGTGAGATCAATTGCTCCGACTGCTCCGAGGGCTGTTCACTTGTCTGATGAGCATCTGTTAAGTGTTCACAAAACATTTCATGAAGTCTTTCTACAAATGGCTGTAACCTTCTACTAATACACTTGCGTAATGCAAACCCTGTGATCACTAGAGAGATGATGCACACACCTGTCACAATCAGTGCAATAAAGTTAATATGTTGTGTATAAGGTAGGTCTTGATTGTTCTCAGCTGGAGCCTGGCTTTGCGGCATTACACTGGAAACTTCACGAGTCCTGTTTTTCGGTTTATAATCTGGAAATAAATAAATGGTTTGATTTGATTATTGTATCAAAAGCCGTTTAACTTCGTCTTTTGAACACAGGAACTTTGCAATTAAACCAATGTTCTGTCAGATTACATAATGTCTAGAATATGGCATACAAGATCTGAAAGTCAGTGGTTCAGCAAGGCCTTAGCCAATACAATAGGAATAGGTGATATCACAATAATTCAATAAATAGTTGCTGATGCCCTTTACCATCTTCCATAAACAAATGTTTTCTGACTCACCTCTTCAGAAAGGGGACACTACCTATTAGTGTTGTAAAAGTTTTATCCCCTACTTGAAAAGGTGATCTCACTTTTTAGAATCAGGACACTAATAGTTGATATCACTAATTTGAATAGGTCAATCAGAAAGATGATACAACTGAACCTGCCTTAACAGCATTGATCCTTTCGTTGGCTGCTTAATACAGGTTTGACTGTATCAACTATTGGGTTATATAACCTCCTTGAATAAAAAGATGTCACGGAAGTGCATTAAACAGTAAAATGTATTGTAATAAGTTTCTAGGTGAAGTAAATGGTTATGAAGTTCATCTGTCAACTACAAAACAGCCAGTGACAACATAATATAGCAACAAATATGTAATACCTACCATAACACCAGTTTTTGCAGGAGATAGGGTAGTCGGAGGGTAAATCACAGAACTCTGAACAAGATTGTCTACGTCCTTGAGCTTCATTGTAGAAGAAATCCCTGCCTTCTTTTCCATCTGATGGTATGGTACCTGCATTGGAATTTTTTTCAGGATTAATATTTACATATTTTAATAAAAGGTCTTGTCTGTATCAACCATTTCCTGTATTCTAACCAGATTTTCAATGTTTCTTTAGTTTATCGTTGTTTGTAGATTGGCAACAGTTACTGCTATATAATATTTTCTAACAGAGTCTTCTCTGAATAAAACATTTTTGTATGTTAAAGGTTGTAATGGAAAATGTTGACTCCCTTCGCATGCTTAATTGACAAAGTACATAAGAAAATTGTATTGTTTAACATTAGATACCCGATCAAATGCGAGGATGTGTGCATTTCATGATAACTGATAAAACAATTCGATAAGTAAATGATTATACGTCAGTTTTTTCTTCATTTTGTATATGGCGGGAAAACAGCTCAGTCAGATAAACTGTAATGCCAGCAGTAAATGATCAAATAATTTTGTCGGAGTCCTTGTGGAGATTTATTCAGGTCATTTTATTTTTGTTTTTCCTGTCCATTTTTGTCTGTTACAGTATTTTTTTTTTTTTGTTTCTTTTTTTTTTTTTTTCGATAATTTGTATTCACATATAAATCTTTTTATTATACACCTATATAAATATTCTGTCAAAAAATTGTATTTCACAAGTAAATATGACCAGGCAGAAAAATATTCCGTATTGTACCTTTTGTATTGTGTGTTGCCAGACTACTTTCATTGAATATGCATGAGCTGTCAGAATTATATAAATAGCGCATGCAAAAACATCACTCATTTCATTTTAACATAAACAAACGTTTAAGATTTCGTTTGATTACAAATAAACAAAACAAAACGGTGGAGGTATCAAATAAAAGGAACATAGATCTGGGATTTTGTAATCGGCTTGGATTTTGCAAGGATGGGTCATAAGATTATAGTTGTAATTGTAAAGTCGAGGCCTATAGTATTTATCAATTTTCTAACCAGTAGATCTATAACCAAAACAAATAAGCTGGATTACTTAGATCTAGTTCTTATTTCAGTAATCAGGTAAACAGCCTGCTTTGTGGTAAAGTTTTAATAAATCCAAATCTTCAATTTTCAAATCTATTAAATTATTATATTTAGACCTACTTCCTATCCCAAAGCACACCATCATAAACCCAAAAGTCAGTACAATCCAAACTGGCATTGCCTTATTGTAACCAAACTAATAGATCTAATCCAACAGAAAATTTCAAAAATATTTCATCTGATTTCAAACAGTTCACAAGTCTAAGTGATTTTATCAAAATAAAACACATTATATAGCTCACCTTAATAACAGGAAGCCAGGGTTTACGTACTACATTTTCTATTTTTGGTAACACACTCTGGGCTTTCCCACACCAATAATCTCTATTTTTGGTTACAGACTGGTTTTCCCACACCTATATTTGGGGTTGTTACTGGTATACGATAATATACTAAGTACCATACAATTACGAGGGATGTTCAAATATGAATGCAACTAGGCCATGGCAATTTTCAAAAGTGCTTAACAAACAATGCCAAAATATCTTAATCCTTCAAAATACTCGCAACTATGTGATATACAAAGTTTCAGTCTTTTAGGATGACTACTCCAAGGCACTGGCACCAAACCAGAAAGAAAATGCCTATGTACATGTTATACACCCCCCCCCCCACCCCCCCCCAGGTATTCTATAAGAACCATGGTCATGAACGGGAAAGTGCACTAATCCAATTCAATCGTACATTTCTCATATAAAACGCGCAAATTAAAAAATAATAATTTTCTCCTTTTCCATACGGTTAATTTTAGATTTCCTTTCTATATATGTATCAGAATCATATAATGCAGCTTGCTACCACAAAATTTTCTCGAAACTCAAGCTTAGATTCTCATAATCAAAGAAATTATATATTTCCCATAGGCATCAATGTTAACTCCAACAACATTCGAAAAATCTCTCGGTGAAACGTTTTTAATTTTAAATGTCTTTAAAGTGGCCAAATTTCATTTAAATATTACCATCCAGTTACAAGATATGAAATATGGCTATTACACCATGTTATCCTTAATCCAATTTTTAAGGCGTTTTCATAATCTTTTCGAGGTATACACTGGAAAATAGCCGAACCGAGATTTTTGCGCGTTTGATATTTTCTTCCAGCAAGGTGTTTTTTGAGCCTCGGAAATAGGAAAAAGTCACAAGGGGCAGGATCTGGCGAATAAGGAGAGTGAGGGAAGCTCGACAGTCTTTTCCTGTTTCAGATATTCGCGTACAATGGCCGCTTTGTGTGACGAAGCATAATGTCACGGAACAACCTGACACTACGGAGACCATTTGCTGGTCGACAGTTTGCAAAATATTTCTTTAATTTATGAAGGACCTTGCCTTTGTAAAACTTGGCATTTACAGACTTACCCTTTCGTACGGCAATTTGAATAGCAGGACATTGATTTGTAAAGAAAATTACATACATTACTTTTTGGACGCCCATGGTGAGTTTTACTATCCTTTAGTTGCCCATAAAATGTCAGCGAGGCAAGTTTATGATTTAATGTCAACATAAATTTATTATATTACAAATACCTTGCACATGTACCAGAAAACGTTTCCAACGGATTTCATTGGGATTTCCTAACAGAAATATGCAGAATAAGTTTGGACGTGACGGTGACAGAGACAGTCAAAGTTATCACGCTGTCCGGAAACGGAGACACGGGTCTGCTGCACCGGTGACGGTCCACTAGCCACTGTCAAACAGGTATATGTAGAAACAAAAAACACAGAATATTGGAGGTCAAGTCCCCCACTCCCCACCCCTATCCGCCCCTGCCAAATATCTGTAGTTATAGTAGGTTTATAGGCCACTTTCAACAGCTTTGCTGTTGGGCTAACTCTAGCGGCGTGGTTAGTGTCCGCCCACGGATCACGAGGTCCGGGGTTCTAGCCCCAGTAGGGATCTTGGTATTTTCTCTCCCAGGGTTTACTTTAATGGCGACGAGGATGTCTGACGGACTCGTGCGGCGAGCATAAAGGCTAGTGACTCTCTGAAAAGCAGGGAGAAGGTGTGTAGGCGGCCGGGTAGCTCAGTCGGTAGAGCATTGGAACGGTATTCCGAAGCCCCGGGTTCGAGTCCCGGTCTGGATGCACTTTTTTCTCACCCTGAGGCATATATCTATCAAAATTGAAATTCGAACTTAAGATTCATTATGTCACATCCAGGTCACACCACGAGGAGGCGCTCTTATCATGGCCTGCACCCCCACCCCTATTTGCAATTTAATTACAGTTAATTACTATGGACCGGCAGCTTTCAGAAAGCCACAAGTTCGAATTTCAATTTTGATATACGTATATATATATATCCAAATATAATTTATATATAATAAAAAAGCGCATTAGACCTCAGGTCTGCTGCACCAGTGACGGTTCACTATCCATTGCCCCTTTTTTGCGGGGGGAGGGGTGAGTGCAAATAGCGTTGCAGCTGTCCATATGTACGTCCGAAATCTAATCTGTAACACTGATCTGTCTGAAAATACACTGATAATATGTTAATATGTAGTATAAACGTGTGGAAGAGTGTAACCCGAAATCTTGTGTGTCTAACTCCTCACCGCACGCACCGCACGCATTGGCCGATTTGCTTCAAACTTTCACAGATGAACAAGCATGATGTGTAGATGACCACAAAAGGAAGACATTTTTGCTGTGACTATTTTAACCGCAGGTATGGCCCTTTGATAGTTTCGCTATAGGCTGATCACAACCAAATCAAATGTACTCCTCCGCAGGTCTATCACAAGTAGTCCAAATATAAATAGTACTAATCCTTTTTCCTTTCCTAGTGCCTTTTCTGAATAGCAACGCGTTTACTTTTACTCTTCAGCGTTTCAGTATGTATCACATTGCATTCTATCGATATCGGCATATTCCTGTCGCATGCTAGGTAACAAAAAAAATATGACGGCGAAAGAATTTAATGTCTCGAAAAGAGAAATTGAAAGTAGCGAAAAGGAGTAAATTCAGCGGGTTGTATTTACCGAACTGTAGTTTTCTTATATAAAACTAAAACTTTAACAACAATACAAACACTTCCATCACTATAGTCATCATCAACAACAATTTAACAATAACAACAACAAATCGTTATCTTCCTACCAAAACTGTTCATCATGGTCATCAACAAAAACAACAGTAACTCTATATATCATGATAATTGTAATGACAAATGGTGATGACAGTAGTGATTGTGATGATGATATTGATGCCGGTAATGATGATGATGATGACAGGATTGTCGATGATGTTGGTGCTGGTGAAGATGATAATGTTGTTGATGACGCCGTAGTGATGATGATCTTGGTGGTGCTGGTAACGATTGTGCTTGTAATGATGATGATTGCCGTTATGGTGGTGGTGGCGATGATAAAATTTGTAGATGATGATAGTTGTGATGGTTGTGGTGATGGTGGTGAAGATGACGATGATAATGATGATGACATCAATTAGAATAATGGTATTAAAATTTCTGTGACATATCGATGTGTCAAAACACAGAGTACACAGTGAATTAATTTTATAAAGCACACACTACAGAAAAAAAAAAAAACTTGCAGGTGTGACATCTGAAACATGTAATTAGAATGGTGATAAAAAGTCCCCTGACATAATTCAGTAGAAGTATGCTATGACTTGCAGTGTGTTTGATGTATGATGTAAACACAATTAATGTTTTCATGAGTGATTTTTGTTGAGAAATTCAAAAAATTAAAGAGTTCCTATCATGAGTTTTCCAGTTCAACATTGCCAAAAGGACCATGAGGATTTTTCTGATGCTGATCTTAATAACGATGATGATTTAAACAGTAACTTAATATACAGTTATTACATTTAGTTAAAGTATCACTTCAAAACAAATGTTTCAATAACACTTTTATTATCAGAAACATAAATAATTTTCATCAATAACAACAATATAAATCATCATCATTACCAAATACATGCCATTCTTATTTCACTGACAACAATATCATGAAAACATCATCGTCGCTAACAACAACAACATCATCATCATCATCAAAATTATAATCATCATCACTGTTATCATCATCATCATTGGCAGCAGCAACAACAACAACAACAACAAAAAAATCTAAACAAAATCATCATAAAGAAGTTGCATAAATACATATATCGTTATTTTCCCTCCCTTTCTCAATTCAACAAAATAAAAAACATCATCATCATCATCATCAGTGTTATTGAGATTATCAGCAACATTTTTATTATCAGCATTATAAAATATATTGACAAAGCTAATATCAGCATACTTTACATAAACATTCTCACATCCTCACCAAATAACGCAGCAAAAGCTGTCATCATTACCATCAAAGTCCACCATTATCAGTAGCTGCGCCATTTCCAACAACATCCTCTTTCCACCACTCGCCTTCTTTATGACTTTCATCATAATTATAATCACTATATCTGATATGAAAAAACAACAAAATATTTTATTTTGATTCTTAAATCTCACTCCAATTTTTCACTCCAAGGTTACTACAAAATCTCACTCCAGACTCCAGTGTATGACTCCACTCCATATTTTGTCGTATGCCGAAAATTCCTGTGTGTCCAACTCCTTAAACAAGCACTACTGAAAGATTAACAGATGAAGGACCTTGGTGTGAAAATGACCATAAATAATGAACTTTTTTCTCCCCCCCCACCTAGAATTATGGCCCTTTTTAATTTCACGAAATAGGCCATATTGAAGAAATGGTGTGTTCAACTCCTCATACACTTTTTGAAGGAATGGATTTAAAGTTGTTCAGATTCACAACCTAATATCTGTATACAATTTGCTTCAAACCTTTCGTCGAACATCCTTCATGTGAAGATGGTTTGTACCAAAAGATGGCGTAGTATGTGTGGGCATCCGTGTCCTATAGACACAATTCTAGTTTCTTAATAACTACTAAGTATTTTGACATGTAGACCTATTACAAACGAGATTGAAAGAAAAAAAAAGTGTAACAGTAACACCCTCCTCAAAAGAGGTCTTGGCGGAGTGAATCTGGGATTGGGTAGATTCTCAGCGACACAATTGACACAGTTTAGGTCACATGGTGATTTCTCCCGCTAAAATTAATGGTGGGGCGCAGGAAGACCCAAAGGTGCATATCCGGGCATAATTTCAGACATGGGCGGGCTCTAGTCCAAATAATATGATATGACGGGACAGCGTGATAACTTTTGACTGTCACTATCCCGTCAGATGGATTTCCATTAGAAGGATGGCAACTATAAAAAAATATCAGATCATAAAATAAGCCATCCAAATTAGCCGAGCGTGTAAGGCTAGAGCGGGCCCCTAGGTACCGGGTAGATTCACCGAACTTCCGTAAGCCAGTTAGATGGCTTCCTCGTAAGAAGAATTCTACACCGTACGTCGGTTAAACGCCTCTCCTCTCAGAAGACTCACGGTAACGGTAACTTTTAGAGGAAAGATAGCACAAGATACAGACAGAACCTTCCCTGCTTCATGAAAATTCCATATATTCAAAAAAGGTAATCCCAGTGTTACTATTTTAGCTGAAGGAGAGGGAACTCACGACCCCTGGTTACGTAATCAGACAAGTGTTACCACTGGACCGCGTTTCGGTTACGAATTCTAAATGACCAATCAGAGAGCTGTATTTTCAAGCACATGTAATACCAGACAAGGCCAGTAGGAAGATTAAAATCGACAGAAACCATATCCGAACTCTTATACAGTCAATCATGCCTTAGCGGTCACCTAAACTAAGCAGGTACCGTTAAGCCAGTCAGTTAACTTCCCCAATTGACAGTGTGTTCAGCACCCCCAATCCTCGACTTAATATAGACATATTATAATAAATTTTGTATTTTTTTCTTTATTTTTGTTTGATTCCTATACTAACATACTAGAAATACTGAATAAACCATTATTATCAATATGTTAAGAAGGTCAACATTTAGTTGATTATATTTGGTATTTAGTGAAAAAAAATGCTATGGCTACTGGCTAGACAATCTGACTAAAGTACATCTCCTATTATACGCTACGCATAGGATCTGAGAACGACCTATTCATGGCCTCGTTCTGACAACCCTTTCGCTAGCCAATCAGAGCTTAACTTACAACATTTTGCAAATCTACCTGTAGCCTTGACTTTTGATATTTACAATTTTTATGTCGTATTGTGTCAGATAGCCGGTTAGCTCAGTCGGTAGGCCACTTGCTTTGTAAGCGAGGGGTCCCGGGTTTGAGCCCTGGAATGACTGCACATTTTTCTTACTCATTGACACTCGAACAAGTCGTCTGTTTGGTTTAAATAAAAATAGCAATACTGGAAATCCAAAATATACAGAAGACGTATGTGAATGGGTAGTCTGGATTACCTGCCCCTTAACTGCTACACAGTACACGACGGGAACCAGGCTAGTGAATGGGTCGTTCTCAGATCTTCGTTTAGAAGATCAAATACTTAAGTCAGATTGACTGGCTAGACGTATAATGGCGCAATCGAAATATAACTAGACACTTTTTTCTGATATGTATTCATTTTGTGAGACATAATAACCGAAAACAACACAAAATATGAGTCTCTTATCTAATATCTGAGCAATTGCTAATGAAGTATCACAGGCGCAGACAACACATACCAAAAGAAAATTCTAAAGATACAAAATGTACAGTATTAATTTATTTTATATCATCATCATCATCGTCGTCATCGTCATCTTCATCTTCATCACCATCATAGTAATAATGACTATATTATTATTATTATTATTATTATCATTATTACTATTATTATTATTATTATTATTATCAATTTTTAACAATTTACATATTTATACACAATCTAATTCAAATATAATTACAAGAAAAATATGTTTCACTTGATTGTACAGGACATAAAAAACACACATATAAAATACACATAATGGACGGAACTTGCATGAAATGGCCATACAATATCTCGGTGACCTGAGCAGCAACTATGCAAATCATAATGTATTGAAGATCCAAACATACACCAGTTAATTTATTAAAATTTAAAGATATACTAGACCACAATTTCATATTTTCAAATATAAAAACATTCTACATATAGTTTATGTAAACATAAAATTGACAAGTTTATATGCATTAATATTACAATATCCGTTATTCTTAAATAGTACACGTTATTACATTTATATAGCTAAACAATGTGTAAAGTGCAGATGTTTTAACCCATTCGGTGTGATAAATATATTCAAACATGGTTCTGCTATATATCATTTCGATTCCAATATATCTTTTTATAAACAAGTGGACGCAATAGGGATCGAGACACTATTTCATGGCGTATAGTGGCGATCTAATTAAGTAGGTTGGCGTGAAATCAACGTAACCGTGTTTATTAAACAACATTCAAACACAGCTAGGACGTAGCATGTCACGCGGAATAATTTTGGAGTAATAATGAAGCGTAACACCGTTCTGTTACATTATTTCAATTCTGATTATGTACAGTAGACTAGTAGATCAAATATGGGAGCACTATTTCTCGGCAGCGATTGAACAAATTAACAATATGATGGAATATATGAGGGAAGAGCATATCAACCAGTGTCAACTTTTATCTATATGGACACAATTTAAACGCAATTCTTGAGCACATGAGCAAAAAAAACTTATCCAATCTAATAGCCCTATACACGAAAGACTTCTTGATCCGATCAAATGCGTACATATGTAGATTTCAAAGGAAATGCTGTTTACTGCGGAACTGCACACACACACACACACACACACCCACCCACACACACACACACACACACACACACACGATACATATACACTACATACATACAAATTAATTGTGAAGAGACATGACAAAAGAACACAATACTCAAAACAAGCTGACTGAAAAATGAGATCATTGCGAAACAAATACAACCTTCTGTGATTTAAAAATAATAGAACACGTTTCAGTAGTTATTAGTAACTTCGTCCCGTTTATATTTAGTCATGTGTACTCGTAATAATGTAAACAGTCATATTGTGACTGCTCGTGTCAACCTTGATAACGTTGCACATAACGAAAACACCCCAAATTACACTGATTCTTATCACTACACCCAAGCTGCTGCACTTCCCGTGTCTTGTGTCAATACTCTGTCAGCTTGCACTGTATTTCGCACAGCATGCACGCCATGTCCCGATGTGACCATTTCAGCTGGTTCATTCGACCCTGTCTCAGAATGAGATGTAGATTGTTTTCTACAAAATGTTCCTTTAAGCACACTAAGCTTATTTTTTAAAATTACTCCCAACACAATAACTGTTACGACGGCTATTAAAATTCCAGATATGATAAACAAATATGTCTTGTCATCGGTTTCTTTTATGACACCTAAAGCCATTGTCGTCACTCTTTCTTTCGGGATATAAACTGAAATATTGAAAAATACAAGATGTTTTTTATTACATTATTTCATTTACAAAACGATAGTTAATTTCTTCACTGTGTATGAACGTGGCGCTTACCAACAACAACAACGACAACAACAACACATTATTTCCAGTTAAGAGGGATGATAAGTCAGTTCCTATTAAAGTATAAACGTTGAAGCTACCTGTTACAAACATAAGAATTATTTTGAATTATATTGAATGAGGGCTGATTTTGTTTTTCAAAATTTTTTTAAAACTGTCAAAGCCGAAACTACATTTTGACATACTTGACGATATATGTTAAATGTTAAATATCAATGCCGGATTTTGGTTTTCAAATTAAATGCTGTTCATATTACAATGTTCTAGTATAGATATACTGTAAATTCATTAAGATCATTTCAATGCAAACTTTTTTATCGACCCTCGTTACTATATACCCAACATACCATCCGTTTACATCCGGTTTAAAGTTCATTTGATATCGAAAGTGATTAATGTAATGGATGTTTGTCGGATTACTTCAATGTTTTAACTGATATTACATGCAAATACTGTAAGAAGTATAGTTACTTTTCCGATAAAGATTATAAAAGGATATACCAGCCTATCATTTTAAGGGCATTATTATGGGGGCGGGGAGGGGACCTGTTTTCATCACAAAACAGATTAAACCCCTTTCAAATAATTCAAATGATATATTTATAACATTATAGGCCTAGTCTGGTATAATTATATCATTTGAAGGGGCTCTGACACTTTTCACTTCGGTTGATTTGGAATGAAAACAGGTGTTCTTTAAATATCTGTCTGGTATCCCAGGTCCGTCCGATACTCAAACACAAATCAGTTAAATATTAATGGTCTCCAGGCCGTACAACAAAAAAAAGAGATATAATTTTTAGATATCAGGAAACTAATGCCATATTTCTTAAGAAAGCTTTGAAACACATGCACATTAGTTGGTTTTATTTATTTTCGCATTGAAAATTGTAACGACCCATATTTAACATTCGTGAACTACGTATTCCTAAGTGGTGCATTATAAATTTGGTAAAGACAGTGGGAATATTTTTATTGCTTCGAATCTGACTCGGACATTTGTTTCTTGTTGTTTTTTTTTTTGCATTTTCAAGATAGTTAAGAAAAAAAAACCCTCATATTCTAATGTTCTCATTCTAATAATTATGTTTAAAAAGTCATAAAAGTTTTAAAAAATACCCGTTTTTATCAAAGATGTACCAGAAATAAACTATACACCAGTATTTATATTTATATATGAGGTCGTTTTAAACCATATGTAGAAAAGGGTGATATATTAAATTTATATTTTTTATATAATAGCATAAACCCGATACTACTGGCTGTGAGCGCAAAATGTACAAAAATAAGACTTACATTTACACTTCTCTGCGCATGTATATTCGTATTGTGACGGAATATCACATTTATCGGAGCACGGTTCATTCTTTCCTGTTGCTTCGTTATAAAAGAAATCTTTTCCTTCTTGGCCAGTTAGAAATCCTGCAAACGGTGTAAATATAAACTAGGTACAAATCAAGAAATCATAGCCATTTTCTGATCAAATTAAGTAAGATTTTGAAATCTTTACCTTCAGCTATATGTACATTATAACACAACGAACAGAGATCTATTTCAATTCATTTAGGGATTTTCATATTCAACGGTTACATAAAGGATAATCCACTATCACTAAAATACTTGGTGAAATACTGATCGAATTAAGTTTCCTTTGCAATGAAGAGTTACCCCACTTTTTCAAGCGAAAATGTTTGTCTGTCTAAAAAACTCAAAAGTTTTGAATCGTTATTACATTAGCTTACCGCTCATATTTTCTAAGCTCATAATGCCAGTTTCTGCATGACTGCGACTGATGGAATTGCATTACATGCTTATATAGGGCCTAACACATCCTTGTAATAATTTAAGTAACAGGTTGGTTTAACCAGTTCTAAATATAGGCAGTGAATAAGCCTTAAATTTAGAACGCAAGTCGGAGTGTTTTCGCCCCCTGATTTGGCATTTTTAAGATAGTTTAAAAAAAAAGTCGTGTCCTAAAGTTTATATGATATGAATTTTCAAACTTCAATGAGAAATATAAAAAAATTCTTTGTTCAAGTTTTGACTTTAGCATTGAAAGTATATAAGCCACAACGAAAATGGAACTGGGGTAGATTTTTTTCTAATATTTCATGCATGCTACACATCAAGGAACCCTTTTTTTACCTTACCGGTAAATTAGTAGATCTCTTGAAAGATTTTTTTCTGAAAGTTGGCACATTTGTAGGCCTACATTGTGACTTTTACAACATTTTATCTAAGGCGTAAAAAAATTGTTTCTTTCCGGTATCCCGACCTACCCTAAATTTTTGGCCCGACCCTAAATGTTTTTAATGGCCTTGGAGAATAAATTTTTCAACTTTTTAACAAAAAGTTGCAAAACTGCACTTCTTATGCTTTAAACATGGTCATTGATGCTTTAAAGGCATAACCCCCTTATTTGAATTAATTGTTTGACACAAAAATAATTTCCGAAAAGTCTCCCTTAATGAAAAAAAAAATCCCCCCAAAAATTATTTTTTTACGACCTACCTACCCTAATTTTTTTGAGCACGTTACCGGAAACAAAGATTTTTTTTTTAGGCCTAATGTGAATTTGACTGGGTGGTGTGGCCAACGGCTGATACACTGGAGGTGCCATCATTGTATAGTAGCCCGTTAATCCTTATTCAATCAAATTTAACTATCAAAAATCTAATAGAACTTAATATTTAAGCAACAATAATATTCAAGAAACATATCAAAACTAAAATTGAACATTGTCGTCTACTAGTACTCTGGTTTATTTTTAGATTAGTAAGGTTATATTTGACACGGTTATTTATAGAATGTTTATAGATTCGTTGGTAAATCCAAATTCTATTTATAGCATGTGCGTATCGAGCTATGTGTATCTCAACGGTTATAATTTTAGAAATGGAAAAACCGACAGGTTACTAATGATAGAAAACTTTTGAAGAGTTGTCCGTGAAACAAGTCATTTCATTTCTTAGACTATCTGTGGAAGCAGAAGGTCCGTTAAAGAAATTAAAATGGCGCAACCACAAGGAACCATGATACCACCTTCGCAACCATTGTATACGTCTGTGAAAGGGAGAAACCCTCAGGTACGAAATTTATCTTTTCTCTGTACAATTTACAGTAAAACTAACTGTATGTCTTCAGAGGTAGCCTATTCGGATTTCGATGCTTCCTTTAATGCAGTAATTAGGATTTAGTCTGCTGTAACTCTGGTATTTATAAAAATGAATAATAATGTTCCTTTCATGCCAAAAAATGTGTACTTTTATCACAAATTTTATCAGTTAAAAAGTTCTGATTGGTATCTTACTAGCCAGTACATTTTTATAAGTCCATTGGCTGATCTAAAATTTCACAAGAGCATTTAGCTTGTATGCTTGCCTAAATCTGAACCCTGGTACACGTTCCTAATGTCTGGAAGCTGAAACATTGGGGTCCTACTAGAAAAAATAAGTGGGAGTTTTGTTCACTTCACATAAGAAACAGTGGGAGGGGTTTGTTGCCAGTGTTTACATGTCAGTGTTTCCCGAACAGGTTATGAACAACATGGGAGCTTACGTGTTCAAGCTGGACGACATGAAACGTCTGCTGAGGTTTATAATTATGGGATCTGAGGGTGGCAGTTACTATGTGAAGGAGAGAGAACTGAAGAGAGAAAATGTCACCTGTATTGACAGGTATAGTTTGTTCTTTCGTTTTAACATTACAGTACATGTACAGTAGAGGCTTTGGGACAGTTTGTAAGATCTTTAATCTGTATAGGGAAGTTAGGCCCTAAATTCCAATATACGAGTCGTATTTTTATTTTTCTAGGCTTTTGGACAGTGTGTAGTAAGTTGATACTTTAGAGGGAAGTTAAATTCCCCTAAATGGCTGTATCAAGCGTAGCCTACTTTGATATACATGTAGGCTATAAGTATTTCTACTTAAATAGGTTTAAGTTGTGGGCACTTTATATTAATTTCCCGTGTAATTAACCAAGTTTTCACTATACTGTACATTAAGGACGAGTGACCTATTTTTAACAAAGTCATTAAATGAAAAACATAATCTGATTGAAAATGTCTACTTCGGGCTTGCCGTACGGGAACCGGCCTTGAAATTTTTACAGATCTTAATTATAATAATGTTCTGTATCTTGCCTCTGTGCTATAGACTGATCGGTGAAGGTCGTGGCGTGGAAGTTGTGCAAACGATTAAAGAAGTCAGCGTAAATAGACGCAATGTGAAACAGAACTCATTGATGTTAGCGTACGCCATCTGTGCCAGAAGCAACGATAAGGACACGAAGAAAGCCGCGTACGCCTTGCTGTCCGAGATCTGTAGAATACCAACACACCTGTTTATGTTCATCAAGTACTGTGAACAGGAGAGTAGAGTTGAAGGCACAGACTCTGGTATATACTGTTCTTCTTATTATTCGTATAGAGCATACATTTGCACTGTAAGATTGCTTGAATAATTTTCATGCTTTAAACATGTTAACAGTGGTATCTAACGTACGCTAAACTATTATTTATGAAAATTGTTATAAAAAGATGGCTAAAGTTACTTTAATTTTGTAACTTTTCAGTTTCATTGCTCTGTCTCTTTTGTTTTGGTTTTATCGAGTTTCATGTCATACCGACACAATAATATAGATAGGTCATATGGCGACTTTCCAGCTTATGACGGTGAAAGGAAAACCGTTCATTAACTCAGAAACAAGCGGGCTCCTTGGTAAAACCACAGACCCTCCTTAATTAAGCAGGAGTACGTTCTCCCATGAAAAACTGTACATCCGAAACGAGGTTTCGAACCGACAGAAGTGATTCTAAGTCGACGACCTTTGCTCTGTTTCATACCGTATGCTAAAGTGGAACGGTAAAATTGTTGTAGGTACTGGATGGGGACGAGCTCACAAACGAGCTGTTGGTAAATGGTACATAAGCTTTGACAAGGACCCGGAGAAGCTTGCTCGACTGGTGACGAAATTCAAAAACCGTGAGAGCTGGTCCCACAAAGATGTTTTGCGACTGGCACACACAAGCACCGACGACAAAGCTGTTGGGTTCGTTCTCAGGTGAGTTCGTAGAACATTTTGCATTTTATGCATTTTTGATGCCATCTTTTAATACGAGACTGTATTGGACTTTCTGACCTGCTGACAATCTACAGACTTTGAGTGAGAAGTTACATTTGCATGTCAAAATCCGGCGATTGTAACGTCGTGCACTTGGGAGTTAAAGTTACTGTCCATAAAGATACGGTAACAATTTATACACATGTACTTGGATGGTCTGCATAAAATACTATTTTCTTTCAATCTAGCCGTGTCAACAAACATGGACGGGCACTTTAAATGTTTACTTGTTTATAAACATTATAACTCCTCTCCAGGCAAATCCATATCTTTATCCCCAAATCACAATGTGATCAGTCTTTGAAGCTTATTAAGTAAAGTTTAAGCTTTTCATGAATATAAACTGATCTGTTTCTAGATACATCACCAAGGGTCTAGACAAGGCACGTGAAATGTACCTCCAGAATCCGTTAGAGATGGACCAAGACAAATTGAACAAACTGGCCGATCTTATCCAAGTATTTGACTCGGCAATCAATATAACCAATGAAGACCATCTCTGCTCCATGATCAAACAGTACCATCTTACATGGGAGCAGTGTAACTCCGAGTTACTGAAGAGCAAAAAAGTGTGGATTACTTTGCTGCCGCATATGCCGATAGAAGCAACCATCCGTAACCTTGGGAGAATGACCAGCTATGGAATGTTCGCCGAGAACAGCGAAGACGAACAAATGGTGAGTTATAATTGAAAGAAAGAAGAAAAAAAACTAAAAAATGATACACTTTTTTATTGTATAGATATTTGATTGTATCAAAATAATAAAGATCTTTTTATTATACAGATATTTGATTGTACCAGTGTGTTTAGCTGACTTTTATCAGAAACAAAAATATTGACTTATTACTTCTGTCTGGTAAGCTGTCAAGCTCTGAAGAACATAATGCAGCATTATGGAAGATGAGTATGATTGTTTTATGACGTATTGTATTAAATATTAAAATAGATTTAAAGTTAACCCTTATTATACTGGACACGATTGATTCAGTCTTTGCGACCAGTGTAGATCATGATTAGCCTGCCCATCCGTGCATGATGTGCACTGTTCGCCATTCAGTCAGTATCTCTTTGGTATGCACCCCTTTTAACAGTTAATGGTATTGTCCAAACTGAAAAGATGGACACGTTCATTATAGGAATTTAGCAGGGTTAGGGTTAAGGCATTAGGTTGCATTATTACCTTGGTGTTAGTACAGAGAGATGGACTACCTTGTACATTTTCATGCCAAAATTTGCGATCAAAAATCTGGTATTGAATTTGATTTATTTCGTCTCAGGTCCTGGATAAGATCCGTTCGATTAACACCCTGTCTGAGACACCTATGGAAGTTACTGAGCAAGCAGAAGGGATGGAAGTTGACAATCCATTGCCAGAAGAGGGCCAGGGAGAGGCCAGGGGAAAGAGAAAAAACGTCCTCCATCCCTTTAAAGTCCTTCTTGCATTGATTACTTACAAGACCGGTATGTACTTAGAAGATTTCTTAGTAAAACAAAGAAAATGGAAAATTGCCACTTATCTTTTGACAAATTTTGTGATACATTCAGCAGCTAAAATGTCCATTTTCGATATATTTTGATATAAGCCTTAGTGATGAATGATAAAATATTTTTACAAAATACTTGTTCTTTTTTCCACAATGTGTACGCGTAATTAACGCCTGAAAATGTTTTCCTGGCTTAGTTTTGGGTTTTGTACACTGCAGGACATGGTGACAAGGGAAGCCTGTCTTGGACACCAAACAAAAGAATCATGGAAGCCCTCGACAGAGCATTCTACCAGGCGTTTGAAACTGTAGAACCTACAGGAAAGAAGTATTACCTTGCCGTAGATGTCAGTGGATCTATGTCACAGCCTGTGCTTGGAAGCACGTAAGTAATAATATTATTTTAATTTGAGAAAACAAAGTTTTTGGTTTTCACAACCACAGTAGAACACTGCCTAACACATCAAATTAAGCTATCCATCTGGCTTACAGAAGGTCGGTCCTTCTACACAGGTGCCCGCCCGTGATGAAATAATGAACCGAGGTTCATCTGCATCCATGGGGTCTTCCTCCACCATCAAAGCTGGAAAGTCGGCATATGACTTCTAATTGTGTCGGTGCGACGTTAAACCCAACAAAAACAAAACAAACAAAAACCTTCACGTCAGGACTTTGTGGTGGTAGCACCATCTAAACATGCAGGTTCTGTTCATATTATATTGATAAAAATGTATTTTAGTGTATTTTGTTAACTTTCTAGTGATGAACTAATACAGCTGTTCAGTGGAGCAAGTGATGCACGGCAAACGACTGTTATTGTTTGATCAATTATTATTCTTATATATGTCCAGATACGCTGTTCATTGGATTTTTTTTCTGTTATTATTTATAGAAACATACATTGTGCCACAGCTGCTGCTGCTATGCTGATGGTTACCGCCAGAACAGAGAACGACTGTATCATCAAAGGTAATTTTGAAGAGCTATAAAGTCAAGTGAATAAGAGGTTCAGGGTTGTCAAAAAAGTCCAAAGAGCTGTGACCTTGGCCTTTACAGCCAAAAGTCTGGTATTGGTCCAAACTACCTCTGTGCAAAATTTGGTACTTTTGTCCGGTCTGTCTAGATTTTTCAAATTTTAGGAAGAATTGGAACTAACCTGTTAAAACTTTAGAACTCGAATTCAGTCTTTACACGACATCTGTTTGGAATGTGTAGTTGCTATCATGTTTGCGATACATATATAAATATTTGTACTTATAATTTCCCCAATAATACGAATCAAATGTTCCATTATGTGCTGCTATTAGTAAAGTTTCATCGATATAAGTTCACTTCTGGTTCTTCCGTTTCAGGGTTCAGCCACAAGTTGGTAGACATTGGCGTTGATGTCACTGACTCTATAGATATAGTACAGAAAAAAATGGACCAGATCCCTATGGGCGGGACAGATTGTGCCAAGCCAATGTTTGATGCTATGGAAAGCAAGATTAAAGACATTGATGTGTTTATTGTGTACACTGATAACGAAACCTGGTAAGTTTCACCTAACAGTGAGAAACTGTTATTAAAATCAATTGTTGCATGCCAGACAAGACTCCCGTGTTTTTGCAGGTGCTAGAAAACTCGTCTTACACCCCGGGGTGTAAGATGACTCACGTGCTGCAATTTATGAATGAATGCGTAAATTCATACGCTGCTATAATAAAATAGTCCTCGAAAAAAACATTTGTTTTTATTTATTTATTCTATTAATTGAAGAATAAGGCATGCAAGAAAAAGAATCTATCTCGGGTAACTGTTTGCGGTATCTCGACTGAGCCTTGTTACCGCCTAAACAGTTACACCGAGCCAGATATTTCCATCCGCACCTTCAACCAGTGAAAGATTCTTATATTATTAGAGACACTAATGCTTGGAAGATTTTAATTTAGTTATGTAGGCAAAAATAGGGACAAGTTGGCACAATTTAAAAGCTTCATAATAAAAGGCAATCATTGAAAAATCTTTCAACAGTGAATAAAAAAACGCGATCTGTTCAACTGTGTTAGACCTTTTTAACTCTACTAGATAGAGAAGAATAGTGTTCAGAAGTGGTATATTGATAGACACATTGTACACATACGTCCTAGAATCCAATAATTATGACTCTTCTGATAGTTTGCAAGGAAGAGAGTTTTAAGACCTATGTTAGTCTAATATACATGAAATTAATAATAATCATTTTAGGTTCGGAAACGTACACCCATGTGAAGCTCTGCGTCAGTACAGACAGTATTCAGAGAGACCAAACGCCAAGCTGATTGTTTGCGGAATGTGCTCCACTGAGTTCACAATCGCAGATCAAGATGATCCCAACATGTTGGACGTAGTCGGATTCGATTCTGCTGCGCCTAGACTCATTTCTGAGTTTGCAATGGACAAAATATAAATCTCAAAGTGAAAATTGTGAGAACTGATTACTTTTTATAACTGCATAATTCTACAATGACACCGACATGAAAATACTTAATAGAAAAGGAAAATTAGTTCCATTTAGAAAGTTGAACATTTACCGTAAGCTTCATCAGTGTAAGAAAAAACAACAACTTTATTACAAAAAAGACAATTTTATGCACCTTTTTAAAAAAAAAAAACCTAACAACTGTAGACGCACGATTACTTTCGGAAGAATCCTGAAGAAAAGATAACCAAAGCAACAGCTAACAACACCCCTAGGGAACTAGCAACATTGGCACATAACTGTTGATGTCAGTAGTTTACTTTTTCGGAATTATTACTGTATACTTTGTCAAGTTATTTGATTCACTTTTATTTTTGCAAATGTTTATACCTGTAGATATATGTGATTTAAGATTTAAAAAATCATTTCTTTTCATGTATTTAATTATTATGTAATGTTGTTTACTTTGCTTAATACATAAACGTTTGTATATAATGTAAATCGTTGTGCACGCTTAAAGTAACAGTATTTCATATTTTGTTTTACCTAACAAATTACAAGGTATTTAGATTTGTGTTGGTTATAAACCTAAGTGGTGTTTTTTAATCATCTTTTATGTGTATATATTTGTAACTTTTCTTTGTTAAAGATAATGTATATAAATAAAGTGTTTGTGATGATATATTTGTGTCTTCCTTGCTACTATACTAATGGTTTGTTTGTTTGGGTTAGCTCAGGCTGAATCAATTTAGGTCATATAGCGACATTTTTAGCTTTTAACGCGGGCGTCTGGTTAGAACCGCAGACTAACGTTAGCCCATTAGAACCACAGACCTTCCATAAGCCCCTTAGAACCACTGACCTTCCATAAGCCCCTTAGAACCACTGACCTTCCTTTAGCCCCTTAGAACCACTGACCTTCCGAAAAGCTCCTTAGAACCACTGACCTTCCTTTAGCCCCTTAGAACCACTGACCTTCCGAAAAGCCCCTTAGAACCACAGACCTTCCTTTAGCCCCTTAGAGCCACAGACCTTCCGTAAGCCCCTTAGAACCACAGAGCTTCCGTGAGCCCCTTAGAACCACTGACCTTCCGAAAAGCCCCTTAGAACCACAGACCTTCCGTAAGCCCCTTAGAACCACAGACCTTCCGTAAGCTCCTTAGAACCAAAGACCTTCCGTAAGCCCCTTTGAACCTCAGACCTTCCGTCAGCCCTTGTATATCTTACCCACTTGAAGAATTCTACACCCAAGCTGAGTTTCGAACCTACATAGGTGAGGGGCAAGTGAATGGAAGCCGGCGACCTTAACCACTCGATACGGATCCTCTGTCCGAACTAAGTGGAAATCTGGCTTCAAACTAAACAGTAAATAGTAATATACACGACTAATATTAGTCGCCCGGAGAAAAAATAATGGGCTATATAAAGGTTTGCTAACTAAATGGGCTTCAGAGGAAACCAAAAATATTCATTTATTTTTAGCTTCGGAAATACCTGAAAATGTTACCTTTTATAGAAATTAAGTCAGTTTTATTTATATACAACATAAACTCCATAATTTCTTAGACTATCTGTGGAAGCAGAAGGTCCGTTAAAGGAATTATAATGTCAAGTGTACAACCACAAGGATTCTTGGTACCCCAGAAGGAACCATTTTGTGTAGCCATACATGGCGTGGATTTTCAGGTAATTTTATCATTTATAATGCACGTTATAAAGAGAAATATGAGGTCAAAATTGTAATTTTAGAAAGTGTGAAACAGAAACTCCTATTCTTGCAGGATAAGCCGTTCAATTGGGCTCCTGCATTTAGCAATCGATTTTTAAGCAGCTTTAAACAACAACGATAAATTTAATAGATCTTCATGTAATCTGGTTAATCACAGTAGAGTAGTGCTACAATAATCTATATATATATCCACTTTAATACATTTCTAAAGTATTTTATGCAAGAATATGTACATGTAGGGATATATTACAAAAATATAATTGAGCCGTGTCATGAGAAAACCAACATAGTGGCTCTGCGACCAGCATGGATTCAGACCAGCCTTCGCATCCGCGCAGTCTGGTAAGGATCCATGCTGTTCGCTTTCAAAGCCTGTAGCAATTAGAGAAACCGTTAGCGAACAGGATGGAACCCGACCAGACTGCGCGGATGCGCAGGCTGATCTGGATCCATGCTGGTCGCAAAGCCACTATGTTGGTTTTCTCATGGCACGGCTCATGTTATGATAATCTTTTACAAGCATAGAACACCGCCACGCAAATACTAGCAAATCGATTTAACTGTGTTGGCGAGAGGTCGCCTCTTAACATTATATCAGTCATACATGCTGTTGTGATAGTTAACCCTTACCCTGCTCAAGTTTTCTATAATGAACTTGTCCATCTTTCAATTTGGACATTACATTTAACTGTTAAACTCTGAGGGGTGCTTACCAAAAAAGGCGAGCAGTGCAGATCTCGGTCGCAAAGAAAGATCATGCTAAAGGTTAATACAGTCTGGAAGCATAAAACGAAGGCAAGCAAATAATTGAAAACAAGGGCTACAGGACTGCGTGTTTCAACACCAGCTGCTTATTCCGCCATGTTCATCTCCACAGGTCGGCGAAATGCAATTTGTGATATAGTTATATGTGATAAAGTGTTGGTATCTCTGTCGTAAAGTTATAAAGGTCTCCTTAGGAGATATGCCACAAAATGTTTTTCTCAAAGAGGGAACGTGCCGAAATGATACTTAACATGCATGCCATTTCCTAGCCTTTCGGTATGGCAATTTCTACAATCCCTCATACTGACCGGACAGCGACAGTCAAAAGTTATAACGCTGTCCAGAAAAATCCTATTTATATATGTGGACCAACGATTCCTATGCTTTCTTAACTCAATTCCCTATTTCACCTTACAACGTTGAGCGTTTCCATGTTGTCTTCTCAGGACTCATTCACGCAAACCTTAATTTAGTACATATATAAGGACATTATACTGGGATAGATCGTTGTGTATTCAACTGAAAATATTAGCTGTCCATCGTAAAAGGGCAAAGGCATGGTCGTGGAAATGTTTGGTAAATTCGGTTAAAAGCTATACTTTCCTCCACCTGTTTTTACACACACATCTGTATCAGCTGGATTTGTACTTGAAAAATGCGCGTAATTCGACTTTGATATATTTTATCAGGTTTGCAATAATGAAGAGGCGTACGTATTCAGGCTGCATGATATGTGCCGTCTACAAAGGTTCTTAGTAATTGGATGCGATGGCGGAAGCTACTATGCCACAGACCATGCCATACAGAATGAAAATGTGGATTTCATTAAAAGGTATATCTCTCTACTACTAGTAGTATTGCAAAGCTTATAAAATTTTTATGTATTCTTATGAAAATAGGAAGCAGACATTTTTATTTCATCGCAAATTTCGACACTTAAAAGTCAGCAAAGTCCCCAACCGTTCTCGATATTTATATTACATGTATAACAAACAACAAATGTATTGAGGATTCAGTGCGCGATATTACTTACTTTACTATGATTTGTCTGGACTTGTAGCTCTATGTAATTTTCAGATTAATTGATACGGGCAAGGGTGTCGATGTCGTTGCAAAGATAAAGGAAATCAGTGTCAGTAGACGGAATATGAAGCAAGACCCGATCCTCCTAGCGTTAGCAATTTGTGCAAGGTCACATAATCGGAACACGAAAAGTGCCGCTTATGATCTTCTTTTAGACGTATGCAGAACACCAACTCACCTTTTTACGTTTGTCAAGTTCTCTGAACAGGAAAGCAAAGAAGGTAATATCTTATCCCATTTAGTATGGAATCGTCTTGCTGCCAGCAGAGAGATTTGTTTAAGTTCTGTGTACGATTTACAAGCTCAAACGTACACATACATCTTGATAACTCTTATGTAGGACATAGTAATTCCTACGTAGGACTTGACTTACTAACTCCTTCGTATAACCTAGAAACTCCTACGTTGTACTTAACTAGTTAACTAGTTAGTAACTCATACGAAAGGCACATCAACTCCTATGTATGACCGACCTAGTAACATAGTAACTCCTAGGCAGGACGTAACTTTCTTTGTAATCGTACGTAAGATGTAGTAAGTCACACGTAGGAAACACAGTGTCCATATGAGTTATTTAGGAGTTTGTAAGCCTTACGAAGGCCTATGCGAGAGTTACAAAGAAGTTAGTATGTAGTACGTAGGAATTATTAATTCGTACCTAGGAGTGGGTATGCTGACGTAGGAGTTAGTAAGTCTTGCACAGAGTTAGTAAGTCTTGCACAGAGTTAGTAAGTCAAACGCAGGACTTACTGCAAATCTCTCTGCTCTGTATCTGCTTGCACCAGTATGCTTCCATAATTTAGTCAAATTTACATTGACGATTATTAACAAAATACAAGCAGTGGTTTAGGGTCCGGTAATAGTAAATTACATACTTCGCATGGTGTTTGCGTGGATGGTGCTATTGCATTTTAGTTCACCTGAGCTCGAAGTGCTCAAGGTGAGCTTTTGTGATCACCCTGTGTCCGTCGTCGTTCGTCCGTCGTCAACAATTTGACTGTTAACACTTTAGAGATTACCATTTTGGCCCAATCTTAATGAAACTTAGTCAGAAGGTTACCCTTAATAAAATCTTTGACGAATTCGATATCGGGTCATCTGGGGTTAAAAACTAGGTCACAAGATCAAATCAAAGGAAAAGCTAGTGAACACTCTAGAGGCGACATTTATGACTGTATCTTCATGACACTTGGCCAGAATATTAATCTTGATGATCTTTAGGTCACTTTCGAATCTTGGTCAGATGGGTTCAAAAACTAGGTCACCTGATCAAATCAAAGGAAAAGCTTGTTAACATTGTAGAGGCCACATTTATACCTACATGTACATCTTCATGAAACTTGGTCAGAATGTTAATCCTGATGATCTTTAGGTCAGCTTTGAATATGGGTCATGTGAGGTTAAAAACTAAGTCATCAGGTAAAAGTTGTTAACACTCTAGAGGCCACATTTATGACTTATCTTAATGAAATTTTGTCAGAATGTTAACCTTGATGATCTTAATGTCACGTTCGAATCTGGATCAGGTGGGGTCAAAAGCTAGGTCTACAGGTCAAATCAAAGGAAAAGTTTGTTAACACTCCAGAGGCCACATTTATGACTGCATCTTCATGAATCTTTGTCAGAATGTTATTCTTGATGATGTTTAGGTCAGATTCGAATCTTGGTCATGTGGGGTAAAAAACTAGGTCATCAGGTCAAATCAAAGGAAAAGCTTGTTAACACTGTAGAGGCCACATTTATGAGTATATCTTCATGAAAATTGGTCAGAATGTTACTCCTGATGATCTTTAGGTCATCTATTAATCTGGGTCAGGTGGAGTCCAAAACTAGGTCATCAGGTCAAATCAAATGTAAAGCTTGTTAACACTCTAGAGGCCACATTTATGATAATATCTCTATGAAACTTGGTCAGAATGTTAATCTTGATGATCTTTATGTCAGTTTAGATCTAGGTCAAGTGGAGTCAGAAACTAGGTCACCAGGTCAAAACAAAGGTAAAGCTTGTTAACACTCTACAGGCCATATTTATGACTGTATCTTAATGAAACTTGATCAGAATGTTAATCTTGAAGATTTTCAGGTCAAGTTTGAATCTTAGTAAGGTGGGGTAAAAAACTAGGTCACCAGGTCAAACCAAAGGAAAAGCTCGTTAACACTCTACAGGCCATATTTATGACTATATCTTCATGAAACCTAGTCAGAATGTTTATCCTGATGATCTTTAGGTCAAGCTCAAGTCTTGGTCAGGTGAGGTTCAAAAACTAGGTCACCAGGTCAAATCAAAGGAAAAGCTAGTTAACACTCTAGAGGCCATATTTATGACTATATCTTAATGAAACTTAGTCAGAATGTTAATCTTAAAGATTTTTAGGTCAAGTTTTAATCTGGGTCAGGTGGGTCAAAAATAAGGTCACCAGGTCAAATCAAAGGTTGTTAACGCTCTAGAGACCTAATTTTAAGTTTGAAACATAACAGGATCAGAAAGTAGGCCACTAGGTAAAATCAAAGGTAAAGCTTGTTAACAATCTAGAGGAAAAATGTATGACTGTATCTTCATGAATCTTGGTCAGAATGTTAATCTTGATGATCTTTAGTCCAAATTGGAATCTGGGTCATGTGGGGTCAAAAACTAGGTCACCAGATCAAATCAAAGGAAAAGCTAGTTAACACTCTAGAGACCACATTTATGACCATATCTTTATGAAACTTAGTCAGAATGTTAATCATAATGATCTTAAGATTAAGTTTTAATCTGGGTCAGGTGGAAAAAAACTAGATCACCAGGTCAAATCAAAAGTAAAGCTTGCTAACAATCTAGAAGCCACATTTATGAATATATCTTCATGAAACTTGGTCAGAATCTTAATCTTGATGATCTTTATGCCAAGTTCGAATCTAAGTCATGTGGGGTCAGAAACTAGGTCACAAGGAAAAACTAGTTAACATTAAAGAGGCCACATTTATGACCATATCTTAATGAAACTTTGTCAGAATGTTAATCTTGATGATCTTTAGGTCAATAGGTCAGGTGAGCGATACAGGGCCTTCATGACCCTCTTGTTTAAAAAAGTCTTCCAAACAATTACAAAAAAAAAATTGGTTTCTCTAATTGCAATATACTTTGAAAGCGAACAGCATGGATCCTGACTAGACTGCGCGGATGCGCAGGCTGGTCTGGATCCATGCTGGCCGCAAACGCACTAAGTTGGTTTTCTCATGGTGCGGCTCAATTATGGAAAACGTTTATTATTAAAATGGCTTCTCCAAACGAGTGCAAATAAATATTATTTCGATTACAGGACCTGTTTACACCATTTGTACGGGTTGCCTATAGTGGTGTACATTAATTTATTAAACTTATCCATTTTACATAAATTGTGGATCAATGTTACCTACGCTTGCTGACTGCTTTCCTGGATTTCTGATCAGTGCCCATGTCTTAGTAAGGGTTTGTGCACTTTTACCCGGATTCGAACCCACGGCCTCAGGGTTAGGAGGTTTCACACTGTACAAATGAAAAATGTAGCGATACAGGAGAATGTCTTGTGGTAGAACAGACTGTTCTGTATCACAGCTAAAGTCAACTAGATCTATCTTGTTGATAATTGTTGGTTAATAACTGATGTCTTGTTACCTATTTACTAGGAACGGGATGGGGAAATGCCCACAAACGAGGCGTGAGTAAATGGTATACAATGAAAGATCCTGAACGTCTTGCCCGCCTCGTAACCAAATGTAAAAAACGTGCAAGTTGGTCACACAAGGATGTCATAAGACTGGCACACACAAAAACTACAGATGTGGCCCTTGGCTTTATACTAAGGTAAAATTGTGCAGTATCATGTTTGAATTTGTGCTTGCGTGGGTGTGTACAACTCGTTTAAATGGGTCAACCGTGTTGTACATGTAAAATAGACTGGCCCGGTTTACAGGTTGGTCGAGGGCTACGATATGTATTGTATTTTGTCATCGAAATATTTCTATAAAATGCTTCTTCCCCTTCTGTTTGGACCCGTCCATGTTTACAAACACGTTTGTTTATTTTATGGACTGTATGCTTGTGTGTGTTTGGAAAACAGTGTGCTGGCAGTGTGCTGGCAAACAAATTGTCGTTCCTTACTGGGTTTTAAAATAACTCGGTATATATGACCACCATAATAAGACGACGAGTCCCATGCAGACCTTAGCTCAACGGTCATGGTCATACTAAATTTTAATATTTTTGCTGTTCGTAGTATAACATTTCTGTATGCATGGATATTTAAATGATACAGAATTCATTAAAACTGGACAAGATTTTGCGTGCAAGACAAATACATCTAGGTTAAGGTCGCTCTTTGAAGCCAAAGGTTTTATGTCTTTCATTCTCATGACTGGTCTGTAAGTACTAACTTTGTACGAATGGTTTAATATTCCAATCAGACATAATGTATCATGCTAGCTTTAAGGTCAATGTTACACTAAGATATCAGAGATTTTGCCTAATTTTTCTTGTTTTGTAACACAATGGTGGATAATCAAATCAGTTGGCCAAACATTCACCCTGAAGAAGACAATCTGTCAAGCACTTAACAAAAATACCTAACACAAAAGCTGAGGTCACACTTAGAGGTCCAACCTTTTGTCATTTTTCTTGTCTTGTCTATAACTTCAATGTACGGATGGATATTCTAATAATCTGGTACAAACATTCATCATAACAAGACGATAAGTCACATAAATGACCTCTAGTTTCAAGGTGATATTTTAAGGTCGAAGGTGAGTTTTCTTGTCTTTTGCATGACTTGGACATCTAGCTCACAGGTCAAGGTCTTACTTAGGGTTCAGTGTAAATGAGCTATTGTCAATATACATTGTAACTATAACTACACCCAGTGGGGGACTGTATCCATAGAACATGAAAATAGGGAATGTTTTTGAAGTATAAATGTCGAATGCCTTAAATGTATATAGCGTTTGCATACATGTATACATCATTATGTATCGCTTAAAGATTATTTTGCCCTCTATAACCAGTGGCAGGTTGTTTTTTTTCCTGCGTTATGTATTGTACAAATTTATTGGATGCCGTGTTACTATCTATTCACTATTTTGTTTGAATTACAGGAATCTATTAACCATTTTGTCAGGATCAATGCTATTCGTTCGCTAACAGTTTCTCTAATTGCAATAGGCTTTGAAAGATCCAGCTGGTCGCAAAGCCACTATGTTGGTTTTCTCATGGCACGGCTCATTTTATGATATCCATAAATGAATTCAGAATATCACGAAACAGTGAATAAACAGAAACGCGACAACCCCTCCCCCCCCCCCCAAAAAAAAATGATAACAAAATACTTCATTTTCAGCACTCATTCTTACAATATTTTATCAAAATGCGGGAAATCAATTCAGGTAGAAAAGTGCCTATATTTACGTTATTACTTGATGGATTTTCATAAGCTAAAGAGCGCCGAAGACAGAAAAATGTGTGCTTTCCTCCGCACAAAAAGTTTGCAATCAGTTCTCAGTCCTTTCCTCTAACACTTCGCAAAACTGCGAAATTGTGTACGTTATCTAAACAGTTAGTCCACGTAAAGCAGTTGGGCGAAGTGTTTGAACTGATAACAAATGCTTTGTGCGGTAGAATGCACTTTGCTGTCTTCCTTGCACTTTATTTTATGAGAATCCATTTAGAAATATGGAAAATACTGGCAAAATTTTACCTGAATCGTGTGTACGGTATCTAAAAGTCACGTGGGTTGGCCACCCTGTGTTCTCATTCAGTAAAAATTATACTCATAACTACAATCTTACTCTTAGGTATATCGCGAAAGGTCTACACAAGGCACGGGAAATGTACATTCTCAATGCAAGCAATGTCACCCCAGAGACAGCCGCAAAACTTGACAAGCTGGCAGTGTTTATTGAAAATTTTGAACAGGCAGGTAGTTGCAAGAACCCACAACAGCTCTGTTCAATGATCCGGCAGTATAAACTTACCTGGGAGCAATGCAACTCTGAGCTGCTGAAGAACAAAGATGTATGGCTTGCACTCCTGCCGCACATGCCGATAGAGGCCACCATACGAAACCTCGGGCGAATGACCAGTTATGGAATGCTTGCTGAAAACAGTGAGGACGAACAACTTGTAAGTATATTTCGTGGCTATTTGGAAACATAAAATGCTATATAGTTATAAGATAAAACGAAATATTTACTTTTACTCGTACATATAATTTCACCACAGTAACCAGCGTGACTAGATAAAATCCTTTTCAAATCAAGTTTCTTTAAATATTATAGATGTTAATGTTTTTGTTTTAACTTTTAATAAAAATAGTTGTAGACTTTTATTTTGCATGGACAATAGGTTCTGGACAAGATTCGTTCAATGAACACCGTGACCGATAGGACTGTCAGCGAAGATGAAGACGAAGGATATGGTATGAATGTAGGAGTCCAGCATGCTCAAGGGGAGTCATTAGGGAACAGAAGACAAGTTTTACATCCATTCAAAATACTGTTAGCTTTGATAACCTACAAAACCGGTACGTTGCACGCTTATGCATAGGTAGTTTACAGTATGAGAATTATGTTATTTGAAATATTCATACGACGAGGGTCCTGTCTATTTCTTACAGATTTAATCCATTTATGACAATAAGGACATCTACATTCATTAATTCTAGTGAACTGTTTCGCCCAAATCAGTTAATATGTACAACGATTAACAATATTCATTCCAAATGTCATGGAAGCTTTCTATATTATCCTAGCTTTTATATTGTTTCAAAGATTCCGTGCATGGATAAAAAACATAGTATGTTGTATAAATATTTGAGCCGCACCATGAGAAAACCAACATAGTGCATTCAGTGCGACCAGCATGGATCCAGACCTACCTGCGCATCCATGCTGTTCGTTTTCAAAGCCTTTTGCAGTTGGAGTAACCGATAGCGAACAGCATCGATCCTGACCAATCTGCGCGGATGCGCAGGTTGGTCTGGATCCATGCTGGTCGCAAATGCACTATGTTGGTTTCCTCATGGTGCGGCACAATAGTCAAATGAATATTAAAAATATTACGAGGAAGACTAATATGTAATATAGAACTGCAACGTCAACAATTAAACTAAAAAGAAACCTAGATATAAATATAAATATTATGAGACAAGACATACATTTTAGCAACGAGTTTTCTATACTTTAATACTATATAGAGCCGAAGAATTAATATTATTAGTAGTATTTGTTAATTCTTTGATAAAGCGTTGGAGACAAAAAACAACAACATTTTCTCAACCGTTTACCATTGTTATATTCAAAGAAAAAGGGCGAGTGAAGTTCAAATTTAGTCTGTACCTCCTACGCTAAATCTAAATGACCCGATACTTGTGTATAAAACAAAAGCGACACATAGACAAGTCTTTTAAAATGTTTATAGATACTTGATTTATATAATTTGCATTGCACTCATGGCCATAAGTGATATAGACACAATTATTGTGAAATGAATTTGTTTGCAGGACATGGTGATAAAGGAAGCCGGTCTTGGACTCCAAATCAAAGGATCATGGAAGCCCTTGACAGGGCATTCTACCAGGCGTTCGAAAGAGTAGAGCCTACAGGAAAGAAGTATTACCTTGCCGTAGATGTCAGTGGCTCTATGTCACAGCCTGTTTTGGGTAGCAGGTAGGTTGATCAGTCTTAATGGGGAAAGCTTACGTAATTATGTACTATGTATTATTACGCAAATGATTATTACTTCTGATTCTAACACTTTTAAGATTTCCTTTTATATAAACAAAGAAGGGCTTTACCGTGTATTGTCTAGTCGATTAGAGCACGTTTCGAAAATGAACTACTTTTGGCTATTCCGGTAAACGCCCTTGTATTTAAAACCGCATGGAATCATATGATGTAAATGGTGTAATAGTAGTTGTAAGTTACGTCGTCTGCATTGGTGTAATAGAAAATAGTAATTCGAAAGTGTTAGAATGGAAAAAGATTTTAGTTTTGAGTGCTGTGTTGGTAAATAAAACACGGGTTTTCGTTCAGATGCGTCATAATTAATCACTCAGGCATTCGGCCTTCGTGATTAGATTACTAAGCATCTGAACTCAAAACCGTGTTTTAATTGCAAACACAGCACTCAAAACTAAAATCTATTTCCTAACTGAAAGATACTAAGATCAGTTAAAAGTCTAACAGTACGGTAAAGCTTAGAATCAAACCATGAAAATTATAGTAGGTAAACCTTTCCAAAATGATTTAATGTTTTTTTTCAAATAATTACAAAAAAATGTACATGTTACGCTCGTCACTCTTAAGACATATCTATAAACAGTCGTTCAACCAATCAGACTATACCCTACTTAATTATGTAAAACTAACCGAAAAGGATAACTGACGTTGTATATCTGTGATATATCATGTATATAATTTTTACACGTATATGATTCTTCTGCAGCAATATAAGCTGTTCAACTGCCGCAGCTACCATGATGATGGTAACAGCCAAAACAGAGCAACATTGCATCATAAAAGGTACATGGGACTTGTCATTTATCTGAGACTGTTTTTGTAAATTTATGATAACCTATCCATTCCAAAGCGGACATCAAAATTAAGATAAACTGTTCACACTTATATAATGCCTGGAAAGACACCTAGGGTTCATCCTCCATACAAAAATGAAAAACCACAATATGCCCAATTATGGTGTCGTGTGACGGTAAACCTAACAAAAATGTTTTGAGTGAAAAAAAATGCTGAGCGGAATTTTATCATTACCAACTTTTAGGAACATCGATCTATCGGAAAATCGATAAATTTGCCTATATAAACAAAGAAGGAAAAAATTACTTAAACTTCAATAGAAAAAGTTCTATTTGGAAATCAAAAATTCGATACCCCACAAATTAAAGTTTAATTTATTCCGGATATTATGAATATTTTTTTTAAAAATATTTTAATATTTGGTTGGTCCTTTTTGACTTTAAATAGACCCACCTCAGTTCATATAGACTCTGTAGGAAACGGGTAAAAAAAACTGACTTTTTCAAATATAACAGATAAAATGAGATATTTTCCGCAAATAATCAAAAAATCGATACCCCTAAAAATGTAGAAAAATTATTCAGTTTTCGTTATGTGTAATTTGTTTTAAATTTAATAATGGTTTGTTTGGTCCTTTTTGCATTTTAGTGTGTACAGTGAACATTTCTTCAAAATTCCGGCTTTTTCCGCCGTTATCCGTAAGTATTCGGAAGCTGTTACGGAAAATATTGTCGTCTGCTAGCCTGACTTTGTCGGTACAAATTGTTATAGCTCAAAGCCTATGAATTGTAGGCGACTTCACATTGACAAAAAAAGAACTGAGATTGTAATTCGACAAATTAAAACAAATTTATTGTTGAACTCAGAAACGCCGAAACCTAGATCCAAGTTTCCAAGATAGTTTATTCAACAAATTCTCAGTTTGTATGTCGTTTAAAATAACGCTATGGAGGATTTAGTGTTCAGTTCGCATTAAATATACAAATGCTTTTAATTTTCATCGCAAAAAAATACTTAAAATAACTAATTTTCGTGTGTTTCCGTAAAATATAGTCTGTCAGTAATTGAGTTTCAAAGCATCCTTCAGGAATATAGCGATGATTAATTTCCAGATACCTATATTATTTTTGGCCGAACGATCTGGAGACTTTTTTATTGCCGCGGCGGTCCGGGTCCGATACCCGACGCGGTCATCTTTTTGTCTTCATATGGGATTTTGTAATAATTTTGAAACAAAAAAAATCATTTTCTATTATTCATAATATGACCAAACTTTAATTTGAAAGATAGCCTTGATGAACTGATAATTCTGCTTCTTTCCGAACCTCCTTTGTATATATTTATAATTTACTAGCTTTGTATCGGGAAATATGCACGAGTTCTCAGCGGAAGGAGCGCAATATGCTTCCGCTGAAGAACGAGTGCATATTTCCTGATGCAAAGATAATAACCTTTTTATTACATACACATCTACACGTATAAATATAATGCAAATATCATACATTTGTTCAATAGCCTGAATAGGATTGACAATACTGGACTTAATAGAAAAAAAATAGTGCAAGAACAAACACTGAATTACGTCACGCACCCGATATGAAATTCAGGCGTCAGTGTATGGAAAAATATTGACGTTTCCGGTACCAGTGTAACTTAACGGGGATTAGAAACGAGTATGTAATAATATTCTGTATTCTTAAATTAATGCATATTTTTGGTACATTCTCTAATCATTCGTTTAAAAAATTGCGTTATCTATAATTATTTGTTTTAGTCCCAAGATTGCACACAATCACATAAAGCATAAAATAATTTAATTGTAACAAATATTTTGAAATTACCCTTTGACTTTTATTGTGTATTACAATATTGCCTTGGGGTAAACAATATCCGGTCAGTGTTTTTTCAAACCGGGTCATAAAAAATAAGTGTTACCCCACTTACTACAAGTGATAGGTATTTTTATGGTTTTATGGTTTTTGCTTTGTAATATTATATATATTTCACTTTCTTCTGTCTTTATATAGTCTTTTCCCTTTCAGGATTTTTTTTTATGATTTTTACCCTTATTTCATGAATCGTATGACAGTAGGAAAAATCAGTACAAATTTAGAATTCACATCATTAATAGAGTTGTTCCGTAAATATTTACTGAGTAAAGATCCTGGCCCAAATTTCACGAAAAAACTTCAGTTATTACTTAGTTAAGTCTGCTTTTCTAAAATTGAGATTTTGCTGAAATTATTGTTATTTAATGTTTTCCTGTAACAATATATTTATAGGTAAAGTATACTATGGTATTAGTATTTGTCAGCAGCACTTATTCAAGTCATGCAAATATGATATTTCTATTTAAGCACGATATAAGAAACTTAATCCTTACCATGCTAAATTATAATAATGAACTTGTCTATCTTTCAATTTGGAGAGTACTATTAATTATGAAACGGGGTACATACCAAAAAGTTACTGGCTGAATGACAGACAGTGCATATCATGATCAGTCTGCAAGGATGTGCAGGCTGATCATAATCTACACTGATCGCAAAGGAAGAACCAATCGTGTCCAGCATGGTAATGGTTAAGTATTTTCTTTTAAAAGTATAAGTCTTATTTCTATACTTCTTTTTCTTTAAAGCGACTGGCCTCCAGATCGTTCGACAACAAAATATACTTTTTAGACATCTTGAAAAAAAAAGAAGCTATATTTCTTATGAAGGCTTCAATACTTAATTACTGACATACTTTATGTTACGGAAATACATGAGAATTTGCTGTTTTTACTACCTTTTACGATGAAAATCGAAAAGCGTTAGTGATTTAGAATTTTGAAAATATTTTAGAAACAAAAGCTCATACTCTAATGTTCATAATATGTGAAAGAAAGCGCGTATAGAGGAAGTATATACGCTTTCTAAATATTTTAGATAACATATTCATATTTTTGAATATTTATTTTATTTACAACAGTTTCGTGTGCGTAAATATTTCTTTTCTGTACATAGATATATGTTAGCATGATGTTTCATGTATTAAAAAGAAAGTAAATTTAAGTTTAACGGTTTCTAAATATTTTAGGTAACATATTCATATTCTTAAATATTACTTTTATTTGACAGTTAATAAGGTATTATATAAATTTTCGACTTGTTCCGATTTCACTTTAATATTATTAAAACTTGATTCAAGTATATCGTTTAGCAAACCGCCCGCCTGTAAAGGCATCAGTTAATGACCAAAGCTGTTAATTATCGATTCCCCTTTCCCGACCCCCCCCCCCCCCCTTACCCCGTGTTACTACAACAACAACAACAATTAGTACGGAAATCAACGAATCCGTCAGGTAGCGCTGATATTGGATTATTGGTTTTATTGATTTTTATGATAGGTAGACCTGTCCCGCTTTATCGGTTCAGAGATGTTACTAAAAGTTGGTAATGCATAACTTTGTGTCCCCTTACTAATTTTGAGTTTCTTAAATACTTTTTGTAGAGAACTTTGTTCATTATGCAGCAGTGAATGCACAAGATTTCGCCATTTATTAATTGAAAACAATGATATTTATGATGCTCTGATCTGCAAAAGTCGCTTTGTTGTTGTATAAAACTATTTCCAAATTAAATCGGTTGTAATTGGATAGATGTATAAAAATGCTATAAGATATACAAGTAAGGTGTATCCTACCGGCAATGAAAGTGAATAATTGAGCCACGCCATGAGAAAACAAACATAGTGGGTTTGCGACCAGCATGGATCCAGACCAGCCTGCGAATCCACACAATCTGGTCAGGATCCTTGCTATTCGCTAACACCGCTAATTCCAATAGGCTTTAAAAGCGAACAGCATGGATCCTGACCAGACTGCGCGGATGCGCAGGCTGGTCTGGATCCATGCTGGTCGCAAACCCACTACGTTGGTTTTCTCATTGCACGGCTCATATTATGTTAAACAAGGGAATAGAACCTTTAACCGTCATGGTTGTTCAAGTCCCTGTCTGCTCATTCCCTCCTTTTGCATAATAATTGTATCACTTCCATTAGCTAGTGATTTGTGATATTCAGTATGTCCATATTCTATAAAAATGCAAAAAGAGAGAGTAAATATGCACGTGACATATATGTCAATATATGATTGCAGTACGGTAATGGCAAGTAAAACAGGGATGTAATTTATAATACAGTCTAAGGGAAACAATTCTTTTTCTGTAAAGCTTATTCATATTAATGATAATCTTTTGCCATCGTCTTCGTTAGCTATTGCTATTCCGTATTTGGGAAAATATTAGTACAATTCTGTAACTATATTGAACACTTCATGTACAGGTACCAGTTGCACGCCATATTATCATGTAAATTTTGCCTCATGGGTCTTATGGCCTTCTGGTTGTTTATAAAAATAAACTCTTGTAAACTCTTGCAATACAGATTGTAAAATAATTTTGAATTCAGGTTACAGCCAAGAAATGGTAGACATTGGAGTTGAGCCCTCAGATACTATAGATACAGTCCAGAGGAGAGTAGATACCATCCCAGTGGGAAATACAGACTGTGCAAAACCAATGATTGACGCAATGGAAAACAAAATCAAAGACGTGGACGTTTTTGTTGTATACACTGATAATGAAACTTGGTATGTTCAAGATAATATTCAGTTTCTTTATTATTTATATCAGAGGCATTGATGAAATTCAGCCGCCATTACATTACATGTGCAAACGAACATTAATGACATGTGTATAAAGTTGTTATTTTATATGTTTTAATTGTTCGGTTTGTTCTTGTCTGTATCTGTGCGAGTACATGTCTGTGTGTGCTGGTCGTGTGCACGTTCGCGTGCTGTGGGTTGGGCTTTAGTAAGGCTGCGTTCAAGTTTGGAACGTGGTTTTACTTGTTGGATATTTATACTTGTTTAACTTATAACCATTTGAGGAGGAAAATATCAAGATCATGTTAGATCATTTTCCCGAGAAAAGAATGTTTATGTAATAGATGGAGTCGAAGTTTATTGGTTTATTTAAAATGTTATTTTTTTTTAAATTAAAATGTTTATTAAGTGAATCTTTCCTTCTGAAATGGACGTTTAAGTAGCTCAACTGGAATGTGACAAGACTGGTTATTTTATTAGGTATGGGAAATGCCATCCATTCTACGCTCTGCAAGAATACAGGCAGTATTCGGAAAGGCCTAATGCCAAGCTGATAGTTTGCGGGATGTGCTCCACGGAGTTCACGATTGCGGACCCAAGTGACCAACACATGCTAGACGTGATAGGGTTCGACTCTTCTGCCCCAGCAATTATCTCGGATTTTGCTTTGGATCGGATATAAGCAATGGCTATACATTGTTCATACTCGTACAGAAAACAAGTAATAATACATACCATGAAAACCACGAAGAATATAGTTGTTGTATTAACATCCGAGCAGTAGGATAGATTATGATTTTGTATGGTACTAAACGTACTTTAAATTTAGTCTGGCCATTGAGATATTATTGCAGGCGGGAAAATTTTGAGATATCTGTCACTGTACTTTTTACCTATTCTTCAATATACCTTATGCTTGTACTAACGTTTCCAAATGAATAATGAATGTGAAATAATTTATCGAATTAAAGAGAATTCTGAGTTACAGTGCTTTTGCTACTGTCGTACGTAAATATAAATGGGTTTCAGCTCGAGTGTAAAAATAATAATTCACAGCTAGTATTTTATAAGACACATATCGAGGGTTCAACGCAATAAGGGCGTATCTACATATAGTTATTATATGTAGATACGCCCTTATTGCGTTGAACCCTCGATATTCCATTTTTAGATTGAACGTTAGCGAAAATACACATTGTAATAAATACATAGCGCGTTCAGAATCACCGCTTCTCAACGCCATTACTTTAAGCAAAGAAGTATAAAATACATTTATTTTTATAGCTCTTTGCTTTAATTAAGGCAGTTCAAGGGAAGTCCATTTATAATAGATACAATTTAAGTGCAGTCGAAAGTATTATGATGTGTACGAAACTGTAGCATTTTCCCGTATTATTTTTATCATGAAGTAGTTGATACTGGGATTCTACTTTATAAATTGTGTACGTACATGTGTCAATTGTAAGACCCCTTTAAACTACAGGTCATTTAAATAAATCAGTGCGTCAATCAATCAATCAATCAATCAATAAACAAAAGAAAGTACATATTTTGATCACAATTTATAACTATCTTGTGTTTTCTATTTCTATTAGTATTTCATATTTTTTTTTATCTTTTTTATCTTTTTCTATCTTCACTTATTTCACACAGGGGTTTTGTACATAGGGGTATTGTATATATTGTGTATTACATCAAATAACGTTTCTGTTTCTATGAGTCATTCGTTCTTTATTTTTGTATTTTATTAGTTGTGTTTTGACGTATTAATGGATACAGCTGGTATATCATATATGCATATAGAAAATAACTTTGACAAAGTTTAATTGTAGCAAGTTATATTTGATCATTAATTGTACATTGTACATAATGTATATCAGTTTGTATCTGTATTTTGGTGTAATACATCTAATAATTTTTGCATTGAGTTTTGTTTTTGTAATTTTCATGACAACAAAAAAAAAGCTGAATAAATTGAAAACTGAATTAGTGTTTTATTTTGTACAATCTGAATGTCTGTTAGTTGGCTTGTTAGCGCAAGAGCACTGGGCAGCTTTTAAAATTTGATCAATTGCTAAGTCAGGATGACAACTACAAAATATCAGAATAAGAAAATAGACCATCCCGATTAGCCAAAATGTGTTATACAAATGAGCAAGTTGGTGTTAACTGAGCCCTCTTAACCTTCAGCCTGCTGGCGCCTTTGCGACCACCAGTGCATACCAAGATCAGTCCGTGCAGGCTGATCATGGTCTGTACTGTTCGCTTTTCAGTCAGTAAATTTTCAGTGAACACCCCTTCAAATAATAAATTGTGCTGTCCAAACTGAATGATGAACCAGCTCATTTTAGAAAGTTAGCAGGGTAAATGTTAAAGAATTAATTGTTCAGATATTTAGGGTTTTTTTTCCTATTCGCTTCCCTTTTCATTTCCTGTCCATTTCTTTCATTTGTCAATTTTAGTTATCTGCATGTTTCTATCCAGTATTTCAATGAAATTTATTTTATTCGATACTTCAGGGGCCCGACTCGTTTCGTGAATTCTTCCATGATGTAACTGTTTCAAGATATTTTTTATGTCAAAAGAATCAGAATTTTAACTGTCGTTTTATAACTGTATTCTTTTTATAGTTTTGTTTCGTAAATACTGAAATACTGGGATAGTTGAATTGGAAAACCGAAATTTATCCAACAATCCTGTAATAAGTAACAAATCTGAAGTTTACAAGTATTAAGAGTAAATTAAGTCCTTTTTGCATACGATGGAAAACCCGTTGAACCTATTATGACAGCAGAACTGTTCCTTATACACGGGTGGTAAACGCGCAATCCAATTCCCGCCGGGAATACGCTTAAAATGGGTTGCGCAACTTCCGGTGCTGGTGTTGCGCGTAAAAAAAGACGAAATTGAGGTATGTGAAGTTATGATTTTGCTTAGTATGAGACAAGAATAAATTTTCTCGAAAAAAGCAAAATGCTATTCGACACAAATATGATAATATATCATATGTGTAAAATATCTGGTTTGTAATTTATGATTCGGCTCTATTATCACGAAAACTCAGGCGACAAGAAGCGTGAAAAAAGTATGAAATCAACAAAAATGGAAGTTTCTGGCCTCGTATGCCTAATCTGAGGACATCTGATGCTTTTTATGATAACTCAACTCTTTTGAAGTAACGAATATCATAATTATTTGCTTCAAATCCTGCTTACGGGGACATAATTGACAAAAAATCATTGGAAATGGGGTTGCGCACCGGGAATGGAGTTGCTCGTATACATCATAATGTATATAATGTAAACGCGCAACTCCATTCCCGGGGCGCAACCCCATTCCCGATTATTTTTTGCCAATCTTTCATCCAAAAGCAACATTTCATTCAAGTGTATGTAATATTCATGACTGTTTTACACGCGTTTGACCATTAGAAGCATCACATTTCCAGAAAGAAGGCACAAGAGTTAGAAAATTTGCATTTTTCATGAATCCATGCTTTTTTGACAGCTCGAGCCAGCAGAGTTTTCGTGATAACAGAGCTGCTTCTTAAATTAATAAGTTGGTATTTCACATATATGATCTTTATTCATTTTTGTGTCGAATAGCATTTTGCTTTTTTCGAAAGCACTCGTAAATGTGTCATTATTTACAAAAACAAAAACCCACCTACCTCGATTTTGTAAATATTGATGCGCAACACCAGCACCGGAAGTCGCACAACCCATTTTTAGCGTATTCCCAGTGGGAATTGGATTGCGCGTTTACCGGCCGTGTTATACAAAAAAAACTGTTTTAAGGTATTTTTGTAAAACATCTACAATTAATCCACAAAAAGACTAATGTTATTCTGTTTACCCACGTACGTGTGTATGCCTTCAATGGATTGGGAAGGCCATACTATGTTACCAAACCTTTTTTTATCAGTTAAAAGTGTATGAATATAATTATGCGTGTGCGAATAAATATACAAAATATTAGTCATTTAGAAAGACGTGACAGTGTAGTCCGATGTAAACACATTAAGTACGAAGAAAATATTAGCCGTGTCATTGTAGGAAACCCATATTAAATATTAATTATAAACGTTCTGAACTGCATGATTAATTGCATTGAACGACGAAATAAATGAATTATGGCTTAGATTAGCAGTAAACAATTTATTTATGTAAGTACCCGGCTCACATGACATTAATAAACAGGCATATGGTTATATACTAAATTACGTTTACAAGAAGTTTTGTCTATTTATAGGTTGGAAAAAACCCAAGTGTTTCCAAAAATAGCAACCATGTTTATCAAATGCTTTTTACTGAGTATGGAAAACCAGAGCTGGTCAAAAATGAAAATGTATATTTCCGCAATGGGAAACCAATTTTAAGAGGTCATATATAAGCCGCGCAAAACCGCGCATGTCTTATTACCTTTAGACTATCTGTGCAAGCAGAAGGTCCGGAACACAAAGCAATAAAATGGCAAGATTACAACCAGGTGAGACCTTACTCCCCAAAGTCAACCATTGTTCCATTCTGTTAGCGGGAAGGACAAACAGGTTAGATTTTTGTAAACAGTATACATTATTTTATCATCATATTTGCATTTTCAAATATCTTATATAATTGGTCAGTACTGGATCACTAAGTGCTATTGTTATTGAACTTCGGAAATATATTTTTTTAAATCACATTTTTGCACAATTAGAAAGGAAAATCCTATTGCATTTTATATCACCACATTTGGTTTGAAAATGCATAGTAAATAATTATACTGTAGGAGCAACAGTGGTCTCACCACTTTGGTCAGTTACGGGTCATTTTGGTCGATCTCAGATCATTTTAGAATAAAACTAAAACGCACTGGGACACCTGTGAAATAATAATTAATTTCTCATCCGACCAAATCATCACACATTGGCAAGCTGGAAAGGTTAAGATATTTTCTTGTTTAAAAATGGTTTCTCGATTGTGTTGCGTCCCTGTTGTGGGAGTTACGGATCACATGGAGTGAAAAAATAAGAAATTTCTTCGCATTCCAGCGATCTGTAAAACTTATATTTTTGTATGTTATTTCTCTTATTAAAGCAAACATTCATGCTAAGAACTAAATGATTATCTTCGTCATGTAAGTGTAAACAGTGCTGTGATCCGGAACTGACCAATCAACTGTATATAATAATCAAACTATACTGTATAGTAATTTGTAAAAATTCGGAACATGATCGAGACACAATTTAGATAATATTTTAAATTTTCTAACGAAAACAATGGCCTTGATCAAATTGAGTCCTGGGATTTTGCCGCGAGGGTTGTAGGGATCTTACACATATATCCATTTTTTTATTCATTCGATTCAATAAGTTATTGATACCGTACAATGCATTTCCCAAATCAGTAGAATCTTTATTTTTTTTGTTTGATTGATACTTTTATTAACATTATCAATAAATGTCTAAAACAATTTTTTTTGCACAAAAAAGACCAATACAATCGTATTAGTTCGTACGCAGCAACACGGAACATTACATAATATTAGTAACAAATTTCTATAATAAATTGTTCTTACGCAGCAGAATATTAGTATATATATATATATATATATATATATATAAATTGTACCATGCAACAATTGTTCTTACGCCATTATTTTATATCTGATATTACTGAAAAACAAGCTGAAACTTGACTGTGAAGCAAGCCATCCGTTTGTCAAAAGCGAGATTATAAAATACAGAACAGATAGATTGTACATGATACAACGTCATATATATCAAGTAACGTATTGTTATAATAATATAACATGAACAAATCAACATGATTACTATGCAAATTTCAGTATTGTTCAAAGATGCGGATGATCGTACTATCGCATTATCACCATCGTACTGTCACGCTATCACCATCGCAATGTTGCGTTATCATCATCGTATTGTCGCGTCATCATCATCGTACTGTCGCGTTATCACAATCGTCACTATCGTACTGTCGCGTTATCATCATCGTACTATCGCGTTATCACCATCATACTGTCGCGCTATTACCATCGCACTGTCGCGTTATCATCATCGTACTGTCGCATCATCATCATCGTACTGTCGCGTTATTCATCGTACTATCACGTCATCATCATCATATCGCCTTCCGTGGCCTATGTGCATAGGAGAATTCCCCCAGCAGAGTTCTGGGTAATATTTTTTCATGCTAATTTAGTACTGTTAAAATTCGAAATGATTTCTGTTGCTTGTTCACGGGTTGTATAACGTTTTTCAGGTAAAACCAAATATGTTATTTTGCAAACACTCTGCAGGTCAATCGCTATGAGTTTTCTATGTTGTACAAGATTAATAACAACAAAAGAGAATGTCATATTGTAACATGATCAGACAGTTTTTTTTTTGTGTCTAACATGAATATTTTCACAAATATGTCGATGATAGTTTTCGGCACAAATATGATGGCTTTTATTTCTACACTGAAAATAAAATTCAAGCGAATGCATGTTTTGTAAAACTCAAGTTATCGATGTTGAATTCCATAAGACGCATAACCACGCTGAAATCGGAACATCGCAAATATTCGAAGAATTTTTTTTTTCCAGTTTGCATGGCACATATTTTCATTTTAATGCATCAACGTCTGGGGATTTTCTTCAGAAATACATAGCATTTCATTTTCAGTTTTCACATGTCAAAATAAAAAGTAAAGCGGTTAACAACCGAAAGGGATAGAGTTAATATCCTTTAATCAGAAATTTTATTCATGATTTTACAGGAATGAGAAATGCAGTCAAATTATATTTTTAAAGCCTTTTGAAGGTGTTCGCCTCCTTAAATTCATTCTCTGTAAATGTCTATTTAGTTGCCAATACAAAATGAATAGTTAGTTATGTTGCTTTTGGCTAACTGGCACCTGTAGCTAGTGGAGATCATCAATAAAAATCATGATTTTCATACATGAGGACCCGGGTTCGAATCTGCATATCGCCCTATCTTGAGGGCGGGAACTGTAGTTCTAAAAGCATAACTTCTAATCTTGTAATTTTGAGCATGCACATGCGCACCGGAAGGCGATGATGCCATAATGATTATGCGACAGTACGATGGTGTTAACACTAACAGTACGAAGGTAATAACGCGACAGTACGATGATGATAACGCGAAATAACGATACTATGATAACGAAAACGCGACAGTGCAATGGTAAAAACGCGACACGACATTATATCACATTATCATCATCGTACTATCGTATTATTACGTTTTCGTTATCGTAGTATCGCGTATTTAACATCGTGTTGTCGCGTTTTCGTTATCGTAGTTTCGTTATTTCGCGTTTTCATCATCGTACTATCGAGTATCGCGTTTCAGATGAACACATTCAAAGCGATGACCCTAACGGAATTCCGTATAAATGCGATCTACTGATTAATGTGTGATTTGTATCTTCGTAGATGTAGCTGCTCACCCCTCTCATATTTAGCCGCTCCGATAAGGCAGGTGTGGATTTTGAGTCAGTAATTCGATCAATGGGTTAGCCGTTTGCTTCCTGCCGTAAATGTGTCACAGTGCACCATCTCTGATGAGCACTGACCTATTGACAATATTTTGCCTGTCGTTACTTATATCAAATAATGTTGAAAAACGGGATTAAACCGAAAATAATACAAAGAAAACTAGCAATCAGTTTAATTGCGACATATACCTCTCGTAGACCTAGAAACGGAAACGGACAAATAAATTTTGAAAAATAGACATTATATTATTTCATTGTTTTTATCTTATAGTTTGTAAGGTCACCGAAGTAAAAGAATATCAAAGAAAAACTATTTTTCGAAAACATTTATCTTTTATATATTCAGTTACAGTATTTTGGTCACTTGCTGATTTTATATTGATTAAAATTCAAGGATGTGTCAAGGACATTGCCTGATCGTTTAAAAGTGCAATATCATGTAATTGCGAATAATAACATGGTGAAAAAAAAATGCACAATAAGCTAATCTATCAGCTGCACATTTGTACGAAATCAAAATTAAGCCAGCAAAGAATAATAATACCGTAAACGTAACTTATTTGCTCATTGAAAATCATTTAATGATTAATGTTTATGGTACAGTATTAGTTTTATACAATTGTTAATGTTAGGTCTGTTTAATTAAGTTTTTTTTTGGAAAAGAACATGTAAAGCTAACTAAACAAACTACAAAAGTATTTTTCATTAACAGTACAATATACTGATGTAAAAATAGAATATTAAAATATAAAAATAGAAATCAAAGCTATCTATTTTAAAAAAGGAAAAGCAAAGAAAAACAAAACAGCAGGCCTGAATGAAACAAGATTCAAGCTTGAAAAGCAGACTGAAAATTAAGAGCTGACTGCCAAAATACCGCTAAATTCAGTTAGATAAAACGATGCGGCTGCACAAAGTTTTCAGCAAAAGCGTAGAAACAATCTGACATAAAGGACCACTAATGCAAATCTTAATTTTGACCATACAGGTAACAAGAGAAAAACGTCACGGGTGAATTCCTGCAGAAGCCGTAAAACCCGCCGCAGGCTATTTCGGTGCGCGTTAACATATTTATTACCTCTAATAGAAGATAGCTAGCATACATTTAATTGAGATGAATCTCTTCTTTACACGAAAATAAACATTTAGAGTTCTTGTTATTATTATTATCATTGTTGTTGTTATTATTTATTTATTTATTTATTATTATTATTATTATTATTAATTACTGTTAACTTGTGGTTGTTATTATTAGTGTTATTTTAAGACAAATCAGTTGAAGTACAAAATTGTTGCGTAAACTACCACGAACTGATTCTAAATAAAAAAATAAAAATAAATAAAAAATAAAAAAGAAAGTAAGAATAAATGAGGGAATAACCCATTTTCAAAAAGGAGGAATAACCCTTTTCCAAAACAGGAGCAATTTCCGCAGGTTGAACTATCCCGCTGGACGTTCGCCAGTATCAATGTGGAGAAACTCCAGTGGAGATTTCATGAACCTTATTTTCAGGTCTATTATAGAAACAACACAAATTAAATACTAAGAAATACCTACCAGCGATAAATAATGAATTTCAGAAATTTTATTAAAACCCAATGGGGTATTTCTCCCGCAATTCTTAAAGTGGCAGAAACCTCCGATTGGACCTCCCATGGAATAGCGAAAACCCCGCGGGAGAAAAAAATACTCCCATGGGAGGACCAACTTTGAAGCCGTCCCAAGAGTTCGTTGTTTGAGATATTTGAAAGGAAATGGCCAATTATTTCTCTATGAGACCCGAACTATTGTTAGGTGTCAAAAGATCACAAAAAATCAAAGATAAAAGGTAGCTGAGTTTGCGAAAATTCCGGATTTGCAAACTAAATCCGGAGACTGTTAATGACTAATCCTTCTGTTTGAGTTAGACGTTCTGGGATGACTAACCCACCTGTCTGGGTTAGACGTTCCAAAATGACTAACACACATGATCTGAATTGACTTACCAGACTGTTTGGCATAGACAGTCTCAAACGAATAACCTCCGGTTCTGGATCAGATATATTCTCGAAAGGCTAATGTCAGGAACTGTGTTAGACATTCCTGAATAGCTAATTTTCAATAGATATTTCAATACTTGGTTGGCGTATGGGGATTGCTTTAGTTTTGGATTTTTTTTTAATAATTGGGTTTAACATATTTAGCGTAATTAATTTTGACCTTCTTATACAGTTTCTTTTCAAGTATCTGTTTATTTCAGCAATTAGATTGGTTATAGCCTCTAATTTCACGAGATCGTAGCCCAAGTGAATTATTCTCGCGACGTATGAGTGATAATGAGTGTATTAATTTTAGTAAAAGACGATTTTGCTATATATTGTTTCGAGTGTAATATGCTCAATCTAAGTCAGTAGATAAAATGTAATAGCGCTCTTTCTTGGTTGCAACAAAAATATTAACGTCATCGCATGTACACATTACGTCATTTAGCATAAGCGTGTTTTAACAGCAACAAGCGTATTAGAATCAACTTTTCAGTATGATATTGATGAAGCGTGTCCTTTCTTATTACAACGCATTTGATTCGTGATGAAATAATGCACGGAGGGGTACCTGGGGTCTTCCTCCACCATTATATTATTTATTTGTTGGATTTAACGTCGCACCGACACATGATAGGTCATATGGCGACTTTCCAGCTTTAATGGTGGAGGAAGCAGGAGATAAAGTGTTCAAACTTCTACAGTACATTATTTCATCACGAGCGGGCACCTGGGTAGAACCACCGACCTTCCATAAGCCAGCTGGATGGCTTCCTCACATGAAGAATTCAACGCCCCGAGTGAGGCTCGAACCCACATCGATGAGGGGCAAGTGATTTGAAGTCAGCGACCTTAACCACTCGGCCACGGAGGCCCCCTGTCAAATTAACAGCATGAGTCTTCTGGCATGGGGGTTGCCGGTGTAATGAAGTATTTTGACCACCATAGAATAATGACCCCCGGTCATTATTCTATAGAAAAAGTGACCCCCGGTCATAGTATTATGACCTCCAGATCATAGTACTATGACTCCCCCACGTGAAGTAAACTGAACCTCACGAAGAATATTGACTCCCATAAAAAAAACGACCCCCGGTCATTTGGTCAAATTTAGTGATAACTCTTGTATCTAAGGCCTAATTGCTGCATTTTATGCCCCCACTCGGGGGAGGGGGCATATAGATTTTGCCCTTGTCCGTCCGTCTGTCCGTCCGTCCTTCCGTTAGACCAATAACCCCAGATACCATCACTTGACACAGAAATCAGAGCATTCCGCAACGGGAAAAGGGATTCTGTTTCTAGACGCTGTATCTTGGTCTATACATTTTTTTCAGGAAAATAACAATTCACAATACGTTCACAAAACACACCAGTGTCAATAATCCCTGCAAACTTCGGTATGAAGCAATTGTTCACAAGAAAACTGCACAAGAAACTGCTAGCATAGAACTTAGTATTAAGAGAAGTTGCAATACTTAGCAGTGGCAGTAAAGTACGGTAGCGGCAACAATAGAAAGTAGTAGTAGTAGTGGTAGTGGTAGTGGCAGTGGCAGTGGCAGTGGCAGCGGCAGCGGCAGCGGCAGCAGCAGCAGCAGCAGCAACAGCAGCAGCAGCAACAGCAGCAGCAGCAGCAGAGGAATAAGTGACAGCAACAACAGCAGCAGGAGAAGAAGAGGTAGATGTACAAGACGTATTAGTGGAAGCAAGTATAGTAGTATCAGTAGTAGAGGTTGTAGTAGTAGTAGTAGTAGTAGAAGTAGTAGTAGTAGTAGTAGTAGTAGTAGTAGTAGTAGAAGAAGTACATGTAGTAATAGCTATAGAAGTAGCGGCACCAGTAGTAGTAGTACAATCAAAATGTTAACTATTGGCAATGGAGGGTATTAGAGTTGTAGTTTTAGTAAAATTGTCCGTTAGGTTTGGTCGGGATCACTTTTTAATAGATATTATCGTCGAAAGTCTTTTTAGGAGCCGGTGTTTTACACGGATAGAATAATGTCCGGGAATCGATATTGTATGTACGGTGCCCCTAAAGTGACATGTTACACACTTTTTTTCCAATTAGGTAATGTGAGACTTTTTTTTTTATTTCGTTTAAACGAAATAGTCATTTCGTTTAAACGAAATAGTTATTTCGTTTAAACGAAATAAGTTATTTCGTTTAAACGAAATCATTTCGTTTAAACGAAATAAGTAGTTATTTCGTTTAAACGAAATAAAAAAAAGTCTCACATTACCTGATTGGAAAAAAAGTGTGTAACATGTCACTTTAGGGGCACCGTATGTATGAGAGTTCGAATGTAGTAATTTCGGCAGTGAGTATTTTACATGGAAGGAGTCACTTTTTCTTTATTCACATTACCTGTACATATATTGAATGTACTCCCTTCCTGTTGACATAATCTGGCTCATTCTCTGTTGGTGCCTGTACTTTCACATGCGTCCCGTCTACACATCCTAGAACTTTCGGAAATCCTGTGTAAGCAAAACTTCATATATATATACTGTATATATAATATGCCCTTATCAACAGGAATAAACAGTGGAAGTGAAGCAATTTTTAAATATACAAGGCTACTTACAGTGCACACTAGAAAACTGCAATCATTTGTTGGGACATCATGTGTTATTAACAGTTGACTTACACCAGCCATAAAATGCACCATGACCTGTGTTTTGATTAAAACACAAAACACAAATCTCATTTACACAGGTTATGAACTGGGTTTTGATTAGAAAAAGTTCATCCTTTCGAAAATCATCAGTTTTCACGATGTCGAAAATGTCATGAAACTTCAGCTTCCATCCATTTCATGTTAAATCCTTTATCTTGCATGTAGATTAAATGATCCTACAGCAAGCTGTTGAGTAACAAATATGTTTATCCATTTGCTTTACGATGATATTGATTTAAGTAAACATGACTTTCTACCAGGGTTGCTCATACAGAGTACAGCTACTGTAAACTCATGAGCCTAAATTAGATAGTTCAACTTAGATCTTCACGGACCTTATCCAGATAGGGCTATAAATGCGGCTACAAAACAATACCGAGTACGGCCATGCTCTATGGAAATTATTTATAAGACATCTTACCGGAAGGGGCCTCCGTGGCCGAGTGGTTAGAGTCGTTGACTTCAAATCATTTGCCCCTCATCGATGTGGGTTCGAAACCTCATTTGGGGCGTAGAATTCTTCACGTGAGGAAGCCATCCAGCTGGCTTACGGAAGGTCGGTGGTTCTACCCAGGTGCCCGCTCGTGATGAAATAGTGCACGGAGGGGCACCTGGGGTCTTCCTCCACCATTAAAGCTGGAAAGTCGCCATATGACCTAAAATTGTGTCGGTGCGACGTTAAACCCAACAAAATAAATAAAAAACATCTTACCGGAAATATTGTAAAACTCGCGCTGAGTTGAGGCAAAGTCAGCAGGGAATTTCACGAACGTTGGCAGCAGCTGACATATTGCTGTAGTTGTTCGTTTCGCTGCTCTACACACAGATGATGTGGAAATACTTTGGATGTCGCCAATGGCCATATAATGTGATCCACTCGCATAAAAAACGCAATGTCACAAGAACACTTAAAAGTGGTGGTAGAGGTAACGACCGCATTGTAGGTGAATCCAATACATCAAATACCATTTCGGTGAGCACAAGGATAGATTCGAGTATAAATTTATATCTGCTAAAGATTTCAAGCCTACTTATATTCTCCAATGGATTATTACGATCCCGCAATACCCGTTCAATTGGCTGAAATCGGCGAATACGACGCATTTGGCGTTCGACGGCGGCAATATTTAAAAACTTTAATAGACTTAAGATAGCTCTATAGCTGTCTTCAATTTAGATACTTAAGTCGTTTACTAAGTTCGTTATTAAGTATGTTATTTTTCTTGGAATGCATCATAAATAATGTACTTAAGAAAAGTAAAAAGTTAAGCAAATTAACGTACTTAAGTCAAATAACAGACTTAAGTATTTTCGTGAAATCGGGGTCAGTACTTTATGATTTTAAAGTGTCTCAACACATACATGGAGTACCGTCCAAGTTCACCAAATACCCCGGCGGTACAAGTATTTTGTCTAACTTTAAGCAGTCTCTTGCAAACTTTTAAGTGAACACTTTCTATTGGTTTGGATTTGAAAAATCCCCATATTTCGGCTCCGTAGCAAAGAATTGATCCTACAAAAGCATCAAACAATTGACATAGTATTCTAGGTTTAATTCTAATCTTACTACAGTTGAATAGCAAAGTATTTAGAGCTTTTAAAGCTTTACCGATTAAATGTTCCTGATTCAACGAAAAGTTGCCAGTATGATTAAATACTGTTCCAAGATAGTTAAAATCATTGGTAACTTGGATAACATGGCCATTATAGGACCAACATTCATTTGGGAGTAAACCTCCTCTTTTTCTAAAAACTACGATTTTGGTTTTGTCAGTATTAACTTCTAAGCCCCAAGTAGTGCAGTAAGTGTATAAAAGGTCTAAACTATGTTGCAGATCTTCCGGGCTGTTGCCTAAAATGGCCATGTCATCAGCAAACAGTAACATTATTAATACGATGTCCTCTATAAGAAACCCAGAATCAACATTATCTTGTAGGGATAACTCTAGATCTTCTATAAATAGAGAAAATAATACAGGTGAGGTTATCTCCCCTTGACGCAAGCCGATTGCCCATATCTGAGTATGTATTACATTGCTTTACACATGATTTCACTTTGCTGTACATATCTCTAATCACTCGTAATAACTTCTCCTGAATACCAGTTTTGTACAGTTTATACCATAATGCATTTCTATAAATGCTGTCAAAACATTTTTCCAAATCCACAAAGCATACATATAAACGTTTGTTCTCGTTTAAATATCTTTGAATAACTGACCGTAATAAAAACATGGCATCAACAGTACATCGACCTTTCCAAAATCCAAATTGAGCGTCTGAAATTTTACCGTCACTATTACAAAATGCTTCAATTCGTTTATTCAGTATAATTGTAAAGAACTTTGACATGCAGCTCAGCAAGGTTATGCCTCTATAATTATTTGCACAATTGATATCGCCCTTTTTATGAACAGGTATGATAATACCTTGTGTCCATTGTTCCGGAAAATAGCCAGACTCCAGGATTGCATTAAAAATATCACATAAATGTGAACATAATATATCAGCACTTTCAATGAAATATTCGTTCAACAGGGAGTCAGGCCCTACTGATTTGCCTGTTTTCAAAGATTTTATAGCAGCCAAAATTTCTGCAACCGTAATAGGCGTGTCAAGTTCTTCAAAACAACAATTACTGTCATCAAAATTATGTTCATTACAGAAATTCTCAGCTTCATCATTTCTAACTTGAAACAAATCACTTTCTAAAGAGGAAAAATAGTCATAAAATTGCTCAACTGAAATGTCATTTTCTTTCTGTTTCTTACTGCTTTTAAAATACTTCCAAAATTGCTTTGGTTAGCACCCAGCGGGCACACGACGTCATTTCAACGTTGAAATATGGTTGAAATATGGTCAGGTCATAAAACAACGTTGATCCAACGTTGATTCAACGTCGGACTCTCAACGAAGAGATGCTGTCGAAAATCGACGTTGTTTCAACGTTGAAATAAGGTTGATCTTTCAACGTTGAAATATGGTCGAAATTACGACGTTGTTTCAACGTTGAAAAATAAAATTGTTGATATCTGACCAGTGTCAGAGATATAAACTATATATATATATATATATATATATATATATATATATATATATATATATATGAACATGTATCTAAACTGTTGGGGAAAATATGATATTAGATAGATATGTTGGTTCAAAAGTTTGATAATTTCCTTAATTCATTATAGAACTGACAGGTAAATTTTTTATTGTATTTTCAAAATACAATGTATTTATTAGCGTTCCAAAATTCATGAAAATGGACTAAAACTTATGGATGATATTTTTGCACTTCCCGAAAAATGTCCCTCATTGTTATTGTAATTTGTGTGTTGTCTAGCTCTTTTCGAAATGGTTTCATTACTTTTAATAATAATATTCATACATTTTAAAATATTCGGGATGATTATACTGGGATTTGTTGGGAACATTTATAATACGTTTGTAACCATGGTAACCAAAGGTCCATCTCTCTCACATGTTATCTATTAGTCACGCCTGTATCCTGGTATTAGTTTACACATTAATTCAGTTAGTCTGATAGAGGGTTTAAGCTAGCTGTTTTTTTTTTTTTTTTTTTTTTTTTTTTTTTTGGTTGGGTATAACGTCGCACCGACACATTTTAGGTCATATGGCGACTTTCCAGCTTTGATGGTGGAGGAAGAACCCAGGTGCCCCTCCGTGCATTATTTCATCACGAGCGGGCACCTGGGAAGAATCACCGACCTTCCGTAAGCCAGCTGGATGGCTTCCTCACATGAAGAATTCAACGCCCCGAGTGAGGCTCGAACCCACATCGATGAGGGGCAAGTGATTTGAAGTCAGCGACCTTAACCACTCGGCCAAGGAGGCCCCCAAGCTAGCTGTTTATACATCATGTACAAAAGGATGGTGCAGAGGAAGTGAGTACAATACTTTAAACATTATAATAACTTAGTAATTATATTCATCAATAATATTATGTTTAATAGACTGACGTGTATGAACTTTAATATCATTAGTTTTTATTAAATCTGCATTTTTCTTTAAAATCGACTCATACTTAAAAACTTAGAGGGGATATAGCTTGATCAGAAAATGTTGATAATATTTTAAATGCATTCATTAATTGTTTTATCAGCACGTTATTCATCATCACTGTTTTTGCATTTTTATTTAATTTACATGAAAATTTTAATTTTTAAATGATAATTGTAAAACACTCAAATCCTTTTATACATTTCAGGTGATACCAGTTGTTTTGCGGTGATGAAGATTTTGAGAACTAAGCTATTAATGGACTATGTTATTCAGATAAAAGACGATCACAGATCTATGAAATAAAGATCAGAAAATATATATGCTGATTACAAGTGCTAAATCAATAAAAAAGCAATGCCTAAAATACCAGTTCTTTTATATTCGTTGGATTATGGTTGGAATTTACATTTAAATTTTTTTTGTAAATGTAATAAAGAAATCATTATAATGCATAACAAAAATGTCTTTTAAGATACGTCATATTTCAAATTTGAAAAACCGTCGGGATTTCAACCATATTTCAACCACCAACCGTCAGGAATTCAACCATATTTCAACGTTGAAATATGGTTGAAATCCTGACGTTGTTTCAACGTTGAAATTTCAACGTGATTTCACCTTTCAAATCCAACTATATTTCAACGTTGTTTCAACGTTGAAGTCTGACGTTGTTTCAACGTTGTTGTGCCCGCTGGGCATTTTCTCAAATTTTCTATTTCGTCGACTCGTTTAATTTCAAAGACCCTTTTCTTTTTTCGACAAATGTCTTTATATTCCTTTTTACGTTCACACAAATATACTCTACTGTCTGTTGATCTGCAATTATTAAATACTCTAAGCGCATCTAAATAAACCATTTTGACATTTAAGCAATCTTGATCAAACCACTCTTTATTTCTTATACCAGAATGTCACTAAACTGGGAAAGTGTTTTACGCCTAAACGCGTTGACACACATGTATAGGTTCCCACTCCGTGATCGTCGCCGATTCTATCGTTAAGAATTCCCATGCATGAAGATTTACAAAGGTCAAGAAGGTGTTCACCGTTACCGTTACAATTATTATCAAGCGAGGCGCGACTGATGGGTACATCGGGAACATATTCGGGATCAACAACGTCAAAATTATTGCGATCAAAAACAATGAAATCACTTCTTGCCCCTACACGACTATTAAAATCGCCCATCATATATACAGATCCTATACTTTCAAAACAGTTTATATCATTTTCCAAAATATCGAATAACTCAACATTTGTAATATTGTAAGCTGGAGAATTTTCACCCCTTATGTATGTTCCGCAAAGGTAAATATCTGTTTCTAATTAAAAGAAACGGCGGTCAAGTTTAATCCAAATTATAGTATCACAATTATTTCTAATAACCTCAATTCCATCTTTAAGGTGGTCCCTATAATATAGAACCATCTCACCGCTAGCCCTTCTTCCGTTCCGATGTTGAAATTTATGACGGAAATTATGCGAAACGAACCCGTTTAAGGATACATCACTATTTGCACTCGTCCATGTTTCATATAGGAAAACAATATCATTCTTGGTAATAATATCTATAATATTTATCATAGGTAAAGCTGTCCAGCTTGATCGGTTTTAAAGATATTACTAAAAATTTGTAATACAAAAGATTTATAGTATGCATGTATTTTTTCGTATTTTAGGTCAATATAAAATTCTTAACACTTTCAGATTAATAATCAAATTCTACATAATATGAATTTTTATTATTGCCAACGTTTTTTGATATAATACTCTGAAAAACAAAAATACGCATCATATCACAACCGCTTACATTTTAGTCTAGAAAAAAGCGTTATTTTGTCAGTTAGATTACCGGTACCTATTTTCTAAAGATATTAAAAGATCATGAATGCTTTTCCTAGATTCCAGTTTTGATCGAATGAATAAATGTGCGTGCAGTCCATTCATTCTTAAAGAAGCTAGCCTTGGCTACTTAGCTTCTACGAAATAAAACTTCTATCAGGAGTTGCGTTTGTCCTTGTAACTTTAATCTCATTTAACCCCAATTGTATTCATCAAATAATTTTTGCACGATATTTTTTTTTCAAACACTTGCAACATCAACTTTTGGTGCCTGACATTCTTGTCAACTATTGGATGAAGGAATGAATGAAATAATAGTTAAATGATGAGTTGTGAATAAAAGATGAATGATTGAATGAATGAATGAATGAATGAATGAACTATTTATCGGCTATTCTGAATTTCTTTTTTCATATTAAGATTACAAAATTTATTAAACTGATTTTTTTGACGCTTCTGAATTTGTTAAAGCAATAAAAGAGTATTTCTTCTGAAGTGTATCATTTAAATCGACATACTTAAGTAGTGGGATAATTAAGGCAGCGAACACAGTTTGACCTCGCTTGACCCTTGTCCCAATTCTATAAGCGCACTTTGGCCCTTACTCTGAACTTAAACTGCTAACTCGGTACACTTGGTACTGTGAAAATCTTTGGTTAAACCAAATGAAAACCTCTGGTTTAACCGATTTGACGGACGTAAGGTTGAAGGGACCAAGGTTTACTTACACAATTAAAACGATAAAAACCCGGAAGAAAACATTAAATGTCCTTATTGATTAAAATAATCTATAATTGTCTGTTCATTTTGTTTTACATTATTAACTTTAAGTATTTAGTACAGTAAATTATACAACGGTACTCTGTCTTGTAACCTTTAAATGAAAAATAAACAATAGTTACCGCAGAGTATACTTGTTTTGTCTTGATATTGTATGTTATTGTATTTTACTAGGGGATATTTAATTACTTTTTTTGGCGGAGAAGTCCAAATGGTCAAGAAAAAGTTTTAAAAGTAACAAACCAAAGGGTTTTCCAGCCCCAACAGAGTACCAAAATTTAAATTTCCCCAAATTCATTTTTCGACCTTCTTTTTGGAAAATTTTTTACTAAAACCCCCCTAAAGATTTTAATTTTAATTGTTTAACCCATTGTTCAATTAAAAGTTAGAAAAATAGGTTTGTTTATAAATTTATTATTTTTTTTTTTATAGGGAATTGCTGTAAGGTCTCCTTTTGAGAACAATGTATCCCTTTTTCCCACAAAGTGGGGACGTAATCAAAGGTTTTCCCGGAAAAAGCAGCCCATATTGGGAAACCCACCGCTTGTTTTTGTTTTTGTTTTAATTTAATTTACCCAGCCCTACTGTTGTTTCTTTGTTAGGTGTAAATATGGTGATATCATATTTTTTTTACTTTAGCCCCCGAAATCTTACCATTTCCAAGTTTTTTCTAACCCCAGTACTGGAAAAGTCCAAACAAATTTCCCAAAGCCTAAGGGTCCAATTTTTTGGAGCTATTTTTGCGTTTTTGAAAGTACTTTTTCGACCTAACAAACCAGCAAAGTGTAAAAATCCCCATTTTGACCTTGATGGACATTTGTTTTTTTGAATTGTAATTTCAACCCCTTTTTATTTGCAACTTTTTCAAGATTAATTTGGGGTTTTTTTGTTAAAATAAAGGGAAGTTTCCACAAATTTTGTTCATGTTTTAATCTAAAAGTATGGGAATTTTATTTTAAAAGCTTGTGCTAAATCTTTTTTTTGTATCTGTTAGTTTTACTTAATTCAATATAGTTTGATGCATTATATTTTTAAAAATGTATTTTATTTAAACTAAAATTCCCCAAAGTTTTTATTTTCAATGTTTCTTCATACAATAAAATTTGCTAAACACGAATTTAGTGTGGGGAAATTTAATTTTAGCTGTTATTAATTGCTTAGGATCTTCTGTTTTTTATTTCCCTTTTTTTTATATTCGTTAAAATAAACAAATCCAAAATAAATCAAAAAAGTTTGTCTTTTTTAGCAACTTCCAGAGTCTTTTATTTTTTTTAAAATATAATTATTCTGTATTTTTTTGATATACTTGTGATTCTTTTTTCTGGATAAAAAAACACCATTACCAATTTAAGACGCAGGAGTCAAAGTGCAATTTATAATTTGCGCTTTAATTTTTAAATGTATTAATAAATGGGATTGTGTTCTTTAAATTCTTTTGTCAGGTCGGAAAATAAAAAAACATTTTGGGGTTTTTGTTACCCCGCTTTTACTCTAAAGGGTTTAAATTTTTATTTTGTTGTGTACTGTCGACTGTGTCCCATTTCCCGGAGTATGACCTTCTTGCTTTAAAAATCTTTCAGAAATTAAAATTAAATTTCCCATAAAAATTTAAAAATTAAACGGGGGAACCAAAAAATTATTTAGTTAAAATTACCCACCTGCATCAGCCATTAGCTCAAAAAAATTAATTCTTCATCACCGTCAGCGCAGTGTTTTTTGAATTTGACTTGGAGGTAATGTTTTGTTCCAACCCTAAAAAAATGAATAATAATTTAAGGGTCTTAGCATTTACCTCATTCCACCCGGGGTTAAAAATCTTTCAAATAGAAAAACCTTTATTATACCCGCTTGATCACCCCCTGCTTTCAAACAGCACTGTATCTAAAGAGATAATTTATTTGTTCCAGTTGATTTGATAATATTAGAAGTTCAACAAAATTTTTTACATTTTATAACTTCAAAATCGGGAAGAATAACTTAGGAAAACACTCACCTTGATTAGAGATAGTCCACTACCTGAAGAAACAAAACATATAACCCCAAAAATTGAATCAAACCTCCAAATTTTCATCAGATGTCGACTATCCAAAAATTTATTGTTTAAACCCATACAACACACTTTACACACTTTCACGTGCAAAAAGTCGCTCTATGCACGAAACCCAGGCTCAAGTCCTTCGGGGAAACGTGTCATCTACAAAAACGGGTTTCCCCCCCGGTTCTATAAATAGAAATGGGGGAAATCCAGATCGGGACGCGATGTTAATGTAGGAATTACGGAAAAGGTATGTTACTTTGTGGTATTGAACATTAAGGGTTTTGCAACTCAACGTACAAATAAACTAAACTCAGATTTTTTAAAGATATTTTTTTTAAAAAAACGATATCTTTTGTCACAGAAACATGGCCGATGAGTATTTGAATTTACGGGTTTTGGCGGTTTTGAGAATATGCCCTTCATAGAACTGATGTAAAAAGCAGTCAAAACAAATTAGGTGTGTTAAAATATATTTTAAAAAATGATTTGTTAAACGAAACTTTGGTATTTACTCGCAGGTGAATTATTTGCGAAAAAATACCTGGGATAAAATTGTCATTAGACAGGGATTTTTTTTAAAGGTCCATGCTATTTAAACCCGGATGAAGCGTGACATTTTTGTTGAAAATAATGTGTTTGATAGATTTTTTTATTCGTTATCTGTAGAAAAATCTCAATTCCAATGTTATTCTGTTTTTGGCGTTTTTAAATCCCCGCACTTTACACTCCCCAGCTTTGTGGTCGATGATACGTAAATAGTGCTTAATGTTTTTTTCCCGGATGATTACAAAAAGGGGCCATTTTTTAAAAAAATTTTTTTCCCCACGAAAAGGGGGCATGTGAATAGTAAGGGAAAGTTTATTACTCGATTTTTTAAAAAAACAGGATACGTTTGTAAATGGCCAAAAGGAAGAAGTTTTAAAATATGGGGAAATATACTTTTGTAAAAAATTGTGACAGACTTTTTTTATGTAAATACTTTGTTCGATAGATTCTGATTTTAAGGTTGATTGCCCGAATTTATTATCGACCATTGCCATTTCAGTGCCCTTTTTTCTTTTTGAAAGTAAGAGGCGGGAAACCCCCGTGCACTACAAAGTAAAACGTTGTCCGTTTTAAAGTATGTAGGGAAATCGGGGTTTTAAAAGATCAAATATTGATCACTTAAAATGCGAAAATAAAGAATTTTTTAAATTTTTAAAATCGAACGATATTCATCTAGTCTTCCCCGCAGATATTAAAATGTTAAAAAAATTTTTGAATCTATTTTTAATGATGTAGTTTCCCCTTTTTTAAAAAAAGATAAAAGAGGTAACGAACATCAAAACAAATTTTTAAATTTTGTCGTGTGGTATAACGGGGGGTGCTAGAGAAACCAATTGTTTTACAAGGCCTAAAAAAATAAATACTCTGATGGCCAATGGACGAAAATGTTAGTTTTGAAGTAAGTAATTTTCTGGAGTTAGTTTTTGCTTTACTATTTTCTTTAAAAAATAAAAAAATTTTAAGACTGATGTAAATAGAAAAAATATGGTAAATGAAAGACCCGAACCCCCAAAAAATTTTTAAGAAAATGTTATTTATTTTGATAAAGAAAAAACAAATCATTTTTTGAAAGCTCGATAAAAAAATCACGCATAGGGAACATTTTAAAGGAGTTACAGGATAAAACAAAAAATTTTAAACCTTTTGGGTTTTTGGAGTTTTTCAAAATTGTTAATAGCAGTATTTAAAAAATTTGAAAATAATCCAAATGTAGGTTTTTTCGTCCAGATGAAGAATTTATCCGTTTGTAAATCGCTATGAAAAAATGAGTTCAAGGTAATGTTTCGGAACTGAATCGTAAAATTTTCCTTTAATGGTTTACATGTGGCAATTAAAAGAATTAAAAAATAATAAAGTGCCCTCCCAGATTTAATTTTGTTTTCAAAAATATTTTTGTACCTGTTTTGTATTCTTTGTTTAACAAGTATTTGAACTTGGAATTTCCGAACGATGGGCAAAGGGTATGTTATACCCTTACCTAAAAAAGGGGGCATAAATAAAGTAGAAAGTACCGTGGTATTCTCTGTAAAGGGATCGGAAAATTTTTATCGATTAAAAAATAAAAAGATTGAAAGCTTGGGCGGGAAAAAACAACGTTTATATCGAAGTCAAGCGGGTTTAGGGCTAAAAAGAGTACTGTAGTATATTTTTGTATTAAATGGTTTCATTTCCAGTTTTGGAATCAGGGGAAACAACTTACACATTATTTGTGGACTACACTAAGGCCTTTGATTTGTCGTAAGGGAAAAACTTAGGTTCAAAAAAATACAAATTTGGTTTAAGAGGGAAAAATTTTTGACTAGTTAAAATTTTTTAAACATCAGTAAAATCTAGGTTTTTAAAAATGATAAGTTAAAATGAAGAAAATAGTTGATGCTAGGGGCAACAAGGGGAGTGTTTTTTCCCTTTTTTGTTTCCCGTTCTTAACGACTTTGAAGTGTATTTTTAAATAGTGATGCACGGATGAGTTGTAGTTTAAGATTTTTATTTTTTTTCAGTGATTAGTGGGGATTTGCTAATTCAGCAAGGGAAATTTCAAAAAAATATTACCTATTACATAAAATTGTGAACTTGGGAAAATTAAAGAAATGTTGATAACACAAAATAAAGATTTTTTGAAAAGGGGAATTATTTCTAGAAATACGGTTTTTTTTTTTATGAGCTATAAAATTGTTAACAAATTTTTTTATTTGGGGGGGTTTTCATTTTCCCCCTTTGGGGGTTCACTTACACAGCGCAAAATTCGCTCTCTGGTCAACACAAAAAATACATTTAATTAAATAAATATTTACTAAAAATTTTTCCCCAAATTCCCCCAAAAAACCAGTTGGACCTTTTTTTTTTTTATAAGTTGTACAATATTGAATTATTGTAGTGAATATGGGTTTTTTTTTTCGATCCGTCGTTGAAAAAAATCATATGCAATTTTGTAAAAAACTTTTAGGGATAAAAAGTGTACACAAAATTATTTTTATATGGTGAATTAGGTCGGTTCTTTTAGAACATTCATATATATAATTTATAAAAAAACTGGTTAAAAATCACAACTTAGTCACAAAAATTTTGTATATGCAAAACTTGTTAAAGGTGTCTTGAACAAAAAAATGACTAATTTGGGGTTCTTTTAAATTTAAAAATTTTTCTGTGTTCTTTTGGGTTTTTTTATGTTGGATATTTCAAGGTGTGGGTAATTCAATTTGTTCTTGTGTTTATTTTAAACAACGATAGATGACCAGTTTATTTTAAAAATTGGGGTTTCAAGACAAAAAATTCAAGTGCTTTATTGACAGAAAATTTTGTCGTTTAGATCAACCTTTTTTGTTGTTTCAATACTAATAAATTTTTCATTTAATTACGCATTTAGAGTTTTCCCCCAAGGTTACAGATTGAGGGAGGAAGATGGGTTTTCCCCGTTAGTATTCCCGTAAATATAGAAATGTTTTGTATGTAAAAACTTTAAGACGAGTAAAACTTTGTATTAGAGGTTTAAATAAATTAAAAACTTAAGAAAAAAATTCATACCAAAGAGTCTGGCACAGACCCAAAAAGTTTAAATTCGTATAACTTTTAAATTTAGAAAATCAAAAAATAAGTACGAAAATTAGGGAAAAATTTATAAAATTTTATTTTAAACAGAAAAACACTTTTGAGGACATTCATTTTCAAAACATTTTGCTTTCATCTTCATTATAAATATTTAGGAACGTTTTGTTTTAAACATCTTGTGTGCAAAAAAAAAAAAATCTTACGCTTTCGGTTTTCGGTAAGAGCTACCAAATTTTTTAACAAAAAAAAATATTATATATTAAAAAATAAATAATAAATAAAAAAAAACCTGAATTTTTTACTATCTCGTCGGAATGAAAAATTTTCAGTTTTCCTTTGTCTTTGTTCCTTTTGTTAAAAGGTTAACTGTTTTTTTTTTTTTCTGTTTTTTTTGTCACTATATCTTTTTATTTTATTATATGTGTTACATAGTTAAAGTATGTATATGTAAAAATTTTGAGTGTAATTTTATTGTAAACTTTAACTATATATTGAAGTCCACATGTATATCTGTATAGATAGGAAAATATGTATTTATTATTGTTTTAAGTATGTATTTTGGACTGTAATGTACCCTAACAATTTTTCAATTTTGCACTCTTTACACTGTGTTTTTTTTTATAACGTAGAAATATCTAAGGTACATAATTTTTTATGCGAAGGTCAGGTAAGTTCCCACTGTTTTTCTATATCTTGTATTTTTGTAAATTATATGTATCATGGTTTTTTTAGCCATATGAAAATAATAAAGTTATCTATTTATCATCTAAACTTTGTATAAATTATTACAATATATACAATTTTTTTCCCTTTTTTTAAAACTAATGATAATTAATGAAGTACATTATAATTAATGCAATTTGATTCCCTCAGCATAATCATTACCCTTAGAATTTATTAATTTTAAAACTTTCTTTAAAAAACCTTTAAAAAAGAAAAAAAGTGGGAAAATTTAAGGGCGCTCAACACACAAAAAACGAAAATGTTCAGGTCGGTTTGATTGACCTGTTCATGGGCGGAGTGAAATGATGTACCCTCCCCGCCCCTACCCCGGGGTTTAGCAGAAAATCCAAAATTTACAATGTTTTTAAAATAAAAAAGCAAATTTTTTAGACATCCGCAGATGTATTCAAAAGGCGGGGAACATGGAACCTTTAATGATACACGTGTTGAGGCATGTAATTCCATGAAGAGCGGCGTTTGGTCCCCAGATAAAGTAAAAGGTTTGCCGCAAACGAGGAAACAATGGGCAGAACTAAACAAACTGGAATTTAGGAAGGGGATCTGAGGTTATGGAGCCTGCGTATCACAGGAACTGTCAAAAGACAAAATTAAAAAGCAGGCACCATATCCAAGGGGTGATTAAACAATACCCAAGGCTATGAAAGCGGGAGTATTGGAACCACCCAGGCCGAAATGGTCATGTTGAGAAACTAAACAGTACCAATAACACGACATAGAAGTCGTGCTGAACGATCTGAGAAGATCGAAATATAACAGCCATGATTGAATGTACGGGGAGACTTTTTACGGCCGCCACACGGCACAAACAACGCTGCTGTGATAATAAAATAGAAAAACGTGGAAACTTCACAGGTCGCTCAACACGACAAAAACGAAAATGTTGCAGGCTCGGTTTGACTGAGCCTGTTCATGGACGGTAGTGGAAATGCATGCTACCGTCCACGCCCTCTAGCCCCGGGCTGAGCAGAACTCAACATTTACACATGTTAAAAGTACAAAAAGCAATTTAGAGACATCCGCAGATGTATTCAAACGGCGGTGAACATGGAACCTTCAATGATACACGTGTTGAGGCGTGTAATTCCATGAAGAGCGGCGTTTGGTCCCCAGATAAAGTAAAGGGTTTGCCCCAAACGAGGAAACAATGGGCAGAACTAAACAAACTGGAATTTAGGAAGGGATCTGAGGTTATGGAGCCTGCGTATCACAGGAACTGTCAAAAGACAAAATTAAAAAGCAGGCACCATATCCAAGGGGTGATTAAACAATACCCAGGCTATGAAAGCGGGAAGTTTTGGGAACCACCCAGGCCGAAATGGTCATGTTAAGAAACTAAACAGTACCAATAACACGACATAAAAGTCGTGCTGAACGATCTGAAAAGATCGAAATATAACAGCCATGATTGAATGTACGGGGAGACATTTTACGGCCGCCACACGGCACAAACAACGCTGCTGTGATAATAAAATAGAAAAACGTGGAAACTTCACAGGTCGCTCGACAAGACAAAAACAAAAATGTTGCAGGCTCGGTTTGATTGAGCCTGTTCATGGACGGTAGTGGAAATGCATGCTACCGTCCACGCCCTCTAGCCCCGGGTTGAGCAGAACTCAACATTTACACATGTTAAAAGTACAAAAAGCAATTTAGAGACGTCCGCAGATGTATTCAAACGGCGGTGAACATGGAACCTTCAATGATACACGTGTTGAGGCGTGTAATTCCATGAAGAGCAATCAATCAAACCAATCATAATATGAACTTCTATCATTAATTGTAAAGTGATATCCGTTTTTTTTTTTGTTGCTCAACATTATTTCCCAAGACAGATATTAAGGCTGCAGCTAATTGAATAGGAGTTAGTTCGTATCTTTCACAATATTGTTCTGTTCTAAACATGTATATTATATATTATTTTATTTTTTAATTAATCTATAAATACGTTTACGCTGAGCTAAAGCTGCCGCAGACATCAGGGGACCAAGGTCCGCTCCAGAAACTGAAAACATTCTATTTATTCTTATATTAATATTCTTCTCTTTATTTTAACTGTATTATTTTTCTTGTAATTTCTTAGCAATTAATTTATCAACAGCAGGTTTCTTATCGTCCACAGCAGGTTTTTTAAAACTTTTATTTTTTTCTGTAATTTTATCAGCAGCTAAATTCCCGACTTCCGCTCCAATCTTTTTTTGTTCCTCTTTCAAGTGCAGCTTTTCCTGCAGTTTCCAGAGCTTTTTTCAAGCAGTGTTAATTGAAGATGCAACTCCACTTGAAAACAATTTCGTTAAAGGGTCAAAAATACCTGTACCGTGTATATTTTCTTCTCCGGTCTGAGCATCAACATAAATAAATATTCCTTAATTTTTATCATAAACTTTCTTGTACATTATAAAACTAAAATTTATATTTCTTTTAAAATTAGTGTAAAACTTGTTTCAACCCCATTAAAATTAATTACTCTACCAAATACATCCGTAATATATATTCTAATTGAATTTATAATATTTTTATTAATTTCAGAATATCCGACTCTGTTTGGTTCTTTTGTAAATGGATAAGCTCTTGTTAAATCTGCAGTACTTAAAGCATAGATAATATCACTAAAATTACCATCAACGAGTGAATTATCAATAAGATCACAATGAATGTAAGTGTATCTACAGAGTTAGTTATATTTGGTGTTGTAGTTCCCCATTCAGTTTTTCTCATATTTTTTTCTCAAATCCAAGCAATGTATGAAAATTTGACATTCTTAAATCCAATATAAAATTATCATGAATTGAAATTAGGATTTTAAAACTACTTAAATCAAATTCCAAACTTACTGGAGCAATGTCAGATTTATCAAATTCAAAATCACCATTACTTATTAATGTTTCCCTTATATAATTATTAAAGTCCGTATAATTGTAAGAACCATTTGTAAATATAATATCTTTCCAATCTTTACCATTATTATAACGGATTCTTTTATTATCGTATTCATCACTAATATTATGCCAAGAGTAAAGAATAGTGTTAATACTATCCAAATCAACAACATAAGTTTTATTTTTATCTAAAATTAAAGAACGACTAAATCTAACTGTAAAATCGCTTGGAGTACTTTTATTATCATTTTTAACAGCTTCAGAACTTAATACTATGTTTTGTTCCATTTATATATAATTTATTAAAAATATTTTTATAAAAGTGTAAATTCAAGATAATTAATTTTTTATGTAACATTTCATGTTCTTTTGGCAACAATTTATTCATTTTTAATAGTTCATCAATTATGCTAATACCTTCATTTGATAGTTCTTAATTATTATTTCCGGCATCAATTGAACCACAAATAAGCTCTAAGTTATTAACCAGTTCTTCTGGATTACATGAACAAACGTCATAACCTTGTCCTGTAATTATTTTTTAAATTTCATAGATCTTTTATTGATAGGTAATCCTGATTTTTCTGTTAATTTTTTGAATATTTTTCTAGAAAGTATTGAATGTTTTTTATTATTGTTATATCCGTTACTAATCAAATCAATTAAATCATTATCTACCTTAACGTTAATTACTTCTTTTCCAGTTTGTTTTTTTATCTTTTGCAATCAATTTGTTTTGACCATAAAGTTTATTAAGATGAATAATTAAACTAGAAAATGCTTTTGTAAAAAAGCGCATGTCTCCCCCAATGCAAAGTCCTATAGGCAAGAAGTCAATAGGGGTCAGGAGCGAAAGTCAAAGAGACACTGATGGTTGGCTGCAATAGGGATCATCTACTTGGCATGTCCAGTCATCCCGCTAAATTTCAACACTCTTGGCCTAGTGGTTCTCAAGTCACTGTTCAGGCTCCTGTGACCTTGACCTTTGATGAAGTGACCTCAAAATAAATAGGGGTCATCTACTCTGCATGTCCAATCATCCTATTAAGATTCAACATTGTAGGTCAAGTGGTTCTCAAGTTATTTCCAAAAAATGATTTTACATGAACAGGCCACTGTGACCTTGACCTTTAACAGACTGACCCCAAAATCAATAGGGGTCATCTACTCTGCATGTTCAATCATCCTATGAAGTTTCAACATTCTGGGTCAAGTGGTTCTCAAGTTATTGATCGGAACTGGTTATCAATGTTCAGGCCCCTGTGACCTTGACCTTTACGTAGTGACCCCAAAAACAATAGGGGTCATTTACTCTGCATGAACAATCATCCTATGAAGCTTCAACATTCTGGGTCGAGAGGTTCTCAAGTTATTGATTGGAAATGGTTTTCCATGTTCAGGCCCCTGTGGCCTTGACCTTTAACAGAGTGACCCTAAAATCGTTAGGGGTCATCTACTCTGCATGACCAATCATCCTATGAAGTTTCATCATTCTGGGTCAAGTGGTTCTCAAGTTACTGACCGGAAATGGTTTTCAATGTTCAGGCCCCTGTGACCTTGACCTTTCAGAGTGACCCCAAAATCAATAGAGGTCATCTACTCTGCATGACCAATCATCCTATTAAGTTTCAACATTCTGGGTCAAGTGCTTCTCAAGTTACTGACCGGAAATGGTTTTCAATGTTCAGGCTCCTGTGACCTTGACTTTTAATGGAGTGACCCCAAAATCGATAGGGGTCATCTACTTTGCATGTACAATCATCCTATGAAGTTTCAACATTCTGGGTCAAGTGGTTCTCTAGTTATTGATCAGAAATGGTTTTCAATGTTCAGGCCCCTGTGATCTTGACCTTTGACGGAGTGACCCCAAAATCAATAGGGGTCATCTACTCTTCATGACCAATCATCCTGTGAAGTTTCAACATTCTGGGTCAAGTGGTTCTCTAGTTATTGATCAAAAATGGTTTTCAATGTTCAGGCCCCTGTGACCTTGACCTTTGACGGAGTGACCCCAAAATCAATAGGGGTCATCTACTCTTCATGATCAATCATCCTATGAAGTTTCTACATTCTGGGTCAAGTGGTTCTCTAGTTATTGATCGGAAATGGTTTTCAATGTTCAGGCCCCTGTGACCTTGACCTTTGACGGAGTGACCCAAAAAACAATAGGGGTCGTCTACTCTAGCAGCCCTACAACCCTTTGAAGTTTGAAGGTTCTAGGTCAAATGGTTCTCCAGTTATTGCTCGGAAATGAAGTGTGACGTACGGACGGACGGACGGAAGGACGGACGGACAGACGGACGGACGGACAGGGCAAAAACAATATGTCTCCTGGGGGAGACATAATTACCATATTGTCCTTTTGGTGAAACTTTATATGGGTTATAATGTTTTATTCCTTCTCCCGTTTTTTGCTTATATGAATATGTTTTAACCGCTTTTTATACTTTACCAGTTCATCTCGTTTATGTTTTTTTTTTTTTTTGCTTCTCTTTGTTTATTTGGATCTTCCGATTTTAATTTGCGAGATATTGGACCATTTAAACTTTTGATATCTTCAGTAACATTATTTATAATAATTTCCGGGCTTGCTGGTCCGACAAAGCTAGAAGATAAATCGAGGTCAATGATATTTTTATACACTTCAGACGGTGTTGGATAATGACCAGAAGCGTCTATGTCAATACCTTTATTTAAATCAACTTCTTGTATTGGACTTGCCCCCAATTCTTCAGGAAATTCTTCATACTCATATTCATCAGTTGTTTCATCATCCTCCTTTTCTTCCATTAGATCAATTGTTGGTACCGGTTTTTCAGTTATTCCCATCTTTTCTCTTCCATAATCTTCTAATTGTCGAAATTCATTCTGTTTAAACGTCTCTCGAACAGATTCATCTCCCCGATCTATTGGTGTATAGGGAGCCGGTTTTAAAGCTTGTTCTTCTCTTATTTTATTTTCATAATCTTTCAATATCTCTTCAAGACTTTTAACACGTTTAGAGGAGTCTGGTAATGGTGGTAATAATGGTTTCAGTTCTTGGAATAGCTGTGGTAAACATTGATATGTTTGTATATCTTTTATTTCACCACCGAGTGACTCTAATTGTTCTTATATTGCAGGTAAAGGTTTTAACTGACTTGACAATTCTTCCTTTTGACTTTCTATTCCTTCTGTAATTGGTTTATAAATTTCACTATACATTTCTTAACCAGTAGCTTTTCTTATTTTTTCTCTTCTTATTTCTTTTATTTTAGCTTTTTATTTTTTGTTCAACTAGGTTGTTCATTTCTCTCATTTCTTTAAGTTTTGCTAGCATTTATATAATATTATAAGATAATGTAAAATAATGTAAGATAATGTAAGATAATGTAAGATTATTATATAATGAAAATTCCTAATTATGATACAAAAAGTGATAAATCTAATAACTTTAAGCAAATTTATCCTTTTATGCCGTATTCATGTTTTAGAATGTTAATATGCTGATCTTCCGGATCAGGAAAAACAAATACATTAATGCATATGCTACGAAAACCTCTTATGTTTTATGATAAATTATACCTATATGCTAAAAACCTAGAACAATCTAAATATCTGGATTTAATAAATCACTTAAATGAAATTGCAGATGAAATTGAATTAGATCCAAATGATGTTAATGATCTTGAACCAGAAAAACAAAAAGTAATAATAATTGATGATTTTTCATGTGAAGAAAAAAAGGTGCAGAATTAAATAACAAAATACTTTATTCAAGGACGTCACATAAAACTGTTCTGTTATTTATTTAAGTCAGTCTTTCTATAAAACACCAAAAGATATCCGAATTACCTGTTCACACTATATTTTGTTTGAAAGCCCAGGTAAAAGAGAAAATGATATGATTTGTAATAAACAAAATATAGAATTACAACTCTTTTGCTAATGCAACAAAACAAAAATATGACTTCTTATATTGTGACAAATCAAGGAAGTTTTTAAGAAAAAACTTTACTGAATAATACAATGGGAGTTTTTAATGATGTAAAACAAGTAAGTGAACCAGACATTATAAGTAAAGTTAAACTTGATATAGATTTAAACCCAAGAAACCGGTAGCGACTACCGTCATTGAATGGACAGGTATATAGGCAGTGGCTTATCAGCAGTGTTACTCATGCATGTAACATCTCTGCTCTACAGGTTATAGATACTCAGTGAATATAGATTTTACTTGACCAGCATAGAGATTTATATACAACACTTGGTTTTGATAGTTACTAGGATATGATCTTGATGATAATGAATATTAGCTTTACTTCAAGTGTAACATAGTTATATTGTTATACTTTACATAGTAATATTGCAAATTTTTATTCAATTAATTGAATAATCAATTAACTGTATAATATATGGTGGCTTCAATACATTTTGACCTCTGCAGACATTTTTTTATCATAATGTGGACATCTATTTGACTAGTGATTTATATTGGTAAATATTGAATCAATTGTTATAGACATAGTACTAGAGATAAATAAATGACATAAATATTAATCCTATCTTGTATTTACTTGCATGACACAAGTTAACAGGCATAATGAAATAAATGATTGGTTAAAAACTTAGTGATAAGTCATTTCATTATGATGTCAATTTTCATGGTAAATACTGAAAATGTTTTTTTCTTGTTTTATATATAATGTGTGTAGTGATACAAATAACACTATATCTAAATTTAAGTTAAAATAGTACTTCTGAATTTAATATCAGACTTAAAACATTTTCTTATGTCACACAGTAATAATGTATTTGACAACTTTTTTACATTGAGATAAGTTCTTCCTGCAATAATCCATGTTTAATTGGGGATTAAATACTTATCAGTGACTTGATAGGTAGGACTATCAGCAAGAGCAGCTACATGTAAATTAAATAAGAAGTTTCAGAAAATCTGGGGAAAAAAAAACGCTTTACACGATCAAATCAAGACTTAGTCATGTTTATAATATATTCAGTCTTAAAATCAGAATTACTTTTCTTCCTGGCAATCCCATGCTTTGCAGATTCTTTCAACCTTATCCCACTACCACCTTGCATTTCCATAATACAAATCAAAACGTATGTCAAAATCAGAAATAACTATAGTGTTGTGCTGTTATAACCAGGATACTACTTTTGTTAATGGATTTATTACTTTATAATATTCAAAGTCAAATTTGATTCAGTTTCTATATATTTTATTCACTATCTTAAAATACTAAGTCCACATTGATAGCCTAAAATAAATTCCAAAAATATATGTTCTAACGTCAGACCTAACTTGCTACTCTTGTACTCATTAAAATTTGTTTCTCTCAGCTCCCTTTCTCTCAAATCAAGACACACCCCTTACTCCTCTTTTACAATCAATATACACTTCCTGCCCTAACTCACTAATTACATTAATTAACAACTATATAGTTTTGATGAAGCTGAAGTTTTTCTGCTAATTGCTCTTATCAAGTACCATATCACACATGTGTAATGATTTAAATATCTAAATAATGAGATAACAGTAACCATAAATACTGGAAATCTGACCCATCTGGCATTAGATAATAGCCTTGAAACATTTCTTGGCCAAATTACCACTATCTTCTAAAGCATGAAACTCAGTAAATTTAGAGTACTTTACAAAATGTAGGTAATTCTGCATTTATAAGTAGATGTTATAATTAAAGGGATGTTTGCAGCAGCAGGGAGTATAACATGTTCATAAGAATTAAATAAACAGCTTTTATCATGTAGGGAGGCAAATAGTGACTGCATTGTCCATTTGTTCATTTGGTATCGGTCCATCTGTTACAAACATGTTGCTCAATTACTTTTGGAAGGATTAACAGAATGAATTTATTTTTGGTACACAGGTATATATCCATAAAGTGCAGGTCAATCTCAATTTTTGCTTAGGTCCATTAATTTTTGCGTAGTCATGGCCCCTTTCCTACTGAAAATTTGACAAAAATCCTTGTCTGCTCAATAACTTATTCGGGGGACATTTTTCATATACTGTGACATTTCTGGTTTTACTTTTTATGAAATATGGAATATCTTTTCACTTTATGATGATTTTTTTTAATTTTCACTCGTCCTTTGGAGTAGTTTATGAAACGACTGTTATTAGAAATATTACTGTATCACATTTTTGTTGGTCAGGGATTTCAGTATTCCCATTTCTATCATTGTAACTGAACATGGCAGAAAGGCCAGAACTTGGATTAAATATAACAGAAGAACAATTCTGGGCTGTGTTTTATTTTTTTAATCATGTAGTGATTGGGATTTTAAAGAAGCACTGATTTCACCAGAATGGTCATTGGAAAATGTTCAAGAATCTGTTCTTCAAATGGAGCATAATATTCGTGAACAAAATGCTGTTTCATCACTTTACCTTGTTCCAACAGGAAGCACGAATGATGAAAATGATGACATTGATAATCAACATGACAATCAGCAAGATGGAAATTTGTAATGATCTGTACATGCTTAATTTACTTGAAAGTGGATTATTTTCTGACATGTAATATTGGATATTACTTGCAATTATAAAAAAATATATAAAAAATAAATGAATATAGAGTTTCAATGTTGGATGAAAATCATTTGATTGCAATAAATTAGATAAATCAATGCCCAGTTTCATATAAACATTCATTTTACTACACCTGGATTATAAACCTTGTTGAATAGGAGTAATTCGCTGGGCTGATAATGTTTTCTACAGGTAAGCCTGCATGCTTACTTGCTGGTATAAACACTCTGTAGCAGCAGCTTTCTGTTTACATCACATGACCAGGGTCAGGGGTTATGTCAAATTCAAATTTTATCTCCCAACTGCTGTTATATTTCATACTTTAGATGAATCTAGTGATTTAATAAAGGGTTTAAAATAAAAAGTACAATCATCATTTTATAGTGCATGCAAATTTCCTACACTGTGTCAATTTTGAATATCATCATGAATTCAATAATCAGTTTATTTCAATAAAATGTATCTGAATACAAAATGTTGCAAAAAACAGCCACCATTTGAAATTAGGCTCCTCCCACTTCCTTTTATACAAAATCCTGGGGTTTAAGTGATTATTTATTTATTTATTTTGTTGGGTTTAACGTCGCACCGACACAATTTTAGGTCATATGGCGACTTTCCAGCTTTAATGGTGGAGGAAGACCCCAGGTGCCCCTCCGTGCACTATTTCATCACGAGCGGGCACCTGGGTAGAACCACCGACCTTCCGTAAGCCAGCTGGATGGCTTCCTCACGTGAAGAATTCTACGCCCCAAATGAGGTTTCGAACCCACATCGATGAGGGGCAAATGGTTTGAAGTCAACGACTCTAACCACTCGGCCACGGAGGCCCCGTTTAAGTGATTATGCTACTAAAACAATTCAAAAAGCTTAAAAAGGACATAGACTCATATTTTCATAAAAATAAGAAACTTGATAACACAATAAACAGAGCATTAGATATGGGAGGTAATGAAATAATCAACCTAGGAAATCCAGATAAACCCAATGATGCAGTTCCAAAACGGTTTGTGTTTAAAACAATTCAAAGTGTAATAGAAGACATAATCTTGAAGATAACAAAAACATTAAAAAAACACTAGAAGCAGAAGTAAAGAATATTGAAGAATTAGAAAAATATTTTAAAAACAATTCATTATTAATAGTTCATTTACAAGGTAAACTCGAAGAATATATGAAAGCTATGGTTGATTCTATTAAAGAACTTGAAGAGAAATCTGATTTGACAGATGACAACATAAAAAAGTATTCAGAACCAATTTTGAAAATTTATACAATCAAGTTCAGGAATTAAAAGATAGTATAATTAAGCATGGAAAACTAAAAGACAAGATTATTGAAGCTGAGAAAAAGTTACAAAATATGTATCAGTTAGAAGTCAGAACAGAAATAAATAAGCTAAATACTGACTTTTCAAATAAATTTGCAGAATATAAATCTGAACTGGAAAAGGCAGTTTCACAAGGAGATGATAATCATGACACAGCATTAGATAATCTTAAAAAAGAGCTTAATTCTAACATAGAAAAATTTAAGAAACAACTTCGGATCTTGATTAGTACTGTTGACACACGTCACAATTTAAAGTACGCAGACTTAAAAACACTTACAGAAATAATACAGAAAGATATTAACGAAGTAAATGCTAAAGTTGAAAATAATAAAAATGAACTGGATTTTGTAATTGAAAAATCAGTTAAACAAGGAGAATCGATTACTGCTAATGCTGAAGCAATTACCACTAATGTAGAAGAAATTACAAAATTAAAATATGTATTTTTAAAACTAGAAACACAATTAGCTAGAACAAAAAATACTGTTGACAATTTATCTGCTTCTAAAGTTGCTACAACAAAACGAGTTGATGATTTAGCTGATGTAATTCCTGAACATGAAAATAAATTTACAAAATATAAATCTAAACTAGAGAAAGTTAGACGTGAATTATTTCTTTCTGAATATTACAATAGCAGACAACTATATGTAAGGGATTATTCTGGAAGAGAATTTGATATTGAAGATAAACAGTTACAACAAAAGGTATCAAGAACCCTAGATTATTTTGTATTATTTGGAATACGAGTTAATAAGATTACAGATATAAAAGTTTTATTGAAAGAGATTATGATTTTAGTGATGGGGATTACATAATCCGACAAGATGGGGATTATATAATTGAAATGAATATTATTACTGATTACTATTATCATCACATTGATTTATATGGTGAAGCTCGTTTTAATATCCGCTGGGAATATAATCACACAAATAGAATAGAATATATAACACCTGAGGTTAAAAATGCAACACTGGTTTTTAAGAAAAAGATTAAAATTAATTTTAAAAAAGGGGCGACGTTTTAACGTTTTAAATTTATCCAGTTTTTAGATATGGTAGATATACTATAGAACCAGAAAGTTATGTCAGATTCTACCTAGTTAATTAAAACTTTAATTAAAACTTTAATTAATTACTGTGTTTTTATATAATGGGAATATTTGATAATATAAATGAAAAAGTAAGTAAAACAGGCAAATAATGAAAAAACCTCCATTGTTTTTAACATCTGCAACAGAAGATGTTGCTGGATTATTTCAATGGAAAGTTGTAAATGTTAGTCAGGGACAAATGTCCACGAGGGCTATAAGCCGTCCTGGTTTAGTTCAAAATGGTAATAATGTAACAATCAAACAAAATTGCATTTTAATTATTCTTATAGATGCAATTAAATTAGATAAAGGAGAAGCTAAGTTGGAATTAAAAAATAAAGAAAATAAAATTCTTCAAAGTTACAATGCAGAAAATAACAGAAAAAAAATAAATTTATTTCTATAAACTATGCCAATCAATTTCAAACAAATGATGTAATTTATATTATTTCTTTAAACGTGATGAACATTCAATTAACAATTTATGGTTCTGTAATTTAACTGATATAACTAGGCTGAGCGCGAAGCTCATAAGAAGCTGAAGCTCCATAAACTAATATATCAATACCATTATCAAGAATATTTATTTTATCGTTATAACATGATAAAGACGTTTTATTTATAACATAACTGGAAAGATTATGCTTATCAGAACGAATAACTTTAAAGGTATAGTTAGTTTGGGTTGAATTAAACAAAGTATCTTTGTAATTTTTATGAACTATTGTTTTCTTTACAACATGCTTTTCAATTCCTTTACATTTTTAACATTAACTTTATTTTCTAATAAATATGAATGCATTTTACTTCCTAATCCGACAAATTCAACAATGGAAATGCCGGCAGTTTCATCTTTGAATTTTCTAATTACTTTTTTGTTATAATCAAAATAAAACTTTGATTTTGGGTTGTAATCACTACTATGAAATAAATCGTTGTCCTTATAAAAATCCTTATATGCATCTTTGGTTTTTATTTCATAACTAATGAATCAGTGTCAGTGAATAGTAATTTACAGTTGTCTATATACTTTTCTTTTATGTAATTATAATGAAAATCATACATTAAATATTTTGATAATTTAAAATCTAAAATACAAATGAAGGTTTTGCTATATATTTAAATAAAAGATTTTCGTCATGTGTTAATTTAATATTAATTCTATTGCGTAAATTCTCCATCGTCTTACCGAATACACTGTTGTTCATTAACTTAAACAAGTCTTTTTCAAAAGAATTCTTTTCTTTAGATCTTTTTTGAGTAAATTTTTGTTTTTTTAATCCTAATTGTGCATATAGTTCAAGATTTTTATAATGAACTTCATAATTTTGTTTTTTCATTAAAGTTGGACCTAATTATTTTACAGTACTTTTTCCTATTAGGAACTTACTTTTAATATTTTTACTATAATTTGAAAGCCATTGATCTGGTATTTTATTTTTTCAGGAGCCAAAGGATAATCGCTGTGTACAGTATGTAATTCTTTTGGATATTCAAGATCACTTTCAATTATAAAGTTAGTTTTACCTTCTGCAATCAATTTCTTATATTGTTTTTTCGGATATAAATTTAAAATTAAAGGTTGAGGTTGGCACAAAGCCCAACCGTAAAGGCTATTGGCGTCGAGGTACATAATGTATTTTGTTTCTAATTTAGGATCATAATCTTTCATATATTTATTGTTTGCTTTGCTGTAACGGTTAGCTATACATCTTATTCCTCCTCTCAGTCTTTTTTCAATAAAAAGATACATATCAATATCAGTTATTAAATCCAGCCTTATTCCAGTCATTTTTAACATTGCATCCCAAGCTAACCCAGGACTACTGAAGTAATGACAAGGGTCAAGTTTATAATATTCCAAAGATAGTTTTCTAAAATTTTCAAATACATCAGCTAAAAGTAATACGTCAGTTTTTAAATATAGATCATCATATTCTCCCATTGTTTTAATTTTAAATTTATTCCAAACATTTTAGCATGTTTATATTCATTGTCGCTGATGCAGTTTTCATTTAAAATTGAATAAAACTCTTCTTTAAAAAGTAAATTTGTTTCTTTGAATTTATTAAATGAATCCATGTAATCATATGGATAAATATCTTTTGTTTTTAATAACTCAAGTGCAACTAAGGGTTCTATAAAATCAAATCACTTACTATAAATGCCACATATATTTCCATATTCTTAGGACTTACATTAATTTCTTTTTTTAAATTTTCCTATTTGTTGCATAATAATAACTATCATAACCTCCTAAATTATGAAAAATAACAGGAATTTTGTGTGTTAGTCTGAAATTAATATTACATTCTGAGTGAGCACTTCTCTAAATCTTCCTGTTATATGACAATGGTCACGGACCTTCGGTCCATTCGGAAAATTTTGTTTTTCGTCTGTTACTTTATTTTCATTTTCCTTATATTCTTTTTCACAGATATGACAAAACTTTTGTTTTTAAATTCACTTTCGTCTTTTTTAGACATTCTTAATTCTTTGTTAAAATGTTCTTTAGATATTTCCTTACAATATTCCTCTTTCTCAAGCATTTTCTCAATAAATTTATAAACTGCATTAGGGCCTCATTAAACTTGTGTTGGTTTAGTATATTTATCGTCATAACAACAAACAACTTTTTTGATATGGTTCAGTAAATGAAGATTCAGGTGATGGTAAAGCAGTTGATATTTTTTTTCAGTTATTGCTTCATAATCAGCATAAATTACAAAGGTACTGCTAAACCTTTATGATAATTTTTAAAATAAATCTTACTTCTCTCTTTTGGCATTTTTACAGCTTGAACACCATTAATAGCTGAGCAATTTGGTATATGTTCATTTAATATTCTTTCTTGAGGAAAAGTTTGTAAACATGATTTGGAAAAATGTTTTTATGTTGGTTTTGTTATACATTAATCTATTAAAGTCTTTAATCCAAACATAATGTGTTATTTTATATGAGCTTTCAGCTCCCAGGGACTCACGTCCATCATAATTAATTAGCAACATGTCACAGTGTTCTTCATATTTATATTTTGATATGTACAATGGATAAACATTATTATGTGAACTTTCAGTTCCCAGGGACTCCATCTTCATAACCAAATATATTAAATTAAATATCATTTTGAGTTTTTATTTTAGGTATTTGATTTATTGTAACAGGAATTGTTATTCCTTTATAATTAAGTTTTTTCTATATGTTTTATATATATATATATATATATATATATATATATATATATATATATATATATATATATATATATATATATATATATATATATATATTGAAACTCTTTGAGGGTCTTTTTAACAGGAAATTTGTAAGCTAAATGACACCATCTAAAACATTCATTATCATGCTCATTCTTTATATTTATTAATCCTTTCATTGGATGTTGTAATGGTTTTGATAATTCTAAGTAACTGGAAGCAGCTAATGTATTATATTTATATCTATTTATATAATGAGCATCAACTGATTCTATTCTCCAGCCACTTCCTTCTGAAATCCAATTGCCAATCCTATTTATTATTTCATCAAAAGCTTGGTGTAAAGTGTTTTCTATTTCGTTTGTGTTAATAATTTCTAAAGCCTTTGATTGGAAATAAGCTGATTTATATAGTGTATCAGTTTTATTCATTTTTGCAAAAGTTATTTTTAAAACAACATTTATTTTTATACCATTTAAAGTTTTAACTTTAGATTTAAGAATATCAAATGAGGCTTCTATATTTATATATAATTGATTTTTCAAATCATTTCTATATGTAATTTTAATTTTAAATTTCTTAAAATATTGCTTTGTAGATTTCTCAATTTCTCTAACAGGCATCTATATATTATATTTAGAAAAAAGAAATTCATGTAGCAAAAAATAATATAGAAAAATTAGAAGAAATAAAATATTTAAGTTTTTATCTTTTTCCATTAGTTTTTGATATACCACTTTTTACTCTGTTTTCCCTTCGAAGGACATTTTTATTAACACAGAATTAATATCAAGGTCTTTAAATACTGCGTAAGTACTTATATATATTTTTTCTTCATTAGTATCATAATCGGTTACAATAACTGTTTTAGGATTGTTTCGGTAATTATTTGGTTTAGGACAAACACAGTTTTTTACTATTTTTTTCCAGCATCAAACAACCACATTCACGTTTATATATTTTTTTCTGAAAAAGATATGGATCTATAACATTTTTTAATTTATCAATCACATGTTTTTTTTATATTCTTCACTATCTATTTTATCAAGTTTACATTTCTTCTTTTAAGAACTTTTTATATGAATCTTTGTCTGGATTTGTTATTTCTCCTAAAGTGCTAGATAATTTTTACATAATCATTGTATCTACCTTTCTATTAACCATCTATATAATATACATATAGAAAAAAAATCTTTAAAAAACGCACGTAAAGAAATAAATCCAGCAATCTAAATTTAATACAACTCTTCTTCTTTTTTTATTTTTATATCCGTTAAGTTTAAATTCATGCATATGCATTTCAAGAGGCATTAAATAGTCTTTTTCTTTCTGCATTTCTAACAGTATTGTAAAAATAGCCTGAATAACTTTATTTGAATTTTCTTTATTTACTTTTCCAATCCCTGCTTTTGTTATAAGTTATTTGATTTTTGTGATGATGTAATTTTAAAATAGCTTTTTTGTCTTCAAGTTTTAATCTATTAATGAATATTGTAATTACTGATGGAACAGCGCCAGCAAATGCTACACATATAGGAATAGCTGGAACAAGTGCTAATGCAGCTGAGCAGCCAAAGATGCATGCAGTAATATGTAATCCAGTACTTACTCTTCCACAAAACTTATATATATGAGCCGTGCCATGAGAAAACCAACATAATGGGTTTGCGACCAGCATGGATCCAGACCAGCCGGCGCATCCGCGCAGTCTGGTCAGGATCCATGCTGTTCGCTTTTAAAGCCTATTGGAATTGGAGAAACTGTTAGCGAACAGCATGGATCCTGACCAGACTACGCAGATGCGCAGGCTGGTCTGGATCCATGCTGGTCGCAAACCCACTATGTTGGTTTTCCCATTGCACGGCTCATATAACCAAGCCTGCTACATTTTCGTTTTTGCCGTGTTGAGCGACCTGTGAAGTTTCTACTTTTCTCTATTTTATAACTTTTTCTGTAAGCAGCAGCAAATTTAGTCAAGTGAATAATTAATTGATCTATTGTTTCTATTCCATTAGAAATTAGATTTTTATTACTCATTTATATAATATATTTTTCAAATTAATTTTTTTCCAATTCACTAAATGTAGCAAACCATAGGTTTCTTAATAAATCGAAGATTCTGGATTCCAGCTATTAAATTTTTTATTATAACCTTTCCATTTTACTAAAGCTTGTTTTCCTTATAGTCTCGTCTTATAACTGTTTCTATTCTAAAAACCTCTTGTTTAGTAGGTAAAAGTTCTTGCTCATAAAATGAACCCTGATTTAATTCATTATATAAGTATCTTATAGTGTATGTTCTGGGATTTGTGTTATTAATTCCATAAATTATAAATATTTCCTCTGTCCAGTTTGGTGTATATTCTTTCTCAAAATGTCGTTTAAGTTTGCTTAAGCGAACCCGATCATCAATTTTAAATTTTGGTTTACTCTTTGGTATTTTTAAATTACCATATAAATTAAAGTAAACAGTACCTTTATTTAAGCTTTTACTGGCTTCAGTCGGTGTCATTTTTTAACTAGAATGTTTTCTTTTGTTATATTTATCAACCATATCCTGCAAATTATCTAAATAAGTGTTAGTATTATTTGCTGTAAAATATTTCCATATTATTCTTTTTAAATTTCTATTAAATCTTTCGATTACTACAGCTTTTCCTTCATTAAATGTATGATACATGTTAATCTTATTTTTATTCAAAGATGATTCAAACTTTTTATTATAAAATTCTTTTCCTTCATCTACCCAAAACATTGTAGGTGTTCTACCTTTTAAAATTATTTTTTTCAAATGCTTCAGTAACAGATTCTCCAGTTTTATTCTTTAATGGAATAACCCAAGCATATTTGCTGAATATTTCAATAACGGTTAACAAGTACTTTACACCTTTATTATATTTCGAAAAAGCTTGCATATCAACTAAATCAGCAGACCAAGTATCATCAATATCATTAACTATCACCCGTCGTTTCGTAAATTTTCGTTTAATTGGTTTAAGTAATTCTTCTGCTAATTTATCACCACATGTTATTTAAGGGGTCTATTTGAGTGAGTGGACCGTAGTCCCCTGATGCCTGCGGTAGCTCTTAGCTTCCAAGGACTTACGTCCAAATAAATACTCTACACCCTTTTCCAGTTTTTTGACTTTTGGTTTTGTCCAAGTGAGCTTCCAGCTCCCGGGGACTTACGTCCGAGCCCAAGTTTGTATTTCGTTTTAATTGCAGGTTTTACAACTAAATGTTTTGCAATATTTTCTCCAAATGTTTTTGATTTAGTGTTCTTTAAATTGGAAAGCATTTGCTTGTCACATGTACCTTTTTTACACCGCTGTCATAGCAAAAGTCATGGTCCATACATACTGCATCTAGTTCATTAACAGGAGGTCCATTATCTAAGGAATTTCCTGGCCCGCGATAGTTATATCCTGGGAGTGTCAAACCTTCCTTAGGTAATAAAGGTAACATTGCTTTGTGAATATCAAACGCTCCTCCGACGAGTGAATCTTGACCTCCGATGGCTTGCCGCAGCTTTGCTGCTCCTCGGGCACGCTTTGCTGCTCCTCCGGCGAGCTTTGCTGCTTGGAACGTTTAACAAACTGTGTTTTTTAAGCCGGTGCTAGGGGGCGTGAGAGGTGTTGCACATTTCATTACCTCTCATGACATGAACAGACTCAATCAAACCGAGTCTGCTATTATTGTTCTTGGATGCATTCTTTGCTTCCAAAGGATCTTTTACAGATTTTATTATTTATATTACCGCATGATGCACACTGAGCTCTTAACATAAGTCTACCTTTTTTTTTGTTGTAACATACTGAGGATTTATACTATCAGTAAATTTCCTTTCTTTTACACAATATATTTGTTTCTGATTCATTTATATTATATGTATTTAAAATTATTGAAAAAACAACACTTTTATCTAAAAAAAAACAAAACAAAAAAAACCCTCCTGATCCCGGAATATATTAAAACCCGGACCGCAGCTACAATAAAAACTATTTCAATACGTCTAACCGATCGAGCTATGAACGCCTGTGTACAAGCGTGTGTAAATATCGATATCTATAATTAGACGATTTATCTCAAGCAAAGAGTTTCAAGCGTTTCTTTGATTCTGATGTATTTACATTTTTTTACGTTGACAGTGTTTTTTTTTATAATACATTTTCTGTGCTTTTAATTAATTTATCAAATAATTTCAAAGGTTAAACATTAAAACAATAACATATAATTAATCAAATACTTGGAATATTAAAGATAAATTAATCATATGAAGTTATGAAAGTTGTCCGATTGAAGTATGGACTTGTGTGACTGGTAGCCTTGATCACGTTATTAATCATACATTTCACTACTTCAAGCGAACCTTCTGTGCATTTTGAGACTGTGGAAGGTCCGCCAAATGGGGTAGCTGAAATGTGTCTAAGTTGAACCGGTATCAGGCACTTGAATAAGTGTGCCAGCTGGTTAGAAGGGCCGCCGGGAATAAGTGAGATAGGTGAGGTGAAAGGATAAGTTTGCCCGACCCGGCGGCTCGCAGTCACACAGCGGGCATTTTGTCATTTTTTCTTTTTTAATATAGTTTTTTAACTCGTTTGTTTGTAATACTCCAGTTTGCTTGTTAATCGTTTAATATTGATCAGTTTAACTGTGGTTTGACAGTTAGTATATGAATGAAGAATGCGGAATTAATACAATAAGTAGTACATTTATATATTAATTCTTAATATTCGTTTTCTACGGTATAAAAGTTATGGTTTTTAAATTGTCTGAGAGGACTTTGCCATCAAACCGGAGGGTTTCAATTGATCAAACCAAATGTTTTTTGAATTGGTAAAGTTTCGGTAATTGCCTAACTACTTAAACGCATACATTTGGATACATCAATATACTATATATATTGATGAAACTGTCAAGCGTACCCTTATTGACCAATTTCTGCAAAAATGGGATAGTCAACTTACAAAAGGCATCAATTATAAAATCTTTAAAACTGAACTTGAGCCTTTCTTAACCATATTGCCTAGTCACTTACGTCTTTCGCTATTTCACTTCAGTACTGGTAACCATTAACTATATGTTGAAACAGGACGATGGCACATTTTCTACGCCCAACATGAAGACAGGAAATGCACTTTTTGTCCATTGAATGAAATCGGCGACGAATTTCATTATCTGTTCAAATGTCCCCTCTTTACGCCATCGAGAGTCCGTTTTATACCCCCCAAAAATATAATAAAGGACCCGATGTCCCGAAGTTTATGGAAATATTCTCTTTGGAATCGGCACATCTGCTTACAAATATTACCTGTATGACGCGAATAATAATGAGACATTTTAGAAGATAACATGACGTTAAGAGTACCTACATTCTAAACTGTGTTCCATTCTTGCAAAGTCATATAGTAAATGAATAGACATAACATATCAATATAAATATATAACGAGTTACCTTTCCATTAAATGCCAGTTTACATCCCGCACGCAGACGTGAAACATTAATCCAGTGTCCACTTATTTACACACTGAACCCCTTACCGTATAAATTATCTTTCCTAAAACAGTTGCATAGGAACACACGAAATTGGCTAATCAAAACTATCAATTTAGTTCAAAAATAGAATAATATTATAAATCCAGGTGTGTTTAAGGGGGTTTGCGGGTGTCCGACCACTGCTGATAGTGTATTTTAAGAATATATACCCCTGAATGTATGCATACCGTTGACAAGTTATCATATATTGTAATTCAATTTTTTTGCGGTATTTGCGTTGTCAATTTATGACGTATTTTTGTCAATTACTAACATATGTTTCTATAGTATGGTCAGATTTGTCGTTTTATAATTGATACACTGGTATAGGATTAGAAGATTTTAGTACCAGGAAAACAATATTCTGACACATACGCGCTTTTGACCCAAAGGTCTTCTTCAGATGATATAAAATCTAAATCCTACGTTAGTAGAATCTTATGGATTTGTATTAATATTTGTATTCATTTTTCATTGATAATTCATAATCAATATATTAAGTGGATTCACGTTAGATTTTTATTAAAGCCTGCTATTGTGTTTATGCTCTGTCTGGGTAGGTTCATGAATATTCAGGTGAAACCTGGGGTTAGTTAGCTTTGCTATGTTGGAGAATTAAACTCCGATTTCTATTTCAATAAAACATTATTAACATCCGAAGACAGAGATCCGTCATCTAACATAACCTCGTTTGGAATATTCTTTTTATTAGTTTGACCAATACCAATTTTGCCAATCGACTTCCAAAACCGATATTGGTCAACATTGCATTCATCCAACAAATCCTTTTGAAGGTTATACCAATGACGACGCTTTGCCTTTTGTACCTCAGTATCAAATTGTTTGCGAATTTTAACAAACTCTGATTTAAAATACAATTTATAGCTTCTACTATACAATGAAGCCAACGCTTTTCAGCTTGTGATAAGTTATTCCACAATGTTGTCAGCTGTTCATTCCACCAGGGTTTACCTGGTCTACGTTTTCTTGAACAAACTCAGCTCCAATTAATATAGTGTTGTGTGGTATATTGGTATACATAGCTGATTTCAAAATAGTACACCAACTATCATATGCTTGATCAATATCCTTTTGGGTTCTAAAACCTTGTTCTAAAGTATTTATTGTTCTATTAACATCAAAAAAAATTCATTGCTGTTCAAAAAAGAACTGTTAAAACAATCTCTCTCAAATTTGACAACAGAACCTGAATCAGTAGTTAATACGTCAGTAATTGACAAATATACGTCATTAATTGACAACGGAAACACCCAATATATGATAACGTATCAGCGGTATGCATACATACAGGAATATCTATTCTTAAAATACACGATAAAAAGTTAAGTGAGATTTAACCCATGGTGTTACCTCAAACTTGGCACGGAGCCCTCATGAGGTATTCTGAACCATCAGCTGTGGTCGGACACCCGAAAACCCCCTAAAACTATAACAGCTGTTGTACCCAATCTAGGGATATGCACAATCTCAAGATTGAGCAGGTACAATTCAGGGATCCTCATTTAGCGTACGCGGTCTCGAGATATCTCAACAGATATGACCCTGTTGTCCGTAGGTAATCATGCTATCAATAATCATGCTATCAATAAATGACTTAATTACTTTGAGGTCATTGGCCCAGGATTATATCGCTATTTACCTGCCTTCGTACAAAATACGTATGTGCTGTTCTGTTCGTATTAAATGCAAAATGTTTATATAAAGATATTTTTTTAAGTATTCATAATTTTAACATGACATTAGCATTTCTAGTTGACCGCAGAGTGCTGCATTTTTTAGTACCAATTTACAATGAACAAACTGACTTCAAAAGGAAGTTTAACACTCAATCAGAAATAAAAATCAGTTGTTTTTATTATGCGCTACAAACTACGAAACTTTACACTTTCATTTAAATATTGAATTGATTAATACTTTTAATTTAAAGTCTGAGATTTTAATCAGAGTGTACATGTAAGTAGAATGTTATGATACCCCACGTGAAATTAGTACCATTTCATGCTAAAAGTGAAATACGTATATCTGAAAACTACGAATATTTTCTGCACTTTATATGATTAAGACATATTAAAGTGCACCTTCCTTGTTGTTATTTATGAAAGAATGTTGTTAAGACTTGAAATTCCTTGAAAAAGTGTAGTCTCCGAGCTAAGGCGTGAAATAAAAAATGTGTTAATTTAAAGATACGAGATTTTAAAATCATTTTTGCTAGCATATATAATTGCGAGTAACTACTCGAAACTTTATAGCTCATCAATATTATTATCCCAAGTGATTTAAATTAATCGGTGATTATGACTACATCATAACTATTACTGGTAATTAGCACCCACGTACCGTGCAGTCAGGTTGTTATAAACGATTAATCATCGATCAGAACCGTGTTTTCCAAAAATTATACAAAGAATTTTTTCAGTTTTCGTTTAATTTATTATCATGGGCTTCTTAGCCTAATGGAATGAAATATAATAAACTCTTAAACTCTTAAGGAATACAATTTGTATCTAATTTCGAGCACAATAATGAATGCCTTTAGTCACTAACCTGAAATATGACACACTGAATCCTGAATCGTAACAACTATGAAGGCTTCCAAGTAAATATAAACTAGTTGCCCCTGAGAAGAGTCGACTGCAACCATTGAACAAATTTTGCAGAGGATCTTATTTTAATGCTACAGACCAAGTTTCTTGAAGATTTACAAAACAGTTAATGAAAAAAGTCATTTGATTTGATTCCTATTTTTAACTCTAGCGACCCCTTTAAGTGACCATGCACGCCCATTAAACAAAGAGGACCTTATATTGCTTCTGTCCAACTTTGATAAAAATGAATAAAGCGATTCATGAAAAAATACTGTTTAAAGATATTTATATTTTAGATCCAGCGGCCCCTAAAAGGGACCGAGTGCTCCTATTTGACATGAGCATTTCATTGAAATATTGCTGCAAAAATTGATAAAAACCCAAAACATCACATTTTCACTGTTTTGGGTGTATCTTTTTTAAATGCACATTTACACTCTAAATTGTGCCTATATATACCTCTTAGAGGAGACATTTGGTATATTTCAAAGTGTTAGTGTGTAATTTGCTTGCAAATTATAGTGAAAATTTATGAAATAGGGCAAAAACCAGCTCTGGCTGGAAGAAATGGTTTAAGAGGAATGTCGCGACATCAATTTTAAAGAAAAATTGGCACAGGGACCCGCGTTACTGAAAATGCCATAAAACCTTGAAAACTGATCTAATCAAGCTGAAACGTGGAATTTTCATGCAAATTTGTTTCTGGTACTATACAAATGAAATTGAGACTATTACAGAAAAACAGTTTTTCTTATGTATTCAAAATGACAGCTACATAAATCGAACCCCTAATATAACATCATTATATTTGTTGTTGTTTTTTTTTTTGTTTTTTTTTTTTTTTTTTTCTTTTTTCTTTTTGTTTTTTTAATAAAATATTTTGAATTAAATAGAAAGCAACTGTTTAAAAATTTTAGACTGGTATCGTTCTGAATGACATGAGTTTCTCAATTCAGACTGATAACGAAAAGTGTGACTGTCTTTTTGTTACGATCACATAGCCAGTAATGATCGGTAATGAGCTTGTCACCTGGTGTCAGTTTTATTGTTTACAGTTTGGTCTCGGTTAAAAAAAAATCCCGATTTTTATAATTATCCGAATATTAGTGATATTAAATATTTCTTTCATTAAAATACTTTTTTGATAATTTTGACATTGATTTTGTTTTAAAGTAAAATGAACTACTCAATCTTCTACAATCTCGATACGAACGTAACGGCAATCTTAGATTTTAGCGTATACAGTAAGCGCGGAGAGTACTTTCCCTTTACCAAAATGGCAAAAATCGGAAACAAAATAAGTTGGAAAGTTGGAAAGTCGTCTTTACCTGTGTATAATGAGCACCCACGATTCGAGGTTGGTCCCGGGGGTAGAAAAACTGTGCATTATACATGGGAATATTCGGTATTTTGCGGTAGCATTGAATTTAAAACAAATATACAAGACCGTATCGCCGTTTGTACATATTTGGTTTCTTTTTATTTATTTTTTAGAGAGAAATAAAAATGGTCGGGGCGGCACAAAAAAAGGGGTGGGCGGGGATGATAATCTAGGAATTAATTTATAATGGCCTTATGAAAATAACGCATAAAAATCATTGTTGGCGTTACATGCACGCAGAGATTCGGAACTCACGGTGGTTAAGCTACTCGGACTGTTTTTGATCAAATCGGCGTCCCCCGATTTATTATGATCAAGAGAAGGACTTTGAGTGATTTTTATGAAGTCAAACAATGGACACGGAGCCGAAAACTGAAAAAATCATCATAAACTAGTGTAAGTTTGAAAAATAAGCCACTCCACGGAATATTAAGATATATAAGCCGTTTATACATGTCATGATATACCGTCTTAATTATGGATTTAACTTGTGGTTCTCTGCAAAGCAAGAGGGGCTTGAATAATATTTGACAAGTGTGTCAATATTTGACTGATTTACATTTATACTAGGTATATTTTTATGGTTTCGACTATGTTATACTATGTGAAATGCATGTACGAGTGGTTAATGATTTTACTATAGAAACAGTTTCAACTCCGTTTCTGAAATAAATTGATTCTTACCTCGCATATTTTTTGTGTGGAAAAGGACTAGTTATGATTAAAGGTTTTGACTTATTTTTCGAACACAGGACTAATTTTGATTATAAGTCACCGGACTTTATATGATTTCTGTATTCCAGAAAAAGAAAATCCAGCTCCAATTTATGATTGAACAGACCGAAAAGAAGAAAAAGTAGGGAGGAACAGTCATTTCAAAGTGGTAAAGATAGTTTTAACATTGAGGAATTATGTTTTGTACATGCGTCTAGCGGCTGACTTTGAAAACGCGTACATTTTATAATAATAATATATTTATTTTATTTTATTTTGTTGGGTTTAAAGTCGCACCGACACAATTTAGGTCATATGGCGACTTTCCAGCTTTAATGGTGGAGGAAGACCCCAGGTGCCCCTCCGTGCACAATTTCATCACGAGCGGGCACCTGGGTAGAACCACCGACCTTCCGCAAGCCAGCTGGATGGCTTCCTCACGTGAAGAATTCTACGCCCCAAATGAGGTTTCGAACCCACATCGATGAGGGGCAAATGGTTTGAAGTCAACGACTCTAACCACTCGGCCACGGAGGCCCCTAATAATAATATAAATAGCGCACATTTCATGCCCATTTATTCGTACTATTCTTCATGATATTTGCAAAAATGGGAATGTTTATACCACCAGAGTTGTGAATAAATATTTAAATATACGTTTCAGTGTTCTAAATGTCACATTACCAAGGGAGTGTTTTCATTCAGTATCGACATGAAAATGATACCCTATAACTTTTGTTTATAATCAAAAAAGGATTAATGTAACTCTGCACATATTTTCTTTTTTTTTCAGTCAATGTTGTCTTCACACCAACTACTGACAGCGGTACAACCGTGTTACCTTCACCATCTGTACTGAATGCAGCACCGCGTAAAACGAAATGGAAGATGACACCTCAGAAAAGTACACGTAGGAAGAAACTATTTAAAAGTGAACATTCAGACAAAATTACAGAAGAAATTATCCGTCTCATCCCTTTAATACTTTTGAAATTTCTTAATGCTGGGCTTCTGCAGGACTTCTGCAACTTCATCAAACTTGTAAGTGCAGACAAATTTCAAATGAGTAATATTAGTTTGTTGTTACTTTTTGACGTTGTTTAATGGTACAGCCAAGACGCCACATCCAAAATGTCATATTCTGAAGAATGTATGAAATTTTGGAAAGTTATGTATCGTCTGTTTCACGGAAAGGTCTTGAGGTTCATGGGTGGGATGAAAACAGTGCAGTTAGTACAGCAAAATACACAACGTAGACGCATAAATCCTCACACTCTTCCATCCACATGTGCCTGAAATTCTATTAAGGATACCCGAAGTTTATAAATAAAAATCATACCATGTATATATTATGACTTTTGTTATCATTATGCGGTGTGCGGAAATAATTCTTCTCTGTGTAATTTGTTATAACTACAAGAAGACAAACAAAAAAGCCTGTTAAGGCACCCACTTGAATTTCCAGAACAATCTGTTTGCCTTCTGCGAACGCTCCAAAAAACGTGTCCTGTATTAAGGTATTATATAATTGTTATATCATACTCTTACTTCCAAAACAAAATACTATCACATTTTTTCCTTATTCATTTTCTATTGTTCTTTATTCGTCCAAGAAATAATAATACGTTGATAGAGGTACCGAAACCTTTTCAAGAATGGCAAACTACAATATCTATAATCGACGAGAACTAGTGCATCGTGAAATATCTAGACATTTAGTCCGCAAAAAAAAAATATTGGGCGAAGTGTTTGAAAAAAGTTTCAAGACAAACGCTTTGTAACGAGAAAAACAGTTACTTTCCTGTTTTCAACGCTTTTTTATAAAATCTGTTATAATAAGAAAATATCAGCAAACTGGTACCTGAATCTAGCGATTTCCCCGTTTGTACGTTACCAAAACGTGGTTTGGCCAGCCTGTTACAGATGAACGAGTAAAAAATATCTTGTGTTACCTGTTGCTTATAGCTTTATAATTTTATAGTTCTTTTAAGATTGACAGCACTTTAGGAAATTTACATGTATACGAAAACAAATACGGACAGACTGGTTGAAAGAGATTATTTAGAATGTCCATAAAGTATTTAAAAAGTATTTGTAAGTATTCCAGTTAAAATAAAAGTTTTATGGATTTAATATCTCCTTTTACATCTGTCTAGCCTAGACTGGAATCATTATTAGTCCTGTACCTCGATCATAAACAGTCCTACGCCCCGGAAAATTTATTATTCAATATTTTTCTGCAAACGTGGCATTTAAAAACTGCTCAAATGTCTAGAAATTATTGCCAGTACAAATTTGCAATACACCATTTTCAAGATATTCTTCGAAGAATTTACTGGGTTCATTAAAAACAAACTTTTTCACAGGCTGGTCAGCTTTTTGATACATTGTACCGGTACAATGCGATTTTGGTTTTCTCTCTACATAAAAACTCGTCGATGTTTCTTGAATATGGCACTCAGTTCATATAAACATATCACTGTGACATTCCGTCATGCATTTACATTGAGCATACAACACACAATTATTGCTATAAACAATTATTTAGTGCATACCTGTCAAAAATATTGCGTGGAAAATCACTAAAAGTCATTCTCTTGATCATAATAAGTCGGGGGACGCCGATTTGATCAAAAACAGTCCGAGTAGCTTAACCACCGTGGAACTCCTACATTCAACTGCCAAATCACTGTTTATTTCATCGCGCACTTGCCGATTGTTTGGTACGGTCTAAAACACAGAACCGGTCCAGGGACATGATAATTTTGCTTCCATCACCGACTTCTTGGCGTAATGCAGAAAAGCATTTTAGCTTTTATGAACACAGCAAAAAGTTAATTAATAGTATTTTCTCCGATATTTAACTGTAATTTTGATACACATTTCATATCTGCAATACGTTCGGGCATTTATTATTGATCGGCAATTTTTAAGTCTTCAGTTTAGTGTATGTTATTTCGAATGAATCGTGTTCCGTTCATGAAAATGGGAAATACATCAATCTTCCTGAAAACTTTATATTTATGTAAAAATAATAAGGTTAGTGGAACACACAGACAAGATGTACTTTATATTTAGTATAATATTGGAAGGGGCTCTTTTTTCCACAATTTCCTATCTAACTTTGGAAAGTCATTTGAAACTTTCCAAATTTTTCTCTTCTGTAAAACCCCACCATGAAAAATTAACTCGTATACACAAATTTCAATAATCAAATAGAAAAAAATTCAGATCTGCCATGTAGTGTACCCCAACATTTGAAGTGCACACCTGTTTTGCAAAGGCAAGGAGAACATGTACCCTTAACATTAAAAATAAGTGGGCATGCTGTTCGTGTAATACATGATATATATGTCATGTCACGGGCACTTCGAAATACCAGAAGAAAGTCAGTCACTGACCTATACTATCGATTTGACTTTCACCATCAGTATAAATTTTCCAAAATCTTCCTTTAAATTGATAGGGAATCGATCCTAGATGTAGCAATGAAAGTCGGGATTCATCCCTCTACAGTGCCATGCGATTATATACCAAATAAGATATTTTCTGTTTAATTAAAAATGTGTCTTTCCGTGCTGTCATTAGACAATTCTTTTCAAATGTTATGGGACGAGTTGAATTCCGATTGATTCCCGATTGAGGCAGTGCATTATTTAATAGAATACATTCTGTTAAGAGTAGTACCAAAACAGCTGCCTATAACACCATTGTTAGTCGAACTAATCCGACGTATACAGTTTGTTTTATATTGTGACGGTCAAACTGCGGTGGCTGCAAAAGTCAGAAATTAAAAAGCAGCCACTCAGCGACAGAAAGCTTGTCTACACCATTGTTACACCCCATTTTGAGTATAAATTAAATTTGTTCCAGTGTTTGGGATCTTTATGAACTCAGCACTGGCTCCATCAATGTTCAAACCATAAAAAAATACAGTATATATTGGTTTTATCCTGCTTTTAACCCTATTTTTCTCTTTTCCTGCACAACTGCTTTTGTTTGTGCCGTGTACATTTATTTTACATTTAGATTTATACTTGGCTAAGTCTTTACAGGTTTTGAACCTTTTTATAATCACCCACTGTCAGGGGTACTATGGGGCTGAGTAGCTTGGCAAACCTGACACTTTTTCACTTTTATACCACGTATGGCCAAAATGCATCAGTAATAAAAACGAGGCCTCGAAGATTACAAGTAACATCCGAACTCAGTAAACTAGACGAAATAATATCATATATCGAGAGGTATACTTTTCCACACAGTTGGTCCAAAACTGCTGGCGCCTGCCAGCAATACAATACAATACAATAAATTTTATTTAAAGTCGGCAAGACATCATAACAGAAAACATAAGCTCGAAAAGAGCCGACTGCTATAACAATTTTAAATGAACAAATATAAAAGAGCTTTAAGAAAAGCATACAAATATAAATCATTTCAGAATGTTCGCATGAAATTTTGAAGATATTAAATCATAATTCTCCGTAACGTCCTTCACCAGGCTGAAGATAAGATTTCGGCGCAAGACCAGTTGAGCTTGTGTCATCTGCTGCTGTTTTCATCAGGAGGCAGTAAACAGTTTTCTGAGCTTCTCGGCCTAGAGTCGCCTACCCAACTTTCAAAACCTCACACAAAAGTCTGTAACCACACAACTGAAATAAAGATAGTGCAACATTAACATCACTGTATGTCTATCGTTACAAATCATCTGCAACACAACTCTAATATCTAGTTTTCTGTTTACAAGACCTGAATTTTGTGCTCTCCCGGTCGCGGAAACTGATGACGAAAAAAGCTAAATTTGCCAATTTTCAAATCGCTGTATAAAATTTCCTGCAAATGATAGCCCAAACGGCCAATTCGACACTAACAGCTCAAACCTGTTTACTGCCGCCTCAGCCATTTTTTTACTCGTCACGTGACTTAGTTAGACTGGACCACAGTCTTTAATAACTTACGACAGATCTCATATTTGCTACTTAAGAGAGCGTTTGTAAAACACTTTAAGACAATCTTTAAATTTCTCGTAAGTCAATATCTTACGCTAAGATAAGTGAAATCTTAAGATTTTTTGTAAAACGGTACCCTGATTATTAATGACCAGCTTTTGTTAACAGTTCGGGATAAAACCTAGTGACCGAGATACATCTAAGTATATAGAAATAATTCGATGACCGACCTGTTAGCGTGACAGGTTAAGTAAAAGACGATGAGCACAAGAATGCCATTCATGGGTTCGTGACAAATTGATGAATGTGTAAATCAACTGTGAGTTCGTGAAAAAGAACAAGTAAAAAATTTGCTGCAAATGTAGCAAAAGAGGTTGCACGGCAATCAAGAGAATAGTAGCGATTTAAGCTCTAAGCCTTATGGTTTGTAGAAAAAGTTCAATTTAGACCCTGCCCTTCTGTAAATATGCCACCAATTTCCATCATTTTCCATTATTTTTTATGGCATTGTATGGCATTTAGCGGCATCTGATGGAAAATATGATAGACAATGCTGGTATTTGATGGAGAATTGTTGCCTTTTCTTTACACTGCTACTGTTTGCCACCAAATAACAACAAAAGTTCCACCAATTGCCACAGAACTGTAGTGGAAATCAGTGAAAAAACACTTAGAATTTTTGTCTCACTCTGAGACTAGGAATATCTATGCTGATATCATTTGTGTAATGATAAATCTGAAACATATAGATTTAAGTGAAGACTTGTCACATTGAGTTCCTCTTGCAAAACAATTATTTTAATCATAATCATTTTTGCTTATAATTGTAATGAAGATGGACTAATGTTTTAGTTTTTTTTTGGTTTAAATTTGCTTTTTCTACTGTGTAACATGCCTCAATTGAAATAAACATCAAACTTATAGATAATATTGTTTCATCATTATATCTTACTCAAGTTACTGAGAAACCATTTGTTGACTGGCATTATTTATTATAGGGGCTTTTCTCTCACAGCAAGGCCTTGATACCTGTACAGTGTATACAAATACAGTGTAAACACACTGCAGACATTAAGGGTAACTCTGCAATGCTGCTGTGTTATAAATAGAACCCTCAACCAATGAAAATAAAGATATATAGTGGAGCCAAAACACACAAAGTAATCCCAACAGTCCTGTTTTATTTCAAAGGCCTTTTAAATATTTAAGAATAGACAAATGAAAGATATTCTCTTTTAGAAGATATAAGTATTCAACAAATGATAGCAAAATAGAAAGCTGCTCAAGAATATCAAAAGTTTAAAAGTAAACAGGAACTTCTTTGTTGGAGATATTCCTTTACACATGCAGCTGGAATTTAAACATTTTATGTTGCTAAAATAACTTTAAAAGGACACTAGGTAAGTACATCTATTGAATTATGAGGCTGGAGACATTTTCAGGCTTCAGTGATTTACACATTGCAGAATGAATGGTGCTCACAGAGAAACTCCATTGATGTGTACACTTTTGTAAGTATGTCTGCAAGTACTTTAATCTAGCACAAAACTCATTGAACAGTGTTTATTGTAAGGAATGCTCTTGTAACTTCTTATTACTCAACAGTTCTAGTAAACTTCTACCTTAATACAAAACAATTTTCTTTTATCTAAGCATATTCAATTCAAGAATGTTTAAGTCTAATGATCAAAGTTGAATTAAGTGCTTTAGTAATATCATGACAATGATGTGAATTAATTGACAGTTTAAAAAGGAAAAAAATACACAAGCTGCTCTAAGGATTATATTCCTTTCTTTTATTCTTTTATTTCATATATGCAGTGATGGTACATGTATTTGCCATTCTACCAGACGTTTCAGTGCTGTTTACATCTCGACTTTAATTTTATTTAAAAATTTTGAATTATAAGAAAAACGATGACGTTTTAGTATGACACATGCTCATTTGTCTATAAAAATTATCTGATTTGTTTGTAATACACATCTGATATTTCTATTTTCGATACAGTACCATAGGTCATTATATACATGAAAAATGTGGTCCAACATTATAGCAATACGACATTGACAAACGGACACAAGTTTATTTTTATAGAATAATAAAAAAAGTTTAATCTGTTTTATTTCTGGGCGAGTCGAATCGCACATTTCATATTTTCAGTTTTGGTTCCGTCTTAAGACAGTTTGAGACTTTTTGCCCTGTCTGTAATTATTTGAAATTATAGTGATCATTGAAGCTTTACGCATGATGTATGGTACTATCTATTAAACATGGCTAAATATACATTTTTCAAATAAGCGAATGACGAAGGGCTATCTTGCCAAGGGCTAGCTAATACCCTTACATCAAAATATTTGTTTGGTAGATGATGGGTTCGCTTTGGGAATGGTTCAACTGCAACTTACTGAAACAATAGATGTAATTATCAAAGATAAGTTATTGCATATATATGTCATATCATGTCTAAATATACCGATGCATAAAGACTAAGTGCAATGAAGCAAATCAGTATTCATACAAACAAGTAAATGGTATAGAGTAACATATACATTGATAGTTTATGATTATTTACAAAAGCTTTCTTCACGACTAATTATCTATAGAATATACTAATTAGACGAGCTGCATAAAGTTTATGTAACAAAGATCTAGGAATGAACATCATAACAGTACTAACCTGAAACAATAGATGTAATTATCAAAGATAATTTATTGCATATATATGTCATATCATGTCTAAATATATCGATGCATAAAGACTAAGTGCAATGAAGCAAATCAGTATTCATGAACATCGATATACAAAGCCATGGGTGAAAGGTTAGCTTTTGTTAGCGGAGGGGGTAGTATAACAGGATAACGGGACTATTGGATGTGTGGCGTATAGGATCATTGTTGAGTATCACTTATCTTAAAGCTGTCACTCTTTTATAAAAGGATACCTTTAAACAAAAATTCAATAACCAATTTTAATTCACTTTATATTTCCATTTCGCTTTTTACTCTACGACACGAACAGAAATTGTATATATTTTCTTGTATGATAAATTACCTTTGTATTGATTATGTTAATATTCCGGCTACTCGTTTGCTTTTCAATAGACGTATCCCGTCTGGTCATGCAATATAATACTGTTGTTTGTTGTTATTGTAGTGTAGGAAAGACGTACGTTTCTGTATGAAATAGTGATTTATTTGCTATATTTTCCTCCCGAATAGAAAGCAAAGCAAGAAAAAGGCATTTATACTCATCATCTAGATATCCTTGAACGATATTTTGATTAGTAAGTCTGCAAAATTTTCATCGTATCTCACTTTTCAGGATAAGTCTTTGTTTCTATACAGGTCGGACAACGAAGCTAGATTTGTGATATTATTTTCAAAATTAACTACTGACTGTATGATTTGTCGAATTATGTGCGCAAATCTTTCACCGGAGGTGCCGCAATTTCATTGAAGCGGAGTACCAGTTGTGCTCGAATTGCGCAATAAGCAGCAAACAATAGATAGACGATTTGTTTTATTAGTATCTGGTTAGCAGTAAACTAAATTAAAGAATTTATGTTTCTTTACGTGTCTAAATGTACATATTGTTAATAATAAAATGAAATTAATAGCTTTCTTCTATTTCCTATGCCTGAATTAAAAACAATTAAATACTTAATTTCAGTTGCAACTGACATAGATAGGCTGAGATAACACCGTTAAACACAAAAGCTACTTTATCTGTGTTTACACATTAAATGCAACATAAACTTCCTGGTTGAAAAATAAATTTAAAATGTCGGTGAATTGTCATATTGTATGGATTTTAAATCTGATGGTTTTTGTTTTGCAAAGAGGTATAGTATATTTCTTACATAATTACCAATATGATCTTTTATAAACACTTTGACTTACACAGAGTACCATATTCTTGATATTGAATAAACCTTTAAGGTGCGTTATGTACTCGTTTCATAAACCTGTTGTAGCATGTCATCTCAATCTCATAAGTTTCTCTGTATCATGTTGATCTTCTTTATCTAAATTTATTTTATCTTACAATGTAATATTCCCTGTTTAATTTTTATCCTTGTTTTTTTTTAACAAAATTAATAACATTTTTTGTAAAACAGAAATGGGTCATTTCTTTATTAATACTTTTCTTTCGAGTTCGGAAACATTTACGTTTGGATATCATTTACAAGTCATAAAGTAGTTTTAGGTCAGTTTCGAAACCGTACATCAATATACGTACACCAGGGAACAATCAATGGTCCAGTAAACACTTGTGTGTTTTCGGATGACACATATTTATTCATTTTTATATTACTCTTAATCAGGTTTCTACATAATATGTATACCAGGGGCCGTATTCATAAAGCATCTTAAGTACAAGAAATTGATTATTTACTTAAGTATTACTTAGGTAAGAAATGTATTTTACTTAAGTATATTTGTTATTCATAAAACAACTTAAGTAAATCTTAGCTGAAATAAAAACTTAAGTATGTAAGAAATTCTTAAGTAAAACTATTTCGTTCAGCCTAAGATTTTATGATATTTACAGCTTGAAAACTGGATAACCCGCATCTAAATATAGTAACGGAAGTACCTGCCTATCTTTATTTAGTAACAGAAGGAGGTTTTCTGTAAACAAAAAAGCTGCATTTAATCCGCATTGTGTACATTCTACAGCTCATTAGAGACTTTTAATTATGTTTGATTGTTAGAGTGCGTGTGTTTTACAGTTGACTAGCATATTGCCACTGTTATCTGTCTGTAGTGGCAAAAATCCGACTCGGAGACTGGAAATTTGGTCGTTATATTTTCACATTATTTCAGTGAAAATCTCTTTTAATAAAAGAAAATCAAAATTCAATTTTGAATGGTGCTTGGAATAACTGGCAAATGTGTGAGTATAACTGATATATTATGCAAATTCATACCCCCATCCCACTCGAATTATTATATCTGACTGTAATCTTAAAATGTTTAATTTCTCCCCAAATTGTGAAAAGTATATCCTGCCCTAGTACAAATGATGAGACGTTTCCAAAGAGACAGCGCGACAATTTATGACTAATGCTTCCCAGAACCCTGCTGTCTTTGTACCTGTTACTATATTCTTACTGATTTGGCTTATCGGGATCGCTTATTTTATTATTCTGCATGGTGTTAAATAGTTTCCATCCCTCTAACACATGCTAGACAATGACAATCCAAAACTTATAATGCTATCATTAACGTTAAATTAGTCTCATTATTATGAAAATTGACTGCGATTTCAATTGCATATCAATTTTAGCCCCATACCACCTCTGGATCCACCCTTATAAACTGTGACAAAGTCTGAAACCAAACACACTTTATAACAGTTTCAAGTGACTGTCACACTACCAATTAATAAATACAAAAAATGTAATGTAGTCACTGTCCCAACATTGGGCGTCAGTTTCACTGGTAATTCAAATTGGACTAGGGCTCAAACCCGATATCTTGTGGTGCCATTCTGATACTCTATCGAATGAGTCAACAGACCATGAACTCATTGTGAATCATGTCTGAAACCGTGACATGATTTATTTGCTAATTTATAGGCATGTGACATACCCCTTCTCCATGGCCAACCCTCATTCTACAACATTATTAATCTTCCTGTAACTACTTTCTTGTTTCCCTTGTTTTTTTTTTTTTTTTTTTTTTGGTCATGTCCAAAGATTTTTTTTCAATGTTTTCTTTATTAGTTCTCCTTCTTTTTAAACAGACAGCTCCCCTTCTAATAAAACACTATTCACCATTCAATAAGTGCATATCATGACATCACTTTAATTCTTCTTCAATAATTATGAATTATAAATATATTTCAATAACATATCATGCTAGCAATGAAGGATATCTAATATTACTTTGGAACATGAATATTCTCACCTCTTTTGTGCAGAAAAATTGGGATTAGTCTGGTTTTTAGTTAAACTTTTTCAACACATTTTTAAGTTCCTATAATTAAAAAAGTACAGTGTGCATATTATTCATGACAGTGCTTGGATGATGATTGCGGTATTCTTTATGGCTTTGTGCATCTATATGGATTATTTTAGTGGTAAAAAGTTGAAGAAATAAAATAATAGTATTACAGTATTTTAATTAGGAAATGCCTAGTCTCTGTTGTGCAGACTAAATTCTAGTCTCTGTTGTGCAGACTGAATTTAGGTATGTTACCCCTTCACAACTCCTTGTACAGATTTGAACATAATTAGATTCTTCATATAGAAACTTTTCATATAGAAAAAAAAAACTTTAAAAAATAAATTAGCATCATTTTTGATTGAATTTCAAAATATTTAAGGTCCCGGCATCTTGAATCTTTTTAAAGACTTATTAATAAGAGTGAGGTTCAAATCAATAGACTGTCACCCGGCTTTCTACCAAAAAATGAATAAAAAGTATGAACTCCAAAGAAACATGTATGACCATTTTGATACAAAATATTTGAATAAAATATTATGCTTTGCAATGAGACTATTTTAGTCCATAAATACTAAAATGTTTCTATTTGCTGCAACTGCAGTATATACTATTCACAAGTATTCTATTACATAGGTTTTGTCACTTTATCAGGGACTGACAAATATGTATGTTCAAACAAGGAAAATTGCTTTTACTACAGGACAATAATTAAAAGAATATCATTTCATATAGGTTAAAAGTTAATATGAGCCACACCATGAGAAAACCAACATAGTGGGTTTGCGATCAGCATGGATCCAGACCAGCCTGCGCATCTGTGCAGTCTGGTCAGGATCCGTTATTATCGGCTGTTCACTTTTAAAGCATATTGCAATTAGAGAAACCGTTAGCAAACAGCATGGATCCTGACCAGACTGGGCGGATGCGCAGGCTGGTCTGGATCCATGCTGGTCGCAAAACCACTATGTTGGTTTTTATTATGGCGCGGCTTATATATGAGCTATTTTTCCAGCTTTAATGGTGGAGGAAGACCCCAGGTGCCCCTCCGTGCATTATTTCATCACGAGCGGGCACCTGGGTAGAACCACCGACTCTCCGTAATATAAGCTATTCAGAAATAATAATAAAAAGAACTCAAAATGAAATTTATGAACAGAACAGAACAGAACAGAACAGATATTTTATTAACGTATACAATACATGTATCTTGTTAATACAACATGAAATTATACATATAATACAATATACGTGATAGGCAAAATGACTTTTCGGTATATGTAGAGAATGAACAGATCTGATTTTAACCATCAGTATATTACAAGAATATTACGACGATATCACAATAGAAACAATATCAATCTTGTTATACTAGTATACAAAAATTAATGCTAATAAATAATCTGCATTTACGAATTCAAGAAGTATAGGTAGTGTAATATAAACTGAATGGCAGTATATGTATATGTTATATTATAATTAATGTCAACACAAACAAACTTACAAGCATTTCCAAGACACGAGTTTAAATTCCTTGCAATAATTCCTTTCTCTTGTTATTAGCTAATGTTATATATTTACACAAATTAACTAGAATAGATTTATTACTTGATTGTAGCAATTCTAAGAATTTATACATACTTGTATGAGTATAGAAATAACGTTTAATGAACTTTGCACGTAATTCTTTATAAACTCTGCATTTAAGAACAAAATGAAATTCATCTTCAATCTCATTAAGATCACATAACTGACAAATTCGTTCGTGTCTTTCTAACCTGTCTCTGCCGTACCTGGCAGACTCTATACGTAACTTATGTGCAGATATACGGAGTTTCGTTAAACAACTTCGTGATGTTTTACATATAATATATTTCAAATAATTTTCAATACCAAAATTTGTTTTAACATGTGAATATAAAGTATTTAAAACATTATTTGCAGCAATGTCGGCACACCATTTTTGCTTAAACAATCTATAATTCTTTGTTTAAAAATGGGTACAAATGTTTTGGCTTCAAACTGACTTGGTAGATTCCAAACATCAGAGAAACCATGCTCGTTTAAGAAGGCATTTCACATGGTATGCCCAATTTTTTACACCATTATGATTACACTGGTCTAAAGCATTTTGGTAAATACCTTTTAAAATAATATTATCTGTATTTAATAACTTAAACCAATACTTAATAATATGAACATATCTATTTATATACAGGGGATAACGCCCAAGTTCACCATAGGTTGCAGCGTTACATGCACTTTGTTTCACGCCAAGTATGTTTTTACAAAATTTAAGGTGAACTCTTTCAAGATCTTTAGACTTTGAGAACCCCATACCGGACATGCATAATTTAAAATAGAACCCACAAACGAGTCAAACAGTTGAAGCGATATAAATGGACTTATATCATATTTGTTAATATTATTCATTAAAACATTCATTGCCTTTAAGGATTTGCCAACGATACACTGATTATTAAGAACAAATGAACCAGTATAGTTAAAAACAACCCCTAAATAATTAAAATCATTTACAACTTCTAATGGTTCATTATCATAATACCACTTCTCATATAGTTTGATGGGTCCCCTCTTTCGAAATACAACAACTTTTGTTTTAGAAGTATTAACTTCAAGTCCCCAGTAACAGCAATATTCATGTAAATTATTTAGACTGTTTTGTAAGTCTTGTTGAGTTTTACCAACTATGACCATGTCATCAGCAAAATAGAAGAATTATACTCAAATCATACAATGAAAGTCCGCTGTCTTGCTTACCTTGTAAAAATAATTCAAGATCTTCTACAAATAAAGCAAAAAATGCCGGGAATTATTTTGCCCTTGTCTTAAACCTATCGATATATCAAAAAAATCAGAAAGTGCATTACAATGTTTGACACATGATTTAACCACAGAATACATAGCTTTAAAAGATCTAAGTATTTTACCATCTAGACCCATATTGAATAACTTAAACCATAATGCATTTCTATAGACTGAATCAAAGGCCTTTTTCAGGTCCACAAAGGCACAATATAATCTTAAGTTTCTAGACAATATATTATTAACTAGATTATGTAAGACGAAAATGGCATCTATCGTACTACAGCCTTTACGAAAACCAAACTGTGCGTCTGACAAAAAATTGTTTTCTTCAATCCATTTATCTACTCTAGATGTCAAAATACTTGTATAAATTTTACCTAAATTGCTCAGTAAAGTTATTCCCCTATAATTATTTGGATCGTTACGGTCACCTTTCTTATGTAAAGGCACTATAAAACCTTGAGACCATAAGTCTGGAAAATAACCAGCATCAAATACTTTATTAAACATATTGGTAATATGACCAACAAGGATATCCAAAGATTCAATAAAATATTCATTTAATAGGTTATCACTAGGACACGAAGCTTTGTTTCTGTTTAAACTTTTAATTGCTTTCCTTACTTCTATTGGTGTTATTGGTACATTTAATTCTTCAAATGTTGGGTTATCAATATTTAAATTACTCTCCTCATTAAAAGATTCTACATCATAAATAACTGTGGTTCGTATGTCATTAAACATATCTGAGAAGTACTTTTTGAAATCATCTAATGGGATATCACACCCAGTTGTTGACCTGTTCCTTTTGAAATGTTTCCAGAAATCCCTAGGTTTTGATTTACGTAGATTTATCAGCTCCTGAGACTGTTTCCGTATGTAAGAGCGCTTTGTTTTGCGCACAATATTTTTATACACATTTTTAAGGTCACATAAAATAATTCTATTTTCGAATGATTTATCACAATTAAAACTATGTAATGCTTGTTTATACGCATTTTTCGCATTTATACACGCAGCATTGAACCACTTATTATCTGTATTTAACTTGCGTTTATTGCTATAAGTATGCTTAAACAACGGATCGGCCACATCACAAATGATATCTGAAAAATTCAATATCATATTATCAATACAATCATGGTCCAACGAAACTGATTCGCTGATAACGGTATTAAAATCTGATAATCTCCCAATAATGCCCCTTTTGAATAAATCAGTATGCTCTGGCTTCCATCTGTAATATGTATGTGAACTTTCATCACAACTTTGACAAATCGGATTACATGCATTTATTGTGAATAGTAACGGAGCGTGGTCACTAAACATACTAAATTGGCCAATTTGGAAAGATCTCACTACTTTAAAATCAGTTTCTTTCAGCAAAAGATAATCGATTGTACTATTTGATTGACGACTATAATAAGTATATGACCCGCAATCATAATCCGAGCCTAATAAGCCGTTAGCTATACGCATATTTGTTGATTTGCATAGATCAAGCATTTGACCCCTCGTACATTACACAAAGAATCTTGTGAGGCCCTGCATAGTGGTGCATCAGGGATGTAGTCTTCATAGTCAATATTACTAACGTTTCTGTCACAGACAACATAATCAGGTTTATTACCTACACGACAGTTCCAGTCACCAGCCAGCAATACACTACCTTGTTACTCATAATGAAAAATATCCTGTGCCAGTATTGAACAAGTCTACATCAATTAAGTTTGCAGCCGGAGAATCGTCAGACCATAAATATAATCCACACAAAAATACATCTGACTGGAAGCCGAAAAAATCTTTATCAAGCTTGAACCATATAAGTGTGTCATAATGATTTTTTACAATTGAAATTCCACCTTTAATAGTATTTCGTATGTACAAAACAATACCCCCACTATTTCTTTTGGCCCTTCTATGCCTGAATTTTCTGTAAAAATTATAGCATGTAAAATTATTCAGCTCTATATTCGAGTCTTTGTCAGTCCAAGATTCAGACAAAATATTGATATCATTATCTTTTATTTTATTCACAAAGTCAGCATCATTCAATTTTCTATCAGTAAGACCATTACAGTTCCACACCAACACTTTCGGTCCATTCTCCGGTAAATCCTATGCACGAGCTGGTTTGCCGTTGATATACAAGGTATCGTACGAAATCCATGCGGTGTTTCCCTCCTCCTTAGCTTTCTTCATCAATGGAACCAAACGTCGACGCTTGGCAGATACATCCGGGGGAAATTGCTCGTGATTTCTAAGCATGTTGTTATTCATATGAAGAAGCTGGTTTGAACATAATTTGTTGGATTTGTTTGGATTTGTTTGATTTAGTTTGTATGGAAGGTCACACCATGCTTACTACGAAATCTTTCCGCGGATACCAAATGATAAATGTCATAATTATATCTTAAATCAATTGTTAAAGACATGCTTATTGTCAAAATCTTTATATTAATTGGTAAAAGATCTGTATCTTTATATGTGTAGCTTTTATAATGAATGTACGGAATGCATTATGCTTACTGTTGAATGCAAAAATGTAATGCTAACTGCTAAATATTTAATTTCAAATACCGACTGTCAAGTGGGTTTTTTTTTAAATGATGGCTGGTAGATAATGTCTATTGTGTTTGGGTCACTAGGTTTCTCGAACAAAACTGTAGTTTTCAGTCGTCAACATCAGTTCATGTTCGTAAACTATGGTTCACACCGGTAAACTTAAAATAATGACCCAAATTTATTGTTCAATCGAGAAACCTAGTTTATTGATCATAAAACATGCGTTCAAGAGCGTAAACTATGGTTAACGCCCATTATCTTACATGTATATTTTCACTCGAAAATATAGGTTGATATTCAAAAATCCTTGTTTTTCGATCAAGAACATAATTATTTGATAATTTGCTTGCCTTGAACCATAGTTTACGGACATGAACCTATGTTTACGAGCATGAATCTATCTTTATGGCTACGAACCATAGTTTACAAACGTGAACCTAGGTTTACATTCCATAAACTATGTTTCTCCAACAAAACTATGATTTTCGGTCGTTATGGTGGTTAACCCAAGTTAACGGTCGCGAACGTAGGTTCATATTCGTAAACCATAGACTGTGGTCCATAGATGATGCTCGTTAACATAGGTTCAAACTTGTAAACTTAGATGACCGTAAACATAGGACAACGACCGAAATGTGTTGTTCAAGCGAGAAACTTAGATTATCAAACGTAAACTATGGTTTACGGTCAATATATTAGGATAATAAAATACACTATGATTTTCGGGTATGAACATGGGTTTATGATGTGTACTATGTTTACGGATGTGAACCTATATTTACGACCACGAACCATAGTTTACAGACTATAACATATGTTTACCAACATCAACCTATGTTTACGACCTTGAACTTGGATATACGAGCGTGAACCTAGATTTACGTTTGATAAACTAGGTTTCTCAAACAAAACTATGATTTTTGGTCGTAAACATAGGTTCACGTTCATAAACTATGGTTCACGTTCATGAACTAAGGTTCATGTCTATGGCACGCCAATTGTCCAATAATTACGTGAACCAAGGTTCACGGTCGAAAAACTAGGATTAACGATCGATGAACTAGGTTTCTCAAATGTAAAACCAGGTTTTTCGAATACTAACCTATATTTTCGAGCAACACTTAAGGTGAAGGGCGTAAACCATAGTTTATGCTCGTGAACCCAGATTTACATTCGATAAGCTAGGCATCTCGATTGAACTAAGAATTTTGGTCATTATCCTAAGTTCACGAGGGTAGACCTTTTATCTACGGGCATAAACCTTGGTTCAAATGCGTAAACCATAGTTTACGAAAGTGAACCTATGCTAATGACCGTAAACTTAGGTTTACGACCCTGAACATAGGTTTACAATCGTAAACATAGGTTCACGCTTATGTCGAGCTAATTGTCCAATAATTACATGAACCCAGATTCACTGTCAAAAAACTAGGATTTACGATCGATGATCTAGGATTTTCGAACGTAAAATCAAGTTTTTCGAATACTTACTTATATTTTCGAGCGAAAACATAAGATGACGGGCGTAAACTATAGTTTATGCTCGTGAATTCGGGTTTAATTTACGGTCGACAAATTAGGTTTCTTGATTAAACTATGAATTTCCCTCGTTATCCTAAGTTCATGGGTGTGAACATAGATTTCCGGGAGTAAACCTGGATGAATAACCATAGTTTACGAACGTGAACCTATGTTAACGACCATGAACTTGGGTTTACGAACGTGAACATTGGTTTACAACCGTAAACAAGAGGTTCACGCTTGTGAACATAGGATAACGACCGAAAATCATAGTTTTGTTGGAGAAACCTAGTTATGGAACGTAAACCTAGGTTCATGTTTGTTAACTATGGTTCACGGTCGTAAACCTAAGATCACAGTCATAAAATATAAGGTTCTCTCGTTCGTAAACATAGGTTTACATCCGTAAACTATTGTTCACGGCAAGCCAATTATCACATAATTTCGTTCTTGATCGAAAAACTAGGGTTATGGAATACTTCATTATATTTTCGAGCGAAAGCATTGGATAAGGGGCGTAAACTTTAGTTTACTCTTATGGTACACCAATTGTTTAATTATTATGTAAACCCTAGTTCACGGTCGAAAGACTAGGATTAACGATCGATAAACCATGTTTTTCGAATGTAAAACCAGGTTTTTCGAAAAATAAGATTTTTTTTCGAGCGAACCATAGTTCACGCTCGTAAACGTAGGTTCACATTCGTAAACCAAAGTATACGGTGGTAAACATAGGATAACGACCGAAACTCATAGTTCAATCGAGAAACTTAAATTATTGGACGTAAACCATGGTTTATGATTGATATCCTGGGATTATCAAATCAACTATCAATTTATGTGCGATAAACTAGGTTTTTCGATTGAACTATGAATATCGGTTGTTATCCAATTTTCACGAGCGTGAACCTATATTTACTGTCATTAATCCATGTTCACGGTCATAAACCCAAGTTTACGGTCGTTAACATAGGTTCATGTTCATAAATCATGGTTCACGCACGTGATCCCAGGTTAACGCTCGTAAATATAGGTTCACGCTAAGGATTACAACCGAAATTCATAGTTCAATCGAGAAACCTAGTTTATCGAACGTAAACCTGGGTTTACGAGCGTAAACCCGTTATTTTATGTTTTCGCTCAAAAATATAGTTTAGTATTTGAAAAACCTAGTTTATCGATCATTAATCTTAGTTTTCGACCGTGAACCTGGGTTCACATAATTATTGGACAATTGGCTTTCCATATACGCTTTGAACCCATTTTTACTTTCGATAAAATATTTTTTTCGATTGAGCAAGAACCTATGTTTACTAGCATGTACCTGGGTTCACGAGCGTGAACCATAGTTTACAAACGTGAACCTATGTTTACGACCGAAAATCTTAGTTTTGTTCAAGAAACCCAGTTTATCGAACGTAAACCTAGGTTCACGCTCGTATACCCAAGTTCACGGTTGCAAACATAGTTTCATGTTCGGAAACATAGGTTCACGTCCGTAAACTATGGTTCAAGGTCATAAACATAGGTTCACGTCCGTAAACAGGTTCACGGCCGTTAATCCTTGTTCATGCCTGAAATTCATAGTTGGCTTTATTATCTTAATGTATTGACCGTTAACCATAGTTTACGTTTGGTAAACTAGGTTTCTCGATTGAACAAAAAATTTCGGTCGTTATCCTATGATTACCGGCGTTATCCAATGTTTAAGCTCTTGAACCTATGTTTATGACCGTGAACTTGGGTTTACAAGCGTGAACTTATGTTTACGAGCGTGGCCTATGGTTTATGGCGTTATCCTAGGTATTCGCTCGAAATTATAGGTTAGTATTCGAAAAACCTGTTTTTACGTTCGAAAAGCCTGTTTTATCGCTCGTTAATCTTAGCTTTTCGACCATGAGCCTGGGTTCACCTAATTATTGGACAAATGGCGTGCCATACTCGCTCGTAAACATAGGATAACAACCGAAAATCATAGTTTTGTTCGAGAAACCTAGTTTATCGAGGGTAAACGTAGGTTCACATTTGTTAACTGTGGTTCAGACTCGTTATTATATCCTTGGGATATGTTTGTAACCTCGACCTTCGGTCTCGGTCACAAACAATCCCGCGGGCTTCTGCAGACGTTAATACACAAAAAAAACATGTACTATCCCTACAATCAAGGTGCTCCAGCTAGCTATTTACAGCAGGGCGCATCGCCCGTTCCGAAATTCGTTCCGCCCTGTTGCCCAGCCAGGCACCCTGCCCGTTTTACAACCATTCATTTCCTTTTTAGCCAAACTTCCCTTTTTTGCCTCAGTGATTATAATAAACTGCATTATTGCCCCCTTTTTATCAAGTGATACACGCCGGGGGCATTGACATAATTAGCAAACAATTGCCTGCTGTGTAATCATGCCTGAGGCAGACCGTGATATTTTAGACTGCTCCACTAGCATTAAAATCACTGAACCTTGTTGTTAAAACAGTTTGCAAACCAGTCTGAAATTATTATTTTCGCGCCACCTGTCAAAATGTACTTTCGTTTTTGGTAACATCATAGTCATAAATATCCGTTCATACACAACTGAAACTTAAGTCAAGACAACAGACATTTAAATCTAATTAATTGAAATCGATCAAAATCAAATTTAGATAAGAAAATATTTTGATTCTATCGTTTTACAAGTTTTTAAAATCGAAAGTAGGTTGTCGTCTGCTCTGTAAAATTGACGATTTTTCACGAAGATTTCTTTGAAATTAGTTTAATAAGATGTAATGACAGGGTACACTTTAATGTCAGATACAGTAAAATGCTGTTAAACTGTCTCTGCATCATAATATTTTTTTCAAAAATATTGTTTACACTGGACATTTGGCAACTTTAAGAAAAGTGTAACCATACCCGGATACAAAATTTTGGATACCCAGAATACGTTCTAATAGAAGAGCTAAACTTGCTTTTAAACTGTTGTAAGTTATAAACTGTGCCTTATTTCATTTATTTAAGTGGAAGTTTAAACTTAATCTTCTGTATCGAGGGGTGAATGCGAAAGAGTTCTTAGTGCTTCTTTATTTATATGTACTTAGAACTCTTTCGCATTCACCCCTCGGTATGTTGTACTTATAAATTTATAAATATCAAGTACAAGATGTGTATTGAACTTGTAACAAGTAAAATAGGCCTAAACACAAGTTGATAATCGTTGCCAAGTAAACTACAAGTAGCAGAATTTTTAGTTAATAAATAGGTGTATTAGAGATGATAAACATAGCCTATCAAAAGACAAAGTATGCCTTATACCATGCCTAAAGTATGCAAAATACCATGCCTAAATTATGTTAAAATGCACTGAATGCATGGACCAGTTACAATTTTATCCCGGGGGCCGGGGAGGGGGGGGGGGGAGCATGCTCTCCGACCGACTCCCCTAGAAGTGCCCTTTTCAGTTCCAGCACCCTGCCCTTTTTGAATCCTAGCTGGAGCACATTATCAAGCACAAATGCTGGTCCGATGCATTTTTTTTTCTTGGAGAGAGCTTTCTGATCAAGTGCAGTTACAAGTTCTTAATAAAATACTCACCAGTTGCAGCTTCCAGAATTAAGAAGTACGGGAAAGTAAAAGCGATATTTGTTTCACCGGATGCCTAGGATATAGATATAGAAACTATAGTTTCGTGTTCACACTCTGAACACTTGAATTCAAATACATATAAGTAACATTTTGCGCCCTGTGTAGCTGCATTTGAACTATGTAAAGCGCCTTTGAACGTGAAATTGATCATGAAAAGGGCGCTATATAAATCTGGTATAATAATAATAATAATAATAATAATAACATTTAGGAATCAACACACATAATACATGTTGATTAACCAATGATCAAAAGCCTTTTCCGATAATATCCTTAGATGCGAAATGTCGTTTATACACTTTAACAAATATCTCATTAAGATATTTCATATATATCTAAAATTCTTCTTTTCTGAACAGGTCCGTAATCACCTGAATGTTATTACATGCTTTTTTTTTTTTTTTTTTTTTTTTTTTTTTTTTTTAATCGACTTTTTCTTTAACACACACTTTTTTAGCAAATCCCGCCATATGTCTCTCAATACTTTCATGTCGATTAATTTTATCGATTCATTCCAAATTTACCGTTAATACCTGCAACTCCGCATATTCTTTAGATTATTTTGTTAAAAAATGACGATTAAACGTGTCATTTCTTAATGGGGTAGGGTTAAAATACCGTCAAATATTGAAAAATTTAAGTCGGTGACCCCTACGGATTTATGTGTCTACTACGTACAACTGCGAAACAACATACCAAGTTCTAAAGCAGCTAGTTGAATGATATCTGCATCTACCCCTGAAAAAAAAACGACAACGATTATTGTTATTAACATCAAGATTTTCAACTTTAATATAGATTTTTTTTCTACCGAACAGTTTAGATAACAGCGTAGATGACGATGAACTGCATTTCACCATCAACAAAATTATAAATGTACATACATGATATTTATTTGTTTTAAGTGGATATGAAATAGATCTGATCGACAGGTGACTGATTTGGACTTTATTTCACTGATATTTCATTAGTTATTATAAAATAATTGACTGTGCCAAATTGTTTATCTACTTTACGGTTAAAGAGCAGATATAATTCTTCAATGACAAAGCGCACACCATCCACCGTATGTACGATATCAGCACGCATGCGTGCACGTTTATTAGTTCCGTATTAGGAAGCCGTACCTTTGATCCTACGTGGAGTTCTTCAAGTGCAATGTGATATGAAAAACACGAGTGATTTATAAATCAAAGTTTGTAAATAAAAAAATACCCCAGTTATAAAACTGGATAGTTTCTTTTGCTGTTCAGTATATATTTTACTTTTGAGTTACATAGCGATTCATATATCACGATTTAGAGTTCAGATGCGAAGTAATTTAATCACGAAGGCCGAAGCTTCTGAACGGTATATAACGCAAAAGTAAAATATATTTCCATTCCAACACTTTCACTTGAAAAAGAGGGTACAACTGTGTCCCAACTTGAAGTAGTTCGGATCGTCCAATGTGATATACCGTATAATTTAACACACAGAAATCCTTCTTTGTATATAGGAGACAAATTGCGAGTAGTGTTAGAATTAAGTAATTACTACAACGACTAGATCACAGAAGCCTGCAATTTTTAGACATGAAAGTCATTGATTTAGTCAAGTTATGTGTTCTTAACTATTTGTTGTAGCTATTTCTTTGCAGACGGCCTTTTTGCAAGACTGAGTAGCAATCTTTTCAAATGTTTTTTCAAATCTCTCTCTCCCTCTTCTTTATTGTAGCGTGGTGTGGGGCTGGGATATTTAGTGTTGCAAATATATTAATTTTGTAATTTGAGTTTCACCGACACCAGTGTTTACCATAGCTAAAAGTGAATTTGATATAACTGTTTTAAAACAAAAAAGCATACTGAACTAATATATGTGCCACGCACACAGTTTGCACGGTGTGTACGTTAATTTGTTAGAAAATCTATTCATCTGTTCAAAATAAAACAATCAAAAGTGTTAAAATTAACTAAAACAGTGAAATTTTATTCAAACCTGCAGCGAATTTGGTATTAATATCAAAGCATCGGGCCGCTCCTGATCCATCTATGGTGTGCTTTTTCCCTGTCGCTACCGAAAATATAGAGGACCTTTGTTTGTTTTGAGTGAATATGGAATATATCTCACCTCAAAGTGAGAAAATTTCAAATATTTTCACGAGCGCGTATTGTGAAAATTTTCTCACTTCGAGGTGAGATATATTCCATATTCACTCAAAACAAACAAATTTTCTTTTTATTTTATGCTCAATTACGTTGAGAAATACATTTTGCAACTTTTTTAATCTCAACGCGGGAAACAGACGCGCGTAAACAAACATATATATTTTACTTTTGAGTTACATAGCGATTCATATATCACGATTTAGAGTTCAGATGCGTAGTAATTTAATCACGAAGGCCGAAGCTTCTGAACGGTATATAACGCAAAAGTAAAATCTATTTCTATTCCAACACTTTCACTTGAAAAAGAGGGTACAACTGTGTCCCAACTTGAAGTAGTTCGGATCGTCCAATGTGATATACCGTATAAATTAACACACAGAAATCCTTTTTGTATATAGGAGACAAATTGCGAGTAGTGTTAGAATTAAGTAATTACTACAACGACTAGATCACAGAACCCTGCAATTTTTAGACATGAAAGTCATTGATTTAGTCAAGTTATGTGTTCGGAACTATTTGTTGTAGCTATTTCTTTGCAGACGGCCTTTTTGCAAGACTGAGCATTAATACATTAATATTTTCAAATGTTTTTTTCCAATCTCTCTCTCCCTCTTCTTTATTGTAGCGTGGTGTCGGGCTGGGATATTTAGTGTTGCAAATATATTTGTAATTTGAGTTTCACCGACACCAGTGTTTATCATAGCTAAAAGTGAATTTGATATAACTGTTTTAACACAAAAAGGCATACTGAACTAATATATGTGCCACGCACACAGTTTGCACGGTGTGTACGTTAATTTGTTAGAAAATCTATTCATCTGTTCAAACTAAAACAATCAAAAGAGTGTTGAAACAGTGAAATTTTATTCAAACCTGCAGCGAATTTGGTATTAATATCAAAGCATTAGGTCGCTCCTGATCCATCTATGGTGTGCTTTTTTCCTGTCGCTACCGAAAATATAGAGGATATTTGTTTGTTTTGAGTGAATATGGAATATATCTCACCTCAAAGTGAGAAAATTTCAAATATTTTCACGAGCGCGTAATGTGAAAATTTTCTCACTTTGAGGTGAGATATATTCCATATTCACTCAAAACAAACACATTTTCTTTTTATTTTATGCTCAGTTATGTTGAGAAATACAGTTTGCAACTTTTTTAATCTCAACGCGGGAAACAGACGCGCGTAAACAGACATGACGTCAGACGTGCTGTGACGTTATAAAGACGCATGCAACATAAAGTTCAGTTTTGTTTTATATTTTGCTGCATAACGGTATGAAATTCTCTTTAAGTAAAATAATTTGAATCGAAAAATATATTATAAAGAACAAAGTGCGACTAAAATTTTCAGCCTGTTTTAAGCAAATAATTTAAAATTCATACACAATGTATGAAGGGGCGGAGTTCATATCTCTCACAGTGTGAAAATATAGATTTCATATTTTTCACAGTGTGAGCGATGAGATATAGAGGATATTTGTTTGTTTCAGTGAAATATCAATTTTATTTCACAAGTGAGCATCAGAAACTGATGTTTTCACGAGTGGTGTAGCCACGAGTGAAATAACTTTTTTTGGTACTCACGAGTGAAATAAAATTGATATTTCACTGACACAAACAAATTTTCTTTTTATTTCATGTGTAAAACTCTACTTTTGTCGCGTTATTTATAAAATGTTGAAAATCGCGGGAAAGATCAACAGAAAGTATAACACAAATGACGTCATTTTAACGACTTCATCATCATTATGGTCCCCGGTATTCATAACGCTCGGTATACAGTTTGACTTCAATCGCGACGGAGGACCGGAACTAGTTCGGCAAAAACAGTGCACAATAAAAATGATAATCTACTGTTTCAAAACTGTGGATTATCGCGTTTATTTCACTGAGAAAACTCTATATTTCACTGGAAAACATAAAATAAATGAAAATATTTAACTGATAGATAGAGGATATTTGTTTGTTTTAGTGTAAGATCGAAATATATTTCACCGAGTGAACACTATAATGCAATATTTTCACGAGTGGCGCAGCCACGAGTGAAAATGTAAATTATGGTGTTCACGAGTGAAATATATTTCGACCTTACACTGAAACAAACAAATTTTCTATTTATTTCATGCATTTTTAATGGTTTTAACCAAATTATATTCAGTTTGTCCGCGCAACGTCACGTGCATCGCATCATGAAGTCGTGACGTCAGGATGTCTTTGTCGAAAAACTATAAATAGTTAGATCTATAGTACGTTTCATGATTTCTTTTACATTTCATTATGATAAAATGTAACTATTTATGATCCTTTTATTATTTTTATACAACTTTACCTTTACTGAAGAATATTTTGCAAGCAATTTCCTGACATTTATAATTCATATCATTTCGCATTCAAATGTAGATCTAGTTCCGTACCAGTGAAAAATAAAAATGATATTTTCACTGTTTGAAACAGTGAAAATATCAATTTTATTTCACGGATAAATTTCAGTATTTCACAGAAGAGCATAAAATAAAATACAGTATTTCATTAGTTAGCATAAAATAAATCATAGTACAGCCTTGACATTTTATGTCTAAAATAGACGCGAGGCCAAATCGTTTCTCCTTTTCAATGTCCGGCAAATGCAGGTGTTCCCGACAGTTGTGGCAAGATAAGCCACTTGCAAGGAATTCCAATTCCACTATTCTTCGCCCGTCATTTCAGGAAATCTGATCCGAGTCTTCTGTGGGGCAGTCCTCAGCATTATCTGTCTGTACAGTACTCGAGTTCTTAAACGAATGTTGTTTTAAAATCTCAATGAGTTTTTTCTTCATTTAAAGAAGAAAATGTTCCCTTTTTTCTTATCATTTTTACCGTCTGCTGTTTATACGTTATGACGTCATTTCCTCAGCAGTGTACAACTTTTTTGCGCAAAAAGTGGATGATAAGAATGAAAAGAGAATTGTCAGTTTCAAAAATAAATTATGCTTAAAAGCAGATATTATAAGAACGCATCACATGTCTGTTTGATATACAAATAAACAATAATAGAAATAAATCGTCATTGTCATTAATGATATTAAAAAAGCATTTTTATCCTTTTCATTGTTGCATTTGTTAACTTTCGAAAGATTTTAATTTTTACATTCTGGGTCAAGTAGCCAATGCAGCTAAATAGATACTTGACATTGAATGTAAAAAGGTAAATGACGTCTACAGTAACCTAACACAGATTTCATCTATTAATTCATTTTGAAACGATTATATTTAGAAAACTTACGCTTTGACCCCTGTTTTTTATTACATTTATAGTTTCCTTTGTGTTTTGACTATATGAGAAAAAATATTATAGCGAAATCTATCGTTTAGATTTGGCTTATTTTTCCATTTTCTTTAAAATGCCGTGCGATAGTTTTAACGGTTATGGACATCGGTCGGAGGAAAACTGAACTGCAGGACCGTGGAACATCAATTAAACATCTCAAAACTATATCCTGCAGAAAGATGTACTTCAACACAACAATGTACACTTTTAACCAATGAAATCGGATAATAAATGTTAAAATCAGATGTATTTAATGTTTTACATCTACCGCTATGTGGCGCTCCGACGTCAAAAATAACGGTGTTTATCCTGTCACTTGCAGTATTTTCGACCCGATATCAGGGTGCCGTATATCTTTCTTGATATACCGTCAGTTGATCATGTGACCAGTGATATACGGTCAGTTGATCATGTGACCTTATGATCGATATTGTTGTCATAAGAAATTTTGCAACGAAACCATCATCATTGTGTTGGAAATGTCCGAACTAAGAAAATGAGTGGTCAAATAATGAGCTTTTATTCAAAATCGAAGAAGTTATTGCGATTTTTCAATTGTAACCACATTACTGTGTCGGTGATTACGTCATTATATAAGTGACGTCATTACGAATATGACGTCATTAAAACGGTTTTCGCACACTAATTTTGGTAAAATAAATTGCCAAATATTGGAAAATAAAGTAATGACAAGATAAATAGAATAATAGGTTAGTGCCGTAGATGAGAAAGTTTATCTGGCTCGGCTCCGGACGTTATCACGTTCGCCTTCGGCTCACCCGATAACCTCCTCCACCTCGCCAGATAAACTTTCTCATTTACGGCACTAACCTATTATTCTCTATATATTTACAGAATAACGCTACTAAACGAAAGCTAATGACGTTACGCTCATTGTTGGCGTACATTAGCGTAACTGACGTCATCGTCGTTTTTAACCGCTTTGACGTTACAGGGATTACTTGGGGTGTTTGGGCTACAGTTTTCATAAATCATATCGTTCCGATATTTAAAAGAGATATTTGATATAGATGTCGACTGATGCTTTTTCAATCAAATTATTTATCAGACAGTGAATTATATAGCAATGTTCGGATACAATTTTAATGCGTATACGTTATTTAGTTTACAAACATAACGTCGACGTTACATTAATTTCACGGTTGTGACATTTCGGCTAGATTTTGCAATTTTCATGTGATAAATTCAATTTAAATTCAACGTTAGACTTATGCATATCAATTTGCAGACAAATGTATGTACTCCCAGACTGTAGTCGCAGATTTGTAAACAAATACATATTTCTGTAAATATTTCGGCACGTAACAACTTCGTAATTTTATTTTTTGCATTATTTTACACGTGTGACATCGCGGCTAGGTTGAAGTATACATATATTAAACGCCATTAACCAAGTTAAAACAGGACAACAACTTACTAATTCAAAAGTAGAATTTATGTACTTTTTGTCAAAATAAATATTATAGAAAGCATACAATAGTTAAAGAAACTATAGAAGTTTAAATAAATCCGGTCGAGGAAAGACTTAAAATCTTACGTTTTTAGTTGGAACTGTCTTTCGCTTCCGATTTGTTACAGAAAGTATTGAAAAGCAAATGATTGAAATGACGTCAAATACAGTTGACGTCACGTCACCGAGTCTTCTTATTTGACGGAAAAAAATAATTTTATGAATTAACTGTTATGTAATGCGCATTGGTAAATTTTGTTACATCTTACATGACGTTTTTGTGTTCTTTTCTATTATACTGTGTCGAATTAAATTTGTACTAATTATTTAACGCAGGTGCGATCACATTTACCAACAGGGCGATTGTTTTGCCTTTCTTGCGATATAAGCATATAAACAACCGTATTTCTAAAACGAATTTCATGAAACATTGAAGTGTAAGGAACTTACAAATTTCCGATGTTCGCCAACAACGTACGCAACGTCTAATACATTTTTTTTTCATATATACAAAAAATCATCAAGATCTGAGATGTTGCCGATATTTGGGTGGAAAGTAGCGGCCTACCTTAAGAACCTTAATTACACGCCTTTGGTAATGTTCTTAATTTGTGCTGACCAGTTATGGATATCTTAAATATATTGACCGTTTCCAAGAACAACAGAATGGTAATATGGCCCCAGAACATTTGAGAAAGTTCGATAATGGACCAGGTCTGACCAGTTGTATGCTCTAATGCCATATATTTACTGCTTTTTCACTTAAGCACCTTTCTTTCATTGCTAATCTCGCGATGTTTATACCAATTCAAGTTTGATTAATAGTCAAGTCAAATTAGTAATGTACACAAGATTTATAACAACTATGTGTTTTTACAATGTTTTGTAAATCCACCTGTTATTTTGCATGATCGCTTTTGTGCCTCAACTTTACTTTTTATGAGTTTTATCTTACTAGTATCAAAACAGACGTTTTCAAGTTCACTTTCTTAGAATTTGGAGCGTGGATTTCCCTGTTGAATATTCTTTCTCGCTTTTTTTGCACCTTCTCTAACGCCCTCCCCCACCCCTATCTTTCAATGACTGTTTGATGCATATGATCAAAATGTACTTATTGTTGGATTATTTTAAGCAATTGAAAAGCCCTCTGCTATATTTTACCGTAACAATTTCTTTTTGCGGAGGGCCTATTTTGCGATGCATTGCTTTCTGGCTGTGTTTGGTGTGCTCTGTGCTTCCGGGAAATCTGCCCTTATATTTTATCATTTGGTTTTGGTGTTTGTAATTTCTGGTCATTATATGTGTTCGCTTAAAGACTTATTTCGTTCGTTTCCTTATTTCCTGATTTGTGCATTCCATTTCTCTGACCACCACCATCCACAATATCATTCATAGGTGTAAACTGTTCATTCTTCGCACTCGTGAGTTCTCAGATATTGTTAGTTTCATTCTTACATACATTTGTAAAGATATACAGTATACTCATTATTCATTACAAATCTTTTTTTTTTTTTTTTTTTTTCGTTTTTTCTTTCTTATTCATTTTTATCTCCCTTCATGTCTTATCAATAAGTGTAACAGCCTTGCAATGTTCGCATTTTTATATCAAGTGTTATTATGTTTACTTTAGTCTGTATCTGTTATTACATATGTGACATAATAACAATATTATTTCCTTAAATGTAATTCAACGCTTTCCCGTATTTTTCTCACAAAAGAGTTTTTAGGGTTTTAGTGCGCGGATTACAAATGACATTTATTCTTTCACCACTTGTACATAATTTTATCTTATCTTAATCTGTGTTCATTGTACTACATACTGTTTATGCCACTAAGAATTAATTTGTTCATAATACATTATTTTTATTCATGTCTTTCAATTCACTGTATATATTAGGATGAATTTTTACATTATTATGTTAGAGAACCATATGTTAGACTGGCTATAGCCAAATATGTTATCCTCTTTAGATAAAGGTATTATTATTATTATTACTACTATTATTATTGGTCCCGCTCGATTTGAAAAAAGATTAATGGCGACATAAACCAATTTGTTCCGTAATGTCTGAAGTTCATTCTAAACTACGTCGCCAGTCTGAATTCTACGACTGGACCAAGTTATGACGTCATCAAAATGGCGGCAATTGTTTAAAATTAAATCTATCATCATCTTCAAATAATTAACCGGAGTTGTTTGTTTTTTTTTATGCTAAAAGTGATATTATTTTAGTTTACATCTTACAAATACATAATTGTTTAGCATTCTGTTAGTTTGAATAAAAGAAACGTCATTTATTCTATATTAAAGATATATTATGCCCAAATTTCATTTGTGTATATAATAGCAATTATAGTGTATTATTTATGGAATGATAAAATAAACATACTTGTGAGTATGAACGGTAGTGTGTAAGGTTAAGTTTCCACTTTTCGACGCAAAATAAAGCAAAAGCTTTGGTTATGTAATTTCTATGCTGCATTGTAATTAAATGCATATTTTTATGATATAGCATATACCAAACAAATATATTTAACAATAAAATAATCTGTTGAAATAAAGTAGGTGGGAAATTGAGTCCATAAAGCTTCTTGCTGTGATAAATTAACTACATTTTAGAAGCCACGGTCTCAGATATCATCTGGTAAACCTCTGTCAACAAAGAATTCACGAAGCCGTGATAATGAATGTTTGAAATAGTCATCATCTGGGGCCGTATTCATAAAGCATCTTAAGTATAAGTTTTGACTAAAGTTGAAGATTTTACTTAAGTTTGTAGTAATTTCAGCTTAAGTCTTAGTCAAAAACTAAAGTCCTAATTATAAAACATCTTACACTTAAGATACGTAAAATATGACTAAAGTAGGGGCAATTTTTTGCTTAAAGTTAAGTCACCTAGCACTCTTTCTTATCTTTTAAGAAATTTCTTAAATCAGAAAACAAGATGGTGTCGTGAGTACGATTCAATAGTAGTTTTTCAGATAAAAGCACTTTAAACATAATTGTGCATGTTATATTTCTCTGAAATTAATGGGTTTTTTTAATGTTTTCGTCCTAAATAAAAGCTATTTATAAACTGGACAAACGGAAAAAACTTAATCTGAAATGTCAAAGTTGACATAGTTTCTGCATAGAAATATTTCTTTGTTTTATTTTGGAAAACTATCATTTCTTTGTAGCATAGAAGGTAAGGATAGAAATTTAAAGTATATTGTGTTCGTGTACAATTTCTTTCGCTTTATGCCTATCGGTATTTAAAGTGAATGTTCTTTGTTATCGCGATATGAGGGTTGAAAAATTTAGCCTTCTCAGCTTTAGGCACATAATCAATTCTAAATTGTAATAAATGTTTATCTAAAACAATATTGGTGACGTACCGATTATGTAATTGTTTTAAGTAAATCGAAGTTTTCAGTCGCTTTATCTCGGCTACTGACCCTTCTGTCTGATCAAATATATTCAAATTGAAGCAGAAAGTAGACTCTACATCAACAAATGAAGGATTTTCTACCATGATATACGAGCGTGAACCTATGTTTTCGTTCAGTGAACTAGGTTCTTCGAACAGAACTACGATTTTCGGTCGTAAACATAGGTTCACGTTCGTAAACTATTGTTCACGCTCGTGAACCTAGGTTTACAACCGTAAACATAGGTTATTGCTCAATCGAAAACCTAGTTTTACAAACTTAAACATGGGTTCAAGCTTCATATTTTTTCACTCGAAAATACAAGTTAGTATTCGATAATCGTAGTTTTTCGACCAAGAACGTAATTATTGGATAATTGGCTTGACGTGAACCATAGTTTACGGACGCGAATCTATATATACGAGCGGGAACCAACGTTTACAAACGTGAACCTAGGTTTACCCTCAATAAACTAGGTTTCTCGAACAAAACTATGATTTTCGGTCGTTATCCTATGTTCATGAGCGTAATTTAGGGCCATGAACCTATGTTTACGGACGTGAACCTATGTTTACGACCGTGAACCATAGTTTACGGACGTAAAACTATATTTTCGAACGTGAACCTCTGTTTACGAACGTGAACTTAGGTATACGAGCGTGAAGTTAGGTATACGTTCGATAAACTAGGTTTTTCGAACGTAAAACCAGGTTTTTCAAATACTAACCTATATTTCTGAGCGAAAACATAGGATAACGTCGTAAACCATAGTTCACGCTCATAAACGTAGGTTCACATTCGTAAACCCAAGTTTACGGTAGAAAACATAGGATAACGACCCAAATGAATAGTTCAATCGAGAAACCAAGTTAATAGAACATAAACCATGGTTTACGATTGATAAACTAGGATTATCAAATCAACTATCAATTTCAGCCATAAACCTATGTTTATAGTCGTGAGCCTATGTTTACGAGGGTGAAAATAGTTTTCCGAGCGTGAACCTAGGTTTACGGCCGTAAACCATACTTTATAGACATGAAAATATATTTACGTGCATGAACGTAGGTTTACGGCTGTGAACCTATGTTTACGAGCATGATACTAGACTTCTCGAACAAAACTATGATTTTCGGTCATAAACGTAGGTTCATGCTTGTAAACTATGGTTCACGCTCGCAAACCCAGGTTCATGCCTGTAAACATAGGTTCATGCTCGTAAACTTAGGATAACGACTGAAATTTATTGTTCAATCCAAAACCCTAGTGTATCGAACGTAAATATGGGTTCAAGAAGGTAAACTATGGTTTACGACCGTTATCCTGCGTTATTTTGCTCGTAAATATAGGTTAATATTTGATAATCTTAGCTTTTCGACCAAGAACGTAATGACTGGATAATTGGCTTGCCATGAACCATAGTTTACGCACGTGAACCTATGTTTATAAGCGAGAACCTATATTTACGACCGTGAACTCGGGATTACGAGCATGAACCATAGTTTACGAACGTAAACCCAGGTTTATGTTCGATAAACTAGGTTCTTCGATTGAACTATGAACGTTATCCTATGTTTACGAGCGTAAATCTATTTTACTGTCGTAAACCCATGTTCGCGGTCATAAACCCAAGTTTACGTTCGTTAACATAGGTTCACATTTGTAAATCATGGTTCACACACGTGAACCAAGGTTTACCCTTGTAAACTTAGGATAACGACTGAAATTCATAGAAAACTAGTTTATCGAACGTAAACCTGGGTTCAGGAGCAGGAGCGTGAACTATGGTTTACGCCCGGTATTTTATGTTTTCGTTCAAAATATAGGTAAGTATTTGAAAAACCTAGTTTTACGTTGGAAAACCCTAGTTTATCGACCGTTTATCCTAGTTTTTCGACCGTGAACTGGGGTTCACGTAATTATTGGACAAATGGCTTGCCATATACGCTCTTGAAACCATTTTTACTTTCGTAAACCCATGTTCACAGTCGTAAACCCAAGTTTACGGTCGTAAATATAGGTTCATGTTCGTAAACTATGCTTACGCTTGTGAACCCAGGTTTACGACCGTAGATAGAGGTCTACGCTCGTGAACTTAGGATAACAACTAAAATTCTTAGTTCAGTCGAGAAGCCTATCTTATCGAACGTGAATCTGGGTCCACGAGCATAAACTATGGTTTATGCCCGTCATCTTATGCTTTTGCGCGAAAATATAGGTTAGTATTCGAAAAACCTGGTTTTACATTCCAAAAACCTAGCTTATCGATCGTTAATCCTAGTTTTTCGATCGTGAACATTGGTTCACGTAATTATTGGACAATTTGCGTGCCATAGGCATGAACATTGGATCATGAGCATGAACCATAGTTTACGAACATGAACCTATGTTTACGGCCGAAAATCTTAGTTTTGTTTGAGAAACCTAATTTATCTAGGTTTCGCTCTCGTATATTCAAGTTCACAGTCGTAAACATAGGTTCATGTAGGTAAACATAGGTTTACGTCCTTAAACTATGGTTCATGGTCGTGAACATAGGTTCACATCCGTAAACTTAGGTTCACACCCGTATATCTATATCCATGTTCACACCCGAAAATCATAGTGGATTTTATTATCCTAATATATTGACCGTAAACCATAGTTTATGTTTTATCCTGTCATTTGCTGTACTTTCGACCTGATATCAGGGTGCCGTATATCTTTCGAGATATACCGTCAGTTGAAACGTGACCAGTGATATACGGTCAGTTGATCATGTGACCTTATGATCGATATTGTTGTCATCAAAACAATTGCATGGAAACCATCACCACAGTGTTGGAAATGTCTGAACTAAGAAAATGAGTGATCAAGTAATGAGTTTTTTATTCATAAAAGAAGAAGTTATTGCAATTTTTAATTGTAACCATATTACTGTGTGGGTGATTACGTCATTATATAAGTAACGTCATTACAAATATGACGTCATTTAAACGGTTTTCGCACACATTTTTGTAAAATAAATTGCCAAATATCGGAAAATGAAGTAATGACAAGATAAATAGAATAATAGGTTAGTGCCTAAGATGGAGAAAGTTTATCTGGCTCGGCTCCGGACGTTATCAGGTTCGCCTTTGGCTCGCCCGATAACCTCCTCCACCTCGCCAGATAAACTCGCCACATTAACAACCGTGAACTTGGTTTAACCACCGTGAACATGGGTTGACGACAGTTAACATAGGTTCACGCTTGGGAACATAGGATAACGACCGAAAATCATAGTTTTGTTTGAGAAACCTAGGTTCACATTCGTAAACTATGGTTCATGCTCTTAAACCCAAGTTCACAGCCATAAACATAGGTTCATGCTCGTAAACATAGGTTCATATCCGTAAACTATGGTTCAAGGCAAGCAAATTATCAAATAATTACGTTCTTGGTCGAAAACACGGATTATTGAATACCAACCTATATTTTCGAGCGAAAATACACATGTAGGATAATGGGTGTAAGCCATCGTTTACGCTCTTGAACGCATATTTTATGATCAATAAACTAGGTTTCTCTATTGAACTATAAATTTCGGTCATTATTTTAATTTACGAGTGTGATCCATGTGTTTGAGGGATGAAAACTATTTAACACCATGCAGAATAATAAAATTAGCGATCCAGATAAGCCAAATCAGTAAGAATATAGTAACAGGTACAAAGGGAGCAGGGTTCTGGGAAGCATTAGTCAAAAATTGTCGTGCTGTCTCTTTAGAAACGTCTCATCATTTGTACTAGGGCAGGGTATACTTTTCAAAATTTGGGGAGAAATTAAACATTTTCAGATTACAGTCAGATATAATAATTCGAGTGGGATGGGGTATGAATTCTAAATATAATCAATTATACAAACACATTTGCCGGTTATTCCAAGTACCAATCAAAATTGAATTCTTTTTTTATTATTATTATTAAAAGAGATTTTCACTGAAATAATGTGAAAAAATAACATCCATATTTCCAGTCTCCGAGCTGGGTTTTTGCCACTACGGATCGATTACAGTGACAATATGCTAGTCAACTGTAAAGCATACATACTTTGACAATCAATCATAATTAAAAAGTCTTTAATGAGCTGCATATTAATAGTAATGTTTAAGAAATGGCATTTGTTTTGTATTTGCTTAAAGTTGACCATGTTTTGCACTGTGTTGCAAATTTTAAACAACTTTTACCGTGCCGTTCTTTTGTAAATTTTGTATAATTTATGGTAATTCCTCAAGCCCAAGTAGAGACAAATATCAATGTGATTGCCGCTATCTAAAACGTTTACAGAGAAATCATTACAGCATTAATTTTGATAAAAGAAACATCAAACTATTGTTAAACAGTTATAAAATACAAAATAAAACTGTAAATACCATTTTGTCTAGGGTGCCTCAAGTAAACAGATTTAATGAGACAGAATTCCAACACCAACATTGAAAAATTAAGGTGGAATCTTGTGGGTCTGTTTTGAAATTTGCTCACTTCATTCAAAAAATAACCTTGGGTCAGAAGTAAAACCTACCTGCATTTCTTCCACACTATGTAATCAAAAGAATGAAGGCAAAATAGAAAACTTTTACTGCATGTAACTCAATATTTTTAACGATGTCTAACTCTACCCCTCCTGATTCAGAGGTAAATCCACTTTGAACAGCAAGAAATCGCTTATAAAATGAAAATGTTCCACTTTTGTACAATACATCCATAATAAGTCTTGAAAGAAGTGAAAACGTACTAGAAAAAAGGAAAATATGGGAAAAAATTGTCCCAGTGGGGTTTGAACCTACGCCCTCCTGAAAATTGCAGTCAAAGTAGGTGTATGTTAGAAATAAATTTTTTTATTTAACGTCGCACCGACACATGATAGGTCATATGGCGACTTTCCAGCTTTTTAATGGTGGAGGAAGACCCCAGGTGCCCCTCCGTGCATTATTTCATCACGAGCGGGCACCTGGGTAGAACCACCGACCTTCCGTAAGCCAGCTGGATGGCTTCCTCACATGAAGAATTCAAAGCCCCGAGTGAGGCTCGAACCCACATCGATGAGGGGCAAGTGATTTGAAGTCAGCGACCTTAACCACTCGGCCACGGAGGCCCCTAGAAATTGAATACTTTTCAAAAAGGAGGTACCCTATTACGGGTCCAATACCTTAAATGCAGCTTTTATTTTGTTTACAGAAGACCTCCTTTGTTACTAAATAAAGATAGACAGGTGCTTCCGTTACTATATTTAGATGCGGGTTATCCTGTTTTTAAGCTGTAATTATTATAAAAACTTAGGCTGAACAAAATATTTTACTTAAGAATTTCTTACATACTTAAGTTTTATTCTAGCTAAGAATAACTTAAGTTGTTTTCTGTGTAACAAATATACTTAAGTAAAATAAATTTCTTACTTAAGTAATATTTAAGTAAATAATCAATTTCTTTTACTTATACGAGTCTATAGCGTTCTGCTTGACTATACGGAATACCATTCTTACATGGTTTGAGATGAAATGATGTATAGTCCAACTATTGGTGATTATTAGTTTCTTTCACATATATGTCAGTTTCGACATATAAATTCTCTCCCTTAGATATATTTACATCTAGAAATGAGAGCGACTCTTGTGAAATAGTATGCGTAAACTTTAATCAGGATGAAATCTGTTTAACTCTCTGATTAAAAGTTGTAGTTCTTCCAAGGAATGATCCCACACAATACAAATATCATCCAGGAAACGCAGCCAAAGTGTCGGTTGTAGGTCTCTAAGGTTTCTAAGAAAGTCTTGTTCAAATTTCCACATAAATAAGGATGCGTACGATGGTGCCATTGAGCTGCCCAGCGCAGTACCCATTTTTTGGAGATAAAAATCTTCATCAAATTTGGAATAGTTATTTTCCAGAACAAGTTTAATCAGTTTTGCGACATCATCACTTTTCAATCTTCCATGGCAACGCTTGTCCAAACAAATATTTACATGCGTCGATACCGTCGCTGTGCGGTACGTTGTGTATAGAGAAGAAACATTTAATGTCACTAAATAAGTAGCCTTACTCTTAATTTTGAAACTTTTTATCTTTTCGATAATGTCGGTTGTGTCTTTAATGTAAAGCGGTAATGTATCATATGCGGTTTGAGTATATAATCAAGATATTTTGAAATGTTCTCCGTAGGTGAGCTACATGCAGACACAATGGGTCGCTCAGTATAATTTAGCGGTAGATTGCTGTTCGGAGTCTTGTGTACTTTTTTTTATTGAAAAACTGGTAATTTATCTTCCATTGTGCACAAATCTTATATTTTAGTCAATGATTTAGAAAACTAAACTTGGGTAAATTCCCTTCTGAATGTCTGATGACACGGTCGTGTGCACATATAGATAAAAACGTAAACTATACTGTATTCACAGTTACACAATATAACTAGAAACAATGAATAAAAGGCGTCTTAGAAATGATTCTAAATGTCAATACATGCAGTATTATAGATTTATTATGTGTTATTAATATAAAGATCACATTGCTACTTCATGTTGCATATACCCATTTTAGCGTACATGTGTACTTGGAACGACGCTCGACATACATTTCAACAAATATCTTTTGTCGTCTTCACGTGAAGGTTATCACACTGAATACACGGCTAGCCTGCTGCCCTATGGAAAACTTACCGCGTTAGATAAATAACCCCGCCGTAAATAGCATGGTAGAGTTTTTCATTCAGTTTTGTTGATATGATTGGAAGCCAATCCTTCCGAATCAACTTGACCGTTTTGTTAAGGAATGGACTTGGCATATATTTATTTCTGCGTTGGAAACGATCGTTATTCATTTAGAAATTCCCTAAAGCTTTCTATAGTCTGAAAATTAGCCGTTAAACATGTATGGTTGAAATAAATGACCGGTAGTATTTGAAATAAGCAGTCGTTAAAGTCAGATGTTGGCTATCGGGAAAACAGGCGTATGCAAGTTTTTAAAAACTGTGTCTCTCCTTAATGTTTGTGTTGTATTTGTTTAACTTGTCTGTGTCATTAAACCCCCCAAAAAAGAGGCGGGGGGGGGGGGTATATAGGAGTGAGCTTGTCGGCCGGTCGGTCGGTCGGTCGGTCCGTTGGTTTTCATGGTTTCCGGATGATAACTCATGAAAGGCTTGACCGATTTAAATAATTTTTGGTACACAGGTGTAACATCAGAAGAAACAGATTTGACTTTGGGGTCAGTAGGTCAAAGGTCAAGGTCACAGTGACCCTGAACAGTTAAACGGTTTCCGGATGATAACTTGAGAACGCTTGGGTCTAGGATCATAAATGTTTGTACACATATGTAACATGAAAAAATACAGGTCAACTTCGATTACTATTATTCAGCAGTGTTTAAGGTACTTATGCCAGCGTGAACTTAGAATGACCTTCATTTTGGGTGTGAAAAAAATAATGAACCAACACTTTAAAATGCAACTGTCCCATAGCATCAACACAGTACAGTTAGCAAGACCCCGATAAAGTAATAGCTGTATAAAGAAGTAAATCTGAAATTAAAAAATAAAAATATTTTACTTGTAACCTTCTGAACCCTTGGTTGTATTTATAGATCTTTTTCAGTTACTCTTTTTAAAATTCATGAATGGCAAAAGTAGTTCAAAGTTATAATTAAAGAATAGGAGAATTATCTCACTAACTAAATATAAACTTATCTCAAACTCTGTTTTTGGTTCTGACCACTTAATTTATTGAAAAGAAAATACATGTTACCAATTTTAGCATACATAAAAGTAGTGGGACAAGAATTTTTCTTGAATTGATGAACTTAAAATTCTTTTGGTGGAAATGGCATTTTCTGCACTTACCGTGATAACTACCGAAATTACTAAACATAGATTTTACACATACACAAAAACGTTGATTATATATTTATAAACTACACATTGATAACTTATCCAGTGTTCCTGGACATTGTACCAGTACAAACATGTTCTCCACAAGTATCGGGTAACTTCCCCAAATATATAATCAGAGGTGGAGGACAAATGAATTCCGACACAATGTCTTTTATATCAAATCGTCACGGAGAGCATAACTTTCGCACAAGGATTGACCAAACGCCTTACAATCCGTCGATATACGGTCTCCCTTTTAAGCTAAGCGGGAGAGCTCGGTAATATTAAACACAAGCACAAATTTTATTTAAGGTTTAGGAATAGATCAACAAAACACAATATTATTTGGTAAACAAAAAAAAAACATCTTTAGCAACAGCTACTTGTCCACACAAAGTTCAATCGTATTGTCCCGTAAGATTGGAAACTTGAACTATTCTCAATTTGTAAAGAAATAAAAATAAGCAATTGCTGTTTAACGTCTAACCGACACAATTACAGGTCATATAGCGACTACATTTACTGTATTTAGCTTTCATGGTGGAGGAAAACCCCAGGTGTCCCCGTGTATTATTTCATCACGAGCGGGTACGTGGGTTGAACCACCGACTTCCCGTTAGTCACCTGGATGGCTTCCTCACTTAGTTATGTGAAATTTCAGCACTTGGACATTATTGCAAATGCATCAAAACAAAGATATGTAACAGTTCTTGGTGAGGATAGATAGAGTTTACAACATGTAGATAAATGCAAACATAATATAATTACATGAGAACATCAGTGATATACATGTACATCGACGTCATGTAAATAAATGCAAACCTAATATACATACATGAAAAACATCAGTGGTATAAATTGATATCATGTAAATATTAGAGTGCAAATATAATATTAGTTCATGAAAAACACCAGTGGTTTAAATTTACATCTAGCTAATAATAATAATAATGACGACAACGCTTACTACTTTTGGTATTTGTATTCAATTATATAGAATGTCCTACTTTACGACATTTGACTAATTTACGATAAAATGTGCGAAGTCACTTTCTTGTTTATGTTAAACTGGATTTAAATTTGGGAAAATTAGCTATTTGGCCTGCACAGATTGTCAGTCATGGTAAACATATCTATAATACATTTTATAATCTTATTCTCACTTTATGCTAGTTGTCAGCAGCATGGGCTGATGCGATAATTATTAAAGATATGTGAGTTCCGTTCCGGTATTTGGGTGTCCGTTTATGTACTGGGTCTATTGACAGTATTAAGTAATATAAAATTATGAAATTCAATGAGATGGTTAATCAAATTTTTGGGGATAAAATATATAATGGCCGAGAGTAACAGGAAGTCATTATTTTAAGTATAAGATGAGCTTTAGTTTAAATATGAAGTGTAAAACTGGTACAGACGGAGAAAAGTGATTAGTAAAATATTGCATTTCTTTTCTGAAACGCTTTAAAGGTATATATTGATATTTGTTTTACTATTGTCGGACTCTGAAATTCATCTTCTAATTTATTACAATATAAGCATTTTCTTTCATTTCTTTCAATTTTTCTAGGTTTATGCCATCGTCCTGTTTTAATTGCTAATCTGTGTGCGGAAACTTTTAACCTTGTCAAAGCATATCTATTTTTTTATATTTATTGTATCTAGATAGAGCTTATAACTAAATTCTGAAAACAATTTGTAAGTCGAGGCACGTGTTGAGTTGCTTAATTCTGCATTCCAGTGTTGACTAAACGTATCCTTTAGTTTTTGTTTGAGTTCGCTAATAAAAAGATTTTCATTTCCTACTCCTTGAAATAACCAGACATAGTAAAATCCTGAATTCTCTAATGTGCGTTTAACAGATTTTGCCCAGTTGTTCTTAGTTTTTTTGTTTTTTTTCAATGTCTTCAACCATCATATTATAGATTTGTTTAATGTACTTTTTATTGCCACTTTTAATTATTTGTAACCAGTATTTTATAACTCTGACAATTCTGATATATTTGAGTGGCATCCTGCCAAGCTCACCATATATAAAGTTGTTCTGTGTTTGTAGTTTAACGCCTAAAAGATTCTTGCAAAAGTGTAATTGTATATTTTCTATTTTTCTAGACTCATTTATCCCCCAAACTTCACTTCCATAATTTAATATAGGTGCAATCAGTTTATCGAAAAGATCAAGTATGTGTTTGACAGTAAGGTCAGTGGATTTTTGTATATAGCTTTTAAGTTTAAAAATTGCTTCTAATGCCTGTCCTGACAGTGCTTCATATGTTTCCGAAAATGAGCCACCTGTAGTAAACACAATTCCTAAATACGTAAAGCTTTTAATAATTTCTATTTCTATGTCATCATATAATATTGTTAATCCTCTTTCTATCCTACCTCCTTTTTGAAAAAAAAACAACATGATTTTGGTTTTCCTAACATTAACAACGCGCTTCCATTTATCACAGTAGTCTTTAAGAATTTTTAAGCCTTCTAGCAATTCGTTAATATTTTCAGAAAACAGTACTATGTCATCTGCATATAATAGAATAAAAAGTTTAAACATTCCTATACATATGCCGTTAAACCCTTTTAACATGAAAGTTTCCTCTAAATCGTTCAAATAAATGGAAAATAGATAAGAAGAAAGACAATCTCCTTGACGTACTCCTAGGGTGCATATGAAACTTTCACTTAGTGAATTTTGTGTCTTTATTCTTGATTTTACATTTGTGTACATGGATCTTAATACATTTAAAATTTTTCCTCTTACTCCTAGTTTGATCAATTTCAACCAAATATTTTCTCTAACCACATAATCGAACGCCTTTGTAAAATCTACAAAACAGACTATTACTTTTTTTATTTTCATTTAGCATATGATTTATTAACACGTGCAAGATAAAGATATTGTCAGCTGTTCCCATGTTTACTCTAAAACCTGCCTGTGCTTCTACATACACTTGATAGTATTCAGCCCATTTGTTTAACCTTTTATTTCGTACCCTGGTGAACAGTTTTCCTAATGTGTTTAAAAGAGGTATTCCCCTGTAATTTTCTGGGAGACATTGGTCGCCTTTTATATACAATGGTATAATAAACCCTTCAGACCATTGATTAGGGAAATAGCCTATATTTAACAATTTGTTGAAAAGATTTTTCAAGTATTTGATAATATATACATTACCATATTTGAAAAATTCATTAATAAAATAGTCTGGGTCGCCTGTCCTGTTATTGTTCAGTTCTTTACATGCTTCAAAGATCTCAGTATATCAGTTATTTCTATGTCTAGTTCACTGAACATACATTGAAATTCACCTTTAACAATACGTTTATTAAAATAAATTGTATCTTCGTCAGGCTGGAAAAACATTGACTCAGGATTATTGATTGGTTTAAAGTAATCTGCGAAAGTATCCCCTGTTATATTTGTTGTTTCTTCATGTGTAACCATACTTTTTAATAACTTCCAATATTCTCTTGCATTTTTATAACGTAATTTCTCTAATTTATCTGTTTGATTCTTATCGTAGTTGAATGTTTTACTTCTTAATATAGTTTTATATTTCGTTCTAGCTTTAACCATACTAATTCTATTGTTTTCATTTTTTTCGACTCTGTGTGTGTTCAAACAATTATAAAACTGTTTTTGTTTTTGCTTACATTCATTGTCATACCCTGTTTTATTTGACGTTTCCTTTTCTAAATAATTTTTGTTAATATTCTTACGAAAAAAATGGACTACATATACTATTGAATATTACATTAAATTGATTTAAATTTGATTCTACTTTATCTGAATTTTCAGTAATTTCCAAATCGTCACATAGCTCTTGAAAATTTTGTTGGCTTGTTACATTATTTAGACAGTTTAGAAATTCTTCCTTTTTGTCGTTATTCCATTTATAAACAAACTGAATATCTTCATTATTATTATTTGTATTTTCATTTTCTGTTATTGCCTCACTTTCCATCACAGTTTTTAGTGAAAAATTTATTATACAATGGTCTGATAAAATATTTGCCTCTTTTACTTTGAATTAATTGAAAATTTTCATTAAAACAGTTTCACATAATACATAAACAACAATGCTACTGCCTGCATGTTTTATACAAGTGAAATTTCCGACATTTTTATCTTCTCCTATTCGCCCACTCATAATTCTCAGCCCGGTAAGTTTGCAGAAATTGAGAAGATGTCTTCCATTCTCATTGACAGATAAATCTAATGACTTTCTTGGTAATTCTATATCTGGTGTATAGTCTGGGGGCAAAATGTCTAAATGAAATAAGTATTCATCTTCCACAAAGTCTTTCAGTTGCCCTACCCTAGCATTCATGTCCCCGGCTATTTAAAAATCACATTCTGCATTTAATTCAGTTTGAATAATAGCATGTCATCAACAATTGAGTCAAAAATATTTTGGTCATTATAAAGCTCTCTACTACTGCCTACAGGTATATTGTAACACAAACATGACAAAACATCCTTAATTAATTGTCTTTCAAATAATGTTTTATCAAATTTAAGCCATAAAAGAGTGTCATCCGTAGTTTCGAGTAATGAAACTTTTTGCTTAATTTTATTTATTACAATATTATGAGACCACCACTGTCTCTTTTTGCATTTTTGTGGTTCAATTTTCTATCTAGGTTATAATAATGAAAACCACAAACACTACAATAATATTTATCACTTAACCAAGTCTCATTTAAAAGAATTACTTCATTTTTTCCAAAAACTTCAGTAAGTTCTGGAGAATTGAGTTTATTATATCGACGTCCTATCAGACCTTGCACATTCAGCAATGAAAACCGAATTTCAGTTTCACTTTTCTCCTGTCTGTCCTAAGTAGCACTGTTATCTATTTGTGTATTGTCAGATGTTGGATTTTCCGGTGTTCTATTTTTAGATACTGACCTACTGCTCGCGGTTTACTAGCCGATGAGGTAGTTTGTTTGTTATCTGATTCCTTGCTAGAATTTGTTGTTCCAGATTTTGATGAATTAGTATTTCTCGTCCGCAATAAACTTTAATTTGTTTACATATTTTACAATTCTAATCCAATGAAGTAGTATGAAATAATGTAACTCAACCGGTTTCACCCGTTTACGGGTTCTTCAGGAGTAATACTGTACTGTTGACGTTACTAAAATACGAAAACATTTCGTTCTCGAAAGACAGTATGATCTGTAAATGTTCATCCAAATGGTCCAAACCGAGAGAGGAAATACCTAAATTTTGTTCCCATTTTCCTAAATTCGATTTTTAATGGTGATTTATTGCCACATTGTACTAACTATAATTATACCACGTACATGCAAGTTCGAGTAATGTACAAATTTACACCCATCTTTCATGACTTCAAGATGTTTAAAATTAAATAGGTTTTGTTCGGTGTTTTTAATCTTCGTTTGACATTTGAGATAAATACTTTGCAGGAATACTACTTCTTACAATAGACCATTCAGATATACAATTTGCCTTTCTTTTTAGCTTCTGAATAATCTGATTACTTGATATAAATTGCTTTTTTCCAAATCCCATATATGTTTAATACATGTAATACCGTTTTCTATAAATGGATTAGTGAGAACTGGCTTCATATGAAAAGGTATATCCCTGTTATTAAATAAAGAAGTATATAAAATGTCTTCGACCGTGACTGGTTTAACTTTTTGAAGTACTTTACTCCAGTGCTTTATTGCTAATGCATTATAAGAAGAACTCTTCTTTCATAATCGATATTATTTAAGTATGAACATCTGCAAGGAAAGAAAGTCTGTGAATAGATGTTATCTAACGACTGTAAATAATATTTACCAATTGCGTTCCAGTTATCTGCCTCTGAGTGTATAATTTTGTAAATCATTTTAATGTTAAGTGAGTCTTTATATCTGAAATGTTATACAAATTTATTCCCTTTGTCATTTCTCTTTTTTTTCAACGTCAGTTTAGCGACAAGCGAACTTTTTCCGTTCCATAAAAAGTTAGAAATCAAATCTTCAAATTCTTAAACACATTTTTTTCCGGAATGCCTCTACTTTCAATTTCAAAATTTAATAGAGAAAAACATACTTTTTTGCCAATATAGATTTACCCTCTACGGTCAGATATCTGGATTTCCAAACATGTAAAGAGCTTTTTATTTTATTTATTTTCGCCCGCCATATTGCATCATTATCTAAATTGTAGCCGTGGTGAACGTCAAGTGTTTTTGCATACGATTATCGTACATTTGATTTCCTTGAAAGACGGCGTTTTTCCTTTTAGTTTGCCAATAAAAAGTGGTGAGTTTTTTAAGTCGTTGAACTGTCCGAAGTGTGGCCTCTTTTACGCCCCCTTCTAACTATGTTTTTGTGTTGTTTCTACTTTTTTTCTCAAAGTATGGGACTAATTGTTCACTTATATTCTCTAAACTTTGAAGATAATTTGCTCGCCTGACACATGTATTTACTTCACCACGAGGTTAAAATACACAGTAGTCTCTTGATAGTATATGTCTTTAAATTTACGTGTTTAAAGTGTAAACAATAGTTCAAATTGCTTTGTTCTATATTTCGTGGAAAATATCGAACAGTTTCTTTATATTCAAATAATTAAGAAACATAATTAGCTCATCCGATTTTTTGAAAAAAATGATGAGTTATTGTCATACTTGATCGGCGTCGGCGTCGGCGTTGCCTGATTAAGTTTTATGTTTAGGTCAGCTTTTCTCATAAACTATCAAAGGTATTGCTTTGAAACTTTCAACACTTGTTCACCATCAATAGCTGACCCTGTACAGCAAGACACATAACTCCATCCTGCTTTTTGCAAGAATTATGGCCCCTTTTTGACTTTGAAAATGTCAGATTTTTTGGTTAAGTTTTATGTTTAGGTCAACTTTTCTCCTAAACTATCAAAGCTATTGCTTTGAAACATGCAACACTTGTTCACCATCATAAGCTGACCCTGTACATTAAGATACGTAACCCCATCTAGCTCTTTTCAAGAATTATTGCCCCTTTTGGACTTAGAAAATCAGATTTCTTGGTTAAGTTTTATGTTTAGGTCAGCTTTTCTCATAAAACTATCAAAGCTATTGCTTTAAAACTTGCAACACTTTATTACAATCATAAGCTGACCATGTACAGCAAGAAACATAACTCTATCCTGCTTTTTGCAAGAATTATGGCCCCTTTTGGACTTAGAAAATACCAGATTTATTGGTTAAGTTTTATGTTTAGGTCAGTTTTTCTCTTAAACTATTCAAGCTATTGCTTTTAAACTTGCAACAGTTGTTCACCATCACAAGCTGACTCTGTACATCAAGAAACATAACTCCATCCTGCTTTTTGCAAGAATTATGGCTCTTTTTTTGACTTAGAAAATCATGGGTAGGACAATTTTTCTATTATACAACAAAATCAATTGAGCATCAGCACCCGCACGGCGGTGCTCTTGTTTATATATACATTTGAAGATGCAAGGCGATTTCTTTCTACAGGACTTAATAAAAGAAAGTAATAAGCATTTCTCCTTTTACAGCAATTTCATCCAGGTAAGCTTTGACATTGTTTAGAAAGAGAAATCAGTTTCATGACATTGAAATGCTTTGTTTGACTGAAATGTATAGTTCACGGAATAGTTCTAAAATGGTTTATTTCTGGATTTTTTGTTTTTAAAAGTTCAGTACGTTGTGCAATGTTCCGAGCTTTTGAAAAAGTTGGAAACTTAATTTTGTGTTTTGGAAACTTTCCGATCTTGATATTTTGCCAGTGGATGCTTACCAATTTCAAGTGAAAAGACTTTCTTGTCCAAGACAGGTGTGTAAAGCGAAAATCTATGTTAACACAATGCGTTTATTCTTTCAATTTGAAAGATCGATGATAGTTGAAGAAGACAATACAAAACTATACTAAATGACTACTTCATGCAGTTAATAAGGTGAAATATATTCTTCAGTAAGGACATATGAGGAAAAAGAACAATCATTGAAATAAACATGGCGGCGAAACATTTTAGAAAAAAAACTGTACGTTTTCTGTGCATAGATTTTGTTGAAAATGTAACGGTCGTGCTCAATAGTTTGGTATGTCTTTTTTAGCAATTCAAGTTGCATTCGGTACCAACATATTCAACCGAAATTTCCCATTCATTTTCTTTCATCATTCTGTCGAGATAGGATTCTGCATAACTTTCATACTCGCAAATCTACCAGATATATCGTCTCAACTTTTATTACATTTCCCAAGCTGTGTCGAGGATTCTGTTTTTACACATGAATTTCTAATTTCAATTTGCGGAATATCATTAAGGGTTTCAAACTTATATTACATCACCTAATAAAAACATGATGAAAAATGCCTTAAGTATACGGAGAAAGACGGGACAATTTGGATTTAGAGCTGAAATTATTAATGTATTATTTCAGAAGAGTGTGGTAGGTAACAATTTAGTTGGTTGGTGTAGGAAAGTAGTCATATTAATTTAACAAAGCCTCTTGAAATGAAACAAGGTCATTTCTAAAATCGATTAAGTTTTGGTCAAATCACTACCAATGATACGTTTTAGACATAAAAGTATGTATAGTCATTAGAGTTAATGGATTGCCCATAAAAGCCAATAACTTAGTTCAGCGACAGTATTATCTGTATGCAATTTTACAGCTGTAAAAGACATGCATTTTTGTTCAAAATTAGAGCCATTATTATATCAAATTTACACCTGTAGATTTAATATGACAACATTTATTTTACAGCTGTAGATTTCCATTTATAGCTGTAAAACGACTTTTAAACAGTTCGAATTATGCAAATGAGATACAGCTGAAAAAAATTAAAAAGTTACAGCTGTAAATATGCCTAAAAGTTACAGCTGTAAATATGCCTAAAAGTTACAGCTGTAGATATTAGTATAGGTGTTGAAAAATAGGGCATTATTTTAAGGAACGAGAGCAGAGGTTCAAAAAGTTTCAGGATGAATTTTTATTCTCTAGAAAGGGAAGCAATTACTACAAAAAATGGGAAAATAAATGATCAAGTAAGTAAAGAACAATGCGTGATATGTTTGCAGTATAGCAAAAGTAAAATTCAAGAATAGGATAAAAAGTAGACACTGTGCATCAGATCTAAAAAAGACTTGTTTATATAACTTTCTTTGTCATGAAAGCATATGATCTTGTAATCATTTCCTTTAATCCTATCGGCTTCAATTATAGTGTAAATAGTAAATGAATGTACTTATACATGTCCTTTTTACATCTATATTAGATAATAAAACAGCTGAGAATTTCAGTTATATTCCGCCAAAATGCATTAAAGATGGCTGACAATGCTATGATTCCCTCAAAAACACTTACATGTCGTACAGGTACAGTCATATTTTTCACCCAAACCTGTTTAACGTGAAAAAAAGTAGAACCAGAGACGTATCTGTTTAAACGCACCCAGCAAACATATTTTCATTTGGAAATAGGAAAAAAGTCACAGAAGTAAGCGGGATGACTACTTTGTACCACTTTTTCATCTCAGAAACCTTTGAGCGATGGCATATTTTGCAAATCGCAGCGTTGTCATGGATCGACTTGAGATTACGAAGACCAGTCATTGGACGCATAATTTTGTATTTTCATATCTAGTTCTCATCTCTACGAAATCCTGTTAGGACCATGTCGTATGTCGTCCGTCGCGCTTTGAGGTCGACACACGACAATGTGACACGACATCGCGACATACGACCGGTCATCGCGACAATGCGACACGACACACGATAATGCGATGCAACATCACGACACGACATAAGACAATAATATCGCAGTGTCGTGTCACATTGTCGCCGTTCAAAAGCGCGATAGTTCGCATTGTCGCATCGCATTGTCGTGTGTCGTGTCGCATTGCCGCGATGTCTTGTCGCGATGTCGTGTCGCATTGTCGTGCATCGCGGTCTGCCTTTTTTGCTGCTCGCGACGCGAGACAACGCGACGCGACGCTCGACAATGCAAAGCGATAGTTCGCATTGTTGAAATACAGCACATGATCATGCCAAATGAAAAAGTATTACAAAAGTCTGAAAAAAAACTCTCATAGAGTAAAAAACGCTTTACAGCTCTGTTTACAAAGTATAAAGTTAGTTTAAATACTTATGCCCTCGTGATCTAGATATTGCAAACGTTTAAGGAACGGGTACTGTATGGATTTTAACTAATCAAAATCTGAAAGAAGCTGTCCTTGAATATTACCTAAATTTAAGAGTTTGGCTTGGATTTTTAGGACTTTTTTCTGCATTGCATAAGTAACTAAAGCTTAAAATCATCAATAAAACTTTTTGTTTGAATACCTTTAAGGTTCTGACATTATTTCAATTAATATAACCGGCCTAATCCAGATTAAATGCACGGAGAGGAAGCCATTTCTAATTGAGTTTAGTTCTTATGTTTTCAGAATTTGTTCGGGCCGAAGTGGTATTGTCACCATCAACAGCTGTTGTCTCGGAGAACAATTCTGTGACACTTACATGTACTTACAATGGGGATGAGACTCTTCCATACGTTGCATGGAGTGTATCCAAAAGATCTGAAAGTACAAAAAGTAATACTTTAGGTGTAATAACAGCAGATTGTACGGCTGTAGTAATTAATGTTGATACCAGTCTGTATAACTATACTTGTCTTAACAACAAACAATATACATGGACAATCAAGAAAGTAACAAGACATAATGATGGAGACAAGTACAGGTGTGATGTTGACACACCCTCTCCAGGAAACATCAGAAGTAACAATGTGTCATTATCTGTTCAAGGTAAGTGCACAGCAAAGAATGGATATTGCACAACACATAAGCCAACCAATCGATATATTCTTGCGGGTTGGGAGTGTTATTTATAGTTAGATACAAGGTTTTTTTTTTATATACGTGTAATTATCAATTGCAGAATGCAGAGGGATATAGATCTGGCATTGTGTTTTTTGTCTGCTTGTACGTGTGTGTGTCTGTCCCATTTAAGTATGCTTATAATTAGAAAAGTATTTTAGCTAGAATTACCAATTTATAAGCATATGAGATGTGCTTATATGTAGTAGTAGTCTTTTCTTCCCATGATTCAGTAAAAAGTAGGGATTTTTTACCCTTTCACACATATCTTTACAAGTATAATCTGCAACAAAGTTTATTTGATGATGTTACAGAAACAGAATTGTGTATGGCATCATATTAGAGGGGTTATTGCCCTTTATTTAGCAAGAATATGGCTGTCAAAGCTTAAAATGAAATATAGTTTGTTTCCCCTCCAAAGACCAACCCCAAAAACTGCCGCAACCCAAACTATTTTATTACAAGATAAAGTGAATATGTGTGTGTTTTTTTTTTAATTGTTCAAAGTTTAATATTTCTATGCACGAAAATGTTTGGGATGAAAACAGACAGAAGTACAAATTGCACTTGTATAAAGTTCACTTTGTTGCTTATTATCATTGTCAAAAAAGTTTAAATATTTAAGTTCGGATAAATTGTCCGCGACCATGTTTGTTTGAAAGACTTTCTGACCTAGAATGGTTTTCATTGTTTCAAACCATGTATTGAAAATGGCGGGAAAATATTTGATACACAGTCTGCCTGGAGAAAACTAAGAGCAACAACCGCACACATTAAATCTCACCTGTTGGATGTATGTGTGCATTGAGTGTATAGATTAGGGTTAGGTTTAACGTAGGTTTATAGTGTACATTCAATACGTGTTTACATTCATTGTGGAGGAAATTAATGCCTTCGGAACAACATCCAGTGTCCACTTCAGTTACATGATTTTGCCTCGAAATAACTGAGAGTTGATAAGTTATTAATAACCTTTAGCCTGCTGGCGGCAAGTGATTCTCCCTTTCAGACCAGTGCAGACCAGGCTGATCATGGTCTGCACTGTTCGCTATTCATTCAGTAAATTATGTCTACCCTCCCCCCACCCCCCTCCCCCGTTGTGGGGGAGACATATTATTTTTGCCCTGTCCGTCCGTCCGTCCGTCCGTACGTCACACTTCATTTCCGAGCAATAACTGGAGAACCATTTGACCTAGAACCTTCAAACTTCATAGGATTGTAGGGCTGCTAGAGTAGACGACCCCTATTGTTGTTGGGGTCACTCTGTCAAAGGTCAAGGTCACAGGGGCCTGAACATTGAAAACAATTTCCGATCAATAACTAGAGGACCACTTGAACCAGAATGTTGAAACTTCACAGGATGATTGGTCATGAAGAGTAGATGACCTCTATTGATTTTGGGGTCACTCCGTTAAAGGTCAAGGTCACAGGGGCATGAACATTGAAAACCATTTCCGATCAATAACTAGAGAACCACTTGTCCCAGAACGTAGAAACTTCATAGGATGACTGTACATGCAAAGCAGATGAGCCCTATCGATTTTGGGGTCACTCCGTTACAGGTCAAGGTCACAGGGGCCTGAAAATTGAAAACAATTTCCGATCAATAACTAGAGAACCACTTCACCAAGAATGTTGAAACTTCAAAGGATGATTGGCCGTGAAGAGTAGATGACCCCTATTGATTTTGGAGTCACTCCGTCAAAGGTCAAGGTCATAGGGGCCTGAACATTGAAAAAATTTCCGATTAATAACTAGAGAACCACTTGACCAAGAATGTTGAAACTTCATAGGATGATGGGTCATGAAGAGTAGATTACCCCTGTCGATTTTGGGGTCACTCCGTCAAAGGTCAAGGTCACAGGGGCCTGAACATTGATAAACATTTCCGATCAATAACTAGAGAACCACTTGACCCAGAACGTTGAAACTTCATAGGATGACTGTACATGCAAAGCAGATGACTCCTATTGATTTTGGGGTCACTCCGTCAAAGGTCAAGGTCACAGGGGCCTGAATATTGAAAACCATTTCCGGTCAGTAAGTTGAGAACCACTTGACCCAGAATATTGAAACTTAATAGGTGATTGGTCATGCAGAGTAGATGACCCCTAACGATTTTGGGGTCACTGTGTTAAAGGTCAAGGTCACAGGGGCTTGAACATTGAAAACCATTTCCGGTCAGTAACTAGAGAACCACTTGACCCAGAATGATGAAACTTCACAGGTTGATTGGTCATGCAGAGTAGATGACTCCTAACGATTTTGGGGTCACTCCGTTAAAGGTCAAGGTCACAGGGGCCTGAACATGGAAAACCATTTCAAATCAATAACTTAAGAACCTGTCAACCCAGAATGTTGAAACTTCATAGGATGATTGTTCATGCAGAGTAAATGATCCCTATTATTTTTGGGGTCACTCCGTTAAAGGTCAAGGTCGCAGGGGCCTGAACATTGATAACCAGTTCCGATCAATAACTTGAGAACCACTTGACCCAGAATGTTTAATCTTCACAGGATGATTGGCCATGAAGAGTAGATGACCCCTATTGATTTTGGGGTCCCTCCGTTAAAGGTCGAGGTCACAGGGGCCTGAACATTGAAAACCATTTCCGGTCAGTAACTTGAGAACCACTTGACCCAGAATGTTGAAACTTCATAGGATGACTTTACATGCAAAGCAGATGACCCCTATCGATTTTGGGATCACTCCGTTACAGGTCAAGGTCACAGGGGCCTGAACATTGAAAACCATTTCCGGTCAGTAACTTGAGAACCACTAGACCCAGAATGTTAAATCTTGATAGGATGATTGGTCATGCAGTGTAGATGACCCCTAACGATTTTGGAGTCACTGTGTTAAAGGTCAAGGTCACAGGTGCCTGAACATTGAAAACCATTTCCGGTCAGTAACTAGAGAACCACTTGACCCAGAATGATGAAACTTCAAAGGATGATTGGTCATGCAGAGTAGATGATCCCTAACGATTTTGGGGTCGAAACTTAAGAACCTGTCAACCCAGAATGTTGAAACTTCATAGGATGATTGTTCATGCAGAGTAAATGACCCCTATTGTTTTTAGGGTCACTCCATTAAAGGTCAAGGTCACAGGGGCATGAACATTGATAACCAGTTCCGATCAATAACTTGAGAACCACTTAACCCGGAATGTTGAAACTTCATAGGATTAGATGACCCCTATTGATTTTGGTGTCAGTCTATTAAAGGTCAAGGTCACAGTGGCCTGTTCATGTAAACTCATATTTTTTTGGAAATAACTTGACCCCTATTTATTTTGAGGTCACTTGATCAAAGGTCAAGGTCACATAAGCCTGAACAGTGACTTGAGAACCACTAGGCCAAGAAGGTTGAAATTTAGCGGGATGACTGGACATGCCAAGTAGATGATCCCTATTGCAGCCACCCATCAGTGTCTCTCTGACTTCCGCTCCTGACACCTATTGACTTCTTGCTTATAGTGCTTTGCATTGGGGGAGACATGCGCTTTTTTACAAAAGCATTTTCTAGTTTTCAGAGTTATTGCTCACTATATAGATACTGTAAAAAGTTCCATGCAATCACATGTATTCCTACTGAATAATACTGTCAGCAAAACTTCCTTGACAACTGCGGAAAATTTCCATAGACGTCCACGGAATAACTGTGGAAAATTTCCATGGACATCCGCGGAAAGTACTCTTGAAATCCCTAGACAGTTTTCTATAGTCTGCCCCGGAAAGTTTGTCTAAATACTCAGGAGTCCGGACTTACATGGAAATGCACAGACATTCAATGAAAACCTCTAGATTTTTTTTCAGCTAGCCTTGTTGTTAATTGCCCTTGTAAATAGTGATGTAATCAATATCATATCTATTTAAATTCTGTCATCATCAACAGCTGTTGCCTCGGAGAACAATTCTGTTACACTTTCATGTACTTACAGTGGGGATGAGACTGTTACATACCTTACATGCAGTGTATTTAAATGATCTGATAGTACATTTAGTACAACAGCAAATTGTAGGGCTGTAATAATTAAATGTTGCTACCAATCTGTATAGCTATACTTGCCCTTACAACAAACAGAATACACGGACAATCAAAAAGTAACAAGACAGAATGATGGAGACAAGTACAGGTGTGATGTTGACACACCTTCTCCAGAAACTATCAACAGTAATAACGTAGTTTTGTCTGTTCTGGGTAGGTTAGTTGTTTATGTCTTAGATTAGCTGACAAACTAGATTGAATTTATTTTGTTAAACCGCACCGCTGGTGAGCCTTTTGTTTTCCATAAACAATTTTCCTCTCGCTACCGAGCCTATATTATTCGTGTATCAATTTGACAATTTTTTGACAATTTATTTTATTTGACAATGGCCACCGGCCCATATCAAACAAATACAGCAAATATAATATGAATACAAAACTGGGTTGAATGTAGTATTACAAATAAACCACTAAATCCAGAAAAAGACTGTTTTGATTATTTATTTTTTGTTAACAATCCCCAGGCAAGAATTAAGGTTTTAGAGATGCTATATGAGTGTGATTTAGTTGATTGTTGGAGAGATCAGCATGTAGAATTACAGCAGTTCACCTGGTTTAAAAGAATCCTGTTAAGAAGGCGAGGTTGGATTTCTTTCTAGTTAGTAATAATCTTTTAGTTGATATAGTAGATACAAATATCTATCCAGGATACAGGACAGACCACTCTTTGATTAGTATGTCAGTTGAATTGAACAAATTTGTTAAAGGTAAATCTTATTGGAAGTTTAACAAATCTTTACTCAATATGTCACAGAAATTAAATACCTTATCAAACAAGTTAAGTTACAGTATGCTAGTGAACACCAATTAAATAACGAGCCTTTGGAGAACATTTCAGACTATGAATTTCAATTCACAATAAACGATAATTTATTCTTTGAAACACATCTTATGGAAATTCGAGGTAAGACCATAGCATATAGTAATCATAAAAAAAAAACAAGCAGAAATCCGGGAAAAGAAGTTAATTACAGAAATTGAAAATATGCAGATTTTGTCAGATTCAGATGAGACTTTATTGGATGAAAAGAAAAAAGAATTACAAGAATTAAGAAAAAGAAAATTAGAAGGATCTCTCATTCGTTCAAGAGCAAAGTAGATTGTAGAGGGTTGAAAAGCCTTCAAATTATTTTTGTAATCTTGAAAATAAAAATTTTGTATCAAAACATATGAATTCCCTATATTCTAGTTCAGGCACACTCTTACAGGATCAAAATGATATCTTATTAGAGACTAGGAACCATTACAAAAACCTATACAGTTTAAATAATACAGGAGATATAGACCTAAACGAACTCTTAAGTAATTACCAAGTACAAAAATTGTCTGAAGGAGAACAAAATCAACTAGAGGGTCACTTGACACAAGAAGAAATGCTTTACAGCTTGAAGAACATGTCTAATAACTCATCCCCTGGTCTTTCTGGTTTCACAGCGGCATTCTACAAAGTCTCTTGGATTAATATAAGTATATTTTTAGTAAGTCAATGAACTACTCTTTTGAAAATGGAGAATTATCTATAACACAAAAGCAAGGAGTAATTACATGCATTCCAAAAGGTGATAAAGATAAATTATTGTTGAAAAACTGGAGACCTATTTCACTTTTAAATGTTTGATACAAAATCGCTTCTGCTAGTATAGCAAATAGAATGAAAAAGGTTCTAGATACAGTGATAAGTGAAAACCAAAGTGGCTTTTTGAAAGGGAGATTTATTGGCGATAACATTAGACTAATCTATGATGTAATGAGCTGTACACAAGAACAAAATATCCCAGGGATGCTACTCTTGGTTGATTTTGCAACAGCGTTTGATTCTGTATCATGGAAATTTATGTATAATGTACTAAGGTTTTTCAATTCTAAAATTGATTCAGATTTTTTACAAAAATATCCAGTCTTGTGTAACTGTAAATGGTCATCTATCTGAATGGTTCCATGTACATCGTGGCTGTCGCCAAGGACATCCTCTGTCTCCTTATTTATTCATTCTCTTTGCTGAAATACTTTCTATTTTAATATAACAAAATAAGAACATAAAAGGAATTAAAATATTTGATCAGGTATTTTTACTGTCACAATATGCCGATGACACTACAGTTTTGTTAGATGGTTCGGCAAAGTCACTGAGAAATACTGTAAACATGTTAAAGTTCTATGCACAAATTTCAGGTCTCCATGTAAATGTAGATAAAACTAAAGCAGTCTGGATTGGTGCTTTAAGGAACAGTAACAACCGTATTTGTCCCGATTTATTGTTGCAGTGGGAAAGTACCTTTAAGTTGTTGGGAGTAAACTTTACAACAGACTTAGAAGAGATTGTACAATTGAATTTTGGCCCAAAAATTCTTTAAGTTTTTGTGGAATAATAACCCAGATAAGGTAAGACGAGATACAGTAAAACAAGACTTTAAAGGGGGGGGGGGGGGGGGGGGGGGGAGGGGCTTAAGAGTAATTGATGTTGAAAAGTTCATAATGGCCATGAAATGTTCATGGTTTAGAAGGTATTTAGAAGGTAACTCCTCTTATTATGATTTAGTTAGTAGCATGTATCCATGGAGTCATTCTATTGAAAAATATGGCACACGTTTATTACAAAAGAAATTTTCAGAAGTTAAAAATCCATTTTGGAAAGATGTTTTCTCAGGAATACACCAATTACTTTTTGTAAAAACCCCAGCAAATTGGGAAGATTTTCTTTCAGAACCCATTTTTAATAGTCATAAATTTCATATAGGCAGAAAGCCTTTCTGCTTTAGAAATTTTATTAACTAATTAAGGACGCAGATCGCATTTATGCGTTCATTTTAACTCTTATCGATTACCGCATGTCGTATTTATCCGTCAAAAGATAACAGGCGTGTATGCCGAGGATCGCATAAATGCGCTCTCCGCCTGATAGTACTGCATGCCGCGTGACGTGATTTTACGTTTGTAAGAGTACTAACGACTGGATTGCGGTCAAAGTCAACCAATAAAAATATTTTACTCAAAAGATTCATCGAACCCGGAAGCAACCGAAACAGTCGAAATATTTATTTTTTAAGCGTGTATTTTTAATATACTCATCACTAAATATCGGAATTAGAAAGTTATTTCCAGGTATTGCCTGTTTTTTCTTCTCATTCTATTATACTGCAGAATCTTTCTTTTTTATTCAGTATTTTTAATTTTGTTAAATAAGGTATAAATTTGTTCTTTCATAATGTCATTTGCTTTAAAGTTTAGCAATAGATGATATTTGAATAAATATAATACAATCAAATAATGGCTGTTTTTCTATGTCCAATATTTCTTGAATATTGAAGTTTTCCATATTCATGTTACTTCAGTTGGCCTGTAAAACAGTTTTGCAAATCAAAATAATTGTAAATTTTAAATCATTGAATAGATCATAAATTGAAGTATCAGTTGTGAAAATTTCAGTTTTGTTCATCTTTTATAAACAGATGTTTGTCCCTAATATTGATCAAAGGATGCCTAGATCTTATCGATTATTGATTGTCAGTGAAAATCCACAGGCATACAAAGCAGATAAATTGATAAGTGGCTCAGGAATGTATCGGAAAATTAATACCAGTAATTAAGCGGCGATATGGCTGCAGGTATTAATGAGTTAATAAAGGTGTCTTTTTAGTAAATGACTTTATGGGCAAAGACGGAAATCTGCTATCATTTGATTTGTTTCAAGAAATATATGAAATAGAAGGAAACAATTTCTTGTTATATAATAATATTGTATTGGCAATCCGAGCTTACTTACAAACCTTGCATGTTTCACATAAGCACACTGGTTATTCGGGTACCTACTCGAGTGAGCGATACCGCCCTCGTGTGATTTATATACATGTAGGTTGTATAGGGTATATAAAAACAATACCAACGTATGACACATATTTAAGCATGTTGAACATTTGAAAGACAGAATCGTCCGAGGAAATGCATTAATTCGCACTGGTGAAAATATCAGTCCTCAATAATATTGATATGACTACAAAATTTGAAGAAATGTAACGCAATTCATGTTATTTGACGTTTTCGGACGTGTTTTTCTTTGTTCGAAGTTGAAATAACTGAATTTGGCACTCTCCTTGGTAAAACTATGCATACTCAACTACAAAACGAATGGATCGTGACCTGGAAGTTAATTTTGTTGATAAAATTTCAATTATATGCATCCTGTCGCTGTTTTTGAAGGTACCTGACGATGGATTAAAATAAACAATGATAGCTACCCGTTTGCACATGGGTACCGTCCTCGTTATGTCAATGAACATCTATAAAACTCCGCGCAGCGATTACTTCCGCAATACGGTATACTTAAATGAACGCAATTAAAGGTAATCGCTTTTAGGATCTGGAAATAAGAACTGGAAATGTGAAACCGACCTTTAGTAATCTATTTGATTAGAATGTTAACTTTAAAAATGTAAAGAAGTGAATTAGCAGTATTTCACCAATATCAATACCAATATTGCCTCTTTCAACTTGTAACAAATTGTTCCTACATCGTAAATGACAAATGGATATTGCGAGATTTGTTGGTAAAACTTTAAAATAATTTTCAAACTCAAAGGTTGTTATAAATATTCTGTAACACAAACATTTTCTGGAAATGCAAAGTTTTTTCATTCCAAAATTGAATAAACTGGCCTTCAACCTCTGTTGTACAATATTGCGGAAATACACTGGGGAAAATACTGATTGATTCAACCAGTATTCAGCAAATCCAAGTTGCTCTAAAAGTTCTTTTACATATGAAATCCAAGAACAATAATTTACATTTTCTGATGGAGTCTCTACATGAACTTGTAAAGTATACAGTTTATCTATTTTTTTGTTTACCATTAATAATTGTACACCAGTAGTTCAATATTCTATTTCTTATCATATCATCTATTGGTAATACACCAAGCTCGCCAAAATAAACATGACATTAGGTGTTAACTTTTTTAACCTTCAGTACCAATATAAAAAAATCTAAGCTGAAAACTTTTAACAATGCTAACATCACCACAACCCCATACCTCTGATCCATATTGGCTGAACCACAGACTCAAATAAACGTAATTGTAAATCAATACTAAGCTGCAACTTCCTACATTTTTTTTCAACAGAGCATACATATTTTTTCTAGCTTGGTCAGCCAAATACATTTTAGATTTATTGAAGTAACCATTGTTGTTAAATTAAATTCCTAGATAACTGAAGTCATCTACTACTTCAAGTGCCGCATTATTATAATAAAAGGTATAGACAGTTGGCAAAAGCCCCGAGAAAAAAATCCGTAAGCATTTTTTAGTACAATATGGTATCATACATCAAAATGTTCGTTGGGGTATATGGAATTCAGCCAGGGTGGATACCAGGCTCAAATATCCCTATTCAAGTTTTCGTGAGGCCCCAAAAGGGGTGCACGTGATAAGAAATAAAAATGATTGTAAAATGTTGTTTAAATTACAGGTTAAGGTAAATCTGACTTAAATATATAATAGAGTGGAAAGATTCAATTATATAATATAATTTGACGTATAAATGTAATTTTCAAGTGAAATTAAAGACTAAGAGGCCCTTAAGTGGGAGTTCTCCGTCAGACGGCATTTACATGATGATGTGACGTATCCAATATGTTAAAATTTGCGGTACATTGGTATTAACATGTAATTAAGAAATGAATGTTTATCCTCTATAGTATCCAGCGCATATAAAAAACTAAGACACATTACATTTTCTTTGAAATTTTATATATAATTCAAGAGGCCCCAAAAGGAGTTACACTCAAAATGAACAATTTTAACCGGACATGCTGCATATCATTTTTTGCCATCAACGTAACATTCAGTTAAGTGTGTGGATATACTCACGCAGTCTTAAAACATTAACTGTACTAAAACTTATTGTGTAAAGTAATTTTTTTTTATTGCAGCATCACTTTCTATTGAGGTCTGAGAACACTAAAACCGAGACTTTCGCAAAACACTTTGATACATATAGAATAAGTAACTCTGAGAATTTCAAGAAATTGTAGAGCCAATATATTACATATACATGTTACTTCGCTGCATTTCATTTCCTTATTTTCATTTAATTGTTACTACAATAAGATTGCGTAAAATATCGGTTTATTGGTACTAACTTTTGAGACACATATAGTCAAATTGCCCAAATATGGAATACTGAACCGATATATACACTCAAAAAAGTAAACACGCAATATCACTTTCTGGCAAATATTTCATTTTTTTTTTTGCAAACAATTGTGTGTAAATATTTGATGTACATTGATATACACATATAAATTGCCAAACTTTTCAAAATTCCAGTGCATTTGAAGAATAGCGAGAGCTATCCTGTTCACTCTGGTGTTGGTGTCGCCTTTGTTGACATCCTCACCTTGGATAAGTTTCATATGTAAGTTCATATCTTAGCAACCAATATATGTGTTGGATTAAAACATTACATAAGGCTTTTGTGTCGTCTGAAATAAAAATAATCTTGACTAAGTTTAATACAAAATATGATTCGTTTTCAGCCTAGAATATTTGGTAAAAGTTTAGCATGTCCCTAAAAACCAAGGTGTATTTCAGAAACTACCTGCATTTGATTAAAATTTCACATAGTGCTTCCGGTCATCAAACCTCGGGATGTAACCAATACCGGTATATGGTTTTGTAAGTCTTGCCCAGTCATGGTCCTTGTTAAACTTAGAAGTTGTTGAATTAGTCGAGCGCAAGGCTTTTGGGCAACTATTGTTATTAAAATTGTTATCGGACTTTATCCACGGCCAGAACAGGCATTTTTCAAAAATATTTTGTTGGAGCAGTGGTCTGCCATAAGACCAATTAACATTCAGTTGTTTTGAAATGGTGGAGTCAACAGATGTAATAATACGACTTCAATATAGAAAACCTTGTGTGACATTACACGTATGTTTGTAATTGCGTCTACATCACACAAAAGTGTCTTGCAAGGTAAAAACTTCAAACTTATCAAACTTAAACTCTTAGTCAATTTATTAATCTTTTAACAGTATCAAGACTTTTACGGATATTTGGTATAATGTCATTCCTTACTGATGATCGAATTTCTGTATATCGAAATGTAATTAATATGAGTTTCTAAGGTGCTAGTGAAATGAATTACAACACAGGCGCCATATGCTCATGTAACACAAGTCATGCTTCGATTGTCTTAAAGAATGGATGTTGCATTTTTGGTTGCGGGTTTATCCCGCTACCAAAATTAATGTGTATTTCTGACAATCATAGCATCTTTATTTTATTCCAAATCACATCCAAAGGATGTTCATGTGCTACACAAAATAGTCCAATTCATGAACAATGCGGATTAATCATCAATGAACAAGCAGTTCTTATTCAGCCTGTATCCACTGACACTGACCATTTAGATTATATAAGATCTATCATTGATAAGGTATTCCAGCCCATGGTTACATCACAAGCTTGGTCAGGCAGAGTTCATCTCAGATATGAGGCACATTAAATTTGTATTTGTTTCGCATTCATGTATATTCATAGACTGGCATTTAAATAGAAAATAAATCTACCAAAAACCCGCAACCATCAGAATTTCAAGGCTTTGATTACTTTTTGAGAGTATTTTCAAAGCACAAGGCTAGACAAAAACAAATCGCATGGACAAATATTCATTAAGAAAAACTACGTTCGAACAAAGAACCTCCCCCCTCAAACAAAAACCCCATATCAGTGATTGTATGGATGTGTACATGATTAACTTTAGACTTAATTTACATGAACAAAGTAAAATATATAGACAACGAGAAAGAAACGGACACACAAAGGAACAAAGTGGAGCACAGATTTGGAACTATCAGTTGCAAAAACACAACTTGGAAATTAAACCAGTAAAAAGTGAAGTAAACCTTTCTCCTAATCCTTCCAACATTTCAGAGTTGCATAACAGTATAAATAAAAGACGTAATAGCAATGTATGTACAATACAAAATGTTTCTGTAAATTTAGATACAAAGTAAGCCTAACAACTATTAAGACATGTACTCAGAGCAAAATAGGCTTCTAGAGCATAATAAGCCTAGAACTGAAAAAAATGACCATTAACAATTTTTAAATGTTGAGCTGAAACTACATGGAGGGCCCTCAGGTTGGAATCTAGCTCTGTCCGTCACTAAGGTGCCAGAAAAATCGTTTCATGCAGTCATTTGTACATAAAAATGCTTACTCTCAGGAATCCTTACAAGTATAACTATTGTTAATAACGAACAACAAAATATACATACTTAATCTATTATCAAAATTGTAAACAAACAGACTTCACAGGTCCTGGGCATTTTTGTTACTATAGCATGAATAGAGGGGAGTATATGAGGACAAAGAAGAGCCGATATCTACAATCTGCAAGGCACAAAATTACACAAAATACTGAAGATTACATTATTTTTGAAAATATTAGAATTTTCTATCCCCTTTGTGGCTACTTCATAAACACCACCTACCAAAAACGTAGCTGGTTGGGAAAATAGGTGCTACATGTTCACATCAGTTATCCTTTTCTGATAGTGAAATACTTACAATAATAAAATGTAACTGCTCAGCTGTGCAGTGTCATTGTGACATTTACTGAAGTGGACACACACCAGTACTGGTGTCATGTGGTACATGAAATGCTGACCTCCAGATTGAGCAGCGGAAACCTAAATACTTGACAACTGCTCCGCTGATATCAAATTGGTTGAAAAATGTCTTTGATTTGTCTCTCTGGCTAGCTGAATCAAGTGATCTGATTGTTGTTTGGGGTATATTCCAATGTTACAAGAGATCAGATGAATAAAGAAACATGTATAGATGACATTGTCAATGAATATAATTGTAGGCTTGCTACTAGTATATCAAGAGGGCACATATTTAAGAATAATCTGGTCTTTAAGCTATATTTATACTATGGCATATTAGTTAAAGTTCCACTTACATCCTATTAAAGAGATGTGAATACCACCATACATATAAAATGGTGAATCATAAATCGTCATATGCTAAATATATTTCAGCAATGATTCTGTTAATTAATAACTACTTATTAATCTAAATTATCACGAAATGTGACTAATTTAAACCCCTTTGGAGCCTCAATATTTTTTTTTGCTGAAGGGGTGGAGGGGGGGGGGGGGGGGTGTAAAGTAACTACTTAAGAACAGATATTAAATTGCTGTGAAGAAAATATTCTGGTAAATTTTATGGTTTACAACATGAAAGAAGAGGGCATTTTTTTTTCAACAAACTTTAAAATTTGCTTATCAACTATTCTACAATAACATGGCCCCACAGTGTTGCCTTTTTTATTATTTTGTGTATTAGAATGCGTGTTACAAACCTGAACCTTAAATACTCAACCTTACTATCGTAGAGATTTCACAAATAGAGTAAAAACAATTTACTTCTAAATTATGCGACACCTATCAAAATTTCAAAATATTTTTTCAAAAACCCTGTAATGGGCCTCAAATTCTAAAAGAATTAGTGTGATGAACATATTTATTCATATTACAATACATTTCATCTAAAACAGATACACATTTCATCAAATAATGATAAAAATGACTATTTTCTTTGATTTCCCTTAAAATTGAGAAAAAACTAATTGTCCCCTTTTGGGGCCTCACAAAAAATAAAAATGGATTTTTGAGCCTGGTATCCACCCTGGTTGAATAGAAGAAAGAATAACGAACGTTTTAAGGTATGATACCATATTGTACTAAAAGATGCCTACGGATTTGTTAACCAGGCATCTTTTCCAAGTTAGCCAACTGTCTAGTAGGCTTATTTTGCATTTTTACACTTGAAAAAATAACAACCTTAGTTTTATTGGAATAAACTGTAAGTTTCCAAATATAACAATATTCTGACATAACATTTAATGCCGTTTGTAAATCATTTTCAGATTCTGCAAATAACACTGTATCGTCTGCATAAAGTAACAAAAATAACATTTCTGAAATATCATCATTTAGCAGGTCCTTTACATTGTTTGATAATTCCACTAGTCCTGAAAAAAATAGGCATACGTGAGACTAAATCATTAAAAAACAAAACAACAGAAAATAAGATTGGTGATAAATTTTCACCTTGTCGTACACCAGTTGAGCTATAATGAAGAAATTTGATAGACCTTGCTACTCTTTACACAAGATTTGGCTTTATCATATATTGCATATTTAGCCTCAAAGACTTTGTCATCAATGTTATGCTGCAGCAATTCATTCCATAAACACATACGATCGACAGAATCAAACGCTTTCTTGTAATCTACAAAGGTACAATACAAAGGCACAATATAAGAGCAGATTGGTTTGTTTATACTTTAACTTTCTCCCCTTAGATTCATAATCACCATTTGCAATACAGAATTAGCAACAGACGATAAGACAGGTAAGATGATATTTTGTTAAAGTTTAAGTATCAGGAGCTGTAATAACTTTGAAATGATGTACAAAAACTTACCCAGAGCAAGCATAGGATGGACCCAGTTCACCAAAATTTCTCGTCGTTTTCTTTTTTTTTTTTTTTTTTTTTTTTCATTTCCTATCCTTTTAGCTCTGATTTTCAACATTTTGATGATAATCAAATTTCTCGATGCTTGAATTGTTCGACAAACCTGCAAACCTACTAAACTTCATTTCCTCTTTACCTATCTTAATCAAGCGCGTATCTACCTTTACGCAAATAAACAGCTGCGTTGTGAAAATCTGGCAACCACACACAATTAATTGGCTAGTGTCATGCAACGGAGATGGCTTCATACACTATCATTGCTTACTTCATATTATGTTTGAAGTACAGTAAACTCCGGTTTTAGCGAACTCATCGGGACAAGCAAGTGCGTTTTCGTTATAATCTTGAGTTTGTAATAGAGATTTTCAGCTTTCTTCGACGCGTACTGCGGACCACGGACTGCGGACTTACTTTAGGGGTTTTCTCAAACTGTATAAGAGGAGGTTATGCATAACTGAATAGATGCATGTTTAGCATCCGTTTCTAATGCCGTATACTGTTTTCATTTAAAATATCTGAGAAAAGACAGCTATAAGATTTATTAATATCCCTTTTATTGTATATGAATTACCAATATATTTGGTCTTACAAATACTCTTAACAGTGTGCGCGCATATTTTTTTAAATCACCCTTTTACCTTTTATATCGCTTTTTGATTAATGTATCTATTCAAATCTTTCGACTACCGTATTTATGAACAAGAAGCTAGAGGATTTGTATCTCAAACATGTTCTTTTTTATTTGAAGTGCTGCAACTTATTTATATGCTTGCTGTCAATTTCGTGAGGTTCTAGCCAGTATTCGCTAGCAGTGAAAACGGCTGTTGATTCAACAATCAACATACCCTTTAATCCAGAATTTGAACCAATGAACTTCTAGTGAGGAGACAGACATTCTTTCCCTGCGCCGCAAGAGGTTCACCCGACCCCTAGGCGTAGGGGATCACAACAACATATTTGGTATTAAAAATGTATATAGCGTATATGGAAACATGGGGTTTCGTATTATAGCACTCGCGACGCTGAAATGCTATTGTGCGACGCACAATTTTGAATATGCACTTTAAAAATGCGTGACATTTTAATGCACCACGGTAAAAAAATGTCACACGTGGTATTACATATTTTTAACTATTTCAGTTCCTACAGATTCAGTTTTATACGACACTGAATCATTCAGTATTCCCGGTCACCCTATAATGATATACGTGATGGCTACATTATGATTTTTAAACCAATATAAAGCTTGAGTTTTCATGAGTTGTAATCTTTGTTCAAGTTCCCTTCACATACCGTATATGCATATGTTCGACTAAAAAGGCTTAGTCAATAATGATAAAATGCTATTCTCGACTCAAAGCTGGTTGTATCAAATGATCACACATAATTGCTCAAATGGCTTCATAGGAGTTGACTAAGTCAAAATATATTTTCGTTGACAATTCTTTACTATTTTTCAATAATATGCATTTACTGGCCATAAAACATTTTTGGAATATGATTGGAATTTTGACCTTGGACTCTTCCAAGGCCCTTTATTCACAAAACAATTTTCGGTCTCAGCTGGGTTTTAGATTGAAATATTTACAGCTAGTTATACTGGTACTTAAAGATTAAATTCCAGTTGAGACTGACAACTAATACTGAATAGTCACTTGAAAATATTCATGAATTTAAAACTTAAATTTTAACATGCAATTTTGATATCAATGACAATGTTTCATTATCAAACTTAGCTGAGACTCAAAATGTTTTGAAAACCGATGCCCAGGAATTCTGTCTTGGCGTGATCTCAGTCATCAAGATCGAGCCTGTTTTGATCATCATTTTTCAAAATCTGATATCAGATTATGTTAATACGAAGTGGATATTCTATTTTTTCAATTTTCAAACATGCTGATACATAACTGATTCAGGATGTTGCCGCCAAATTATGGAAATATATCGGATCACGTTTCGACGGGGTTGAAAGATGCATGTATGAGAACTTCCCGTATGTTTTGACAAAGTGTTGAACTAAATCATTTAAGCTATTTCATTAAAACTTCTCATGATTTTATGGAACATTCTACAGTTATCAAAGTTAATGAAAAACAATGACTTTTTCCGTACAGAAGTTTACGAGAACACAGTATGTATACTAAACAACAACAATTAAAGGGACTTTCACAATAATATTTTGTACTGCTATTTTTCTTATCTTGTTGCTAGGAATTACAAGTCTAGACATCGTATGGACGGCCACAAATTAAAACCAAACTATTTTTTATAGGTATCGCCGTTATCTTCAAATCCATGTTTCAAGCCGCACTTTTTAATGCATGAACATATTAAGGTGAAGTATTATATCGTTGCACTGTGAGTTCGAAGTTGTTTCAGTCGCCCGGAAGAAGTGTCTCAATATCAAAACAAAATGTTAAAGCATACGGATATTTGAAGAACATGCTAAAAGGCAAGTAAAATGCGACAGGGTATTTAGCTGAATCTAGAGGCATCCTACATGTAGACATTTATAGCCGACTCGTTTAAATGTGACGTGAAAAATAATAGAGTATGACATCTAAAAATTGAGATTATGTGTTAAATGTAGCCTGTTCAGTATGTATTATATTAGCAGATAATTATATCACAAAACACTAATTTCTATAATGAAGGCAAAAGTAACTACAAATATAGGTAAAAGAAACATATATACCATATATATTATTTCTTGCGAACCTTTAAATATTTTGAGAAAACCCCTACTGTAAGTACGCAGTCCGCTGTCCGCAGTCCGCGTCGAAGTAAGTTGAACATCTCTATTAAAAATAAAGCGAACCTGTTTCTTATAGACATTATTTGTATAGCAAACTGATTTATATGATTAGTTGATTTAACGTGCATTGAAATTCACCAATTGTCTTTGTAGTTTATAACAATTAAGGTACAGTTTTGCAATTAATCTCATAATCCTACTATCTGATTGCTTATTTTGTAATAATTCTGACCATGTGAAATATTACAATCACACGCTGTCTATGAGGAAATTTCTATAACAAAATTATAATACAGTGTTGACAATTAATAAAATGTTGGTTGAGAAATCGGAAAAAAAATACAATTTTAAGGCTAAAAGTTTTTGAATATGACTTTTTGTAAACCACTGCAGACGTAATTTGTCTCGCATAATATATACTTTATCTTGAGCTGAGCGCGAAACTATTGTAACGGTATATAAATAAATTAAAAATATAATAGCTTCACGCTCAGCCTTTGATATCATAGATATATGTTATAATTGTACTTAAGTGTATGAAATTATCAACTATTATTCCATAGAAAATAAAATGCAATAGAAATCCATTCATTACACCTAGTTAAATCTTAAGCTATTGACACCGGTACAAGTCATACGATATTACTGTATTTGACAACCAATTCACAGTGAGATAAATATGCTCTTTCTATATAATATTATTGGTGATTTAATATTTTCAATGCGTATTACGTAACTAAATCATATGTATAATATTTTGAAAGACCTTAAACAACATTTTTAAAAATCATCAAAACAAGATTTCAGTGTAATACTTGGTTTTAGATGTCGTTTAGATAATATTATATCAACAATCCCGCTACGTTTAAATACTTGTTTTATGATTCAATGTTGTTGGTACGAAATCTGCCCAATGCTAATGTTATAGCCTGAAATTTTCATAGTTTCGCACTTCGCCTTTGTGATCTCGCGCTTCGTCTTTCACGCTTCTCTGTCATGGGAAGGCGATACCCGAAGCGCGAGATCAAAATGACAAAGCACGAAATGGATATTGTTTTTTCGAAATTTTTCGCTTCACCACCGTGATGTTTAGCTTCACCATCGTGATTTCGCACTTCACGCTTTACGATACGCAAAGTGTTCACAGCGCGAAATCACGATGGCTTCACTATCGCTGTCTCGCGCTTTACAGCTCGCCAGAGAAAGGGATGCATGAAGCGCTAAGCGAAAGATCACGATGGCAAAATGCAAAATAATTTTAAAGGAGTAAGAAACATTTTGCAGAATACTGTTTTAGTTGAAGAAAAGATAATAATACATTTTAACGAAGTTGACATAATGCAGACGTCGATGACATTCGCCGAAATATTTTCCCTATGCAAGGCATCAGTTTCTTATTTGGTACATTTGTAACAATATCATGAAACTTAGCATGTCTTTGTTGACTAGTTTTCAGTTTGGAGTTATGGCAAAATTCCTTTTAACAATTCTCGAATATATACTTATACAAACATCTCTTGTTATCCAATCATAATGTTGTTTTGAAAGTGTGTTACCACCAACCATCTGTTTTGAATACTGTACACATATAACATGGATCAATGAACCACAAATTGCACGTGCAATATTACACGCATACCTAGTAAAATAAAACATTTTATATAAAAGATTAAGAACGAATAAGGTTTTCGTGCAATGTTTAGCTTCAAATACACGCCAAAATGCACCATTTGCGGTTCTCAGATGAAAAAACAATCATGGGGAGGATACCAAGACCCCTACGCAGTACCTCTTCGTACTATGCAGAATGCCCTAGCTACGCGCCTGTGCCTGTTAATAGAACATCACTTTTTCCAACACCTATTTTTCATAAAAGTTCTATCATAACTTAAAGTAACGATGAAAATAAAGAGGGAGTGTAATAGTTCCTAGTAGAATGCCAGTCAGTTGTGGTCTGCTACCCTAAAATATGCTCATGTCCGCACAATAAAACCCTGCTTTCGGTTTCGATCCGCAAAACTTGCAGTGTGGAGTGTAGGCCTATAAACATAAACCATCTCATTTCATGCAAGCATGATGTATTCTTGCAGTAAAATGTATGATTAAAGCACTTATTCCATACGAATTTTCGAAAAACAAAACATGGAAAAATAAGGATCTGTTTACTACTAGCTTCTTTCGACTACTCTTGACGAAGCACATTTTCGACCGAATTACTGGCTTTATTCCTCAAAACGAAGCTTAGAAACATGGGTCGATCGCAATAAAATATTTGACAAAAATCATAGAATTTCTGAACAAAAATTTTGTTTTTGCTATGAACATTTTATACCCCGTAACAACTTAAATAACAAGACCAAATGTACGGAAGCAATATTCAATTGAAAATACACATAAGAATGTGTCTATGTAGATGGATCTTGATACTAAGTTGATAGCGAATTTGAAGTGATGTGAGAAGTTTTTTTTCGGATAGGCTGCTTCCAGTAGCTGGAGGGCATAAAAGACCAAAGTTTTATCTTTATCTTGGCTGGCCATTGCATGTTATCGCTAAATTAGAAAATGGGTCTGCCTCAATGTAATGCTCATTTCAATAACGAGGACGGTATCCGCTCGATTGACAGAAAGAACGAGGATGGTACCATGGTACGTCGTCAGAGGTATTTTTTTTTCTACACACTGTCTTCGAAAATATCGATCTAATTTTACTGTGATTCCAGTTTTTGTGAAATGAAACTAACGGCTAACACATAGAATGACTGCTTTTCATTTTCCTAACAAAAATGTCCTCATATAATCCGAAATAATACCATCAATCGTGAAAATATATACCATCGCCTTAAAACATCTTCATTTTCGCAGTATTTTTTCACAGTTATTCAGATTATATTAGATAGATATTTAACATGGATATAGTTAAGGTATGATCTTACACATTCAATACTAAAACTTTTCAAATCTTCAGTTAGATACGGTATAATAACCTGTTAAATGTGTGAATTTCTTGTTCACCAACATGTACAAAAATCACACGAGGGCGGTATCGCTCACACGAGTAGGTACCCGAATAACCAGTGTGATAAGGCGAAGAAGGAAAACTTTCCATTACAATCTCTTTTGTCTAAAGTTATTCTTAAACAAAAACAGGGATGTAGGTTTATGTACGACTCACTCGTGGTAACAAAACACAAACCAGTATCTCGGCATAAATGGATAAATGAGATAAATATGGTTAACTTTGATTGGCAAAAGACGTATAGTCTACCTTTTAAAGTTACAACAGATCCAAAACTACAGTGGTTACAGTACAGAATCAATCACAGAATCTTAGGAACTAATCATCTTTGTTTCAAAATGGGTATTGTACATGATAACCAATGCTCCTTTTGTCATAGAGCTTCAGAAACTATTTTACATCTGTTTTACGAATGCCCATTTATAACCACATTCTGGTTAAATGTTAGAAATTGGATTCAAAGTAAATGTTCATCAATCATATTAGGTGCAAACTGGACAAATACTGATATTTTATTTGGCAATAGACTGTTTCCAGATGTACTTAACCTTGGCCTTATCTCATGTAAATCATATATTTATTCCTTTAAAATGAAAAATGTTTTGCCAAACCTGGAAGGACTGAAAAAATGTATTAAATACTTATTTAAAGTAAATAAATACAATGCAGTTAAAACTTTTAAGTTACAAAATTTCGAAAGTCAATGGAGACATTTCCTCCCGCTGATAGATTAGAAATTCTTTGAAAAGATATTATTGTGGTTACTGTTATACCAGTTTTATATAAATGCTTCTTTTTATACCTTTTATGCGCTTATATAAAAAGATTCAAAGTTAAAGCGCTTCTATATTATTTGTACCAGTTTAAAAATAGGTTGCCCACTCCCTCCAAATAAACACCCGTCACACAGATAGAAGACTCACGCGCTAAACCCCCTTGCCTTTCTATTTTCTTTTCCTTTATATATTTTTTGTTGTTGTTCTTCTTTTTCTTTTTTTCTCTCTCTCTTAAACTCTCTTAAACTAGGCGAATAATTCTATTGTCTTAAACAAACTGAAGATACTGATATTCACTGTACTATATAACCTGACCACTGGCAAAATATTCTTTCTTAGTACGTAGTCTTAGAATGGATTAGGTAAATTAGAAAAGGCATGAGTAAATTGTTATTAAGAATTAAGAAATATTATAAAGAAAATTTAAAAGAATAAAATTAACAAATTTTGTTTTATATTAATCTTTTAACTTTTAACACAGCCCTACAAAGCGGAACAACTTAGTCAGAAAATATGTATCGTTAACAATAGCTTTTATCTCCCTTCAGTTATCTTGTTTATAAGTAGGAATAGCTATAGCATTAGATGATATCTTTGCTGGCAATAGAATATTCACGACTGTTGTTGTTGTTATTCACTGACTTTGTCACTATGTATTATGTGCAGTCATATGTTTGTAATTCTACATATTATGCTATTGATTTACTGAACAATTTATGCTGTATTATGCTAACATGTAAAAGGAGTTCTTCTGGAAATAAAATATAAATTACAAAAAAAATAAACCACTACTATCAATTCTAACTACATTCAAGTGTGGTATAATACAAAAGACATTATGATATAATTGCAGTGACCTGTACAAAAAGTACACAAATTTGCCCGTGAAATGTTTAGGTATAACTCACTTTTAATACAATTTTAGAACAAAACAAACCTATGGGGCATACTTTACAATTCAAAGCAGGATATGACATAATAACAGTATCAAGTGTTCAGTACATAAAACTTAGTTGAGCATTAAACCAAGGGGTATGCATTTAACATATTTTTCCTTTCTTTCACTGAAAGTATCCATATTTTGCTAAATTAGGAATAATGGTATATGATGTTGAACTCATTAAAACATTTGATTTATGTAAATTTGGGTCTGTATAAAACTTCCTAGGAATATAATTTTCTCTCAGAGCTAAAAGATTTGGACAGACTAATACAAAATGGTATTAGGTTCTACGTCCTTTTTACATAACTTAAAAAAGTGCTTCCCCAACAACATTCTGATATCTACCAGTTTCAATATCATGGACAGAAATTCTTAAAATTGAGAGAGCTCGTCTATACTTTCTCTCAATTACAATTGATAGATAATATTCATGTTTGAATATACTTTTAAACTGAAACGCTTTGGGCTTGGTTGTAAAGAAACTTCCCATTTTTGACGGTATTGATCTTTTAATCTCTGGTCAAAACTGTTCATAAAAGAATTCTCATTATCAACCATCTGGGCTGCCCAAACATACCCAAAAACCGTTAGAAGATAATAAGTCCCTTACACCTGTACACTATTTAACTTGTCCGCAATTGTCAAGATACTTCAACATAAGATTAACTAATCTTGTATCTCTCATTTGTAATAGTTTAATCCAATATCTTAAACATCTTTTAGCAGCATTGATAAATGGAGGGAACCTTCCACAGTCGCCCAAAACAGCTAAACTTGCCGAGTGTTTACTAACACACATGTATCTCTTGCATGCATAATGCTGTACAGCTTCAGCTGAAGAATCAGCATGTATTCCACAGATTTCTGAACCATATAATAGGATTGGGCTTATTTTAGTATCAAAAATATTAAAAAACACTTTACGCGGGAGTTGACTGTACTCATATAGTTTAGATAATACAGAGATTAAAACTCTTTTGGCTTTCAAAGCTTGCTCACTTGCCATTCTGTTAAGGGATAGCTGTGATGATAAGGTTACGCCTACATAACAGAAACTACTTACAACTTCCAGAACTTGACCATCGTAAAACCATTTTTCTTGTTTAGAAAATGCCCATCCTCTTTTGAAAACCATTATTTTGGACTTCTGTTGATTAACTTTTACTTTTTTCTCATCACAAAAAGTTTTTAGTAAATTTATTAGCTTTTGAAGTCCAACAACTGTATCGGAAGTCAGTGCAAGATCATCAGCAAATAGCAACGATAATATTTCAGTTGTGTCAGGGAATAACTGTATACCCCTTATGCCACTATTTTCTATCAATTTTACAAGTTCATCAATAAATATTAAAAACAAAATCGGGGATGCTAAACATCATTGCTTTAGACCCATTGGGCAGTTGAAATAGTCTGTCAAACCTTCATGTGTTCTGACACAAGCTTCTACAGATCGATACATACCAATAATTGCATTGTACAGTTTACCTAAGAGCCCCCCCCCCCCCCCCCTTCCCCAAAGTTTGGCTCTTTTAATCAAGTCAAAACATTTCATAAAATCAATAAAACAATATACATTTTCCCACCCGGTTTGGCTAGCTGTCTATTTATAACTACTTGTAAAATTAACACACTATCTGTTGTAGAGTAATCTTCACGGAACCCGGCTTGTGGCTCACCAAATTTATCATATAAATTTACATAAAAATTTAAACGCGTCGTTAAAATACTAGTATAAATCTTACTGAAGATATTCAACAAGGAGATTCCCCTGAAATTATCAGGTGAATTAATATTTCCCTTTTTATGAACAGTAACAATTATTGACTTACACCAAGATTCTAGGTACGATCCTGTATCATACAGTCTATTAGATAATTTACTAACTAACGGCAACAATAAGTCGATACCGTTAATAAAGAATTCAGGGATAAAGTTCTCTTCACCCGCGCTTTTACCACGTTTCAGTGACTTTACTGCTTTTAGAATTTCTTCATCAGTAATTTCAGAATTGAATACAGAGTCTTCTATATCATTTTCAATTATATCTATGGGAAGGAAATCCTCTGTTTCAAAACTATCGCTAGCATCTGTATCAAATACCTTTTCAAAATGATTCTTCAAGTCAGTCAAAGAAATAGAACTTATTGTTTGGATTTTTTTATTACTCCGTTTCTTTAGTTTATTCCAGAATGACTTCGGACTATTTGAAGAGTCGATTAATCTATTCAATTGTTCATTTTTGTATTCATTTCGTTTTTGGTCGCAGGTATTTTTGAATTCCTTTTTGGCTAATAAGAAGGCTTCTAAGTTTTTGTCATTTCTTTCTCGTCTAAAGCTACGTAACGTTTTATTTTTAATGTACTTTAATGTTCTACATGTAGTACCAAACCAACCCGGCTGCTTGTTAAATTTATGTTTTGTTGACTTTGCACAACAACGGCCACTCGTGTACAATGTATATCATTGAATTTTGATATAATTTGTGTCAAACTTTTGGAGAAATCTGCTACTTCAGACAAAAATTGATTTATGAAACTAGGAGTCGAAATATTAGACAAACACTCCCGGTATTCGAGTGTATTTGTTTCTGTGAAGATGTATCTCTTTCGTGTTATTCGTATTGTTTGGTGTCTTTGATCTGTAGCAGTCTCTTTAACTTTACAGTCTAGACGGAAATTTAATGGTAGGTGGGAAGATTTTGATCTGTTTCTACATTAAAGTTACTCAATGAATTAAGAACTCCATCTGGGTAAAACATATAATCTGGGTATTTACTTTCACTGTTTTATCATCCACTTACCCACGACACATGACAGATTGTACCAAAAATGATGAAAAATTGATTGAAACACATGTGGTCTGGAAGTTGCTCTTCAACGAGAAGGTGATTGCCCCCCCCCCCCCCCCCCCCCCCCCACCCCACTTGCGATCAAGTGACTAAAGTCATAGAAGTACATTTAAAGTTCCTTAGCCTATGCAAGTATTTTTCAAAGTTAAGAAAGTACCATTGAAGTTCTACTTAAATTCCCGTTTGTTTGTTAAAGATTCTAAAGTATCTACACAGTCCTCAGTACTTCTTTGGCAGTCCCATGTACTAAAGTGGAGCTGATTAAATCCCCGGAGACTTTAAGTGAAGTATGATTCAGAAGTACAATTGAAGTCTCTGGGACTTAAGGTGCAGCACGTCTATGTGATTGAAAGTACCTTTTAAGTTCATCAGGTGTATATGAAGCAGGGGGCTTATCTGAAGCCTGTGCTTCTTTTGTGGCTGGGAAGCCAACCTTCAACGAGTTCGCTCTTAAGACTTATGTTATGATTTTATCGTAATGTAGACGCACAGCTTTAAAGATTGTCTTTGGATGAAGATTCAGTTTAACGCTGATTAGATAATACGTGCAGGTGCTACATGGTCTTTTACTACCTGTACATCGCGTGGTTTTAAGATACATCCTCGCGAAAATCTGTGGAACATGCTGTGTCCGAAATACACCGGTTTCAATTAAGTAAAAAAGACAGGGGTGCTTTTGGTTAAATTTTAACCTGCATTTTATGTTATGCAAGACTCGGCACAGATTCTCATCATGACCTTTCATATCTTTAACAAAGATAATGCTACATCTCAACATTTTACTGTTGCAGCTACTTGACACTCCTTTTGAAAAACACGGTAATATGCAAGCTTCGTGCAGGAATGTTTTCAAAATATCATCCCTGCCTCCGAGCAAATCACGTCACAATGGTAAACCATGTGATCTGAAAATGGCGACACGCTTGGCAACGCCAGGTAAGTCGAATACTTGCCATAATCTATATTCAAATTGACATTTATGCCACCAACTTTGAGAACATTATGAAAGTATTCAATCTTTTTAACGTTTTCCTGTGAGCGACTTTTAAAATTATTTGAATGTACTCAAAATACTGTCAAATAATTTCATTGTTTATATTTTAGCAGGTGCGCGTCACAATACCAGACAAAAAGAGTTTAATTTAGTATAACTGCCATGAGTTTTGTTCGTATTACAAGCAAAATATATAATAGTTAACTATTGAAATATAAACTTTGTTCAGCAAAATTTAAAAATGAAAAAAAATAAAATATTCTTGGCCAAAATTATATGTGATGGCTGCGTCTACTTACCGACAGAGGAAGTAACACTGTGTTAGAGTTTGGGTTATATCAATGGATTTCGATACAATTTCGTCTAGATATGTTTTAGTATTTTCATTTAGCTGACTCGCCAAGCTTCATAAAATCGACACAAACTGTAATAAGTTAGGCTTAGTTAGGGATCTACTTTTCAGATTATATTTACTTCACAACAGCGGGTGTTAAGTGCTGTGTGGCGGCCGTAAAAAGTCGCCCCGACTTCATCTCAGTGTTGTTATATTTTCTGGTCCTTCGGGATCATTGATTTCAATTCATTTAGATTTGAAGATTGAATACTGCTTAAGCCGGTGCTAGGGGGCGTGGGCAGTGTTGCATTTTCCATTACTGCTCATGAACAGACTCAATCAAACCGAGTCTGCAATTTTCACTGTTTGCATTGTTCTCGGTGCTTCCGAGGGATCTACCTTTCAGATTATATTTACTTCACAACAGCGGGTATTAAGTGTTGTGTGGCGGCCGTAAAATATCGCCTCGTCTTCATCTCAGTGTTGTTACATTTTCTGGTCCTTCGGGATCATTGATTTCAATTCATTTAGATTTGAAGATTGAATACTGCTTAAGCCGGTGCTAGGGGGCGTGGGCAGTGTTGCATTTTCCATTACTGCTCATGAACAGACTCAATCAAGCCGAGTCTGCAATTTTCACTGTTTGCATTCTTCTCGGTGCTTCCGAGGGATCTACTTTTCAGATTATATTAACTACTGGTACAATTGGTGCACACCAGTGTGACCTGATAAATCTGCTTTTTTAGGTATTTCCTCCTTGGGCAACAATTTAAATAGATTGCAGCTCGCAGTATTAACACCGAGTTTAAGCATCAGGTTCAAGTTTGATCTGAATATGCTCAAGTGTACAAACTATATTAAGTCGATTCTTACGAAGACATTGGCGACATTTAATCGATATACTTAACACGGCACTTCTACTATAAAGGCTAGTTTGTGTATCTAATATAGATACTCTAACCAGATATTTTTCAAAATGTTTCGGAAACGAAATAGACCTTATAACAGATTCGACCACATAGCGCTTATGTTTATTTTTTCAAGGACCTTATTACTAAGCGCCACAGTTAATTGTGCATAGAAAGTACTCACTGTCAGAGTATTCCGTACCACTGATCACTAGTTTCCATACTTATCACAAGCATAGTTTTTCTTACATTTTCTACACTTTTGACGGATAGCTTGACAGCGGCCCTTTTGTACACATTTGCCGTTAAGTGTGTGCACGGCTAATATCTCTAATCCACAAGTACGAAAGGTGCTGCAAGATGCAGCAAAAGGAAACTCCGTGCCAAACAAAGCAGTGTACGTGGTACCGATAGAACAGGAGATGATATAACGGTACTGGTGTCTTTGTGGTAGACTCTAGGCAAACATACAATATGAAGGGGTTTCATGAATGTTGGCGAAAAATATTGCTTTTGTAGTGACAGCAGGATTTTTTGTCGTGTTTAGTGACCAACTTATTGACTCATCATGACCTATATGCAAAATCGACCTTGATAAATTATTCTAAGTTTCGGTATATGGAACAAAAGTATTGTATACACAAAGTTATTCTTAAATTCAGACTTACGTAGTTGTTCATCCGAAATGACTGAGTTTTAAACTTAGCTCAGATGTTATCAAGACCATTATTCTGATAAATATCTAATCAGGAATGTGGGCTCTATATGATACTTTCAAGTTAAATGAGGAAGAAATAAGATGTACTATGAATGAAACACAACAAACATCATTTTATACCACGTAGGGGCATGGACTCACAGTTTAAAAGGAAAAAACAATGTAGCTATTTAGATTACTAATTGGCATAACTTAATATTGAACTATAATGTCTTACAAAAGTAAAATTAAGGACGTAAATATCGTCTTTGGGAAAATTAAAAAGATTTTATGAAAAACACTTACAACACATGTCAGGATTTTATGTTTTATTTGTGTTTGCGAAAGTTACTATTTCAGTTTTAAAAGGTTAAACTATAAAAGCATTAAAAAGTTGATAATAATAAGTGTTTATGAAATACATCTGGGATGACGATAAGTAACTCTAAAAACGACTGTTAAAGAAATAGTACGTTAATTACCAAGGACGTAAACAACTGCATAAAAATGTGGATCACCTATATCATTATCTAGTGTAATGTACACGTAAAACAGAATGGCTCGGACAGTTCACACCTTGAAGCACGTCTGTTTTTTGCCATTTTTATCATTAAACAATTTTGTATAAAAGAGCCTCTTATGAAATATTGTCGGAAGATAAAATCGTAATGTCTTTAGCGCTGACTGATTTACCAAGTGCACAAGGAAGCTACCTAGCGCGTTTAACAAATGTGAAAAAGGTTGCCCGATTTGTCTGTCCTTGTGCTAATCGCAAACTGGTTATTTGCGCGTAACATTTGTGCAGCTGCTGCCAATATTATTACGCAAACGGTAATTATTGCAACACACTGAACAAAATATTTGGATATGCTTACATTTAAAATAATTTTGGTAAGCAATGAATATGTGCTTGAGAAATGCATGTTTTGGAGTTTATGGAAAAACACGCTTATTAATACTGTTTCTTTCTGGCGTATTTATCAAACTGAAAACGAACGAAATTTTCTACGTTATGTCCGACAAAAATTGTTTTCTTTTCTGCTCTTTGATTTCTTTCCTGCTTCTTTTCTTCTAGTGAAACCTATTTTTCTCGTTTGTGTTTTTAAATCCGATGCTATTATTATGGGCTAAGTCAGACATTTGAAATAAAAATTTGAAATTTTGCATATCGAAAGGAAAAAATGTCATTTACGACACACATTGCACTCACAATTATAGGCCTAGCTAGAGAAAAGGAACCAGCTAGGGTACCATCTGGTCTAGTCGCATAATGGCAGTTAATTGGGCACTATTATTTTCATATTAGATGGCCATCCAGGTATTTGCTAGTGATATTTTTGTTGAAATTCCATTGTGGATGTATTGCTGACATTCTAGTAGAACAACTTGAGGGTGGGCTATATTTTGTGAAGTAAAACCCAATGACAGCAAGAGTAGTAATATGGGTTCACGACCGGGTGGGTCATTTTTGATGTAGTTTTACAGTAAACAAATATGACAGGAAAATCATTCTTAGAAAATACAATTTTTGACTTCATCCTAGCCAATGCCAGTGAGGCAATACATCGTTTCTTCGCTTGTCCTGTGACACGTTCTGAGAGTCTAGTCCCTAAAGCTTAATCTTCTATCTTTCCGTTGCATTTTGTCTGACAATTCTTTATATAATATTCTCACAATAATCGCGTCCATTATTTGGGTCATCTTTGAAAGTTACACACTTACAGCCATTTGGTTATCTCATATTTATTAATCTTTTTCTATTCTCTTTGAAGTTTTGTTTAATGTACAGCATCCAAATTGAAGGATTCATGATATCTTCGAATTCAATACTAATTGACTAAATTAAGCTAGACACTCAATTTTAATGTTAGATTTTCTAGATACAGTCCCTGGCTCGCGGATTTTTCAAAGTCCGTGCTTCCCCGCGATTGGATCCAAGCGCAGACAATTTTATGTACCGCGGGGATGCGCGTTTTTTCTTTCCTGTATCCCCGTAATATATTGTACAGCTTCCACCGCGACCGTAACAATAAATCGGTTGCAGTGTGTATTGCGATGACATATCACAGCACACCGCGGTGAAGTACCGGTGGTTCGCGGTGAATTGCGGTGGATCGCTGCGATTTACAGGTAAGAGAATGACAACACCAATGCTACATACGATGTAGAATGCATATAAACTGACTTATGAGTTAGAGGAAAAGGGAAGTAAATGACAATTCATCATCTTTGATAATAATAATGAAAACGGCCATATCAGTGTAATTGATATTATCTTTATATTTATATACAAAACTTACAAAAGAATGGTTAAATGATTTTATCATAAATGTACAATCATAGCTATTGAAATATAACATAACAGGATAAAATCAGATTATTGAGTTTCACCTGTACAAGAAAAGTCACACTGATATTTGAAAATATGAATGAATAATGAAGGTAAACCTTACCTATCAATTTTAAAGTTCCTGTCTCAGAAATAGTTAGAAATTTATTAGATTACGGGTATGTATGCAGTTGCATAAACAGCAAAACGAGCGTTTATAGGAGCTTTCGTATTAAAGTCAATTTTTTGCTAGAGTAGGCATATATACTACAATTAAATTTACAATAACTTACCAAAAGCAAAGCAACATAATTACAGCATTTACATTAAATTTTGACAATCAAAGACATATTTTAACTTAACATTTTAGTTAGTATAATAATATTATGAGACAAAATAAACTTAAAAGTTTACAAGATAAGGAATGTTTTAAAATAAAGGGAAGTAATACAAAAATGCCTAACTACCATTATAGAGGAGAATGATATATACATATTAAATGTACCTTCAGATACCAAATAAATGATGCTTATCATTATACGCGGATATAATGTGTTAACTGTAATACTAGTACAAAACGTAAATAAATCCAGCTGTCTATATTACTTATCTTCCATCTGAAATGTTTGACCACTCCAGTCCTTTGATATATCGGTATGCCTTAATTCTGCTCTCTTTTAGTTATCATTGCATAATTTGATCGTTGAAACTTCGACAAGTTACTAATAAACAAAATTATAAGGAAACGAAAACTAGCAGCGAACAATAATGACTTACATGTTATATTTTATTTAAACTAGATATTACGTGTTAAAATTGTGATGAAGTTTTCCACTGTAAAAATGTAATTAGTGTTCAAATTGACATTGATATACGTAAATTGCAACTATGACGCAATTCTTCCAATTTCTGTAGTCAAAATTCTAAATGTGGTTAGGAAAACAGTGTCAGGTAATTAATCTCCCAAGTGCATTTGCCACTTAAAATTCCAGGGCGGTGCTATGTTCATACTTCATTTATATTTGTGTATGTCTGTTACTTCTTTGTTATTATTTTCGCATTCGTTTGTACAAATGTGTACATGTATTTAATCGCTGTGAACATATTACATTCACACATGTCCCTCTGCCCATGTGGAGAGCTGTATGGGTGGCTGCATTCTTAGAATGTGGCTTTTTCTGTCTGATTTTTGTAATTTGTTTCTTTATTATCACCCTTTATTAGAACGCTGAAAGGTAGCGTTTGATGTTTTGCGACCAGGTTTTCTGTGCAGAAATATTTCATTGCATATGTTATTAGCTATGTCAAAAGATGGTCTGTGCCCTAGCACAAAATGTGTTATGAAGAAAACGGAAAAAGAAACACAAGTATCGTGTACCAAACCAGACTTACTTTTGACTGTATACAGGTATTTTCTATTGTGAATTTCAGCCAGTTATGACAACGAAAAGTTGTAGACTTGTTGATGGATTGTTAGAATATTTTCAGGTCATCTTAATTGACATCATAAAAGCAACAGTGTCCTGTAAAAAGTAAAGTATGAATTTTGAAAAAAAAAATCGAAAATTTTCATAGGTCAAAACTAGATAAAGTATTCATAAACAAGAGCTCCTAGAACACGAAGTGCCCCTTGATGCATTCAGTAACTGCACAAGGAACAAAAATTATTTGATCACTGTTCACTGGATATTTGACGTACTGACCTCAAATCAATGATTATATCTTACATCTGAGGCATATGCTGACACTCAGACAACATCAAAAATGACATTTTGAGCGATTTGATGAAGTTCCAAAATTATCAATGTACCCTTGGTCCGTTACGTACCCCTGTGGGATTTCTGTTTATCCAGAGCTCAAAATATTTTTTCATAGATTAAAAGCTGACATGCTGTACTAAAGCCCAGGTAATTTCAATTCGTAATAAAGTGCTGAAAATTGGCTCCCCAATAGCAAAAAAAAAAAAAAAAAAACGAAGTCCAGGCGCATACATTTAGACGGGGTGACTCCTGCGCGTGACCCCTGACTATCTACGAATCAAAATACGGCTTTCGTTTTCAAGTTTAGCATTTCTACTTTCATTTTATTTACTTCCGGAAATAGCTGAAGGTCGAGTGACGTCATTTTCTGTGTTGTCAAAAACATACATATGCCTGGCGAGATTGCATAAATATGTGCTGGCCGTCCTAAAGTTATTAGATGTCAATTTTGGTTTTAACGTAAGGCGAGTATCGAGTAGATGATCCTTTAAGGTTTATATCTGGGTGGAATATACATTTGTGTATAACCCGATCCTCAATCGATAAATAGTTATATCTACACCCATTTTGAAAATCAGAGATCACGTAATGAAAATATGTCCCTTATGTAGAGATAGTACCTAAGTTTTTCAAATCATAGGTATGAAGTTAAAAAAACTTTGAAATGAAGACAAATATACATATATTTCTCAAAAATAGATATACAATATTTTAACCAGAAGCATAGAGTTATGAGCATTTAATATTTTCATGTAAAAGAAAATTTTGTGATTAAGGAAATGTAACTCTTCTTGGACATGGAGAGCAGAAACATCAAAGGGACATAATATAGCGAATATTTTCTACTTGGGTGCATTTGATTTAACATTCAACTGTGATCTGGATTTCTAAATAACGATCCATGATACTCTGTGCTAAAAATATAGAATAGCTGGAAGAGTCCTTTAACAGAAAAAAGATGCTGTAGCAGAATGAAAATTGTTAAGCTCTAACTGTGACTCGAACCCAGGACCTCTCACACCTAAGGCAGACACTCTACCACTTCCCTATAACAGCAGTAGCTATAGCTAGGCAGTTTATGTGCACCGATTACATTACGTGAACTGGAACAGTTTTGTGACAATAACACATAACCGGCCTACTCCGAATAATCGGTGTATTTGCTTTGTTACCTAACGGCAATTTTCGTGTAAATAATACATATAATCTAATGCTGCAAACGTTTTAATCGGTCAAAACTGCCCAAATTTCTCTGACGTGTTTTTTAGAGTATGAACTTACTAACTGGTAGTACCAGAGAAATATAACTTACACTGAATCTTATATTTTTGCCTTTTTAGCAGCTGGCGAACGGCAAAGACAGTGGGATTTGTCCAAATATAAGCAATTACTTTACCAGTTTCGACAGGATATCAATTGATAGGAAATTACAGTTACAAACTAAATACCTTTCTACAACACATGGAGTCATTAGCATTCACTGTCAATCAGTATTATGACTAAGATCGACGATCATTCATTCATTCAAATAATTCATAGACAGAGTCCGTTGTTTACATTTTTAATCGTAACCGGTGCTCTTGTAAAAAACACTTTTTTTGAAAAATCGAAGAATGCGAAGAGCTATGGTACGGTCTCTACCTTATGCGCTTCCGTATATTTTATCTTCAGTCCGCCCATACAAGGTATGTTTCTATTGTCCTTCACACAATAAGTAAATCCGGCCAATGGGCGATGGTTAGTCAGGCAGAAAATAAACGTGTGTTATGTATATAAAAATCGAAAGAAAAGTTCAAATATACACAAATTTTACTCACAGTTTTCTATTTAACTATCCAAAATGTCCAGCTTTTAGTATCACATGAGAAAAGAGCGTATTTTCCCTATTAACGTGATGTAAAAATGTTCTCAATAAGTCCAGTATTATCCGTTAAAATGTAAAAATTCCGAGAGCTCAAAAAACCATGCCGCCGGGTAACCAGTTCACTCAGAGCTTTTGTATCAATGATGTTCAAATGATTGAGATTGTGATCTCAATAATTTCAGGACCATGCAAATCACTCACTATTTTAAACTGTTTATACACATGGTATTAACGATGTCCAACTTAACTTTATTTGGGCTGGAACTACTATACCTGACCGTTTTGTTTTAAGTTCCTATTAGACTATTTCTTTGAATCAACAACATGCAAGTCCTATCGTATGGATGTTCAGTCTGTCTTCTTAATAAAACTTGAAACCAAAATATATTTGCCCCGACTCCTTGATGCTCAGCTCATGTATATACTATCACTTATAGCATTCACCTACCATGAAGGTATGTCCATGATGCATTGGCTTCACTTCGCCATTAACGCTGAGCCTTTATATATTTATGCTATCGTCTGTAGTATTCAACTACCATAAAGTATAACTAATATGCCTCGTCTATATACGTCTTGATTAAAACGAAATAATAATTATGAATCTTTCACTCAAAATCGCTGCAATAATATGCCACAGACACCTATTATGTCGTGATCGCAACAATCATATTTGAGATGAACACTCCATTGACAGGGGTTCAGAAGACTTCCGGATATCAATTTTCATTGGTCATGTCGTTTAGTACTGAAGCTGACAGAGATCAAGACCCCAGAACAATATTCTAATCAAATACCTGAACTTGTTTTCTTTCCGAAACTGAAGACTTTTAGTTAAAGTTCGTTCTGATTGTTGCTATATATATAAGTCATTTCTGGTTTAAATTCTTAAAAAGTATTTTACAATAAGTATTTTCTGGATTGTGTATAGAATAATGTGTAATCTACTATGCAAAGGAGAAAAGCCTCAAACTGTCCATTATGTGAAAGAATGGACAAATCAAGGTGCAACGCGCCGAGATTGTCCATTCTTTCACATAATGAATAGTTGAGGCTTTTCTCTGACTCAAAGACCCACCTCGACCTAGTGACCTACTTTTTTCACCCACAAAATCTTCACGAAAACCATTCTTATAATAAGGGTAATATACAGCTATAAGACCCTTCCTGAATAAATGTGTTTTGAAAACTTTATCTGCAAACTTATTCAGTCAATCTCTTTTCAGCATAGTTTAAAAGTATACATGAATAACTATCTTATACTATAGAAACAAAATGTGATTGAAATTTAACTAGATACACTAATTTCTATACATACTGCTACAGTAATTCAATAAAATGTTAAGACATTAAACACATTGTCTTGGCCTAATATATGTCACTGTCAATTTGTCACGAAATACTTGTATATCTCTTTTTTTCATGCAAATCATGTATAATTACCATCATGGAAATACAAAAGAAATTTTGTGGTGCGTCTTTAAAACATGATCCTCACGAAAAAGTCAAGATTGTCGTGATATTATATTCATTGATTTGTGTCTATGAATTGAAGTAAAACAAGTAAAACGGAGTTAAAATTCAATTGCATATAAGAAGATTTTTTAAAACTTTTATGCTATCTAGTGCTGTTTTTCTTTTTAGAAAAATTTAAAATAGATCTCGTTTTGTTATATTTTAATGTTTTGAAGAACCTTGACAAAACTAAAATTTAACTTGGCCTTATGATATATGCATGGGTAGTTGCTCATGCTTTTGCAGTTTTATATAGATCAAGTAATGTAATGTAATACACTGATGGGTCCAGGTGAAGACACTCTAAAATGTATGTATATATTTTCAAATATTACTCAGCATTTGTAATCAAACAATGAAACAGACATGCCGAGAAAATGCTATTTGCCATAAAAATCGTTTCTTATTTTCTTAAGTTATGAAAATGAAATATAATTTGAATTTATTTCTGCCTTTGCAGTTCTGTTTTTAATAAGTTCGGGAGGAAAACCACTCTGTTTGATTTGAAAAAATTCTACAACAGCATGTATGCATTTTTCTTCTCTTCTTTAAGAACCAAGCAAAAATATGTATCATTCGAAAGGGCTCCCTGGATAAAAGAAGGAAGTTCTTGAGTGTTGAAGTTTCTGGAAGACGTCTTTAATCATAATATATCTTAAGCAAATGTACTTTTGAAAGGAAATATCATGAAAATTGCAAAATTGTGTTTTACAAAAACATTACAAACGTTTTACTTGTACTTTTCACTTTTATGACTGGTATGAGAAACTCCTAACATCAAACATAACTACATTTGCAATTTTTGATTCATCTAGTGTTTACAAAACAGACAATGGAATTTTTACATCAATCTTCAAACTAAAAAAGTCGAAGAGATTCATTAGGAAAAATGTCTTATCCCTCAATTATGAGACATCATTATTATAATAAAATTACCTTTATCACATTACATAGAGATCTATACTCGTTATGACAGCTTCATTTCTCGTTTTTACGAGAACACATTTCTTAATTACAATAAATTATATCGCTATTACAAAAAATCGTTCTTATTGCGTTATTACGAGATATTCTATCATTATTACAAGAAAATTACCCGTATACCCGTATCACATAATTAAAATATCTTTAAATGACGACTTCATATCTCGTTTTACGAGAAAATATTTCGTTATTACAATAAATAATATCGTTGATACAAGAAAATTGCATCGTCATGATAAGATCATTACGGTGAAATTTTCTGGTAATACCGAAACGTGTAGTAAAACTTTCGGATATTTGACTTCTTTTTCTTTGTCTTTGTAATAGAAAGGTGAATTTGCACATATCTGGGTAGGACCTTAATAAATGTCTTTTATGGCAAAAAAAAAGAGAAAATACACGAACACTGCATAAGAAATGCGGGTATGCAGTATTTGAAAAATAAAGGAAAATTATGTTTTCGTACATTACGTTGCCTATTTTCAGCTGAAAATGCCAAACCAAGTGTATTTCTGCGATACTTTTCTATCACGATTTAGGGGAATACAAAGAAGACTTCTAATTTCTAACGGTTGAAGATTGGCATATTCTTTGATTTTAATTTTACTGATAATCTGGTGGCCGATTTGGGTCAAAGTCATACGTTCCCCATCAGATTTTTTATTACAGCTACAATTCTACAATTTCTGTAAAGCGTTGCAGTTTACATTTTAAAACACTTGAATTTCATAGGTTGATATACTCACACCTTTCAACGCACAAGGTTATTGCTATGCATGTCCATTATTAATCTGTAACTGTTCATTCTTAAAGTATCCATTATTTTAAGAATGGACAGTTACAGGTTAATGATAGGCAGGTATATAGTAAATTAATCATGTGTATAGAGCGGTATCGGTACAATAACGTAAATAATGAACAAAACTAACAAAGGATTACGTCACAACCGTGTTTTAAAATTATAGCAATGGTAATAACGCATTAGCTGTGCTTGTGCATCTCGTTATTAATACATTGACAATATAAATAGTTCTGACATTCTGTGTCATGTTATTTGTATGCGTGAGTTGAATATCCAGGCTCCTGAATAACGACTTTTGGTAAAATAATCTCTAAAAAAGAAAGATGTAAAACGTTGCAGGAAAACACTTTGCAAGATTAGTACAATTATTCTTGATACAGATCAACAATAATTTAACAATGTGAAAAATACATAAAGTAAGTCCTGTATTTAAAGATCACAGCAATTTATATTATACACCAAAAGAAAGAACTCCAAGGTAACTAAAGATATATAATACTTCAAACAGTTTCTGCTACCGCCTTACTTCATGATAAATGCAAACTTCCACCGGAATACTCACGGACAATCCCTGCTTCAAAATTTATCGATGAAACAGTAGGGGTTTTAGAACAAGCTGGCAGTAGGTTGCATTTTACATATAAACGATTACATCTGCAGCCATCATTTTCAGTATTTAGATCATTTCAGTGATAGGAAAACCAATAGTAGTATAATAAGTCTTTTTACCAAGTGTCTAAAGTATTGATATGCTATGTTTATTTAGCCCAGAGTGTGTCAACAAAAATAATACGTGTTCTTATTTGATAAACAGTTGAAATGAATTTAGACTTCCTTTACTTTCTTATTCATGCAATGTTCGCCTACGTTTTGCTGTAAAAGTAATGCATATGTAAGAATATGTCTGAATTGTGTTTGATATGTTCGAAGTTCACACTTTAGTGCTCATAGTACCGGTCATGAAAGATAATCCATTAAGTTTAAATAACTGTTGGCCCTTATTTCTATCCAGCTTGCTTACTGAATAATTTAAACGGACAACTTTTCAGTCTGAAATAAGTTTTAGCGGATTTAAAGAAAAGAGAGAAATCATCTAAAATTCTAGATCAACTTTCGGCAACTTTGAGGCAAAGCATCAAAATTCTACTTGTCACATTTTATAACATTTTGACAAACAAGAAGTGGCCACCCATGTAACCTATATCATGTCTAATTTTGCGAAATAAGTATACAGTTGTGTATGGAAGCGTTATTTGAACCCCGATTATAGTTGTGATACATGTTTCTTACTACGTTGCCGTTATTGCCTATTTTTATAAAAAAAAAGCTGCTTATGGTTAGTCATTTGTAGTGAATACAGGATATTTCTGTTTGGTTCCTCGTGACACTGACACAGGTATAAGTCATATGGCGACTTGAATACAGGACTGGTCTAAAAAGATTGTTTTAATCAATACAATTATTGTCCTAAACCAAAAGTCTAACTCGTTTTCTTATAAATGATATGCGCCGAAATGTTCTTGATGTACACTCATTGTTCACATCCCTAAAATCATCAAAACTATTCTTTATGAAATTAAAATGACGGTGACATGTGACGAAACGGCGAGATCTTATGAGTTCGAATGGCGCGGAGCAAAAACTCAATGTATAGAGAGCTCTAATAAAGTCTAAAATAAACTATTATTTATTTCCTATTCTGCGACCGACACGGCAAAAGGTCAAGTAAAAGTCTATTTCTTGTGCTTCTTGAATTTCGTTTTGGTTATTATACAAGTTTGAAAACTTTTGGGAAACATAAAAGTGGCAGTAAGATTTGTATATGTATAATTTAGTTTTATTCTTTGTTTTCCAATTATTGTCAACATAGCGTTTGAAATATTTCTTGAAGTTGATAAAAATTGTCCTCGGCCACCTTATTTTGAACTATGTTTTGACCTAAGGTTTAGGGATTACAAAACTTTTAAATGATAACAAAGATTTGCAATAGACGTAACAGGCCCTTTTGTATTTTGTCATAGTCTTCCATGAACAGGCTCAATCAAACCATGCCTGCAACATTTTCGTTTTTGTCGTGTTGAGCGACCTGTAAGGTTTCTACTTTTTCTATTTCAGTGTCTGTAGTAGGCTTTTATTAGGCATAGTAGGCACTTTCTATTTATTTTTATCAAACTTTAATAATGCATTTTTAAGGAGGGGTATATTGTTTTGGAGAGGTCGGTCGATCTGTGGGTCGGTGGTCGGTCGGTATGTCGGTCGGTCGTTATGTAGACTAATCGGTTTCCGGATAATAACTCAAGAACGCTTAGGCCTATGATCATGAAAGTTAAAAAAAAAAAGGTTGGTAAAACTAGCGGATGGCCCTATTGATTTTGAGATTAGTATTTCAAAGGTCAAGGTCACGGTAACCCGGAACAGTTAAACGGTTTCCGGACGATATCTCAAGAAAGCTTGGGCCTAGGATCACGAAAATTGATATGAATGTTTATCATAACCAGCAAATGGCCCCTATTGATTTTGAGATCAGTAGATCAAAGGTCACACTGACCTGAAATATTTAAACGGTTTACGGACGATAACTCAAGAACCCTTGGGCCTAGGATCATGAAAGTTGAAAAGGCGGTTGGTCATAACCAGCAAATGACCCCTATTGATTTTGAGACCAGTAGATCAAAGGTCACAGTGACCTGGAACAGTTAAACGGTTTACGGATGGTAACTCAATAACCCTTGGACCTAGGATCATGAAAATTGACAGGGCGGTTGTTCCTCACCAGCAAATGATCCTTTGTTGATTTTGACATCAAGGTCACAGTAACCTGGAGCAGTTAAACGGTTTCAAGGCGATTACTTGAGAAAGCTTAGGCCTAGGATCATAAAACTTAACAGAGAGGTTGATCATGGCCAACAGATAACCCCTATTGATTATGAGTTCAGTAGGTCAAAGGTCAAGGTCACAGTAACCCGGAACAGTTAATCAGTTTCTGGACGATAACTTGTAAACGCTTGGGCCTAGGACCACAAAATTCAATAGGGAGGTTGACCATGACCAGCAGATGACTTCTTTGAGGTCAGTAGATCAAAGGTCAAGGTCACATTGACCCAGAACAGGTCTACGGTTTCCAGATGATAACTCAAGAATACTTGGGCCTAGTATCATGAATGTTGATCATGACCAGCAGATGACCCCTATTTATTTTGAGATCAGTAGGTCAAAGTTCAAGGTGAGAGTGACCTGGAACAGCTAAACCGTTTCCGGGCAATAACTTCAGACCGTTTGGGCCTAAGATTACGAAACTTGACAGGGAGGTTGATCATGACAATGAAATGACCCCTATTGATATTTAAGTCAGTAGGTCAACGATCAAGGTCACATTGACCAAGAACAGTAGAACTTTTTTGCCAAATAACTAGAGATTGCTTTGGTCTTAGATCACATTTGATACGGAGGTCACTTACGACACATAATCATTGATTTGAGGTCAGTACGTCAAATGTCCAGTGAACAGTGATCAAATAATTTTTGTTCCTTGTGCAGTTACTGAATGCATCAAGGGGCACTTCGTGTTCTAGGAGCTCTTGTTTATGAATACTTAATCTAGTTTTGACCTATGAAAATTTTCGATTTTTTTTTTTCAAAATTCATACTTTACTTTTTACAGGACACTGTTGCTTTTATGATGTCAATTAAGATGACCTGAAAATATTCTAACAATCCATCAACAAGTCTACAACTTTTCGTTGTCATAACTGGCTGAAATTCACAATAGAAAATACCTGTATACAGTCAAAAGTAAGTCTGGTTTGGTACACGATACTTGTGTTTCTTTTTCCGTTTTCTTCATAACACATTTTGTGCTAGGGCACAGACCATCTTTTGACATAGCTAATAACATATGCAATGAAATATTTCTGCACAGAAAACCTGGTCGCAAAACATCAAACGCTACCTTTCAGCGTTCTAATAAAGGGTGATAATAAAGAAACAAATTACAAAAATCAGACAGAAAAAGCCACATTCTAAGAATGCAGCCACCCATACAGCTCTCCACATGGGCAGAGGGACATGTGTGAATGTAATATGTTCACAGCGATTAAATACATGTACACATTTGTACAAACGAATGCGAAAATAATAACAAAGAAGTAACAGACATACACAAATATAAATGAAGTATGAACATAGCACCGCCCTGGAATTTTAAGTGGCAAATGCACTTGGGGATTAATTACCTGACACTGTTTTCCTAACCACATTTAGAATTTTGACTACAGAAATTGGAAGAATTGCGTCATAGTTGCAATTTACGTATATCAATGTCAATTTGAAACACAATTACATTTTTACAGTGGAAAACTTCATCACAATTTTAACACGTAATATCTAGTTTAAATAAAATATAACATGTAAGTCATTATTGTTCGCTGCTAGTTTTCGTTTCCTTATAATTTTGTTTATTAGTAACTTGTCGAAGTTTCAACGATCAAATTATGCAATGATTACTAAAAGAGAGCAGAATTAAGACATACCGATATATCAAAGGACTGGAGTGGTCAAACATTTCAGATGGAAGATAAGTAATATAGACAGCTGGATTTATTTACGTTTTGTACTAGTATTACAGTTAACACATTATATCCGCGTATAATGATAAGCATCATTTATTTGGTATCTGAAGGTACATTTAATATGTATATATCATTCTCCTCTATAATGGTAGTTAGGCATTTTTGTATTACTTCCCTTTATTTTAAAACATTCCTTATCTTGTAAACTTTTAAGTTTATTTTGTCTCATAATATTATTATACTAACTAAAATGTTAAGTTAAAATATGTCTTTGATTGTCAAAATTTAATGTAAATGCTGTAATTATGTTGCTTTGCTTTTGGTAAGTTATTGTAAATTTAATTATAGTATATATGCCTACTCTAGCAAAAAATTGACTTTAATACGAAAGCTCCTATAAACGCTCGTTTTGCTGTTTATGCAACTGCATACATACCCGTAATCTAATAAATTTCTAACTATTTCTGAGACAGGAACTTTAAAATTGATAGGTAAGGTTTACCTTCATTATTCATTCATATTTTCAAATATCAGTGTGACTTTTCTTGTACAGGTGAAACTCAATAATCTGATTTTATCCTGTTATGTTATATTTCAATAGCTATGATTGTACATTTATGATAAAATCATTTAACCATTCTTTTGTAAGTTTTGTATATAAATATAAAGATAATATCAATTACACTGATATGGCCGTTTTCATTATTATTATCAAAGATGATGAATTGTCATTTACTTCCCTTTTCCTCTAACTCATAAGTCAGTTTATATGCATTCTACATCGTATGTAGCATTGGTGTTGTCATTCTCTTACCTGTAAATCGCAGCGATCCACCGCAATTCACCGCGAACCACCGGTACTTCACCGCGGTGTGCTGTGATATGTCATCGCAATACACACTGCAACCGATTTATTGTTACGGTCGCGGTGGAAGCTGTACAATATATTACGGGGATACAGGAAAGAAAAAACGCGCATCCCGCGGTACATAAAATTGTCTGCGCTTGGATCCAATCGCGGGGAAGCACGGACTTTGAAAAATCCGCGAGCCAGGGACTGTATCTAGAAAATCTAACATTAAAATTGAGTGTCTAGCTTAATTTAGTCAATTAGTATTGAATTCGAAGATATCATGAATCCTTCAATTTGGATGCTGTACATTAAACAAAACTTCAAAGAGAATAGAAAAAGATTAATAAATATGAGATAACCAAATGGCTGTAAGTGTGTAACTTTCAAAGATGACCCAAATAATGGACGCGATTATTGTGAGAATATTATATAAAGAATTGTCAGACAAAATGCAACGGAAAGATAGAAGATTAAGCTTTAGGGACTAGACTCTCAGAACGTGTCACAGGACAAGCGAAGAAACGATGTATTGCCTCACTGGCATTGGCTAGGATGAAGTCAAAAATTGTATTTTCTAAGAATGATTTTCCTGTCATATTTGTTTACTGTAAAACTACATCAAAAATGACCCACCCGGTCGTGAACCCATATTACTACTCTTGCTGTCATTGGGTTTTACTTCACAAAATATAGCCCACCCTCAAGTTGTTCTACTAGAATGTCAGCAATACATCCACAATGGAATTTCAACAAAAATATCACTAGCAAATACCTGGATGGCCATCTAATATGAAAATAATAGTGCCCAATTAACTGCCATTATGCGACTAGACCAGATGGTACCCTAGCTGGTTCCTTTTCTCTAGCTAGGCCTATAATTGTGAGTGCAATGTGTGTCGTAAATGACATTTTTTCCTTTCGATATGCAAAATTTCAAATTTTTATTTCAAATGTCTGACTTAGCCCATAATAATAGCATCGGATTTAAAAACACAAACGAGAAAAATAGGTTTCACTAGAAGAAAAGAAGCAGGAAAGAAATCAAAGAGCCGAAAAGAAAACAATTTTTGTCGGACATAACGTAGAAAATTTCGTTCGTTTTCAGTTTGATAAATACGCCAGAAAGAAACAGTATTAATAAGCGTGTTTTTCCATAAACTCCAAAACATGCATTTCTCAAGCACATATTCATTGCTTACCAAAATTATTTTAAATGTAAGCATATCCAAATATTTTGTTCAGTGTGTTGCAATAATTACCGTTTGCGTAATAATATTGGCAGCAGCTGCACAAATGTTACGCGCAAATAACCAGTTTGCGATTAGCACAAGGACTGACAAATTGGGCAACCTTTTTCACATTTGTTAAACGCGCTAGGTAGCTTCCTTGTGCACTTGGTAAATCAGTCAGCGCTAAAGACATTACGATTTTATCTTCCGACAATATTTCATAAGAGGCTCTTTTATACAAAATTGTTTAATGATAAAAATGGCAAAAAACAGACGTGCTTCAAGGTGTGAACTGTCCGAGCCATTCTGTTTTACGTGTACATTACACTAGATAATGATATAGGTGATCCACATTTTTATGCAGTTGTTTACGTCCTTGGTAATTAACGTACTATTTCTTTAACAGTCGTTTTTAGAGTTACTTATCGTCATCCCAGATGTATTTCATAAACACTTATTATTATCAACTTTTTAATGCTTTTATAGTTTAACCTTTTAAAACTGAAATAGTAACTTTCGCAAACACAAATAAAACATAAAATCCTGACATGTGTTGTAAGTGTTTTTCATAAAATCTTTTTAATTTTCCCAAAGACGATATTTACGTCCTTAATTTTACTTTTGTAAGACATTATAGTTCAATATTAAGTTATGCCAATTAGTAATCTAAATAGCTACATTGTTTTTTCCTTTTAAACTGTGAGTCCATGCCCCTACGTGGTATAAAATGATGTTTGTTGTGTTTCATTCATAGTACATCTTATTTCTTCCTCATTTAACTTGAAAGTATCATATAGAGCCCACATTCCTGATTAGATATTTATCAGAATAATGGTCTTGATAACATCTGAGCTAAGTTTAAAACTCAGTCATTTCGGATGAACAACTACGTAAGTCTGAATTTAAGAATAACTTTGTGTATACAATACTTTTGTTCCATATACCGAAACTTAGAATAATTTATCAAGGTCGATTTTGCATATAGGTCATGATGAGTCAATAAGTTGGTCACTAAACACGACAAAAAATCCTGCTGTCACTACAAAAGCAATATTTTTCGCCAACATTCATGAAACCCCTTCATATTGTATGTTTGCCTAGAGTCTACCACAAAGACACCAGTACCGTTATATCATCTCCTGTTCTATCGGTACCACGTACACTGCTTTGTTTGGCACGGAGTTTCCTTTTGCTGCATCTTGCAGCACCTTTCGTACTTGTGGATTAGAGATATTAGCCGTGCACACACTTAACGGCAAATGTGTACAAAAGGGCCGCTGTCAAGCTATCCGTCAAAAGTGTAGAAAATGTAAGAAAAACTATGCTTGTGATAAGTATGGAAACTAGTGATCAGTGGTACGGAATACTCTGACAGTGAGTACTTTCTATGCACAATTAACTGTGGCGCTTAGTAATAAGGTCCTTGAAAAAATAAACATAAGCGCTATGTGGTCGAATCTGTTATAAGGTCTATTTCGTTTCCGAAACATTTTGAAAAATATCTGGTTAGAGTATCTATATTAGATACACAAACTAGCCTTTATAGTAGAAGTGCCGTGTTAAGTATATCGATTAAATGTCGCCAATGTCTTCGTAAGAATCGACTTAATATAGTTTGTACACTTGAGCATATTCAGATCAAACTTGAACCTGATGCTTAAACTCGGTGTTAATACTGCGAGCTGCAATCTATTTAAATTGTTGCCCAAGGAGGAAATATCTAAAAAAACAGATTTATCAGGTCACACTGGTGTGCACCAATTGTACCAGTAGTTAATATAATCTGAAAAGTAGATCCATCAGAAGCACCGAGAACAATGCAAACAGTGAAAATTGCAGACTCGGTTTGACTGAGTCTGTTCATGAGCAGTAATGGAAAATGCAACACTGCCCACGCCCCCTAGCACCGGCTTAAGCAGTATTCAATCTTCAAATCTAAATGAATTGAAATCAATGATCCCGAAGGACCAGAAAATATAACAACACTGAGATGAAGACGAGGCGATATTTTACGGCCGCCACACAACACTTAACACCCGCTGTTGTGAAGTAAATATAATCTGAAAGGTAGATCCCTCGGAAGCACCGAGAACAATGCAAACAGTGAAAATTGCAGACTCGGTTTGATTGAGTCTGTTCATGAGCAGTAATGGAAAATGCAACACTGCCCACGCCCCCTAGCACCGGCTTAAGCAGTATTCAATCTTCAAATCTAAATGAATTGAAATCAATGATCCCGAAGGACCAGAAAATATAACAACACTGAGATGAAGTCGGGGCGACTTTTTACGGCCGCCACACAGCACTTAACACCCGCTGTTGTGAAGTAAATATAATCTGAAAAGTAGATCCCTAACTAAGCCTAACTTATTACAGTTTGTGTCGATTTTATGAAGCTTGGCGAGTCAGCTAAATGAAAATACTAAAACATATCTAGACGAAATTGTATCGAAATCCATTGATATAACCCAAACTCTAACACAGTGTTACTTCCTCTGTCGGTAAGTAGACGCAGCCATCACATATAATTTTGGCCAAGAATATTTTATTTTTTTTTCATTTTTAAATTTTGCTGAACAAAGTTTATATTTCAATAGTTAACTATTATATATTTTGCTTGTTATACGAACAAAACTCATGGCAGTTATACTAAATTAAATTCTTTTTGTCTGGTATTGTGACGCGCACCTGCTAAAATATAAACAATGAAATTATTTGACAGTATTTTGAGTACATTCAAATAATTTTAAAAGTCGCTCACAGGAAAACGTTAAAAAGATTGAATACTTTCATAATGTTCTCAAAGTTGGTGGCATAAATGTCAATTTGAATATAGATTATGGCAAGTATTCGACTTACCTGGCGTTGCCAAGCGTGTCGCCATTTTCAGATCACATGGTTTACCATTGTGACATGATTTGCTCGGAGGCAGGGATGATATTTTGAAAACATTCCTGCACGAAGCTTGGATATTACCGTGTTTTTCAAAAGGAGTGTCAAGTAGCTGCAACAGTAAAATGTTGAGATGTAGCATTATCTTTGTTAAAGATATGAAAGGCCATGATGAGAATCTGTGCCGAGTCTTGCATAACATAAAATGCAGGTTAAAATTTAACCAAAAACACCCCTGTCTTTTTTACTTAATTGAAACCGGTGTATTTCGGACACAGCATGTTCCACAGATTTTCGCGAGGATGTATCTTAAAACCACGCGATGTACAGGTAGTAAAAGACCATGTAGCACCTGCACGTATTATCTAATCAACGTTAAACTGAATCTTCATCCAAAGACAATCTTTAAAGCTGTGCGTCTACATTACGATAAAATCATAACATAAGTCTTAAGAGCGAACTCGTTGAAGGTTGGCTTCCCAGCCACAAAAGAGGCACAGGCTTCAGATAAGCCCCCTGCTTCACATACACCTGATGAACTTAAAAGGTACTTCCAATCACATAGACGTGCTGCACCTTAAGTCCCAGAGACTTCAATTGCACTTCTGAATCATACTTCACTTAAAGTCTCCGGGGATTTAATTATGCTCCACTTTAGTACATGGGACTGCCAAAGAAGTACTGAGGACTTTGTAGATACTTTAGAATCTTTAACAAACAAACGGGAATTTAAGTAGAACTTCAATGGTACTTTCTTAACTTTGAAAAATACTTGCATAGGCTAAGGAACTTTAAATGTACTTCTATGACTTTAGTCACTTGATCGCAAGTGGGGTGGGTGGGGGGGGGGGGGGGGGGGGCAATCACCTTCTCGTTGAAGAGCAACTTTCAGACCACATGTGTTTCAATCAATTTTTCATCATTTTTGGTACAATCTGTCATGTGTCGTGGGTAAGTGGATGATAAAACAGTGAAAGTAAATACCCAGAATACTGCTTATTGCCTACAGACTACTACAGTCACCATATTTTTATGTAAATAGTCTATTTTGTCCGGTGTAAATTTCCCCTAGTAGCCGTTCCCCGCCCACTTAAAATAACAAGAGAGCCATGGTGGCCCTATATCAATCACCAGGGTTTAGTTGCTTGCTTGAACAGTTAAAAGTTTCTACTAAATAAATACAGGCAGGTACTGTGCATGTGTGTGTTGATGTAGGGAAGTGGGCGGGGATAGGGGTTGGGGGAGCGGATGTAGAGGTGGGGTAAGACATTTGAGGAATGATGTGATATGACGATATCAAACATCAAGATATTTTAATTAATCTTAGTTTCCACTACATATATAAGGAGTAAAGTGACCACACTTCCTAGTAGCAATACTTTTTAATGAAACAATTTCTACAAGCTTTGTAAAGGGTCACTGTCTTTGTAGAGTTTAACGCCGGTTTCATTAATCTTTCAATCGTACTGTATCAGGGAGATTCATGATTTGAATGCAATTTTGCTGTTTTTCTTTAGAGCAATAAACTTTCCGTGCAGCTTGGGTAGAATCGAGACATGCACGACGGAATGGATACACGATTATTATGCAACACATTTATGCACAGCATGGATGAAAATTAACGGTCTCACAGTCGCCCATGATGACTAAGTTTTTGAATGGGCGAGTAAAAAATGCAATCCACCAGCCCAGGTGGCGACCAATATTTTAGAGTTTAGAGGACTGTTACAGTCTGCAAAAATAATACGCATAGTCCGAGACCGAGGCTACAAAAAATCAGATATAATTTTAAAAATTTTCAATGTTCGATATTCTGGTTTCCCATCTAACTAAAATAGACTTTACTTCCATCCAGTTAGTTTTCGTCACAGTTTTTATTGGTTCCGGGTCATAACAAATATGTCTTGCCTACGGATGCAAATTTTGGATGACGTAATCAAACAGACCCTTTATTGTTGAAATGTTTCATTTCTTTTCGGGCAACTTCCAACACTCATTTTGCGCTTTTTGACGAGTTTTTAAGCTGTCTGGAGATGGAAGTTTGACTTTAATCTGCACTTCAGGGGAAAACAAGGAAATATTCTAAAGCTTACAGGACATTGCCAGCATTATTGCTTCAAAGTCAATTTCATGCTGAATTGGATGAAAGCATACACTCATTCAAAAAGTATCCGTGGGCGGGGGATTGGCCATGTCCACATGTTTTGTTAATTTATAAGCTCTACTGACTGAAGGTTAGATGGCTTTGTGACGTGTAATTGTCTGTCGGTCCATTCGTCCGCAAACATCTTCGATGGGTCATTTTCAATCAGACTTCACAGGATATCTTCAGTGAAGAACTGTGGATGTGGTAGCCATGGCAACCAAAAGGGAAATATTTTAAAAAGCTTGTGGAAGCGTCATTGGGTGACAACCACTCAAACAATTTTAGTCAAAATATGGATGTACGGTATAAGTATCCTTTAGATCGGAGGCATATTGTTTCTGTCCTCCCTCTGTCTGTTTTTCACAAAACTTTAACATTGCTTATAAATCATTCATATTCATTTCTTGATGGATCTTTGAAACTCACACACATTACTTGTTGTCACAATACCTCTACACTGATATATAGACATGTGGCCTTGACCCTAAATGTTATTTTGCCACTGACCCTTTCAAGGCGGTGCCTCCACCGTGTTCCTCTATTTGTTCGTGATATCCTCGTGTGTTTGCTTTGTATGTGAGTGTGTGTGTTGGTAGTGTGTATATATGTGTGCTGCGAATTTCGTTTTTGGGAGGCTCTGTTTTTGGAACGTGGCATTCTCTCTTTGATATTTAAACTTGTTTTTATATCGGTTCAACACATTAAATTCTCGTAAATAGGTATATAGAATTTATGAAAATGGTTTAAACTAACAGCATAATATCGATTAGCATAAAAACTTTACCTATTAAAATACAAACGAATCATGCATCTATATAAAATCTGAACAAACATTCAACTCATTGAAAATAAAATCATTCATTTCATCGGTTCCTTATTATTTCGATAAATATTCAAACATGCTTTTGTTTCTTAACAAGTCATAGCAGCACATTGCCTTGTGAATTCTCTTCAACAATTCAATGGAATAATTTGATCCACTTGATATGTTTTTTCAAAGCTCGGGTTCGACTGCTACAAGAATTCAATAACGGCATTCTCTTGTGTGCTTAAATTATCAGCCCTCATTCAATTTAGTAATCGCTACATTAAATGTTATGTTTGATTATTGTACTTTAACCGATACTCTTTCACTCGCTTTTACGTTCTGCAGGAATCTTTGTCTCATTAGTCAATTTCAGAATATTTATACTTGTTAATCTGACAGTAAGTTCTTGATGAGAGTTCCAATATGCTAAAATGTTTTAGTTACCGGGTAAATAAAGTAAATCATACAAATGTAGCAGAACGGTTGGTATTTCATTCTCGGATGAGTTCATTTTTTTATTTCAATAAAGGTCCGAGGTGTCAAAATTCAATTTTAACAAAATTTAGCTATATGGTACTTGAAAGATTTTCTCTTGTCATCATTTAAAGGTCCATTACTAAAAACCGAACGAGTATTATATGAAAACCAGAGTTTGTAGCTGAGACTGAAAATATGGCTCACTGCATCAGATCTGACCAAATAGTCATGAATATGTTCAAGAATAACTAACAAATAAACAAAAAATGTTGCCTATGTCAAACCGAAAGTATGTTTTCCGACTGCTTACGAACCCGTCGAGCATCTTCGGATTTTTTCGGAAGAATCCTCCGAAACGAGGCTATAATTTATAAATAGATGCAAAATATATTATATGCCCAAACGATAACGTGATTTTTAAAAACTTAGCACATGGAATTCAACAATTTTGTAACTCACAAAACCTTCATGAAAATCATTCTTATAATACAGGCAATAAACAGCTATACTACAAGTTTGCGGGAGGACAATTCAGGCCCTTCCGGAATAAAAGTGTTTTTACAATTGTCTGCAAACTTTTTCAGTTAATCTCTTTTCAGTATAGTTTTAAGAATATAAATGAATATCTGTCTTACACTGCCGAAACAAAATGTGATTGAAATTTACCTAACTATACTGATTTATGTACATATGGCTACATTAATTTAATAAGATTTTAGACATTAAACACATTTTCTTGGCCTAATATATGTCACTGTCAATTTTAAACATAAATTTTGTACATTTCATATTTTTCGTGCAAGTCGTGTATAATTACCATCATGGAAATACAGTTATTTCGTCGCGCGTCTTTAAACGGATATTCGTTTGAAACAATTTTAAAATCACGTGATCCCGAAGAATTTCCGACCGATTACTGAAAAACGATAAACATGAAAGTAGGACAAAATGACCACCCATGTCAGTCTAAGAAAATACAGAAACAATCATTTGTTTCTCTGTTCTTGTGTTGATTTCAAGGGGATATTGCACGGCTATCATAATGTTTAGTTCTATATTACAAAATGTGTAGTCTTTTTTGAAGATTTATGTCTATTCATTTGTCTTCATTTTGCACCTTTAAATGACAGTAGCGAGCGATTCGATCAAGTTTTCCGGAAAATGTGACATTTTTGCTAAACAATTTACACGTTGACGTACACATTTCTCATATGCAAATTCCCAGCAAAAATTACTTTCTCGTTTAGGATAAATCCATTATTTCAACTTGGGACCATATTCCGCTTTTCGTGGACTTGCACTTTCTGTATCATTGAATGTTCCATGTGCTCCGCCGTATGTATACAGCTGTGGGTGTCTCTAAATTATATTCTGGTACTTATAACGTTTAAATGTTGACCCGGGGCTAGAGGGCTATTTTCGTTAATACCGTGATAGCTGACCTGTGGTTTTCCACTATTTCTGTTTTACATTATTGTCATATTTCTTTATTTCTTATTTGTTGTTTATATTTAAAAATAAATTTGTATACCTTTTCAATGTCTTTATTGATTAACAACATCAAGTTTACCTTACAAGTGTTCCTGGATACTGCACACAGTAAGGCATTTCTACTTCCGTCCATGACCAGGCTCAATCAAACCGAGCCTGCAACATTTTCGTTTTTTGTCGTGTTGAGCGACCTATGGAGTTTCAACCTGTTCGTTACTAAAATATTGTTTGTTTATAGTAACTCGACCATAGAGGATGTTTCAAGTGTCGTAACAAAATTTTCGAAACTCTATAGCAAAAAGAAATAGTTTTAGGCAAAAATGCAAATCGACTCAAACTGTTAATACAATCTCTTCAGTTTTATATCTATTAAATATAGGATATTACATGAGTGTCTTTTCGTATTGAATTTATTAAACGAGTTGAATAAAATGATAAAATGCGAGGCTCTGCCGAGCATTTTATCATATTTATTCAACGAGTTTAATAAATTCAATGTGGAAAGTCACAAATGTAATATTCTTTTTATCACATGTTGGGTTTTCCTGTCGAAACATCAAACATTCTACTTTCTTTACTGATATAAACAAGTCAATTCTATCAACGTTTCCTATATTATGAACGACGTCGACGTCAAAGCTTTATTACACTAGTGTATTATCATTTTTATTTAATGGCTTTATTACACTCCCGCGAGTCAAACATGTGATAAAGGCTCATATTGCCTTTGATTATAACGTGGCTGCTTAATTTTTGTTGTAAACTTGAAATACATTAATTTCTTTTTAAATCTTATTTTCGATCATTTTCTTCCTGATATAACTGTCCAAGGTTTGAATTTGGGTTAACACAGTAAAAACTAAATCTGATGTTTTGATTACCCTTTATAGTTCTAACAGTAAAACTTCGTGTGCAATAACGAAATCAATGCTTTTCTAGCCTTCTAAGTATGTACATCATCTATTTGGACAGCTGCTTAATCTGTTTTAACTTTTAACATAAAAGTTTTAAAACAAAGAAAAATATCAAACAGGGAATGCCACGCACCAAAAGCGCAGCCTCCTCAAAACGAACCCCCCAGCACGCAAACAGCCTTATTAGTCAGGTGGTTTTAGTGACAAAAGTGTTCTAGAAATCATTTTATGAGGATCGGCATGTTAATTCCCGATGACAACATATTTGTTGAAGCTTGAACCTTACCGGTTACTTTGATAGCTGTCTCCAAAAAATATAACAATGTTTTATGTAAATTAGGGGGGTCAAAATGTTTTTTGTGTAGCTTTTATTTCAATGATTATGTACTGGCTTTTTTTCTGGAAAATTGTACTCTAAATGTATTATGAAACTATTTTTAGTCATTTAGAATTGATGCAAAGCTAAAACAGAACATGAAAAAATAGAAACAATGTCAGAAATTAGGTTCAAAGTGCACTTTATCTATTTACCTTGAGACGTTGTCATATATAGATACTACTGATATGTTATCCAAAAGTAATGAGTGAAATTTTCTTCAAACTTTATACAAAGATTAAGGACATTAGGGAAAGTGCTTTGTACAAGTACAATAAATTTATCTAGCTTACTTTTTGAATTATCTCCCTTTATTAAACTTACATACAACATTCCTTTTCCAAGAAATAACTCTTAATTTAACTAATCATTTTTGTTGAAATTTCACACAACGATAAAGACCATTAAAAGAAACTGAAGTGCATAAAATCATGAATCAATCTCGTTCAATTTTTAAATTATCTCCCTTTATAGAATTTAGTTGTCTGAACAATATCGTTAACACTAAATGACATTACTGGTATAAATAGTGCTTACGTTACTGGCATCAGTTGATTGTTACAAAGCTTTTGTCAAAAGGTCTGTGGTACCCTACATGCTTAAGGGATTGTTCAATTTTATAGAAAACATATCAGCGGATGGTCACAATCAATACTATAGACATAGAGATTAACATTTACCGTATTATGTTAAATCAGACCTCAGCTCCTTGACACTTACGTTATCATCAATATATATCATGTACAGCACAACATTTGATCTTTGATAGTTGTATATTCCCTTTGTCTGCATATTTTGTATATAATTTAACACAGATATCTGAAGCTTTGTTATAGAATATGGGGTTCCTTTTTAGCTCATCTTATTATTTGAAAATTATTGTCATCACTTGATCGTCATCGGCGTCGGCGTCTGCGTCGGCGTTGCCAGGTTAAGTTTTATGTTTAGGTCAGCTTTTCTCCTAAACTATCAAAGCTATTACTTTAAAACTTGCATCACTTGTTCACTATCAATAGTTGACTCTGCACAGCAAGAAACATAACTCCATCCAGCTTTTTGCAAGAATTATGGCCCCTTTTGGACTAAATAATATCAGATTTCTCATTAAAGGTTTTTGTTAATGTCAATTTTCTCATAAACTATTAGTGGTATTGCTTTAAAAGTTGTAACAATTGTTAAACATCAAAAGCTGACGTTGTATAACAAGAAACATAACTCCATCCTGCTTTTTGCAAGAATTATGACCCCTTTTCGACTTAAAAAATATTAATTTATTTGTTCAAGTTTTGTGTTTAGGTCAGTTTTTCTCCTAAACTATCAAAGCTATTACTTTAAAACTTGCAACACTTGTTAACCATCAAAAGCTGACTCTGTAAAGCAACAAACATAACTTCATCCTGCTTTTTGCAAGAATTATGACCCCTTTTGAACTAAAAAAATATCAGATTTCTTGCTTAAATTTTGAGTTGGGGTCAACTTTTCTCATTAACGGTCAAATCTATTGCTTTAAAACTTGGAGCAGTTATTCGCCTTTTAAAGCTGACTCTGCACAGCAAGTAAAGTAACTCTACATTGTTTCTTTTTTTCAGAATTACAACCTCTTTTGGACTTAAAATATCAGGGGTATGACAATATTTCTATTATACAGAGACAAAAAAATCAGATGGGCATCTGCACCTACAAGGCGGTGCTCTTGTTTTATTTCAGCACGCTTTTATGGTAACGTTTGTACCGATACTTATATTTACTTTTGAAAAAAATGTACTGCATAACACAGGTATAATTCGATTTTTTTTTATATTTGTGAGTACTTATTACAAGTCGCTTTTACATAAATTTAATTAACAAGCATCTCTAAATGACTTTTGAATAATTCTTTATGTAAATTACTTTCAAGTGCATTCTTTCGCCAGATGCAGCTTATTGGTACGTACGTTACTTAATTATATTATAACCTTTGTTCATTAAAACTCTGTATTGATAGAGTGAGTGGCGCAGTATTTAGCAGGCTGGGCTACAACTCCAGCGGCCCGGGTTCGATTCAAGGTCGCGGCTGATATCCCGACTAGTGTTCAGTACTGGTACTGTTTCCAGCACAATCGGCTTAGACTGGATACTGGGAAAGTAAATATCACACCTGCCGTGGGTTCCGCTGGAAATAAGTTGTTCCATCCATTACAGGCGGGAACTTTCGTCAACCACCCACTTTAAACAAGAAACTTCACCCTTTTCCATACTTTTATATTTAAACAAGTAAATGTTGTGTTATATACCAAAAACCTAGATGAGTTTTCATATAGGAACGCAGTTAAAGAGTTCCGAATGTTAATATGAGCTCATTGCCTATGCTGCTATCCTGTTAACTTCACATAAACGAATTATTTGACAATACTGAATATTATTCTGTAATCATGAGTTAACAAGTACATGTACATGTTTAGCGACTCCCACATACAGCCGACATCATCCTTACATAATACATTTACTGGCTTGAAATTTTTGTTGGTATATTCCACCGACGCCACTTAAATATTCACCATTATAAACAATATGACATGTGCAAAGGTCAAGGTTACATGCACCCAAATTAAGTTTCCTTTTTGTTTGTAGATGAAATTACTTCCCTTTTATATAATATAGTATAATAAATGTGTTTTTTATCAGTTTTAGAACTAATTCAAAAATGAAATTACGAATGGTAATTAACAATATTACATTTTCAGAATATGAACACAGACACAAGTCGCAACTTTATTGTATATATAAGTAATACAGCATTGTTATGATTGCAATACAATACGTTAATATGCAATGTAGATCTGCATTGATCAACACTGGTATTAACTTTCACTGTTGTTTTATTTATTAGTACCATATAAATATCTTGCATTTTATTTGTTTATTAATTACTATCCTTAAATATGATATGATTATAATATTATTTATTTACTTTTTTATTTCTTATTTCTTACCAATATAAAAATAAAATCTCATCCGTTCTTTAAAATGCAGATATCAACATTTGAAAGCATTCAGCAATTATAGATTTCCAGACAATCTTAAAGTACATACCTCTTCATGAAATATATCATATATATATAGTTATACTTTATATACATATTGCCATGCAGTACATGCCTCTTCATGAATGATATGATATATATAGTTATCATTTATATACATATGCCCCCCGTCAGCTACTTTAAAAAGCGAATGCTGTATTAGCATGCGGTTTGTGAAAATGCCCCTAGACGGATGACATTGGTAACAATATATTGTTTGATTTTTTCCAGTCATCTACTTTGATCATCCTTAGTGGCATTTGGTGTAAACGTGCGAAGGGAACAGCATACAAAGACAAAAATAGGTGACATTAAGACAAAATACTGTGTACAAGAACCTTTTCGACTTATCTTATTTTATCTAATTGAGTTGTCCAGGCTATAACTCTAAAAGTGATGAAGAGACTTTATTCAATCTGCATACAAAATTAGAGACGTTCTTGTGTACAAGAACCATAACTTAACACTGTTTTCTTCACAATAACCTTCCTGTAATTAAATTTTGTGTTAGGACAACTCCAAAATCATATAAAGGATTTTGTGGAACTTTTTCACATAATGACAAGGTACGTTGAGAGGAAATATTGCCATCGTGCTTACATTTTCAAATTATCTTCCTTTTTCAAATTTATTTGTCCTGAACCTTACAAATGGAAAAAGAAGTTTGTATAAACTGCATACAGGGATGGATACATTTACTGAAAACGAAAACTCTTACATCTGTCACTTTTAAACTACCCCCTTTTAAGACATTTAAAAAGATATTCCAAGAAATGGTTTAAGGGATTGATTTTTAAGGAACAATTTAAGGAATTGTACGCCAACAAACCAAAATTTACATATTAAATTATGCTTGTCCTGAACATAAGTGAAAAATTATTCAAGGTATCAAGTTGACATTTGATTTGCACATAATGAGAGGAGATACAATGTGCAGGAAACTGTCTATACCAGTTTATACCCTTTTTGCTATTTTACGCAAACAAAGCTCTTGACAGTGAACGTTTTTTTGTACGTGCCACTTAAGAAATATCTTCCGTTAAATGCAATAGAAGATTAGACAACAAATTGTACATTGAAATCGTTTCTATTCTGCGGGGTATTCAAGTTTATATAGCTTACATAACTAAACAAGCCTGTATCCTGAATCTTTCTAAAGAGCATGCGTTTATTTGTGTTAAAGCCTTATTTCGGATACATGACGATTTTTAATCCTAGAATGAAAAATTATACCTAACCCTTCTGAAAAGAGAAAATAATAATTTATTGGCATTTTTTTCAGTTCTTCCAAATATTAACGTGACTGAATGGCTTATTGATAAATGTAAGCATTGTTGTAGTTGATAAATAATACCCTTTTATATGCAAGGTTATGTATCTTTTCAGTAGGCAATATAATCATGTTTATTTATAAATTATAGCACTTATTGCGACCTATTACATATATTTGAGACACTTAAACTGAGAAACATCTGTATGATCAAACTGGTTGCATTAGTTAGATAAAGGAAATTATCTTAACAAGAAATCAGAAATATATTGTTAAGTAGTCTCACCCCGAATTAAAACAAGTCAGAGCTGTCCGTAAGACAGCGCGCTCGACTTTTCTCATTGCTTGACTCTGAATTAGAGCTTTGTCAGTAAAAACTTGATTAAACTTTAACTAGAAAATCTAAGTTAACAAGGGGCATAACTGTGTAAAAATTCAAATCAGAGTTAGAGAGTTTGTTTCTCCTGGTGTAAACTTTGATAGTAAAGAACTATTTAAAATTTCAAGTCAATAGCTTTGATAGTAACAGAGATATTTGACTTTATCAAAAACTTTAACCAAAATTCTTAATCAAAAAGGGGCATAACTCCATTAGAATTCAAATCAGAGTTATGGAGATTGTTTCTTCTGTGTAGACTTTAATAGTAAATAAACATTTTAAGTTTCAAGTCAATAGCTTTGATAGTAACAGATATTTGACTTTATCAAAAACTTTAACCAACGACGACGCCGACTCCAACGCTGGGACGAGAGCAACAGCTCTGCTTTTTCTTCGAAAAGTCGAGCTAATAAAGGAACGAAAAGAAACATTTAAAACTTTATAACGTGTCCTTCCAGAAGGTTAATTTCAACAGTATTTCATAATAATATGTATGCAAATATTACATAAAAAATTACTGGGACGCTTTTAATATGTAAAATAAAAGCTTTTTTTAAATTGTATAATTTTATAACTAATATATTCTTAACAAAATAGCTAATTGCCCTCATACCCTCATATTTGTTTGCCAATATCTTCAAAAGAATTACATACAATATATTTCTTGAAATGTAGTGTACACTCAGAACAATATGTTATTGATAAAATGCCGAACTTTCAACAAAACCAAAACACGTCTTCAGATATAATATTCATTCATTTTACAATTTCAACCAATTTTTGACAGGTCAATGTACATGTACAAACTAAAATCGAGAACGTATTTTGGGAACATAATGAAATAACTTCGTTAACTTGTTTTTTCTAAAAACAGTATTCAACATATTTAACCATTCGCTTAAAAAATATTAGTATGAACAGTTCTTATTCTTACAAATAGTATTCACTTGTTTACTAGAACACAGCTTTTATGTGTTTAAGTGACCTTTTTACAAATGGGGTGAGTTAGTAAATTGAATAAAATTATATGTTGGTGTCACTTAATATTTTTGAAATTTTATTATGTTATTAAAACCTCCTTGTTCTAAAAGTATGCCAAATTTCAAAATTGTATTTACAGAATTTGCAAAGATATTGGAAAATTAGCAAATGCGTTTAGCTATTTTGTTCTGTATATATACCCTATAACCTTTAACTTTTATATATGTGCATGCAATGCGTTTTTTAGTGCGAGTCATAATTTATTAACACATTATTATATATTAATTGCATAATTTATTACAAGTGTATACTTTATTTAAACCTATAATTGTAAATCAAATCCTGTATAATGTGAAATTATTCATGAATCGTTGCATCAGTGCCGAAAATTATATGAAAATATCAGTTTTAACGCATGACCTTTTGACCTCTATAATTTGCATATAATGGTCATATACATGTATTTGTTGGAGACAGCACCCAGATGAACCAGGGATGTTTAAACTTTAATAAAGTCTTTGTCTCCAAGCATTGACATTCCGGCCCTCATAAACTTTTTCAGGCTAAAACCACCAGACTATATGGAACTTTCAGTATAGCCCAAACAATTTTAGTGCCGCACCTATGTTAAAACTGCATTCCTGACGTTCTGCTAAAAAGCCTTTCTACCCTACTTATTGGGGCGTTACCCTAAAATAGGATATTTAGGCCTTACAAATTTGCAAGTAAATAGCATTTTCACCACATTGCACTATGTCAAACTCACATTGAACAAGAGATGGAATCAATGGCCATTTTACTCAAAGTTTGTATTTCACTTTAAAGAAAATATGTGAGCAAGTTTCTGTAAATTTTACACTGACACTTCTTTGTAAAACTTTATATTTTTCTAGACATCATTGCATTATACTGTGCATTTGCAGAACTGTCTATAATTACCGTTTATTATAATAAAAACACTTTCACAATGATAAAGGATTTTCCAAGGAGTGTCATTTTGTAATATTAAAACAATACTAGAATGTTTGTTTTTTTCGGACTCCCAATTGGGATAAGGTATGAAAATTTACAAAACAATAGCCATAAAAATTAAACATTAAATTCAATTACGACAAACGTATAATAAATTCAATGATATCTTGAACACAATAGTTACTTCGACAGAGAAATAGAACTTGTTCGAAAACGAAATGACAAGTAAGATTTGACGAAGTTTCTTTTTTCTTGTTGTTGTCAAACTTATAAATATTTTATTATACACAACATTGTGAAACATTATATCTCTATATATGTATCCGACATGGACTCAATAGATTTTAATAACTGTAGTTTTTCAGTGTTAGTACTGTGTCATTTTATCTGTTCTTTAATTTCTCTAACTTGTTGTTTATAAAAGCTTCTTACTGACTAATAGTTGTTGTTGTATTTACAATTATTTCTATATTTCCAAATGTCACATTTTGTTTCATAAATAATCGTACTAATCAATTTATTCACTTACCTGTCATCATATTATCCGGAACAAGCAACAAATTTAAAAGCAGAATCACAGATGTTGACATATTTGAACAATTCGTTAAAGTTCATATTAAAAAGAGTCCTTTTTTTTGGCAAAATAACAGTCTCACACCAGGTGCACTAATGTTTCTCTGTGTTCTTTACAATATTGCAAATTTCGTTTGATAATTCCGTAAGTCAGACTTTATGCTTTGTAAATATAAAGTTGTGTAAAAAATGCAATAATAACTGTTTTGCTACCTTTGAAGAAAAAGAACCTGAAAGTTGATCCCATACAATTTTCCTTGGTATAATCACGTGCAAACAAGCTTTCCCATTTGTTTTCTACCTGTAACAGATTTTTCCAAACAGATAATATTTGTTTCAGTTTTTATTTTTTTATCTAATATTTTACGATTACTATTTATCAAATATAAACAAAAATCGTGTATTTTTCATCGCTATATTAGTTTTCTTAAGAACTTTAATGTACGTCAGAGGAATACTAGCTTTGATAATATGCCATTCGGATATCCAGTTTTGCTTGTATTTCAATGTTGAGAGTAGAAGTTCTACAGTAATAAAATCATTTAGAATCGGATCCAGAATATCTTTCAATGAAACAATGTCACTTTTTAAAAATGATTTTAAAAATATAGGTTTCCTCAGACATCTAATCTCGTTATTTCCAAATAAGAACATATCTTTTAAGTCAGAAATAGTTGTGGGTCGAAAGTTTTGTCTGAATGTTACCCATTCATTCAGCGCTCGTTTATAGAAATCGCTAATGTTACATGATGTTTTGACATTTTCTAAAGACAAACGTTTACAAAATAGAGAAAAGTGGAAACTTCATTGGTCGCCCAACACGACAAAAAACGAAAATGTTGCAGGCTCGGTTTGATCGAGCCTGTTCATGGACGGTAATGGAAATGCATGCTACCGTCCACGCCCTCTATCCCTGGGTTGAGCAGAACTCAACATTTACACATGCTAAAAGTACAAAAAGCAATTTAGAGACATCCGCAGATGTATTCAAACGGCGGTGGACATAGAACCTTCAATGATACACGTGTTGAGGCGTGATATTCCATGAAGAGAGGCGTTTGGTCCTCAGATAAAATAATGGGGTTGCCCCAAACGAGAAAACAATGGGCAGAACTAAACAAACTGGAATTTAGGAAGGGGATCTGAGGTTATGGAGCCTGCGTATCACAGGAACTGTCAAAAGACAAAATTAAAAAGCAGACACCATATCCATGGGGTGATTACACAATACCCAAGGCTATGAAAGCGGGAGTAATGGAACCACCCAGGCCGAAATGGTCATGTTGAGAAACAGTACCAATAACACGTCATAAAAGTCGTGCTGAACGATCTGAGAAGATCGAAATATAACAGCCCTGATTGAATGCACGGGGAGACACGGCACAAACAACGCTGCTGTGATAATAAAATAGAGAAAAGTGGAATCTTCACAGGCCGCCCAACACGACAAAAAAGAAAATGTTGCGGTTTGACTGAGCCTGTTCATGGACGGTAGTGAAAATGCATGCTACCGTCCACGCCCTCTAGCCCCGGGTTGAGCAGAACTCAACATTTACACATGCTAAAAGTACAACATTTAGAGACATCCGCAGACGTATTAAAACGGCGGTGAACATGGACCCTTCAGAAAAGATTGCAAAAACAATGCATCGAGAGTTTGCAAGTAGTATTTTACAATCTAATTCCAGTTTTGTAATTCCGAGTGAATTATTCTAAATTTTGTTTTTATCAGCTCACCTGTCACGTAGTGACAAGGTAAGCTTTTGGCTTTTGTGATCGCCCTTCGTCCGTCGTCCGCCGTGCGTGGTGTGTCAACAATTTCTAAAAAAAAGTTCTTCTTCAAAACCACTAGGCAGATTTACAACAAAATTCACAAGAATTATCCTTGCGTGCCCCCCTTTCAAAATTGCCCAAAGAATTGAAATCCATGCAGAACTCTGGTTGCGATGACAACCGAAAGGAGAAATTTTAAAAAACTTATTGTGCAAAACAACAGGTCCTAGGGCTTTTGTATTTGGTATGTAGCATCATCTAGTGGTCCTCTACCAATATTGTTTAAATTATCCCTCTAGGGTCAAATATATAGGGAAAACTTTGAAAACCTTCTTGTCCAACACCACAGGGCATAGGGCTTTGATATTTGGTATATAGCATTATCTGGAGGTCCTCTACCAAGATTGTCCCCTTAAGGCAAATATGGCCCGCCCTGGGGCTCACATAGTTTATATAGACTTATATGGGGAAAAACTTTGAAAATCTTCTAGTCTTAAAGCACATGGCATAGAGCTTTGATATTTTGTATGTAGCATCATCTGGTGGTCCTTTACCAAGATTTTTTAAATTATCCCCCTAGGGTCAAATATGGCCAGGCTCAGGGGGTCAGATGGTTTATACAGGCTAGTATAGGAAAAAACTTAAAAAACTCTTCTTGTCTGAAACCACAAGACCTAGGCCTTAGATATTTGGTATGTAGCGTTGTCTTGTGGTCCTCTACCAATATTGTCCAAATTATTACCCTCGGGTGAAAAGAGGCCCTGTCCAGGGGGTCCCTAGTTTTACATAGGCTTATATGGAAAAAAATTTAAAAATCTTCTTGTCTGAAACTGCAAGGCCAAGGCTTTTGATATTTGGTATGTTGCATTGCCTAGTGGTATAACATGACGATGAATGTGACCTAATGACCTACTTTCCTAATATTTTAGCAGCAGTTTGACATTTGAAACATGTAGCTCATGTTACTCTGGTGTGCGATCCATGGTCATCATGACCCTCTTGTTTGTAAACCTGCTAAAATGTTCTTTATGTTACATATTTCTCAACCCCCGTTTTTACTTGTTACTTGCTACCAATGGCTTTTTACCGTCCCACTGAAAATCTTGCATAATTAGTTCAATTTCTTTAATGTAATTATCCGGATTCCTCTGATCTCTATTACAACATTTATTTTTGATATAACATATGCTTTTAAAATGAGGATTTTTCCATTAAGAGTGAGGCCTCGCGATTTCCATATTTGTAGGCATCTCTTGATTTTATTTATTTTTGACATCCAGATTTCTTTTAAATCTATATTGTACCCATGACAAATACCTAGTGTTTTCTTGATCCATTCTGTTTCTTTGAATTTAGGAGTCCTGTTTTTCAATCTTCCGATAAAAAGCCCAGTTTTTTTTTATTTATTTATTTTTGCCTCAGGTGCTTTTTCATAAATAGAAAGATTTTGAAAAAATTCAGGAATTGAAGATTCATCTTCACAAAAAAAAATGTGTGTTATCAACATATTGGCTTAACCTAGCTTCAGTTTCAATCCCATTTTGTGAAGGAATTTTGATACCACATATATTTTCCTTTTGTCTTATAATAAAAGCCATCTGCTCTGCCTATAAATTGTAGAGCAGAGGTGCAATTGGACAACCTTCTTTTATTGAACGAGATATACTGAAGAAATCAGATATAAAGCCATTTGTCTGTATAGCAGTTTTCGAACAAACCAAAAGCATTTGAACCCATTTCCTAAATTTGATATTAAAGCCGAACCTTTCAAGACATATATTGACCTATCCCCACTCTACTCTGTCAAAAGACTTTGTTTGATCTAAAAATATCACTACTCCGTTTTTGTTGTTACCATCTAGAAAATCTAATATATCTTGTAAAAAACGATTTGCGTCTGCCATAAATCGACCTTTAATAAATCCCTTCTGATTAGTATGAATTAATTTTGACAAGTGGCGGCTTAACACGTTCTGCGAGACATTTTGCAATTATTTTATAATCCACATTCAATAATGTTAATGGACGCCAATTTTTAAGGATTTGTGTATCTCCATTTTTGTATAATAATGAGAGAACACCTCTATATTGTGAATTCGACATGGAACAGTCATTACAAATTACATTTACGACTTCCTTAAAATCGAATTTTATGATATACCAAAAAGTGATATACCATTCCCCTGTTAATCCGTCTTCATCCAGAGGTTTTCGAAAGTTTTAGACGTTTAACTATTTTACCAAGTTCTGCTTCTGTTATATCTTCATCTATCTTACTAGCTTCTTCTTCATTTATTTTTGTTGTTAATTTTGATGATAAATAAGTTGCAGCGTCAATGTCGATACCTTCCGTAGTAAAATATGTCTTATAGAATATGTACTGCTCTTGTAAAATGGAACCAACGGGCAAGTTCACATCGGAGCTCTAGAAGAGTAGGCTGTTGTGTAAATGATACTTGTTCCCACCAGTAAAGTAACCGACCAATCAAAAATTGAGCCCTGGAAATATATGTAACACTGTTTTTCCCCTGCACATTGAGCGCTGTGATGAAAAACAAGGAACCAGTAAACCCTACCTCGCCGTGGAGTTTGCAGAGTTCAGCTCTTCAACAGGAAAGGTACGATTGGTGTACTAATTTATACCGTTCAAATGGGTTATCGAGTATAGAGTCGGTCTCTACTCTACCCTAGAGCTTCCATGTGAACTTTCCCAATATCATATTTTATTTCACCTGATTCCGCATAGTTTTGCTTTCCGCGCTTTTTCTCAAGATCAAACAAAATACTTAGACGATGTTTCATCTTGACATATTTCTTTAGCTTTTGATCTTATTTTTACTGCTTCTAAATGTTTTTCATTGAAATATTTCAGTTCCGTATATATTTTTATCTATGTCTATATCACTATATTTTATATTGCTATCATTTTTTAACTTTTGAAGTTTATTTTCTAGCTTATTTATTTTTAGCCCCGTGCCTTTTCAAAATACCCTTCATCTCGCCTAATTTTATCAGAGGAATTATTCCCGTCTAACGCCGGATTAATAGTGCAGTTAAAATCGTCAGCTATAATATGCGGAGTGTCGAACGGTTAAAGCTGTTTTTCAATGTATTTAAAATAATTGCTTGCGTAAATTGTCCGAGTTTGGTGTGTTTTTTTTTTTTTTTTTTTTTTTTCACAGTAAAGGTCTTTACATCAACTATTAGAGTCTCCTCAACAACTTTTTCTGGAGAAGCCCCGATATAGGGATAGGTAGATGACACTAATATTCCGCACGCATTAATTTGACGTTTGTGTCTTTTTCAAACCTATGAATAGCCTCTTTCTTATACTTGTGTCCATGCTTCATTGCCTCATTTTGTTTAAGTTTATTTAGATGTACCAGAGAAGCTGCAAGTTTATCGTGATTAGTTCGTTTGGTTGCATGATATATTCTATGCATGGTATATGGAGGACTGTATTAGTTTTTCCTCTTTCATTTTTGTCCTGACCCCGGATATTTCATTCTAGAGATTCCAGCTGGAATGTTGATATTTCCGTCACCGCCATTTCATTCTTGTGTTTCTGGCAGATGATCGTGGTTTAAAGCATACATACATACATAAGCATGTTTGTTGGCTGAAATGCTTGATTCATTCGTGTCTTTGATATTCCTTTAACGTTAAAAATAATCTTTCCCTACTTGGGGATAGAAAACGTAGAAAGTACACATTTCACCAGCACATGTAATCTTCATATCTATCAACTTCTGTATGTTTCCTAACTTATGAAAAGACTGAAACTTCTCAGTACAGCCATCTCCACTTTTAATTTCACATCCGAGTTAAGATCCTTGTACTTTTCAGAAGGTAGAGAATATCGATACATACTCCGGTATTGTAAGTCCTCAATGAAATTGTGGATTCTTTCAAGTCTGAAAAGAACAAATAAAAATAACTTAGTACAAATCAAATGTTTTTAACATGTGTAGTCATCATGAACATGTAGGTAGCGGTGACGTATTTTAAATGGTCCAAATAATACCTCGACCTTCTTATTCTGGAAGTATAAGCAGAAGTTACACATAATACGAACACTATGCACATTTTCTAATAACTTTACCCACTTATGAATTTCACGATCAACGAGCATTTTTTAAAAAATATTTTTTTTTTAAATTTTAAAACAAAAAATTGAAACAGCCTTGTTGAATCACCTAGTTTTTCCCTTTTAAATAAACTCTTTTTTCCCCCAGATTTTTTTTCCCTTGGGGCCCGATAAACCCCTTTCCCTTAAATTTAAATCAAGTATAAACCCCCTAATTTGAAAACGTTTTGGAAATAAATTTCCCAATTTTAAAATGATTTTCGAGGTGCCAAAAAAAAAGGGTTTGCAGAGTCAATAAAAAATTGTTCTACCCCTCTTGGGGGGGGGGGGGAATGAAACCCCCCCCTATACCACATTTTTTAATGGGTGAATTAACGTGATTTTCGCCAATCAAAAAAATTAAATTCATTGAAAAGGGTACAAACAAAAAATATTTTAAGGAAAAAGGAAACATTAAAAAATTACAGGACTCGTATTTTAATACTTTTTTAAAAATACACAAGGAAGAAAAAAGTTTCGTTTTAAAGGGGTTTCAGCTTGATCTTCGAAAAACCTGTAATTTCCCCAACGAAAGCACTTGAAAGCCCCTTCTGATAAACTATTTTAAAAAAAATAAAAAAAAAAACCCCAAAGTTTTCAGTTTCCAGGTATTTTAAAGTTTTGGCATACATTTTTAAAGTGCCTAAATTTATGTTTAACCCAGTTCTGTTGAATTTTTTCTTTGTAAAATAATAAAATAAAATTTCCCCAAACTAATTTTTTTTTGTGGAAAGGCATTTAAACAAGACGAAACATAATTTTTTATTTAGGATTTTTTCAATCAACTTTTCTGTAACCATTCAACGACCCTTTTAGTAAGCCCACCCCCCTTTACTGTATGAATCAATTTTACACCCAAATTTTGCACCGTTTCCCGGAGCTCGGTAAGTCTTTTTAGGACGTCCTAGCACACCGTACACTATGCCCTAACAATAAATTTTTTTTTGCCCCCCCAGTGCTTTTCTAAACCCCCGTCTCTCTGTAAAATAAGGTTTTTTTCCAGGGACATTTAAAAAAAATTTTGAAGGATGCCCCTTTGGGTGTACGTTAGTAGTATTAAATATAGCTTTTTTTGGCCCTTTTAACCCCCACCCTGACCCCTTTGTCCCTATTCAAAAAAAATCCAATGCTGGCCCATTTAAAACCCGCAGGTTTTTTAAAAAGATACAAGTTTAAAAAATTTTTAAATTTCTTTTTAAACCCGAATAAAAATTTTTTGGTTTAACCCCCTTTTTGCCCTTTTTGGCCCCTTTTGGTCCGAACTGCCCAAAAGCGGACAATTTAAAACCCAAAGGGTTTAAACCCTTTAAACCAACAAAAAGTTTTAAATAAAATATGAAATAGAATTTTACAGAATAAAAATATTGTTTGAAAAAAGAAGTTTTACTGAAATATAAACCTCTTTTATTTTATAAAAAAAAAAGGGGAAAAATGATAAAGGCTACTGTTCATCTTGGGGAAAAATGAAATAAAAGTTTTTTAAAAAAATTACGGGGGGTAATTTGAATTAAACAAAGCAAGGGTTCCCTTTTTTCCCTAAAAAAGGTTTAACACTTCCAGGTAAAATTTATTGTGGGCCGGGAAAACCCCCAAAAAAAAGGGACCCCTGTCATGAACTGGATGCAGTATTTTAGGGCCAAATGATTTTGCTAAACATGGTGTAAAAAAGGTACATGTGATAAGCAAAATTTTTCCAAATTTAAAATTAAAAAAAAAATCAAAAACTTTTTTTTTGGGGGGGAAAAAGTTTGGGCAAAAATTTAGTTGAAAACCCAGCATAAAAAACAAAATTACACATTTTGGGTTGGGCAAAAAAAAAAGTAAAAAAAGGGGAAAAAAGGGGGTAGAGTATCCCCCCGGGAACCCACTTTGGACGATAAAATTTGCAGAAAAATTTTACACAAAAAAAATTTAAAAAGAAAATTTATGAAACAAAGGTGATTTTTAAATTGATTTTAATGAAAATTGGTCACTGATTTATTTTACATGAAAAGCTTTTAAAAATATAATAAAGGAGAAAAAGTTCTTTTTAAAACCGTTATTAAAATTTTTTAGAAAAAAAAATATGCTTGGGTTTTTCCCCTTAAAGAAAAAAACTGGAAAATTTCTTTTACTGAAGTTTTTTGAAAAAAAAAATTTTAAAAAGGACGATTACCAGTAAATTTAGGGTAGAGGGAAGGAAAAGGGTTTTTATAATAAAAATTTGAATCATTTTTGAAAAAAAATAAGATTAATATGTCCCAATACTTTAATAAGGAAAGGCTGTAGTATAGAAAGTTTTTAATAGAATTTTTTAAAAAAATTTAATGGGGAAATATTTTACAGAAAAAAATTACTTATACTTATTTAAAAATTTTTTGCGGGGATATGGTTATAAATATAAAAAAAAAAAAACTTTTTGTAAAAAAATGACACCAACCAAAGCTAGTAAAAACTTAAAAAAAGGTACTGTTTACTTTTAATTTATATGGTGTTTTAAAAGATCCCAAAAAAAGTAAAAAAAAATTTTTAAAATTGGTGACCCGGTTTCACTTAACCCAAAACTTAAAAAAACTTTTTGAAAAAGGATATACCCCAAAAACGGGACAGGGGAAATATTTAAAAATTTATAAAATTAATAATACAAACCCCTAACGTACACTATTAAAGTTTTTAAAAAAATGAAATAATTAAAGGGTTTCTTTTTTTATGAACAAAACTTTTACCTCCCTCCAAGAATTTTTAGAATAAAAAAAGTTATTAGACAAAACTTTTAAAGAAAAAAAAAAATTTTTTTTTTAATTTTTTAAAAAAAGGTTTTACAATGAAAAATTTAAAAATTGGGTACCATTAGTAAATTTGAAAAAAATTTTAAATATTAAAATAAATATTATTAAAGGGCCAAAAAAAATTTTTAAATTTCTAATAATGGAATAAAAACTTAAAATCTTTTAATAAATTTCCATTTAAACCCAAAACTAGCCCCTGTTTTACAGAAAAATTTAAAGAAAATTTTTGGGAAGAAAAGTAGGGTTTTTATTATTCAGCAGGTGTTTTTTTGTTTTCAGCTGCATTAGCACTTTTTCCAGCTATTCCTATATTTGTGGGCATTTTGCGGGCGCTTTTTCCTTCATAATTACCTTTTTTACCCCAGACAAAATTTGACGCCAAAAAATTTTATTTTTAAAAGAAACACCACAAATAAAACAACAAATAAAAAAAGCAGGTTTGGGGAAAAGTAAATAAAGAAGAAGAGAAAAAAGTTATTCGGGTTATTTTCCAATACTTTTGAAATGAAAGGAAAAAAAAAATATTCAATGCCTTTTGAAACGTATATAAAGGGAAATTTTAAACTTAAGGTATAAAAGAAAAAAAGAAAAGAGTTATTTTAAATTTTAATTAAAGATTTTTTCTATAAGTTATTTTATAAAAATGAAAAAAATTATATCAGTTGAAGGAAAATTTTTCCCATCGGGAAAAAAAGCCCTTTTTAGATATTTTTAAAATAAAAATAATCCTAATTTTAAAATAATTCCAGAACCAATTCCGATGGCAAAATGTTAGGGAAACCCCAAGCGGAAATTCATATAATCTTTTAAACTTGCTGCTCAAAAACCCCTTCCAAATATTTTTTTCCCTTTTTTCAGCAAAACAATTTTTAAACAGTCATAAAAAAGGGTACCCTTCTGCAAAAACATTTTTGATGGTTTTCTGTCCTTGAACGTTGTTATTAAACAAACCCAAAAAACGTTTTTTTACAAAAACAACATCCCGCCCAAGGTGTTAAAAATTTACCCCGATGGGCAAAAAACAATCTTTTTTTTAAAACCCTGTTCAATTATAAAACCATAGGGAAAAAAAACCCAAATTTAAAGGGTTTTTTTATGAAAAAAACCAAACCCAGAAATAATTTTTTTAAAAAGATTTTCAAAAAAGAAACAAAAAGGGAAGAAAAAAAAATTTGGTTTAGAAATTTAAAAAAAATTTCCAAATTAAAACGAAAAAAGGTTAAAAAAAATTTTTCCAAGAAGGTAAAAAAAATTTTAAATTTGTTAACAATTTAAAAAAAATTTGACTTTAAAATAAAAATTAAAAAGATATAATAAAAATAAAAAAATTTTCTAAAATTTCCAAGATAATTTTCATTAGGGCTTTTTTAAAAAGTTTTTTTTTCTATAAGTTTAATATAAAAAAAATGGTTAATAGAAAGGTGATAGAAGGATTATGTAAAAATTATCTAGCACTTTAGGAAAATAATAATTATATAAAAATTCTTATAAGAAATTTCTTAAAAAAAGAAATGTTATTAAATCAAAACTTGATAAAAATAGTTAGCGATAAATTATAAAAATCTTTTTATTGATAAATTACAAAATGTTAAAAGTCCTTATCTTCGTAAAAGAACTTTATTTGAATGGGACTGTGGTTGTCTTTTAAAACGGGAAGAAGAAATTGTACCCTCGAGTCTAAAACCTTAGTTTTAAAAATTTATGTGATTGTCCCAAAACCAAAATAATTATCGAAACAATAAAAAAAAAAGTTTTTGTAACCGACTTTTTGGATACTAATGAAAAAAAAAATAATAGAAGCATTTACAAACATCTAAAAAAATTTGGTTTTTAATGCGGGGTTTAATAAAAATTTGTTGTAAGGCAAACCGATAAAATGTGGAATTCAAAATTTAAAGGGAAAAAAGATTTTAATTTTTAATATTTTATTTCTTTTAAAGAAAATTTTAAAAAACTTTATTTTTTTTTTTATTTTTTAATTTTTTTTAATTTATTTTTTTAACCCTTTTTTGCTTAAAAGTTTTTTTTTTCTAAATTAATATTAGTTTGGGAAATCGAGAGATCTACAAAAAAAATTTTTATAAGAAATTTTGAAATTAAAATTACATATAGACAAGACCCAAAAGAATCAATTATATTTAACTATAAACGACTCTAAGAAATACTTAAATCTAATTTAAAAAATTTTTAAAAAAGGTAAAAAAATTAAACGTTTTTTTAAAAAAAGAACTTTTTGAAAAAGGGAAATTAAAAACTGAAAAACAATATATAAATCAGCTTATTTTCAATCAAGGTTTTTAAAAAATTTTTAAACAAAAACGAAAAAAAAAAATTACTTTAACCCATGCTTTTGAAAAAAATAATAAATAGAATTGGAAATTTTTTTTCCTAAAGGGAAAGTGGCTGGAAATAGAGTCATTTTGATGCTCTTTATATAAAAAGTTTATAAGTATAGCCCTTTTGGCTGCTTCAAGTTATTTTGAATTACCAAACCCCCTTAAAAATTTCCCAAGAAAGGAAATTTAAAAAATATAAAGAAAGATGATAACGAATGTTTTAGATGGGGTCATTTAGCTTACAAAATTTTCCCGTTGAAAAAAAACCTCAAAAATTTCAAATATAAAAAAAATATTAACGATCTTGAATTTTACTGGGAATTTAAAAAATTCCCTTTTCATTAAATTTAAAAAACCTAAAATTGAAGTTTTAAAAAGAAAAATCATTTAAAAATATTTGGGTTTTGAAGGAAAAAGTATTTTTCCTTTTTACAAACAAAAAATCAAAACGAAGTCACGTGACATGTTTTCTAATTACTAATGATAAAATTTAAAAGATAAAATAAATGATGATGGGCTTAACCCCCCAAAAAAAATGAATCCAAAAAAATGTTTGGATAAAAGACTTTTAAAAGATTAATGTTTCAAAAAAACAAAATATCAACATTAAAAAAAACTTCTGTAAAAATTGTTTACAACAATTTTTTCATAAGAAAGAATATTAAATAACATAAATTCCCAAATTTTTTAGCTATTAATGGTATCCAAAAGGGGTAAAAATGCCCAAAAAAGGGGAATAAAAGTACAATTTTAAAAAAAAACATAAAGTTTTGCGTACCTTTTGTATTTTAAAGCGATTTTTAATCAATAACCCAAAAAAAATTTTAAAATGCTTTACCATCAACTGAATCTTCATTTACGAACCATATCAAAATCATACAGATTGTTTGGGTTTTTGGGTATAAAGTTTTTGTTGTTTTTGACGTTTAAAAATACTTAAAACCCAACCCCGTTTTTTAGAGGGGCCTAGGGGGGGGGGGTTTAAAGTTTATTTAAAAAATGCTTGAGGAAGAGGAATATTTTTAAAGAAAAAATTTAAAAAGCAAATTTTTAAAAAAGAACTTTAAAAATATCTAAAAAAGTGAAGTTAATTTAAAAAAAAAAGTTTTTTCTATTTGTGAAAAAAAAAATATAGAAGATTCAAACCCAAAATACGGGGTTTACTGCATTTTAACAGGAAAAAATTTAGAGGAAAATTTTCCCCACTCAAAAGTAATATTAATTTTTAAAAAAACCCCATAAAATTCCCTGTTAAATTTTTTATAATTTTTTTTTTTTTAAAAGGGTTTTGACGGTCATTTTATTAGCAACAAATGGAAAAAATTTAAAAAAAAAAATTAATGGGTTTTTCCTAACCAAAATTTTGGGAAAATATATGGCATAAAATTTATTTCCGACTTTGGGTTTTTTGATTCATTTCAATTTAAAGTCTCAATCATTTTGGGTAAAACCTTTGTAAAAAATATTCCAGAATTTAAAAAATTTATCTCAAGAATTTGTTGTGAAAGCATTAATTTATTAAAAAAAAAAAGGTTTTTCCAATGATTACATGGATTCATTTAAAAAAAATTTAAAAAAAACGAATTACCCTTTTAAAGAAGAGTTTTTCAAATTTTTAAAAAAAAAAAACACATATCTGATTTTGAAAAACGAAAAGCTAAAAAATCTGGAAAAAAAATTTTAAAAAAAAACAATGGGGAAAAATCAAAAAAATTTTTATTTAAAAACTGAGTATTACTTTTTAGCTGATTATTCGAAAATTTTTGAAAACTATTTTTTGAGTACTACAAATTAAAATTTTTTGCATTATTTTAGTACCCGGTTTAGGGGATGCAATTTAAAAAAAGACTGGAAAATTAAATTTAAATTTAAAAAAAATGATATTGAAATTTTGTTTTTTTTTATTTAAAAGGGGCTGAGAGAGGAATAAGTTTTATTTCAAACGAAAAAAGTAAAGCAAACAATAAATATATGAAAGAATTTTTAATTTAAAAAAAAGAAACAAATAAAAATTAAAGTACCTTGACCCCCAAAAATCTTTTCGGGTTTGGGGTTTGGGGTCAAACCTTTTCCCTCTGGAAAAATTTAAAATTTTTTTCCCCAAAAACAATTCAAAAAATTAATTGCCCAAAGGGAAAAACCCAATTTTAAAGTTGAATTTGATCTTGATATTCCAAAGAATTACATAAAAAACCCCCAATGAAATTTTCCCTTTTGCTCCTGAAAAAATTAAAATACCCCGATCAATGGCTTTCCAATTACTTAAAAATATAAAACAGAATTTGAAATAGGGAAAAAGAAAAGTAAAGAATTGTTCAACTTTTAAGAAAAAACAAAAAAATTTGTTTGGTTTTATTTTAAAAATCTTGAATATATACAAAAATTAAAAGGTTTTAAAAAAAACAAAAATACACAAAAAATATTTAAATTTTGGGGTTCATCTCCTTGGGTTAAAAAAAAATATATTGATTTTAATACTCAAAAAAGATCTAAAGCAAAAAATTCATTTTTAAAAGGACTTTTTTAAGTTAAAGAACAATTCTGTATTTGGTTAAAACGATGGGGGAAATTTTCGAAGAGGGTTAATATTAAATTAACACTGATGAAAAAAAATTTTTTTTAAAAAACATAGCCAAAACCCTTTAATTTTTTAGTTAACGATGTTTAAAAAAAGGGGGTTTTTTTGGTATTCAAGAAAAAAGAAAGTTTGAAATTAAAAAAGACCCCTTTTTTTGGGGGAATTGCATTTAAAAATTTATCAAAAAATTTAATGTTTAAATTTGATTTTCATTATTTAAATTTCTTTTAAAAAAAAGTACGAAAGGGGAATTGAAAAAATTATTTTTTTACCGACCTGTTCAAATTTTTGCAATAAAATAGGGAACCCCAAAAAATCGGGTAAAGAGGATTTTTTAAGGAAAAAAGATTTTAATTTTATAAAGTGATTACAAGAAATTCAAAATTTTATTTTTATAATAATAAAAAAGTAATTTTTGGGAAAATTTTAAAAATGAAGCTCCCCCGGCATTCCCCTTTTTGAAATTTTTTGGATTAAAAGTAAAATGTATTCCCTATTTATTGGGGAAAAAGAAGTTAATGTTAAAAAATGTAAAGGGTTTAAAAAACTTGTTTTAAGAAAAAAATAGTTCATAAAAATTACAAAAAATACTTTGTTTTTAAAATTTAACCCAAAGTAACCCCCACCTTTAAAGTTTTGCTAAAAAACACCAAAACTTTTCCCGTTAAGTTATAAATAAAACATCTTTTTTTCATGTTAAGGGCGATAAAAGATATATCTTGATAATGGAAAAGATAAATTAGCTTATTCTTTTAAAAATTTAAATTTAAAAATTAAAATTTAAAAAATTTAAAATTAAAAAATTAAATTTAAATCTTAAATTTAAAAAAAATTAAATTTTAGAAACCCCCAAATTTTAATTGAATAATTTATAACATTTAAAAAAATTAATATAAATAACATCATTTATTTTAAAAATTCCCTTTGCATAATTAAAAAAGAAATAGATTCATTTTTTCTATAAATTTTTTTCTATAAAATTTGAAGAATTTCATTTTTTTTATTTTTTTTTTTGTAATTTAGCTTTTCCTTTATCTAAATTTTAAATTGGGATCAACCAAAAATAATTTTAAAAAGCAATTAAATTAAATTTTTAATTAATTTCCAATTTTTTGAACTAACCAGGGGTAGCAATTTTTCCGTTTTTCCCTTTTAAAAAATCCCCCATCAGAATCTGAGTTAAAACATGTTTAAAAAAAAATGGAGGTTTTCTTTTAATTGCCTTTTATTTTTTTTCCTTTTTTTATTTATTTTTTAAAAAAATTTCCCTTATTTTAATTATTCCATTTTAAAAAAATGTCCTTATTATTAAAAAAATTTTTTAATAGTTTTTTTCATTTTGTTTACATTTTTTTAATTTTTAGTATTTTATACAGTAAATCATACAACGGTATTTGTCTTTGTAAAAATTTTAATGAAAAAAAAAAAAAAAACCCCAAAAAATTTCCGGCCCAAAACATATTGTTTTGTCTTTAAAATTGAAAAATTGTTGTATTTTTTATTTGGGATATACTTAAAATTTCTTCTTTCGGCGGAGGAAATCCAAATGGGTTCCCCCGTACAAATATTAAAATTTAAAAAACCCCGTGTTCCCGGGCCCCCAAGTCTTTCCAAAATTTTTAATTTTTCCCCCTCTCCTTTTCTTTTTAATTTTGGGAAAATTTTTTTTACAAAACACAACCCCCCAAAGTTTTTTTAATTTTTTAATTTTTTTACCCCCTTTCCCCAAATTTTAAAGTTAGATATTGGTTTTTTTTAAAAAAATTTTTTTTCTTTTTTTTTTAAAATTTTTTTTTTTTTTTTAAATATGGGTTTTGCTGTAAGGTCTCCGTTTTTGAATCAACTTAGTCCTTTTCCAAATTAACAAAAAATGTAATCAAAGGTATTCCTAAAAAAGCAGCCAAAAATCCTAAAAACCCCCCGTCCCTTTTTTTTGTTTTTTTGTTTAAATTTTAAACCTCCAGATCCTACAGTTCTTTTTTTTATTAGGTTAGAAAAGGGTTATCTATTTCCTTAACCCAAACTACTGGGAAAACAAACCCTTTCCAAGTTTTTTACTAACAACCCGTACTGGCTAGCCCCGCAAAGCGCCAAAAACCAAAGGGGCAAAAATTTTTGGGAAATTTTTTCTTGCCATTGGAAAAAATTTTTTTTCCAACAAACCAATAAATCCCCCAAAAAATCCCCCCATTGTGACCTTGACGGAATTTGGCCCCTTTTTTTAAAATTTTAAAAATTTTCCCAATCCCCTTTTTTTTTGCAACACTTTTTTAATTTGATTAATTTTTTGTTTTTTTTAAAAAAAAAGGGGAAATTTCCGCTAAATTTTTCATGTTTTAATCTAAAATTTTTGGAAATTTTGGGTTTTTGTAGGCTCGGGCTAAATTTTTCTTTTGTCCCTCTGTAAGGTTAAATTTAATTCAATATTTTTTTTGATGTTTTTATTATATTTTAAATTTTTTTTTTATTTTATTTAATTTATATTTTTTTTATTTAAACAATAACCCAAATTCATTTTAAAAAATAAAAATTTTATTTAAAAAAATAACAAAATTTATTTTTAATAGTTTTTTTTTTTCAAAAATGTTTCCCCATATTTTTACAATTTTCGTAAAAAACGAATTTTTAGCTGGGGCCCCCGGGGGAATATTTAATTTAGCTGTTCAAAGAATATGCTTAGGGTTTCTTTGTTACTTCCCTTTTTTTAAATTTCCAATTTTAAAAAAAAAAAAATCCCAAAAAATTTTTGAAAATTGTGATCTATTTTGCGACTTTCCCGTTTGTCTTATTATTTTTTTATAATAATTTAAATTTTTTTTCATCATTCCAAAATTTTGGATTACTTTTTGGGGATTCTTTTCGGGATAAAAACACCAATTTCCAACTTTTAAGGGCGACAAAAGCTCAAAGTGGGAAATTTTTTTTTGGGGCATTTAATTTTTTAAAAGAAACAAAAAAATGGGATTATGTTCTTGTTTTTTTACTTTTTTCAGGTCGGTTTTTAAAAAAAAAATACAAGTTGTGGTTTTGTTTCCCCACTTTTAAATTTTAAAGGTTAAATTTTTTTTTGTTGTGGAAACATTGATTGCGTCACCATTTTCCCCCAATTTTTACATCTTGCTTTTTTTAAAACTTTCATTTGTAAATTTGATCAACCCCAAATTTAATTTAAAAAAAAAAAGTTGGGAAACCCTAGAAATTTAAATTTTTATTTCAAATTTCCTAACCCGGATCACAGGGATTTGCTCTAAAAATTTAAAATTTATTTCATCTGTCAGGGGGCAGGTTATTTGAATTTTTACTTGGAAAAGGGAAAATATTAGTTTTTAAACCCTGAAAAAAAATGAATAATTAAATTTTTTTGGAAAATTTTTGTTTTTTACCCCAGCACCACCTTGGATTAATAACTTCCTAGTAGCAAAACCTTCATTATATCCAGCTTGATCCTTCCTGCTCTCAGCATTATCATTTATATCTAAATAAATAAATTCATTTGTTCCAGTTGATTTTGCATAATCTTCAGATAGTTCAACTAAATCCTTTACATTTATTACTTTGTATAAATTATTACAATCATAAACAATTTTTCCATTTTGTTTAACCACTAATTGATCAATTAATGAAGCTGCATTATTAATTAGAGCAATTTGATCATCACCAACATAATTATTACCATTAGCAAGCTTATTTACTTTAAAACTTACTTCAAAATAACCATTAAACCAATCAAAATATGAGCTTCTATCATTAATTGTAAAGTGATATCCGTTTTTTTGTTGCTTAACATTATTTCCCAGGACAGATATTAAAGCTGTATCTAATTGAATAGGAGTTAATTCATATCTTTCACAATATTGTTTTGTTCTAAACATGTATATATTATATATTATTTTATTTTTTATTTTATTTTATTTTTTATAAATTAATCTGTTAATACGTTTACGTGTTCCAGATCCTGACAATATTCTATTTATTCTCATATGAATATCCTCCTCTTTTATCATTATTATTTTTATTATCATTTTTACTGTTATTCTTTTCTTGTAATTCCTTAGCAATTAAATTACCAACTGCCGGAGCAGGTTTCTTTTTAAGTTTTTCAACAATTTTATCAGCAGCTAAATTTCCAACTTCTGTGCCAACCTTTTTTGTTCCACTTTCAAGTGCTGCTTTTCCTGCTGTTTCCAAAGCTTTTTTTCCAGCTGTGCCAATTGAAGATGCAACTCCGCTTGAAAACAATTTCGTTAAAGTATCAAAGATACCTGTTCCATGTATGATTTCTTTTCCTGTGTGAGCATCAACATAAATAAATATTCCTTTATTTTTGTCATAAACTTTTTTGTACATTATATAAAACTAAAATTTATAATTTCATAATTAAAGTTTTAAAACTTTAGTTTTAATTAATTTCTTTTAAAATTAGTGTAAAACTTGTTTCAACCTCATTAAAATTAATTATTCTAGCAAATACATCTGTTATATATATTCTAATTGCATTTATAATATTTATTAATTTCAGAATATCCAACTCTTTGTGGTTCTTTTGTAAATGGATAAGCTCTTGTTAAATCTGCAGTACTTAAAGCATAGATAATATCACTGAAATTACCATCAACAAGTGAATTATCAATAAGATCACAATGAATGTAAATTGTATCAACAGAGTTAGTTATATTTGGTGTTGTAGTTCCCCATTCAGTATTTCTCAATTTTTTTTTCTCAAATCCAAGCAATGTACGAAAATTTGATACTTCCAAATCCAATCCAAAATTATCTGTAATTGAAATCAAAATCTTAAAACTACTTAAATCAAATTCCAAACTTATTGGAGCAATTTCTGATTTATTAAATTCAAAATCATCATTACTTATTAATGTTTCCCTAATATAATTATTAATATCTGTGTAACTGTAAGAACCATTTGTAAATATATATCTTTCCAATCCTTCCCATTATGATAACGAATTCTTTTATTGTCATATTCATCACTAATATTATGCCAAGAGTAAGTCATAGTGTTAATACTATCCAAACCAACAACATAAGTTTTATTTTTATCTAAAATTAAAGAACGACTAAATCTGATTGTAAAATCACTCGGTTTATTTTTATTATCTTTAACTGTTTCAGAACTTAATACTATTTTTTGTTCCATTTATATAATTATAAAACATATCTTTTTAATTAAAAACTAAAGTTTTAAAACTTTAATAAAAGTGTAAATTCAAGAAAAATAATTTTTATATAACATTTCATGTTGTTCCGGTAAGAGTGAATTCATTTTTAATAGTTCATCAATTATTCTAATACCTTCATTTTTTAGTTCTTCATTATTATTTCCAGCATCAATTGAACCACAAATTAACTCCAAGTCATTAACCAATTCTTTTGGATTACATGGACAAACGTCATAACCCTGTCCTCTAATTACGTTTTTAAATTTCATAGATCTTTTATTGATAGGTAATCCTGACTTTTCTGTTAATTCTTTAAATATTTTTATTGAATGATTTGAATGTTTTTTATTATTGTTATATCTTTTATTAATCAAATCAATTAAATCATCATCTACTTTAGTGTTAATGACTTCTTTTCCAGTTATTCTATCCTTAGCAATTAACTTATTTTGACCATAAAGTTTATTTAAGTTAATAATTAAATTACCGTATTGTCCATTTGGTAAAACTTTATATGGGTTATGATGTTTTATTCCTTGTCCATCTTGTCCATATGTAGAAGCCGTACCAAGAATATGATTTAATCGTTTTTTGTACTTTAATAATTCGTCTTGATCATGTTTTAATTCTTTTGCTTTTTCTCGTTTATTTGGATCTTTTGAATTTGATTTGCCAGTTATTGAACCATTTAATTTTTTAATATTTTCAGTAACACCATCTATTGTAGCTTCAAGATCGTCTTTACTTATTTTATTAGGATCAATTACATTTGCAGTTAAAAAATCAAACAATTCAGACGGTTTGTAATATCCATATTCTTCTAAAACATCATTATCCAAATCAGCATCCAAATTTACTGTATGTATTTTTTTTTCTTTCGGCCTTGCTCCCAATTTTTCTTCTGATTCTTCAGGAATTTTTTTTTTCTGTTATAATAATCTTCCAGTATTTTATCAACCTCTTTTTCGTCTAGTTTTTGTGGTAATAATGGTTGTTGTAGTTCCGAAGGTGGTGATTCTTCCATTATCTCTGCCAATTTTTGTTGTCGTTCTACTTCTTGTATTCTATCAACAAAACTTTTTGGAAGTAACGCTAATTGTTCTTTAATTCCAGGTAATGCTTTTAACTGACTTGATAATTGTTCTTTTTGACTTTCTATTTTTTCAGTAATTGGCTTATAAATTTCAGTATACATATCCCGATTTGTAGCTTTTCTTATTTTTTCTCTCATTATTTCTTCTCTAAGATTTCTCATCTTTTGCCCAACTAATTTTTTTCTTATTATCATTTCATTAAGTTTTGATTGCATTTATATAATAATGTAAGATATGTAAAATAATGTAAAATAATGTAAGATAATGTAAGATATTGTAAAATAATGTAATATTATATAAATGGAAATTCCAAATTATGATACAAAAAGTGATAAATCCAATAACTTTACACAATTTATCCTTTTATGCCAGATTCATGTTTTAGAATGTTAATATGTGGATCTTCTGGATCTGGAAAAACAAATACATTAATGCATATACTTCGAAAACCTCTTATATATTATGATAAATTATACTTGTATGCTAAAAACCTAGAACAATCTAAATATCAAGATTTAATTAACAACTTAAGTCAAATTGCAAAAAAAATTAAAGTAGATCCAAATGAAATACTTGAATATTCAGCTGATCCCAACCAAATTGAACCTTGTGAGAATCTTGAATCAGAAAAACAAAAAGTAGTAATATTTGATGATTTTGTATGTGAAGATAAAAAAGTTCAAAATGAAATAACAAAATACTTTATTCAAGGACGTCACAAAAACTGTTGTGTTATTTATTTAAGTCAGTCTTACTATAAAACACCAAAAGATATTCGAATTAACTGTTCACATTATATTTATTTGAAAGTCCAGGTAAATGGAAAATAATAGGATTTGTGATGAACAAAATATAGATCGTGATACTTTTGCTACTGCACAAATCAAAAATATGATTTCTTTATATATTGACAAACCAAGGAAGTTTTTAAGAAAAAACTTTACTGGTAATATATAATAATTATATAATGGGAGTTTTTAATGATGTAAAACAAATAAGTGAAACTGAAAGTGTAAGTAAAGTTAAATTTGATATTGATTTAAGTGATTATGCTACTAAAAAACAATATAAAAAAGCTTAGAAAGGACATGAATCATATCTTCACAGAAATAAGGAACTTGATAACACAATGAACAGAGCATAGATATGGGAGGTAATAAAATAATTAACCTAGGAAATCCAGATAAATCCACCGATGTAGTTTCAAGACGGTTTGTGTATAAAAAAGTTCAAAGTGTAATAGATGACTATAATCGTGAAGATATTAAAGTATAAAACAGACATTAGAAGCAGAAGTAAAGAATATTGAAGAATTAACAAAGATTTTAAAAGAATTCATTATTGATAGTTGAATTACAAGGTAAAATGAAGAAGAAATGAAAGCTCTGGTTGATTCTATTAAAGAACTTAAAGAGAAATCTGATTTGACAGATGACAATATAAAAAAAGTATTTAGAACCAATTTGAAAAGTTATACACTCAAGTTCAAGAATTAAAAGATAGTATGATTAAACATGAAGAACTAAAAGACAAGATTATTGAAGCTGAAAAAAAGTTACAAAATATGTATCAGTTAGAAATTAGAACAGAAATAAATAAACTAAATACTGAAACTGAAAAAAAGCATAAAGATTTATTAGAATTAATTTCAAATAAACTTGCAGAATATAAATCTGAATTGGAAAAGGCAGCTTCACAAAGAGGTGATGATCATGACACAGCATTAGAGGATTTTAAAGAAGAAATTAATTCTAAAATAGATGACTTTAAAAAACAAATTCGAAATTGGATTAGTATTGTTGACAACCGTCATAATTTAAAGTATGCAGACTTAAGTAATATTACAAAAAAATTACAAGAAGATATGACGCAGCTTAATGCTAAAGTTGAAGAACATAAAAATGAACTGGAGTTTGTAGTGAAAAATCAGTTAAACAAGGAGAGTTTAATTACTGCTAATACTGAAGCAATTACTGCTAATACTAAAGCAATTAACACAGTTAATAATCAGATAGAAAATTTGAAGAAACAACTTTGTAACCTGATTAATAATGTTGATGCAAGTCACAATATAAAGTACGAAGAGTTAAGTAAACTTAAAGGTTTATTACAAAAGATATTAATGAATTTATGATAAATTTAATGATAAAATTAAAAAAATAATAAATGATTTGGACTCTGTAGTTGAAATATCAGCTAAACAAGGAGAATCAATCACTGCTAATACCCAAGTAATTACTGCTAATACTAAAGCAATAACCGCTAATGTCGGAGAAATTACCAATAATGCTGAAGAAATTACAAAAGTAAAAAATGTTTTCTTAAAACAAGAAACACAATTAGCTAGAACAAAAGGTGTTGTTGACAATTTATCTGCTTCTGAAGTTGCTACAACAAAACGAGTTGATGATTTAGCTGAAATAATTCTTAAACTTAAAAGAAAGACAGAAAATAGAAAAAAAGGGTAGAGGAAGTGAGACATGAAGTGTTTCTCTTGAATACTATTATAATCATACTTTTGATTACATACAAATGAAAAAGTATTTTGACCGTCGCGGTGCCTGGATACATTCAACATATAAAATATGGCCGATCTGAACTATTTAAATATATTTGAAATAAGACCTGGAATTTTCGTAGATTATAAAGATTTTATAAACACAAACCAAGAATATAAAATAGATGTACTAGATATGCTTTTGAGTGGTGTGTTTATAGTCAGAAAAACCGGAACGTATATAATAGATATTAAGATTTTATTAAAGGGTGCGAGCTCCCCGGGTGAACCGTATAAACCGACTAAAAGCCCAATATCACATTTTATATTTAGGTGGCGGAATCCAAGGCCTCAGGATGAGTTTTATTTTTGATATATTTGATAATGTAAATATAACAGCTGAGGCAGCTGAGGACTTTGACACTGATAAGTTAATATCTATGTATAAGAAAAAAATTAAAATTTATCTAAAACAAGGAACAATGTTTGATATTCACCCTTATGACGATTCAGAATCTACAGAATTAACATTTATGCTTTTGATGGGTAGTCACATCAGATTCTACATATCGGATGAACCTGTATCCCATGGTATAAACAGACTTTTGGATTAAAGGTTTAATTAAAAGATTAGTTAAAAGCTTAATTAAAAGTTTAATTACTATGTGTACCCTAATAATGTACTTACTAATTGAAAATAAGATCAAATATCTTACATTTTATTAATAAATATAATATAATATAATCTGCCAAAGTTTTGCCAAAGTTCTGCCAAGTGGCAGGAATGTGGCAGTGTCTGCCAACTTGGCAGAAAAATGGCAGGCTTTTGATTGGTTGAATTTGTGGTTTCCCACATTATCATTTTTAAAAAATGCACTTGATTTACCTATGACACAATAAGTACATAAAGGACAAGTATGTGTCTTACAAGTAGGACAAGCTCTCAATACACAATAGAATTGTATTTGCTATAGCGTAGTATTTGTTCTCCAGTTAAACTGAAACCTGATCTTTATCTTGATATGCACTGTCAATCAGGAAGTAAATACCTTACGGTGTACTGTATTGATATTTAAGTCAATTTTATTTTAGCTTGTATCTTTGATAAAACCTGTGGATTTTAAATTGTCCGGCATTGGTCAGTCTGGACCAAGGGTTAAAAGGTCAAATGAGGTTAAACCAAAGGTTTTCATTCGGTTTAACTAAAGATTTAAAAATTTTTTAGCTTGTATCTTTGATAAAGCCTGCGGGTTTTAAAGTGTCCAGCATTGGATTTTTTAGAATAGGGACAAGGGGTCAGGGTGGGGGTTAAAATGCCAAAAACGCTATATTTAATACTACTCGCGTTTAATTATTTAATTCCTTCTGTTAAGCTAGTATAGACGACTAATCAGTTTCGACTCGTATGTACATTGATCGCTTTTTTAAAGCCGATTATTTTACTGTAAACAAAAGCATAAATCTCTTACTGATTTGATATGTGTATAGGCGGCATTGCGATGTTTTGTTAATGTTTTACCCACGTTTTATTTGAAAACAAATTTACACACACTGGTCAGTTTCTAACAAGAGACCTGTAAAGTGAAATACTCATAGAGTATTGATACAAGAGTTTTACCACTAAAAGTTTGGGTGCTTATTTGGCAGTTAGGTTGGTCAAAGATACATGTTCTTTCCTTTTAACCATGAAGCATGCACACCCATGCTTGATGGAGACATTAGAAGAAGTATATTAGTATGTTTCTTATAACAACACCAAAGGTACTGCACGTTGTAACTTGGTACATTTATATATTGGCTCTTTCCGAAACGTTACTCCCCCTTGGCATTGTCGGTGTCTTAATGAGATGTCGCAGTGTTTGATCAATATTTACAAAAACACTAACTACGCCCTGTCTGCGAGGATTTGTTTCGTTAGTCTGTTCAAGAATTGTTAGCAGTAATGATTTTTCGTTGGTTATGTGACGTTGTTCTAAGTCTTTATAATGTGCAGTATGAATGTCTGTGTACATGTCTATACATTGGTACGTACCCCGTTTTCTGTGTGAAGTGCTTCGGTGGTTGCGTTCTTCGGATGTGTTATTTTTTCTTTTTGACATTTGTACTTGTTTTTTTATAATCGGTACATATCTCTGACGAAAACAAAAATAAAAAGGAGATAAAATGTTGTAACGAACCTCTTACCAGCAACATCAACTGTAGAAAAAAGCGAAGACTTATCCGAGTGCCATACATAAAAACCTGAATCGAAATAAGAAGCAGGCTCCAGAAGATGCAGAAAGGAAAAAACGCAGTATTGACAGCTAAGTGATGATGATTATAAACTTCTTGTTCAGGGACTTGAAGAAAACAATATTTATCATAATACCCGAAAACGGTTATTGATGAAATATTTTCTAACACTTTCCTGATAAAAAACGAGTGTTTTGAAGTGACATTATATTAAAACAAACCAGAATTTGTGATTTGCTTTAAATATTTTTGAAAAAAAAACAAAAAACTCTGTGTGTGTGCGTGCGTGCGTGCGTGTGCGTGTGTGTGTGTGTGTGTGCGTGCGTGTTGTGGAGGGTGCGTGCGTGTGTGTGCGTGTGTGTTTGTAAACGCTGCCAACGGGTAATTTCGTATGAATACACATCATCTATTCTGAGCGATAAAAATTTATTCCCCGGTTCTAGTCATACATATATCTCACACACGATTTAAATTTTACCAGAGTGTGTATCCTTCGCCGTTAACGACAGTTCCCCGGTTAACCTGTATACAACTCGTAGTACATGCACACAAACGTTTAAACTATTATCACTTATTTAACTCATGTTTACGTCATTATAAGCTCATGGGTGAAAAGATAATGTTGATTAATTAATTAATTACCAATTAAATATTTTTCTCGTTTACAAGATGGTATTATATATTATATCAAGTTCCCACATATCTTTTACGGCTTATTGTTTCACCAATGCGCTTTTATTAAATTAAATATATTAATAAAATGATTTGACAATAGAAATATTAAACTGAGAATATTACAATATACAGGAGCATCACTCAAAATACACAGTTTATTTATGAACTGTTAATATATATTGTGATAAATTACACTCATTTAACAAACTTTCAACTTCAAGCGATGCTTAAATATGCATTGCTTTTACAAGAAATATCTTTCAGTATTAGATCTATCAAGAATTTCCTCAAGCTGTTCACAAATGTTAATGCAATATGTTAACAGATAACAAATATTTGTTTTAGCTCCAAAGACTTCCAGGTTTAAGATCTTATCAGATTGTTTGTTGTTTGATGATTTTAAAAAGTGATGCATCCTTTGTTAAGCCAAAGAATAAGAAGGTATATAAACCTGAGTTTCAAAAATTATTATTAAAAGGAAATGAATTTTCAAAATACAAACTAAATTTAACATTGAAGTAATATTTAGACCTCGAAATTAAAAGTATAATTTTCAAAATCTACATGTGTTAATGAGAATTTTGATACCAAACGCAATATGTTTATTTTTGTTTTTACATGATCTGTTTCAGTATATGATGTTCTGTCATAGAAAATTACGCATCATAGAAAAGCATAGGGCTATAAAGTGTGCTGTACATGTCAGAAATATTTGCATTAAACGACGGTTCTAATAAAATGATAATGCTGCAGCTGCATGTGCGGCATCAACATTTGTCAAAATATGGAAATCGTGAGTCTGATAATACTGTTTTTATTGTACTTACAACTACATTCAGTACTGTCTTTGGAACGAGTAGTATACTTCTGCAATTGGTAGCATGTTATTCTACAATATTGTGTCTGTAAATCAGTTATTTAATTTAGACATAATTGACGGGAAAAAATGTCTGCTTAGCATACTTTTTACAGTTGGACGCTATGCTTTCCTCTTTGATTGTGTCTGACGGAACAGGTGGATGACTCTATTATAGGAAGTTTTAAATCCCACCAGGACTGAGCTATTTTGATTTCTGTCTTCTGGCCTGTTTCGTCGGGCCGTAAATGGTGTTTCCCTTGTTGCTGTGTTGTTTGTGTTTTACATTACATGCCTTCTGTTGCCTTTGCATATGTTAGGGTTCCACCTGGCGGGAATAACTTATTTACACTGTCCTGTGACTTTGGAACATGGTGGGGGCAAGAGTGAGGTTAGGTGCACCATAAACCGGTTTAAGCTCCCCAGTGGTGGTTTTGCCCTTGACCGTTCCAAGGCGGTGCCCCACTGTGTTCCTTTATTTGTTTATTTTGTCCTTGTGTGTTTACTCTGTGTGTGTGCGTGCGTGCGTGCGTGTGCATGTGTGCGTGTGTGTGTGTGCGCGTGCGTGCGTGTGCGTATGTGTCTATATGTGTGTGTCTCTCTGTTTGTGTGTGTGTGTGTGTGTGTATGTGTGTACGCTTGTGCGTTGTCGTAATGTGGTAGTGATTTGTTCGCATAAATTCTCCTTGCCTGCAACAATTTGTAATGCGAACTACGCAGTTTATCAGGCCGATATCAATATCTGCCTGTCGTGTGAAATTGTGTTCTTTTTAGTCAATAGAGATTTATACGCTCAATACAAATGACGGACTACTTTGTGTATTGTGGCGCTTTTACATTTCTAATTAGAAATTTAGACATATAACCAGTTTTTTTACAGTCGTTCATTGTAATTATAAGATCTAAACCATTCGTGGTGGAAGGAAATTCATTTACCTCGAATTGTCTTACAGGGGTATGGAGTAATTTTAAAGTAGAGACTGCGAGCATTTGAATTCATCTCAAGCAGGGTTCTCGGCTATATTGTTTCCGAGTCCACCACTTTGCTTGTTTTGTACACGAATGCCCTGTTAGCTACTATTTATAATATAAAGAAGGCAAAATATGAGGATGATATTTTATTGTAAGGAATCGTGTGCAGCTGAATCAAGCAAGTGCGTCAGAATTTACAAATGAGTAAAAATCTGTGTGGAATTTTTTGTACTGAAATACATGTTTTAAAGAAATAATATACACAGATTTTATTGACTGCAGGATAAAACGTATATTAGGTTATTGTATTTCTAAACTTTAATTGTTTCGCCACGTCTCCGAAAAATATATATACCCTCGACAAGCTTCGGCGTGGATAAACTTTTCTCCACCTTGACGGATCAGCTTAAGTTAAGAAAGATAGTAACCAAATATTGTCTATGAATCCTCTCGATCCAAACATTCAGAGAGAAAATATATAGCTTTACTGGCTTAAATCAGTTAAAAAAAACTAAAATGTCACTGCAGCTGACTTGCAAGACATGATAACAGATCTTAGTTGTACCAAAGTGTAGTACTCTTCGGGCATATATATAAAGCAGCATCAAAACTGACCTTATTTGATGAGTGCATTTGTTGTGAAATATGCACGCTCGTTTGTACTGCTAGGCGCTTTGCAGTAATGGTTCTGATAAATTCTCTCCAAGTCCTTATTTTGCACTATTAAGCTATTTATTAGTAAAAAAGGCATTTCCTTCCATATCCCCCGCGCTATATAGCGAGCAAGAGTACAGACGAATATATATATATATAGTGTGAGAAAATAGATGTTCAAACAGTGCCAAAAGTTTAATTATAAACCCGAGCGCTTTCGGTTTTTTAAAAAAACCTTTTTCAAGGGTAGCATAAATCAAAACAATATAATAACGGCGTAAATACCGCCTGTATAGTTCGATATATAAATGCTAAATGAACATATCGATCAACAGAATTCCATAAGATCAGGTTAATTGATAACAGATGTCAGGCATCTGTTACGGTCATTGAAAGAGTTATCTAAAAATAGCACACTAATGATTTGTTATCCCATACTCTGCTAGGAGAGCAACATGTGGTATTTTTTGATAGCAGAAAATAGCGGTTTTATAAAAATAGAGCGTTTTTGATTGGTTCCCTGTATTTTCCGGAGGATTTTCTTTGTTGGTTTTGTGTTTAACGCCGTTTTTCGACAGAAAAAGCAGCGGAAAAAGAAATCTATGTTATGATCGAGGTTAATTAAAAACTATGTCCGATTGCCTGAAGTGATAAAAGAGATTTATATATCTGCTTAAAATGAAATACTAGTATACCGGGGTCGTCGGAAGCTTTATTAATTTAAAGATATCATTTGTTCACTAATTTTACAAAACACCGGTGCTTACTGAAAACATTATTTATTGAAAGGATTCTGATGCAATTATTGTTGAAGTAAAGGTTGAAAATAACGCACGGTAGATCAAATGTTAATTAGAATTTACGTACATTATGTTATTACTAGAAAAAACGGAAAAATTAAGAGGCGGGGGTTATGATATACTGGTTTTCTGTTAAAAGTGAAAACAACTGTGTTTTCTGAGGGATGTTTGTAAAATCTTATTTTGTCTGTCAAGATTATCTCGAATAATACACACGGATAAAATTTTGTAAAAAAAACCCCAAATGTATGCGTATCTTAAGTTTAAGCAAAAGTCCAGGTTCTATTATGCGGAAGAGAAATAATCTTTTTGAATTATTGTGTTAAGGATGCGGGGCAGGTTATAGTGTTACATCTCCCTCAAAATTAACATAGTTTTGGTACAGTGTTTGTAGTAAGTTCTTTAAAAGGACGGCATGAAGCTCTTTTCATCAGTGATGTGAAATATGAAATATATTGATCATTTTCTTAAAAAGGTTTAAATTGAATTGATCATATAGATAAGATTAACTGTTTCGGGACTTTGTACGTTAAAATGTGAGAAAGTTAAAAGAATAGTTTTTCTGTGATATTTAATCTCTGTGGGGAAAATCATGATTTAGCAGGCTAATCTATTCTCCCTTATTGATGCCTATAGGTTGTAAGGTGTTGAGACGACGGATCCAGTAGGTTTCTCTTTCATTTCTTTGCGTATCCGTCCATCTGTCATTAAATTCAATGCAACATAGTAGGATATCCGCAAAGGTGTGACCCTCCATGTTAAAATGTTCAGCTACTGGCGACCGATTGAATTTGCGTGTTTTCCAGTCAGATCTGTGGAGATTCATTCGCTTTGCTAGCGTCTGTTTTGTTTCCCCGACATACTTTTTGTTGCACTTCTTGCATGTCATAAGGTATATGGCATTTTCTGTTTTGCAATTAGCCACTCCTTTAACTGCAGATTTACTTCCATTGGAGGAAAGGAATGTGCTGGTGCCTGGTATAGTAGTGCATGTTATGCATATATACATATACCCAAAGTACGATTTTGAGGTAAAGTCAAAAATGTAATTAGATAAAACAAGAATATCTTTAAAAAAAAAGATGGTCGCCGAATTGTAATAAGACAAGAAGTTTATGAGGTTTTCATATCATTTGTGTTATTCTATCATCTAACATTTTGCAAATAGCAAAACTAAACACGACACTTTAACAATTTAAATGGTTCTCTTTTAACAAAGGTTTCGTAGGGGTGCAATTTGGTTTCCTTTTTTCTACGACGAATAATTACAGCAGTGGTCTGGAAGACACTTCTGTACCTCGACTTAAATCGGTCGGCTGATCACACCCTTATTCATGTGATACGCAGACCGTATTCAGCTTTCTCTGTAAATTGATATCTGTTGGTATAAGAGAGGCTTTTATTATATTATTATATTTATTAAACGTCAATTTTAGATATATCAACATTCTTGCTAAATATACTGAGCGAAACTTAGCTTTAAAAATGTAAAAAACGTCATTAAGGATAAAAGCCTTGTCTGACATTTCACTAAGCGTTGCACAATCAGCAGAGTGAAAAAAATAGGCTCCCTTGTCCAATCAGGCAGATTGTTGCATAAATCTTTCATTTTGATCATTTATCTATAATGCGTTATGAAGTAATCTGATTTGCAAATTTAAGTCACGTGGCATATGTTAATCGTGGTCACTAATTCGTTCTTAGACGGCGTTCGCCGAAAGAATGAAACAAACCTAACTTTAAGAAAATTTCAAAAAAGAATCAATATGGCTATGTAAAACACCTGACTGATTTATCAGTTTCAATATCTTCATTCTGTGAGTCAAAATCTATACATAGCTTACATTTAATAATGTTATATTGCTGCCCACAATATAGAATTGGCATTCTTGACGTTATTGAACCAATCGATATGATATGTAATTTGGAAGTAGATACTTTCTTTGTCCGTCGAAACGAAATAAAAAGCGTTTGAAGAATCTCGGACATGTTGAAGTTATTCAAAACATTTCTGCAGTTTTCTGACTCATTGTAAATTCAATATTGCTTTCTTTTCTTCAATGTGTTTTCCTCAAAACCAAATGAAAAGATTTAGCATTACGATGTACTTCTTAGAAAAAAGCTTTAAGACTGCATAAAATGAAGAGAAGTAGTTTAAAAACTAAGGGTTTTGGCATTTTGACCCAAACCCCTAACCCTTGATATATACTAACCAAGGCTGACCAATTTAAAAAAATCTTTAGTTTGACAAATTAAAAACCCACAGGTTTTAACTAACTACTGTGAAAACCTCTGGTTTGATGGACGTGAGTCCCTGGGAGCTGGAAGCTTACACAAAGTTAAAAAACACAGGTTTTGAACTCGGTGAAAAACAAAAGTTTTAAATACATATAATATAAATGAGTTTACATAATAAACTATATTGTTTGAAAGAAAGAAAATTTACTGATAATATAAATCCTCATTATGTTACAGCAAAAAACGGGAGAAAAATAATAATGGCTACTTGTTCATCTTGTGGAAAAATGAAATCAAAGTTTGTTAAAAGTACAAGAGGTAATTTAGATATTCATAAAGCAATATTACCTTTATTACGTAAGAAAGGTTTAACACTTCCAGGATATAACTATTGCGGACCAGGAAATCTTTTAGATAATGGACCTCCTGTTAATGAACTGGACGCAGTATGCATGAACCATAACTTTTGCTATGACAGTGGTGTAAAAAGGTATATGTGACAAGCAAATGTTTTCCAACTTAAATAACACTCAATAAAAAACATTTGGAGAAAATATTACAAAACATTTAGTTGTAAAACCAGCAATTAAAACGAAATACAAACTTGGACTTGGACGTAGGTCCTCGGGAGCTGGAAGCTCACTCGGTAAAAAGTCCAAAAAAAAAGGGGAAAAGGGGGTAAACACAAGCTCACTCAAAAAGACCCCCGAAATAACACGGAGTAATGAATTAGCAGAAGAATTACATAAACCAGTTAAACGAAAATTTTTAAAACGAAGTGTGAGAGTTAGTGATATTGATGATACTTTGTCTGCTGCTTTAGTTGATATGCAAGCTTTTACAAAATATAATAAAGTTGTAAAGTACTTGTTAACCGTTATTGACGTGTTTAGCAAATATGCTTTGGGGGATTCCTTTAAAGAATAAAACTGGAGATTCTGTTACTGAAGCATTTGAAAAAAAAAAATAGTTTTAGAAGGTAGAACACCTATAAATTTATGGGTAGATGAAGGAAAAAAAATTTATAATAAAAAGTTTGAATCATTTTTGAATAAAAATAAGATTAACATGTATCATACATTTAATGAAGGAAAAGCTGTAGTAATCGAAATATTTAATAGAAGTTTAAAAAGAATAATGTGGAAATATTTTACAGCAAAAATACTTACGCTTATTTAGATAATTTGCAGGAAATGGTTGATAAATATAACAAAACAAAACATTCTAGTATAAAAATGACACCAACTGAAGCCAGTAAAAACTTAAATAAAGGTACTGTTTACTATTTACTATAATTTATATGGTAGTTTAAAGATACCAAAGAGAAATTGGTGATCGAGTTCGCTTAAGCAAACTTAAACGACATTTTGAAAAAAGATATACACCAACCTTGACAGAGGAAATATTTATAATTTATGGAACACAAATCCCATACACTATAAAAGATTTGAATAATGAAATAATTCAGAGCTCATTTTATGAGCAAGAACTTTTACCTACTACACAAGAGGTTTCTAGAATAGAAAAAGTTATTAGACGAGAATATAAGAATAAACAAGCTTTAGTAAAGTGGAAAAGTTATAGTGAAAAAATTAATAGCTGGATTCCGTTTACTGAATAGGAAGAAATTTAATATTTAGATTAAATTTAAAAAATATATTATATAAATGAGTAATAAAAATTTAGTTTCTAATGGAATAGAAATAGAAACAATAGACCAATTAATAGATCACTTGACTAAACTTGCTGCTGCTTACAGAAAATGTTACAAGTTTTATGAAAGAGTACATACAGGATTACAAATTACAGCATGTATCTTTGGTTGCTCGACTGCATTAGTATTTGTTCCTGCTATTCCTATATGCGTGGCATTTGCTGGTGCTGTTCTATCAGGAATTACTACATTTATTAAAAGTCTAAAAGTTGAAGACAAAAAAGCTATTTTAAAATTACATCATAAAAAAATAAAACAACTAATAACAATAGCACGAATTGGAAAATTACATAAAGAAGTTGAGCAAAAAGTTATTCAGGATATTTTTACAATACTGTTAGAAATGCAGAAAGAAAGAAACTATACAACGCCTCTTGAAATGTATATGAAGGAATTCAAACTTAACGGATATAAAAATATATAAGAAGAAGAGTTGTATTAAATTTAGATTGCTGAATTTGTTTTTTACGTGCGTTTTTTAAAGATTTTTTTCTGTAAGCATATTATATAAATGGCTAATAGAAATATAGATAATGATATTTCAATAAAACTAGCTTGTACTTTAGGAATAATACAAAAAATAAATTCATATAAAAAAGTATGGAAAAAATAGAAACATTATTAAATCAAAGCTTAATCAAATAACCAGTGAAAATTTTAAAAATGTAAGGACAAATAGAAACGTTATTAAATCAAAGCTTAATCAATTAACCAGTGAAAATTTTAAAAATAAAGTAATTGAATAGATTGGAAAATGTTATATATCCTTATCTTTTTAAAAAGAATATAGATTTATTTGAATGGGATTGTGGTTGTTTAATGTCAGTGCCTTCAGCAGAAAAGCAAAGTAATGAAATATTATGTGATTGCCCTGCACCAAATAATCATCGAAACAATCCTAAAAAGATAATTAAAACCGATTGTGATAATAATGAAGAAAAAAACATATAAAAGTATTTACGCAGCATCTAAAGACCTTGATATTAATTCTTGGTTAATAAAAATGTGCTGTGAAGAGAAAAACCGAGTAAAAATTGGAAATTCGAAAACGGATGGAAAAAGATATAAATTTAAATATTTTATTTCTTCTTAAACTTTATTTTTTAATTTTTCGCTTAAAGATGTGTTTCTAAATATAATATATAGATGGCTGTAAGAGAAATTGAGAGGTCTTTAAATCAATATATTAAGAAAATTGAAATTAAAGTTACATATAGACAGGATCCAAAAAATCAATTATATTTAACTATAGAAGACTCATTTGATATTCTTAAATCTAAACTTAAAACTTTAAAAGGTATAAAAATAAATGTTGTTTTTAAAATAACTTTTGCAAAAATTAATAAAACAGATACAATATATAAATCAGCTTATTTTCAATCAAAGGCTTTAATTATTATGAGAGAATCTCAAATAAAAAAACACCTTACGTCAAGCTTTTGACGAAATAATAAATAGGATTGGTAATTGCATTTCAGAAGGAAGTGGCTGTAGAATCAGTTGATGTTCATTATATAAATATATATAATTATAATCCATTAGCTGTTTCTATTTAATTAGAATTACCAAAACCATTAAAACATCCAATGAAAGGATTAATAAAAATAAAGAATGATGATAATGAATGTTTTAGATGGTGCCATTTAGCTTACAAATTTCCTGTTAAAAAACCTTCAAGCAGTTTCATAATATAAAAAGAATATAGAAGAACTCAATTATAAAGGAATAAAATTTCCTGTAACATTAAACCAAATACCTAAAATAGAAACTCAGAATGATATTTCATTTAATATATTTGGTTATGAAGATAATAATGTTTATCCATTGTACATTTCAAAATATCAATATAAGAAGACTGTGACATGTTGTTAATCAGTAATAATGAAAAAACACATTATGTTTGGATAAAAGACTTTAATAGATAAATGTTTAACAAAACAAAATGTAAAAATAAAAAAAAACATTTCTGCAAATAATGTTTACAATGTTTTTCACAAGAAAGAATATTAAATGAACACATACCAAATTGTTTAGCTATTAATGGTGTTCAAGCTGTAAAAATGTCAAAAGAGGGAAGTAAAACTTTATCATAAAGGCTTAGCAGAACCTTTTGTAATGTATGCTGATTTTGAATCTATAACTAGAAAAATATCTACTGTTTTACCATCACCTGAATCTTCATTTACTGAACCATTTCAAAAACATATAGATGGTGGTTACGGTTATAGAGTTGTTTGTTGTTATGACGATGAATATACTAAACCAACACAAGTTTACAGAGGTCCTGATGCAGTTTATAAGTTTGTTGAAAAAATGCTTGAGAAAGAAGAGTATTGTAAGGAAATATTTAATGAAAACTTTAACAAAGATTTGAAAATGTCTAAAAGAGATGAAGCTTTATTTCAAAAACAAACTTCTTGTCATATTAATGAAAAAGAATATAAGAAAAATGAAAATCTAAATGAGGACAGCAGTCCCAAAGGCTAACGCCAGTCCGAGATGAAAAACAAAGCTTTTCGAAAGGACCAAAGGTCCGAGATCATTGTCATATAACAGGAAAATTTAGAGGAAGTGCTCATCAAGACTGTAATATTAATTTTAGACTAGCACACAAAATTCCTGTTATTTTTTCATAATTTAAGAGGTTATGATGGTCGTTTTATTATGCAACAAATAGGAAAATTTAAAAAAGAAATTAATGTTATCCCTAATAATATGGAAAGATACATGGCATTTATGGTAAGTGATTTGATTTTTATAGATAGTTTTCAATTTACGTCTCAACCATTAGATAACTTAGTAAAAATATTCCACAATTTAAGTACACTTCTCAAGAATTCAGTAAAGGTAAACTGGAATTATTAAAAACAAAAGGTATTCATCCATATGATTACATGGATTCATTTGAAAAATTCAAAGAAACAGAATTACCTCCTAACGAAACGCATATATCTGACAATGAATATGAGCATGCTAAAAATGTTTGGAATAAATTTAAAAGTTAAACAATGGGAGAATATCATGATCTATATTTAAAACTGACGTATTACTTTTAGCTGAATTTTTTTGAAAATTTTAGGAAACTATGTTTGGAATATAATAAACTTGACCCTTGCCATTACTTTAGTAGTCCTGGTTTAGCTTGGGATGCAATGTTAAACATGACTGGAAATAATCTGGATTTAATAACTGATATTGATATGTATCTATTTATTGAAAAGGGACTGAGAAGAGGAATAAGGAGGAATATATAGCTAATCGTTACAGCAAAGCAAACAATAAATATATGAAAAACTTTAATCCAAACTTTAAATCTAAATACATTATGTATCTCGACGCCAATTACCTCTACGGTTGGGCTATGTGCCGAGCTTTGCCCTCTGGAAATTTTAAATGGGTCACTTTAAAACAATATGAGAAATTAATTGCAAAAGGTAAAACTAACTTTATAATTGAATGTGATCTTGAATATCCAAAAGAACTGCATGATCTTAACAATGATTATCCTTTAGCTGCTGAAAAGATACCCATTCAAGATCAATGGCTTTCAAATTATAGTAAAAATATTAAAAAAGAATTTGAAATTGGAAAAAAATAGTTCCAACTTTAATGAAAAAACAAAACTATGTTGTTCATTTTAAAAATATCGAACTTTAAAATATTGATCCTTCGGGATCATTGATTTCAACTCATTTAGATTTGAAGATTGAATACTGCTTAAGCCGGTGCTAGGGGGCGTGGGCAGTGTTGCATTTTCCATTACTGCTCATGAACAGACTCAATCAAACCGAGTCTGCAATTTTCACTGTTTGCATTGTTTTTGGTGCTTTCGAGGGATCTCTTTTGACGAAAGTCCTTGGTTAAAAATGTATATTGATTTTAATACTTAAAAAAGATCTAATGCAAAGAATTCTTTTTAAAAAGACTTTTTTAAACTCATGAACAACTCTGTAGTCGGTAAGACGATAAAGAATTTACGCAAAAGAATCAATATTAAATTAACACATGATGGAAATCTTTTATTGGAGTATATAGCAAAACCTTCATTTGTTAGTTCAACCAAGTTTAATAACAATTTGTTTGGTATTCATAGAATAAAAGAAAATTTATTATTAAACAGACCTTGTTATGTCGGAATGTGCATTCTAGATTTATAAAAATATTTGTATGATTTTCATTATAATTACATTAAGGAAAAGTATAAAGGTTTAGCAAAGCTTTTATTCACTGATTCATTATGTTATGAAATAAATACTGAAGATGCATATGAATATTTTTATGAAGATTTAGAACTGTTTGATAATAGTGATTATGATAGTAATTCAGAGTTTTATTTTGATTACAACAAAAACGTAATTGGAAAATTCAAAGATGAAGCTGCCGGTATTCCCATTGTCAAATTTGTTGGATTAAGAAGTAAAATGTATTCATATTTATTAGAAAATGAAGTTAACATTAAAAATTGTAAAGGAATTAAAAAACATGTTGTAAAGAAAACAATAGTTCATGAAAATTACAAAAACACCTTATTTAATTCAACCCAAATTAATCACACCTTTAAAGTTATTCGTTCTGATAAACACAATCTTTCTAGTTATGTTATTAATGAAACGTCTTTATCATGTTATGACAATAAAAGATATATTCTTGATAATGGTATTAATACATAAGTCTACGGTCACAGAACCACTGATTATTCATAACGTTTAAACCATCTATATAAATAACTTAATTTGTTTTAAATTGATCAGCATAATTAATAGAAATACATTTTTTCTGTTATTTTTTGCTTAACATCTTTGAAGAATTTTATTTTCTTTGATTTTTAATTCCAATTTATCATCTCCTTTATCTAATTTAATTGCATCTATAGGAATAATTAAAATGCAATTTTGTTTTATTGTTACATTATTACCATTTTGAACTAAACCAGGACTAGCATTACCAACTTCCCATTGAAATAATCCAGCAACATCTTCTGTTGCACATGTTAAAAATAAGGGGGTTTTCTTACTATTTGTCTTTCTATTTTATTTACTTTTTTCATTTATATTATTGAATATTCCCATTATATAAAATGGAAATAAATGAAAATATATCTATTAACCAGATAAAATCTAACATAACTTCCTGGTTCTATAGTAAATTTAGCACCATGTGCACGTACATTTGGTAAAATTTTAAATGTTGTGCCTTTGCTTAAATTGATTTCAAGTTTTTCCTTGAATATCAATGTTGTATTTTTAACCTCAGATAATATATGCTCTAGCCCGTTTGAGCGACCACTTCGCCATTCAAAAGTAAAACGATCTAATTCTTCACCAGAGTATTCAATAATAATATTTATTTCAATTATGTTATCCCCATCTTTTTGTATTTTAAATATACCCCCATCAATTTTAATAAACCTTTTATAACCTATAATCTTATTAACTCGTATTCCAAATAATGCAAAAGAAATTTGGGTCTGTAATGCCTGTTGTAACTGTTTATCGTCAATCAAATATAATCTTGCACCAAGAATCGTTACATGTAGCTGTCTACTATTGTAATATTCTAAAAGAAACACTTCACGTCTTACTTTTTCTAGTTCTTCTTCTATTGTTTTATATTTATTTTCATGTTCAAGAATTACTTAAGCCAAATCATCACATTTTTTATTGTAGCAACTTCAGAAGCAGACAAATTGTCAACAGTATTTTTTGTTTTAGCTAATCGTGTTTCTTGTTTTACAAAAAGCATTTCTTACTTTTGTAATTTCTTCTGCATTAGTTGTAATTGCTTCAGCATTAGAGGTAATTAATTCTCCTTGTTTAACTGACTTTTCAACTACAAAGTTCAGATAATTTTTACGTTTTTTTTTTTTTCAATTTTAGCATTAAATTCGTTAATATCTTTTTGTACTATTTTTGTAATTGTAATTAATTCTGCGTACTTTATATTGTCACGTGTGTCGACAGTACTTATCCACTTTTGAAGTTGTTTCTTCAAATTGTCTAAGTTAGAGTTAAAGTTAGAATTAAACTCTTTTCTAAGGTTATCTAATGCTGTGTCATGTTCATCACCTCTTTGTGAAGCTGCCTTATCGAGTTCATATTTATTTGAAATGTGTCTAACAAATCTTGATACTTTTCTGTAAAATCAGATTTTAGTTTATTTATTTCTGTTTTGACTTCTAACTGATACGATACATATTTTGTAACTTTTTCTCGGCTTCAGTAATCTTGTCTTTTAGTTCTTCATGTTTAATCATATTATCTCTTAATTCCTGAGTATTTTTAATTAACCCGGAATACTTCTTTCAACTGACTGTTAATCTCTTCAAGTTCTTTAATAGAATTAACCATAGCTTTCATTTCTTCTTCAGGTTTACCTTGTAATTGAACTATTAATAATGAATTGTTTTTAAAGTCTTGCTAATTCTTCAATATTCTTTACTTCTTCTTCTAGTGTCTGTTTAATACTTTTGGTGTCTTCAAGATTAAAGACTTTTATTACACTTTGAATTTTTTTTAAACACAAACCGTCTTGAAACTGCATCACCGGGTTTATCTGGATTTCCTAGGTTGAATATTTCATTACCACCCATATCTAATGGTCTGTTCATTGTGCTATCAAGTTCCTTATTTTTATGAAGATATGAGTCAATGTCCTTTTTAAGCTTTTTGAATTGTTTTCTAGTGGATTAATCACTTGAATCAATATCAAATTTAGCATTACTTATACTGTCGTGTTCACTTATTTGTTTTTCATCATTAAAAACTCCCATTATATAATTATTATATAATTCCCGTAAAGTCTTTTCTTAAAAACTTCCTTGGTTTGTCAACATATAAGAAATCATACTTTTGTTTTGTTGCATTAGCGAAAGAATAACAATTTATATTTTGTTCAGTACAAATCACATCATTTTCTCTTTTACCTGGACTTTCGAATAAAATATAGTGTGAACAGTTAATTCGAATATCTTTTGGTGTTTTATAGTAAGACTGACTTAAATAAATAACAGAACAGTTTTTGTGGCGTCCTTGAATAAAGTATTTTGTTATTTCATTTTGAACCTTTTTTTCTCCCCATATAAAAAACATCAAATATTACTACTTTTTGTTTTTCCGATTCAAGATCATTAACGTCAATTATATCATTATTAAAAATTCAAGTATTTCTTTTGGATCTACTTCAATTTCATTTGCAATTTCATTTATGTAGACTATTAACAGTCATTCTCTGTAATGACTTAAACAGCTATATAGGGGGTTTGGCAGGCATGACCTTCGATTTTCCTAAAAATTTGCATATTGTCATTATTTGATGCATACTATATCAATCTACTTCTTTTTTAGTGATACGCGCTTCTGTTGCCATGGTAACCAACAGGTACATTCTATGCTAGGATTCCAGCATTTTTTTGGCAAGAAATCCCACTTTTTAACCCTTGTTTATTTTTAGGAACAAACAGAAAAAAATGAAAATGGGATTATTGTGTTAAAATACATTGTTTTAAAAGAAAAAATGACCAGTCTGTATATAAATTAAACAGTTGTGATTGTCAAGCGAACACTCAGAATTGTGGGGTAGTCCCTGTATATGAAAAACATTGATTTTGCGTAATCTTTAACTAACTGCTGTTATTTCCTGCGGACACATTGGGAACAAAAAGCCTTGGTCTATGAAAGGAAAATACTTGTTGTTACAGAATATGAAATAAAAGTTCTGGGAATCTACTTCAAAAATGTTGTTATCATGGAAACAAACTATGCATATTTTCAATTTTAAAAAAAAATAAATAACGTTTGTCAAGACCATAACTTTGACATGCATGGAGCAATCTTGTTTATATTTGGCATGAATATTAACATCAGTGAAACAAAGTTTCATGCACAAACCCCGGGTTCCAATCTCAAAGGTCAAGGTCACAGTTGGAGGTCAAAGGTCACATCAGATCTTGTATGGCCCATAACTTTAGAATGTGTTGAGAAATCTTCTTTAAATTTGGTATGAATGTTAAACTCAATGAGACGGAGTGTCAAGTGCAAATCCCAGGTTCCTATCTTAAAGGTCAAGGTCACAGTTAGGGGTCAAAGGTCGTTTTAGAGCTTGTCCAGGCCACAACTTTGATAAGTAAGTAGCAATTTTTTTTATCTTTGGCAAAAATGTTCATCTCTGTAGGACAAAGTTTTGTGTGCAAACCTCAAGTCCCTATCTCTAATATCAAGGTCACACTTAGGGGGTCAAGGGTTATTTTAGAGCTTCTCCAGGCTTTTACTTTGCTACGCATAAAGCAATCTTTCTTTTTTTTTTTGAATAAATGAATGTAGACCTTGAGCCGACATAGCTTACTTATGAGTTCTGGATGAGGTGACCATTTGACCGAAGTTTAATGAAAACTCTTCAATGGTTAATGAGATTCAGAGTTCAAACCTTTGACCTTGAGTTGTAACCTTGACCTTGAGCAGATATGGCTGGCCAGTGAGTTCTGCACATTGTCTTCATGAGGTGATTATTTGACCCAGGTTTCATGAAAACCCTTCTCAGGGTTTAGTAGATACAGAGCGGACACAAAATGGAAGGCTCAAACCACTGACCTCGAGTTGTGACCTTGACCCTGAGCAGACATGGCTAACCCATAAGTTGTGCACATTATCTTGATGAGGTGATTGTTTGACTAAAGTTTCATGAACATCCTTCAAGGGGTTAAGGAGATATAGAGCAGACATAAGTGTTATGGACGGAAGGACAGATTGACAGACACCATCCATATAACAATAACTGTGTTGGTGGATGAATAATTACAGAAGACATTTTAACTTTGATATATCATGCCAAATATCAAGGCTCTAGTTATTATTGATTCAGAGAGTATTAACACTGCAACAATTTAACATAATTGTAAATTTACTATAAAGTAGTGCTTCCCTATATTCTTGTTGACCTGAAATAGTAATATTATGTTTCAGTATACAAGAGGGCCATAATGGCCCTATATCGCTCAACTGTCATCATTGCACATAAGGACAAAAAGGTAAAACAATCATTATCAAGTTTAATCAAAAGAATCATGAGAAGATATAGTTGACATTTTCTTAAAGGTACAGATATGTCAAAATACACCTATAAATTGGAGGTACCATCCATGTTGTACCACAGGAAAGTGGTCTCTGGTTTTCCCTATGGCCAATAATTAAAAGTTACTAAATAAGCTATTTATAGTAAAATAAAAGGGAAGTAATTAAAAAAAAATGTTGTAAATGAACGAAAGAAGAATCTGCCAAATACAAGAGCTGACTGATGACAGCGTGCTCGACTATTCGAAGAATTTATTGAATAATGGGACCAGACACCGAGGCGGTAACATAATACATCTCTTAGGGCGTATAAAAAGGAATTGAAATCTTATGGTGATACAAGCTGTGTGCAAATTTGGTTAAAATCAAATCATAAATGAAGCTGCTATTGTGCAGACAAAGTCAAAATAGCTAATTTTGACCCTTGCAGGGGTCATAACTCTGGAACCCAAAATGGGATTTGGCCGGTTCAAGAAAAGAACCAAGATCTTAATATGGTGACACAAGTTTTATGCAAGTTTGATTAAATTCAAATCATAAACGAAGCTGCTATTGTGCAGACAAGGTCAAAATAGCTGATTCTGGCCCTATCAGGGGCCGTAACTCTGGAACCCATACTGGAATCTGGCAAGTTCAACAAAAGAATCAAGATCTTGCGGTGATACAAGTCGTGTGCAAGTTTGGTTAAAAATCAAATCATAAATGAAGCTGCTATTGCGCAGACAAGGTCAAAATAGCTAATTTTGGCCCTTTCAGGGGCCATAACCCTGGAACCCATAATATAATCTGGTCAGTTCCAGAAAGGAACCAAGATCTAATGGTGATACAAAATGTGTGCAAGTTTGGTTAAGATAAAATCATGAATGAAACCACTATCGTGCAGATAAGAAATTGTGGATGGACGAAGGGCGATCACAAAAGCTCACCCTGTCACTACGTGACAGGTGAGCTAATAAAACTAAACTATTATATGCAGTGTTATTCGGCTAGGCCCCTGTCAAATTATTCTGCTTGGGTATAACCCCTTCATAATGTTTCTATGTTAATGCTGATGTCACTTCAATGGAGCACCATGTATTTATCAAGAACCAGCGCTTCAAATTTGATAAAATATTTTACTTAGAAAACATGTTTTTAAACAAAATATCACAAAACACAACTTTCTTGATTAATTTCACAAAACACAACTTTCTTGATTAATTTACACATACCCTGAGCTAGTTATTTGCTGTACGCTTTCTCTTTCATTTGCGCCTTAATGGAACTATTCCGCAAGATGTATTAATGATATATGTCATTTATTATACGAATCAGATAGAAATATCCATCCCGAGGGCACCTGCACACTGGGCGGCAACTCTACAATCCTCGTTACCATGCACCCATGCTCAGGTGGCCGAGGGACGGATATTTCTATCTGAATTTTAAACACATGACTGAAGGTTTTTCTTGCTTGTCCTGTACATAAAAGTTTTATATTCTGACAGACTAGTTTCCATGCACACAGTATTTTACAAATAAAAAAATAGATGAAGCAAATAGAAATACTTTCTTTGTAGCACTCTTTCTTAAAGTTTGTAAAGTGCGAGAAATAGATGTCTGTGAGCAGAAGTGATGTCATGACCTTTCGGTGATGCACAATAATAAAGTTCTATTTTAGCTTTATCATTTGTAGTGTAACGTTGTGTTATCACCATAAAGTAACATCTTTTGAATCAAGAAATATACTACAAGGAACGTAGAGAAACTATCAATATATCTGACTTTTTCGAATTTTACATAAACGATATATGTGCATGAATCTTTAGTTGTCATTAACAGCACGAATTCATCTGGCATGGGGAATATCAGATGGGTTTTGCCAACATTGGAAACGCCAGTTCAATGTGCATGCATACCATTTCTGGCACTGAGAAAGAATGTGACGACCTAACATTTGGTGCCATACACATTATACATGTGCAAAATAAACAGTTCCGTCATGTTTGATATAACTTTTACATACCAGATATATTAGAATAGCAATAACTTCTAGCAAGACGTGTTTAAACACTATACAATCTGACTGTTAAATGTTATATGAAATAACTGCTCTTGCTTGACCTAAAACTCCCACTGTGAAAAAAAAACAAAGTAAAAAACGGTTTTGCTATAAATTATTTCTTAAGTCTTCTGCTAACTTTAAATTGTCAGCCATGGAAGTAGTCATATTTTGTCTTTAGTGGGTGCTGTCAATTGAGACTTGAAAGAACTTTTTGACCGGATAGCTTTCTTTCCATCTTCTTTAACATCTGAGTCATAATCTTCAACATCTGTTGTCTTTTCGAGTTGATGAAAACGAGAGAAGTAGGAGCTGATTAGTTGAAATCACAAGCATTTATGTCTGGTAAACTTTCCCGACAGTCTCATTTCCTCCATTGCCACAAACGGTTCGACTTTGTTCATGCCACTTTATCTGTGTTAAAATTCTTTCTCGAAGTTCTTTTGTTCGAAATTGAAGCTGATTCTACATTTTGTTTCTAAAATTACTCATTCTTACACAAGTGCAGTAATACAGTACTTTCAGCTATACTCTCATTATTGTTGAGCAAAGGCAGCATTTCCTTTGAGTGGAACATGTTGAATGAAGTATCGGCATATACATGCTTAGCCTTTTTATGTTCAAGTCATTTTGCTGAGTGTGGACAGCTTTTATTGTTGAAAAAGTCCTTGTGTAGTTGTCCTACAGACACTAGAATACAATGGTTGATAACTTCGCTACTGCTCCTGAAAATCAAATAAAATAAAATTACATATAATTTATAAAAGGGAAACAAAAGGTTTCCTAATTCCATTACATATACCACTTGAAGTTAATTTATAACAGGACAGGGCCTCTTTTTACCCTAGAGGCATAATTTGAACATTCTTTGTAAAGTACCACTAGGCAATGCAACATACCAAAATTCAAAAGTCTAGGCCTTGCAGTTTCAGACAATTTGTTTTTCCTATTTAAGTCTATGTAAAACTTAGGACCCCCGGTACGGGGCCTCTTTTCACCCCAGGGGCATAATTTGAACAGTCTTGGTAGAGATCTACAAGGCAATGCTACATTCCAAATATTAAAGGGTCTAGGTCTTGAGGTTTCAGACAAGAAGATTTTTTATGTTGTTTCCTACAAGTCTATGTAAAGCTTGTTACCCCCGGGACAGGACCTCTTTTCACCCCACGGGTATAACTTGAACAATTTTTATAGAGGACCTTTAGATGATGCCACATGCCAAATATTGAGGCCCTATGGTTTGTGTTTTTTGCCAAGAAGATTTTCAAAGTGTTCCCAATATAAGTCTATGTAAGCCATTTGACTCTCCCCCCAGGGTCTGGCCATATTTGACCCAAGGGGAATAATTTGAACAATCTTGGTACAGGACCACTAGATGATGCTACATATCAAACATAAAAGCCCTATGACCTGTAGTTTTTGACAACATTTTCAAGTTTTTCCTTTTTGTTGGCATGGCAATTTCCAGAGTTCTATATGGAATTCAATTCTTTGAATAATTTTCAAAGAAGAACATCCAAGTAACATCCCGGTGAAGTTTTATCAAAACTAGGAGGAGATGTTATTTACAGGAAAGTGTGGACGGAAGGGTAGAAGGATGCCAGATTGTGAGCGATCACAATAATCATCCTGAGCCTTTGAGTTCTAACAAGAACTGGTAAAAGGCAGCACTTTCAACTGTCACTGTTTGAAATCCTTCCACACAATATCTGCATACATACAAAAGCTTTACAAAAATTGTGTAAGTTTAAAAATGGGCAAACTTTGCTAAACTGTAAGCCAGAGATGTGAAACCAAGTTCTGAATGGCCAATTCAAGTTGGCAAAGACTTATAAATGAAAAGTCTGAAAGCGTTAAGTACACCAGTTCATGAGAAACCTGCTTACATGCAAAACTTTCCACAAAATTTATACTTAGTGAAACCCGGGCGTTGACAAAATGTCAGCTTGAATTATAAAACCTGCCCTGTGAATCATTCTATGATAGCATTATTGTAACAATGATCCTAAATGCAGTCAAACAGTTTCTCAGAAACCTGGTAACATATAATTTCTGCAGAATTTTAGTTAAAACTGAACACTAAAAGGGGCATAATTAAGGGGGTATGTGGCTGTGATGACAGAATACTAATTTAAATATACAATATGCAAAGTGATATGGTATTTCAGATAATGATAAGGACAAAATTTAAGCCAAGAAATTGTTGTTACACATGAGCATATATTGTATATAAATTTACCTTAATATATTGTAGTCTGTCATATGCAGAGTCTCTATCAAAATTCTCCTACCATTTGGGGAAATGCCTGAAAAAAAAATGTTTTAAAATGTCATTGATCATGTTGATGTATGTCATGTATTTTGTTTAAATAATTTTACCACATCTAGGACACACATTTCTGTCATTTGACATGTATATTTCTGTGCATGCACATCAAGTCATATAACACAGTAACACAGGAAATCAGTATTGACTAATACAAGTAGATATGCGAGTAACTAATAGCATACTACGAAAAATGTATGTACACAGTGAAATACCGGTACTTCATTTTTTAAATGGTTATGATAATGAAAATACTGTAGTAAACTTTCAGTAACTTTAACTAGAGCTGCTTTTGAAAAAAAAAATGCATGTCTTCCAAATCATGCCTAATCATCTGAATAGTATAAGTCAAACATGTGCCAAGACCTCAACTCTGCCTCATGACTGTGTACAAATGTGCCAATTTACATCTAATTCCCTGATTTCCCTCCTGTATGAAAAAGAAATGCTCCGGACAGTCATTCTTGTATCTGACCTTTGGCCTATAAGTGTGACCTTGACCTCAGGGACCTGGTTCTTGTGCATGACACTATGTTTCCTGATGGTGAACAATTGTGTCAAGTTACATTCAAATCCCTCCACGCATGAAGAAGAGATGATACAAAGTATGTAAACGCCATCTGCCAGGCCACCCACCGGAGAGCCCGCATGCGCGACCTTGACATTAATCCTAGGACCTTGTTTTTGTACATGTCACTCCGTCACATGATGGCGAACAACTGTCCCAAGTTACATCAAAATCCCTCTAGTCTATACATGAAGAAGTTATGTCCATCTGCCTGACAGGCCCGCATTCCCATAATACATCCTGTTTTTTTTAAATAGGTGTATAGAATTTTGACAAACTAGATATGTGTCCATGGGACACAAATGCCCCCACTACATCCCTTTAAAATGACAATTTTTTCCCAGGTCAGGGGCCAGAACTCCTACAATACTGAATGAATATGGATGTAAAAGCCCAGGTGCAGAACTGCACATGCTGACCAACATTCCTGTAAACTTTGGTGACTCTAGGTCAAATACTTTTGGAGCTATGCACGACACAACATTAAAATGACCAATTTTTACTAAGTCAGGGGCCATAACTCCTACATGACTGGATGAATCTAGACGCGAAACCCCAGGTGCACAACTGCACATGCTAACCAACATTCCTGTAAACTTTGGTGACTCTAGGTCAAATGCTTTTGGAGCTATGCGCGACACAACATTAAAATGACCAATTTTTTACTAAGTCAGGGGCCATAACTCCTACAGGACTGGATGAATCCGGACGCGAAAACCCAGGTGCACAACTACACATGCTGACCAACATGCCTGTAAAGTTAGTGACTACGTCAAATAGTTTCAGAGCTACGCGTGACACAACATTTTCGTAAGGACGGACGGACAAGAGCAAATCTATATGCCCCCACCCCCCAAAGTGGGGGCATAAAAATTGTAATGCTCCCATTGCTTTGTACACTTATTACTGTGTTGTTTACAGGGAATCTTACATACAATTTTATTTCTAAGACAGGAAATTGAATATTATACACTGTTTTCAAACATTAAATTATCCTGTTACAGTACTTCAATGACAATGGAGCTAAAATTTCATTTTTTTTTGTCTAGGGGCATGGACCTTCTCTTTCCAGATGTTGTGTGTTATTTACATCATTTTTTTAATCTTCTTGCAAACTAACAAATCAAATATTTAACCAATATTCACCTATTAAAACATGAATCTAAATTGTTCATGGATTGATAGTTATTTCCTTTTGAAACATAAATAACTGTCAGGACACAACATAAATATTGCAAATCCAACTGGCACAAAATACATAGGCCTAAGACACAATGATATCAAATTATGTTGTAACAGATCATTTAATCTTAATTATGTTTTCGCATATCTGGTGCTGGATATATTTGAAGAACAAATAATCAACAAAAAACTTAAAAATAAATAAACAAGAGGGCCATGATGGCCCTATATCGCTCACCTGTTATCATTGCACTTGAGGACAAGAAGGTCCTCAGAAAAAATATCTAAGTCCAAAGGACAGGAACAACAAAGGAAAGAAATTTAACCAAAAAGAAAAAAAAATTCTTACAAGGTACAGATATGTCAAAATACACCTAATAATTGGAGGTATCATCCATGTTGTACCACAGAAAAGTGGTCTCGGTTTTTCCCTACGGCCAATAATAAAAAAGTTACTAAAAATAAGCTATTTATAGTAACGTAAAAGGGAAGTAATTAAAAAGAATATGTACAAAAGAAGGATCTGCCAAATAAATCTGTTGACATAAATGAAATTTCAGATCAGTATCTTCATTAGTTACGGAGATATACCCATTTTAATTGAAATAAAGGGAGGTAATTTGACATAAAATCAGTCCATAGTTATCTACCCTGATTGGCTCAGTCCAACTAATGACAATAATGAAATTTCAAACAAGTCCTATAAGTACTTGCTGATATAAATCCATTTTGACTACAATCAGGGGAGGTAATCAGATATAAAATAACTCTGGAACCTACAATTGGGTCTGATTTGTCACGGAATCCAAGATTTATTGTTGTTGAAGATATTTTGGAAGTTTGTATCAAATAAAACCGTAAATGAAGTATCTATATGGCTGCAAAAGCCAAAATAGCCCATTTTGGACCTTTATGGGGCCATAACTCTGGAACCCATGATGGAATCTGGCCAGTTCAAGAAAGGAACCAAGATCTTGTGGTGATACAAGTTGTTTGCAAGTTTGGTTAAAATCAAATCATAAATGAAGTTGCTATTGTGCAGACAAGGTCAAAATAGCTAATTTTGGCCCTTTCAGGGGCCATAACTCTGGAACCCATTATGGGATCTGGCTGGTTCAACAAAGGAACTGAGATCTTATGGCAACACAAGTTTTGTGCAAGTTTGATTAACTTCAAATCATAAATGAAGCTGCTATTGTGCAGACAAGGTCAAAATAGCTAATTCTGGCCCTTTCAGGGGCCATAACTCTGGAACCTATAATGCAATCTAGCCAGTTCAAGAAAGGAACAAAGGTCTTATAGTGATACAAGTTGTGTGCAAGTTTGATTAAAATAAAATCATAAATGAAGCTGCTATTGTGCAGACAAGGTCAAAATAGCTAATTCTGGCCCTTTCAGGGGCCATAACTCTGGAACCCATAAGGGAATCTGGCCAGTTCAAGAAAGGAACCAAGATCATATGGTGATACAAATTGTGTGCCAGTTTGGTAAAAATCAAATCATAAATAAAGCTGCTATTTTGTGGAAAAGGTCAAAATAGCTGTTTTTGGCCCTTTCAGGGGCCATAACTCTGGAACCCATAATGGGATCTGGCCATTTCAAGAAAGGAACCGAGATCTTATGGTGATACAAGTTGTGTGCAAGTTTGGTTAAAATAAAATCATGAATGAAACCACTATCGTGCAGACAAGAAATTGTTGACGGATGGACGGACGCAGGGTGATCACAAAAGCTCACCTTGTCACTATGTGACAGGTGAGCTAAAAACATGGTCACACACAAAAAATGAAAAGAGTCCAGGAACATATTTTTCATCTTGAAATCATAGTCAAACTAATTTGACGCAATCCTAGGAAGTATCAAGATAATTGTTTCATATGGGCAATACCTCCACTTGTGTCAAACACTTTAAGACCCAAATAGTGGAGAAAATTCCTCTGAAATTTTCATCACAGCTGACATGCTACAAGCTATATGTTTAAATGCAAATATGTCAACAGCTCGCCAAAGATTCAAACAAAACTTACTTGTAGCAAAAGGAGATTAAATTCCTGATAAAATTATTTATATTGCTTTAAGTAAAATTTATCAAATGATTTCCAAAATTACGAAATTATTCGGTGATTTAAACCAATGCAATGTATGTAGGTATGTACTGTACATGATTATTGTTTACCACATCAGTCCGACATCTACACAGCATAACGTTATTGTTTACCACATCAGTCATCTACACAGCATAACGTGCAAGCGATAAAACCAATAACATTCCACGACTGTGTATTGTGATATATCTGCCATTATTTTGTCTTTCAGAGTATTGACAGTTTCACAGCTAAAAAAAGCCAGCTTCAGCTGTTAATATTACTGATCTCTAACGTATGTGACTATTAGAATATAAAAATGGCATCAGTTAAGTTATGGTAGCCAGAACTAACGACTTCCCTGTCACAAATTTATATACCAATCTGATTGTCAAATTATTTTGACTACATGTAATACTAAGCTTAAAATACTGTTGTTAGGTATTTCTGGTATTTCCTATGAACAAATCATAGCGTCTGAATACAAACTAAAGTAGATACATGAAAATTGTCATATCATAAACACTGATAAAACATGTTAAAACTTATTTACGAGTACCTTACCTGTGCCTGTGGAAAATAAACGGTAACTTCGATTGCTGAAATAATTGTCAACAAATTTTCTCCAGAGATCTGTCGCTCATATTTTTCCGTAGTCCCTGAATGTGTATTCAGAATAACGCACGTTGTTTTAAATGTTTAACACACTGTTTAACACCGTTTAACTTTCAGTTTCAATTCACGTAAACAAAAACAACAGGTTTCGAGTACGAATTAAGATCAATGCAACCTGAATCTGATAAATATACACAAAGTTCGTCTTCTGCAGTCATTTATTATGATTCCTAACGATAAACCATTTATATAGCTCGACAATGACACTAAAAACTCGTGGCAAAGATAGCTCTCCGCCATAATTTTTTTTAATGTTGCCTATATCTCCTCTGTGAAGATCATCAAAGGAGGATAAATCATGTAGGAGAAAAGGGAAATAAGCTTTATATTAATCGTGTTTATGGGGAAACTAGATAGATTCCCAAATATGTCATTGGTGTTTATATAAGTTCAATTTTCTGCCAGTTTAGCCAAGTATATCAATTTATGCAAACCAGATGCATATTCAAATAACATTTACCAAAAGTAAGCACCTTTTAAACACTTTTTTTGTTACATTTAAGGGCCTTAATGATGTCTTATAAATCGTTTTAGCTGGTATCGTGAATGTTGAGTGAATGCTGAACATGAGTTAAACTATTTTGATGCATATCAATATAAAAAATAAAGATGTTAAATGATATTATGGATAAAAATCAAATTACTGTACCAAGCGCCCGAGTATGGCAGGATTTTGTAACTTTCTTAAAAATACAGTTCGTTTCTATGGCAACCAGTTATCAAATTGAGGTTATAAATGTTTTTTATTTATTACATCTATCCCATCATTGTATGGCAGGAGTTTGAAGAAAATGCTTGACTATGCGTGGCACAATTTTCTCAATGGTTACAGAGAATGACTGTTAAATCTTGATATTTAGATTGTTCTAGGTTTTTAGCATACAGGTATAATTCATCATAATATATGAGAGGATTTCGAATCATATGCATTAATGTATTTGTTTTTCCCGACCCGGAACATCCACATATTAACATTCTAAAACATGAATCTGGCATAAATGGATATTGCTTAATTTACTTAAAGTTATTAGATTGATCACTTTTTGTATCATAATTAGGAATTTTCATTATATAATAGTATTAAATTATCTTACATTATTATATAAATGTTAGCAAAACTTAAAAAAATGAGAGAAATAAACAACCTAGTTGAACAAAAGTTAAGAGATAAAAGGGAAGAAATAATGAGAGAGAAAATAAGGAAAACTACTGGCCGAGAAATGTATAGTGAAATTTATAAACCAATCGCAGAAGGAATAGAAAGTCAAAAAGAAGAATTGTCAAGTCAGTTAAAAGCATTGCCCGGAACTAAAGAGCAAAGAATATAAAAGACAACAAGCTTTAAAACCGGCTCCCTATTTCCATTCGGTAGATTTGGGAGACGAATATGCCGAACGGGTTCATGAAGATGAAATTAAGAAATTAGAAGATTACGGAAGAGAAAAGATGAGAATAACTGAAAAACCGGTTTCAACAATTGATATAATTAAAGAATCTGACCCATCATACCCATACAAAACAACTGATGAATCAGAAGAATCAGATGAATTAAAAGAATAAGAAGAATAAAAAATAAAAGAAAAATTAAAAGCAAATATAGATATAAATATCAATAAAGAAATATTATCAGAATAATAAACAGATTACCCACATTATCAGAATTAGCAAAAATTGATAAAGACTATTGGATAAAAAAAGAAAAGAGGTTACCAAGCATTTAAAGAACTGTACTCGTAATATAAATAAATATAGTGAAGAAGAACCAAATAAAAATATGAATTTTCAGATGCAGAGCCTATGGCTGCAGGCGAGTATGTTTTAGGTTTAGAATTAGACAGAGAAAATCTGAAAAGATACGGTAAACGCTTATCAAAATTAATTGAAGATTCATGTGTATTTGGAAAGGGAATAAGAATAAGATATCATAATCCATATAAAGGTTCACCAAATGGACAATGTGGTAATTTATTGATAGATCTTAATAAACTTTATGGCCGAAACAAATTGACTGCTAAGGATCAAAGAACTGGAAAAGAAGTTATTAACGTTAAGGTAGATGATGATTTGATTGATTTGATTAATAAAAGATAATAAAAAACATTCAATAATTTTATAGGACAATATTTAAAGAATTAACAGAAAATTCAGATCTATGAAATTTAAAAAAGTAATCAGGGGTCAAGGTTATGACGTTTGTCCATACAATCCAGAAGAATTGGTTAATGATTTAGAACTTATTTGTGGTTCAATTGATGCTGAAAATAATGAAGAACTGGAAAATGAAGGTATTAACATAATTGATGAATTATTTAAAATGAATAAATTGTTACCAGAAAAACATGAAATGTTTTATAAAAAATATTTTTCTTGAATATAAATGGAACAAAAAATATTGTTATGTTCTGAAGCAGTTAAAAACGATGATAAAAATACTACAAGTGAATTTACAGTCAGATTTAGTCGTCCTTTAATTTTAGATAAAAATAAAACTTATGTTGTTGGTTTGGATAGTATTACTCTTGGCATGATATTAGTGATGAATACGATAATAAAAGAATATGTTATAATAATGGTAAAGAATGGAAAGATATCATATTTACAAATGGTTCTTACAGTTATACGGACATTATTAATTATATCAGCGAAACACTAATAAGCAATGGTGATTTTGAATTTGATAAATCAGACATTGCTCCAATAAGTAAGTAGTATTAAAATCCTAATTTCATGATAATTTTAAGTTGGATTTGGGAAAAAAATAAACAATACCGAATGGGGAACTACAACACCAAATATAACTAACTCTGTGGATACAATTTACATTCATTGTGATCTTATTGATAATTCACGTGTTGGTGGTAATTTTAGTGATATTATCTATGCTTTAAGTACTGCAGATTTAACAAGAGCTTATCCATTTACAAAAGAGCCAAACAGAGTCGGATATTCTGAAATTAATAAAAAGGTTATAAATTCAATTAGAATATATATTTCGGATATATTTGGTAGAATAATTAATTTTAATGGAGTTGAAACAAGTTTTACACTAATTTTAAAAGAAATATAAATATATAATGTACAAAGAAGTCTATGACAAAAATAAAGGAATATTTATTGATGTTGATGCTCAGACCGGAGAAGGAATTATACAAGGTTCAGGTATCTTTGACACTTTAACAAAATTGTTTTCATCTTCTGTTGCATCTTCAATTGGTAGTGCTGGACAGAAAGCCCTGGAAACTGCAAGAAAAACTGCCCTTGAAAGTGGAACGAAAAAGATTGGAACGGAAGTCGGAAATTTAGCTGCTGATAAAATTACCTAAAAAAAGTTTTAAAAAACACGCTCAGGCTCGTAATGACTTAAAAACCTGCTGTTGGTGATTTAATTGCGACGGAATTACAAACAAAAAATAAAAAGAAAAAATAGTAAAAATAATGAGGAGGATTTTAATATGACTAAATAAAATATTGTCAGGATCTGGGACTTTAGCTCAGCGTAAACGTATTTAACAGATTAATTTATAAAAATAAAATAATATATAATATACATGTTTAGAACAAAACAGTATTGTGAAAGATACGAACTAACTCCTATTCAATTAGATACACCTTTAATATCCGTCTTGGGAAATAATGTTAAACAACAAAAAAGTGTATATCACTTTACAATTAATGATAGAAGTTCATATTTCGATTGGTTTAATGGTTATTTTGAAGTAAGTTTTAAAGTTAATAAACTTGCTAATGGCAATAATTATGCTGATGGAGATTGCTTTAATTAATAATGCGGCTTCAATAACTGATCAGCAAATAATTAAACAAAATGGAAAAATTGTCTTTGATTGTAATAATTTATACAATGTAATAAATGTAAAAAAATAGTTGAACTATCTAAGGATTATGCAGAATCAACTGAAACAAACGAATTTATTTATTTAGATAAAAATGCTGTTGATGAAAGCAGGAAAGATCAAGACACATATAATAGTGGTTTTGATGCTAGAAAGGCATTAATCCAGGGTGGTAATAATGTAAATGCTAAAATTCCGTTAAATAATTATTCAGCTTTTCAGGGTTTAGAGCAAAACATGTTACCCCCGAGCCAAATTCAAAAAAAATTACAATTAACAAATGATGATGAATTAATTTACAGAGCTAATGCTGCTGATGCAGGTAGGGTAATTGCAACTAAATTAATTTTGTGGGTTCAACGTTTAATTTTTAATCTATATGGACTTAATTTAATTTCTGAAAGATATATGAAAGCAACAAGTTGGAAATACCTCAGAGAAATGATACCACTATCGACAGATACACAACAGATTAACATAACTTTTAGAATAATAGCCGGTGTAAAAAAAAACCCGAACACGTGATTGTTTATTTACAACGACCTGATAAAAGTAATTCACAAAAACATAATCCACATTTATTACATAAATTTAAAATTAATGCAACAAATAATAATTGCAGGCTGGAATCTTGCCGTCTTGAAGTTGGTAATGGTGTTTTTTATCCCGAAACGGAATATACAAGTATATCAATAATTTATGATGATGTTCTTAATTATTTTCATAAACAAATTAATAAAACCACTGGAAGTCTCTTAAATAGGTCAAATTTTATAGATTTGTTTGGATTTGTTCATTTTAACTTAGAATTTAAAAGGGAAGGAATAACAGAAGATCCTAAGCATATTACATTAACAGCTAAATTAAATATTCCGCCAGCAGCTAATATCCGTGTTTACGCAATTGTATTGTATGAAGAAACAGTTGAAATAAATACTATTGGAAATGAACTTGTTATTGTGTAAAATAAAATATATATAAAATACATAATGGCATCAAATTATATTGAAGTACATTTGACTGATGGACAGAAACAAAATTGGCAAGAGCTTACAACAACAAAATTTTACATACCTTTAGATTAAAATATGAAAAACAGCGTGGAAACTTTCCTTACTTTTAACAAAAACACAGTTTAATCAAATTGAAAAGTCTATTAGGAATAAAAAGGGATTAGAATTTACAATTTCAAAAAAAAATGGTAAGTCAAGGTCAAAATGGTGGTTTTATTGGTGCATTGGCTGGTCTATTAGGTCGAACAGTACATCCGGTAGCTGCAAATATAGCTCCAACATATTAGGATCGTTAGGCATCGGAGCCCTATCCGATCTTGCCGGTACTGGTGTCAGTAAGTTACTTGGAAATGGTATGATTTCGGTAGCTAATGATAAGAGAAATATTATATCACCATATCTTACACCTAATCATAGAAAACAATTAAGGGAAACTGGTGTAATTAAATTAACACAAAAAAACAAAAACAAGACGGTGGGTTCATAGGTACAGTTCTTGCTACTGTCGGAATACCTTTGATAATATCCCTGTTAAGTGGTAAGGGTGCTGCAAGCAACCGACAAGGTCAGGGTATACAGATTGATTCTCAACGGAGACCTTACAGACGAATTCCTATTATAAAAAAAGTAAAATTTATAAAAAAAAAACCTATTTCTAACTTGAAATTGAACAATGGGTAAAACAATTAAAAATTAAAAACCTTAGGGGTGTATTTAGTAGAAATAATTTACCAAAAACAAAAGGACCAAAGACGAAGTCTTCGGTTGAATGCGGAATTATAAATTTGGACAACTCTTTCGGATCCGGAACACACTGGGTATGTTATGTAAATAAAAGATACTTTGACCCATTTGGACTTCCTCCGCCAAAAGAAGTCATCAAATATATACCTGGAGTAAAGTATAACAGTATACAATATCAGGACAGAACAAGTGTATTGTGTGGTTATTATTGTTTATTTTTCATAAAAATGTTACAAGATGGTATAAACATTTATGATTTATTGTATAAAATACTGAGAGTTAACAAGGTAAAACAAAACGAGAAAACAGTCATAAATTATTTTAATGGTTTATGATAAACATTTTAAAAAACCCTCCTGATCCTAGAATCGAACCCCGGACCGCAGCGGCAATAAAATCTGTTTCAATCCGTCTAACCGATCGAGCTATGAATGCCTGTGTGTAAGCGTGTGTAAATATCGACGTACATTTTTTTTATTTTCTTACGTTGACAGTTTTTTTATTTTATTTTATAATACATTTTCAGTGTTTTTAATTAATTTATCCGATAATTTCAAAGTTTAAACATAAAAAATAACATGTAATTAATCAAACGTTTACTATCGATCGGTTCAGCTGTGGTTTGACAGTTAGTATATGAATGAAAAATGCGGAAGTAATATTACAAGTAGTACATTTTATAGTTATTAATTCTTAATATAAGTTTCCTACGTTACTTTAAAATTTTGTTCTTTCAATTGGTGAGATTTCAACTTATAGGAATGTACAAAAGTTGTGGCTTTGTCAAAACACTGGTGTCGCACTAGTGTCACATTGGTGTCGCACTGGTGTCGCACTAGTGTCACATTGGTGTCGCACTGGTGTCGCACTAGTGTCACATTGGTGTCGCATTGGTGTCGCATTGGTGTTGCACTGGTGTCGCATTGGTGTCGTTAAAATTTAATCTCTTGTCGTTTATTGTATAATCAATATTGATCAGTAAACAGTAACATTTTACCACTCTATGGATATAGGTAAACATTATTAAATTATTAACGACTAAAGTCAATATTGACTTAAAACTGGAGGCTAAAACTATTATGTAAATTGTTTTTCAGTCCGGACGTAAAGCTTTCGTTAGAAAACCTGTGTTTTTTTAACTTCGTGTAAGCTTCCAGCTCCCACAGACTCACGTCCATCAAACAAGAGGTTTTCACAGTAGTTTGTTAAAACCTGTGGGTTTTTAATTGGTCAAACTAAAGGTTTTTTTAAATGGTCAGCATTGGTCAGTTTAGGTTAAGGGTTAGAGGTCAAGTTTGGGTCTCACTGCCAAAACCCTTAGTTTCTAAACTACTAAGAGAAATTAATCAAATGAAACCGTAAATGGATTAATAATCTAATTGAAATTCTGAGTGTAGACGCGATGTTGTCAGAATGCGATGCAAACGCGAATATTTGAATGTTTTTTGTAAAATATATCTAATGACGACTTTGAAACAAATGGTCGAATATACTCATGCGTCGAGAGGGATTTTAAACATACTATAACTAAATGAGTTAAAAATCAAAAACTGATCATTTCTTCGGCAATTTCGTGTTGAGTGTAAAATGTAAGGCTCACTGTGTAGAAGAAATCTCGACACTTGTGCGTAATTCAGGGTACCAAACTTTCTGTGTAAATTCTAATGTACGATGGACTTGGATGTTTCATTAGAAGATGGTCTAAAAAATTAAAACAAGAGAGTCATTGACCCTAAATCGCTCACCTGAGTTCAAGGCTTCAAGGATCTTTTTATAACGTAATGGTACAAGTACAGAGTTAGGTTTCTTCTATGTTAGACTATATTAAATTATATACATGTCACGCATATTTTTAAATCTAGGGCAATGATTTGAACAATCATAGTAGACACTTTGATATCACACGCCAAATGTCAAGGCTCTAGCTATTATTGATTCGGCAAAGAAGATTTTCAAAGTTTCTTATATACAAGAGGGTCTTGATGACCCTATATTGCTCATCTGTTGAACTTGGCCTTGGAATCATCCAAGATAAACATTCTGACCAAGTTTCATGAAGACAGGGTCATAAGTGTTGCTTCTACAGTATTAACAAGCTTTTCCTTTGATTTGAGAAGGTGATCTAGTTTTTGACCTCACATGACCCAGTTCGAACTTGGCCTAAGAATCATCAAGATAAACATTCTAACCAAGTTTCATGAAGATAAGGACATAAATGTGACCTCAAGAGTGTTAGAAAGCTTTTCCTTTGATTTGACCGTGTGACCTAGTTTTTGAACCCATATGATCCAGTTTTAAATTTGACATAGGAATCATCAAGATAAACATTCTGATCAAGTTTCATGAAGATCATAAATGTGGCCTCTATGGTGTTAACAAAGTTTTCCTTTGATTTGACCTGGTGACCTAGTTTTTGACACCACATTACCCAGTTTCGAATTTGGCCTAGGAATCACCAAGAAAAATATTCTATTCAAGTTTGTGTCAAACAAAGCATAAATGAAACCTCTATATGGCTGAAAGGGCCAAAATGAAAATTTGAAAAATTTTGTTCCTTTCAGGGCCACTTACTCTAGAACCCATGATGGAATCTAATCGGTTTTCGAAATGAAACGAGATCGTATTGTGATTAAGAGGTGTTTAAGTGTGGTTAAAATCGAATGTAAAACGTCACTTCTATCGTGTTCACAAGATAAATATTAACAAATTTTAGCTATTCCAGGGGTCAGTCAGGGGCCATAAAACCGGGACCTATGATTGGATTTAACAGACCTATAATGTAATCCAAGATCTATTGTTGATTCATATACTTTGCAAGTTTGTGTCAAATCAAACCATAATTGAAGTCTCTATATGCCTGCAAAGGCCAAAAGTAGCACATTTTGGCCTTTAAGGGACCATAACTCTAGAATTCATGATAGGATCTGGCAAGTTTTCTAAAAGAACCGATATATTATGTCAATACAAGTTGTGTGCAAGTCTGATTAAAATCGATTGCAAAATGTGGTCTCTATCGTGTTCAAAAGCCAAAATTGCAAATTTTGGCCCTATAAGGGGCCATACCTCTGGAACCCATGATGGGATCTAGCCAGTTTTCGGAATGAACCGGGATATTATGCAAATACAAGTTGTGTGCAAGTTTGATTAAAATTGATTGCAGTGGTCTCTATCGTGTTCAAATAAATTGTGGACGACGACGGACGCCGACGGACGACGTGCGACGTACGACGGACGAAGACTGATCACAAAAGCTCATCTTGTCACTACATGACAGGTGAGCTAAAATAACAAATGTTGGCCCTTAAAGGAGCCATAACTCTGGAACCCATGATGGGATCTTGCCAGTTTTCAAAAGCAACCGAGATATTATGCCAATACAAATTGTATGCTAGTTTAATTAAAATCAATTGCAACATGTGGTCTCTATCGTGTTCACAAGCCAAAAATAATAATGTTTGGCCCTTTAAGGAGCCATACCTCTGAAACCCATGACTGGAAAACTCCGGAATCAATGATTGGATCTGGCCAGTTTTCGAAACGACCGAGATATTATGCCAATGCAAGTTGTGTGCAAGTTTAATTAAAGTCTATTGCAACATGTGGTCTCTATCGTGTTCACAAGCCATAAATAACAATTTTTGGCCCCTTAAGGAGCCATAACTCTGGAACCCATGATTGGAAAACTCCGAAACTAATGATGGGATTTGGCAAGTTTTCGAAACGAGCAGAGATATTATGCCAATACAAGTTGTGTGCAAGTTTTAATTAAAATCAATTGCAAAATGTGGTCTTTATCGTGTTCACAAGCCAAAAATAGCAAATTTTGACCCTAGTTTTTGACCACATATGACCCAGTTTTGACCTTGGCCCAGGAATCATCAAGATAAACATTATTACCAAGTTTCATGAAGATATGGTCATAAATATGGCCTCGAGATTGCTAACAAGCTTTTCCTTTGATTTGAGCGTGTGACCTAGTATTTGACCCCACATAAAATAGTTTCGCACTTGGCCTAGGAATCATCAAGGTAAACAATCTGACCAGGTTTCATGAAGACAGGGACATAAATGAGGCATCAATAGTGTTAACAAGCTTTTCCTTAGATTTGACCTGATGACCTAGTTTTTGACACCACATTACCCAGTTTCAAACCTGGCCTAGAAATCATCAAGATAAACACTCTGTGCAAGTTTGTTTCTAATGAAAGCATAAATGAAATCTTTATATGGCTAAAAGGCCAAAAATAGTAAAATTTTGCCACTTTCAGGGACAGTAACTCTAGAACCCATGATGGAATCCAGCTCGTTTTCAAAAGGAACCAATATTTCATTGTGACTTAAGTTGTATGAAAGTGCGGTTAAAGTCAAATGTAAAATGCCACTACTACCTTGTTCACAAGGTAAAAAATACCAAATATTTGCTCTTTCAGGGGTCAATCAGGGGCCGTAACTACGGAACCTATGATTAGATCTAACGGACTCATCATGAAAACTAAGATCTATTGTTGTTAAAGATATTTTGCAAGTTTGTATCAAATCAAACCTTAAATGAAGTCTCTATATGGCTGCAAAATCCCAAATAGCAAATTTTATAACTCTTTTGTAACTCTGGAACCCATGATGGGATCTAGCAAGTTTTCAAAAGGAACCGATATAATGTCAATACAAGTTGTGTGCAAGTTTAATTAAAGTTAATTGCAAAATGTGGTCTCTATCGTGTTCACAAGCTAAATTTGCAAATTTTGACCCTTTAAGGGACCATAACTCTATAACCCATGATGGGATCTGGCCAGTTTTCAACAGGAACCAAGATATTATTCCAATACAAGTTGTGTGCAAGTTTGATTAAAATTTATTGCAAAATGCGGTCTCTATCGTATTCACAAGAAATTGTGGACGGACGGACGGACGGACGAAGGGCGATCACAAAAGCTCACCCTATCACTACGTGGCAGGTGAGCTAACAAATGACGGTGAAAATTCGGTGTAAACGAGATCCATACAGATTTACGCGTTACTTACATACCAATCCTTGTTCATCAGGGTAATTCGCTTAGTACTATAAGCAATGGCCGTGACGTTTTAGTACTATAAGGAATGGTCGTGACGTTAAACTTGTAAGCTATTTGTTAAGTGGCGAAAATACGTGAAGTACAAAATTAAATTGCATATACAAACATATTACTTACTACCATGGATATGGGATTTCTAAACTTCAAGTAGAAAATTATGAAATTTTCGTGAGATGAATATTTCACAATGTTTTTTATTTGATGTATTTTATATCTCACGAATAAATGCAGTTTATACAGAATAACAATCATAATTGTTTGTTCCACAACATCACTACTGATATGTTCAGTTAAAAGAAAAATAAAATGTGGCAAAATTAGTTTAACGTTAAATACGATTTATATTCATATCAAGTGATAGAACTTAAAAGGATAAACTCAACGAGGAATATTGTTTTCTTAACACTTGTATGATAGTTACAGGTCAAAATATTAAACAGGACGCACATCTAGATAAGGGTAATTTTTTTGTTGATAATTGTAAAATGTAGACTTGGTGAGTTGTTTTAATCCGTATTATCATTGTATGTACAAATTCTTGACTTACCACGCAGTGCTAATTTGACATAATATAGCCTAGTGGCATATCGCCTGCATCGAGTGCAAGAAATAGCTCCCTGACAGCTGGTAAAAATAGTAAAATGTTGCCACTTTCAGGGACAGTAACTCTAGAACCCATGATGGAATCCAGCTCGTTTTCAAAAGGAACCAAGATTTCATTGTGACTTAAGTTGTATGAAAGTGCGGTTAAAGTCAAATGTAAAATGCCACTACTACCTTGTTCACAAGGTAAAAAATACCAAATATTTGCTCTTTCAGGGGTCAATCAGGGGCCGTAACTACGGAACCTATGATTAGATCTAACGGACTCATCATGAAAACTAAGATCTATTGTTGTTAAAGATATTTTGCAAGTTTGTATCAAATCAAACCTTAAATGAAGTCTCTATATGGCTGCAAAATCCCAAATAGCAAATTTTATAACTCTTTTGTAACTCTGGAACCCATGATGGGATCTAGCAAGTTTTCAAAAGGAACCGATATAATGTCAATACAAGTTGTGTGCAAGTTTAATTAAAGTTAATTGCAAAATGTGGTCTCTATCGTGTTCACAAGCTAAATTTGCAAATTTTGACCCTTTAAGGGACCATAACTCTATAACCCATGATGGGATCTGGCCAGTTTTCAACAGGAACCAAGATATTATTCCAATACAAGTTGTGTGCAAGTTTGATTAAAATTTATTGCAAAATGCGGTCTCTATCGTATTCACAAGAAATTGTGGACGGACGGACGGACGAAGGGCGATCACAAAAGCTCACCCTATCACTACGTGGCAGGTGAGCTAACAAATGACGGTGAAAATTCGGTGTAAACGAGATCCATACAGATTTACGCGTTACTTACATACCAATCCTTGTTCATCAGGGTAATTCGCTTAGTACTATAAGCAATGGCCGTGACGTTTTAGTACTATAAGGAATGGTCGTGACGTTAAACTTGTAAGCTATTTGTTAAGTGGCGAAAATACGTGAAGTACAAAATTAAATTGCATATACAAACATATTACTTACTACCATGGATATGGGATTTCTAAACTTCAAGTAGAAAATTATGAAATTTTCGTGAGATGAATATTTCACAATGTTTTTTATTTGATGTATTTTATATCTCACGAATAAATGCAGTTTATACAGAATAACAATCATAATTGTTTGTTCCACAACATCACTACTGATATGTTCAGTTAAAAGAAAAATAAAATGTGGCAAAATTAGTTTAACGTTAAATACGATTTATATTCATATCAAGTGATAGAACTTAAAAGGATAAACTCAACGAGGAATATTGTTTTCTTAACACTTGTATGATAGTTACAGGTCAAAATATTAAACAGGACGCACATCTAGATAAGGGTAATTTTTTTGTTGATAATTGTAAAATGTAGACTTGGTGAGTTGTTTCAATCCGTATTATCATTGTATGTACAAATTCTTGACTTACCACGCAGTGCTAATTTGACATAATATAGCCTAGTGGCATATCGCCTGCATCGAGTGCAAGAAATAGCTCCCTGACAGCGTCACACAAAAAACGTAATAAAATTTCCTTTTAAAAAGGATCCGGAATGGCTTGGCTAGTTGAGCTGTAGTAGCAAGCTGATAACTTTTCGGGTAATCTGTTGCTTGAACAGGGTTTCTTATTATGTTTTGTTCAAGTAAAAATACCCCTAAAAACACTAGTGGATTCGGCCACAACGTAAGCACAGAAATTGGCTGCAAATTTTCCTCTGAGATACCCATTTGGCAGATTACAGGGGTGTGCTTACTATGACAGGTATAAATGTCCAAATTTCTTTACAAAAGTAACAAAAATAACTGAAATTATGTAAAGTCAGAAATGAAACGATCTTCATTTTCAATAAAATCTTAATATATGTAATTGATTTACATTTTGTTATCGTATTATTGTTCGTGAAACACCCTCAAATTAGTAATAGACTGTCATAAAACGCAAACGCCTGTTGGACTGAGGCATGTAGGTGTGACAAATCGATGGACTCCTTACATCCTGCCGCCTTGATATATTCTGCTTCCCGGTTTCTTGTAGAAGACAGGACTACATTTGGGGAGGCAAAATAACCGAATGCAATATATAGGCTAGGCCGTAGCTATAAGCCAAAAATAGTACTAGAAGCTTGGTGCTCAGATTTAAAAGGACATTTCTAGGACTGGTCAGTGCTGCGTCTGTATAATATGGGCGGGGTATCATTTGACGTGTCTATGACGTGATATTCCTGATATTCCAGTGGAAGCAATAAAGTTCAGAATTTTGCTCACGGCTACAAGTAAACACCGTTTTTTTTTTCTGAATGCAGACGTTAAACTCTATCACGCAAACACACGCACAGAGAGAGAGAGAGAGAGAGAGAGAGAGAGAGAGACAGAGAGAGAGAGACAGAGAGAGAGAGAGAGGGTATGGGGTAGCATTATTTTCGATATTGCAGTGACTGTTATCTGTTCTGAAGAAAACATACTTAATACATAGTATGAAATCATATTCATACATTAAATGACTTTAAAACTGAGTCGACGTTCCAAACAGTATTTATTAATCATTTTTATCTCACCTGTCACAAAGTGACAAGGTGAACTTTTGTGATCGCGCGGCGTCCGTCGTCCGTGCGTGTGTGCGTGCGTGCGTAAACTTTTGCTTGTGACTTATCTAGAGGTCACATTTTTCATGGGATCTTTATGAAAATTGGTCAGAATGTTAACCATGATGATATCTAGGTAAATTCGCAACTGGGTTACGTGCGGTCAAAAACTAGGTCAGTAGGTCTAAAAATAGAAAAAACATTTTGACCTCTCTAGGGGCCATATTTCTCAATGGATCTTCATGAAAATTGGTCAAAATGTTCAACTTGATAATATCTAGTTTAACTTAGAAACTGGGTCATGTGCAATCTAAAACTAGGTCAGTAGTTTCAAAAATAGAAAAACCTTGTGACCTCTCTAGAGGCCATATTTTTTCATGGGATCTATATAAAAGTTGGTCTGAATCTTTATTTTGATGATATCTAGGTCAAATTCGAAATTGGATCACGTGCGGTCAAAAACTAGGTCTGTAGATCTAAAAATAGAAAAACCTTGTGACCTCTCTAGAGGCCATATTTTTCATGGGATCTTCATGAAAATTGGTGAGAATGTTCATCCTAATAATATCTAGGTAAAGTTTAAAACTGGGTCACGTGCCTTTAAAAACTAGGTCATTAGGTCAAATAATAGAAAAACCTTGTGACCTTTTTAGAGGCCATATTTTCAATGGATCCTCATGAAAATTGGTCAGAATTTTTATCTTGATGATATCTAGATCAAGTTTAAAACTAGGTCACATGAGCTCAAAACCTAGGTCCCTATGTCAAATAATAGGAAAAGCGACGTCATACTCAGTTCAAAACTGGGTCAGGTGGGGAGAGGTGAGCGATTCAGGACCATCATGGTCCTCTTGTTTATGTTGTGCTTTTCATCATTTAGCTTATTATATAATTTTCCACTGTGACTGTAATATAATTATATTATTTTGTCACGTGACTTAGCACCTACAGGACATGATCTTAATATCACCAATAAATTATTGCAAAATGTTGAAAATCATATACTTTGGTGAATTTTACCCTGAATAGTTTGCAATTTATGTCAGATAACATAAATGATCATTCTATTGGTAGAGTAACCACATAAGCCAAAAACGAAGCGTGAAGCAACTTCGCCATTGTTGCACGAAAGCAAACGTTTTCTGTGAAAAGTGCTAAAAATAACATCAAAGATAGCGCAGTTTAGTGATAACGTGCCACAGTTTTGATGATGCCTACGTGTAGTCAGGGAGAACTTTCCTTACATGACGTCGCAGTTTTTCTGTTGAACGATGTGATAAAAACACTATGATATGTGCAATTTACAAAAATGAACTTGCTAACTAATGGAAAGGAAATATAATGCAAATAAAAAATGTAAATATCAAAATGAAATAAATTTTTCGGTCTTTTTCTGCCTTTCATTTCTTAACTTAACGGTGCATGCGATATGTTCAGATATAACGTAGACTGGCTGTACAGTTTTGTTCCCTAACTGTGAAATTTAGTATAACTGGCAAGCTGTAATTAGTGGTGAGTCCGCTATCAACAGTAATTATTAAATGACAAAATACAAATTTAGAGGAAATTTAATAATGATAGTAATGGACTTACGGCCCAGTCGACGTTTTGCGGTCTTAAATGTGAACTTATCAGTAACTGCAACTAAAATGGCATTTTTCTGCAATAGATATATGTTAGAATTTAATGTCAATCGATAATTCGAGTCTGAAATAAAACAAAAATGTTATGTTGACAAATCCAATGCTTTTTGAAGATTAAGAACAACGGATCCTACATAGTTACAACTATCAACAACTTTCAATCATGTTAAAATTAATATTGTAAAAACCGTGTGGTACGTTTGTGTGCTAGGGGCAAAGGCCTGCATGCGCGTGTGCGTGTTTTTGTAAAATAGTTGTCTTTTTGAAATAAAGATGGAATTGTTCGGCTATATATCGTTTATGGCACTGGGCAAAACTAGATTGTTCGATATTTTCCTGTTTTCCTATATTATACTGCTTATTTCCATCATAAATCATATTTTTATTTCCCTGCGCAGAAATGAAGTGAGCATAAAATTTATTGAATGATAATTTTATGCCCCCATTTGGGGTGGGGGGGGGGATATAGATTTGCCCTTGTCCGTCCGTTCTTCCGTTCGTCCGTCCATCCGTCCTTCAGAGAATGTTGTGTCGCGCCTAGCTCCAAAAGTATTTGACGTAGAGTCAAAAAAACTCTACTGGAATGTTGGTCAGCATGTGTAGTTGTGCACCTGGGGTTTCGTGTCCAGGTTCATTCAGTCGTTTGGGAGTTATGGCCCCTGACTTTGTAAAAAATTATTGGTCTTTTTTGTATTGTGTCGCGCCTAGCTCCAAAAGTATTTGACGTAGAGTCACAAAACTCTACAGGAATGTTGGTCAGCATGTGTAGTTGTGCACCTGTGGTTTCGTGTCCGGATTTATTCAGTCGTGTAGGAGTTATGGCCCCTGACTTAGTAAAAATATGGTCATTTTAATGTTGTATCGCGCGTAGTTCCAAAAGTATTTGACCTAGAGTCACCAAAGTTAACAGGAATGTTTGTCAGCATGTGCAATTGTGCACCTGGGGTTTCGCGTCCTGATTCATTCAGTATTGTAGGAGTTATGGCCCCTGACCTAGAAAAAACTGTGATTTTAATGTTTTGTCGCGCATATTGTTTTCCCAAAGTTGATCTGTGTCCTTTTTCATGTAGTGGGGCATCTGTGTCCCATGGACACATTTCTAGTTCTTCTAGACATTGTCTCATTTTCGAAGACTGATCAGTTACACGTTATTGCTTTGTCATTAATGGTATTTTATATATTAATTCCTCGTCAAGTTTTTTATTCCCAATAAAATGTGTGTTTATCTGCGTTAGAGATATTTGCAAACTTTTTCAAAGGTAACTCGGACACTCTTTGTCCAATATTGCATCATTGTATTTGTTCATATTTTTACGATTTAGGCAATTTATTAATACTTTTCTTGTAATTGTTGCCAAGGTCTTTGTTTGTTTTTGTAAAAATAATCCTTTTGATAAATCGCCTCTTCTTTTGTCTTTGAACTTGTTTGGGCTAAATCAATTTCTTTTTAACTGGTACATGTTTAAGAAGTATGTCATTAAAATGTTATATTATACATCTGTCTTGACTTTCTCAAGAGCCTTTTGGAAATAAATCCATGTGAAATTTCGTAAAATATCTAATCATTGTCTATTCATTTTCAAAAACTACTTCTAGCTGATCTCGTATATTATAACATGTAGTGTGCACTGATTGCGTACGTTTCAGTGATTAAATCGTTTCTTGTGGTGTAGATCATGTGAGAAGAAATTGAAGAGCTACTTTTTGGTAGTACTTGTCGGAGTTTAAATAAACTGAGTAAGTGAAAATATGAAATAAATGGATCTCATCTTTAGTCATTGAATGATATTTTGAAATATCCAAGTACATGAATTTCATAATTAATGTGATCTGCTATATTGATGTGCTATTCACACATATCATCCCATGTCTGAGTGATGTTAGGAGGTTTGTATGCGAAGTTACGCATTTTGAAATACCAACTGGCAACTAGTACGTAGTTGGTTATTCGAATGTTCAACTACCAACTACCAACTGCCTACCAACTTAACTGTCATGTAAAAAGTAGGGATTTTTACCCTTTAACACATATCTTTACAAGTATGACAGCAGGAGTCACATAATCTGCAACAAAGTTTATTAGTTGATGATGTTACAATTCAATTCAATTCAATTTATTTTATTATATTGTAACGTAAACATATACTGTTTCTTGTTACATACAAATATATTACTAGCATTTAGGAGTGACCTGTCGCTTTTATTAATAGATTTGAAAGGTTACTGGAATAAACCACTTCAGTAAAGGGGTACCCTACCTTTTTAAAACTTATTTTTATAATAAATATTTAAATGACTGCCTCTTGGACAAATAGACGCCGTGGTGCAGTGGTAAGCGTGACGGCTGTAGAATCTAACTTTTGTGAGTTAAATTAAGTTAAATCACTAGCAAGAATCATCAATTCTACTAACTGAGCTATCAATGTAATTTCAATCTGTTCAGTATTTGAAATATATTTATGGTTTTAAATAAGTCAAATATCTTTCAAACCCTTATTTAATAAATGGAAGAGTCTGGAAAATCCAAATCCAAATCTAAAAATAAAAGCGACAGGTCACTCCTAATTGCTAATAACATAATTGTAGAAACAGGGTTGTGTATGGCATCAACATTGATAATAGATGGGTTATTGCCCTTTATTAAGCAAGAGTGTGGCTGTGTATTTAATAATATTAGGATTTCTGTAAAATTGTACTGGGATGAACTGGATTCTTTTAATTCTGAAGCGATTACGTACAAGTAAATAGTGAAATTCGTCGCCTAATTCTCTGGAACATGAGGAACATTTCCTATCATTGTATGGAACATTTGACCAGCGACCGTTAAGAACAGAATAGGTACTAGCTTAAGTAATAATGTTAGAAAGTCCTCACAAGCGTGTTGATCTTTAAAAAGCCCGTAAAGCTTACAAAAAGCATGGCCTTTGTTTTAACTGTATTGATTTTGAGTTTCCACATTTGACAGTACGTATTAAAATCGTTCAGTCATTTTTGAAATTCATCCGGGCTATCAGCTATTAAGACAGTATCGTCTGCAAAAAGGGGAACGAAGATGTACAAAATTCGAACTATTTCTTCAGACAGATACTCCAAACGGGTTCCATGGTTATCTTTAGATTCCAAAATGTCTAAAAGATCGTTTAAGAACAAAAATAAAAGAGGCGAAAGATTTCTCCTTGTCGAACGCCACATTCACACGTCAGCATGGGGGTGAATTTACCATTGAGTTGGATGTAAGACTGTATATTATCATACATATTGCGAACTACTCTAAGAAATTTCCCACTAATACCATTTTCAATTAACTTCTGGAATAACTGGGACCTTGGTAGGTTATCAAAGGCACGAGAAAAGCCCACGTAAGCAACGAACAATTTACGTCTCTGAGTCTGTAGTAAATTTACTAGAAAATTTAAGGTAAAAGCTTGGTCTACGGTAGAATAATTTCTTCTGAAGCCCGCTTGATGTTCAACCTCTTATTTAAAACCCCGGTAAATACTTTACCTAAGCAACTAAGAATTGTGAATGGCCTATAATTTTCAGGTGATAAAGTAGAGGCCTTTCCTTTATAATTCGGGATAATATAGCCTTCAGTCCAAGTAGTGGGTATAATTCCTGTATCTAACATTTCACTAAAAAGTTTTGTATATATAGGTAACATTAAATCTTTCGTAGATTTGATATATTCTTTGGTGATATTGTCGGAATTACTCGCCGCTTTTCCATTCTTACATTTGTTAATGATATTTGAAATTCCATTAACAGTAAAAGGATCATTCAATATAGCATCATTATCAAATAAATTTGCTTGTTCAGCTTGAAATACATCATTTTCGTTAGGTGCAGAATTTACAGTTTTAAAGTACTCATAAAACTCTTCGACTGTAGGCGTTTTTCGGTTTTTTACAGAAGAAAGTCTATTTAAAAACTTCAAGTACGATCTAGGGTCTGATTTTTGCCTCTAAGTTTAAACTCGTTAATAAAATTGCGTTTATTTAGGTAGTATTTCATAGTACGCGGCATAGTCGAGTAAACTTCTATTGTGGTCATTTTTATTCAAAGTATACTGCTTTCGCATACGATTGTAAACAATACGCTTATTGCGACAACACGGCCCGTACCAGGGTTTATTTTTGTAAAATTATTAGATCCATGTAAATTACGATTACGCCGTTCATTTGACGATTGATATGTCGTGATCGTAAATTTTGCCGAGTCGTCGAAAATGTTAACATACTCGTAATAATATCATTCAACTCAGTTTTTTGGTCACCAGAATATAGTGCAAAATTATCTAATAATGAGTTAACCATTGCAATCTATTTTGTAGAAATTCATTTGATTTCCTATTTTGTCACCTGGGTATCGAATTTCGTCGAGTGTTATCATTTGCATTGATGTTTTTATTTACTACATCAACATTTATTTGTAATGAAAGTAGGGCATGACCATCTGAAAATATACTGTCAACTTCACTAATACTAAAGTCAATCAGGTTTTTCAACAAATTAACAGACGATATAGAATATTCAGTAATAGATGTGTTTTTAAAAGTAAAATTGCTAACGTTCTTGTCTTGGCCAAAACGGCCGTTCATAATAAATAAATTGTTGTTTTTACAAATGTCAATTAATTTACGACCTGTAGTATTAATTCTGGGGTCTCGAGATGAGCGTAGTATACTCATGTCAAACTTACTTAAGGTTTCTGCTTGATTGAAGAAATCAACAATTTCATTATCAAGGTCAAAATAACTAGTTCATTAGCATCGCCAGTTAACAAAACATGAACATATGAATTGCACATATCGACAATTTCATTTTCAAAAATTAACAATTCATCCTGGTTAAAGTATTTAGAAGACTTCGGAGGAATGTTCATAACACCAATTGCAAAATCGTCGTTAGAAAGTGCAGCATTTGTTTTAACTTTTAGCCACGTGATATAATCTGAATCGGATTTTATTATACGTGATCATACAACATACTTAAAACAAAAATACATATACCACCTGATTTACGCAGAACTGCCTGTTTTCTGGGGTGTTTTAACACTTGGTAACTCTTTAGACTAAATTCGTCATATTGATCTATTTTGCATTCTGTGCAACAGAAAATATCGAACTTTTTCCACGAAATCTGTGAATTCTTGGTAGTTTAACCTAGATTCAATGTTCAGTATTTTGCGAGGAGGCTCGCTACTGGAGTTCAAGATAAAGTTGGTGTTCACTGGTCCCTGACTGCCCTATGTAGCTGTTGTATCCTGAGCCGTATCGTTCGATCGACTGTGTGATGTCCTTGGCATGGGGCTATGGATTTGCGACCAACCAAAAAAAAAAATTAAAATGCCGCAACTCAGAATATTTTAGAACAAGATAACGTGAATAATTATGTATCCCCACTCTGGGGGAGACATATTGTTTTTGCCCTGTCCGTCCGTCCGTCCGGCAGTCCGTCACACTTCATTTCTGAGCAAAAACTGGAGAACCATTTGACCTAGAACCTTCAAACTTCATAGGGTTGTAGGGTTGCTGGAGTAAACGACCCCTATTGTTTTGGGGTTACTCCGTCAAAGGTCAAGGTCACAGGGGCCTGAACATTGAAAACCATTTCCGATCAATAACTAGAGAACCACTTGACTCAGAATATTGAAACTTCATAGGATGATTGGTCATGAATGGTAAATGATCCCTATTGATTTTGGAGTCACTCCGTAAAAGGTCAAGGTCACAGGGACCTGAAAATTGAAAACCATTTACGGTCAGTAACTTGAGAACCACTTGACCCAGAATGTTGAAACTTCATAGGATGTTTGTTTATGTAGAATAAATGACCAATATCGATTTTGGGGTCACTCTGTTAAAGGTCAAGGTCACAGGAGCCTGAACATGGAAAACAATTTCCGATCAATAACTTGAGAACCACTTGACCCAGAACGTTGAAACTTCATAGGATGATTGAACATGCAGAGTAGATGATTCCTATTGATTTTGGGGTCAGTCTGTTAAAGGTCAAGGTCACAGAGGCCTGGTCATGTAAAATCATTTCTGGAGAATAACTTGAGAACCACTAGACCTAGAATGTTGAAACTTAATAGGATGATTGGACATGTAGAGTAGATGACCCCTATTTATTTTAAGGTCACTTGATCAAAGGTCAAGGTCACAGGAACCTGAACAGTGACTTGAAAACCACTAAGCCAATAGTGTTGAAATTTAGCGGGATGACTGGACATGCCAAGTAGATGATCTCTATTGCAGCCAACCATCAGTGTCTTTTTGACATTCGCTCCTGACCCCTATTGACTTCTTGCCTATAGGACTTTGCATTGGGGGTGGGGGGGGGGGCATGCGTGTTTTTACAAAAGCAATTTCTAGTTATTTATTTTTTTGAAAGTTTAACATTGTACGAAATAGTTTGAGATGAAAACAGACAGAAGTACAAATTGTACTTGTATAAAGTTCACTTTATTGCTTGTCATCGTTGTCAAAAATGTTAAAATATTTCTTGAAGCTTGCTTAAGTTGTCCGCGGCCAGGTTTGTTTGTATTTGTGTTTCCATTGTTTTAAAGCATGTATTGAAAAAGGCGGGAAATATTGATAAACAGTCTGCCTGGAGAAAACTAAGAGTAACATCCGCAAACATTAAATCGCATCTTTTGGATGCGCATTGTGTGTATAATGTACTGACTAGTGGTTAGGGTAAGGTTTAACGTAGGTTTATAGTGTACATCCTCTGCGTGTTTACGTTCAGTGTAGGAGAATAAATGCCTTCGGAACAACATCCAGTGTCCACTTCTGTCAAACCTGTCAGTTATATGATTTTGCTTTGAAATAACTGAGAGTTGATAAGTTATGATTAACCTTTAGCCTGCTGGCGGCAAGTGATTCTGCCAGGCTGATCATGGTCCGCACTTTCCCAAATCATTCAGTAAAATTTAGTTATTGATCACTATATAGATATTGCAAACACGTTCCATGCAATCACGTGTATTTCTACTGAATAATACTGTCAGCAAAATTTCCTTGACAACTGCGGAACATTTCCATGGACGTCTGGAAAATTGTCTATGGACATCCGTGGAAAACATTCTGGAAATCCCTATACATTTTCCACAGTTTTCCACAGTCTGCCCTGGAAAGTCTGTTCAAATACCCAGGAGTCCTTACTTCCATGGAAATGCACAGACATTCCATGGAAACCTCTGGAATTTTCTCAGCTGGGCTTTTTGTTAATTGCTCTTGTAAATAGTGGTGTAATCAATATATTTTGGGCACCGGTAAGATTTTTGAGTCCTCACAAAACGGGCCAATATTTACAGTGAATACCTATAACGCTTTTAAACGGGGTAAATTTTTCTATCCTCAAAACCTGACCCTATTTTAGCTTAGGAACCCTGAAACTTATATTTTTTATATTTTTAATTCCTGAAATTGAAACGTTTATTACTTATGCTTCTAAAAAGCGGACTTAAAATTTTCTTTCAATATCTTAATATTTTACCTGTTAAATTCATGATAAATAAATTTTGTTAGGAATGTCTTTATTTAAAATACCTACTTTTATCGATATAAATCAATAAACTGTCAAATTTGCATAATTTAAGCATTCTTGAGAAAATCCTGACCTATTTAAATTCCAATCACGCATAATAAAGCCTTATAAGACAAACAAAGGACTTATATAGATTTGGAGACAATATATGGGTTATTTCGATAAAATAATAAAAGTGATCAATAAAATCTAAATGGTAAAATCGATCATTATTGATTATTTTTAAAACACGTATTTGAACGTTGTTGGTATGTTGGCAAAAGTTAGGACTCTTCATCCGGTAACGTTCACAACCTTATTTATTACGTCTATCGACGTTCAAATTGTTGCTAAAACACAGCAGAAATGACAATATTTGTTTGAACGTGAATACGCAATAGGATGGCTCATATACAGGTTTTATAATACTGCCTACTTTATTTGTACTGTATAATTATAATAAATAATACATGGATTGCCTGTAGCGTATATAAGTGGGTTCTATGTTAACAGTTTTTGCGATACCCGAAAAAGCACTGTATCGTTGAAGAACGTATGTATGGTTATTTTATACGCTTTTATACGGTAAATGAAGTCATTATAATGAAAATCTGCTCTTGAGCAGAAGAAACAGCTACACCGAGAAAAACGTTTTCGGGTTCATTTTAACGTTGTTAAATGTACCCTTTTCTGAAAATACGTCAAATCTCGCGTCCGGTTTTAAACCTGCAAAAAGGCACCCGTCTTATAACGCTGCAGGCAATCGCTGTAAAGACTGGCCCGGTTTTGAGGCAAAGAATATTTTACCCGTTTCAATACGCTACAGGCAATAGCTGTAAAAATTGGCCAGGTGCGCAAAGGATATCACATCTATTTAAATTCTGTCATCACTGTAACACTATAAAGGCCATATTTTACAGCCTTTTTAAGCAACCTATTTTTGAGTTGTATTGCGTTGTTTAAATGTGGATTAGACTTTATTAATTTTAATGAAATAATTACCCTTTTGTTGCAGTTCCAGTGACTTCGGTAACACTGGTCGAGCCAAGTACTTCTCCAGTAACTGTGAATGAAAGTACAGAAGCTAAGTTTAAATGTCAAGCATCAGGTGGTCTTCCAGCAGCTTCTGTTAGCTGGTATAAAGATTCTGGGACATCTGGAGATTCCAGTGATGATTTAGAAATTACTTCAGGTATCCAATCAACGCCTTATACCACAAACAACCTTATAGAAGTGACCAGCATATTAAGATACTCACCATCGAGGAATGAAAATGGATGGAGGATATACTGCACAGCAAGTAATATTCTTGGCCAGACCCCGACTGTCTCAGAAAGGAAACCATTGCTTGATGTTCAGTGTAAGTTTCAGATCTTTATTAAACAATTTATTTTAAATATTAAATACACTGAAAACTGCTTTCACATTCACAACTAGCATAATTTACCAGTGGATTGAGATTATAGTGTTTCAGAGAAGGAATGTAATTTTGAACATACAAAGTATTATATTTATGTAGATTACAAAATCAAATTCTTTATGCGTAATTTTATATTGTAATAAAATTTGCTCAAATGTTTGTCAAAAATATAAACCAAGACACATCATATTTAATTTAATATTCATTTAGGCAATCTTTAAAAATGTGTTCATTTGCAGCTTCTCACTTGAAAGGAGTGGATTGGTTTGTCAGTATTTTTTCCGTCAGAATAAGTGTTAGAAGCATCATTATCTTTCAGTGTTTAAACATTTTGAAGTTGAACACATAAAAATAAAAATAAAATATTAAAAACTCATATTATAAATTCAAAAATTTCAGGGCTAGTCAGGGATGTACAGAGACGAAATTAATTCATGCTGTAAAGCATGCATTTTCATTTGGTTGTAGAAAATTTTGTTTATAATTCGAAGAAAGTTTCAATACTGAAACATTTCCACTGACATAAAATGAAATGCCAGTACATAATTTTATGTAAACGTGTGGTCATTACCAAAACAAAGAGACATGGAAGGCACATGCATTTTTCCGCCAAAATACATATAAGAAAAGTCAATGCTTACGCTTCCACCAAGAAATCTATCATGGCATATTAGACGGCCTAAGATTTACACATATTCAAGCCGGGTTTTCATTTTTAAAAGTGGTTATTTAATTATTAATGTCCACATTTGTTGGTCGTGTTCAACCAGACTTTCGGAAATTATGCTGATCAGTGTGCAAAATAGTTTCAAAAATAAAGTCATGGAAGAATCAAGTTGAGTCAAAGGCATTTTTTAAACACAGCCTGGTATATATTGAAAGTGTTAGCTATTTATGTTAAAGAGTAATTTAAACTTTAATTTATAAAAAATAGAAAAAGATATTACCCTTCCGAATTTATGATGCCTGAAACTAGGGAACATTTTACACGATATTTACAGTGTTAGGAATTTATAAAAAAAACTTCTTCCAATTGGGTCTTTATGTAACGGTTTCCTTAAGATATTTAAAGTACAGGCCATATGAGGCCTTTTTTGCACAGACAATGATCATAAAACGGTATAATTCAGGGCTTGCTTCCACACATTTACATAACATTTCTATAGTAACGTCCTAATTGTTAATTGTAATTTCAGAAAAATGGTAAAATGTAGATTTGAAGACTGACTCATAGAAAGATGAATTTGTACATAGCTGCATGGGATAGAATTTTCTCACAGTTTCTTGTCAGGAAGTGAATACTTATAGTCTGATAACGAATAAATATTATCGGGTATTCCCATTCTTCAATTTAATGGATTTTTCAATAATGAGAAAAATCATAGCAAAACATATTCAGCATTTTTTATGATTTTATGTTTTACTATATATAGTCCATGCGACAGCTATTTTAACTTTGCAAATATTTTCTTAAATTCACAAGTTCGTATGATTATCGCAAATTTAAGAACTTTTGTGAAACAGCATTATTGTCGTTAAATACGTAAGAAGTTCGTACGATAAAAAAACTTTCGCACAATAAAAACTTTTGTACGAAGTTTTGTGAAACAAGCCCCAGGTTTGTACTGGTTCAGATGCCAGGAACTCTGGTTAGGTTAACTGGCTTCCCTTACATAACTAAAATACTGTTGAAAAACGGCGTTAAACCCAAAACAAACAAATAATTTTGTGCCACATCTTTGCAAAGAATGTGTGTAGAAACTGCAGTCAATAGGTTTGTGTGCGACATTGGTTGATTTCCGAGATAGTACATATAAACGAGAAGGACTGTCGGGAACATTATAATGCAGATTTTCTTAGCAACTTACCTATTTTCTTGCAAAAAACAATTTGTTCCCAGTTTGTGCATGTTTATAGCTTGACTATTCGAAGAATAGGTAGAACTATGGAATTCCTCATTTGTCGGCTTCGGCCTCCCAATTTGGTTAAGTAAATTTACATAATTATTATGTAAGCTGGTATCTCAGTAACAACTTGTGGGAATAGATTGAAACTTCACTCATTTATTCACTATGATGGACTGACTTGCACAGGTTCAATAACTCTGTTTTGCTTTTTTACAAATATATATATATATATGCCCCTTTTTTGACAAATATTTATTCAGTTGATAAGGCTGTTAAATAGTTGAGCGTTTCTGTCCTCCGGCAGCACTTGTTTGTTTTGGTATTGTTTTCATATCGTAAACTATTGATAGTTGTAATGCATTCTATTTCTTTTCATGGTTCAGTTTTGGTGCATATGCAAACGAGGCCATAACTGGTATACGAAACAAAGAACCAAAGCATAACAAATATTTATTCATATATGCCAGTAAGGATACACAAGTGCGCATGAAAGGTATGGAAAACGGGCGATTCACTCTATAAAGTAAATAACCATTGACACGATTCTGAAACATCAGGAAATGTTTAATTGACGAAAGTTTAAGCTCACCTGAACATTGTTCAGGCTGAGCTATTAGTATAAATGGCGTCCGTCGTCCTGCGTCCTGTGTCAACAGTTTTACTTAAACATCTACGTCAGAATTACACCACCTGATCGTTAGCATCCTAGCATAGACCTTTTATAAAGTTTGTCAAATGGTTCAACTTGGCCCCTTTTAGCGGCCTCCAGAATTAAAAACAGAAAAACCTGATAGATCTTCATCAAACTTGGTCTGTAAGCATCATCATAAGGTCCTTTTCCAAGTTTGTTTAAATGGAGACACTTTTCCTTTTAGGGCCGTTACAGCTAAATTTAGAAACTTCATCAAACTTGGTCTGTAGCATCATTTTAAGGTCTTATGCAACAATTGTTCAAATTGGGGCACTTGAGCCCTTTTAGGGGTATCTATGGAGTTAAAACATAAATACCTTCGAATGATTCCTTCTGATGATTATGCATTTTTTGATGCGCGACAGCAAAGTATAGAAAAAAAAACTTTAAATAAATTTTGTTTTAATGAACAGCTGAAAGGATTTTACCAAAACCCTGTTAGAAGCAAAGTCAGGTGGTGAAGGTTTTCTTCAGGTGAGCGACTTAGGCTCATTTGGGCCTCTTGTTTTGGCAATTCAGGGCACTTCAATGACATCTAATAGCATGATCCATACTGCACATTCAACGCGGAGATATGAGGCAAATAAGTTTTTTAATGGACAGAAATAATAAGAAAAGATCATAAGTCTTGGGTAAAAGAAATATTCCGACCGGCGGCATTGTGGTTGGTTGGTCAAAAGCAGCAAACAAACAAAATTTCGTATTGCTTAGTTAGGTCGTCCGATTTTTGAAAAATAAAAATAAGGTATTGTCGTCACTTGATCTTCGGCGTTGGCATTGGCGTTGGCGTTGGTTAAAATGCTTGTTTAGGTCCACTTTTTCTCAAAAACTAAAAGAGGTACAGCTTTAGAACTTTGCACACTTGTTTATCTACATTATATGACTACTTAGGCCAAGAACCATAACTCTGATAAACATTTTGTCAAAATTATGTCCCTTTTTGTACTTAGAAATTTGATTTTCTTGTAAGTCACTCTTCTTAATTTCTATAAAAGCTATAGCTTTGAAACTTTATACACTTATTTATTATCATTAGATTAGTACGTAGGTCCAGAACCATAACTCTCTCTTGCATTTGTCAGAATTATGGGCCTTTTTAACTTAGAAATTCAGTATTTCTTGGTTGTATTGTGTTTAAGTTCACTTTTCTTGAATATTTACTATAGCTTTGAAACTTCATAAATTTGTGTCATCATCTAAGATGAGTAAGAAGGCCATGAACCATAACTCTTTTCTTAAAATATTGTTTAGCACTTGAGGACGAGCGTTGGCATCCCCAGACGGTGCTCTTGTTTACCCGCCGCCAGGAGGCGGTGGGTTTTATGGTATGCGTAACTTTCTTCGCGTGTGGGACATGGAGCAAGTCACGTGACAGGTTTTTGATACTGTACAGAGTTTTTTATTCGTAGATGTGTGATACACTAATACTTTATTTAAATGATAAAATATTATATTTATGTAGATATATATTTTATCATTTTTTAAAAAAAAATAAGAAAAAAACTCGGGTCACGTGACACGTTTCGACCATCCTCGTAACACACCGTAGGTTACGACCATCTTCAACTTTCGCTTTCGGATGGCTGTGACCTAGTTTACACGATCCTTTTGTTTACCTTTTGTTTTTACAATTTTCGCCTTTCATGTGGTACATTTGGCTTAGATACAAGTATTTTGTAATTTGGTTGTGATGTAGGATTACCATGATTATCGGAGATTTGTAGAATAATGCGTTTTGTTTATATTGAATTGTAACAACGGATTGATGCGTATGACCTCATCAATATCTGTGTACATAACATGTAAACAAATAATCAGCTGTTAGTGAGATAATAACCTTTGATAGAGATATGTAATGTTTGTTGAGTAAATGGAAATGTGTTTACATTACATCTCTTAGGATTCTGGTTAGGAAAGTGTGGTTTGTTTGCATAAACTATAGATATTAGTTTTTTAGGATATAATTTAATATATTTAGAATGCCATGACTTGAGATCATTAGCCCACAAAACATTGCTCACAATAAAAAATGGCCATCATTATAACTTATATGAATATAATTTCTGGCGGCGGAAAAGCTTTTGAATTGTTAACAAGCTATTTTACTACCAGCATTTGACTCCACTTATAAAATCTGTTATTTGTCAATCCCTAGTGCTTTTAGCTGAAGTGAGCATGCGCACCTCAAGCGATCTGGCAAATTCAACTCCAGCCAAATACAGCATCACATTTCAAGTTGCTATTATAATAGTCCTGTTTTATCAGTGAAATAAAACTGATATTTCCACTGTTTCAATTTTATTTTTCACTGGTACAGAATTACACTCGAACGTGAAATAACATGATTTATGAATGATTCGGAAGTCTGCAAGGTAATGTATAGATGTATATAATAACTATACAAACATAAGATAAATGCTCCACCATAATAAAATGTATGAAAAATCTGGAAACTTCACAGAATTATTAGACAATTTTTCAACATAGAAATTGTGATGTCACAACATTGTGACGTCATGACGCAATGCACATTACGTTATGCAGGGTAATGTGCGAATAATGTGGGTCAAAACCATTTGAATGTTTGTTTTAAATGTAAGATTGAAATATATTTCACTTGTGAACTATAATTTATATTTGCACTAGTGGCTATGCTACTCATGAAAATATCGTGCGTATGGTGTTCACTCAGAGAAATATGTTTCAATCTTACATTAAAACAAACAAATATTGTCATTGTAAACTTCAAAGAAGTATTATGACAATACTGATGTACGTGGTGCAGTTTCTGTTTTCCAGTCTACATGGTGAGGTTGGAGGAAGTTGAAAATGGATGCTGTTGCTCAAACAATCTGTCTTCAACTTTGCCATTAATATTATTATAGTAATAGAGAACATTAACTGTCTTGTACTACAAAAAGTCTTTTGATTTGATGGGGGTCCTCTGAATGTTATATTTTAAATTTACATTTACAGACCCTCCAGGACCTCCTGTTATAGCTGGCTACTCTGATGGTGGTGAGTACCGAGTTATAGAAAAAACACAAGGGCGATTATCATGTTCTGTAACTGGTGGAAATCCGGCACCAACTTTGACATGGAACTGTTTCAACAGTGATACCTTAGAAACAACCAGCGATGGTACAGTTACCAAAACACATGTATGGACAGCTCAACGAAACCAAGATAGGACCTGTACATGCCGGTCATCCCATTACAGTGGTGAAAGAACTGTTTCTATTAAAATAGAAGTATTGTGTAAGTTTCATTTTCAATGTTAGATGTTGGGTTTAAAGTGGGTACATGTATATCATGTCTAAATTTCAATACATATCCTGCATCAATTTTACGTACGAAGTTTGCTTGAATATAACGTTTTGTAGTTTGTGGAAAACAAAGCCCTAAGCTGCATCATATTATAAATTAAATAGTTTGTTTGAAGGTGGTTAATCAGATTTTGGTTAAATAATGGATTTGTTCAAAACTTAACCAACGGATCGTTTGCACTTATTTATGTTCATCGAGTACACATCAGATTTTCACTGAGAGTATTTTTAAAATTTGATTTTCCTTTCCTGGTTTCCCATTTCAGCATAAGTATAAATTAGATAAACACATTTCGCCCAAGGCTGATATGAATATAAGCATTACTGTATTAAAGTTGTCAACGATTTGCATTGAAAAGTATATATTTTGTCAAAATTGAGCAAAATGACAATTATATATTTCGCCAAAACTGATTACAAATGAAAGTTTATTAAATTATTATTACCTTCCTTCGTCTTGCTCAGTTGGGCAACCAAATTAGATTGTAAATGATGAATTCCAAGGCTGCAGGCTGTTTTAAAACTTGCCCTTTGTTTCAGGTTGTTGAAATATCTCAATAGTTTTCAAATGCAAATTTGAAACTAGAAATTATATTGAAATAAAAAAGTCCACTTTTTTAAATACTCACATGTGAAAGAGTGGTAATTGTAGAATTGCATAAAAGACTTAAAAGTAGTAAAATGCACATTTCCAATAGGGATCTAAATCTATGTAATAGGTGTGTTTTCCTTAAATAGATCTCTAATAGAATTTATGAACATTGAAAAATTTCATAAAATGTTTCTCAAATGTGATTGACCACCTTTTATGAAATTTGTGTATTTAGGTGCAGTGCCTATGCTTTTGGTAAAATGCTCATTTCTGCTATTTTGACAGACAAATTATATATATATTATTTATATGTTTGTATTTGTGATGAATAACAATTTCAGACCCTCCAACAACACCAACATTCAGAATAAGTTCAACCCAAGTCAATGGCACAGTAAAAGTTATCAGGAACAATCAGTTATCTGTCAGTTGTATCAGTTCAGGAAACCCGCTACCATCTTATACATGGATTAATGCAGACATGGCCTCTACAAACAGCCAAGAGCTAAGCTTGAGAAATGTACAGAACAATGGGAAGTGTACATGTAATGTACGGAACTCCATGAATCCATCAATTGGCACCGCTGCGCCTGGGAGTAACACGGCATTTATAGATGTTCTTATTTTATGTAAGTTATCACTAAATGTCATTGAAACGAAAGCAGATTTTAGCCCTTTTTTTCAATAAGATTGGCAATGTTATTGGGCAGGCAGGAATTTTATTGATTATCGAAGTAGAAGGTGGAATTTTCAAAATAGAGGGAAGTCTGATGGTCCCTATTTAGAACGTATTTGCTAAAGAAAATGTACCCAGGGCTTTAGACCAATATAGCAGAGCAAGGTCGAGGTTTCAGTTTCTACAAATATATTTTTGCTGGGAGCATTAACAAGGTGGTTAACAGTTGATAACTTTAGTAAGGATTGGCATACTGTCACCAAACTTATATAAGGACCTAGTTTTTGGATTGTATTGAGGTTCTTGTTACTAAACACAGAACAAGGATTACGACTCGGTTACTCTAATTAAGAATGAGATATTGCGATGAAATTTTGTATATAGGTAGCTAAATATGACAAAAAGATTAGGTATTGTTTTTGTGTTCACTAGGGTCAGTGTCACTGTTAGGTAAAGGTCACTGAACTGAAAATATAAAGGGTTGGTAAAAACCTGCTTTTCTGATTAACAATCACAACAATTATAACAGGTCAAAAATTTGAGTAGAGCAGATGTGATATTTGGTTTGACTATTCTATTTTCGTTTTGTTTTACTCAGCCTGGCATTGGTGTCCGTGTAAACATCACCATCAGCATTGCATAGAGGTTAAAGTTTGACGTCAAGCTTTACAGTTTCCCTACATTTTGTCTACTGTCCCTATTATCTTCAAACTTCATATATGGGTTGGTCTTGGCAAGTTAGCTTAAGGTCAGGTAACGTGAAGGTCAAGCCCACTTATCTCGTTTATATTTGGCATGAATCTTAACCTCAGTGAGACGACCTGTCATGCGCAAACAACAGGTTACTACCTTAAAGGTCATGGTCATACTTGGAGGTCAAAAGTCATGTCAGATCTTGTCCGGGCCATAACTTTGATATGCATAAAGGAAACTTGTTTATATTTGGCATGAATGTTACCCTTCATAAGACGGAGTGTCATGTGCAAACGCCAAGTTCCTGTCTCAAATGTCAGGATCACAGGGGTCAATGGTCAGTTTATATAGTGAGCAAAAGTTCCAACTAGACCCCTTAGTTTTTATCATATTTCTTTGACAGTATTAGAAGTAGACAAAAATAAATAATATATCTTGAAAAACAATTTACTTTCACATAATAAAATACATTATTCAATAACAGGAAACGAAATCCATTCGCATAACAAAGAGGTTTAGTACGTGACCCACCAAATTAAAAGTCACTGGTTTTTAATAACGCGTATGACCACCGTTAGACCGAATAACTTCCAGCGCCGACTGCGCATGGACCTGATGTAAGGTTGAATGTACGTCTGGTCTATGGCAGAACTTTTTTGGACGATGACTTCTTCCAATTCTTGAAGATTTTGAGGAACAACCGGGAGTCTCCTAATGCGCCTATCAAGCTCGTCCCACAAATGCTCAATTGGGTTTAAGTCCAGGGATTTCGACACCCAATCGATGACATTAACGTCGTAACGTTGCAAGAAGTTTCCAGTGCTTATGGCTGTGTGACTTGTAGCTTCATCATGCATGACGGTTAGTCCACCATGAGCCATTATGTGGGGAATCGCCACTGGGAACAACACGTCATTTTGGTACTTATGCGCATTGAGATTACCATCAATTAAAATGGCAGGTGTTTTAGAATTTAATGACACGCCTACCCATATCAATGAACCACCACCGAACATGTCACGTTCAGTAACACAATCATCCTTGTAGCGTTCGTTACGACGGCGGTACACCCTTATCATACCATCACTGCGGTGAAGTGAGAATCTGCTTTCGTCGGAAAACAAAATGTTTGCCCAATCGCGTCTGTTGAATCGCATGTGCCTCCTTGCCCAGTTTAATCTGTTTCGCCGATGAGCAGCTTGTAAGATTATCCCTTTATACGGACGTCTTGCTCTGATTCCTTGCTCACGGAGACGATTTCTCACTGTCTGAGCCGAGAGAGACGCAGTGACTATTGCTTATCTAAAACGATTACGTAGGTGTTGTAACACAATGAATCGATCCTGCCTATGTGAAGTTACATGCGGTCAAGGTCTTCGGTGCTCATCCGTCACATTTCCGGTACGGACGAACTTGTTCTGAAGGTTTGTTATCGTGCTCACATGACGTTCAAACACACGTGCAACCTGCAATAATAATCAATATCAATAAGAAAACGCGCATAACATTTCGTTCAATGATAATTCAGTGTTTCGAAAAAAGAATGACCAATTGAAACAAGATAAATTTTACCTGATAACGTGAGAGCCCAGCTTCCAACATTCCAATAGCATGTGCTCTTTCTTCGTTTCGCATTCGCGGCATACTGTACTTATTTTGATAATTTTATGATTTTCAAATCGGCATGTCCATTGATTATGGAGAAAACATGTACACTGTTTAATTTCGGACAATTGCTGGCTTCGGCAAGTGAAAAACACGATTTGCACGTGCATCAAGGAGGACATGGTTTTAGAAATTTGACAAACCGGTTTTATCGATAAAAGTATACACTGTACACTACCAAATATCGCGCTTCTTATTTCAGAACGATACCTTTGAAAATAAAAGACTTACAGAAATTATAAAAAATGTCTAGTTGGAACATTTGTTCAGTGTATATCTTGTCCAGGCAATAACTGTGAGAAGTATGAAGCAATCTTTTTTTTTTATTTGGCATAAATGGTCACCTCTATGAGACGGAGTATCGTGCAAAAAACCAAGGTCCTTATCTCTAAGGTCAAGGACACACTTACGGGTCAAAGGACCTTTTAGAGTTTGTGTTGGCTGTAACTTTTCATAAAGCAATCTTTTTTACTTGGCATAAATGTTTGTCTCAATGAGATGAGATTCGTGCGCAACTCCCAGACCTTTATCGCAAAAGTCATGGCCACACTTAAGGGTCAAAGATCATTTTAGCGCTTGGCCGTGCCATAACTTTGACATGCATTGAACAGTCTTATTTTTGTTTAGTATAATTATTTGACTCAATGAAACAAAGTTTCACGCGCAAACCCCAGGCCCCTATCTCACGGGGAAAGGTAAAACTTAGTGGTCAAAGGTCATATAAGAACTAAGGCCATAAATTTGACATGCATTGATCAATCTTTTTATTTTGCAAATGTTTTTATGGACTTACAATGTTTTTCGTATTACTATAAATAGCTTTTTTTGTAGCTTTTTTTTATTATAGGCTTTTGGAAAAACCGAGACCACTTTTCTGTGGTACAACATGGATGGTACCTCATTTTTTTCGGTATGTTTTGACATATCTGTACCTGATAAGGATTTGTTGTTGACTAACTTATATATATATATATATTGATAATTAATACTTTTGTGACCCCCACCCATGAGTGGTAGGGGCATATAGATTTAATCTTAACGTGCGTCTGTGCCTGCGTCCGTGCACCCATCCATCCATCCGTCCGACCGTGCGTCTGTCCGAAGTTCGTGACGCGCCTAGCTCCAAAAGTGTTTGATATAAATTGAAACCTTGCATAAGTCTTTATCATGATATGAACGTGCGCACCACCTATTTTTCGTCTGTCTCCGCCCCCCTATTTCGTGATTAATGGCCCCTGAAATAGTCAAAAATGCACATTTTCACATTGTGACACGGCTAGCTCAAAAAGTATTTGATATAGATTTATCAAACCTTGCATGAGTCTTAATCATGATATGAACTTGCGCACCTCCTATTTGTTGTCTGACTTCGCCCCCTATTACTAGAGTTATGGCCCCTGAAATAGTCAAAAATACACATTTTCACCTTGTGACGCGCCTAGCTCAAAAAGTTTCTAATATAAATTAATTAAACCTTGCATGAGTCTTTATTATGATATGAATTTGCGCCCTCCTACTTTTTATCTGTGTCCGTCAGATTTTTAGTTATGGCCCCTGAAATAGTCAAAAATGCACATTTTCACCTTGTGACACGCCTAATTCAAAAAGTATTTCATACATATTGATTAAACCTTACATGAGTCTTTATCATGATATGAACTTGCCCACCTCCTATTTTATGTCTGCCTCCACCCCCTATTTCTAGAGTTATGGCCCCCGAAATAGTCATAGTGCACATGTTCACCTTGTGACGCACCTAGCTCAAAAAGTATATGATGTAAATAGATGAAAACTTGCATGACTCTTTATCATGATATAAACTTGTGCACCTCTTATTTTTTGGCTGGCTCAGTAGTATAGAAAATAAGGCTGCGAGCATTATTTAGCCCCACCTGACCCTTACCCCTCTTTTAAAAAATTCAACACCGGCCAATTCAAATTTAAAAAATCCAAAACCAACCAGTTTTTAAGAGAAACAGAGTTTCTATCTTAAAATACTAACTCGGCGTATTTGTACCCATTGAAAAAACATATATTTTATATAAAATATATTTCATTTAAAACGCTAAGAAACAATTTTCAATAGAAGTGCCCTTATTGGTAAACACAACGCATTAGACTTTTACTACACTTATTCATTCATAAAGCGTAGTAAATATTGGCCCAGACAAAGAGAGAGTTTATCGATATGCTAGATTATTCTTTGCAAATGTCTGGACGTAAATAAACAAATAAGCTTGTATTGTTGGATATACAACGGAAATAAGTGGAATTAAACTATGGGTGTAAAAAAAACCCGGAAGAAAAATTTGGACAAGCAAATATACCTGGGAATATCTCTTTTAGTACGAAAAAATTCACTAATGAGAAATGTTCCACGCTGCAGGTGGTTATCGATTTCTCACCAGTGAGAATTAACACTCTTGTTTTTGGTTACTATATAAGCTAAGCCATGTAGAGTTTTGTCCCTTTGACCAAGGGAATTACACTGGCAATAATGATATTGGTTTCTCTCTAGTGAGAAATGATTGACAGCTAGTATTGATTGTCACTTCGTGCGGTGAACTCTGTCTTTGTAACATGATCAAAGCTACCAGCCACACAGATTCGTACTTCAGTCGGACAACTTTCACAACTTCATAAGATTAATTTATCTTTAATATTCCAAGTATTTGATTAATTATACTTGAAACGCTTCGCTAGTTCATAACTCAATCGGTTAGATGGAACGAAAAAGTTTTTATTACCGCCGCGGCCGGGGGTTCGATTCCAGGACCAGGAGGTTTTTTTCTTTTGTTTTTTGGTAAAAGTGGGGGTTTTTTTAATAATTTTAAATACATATGATATAAATGAATCAAAAACAAATATATTGTGTAAAAGAAAGGAAATTTACTGATAGTATAAATCCTCAATATGTTACAACAAAAAATGGTAGACTTATGTTAAGAGCTCAGTGTGCATCCTGCGGTAATATAAAAACACAATTTGTTAAACGCTCTGGAGGTGCAATTGATATTCATAAAGCAATGTTACCTTTATTACCTAAAAAAGGTCTACTTTTGCCAGGCTTCCGCTATTGTGGGCCTGGAAACGCTTTAGATAATGGACAACCCATAAATGAACTAGATGCAGCATGTAGAAACCACGATATCTGTTATAGTTCAGAAGTAAGTAAACAAAAATGCGATAAACAAATGCTTTCCGACTTAAATAACACTAAATCAAAAACATTTGGGGAAAAGATTGCAAAACATTTAGTTGTGAAACCTATAATTAAAACGAAATACAAACTTGGTCTCGGACAAAAATGAAAGTCAAAAAACGGGAAAAGGGGGTATACTCTACCCCCGAAATAAATTGGAGTGATGAATTAGCAGAAGAATTACACAAACCAATTAAAAGAAAATTTAGGAAACGAAGAGTGATTGTCAATGATATTGATGATACTTGGTCTGCCGATTTAGTTGATATGCAAGCTTTTTCAAAATATAATAAAGGAGTAAAGTACTTGTTAACCGTTATTGATATATTCAGTAAATATGCTTGGGTTATTCCATTAAAGAATAAAACAGGAGAATCTGTTACTGAAGCATTTGAAAAAATAATTTTAAAAGGTAGAATTCAGGGGCGAAAGTCCCCAAAGACTGCAAGGATTCCACAAAATTTATGGGTGGATGAAGGAAAAGAATTTTATAATAAAAAGTTTGAATCATTTTTGAATAAATATAAAATTAACATGTACCATACATTTAATGAAGGTAAGGCTGTAGTAATCGAAAGATTTAATAGAAGTTTAAAAGGAATAATGTGGAAATATTTTACAGCAAATAATACTTATACTTATTTAGATAATTTACATGAATGGTTGATAAATATAACAAAACAAAACATTCTAGTATAAAAATGACACCAACCGAAGCCAGTAAAAACTTAAATAAAGGCACTGTTTACTTTAACTTATATGGTAATTTAAAGGTACCAAAGAGCAAAGCAAAATTTAAAATTGGTGATCGAGTTCGTTTAAGCAAACTTGAAAGACATTTTGAAAAAGGATATACACCAAACTGGACAGAGGAAATATTTATAATTTATAAAATTAATAATACAAATCCAAGAACATACTCTATTAAAGATTTAAATATGAAATAGTTCAAGGTTCATTTTACGAACAAGAACTTTTGCCTACTACACAAGAAGTTTTTAGAATAGAAAAAGTTATTAGACGAGACTATAAGAAAAAACAAGCTTTAGTAAAATGGAAAGGTTATAATGAAAAATTTAATAGTTGGGTTCCGTTTAGTGAATTGGAAGAAATTTAAATTGAAAATATATTATATAAATGAGTAATAAAAATTTAATTTCCAATAATGGAATAGAAACAATAGATCAATTAATTATTCACCTAACTAAACTAGCTGCTGCTTACAGAAAAAGTTATAAATTTTGTGGGAGAGTAAGTACTGGGCTATATATTACAACAAATATCTTTAGTTGTTCAGCTGCATTAGCACTTGTTCCAGCTATTCCTATATTTGTAACAGCTGTTGCTGTTGTTCCATCAGTAATTACCATATTTATTAATAGACTAAAACTTAACGACAAGAAAGCTATTTTAAAATTGCATCACCACAAAATAAAACAACTAATAACAAAAGCACGGATTGCGGCTTTAGCTGTTCATAACCCTAATGATCCTAGAAAAGAAGAAGAGAAAAAAGTTATTCAAGATATTTTTACAATACTGTTAGAAATGCAGAAAGAAAAAAATTATTTAATGCCCTTTGAAAGATATATGAAAGAATTTAAACTTAACGGATATAAAAGTAAAAAAGAAGAAGAGTTAAATTAACTTTAACTTTAATTAAAGATTTTTTTATAAGTATTTTATATAAATGAGAAAAATTATATCAGTTGAAGGTAATATTGCATCAGGAAAAAGTACGTTTTTAGGTATCATTAAAGAATATAATCCTAATTTTAATATAATTCCAGAACCAATTCATGAATGGCAAAATGTTATGGACTCGAGTGGAAATTCATATAATCTTTTTGAACTTGCTGCCCAAGAACCTCAAAAATATTCATTTCCTTTTCAATTAGCAACTTTAAACAGTCACATAAAAATGTTAAATTCTGCTAAAAAATTTGATGGTGTTTCTTTTCTTGAACGATGTTATTTAACTAACAACAACGTTTTTACAAAACAATATCACGACAACGGTGTTATAAATGACCCCGAATGGGCAGTATACAATCTTTTCTTAATTGATAATGTTATTAAAATACATGGAAAAAACCCAGTTGATGCTTTTATTTATGTTAAAACCGATCTTAAAATATGTTTTCAAAGACTTCAAAAAAGAAACAGAACTGAAGAAAACAGAGTTCGTTTAGATTATTTAGAAAAACTACACAAATTACACAAAGAATGGTTAAACAGAATGTCTCAAGAAGGTATTAGAATTCTAACAGTTGATAACAATTTAGAAAAAATAACTTTAAAATCTTATTCAAAAGATATAGATAATATTACCTATTTTTTAAATGTTCTTTAGATGTGTTTTTTAAAGATTTTTTTCTATAAGTATATTATATATAGATGGTTAATAGAAAGGTAGATAGAATGATTATACCAAAATTATCTAGCACTTTAGGAGAAATAATAAATCCAGACAAAAATTCATATAAAAAAGTTCTTAAAAGAAGAAATGTTATTAAATCAAAACTTAATCAAATAGTTAGCGATGAATATAAAAATCATGTCATTGATAAATTACAAAATGTTATAGATCCTTACCTATTAGAAAGGAATTTATTTGAATGGGAATGTGGTTGTCTATTAACTGAAGAAGAAAATACCGAAAGGTTATGTGATTGTCCCAGACCAAATAATTATCGAAACAATCCTAAAAAAGTTATTGTAACCGATTGTGATACTAATGAAGAAAAAACATATAAAAGCACTTACAAAGCATCCAAAGAATTTGGTATTAATGCTGAGTTAATAAAAATGTGTTGTGAAGGGACAAACCGAGTAAAATGTGGAATATCAAAAACTAATGGAAAAAGATATAAATTTAAATATTTTATTTCTTCTTAAACTTTATTTATTTTATTATTTTTTTTAATCCTTTTTTTGCTTGAAGATTTATTTTCTAAATATAATATATAGATGGAAATCGAGAGATCCACAAAACAATATTATAAGAAATTTGAAATTAAAATTGAATATAGACAAGATCCAAAAAATCAACTATATTTAACTATAAACGACTCATTTGGTATTCTTAAATCCGAACTTAAAACTTTAAAAGGTATAAAAATAAACGTTGTTTTAAAAATAACTTTTGTAAAAATGGGTAAAACTGATACAATATATAAATCAGCTTATTTTCAATCAAAGGCTTTAGAAATTATTAACACAAACGAAATAAAAAACACTTTACATCAAGCCTTTGATGAAATAATAAATAGAATTGGTAACTGGATTTCAGAAGGAAGTGGTTGGAGAATAGAGTCAGTTGATGCTCATTATATAAATAGATATAAATATACACCGCTGGCTGCTTCAAGTTATTTAGAATTACCAAAACCATTACAAAATTCAATGAAAGGATTGATAAATATAAAGAATGATGATAATGAATGTTTTAGATGGTGTCATTTAGCTTATAAATTTCCTGTTGAAAAAAATCCTCAAAAAATTTCAAAATATAAAAAACATATAAACGATCTTAATTATAAAGGAATAAAGTTTCCTGTTACATTAAATCAAATACCTAAAATAGAAGTTTTAAATGAAATATCATTTAACATATTTGGTTATGAAGAACCTATGGGAATTTATCCATTGTACATATCAAAATATCAATACGAAGAACATTGTGACATGTTATTAATTAATAATAACGAAATAACACAACGACAACACTATGTTTGGGTAAAAGACTTTAATAGATTAATGTTTAAAAAGAACAAAATGTAAAAATAAAAAACATTTTTGCAAATCATGTTTACAGAATTTTACAAATGAAAGAATATTAAAAGAACATGTTGAAAATTGTTTAACTATCAATGGTGTTCAGGGTGTTAAAATGCCACCAGAAGGTAGTAAAGTAGAATTTAAAAACTACCACAAACAACTAGAAGTACCCTTTGTTATCTATGCTGATTTTGAAGCAATAACTAAAAAAGTTTCAAGTACCCAGCCAAATCCAGAATCTTCATTTACCGAAGAATATCAAAAACATATAGATTGTGGTTATGGTTACAAAGTTGTTTGTTGTTATGACGACAAATATACTAAACCAACACAGGTTTACAGAGGACCCAACGCGGTTTATAAATTTATAGAAAAAATGCTCGAGGAAGAGGAATATTGTAAAGAAATATTTAAAGGGCACTTTAACAAAGAATTAAGAATGTCTAAAAAAGATGAAGCTTTATTTAAAAAGCAAACATATTGTCATATCTGTGGAAAAGAATATAAGAAAAATGAAACACCAGTAAGAGACCATTGTCATATAACTGGAAAATTTAGAGGAAGCGCTCACTCAGAGTGTAATATTAATTTTAGACTAACGCATAAAATTCCTGTTGTTTTTCATAATTTAAGAAGTTATGACAGCCATTTTATTATGCAGCAAATAGGAAAATTCAAAAAAGAAATTAACGTCATTCCAAACAATATGGAAAAATACATGGCGTTTATGATTTCTGATTTAATTTTTCATTGACAGTTTCCAATTTATGTCGCAGTCATTGGATAACTTAGTAAAACACATCCCAGATTTTAAATATTTATCCCAAGAATTTCCTAAAAATAAACTTAATTTATGAAAAACAAAAGGTGTTTATCCATATGATTACATGGATTCATTCACAAAATTCAAAGAAACTAAATTACCATCAAAAGAAGAATTTTATTCAGTGTTAAATGAAACTAATATTTCTGATAATGAATACGAACATGCTAAAAATATCTGGAAAAAATTTAAAATAAAAACAATGGGAGATTACCATGATCTCTACCTAAAAACTGACGTACTGCTTCTAGCAGACGTATTTGAAAATTTTAGAAGGTTGTGTTTATCATATTATAAATTAGATCCGTGTCATTATTTTAGTAGTCCTGGGTTAGCCTGGGATGCAATGCTTAAAATGACCGGAACTCAGTTAGATTTAATAACTGATATCGATATGTATTTATTTATTGAAAAGGGCCTTAGAGGCGGAATTAGCTATATTTCGAACTGATATAGCAAAGCAAATAATAAATATATGAAAGATTACAATCCAAAAGAAAAAAGTAAATACATTATGTACCTTGACGCCAATAACCTTTACGGTTGAGCCATGTCGCGACCTTTGCCCTCTGGGAACTTTAAATTCATATCCGAAAAACAATATAAGAAATTAATTACAAAAGGTAAAACTAATTTTATAATTGAATGCGATTTGGAATATCCAAAAGAATTACATTCTGCTCACAGCGATTATCCTTCAGCTCCAGAAAAAAATAAAATACCAGATGAATGGTTATCTAATTACAGTAAAAATATTAAAGAAAAATTTGAAACAGGAAAAAGCAATGTTAAAAAACTAGTTCCAACTTTAATGAAAAAGGAAAAATATGTTGTTCATTTTAAAAATTCTTGAACTGTATACACAACTCGGTTTAAAAGTAACCAAAATACATAGAGTATTAACTTTTGATGAAAGTCCCTGGTTAAAAGAATATATTGACTTTAATACACAGAAAAGATCTGAAGCAAAAAATTCATTTGAAAAGGACTTTTTTAAGTTGATGAACAACTCTGTATTCGGTAAGACGATGGAGAATTTACGCAAGAGGGTTAATATTAAGCTGACCCATGATGAAAATATTTTATTGAAGTATATAGCAAAACCTTCATTTGTTAGTTCAACGATGTTTAACAAGAATTTATTTGGTATTCATAGAATAAAAGAAAGTTTATTATTAAATAGACCTTGTTACGTCGGAATGTGCATTCTAGACTTATCAAAATATTTAATGTATGATTTCCATTATAATTACATTAAAGAAAAGTATAAAAACTCAGCAAAGTTATTATTTACTGACACAGACTCGTTGTGTTATGAAATTAAAACTAAAGATGCGTATAAAGACTTTTATAAAGATAAAGAATTATTTGATAATAGTGATTACAAAAGTAATTCAAAATTTTACTTCGGTAATAATAAAAAAAGTAATAGGAAAATTTAAAGATTAAGCTGCCGGCATTCCAATAGTTGAGTTTGTTGGATTACGGAGTAAAATGTATTCATATTTATTAGAGAATTCATGTGAGCATAAAGCTCAGATTAATATTAAAAAATGTAAAGGAATTAAAAAGAGTGTTGTTAAGAAGACAATAGTTCATAAAGATTACAAAGATACTTTGTTTAACTCAACACAAAGTATGCATAAATTTAAAGTTATAAGATCAAAAAAACATAATGTTTCTAGTTATGTTATAAATAAAACATCATTATCATGTTATGATGATAAAAGATATATCCTCGAGGACGGGGTTACTACCCTGGCTTATACATAAAAAATTAAAGATTTGTACATCTTTCACATTTTAGAAAGAACATAGTTTCTTATTTTTAGGACATCTTTTACGATGTAATTTTTCACACTTTAGAAAGAACATAGTTTCTTATTTTTAGGACATCTTTTACGATGTAATTTTTCTTTGGGACATCACTTCCCAATTTTTAGCTCCGGTTTAGAGAAACATAAGTTTCTGTTTTTATGATTGTTTTAGGAGAAACATAAGTTTCTACTTAAATAATAGAACCATAAATTGTTAATTGAATATTTTTAACGTTCAAAGAATTAATATAAATAACATCATTCATGTTAAATTTATTAGCATAATTAATAGAAATAGATTCATTTTTTCTGTTATTTTTTACCTCGTAACTTTGAAGAATTATATTTTCTTTGTTATTTAGTTGTAATTTAGCTTCTCCTTTATCTAATTTAATTGCATCAACAAGAATAATTAAAATACAATTAAAATTAATTCTTACATTATTACCATTTTGAACTAAACCAGGACTAGCATTTACAGTTTTCCATTGAAATAATCCACTATCAGTATCTTCAGTATAACATGTTAAAAACAGTGGAGGTTTTCTTATTATTTGTCTTTCTATTTTACTTACTTTTTCGTTTATATTATTGAATATTCCCATTATATAAAAGCACAGTATTTAATTAATTGACTAGATAGAATCTGACATAACTGCCAGGTTCTATGATAAATTTACCAGAACCTTCAAATGGTATTGGTAAAATAATATTTGGTTGAATTGAAAACATCATTCCTTTTTTAAAATTAATTTTAATTTTTTTCTTAAAAACAAGTGTTGTATTTTTAACCTCGGGTTTTATATACTCACTTCCGTTTGTGTGATCGCCCCACCAATCAAAAAAAAATCTATTAAATGTTCTATCAGAGTTGCTAATGATAATATATATTTCGATTATGTAATCCCCACCTTGTTGGATTTGAAAAACACCCCTTTCCCTATCTTTGCGATTATTTTCTGAATATATATGATTTGTTTTAATAAAACTTTTATAATCTGTAATCTTATTAACTCGTAATCCAAATAATTCAAATAAATCTGTGGTATTTAATACCTTTTGTGTTGTAACTGTTTATCTTCAATGTCATATGTCTGAATTTGAACGTGAGTATAATAAAGATTTACATGAAGTTGTCTGCTATTATAATATTCAAAAAGAAACACTTCACGTCTTACTGTTTCCAGTTCAGATTTATATTCTGCAAATTTATTTTCATGTTCAAGAATTACCTCAGCTAAATCATCAAGCCGTTTTGTTGTAGCAATTTCAGAAGCAGACAAATTGTCAACAACACCTTTTGTTCTAGCTAATTCTGTTTCTTGTTTTAGAAAAACATTTTTTACTTTTGTAATTTCTTCTGCATTAGTAGAAATTGCTTGGGTATTAGCAGTAATTAACTCTCCTTGTTTAGCTGATATTTCAACTACAGAGTCCAGATCATTTATTATTTTTTTAATTTTATCATTAAACTCGTTGATATCTTTTTGTAATATTTCTGTAAGTGTACTTAATTCCGCGTACTTTAAATTATGACGTGTGTCAACAGTACTAATCAAGACCCGGAGTTGTTTCTTCAAATTTTCTAGCTGATCATTAATTGTGTTAATTGCTTTTCCTTGTTTAGCTGATTTTTCAACTACAAGGTCCAGTTCATTTTTATGTTCTTCAACTTTAACATTAAGCTGCGTTATATCTTCTTGTAATTTTTTGTAATATTACTTAAGTCTGCATACTTTAAATTATGACGGTAATCAACAGTACTAATCCAAATTCGAATTTGTTTTTTAAAGTCATCTATTTTAGAATTAAACTCTTTTTTAAGGTTATCTAATGCTGTGTCATGGTCATCACCTCTTTGTGAAGCTGCCTTTTCCAATTCAGATTTATATTCTGCAAATTTATTTGAAAATGTATCGAGTAAATCTTGGTGTTTTTTTTTCAGTTTCAGTATTTAGTTTATTTATTTCTGTTCTGATTTCTAACTGATACATATTTTGTAACTTTTTCTCGGCTTCAATAATCTTGTCTTTTAATTCTTCATGTTTAATCATACTATCTTTTAATTCTTGAATTTGAGTGAATAAAATGTTTAAATTGACTCGAAATACTTCTTTTATGTTTTCGTCTGTCAAATCAGATTTCTCTTCAAGTTCTTTAATAGAATCAACCATAGCTTTCATTTCTTTTTCAATTTTATCTTGTAATTGAACTATTAATAATGAATTATTTTTAAAATCTTTTGTTAATTCTTCAATATTCTTTACTTCTGTTTCTAATGTCTGTTTTATACTTTTAATATCTTCAAGATTATAATCATCTATTACACCTTGAACTTTTTCAAACATAAATCGTCTCGAAACTGCATCGTTGGGTTTATCTGGATTTCCTAGGCTTAAAAAGTTATTACCTCCCATATCTAATGCTCTGTTCATTGTGTTATCAAGTTTTATTTCTGTGAAGATATGATTCCGATTCCTTTTTAAGTTTTTTGAATTGTTTTTAGTAGCATAATCACTTAAATCAATATCAAATTTAACTTTACTTATACTGCCAGGTTGATTAATTTGTTTTACATCATTAAAAACTCCCATCTATATATTACCAGGGAAGTTTTTTCTTAAAAACTTCCTTGGTTTGTCAATATATAAGAAATCATATTTTTGATTTGTTGCATTGGTAAAAGAGTTGGGGTTAATATTTTGTTCATTACAAATCATATCATTTTCTCGTTTACTTGGACTTTCAAATAAAATATAATGTGAACAGTTAATCCGAGTATCTTTTGGTACTTTATAGTAAGACTGACTTAAATAAATAACACAACAGTTTTTGTGACGTCCTTGAATAACGTACTTTGTTATTTCATTCTGAACCTTTTTATCTTCACATACAAAATCATCAAATATTACTACTTTTTGTTTTTCTGATTCAAGATTCTCACAAGGTTCAATTTGGTTGGGATCGGCCGAATATTCAAGTATTTCATTTGGATCTACTTTAATTTGTTTTGCAATTTTATTTAAGCGGTTAATTAAATCCTGATATTTAGATTGTTCTAGGTTTTTAGCATACAAGTATAATTTATCATAATATATAAGAGGTTTTCGAAGTATATGCATTAGTGTATTTGTTTTTCCAGATCCAGAAGATCCACATATTAACATTCTAAAACATGAATCTGGCATAAAAGGATATTGCTTAATTTGCTTAAAGTTATTGGATTTATTACTTTTTGTATCATAATTTTGAATTTACATTATATAATAATATTACATTATCTTACATTATTTTACATTATCTTATATTATTATATAAATGTTAGCAAAACTTAAAGAAATAAGAGAGCTAAACAACCTAGTTGAACAAAAAGTAAAAACTAAAAGAGAAGAAATAAGAAGAGAAAAAATAAGAAAAGCTACTAGTCAAGAAATGTATAATGAAATTTATAAACCAATTACTGAAGGAATAGAAAGTCAAAAAGAAAAATTATCAAGTCAGTTAAAAGCATTACCTGGAATTAAAGAACAATTAGCGTTACTAGGTGATGAAATGAAAGACATACAAACATATCAAGGTTTACCACAGCTATTCCAAGAACCACCACCAATTACATGGTCCCCTGAAGAACTGGTGGGGGAATATAAAAAATACAGGGAAATACACAAAGAACCTGCCAGAGAAGAAGTTGAAAAAACACTGGAAGATTATGAAAGAGAAAAGATGGAAATGGCTGCAGGGCCGCCACCAGCAGATATTACAATGGCAGAAGAAGATTATAATAAATTATCAAAAGAAGAAATTAAAAAATTAGAAAAAAACTTTATGCCACCAATATATAGGGCAGATGGATCTGTTAGACTCATGTCTAAAGAATTATTGGGAGTAAGACCAAAAGAAAAAAAAAAACCTACAGTAGATTTAGATGCTTTTCTGGATGATAATGTTTTAGAAGAATATAGATATTACAAACCGTCTGAAATGTTTGGCTTTTTTACTGCAGATGAATCTAATCCTGATAAAATAAATAAAGACACACTTAAAGGTACAATAGATGATGTTACTGAGAATATCAAAAGATTAGGTGGTCCAATAGCAAGCAAATCAAGATTAAAAGATCCAAATAAGCAAGAAGAAGTAAAAGAATTAAAACATAAACAAAAAGAACTCATAAAGTATAAAGACCGGTTAAATCATATTCTTGATATGGCTCCTACATATGGACAAGGAATAAGATATCATAATCCGTATAAAGTTTCACCAAATGGACATTATGGTAATTTAATTATTAACTTAAATAAACTTTATGGTCAAAACAAATTAATTGCTAAGGATAAAATAACTGGAAAAGAAGTAATTAACACTAAAGTAGATAATGATTTGATTGATTTGATTAATAAAAGATATAACAATAATAAAAAACATTCAATTCATTCTAGAAAAATATTTAAAGAATTAACAGAAAAATCAGGATTACCTATCAATAAAAGATCTATGAAATTTAAAAAAGTAATTAGGGGTCAGGGTTATGACGTTTGCCCATGTAATCCAGAAGAATTAATTCACGATTTGGAATTAATTTGTGGTTCTATTGATGCTGGAAATAATAATGAAGAACTAAAAAATGAGGGTATTAGGGTAGTAGATCAATTATTAAAAATGAATTCACTCTTACCAGAACAACATGAAATGTTATATAAAAAATATTTTTCTTGAATTTACACTTTTATTAAAAAGATATGTTTAATAATTATATAAATGGAACAAAAAATAGTATTAAGTTCTGAAACAGTTAAAGATGGTTATAAAAGTTATTTTACAATCAGATTTGGTCGTTCTTTAATTTTAGATAAAAATAAAACTTATGTTGTTGGTTTGGATAGTATTAACACTATGACTTATTCTTGGCATAATATTAGTGATGAATATGATAATAAAAGAATTCGTTATAATAATGGTAAGGATTGGAAAGATATTATATTTACAAATGGTTCTTACAGTTACACTGATATTAATAATTACATAAGGGAAACATTAATAAGTAATGATGATTATGAATTTGATAAATCAGACATTGCTCCAATAAGTTTGGAATTTGATTTAAGTAGTTTTAAGATTTTGATTTCAATTAAAGATAATTTTATGTTGGATTTAAGAATGTCAAATTTTCATACATTGCTTGGATTTGAGAAAAAAGCATTGAGAAATACTGAATGGGGAACTACAACACCAAATATAACAAACTCTGTGGATACAATTTACATTCATTGTGATCTTATTGATAATTCACTTGTTGATGGTAATTTTAGTGATATTATCTATGCTTTAAGTACTGCAGATTTAACAAGAGCTTATCCGTTTACAAAGGAACCACAAAGAGTTGGATATTCTGAAATTAATAAAAATATTATAAATTCAATAAGATTATATATTACAGATATATTTGGTAGAATAATTAATTTTAATGAGGTTGAAACAAGTTTTACACTAATTTTAAAAGAAATATAAATTTTAGTTTTATATAATGTACAAGAAAGTTTATGATAAAAATAAGGGAATATTTATTTATGTTGATGCTCACACAGGAGAAGAAATCATACATGGTATACCTGTGGTCTCCGAGGACGCAGTCCTTGGTACAGGTATCTTTGACACTTTAACGAAATTGTTTTTAAGTGGAGTTGCATCTTCAATTAGCACAGCTGGAAAAAAAGCTCTGGAAACAGCAGGAAAAGCCGCGCTAGAAAGTGGAACAAAAAAGGTTGGAATGGAAGTTGGAAATTTAGCTGCTAATAAAATTGTTGAAAAATTTAAAAAGAAACCTGCTCCGGCAGTTGGTAATTTAATTGCTAAGGAATTACAAGAAAAGAATAACAATAAAAATAATAAGGAGGATATTAATATGAGAATAAATAGAATATTGTCAGGGTCGGGGACGCGTAAACGTATTAACAGATTAATTTATAAAAAATAAAATAATATATAATATATACATGTTTAGAACAAAACAATATTGTGAAAGATATGAATTAACTCCTATTCAATTAGATACAGCTTTAATATCTGTCTTGGGAAATAATGTTAAGCAACAAAAAAAAAAACGGATATCACTTTACAATTAATGATAGAAGCTCATATTTTGATTGGTTTAATGGTTATTTTGAAGTAAGTTTTAAAGTTGATAAGCTTGATGGTGGTGGTAATTATGCTGACGAGATTGCTTTAATTAATAATGCAGTTTCATTAATTGATCAACTTATAGTAAAACAAAATGGAAAAATTGTATATGATTGTAATAATTTATACAAGGTAATAAATGTAAAGGATTTAGTTCAACTATCTAAGGATTATGCAGAAACAACTGGAACAAATGAATTTATTTATTTGGACGTTAACGCTAGTGCTGAAACCAGAAAAGACCAAGCTACATATAATAGTGGTTTTGCTTCTAGAAAGTTATTAATCCAGGGTGGTAATAATGTAAATGCTAAAATTCCGTTAAATAATTATTCATTTTTTCAGGGTTTGGAACAAAACATGTTACCACCAAGCCAAATACAAATAACACTTCAATTAACAAATGATGATGAATTAATTTTTAGAGCTAATGCTGCTGATCCAGGTAGGGTAATTGTAACTAGATTAATTTTGTGGGTTCCACGTTTAATTTTTAATCCATATGGAATTAATTTAATTTCAGAAAGATATATGAAAGCAACAAGTTGGAAATACCTTCGTGAAATGATTTCACAGTCAACTGATACGCAACAGGTTAATTAATACAACTTTTAGAATAACAGCTGGTGTAACAAAACCCGAGCATGTGTTTATTTATTTACAACGACCTGATAAAAGTAATTCACAAGAACATAATCCACATATATTAGATACATTTAAAGCTAATGCTGCAGATAACGATTTTAGGTTGGAATCTTGCCGTCTTGAAGTTGGTAATGGTGTTATTTATCCGGAAACGGAATATACAAGCATATCAAGAATTTATGATGATGTTCTTAATTATTATTATAAACAAAATAACAAAACTACTGGAAGTCTCTTAAATAGATTTTATTTTCAAAGTTTGTTTGGATTTGTTCATTTTAACTTAGAATTCAAAAAGAACGGAATAGCAGAAGATCCTAAGCATATCACATTACACTTACGTTTGAATACACTTCCTACAGCAAGATATCGTATTTATGCAATTGTATTATATGAAGAAACAGTTGAAATAAATACTATTGGAAATGAACTTGTTATTGCGTAAATAAAATATAAATTTGATATATAATGACATCAAATTATATTGAATATAAGGTTAGCCTAACAGATGGGCAAAAGAAACATTTAGCACAGGCTTATAATAATAAAATTCCATATACTTTTAGATCAAAACATGAACAATTACGTGGAAACTTCCTTTTACTTTTAACAAAAACACAAATTAATCAAATTAAAAAAGCTGCCACAAACAGAAGGGGATTAGAAATTACAATTTCAAAAAAAACAGATGTCCAGTCAAGGTCAAAGTGGTGGATTTTTAGGAGCTTTAGCTGGTTTGTTAGGAAAAACAATTCTTCCAATGGCAGCAAAAATAGCTCCAAAAATATTAGCCCCTCTAGGCATCGGAGCCCTCTCTGGGTTAGCCAGTACCGGTGTTAGTAAGTTATTTGGGAATGGTATGATTTCGGTAGCTAATGATAAGAGAAATATGATATCGCCATATCTTACACCTAATCTAAGAAAGCAACTAGTAGGGTCTGGAGCGATTAAATTAACACAAAAATGAGACAAAATGGTGGTTTTTTGGGTATGCTGGCTGCAAGTCTAGGAATACCTTTGATTACATCTTTGTTAAGTGGGAAAGGATTACAGATTGATTCCCAACGGAGGTCGTATAGACGAATTCCTATAGTGAAAAAAAAAATAAAGTTTATATACAGACCAATTTCTAACTTTGAAATTGAAGAATGGGTTAAAAAATTAAAAAATAAAAAATTTAGGGTTGTATTTAGTAGAAATAATTTACCAAGAGTGAAACTCTCGGAGACCGCAGGTTTACCAAAATCAAAGTTGAATAATGAATGTGGAATTATAAATTTGGACGACTCTGTTGGACCAGGAACACATTGGGTTTGTTATTTAAATACTTTGTACTTTGATCCATTTGGATTTCCTCCGCCGAAAGAGGTAATTGAATATATACCAAATGTAAAGTACAACAATGTTCAATATCAAGACAAAACAAGTACACTCTGCGGTTACTATTGTTTATTTTTCATAAAAATGTTACAAAACAAAGTACCGTTGTATGATTTACTATATAAAATACTAAAAGTTAACAATCAAAGAGTAAATGAACAAACAATTATAAATTATTTTAAACTATTTTAAGTGTGGAGTTTAAATAAAGAATCTCTTAAATTTTCCTTCTGGATTTTATTTTAAAATATATGTTTTCAAGTAATACTTTGTTATATTACGGTCACGGTATTAACTATACGCAGTATAGAAATGTGACCAGTGTACCGAAAAATGTGATCACAGTGCATTTACCTGTAGCATATATACCTGTAAGAAAGAAGACTTAAAATATCGAGAACTTTATATTTCATGTGAAATGTTTAAAAGATTTGTTTGACGTGAATTTTTGGTCGCACTCTTGACAGATTATTAATTAAAAAAGTGTCAATATGTTTATAATTAAAAAAAAAATTTTCACACGGTTGTATACATGTATTTGTATGAAATTCTCTTACTATACATGAACGTATATGTATTTACAACTTGTCAGCAGAGTGATTAGATTGAATATGAAACGCTAGACTAAGGACACATTGGCTGGTGTTCTTTGGTATGGATCGGACGAAGCCGACCTGACTTTGTAGATCCATACCAACGAACACCGAACAGCTGGTACCTGAATTTTTATTTCTATTTTTTTGCAAGTAATAGTAAACGGTAGCGATGTTAATACGAGTTTAACAAAAACGTTTACTATAGATGGGATTAAATATTACGTTTGGTAAAACTCATTATTCAGTTGAACATATTGATAAGTCTAGCTGTGGATAAAAGTACAATCATATATGCGTTTTGACGTAAATATTAGTAAATGTTCATTTATATGTCTGAGCTAGAATAGATTTTTTTGGGTTGAGCATATCTGATTAGAACAAGCCGTTGATAAAAGTACATGTATATTCGTTCTAGACGTAACTTACAGTAAATGACCATTTTTATATGTTCGAGTTAGAAAATATATAGGCACAACTATTTTTCTTCATTATCACATTTATTAAATAGAAGTCATCTATTCATCGGTTAAACCGACCTGAATCTTTTAGAAATAGCAGATACATTTAGAATACATTTTATCTTGTACATGTATTTCTGTTAACAAAATGCTCATATTTGTCTTGTGTTTCGTTTTCGGACAAGGCAAAATGAAACAGCAAGAAGTCACTTCTATTGTTCGTAAACAGAAAATATTGTTTATATCGCATAAAGTAGTATTGTCTTTCCTTTCGTTTTTAGACAAGACAAGAAAATTAGGCTGTGTTATATTTTTTTTTGAAGTTCGTAACATATGCGTCTGTTCAATATAAATCGAACAAAAGTTTTAAAAATGTAGCAGAAATGAAATGTATAATTTTTACAAAATATACGAAGTACTATAGATAGCGGGATCCTCTATATACCATCATAATTAATTTAGAAATGTTTTTGATTTTTTAATATGAGACTATCGCAGCTATAAGCAAAGTAAAACTTATATATAAATTTATGTCAAGCACTAGTTAATAATAAACTAAGGTGTCTTCTTTTAAACAACACACTTAAAAAATCATGAACTAATCAATGAATAATTATGCTAAAGATTTGTATATGTATACAATGCAAGACATTAATTGTGTCTAGACAGTTGCAGTACCTACCTACTATGTATTTTGTTCAATACAAATATTTTTGTGTCAGAACTAATTAATTAGTAACTATGCTTAAGATATGTATATGTATACAATGCAAGACATCAGTTGTGTCTAGACAGTTGCAGTATCTACTATGTATTGTGTTCAATACATTTTTTTTGTTTCAGATCTAATTAATGAATAATTAATCTTAAGATGGCCAGTCCGCACCTACAACACTTCATCATAAATCATCCGACACTATCCTCTCTCGCTCGCTTTTGGTGTGTGCCTCTTTGTAAAATATCATACAGTGAATGCTCTGCAATGCTATACACCTTCCAGTACGCAAAATTATTAATATATGTCTTAAACGAACCATAATATCCAATGACCAACATAAGCTTTTCTACCTATAATGTAAAAGGAATTGCATCAAAAGATAAAAGAATGAAAGTATTTGAGTTCCTGAAACAACAACAATTTTCGATAACTTTTCTACAAGAAATTCACTGTATACAAACTGATTCTGAGAATTGGAAAAGGCAATGGAAACATGATTTGTTCATAAGTGGAAACAGTAGTAATAGTAAGGGGGTTGGGATTTTCATAAACGAAAGTCTCCAATATAAACTTATAGAATATAAGGAAATTATTATCGGCAGACTGCAAATGTTAAAAATAGACATAATGGGGAATATATATGTTTTAATTAACGTATATGGCCCGAACAATGATGATGTCAGCTTCTTTAAAAAACTAGAAGAAGTGATAATAGAAAATAACAGCGAAACATTAATAATAGGCGGAGATTTTAACGTAGTTTTAGATTATAATCTGGATAAAATGAATGGTAGACATGATACAAATAATAATTGCTCTAAAATAGTAAACAATATAATGTTAAACAACGATTTGTTCGATATATGGCGCATAAATAACCGCAATAAAAAAGGTTTTACATGGCACTCGAATCACAAACCACCTATATACTGCAGATTGGACTATTTTCTCGTCTCAGAAAATATATTAAATTTAGTTTCAAAATGTAATATTTCAACCAGCTACCAATCAGACCACTCTATTGTGCATTTTAAACTAATGCAGAATAAACAAGAAAAAGGTCCAGGTTATTTTAAACTAAACAAATAGCATTATTTTACACACTAAGTATCAACAAGAAATTAGAAATGCAGTAACTGAAATAACCAACTTGAATTCAGAAGCAAATCCAAACACTCTATGGGCACTTATTAAAGGAACGATTCGAGATGTTTCAATCAAATATTCTATTAAAAACAACAAGAGAAAAAATGAAGAACAAAAAAGATTAGAAAACACAATTAAAAAACTTGAATATGAAATTAACCTTAATCCCTTAGATGAAAGACTGGCAGTTGAACTAAATAAAAATAAAAACATTTTGAATGAACTATTAGATGAAAAGTTGAAAGGAATTTTAATTAGAGCAAAGGCTGAATGGATAGAAGGATCAGAAAAAAATACTAAATATTTTGCAAATCTAGAGAAAAAACGCTCTGAAACAAAGATAATAAATAGATTAGAAGACAATGGAAATGAAATTACTAAGAAAACTGAAATAATTGAATACATAAAGAAATTCTATGAAACTTTATATACAGAGGACAAATTAATACTTAAAAATAATGACTTTTTCCAATCGAACAATGTCAAATTGGATTTTGAACAGAAACAATCTTGTGAAGGTCTTATAAATGAAAATGAGTGCACGCTAGCATTAAAAGATATGAAAAATATGAAGAGTCCAGGATCAGATGGCCTAACCACAGAATTCTACAAAATATTTTGGAATGATATAAAAACGTACTACGTGAACTCTATCAATTATTCTTTTGAAAATGGTGATTTAACAGAGTTACAAAAACAAAGCATTATAACACTATTGCCCAAAAAAGGAAAACCTACAGTAGACATCAATAACTGGAGACCTATCTCACTATTAAATGTTGATTATAAAATCGCAACTAAGGTTATCGCCAACAGAATAAAAAAAGTTTTATTCAAAATAATAAATAATAACCAAACGGGATTTATAAAAGGACGCTATATCGGCGAAAATGTACGAATTCTATTCGACGTCATAGAACAAGTAAATGAATCTGACGAAGAAGGTATAATTTTCTTCTCAGACTTTCATAAAGCTTTTGACAGCCTAGACCATTCATTTATTTTTAAATGTTTAAAACATTTTGATTTCGGCCACTCAATTTTAAATTGGGTGAAACTTTTCTATACGGATGCTAAGAGTTGCATTACAAATAATGGACATATGTCAGAGTTCTTTCCTATTAAAAAGGGAGTTCGTCAAGGCTGTCATTTATCTCCTTATCTATTCATAATATGTATTGAAATCCTTTCTACAGCTGTCAGGAATAATACAGATATTAGAGGTATAAAAATGTCAAATACCGAGACAAAACAAACCCTCTTCGCTGACGATGCAAGCTTCCTTTTAGATGGTAGTAGAAAATCCTTTGAAACCCTAATAAATACACTGGATAATTTTGGAAACGTATCTGGTCTAAGACTGAACGTATCCAAATGTGTAGCTTTAAGAATTGGTTCACTGAAACACTCAAATGTTATATTCTGTAGCAACAAAAAGTTCACATGGACATCAGAACAAGCAACAACGTTAGGAATGGTATTTTCGAATGATTTAAACCAGACACATAAATTGAATTTAGAACCCAAAATAGCAGAATTTAAGCACACACTACTTTCTTGGAGTAAATGGAACTTATCATTAATTGGAAAAATAACAGTACTAAAAACGTTTGCGTTTCCTAAACTAATTTATCCATTAACAGTTTTAAGCAATCCCACACACGAAACAATTTTAGATTTAAAAAGAAGCATGTTTAACTTCCTGTGGGACGCTAAACCAGAAAAAATAGCGAGAAATATAATTATACAAGATTATGAAAATGGAGGTCTCAGAATGATAGATTTAGATTCCTTTATAATTTCCTTAAAAGCTGGCTGGGTTAAAAGACTACTCCAAGAAAATAATGCACAATGGAAAATACTATATAAACACGAACTTCAAAATTTAGGAGGTACATTCTTTTTCAAATTTAATTGCCATTCGACGGATATACAAAATATGAACATAAAATATAAATTTCTTAAAGAAATATTGAATGCTTGGTGCTCGATAAATTATCATACAAATAATGAGATCATTTCACATCAACTACTATGGTATAATCACCACTTGAAAGATAAAAGAGGAAATGTTTTCTTTTACAGAAAATGGTTTGACAAAGGGATATTATTTTTAAAAGACATTTACGACTACAGAATTAAAAAAGTTCTATTCCTTCGATTTCGTTAAAAATCTTTACGATATATCAGAATGTGATTTTATGTTATATCATAAAATAATAGGGGGAGTAAAAGCCAATTGGAAACTGAGATTAAAACATGAAGACATAAATACAATAGTACAGCAAGAATATTTGGTTTCAAAAATAAAACAGGATACTCAAGTAAATAAACTGTTCTACCAATTACAAGTGAGGGCGAAAAAAATTACTAATACCCGAAGTCAAAAATGGGAAACACTTTTTTTAAACGACAATCTAAATTGGAAAAGAATTTATACTAATCCCATTATCAGTACAATTGATACCAGATTGAGAACATTTCAATATAAATACTTAATGAGAATAGCACCAACTAATGTATTCCTATACAAATGTAAAATATCTTCATCAAATATGTGTGAATTTTGTTCAATGGCACCAGAAACATTTATACATATGTTTTGGGAATGCCAATCAATACAAACCCTATGGAGTGATATTAAGACATATCTTTCAAGAAAAAGTATCGCAGATATCCCTTTTAACTTTAAAACTATTTCACTAGGTTTCTATGGAAACATTGGGAAACGCAAACAAAAAATTATTAATTTTATTCTAATTTTAGCAAAATATTTTATTGTTAAAAGCAAATACAACAAATCTCCACCAAGCTTTGAATTATTCAGGGTATATCTTCAATACAGAATAAACATAGAATATACAATTGCAAGTATAAAGAATAAAACGGACACGTTTAATGCGAAATGGAAAGAATTTCTTGATGTTGCATAAACAGTACCAAATACAATGTACAAATATATATATATATATATATATATATATATAATTTGTGAGCAAAACAAATACTCTACTCTGATTACTCTTTGTATTTTTACATTATATTACAAATAGAGACACACACCAACCCCCCCCCCCCCCCCCCCCCCCTCCTCCCGACACACCCCCTCTCCTTTTTCACGACACTCCCTCATCATTTCATTTCATTTATCATCATTTTCCATTATTCATCATATAGAAAAACATTTTAGAACAAAAACAAAATGCATGTCCTTTATTTCTATTACTGTCTGTCATTGTTACAACGTTTAGTTCAGAACTATAGATATATATAACTGAATAATCTTCTCTTTGTATTGTCAGATAGAATAGTATATGTTGTTAATTGTTTAATTTGTTCTAAAGTGAAATAAAAAATTGAAAAAAAAAAAAAAAAAAAAATATATGTTTTCTTCATTTGGTTAAACAAAAGATTTTAATAAATTATTTATTAAAATCTTTTGTTCTTTTAATTGGACTCAAAAACTAGGTCACTAGATCAAATCAAAGAAAAACCTTGTGAATGCGATAGAGGCTGTATTTTTCAATTGATCTTCGTGAATTTTGGTCAGAATGATTATTATTACCTAGATGAAATCTAGGCCGAGTTCGAAAATTGGTCATCTGGGGTCAAAAACTAGGTCACTAGGTCAAATCAAGGAAAAACCTTGTGTATGCAAAAGAGGCTGTATTTTTCAACTGATCTTCATGAAATTTAGTCAGAATGATTACATTGATAAAATGTAGGCAGAGTTCGAAAATGGGTCATCTAGGATCAAAAACTAGGTCACTAGGTCAAATCGAAGAAAATTATTGTGTATGAAATAGAGGCTGTATTTTTCAATTGATGTTCAAATTTGGTCTGAGTGATTGCCTTGATGAAATCTAGGTCAAGTTTGAATATGGTTTATCTGAGGTCAAAAACTAGGTCACTAGGTCAAATTAAAGAAAAAACTTGTGTATGCGATAGAGGCTGTGTTTTTCAGTTGATTTTTATGAAATTTGGTCAGGATGTTTGCCTTGATGAAATCTACATCGATTTGAATATGGGTCATCTGGGGTCAAAAACTAGGTCACTAGGTCAAATCAAAGAAATAAATTGTGTATGTGATAGAGGCTGTATTTTTCAATTGATCTTCATGAATTTTGGTCGGAATGATTGCCTTTATGAAATTTAGGCCAAGTTCGAAAATGGGTTATCTAGGATCAAAAACTAGGTCATTAGGTCAAATTAAAGAAAAACCTTGTGTATGCGATACAGACTGTATTTTTCAATTGATCTTCATTAATTTTGGTCAGAATGATTGCCTTGATAAAATCTAGGTCCAGTTTGAACATTGGTCATCTAGGGTCAAAAACTAGGTCATTAGATCAAATTAAAGAAAAATCTTGTGTATGCGATTGAGACTGTATTTTTCAATTGATTTTTAAGAAATTTGGTCAGGATGATTGCCTTAATAAAATCTATGTCGACTTTGAATATGAGACATCTGGGGTCCAAAACTAGGTCACTTGGTCAAATCAAAGAAAAAACTTGTGTATGTGATAGAGGCTGTATTTTTCAATTGATCTTCATGAATTTTGGTCAGAATGATTGCCTTGATAAAATCTAGGTTGAATTTGAACATGGGTCATCTAGGATCAAAAACTAGGTCACTAGGTCATATCTAAGAAAATGCTTGTTTAATCTCAAGAGACCAATTTTTTGGTCTAATCTTAATGAAAATTGGTCAGAATATTTGTTTCCATGAAATAACTAGGTCAAACATGTTTTACACTGTTATGGTGTGTTTCTTAGGTGAGCGACCTAGGGCCATCTTGGCCCTCTTGTTTAAAGTTATGGCCCCTGAAATAGTCAAAAATGCACATTTTCACCTAATAATATGCCTGGCTCAAATCGTATTTGATGTAAATTCATGAAATCTTGCTTGAGTCTTTATCACGATGTGACCAGGCACACTTGGCCTTGCTTCTAGACAATCTTAGCGCTTATTACAGAGTTATTGCCCTTGAAATAGCCAAAATAGTGCATTTTTCCTTCAGGCACATTCTAGCTTTAAAATTACTTTCTTTCGTTGTTTCTATAAATAACATATTTTGTAACTTTTTTATTATTGGCCATACGGAAATGGTGGCATTTGTAGGTGCTGCTAGAGCTAAAAGTAGAAATACCTTTAAACAACTTCTCATGAACCGCTTGGTGGAGCTTCAAAAAAGATTTGTAGCATCATTGTAAGGTCTTCTCCCAGTTTATTAAAATTACAGAGTTTGGCAACTACAGCCAAAAATAGAACATCCTATAAAGTAAAACAACTTCTTCTCATGAACCACAGGATGGATCTTCATCATACTTTATCTATAGCATCATTATAAGGTCCTTGTCCAAATTTGTCCAGATAGTGGCACTTGGTTCCTTTTAGGGGCGACTAAAGCTTAGAATAGAAATACTTTTAAACAACTTCTTATAATGAACCTCTTGATGGATCTTCATCAGACTTGTTTGTATTACCATTTTAAGGTTCGCTTCCAATTTTGTTCAAATGAGTGAGCTTTGTCCCTTTTAGGGGAGACTAGAGCAAAAAATAGAAAATATATTTAAACGACTTCTTTTCATGAATTACGTGGTGGATTTTAATCAAACATGGCGTGGAACATGATTATAATGCTCACTACCAAATGTGTTCAAATGGAGTCACTGGCATCTTTTAGGGACCACTGTAGGTGGAAATAAAAGTACCGTTAAATGATTTCTTCTCATGAACAGCTTGATGGATCTTCTTCAGACTTGTTCAGGAGCATCATTATATTGACCTCTTCACAATTTGTTCAAATGACGTCCCTTGGCACCTCTAAGTGACCCATATTGCAACAAAAGCCTAAGAAATGGAAGAAAAAAAAACTGTTGGCTTTTGTTGTTCCTATTGTTTAGCTTTTTAGGTTACCTGAGGACAATGTGATCTGTAGTAGTTCTTTGTCGTTGTCAGTCGTACCTTGACAACAGTATGACTGTTAACACTCTAGAAGTCACAATGTTAGCCCAATCTTAAAAAAATTATTACCCTCAATAAAATCTCAGACAAGTTTATAACTGAGTCGTCTGGGGTAAAAAACTAGATCACTGGATTAATAAATATGAAAAACTTGTTAACACTCTTATAGTTCTTGAGATCTTATAATAGGTCACTAGGTCCAACCATAGAAAAACCTTGTTTAGACTCTCTTGAAATCTTATAATAGGTCACTAAGTCCAACCATAGAAAAACCTTGTTTAGACTCTAGGTACTAAATTTTCTTCTTGATCATCAAAATCTTTGTCAGAATGTGTGTTCTATGAACTCCAGGTATGGTTTGAAACTGGATCATCTAGGTTACCTAGTCAGATCAATAAAAACTTTGTTGACACTCAAAATAACAACTTTTCTACGTGATCTTCATTATACTTGGTCCTTATGTTTGTTGTTAAAAATCTATGACAAATTTGTAATTGAGACACTTCGGGAGGAAAATAGGTCATTATGACAAATCATAAAAAAAAACTTTGTTAACACTTTAGAGGCCACTTTTTCAACTTGATCATCATAAATCTGTTTCAGAATATTTGTCTGTTTAAAATCTAGGTGAAGATTAAAAGTGGGGTACTTGAGGTCAAGAACTACTCGAGTGGGTTAAATCATTACTTAATGATCTACCTTATTTTTGTCTCTATGAAATCTAGGCCACATTTAGAATATTAGATACTTGGTTATCTGATAAAAATGCATTTCGGACCCTCTTGTTCTCTCTTAGATTTTTTTTTACAAAGAAGGGAAAAAGACTATCGTTTTTTCTTCCAGCCGGTTCAATATCTGACAATATATATCAGAACAAATCAACACCCTTTACAATATTTTAAATGATTATTTACAATGAATAAATGAAAAGTGAAAAAACAAGAGCTGTCACTAATGGTGACAAATGCCCCCGCAGCACCATGACCTTTGACCTTTGACCTGGTGACCTTGACCTTTGACCTGGTGACTCCAAAGTCAGTAGGGGTGATGTATTCAATAAGTACTATCAGCTTGTGAATAACAAATAAGTTAGGGCATAAAACTGCTCCTTTGGGTACACCATACCTCCGTAGGCTCCCATAAATAATACGTGCTACTTATACAAAATATATGTGCTACTAAGTTCATACGGTGATTAAAATACGTCATTTATTACTTCCATTATTAATAAAATTAATTACTTAAAAGTCTGAAGTTAAAGTATGAAAAAGATATGAGACGTTTATGATGAAATATTACTGATAAGAAAATGATAAACTGCAGCTATTATTTACAACTACAAATTAGCACAATGCAATGCGAAATAAACGTTATTCAAAAGCTAGCATGAATATAATATCAAATGCCATACAACAAAACGGGCACTGTTTAGATGTGCTATAGACTGTCACACAATTTAAATTACAATAACATATTACATACATGGTACTAGACTTAGACTTGCCACATAGATTTAACATTACAATGCAATGTAGTATCGGCGTTCCATAACAACGACATGTTTGACATACGTTTTTGACAAAGAGTGCTTTACAATAATCATGTTACACAAATTTCAGTATAATTCTTACAGCTTATAAAAACCAAACGTTTTAGACTCCTCTTTCGAAATAATTTACAAAAGTCTGAAAAATTTGATAAATTATCCTGACATACCGAAACTAGCCAAAATCACATGCCGAAAAGTAAACGTTACAAACGTCTGTAGAATGAACAAAAATTAACTAAATAAAATCATAATTCAAAAATTATACAAACATCTAACCAATAAATTTCTTACCTCGATCGAGCATAATTTTCTACCAAGAAAAATAAATTTGACGTAGATTCGTCGAATGTCGAAATGTGGTGTACGCTAGGCATGTCTAGACCAGTCCATTTGTAGGGTAATGTCCCGCCAAATACTAAATGTCATGGAACTCACGGCTTATGCGTGAACTCTGACTATAGCCGGGAAATCTGACTACTTTGGCGCGGATTGAAATTGACAATGTGAGGACCGTTATAGTGGTTTAGGGGATAAAAACATAAATTACTGAAGTTTATAAAATATCAACTTTCTTATTACTGAACCAAATTTGATAAAATTTATATGGAAATTTAAGTTATGAAACACAGAAAAACTTGAAAGGTATTTTATGCATAAAATCAGAGATTTACCTCAATAACTCAAAAAATTACAAAAAGATGATGCACCTGCATTTAAACTACAGATACAATGAGGTCCGTTTGTCAGTTTTTGACAAGGGGGAACAAAACGGCTGTTTTTTCTGCCTTCTGGTTATTTTTTTCTCACACAGTGTTTTACAGACTGGGAAATGAAACTCACCAGTTTCTTTCTCTCTCTCCCAGCACATGTGGCTAGTTTGTTTTTCACCTAGTGTTTGTACACAGAAAGGGGAGAAAATACTAACCTGTTGATTTATCCAAGCTCATTGTATTTTCCCCTAAATGTTTCTCTGTATCAAAAAGGAGAAAAAATAATCGGGTTTTTTCTCCCCCTGGGTATTTTTCTTTCAATAGTTTTTGTACATAAAATGGGAGAACAAACTAACCAGTAGGCACTTTCCCCTGTTCATTGTTTTCATAAAATCTGGAACTTAGTCATGATATTCTCTACCTTTTTGCACTTCGAGTTTCCCTTTATCCATTAGTCTGTCGGTCCGTCAATCCTGTCTCGATTTGTGTCACATGTATCTCAAAATGTATTTGACCCAGAGTCATCAATCCTCACACTATTGTTATTCACCACAGGAAGCTGAACATCTGAATTTTGCCCTTACTTTGCCAAATTATGCTTAAAGAGCATAAAGTTTGTGCACCATGTTTCTCAAAAAAATGTTTGACCTGGAGTCAAAAGACGTTAAAGGATTGTTATATTGCATCTGAAGTTATGAATTTACAGTGTTGTTATATTTTCTGGTCCTTTGAATCATGGAGTCCATTCAACATATGTTTAATAGAGTTCCGCTTAAACCCTAGCTAGTGGGCGTGAGAGGTGTTGCGCATTTCATTACCTCTCAGGAACAGACTCAATCAATCCGAGTCTGCTGTTATTCTTTTTGGTTGCATTCTTTGCTTCCAAAGGCTCTTTTTACAGATTTAATTGTTAAAGTGATTCTTCCCCGAACTTGTTTTGTTGTATTCATGGTCATGTGAGTGTGTCAGGGCCTTCATGGCCCACATTGTTTTTATTGTCTGGTTATATATGATATAACGACAATATCACAGTTAAAATGCAGCTATCTGTAAGTGCATATGGGTATAATTTTTTATTGTTCATTTCCTTTTTAGCTCATCTGAACTTTCCACTATTTAAATGACTTATTCTCATTAAGCGCTTCATGGATCTTCATCAAACGTGCTCTGTTGTATCATTATCAGGTCCTCTTTTAATTTTGTTTAAATGGGGACACTTGGTTTCTTTTTGGAGCCACTAGAGCTAAACACTGTGTCTGTAGCTTCATAAGGCCTTTTGCTAGATTTCTTTAACTGGGGACAATGGGCCTGTTTTAGGGGCCACTGGAGCTAAAATAGAAATATATTTAACTGACTTTTCCTGATGAGTCACTCGATAGATCTTCATCGAACTTGTTCTATAGAATCATTGTAAGGTTTCCTACCAATCTTGTTCAGAAGGAGAGAATTGGTGATGAAACTTCACAAGTATATTCCTTGGATGGTCATCTTTAAACATTGCTCAAACAATTGTATTTTGTACAGAACTCTGGTTGACATGGCAACAAAAACGAAAAACTTTAAATATTTTCTTGTCCAAAACTGCAGGTCCTAGGGCTTTGATATTTGGTACGTAACATCATCTAGTAGGCCTTTACCAAGATTTTTTAAATTATCCCCCTAGGATTGAATATGGCTTCACACTGGGGAGGGGGTCACATGGTTTATATAGGCTTATATAGGGAAAAACTTGAAAATCTTCATGTCCAAAATCACAGGGCCTGGGGCTTTGATATTTGGTATGCAGCAAAGTACAGTAGTCCTTTACAAAATTGTTCAAATTATCTCTCTGGGGTTAAAATGGTCCCGCCCCGGGGACACATGGTTTAAAAAGACTCTAATAAACCGAGTCTGCTATTATTCTTCTTGGTTGCACCTTTTTGCTTCCAAAGGATCTTTTTACAAATTTTATTATTTTATAGGGAAAATTCTTTAAAAAAAATTCTTCTCTTCAAATATATGGCCTAGAGCTGATATATTTAGTATGTAGTATGCTCTTATGGTTCTCTTCCACGATTGTTCCAATGTAAAACCCTGGGGTCAATATAGGCCACGCTCGGGGTCCCTTGTTTTACATTGACTTTATAAGGAAAAACTTTTAAAAGAAGTTTTTTGTCCAGAAACATAAGGCCCAAACATTAGATATGTGGTATTTAATATTGTCTAGTAGTCAGCATCAGCCATCAGAATTGTTCAAATCATGACCCTGCGGTCAAAATTGACTGCGCCCCGGGGTCTACAGTTTTTTCATTGGTTTATATAGAAAAAATTAAATAAAAAATAATAATTTCTGAAACCATAAGACCCAGAGCTAAATATGTTTGGCATATGGCATGCTCTAGTGGTTCTTTACCAAGATTTTCAAATCATGACCCTGGGGTCAATAAAGGCCACGCCGGGTAGTCCATTGTTTTACATAGACATTTATCTTTGAAGCAATGGCAAAGAAATTTAAACCACAAGAATAATGTTTGATACAGAATGATTTCAATACTCATCTTGAATAGTCTTAATCGTGACCTACTGATCTCACTTCTTGTTTTGGAAGTTACAACATGTATAATCTTTTATTCAGATTTCAATACTCATCTTGAATAGTCTAAATCATGACTAGGGGGAAGTCATCCAGCATACACGCAGGGTCTTAAATGTGTAATCTATATAGGAATGGTGTGTTTTTTATGTATTTTTAATTTATATTTACAAAAAACTGCTGTCTGGACCTTGCAATTTAATAGAAATATTTTAGTTTTTATTTATAACATTAATTCGGTCATTTTATAACAAAATATTATTTTCGTTCAAATCAGCTGACATCTTATATTATATCTTTATTCAACCAAACATTGAATAAAATACTGTTTGCACTAATTTAGGATTTTTGTTTGGCAATTTCCAACATATCCAGTTATTAATAAATAAGACATTTTGTAGTTTTTACTTCAGTTATTCCAATACCAATCCAGCCAACTGACGTTGGATTTTGCCTTTGCTTTTGTTGATAGGATCATTTCTGTGACCCCACAAAAGGCATTTCGAGTTGCCCTTGTCTGTTCGTCCGTCCGTCAGTCCGAGCTTACATTTGCATACTTAGGTGGCTATAGAAACAATATGTAACTGTACTTTTTCTTTGATGTCTTTCGTTTCGTAAGCCTTTATGTGGCTATTTTCCTTTTACGTTGCTAAAAGAACAATAGAGAGAACAAAAGAGTAAAGGCATAGGAAACAGAGATCAATATAATTGCTAATCCTACATGTTATGTATAACAAAAGTGCTTCTATTGTGCCATTTTGATACAAGCAAAACTATATAATCTGCACTATAGAATACTTACTGGTAATACATTTTATTATTGGCTTGTTAAAAGTTATTTTTATCATAAGTAAGCTTGCTAAATCATATGAAGCAGGTTTTAAAGTGTAAATCTGACCACTGGAACCATACCAGAAAGAAAATGCAACTGTGCATGTTATACCCTAACCCCTAGGTATAGTATAAGAACCATGGTCATGAACGGGAAAATGCACTAACCCATTTCAATCGTACATTTCTAACCTAAAACGTGCAGTTCGATGAATGGGTACCAAGTATTTTGAACAAGCGGTAATTTATCGTGCACCAGTCACATTGTCTCAATATTTCATATTGCAGAGATACTCCACATATTTTATGCTTTCGTCAACGTTACAAAAAATACTTACGTGAACTTCCCTAATGAACATCCGGCCTTGAGGTCACAGCAGTGTGCACATGTTAGGCATAATGTAAACAAACAAAAACAGAATGCAAAATTTTCAAAGTTATATTATAATAAAACTTGAAATGATGAATGAAAATCATCTTAGAAATAATTTTGAATTTGAACTCATACATTGATATACATTTGTATTGTTTATTTAAGTCACATTTCACATTTATGCTACATATACACATATTAGCGTACAAGTGCAGTTAAACGACGACTGACATATATTTCCAAATCAGCTAATCAGAATAATTTTGTAATCCAGACCGGAACTTTATTAGGGAAGTTCTTCCAAGTTTTTTTTCCGTAACGTTGATGTAACTATAAACTGCGCGTTGTTTCTCTGAAATAAGAAATATTGAAGGAATGTGACCGATGCACAATGGAAGATAAATTACTACTTGTTCAATATCCATCGTACACATTTACCGAACTCAGGGGGTCGAACGTGTTTGGGTACGTTGACATTTTAAGCGAGAGAAAAAGGTTAGTTGACACAAAAAGCAGATATAAGCACGTAAACAAGATACAAAGCCAGTTTTGGGGTTTTTTTTAATTATATTATTTCAACATTATTGCGGTTATTTAAACTGTGGATGGAGAGGACAAATATTTCAGCAGTGTAGTGCCGTTTCTACAAAGAAGAACTATGCCGTATATTAAAAGTTGTTGAATGTAAATTTACAACTTTCGCTTTCTTGCCAACGAAATATTTATAAAAAAAACAATTTTGATCAATTTTGATCTATTTTAGTCATGTAATCTTTGCTTTATATATTTTACATCATGCAATACTCAACTGGAAGTGTGTGACATTATTGTATTAGTCATACATGCATTATAAGCATCGCCAAAAAAAATATGGTGTACGAATGCAAAAAAAAATTGGTTAAACTAAATGTACTCTCAAAAATGTTAGTTTTAGATTAACTGTGTACATATATGTACATATATTTGGCACTACCGGGGTTATTTTTCTTATTGAGAATACCGGCATTTGGCTCATTTACCAGTCATAAGTGACCTCTATACGTCCATATCAAATTTTATCTTACACCAAAGCATGCTCAGTTATTTTGCCAAAACATACTGTTCTGGGTCAATGTGACCTCGACATGTGACCTACTGATCTAAAATCAACTGGTGTCATCTGCAGGTAAAATTCACCCTCTCTATTAAATTTCGTCATCTTAAGCCCAAGCGTTCTCAATATATCATCCGGAAACGGTTTAATTGTCCCAGGTTACTATGACCTTGACCTTTGACCTACTGACCTAAAAGTAAAAAGGAGGCATTTGATGGTCGTGTTCAACCTCCCTATTAAATGTCCTGATCCTAGTCCCAAGCGTTTATGATCGTATGCCACAGAGTTTTTGAGTTATCATCGGGAAACTGTTTAATTGATCTAGGTCACGGTGACCTTGACATTTGACTAACTTCAAAATAAATAGGGGTCGTTTGCTCCTCATGACCAACCTACCAACCCAACTATTATGATCTATGCCCAAGCGTTCTTGAGTTATCATGCAGAAACCCATTAACTGCTCCGGGCCACTGTGATCTTTATAATTGACCTACTAATTTCAAAATCAGTAAGATTCATCTGCTGGTCATGACTAATCTTCCTATTACTTTTCATGATCCTTTGCTCAAGCGTTCTAAAGAATCTTCCAGAATCCGATTTGTGTACATACGAACCGACATACCGACCGACCAGCAGACATCTGCAAAGCAATATACCCCTCCTTTTTCGAGGGCGGTGGCGTGGGGGCATAATAATTGATGATACACTTAAAAAAAAGTAATATGAAAAGACACTCTATATAATTAAATGTAATGCAGAAATGGTATTTGTTAAAAAAATACTTTTTATAGTGTGAGTGCACACTCATCCTTTGTTCTGCTCGTTTTGCTGTATAGGTTTTAGTGTGTCTTCTATTTCATACCTATTTCATAACACCGTTAATATATATACATAAATATTATGTAGTGATTTTTCATATTTTCAGATATGTAATTTGAGTCAAGTATATCTTTAAAAGCAGATAATATTATTTTCAAATCAACTGTCCTTTAAGGAAAAATTTAAACCCAAATACAAATGACAAAACGATTAAGGATTTACAATTACATACGAATTAAATACATCAAATTAACCAACAATTTTGACCATTTGCATTACCAATTTTAAGGTAAGCGAGTAATTATAAAAAATAAAGTTCCAAAATGCATTCAACCAAAAAATACCATTTTAGTTCGAAAAGCCTGCCGAGTGTGTGGACATAACACTGCGGAAAATGGTTCCGTATACGGGAGTGTACGCATTCCGTATACTCCTAATATACGGGCGTATACGGAAACATTTTTCCCGTATATGGAACATTCCATATACGGGAATCCCGTATTCTTTAATTTGACATTCATGTTTTTCTCACATGGATCCGTTCATTCATACTTAGCATAAATACGTTTTAACAGTTTATGTCAGTATTCAAAGTTAGGGATTGTCAAGGTCCAAAACTATGTTTAAGGCGTAGGTTTTGATCATACTTTCAGGAAAGATACCTTTTATATGATATTCGTATATTAGACATATACGGGACCGTATACTTCCGTATGTGCACATATTTTTCGCAGTGTAAAATATAAAGAATAGATATGACTGCAGTTCGATTAGTATGTAATTATATAAATATATGCAACAGTTTGGCGGGCTGATAACCTAACCAGTGTTCCTGGTTTCTTTCCGTCCGTTTCTCTGCACGTAACCGTTAACATCTCAGCACGGATCAGAGGTGGAGGACGAGTAAGTTCAGACACCATGTCTTTTTTATCATAAATATATATATATAGGGGAAAAAGATGTGGAGAAAGATGCTTAAGTCTTTACATTTTAATATTGTCTATAAACATTTAAAAATCAATAAAAATAAAGAAATAAATAACCGGTTTCGTTCGTTCAACGCGGGATCTTCAGATAAAATTAATGACGTTGTCTCTATGTGTCGACGTCATGACGTCATTAATCTCACTTGTGTCTTAGAAATGACACCGCTTATGTTTTACACAAATATTTTTTTTTTTAATTTATTGGCAGGTCTTATGTTAAAGTGTTAAGTGATGGTTGGAACAATTTAATAAAGTGGTGTTCTTTGATTCTTCGTAGAGTACTGTTATTTTCCGGTGGTCGGTATATAGGGGAAATCTTGTATTTTGGGTTGCAATCTTTGGCACATTGCGCGATATATCTGCTAACTGGAATGGGTGCATCTTTACCTTGTCGGATAAGCTGGTTATGTAATATAACCCTGTTTCTCAAATTTCACGCTTCTCCAATATAATCTTTGTTGCACCCGTTACATTTTATTGCATATTTAACATAAGTGGCATCGCATGTTCCAGAAAAAAAATTTTGAACGACTGGCCATTATAAAATTGGTATTCATTCCCTTCTATTATGTGTGTACACAATTTACATCTAGGTCGTTCACATTTTCTTATTATAGCCTGTTTGATCTTCTCATCGTATCTTGCTGGCGTAAGGATCCTTTTCAAATTGTGTGGCTGTCTTTTGCTTTTAATAATAGAAGTTTTTCTTAAGATTTTCGCCATCGTTTGGTCGTTTTCAAGGATAGGTAAGTTAGTTTTAATATAATTGAATAATTCAGGGTTTCGAGGGTTAAATGTTGAAATATACGGAATTACTTCTTCTTTTTCTTCATATTTCTTTACCTCTAGTAATTTAGTTCTTTCAAGTTTCAAAGCTTTTGCTATTCCTTGTTCTATCAGGTTATTCGGGTAGTTGCTTCTTTTTAAATATGATCTTAATTCGTCTAGGCGCACCATTAGTGTTTCCTCTTTCGAAATAATTGTACACAGTCTTCTAGCCAAACAAAACGGGATGTTATTACGAGTGTGTTTTGGACGGCACGAATTATACGTCAAGTATTGCTTACTGTCTGTTTCTTTATAAAAGATGTCTGTTTGGATATTTTCGTCTTCTCTGATGACCATGATATCTAGAAATGGTAGTGATGTTTTGCTTTCCTGAAAGGTAAATTTCAAATCGGGATGAAGTGTGTTGATGATGTCATTTAGGATTGCGAGTTCTTCTGGTGGCTTTGTGAAAATAATGAAAATGTTATCTAAAAACCTTTTCCAAAGCTTCCGAAATTCATTGCCATATTCTGTACCGTAGTTTTTATCATTTTCCTTATACAATGTTTCTTCAAGATATGCAAGTGTCAGCGTAGCATAGATGGGGACAAATTTTGTGCCCATCGCAGTTCCTTTGATTTGTCTATAAAAATTCCCATTAAAGTAGAAGGTGTTGTTTTTTAGTATGTGTTCTGTTGCTTCAACAATAAAGTCTTCACGAAATCTTGAGTCTATTTCTTCTGTGTGTTTGTTTATCCAAAGTTTTAAAGCCTCTATGCCTAACTCATGTGGGATGTTTGAGTACATGGATTCAACATCAAAGGAAACAAATATTGCATCCTTATCAGTCTTTTGGGGAAGCGAGTTCAAAACGTCTGTACTATCTCTCAAGAAGCTCTTGACATGTTTTGTTAATGGTCGTAGTATTATGTCAAGGAGGTTACTTAGCCGATGGGTTTGGCAACTGTGACTTGACACTATTGGCCTTAGTTTCAAATCTTGAACATTTTCTTCTTTGAATGATGCCACCTCAACGACAGAGACGTGGAACGTCAACGCCGGAAGATGAAAATGATATAACGACGCCTACAAACGACGATGACCGCACGAGTTTGTAAGCCTAATTAACGAAGAACCAGAGACAAGTAATTATAACAAACAAGTAGTTGAAAAACTCGACGAGGTAAATAAGACATTGACAAAAATGTCACAGAACATCGAGAAGTTGTTGAAAGTGATGACAGAAAAGAAGAAGACGGGAAATGCAATAGCGATTGATAACGCAAATAATGACATTGCTTCACAAACAGTGGGAGCTGTTCGAGACCTCGTTGACGAAACAAAGAAACAACAGCCTCTACTGATGGAATCAAAGAAAATCTCCTTAGAACAAGAGGCCATCAAGCTGAAACAATCAATGATAAATATCTGGGACAAGAAATTGAAGAAAAGAAAGTTTGAATATTGGCACAAGTTAAGAAATGAAGAATTATCTAAAATCTATGAAGAATGGAGAAACAGTACTCCAATAATCCTTCCCCAAAAATTACAACTAAAAGAATAGCAGAAGAAACCCAAGAACATCTTCGGGTTAGGGAAAGACAAGTATTGGATAGCTTTCGAACTTTAAAGACATTGAATGAAATAGAGCCCATTCAAGCCCATTCTGATCACGTGAAAGCGATAGACGATGAAATGTTAGCTACATTTAGCGAAAAGGCTAGCGGACTGAGAAAAGAAGCACTCGAGAAATTATGGAAGGAAGAATGCAACCGAGAGGAGGAAATTTCACATAAGAGATGGCAGAAGAGAAATGCCTACTTCATGAGGAAATACGTATGCATCAAAGTTTAGGGAGATTTACAATGATAGCAACCCATTCATCAAGAAGCAACACATTGTTATCGTTGATGAAAACGATAGACCAGCCGTTCCACGGCAATTACCACAGAACAGACAATACAAACCACCGAATGAAAATCGTGTACGATTGTTTTCTGAGGTTGTAAGGCAACAGCCACAAAGATATGACTACAACCTACAAAGACTACGGACAGCAGAAAGACGAAATTTCGAAGAATCCACGAACACACCCTACAGAGATGCAGCGTATGACAGAGTCAACAATCACCAAACTTGGCAAAATCGAGATAACCTTAGGAACAGACCATTCCAGGGTTCCCCGTTTACACGGGTAGACTTTCGAGCGGAAGATCAACGTGACCAACGACCATATAGCACGTATCGAGGACGAGGTCACGGTAAAGGTCGAGGACGGGGCCAGGGACGTACACAAAACCCCGAACAAAGAGGTAACCAAAGTTCTTTTTTGTACCAGGCCCGACGGACACCACCTTATCCATAAATGAAAGTCTAGAAAAACGTGACATTAGCATAATTAACCTTTCATCCAAAACTCTAAACAAAACAGAAATAAAGCTTTTGGAAAAAGGTCTAAAATTCACTCCGACCCCACAAAGACACAATAAACATGAATTACAAAAGGATGTAATAGAATTTACAAGAAAACTAAGATTTGTTGAATTTTTTGATGGGGAAGAGGACCCCGATGAATCCCTAGTTAGAAACAGGAGTGATTTCCATCCCCCGAAAGGAAGAAATTTTGCACCGGATGGATATATTGAAAATATTGAAAATTACTCTATCACGAATTCTACAACAACTGTAAAGTCAAATATTTCAAAAGAAGAACGTGCAGTCATGGAAAATCTAGCTAAAGACGAAACCATTGTAATTAAACAAGCAGACAAAGGTGGTTGTATGGTAATCATGGATTCTGATAAGTATAAAAATCTTGTGAAACAAACACTTGAAAATCCAAATTATTATGAAAAACTTAACGTTGACCCTTCTAGATCAGACAAGAAAAAGTATTTAGATCTAATAAAAGAACATTCACATTGTTTTACCACAAAGGAGTTCAATTATCTAACTGATTTCCAAGAAAAGCAAAGGCTTACCAAAAGTACATAAAAGTGGAACCATAAAAGATGCATGCGAAAAATCAGAGGATAGATATGTCAAAGTAGAAAATGTTCAAGATTTGAAACTAAGGCCAATATTGTCAAGTCACAGTTGCCAAATCCATCGGCTAAGTAACCTCCTTGACATAATACTACGACCATTAACAAAACATGTCAAGAGCTTCTTGAGAGATAGTACAAACATCCCACATGAGTTAGGCATAGAGGCTTTAAAACTTTGGATAAACAAACACACAGAAGAAATAGACTCAAGATTTCGTGAAGACTTTATTGTTGAAGCAACAGAACACATACTAAAAAACAACACCTTCTACTTTAATGGGAATTTTTATAGACAAACCAAAGGAACTGCGATGGGCACAAAATTTGTCCCCATCTATGCTACGCTGACACTTGCATATCTTGAAGAAACATTGTATAAGGAAAATGATAAAAACTACGGTACAGAATATGGCAATGAATTTCGGAAGCTTTGGAAAAGGTTTTTAGATAACATTTTCATTATTTTCACAAAGCCACCAGAAGAACTCGCAATCCTAAATGACATCATCAACACACTTCATCCCGATTTGAAATTTACCTTTCAGGAAAGCAAAACATCACTACCATTTCTAGATATCATGGTCATCAGAGAAGACGAAAATATCCAAACAGACATCTTTTATAAAGAAACAGACAGTAAGCAGTACTTGACATTTAATTCGTGTCATCCAAAACACACTCGTAATAACATCTCATTTTGTTTGGCTAGAAGACTGTGTACAATTATTTCGAAAGAGGAAACACTAATGGTGCGCCTAGACGAATTAAGATCATATTTAAAAAGACGCGATTACCGGAATAACCTGATAGAACAAGGAATAGCAAAAGCTTTGAAACTTGGAAGAACTAAATTACTAGAGGTAAAGAAATGTGAAGAAAAAGAAGAAGTAATTCCGTATATTTCAACATTTAACCCTCGAAACCCTGAATTATTCAATTATATTAGAACTAACTTACCTATCCTTGAAAACAACCAAAAGATGGTGAAAACCTTAAGAAAAACTTCTATTATTAAAAGCAAAAGACAGCCACACAATTTGAAAAGGATCCTTACGCGAGCAAGATACGATGAGAAGATCACACAGGCTACAATAAGAAAATGTGAACGACCTAGATGTAAATTGTGTACCACATAATAGAAGGGAATGAATACAAATTTTATAATGGCCAGTCGTTCAAAATAAAATTTTCAGGAACATGCGATGCCACTAATGTTATATATGCAATAAAATGTAACGGGTGCAACAAAGATTATATTGGAGAAACGGGAAATTTGAGAAACAGGGTTATATTACATAACCAGCATATCCGACAAGGTAAAGATGCACCTATTCCAGTTAACAGACATATCGCGCAATGTGCTAAAGATTGCAACACAAAATACAAGATTTCCCCTATATACCGACCACCGGAAAATAACAGTTCTCTATGAAGTATCAAAGAACACCACTTTATTAAATTGTTTCAACCATCACTTAACACTTTAACATAAGACCTGCCAATAAATTAAATAAATAATTGTATAAAACATAAGCGGCGTCACTTCTAAGACACAAGCGACATTAATGGCGTCATGACGTCGACACCTAGAGACAACTATCTGAAGATCCCGCGTTGAACGGGTGAAACCGGTTATTTATTTCTTTTTTTATTGATTTTTATATGTTTATAGATAATATTAAAATGTAAAGACTTAAGCATCTTTCTCCACAGCTTTTTCACCTGTATTTAATCCGTATTGTGCGTTTCAATTCGGATATATATATATATCTATCGTAAAATTATAAAATGACTTCACACGTTTGCTTAGTTTTTCTTAAATTTTAATATAATACATTTTAATATAAAAGTCACAAACTAGTTTCGTATCTATCTATATATATATATATTATATATATATATATATATATATATATATAAAGCTTTTTAGCTTTTTCTTAAGAAGTACGTAAACTATATATAAAATTTAATTGTTTTCTTTTAATAAATTCTGCATCAGTACTTAAAACGTTAATTGATATTATTATGTAATATAACATTGTTCTGTACAAGCTAGGCGAGTCCAATATGGCTTTCCCAGCTTTGTACTCGTCTAAATATATCTCGTATTGTACAGTTCAATGTTAAATATCCTTTTTCTTCTATATCTATTTTATTACCAGATATGTGTTAAAATGGAAATTATTTGCTAGTTTTCACAATTTATCTGCCTTAACAAACCATAATTTATTAGTACAGTTATGTCATGTAACTGTAAAACGTACTTACACTTTGTTAATGCGTTTTCTTGATATAATCTTGATATAATCCACAAGTAAGTGTCCCATTTTTGTAATTCATTTTGCCATATAGTTTGTTTGCAACATTTCTTTACTAAATTGTAATCTCTATGCGTAATTTAACGGTAATATTTCATGACTTCAGATGGCGTGTTCACGTGTTGTTTGCAAACACAACAACTTATGCATTCAATATTTTTTGACATGCTTCATCGCGAGTTGTTATAACTTGTAACATACTCTCCAATGTAAGATTAGCAGACTTGACATAAAATAGATGAAATGTGTACTTACCTACTTTCACTTTCGCCTATATCGGCCATTTTGTGTCAACTAACATTTTGCTCTCGCTTAAAATGCCAACGTATCCAAACACGTTCGACCCCCTGGAACTGCACGTTTTAGGTGAGAAATGCGCGATTGAAATGGGTTAGTATATTTCCTCGTTCATAACCATGGTTCTTATAGTATACCTAGGAGTAGGGTATAACATGTACTGTACGTTGGCATTTTCTTTCTGGTCTGTTGCCAGTGAATCAGACACTTATAAATAAATCCTAAAGTTTTTGTTGTGCAAAAGGTATGATATTGTGTCTTTTACAGATTTTATTTAACCGTTTTCATTTTCCACTCTATTGTTTACTTGCAAGGGAAGTAAACTAATAGATAGCTCTGGTTGTACTTACTGGCCGAAGGCAAGAGTTATCATTCTTTGCGGATCGCAACTTTAAACTAAATATTAAAACTTCTGATATTGATATTAACGAAACTATTATAAATTTCACATTTGTAAAATCATTTTTAGTTATTTCAAGGACTTAGAAATCAATTTGTAGACTTTATTTAATATATTTCTATAATATATTCCAATGTAGGAACGTCCGTCCGTCAGTCCATCCGTCCGGATTTGTGTAATACATATCTCAAAAAATATTTGACACATAGTCATCAAACCTCACAGGATTGTTATTCAGCACGAGAAGCAGTGCACCAGAGGTTTCAATTTTGATATCACACAGTCAGAACAGAGTAATGACCCTTGACTTAGTCAAAAGTAGGCATGTATCTCAAAAGGTATTTGACCCAGTGTTATGGTACATTACAGGAATATTATTCAGCATGTGAAGTTGTGCATCTGAGGTTTTGTCAGAGATATCAGTCAAACCAGAGTTATTGCCCTTGACTTAGTACAAATATGCATATAAAGGCATAAAAGTTGTGTCGCACATATCTCAAAAGTATATGACATAGGGTCATGGAACATCATATGATAATTATTTAGCATGTGAAGTGGTGCAAGTGGGATTTTGTTCTGGACTTTTTTCAGTCAGACCTGAGTTATGAGTTGATTTTCAAAATTTTGCATACATGGGATACAAGTTTGTGTCAAATGTTTGTCAAAAAATATTTGACTTAAGAGTCATAAAACGTTAAGGCATTGTTATATAGCATGTGAAGTTGTGCACCTGGTGTTCTGTTTGGGATTTCACTCAGCCAGATTGGAGTTATGGTCCTTGACTTAGTGAAAACTAAGCATAAAATGCTTGTTTTGCATATAACTTAAAATAATTTCACATTGAGTTATGAAATAATGTAGGAATATTATTTATCATATAAATTTGTGCACTTTTGTTTTCACTTTGAAAGGCCAGAGTTATGGCCTTTGACTTAGTCAAAAAAATGTTTGTGTTGCATGTATGTCAAAATGTACTTGACGTAGAGTCATAAAACTTTAGAGGATTGCTTTAAAGCCTACGACATTTTGCACCGGGTGTTCCTTTTTGGATTTTACTCAGCCCGGTCAGAGTTATGGTCCTTCACTAAGTAAAAAAATATGTTTAACCTTGAGTTATAAAACAATGTACAGTGACAGGAGTGGGGGACACTGTGTCCTAGGGACACACATCTATTTTCTTTTTCAGGGTCAATAACCAACCTCACTGGGTCAAGTCCTACAACTCTGACATGCATTTTCGGCAAATTATGTTCCCTTTTGGACTTGGGAAATCCTAGTTGAAGTTTTGCGTGCAAGAACATAATAGCTATTATTTTAAGGCATATAGCTTTGAAACTTATTTTTTCCTTTTTCTAGGTTAATATACAACCTCACCGGGTCAATCCCATATTTCTGACATGTATTATGGGCAGATTATGCCCCTTTTTACACAAAGTGATGGTTAATGTTTTGCATGCAAGTTCATATAGTTATTATTTAAGGGCATATGACATTACAACTTATTTCTAGCTCACCTGAGCAATGCTCATGTGAATTATTGTGATCGCACGGTGTCCGGCGTCCGTCGTCTGTCGCCTGTCTGTCTGTCCTTATGTCGTCTGTCAACATTAAGCTGGTGTATGCAATAGAGGCTGTATTTTACAACTGATCTTGAAATTTGGTCAGAATGATTACTTTGATAAAATCTAGGCCGAGTTCGAAAATGGGTCATCTGGGGTCAAAAACTAGGTCACTAGATCAAATCAAAGTAAAACCTTGTGTATGCGATAGAGGCTGTATCTTTTTAAATTGATCTTCATGAATTTTTGTCAGAATGATTAACTTGATAAAATCTAGGTCGAGTTTGAAAATGGGTCATCTAGGATCAAAATGTAGGTCAAATCAAAGAAAAACCTTTAGTATGCGATAGAGGCTGTATTTTTCAACTGATCTTCGTGAAATTATGTCAGAATGATTATCTAGATAAAATCTAGGTGGAATTTGAAAATAGGTAATCTGGGGTCAAAAACTAGGTCACCAGGTCAAATCAAAGAAAAACCTTGTGTATGCGATATAGGCTGTACTTTTCAACTGATATTCATGAAATTTTGTTAGAATGATTACCTTGATAAAATCGAGTTTGAAAATGGGTTGTCTGGATTCTAGAACTATGTAACTAGGTCGAATCAAAGAAAAATCTTGTGTATATGATAGTGACTGTATTTTTTTACTGATCTTCATGACATTTTGTCAGAATAATAACCTTGATTAAAGCTAGGCCGATGTCGAAAATTGGTCATCTGGGGTCCAAAACTAGGTCACTAGGTCAAATCAAAGAAAAACTTTCTGTATGTGATAGAGGCAGTATTTTTCAACTGATCTTCATGAAATTTTGTCAGAATGATTATCTTGAGGTCGCTCAACATCCAAAAACCGAAAATGTTGCAGGTTCGGTTTGATTAAGGCTGTTCATGGACGGTAGTGAAAATGCATGCTACCGTCCACTTCCTCTAGCCCCGGATTGAGCAGAACTCAACATTTACACATGCTAAATGTACAAAAAGCAATTTAAAGACATCCGCACATGTATTTAATTTTATTTCCGGTCAATGCTTCAACATACAAATAAGTTACACCAAAAGGATATCAAACATAATTAGTACTATATCAGTAGTATTAATAAGCGGCATAAAAAGCCGCATGATATCAGACCCACAGATTGACGAACAAGTGCATGTTTTCAACAATAAATTGACTAAATTAGCAATGCAGACTGCGGACCTGTGAGACTAGGAATTACGCTACGCAGTAATTGGCAAAACCTAGTTCACGCTGTAAACAAACCTAGCAGTTAACCGACATAGCAGTAACACACTGTAAACTGACATTGCGGTTAACACACTTTAAACTGAGCTAGCGGTTAACAGACTTTAAACCAACCTAGCCGTTAACACACTTTAACCGACCTAGCGGTTAGCACACTCAAGTATTAACAGACCTAGAGGTTAACATTATTATAACAAGTTAACAACAGACAAGCAACCAATGGTTAGATATACTGTCAACCGACCTAGCAATACATTACAATAGCAACAACATACAACCACTGAAACAGTCGTCACACTTTAAACTGCCCTAGTGGCTTGCATCACTTTTGCAACAGAAAAACAACAATGTGATGTAGCATTACCCTCGTTTGGTTATATTATGACAAAAAATACATGATTTACTCAAATGTTACTAGGATGTAGCCAAAAGCAGTTTGGATGAATTTAGTTTGTAGATGACAACTTAAACTGCCTAAGGAGCATTGTGATCAAAGCCACCCAAGTTACTAAGGAGCATTATGACCATAGTCACCCATAGTAAAGCAAGCTTAAATCTACAATATTTCAATATCATTGCAAAAACTGCCTTCTCCACTCAGATGTTAATCTTATTTAGGCAAATGTAACTCGGGCAAATTTAGCATATACATGAAAAACTTAAACTACCTAAGGAGCATTGTGACCGCAGCCTCCCAAGTTACCAAGGAGCTTGTGACTATAGTCACCCATAGTATAGCAAGCTATAATCTACAAGATTTCACATATCACTGAAATAAATTTAGAATTAAAACGGATATGTGATGATAAATGCAAATGCTTACTAGACGTCGGCTGGAGACTCTTATTAACGCGACAGAATCAGTTATAGTATCTAATAGGTTACTAAACATTAAGAGTTAAATCATTCCATATGCCTTTTCATTTTCTACTTTCCCAGGTAACAAAAGAATCATAAGAAATTTTTCTTACCATATAAAGAACTGAAACTCCTTAAGATCTTTTTCCACGGAAAGGATAAATATCAGATTGAGTTCATATTCAAATGACCTGGATGACTACATGAAAAGATACGTATTTACGAAACATTGACAATCTGATTAAAATTCATATCGATCCCAAAGTTCACTGCACTATTTATGCAACCTTGAATATGAAAAGACAACAATGGCTAATTCGCAAAATAGGAAAGTGTCTTTGCAGCTGAAAAACTTTTGTAATGTAATTTTGTCTCTACTGAAAAGGGGCTTTGTATTCATGCTAAGACCATTGTTGAGACATCCATTAATTTATTATTCTTTGTTGTTAAGGTGTTCATCGCTGGTCTTAGCACTTTTTCCACTGGTACATTCATGCTGTAGACATAACTTTTACAATTTTCATAGATAAATTGAAAGTTGATTAAGTTTAGTCTTGCTTTGTCAACAAATAACATGTGGATAAACGGTATCAGTTAGTTTGGGCACCTGTGTCCTAGTTTTGTCTCTTTCCTTTTCAGCAAGATATTACTTACGAAAAAAAAACCATTAATCCATCTGTCTCAGTTTCATAGAACTCTGAAACATAACATATATTCTTTTATATGCATGTATTGAACTCTTGCCTTAGTATTTGAACATATGCTTTAGATCCTCCTTCCATTCCAACGTTTAATTACTGGAACACAAGTGGGCCAAATATATCAACAAGGGAACTTGATGTGATACGAGGTGATACATTTAAAGTAGCCTGTACATCGAGTGGAGAACCAGCACCGGCGTACTACTGGGACAACCAAGGTCACAATAGGATACTGACAGTAACCAACATTACTACAGATCGTAGTAGTATATGTAAAGCTAGAAATACAATGCAGGAAACAGTTGGGCAGATATTAACAAGATCGGCTACAGCTTCACTGAAGATAAACGTACTATGTATGTATACTGCAACACTGTTACATACATGTATTTGTTTCATTTCAGTTCAGTTGTATAGAAAAAAAATCAGTTATGAGTTTACATTAAATTTGTAATTTTTGTACATAAAATATAAGCAGTACATTTTAAATCAAAGGTAAAATGATAATCTAGTAGACAAAGAAAAGCTTGCTGCTTTTAAAACTTAAAATACTTCTTAGAAACTTACAGTTTCCATCAGTGAGTTTAGAATCGCAATAAGTCTGTCATTTATGACTTACTGTACTTTACTATTCTTCAAGATCCACCAAGTGTTGTAACATTGAAATATCATTACGGGGACAGTTCACTGGTTAGTATAACAACAACTCTCAACATTAGAGAAGGAAATCCACTCACGGTTACCTGTAGCAGCGACAGTAAGCCGCCACCTTCATACACCTGGACCGGTACTGTTTCCTCCACTTCGGGTACATTGAAAGTTGACAGTGCCGTTAGATCTCACACCGGAAAAACTACTTGTAACGTAGAAAACGTCATGGCAAGGACTTTCGCTAATCCAGACAATACCAAAGTAGGAAAAACAAGTAGAGGTTTCAACTTACAAGTTCTATGTAATTACTTCATTCTTGCTTTTTATTTTAACTATTGGACATTCATATTGTTATTCTCTATGTCAAGTATGTCTTCTGGGTTTATATAGATAAATATTGCTTTTTGTAGACTAAGTTTTTTTAACATATTACAATGGTTCTTAAAATGTAGAAGTGATAATGATATACCGTTTCTGTCCTACTTTCTTTAATTTATTCTCTAGCAACTGCCTTTGTTAGAAATACATTAATTTCTGAAATGAGCTGTAAAAGAGTATATACGTACCTAAACACAAAATATTCAAAACACAAAAGTGGCATTACAAATTATATATGGAGAATATTTAAATTTGTTTAAGGTTGGCTTTCATGTGTTGCATCTGTTGTTATTTCTAAGCCTCAAGATTCATTGAATTTACAGTGCCAATTTTCACAAACTTTTCCATTGTCAAGCTTAAGTGGTTTATTTACGTGCACTTAACTTTACAAGTTCAAAAAGTTAAAGGTATTAAATAAAATTTTGATGACTTGTAAACTTATAAAAATCTTGTTTTCTAAAAATATATTTTTGCCTTAGATGTCACATAGTTAACATGGTATATTGGCTAAATTCTCTGAAGGTGTGCTCTTTACATAAACTAAAACAACACAGGAGTTATGACCCTTGTATTAGTCAGGAATGCTAAATTTACATCAGTTACGAATTAGAGGCTATTTTTCTTCAGTGCAGTCTTCATAAAACTTACACAATCTCTATTTTGCCATCATATCTTGGACAAATTTGAAAATATTATTTAAGGAACACCAGAGTTATGGTCTTTCATTATGCAGAAATTGCTTTTTCAAAAAGGGTATTCGATTTAGTCATGGGCAAATAACTCAAAATAAAGCATTCTGACCAATGCATTTTATTTGACCATATAAAAGAAAATATGTACATTTACAACTGAGAGAAGTTTCATTTAAATCTACATTATAGGACTTTTTTTCTATATGAGATGTTGTCAGAATTGTCCAACGAAAAATGGAGTACATAGACACTGTCCTTTCAGCTTGACAAATTTAAGAATAAGCAGTGTTCTGCCGAGGATAAAAAACGTTGGGGACACATGTCCCCTTAGTAAAATATGTGGGGACATTTTAAAAAACTTGGGTAAAACCATTTTTGACCGTATTTCATTGAAATAAATCAGTAATAATACTACAATTATGTATTGGTATTCTTTAAACCAACTCCCTTGAAATTTGGCGCCACTTTACTTTTTGGCTCTATTCGAATTTTCTGCACCCATTGTGATTTTATTTTGCTACGCATTCTCAGTTTTGGAGACAATTGGTGTGGAACGGCAGTCAGATTTTAGGCAGTCACCGGACTAGCTTTCAATTTAGCAGGTGCCACTGGAGAACGGTGTGCAACATCGGGTTTTGTATGGTCTATGAGGTTTTTAAGGAAGCCACATGAACTACTAGGCCGTTAATCATTAGTTTCAACGTTTTTTTGTCTGCAGATGAAACATGTAGCTTAAAATTATTCAGTTTCTTCGCTGGTTTCGTGGGAAACTCTTTCATTCGGAAGCAGAAGAAAAATGAACGATTCGTACTCAGTTCCAAACATCCAATACGCACATTCGTTCCCAGCATTTTTTAACGCAACGATTAATGTTTCTAAACCAATTGTGGCGTGAGATTCACGCGATATCGCAGCCTCGGCAGAACACTGAATAAAGAGGCCCATTGGTTTTGCCCTGCGTCAACGCCGCAGTCATCATCACCATCGCTTTTGCGTTCATAAAGTTTTATTGCAATCCTCGTTTTCATGATATCTTCTAGCTTTGCATATACTACTACTGACCCAAAGTTCATCAAACTTCACTGAACCTTTTAACTTGGTAAGGGCAGTTTAGAGTCTGATATCATAAAGGTCAAGGTCTATTGATCAAATATTGTAATAATACTTATTAAGTTTTTATAGCAAGCTTTTCAATTTCATTATGTCTTCTTCCATGAACAGGCTCAATCAAACATTTTCGTTTTTGTCGTGTTGGGCGACCTGTGAAGTTTCCACTTTTCTATTTTCTTAACTACTACCCCTATAACCATCAAACCTGAGAAAAAGATTTATCCTAGTAAGAGCCAGCCATTTGTTTTTTGTTTAGAGTCAGGTACTTCAAAGTTTAAAGTCACTGGGGTCAAATTATTGTGTTGGTTAAATTATTATGGCAAGCTTCTCAATTTCAGATTTCAGGACATTTCTTAGTATCCCTCATACGCCAAGTGTTTGCTACTGTCTCCACATGCCCTCACTGTATTTCACCATTCCACCCACACACACTCTTGTGTTTTCTAATTACATGCATCTACTTACCCCCACTCTTTTCGATCACACCCTTATCCCTTCAGAGTTCTTTTTACAACTCTTACACTAATTTATGTTTTATATCTAATATTGTTTCTTAGTATTCCTCATCCATCATCTCACGCCAGGTCTCTATGTCTAAAGTCAAGGTCACATTTTGTGGTCGCTACATAATTTTTAACCCACTTGGAAGATTTTCATAAAACTAGGATCACTTATGTACCAGAGTGCACAACCAAAGTCACTATGTCCAAGGTCAATGTTACATTTGTAGGTCCGGCAGCCCAAATTTATGTCTACTCGATTACTTATGAACCACTTGAATGAATTCATCAGTTGTTAACCACATCTGCACAACCCAGGTCACTAGATTCAATGCCAAGGTCAGACTTGAAGGTTAGAGGTCATGGTTACAACTTTTACTTTCCCTGTATCAAAGCTGGGGGTATTTATTGTCAATGATTGTTACAATTGCTCAAATGAAAGCAGTGCTGTGGCCGTTGATTTACTTAAGAATATTATTACACGTTAGTTGCCACATTTCTTCAGCAGTTATCACAAATCTTACACCAAATGTGTATGCTTACAAGATCTGATAAAGAACTTAAATGCTTCTAAACGACATTTGAATTAGTCAGAACTAATAATAATAGCCCCCATATCTGAAGTTGTTTAATACACTTTATACTTCATATTGTGTGAAACTCACGTAGACTGTGTATTTCCACATGATAACAGACATTTTTGTAATAACACTAGAGTTTTGGCCATTTATTATCCCAAAAAACAAAATTTTTGGCATTGTTTGTCTGTCGGTACGTTCGTCCACAGTCGTGATTACAACAGTAATGGTTAATCACTCTGATTTAGTATTTGGTTATTGTTTGTATTCACTCAGAGCTGCTATCCAGAGATTTCTTTGTAAATCGAATTAGTTTGACCAGAGATTATGCCCTTTAAATTATTCAAAGCAAATTTTTTGTCCTTCCACGACCATGTGTTGGTAATGGTTAGTCAATTTAAATTGATATTTGGTGTATGTATTTGTAAAGGTCAAGGTCACAGATCGAGCTGAAAGGTCAAAACAGTCCATCCAATTTCGTGTCTGAAGCATAACATATTAACCATTTAAGGTATTGACTTCAAACTTGGCATGTAGGTAGGTAGCCATAAGACCATGTGCAGAGCATATAAGCTGGATTTCTAGGTCAAAGGTCAAAGTCACAAATTGAGCTTAAAGGTCAAATCTGTCCGTCATATTTCGTCTCTGGAGCATAACGCATTAACTATTCAATGTATTGACTTCAAACTTGTCATGTAGGTAGGTAGTGATAAGACGATTTGCAAAAAATATGAACCTGGTCTGTAGGTTAAAGAATATGAACCTGGTCTGTAGGTTTAAGGCCAAGGTCACAATTTTAGCCCCCTCGCTTCCGCCGCCCGTCACCTCCCAAACAACTACCAAAATAAAAAGAAGAAACAAGAAAAATATAATTTAGTTTATTGCTCTTTAGTATCCTACCAGCACAACCGCAAACACACACACACACACCCTGCGCCCCAACCCACCTCACACTGGAAAAACAATCTTTAAATTTTGTTTTTCTTTAAAAATAAATCGCCCCTCTTGGAGAGCTCTTGTTAATGGCTCCTTTTGCCACCATTTGTAGAGCTCTTGTTGCCACTAGAGCTTCAACATTCTTGTTTTTAGATGCATGGCTGTTCTGTTCACATGTATTACTCTAAAATCTTCAAGCCAATTAACCTTGGCAGGGCATTGTATTGAAAATTTATCCAGGGGCTAGTTACAATACTAATGGCAATTAGACTGATCTGACTTAACTACATTTAGGTTTTCTTTTTAATGAAAATCTCTATTAAAAGATAATATGCTATAACAGTGTAAATGATGTTTATTGCAGACAGCCTCCTATAATTTACCTTTATGTGATAAAGGTCAGCTATTTATTCACAGTGACATGACACTGCGTCATTTTGTCAGGAATTAACCATGAAATAATTATGCATTAGTATTAAAGTAAATTCTGCAATGTTAAATGTGGACTTGGTTTTTATACATATTTATAAAAGGTAAGAATATTATTATGTCAAGAGTGGATCTATAACTTTGGATATATAGAGGCCATAAATATCATTACATAATATTTTGTTTCATGTAATGTTTTTTTTTAAATTGTTTGAATACTTCTACTCTTGCCAAAAGAAGCAGGGATAATCTTAGAATCAATATATTAAATAGAAAATAGTGAATATGAAAATGTATATGAGAAATTAAGCATTTCTTGGATGTTTTTATCAGATATCAATATATTATATCATATATACTATTATATTATATAATTATATATTTTTAGGATATAAACATCTTGAATTAACACAGAGGAGTTAATGAAATATTCAGGGTTGGTACTGTTATAGTACTTATAATGAAATTCTCGGGATGTATAGCCGAAACACTTAACCGTTAACATGCCAACGTGCCAAAATTGCAGTTAAATATTTATATAACTTATTTTAATGTTCCTTAGCTTAACTTTTACCAGTCTAAGAATGGCTATTCCAATTACTAAAACACTATGACCGTCATCTGCTTCGCTTTTAAGTAAATAGAGGACACTTAGAAAATTATCTTATTTGAAACTTCTTTACTTTGATGAGACTACAACAATTGTTAAAACATCACCGTATCCGTTGGCCAGATGGCGGCGCTTGACCTGTTTTATGTTTTTGTAAGCTAAACACAGATGTTACCATGTGATTCAGTGTGTCTTATATATATTTTATGTCAAATAATCAAGGTAAGGTGAGCCATTTAGGACTACTATGGCCCTCTTGTTTGTAATTTTTACAACCCTAATCAAATGTAAACATTCCTTTTCTGTACTTCGGTTTACACTATGGTGTGAAAATGTACAAAATATATATGTTTAAATAAATGTCCTCACTTTATTTCAGATCCTCCAACGATAGGAGAACTAAAAAACACAAGTGTTGTTGAGAGGTCTCCGTTGACTGTTTTTTGTCCTGTCACTGCTGGTAATCCTTCTCAAACTACCTATGAATGGATAAGAAATCGTAAAGTATGGAAGAGAACTCAAACATTTACAATAGATACAACCTCAAGGAATGATGCAATGTTCTACACATGTAAAGTTTCCAACAGAATGGTACAAACTGGAGAAGAACCTGTTTCTCAACCAGACACAAATGCTTTCTATCTGAATGTTTGGTGTAAGTACAACTGTAACTGTCAGTTTTTATACATTTGTTTTTGGAAAGGTTACTACTAAAATCTGTAAAAAGATCAATTGAACGCACAGAACGCAAGAAAGCAGAATAATAATAAACTTGGTTTGATTGAGTCTGTTTATGAGAGGTATGAAATGTGCAACACCTCTTATGCCCCCTAGCATCGGCGTAAGTGGAATCCTATTACACATCTATTGAGTGGATTCCCATGATTCCTGGAGGACCAGAAAATATACTGAACACTGAATTAAGTTTGTTATCACAATAAAATGGGGAAATTACATAGAATACAGAATAACTTAATGCTCCAGAATCATGTATAAACGTAAATTTTGCCACATACATATTTTTAGTTACAGTCAGCATCTTGCATGCAATGAGTGTGCTGAGTTACATTTTTCTGTAAACAAGCGTGGATAAATCTAATTTATTTTTAAAATTAATGCTATTATAGAATTAACCTTCCAGCAAAACGTAGCGGTTCTAAATCAAGTACATACCGGTATTGTTTCTTTATATGTATTATTATAGCTGGTAATCATAGTTTGATACTAGTATGTGGTACACAATACGTTTTATTGCTGCTTTTTCATTATATTTGGATCACAATGTGTGAACAAACATAATATGGAAAATGTCAGTTTGAATCAAACTATAATTAGAGAACATTTGTAAACAAACACAATGTGCACTACACATGCTTATAAGTCATAGTCAATATGGCTGAATATATCGGCTTTTATTTTATGCTAACTAATAAAATACTGTATACTATCAGTTAAATATGTATTCATATTTCATCACTCACACTGTGAAAATATGAAATCTATATTTTCACACCGTGAGAGATATAGCTCCGCCCCCTCATTACATTGTGTATGAATTTTAAATTATTTGCTTAAAACAGGATAAAATTTGTAGCCACACTTTGTACTTTATAGTACATTTCCCGATTCAAATTATTTTACTTAAGGAGAATTTCATACCGTTATGCAGCAAAAAATAAAACAAAATGGAACTTTGTTGCATGCGTCTTTATAACGCCACAGCACGTCTGACGTCATGTCTATTTACGCGCGTCTGTTTCCCGCGCTAAGATTAAAATAGTTGCAAAAGGCACATCTCAACGTAATAGAGCATAAAATAAAAAGAAAATTTGTTTGTTTTGAGTGAATATGGAATATATTTAACCTCGAAGTGAGATACATTTGTATATTCCATATTCACTCAAAACAAACAAATATCCTCTATTTTCTTGTCAGATAGTAATTGATGTATTATATGAATATAGGCTTTAACTTTTTAAAATCTACATGTATTACACTTCTTCAGATTTATCCAATTCTTACATTTTCTCATTTCAGACAAAGCGTCAGTCAAAGAATTCTTTATTTTTGGACATAAAGGAGAAACAAGCATTGTCATGAATGAAAATGATACAGTTCCATTTGTATGTAACGTGGATAGCAATCCAGGATCTAATATCTCTGTTGATTATAAGGAAAATGTATTAAAGTCGCAAACTGATACAAAATCACTGGCCTACTCTATTGAATCAGCATCTTGTACTGACAGAGGCGAATACAGCTGTGTAGGATTTAATAAACACAACGAAAATCATTCTTCCAAACTTCTAAATCTGCTTGTTAATTGTAAGTATCATGCTATCTTGGTTTTGTATTAGTGTATCATTTTACAGCTTGAAATGCAAATTAATTAAACAATTAAGACTGAAAGATAAAGCATTCTGTTTATCACATAACAAAACAGTAAAATTTAAAGGAGTTGTTAGTACTTCCATCTCTATGATATTGATTTCGTTAAGTGACAGCTAACCACTGGTAACAAAAGTTAATAATTTTGAATGTAAATATTTGTTGAGTCTGTTTTAGGTTTAAGGATATTTTATTTCAAGGCTCTCCACGTCCATCACCATCAGTTACATTGAAGCAGAATGTAACAAGTGCACAGCATATACCAGCAGTTTTAACTTTTACAACACTGGCTTATCCTGACCCCAACAATGATGCCTTTAAGTGGTACAGATTTGATAGCAATGATTGGCAGTTACTATCAAATAGTGGAGAATTTCAGATAGAAACATCAAACCCACAGACAAACCTTACAGTCAAGGAAGTAAATCGGACTTATTATGGAATGTACAAGCTGGAAATTAGCAATAGTATTGGAAACTACAGTCAGATATTCTACCTTGAAGCAGAAGGTAGTGTTAAAATAATCATACATATATACTCAGCGTCACTGAAAAGTTACCACCCTAATAGCCCTTATATTTTAAAATTCACATTGAACTGTGTTAAATGCATAACACGACTACATCTTTGACGCAGCTGAGATATCACTGGTGTAAAGATTTGTCAAATTCATTTAACTCCATTTGAGGCACGGGTTGTACGTGCAAAATGACTTTTTCCAGCAATGTCGACATGTACGAATTTTCTGTCACAAATCATTCATCGCATTTGAAAGTTAGTTGACAGACTAAAAGGAATGTGTTAAAAAACCTAGAATATCCTTGCTAAGAATGCCACATTTAAGGCACGATCAACGCCATCAGGCCATTGGCATGGTTGACGCCGAACTTTCATGTCGTGAAATTGCACGTTGTATGTGCTGTTCTCACCTGACAGTCATGAAATGGGTTAGGAGACATGATCAGACAGGGTCTAAGAATAATAGAGCGCGCACAGGCCATGAAAAAGTGACATCAGTATTGTATAAAATAGTAAAGAGGTATATATTAGATGGTAACTTTTCAGTGATGCTGAGTTTAGTTACATTGCACCGGAAGATTTAAATCCCAGAATTATATTGTTTTTCAGTTGAGTAATAATATATGAATATATCAATAAAAAGAATTGATATTTCATGGTTATGAAGCAATAGGAATATGAAATGTGTTTTTCTCATGTGAGCAACAATACTGCAGAAGTACATGAATTATCTTATAGGCTGATCACTACCAAACAGAATGTAAGCCTCTGCTGGTCTAGTCACAAGCAGTCTACATATAAATAGTACTAAACTTTTTAGCTCACCTGTCACGTAGTGACAGGGTGAGCTTTTGTGATCGCCCTTCATCCGTCATCGGTCCGTCGTCCGTCCACAAGTTCTTGTCTGCACGATAATGGTTTCATTTATGATTTTATTATCCCCCGGCGAAAGTCGGAGGGATATAGTTTTGGCATCGTCTGTCCGTCTTTCCGTCCGTTTTTCCGTCCGTCCTTCCATCTGTCCGGAGCCATATCTAGGAAATGGTTGGGAATATTTATTTAAAACTTCATATACATGTTCACCACTATGAGTTCTTGTGGCAAGTTTCAGTCAGATTGCCCAAGTAACACCAGAGTTATGGCCCTTAGAAAATTCTAGTGTTAACTATATAGGTTACTATAAATATAGCAATTTCTGCATCATAACTTTTGATATATTTGACCTAGAACTATGAAACTTAAACAGAATTTAGATCACCATAATGTGGTTGTGTACACACAATTTAATTCGGATTTATATGTAAATTAAGAGTTACTGCCCTTTAATTGTATAAAAATCCACATATTTGTACATAACAAACTTACCATTTGGCAGAATTGCATTGAATTTCTTTCATTCTTTTCCATGAACATGTATTGTAAACATGTGAAGTTGTGTACCCACATCTGGTCACCCCCTTATCTTGATCATACACCTCCCCCCCCCCCCCCCCCCCTCGCCCGAAAAAAATCTTTCCTTTTTTTTTAGATTTTTTTCAAACAAACTTCATATACATGTTTACCACAATGAGGTTATGGGGCCCATCAAGTTTCAGACAGATTGCCCAAGTAACACCAGAGTTAACTATATAGGGTACTATAGATCTATAGAAATGGCAAATTTTCTGCATCATAACTTTTGATATATTTGACCTAAAACTATGAAACTTTAACAGAATTTAGAGCACTACAATGTGGTTGTGCACAGACAATTTTGTACGGATTTCTTTTGTAACTTCAGAGTTATTGCCCTTTAATTGTCTAAAAATCCACATATTTGTACATAACAAACTTACGATTTGACAGAATTTCATTAAATTTCTTTCATTCTTTTCTGTGAACATTTATCATAAACATGTGAAATTGCACACCCAAACCTGGTCACCCACTTGCCTTGGTCACACCCCCTCCCCCTCCCAACCCCCCTCCCCCTTCCCCCCAAAATAAAAAAATAAATAATTTTTTTTTTCATTTCTTATTTTAGATTTTTTTCAAACCTTCCAAGTTGTACCGTTCCCCCACATCACTTCTCCACCCAGTCATGCCCACCACTGATCATGCATCCTCTCTCCCCCACACACCCCCAACTTTACCCTTTTTTTTTTCATTTTTAATTTTCAATCAATATTTATAATCAGCATGTGAAATTTTGTTTCTTCTCCTGTTCCCCTGCTCCCCCACCCCCTAAAAAATAAATATATATTTCCATTCCTTTTTTTATTTAAATGTTCAAACCTTTAACATGTTAAGTTGTGACTGCACAAACCTTGCCCTCAGCCATGTTCAAGATATCATACCTGTGTTCTCTTAAGGACATCTGTTCTTTTAAGTTCAAATGAACTTGTTAAACAGCAACACCTGGTGCCAAACCACTCAAAGACAATATTTCGTTCCAGTTAAACTTCAAGCTCACATTTCAATTAACTGCATTTAATTTTAAAAGCTAATCTTATTACAGTAAGCATATCCCATTCAAAATAAATTCTTAGTCAGGATCAAAGTATCATACACTTATTATGTACTCTTTAATTAAACATTTGTTTTCTGTTAAATTGATTTTGACTAATGAAATTATTTGCTTCTTATTAACATCCTTAACTTTTTGCCGGATATATCTTTTTGCCATTCCTCACCACAAACCCTTTCGGCGGGGGATACCAATTCATCGAATTTGCTTGTTTTAACCAAACTTGCACTCAACTTCTATCACCATAAGATCTTGGTTCCTTTCTTGAACTGGCCAGATCCCATCATGGGTTCAAGAGTTAAGGCCCCTGAAAGGGCCAAAATTAGCTATTTTGACCTTGTCTGCACAATAGCAACTTTATTTATGATTTGATTTTTACCAAACTTGCACACAACTTGTATCACTATAAGATCTTGGTTTCTTTCTTGAACTGGCCAGATTCCTTTATGGGTTCCAGAGTTATGGCCCCTGAAAGGGCCAAAATTAGCTATTTTGACATTGTCTGCACAATAGCAGCTTCATTTATAATTTGAATTTAATCAGACTTGCACACAACTTGTATCACCATAAGATCTTGGTTCCTTTCTTGAACTGGCCAGATTCCTTTATAGGTTCCAGAGTTATGGCCCCTGAAAGGGCCAGAATTAGCTAATTTGACCTTGTCTGCACAATAGCAGCTTCATTTATGATTTGATTTTAACCAAACTTGCACACAACTTGTATCACTATAAGAGTTTGATTTCTTTCTTGAACTGGCTAGATTCCATTATGGGTTCCAGAGTTATGGCCCCTGGAAGGGCCAGAATTAGCTATTTCGACCTTGTCTGCACAATAGCAGCTTCATTTATAATTTGAATTTAATCAGACTTGCACAAAACTTGTGCTGCCATAAGATCTCAATTCCTTTGTTGAATCGGCCAGATCCCATAATGGGTTCCAGAGTTATGCCCCCTGAAAGGGCCAAAATTAGCTATTTTGACCTTGTCTGCACAATAGCAACTTCATTTATGATTTGATTTTAACCAAACTTGCACACAACTTGTATCACCACAAGATCTTGATTCCTTTCTTGAACTGGCCAGATTCCATTATGGGTTCCAGAGTTATGGCCCCTTAAATGTCCAAAATTGGCTATTTTGGCTTTTGCAGCCATATAGAGACTTCATTTATGGTTTGATTTGATACAAACTTCCAAAATATCTTCAACAACAATAAATCTTGGATTCCATGACAAATCAGATCCAATCGTAGCTTCCAGAGTTATTTTATATCTGATTACGTCCCCTGATTGTAATCAAAATGGATTTATATTAGTAAGTACTTATAGGACTTATTTGAAATTTCATTATTGTCATTAGTTGGACTGAGCCAATCAGGGTAGATAACTATGGACTGATTTTATGTCAAATTACCTCCCTTTATTTCAAATTAAAATGGGTGTATCTCTGTAAATCATGAAGATACTGATCTGAAATTTCATTTATGTCAACAGATTTATTTGGCAGATCCTTCTTTTGATCACTTACAATAATTTTCTTTCTAATTACTTTCCTTTTACGTTAATATAAATAGCTTATTTTTAGTAACTTTTAATTATTCGCCGTAGGGAAAAACCGAGACCACTTTTCTGTGGTACAACATGAATGGTACCTCCAATTTTAGGTGTATTTTGACATATCTGTACCTTGTAAGATTTTTTTTTCTTTTTGGTTAAATATCTTTCCTTTATTGTTCGTGTCCTTTGAACTTAGATATTATTTTTGAGGACCTTCTTGTCCTCAAGTGCAGTGATAACAGGTGAGCGATTTAGGGCCATCATGGCCCTCTTGTTTTCCTTTCCTAGTGCATTTTCTCAAGAGCAGCTGCTTACTTTTACCCTACCGTGTTTTAGTATGATTGTATCACTTTGCATTCTGTTGAAATCGGCATGTTCCTATCGCATGCTAGGTAAAAATGGCGGCGTAAGAATTTAATGTCTCGAAAAGGTATATGAAAGAAGTGAAAGGTAGAAAATTCAGCAGGTTGTATTTAACGAACTGTAGTTTTCTTATATAAAAGTTAACACCCCGTTTTCTTTTTAGCTCACCTGTTACAAAGTGACAAGGTGAGCTTTTGTGATCGCGCAGCGTCCGTCATCCGTCGTCCGTCCGTCCATAAACTTTTGCTTGTGACCACTCTAGAGGTCACATTTTTCATGGGATCTTTATGAAATTTGTCAGAATGTTCCCCTTGATGATATCTAGGTCAAGTTCGAAACTGGGTCACTTGCGATTAAAAACTAGGTCAGTAGGTCTAAAAATAGAAAAACCTTGTGACCTCTCTAGAGGCCATATTTTTCACAAGATCTTCATGAAAATTGGTCAAAATGTTCAACATGATGATATCTAGGTCAAGTTCGAATATGGGTCACGTGGCTTCAAAAACTAGGTCAGTAGGTCAAATAATAGAAAAACCTTGTGACCTCTCTAAAGGCAATATTTTTCATGGGATCTGTATGAATGTTGGTCTGAATGTTCAACTTGATGATATCTAGGTCAAGTTTGAAACTGGGTCATGTGCGGTCAAAAAATAGGTCAGTAGGTCTAAAAATAGAAAAACCTTGTGACCTCTCTAGAGGCCAAACTTGTGAATGGATCTTCATAAAAGTTGGTCAGAATGTTCACCTTAGTGATATCTAGGTCAGGTTTGAAACTGGGTCACGTATGGTCAAAAACTAGGTCAGTAGATCTAAAAATAGAAAAACCTTGTGACCTCTCTAGAGGCCATATATTTCATGAGATCTTCATGAAAATTGGTCAGAATGTTCATCTTGATGATATCTAGGTCAAGTTCGAAACTGGGTCACGTGCCTTCGAAAACTAGGTCAGTAGGTTAAATAATAGAAATACCTTGTGACCTCTCTAGAGGCCATATTTTTCATGGGATCTGTATGAAAGTTGGTCTGAATGTTCATCTTGATGATATCTAGGTCAACTTCAAAAGTGGGTCACGTGCCATTAAAAACTAAGTCAGTAGGTCAAATAATAGAAAAACCTTGTGACCTCTCTAGAGGCCATATTTTTCATGGGATCTGTATGAAAGTTGGTCTGAATGTTCATCTTGATGATATCTAGGTCAAGTTCGAAACAGGGTCATGTGCGGTCAAAAACTAGGTCAGTAGGTCTAAACATAGAAAAACCATGTGACCTCTCTAGAGGCCATACTTGTGAATGGATCTCCATAAAAATTGGTCAGAATGTATAACTTGATGATATTTTCGTCAGGTTCGATATTGGGTCACGTGCCGTCAAAATGTAGGTCAGTAGGTCAAATAATGAAAAAACGTTGTGACCTCTCTAGAGGCCATATTTTTCATGGGATCTGTATGAAAGTTGGTCTGAATGTTTATCTTGATGATATATAGGTCAAGTTTGAAACTGGGTCAACTGCGATCAAAAACTAGGTCAGTAGGTCTTAAAATAGAAAAACCTTGTGATCTCTCTAGAGGCCATACCCTTGAATGGATCTTCATGAATATTGGTCAGAATGTTCACCTTGATGATATCTAGGTCATTGAAACTGGGTCACATGCCTTAAAAAAACTAGGTCAGTAGGTCAAATAAAAAAAAAACTTGTGACCTCTCTAGAGGCCATACTTTTCATGGGATCTGTATGAAAGTTGGTCTGAATGTTCATCTTGATGATATCTAGGTCAGGTTTGAAACTGGGTCAATTGCGATCAAAAACTAGGTCAGTAGGTCTAAGATTAGAAAAATCTTTTGACCTCTCTAGAGGCCATATTTTTCAATGGATCTTCATGAAAATTGATCTGAATGTTCACCTTAATGATATCTAGGTCAGTTTCGAAACTGGGTCACATGTGGTGAAAAACTAGGCCAGTAGGTATAAAAATAGAAGAACCTTGTGACCTCTCTAGAGGCCATATTTTTCATGAGATGTTAATGAAAATTAGTGAGAATGTTCACCTTGATGATATCTAGATCAAGTTCAAAACAGGGTCACGTACCTTCGAAAACTAGGTCAATAGGTGAAATAATAGAAAAACCTTGTGACCTCTCTAGAGACCATATTTTTCAATAGATCTTCACGAAAATTGGTCAGAATTTTTATCTTGATAATATCTAGGTCAAGTTCAAAACTGGGTCACATGAGCTCAAAAACTAGGTCACTATGTCAAATAATAGAAAAAACTACGTCATACTCAAAACTGGGTCATGTGGGAACAGTTGAGCGATTCAGGACCATCATGGTCCTCTTGTTTTTTCTAAAGTAGCAATCTAGTTCTTTATGGGAATATAAGTCTCTGAAAACCTTATATGCTAGAAAATGTCAAAAAACTGTTAAGTAAGCGGATTTTATATGAAATAAAGAACAGCTGGATTTAGTGGTGTTCAGCCTATAAACGATCTAGGGAATCCTTTTAAAGATATATTTAAAAATATATCTTACAAATTTAAAGGCAAAGATGTATATGATGAATGTACTCTGTGAAATGTATTTCCATCTTATATGAAACAAATAGAAACATCATCCCTAAATTATTATAACTGTAGTGCATCAAAATGTATAGATATGATAAAATTTTTGAATTGTTGACAGATATACCAGACCCGCCAGAAGAATTTCAACATATAGCTGAACTCGCTACAGAGTCATCAATCACATTACAGTGGAAACCTGGTTTTGATAATGGTCCAGACCAAACATTTGTTTTGAGATACAAGAAAGTATCTGACAAAGACTGGACAAGTGTAGCTATACCAGATACAGGAGAGATGGTGATGAACTACAACATAACCATGCTATCAAGCGGAACCGAGTATGAGGTGGTTTTACACTCCTACAATGAACTGGGGAATTCAACTGAAACAGAAACCCTAAAAATCAAAACAACAGGTACAGTATATATGTAAAGCCATTTAACATATTAAAGCGACTAACCCAAACATTGTGAATTCTGATTATTTAAATAATTTATCACTGAAAGGCAAACTGCCACCACTGTTTTATATATTTACATGAAACATAATGGTTCACCAGTTTATAGTTTTCAGAATTACAGGAACATTCAAGTTTTTGCAGTTTTGTCTCGAACTTTTATAAACCATTGCCACTCTTAATTTTCATAAATATGGATAAATGTAGAATAAGATGCGACAGTATTTAGATGCTGTCAGCATGTGGGCAATTAGCATGTGGGCAACAAACCATTAAGGAGGCCTCCGTGGCCGAGTGGTTAAGGTCGCTGACTTCAAATTACTTGCCCCTCATCGATGTTGGTTCGAGCCTCACTCTGGGCTTTAAATTTTTCATGTAAGGAAGCCATCCAGCTGGCTTACGGTTGGTGGTTCTACGAAGGTGCCCACTCGTGACAAAATAATCATGGAGGGGCACCTTGGGTCTTCCTCCACCATAAAAGCTGGAAGTCGCCATATGACCTATAAATGTGTCGGTGCGATGTTAAATCCAACATAAAAAAAAAAAATATTGTGCATATAGTTTGAGGTTTCAATTTATAGACTTGTCTACTGATTAGGGAAATCATTTTTTTTTTCAGATTGCATTACATCACTGGTACTAAACAGTGCCTGCGGCACCGCCAGTGCCGATGAGGAATGAAGGCACTTCGCTTCCGGTACCGCAGGCATTTCGCCAATGTTGACAAATCAAGCGAGATCGGTGAGTGTTTTTTTCGTTTTTGTCATTTTGTTACTGCATGTAGCATTTTTTTTTCAAAAATCGGGGAATGTAGCGGGATGTAGAAGTACCTCATGAACATATCCATGCTAATGTTTGTGGGAAATAATCAATTTCCTAGAAATGTAAGGACAAACAAGTTGGGAATGAAACGTAATTGTTTCACATCAGTGACTGTTTAGACTCATTTCTTTCCGCTGACCCAAACCATATAGTCTCTGCCGTCATAAAACATATTTATAAATGATATGTGATATGCAAAAACGTAAAATGTGTCCAGAAAATTCCGAATTTGAACGTTATCCCAATTTTGAAAATATGCCGCAGCCCCTTCGAGGTGCCGCAGGCACTTCTTAAAGTATCGGGGGCATATATTTGGCCCAAAACTAACCAAATCTCGAATAACTAGCATTCGTGCGATTATATATCATATTCACAAACATTTTCAATACATGCGATGAGTTATCAGATCAAAAAGTTTAGCAATTTATACCTGATAGTGCAGTGTGAGCACCCTCAGTAAATGCATTTAAATCACGTTTAAATAAACATTGGGTGGGTCTTTCCATAAAATTTAAGGCTAGTTGCTATCAATGATGTTGTGACATTGTGATGACTATAAGTTTATAAGAATATAACGTTTGTGAAGAATGCATCATGTATACAGAAGTTGCTACTGACGAAGAATTCACAAAGAAAAGGGCCGTCAGAAACGATATGTTTATATGGATTTATTCACATGTGGCCTCTACAACAGTATGAACAGTGTGAACAGCAATCGGTTTATATTCGCGAGTAATCTTAAACTCTACACCATTCAGTTGATGCAAACTGTATTTCCCAAACATTATGCTTCTTATGATTGTCATTAGATAAAAAAGAGATAATGAACATGAATTTCAGAAATGCAGACATCTTTTCTCAAAATGAATTACGAATAACAAGAGACAATAATAAGTTGACAGTTATAACCCATGTTGTCTTGGCGTGTTATCTTATTCATAAACTTATTGTCAAATCATTTATAACAAGAGCCACAAGACAACAAAACCTCGACTATTCGAATTCGGGAATATAACATTTAATATTAAAATATCTATAAAGTTTTAATTGGTATCTGTGGAATTTTATGCTATAACTTTAGGTTTTATAAACCTTGAGAAATGTGGTAGGTTTCAATTCAAAATTTGCATTAGTTTGTAATAGTTAATTGTTTGTAAAACACAAACAACAAAGAAATGTTCCCCATGTGTCGTACAGAGGATACACGTAATACCAAACTGGGTTATCCGGATCACGTGACTGGTACTCTGAATTGCGCCTTGATGTTTCGATCGGGCTATTTAACATGTCCCGAAAATGTACCGAATTCATGCGCGTGCAACTAGCCCGACTGAAACGAATGAAAATTGATATTGGGGTACAGGGCAAAAAAGGAGTACATAATCGAGCCCATCTAGAAATATACTTACCTTACGTTTCATTTGGTATAACTACGTCTATCTTTTCAACAAAACTGCTTTCCAGTTGAACAACCTAGAAAAACACAAGGAAAGTTGATAAGTGACTTATTCTAACGATCGATTGTGTTCCTCAAAAAAAAAAAGATAAAAAAGAATACACACGCACACACACAAAGATAGAAACACATTTTGCTATCAATATTTAGATCTATAACAAACCAATTTAAGGTGACAAGGTTTTAAAAAAGTTTTATGTTTTCGGGAAAATACACTTTGTTTAAAACTGATCAAAACGGATCTTAAAAAAGAGTGTGGAGATAAACCGGTTGCTAAAATATTTGATCTGATAACTCATCACATGTATTGAAAATGTTTGTGAATATGATATAAAATCGCACGAATGCAAGTTATTTGAGATTTGGTTAGTTTTGGGCCAAATATATGCCCCGATACTTTAAGAAGTGCCTGCGGCACCGTCGAAATGCCTGCGGCACATTTTCAAAATTGGGATAACGTTCAAATTCGGAATTTTCTGGACACATTTTATGTTTGTGCAGATCATATATCATTTATAAATATGTTTTACGTTTGGCGAGACAGTATGGGTTGGTTTCAGCGGAAAGAAATGAGTCTAAACAGTCATGATGTAAAAAAAATCCACGTTTCATTCCCAAACTTATTTGTCCTTACATTTCTAGGAAATTGATTATTTCCACAAACTTTAGCATGGATTTGTTCATGAGATACTTCTTCACCCCCCCTACATTCCCGATATTTGAAAAAATGCTACATCAGTAACAAAATGACAAAACGAAAAAAAGCACTCACGATCTCGCTTGATTTGTCAACATTGGCGCAATGCCTGCGGTACCGGAAGCGAAGTGCCTTCATTCCTCATCACTGGCGGTGCCGCAGGCACTGTTTAGTACCCGTGTACATACTTTTGTAAGATTGTTTTTCTTTGGTTTCTAATTTATTTCGTTTCTTATTTATACCCCCACCAAACATGTCTTTGGGGGGGGGGGGGGGGGGCGGGGGCTACATAGGAGTCAGTTTTGTCGCGTCACGTCCCGAATCTATTTTCTCAGTTACTACTAAATGGATTTGATTCAGACTTAAAATAGATGTATCACCTTATCACCTACATATGACACAAGATGCATAACTCTGACACCAACTTTCCATGAATAACGCCCCCTTTTACTTAGAATTTAATGTTAATTTTGATGCATTTTCATTATATCTCAGTTATTACTAAATGGATTTTATTCAAACTTAAAATGGATGTTCCACCTTATTACCCACATCATGTGACACAAGATGCATAACTCTGACTGAACTATTGTGACTGCTTGATGTCAGTCGACTGCATTGTCCGTCAAGTTCAATTTGTAAAAAAAATCTTCGTCTTGAAAACCACTGGGCAGAATTACACCAAACTTCACAGGAATGATCTTTGGGTGGCCCCCTTTCAAAATTGTTCAAAGAATTGCATTCCATGCAGAACTCTGGTTGCCATGGCAACTGAAAGGAAAAACTTTAAAAATCTTCTTCTCAAAAACCAGTAGCCCTAGAGCTTAGATATTTCGTGTGAAGCATTGCCTAGTGGATCTCTACTAAGTTGTTCAAATCATGACTCCAGGGTCATAATTGACCCCGCCCCAGGGGTCACTTGATTTTACATAGGAAAATCTTAAAAAATCTTCTTCTTAAAAACCAGAAGCCCTAGAGCTTAAATATTTGACATGTAGCATTGGCAGCCTAGTGGACCTCTACTAAAACTGTTCATATCATGACCCTGAAGTCGAAATTGACCCCGCCCCAGGGGTCACTTGATTTTACATAAGAAAATCCTCAAAAATTTTCAAAAAAATAAACCAGAAGGCCTAGACCTTAGATATTTACATGCAGCATTGCCTAGTGGACCCCTAAAAATTTGTTCAAATCATGACCTCCAGGGTCAAAACTGACTCCGCCCCAGGGGCCACTTGATTTTACATAGGAAAATATTAAAAAATCTTCTCAAAAACCAGAAGACCTAGAGCTTAGATATTTGACAAATAGCATTGCCTAGTGAACCTCTACTAAAGTTGTTCAAATCATGACCCCGGGGTCAAAATTGACCTCGCCCTAGGGGTCACTTGATTTTACATAGGAAAATCTTCAAAACATTCTGGAAATAAACCAGAAAGCCTAGAGCTTAGATATTACGCATGTAGCATTGCCTAGTGGACCTCTACAGCATTTGTTCAAAGCATGACCGCCTGGGTCAAAATTGTCCCCGCCCCAGGGGTCACTTTATTTTTCATATGAAAATCTTCAAACATTTTCTAAAAATAAACCAGAAGGCCTAGAGTTTAGATATTTCACTTGTAGCATTGCCTAGTGGACCTCTACAAAATTTGTTCAAATCGTGTCCCCCTGGTCAAAATTGACACTGTCCCAGGGGTCACTTGATTTTACATAGGAAAATCTTTAAAAAAATCTAAAAATAAGCCACAAGGCCAAGATCTTAGATATTGACATGTAGCATTGCCTAGTGGACCTCTACAAAAAATTTTCAAATTTGGACCCCCCAGGGTCAAACTGACTCAGCTCAAGGGGTTACTTGATTGTACATAGAGAAATCTTCATAAATTTGCTAAAAAATAAACCAGAAGGCTTAGATCTTAGATATTTGATATGTAACATTGTCTAGACTTCTACGAACTTTGTTCAAATCATGACCCCCGGGGCCAAAATTGGCCCTGCCCCAGGGGTTACTTGATTGTTCATTGGAAAATCTTCCAAAAAATTTCTAAAAATCATCAGTTTGACATTTGAGACATGTAGCTCATATTACTCAGGTGAGCGATCCAGGGTCATCATGACCCTCTTGTTAATGAATTATGCCCCCTTTTGCTTAGAATTATGTCTCCCATCACACAGTGGTGTGAGAGACATATTGATTTACTCCAGTCTGTGTGTCTGTCTGTCACAGAGCTTGTCCGCACTCTTTAAGTCGAACATTTCTCATCTGACCTTCACCAAACTTGAACAAAATGTGTTTGACCATAAGACCTTGGCCAGGTTCGATAACTAGCCAAATCTGCCCAGGCACTTTTGAATTATGGCCCTTGAATTACTGATTGACTCCACTCGTTCAAGCCATCTAACTGAGTCCATTTATGTAAGCCATCTAGAGAAACTAGACTTTTTCATAGGGACAGTCGTGGGAGACATGAGGTTTTTATCAAAAGCATCTCCAGTTTAAGATTAATTTTGATGCATTTTCACTATATCTCAATTATTACTAAATGGATTTGATGCAAATTTAAAATAGATGTTCCACCTTATCACCCACATCATATGACACAAGGTGCATAACCCTGACACCAATTTTTCATTAATTATGCCCCCTTTTGCTTAGAATTTAAGGTTAATTTTAATGCATTTTCACTATATCTCCATTATTACTAAATGGAATTGATTCAAACTTAAAATAGATGTTCCATCTCATCACCCACATCATGTAACACAAGATGAATAAGTCTGACACCAATTTTTATGCCCCCCTTCGAAGAAGGAGGGGTATATTGTTTTGCAGATGTAGGTCGGTAGGTCGGTCGGTCGGTCGGTCGGTCGGTCTGAATGTAGACCAGTCCATTTCCGGATGATAACTCAAAAATGCTTGGGCCTAGGATCATGAAAGTTGACAGGGAGGTTGGTCATCACCAGCAGATGACCCCTATTGATTTTGAGATCTGTATGTCAAAGGTCAAGGTCAAAGTGACCCTGAACAGTAAAACGGTTTCCGGATGATAACTTGAAATGCAAATTAATTAAACAATTAAGACTGAAAGATAAAGCATTCTGTTTATCACATTACAAAACAGTAAAATTTAAAGGAGTTGTTAGTACTTCCATCTCTATGATATTGATTTTATTAAGTGACAGCTAACAACAAAAGTTAATAATTTTGAATGAAAATATTTGTTAAGGTTTTAGGTTTAAGGATATTTTATTTCAAGGCTCTCCACGTCCATCACCATCAGTTACATTGAAGCAGAATGTAACAAGTGCACAGCATATACCAGCAGTTTTAACTTTTACAACACTGGCTTACCCTGACCCGAACAATGATGCCTTTAGGTGGTACATATTTGATAGCAATGATTGGCAGTTACTATCACATAGTGGAGAATTTCAGATAGAAACATCAAACCCACAGACAAACCTTACAATCAAGGAAGTAAATCGGACTTATTATGGAATGTACAAGCTGGAAATTAGCAATAGTATTGGAAACTACAGTCAGCTATTCTACCTTGAAGCAGAAGATAGTGTTAAAATAATCATTGATGTAGTTACATTGCGCAGGTAGATGTAATCCCAGAATTACATTGCTTTTCATTTGAGTAATTGAATTTATTATTGAATTAGAATTGATATCTCACAGTTTCAAAGCAAAGTATATGATTTATAAACAAACTGGGGAATCCTTTTAAAATATATTTTACAAACTTAAAGGCAAAGATGTATATGATGAATACCCAGTCATATCAGTCTATACACTTGCAAATGAAATGTAGTAGAATTAATTAACCTTACATTAACTATATGATGTCATGGTACTGCACTAATGCTATGATGTGGTGTGTGATGTTACGTGGACAACATGTGTCAGACCTTTTAAAAGAAACAAAATAAACATAATTTGTTTCTATTACATGTAAGATGGAATAAATAATGCATTTGTTGTTCATTCGGTGATATATATTTCCATATTGCACTGAAACAAACAAAAAATATCCCTAAATTATCATTACTGTAGTGCATTAAAATGTATAGATTTGATAACATGTTTGAATTGTTGACAGATATACCAGACCCGCCAAAAGAATTTCGTCTCGTAGCTGAACTTGTTACAGAGGCATCAATCACATTACAGTGGAAACCTGGTTTTGATAATGGTCCAGACCAAACATTTATATTGAGATATAAGAAAGTATCTGACGACGACTGGACAAGTGTGTCTTTACCGGATGCAGGAGAGGAAGTGATGAACTACACCATTACAATGCTATCTAGCGGAACCGAGTATGAGGTGATTTTACACGCTACCAACGCACTAGGGATTTCAAGTGAAACAGAAACCCTGAGAATCACAACAACAGCGGGTCAGTTTTTAATATTGTCTACATGTATTCCTCAATATTACGATTTCAGCGCAGCGTTATGTTGCGTCTGTTGTAGGAAGATTACTATACCAACAATTCATACGTTTATTCTTGTGGCAGTATGTGCTCTATTTGTCTATAGTCCTAGTGCAATTGTACACAATTAATACATCTCCGTCTCATCTTGGGGAACCATTTTCCACTCCTACATTAGTGCCAAGTGTCACTCCTGCACTTTGTTTGCCTGTTGTTGTCGGCCGTAAATTCGCTGCTTCAGTTCGCCAAAATATCCTCTAATGGGGATGTAATTATGTGTTTGTACGCATATACACGTAGAATAGTACACAAATGAAAGACATTTGCATATTTAGAAACTAAAGATGTTGCGATTTGACTTAATGAATCCGTAAAATCTGTATTTTGATTTTGATGAATGTAAATATATACTGATGAAGTACAATATTAGAACTTTATTTAAAATCAAATTGTTCATTGTTGAGATATAACTTGTACGCAAGTGTTGCGTTTGTTTTACACATTAATGTACTTTATTCGTGTGGTATAGTCCAATTAGCAAACTGCTTCAAATATTTTACAAAACTTGCCAAATATCCAATTTGCAGAACTGTTTATTCATGTAATCTTTGCAAATTTCATGGTCACGAATAATAAGCAGATACTTGACAAATCTATTCGCGTACCAAATACAAAAAAAAAAATATTCTGAACAGATCGGTTACGATATGTGTCAAGTGAATCGAAATATGCAAACAGACGTACTGTTAAATATTATTTTATGCTAACTAATGAAATACTGTATTCTATCGGTTAAATATTTTCATATCTCATCGCTGACACTGTGAAAATATGAAATCTATATTTTCACACTGTGAGAGATATAAGCTCCGCCCCTTCTTACATTGTGTATGAATTTTAAATTATTTGCTTAAAACAGGATGTAAATTATAGTCGCAGTTTGTTCTTTATAATATATTTCTCGATTCAAATTATTTTACTTAAAGAGAATTTCATACCGTTATGCAGCAAAATATAAAACAAAACTGAACGTTATGTTGCATGCGTCTTTATAACGTCCCAGCACGTCTGACGTCATGTCTGTTTACGCGCGTCTGTTTCACGCGCTGGGATTTAAACAGTTGCAAAATGTATTTCTCAACGTAACTGAGCATAAAATAAAAAGAAAATTTGTTTGTTTTTCGTGAATATGGAATATATCACACCTCGAAGTGAGAATATTTTCACATTTTTGAAATTTTCTCACTTCTCAGTGAGATATATATTCCATATTCACTCAAAACAAACAAATATCCTCTATTTATTGTGAGCCTAGTACAGTTTGTAAGTTTAGATACAGTCATACGTGCATATTCAAACAATGTCATGTCCAATCTTGAAGCATAATATGTTGCATCACGTTTCAGCTAATTGAGAAAAGTATTGTAAAATTTGAATACCACTGAATCAGACTACTCTTTATTTCATATACAATATATACTCTGGATAACATTTCTTCGACATTTTCTATAACTATTGCATTTGCCAATTCCTTTTAAGTACTGTATCACTTCTGCAAAAAAAACGAAAAATATGTTTTAGCTGTTATATATGAAAGCTTAGCTATTTTAACCACAATTTCTAAATTCAAATGTTCCTTTTAAACACTAAAATTCTTATGTCGTCATGTGATAGGTACTAGAATGCTACTTAGACATAGATGGACACAACCAACACTGTAAAAACATGCCCAAGAAAATGAAGAAATATTTGACTTTCTTATTTTGGACTTCTTCTGAATAGACTTTCTAAATTATTTTATTTGGAAGTTAGGTGCCTGTATAGTACCAATCCCCCCACGATGCTCTTCTTCAGGTTGTCCAACAAAATCTTGTTAGAACAAATTTCTTGAAGGAACATTCATCTCTATGCAGACCTCAACACTTATTTGTAACTTGGGTATTTTACAGCTGAGATAAGTAAATATCCTCCTATTTCAACTAACAGTAAAATTTAATTAATTGTGCTGGCTAGTTGTTTTAAGCAGTTCTATTCTGAAAAACGACAATGTTAACCAGACAACCCATAGTCAACTGAAGAAATGAATCACAATGAATTTAAAATACAATGTATCCGGTCAATGTAATAGGGTTACTATAACAATACCTTGATATCTGCAATATTGTATTTGGCTCGAGCGCATTTTCCAGGTCTGTACCCAACGAGGTGCTTGCGCCAACGTGATCTGCCATGAGAGCCAAATGCATCATTGCAAATCGAAGTACTTTTATATGATCCTTGTATATATATCTACTGGGATGTTAGGTAAATTAGACTAAAAACTCGTTTGAAACGGTGGTATTTTTTGTCACATGGAAAGTCGCAACAGCAATATTTTGTAGTTATTAGGGAAAAAAGCTGTATTTCAGAAAAAAATCAACAGTTATATGATAAATTGATTTACGATCATTCAGCAAATCATCTTCCTGTCGTAAATATTTAAGAACTTTTATTGATTTTTAGACGATATACCATCGCAAAATACTGCCTTACTTGGAGGGACAATAGGAGGAAGTGTTGCTTTTTGTGCAGTTGTTGTCATATTTGTTGCCTTGCTTTTACTTCGAAGAATCAAAAGTAAAAACAGTGAGTATAGTTTTCTTTATGCAAGATCTTTATCAAATATAACATAAAACATATAAATTTCCCAATAATGAAAATAAATTGAGACTAAAATATTTAATGGCTTCACTCTTTAATATAAGTATTTAGATTAATTAAACTCCACATTGAGGTAATTGGTGACTCATCATTAAAACTGATACAATGTTCATAGCAGAACACTGGATAAGTATATTTTAACACGGCGGAGAGGTTATGTGCCTGCTTAATAATTTTCAAAGGGCGAAACCGAGTGAATTATTTTACATTAAAACATTGTCATGACGTAACTCCTTTGTACTCGCAGTACTGTAATTTTGATATTGGAGTGCTGTCAATGGGACTCAGTACATAAGTTTCCTGGTTGAGTCCAATATTTTTTTTTAATATTGGACTGATTATTTAATATCGAACTGTACGAGAAAAACGATTAATAAACAGAATCAATGTACTCGTGTAGTCCAATATCTAGCAATAATGAATTCCATGTAAAAATACTGTAACCAAATGAAAGCAGTCCAATAATATACGTGCATGAACTAAGCCAGAGCAGCCAGAGAAGCCAAAACTAACCCTAACCCTAACCCTAACCTCTGGCTATTCTGGCTGTTCTAGTTCCTCTGGCTAAATAATAACATAGTACTGATATTAAAAAGGAAAATTAATACCAAAACTAAGTTTTATGTAATATTTAAAATATCATTATACATTTTTTGCATGCGTCAACGAAGTCTTACTCCCTAATGCCCCAGCCACACATACGGCGCGGATAGCTACGTTTAGCCACGGATAGAAACGTAGTAATCCGTATTGATCCTTACCTGAGCCGTACCTCAAAGTAGTAAAAAACAAAGACAAATATCAAACAGGGAATGCCACGCAACAAAAACGCAGCCTCCTTAAAACGAAACCCCCATCCGTATCAATCCGTATTAACACTTGGTCAAAACTTATTCAAGACGTACTCCAAACTTCCAAGTTTCTCCAACTTTTGAACATGCGCAAAAGTTTGAGCGATCCGTAGCCATTTGAGCGTGACTTAGTAAAAACTTGGTCGAAACTTATTAATCCGTAGTTAAACTTACTAAACGTAGTTATCCGTACTGAAACGTATTTTACCGTAGTTTGACTTAATGTCAAAGATAATCGTAATGAAGACGCTGGCTACACATGGCCTATTTCTATGAAACCCGTTACTCAACCTTAATGCGAACGTAGTCATGCATATTGATCCGTAGCTTAACGTAGTTATCCAAGGCTGTCCGTACTTCAACGTAGTTCACCGCAGATTCGTCCACGCACCGGGTAAGTTGTCAGGCGCAGTAAAACGTAGTTCAATGTAGTACACCGTACCCATTCGTACTTATACGCGTCCTGTATCTTTTTGTTCCCCGTTTCTCATCATTTTCCCGTACTAAGACGTACTGCTCCGTACTTATCCGTGTCCACTCCCCCACAGATCAATCTAATCCGCACCGTACCTCAACGCACGGACATATCCGTATGTGTGACTGTAGCTTTAACGACACCTTCCCAGAGCAACAATGTCCTCAATATTGTTTACGTTTCCAGTTTTAAAAATTGTGCAAGAATTTATTCCTCTCTGCTTAAAAAGAAGTTTTATTAGACCAATGATGATAGTTCTTTGAGGCTGTACTGTAGTAAATTCCTGGATTTCGAGACTAGGGAGGGCCTACTAGTCATATAGTCTCTAGTCCTCTATATTTAACGAATGGTTATCTACTGCTTGCATTAAATTTGAAAATAGAAGATTAAATGTAGTACATATTAACCATAATAATTCGGTAGTGCTTGTTTTACGTTTAACTACCTTTTTAACAGTATTTCAGTCACAACAAGTAATCGGTAAAACCGAACGATGCTCCCCGATGCATGTGTTTGAGGAGATAATTTAGAAACTAGGTAAGGTAGAGTTATGGTTCTTTGACACTGTACTTCCCATCAATGGCCTCCATCATTTTTGTGAAGTTTCAATGAAGCCATTAATACTTTTCAAGTAATGATCCAAACAAGCCTTATTTGTATAAAAAGGGAGATAATTCAAAAACAAGGTAGAGGTATGGTTCTTTAACACTGAACTTTCCATCCATGGCCTATATCATTTTGTGAAATTTCAATGAAATGTCATTGATACTTTTCAAGTAATTCTCCAGACTAGCCTTATTTTGTATAACAAAAGGAGATAATTCAAAAGCTATGTAAGGTAGAGTTATGGTTCTTTGACACTGCTTTTTGTCTCAATGGCCTCTATTATTATGTGAAATTTCAATAAAATGCTTTAATACTTTTTAAGTTTTACTCCGGACAGACGGACGGAAGGACGAACGAAGTGGCAACTATATATGCTCGTGGAACATAAATGTAATATAGTAATAATACGATTTACGAAAGTTAAGTGAATAATTGCATCCTCATACATAGCCCATTTTTGTTATGTCACAATCTACATTTTCCGAATTTATCCGTACATCTGTGCATAGAAAAAATAAACTACTCCTTAAACGTTTCTGCATGTTCATGTTAACGCCTGCAAATGATATTATTGACGAATTTTAGCATTAACCATAAAAATTTACAGTTCGTGTTTATATGAGTATTATATCCAGAGTACCTTCAAGCAAAATACTGCGGAAAAAGTAAAACACATTGTGTTTATCCTATGAAATGTCAGGCTAATTTCTAAATGTATTATTCAAAACGATAAATGCTTATTAATACAAGTGACTATTCTAGATCCTCCTGACGCATTTTATCCAATACCCTAATTTTTTCTTTGAAAACCTTGGCGTTATCCGTATTGGAAAAAAAACCTCCAAAAACAGGGTGTTCCTTTCAAAATATAGTGCATTCGCGATGCTTCGAATCGCAATTTAACGAAATACCGGTATACGGAAAGGTGTTGTGGTCCCGGCTGCTTTTCTTCTTATTTCTATGTTTCAAAGTCGCGGTTTTAGGAAAATGCAATTTTACGAAAATTGCGCTCCTACGAATGTATTGTTATGCCCTTAAAGCATGTTTTCAACTGGTTTAACCCGCCCGCTTAGCTCAGTAGGTAAGAGCGTTGGTCTACGGATCGCGGGGTCCCGAGTTCGATCCTCGGGCGGGGCGTATGTTCTCCGTGACGATTTGATAAACGACATTGTGTCTAAAATCAATTTGTCCTTCACCTCTGATAATTCATGTGGGAAAGTTGGCAGTTACTTGCGGAGAACAGGTTAGTACTGGTACAGAATCCAGGAACACTGGTTAGGTTAACTGCCCGCCGTTACATGACTGAAATACTGTTGAAAAACGGCGTTAAACTCCCCCCCCCCCCCCCACCCCCCAAAAAAAAAAAATATATCAACTGGTTTTAGTTGCGATTTTACGAATACCTGTATCGTCTAAATTTTCACACCTTCCATAACGGCGTGAAAACGCTTTAGAGTGGAAAGTGTCACTGTCATTTAGCTGGGCGTAAACAGTAATTAAAGTTTGAAAACTTAGTAATTAAATTCGAAACACATACGCTATACACTATGACACAAGTTAGTGTTTTTTTTTCTCCTATAACTATCAGGCATGCCATTCACACTTGTTTCGATATCTATACGTCTCAAAAAATCACTGCATAAAGAAAATGAAAAGAAATATTTAAGTCCTGGTCGTCTGTATATTGTCGTTTTATTATTCCGAACATTTTAGTAAAGGGTAGCTGAGGGATATGCAGTTGCGATTTTTTGTACTTGTGCAACAATGTACCCTATATATGTTTTATGTACAGTGAATAAAAAGTGAAGAAAAAAAAAACAACCCGTTTTACATTCCAGATACCATCTGAGTTCAGATTCGAATAAGATTTGTAGTAAACCTGGATTTACATATAAAATTGGTATACATGTACTCCGATACGAAAATCATATGTTGAAATATCACGGGTTACGACGTGTAGATATTAAGGTGCTATATAGCGAAATTTCCTATGCTACGCTCGAGCGAAAACGCGATATTACGAAAGAAAACGACCGGTCCCTTGGCTTTCCGTAGGATCGCGCTTGCACTGTATAAGCGTTTATAGTACTCTACGTGTAACAAATTGCCTTCATTTCTTGTGTTTGAAGCCAGTGTGAAGTATTTGCTCACATTTGTTCAGTCTATTGGAAAAGGAAAACAATTGCAAATAAGGGACACATTTACTTACATGACCCTTAGTTTTATCGCCATATTTTTGAATTTTGTACTCGTATATTCTATTTCATTTTATGCTTTCGGATGAAATACTGAGATTTAAGTGAAACATATCTACTGAATTCAAAGTGAATAATATCAAATATATTTTTCAGTACTCCAGTTGGGACTACATTAAAAATATCTCCCCTTTAAATGCCTCGGGCACTGTCATTCAGTGTGATAAAAACCTAAATAATAGTAGTTTTAGATGCACAAATAACATTAATATTGAAAGCAAGTTTTTCTTAGTTTTCAGCTTCCGCCTCGCCGCTATGCGTCGTGTATTAAAGACCTGCTCCAGTCCTATCCTTTAACCTTAAATTTTCATTGAAAAAGCATGAAAATCCTGACTATGAACGGTGACGCCTATCAAAATAGAGTCTATTTTATATAAAATTATATATAAAATACCTGTGGTTTTGCGTGCTAAAGTGTGGCGCGTGGCCGTGAACTGTTACCTATTGTAATCATGGGTTGCATACACACAAAAGAATTTGAATAGCAGCGGAACAGGGCTTTAACCACTTAACAGAAACGAAAATGATATCACAAGTTTAGTGTGGTTTGGACTTACCAGTAGCTGTATCCGAAAATATAATGTTAAACATTATTTGTTCTGTAAGTCTTCTTGGACTGAATTTGAAGATTTTCGGGCAAATTTTATGCACAACCCAACAAAAACTGTCATTGAACTAATAAATCACAACGACAATACATTGCCAGGCATGTAAAAAAAAACAACATTTTCTCAATTAGTGCATTTGCAGCAGTCAATTTCTCCAGCTGTCCGATTCCAACTACGCTTTCAGTGAAACATTATCCTCATCCGCCATAACTTTATAAATTTTAACACCATGACAGTTGTCTACTTGTGGCAGTAAGCACAATGCCAAACTTTATAATGCTGTCCGACTGGAGTATTACGTCATTGACACGTGATATGATATCCCATCCAGTCACAGTATACTGACACCGGGCTGACCAGTCCTAGTACTATCCTTTTATTGCTGAGCGCCAAGCGAGAATGCTACTATCGTTTTTTATCGTTTTAGCTAGTACCGATGTTTACGTCTTTAGTGTAACGCGGCCAGGGATCAAACTATCAACTTCCCGCACTCGAAGCGGACGCTTTACCACTATGCTACCGAGGCGGTTATACAAAACCTACCAAACACTTGTTTATGTAATTTTTGTGGTCACTAATGATGCTATATATGATAAAAGAACACCCGTAGACAGTCCAAGACGACCCAAAAATAAATCTAGCATCTAGTTATTATCAGGCATATTGATCAACATTAATGTAAAAGTAACCACAGAAAGTACAATTTTACAGTGGTGACTTTGACCTTGCCTTCGATTTTCTACTTATAAAAGCATAATTAAGGACGCTCGCTACAGTTTCGTAATTTTTTTCTCAATAATAAATTTTGATGAAGTGTTTTATATTAAAAGGTCATGTTATGATGTATTGAAAAATGAAATAAAAATACTAGGTCACCAGCCTTGTTTCAATTTAATTTGCCCCTAGATATGGTGCTATTATAAACATTTTTCAAAATTTCTGTAATCCTAAAATATATTTCCTTAAAATACAATAACCAGCATAAATTTGATTATCTAAGCATTTTTAGAACGGAAAACAATACACTGTATATCTATTTGAAACATGCTCAGAAAAATCAAAAGAACATGACTTTGTAAAGAAAGGAATACTTGTTCAGCAGACCCAAGTGCTATTTTTGCATATTTTTTTCAATGTTAAGTTGGTACTTCTGCTATTTTATCGAGTTTCACATAATAGAATTTAATCAAACTCTGCACATACGTTTGGTTATGTCTACCTAATCTAAAACAAAAAGAAAATTGATAGGTCACCATATTAGGTTTCGAATAAATCAAATTACAATGAGGTGGGGTGTGGCGGGCATTTATACAACGCAGGTTGGTACGAAATGCTCATTCAGTGTTTGAGGAAATGACTTAGAAATATATATAAAATTATAAAAACAGCAGATTTCATAATAAGCGGATTTTAAGGTGTTTCTGAAGCATTTTGATGGAATAGAACGATGAAAGTTTCCGCCTTTTTTTAAACAAAACCTGTAGTTTACGAATGTATGGTACGGGTACGGTACGGGATTAGAAACAGCTGTGACTGAATGCAGAGTTTGAGCGCTGGTATAAATAACAGACTCCAGTATATGTCGGATTGAAACAATTTGACCAAAAGTACTTTAAATGTATATATTTTGTAACCATGGTGATACTTACCCTTACATTTAGTCAGTATATTATACATTTTGTACATTAAATGCATGCGAACATACAGTAATTTGCGAAGTTTTGCCGTACGCGACATTAGATAATCACTTCCGGGCATGCGCAGAAGACCGCACCAAGTCTGCAGTGAGCTACATCGAAACAAAATTGGCACGGTGTTGGGGTAAATATCGACCCGTCCGGAAAAACTGTAGCGAGTGCCTTTAATACATGCGAAAAGCATTGCCGCGAAGACGTTAACTGCTGTTTTTTAGCTTACTTGTCACGCAGTCCGTCGTACGTCGTCCGTTGTGTGACAACAATTTCTAAAAAAAGTTTTCTTCTTCAAAACCACTGGGCATATTCACACCAAACGTCACAGGCATAATCCTTTATGGCCTCCTTTCAAAATTGCCCTAAAAATGAAATCCATGCAGAACTTTGATGGCAAAGGAAGGGACAAGTTTTAAGAAGCTTCTTGTCAAAAACCACAGTAGCTAGGACTTTGATATTTGGTATGTGACATCATCTAATGGTTCGCTACCAAGGTTATTCAAATTATCCCCTCGGGTCAAATATGGCATGGCTCCGCCCTGGGGGTCATACAGTTTACATAGACTTTTATAGGGAAAAAAATGAAAATCTTCTTGTCTAAAACCACAAGGCTTAGGGCTTTGATATTTGGTATGTAACATCATCTAGTGGTCCTCTACTAAGATTGTTCAAATTATCCCCATAAGGTTAAATATTGCCCTGCCCCGGTGGTTATATAGACTTGTATAGGAAAACAAGTCAAAATCTTCTTGTCTGAAACAACAAGACCTTGGCTTTGATATTTTACATGTAGCATTGCCTTATGGTCCTCTACCATGTTTGTTCAGATTATTACCTTGAGGTGAAAACAGGTCCTGCCTTAGGGCCCATAGCTTTATATATACTTATATAGGAAAATTTTAAAAATCTTCTTGTCTGAAACTAGAAAGCCTAGGCTTTTGATATTTTGTATGTTGCATTGCCTAGTGGTCCTCTACCAACATTCTCCAAATTATGCCCCTTAGTTGAAAAGAGACCCCACCCAGGGTGCCCAAATTGTAAATAGACTTAAGTAGTATTTTTTTCGTCCGAGGCCTTTGATATTTGGTTTGTATCATTGCCTAGTTGACTTTTAACAAGATTGTTCGAATTATGCTCCTGAGATGAAAAGAGGTCCCGTTCCGGGGGTCACTTGTTATATAAGTTATATAGGAAAAAATACTTAAAATTTTTCAGTCTAAATTTCCTAGACTGTTTAATTATAATTACCTGAATATCCCAAGTGATTAGGGGTCACTTGACTGTGACCTTGACGTACTGACCTTCTTTCTTGTTTTTGTTTAACATACAGCCTTGAAATTGGAATAACATTGACCATGAATGTGACGTACTGACCTACTTTTTTTTTTTTTTAAAGATACAGCTTTGTACTGTGGATGACACCGATCTTAAAACCTACTCACCTACTTTCTTCTTGTTTTACGATACAGCCTTGAAATTTGGATGATATGTACAGTTTTGCACATTGATTTTAAAGCTGACTTTCAGTGACCATGAGTGTGACCTACTGAAATACTTTCTTGATATTTTAGCATCAGTTTGACATTTAATACATGTAGTTCATATTACTAAGGTGAGCGTTCCAGGGTCATAATGTGTTGTTGTTGTTTTTTTTTTTTGTTTTTTCTTTGTTCTGTTTCTTTTGTTGTTGTTTTTTTTAATTTCATACCCGCATTATCATTTTGTATTGAGCTCAGCCGTTAAAAACACTTTTCATTTTGTCGATGATAATAATTCGCGTGATTATTTAAGCCTTATGTATGAAATAATTTCAGTTTGTAAGTTTTCCGATGTTAAGACTGTCGTTGGTTTAAATAAGGTGGCTGATTTAGGACATTTCATTATGCTGAGTTGGCTTGCGCGTGGTTTATGTAATACGTTTCTTTGTGCCGTCCTACCGAACATGCAAACGCGCCATAACGAAATTTTAAGTTTTGAGTGTTGTTTTGGTGCGCGCGCGAACGCGACAAAACGAAACTGACAACGCGACATAAAGAAACAAAGAACGCGACCGAAGCAAATATCAAATTTCATATTTAACAGAGAGCTTGAGGAAAAGATCCTATTATCCTGCTCGAAATTCGAACTTTACGGTAACAGCACTAAATGTCACATATGTGATGGAATCTAAAGCCTTTTCTTTACATCAAAACGACATGCTGAACATAATTTAGCACTGAAAAATCCGCCAAAAGAATATTTCAGCTAACTGGAAAAACATGATCACATATCTTTTTTTCTAAAGAAATTGGAAAAGGGGCCATTAATTTCCTTTTTTAAGGATGTACGAGCGCCTTTTTTCAGGATATCCGCCATTTCAGAAAGAATTTCTTTTTACAAATTTTACGCCGAAGATAAATGCTAAATAGTCGAAATATGAATATAATGTACCATTTAATCAAACAAATTCTACTTGTTGTGAAACAAATCAACCTTATTTTGGACGGCATTTGCCGCAGTCTGATTTAAGCTGCCGAATGGCGTGAATTTCAAATATCCTTTTATTTAGATCAGGCTTAGTTCTGATTTTTTTCTGACTGATATAGATATAGTTTTTCAACATAACACTTTATTTTATGAAGGAAGCATAACACAAAACGAAAAGTACATGAAATGTCAATATTCACCTGTTTTTTTTTGTTGTTGTTTTTTCTAAAATGAATATTTTAGATGCATTGTGAATACAATTTTTCTTTTTCCCGTTCGGAAGCATTTTTGTTATCAAAGCAGCAAAATAATTTTAAAATCTTAAAATTTATTTGCTTTTGTAGATTTCGATACGTTTATTTTCCATTGGAAATCATGTAAAAGACATTTGTAAGTGTCATTGATGCTTATATAATACTAATCAGCTTGTATTCATAGTTACCTGTAAGACCTGAAAACCCTGTAACATTTATTGGGATATTATATGTGCATTATTTCAATTTTACTTAATTTCAGAATCGACTGGTGAAAAAAACCTATGAAATCAAAACGAGTGCGATGTGCTTTTTCTGCTCTTATGTTAGAAACTAATGGTCTTCTAGCTCATAGATTATGATAGAATTCTTAATTGTAGGGACAAATTGATCCTACAATCTTAAGCAAACGTGACGAATTGCAAATGACGTCACGAAGTAATCGGCTTCCCGGAGGCATTTCCGGTGAATTACTATGTTCTTTTCTATTAGAAATGTCGAAGGTTTCAAAATCATTCGGTTACAATAAATTAGTGTACATAAGTCTAAGTGGTAAAGTTTCATAAGAATCGGCATATAGTGTGTAAAATCCAATGATTGTGTATAAACGGAAGTGGGAGAAGCCTAATATTAAATAATGGCTGTATTTTGCAACAAAATGTCTTAAGACACATTTCTTATCATTTACAATGGTTACAAAATGTAGTTTCCTTTAAGAAGTACTCAATGTAGATAATTACCTAGACAATGCAAAACCTTCTTTTATATTTGAATTGATAACTACAGGTCTTTGAAATTTAACTGTAGAAATTGTATTTGAATATAATGTAAACTTTGACTCAAGTCACTTGATGTAAACAAAACACATGTGCCAAAAATGTATATATCGACTTTGGTGTTAGATGTTAGCAGGTAGACATACCTGTGGTTAGTTTGTCAGTGGATTCTTATGAGCAATGACCACCGAACTATATGATTGAATGTACTTTTCTGAAGTCTTTTATGAAGCCTAACTCCAATTGTGTCCCATATAGGTTGGTGAGTTTGGATACCGGTTTCTCACTAAATCAAAAACACAGTTTGGCATAATCCCACGTACTGTCCAACAAAGTTTCATCTTCATCCTGACCTATAACGTTTTTTTATTAATATGTTGATATGCATGAAGCACCATACTCCAGAATCCGATAAAAACTTTCAAAATGTTCCAGAATCCGATAAAAACGTTCAAAATGTTTTGTAGATTTACGGAGAGCAGAATTTCATGGGTGAGGATTTACACCAGGTCAAAGCAAATATTGCTGATGCGACGTAACACATAGACCTAAACAGCAATGTAGAAACATAATGTTACTATATGGTGCTGCAGTTGAGCATTGCCAAATTGAGCATTTCCGTTTTTAGCATTGCCATCTTGACCTATTTCGTCTGTAACTTGGACTGTCATTGTCATCTAAATTCTTTCTTTATTTAAGCACTGAACTGAAGTCACAATACTGTACAACATTTTGGTCATCCTATCTATCAGGTGTTCGATTATCTTTATTTATGACCATCCAGATGAAACAATACAATCATTTCAACCCCAATCACCCAAAAAAAGTACAACACTGCCAATAATTGTTCTTCTGTAATATATACTGTCACTTCAGGACATAGCAAAAGGTTCATATATTTGGAACTTATACATAACAGGCCAATACCATATTCTAACACGATCCGATTCATTTTCCTATTAAACAAAGAAGGCTGAAAACAGTGAATTATTATACAACAAATCACTGTTCTGACGTCACAATTATTACGTCATAGCATCAAACGGCATAGCGGCGCGCTGAAAAAAAAAATCAATTGAAAACGGGCAAATATTTTATAAATGACGCCAAGGATGTACTTAAAAATTCTTAGTAACGTGTTAGAATCGAAATAATATATCTCATTTAGTGATTTGCTCTTGAATAAATCATTGTTTGTCGTTCAAAGGCGTATTATTTTGTCGCATCTGAACTCCAAACAATGATTTATTCAACAACAAATCACTGGATGGGATATATTATTTCTTAAATAGAGGATATTACTTGAGTGTCTTGTCATATTGAATTTATTAAACGAGTTGAATAAAATAATAAAATGCGAGGCTCTGCCGAGCATTTTATCAATTTTATTCAACGAGTTTAATAAATTCAATGTGGAAAGTCACAAATGTAATATTCTTTTTATCACATGTTAGCCTTTCTTGTCGAAACATCTAAAATCGACTTTATTTTACTATATAAGCAATACAATTTGACTGACGTCGCCTATGGTATAAATGACGTCGACGTCAAAGCTTTATTACACTAGTGTATTATCATTTTTATTTAATGGCTTTATTACACTCCCGCAACGCCAAACATGTGATAAGTAAATGTAATAACGGTAAAAGGCTGGATTACTGGAGTGTTTTATATAAAATTGAAAATACCTATCTCTACTGTTTTAAATGTTTATCACAATTATTTTCTTGATATTCTATTTCCGTCTCAATCTAAATATTCTATAATGTTATTTTAGTATAGAATTTTCCGAGTTATAATTTTTATGCCCCAGCATCTACTGATGCGGGAGCGTTGGACCGTTTCGTCTAGCATCAATACCCCTTACAAGAATTAATTGATACTAATACAGATGTAAACTGTGACCATTCCTCATCTTCAAACATCACCTGACTTTACATTGACCTTGACCTTGACCTTCTGACTCTCTGATCTGTTCATTATGAACAGTAACTCGGTGTCGAAGGTTATCTCCTGTTCCGCCTATATACTCCAGCCCGCAGCCCCTGCATTTCATAACATAAAACCATATTTTTCACAGTACATAATGCACTAAATCTTGATTTGAATACTTTCCGATTGTTGAAAGAAAATTCGTTTCCTTCGTGTATATATCTCCAGAGAACGCAGTTTGGTCTTTTACAATTTCTGATGCTAGGTACGGTTGGCTGATCAAATTCAATGGGTGTCGTTTACTTTTAATGAATTTGAATTGATTGAATATTTCCCTGAGTCTGTTGTCTGACTTTAAAACAGGGAGATTATTCATTATAACAGTGAACATTTCAGGATTGTGAGGATTGAAAGTGGAAACGTAAGGAATGATATTATCGTCTGTCCTCCTCTCCTTGTTGAATCTTAGTTCAGTTTTATCAATTGACAGAGCTTTAGCTATTCCTACGTCGATTATTGTTTCAGGGTACTGCTGGTGAAGAAGGACATCTTTTAATTCAACGAGTCGTTCATGTAATACCTCGTCTCTTGAAATCTCCTGGCCATACAGAATGGAATATTAAGCTTTGTTTGCTTCGGGTGACATGACGTAAAAAGTAGATATTGTTTGCTGTCCGTAGGTTTATAAAATATGTCTGTTTCTAATTTTCTTATCCACACCCTTTACAAGAATGTCTAAAAATGGAAGCTGTTCATGGCTACAGTCATGTGTAAATCGGATGTCTATATGAAAAGTTTTGAGAATTGTAGTTAACCTTCCTAAATTAGCTTTTGCTCTGGTCCATAACAAAAATATGTTATCAAGAAAACGTTTCCAGTTGGCCATAAATTCTACAGCAAATGAATATCCAAACTGTCTTTCTACTATTCCATACAGTTTTTGCTCTAAATGCCCCAGGACTAGCGTTGCATAAATTGGTGCCACTTTTGTGCACCCTTGCGCTTTCTATAATAATTACCATTGAAATAAAATGTGTTATTTTCTAAAATAGGTTTGATGCAGTCAATAACAAACGATTTTTAATTCGGTTCGGTAGTTCTTCTGGGAAGTTGTCAAGCCAGAACTGCACTGCCTTTATTCCTAAGTCTTGTGGAATATTAGAATGTAACGTCTGTACATCATATGAGACGAGAAATGGACGACCTTCAACGATTTCTTGCAAATGGTTTAAAAAATCGTTACTATCTTGTAAACGGTTGTAGAAGGATATCTAACAAATTGCTAAGTCTGTGCGTTTGACATGACGGACCTGAAACAATGGGTCTTAACTTCAAATCATCAACATCCTTGACTTCTACATGATCGGAATTGCTCCTACTACATACCCTGCTTATTTGTGCACTGTTATGTACTTTTGGAAGGCCATAAAAGTTTCTCTCTTTCACTTCAAAATTCCTGAAATAATCATCCTCCATGTCGGTCAGACACGTAGAATACTTCTTCAAAAAATTATTGTATTTAATCCGATCAGTATTCAGAGGAGGGACGGCTGTTATTTTTTCATAATAATCTGTATCATTAACAATATTATATAACAATGATTTAAGCCATCTGTTTATAGTGGTGCGTGTCCATAATTACAACAGCCCCGCCTTTATCTGCGTCCTTAATTATTTTTAACTGATCATTTTTCAATCGTTCCATAGCATCTCGTTCTCTTTTACCGATGTTAGTCTTTACAGTTTCTGGATTTTGATTCAAGGGGAATTTCAATATTTTTTCAACGAATATATCCAAAACATCATCTCTGTTTTCTGGAGGTGTAAAATCTAATTTAATCTTTACAATAGATTTATCCCGATCGTTTTCTACATCATGAAAGCACTTCACTAATCTAACTTTACGTGTAAATTCATGGAGGTCGCCTTTTAGTTCTTCAATATTAGATTTGACTGGAGTAAATTTTAAACCACTTTTCAAAAGTTTCATTTCATTTTCGCTTATTAACGAGAAGTTAAATTTATTACCTTAACATCTTGTTTGTTACATTGACCATCTGTTACATTACCTGCCACGGATCGGTCACCTGTCCTAAAAACGAGCCTTATCATATGTAGTGTTAGATTGATTTCGGTTTGGCCTGTTGGAATATCTGTTTCGAATATTTTGTGCCAAATAACTATTTTTTTTATTGTTGTATATTTCTGTTTCTGGATACTTGGTTGCCAGGGTAGGTAACAGTTTCCCTCTGATGCTAATTATTGGGTCCCCGATAAAAAATTCTGTTGTCTCGGTCGAGGTCCTCGACTAACGGCGCTCGCATAATTCCTGTTATCTTTAAAACTGGGCGTGAAATCTTGATTTTCACGATCGCTACTTTGCCCGGGAAGGATGACGGAAACTCGATCGTTTTGTTCATCTTCGCGTAAGACTTGAAGTTGTTCTTCCTTGATGAGTAGGTTTTTTCCGTCATAGTTTGATTTAAACGCATTTTCATAATTTATTGCCCATTAGCCAGTTGTTTTATCCCATAAGTGAAACAGCTTCTTCTTTCTTTGCTTTTTCCTTCCATGATTTTGCCAGTGCTGTCTTTTTAACGCCGCTTTACTTTTGTTCAAAAAGTGAAAACATCTCCTCATCAATATAACTCTGTGGGCGACGACTTTCCGACCTTAATGCCAGCAACTCTTGTTCAGTTCTGAAATTAGAACTTGTCTTTCCCTTATTTTTCGTTGGTCTTCCGGTTCGCCATTGATTAAATGCATTGGCGTGAGTTCCTCCATTCTTCATAAATCTTAGATAATTTGTCATTTCTTGTTTGTTGTCAAAATTCCTGCCTACGTTCCGCTAACTTTTAATGCCAAATGGTTCCGATATTTTCCTTCAACTTAATGCCTTCTCTTTCAAGATTAAATTCAGATGACTCTAAAAGGAGTGGCTGTTGTTTTTTGTGACTTCTACTAACTCTTTGAGAGCTTTTACAGTGTCAGCTGGAATGTTTCATCGCTAGATGACTGTCCGTTGTTGGTGGCCTGGCTTGTCGTTTCCAGATTTTCATTTACGGTTTTCGAGTATTTAGTACTGTTACCTGATATTTTGTTTAAAAACTTCAGAACTTCATCAAGTTTATCCACTTGGTCATTAAAATCCGCTGTTTTTGATTCGGTGATTGTTACTTCGATGTCCTCATTTATTGGAGTTTTCCTCGGAGTAGGCATTCTTCCTACAGTGTTGCGAATATATATACACAAAGTAAAGAAAGAAAGAGTCTATATATTATCGTGAATTTAATTTCTTTGTAATTGATCACAAAATAAATAGATAAATAGAGTTAGTCATTCGAGCGATTTCGCTATTTCCGCGCGTTAAAATGGATACATAAAGAACTTGAATTGTATGGAGGCAAACAAATATAATACAACTTTAGAAAATTTAAAAAAGCCCTCATATAATGTATCATCATGTTCGAGTAAACATTATTTATTTTACTACATATTCTACGACTGCGAAATATTTCGATTGTTTAGTGAGTAGTCGGAAACCCCGATTTCGAAAAAAATGCATCCTCTGTGAATAACCGTGGGGAAACAGAGTTATATTTGTTATACGGAGGTTGTTACTCTGAAAAGGTTGCTTTATTTAGAAACTTGGCCAGATAGAAAAGCCATCTTTTGCAAAGAATTTTAAGCTCTCCAGGCATGTGTGTAAAGAAAAGTCATAACAGCGGTTGTGACTGAAACTCGCTGTAATTCAACAGCGGTTGAATGTTAAAACATGTGTAATTCTATGTTGCCATTATGTGCAACTCAAAAATCGTAACTTTGTACGGAGAACTGGAGGCTCAAACTTGCAACCCCTGCTTTATACACCATTTTAATGACATTTTTAAAAGAAAATATGATGAGAAACACGCACATCGATTCTTGTTGAATGCAAAGAACGACGTCTGAAAACCGTCTGACGGACGTGAAATCACCGTTCATAAAAAGGACATCAATGGTCGTGTTTGAAGGTTTGCAAAGAAAAAAAGTTATAGAAATATCAAAAAGGTAAAATACGCGTTCTATGAGGAATATGCTGAATTTTATGTTAAACAAAATGTCGAAACTGAACCCAATGTATGTTGTACGTGGCGATTTAATAAAAGAACATTGTGTCTGAAATCAATAGTCCTCCACCTCTGAATTAAGTGGGGAAGTTGGCAGTTACTTGCGGAGAACAGCTTTGTACTGGTACAGAATCCAGAAACTGTGGCTAAATAAACTGCCTGCAATTACAATGACTGAAGTACTGTTGACGGCGTTAAAACCCAAAACAAACAAGTATGTATGTAGTAAAACATGAATAGTGAAAATGATTGTACAGGAATACTTCCAAGTGCACATTATTAAAGCATGGAATTCTTTATCCGAAAAGATTGCATCACTGCAATCAGTAACTCTGGAACATTTGTTATTTAACAAAAGAAACTTCAAATATCCATGAGACTTCACAACTGACTATTCCATTCATTTATCCCTTTTAACCTGTCCAGCTGTCCAGTACAACTATATGAATTCCGGCTACTGGTTTATTTTTAGTCTGTCAATCAGGGCTGTTATATTTCGATCTTCTCAGATCTTTCAGCACGACTTCTATGTTGTGTTATTAGTACTGTTTAGTTTCTCAGCTTGAACATTCCGGTCTTGGTGTTACCAATATTCCCGCTTTCATACCTTTGGGTATTGTATCATCAACCCTTGATAATGGTGCCTGCTTTTTAATTTTGTCTTTTGAAAATTCCTGTGATATGCAGGCTCCATAACCCCCGGTCCTCTTTCCAAATTCCAGTTTGATTAATTCTGCCAATTGTTTTCTCGCTTAGGGCAAACCTATTATTTTAACTGGGGACCATACGCCGCTTTTCATGGAATTACACAGTCACTAGTGTATCATTGGAGGTTCAATGTGCACCGCCGTATGAACAATTTTTTGGATATCTCTAAATTGTTTTTGTACTAGTAGCATGTGTAAATGTTAAAATCAGCCTAAACCACCAGTCCAATTTTGATGAAACTTCACAGGAATGTTCCTTGCATGATCTTCATTGATATCTAGTCAAGGAAATGAATTCCATACAGGCATCTGGTTCCCATGGAAACCGAAAGGAAAAAACTTTAAAGATCTTCTTGTCCAAAACCACAATAGCTAGGGCTTCTATATTTGGTATGTGACATCAAATGGTTCTCTACCAAGTTCGTTCAAATTATCCTCCTAGGGTCAAATATTACTCCGGTCCGGGGATCACATGGTTTATATTGACTTATATAGAAAAACACATTTGAAAATCTTCTTGTCAAAAAAAACACAGGGCATAGGGCTTTGATGTTAGGTATGTGACATCATCTAGTGGTCCTCTACCAAGATCGTTCAAATTATGCCTCTGTGGTGAAAAGAGGCCCCGCCAACGGGGTCTTAAGTGTTACATAGACATGTACATGAATGAAATAAACAAGAGAGCCAAGATGGCTCTAGGTCGCTTACCTCAGAAATACCCATAACAGTGTTAACAAGTTCAGTGTTAACATGTTTGACCTAGTAATTTTATGGACACAAATATTCAGGCCAATTTTCATTGGAATTGGACCAAAAAAAATGTGGTCTCTTCAGTTTAAAAAAGTAGGTCGTTTGATATGACATAGTGACTTGGTTTTTCACCTCAGACGACTTATATTCAAACGTGACCTAGATTTCATCAAGGCAATCGTTCTGACCACATTTCGTGAAGATCAGTTGAAAAATACAGCCTCTATGGCATACACAAGGTTTTCCTTTGATTTGACCAAGTGACCCACATTTTAACCCCAGATGATCCATATTCAAACTCGACCTAGATTTCATCAAGGCAACCATTCTGACCAAGGTTTATGAAGATCAATTGAAAAATACCTGTGTATAATGTGTATGCGATAGAATAGAAATATAAACTTGGAAATTGGAAAACGGGGGGAAGCCTTCTAAATAATATTAATGCCTAAATACCCCACAAACTTGAGTGATGACTTAGCAAAAGAAATTTATTAACTAATTGAAAGGAAATTTCCAAAACACTGAGTTATACCTTGCAATATTGATGAAATTTGGTCAGCCGACCTGGTTGACATGCAAGCGTTTTCGAAGGACAATTAAAGTATAAAGTACCAATTAACTATTAACTGTTATATATAGATTATTTAAGCAAATATCTATTTCCACAAATTGTATATACAAACATGAGTACTATATTCAAATTAACAAAGTTTGATAAAAAGACATACATCAATCAAAATAGTACAAACAAACAAAGAAAATTTTAATCGAATGGATTGGAAAACAAGCTACTTAAAACTTATATGAATTCCGCTCCATAAGAAAAACAGAGGTTAGATGAAGAGTGGTAACTAGGCTGTGTAAGTATGTATATCATTTTGTATTAATCGGAATATGAATGTGAAAAGTATATGTATAATACAATGTTTTTGTGTGGTTTATTTTGTGTGTGTGCGTGTGTGCGTGCGTGCGTGTGTGTGTGTGTGTTTTAATGATGAGTGAAGAATTTACGTGCATGTTTATGCTATTGTCTCTCGTCGTCGTTTGGGGGTGGGAGAGGGGAGATGTTGATTGTCGCAGCTTATGTATTGAATCTATTTGTTGAGATGATAAATCGTTGTACGTCAGTGAATAGAGAAATATTATGTTGATAAGATAGATGTTCATCACCATACAGTAGATTGTTGTTAGAACGCTTGTGTTATTTCTTTAAACAATAAGACTGAATAAACTTATACAGAGGCATTTGAAAAAGTAGTCCAAAAGAAAGAATTCCTTTTATTTTATGTTTTCCAGGGAATTATAGAGTTTTCTTAGTGAAATAAAAGTGATTATCCACAGTTTTGATACAATAGATTATCATTTCTTTTTTTTTCACTGTTTTTGCCGAACAAGTTCCTGTCCTCTATCGCAATTGAAATCAAATTGTATATCGAGCGTTATGAATACCGGGGACCATAATGACAAGTTACGGCCGTGGTAATGATTGACCTTAGTTCTTCTGTTAATACTATTGATATTCCAACTGGTTTGAAAATTCTGAAATTTGATTTTGGCCTCACGCCGTTGAAATGGGTAGAATTGTATCTACCAAAGAGACAAATGAATGTCATCATTACCAATGCATCATTTGAGACTGAGTCAATGCATTATGGTGTCCTTCAAGGTTCCTGTGCAGGCCCAGTGATATTTACAATGTACATTACTGCCCTGATGAAAGTTGATCATAAGTATTCTGCAGAACTCTATGGATAGGCTGACGATCATAAACTCGCTTTTAGAATCCAAGCAGGCAACATGCAAGATGAGTCAAATGTCTTAAACCAAGTCCGTAGCTGCCTAGATGACATTATTACGTATGTGACGAAATTCAGACTGAAGATGAATAATTCAAAAACGGAAATTATTATCTATGGAACTAAGAATCAGCTAGCTAAAGTTAAATTCAAGAGTGTAAATGTAGGTGGTTATTAAGTGAACTGTATTGATTATTTAAGAGATTTTGGTGTGTGTATGGAACATACTTTGACTTTGGACTTTCACATAAAAAAGAAATGTCAAATTGCATATGGCCAGCTGAAGATTCTGAAGGGAATTCGAAAACACCTGTCACAAAAATCAACATAAATTCTAGCGCATGATTTAATTCATTCTCATATTGATTCCTACAATGGTCTTTTTACCGACATACCAGCAAATCAGATTGAAAACCTTCAAAAAGTCCATTTAATGAACCAATTACTAACATCTTGAAACAACTACATTGGCTCCCTGTAAAGGCAAGAGTGGTGTTCAAAGTTCTAGTGTTAATTTTTCGAGTTAATCAGGGGACTGCTCCATCTTATCTTAGTGAATTTCTTCATCCTGTTCACAGTACTATATACATACAATACAAGATCATCTAATGAAATAACCTTGGCTATACCAAGAACAAGAACAATATTTGCAGATAGATAATTGCGCGTAATTGGTCCAAAATGGTGGAATGCCCATCCAAGAGACTTAAAAGGAATCAAAGGTGAAAATAATTTCAGATGTAAACTTAAAACTCACCTTTCTGAAAAGTTTTTCAAGTGACTTTACAAATAAAAAGCAGGACAATAATGTCACATTGTCAGAATTCTAAAGTGTAATTTGTACTTGTAATGGTACTATGACAGGGCCTTTTTTGGAAATTGACGATCTAGTGATATGCAAATACTGTAAATAAATTGGATTTGATATTATTGTAATTAATTTTTCTTAAATTATTTAATATGTTTTTAAATAAATTTAAGTTATACATTTTAAGGGAATTGTAAAGCGCAAAAGTAATAGAAAGAGCATTGAAACTCGAGGGTAAACGATTTGTACGAGGGGGCGTAGCCGAGAGTTTTAATGTTCTTTCTGTTTTGTATCATAGCCATCCATATATGGTAGTTCAGTAGGCGTTTCACATTGCCATATACAGCGGTTCAGTGAGTACTTCAAATCCTTGCTTTACAAATGTGTAAAGCCCAGGTAAATTAAACCAATGGGAGAGCAGAAAATCAACAAAATACATGTTCCTGGCATACTTTCCTATCCAACAGTGCGGTAACTAGCGTGCGGGTATTTAATACCAGCACACTTTCAGTTACTGCATCCTACATATATATATTTCTGAGAGAGAATGGGGAATCTTTAAGACAATAACTTATAAAGATCGGAAATGCATATAGATATTAGATTAATTCAATATTCTTAACTCTGAACTCAGAACTTTAAAAGTTATAAAATAAATGTTGTATTAAAAGTAACATTTCAAAAGTTTTGCCGGTATAGCCAGTATTACCAGTCACTCACTCGAACCCATATCGGTGACGGACAAGTGATTCGAAGTCAAAGACCTTAACCACTCGGCCACGGAGGCCCCTTCTATTTGAAATGATTTTTTAATTGTATAAAGTCGACAACTCAAGGTCTTAAATAACGTATTTTTACTACTACTTTTCATGGCTTAGAATAAACGTATACAGCGTAGCGTTTACAGCGTAAACGTTTCAAAAATAGAAATGTAGAAGCCTATACGTCAAATGATAAGCGTTTAGAGTGTAAACATTATTGAAAACATGTCTTAGAATAAGCTTTGCAATACAAACATTACTAAAAAGAAAGCGGAAGCCCAGTTGTCAACTGAATAAAATCGTGAAAGCATAAAATGCAACTAAACAGAATAATAGCAGACTCATTTCGACATATTATCTCTAGCGTTCGACATCTTATCTCGTGTGCACGACATCTTATCTCGTGCGCACGACATCTTATCTCGAGCGCACGACGTACCATCTCGAGCACTCGACATTGTCAGAATGTTTGTCTTGATAAAATCTAATCTAGATAAATATGGATCATCTCAGTTCAAAAACTAGGTCACCAGGTCAAATCAAAGTAAAACTGCGTGTGTGTGTGTGTGTGTGTGTGTATGTGTGTGTGTGTGTGTGTGTGTGCAATAGGCTCTGCATTTCTCATTGGATATTCGTTATATTTAATCAGAATGACCTTCTTGATAAAATCTAGGTCACATTTAAAAATGGGTCATCTGGGGTAAAAACGCTAGGTCATCTGGTCAATAAAAGAAAAACATTGTGTATGCAATAGGAGCTTCGTTTTTCATCTGTTTGCATAAAACTTGGTCAGAATGTTTGTCTCACTAAACTGTCCGATAAGTTTCTATTAAGGTTTTGACGGTTTAAAAGCTAAGTCATCAGGTCAAATAAAAAAAAAGAAGCTTGTTTAGACTCTGTGGCCGCAATTTTGGTTCAGTCATCATAATACTTACTCAGAATGTTTGTTATCATAAAGTCTTGAAAGATTGTGAATCTGGGTCAAATTGTGTTAAAAACTAGGTCACTAGTTTAAATCAAAGGAAAAGCTTGTTTATACTCTAGAGGCCAATCTTCACGAAACTTAGTCAAAATGTTTGATTTTATAAGCTCTTAAAGGAGGTCTTATCTGAGTCATGTAAGGTCCAAATTTAGAGCACTAGGTCAAATCAAAGAAAATGCTTGTTTACACTCAAGAGGCCATGTTTTTGGTTCAATCTTAATGAAAATTGGTCAGAGTGTTTGTTTCCAAAACGTCTCGAACGTGTTGAAAATTGGGTTAGGTTAGATTAAAAACTAGGTCACTAGGCCAAATCAAAGAAAAATCTAGTTGACACATTTTTCTTTCAGTCTTCATAAAACCTTGTCAGAATGTTCATCTCCTTGAATACTCGGATGAGTTTGAAACTGGGTCATGTGGTGTCACAAACTGGGTCAGTAGGCCAAACATGTATATACTGTTATGGTGTATTACTCAAGTGAGCGACCTATGGCCATCTTGGCCCTCTTGTTTAATATTCGCTTTCTGTTTCATTTAGACTGGAGTTCAAAGGTCAGGAGTCAAAGGTCAAAAGTGAAAGCTCTTATTCCAATACTACCTGTAGATAATAACGACTTTTTCGACGACATCGGCGCCATTTTCTATATGACGTAAATGGAAAATCAGAGTTAATTAATTGGCAGATTATTAAACAATATACGAGGTACCCTATCACACCTTACAATTATAAGAAACCATGGTATCAGCGATGTTTAAAATAATTTGTATCTAGCTTGTTTGTAATATTTCGATGCGGGTTACACGACGTTTTCGAGAAGTAAAGAATTACACGAGTCCGTTTAATATTACTCAATGTAAGCAATATTTCTAGTTGTATAATGACCAAATACACCTGACCACTTGTATTTTAATTGTTAGCATAAATTAAAAGCCCAGCACACAGTCCGTAAAAGAACCATGGCAATGTTTACGTAAATGCCATTACATACTCCCAGAAGGATAAATAAGACAAGATACCAGACTTGCAACACAAATTTTTATGACTTCTGAGAACGAAAGATATCTATCATTCGAACAGTTTAATGAAACCATTTCATTAATTTTAGACTGGCTTCAGTCGTTAGAGTCCTTTAAAATAGATATACCTGACATAAACTCCTCTCAAAATAATCTTTCTGAAAAACAAACAATATCTCTTATCTCTGACTCGTACAACTGTGATGGGCCTGGAATCAAAAAGGGGTTTCTTAGAAATAAAGAAATAATTAGTGTCAGTAACTTTATTATAGATTACTTGATCTTAACAGACTTTGCAAGTTTAAAGTTATTAGAACTATATAATTGCAATGAGCCAGTCTAAGTTTCTTAACAAGGTCAACTTGGTATTATGTAAGAATTAAACATATTGTGACACTGGTAGCGGTTGTCTGTAGCCATCGTATACTGATAAAACTTTTAAATGAGTCAAAAATGGTATATATTTTAGGGGCTAGAACCATCCGTCTATACTACAGAGGGTGTTATGTCTTTTATATAGCAGTAAAGCGACAGTCACTTATTAATTACAATTGTTTTTGAAAATCGGTTATATAGCCTTACTAAAATTTATATTTCATTCATCAGCTTAGTTTTTGTTTTTCTTTGTTCATTTCCAGATTCAGACAGAAGCCATGACAATAAGGCAGTGATTACCAGGTAAGTGGTTGACATTGATAGCTTTCTATTTCTTTGTTTTCTTATCATATTGATTATTTGTATCGTTATGCGATTTCGCAAGTGTGCTGTTCGTAAACCAGCTTTTCTAGCTTTCATTACTTTTAGGATTTACACATTAAGATATTAAGGTTGTATACTATATTTGTTGACATTTATTTGATGTTACTCAAAATGGCCGTCAAAAGTAAAATGGCCGCCAAAATATGAATACATAGTAGTGACTTATTTCATGAACCGACCCATCATAATATTGGTATTAATTAAGAACATATTGATCATGAATATGAAATTTAAATGGCAATAATTAACAAGAGTGCCAAGATGGTCCTAGGTCGCTCACCTGAGAAACACACCATAAAAGTGTAAACATGTTAGACCTAGTGATTTCATGGAAACAAATATTCTGGCTAATTGTCTTTAGGATTGGACCAAACATGTGGTTTCTTGAGTTTAAACAAGTATTTCTATATGATCTAGTAACCTAGTTTTTGGCCCCAGATGACCAAGATTCAAACTTGACCTGGATTTCATCAAGGCAATCATTCTGACCAATTTTTATGAAGATCAACTGAAAAATACAGCCTCTATTTCATACACAAGGTTTTTTTTTTATTTGACCAGTGACCCACTTTTTAACCCCTGATGACCCATATTCGAATTCGACCTAGATTTTTTTCAAGGCAATCATTCTGACCATAATTTATGAAGACCAATTGAAAAATACAGCTTATATCGCATACACAATGTTTTTCTTAGATTTGATCTAGTTTTTAAACCAGATGACCCATTTTCGCATTTGACCTAGGTTTTATCAAGTTAATCATTCTGACAAAATTTCATGACGATCAATTGAAAACTACAGCCTCTATTGCATACACAAGGTTTTTCATTGATTTGACCTTGTGACCTACCTTTTGACCCCAGCTAACCCATATTCAAACTAGACCTAGATTTTATAAAGGCAATTATTCTGACAAAAGTTTATAAAGATCAATTAAAAAATACAGCCTATATCGCATACAGAAGTTTTATCTTTAATTTGACCTAGTGACCTACTTTTTCACTCCAGATAACCCATACACAAACGTGATCTAGATTTTATCAAGACAATTATTCTGACCAAATTTCATGAAGATCAATTGAAAATTACAGCCTCTGTTGAATTAAGTTTTTCTTTGATTTGACCGAGTGACCTACTTTGTGATACCAGCTGACTCATGTTAAACTCAATCAAGATTTCATCAAGGCAATTATTCTGACAAAATTTTATGAAGATCAATTGAAAAATACAACCTCTATCGCAAAACAAGGTTTTAATTTGATTTGACAAAGTGAACTACCCTAGATGATCCATATACAAACTCGACCTAGATGTCATCAAGGCAACCATTCTGACCAAATTCCATGAAGATCAATTGAAAAATACAGCCTCTATCGCATACACAATGTTTTTCTTTGATTTGACCTAGTGACCTTGTTTATGATCCCACATGACCTTTATTCAAATTCAACCTAGATTTTATCAAGACAATCATACTGACCAAATTTCATGAAGATCAATTGAAAAGTAGAGACTATCAAAAATACACAAGGCCTTTTCTTTGATTTAACCTAGTGACCTAGTTTTTGACCCCAGATAACCCATATTCAAACTCAACCTAGATTTAATCAAGGCAATTATTCTCACTAAATTTCATGAAGATCAATTGAAAAATACAGCCTCTATCGCATACACAAGCTTAATGTTGACAGACGGCAAACGACAGACAGACGCCGGACATCGAGCGATCACAATAACTCACCTTAGCAAAACTTGCCATATCTATGGGAAAGATGCAAAATGATGCAAAACCAGCGTATTTTGCTTCAGACCTAACAAACTGTTTTATGTAATTTGTAAAGAAAATTGAGCACTCTATTTAACGAGATATATTCATATCAGATTCCTACCAAATTAATGTATATCTATGTACCTTGCAAATGCAAAGAGTATATGTTTAGTATCTAAGTTTATATGTTTATAAGCTGTTGCCATAATTACCACTACAGTGGCAAATAGCTATACGTAGCATTACTGCTTTTGCAAAGGAGGTAATATTTGCCTTTTCAAGAGCATGTGTGAATATATCTTCATCGCAAATTTACCATTTTCATTAGGCAAAACCACATAGGGGTTGACCACAAAATATTGTAATTATAGGTGTTTGCAGTTAATTATCCTAGTATTTGTTTTCAAACTATCAACATTTGACTGTTTTGAAAACTACTCTCTATATGCATAGTTTCGTGTTGATAAGATAGTGAGTGTATATGCATTTAAACAGCTAATGATCACTGATAGACATCATAAATTTGCCCGCTTAAATTAGTCGTGTTTCGACCACGTTGCACCTAATTACAGACGACGTTCACCTCTAAAATGCTTGAACGTAAACGGAGTATACTGAAAGTCACAATGAATAATTAAATATAAATTGATGGGTAATACCACGATCGAATTGATTATTACTCTGCATAGGCCTTTTTCAGGATGTCAAAAATATGTAGGGAGACAATAGACCACCCGACTAAGCTCAATGGGGGAGCGCAGACTACGGATCGCGGGGCTGTATGTTCAATCTCCATGACTATTTGATAAAATAAAAAGACATTGTGTCTGAAATCATTCGTCCTTCACCTCTATCTTATGAGGGGAAGTTGAAAGCTACTTGCAGAGAACAGGTTTGTACTGGTATAAAATCCAGGAACACTGATTAGGTTAACCGCTGTTATATAACAGAAGTACTGTTGAAAACGGCGTTTACCCCACCCCCACCCACCCCCCAAAAAAAGGATTTTTTTACCATTTCCTTTGTGTTTTCGGCAAAGGAACTTGCACTGAATAAAATTTCAGCGACTTTTGTATCTGTCGTGTGTTCTCATTCTCTTTGGATGGGGCGTTTTTGCCTGTAAAGGCACAAACACAAACCCTTGATAAATAAATTATCGAGATAAGAAAAACTTCAGGCGCGAGCCATCAATAATTTATTTCCAAGTGCAATTCAATAAATACAGCGCCGAAATACATAAATATGATATGGAAAGATGCAAGAATACATGACATAAATAATTACCTGTAAAGGCACAAAAACAAAACCTTGATAAATAAATCATCGAGACAAGAAACTTCAGGCGCGAGCCATCAAGAATCTATTTCCAAGTGCTAATGCGTACAGTTACATCCGGGAAAAATTTAAAAAAAGAGACTCGGCATGCAAATCTTGTTAAAGCCTTTAACTAACTGGTAAGTGATAGGAAATGTAATTGCTAGATGAATGCATGAAATGAAAATGGTATAGGAATTCATATGGGATCGGGCTGTATGGAAATAATGCAAAATAAGAACACATAAAGACATTTCATACAATATATACACGGAACGAGGACAATACAAAATATAGACAAAATGCTGGTATTCAGTGGTTTTGGAAAACATACGCAATGTTATACATTTACATAAGACAAATCACTAAGATCAGACCATTTAGACTAGAATGTTAGTAGTCAATAGCGATTAACTAGCACAAAATGCACTCGGTGACCCCACTACATACGTCCATTGAATGATGCAATAATGTCGCCATTTTGAAATCGGTCGGGCGTGGAGTGAACGGTGCATTATAAACCAGCATGCAGATGGGACACTTCGGGCGTATTTTGTTTCTGATGATTTGTAAATTGGCAACCTATATAGTACTAAAACTTACACGGATGAAAGTTAATGTGCGCTAAAATCTTAATTTCAATAGGATTCTAATGTCTGACATTGCTACTGTCTTTCATATTCAGTACGATAATACGTTTATACATCTCTTAACCTGTACCACAGTTGAATCAGAGTATATATTGGCCTTCATACACTGAACGCCTGAAGTTAAGCTTTTCTTTCAGCTAGAAACAACAAGTCAAACAATATTGAGTTCTATATTTTATTATGTCTCCCACCACACAGGGGTGTGGGAGACATATTGATTTACTCCAGTCTGTGAATCCGTGTGTGTGTGTGTGTGTGTGAACGCTGCCAACTGGGTAATTTCGTATGAATACACACCAACGTACTGGGGATACGCCTCGAACCGGGGAATTCCCCAGTTCATTTTAACAATACCACGTTATTCCTGACCTTCAAATTAGTCATATCTCGAAATTTGAGCTGATTCTGAGTGATAGAAATTTATTCCCCGATACGCCGGTGTAATGAAGTATTCTGACCCCCATAGAATAACGACCCGCCGGTCATTATTCTATAGAAAATGTGACTCCTTTCCTGTAAAATATTGACTCCCCTTATAAAAAACTGACTCCCTTTAAAAACTGTATAGAATAACGACCCCCCGGTCATTATTCTATAGAAAACTGACCCCTGCAAGTAAAATACTGACTCCCTAAAGATGACTCCCTTCGAATCTCAAAGAATAACGACCCCGGTTATTATTCTATAGAAAAAGTGACTCCTTCCATGTAAATTACTCACTGCCGAAATTACTACATTCGAACTCTCATACAATATCGATTCCCGGACATTATTCTATTTAAGAAAGTTACTCTTTCCGTGTAAAACACCGGCTCCTAAAAAGACTTTCGACGATAATATCTATTAAAATTTATCCCCACCAAACCTAACGGAAATTTTACTAGATCTACAACTCTAATACCCTCCATTGCCAACAGTTAACATTTTGATTGTACTACTACAACTGGTACCGCTACTTCTATTGCTATTACTACATGTTCTTTTTCTTCTACTACTACTACTACTACTACTTCTACTACTACTACTACAACTGCTACTACTGATACTACTATACCTGCTTCCACTAATACGTCTTGTACATCTACCTCTTCTTCTCCTGCTGCTGTTATTGCTGTCACTTATTCCTCTGCTGCTGCTGCTGCTGCTGCTGCTGCTACTGCAACTGCCACTACCACTGCCACTACTACTTCTACTACTTTCTATTGTTGCCGCTACCGTACTTTACTGCCACTGCTAAGTATTGCAACTTCTATTAATACTATGTTCTATGCTAGCAGTTTCTTGTGCAGTTTTCTTCTGAAGAATTCCTTCATACCGAAGTTTGCAGGGATTATTGACACTGGTGTGTTTTGTGAACGTATTGTGAATTGTTAGTTTCCTGAAAAAAATGTATACACCAAGATACAGCGTCTAGAAATAGAATCCTTTTCCCGTTGCGGAATGCTCTGATTTCTGTGTCAAGTGATGGTATCTGGGGCTAATGGTCAAACGGACGGACGGACGGACAAGGGCAAATCTATATGCCCCCTCCCCCGAGTGGGGGCATAAAATGCAGCAATTAGACCTTAGATACATGAGTTATCACTAAATTTGACCAAATGACCGGGGGTCGTTTTTTTATGGGAGTCAATATTCTTCGTGAGGTTCAGTTTACTTCACGAGGGGGAGTCATAGTACTATGATCTGGAAGTCATAATACTATGACCGGAGGTCACTTTTTCTATAGAATAATGACCGGGGGGTCATTATTCTATGGGTGTCGAAATACTTCATTACACCGGTTCTGGTCATACACATATCTCACACACAATCAGAATTTTACAACGGTGTGTATATTTCGCCATTTACTGCAGTTCCCCAGTTTACCTGTATACAGCTCGTAGTACATACACACAAAGGTTTAAATTATTTTCACTAATTTAACATAATGCTTTCGTCATTATAAGCTTATGAGTGAAAAGAGTATATTGATTAATTCATCAATTACCTATTAAATATCTGTTTACGTTCACAAGACAGTATTATATATTTATGTTACCGCATATCTTTTCCGGCTTATTGTGTTATGCGCTTTTATTGCTAAGTTAATGACTTGATTTGACAATACAAATGTTAAACTGAGAATATTATAATACACAGGAACACTACTCTAAATATACATTATATATATATTCATCGCATTTAACAACCTTTCAACTTCAGGCGCGGTGCTGAAATATACAAATGTACTAATTCCTTTTGAATTACCGTGCTGCATTTGAAAAAATAAATGTAGTATTACCTCCAAAGATGTTCAATTATTCAGCCCATAATGCAATTAACCTGTGTAAATTCAACAGTAATTAATACAGCAAAGCCAGAGAATTTTAATACAGTTTCGTTATATGTAAAAAAAAAACGAAACAACAACATTTGTACATTAACTTATTGATATTATTTACTATACATTAAAGAAATGCATATGAGGATCTGACTCCAGTACGTTTAAAGTACTGATTAAGAACACGTGAAAATAATAAAACCTATATCATACAGTAGCTAACTTATGCAATTATCTTAACACAGGATTTTCATGCTATTTTCCCTCTGATTTTGTTCAGCAATCGCAATGTGTTGAAATGTATGATGTAAAAATGTCCCAAAAGTAAAAAAGATACTAATACTTTTCAAAAACCTGTGCTGCATTTGAAACAGCATTTGTTATGTCATTACCTCCTACGATGTTTATACATGAATAAGCAGCTGTCAACTTCTTACGCAATTATCTACGTATGTTGAAGAGTAGTGAATACTACAAAGCCGAAATAGTTTAATACAGTTTTATTTTATTAAGTATTTGTCAAATTTAGAGACCACATTAATCATAACATTAGTACATTATCTGATTGATTTTATCTACTACACATCAAAGAAAATGACACAAGGATCTGACTCCAAAACATTCTTAAAACTGTTTAAACACTTGGAAATTCTAAAACCTAGATCATAGCTAACTCGTGCATTTACCTTAACACGGGAATTTCATGCTAATTTTGCGCGATTTTTGTTTAGCGATCGCCAAGTCTAGAAATTCATGATAGACAAATGTTTCAACAAAGCATAGGCTATAAAGTGTGTTGCACATGTCCGAAATAATTGTAGTTTACGACGGTTCAAATAAAATGATAATGCTGCGGCTGCACGGGTTTAGGATCATTTGGCAAAAAAATATAGAAACCGTGAGACATCAATTAAACACATGGGAATCACAGCAAAACAATTCTCATGCAAAAAAAAAAAATGAATAAAATAAAATTTGATGATTGAACTGACAGTGCTGATGAAATACAAACAATCACAGTATTCTACAGATGAGTTCCCGAGGTATTAGAAAATACAATATGTAACGAATCGTATGAATTCTCAACTTATTATACATGTACTAATCGTTTGATTGAAACTTGAAAACAGAGAATTTTTATTGCGATTGAAGGATTTTATTGAATATAAAGCCTTTAAATACATAACGATATTATTCGTTGTTACATATATGGTTATTTCATACTTCACTCATGTAACTGACCGACACAAAATATGAATTTTTCAACGTTTGAATGCAATGAATTAGTTGGAAAATAATTTTCCCTGATTGGTCAGACTCTACTTGTGACTAGTGGTCAGATAGGTGACCACGCTAGAATAATTGTCATTCAGCGGTGGGCATTACATGTGTGTTGTAGGACAGACATTATATTTTAATTTGTTCATTTTTACCAAATCATTTAGGATGGCTATCATTATTATGAGCATTAATACTTGTGATTGAGTACACAGTATTATATTTCATTTAGAGTAAAATGTTGGCTCGGATAGTATTGAATATAATATTTTGTCAGGATGTTTGATGAGGATAACCGAGATATGTATGATATGATATGTAATAATTGTGCACACAGCAGTGTCCAAACGCTTTCTCGCAATCTATTAATTAATAAATGATATTAAGTGAATATGGTTTTAGTATTTACTAGTAGAGATGGATAGGTTAGGGGAAAACGCATTTCCCTATTCGGTGACACATTAACGCAGTATTTATTATGGGTGCAAGTATATTTATCTTTAGTTTTGACAGTGGCATACGTATGATTTACTGGTATTAATAGCATTGAGGGAAACACAAATACATGTATATAATAATCATAAAAATACTTACGATATAAATGTTTTGATTAAAACAACAATATAGTGAATTTAAAATACCTATGGCTGATTTCATTTTAATCTTCCTTGATCAGAACGATTTTTACACGAGCATTCCGTTTCTGCATGTACTTTGTTTTGAAAGAGTACTGATAAACTTTGCGATAAATTCAGCTGTTGCTTCAGTTTTCATTCTCCTACCTTTGTAATGTTTTACTTTATATACATTTTCGTGATCGAAACTCCAGATAGTTTTGTTTGCAATTAAATCATGTTCAGTTTCTAAAGGAAAAATCGTCACAAAATTGGGAAAAAGACTTTCGGAGTGTGGGATTCGAACACACGACCTCACAAATTTTGAAAGATTAACTATGTAAAGTCAACGTTTTACTGGAGCCTGGTTTTCTAAAAAAAGGTAAAAACAAAACCTTTATATGGGAAAATAGTTTGGAAACAAAATAACTATGACTGGAAATGCTGTAAACTTTGTTTAAGTCTTTTTTTTAATATTGATTGCTATTTTCCCGGGCAAGAAATAACGATTTTCATGCAACGTCAGGGACTGCAAGTCATTGCGGAGTTTAAATTAAGATTCCCCGATTTTTATTTCCTGTTTCCGCATACCGAACCTAAAATTTTGCTTTGCATTTAAATAAGCGCAAAAATCAAGTTTTCCTTAACCTGTTATCGGAGAGAAAAGCGCAAATAAAAATAAATGCTTTGTTTCTGTCATTCTTCCTGATTTAGAGTCATGTGTTTGCCTCAGTTCTATCTTATTCAAATTAATTACCTACTACTATTGTTTTCGTCTCAAGCCTGAGTCATGAGTTGATATCCTACTCTGGGAACGTCATCTTTGTAATGCCTTATCTTTTTGAAACTTATCATTATTAAATAGCAAACAGTACTATAGTTTAAATCATGATAATGTATACAATGTATATATAATAATACAGAGTTTAAATGTAGGAACACAACAACTGAAAAATATACTGAATATTACGCCGGTTGGGAGATTATCCAAATAAGTTGTCTGTGTTTTTGCTGTATGCATGGTTTCGTTAATCCGAATTTTTAAAGGAACCACATATGTTTGACTGTTAATTCTGTCTTTTGAACGAGTAGAATTGAAGGAGAAATAAATTGTCTGCTTAGCACAGATTCAAGGGCGGATCCAGGGATTGGGGCATTTTTTCTCGCTCGCTACGCTTGCATAGGTAATTCATCGTTTGTTATGGGTGAAAATATAAATATGCATTTTTTTTCGCTCGCTATGCGCGCATAGGCAATTTGTCTTTTGTTTGGGTAAAACAATGCATTTTTTTCTTGTTCGCTACGCTCGCACAATAAAAGTCCGACAAGTTTGCATGAGCTCCTATAAAGCTTTTTATTTTACGTTAATAAACATTAGTAACCCCTCCCCATAAAAATCCTCAGAAATCGGGCTTAGAAACTCCATTCCGAGATACTTAAGCAAGAATAAGTCTGACGAGTCATTAAAACATGGACTATACGTAGCATGTTATTTGGGTTGATTTTATCATAAAACCTTTCCTTTTTCAATACCAAAAAAGCACCTCAGAACGCCAAGAATGCACCAGGTGGATCTATTGTTTTCTATGTTCCGGTGGGGTAGGGTTGGGTGGGGAGGGGGAGATGGGGACATGCCCACGGACCCTCCTAGTTGTTCTACTACAAATATTTTGCACCCCTTACACCAAATTCTGTACCCGCCCTGAGATTTGTGAATGCCTAGTTAAAATGCCTAGTTAAAACATAAAGAAGGAACTAAAACATACAATATTACTTATTCTTGCAAACCAGACGGAGATTTCCGGTATCTTTACCGTTGCTGAAAAGTCCATCTTACACCCCGGGGTGGTGTAAGATGACTCTCGTGCTGTAAATGACGTATAAGAACTACATATATGTAAAAGATTTGTGTAGTAATTTATATTCTATTTAAAAAAAACGGAATGTAAATTCAATACCTTGACAGTTCCTGTTGGTTCCTGATAGTTTCTCGATTCAAATCACGTTATCTTATAAAAACTTTATAACGTTACGCTGCAACTGGTAAAACAAAACCGGAACTAAATATTGTTGTTTGTTTTGAAACGTCATGACGTCTTTCCTGTTTACGGACGTTGGTTTCCCGCGCTTTGTTTAAATACACTGCCATAAGAAATAGTTCTAAAAAAGAAAGCTGTTTAATTAATTTTGTTTTTATTATTATTTCTTGAAACCGGTATGCAAGAAAAAGATTCTACCATTGGTTATAGATGCAGATGGAAATATCCGGCTCTCGGGTAACTGTTTAGGAGGTAACTCGGCCTATATGCACCTACAACCAGTGAAAGAATCTTATAATATCGAAGTTCAAAACTTGCTTTAGGCAATGCAAAGTGATTTAAGCACACAACTGATAAAACCAGATACTGTTTTGTGCTTTATTATGTCTCTGCATCATGAGTCTGGTTTGTTCTTCGATTGTTCTATGTCTTGTCATAAACAGTTATTTTAATGTTAACATTTGACATAGACAATGTTTGATTGAATGTCGAATGATTGACGTGCTACATGTACCTACATACAGAATATAGAACTTTCTCTATTGTCTGACCGCCTCTGTTTTCGGGTGGTTAGAATCGCTGACTTAAAATCACTCGTAAGTACTCACTGATTAAGGGACATGGGTTCAACCCTTGCTACCGACCAGGTCCCTTTATGTAAAAAAGATGACACCTTGAGTACTAGTACTTGATCTTTCCAGGAACGATTGTTGTGTAAACTGCCCACCTGACATAACTGAAATAGAGTTTAAAATGGCGTAAAACCCATCAAATCAAATTAAGTCCCTCGGTTGTCTTTTCTCATATATATGATATATAACAGGAGCTTCCGCATTCACCATTTTAATAGCTAGTTCCTCGTTTCAACTTTACACACGTACCCGGTTAGTTATACACTTATACCTCATTTAGTCTTTACACTAACTCCCCGTTTTGTTGAAACACACAATTCCACATTTCGTCTATACACAAACTCCCGGTTTGTTACACACTCACCTCAGTTGGTTTAAACACAAAATTCCCCGCTCTGAATGTCAAAAATCTCATTGCTTAACAATTGAAGATAGCTTTAATCTAAAGCCTCGGATAATTTTAAGATCATAAGAATAAGAGTTGATAGAAATATGATAAGTGTAGCTACAGTAATAAAGAAGTTCCTAGTTGGTATATTTTTATAGCTTACATCCCCGATTGGTTGCGTTTACGTGTGTGTGTGTGTGTGTGTGTGTGTGTGTGTGTGTGTGCGTGCGTGCGTGTGTCACAAAGATTGTCAGCACTCTAAGTCGAACATTTCTCATCCGATCTTTACTAAACTTATACAAAATGTGTTTGACTATAAGACCTCGGCCAAGTTCGATCACTAGCCAAATCGGTCTATGCGTATTGGAGTTATGGCCCTTGAATTACCAAAAATCGGCCTTTCTACTCTTGTCCGCACACTATGTCAAACATTTCTCATCCGTTCTTCACCAAACTTGAACAAAATGTGTTTGACCATGAGACCTCGGTCAAGGTCGATAACTAGTCAAATCGGTCCAGGCATTTTGGAGTTACGGCCCTTGAATTACCGAAAAATCGGCTTTTTCACTCCTGTCCGAACTCTAAGTCGACCATTTCTCATCCGATTTCCAACAAACTTGAACAAAAAGTGTTTGGCCATAAGACCTTAGCCGAGTTCGATAACTAGCCAAATCCGCCCAGGCACTTTTGATTTATGGCCCTTGAATTACTGATTGGATCCACTCGCCCATACCATATAATTGGATCCACTCGTCTAAACCATCTAGAGAAAATTGACATTTTTCATAGGGGCAGTTGTGGGAGACATGCGCTTTTCTCAAAAGCATCTCTAGTTTTTGTTTATATACATACATTCATGACATGACTCATTTGTGTCTGTAACGTAAGACGTCCGTGTCAGATTTGTCCGCTGACCGAACTTTCCCCAAAATGAGTTGAGCATCAGTTTAGCCAAAGACCAAAGACCTGGATTTATGCACATTTTGCTATTGTCCAAATGCACTCCTTTTTTGTTTGTAAACTTCTGAATATATAGCTGCTTATCTGTGTCATTTTTACACCACTCTGGCCATCCGCTTGCCTCCTGTTTGATTTTAAGAAAGGTATTGACATAATCTGTGAAACTTCCACCACATTTAGAAATCGGATCATATAGGGATATATCTTTAAAATGTCAGACTTCATAAAGTTTGAGTATTCTGTAACCTTTCGACAGGGCCATTTTGATCTCATCTGTAACCCAGGTTCCCCACGAATGCCCTGTCATTATCAGCGTGCTGACATGACGATTGGGAATATTGTTCTGCACAGAGTCTACATAGGCTGAAGACCAGTTTTCCGTTTGATTTTAGAGGTAGAACAGGTAGGTAAAGACCACGAGGTGGTAAAATTTTATATTTTACAAGACCTCTTCGTATTCAGTTATGTCCTTGAAATTTTCAGTGGAAATTTCGGGGTGTCCAAGCGGAACTTTTCCAGTTTTGTACGAAGGGATACAATGAGGTAACATCGTAATAATTTATCTCTTGTGTATCGGAGGCCTCCTCATACAATTTAAAACCTTCTGTTCTACCGTCGTAGAAGGCATCCCGAGGTTCAAGCGGATATACAAAATCTAACGACTGTATAAAGTTACGCAAATGTTGCTTTACGTCTATTTCTTTCTTGAAATCACATTCCCACATCGAGACGTATGTGAAACCATTCGCTTCTAAGTGGCGTTGCTTTTCCAACGTTTTTGCATAAAGCTTGCCATTGTCATATCTTTTATTGGATTTATGGTGTTTGCTGTATAACATCGGTTACAACCGTGCCAAAAATCCCCATGAAACATTAAAACAACCTTTTCCCCCTTTTCCGTCTCATAGTACCCAACTACCTTATAAGGACCAATTTGTTTTTCCCTTGATTTCTTCCATGCTTTATGTATATTTTCGGCTGATGTGATACATATGCCAGCCATTGGTATGCTAAAACAGACTGATTTTTTTCTGGCCTGTATCCATGTGGCGGCATTATACCGATACTTTCGTGTTGAAGGAAGCTCCTGCGGAAGACCAGATTACAAGCCGAAGCGATTGTTGTGCATTTCTCAAAAGGATCTATACCTGACATTTCATTATTTTCGTAATTTCCTGGAACAATGTACGAAATTTCAAACAACAATTTCTCAGAATGTCTACATCTGACCGGCAATATTTCAAAAGTTCATGCTGGAAGTCAAACTTGTCATTTTTGTGCATGTCATACCAAATAAGAAATTCCTGTCTTCATGCTATCTGGACAATAAAACCTCATGTCTGGTAACTGTGGAAGGGTAATTGTTTGGTTTTCTCTCCGATTGAAGAGATGGGGAAATAACCTTTGTCGAGTTCTGTGACACCGAATGCTTTTGACATGTCAGCTAAAGACATGGGAATAAAGTTCATTGAATCTATAAAACGTATCTTGCAATGGGAACCTGGACGGTCATAAATTTTGTCCCATTAGTTATCACTTCCAGAAGGATGGCATTTTCATGAAGATATTGCAAAACCGGGTAACTATCATATTCCTTAAAGTTGTGGCAAATCACAGTAACCCCGACATTTTATTCAGAAAATAACCATTTACAAAATTCCTTAGTCGTGTGGTCGCCATTGAAAACGAGCTCATTTTTCCCGTATCGGCTACAAAATGAATCAGAAGAAACGTCATTCACCATGTATTTAGAACAAACCTTATGAAAAACACACATGTTTGGTTCGTGTTTGTATGAACCGCAGTGCACCTTTTTACAGTTCACGCATTTTTGCCAACACCTGGTGAATAATGTATCTTGTTGCGTGCATTCCAAATCGAAAAAAAAAAAAATTGTGTCTTTGGACTTCTGTTTGATTTCAGTTGTGACAGGTTCTTCTTCTAAGGGTTGCATATTACTTTGATGACCCTCTGCAACATAGTCCTTGCACGTTTTACAATATATTTCATTACAATTGTGAGGTTTCATATGTTTCTTCAAGTTGATTGTTTGTCCACAGGCTTTACATTTATAGTACAAAGCACACGTTGATCTCCCTGTCTCGTGATTTTGTTTATGCATTGAAAAACATGTTTCTTTTTTTTTTTAAAGCGATTGCAGTCTGTACAATGTTTCCAATTATCTGTGTTTTCACTGTGAATACGATGGCAGTAAACAGCCGGATTGTTGCAGGAATGTTGTTCTTTGTGTTCGTAACCCTTTTTACACTGAGTACAAAAGTAGCTCCTATTCAGAAACCCGGTCGTGGTTGTAATAACGTCGAAATGTTATTCATGATAGTACAGATAAATAGGAATTTCTCCTGCTGGTTCTTGTGTTAAAGTGCTGTTTTGACAAGATATAAATCTGATACTTAGGAAGAACTGTTTGAAACTGTTTAACCTCTTCTATACCACAACATTGTAAAGGTAACCCTGCTTTATCGTGTAGATCTAGAACTAATTACTTTTGTGCATGGCGCCCTTGTCGAATGTAATTCCACTGCGGGTGTTTTTCAATACGCGCTATAGCCATAACTATGGCTCGAGCACAACACAGTTCATCCGTATTTATCTGAATAATACTGCCCTTGGTTTGCAACAGTTTTGTTATATCCACAAAGGGTTTCTTAAGGTTTCTATTCCCAGAAGGTAACTTTACATGAACTAGCTCCAATCCAAAGGTTTCATCATGTACGTGCTCCTCATACGACTGAAGAACTCTCTCTATTTCGGACAACAGTCTACTGACTGTGAGTTCAGATCGTCTCATAAATAAAAGAACGTTTCGGAAGTCTAATTGCGGATTGTTTATGGTAACCCGTACTCTATCATTGGATGGTATATTGTTTGCTATAGTGTCAATAATTGATTGGAAAATACTTTTTAATGTCTTGATGATGTTTGGAAGTTCGCGGACGTCCATATCATTTAAAGATATTTTGTAGTATGTAGCTTTAGTGTTAATTTTTTCTATACTTCTTTCACTAACATTCGTGATTGTATACATATCAGTAGGATCATTGGTACCTTTTTTGTGTCTGTTGGCATTTCCTGCACCTTCTTGTTGTGGCATTAAACGCTTCGTAGTTCTCCAACCATGTTCACGATTCAAATGGTCATCAAGAGCATCTTCTCTAGTAAAAACCATTAAACACTCTGGACAGTGCTGGTTAATTTGATCGGCATGCTTCTTCAGATGTCTGTCCAAATTTTCTTGTCGGGTAAAGGTTTTCTTGCAAGACCTGCATTTTAGTAAGTGATTTTGAGTTCTTCTGTGTTGAAGAAATTGGCTCAGTTTGGTCCCACACACTTCACATTTATAAACCATATCGACTGTTTGATTTCTGAAATTAGAATGAAAAATACAATTAGTTTTCTGTTTATATAGATATCAAAATTATAAATGCTATTTAATTAGTTGCTTGTAAATATACCTTTCAAACAAAAATATTTTAAATACAGATAACTTATAAAAATAAATTCATTTGTTCACTAGCCACCGGAGAGTCAACATGGAAAGCATTGTTTGTTCAGAGTGTAATGAACCATTTTGTAGTAGGTACAATATATTAAGACACGAAAGAAACAAGCATCCGGATATATCTCAAAATCAAATACAGGCAGAATAACACGAGCAGGAAGTACAAGGAGTTCATTTGGGTGCACAGGGAGCTCATTTTGGAGCGCATTCGGGAGCTCCGGTCGTATGTTTTAGAGCACAGGGAGCGCCAAACGGAGCGCCGGGGCGCCGCAGGGAGCGCTACAGGGAGCTCCGGGAACTCCGGGAGCTCCCGAGAGTGCATTTAGGAAGGCCACAGGGAGCGCCGGGAGCTCCGCAAGGAGCGCCTCAGGAAGCTACACAGGAAGTGCATCAGGGAGCGCCACAGGATATTGAACCAACTATTCTCCAGCATCCTTTTATCATGATTAATTCAGGTCCTTCAGGTATATATAGTTTTGTTTTTTAGTTTTGCTGAATTTTAAAAACATTTATTTACATTCCCAGACAGTTTACCAGTGAGAATATAACCTAAACGTTTCCTTTTACCTATAATTTTGCTAATACTAATCTATTTTCTCTTACATTTATAATGTTTAAACGTATTTCTTTTCAGCATGTGGAAAGACAACATTTGTAAAATAATTGCTGTAAAATCATATCTTCAGAATTAAACCTGGTGTTCAGAGTGTAATGTGGCTTTACAAGAGATGGCAACACATTTATCGGTAAATACAAAGCACAGTTTACCCCGAGGTGGAGTTATACCAAAGCATTCCATCCGACATAAACGAAGACGAATTTTGACACAAAGTTAAATAACTTGCTGATTCTTGACAATATGATGGCAGAAGCTGAAAAGGACAAAAGAATCACGGATTTGTTCACAGAAGGATCTCATCAGCGATGATTTCCATCTATCAAAACCAACACGCTAGAAATTATCCGACACAGAGAAGAAACTGTCATTACCTGGTAATTTTCAATAACCCAGTGGACAGACAATCTATGATCACATAAGCGAGACAGATTTACCCTGGTAAAACTGAATTCTTTTTAAAGAAGTTTGAGAAAACCCTATGGTTGTCTATTGGTGGATCTAAAACCACCGGAACATGCCAGACTGAAATATGATTTAATGTGGGTAGACAGAAAATCTACGAACAACGAAAGCCTTACAGAACTGACTAATAGTAATCAAATGGCAGAACCAGACCAAAATTGTATAAAAGGCGAGCAACGATCAGAGTTAAATCATTTGTCAGTCGGAATTCAATCTGTGGACATCGCAGGGAATAAATGATGGCCGAAAATACAAATGTTTGCGACGATTGTGGACTTTTGTTTGTCTCTTCACACGACGTGAAACCAAAGAAAAGAAAAATATAAGACAACAGTGATGATGAAATGGAAGATAACGTTGAAGAAAATCAGGCATATCTTTCCCTCTGGAAAAAAGCTATAGACTGTAACGACGATAAATACGATAAATTGTATAATCAGTTTATACAGGACGGAGAAGACAAGGAGTCTGCACAAGAAATGACAGAAGATCGTATTCAGCCGTATAATGAATGCACATTCTTCACAAAATACGAGTATTTGTTGGATTCGTATATTCTGCCTCTTCAAAACAGTACACTGCATCAAGACATACATTCATTGACACAGAAGAATGTAAGCACTCAATCGGCAATTAAGCGTGTGCTGCAAAAGAACAAGTCTGACTTTAAAAAGACAGAATTGTTTGACGAGGAAAGTGATGAGAAAAGCGAGGAGGACGAGTCTGATTCTGAATAAAATACTTAATGAGTAAACAATTATTTCATTTACGTTGTGGGTTTAGGAAAGTGCAGACATGGCTCAACAGGAAAACTATTTAAAAAGGATTTATTTTGATCCGTCGCAACCTGCGAGTTTCAGCGGACCACAAAATTGTACAAAGCGGTAAAAGAGGAAGGCAAATTTAACATTGGTATGCACAGGATAAGAAAGTTTCTTCATGACCAAGAATCATACAGTTTATATAAACCAGTGAGACGACAGTTTCAAAGAAACCACGTGGTCAGTGCAGGAAAAGACGACATTTGGATGGCAGACTTAATTGATATGGTCAAGTTCGCGAAATGGAACAAAGGATACAAATACATACTGTTAGTTATCAATACATTCACGTTTGGCTAAGACCTTTCAAACAGAAAACTGGAAATGATGTGGCAGAGGCATTTAAAGACATCTTCGCAAATTCATGCCGTATTCCAAAGAGGTTGTTAACTGACAAAGGTATATGTATTGAATTTCTTATAAATTTTCCTTACATGAATACATCATTAACAATCGTAAGTAAAATCACTTTTTTTTTGGTTTTGTTTCTTTTTATAAGTTTAACATCGAGAATAATGCGCTACTTAACCTACAAGGACAATTTCACATTTCTACCCGTTTTATCAGCCATTGCAATGTCATATAATACCACATACCATAAGACAATTGGAAGGACACCTATCAGTGTTAACTCAAATAACGAAGAAGAGGATCGGCTTGCAACTTACTTTACACAGAATAAATCGCGCGTAAAGCTGGAGAAACAAACACTCGAAAGGTTCAAGTTTAAAACTGGTGATTATGTAAGGATTACATATTTGAAAAATGCGTTTACTCGTGCGTATGATCAAACGTACAGTGGAGGAGTGTTCCGAGTTTCAAAACGTTATCACAGAGGAACTTTGCCTGTATACAGGCTAAATGATTTGCAAGATGAAGAAATTAAAGGAACATTTTATGAGAGTGAATTGCAGAAAGTGAACTATGACCAAGATCAAAGCTTTAAAGTTGACAGAATTATAAAGACTAAAGGAGAAGGACAAAATAAACAATATTTTTACAATGGAAGTATTATCCAAAGAAGTTCAATAGCTGGGTAAAAGCCATTGTCAACAAATATGTTTATGAATGACGTAAATAGTTGTACATATTATATTAATGAATAGTAAAACAATATTTTGTTGTTCTTTATCGAATGAATTTAACAACCTTTCCATAGAAAAAGTACCAACTAACTTAAACAGCCGGAATCAAACCAATAGACTTTAAAATCCAATGCGGAAACAAGTTTTATTTTGTAGTAGGATAATGTTTGAAGCTTGTCAAAAGTAGGCACCCATATGGTATACAGAGCTGGTTTGTATACCCTATCTAATAATCTTCGCGGACATTTAAAGGCCAGATCCTGTTACTAGACGGAGAAATTCCTATCTTTCCAAGCCTGTAACGTGTCGTGATGGCCAGAAGCGGTTCCTAATGCTATTTTCGAAACACATTAACAGCGCTCAGACTAGGAATTCACATAAACGCCAACACTCTTCTACTCTCCCTTCCTAATTCTAGTACTGCATTTCTCTTTTATTCTGTAAGCAATGCCGATTTCAATATTGTTTTATCATATCATAAGATTGGTAACCTCGTTTTGTACAACAGTGTAAAATGCGTAGAATATTGAATTTTCTGTATTGCATTGTATATGTAAAATTTAAATTAAAAAAAAAGAACTAAATGACAAAACATAAGAATTACTTTAGTCCGAATATCAAGTTGTATTCTCTACAGTACGTGTCAGAAAATGTTCAAAAAATATCTTTATTTCAAAGCGTTTTGTCATTTGGATACAGACTATTATTCTTATCGATCTTCTAGAATTTTAACATTCTGTAAATAAAATTAAGAGATCAAGCTGTCTGCGGTATAAATAGCGAAACTGCGACAAAGGGAAATAACTCATTTTTTGTAATTATATAGTAAAGAAAAACAATAAATTACTGAAATCTATTTATAAAAGTGTCTATTACAAGTATTTGCAAAAAGCTATTAAAAACACAGACTAACTGGCTAAAAATATCGAGTGTGTTTGATCTTTACTTTTCTTCACATTTTTTATGATTGGCGGCAATTTTGAATGATTTCGGCTATTATAATTGTTTTCGAACTATTGAATTTTGAATTAAAGATACCATATCCTCACATTCTGCAATGTTTGATGCTTTTCCCCACAAATAGCACGATCTTAATATCGTATGCCTTGACACGTTATCATCAATAAATATCATGTACAGCACAACAAATGACCTTTGTTGGCTGTATATTCTCTGTGTCTGCATATTCTGTATATCAGGGGTTCCTTTTCTTATTTCAGCATATTTCCACGGTGAATTATGTAACTTTTTTTAAAACAAGTACTGCATAACACAACATATTTGGATTTCTTTTATATTTGTGAGTTCTTATTAACACTTTTACAAAGTTTTAGTCAATTTTACATAATTTTGATAAACAAAATGCCCAGTCCCACAATTTACCAAACATTGAGCAATGACTGCCTACCACTGAGTATGTTATGCTTTGTTTAGATTATCATTTATTTCAACAGAATCTACGTTAAATTTGTGAGTTCTTATTAACACTTTTACAAAGTTTTAGTCAATTTTACATAATTTTGATAAACAAAATGCCCAGTCCCACAATTTACCAAACATTGAGCAATGACTGCCTACCACTGAGTATGTTATGCTTTGTTTAGTTTATCATTTATTTCAACAGAATCTACGTTAAATTATAACTCTTAAGACTGACTAAACTTGTAATAGTTACACAATGAGCATTAAATTTCAGTGCTTGGTTGACAAGCATTTCTAAAGTTATTGACTTTTGAATAATCTATTTAGAATATTTTTAATGTGCATTCTTTTGCAAGATGCAGCTTTTTTGTACACATATTACTTAATTAGATTATGTCAAAACAAGCAATTATTGTGTTATATAACCTGGTTGAGTTTTCATCTAGAATGCAGTTTAAGACTTCCGAAAGTTTATATGAATTACTTGACAATACTGAATATTGTTCTGTAATCATAACTAGTGCACGTACACGAGTTTAGCGGATCATTCTTGTTAAGTTCCGTTGAAATCCAGCCAGCAGTTTGACCTGTGAAAGCCGGGCAATAGTTTCTATTTTTAGCTCTGGTGGCCAATTTGTGCAGTGGAGCGGGACGTGCCGGTGATATGCATAACTAGGATTAGTACTGATCACTCCTCTGAAGTTTCGTTGAAATCCAGCCAACAGGTTGACCTGTAAAAGCTGGACAAGATTTTTCTACTTTAGCTCTGGTGGCCATTTTGTGCAGCGAAGCGGAACGTGGCTGTGATATGCACAATAAGGGTTGATACTGATCACTCCAGTGAAGTTTCGTTGAAATCCAGCCAGAAGTTTGACCTGTGAAAGCCGGACAAGCTTGATGCAGATGGACGGACAGACGGCAAAGGCAAAACCACTACGTCTCCTCCATTTTATGGGGGAGAAATAATCATATGAATGGGCTCTAATATGAGGCACTTTTTAAATACATTCATCATAGTAGTCATGAATATAAGACAGTATTTAAACCTTGACTGATTAAGTTTGTTTGTTTGTTTGTTTTGGGTTTTACGCCGTTTGTCAACAGTATTTCAGTGAAGTACCGGCGGACAGTTGACCTACATGTAACCAGTGTTCCTGGATTCTGTACCTGTTTTCCGCAAGCAACTCCGCACTTCCCCACATGAATCAGAGGAGGAGGACGAATAATTTCAGACATTTACTTCTATCAAATCGTCACAGAGAACATACGCCTCGTCCGGGGATCGAACTCACGACTTCGCGATCCGTAGATCTGCGCTCTCCCTTCTGAGGTAAGCGAGGAGGGGGGATTTGGCTGAATAAGAACTTTTTGTAAAACACATACCTTAATAGGGAATCGATCTTACCTTCGCGACGAAAATCGGGATCGATCCCTCTACAGTAACATGCGATATATACCGAATGAGATCTACTATCGAATTAAAAAAAATGTGGCCTTCCGGCACGTGCACTTAGCATCTGATTTTTTGGAAGAATACGCTTTTCCTTGTGCGTAATAAGCGTCCACATAACTTATCCGAACTGCAACGCCTTGCACATCAGTATTGTATTTTATTCCAAAATCTACCTTTAAATTGATGCATCGCATATTTTTCTGGATAAGCTATAGATTTTAACGATTCCCCATTGTGGCACTGTCTTATTTCATATTAAACTATGTAAGAGTTGTTTATAAAAAAACATATTCATTTATGCTGGAGTCAACTGGTTATTTATGTTGCTGTGACCTTGACATATAACCTAATGGTATTACAAACAGCAATGACTACTGTGAAATCATTATTATTCGCGGGGGATTAATTTTCGTGGATTTCGTGGTTGAGCTCAACCACGAATTTAAGTCCCAACGAACAAATTATGCCCACGATAATTTTTAATTGTACGCAAAGTCGCCAAAAAAGACACCATAGCCGTTCGATCTGATCTGTAGTTGTATGCATGCGGCAGTACTAACCTGCTGCGTTCGTGTAGTTTATGGAGACTCCATCAACGATAAACATAAGTATGCGTGGGAACAAAACCGATTATTTCATTTAGAAATGTACCCATGGTTTGTTTATGACAAGTTTGTCAAAGTGAAAGTAGATACTAAGTATAGAAGCTTGACGTAGCGTCACGTGCCACCTGCACTATAATACGGCTGTTATATGATTTTTTCGGCCCCGCTTTGCAATGTTTATACACTAGCCTTTATTTTTTACTGACATGTAGTAAAATACTACGACTTTGGAACTATTAAATATTACAAATTAATTGTAGATTCGTATCCAATGCATTAAATATCTAATTCACATTACACGTTTCTCGGCAGGAAATAACACATGCACAAGTTCAACAGCTTGTAAATTTAGATGCAGACGCGCATTCATTTTGAAAAAAAAGTCGGACCAGTTTATAATAGTTTATGTAAAAATTATTATGGTTATACTAGCACCATTTAAATGTATAATAGTGTGTTTTAATTTGCAGTATAATAAGTAGTTCTTGTTTTAAACACGATCAAATGATCAACTTTATATTTGTTTCGATTATGAATGGTAATTGTGCAAGGTGCTACGGTTTTGACACTTTTAAATTGGCGCCGACGTTTCTCATTGAATATTTCACAGTTTTAAAACGTTTTGCAAATTAGGGGTCTTATAATTATAGATAACGCAGTCGTTAATTGGCACATGATCACTCGCTAATCTCCCGCGGCGTCGATTGCAAATTCGGAAACCATGGTAGCGCTGTTTGACACGTGTAGGTTTCACATGTAAGGACAGAAGTACTAGTAGATTTATTCCTGTGGAAATAATGATTTTTATTTTTTTTCAAAAATTGAAAATCCACGAATTTACGTCCCCACGAAACAGCCGTTTAGGTCAAAACCACGAAATTTCGTGCCGACGAAATTAAATGATTTCACAGTATCCAGTGAACTTTGATGGACGCAAGCAGATCAATTTCTATGTCACTGTGACCTTGACCCTTGAGGTATTGACCTCGACATAAAAAGAACTTATTTCCTGAAATATGATAGCCAGAATCCCCGAAGTTGTCCGGATCATTAACGGTTTTCATTCTTAAAGTCAATGTGATTTTGACCTATCAACACTAAAATCATCAAGGGTAATCTGTTGAAAACAAAACAATTCTGTGGATTTAAAGAGCTGAATGAGCAAGTGTTCAGAACTTGTTCATCAGAAGCAATGTTCAGCGTCATAGTCTGTGTGTCAGGATACGAGTTATATGACCCAGGGAAGTGCCTACGCCTTTAGTATCTTGAACAATGAAATGGGTTCAATCGCTAAGATGACTTTGTTTGGACTGGCTGACAAACGATGTAGAATGTCCTTTGTTTAAACATGTAGCTGGTTAGATAATTTCAGAGATCAGGCAAACATCATTTGATGTTTCAACTATGAACTTCAATGCAAAATCAGCAGCTTAAACTCCTATATGCTGGAGATACTGTACTTGACTGGTCTTTGTGTCGAAGTTTCCTTCAGACAATGTCTTTGAATTACAACAACGTACGAGTCCTATCGCATAGATGCTCAGCCTATGTTCTCTTAATTAAAGCTGCAACTCAATACGATTGCTCTGACTCCTGGATGCTCAGCGACTGATTGCTATCACTTATAGCATTCAACTACCATATAGGTATAATCCTGATGCCTTAGCTGTACTTCGCCAATAACACTGAACCTCGTCTATAAGCTGGAACTCTCCTACTTTCTCAGTAAATCACCAAAAGCTATGCCTCAGCTTTCCGATGCTCAACCTATATTTGCTATCGTCTATAGCATTCACCCTTGAGGTAAAACTCCCATGCGCTGGCCCTATAGTTCGAAACCTTGTTGAAATTCTGCAACTTTTCTTTAGTCTATGAACTTCAAACGTCTACTTTTTAATAAATTATCCGCCCTAACAATGTAGTTGCAATAACTTCCTTATTAAGGTACTGGGAAAAATTATTAGTTGAATCCTAGATGTGTCTTCTTCAATCACTGGATACCGAATGAATCTCTCTGTCATCTATCTACTATTTATACCTTAGCAGACGTGAACTTTGATTGGTGCTGTTTATAGAATTTGTTTCTGATTGGCCCAAGTTTGTACATACATAGTATTTCACAACGGGTACTTGCTTTAACAAAAAGTTTGTTCTCTTTAACTATTGCATACATTATAATGTATGATGCTTGGATCCAGCTATCACTGTAATGAACCCGAATCATCCGTAAATGACCCAAATCCTATTATTTACAGCAATTCAAATATTATAGCAATGGTAGCATGAAAAGGGAGTCAAGCACTATCTATGCTTATGTATAACGTTATTAATAAATCAAATATACAAATTAATCTGACACAGTGACCCTGACATTCGACATACTGACCAGAATCATATGGGTCATTGAATGACCTCAAGCAATCTCCCTTCGAAGTTTGAAGGCAATAGGCTAAAAGTTAGTTTAGGTATAGACCGAAAACAAAATCAATCTAAAAGTCACCATTACCTTTGACCTACTGGCTCATAATTATTATTTAATGACCACAGACAATCATCCTGTAGTTTTAAGTTTTCTGAACAAAGCATTTTTTGAAGTATAGAGCAGAAAGTGCTTTTAGTCTCAATGTCATTGACCTTCAACCTACTGATTCAAACCTATAGAGGTCTTCTGAGCACTGAAAATCACTACGGAGCTAAAAAAAACAACAGGGATCGTTTACTCACCACAGACACTCATTAAATGAAGTTTGACAAGTGCAGGCCCAACATTTCTCTATTTACTGATCAGAAACCAATTTGTCTACTTCCTCTTTAAATTTGGGCATAAATATGAACTTTTGACATGAAGTTCCCCCTATGTGACGATATGACACAAAAGCATTTGGCTTGTGAATAATGGTATTTTATATTAGCACAATGAGCTGTACTATTCAGCTCTTGGCATATCGTCGAGTTGTAGCAGTCATATTTTCATGAATCATTGTAAACTGCAACTGCATGACACACTTTTCTGGTCGATACCAATTCACTAACGATCGGTAACAATTTAACAATGGTTGATGAGTGGTAGCTTAAGACACAAAATAATTTCATTAAGAGTTTCATGATAAATTTTCAAATGCCAGAGCTTGGCAATCAGTTCTGTAAACATCAGTCTTTGATTGATACCTGAAAATTAAAAAACAAAGTTAGAATATAAAAGAAAGATGTTTGTAAAACACGGTTGTCATTATATGTTGTCCCATTTTTAGTACTGTGATTAGTATGACATTGACCTTTTAACCCAAAACACATTAAGGATGTACGAGCGAATTTTTTCTAACGTTAAGACTTTTTTCATACCCTGTGAGCTTGAAGAACATTAGTTTCTAAGACAAACAAGAGCAGAAAAAACATAGGTCACCGAACTCGTTTTAATTTTTGATAGGGTATTTTCTTCACCCACTGTTTACGCATTTCTGAAATTTTGTAAAATTGAAAAAATGTTGGTGCTTCATATAACATATAATATCCTACTTATTCTTATAGGGATTTCAGGTCTTACAGGTTAATATGAATATATGGTGATGTCAGTTTTATATAAGCATAAATGTCACTAACAGATCTCTTTAATTTTTACATGTTGACATAATTACCCCACCCACTTTATTTTCAATGGAAAAATTGTATTTAAATCTACAAAAAAATTCTGACGTTATGATTTTCAAAATATTTTGCAGCATTAATGACACACACAAATGCTTCAAAATGGAAAGAAAAAAAGTTGGTGTCACCGTGCATCTAAGAGATTTATTAAGAAAAAACTGTTAAAAAGTGGTGAATTTTGGTATTTTTGTTCTTTTTGTTTTAATTTATATTTTCTAGATGATATAAAGTGCTATCTTGAAAACTTTTATTTTTTTATAGCTTAACATTATATTTATCAGTCAGAAAAAATATCAAAACAAAACCTGATCTACTTTAATAAATATTTGAAATTACCTACCCCTACCCCATTGTAAATCTTATGTCAATTTTAGGCAAATGCCAGCCGAAAATAAGGGTGAAAAATTTTTTTTCGCAAAAAGCATAATATATTTGCTTAAATGGTACATTATTAGCCATATTTTAATTATTTAGCATTACTTTTAGGCAAAACTTTTGTTAGAAAGCAATATTCGAAGAAACATTTTTCAAAAATGGCGGATATCCTGAAAAAATCGCTCGTACATCCTTAAGGATAATCTACTGCATAGTTTGAAGATACTTGGTCAAGTGATTCTTAAGTTATTGAGCAGAAAAGATTTTTTTTAGATTCAGGCCCCTGTGACCTTGACCTTTTACTTACTGAACAAAACCAATCAGTCATGTGCTTCATAAGCCAAACCATGCTTTTACGTTTGAAATTTCTGGGTCAAGTGGGACTCAAATTATTGCATGGAAACCATTTTAAAAGCACTGGTCCCTAGGACCTTGACCTTTGACTTATTGACCAAAACACTATAGGGGTCATTTCCTTCATTAGCCCAGTCATGCCACCAAGTATGAATTTCTATGTCAAGCGGTTCTCAAGTTATTTTTGGAAACCGTTCGCTCTCTCCAAACCGGCCGACGGTTGCAGCATAATATACGTTCTCTACGAAACGGGGATAACTAAAGCTGGCACTGAACTTGTTTAATACCCCAACTGCCACTTAAATACAGTGCAAATAACAATTTGTGATCATGACCTTTGGCCTTCGAGTGTGATTTTAACCCTTGAACGGGCTTTGCACTGTGCATGTTTTCTTGATGAGATTGACAATATATTAGTTATAGTTGTTGTAAAGATAAAGAGCGGACATAAGTTTTAGCTATTTGATTTTCTACCTCTTAGATGTGACCTTGACCTTTGAGCTAGAGACCTTGGTATAGCACTCTGAATGTCATCTGAACGAGGTTAACAATTGATGCTAAATTTATAAAATTCTATCCAGTGTAAGAGGATAATAGTATGTAAGGTAAAGATGTACATGTTATATTGTTAAGTTCAAAAAGGGACACAATTCATAAAAAGTAATCAGAAATGAAAGTCCTGAAAATATATGTACATGTCTACTTCATGCTGATGATGAATAACACAATGATTAACTGTTCAAACAATATGCAAGACAAGCAATCATCGCCCTCACTTGGCTATTTAACATTTAAAACATGTATGACACACTAATAATGAATAGTTATGTCTGTGCTTAGTAGAAAAAAACATACTAGAATGTTGGAACCCCAAAGGCCAGCAATGTGGAGCCAATTATTTGTTGACAGACCGCCTGAATGGCTCAATCACTTTTCATTTTAACATCTTGACCAAAAGTATACTTATTCGACGGAAACGATTGATTACACAACAAAATATGCAAAGACCATTAGACTCTTTATCAGGTAGAGATATGTTCAAATACATCAACAAAATTGACGTATCAAGAGTTCTGCCACAGAAAAGCGATTTTTAAAAAAAAAAATATATGGAAAAAAAGTTACAAAATAAGCTATTTACGGGAACAACAAATGGAAGTAATTCTAAAGAAATATTATAAATGCACATAAAGGACCTGCTACATAAATAAGATTGATTAATGCACGACAAAGTTATGACATAAGATCTTATACGACATTTGACCTCTAAGTGCGGCCTTGACCTTTGCACTAGCGGTCTGGGAGTTGTGCGCTACACTCCGACTAATTTAAGTAAACATTTATGTTGAAAGTTATTGCCCGGACAAGCTCTGAAATGACGTTTGCCCCTATGACCTTGACCTTTGAGATAGGGACAAGGAGTTTGTGTGCAACATTCTGCCTCATAAAGGTGAACTGTTATGCTAAGTACAAAAAAAGATTGCTCCATACTTGTAAAAGTTATGGACTGAAAAGATTTAAAATGACTTTGGACCCAAGGTATGACCTTGACCTTTAAGATAGAAGCCTGAAGTTTGCGTCTTATAGCAGTAAGCATGCATGCCAAATATAAACAAGATTCCTTTATTCATGTCAAAGTTACGGCCGGGACAAATCCGACATGATGTTTGACTTCCGAATGTGACTTCGACATTTCAGGTAGGAACCCGCGCTTTGCCCACAACACTCTGTCTTATTGAGGTTAATATTGATGCTAAATATAAATAAGATTGCCCCATGCACATCCAAGTAATTGTCCGGACAAAAAGCCTGGAAAACGCAAGTATTAGCACACATACACCGGACAGGCAATTTGGACAACTATGTATTCACTCTAGTGCTCGACAAAAACAGTTAAAGTGCACTCATTTTAAAATTTTGAGAGAGTACCTTACAAGCATTCTACAGACTCGGTTTAATGAAAATCCAAGCAATTAAGCAGTTCAAGAGAAAAAAGTCATTTAAAGATATTTCTATTTTATCTGTAGTGGCTTTTTAAAAGGTCGAATTGAAGCTATTTAACAGAGGTCTTTTTAAGAATGCTACATACCTAGTCTGGCGAATTTTCATCAAGCGCTTTATGAGAAGAGGTTGTAATAGGTATTTTTTAGCTCCAACGGCCTGTAAAAGGGACTACGTGTTCCCATTTGAATAAAATTTACAGAGGATCTTAGAGAGGATCTTATAACGATGGTGCAAATGAAGTTTGTTGAAGATATATCAAACGGTTCATGCGAATTTGTTTACTGCATGCCCTTCAATTTTCAATTTTAAGCAAATCCATTAAAAACAAATAATTATAGTGAAAGTGCATCAGAATCAAACGGATATTCTAAGTCAAAAAGGGGTACCATCCATAAAATATTTGTGCATGAGTTATGGCCCTTGTGTCATTTCACGTGGGTGATGATGCTGAACAACTATTTTCTTGAACATAATTCATGAAAGTTTGGTGTGAGATTAATGGCCTTTATGTCATATGATGAGTGTGATGATGTGAAAATGTATTTAGAAGTTAACCAAAATTTCTAGTGAAACATGTGACAGACAATCTTAATTATGAGGAATCTTGTTTTAAATAACATTTTTAATACATTTTATCAGTAATCAAATGTTGATACTGGTTTATGTTGTATTGACATGTATCATGCCTGACATGTATCATGCAACTTGTCATTTGTGGCTGTGTTTTGACAGTGCATAAATTTCAGTATAAAGACAGTATTGTTCATATAATGTTAGACAATTAACTTTGCATTGTTAAGACATTATCTCCTTTCAGATCATTTAGTATTCAATTATAGAAAGGATTAAGATTTTTTTTTAACTTCTGATATAATCAATTTGGTCAGGTTCATGCCATTTTTTTTTCGTCCGAACAGGTGCTGTATTCAAGCGGTCCTAACATACAATTTATCCTGGTGACCCATACATATTTCGTCGTTTTTTGTTGTTGTTTTCTTTTTTTTATTTTATTTTTTTCACAATACAATTATCTATACACAAGGCAAGCAGGAAAAAATCTATGAAACAGTTATTTCAAAATTAAAAAAAAATCTTTACTTTGAGTATTTTTCATTGAAAAAAGTTCATAAAGTGAATATGAAACAAGATTTTTTTTCATTTGTACCCATCATTGTAATGATATAGTATTACAAATATGACTATGATATGAAATAAGTATATAATAAAATTTGTAAAAAGAATAAATTCTATTGTGCTGTCTTGATTCACGTTTTTGTTGGTATTTATAAAAAAGTATGAAAATGCAACAGTGGGTATGTTCAAAATAATTTTTCACAAAATCAAGCCTGGTGACCCATAGTTTTTATTTGTTCATTGTTTTCAGCACAAATTGTCCTATCATATATGTAAATTTGAAAAAATCTATGAAAGGAAAAAAACTATAGGAATTCTCTTTAAAGGGACCAAACATGTTTACAAATATTTTTTTTTTTGGGGGGGGGGGGGGGGGGGGGGAGGGGGGTAGCTGGGTTTAAGTATCCCCCTTTACCGAAACACATTTTTGTAACCTTTTAACCCAATCGCAAAATGCAGATAAAATTTCTTATTTTGGTATCTGATTGAGACACTGATCAATGGCGCTGCCAAGGGAACATCTGGACTTCATCGTTCGAGAAAGCATTTTCTTAAGCATTGGAAATAAACAGGAGGGCCAAGATGGCCTAGTATGTTCATGGAAACAAATATTCTGGTCAATTGTCATCAAGATTGGACCAAACATATGGTCTCTTGAGTGTAGACAAAAAAAAATTCTTTGATTTGACACATAACCCAGATTCGTGCTTGTCCAAGATTCCATAAAAACAAACATTCTGACAACGTTTCAGGAAGATTGGAGCAAAAGAAAACCTTCTAGGGTGTATACAAGCTTTTCCTTTGATTTTACCTAGTGACCTAGGTTTTGAGCCCACGTGACCAAGTTTCGAAATCATCCATGACTTTATGATAATATCATTCTGACCAAGTTTTATGAAGATAGAATGAAAAAGTGGTCCCTAGAGTGTAAACAAGCTAATTCTTTAATTTGCCTGGTGACCTAGTTTTAAGCCCCACATGACCCAGATAAAAATATTGTTGAGATTTCATGCAGACAAACATTCTGACAAAATTTCATGCACTTAAAATGAAAAATGCAGCCCCTATTGCAAACACAAGGTTTTGCTTAATTTTAACACGTGACCTAGTTTTTTTTTACCCCAGATAACCCTGATTCGACATTGGGCCAAAGTTCATCAATATAAACATTTTGACCAAATTTCATGAAGATATGGTCATAAACGTGGCCTCTAAAGTGTTATCAAGCTTTTCAATTGATTTGACTGGATGACCTAGATTTTGAACCACATGACCCAGATTCAAACCTGACCTAGAGGTCATCAAGACAAACATTGTGATCAAATTTGATGAAGATCCAGTGTAAGATGCTGTCCCTATTGCAATGTGTTCCTTTGATTTGACCTTGCGACCTATTTTTTTACCAGATATTACCCATATTCAAACTTGACCTAAATTTCATCAAGGCAGCCATTCTGACTAATGAATATCCAGTAGAAAATGCAGCCCCTATTGCGTACAATAGGTTTTTCTTTGATTTGACCCCAGATGACCCATATTCAAAATTAAACTAGATATCATCCAGACAAACACTCTGATCAATTTTCATGAATATCCGGTGTATAATGCAGTCCCTGTTGCTTACACAAGTTGTTTTCTTTTATTTGACCCAGTGACCTAGTTTGTGATCTAAGATGAATTATATTGAAACAGGAGCAAGATTTTATAAAGACAACCATTTTGACTTAAATTCATAAAGATTCGGTGTAAAATGTAGTCTCTGTTGCATACACAAGGTTTTTCTTTAATTTTACCTAGTGAGTTTTTAAACCCAGATGATCTACATTCAAATTTGACATAGATTGGATTAAGCACTGCGAAAAAAGGGTCAATATTCGGGAGTATACGGTCCCGTATATTTCGAAAATACGGGATGTATATTACAAATATACGGACCTAATATACGATCCCGTATTCGGAACATCTAGTATACGGGAAGTCCGTATATTTGTCATGCATATACGGGATCCCATATACGCCGAATATACATAAATGTATATTTCCCGTATATATGAAATATACGAACTTTAAAAAAAATCCCTAGAAATGGTGTTTATTCGTGTCCTGCTTTAACATAAGTTTCATTTTCATGTATTCCAAGGGTCTTGAGACTTTTTTCCCGTATACTTTCCGTATTTTAGAATATACGGAACACGTATACGAGCCTGTATATTCCGGATATACGTAGTATACGGATCCCGTATTTGCATCTAATATACGGGGCATATACGGACTTGTATTTTCTAATATACGGGCTTCGGATTTTTTCCGTATACGCATGATATACTTAGTATACGGATCCCGTACTTTTGTCATATACGGGGCATATACGAAACTGTATTTTTTGATATACGGGCTACGGACTAGTCCCGTATATACATGTTATACGCAATATACGGATCCCGTACTTGTGTCATATACGGGGAATATACGAAACTGTATTTTTTTATATACGGGCTACGGACTAGTCCCGTATATGCATGGTATACGAAATATACGGATCCCGTACTTGTTTCATATACGGAATGTATTTGCATCTGATATACGGGGATATACGGACCTGTAGTTTTTGATATACGGGCCAAGTTTTTTCCCGTTTATGCAAGATATGCGTAGTATACAGATTCCATATTTGTGTCACATTAATTCAGACTGAATTTGGTTTTCGTAATAGGGGAATTCGATGACCAGTATTTCAAAACGAGCGCTTTAAAAAGACGCATGTTGGTTCTGTGCTGGAACTCGATATGTAAGCCGGTTACAAATGATGCACCCCATGGAAATATTCAGTTTCCTGATCTCAATAAGTATAAGCTTTTATCTGTTGTTATGAATGTCACTGAGAACGAATGACTCATCCGGGCTGTCTGTCTGCATCTGTTGATCAAACTAGTAGAAACTTCTCACATAAGCATATTCTCTATCGTGAAAATAAATAGTCGTCCCGTTTTCCCATTCCAGTAAACAACTCTTGTGTCAACCTGGAATAAAAAATGCACGCATTAAAAGTTATAAAAATGGACTCTTGCAATTCATAGATACTGATAATTATATCTATTAAATGATGTGAAAATTATGACGAATAAAATGACATGTGGGCAGGGATGACGACATCATTTAAGTGTCAGAACGCACCATACTCATTTCGTCGCGATAAGAAATTAGATATCATTAAAAGTTATCTACAGTGTTTTATTTGCATTTTATGGTTATATTACGTTAAAATCTATCTCCTAAATTATATTTAATATAAAGTGCATGGTGTTCAGAGAGATTTTACCTGTCACAAAACTTCAAAAGCACATAAAGTGCGGTAATGGGATCTAAATAACACTTCCCCATTTTATTCCTACTACAATGTCAAAACTACATCCACAGTATAATTTAAACCAAAGCTAGCGTTAACGTAAACTATGCTAAATTAGTGTTCTTTAACCTGTCCGCCATTACGCAATCCTTCGTGTTAGAACTTATTCAAAATGCACAATAATTCTTTTGTACAGTTTTGATAAAATATATGAGAGTGACATAACAGTTGCGTTGTTAAGCTTTTTTTAAAATTTAATTTCAAACAACTCTTTAAGCTTTGTGACTGAACAAGTTCTGAACGATATATTTGCCACTAAACGTTTTAATTTTTTGGTTAAACAATCTGAAGAGTTTCCAGAATTTCCAATCTCGCGGTCAGTATAATATTCTTAGACAAGTAAAATATTCATCATAAACGTCTCATCTCTTCATGTTAAAATAAATATAATGCATCTCGGTTTTTAATTCAGCAGTCCTGTATTAAAGTATGAAAATAGAAAACTAACTGTAAATCTGGATTTAAAATTATCCAAATCTCATAGACTAACCTAACTGAAATATAATAAATAATATCAGAGTATCAATATAATTTACATTATTTCATATTAGACTAACTGAAATATAATAAATAATATCAGAGTATCAATATAATTTACATTATTTCATATTAGAGTTGCCGAATATTCGATAATAATTATGTAACAGTGTATACATGTCTAATCTGTGGTAAAATGAAACTCGATTTCATTCCTAACAAATGACCACTTTGTTTTCAGAATGATTGGTTTTGCACGAGCGCATGTCTATTCGTGCACGTGAACAGGCCTGGCTAGAGTAACAGAAAAACGGTAGACATGCAAAGATAGACCTTCCCGCGAGATGTTTATTGTTCTCACAATTTTTTTTTTCGAAATATATAGACCCTAGGCAAACCGGCTTTAATATTCCTTAATTAATATTCCTTAAATGCACAGGATATACTTGACGATAAAATTCTACAAATGACATCTGTTATTTATGAATACGGAATAAAATATTGAAAGGAGGTTCGATTAAAAAGCAGAATTATCAGTTCATCAAGGATATCTTTCAAGCTGCAGTTGTCACATTATGAAACTTAAAATAGGAACTTTCGTTTCTATAAACTATTTAAAAATGTCATATATAGAAAAAAGATGGTCGCGCCGGGAATCGAACCCTGACCGCCGCGGCAATAAAGAAGTTTTCCGCTGTCGTTACCAATAACGCAATGGAGGGTTTAGTGTTTAATGCGCGTTAAATATACAAATTTCATCGTAAAAATTAGTTAAAACATCTAATTCTCATGTGTTTCCGCAACATTATAGTCTGTCAGTATACGTAGCATATACACCATTAATTTCCATATTTCCCAAAAAAAAATATGAGCCGTGCCATGAGAAAACCAACATAGTGGGTTTGCGACCAGCATGGATCCAGACCAGCCTGCGCATCCGCGCAGTCTGGTCAGGATCCATGCTGTTCGCTTTCAAAGCCTATTAGAGAAACTGTGAGCGAACAGCATGGATCCTGACCAGACTGCGCCCATGCTGGTCGCAAACCCACTATGTTGGTTTTCTCATGGCACGGCTCATATATATATATATATATATTTTTGTTCTTGTCGGACGATCTGGAGGCCAGTGCCTTTTTAAGTATTCGTTTAAAAATTGCGTTATTTATTTTAGCCCCAAGATTGCATATAGTTACATTAGAAAATTCCCATAACTCTGATTTGAATTTTGACAGAATTATGCCCCTTTTTAGCTTAGTATTTTTGGTTAAAGATTTTGATAAAGTCAAATGTCTCTGTTACTATCAAAGCTTTTGGCTTGAAAGTTAAAATACTTACTTACCATCAAAGTCTACACCAGAAGAAATAATACCCATAACTCTGTTTTGGTTTTTGACAGAATTATGCCCCTTTTTAACTTAGAATTTTTTGTTAAAAGACAAATATCTCTGTTACTATTAAAGCTTTTGACTTGAAACTCTAAATAGTTATTTACAATCAAGGTCTTTACCAGGAGACACAATCCCAATAACTCTGATTAGAGTTCTGTCCCTTTTTAACTTGGAATGTTTTTACTGGCAAAGCTCTAATTCAGAGTTAAGCACTGAGAAAAGTCGAGCGCGCTGTCTTACGGACAGCTCTTGTTTTTTAGATAGTCTCTTGTAATTCTATATAGAATGGCCATTTACTGATGATATGTATGATTTTTATTGTTGGTATATATGTATAAAATGTAAATGGATGAGACTCAAATAAAATATTAATGGAATTAAAAATAAAATAATTTAATTGTGTCAAATGTTTAATCACCCTTTAAATTTCATTGTGTATTACAATATTGCCTGAGGATAAGAAATATCTGGTCAGTGTTGTTTCAAGCTGGGTCATAAAAATATGTTACCACACTTACTACAAGTTATAGGTACTTTAATGGTTTTATGGTTTTTGCGTTGTAATATACATATCAATTTCCTTCTTCTGTCTTTATATCGTCTTTTTTCTTTCGCTCGGGGATTTAGTTTTTATGATTTTTATACTCGTGTCATAAATCTTATGACAGACGGAGGAATCAGTACAAACTATTACACAGCCTTAGAATTAACAGTAATAAGTTATCGTAATGAACATGTTAATAGAGTTGCATATACAGAGTGAATATCGAACAGTAAAGATCCTGGCCCAAATTTCACGAAAAAACTTAAGGTATCATTATTTTTACTGGGGAAGGGGAAGTGCAATGGTAAATAGATCGAAATCTTAAACGGTGACCCCCCTCCCCCTTCCCCCCCCCCCCCCCCCCCCCCTCCCTCCCATTTTTCTCCTTTTTATTTTTGGAATCGATAGTGAATGAAATTATGTACGCTTTTTCAAAACTGTTCAAAAACTATCGGGCAGTTTCAATAAATACAGGCGTCTTTACGCAAAATTTTGGGTGAAACTCGACGTCAGTTTTACGTGTTTTGCGTTCAAAATCGTTTGCCTCCAATGTGACGTCTAATTAAACTTGACAAATTATATATCATTGGAGAGATAATTCTAACAAAACCAATTTTTGCCGGGTTTTTTTTTTGTTGTTGTTGTTGTATATAGAAACGCTACTTAGAAAACCTGTTAAGTACATCATTTTGCGCCCTGCTGAAAAAAAAGACGTTTGTGGTCATATTTGAAGATTTTACAGCTGCAAAATGGAGAAAAACAGAGAACTGAAAAAATACCAGTCAATCGGAAATATCGTCAACTTTAATTTGTGAAAATGTCATAATGGTCCGTTGAAAATCGATCGGTGGCGCATATTTAAAATAACAGACTAAGCTGAGCAATTACTTATTTTTTGTACATGTATGGTCCTGAAAGTAAATGTTTGTTTTAGATGTATAATATGTAACGCTTTTTAAATATGTTAGATACCATATTCATATTACTAAATATTACTTTTATTTGACGATAAATAAAGTATTAGATACATATTCGACTTGTTCCGCATTTCACTTTAATATTAATTTACATCATTTAGTAAACCGTCCGCCTGTAAATGTGTGTGTGTGTGTGTGTGTGTTTGGGTTTAACGTCTTTTTCAACAATTTTTCAGTCATATAAACGACGGTGTCTACTTGTAGCAGTGAGCACAGTGCTCAACTTTATAGTGCTGCCTCACTGGAATATCACGCCGTAGGCACGTGGCATGATATCCCACCCAGTCACATTATACTGGCACCGGGCTGACCAGTCCTAGCACTATCCCCTTAATGCTGAGCGCCAAGCAAGGAAGCTGCTAGTACCATTTTTTACGTCTTTGGTATGACGCGGCCGGGGATCGAACCCACGACCTCCCGCACTCGAAGCGGACGCTCTACCACTAGGCTACCGAGGCGGTCGCCTGTAAATGCATCAGATAAAATTATAATGACCAATTTATTAGTTATCGATGCCCCCACCCCCGTGTTACTACAACAACAACACTTAGTACGGAAATCGACGAATTGGATTATTTGTTCTATTGACTTTTATGATAGGTAAAGTTGTCCCGCTTTATCGGTTTTAAAGATGTTACTAAAAGTTAGTAATGCAAAAGATCTAGTATAGTATGTATGTATTTTTCCGTATTTTAGGTCAATATAAAATTCTTAACACTTTCTAATTAATAATCAAATTCTACATAATCTGAATTTTTATTATTACTAACCTTTTTTGATATAATACTTTGAAAAAATAATACGCATCACAACCGCTTACATTTTAGTCTAGAAAAAAAGCGTTATTTTGTCAGTTAGATTACCGGTACCCATTTTCTAAAGATAAAAGATTGTAATTATTAACTTCATGAATGCTTTTCCAAGATTCCAATTTTGATCGAATGAATGAATGTGCGTGCCGCCTTATTCATTCTTAAAGAAGCTAGCCTTGGCTACCTAGCTTCTAAGAAATAAAACTTCTATCAGGAGTTGTTTTTGTTCTTGCAACTTTAATCTCGTTTAACCCCAATAGTATTCATCAAATGATTTTTGCACGATATATTTTTTTATTTCAAACACTTGCAACATCAACTTTTGGTGACTGACATTCTTGTCGACTATTGGATGAAAGAATGAATGAAATAATAGTTAAATGATGAGTTGTGAAAAAAATGATCAATCGAATGAATGAATGAATGAATGAATGAATGTATGAACTATTTAACGGTTATTCTGAATTTCTTTTTTCATATTAAAATTACAAAATTTAATAAACTGACTTTTTTTGACGCTTCTGAATTTGTTAAAGCAATAAAAGAGTATTTCTTCTGAAGTGTATCATTTGTTTCAGATTTCTTTATTGAGTCGAATGTTTTTATAACACCGTACCTAGTTTCTGTATTTAATAGAATTTTTGAATCTGGAGTATATCCGGAATCATGGACTAAAGGTGTAATTATACCTATTCATAAAAAAGGTGATATTTCAAATACCAGTAATTATCGAGGTATTACACTCGTAAATGTTATGGCAAAAATATTCATTTATCCAAAATGTTCTTCATTGTAAATCTAAACTATACTGTGCTTTTATTGATTACAAAATGGCCTTTGATACAGTTATTAGGGACGCTCTGTGGATAAAACTTTTAAAGACTGGGGTCAGCGGTAAAATGATCAAGATTCTTAAGTCTATATACAGCAGTGCTCGCGCTGCCAATCGACATTATCGACAAATGGCGATTATTTCATTCAAATATCGATTAAAACGCAATTTTTGGCGATTGAAAATGGCGACTAATTTATAAAAATGCTCAAAAAAAATATTGCAAAAAGTTGTCCTTAAACTGCTGGAACATACGTAATTTTATCGACAAAAACGTGCGAAGTCGGTAGCAGGAAGTGTATTTGCCCAGAGTCATAATTACCCCCTAAACGGTGATCTTTACACGCTTAATTGATTTGTTTATCGCCAACACGCGTTTACTTCACTAATTGATCCACAGGTGTGCACTATTGAAGTTTAAAGCAACAATTATCATCACTTCATCCTTAATCATTTAATCGCTATTGATTACCAAACAAACAAATTAATTAAACATAATTCCTTCAGATGTGGAATTCCTATGTCAGACTCGAGACTTTTTGACGTGGACAAGTGTGTTTTTGCATTCCGTTTGTCCGTGGACAAGCACAAATTAACAGTAGGGATTTATATTACATTAGCTTACACATTCTTTTTTTACCTTTATGGCGTGGTCACACTACACGTAGTTAATCGTAGTAAGGAATGATCGTAGTTGATCGTACTAAGCGTAGTTACACGTAGATAATCGTAGTCAAACGTAGTAATGATCGTAGTTCGAACTTATGATTTGTCCGTAGCAAGCAAATAATTTTTCGACATGTTCAAAATCTGACTACGATTAACTACGATGTTTTGACCCTACTGTGACCGTAGTTTGAACGTAGTTGATCTTAGTTAAACGTACTTGATCGTACTTAACAGTAGTGTGTATCGTTTTTGATTGTAGTACAAGTACAAACATGATACGAAACGAGAGCCGATTACACAAAAACTTGTACTTGTTGATATACTGTTATATAAATAATTTCAATTCTAGTATGATAATATCGCTAATTATAAATACTTAAAAAATTAAATAGAATTTTTTCGGTATTCATGCGAAATGAACAACATATTTGGATCGGCAAATACATGTACATGAATCGCGCTAGCAATCAACTGTTCATTTACCATGAAGACCGGGAAAAATCCATTTTATATGTTGCATTTAAATTATATTTTCTTTGCATTAGTTAGCAAATCTATCTAAAATAACCTAACTTAAATTTACGCAATTTTTTGACACCTGCCATCAGAAACTGGGTTTAACCTGTTTGACAATTTGTTTCTTTTAATGTGTGCCGACACCAGCAGATCAAAGAAGACACCGGCAGATCAAAGAAGACCTGCATGTATTCCATGTGATGTCATAGTGATGTCACTGCTATTGACAGGACCAGCATAACACACACTTGCTATTTAAAGTGACTGACTTTGAGTGCATAATAGCACTGGAAGCTTGATTTTTTTTTGCTGATATGGAATTAACTTTTTTAATTGTATTCATATTTAAAGGGTTTTCTTGGTTTGGGCAATTATTGCAAGAGTGAAAAAAAATCTTTAATTTGCAGTTTAGTCACATTAGATTCACAAGGTTTACAAGGATAAGAAAATAGAATCACTGACATTTTCAGTGAATTTGTTATTTACTTTAAATTAATAGACTTAAACATTTATTACAGTAATGTTAAAACATGTGTAAGAATGTCTTCTGAGATGAATTTTTCTGAGTTCTTTGATGTCACGCTTGGATTAAAACAAGGGGAACCACTCTTACAGATACTTTTTATTCTCTTTATTAACGATATAAGCACTACTTTAGATTTTAATAAATTAACAAAGAATGATTTGAACCAGTTATCTCTGTATATGTTGTTTTTTGCTGATAATATTGCATTGTTTACTACTGATCCGAATAGCCCACAAGCTCAGTTAGATATTATCTATACATATTCAGAAAAATGGGGTCTCAAGATTAACGTTCAAAAAACCAAAATATGTGTATTTGAAAAAAAAACAAGCCACCATAATTTTAACTGGTTTATCAATGGTGAACAAATTGAAGTTGTAGATCATTTTAAATATTTAGGAGTTGATTTTTTGTATGAAAAATGTTAAAGTGCTCTCAGAACAGGCCCTTAAGGCATATAGTAGCTTATTATCATTATTCACTCGTGTACACATAGATGTGAAAACTAAACTTTCTTTATTTGATACCATGGTTGTACCAACTCTTACATACTGTTCTGAGGTGTCGGGCATATATGATTTTAAAGAAATTGACAAGTTGCACATAAAGTTTTGTAAAACAATACTACTTGGAGTTCGTCAACAGACCCCAAATTTAGCAGTTTATGGGGAACTGGGAAGGTTTTCCCTTTATCAGTTATTTGTAAATAAAGAGCATTAAAATATTGGTTAAAAATAATGCAAAATCCAAACTCTCCTATGTATAGAATTTTTATAGAAGAGTGTAATAACAGTAACGATAACTGTTGGGCAAAATCTATCAAGCGTTTATTAGACAGTCTTGGTTAAAGTGATATTTGGAATATTTTTTATTAAAATGTAAATTATTTGCCAATGTTTAAACAACGCATTTGCGACCAGTTTATCCAAAACTGGCGTGCTTCTGTCCAATCAATGTCCAAGTTAGATTATTATAGTAAATTCAAAACTGAGTTTTGTTTTGAAAAATATATTGATGTTTTAACAAATGATGGATTAAGAAAAGAATTAGGTTGTTTCAGATTAAGCTCTCACAAGTTGGAAATCGAATTAGGTAGATTCGCAGGTACCGTTAGAAATGAAAGAATATGCAAAATGTGTAATTTAAATTGTATTGAATCAGAATACCATTTTCTGCTTTGTTGTCCTCTTTATGTCGATATACGTAGAAAGTATTTTGGAAATATATCTTGGCCAACGATACAAAAATTTGTAAATATACTTTCTTCTACATATAAAAAATCTATGTATAACACTGCAAAATATTCAAAGGATGCGTTTAAGCGTAGAAATGAAACCCTTGAGCGCATAGCTGCTTTTTAAGTTTGTTGTACAAATGTATCGACAAATAAGAACTATGTCTATCACGATAGTCTCTACTCCATGTTATATTGAAAATGTATATAAATATGCCTGTAGTATGTATGTGTATGTATGTCTTGGCCATATTCAATTTGTGTTTATGTTAATTAGCCAAAGGCATTGATTTGCTGATTTGCCAAATAAAACTGTATTTAAATCGACATACTTAATAGGAAGCAACCCGTGTTTCCGATTAATTGAAATATAATTCATGGTCTGGTTTGTCACAAAAATAATTCAGTTAATTAAAAATTAAAACATATTAAATCAAATAAGAACTTACCCGTGACTTCCTTTCCCTCTGAAATATGTAATATACAGATTATCGCGTGCGGTCACTTAAGCCAGATGTTACCGCCTCGGGATACATGGACGCGCGAAGCGTGTTCCCCACTGATTGGACGGAAGAAATCATACCTATTATCTATGCATTAAAGATCCCACTTAATTTGCGCTAATTTGTGTTAATTGGCATTCATCGAGTTTCTGATATTGTCAATTTGCAGGTAGAAAAATGTTAGAAATTGTCAGACTGGATTATCAGGCTTAGAGTACATGGGCTATGTCTATCTATTTATATCTCTTAAATTTAATTAATATGCATACAATTATTATCAATCAATGTTGCAGTAAAACTGTTCAGCAGAAATTATATGTACAGTTTATTTTCGTGGAGATGGGTAAATCAGTGTAAATGCTTATATCATTTGATTTAATAAAAGGCACGCATTAATCTTTGCCAATATTTTTCGAGCGTTTTCGTTAATTTACGCAATATTTGTATTTAATACAGTTAATCAGTGTCACGGTGACTCTGACTTCCACCCACGTTACCACGGTTATCATTTCTTTAAAGTAAAGTAATGTAATGTTATCGCTACCTGTTTTATCTTTATGAATTTTAATTATTTTCTCTTAAAGTATTTATTTTCTAGTACGCTTGTGTCTTTTTGTCTAGAATATTTTTAATAGTCGACTTTTTTACAACGGGTGAATATGATAACTTTTAATAAATGGACCATAAATATCACGGTGCGTTTGACAAATAAGTGGTAAGTTTGCAAATAAAATTTAGGGGAAAAGGTATGGCCAAAAACTCGAACCCACTACCTTGATATTGGCAGCTAAACGCTTTGCCGCTCAGCTACCTGCACAAGCGACAGTATAATATCAACTAAGAATTATATACAATGTATGTAATATTTGTATCGCTATTTATGTTTGGAAAATGAATTTACGGAAATAAACGAAATATTCATATGTGCTAGGTCAATACTAAAGGACACTACATCCACGAGAAATAAAATAGTCTTGGAACAGTGTATACTACGGTGGAATAGAGGGGACATGGGAAACATTTTATTTATCACGTGCGCACGTGTTAGCACCACATTCGCACATCTTAGCTACCACGTACGAATGCGTTGATTAACACGTGCGCACGTGATAACTATCTTAGCTAACACGTTAGAATGTGATAGCTATCACGTTCGCAGTTGTTAGCTGACACGTGCGAACGTGAAAAATTACCAACGAAACTAATCGAGATATCAGCCTTTTTTCAAAAACAAGAAATACTTACTTCGTAAATTACAGCTAACTACTAAATAACACTTCCTTATGAAAGACATCCATTTAGAAAAATTGCAGATCTTTCACACTTTTTCATTGATCAGCTAACACGTGCGCACGTGTACTTTCAGACCTCTGAACACTCTGTAAACACGTTAAGATCTTTGTATTTCTTCTTGTAGATTGTGATAAAGTAAAGCCAATGTTGCATAACTAATTCACAAATGTGCACAAACTACCGTTGCATGTAAAAATGTTGAGTTCTGCTCAACCCGGAGCTTGAGGGCGTGGACGGTAGCATGCATTTCCACTACCGTCCATGAACAGGCTCAATCAAACAGAGCCTGCAACAGTTTCGTATTTGTCGTGTTTAGCAACCTGTGAAGTTTTCATTTTTTCTATTTTGTTTGACGCATAACGGCGTACTACATAATCAGAGATTTTTTTATCTAAATTATCATTTGAATGTTTACTTCATTTAATCTGTCTCTCTAACGCAAATACTTATGTCAGAACCGTTCCATTTATTACTGTGAAATTCCTGAGGAACATTGCGCCTATTTTTGACACAAAACAGCGATACTAGTATTAAAAGGACAATGACTCAGCTCCATTTTGATACTATTTACATTAAATAATCACCAAAACTGACCAAGATATGATTTATTATCATTATCATTATATAGTTTTCCTGTCCAACATTAAACGGTTGCCATGGGAACAGTGAAATCATATATAGTTCAAAAGAGTGTTTTTTTCATGGGAACAATTTTTTATTTTGAAAGGGTTGGTCTTGCAAAACAATGTGGTACCTGTGAAAAAATGTCAAGGGGAGATGCACCTTGCATTGGAGACGTTGCTGACCCCAACCTTATATGTTTAATAAAATTTGGAAAGTAGATCCCTCGGAAGCACCGAGAACAAGGCAAACAGTGAAAATTGCAGACTCGGTTTGATTGAGTCTGTTCATGAGCAGTAATGGAAAATGCAACACTGCCCACGCCCCCTAGCACCGGCTTAAGCCTTGTTTTTCTTAAAATAGATCACGACTTAACTTGTGGTCCATACACAAACACCATGGGAATTTTGTTTGGGAGTTGAGTCGAATCCGTCGATGAAATAGCTAAACATCCCGCAACAAATTTTGATTACAAAAGCTTAGTTTTCTCTCGAACAATTTCAGAGAGCATAGATCTTTCATTGTGTGTTTTACTGGTCATAAAGGTTTGTGTCTGAAATGGGCCATATCATTCATCAAAGTTTTATTTTCCATTCTTATTGTACTTATTGCTTACAGAACGCAGGAGTGCACAACAATATCTACTTTTCTTTGTAGTTCAAGTGATGACATCCTCTGATCATTTGTCTTTCAAACATTATTTATACTCAAAGGCCTTTAAAAATCCTTATCCATATGTGGCAATTAGGTCTATTCTATTCTTGCAACTTGGATGCAAATATTTTGATATCAACTTATCATTATTCATTAAATTTGATCCGATACGGTGGTTAGTTTCTTGTGGTTCTTGAAGCGTGACCGTTGTCACCTGTGCATGTTGAGCTCGCATTTACAAAGATCTAAAGTCAGACAACGTTGGAGACTAATACAACTTCGTGAACAAACAGTGTTTACTCAAAATTTCCTGATATTTTATTGAATTCAACGTCTGTCTATGAAAAGATTATCAACTTACAGGAGTAGGCGTTTAAAGAAACGCTATTATAACGCGACAAGAATGAACACAATCCAATGTCGGTATGGAAGTCTCCGAAATTATACTAAACTTACTAGATCTATGGTCCCACGTTTAACACCAACACGTGGCTTCAAAGTTCGTCAACATCATCAATAATAGCATTTTATCAGTTTAAGGTGTAACGACTTGTAAACACGGGTATTCGATATTCTATTCCGACGAATGAGAAAGTAAATCCAAATATTATTAGTCAAGCAAAGAATAATACAACCTTAGCACCCTTTTGCATATTTCATAAATGTATGCATAGAGAATATTACATGAGTGTCTTTTCATATTGAATTTATTCAACGAGTGTGGAAAGTCACAAATGTGATTTTTGTACAACTTTAGTCCAACACAATTGTCCTTTCTGTCAAAACGGTTAAAGTATTTAATATAATAGGATACATTACATATAATATTAGGTTCTGTTGAGATATATAAATCTGTACCGATGATAAAGCAATACGATGCCATATGCTTTACAAAAGCAATCCTTTGTCTTAAATAGCTATAATGGAAACTTTGAGAGTATTCTTGTCGGACTGTAGGGCTGATTTGAAAAAGAAAACATGTTTTAGAGAAACGTTCCTTGGATTACCTTTGTCCAAATTTCTTTATTTTGCTACGTAGAAAAACATGGTCGCAATATGGCTATTTGTGAAACATTTAAATCGCCTTGTCTTACGCTGGTTGCCTGATTTTAGAATGTTCAAATACTGATCCTCTACTTCGATTGTCTTGATTCATCGAAAAACGAACTAAAAAAAACGTGGTTAGAGGGCGCGGTCACTTTTCCCTCTATGAACATGTATACATAGTAGAATTCTTCTTGCCTGAAAATGTTTGCGTGACCGTGTATAAAGAATTTTCCGTCTAAACAAGGCAACCAAAACTATAAATAGAACTTTTTTTTTTAAATGGAAGCTTTTCCGATATCTTTGGTTCGATTTTGATATGAAATGTGTCTTGAGGCAATTCCTAAAGAATTTTTTAAAGTTTTTATTTGTCAGTAAATATGACCACTAGTTAAACATATCTACACAATGAGTAATCCTGAACTGCTAATCCAGTGTAGAAATAATTTCAACGAAATATTTCTTGGGTGTCCTTCTACTCATAAGTACTTGAATCAGAATCATGGCGGCCAAAGGGCGTGGCCACTACGTGTATAAAGTTGAAAATTTAAATTATTGTCAAAAACCTCTCGTCCGATTTAAAAAAATAATTTTACAGAAATGTTCCTTAATTGACTGTCAACCAAATTGTTTAAATAATTCCGTGGCCTGAAATCCATGCCACAATAGTATGACGTTTCATTTAGGTCACATGACGTATATCGCTCCAGCGATACCATAAATACACGTTTAGAGTAAATGTACATCTTGTATTTTGACTGGTAGATGTATAAAACTACGCGCTTACATGTATTTTTATCCGCTTAACGAGTAATCTCAAACGGTCACGGTATTTTGATAATCGCTCGCACGAGCTACATTTCTAAATGAGCCAGCCTTCCGAAATCATGCTATAAATTGCATAGTTGCAGGTCTAATTTTTATTTAGTTATATTCAAAATGTGTGTTTTTACCGCTAAACTTAATCAAAATTTCGTCTGATGGATCCGTCTCGGTAAACATGAAAACAAGTGAGCTATGATAACCCTAGGTTGTACAACATTGGCACACAACTAAAAAATGTCACAATTTTGGAGGTGTCTTCCAAGATATTTTCTTCAAGTTAGCTTGCCAGAAGACGGTATTAAAGGTGTTACATATAATCTCGAAAGGAAAACTTGCCTTGCCTCATGGGGTTCAGGGGTTTCGACGTATCTAGATGACTGGAAGCCTTTTAGTAGATGGACATCAAATTAAATCCTTTGTAAATCTTCCGCTATATGTACAAGTTAGGAAAAATGACCATGTCCTCTAGTATAACTTTTTGTATATCAAAAGTCTAAAATCGCTCGAGCGGTATCATTATACACGTTTAGCGTGTATATTTACACAATAAGCATATGAGTATACATGCTGAACGTATAGAAACACACGATGTATGTGAAATTTACTCGCTAACCGTAAAGTACACGCTTAGCGCATAACTCTTACCCGTTGAGCGCGTACTTTTTTTTTACCCGTTTCTAAAACTAGAACTTGGGAGGAAGTGCCAATGAAAATGCAGTTTGCGACCGCAAAAATGACTGCATATACCGCTGACTAGCCGCATACGGTTACCCATGATCCGTGAAAAGGATCTTTTTCCAGCGTTACAAAGAAGAATATATTTTCATATTATACATATTTGTAGTATGGTTATAATTATGGCTGAGACCATGTTATCATAAAAAGAGTTCATAAGGTAGTAATAAGGGCCGCGTCATATCATAGGGGCCCAAGTAGTGTTTGAATTTAGAAAATATCTAGACTGTGTTAAAACATTATCTTTTTGTGTAAACTGTCTAGATTTGACTATCTGTCATTTCATTTAGATGTACAGGGGGTGTTCAATAAATACCCGGAAAAGAAAAGTATTCTCAATTCTTCATTCACATCAAAAATAAATGAAAGTGCTACATAATGTAGACTAGGGAATATTGAGTTGATATGTCACAATTATATTGTCTTACGATAAATAATAAGAAAATGCTAGTCCCCATGGCAACGCCATGTGACGTAATTCGGCCCAATTTTGTCTCTTTTTCTATTTTACATGCGCTAAAACATTACTTGTCACTTAACTATTTTTCAAGCTACCTTTTCTTTTTTTGGTTATATATTGATATGAAGTGTAAGCGCCACAATGACGCTAAAGAATAAATGTGCCATCACTAAAATGTTTAGCAGGCATATTGTTTTTGATCATCGCTTTAAAATCGGTATTGAACGGGGACCTGGGAGAACATCAAGGAAAAAATACAAATGCTAAGCTGCAAAAGGTTTGAGGGACAATTCCCTGAAGAAAACAAAATTGCATTAGTGGAACGAGACGTTAAAAAGTGGTCAGGGTATATTGCTAAGTACTTGTGGTACAAAAATGAAAAACAACGTTCTATAAATTTTTATAACGTTTTATAAATTAAATAGCTCCTTTAAACGGTATCACAGTTCAGTGTCCAATTTCTTTAATACGACAGGAATATCAATTGAATGGTATTTCTTTATTCGAATGGAAGTGTACAAAAACATTTAAGGGTGGTAAACATTAAACCAATGGTAATCACGAGTTATATTGATTAATTATGTGTGATATGACAGCGTCATTATGACGTTGGGCAGCTTTTGAGATAGTGACGTTGCCTAAGGATCATATAAAATGCAATTGCCTTAAATATCAAAAATTAATATTTTGCTGTATAACTTATATTGTAGGACTTTGCTAGTACTGTATAAAATAATATGTAAACGGGAAACGCAAGAAAAAATAATAATACTCTTTCTTGTAATTGCGTAATATTTCATGACGTTCTCATGTATCACAACTAATATAGAAATAATACTATGAACTCTGGTGCGAAAACAATGTCAATACGGAGAGGCCTTAAATATAGTTAAAGGCCTCCTTGGCCAAGTGTTTAAGTTCTCTGAGTTCAAATGACTTGCCTCTCACTGATGTGGATTCGAGCCTGGCTTAGGTAGTAGAATTCTTCATTTGAGGATGGCATTCAGCTGGCTGAAAGTCGATGGTATTTTCTCGATCCTAGCATTTGACTGGCCAATTCGTACAACTCTACATATCATTTTAGCCAACTATTTTATTAGTGACACGAAAGAAGATTATTTCAGATTTCAGTACAAGTTTCAGTACATAAAAGTATGGTTTAAAGTCTCCAAAACACAGCAAAATCTACCAACTAGGAAAATCAGACATAAAAGCAAACAAGCTTTATTAATACAGGGAAAACATTTTAACCAAACAAAATATTTAAGTAAAATCTAAACAATTTTTCTGTTTAAATCTGATATTTAAAAATATTTGTATAACTGTGTAAAATCATATATTTCATCATATATATCTCCCTTTCTTTGAAAGAAGTTCCTTCAGATGATGCAAAACATTTTTATGTGCAGTTTCTTTTGTTGGTGTTGTTGTTTTTAAATGTGGTACATCTCATGATTAATGTAGATTCAATATGGTCTTTAATGTTTGATATATTATTTACAGCTTATTGTTGTTACGGAATGGTATACTAAACAAATAATGTTCTATAAATTGTTATAAAAATGTCGGCATATTTAAAAAGCTTCCGTTACATTCAAAATATTTTAGAGTAAATAAACGAGTGCGGTTAAGACAGCGTAGTAAATGCATTTCGAAGGTGTCCTGTATGTCATGTTCATTTTATGATATTTATGCCACAGCAATATATTAATTACTTTGTTTTGTTTGTTTTGGGTTTAACGCCATTTTTCGACCTATATATCTCATATCTAATATGATTTCCCTCTTGCTACCTCGCCTCAAAATCCGTTTACGAATGTTCTTCTAATAATTCGGATTGTGAGCTCAATAATTCCAGTGATCAGACAGATCAATATTAAATTAACATCATACAACTAATGTTGTTCAGCTGATATTTCTTTAGGAATTTTGGAAACTCTTCACTGGTCTTTCTGCTGAAGTTTCGCCAGACTATGTCTTGAATAAACAACATACGAGTCCTATCGCATAGACATTTAGCCTATGTCTTCTTAACTGAAGCTGCAACTCAAAACATTTACCCTGAATCCTTGCTGCTCAGCGTATGTACACTGTCATAAATAGCATTCAGCTAGCATAAAGTTATAATTATGATGCATTTTAGTTGAAAAAAGAGGGATCGAACTCATGACCTATGATTACTTAATCAGACATTGTTACCACTGGACCCACTCATGATCTCGCTACCATCTGTCCACCTGTTTATACTCTACTTGCTCTTACAGTACGGGGGCCAATAAGATCTACCATGCATCCCCCGCCCCTAGACCTTTTTTCATAGGTACCAAATTGTTTGGCAGGGCCAACTCTTTCAAAAAAAAAAAATGTTCCCATGAAAAAACTCTTTTGAACTATATATGATTTCACTGTTTCCATGGCAACCGTATATTTTTGAAAAGGACAACCATACAGATGATAAACAGTCATATCTTAGTCAGTTTAGGTGATAAAACAATAAAAATGGTGTCAAAATGGAGCTAAGATATTGACCTTTAAATGTTAATTTATTAATTTGCATATTCTTGAATATTAATGAGAATGTTACAAAATCTCAAAATTATGTTAAAAATATATTTTCTAAGTTTCAAATCAATTTAAATGTACCAAACAGCTTTGATCTGGTCTTAAAGTCTCTGGGTGTGTTTTAATATATTATTTTGTTACTCTTATGGTATTTGTTTACTCAAAACTGGATATGTTTAGCTAATTTGCATAAAATGAACCAGTGTCACAAACAACGAATAAAATTCTGAGACCTCTTAAACTGAATAAAATGATATAATTAATTGTTATCAATGAAATAATAATTTTTATGTGGTCTATTATGTCCGCAGACATCGCGTTAACATTTTATTGAAGGAAGAATAAAAATGTAACACATATTACACATGTTACGTTACCATTTCAACAACCTCGTTGTATTGCATCAATTATTTAGAAAATATTTCAGAAACATAATCAATATTACTTATTTTGTACTATAATAATACAATATGCTTCTTTATTTGTCAGACAGGGTGATTTTTTTCCGTAACACACTTTAAAATACGTTATCACTACCATTGCTTTTAAAAAGATATTTAAAAAGAAATTGAAGCCCAAATTGTCACGTACTGATTTATTTAAACTGTTAGTGGTAAGTTTTAAGAAGGTTTCGTTCTGTTATTTCAGAAACTGCCTAAAATATATATTGCAACAGCCTTTTATCTTGATGTAAATGAAACCAAATTTTGTAGTCCTGTTTGGCGCCATATAACCTATACTTTGTTGGTGCGCCGTAAAACCCAAATAGATAAATAAATATTGCAACATCCATGTATTTATAATTTTAGCTGGAATTTCAATAAAACATACAATAATATCCATCTGTGCGTTCATAATATTATGATCATACAGGTGATATGTGCAGTCGTACTGTGAGTAAAAATCAAGTTCTGTAAAAAAAAAATTTTTTAGAAATAGTAGTATTATAAGAACATATACAAAACCAACCCTAGCTCGATAGGACGAATCATAGGGTCTTGAGTCATATATCTGGATGAGGCCTTTGCTCTTCATGACGATTCAATGAAGATATTATGTCTGAAGTCAATAGACTTCCACCTGTATAATACGGAGATCTTGGCATTTGCCTGTAGACAACTGAGTAGTTCCGGTATAGAATCCAGGGACACTTGTTAGGTTAACTGCTCAACATTACATGACTGAATTTCTGTTGCAAAGCGGTGCTAAACCAAACCAACAAACAGAAGAAAATATGCAGGTATTTAAGTAAACACCTTAGATTTAAAACTTTTACCAGGTTGATAAAACTGTTTTAGTGATACCAGATCAAGATATAAGAAATATATATAACTTTATAGATATGAAATAAAGAAAACTTTTGTTGTCATTTTGAAACATTTACATGAATGACAGAATGTACAAAATATCTTTTTAATATTTTAAATTGTACAGACAAGGACTAAATTGTATTATGTGATGAAATATTCCTGGATATACCGGAACATTTAGAGAAACACTACTTAGAGAAGCTATGCATCAGTCATAACAAATAAAGTTTGATTATCAATTAAGTTACATACCAAAAGTTATGACAAAGGCATGACTCATCTTTATCAAAAGTTCAAACTGTAGCAGGAAACTCAAGAGCACGATACAAATTGCTTCAGAATCAAAGTGTAATCAAATGTCATTCATAAAAATAAAGTGATCTCAATACAATGCATGTTGTTTTTTTTTCTCAAACTCAAAAACAAATTGCTTTGTTTCTCACGTAAATAACTGCATAGAAACACTTCACAATCACACAAAACAAGATAAATATTCTATGATTATAAAAACATTTTTCATGAAAGGCAGTCCCAAATTGTAACCCTATTATCAGTGTATGGATGTTAGCAAGGATTTATACATAATTAATATATACAGAATATATACATAAAAATACATAATCAATGTAAATGTGACAACAATATTGAAATCATCAAATAAAAGAATATCATAATTAAGAAACTGATATTAGTATAATTAAACTGATATATGCATTAATTCAAAATAAAAAAGGAACATTGAATGTGTAATGAATGTTTCAAATGATTTCTTGGTGAACAAAAGTAAAGAAAGAATGTTAGAATTAATACTTTAAAGTTTTAACAAATCAATGATATTATCATATTGATAACAATAATTCAAATTTCTTCCTACTTATTTGTAAATACAGCAAAATACAATGGTAACGTATTTAAGAGCGCAGTTATGAAAAAAATCTCATTGCTTGAGACGTATGGAACTCTACTATTTTGTTAGAGTATTTAATAACTTAATAACTAAATATTCCTCTACTATTTTTGGAGAAAATAACAATACAATAAAACAAGATTCCTGCAATGGTAACGTAGCATGTGTAAAGTCTGTAACAAATAGATTCCTCCTTCAAATAAGTATTTACACTGTATTTTCATCTGATATAGCTCAAATAACACAAGTTTATTGATTACAGTTTATTTCATCATGTTCAGTTTTAGTTATATCTTGTTTCCAGAGATGTCCGTTTTAGCATAATCTAATTGATGCAAATTAGCTAAAATACCTAATGTAGAAAAAAAACATTTACCTTCAAAGTAATAAAATACTATTCTAGAAAACACTGAGAGACATTAAGACCAGATTAAAACTGTTTGATTTATATTTTGTAAACAATTGAAGTAATAAAACAAGGTTATTGAAATGGTAACGTAACATGTGTAAAGTATGTTACATACTGATTTCTCCTTCAAAAAGGTGTTTTAACTACATTTCCAAACAATATAGCTCACATAATTGTTATTTTATTGATAACAGTTAATTATATCATTTTATTAAATTTTAGCGGTATTTTGTTTCCTGAGACGTTGGTTGTGGTAGTAGGTAATTTTATGCAAATTAGCTAAACATACCTATTTTGGAGTAAAACAAATTACCATCAGTGTTACAAAATACTATTAAAGAAAACACTAAGAGACTTCCGGAACAGATCAAAACTGTTTGGTACATTTAAATTGATTTAAAACTTAGAAAATATTATTTTCTATTAAAATTTTGTCATTTTGTAACATTCTTATTAATATTCATGATTATGCAAATTAGATAATTAAAATAAAAATACTGCTCTTTTAAGGCCAATGTCTTAGCTCAATTTAGATACCATTTTTATTGTTTTATCACCAAAACTGACCAAGATATGACTGATTATCATCTATATGGTTGTCCTTTTCAAAAATTAATGGTTGCCATGGAAACATATATAGTTCAAAAGAGTTTTTTTCATGGGCACATTTTTTTCTTTGAAAGAGTTGGTCCTGCCGAACAATTTGGTACCTATGAAAAAAGTCTAGCGGGGATGCATGGTAGACCTTATTGGCCCCCTACCTATTACAAATGATTGGTTCTCTTTAACTATTTGCATAGTATAATGCGTATCGCGACTGTTATAACCCTAATAAAATCTATAAAAAGATCCTTTGGAAGCAAAGAATGCAACCAAAAGAATAATAGCAGACTCAGTTTGATTAAGTCTGTCCATGAGAGGTAACGAAACGTGCAACACCTCTCACGCCCCTAGCACCGGTTTAAGCGGAACTCTATTACACATAAGTTGAATAGACTCCACGATATAAAATAACACTGATTCCAAGCATAAAACACCTAAATCTTGTATTTACAGCAATTCAACTGTAATTATGGCAGTGATAGAATGCAAAAGGCTTCAAGCACTAGCTCTGCTTAAGTAATATTTTATGTACACACCAAAATATAATGTATTCTGACAACAAAAGAAAAACACTCTAATTTGTGCATGAGCATAAGAACATTGTAAATTATTAGTAGTACAATATAACATACTATCTAATGCATGTTTCCTCATTGAATGACTCATATGTATAATTGCTGTATAGATCGCTTGAGGAGAAATACTAGCTAGTGGTCATTTAGGGTAAGGTAAAATGTTGACTTCCCATCCATTTACTTTCATTGAGGAAGTTTGTAGTTGGTAGATAACTGCTCTTCAGACTATAAATACTAAATTGTTGAAGGTGTAGAAGCTTTTTCGAGAAATGACTGCATTTATAAACTTCGTCTTTTATAACACGCATGTTGATTAGCCATGTTGTTTTTTTGCATCATAACTAATTTTTCTCTGACAAATAGTGTTTCAAAATGTTATCTACACTTATGAGCCCGGCATACTTATTTAGGTACTCAAGATAACGAAAAAGTACACTGTTGTTTATAAGATAGTGATTCTTATTTGCGGAATTCTAATTTGAATTTCTTGAACTAGTAGATATTATTTAAACTTCAAACGATTATACATTTTGAAATTCCTTTTTAATGCATTTAATATTTTGGCAACATATTCTGAGCTTGGCTGATATAATGTAAGTTATTCTGATTCTTTAAATAGTGATACCTCTTAGAATTTCATAGACTATGAAACATGCTGATAATGCCAGATCCGTATTTGCGATATATTAATTTCCTCGTAGGAGAATAATACAGCTATGACTTCTATCATGAACTGCATTTAAAATGAAAAGTGGACATAAAGGTCTCCTCATCTTGTGTGATACATATGTAAATGTATATCAGCACTTACCTTACTACTCATTAAGCAAATTATTGTAAAGTAAGACTGAATTAAGATTACACTGAAACTCCTTCTTTTTTCGATATAAAATAGCTTTGGAGAGTCATATACTTCAAACCTGGATAAAAATTGTACTTGAAGGGACAGAGATAAACAAAATTGAGATTGTAGCAGTTACAACATTATCTTACACGAAATACAAAAAAATGCTGTGGTTCAACTAATTTGAATTTACCCTGGTAACAAGGCAACCTTACAATTAAGATAAGAGATTAGTAAGAAGAAGAGCAGTGCACAATAACCATAACTCTAGCATAATATGAATATATTGCCTTTTACAAAACTGAAAATATAGCCTAGCTGTTACGGAAAACACAACTTTTACACATAACACACAGGAAGTGATAACTGATAATGAACGACTTAAACGTGTTCAGTCGATCGTCGGTAAGGAATATTTCCAAAAAAAAACAAAGACAAATATCAAACAGGGAATGCCACGTACCAAAATCGCAGCCTCCCCAAAACGAAACCTACAGCACGCAGACGTGCACACCACAAACACACACACATACACTTGCACACACACAAAGCCAACACACGAGGACAAAACGAACAAAGGAACACACACACACACACACACACACACAAAGCCTACACAAGAGGACAAAACGAACAAACAAAGGAACACAGTGGGGCACCGCCTTGGAACGGTCAGTGGCAAAAACACCACTGGGGAGCTTAAACCGGTTTATGGTGCGCACCCAACCTCACTCTTACCCCCACCATGTTCCAAAGACACGGGACAGTGTAAATAAAAGTAATCCCCTCCAAGTGAATCTCTAACACACGTAATGGAAACAAAAAGGCATGGCATGTAAAACACAAAAATGCTCGTGTATAAAAATATAAAAAGCAAACCTTTAGAACCAAACACGTATGTACTCAATGCCTTTTTAGAAGACAGAGCAACAAGAGATACACCCTTAAGGGCCCGACGAAACAGGCCAGAAGACAGATATCAAAACAGTTCAGTCCTGGTAAGATTTAAAACTGCTTATCATAGAGTCCTCCCCCTCTTTCGTCAGACACAATCAAAAAAGGAAGCGTAGTGTCCAACTGTAAACGGGTTGAACACTAAACATGTGGTATGTCTCAAAACAGTTGGGTCGTAACCTCTTTTAATAAAACGTTTTATAATTTTACCAAATACATTTGGAAAATTACCATGACCCAAGATCTTACGAAGTTTGTAAACCACATCCCCATAAAAAAAAACGGGTTTAGAAATACCTTCTCGCAGAAGTTTCTTTAAATTACGATTGAATTTTAAAACTAAATCAGAATTACGATATTAAAATTTAGCAAAATATTTACGCAATTTGTAATAACGGTAGCCTTGCTGAAGAAGTTTACTCGTAATATATAGATTACGTTCATTGAAATGCTTGACATGACTACACGCTCTGGCAAACCGAATTAATTGAGAAATATATACCCCATAAGATGTAGCCTGAGGTACATGCCCATCCAAATGGGGAACATTTACAATACTAAAGTTGAAATCATCCCTCTTGTCATAAATTTTCGTATGTATAATATTGTCATAAATAGAGAGATGTAAATCTAAAAACGAAGCATCAGTATCCGAATTGTTAGTTTTAATTAACTGAAGCTCCCTAGGATAAATAGTACTCACAAATTGACCATAAAACGGATTATCCATATTAAGAATATCATCCAGATAGCGTGATGTATTATTAAATGCAGTTATAATATCTGCCTGCGTATCTGGAGAAAGGCTCAACATAAAGTCTCTTTCATAACAATATAAAAACAAATCTGCGACAAGGGGTGCACAATTTGTTCCCATGCGAATACCAACTACTTGTCTAAAAACTGCATTCCCAAACCTGATGTAAATGTTGTTCAATAAAAAGGAAAGGGCTTTACAAACTTCGTCACAGGTCAACATTGTATAATGTTTAATAATATTGCTAGTAAAAAAAAGCCTTTTCAAAACTGCAAGCGAGAAAGGTAGCATTCTCTCTGGTAAAAGTCTTTTGAATTAGGGCAGTTAGTTTGTCATTTATTAAGTTATGTGGTAAAGTGGTATACAAAGTAGAAAAATCGTATGTACTGACTGTAGATACCTTGTACTTATTAATTTTAAACTTATGCAGGATTTCGCCAGAATTTTTAATCGACCAAAATAAATGTTTACCAGAGTTTTCGATTACTTTATCGCAGTATCTTTCAACGTGGGCTTTCACAGCAGTTAGACATGATGTTAATAGTTTTGAAATATTTGTAGTTGTACAAGAGCTTGAATTAGCGATGAAGCGGGCTTTATATAGTTGTTTATGCAATTTAGGAATCCAGTACATGGTTGGTACTTTAATTTGTTGATCGTCTATACGAACTTTTAAATTAGAAACTTCAGTGATGTGATCAGTGACAGAAGGACTCAATGTATAAGTTTTAGTGCTATTTAGTTCGTTTCTAAAACATTAATATAATGTAGGCGTCAAATGATGATAATATTGTTGGCCGCCTTGTCTGCTGGAACTAAGACATACTTAGAATGAAATTTTTGGATTTCCTTTTTCAAATGTCTTAAAGTAAACTTGGGTTTTGGTGGAAGTAGGTGTTCATTAGTTTGATAAAATTTTATTCGAGAATCAACAATGTTAAAAATACTTCGTTTCCAAGACGTTAAAGCATTGGGATCAGCATTCTCACGACGACACCATTTAACACAAATAGTTTCGATGGATTCCGCAATCTGACCACGACAAGCATCAAAATCAATAGTTGAAGAAATTCTATATTTAGGTCCTAAAGAATAAATTACGAATACGTTTGTCTTTAATAATATCAAAATTACCAGTGATGACATGACCGGCATCTGAATAGCAAAATTTTGAGTTTTTACATTCGCAGTAAGAAGGGGTATTAGTTTGAACATCTAAGTCGGAAACAATTTTATTTTAATTGAATATAACATTTCTTACAGGTGTTTTATATTTATAACAGATAATAGGAACTTCGGAGTTTCTGAAATATTTAGGCACAGAATCAATGACACGTTTATCACGAAATATACTGGGTACATCGATGAAGTCAATACCTTTATTCATGAAATAAATTTTAAGAAAATGTCTCTCATGGTCAGATTGGGTGTCAATATGTGGACGGAGAACGTGTTGTGTGTAACTTTGAATAAGATATGATACAGTGTAAAACGGATCTGTTTGAATAACTATGCAGCCAGTAGAGCAAATCGTATATGATATAAATTCCACATCTAGTTTTAAAATTAAAGCTAGACATGTAGCAGAATTCAAATGGATTAAAAATTTACAGTCACCGTTTCCGTTGGGCTTAAATGATAATATTTATCAGGAAGGTAATATCTCTAAAAACCCTGATATCGATATCTTTTCTATTTTAAGTATTAGGAAACGTAAATCTAGGTCTCATGGAATTAGACGAAATGGTAATGTTAAACGCAAATCTAAAGTCAATATATCTGTTGCAGACCTCGATTTAATTCTTTCAAACTCTGGTAGACATTCAATGCTTTCTCGTCTCACATCTTTATCTGTTCAGTATCTTAAAAAGCTAGACGAGGAAGCGGACCAGTATGTTAAAGTCGTCGCAGTTAATGATTAATGAATTGACCATGATGTTCTGATACATAAGGTTTGAGTTGATTTTACGTGGAGAAACGCTTTCGCAATTGACGTTGACGCGATTGACGACATTGACATGTTGATTTTAGACAAGGCCTACTATATCACAATCTGCCCTGCATACTTTAGGTGACTCCAACGTTCCAAAATAAGTGAAACAGAACTGGTCTTGTACATTGTATCGTAATGACGCTTCAACAAAAGCTGTTTAGTAGTATCTATCTTTGACACGAATAAAAAGTCGATATATATTTTAATTAATATGTGCTTCATCTTAGTAAGGTCTGACACTTTTTAACGAAATGGTAGTTCACGACTTTGTTATGACTCCAAGAGTTATTAACATTCGATTTTTGTAAATACTTGTTATGGTTGCGTACTTAAATGAATTAAGACGAGATCCGCGTGCATACAAAACGAAGGCAACGCTCCTGTATTCACAATAGAAACAACCATGTTAGAAAAGATTTAACTAAGAAATAATTTATAGCGAAACAGCACTTTATCACTAATTATACACGATGGTCGGTTATACGTCGGGCGTAATAATTTCACGAGGGCGCAGCCCGCGTGTATAAATAGTGATAAAGCACTGTTTCGCTATAAACTATTTCGATTCTAATATGTTCTTTATTGTAAACTTTATATCAAATATGATGGAACTGTTCCTTCGCGCAAGCATGGCGCCAATAGTAGGCATTTGTTAAAACACGCCAGGACCGAAAACAGTAATACGTCTTGTGGCAGAGAGGTTAGTTCGAGCGAAAATTATTGCGAACTATTCAGCATTTGTATTTTGTAGATTCTTATGAAAAGGTATTATGACCATTGTATCTGTCTTTGAAAAGGCCTTTAATACCTAGGTTAATATATTCAAGTTATTTTACATGTTTGTAAATAACATGTTTTTTCCCTTTGTTCAAATATGGTTTTTGATGGTTTTGTATACTCTAAACATAACTTTGTATTAAGGGTTGTAACAAGGCTGCGTGAACGTTTGCTTTTTAAGAGCTATGAAACATATCTGAACCTTTTACAGGAGATATTTACTACCCGAAGGATTTTCCTGAAATTTGTATAATTAAGCTCAACCCTTTGGACTTGGTTGAAGACAGTTCGAATGGAACATGGGTTCTACATATCATGCTATTAAAAGTGTTTAGGAATTATACAAAGACATAATCAATATAGTATATTCTGCCTTTACACTTAGTACTGCAACGAATAACATGTTAAATGTCACGAGTTATAAGTCATAAGTTAAAGCTTAAAAGGAAAATTATTTTAAAGAAATTTAATTTATTCTCTACCCACTATTCTTTTTTTTCAATTCGCATTTTGTACCACGTGACCTCCAATAAGTGTCGTATGAATGCAATATATTTCGCACAACTTTAATTCGATTCTCAATATCATTTATATGAAAAGCCGTTGACAAGCACATCCGTACACATGTTTTAAATAGAATTGTGTCCGTCTTGATTTTTTTTCTAAAAACAATTACTATAGAATAAAAATACTTTAACATTGTTTTGTCAACAAGGGATATTATTAGACTTATGTCAATCCGCAATAAAGAATGGACAAGCCGACTTTTTTCGAATAAGTACTCGTCAAAATATATCGCCGTACTGTACAGAACATTATCAAATAATCTAATGATCATGTACAATTAATGTATCGGAAACATATATACAATGTTGCGTTAGAGTATTACAAAACATCAAGCTAGTTTTAATTTTATACTATATAAAGAAAAAAACTTTGTCGAGCAATTAAACATACACTTTTTAAGTTCTTGCATGCAATCTTCATCAACAAAATGTGTTCAACGTGATATTCAAAGGTTATGCAGAACTTCATACGTGGTCCTATTATCGCGGGAATAATCAGCTAGATCTGTATATTGTCTAGCAACCTCATCTTCAACAACATCGTTGTTTTGATTTATTGGCACATCTGTGTTAAATGCGACGTTCATATACGTTCTGAAATTTAAGAAAATAAGTTCGACAAGTTTTAACCAATGATCTTTCGATAAGACATGCACACATCAAAGCTGATTTAGGATTTGGATATAATTTAAACAACAGAATGAGGCAAATGCAAGCTAAATACATTTAAACGAACATTTAAAGGATCTCATGTCCAAATTTCATGTTTGAAAAAAAAATGAGTTGTCACTAACAGTATGGTATATTAGCACAAGGGTAGTACACAACTGATAAAATCAAATGTGTATAACTAGTCATATTATGAATGTGTACTACCATTTGATGATTATAACTGATACATAAAAATACGTGACATATTCTGAAAGCAGGTCAAAATTACACAGTACCCTAAAACCTGTTAAACGTTTTTTTTCCAAACACTTGTTGTATTTGAAAATGTAATCTCACTGATCTAGGAAATAACAAGTATTAAGCTCAAACAGGAAAAGCACGATTACAAGAGCTGTAACCAAAAAATCTGCAACAACATAGCAATAAATGTGTAATGATTTCGGTACGGACAGCCTGACTGGGCTCTGTATTGCAATCAAACAGTCATTGCATTATTTTAAAATTTGTGCAACGAGTATACAACTCATGTTGATATTAAAATGTTTTCATATTGGCATCTGCTTATTGTGGTTGAAATGTAAGAAAATACGATTTTTAACAAGAGCAGATACTGTCATTTCCAGCAAGTTAAATCGTTCTTTTAAGTAATGATTTGTATGAATGTTTTGGGAATAATCAGAACATTTCAATGAACTTACTTTCCTGTAAACTCTCCAACAACTACTTGTTGATCTGAAATATCAAGACAGAATGAATAGTTTTGAAAGGAAATTCACAGCCGAATCTGGAATACGTCCGATACAAGGTTACGTCAAGATTATCGTTTTATCTGATTACATTAATTGTCTACATTGTATAGGCGCGGTAGTTTTTTTCTCGACGTTTCCATCGATATTACATGACGAGTGGAATCATGGCCGCTGTCACTATTGTTATACCTCAGAAACATATGAGCAATACGGCTGAGCAAGCTATACCCTAATTTTACAGTTCTTTAAATTTAAATTTAAATAAACCGCCAAGTCCATTCATGCTTCACTATCAATATGGTTTATACGAAGATCGGACGCTACCTAGGAAATTAATATCAGACTCGGTTTGAGTTAGTCTATTTGTGAGAGGTAAAAATTAGGTGCAACTCCTCACAAGTCCCCAACACTTTCTAGGCAGATTTTTATTGTATATATGCAATGAAGGTACTTCATGATGTAAATATTTAATGAACACTTTAACCCTCAAAATGACATACATATAACACTAAGTTAAGATATTTTAGTAGTGGAGGATGGCACTCTAGACCACTTTTTTCCTTCTTTGTCTATATAAAGTCGCCATCTTGGATTGGGGAAATTAGAAGCAGTCAATTTGCGGATGGGACTCATTTGAACGAAATGACGTCAAGTTACTATGTTTATCCTTCATTTTAGATTTGTGTAGATATTGGAAAATAATAAAAAAGCAAATAATACCGCTCTATTCATCTTTAATTTTGTACAAATAATATTCTAAGATACATTACAATATCAATATGTACTCAATATCCATACGGGTAAGATGTACGTCCATCTCTCACTCTCTTATCAAACACAATCCTGTGCTTTTTCGTTTGAATCACCGTTAAAAGTCTGGCTTGATCACGGTCTCGGCATATTTTTCGAGAATCCGTAACCGTTACGACTTTGTTTGACGGACCAATAATCATGTCCTTAATTGTTGCAAAATTGATTGATATTTGATTTTTAAAATTCAGGATGATACCTTTTATTTCACAGTTAATTTGTTTCCCAGCCTCATCAGGATTTTGTAATTGATACGCGTAACGTTTTGGTCCACTAGCAACAAATGTTTTGATATGATTTCCTTCTATTGCGTCTGTCAGATCACCTAAATAATTGCCTAACGAGGGCATCCAATCTCCCTCCTACTTTCGATGTAAATACAACAGAAACGGTATCCGCGTACAATGCACGGGGTCCTAGCTTTTCTAAGTAAGAGTATAATTTAAGTCTAGCTTGAGCTGTTGTATAGGCAGCAATAAACACGTTGGTTTTCCCAATGGGCTCTACAAATTCATCCCTGTATTTCCAGCGTACCTCTACCATTTCATTAGAGACAAAGTTAACAGCCGTTACTTCTTCTCTATCACTCGTTAGTTTTTCAAAGTATAGGGCTGGTTCATCAATGAACTCTACTTGTTTTTTGTTTAATTTTTTACCAAATTTTCCCCAGAATGAATTGAGCATAAGTTTAGCCAAAGCACGCATTCCCGGGTTCTTCTCTATATTATTGTAATCAAGCTGGACCCCCTCTTTTTCATAATACTGTTCTTTATACATTTGTTTTTGCTCTTCTGTCTTACACCATTTTGGCCAACCACTTTTTCCTGTTTGATTTTAAAAAATGTGTTTACATATTCAGTAAAGAGACTCCCTTCTTTAACTACAGGATCATATTGAGAGATGTTTTCGAAATGCAACTTGTATCCCTTATTAACTGCCTATAAAAACTCTTTCTTTGCTCGTATGCAAACATTTAATGGCCCTCGCACAACATAAGTTGTCGTCATTCCTGATACGTATAAAACATTGTTTTTCTATTAGTGTTTTCAACATAATGGCATCTTTTGCTGCTTCCCCCATTTGGCATATCCACATGTATGACTTCAAACATTAACGCTTCATCAATAGTAAAATTTTCATTTGACTGTAATACTCTCTCCACTTCTGCCATAAAACGTTATGCAGTCAGTTCAGGTATACGCAAAAACGGTATTACGATAGGATAATCCAATGTAGGACTCTGAATCACCAATCTGATCAAGTCTTCTGGTTTAGCTCCCCCAGTCAAGTCTTCAAAAATGGCATTAAACATCCGCTCGAGTGTTACTAGCAAATCATTTGTCACTTCTAGATTTTTAAATGTCACTCTGTCAGTAGAAGTTGTTTTAAATTTCTCCATGCGCTGTTCATTGATTTTCGAAATGTTGTAAAATTCTTTAGGGTCATCGTTTTTCTTCATGCGCCTTGTAGGCATGTAATCATTCTCAGCTGGTCTCTAAAGCCCTCCACCAATTGGATGCTTCTGAAGTTTGTGTCTATTCAGGTTGAAATGACGACTGAAAACCTGCCCGCATTCATTACATTGTAGATTGTTGGTTGTCATATGCTTCTTCTTATGTTCGACGAGGTTGTTTTTTCGATTGAACACTTTAGAACAAATGTCGCAGTTGAAGTAACTGACTCAGCTTGGGAAAATTACTCCCGCATTCGTTTCAATTGTAAACCATTAGTCTGTGCTCTCACTCTCTTTTACGTATTGTCAGAATCTCTGTTAGCACTTGATTGGCCAATAATATGTATGTGGTCACGTTTCTATAGTGAATCTTCTGACACTGCTAAGCCTTCTCGCTTTTTATTCAGTTGTCGGTGAACAAACATGTTTGGCCAGTATCTGGAGTATTAATGAATCTTTATCGTATCTTTTACCTTCTTACGTCTTTTAATTAGTTGCCAAATGCAACTGATCTATAAAGTGTATATGGTCACTTACTTATTCTGTTCGACGTCCAGACACAAAATGAAGATTTAATGTCATAGACTTGTTCTTACGCAGTGTCAATATCAGTACATGCTTTCTATAGGTCAATCTATTCAAGTCATGAAAATAAAAGTTAAATGTATAACGACTAGCTATTCTTACGCGTTTTCCATTTAGTTTCTGATTGGTTAATATTTTCAAAATAAAAGAATTAAAAGAATGTGTAGAATTGAAACAACGCAATAAACTAGAGCTTCCCATGTTAGATATTGAGCCGACATCTAACCTCTCTCTCACCTGAAGCACGTACATCATGGGCTCAGTACTACAGATCGAGAGGTGGTATGGCTCTAGTAAGCGTTGCTTCAATTCATTGTCGTCACGGAAGTGCTGACTTTCCTAGTACAAGCTAGCCGTGACGCTCAAATTCTTGCACTAAGCTGGTCTTAACGACATCCTAGTTTTAGCTCCAGCGACTTTGTATACAATTTAATTTATTAGTTATATATAGTTCCAATATGAAATGTAATAAAAATATTAACTTGTCCTATGAGTTAAAAGCCATATGTTCCCTTCTGCATCTTACCGTCTAATGACAACCAGTAATCATAGTCTGAATAATTATCAGAGTGTAAATCTTTTTAAAGGCTTAAACCTGTTCACCATGATATAGCGTACAAATATGATGATTTTATATAGCGCAGTATTCGATTTATGAACACATTAATATAGTTATAGAAATGATTATATTTTCTCTAATAAACCTCATACGAAATAAAATAGAAGTACTTAAATAAATTATTCATACAACGTACTTGCGATGTGCATTCTCCCGGGCCTAAATAATTTACCTAATGAATTAAACTCTAGATGGTTGATTGTATATATCAGTAAACTCCCTACAGTCAATAAGAATGAAGTATTTTGACAAGCTGTAACACGAATCGATTTTTCCAATACTAACGTAAACCACAGGAAAAGTTTTTAACATTTTTTGTTGCTAATTTGTAATGGAGTGCTTTCCATAATTTCAATCATGTATGGTTGTAAGCGTCTATCATTCTTTTGTATATTAACGGAATTAAAATCGACATCCTTTGGTTATAGAAATACTGATGTTTATATCCACATAATGGTTTACAACATCTTTTTAAATGAAATGCAGAAACACTGTCTCAAAAAATCATATTTAAGTTAAGACTCTATACAAATCAGTGTGATTTATTAGTTACATATAGTATCAATATGAAATGTAATAAAACATTAACTTATTCTATCAGTTAAACGCGATGGTTTCTCAACAACTCACCGTCAAGTGACATTTAACATTAATAGCTAGTAAATAACTAATAGTGTGACTAATTATTAGAGCGTAGAATTTTTTACAGGTTAAGACCTGTATCGCTTAATGTCTAGTCAACGCTAAAATGTACATATGTATTGATTTTAAAAGAGCGCTGTTTACGCTTTATGAAAACGGCATAAACCTATCATAGAAATGATTATAGTAAAATGTCTTTAATATCTTTAATAAACCTGATACGAAAATGAAATAGAATTACTTAGTCTAATTGTTCATACGGCATAAATCGTGATGTGCGCTCTCTCAAATCTAATTTCCAAATGCGCTTACCTAGCTGGGCGCCAGATAATATAATAATATTTCACTACCTTCGTTATTGTTTGTTTTCTTAAATGCCAGCGATACTGTAATACGGTAATCGTTAATAACCGTAATCACGAGCGACAAGTTCAATCTTACCAAGAAAATCATGAATTATATGTTATATTATGATACCGATTTTTATATAACGTTTACATACATCAAAAATTTGCAGGGAAAATGCATTTCACGGAGACGATGTGACATAATTTTCATAAAAATATATCCGAAATAGCCAATATACCGCTAATTCTTTGTACAATACGCATATTTCCATACATCGTCGATAGATATCGACCAACATATAATAAAAAGTATGAATAGTTAGTTAAAAACATCCATTTAATAAGTCAAACAAACACAAATTAATGCATTATATTTCAATCACGTGACATGCGTTCTATCAGGTTCGAACTTTCAATTATAAAAATACAGCGAGTATCGCATTTCCTCATTCAGCGGCAATAGGCATACCCGATATTTACTTCATTAGCATGCGGACAAGTTCAATCTTGTTTCAGTGTATTTCGCAATTGTACTTTTTTTACTGATTATAGCCCTTGATGCACTTCGGCCCTTTTTAACAGTGAACGCGTCACACTGAAACTATATGAACGGCTGAGAGTATATTTACTCAATATTACGACAGGTTTGTTAGACAATTAATTTACCGATGGTAATAATGTTTTCTCAGTATTTTTCGTCCGAAATCATTAACCCCAAAACAAAACTGTCAGTAGATTTAATACTATAGCGTTATGTATCACTGCAATATTAAGTTTTACAGCTTGTTGTTTATCTTAGTATTGGAAAAAAATCGATCCGTGTTCTCGCTTGTCAGAGTGATTCTCCCTGATTGGCTGTCATACGATAGGTAGTGAAATATTATTATATTATCTGGCGCCCAGCTAGTTAAGCGCATTTGGAAATTAGATTTGAGAGAGCGCACATCACGATTTATGCCGTATGAACAATTAGACTAAGTATTTCTATTTCATTTTCGTATCAGGTTTATTAAAGATATTAAAGACATTTTGCTATAATCATTTCTATGATAAGGTTTATGCCGTTTTCATAAAGCGTAAACAGCACTCTTTTAAAATCAATACATATGTACATTATAGCGTGGACTAGACGTTAAGCGATACAGGTCTTAACCTGTAAAAAATTATATGCTCTAATAATTAGTCACACTATTAATTATTTACTGGCTATAATGTTAAATGTCATTTGACGGTGAGTTGTAGAGAAACAATCGCGTTTAACTGATAGAATAAGTTAATGTTTTATTACATTTCATATTGATACTATATTTAACTAATAAATCACACTGATTTGTATAGAGTTTTAACTTAAATATAAATTTTTGAGACAGTGTCTCTGCACTACATTTAAAAAGATGTTGTAAACCATTATGTGGATATAAACATCAGTATTTCTATAACCAAAGGATGTCGCTTTTAAATTCCGTTAATATACATAAGAATGATAGACGCTTACCACCATACATGATTGAAATTATAGAAAGCACTCCATTACAAATTGTTAAACTTTCCCTGTGGTTTACATAAGTATTGGAAAAATCGATTCGTGTTACCGCTTGTCAAAATACTTCATTCTTATTGGCTGTAGGGAGTTTAATGATATATACAATCAACCATCTAGAGTTTAATTCATTAGGTAAATTGGTCCTGGAGAATGCACATCGCAAGTTCGTTGTATGAATAATTTATTTAAGTATTTCTGTTTTATTTCGTATGAGGTTTATCAAAGAAAATATAATCATTTCTATACTTATATTAATGTGCTCATAAATCGAATACTGCGCTATGTAAAATCATCATATTTGAACGCAATATCATGGTGAATACGTTTAAGCCTTTAAAAAAATTTACACTCTGATAATTATTCAGAACATAATTACTGGTTGTCACTGGACGGTAAGATGCAGAAGGGAACATGTGGCTTTTAACTCATAGAACAAGTTAATATTTTTTATTACATTTCATTTTTGGAACTATATATAACTAATAAATCATATTGTACGCAAAGTGGCTGGGGCTGAAACTAGGATGTCGTTAAGACCGGCTTAGTACAAGAATTTGAGCGTCACGGCTAGCTTGTATTAGGAAAGTTAGCTCTTCCGTGACGATAATGAATTGAAGCAACGCTAACTAGAGCCATACCACCTCTCGATCTGTAGTACTGAGCCCATGATGTACGTGTTTTAGGTGAGAGAGAGGTTAGATGTCGAATCAATATCTAGCACATGAAGCTCTAGTTTATTGCGTTGTTTCAATTCTACACATTCTTTTAAATCTATTATTTTGAAAATATTAACCAATCAGAAACTATATTGAAAACGCGTAAGAATAGCTAGTCGATATACATTTAACTTTTATTTTCATGACTTGAATAGATTGACCTATAGAAAGAATGTACTGATATTGACAAGATTAAGAACAAATCTATGACATTAAATCTTCATTTTGTTGTCTGGACGTCGAACAGAATAAGCAAGTGACCATATACATTTTATAGATCTGTTGCATTTAGCAACTAAATGAAAGACGTAAGAAGGTGAAAGATACGATAAAGATTCATTAATACTCCAGATTCTGGCCAAACAGGTTTGTTCACCGACAACTAAAAGAAAAAAAAACAAAAAAAAAGCGAGAAGGCTTAGCAGTGTCAGACGATTCACTATAGACACGTGACCACATACATATTATTGGCCAATCAAGAGCTAGCAGAGATTCTGACAATATGTAAGAAAGAGTGAGATATACTACGACGTCGGGGAGAATAAAAAACTAGACCGTAAGAAGGCTTAGCATTATCAGAAATATTGTGATACACTGAATAAAACATACACGTGACCACATTCATATTCTAGACCAGTTCGATTCCTTAAAAAATAGACCAATCAGCAGCTAGCAGAAACTCTGAAAATACGTAAGAAAGAGTGCGATATATTATATTCTCATTCTGACACAGGACGTCAGAGAGCACAGACATGGTTTACAATTGTAACGAATGTGGGAGTAATTTTCCCAAGCTGACACAGGAGGAGTGAAAACCATTGGGAAAAATTCATCTGCGACATTTGCTCTAAAATGTTCAATCGAAAAAACAACCTCGTCGAACATAAAAAAAAACATATGACAACCAACAATCTACAATGTAATGAATGCGAGCAGGTTTTCAGTCGTCATTTCAACCTGAATAGACACAAACTTCAGAAGCATCAAATAGGTGGAGGGCTTAAGAGACCAGCTGAGAATGATGACATGCCTACAAGGCGCATGAAGAAAAACGATGACCCTAAAGAATTTTACAACATTTCGAAAATCAATGAACAGCGCATAGAGAAATTTAAAACAACATCTTCTACTTACAAAGTGACATTTAAAAATCTAGAAGTGACAAATGATTTGCAAGTAACACTTGAGCCGCTGTTTAATGCCATTTTTGAAGACTTGACTAGGGGAGCTAAGCCAGAAGACCTGATTAGATTTGTGATTCAGAGTCCTACATTGGATTATCCTATCGTTATACCGTTTTTGCGTATACCTGAACTGACTGCAGAACGTTTTATGGCAGAAGTGGAGAGAGTATTATAGTCAAATGAAAATTTTACTATTGATGAAGCGTTAATGTTTGAAGTCATACATGTGGATATGCCAAATGGGGGAAACAGAAAAAGATGCCATTATGTTGACTTAGAGAAAACACTGAAAGAAAAAACGAAGTTTTATACGTATCCAGAATGACAATAACTTATGCTGTGCGAGGGCCATTATTACGGCCAAAGCTAAATTAGATCAACATGAAAAATGGAACAGCATCAGACAGGGTCGTGACATACAAAAGCAATTGGCAGAAAAGCTACATCATAATGCCGGTGTGTCCTTAGGACCTTGTGGTATTGATGAAATCAAGAAGTTTCAAGAGGCTTTGTGTGGATACCAGATACATATCGCGTCGGCTGACCATTTCAACGGTACGATCTACGCTGGGCCAGATGCTGAAAAGAAAATTTATCTCTACTACCATAACAACCATTACGATGCCATTATGTCAGCCTTCCTATCAAAAAGTTATTACTGTAAAATTTGCCAGAAGGGATACAGCAATATGGAAAAACATTTGTGTAACAACGCGTGTCACAACTGTAAGAAAATACATAGCCAAAGTGAAGAAAAATGGATCAATTGTAATATATGTAAGCGATGTTTTAGCGGAAAAGAGTGCTTTGAACTTCACCAAAAAACAACCGCGAAAGGAAATTCAACGTGCCTCACTTACATCAGATGTGAAGACTGTGGAAAAACAATAAATAAAAATATGAGTGACAAATCACATATGTGCGGGTCAAAATACTGCGACTTTTGTAAAGACTTCTTTGAAGATGGACATCAGTGCTATATGCAACCTGAGGATTTAAACCAAGATGAACAATTAATGATAAATGATGATGAAAAGAACGTTGATACATATATATTTTTTATTTGGAGTGTCGACAGCAAGATATTGTTCAATACGAGAAAGGGTATGAGAAAGGAGAAGATGGGAAATGTTTACATTGTAAAAAGTCAAAGTGCGGTGCCTTTGAACATGTACCGAATTTATGTGTTGTGCCCAAAGTATGTACTGTATGCATGGATAGAGAGTTGAGTGAAAAAAAGAAAGTGTGAGTTGTGTGGAAAAATCAACAGATATTTTCGGGACCGAATACTATCAATACATTTTGCAGTTGGTTATTTTCTGAAGAAAATTTTAATGCTACCGTCATATGTCACAATTTCCAAGGTTATGACTCCTATCCCATTCTACAATATTTGTACAAAAATGCTATCGTTCCAACTGTGATACCTAATGGTGCCAAAGTCATGTCCTTGGTAGTTCCAAGTTGTAAAATCAAAATGATTGATTCCATCACTTTTTTGCCAATGGCTCTTTCAAAACTGCCAGTCATGTTTGGATTTTCTGAATTATCTAAAGGTTACTTCCCCTATCTCTTTAACCGACAAGAGAATCAAACTATTGTACTAAATCATTTACCGGATATGAAATATTACAATCATGATGGAATGAAACCAAATTCAAGAAGAGTTTTTATGGAGTGGTACGAAGCCAATAAACATATACCGTTTGATTTTCAAAAGGAAATATTGAAATATTGTCGGTCAGATGTGGATATCTTAAGACGTTGCTGTCTCAAATTTAGAGCTGACTTCCTCAAAATTACCCATGTCGATCCGTTTAAGAAGAACATTACCATTGCCTCCGCTTGTTAAACAGTTTTTAGAACAAATTTTCTGAAAGAAAATACAATTGGTATCATTCCTACACATGATTACAATCCCGAACATGTTCTTTACAATGGGTTGTATACCAGTCTCATGCTCTGGGTATTCGTATACTGCATGCTAGAAATGGGGGTGAAAAGGTAATTGGGTAACAGGGTAGATGGTTATTATGAAATAGGAGACCAGAAAGTCTCCCTAACAACATAGAGAGGCTTTTTTCGGGGGTCGAACAGAAGCATTTACACTTTACAAAGAAGCAACTGATAATGAAACTATCAAATATTATGATGTGGCATCCCTTTACCCATTTATCAATAAGACAGGAAAAATTTCACTGGGCCACCCGAGTATAATTACAGAAAATTTTGCCGATATTGATAAATATAAAGGGTTAATTTAGTGTAATGTTATCCCACCGCGAGAGTTATTTATACCTGTCCTGTCCTGTAAAATGAATGGAAAGTTGTTATTCTCTTTGTGCAAAATATGTGCCGAATCGTATCAACAGACTAAATGTTTGCATACGAACGAAGAAAGAGCTTTTATAGGCACTTGGGTAACGGACGAAGTTAAAAAAGCCATTGACAAGGGATACACGTTGGATTGCATTTATGAAGTCTGGCATTTCGAAAACATCTCTCAATATGATCGTGTAGTTAAAGAAGGGGGTCTCTTTACTGAATATGTAAACACATTTCTTAAAATCAAACAGGAAAAAAGTGGTTGGCCAAAATGGTGTAGAAAAGCAAAAACAAATGTGTATTGAACAGTATTATGAAAAAGAGGGGGTCCAGCTTGATAACAATAATTTAGAGAATAACCCGGGAATGCGTGCTTCGTCTAAACTTATGCTCAATTCATTCTGGGGAAAATTTGGTCAGAAATTAAACAAAAATCAAGTAGAGTTCATTGCTGAACCAGTCCTATACTATGAAAAACTAATGAGTGATAGAGAAGAAGTAACGGCTGTTAACTTTGTCTCTAATGAAATGGTAGAGGTACGCTGGACATACAGGGATGAATTTGTAGAGCCCACTGGGAAAAGCAACGTGGTTATTGCTGCCTATACAGCTCAAGCTAGACTTAAATTATACACTTACTTAGAAAAGCTAGGACCCCGTACATTGTACGCGGATACCGATTCTTTTGTATTTACATCGAAAGTAGGAGATTGGATGCCCTCGTTAGGCGATTATTTAGGTGATCTGACAGACGAAATACAAAAAAAAAAATCATATCGAATAATTTGTTGCTAGTGGACCAAAACGTTACGCGTATCAATTACAAAATCCTGATGAGGCTTGGAAACAAACTCACTGTAAAATAAAAGGTATCATCCTGAATTTTAAAAATCAAATATCAATCAACTTTGAAACAATTAAGGACATGATTATTGGCCCATCAAACCAAATCGTAACGGTTACGGATTCTCAAAAAAATATGTCGAGACCGTGATCAAGCTAGACTTTTAACGATGATGCAAACGCAAAAGCAAATGATTGTGTTTAATAAGAGAGTGAGAGATGGACGTATATCTTACCCGTATGGATATTGAGTACATACTGATATTGTAATGTATTTTAAAATGTTATTTGTACAAAAATAAAAAATGAATAGAGCAGTATTATTTGCTTTTTTATTATTTTACAATATCTACACAAATCTAAAATGAAGGATAAACATAGTAACGTGACGTCATTTCGTTCAAATGAGTCCCATCCCGAAAATTGACTGCTCCCAATTTCCCCAATCCAAGATGGCGGCTTTATATAGACAAAGAAGGAAAAAAGTGGACTAGAGTGCCATCCTCCACTACTTATTTCATTAATTTGTATTATTTTTTACTATGTCTGGTGCTAATGCTTACGTCATTTAAAATTGGGTTTTTGCAATAATCGATCTATTTATCTAGTAAATGAAAATATGTACAATGTTATTGCAGCTATCACTTGAAATAGATCACTAAAGAATTGTGTACGCCCGTGTATTATCAAAGAAGTATGCACATTATTGAAAAGATCTCTGATGTCGAGCAATACGGTTTTTATGTAATATTTTAATTGTGCCGCTAGAATGTCTAAAGGAATATTATCAAGTCAAGCTGGATTATTTAGTTAAAATGTATTTATCTTAATCATTGAAAACATAACCATGTAATAAAATGTATTTCGCAATCTTCCTGCAATATATCCATCATCTGACTCGAACCAGGAAGTAAGTCTTGCAACCCGTCTACAATATTTTTCCGTTACAGCATCTTTTTGTTGTGGGCCTACTTTGTGATGCATGGCTCTGTGACTGTGTTTGGGGCGCTCTGTGCTTCCGGAAAACCTACCCTTACCGTTTATCTTTTGTAATTAGGTCAATGTGAAAGAACGTTTATTATTATTTTAATGTATACTAAATTTCTTTAATGCAAAGCAAGTCAAAGCGTGCTTGAAAACGTATACTATTTCTTAATTTCTGTTTATTTACCTTGACGTGTGGTTTTCCTTTTATACAAAATTGTGATTGACGCTGCATAAATTGCGAGGGCAGCAACAACTACTCCAAGCGAAATTCCAATTATCACGGGAGTGTTCCCTGATTCCATTTCGCAGTTTCTTGTGCAGGTTTCCGATAATCCTTCAAAGCAAAAACAAAACAATTTCCATGAATAAGACATTGACTGTAGAAAAACGAAAAATCATATGTTTGGCAATTAGATCTGTATAGTTACTTAACAAAAATACCAACGACTGTAAGAGGAAAAAATGTGTTAATCGTGAAAGAAAGCATCGACTTATAATAAGCCTTACCGTTAAATATAGAAAAAGTGGTAAACGAAATATTAAAGATATTTTCTAGAAATGTTTTCTATGAACATATTTTTAAAAATTTCATATATCTACAGAAGTATAATACTCTATCGATTCTAGCGACAATTGTGGTATGTCACCATGTCCGTTTTCAGATTTTAACTCCGAGAAAATTTCCCGGATATATAAAAATGTAACAAATATTGCACTTCTTTATCATAATTATGTCAGAGGAAAACTTTAAAATACTTTGAGTGTATGTACATTATTGCAAAAATTCCTTTACTGGTTGTTGGTCAGATTGGAATATCCGGCCTCGAGTGTAACTGACTTTGCCGAGTTACCACGTAAACAGTTACCCGAGAGCCGAATAATCCCATACGTACCTACAGCCAGTGATATAATCTTTTTTCTGTGTGCCATATTCAAGAAAAAATAGTAAAGATAAACCAAATGAATGTCTTTCCTTATAGCGCTTTTTCTTACAGAAACTTATCTGAACAAATCGCGGGAAAATAAACGTGTGTGAACAGGAAAGACGTCATGCAGAATGTTTCAAAGAAAAATAACGATGTTTAGTTCAAGTTTTGTTTTATCATTTGCAACGTAGCGTCATGTATTTTCATAAAACAACGTTGTTTTTTAATCAAGAAATATACTATGACGAACAAAGAGGTATTTGAATTTTATCTCGCTTTATGTAATGAAATATAAACTACTGCATATATTTTCTACATTGATGTAGTTCTTTATATGTTTTTGAAAGCCCGAGTGTCATCGTACATCCTGGCGTGTAAGATGGAATTTTCAGCACCGGTGAAATCACAAAAATACCCAGTCTGGTATGCAAAATACTATAGAATAGAAAACAACCATAAAATTATGTTTTCAGACTAATTACTCGGGTTTAGGCTCATTTATGCAACAAAAACATAGCTCACTTCTAGACCAAATATTTTAACTTTTTTTTTGTTTGCTTACCTGAGACGATGTCTATTATTAAATATGATTTCGTAGGCATATAACAACATTACAAATAACATGTCTTATACATGTTGCAACAATAAACCAGTAACAACCATATATAGCACTTTCTATACTTTCCGTCTTCTTACTCGTTAGCAACCATCATTTATTTTGCATTTGCATTTCCTTTTGATAGAAACCAACGTTCTCGTTTTATACCAACTAAAACATTTTCACACCTAGTTTGTTTGAGTAACACAAAGTCCCCGATACCGTTAGACTATCCAGTTTTATATTTAAAACTTTAGGAGAACCAATATGTAATGGACCGGTATCTGTGCTAAACTGCGCAGTAACAACTGTCGAACATGCCCTTTAATGAATATTTACGAATATCACTGTGACACTCACCTCCTTTTCCTACTACGTCTTCTTCAAGGAATAAATATTGTACGTAGCTGCCAAGGTCGTTTGTAACAGTTAGTCTATAGCGCCCAAAGTCTGCCTTTGATACATTTGAAATGGTCAAATTGGACTCTGTTGCGGATGAAGAAATATGCAAGTCCGCGTTGCTTAGTACCGGTGACCAATTCTCACCGTGTTCTTTGAACCAAACAAATCCTTTTGTGCCTGGCTGTGGGTAAGCTAGAGCTGTAAAACTTAATGTGACTGGAACGAACCGAGCACTTGTAATATTCTGTCTCATTTGATGTAGTGGACGGGGAGAACCTGTCATAGCATAAATAAGCCAATAACAACACTTTAACGAAAACATGTTTTCTGGTTTTCAGAAGTGCATTTCACTTATAGTTAACCAATGTAAAAAAGAGTCTAGCCGTATCCGTAGAATATTGGCTAAAATTCTATCATCATGTTTCATAGTAAATGTTCTCAATTCTCTTACAACCTTGATGATGTACGTCTGCAAATATGATATGGCAAACATGACCGGCAGAGTTCATATCTGCAACCGCTCTAAATCACACTTAGAAAGTGTTTTCTTAAACAAATGGGTTACACATGCATTTGATGTGTAATAGTCATAGGACAATTTTGTCAAATATTTTTGCGGTTTTACTTTTAAATGTTCATGCTTATTTGAAAGATCACGAGAGTCATATACATCCCAGAACACACTCACACAATTCGTATGATCAAGGCCAGATAAAATCCTTTCGAGTCTAAAATTGATCTTCGATTATAACAACCCTATAAACTTAACATTATTTATACAAGTTTAGCGCAGAGTATTTGACAGAAAATTGGTACAAATACTTTTTGAAACCTTTGCAAGAAACCCTACATCATATAATTCAATGATGTTTATGTTTACGCATTGAACAACAAACTATTGTACTTATACAGCCTTGTTACATTTTTTCTTTGTTTTGGGGGTTTAACACAGCTTTCCAACTGTAGTTCAGTTATGTTATAGCGGGTAGTTAGCCTAAACAGTGTTTTTGGATTCTGTACTAAAACAACTAGTACTCCGCAAGTAACTGCCAACTTCCCCACATGAATCAAAGAAGAAGAATTAATGATTTCAGGAACAATGTCTTTTATCAACTCGTCACAAAGAACATTCACCTCGCCCTAGAATCGACCCCGTAACACTGTGATTCATAGTTCTGCACTTTCCCCAATGAACTAAACGGACAGGCTTACAGCATTAGTACATGTATTCGTAAAGATATATACATGAATGTTTCATAAACAAATATGAGCTTTGATATGAAAAAGTCAACTGTTCTGAATTTAATCATATTTTATTGCACCCTATCACTGTTAATTCGTTGTGTCTTTGAGATTCAATTAACTTTCAGAGAGAGAATATAAAGCTTCTCTTGTCCCAACCATTAGAAAACTAAATATGTCAACGCTGATTCGTGAGAAATGGTAATATAAATTTGACTATGTATTCGATGTTGAACCAGTACGAATGTGTAGTACAATTCTGGTGCATCGAAACTAATCTGATAGTGGACTTGTTGTAGCATACCCACGCTCGTGTGTGCTGCTAGGCGCTTTGCCTGGTATATTGTGGTGGTGATTCTTTTCGTATAACTTCTATCTACTAATGTCCCACTTTTATTTTGTCCTGCTTGGGGGTTGGTGTGTCTTTGGTGGTGCTCTACTGTTTCGGGTTGTTATGTTTTTGTTCGCCGATGTGGTTTATGGTGTAGGGAGACTGCGTTTTAGGAACGTGGCTTGCCCTGCTAAATATTCATCCTTGTTTTTTCCACTTTCGCCCAACACCCCACCATTTTATTTACCCCTTACCCACCTTCCTCTTTTTTGTTTGTATGTTGCAAACAATTGAAGTTTATTTGTTGTTAGATTTTTTAAGCAAACCATCTACAATATTTTTCCGTTACAGCTTATTTTTGCTGTGGGACTATTTTGCGATGCATGGTGTATGTCTGTGTTTGGGGTGTTCTGTGCTTCCGGGAAATGTACCCCTATAGTGTGTAAGTTATAGGAAAAAGATGTTTCATTTTGTGAAGAAAGCACCAAACTTTGTATGTAACTATTTTATAGTATGCTGAATCCAAAAAAGGAGGCGACACGCAGTTCGCTAACCTCAATTAGCTTAAAATTAGGCCCCAAAAAGGGACCTATATTTTATTTATTTTAATCATAAATTGTTGAAAGCAATGTCCAAAAGGTTAATTTATAACCTAAGTAAGTAATTATTATTGACAACATACTTATTTAGTTACATTTTATACACATTTGATATATAGGACACAGACAAATGACATAGATGAGGCCCTAAAAGGGGGGAAATTTTTAAAAAAATCTCATTTACAAGATGACTATTTGTTTTAGTGTGAATATTATATCACTCAGGTAAACAAAACTAATTTAAGTATTTAATTATATCAAAACATTATTTAAACATTATTTACATTTTGAGGTTCATTAAGGGTATTTTATAAAAACAAGTTCACATATACGTACATACTGTAATTTATATTATTTGATAGTACTTATACTGTACATGGGGTACCGGTAGTTCGGTTTCCCTATGAATAGTATAATTAGGCCTTCGAAAGAGAAGCTAAATAAGGGGTTATTTTGTGTTTTTCTTGTAATTCAATATCTAATTAAATTCCTGTAAAACGTATTATACAAAACATAATTTTATATGTTTTTCAAGACAATTAATGACTTCAAGCTATAGCATACCATCATCCTAATGCTTTCTTTATAACAAAAGAAAATGGAATGTGAGCTATATGTATTGTTATATTTATTAATGCTAATTTATACTATATTCAATGATGCTAATTTATTTAAATTTGATTCAGATTTCAAGTTTTAGAATTAGTCCAAATGCCGCTTTCTTGAAAAGAGCACTGGTGTTGTATGATAGATTAACCTTTGTACAGTTTGAACCAACGACCTTCCTATCAATCTGACAACACCTTTACCACTAGACCGTCTCGCCCACTGAACCCCTCCACAGAGCTTATAACTATAAACATTTCTAAAGTGCAGTGATTTACTGCAGACACCTCAAGAATGCAAATAGTTACATATAAAATTTTGTTAAAGATGAAAATATAATACAGAAATAAAGAAAGTCATGCCAAAAAGAGTTAGATGTAAATCGATTAATCGATTAGTTTAAAAACAATGTCTCCTTAAAATATACTGAGCTACAGTTATCTTGCATATTAAGCCCTTTGACAAATAACGAAATAGTGTATTTTCTGTGTTAGGTTCCAAATAGGCCTATGTAATAATATCATGTATCTAATGAAGAAATGATCATTCAGAACATTGTACTTGTGGGTCAGAGTTGAGTATACTCTGCATCTCGGTATAGCCTGTGGAGCTCATTCAACACGGGTAAAATGAATATTGCAGGCCATCCTAGTTATACTCATAGCTGATGTGTGCTGTGCTCTTTGTCCAATATAGTGTTAGAAATACCTCTCAGTAGCGCAATAATGAGTCCTAGAATAATTGCTCGTTTAGAGTAATGCCCCAAGAATTTGTCGTGAACTTACAGAAGTTGAAAGAAAAGTTACGATCAGGTTACCCTAAACAAACAACTTTTAATTTTAGGCGTAACAACCCTTTCAATACTTAACTAAAACTGTAATAGGTTTGCCAGTATTTCACTCTCTAGCACACATGTCTTCAAAATGTCTAAGTACACAGCATTGACTTGATACATTTATATCTGCCTTTGTATGTATTATTGTAGTTACGTTGATGAGTTTCCACCAACTTACAGCAGCTAATTATGAAGTGTATTACATAATTAAAGCCAAGTACCAGTTATCTTGACCATTTCCAGTTGACAGGATTAGCAATGTCAATGTATGCTATAAATGCCTGTCTACAACCTGCTTGATACAATGTTCTTTGCTACATACATGAACATCTCTTAGGGGGTTGCTTTCAATACGTCTAATTGCTTAAGAAAATATATCCTCTGGCTTCATTTTTATATCTTTTTGCGTGATTGAACAACCTATCCTTCCAGTTATCATGTGCGTTTCTCAAATCATTTAACGCGGCATAACCATAAGTAAAGATATCCTATGCCTTGCAAACGTATTGAGACAGCATCACAACCAGATGATGCATTATAAAGAATGTTAGCTTTAAGTCTACGTTCTTTGATGTGTCTATTCCTGTTGGATTTTTGTCCTTGTTTTTTATGCCAGAAAGACGGCTTACTACGGAATTAGTCAGATGTACCAGAACTGTTTGGAACGGCCAAATGAAGCTATAGCTAACAACTAGTAAACTGTTTTACTATAGAAAATAACAGTGTGTATCAGTGTTGGTTGCTCGTAACATTATCTCTTCGTGGTTTTGATTTTATGCATCTGCTGCAAACAAATGTGTAGCTTTTTCGTGGGTGCATAATAAGTGCTGGATATTGTATCGTTATGTTCTTTTATTTATTATTTGCGCTTGCTGGCATAAGCATGAAGAGAACCTTTGTTTATGATACTGCTTCGTCGCATACCAGTTAGTGCACTACATGTTGTAACTTCACACTTTTGGAACAATACATGGTCATGATATAAACAAAGATATCAAGCTGTAAGTCAGTAAATGGTGCCAAATAAAATTCTAGTTCCTAAAGGTAATAGACAGCATGAACACATCTAAACTACCAGATGTTCAAATTTCTAATATGTCCTAGAACCAATTATATATGAAGCCATGTTTGGGGAGAGACATTAAGGTATGAACATTCTAAATAGCTAGCCTTCTTTATTCTAGATAAAATTGACAAATTGCAAATGGCTACAGCACAGAGCACAAAGCAGGACCCGTTTTAAATGTCCGTAGCTTACATTTTCTTAAAGAATATTGTCAGTGCAGAAAAAAACATTAAAAGAAAATTCGGGGTGATGTATTTCAGTCAAACAAACCAACTACAAAATCAGCTGAAATGATAACCCAAATTGTATAGGTGGTGTATGACCTACATTTCCGTAATAAAACTGTCATGCTACCATATTATTGCAAAAATGCTTCCTATATGTCAAGAATAGATCTGTTATGTGATTTCAGCAAAATAAAAAATAAAAAACAGGAAGGAAAAAAGCTCAACAGAGCAAAGAAGAAGGACTCTTTGAATCCGCAAATTTGCGACTACCATGATTTTTTCCGCGCCAGTTTCCTATTTAATGTCTGTATACCTTACATGTGTAATTGTGACCCTTGCATTGCTTAATTCTGTTGAATCTGGATTGACCAGTAATGACACTTGACTTTCATTACTATATACACTTCACAGAACCAATTAAATGCCAGTTCAATAACACTGTCATGTATAATAAGAAATATAAATTTGTCAAACAAATGTATTAGAGAAGTACTGGGAAACCTATTACAATCCTTAGATATCTATAAAAAGGGTGTAAATATCAGTGTCTTTTATTTTATGGGTCTTTGGATGAGTCATTTGATTTGAAAACATTATTATGTCATACAAAGGCTTAAGTGAGTTAATTTTGATGTTCCCTACAAAAACATACAAAAATGATCCATTTAGGGGCCTCTCTTTTTGATATAAAACTACTGCCCTAATAAATACAGATATATAGGTACCTCGTGGACCTCAACATGTGAATAATTTTTACTTTTTTGATATCTTATACATAAGATCCATTAATTCTGTTTCTTTACTTATGTTAAGTTCAGTAATATAATATTTAAACGATTGAAATAAATTAATTTGCCCTTAAAATGTGATTTTAATAATTTCCCCTTTAAGGACCTCATATTATTTTTCCTGGGTCATGTATATTGAAAGTGTATAAAATGAAATTGAATAAATTTGTGTCAAGGGTTATAATTGATAAAGGTCATGAATTAACAGTTTTGAAATTGTTCTAGATATATTTAATTGACATAAGTAAAAGGTATTTCCCCTTTGGGGCCTCATGTTTTGGTCTATTCAAGCCAACAAATCGTATATGTAGTCCATTTCTGGTCCAGTATACTTTATAATAGTTAAATACAAACGTTCATGCTTTCTTTACAAGAAACATCTTTCCACACGCAGTTTTGAAATTAAACATACAGTAAAATCTGATTACCTCCCTTTTTAATATGTATCTTGAGAAATAAGAGTATTTTGGAGTAAACTTTGTATATTTGTCAATACGAAATGGTTGTCTGTCCATGCTGTGATATGTTATCCATGTTTAGATCATACGAAGCATAACTATATAGATAAATTTCAATTTAAAAGAAAAATTATTTTTTTCAAGACATTTTTACCTCCCTTTTTTAAATTGATTTAAAATGAGGTTCCAGGGCAGATATAGCCTGTCTCCTCCTCTTGTAGGATTTGGGATACCTTAAAGTAATTTCATGCAAAATTTGGTGTTTTTTTTACAAACGGAAACATCTTTGCCATTTTTTGTTCCATATCTTACTCGCTACTACCTTTTGCCTTCGGTAAAGCATTTCAATGCAACTGGGTTTATACACTAATAGTGCGATTTTATTCAGGTCTTCTTCAATTAATACTGGAGTAATAATTTCAATAAGGACTATTTTAAAGGGTTTATCAGATACTTACAATTGACAAAAAGGTTGATGCTTTTCCTAGATAATTGACCATACTGATTTCTTCCTTCACATGTATATTCACCACCATCGAGACATACCACACTACTGTGAGTCAGTGAGATAAGTTTGGTGTTAGATCTTTCTTTTAATATCTCGCCATTAAACGTAATTTTGACGGTCGAAGAGGGGTTACTGTCAACTTCACAAGTAAACTCTATACCTCCATCATTCTCGTCTACAGTCACATGTGTCTGCCCTTGATGCCCTTTTATGAAAAATGATGTAATTGTTGCTTCATCTGAAAATATTATATTTATGGCATTTAAAGCACAGTTTCCTAGTCCACTTAACGCTACCTGTGTTGAAAGGTGATAAAACAAGACACAATACTACAAAAGATAACTGTTCTAGGAATAGCAACTTTTACGATGTCAATAATAAACGATTTATTATATACCAAGTTAATTAAATGGTATCGATATACGATAACATGTGACACTTATCGAATAATTAACAAACTATTCAAAAATTCATCAATGGAGTTTAGCTCATCTGAAGATTATGTGTATCATCACACCAAGAAACATTCACCCAGTATTGTCATTCCAGGCCAACAACGGTATTTGCGTTATTAGATTTGTCCACAAAAGTTTGCAACTCTGGTATCTAAAAGTCATAGATGTTATTATAAGTTTGGTTTATACTGATAGATTTAAGGAGAAATTACATAAACTTTTTATTAGATGTGAATACATCTTTTTAGTCTTTAAGTGTCATGTGGTGGATGTAAATTTCTCTCCGTACTTGGACTTAGCGCTATTATACAATGTATGTGCTGGTCCTCTGGATGTAGTGGGGGAAACGTTCCAATTTTATTAATAGAATTTCGCTTAAGCCTGTCCTAGTGGGCAGGAGAGGTGTTTTACATTTCATTTCCTCCCACTGAAAGACTCAGTCGCAAAGAGTCTGGTATTATTTTGCTTGGTTGCATTCTATGCTTAAAAACTATCTTCTTACAGATTTTAAATGTGTGCATATATTTACCTGAAACACGTACATGTATTTAGAGTTAACAAGTTTCCGGTATTTGCCGTTTGCATATATCTCCTCACATTAATAAAATTGAACATTAATACCAGTCCGGATTCTGACGGCAGTGTCAATTAATACATGTCCTAAATAGTTTTGTAGAAAGTAACAGTCTATCAAGACTGATGCTGGGAATTTGTTTAAGCATGTATCCAATTGTATCAAAATGTGTGAATACTGCCTAAAATTAATATTGGATCAGAGATCTATGTTTTGCACTCTCAAAACAAATGTGGAATGGAAATACTCAGAAGTTAGAAATCTCACGTGTCAAAGCGTAAAATACGGCGATCTAAGTACGTGAATCGGCTATTGTTGATATGTTATAAAAATTGATTAATAATAAGTTTTGTTTTCTTCTTCGTTTGCAACTACACTGTCAGACCAGTAGCCTCGATGAAACTTGTGGTTTGGCGCAGATCCTCAATGCCTCCATGCAGTTTCTGGCGGATTGAGGTATCTATCAGCCTAGTCGCAGCTAGCTCCTGGCCATGCCTATTACATCTTTCAAGTATATGCTCCGTAGTCTGATCTTCCTCACCACACGGACAAGTTGGTTCTTGTTCATGTGAGCATTCAGCTTGTTGTGCCCTGAGCAGCATCACTTGTCCAGACCGATCAAGGAAATGAAAAGCATCTTCCTCTACCCTTGGTCTCGTTAGTGCCTTGGTGATGGTGACTTTCTCCTTGTAGCTCACAGGTGTTGTTGGTTGTTCTGACTGAGCTTCTAGCTTAACCAGTTGGTCTGCCTCTTCATTGTCTGCATGTCCACAATGGTATGGAATCCATTGAGGTGCTACTTTGCAGGTTATATTCGGGCACTGCACTCTCCTGGCTAGCTGTGGAGCTTTATTGTTGATCAGAGCGCCCAAGACAGACAGTGCATCTGTGAGAAAGACGACTGAGGTGCTTTCTTCTGCAGGGTCTTCACACACACGTTAATAATTCAGACGGCCTTTATGAGTGGTTCACTCTCTGCCTGGTAATTGCTGCAGTGTTTTCCTGTGGCTGCATGTAGTGTTTCTCTCTTGCCAGATGGGTATTAAATGAAATCTCCTGTTCCTCCATCTTTGATAGAGCATGTAGCTGATCCATCAGTATAGACATGAGACCATGTTTCCGGAGGATAGTCTTCATTGATCATAGCCAATGTGAGGCTCTTCCGAATACATGTACCTTCATCTTCTTGCTTCCCGCGGTCAAGATAAGGAACAGCAAGTATCACAGTCACTTAGGACAGATCATTCGCTATGGGGTTTATTATGTCTTCACTACCTAGGAGAGTCGTTGGCATGTTCAGTTCAGTTTTGAACTCTCAATTGAGTTTCTTTGCTTTTCGAACGAAGCTGCTACGTTTTAGCCAATTTTTGGTGTGACGATCCAACTTGGCTTTCATGAGATAAAAACCTGAACTTCTCTGCTTGAAGCTGGACCTTTGCATGTCCCCTGTCTTGTAACAGCTGTGTACCTGTAAGCGTCTCCATGAAGGAGATTGGTGTAGACTTTGTAGCACCTGTCATGATCCACAATGCTTGGTTTTGAACCTTTTCTAGGGCCTGTTGGTTAGTTTTGGAAGAAGTGGACCAGGCAGTTGAGCTATACTCTAACTGGGGTCTCACTGTTCCTTGATATACTGTCTTTAGTATGTGCTCATTTGCTCCCCACGTTGTTCAAGCTAGTTTACGTATCATGGCAAGCTTTCTACGGGCCTTCCCTTCTGCTTGACTAATATGGGATCTCCAAGTTAGCCGTTCGTCAAAGGTCACTCCAATGTATTCTGTCTCGTTTGCTTCAGTCAGCGAAGTATTTCCCATCTTGATTTTACCCGCCCTCTGCTGTGACGACAGGGTGAATAGTGTGGTGGACGATTTCTCTGTATTGATCGAGACACACCAATCTACAGCCGAAACTGAAAGCTTGTTAATAGCTTCTTGCATCCTGTGTGTGTCTGTTGTGACATGTTATTTCTTATACCACAACACCAGGTCGTCACCATAGAGTGCAGCTTTAACTCTTTTCGTTAGTTCAGACACTAGATCATTGATCAAAAGCAGGAAGAGTGTAGGAGATAATACTCCGCCTTTCGGGATACCGTGACGCAACATGAACTTCCTACTGCTGGCATGTTCTAAGCTGACTCTTGCTCTTCTGTTGAAGAGGTATGACTCAATCCAACTCAGCATGTGACCTCCTACTCAACTTTTCATCAGTCTCACGAGGAGTCCATCAGTCCAGACTTTGTCAAACGCTCGCTGCAGATCAATCCGTGCTGTAAGCACAACTTTCTGCTCTTGAAAGGCGTCCTCTATATCTTGCGATAGATAAGTGGTCTGGTCTTCCATGGAGCGGAATTGTCTGAAGCCAGTTTGTTGCGTCGCGAGCAGGTTTAAGTCTCCATGTACCACTTCAGGCGTGCATTCACAATCTTCTCCATGGTCTTTCCAAAACAGCTAGTTAGACGGATTGGACGATAGCTTGCAGCCTTCTTTGGATCCTTCACTTTCTTATGGATGGGGATCATAACTTCCTCTTTCCATATCTTTGGAAGCAGTCCTTGTGTCAAGCTGTAGTTGTAAATTTCCAGGATTTTGCAAATTGCTGCAGTGCCTAAATGGGTCAGCGTTTCATTTGTTTTTCACGTGAAGTCACATTGACTTCTGCAACAGTTTATTACAGAAATTCCAGCCTACCAAATCAATTAACTACAGCGAGTCCAAAATCATGCCGCTAGAGTAGTCAAGAATGCTTCCTATGAAAAACCAAGTACCGAACTTCTGAAAGAATTACACTAGCTTCCAGTTAAGGCTAGAGTCATGTTCAAAGTTTTAGTAATAGTCTTCCGTGTCATCAATGGTACAGCTCCAGTATATCTGAGGGAAATGTTTGTATCTACTCGACAACGATACAGACTTCGCTCACAAAGTGACACTAACTTAAACATCCCTAGACGGCGAACAAAACTAGCAGACAGATCTATGGCAGTCGTTGGTCCCAAATGGTTGAAAGCCAAGCTATCTGAAAAACATTCAGTCTGAAGCCAGCTTTAGATCAAAACTGAAAACACATTTATTTAGGCAGTTTCATGAACAATGAGTGTAGTCTTGTTAAAATACAAAATATCAGAAGTGTTGTAAAATAGTATTTATATATGTCCAAATCTTTAAATGTAAGTTCTAGAATCCTGTTCATATTTTGTATGTATATATGTTAAATGTATGTTATGTAATTGTAAAGCGCAATAGAATATGTTATAATTTTTGCGCTATATAAATGCCATGTATTTGTATTTGTATTTTATATGGTCTTCAACTGCCTAAGATCTGTCTGTAGCTAATGTAGTTAAAGACTCTGTTTCATGCATTCTGATTTCACTTGACTTGTCTGCCTTTCCCTTTTTTATCTTTATGCATTCCTTTGCCGCTCTCTGTTGATGGGGATGTTGAAAACATCTTTGTAGTTGGAAGCAAAAGTGTTTGCCGCTTGTTTACCCGTCAACAGTTCACCATTCTCTTCCAAAGCTACTTAGCCTCATTCTATGTCTTCATCTTTCAGCTGTCTCGTCAATCTCTACAGCTTTTGGCCATCTCGCTCTAGGTCGAGCGAGGCTGCTTTATTTTTCTAACTCTTCCTCTGTGCTTTCAGTTCGTGTCTGGGGAATTTGGCCTTGGCTCGCTCTAGATAATGGTGAGGGATTGTTTTCTGCTTCTTCCCTGACATCTGATAGCTTTGTCTGTAGAATCCCCTAACTCATCACTTCCGTAGGGCTAATAGTCCTTTCTTGCTCCCCTTGGAATGGCACTGTAAGCAGCCTTTAGTATACTGGCGTTAAAGTCTTTGACAACCCGACTGATGTCTCTACCTCCCACTCTGATGTCTTTGCAGAGCTCATCACACAAACTTTGGTAAAAGGTCCATCTGGCCTTCTTGTAGTTCCATCTGGGAATGTTAAGTGAAGTAGAGGCTATATGGTCCATAGTAAGATGGATTGGACGATGGTCGCTATCTCCTACCCTACTTCCCGCTTGACATGTCCATGTATATCATCAGTACATAAAGCAAGGCCTGAGGTTGACGTTGTTCGCTTCTGGAGTAAAAGGTTGGGGGATCATCGCGCTTGTTGATGAGGTTAAGTTTGTTATCATCTTGCCAGGTCTCCACTGCATCTCCACGTATATCCAGGTGGTCATATCTCCAGCTTTATGAGAGATTCTTAAAGTCTCCTACAATGATGAAATAAGTTGTAACTTTGTCCAGGGAGAGATCAGTTTTGATACACTTTCTAGATTTTCACTCTGTCGTAGACCTATTTTACAGAAGCTGTCCATATATTTGCTTCAAGAAAATGAAATGAAAAAAGGGTGTTGAATAGTATGCAGTGAAATGTAAAAGGGGTGCAGAATAAACATCCTACACACAACTAGTAAACAGGCGAATATAATCATGAAGAGACCTTCACCCCAGTTCTTTACAGAAAGTAAAGGTGAAAACAATACCAGCCTGTGGCTGGAAAAAAAGCATGGTATAGATATGATTTTCGTATATAACCATTCTGTCAATGTGTATTAGTCTTTTATTTACGTCCCTTATAAAAAAGTATCAAGATATTTTCAAACAGGCACACAAACAAATGGACAGACGTAGAGACCGGTGGACAGAGTTACTAATTTAGGTGGGGCCCTAATAACATGAATCAATGAATTAGATAGCAAGGTGAATTATTCATCACAATACTAAGTACACTATTTTTAAGATGCTAGATTTAATTTCTCTTAGAATGGTCTGTTTCTAGTTACAAAATTCATGAGTTTGTGTATGTGTACGCCTGTCGTGTAACTTAAACGGCTAGCCCAAGTTGATACTGTCAACTTGATATCTTGATATCAACTTTTTTAAAACAACAGCAAGGGATTTTTTACAACAGTTACCAATTTAATTTATTTTGTTTATTTATTTTGTTAAGTTTCGCACTGACACAATTATAGTTCATATAAACACAAAGATGAATTTCCAACAGGGAAAGCCACATTCTAAAATCGCGACCTCCCAAAACTTAAAACCAGCCCGCGGACGCACGCACGCACGCACACACACACATATACACACACACAAAACACACACACACACACACACTGAACAGTAACGCACAATGTCAATACAAAAGAAAAGGAACACAGTGATGCACCGCCTTGGAACGGTCAGTAGCAAAACCACCGTTGGGGAGCTTAAACCGGTTTATGGTGCACCTAACGTCACACTGAACAGTAACACACAATGTCAATATAAAGAAAAAAAGGAAAACAGTGAGGCACCGCCTTGGAACGGTCAGTAGCAAAACCACCACTGAGGAGCTTAAACCGGTTTATGGTGCACCTAACCTCACTCTTACCCCACCACGTTCCAAAGTCACAGGACAGTGTAAATAAAAGTTATCCCCGCCAGGTGACTTAGTTATCTCCGCCAGATGACTTTACAGATTTGATGGTAGAGGAAGACCACTGGGGGCCCTCCGTGCTTTATTTCGTCACGAGCGGGCACCTGGGTAGAACCACCGACCTTACATAAGCCAGCTGGAAGGCTTCCTCACATGAAGAATTCAACTCCCCGAGTGAGGCTCGAACCCACAGCGATGGGGGGGGGGGGGGGGGGTAAGTACTTTGGAGTCAACGATCTGAACCACACGGCAACGAAAGCCTCCAATTACCAGTTTTTTGTCAATAAAATATACCTCATGTACTGAAGCTTCAAAAAGGTATGTAATTGACTGTTCAAAAAGAAAATATTTCATTTCAGAAAATATGTATTTTAATTTCTTTATAGTATTATTCAATGTCGTTTTGCACATAATGATGCACTGAAGACTAGAAAAAGTCCGCCATAGCACTGGTTACTTTAGCATTGTTTGCAATAATCAAGATCTTTATCAGGACTAAATAACTAAGAATCACTTCTACATATAAAACACCTTTGTTCACATGTATCTACATTGCATTTAATATATTTTATTTTATTCCCATACTGTTCAGTTGAAGTCTTGAAGAAGGTTTTATTATTTATTGATTGATTAATTTATTCATCTATTTTCTGCTAAGCATTGAGCTCTATGCTTAGATAGACATTAGCACTTCTTCGATTATAGGTACTAGTAACTGTTTTCCCATGTATTTGATTTTGGAGAAACTGGAGTCTATTTAAGTTATCATTGTAAATAACAAGCTTTACTTACACCAGACATTCAGATAGAAAAACTTTGTATCTTGTTGAGAAACAGGTTGCTCTCCAGTTTTCTTCATTCTATTGGAGACTTTACATGTGTAGAACATTGCATCATTCCTTGAGGTTGTATCTATTGTAAATGTTTGTTTTCTCTCCCAAACTTCACCGATTCTTATCCATTCATAGGTAGTTTGAGGTGGATAACCAACAGTGACAGGGCATGAAACAGTCACCGGAGACCCCTCAGCAATGCTTGTGTTTTTAAGTACGTCTATTATTGGAGGATCTGGAATTGATTAAAGAAGGTGTGAGATTTTAAATTCATATCTGTTTTCAATCTTTATTTATCCATAACAAAAGCACTAAATTGCCACAATGTATAAGTTTACTGGGTATACGATCCATCTGAGAAGACTTAGAGTTAGTTTTTGCTATAGTACGGAAAACATTGGATATGCACAAACTTGATACAGCTGAGTAATTCTGCGAAAAACTACACCAAAAGCATTTAGCACCACAAGGCAGCAACATGGATATCATTGTGCCCGCCCGCTTAGTTCAACAGGGAGAGCGCAGATCTACAGATCTCGGGGTCGTGAGTTCGAGCCCTGGGCGAGGGGTATATTCTCCGTGACGATTTGATAAAAGACATTGTGTCTGAAATCATTAGTCCTCCACCTCTGATTCACATGGGGAAGTTGGTAGTTACTTGCGGAGAACAGGTTAGTACTGGTACAGAATCCAGGAACACTGGTTAGGTTAATTGCTCGCCGTTATATAACTGAAATACTGTTAAAAACGGCGTTAAACCCAAAACAAACATACATACATGGATATCATCACATTATACTATTATTACAATTATTCAAAACATAATTTAAATTTTTGATTACATAGAACTTGTAAGTTGAAGCTTCTGCTTGCTCTTCCTACTTTTGTCTTGTCTGGATTAGCGAAGGTCCTTGTCATGACGTTTTCTACGTTACAAGTAATTTTTCCGGTGTGAGATCTAACGGCACTGTCAACTTTCAATGTAGCCGTTGCTGAGGAAACAGTACCGGTCCAGGTGTATGAAGGTGGCGGCTTACTGACACTGCTACAGGTAACCGTGAGCGGATTCCCTTCTCTAATGTTGAGAGTTGTAGTTATACCAACTACTGAACTATCTCCGTAATGGTATTTTAAAATTACATTACTGGGTGGATCTGAAATACAGGCGGCAAGCACTAAACATTTACAGAAAACGTTTTGTTAATACACATTCTAGATTCTTACCTAATAAAAAAACAATGCATATTCCAGGGGCAAAATATTTCATTGTATTGTACTTAATTTCTGAAAATGCTTTATTCATCCATGCGTGTCAGGAATAGCACATTTTCAGATTGCAGGTATCACTAAGTCACACTCAATGCGGTCATCCCTATCATTAGTAACAAACATTCATGGCACAGAGATTTTCGGACAGTAGAATTCCATAGCACATAGAGTTAATTACTGTTAGGATTGAATTTGCACATTCTAATCTCACAGAAAATGATGTACCTGACCGATGATGCAAAATTTGTTTATATTTAAAGCACTAAAATGCATATTTACTGAGATGGTTGGAATGTTTGGTGCATTTTGTTCTTACCTTTGTTAGATAAACATGAATGATATATACATTGAATAATCATGTATACACGATTATGAAACTTTTTGCCAATATTATTAGTGAAATGTCTTAATATTTGGTGAAGAGGCAGCTAAAATATGAACATCTGCATTATTTAGATATACAGAATGTACGCTAGTAAACTTTAAAAAACAAGTGAATAAAGTATTGCCATGCAATACAAAGTCCCCTACTGAAAGGCACCTAATTTTCTCTACTGCAGTATAACATAATGAACTGATATCTGTCAATGATGTATAAACAATATTGTACTGTATATACAATAAGTTATAACAACACACTTGGATTAAAATGTGCATATATAAGAACCCACAGTTGTTTTCACATTGATTTTGTTTTGGCCAATTATAAAAAAAAGTTATCATATAAGTTATTTATAGTAAAAACAAAGGGAAATTAATCGTAAAAAAATCTATATAATATAAGTCCACGAGAAACTCTTTACCAGGTAGAGATAGGTCCAAATACACCTAAAAATTGGATGTAACATGCATGTTGTACCACAGAAAAGTGGTCTCGATTTTTCTCTACCGCCAGTAATAAACAAGAGGACCATGATGGTCCTGAATCGCTCACCTCTTCCCACATGACCCAGTTTTGAGTATGACGTCGTTTTTTCTATTATTTGACAAAGTGACCTAGTTTTTGAGCTCATGTGACCCAGTTTTGAACTTGACCTAGATACTATCAAGATAAAAATTCTGACCAATTTTCATGAAGATCCATTGAAAAATATGGTCTCTAGAGAGGTCACAAGGTTTTTCTCTTGTTTGACCTATTGACCTATTTTTCGAAGGTAAGTGACCCTGTTTTGAACTTTATCTAGATATCATCAAGGTGAACATTCTCACTAATTTTCATGAAGATCTCATGAAAAATATGGCCTCTAGAGAGGTCACAAGGTTTTTTATATTTTTATACATACTGGCCTAGTTTTTGACCGCACGTGACCCAGTTTCGAAACTGACCTAGATATCATCAAGATGAACATTCAGATCAATTTTTATGAAGATCCATTGAAAAATATGGCCTCTAGAGACCTCAAAAGATTTTTCTAATTTTAGACCTACTGACCTAGTTTTTGACCGCAGTTGACCCAGTTTCAAACTTGACCTAGATATCATCAAGATAAACATTCAGACCAACGTTAATACAGATCCCATGAAAAGTATGGCCTCTAGAGAGGTCACAAGGTTTTCCTATTATTTGACCTACTGACCTAGTTTTTTAAGGCACGTGACCCAGTTTCAAACTTTTTCTATTTCAAGACCTACTGACCTAGTTTTTGATTGCAGTTGACCCAGTTTCAAACTTGACCTATATGTCATCAAGATAAACATTCAGACCAACTTTCAAACAGATCCCAAGAAAAATATGGCTTCTAGAGAGGTCACAAGGTTTTTTCATTATTTGACCTACTGACCTACTTTTTGAAGGCACGTGACCCACTTTCAAACTTGACCTAGATATCATCAAGTTGAACATTCTGACCAATTTTTATGGAGATCCATTCACAAGTATGGCCGCTAGAGAGGTCACAAGGTTTTTCTATTTTTAGACCTACTGACTTAGTTTTTGATCGCACATGACCCTGTTTCGAACTTGACCTAGATATCATCAAGATGAACATTGAGACCAACATTCATACAGATCCCATGAAAAATATGGCCTTTAGAGAGGTCACAATGTTTTTTTTATTATTTGACCTACTGACCTAGTTTTTGATGGCACGTGACCCTGTTTCAAACTTGACCTAGATATCATCAAGATGAACGTTCTGATTTCATGAAGATCTTGACCTAGATATCATCAAGATGAACATTCAGACCAACTTTCATACAGATCCCATGAAAAATATGGCCTCTAGAGAGTCACAAGGTTTTTCTATTATTTGACCTACTGACCTACTTTTTGAAGGCACGTGACCCACTTTCAAACTTGACCTAGATATCATCAAGGAGAACATTCTGACCAATTTTCATGAAGATCTCATGAAATATATGGCCTCTAGAGAGGTCACAAGGTTTTTCTATTTTTTGACCTACTGATCTAGTTTTTCACCGCACGTGACCCAGTTTCGAACTTGACCTAGATATCATTAAGATGAACATTCAGACCAACTTTCATACAGATCCCATGAAAAATATGGCCTTTAAAGAGGACACAAGGTTTTTCTATTATTTGACCTACTGACATAGTTTTTGACGGCACGTAACCCAGTTTCGAACTTGACCTAGATATCATCAAGATGAACGTTCTGATTTCATGAAGATCTTGTGAAATATATGGCCTCCAGAGAGGTCACAAGATTTTCTATTTTTAGACCTACTGACCTATTTTTTGAAGGCACGTGACCCAGTTTCGAACTTGACCTAGATATCATCAAGATGAACATTCTGATCAATTTTCATGAAGATCTTGTGAAATATATGGCCTCCAGAGATGTCACAAGGTTTTCCTATTTTGAGACCTACTGACCTAGTTTTTACGGCACGTAACCCAGTTTCGAACTTGACCTAGATATCATCAAGATGAACGTTCTGATTCCATGAAGATCTTGTGAAATATATGGCCTCCAGAGAGGTCACAAGGTTTTTCTATTTTTAGACCTACTGACCTAGTTTTTGAAGGCACGTGACCCAGTTTCGAACTTGACCTAGATATCATCAAGCTAAACATTCTGACCAACTTTCATAAAGATCCCATGAAAAATGTGACCTCTAGAGTGGTCACAAGCAAAAGTTTACGGACGGACGCACGGACGCACGCACGGACGCATGGACGCACGCACGGACGGACGACGGACGCCGCGCGATCACAAAAGCTCACCTTGTCACTTTGTGACAGGTGAGCTAAAAAGTTACAATAAAATCTATTTACAGTAAAACAAAGGGACGATATTCTAAAAACAAGGGTGCCACATGGTGGTGAACATTTGGTCCAAGTTACATCAAAATCCCTCCATGCATGATGAAGAAATGCTTCATACAAAGTCATTCTTGAGTTTGACCTTTGACTACTAAATATGACCTTGACCTCTTACCTAGGGACCTGGTTCTTGCGCAAGACAATCCGTCTTATGTTGGTGAACATTTGTGCCATGTTACATCAAAATCCCTCCATGCATGAAGAAGAAATGCTCCAGACAAAGTCATTCTTGTGTCTGACCTTTGGTCTCTAAGTGTGACCTTGACATTAGACCTTGGGCCTGGGTTCTGCGCATGACATGATGTCTCATCCAGGGGAATATTTGTGCCAACTGATATCTAAATCCTGTTTTGCATGACAAAGTTATAGACCGGACAGGAAAAAAATCCTATTGACCTTTGATCTCAAAGTGTGACCTTCACCTTTAAGCTAGGGTACTGGGTGTTGCGACGACACGTCGTCTCATCATGGGGAACATTTATGCCAAGTAATATTGTAATCCCTTGATGGATGACACAGTTCTGGATCGGACAGGAAAAAAACCTTATTGACCTTTGACCTCCAATTGTGATCTTGACATCTGAGCTAAGAGTTCGGGCCTTGCGCACGACATGTTGACTCATCATGGGGAACATTTGTGCCAAGTAATATTAAAATCCCTTCATGAATGGCAGAGTTATGGATGGGACTGGAAAAAAAACTCTGTTGACATTTGACCCCCAATTGTGACCTTGACCTTTCAGCTAGGGGTCCGGGATTTGAGCATGACACGTCGTCTCATCATGGGAAATACTTGTGCCAAAAGATATTAAAATCCCTTAATGAATGTCAGAGTTATGGACCGGACACGAAACAGACCCTGTTCATGCTATGTTAACATTTGACTGCTAAGTGTGACATTGACCTTTGAGCTAGGGGTCTGAAAGTTGTGCAAGACACATCGTCTTATTATGAGGTACATTTGTGCCAAGTAATATTAAAATCTCTTCATGGATGGGAGAGTTATGGACCGGACAGGAAAAAAGCCTTGTTGACATTTGACCTCCAATTATGACCTTGATCTTTAAACTAGGGGTCCAGGTTTTGCGCATGACACGTCGCCTCATCATGTGGAACATTTGTGCCAAGTAATATTAAAATCCCTTCATGGATGGGAGAGTTATAGACCGGACAGGAAAAAAGCCCTGTTGACCTTTGACCTCCAATTATGACCTTGACCTTTGAGCTAGGCGTCCGGCTTTTGCGGATGACACGTCGTCTCATCATGGTTCCATTTGTGCCAAGTAATACTAAAATCCCTTCATGGATGACAGAGTTATGGACCGGACACGAAATTGCGGACGGACAGACGAATGGACGGATGGAATGACGGAAAAGCGCATTCCTGTAGTCCCCGAAACTGGTTTTCAACCAGTAGGGGAGTAATATTAGGTTGTATATATTTTAAGCTACTTAATTCATCTACAGAGTAAAGCTGCTGGACAAACTTTCAACTATTACTTTCCGCGATGTTATTAATGATATAAATGGATTGTATTTTGTAACAATCACTGTTTTATTTGGACGTAAACTGACAATTCTTAGATAAAGAAGGACTTTGATGGATCAATTTTGAATTGATTAATTTTTACACAGATGATTATCTTGGATGATAGTATAAATATGAAGAACAAATATATTGTCTCATATGTGTTACGTATTTAAATGGAACACGTTTGTTCTGACAGATTCTACATGTTTATTTCTTTATTGGTTGACATAGCAGTATAAATATGCAGAAAAAATACATTGTTTAATTTTTGTTACGTGGAACACTTTTGTTCTGGCAGATTCTTCCTGTTTATTTCTTTATTGTTGGACACAGCATTATTATCATTTTAGCCCAATTTAGGTTATGTATCACAAGTGAACCAATATAAACTATCATACAACTTCCCCACAAAATTGGGGTCGAGAAGGAGTTATTTCAGATTTACACTTTCTAGTCAAATTGTTACTGAGATCGAACTCGCAACATTTGGATTGGTCCCACTGAGCTGTCTCAAAAAATAATAATGTTTTTAGTTTTAACTAAACAGTAAACTTTCTTACACATTCAGAAAGATGTTCATGATCTCTCCACTCTGGTTAATAATAACATCAGTTAAAGTAAATGTTTTCTGTAATTCAGTCTACTTAATTCTAGGATATGTCTGAAATGCATTTATAGTTATTAAACAGAAAAACATAATATGTAGAACATCATACAATCATCACACTCCATAATCCATTGAGTTTATATAAACAACACACATCTCTCTCAATGTTTGTCTGAATCCTTTAACCATAAACCTGGGTGTTACCAGGTCATTCTGAAAATAGACACAGGGGCTGATTAGAGAATGTGCTATATCTTCGGATTTCACTAAATTTAGAAATACGTTCATAGCTAGCGGGAACAAATTGTTGGATTCCTTATAATTGCATCAACATTTAATCAATTTCATTTTTAACAGGTATATTAGGTTGGGCCAAAAGTTTATCATACAATGGGTCGGTCATGGCTTTATCTAACACAATTAAATAAATTTGTTTTCAACTTTGGAATTTTTTTTTTTTGGATTTAACGTCGCACCGACACATGATAGGTCATATGGCGACTTTCCAGCTTTAATGTTGGAGGAAGACCCCAGGTGCCCCTCCGTGCATTATTTCATCATGAGCGGGCACCTGGGTAGAACCACCGACCTTCCGTAAGCCAGCTGGATGGCTTCCTCACATGAAGAATTCAACCCCCCGAGTGAGGCTCAAACAAAACTTTGGAAAAGGTTGCATTGTAAGTGTACGAGAACTCTGGGAATATCTTGATCAAAATGAATTTACAAAAACCACTGAAATATATCTGAAACAAAGGTGCATAACTGAATAAATAACAAGGATAATTTTCCAACAGGGAATGCCGCGTTCCAAACAAAACGCATCCTCTCCGAGTTGAAACTCGCAGCACGCGGACGCGCACACGACCAACACGCGCGCATGTGGACATACGAAGCAAACATGCATAGACAAACCGGACAAATAAAGGAACACTGGGGTTCCGCCTCGAAACGGTCAATGGCAAAACCACCACTGGGGGCTTAAACCAGTTTATAGTGCGCACCTAGCCTCACTCGTACCAAAACCATGTTCCAAAATCACGGGACAAGTAATCCCCGCCAGTAGAATCCCTAACACACGTTATGTCAACAGAAGGCATGGCATGTAAAACATAAAAATGCTCTTGTAAATTTTATATAAAAAACTGAAGAACCAAACCATGTACTCAGTGCAGAAGACAGAGCAACAAGAGAAATATCTTCATGGGCCCGACGAAACAGAGCAGAAGACAAAAATGACACGGTTTAGTCCAGAGAGGTTTGAAGAACTGTCTATCATAGAGTCCCCAGCCCCTCTTCCGTCAGACACAATCAAAGAGGAAAGCGTAGCGTCCAGCTGTAAAAGGGTTGAAAACGTCTGATCATAACCCTTTTTTGTGGAACGTTTTATAATTTTACCAAATGCAGTTGGAAAGGTACAATGACCCAAAATCATACGAAGTTTGTAAGCCATATCCCATAAAAGGCGGGTTTTGCAAACCTTCTCACAGAAGCGTGTTTAAATTACTGCTGAAATTTAAAGCCAAATCTGAGTTACGGTAGTAAAAGTTAGCAAATTTTAATATTTATACAATTTATAATAGCGGTAGCCTTGCGGAAGAAGCTTCTTTGTAATATATTGATTACGTTCATTGAAATCATCAACATGACTACACGCTCTGGCAAATCAAATTAACTGAGAAATATTTATCCCGTAAGATGTAATTGGGGTATAACCCATTCAAATTGGGGACATTTACAATGCTAAAATTAAAATCATCATCTTGTCGCAAATTTTGGTATGTATAATATCGTCATAAATAGGGCGATTTTAATGTAAAAATAAAACAGTAGTATCCGAATTGTTTGTTTTATTGAACCGGAGCTTCCGGGGATAAATAATATCTACCAATTGACCAAAAAAAAAATAGATTATCCATATTAAAAATATCACCCAGAGCGTGATGTATTATTAAATGCGTATCCGGAGAAAGGCTCAACATAAGATGTCTTTCAGAACAATATAAAAACAAATCTGCGGCAAGGGGTGCGCAATTGTGTGTGTATATTGGTCGTGTGCGCGTCCCCGTGCTGGGTTTACGTTTTGGGAGGCTGACTGTTTAGAACGTGTTTTCTCTGATGGATACCCATCCTTGTTTTAATACAGTTCAATAAAAAGGAAGGGCTTTACAAACTTCGTCACAAATCCACATAGTATAATTGTTAACAATGCAGCTAGTTAAAAAAGCTTTATCGAAGTTGCAAGCGAGAAATATAGCATTTTCCCTTGCAAAAGTCTTTTGAATTAAGGCAGTTAGTTTGTCATTTATCAAATTATGTGGTAACGTGGTATACAAAGTAGAAAAATCGTATGTACTGATTAGAAATACCTTGTAATTATGATTTTTACACTAATCCAGGATTTTGCTAGAATTTTTAACCGACCAAACTAAGCTTCCAGAGTTTTTGTATAATTTATTGCAATATTTTTTCACGTGGATTTGTACAGCAGTAAGACACGATGTTAATAGCTTAGAAATATTTGTAGTTGTACATGAGATTGAAATAGCGATGAATCGAGTTTTTTATGTTTGTTTAGCAATTTACGATGGTAAAATTCAACAACAACACGTGAATATTTATCTTTTATCAACGTTTCGGCGCTTACGCCTTCATCAGGATAAATACATAATATTTGTTTATGCAATTTAAAAATACAGTACATAGTTGGAAGTTTAATTTGATGATCATCAATACGAACTTTCAAATTAGAAACTTCAATGATGTGATCAGTGACCAAATGTTGTTCAACAGAAAGACTCCGTGTATAAGCTTGATGCTATTTAGTTTGTTTCGTAAAACATGAAAATAATGTTGGCGTCAAAAGATGATAATTTTGTTGGCCGCCTTGTCTGCTAGAGCTGAAATATAGTAACAATAAAAATCTCGGAATTGCTTTTTCAGATGCCTCTAAGTAAACTTGGGATTAGGTGGAAGTAGGTTCATTTATTTTATATATCTACAATGTTAAAAAAAGTTTGATTCTAGTAGTTTTGATGAAAATGGGCTCCTGATAACGCTATGATATAATAGTATAAATCAATGTGCTCTACTTACTTTGAACATGTATTTGTAATGAAGCTGTAGCCGATCTTGTTGATTTCTGTCCAACTGTCTCCTGCATCGTATTTCTAGCTTTACATATACTGCTACGGTCTGTAGTAATGTTGTTAATTGTAAGTATCCTGTTGTCTCCTCCGTTGTCCCAGTAGTAAGATGGTGCTGGTTCTCCGTTCGATGTACAGGCCACTCTAAATGTGTCGCCTGTTATCACATCCAGTTCTCTTTTTGAAATATTAGGTCCACTTGTGTTCCAGTAATTAAATATTGGAATGGAAGGATGATCTAAAGCATATGTTACAACACTTAATATGTTTTAGAACAATGAGAAAAGGCATAGACTAAACACATTGAAATAGTCTGTCTTACACATGTAACATCAGTACAATACAAAAGTGAACAAAACATTCAGTCAGTAATAACTGATCATTGTTTTTTATATATAGATTTTGATAACACTGCATCGCAAAATAGGAACATGAAGGCTGCTAAAGAGCAGAGTTAACACTCCTTCGTACTCTTCCAACTATTTAGTATAGTTTTTTCACTTTGAAATGTTTTCTCAATTATAACTACCGGTATTTCCTAAATAATTTACGAAGACGTGTAAACGCATGAAAGAATCATGTTTTATTATAACAACTGCTATTTGATTGTATCAAAATGACTGACACGGGAGTTACCAGTGGTCTTTGAAAATAAATCAAATGCAATGTACTAGTTTGTGGTATCACTGTATGGTTACCACTTATGAGAGGTAATAAAATGTGCAACACCTCTCACGCCCCTAGCACCGGAACGGAACTGTATTACACATATGTTGAATAGACTCCATGATTTCAAAGGACCAGAAAATATAACAACACTGAATCCAAGTCGTAGAACTATGGTTATTAAATCTTCCTAGTAATTCTAATCAATATATCAATATATCATAGACACGTTTTGCAGAAATATATCGTAAACCTCATGAAAATTACGTACTACTTGCTCCAAAATGTAGATGATGATGTTTTTAAAATAAAAATGATTCGGCAAATTGAGAAACAATAAATGACTAATAAATTTAAGGAAACGAAAAATTAAAGAGTATAGTAAAACATGATCGCAGATGCGTTCTAGACTAGATGGGTAAGTTCGTTTGGATGTCTGTGGTTCAGAGTGTCAATTTTAATTGCTTATTTTATAATAATAATAATTTTTGGAAAACGTGAGTACCCTTCTAGATCTGAGAAAATAAGTTAAAACTGAAGACATGTTTCACATATAATCATTTGCATATGCACTTGGCTAAAATGAAATAGAAAATATCTCTTACACACGTGTCCGAAATACGCTAAAGTGGTGATAAGTTGAATATGTAACGTCAACTTCATTAGTGGCAAGAAACGGCTAGCAGGTGACTGACTCACCTTATCACATTTCCTTATCAACTTTCATTACTAGCACAAATCAGTCTACGAATATGAGTGAAATATTCAACTTAGGACATCCATGGGAAAGGTATGACAGGAAAATCAATTGTTTATACCATGTTTTATAGTAGCCTAGTATCGCCGCATAACAAAACTGACAGTCCGTCTGAAGAGGGGAATTTAAGAGCTGGCTACCACTGAGTCCCCCATATGCCCGTCATTGCACAATCGAAGAGCAAAGTTTAGCGGCGAATTGTAAAAGGGCTAAACATAACATGCAGCTTGTCTCGGAACAATAAGGTCATAGCCACTCGCAAAAAAAAAAAAAACGCGGAAAATAATACGTTTCTTGTATTTGCATTTCTACACCTGTATTCGTCTCAAAAAAAATAAAAAGGTTTTGATTTAAACAATATAGCGATTTTGTTTATTGATAGGAATGCAAATGATTTTTTTTCTATATATTCCAAAAAAGTAGCGCAGAAGTTACAGTTGTTAGCTATAAATACTAATATATCATATTCGGTAAGTGTAACAATAAATTTGTTTCAAAACTAAATTTATTGTAACATATCACTACTAAGTGTGATTGTATTTTGTTTTAATATTTCCTACTCGTATGTCGATTGTAGATTGTATATAATTTTATGATGATCAGTAAATGATATAAACAACGTTCAAAAGCCCGTTTTATGGCTACTTTGATATTAAACGAAGAAACACATTGTTCGTATGTGTAAATCCTACTAAACTCCTATTTGACAATAAAAAGTTTTTGGGGGAAATTAGGATTTTACAGGTACAATGTTTTGTCAGCCATCATAACTGTTTATTTACAGCTACGCAATATAATGTTTTTTAGTGTTTCTCAACAATATTTCAGTTATGTAACAGCGGGCAGTTAACATAACCAGTACAAACATGTTCTCCGCAAATAATTGCCAACTTCCCCCACATGAACGAATGATTTCAGACACATTGTCTTTTATCAATCGAACAAACGGCCCACCCGAGGATCAAACTCACGACCCCGAGATCCGTAGATCGGCGCTCTCCCTATTGAGCTAAGCGGGCGAGTGGGTTACAAGATAATAAACGGCACAACTGTTTACTGTTATTTTAAACATTGTTTGATGAATGCTTCATTAACATAAGTACAATTTACTTGTAGCATTGCTAACGTTGTAACATTGGGATATATGTCGAACTTTATATAACCCACTCCTTTTTATTGAACAATATCTATTATCTCCGACAGGTATTTGGTATTCCCATGGGAACATATTGAATGAGATTTTTATGTTGAGCCATTCTACAGATACACAGTCACACATGGAATTTAACAATTTATCTCGCTCTTTACATAGACAAATTGTCCCCTGTTCAAAGACGAAACCCAACTGCTTTAATCACTACACTGTCTAGTCATTTTCCTAATACTATCTGCAAACGAAAACCATTCTGTATTTTGCAAATAAATGTATGGTCATTGCCGAAATGTAGTACAACTTGCATCAAGGCTTTTTACGGATTGAGTACAATTAAGGTATTTTAAGCTTTAAAATTCTAACAAAACAAACACATTTGAGAGCAGGTTACGCAATTCTGACAGCTTCCTACAGGTAGTGTTTACTATAGTGAACAAGATAGTTTGACCTGATATGTAAAATCCATTTTACAGATTTTAAAACAAATTTCTTCACTAAGCCGCGACAATGTCTGTGGAAAAAGTTATATATTTCAGATTAATTTCATAGAATAATGTTGCATTGTTTTGTAAAATAAATTGAAATGTATTTCATGATCCTGTATATACATTTTTGTATTGATGTTTATGTTTGCTAAATGACTGAACATAAAAATGTATTTGTTTTCATTTTCATTAAACACTAAAATAATTAAAATACATGTATATTCAACAGTGATACTTACGTGTAAGCTGACCTTCGACTTATTTCAATAAACATGTAGTAATTATAATAACATCTAGTGTAACTTACATAAAATGAGAACATCTATAAATGAAGTGTTATTTCCAGGTACAACTGCACCAACCGATGGATTCATTGAATTCCGTACATCACATGTACATTTCCCATTGTTCTGTACCTTGCTCACACTTAGCTCCTGGCCATTAGTAGTAGTCATGTTTGGGTATGTCCATGTATAAGATGGTGGCGGATTACCTGAACTGACACAACTGACAGACAATCGGTTGTTTCTGGCAACTTTTACGGTGCCACTGACTGGGGTTGAATTTATTCTGAAAGTTGGTGCTGTTGGGGGATCTGAAATTAGTGGTGTTTTACACATGCATGAACACCAGAAAAACAATTTAATCCTATATTAAACCCAGTTGATTATTTTTGTGCCCTATATATATAGGCAGTGGAACAAGAAATGCAAACTTCACGCAAACACTACCTATTTATGTGTAGTTAACTGCATCAAAGTACACTCAAAGTAGACAGTCCGAAAAATAATTAAAATATCATTTTCTGAAAAAGGGATATTTCAGCTGAAAAAATCATGCATAATTAATACAAGATTTAGCAGTCTGAAAACAAAACTACATGTATATAAAGAATATGAAATCAATTTCAGGACTGTTAAGTGCATGACTGTGTTCTCCTGCAAAGCATTTAACATAGATTTTAATTTTTCATTGCACTGATATGGCATAGACAGGATTAGCAAAGACTGACAAGCGGTGTTCACTCAATAAACTGTTTCCCTCCGTTGTGTAAAGAGGGCTTAGGGTAAGTCTCTACTTTATAAATGTCCACTGTTCACTTTCGTTAGCATTTATGTATACTTGTCACACATACCAATGGGTCAAAATGTTTTCTACTTCTTGAAATGTCAAAAGGTGTGTTAGACAAGACATGGCATTATAAAAGTAGGTCTAACAGCATCATTAAACAACGGAACTTACAGGAACCTAAATGTTTCCTTTCAGTAACAGTCAAAATAGACTACGCCGTGCATTCAATCAGACCTTCTCCTATCGTTCAGCACAACCTTTGAATTGTGTTAATGTTATTGTTTAGTTTTAACTTGCGATATGCAGGCTCAATAATCTAAGATCCCTTGTCATAATTACAGTTTGTTTAAGTCTGTCCATTGCTTTCTTGTTTATGGCAAGACCATTATTTCTAATGGGGACAATACGTCAGTTTCCATAGAATTGCACTCCATGTATCATTAAAGGTTACATGTACGTCACCGTGTGAACACATCTGCAGATGTTGGTATTTGTAAAATGTGCAAATGTTTAGGTCTGCTGAACCGGAGGCTTGAGGGCGTTGAAGGTTGCATGCATTTCCAATACCATTACAGACCCAATCAATCCAAGTCTGAACATTTTCATTTTAGCCGTGTTGGGCGACCTGTGTAGTTTCCACGTTTTTTATTTTATTATCTCAGCAGCGTTATTTGTGGCGTGTGGCGGACGTAAAAAGTATCCGTGTATATTCCATAAGGGCTGTTATATTTTGATCTCTTCAGATCGTCCAACACGACATTTATATTGTGTAAATGGTACTGTTTAGATTTTAACTTGTGATATGCAGGCTCCTAAACCCCAGATTCTCTCTCTAAATTCCAGTTTGTTTAGTTCTGCACAATGTTTTCTCTTTTAGAGAAAAAGACGTTATTTCAACTGGGGATCATATGCCGGGTTTCATGGAATTGCACTATGTGAATCATAATATTACTGAAGGTTCAATGTACAACTCCGTATGCAAATGGAAACTAGTATATGTACATGTATATATAAATGTATATACAACACTAAACACTAATGTAATATTTGTCGTGAAATTGTCTTGTTTACGTATAAGGGCGTACGCAAGTTTATGCCTACAAACATACTTTATACATTTAAAACCATACAAGACATGAACTTAGATCATATGCTTGTATAAATGAATATGTGGTTTGTATATACATTTAGTAAGTGTAGTCTAAAATATCTTTTGTGTGTGTGTGTGTGTGTGTGTGCGCGTGTGTGTGTGTGTGTGTGTGTCTATATATATATATATATATATATATATATATATATATATAAATCAAATAATAATAATATGTACAGATTAATATAGTTGATATATATATAGATTTTTTTTTAACTCAGAATGATCATAGTTCAATTAAGATAATTAACCCCATAGTATATAATACTTATTATTACATCTCCAAATTGTCATAGTACCACATGTCTCTCCATTTGCTTATATTGAACTAAAGGTTATTTGTCTAAATCTTGTGTCCGTCATGTTGAATGATATTTAGGCATAGTGTATATAACGTTTGACCATGGGCCATCAGGGCCTAGTTCAAATATGTATTTGTACATGTGGGAAACTGAATAAAACTTCTTCTTCTTCTTCTTATGAACACATAATAATATTATGTACTAATGTTGAGTTCTGCTCAACCCGGGACCAGTGAGTGTGGACGGTAGCATGTGTTTCTACAACCGTAAACGACCTGCTTAATCAAACCAAGCTCCGTAGTTCGTGTCCTCTCTATATCTTCTTAACCGCTAGGAAGATTTTCATAAAACTCACTCCATTTATTAACATCATCAGGACGACGTGCAGAGCGCAAGTCAGGTCACTATGTCCTAGACCAAGGTCACACTTGCAGTCAAATGTTAAATTCCTTAGCCTCGCGTCCGCTCAATATTGTCTAAACTGCTTGAAGCATTTCCATAAAACTAGCATCAATTATTTCATAAAGACAACATGCAGAGCACACATCTCAGGTCACTTGGTCCAAAGTAAAGGTCACACTTGGAGACTAAAGGTCAAATGACTTAGAAAAACTGAAACTGAAACTGTTTTATTTGATTAAACGCCTATTTTTACGGAAAACATATTCAATGGCGTTTTACAAATACATAAAAATACGACAAAAAATTAAGATATTTAATGACATATAACATAAATGAGCATAAATATCATTGTGAATAAACTATTTAGTAAGCATTAAAAAAAAAAAAAAAAAAAAAAAAAAAGATCAGACATCAGATAAGATTAATAAAATATTAGAACATTAAGATACGGTAAGACAGCTGTTTGTTATCAAGGTAAGAATTCGAATGTATTTACACAATAAAATCATCCAGTTCACGTTACTTCAATCTCATAAAAAAAATACAGTCACAGTTTCTAAAAGAGTGCATAGTAATTTCCAAAATAATGAGTTTTCAACTTCTTTTTGAAAACATCTATTGTGTCTGAGTTCCTTATTTCGAGAGGCAATTCATTCAAGAGTTTAAGTCCAACAGTACCAAAACTTCTGTCGCTGAACGTTTTGCGCTTGTTGAAAGGAACAACGAAACACCCAGTAACGGAATTTGAAGAACGCAAATTCCTTGTCTGTGTTTGTTTTACGAGAAGTTCAGAAAGATATTCTGGAGAGTTTCCAACTGAACAATTATACATGTAGGTGAGTATTTTGAATGTGATTCTGGCTTTGATTGGTAGCCAGTGAAGGTCATACAGCGCTTGCTTGGAACTGTCATATTTTCTTCGATTTAGGACAAGTTTTGCACACATGTTCTGAATTCGTTGCATTTTGTTTACTTCGCTTTGAGCAATACCATATAGAATGACATTACAGTAATCCAAATGGGATATCACCAATGACAGTACAAGGGTTTCGGTAGCCTCTTTGGTAAGATATTTCCGGATACATTTTATTCTGAAGTAGTTGAGCATTGCTGTTCTACACTTTCGTTTTACATGCTCTTTTAGATTCAAGTTTTCATCCAGGAATGCACCTAGATATCGAATAAAGCTCACTGATTTCACTTCATCACCTACAATACATACTTTGTCAGTTGAACACTTAGAGAGCTGTTGCCTACTACCAAACATGATGAACTCGGTTTTCTACTGTTGGAGATGATGGTTTAAAGCGTTTATTAGCAGTGTGGTCATCCGCAAAGCCGTAAACTGAAATCGACGGCGGAATAACATCAAACAGTGTCCCCGCATATGTCAAATATAGCCAAGGTCCTAAGCAGCTCCCTTGTGGAACGCTACAATTTAATTGGCGTGGAGATGACATGGCTGAATTGACACTTACACGACAACTTCTGGGGCGCAGATAGGAATCAACCCAGCTCAGTGCTGTTCCACGAACGCCATACTGCTTGTTTAACACATCAACAAGAATGTCATGATCTACAGTATCAAAAGCGGCACTGAGATCGATGGCAATTAGCGCCGTAACTTCTTTCTTCTCCATAGCATCCAGTAAATCATTTACAAGACGTAACAGTGCTGATTCGCAAGAATGGTTTTTCCTGTAAGCAGATTGGTTTTTTGGTAGAAGATTGTGTTTGTTTACATGATCATTGAGCCTGAACAGAGCTGCCTTTTCAATTAATTTTGACAGAAACGATAGATTACTAACAGGCCTGTAGTTTGCGAATTCAAGTTCCAGTCCCATTTTCTTCAACAAAGGTCTTACAATTGCCTGTTTCCAATTTGTTGGAAAGATGCCGTCGCGCAACGACAAATTAACCAATTTAGTAATAACAGGCAACAGCTCATCCAAGTATGATTTTAGCACTTTTGTTGGCAGAATATCAAGTTCACATGACTTTGTCTGTAGTTGGTTTATAATTTTTCTAACTTCTTCCCCGCTCAGATCTTTAAAACTGTCAAAACAAGGAATATCTTTTTCGCATGGTTGAAACTTATCGAAATGTTTCAACGATTCTCGAATGTTTTCGATTTTATTCATGAAATGATCTGCAAATTTCTCAGCCAGTGTACTGTCATGTCCAGTTGGCATAGGGTTCTCCGACCTAGTGCCTGTTGACTCAGATACAAATCTATAAAGCTTTTTCGAGTCACCTTTTGCATTAAGAACTTTTTCACTCAGAGATGACTTTTTCTCATGTTTGAGTTCTTTTTCGTAGTTTTTACGCGCTGTTTTGAAGGCTTCATGCAGATGTGATTGTCTATGTTTCTTCCACAAACGTTCAGATTTGCGAGCCACTCTTTTAAGGTGAAGAAGTTTTTCTGTGAACCAGGGTTTTGGAGCGCGATGGATGATTGTTTTTTCTATAAATGGTGCGTGTGAGTTCAAAATATTTTCTACTGCTGTCTGAAACTCTTCAACAGAAAGGTCGACATTATCAATTTCGATTGTCATTTTTCTCAGATCGCTTGAAAAAGTGTTCGTATCCATGTCTTTGAAATTTCTAAAGAGCACAACCTCACTGGTTATATTTTCCTTTCTAACATTTGTCACAATTTTGACTGCACAGTGATCAGAAATATATGGACCCTGTTCACAAGAAACTACTTCAACTACTTAGCTTCGTTTCCGATATATATCTTCTAAACCGCTTGAAAGATTTTCATATAACTAGCATCAAATATTTACGTCATCATCACGACTAAGGCCATATGTCACAATTTATTAAAGGTCAAATAGCTCAAATATGAGCCCGATCCATATCTTTTAAAGCACTGAAAGTATTTTCATAAAACTAGCAACATTTGTTAACATTCAGAGTGCACAAATCAGGTCAATCGATAGCTTCTTTATCGTTGGAAGAGTTTTTATAAAACTAAAATCAGCCTCATCTGGACGTCATGCAGAGTACGCGACCCAAGTCATTAGGTTCAAGTTCAAGGTCGCGTTTGAAAGTCAAAGGTCATGATGACAACATTTTACTTATTCCTGTACCAAAGTTTTAAGGTATTTATCACCTTAACTGATAACTCTAGTTCTGAACAGTATTATTTCTAAGAATTGTGTGTCGCATATAGCCAACCATTAAGATAAGATGAAAAAACATATCGCCAGTCATATAGTAAATAAACCCCAGGGTCAAATAAAAAAAATCCCATTAATGTGTGTTGATTTAAAGCATTTCGTCAATTATTTTCTCAGATCTGGCGCTATGTGTTTATAAAACATTGTGCAGTACATACTATAACTAATTTCAAAAGAGTTTCTGGACAGGTAAGCTGGGTCTCAGCTTGCCAATAGCTTATTTTAAAGATAACAATGTAACAGAAAATTACACTGCATTTGAAAGCTTCGGTCATTTCCTTGGTTTTCAAATAAAAATAATCGTCGAAAAGGGGATAAAAGACCATATGCTTTTACTATCTCTGCTCTTCAATCACTCATCAAATCTGTTATTGAACAAATGTTAACATAACATGATCATACGGTTATGAATAACTTCTTAAGGTTTCATTTACTCTTTTTCTGACGAACATTAACAGTTTCATATATGCACCAATGCAAAACCAAAGCATAAAAAGTTTATTTTTAAAATTTCTTTACAGCAGCAAACCAGTAATACACTACATTTCAGGACACAACACTAAAATGACCACTTTTTACAAAGTCAGGGCCATAACTCCTACATGACTGAATGAATCCGAACGCAAACCCCAGGTGCACAACTACACATGCTAACCAACATTCCTGTAAAGTATTGTGACTACGTCAAATACTTTTGGAGCTAGGCGCGACACAACATTCTCGGAAGAACAGACGGACGGACGGAAGGACGGACGGACAAGGGCAAATCTATATGCCCCTCCAAAGTGGGGGCATAAAAATGGCGATTTACCAAGCTATTTAAATGAACTTTTACCTGATATAGTTAGTGATACAAATTCGTACCATTTGAAAAATCATCTCGATTACGCAACTGTTGCCCGTCGTCTTGAAATTTATTCCAGATCAGTAATACCGTCATCTATTAAGCTTTGAAATGATTTAGATATAGAAACTCGAAATTCAGAAACTCTCTCCTCATTTAAAATAAAATAAAGCTGCAAAAAGTATTTAACCCACCCGTTGTTCCAACATATTTCCTTGTAGGTGACCGTTTCCTGCAAATGCATCATGCCCGAATACGAAACATATGCAGTAGCTTAAACAACGACTTATTCAACAATATCCACAATGTACGTGCGGCAGTTTGTGTGAAGATGCTGAACATTTCTTCTTTCGCTGTCCGCTATACACAAACCAAAGACTCCAACTGTTTACCAATACTAGACAATATCATCCTCTTAACAGTAAAAAACAATGCTTTTGGTTATGATTATTTAATCGATGAAGACAATTCTACTCTTTTCAAGGAAGTCCAGCAATTTATCAAATTAACCAGACGTTTTGAAACGTCCAATAACTAATGTTGTTTATGTACCTTACCATATTTGTAAGTACTTAGTCGCTGATCTTAATCAAAATAGTAAACCCCGAGGACACTCGAGACACGCGAAATCGGGGATGATCAAATTTCAAAATCTTCGTTAGTTCTTTTTCTTTCTTCAGCCTTTTGTCTTTTTTAATGAACTAGACATCGATTTTTTTGTATTTTTTTGTATCATCATTAGCTGTATAACAATATATGTTTATACTAAATTCTAGATCCATCTGTTACCTTAACCCACTCTTGGGGAAGGGCCGTTGGAAAAACTTGTGGCCCAACCTTTTGCTTCTGATTTCAATGTAAACATTACTTAACATGCTTTTCAAACTTTCATTAATCTATGTTAAATTTAATGCATGTGTTTATTTGTATTATATAAACATGTATTGATTCGTTTGCAAAAAAAAATATTTTTAAACAAAAAAGATTAAAACAGGAATGTGTCTGTAGGACACCGGGTGTGCCCCCACTGGTACATTTGTTACAAATAAGGGGCAATAATTCAAATGTTTGCCGTCTTCAGGGGATATAGCCTCAACAAACATTTTATATAAAGGATTCATTATTTTAGACCATATACTTTTTGAGCTCTGAGCATCAATAACAAAACATCCTCTGTTATGACTATAAAAAATAGGAGGTGCGCATGTTTATATCATGATAAAGACTCATGCAAGGTTTCATCAATTTATATGAAATACCTTGTGAGCTAGGCACATCACAAAGTGAAAATGAGCATTTTTGACTATTTCAGGGGTCATAACGCTAGAAATAGGGGCTGAGCTAGACGAAAATAGGAGGTGCGCAAGTTCATATCATGATTAAGACTCATGCAGGGTTTCATCAATTTATATCAAATACTTTCTGAGCTAGGCGTGTCACAAGGTAAAAATGTGCATTTTTACTATTTCAGGTGCCATAACTCTGGAAATAGGGAGCGAAGCCAGACAAAAAATATCATGATAAAGACTCGTGCTAGGTTTCATCAATTTATATGAAATACTTTTTAAGCTAGGCGTGTCATAAACATTTTTCGGACGGACAAACGGATAAGACCAAATCTATAATAAACAGTAAAAATGTATTATGTTTAATATGAATAAACGGGAGGATAGTTATAACAATGAACTTGCGTTTTAACAATTAACTGCTAACTTCATTTTTTTTTATTTAATCATATCTGATTGTTCTTTGTTTCATACATTGAATAATATAAGCATGTCTTTTTAACACAGAACATAAAAAATACAACTGGGTCGGGCTACAAGTAATTTTAACATCGGCATATACAGCCATTCAAACAATGTTAACTTTCGTCTTTATAAATGAACATTTTAAACCTTGGTTACACAAATACGTGCAATTCAATTTTAAGATAATTTCAGTTTTGAAACTTCAAATACAACTGACCCTTAAAACATAGTCTTTTGTCTAATTCATCCAGTCGAAAGTTATCCCCACCCCTCAGGTCGGACGGAATGACACACTGGTTGGAGCGTACCCCCGCCAATTGAGCGTTCAGAGGTTTGGTGTCCAGTACGGTCACTCTTTTCGTTACTGATATTTTTTTCAATGGGACAGTTGTACGTTACTGTGCAAAAAGAATTTAGTGTTTGTAAAAAATTAAATGTTGACGAAAACGGGTGTTAAACCCAAAAACAAACAATAGCTATTCCCGGCTAGTCCTGACACAGTCAAAACGACATGAAGTTAATGTCAGACGTTAAAAGTGTACGGACATGAAATAAATAAACTATTGCGCTTATGCATTTGATAACCATTAATATGTAGGGTTTACGCCGTTTCTCAACAACCTTCCAATTATCTCACGGCGGTCTGCTTACCAAACCCGTTTATATAGTTTTAAACCAGTAGGCACTCTCCGCAAGAAATTGACAACTTTGCCACTTCATGGAGAGCTGTAGCTAGTCGAGCTTGAACTGACATCTCTGAATTCCGAGGAAAATTGTATTTAACTTTTTATGAAACAGTTGAAATGGGTCTAAATCAAACACGAAATGCAACAAACCGTAAAATAAAGGCTGCAAATAAATCCTACAAACAGAGAATGTGAACTTGGTTAAAAAACACGGGGAAAAAAGATGAAACGTTTTAACTATGCTTAAACTTCACAATTTTCATTGCACTGTAGCGTGAAAATAAACCCCGTAGTCAATGAATTTTGTAATCTTATTTTATTCAAAAAAACATTTCAGGAACATTTTCAGAATGTTTTTTTTTAAATCTATGGAGCATATCCCAGTCACACATACGGCGCGGATAACTACGTCTAACCACGAATAGAAACGTAGTAATCCGTATCGATCCGTACCTGAGCCGTACGGAGTGGTACGGATTGATACGGATTACTACTTTAAGGTACGGCTCAGGTACGGATCGATACGGATAACTATTCAAAAAAATTCAAAAACTAGGTAAGGTAGAGTTATGATTCTTTGACACTGCACTTTGCCTCAATGGCCTCTATGATTATGTGAAGTTTCAATCAAATGGCTTTAATACTTCTAAGGTTATACTCCGGACAAAAGTGTGACGGGCGGATGGACGGACGGACTGACGGACGGTCGGAAGGACGGACAAAGCGGCAACTATATGCTCGCCCTTCGGGGAGCATGAAGATCATTGTCGTTAAGATGCGTATTATTATATAATTCCTTCGCATCTGAACTTCAAACATTGATTTTATTCAGCGACAAATCACTAAATTAGATATATTATTTCTTAAATAAGAAGTATCAGTTTTTCATTATGCTTTTTGTGTGTAACATGCATTAAGGTAGATTCTACACAACTTTGACAATAAAAATTGGAAAGAAATCGGAAAAAGGTTTACAAAATTAGAATACGCTTAAAATGAAATTTAAATTGTTGTAAACTTTTTTGAAAAAAAAAAGAAACAAGGAAGAACGGCAAGTCAGCATGGTAAGCATATGATACGCTCTATGACGTTGGAAGACTTGTGAAGGACTAGGATTTCAGAGAGGATGAGCTTTAAATATTGACATGGAATGTAAATGGACTTACTAGAGCTAAGCGTGAATGTGACGATTTTACCACAAGCATTGTAAATTACGGTATTGCGTTTATATATGAATATTGTATGAATATTGGACAAGTAGCTATAACATATTGAATTGTCAGGATACCATAGCTGTAACTTCTACAGAAAATTTCAACACCGCAATGCAAAGAGATTGTGTTATAAAGACTCTCTGGCTGCTGGTATTGAAATTTTTAGAACTCATTTTGACACTATAATTTGGTAAAGGTTAGACAAAAGCTTTTTTAAATTTTGAAAATGATGTATACACCTGTGGCTCATATATTTGGGGAGAAGACTCTTCTGCATATAATGTTGTAAATGAGGACTTATTCAGTGTGTTAGAAGCCGATGTAAATGACTTCGATTCCCTAGGATACGTGTACATTTTAGATGACTTGAATAGTCGTGGTGGTGTGAAAAGTAATTTTATTGTTTTTAATCGAAGAAATTATTATACTGATAATGATGACTATGTTCCCGGTACACCCATATCTCGGGCCTCCTTCGATACGTCATGCAACAATTACGGAGTAAAGCTCCTTGATATTTGTAAAAGTACGTATTTATGCATAGTTAACGGCAGATTGGGTAATAACTGTGATAATGGTAATTTCCTTTTGTTAATCCGATTGGAGCGTCTGTTATATATTAATTGATGACAATAGAGTGTTATTTTCAAAAAAATATTTTTGATTTTACTATTGGCAGCATGAATGAATGAATCAATGGAGTGGTCATGCCGCAGTTACATTTTCTTTATCATGCCAAAAGCGAATAACTAGCGCACAAGTAGAAGATGAAAATGGAATGCCGAGTGTCGGGATAATTTTCGATATGGCCTTATATCCAGATTACCGGACTTGAACCATTTAACAAGTTCTATAGTTATTACAAAAAGGTCGTCAATAAATAATTGTTTTACAAACATTTTACGAGATGTTGCGGATCCTATAGTTTTAAAACATATCAAACGTAACACACATTTCCTTTTGTGATACGCCCTTGAGTAAAAAGGCTGAATGGTTTGATATAGATTGTCAGAATGCAAGGGCACGTTATTTAGAATCTGTGAGATTATTTAATAATTGTAAATTCCCCTCAAACAGGGTGTTTTTGCTTACGTAAAAAGAATATAAGGAAATTTCTCGCAAGAAAAAGATGTGTTTCGAAGCGAGGAAATTAAAGGAGATCGAACAGTTAAAGCATTGTCAGCCTAAGCAGTTTAGAAATATTTTAGTAAGAAACAGAAAAGGGGCAAGGATAGTGGGGTTACGTTAGAAGAGTTGTATGATTATTTTTCAAATTTAGAAAATGATTTATTTCAATGTTAAAATGAAGAGGCGGAAGATTTGGTTCCACGCATTATTTTAATACTACTGATTGTCCGTTTGAAGAATTAGATTGTGAAATCATAGTTGATGAAGTTGTAAATGTTGTCAAACAACTTTAAAGAGATAAAGCCATGGGTAGTGATTAGCTGATGAACGGATATTTTATGGAGCGTAAAGATATTATTGCCTCTCATTTATGTGATATATTTAACGCTGTATCTAATTCTGGTATTTTTCCTGAAATATGACACGATGGTGTTATTATACCACTGCATGTCAATTACGCCCCACGTTGGGCGCCAAATGTCACAGGGTGAGAAAAATGTGCAGCCAGACCGGGACTCGAACCCGGGGCCTCGGAATACCGTTCCGATGCTCTACCGACTGAGCTACCCGGCCGCCTACACACTTTCTCCCCGTTTTAATATCCAAGTTCTATACCGTGACACTTTTCCCCACCATTTTGAAATTCGTCCTCGAATTTCAGTGGGTATTTTATATATAAGCAATTACAGGCGTAGGTGACTAACCAGTGTAATGCCGTCACGGTCCCATGTTGGGCGCCATTGTCGCCGACGGCCGCGCTACGCCCTTTGATGGGGAAGGCAGAGCTGGGACAAGATATTTGTTTGTCTATTTGTCTGTATCAATATCTAACAAACGCAGGTTCGATTACTCAGAAGATGTATTCTATATAATTTAGATGACCTGTAACAAATAATGAAACAACATAAATATATAATCTCATATATGTATATATATGTGGTTATTACAATTGACATTATGAACGGTGGTGTGACGAATGAATTACGGACAAAGCAAACAATGACCCGACATTTCAAACCGAATATCTCAACAAATATTGAATAACCAACTAAGATAATTATTACATATATGGCAAAAATATACAACAATATAGGACAAACATTTACCTGTAGATACATGAATGTATAACTACAAAAATGGCATTTTCATTTGATGCACAGAAAATGGCGTTTGTTTATTTGTATTTGAATAATGGCTGTAAAGTGAAAGTAAGTAATCGATTGGTTATGACAATCACGTGTTAGAGTTAGTAAAGAAAGATAACCGTGCAATAATATCTCTAAACTACGGAGTACTGGACTAAACTTCTAACTTACAATGACTTACGATCAAACTACTTCAAATACTACTGATAGACAGCTAAACTAGACTAAAGTAGACACGGAATAATTGCAATGTATGGGGAATAAGAAAATAAGTGAACACTGGTACTATTTAGTTTTAAATATGATTTATTACTTATTAATGAATATACACCCTATGACAACTGCATGTCAATAATTATTGTGGAATAACGTTAGTCAGTTGCTTTTCTAAAATCTTTACTGCGATACTTAATAATAGAATTGTTGCATTCTGCGATAACAATAATATAATATTTGACACACAGTTCGGCTTTAAGCAAAGTCGTTTAACAGTCGATGCTATTATGTTTTAATATCTACCGTGCAGTATTTCTTAAATACTAATACACGACTTTATGCAGCATTTATTGATCTAAAAAGTGTTATGACATTAAAGTGTTATTGTTGAAACTATATAGAAACGGAATACAGGGAAATTGTTACGAATAACTACGAGTATGTATGATAATGTTAAGTCGTATATAAAGAAATATAACTCGTACTCTGATTAGTTCTTTCGCATTAGGCTTGCGTCAAGGGAAGGTAATGTCTAATCTGCTCCTTGTAATGTTTGTTAATTATCTAGAATTTCGATTACAGTCACCTGAAAACCCTGGCTTATATATAGATCATTTAGCATTGATTTTACTTCTCTTTGTCGATGATATGGTCATTTTAGGGAAGACCCATCTGAATTACAGTCAAGTTTATATCTTTTATACTTATATTGCAATAAATGGTGTTTGGAGGTTAACTCATATAAAACAAAAATCATAGTGTTTAGAAAGCGAGGTCGTGTATTATCAAATAAGAGTTGGACCTACAATGGCCATAACATTGAAAATGTAAAATGACTTTAATTATCTGTGGACAGTGTTTAACTATACTGAAGTTTTTGCATTGAATTAAGAACATTTGTCAGGCAAATCCTTAAAAGCCTTAAATGTACTCTTAATAAAATGTAATCAGTTAAAGTTAAAACCTAGAATTTTATGCCAGCTATTTGATGCTTTTGCCCGTGCTAGTATACTAAACTACTCGTAAAAATATGGGATTATACAAAATCGAAAGTAATTGAAAGAATCCATCTAAAATGTTATAAACGTCTTTTAAATGTCAGAACTTCAACATGCAACGTAGGTGTTAACTGCGAGCTGGAGAGATATCATATATATATATATATATATATATATATATATATATATATATATATATAACAAGATATGTAAGAATAATCAAATACTGGTCTAAAGTATTACACTCAAATAATATCATATTGCAAAAAAACAAACAACATATGAACACGGTTTAAGAGATTGTAACAATGGCCATACTAACTGGCTTTCACCTGTAAAAAAGTTACTTAGTGAATTTGGATTTGCTGATGTATTTTTAAACTTCAATATAGTAGACGTAAAACTGTTTCCAAGTAACTTTAAGCAATGTGTCATTGTTATACTCCAAAATGGAATGCTGCTGTAGGTAAAAGTGCAGTACTTGATCACTACAAACTTTTTTAGCAAGATTTATCTTATGAACCATATTTGGATGTATTATCTTTTGATCTTAAAATATATTACACACGATTACGGTTATCTGCACATTCTCTTACAATACAGACTGGTCGTTATTCACGTAACAGAATACCTAGAAATGAAAGATACTGCTTACGTAATACACTGTAATTTGTTAGATTTGGAGGAAGATTTTCACTCCTTTTTTTTAAATGCCCGTCTTATGAAAACTTAAGGAAGAAATACATTAAAAGATATTTTTACCAAAGGCATAGTATGTTTAAAATGATACAATTGTTTACAAACACTAAACATGCTGGTATAGAAAAACCTAGCAAAATATGTTAAAGCTGTTATGTCTGTAAGCCTTTCACTGTTAATTAATTGATACTGTTGTTCGACCCCTCTACTTTGTAACTTTAATTTTGTTATACTGTATAAAAATGTGTTTTTTTTTGCAACTAAACACATGATCAGGTGATAAAAAATATTTGTATTTATGTATTACAAGTCTTAAATAAAGTTTCTATTATGTTCTGTTCCTAAAATACAGTTGTTCTTTTTGTTATACGCCCGAAGGGACGTATTATGGTATGATGCTGGTGTCCGTCTGTCCGTCCGTCCATTCGTCCGTAAGCAATTTTGTGTCCGCTCTGTAACTCTTGAACCCCTTGAAGGATTTCAAGGAAACTTGACACAAATGTCCACCACACCAAGACAACGTGCAGAGTGCATGTTTTGGATGTCTCGCTTCAAGGTCAAGGTCACACTTAGGAGTCAAATGTCATATCAGTTTGTTTCGTGTCCGCTCTGTAACTCTTGAACTGCTGGAAGGATTTCAAAGAAACTTGGCAGAAATGTTCACCACACTGAGACGACGTGCAGAGTGCATGTTCCAGATAACTTGCTTCAAGGTCAAGGTCACACTTAAGGGTCAAAGATCATATATGACTTTGCTTTGTGTATATTGCTCTGCATTGCAGTGCTCTTGTTTTTATTTGGCAGATCTCTTTTTTGTTCCCTTACAAATATTTTTTTGAATTACTTCCCTTTTATGTTACTATTTATGTTACTATAAATAACTTTTTTATTGTTGGCCGTAGGGAAAAACCGAGACCACTTTTCTGTGGTACAACATGGATGGTACCTCCAATTTTTAGATGTATTTTTACATACCTGTACCTGATAAGGATTTTATTTGTGGGCCTTGAATATTTTTTTTTGTGGACTTAGATTTTTTTTTTAAGTTTTCCTTTTGTTGTTCCAGTCCTTTCGGCTACAACAGTCAAGTTCTTTAAATTTTGCTCCCACCCTATGATGTAATCCTTCGGGCGTATATTGCCCCATTTGGCGGAGCTCTTGTTTTGTTTCCATCTCTGCAAAATGTTGGCAGATTTAAATGAAAATTGGACACAATGTTTGATAACAATTTTGTAATATTAACACATAACAACGATAATATTTTGTTTTTTTTTCTTTGTTTTGGATTTAACGTCGCACCGACACATGATAGGTCATATGGCGACTTTCCAGCTTTAATGGTGGAGGAAGACCCCAGGTGCCCCTCCGTGCATTATTTCATCACGAGCGGGCACCTGGTTAGAACCAAACGATAATAAATGGAAGTAAACCCATTAAGCCCTACGGTAACAATAAAGTAACCTTTAAATAAAAAATAACATGTAATGGTAGATTTCAAATAAAAGTGACATATCATTTAATGTCAAAATGACAGCAATACTCTTTCAACGTGTCGAATTGACGCACGTAAATTTCATATCAGACTTGTGACGTCACTTATTACACCACATTAAGGGATGACGCGGATTCAGAAAGCATAATTATGTCGATAGGTTTATATTATAAATTGCTCAGCCAAACGAAAAATTAATGTGTATCCTTTTATAGGTAAAAAAAATAAGCAACGAAATGATGATAAGCTTTGCATCGATACACACGTGTATGTACTCATTTTCTTCGCGGATTACTGCTGCGCCGCTATTGTCCCGCCAATCGCGGAAAATGACCTTGAAATCTTTATGAAACCCGTGAAACTTTGCTTACAAATCCGTTACCAAGGCTCGTCCGAAACAATTTCTTCGAGTGACCGACATCCCTAAGCGTGATTGCAATAGACCCTTTTCCAAATATGCCATTTTGGCTTATCAGTAAAAAAATCACGTGACTCTGAAAATTCCAGAACGAGACTGAACGTGATAGATCACAGAAGCGATAATACATGTATACTTGATAAATTGATTACATATTCATTGAAGAAACTGATAATTATCCATCATAACAGAAAAACTTCAGCTACATATACTGATCGGTAAGTGCATTATTGTATTTCTGTACTGGTACTTTGCTCGATTTGGGTTTATTTTCTTTACTTCGGCCACTATAAACTTACGTCGAGGAAACCTGGAAATGAAACCGGTAAATTTTATTTTGTTTCTTGCTTTATTATTAGAAATTGAATGGAAAGAAATCACCGAGAAATCACATCTAAACTTGTCTTTTTTTTTAAAGAAACGGACATATGTAATACTATCGGCCACAGATGGGAAGTTGGCGATGGCTGTATCATCCCTAATTTACCCCACCCGCTTCTTTTGACAGTAGCGTTGTATGACAATCAGGCAGTGTAGCTATATACTATGAAACAAATGTTTTCAGCAACTCGTTAACAGTTTCTGTTCAACCATAAATATATTGAAAGTAAATAACACATATTAGATGTAAATCAATAGTTTTACAGACAAATATTACACTGAGATAGGCCTAGATCTATCCTATATTTAAGGGGGGAAAGTGTATACAGGTCGTGTCTAATCGCATTCGTTCAGAGTACCAGCACATTTGAGCCGGCTGTGACTATTTTAAGATAGTGGGTACTGTTAAGAGACACAGAGTGGCATGAAAATTATATTGGAGGCATGTAATAGATTCGGCATATATATGTTGGTACTCAAAAACAGACACTGATTTTGTATAGATCTAGGTTGTTTGGTATACCATATATAATGTTTTTACATGTTCATCAATTTTTATGTTTCCTGCCTTTCAGAATATGTCTTCTAAAAGACGTGGACAGATGTGTTGTGTGTATGCGTGCTGCAGATGACAAGGAGAACTTTCTGACAGGTATTCATTTCTTTAACATTCCAAAAACTGCCCTCAGTGAAAAGAAACTCATGGAACGCTGGTGTAGTTTAATAAAGAGACAAGACGATCACAATGATAAAGAATCTCTTGCAACTGGTATACATGATCAACTTCCTGTGATATGTCAAAGCTACTCTTTCACATATGGAACAGAAATGTTCATGATTGTCTTCACACTAACAGTCTGCTTTAAGATATTCAATTTACTGAAGTATTAAAAACAGACAAATGTTTTTACTTTCTCATTGCATGACAAATATAAAGTAGACAAAAGAGTATTACTGAAGAACATGGATTTTGCTTAATTATATACTTAAATAGATCTGTGAAGTACATTAAAAACAAGCACTTGTATACTCTATATATTAGCTTTGCTTTCATGATCAGAAACACTGCGGTCAATTTAGACCTTTACACACAAATGTAATGTCCCTCTTTATACAGTTGCAATCTTCTTTGAACACGTCTAGTCACCAGTTCAGGAATAAACACTTTTTTGTAGAATTTCAGTAATTTGGGTAACCATATACTATACCATGATGACTCATCAAACATTATTCTTTCAATGTGAACCTGGTCATCACTTATTCAAACTACAAAGTCTGCCCATTTCAGCCCTGTTACATACATCTGTCCCTGAACCTGGTAATAATAATCATGATTTTTATTCAATCTAATCTGACCCTGATCACAAGTTTGTAAACAAAATGTTTTTTTCTGCACAGCCTCTTCAAGTGTGAGACCAGCTCTGGACATTGGGCAATTGACTTCAAGACAACCATAGCTCTCTGTTGATTTATCATAAACCTTTCCATCAACGCTTGCCCCTAGAGCGGGAAACTGTTCACATATCCGTAATCCGATTTTTTTAGCTTCTACTGTTTGCCCGGAGTCTTTCATTTTTTGTTCATATGCCCGGACTGCCCTGTCCTCGTGATATTTCCCATATTTCATCGCAACCGATGAAAAGTTTGTGTAAAGTAATTGTTTAATTACACCGTCAGCATTTTTTTTACGTTTAATAACTTTTCCAAAGTTTGATGAGGTTAGCATTGTCTTATGGAGGTGATTCCAAAGTTTACTTTTTGACTGGTCTTTTGTCCTGGTTTCAATGGAATCTATTACAGAGTTATCAACATTCAGTTTTTTTCACATAATCATTTACGACTGACTCCATTTCCTCACTGTCAATATTGGTGTTCTTTAGGACATTAATACCCTCAACTGAAAACATTTCTACCAATGTTTGTTTAATCCTGTCATTTTTAGCACTGTCACTTTCACAATAATTTAATGTTGCGGTAACCTCAACATTTTCACTAACAAGTATGCTCTCTTAAAGGGTTATCTCCTTATGTTGTATATCTTTTGGGTCATCATGAAAGAGAAAGAAGCCGGATGCTGGCATACAGTCTTCTAAATCATCATATAGAGTCCTTAGTGCAGGAACATCTACAAAAGTGTCAACCGGTGCATGTGGATCATACAGGGTTACGGATGGTTTTGTGTCCTGCCTCTTTTCCTGAACTAGCTTTTTTTTTTTCATATCTGGAAGTTCAGCGGAACTTACTTTCAGGTCTCTGGGCACATTCCAGCTGCTCAGCTTCCCGGTGCATGTTACAGCTTCAGGGGCTTTCTGTAAACGCTTTCTACTGATATCTTCCACACAAAACAGAAGCCCACCTATATGGTTGCACTTGCCCTCTCCATTTGGACCCAATCTGAAATTAGAAATTAAACATTCAATCATAAATAATTTCAAAATAATCTTATTGAAAATGAAAACATAGCCCAGAATAAACAGTATAAATGTACATTTTTAATTCTTTAGGCACAATTTACGTCAAAGTGTTTAAGGGGACGCATATTGCTACATTCACAGTTCATACAGAAATGAGGAAGGGGTGCATATTCAAGAAATCGATGGTGGGAAGATAAAAAACATATTCCTAAACTGATATAATACTGATGGACACCTGTAATATTCAGTACTTTGTGGATAAGGATGTGGTACTATGAATGTAATAGGAAAACAGAGGTCTTTGTGAAAGTACATTCAACACAAAATATTAAGCTTTTGTATAAAGAAAAAACAGGTTTATTACAATAACAGTGTTACAAATAATGTTGAAGGGATGAAATTTTCTTTCTAACACACCAGGTTTGCTTAAACATGTAAAAATTTAACGCCACGTCATTTCAGCTCGGGATGGACGCCATATTTCTCATTGATAAAAAATGTAAACAAAAAAAATCAGAGTGGGATTAGCATTGCAAGGTCATAACATGACATTCTACACAATGAATACCTTAGAACAGATATCTAAGATGCTACACAGGTCAGGCGGGTTAAATGCATAATGTCGATCACTTGAAATTTCATCTTGAAAAGGTGGTTAATTTTAGTTTATTTACATGGTTTCTAATTTTCCCACGACTTCTCGGCGATTCACTGCAAAAAGTATTACTGCGCCGGACGAAAGGTAACTCTAATAAACAACGGGAGACAACTTAGGTGTCAGCACGTGTATGATTTAAAAAAAACAAAACATGTCGATGATTACAATTTCTTATCAAATAATGAATACTATTCAGATATTCGTCTTTAATATTAGAAAATTATTAATTTCTGTGGACATTTATTAAAAAATATCACTTACAGTGGACTACTTTGCGCATCAAACTGGTTTCCGCTTCAGTTGTGAGGCACTTCCGTTATACTTTTTGACAACAATAACAAACACAAAATTAATCAATAAAGTCACTTATAAACCGACTGCTACTTACATCAGTCTAAGTATAATTGTTGTTACAACATTATACTTGTTCATTACGTTATGAGATAAAGTTTATCTTGAACTGCATAATCCATTAATTACGTTTAGATGATATTGCATTTACACCTTATCTGACCCCGCTTTTTTTACGTGAATGACAGCATTCTCGTGCAACTCGTGCAAACAGAGTTATGAAAAGTATGGTGGAGAATTCAAGGACAAATTATAAATGGCATTAAAGTGAGGATAACTGTATATTCCTCCAGTTTTGATCATTGACATTCCTGCTGTGTATTAGTAAGTTTTGTGAACAAGATTAGAATGTTACTTTTGCACATATACACATTGATTGGACCTCTCAACCAAATTTCATACCTTATTTTAGGGATTTTTAAGATAATACATTTTCAATAGTTTGTTGAATGTGTTTTGATATTTAAGTGCATTGTAGTTCATGAATACCATGTTGAAAATTAACAATGGCAACATTTCTATGCCCTTATTGTAAACCACTCGACTTCTGTAACGATAAATGTTTAACGTAATAAGGGGAATATACTCTTTTAGTTTTGGAATGTGGCATTCCTTGACCACCGTATCTTTCCTTATGCACTACTTTGTAAACAAACTAAATAATGTGTTTTAGCTTACATATGCAAAATGAAAAGCAAGACAGTGAACTTATTTCACTTTTTTTCTTTAAATTAGAATCTGTAGGAGATTGATAAATGTTTGGACAAGGTGAAGCACTATTATTTTCGCACAAAAAAAAAGTATTAATTGTTGACTTTGAATGTACACAGTAAGTCTTATGTAATTCAACAATAACTTTCTTGTTTCAGTTTTTCTCATTTTTATTTTAGTGAGCAATCCTTTGTGTACTTATAACAGTTGAAACAGTATCCATTTCATGTACCAAAACCTTGTACTTTTTTGCAGGTAAATTTTATCATACCCAACCGACTTTTTTCTAATTTCAAAGTATGCGTCTCCTTAAGGACTATACCATTTTGACAATGCGAAATTCCGATGTAGAACCGAGATTATCGTAACAGCGTGAGAAATGTACGGGGATCAAAAAGAAACTAATAATAATAAAAAATGTATCTCCGAATAAATTATAAAGAATCAATGACACTCAAAAGCATGTCCCAACAGTGCTAGTGGAGAAAATGCAAAGAAATTTTCGGTGACAGTATTTGGTACCGTAAGTCTCTCATATCTATACAATATATATATTTATCAATCAAGGCTATGTCTGTGTAAATGAGCTGAGCGTTAGTTTTCTAAGAAATCGTCGTTAAACTGTGTTACACAAATACACGTGCACCGCTTTTTTACAAAAATATGTCCGCCATGTTTTCTTCAGTGAACGAAATAAAAGAAGTATTTTACCTTAGATTTCCTTATTGTAGAGTACGATTCACTTTCTAATCTAAAAAAACATCACTTTTTATAACATCCAACTGTCCGATCTTTCTGATCACTTAACGATCACTCACAATTACAAAATGAAACCAACGTGTCATCAAAATTTTCACTCTACACGGCTTCATGGACATCGCGGCCTACTAACATTTAATTTGTAATCATGCACCAACCAAACAAATGATGAGAGATCGGGACTTTTTCAAAGATATGTTTTATTTTCTGTAATGTTTTGATGTTCTAACCTTTAAACAACCGAATTGTGTGCATAGAAACAACGAAGAATTTATGCAATATAGCTTTTAGTTTAAATTTTGGACCTATATTTTTCCAGCCCAACAACAGACATGTATATGTTACAAAATGTTGAAATCAGTGTCAAAGGTTACTAGAACATAAATACAATAAGTAAACAATCACTTACTATGTTCTTGTAAGTCCAGTAAGATGAAACGGCTCGTGTTTATACATTCATATATATATTTCGTATCGGTAACATTGACAATCACAAGTCGATCTTTACCACGAACATGAAAACAGTTACTTTTATTCCTTTGTTTACATTTCAAACATGACGATTCACATGTACGTCCAAGAACGTGAATTTCGTGCTTTCCGACCCACATGGTGTGTAAACTTTTGTAATTAAAGGTATGGTGTATTCGGCAAACCATTTGAAATTTTTGACGTGTAAAATATCATTGAGAGTATCATTTATGTTCACGAAATTTAATTAAAAATCTAAATTTTAACTTGATGGTCATGGTCGCTGGCTTCGAATTCCTCGCCTATCACCTACGTGGGGTCAAAACCTCACTTGATGTGTAAAACTTTTCACGTAAGGAAGCCATCCAGCTGAGGTTATTGTTTCGATCTAGGTACTAGTCTGAGCCCCAAAAAAAATGTCTGGAGGGGCACCTGGAGTCTTTCCCCTACAACAAAACCTTCAAAAAAGTTCATTTTGTCGTTTCGATGTTACTCTCAATCAAACTAAATAAACATTGTTCCCGTTTTTGTTTGTTTGTATGTTTGTTTAGATTTTTGTATAAGAATATGCAAAAAGGTTATTTTTTTGTTCAGGAACATCAAAATTTAAAATATTACAATTATAAAATCAACAGTGAATGCCATATCCCATTATATTTCACGAGGGGTTAATGCTTTGATATTACATGAAAACAAAACATTTTCCCTAGTGTATAAAAAGTAAAGGTAAATATATATAAGCCGCACCATGAGAAAACCAACATGATGGCCTTGCGACCAGCATGGATCCAGACCAGCCTGCGCATCTGCGCAGTCTGGTCAGAATCCATGCTGTTTGTTAATGGTTTCTATAATTGCAAAAGGCTTTAAAAGCGGACAGCATGGATCCTGACCAGACTGTGCGCAGGCTTTTCTGGATCCATGCTGGTCGCAAAGCCATTATGTTGGTTTTCTAAAGGCGTGGCTCATATGTAAAATATGTATGAAACTTGGGGAAATTTAAAATTTAAGGAAGAAGGGACACTTCGAATTTTGGCCCCCGTCAATATTTGTTATAATTAGAACTTCGTGATTTTGGATGTCTGTAAATTAAGGTGAGAGATAATAATTGTTAATTCTTTAGAAAATTTATACAGCCGACACATGTAAAATTCTGATGTCAGTTGTAAAACTAACTGCTGGTAGCTTTGTATGAATCAATGAGGCACCTTTTCGCGGAAAATTCAAATCACGGAAGGGTTCTGTGCTTGTTGATTGATACTCAGGAACATTTTTGCTATTTTGTGAAAAAACGAGCTGGATGGGCCCAATTCCGTTTATATCCTGAAGTTCAGTAAGGACTATTAATTTGAAAAGTGCAATAAAATTGGGCATTGTTTCTTGCAGGGGGATCATTGCACCCCCTGTTCAAAAAGTGCAAATTGGGATTTTGGCATGCTATTTTTCATGGATGGTTAAAACTTTCGTTTTGATACTTTCTTTATTCTTGTATGAGAATCTGACCTTGCCATTAAAATTAAAAGCACAAAACATGCACGCAATTTATAAAATGGCCACCCTGATTGCTCATAAGGGAAGTGCAATATTGCGACTCGCGACATGTGTCACGGTACGGACTTGCACGAAAAGGGGAGATTATGTGTCGGGCAGCCGGATACTCAGTCGGTAGAGCATCGCCCTGTAAGCGAGGGTCCCGGGTTCGACCCCCGGGACGACTGCACATTTTTCTCACCCTGTGACATTGGCGCCAACATGGGACCGTGGCATGCTTGCTTGGTCAGTCTAACAACGCTTGCAATATTATGTACCTCCGGAATTCGAGGACGAATTTCCAATTTGTGGGGGTGTATGTCACGGTACGGACTTGGTCACGTAAGGGGAGATTATGTGTATAATGAAATATAGGGATGTGACATTTATATATAGAATACCAAGACAAATGCCCCCGTTACATCCCCCCCTTCAGTACAATGTCGTCCCGACATTCAAAGGTCTCTACCTATATCGCAAATTACACTACTCCATAACGTTAACTATTTCAACGTTATACTAAATATTTTTCCCTAGGTCATACATCTACCTACAATGTAGTTACAAATGATTCACCAACAATTACGTTTTTGAATTTTAAAACATTAACGTACGTTAGTAGGGAAAATGTACTACACCGGCAACACTTAGCAACAACTTGCAACAAGTTGCCACACTCACAATAAAATTATGACAGACTTCAGTTCTACCATGAATAATTAGCAACTTCTTATGTGTTTAAACATACAAAAACACAAAAATTTCCCTCAGGCATCGGTTAAAACTACCTAAATTTGTTTTCATGATTTTTCAGGGAAAATCAAAGACACTATATTAGTGATAATGTTTCTAAGCACTATTTCTTAGTTCTTAAAAATCACGGGATCTATAGTAACTACATATAAACGTCTCAGTATGTACAAAATACTTAAAAAATTAAAACAAACGTAAAAAACTGATCAATGTACGTATGAATGTCTATTCATTTATCTGTTCAACTGTATCGATGGTGTGTTACCCCCAAACATGTGACCGCATCCAAACAGGTCTGTCTTGACACGACTACCTCTTTTAGGAATAAATTCCTTTGCTTGAGAATTTAATGGCCCACAGGCTTCCTTCTCTGAGGAATAATGTATTTCGGGGCATCTTTTTTCTGAGGGTTTGGTGAGGACAATTGGATGATTTGGATTCATCACAAGAATGTGCTAGTGTTCTTTGGGGGTCGGTTCCGATCAGATCGTCTGCTTGATCAGGTACTTCATCATCAGACTGAAGTTCCACGACTTCGTCAGGGGGACCCCTAAACTGTGATTTTTTAAGAGGCAGACCCATAAAAAGGTTAAAAGGGGGGTTTCGGTGAAGGTTTTGAAAACTACTACGACCGTGTTCCCCTTTTTACCTGGAAGACTGGGATAGAAGGTTGGGCTGAGATATACTGTTTTAGATATCCCTACCCACTTGTCAGCAATCTTAAATTTTTACCTTTTAGTCCTACATTTCTGACTAGGACCCATTCCAGGATGGAGTTTAGCCTCCCTGACTTTTCCCAAATCATATCTTTGCTTATGGCGCTTGGACTGTCGTTGGCCTCCCGTGTAGCCACTTTATATGCAACCTCAAGACGCTTTTTTAAATTTGTGACATAATCTGAGTGGGGCTTCTTTTAAGATGAGGAGTCTGGTTCAGTACCGAAAAAAAGGGGTCAAGAGCAAGCTTCGGGTGGCGCCAAACATTAAAAAATGTGGGGTAGTCCTGTAGTCCCATGCCTAGTGGAGTTATAGCGTGAACCAAAGTGGGTTTCATGTGACTTCCAATTACTCTTCTTTTATCTTCCAGAGTACCGAGTATGTTAAGCAAAGTTCTGTTAAATCGCTCGGGCATCCCATTCCCTGTGGATGGTAAGGGTGGTTCGCGACTTTTCTATGTTTGCGATTTACAGAGTTCTTTGATAACAGCTCCATCAAAATTCCTACCCTGGTCGCTGTGCAGACTTGCAGGGAAGCCGTAATGGCAGATGAAATGCTCAAAAAAGACCTTGCTGTAGTGCGGGGCTGTTTTGATTCCTCGTGGGATGGCTTGTGCAAATTTGGGTAAAGTGATCAGTAATGATTAACACATTTCATACCCACCTGCGGACATTTCATGGTAAGGAAATCCATGCACACGAGCTCAAGTGGATATGAAGATTCCAACCCAGCCGCTACTTTAGGGGAAGTCTTGCATCGACGTATGCATTGAGGACAGTTTCGGACACGCCCTTCCACAAACTGATCTAAACCAGGCCAAAAGAACCTTGTGCCCCTTGCCGGCGGGGGGATAGAAAATGCTGGCTGTATCTCCATGCAGAGGGGTACGACTCCCCCGAAAATGGGAACCCCTGTTGCCGTGGGTGGCGCCCGTAACCGGAGAGTAGGTCCTGGAGTTGAGGTGCCCCATGGCATCCCGGGAGATGATGCGTACTGTTGATGTGCCATTTTTACTTACATGCTGGTGCTTCAATACTTTAACTGAACATTTCAGTATGAAAAACGTCTGAAAATGGAACAAATGAAATCGAAATATTTTGTCGGGAATTCCCGATGAAACCCTACATGCTGGTGCTTGAATAGTTTAAGTGAACATTTTATAAGGAATTTACGCTGAATAAGTCATTTTGGTGATTAAATTCGTACTGACTACACAAAATGTCTTGTTTTATTATACAAATGCCTTTATTTTGACCGCTGAAATACATTTTGGACCAAAACAGAAAAAAAGATTTTCCGTTTCTAATTTGGACAGTGATCCGAGTAAATCCATTGATCAGTAAACGACTGACATTATGCGTCTAAACACATTTTATAATTTAAGATGTGTTCACCTTTTGAGTATAATAAGTATAGAATAAAATATTATTGAACATCGTTCTGTATGGTACGGGAATTACTTGAACTCATCTCCATCAGAAACAATTGTTTCATATGTATACGTGTTTAAATATATTGCCGTATTGTACGGAAAATGAATAAATAATCTAGTATCATATGCGACACGACTGGGCTTTTAAATGCCATTTTTTGTATCAAATTTGTATCTACCTGCCCAGAACATGTCCCAGAAACAACAACCTGAATGCAGCCTTAGGTATAATATTTTACTAGACTGGAATGTGAGGGCCCACAATTTTAATTCTAAGACTGGATTTTTTGCAGCCTCCATGGTATCAACATTCTAAATTATTGTTGTCATTTTTTGTGGGAGAGGTGGACCTCAGTCTGAGTAGAATGTGTGGATGTGTTTTATTCCTTAGAACTGCCCTACGTGACAACTCGCCTCAACGTGATTTGACCACTGTAGACTTATGAAGACTGCTCAACATGCCTGAATCTCTGTAGACTGCTCAGCGTGACCGGATCTCTGTAGACTTCTCAACATGCCTGGACCTCTATAGACTGCTCAGCGTGACCGGATCTCTGTAGACTTCTCAACATGCCTGGACCTCTATAGACTAGTCAGCATGTCTGGACCTCTGTAGACTGTTCAAAATGCCTAGACCTCTATACACTAATCCGCGTTTCTGGACCTCTATAGACTGCTCAACGTGCCTAGATATAGACTGCTCAGCCTGTCTGGGTCTCTGTAGAGTGCTCAACGTGAATGAGCCTCAGAAGACTGGTCTGGCCGTCATGTCAAACTTTTGCGATTCTCTTCTTTGAAATATCAGACATAACGACCCTCTGCTTTGCTGATCGACGTGACAACAGATGGTTGCTTTAGCTCTAACTGTATATGTTCTCTTTGGCTGGACGATGTAACTTTGTCTGTTCAGTCTATGTGACTTCACTCGGCTGGGTTACGGAAAACTTGTCTGTGTTGGAACAGTTAAAGTTTCTAAAATTACTCTCAAGAAAAGTATTTAACGTTTTAATCACCACACATGACTGCTGAAAGGTTCTTTTAATTCGTTTAATTAATTCACTAAAACCGTTACAGGTTTCTTATGTAAAACTGAAAAAAAAAAAAACAAAGATAGTATGGAAATTCAGTAAATTTAAGGCCGTCCATAGGAAATAGTAAAACCCTGTATTTAACCATATTGCTCACATCTGCCACTCCAAATATTAAGCCTTAACAGAAACTCTCTTATTCATCACTTTATTTTAGTGAAATATTGTGTATATCGCAGTAATAGGAAAATTGAACGTGTGCCAAATAGCGCTGACTGTCGGCCATTATTAAAAAAATACTCAAATAATATCACAGATATTTAATTCTTAATCTCTTTCAAGTACACATTTCATGCGTTGTTTATTTTAGAAATAATTCAAAAAGTTCGCGATTTGCTGCGTCAACCCTCGTATTTATACGACCTGAAAACCGCAGATATGCAGATACTGATTCACTGTGCTATGAAGGTCGCTTCTGAAATTTAAGGGACAGCAAAACAGGGGTTTTTCAGCAAAGGAAACATTATTGATTGAACACCCCTCGTAACACTTGGAATTATAGAGGCGCAAGATTGGTGCCCGATCTTTGACACCAAGACAGCTTTTTTACAGCAAAGGTTTTCGGCACATCATAGAGCAGCAATTTATTGGGAGCACAATGCCACATGAATGATAAAAATAGGTAGATTCAAAGTAAAAATATAATCATTTGAGTGAGGTGTTCTCAGGTATACTGGACGATAGCAAAACAAAATTAATCTTAAGTTAGTTTTGTCCTGGGCACCTAGGGTCTCAGAAAAATGAAATAACATGTAAAATCACAAAATTCTATCATTTTTCTACGAGGTACAGAAATTTGTGATGAGTTTGAGTTTGTTTCAAACTACTGATTGCGTTTTTCATTTTAAAATCCAACTAAATATCTAAACTTGAGGTTGAACCATGTGGAATGAGTATTGAGAGCAATTAATCAAACTTGTAAGAACTTGTCTCGCAATCGAGAATTAAGAAATTTGTATCAACTTACAATACAAGAATTTCTTCAACGATGTTCAACACGCCTGACCAAATTGCAGAGGCTTATACTCAACTTATCATTTTTGAGTAAAAATATCCACACTCAAGTTAATACTGTTATAAACTTTATTTTTGTTTTCAAATGTTATTGTGGAGATCAAAATGTATTACATCTGTTTAAACTGAAAATTGAACTACAGTTCTAGTTGTTGAATAGTAGAAGCAAGGAATTGCATATTACAATCTCAATATTTTGGACATAAAATTGTCCAGCATACCCGAATATACCTCACTCAAATGATTATATTTTTACTTTGAATCTATTGATTTTTATCAATTCTATGCCATTTTGTTTCCAATAAATTGCTCAACAATGTGCCAAAAACCGCATTTAAAAATAACAACCGGTTACGGAACTACATAAGGAGTACAGATAGAGGAGCAACTCCAATTTAAACATGTCGGCACAGTTAAACTTTTTGTACTTTTTTGTATTATCATTATTCTGCTTTCAAAATGAAGGAGGCATGTTTTATACTGTCTAAAATCGCACTGAAATGTCCACAAGAGATAACTAATTTTCGAAATCAGACGTTAAACACATGCACATTAGGCCAAAAATCTATGTCGGCGATCTAGGGTTAAATTAAATTGCATGGTACTGAAATTTAAATATCGGGACAATTACTAAACTGTTATGCTCAAATGATTAGTTAATGATATACTAGTATATCTTGAACAAAATGTCGCCTTTTTCAATATGTGTCAATCATGTGTCTATTGATCGCATACCTTTTGTGTCGACAATTTGGACAACAGATACGTTACAACATCTATTCACTTGAAATACTCATGGGCGTGATGCATGTTCCGGACCGACTATTGACAGTTTGAATGTTTAATAATACAGATCAGCTCACGCGGAAAACCCACTTTCCGTTTTTCCTCGAAGGAAAAATCTTGCATAGCGAGGAATTTCTCCGAGTACTGCCTAATTCTGACTCGGAGTACCGACTGTTATAGTTTTATTACTTTAGCGGAATTTCGTCGAGTCACTCCGAGAAATTACTTGACGGAACTCCGAGTCGAAAATATACAGGTAACACTTTAATGATTTCCGGTATTTTATGGCCACTCCGCGCGACTCCGAGTCTGTAATAAACAATAAATCGGTCATTTCGAGTGCCGCGAGATGATTTGAGGAAACTTCGAGGCAGTATTTCCTTACTTACGGATTGTTTTTACATAATTAGCTTGTTTCTTTTTTTTATTTGAATGTATGAAACTGTTGTGAATTTTGATATTGAAATAGTTTCTGAAGTATATTTATTTGTAACAAACTAAATTATTAATCATACGAAATTAAACAAACTTTGAAATCACCGCCGTTAAACGAAAGTGGTTTTTTAAATTTTGGTATTTAAATAATTTCTGACTTTGCGAATTAAATTTCGGAAAAAAAGTCGTGTAATTATTTATAATTTATGCACTTAATTAAAAATAATTTATAACTAGATAAACTTTAAAATAATACCCGCTAAAAGTAAATTGTTTAGTATGATATTGAAATACGTGCGAATTAGAATTAGAAGTAAATTTATGTAGAACGGAATAAATTATTAATCATACAGAATTAAACAAATTTCCAAATGAGCGCCTTTAAAGGAAACTGCTTTGTTGTATGATGATATAGAAATAATTTCTGACTTTGCGAATTTCATTTGGAAATAAAGTCATAAAAATGCACTAAATTATGAATACTTTATAACTAGATAAACTTTTAAATTACGCCCGCTAGAAAAGTAAGTTAAAAGTAAACAGAATTTCAAATAACTGTCGTTAAAGAATAGTGATTTGTTAAATATAATATTGAAATAGTTTCTGACAGTGCAAATTAAATTTAGAAATAAATTGATGTAAAATGGAATAAATTAGAAACTGTATGATACTAGATAAACGTTAAGATAATGGCCATGAAAGAAAAGTGACTTTTATTAATTAATGAAAATTATATGAGAAATGATTAATTTTCATCATGAAAGTGGTCTTTCTTTTATTCATTTGGAAGGAATTATAAATAGGATAAAAAATACTACTGCCGTATCCACTCAAAAAGTAATAAAATATCATAAGTAAACAGAAAAATTTGGTTTATCTTAAAGTAAGATAAAAATACTTCAGTATTATTTTTATTTACAATTCAGTATTATTTTTATTTACAAATATTGTGTTATTTCGCGTATCACTATGTAAAATATTATCACCCTGCTCCGAGTAATCTGAAATCTGTTCTCGAAGTTACTCGAAGGCTCATTTAAATTTGTATAGGTAATTAATTATTCGTCTCGGAGTCACTCGAACGAATTCCGTCAAGTGACTCGGAAACAAAAGAAACCAATATACAAATGTAATTGTGTATTCCGCTAATTTGATTTCATCTCGAGTCACTTCGAGGATTTCCTTCGAGTGACTTCGCATAAATCCTCGGAGTCAAATAGCGAAATTCCTTGACGGAAAATGGCTGACTCGAAGAAACTTCGAGTCGGAGCTTTGGTACTCGTTTTGGCCATCCTCCGAGGATCGAGTAGAATGGGTTTTCCGCGTGAGCTGATCTGTAAGATTACCAAAATAACATTTATTTATTAACGAAATAAACATATTGTAGAAAATAAAATAAGATGATGTTCAACTGCCACTGTGTTTCAATTTGTTTTTAACAGATACGTTACGAAGTGTTTCATTCAGCATACATTTATATTGCATTTATCTAGAAATGTTACTGGACAGTGTGGTAGAACATGTGTTTAACTTTGTATCCGAGTCAAGTATTTATCTTTCAGTCCAGATTTCATATTTTTTCACTTGAGAAAACATATTAAAAACAGATACGTTACAAACAACAGCTACGTTATACAACTGCGCTATAAAAGTGTAAAAATGTTTGAATTGTTTGAATAATCATCACTTTAACTTAAAGTTATAGAAAATAGTTGATTACGATTTCATTGTTGATATCTGGAGTTCATAAGACATCATAAATGTTGAATAAAACAGATACGTTACAATTTCTATTTTTATGTTAGATGTTCAAATTAAAGTTTTTCTTTACAAAACATAAACATTTTATTCTATTTCTTTTTTTTTCAAATATAATCATATCAAAATATATGAAATATAAACATGATATAGATCTTATTTCATAATCCATAAGGAAGTGCGTTTTATGACAGCTGACATTTGTGTAAATTACGTTAGTTTTTCCATACAATTTGATTTATGTTTTCGATCATAATATATAAATAACTTCATTTCTTATAAAACTATAAAGAATATTTAGTCTGAACACGTAAAAACGGACACAAATATTGTTATGTGTTATATTAAAATATTCTTTTGAATGAAAATTCGCACTGTAACGTATTTGTCGCTGATTTACAGCTATCTTTGTAAAATCAATGAAATAACGAAAAATTGTCGGTAGTTAACTAAAATATTTAATATGTGTAATCCAAAGGCATGAAACAACTAAATAAAACCAAATTTTATTATATTTGGGAACATTTTTTGCTGTCCAAGTTGCTCCTTTTATCTGTAGAATGGATGAACATTGTTTATTGAAGTCTCTCATAAGTCGGAATTTCATGAACACACTACGGTCAAATGAGCTATGATGCAGATACACGGGAAACTACACCTTTAGTTATATGCTACAATGGTTGCTACAGCAACAATGTTGTGAGAGAATGCAGACGTTTTAAGGCACACTTTACTAGGTAGACTAGATTGATCTCGAACAGTTTATTATAGATTACCCTTTTTCAAATATCCTTACACACCTATAAACGGTGGTGTTGGAGGGAGAAGAATCATCGCAAACAATTCTTTCAGAATTTGCATGATTGGTATATTCAAAGAACAATGCATCTTTATGTAGGACCTAATTTCCTTCCTACCTGGAAACTACATAAAATAACACTGATGTAAACGAGTGTTGGGTATAATATGCTTGTAACTCAGCTATAACAAAAGCATTCGTGTTGTAATTTTCAAAATATCTGACCATTAAAACCCATAGAAGTCCATAAAAAAGTGCTAATATGTGTAAAAGTTTTAGAAAAGTTCTAGCATCGTCAACTATCAACAGTCAAGAATGTAAAAAGACGATTTACGATATAAAAATGTGAAGCATAGAATTTGCATAAAAACGGCAAAGGGGCCTTAAAAAGAAGTGCATATTATAATAACTACAAAATAAAAATATATAATTTTGTAACATAAAATAAACTTCATATTTGAGTGTCTTTGACACATTAAAACTGAACATCATTATTAAATGCAGTAATAGGGCCGTTCAACAATTTGCAAATCGTGAAATTCAAAATGTCAAAAATATAGCATCTTCATTTTAATCAAGAAGAACTATACAAAGATAAGCAAATGGGAACGAAGAAAGAATGAATATATGCATCAATTAATTTAAGGTAGATATCCAGTGCAAATGAGACAATTTTGTAAAAAAGAACTGTTTAAAATTAAACAGAAAACTAGTGGAATGGGTTTTTAAAGACAATGGATACATGGCGCGCAGTACATAAGCATTCGTTAAGGTTAAGAAAATCGAAAAGAAAAATAAGAATCAATCTTTGCATACAACACATTATTTAAGAAACAAAGAACAGTACCATTTTAAAATATAGCATCCACGCGCTATGATATTGATAAAAAATACAACGCTGTACTTTATTTCATCAGGGAATTACTTATCAGAATTCATTTTTCCAATGACTAGTATACAACAGAATTTCTCTTTTACATCATTTGTTTCTTCTTAACGCGTTATACACTTGATAAAACAACCGTATCTCATATTTAGATCAATGAGGTCGAGGTCAACAATGATTGATACACCATCTTAAATATATAGTCCCAATTATATGCCAGTATTTTGTTACCATTAACCTACATAAGCCATGTAGAAAGTACCGATGATAAACAAGATAAGGGGATCGTTCTAATTGCTCTATAATATTGTACATTTGCTTTTTTCAGATATTTCTTCTCCAGGATACAACTTTGCTTTGCCTTTGATGTCAGTGTCTTTACGTTGATATGATGATTTGCCTGAATCTGGGGGGAAATAAGTTCCAGATATTTCTTCTCCAGGAAACAACTGTGCTTTGCCTTTGACATCAGTGGTTTTATGTTGATCTGCTGATTCGCCTGAATCTGGAGAAAGATATGTTCCAGATATTTCTTTTCCTATTGCGAGAAATAAGTCCTGCCGACGTTGGGCTGGATCATCTGTTTTTGATTCTCGAAGGAATCTGAATAAATCGATTACGTCTTTTCTGATTTCAATGTAATAACGAAGAAATAATTCTTCAACAAATTCCCACTCCTGGAAATAATAACACAAAAGAACATATTAGTTTTCTAGTCACCTAATATGATTAACGACTTAGGAATTTTTTTATATACCGTTCTAATCTAAGGTTGTAAATAAGACTTTGGTCAATAAATAGATTTGGTCAAATTTGAAAACTGAACAAACTGATCAATTGTACGTTTTTGTTTTCAAAACGTGTTTTGATACACGTCGGATTATCACTGGAAGTGTTTTAACACTTTGATTTTCCTATCCAGGTTGCCCAACCAAGATATCGTTATTTAAGCATACGTACATAAATCAAATGAACACAATGATATGAGTATATTAAGCAACATTTTTTAAAGATTTGCTTTGGCAAGAATATATTGTTTTCCAAAAATTCATTAGAAATGCAAGTTGTAAAATTGCTATTATCTCCCTTTGTCTATCTCGGATGTGTTACCAAAATAGAAAATGAATATGTTCCACAGCTACACACTGTTTTGCCTTTTGTTTCAGACAGTTAAGATATCTCAATATTTATCACAAGCAAAAGTGAAACTAAAATTTATATTGATATCAAAGTAAATAATCAACTTTTTAAACACTTTTGTTTTCCCTTAAATAATTCCGTTCACAGAAAACATGAAAATGAAAAATGTCATAATATTGCTTAATTGTGATTGTCCACCTTGAATAGGTAGGTCCATGTTTCTTAGAAAAAAGTTCGAACTTCATCAAATCATAGAAAGAAAACATTGTTTAACTTGGAACTTTTACAGCATAAAAATATTAAAATTATCCTTAAGAAAACCTATTGTCAATTTACGTATATATGTTTTGAATTCCGGAAAGGGATTTCATGCAGGGGCCACTCTTCTAGACAGTTCGGAGCCTTTAAATACTCACAAGTTTTGTGAAAAAGCTGTGTCATGTCTTCCGTTTGACGAATTTGTAACAACGTACCAGTGTTTAAACTTAACATTACTATGTAAAACATCGTTTTTGACAATTTTTTTACATTTATTTCTTTACAATTGACATTGATTGTTTTAAATGGGATAACTCCTTTAGAATGTCTGAAGTATTCAGAACAATGAAACATGTATATGTCAGGTAAGTTGTTTGTCAAGATGCTGTTCGTTTACTAAAAGTTCTGTTGTTATGTGAAATACTGCTAAAACTTTAAAGCAGATCGACACAGTCAATCTTTTTGTTTATTGAAAGAAACTTTTACTTTACCCCTGAATAAGAATTGAAATAATCTTAACTGTTTCTAACAAAATATCCCTCACAAAAGTAAAAGACCTAATTATAAATTATATAAACATTTGAGAAATACTATCATTAACGACACTTAAGGAGTCTGTTCAGAACTACATACCACAAGAAGGAGTTAGACAAGGTACATGAGGGAATTACAAAATGAATCGATATAAAGTGTTTATTATAACTATCCCTATCGTAATTAATAAAGGAATATGCAATAAGACGAGTACATATTTTAACTTTTTTGGCCGTGACAGTGGCCAGACCAAATAATCCGAATAATATTTGTTCACATAACATTTTATAACTCTGTTTTACACTGTCCAGTTAGTTTGAAACATGGTCGAGATAAAGATTGAGATTTGGTGCACCATTAACCTACATAATGTTCTAATTTTGTTTTCCCACCAATAACCGTTCCAAGACAGTGCGCCAATGTCATCCTTTATTATTTCGTTTTGACCGCATTAACTTTAATATACTGCAGAATCTGTTTTGGGTATATCGAGCGAAGTCCTATGCAAACAGACTTTCAAATTTTCCGTATTTTGAGAAAATTGTATTTAACAAAAAAGATTAATGTGAAATCTAAGACATTGTTTACATATATTTTTCATGGGAACTGGGTTTGGGAAAAAGTACAAAATTTTAAAGGTAAGTATATGAACCACTAAGCCTTAAAATAATACTCAACATTTTGTACAGTTCTAGTCCACCCGTCTGAAGAGTGAAAAAGCTCCTTGGTTTTCAAACTTTTTAATCTTATGGCAGATATCACCTCTGACCAACAACCATTTATCCTTCCGAACTGAATGTTGATGTATTTCAGATGTTTTTCTACCTCTCTTAGACACTCGATACCGCTATTGCCGTCCTCTGTATATAAATGAAATATTGCTGTCATTAAATTTCCCGTATATTCTTCGTAACTATACAACTCCGTATATTTCCCGTATATGCCGGAAATACAGGATTTATATAATTTGTATATTTCGAAAATACGGGACGTATATGTCCCGTATATGCTTGGTATACAACTCCGTATTATTCCAGTATATGCCAGAAATACGGGATTTAAATAATTTGTATATTTTGAAAATACGGGACTTATATTTTCCGTAAATTCTTTGAATACAACTCCGTATATTTCCCGTATATGCCGGAAATACGGGATTTAAATAATTTATATATTTCAAAAATACGGGATGCAATCAATATGTGTAGTGAAACTTATATTCTCCGACCATTTCAAAGGTCAAACGTTTTGCATGTTTTCGAACTTGTACGTGTATGTAGAATGAATGCCAATATTGAAAGAAAGAAATGTTTAATACTAATATGACATGAACTGAAAAAAAAAGCATTCACGGACCGAAACAGGTATAAAATCAAACATGAATGAATCCATCATTTCATCTTGCGCGTTTCCGATTTATTTTAAAATTTAATCTAAATAGCCGATTGAGAAAAGAAAAAGATTAATCAGTTCATCCCTATTTATTTGTAGTGATAAATACATTCGTGGATCTTCGCCATTGTAAAAATCAAATGCAAGCATAAATTAACTCTTTTTTCTGCACATTTCCAACGCTTGCGTATACAATGCAAATATTTATAGCAAAAAAGATGAACTAATCCATTTCTGTTTTGTACTGAAAAAAGTATGTAAGACATGTATTGATACTTTACTTATGAAATCAATTCTAATATTTTTACAGACGCAAAATAATCGATATGATGTGTCTGCGTCCAAAGATTCGAACAAACGCCCTTCGTTCGATTTAAAACAGTATCGTCTGCTACCGACCGACTAGGTCGATTTTTGTATTTTTGTTGGGATTAACGTTGCGCTGACACACTTATTGGAAGAATACCCCAGGTTCCCTAACGTGCATTATTTCATCACGAGCGAGCACCTGCTTAATGTCTTCCGCACATGGAGAATTCAACACTCTGAGTGGGGCTTGAACCCACATCGGTGATGGGCAATTAGTTTGAAGTCATCGATCTAAACCACTCGACCACGGAGACCAATTCCGGGTAGGTCGAACCTTTAAACCAACATGTAGATAACATAGCATTTTGGTTATAAAGAAAGCACATAATAAGCCGAAGTCATTCAGTTTTAATATAATTCAAAGAGCTATAAAATATGTATTTTATACCTTTTTGTTCAATGTTCACTTTCAGCTGTTATTTAATTATAAACAAGCAAATTCGATGAATTGGAATCCCCCGCCGAAAGGGTCAGAGTTGAGGAACGGCAAAAAAATATATCCAGCAAAAAGTTAAGAATGTTACCAAGAAGCAAATAATTTCATTAGTCAAAATCAAATTAAAAGAAAATGAATGGTTTGTTTGGGTGGGCTGGGGGGGGGGGGGTGGGTGAGGACACAACAGTTTACATGTTGATTATAAATATTGATAGAAAATGAAAAATGAAAAAAAAAAAAGAAATCGTGGGGGTGGGGGGGGTGGGGGGGACCAAGGTAAGGTGGTGACCAGGTGTAGGTACACAACATTACATGTTTATAATAAATGTTCATGGAAAAGAATGAAAGAAGTTTAATGAAATTCTTCCAATTGGTTGGTTTGTTATGTACAGATCTGTGGATTTTTAAACAATTAAAGGGCAATAACTATATGGAAAATTGACCAATTGAAAAAAACCTTGAAGGGCATCGTCGCAGTATCTTGGTTCATGTCTGTTTCAAGTTTGATGAAATTCTACCTGCTAGTTACTGAGAAATGGCTGCAGACGGACATTTTTCATTAAATCAAGGGCAATAACTCTGACGGAAATTGACATATCAAAAAAAAAACTTGACGGGCATCAGCACAGTATCTTGGTTCATGTCTACTTCAAATTTGATGAAATTCTACCTGTTAGTTACTGAGAAATAGCTGCAGACAGACATTTTTTATTAAATCAAGGGCAATAACTCTGAGGGAAATTGACCAATCAAAAAAAAAACTTGACGGGCATCATCGCAGTATGTTGGTTCATGTTTATTTCAAGTTTCATGAAATTCTACCAAGTAGTTACTGAGAAATGGCTGCGGACGGACGGACGGACGGACGGACTGACGGACTGACGGACGGACAACGCCATTTCAATACCCCCCTCCCGATTTAATCGGCGGGGGATAATTATTAAGTGAAATATATTTTCATATCCGTTGACTTTTGTTTCGGAGTAATTCCGCAGATGTTCTATGTATAGTACGGTGGCATAGCGAGGACATAGGAAATACTTTTTTTCTGTGCGCAGGTGTTAGCTACCACGTGCGTATGTGGTAATTCACACGTGCGCGGGTGTAACTATCACGTGCGCAAGTGACAGCTATTACGTTCGCACGTTATACGGCCATGTGCGCATCATGTGATAACTAACACGTGCGCACGTGTTAGCTGATCAATGAAAAAGCGTGAAAGATCTGCAATTTTTCTAAATGGATGTCTTTCATAAGGAACTGTTATTTAGTAGTTAGCTGTTATTTACGAAGTAAGTGTTTCTTGTTTTTGAAAAAAGGCTGATATCTCGATTAGTTTCGTTGGTAATTTTTCACGTTCGCACGTGTCAGCTAACAACTGCGAACGTGATAGCTATCACATGCAAACGTGTTAGCTAAAATAGTTATCACGTGCGCACGTGTTAATCAACACATTCGCACGTGGTAGCTAACACGTAATAAATAAAATGTTTCCTATGCCCCCTCTATTCCACCGTAGTATACACTGTTCCAAGACTATTTTATTTCTCGTGGATGTAGTGTCCTTTAGTATTGACCTAGCACATATGAATATTCGTATATTTCCGTAAATTCATATTCAATCTCCAAACATAGATAGCGATACAAATATTACATATATAATTCTTAGTTGATATTATACTGTCGCATGTGCAGGTAGCTGAGCGGCAAAGCGTTTAGCTCTGAGGCTTCTTACGTTCAGTTTGCTTACTGAATTAATTCAGTTATAATTGAGTTATGATTTAAGATTATGTATCTTGTCTAAAACAAGCGTGCACAGATGCTACATAAAGTTTTCGCTAGGTCAAAGGGTTGTGGATTAAAAACCAACCCAGTGTAGAGTTACATGTACCTCCAGAATACAGAAGTATTGGAATCGAAGATTAAAACTGTATATTTTCCGAAAATATTCAGTGGAAACGGTAAATGTTTTTCGCCGTATCAAACATTACTTGTAATAATGTATTTCCTTTTACTATAGGCTTTATTTTTTATTCTGTAGTATTAAATCACATGACATGCAGGGTTGCTGGACAAACCAGTGAATGTGTCATAGGGTCGACTAAATTTAAAAAAGTGATAAAAACATATAAACAGATCAAACGTCAAATTGCAAAGGGTCTAAATCAAACAAATTAAGGCAAGCCTTTTAGAAAATACATTGTTCCGAACTTGTTATTGTGCAATGTAATGAAAAAAGGAAATAATATTCCTTTAAACAACTGAAAACTGCAGTTGTTATTTGCAGCAACTGATTCGTCATTTTGTTGAATGCTTGTGTCAAAGTGATTGAATATTCAACGACATATATAATCCATGCATAATGCCTTGGACAAGTATAAAAAATACAAAGTTTCCATCCTAGTGGTAAATATTTTCTTACTTTGCTCAAAGGATTATTGGTAAATTAGCTTGATCACTGCAACCGTATTATATAGATACCATATGGCAGCGTGTGTGACATTGATATTGTCAACCCGAGGGCAGAATATAATCCGAGGCTAAAGCAGAGTGGTGACATTCTGTTTCGAAGGTTGACAATATCAATGTCACACACGCTGCCATATGATATTTATTTTATTATACCAAACAAAATTAAACACATGAAAAGTTTTTTTTAAATGTTTTTAATTCATTTAATTCATTCAGTTTCATCTTTAGCGCGTACCTAATCACCTGTGTAAACATTGCAAAGTGGCATCATTACAATATGTCATATGTACAAGGGAGGCAATCATTTGGCTAAAACATTGAAGCAGTTATTTGCCCTTATATGACATTGAAAATATCGGCGAGGTCACATGACCGGACAGTGACTTACGCTTGGTCACGTGTCAGAAAGTTGTAAATATTTCTGATACTCAAACTATATCTTTTTCGCGTATGGGATTTTACCATTGTAGGCAAAAGGTATAATAATAATTCATATTATCTTAAGTTATCATTGCATTTGTAGAGATACATATTCTACAGCTCCCTTTCATTCTGTATATATATATGAACAACCTTTCTGCGAAATGAATAAGAAAATATTAAATATTCGGAAAATAACCAACATTTATTTTTCATGTAGAAAATTATGAACTTGAAAGCATTTGTTATATAGGCAACTTGATAAGATATGTTAAACAAATGATAGATAACCAGTACAGAAAATTCTTTGCTTGATTTCGAAATATTGCACTATTGAAAAATGTAAATAACTCTCTCTCTCTCTCTCTCTCTCTCTCTCTCTCTGTGGTGTGTGTGTGTGTGTGTGTGTGTGTGTGTGCGAAATAATTATTTACCGGTTACCCATGGAATTAGAGAGTACATGTCTGGGGACACATACTATTTTCACAGGTATTTTCTTCATATAAAATTACCTGTGGTACAATGAGGCAGTCCCAAAGCAAGAAATATATGTTTTCTCAGCCACTTCAAACTTAAAATGTCCCAAAGGTATTGTTTAGGTCTTTTGCTGTTTTAAAACATTCGGGTAGGTTTTTGGTATGAGTATTTAGGAAAGTACAAAACAGTTACCACTGAGCAAGTCTCTCATTTTTGTATGTCTTTGGTTAATATTCTATTCTTCCCAATTTAAACATTCCATTGTAATACTTTCCCAAGTTGACAAGTGTGGTGGCATTCTCAAAATAATGGAAAAACGCAAGTTTGATACTGATTTCAAGTTTCAAAATATATATGTTTACAAACTTAATAAATTCTATGATATATCGCAAGTTCTTTATCCATACACCTATTATCATATTTCGAAATGATTTTAAATAAAATTATTACTATTTCTTGTTATATGCTGCAAAAACCCGATGCAAGGAATATGTATGCTCAATCATAAACATCTACAGACCATTATGTAATCTTGCTTAATAACAAGTTGGTTTCTCAACGCCACAAAATGATGTGTGCATAATTATTTTTGGCTGTTAATGATAAATATGTTTACATGGTTTAAAAAAAAGACATGTTCCGGTCGTTGACGTACCAATGTATAAAATCACCTAAACTATGACCTTAAATTGACACTGACCTTTAAACTATGATTATTAATCTTGGAAACGCATTGAGTGAATGTTTATGCAAAGTTATTTTACTATCATTTTTTCCCAATAATTTTAACTGCATGTGTGATCATGACTGCATGCAACAACCTGTTTGTATATGGCGAATATTTGTGCATACATAGAAATGGACATGACAAGAAAAGAAAAGATATCTTCAATTAAGTATGACCTAGGCATTAGAACTAGATGTCAAATTATTTTCTTTGTTATTGTGCATCTGTGTGCCAAATAATTTGAATATCTGTTTCAGCAGACCTGACAAAACCATATCACATTAGCGCTAGTCTTATTACCTATATGCTCCGAGAAAATGAATAATCCACTTCTGACACTTTGGGAGAGTTTGTTTGTTTGTTTTGGGTTTAACGCCGTTTTTAAACAGAATTTCAGTTATGTAACGGCGGGCAGTTAACCTAACCAGTATTTCTGGATTCTGTACCAGTACAACCCTGGGCTCGAACCCGCGACTCCGCGATTCGTAGATCTGCGCTCTTCCTATTGAGCTAAGCGGGCGGACTCTATAACGAGAAAAGAGTTTTATACCATCCGTTTTAATTATTTTAATATATATTGACCAAGTATAGTTGCCCTATTTTTTTAAATAATTACATTTTGTTTACGTTAAGTCTATCACCTTTCGATTTACAGTCTTACCTATTTATAACGACCACCAAAGGGACTAACTGGAAATGACCACTACAGACAGGTGACCACTATACCCGGGTTTTTTATTTAGAGCATTCAATCTGACTAAATCATTATAAATATTATAAATTATTATTTTAAATATGCATCCTGTAGATAAAAAAGACGATGTTTTTGCTATTTTTGGTCAAATTAAGCCTGTCGCTAGAAAAAAACATCTACTCAAACAAAAATTAAATCGTTATTTTACAGATATTTTGTTGTGTTAGAATAATGTAGCATCTAATAGTTCGTTCATTTGGTTACAGTAAAAGGGAAAATGCTGTAATTTTTATCAGCTTTTTAGTGCCCGTTATGCCATGGTAGTCAGATGAATTTTCAACTAACCAATTTATATAGTATTATGCTGTATAAAGATTTGTTTTATGGAAAATTCCAAAGGTTAAACATAAGATGACTGTTCTTAGACATGGTACTGTATATACAGGTGACTGCTAATGCAGATAAGACTGTGTAAGTAAATCTGTTTACCTGCTTTTATGATTGTCTCCAGCCTTTCCAACGCATCTTTACGTTGCACTTTCATTCTTTGAACAAAAAGCTTTACCTCAGTTGCCGCCACCGTGTCTTCTTGAGACTGGTGATAAGCACGTTTCAATACCTCCAACTTTAAAATAATGCAAATATAATAATTATGTAAACTATGATTTTATCAAATACGAAAAAAACAAATGATTAAAAAATTAGTCTGGTTCCCTGTATTAATGGCGTAGAAATTCTTTGTGACATGTCTGATTTTACAATCTATAAGAAAACATTCCGAGTTATCGAGCTAAGCTAAAAGACGTTAAAATAAAGTACCTTTTTTATTTTGTAGAGAGAAACAGTCGTCATACTAATCAATACGCAAACTAAACGTTAAAACCTCACTTTGTAATTTAAAGATGCAGATGTGTATTTTGAAAGTCCAATATGCACGATAAAGTTCTGGATCTAACACAAACAACTGTTACAGCTTAAGGTAAAATGGGAAAATAGTCCAAGTTAAATAGCAGTCTGAGTCCTTTAGGTTTGCACTGGCGGCATGGTTCTTGCCCGTGACAAAACTTACTGGCAAAATGATCATTTGTGCCAAGTTCTTTGGACGTTCTACCATGCGCAATAACATTTTCAGCCTAACATGATTTGGCAAACAAGTAACATAATGAAATATTTATTTGTACGGCATTAGAAATAATAAGCCTTGTGTACATTATATGCATTTTTTTCAAATCTTAAGTGAAATACTGAGCCTTCGGCTAGAAATGTAAGTTTTAGAAAACGTTTGTGCCATTTAATATCAAAAACGATATGGCTAAGGCAAAAACTAAATAGAACATTTTACCTTCGATTATGACCATAACTAAAGAGATACGGATTTGAGATTGTAAGTGATTCCTAGTCTTAATGTTTTGAACATTTTGCCAATATGCATTCATGCATAAATAAGTTAAGGCAGAAAAAAGAATAATGCTGTAAAACGCAAACTTTGTGCATTTACGCTTTAAGATTGTTATTATGAATATAGAATTTTTTAAAAGTCTGAATGTACAGTAACTGCAAACTAGACATATTTGTAAATGGAAATGTGCTGATGTGGACAGCTGTTATGGTACAAAATCATGCAACGTCTTTCTTTAACGGGGTTTCTTACGAAAGTACGATATTCTTATAAAATTTAATACTACATTAACATATTTAAATTTATATTATCTTGCCTCTTTTCCACGACGGATAGACTCAAATATTTCGTAAGGATCGTAAAATGCTCCCAAACTTATACCGCCAGTCAATGCTGATCCTGGTCGAATCATTGTCAATACAGTTTCTTTTTCGCGCCAGCTCTCGCCTGTAAAATGTATGAAATAATCCAAACGTTAAAACATGTCATCGAATCAATATGTATGTAATCTAGAATAAATATAAGTAAAATCGTTCATTTTAAATTTAAAAAAAAAGTTTTCCCAAAGCATATTACAGGTCTCTATTATAGGAAATAATTAGTTGTGATTTGTGAGTTTCATATGCGATCGTTTAACATTTAGCCTGCTAAATTTCTAAAATGGACTGGTTCGCCATTCAATTTGGGCAGTATCATTTATTTTTTACAGGGGTGTTTACTGAATTTTTTTTTTACTGAATAGCGAAAGGTACAGACCATGATCAGCCTGCTTAGACGTGCAGGCTTAACTTGGTTTGCACTGTTTGCAAAGGCTGAATCACATGCTGCCAGCAGGCTTAAGGTTAAGGTAGTGGACCCATAATTGTAATGTTTGAAATATTGCATTAAATTGATACGGTCAACAAGAAACATTGTTTTGAATTGTATTGCAATTTTTAAACAACTTTGTCGTTTTTTTTTTAAGATTTGTATAATTTATGATATTTCCTCAAGCTCAAATGGAGACAAAAGTAATAATTGTTTGAAAAGAATTCATTTTACCAATAATTTTGATAACAGAAACCTCAAAGTATTGGTAAACAATTATACAACAAAAAAACTCCCAAGAACATTTTTTTTCTTGGGAGCCTCAAGTAAAAGGATTTAACCGAAACATTACCTTCTAGGGATTCTCAAGTAAAAGGATTTAATCGGACAGATATTTAGCTCCAACACTGAATATAAAATTATAGACGAGTCCTGTGAGACTGTTTTAAATTTTGCTCTCTACATTAAAAATAACCACGGGGCAGAAGTAAAACCAACATACATTTCTTTCACAATAGACAATGTATAATCTAAAGAGTAAAGGCACAATGAAGAAATTTTACCGCATGTAACTAAGTATTTTCAAATATGTCCAACCCTTCATCGTTCTGTATTAGAGGTATATCCACTTTAAACAGCAAGACCTGGCTTATTAAATGAAGCATTTCCTCTTTTGTACAATAAATCAATAATAAGTAAAAAAAAAAAAAGAGTTTCATTTACTAGAAACAAGAGGGTCATGATGACCCTGGATCGCTCTACAGGGTAATATGAACTACAAAGACAAGTGTAAGAGATCAGGTGAGAAGGTCAAATATTAGTCATAACTGAAATCTTTTTGCAGATGTGTGAACATGTTTCAAATGTCAAACTGACGCTACAATATTAAGAAAGTAGGTCAGTAGGTCACATTCATGGTCACTGAAAGTCAGTTTTTAGATCTTTTTAAAACTGTATATCAATATGTATATGTCAACCATTTTTCAAGGCTATATCTTATAAGAGCAAGAAAATCAATATAAACCAAGTGACCTCCAGGCCGGGGCCATATTTGACCCTATAAGGACAATATGAATAATCTTAGTTGAGGACAGTAGATGATGCTACATAACATATATCAAAACCCTCCGGCCTGTGGTTTTGGACAAGAAAATTTTAAAAGATTTTCATTTGAGTTGCCATGACAACCACAGTTCTGCGTGGATTCAATTATTTAGGCCAATTTGAACGGGACCACTAATTGATCACACCTGTGAAGGTTGGTGTTAATCTGCTCAGTCGTTTGTAAAGAGAAGATTTGTTTAGAAATTGACACACGGCGCACGGCACATGACGGACGACAGCTGACGGACATCGAGTGGTCACAAAAGCTGCCTCAAGTGAGCAGGAAAAAAATATAATAAAGAAAAAAAAACAAATTTGGTCCTGATACGACTTGAAACCACGACCGTCTTAAAAGTTAGTCAAAATATGTGTATGAGTAGGTTTATGGTAGGAACTGAATACTCTTCAAAAGGAAGCACAGAATCACAGGTCCATTACCTTAAAGTGTGTATTTATAAAGAACTTAGTATGTACAGTGCATGGAAAACAGTTGGTAATTTGATTGTTGAATAAGAAGTGTATTTATCTCGCACAAATGTGTCTGCTTTTACGTCTTCTTTAGGAACGAACTTGTAGCTTCCGGAATAAATACTACCTGCATCCTTCTCAATCATCATCAATCTTATGCAAGAAAGAGTATCGTCGTATATCATCTGTTTCTTTTTTTCTTCCTCTGAACGAATACATTTTCTATCGCGTGCTTTTGCTTCCTTGTGTTTACGCAAACTTGTGGAGTTTTCGCAACGTTTTATGAGACTCCGGATAATGTCTTGGAGTTCAATATAACTGAAAACATATTTTTACATAAAAGGTTAACAAAAAAACTACCATAATAACAATGGTATGATGTATTTTAATACGAAATTTGACAGAACCTTTTAGTTATTTAAGTAAACGTAACATATTGCTTATTATGAAAAACAGAGAACTGTATAATAATATTTAAGTTGTTTTTAAGACTAATTCTATAATTATATAATAAGTAAAATCAATATCAAATAAAATGAAATTTTAAGATAAATCTTTGCAGACCTTTATACACAACATAAAGTTTAAATACGATAAAGTCTTAATTGTATTTACGGTAGATCTGCACGTTTGATAAACCGGAAGTGATGGCGTAACGTCATTTATCCGTAAAACTTCGAATAAAGTCTAGCATCGGCATACGGAAATGAAAATCATTTAATGAATAAATGTCAGCCTGTGAGTAAATTTATTATGTTGGCACTGCTACTATCTTTCTTAAGTTAAAATATGATATTAACACATCTGGCAAGCTAATTTATTTCAAAACAATGTCTTGAAATTAGCGTAAAAGGTGCGGTTAACTTTAATCATGAGCAAATACTTCAAAAATAAGCAAATGGACCCATACATTTTATTTCACCAATTTATAGGCCATATGTTTATTTACAATTTGAGAAGTTTCATTAAAATCTACATTGTACACAAGTTTCTGTTCGCGAAAATGTTATGAAAGTAATGGTTTTCTCGTACACTCCCATTATAAAAAAAAATGCGTGAGGTCCAATTTTTTCAAACCAGTCTAGTACAAAATTAAGCATTAAACCCTATCTTTTTTATTTGCTGAATTTTCTTCGTCACTATGTTCTGAAGTGTTGAAAAATTAGAGTACAATCAAATTCTACAATGTAGAAGAATTGTCGATCCGAAGGAGCATAACTACCTTAAGGTAGTTTTACGATCCTTTTTTGATAATTACAACATGTGCATGTGTGGAAAAAACACTCTGCTGATCGGCATTGGTACATGTACCATAAACCAATTATAAAGCTTTTATAGGTAACATGTAAATATATCTCTCTAGTTGCAACACTTTTCATTTGTAAGTATTGTATATTAGAGTAGCAGGTACAATTATCAATATCAAAATATATTTAGATATTTATTGTGTAGAAATTGCTGTATTACACAAAATGTGCAGTTGACCAAATATGTTTACCTATTCTGTAATTCGTCCGTATATATTTTCAGTCTACATGCAGTCGTTATTAGGCTATCTACATCCTGAAAAAAAAGATAAAAAGATGACACAAAAAGTCATATATACCAGTAAATTACTTATGTATTTTTCCTGTACACTTTTTCGAGGTTAATAAGATTTGGAACACTTACAAAAGATATAAAAAGACATGAATACTTACTAAAACATTGAACTACACCTCCAACATGTTCAACCACTCTTTCCTCATACATGCATAAAAGAAACTGAAAATTGCCAGGCTTTTATTCAATTTAATCCATTCAGTTTATGAACTGTATTTGTAGCCTTGAAAACCATTACTGTCAGATTCAAAACTAACAAAAAGCCAGCTTTTAAAGAACGCCACTGAACTGGAACGGTTCATTTATTTATTACAAAAGGCATTCATTGTGGTTATGTAATATCTATTACCGTATGAAATGAAGCGCATGCAGTAAAATCATCACTAAAGATAATATGTCGATGTCGATTAAAGTTCAGACATGCAATTTCTAACATGCAGTTACAGTAAAATGCCTGTTTTGGCCACATTTTACTGTTTCTTTTTCTTGTTTTACAGAACCCAGTATATTCTTTAAAAGCGTTTTAACTTATTGCCAGGAATCTATTAGACATATCTATCAATTATATGTCAAGCTTTTTTATTAGACCTTTAAAATTAAATTTTTATGCACTTGCTGACCTTTTGCGAATGTGATGAGAATCAAAGCTCCATTGCATTGAAGTGAAACTTTATACAAGCGATACATTAAGACAACTATGCAGCAAAGCAGTGTGATTTTAAATCTTTTTCATACATATCTGCAATAATAGTCTGTTCAAATGCGCTATAACCAAAAAATCGGTCTATTCAATAACTTTTGAAATATATGTGTAACTGTATTCCTTTACAACGTGTACATATCTTTTTACATGTACTGATTACAAAATAGCGAAATAAATGGTGGAATAATAAATATGCAAATCAGTTGTATTAAAACGTCGTGTTATCATGTTCATACTGAATCGAGATATTTTGCAAGACAGATATACAAGTATAAGAATCGCCACTGAAAACTGGTTTAAACATTTCATATCTCTATTGAGCTTATATGTTTTTCTAATGTTCCGGTTATTAATTGAGATTTTTAAAGTCAGGGCGTTCAGTTGGAGACGCTCGTTACAACAATGCAGTTATGCAGTTATTTTCTCTTTTGTCGTTATACTTGCTTTACAGTCAGGACTATTTTCAATGACGACACTAGATGAAATGACTTAAAACAAGGAATGGTAACGAAAAGATTTTCGTATTCTAAAAAATATATATATAACCTTCCGAACGAATATTAGAATACTAGTATTTGGTTATCAACTGATCAACAAATTAAGTAAAAATCTGATGTGTTTATCATACCTAATAAGTGGCCTGTATTAAATCTACTTTCGTTTACACCGGAAGAATTTCAGATATTAACACATTAAGACTGACTAATCGTTCTCAGCGTTTGTTCATTATTTTAAATATAAAATATTCGTTATCAGCCTTCATTTACATATAACGTACATGTATAAAGGTTTTGTTCATTTCTTACAGTGATGTAGTCCTGACGTAAGTAAGGTTCTGTCCTCACATTACACGTAGCCGACTTCCGACTTCCTATCGGACGATCGCGTGAACTACTTAAAAACGGCAGGAGGCATTGCTTGCATTTTGACAGTAGACAAACTTAAAAGCATGAACATTATTTTCAATCAAATGAGGTGTTTTACACTACAAGGATAAACAAATGATATCCATCCTACTTGACTTGTTTTCTACACTTTTCGGCAATTTTCTTATAATATTAAAATTCGAATATTCAAATATTCGTTGCCATCCATACATAAAACTTCACTGAATAACCTTACTGTTAGACATCTTCTGTGAATTCAAACACTGCCTTAACCGGACAAGGAGACGCAATGTCTAAAAATACAGTCATAGTTGTCCCATTTTATCAGAAATTAAATACCCACTTTCTAAGTTTCATTGTGAAAAGAAGCAACGATTCTTCCAAAATTTAAAAGAAGTTTATCGTTGAGAGCCGAATGTAAAAAGCCGAAATCATTTTTTTTTTCAGGAAAATCAAGAGCTCTGTGCACAAAGCATAGAATCGGATAAGAACAATGTTTTGTTTCATTTTCAGAAAGTCGTTTTAAACAAAATCAAAATTCAAGAGTTCCATTAAAGGCTAGTTTTTCAGGAAATCAAAAATCTTTACTCTCATAAATGCCGAGTGCTTTACGTAACATGTGACTTTCATCGTCGTAACGGCGAGATGTGATAAATGTCAGCCGGGCATTTGATAGCATATGTCGTGTAATAATACATAATTAAGTGATGATGAAAAAGAATATAAAAGTAAACAAATGTAAAAATATAAGAACTGATTTTCTGTCAGAATAACTTCATTTATTTATAAATGAAAAACCGCTTTACAATATATCTTGCAAACATAGCGCTCTTGAAGCTGTTGAATGTCACTTTTATACCTATCCATTTCATTACAAATATATAAATTAGTAAATTAGTAAATACGCTTTTATGACAGTGATTGAGTAACTATAGCTGCAGTTTCTTTTTAATTTAAAAATAAAATACAAAGATGAGGAAATATCATTATCTTGGTAAAAAAACATGACGTGACAAAAAAAATACATTTCTTACAAACTTAATATAATATTCTTACATAAATGGTAAGATCCTTCAGTTCCCAGCCTAATTCATCGACTAACCAACACCATTCCCAGTCAGTTGTTTTTTTAATGTTTTTCCTCGGCAAACTGCGATGCTGCAAACACCTAGAATGAACATTTACATTATTTAGATAACAATTACATGGACAAAACGGTATTTGAAACAATATCATATAACATTATATTGGTAGATAGCAATATTTAAAACAAAACATAATAAGTCTTCAAAGGCTAATCAAAAATGTTGTCAAATTTCTATGAATTTGTTCAGTACATTTAAGAATCAGATTTTTTCAATAGAATGTACTTTTCTTTCTTCCCGAGTTTCGTGATACCAGTATTTGTTTTCTTGTTGTTCTAGCTATCCAGTTCAATGATCATGTGTGTTTTCAACAACGAGTAAGTGACTTATATAAAATTATTCAAATTTTAATAAGCAATATTAATATTAAAGTCATTACTAAAATATTTTCTTATTTGTTTTTTTTTTCTGCCAATGGAACATTTATTCTCTAACAATTCTTAATTTCTGAAAGGCATGAACATGTTTTAGAGAAACTGTTTTGTGTAATAAGCGGTACATGAATTTTGTCAATCTTTTATAACATGGTATTGCTCTTAAGAATACATTTGAGAAAAACAAAAACGTTACATGTACAAAAAAGGTATATTTTTCATATTGCGTACACCACAATTTATACTCGTTAAGGGTACTTTTTCAACCTGTTACCCATTGTCGTCTACATAGGACTAAAATATATCACCTAAGCATGAAAAGCGGAACATTATTATAACATTTAATATATTTTAAGTCATATTGGTGTATCGGCAACATGTTTCGGAGCACAGCACAAATAACGTATTAGATCTACAGTTCAGGTGACATTTTATAAGCAGACATTGCTGCTTAAAATCCAAATATTTAAGTTATGAACGATATGTTTGATAGACCATTTCAAGCAGACGTTCTATCATGTGAGAACATTTACTTCTCGCACTGGTACGTGTACAGGAGTATGGTAATTCCGTGCCCGTGCAATTCTGTACATATATATAAAGTCTGATTTACAAAATCATATTGCAAACTGGAATGAAATAGTGTTTTAGAAAATGTTAGAAATAAATGTTATTACCATATTTTTGATGTCTGTATAGTCATAGACAGAAAGATATGCCAATTCAAGGTAGTGGGCTATAGCTCTCTGTGACTTGTATATCTCCAGCAGGGCAATTGTCTGTAGTGTGTCCCTACTGCCAGAATCGACCTATTTTAAATGTAATTGACTTGTTGATATAAAATGTGTAGTATAATAACAAAACAAAAAAATACAACAAGACCAATTTAATTTGAGTGAATAATCCAAACTAACTGCAAATACATCATGCACGCCGAAGTAAAATCAGCATCATGTTTAATACAAGACATTATTTCGCTATATTTTGTATTTTTTTCGTACAGTGCAGTAATGATCAAGGTTTCTCTCTCTTTAACCTGGTAGATGCGAAACCTCTAAAATAACTTTAAGAAACCGTTGCTAGATATATCCTTAGAGTACTACAAGCAGTACATATAAATATTTAAATGCAATTTTATGAGTCGGACATGCAGTTCTGGTATGAAAATAATGTTATCAACCTAAATGTAAGTGGGTATGATGTCCCATATGTCTGGACATGTCTGGACACAACCAGACTCTTCATAAATTTTACCAGAGGCATCAAATCAATAACTTGACAATTTTTATCAGATTTATCAAGCAATAAGAATAATAAGGAATATTCACTTGGGCTTTACTGGATGTTTCATACGATATGTGTTCTACAACGGCTGCCTTTGACGTACTTTCGCTCGGTAAATATCTCTTTGCCTGGGCAGCAGGAAGATCAGGTGCATCACATTCCGTTCCAGATTCTGTATCTAATGATGTCAAACAACTGTCTTGTTCACTTTCACAATCTTTCTCTGCATTTTTATCGATCTCAGTCTCATTCAGCGTTGTCAAGTGCCCGTCAGTGCTTGACTTGTGGTCTACTGAAAGACAATATGGAAACTATAGAGGACTTAAAGACATTCTGTAAAAATTGCACTGGTGCTTTATCACTAATTATAGAACTGAATCAGGTTATACATTGTCTGCTAAACCATACAAAATATATACCGTTTGGGAAGAAACCAATCACTTATGCACTGCTACAGCTTTATTTGATGGCTTACAATGATAATAATCACCTTATGTCTAGAAAATTTGAACTGAATTGAATGTATTTCCCATTCTTGCTTAGAAGCCTCTCTTTGATTATAATATGAATATATCGTTGAACACAGTGCGTTGATCAATCCAGAAATGACTAGCACGGACTGAAGCTCTGATAATTTGTTGTATTCAGAATGGATAGTTCTAAGAGAAAGGACGGGATATCATAAGGACCAAAAATCGCCCCCACTAAATATGCATTTAAAACAACACCATTCCATTGGTACTATAACTATATTTTTCAAAATCCACTAAGATATAATGATCAGGCGTCGGTAATGAACCAAAAATAATTTATTATTACATCTATCTAAGACTTGCGCTGAAGAGATATTTGATCATTTAGAATGGGGGTATAGAAAACTATTTTGCAGTATATTTTATTTTATATTCAATTGTTGAACCCTATAAACTGTATGTCGTCACTATACACAGTGATCCAACTTCTTGAAACGAATTTTTATTTTGTATTCTAAGACAGAATGATCATGCAAAAACAAGAAAAACAAGAGAGATAACTCTTTCATGTAAGGACGACCGAAAGTTCTTTCAAGAAATAAGATTTCTTTTTATTTTATACATCTACATAGGCGTATTCTCTACTTATTATGTCTGTTTCGTTTTATTTCGTATCAAGAAAATTTCTAAAACTAAAATCCAAAACATTCATTTCATATTGCGTTATCGTTGCAACATAGAAACAGTTTTGCATTTTTTGGATTTATAGTAATAAAGCGAGTTATTTCACATACTTGATGAAATATTAACTTTTAAAAAGCATTTTTGCTTCTTTATATCCTTACATATTTAGTCTTCGTCGAATAAATCAGGAGGCAGGACTTTGTCTTATAAGTTTCCATTTTTTATATTTTCGGTGATTTTTTATTTAAATATGTAATGAAGTATTTTCATCAAGTAAGTTGAAAAAATGACAGTGTTCATGTTACTTGAATAAATAATATACGAGTTGAATATTATTAAATCCTTACCACATAATTAAAACACGTACCCGCATAAACGTCGCCGGAAACGAGTTAGACCGGTATTAAAACTATGGAAGCATATCTCACTGGCACCAGACCAGAAAGAAAATGCCTCTGTACATGTTATACCCTACCCCTAGGTATTCTATAAGAACCATGGTCATGAACGGGAAAATAGACTATCCCATGTCAATCGAATATTGCTCACTTAAAACGCGCAGATCGGTGAATGCGTACCTAGTATATTGAACAAGCGATAATTTATCTTTCAGTGCCAGTCACATTGTCTCAATATTCCATATTGCAGAGATGCTCTACATATTTTATGCTTTCGTCAACGTTACTGAAAAAAACTTGCGTGAACCCCCCTAATGAACATCCGGTCTAGAGGTCACAGCAGTGTGCACATGTTAGGCGAAATGTAAACAAACAAAAACAGAATGCAAAATATTCACAGTTATACAATGAAACTCGAAATGATGAATGAAATTCATCTTGTATGTGATTTTGAATTTGAAATCATACATTGGTAAACATCTGTTCTCTTTTTTTTTAATTCATTTTGAACATTTATCCTTCATATACACATTTTAGCATACACGTGTAGTAAAATGACGATTGACATACATTTTCACATCAGCCAATCAGAATGGTTTTGTAAGCTAGACCGGAACTTCACCAGGGACGTTCAAGCAAGTTTTTTGTGTAACGTTGAAAAACTGCAAACTACGCGTTGTTTTTCTAAGACAAGAAGTTTGAAGAAATGTGACCGATACACAATGGAAGATAAATTATCGCGTGTTTAATATCCATAGTACACATTTATCGAACTGCGTGTTTTAGTAACTGTTATGAAATGCGCGACTGAAATGGGTTAGTATATTTTCCCGTTCACGACCATGGTTCTTATAGAATACCTAGGGGTATGGTATAACATGTACAGAGGCATTTTCTTTCTGGTCTGGTGCCAGTGGTGTATCTATGTAGTTTATTCAAAATAATTTCTTGGATTAAATCAAAAACGTTTCCTTCGACACGAAACTATAATATCGATATGAGAAGCACGAAATATACATTAGTGTATGTAAGATCATCACGAAGGAGTGACATGAAAGGCACGTGCAGTTTCCCGCAAAAATGTCCTTATATATGTAACGTAAAATGCTTCCGATTTCCTACAAAAGACTTTGGTTTATAGATGAAAGAAAATTATTTGATTTTAGTCCGTTATGTTATATTCCAATTACAATTGTTGCATTTATATTATATATTGCGTTATATTAAAATCAGTTTACAAGACGACCTGGGATATACCGAAGTAGTAACATTTGTATGCGCGCATGAAGACATTTGATTTTATTCTAATGGTACTGAACACTGAATTCATTAGAGCGGTAGGTATAAATTATTTACAAAATAACAATAGGTCATGGTTGCACAGTGAGAAGCAGATGACCCGGCTTTCCTCTGGATTATCGCTTTTCCTTTCCTCGAATAGAAAGACAGACAGATTCGACACGAAACGGCTGCAGCGATAAAGAACCGGCATAGTTGCTCAGTACGCACGTGTTAGTCTAAGAAACATCTGCGCACGTGCCCACGTGTAAGCTAATAAGTGATGTCTATAGTAAGCTTTCGATCATGCCGAGTGATATGTGCGCAGAGGTATCTCTTATTACGAGCGCAAGTAATAGATATTACATGAGCACGAAAGAACTAATACGTGTGCACGTGTTAGCATGACAAAAACATCCATGTCTGTGATACCTTAACTACATGTATATACATTACTCGGTTTTTTTCAAAAAATCATTACTGTTATTCTAGAAAAGAAAAGAAAAAACACAACACCTGTCTTCATTTCAAAAGCGTATTCATTAACAGCGCAGAGAGCCTAGCTAGTCTGGGCCCGCTTCGATGAATGGATTCATCAGGAATAAAATGTCGAAAGTGATTTATATAATTTGAAGAATTTGCTTCGCAAGCTTAATAAGGACACCGCAGATTTGCGGATCGCAGGATCGCGAGTGAGATTCTCGGGCGAGGCTTTTCTTCTCCGTGACGATTTGATAGGGGGTGTATTGTGACTAAAATCATTCGTCCTCCCTCTCATAATCATGTAGGGAAGTTGACAAGTACTTGCGGAGAACAGGTTTTTACTGGTACAGAATCCAGGAACTCTGGTTAAGTTAGTTGTCCGTTACAGATGAAAAACGGCGTTAAAACGCAAAATAAATCACAATCAACCTACAATAAATTATTAAAAACAATAATAAGATGACGCGTATTTCGATATTTTAGATATTTTTAAACATAGATATAGCTTAGCTATTGTGTTTTAAAAATGGTTATATAGGGGTTTTATCTTTTATTCATAAAATAAAATATTTCACACCGGAAATGACATGTCAGTGACATCAATTGATTCAACATATATTTAGTTATGAAACTTCGTACGGCGATGAAACGGAGTATTTTAAAATTGATGAAACAATTCCGAATTGTTGACTTACTATTTTTCATACGTCATAAAAAAGAAGTATAAAAACACATGTTTATAACTTTATCACAGACATACAGTAAAAGAATAATTGACTAATTATAGAAATAACGCGATTAAATAGTTTAAAATATTTTAATTCGCGGCTAAAAGTATAAAATCTAAATATGGTTTGCAACTCACCATCAAAGAATAGTACTTTCTGTCGTTTTTGACAGAAAACAAGTTTTACAGGATTTGTTGGGAATCGATCTCGCATACCATAGTTCTATAAATAAGCGTCGGACTTCAATATTTTACGATTTTGACATTTCATATAGTCCGACGTTTTATCGAAATTATAAATTTCCCTTTAGAGCGTTCCGCAAAATAAAAGTTAAAAGCGATAACTAAATACCAACAACGGACAAAGAAACCTACTTTATACACCAATTGAACATACTGTATTACTGAATATATTGAAGATCTGTCCGCGCTCTCAAAGTGAAACTTACATCCATGTACTTTCACAACACAACACGAAACTGTCAAATCTTTTTTATTATAAAGAATGATTTTAATCGAAAAAATAGTCTCACGGTCGGCTTTGAAAAAAATGCGGCCGGTTACTAACGTATTGTCTATGTAGTATGCATATGTTTATAATCGATGGGTGTAACCAGCATTTATTGGTTTTAATTTACTCAAAAGTTATTTCAATAAATTATTAGTTCATATCGAAGCAGTTTGAAAGACTAGTCCAAGTGTATTCGGCGGTACCCATGCGTTAAATAATGGCCGCAGATTTTTCACTAGTGCCGTGGGCTAAATGTATTTTTCGTCTAAGCATGTATAACTGATTCTATATATTTATTCAGTGTTGTATTGTTCATGATATTTCATTAAATTACGCTAGAAGAATCTGTGTAACGTGTCAGGGAAGTGATTTGAGGTGCAGTTTTAGTTACGGTAAACCAATATATCACGTGTTTGAGAGTTTTCCTACATTACACTTCAATAAAGTAAGGTCAAAATCTGTGCTATGCAAACTGCTGTCATTCGATTAAACTTGACACAGGGACATGTTGAACGTCCAAATATTAAAAGGCGCCCTGTGTAAGTTTAATATTATTGAACTATCGCATACCATTGACACTAGGCATAAAATTTGATTTCAACCGTCGTTCACTGAGACTTGCATACAAACTACGTCATATGTTTTACATGAAAGAACTATCTACATTGTGTCTACTAGTTGCGGTGTGAATGAGTTATCTTTCTTGTCTCTATAACATTTATGTACACAGTAACTATCATCGTTTTAAACAACTTTAATTACACTTTATTTTTTCTTTTAAAATGCCGCTTAAACAAAATCAACTTGAATATAATCCCGAAGTACAGTACAAGTAGATCTAAAACATGTAACTGATCATTAAAATGTCTAGATCTACTTTCATTTTCACTTTTGCATTAAACACGTCTCTAAACATTTAATTTTCATAGAAAAACAACTCTTGGTTCATGATAAGAACAAAACACCCGCGTATCAGTTTGATGCCCGGTTGTTTAGAGATGAGCACGTTATCCTGTTTCTTTCAAAGAAAAGTGAGGCGGACCGCGTGTCAAGCTGATTTTTTTCTGCAAATGTATATTTTAGTAACCTTATTTTCTCAGCAAAACTTCAGCTTGACACCAGCTCCGGCTCACAATGAAATTCGAGCATGTAGTGTGTGAATCGCGTGTAAAAACGGTGATAGTCACGGACCTCGAGTATTTTAAAGGTCTGAGTCGTACAAATAACTTGGTTTTGAAGTTTTTAAAAGTCATAGTTTTAACGATTATGATCTTCTTTTTTTGTTTTAGACAGTTAAAATTTTAATTATGGAGTTTTCATATTCTAATCATATCACGTCCTTTATTCTATAAATTGATATCGTTATGAAGAGTACCACCAGGAGGAGAATAATTCTCTAGAATTTCAAGATATGTTATAAAAGCAAAAGAGAGTGCTCATAACCAAACAGAAGCGTTACCATATTGTGCATATTAACATGCGTAACACCTAGTCACACCATATGTTTCTATAATTAAAGTAAAGAAAATTTGTGAATTATATTTTGATGCTTCAAATATTGATATATAAGTATAACATGTATGAGATAATTGATATCTTAGGTTGTTAGCTACATGGTCATTGTTAGAAATTATTGAATATCAGAATTTAGCTAGGCAATATCAGAAAGTTGCATTGTCAAAAACAATTAATGAATATTGCGAAATCCTAAAAATCAATACTGTTTGTATGAAGCTTGATATTGAGCCTGATAGTCTGCAGAGGAAGGCATTCGAACGCTACTACTATTTGAAGTAACGTGTAGTCTCTGGAGTATATTTTTAGAGTATTTTTATATAAATATTTGTAAAGTTAGTTTATTCTATTTGTCAACAACTAAATGGATATTACCGTCCAATACAAAGTATCCTACCGGAAGATGAATATTTATCACAACTGCAGTATAACCTAATTATCTGATACATTTCAATGAACAATGATGTTTCAGCCAGTCATTTATGAAACATCCGGCCTGTCATGCACAGTGTGGTGTTTACGTAGAATATAGACTGAATAACAATATTGTACTATATAAACATTATGTCGCAGCACACAACGTTTGGATTAAAATATGTAAATGTCTACAGTTGGTTATTGCTAATAACATCTACTTATGAAAAAAGTATTTAATATTAATTTGAAAGTATAATAATTCATGTTTAAATTGATGTGAAAGTAGGAGAAAAATGTAAGAAATCATCATAATTATATTAAAGGGAAGAAATTACACCGATATATTTTTTTTCAGACTCGACAGGAAAAGTCAATGCTGACTTCTTCAGCTGTTACATTTACCTTTTGGTACTGCGCATAACAAATCATGTTATTGTTGGGAATATTTTTGCTAGGTTATATAAAAATCCCGTAATGGATGACATGGTCAGGAGATGTCATTTCATTTCGGGAAGCATCGTTGCCAAAACCATTAAAATTCCTTGATGAATAACAGCATTATGACCTTGACCTTTGAGCTATCAATATGAGTTTTGCGCAAGCTACGTTTACTCATTGTGGAAAACATTTTTGCAAAGTAATATAAGAATCTCTCTGACTGAGAATGGATCGGATAGGAAAACCCTATATCAACTGCATTTCAGTAATTTCACAGCAGAAAGTTTACACATGTTTCTACGTCCTGTGCCAGCAATAGCATATTCTCCCCAAGTAACTGCCGTCTTCTCCACATGAATCAAAGGTGTAGAACATATGATTTAAGACACGTCTCCTCTTAAATCGTCACTGGGAACTTACGTCTCGCCCGGAGATCGACCTTACCATACATAGATCTGCGTGCACTCTCTGGAGCTATTGAGCTTAGTGTTATGATTAAAAAAAGAATTTATGGCTGACATTCGATGTCTCCATCAGCAACTGGATCTTAAACAAGTAAACTTCCAATTTATTTTCGAGAAAAAACCGGAAAAGTCTAGCTTACTTATGAAACCAAAAGAAGAAAATGAGTGAGAAAAAAAATGTAGTAATAATAAATGACCTTTTGGATCGGAGATGTGCGTGGCGTCTCAAGGCCATTTATGCATATAGCTGACTTAATGAAAGATCTTAATTCTGGTCTTTTATTATAGTCTGAAGCAAAAAAAAAATGATATAATCTGTAAGTTTACTCATAACATATACGAATTAAATGTACATATGCGCATACATACACATGTCTTTATTTTTATCTTAAAGTGTAATAAAGCTAAAAATATTCCACTTCAAGTAAAACGCTAAAATATGTAAAGTTTTGTTGTATGATCTTTAATATTTTTTACAATTGTGGTGTTAGTTTTTTCTGTGTTGTTTTTGATATGAAATCTGCAATATGGTTACTTTCAAAACTTATTATTTGTTCTAATTTTAAGTTGTCTTAATCAGACTTTCAGCCTTTTCCTTACAACGGGAAACTAAATTATTGATACTCTGAATTTGAAAAACGACAAAGGCATAATTTTTTAAAAGAGATTGTATATAAAGCGTTTATCAAAAATAAAATGATCGGAGCTATATCTTAAGCAGTGTTGTAGCATTGTCCTGCACTGAAATTGCGAGTTGTCCAGTTTTAAAGAAAATCTATTTATAACACTTTCCGCATATAGTGGCTTGTTTCGAGACTATGTCGAACATCTGGTGAATGAGAGTGTAAAATAATAAGCCTTGAAAGAAAGAATGTAGAAAACACAATTGATTACAATAGATAACATAGTTTAGTTCTATAAATTTGGATGAAAAGGTAAGGTGATGAAGTAATACGAGAAAATTATTGGATGACTATGACAAAATATCTTCCATCTCTAAAACGATTTACATAAATCATTATAAAGGGAGATGATACAAAAATAATGAAGATATAAAGTTCTTCATGTCTCGTCATTTTTTTAACAAAAGCTCATATATAGTTTTAGAGTTATGGTCAGGAAAAGGAGTTTACTTTATAAAAAGCTGAAAAGATAGGAGAGTAAAGTTTTTTGTGCATTGCAATTCTCTTCTATGTCCTCTTTCTGTTATGCATTTTGATATAGAGAATTATGCTCTGACAGTTAAATGTGATATTAGAGAGATTATTCAAGTAATAAACGTAAAAATATTGTTCTTTTACATTACAATTTTCTGAATAGTCTGTGTAATTTGGAAAGTTTCAAAAGAAAATTAATCAAGTCTTATTACCTAACGGACCAAATAGGTCATCCAACAACTGTGCAGAGCCTTTTTCAAGTGCTGGAGTTTGCTCTTTAACCTCAACACTGCTTTCAAATGATAAACGTGGTTCTTCTAAATGAGGTACTAATATCTGCTCTGCTGTCTTAAGACTGCACTGGATCCTATAAAGTGTTTGACTGCTTTTAAGTCGTTCCAAGTGCATCGTGTTTCTTGGTTTGATGGATAAACAGAGTGAATGTGTGTCCGTTGATTTTACTGCAATTTCCTCTTTCAGTATATTGTCTTCTATAGATGAAACTAAAAGAACATAACATAACAATAAACATTAAATTATACTTACAAAGGTGGACAGTATTTGTCTTATTTTGTATTATTGATATTGCAAAAATGAAAGAGACTAATTATCCTTTACGGCGGCATTTGAGGCACTATGAGATCTTCTTTGCTAAAATCCCCAAAGATTTTGTTTTATATTGAGGAGGTAACTATGTGAACCTATACATTCTGGAAAAGGTCGCGACAGTCTCCAAACTGATAGAAAAATACTGATCATATACAATATGACTGCAAAATGATATATAAAATTTTTTACTTATCATCATTGTTTGGAACAAGGCTTGCTTACCCATACCCAAACTGCATTTTAGAAAGTACTTCCTGCTTGAAAATCCGTTTCATGAAAATTAATGTTGATATCAATCAGTGTATGCTCTTGATAATTCAGTGACAGAGAATTATTTCCTGTCAACCATACAAAAAATGTAAACATTGAATAACATCATTCGTGCTTGATTCCTTCAAGTAGGAACTAGGGTATAAAAAGCACTAGAACGTTTTGTTAAAGGAGTATGCCTCTTGTTGTAAGTTTTATTCAAACACTTGTGATGGACATCTTAGTGACCTAAGACCATTCAAAAATGAATAAGGTTATATACATTCTACATGTGATAAAAATGATAAAAATAATTTCAATTAAATTTGAAACAGCTTTATAATTCATCTTATTATAAGCAATGATATATTGAATGATGTCTTACATGTTTCTTCCATTACGTCGAAAAAGGTATCCCTGTATATGACAGGTTCGAGTTCAACGAAACTATAACCATCGAGCATTGAACATCTTTTTTCAAGATTTTCTAGAACCGGCAGTAGTCTTCCTTCAGCACAGTCTCTAAATAGAGCCACTACAGCCGATATTGTACGGCATTGAATTTTCAGTAAAACAAAATCGTTTTTTATTTCGCTTATTTCCAATCCCCTTGACAGGATGAGCTTAAATGTTTCATTTACTGTTGCTCGTAGCTGCTGGAAACACTCAGGAGGCATAGTTGTGAGTAGGGTAGAGAGATCTTCATTCCCTTTTAGTCTAGCTTCAAACAACTCGACCAAAACTTCTGATAATCTAGCCTCTTTCTCTGCACCAATATTCTTTATATCGATGTAAAAGTCCACAGCTATGTAAAAATACAATTGTCAAAAATATATTATTTTTTTAAATCATGTAATATAAAAATGTCGCAGAAACTGAATGTAACTTATCGTCTTAGAAAAACTAAAATCGTCTGTAAGGACGAACTTAAGGCTATTTTACTACTGAAAATAAACAATGTAAATGATGATGTAGCAAGCTCGCTTTTTGTTGTGTCTGTATAATTTAGAAACAAGTACTGAAACTGAAAAAAATAGCCTTCAATATTTGTTTAAGGAAACTGGAGTTGCAGGTATCCATCCCTTTATCGTCAAAGTTAAGCAAATAATTAAATATTCGCAAACATTTGGACTGAACTTGTCGTTTTTAGTTATTAAAATTCTTCGTTCACCACTATTCCAGTGATAGACGGTAGACTTTATAGGCCGACTTATATACTTATATTTTTATGTATTTCTTGTCATATCATATATCGTTTAATAATCAAATTAAAATAATTTCCTTTCAAAAACTGAGCAAATTTTAATTTCTAAAAAAAAAGAAATGTGAGCAAAAGCAACAAATATGTAACGCCATACAATGATATGAATTACACTTTAATGGTATAAGTCCGATGCGTGGTCATATACTCTGTACCTTAAATTAGCAAAACTGTTGCCCGATTAGAAGATTCTTTATTTTCCTTTTTTTCATCGTATTTTTCGGGATTTAGAATCACACTATTATAATTTACGTCATATTATATCATGTTTTAGCTTTTAATGGTAGCTTAAGTCCCCGATTCCTCCGGATATTGTCTCAGGCACAGACGGATACTGGGACAGAATCGCCGATCTTCCTTATGTTAGCTGGATGGTAATGAAGTTTCAAGACCAAATTAGTGAGTGGTAAGTGATTAATTGTCGGCGACCTTGGACCACTGGGTCACGTGGGTCCCTTTCTTATGCAGAATAATATCAAAATCAATACCTGTATTATATATTACACATATAAAGGAAAAGCATATTTTAGATATCTAGATTCTTCTAAAAGCAAATCTCCATATCAAAACAGCAGTTGTACGACGAAAAGCGATTGTAAAACGAAAAAAGGACTGAGAGCAATGACATTATCCCGCTATAATTTGTCCGGTAAATCAATATTATGTACATGCAATGGAAAGAGGAGCTTATATATGCATAACCAAAATCAAGTACTTGATCAATTTGAATTTGTTTTGCTTGATATTTTAAATGTATGTGTGACTGTCATTGTATTATACTTGCAAAGTTTAAGGTGAGTATACTTTTGAAACGCCCTTCATCTCCTAAATTATTGTACCAAGACCAAGTAACTTTATTCTCTTCAATTGCTTTAAATATACTGTTTTATATGTATCGGAAAATATAAACAAAAATGTTCAATGATGCCCTACCATACTCATTTGTTGTGGCCAAGATAATGTCAATGAAAGATAAAACAAAACTGTGAATATAAGATGTAACTTGCGATGTATATTTTGAAAACGGGTAGGAAATGCACTGGCTGTATTTAATGTTCATGGTTGGTGTTTGCCTACCTCCCAAAAGGACAACTTTTTGTTTCACTAAGTTTTACAATAATTGCTCACTCTTTTCTAAACAGATACAGAAACTACATTTTAAAAATAGCATTTCATCGCAATTTTTCCTACATTTTTGACAAATTCTTAATACCAATTCATACTACATTTTGAACAGAAACACTTACTTATCAACATTTCAGTAACCAGGCAGCCTCACTCAAAGTGAATAATTTGAATCTGCTCGCATAACAGAAAGTGCATTTCATCACATTGTTTTTAATTTGATAAAATATTAATAGCAATGCATACTACATTTTACACTTTTACTACACTTACATATTACAATTTTATTTACCTGGAAGCCTCACTGAAGGTGAATGACTTGGATCTGCTCGCAATACAATAGAAGAATCCAGTTTGTGTTCAATCCTCTCAGCTGCTTGAAGCAACCGACTCTCGGCTATTGATAAAAACAGCCTTGAAATATCAATTAATTTGAAAAAAAAAACATGTTTAGATAACGAAAGTTAACATCAAAGTTGACAATTTAGGCTATATCAAATATAGCACTTTCGCTTCACACACACAAATAGATGTTATCGGTAAATAGTATTTGTTTTTCATGTCAACAAGGTGATTATCATTAGGATTTGATCCATGAATGGATATTTCTAAGGGAATAAAACAATTACCCAGCTTACATGTTACGGGTATTGTTATGATTTAAGCATTTACCTGACAACAATAACTACTCGCTCATAATTTTGGTGCTGGAAGTTAACCAGTTTGATCAAGAAAATTGTAAACTGTGACACACTGCCAATTTCTGTTTTTTGCGCTTTTGTTTTCAAATTGGACATTCTGATCAGAAAGATTGTATAAAGTTTCTATCGCAATATCTTACCACAAAATGTACATGTTTGTATTTAGTTTAGATATCTGTCCATGACCTGTTGTATTATGTAATTAATCTAGTTTGTTTATTTATGAGTCCCATGTGGTTCTGGGACGATCTGTGTATGAAAAGAATTGGAACCACTGCCTTACCCTTGCATGATCGATCGTAAAAGGCGACTAATAGGGTCTTAACACTTTGTTTTGCTGTAACACTGTGATTCCAGCAGGTATGCAAATTTTGATTCAATACCTCATGTTTTTATTTCGATGTAAATGAGATGTAAAACCAAAGTTTGTAGTCCTGTTTGGCGCCATATAACCTATACTGTGTTGGTGCGCCGTAAAACCCAAATAAATAAATAAATAGATTTATTTATGAAACCAAAATTGTTGAACTTTTAATTATGACATACACAAAGATACCCATGTATTAAGTTATTAAAACATGTTGTTGTATATGCTAACGTTTGCATGTGAAACCAATTTTAAATGCAGTCAGAATTGCATTTGCTCGAAATGCTATTATTTCAAATTCACAACAGAATATACTCTATCAATAATAGTTTTTGACGATAAATAAAATAAATACATTTTTAAAAATTTTCATTATTCAAAACCATCCACAGTCTGTTTAGTTCTTCTTGCACTAATACATTTGATATTGGTGATTTACTACTTTCGATATATGAATTTGGAAACACAAAAGTAATAACTTATGGATATCTGCAAATTTAGTAAAACAAAAACTTTTTCTCTTTTTATAGACCCATTTCTCATTCAGAGACATATTTCTCGTATAAAGAACAAACTTTGCGTCCAGCGTATATCACATGAATACAAAATTACTGCTATAATTTGATCTCTTCTCTGTTTCATTGCTCAACGTCGAAATTCTAAATAAGGAAATATAGGCCTAAATAGGTTTATTTGTAATCATCCGATATAAAGTTGTCTTACAAAGGAACTGCCTACTTACCGTCACTAATCGTATCTAACTTCTCTCTAATGTCTCTCTCCATAGAGTAGAAAATATGCATTGTTCTCACAGTTTCAACGATTGACAAAGGTCCTTCTTTCATCTCATTTATAATGTCTTTTACTTCATCGGTGACTATTGTGTTATCTACCTTTTCTAAAATTCTGGTTGTGATAACTTCGATTAGTTCAACATCATTCTTAAACTTATCGTCGTCAATGTTGGGTTCATGCACATGGCAAAGCTCATTTCGAACATTGCGAAACTGTTCAACGTCCAGACGCTCTAATGTGTTAAGATGACAATACTGTACGAGAATGTGACAGAGGAGAGACAAATCCCATTTCTTTATGTCAGTTGCGCCATTCGCAGGGAATAACACTCTGTACTTTTCTTTAGAAAGTTTTGACTTTTGTATATCTTTCTGTTTAGTTTTCAGAAAGTCGTCAAGTGACCACGGAGAAGTTGGATCAGGACTTAGGTCTTGGACTCGTTTTTCAAGAAAAGCACAATTTGCTTTTGTTCCAGCTTTTATTAGCATGCAGGAAAGTCTACAATGTTTTTCTGTGCCAGTCGTCGACATTGCTTTACTGAAAAATATATGTATTCAAATATTTCCTTTTTCATTTTATATCCTTGTGTAAAATCACTTTACAAACAACTTATATTTCAATGTTACTGCATGCATACTAAGTTTTCATCAAAGGCTAGATCCTTTTAGTTGTTGCTTTGCTTCTTTGAAGTATGTTTGATCTATAGTTTGGTATTGATGTATTAGATGAACATATATTTTTACCATATCGAAAATGTAGGTTTGACTGCCTATCAAAGTTTTGATAAAAAAGTAAAAATAATAAAAAAGAATGTATTTCCTTTGGTTTTTATATAAATGCTTGTTTCATATTTCCCTTTGATAGATGTTTTGGATATTGCTGTTTGATGTTTAAAACGTTGCTGTAAAGGGTTTTAATAAAGGATTTCGAAAAACATCTACTTTTTAGAAGAATAAAAATCAATATGATTTTAATTATGGCATGTCAGATGTTGCTAAATTATATATGTATGTATTATTATTGTATGTTTGTTATTGTTATTCAATATCTTGTCATTCATATTCTAAACGTCATTATTGTTATTTTACATTTCGTTATTGTTATTGTATCTTTGATATTGTTATTCAATACCGTGTCATTCATATTCTAAGTCTTACCATTGTTATTGTATATGTCGCTATTCTTATTGTTTGTTCGATATTCTTATGGTAAAAGTCATCATTGTTGTTCAATATCTGACGATTCTATTTACAAAACGTGTCATTCTTATTCTACGTTATGTGACTGTATTTGTATAGCGTCCCTGTGCTATTTATATCGCGTGTGCTATTTATATCGCGGGTAATCGCACATACAATAAGAATATCAAGCTTACAAAAACAATAATGAATATACAACAACAATAACGTCTTTTACAATAAGAATATCGAACATACAATAAGAATAACGACATATAGAATAGCAATGGTAACACTTAGAATATGAATGACACGACATTGAATAACAATAACAAACATACAATAATGATAACATACATATATAATTTAGCAACGTTTGACATGCCCTATTTAATTACTTTAATGTTGAATTGATAAACACCGGGAAGTTCTTGAGTTTGTAATCGCCTTCAAGTTTTAACATTACTTGTTATGCAAATGTACGCACCGAACATTTCATGACGTGCATTACAGAAAGAACTACACGTGAACATGTAGAAAAGGGTACGCTTCACGTATGAAAGAAAAAAAACGTTATTCCGGATCAGATTTATTGAATAATGATAAATGAATATCAAACTAGACATGTGTCCATAGGGCACCGGTGCCCCAACTTCCTGTCACTGTATGTGGTTTCATCACTCTAGGTGAAATATTTTTAAGATATATGCAACACAATTCTACGGTGGTATGTTTAGGACATATGTTATTTTTCTTTTAGATTAAATTACCTCGTGCGCACGACATCTTATCTTGAGCGATCAACATCTTATCTCGTGCGCACGACATCTTATCTCGAGCGATAAACATATTATCTCGTGCGCACAACATCTTATCTTGAGCGATCAACATCTTATCTCGTGCGATCAACATATTATCTTGAGCGATCAACATCTTATCTTGAGCGATCAACATATTATCTTGAGCGATCAACATCTTATCTCGTGCGCACGACATCTTATCTCGAGCGATCAACATTTATCTTGAGCGATCAACATTTATCTTGGCGTCAACATCTTATCTCGAGCGATCAACATTTATCTTGAGCGATCAACATTTATCTTGAGCGATCGAACATCTTATCTCGAGCGATCAACATTTATCTTGAGCGATCAACATTTATTTGAGCGATCAACATATTATCTTGAGCGATCAAGCATCTTATCTGACGATCAACATTATTTTGAGCGATCAACATTTATCTCAGCGATCAACATCTTATCTCGTGCGCACGACATCTTATCTGAGCGATCAACATTTATCTTGAGCGATCAACATATTATCTTGAGCGATCAACATTTATCTGGCGATCAACATCTTATTTTGTGCGATCAACATATTATCTTGAGCGATCAAATCTTATCTCGAGCGATCAACATATTATCTTGAGCGATCAACATTTATTTTGCAGCGATCAACATTTATTCGTGGCGATCACATCTATTTGAGCGATCAACATATTATCTGAGCGATCAACATATTATCTTGAGCGATCAACATATTATCTCGGGCGATCAAATCTTATCTGAGCGATCAACATATTATCTGAGCGATCAACATCTTATATCGAGCGATCAACATATTATCTTGAGCGATTAACATATTATCTCTGAGCGATCAACATTTATCTCGAGCGATCAACATCTTATATCGAGCGATCGAAATATTATCTTGAGCGATCAACATCTTATCTGAGCGATCAACATATTATCTTGAGCGATCAACATCTTATATCTGAGCGATCAACATCTTATCTTGAGCGATCAACATATTATCTTGAGCGATCAACATCTTATCTCGAGCGATCAACATCATTATCTTGAGCGCTCGAACATCTTATCTTGAGCGATCAACATCTTATTGAGCGAACGATCTATATATTATTAGCCTTGAGCGATCAACATCTTATAACATACGACAAGTCTTATTTGGCGCTATTCACATTTAATTCCACAGATGTACAATTTACTCTTGGGAGCATGCAAAATTATTATCTCGAATGCGATCATAACATGTGATACTCGAGCGACCAACATCTTATTTCGTGCGCTCGACATCTTATCTTGAGCGATCAACATCTTATATCGAGCGATCAACATATTATCTTGAGCGATCAACATCTTATATCTAGCGATCAACATCTTATCTCGAGCGATCAACATGTTATCTTGAGCGATCAACATCTTATCTCGAGCGATCAACATATTATCTTGAGCGATCAACATCTTATCTTGTGCGATCAACATCTTATCTCGAGCGAACGACCTCTTATTTATATATATTAAGGCCCTTTGTGTGTGCATTTAGGTCATCAGTAAAACATACGGACAAGTTGTTAATTAGGGTCCCGCCTATTCCGCTGTTATTTAAACTTCCCACAGGTACATGTACAAGTTTATCACATCAATTGGGAAAGCAATGCATATAATTGGCCATCCTATCTTCAAAATCAAAGAACATAACCAATGATGAATACTGCATGTTAGAACAGCAACAAATTTCAGTTCGACTGATAAATTCGCGCAGAAAAGTTGCATGTATGAATTAAGGGAAAACAAGGAAAATCGTTTAATATATGGGCGAAGTATGAAGCCCTGGAGGGACAATTGATTTCCTACTTCCCACTTCTGACTTCTAACTTTTGCACTTCTCACTTCCAACTTCTTGACTTCCTACTTCCTTCTTCTAACTTCCACACTTCTGACTTCCAACTTCCTGACTTTCGACTTCTGATTTCAAACTTCCACACTTCTTACTTCCGACTTCTTGACTTCTTATTTCCTTCTTCTAACTTCCGCACTTCTGACTTCTAACTTCCGCACTTCTAACTTCCAGAGTTTCGACTTCTGATTTCCAACTTCCACACTTCTTACTTCCCAGTTTTTTGACTTCTTACTTCCCTCTTCTAACTTCCGCACTTCTGACTTCTAACTTCCGCACTTCTGACTTCTAACTTCCTGCCTTTCGACTTCTGATTTCCAACTTCCACACTTCTTACTTCCGACTTCTTGACTTCTTACTTCCCTCTTCTAACTATCGCACTTCTGACTTCTAACTTCCACACTTCTGACTTCTAACTTCCGACTTCCAACTTCCGCACTTCTGACTGCCAACTTTCCTTTTTTGGAAGTCGGAAATAAGAAGTGTGGAAGTTGGAAGTCGGAAGTATGAAGTCAGGAAGCTGGAAGTCAGAAGTGCTGAAGTTAGAAGTCAAAAGTGCGAAAATTGGAAGAAGGAAGAAAGAAGTCAAAATCAGAAGTAAGAAGTGTGAAAGTTGGAAATCAGAAGTCGAAAGTCGGGAAGTTGTAAGTCAGAAGTGCGGAAGTTAGAAGTCAGAAGTGTGGAAGTTAGAAGAAGGAAGTAGGAAGTCAAGAAGTTGGAAGTGAGAAGTGCAAAAGTTAGAAGTCAGAAGTGGGAAGTACGGAAATCAATTGTCCATCCAGGGCTTCCATAGCGAAGCCTACATACTATTTTTTTTGTCAAGGACTTAAATTTATATCTTTGCATCATCACTGATTTTTTGCTGCCTTTTCTATCAGTTTCCATATTTAAATGTCTAACCCTGCACACATGTGAAACGGTTATAAGTATAATCTAAATAAAAACAAAAACAGTGGCAGCCGTATGTTTTTACTAATGATCTGAATTCACACAAAGGTCCTTAATAGATATTGATAAGATGACCGAGAAAAGATGTTGATCGCTCGAGATAATATGTTGATCGCTCAAGATAATATGTTGATCGCTCGAAATAAGATGTTGACCGCTCAAGATAATATGTTGATCGCTCAAGATAAGATGTCGTGCGCACGAAATAAGATGTTGATCGCTCAAAATAATATGTTGATCGCTCAAGATAAGATGTCGTGTGCACGAGATAAGATGTTGATCGCTCAAGATAAGATGTTGATCGCTCAAGATAATATGTTGATCGCTCGAGATAATATGTTGATCGCTCGAGATAATATGTTGATCGCCCGAGATAAGATGTTGATTGCTCAAGATAAGATGTCGTGCGCACGAAATAAGATGTTGATCGCTCATGATAATATGTTGATCGCTCAAGATAAGATGTCGTGTGCACGAGATAAGATGTTGATCGCTCAAGATAAGATGTTGATCGCTCAAGATAATATGTTGATCGCTCAAGATAACATGTTGATCGCTCGAGATAAGATGTTGATCGCTCAAGATAAGATGTCGTGCGCACGAAATAAAATGTTGATCGCTCAAGATAATATGTTGATCGCTCGAGATAAGATGTTGATCGCTCGAGATAATATGTTGATCGCTCAAGATAATATGTTGATCGCTCGAGATAAGATGTTGATCGCTCAAGATAAGATGTCGTGCGCACGAGATAAGATGTTGATCGCTCAAGATAAGATGTCGTGCGCACGAAATAAGATGTTGATCGCTCAAGATAATATGTTGATCGCTCGAGATAAGATGTTGATCGTTCAAGATAAGATGTCGTGCGCACGAGATAAGATGTTGATCGCTCAAGATAATTTAATCCTAAAAAAAAATAATTGCATGTCCTAAACATACCACCGTACAATTTAGCACTGTATGTGTATTTTTCATTATTGCACACTTTTTACTAAGTCAACGGCCATAAATCTTGCCTTGCAGGTTGAAATAAAAAAATCAGGTTCATAAATTCATATACTGAATGGTATTCCTACATAGTCTCATTGACTCTAGGTGAAATGTGTTTAAGATATATGCAACATAAACTTTTAATCACTTTATGTGTATTTTCACTAAGTCAATGACAATAACACTAGACAGACTTGTTAAATCGCAAACAGAACACCAGGTGCGCAATTTTACATGCTCTATGACTCTAATGTTTTACTACTCTAAGTCAAATACTTTTTAGATACATGTATAACTCTTGTCTGACCAATAGAAATACCAAACAAAACCCCAGGTGCACAACTTCACATACTGAATGGTATTCCTATCATGTTTCATGGACCGCCGTCATATACGATGTAAGACAAATCCGACACAATTTTTATGCCCTTTTATGCATGTTTTGACTAAATCAAGGGCAATAACTCAGGGATGGCACAACTTCAATCGCTGCATAATATTATTGTAATGTTTCATAACCCTACGTCAAATACCTTTTGAGATACATGCGACACAAAATGTAGGCCCTTATGTATAGGACAGAAAATAAACAATATAAAGCAACAGAACCTTGAATAAACATCATTTCAACGTTCCCTACACATTATAAGGAAAACAGCATTTAAATTTGACGATGGTTTTCTTTAATAAAAAAAGATCCCCAACGATTACAAGGTGTAATATAGTACATTCTTATTAACCGAATTATAAAGTACAGGAAACAACAAAAATATCTTGTATACTCTCCATTGCAAGGTTCAGTTTCAGTTCTACAATAACTGAACTAAGCAAGATAGATACCAGCATATTAATGATTGATAATCAAGTGTCCACTACCCAAGGTTTTAAGTAAAAGCGAATGATAGCTGTTAGCGTTATTACAGCAAGCATCTTAAAGTGATTAAAATGGTCTATACAAGTTTTTTGATACAGTAACTGTTAAATGGCAATGAAATAGTTCCCTTCGTTCTGTTATATATTAGAATGTTCAGACTCTTCAATTATGATAGTGCAGTTTACTTATTATATTAGAATAAGACAGTGATAATCAGGTAACGTTTTCAAGAAATATGTCAATGATTTATTTATTCAGTTCAAGACCCAAAAGATGTTGCTTTATCAAACAAGACATGCTATGGTAGTAACTATTTAACAATATGTGGAGTCAAGAAAACACTTGATCAATAGTCCAAACAAAAATCAATCAATCACATTCTAACCATTGTACATTGTTCATGGCAAAAAATAAAATAAATCAAAGAACAATCCTGTATCATTACATTCCAAAGCAATAGTCCGACGGTTTAGGTCAAAAGTTGTTATTGAAAAGCGGCTTTGGATTTGTCAAAAATTGTGTAGGAAACCTGTAAGAGTCGATGAGGCATTATCTGACAGGATAAGAAATCGCAATTATAAAATGTATGTCAAAGTCAAGAAAAACAATGTTTTTTTGTGAAATTTGAGTATTTGCCTTTTCAATTGTCTCTTTAGAATAGTGTATTTCAGTTAGCATTTTGCTTCTAAATGCCATTCTACAAAGAGGGTATGTGTGTTTGAAGAAACATTGTAAAATGGCTTTGATATTAAGCCAATATAAAATTACTGAAGGAATCACATTTTAAACGTCATCTCGCAATTTTAGGATGTTCGAAAAAAATCAGTAGAAGTGCTAGACCAAACGTATGCCAGGTATGCAAAATTATGATCATGAAAATTTCGAGCTCACGACGCCAATGTAAGAAATAACATTTTTAAACTAAGTATGTCAGTAATATAAATTGTCAGCAATATCGTTTCTACAAAAATTAAAAGGATATTAATGTTTGGTTCACAATTTAGTGTAATGCGATATTTTTAATATTTGATAATTATCTGCTTTTCATGTTGTATACTTAAGTAGGATTTTACGTACAGTACAAAAAGTATCGTCATTTTATACATGCTCATTCAACCTTAGTGTATGTCTTTTCTTTGGCGCAAAATTGTTAAATATATATAGCAAATGAGTGTTTCAAACTAAACTTTGAAGAAATATACCCAGATGATTTGTAAATATCGTTATATATCAAACCTAACTATAACATTTAATACTTGTTCATTTACAACTCTACTATGCATTCCTTTTAACGCCAATGCAATGCGATACCTTACATAAAGTAGAATTTATAAAAGGTATTTTTAATTTCGCACACAATTAATTGCTATTCACGTTAAAGTTATTTTACAGTATCGGCATTTATACACACAATGAAATGAACACAATACTTGTTATGAAGACCATTTTCGTAAACTTAAATTCAACGTTTTACATGGGTAAAGAAAATTACTGCTTTCTATGAATTTTAGTTAAATCAGTTATGATTTTTTTATTATCGTTTATTGACCTATGGATCAAATGTAATAAGTGAAAATGTGACTTAATTGCGAAGAAATAAATTTGGAGAATGGTTATTTTCGTCTGATACATATTATCAAATAATACTTTAAAAGCTCCAGATATTTTAATGAACATTTTTTGACTTATTCTATACCTTTATATTTTGGATTGTTGAATCAAGCTGAAGTGTTGTCATTTTTCTTTCTGGTGCTTTGGAATGATGATATCCATAAGATTGTACATATACTGTATACAGAGTTTCGCTTAAATTGATGCTAGGAATAATACGAGATGTTGCGCGTTTAAATAACCTTTACTATAACCAGAGTCGTCACCAAATTTGTGCTATTATTTTATCTATTTATTGTGTTCTGTAAGTCACTTCTTTGCTGTTACCTGGGGAACTTGAAATTTTTAAATCTGCAAATGATTAAATATAACATCTTAGTTACAAAAAAAATGTGATAGGTTACATGCACACCATTGAAGAGGAGGTTTTGAATCACCAGAGAATATAAATAAATATCTTGTTATGGACCTGTTTGGCATGTTTTTATGTATCATGTGGCATGCTCACACCACCCAGAGAATGTAAGTAATACCAGCGATATGCACTTTTATTGCTCTAAACGTAACTCAGATCGGCTACAAATATCATCAGTAAATATATATTTGTATATCCAAGCACATATGTAATCCTTAAAATAAAATGAATAATGGAAACATTTTTCAACAGTTCACATCGGAAACCGAGCGTTATATTGTATAAAATATCTAAAACTTATTTCAGAACTATTTATATAATCTGTACTGGCAAGTGATAAAATCATACAGGCAAACTCAAATGTATGAAGAATCACTATTTTGATTTTGCCATTCAAACAAAATGCGACATTGATATTTTCAATTGATAGTTTAGAGAAAATACATCTTCGGCGGCTGGTTAGCCATCAAATAGATCTGAAAGCTAAAGATACTCGCTAACATTTTGATATATTAATTACATTTGAAGCTTATGCTTTTACATAGACTACCTTATTTTGAAGGGGTAAACTTAAATATGAATGCCTTTTAAATAGATGTAATGAGACTACCTTTTTATTCAAAAACCGTACCCCGTCCTCAATACGAAACTTGCCGCAGCAACGTAACAATGCCATCCATTATAAAACCGTTTATAATTATATTAGAAAACGGTACTAATTTAAAAGCAAAATATGCACTTAAATATCATCTATTAACATTTTTAGATAGGTTGAATTCAATGTAGTTATGTAATAAGTGAAGAATAAAGAGATATTTGCTTTTAAAGGTGCAAATAAAGACAAATAAATAGACATAAATCCTAAAAATGGACTATAGATTTTGAAATATTCTACTAAACATTACGATAGCGTACACTATTCCCTTGAAATCAACACATGTTAAGAGAAACGAAGGATTGTTTTTGTATTTTCACAGACTGACATGAGTCGTATTTTGTCCTACTTTCGTGTTTATCGTTTTTCCGTAATCTGTCGGAAATTCTTCGGGAACACGTGATTTTAAAAGTAATTAAAACGAATATCCGTTTAAAGACGCGCGTCAAAAATACCTGTATTTCCATGATGGTGATTATACACGATTATCACGAATAATATGAGATGTACAAAATATTAGTTTCAAACTGACAGTGACATATATTAGGCCAAAACAACGTGTTTAATGTCTAAAATTTTATTGAATTAATGTAGCCATATGTACATAAATAAGTGTTTTTAGGTAAATTTCAATTACATTTTATTTCTACGGTGTAAGATAGTTATTCATTTATATTCTTAAAACTATGTTGGAAAGAGATTAACTGAAAACGTTTGCAGACGAAGTTTTGAAAACACTTTTATTCGGAAAGGGCCTTAATTGTCCTCCCGATAATTTGTAGTATAGCTGTATATTACCTGTATTATAAGAATGATTTCATGAAGTTTTGTGAGTTACAAAAAAAAAATGAATTCCCTATGCTAAGTTTGTAAAAATCACGTTATCGTTTGGGCATATGATATATTTTGCATCTATTTATAAATTATAGCCTCGTTTGGGAGGATTCTTCCTAAAAAATCCGAAGATGCGCGACAGGTTCGTAAGCAGTCTGAAAACATACTTCCGGTTTGAAATAGGCATATTTTTTGGTTTATTTGTTTGTTATTCTTGAACATATTCATGACAATTTAGTCAGATCAGATGCAGTAGGTGATATTTTAAGTAAATAGGAAGTCTCAGCTACAAACTATGGTTTTCATATAATGCTCGTTCGGGTGTTAGTAGTGGACCTTTAAAGTATGAAATATATTTTTCATCCGGGTATAACTTTCATCACATAAACTTGTTTTATTGTCCTAAGCCGAAATTTATACTTATTATATTTTAAAGCTTAAATGCTGCTGATTTTTATCACTGACATATCTACACAATGATACTATTTGTTAACATTTGATTACTGTTATTTTCCTCTGTCTTAACTCGTCCACATTCGTATACGGGCACTTTAACAATTTGTTTTTTACAAACGGCGTAGATACACACAGATCTATTTTAAGGCACCGTTTACACCTATCATTTACGGTCAACTAAATCATTTAAGATCACTCTGTAGTACAGCAATGCAAGACCTCTTATAAACATTATACCTAGTAAATAAGCGTGATGGTTTATTTGAATAACTTTTCCAAACTTTTCAGTGACTGATTTTCCTGACAGTGTAGGGATTTGTACAACTTGCAATGGCTCCCGTAATAATGCCAAGCGCATTGCGTCTTATATTATTCTCACCTGAACTTCGTTCAGGTCAAGCTGTTAGTAATCATCAGTCGTCGTCTTTCGTCCTGCCTTAAGCAACTTCGTCCCAATCACCCAAACACAGCAACACAAAGAGTATTATATATTTACTCAATTTATAACGAAACCTAGTTACATAGTTATAATGTACTATACTTTGCTTTCTAAATTTCATGAAAATGCACAAAAACACAAAGTATGATAAACATCTGAGTATCGAATGGCCAAAAGTCTCATAAAATAAAATGCAATATATTGGATACTCTCTTATTAAATGATGCTAAATATGTAAAGTACACCTTAATAATATTTGTTTTCCAACATAAAATAAAAACGGCAACATTAAAATGTATAAAATGCATAAAAGAGTTATGGTAATGTAATAGGACAGAATTCTTAAAACTTTTATTTGATATTAATTTTCTGTCATTTTCAGTATGGAAGCTGCCATTTTGGAAACTATACCTAATGTTAAGATAATACGCCTTTTGTCATTGGTCAGAATTTTACTATGTTCTATTTTCATTGGTTAACATATTTGATTGGTTTAAGAACTTGTTTATTCCTTAGATTAACCAATCAATTGTTTTTGTTCTACCACTGACCATATATATACCGAGACACAATAGTGTATCGGTTGGTTAGATACTGCACCTCTAAGGTCAGTATAACAAGGCTTAGCCTTGACACTTAAACTTGAACTTAGTCCACTGCTCATAAACGAATGTCGTTGACCATTAAATACGGCCATATCATTATCTTTTCAATTAGATTAATATAAATATAATTGTTTAAGTAAATTTAGGACTTACAATATAATTATCATTCATTTAATAGCTAGCTTCTATATCAGTATAATTGAATATATACTAAATAAAATATATTAGTCACTATATATTAGTTCGTCTTTAATAACAGTGTCCAACATCCAGTGTCCCACTGTCTACAAGTGTGTTCATGATTATCTGTCCGTCTGTCCGTGTAACGCCATTGTGATCACTTGCTGTCCGTCAGTCCGAGGTTATGCTAAGAACCTGGGGCCACTATTACAGTATAAGACTTGCAATTTTCTTCAAATCCGGGAGGGATATAGCGTTGAATCTTCGAATCTTTGCAAACTTAATCATTATGTCATTTGTCGAGTCTTATACCATAACTCTATTTTGCATTTTATACATTCTAATGTTACCGTTTTTATTCTATGTTGGAAAACAAATATCTTTAAGGTATACTTAACATGTTTAACATCATTTTATAAGAGAGTATCCAATATATTGCATTTTATTTTGTGAGACTTTTGGCCATTTATTACTCAGATGTTAGCATACTTTGTGTTTTTGTGCATTTTCATAAAATTTAGAAAGCAAAGTATAGCACATTATAACTATGTAACTAGATTTCGTTATTAGTTGTGTAAATATATAATAATCTTTGTGTTGCCGTGCTAGAGTGATTCGGACGTTGTTTAAGGCTAGACAATGGACGACTGATGATTGAGAACCAACGATGGAAGCCGTACCGTCAGTCTATACTAATAGTAAGCCTTGAAAGAAGTTCAGGTGAGCACAATTTAGGACGCAATACGCCTGATATTATTACGAGGGCAATTGCAAGTTTACGTAGAAGTTTAACACACAAGAAACTAGTGTTTTACATGGATGATACAGTTTTATTGAAATTTATTGTACTGTTTCAGAGATATTTAGTGTTGTATTAGGTGTAGTCATATAGATTATTAATAAGCGAAACAAAAATCTGAAATTATTGCATACATTAAACTACGTTGTTCTTAAGAAAAACATGCATGACAGATACCCTGGGAACTGTCTGAAGGATCAGAGGAAACTGTTTATAGCTTGGTAAGTAAAGTTTAGAACAAATGGTCAGACAGTCGTTTCAGACAGGGCTCGTCCTAGCAGGCCCAAAACAGCAGTGACGACAAAGAGCACTGCTACTCTTAGACGTCCGATTGATTAAGACGCAAGGTACACGGTGTCCGAGATAGCGTCTTTACTTGGCATGTTAACGGGGAGAACTCATGACAGTCGCACCTAAAAAAGGTTTGTGTCCGATGGGTGCCTCATATAATAAGCAATGAGCGAAGGGCCAAACGGTCAAATGGGCTCGAAAAACGCTGAAAAAGTTCTCAAATTGAGACGATCATACAATTTCAAAGCTCCTCCTAACAGACGAGACCTGTAAATATGAGCCACAGCGGGACGTTTACAACAAACAGTGGCTGCGAAATGGTAACCGTAGACCTGCTATCTCAAATAGAATTAAAATTGTCAAAAAAGGTTTTGTATTTCATCTTCTTTAACGCATGTTGTACTGTTGTACAGATTCCTACAACGTCAGGAAAATCAGAAAAGTTTGATGATGTGATTCAAATCAATTTTACCGCAAATTCATCAGATCAAAGACATTGCAACGTTTGACTTTTCCAAGGCTGTAAAAAGATGTTGGCTGGGTGCAAATATTTATCGATTATGGCAAATGAAAGGGATATATTTTCAGTAATTTAAAACCATACTAATGGGAGACTACTCTGCGGCGTTCAACTTTTAGATTTCTAGATTACGGAAATGCGCGGAAGTAGTAAAGGGATATTAAGCTAAATTTGAAGTTTCAAATTTCAGCACCATTGTCATTATTTTTGTATAATGTTTAAGCGGTGTCGCTTTGCTGCACTTTACAGTGATCTTCAATGGTTTAGTCGACTGTAAACGATAGGTGTACACGGTGTCTTAAAATAGCTACGTGTGTATCTACGCCATTGGTAAAATCAAATTGTTAAAGTGCCCGTTTGATCTCCCTTTAAAATATAGAGCTATTTCAGGTACCTGACCTTGGCCATAAAGGTACCTGACCTTGGCCAATAAAGGCAAGCTTGGACCTATGACTTCGTGTTCGTGTCGAATGTGTTAATATTTCCATATCATAGGAGGTTCAATACGTTAAACCTCTTCCAGACTTAAACGTGGTTAAAATAGCGATATTTTCAAAGAGCGAACACTACATCCTGTGATCTTATCAGACTCTCTAGGGAATTCCAATTTACCTGATCTTTGCCAGGTACTATACATCTATATATTCTGTGGTAGCTGGTAAGTCGAAATTTCGATTAACTCACCATAACACGAAATTAAGAAAAAACATAAAGCCAAAACCGACTTAGTAACTTGATATTTCGACTTACTTACTGTAAATCTCTCGAAATTTCAAGTTACTACGTCGAAACTTTGGGTTGTGAGTGTCATTTTCTATTGTTTCCTCCGTTACATCTGTAACAGGACCTTTCAGAAACATACACAAGCACACGAATAGCAGAAACTATTTTATTGAGAATGTTCATTAGAGGTTAGAAAACGTTGTAGGAACGCAACTTAGAATCAGTATAGCATAACCGGTCATGAGATGAAAGAGAAACACTCTACAAGCCTTCGTTTCAAACGTCTTTTCAGATGGCTTTTGTGGAGCCGTGAGGTTGCGCAATAATCCGTAGGTTTTCTCACTTAACGTTGTTAATAACGCGGCTACTTGTTTTTTGTCAGGAATTTCATTCACCTTGAAATTTTGACCTAGGTTGTTCCTCATACAAAGTCCATGAATCTTCATTACAGTTAACAAATGGATTTAAACTTCCAGTTAGCGCCATTGCCATATTGATAGCATCCAGAAATTCAAGCGTATTTATCACTTAATAAATGTTATATAAATAAACTATGAACTATATTATATATAAATGAACTTCGCACCACTTGAGTTCTATTTTCGGGTGATATTTACTCAATATATTGTCGGAGCATATATATCCATGCAGAGTAATTCATATCGAACCCTATTCTTGTTTTTGTTATGTCCTTGTACTAAACATAGAGACACCCCTTTGCTTCCATAAAGTCTCATAGAGCACACTCTATATCTACCAAATAATGACCTTTATGCAAATTGTTGGATCACCAGAGTAGATGATGGAAAAATCTACATTGAAATTCCTCCTGTTTCTTATATAGATAGTAAATAATTCTACAAAAGTGTCTTCGGAAATCCAAAGATGCACTTTACTGAAATGAACTTCATTAATCGACACTTTATGATGTACTGGACATCCTTCGTTGAGTTCCACACTGAAGGAATTCACCATTGTCTCGTATATTGTCGGGCTTCTTTCCATGATTTGCGTTCTCATTTCAGAATGATTTTGTCGGGTGAAAGGGCTGTTATATACTGTTCACGTGGGGTATACTGGTAACAATGGTCATTCCTATTCAGACTGTCGTGACTGATGGTTAAAAATAGAAATTCAAGTTTGGAAAAGCTTTGAACCAAACTAACGCGCAAATGACTGACATGTTTAAACAAGTAAGCTATCCTTACTTTGCGGATTAAATCTTTTGAACTAATCAGAATGTGTCATATTACTTACCAACCAGAGCAATGCTATATGCTATACTGACTGATCTGAATATTGCTTTGATTTTATTTATTTTACTTCACCCTGTGAATTCATTCGCTGCCTTTTTGGATATCAAAGTGTAAGGATCAGGTAAGCTTATTTGATATGACGCATTTTACGCGTGAGTGACCTCATATATTTAAGTGTAAACAATTAAATAGTATTCGTCAAAACCTTTTGTAATATATCAAACAACGCTATAGTCGCTACATGAATAAGGGGTGGAAGTTGTATTTTACGCATGAGTAATTGTACTTCCGCTTTTACATCGTTAGCTGATAGACGTTGTCAAACGGTTTCGTAGGATACCAAACACGAGTATATTCGGTTGAGTAATAAAGGAGAAAATGGATATATTACGCATGAGAGATTTTATTTCCGATTAAACTTTCGGTTCATACTTGGTTCAAATGGCACTCACTGAGAACATTTGTTTGATACCAAGATCATTAAAATCGGTTTATAAATAGAGGAAAAGTTACATTTTGATAATTTTAGTTGTTAAATGTGAATTTGCCGCCCAAAAAGAGTTTACAGTGACGTCACAAATCTTAAAATTTAAATGCCTATATCTCGAGAACGGATCAAGGTATAGATATTTACTTATACATTTCTGGACCTACGCGAAAAGCTCTTTCAAATGGTACTTATTTCAAGAGTTTGGAGGACAGGATAGTTTAAGGAAAATCATTAAAAATAGCTGTAACGTCATGACTCCATAACGGTTGAAAGTCGACGAAAAGGTAATATTTTATTTTCATTTTTTTTTTTTTTTTTTTTTCGTTTTTAAGCATGTATCTATTTTAAACAATGATTTACTTTTTCAGTTTTCAATTAAAAATGTGATAAATATTTCGTTTTAAATTTGTAATGAGTTTTGCTTTTCGATATAATATGTTTTAATTTAAAAAAAATATATCTGTTCACTTAGGTCAGAGATGAATTTATGTGGTTAAGTATAATTATTACTTAATTTGATTTTCTTGTAATATTTTGTTTTTATTTTATATCCCTGTCTAGGGCTGAGCACCTAACCCTCAGTGTGCGCGACCGCGCCCTAGATACAGATCAGCTCACGCGGAAAACCCACTTTCCGTTTTTCCTCGAAGGAAAAATCTTGCATAGCGAGGAATTTCTCCGAGTACTGCCTAATTCTGACTCGGAGTACCGACTGTTTTAGTTTTATTACTTTAGCGGAATTTCGTCGAGTCACTCCGAAAAATTACTTGACGGAACTCCGAGTCGAAAATATACAGGTAACACTTTAATGATTTCCGGTATTTTATGGCCACTCCGAAGGACTCCGAGTCTGTAATAAACAATAAATCGGTCATTTCGAGTGCCGCGAGATGATTAGACGAAACTTCGAGGCAGTATTTCCTTACTTGGAAGGATTGTTTTTACATAATTAGCTTGTTTTTCTTTTGTTCTTTTTTTATTTGAATGTATGAAACTGTTGTGAATTTTGATATTGAAATAGTTTCTGACCATGCGAATAAGATTAAGAAGTATATTTAAGTATAATAAACTAAATTATTAATCATACGAAATTAAACAAACTTTGAAATCACCGCCGTTAAAGGAAAGTGATTTGTTAATTCTTTATATTCAAATAATTTCTGACTTTGCGAATTAAACTTAGGAAAAGAAGTCGTGTAATTATTTATCATTGATGCACTAAATTAAAAATAATTTATAACTAGATAAACTTTAAAATAACGTCCGCTAAAAGTAAATTGTTTAGTATGATATTGAAATGCATGCGAATAAGATTTAGAAGTAAATTTATGTAGAACGGAATAAAATATTAGTCATGTATAATTAAACAAATTTCCAAATGAGCGCCGTTACAGGAAACTGCTTTGTTGAATGATGATATAGAAATAATTTCTGACTTTTGCGAATTTAATTTAGAAATAAAGTCATAAAAATGCACTAAATTATGAATACTTTTTATTAATAACTAGATAAACTTTAAAATTACGCCCACTAGAAAAGTAAATTGTTAATTATTAAGAAATTTATAAAACAAAACTGAATTTCAAATAACAGCCGTTAAAGAATAGTGATTTGTTAAATGTAATATTGAAATAGTTTCTGACAGTGCAAATTAAATTTAGAAAAAAAATGATGTAAAATGGACTAAATTAGAAACTATATGATAGTAGATAAACGTTAAGATAATGGCCGTGATTGAAAAGTGACTTTTATTAATTAATGAAAATTATAGTAGAAATGATAAATTTTCATCGTGAAAATGGTCTCTTTTATTCATTTGGAAGGAATTATAAATAGGATAAAAATACTACTGCCGTATCCAGTTAAAAAGTAATAAAATATCATAAGTAAACAGAAACATTTGGTTTATTTTAAAGTAAGATAAAAATACTTCAGTATTATTTTTATTTACAATTCAGTATTATTTTTATTTACAAATACTGTGTTATTTCGCGTATCGCTATGTAAAATATAATCACCCTGCTCCGAGTAATCTGAAATCTGTCCTCGAAGTTACTCGAATGCTCATTTAAATTTGTCTAGGTAATTAATTATTCGTCTCGGAGTCACTCGAAGGAATTCCGTCAAGTGACTCGGGAACAAAAGAAACCAATATACAAATGTAGGTGTGTATTCCGCTAATTTGATTTCACCTCGAGTCACTTCGAGGATTTCCTTCGAGTGACTTCGCATAAATCCTCGGAGTCAGATAGCGAAATTCCTTGACGGAAAATGGCTGACTCGAAAAAACTTCGAGTCGGACCCTTGGTACTCGTCTTGGCCATCCTCCGAGGATCGAGTAGAATGGGTTTTCCGCGTGAGCTGATCTGTAGGTATACGAGTCAGTTCGGTATACTTCTGGGAGACATTTCTATTAATAAAACTCAGTAAAAATAAACGTCTGATGTTGTTCTAAAAATAAATATTGAATGTCATTCTAAAAAGACACAAAATGGCCGCCGTCCATGTGCACCGCCGTGCATGACGTCATAGATCCAAGATAACCGCCGCATCTGTGCAGTCTTGACGTCAAACCGACGTATATACTACATGTATGATATGGTGTTCATGAGTGATATAAATTTTCATCTTACATGTAAAGTTTATAAAATAAATTTTTTCTCATCTTTCCAATGATCCAGTTTTATCCGCGCAAAGTTAAACGCAAAATCATGACGTCTTAGTGGATCTTTAAATTTCATTGAGATTATATAGACTAAGTCTTTATAAAATCACTTTTACAATGAACATAATCATGATGAAGCGCTTATCTTTACGGTTTTTAAGACATCTGTATACTTCTATATTTTACTTTTGTATATTTTAGAAAGGATTTTATATTACTATATTTCGTTTCCTTTTGCATTCAAATGTAGTGAAATTATAAAATGAAAATCAAGTGTAAGTTTCATAAATAATCAACTGTTATATTCCAGTATACAACTGAAAAGCATGGAATGGTATTTTTTTTTTAACTGAAAATCATATAAACCGTTACCTTTTGCTTGAAAAGTCACTGAATCATAAACACAATGTAAATATTTCTCTGACAACATCGGAAGTTATTTGACATTACGCGTTTTTATTCACATACGGGTACTTTGACAAGTTTATATATACCTTTATAGAAACACATAAATGATAAGTTTGACACATAATACACCAAACGTAACCAATTGACTGTAACATATCTTTTAAAAAACAATTAATGCAAAACTTGTTTTTCAAACAGTGATATTCTTTATCTATAAACGCATCAGACCATAGAAACGAAGAAATCAAAGGGCAAGCGGAAACCTTTCAAATATGTTTTATAAGAGCTATGGTATGATTCGGAACTTGATATTTGGAGTATAATAGAAATCTGACAATTTTACATATACCCCTGTCCTATTGTTTTTACTTAAATGCACAAAAATAAAAGGGACGAGAAATACTAGAAGCGGGCAATTCAAATGTTTTTTAAGATCCGATATGAAATCGCAGTTGTAAATACTCCCATAAAAAATGCACGGAGACTTTTTAAATTGTATTTCGTTCTTTCACATAAAGGTATTTCTCAGAATTTTGCATTCACCTAAATGAAAATGGTTAAATGCGCAAAAAAATTATTATTATTTTGATATGTACATGTATGCACGTATTACTTATTATGTGTTAAAGTACCACTTTCTCCCTACGAGCAAATGTATTAGCTATTTAATACCTGTTTAGTAGCTAATCATTTAAAAAAATCAATACCACCTCTGTGCCATTGTATGTTATACGACTGTACCTCCAGCAGAGCTATTGTAAAAGTCTCTTCTTACGGTTATAAGCGGACACTTTATAAATAGAACTTTCTTGTATGAACGCACTCTACCAGTTAACTACCTGCAGGTGAAGTTCGTGCATGAAGTCATAAACTGTGCCTGGTGTAAAGGATGTACATTTTCAAGGTGATTTAATTTTTGAATGTCTTCTGTAAAAGATAACAAGATTTTAGAACTGCAATGTGAATAAAACTTTTTTAAACAACACAAGAAAGAATTATTAATTTCCACTTAATATGAATTAAGGCACCGCCTAGCATGGGGATTTATTTTTTATACATCCACTTACAAAGAAATATTCAACACTCAAAAGAAAGTGTAAGTTTACATTTAGTGTCATCATACCTATTACAGAGAATATCATACTTTGCAAAATTTACGGGAAGCCGTGACGATGACGTCATTCGCCGCGTTCTCGCACTGGCTTTAGGAAATGTTTTTGTTTGTTTGCTCTCCACGCAGAAACTTGACGGCCTTTACACTTCCTTACTGTTTTAAAAGTGTTTTTCAGTTGCATGTACAGTTTTTATTACGAAAAAGAATCATGTTGGCGTGGTTTACGAATTTCTGTGACTGATTCGGGGTGCTCTGATGCTCATGCAGACAACCAGACTGCGGTGTGTACAGAAACCGGAACCGGAAAACATCGAAAAAATTGCCTCAGTATATGCAAACAACAAAGACGAACAACTATATACGGATGTTACCGTCTCGGGGATTTTCATCCCCTATAAACAGAACGGCAACGATAACTTTATATCGCAGTCAGCATAGAACATCTGCAACACCTGAGGCAATTCACAGTCAAATAAAAATTAAGTGAAATTAAGGTATTAAAATGATAACTAACAGAGAACCTCATTTTTGAAGAGTATTCGATTCCTACCATAAACCTACTTTTACTGCAATTCTTAAGGGGGCGTTGGTTAAAGCCCTACTGGGACCAATGTTTTTTTCCTTATTTTCCTTTTTTTCTAGTAAGTTTTTACTTCTTTCAAGACTTATTATTGATTTCTTGTATAAAGAAATGGAAAAAGATGTATCTTATAATCAATTTCTTGGTGTTCAAAGTGAATTTACTACTTAAACAGAAGTGGTAAAGTTACACATCTTTAAAAATATTGAGTTACACGAGGTGAAAGTTCCCTATTTTGCTTTCACTCTTAGATTATATATTGTGGAAGAAATTTAGGTAGAGTTTACGTCGGCCCTAAGGTTATTTTTAATTGGAGTAAGCAAAATTCAAAACAGAAACACAGCATTCGACCTTATTTTTTCAATGTTGAAGTATGAATTCTGTTTCATTAAATCCGTTTACTTGAGGCACCATAAAAAATGATATTGACATTTTTATTTTGTGTTTTATAATTGTTTATCAATAGTTTGAAGTTTCTTTTATTAAAAATAATGGTAAAATGAGTTCTCTGCAAACGTTTTGGATAGTGGCTATCACTTTGAAATGTGTCTCTACTTGAGCTTGAGGAGATACCATAAGTTATACAAAATTTATAAAAAAAAAAACGGCAGATAAAAGTTGTTTAAAAATTGCAAAATAGTGCAAAACACGATTACCTTTCAGAATATACCAAGCAAATGCCATTTTGTCAACATTACTATTAGTGTTCTAAAACCTTATTCGAAACCAACGGTGTTCCGTTATGGCCTGTGCCTGCTTCCTGTGAACGCGAAGGTCCGAGTGTACGATGACGAAACGCGACAGTACAATATCGATGGCGATAACACAGTAAGTTGGCGAAGCGCGATAGTATGATAGCGACAGTCCATCGTACTGTCGCGCTGCGCCATCGCATCTTCGTTTTTCACCATCGTACTGTCACTTTCTTGTCAATCATGCGCGGAACAATTAAGTTAGTTCTCTATGTAATATATACAGTACGAGTTCCATATTGGTGTGCGTCCTAGCGAAACGGCTTCTTACGTCTGTATGAGGAAACTTTTGAAGAAAGAATCGTACTACACCTATTGCTTAGAAATCTGGTAATATAAGCAATGGTATGTAGTTTGACTCGCGAATTTTATACTAAATTTATTATATAAGCATGCATATAAATCTGTAAATGTGTTATTAGCAACCTAAATAAAACAAATTAAGGGACTATGTCACGGATAGGGTGACTGGTTTAGGTAATATTGACGTTTTTAAGTGTCAACATCTAATTTAACAATTACGTGATAGTTGTAGAAAATAAACGGGATTAACTTTGCAAATGATAGATACGTCAAACATTTATAACATTGTATAGTAGAAGATACATTTATCAACATAGTTTTATATCTTTATTGATATACAGAAAAGGTACGGTATCTATTGCTTGAAACATTTGATTGTTCCCAATTCTTGGTATGCATAAACGAAGAAACACTTGTACATGAAATGAGATTTTGTGCGAACATCAGTTTAACGAAACGAAGACGTGACTGACATGACTGTAGAAAATTAAAATTGTTGTGTTATCAACAACTATTTTAGAAGGGAAGTGCAAAGCAAAACATTCAGTCAAATTACAAACTAGGTACATCATTATGATAAATGTGTGTATTCTACTATACGGTAATATTCACATTTAATTATCTAAAGTGATTGAATCATGCACAGCTATCTTTAAAATTTGCAGAGTATTTTATCGTTTCGGCGATTTTTAACAATGGATCAATTACTTCAAAGTAGATAAAACTAAAACAAAACTGAAAATATAATTTGTAGATCATGGTTAGGGCAAAATGTATTTGAGTAATTATATATGTGGTTTGTTCCTACAATACGAGCGGACGCCTCAACTGGATGTTCTACAAACTTCATAGCAAACAGAAACTTCTAAAATATGATACATTTCTTGATATTCCAGAGCGATTTCTGAACAAAACTGTATATAGGTGGTCTATTACAGGGACCATAAGGCTCGATTACATACCTGACTCCACAATAAAAGATACGTTTTTTGAAAAGCGTATTATGACACAAGGTTTTTCAACAACGACTTTGAGTTAACGATTCTGTCGTTTCAGAAATTTACATACATTGCACTTATTTATAAAAGAGAAAAGTGACTTAAAATAAGAAATGAAACGCGATTCAAGTAATTTCCATTTCGCTACACACGACTGTTTCATGTATACGTCATTCGTGTTACCTTTGGTTCTTGATTAAACACCACTTAAATGCGATTCATTTCTTAAATGACGCTGTGTCAGAAAAAAGGTTTCTTGTCTACGGTAAATACGTACCAAGGTTTCCATGTGTGTGTGTGTGTGTGTGTGCGTGTGTGTGTGTGTGTGTGCGTGCGTGTGTGTGTGTGTGTGTGTGAGAGAGAGAGAAACGTAACAAAGAAGCAATTAAAGTTATCCCTAATGCTCGTTGTAAGGAAGCCCGAATCCTTCAGGTGTTTAATATATCAGTAATATATGTTAAAAGATAAGGTATACCTGATATGGAAATCATAAATCAAATATTCAAGGTAAGACAGAAGGAACAATGATTACAATTTTAAATCATTTCTAACCTGCTACTGCTGGTATAAGAAAACATCATTTTCACTGCTAGTTAAAGTTTTAAGTCTGCTACGTTCCTGTTGCAAAAAAAAACCCTATCTTACAATACTTTGTCCTAATTTTATAAATAATTAACTAATAAATAATTTGATTGATATGTTTGCCTTTTCTTTCAAACTGAGTTATTTGATTATTTTACCATAACCTCTGGTATAGAAAAAAGACTTTAGAATTGCCGGCGATAAGCGATTCTGACTTTGCGACAGGTGCAGGCACAGATCAGAGTATCCGTGCAGGCTAGTCTTTTTCTGCACTTTCCGCTTTGAACAGTAAGTGGTAAAGCCCAAATTGGATTATTAACAAGTCCATTTTAAAAATGTAACAGAATAATGGCACGACGAAGCAGGTCTCGGTACAAACATCACACCAGCTTAGTCTCAGTGAGCAATTAAAAGCGATTATCATTTCACATCCACCTGTCACATCAGCGACTATCAAATCATTATGATACGGATATGTTATGAGCATGATATATAGTATTTTTAAAGTTTACTTTGGTTATATAATCTTACACCGACATTTCTGTGTCCGCTTTGCCCCAGATGTTGAAATCGCCGTATGTAATGATGAGATAAAACACCTTAATGAATTAAACAGACTGCTACCGCTCATTTACGTATGTAGATAGAAATATTACTCAGATTTAAATACTGTTGCATATTTTTATAAATTGTTCATTTATGTTGCCAAATTCGACATACTTTGACATCAGCTCAACTTTCCGGGATTTTACGCGAACAGATCAACGTATGCAGCATATGACGTATAGACGTTTTCATAGCAACAAGTGGCGATCTAGTTGTTTAGCTATACAACATATTATGTCAGGAGAATTTAATAACAATAACATCATAGATTATGTTAAATTGAAATATAAAATACAGGTAAAGGCAACTTTGTATCTCTTTTAATCAACGATTAGCATTCGTACAACGTGGCCGTCCAATATATTATAACTGGATATGATAAGTTATTTTACGGACTAAACACGTTGATCAGTATAAGTACGTATACATACAAGCACGAAATCCAGTAGCCAGATTTTGCCGTTATGTTTCTAAACACGTTTTGAAAATGAAGGTGTGTTCATGTTTTGAGTATAAGTATAGCATAAACTATCATTTAACATTGTTTTGTACAACGCGGGAAATATTTGAACTCGGCTTCATCAGAAACATGATTATTTTCGAATTTAGGTATATCACCATATATCACCGTATTACACGGAAAGATTTTAAATAATATGATATTATATGCGACATGACTGGACATTTTAATCTAGTTTACCTAATTTATATCTACCTGCCTATAATATATTCTGGAAAGGACTACCTGAAGGCAGCCCTTGGATATCGTCTAACTCTGGATTGGTCTGTCTTGTATTACGCATTGGCCGTCAGGTTGAATTCTGGGACTAGACTCTTTTTTTATTCTTCTTGACTGGCCGACGTGACAACGCGCCTGCTTAACGTGATTTGACAACTATAGACTGGACTTCTGTATACTACTCAACGTGACTTGACCTCTAAAGACTGCTCAACATGACTGGACCACTGTAGACTGCTCAACGTGAATGAGCCTCTGTTAGCTGTTCTGCTTCCATTTATCCTGCCGACTTATCCATCTGCCTGTTGTGATTCTCTTCTTTGGAATGGCCGACGTGACCCTAGATTGCTGCTTTAGCTCTAGCTTTCACTGTTTCCTGACGATGTGACTTTTTCTGGTCAGCTTTATGTCATTTTACTTGACCGGTATACAGGAAACTGGTACGTGTCTGAATAGTTGTAGTTTCTAAAATTACTCTTAAGGAAAGTACTTTACGTTTTAAACACCACATACAACTGCTGAAAGGTTAATTCTCTTATGTAAATGAAAGAAAAAGCACAAAGATATAAGAGGAATTCAGAAAATTTTAAGACTGTCCATAGCAAGTATAGAAACAACCTGAATTTAAGCATATTGCTCACATCTCTCCCGCAAAATATTCACCGTAAACAGAAACGCACTTTTCCATCCGTGCTATTTAGGACCTGAAAACCACAGAGTAGTCTGCTTTGGTAGAATACGCATTGACAGATTCACTGCGCTACCAAGGACGCTTCTGGAATTTTAGCAACGCCCGGCTAGCTTTTATTTTAGCAAAGGAAATATAAACTAACACATGCCTTTAGGTCGGGCGAATATAGAGGGTGCGGCTATTACTGGGTCTGCCGGTCCTGTTAGTACTGTTGTACAATATTTCTCTTGTGCGCAGATGACCCGTTAACCAGTTTGTGAGAGAAATAACGTACACGTCCCTGTAAAACTTTGCAGTAAATAGATCTGACAGTTTGCAACTTCAAGTTTTTTTGCGATAACTGTACGTCCTTGCCCTTTCTTAAGCCACTGTTTTCTCGCCTTTTAGGTTCGAAATAATATACCCATGTCTCGTCGTTTTTGAGAACTGCATTTTTGGAAGATTTTAGAAGATTTGGCAACATTGCACCTTTTGAGATTTTTGCTCTTTAGTCAAAAATGAGGAATATGCCTTTCACGTTTAAAGTCAGCTTATCATAAACACTTTAGGATAAAATGCACACTGATGCAGCTACTTTGGAAACGGTATAATCTCGAGTCGTTAGGTACAATAGCTGGCTGCTACAGCAATAATGTTACAAGTGTATGCTGACGTTTTATGGTTTTAAGGCCCCCTACACGAGCTAGTTCTCGAACTGTAGATTCCTTTTATTAAATATCCTTACCTACGCACGCATAAACGGTGGTTTGTATGGAGAAGAATCACCGTACTCAGTTTTAATTTCTTTCAGAATCTACTTGGTTGATATATTTAAAAAACAAAGCATCTTTATGTAGGACATAAATTCATCTGCATTTTAATGAGTAAATTTAAAACTAAGCGGTTTTAGGCTGTATAGAAAGGAAATGTACACGGTTGTGACGTTATCCTTTGTTAGTTTTGTCCAGTATATAGGTTATTGTACCGATACCGCTCTACAACGCGATTATTTTACTTTAACTATCCATTATTATAGAATGTAACTGTCCATTCTTAAATTAATGGATACTTTAAGAGTGGCCAGTTCGCAGGGTAATATACATATATAGTAAAAACCTTGTGCATTGAGAGGACCAGGTACATTAACATATGAAATTCAAAGACTTCATGATTAAGTTCCGTAATATAAACTGCAACGATATACAGAAATGGATAGCTGTGATAAAAATTTTGAAGGGGAACCTATGACTTTGACAAAAATTGAACCTAAACTTAGTCTATCAGAAACAATGAAAATCAAATAATACGCTAAACAAGTAGTTACAAAAAGTTTAAATTTTCAACTGTCAGAAAGGAAGTATGCATACCCCTCTTTCGCCTTAGAAACGTACCACAGAAATACACCCTGTAGGGCATTTACGGACGAAAGAAGCTGACAATAGGCAAGTAATGTACACAAACATAAATTTCCTTTATTTTTTCAGTTTGCATACATATCTTTCTCATGCAGCGCGCGTTTGAAATTGGTGAAATATTTTGCTATAACAGACATTTCTTGAAACCTTACCTAGAAATGTGTAATTTTACCTTTCAGCTGCAAATTAAAAAACAAATAAAAAGAAAAGAAAGTTTTACTACACGATTCTGTATTACGAGAACATTTGGCCGTAATATCTCATTATTACAACACGACAATCTTACATACGTGATTCGGGTAATTTTCTTGTAAATTGAATACTAATTGAAATTTCATCATTAATGGTTAAGAAGCCCAGTTCTTCCGAATGTTATAGCTTGGAGATTGTCGTCAAAATTCCAAACATCAGATGCATTTAAAATTGCATTTGTATTATATAATTATGATGTTGGAGTTACTCATAAAAGCTATTAAAGTGACATAACAAGAAAAATGGTTGTAAATGTCTTGTAAAAACATAATCTTGCAATTTTTGTGTGATTTCCTTCAAAAATACATTATTTTACTTACATCATTATTAGGATGTTTTCAGAGTTCAAGAACTTCCTTCTATAATTCATGGAGACCTTCACAATGATGCATATTTTATCTTGTTCTTGAAAAAGATGGAATTACTAGAAGTTTGGTCATAGCATACAAGTCCCCTTTCCTGTCACTGTACATAGTTTCATGTTTCGTGGCTCTGAGTAAAATATTTTTTAGACATATGCAGCATAAAATGTTTAGAACTTTATGTGTATTTTCCACTCAGTCAAGGATCATAACTCTGGTCATGCTAAGTTTAATCTCGATCAAAACACCAAGTGTACAATCTCACATACTATATGACGATGCCCTTATGTTTTATGACTTTAAATCAAAAATTAATTAGATAAATACGACGCAAAATTGCATACCCTTTATGCATATTTTGGACTTAATCAAGATTCATAACTTTGGTGTGACCGAAGAAATCGCAAAGAAACGCCAGGTACACAACTTCACATGCTGAATAATATTCCTGTAATGTTTCATAATCCTAGGTCAAACACTTTCTGAGATACATGCGACACAATATTAAAGGCCTTTTTGGTATATATTTGACAAAGTCAACGGCCATAGCTCTGGCCTGGCGGGATGAATTCCCAATTAAAACATCAGGTGCACAGCTTCACATACTGAAAAGCAGTCATATGAGGTTTGATGATTCTTGGTCAAATATGCATGATGCAAATGGGACGGACAGACAAATTCGTCTCTAACTGTACCCACACTACAGAAATGGGGAACACAAAAATGCATAAATTCTGTTGCAAAATATTTGAATCAAGCAACAATCTTCCTCCCCAACATATGAAAAATAGGATTTCAGAGGTAGACATAAAATTGAAAAAACAAATATTTTTCTTAATGTTTCCCGTCATTGTCTTACATTAGTTAACCAATATAAAAGTGCAGTACTCAGCACGGACAAAGCATGGGCAACTATTTACACACGTACATGTATTATAAGGCCAAGTAAGATTTAAGTTGTCTATGGACACTTTTAAACATTGAAATGTAACAAAACGGGATATATTTTAAACTTTTCTAAGAAGACTCAAAACTAAATATCATTATGCAATGTTAAAAAACTTATGATCGCAATAATATTGTATATGCAATTTAATTTTAGCTCCATCTGAATGTTTTTAGATTAGTACAGAGACAAACATTAATGAATTGTCGTTGCCTTGAAGAGGACAATAATTCGATAATATCACGACTTTCTTGACATATTTGTTAGGACCATGTTTTAAGTCAGAGAAAATCCTCAAAGTATCCATTATGTGCAAAATTGAACAATCTCGGCACGTTTCACCTCGATTCGTCCATTTCTTACATTATGGACAGTTTTCGACATTTCTCCTTTATATAAACAAAATATTATAAAAAAAAATATTTGCTTTTTTTTCAGCTTTTCTTCTCCAGAAGACATTTTTCATTGCCTTTTACGCCAGTGTCTGTATCTAGATCTATTAGTTTGCCTGAATCTGAAGAAAAAGACGCTTAAGATATTTCTTCACAAGAAAACATTTTTTCTCTGCCTTTGACGCCGATCTGTGTATGTTGATCTGAAAGTTTGCCTGTATCTGAAGAGAAAGACGTTCCAGATATATCTTATTCAGAGAACATTTTGTCTTTGCCTTTGACGCCAATGTCTGTATGTTGGTCTAATAGTTTGTCTCAATCTTGAGAAAGAGATTTTCCAGATATTTCTTTTTCGATTTTGAGAAACAAGTCCCGCCGACGTTTGACTGGATTAATTGTTCTAGATTCTGAGACGAATCTGTATAAGTTTGGAATGCCACCTTCGTTTTCTTTGATGTAAGCCCAAAATAAGTCGTCTACATATTCCCAGTCCTGGAGATAACAAGACGAAAGAACAAATAAATCAATAAACGAAACCGTAATTTTACATTTTCAAACTTAATTAAAGATATACTATTAGGTCGACGTCGTTTGCTGGCAAAATATTACTCACAAGCCTGAATTATAAATATATATAAATTTGAGAATTATTAACAACACACGTTACTCCGACGGAAATTTAAAGCATCTGTTTAGAACTACATGCCACATTAAAGCATTATAAAAGCTACATTATGTAATTACAAAATGTACTAAAATCTAGTGTGTATTACTCTATCCCTGTCGTACTTACTAAATGAATATGCTAAAAGTAAAGTACACACATTTACTTCTTTTTGGCCATGCATTGGCCAACTCACATAAAATGGTACGTCTGTCTGTTTCTAAATAATGCACATTTTCATACACTCACTGCTATATGGCTCTAGATTTTGTGTTCTTTGGACGAACCTGTACCGATCAGATCTTCGTCGTTCAAGATTTGGACACACACACACACACACACAAAAAACCCGTTGAGAATAGACAGATACATTATTTGAAAATCTGGTGTTGGTATGTCAAGCGACGTCGTGTATAAACAGGTTTTTAAAAAAAAAAATTTGTGTTTTGCGCAAAGTTGTGTTCAGAGATGATTTTACTAATTAAAGTGAAATCCCTAGAAAATGTACAGGATTTAAACTTTATAATGCCATGAGTTTGGTTTAAACATACTTTATTTGTAAGTAATTACATGAATAATATACAGGAATTGGACAGAAATCTAATTATCTTACGGTTGTCCATTCCCTCGGGTTTGCTATATTTCACTTGAAATGAGTATGGGGAAAAGTGATCATGTTTGACGTTAAGTAAATAAATCACTAAGCCTTATGGTAATACTCAACCTTTTGCAAGCTAGTTCTCTGCCACATTTCTAACATCTTGAAAGTGTTTATATGCTCTTTAGTTTTCAATAATCTTAGAGCAGGTATCACCTCTGACCAACAGTCCTTGATCCTCTCGAACTGAATTTCGATGTATTTCAGATGTTTTTCCACTGCTCTCAGACACTCGATGCCGCTTTTGTCGTCCTCTGTATAATAATGAAAAATTGCTTTCATAACTACATTTGGATTACATGAAACTGTGTCAGTAAAGACGATGTGTTATGATTAAAAAGCAGGTTTGATGATTAAGTACTTGAATGTAGTGAAAAGTAAGTAGTACTGAAAAATGTTGTTTTGAGGTACTTCTCACACTACCAACACTAGAACCTTATATATAAACTCCTCATAGATATATACGCAATGTATATTTATACAAGGATATATCACCGAGACTTGTTACGTTTAGGCTGCTTACTGAATTTATTCAATTATTGAGTTATGATTTTAGATACTGCGTCTTGACTAAAAGAAACCGTGTATAGATCTTATTTTAAGTTTTTCTAGGTCAAAGATTTGTTGATTATAAACCAACCCAGGATAGAGTTCCATGTGCTTCCAGAATACAAAAGTAATCGGAACGATGCTAAATCGTAGATTAAAACTGTATTTATTCTACAAAATATTTAATGGAAAAGGTAAATATATTTTGCCTTATCAAACAGTATTGTAATAATGTACATTTTTTACTATATGCTTTATTTCTCATTCTGTAGTATCTAGTATTAAATCTTATCGCATAGTGCGGCAATTTTCCTTTGATCTTTGCAGCATGTTATACATAGTAACACACATTATTACTACAAAACTGTGCTGATATCATACAAAACTGTTGCGATATATATCAACACGGAAATCTCTATGGAGTTTCATAAGAAAAAAAGTGTTCCGATATATATCAGCACAGTAAAACTGTTCCGATATATATCGGAACACTTTTTCTCTATTGAGGTCCTATCAAGGGAGTATAAATTTTTCCTTTCAAAGAAAAGATGATTTTAGCTCCAATTTACAGTTCACAGAGAAAGAATTGTCACAAACACCTACATTTATAAAGTAAAAGAATAAATAAACTAGAATATTTCAAAAACTTGATAGTTATTGCCAAATTCAGAAATACATGAAATATATGAAATTCTGAGATTTCTCAAATGTTTCTTTTTCTTTGATTTTTTTTACAAACAAAACAACAAGTTTTACAATATGTCTGGCCAATGAAATGCAAAGATTTAAAACCAATGCAGAAATTTGTTGGGTACTTTTATCTGGGGAACACATTTTCTAAAACAGAAGTTTTAGTGTTTCAGTCAGCGAGGCGCAGAAAGGGAATCAAAATAGTAAAAATAATAATAAACAAATTTAAATGAAAATGATATATAAATTTTAATGATAAACTATGCGATAAAACAGTTATAATATGTAGTGCTCGTGTGTTACCAGGATATATCAGAGCTAGGGGTACATCTCGTTATTTTTCTCTTCACATATCTGTCTCGGCCTACCGGCCTCGACGATATGTGCAGAGAAAAATACCCTCGATGTACCCCTAGCTCTGATATATCCTGGTAACACACTCTCACACATACTATAACTATTACACATGACATGTAGGGTTGCTTGACAAACCAGTAATTATGTCATAGGGTCGCCTTATTTTAGAAAGGTGATAAAAACAGATAAAAAGGACAAATAGCAAAGGGTCTAAATCAATAAAATTTAGGCAGAATTTCTAGATAATACATTGTTCCTTACTCTTTATTGTGCAATGTAATAAAGAACGGATATAACAAAATTTAAACTGCAGTTGTTTGCAGCTACTGATTCGTCATTTTGTTGAATGTTTGTGTCAAATTGATTGAAAATTCAACGGCGTATATAATTCAGACATAATGCCATTGGCAAGAAAAAAACTACGAAATGTTCATCCTGGTAATGAATATTTTCTTACTTTGCTCGAAGAATTATTAGTAATTAGCTTAATCACTGCAACCGAATTAATTAATCTTATCTTATCATTTCATTTGTAGAATGTAGAAACATGTTCTATAGCTGTCTTTCATTCTGTATATATTTCAACAACCTCTGAGCGAAATGAAAAAAAAGACTATGAAAATAATCAACATAAATTTATGTTTCATGTAGAAAACTATGAACTTGAAAGCCTTTGTTACACAAGAAAAGAAAGTGACATAATATATACTTTTCATCATACATACAAGTAAATAATAGTTAAAAAGCACATAAACTGCATATTAAGAAATTAAATTATAAATTTATGAGATATATCAGACCGTATCCGTCAAAGAATGTACAAACCCTACAATATTCTAAATTTGGAAATAATAATGGAGAAGAGAAAAAAATCTTCGTTAGATATGTTAAGAATGTTGCGTAATTATTAAGGTGTGAGAAATGCCAAGCTTTCTGTCCAAATGAATATTAACTATTTAAAAACATTAAAGAGAAGAGAATGACTAATAGACCTTTCTAACGTAAACGTAAATCGCAAACGGAATACTGAATTCGTAAATATTATTTTCAAATAATGGTCTAAGGGAGATACTATTGCATTACTATTGGATGAAATTGTCTCCCCTAGACCACAAATTAGCCTAAAATTTTACGAATTCAGTATTCCGTTTCGTAATTACGTTTACGTTAGAAAGGTCTAATTGGAAACACGTATAGTTTCAGCATTTTTATATTATAATTTCAGAGTTCTAGAAAATGAAAACTCTCTGTCAAAAGTTTTAAAGGACTATTTACACATGGAAAAAAAAACGAATGATTGCCAGAACACTTTATTTGTTCACGTACTGAACTGCTGGAAAATAAAAAGATTTCTGTCCAAGTGTTAAACAAATGGAAACCAGTACAGAACATTCTTTGCTATGATTTCGCAATGACAAACTATTGAAAAGTGAGAATCTCCTTATCTCTCACACACACACACACACACACACACACACACTATAAAATACCTATTTACCGGTTACCCACAGAATTACAGAGTGCATGTATGGGGACTGCAACTTCAAACTTAAAAAGTCCCAAATGGTTGTTACTGTTTAGGTCTTTTGCTGTTTATAACATTCTGGCAGGCTTTTGTATGAGTATTTAGGGAAGTACAAAGCTGTTATCACTGGACAAGTCCATCATTTTTGTATGTTTTTGTTAATATTCAATTCATCCCAATTTAGACATTACATGGTAATATTTTCCCAGGTTGATGAAATTCTCAAAGTAATGGAAAAAAACATGTTTGATATTCACTTCAAATTTCAGAATATATAATAGGTTTACGAACTTAATAAATACTTGTGATATATCGCAAGTTCTTTTATTCATACTCCTACTATCTTATTTCGAAATGATTGTAATTAGAATTATTACTATTTATTGTTATATACTGCAGAATCCGATGCAAATAATATGTGTCCCCTAACATAAACATCTACAAACCATTTATGTAATCTTGCTTATTAGGAAGTTGGTTTCTCACCGCCACAAAATAATGTATACATAATTATATTTGGCTATTAATGATGAATATGTTAACATGGTTCAAAAAGAGAGATATTTCAGGCATGGAAGTACCAGTGTATAAAATCACTTAAACTATGATCTTAAATTGACCTTGACCTTTAAACTATGATTGTTAATCTTGGAAATATATTGAGATAGAAAATGTTTATGCACAGTTATTTTACTATCCGAAACTTTTTCAATTTCAACTCTATGTGTGATCATGCCTTTTTAGTTGTGTATGATATCTTAGTCTTGCGTGTAACAACCTATTTGTATAAGGTAAATATTGTGCATGTATAGAATTGGACCTGACAAGAAAAGGAAAGATATAAAACCTTTGACCTCTTAGTATGGCCGTCTAGGCCTTGGAACTATATGTCAAGCTATTTTCTTTGCAATGGTGCATTTCTGTGCCAAATGATTTGAATGTCTAATAAGCAGACAGGACAAAATAAAATCACATAAGCGCTAGCTTTATAACGTCTAGGCTCCGTGAAAAATGAATGATCTACTCCTGGCATTCAAGTTATAAATCTTTGACCCATTAGCGAGAGCTTGTTTGTTTGTTTTTGGTTAAACGCCATTTTCAACAGTATTTCAGTTATGTAACGGCGGGCAGTTAACTTAACCAGTGTTCCTGGATTCTGTACCAGTACAAACCTGTTTCTCTGCAAGTAACTGCCAACTTCTACACATGAATCGGCGGTTAAGGACAAATGATTTGTTTTTGTTTGATTTTTTTAATCGTCACGGAGGACATACGCCTCGCCAAGGGCTCGAACTCGCGACCCCCAAGATAAGTAGATCTGCGCTCTCCCTACTGAGTTAAGCGGGCGAATTTTCTATGTAAAGAATCAAATCTGTCTAAATCATTATCATGCTGATAATGAACACGATGCTTATTACTTCAAATGATGTACAAATGTTTTATTATGTCACTTTAAATTGATACAAAGTTAAACGTTTTCAGTTATGTATACACGTTTTTACAATATACTGGTGCAATTGCCGTTTCTAAACTACAATAGCTTCTTCTACTTCTTCGGGAATAGGTAACTAACTATTAATAATCACAAAATGGTTTAATAATGTTTTTCTTTAAATGTTTTAAGGATTGATCTTATATGCATCTTGATGATAAAAAAGAATATTTCGATTTTTTTGGCCATTTTTGGTCAAACTAAGCCTGTTGCTAGCAAAATATTAACTCAAACAAAAAATAAAAATTATTAATCCACAGATATTAAATTTTGGTTCTGTTAGAATAGTGTAGCATGTGAAAATTCGTTTACTTAGTTAAGGTAAGAGGAAAATGCTGTGATTTTTATAAGGTTTTTAGTGACCGTTATGCTAGGGTATTCTGGTGATCTTTTTATTAATAAGTAACCAGTTTATATAGTGTCAGCTGTATAAAGGTTTGTTTGATAGAGAATTCCAAAAGTTAAACGTAAAGATGACTGTTCTTAGACATGATACGGTATATACAGGTGACTGCTAATGCAAGTAAAGCTTTTTACCTCGATTTTTTATTGTCGCCAGCCTTTCCAGCGCTTCTCTACGTTGTACGTGCATTCTTTGAACAAAAAGCTCTCGCTCAATGGCCGCCTTGGTGTCTTCTTGAGGCTGATAATAAGCGTTTGCCAATATCTCTAACTTTAAAATGATAAATATGTAAACTATGATTTTATCAAATATGAAAAGCCAGATGATAATTATCTTTTAAATTTAAAATGTGACAACCCTTGCAATTAAAATAATGCGCGGATATATGTAAGACCAAACTAAGCTTCTTTTCGTGACCCTGTTCAGTAACGTTACTGATAAAAGATTCTAGAAGCTACACACTTTTAAATCCCGTGATATCAGTTTTATTTTGTTCCTTAAACAACATTAACTTATGTCTACCCTATTGTGCTGCAGAAAAATAAGACATTAGTCTGGTTCCCTGTATTAATGGCTTAGAAAATTCTCTTTGTGACCTGTTGGTTTTATAATCTATAATAGAACATTCGGAGTTATTAAGCTAAGCAAACAGACGTTAAAGTAAAGTACTTGTTTTGTACTTTGTAGGAAGAAACAGTCGTCATACTAATCAATACGCAAACTAACGTTAAAGCCCCAGTTTGTAATTTAAAGATGCAGAAGTATCAATATACAAACAAAACGTTAAAACCCCAGTTTGTAATTTAAAGATGCAGAAGTGTATTTCGAAAATCCAGTAAACACGATATAGTTCTGGGTCTGACACAAACAAATGTTACAGCTTAAAGTTAAATAGGAAAATAGTCCAAGTTAGTCCTTTATGTTTGCACTGGCGGCATGGTTCTTGCCCGTGACAAAACGTACTGTTATAATGATCATTTGGGCCAAGTTCTTTGGACGTCCTACCACGCACAATAACATTTTCGACCTAACACGATTTGGCAAACAAGTAACGTAATGAAATATTTGTACGGCATTAGAAGTAATAAGCCTCGTGTACATTATAAGCATTTGTTTCAAATCTTAAGTGAGATCTTGAGCTTTGGGCTAAAAATGTAAGTTTTAGCGAACGTTTGTGTCAATTGATATAAAAAAAGATATGGCCGGGACTAAAACTAAATAGAAAATATGACCTCCGATTATGACCATAACCAAAGAGATACGGGTTTGAGTTTGTACGTGATTCCTAGTCTTGTTTTTATATTTTGCCAATATTCATCCATGCATAAATAAGTTAAAGACAGAAAAAGATAATGCTGTAAAGCGCAAATTTTGTGCATTTACGCTTTAAGCTTGTTATTATGAATATGTGTGTCTTTACTAAATAGAATTCTTTAAAGGTCTGACTGTACAGTTTCTGCAAACTGCAAACTTGACATATTTGATGCGGACAGCTGTTATGGTATCAAATCATGCAACGTCTTTCTTTAACGGTTTTTTTTAAGGAAACACGACATTCTTATAAGATTTAACACTTCATTAACAAATTTAAATTTATATTATCTTGCCTCTTCTCCACTGCAGATTGACGCAAATATTTCGTTAGACATACTTCGTCTCAAGTCTGTACCGCCAGTCAATGCTGATCCTGGTCGAAGCATTGTTAATATAGTTTCCTTGTCGCACCAGATTTCGTCTATAAAATATTAAAAAAGCAAAGTTAAAGCGTGTCATCGAATAGATATGTATGTCATCTAGAATAGAAAAAAGTAAAATTGTTCAGTTTGAGGAAAGTATTCCCAAAGAACGTCACCGATTTCAATTATAGGACATATTAAATGGATGTGATTTGTGAATTTTATGTGCGATCGTTTAACCTTTAGCCTGCTTAATTTCTAAAACTGACTGGTTCACCATTCAATTTGGGCAGTACCACTTTTTTTTTACAGGGGTGTTCACTGAAATTTGTTTGACTGAACAGCGAACAGTACAGACCATGATCAGCCGGCTTGGACGTGCAGGCTTAACTTTGTCTGCACTGTTTGCAAAGGTTTACTCAGTTACTGCCAGCAAGCTAAAGGTTAAGGTAGTGGACCCGTAATAGTAATGTTTAAAAGATTGCATTAAAATGATACAGTCTTACAAGAAACATTGTTTAGCACTGTAGTGCAATTTTTAAACAACGTTGTTGTTTCTTTTTCTTTAATTTGTGTTTATTTATGATATTTCTTTAAGCCCAAATGGAGACGAATTTAACCCCTGTTTGCATAGAATTTATTTTACCAATAATTCTGATAACAGAAAGCTCAAAGTATTGGTAAACAATTATAAAACACAAAATAAAACTCACAAAAACATTTTTTTTCTTGGGAGACTCAAATCGGAACATTTCCTTCTAGGCAGCCTCAAGTAAAAGGATTTAATCGGACAGATATTTAGCTCCAACACTGAACACAAAATTATGGCTGAGTCCTATGAGACTGTTTTACATTTTGCTCTCTACATTCAAAAATAACGACGGGCCAGAAGTAATACCTACATACATTTCTTCCACAGTATATAAACTAAGAAGTAAAGGCACAATGAAGAAATTTTACAGCACGTAACTCAGTATTTTCAAAGATGTCTATCACTTCACCTTTCTGTATTAGAGGTAAAATCCACTTTAAACAGTAAGACATTGCTTATCAAATGAAACATTTCCGCTTTTGTACAATAAATCAATAATAAATTTAAAAAAAACAGTTTAATTTACTAGAAACAGGAGGGTCATGATGACAGAGTAATATATTCTACAAAGACAAGTGTAAAAGATCAGGTGAGAAAGTCAAATATAAGTAAGCATTGAAATGTTTTCGTAGATGTGTGAACATGTTTCAAATGTCAAACTGACGCTAAAAAATTACAAAGTAGGTCAGTAGGTCACATTTATGGTCATGAAAGTCAGTTTTTAGATCGGTGTGCAAAACTTTATATGTCAACCAAATTTCAAGGCTGTATCTTAAAAAAAAAACACACAAGAAAAACTATATAAACCAAGTGATCCCCAGGGCGGGGCAATATTTGACCATACAGGGATAATTTGAATAATCCTGATAGAGGACCAGTAGGTGATGCTACATACCATATATCAAAGCCCTACGACCTGTGGTTTTGACAAGAAGATTTGAAAAAATGTTCATTTGTGTTGCCATGGCAACCACAGTTCTGCATGGATTCAATTCTTCGAGCAAATTGAAAAGGGGCCATCCATTGATCACTCCTCACTCTTTGGAGTTTGTGTAAATCTGCCCGGTGGTTTGTACATGTAAGAAAAATATTTGTTTAGAAATTGTTGACACACGGCTTAATGCGCATGACGGACGACGGTTGACGGACATCGAGCGGTCACAAAAGCAGCCTCCAGTGAGCAAGAAAGAAATATAAAGATAAAACAATTTTGGTCCTTTTACGACTTGAATCCACGCCCTTTTTAAAAGATAGTCAAAATATGTATATGTGTAGGTTTATGGTAGGAACTGAATACTCTTCAAAAGGAGGCACAGTATTACAGGTCCATTACCTTAAAGTGTGTCTTTGAAAAGTACTTGATGTGTATAGTGCATGGAAAACAGTTGTTAATTTGATTGTTGAATTAGAATTGCAGTAAGTTAATTACAGAATTTGAGGGTTTTCAAACCGGGAGTCCATTTGCTAGGCCAGACCTCCTGCTTAAATATTTTCATTTCCGGTTTTCCTTTGTAATGCTTGCTGGAATACTTGGCTATTTCAGTGTGTTTATCTAGCACAAATGTGTCTGCTTTTACGTTTTCTTTAGGAACGAACTTGAAGCTACCGGAATAATTACTACTTGCATCCTTGTCAATCATCCTTATTCCAGAAAAGGAATCGACGTATATCATCAGTTTCATTTTTTCTTCCTTTGTGAGATGACTTGTCTCAAGGTTAACTTTTGACTGAAGGACATAAGATTCACGCATACTTTCTTTATTTCGTTCTTCCTCTGAACGAATAGATTTTTTATCGCGTGCTTTTGCTTCCTTGTGTTTACGCAAACTTGTGGAATTTTCGCAACGTTTCATGAGATTCCGGATAATGTCTTGAAGTTCAATATAACTGAAAACATATTTTACATAAAAGGTTAGCAAATAAAAGCTACCATAATAACAAATGTATTGATATATTTTAGTACGAAATTTGACAGAGCCTTTAAGTTATTTAACGTAAAATATCGCTTATTACGAAAACCAGAGAGTATAAAAATAATGAAGATGTTTTTAAGACTTTCTTTCACAGATTCTATATATAATAAGTAAAATCAATATGAAATAAAATGAAATTTTAATCTACATCTTTGAAGACCCTTATTCACAACATAAACTGTAAATACGATAAAATCTTAATTGTATTTACGGTAGTTCTGCACGTTTGATAAACCGGAAGTGGTGGCGTAACGTCATTTATCCGGAAAACTTGCAATAAAGCCTAGAATCGGCGTACGGAAATGAAAATCATTTTATGAATAAAGGGCAGCCTGTGTGTAAATTTATTACGTTGGCACTGCTAATATTCTAAAGTAAAAATATGATATTAAAACATCTGACACGCTAAATCATTTCAAAATAATGTCTTGAAATTAGCGTAAAATGTGCGGTAACTTTAATCATGGTCAAATATCTCAAAAATAACTATATGGACCTATACATTGTTTTCACCAATTCATAGACCATAGGTTTGTTTACAATTGTGAAAAGTTTCATTAAAATCTACATTGTAGACAAATTTCTATTCACTCCCATTATAAAACAAAATGTTTGACGTCCAAATGTTTCAAATCAGTTAACTACAAACTTAAGCACATGACCCTTCTTTTAGTATTATATTTGAGTGCTGTACAATTTCATATCAATTATTAGTATTATTTGTAAAAAAATTTGTATTACACAAATGTGCAGTTGACCCAATATATTTACCTTTTCTGAAATTGTTCCGTCATTTTTTTCAGTCTACATGCACCCTCAATGACCCTATCTATTTCGCTAAAATCCTGAAAAAAAAACATAAAATATGACACATATATACCAGTAAATTACTTTAGTTTTTTTTTCCTGTACACTATTTCGGTGTTAATAAGTTTTTGAACACTTACCAAAAGATATAAAAAGACATGAATACTTACTAAAACACTGAACTATACCTCTGACATGTTCATTCACTGTTTTCTAATACATGCATAAAAGAAACTGAAAATTGCCAGGCTTTTATTCAATTTAATTCATTCAGTTTAAGATCTGTATTTGTAGCATTGAAAGCCATTACTGTCAGATTCAAAACTAACAAAAAACCAGCTTTTAAAGAACCCCATTTATTAATAACTAGAATGGTTTATTATTACAAAACAAATTCATTGTGTTTATATAATATCTTGAACTGTATGAAATGAAACATATGCTGTAAAATCATCACTAAAGGTAATATGTCGATTTAAGTTCAGACATGAAATTTCAAACATGCAGTTGCAGTAAAATGCCCCTTTTTGGCCACATTTTACTGATTCTGTTTCTTGTTTTGCAGAACCCAGTATATTCTTTAAAAGTGATTCTAATTAACATATTGCCACAAATCTATTACACATATCTATCAATTATACATCAAGCTTTTTATTAGACCTTTAAAATTAAATTGTTTATGCACTTGCTGACCTTCTGCAAATCTGACGAAAATCGAAGCTCCATTGAATTGAAATGAAAATTTATACAAGCGATAAATGAAGACTATGCAGCAAAGCTTTTGCAATCATATCTGCAATAATAGTCTGTTCAAACTAGCGCTTGGCAAAAAAAAATCGGTTTATTCAATAACTTTTGAAATATATGTGTAACTGTATTCCTTCAGAATGTGTACCTATCTTTTTACATGTACTGACTACAACATAGCGAAGTAAATGGGTGATTTTTTTTTTCAAATGCAAATTAGTTGTATACTTTTATAGTCGTGTAATCATATTCGTTCTGAGTCGAGATATTGTGCAAGGGAGATATACAATGATACGAATCGCCGCTGAAAACTGGTTTAAGCATACACAATTTCATGTCTCTATTGAGCTTAGATGTTTTTCTAATGTTCAGGTTATTAATTGAGATTTTTTAAGTCAGGGCGTTCAGTTGGATATGCTCGTTACAACTATGCAGTTTTTTCTCTTTTGTCTTTATCCTTGCTTAACAGTCAGGACTATTTTCAATGATGACACTAGATTAAATGACTTGAAACAAGGAATGGTAACGAACAGATTTTTCGTATTCAAATATCGGTCAACCTTCCGAACGAATATTACAATACTAGTCTAGAACTGGGTTATCAACTGATCAACAAATCAAGTAGAAATCTTATGTGTTTATCATACCTAATAAGTGGCATGTATTATTTCTACTTTCGTTTACACCGGAAGAAATTCAGACATTAACAAATTAAGATTGACTAATCGTTCTCAGCGTTTGTTCATTATTTTAGATATAACATATTCGTTATCTGCCTTCATTTGCATATAACGTGCATGTATATAGGTTTTATGTATTTCTTACATAGATGTAGCCCTGACGTAAGTAAGGTTCTGTCCTGGCATTACACGTAGCCAACTTCCTATCGGACGATCGCGTGAAATACTTAAAAACGGAAGGAGGCATTGCTTGCATTTGGACAGTAGACTAACGTAAAAGCATGAACAAGATTTTCAATCAAATCAGGTGTTCTAGACAGCAAGGATGAAAAATGATATGCATCCTATTTGTTTTGTTTTCTTTACCTTTTGGTAATTTTCTTTACTTAAATACAGTTTTCGTCGATTTGATCGATATCCGAAGTATCGGTTCAAGTGCTGTCTTATGATGTTATAAACACTAATGGCCGCAGCACACATCAGGACCCATTTTAAATGTCTGTAACATACATTTTCTTGAAGAATATTGTCAGCGCTAAATAACAATCAAAAGAAAAATGGGGGTCATGCTTGATGCAAGAAAAATAATTTCATTCAAACACACAAACTGCAAAATCAGCTAAAAATGAGACCCCAAATTATATTGGTGTTGTATGCACTAACTTTCCATGAAAAACAATTGTCATGTTGTTAATTCATTATGAAAATGCTGCCTACATGTCAAGCATAGATCTGTCATGTGATTTTAGCAAAAAAAAAGATGCAAAGAAAATAAGGAAAAAAGCTTTACAGAGCAAAAAATATGAGGACTATTTGTATCCGCCTTTTTTTCTAATTAGTATTCGTATGCCAATTATATTCGGATCGCACCCACCGGAAACAAGGCGAGTTGTATCAGATTTGCATCAATTTTGTGACCATTAAAATATTCTAAAGGTAAGCAATTAATTAGCGGTATTAACTACAGATTACACTGATGTATAATCGTGGTACACAAAATACAAACTGACATGTCTGACAACCACAAAAACTGTTTTCATGCGTATTTATAATGAAAGCTGATTTTTGGCAAATTAGATACCTGAGCATTTCAGTACTTTCATTTGGCTTGTACTTATTTTTCATGATGATATATATCCGGAACAATAATATATTTATATTATTGTTTCGGATATTCAAGTAGTGAAACGGTATTCGAATGTTAATATTCGAAAATTTAAATACTCCTTGTCATTTATAAATGAAATTTAACTAAATAACCTTACTGCCAGACCTATTTTGTGATGTCAAACACTGCTTCAACCGGAAAAGGAGACGCAATGTCTAAAAATACAGTATTAATTGCCCCATTTTATCAGAAATTATATAATAACTACCCTCTGTCTAAGTTTCATTGTAAAGGAAGCGACAATTCTTTTAAAATGTAAGTGAGGTTGACCGTCGAGAGCCGAATGTAAAAAGCCGAAATCAAATTTTGTTAGGGAAATCAAGAACTCTGTACATAAAGCATAGAATCGGATAAGAGCAATATTTTGTTGAATTTTCAGAAAGTCGTTTTAAACAAAATCAAAATCCATGGGTTCCATTAAAGGCTAGTTTTTCAGGAAATCAAAAATCTCAACTCTCATAAATGCCGAGTGTTTTTCGTAACATACGAAATTCATCGTCGTATCGGCGAGATGTGATAAATGTAAGCCGGGCATTTGATAGCATATCACGTTTAGTAATACATAATTAAGTAATGATACAAATAAAAAATAAAAACATAAAGGTAAACAAATTTGCATATATAAGAACTGGTTTTCTGTTGGAATAACTTCATTCCTTTATAAATGAAAATTCCCTTTTACAACACATCTTGGGCGTCATCTCCAACTTGTCCATGTGGTGAAGAATGTCAGACTGCGGAGCATATACTTCAGAGATTTAAAAAGGCATGACCAGGTGCGAGATGCGACTTGGTCGATAGATACCTCAATCCACAGGAAACTGTATGGAGACATTCAGGATCTGCGGCAAACTACAAGTTTCATCGAGGCAACTGGTCTGACAGTGTAGTCGCGAACGAGAAGAAGAACAAGGACACATTTTTCAAATATAGTGCTCTTTAAGCTGCTGAATGTCACTTTTGTATATAATATTTCATTACAAATATATAAATTACGTGTCTATGACAGTGACTAAGTCACTATAGCTGCAGTTACTTTTTAATTTAAAAACAAAATACAAAGATGAGGAAATATTATTATCTTGGTTAAAAAGCATAACGTGATAAAATGTAAATTTGCGACAAACTAACTGTAATATTCTTACACAAATGGTTAGATCCTCCAGTTTCCACATTAATCTTTCGACTAACCAATACCATTCACTGTAAGCTGTGATTCGATGTTTTACCCTGGCGAAATGCGATGCTGTTAATACCTAGAATGAAAATTTGCATTATTTAGATAACATTTACATGGACAAGACGGTATCTGAAACAATATAATATAACATTATATTGGTAGATAGCAATATTTAAAATAAAACATAATAAGCCTTAAAGGGCTAATCAAAAATGTTGTTAAATTTCTATGAATTTGTTGAGTACATTTAAAAAGCAGATTTGTTCAATAGCATGTACTTTTCTATCTTCCCGATTTTCGTGATACCATTATTTGTTGTCTTTTTTCTAGTCATTTAATAAGCAATATTGACATTAAAAGCATTACTTAAGTATTTTCTAATATTTTTTTTCTCCAGCAATTCTTAATTTCTGAAAGGCATGAGCATGTTTTAGAGAAACTGTTTTGTGTAATTAGCTGTACATGAATATTGTCAATCTTTTATAACATGGTCTTGCTCTTGAGAATACATTTGAGCAAAACAAAAACGTTACATGTACAAAAAAGGTAAATTTTTCATATTGCGTACACCACAATTTATACTCGTTTAGGGTACTTTTTTCAACCTCTGCCCCATATGTCGTCCACATAGGACTAAAATATAACACCTAAGCATAAAAAGCGGAACATTATTATAACATTTTATATATTTTAAGTCATATTGGTGTATCAACAACATGTTTCGGAGCACGGTACAAATAACATATTAGATCTACAGTTCAGGTGACATTTTATAAGCAGACATTGCTGCTTAAAATCCAAATATTTAAGTTATGAACGATATGTTTGATAGACCATTTCAAGCAGACGTACTATCATGAGAGAACATTTACTTCTCGCACTGGTACGTATACTTCTAATCGACAAAAAGGACAGGAGTATAGTAATTCCATGCCCGTGCAATTCTGTACATATATCTAAAGTCTGATTTACAAAATCACATTGCAAACTGGAATGCAATAGTGTTTTTAGAAAATGTTAGAAATAAATGTTATTACTTTATTTTCGATGTCTGGGTAGTCATAGAAAGAAAGATATGCCAATTCAAGGTAGTGGGCTATAGCTCTCTGTGACTTGTACAGTTCCAGCAGGGCAATCGTCTGTAGCGTGTCCCTACTGCTGGAATCAACCTATTTTAAATGTAATTGACTTGTTGATATAAAATGTGTTATATAATAAAAAAACAAAAACGTACAACAAGATCAATTTAAGTTGAGTGAATAATCTAAACTAAATGCAAATACATCATGCACGCAGAAGTAAAATCAGCATGTTTCTAACAAGACATTATTTCGCTATATTGTGTATTTTTGCGTACAGCACAGTAATGGTCAAGGTTTCTCTCTCTTTAACCTGGTAGATGCGAAAACTCTATAATAAATTTAAGACACCGTTGCTAGATATAGCCTTAGAGTACTACAAGTAGTACGTATAAACATTTCAATGCAATTTTACATGTGTCGGACATGCAGTTCTGGTATAAATTTAATGTTATCAACTTAAATGTAAGTGGGCATGATGTCCCATATGTCTGGACACAACCAGACTCTTTATAAATTTTACCAGATGCATCACATCAATAACTTGACATTGTTATCAGTTTGATCAAACAATAAGAATAATAAGGAATACTTACTTGGGCTTTACTGGATGTTTCATACGATGAAAGTTCTACAGCGGCTGACTTGGATGTACTTGCGCTCGGTACATACCTCTTTAATGTGTAAATTGCCTTGGCAGGAAGATCCGGTGCATCACATTCTGTTCCAGATTCTGTTCCTAATGGTCTCATACAACTGTCTTGTTCAATTTTACAATCTTTCTCTGCATTTTTATCGATCTCAGTCTCTTTCAACGTTGTCAAGTGCCCGTCAGTGCTTGACTCGTGGTCTACTTAAAGACAATATGGAAACTATAGAGGACTTAAAGACATTCTGTAAAAAATGCACTGGTGCATTATCACTAATTGTAGAACTGAATTATTTATCTATTGTCTGCTAAACCATACAAAATATATACCGTTTGGGAAGAAACCATTTACTAATGCACTGCTACAGCTTTATTTGATGGCTTGCAATGATAATAATCACCTTATGTCTAGAAAGTTTAAACTTAATTGAATGTATTTACCATTCTTGCTTAGAAGCATCTCTTTGATTATAATGTGATTGAAATTATCATTGAACACATTGCGTTGATCAATCCAGAAATGACTAGCAACGGATTGAAGCTGTGGTAACAAGCTGTGTTCATTTTAAACTTAATTGAATGTATTTACCATTTTTGCTTAGAAGCATCTCTTTGCTTATAATGTGATTGAAATTATCATTGAACACATTGCGTTGATCAATCCAGAAATGATTAGCAACGGATTGAAGCTGTGGTAACAAGCTGTGTTCATTTATAGTTCAGAATGGATAGTTCTAAGAGAAATTCAATCTATAATTTGATATCGTTATGAAACGTACCATCAGGAGACTGATTCTCTAGAATTACAAGATATGTTATAAAAGCGAAAGAGAGTGCCCATAGCCAAACGGAAGCGTTACAATATTTTGCATAACATGAATATAGTATTTTAGGTAGCCAATATCTGGAAGTTGCATTGTCAAAAACAATTGATGCAAATTGCGAAATCCTAAAAGTCACTATTGTTTGTATGAAGCTTGATATTGAGCCTGAGAGTCAGCAGAAGAAGGGGTTCGAAAGCTACTACTATTTTAAGTAACGTGTAGTCTTTGAAGTATATTTTTAGAGTATTTCTTTATATAAATATTTGTAAAGTAAGTTTATTCTATTTATCAACAAGTAAATGAGGTATTGCCATCCAATACAAAGTCTCCTACTGGATATTGTACTATATTAACATTATGTTGTAAATATCTACAGTTGGTTTTTGCTAAAAACATCTGCTTATGAAAAGGTATTTAATGTCAATTTGAAAATATAATAATTCATCTTTAGATTTATGTGAAAACAGGAGAAAAATGTAAGAAATCATCCTATTAAAGGAAAGCAATTATACCAATATATTTTGTCTTTACAGACTCGACAGGAAAAATCAATGCTGACTTCTTCAGGTGTTACATGTACATTTACCTTTTGGTACTGCGCATGACAAGTCATCTTATTGTTGTGAATATTTTTGATAGATTATATAAATGTCCCGTAATGGATGACAGGGTAATGGACTGAACATGAAAACAATCCTGTTGACATTTGACCGTCACATGTTAGCTTGATCTTTGAGTTAGGCGCCTGAGTTTGAAAATCACGGTTGCCAAAAACATGAAAAAGTTTTGATGAATAACAGCATTATGACCTTGACCATTGTGCTATGAATATGAGTTTTGCGCAAGCTACGTTCACTAAAATCTCTATATGGTTGACTGGGAATGGACCGGGCAGGAAAACTCCTATATCAACTGCATTTCAGTAATTTCATAGCAGGCAGTTTACACATGTTTCTACATCTTGTACCAGTGATAGCATATTCTCCCCAAGAACCTGCCGTCTTCTCAACATGAATCAAAGGTGTACAACATATGCTTTAAGACACGTCTCTTCTTAAATTGGCACTTAGAACTTCCATCTCGCCTGGGGATAGACCTCACGATACATAGATCTGCGTTCACTCTCTGGAGCTATTGAGATTAGTGGTATGACTAAAAAAAGAATTTATGGCTGACATACGATGTCACCATCAACAACTGAATATTAAACATGTAAGTTTCCGTTTTATTTTCAAGAAAAAACTGGAAAAGTTAAGTCTTGCTTACTAATGAAACCAAAAGAAGAAAATGAGTGAGAATAAAGGTAGTAACAATAAATGACCTTTTGGATCGGAGATTTTTTTCTTGGCGTCTCAAGGCCATTTATTCATATAGCTGACTTAGTGAAATATCATAGGTCTCGTCTTATATATAGTCTGAAGCAAGAAATTTAATATAATCTTTAAGTTTACTAATTACATATACGAATTAAATGTACGTATGCGCATACATTCACATGTTTTTATTTTGATCTTTAAGTGTTATAAAGCTAAAAATATTCCACTTCAAGAAAAAAGTTTTATTGTATGATCTATAATATTTTTTACAATTTTGGTGTTAGTTTTTTCAGTGTTACTGATATGAAGTTTCCAGTATGGTTACTTTGAAAACTGACTATTTGTTCTATTTTAAGTTTTCTTAATCAGTCAACTGCCTTCAGCATCAGTGTGTTTCAGCATTGGCCTTAAAACGGGAAACTAAATTATTGAATTACTCTGAATTTAAAAAACGGAAAAGGCATAATTTTTTAAAAGAGATACATAGTTCAGTTCTATAAATTGGGATGAAGAGGTAAGGTGATGTAGTAATACGAGACTATTATTGGATGACTATGACGTAATATAATCGTAAATGTAGACTTAAAACAAAATATTTGTATTAAATAACGCAACATCTTCCATATCGAAAACGATTTACATAAATCATATAAAGGGAGATGATACAAAAATAATCAAGATATATAGTTCTTCATGTCTCATATTTTTTTCACAATAGCTCATATATAGTTTTGGAGTTATGGTCAAGAAAAAGAGTTTACTTAATAAAAAACTAATTAGATAGGAGAGTAAAGGTTCTTGTACACTGCACTTCTTCTCTATGTCCTCTTTCTGTTATGCATTTTGATTTAGAAAATTATGCTCTGACAGTCAAATGTGATATAAGAGAGAGTATTCAAGAAGTAATAAACGTAAAAATATCGTTCTTTTACATTACAATTTTCTGAATAGTCTGTGTAATTTGCAAAGTTTCAAAAGAAAATTAATCAAATCTTATTACCTAACGGACCAAACTGGTCATCCAACAACTCTGCAGAGCCTTTTTCAAGTGCTGGAGTTTGCTCTTTAACCTCAACACTGCTTTCAAATGATAAACGTGGTTCTTCTAAATGAGGTACTAATATCTGTTCTGCTATCTTTAGACTGCACTGGATCCTATCAAGTGTTTGCTTGCTTTTCAGTCGTTCCAAGTGCATCGTGTCTCTTGGTTTGATGGATAAACAGAGTGAATGTGTGTCCGTTGATTTTACTGCAATTTCCTCTTTCAGCATATTGTCTTCTATAGATGAAACTAAAAGAGCATAACTTAACAATTAACATTAATTTATACTTACAAAGGTGGACAGTATTTGTCTTATTGATATTATTGATATTGCAAAAATGAAAGAGACTAAGTATCCTTTACGGTGGCATTTGAGGCACTATGAAATCTTGTTTGCTAAAATCCCCAAAGATTCTTTTTTTATATATATTTTGGAGGTAGCTATGTGAACCTATACATCCTAGAAAAAGGTCGTGACAGTCTCCAAACTGATAGAAAAATACTGATCATATACAATATGACTGCAAAATGATATATAAAATGTTTTACTCGTCATCATTGTCTGTAAGAATTGAATAACATCATTCGTTCATGATTCCTTCAAGTAGAAACTAGGGTATAAAAAGCACTAAAACATTTTGTTAAAGGAGAATGCCTCTTGTTGTAAGTTTTATTCAAACACTTGTGATGGACATCTAAGTGACCTAAGACCATTCAAAAAATGAATAAGGTTATATACATTCTACATATGATAAAATGATAAAAAATAATTTCAATTAAATTTGAAACAGCTTTATAATTCATCTTATTATAAGCAATGATATATTGAATGATGTCTTACATGTTTCCTCCATTACGTCGAAAAAGGTATCCCTGTATAAGACAGGTTCGAGTTCAACGTTACTATAACTATCCAGCATTGAACATCTTTTTCCGAGATTTTCTAGAACCGGCAGTAGTCTTCCTTCAGCAAAGTCTCTAAATAGAGCTACTACAGCCGATATTGTACGGCATTGAATTTTCAGTAAAACATTTTCGTGTTTTACTTTGCTTATTTCCCATCCTCTTGACAGGAAGATCTTAAAGGTTTCATTTACTGTTTCTCGTAGCTGCTGGAAACACTCAGGTGGCAAAGTTGTGAGTAGGGTAGAGAGATCTTCATTCCCTTCTAGTGTAGCTTCAAACAACTCGACCAAAATTTCTGACAATCTAGCCTCTTTCTCTGCACCAATATTCTTTATATCGATGTAAAAGTCCACAGCTATGTAAAAAATACAATTGTCAAAAATATATATTTTTTTTAAATCATGTAATATCAAAATGTCGCAGAAACTGAATGTAACTTATCGTCTTAGAAAAATTAAAATCGTCTGTAAGGGCAAACTTAAGGCTACTCTACTATTGAAAATAAACAATTTAAATGATGATGTAGCTAGCTCGCTTTTTGTTGTGGCTGTATAATTTAGAAACAATTACTGATACTAAAAAAAACATTAGCTTTCAGTATTTGTTTAGGGAAACTGGAGTTGCAGTTATCCATCCCTTTATCGTCAAAGTTAAGCAAATAATCAAATATTCGCAAATATTAGGACTGAACTTGTCGTTTCTAGTTATCTAAAAGTTATTTTTATTAAAATCTTTCGTTCACCACTATTCCAGTGTTAGACGGTAGCTGACTATATACTTATGTTTTTATGTCTTTCTTGTCATCTATCGTTGTATAAGTTTATTTACCAGAGTACAATAATTTCCTTTCAAAAACTGAGCAAATTTAAATTTCTAGAAAAGAAACATGAGCAAAAGCATGTAACGCCATACACCAATATGAATTACACTTTAATGGTATAAGTCCAATGCGGGGTCAAACACTGTAACCTAAAGGAACCAAGACTCTTCATTATGCATTTTCGTTGTTTTTGTCGTGATTTAGAATCAAATTTGCACAATTCAGGTTATATCATTTTTATTTTAGTTTGTATGGTAGCGTAAGTCCCAGATTCCTAAGAACATTGTCTCAGGCACAGACGGAAAATGGGACATAAGTCAGTTGGATGATAATGAAACTTCAAGACCAATTCGGTAAGTGGCAAGTGATTCATTGTCAGCGACCTTTAACCACTGGGTCACAAGGGTCCCTTTCTTATGCATAATAATATCAAAACCAAGACCTGTATTATATTACACGTATAAAGGTAAACATATTTTAGATCTCTAGATTCTTCTCAAAACATATATTCAAATTAGCAGTTGCATGACGAAAAGCAATCGTAAAGTGAAAACAGTACTAAGGGCAATGCCATTATTCTACTACTTGCAACGGAAAGATGAGCTAATATATGCATAGCCAAACTCAAGTACTTGATCAATTCGAATTTGTTTTGCTTGATCTTTTACATCCATGTGTGACTGTCATTGCTAATCGCCAATTTTAAGGGGAGGATACTTTTGAAACGCTCTTCACCTCCTACATTATTGTACCAAGACCAAGTAACCCTATTCTTTTCAATTGCATTGAAGATACTGTTTTATATGTTTCCGAGAAGACAAACAAAATAACTGAAGTATTTACAATGATGTCCTTCACTACTCGCTTGTTGTGGCTATGATAAAGTCAATGAAAGAGAAAACAAAAATGTGAAAATAATATGTAACTTGCGATGCATATTTTGTAAATGGGTAGGAAATGCGTCGGTTGTATTTAAGGTTCATGGTTTGTGTTTGCGTTCTCCTTAAGAAGAACGTTTTGTTACACTAAGTTTTAGAATATTTGATCACTCTTTTCTAAACAGATGCAGAAACTACATTTTATAAATTGCATTTCATCGAAACATTTACCTACATTTTGATAAACTATCGATACTAATGCATGCTATATTTTGAATAGAGACACTTTCATATTAAAATTTCAGTTACCTGGTAGCCTCACTGAAGATGAATAATTTGGATCTGCTCGCATAACAACGGAAGAATCCAGTTTGTGTTCAATCCTCTCAGCTGCTTCAAGCAATCGACTCTCGGCTATTGATAAAAACAGCATTTAAATATCAATTAAGTTGAAAAAATACATGTTTAGATACCGAAAGTTAACATCAAAGTTGACAATGTAGGCTATATCAAATAAAAAACTCTTATAGCACCCTCGCTTCACACACACACACAAATAGAGTTTATCGGTAAATGGTATTTGTTTTTCATGTCAACAGGGTGATTATCATAAGGATTTCGTCCATGAATGGATATTTCTAAGGGAATAAAATAATTACCCAACTTAACATTACGGATATTGTTATGATTTAAGCTGAAAACAAAAACTACACACATAATTCTGGCCTTGGTAAAGAAGTATCTGAAGTTAGCCAGTTTGACTAAGACAATGGTAAACTGTGTCACGCTGGCAAATTCTGTTTTTTTTTTGCGATTTTGTTTTTAAATTGGATAATTGGAATTTGATAAGAAAACTTGTACAAAGTTTCTATGGCAATAACTTACCTGTAATGTTTCTATTCAGTTTAAATATCTGTCCATTGCCTGTTGTATTATGTAGTTAATCTACTTATTTTTTTATTTATGAAACAAAAAGTGTTTTATGTTTGATTATGACATACACAAAGATACTCATGTAAGTTATTAAAACATGTTGTTGTATTTGCTAACGTTCGCATGTGAAACTAATTTCAAATGCAGTGAGAATTGCATTTGTTCGAAATGCTATGACCTCAAATTCACAACAGTATATACCCTATCAATAGTTTTTGACAATAAATAAAATAAATACATTTTTAAATGTTTCATTTTTATAGCCACCCACAGTCTGTTTAGTTCTTCCTGCACAAATACATTTGAAATTGGGGATTCATTACATTCGATGTATGAATTATGCCACGGAGAAAAAGTAATAACTTATGGATATCTGCAGTTTTTAAAGAAAATAGTTGTCTCTTTTCATAGTCCTATTTCTCATTCAGAGACATACTTCTCGTGGACAGAAATGCAAGTCCAAAAACTTTGCGTCTAGCGCATATCACATGAACACAAAATTACTGTTATAATATGTTTTCATTAATTGCTCAAAGTTGAAATTTAACATTTCATATGAAAAATAAGGGGAAAAAGGTCTAAATAGGTCATTTTATAATCCTCCGAAATTATAGTTATCTTTCGAAGAAACTGCCTACTTACCGTCACTAATCGTATCTAATTTCTCTCTAATGTCTCTCTCCATAGAGTAGAAAATATGCATTGTCCTCACAGTTTCAACGAGTGACAAAGGTCCTTCTTTCATTTCATTTATAATGTCTGTTACTTCTTCGGTGATTATTGGATTATCTACCTTTTGTAAAATTCTGGTTGTGATAATTTCGATTGTTTCAACATCATTCTTAAACTTATCATCGTCAATATTTGGTTCGTGCGCATGGCATAGCTCATTTCGAACATTGCGAAACTGTTTAACATCCAGACTTTCTATTGTGCTAAGCTGGCAATAGTGCACGAGAACGTGACAGAGGAGTGACAAATCCCATTTCTTAACGTCTGTTGCGCCAGTCGCAGGGAATAACACTCTGTACTTTTCTTTGGAAAGTTTAGATTTTTGTATATCTCTCTGTTTAGTCTTCAGAAAGTCGTCAAGTGACCAAGGAGAAGTTGGATCTGGACTTAGGTCCTTGACTCGTTTTTCAAGAAAAGCCCAATTTGTTTTTGTTCCAGCTTTTATTAGCATGCAGGAAAGTCTACAATGTTTTTCTGTGCCGGAGGTCGACATAATTTCACTGAAAAATATATACTCGAATAATTCGGAAGGTAATTTCGTTTTAATGTTAACTGAACACGTGTATCATCAAACGCTTTTCTATGTTGTATCGTACAATACACAATTATCACCAAAGGCTTAATGATCCGAGTGGTCGCTTTGCTTCATTAAATAGCCTATTGTGATCCATAGTTTGATATTGATGTATTAAATTCACATTATTTTTTCTAATATTTTTCTTCTTAATGAAATATTGCCAGACAATATAAGGTTTCCATAACCCTATCCTTAAGTCAGTATATTGTTTTTCATCGTTCATATACTTTCTTTATCAGAAATTTACTTCTCTTGAATGAATCACAATGCAAATCATGACAAAATGGAATTGACTTGTTGTTAGATTCCTGTTATCTATTATAAAAATTATCAGCTTTGCATTTTGTTTCAAAGGATGACCCCAAAAGACCTAACGACACTAAATGTCTTCAAATATTACGCGAGATTTTTAAATCCTATTATACGAAATAACTTCAGACTTCGCCTATGTAAACATTTTATTATCAGCGACCAAAGCTGTTGCCTTCGTCATACATTTCTTAATCCAAGTGCGCATGCGTTCTACAGATATACACTGAATCGGAAATTAGAGGGGAGGCCCACCTATGTGGTTAGTTGTTATAGTTAGTGAATTATGAATAAATAATTAAATATGGGTTAAGCCTATACCATGAGATATGTTTTATATGAAGTGCATTGAATAAAGAATAAAATGCCTAAACATGATTAAATAACATGACTACGGAAGACGACAACAAACTGAATATGATAATACGATTACGGATTACAATACGGGATATACATACATTCGTAACATAAACATATAGAAACATAAACTACGGGCAGTGTAAGCTCGACACTGCGAAACACGTATGAATTATAATATGTCGTAAAAACGTCTTGTAATTTCCAAAGAAAAAATACAAACTGGCAGAAAACAAGATCTGTATTATATATTTTGGATAATTACGACTCTGTACCATTCAAGTCCTCTAATTTATTTGACTAGTATTCATTATTTTTATAACTAGTTTAAATAAAAAGACCTGAAAATTAGAAAAACGAGCCTTCTTACACTTACAATTGCAAAATACTGATAATGACATAATTTCGTTATACATTCAAAATATTTTATTACTCTCTTTGGGCAGATCTATCACAAAATTATGTAAATGCAACGCGGCTACCCAACGTCCATTAATAAAATAGACGTAATGACGATTCAAAGGAGTACACGACGAAAGATTATTAATTTGAAATATCTTCTGTAGAGTAACGGTGTTTCCCTTTTGAAAAATACGTTTCGTACATGGGGATATATGATAAATAGGATAATTGTCACATATCCTTCAACTGGAATGTTGTTTTCCAAAGTTTTTGTTTGTTTGTTTGTGTTGGGGTTAACGCCGTTTTTCAACAGTATTTCAGTCATGTAAAGGCGGGTAGTTAACCTAACCAGTGTTCCTGGATTCTTTACCAGTACAAACCTGTTCTCCGCAAGTAACTGCCAACTTCCCCACATGAATTAACAGAGGTGGAGGACTATTGATTGCAGACACAATGTCGTTTATCAAATAGTCACGGAGAACATACGCCCCGCCCGAGGATCGAACTCGCGACCCAACGATCCGTAGACCGACGCTCTACCTACTGAGCTAAGCGGGCGGGTTTTTTCCAAAGTTAACCAAACGGGATCGCAAGTTAACCAAACGTGATCGCACTCGGCACTTGCCCGCCGCGGGTGATCAAGGTCCACCCGTGACAAACACAACATCCAAGATAATAAACCGTTACCAATGTAACCTTTTTTCAACGAGCATGAACAAAAAGATGAAAGGACATTATGACATTGATACACTTCATTGTACGTCTTGAAATACAGCCATTTAAAAACTGCAGAAGGTTTATTAAAAAGAATGTGAAATCATTTAAAAATCCTTGAATAAGCTATTTAAAAGAAATTTGTTACAGGCGTTGCCTACAGAGTAAACGATTACAAAAAGAACCAGTAGGCATCAGGAAATTGATGCTATATTTCCTAAATATGATTTAAAACTTAATTAATTGCAGATTATGTTACGGAAACACATGAAGATCAGTTGAATTTACTAATTTTTACAATTACAATTGAAAGCGTGTGTAACGCTTTACGTGAGGTAAACTGCCTTAAATATAAATATCTATATTTAACGCATTAACATGTAATCTTCCCTAGCGATATTGATAAAGATGGCGGAACAGCTTTTATTGCCTTTGCACTAGGGTATTTCTTTCGATCAGGCATTTTTAAGATACTTTAGAAACAAAATCTCATTTTATAATGTTCATAATGATCATAATATGACCAAACTTCAATTTTGAACAAAGATCATTCTTAGCCTGTAAATTATTTTCCAGTATTCTGTTATTTGATTATTGAAAATCCTACATATGTTCATAAGTCGTACATTGAAGATAGGTCTTGATTCTTTAGATGGAAATAAGCTCTGTTTCAAACTGATATCAAACACAAAATTTCATCTATTTTATAGGTCAGTGTTTTCACCTTTGGGTTCTCTTAACTATTTTATTAAAAACATAGCTACCGTCATATGCTTTATTTTTCAAAGAAAAAATGTGTTTCTTTGCACAGAAGTTAATGTTTAATATCATTGTTTTGCAAATTTCTCGAACTGTGCCTTATCTGAACTGCCTTATAAAAAGTTGACGATTTCTTCTGTTTTTTGAATATCTTAAGATTGTAAATGTCCAAAATCGAGGTTCATAATATATATCAATGTCACATGCTGCCAGAAAAGTAACACATTCACAGACGACGTGTATTCAATCATTCGCCAATACAAAAAACAATACCAGCCTCATCGTCATTAGTACGTTGACGGTTGGCATCAATTCTTTCTCATTGAATGTACATTATTAAACCTATGAAATAAGGCACTGCCTCATTCAGGAATTGATTCAACTTCAGCTTATCCATAAGATTTGAAAAGTACTGGAAACACAGAAGGATTTATTTTTAATTCGGAAGTAAATATCTTATTCGGTATATCGCATGTTACTGTAGAGGGATAGATTTATGTATATTTTTTATTACAAACAATACTGCCCATATTTGTACTGATGTGTATTATGTTGCGGCTCGGACAAATTATGTGGACGCTTATTATGCACAAGGAAAATGTGTATTCTTCTAAAAAATCCGAAGTCAGACTCTCTGTGCGCGTGCCGGAAGGACATATTTTTAATTTGATAGTTATATTTCATTCGGTATATCGATGAAAATCGATAGGACTGATTCCCTATTAAACCTGATCCTAAGCTTTAGTCAGCATGTTGTACGATCAATATGTTCGTACATGCAATAGGGGCGATTTTATGTTGGTGTTACGTTGACCTAACGCATCAATTTTCACAAACGCGTACTATGAGTAATAAAACATTTGTGTATACAAACAATTAAAGACTGGTTTAAAATATCTAAATAACATTGCCTGTAATATAACTTTTGAAGTTAACCTGCCTACTGCAAAAGTTGTATGTGAAAATATTTGGAAACAGTTGTACTTTATAATCATGTTCATTTAATATAAAAATGAAACTAAAATGTTGACACGTAAAAAGTTATTCAACCCTAGTCCTTAATTCAGCTTTAAATTTGCTGTCAGCATATATGAAAAAAAATAAGTGCACGGTCACCATAGTTATTTTTAATGAAATGAATGAATTTGTAAATTTACAAATGATAGAAGTTTCATAAACATTGCATTGATGATTTTTCTGTACACAAAAATGTAATCAACGGTGTATTGTGACTTATCATTAGTCTCCCATTATGGAACGTGGACAAGGGTCAGTTGCAAACAAATTAGGCTTCACGACCCTATCTTTTAATGACCGCAATATCTTAGAATACATTCATGCGTTCATAGAATCGTTGATTTACTGCAGAAATAAAAATGATCTCAACATGCAAAAGTAACTGACTTCATGTACAGTTGTAAAAGACAGAATAACTTTAGAATATTACTTTGGAATTGTTATTAATAAACCTTACCTGCTGCTGATATGGTCACTGAGCTAGAGACACAACGTAATTCCTCTTCAACATTCGAAACAGTCAAATAACGCGTTCATATTTAAATAAGGACACTGTAAGAACTTTGATCTACGTAGTTATCTTATGACCCAGATAGATACACGTACAACCGTACACACATATACTCGGATTTATTTTAGGATACAAAACTTATCTAAGATCGACTACAAAATAATCCTTTTAAAGACATACGAATTATGAAGGTTGAGATTGAAACAGTTGTTTAAAGTCATCTCTGGATTTCATATTTTTTAAACTGATAATTTTTGACAACAGAGAAGACCTCATCAAACGATCATTTAAAGAACAAGGAAGATTCTCTAGTTCCAAAACCGCAGCCTCCGAAAACCGCAACTTAATGTACGTGAACGTACACACACACGAACGGACGCACGCACACGCACACACACACACGCACGCACGCACGCACACGCACACGCACACGCACACACACACACACACGCACACACACACACACACAAGCAGACATACCCCCGTTCGCATGCACGCACAGAGACAGAGAGAGAGAGAGAAAGAGAGAGATGTTTAATTTGTGAAGAAAAAGCATTATCCATATAAAACATTAATAAATTGGTCATTAAAATAGTAGCTGCATTATATGAATATAGCGATGTGATAGTTGCTTGTTTGTCAGATAAAATAACTATTATCTTGCACCTTATTGTTTGCGTTCTCCTTCCGTTATCATTTGTATAGTGTATAACTGTATTCATTCGTCAAAACGACACCTCACTGATAGCAGACGGTTCAATTACAGTGTTATATTTTGAACTTCAAACTGTACTTGCATAGGAAAGAGTATTGATATACACACCAAATTGATTTTCTGTTTTAAACTTTGAACTTTAAACGTAGCGAACTTAGCTTAAAATCAGAAAAAGCTCATAACACTAATGTAACAAAGCTGCCTAAAATAAAAGTTATAATATGCTTGTCTCAAACCACGCGAATAGAATGACCTCGTGTTAACGTGCAGTGACGTCAGTGTTTTTGTTGCGACCAAGAAAGAGCGCTACTATATTTCATCTACTGTTTTAGATTAAGGACATATTAGAATCGAAATAATTTATAGCAAATCCGTGTTTAACAGTAATTATACACTCGAGCGGTAATACGTCGTAAAAATAATTTCACTCGGGCTGCGGTCTCGTAGAATTATTACGCCCGACGTATAACCGCCCATCGTGCATAAATAGTGTAAAACATTTTTTTCGCTTTAAATTATTTCATTAATCATGAAGTTTTCTTTCCCTTTGTAACAGTGCAATAATGAAATTATGGCGATTCTACATTGCTACTGCAAATCGAGTAATTTTTACGTAACCTTTATTTCGCGTTCTGTTAGACAACAAACCATTATTAATGTATTCATATTGAATGTTAAGATTTTTGAGTAAAAACGAGTAAAAGCAAAACCATTGTGACTATTACTTAATGTACATTACCTTGCAAATATATATATTTAATTTTGTGTAAGACTTAAAATAACAATTTCGATTAAAATATTTCCTAACAAGTCTGAACATTCATAAATGTATATGTCTATTGCAAAATATACACCACAATTGTAAAAAAAAAAAACGTTTCTAGATAGATTCGTTAAACAGATATATAAAAGATTAATAAGATGTAGGATGCAGCTAGATATATATTATTAAATAAATTCCTTTATGCGAAAACCTTTTACTGCGTAAACAACGCATTTTATATTATACACTTGCTGAAGGGCTTGCCGGTCAATAGTCAATGCTATTGTCCGAGGTCTCAAAGCAAGGCAATTAGTAGGTGTTTATTACAAGACAGCAGGTTCCTTTTTTTCAATTTTTGACCCCTTATTCCGGTAAACATGTGTTGAATATACATTTGCATTTCTTCCCGGTTTTCGTCTCCTCTTGTCTTTGTTTGATGCTGTTAAAAGGAATTTATATTAATTATCTGCATTATCGATATTTTCTCTGCTGTACGTGTCAAATAAATCTATGACAAAATTCCATTCCTGAAGATAAGAATGGAAACAAGCAATTAAAAAAATAAGAAATTCTTTAATAAAGAAAAATAAAAAAGAGATTCGCCCTACTTACCACGAAGGCGAAAACACGAAAAGACGATGGCAGATCGAGGGCGAAATCGCGAAAACACGATATTAACAGCGCGAAAACACGATATTTTTTGCATCGTGTTTTCGCACTGTAGCTTCGTGTTTTCGCGTCAAAGTATCGCGTTTTCTTGTAAAAATATCGTGTTTTCGCGATTTAGCCCTTAGGACGACAACGCGAAACTGCGATGACCCCAACGGAACACCGTAATAAAGTGACAGTACTTCGAATGAAGAACAGTGAAACATCGCTAGAGCACCCGTGTTTATGTGGTATCTGGTCGCTCGAAAACCTCGATAACTGGAGCATTTGGCATTCCACAACACATAAAGTAGTAACTTCGTTCGTCCAAAAGTAAAACAATTATGGGCTAAACTTGAAAAACAACAAAGACTAAATCGAGTTAGAAGGCGGTTTGCTACTTTACATTAATTCGTATTGTAACAGCATAAACACAGTACTAATTACATTAAAATCAAGTATAACTGATTTGGAAAGCATAGTAGTAAATCAATGTCATTTCCATATTACACTGTTCTGCACAGTATACCATAATAGCTTAAATGTTCACAACATTATGCACCTTTCAATGTAAAGTTCTATTATGCATCGCATAGTTCGCACAGTTCATTTTTTCATCTCATCATTTTATAGATCTTAAGAAGCGCCATATAATATTCATCACAATATGCGTTATCAACAAACACAGACATTCATTTATTATAATATATCATTTATGAGTCATTCTATATTTTCGAAATATTTTCTGTCCGAGGAATAATTCTCAAAGCAGTTTAAGTATTATATGACATTGGAATCTTCTTTGTGTGAAAATATGTGACTAATTTAGTATATTGATGCACTTTTGTGTACCTTATTAATGTTATTAACATAACTTTTTGTACGTTTAAGTATGTAAAATTGACATTTTTCACTGCCCCAGGTAATGTTTTAGATGTTTGAAGTAAAATTTAAATAAAAAAATGCAAAGTTCAATATCTAAAAACACTACCCTCAACATTTATTTGACACTTGGTCTGAATGCTAGTGGAAATTCGGGAAAAGTTCATCACTTCATTTGATTCCAAGGTTTGTACTTTTATGTCCCTCATGTAACAGAAAGCTGTTCAATCAAAATAACAGCTGATCCCTCTGTTATATTATATATGCATTGCCGCCATTTGGAAGAGTATTATTTTTCAAGATAACATTTGAGGTACCACGGCGGACATTAGTTTTTCTTTATCGAGGAAATACCATTTGAAAATTGGTAAGTAGATGTCAATATTTTTCTGTCTCTCATGTAAGAGTAATAATTCATTACAATGAAAAACATGCGAGGCTTCATTACTGTAAGGTAAGTGTTTCAAAAGCGACAATTCCAAAAATAACACTTCGGGCATCCCTAAGGGATCCATTATTATTTTCAATATGCAGATACGCAAAATAATTCACTCCTGTAACAGTTACTCATAAAACGGCCATTTTTATAATAATAAAGACGCAAACTGGTACAGGAATGAAATTATTTGCAAAATAGCGAATAAAATGAAACTATATGAAGAGTAGATCTAGTTAACTTCAAACATTGTTTCAATTACTTCATAATCCAAATAAAATACATCAGCAAGCATAGCGCTATAATATTTTTAATTCTCTCGCGGTATATTTAGTTTTGTCGTTACAGGAGAGACATGTTGTGTGACAGCAAAGACAACTGTTTATATTTTAACTGATATACACCTTAATAACATATATATAAATTGTATTTGAGTATGAGTTGCGTCCTTACAAGATTACTGTTAAATTTCATTTTAACAATAGGGAGTCTGCTATTTAAAATGTACTTTTAAGAAAGCTGTAACAGGAGAGACATCCAAAGCAATAACAGGAAAGACGTAAATATAAATAATATAGCACTGAGTATATCTGAAACAAACTGAATTAACAATATGATAACCAGTGAATATCTGTACTATTTCAAAATTTGAATCAGAAAAGTTATACTTACATGCATGGAAACAATCAGGGTTTTACGTAATTGTTACAGGAGAGACAACAATATGTTATGTGAATGACAATTTGCATTTATAGTTTGAGTGCATACCTGAATAGATACTCACATTTTTTGTATTTCGTTTAAATCCACAACATTGACAACAGTACTGAAGAAATGAGCATGCATATCCCATTAAACCTGGACAAATAATATAAGGGACAGACAGGCATACAGATGAATGATTGAAACAAGTGGTCTTTTAAGGTTACTTGCAGTCTAGAAATGATCTAATTTGCTAAATTAACGTCAAAAAGCTAACTCATTTATATAATTTTAAAAGGAGACGACACGTCGGCAAATGACTGATTAGTAGCACACGCGTCAGTAGAGCTTGAAGATCAAAACCCATAGATATTACAGGTCAAACAGTAGTTGCAGAAATGCAAGAAGATACAGTACCTGTGGTTACGGACAAAACAAAAGCGATGCATAAACAAGCAGTGATAATTACGATCAAAATTAGACAATCTTGACAGAAAAATCTGTTAGAGAACACACAGTAGTTCTGAAGTAGGTGGCAGATGAACAGATTAAAATACCTGTAGATCACTAACAAACACTGTGGACACTTAAACTTGAAATGTACGAAGAACCCGAACACAAGACTTAAAAGATGTACAATAAGTAGAGAGATGACAAATATACATTGTACATGCATATTAAAAAACTGTAAATCAGATACCAGAGTTTACACAACACATGGATGGGCTAGCAGAGAGTGGTGTCAGATACACGAGAAATTCCAGGAAGTATAAAACCAAAACCGTTAACAGATGAACCAGAAATAATAAATGAAACAATTGCATCTGATGTTATAGATCCAAATGATATGAAAGGTAGTTGTAACACATGCCTGAAGAACTATAGCCTGCAGAATAACATGGGGAAAAAAGAACAACATAACACGGTTTGACGGAAGAAGGCAAAACGTTGAAATAGTACACACATCAAGAGAAAAACAAGACGCTGAATTTGAACATATCCAAAGTATATAAATCACCGTTATTCCAGACTTAAGGTCGTGTGATGGATATGTTATGGCAAAGTATGATAAAAGACCTTATGTGTATTTGAAGAAGCCTGTGAAACATCATATGAACAAAGCTTTGAAATCAAACAACAAAATGTTCACTTAGCTTCAGATGATGGAAGATTTATAAAGGAAACATACTTAGAATGAATAGCACACATTAATTATAAAACAGATGAAAACTATTTGAGTTATCTTCCATACACCATCATGAAAAGGTAAAAAGTAAATATATAAGCAGTATATGGTGATTGTTAGGACAGCGTATTGAGCTGGTTATTCCATTTTCTTTCTTGTGCGTTAAAAAGAAGATTAATCGTACTTAAACATTTAATGCTATCTCACTGGACACATGATATTGATTCAGCGTTGATAAAAAGTTGATACTTGATTACCTGTCAGCAACGTTGAATCATTCAGGTGTTTCGACCGCCATAAGTACTTGCTCGGCAGTCTAAAGGTAACGCTTCGAATGTCAATTTAAAGGTCAATCGTTCCTATCATGGTCAGAGTACTTGAACTGTCTGAGATGTTCTTGAGTGTCTCCAACCTAACTAAGAGTCCAGTAAACTGGTTCTTCCCAGGAGAAACGGATTTGCGTGTATCAGTGCTATTAAAGAACTAAACGGGCTAGGCTATGTTAGCCAGATTTCTCACTGTCTCTCGTTTTATCTCGCTCTGTGTCTGTACTAGTAGAGGATACGAAATTGTCGTGGTGGGTGGCTATCTTTGTATGTGAAGTATATTTAGACGTGTTTATCTTGAAAAGGGCGCTATGTAAATCTGGTATGATATAATGGTAATAATATGTCACTAGTGTTACAATAAATAATATGTCATCTTGTTATCATTCCAGTAAAATAATTATGATTAATTAAATTACAGTTTTACAAGATAAGTATATTTTTTTACAGTGAATGTCGTTTCAACCTGATATATATTGTTTTTCTGTTACAATAGAATGGCGTTGAACATACTTCTCCATATTTTTTCACTACTGTTACATAACAATATATATGGAAGAGTTATATTAAATGTTTTACATACATGGTCATAGATTTTGTTTGTTATGTTTTACAGAATGTTTATATCTTTCAAAACTAATCAAAATATTGTTTGACTTTCTAAAAAAGAACGTTTTGTCTAGCTTTTCTTGTCAAATTTCTCTCCTGTAACAGAGAATGTCATTGGCGTAACACATAATTATTGCAGTTATGAAAAACAAGTGATTGTAAACCTTTTTAAAAAAAACATTTTCGCTATATTCAGTACGGGACATGTTTCGCATTTGTTGAGCAATTATTCTGATTTTATGTTCAATAAACATAATAACTGTTCTTAGTTTTCTGTTTAAATGTCACTGCCATAACAAAAGGTTTCCTTCCTGATACACGCATGCCCCTACTGTTACATTGTATATATCTTCGGTTATAATTTCCACTGTTATCTTCCAATCCCTATAACCTATGGAACGTCAGAGATTTCCTTTCACAAGAACACTGGTTGAAATTTGATCCATTGAGCGAATTAAATGTACAATTAACATTTTAACTATGAAATAAATTAGTTTTTAAAAATATCACCTGAAATACAGCGCAATTTTGTTTTGTGATACATATAGGACGTAGATGTTACTTTTGTCTAATTGAGCTGGTTATTCCATTTTCTTTCTTGTGCGTTAAAAAGAAGATTAATCGTACTTAAACATTTAATGCTATCTCACTGGACACATGATATTGATCAAAATTTATTAATTTTATAGACTACATCATCGAGTTTTCATTTTTATTAATGAACGCTGTATAAACTGATTAATTCTCGTAATCATTCATGCATTTACTAATCATGAGTTTCATTTCTGTCAGAATAATTTGTTTATTTGATATATATTGCTAACGTAACAAATAAGCACATATATTGATTGACTTTCTTTTCATGCTATCATTGTTTTAATCATATGATTGCTTTATAGGATTTTGGTCATTATGAATTATTTGGACTTATCATGGTGGTAGCTTGATTCCCGCATCACACAATATGTTATATACATGTGACAGGATGGACGTACCGGGTACAATAACTAAAAGAACAAATCAACACCCATTACAATATTTACAAATTTAATTACAGAAAATGATTATTTACAATGTATAAATAAAAAGTGATAAAAAAAGCTTATTGTAAGAAAGAATGAACCAAAAATATCTTAGCCCAGTATCTCTTTTTAACGGATATAAAGTCTTAACACTAACAGTTCCGTTTTAACATAATGTGACACATGTGTTTCCGTTAACTTCGAACTTTAAGTAGCACCAAAATAAACAACATATCTTCAAGTCAAGTCCCTCTAAACCGTGAAAACGTTTACTACGTTTTGGCTCCCTATGATGGAAGGTGTTTGCATTCCTGAGCTGTTTCCGATGTTGTAAAAGTCATCGTCTTTGCGGGTTACAGCACAACCATGGGACGAAAGCTCTGCGCTGGGAAAAAAACATCCAGGAGAGTGAAAACAAATTAACCGCGGATATTGTACTTCCGGGTCATGACATCATCACCAGGTAAAAGTCGTCTAGTGGAAGAAGCTAAAATATATTACATATGGTAAGCACCATAGCAAAAAAAAAAAAAATGTCTAAAGTTAAAGTATGAAAAAGATATGAATAGTTTATGATGAAAAATTATAGATAAGGAAAATGATAAACTGCAGCTTTTATTTGCAACTACAAAATTCAATGCAATTTAAACGTTATACAATAGCTGGTATCAATATAGTATCAACTACCCTACAACAAAACGGACATTGTATGTATATAACCACGAAATGTTTGACATAATATTATGTTTATGACAAAGAGTACTTTACAATTATCATGTTACAAAAATTTCAGTACAAATCTTACAGCCAATAAAAACGAAACATTTTAGATACCTCTTTCGAAATAATTTACAAAAGTCTGAAAATTCAATAAATTAGTTGGACAAACCGAAACTAGCTAATCTCTTGCTGACAGTGAATGTTGCAAAAGTATGCAGAATGAACAAAACTTTACTAAATAAAAATCGTTATTCAAAAATTATACAGAAATCTAACAAATAAATTTCTTACCTCGATCGAGCAAAATTTCTACCAAGAAAAATTAATTTGACGTAAATTCGTCTAATATTAGACGATAACAAAAAAAGGCTGAGAATCGGAAAGTTGAGGCAGAGACATATAGGGTTTGGTTATCTACTGTAACAATAGGAAAGTTCAAGCTTATAAGTAAGGTTCAGCGTTATTGGCTCAGTACAGCCAAAGCATCGGAGTTATACTTATATGAAAGTTAAATGCTATATGTGATAGCAAATAGGCGCTGAGCATCAAGGAGTCAGGGCAAACATGTTAAGTTGCAGCTTCAATGTTGTTGATTCAAAAACATAGTCCGTCGGGAACTTCAACAACAGGACCGGTCGAGTATGGTATCTCCAGCCTATAAAAGTACGAGCTGATTATCATTAGCTGAAGGTTGTTAGTTTGAAACATTGAGTGATTAGTCTGATCCCTGAAATTTGAAATCATTTACGAATCTTTGGTACACAAATCATTTAGGCGAGATGGCCTCACCAGCTCTACGTTTTGACAATCTATACTACATAGTTTGTCAGATAGTCAGAGACATTGTCACCTTAGCGATTGGACCCATTTCATTGCTCAAAATACTAAAGGCATAGGCATTTCCCTTGGTCATATAACACGTATCCTGACACTTTCTCAGTTTGAAAGAAACTGTTAACCTGACTACGTGCTGTTATGGTAACCAATCGCTACTTTACATTTACGTTCATGTTACATATCCACGATATTTAAGAAAATGTAAGATATGAAGTAGCTTTGTTTTTTGTTTTGTTTTTTGTTGGGTCATATGGCAATTTTTTCTCAGCCTTTGGCGGTAAATGAAGATCACAATTGACAATCTAAGCATTAGTTCAGGCATGTGTGGGCAGCTGGTAAACTACTCCAGACCGTAACAAACTGGATGGCTTTTTCACATGATGAATTGTACACCCCAAGCAAGGTTTTGAACCTACATTGGTGAGAGCAAATGACCTTATCCACCCGGCCACCACGGAGGCTCAACATATGAAGCAGAGTTCAATAGGAGAAATGTTATGCTGTAACATCTGTCATTAACGCATAGCCTTACAGTCTGAGAGAAAAATCAAACAACACCAACTCATAGAAAGGAAGGGTTGTTCCACATGAAACTGGAACAGCATGTAAAACATGTATATTACTCTAAAAACTGATGATATACATTGAATACCGAAAAAGGACGGCATAAAGGGGTCACACTTTCGGACAGTTCAGTGTCTTTGAAAGCTCTACATTTCAAAAGAAATGTTACATACTAGTTTTTTTTCAGATGCACTGGCAATAATGTCCTAGAACTGAAATTTCACATTACTGGGTGGAACGTATAGTTTTCACCAATTGTTTATTTCCTGATTTTTTACAAATGACATTCATTTTCATAGGAATTTATTTTTGCAGGATAGTTTAACTATCTTCTTTACGAGATAGTGCGGCAGAACATGAAATGGTCAGGTAGATTGTTGGCAATTTAAAAGAGAATGTTCGTTTATCAAAGATTTCTGTGTTTTGATGAGATACTCCTAAAACTTCAGTATATACTTACACTGTTTGGGGTTTTGATCTCAGAGACAGTGTATTCTGGGATCATCGATATTGTATCATTGAAATTGCTTTTTAATATAACATGACATTAATGTTTCCCATTTTCCCATTACAAGAATTTGTTTCATACGCTTCCAAGGATATGTAAAACAACCGAAAAGTATAAGAGAACATATAACACCAAATACACATGTTCTGAACGCCTTTGCAGAGAGCAGGTCAACAGGAGAAACACAATCAAGTGTCTGACGAAAACAACCAGACGACAAGCAGCTTAGTAATCCACCTTTCCCATCAGACACAATTAAATCATGTCATAATGATATGTTAATATGAATATGATATATAGGATGTTCGAAGTTTTAAATTAATTACCTCATAAACCTATATCGATATTTCGTCAAATCTGTACCAGCTTTGCCCTAGAAATTATAGCCCCATCTTATGATGTAATTACAGTGCAAACTGCTACCGCACATATATGTATTAGATTGAAATATTATGCACGGTTATTGCACATTGTTACAGATCATTAATAAAGACTGAAAAACTCAAATAATGCTAAAAAACGACAGACTCGGAAATCAGCTCAATGAGCCGAACTTGCACGCGAACAGAACAACGCACCCAGCATATACATACACACGTGTTCATTACATGGTACTGATTACGGATCTAGTTCATACTTGTTAGCATATTATCTCGGAATAATTTAATAACGACTTCATCGTAGAAATGTTGGAATAAAATATTAGATACGAGGTTAGGCAACTCTGTATCTCTTTCAATCAATATTTCCAACTTGGTTTATATGAATGACCATGTAAACTTAACTATAAAACCCGTTGATCAGAATAAGTGCACGCACTAAATCCAGCTATTTTTCTTCCAAAATCGTTTCATAGACGAAGGTGGGTTTATCTGTGAAAGATAAGCATAGAATAAAATATTCTTTAACATTGTTCTGTACAATACGGGAATTATTTTACCTCGTCCCCATCAGAAGCATGTTTTTTTTTTTTTTTTTTTTTTTTTTTTTTTGTTTTGTTTTTTTTAAGCAAACATGTTTGAATATATCGCCGTTTTGTACGGAAAGATGTTTAATAACATGATATTATATGCGACAAGACTGGACATTATAAATGACATTCATGTACCTAGTTTATACCTAGCTGTCTCGAATATATTCCGAATATAATGGATCTCTTGGCTGTTTCCTTGCACCGGACTGGGCTCTCGGGTATTGCGAATACTAAATAGAAAGGGCAGTGAGATTAAAATTTGAGACTAGACGCTGTTGTCTTCTTCACTGACTGGCCGACGGAACACCAGTTTGATCAATTTGTAGAAGTTCTGTGTCCGTATGGTCGGCCGACGTGTCCGGCTGTTGTGATGTACTTCTGTTGAATGGCCGACTTGACGGCCCTCGGTTTGGCCGACCGACGTGACTCTCTAGACACCTGCTTGAACTACGGATGCTACTCTGCCTTTGTCCACTTTAACAGACCGGTGTGACCCATGTCTGTTAAGCATTATATATTTCCACTTGACTGGCCTACGGGACACTTGACACTTTTCTAGTTTCTAAATTTACTATTGGGAAATACTTAGACCTTTATATACCACAAACGAAAGCTAAAAGTTTCTTATGATTTATTTGCTAGAACTTTAACAGTTTTTGATATAAATGAAAGAAAATGCATGGAGGTACTTCAAGCAAATCGGACTTGTAAGTTTTCCAATCAAACAACTAAGTAGAAATGCGTTTATATAACACATTTAAACTGCTAAAGTAAAAAAAATAGAAATTAACACACCTGAAGAATTTCGATAGCAACCAATAATATTGTACACATCTAATAACAGCCAAAACGGAGGTTAAGTGTAAATTTCGAAGTAAGAGACCGTGTCTGAAACTGTGGGAGTCTATTTACATTCCAACGGAAACAGCCAACAAGCCATAGGGCGGAAATGTGGAAAAACTAACGCTCCACAGAAAGGTTGTGTGATTGATTGCCATACACAGGGCGGGACCGTGGAAATATGCTCCACGTCACAAAGTTATGCAAAAGTGTTTTAAAGGTACACAAATGCGTAATACATCAACTACAGAACTATAAAGTGACATGTTATAAACCTCATAGTTGCGTTTCCTTGACCCTGTTGACATACTAAAATCGAGTATCTGGTTACATACAAGCTACATGGTTGCATTGCAACTGCCCACCGTAAATTGAAAATAGGAGATATAGCAAATTCGTTTAGGCAAAGATCAAACTACAATTTTGAGAAATTACTAAGCAGAAAAAATTAATAAACGTTGCTACATCATATGCAATCTAAATATATCGCAAGAAATTAATAAGAAGGAATAAGTAATTGTTGGCAGATGTAGCAACTGAATACATTCGCAAAGGTCTGACATAAATGAAAACGGTTTCGACAAATAAATAAACATATAATAAAATATTTCATTATATTAAAGAGAGGTAAGTAATAAACAATTGAAATGCATGACATATATATGGTTCTTAAATAATTTGTGTTAAATTACACACCAGTAAAAGTTAATTCTACTGCTGATGCAGTGCTGCACTACATTATCAACCTAATGTGTCGCAACCATAGTAATGCTGCATTTACCAATATATACCATTAACTTGTAACTTGTGACTGGGTTTGTATTCTACCAGTCTACATTTGTTAACACATTTTCATATCTATCAATACCAAACAGTTTTCTTAAAATATAATTTCATTTTTAAAATAGTGGGAAAACTGATATAGAAACTCATATATTGTACTTTATCATATAAAAGGGAGATAGTCTCATGTATAAACAACAAAATAACTTTGGTGATTGTGACCTTGACCTTTACACATTACACAATGTCTTGTAAAGGTGAATATTTATGTCAAGTTATTAAAATATACACCAGTGCATTAAAAGTTACATACTAGAAAAAAAACGACATTACCAAAGGTGACATTGACCTTGGAGGTACTGGTCGTTTAAATGATATATCAAATCATTATGAGGAACACATGTGCCAATTCATTTCAAAATCCCTTGATGAATGACAGAGTAATGGGACGGATAACATACTGACACTGCCAGCCTTTTACTTCTAAGTGTGACCTTGACCTTGGAGCTAGGTGTCTGGTTCTTGTACATGACACGTTGTCTCATTATGCGAAATATTTATGCCAAGTAATATCAAAATCCATTGGGGAATGGCAGCGTTATGGACCGGACACGAATCAGACCCTGTTAACATTTGACTTCGAAGAAAGATTTCGACCTTGGAGCTAGGCGTGTAGGTCTTGCGCATGACAATTAACAATTATTTCAAATTCCTTCATGGACCGGCTACGAAGTGTGACGGACGGACGGATGGACGGAAGGACGTAATCTATTTCTATATCCCCATTTTTCTTCGATAAAAGCAGGGGACAAAAAGGAAGGATAGATAAGAAGTCTTGTAAATTTTCGGCAAGTGTATATCATTTAAGAGAATTATCATTTTTGGTTATTGTATTTTATTTTCTATTGTATTAAATAATAATATCTTTGACATACATGTGATAACACGAAAAAGTAGTAATAATAATAATAACAGTGATTATTATTACTTTTATCACTACTTGAAAAATTAAAACTAATCATGTACGGCAGTGTGTAAGATTGTCACACACTTATTATATGAAGGTTTGTTAGATTTGAAGTTAACGCTAATTAAAGCATTTGTACTAGATCGTTAAGTTCAATACAGAAAGGTTAGGGTTAGAAGAAAATCACTCTGAACGTTAGTAATTCAAGTACAGTTGAACTTACCCTCTTTTACATCATATTTTTTCTCTGCGTGACTAAGATGGTAGACACCTTATATATTTTATAACAAGACTGTATTTTATGCGACCTAGGCTAAATAGGATTATTGTATCTCCTGTTATTCTTGAACAGTATTTTTCGATACACTTCATTTGCAGTTTTCGTGTATAAACTTAAATCTTTATCCAAGCGGCCGTAGGCCATGTAGAAAGCACAACGATAATAAGCAAGATCATGCGATCATTTTAATCGCTCAAAGACTATATACCTTTGCGTTTGGCTGTTGTTTTTCATCTAATGATGAATGTTTTGCTTTGTCTTTTCTAAATGCAGATCAGATGACTTCCATGAACCTTCAGGAAGGTGTTCCAGATATTTCTTCTTCGATCACAAGAAATAAGTCCCGACGACGTTGAGCTGGATCAGCTGTTCTTGATTCTAACAGGAATCTGAATAAATTTTCAGCGTCAATGCAGCTTTCTATGCTGTAATCCGAAAATAAGTTTGCGACGTATTCCCATTCCTGAAGATAACGAAATGAAACAACAAATTAGTTTTTAGACACTTAACATGTTTAAATGTCTTAGTTAAGATATTATATACCGTATTAAAATTCACAGACTAATCTTTAATGCATTTCGACCTAATTTTTCACATCATCAACGAAACCTTATTTTTTTTCAAACTGAATTTAAGAAATAGCTCGATGTTGTTTCTGGTTAAATATCATCATTCATATGTGTTTAGAACTACATATCAAACAAATGTTTAAGACGAGCTAGTTACAAAATGCGCCAATAACTAGTGTATATTACCCCAGTCCATAATACCTGTCTTATTGAGTTTTTTTTTTATTTTGTTGAGTTAAGCGTTGCACCGACACAATTACAGGTCATAATACGACATCAAGCTTTGATGGTTGGTGCAGGAAGACCGCAGGTGCCCACTGTGTATTATTTCATCACGAGCGGATACCTGGGTAGAACCACCGATCTTCCGTAAGTCAGCTAGATGGCTTCCTCAGATGAAGAATTCAACACCCCAGGTGAGGCTCGAACCCACATCGATGAGGGGCAAACGATTTGAAGTCAGCAGCCTTAACCAATCGGCTCCTATTAAGTTAATAAGCATAAAGTAACGTATACACTTATTAACTTCCTTTCCAGTGTGGCAATGCCCATCCGAAATAATTGTTCTATAAACGTTTGATAACATTAATTAATACAGTCCTTTAAGTTTGAAACATGGTGGGGACAATAATTTAGGTGTGGTGCCCCGTCTACCTGTCTAAATTCCGTGGTGTTTTGCATTGTCATAATCGGTGCCCCACTGTCTTCCTTTATATGATATCTTGATCGCGTTGTCTACATATTTTATTTTGTTTATATACATCTGTGTATATTTTTATAATGTACACATCCATACACATTGCTATGTAGATCAACGCTGCGTTCCAAGATTGCAAAACCAAGCAAGATTTTCCTTTAAAAAATAAACTATATTTCTGTTGGTATTTACACGACGACAAGATTGGTCTGTGGGCCAGTTCCTGTAAGTTCTCTAGTATTTCGATTTCTTAACCCAGGAAGTTGACAAAGGTTCTTCTATTTTAGCCATAAATACATTCATTCAGGGATCGTTAAAGAACTGTCGCTTTCCATCATATGTCAAACAAAACATAAAATTCATTTTTGTAAAGCTGCTGTATGAAAAATGCAGAATAATCTTGTCTTTGAAATTATTATTGATCATAAATAATTTCACTAGATTGTTTCAATACTGACTATCAAATATTAAGAGTTTGCAAAATTGTATGTAAATGTTACAAAGTAATTTAAAGCTTCCTGCAACAATTTATTCCAAAGTTTGGCGGTTCTACCAAAATTCAGGGGTTTAATGTGAATAAATGTTAAATACCCCACCAATCCTAGCTACATTATCAAAAAACCTGTATTTTTAAATAATTCATTATCATACAATTGTGTTAAGATTCATAATTTTATATATATTTATTAGAATATCAAAATAACTATATTTTCAAATAAATAATTATCGTACAATTGTGTTAAGATTCATAATTTTATATATATTTACTTGAATGTATATCATTTTTGCGAATAATTTTGATAATAGACATACATATAAGTCACGCGCTGTTTCTCAATAAATCGAGCCAATAAATGTTCCATAAAAAGAGGGTTGATTTACCGATAATTTCCCTTGTATAATTTTGACTTTTAGCGAATAAATATACTTAAAGTATTATAAAGTAACATACGCAACTGTCACCACTATCCACCTTGGATAACTAGCAGCATTGGAAGCACATCATTTGCATTTGTATGCTTTTAATTTCAATAAACCATGTTCACAGAACATGCACGCATGACCATTATAATTTTTGTTGGACTTAAGTTCAATAAGGTTCTATTCTTATGTTAAATATAGATCAAGCAGCTGCCCATTTAGATGTTATGCATGATTACGTTTTTAGAATGGCACCTCTTTCAATATTTCACATGAACTTATACAGTCTTAGCCATAAAAGGAGGTAATTAAAGGTGATGAATTCAATAAAAAATATTGAAAATGGGATTTAATAAGAGTTAGACATGGTCAGAACAAACAATGTGGCACCCACGTTTTGAACGAAGGCATTTTGAGCCTTTTACCGTGTTACTATATACTGAATTATCTGACAAACTACAGTGAATCAAATATGCCTCTTTAAGTATCACTTTAAAAGATATGGTAGATTATCATATATTTGTGGCTTCTGTTTCAAGGTTAATATATCGGTGATTAATTGTAGATTTGGCACAGTACGTGCGCTGTCTGAATATTTTCGACTTTCACCCAGAACCAAAAATACGTTACCTAGGTTTTAAAGGCCACCTATTTTTCCTAGCTAATGCATAAATCATGCTTAGTGGCATTGAAAAACACCTACTCCGTCTTCTTAAACAGAATTGCAAAGAAAAATTTAAACTAACATTATGAAACGTAAGTCACCACGATTACACAGAACGTTAAGTAACACTAATGCTAGGATAATGTATTGGTTTCGCTGTACTGTGGCGACTTCAAGAGGGTAGCGTTTGTATTTTGTTCTTATAGCAAACCATAAATATACAGGTACAACATGTGTAGGAAAACAAATAGATTTTTCTTTGACTATTGTAGTGATATGTAAATATCACTTACACTATATGATGGAATTATTGATATGCGCTATCGTATTGATATCTTTCTTTAATGAAAAAACATAGAAGAGACACTTTGTTCATATTGTGGTTGTGGTTTCATTGTACGAGACGGACTGAAATCAAGTTGAAAATAGTGGCACCGCCTTGGAACGGTCAGTAACTTATAAAAAGGAAAATGAGGGTTTAAGCGTGTTTAGGACATGCCAACCTCGCACTTACCCTATTTTGTACACGTTAGACAATACAGTGTAAATAAAATCACTCCCCGCTGAGAAAGGTTCTAACATTAGTGCCAAAATAAAATATCATTATAAGTAAAACATAACAATAGGGTCAATCTAAGGTATAATTACACCAATGTACGCAACAACTTGTTTGAAGTCAGAAGACCAAGAGCCTAACCTTTAAGGGGCATGACTAGGCAAGCTGCAAGACAACATTCCACTCCCTCCGTCCGTTTTTATTTTTTGTACCTAGGAGAAAAGCGTCAAGGAGTTTTACACGTATTTAGTCATTGCATCATCAAATACGAAAGCTTAGCGATTAACTGTAGGGGTGTTAATCACCAAACAAACACTGTGCCTCACGATTTTTGCATTATATCCTCTTTTGATAATTTTTGACACATTTTACAAATATTTTACAAAACTTATTCATTCAAAAGTAAAGATGTGAAGTTGTGAGAAGTCACTCTTTGGAAACAGGGTAAGTTCATCATACACACACATATGCATATGTACATACAAACTCTGCACCATTTTCTAAGAACATGGCAGTGATGCATTGGTGTTTTATGACATATTTGTAAAACTCACTTTTGTTGTATTATTTGGTCTTTAGTAATATTGCGAAGTTTTTTTTCTGTTGATATCTACATCCTAAAATTGATTGAAACAAACTTGACTTTAAATACTGATTACAATAATACCAATTATAAAAGGACCAAATACCAAACAACATATAGGTACGATACGCGACATACCTCTTGTTTTCAGGATTTGCTCAATTTATAGTTTTGAAACTTCGTACTACTTGTCCCTTATATCAAGCAAATACATGTCTCTATATGTATCTATAATAGTTTGGAACTATTTGAGAGGCTTATTGAAGTGTTTGTTGAAGGACAACGAAGGGATTTAGCATTTTGATCTGTGACAAAACAGCTGAAACGTTCAAGTACCACCATAAAGTACATCAAATATATGCGTAGCATAAACTTCTTTAAGAGGTTTAGAACTGTATATTCTCATTTTCGTGTGTGTAATCAGATAGGATTTTGTTCTTTCGGAAGAGATCTAAAGTTTTAACTGAATTGTGACACGCAGAAAAGCAATTTGCATTTAAACATGCACTTCATAAATCCTTTTAATTTTGGAGACAAATAAAACATATCCGTTACAAGGAATTTTACAGTTAATTATTAAATGAAATTGACCGTTGTTTTATCATAATTTCGAATTTCCAATGCTGATACACTGTATATGTAACGTCTAACAGGTAGTCTTTCTGAAACAGATAAATATTCGATACATTCAAAACCCTTTAAATGAAAAGTGAGAGTAATATATTTAGTTTTAAAAGAAATAAAGTCACCTTTTAAGTTATATAATTCAAACGTCTTTTTCATTAATGCATTTTGAACATGATTGATTTAAACAAAAGAAATAGCTGAAATTGTCAATGTAGTTTTCTATGAAAATCATTCTAACAGAATCAAATGACTCCTATTACAGAAATAACTGTTAAGACAGTATATCTTAGGCATATGTATGTTTGTGAACTTATTTCTAGCGGCCAATGAAGGAAACAAGACGGTATCTTTATTAGATTTATCTATTTTATTTGAATAGATATCATTTGATTTGTTTTTCTAATGATGTATACGAGTACTTGTACAGTTTATGAGGTAGTCATTTTGAGAGCGGTAGCATATTCCTCTGTAGCATATTTAAATCAATATAAGGTAATTTCTGTTATAGCTATGACCATTTGAAGAGTTATACCTCTTTCGTATGAGCATGTTTGATCGCAGTTGGAAAATGGAGGTCATCTTAATTAGAATAGTCTGGGTAACGAAATACATTATTTTAAGTCTTCTCAAGGCAATAACAGCATACAAGCAATAGTACATTATTCAAAGTCACACTTCTATACAAACAAGTTACGCCAAAGATATCAAACAATATTGTATATCAAATTATCAATAGTACAAATAAATGGCAGAAAAGGCCGCATGGTATCAGGCCCACTGACTGACGAGCAAGCAAGCGCATGTTTTCACGTGTCATGCCATTTTCATAACCTCAATTGTGATTTTACAAGTACGAACACCAAATTTGCGAGGTTGAAATTACCTTTGATATCTTCGTTTCCGCCTCCAATATCCAGTTTCACGATAATTTAAAGCATATTGTACAAATGCCAGACCAAGCTGAACATTATACTTGAAGCAAAATTACGATGTTGACAGATATGATTTGAAACCATTACATTGTCTGTTGGTTGTACACGTGCCGACAATCGAATGACCAGTGGTCACACTAGTGATTACTGGTACGGAAAATGCCGAGTGTATCCAGATACCAAACTTAGATTGGTAACCTTGGATACAAACCAAACTTGATGGCCAAAATAAATATTATTATTTATTAATAAGATAATAAGTCTTATTGATGGTAAAACTAACTTTAATTTATGTTATCTAATTACTACGTACAGCTATGAATACCCGAAATTAGACTTATGCTAGTACAGAAGTGAATTAGCCATCAAATTAGGAAAATATTGGTAGCTTTTACTTATTTGTTAAACAATTTTGGAATAATTTCAGTCTGAAATGGAAGTCATCTTGAATAAAGTTTCATACTGTATTATTTGTTTTCTTTTGATGTTACCTGTAGGGAACTTTCTGTATAATTTTGCGCTTGTATCAGTTTTTGCAACACTTTCAACATTTCGACCCCACTAGCAAAGACTTGGTCTTTCCGTATAAAATCGACAAGAAATGAAACACGAACCATAGTTATAGCCGACTGACATTAAGGTGCAAAATTAAGGTGTCTGATATTTTAGTTAATTATTCATTAATTTTGTTTTCTTTAATGCATGAGGGTAATGTTTGTTTATAATGAATGTCTAGAAGTTCCTAAGATTATAAGTGTATTTTACTAATGTGATCGATGGGGTACATCAACCCCAACATTTTACTTTTTTCGGTATATAATACGTAAAGTAGCATTTTGTAACAACCAAATAAATGATCAATTATTTCGGGCAAAAACATAAGAACTATAAAGAGAAAAGTCACGTGAATTTAGTGTTTACCATCCAAATCAATTTTATCCCAATATAAGGCTAAATTTCATTTATTAGACACCAACGGTTTTAAAATCGTCGCTGAATTTCACTGACATGTGGCTATGACCGACATCCTCTTAAAATTTTGCTGAAGGATAGTAAAACACCATGCTATAGCTCAACCTTTGCCTACTTTCTGGGTTACGACTTTTATTTTTTTTTTTTGCCTTGACCAAAAGACCAGATGTATTGATCAAAACCTTAAGCAGACACCTATATTGCTGTCTGGCATTTCACTAGTCATTTCACGCTAATATTTCGTAAAACATATACTTTTCATAGGTAGTAGATTTGGGAAAAAATGATATTCTCTAAAGGTAAGTAAATAAGCTTATAAGTGACTATTCTACGTATAAAATTTTGAATGGTTTTATTTAGTGACCCTTAGTCAGCCTTATAATGATACTCTACCTCTACTATGTTGGCCCTCTTCCTGATACTCCTCCAGAAGAAAGCCTCCATATAATCTTTGGTTTTCAACAATTTTAGCCCATATATCACCTTAGAACAACAATCATGTATCCTTCGGAATTGAATGTCAATGCGTTTCAGATGTTTGTCAACCTCTCTTAGGCACTCGATACCGCTGTCGTCCTCTGTATATAAATGAAACATTCTTGTCGTAAATGAATCGACATGAAAATGGAACTAATTTTTTCAAGCAAATCGTGTATGATTTAAAAAGTAGACGGGGAAGTTAATCAAATTAATGTAGACGTTTTAATTGGTGCCAAGAAATCCCACACTCGTTGTAGTAGTTATAGAAAACGTCAGGCAAATCTGCAAAAGTAGATTTATGCTCTTTTACGAAATAAATCTTATTTGATTATGACAGCGCGTTTGTTCACCTGATGTTATGCCTCGTCGCTTCAGGTCACAGGTAGATAGTTATTACTAAACGTAAGTGGTCATGTAAAAAGAGTACATCAGTCTGTGGATATGTTTAATTTCCCGTCGTATAAAAGCATTTGTATCCGTCGTATAAAACATTAGTTCATGGATATTATCTATATATCGAGTTAATACAGGAATTTCATGACACAAGAAATCAATTTGACGCCTAATTTTAGACAACGTTAAATCTACACAGTGTCCGTTTAGAGCGTGATGACACTTAACAAGGTTTGGTCTTTTTCACGGATTTGTTTTGCGTTTCGACTAAAACACTGCCCATTTTATAGCAAACAGCTGTGCAGAAAACATCGTGTGATATCAAAATTTGTTCTCTTCAAATTATTTCGTCCGCGTATCTGGAAATTTGCAAAATTTATTATATCAATTAACAACATGTTAGTTTTTTTTTTCAATATATGTCATAATGGTTGTTAACTAGCAAGGTAAATATGCTGAGGGAAGGCAGAGAGCGAACAAGTTCAAAACGCTTTGGCGAACAGGAATGTTGATGCTGATGTTGTCCCTCCACCTCGTGCTCAACCAGCAAGACAACAAGTGGATCTGGAAACGGCGTCCATTCAAATTCATACTGATCCTGTGGTAGACCCATGGAAAGGAAGTTCCTCCCAGAATATGCATTACAGTTAGTTAGCACCCGAAGCGGACAAAATACTGACGCAAATGCCCTCACATCTGCGCATCTTCACAAGCCATTTCTAGAAGTACTAAATTGGCATATAAAAGATTATAGGTAAGGGTAGATTTCTCGGAAGCACAGAGCACCTAAAACACAGCCTCAGAGCCACACATTTGCGGAGTAGGCCCGCAACAAAAATAAGCTGTAATGGAAAAATATTACTGACAGGTTACTTCAAACAAGTACATATTAATTCATGTAAAATATAGACAGAGAGGGGGGGAAGTGGTAAAATGGTGGGGGTGGGGTGTTGAGGGAGGAATTTGAAGGGGAAAAGATGAACGAGGATGAATATACAAAGGGAATACTACGTTCCTTAATAACATTCACACTACAACGTAAACCACAAAAGTGCAGACACTCATGTACCAAAATCAAACACACAACTACACACAACTAAATAACAATCATAGAAAACATTAAGGCACTGTCACACAATCACACCCATATTAATAGGAAAAAACAATTGTGTAGCGCCTTAGGATTCTGTCAGCCTGAATAAAGGGGAGCCACGAAAACTAACTCAAAGTAGAGGGGGAGGGATGCAAAACGTCGCGCAAATGCGAGGGGAAACGAGGGGGCAATAGGGGTAGTAAGAAGGAGGTAAAGCGCATACAACAAAACAAGAAAACATAAGCAACAGACAATACAAGACAGACAGAAAACCAGTTGAAAATAAGGGAACCGCCTTGGAACGGTTAGTAAACTACTAAGTATACAAAGGAAACTGGGGTTTAAACGCGTTTAGGGCATACCAACCTCGCACTTACCCTATTTTCAACAAGTTAGACAACACAATGTAAATAAAATCCCCGCTGAGAAAGGCTCTAACATTAGCGCAAAAATAACAGTTTAATAAAGTAAAACATAAAATTAAGGTAAATCTAAGGTATAATTACACCAATGTACTCAACTCTAACTTTTAAGGGCACGACTAAGAAAACTGCAAGACAAAAATCAACTCCCTCCGTCTATTGTTTGTAGTATTTAGGAGAAAAGCATCAAAGAGTCTTGCACTTTATTAGTAATCGCACCGTTAAAAAGGAAAGTGTAGCGGTTAACTGTAGAGGGGTCAATCACTAAACACGCACTGTGCTTCACGATTTTCGCATCGTATCCTCTTTTGATCATTTTTTTAACCCATTTTACAAATATTTGATTAAAATAAGGACTATGTTTAATTTTCCGAATTTTAAAATCTACATCTCCATAATATTCCGGGTGTGTAAGTCCAAGTTTTAAAAGTGTTTTAGGTTCGTATTGTATTTTTCTAACAGTTCCGACGATCTTGTACAATTTTCTAAAAGCTTTCCGTAACTTATGATAACGGTAACCTTGTTGTAACAATTTCTTGGTGATATGAAGATTTCGGTCATTAAAATCATCTATCTTTGAGCAAGCTCTTGCAAAACGAATAACTTGTAAAATATAGACTCCGTATGATGTTGCTCTAGACACATCTTCATCAAGGTGGGGGAAGTTGAGAATTTCAAAATTAAAATCGTCCCTTTTATCATATACTTTTGTTTCTAGATTATTATTCATAATTTATAAATTCGCTTTTCGGCCTTTTTAAAACGTTTGTGTATCTATAATATTTCACAATATTTGCCCGGACAACAATGGGTTATTTCATTTTATACAGCATAGCTCTATCGTAAAGGCCTGTCGTGCAAGACAGCTAACACATAATAGAGAGTTTGAGATTTCAACCTTCGCCTTTTCCTTCATCGTTTCTTGCAAAGTTAACGTATTAAGTTGAAGTTCGATTGAAATTCCTTGATATTTCAAACTTTAGGATGAACCTTACTTCTTTTAATCCGCCCATTCAATTTATCCGTAATTATGTTCGGGGTTTTTTTTCGTGCATTTTGATAACAATTGTCCGAAAGAGCAGGACTTTTACAAGAGGTTTAAAAAATGAAAATTAAATTAAAACATTTCAAAAAGAATAAAACAAAAGCGAAACAATGTGAACAATGTAAAAACTCGTTGGTGTTGTACCGAACATTTAGGTTTCATATGAAATGATGTCAGTATACAATGCACGATTGCAAATCATACATGAGAGGAAATAAAATTGATAATCATATCAACGTATTCTATTGTTGATGGTGTTCTTGAAAGATAATACAGTTAATATTTTTTAAACTAAAACATGAGACAGCAGCTATTACATATGCATTTCTCGGTATACTTTGAACACAAAAGGCATGACCATAAGATATAAAGGACAGGTTCATCCGTCATACTGTTGACTAGTATTTCATAGTTTTTCTTAAAGGTTATTTTTACATTAAATTGGTACTTTGTACATCGAATTCCTTAAAAGACGCGTTGATAACATGAGCCAATATACACAATTTATGAATACATTTAACAAACGATTTGAAACAAATGTAAGATACTCTCGTGATATCATACGTCTTGGCAGCACCATGACACTCTGTATGACTCTGTATAATGCCAAACTCTCAGACAGCACAATATAATTGTGCGAAGTCACCAATTGTCTAGCGAAACAGTCAAGAAATGTTAGGTGGCGACGAAAATTGTCTCATAAAATAACATGTAGGCATATACACGTATTTGTTTAAATACACTATTTTATAAGTAAAGCATGTACAGATCAAGGAATTTTGGTTAGAGGGACAACAACTTTAAAGAGGGGTCACCCATTTCAGGGATGGCGTGGGGGAGGGGGGGGGTCACACAGAGTTTCAAGACCGATTTTCTTTGTAAAATGTAAGAATCATGCGGGGGGAGGTGACCCACAATGCCCCTTTGCCAGGCTCTGGATCCGTGCATGTAAAGAATGGAGTTATCCAATACGGCTAACAAGACAATTCTCGCATCATGATATCATAGATCTGAAATTGTCTGATACTTCAGAAGAATATTCATTCTTACTAGTAACATTTTATGTTTATAATTAAAACGCAATTGTCGTATTAAGTGTAAGACAGAAACGCATAGATTTTACCTGGAAGTGGAAATAAAATGTTCCACCAAATGATAATCGCGCGTTATTATTCATTTTTCAAGTAAAATGACTGTCATGCCATGTGCTTCCATCCAGATTTCAGTCTTTGATGCAGAGTATGTGGACAGAGTAGATGCAAAAAGACTGAAGTTTTGACTTTCGTGATATCACATCTCCGGACGTTTAAAACTTCCCTTCATACGACAAAAAGGTCCATCTGGTATAATCGATACCGCCTGGGGACACAAATATGCCGTAGAAGTTAGTTTGAACAAAATCTCAAAGTTTCTCAAATTCAGTTGATAACTTCATACTTCCAGGTTCAATTCAATATTAAAATCATTAGCCATACAGAACTTCATTATTCTCATACTTGTTGATAGTGTTTCGCATCAAATTTAGTCTGATTATACATATGGATAATCGAATAACTTAATAAGCAGAAATCCTGAAATTAAGCTTTTTATTTCACATGGTAATAAAGAGAAGTCTTAGGCCTACTTGATATTACATGGCAAACTTTAGTAGCAACGTCTGATATAAATAAAATAAACGCATATCGGTGACGTTTTACCCCAAATATATATGAGAGACGTTGAAGGGGAAGGCGAAGGTTAAAATCTCAAACTCTTTATCTATAAGGGTAGGCATACGTTCATAAAATAAATAACTGTCATGATACTGCAGATACATGCTCCGGTTCCCGCCTGCTTGTAATCATTGATATTTTTGATGGCCTGTACATATCTCTTAGTTCGATCTGATCATCTTGTTACGATATTGTTTTTTGTTGTTGTTGTTGATTTTTTTCTCAAGCAATATATCTTTAAATCATAGCTTTCTTTGGCATTTTTCGTATGAGTGGGCTCGTGTTTACTACACACTAACAAAGTGAACGCCCCCTGAAAACACATTCGAGTAAAGAACGTAGGTGGTGAACTGTTTGCATATTTCATTTTGAGAAAATAAAAGCATAACCAGATGGACCTTCTCAATAACCAGTGTAGACTTCTTCAGACAAGGCGATTGATAACACCGATTGATGGTTAGGAAATTACTGCAGAATAAGGGGCTTTTCAGCCGAGGAGGTTATGTTAATGACATATGTGGTCTGCAAGAGTTGTGATTCTTAAACTTAGCACTCCCTTTCACTGAACTCTATGAATATGTAAAGAATGAAGTCAATAGCTTACATAGTATTGGAGTAATGCCTCGAACAATGTTTACAAAAGAGAGAGATAACTCAAAAATTGGACCATCTAGAGTTATGAAGCCTTATTATTGCACTTCCTCTTAATGAGGTCTATTATGTATAAAGTTATATCTCGGTACCTTCAATACTTTTTGAGTAATCCTCTAGATAAGAAGAGGAAAATAATGGAGATAATTCAAGAATGGGACCACCTGGGGTATAGTTTCTTGTCATTGCACTCCCAGTCATTGACTACCATCAATATGTGAAGTATAGAGTCAAAATTTTGCATAGTGTTCATAAAATGGAGATAATTAAATAGAGGGACCACTTAAGTTATGGTTTCTTGTGACTGCACTCCCTCTCACTGAACTCTATCAAAATGTAAAGTATCAAGACAATATCTTGCATTGTATTCGAGTTATGCAGCGGACAAGGTTTTAAAAAACAAAAACGAGGATAATTCAAAAATGGGTCCGCCTAAATTATGGTTCCTTATTAGTACACTTTCTCTCATTTAGCTCTATCATTGTATATAGTTACACCTTGGTATCTTTGGTAGTATATGAGTTATCGTCCAGAGAATAACTGTGACGGACGGACAAGGTCGCGACTATATGCTCCCACTCTTTTGGAGCATAGCAACAGCCTTGTTATCTATTCAAAGTAAGAAGTTGAATACTATCAAAGCAACAGTTAATGACTTAAGAATAGAACCTTCTTCAGTTTACTTGTTTTGACATACTAAGGTTGTCATGTTACAAGGTATCAGTTTTGCAGTATTTAAAACTAAAGTACTTTCTATCCTGTGGGTTTTCGTCAGAAAGACTGCTGTCTCACAATATTCGTATAGCTGCTGCGACATATATTTGTATCTAGATTCAATGGTATACTCCATGAAATCATCCAGAAGAAAGGGAGGTGAACCTTTAATGCATATATGAAGTATATTCGCCGATGATGAAGTTTGTCAGTTTTCTGTTGCTGTATACTCAGCTTCACTGAAAAGTTACCACCTAATATATACCTCTTTACTATTTTATACAATATCGACGTCACTTTTTCATGGCCTGTGCGCGGCTATTACTCATAGACCCTGTATGATCATGTCTCCTAACCTATTTCATGACTGTCAGGTGAGAACAGAATATACGACGTGCAATTTCGCGACATGAAAGTTCGGCGTCAACCATGCCAATGGCCTGATGGCGTTGATCGTGCCTTAAACGTGGCATTCTTAGCAAGGATATTCTGTTGGTTTTTTTTAACGTATTCCTTTTAGTCTGTCGACTAACTTTCAAGTGCGATGAATGATTTGCGATAGAAAATTCGTACATGTCGACATTGCTGGAAAAGGTCATTTTGCACGTGCAGCCCGTGCCTCAAATGGAGTTAATCGAATTTGACAAATCTTTACACCAGTGACGTCTCAGCTGCGTCAAAAATGTAGTCGTGTTATGCTTTTAACACAGTCCAGTGCGACTTTTAAAATATAAGGGCCATTAGGGTGGTAACTTTTCAGTGACGCTGAGTATATATTTCTTTCACATGGGTGGTTGGCTCTTCTGTACCATGCTGTGCCAAACGATCATAGTTTTCTGCATCATCGCGCAGCTATGCTGTTTCTATCCTTTTTTATCTAGAACACGTCTTACATGTTTTTCCATCAGATTTACTTTATATTAGATTTGATATTTACAATGTCATTAACATTTCAAATAAAAGTGACGGCCTTATCCCTTGAAGAACTAGTTTGTTGTTTTCAACAACAACAGTGTGTTGTGATGTAATTTGGTATCATGGGCGTATAGTTTCGTGGTTTCGGCAAAACAGTTTATTCGTGGAACAACAATAAATTATATACCGTACCAGTTTTATATATTTCATTGACTAATACAATCACGAATCCACGAGTTTATATCCCACGATATTGGATGACAACATAGTATCTATTCTATGCATAATTCAGAATTCTGACCAACATGACGGTGAAATTTGCAGAGAGCATCAGACTACCGACAGTCCGTTAACAAGACAGCTCTATGGGGCGCACTGGCAATATTTCGTCTGCTGTTTTCTGTATAACCTTTTGCTACCGTATGAATTAAAAAGAGTTTTAGGTCTGGCGTTTGATTTCATGTTTAACACTATATCCATAATTAAATGAATGTTGTTTTTTCCATGAACGTACTTACCATTTTTCACCTAAACAAATCCTATATGAAATTTTGATAAATATATAAACGGTATGTAAAAAGTATACGCATTTAAAGGTACATCACTGAGGCTTGTTATATATGGTTTGCTTGTTGAATTTATTCAGCAACTGAATTAGATAATGCATATTATCTTTAAGAGGCGTGTGAATATCTAATGTAAAGTTGATATAGTTATGAATAGGAAACTCACCCCGTATGACCAATATAAAAGTGTTGAGAATTATGCTTAACCGCGGATTATAACTGTATATATTCCGTTTAACTGACATGGTAAATAATTTTCGCCTTAACAAACTTTACATGTAATAGTAATAATAAATAATATATGTTAACGAGTTGGATAGAAATATCCGTCCTGAGGGCACCTGCGTACTGGGCGGTAACGAGGCTTGCTGTTTTTCTATCTTGCGTATCGTATACATATAAATAAAGTTTTTTATTCTGACACTTCACTTTGAGTTTAATCGTTTGTAGCATAACAGTATGTCCTTAAAAGAACGTATTGAATCGAGAAATATGCTATAAGGAACGGAGAAAAGCTATCAAGATTTTCGTATTTTACATATTAACCTTTAGCCTGCTGTATTCAATTGTATCTGCCTTTGCGACCAGTGCAGACCAAGATCAGCCTGCACATCCGTGCAGTCTGATCATGGTCTGTTAAGAAATTTAGCAGGCTAAGGGTTAAATAATATCTAATCAATGCATAAATCGCTTAGTTGTCATTAACAGCATGAGAGTCATCTGGCATTTGGGGTGCCGGAATAATTTTGCTGGCATGGGTAAAATCACAGGAAACGCCAATCCGGTGAGCAAGAATATATTTTTATCTTCTTTATGATTTGTATAATCTTAACATGACATTCAGGGCTGCTGGATTAACCAATAAATGTGATACGTCTGGCTTATACAATGTATAAGAAGGGTACTGAAAACAGACTAAACGTCAGATAACAAAGGTTATTAATCAAACCAGTAAAGAAAGAATTACGAGGTAATATAATGCCCTTTACTGGTTATATTATGAAGTGCAATGCAACGAAAAGGGATGTTATTTTTCTGTAAGAAAATTGGAAATGTTGTTATTGTCTTAGGCAATTAATTCTTCTTTTGGCTGTGGTGAATGTTTGTGTCTAGTTAATTGAATATCCATCAACGAATTATAGATCTAAAAAGAAAAATAACTTATAATCTTACGTTTAGCTTGACCCTGACCTTTAAGCTAGGGTAATTAAAATAATTACAAATACTTAATGATAGTGAATGCTTATGCCTTGTTATTTTAAATTCAAACAATTTATCAAGAAGTCTCCTAAATTTTAACTCTACTTTTTAGTTAAGTGAATGGGTTTTGCATGAAGCAACTTGTTTGTACATGTATATAGTACAGTTTTGCGTGTAGTACTACATAGTAATTGACCCGACAAGAAAAGATATAAAAATGTGGCCTTTAAGTATGACCCAGGCCTTTGAAGTAAATGTCAAGTTACTGCCTTTCTAAGGTGTATTTCTGTGCAAAGTAACATGAATATCCGTTTATGCGGACCGAACAAAAATTTCACGTTAACCTAATTACTTCTGTACTCTGGCATTTAAGTTTAAAATCTTTGACTTACTGGCAAGAGAAGAAATACGAGTATTTGTTTTATCCATTAAAATCATTTTAACATATTTTGGACATAATTCTAAGTAAAGATGATCTAACGTTTAATCTCTAAAGCAGTTGCATTTTTGTTTACGTCACTCAGGAAATATATTCATGAAAAGTTTTCCACACTTCCAATGTACAGCCTAATATGTTTATAACTGCCACCAAAGGGACCGTCTGGATGAGACCACAATATACAGGAGACCATTATATTCATGTTGTCGATGTAGGACATTTAATCTGTCTAAAACATCATTATGCATATTTCGGCATTTTAGAAAAAAATATCGTATAAAAAATTCGCTCGCATTGTTACAGTAAAGGAACCACATTGTGTGATTTTACTACATCAGGTAGGTTGTAAGTGACGCTAATATGCTATTTTGGGGAATATTCGACTGGCCCCTGACCGCGTTCGACAGTGTAACGCTGAATAAAGATTCCAACGGTTGGAAGTTTTGAAGAAGCGATCTAAGCGGTGTTACGCTATATACAAGTGATGCCTAATGCAAGTTAGACTATGAGTAAATCATTTTACCTTGTTTTCTGATTGCTTCAAGCCTTTCCAACGTTTGTTTACGTTGTAAATGCATTCTTTGAACAAAACGAACTCGTTCATTAGCCTCTGTTCCTTCTTGAGGCCTACCAATCTCCTCCTTCAATATCTCTAGCTGTAAAAGAAATCAAGTATGAAGAACATGCAAGATGAAAAAATCTAATGTTAACTTTGCTTTTACGCACATTTTTAGGTAGGTCGCCTACCGGTTTTTGTGTTTTTTCTTTTAATTGTGAGCTCCCTTGCAACTTCAAATAATTCGCTGACACATGTGAGGCCAAACTACGAGGGTGGGATCAAAAGTAATGCAACCAGTGGTGTTAAATGACAACCAAAGGTTTGATTAAGAAAATATTTATTTCAAACCTTCAAAGTAATCTCCTTTGACAGATACACAACGTCTCGATCTTTTAATCCAATCCTTAAAAGTTTTCAGGTATTTCACTAAGGTGGTTAAATATGGCGGCCCCCGACTTTTGGCTGGATGTATATTTTCTGCCTGCAAGATTTGTTTTTGAGACGAGGGAAAAAATAGTCACAGGGGGCTAGATCCGGAGAATAGGGTGGGTGCTCTAGAATACTTCCTGTTCATTCAAAACGACGTCACAATCCCAACCTTATGACTCGATGCGTTGTCATGTAACAAATGGATGCCTCGGATACACGTCTTTGGTCAACGTTTCTGGAAATACTTGAGAAGCTTTATAAAAACTTTTTTCTTATAAAACTTGACATTCATTAACTTGCCTTTAGATACAGGACCTGGACCTGTAGTAGTGAAAAAATGGCATACATAACCTTTTTCACACTTGCAATTCTTTTGGCAATGCAAGGCCTTCTGACATTTTAGTGAGCCATACTCGGTTATTAATTTTTCGATGCGGTCCGAAGAAATGTATCCAAGACTCATCACCTGTTACTACATTCATAAATGTTTTTGATCGTATCTTTGAAACCTTTTCAAAAGCTTGCGCGCCATCTTAACGCGCCAGCGTTTTGCTCATCAGTGAGCAAATGCGGGACCCACCTAGCATTTTTCTTCTTCAAGTTCAAAATATTTCGCAGATTGCTCAACACAGATGCTTTTGAAATGCCTACCATGTCCGCAATCTGCTGAGAAGTTTATCTTGCGTCAGAAAGTACTATTTGTTTGATTTTTTCAACAATCCTTGGACTACTTGCAGACTTAGGTCGACCAGTTTTAGGCGCATTTTTGACAGACTCCACGCCTGCACAAAATTTCGTAACCCATCTGCAAACTGTGGAAAAGGACATTTCACTAGTACCATAAACAGCACATATGTCAGCATAAATGTCCTTTGAACCTCTGCTGAGTGAAGCGCAAGTCTTAATTAAAGACCTAATTTCGTTCGGTTTTTTTACACTTTTACCAACCATTTTGCCTAACTGCCTACGAGTAGAGTTTGTGCAAATGTGAATTTTGAGCGAGATATTGTGTCTACATGTATAGTTTATACGTCGATTAAAAGCTATTACAATGGGGAACACGTGCAACGCTTGAATTTGTACTAGCGCTAAAAAAACGGTTATCAATAGCCAGTGGCATTACTTTTGATCCCATCCTCGTACACGTCATTTCCTTACGCTGTTCTGTAAAATTAATAATAGAACCAAAATGAATCATTTCAATTCATTGAAACTAGTTTTGCATTGTTGTAATACTTGAAGTCGTTGAACAACATTAACTGAATTCATTAAATAAGAATCAGGCTATTCCTTTCAAGCTGCAGAAAATTACTGGTTCCTGTAACAAATGGTTCCCGAATTGGCATCTGATTCGGTGTTCTCAAGCTCCGTCAACAGACGATAACAGTATTTCTTCTTTAGCTTTTTGTAGAACGAAACAATCATGGTACACTTTTTGTCGTATTAATCAATACACAATTTTTGAAACTAGAAGTGAACCTCCCGCTATGTAATGTCAAGGCACAGTGTTTTTCGAAAACCATATGATCTACCGAAAATAAGCGTAATTTATTTGAACCCCAAGTTTGATCTGTACCTTTGAGCTTGGAATTTAGTTCTACAATGAACTTGGCGCAACATTATATTGATCGTTTATACCAACTTGTTTGAATACCAGTTTATGTTCAAAGAAGAAAGGCAAAGACAAACTAAAAATAACTAGAATATTGAATTCCAAGTTTGAACATGACATTTGAGCTAAGTGTGTGTTTTGTACCTGACACACAGCTTATGTAGTAAATAGTTTGCTAAGTTATTTGAATATCCATCCATTAATAGATAAGCTGAAGACAGAAGAAGAAATATGATTTTAGACCTATGTAACTTTACTCTTTAGACCATAGTTATGAATTTCTTATCTTGAATATTCGTATCTTTGTAAGAAATATCCAATGGCTGTCGTTCACTAAAATATGTTATCTTAAGGTATCTTTTTTAAACTTCAAATGTAGAAAATCATCATGAACTGTAACTGAAAATATAAATTATATGTATGTGTACTTTAAACCTTTAGCTTAGTACTGCTTATACATATAAAATTGTTAATTTTATATTTACATATTAAACAATATGTGGCAAGGGTTTATTTATAACTTCAGATACAAAATTTGGGCCTTATTTACCTTTAAATATATTTCTTTACAATCTGAATGTACAGTAACTCCAAACCACATATGTTTTGTTTTGAAATTCACTAAAGTTGACAACTGCTATGCTATAGATCTTTGGTGGTTTATATGCTTTTATGGAGTTTATAAAGTAAAGAAAAAATACATAAGATTCCTTTTACATTTAACTACATAAAACTTGTATTATGATATAGCTTGCCTCTTTTCCAGCACGGATAGACCAGAATATTTCGTAAAGATTGACCATTCCTACCAAACTGAAATCACCAGTCAAAGCTGATCCTGGTCGAAGCATTTTCGATATATCATTTTCATCCCGCCAGTTCTCATCTGTAAAATGTGTAAAATAAGCAAAACGTCAAGTGTCATCTTACTAATAATAATGTCATCTAGAATATAAAAAACAAAAAACAAATATTGTTCATTTTAATAAAAAAATTCCCGAAGCACGTCACCAGTCTCAATTATAGACTATAACTGGATACTATTCGTGCATTTTATATGTCTCTGAAAACTGCTAACATATCAGTTTGAATGCTTAAACAGATGACAGTAAATAAATGCTCTTACAGTTTTAAGTTAATTACAGAATTTCAGGGTCTCAAAACTTGGAGAGACAACGTCTATAGGTTTACCTTGATTGCTTTTCCGACACAAGTCCATATCTGTGAATATTTTCGTTTCAGGTTTGCTTTTATCATGTTTGCTGGACGACTCGGCTGTTTCGATGTATTTATCTCGCGCAGTTATGACTGCCTGCAAGTCTTCATCAGAAATCCAGTTGTACCTTCCGGAATGATTACTACTTGCAACCTTGTCACTCATCATCCTTGTCATATCAAAAGGAATATCGTCATACATCATCTCTGTCTCTTTTTCTGAGCGGCTTCTGTCTAGATTGATCTCATCAAATTCATGCACACATTTTTTAACTTGTTCTTCTTTTGTTAGGTTTTCTAACCGACTAATATTTTTATCGCGTGTATTTGCTTCTTTGTGTTTACACAACCTTGTGAAACTTTCGCAAAGTGATGTGAGATTTCGAATAGTGTCCTGAAGTTCAAGGTAACTGAAAACATATTTTTATATAAAAAAATCATGAATCAGAGCCCCCATTATAACAATGGCATAACGTCAAAAACCTTGATATTTTTAAGTGCAAAATCATAGTTTCACTTAACGTAACATATCGTATATTATACAAAACGTACAATATATAGAGACTTACCCTAAATCTTCTTTACACAAGGGAAACAATGTGTTTATATAGTGAAATTGTTGGGTGAACACTGTTTGTTAGTCCTAATCCTGTCCATGTTATATCAGTGCAAAGGAAAAGTAACCTATCTATGTTAAGTACTATGCTTGAAAAGTCACTCATGCATTTAACAGTCCTGAAATCGATTTCTTTGATTTTTCTCATTTTTCTAGATATTTTTTCCATAGTTTGGTGCGTATATATGAGTAGTAGATATTGTTCCCTTTCCAACAGTAGCCTTTTAAACATATTTCACATTGTGAAATTCTGTGAGTTTTCATTTGTTTAAAGAAAAAATCGTCTGTTTGTTGACATTTTACCACCACAGAAAATGACACACTTTCCCCAGGGCATTAACTAGTTTGATCTTTATATAGTTTTCTATTCAGATTGCTAATCCATGTGGCAATTATACATGCTTATCCCCTGCCTAGAAGTTAAAAGTGCATAGTTTGCATGAGTTTCTAGGTCAATAGCCGCCTAAAGGCTACCATAAAGTCTTAGCAGAGTTGTCTACATTTTTTCCAAATATTTTACCCGGGATATTTTTTTTCAGCTCAAATAACTCTTTTCAGAAATAGATATTTTAATATTTTTTTCAGTCTACGTTTTTTCATGCAGTTTACTACACATATATCTGAAATAGATAGTTCCTACCTGATGTTTGTATTTTTAGTTACACTGCCTACAGTATAATAATGCTTAAGAGGTTTAAGACGTTCTTCATGCTAGACATATTTAGCCAAATCAGTATGAAATAAAATGTTAACTTTTAATTAAATATGTTTGAAGATCCTTTGAAAGCATAGAATGTAACCAAGTATAATAATATCAGACTTTGTGTGAACCACATATTGGAAGACCTTATAAATGATTTTCTAACATGGCTCAATTTGATTGCTAGTTAAGCAAAGAGGAAGTTCAAGTTCTGTATATTCTGCAATACACAACGGTTGACGCATGGACTGGTAAGATTATGGCATGACGTCCAATTGATTACCACTAGGATATAAGGGCCTATGAAGCCAAACATAATTTTTATACAAAGATTTCTATGAACATATAAGAAAAAAAACAATCAAGGCCTTCTTGTTTTTGTCGTCTAATTTACAACGGTTTATCATTCAGATGCGAAGATATTTAAATACTCGGGCTTACGCCCTCGTGGTTCAATTCTTGTGCCTCTCAAGTCTAAACCGTGATAACTCAGGCGACTAACCACTCGAAGGCCTTGATTGTTTGTTAAATAAAATACTTTAAGTAACATGAATACTTTATTGTATTTGAGATAGTTTCACAGTCATTTTCCTCAAACCAGCAATTATTAACAATAACAAAATTTTATTCATTAATTTAAGTAACAACACAAATACCTTTAAAAATGTTAAAAAGCCGTAAAATCCAATCTAATATGTAAAATAGTCCAAATCCTGTCCAGGTCAAATTTAAATCCAGTCAGATTAAATTCCACAAAATTTCACACAGTTCGAAAGTAATATCCAAAATTTATTATTCCTCTCTTCAAAGATGACTTTTTAAATCCAGATTCTTTTAATATAAACCCTTCAAATAATCCTTCAAAATATCAAATATCCAAACTGGTAATACTTTGTTTTTAAGAAATACAGGAAAATTTCATCAATATCTACAGTCTAGCTTCTTAAGTTCTTAAGTTCTATTTTAATCTAAAACATCTGACTATATATTGTATCATGGAAGATTCCGGAATTTTCATGTAGCACTAAGAATAAAAAGAACATTCTGGAAACATCAAGGAAAATCTTTTTTTAAAGAATAACTCTTACACATTGTTTATCAAATTGTAGAAGAAAATTCTGTAAGAAAGTAGAATTATTAGTAAATACAGGATGATGTCTTAAAACAAGGTCAGTAAACAATGTTTTGACTCAGGGGACAAATACATAACAATATATTATCAATATATATATAAAGATATTTAAAGATTTATATATTATTGACGTTGCTGTATTAAACAAAGTGTGTAGTTGAACTATTAACTCTACCTTTTCTGTAATTCTTCCGTCAATGTCTGCAGTCTATATGTAAATTCTATAACTATATCTGGGCTGCTCGATTCCTAAAATAAGATAGAAAATAAAACCATTCCAATAAATAACTTTAATTTTAAATGTACACTTTGTCAGGGTCAGAAACGTATGAAACGCTTACGACAATATTAAAATATATCTAGTACATTAACCATTCTGTTCAGACGCGTGCTAACAAAAGTATTGTCTGCTCAGTAACTAAATTGCATGGGTAACTGTATTCCTTCTAAACGTGTACTTACATTGTTACAGACTACAAACTAGCAAAGTAAATGGTGAATATTTTTATATGTAAATAAGTAGCATTTGAAAGTAAAAATCGTATTTAATCGAGTTACTTTGCAACAACAGATATGCAAGTATAGGAAACGCCGCTTATGACTGGTTTCAGCTCACATACATATCTTTTTAGCATTATCAAAAATTCATGTCTCGTTTGTACGAATACGTTTTATTAGTGTTGAGGTTATTGATTGAGTACTTAACAATTCATGGCTTTAAGTATGATACGTGTGTTTACATCTGTGAAGTTATATTTTCTTCTTTCATGCGGAAAGGTCCTTATCTTGATTAAAACACACCATTGTGATAAAAAGTTGATTTTGGAATCGCCAATAAACCAATAAAATTTTCTTACACATATGAGAATTTCTTCAAGCAGATCGCATAAACCGCAAACAAGGTCTGTCCATTTACGTTCAACCGTATGAAGATGTTTTCCTCTGGCAGACACTGATGCTGTAAAAACCTAAAGTAATGTATTTAAATGATTTGATAACATTTATTTTTGAAAATAAAACCGTTTTGAAAGCACATTCTGTGTATGTAATATAATTGTTATTGTTATGTAGGTAGATGGCAAAATTTAAGGAAAACATAATAGATTTGAAAAAGCCTAAACATTTTATTACATATAAATAAATAACGCTGAAAGAAAAATTTTATTCCGAAGAATGTTTCCTTCTTCCCTACCGATTTCCGTGATGCCATTATTTGTTCGTCATCAGGTGCGATGTGCATGTGTTTTCAACTAAGTATGTGTAAGAGACTTATGAAAGAAGAAAACATTAAAAAATCAAACACTAAAGCTGTTAATTTTTCTTATACAAGTATGTTCCTTATATGATTTTTTCTGCAAACTTTAAAGCATCAGTTACTCAAGAGTCTACAACTCTTCCTTTGGGAAAGGCATGAGTATGTTTTCGAGACACTGTTTTGTGCTCTTTGCTGTGCATGTATATTTCGTTCTTTTAATGCTTTACATAGAGCTTTTGGGAATACATTTAAATATAACAAAACCGTCTAATGTAGCAAAAGGTCATATTTCTCCTAAAGCCTATGATAGTGAGTTACATTCTATTTTTGTTAATGACGTCTATTACGTAGCAAGCGTTGACCTGAATCATGGTGAAGCAGCAGTATTTCAAACTTTCAATGAAATATTCTTGGAACTTCAGTTTGCGAAAGTCCCAAATTTTATTGGTTTTGAATTGTTTGTTGTCAGACAATTTTTCTAAGCCTCCGGTCCATATGTCGTCAACAATAGACTGAACTATACCACCGAGGCATTATTATACCAACTAACTTTGTTTTGACCATATTGTTGTATTAGAAACATGTTTTGGAACACGGGACATGTAACATGTTACTGGTCTGGTGACATTCTATTAGCAGACATTGTTGCTTAACATCTAAATATTTCTGTTAATACATACGTTATTTGCATACAGTATAATTGCGAACAAATTTATTTGTTAAACAGTTTGAAGTAGACGCGTTCTATGATGTGAACAATCATTTACTTCTCGCACTAGTACTTGTACTTCTAATTGCTTTACTTGTCAAAACTGAAAGGAGAGGAGTATCGTAAATCCGTGCTCGTGCAAATATGTACGTACATTTGAATGCTGATTTAAAACAAGAGGGCCATGAAGGCCCTGTATCGCACACCTGACCTATTGACATAAAGATCATCAAGATTAACATTCTGACCAAGTTTCATTAAGATATGGTCATAAATGTGGCCTCTAAAGTGTTAAATAATTTTCCTTTGATTTGACCCGGTGACCTAGTTTTTGACCCAACATGACCCAGATTCGAACTTGACCTAAAGATCACCAAGATTACATTCTGACTAAGCTTCATGAAGATATATTCATAAATGTGACTTCTAGTGTGTTAACAAGCTTTTCCTTTGATTTGACTTAGTGACCTTGTTTCTGACCCCACCTGATCTAGATTTGAACTTGATCTATATAGCATCAAGTTTCATTAAGATATGGTCATAAATTTGGCCCCTCTAAAGTGTAAACTAGCTTTTCATAAAATTCTGACCAAGTTTCATGAAGACACAGTCATAAATCTGGCCTCTACAGTGTTAACTAGCTTTTCCTTTGATTTGACCTGATGACCTAGTTTTTTACCCCGGATAACCCAATATCAAAGACTTTATTGACGGTAACATTCTGACCAAGTTTCATTATGATTGGGTCAAAATTGTGATCTCTATAGTGTTAACAAGCTTTCCCTTTGATTTGACCTGGTGACCTGGTTTTTGACCCCAGATATGGCAATATCAAACTCGTCCAAGATTTTATTAAGGGTAACATTCTGACCAAGATTAATTAAGATTGGGCTAAAAATGTGACCTCTAGAATGTTAACAAGCTTTTCATTTGATTTGACCTGGTGACCTAGGTTTTAGATCCGGATGACCCAATATCAATCATGTCCAAGATTTTATTGAGGGTAAGATTCTGACCAAATTTCATTAAGATTGGGCCAAAGTTGTGACCTCTAGAGTGTTAACAATCTTTTCCTTTGATTTGACCTGGTGACCTACTTTTTGACCCCAGATGACCCAATATAAAACACTTCCAAGATTTTATTGAGGGTAACATTCTGACTAAATTTCATTAAGTTTGGGCCAAAATTGTGGCCTCTAGAGTGTTAACAGTCAAATTGTTGACGACGGACGACTGACGACGGACGGACGACGGGCTGTCACAAAAGCTCACCTTTGAGCACTTCGTGCAGAGGTGAGCTAAAAAGCTACATTACAAACTTAAATGAAATAGTCTTTATAAAAGTATTGATCACTTATAAAAGAAAATATTATTACCTCCCCTGCGATGTTTTGGTAGTCATAGAAAGAAAGATACGCCAATGCAAGATAATGGGCTATAGCTCGCTGAGACTTGTATAGTTCCAGAAGGGCAATTGTCTGCATGTTGTCCATACTTTCAGCCTATTGAAAAGAGACTAATTCACAAATTGTAGGCAAAAATAGTTTCTCTCAAAAATCAATAAAAAGCATGTACTCTGAAAGCAAAATGTGGTACATAATTATTGATATAAATTGTTTGCCAGACATTCTTATAAATAGCCAAATATGCACAAGTTAGTAAACCGCTGCCACACTTTTGAATAGATCAAAAATTGTACATTCTTCTTGAATCTTTACCAATACCTAACTTTTACTTTCACCTATTTACCATTTTTCAGTGTCATATATACTAAGCCAAAACTTGTTGAAAATGAACATGTTGAAAAATTTCACCGAAACTATGCGCAAGTATCTTTAGATATAATTGACTTGTTAATGATGCGTTATATAATAACAAAAGACATCAAAGTAAATGATATTTAATTGAACACTCTGAGCTTACTGCAAATACGCGATGTACGCCGAAGTAAAATCAACATCTTTAAGACATTATTTCGCTAGACAGTGCTTTTGCGTACGTTCAGTAATAGTCAATGGTTCTCGTTCACCTGGTAAATGCGAAAACTGTAAAAACAATTATAAACACAGATGCTAGAGATATTGTGTGGTTATGGTTTAGGTAATATTTCGCACAATACTTCGGAGGCAGTGCAGTGTCACATAACTCAGTCATGCTACTCTGGTACCAAAATAATGTTATCAACTTAAATTGAAGACTAACTTAGCATAATATACCATATGTCTGGACACTACCAGAATATTTCATAAATTTTAACATGACCCATCACATCAATAAGTTAACTGGGTGGTTCTGCACCGGCTGACGTGGAAGTACTTACACTTGGCAAATAGCTCTTTGGTCTGTAATTAGCGTGGCCAGAAAAGCCCGGTGCATAACATTCCATTCCAGAATCATTTTCTAATGGTCTCAAACAACTGTCTTGTACAATTTCAAAATCTGTCTCTATAGGAACGTTTTTTTCAGTCTCTGTCTCTTTCGTTGTTGTCGGGTTTTCATCAGTTGATGATTCTTGGTCTATATTTAGACAAAAGGGAAATGATGGACGAAATTTTGCATTTAACTGAACTGAAAAGGACGCATTACCACTAATTACAGAACAGCATACTTCTATATTTTATCATATCTGTTGCCTGTCATATGGATATAAAAACATTTTGAATTTAATTGACTGACATGTTCCAAAGCATCGAGTCGGACATGTTTTTCCTAAAGGGTGGACGTCTTTACTTATAATAAAAAATGAAGTACTGAAGAATGCTACATCTATTTAATTGATACGTGCTAACGATAAAATCTGAACTGACGGGTAACTGCTTCTGTGTTCTTTGATTTGCAGGTAGCCTGGACGGACACTTGCGGTGCATTAAATTCCGTTCCAAGTTCTGTTGTTAATAGTCTTAAACAAGCATCCAGCTCATTTTCACATTCAAATGCATGTGGCCCTTCGTGTGTTACGTTTCTTGCTGTAAGCGACAGTGCATGTTTCTTTTTATCATCATATGGTTGTAACTTTTCCTTTAACACAAGTTTAGTGTCGCTGCCGTGGTCAGTTAAAAAGTCTTCCACAACAGATACTGAAAACAAGTTTGATGTGTTAACAAATTGTTCTAAATAATACATGTACTTCATACTAACCATGTCTGTTACTTGCAGACAGAACTCTTGGGAGTACAATTTTGTGAATTTATTGACGTACAAACAATATAAAATAAAAAATATAGGGATTTCTCATTTATAATTTGGCTACAAATTCTACGCAAATTATTATAGTACAAATGAGGTCATATGCACTAATAAAATCTGTTGTTTTTATTCTCGAACAGATAAAGGAAGTAGACAATATATACGTCAACATTTTGTAAAGGCACTATAAATCACTGAAATGGAGTGTATCTTCTATTACTCTCAAGTTCCCACTATCTCGATTCTAATGTCATTATACGTATTTGATCGTTACGAGATCAAAAAACAGATGTTATTCCGACTACATATAGTAAGTAAAAAGGTGATGTGCTACATTGGGTGGATGTCTAGCCTTAGGGGTCGTTGATAATTCAGACTTTGTCAGACAAAATTATACCTAATATATATGCGTTAAAGATCCCACTACATTTGCGCTAATTAGTGTTAATTGGCATTCAGCGAAAATTTTAGAAGTTTAAAAGTTTGAAATTTTCAGACTGAGTGGATTACCTACATAAGTATGTATACAAGTGAGATATTAAAGAACAAAACATTGATCAACGAAATGCCTTTCAAACACAAATGATCCCGGAAGGATAGAAGAACATAAAGATAAAATTTTGAGTATGAGAAAATATATGTTCAAACAGTGTCAAAAGTTTAATTATAAACCCGAGCGTTTTAAACTTAAAAAAAAAGCCTTTTTCAAGGGTAGCATAAATCAAAACAATACAATAACGGCGTAAATCCAACCATATAGTTCGATAGAATGTGACAGAATGTGCGCAATTAATCACCAGTGTGCTACTTTTAGATAACTACTTCCAATGACCGTAACAGATGCCTGACATCTGTTATCAATTAGCCTGATCTTATTGAATTCTGTTGATCGATATATTCATTTAACATTTATATATCGAACTATACAGGCGGACTTTAAGCCGATATTGTATTGTTTTAATTTATGCTACCCTTAAAAATGGCTTTTTTAAAAGCCGAAAGCGTTCGGGTTTATAATTAAACTTTTGACACTGTTTGAACATAATATTATATTTTCTCATACTCCATACACATATTAAAATCGGTGCTTATATATAGGGGTAATTAATGTGTAGAAAATGCAAACGTTTCCTTGCAAAAATATGACGATTCTTCAGGTATTAATAACCTTGACTATGAAAATGACTATTCAGTTTTGGAAATATATTGTTCGATATAACTCACCGACAAAACAAATTCAATCTGCTTTTAATTCGATTAACTAGGAAACTTACTTGTTCTTTCCACAACGCCCCAAAACTCGTCTTTGTATATTGCTGTTTCAAGTTGTGCATCCTTCCCGCATATAATTTCAGAAATTGCGAAATTTAAATCTCTGAGTTCCTCGTTTATATGCCCTTGAACATGTTCTCTAAATAGTGCAGCCAGGGATTTAAAAGTAAGGCATCTTATATGCAGTTTCACACATTCATGCCTTGCACTAGTGATTCTCCACCCTTTCATTAGGAAAAGTTTAAAAGTTTTGCGAACTGCTTCACGTAGTTTATTATATGAATCGGCCGGTATAGTAGATTTGAAATCATCCTCTTCGTTAATAACTTCTTCAAATAGTTGTTCTAGTACAGCCGACATTCTTTCTTCTTCTTCTTGACTCAGGTTTTTGAGATCAAAGAATATTTCAACGCCTATAATTAAAACAACAGGCATAAAATGCTGAGAGGCTAGTTTTTTATCGTTTTAAAAATGTAAATCAGTATTCCTCATTTAACAGTTTTATCATTGTGATGAATAAATCAAGTTGTTGCATTTTGATCAATCAAACATGTTTAGTCTTCTGTTTTGTAGTGCATTACAGGTCATGTTATCAGAACTGCAAGTGTCAGTGTCATGTGCAAAATCATAGTTTATGTTCTTAAAGGACATGGCGCATGAGCTAGACTGTGTATTCTTTTTTTAAATTACATTAAATTCTATAACAATCGGAAGTATAAGTAAGCTTTAAAACGTGTTGGTAACTTTTTAAAATACCACAATGTATAAGTTCATTCAGCAAAAAAAAAGTTTCCAAGTACCTACCTGGTAACAGGAAATTGTTTCTTGCTGAATGTAGCATAGAAGACGTTTCGTGGTCGAGTTTATTGTCAATCTGTTCCAACTTAGAGTCAAATCTTTGAAAAAGTTCGTCAAATTTTTCCACTTTCTGAAGCACACGCTCATCAACTGGATGCAAAACGGTTACAATTAGATCAATACATTTTCCGAACGAAAGGTGTAATACCTTGTAGAAGCATATGTTGAGTTGTGGAAAATAATCTTGATTTGCATAATATATAAAAACAGTTAAAGTGTGTATTTACTTACTTAAAATCTTTTGTTTGCATTTTAAAGACATATCGGACACTTTTCTTTATGTATATAGGCAAATATTTTCCTATGGACAGAATTTCTTTAAACTTTGTGTATCGACTAAGAATCAAGTTTAAAACGGAAATATATATTAAAACTAATGTACTACGTATGATTTTTAATACATATTTCCGTTTTAAACTTGACTCTCTGTCAGTACACAAAGTTTAAAGAAATTCTGTCCGTACTATATACATATAGAAAATTGTCAGATATATCTTCAATAAATTTCATTAAAACTCAATGTGCAATTACTTTTTTCATATAGAACAGTATTTTCTTACCGTCTTTAACATATTCTAACTTTTCACGAATGTCCATTTCCATTGAATAAAACGTGTGCATTTCTTTTAAAGTTTCAACAAGTGAAAGTGGTCCTTCGTGTATATCATTCAGTACTTTCTCAATTGATTCCTTCGTTTCATTATCATTGTTGTTCTCTAAAATTCTTGTAACAATTACTTGAATCGTTTCAAAATAGTCCTTATATTTTACATCGTCAATGTGTGGTTCATTCATATGACAGAGCTCGTTTCGCAAAGTGCGGAGACGCTCAACATCTAGGCGTGCCAGCTGTTTAAGCTCACAATATGTTGTGAGTACAGTGCAGAAAAGTGATAAATCCCATTTTGGCAGGTCTGTAATACCAGTTCTTGGAAATAATACTTGCATTTTTTCTTTTGAAATATGTGACTTTAACATTTCCTTCTTTTTACTTTGTAGAAATTCATGAACTGTCCACGGGTATGGTTGATGATCGCTTGGGGTAAGCTCTTCCACACGTTTTAAGAGAAGTAAATGGCACGCTTTTGTTCCTCCTTTGTTGAGCATGAGACAAAGTCTGCAATGTTTTTCTGTACCAGTTGTTGACATCTTGTCTCTGAAATAAATATCTTTTTCTATGAAATATTTAGTCAGTTATTTTTTCTTTTGTTCTTTATTTACATATCATTTGTATACACAACTCCTGTTATTAATTATTATTGCTATAAATGCAAATTTATTCGGTTTATCTACGAATCAAGACCTGTCATTATTGGTGACATATATAAATGCTGAGAATTGAATAGTGTATTATTCAATTTACATGTTGTTGTTTTTGGGGGTTTTTTTTGTACTAACTGTAATTCACTTTCAACATTTAACAACACAAATTATATTTACAAGAAAATAAAATGTGCACCACTATTTTAAATGTAGTTATGAACAGAATTTGATTTTGAACATTGATCATATACGCCTTTTATCTCTGCACTTAGCAATATGCACGCTATCTGGAAAATATTCATGCAGTGGATATGTGTAATATGACCGTTTGTACCAATTAATATTGCAATTTGTCATAAAGAGAATTTGTAAAATAAAACTAACAACTCAGATACCACTGCATCGATTCTGTATTTACAAATCCACAACTATGTATTACTAGAATAGCATAAATACACAATTTTAATAAGATAGTTTGCCTTTTATTCTATTTAAATGAGCGTGTTTCCCGTGCAACAGCTAATGGGATGTGTATTTTTTAATGATATTTGCTCTAGTTTGTTTTATGCTGGAGAATGAATGAACGTAATCAATATATGGCCAAGAAACAGGGTTAATGTGATCGTAATCTGCTGAAAACACTCGTTTTAATTTATGTTTTTTTTATAGTTTACACAAGTACTTCTATATATCTATATATACGCCACTTTATGGTTACTTTCTTGAATGGTGGTCTTTCCCTACTTGGTATTTATTCGTCAAAAGTTGAGATAACAATGACAGTGTTCTCTTTAATAATTCCTTTTGCCATTCTATGTTTGTAAGTAAATCTGAGGTCAAAATGCTTAGAAATCAAAATGGGGTCCAATATTGCAGGGGCAGAATGTGGGGAACGTATGTCATTTGCTGATATTTTTTCGGGTGTACTTGTGATCAAGTGTAGGTTTATTTTATCAGTTTTAATAGCTTTGGTTGGAATATACCTGTTCATGCATGAAACGGGGAAACAAATGCGCTCTTTTAGAATAATGAACAGTTTATTGGTACTGTATCTTTGAAACTGAATGTCTTTTCACTCAGTTAACGCTCTTCTCAGCTGTCCCAAATACAAGTTATTTTGACCCATTACTCATTCAAGGTGTCAAATGAAATATATGAATATTTAACATTATCATTTTGGCTTCCTTATGTAAAAATGTTTCTTCATGTTAATCAAATGTATCTGCTACAAGTGATTGAATAACATGAATTATTTTACCTCAAAACTATCATTGTATTTGCAATTTACAGAATACTGCAAATATGAATTAGCTTCAAAGTTGTCAATGTTCGTTGCGTCGCCTGATTTATTAAATCTCCACCGTCATCATTATCTGGTTGTTATCATTACTACATTAATATAAGTAAACACTTTTTTCACGCCCCAATGTGTTTTGTTAATATACTGAACAACAAAAGAAACTATGCAGATGTATAACCCACAATAGCTGTTTTGAACTAAATTCACGTGCGCGTGAAATTTACGACTTTCTTTGTGAAATTTTATTGTCATTGGAAACATTGTTGATTGACTCACTCGAATAACAGCAAAAAGTTTTTAAAGTATTGTTGTAGCGAGCAATTGTGATGTTACAATGCAACAGACGCGCAGAAGAGATAGCCAGAATTTTGTGTTAAACGGCTTTTGTTGGACTACTGACTTCACGGTTGACCGATATTTTTAAATTTAATACGTTAAGTTCTTCAAGTGTAATGTGGTATGAAGAAATCAAGTCAAACTTATAAATATAAGTGTTTTATAAAAAAATACCCCAGTTATACATCTGTATAGTTTCTCTTGATGTTCAGTGTGTATAAGAAGAAAACTCAACAATTACAATTTTTTAAAACTGTCATATATTACCTAAACATGTATTTAAATACCGGTTAGTATGATAAATTCTTATGCAAATGATGTAAAAAGAAGTTTTAACATACATACATTTAAAAGCAGTCAATATATCGGCATCTGCGAAATTTATGACAAATTTTGACAAAGTTTTTCAGTCTGTAAGCATTGTAAACAAAGCTCCGCTTGCTCAACATTACAATTTTAGAATTTGGCACAACTTCTGACTAGTTTCTAAACGGTCTGTTTAGTACTTTACAGATGAGAGTCATAATTTTACTTACTGGACTTTGTGCACACATTTAGAGCTCATTCATCAATTAACAAGTTTCGTGTATTTTATTTGTAAAAAAAACAACTTAAGCATTCTTGTTTACTACTTTATATCAAACAATGAAGTGTTATAAGATCTTAACAAATTCATTAATACAGTGACAAAATTTTAATAATCAGTACAAATGACTTTTAAGCTATATAATTCTCACAGTCTTTATATTCATGTTGTTTGTTTGTGACTAGGCATCCTATCTCTATTGATCTTATATTGAGTATTCGGCATCATTCAATTATCAGTATTTCTCTTTAATTTATAACCTCTTCGATAACCTAGTAGTTGTGTGCGGTAGGTCGTGGCTTTGTTCCCTTGCCGGGTCATACCAAAAACGTGGAAAATGATACTAGTAGCTGGTGAGCAGCATTTTAATAGTAGCTCTAGCACTGGTCAGTTTGCTGTCAGTATAATGAAACTGGATTGAGGATCATGACACGTGTCTATATCGCAATATTCTGTCGAGGCAGCGCTACAGAGTTGGGCATCGTGCACACTGCAACAAGTGGACACCGTCGTTTACATGTATATAAATATTGTTGAAAAACACGCCCCTCTCTCCATCCTCCCACCCCGCAAACACACACACTGACACACGCGCGCGCGCACACACGCAAGTTTTACATATTCTACATAACGACGATGTCGATCCAAATCCCCAAAACTGAAATTGGCGCGAAAAAGGTTTTACTTCTTATATTAAACTGTATCAACAAAATTTCATAAATATTTCTTTCTAGTCATCGTCTCAATAGCGTGCAATGGTCGGAAACCCCGTCTCTGTTCGCGTGCATAAAATATTAAACATTAAATGTATATAATGTTGACGTATACTTATGGATCATCATTAAAAGGAAAATTTAGTTTTACATTGATTTCTTAGCACTTGTTTCAACAATTCTGCATTTCCTTTTCTTAATTCTTCATTCATACTTAGTTCTTATATTCAAAGAGATCGATCTGAACCAGAGTGTTAGCAAATGTCCTCTACCCACCGACTACAGTTAAAATAACGTTGTCACTGTTTTAAGACGGATTACACAACCCTTTTCAAATGGATTACACTTCAATTAAATTAGTGCAGATTATTTATCGTATCAGAATTTGACATTTTAAAGGGATAGTCATGTTTTTATAAGAAGTAGTTCAATGATTTATTTAAAGTCAGTTAAAGGACTGACAGAGAATGCTTTATCGAACTATATGTTGCTAGGGCAGAAGCTATACAGCAATATGTGGTGTTGCGAAAGCGTGTGAGACACTTTCGAAACATTCTAATGAACTTATCTTGCCCATGATAAAGGCGAGAAACATTAAAAAAGAAACTGGATTTTGAGACTTTAAAGCCATGTTCACACGCTTTGCTAACCTGACTTTAGGTCAGATGTTGTTATTGAAAAGTTGCTTTGGATTTGTCGAAAAGGTATAGGAAATCTATTAGAGTCGATGAGATATAAGCTGATATCGTAAGGAAGTAATGTTTACAATCATAAAATTTGTGTCATTTACGTAAGGTAAGCCAAATCATGAGCATGAAAATTCCGTGCTCACGACGCCAATGTAAGAAATAATATTTTCAAACTAATGTCAGCAATATCGTTTCTACAAAAAGTAAAAGGACATTAATGTTTGGTTCACAATTTAGTGTAATGCGATATTTTTTAATAAAAATGTTATTGAAGTCGGACATAATTATCTGCTTTTGATGTTGTATGTTAAAGTAGGATTTTACGTATTGTACAAAAAGTATCGTCATTTTATACATGCTCATTCGAGCTTAGTGAATGTCTTTTCTTTGGTGCAAAATTATTATATATATAATAAATATATGTATATAGCAAACGAGTGTTTCAAACTAAACTATGAAGAAGTATATCCAGATCAGTAGTTTTCGTTATATATCAAACCTAACTATAATATTTAATACTTGTTCATTTACAACTCTACTATGTATCCCTTTAAAGGCCAATGCAATGCGATACCTTTCATAAAGTAGAATTTATAAAAGGTATTTTTAAAGTCACACACCATTTATTGCTATGAACGTTAAAGGTATTTTACATCATCGGCGTTTATACACACAATGAAATGAACACATATTTGTTATGAAGACATTTTCGTAAACTTAAACTCAACGTTTTACCTGGGTAACTAACTGCATTCTATGAATTTTAGTTAAATCAGTTGTGAATTTTGTATTATTGCTTATCGACCTATGGATCACATACAAATGTAATAAGTGAAAATGTGACTTAATTGCGAAGATATAAGTCTGGAGAATGGTTATTTTCGTCTGATACATATTATCAAATAATACTTTAAAAGCTCCATATATTTTAATGAACAATTTTTGACTTATTCCATACATTTATATTTTGGATTGTTGAATAAAGCTGAAGTGTCATTTTTCTAGTGCTTTGGGATGATGGTATCCATAAAATTGCACATATACTGTATACAGAGTTCCGCTTAAGTTGCTGCTAGGAATAATACGGGAGCTTGCGCGTTTAAATAACTTTACAATAACCAGAGTCATCAAAATTTGTCCTATTATTTTACATTGTATTGTGTTCTATGCTTCATAAGATTATACAGTGTAAATGCTCATCTGTAAGTAACTTCTTTGCTGTTACCTGGGGGACTTGAAAGTTGTTTTATCTGCGAATGATTAAATATCACATCTTGTTTACAAAAAAATCTATGTGATAGGTAAGATGCACACCCTTGAAGAGGAGGTTTTGAATCATCAGAGAATATAAATAAAGACTTTGTTATGGACATGTTTGGCATGTTTTTATGTATTAAGTTGCATGCTTACACCACCCAGAGAATGTGATTAATACCAACAATTTGCATTTTTATTGCTCTAAACGTAGTTCAGATCTGCCAAAAATATTATCAGTTAATATATATTTGTATATTCAAGCACATATCTAATCCTCAAATTAAAAAAAATAATTAAAAAATGTTTCAAAATTTCACATCGTTAACAGAGCGTTACATTACATAAAATGTTACATCTAAAACATATTTTAGAACCATTTATATAATCTGTACTTGTAAGTGATAAAATCATACAAGCAAACTCAAATGCATAAAGAATCACTATCTTAATTTTGCTATTCAAACTATATGCGACAATGATAATTTCAATTGATAGTTAGGGAAAATACGTCTTCGGCGGCGATATTATTTCCCTGGTTAGCCATCAATTATGCTTTTCCATAGACTACTTAAGTTTGCAGGGGTAAATTTAAATATGAATGCCTTTTAAACAGATATAATGAGATTACCTCTTTTTATTCAAAAACCGTTCCATGTCAATACGAAACTTGCCACTGCAACGTAACAATACCATACATTATAAACCGTCAGTAGTAAGATTAGAAAATGGTACTTAAGCAATATATGCACTTAAATATAATTTATTACCACTTTTAGATAGGTTGAACCCAATGTAGTTGTAAAATGTAAAAAGTGAGGAGTAAAGAGACATTTGTTTGAAAATTATGAAATATTTTTTCTTCCGGGTATAACTTTCATCACATAAACTTGTTTTATTGTCCTACGCCAAAATTTATATATATAATAGTTTAAAGCTTACCTGCTGCTGATAATGTCACTGATATATATACACAAAGATACTATTTGTTAACATTTGATTACTGTTAGTTTTGCTCTGTCTTAACTCGGCCACATTCGCATACGGGCACTTTAACAATTTGTTTTTAACAACGGCGTAGATACCACAGAGCTATTTTAAGACACCGTTTACAGCTATCGTTTACGGTCGATAATATCATTGAAAATCACTCTGTAGTGCAGCAATAAAAGACCGCTTAAACATTATACGTAGTAAAAAAGCGGGATGATTTATTTGAATAACTTTTTCTTTTTTAACGTTTTTTTTTTTTTGCCGTCACTGCTGTTTTGGGCCTGCAATGTACATGTAGTATGCCTTGCAGGTATTTCTAAAGAACAACTTTAATGCATGCCCTAATTTCAGATTTATGTTCGTTTTGGATAACTTCATGTACATCTATTTCTAATAATCTAATACAACGAAACAGTAGGTTAGGTTTTAAAAAAACTTAGCGGGATTAAAAAAGAGTCAGTCATGTATCATCCTTGTAAAACACTAGTTTCTTGTGTGTCACTCTTCTACGGAAACTTGCAATTGATCTCGTAATAATATCAAGCGTATTGCGTCTTACATCGTGCTCACCTGAACTTCGTCACAAAAATGCACCAAAACAGAAAATATAGTAAACACCTGAGTAATAAATAGCCAAAAGTCTCACAAAATGCAGGATATTGGATACGCCCTTGTTAAATGATGCTAAATATGTGAAGTACATTTAATGGAGGTTAACTAAAAGATATTTGTTTTCCAACATAAAATAAAAACGGCTACATTAGAATGTATAAAATGCATAAATAGTGTTATGGTATAAGACTTGACAAATGGCATAATAAACAAGTTTTCAAAGATTCGAAGATCCAACGCTATGTCCCTCACGGATTTGAAGAAAATGGTAAGAAATACGTATTACAAAAACAAGATACCAGGTTAACAAGGTTGGTCATACTGGCAAAAGCAGATGGCATTAGAAATGGGTCTCAGTTCAAATGACGCAATTTATCTGTATTTATTTGAAAAACATAAAATTTTCCACTTGATACGTTTTAACTTGTTTGCTTTTAACACATTAAATTGCCAGTGCCCTATATATATTCTGGACTTTTGTCACATGCCTTTTTATTAGTTCAATTTAACAGTAGTTTCATAATTCACGCAATTGCACATTACTGATGATACTAGTATATAATGGCGTTAGCTTTTCATTATCAAAGTATAATGCTCTACAAGAAGGAGAAATTCGAAAAGTCTTCAAATATTAGGTTTTTTACTTCGAAACACTGTAACATTTGATTAGTAGCAAAGTTGTTCCGTGCATTTAATCAAAAATTAAGGATAAATATCAAACAGGGAATGCCACGTTCCAAAACTGAAAACTCCTCACAACGAAACCCCACAGCACGCAGAAGTGCATACATCTAACAAACACACTCACATATACAAAGCAAACACACGAGGACAAAACAAACAAATGAAGAAACACAGTTGGGCTCCGCCATGGAACGGTCAGTATCAAAAACACCACTAGAGAGCTTATACCGGTTTATGGTGCGCACCCAAACTCACTCTTACTCACACCATGTTCCAATGTCACGGAGCAGTGTAAATAAAAGTAATCACCGCCAAGTGAATCTCTAACACACGCAATGGAAACAAAACATAAATTAGCATACGCTTTGTTGTAGGCTACATATAGAGAAACATAGCTTTATATTTTAATATCTTGAAAGGATAAATCTATTTAATTTTGTACATATGAAATATTTGATATCATGGCACGTAAAGACAAGAAAATAATCAAAATGCGTGTTGCAGTTTACAACAATAATGGCAAAATATAGGCTTCGTTGTCCTAATCTCTTTCTTTGGGAAGACTGTTTCTTATTTCGTCTTCAATATTTGTGATAAGTCGCTGTTTGCGCGCTAGGCGCTCTTCGTAGGACATTTTATTGACTGGATACTTCAGAAAATCATACAATTGTTTCATCTGTAAATCGCTTTCATTTCTGTAATTCGTGCATAAGCTTTCAAACCAACACCATTCCTGAAAGTATGAAAGAATGCATTTAAATGAGTTATATCTAGTTTGTAGACCAACACAAACTTTAGATGTTTAATAAGAGCTGCTCCTATTCCTTTTGAACAATGAACTTGCGCATGCTTTAGTTGAAGATGTAATGTTTGTGCCTTTACTAAAATTGATTCTGAATATGTTTTGTTTTATTTTCTGGTCCTTTGGAATCATGCAGTCTATCAGATCTTAATGTGTCATAGAGTTCCACTTATTGATAAGCCGATGCTTACGGCGAGTGAGTGTTATTAATTGCTTTTCACGAACATAATTAAACTGAGTCTGCTAATATGTTTTGTAGCATTCTGTCTTATTACAGGTTATGTTATGTTTTTTAGCATTCTGACTTATTACACATTTCATTAGTGTAAAACCCCCGATATGTAGCAATAATTTATAGCCTTTTAAGTGATACATTGTTATCAAATATAATCCGGTAAAAAGAAGAATAGAAGAACAATGTTTTTGAAGAAATGTATAGGTTAATACATGGGAGAGCGGTGCCTTTGAGTGATAATGGCCCTGGCAAGGTGATAATAGCCCGAGGGCTTTAGCCCGAGGGCTATTATCTTCTTCCAGGGCCATTATCACTCAAAGGCACCGCTCTCCCATGTATTTACCTGTTTATTACATGTTTACCTATAATATAGTAAGAAATGTTTTTGTGTCATTTTTATGGATATGCATCTTCTAGCACAATAAATTTCAGCTTTTCAGTTTCTAAATTATTTGTATAAGGGTCTATTACTGTATAAAATCAAATACCTGGAAAGTTGTACTTTCTTGCTTATTGCATAATTCAGGGATAAGTATATGATATTTCACGAAGAATACACGATGTTACGCTCAAGATGATAAAATAAAACGGAAATATTCGCCGTTTTACCTCCACGAAACGCCATGACGTCATTTCTGTTTACGGACGTTAATTTCCCGCGCTAACGCCAGGGCCATTATCGATAATGGCCCCGGGGCTTATTATGATAATGTGATAATGCATGACGTAATGCGATAATGGGAGAATTTTCAGTACAAATTTGTTACTATTTATAGGTACTCATGTAATAAATAGTTATAATGAACACCTGTAGGTACTGTACTGGATGTATTGCAGATAGGTTAATTAGGACAAAGTTTGATATTGGAAGAAAGGTTTTTCATGAAATCAAATGTAGATTAGATTCATGCAAATTTCTGGAAAGTCGCCAAAGTCTACTTTATTTAATCAAAGAGTTAACGTTTAACATCCTTTACAATTTGTTCAAACGATTTTACAGGTTATATAACTATGCTGCAAGGGTGGTATCTTTACGGCGATCCGGCTACAATTACTCTAAAACCATTCCCTAAGTTCTAATTGGGTATACTATATAACGCGGTATTTATTATATGAAAATCTATCAGTTAAAGGCTACGGTGTGGTGCTTTTCTCTACTAACGTTTTGCTTATTATAGATGAACTTGATTAACACTAACAAATACTTCGATATATTTATTATTAAGAATATTGACATAATTATAATATGTAAAACTAGTGTTTATGTATTGAAAGAGAATACGCATTTATTAATTCAAGATTATTTGATATGATTTGAAGTAAGCCGCCTGACCATCCTTTCAGATTTCTACCAATACCACGAGTACAAGGGTCAACTAAATGCATTTGCAACTGATATTCTAGTATGAAACATTTTCATTTAAACACGGAAATATTGACGTCACCTCGATATATTTTTGACGCCATGCAAGCGCACAGATAGAGTATTACCAAATTTGATCTTCTATTTCATATGAAAGGTATTTTGGAATCGAAATGATAAATTTCTAAATTACTAGGAAATAACTGAGGGGCATGGTGGGTCCACCACCTTAAAAGTGGCTTTATCAAAACAGCAAAACAATTCAGTACTCGAATATTTACTTAGTTTTGACAGATAGGCCATATGGTCTTACCAAGCCTAGACTGTAGTTCAATTCTATGAAGCTGAAAAGAGAAACATTCAGCTTTGAATGATCTGTAGATAGTGTTTCCAAGGTGACTTCCATTGCCGTTTTCATATCGGACAAACAATTGATGAGCCTCTCAAGTTGTGTATCAATGTATTGCAGTTGTGCATGTACTTCTCGCAGACTTTCTACATCTTCGAGACCGTCTGAACATAAAGGATGGACGTGTATCAGTATTAATTATCATTCGTTTTTTTACTATCATAAATAATGATAAATCATAAACACAAAAAAACAGTCTGCTATCATTTTGCTTGGTTGCGGTCTTTGCTTTTAAAGGATTTTACAACAGTTTTAATTAACTATCACAGCAGCAGTTTTAGTGCCATGTGTCGGCTGTAAAAGCTCTCCCTGTATTTGAATTCAATGTCGCTATAATTTCTGGCCCTCAGCTTTACTATAACAGTATTCTGCACATTATAACAGCCTATGGGAGGAGGGGAGGGCGTGAGGGGTGTTGCAAATTTCATTGCCTCACACAAACAGACTCAATCAAAGCGAGTTTTCTTTTATTATAAATCATAATTAAATCACCCGGTGGGTAAATGTATTCAAAACAAAATTGCCCATTGCGTTCCAATAACTTCGTCAAAATCCTTTAAAATATTAATGCTTTGAAAGTTGACCGCTGCTAAATACATTAATAACATTTCAAAAAAAATGACAAACTTAAGTTAATGCAAGTTATTCTAAATGTGTTGGATAGTATTGTGACATACATTTGCATTTAATATCTTCTTAAACCTATTCTAAGCATTCCCTTATATATTATTCAATGCAATGATAAGAACAGTTGAGGATATACGTGATATTTATTTAAGATATCCGTTTTTGAAAACTATTTATATCAATACTTTTTTCAAGCACACTTTATCCCGATAATAAATACTTATTCTTCAAAGCAGTGGCCGGAATTTTCCTTATTAATAATCTGATGGAAGAATAACAATAGCGTAGGGTAGGTATTTCAAATATCTGTTGTAGTACATATGGTCTGCTTTGTTAACTGTTACATATACATTGTATAATAAAGTAAGTTACAATCAAAAATAAAGTTTTCAACATAACATTTTATTTCATGTAGAAAGTATCGTTCAAAAAAAGAAGAACAAATATGTCAGAATTCACCATTTTTATAGCTTTTTTTCTAAATTCATCTCTTACTGTAGATGCACGATGACATCAACTGTTTCCGTACCATTTTGTAGCATATTTGTGTGTCTAAACAGTAAAATATTTTTAAAATCTTAACTGTAGAATTATTTGTAGATTAAATACGTTTTCCCATTCATAAAATTATTGAACTGAAAGACATTTGTAAGAGACATTTATGTTTCTGTAATACTTATATAACCGTGTATTCATACTGACAGAAGACTTGAAAATCCAATATTAGTAAAATGTTTGTTTTTTTCTGTTTTAGTCCCATATGTCTCAGACATTTATGTTCTTTAAACATGCACAGTATGAAATATTTTTAGTATTAGAAAAATTCTGATCATATACCCTTAAATGCGTTATCTTTTTAGTAAGACTTCGAAACAGTACCTGTTTGCGCCACCGTCTTCAGCCTAACAAGGGCCCCTGTGTTACGTTTGTACATTCGGTCTGTAACACGGGCTGCACGAAATGACACATTGGGATTATCAGAATCATAAAACAACTTCTTTAAACACTCCATCTGTAACACTAACAGTAAAGACTCAACAGATCCATACCTCTAGCAATAAATATAATAATAATTATAATAATAATAATAATCATAAGAATAATAATAAGAATAATTCTTCGAGGCATAGCAATACGTATAACCCTTTTGAGAAAGTATTGAATAGACTCACAGACTTTATACCTAAATCATTTTTTTATACTGATATATATTGAAAGATTTCTTTCTTGTTTTTGTTACTTTATGATATATCAAATAAATATGATGCTCACTGAATCGTATCGGAACGTATCAAATACGTCAGGATGACTTCGCTTTCCGAATGCCGTTTCTCGTATTCCACCGGTCATCGCGGTCCTTGGTTGTAGTGTCGACACCAGTATGCTTTCATTGATAACTTTTTTCCAATTTGTTTAGAAAGAGAAAATGCAAATTATTTTATTACTTTTTATATCTATAGAAATATAATTAGACTGACTTATAAAAGTCAGATACAACCTGTTTTTACCGTTTTCAATATGCAAGGAACATACGTACATTATTGCCGACAATGTACTTTTGAATCCGGTTTTACACATTCTTGAACGATGAAGTGCTTCATATATAAAAAGGCAGTCTGAAAGACAGCTATCCCCCGCCGCTGTTATGGATAGTGGCTCAAAACTTTGACCCTGATTGTGACCTTGACCTTGAGCCACCATGGCTGACTCATGGGTTTTACAAATTGTCTTGATGAGGTGATTATTTGATCCAAGTTTCAGGATTATCCTTCAAAGGGTTAAGGAGACCAGAGCGGACACAAAATGGAAGGCTCAAATATTTGACTCTGAGTTGTGACCTTGACCTTGAGCCACCATGACTGACTTATGGGTTTTGCAAATTGTCTTGATGAGGTGATCATTTGCTCCAAGTTTCATAATTATCCTTTAAGGGGTTTTGGAGATACAGATCGGACACGAAACGGAAGGTTCAAACATTTGACCTTGAGTTGTGACCTTGACATTGAGATGACATGACTGCCTTATAGAGTCTGCATATAGTCTTAATAAGGTGATCATTCGACCCAAGTTTCATGATTATCCTTCAAGGGGTTTAGGAGATACAGAGCGGACACAAAATGGAAGGCTCAAAAATTTTACCTCGTGTTGTGACCTTGACCTTGAGCCAACATGGCTGACTTATGGGTTCTGCACATCGTCTTGATGAGATGATTATTTAATCCAAGTTTCATGATTATCCTTCAAGGGGTTTAGGAGAATCAGAGCGGACACGAATTGGAAGGCTCAAAACTTTGACCTTGAGTTGTGACTTTGACCTTGAGCTGACATGACTGACTCAAGAGTTTTGAACATTAGCCTGTTGAGGTGATCATTTGGCCCAAGTGTCATGATTATTCTGCAATGGGTTTGGGAGATAAAGAGCGGACACGAAATGGAAGTCTCAAATCTTTGACCTTGAGTTGTGACCTTGACCTTGAGCCGACCTGGCTGGCTCATGAGTTCTGCACATTGTCTTGATGAGATGATCATTTAACCCAAGTTTCATTAAAATCCTTCAAGGGGTTTAGGAGATAAAGAGCGTACAGTGTACTTGTTATACCCCACCCCTAGGTATACTATAAGAACGATGGTCTTGAACAGGAAAGTATACTAACCCATTTCAATTGCGCATTTTGCACCTAAAAGACGCAATTCGATAAATGGGTACTATGCATATAAAACAAGTGGCAATTTATCTTCAATCGTGCACAAGTCCCATTGTTTCAATATTTAAAATCGCAGTGACGCTCCACATATCTTTATGCCTTCGTCAACGTTACAGAAAAAAAGCACTTCCTATCGAACATACGGTCTAGAGGTAACAGTAGTGTGCACATGATAGGCGAAATGTAAACAAACAATAATCTCAAAAGTGGACATGCAAAAAAAATGAGTCAATGTGATTCGTTTATGATAGATGATAATTTACCAGTTATTCGATATGCATAGTGCTCATTTTTTGAAGTGCAGGCTTCAGCTGAATAATAAGAAATTTAAAGAGTTAACACATTTTCCCGTTGATTACCATGTTTCTTATAGTATATTTAGGGGTAGGTATATATAGGAGTAGAATATACCATGTACAGTGATCTTTTTCTTTCTGGTTTAGTGCCAGTGGATCTATTAAGTTCGTAATGTTTATTCTAACAGGATACCTTCATGTTGTATGATTCTCCTAGAGTCCTCTCCAAACGAGCCTTCACCGACCGCAGAATGTTGTATGGACGTGTGCATTTGTGTATAGCTGAAACAACATTTCAAACTCAATCCTGAATGCCTTTTCGATATATGTACATGTTGTACATAAATTGTGATTAATAAAATATTGTTTAAACCAACATTTTAAACGTAAATTGAACCATTTTATACAATCATAATTAATCATTAGACACATTGAGAGTTCAATACTTAAATATGTACTCTTCCTACTTTTATAATACTCCTAAACATTTAAACAAGTTGCACACTACACGTAAATCTACATGTTTAAAACTTCCAATCCGGTTGTTTCAAGAAACTTTTAACGTGTATCGAAAAAAAAGATATCTTTTAAGATTGCATTGTCAGAATTTTGATATATCTGATGCACATTGGATTCTGCCTGCGCACGTTCACTTAATAATTGTTAAACTTTGACGTTTAATGTTACCACAGGAATGATAGCTCAATTGTAGCCCGCTGTTTATGGTACCAGCCTTTCTTAAACACTAAAGAGCCAAGGAAGTAGCAACCAAGACTTTTTGTGCAATCTACTTACTGTTATACTGCATAGACAAAAGGCGTTTAAAATGCGCATTGTATTATATCGCTAACACTTTTTGTTAAATGGTGATACTGTCTCTTTTAACAGACAAAGCTTTAACCATATTCTACATAGCCTACAATTTAAGGTGAATTAGCATGTTCACACACAATGAACTACTTTTCAGATTATATTACCTATGCTGCAACTCTTTTGTCCCTTTTCCCTCTCAGATACCACGGGCAAGATCTCTTTCAATGCCAGTTCAAGCAACTTCGCATTCTGTTATCGAATATCATTAAATAATTCAACGCGAACTACAGTCAATGCTGTGTTAAGCAGTCAGGCAAAGCAGTGATAGAATCTACCTGAATTTAGGCTTGATGGTAAATACAATCAATTATTCTTAAATGAACAATCAACAAATATCAGTGTTATCTGTAATGGAATTAGAAATATTTTATATAATTCATGCAGAAATAATGCATTGCAAGTATATGTCTGTAGATAATTTGTGCATTCTAAATTTTAAAAAAATTACAAATTACTATCCGAATCTTTATTTAAAGACGAAAACATTATTTAAACGATTCAATCAAAGTAGAATCTGTTTTGATAATTACCTGTACAGAAATAGCATCTGACAAGAAGCCACAGTTTTCCTTTAACGGTGTTGGCAAAATTTTGAATATTTCCTATTAAGGTTTTAGACGATACATGCAGTTTGTTAGCAACACTGGCTGTCCTTTCCACCTAATAATAAATATGTGCATTGTGATCCAATTTCTAAAGCAATTGAAACAAATGTGCGAACTGTTTAATAGTGTGTGGGAATTAGTTTTATTATAACAATGAAAGACGAAAACACCTCATCTACAAAACATTTTTCGCGTGCAGGTGTATTTGTCTGTGTACAACCTCTGGAAACAAAGAACTCGTATCTAAATATAGATACGTCGACATCAGGTTCCTTATCTAATTATTACAAGGTAAAAGTCCATGTTTTTATACCTGTATAAGTAGGGCAAAACAACCTTTTAATGACATTACCTCTTCAGCAACATCCGGATGGTCAAACAGATGAATGTATGCTAGTTCAAGATAGTTCGCTATAGCTCTTTGTGCTCGATATATTTCTAGAATGGCGATCGTTCCGCAGACACTTGTACCAAAGCTCTTTGTTTCTCTCGGAATCTGATTTAAGAATGGAGTGTTTCTGTATACATACTTATATTAAGGAATGAGTGGTTTTTACTTCATTTATCAATTAGAACTAAATCTGTTTATAAGGCGTTGTTTGTTTTGATGACATAAAATCACATATTTATTATGAATATTTACGTCACAAACATTTGATTGTTTCGATCGATAGATTACTTACGAAAATAAAGTTTCATGATGTTAAAAGAATAATTGCTTTGGGTTAAGTAGATAAAGATATATATATATATATATATGTTTGCGTGCGTGCGTCCGTGCGTAACCCGTTTAGTTGGTTTTATTTGCCTGCACTTTGGACATAAATAAACGAATATGATATCGAAATGGTCCTACTAATTTTGAGGAAATGTCCGTCAATGTCTGATGTGTTACGTTTTTTAAGTCAGAATGTAAGAATAATATTAATATTCCTTCTAGTGCTACGAATGATTACCTTAATCTTTAATGTATATGTACATTTCTTACTTCCGTTTAAAAAGAAATGACAAGACTTCGACAGAATATATAAACATTTGCTTGATCCAAAAACAGTTGCTTTGAAACAATAGATAAAGTATCTTCCTTATGGTAGAAAATTTAGGAAGTGCATCGAATGATTACTATTTTCTATGTACATAAACTTAATTCTAATAATGAAAACAAGAATCACTGACTACGATAGAATCCATGTAACTCTGTATTGTCTTATAGAAATACCCAATGTTTTAAATCATGAATATAGTAATTTTATCATGACAGAAAACATAGGAAGTGCACAGAATGATTTTTTTTTCTATATATCTGCTTCCGGAATAAAAGAGGATCTTCCGGTCTGTCCCTCTTTTTTGCCGCTATATGGAGTTTTTACCGGTGAAAATCACAGCAAAAATTGAAGAAATCGCAGACCACAGCAACAGAAAATCAAAATTTGTTCGTACGTACGAACAAAATTCCAAATAAAATTTAAAAATTCTTGTTCATTTCTCACATTTTTAAATGCAATTTGGAATTTTGTTCGTACGTACGAACAAATCCTGGAAGTTCGTACGTATGAATAATAATCCATATTCCGTATTATTTTTCAGTTCTGACATGCTGTTCAAACAGCTCAGATTTCTTCGTACGTCCGAACAAAATTCCAAAATAGCTTTAAAATTTCTTTTTCATTTCTCACTATCATTTGTTCGTACGCATGAACAGCCTGGATTTGTTCGTACGTACGAACAATTAAGAAAACTGAAAAAGAATTTATTCTTAAAAAAATGCAATTTGGAATTTTGTTCGTACGTACGAACAAATCCTGTCCATATTATTTTTCAATTCTGATATTCTGTTCAAACAGCCCAGATTTGTTCGGACGTACGAACAAAATTCCAAACTGCTTTAAAAATTCTGTTTCATTTTTCACTATCATTTGTTCGTACGAACAAATGAGAGAACTGAAAAAGAATTTATTCTTTAAAAAATGCAATTTGGAATTTTGTTCGTACGTACGAACAAATCCTGTCCATATTTTTTTTAATTCTGATATTCTGTTCAAACAGCCCAAATTTGTTCGGACGTACGAACAAAATTCCAAGCTGCTTTAAAAATTCTTTTTCATTTCTCACTATCATTTGTTCGTACGTACGAACAGCCTGGATTTGTTCGTACGTACGAACAAATGAGAGAACTGAAAAAGAGTTTATTTTTAAAAAAATGCAATTTGGAATTTTGTTCGTACGTACGAACAAATCCTGTCCAATTTTTTTTTTCAATTCTGATATTCTGTTCGAACAAATCCTGTCCATATTATTTTTCAATTCTGATATTCTGTTCGAACAGCCCAGATTTGATTTTCTTGACCATGTTGTAGCATCATTTAGTGGGCCTCTTCCAAGATTATCCCAGTTATATAGGGTCAAATATGGCCCCGCAGACAACATTGTTGTTTCTGTGTAAATAACTTATGTCATATACATCAGTAAGAAAGCATGAAACCCGCGGATATCCATGTTTTTCTGCAATATTTCTCGAATTTTGGTTCATTTAAGCCAGGGTCCATCACCTTACTATCTGCCTGCATTGTTACATTCTATCGGTGTGTTTGATTAAGAAAAAATCGTCCTTTATACAGGTTTCTTATGGAACACTTAAAAATTCTTAAATATATGAGCAGTAACAGGAAATGCCATTAAGGGAAATGCATATTACTTTTTTCTTGACTTCGAAAAGAAGTTCTAACTTCTTAATATGATATTAACATTGCCCTATACCTAATTGTTTATATTTCTGATCTAATTGAGGATCGTTGTCATATCAAATATTGGTCATTTTAAAATGATGTATAACTTTTAGTCATGTAAAGGAATCCCTAGAGCAAAGATGAAAGAGTATTTCAATCTAACATAATTTAGCTGATAAAGGGGTATACTAAAACTACATCCAGTGAAATAATTAAACAAAAATATGCAGTTTATATCTGTCAATACAGGAGATATGTTCTTCCTTGAGTTTCGCTTCGTTTGTATAGTAGCTTCCGCCTTCGATGCCAATAATAACAAACCTTTGGAGACGTTGAAGGTCGTCTAAATGGAATATATAGCCACCCGCGTTGTTTCTTACCTGGACATAAACACTGATATAAATTTCAATGTCGTTTTGATCAATACGAAATTTAAGGGAATTAATATTATCATAACATTGTAATTACAGTCATCTGTAATGCGATCTGAAACTACATTAAAAGAAAAATGTTGTGTGTTATCTCGAGTCATGGTAGATTTCGTGATAATTTATTACACTATTAATTTTGTATGATGCTGCATAATATAACTCGAGAGAGGCGAAGTGTCCCAGGACTGATCATTTGAGCCTTACAGAACTAGTCAAATAAAATATTAAACAGACTTTGACGGAAGGAAAATGCTAACATCTACAATTCAATTTATTACAATAGCACATAAGACACAAGCATTGCGTAATTATTGTGAAGGGTTTTTAAACTCCCGAGTATAAAGTAGCATTATTTCTAACAGTATAACTGACAATGAATCATGCATTCTTAAAAATGCGAATATTGTTAGTGTCTATCAATATTTCACGTTATAAAAGCACTGGTCACAGCCCAGTGCGCTACATTTTTTCACAGACCGTAACAATACAATTCTAATTTTGACGTTCTCAGTGCTATTATTTTCTTGTAGAGAATTCAAATCGATCAAAAAGAAAAAGTGGAATTTAAGTGTTCAGAAAACTTTCCCTGTGACTCTTTGACCTAGCAACCTAGTGTTTTAATAAAATCTTCTATTGAGTCAACATTGTTAAATGTATTTGACTAATTAAAGGGCCAAAATCCTAATGTTACGACAGCAATTATGTCCATGTATCAAACTAATGTTACAGTTTGTCACCATATACTTTCAATGTAAATATTGTGAAGATAAGGCAACTAACATATTTTCAACATACAATACAAGTATAACAATATAATTCAAACGCCATAAATACAAGCTTGTCAATCATCAAATTTGATCGGGATTCTGTGGTATGCTGAGCTAATTTGCATTAAATGAACACTTACGGTATATTTATATTCCAAACCATGTATGCTGAGCTAATTCGAATAACATGAACAAATGCCACAATCAATGTCTGAACAACTGAGATCACTAATTTCAAAAATAGCCAACGTCTGAAAACCTGAATCCTAACACTGAGTAAAAGGATATAATAAATTGTTGTTAGGTTTTTAGATATTTGTCTTCTGTTAACTCAAAAGGTGCCTAAAATATATATTACACATTGTGTGTTACTATCATTTTATATGAAATTTCAATAAAACACGCAATACTATCAGTCTGTTCATTCATATGATCATAATACTTATATGGTCATTCCTGTGAGTAAAAAAGCAAGTTTCTATAAGCCTTCTAGTTTTTCGGTTTCGTAACCTAGAAAATAGGCAAAGGTTTATCTACGCCAGGCATTAATACATTCATTCTGGGATTGTTTAAGACCGGATGTCGCTTTCTACTGTATGTCAAACAAAATTATACTCATTGTAGTAAACCTGGTGTATGAAAATAGAATATTTCAGTTCTGACGGTCAGATATTAGCGTTTTACCTATATAACTCTTTTAAATCAATAAGAGGCTTGCTGTAACACTCTATTCCAAATTTTGACGATTTCTACCAAAATGTAGGGTTAAAACAACCAACCCATTGAGCTACATTCGGCCAGTTTTAATAAATAATTGAATTATCAAAATAGCTGCATTTTAATATATATTTTCAAACAACTGAGTCAAGATTCATAATTTTATATATTTTCATAAAAATATGAAATGTTGCGATCAGTTTAGATTACAGTCAAGGTGCGTACAAATGTAAAACATACAGATCACATGCTGTTTCTCAACAGGTCGAGGTTATTAATGTTCCATTCATAAAGGTTTGGGGTTCTAATAGTTTTCTTTTATTGTATACGTCAAAGTAAGCTGACTTGTATAACTTTGACTTTTTTGGATAAAGGTACTTTGTAATATAATATACATTTTGAATAACCAACTGGCAACTAGTAAGTAGTTGGTTATTCGAATGTTCAACTACCAACTACCAACTGGCTACCAACTTTACTGTCATTGGTAAAGATCGACTTGTGATTGTCAATGTTCCCGATACGGAATATATATGAATGTATAAACACGAGCCGTTTCATTTTACAGGACTTACAAGAACATAGTAAGCGGTTGTTTATTTATTGTATTTATGTTCTAGTAACCTTTGACACTGATTTCGAGGACAGGCCGGGTTTGTGACATATACATGTCTGTTGTTGGGCTTGAAAAAGATAGGTCCAAAATTTAAACTAAAAGCTATATTGCATAAATATTTCGTTATTTCTGTGCATACAATCCGGTTGTTTAAAGGTTAGAATATCAGAAAATTACAGGAAATAAAACATATCTTTGAAAAAGTCTCGATCTTTGATTCATCATTTGTTTGGTTGACGCATGATTACAAATATAAAGTTAGTAGGCCGTGATGTCCATGAAGCCGTGATAAGTGATAATTTTGATGACACGTTGGTTTTATTTTGTAATTGTGAGTGATCGTTAAGTGATCAGAAAGATCGGACAGTGGGATGTTATGATAAAGTGATGCTTTATTTAGATTAGAAAGTCAATCGTACTCTACAATAAGGAAATCTAAGGTAAAATACTCCATTTATTTCGTTCACTGTAGAAAACATGGCGGACATATTTTTACGGTACCAAATACTTACCCCGAACATTTCTATGCATTTTCTTCTAGTGCACTGTTGGGACATGTTTTTGAGTGTCATTGATACTTTATAATTTATTCGGAGATACATTTTTGTATTATTATTAGTTTCTTTTTTATCCCCGTGCATTTCTCGCGTTGTTACGACAATCTCAGTTTTACATAGGAATTTTGCATTGTCAAAATAGCATAGGCCTTAAATTTAAATACATAAATTTGACTTTATTTCTTGATACAAAATTAAGGTACTTCCGCCATCTTGAATTTAGAGTGACCTTCATTTGAAGTGTGAAAATATAGTGAACAAAAGCTTTCAAATGCAGCTGTTCCAGAATACAAAAACAGCTCAATTTGCAAGACCTGAACTAAAAGTAGCTGTATAAAAAGTAAAACTAAAATTTGGAAATAAACAAAGAAGATATTTTACCTGTATTTTTCCAAATTTTTGGTTAGATTTATAAATCCTTTCAAAATACTTTATTAAAAATTCATGAATCATGGCAAAAGTTAGTTCAAAGTTTCAATTAGTGCATAGGGGAATTGTCTTACTGAATAGAACTAAACTTATTACAAAATGTGTTTTCAAACCTGACCACCTCATGTATTAAAACGAAAATAAATCTGTACATATTTTCAGCATACATAAAAGTAGTGCAATGTGCGGACAATGATTTTTGTACGTATGGTGTACCAAACTGCCTAAAATTGTAAGACAAGTCTCATACTTAATGTGAACAAGATTTGGCAACGATCCAAACTTCTTTTCAAGGATTGTGCAAGAAAGGTTTAATTTATTATAGTGGAATTTATGTACTTACGCGCTGCTTATCTCACGACAATTTGGTGGAAATGGAATTTTGGGCACTTCGAAATATTTGCTTTATCGCGATATATGCAAATATTTTTAGACAATCTTGAAACATTAGGCCACAATATTTCCGCATACTGGTCCGGGACAAGTTCGATGTGTATAGTGATTCCTTATTAGATGTTTCATGCGTCGTAAACTAACCAATTTTGATCTATCGACTTTTTAAACAATATGAGAATAATGCAGCATGTTTTTGAAAACACAGTGAGAATAAATCGCAGAAAAAATGTACAGCCAAATATGTTAGGAGGTAAAACAATTTGTATACAGCTGTAGATAACTACGAAACATTTTACAATATGCAATCAGTTGAACTTCTCACGCGAATACCTGATGATTAAAATCAGCAATATCTCAAAAGTAACTTTTCTGCATCTTGGTTCTTCGTTAAACAATGATATTTTTTCACACTTTCATAGATTTAAACTGATAATAAATGTGCATTGAAATTCCGGCATAAAAATGGACATTGACTTTACATTACTGCGGTGTAGACAGCGGAAACAGCGGTCCAGTACTAAGGCTGTCTACGAAACCAAGGATAACGAGTTCTTTATCTGAAAATTACGAACATTGGGATCAGTGTTCAGTATACACCTGAAAATGATAGACTTGCTATTTGCCGAGTGCACACTTGTTTTCTATCGTCGTTAATATAAAGTAGACTAGTAAATATTCGTACACATGCATAATCTCATAAACACTTCTTTAATGTATGTTCTCTGAAATGAACAAATAACTGGCTCAACTGAGACACCATACTTTAAAGTAAATTCAGTTTATTCACCACGAGGTTCAAAATGCACGGGAGTCTCGTGATAGTACATGCCTTTAATTTCACATGGTTGAAGTGTAAACAAATAGTTAAATTTGCTTCGTTTTATTTCTCACGGAAATGATCGGACGTTTTTTTATATTGGAATAATTATAGAACATCTATGCATTTAAAGTTGAAAGTTGACTGTTTTCTACAGGACGTAAAACTGAAATAAGTAAGCACTTTTACTTTTTTTGCAATGTTCCTCAGGTGAACTTTGACATTGTTTACGAAGAGAAATCAGTTTTGTGTCATCTTGAAATGCGTCGTTCGGCTGAAACGTATAGCTCCCGGAAAAGATCTAAAATGGTTTATTTTGGGGATTTTTGTTTTATTTATAAGTTCAACACAATGTGCAGTATTTCCAGTTTTTGAAAATGATCGAAATTCAACTTTATTTTAGAAAAGTTTCGATCTTTCAGTAATATTTTGTCAGCGGATGCTTACACATTTTAAGTGAAACGGCTTTCTTGTCCAAGGGAGGTGTGTAAATCGAAAAACTATCATTACACATTGCGTTTATTCTTTAAATGTGAAGGATCGGTAACAGATTAAGGAGATCGGACAGTGAAAAACTATGCTAAATGGATATCTCTTACCATGAATAAGGAGGCATACATATTTCAGTAAGGAAATCTCAGGTACATTTGTAAAAGAACAATCATATATTTTATTCCTTGAAATAAACATGGCGGCGAAATATTTAGAAAAACTGTGCACGTGTTTTGCGCATTAGAATGTTTAACGACATTTTCTTGAAAAAGTAACACTCGTGTGCACTATTTTGGCATTTCTTTGATTTGAAAATAAGTATTTTATAGCAATTTAGGTTGCATACGATTCCAAAATTTTGCACCAAAAATGTTCACTCATTTTCTTCCAAAGCACCGTGGAGATAGGGTTCAGCGTAGCTTTCATGCTCGCAAGTTTACCTACAGATATATCTTTTCAACTTTTATCATACATTTTTTTGTGTCCTTGCATTTCGAAAGCTGTTTCGAGGGTTCTGATTTTTCACATGAATTTCTAATTTCAATTTGCGGAAGTACCTTAAACTTGAAGAGCTTTACGTGTTGAATTTAAAAAATCGATCAACCGTGAAGTCAGCTGTCCCACAACAGTTGTTTTGCACGAAATTCACGTGCGCGTGTAATTTACGACTTTCTTTGTGAAATTTTATTGTCATTGAAAACATTGATGATTGCCTCAATGGAATAACAGCAAAAAGTTGTTTTTTTAAATATTGTTGTAGCGAGCAGTTGGGATGTTACAATGCAACAGACGCGCAGAAGATATAGCCAGAATTTTGTGCAAAACGGCTATTGTGGGACTACTGACTTCACGGTTGACCGATATTTTTTAATTTAATACGTTAAGTTCTTCAAGTGTAATGTGGTATGAAGAAATCAAGTCAAATTTATAAATATAAGTGTTTATTTAAAAATACCCCAGTTATACATCTGTATAGTTCCGCCTCTTGCTGTTCAGAATATATAAAAAGAAAACTAAACAATTACAATATTTTAAAACTGCCATATATTACCTAAACATGTATTTAAATACCGACTAGTATGATAAATTCTGATTCAAAATGTTGTAAAAAGAAGTTAAAACATCCATATATTTAAGGTATTAGGCCCCTAATAGTGATGTTTAAAAAATGACATTTGCTCGGTATATTCTTACAGTTGACCGTGCTTCGCACTATGTTGCAAATTTTTAAAAACTTTTACCGTGCCGTTTTTTTATAAATTTTGTGTAATTTATGGTATTTCCTCAAGATCAAGTAGAGACAAATTTCAAAGTGGCAGCCTTTATCGAAAACGTTTGCAGAGAATTCATTATATACCATTATTTTTTATGAAAGAAACATCAAACTATTGGTAAACAATTATAAAACTTAAAATAAAACAGTCAATATCAATTTTTTTGGGGTACCTTAAGTAAAGGGATTTAATGAGACAGAATTCTAACTCCAACATTGAAAAATTACGGTTGAATCCTGCTGGTCTGTTTTGAATTTTGCTCACTTCATTCAAAAATACCCTTTGGGGCAGAAGTAAAACCTACCTACATTTCTTCCACAATATGTACTCTAAAGAATGAAGGCAAAATAGAGAACTTTTACCGCATGTAACAATATTTTTAAGATTCTAACTCTACCCCTTCTGTTTCAGAGGTAAATTCACTTTAAACAGCAAGAAATCGCTTATTAAAGGAATTTTTTCCACTTTTGTACACTGAGTCAATAACAAGTATTGAAAGAAGTAAAAACTTACTGGGAAAAAAAGAAAAATAAGGGGAAAAAAAGTTGGTCCCAGTGGGACTTGAACCTACGGCCCCCCACCCCTGAAAATTGCAATCAAAGTAGGTTTATGGTAGGAATTGAATACTCTTCAAAAAGGAGGTTATGGGCTTAATACCTTAAAAGCAGTCAATATATCGGCATCTGCGAAATTTATGACAAAGTTTTTCAGTCTGTAAGCATTGTAAACAAAGCTCCGCTTGCTCAACATTACAATTTTAGAATTTGGCACAACTTCTGACTAGTTTCTAAACGGTCTGTTTAGTACTTTGCAGATGAGTGTCATAATTTTACTTGCTTGACTTTGTGCATACGTTTAGAGCTCATTCATCAATTAACAAGTTTCGTGTATTTCATTTGTAAAAACAAAACGACAATGAAGTGTTATAAGATCTTAACAAATTCATTAATACAGTGACAAAATTTTAATAATCGGTACAAATGACTTTGAAGCTAAATAATTCTCACAGTCTATATTCATTGTTTGTGACTAGGCATCCTATCTCTATTAATCTTATATTGAGTATTCGGCATCATTCAATTATCAGTGTTTCTCTTTTAATTTATAACCTCTTCGATAACGTAGTAGTTGTGTGCGTTAAGTCGTGGCTTTGTTCCCTTGCCGCGTCATACCAAAAAACGTGGAAAATGATACTAGTAGCTGGTGAGCAGCATTTAAATAATAGCCCTAGCACTGTTCAGCCTGCTGTCTGTATAATGAAAACTGGATTGAGGATCATGACACGTGTCTACATCGCAATATTCTGTCGAGGCAGCGCTACAGAGTTGGGCATCGTACATTTTAAAGGGATAGTCATGCTTTTATAAGAAGTAGTTCAATGATTTATTTATAGTCAGTTAAAGGACCGACAGAGAATGCTTTATCGAACTAAATGTTTCTAGGGCAGAAGCTATACAGCAATATGTGGTGTTGCGAAAGCATGTGAGACACTTTCGAAACATTCTAATGAACTTATCTTGCCCATGATAAACGTGAGAAACATTAAAAAAGAAACTGGATTTTGAGATTTTAAAGCCATGTTCAGACGCTTTGCTAACCTGACTTTAGGTCAGATGTTGTTATTGAAAAGTTGCTTTGGATTTGTCAAAAAGGTATAAGAAATCTATTAGAGTCGATGAGATATAAGCTGATAGCGTAGGAAGTAATGTTTACAAACATAAAATTTGTGTCATTTACGTATGCCAGGGAAGCCAAATCATGAGTATGAAAATTCCGTGCTCACGACGCCAATGTAAGAAATAACATTTTCAAACTAATTTCAGCAATATCGTTTCTACAAAAACTGAAAGGATTATTAATGTTTGGTTCACAGTTTAGTGTAATGCGATATTTTTAATAAAAATGTTATTGAAGTCGGATATAATTATCTGCTTTTCATGTTGTATACTTAAGTAGGATTTTACGTATTGTACAAAAAGTATCGTAATTTTATACATGCTCATTCGAGCTTAGTGTTTGTCTTTTCTATGGTGCAAAATTGTTATATATATAATAAATATATGTATATAGCAAACGAGTGTTTCAAACTAAACTTTGAAGAAATATATCCAGATGATTTACTATTTTCTATAACATTTAATACTTGTTCATTTACAACTCTACTATGTATCCCTTTAAAGGCCAATGCTCTACTATGTATCCCTTTAAAGGCCAATGCAATGCGATACCTTTCATAAAGTAGAATATATAAAAGGTATTTTAAAGTCACACACCATTTATTGCTATTCACGTAAAAGGTATTTTACATTATCGGCGTGTATACACAATATGAAATGAACACAAAACTTGTTATGAAGACATTTTCGTAAACTTAAACTCAACGTTTTACATGGGTAACTAACTGCATTCTATGAATTTTAGGTAAATCAGTTATGAATTTTGCATTATTGGAGTGTCGACCTATGGATCACATACAAATGCAAGAAGTAAAAATGTGACTTAATTGCGAAGACATACGTCTGGGGAATGGTTATTTTCGTCTGATACATATTATCAAATAATACTTTAAAAGATCCATATATTTTAATGAACATTTTTTTACTTATTCTGTACCTTTAAATTTTGGAGTGTCGAATAAAGCTGAAGTGTCGTCATTTTCCTGGTGTTTTGGGATGATGGTATCCATAAGATTGTACATATACTGTATACAGAGTTCCGCTTAAGTTGGTGCTAGGAATAATACGGGATGTTGGACAAACATAATGTACGAGACTTTGATCATCCAGTCTATTCTCCACATCTGTCACCCTGTGATTATTTTCTATTTCCGTGGCTTAAATCCGTGCTTTCTGGTAAACATTATTGCTCACGTAGTGCATTGGGCTCAGCAATAAGTCATTGCCTTAAAGCCATACCTATTGATGACTATAAAACGTGCTTTCAGAATTGGATTAAAAGACTGAAACTTGGTGTTAATGCTTAAGGAGAGTACTTCGAAGGATTGCATTGATTTAAAATGTGTAAAATGCGGCAAATTAAAAGTTATTGCATTACTTATGAATCACCCCTCGTATTACTAAACATTCGGTTTTTATTGCTGTCTAATGTCAAAGTGATTTCATGGACCTATCTAAATCAAAATTCCGGGAAAAGTGCTGTTTACTTAAGTCAAAAGTCCGTAACGAACATGAGAAAATATTGGAAAACTCATTAGAATTTAGTCAGCCGGCAAATATTTATCCACCGTTTCTGCAACGAATCCTCCACCGCCGCGGCGTTAGAACCATTGCTCCTGCGAAAGCTATGGCCCGTGTGATTATATCTGTCAAAGTTTTTTTTTTTTTGTATTTAATAGTTTTATAATAGAATGATTTAATGCAGAAAATTGAATACTGCAAATATCTAATACAGACAATGAAATAAAGCTTATAAAGTACCGTGTAAGTTTATTAAAATATATCTTAATAGATGTTAAAACCTAAAATTTATCCCAAATTTTCCATCACTGAATGTGTCTAACCTCAAAGTAATAAAAAAAAGATCATGCACAGAAACAACAAGCCATAATGTAGTCACACTAAAACAGACCGGTCTTTCACACATGCAGTTATATAGGTTAAGAAATACTATTATCAAGATGTAGCATGTATTATGTTTCTGTTACTATTTATTAAGTACTAAATATTAAACTGGTCTTGTTAACTTGAATCTGATCATAATAGAAGTTTTACATTCATTTTTAAACTGCTATGTGCTGCATGGCCTGTACATATACAGTCACATAAATTATAAATTGTTGAATAATCTACTATTATATATTATAATTGTGGTAAGAAATTATACAATATTGTGTTCATGATACCATGTTATTGTTAAGTTTTATTTTGATATTAAGCAACCATGTTTAATACGTATCATCACACATGTACATGCACAATAAAAATGCAACGTTCATTAGAAATATGAACAATAATAATATTGTACATACATTGTATATTTTTCACTCTATATTCCGGTATTACCACGTATATATTAAAGCTAATAAACATATATGATAGATAAACATTTAATTTTCTTTTTATATTTTTCGTATAAATATGTATAGAATCTGTTTGTTTAAGTGTTTAATTTTAAAATGATTTGAACTGATATCATTACCCAGGAACAACAATATTTGTGAAATACCTAACACATATGATTTGTTTATACCGTACTGACATAAGAAAAACTCCTTATGTTTTCTAAAACACTCAGATATTGTGTAGCCATTGTTAATTTTCAAGGACTTTCAAGAGTCTTACTCAGGTCAGAAATAACTAACCTCACCCCTAAGCTACTACCATTCCATCCCCATCCCTCACATATTCTACAAACCCGAACCTCACCCTCTTACTCTACAACCCTTTATAAGTTATAGGTACTAAAGTAGTAACAAAACACATGCTAAACAATTGTAAAACATCTCTTGTCTGTAACAGAAACTTTTTCTAATAAAAGATCAAGTGTATTGTAGGCTAGTAAACGTTTTCTATCTCAAAATTAAGATAATGATATTAATGTGGATTTGTCTGAAAGCCCTTGTTGTTTTGTTTTTCTCTCAATGGCTGATCATGTACTTGAAACTTAGAATGCAAATTTCCTAAGTATGATAATAGCTACACGCCAACTAAATGTTTTCAAACTTGTATGTTAATTTCACTTACCCCCTTCTTGTAGTTATTTGTATGCTGAATGAAAAGCTTTTATAAACTCCAAGACTTTTATTAAGAATGACAATCCTATTTTGAAAATGGTAAACAAAATTAATCCATCCGATATGAATAGCTATACTCGTTGCAACAAAATGACTGCCCCGCTGGTCCTAAAGTCAAAAATCATGCTTTCATTGAAAACATAATAATTATTTCACACATTTGACCCACTAACAAACATATAACATAACATAAAAGCTAGGTAGAAAATTAATTTCTAATTATAGACTGGGTTTCAGATCGCTAAAAAAGCACCGGAAATATTGATGCTAAATTTTCTATTAATATACAATGTAGAATAAAGTAAATAATGAACATGTCTTTTTGCAATCGCACAGAAGTTAAGATTCATTTTTTCACGTTTATTTTTAATTATAGTTATCCTCTATGATCATGTGTATTTCATTTATAATTAGAGGAATTTGTTCTTATGGTTATGTGTAGCATGAAAACTGAGAAATTCTTATAAACTTAGAAAATCATCGACGCTATAAAAGCGCATAATGTAACTTCAAGTGAAAGTCTTGTGAATGTAAAAAAAAATGAACAGATGCTAAATCAAAACATTTTGCTAACATCACTGTTCTTTTAGATTCAAACGAAAACAAAAAATACACTTCATCAATGGAAAGTAGGAATTGGCTTTGGTGCAATTATGTATTTTGTGTGGGTGCGTTTGTATGCTTGTGAGTCTGTAGCGGTGCCCTACTGTGTTCTTATGTTTTGCTTTTTCGATTTTCTATGTTATTCAGTTGATCGTAGTTGTGTGTTTATCCTTGGTACATGAGTGTCTATGCTATTGTGGTTTACGTTGTAGTGCTACTGTTTTTAAAGAACATGGCATTCCCTTGTATACTCGTCCTTGTTCATTTTTTCCCCTTCGGATTTCTTCCCCCACATCCCCCAACCCCCCCCCCCCCCCCCCCCCCCCCCCCCACACACACACACCCCGACCACATTTCGCCCCTTACCATTTCCTTCCCCTCCATCAATATTTAGCATAAATTAATATGTACTTGTTGGATGTTTGAAGCAACCCGTCTGAAATATTTTTTCCATTACAGCTTCTTTTTGTTGTGGGCATACTATGTAAATGCATAATTCTGTGTTTTTGGTGCCCTGTGCTTCCGAGAAATCTAGCCTTACCTATTATCTTTTACAAAAGGTTCCGATGATAATGATAAAGCTGTTATTATATACCTTTAAATAATTTGTATAAAACATATACAAACTGATGAAATAAAATATCAGTATCACATATTTAGAAAATTACCAATCTGCATTATGCAGTTGCCCGGACTTTTGTCATTAATATTCATGGCCTATTAAGTTCTATAAGTAGTTAGTTTTAAAACAAACACTAAAGAAACTGAACTGAAAGCCTTATAGATCTCTGGCACGACCCTTCTAACCTAAAATCGCAAAATTCTGAAAACTGCATTGCTTCCTTATTCATTTGAAACTTTTATTATGCTTTTCGGTCAATATATCTCATGTACACAAAGCGCCAAAATACAACGTACATACAAAAAATGACGCCGTGACGTTTGAAAAGGTTTGCATAATGAATGAGTTTTAATTAAGAACCAACAGCTGTAGCGGATCGGCATTTTGTAAAATGTTTTAGGACATATAGCGGAATGTACTAAATTGATCATTATAACAGTAGCATTGATCTTAAATATTATCTGAAATATATTATCATTCCCTACTTTACAAAAATATTTCAAATTATGATGAAGTACGTCATTGATACCCTTCCTTTGAAGTACAGTGTAGGAGTATTCTCTAAAGAACTGTGAAAAAACTGCCATAAACCAATGCTAGAATATTTATAAGAGGGACTTAGATAATTTCACTTGTGTACATATCAAATACGAAATCGAATTCAAGAACAAGGGGGCCATGATGGCGCTATAACGCTCACCAGAGTTTATCTGGCCTACTGACCTAGTTTTTGACCCCAAATGACCCAGTTTTACATTTAACCTAAAGATCATCAATACAAACATTCTTACCAAGTTTATATAGAGTGTTCACAAACTTTTCCTTTGATTTAACCATGAGACCTAGTTTTTCAACCCAAATGACCCAGATCAAAACTGGACCTAGGATTTATCAAGCCAAACATGCTGACCAAGTTTCATAAGGATTGAGTCACAAATGTGGTCTTCAGAGTGTTCACAAGCTTTTCCTTTGATCTGGCCTACTGACCTAGTTTCTAATCCCACATGACCCAGTTTCATACTTGACGTTGAGATCATCAAGACAAACATTCTGACCAAGATTCCTAACTAGATGTATGTCCATAGGACACAGGTGCCCCCACTCCTGACACTGAAACATGGTTTTATGACTCAGCTTAAATATTTTTAAGATGTTTGCAACACAAACGTTTAAGAACCTTATGTATATTTTTCACTTAGTTAGCCATAATTCTGGCCTAGCTGAGTAAAATCCTAAAGAGAACACTTCACAGAATATAAAACAGTCCGCTAATGTTTTATGATTCTAGGTAAAGTACATTTTAACATACATGTTTCACTTTTTTAGTAAGTCTGGACAAGAAGTCTGGTCTTGTGTAATGAAAATAAAATAAGTCAGGGGCCATATCTCCTACACGACTGAATAAATCCGGACGCGAAACCCAAGGTGCACAACTGCACATGCTGACCAACAATTCTGTAAACTTTGGTGAATCTAGGTCAATTACCTTTGGAGCTACGCGCCACACAACATTAAAATGACCAATGTTTTAGGGGCCATAACTCCTACACGACTCAATGAATCCGGTCGCGAAACCCAGGTGCACAACTACACATGCAGACCAACATTCCTGTAAAGTTTTGTGACTCTACGTCAAATACTTTTGGAGCTAGGCGCGACACAACACTAATATGAGCAATTTTTACAAAGTCAGGGGCCATAACTCCTACACGACTGAATGAATCCAGACGCAAAACCCCAGGTGCACAACTACACATGCTGACCAACATTCCTGTAAAGTTTTTTGACTCTACTTCAAATACTTTTTGAGCTAGGCGCGACACAATATTCTCGGAAGGACGGACGGACGGAAGGACGGACGGACGGACAAGAGCAAATCTGTATGTCCACATCACTCATTTGGGGCACAAAAATTGGGTCACAAATATGGTATCTGGAGTGTTCACAATATTTTCGTTTGATCTAGCATAATGACCTTGTTTTTGACCTAACATAACCCATTTTAACACTTGATCTAGAAATCATCAAGACAAACATTCTGACCAAGTTTCATAAAGATTGAGTCACAAATGTGATTCGGCTTTAGATAAACCCTTCATGAAATGATCTAGAAATCATCAAGACAAACATTCTGACCAAGTTTCATAAAGATTGAGTCACAAATGTGGCCTCTAAAGTGTTCACAAGCTTTTCCTTTTATCTGGCGTACTGACCTAGTTTTTGACTCCACACGACCCAGTTTCAAACTTAACCTATAAATCATCAGGACCAAGTTTCATAAAGATTGAGTCACAAATGTGGCCTCTAGAGTGTTCACAATCTTTTCATTTGATCTGGCCTATCGACCTAGTTTCTAATCCCACATGACCCAGTTTCAAACTTGACCTAGAGATTATTAAGACTAACATTCTTATCAAGTTTCATAAAGTTTGTGCTGCAAATGTGGCCTCTAGAGTGTTCACAAGGCAAATCTTGACGCACAATGGACGACAGTGACCGGTCACAATAGCTCACCTTGAGCACTTTGTGCTCCGGTGAGTTAAAAACTTGTTGGACAAACTACAAATCAGGGTAACTTCCTTCGCGGCAAATCTACACGTAAACCAGTCTTTTACATCCACAAGGCACACTTTTTACCTACACATCATGGTCATAATATTTCTATTATTTATGACAGAAGTGGTGAACTTTCAGCTTTACCAGTCTTTTTCAGTATTTGCATTTGCCAGTTTCTTTTCTTCAATTTGTAATAGATTGTCAAACATATCCTTCTAAATGGTCCCCTCATTTACGGACATTGCCGAACACTTATGTTCAGTTGCTTAGTTTTACGACCAATCAATTTACATTTATGCTTCTTTCACAGTGCTTAATATATATACTCGATGTCAAGTGTCTCGGGAAGGCATACGGGTGTTTCATCCATTTTGTATCTTTTTGTATTTTCAGAAATATTGATTAACACAATTATATAGTGTTTTCTTCGTTTATAAATACTTGGCATAGTAACATAAATTAAATAATGTTGTAAATTATCAATTGAGTGTATTTTTTGTTTTCATTCGTGAGTCACATTATTGGTTAATTCTATGGACCACAGGCACAAGCATAAATCAGTCCGTTACATGTGCAATGAAATATAAACTGGCGATAGACTAATTTATTGGCATTAAGCACAGGTTCAAAAGATATCAAATATCCATTTTTATTTATTATACATCTTCTCATGTAGAGATGGTACTTAAAAATTTCAAATTCATCTTTATAGATTTATTACAGCTAAGTGCATCAATTTTCTAAATATATTTATGGTTTTACTTCTCTCCATGTAAAAATAGAAAATTTTGATATTTAAAAAATGACTTTCTCAAAATATCTGAAGCAAAATGGACAACTCTTATTTTGGCCGTTTTTCAATGAGTTTAGGATTTCCCCAATAAATTCAATAGAGTATAGTGTAAGTTTAGTCTACTTTCAACACTTTGAAATAGCCTATACGGAACTTCCTTTTGTCTTTTAATAAAGCCAAAACCCAAGACTACCCAAGAGTCTAAAACTCATGAAAAATAATGACATGCTCTTTATTATAAGCTTACCAAAACCATACAAAAATGTACCTGAAAGAAGTTATTAAAGATTTTATAATGTAGACAAACCCCTACACTATTTTACCATCAATATTTTCCACTAATGAATGCACTCAATTCAGGTGATAATCGTTGATATAATTGTAAATGAGAGGCCCCAACATTTTTTTTTTCATGTTGTGTTAGCAGTTAAGTTGTAAATTAATGTTGATATCTGAAGTTACTTATAAATAAAACACCTCATAGTTTGTTTATGGTAGTAGACCTCTAACGGAAATCATCAAATATTACAAGATTACAATAAGTCCTAATCCGAAATTCATAAAACATATAAATGTTACCTGCTGATGGAAAAGTCACTGGTTTATAGACTTAATGTAAGTATTCCTTCAAATAAAGAAATAATTATTGCAGTTACTGACATTATCACCTTGACCTAACGCATCCGCATTCACATACGGGCACTTTGAAACATTTTGTTTAAATGCATATAAGACGACTATTTTAAGACACTGAATATACCTAACGTACATACCCTGTTTATTGTAACAATGTTAAAACCGTGTTTATGTTAAAGTATATTTAAGAGCCACAAAGTGAGCGAAGCATAACACTTTAAGCCCGAAATGATAACCCGGTGCAAATTGTATTATGCATATGTGTTGTATAAAGGATGAAGCATTGAATTACAGCTTAAACATTTCGATTTTCAACCTAATATGAGAGATATCTAGCATTTTTATGATATAATTTGTAAGGCTTATTGTGTTACTATTACTATATAAACGACGAAATAAAATGTTTTATCACCATCTTTGGTTGTAAGTTATAATTTTAACTTCTCCGCTCTAATGATTTAAAAGATGGATTAGATCATATTCAACTAATGACAAGTGTCCGAGTTTTAGTTTGCTTTCCAACAACGGCTTTAGATAAACCCTTCTTGAAATGATTTAGTACAATGTGTCTGGGTTTGTTTGGTTTTTTTTTTTTTTGGTAAATACTTGGTAGTTGTCTAAAATAGCAAAGAATGATTTCTAATAATTTCCATTTGTCTGGATCAAGTGTACCTGTATATAAAAAAAAAAAACATGAAAATGTGTTGTTAAATTTGTAACTTGTTCTCTGCTAGACTAACTCCTACACTATAATTTTAGAAAATACCTTCCTTTTAATTATTAATAACAACGAACAAGCTAACGTTGAGTGCTTATATATAACATTTAAGATCAAGTATAATGCTAAAGTCTTTATTTGGTGAATTTGAAACATGCTGTTTAAGATTGTCTGAAACATTTTATTTAATTCCCATGTAGCCCGTCTTGCAGATTAATTTGGATGAATACTTTAAGAAATTTACAAATACATGCATATTGTATGACATCAAAAAATGTTTTAAGTCTAATGAAATAAATTTTGATCCACTATTTAAGCTGAAATTAGCATTTAAAAAATTGAGCTATACAGGCGGAATATACGCTTTTATTGCATTGCTTTAATGTTTGCTACCCGTGAAAAAAATGCCTTTTTAAAAGCGCTCGGGTATACAAAATGTATAATTAAATTTTTGGTACTGTTTGAACACATATTTTTTTATATCCTATTATTTCCTTTATGTTCTTGTATCCTGCTGGGGTCCAGTGTGTTTGAAAGGCATTTCATTGATGGTTTTATTTTCTTTATTTTCTCACTTATGTGAATAGAAGTTTATATATTTACACGACACATATGTAAATATCATCAAAATACGTCAACCTTTAACACGTGTGTAGTGATTTGAAATTTAGTTCTGAACATATCGTCACCTCAGCAAAAAAGTGGACAATGGACTGAATGGATTTTATTTCTATTGGTTTTAGCACCAAATGTATTAAATATTAAATTGTATCAATGGATTGTTTTTCATTGTCAAGTATTTTTCGGATATTTCAATATTAGAATGACGAACTTGATAATTTATATTACAAAATGAACAAACTTTAATACCTTTGCTTAAATATCATTACGTTAATATTAAAGTATCATTTTGGAAGAAGCAGATCAAGGTTAGAGTTTTACTATCAAACCCCTTTTATTCCAATAACTATAGATTCAAGCACTTTGATTGGTTTACTTTACGCTGAGACCTTGAAATATCAATGAAATCGTTCAGAGTTATTAATTTGAGGCTGTTGTGTTGGAATATAAGGATTAAATTACTTTTTTCTGGTTTTCATACCTATGTAAACATGCCTTTCGGAGCTTTATTCAAGTCGTTATTGGCAAGGCATACACATGCATAAACACCAGAAACAAATTCTTACTCACACCTAAAATAATCTGCCCGATCACTCCTCAGCCTATATCAGCAAAATGGTGGAAGTATATGCAAAATAGAGACCTAGGATCAAAAGACACCTTGCCTTCAGTAGTGTCTAAAGTTTGAACATTGGTGTATGAAAACTGGAGCAACCATCTTAAGCTTACTAAACATTACTAAATGGTGATGGACTATGATATAGTTGGTATGCTTTTTAGTATGATGTAATGGTGTGTAGTTGGGTACTAAGAAGGTTCTTGTAATGATTGCATATATATAGCACATTCTTTAATACATAGTAGTTCTAGAAAGGTTTTGGAATATTGTATGGGCGCTTGCTTTCTTTGAGTATGGCTTTCCCTGTTGGATTTTTATCCTTGTCCTTATAAATGCCGCCAAATTCAACTTGAGTAATTGGAACTTTTTTGACATTTTGTTAGTACTTTCTTTTTAGTGTATTCACATATAAGTGCGCTCAATACAATATAAATTCTCTATTTCTGAGCCAGAGATATTACAAACGTTTAATGGCATGTGTGTTGATAAGATTAGGGATCTTATTTATTAAAAACCAATCAAAGTTCAATGAAAGTATTAAAAATGATAGATTTTGTAGAGAAAACAAACTACATTACATCATATATATTTAGTTGTATTCTATACGAAAAATGTCAGAATATGAATATTGATTGATGTGTTTATTACAGGTTATTGTCAGTCTCTTTCATATTTATTATTTTTCAAATACTCTAAAGGAGTTTTTGCATTCTGAAAGGAATGTAAATTTATCATGCGGTCTGCAGTACATGCGAAACTGCAGTGAAGGTAAGCAAAATTTTTTCTGTAATAATGCAAATAAAAAACAATAAAAATCTTAAATGTATATTTTGATAATTTGCCTCAACACGGTGAAACGACAACCAAATTTACTTGAAAGCTGATACTCACTTTTTCATATCTTTCATTAATGGCGGCCATAATTAATCATTTCGGCCATTTTAATGTTTTTTTCTTTTACTTTTGAATTTACAACTTCACATCCCTACTTTCTACTGTGATGAGCACGATATCTGTCAACAAATGCCTGCATCTAAATCAAAAGAAACTCGTAGAATTAATTGTCAATTCGAGGGGTTAATACAAGAAGGTAACATAACCTTCTTTAATTACCAGCACTTAGTACCTTTATTTTGTATCTGCCCCTCGCATTGTTCTTTAACTCTTGGAGACTTAATGCTTGTATATTTTTTATATAATGGCAAACCTTAGAATGGTCCGTGACTTCTAGCGCAAACACAAATGAAAAGCGTGTACTAAAGCTTAGACCATGATAATTAAAAGTTATATTTTGTCAAATGAACAATTAATATACGCAGTAAATGTAGACATGAAATAAACAAAGGACCAATTTTGCCGTCTAAATGTATTTACATTCTCTTCAGCAAGTATAGAGAGGAAAATCAGTTTCGACATGTGCAACATGTGATTGCTTTTTTTCCAAAGCAAATTCATAATATATAACATTATGTATAATACTAGTATTCAAGGATGACCACGTTTACGCCTTGAATTTCAGTGTGAATATAATTTGATATGGGTTTTCATTTCACTTTTTTATAATACAACAATTTTATTTAATGCCTGCAATATATAACAAGAAACGCGACAATGCCACGAAACCAAATTTTCAGCGTTTGGCATCTGACACTTTGATATGAATACAAACGTTAATGTACGTAATACTAGCAACCGCACCGCTGTAATGTTATCACTGTTTTTGAAAAAAAAATGTTTTGTATCACTATCCAACCTTCGTCTCAATAAAAGCTACACCCCAAGTTAAATGACAACAGGTTTACCCAAACAAAATATTGAGTGGAAAGCATTTTTCTATTTTCAGTAGCAATGACATTGACATTGATATTGACTATGGAGGCCTGTAATCCCAAGTACTTGTGCATTCTTATACAAAGAACGTTATACTTGTGTAAAATCGATTTATTTTAACGGCATTACTATTTAATAATAAAATTCTTCCAACAATTTCTGTTTGTCCGCTGAGCCTGTAACATAAACGTTTAAAAAATTTATTTTATTTTAGACATACTGTTTTTATGCTAACTTTCCTTACAAACTTGCAGTCCATGTATGAATGACTCCTATCTATAACTTTTCAATTAGGAGTAAAGCGGTTAGGATCATTTCAAACATTTCAAAAGTTTTGTATATCTGCAGCCATTTCAATTCAAAATAAACGTCATAGTCTGCCAATATCTGAGGCAATCGTGACGTCTGATTGATTTTTTTAATGATCTGATATTAGTATAACAGTGATCCAAGCATGCTGTCGCCTTCTAGGATTTCTCATAGGTTATGATAAGGTCAGAGTGAATTTTCGAAAGTATGGCATCCCTAGAACACGTTTCATACATAAATCGTAGTGTAGAAGTTAGACTGAGATGAAAAATACTTGAAGAGCGGAAAAGATATGTTGTTTTTCCCCATTTCTATTAAAAAAAATTCATTTTCAGCGCATTCAAATTAATGAAAAGCAACATTTTCATGATGGCTTCAACTTACTTCGCTTATAAAATTCCGTAAAGCATCACAAGTTTGATCGTTCCAGGATGCATTGTGGCCTTTGTACATTATTTTTAAGCAATGTTCAATACCTCCTAAAACAAATAGATATATGAGTGGAATACATGTTTTAATAATATACCTATATAAATTCTGTCAAAATTCGGCTTGAGTTATACAAGTAAATATGAACAGGCAGAAAGAAATTCCGTATTACAACACAAAATCTGTGAATAGCATTTGATAAACATTTGAAAAACAACTAAAACAGTTAGTTTGTTTTAGATGTAAGATAAAATGTATTCCACTCATAAACACTACTTTCAACTAGGCTGTTCAAAAATAACATAGACTTTGTCACCAGATTTTACATACTTTAATGACGTAAAACAATGTACTATATCATCATAATTCGCACTCTTTCCACTACCTTGACTGCAAGTTTGACGTAAATATTATGATAGTCAAAAGTTGTGTCTCCTTGATTGAATCCTGCGTACGATGATTATATTTTAGTGACGCCATCGGCGTCGTGACTTCAGCAAGATGATTTCATTATTTTACCAATTATATTTGTAATTTTACTTTTAGAAATTTTTTAATCAAACTTTTGTTTATTAGACTGCAAACAGTATCAAAACTTTAGCTCAAAATCATAGACAGAAAGCGCATCGTACTAAGTATGTCTTTATTCTTAGCTTTACGTGTACATAGGCACCTACTTCTCCATCGATCTTCACCGTCTGTTAGTGATTCTCACCCATCTGTGAAGCATTTGTATCATTCTAAGAGTTAGGTACTGACGACCGAATAATGATTTGAAGTTTGTATTATTAATGCATAAATTTCAGTATATGGTTGCCAAAATATCTACAGAACCCGTACTTGGAGTGTTGTTTTATTTATTAGTACTTTGAGACCATGGAGTATATTCATTCTTACTGAAATGCAGTTCCGCTTAAGCCGTTTTGTGAGGGGTGTTGCACATATTTTTACTTCTCATAAACATACTCATTTACACAGATTCTGCTATTATATTGCTCAGTTGCGTTCTATGCTTCCAAAGAATCTTTTCACAGCAGATTTCATTATTCATAACTGCCCAATTTCTACCCGGTCTGAAGACGAAATAACGTGCACTATAAATAATTATTATTTTCTTCAACCTCAAATGTCCAAATGACGGCATACTTTCGGTCCATGCCACCTGGATGCCTAATTATATTTTTTATATCTAGTCAACCAGTTGACTACCAGTGAGAACATTAGCAGGACAATTCAATAATCTTAGAGTAAAATGCGACTGCGTCGCTTATACGTAGCCATGGTAAATTGAACGTACTATATGCTTTACATATCAGCGGAAATGTTGTGAAAATATATGATTAAATTACACGAAAGCTGCGAATTAAAATTATAATCATGTTCTGTGTACAAACGGAGACATTTGACAGCAAAACTTTACGTTATTCTAACAGCCCACGTACATTTTGACTCGCGACTCTGCCAGACAGAAAATATTGTTTCTGGTAGTCAGTCGGCAGATATTTCAAATTTACACTGAAACAAGCAAGTACCCACTATTTGTTACAGTTTTGTTTTCTTTTTTTTTTTTCGAAATAACGGAACACTATTACCTCCAGCATCAGGTTGAGTTGTATCAAAATTTGTGTAACCATCTTTTGGAATGACCTGTGAGTGACCATTTTCGAAGAACCAGTGGAACTCATTTTCTGATAACATGTCTCCACCATTTATCCAAAAACTTTCATCACTGATGGAACCTGTGATTATTACAATAATTGTAAACAAGTTATTTGCATGTATTCTTATTTCAAACATTTCTATCTACTATATATTTATTGTTTCTATATACAAGGAACATCTGCTCATAAAGCTACAACTAGTAGATGTTAAATAGGTGCACACTCTACTCTTCATGTTACACAATCAATCATTAGGAAAGTAATCTTAGGTCTCACTATCTTGTATGTTCATTAATAATATCATTTTACAAACGGCAGTAGAAACATTTTTATTGACTAAACGCCTTTTTATACGTATTCTTCTAAATAGTGTTATTAGAAATGAACTATGTTGAATGTACACATGTCAATATACATTCATTAAATTTGATATTCTGCAATGTTTACAATGCACACTTGTTAATATTCCGTCAAACATTGTATGCAATGTTTACCGTGTACACGAGTTAATATGCCGCCAATACTAGTCTGCAATGTTTACCGTAAACTTGGAGTAATATACCGTCAAATCGAAAACATTTTTGTTATATTGTGCAATGTATACCGTTTACATGGGTTATTATATCGTCAATAATATTCTTCAAAGTTTACCATGTTCACGAGTTCAAATGCCGTCCATGATATTCTGCTCGTTGGCCGTCACTTTCAGTAGTAACTCGCCACCAAATAACTTGCAATGCTCCTAATATATAAAAAGGACAGTGTTTCAATAGCTAAAAAAGGTTTTGTTTGTCGTACCAGAATGCATCATTTGTGACTTTTGTTTGGTACTACATTATTGAGATTCTCTTCTGGGCATTATTTCTAGTAAGGGCCGGTACTGAGATATCTCATATTTATATTGACAAGATTTTCATTGCATTTCCCGAGCTATTCAATCAATGTGACGCGCATTCTGTACACCGTCGCGTGTCAGTGTTTGTCCTGTACCATATCTTTTATCAAATTGCTGACCTAATCTTAAATGCTTCAATGTTTACCATGTTCACGAGTTCAAATGCCGTCAATGATATTCTGCTCGTTGGTCGTCACTTTCAGTAGTAACTCGCCACCAAAAAACTTGCAATACTCCTAATATATAAAAAGGACAGTGTTTTAATAGCTAAAAAAGGTTTGATTTGTCGTACTAAAATGCATCATTTGTGATTTTTGTTTGGTACTACATTACTGAGATTCCCTTCTGGGCATTATGTCTAGTAAGGGCCGGTACTGAGATATCTCATATTTATATTGACAAGATTTTCAAATTGCTGACCTAATCTTAAAAGCTCTCTCAGTATTGACAAACATATACAGGAACGCATAAACGTGAACATGTAAAGTATTAACCATGATCAAAACTGCTGATTATGAAACTTTAATTGTTGGAAATTAAAGGTCCATATATGGTCATGATTATAAATATTAGGACATACTGATATCGAAGGGTTAAAATATCATGATGAAACATTTGCAACACGCAAATCGACCTCAGATTACGTATCAGTGTATTTACTAGAATTTATCATTCCTATGTCAAAAATGTTCAAGAAGTAGTGATATAATACATCCATCGTTTCACTTTCCAATACGAGATAAAAATCTTACCCTACTGTCTATCCAGTTTGCTTTTATGGCCACAACTTTATAGCAGACATCACTATGGCGTTCAAAAGTATCTGGACATTGAGCTAAGCATGTGCCTATTGCTGTAAAATTAATTTAAATGAAAAGTGACTCAACCAATTATAATTCAATATTTACAGTCCAGTGCGATGTCTTCGGTCACACCGAATACAGCGATAGTTTCGATCAATTTTTAGCACGTACATATACTACAGATTTGGCAAATGGTTACAAAACCTCCTGTGCTTAAATATACATTTTCTTTTGTATGAATATATTGTCATATTTGTGGATTGGTAACACTTTGAAAAATAACACTTTGAAAAATGCACCATATACCTTCTATATTGCAATGCTACTGTATTCTATAGGCAATGTAATTATTCTATACTGTCCATAATAAGTATTTGCAATATAATGTATACTATAGGTGGTATTTTCTATACTATAATGGCGGTGTACTCTTTACTACATGTGGTTTGTTCTATATTACAGTCGATATATTCTATACTATAGTCGATATATTCTATACTATATATAAGCGATATTTTCTATACTATAAGGTAAGTGGTATTTTCTACAAGCGATATTTTTCATATTAGAAGTCAAAACGTATGATTAGCACAATTGTTTGTCATATAAGATATGTGCATGTAACTTGATGTTGCCTGTGGATGGCGTATCTTGTGACGTGACGATAGAACGTTCACTATTCCAAAAATTGCCGTTAATTGACGTTGTTTCAGTGATCCCTTTTTACTTATTCAAACTATCAATTAAATCAATGCGAATGAAAGTTTAGGCAATACTATGAAAATATAAATTCTAAGCTAAGGCGCGGTTTGAGCAATGTAAATTTGAGTATGAAATATATGGTTGTGTTTAAAGGTCGAGTGTATTTCATAATATTATCCAGACAAAACTGCTAACTAAAACAAACGTCATTTCTTAACAGTCTGCTGCGATTTCCTTTGATGAAACTGTATGCACTGCATTTAAGTTGACATTTTAGAAGTCACAACGCTCGACTACGTTACATTACATTACTTCACTCCGTCATAATATGTAACGTATAGTATGGAAGGCGCGTATCATGACACAACTACTTTTTAGAATGACAATTTCGCTTCAGAAGTTTATGCAACCCTGCATCAATTTACAGAAGTTTACTGAAAAAAGGAATGAGTCGCAATTCTAGTAAGTTTGCATTTTGGTCACATGGCTGTTTAAATGGACATGTGATTGCAATTGTTTAACCACGCCTTTTGCTTTGCATACACAAATAGAAACTCATCTATAAGTTGCCGTTATGTCAGAAAATATTTTAAAGATATCTCGTCAACGGGACAAACAGTGGTTTTCATGCATACTTTCTCTTACACTATACATTTTGGTTACCAAAAAGCCATTTAAGTAGTGCAAATGCTTAAAATAAGCAAGATCAGATTTCTTGAAGAATGCCCAAGTTATCATATTATCACAAAGTAGTTTTCAAAGCCAAGTAAATATTTCAAAAGATAATGTATGATACCTTACACGGAAAATGTAAAACAAATATGTATGGTAATAAAATAAGAACTAGATGTGTCTAGTACACACTTCCTGTCACTGTACATTATTTCATAATTCTAAGTGAATTATGTTTTAAAGATACATGCAACAAAATCTTGTAAGCACTTTGTGTTTATTTCTCACTAAATTGCAATAACTCTGGACCGACTGAGTGAAATACCAGACAGAACACAAGGTGCACAAATTATAAAAATAAAAATCCTCTAATGCTTTATGTTCTTTTCAAGATACATGCTACACAAACTTTATGCCTTTTTAGGGATAGCACAGGGCCATATAGTTATCCAGTCTGTCTGAGTGGAATCTTAAACAAAACCCAGGTGCTCAACTTCTCATCCTAAATAATACTCCTACAATGTTTCATAATCCAAAGTGTTTAATAAATATTCTTGATTTAAGAAAATGACCATCAATCTGGTCTGGTTAAGCGAACGTCCAAATAAAAGTTCAGATGCACAATTTCACAAGCGGAATGATAATCCTATGAGATTTAATAACTTTAGTTCAAATGAGTTTTGAGATATGCTCGGCACATATTAGGACTTACGGACAATTTTTGGCTAAGTCGAGAGCCATAATTCCGGTTTGGATGAGTCAAATTCAAAATAAAATCCCTGACACACACTGTCACATGCTGCCTACGAGGATTAATTACTTTAGGTCAAATATTTTTTGAGATATGCATGACAGAAATTCGGGAAAACGGACAGACAAGGGCAAATCTAACTACACCCACACACATCAAAATAAAAAGTGGAGGGCGCACAAATGATAATAAATTTAATTCATTACTAACCTGTTATTGCAAGTATAAAAATAATCATTTTGTAATGCCCATTAACACGTAGCACAAAATAATAATTATCTTTCCTTTGGCAAAACAAACCTTATCTTTCATGAGTTCATCTGTGTCCTTATTTGATAAAGGACACATTGTAACATCACACTCGATGATCAGCAATTGCGATCCATATAAACAGGAGATAAATATTTGACTTTTCTTTCAAACTGAGTTTTTTATTATTTTATCGTTGTCTCTATAATGGAATTTAATGTCTATGTAAGACTTCTGTAAGAACTTGACTAATTCATTTAAAGTTGCTTAATGCCCTGTATGACCCAATACAACGTTGATTCTTAAGTAAATGAAATTGCGGCAAACTATTTATCAACGTATACAAATATCTATAAAAATATGCATTTTTTTCAAAGCATATCATTTTCAAAACATGAACCCAAATACTTTAAGAAGGACATTATAGATAAACAAATGTATGCAGAAGTAATTAATCTGAAAAAGAATCTGCCGTTCCAAGCTCGGTTCACAACAAGAAAATCAATTCTTGAATAAGCAAAAACATCAATCGTAAATAAGTGGTATTATGCTCTAGACATATTGAATGTAATATAGTAGTACAATTTTTAAAACCAGATAATTGTGTTTCCTTTAGACGGGGCAAAGATCAGTTTTTCATTTCAGTAAACGCTGCATAAACTCCCTAATTAATCTATTTCCGCATTTTGGTTACACTTGATGATTATGTTCTTAATTCGAAAGGAACTTTACTGCGAGCTGATGCTTTAACCAATCGCTACTTTGACATTTACCTTCATGTTACATATTGATGATACTTAATTCAATGCAAATGGTAAAAAACCTTTTCGTCGCGTTTAGATAAGCACGGACACAGTTAATGTCATATGGCGATTTATGCTTGGTTTTGATACTGCCCCTCCGGACATTATTTCAAGTTTGGGCCGGTACCCGAGTAGACCCACCGACCAAATTGTAAGCCTCCACACGTGAAGTTGTCTACATGAGGTACTGAACCTATATTGCTGAGTTACAAGTAACTTCAAGACAGCAACAGCTTTGAAGGTCCCGTATATGTAGTTGAGGTTAATAGTAAACATATACTAAACCGCTTGAGAAACTCACTTTTATAGCTCTGAATAACTTCCGTTTTGGGCATAAACTTTAAATGAAATTTGCTTACACCATTTCTTTGAACGTTGCATTATATTAAGCTAACACTTGATAAAAATACAGCATGAAGACGTCCTTATTATAGACACACACTCTAAAAATGTAAATTACAAAATGACACAAAACTCGTTAATGTAAAGACTTTCATCTGATAAGCTGATCAAATCAGCGGAAACATTCCATTAAATTGATTTTTGTTTGTATTCTTTGTTGCCTTTTGAACATTTTAAGATCAAAACAGCCATTACGAGCGTAAATATTCAGATCTAAATCAAAGCGCTCTCCTTTACAACTTCTACGAAAAATGACTTAATGAAATATTTTATATTTAGAATATGTTTTAAAATCAACCCTTACGAACGTGCTACTTTGAAAAAACCTTTTGAGTGGTTTAATCTATATCGCTTGCCACAAGTCGTTACATTAACCCTATGTTATTCATCCTTTTTTCACGCATAAATGATTTCAAAAAAATAGATCAGAAATTATACGTAACGGGTTTATATTTACTTTGATATTGGAATATTGCGTCTGCAAATCAAATATTCACAAAAGCTTTTAGCTGAACGTCAAAAAGTGTTGCGTTTTTAAAGCGGTTCATTATATTAAGCATGCATGCAGGTACTTATTGTTAATCATAATAAAAATTCTAATTGCAGCACTGATTTTGGCAAACACTGAAGCCGTGTAAGATTGAAATTGCTATCGGAGTAAGATGACATGTAATCGAATAATAATGCAAAAAAGATGGAATCAGTTGTCCATTTCGTTGAAAATCGTCATTGCATTAAAATACTAATGACTAGTTTCATATAACTCTGAAATTGCTTTTATAGTTTCTAAGCGAATCTGTTTCTAAAGTCTTCGAATTCGATGAAGCATTCTTGTTACGTCTACCGTATAATATGAATATGAATAAGGAAGAAATTAATTTACCTGCTGAATGTCAATAATTCTAGACATGTAGGTAAAATGATGTCCGGATGGATGACATTTTCTGTGGCACTCAAGCGTAATCATAATCACCATAATGGACTTGGCCAAGTATTTTTACTTTAACCAACAAACATTATTGAAACATTACTTTTGAGTTGCGTAGTATTGGTTTACACCTATTACATATCATGCTAATTGGAACGAGTGAATCACTTATATATGTATTCCTGACCACAGACACAGTTTTCAAAAGACGCAAATGTTCGTATAAACAATATAAAATAAAACAAAAATATCCAAATACGGATATACCAAATGCCGTACATATATTTGCATAGAGCAGATCAACAGGAGAAATACCATCACGTCTGATTCATCGAAAGTAATGGCGTCACGTAATTTATCCGGAAAACGTTTAGCCTGGAGTCGGCGTATGGAAAGAAAAATCAGTTTATGAATTAATAACAACCGGTTAGAAAATTTAATATTACGGCAAAAACTACTAAAAATTATATTCGTGAAAATGTTACCAAGGTTGTGATTTTCCCATAGACTCCAATCATGAAAAATAAAAGGTAAGGGTAGATTTCCCAGTACAGAGCACCCCAAATACAGCTATAGAGCTGCAAACTTGTGTGAGCTCATTTTTTTCATAAACTTGCGTGAGGTCAATTTTGTTCATATCAGTCTAGCAAAAAATCAGTATACGATCCTGTTATTTATTTACCGAATTTTCCGGGTATATGATTTTGAAATATCTTGGTTAAATCAACTTTTGCATTGTAAAATATCTTTATCCGAACGTGCAAAAGCACTTTATGGACACGACAAAACAGGCATGTAGACAAGTATCAAGCTCATTCCCTGGGAGCTTTTAAACTTGCCTATCATGGAGACAGACAGAATGAAAAATAATCATATTCAAATTTTATTTTTCGAGCATGATATATAGTATGTGTAATAATATAGTATTAATCAGTTATATAAACTTACACCGACATTTTCTTCAATCCTGTACCCACTGTGACCTAGATGTCTATATCGCCCCATGTAATTAATAATAATGCGATTAAACATCTTAATAAAGCAAAAACAGACTGCTGCCGTTCATTTATGTATGCATATGAAAATAATACGCAGGTGAAAATATTGTTGCACATTGTTACAGATCGATCGTAAAGTCTGCTAAATGCTTAAACTGAAGTAAAACGTAATACATGCAAGTGACATACTCTGACATCAGCTCAACTATCAAAGATTTCACACGAACAGAACAACGTACGCAGCATAGACGTATAAACATTTACATGGCACGGATGATGATTTAGCTGTTTGGTTATACAACACAATCTCTTAGGATAATTTAATTTGAATAAAATATTGAATACTGGTATAGGCAATTTTGTATATCTTTCAATCAACGATTAGTATTAGTATTTGTACAACGTGACCGTCCATTATTAGTTTGATTCGAATGTCGACGTTATTTTATCGAGTAAATCCATTGATCAGTAAACGCTTAACGTTGTTTCTAAACACACTTTATAAACTAAGGTGAGTTCACCTTTTGAGTATAATAAGTATAGAATAAAATATTATTTAACATCGTTCTGTACGATACGGTAATTATTTGAACTCATCTCCATCAGACACAGTTGTTTCGTATGTTTACGTGTTCAAATATATTGTCGTATTGTACGGAAAATGAATAAAATACCTAATATCATATGCGACATGACTGGACATTTTAAATGTCATTGGTGTATCTAATTTATATCTACCTGCCCAGAACATGTCCCGGAAACAATTACCTGAGTGCAGCCTTAGGTGTAATATTTTACTAGACTGGACTGCGAGGGTCCACAATTTTAATTCTAAGACTAGATTCTGTTTATTCCACATCTGCCCTACATGACAACTCGCCTCAGCGTGATTTGAACACTGTAGACTTATGAAGACAGCTCAACATGCCTGAACCTCTATAGACTGCTCAGTGTGACCTGATCTCTGTAGACTTCTCAACATGCCTGAACCTCTATAGACTGCTCAGCGTGTCTGGACCTCTGTAGACTGCTCAACGTGCCTAGACCTCTATAGACTGCTCAGCGTGACTGGACCTCTGTAGACTGTTCAACATGCCTAGACCTCTATACACTTTTCAGCGTGTCTGGACCTCTGTAGACTGCTCAACGTGCCTAGACCTCTATAGACTGCTCAACGTGTCTAGGCCTCTGCAGAGTGCTCAACGTGAATGAACCTCAGAAGACTGATCTGGCCGACATATCAAACTTTTGCGATTCTCTTCTTTGAAATATCAGACATAACGACCCTCTGCTTTGCTGACCGACGTGACAACAGATGGTTGCTTTTATATTAGCTCTACCTGTATCTGTTCTCTTTGACTGGACAATGTGACTTTGTCTGTTCAGTCTATGTGACTTCACTCGGCTGGGTTATGGAAAACTTGTCTGTGTTGGAACAGTAAAAGTTTCTAAAATTACTCTCAAGAAAGGTATTTAACGTTTTAATCACCACACACGACTTCTGCAAGGTTCTTTAAATTCGTTTAATGTATTCATTAAAACCGTTACAGTTTCTTATGTAAAACTAAACGAAAAAGCACAAAGATAGTAGGGAAATTCAGTAAATTTAAGACTGTCCATAGGAAATAATGAAAACCCTGTATTTAACCATATTGCTCACATCTGCCCCTCAAAATATTAAGCCTTAACATAAACTCACTTATTCATCACTTGTTTTTAATCAAATATTGTGTAGATCGCAATATGACTCCTTCCAAAACACACAAGAAATGGAAAATGCTAGAAGTCAGGCAAATGTTAGAAGGACACAAGTCTTTACGTGGCACAAACGTTTTAAGGAAGGATATGCGAGTGATTATTCCACGAGTAATCGGCATAGCTCTAATACTTTAATATTCTCTGCACCGCGAACTTACCCGACGCCGCCATTTTTGAAATTGCGTGTGACTGTTACTTTTAAAGTTACGTCACTGTTTTAACATAAGTGACGTCAAGGACTTGAATCGCAACCTAATTACGCACCCCATGTTGCTGTTAATAACAATATAAATTTTAGTCATGTGAGATGTGTACCCAGCAAGTTTCATGAATTCAAAAGGAAACCGCTTCTTTTCGTTTTACGAAAATTGAACGTGTGCCAAATAGCACTGACTGCCGGCCATTATTTGAAAAATACTCAAATAAAATGAAAGATATTTAATTCATAATCTCTATAGCCCTTTCGAGTAAACATTTGATGCGTCGTTTATTTTCGAAATACTACAAAAAGTTCGCGATTTGCTGCGACAACGCTCGTATTTATACGACCTGAAAACCGCAGATATGCAGCTACTGATTCCCTGCGCTACCAAGGGCGCTTCTGAAATTTAAAGGACACCAAGACAGCTTTTTCAGCAAAGGAAATATTATCTATTGAACGCCCCTCGTAACACGTGAAATTATAGAGGGGAAAGATGGGTGCCCCATCTTTGACACCAAGACAGTTTTTTTTAGCGAAGGTTTTCGGCACAATATAGAGCAGCAATTTATTGGGAGCACAATGCCACATGAATGATAAAAATAGGTAGATTCAAAGTAAAAATATAATCATTTGAGTGAGGTGTTCTCAGATATACTGGAAGATAGCAAAACAAAAATAATCGTTAGTTAGGTTTGTTCTGGGCAACTAGGGTCTCAGAGAAATAAAATAACATGTAAAATCACAAAATTCTATCATTTTTCTACGAGGTACAGCAACTTGTGATGAGTTTGAGTTTGTTTTAAACTACTGATTGAGTTTTTCATTTTAAAACCTAACTAAAATATCTAAACTCGAGGTTGGTTCCATCTGGAATCAGTATTGAGAGCAATTAATCAAACTTGTAAGAACTTGTTTCGCAATCGAGAATTCAGAAATTAGTATGAACTTAAACTACAAGAATTTTTTCAACGATGTTCAACACGCCTGACCAAATTGCAGAGGCTTATTGTACTCAAGTAAAACTCGAGTTTTTTACTCGAGTAAAAATATACACACTCAATTTAATACTGTTGTAAACTTTTCTTTTAGTTTTCATATGTTTTTGTGCAGTCTAAGGAATCTTGGTCAGATACAGAAAATATCTGTGGTTTGCTGCCCAGCATGTTATCTCATTATCACTGACAAGCTTGCTGACCACAGTGAATTATGACCCAACACTGGAGGCTGATATAATGTTGAACATCTTGGCAAATTGTAATCTAAAAATCTGTAACACATTAACTTTCTATGTTTTTTTCTTGATCAAAACTTGAAACCCTTTGTCTAAAGAAAAATTAAAATGATGATGTGTACGACTTCAGTCCAGATGCACATTTTACAATATCAGTGAGCTAAGAATCCAAGCATGTCTAAAAAGCACAAAAACACATCATTTATGAGAGCACCACAGACGGAAGCAACCTCTTTAATTAACCCCTGAGTCTATCAAATATTGCGTAAATTGATTATGGAAGTGCATGTTACACTGACACTACAGTTTATGTGCAAATATAGTAAATGTATCATTTATTGGACATACTAGACAGAAGGAAGGGAGTAGGGCATCAGACCAGGGCTTGGGGGAGTGTGTAGTTTGCCCCCACCTCCAACAAGTTTAGTGTTGATATGGTGTAATCTCAGGATCTAGACTGCTTATACTAATTTCAGCCCGCCAACTTAGCTCAGTAGGTAGAACGTCGGTCTACGGACCGCGGGGTCATGAGTTCGACCCTTGGGTGGGGCGCATGTTCTCCATGACTATTTGATAAACGACATTGTGTCTGAAATCATTAGTCCTTCACCTTTGATTCATGTGGGGAAGTTGGCAGTGACTTGCGGAGAACAGGTTTATACTGGTACAGAATCCAGGAACACTGGTTAAGTTAACTGCCCGCCGTTACATGACTGAAATACTGTTGAAAAACGGCATTAAACCCAAAACAAACAAACAAACAAACTATACTAATTTCATTTGTGGATATATTTAATTTTATTCATCTTATTTATGATAAGTTTGAAACATACTTCCAGACTCATATTTGTGTCCTCCCTGATCCCCATGATAAAAGGACCCCCGTCCTCCTTGTTGAAATGGCTTCTATGTGGGTATGTATGTATGTAATTAATATACTACATATTTATACATACCTGTAATTGTTAGGTTTTATTAATGTATTTTAGCTTGATTGTGAAGAAAGCTTGTAACTAAATTATTGTTCAAGCAAGGTAAAAAGTTCAAAACTATGTACTTTAAATAATTTTAACTCTAAATATCATGATCTACACTGTTTGCAATTCAGTTAGTAAGTTTTCAATTAATACCCCTATAAACTATAAATGGTACTGTCAAAATTGAAAGATGGGCAAGTTTATATTGTAGAAACAAGGTACATAGTAAGAGTTAAAGCTTCAAAAGCGAAAAAAAAAATAAGAAATCATGATCATTAATATTCTACAGTTGAATATAGAAAAAATGTATTTTGTGTTGGCTAAATTTAAAACATACTTTTAATTATCATTGTTACTTATTTTTACTTTTTTTGTTCTAAAAACATGAAAAGTCGGTTTTTTATTGTAAAAGCATAAAAATGTTTGAGGTCAGAATGTTTAAATTAATGTCGACCAGGAGACTCAAGAACGACAAATTCATTTCATTCCCGTCTGACATTATACATGTAACAAGACATTATAAGACATGTGCATCCTTCTTATTTTGCCTATTCAAATGTCAGGCTGGTCTCGATCCATGATGGTCGCAAAGCCACTATGTTGGTTTTTTCATGGCGCGGCTCATATTTTGTTTCCTTTTTCATAAAATGTTACTAATTGTTATCAATATATATTTTGTTACAGAGACTCTACATATTATAATTAAAAACTATAACTTTTTAGGGCCTTTGATTGTTAGCAATGTTTTACCTATATTTGACATTGAAAAAAAAACTGAAATTAAAATATAACAGAATTTAGAATGATAATTTAAATTTATACTTTAATTTTGACACTCTATTTTTAAGCAGCAAAATCATTTATCAGCAATAACTGTATATACAAAAGCAATCTTCAAATAAAGAAATCATGAGATAATTGTTGCTATACTGATGTATAAATTATGTCCATAGGTCTTCTTTAATATTGTTTAACTTCGGCTGTGTGCTTGTAATTCTTATCAGCCCCACTCTATCCCTCAGATTGCTGACCACCAGCTGACTGTCAGGGTATATTAGATCAAAGTGTCTGTAGAGTAATTATATCTGTATTCCTGCTGAGGTGTTACTGCTCAGAGCTGAGCAGTTTCTTGTCAAGATTCCTTAGACTGTGTGGAGATCTTGATTTGTTTCATCTGTTAAAACTGAAAATTGAACTACAGCTCTAGTTGTTGAATAATAGAATCAAGGAATTGCATATTACAATCTCAATATTTTGGACATCAAATTGTCCAGTATATCCGAGTATACCTCACTCAAATAATTATATTTTTACTTTGAATCTACTAATTCTTATCATTTCTATGCCATTCTGTTTCCAATACGGAAATACATAAGGAGTATCATTATTTATTGAACGACCCTCATACGTCGGAATTTCATGAATACATTACGATCAAATGCACTATGATGCAGCTACTCGGGAAGCTACATCTTGAGTTATATGCTACAATGGCTGCTAACTCAGCTATAACAAAAGCATTCGTTTTGTAAATTTCAGTTATCTTACCATTAAAACTCCTAGAAGTCCATAAAAGACGTGCTAATATGTGTAAAAGTTTTAGAAAAATTTTAGGATCGTCAACTATCAACAGGGCAGGACTGTGAAAAGACGCTCTACAAAATAAAATTGTGAAACACAGAATTTGCATAGAAATGGCAAAAGTGCCTTAAAAAGAAGTGCATATTATAATAACTACTAATTAAAAAGTACTTTTTGTAACATAAAATAAACTTCATATTTGAGTGTATTTGACACATTAAACCTGAACGGTATTACATGTAGGTCCATTTACTATGAGATATTAGACCATGATTAAACTGAACCGCACATTTAACGCTAATTTCAAGACATTATTTTGAAATGATTTAGCGTGTCAGATGTTTTAATATAATATTTTAACTTAAGAATATTAGCAGTGCCAACGAAATAAATTTACACACAGGCTGCCATTTATCATGTTTATTCTTAAAATGATTTTCATTTCCGTACGCCGATTCTAGGCTTTATTCCAAGTTTTCCGGATAAATGACGTTACGGCATCACTTCCGGTTTCTCAAACGTGCAGAACTACCTTAAATACAATTAAGACATTATCATATTTAAAGTTTATGTTATGTATAAGTGTCTGCAAAAGATGTAGCTTAAAATTGCATTCTATTTCATATTGATTTTACTCATTATATGTATAAAATCTGAGAAAGAAAGTCTTAAAAAACATCTTCAATATTATTATACAGTTCTCTGTTTTTCGTAATAAGCGATATGTTACGTTTACTTAAATAACTTAAAGGCTCTGTCGAATTTCGTACTAAAATATATCATACCATTGTTATTATAATAGCTTTTATTTGTTAACCATTTATGTAAAAATATGTTTTCAATTATATTGAACTTCAAGACATTATCCGGAATCTCATAAAACTTTGCGAAAATTTCACAAGTTTGCGTAAACACAAGGAAGCAGAAGCACGCGATAAAATATCTATTCGTTCAGAGGAAGAACGAGCTACAGAAAGTATGCGTGAATCTTATGACCTACAATCAAAGGTTAACCTTGAGACAAGTCGTTGTTTAAAACTTCTTACAAAGGAAGAAAAAAAGAAACGATGATATACGACGATTCTCTTTCTGGAATAAAGAGAAGGATGATTGACAGGGATGCAAGTAGCATTTATCCCGGAAGCTACAAGTTCGTTCCTAAAGAAGACGTAAAAGCAGACACATTTGTGCTAGATAAACACACTGAAATAGCCAAGTATTCCAGCAAACATTACAAACTTAAGGAAAACCGGAAATGAAAATATCAAAGCAGGAGGACTGGCCTAGCAAATGGGCTGAAGGTAAAACCTAAAGACCTTGTCTCTCCCGGTTTGAAAACCCTCAAAAGTCTGTAATCAACTTACTACTTTTCTAATTCAACAATCAAATTAACAACTTTTTTACATATTAAGTACTTTTCAAAGACACACTTTAAGGTAATGGACCTGTAAGTCTGTGCCTCCTTTTGAAGAGTATTCAGTTCCTACCATAAACCTACTCATACACATATTTTGACTAATTTTTAAGAAGGGCATGGATTCATGTCGTAGCAAGACCAAAATTGTTTTTTCTTTATTATAATTCTTTCTTGCTCACTTGACGCAGCTTTTATGACCACTCGATGTCCGTCAACGGTCGTCCATCATGCGCCGTTTGTCAACAATTTAAAAACAAAAAACTTTTTCTTTCAAAACCACTGGGTAGATTTACACCAAACTTCACAGGAATGATCAATGAGTGCCATCCTTTCAAATTTGCTCAAAGAATTGAAATCCACGCAGACCTTTGGATCCCAAAGGATTTTTAAAAAAGTCTTCTTGTCCAAAACCACAGGTCGTAGGGCTTTGAAATATGATATGTAGCATCATCTAGTGGTCCTCTACCAAGATTATTCAAATAATCCCTGCAGGGTCAAATATGGCCCTTGGTTTATATAAACTTATATGAGGAAAATTTCGAAAATCTTCCAAAAGCACAGGGCCTAGGGCTTTCTAGTAGTCCTCTATCAAGATTGTTCAAATTATCCCAAATATCAAATATGGTCAAGCCCTTGGGGACAAATGGTTTATACAAGTTTATACAGACTTATATAGGGACAAACTTTGAAAATCGTCTTAGCAAAAGTAACAGAGCCAAGGGTGTTGATATTCTTTAAGTAGTATTATCTAGTGGTCCTCTACCATGACTTTTCAAATTATGCCCCTTGGTTGAAAAGAGGCCCCGCTCAAGGGGTTCCTTATGTTTACATAGACTAATATTTGAGAAACTTTAAAAAATCTTCTTGTCTGAAATGTCAAGGCCTAGGCTTTTGTTATTTGGTTTATAACATGGTCTAGTGGTTCTAAAGATTGTTCAAATTGTACCACTGGGGTGAAATGAGGCCCCAACCAGGATGTCCCAAGTTTAACATAGACTTATATAGGAAAAAACTTAAAAATATTCTTCCCTGAAACTGCAAGGCCTGGGCTTTTTATATTTGTTATTTTGCATTGCTTAGTGGTCCTCTGCCAAAATTGTTCCAGTTAGGCCCCTGGGGTGTAGAGAGGCCCCGCCTCGAGGTTCACTTGTTATATGAGATAAATAGAAAAAATACTTATATCTGACCATATTTCCTAGACTGTTTAATCATAATCATTTGATGACCCCATGTAATTAAGAATCACTTGACAGTGACCTACTGACCTACTTTCTTGTTTTCTTTTAAGATACAGCCTTGGAATTTGGTTGACATAATATACAGTTTTGCACATCGATCTCACAAAATGACTTTCAGTGATGATGAATTTGACCTACTGACCTACTGTCTTAATACCCTGAAATCCAGAAAATAAGCCGGTTTTGAAAATAAGCCGGTCTCGAAAATAAGCCACCATTTTACTACAGGCAAAAAGGGCTCATAGACAAGCCGCACTCATAAATAAGCCGTCCATTTTTTTATCAGTAATAGTATCAATTACTTTGTTAGGACACCATATAAGATAGCAAAAGTTACCAACGTGTACATAGCAGATTTATTTCCACATGTAATAGCAATAAAATATACCTTGGAATAAAACGCTTAAAACAATGCGTATTGTGCTGATTTTCAAAACCACGGACAAATTAAAAAATCCTGCCTCAAACATTTCTCGTCACGTCAGTTCTACTAATTAACGTGACCAGTGTTTATAACACAATACAGTCTTTATCACGTATTGTGTAAGTTATTCATACCCGTTGGCCGATTAAATCATAGATATATTTGTTTGTTAGGCCAGACAAAACGTTTTAATTGGTAATTATCTGTTAGCATCGGACTATTTTCATTAAGAAATTGTAACAAATTGTAACAAAACTGTTATGTCAGAAGTATAAGTGTTTACCGACGTAGATGTTTTTGCTTAAATCCAAAATATATGACATCCATATCTCCAGTATTTCGGTACTCAAAAATACGCCGGTTTTTAAACCGTTACTGAATATATGTACTCAAAAGTTCGCCGGACTCAAGAACAAGCCGGTCTCGATAATAAGCCACCAAATCCTTACGAAAAATTAAAATAAGCCGCGGCTTATTTTCGGGATTTCAGGGTATATTAGCATCAGTTTGTCATAAAAATATGTTCACAAAACTGCGAAAATATTCAATGCTATCTTATATTTGACTTTTTCATCCGATCTCTTACACATGTCTATGTAGTTCATATTACGTTGGTGAGCGATCCAGAGACATCATGAACCTCTTGGTTCTAGAAAGTTAAACTGTTTTTCAAGACTTATGATTGATTTATTGTACAAAAGCGGAACATTTTCATTTGATAAGCCATTTCTTGCTGTTTAAAGTGAATCTTACCCCAATAGAGAACGTTGAAGGGTTAGACATCTTTGAGAATACTGAGTTACATGCCGTAAAATTTCTACATTGTGCCTTTACTCTTTAGTTTATATATTGTGGAAGAAATGTAAGTAGGTTTTACTTCTGCCCCGTGTAGGGAGCAAAATTTAAAACATTCTCACAGGACTCGCCCATAATTTTGTGTTGAAGAGATAGTACCCAAAATTTTAGATTATGAAAAACAAATGGTTACTGATACGTTACATTTAAGATTGAATATAATACTTAAGTCTTGAGTTGATCAATTTTAAGCACATTATTTAAGATTTTCTAAAACTAAAAATCTGTCCAATTGAATTCTTTTACTTGATACTCCCTTGAAAAAATGTTCTTTCGAGTTTTATTTTGTGTTTTATACTTGTTTACCAATACTTTAAAATTTATGTTATCAAAATTATTGGTAAAATGAATTATATGCAAACTTTTTTTTTACACCGGTCAAATCTATCTCGATTTGAGCTAGAGAAAATATCATAAATTATACAAAATTAAAAAAAACAAAAAAAAACGAAACCCCCCCCCCCCACCCAAAAAAAAAAAACGAAAAGATAAAACTTGTTTAAAAATTGCAATACAGTGCAAAACAATGTTAACTTTAAGACCGTATAAAGTTAAAGCAATTTTTTAAACATTACTATTACGGGTCCACTACCTTAAACGATCGCACATAAAATTGACAAATCGCATCTACTTTTATAAAAATGAACAATTTTACTTATGTTTATTCTAGTAGCATACATATCAATTCGTTGACTCACCTTAACGTTTTGTTTATTTCATACATTTTACAGGCGAAAGCTGGCGCGAAAATGAAACTTTATTGACAATGCTTCGACCAGGATCAGCATTGACTGGCGGGATAAGCTCGAGAACAATTATCAGACCTGACGAAATACTTTGGTCTGTCCGTCGTGGAGAAGAGGCAAGATAATATAAATTTAAATTTGTTAATGTAGTATTAAATTTGATAAGAATATCGAGCTTTCTTAAGAGACCCCGTTAAAGAAAGACGTTGCATGATTTTGTACCATAACAGCGGTCCATATCAACACATTTCCATTTACAAATATGTCTAGTTTAAAGCGTAATGCACAAAGTTTGCATTTTACAGTATTATTCTTCTTTCTGTCTTTAACTAATGTATGCATGGATGGATATTCAAATTACTTGGCAAAATGTTAAAAACATTAAGACTAGGAATCACGTACAAATTCAAACCCGTATCTCTATGGTTATAATCGGAGGTCAAATGTTCTGTTTACTTCTTGTCCTGCCCATATCTTTTTTTTATATTAAATGGCACAAACGTTCGCTATATCATAGCATATTGCGTAAAGAACTTACATTTCAAGCTCAAAGCTAAAGATCTCACTTAAGATTTGAAAAAAATATGCGTTTAATGTAAACGAGGCTTATTACTTCTAATGCTGTACAAATATTTCATTCTACTGCACTGGACAACATAGGGTTAAATGAGATTAAGGTTTAGGAGTATATCACCAAAACACAGAAATATTTCATAAACGAACAACATCGTTACCAAAATTTCAACACACGCACGCTATTGCAAATGCATCAAAACAAACATGTGTAACAGTTCCTTGAAAATGGTGAGTTTTAAAGGCGTTTGACTATCTGGAAGTGGGGTCTCTTTAGACAGTCCTTTTTCGGAATTCAATGCTTATATCAGTATACTGACACTTGTTTTATAGAGTAGTATACACGCTATCATAACAAAAACTACAAAACAAGTGGCAATACAAACATTGAATTCCGGAAAAAGGACTGCCTAAAGGGGCCCCACTTCCGGGCAGTCAAACGCCTTTAAAAACTCACCATTTTCAAAGAACTGTTTCACATGTTTGTTTTGATGCATTTGCAATAGCGTGCGAGTGTTGAAATTTCACATAACTATGTGGAACACAGTTTTCAGCAATTGTTTATTTTTATTTCTTTACAAATGGCATTCATTTTCAAAGGGGGACAACTGTTTCAGAATATTTTCAGTACGGGACAGAACGGCAGAACATGTAATGGTCAGGTAAAATATTGGTAACGATGTTGTTCGTTTATAAAATATTTCTGTGTTTTGGTGATATACTCCTAAACCTTAACAGGTGATCTTATCAGGTGACCAGGCTGAACCAAAACGTTTTCTTATCAGTGTGGACGTATATTTACTTTCGGAGATTAATTGTGATTTTTCTACAAATTGTAGCATTTATTCTTTAATGTACTTTCATTTGTGATTATTCAATTGATACATTCTGGTGTATTCTTTGGATTAATTTAATAACATTTTACGAAAGGCTTATCACATTTTTGTAGTAAAAGTTCTTACTTGATTACAATCGGTGTAATATTTCTAGTGCGGATTTAAGCTGTATTAATCCTGTTGGTCGCTAAATCTAGTACAGTAAGTACTAATTAAGGCGAATCATGACAATGGATTAATTTGCCAAAAACTTTTGCAGTATGTAGTACAGTAGGTAATGAGACAAATCATGACAATGGATTCATTTGCTTAAATTATTACAGTAGGTATTGAGGCAGATAACCTTATGGAAATACAATTGTAATATCCAGTACAATAGATAATGGGGCGAATCATGACAATGGATTAATTTGCTTAATCCAGTACAGCAGGTACTTGGGCAAATAAATTGGTTGAAACACAATTGTAATATCCAGTACATTAGGTACAGAGGCAAATCATGACAATGAATAATTTGCTTAAACCAGTACAGTAGGTACTGAGGCAAATGAATTGGTGGAAACACAATCGCAATATCCAGTAAAGTAGGTACTGAGGCGAATAATGACATCGAATTAATTTGCTTAAACCAGTACAGAAGGTACTGAGGCAACTGAATTTGTGGAAACACAATCGCAATATCCAGTACAGTAGGTATTGTGGCGAAACATGACATTGAATTAATTTGCTTAAACCAGTACAATTCAGTAGGTACTGAGGCAAATAAATTTGTGAAAATTGAATGCAGTGGCAATATCCAGTACAGTCTAAGGTACAGTGGCGAAAGATGGCATTTCCAGTACAATGATTCTGAAGCATAACATGGCAATATACAGCAAGGGAAAACGGAGACAAGGTAAGGTTTCCTAGTTCATAGTTGTAGGCACTGGATGTAAAATCAAATACTGTTATGTACTGTCAAAATTAGTACAGAAGGTACTTTAAGAGAATATGACAGAATAAGCAATCAAAATTTCAGCATGGTATGTAATGAACCGGGACAACACTATGTAATAATGCAAATCTCTAATAAAAACAGTAGGTATACCAACACCATAATAATAAGTCTTATCCATTGTTATTGAAATAAAACAGAAGACAAAGCTACGAGCTATGACAACAAAACACAATGTCACTAGTAAACATATAAATATTGTATACTAAGACAATTTGTTACATCAGTACAGTAGGTACAATGGTGGCAGCAGGCTGTCAAAACTCCAATACATTGTACACATAACTTACAGTTTTGAAATAGCCGGGTTTTGCAGAGTATGGTTTTGGGCTTAGATAAATTGTATCAATGATTTAAGTCCCTGCAACGATTTGAAGTCACTTGATACTTCAATATATGTATCTGTCTTTGACAGAGCATGCAGTCTGTGTCTGCTTTAGAGAACAACATTATTTTGGGAAATCTTACAGGCAGCATGTCTGTGCTGGAAATGTTGACATATTATGCTTCTTACTTAATTATGACATATATCGCGGGCTCAACGCGAAACTGTTCCATGTGACATTTTTTCATAAAATCACTTTTTGGCATAAATATGTGCTACTTGTCCCAATACATTTACTGGAAAATTATTAGACTAATATCTGTATATATTTCTATTTTATTCAAAATGTGTCCTTTTGTTCTATCTGGGAAAGCAAACCAATTTCCCTGCGAACCTGTTCCAAGTGAATGCCTGCACATAGAACAGTTACCAAGTCAGCAAAAAATAATTTGTTCCAAGGAAAAAGTTTTATGTGAATAAAAATATTTTTTTATCATTATCTAATGTTTCATATAAAAAAAAGTGTCAAACTGCATTTTGTTACACTTTTTCATTAAATTATATTTTTCTTTTTCATAATAGAACAGTTTCGCACTCATTTATTTTGTTATTTTGAATGAATATTTTATTGCGAAACTGTTCTAAATGCAGCTCGTTGTTCAAATAAACAGCTGATTAGTGTCATCCTATACTCTAGTGACGGCATTTCCTATGAAATATAGTGTCATAATTAGTTATGATGATGTCATACATATTGCAGTGAACTAAAGGGAGATAACAAGGAGGCCCATACATAGATACAGTACACTATAAACAAGCTAAAGAAAAGTATTGTAAATGAAAATATGTTTGTATTTTATAAGATGAAAATTATGTATTTATATGTTTTAGATTTATTTATTTTTTATTACAAAAATATTATTTATTTAAAGTGTTTCTGAAATGTTGTCAGGATTACTGCAAGTGCAGTTATTTTATCCAGTTACTGCATGGTATTTAACAAACCTTTGGCTAAAGCGAAGATACATGGCTTTAAATTAAATACCCATTATGTCTGCCTCTCAGTCTAAACTGCACAACATAAAAAAAAAAACAACACATACAGGAATATAGAAATTAAATTATGTATACATAGAAATTAAGTTATTTAAATATATATAAACATCAAATTACGGTGTGGTGGGTGGGAATTTTTCAAAAACAACGATGATGTACGTTGTAACATACGGGATCGGAAACGGAAATCAGATTGATCCTACACAAGTATAAACACATGAGATTTACTGTAACCATAACAACACACAACACTTGGTGTGCAAAAATGAAAACAATTATTTTCTAAATAAAATAATGTGTCTTATTTTGTGACTACCAAATTAGTAACAACAAAAAAGACTCTCGTAACACTTTTACTTTTTATAAATCAATTTGCATTTGTCTAGTTTCTGATGTATGATATAAATTCATATACATTCCAAATGTATGGCATAAAAGTACAAACTGATATTATATGAATGCTTCAAAGAGGACACCTTAAGATTTTAGGAAAATTGTTGTGGTAGTAATGGCCACGTGAAAAGATACTCAAGGAAGAGACCATTCTCGTACCGAGGAGGCCTGCTGTGGGACGAGCGATCAAGCGCATGTGTAATCATACATATTTGATGTTTAGAATAATAACATTGCCTATCACACCCGTGAAACTAGGAATTACTGAACGTTTCCATGGGAAAAACCCTGTTCATGAACTTAAACTAACCAGCAAAACTCCAGTAAACTAACAAATGGGTTTACATAACTTTACATCATACTGTTACCAAGACACGGTTTACATTACTATATATACCATAAATCTACACACGGTTTACATAACTTTACACCGTAAACCAACACATGGGTTAACATAACTTTACACAGTAAACCTAGACACAGTTTACATCACTTTATACACGACTGACTTGTACACTTTTATACACAACTGACTTTTATGCTTTTATACACAACTGACATTATACCCTGACATGCCGATGATATATACATGGATACGCACAGAACGAACACGAACACACCAAAGAATATTCTTGTATAAATTATTACACGGTCAGGCTGGCAAACTAATGCAAGTATACAATATATACACAGACACGCTTAGATTATTAACATAGACACGGTGGCATTTTTATACCTCACAACATACACATAGCAACATACATTTGTATACATTATTACTTACACGGACAAGCTGGCATTTGTCTACGTTACTACTTGACATATACATGGACACGGAACAGACAGACTGGCGGGCGTTTACGTCATACTTTTGCAGACAGAATGGCTTTTGCGTACATTACTTCTTATACGGACAAACTTGCGGTTGTGTACATACGTGATCAACCATGGGATTTATCTAAGGCAATGACTACTACAGTAACTGAGACTGTAAGCACTTATTGTAAATAACAACTACCAACTACCCATGGAGATACCATGATACAGCAAGCAGCAGTGTTTCACATATTATTTTCAATCAATCAAATTTACAAATGCATTTTCAACACATGCACCTGCCCCCTCATCCCACGTGATTGATTTTTTGCCGCCACAATAAGTTATTACTTTATTCCCCCGAAATCTCAATTCGCTATCAATCAGAAACTGATGCACACTTGCCCCAAATACTCGTGCTTCCAACCTTAACTAAAAAATTTACATAGGGCATCAGTTATTGGGTCAGGTAAATCCTACAATCTGACTAAAGTACTTGATCTTCTAAACGAAGATCTGAGAACGACCCATTCACATTCGTCTTCTGTATATTTTGGATTTCCGATATTGCTATTTTTATTTTCGCAAATCTATTTTTATTTGAACCAATCATAAAAACTTGTTCGAATGTCAAAGAGTAAGAAAAATTTGCAGTCAATCCAGGGCTCGAACCCGGGACCTCTCGCTTACAAAGCAAGTGCCCTACCGGCTGAGCTAAGCGGCTATCTGACATCTTTCAACATAAAAATTGTAGATATCAAAAACCAAGGCTTTTAAAAGCTTGCAGAATGTTGTAAGTTAGATTTTGATTGGCTAGCGGAAGAGTCGTCAGAACGAGGCTATCAATAGCTCGTTGTCAGATCCTAAGCGTAGCGTAATAGGAGATGTACCTTAGTCAGATTGGTAAATCCTATTAACTGATTAACTAGGAATGTAAATTATTTGATCGACTTGAATTGATTTCATTTATATACGTTTCATGTCAGAGCAAAATGACTGTCCTCCAAATGATCACATGTTACAATCAAGACCTGAAAATGTGATCCAAAAAGCTTGACAAATGACATTCATAGTCAGACAAAAAACCAACAGCCATATTAAAGTCAGCAATTTAATTTCGGACATATTCTGGGTCCATAAAAATTACTGACAATATATTGCTTGGTGTAGTAATTGGTCCTTCTTTCATTTTTTTTATTTTATAACCAGAAGTGGCTTTGCAATGATTCCGATGAAGGATGTCGATTTTATTGTGCTCAATGCTACAAGTAGACACCGTTGTTTATATGACTGAAAAATTGTTGAAAAAGACGTTAAACCAGAACACACACAAACATTTCTGAAAATGATTAGTATAGTGAAGAGTTTATTTTAAATATATTTCGAAGACAAACCGATGTAAAAAAATATATGCGGTAAAAACAATCTGGTGTGAGATGCAAAACACTGATCACTCAAATTTTAAGATTTAACTAATTATGTAAATACAAGAAGTTGCTCACCAGTTTAAAACGATTTCAATTACAAACTTTTCTGTATAATATCTATTACTATACATTGAATATGTGCTAATAGCACCGAATTTGTTTCCAAATAGAGCTAAATAGTGTTACAAGTGTCAAGTGTATACTTTACTCTCAGCATTATTTTTATTTTAAACATTTCAGTATTAACGCCTTAACTAAAATCACTTAAAAAAACTATTTCGAATTACGCGACCATTTCATCCGAGAAATGCTCACAAATTATTATTTAGAATAAGTAACCATACAAATGAACAGGATGTTGCACTACATTGTATTTACAGAAGTTGAATACAAAAACCTTTTTACTAATTTTTAAACTACTGCCGTTCCTTATGTTATAGTTAATGTGTGTGCGTTGATGCGGGTGCTGCACCAGTCTGAGTTTGAATGTCAAAATCTGTCTTTTAACTGACAGTTCCAGTAACCACAAGTTACAAACCTTCCAAAAAATGTGTCCACAAAAAATTGAAATATTCACAAATTTTCAAATTTATTTATTTATTTATTGGCTTCATAATCAGTGTTAAGAAATCAGGGAGATCTTCCTTTGTTATAAATAAATAAGTCTTACTAAAATAAATAATAAACTTGAAGCAGAAATAATGCAGTTAGCACAAAAACCGGAAAAATTGTTACGTGTCAAAATATTATTGTTTAAAATTCCATAAAACTTTATCAGTAAATCTTATGCTCAAAAACACAATTTATTTGTCATTCATACACATAGTAAAAAAGAATATAAGAATCCAAAAACATAATTTTTGTCTTGTAATCAAAACAAAGAATGATGGTTGTTGTGTAAAGACTGCCACATTATGTAACTCCAGTTTTATACACTTATTGGTACCTAAGTGATGGAAAACAGAAAATGCAAGTAACACCGAAATATTTGACCGGAAACAATTGCATGGCAACAAAAGTTGAGAGACTCAATAATCATTCATTTCCCTAGACTTTGCTTTCTTATAACCTTTTCGTCACTGAATTTACTTAATTGATTTTCCCATACTGAAACGCACCTGCGTTTGAACATTTTTAGATCCAGTTACGATATTTCGGCTTTCTCGTCTGCTGGGTGTACAAAATGTATATATTATATGATCATAAAATTTAAAATTTTCAAATACATGTACACACATTTATGGGAGAAAATTATCTTGCCATATGTCGGTTTATTTTTAATTAAAAATTACGGGAACGTTGCAAAATTGTTCAAATGTTTCCGTCAAAATAGTTTGGTTACTGGCTATCATGATTATAATTATTACTAATTTCACATTTTTCACTCTGGCCTGTCTGGGTCCGATTATTTTGAGAACGAACAGGACATATAATTATATATAAAGTTTTAATAGCCACAGGAGTCGTAGTAATCTCTGAACTTAAGATCTTTTTTCTTGTTCTTATTGGTAACAAATGAAATGCATTTTGGGGTCTCTTTTCGAAAAGTTTACATTGTCTGCCTATTTCCTGAACACAGTACTTTAACTACCACTTTGAAATTAGCATATATTCCATAATATTTTTATTTATATAACCAGGGCCTGATTTGGGGTAAAATTACGTTTTCTGAACGAATCTTTGTATGAACTATGACCCCTTGCGCTGGAAAAAACAAATTCCCTGTCTGAAAATTACTGTAGGATATTGAGTAAACCTTTAAATTTGTTTTCTTGGGCAGTGAAAATGCACCACAGCAAGTCGATTGGAAGTGCTACACCCCAAGTTGTGGGCCTTAACACCCCTATTCATCTAAATTGTTCATTTAATTCTTTCTGTACCACTATACATTGTATGTTGCCTGGAGAACTATTTAATACGAAACATGTTGAAAACTTGAGTTGTCTTCTTTCTTTAACCATATTTCATACCACTATGTAATGCAGAACTGGACAAGAAAGTTAAATGTATACAGAAATCAGACAAGTAAATGCTATGCAATCTTTTGCCAGGGTTTGATGCCGCAAGAAATGTGCATTAATAACAGCTGTATACCTGGAATGCATGAATCAAATGAACGATCGGATACGCCCCTGTGGAATAGCATTCCATGTTCTTGCAACAGCATTTTGTAGTTCATGGAGATTGCAAGGAACATGTCTCAGACCCCTGACTCTTCGCCCAACTGTTCATCCCACAGGTGTTCAACGGGGTTCAAGTCAGGAGACTTTGAACACCACGGTAGCACACAAATTTTGTTTCGTTTCAACTAGTTCTCGAATATTATTTCATATAAAACATGTTGTTTAAGCATGTACCTCTCAGTTTGATATGCCACTCTAGACCATTCCGACGGCACACCCTCTCTTATCTAACGTCATCTGGCGCATACTTTTGGAAACAGGAAGCTTTCATGTTTTTCACTGCAGACTGGTCACACAGATTTCATTTACACATATTTTGGACTGATTAGAGCGGCCGGTAGATATTTAAACATGAAATGCACATGAAATGCACATGCGCGGTGGAAATCAATGAAGGAGAGGGTATTTGTTTAAAATAATTTTGGTTGTCTGTAGGACGATACGTAGGTACTTAGCAGATGACATAAAGATATAATACCAGTTATAGCAAGTAAAATATCCATATCTCTTTTGCTGAGTGTAAAAAAAAAATTGTTTGTTTTGAGTGAATATGGAATATATCTCACATACGCGCTCATGAAAACCTCAGTGAGATGTATTCCATATTCACTCAAAACAGAAAAATATCCTCTACATATTTTACATTATATTTCTTCAATTTCTCCAAATTTCTCCCAGTATTTGACATTACCTGTTATAATTCTACAAAATTGTATTTAATACTGGATTATGTGTGATTAGAAAATTTAATGCACATGGAACAGTTAGTTTGAATAGCTTTTTTTCTTCCATATTTGGTAGTTTTCAATGTGGAAGTGGAATGTATAGATTTTTTTATGAAATCTCATGTAAAAGATTAAAACAATAAATCTTAGTTCAAAGTTAAAACCTTGGTAGTACAGTTTCGCAGTCAAATAATTTTAACATTTTCTTTTGGGTGTTCCATGTAACACATTTGAATATGGAAGTGCAACTGTGTAGAGTTTTATAAACTTACATGTCACAGATTAAAACAATAAATGTCCAGTTCAAAATTAAAACCTGGGTAGAACAGTTTCGCAGTCAAACAATTTTCACATTTTCTTCAATTTTGGGCGCGAAACTGTTCCATATAACATATGTTTACAAATACCTCTGTCAAGTCAGTAGTAAAGTTTTTTGTTACACTATACTTACTTACTTAATTCTGCATGTCATATCTGAATTAAATAACCAGAACTCCATTAATAATAAAATTAAGAACTTTTTTCTTTCTCCTGAAAAAACATTCAAAAATGCACGTGGAACAGTTTCGCGTTGAGCCCTCGATATGATGTATGTTATATCAATGTTACTTAGGAGCCAAGTGTAGACTGAAAGTCTATTTTCGTATTATGCATTATGACATAATTATTTTGTGACAGCAAATGTGTACATTTTAACTATTTATAACTGATAAGATTGTTGAATAAGGATTAATTTGCATAAAAACAGTTTCTTCGTGGTTGATGAACTTTACTAATAAGCGTTCCAATGACGGAAAAGTATTTAAATCCTAACTGGTTTGGTCTTTTAGGGCTCATGAGCCTGTCTGTTTATTTATAACAGTTTTTTCACTGGACAAACTACTTTGGTTTTCACAAACCATTCAGTATCCTAGGCAACAACTCAGTACAAAGATACAAAGAGCTAACTTTAATTGAGATGACTGGTTCAGCATTGTTCAAGATGATTAAGTTAAGAATGGAACAAAACAACCATTCAGATTTTTTCAGCCTAATGTCCGAAAACAAATGTTTATTTTTTTTTTGTTTACATGTTAAACTGAACTTGGAGAAAATTCAACATCTGGAATTATGTAACTGTATCTAGGATCTCTGGGAATATTTGACTGGTTCCCTAATAGGTCCAATCTGTATCAGTTGTGGTGATATTATCTCTGGGAAATATATCGGGTATAATTGATGGATATTAACTCCTTCTATGTTTGAAGAAGTTTGATAGCACTGTTTTTCTAAAACAAACATTAGGCCTGGACATTATATATTCATGTATCTTGTTATATATTATTCCCTTTTAAAAGTGATCCAGGAAATTGAAAGGTTTTTGATCGTACTGTAACCAAGTTGGCTTTTACAACTATTACATCAAATGTAATTGAATTAATTGGTTCATCTTAGTTAAAGACCTTAAACCGAACATTAATTTGAATGAAAAATTGGTCTTGCTTTAACAGAAGCACCAGAGAAACAGACAATAAATATAAATGTTTCAAAATAGTTTACTTGATAAAATGCATTAAGTCTAAAATATGTGCCTACATTAGTTTCCATGCATTGTCAATGAATGCACAATTCAATACATATAGTTCATATTGTTCAAAATTGAACTGAACAGTCATTTGGTCAGTCTGATACATAGTTGGAAAAATAAATCATGAGATCATGTGTGATTTCTGGTATATTCAGTGGTGTTTGTGACCATAGTTTTATAGTTTCTGTTTCCAAGTCAATTGGTGCCTATGTTTATATGTTACACACTTATTCGAATGTAATCGTTAATGCAAGGCTTGTCACACTAAAAGCCAAAATGCCATAAATGAAGAAAAGAATCAGCTGCAGCCTGATCAGCAATGTGGGAGTGATTGCTTGAATTATAAGTGAGGTTATCATAGCCGATGCAAAGAGAGAGAGAGAGAGAGGGGGGGGGGGGGGGGGGGAGGGCGGGGGGAAGGGGACATATTAGTATATTACGTAACTACGCTCTTTATACATTCATGGTTGTTTTTCCATATCAGTAAAACATTGAGCAAATGTATATTGCTTAAGTTGCAAAAAGTTCAACAAAAAGGAGGGGGCTAAATGTATTATTTATTGGCAGTTAAACTAGCTTCTCTCAGTAAGAAAACCAAAACACTCATGGATCTGAATTAAGTTTTCAGTTAAATTGCTTATAAGATAAAGTCCAATTTCTGCTTTTAGGAATATTGTTCTTGAAATTGGTGACATAAGTTAACAAATAAATATGTTAACTAAATATTCGACTGACATGATTGTCCCTATTTTTGGTATATTCTACTTTAACATTTTTGTATCCATTATTTACAGATATTTTCATTGTTTACTTTTTACAATTTTTCATAATATTTGCAAATTTAGGTTTACTTATTTGTTGGATAATGTAGTCGTATAGAATCAGCTCTACATTTTTATTCTGCATCATGTTGAGTGGAGAATTAGCGCAGAATATTTAAACTCCTACAGTGACAGTGGAATAATATATCACAAACGATGGGGTTACGTATTAATCTCATGTTTGTATCCTTGAATTTCCTGAACAAGAGATAAACAAATAAATGTATCACTTACATTATATATAAGAGTGTTTACTGAAGGTATAATTTGCAATCACAATGTGCACTGTGTTTGTTCACTTGCCAATAATTCATCAAAGCAGAAATTATGTATGATCTGGAATAATCAGTACATGTATACATGTTGATCAGTATACAGAATTTATTCTGTTACAGTCAATATGTTTTGAAAATGTGTTGTTTCTATTAAAATGCTGCCATGGTCTATGAACTCTCATTTAACCCTATGTGGTCCAGTGCAGTAGAATTAATAAGTTAAACGAAACTTACCTGGAAGTTGAAGTTCAATTATTATTCTGCTGCCACTGGACCACAGGGTTTAATGCCCTCCCATATTTAACAAGCCTTATTATGATCCAGTGACAGCATTTCAATTAATTATAAACTGAAAGTCTGCCTGGTCACCTGATAAGATCACGTGTTCATCTCATTAAACCCTGTGGTCCAGTGGCAGTAGAATAATAATAATAATTGAACTTCAACTTCCAGGTAAGTCTCGTTTAATTTATCAATTATATTACTTGTTTGCTAAATCGTGTTAGGCCGACAATGTTATTGCGCAAGGTAGGACGTCCAAAGAACTTGGCACAAATAATCATTATAACAGTACGTTTTGTCGCGGGCAAGAACCATGCCACCAGTTAAAATGTCAAGGTCTCGGATGGCTATTTAACTTGGTCTATTTTCCTCTTTTACCTGAAGCTGTAACAATTGTTTGTGTCCAACCCAACACTTTATCGTGCTTATTGGGTTGTCGAAATACATTCTGCGTCTTTAATTTAAAAGTGGGGGATTAACGTCTAGTTTGCGTATTGATTGGTAAGACAAGTGTTTATTCCTACAAAATACAAAAACAAGTACTTTATTGTAACGTCTGTTAGCTTAGCTTGATAACTCCGAATGTTTTTTATAGATTGTAAAATCAGACATGTCACAAAGAGAATTTTCTACGCCATTAATACAAGGAACCGGACTAATGTCTTTATTATTTGTTTTTTCATATTTGATAATATCATGGTTAACATATTTATTATATTTGCATGCTTTTAAAGTTAGAGGTACTGGAAGAGGCTTATCGCCAGACTCAAGAAGACACGGAGGCGGCAATTGAGCGAGAGTTTTTATTTCGAAGAATGCACGTACAACGTGCAGACGCGTTGGAAAGGCTGGAGACAATCATAAAAGGAGGTAAACAAGTTTACTTACACAGTCTAATCTGCATTAGCAGTCACCTGTATATACAGTATTATGTCTTAGAACAGTCATCTTTACGCTTAACCTTTTGAATTGTCTATGAAACAAACCTTTATACAGCATGACACTATATAAATTGGTTAGTTGAAAATTCATCAGACTACCCTAGCATACCGGGCAGTAAAAACCTGATAAGAATCACAGCATTTTTCCTCCTACTGTAACCAAATGAACGAACTTTCAGATGCAACATTATTCTAACACAACAAAATATCTGTGAAATGTTTGAGTAAATATGTTGCTAGCGACAGGCTTAATTTGACCTTAAAATGACAATAAAATCAAATTCTTCATCTACAGGATTCATATTTAAAGAAAAAAATATAATTATAAAACCATTTTGTGAGGAATAAAAGTTAGTTACCCTTTCCAAAGAAGTAGAAGAAGACATCAAAATCTAGCAACGGAAATTGCACCAGCATATTCTAAAAACGTGTATACATAACTGAATAGAATTTTCAACTTTGTATCTGTTTAAAGTAACATAATAAAATATTTGTACATCATTTGAAGTAATGGGCATCGTGTTCATTACCAGCATGATAATGATTTAGACAGATGGAATGCTCTACGTCGAAAACCCGGGTATAGTGATCATCTGCCTATAGTGGTCATTTCCTGTTGGTCCGTTTGGTGGTCTTTATAAACAGGTTAGACTGTGACTCAGAAGGTGATTTAACGTAAACAAAATGTAATTATTTCGGAAAACTAGGGCAACTATACGAGTTCGAGACCTGGGCGATGCGTATGTTCTCCGTGACGATTTGATAAAAAAACATTGTGTCTCAAATCACTCGTCCTCCACCGTTGATTCATGTGGAGAAGTTGGCAGTTACTTGCCGAGAACAGGTTTGTACTGGTACAGAATCCATGCCTGCCGTTACATAACTGAAATTCTTTTGAAAAACGACATTAAACCCAACACAAACAAACAGACCCTCGCTAATACGTCAAATATTTACAACTAAAATGTCAGTAGTGGGTAATTCATTTTTTCAAAGCATAGAGGTTATAAGACTAGCGGTAATGTGATTTTTGTCCGGTCTTCTTAAACAAATATTCAAATTATTTGGCACATAAATGCACCATTGCAAAGAGAAAATAACTTACTAAGTTGTCAAATGTTTTATATGTTTCCTTTCCTTGTCATGTTCATTTCTATGCATGCACAAATATTCACCATATACAAATAGGTTGTTGCACGCCAGACCCAGATTCCTAACTAAAACGTCATGATCACACATGGAGTTAAAAGTTTAGGTGAAAAAAGTTTTGATAGTAAAATAACTTTGCATAAACATTCACTCAAGGCATTTCCAAGATTAATAATCATAGTTTAAAGGTCAATGTCAATTGCAGGTCATAGTGTATATGATTTTATACACTGGTACGTCCATGACCGAAACATCTCTCTTTTTGAACCATGTAAACCTATTCATCATTAATAGCCAAAAATAATTATGTATACATCATTTTGTGGCGGTGAGAAACCAACTTGTAGATAAGCAAGATTACATAATGGTCTGTAATTGTTTATGATAGAGCATACATATTCTTTGCATCGGGTTTTGCAGTACATAACAATAAATAGTAATAATTTTATTTAAAATAATTTCGAAATATGATAATAGGTGTATGAATAAAGAACTTGCGGTATATCATAGTATTTATTAAGTTCGTAAATATATATATTTTGAAACTTGAAATCAGTATCAAACATGCGTTTTTCGATTATTTTGACTCCTGTCAACTTGAGAAAGTATTACCACGGAATGTTTGAATTGGGAAGAATAGAATATTTAATTTAACAAAAACATATATAATAAAGGACTTTATCAATGGTAACTGTTTTGTATGTGCAAGAGTTGTTCGTGTGTGTCTTTGAGGAGGCTGCGTTTTTTGAACGTGGCTTTCCCTGTTGGATATTCTTCCTTGTTTTTTTTCCCAAATACTCATACAAAAACCTACCAGAATGTTGTAAAACGGCAAAAGACCTCAACAATAATTTTGGGACTTTTTAAGTTTGAAGTGGCAGAGAAAACACATTTCTTACTTTGGGACTGCCTCATTGTACCACAGGTAATTTTATATGAAGAAAATACCTGTCAAAATAGTATGTGTCCCCATACATGTACTCTCTAATTCCATGGGTAACCGGTAAATAGTTATTTCACACACACACACACGCACACACGCACACGCGCGCACACACATACAGAGGATAGAGAGAGAGAGAGAGATATTTTCACTTTTCAATAGTGCGATATTACAAAATCAAGCAAAGAATTTTCTGTACTGGTTATCTATCATTTGTTTAACATATCTTATCAAGTTGCCTATGTAATAGATGCTTTCAAATTATTGATTTTCTACATAAAAAATGTTGGTTATTTTCTGAATATTTAACATTTTTTTATTCATTTCGTTGAGAGGTTGTTGATATATACACAGAATGAAAGGGAGCTGTAGAATATGTATCTCTACAAAGAAATGATAACTTAAGATAATATTAATTATTATTATACCTCACTTTTGCCTACAATGGTAAAATCCCATTACGCGAAAAGGAGATATTTTGACTATCAGAAATATTTTCAACCTTTCTGACACGTGATCAAGCGAACGTGACTGTCAGGTCATGTGACCGTGCTGATAAGTCAAGTCAAGTCAAGTCAAAAGTTTATTAAATGTAACAAAGGCCGCCGGCCCAATATATACCACATAATATATAGTAAGTGGTTCAATCAAATAGTTGTGATCCCACAAAATATATTCATATACACTGATTAAGTTGAGATACATATTCATAGATTCAACACACAGTCGACTAGCAAACATATCTTAATATAATAGCTCTATAGGCTGCTGAAGATCATACTTAAACAGATCAAACATTATTTAAAAGCTTCTCAAGATACAATGCTGTTTGATATAACACCTTTTCATTATCAGAGCTAAGTATGTTATAAAAACTTTGTATACTTCTATCAGATGAATACCAATTAAGAAGATACTGATTACGGATCTCACTAAATTTCTCACATTGAAAAAGTCATGATATTCACATTCAACAATACTAGTGCTACTTCTATTATAACAAAATTGGCAGATATGAGATTTAAAAGGGGTATTGTTGTACCTGCTAGTTTCAACATGCAGCTTATGGCTTGAACATCGAAATTTTAACATTGCTAGCCTGTATTTAAATGGCAAATTTAGTGTAATGTCACGTTCTGTATTTAATAAAGTTTTAAAATGTTTATAATGGTGACATCTACTTGATTCATCGATATACTCTTTCCAGTTTTGTGTATAACAATCTATGAGTCTTTGACGAAAAATACTAACAAAGTAGTCAATATCTCCAACATCATGTGAAACCCAAACATAACCAAATCCATACAAAAATAACAAGCGTTTGACCTTAGTAGCCCAGGTGATTCTGCCTACGTTATCTAAAGATTTTAGCATATAATAACACCGTTTAGGGTATCTAGACTTATGCATCTGTATTAGTTTACACCAATACTTAGCACAGTTTAAATAATAGGTTATACACATTGGTAATCTGCCACATTCTCCCAAAACAATTATGTTATTCGTTGAATTTTTAACTCCAAGAGATTTTTTTACAAAAATTAGTATGTATGATTTCTATTTCTGGCGAATACTCATATCCCCAAATCTGAGATCCATAGCAGAGTACTGGTTTTATCATAGCATCAAATAACTGAAACAACTGTTTAATATTAGAATACCCAAATGGCCTTTGATAGTTATACATAGCATATATTGACTTTTGTGCCTGTGACGCTAACTTTTCTTTAGCTGCTGTCCAAGATAAGGTTGGCGTAAATAAGATGCCCATATACTGTATACATAAACAGTCGTAACGCTAATTAATTGGCCACGGAAAACCATCTTGCATTAATTCTTAAGGGTCCACCATTTCGAAATAAAATTATTTCAGTTTTACTGAGGTTAACTTCCATCCCTGTTGAATTAGAAAATTGTTCTGTTACGTTGAGTTGTTGTTTTAACTTTAATACAGTTTCTGCACAATTTGCAATGTCGTCTGCAAACATCAGACATACTATATCAGGTCTTGAATTGTCGATAAAAATACCTGAATTGCATTTTTCACGCAGTAAGGAGGATAATTGGTCAATAAATAAGTACTTATGTCCCTTTGTCTTGTTACACCAATGTTACATGGAAAATAATCCGTTACTCTCCCTGTTGATGTCTTAACACAAGATTGTAAATTTTGATACATTTGAGCGAGGATCCCGAGAAAATTATCGTTTACACCTTTGGCAAATAACTGCTTCAATTTTTTAGCCAAATGATTGCCTCCCTTGTACACAATGTCATATTGTAATGGTGTAACTTTTCAATGTTTACACAGGTGATTACCGCGCTAAAGACGAAGCTGTAGAATTAAATGAAATAAAAACATTTTAAAAACATTTTATGTGCTTTTTTAAATTTTGTTCGGTATAATTAGATAAATATCATATGATACTATTATATAAATATCATATTGCAGCGTGTGTGACATTGATATTGTCAACCTTTGAAACAGAATGTCACCACTCGGCTTTAGCCTCGGATGACATTCTACCCTCGGGTTGATAATATCAATGTCACACACACTGCAATATGATATTTATATAATACGGTTGCAGTGATCAAGCTAATTTACCAATAATCCTTTGAGCAAAGTAAGAAAATACTTGCCACTGGGATGGACACTTTGAATTTTTTTTTACTTGTCCAAGGCATTCCTGGATTATATATGTCGTTGAATATTCAATCACTTTGACACAAACATTCAACAAAATGACGAATCAATTGCTGCAAATAACAACTGCAGTTTCCAGTTTGTTAAAGGAATATTATATCTTTTTTCATTATATTGCACAAAAACAAGTTCGGAAAAATGTATAATCTAAAAGGCCTACCTTAATTTGTTTGATTTAGACCCTTTGCTATTTGACGTTTGATCTGTTTTTATGTTTTTATCACTTTTCTAAATTAAGTCGACCCTATGACACAACCACTAGTTTGTCCAGCAACCCTGCATGTCATGTGATTTAATACTACAGAATGAAAAATAAAGCTTATAGTAAAAGAAAATACATTATTATAAGTACTGTTTAATAAGGCGAAAAAAATTTACCGTTTCCACTGAATATTGTCGGAAAATATACAGTTTTAATCTTCGATTTAGCATCATTCCAATATTTCTGTATTCTGGAGGTACATGTAACTCTACACTGGGTTAGATTTTAATCCACAATCCTTTGAATACCTAGGGAAAACTTAATATAAGATCTGTACACGCTTGTTTAGGCAAGATACATAATCTTAAATCATAACTCAATTATAACTGAATTAATTCAGTAAGCAAACTGAACGTAACAAACCTCAGTGATATATCCTTGAAAACTTTTACATTACGCAAACCGTTTCTACATCTGTGAAAATTTTATGTAAGGTTCCAGTGGTGGTAGTGTGAAAATCAGCTTAAAGGAAAATACAATATCTATTTATTTTGGGCGTGTGTGTGTTAAAAGTAAAATTCAAAAGTCATAATTTTAAACTTTATTAAAACTATTTTTTTTACATTTGTAAATACTTAAAAGAGATTCTGAACAGGTTTGCTTTTTACTATATTTAAGTACTTACTTATGACGGCTGCTTTTTAATCATAACACATAGTCTTATCTGACACGGTTTCATTTACATACAACTGTAATTATGACAGCAATATATCATTTATATACAGAGGACGGCGATAGCGGTATCGAGTGTCTAAGAGAGGTAGAAAAACATCTGAAATACATCAACATTCAGTTCGGAAGGATAAATGGTTGTTGGTCAGAGGTGATATCTGCTCTAAGATTATTGAAAACCAAGGGGCTTTTACTCTCTTCATACAGGTGGACTGGAACTGTACAAGAGGTTGAATATTATTTTAAGGCTTAGCGGTTCATATACTTATCTTTAAAAAATTGCACTTTTCCCCAAACCCAGTTCCTAAGAAAAATATATGTATACGTCTTAGGTTTCACATTATTTTTCTTTTCGTTAAATATAAATTTTCTCAAAACACGGAAAATTTGAAAGACTGTTTGCATAGGACTTTGCTCGATATACCCAAAACATATTCACCAGTATATTAAAGCTAATGCGGTCAAAACGAAATGATAAAAGATGACATTGGCGCACTGCCTTGGAACGGTTATTGATGGGAAAACAAAAATAGAAAATTATGTAGGCTGATGATGCACCAAATCTCAATCTTTATCTCGACCATGTTTCAAACTAACTGGACAGTGTAAAACAGAGTTATAAAATGTTATGTGAACAATTAATATTCGGATTATTTGGTTTGGCCACTGTCACGGCCCAAAAAAGTTAAAATATGTACTCGTCTTATTGCATATTCATTTATTAAGTACGATAGGGATAATTATAATAAACACTTTATATCGATTCATTTTGTAATTACCTAATGCACCTTGTCTAACGCCTTCTTGTGGTATGTAGTTCTGAACAGACTCCTTAAGTGTCGTTAATGATAGTGATTCTCAAATGTTTATCTATTTATAATTTAGTCTTTTATTTTTGTGAGGGCCATTTTGCTAGAAACAATTAAGATTATTTCATTTCGGATTCAGGGGTAAAGTTAAAGTTTCTGTCATTAAATAAAAAGATTGACTGTGTCGATCTGCTTTAAGGTTCAAGCAGTATTTCATATAACAACAAAAGATTTTAGCAAACGAACATCATCTTGGCAAGCAACTTATCTGTTATACACATGTTTCATTGTTCTGTCCCATAGAGTTGAATACTTCAAACATTCTAAAGATCCTGGAGTGGTCCCTATTTAAAAACAATCAATGCCAATTGTAAAGAAATAAATGTAAACAATTGTCAAAAACGATGTTTACATAGTAAATAAATGTTAAGTTTAAACACTCGTACGTTGTTGCAAAATCATCAAAAGGAAGACTTGACACAGCTTTTTTTTAAAAAATGGTGAGTTTTCAAAGGTTCCAAACTGTCTAGAAGAGTGGCCCCTGCATGAAATGTCTTTCCGGAATTCAAAACATATATACGTAAATTGACAATAGGTTTTTAGAATAATTTAAATATTTTTTATGCTGTAAATATTTCATGTTAAACAATGCTTTCTTTCTATTATTTGATGAAGTTCGAACTTTTTTCTCCGAAACACGGACCTACTTCTTCAAGGTGGTCAATCACAATTAAGCAATATTATGACATTTTTCATTTTCATGTTTTCTGTTAACGGAATTATTTAAGGAAAAAAGGCTTTGTTACGAAAGTGTTTAAAAAGTTGATTATTTACTTTGATATCAATATAAATTATATTTTCACTTTTGCTTGTGATAAATATTGAGATATCTTAACTCTCTGAAACAAAAGGCAAGTTTTAAAACAGTGTGTATCTTTGGATCATATTCATTTTCTTTCTTGGTAACGCAACCGAGATAGACAAGGGGGGGTAATATCAATTTTACGTCTTACATTTCTAATGAATTTCTGGAAAAATATAGTCTTGCCAAAGCAAATCTTTGAAACATTTTGCTTAATATACTCATATCATTGTGTTCATTTGATTTATGTACGTATGCTTACATAACGATATCTTGGTTGGGCAACCAGGATAGGAAAATCAAAGTGTTAAAACACTTCAAGTGATAATTCGACGTGTATCAAGAAACGTTTTGAAAACAAACACGTGCAATTGATCAATTTGTTCAGTTTTAACCAAATCTATTTGTTGATCAAAGTCTTATTTACCACCTGCAAAGATTAGAACGGTATAAAAAAAGTTGCTAAGTCGTTAATCATATTAGGTGCCTAAAAAACTAATATGTTCTTTTGTGTTATTATTTCCAGGAGTGGCAATTTGTCGAGGAATTATGTTTTCGGTATTACCTTGAAAGCAAACGTGACGTAATCGCGTTATTCAGATTCGCTCTAGAATCAAGAACAGTTGATCCAGCCCAACGTCGGCAGGACTTATTTCTCGAAATAGGAAAAGAAATATCTGGAACATATATTTCTCCAGATTCAGGCGAATCATCAGATCAACATAAAAACTCTGACGTCAAAGGCAAAGCACAGTTGTTTCCTGGAGAAGAAATATTTGGAACATATCTCCCCCCAGACTCAGGCAAATCATCATATTAACGTAAAGACACTGATGTCAAAGGCAAAGCAAAGTTGTATCCTGGAGAAGAAATACCTAAAGAAAGCAAATGTACAATATTATAGAGCAATTAGAACGATTCTACATGGCTTTTAGCCACTTAGTTTTACATTTACTCATTGAAATGTAGATGAATGGTAACAAAATACTGTCATATACATTGTAATTGGGATTATATATTTAAGATGGTGTATCAATCATTGTCGACCTCGACCTCACTGATCTAAATATGAGATACGGTTGTTTTTAAAAAATATCAAGTGTATAACGCGTTAAGAAGAAACAAATGATGTAAAAGAGAAATTCTTTTGTATACTAGTCATTGGTAAAAAGAATTCTTAGCTTTTTATAGTGATATTTTACGACACCCCTTATTTCCATACTGCGATCTATTTGTCCTTCTATTATGTACGCAGGCTTTCAGTACCTGTGCAATTATTCGGTTAATATTACATAAAAATGGGACGATTTGCGGAATTCCGCTTTTTAACATCTTCTGATCCATCCTTCACTTTTGAATTCATTTCACATGCCAGAATATTATCAAAATATTTTCAAGATATGTATATATTCAGTTGTTGTGATTTATGTGAAAAATCCTTTTTCCTTCATTTTAACTTTCTGATGTTGAATTCCGTTTTCATAATTATGATTTAGGCACCTTTACTAAGTATTTCTGATAAGTAATTTCCTGGTGAAATGAAGTACAACGTTGTATTTTTTATCAATATCATAGCGCATAGATGCTATTTTTTAAAATGGTACCGTTCTTTGTTTCTTAAATAATGTGTTGTATGCAGAGATTGATTCTAATTTTTCTTTTCGATTTTCTTAACCTGAATGAATGCATATGAACTGCACGCCATGTATCCATTGTCTTTTAAAACTGATTCCACTAGTTTATCTTTTATTTTTCTATATATATATATAAAGTTTTCTTTAATGCAAACATTTTTAATAGTATTACGACAACACACAAATCTGCTGAGTATTGTTCATTTTGTCTGACTATAGAAAAACGCCGTGCGGTAATGTTGGTAAGTTTTAGTCCAGCTCATTTGCACTGGATATCTACCTTAAATCAATTGATGCATATATTCATTCTTTTTATGTTTCCGTTTACTTATCTATTTGCATGTATAGTTTAGAACTGTATTGATTCTTCTTGATTAAAATGAAGATGCTATATTTTTTGACATTTTGAATTTCATGATTTGCAAATTGTTGAACGACCCTATTATTGCATTTAATACATGTACATGTTAATCTTACTTTTATTCAAAAATGATTCAAACTTTTTATTATAAAATTCTTTTCCTTCATCTACCCATAAATTTGTTGGTGTTCTACCTTCAGAAATTGTTTTTTCAAATGCTTCTGTAACAGATTCTCCAGTTTTATTCTTTAATGGAATAACCCAAGCATATTTACTGAATATATCAATAACGGTTAACAAGTACTTTACTCCTTTATAATATTTTGAAAAAGCTTGCATGTCAACTAAATCAGCTGACCAAGTATCATCAATGTCATGGACAATCACTCGTCGTTTTGTAAATTTTCTTTTAATTGGTTTATGTAATTCTTCTGCTAATTCATCACTCCAGCGGTAGCTTGGTACAGTTATTTCGGGGGTGTACTCTACCTCCTTTTCCCGTTTTTTTACTTTTGTCCCAGCCCAAGTTTGGATTGCGTTTTAATTATAGGTTTCACAACTAAATGGTTTGCAATCTTTTCCCCAAATGTTTTTGATTTAGTGTTATTTAAGTTGGAAAGCATTTGTTTGTCACATGTACTTTTTTTTACACTGTTGTCATAACAAAAGTCATGGTCCATACATACGGCGTCTAGTTCGTTGACAGGAGGTCCATTATCTAAAGGATTTCCTGGCCCACAATAGTTATATCCTGGAAGTGTTAAACCTTTTTTAGGTAATAAAGGTAACATTGTTTTATGGATGTCTAAATTACCTGCTGTGATAGTACTTTTAACAAACTTTGATTTCATTCTTCCACAAGACGAACAGGTAGCCATTATCATTTTTCTCCCGTTTTTTGTTATAACATAATGAGGATTTATATTATCAGTAAATCTTTTTTCTTTTAAACAATATATTTTATTTTGTAAACTCATCTATATCATATGTATTTAAAACTTTTTGTTGGGTTTAAAACCTGTGGTTTTTGAATTGTTTGGTATTGGTCAGTCCCTACCAAGGACTATAGGTTAAATAAGGTCAGATTGACCCTTCAATCTTACGTCCATCAAAGATTTTCAGGGTACCAAGTTAGTATTTTAAGCTTAGGGTAAAATCAAAGTGTGCTTAGTGAATCGAGCAAGGGGACAAGTGAGGTCAAATTCCGCCAAAAGCGCTATTTCTTATACTACTCATGTCTTATTCAGAAGTTTTCCAACATGAGGCTAGCGGTTTTCAATATTGAACAGATTAAATACTGAATAAAATGATTAGAGGTAAAACGGCGACCATATTGTAACTTAATCATGACTAATTTTTTATGATCAACGACCGAAGTGATAAAAATCGGGTTATTTCATGGTCTCGGTGCATCCATTCATCTTGTTACGTCTCAGCTTTGTCTATATAACATATAGCTAATGTTCCTGGACCGACGAACAGTGCCGGATAAAGCAGACTTCCATTAAAAGTCTGGGTTAACTTTAATAGTGTTTATATCCTTTCTTTATTAATTAAACAGAACTGTTTTCTAGGAGCTTTCGAACATTGCATAGGAATTATATGCAACGGGCACAATGTACTTTGGAACAATTAAAATTGTCATGCTGTACGAAAATTCATATGTGAAGCTAAGTAAGTTGTAATACAAATTATTTAATATTCAAAAACTTTTTACCCGAAATAGGTATAAAAATGTATTAGTAAATTATTCATAAATATGAGTTAAAATGTACAAATATTAGCTGCATTTGCAAACATGCTACTGAATATGTTTTGTTTCCTCCTTTTTAATAGAATGATTTACAACAAAGTCATTTCATTCAAAAGTCCAGTTTCAATTTATTATACCACAGCGTGTTACAAATTCGTTGCAAGACCAGAATTCGAACCTGAGGTCTAGGAATAGCCCTTCGATGCTGTACGTAGTTGGCTATCGTATTGCTTACAAGCTTTCTTCCAATGTTTTGAATCTAGTCCAAACGCGTGACAATTGTAACGCTTACATTTTTAAATTCAGACCATAATAATTGGAAAAAAATATATGACAGTTTGAAAAACTTGAAAAAATGTGGATCATGAGGCAAGCAACTCTGAGGTTTATGATATACGTAAATGCCAAGCTTTTCTTTTGTTAATTTATTGAATAGTAATTATAACTGATCGGATTTTAAACATAATGCATATTAAGGAGTATGGGTAATCACTAAATCAAAGTTCTATTTCGAAAAACATGAATTCATTTCCTATAGTGATAAGATATAAAATTTAAACATGCCATAAAATATGACTAGTAAATATTGTTGAATGATTATGTAGTTAACAATGATGATATATCTCTTGTAATTACAAATAGTAAGGAAAACGAGAAGTCTCAGTTCTTTGAAGTGTTCTAGATAATTAGAAGGCAATTTCGATTGAGAACTATACAGTTTTAGGATACATCCATATGATAGGCTATATTTTAGATTAAGAGCAAAACTTCCTTCAGTATTATCGCTTATTTTTTATTAATCTATTTTGGTTTAGAGTCATGTTATTCTCCAAAGTGACAACAGCTTCTGACTGTCTCTTTTAAATAGTAAGCATATAAATTGTGCTGTTTGGTACAGAGAGTTCATAAAAGTATATCTGAAATAACTTGATGAACTGAATGTTTACAACTGATTACTTACAGGCTCGTCGGAAAAATAGAAATTGTTGGATGAATTTTATTGTTATAACTGTTTCATTTATTAATGATAAAGCGACTTATTTCAAATAAATTATTACTTGTATTACACCTTCTTTAATTAAGACTTACAGTAAATTGGGTATTTTTTGCGAATGGATTATTTAGCGATTTCAAGTTTACAAGTGTTATTCGCGGCGTTACGAATTCGCGAAACGAGAATGTTTGTGTTTTAGGAAATGATGCAGAATAATATAAATCGCGAAAAACATTATTTGCAATTATTAGCGAAAATAAAACCTCCACGAACATTACCCGATTTACAGTAATACAAAATTGTAAATTATTTAACGGCACATCGTAATCATAATTCCTGATAAAGCACAATTCAAGATACATTAAAATTCATATAAGCTTAATACGCATTACTTTTTACAAGCACAGTATATAGCGTACAGCGCTATCACCTAACATCATAACAGACCCGGTTTTACGGAGTCTGTTCACACCCGCTAGTTAAAGTTTAGTTCGTAGATGGAAAACTAAACAACTGATTTCTTAAAAGTTATTTAATTGTATTTCTAATATGCTTGACTCTGTTAAAACAGTCTTACGCTATAATGACGTCAAGTTAACAAAGGTTTTTGCTGCGACCAAGAAGGAAGGCTTCTATATTTTATCTACAGTTTTAGATAAAGGTCATATTAGAATCGAAATAAGTTATAGCAAAAGAGTGTTTTAACACTATACACTCGAGCGATAATTAATACGTCGTACAAATAGTTTCACTTGGGCTGCGCCCTCGTACAATTATTACGCCCGATGTATAACCGCCCATCGTGCATAAATAGTGTTAAAGCACACTTTTCCTATAAATTATTTCTTAAACAAAAGTCTACATAAGTACATAAAATTACATGGAAACTATGACTAGTTGGTCCAAACGCTTACACGGGCATAGATTGCACCTGCTTGCCTTTAGTTAACTTAAAAGAAAATCACCTTATATACGCAGCTGTCTTAGCAGCAAAGTCTGATAGAATGAAGTTCACAATGAAACTCCAAAACACTCGTTTAATTCAAAAGCATAAGTATTGAAAATAAATACCAAATCAAGGTATCAAATAATGAAAATTGTTTCAGATCATTTTTTCTTATTTTCCCCAATACGCAGTTACGAGTTTGATTGAAACTAAACATATACAATAGAAATGATAACAACATTTAATTTAATAATAACTGGAGACTGGATGTGTTGAAATAACAAGATTTACTCTAAACTATGGATTCAGAGACAAGACCACCTAGTCTAAGTGTATATGCATATGCAATACTGATCAATATAGTTGCACCTTATTCTGTATTACACAAATGCTTCTTTTGTGAAATTTGGATCCAAGCAAAACTGTATTATCTGCACTATAAAATACTTACTGGTATTTCATTTTATTATAGGCTTTTTGAAAGTTAATTTTTACCATAAATAAACCGACAAAATAATATGAAGCAAGTTTTAAACAGTAAATCAACACATATGGATAAATCCTAATTGTTTTTATTTTTGCAACAAGGCATGCTATTGTGTCTTAAACCTTTTTCATTTTTTTTCTCTGCCTTTAAGTACTTACCTTAGGCCAGAGATGTCATTCTTTGCGAATCACAACTTTGAATTAAATGTTTAAACTTCTGTTACTGATATTAACAAAACTATCTTTAATTTTACATTTTTAAAATCATTTTTGGTTAAGGACTTAGAAACCAATGTCTAACGTTATTTAATGTATTTTTATCCTTGAATATGTTAAGGTCTATCTCTGCTAAGAGATTGTTTTGTAATGGCTCTAAGTGGTCAGTTAATACCAGTTTGACTGCAGGGTATAAACGTGTACAAACTTTCACCACCTTTTCACAATATCTCACAAAATGAAACATTCAAAGGCATTCGTCTATAAATAAAATCTAAGTGCATCAAATGCTAAGGCGTTCTTTCTTGCATCATAATTCATATACATAGTAGTTACATGTATAAACACACGTAAATACTACTAGTACCTGTAAGTCCTTGTTTCCATAGATACTCCAACTAAATGTTTGAATACCCGTGTATATATTGGGTAACCTTTTACGAAGATCGTAATCATATTTCTGCTTCGTCATAAAACGAAAATGGCGGCTTGGGTATGTGGTCACAATTTCCTATATGTAATAGTTTGAAATATTTCTTGAAATCACTTCTTGCTTGATATTGTCATATTACATCATTCGCCAAACTTCTTATGCCCCTCCAAAAGATAATAGGTAAAGGTAGATTTCTCGGAAGCACAGAGCACCAAAAACACAGCCTCAGAGGCACGTATTTGCAAAGTAGGCCAACAACAAAAAATTGAACATGTAACTGTCACGACCCAACACACACATACACATTGCCCGAATTTAGAAGCAGGTTTTAAGATATTTTATCAAGAAACACTGGCAATTTTTTAATAAAAACATGTTCTTTGCATTACCATCTACCAATACTGTTTATGCAAGCAGCGTCACTTAGGTAAGCGATTTAGTTGCTAAATGACTTTAAAGAAAGTGCTCTTCAATTCCTTAATTTACTGGATTGTGTTTGATTACAATGTATCAATTAAAGATTTATTTTCGTATTGCTTTTAATCGTTGGTACAAATCAAGTCGGGATATTACATTAATAAAATCTATGATAAAATAAATTACTACTAGACATAATAGCAGACTCGGTTTGATTATGTTCGTGAAAAGTAATTTAACGTATAACTGTCACGACCCTAAGCATCGGCTTATTAATAATTGGAACTGTATGCTTTATTAAGATTTGACGGACTACATGATTCCAAAGGACCACAAATAAACACACGCATAGTAATTACACATAATTCTCTGCGCCCACAGACGCGGAGTACTTGTGATGGCTTTTTGTGAATGCAGTGCAGCGTGTCTCGTAAATGACGACTTTTTCCCTTTCAGATTGCAAAATTTTATTTTTTAATGTCTGATCTGGCTCATAATAATGACATCAGATTTAACAAAACGAACGAGAAAAATAAGTTTCCCTAGAGAAAAAGAGGCAGAAAATAAATCAAGGAGCAGAAAAGAAAGCAATTTGTGTCGGTTATCACGTGGAAAATTCCTTTCGTTTTCAGTGTGATGAATGTACAAGAAATAAAGTTACCTGGTTCGTGTGTCAATATTTCTTATTTTATTTTAAATATTGATTTTTTGTATTGTAGGCATTGTTATTTTGCACATTTATTTCAATTTGTCCGGAGCATTTCTTCCTCAAGCATGGTGGAATTTTTATGTTAATTGGCATAAATGCTCACCATTATGAGACAGAGTGTCATGCGCAAGAACCAGGTGCCTAGGTCCAAGGTCAATGTCACACTTGACAGCTGGCGGTTTAGGTTCCTTACAGACTGACGTTTAGCAGTGGCTGATTGCACAACATTGACTGTTTATCTTTCCAAAATATCAGTTGATCAGTATAAGACTGTATATAGTGGTGAAGGTCTTTATAGTAGTGAACTGTTTAGTCAATATTCATTGCTGCGTATTCATCAAAAGCTGTTCTCCTAAGGCGGTGAATAAAACAACAATACCTCTAAGTCAATACACTAACGCAATCGTCAACACGCTTGGGTTATGATTTTCTTGGTTCTTTAAAGCTACGAGTTTCACGCTCTTAGGCAGGATAAAATGATGTTTGTTCTGTTTCATTAATTGTACACCTTAGTCCTTCCTCATTATTTTACTTGAAAGTATCATATAGGGCACAAACGCCTGATTAGAAATATATTAGAATAACGGTCAATAATCAGTCATTTCGGATGAACAACTGCGGAAGTCTGAATTCAAGCATAGCCTTGTGTGTGCAATACGTCTCATTCTATATACCAAAATATAGAGCCAATTTTGCATATGGGGCATGATCAATTAAAAAGGTCACTAAATATCACAATATAGAGATAGACCCTAAAATTTTCAATGATAGTTATACATTAAATAACTGATTTATGTGGGGAAGTTGGCAGTTACTTGCGGAGAACAGGTTTGTACTGGTACAGAATCCAGGAACACTGGTTAGGTTAACTGCCCGCCGTTATATGACTGAAATACTGTTGAAAAACGGCGTTAAACCCAAAACAAACAAACAAAATATACATTAAATAAAGTCTAGAAATTTATTTCCAAGTCCTTCAAAAAAACAAAAATTATTTCACAAATGTGAAGTTTATGATAGTTTTGTTAATATCAGTAACAGAAGTTTTAATATTTAATTTAAAGCTGTGATCCACAAAGAATGACAACTCTAGCCTAGGGCTAGTACTTATAAGCAGAGATATCTGTTAGTTTACTTCCCTTGCAATTACACAATTGAGTGGAAAATGAAAACTGTTTTAGACACAATATCATACCTTTTTGCACAATAAAAGCATTTAGGATTTATTCATATATGTTTGATTTACCCCTCAAAACATGGTTCCTATGATTTTGTCAACTTACTTATGGTAAAAAGTTAACTTTTAACAAGCCAATAATAAAATGAAATACCAGTAAGTAATTAATAGTGCAGATAATACAGTTTTGCTTGTATCAAAATGTCACAATAGAAGCACTTTTGTAATACAGAACACCTAGTAGGATTAGTAAAAGTGTAGTCATATTGATCTCTATTTCCTATGCCTACACAATAGAAATCCTGCTTACACTACCAAGACAACGTTTTTCTCCAAGATTCATGAAACCCTCAGTTTCATCAGCTTACCTGTCTGTTTACCTATGGTGTACAACAAAGACACCAGTATCGTTTTATCATCTCCTGTTCTATCAGTACTACATACACTGCTTTGTTTGGTGCGGTGTTTTCTTTTGCTGCATCTTGCAGCACTTTTCGTACTTGTCAATCTTAATAACAGGGCAAGTTTGTATCATCTACTGTAGCATTTGCAAGTTCATTATCCAAATGAAATAAGAACAGCTTTGATAAGCTTCTAATATAAAAACTGGATGCACCGCCTTTAAGATGAGTATTACTTGTATAATTTCATGAATGGTGTTGGTTAAAAAGTATACATGTATTAGAAATGAAAGCGATTTACAGATGAAAGAATTGTATGATTTTCTAACCTATCCAGCCATAAAAAAGATTGAAGAGCGCCTAGCGCGCAAACAGCGACTCGTCACAAATATTGAAGAAGAAATTAAGGAAAATCTTCCCAAAGTAAGGGATTATGACAACGAAGAATACATGTTTTTTTTGGGGTTTTTTAAACTGCAACATGTGTTTTGATGTAGTTATCTGGAATCATGGTGCCATGTTCTCAGATACTTCATATGGACAAAAGGATAATACATTTATTTCAAAAATGTATAAATATGTTTCCTATCACTGCTTACAACAATGCGTGTGATAACTCATTTTTTATAAAATGCATTGGAAATTATTTGAATTTTGCTACTGATGAAACGTAACAATGTTTTAAAGTAGATACCCTAATGTTTGAAGACTAGTCCAATTTAGACCCTGCTGCTTTTATAATGAAAGCTCACGCCATAACATATCAGCAGTAATGTGAAATTGCGTGAATTCCGAATTGATTTTTGATTAAAATAACGAAAATGCATGTCCTAATATATAGGGCTCTGACAATTTAATGTTTAAGAATGTTAATGTTATAGCAAACAGCCTAAAAAATGTCAAGCTGAAAAGTTGATGTTTTTCATATAAGGACGGGTATTCTGCGTCTTTAGAATTCATATCATCTGCATTTGCCAGCATAAGCATCCTTGTTAACCATAAATCTTTTTGGTAAAATATATTTTTGATCACTTTTCTTGAAATTCCTCAGGGATGTAGCCTTGAATCTTTGAAATCTGTTCTTTATGTCATTTGTTAAGTCAAAGGCCATAACTTTTTTTTGCACATTATCCATTCTAATGTTGCCGGGATTTTTTTTGTGTTGGCACACACGTTTCGTTGTGTCAAAAATATTACAAAAGCTATAACCTACACTTAAACGCACTTCAATTAGCATCATTTAATAAAAGAGTAGTCCAATTTCCAAACCTATAATTTGTATTAGCAATTTATTATATATTGTGTTTTGGTTCATTTTTATACAATTGATGGAGCATAACAAGCTGTATATATAACATTATAACTATGTACCTAGCTTTCGTTAGTTGAGTAAATATTTAATATTTTGTGTTTTGTTTTTGTGCTGGAGCGATACGGACGAATTTATTTAAGGCAGGGTGGAGGAGACTGACAACTGACAACTGACAACGAACGGTGGACGCTGGACCGTCAACTTAATACTAATAACGTACCCTGACGAAGGTCAGGGGAAATAAAAATAAGACGCAAATCTGATATTATTATAATGTTTCAAACGGACTTATTTTGCTGCACTGCAGAGTGCTCTTTAATGATTTTGTCGACCGTATACGATAGGTGTACATGTTATCTTAAATAGCAATGTGTTTATCTACCTGGCTTGTATAAACAAACGGTTTTAAGATCTTTATATGAATGTCGACAAGTTAAGACAAAGAAAAAATAATAGTGTCTATATACGAGCGATATTAACAGCAGCAGGTAAGGTTTTATGATTCTGTAATAAATATGAATTTCGGTTTCATACAATATGACATGATTATGTGACGAAAGTTAAATATCTCATATCTTATGAACGAATAAGCACTTATGTCCACTTATAAAAATTTCATTGTGTTCAACTTATTCAACATTTTAACAGATAAGGTTACAGTGTATAATATGTTATAGTTCCATTTTCTTATTACTTACAGTTTAAAAATGAATGACAGTTTACAGGGAAAAGTTTCTTATTGAGTACCGCGTACGTTTCCTGAATAAAAAGAGTCAATGCATGTTAGGATGTATACATTTTCAATCGGTTATTTAATATACTGTCCATTCATCAAGATTCAGAAAAAATAACTGTTATAAATACACTTTTCTCACCACCATTATCCACGTCGGTAATCATATCGTCGGGAATCGAGATGCGTTTCAATTATACAAATATATATAGAAACTGATAATATTTCTGATAGTTCTGACAGATCTTAACTACATATGTACCTTAAGAAAAAAAGGGAACAAATCATGGCAATTCGCCGGTAGTAATTAATATTCTGAGGGAGGTGTAAGCATGCCACATGATACGTTAGTACAAGCCTAACAGGTCAATAACAAGGATCTGATGATTTGAAAACTTCCTTTTCAAGGACGGGCATCGAACCTATCATATAGTATTTTGTAAATTAAGAAGTTATACAGAGCATGTGATCAAGTCCCTGTAACTGCGAACAAGTGGTATAAATATGAAAGTTAGCACCATGAAATCTTATATAAATCAATCCCATTTGAAAGAATAAGACGCGAGGCATTGCAACATAATAGCAGACTCATTTTCATGACTGGTTATAATAGTTACTAAAATGCAAAAACCCCTTAAGCTTTTTATCACCGGCTTAAGTGGAACTCTATTATACAGTACATATACAATATTCTATGATCCCAAAGTATCTAATGAATGAAAACACTACAGCTTTATTTAACAAACTGATTACAAATGTAAGGGAACTAGATAAATCACAAGTTGTAAACGCAAAATATATACATTTAAATATCTGGACATTTTAAAGTAGTGTATGGTGGTACGTTAAAACAATAAAGAAACAATTAAATTGAATCTAGATTTATTTCCTCGAAGTTATGTCTTAAATAGTCACTTCTTATATTCCAAAGAAACGGGATGAACAAAAATGTAAAATATATAAATGATTTAACTAAACTCGATAGAATGTAGATAATTTGTTTTTCCATGTAAAACGTTTATGTTAAAGACATTGGTGCCAAGATGTAAAAACACACGTTTAACTTTATAAAAAACACTGTGATCATTTAATTGTCTTTATATCTGATTGTTTACTGATATGGTAAAATACCTATAAATGATCAGCAGATAATAATGTCTGACTTACAATACCTTTTATATCAATTACTATTGCGTTACGCTGCCATTTAAAGAGATACACAATAGAATTGTGAACGAACACGGATTAAATGTTAAAGTGTTATTAAGGTTATAGTTAGATGAAATATAAAACGATTATTACAATTCATCTGGATATATTTCTTCAAGTTTAGTTTGCTTTACATACATATAATAATTTCGCTCAAATGGAAAGACAAACACTAAGCTCGAATGAGCATGTATAAAATGCAAATGCTTTTTGTACAGTATGCAAACTCCTACATAAGTATATACCATGAAAAGCAGATAATTATGTTTCACTTCACTAAACATTTTAATAAAAAATACTTTATAAAATTATCGCATTGCACAGCCGTTTAAAGTGATACATGGTTAAATTGTGACCCAAATTTTAATATTCTTTTACTTTTTGTAGAAACGATATTGCTGACAATTTACTAATATACTCATTTTTCATAGGTTTCTTTTATAAAACATGAGCCTATCAAATATCCTTAAATTGCTAGATGACATTTAAAATGTGTTTCTTTTGTTAAAAAGCATGTCAGACACAAGACATTAGGAGTTCTTATTGGCTTATCCAAGTCGTTTTTACAAAGTTTCTCCAAACACACATACCCCCTTTGTACAATGGCATTTAGAAGCAAAATGCTAACTGAAAAATACTATTCTAAAGAGACAGTTGTAAAGGCAAATTAAAGCACCAAATTTTTAGAACTAGATACTAGATAAATGACAAAACCCAATCGATATTAATAGGAATTTAATATCCGCACACGTGTCACCTATGGCATGTAATATGAAAAACTGAAACCAATGAATAAGTATATTACTACAAAATTATCTTAAATCAGTTGAAAACTGAAATACCCGCCAACTCTCAGCCAAGCTCAGCAAAAACTAAAAATACATAAAGCAATTAAAGCAACACAAAAGCAATAATATAATAATAGCAAAGTAACATCCTACCTTACTTGAGATACAACTACAAGTCTGCAAAGAACAATTTTAAATCATTTAGATTTTATATAAGTACAGAGGCAACAACGTGTATGTTAACTTCATTCAGTTGAACCGAAAATTCATGACAAAGTAGAAATAACTCTTAGAAAAAATAATCGTAACCGGTTAGAGCCCTCTGTATTCAGATGAAGACCACCATCACGTTTAGCAAATAAAAAACGTTTAATGTCTTCTTTGTGAGAAAAAGGTCTATAAGACCTGATGAATCTGAAATTCAAATCAGCTGCCAAGACATCTTGTAGATGAAAATTAAACTGATGAATAGCTGATTTTGTACGCAAGTGATCAACTTGCCTGGGTAAAATCGATGAGACAATAATGACTATATCTCTGTTAATCTTGCGAATTGAAGCCACTAAATTGGCAAAATCAGATGCCATTTGTACTAGCGAATGACCAATAGCTATATTGTAAGTTCCCACATGAATAATCACATAATTAAAATCCGATAGAGGAACTGCTCTTGTATCTATCAGGTAAGATAATTTGCCAATTGTAGCCCCAGGAAAGGCAAATACCGAAACGCCTTGTATTGAAGGTAGATGTTTAATGATCGAATCTCCAATAATGCATACACGCCTCACGTCTGTAACAATAAATAAGGACAAAAGATGTACTAGAATATACAGATAATATGAACAAATTACTCCATCAAGTTAAAACAAATAATACTGCTACTATCAAATTGTTTAATATTAACAAAAGTCAATATACAATAAATGTAAAAATTAAGTGGTCAGATGTAATTAATATAAAAAAAAGTAATTTAAATGAACTTGTTTGGTGTATTTTAAGCAAGTAGTCAATTCAACACACATAAACTTCAATGCAATTACTAGCAAACTTAACTTAACTTAAATGAACTTATTTGGTGTATTTTAAGCAAGTAGTTAATTCAACACACATAAACTTCAATGCAATTACTAGCAAACTTAAGTAAAATCTGTCCGGAAAGTTAAAACATCTAACCGACAACAGATACATTTCTCCGCAAAGACGAAATGCCAAAGAAAGCCAGGTAACCGTACTGAATTAAGATGAACTAATTTATTATCATTCTGTAAATGACTGATTAAGCAGGTTTTTTGCCACAAAACGAGAAATTTTAAATTTGTCTTTAAGAGAATACTGTAAGTATCTTTTGTATGCATCAGAGTGCCATTCACCCATAAGAACAGACGGAATTTCCATCTGAAAGGCTAAGGTAGCAAATCCTCTTCTAAAGGAATGAGTGGAAATGTTTGAGGGATTAAGACATTTGGTAATTAACAACCTTGCCAGCGGTCAAAATAAAAAGAGGCGTCTCCTCTGTAGCTGGAAAAACTTTAATCATATTACGGAAGGCGGTCACTGGACATAAACAAGAATGTGAAATAGCAGATAAAGGAGTTTTGAGAATCCTTTCACCCGCCTGAATAGTTTTGGTCCAATGCATAGAAACCAATAAATCATTATCTATTAATTCTACATCTTTTCTTAATAAAAATTTTGGATTTTTAAGATCTTTCTTAAGCGTAGGGACCAAGTTGGACATTCTTGTCATTAAAAAGAAAGCAAACAAGAACAAACACCAATAAGTGATATTGTCTGCCTTTGAAAAATCCAACGTCCAATAAATATTTTGTAAAATTAATGGCGTAATTGCTTCAGCTTGCTTAACTGAATGTTACTTTAACCTGGCCATTCCTTTTAGGGATAAATTCAATAAAAAATTGTTAATATAATCAATATTACAACCTAACAACTGATGCAAAACCTTAATACCGCTTATATAATTCTTAATAGATTCCACTGATTTGAAAGTCCTGCTTAAAAACTGAGCATACAATTGTAGAGTTTCTGTAGAAACTGGCATAAACACAATTTAAAATACAAACAAAACATTAAAAAAAGTCTCCCATTGAATCCTAAGATTTCTTCTAGAGCCTTCTGCGTAAGCAGCCTTGTTAGAAGCTCTCAAATCGTGCTTCAAGACATTCAACTGAGACTCTGAAAAGTTAAAAAGTTAAAATTACTGAACTCAAAAATTTAATTTGAGTAAGACTGGACTGGACTGACTAGTGAGTAAATTAAGGTGAACTTTACCAATTATTAATAAACTCAAAGTCACATTCTGACACAAGACATTCTTTCAGTTCAAAACCTGTTGTTAATCGTCTAAATTCCTGTTCATGGTGACTACTCAAATGCCATCTGGATAAATGATCTGCTACACGATTTTCATCTGACTTTAAATGCTGAACTTTTATTTCAAATTCATTTAAAGCAGCTATATAACAGATTTCCCTCAAACAACTTTGCAAAAATGTACATTTTAACCGACCTGTATTAACCGTGATACAAACTGACAAGTTATCACACAAGATGACTATTTTTTGATGTTTAAAATAGTTTCCCCATAAGTGGAGACAAACAACTACTGACAACATTTCCAAAGCTCCTATGTGTAAATTTTTTTGTAAAATACTCTCAGGAAATTTTATGTGAAAGTAATTACCATTCCAGAAACCACCACAAGCTTGTAAACAAGCATCTGAGGAAAAAACTGAATCTGCTGCAGACCAATTACCCAATGACATCAAGGAAATACCGTTGCGTTGTACACTGGTAAAAGGAATCCCACCATAAAATATCTTTTTTAACCTCTCTAGGGATTGTATGTAATTTTGTATCACTATAAACATACAACTGTTTTAACCAATTCATCTAGAACTACTAAGATCTAGAATTATTCTTCTATCTGTGACCTCTTTCTTTTGGAACCGTATTTTAGGGAGAAATAACTAAATTCCTATGGAAAGGGTTTGATTTAAAAGGACCAATTATAGCCTTTTCACTGTACTCTTTGACCAAATAATCATTGATAGCATCTGGAAACTCATTTGCCCCTTTATAAGTTCTGTATTAAATTTTCCAACTTTCCTTTGATTTCGGAAAGGAATTCTTATTACCTTCGCAGCCAAGAGGAAACCCATATTCGAGGAGGTCACACACTAACAAATCATCATAATTAAAATGTTTCAAAGTTTGTCTCATGTAGTCTGTATTTATTTTTTCATTAATTTTGATTCGAAAGCCCTCAAAATTAAACTTTCCTGAACTTTTCACCAATTCATGTAATTCTATTTTTTCTTTTAATTCTGACAAAACTGATATCGATGATAAACTATTGCAAATATGACAAGAAGAATTGTGATTACAAATGGCTTCCTTTTTTTTGATTTTTATAACAAAATTTTGGTAAAAAAAGATCCTCTGTTTTCCCTTCAAATTCATACTCAATAATACTGTTTTTCAGTCAAGCAGACATATGAGGGCAAGATGAAGAGCTTTCCGGATGTTGGAGCTTAACCTTGTCTTGAATCCAACAGGTAGCGCAAATATGTTGTGCGAACCTTAGTTTACCCTTCACTACTACTGTATGGCTACTTTTATGTTCGCACTTATTGCGTTGATATAAGGAGCAAAACCAGACTGGCGTTTCATCTTCAGGTACCTGAGTTTTATTTGAAGATGGTACATACAACGAGAGTAACCTTTATTTTTGCCTTTGATACATAACTGATTTGTTAACACTCTTGTTTAACAAAATGAGTTCTAAGTAAGCGAAATCATCTCACCACTCCTTTGTACCCAATTCTATCTCCCTTAATACTGCTGCGTAAAATGATTTGAGATTCTTAAAATCATGTGACGAATTTAAATACATAATACGCTTGAGCAAGGATAATCTTCCATTCCTTTCTACAGATTTGATAGAGGGGTCGGAAATGATTTCCAACTCAACCGCTACAAATAAATTAAGCTCCAAATTATGAAAAGAAACATGCTGATTTACAAATTCGTACCTTAACTGGGCATGCGGATATTTTTGCTTGTACTTAACGTTATCAGAAGATTTCACTGTAATCCCAGATTTTTTATTAGAATGCTTATGTTTATGTTTTTTTTGTGTTTTTTATGTTTAGATTTCGACACTTTAGAATCCTGATCATTATTACAAGCTTCTAAATCTTCCCCTTCAGAACTATCCGTATCTGAGTCATCCGAACTACTAGAGCTATCCGAACTGGATTCACTTGATGACAATTGTAGGCCTAGCTCTTTTATTTGCCTTGTAGCCTTTTTTCTTAAAGATGTTCTTAAATCAGCTATCGTTAAAGAATCTTATTCACTTTTCTTAAGAGCGTTTACTTCATTACTTGAAGAAACTTTCTTGTTTTTATTTTCTGGATTTTGCTCAGAATCTTTGACTTTGTTTGTTATCGAAATATTAGAAGAAACGTCCAAACCTCTTAGATTTTGTACTTCATTTCTCTTCCACACCACTTTCTGTCTTAATTCCTCCTTCTGTTTGATCTTTTGCAGCTTAATCTTGTCCTACTCTAAAGTTTCCAAGTCTTTTTGCAAGGCCTCGATCTCCTAATCATCAGAATCTGCTTCTTCGGAGGATGCGTTTGATTTTGACCTCGCTCCTTTTTTAATAGGCGAGAACACCGAATTACTTCTCGTCGGGTTAGAAGGTTCTTTCACCACCGGCGCCGATTCGTCGACTTTATCTATTCCGGCTGCCTCAATTTCATTATCTGTGTGAGAAAGTCCCTGTTCATGCATCACTTTATAGTCTATTTTCGGACCCTTTCTCCGATTGGTAGGCATTTCCAACACAAATTTCAGTTAATACTTTGACCTTCAAACGTACGTAGGTCAAACTATCTGTCAATTTATAGCAAATGTTTACTACACTACGTAAAAGTAAAGTATCTCCACACATAAATACCACGAAAAATGTTAAATACACCAAAGTTATTGTTCTATATACTGATTTCTGCAAATTCCGAACTATAAGGTCACTTTTTCAATAGACCCAAAAGGGCCTATGGAACTTCTAAAATTGATTAAACTACACTTCTTGAAGTTAATAGTCCATATTAATCCAACTAAATATCCTCTTTTTTTTTAAAAAATATAGTTCTATCAACTACTACTGAATATTTCAAAAAGTCAGTGTGACACGTGCAACAACAAAGAACTATAGTGACGCTAAAATTCGCGGTTCTTAATTTAAATGAAAGGAATATCCAATCAAAACTACCGGAACAAACCGATATAAGCACCAATGAAAACGAAAGATATAAAGAGGTGGTTACCGGCTACTAATGGGAAAAGCACAATAGGCCGTGTTAAAGTAGGGTGTGCTTGAATTAAATATTTTAATCGAGTTAAAATAAACCAATTTCACAAAAAAAAAATCGTTTTTTCTTGATTTTGACACACATTTTATAATTGCAATTTCTTATCCTATCAGCTAATGCCTCATTTACTCTTATTGGTTTCCTACACATTTTTTTGACACGTCCAAAGCCGCTTTTCAATAACAACTTCTGAAATAAAGTAAGGTTAGCAAACAGTCTGACTATTGATATTGAATATAATGACACAGGTTTTTTCTTTGACTTTTTTTTTGCCATGGATAAGGTACGATGATAAGAATGTGATTGCTTGATTTTTGTTTGGATTTATCAAGTGTTTGCGCGACTCCACACATTGTAAAATAGTTACTACCATAGCATGTCTTGTTTGATAAAGCAGCATCTTTTTGGTCTTGAATTGAACAAATAAATAATCGACATATTTCTTGAAAAAGTTACCTGATTATCACTGTCTTATTCTAATATAATAAGTAAACTGCACTACCATAATTGAAGAGTTTGAACATTCTAATATATAACAGAATGAAGAAAACTATTTCATTGTCATTTAAGAGTATCAAAAAAAGAGAGAAAAAAACTTGTATAGACCATTTTAATCACTTTAAGATGCTTGCCGTAATAATGCTTACAGTCAGCATTTGCTTTTACCTTAATCCTTTGGAAGTGGACACTTGCTTATCAATCATTAATATTAATCCAAATATTGTAGAACTAAAACTGAACCTTGCAATGGAGAATATATAAGATATTTTTATTGTTTCCTGTAATTTATAATTGGATTAATAAGAATCTACTATATTACACATTGTCATCTTTGGGAATCTTTTTATTAAAGAAAACCAACGTCACATTTAAATGCTGTTTTCCTTATAAGGAGTAGGGAACGTTGAAATGGAGTTTATTCAAGGTTCTGTTGCTTTATTTTGTTTATTTTCTGTCCTATACATAACAGCATAACAGTTTGTGCCGCATGTATATCAAAACGTTTTTGGCGTAGGGTTATGAAACATTAAAATAATATTATGCAGCAAATGAAGTTGTGCCATCCCTGAATTATTGCCCTTGTCGTCAAAATATGCATAAAAGGGCATAAAATTTGTGTCGAATTTATCTTATCTTATAACGTATATGACGTAGGGCCACAAAACATGATAGGAATACCATTCAGTATGTGAAGTTATGCACCTTGGGTTTTGTATGGGATTTCTATTGGTCAGACCAGAGTTACGTATCAAAAAATATTTGACTTAGAGTATTAAAACATTAGAGTATTGACAAAGAGCATGTAAAACTGTACACCTGGTTTTCTGTTTGGGAATTTACCAAGTCTGTCTAGAGTTATGGTCCTCGACTTAGTAAAAAATACACTTAAAGTGATTAAAAGTTTATGTTGTATATATCTTAAACATGTTTTATCTAGAGTCAATTCGACCATGTAGGAATATCATTCAGCATATCAATTTATGAACCTAATTTTTTTTCACCCTGCAAAGCAAGATTTATGGACCTTGCAATAGTGAAAAATACAAATAAAATGCTTAAATTTGTGCTGCATAAAATATTTCACCTAGAGTCATGAAACTACATACAGACACAGGAAGCTGAGGCACCGTTGTCCTATGGACACATGCCTAGTTTGATATTCATTTATCATTATTCAATAAATCTGATCTGGTATGACGTTTTTTTCTTTCGTACATGAAGCGTATCAGTTTCCACTTGTACACGTGTAGTTCTTTCTGTAATGCACGTCATAAATTGTTCAGTGCTTACATTTGCATAACAAGTAGTGCTATGACTTGAAGGCGATAACAAACTCAAGAACTTCCCGGTGTTTATTAATTCAAAATTAAAGTAATTAAAATCAGTATTGATTTTTTATTCTTCTAAAAAGTAGATGTATTTCGAAATCCTTTATTAAAACCCTTTACAGCAACAATTTAAACATCATACAGTTATTTCTGTATCGGAGAGTAACCTAAAAGATACGGGACAGGCTGCGGCTCTATGTTTCCACATTTGACAACATCACGTTGCATCATATTACATCAACGTCACCTACATTAGCGCTTTGCAACTAAAAACAAATCAACTTAACTTTAATCATTTGAAAACTGGTCTATTTATTTATCTTTTAACGATATCCGTTTTAAACGGATATTCTATAATATTTTCCAACGCTGACAACCGCATATTTTTCATCTGAATAAAAACTTATCCGAATAATAGCCTCACGATCGTAGGTATCGCTTCATTTAACACAGAAAAGTTCCCATTTTATTTATCCTTATTTGTTTAAACATATTTTATAAATATAGGCATTACGAAATTCTTCTTGGGCCTTTTTTTCCAAATGCATATATTTGGACTTTTTTAAATTATCAAGTGTAACAAGTCATTTTTTAATAAAAATATACAGTCATGTAATCGTTAAAAACAATAAAAAAATGAGCAAATACGTTCCTAAAAAGATATTGACACCTCTAAGAATATACTTTGAAAATCGGCGTTGATAAATATTAGCTGTCCCTCTATATTTAACGGACCATGGAAACAAAATATAATGTTGATAAATGACAGGAATTTAGGAGCATTTACATTGCATTTGTCACGATTCGCATTGAAAATTATTTAAGAGAAGTAAAAGTCAGTAAAATTAAAATGCCTCCCCGTTTGTATTTCTTAAACTGGTTGCACAAGGGTTGGTTAAACATATACCAAACATATATTATTTGAAAGGTATTTGCAGTTTTAAAAAGTACTAATTTTATAAGGGTGTTACAATATCCAAACATCTATCATAGGGAAATATGAAAGAAGCATTTATATAAAAACCAAAGGAAATACATTTATTTTTATTTTTTTTACTTTTTTATCAAAACTTTGATAGGCAGTCAAACCTACATTTTCGATATGGTAAAAATATATGTTCATCTAATACATCAATACCAAACTATAGATCAAACATACGTCAAAGAAGCAAAGAAACAACTAGAAGGATCTAGCCTTTGATGAAATTTTAGTATGCATGCATTAACACTGAAATATAAGTTATTTGTAAAGTGATTATACACAAGGATATTAAATGAAAAAGGAAATATTCGAGTACATATACTTTTCAGTAAAGCAATGTCGACGACTGGCACAGAAAAACATTGTAGACTTTCCTGCATGTTGATAAAAGCTGGAACGAAAACAAATTGTGCTTTTCTTGAAAAACGAGTCCAGGACCTAAGTCCTGATCCAACTTCTCCGTGGTCACTTGACGACTTTCTGAAGACTAAACAGAAAGATATACAAAAGTCAAAACTTTCTAAAGAAAAGTACAGAGTGTTATTCCCTGCGAATGGCGCAACTGACATAAAGAAATGGGATTTGTCTCTCCTCTGTCACATTCTCGTACAATATTGTCATCTTAACACATTAGAGCGTCTGGACGTTGAACAGTTTCGCAATGTTCGAAATGAGCTTTGCCATGTGCATGAACCCAACATTGACGACGATAAGTTTAAGAATGATGTTGAACTAATCGAAGTTATCACAACCAGAATTTTAGAAAAGGTAGATAACACAATAGTCACCGATGAAGTAAAAGACATTATAAATAAGATGAAAGAAGGACCTTTGTCAATCGTTGAAACTGTGAGAACAATGCATATTTTCTACTCTATGGAGAGAGACATTAGAGAGAAGTTAGATACGATTAGTGACGGTAAGTAGGCAGTTCCTTTGTAAGACAACTTTACATCGGATGATTAGAAATAAACCTATTAAGGCCTATGTTTCCTTATTTAGAATTTCTACGTTGAGCAATGAAACAGAGAAGAGATCAAATTATAGCAGTAATTTTGTATTAATGTGATATACGCTGGACGCTAAGTTTTTTCTTTATACGAGAAATATGTCTCTGAATGAGAAATGGATCTATAAAAAGAGAAAACGTTTTGTTTTACTAAATTTGCAGATATCCATAAGTTATTACTTTTTCTGTTTCCAAATTCATATATCGAAAGTAGTAAATCACCAATTTCAAATGTATTAGTGCAAGAAGAACTAAACAGACTGTGGATGGTTATGAAAAATGAAAAATTTTAAAAATGTATTTATTTTATTTATCGACAACAACTATTGATAGAGTATATTCTGTTGTGAATTTGAAATAATAGCATTTCGAGCAAATGCAATTCTGACTGCATTTAAAATTGGTTTCACATACAAACGTTAGCATAATATACAACAACATTTTTTAATAACTTAATACATGGGTATCTTTGTGTATGTCATAATTAAAAGTTCAACAATTTTGGTTTCATAAATAAAACTATTTATTTATTGATTTGGGTTTTACGGCGCACCAACACAGTATAGATTATATGGCGCCAAACAGGACTACAAACTTTGGTTTCACATCTCATTTACATCGAAATAAAAACATGAGGTATTGAATCAAAATTTGCAAACCTGCTGGAATCACAGTGTTACAGCAAAACCAAGTGTTAAGACCCTATTAGTCACCTTTTACGATCGATCATGCAAGAGTAAGGCAGTGGTTCCAATTCTTTTCATACACAGATCGTCCCAGAACCACATGGGACTCATAAATAAACAAACTAGATTAATTACATAATACAACAGGTCATGGACAGATATCTAAACTAAATACAAACATATACATTTTGTGGTAAGATATTGCGATAGAAACTTTATACAATCTTTCTGATCAGAATGTCCAATTTGAAAACAAAAGCGCAAAAAACAGAAATTTGCAGTGTGTCACAGTTTACAATGTTCTTGATCAAACTGGTTAACTTCCAGCACTTCCTTATCAAGGCCAAAATTATGAGCGAGTAGTTATTGTTGTCAGGTAAATGCTTAAATCATAACAATACCCATAACATGTAAGCTGGGTAATTGTTTTATTCCCTTAAAAAATATCCATTCATGGATGAAATCCTTATGATAATCACCTTGTTGACATGAAAAACAAATACTATTTACCTATAACATCGATTTGTGTGTGTGAAGCGAAAGTGCTATATTTTATATAGCCTAAATTGTCAACTCTGATGTTAACTTTCGTTATCTAAACATGTTTTTTCAAATTAATTGATATTTCAAGGCTGTTTTTATCAATAGCCGAGAGTCGGTTGCTTCAAGCAGCTGAGAGGATCGAACACAAACTGGATTCTTCTGTTGTATTGCGAGCAGATCCAAGTCATTCACCTTCAGTGAGGCTTCCAGGTAAATAAAATTGTAATATGTAAGTGTAGTAAAAGTGTAAAATGTAGTATGCATTGCTATTAATTTTTTATCAAATTAAAAACAATGTGATGAAATGTACTTTCTGTTATGCAAGCAGATTCAAATTATTCACCTTGAGTGAGGCTGCCAGGTTATTGAAATATTGATATGTAAGTGTCTCTGTTCAAAATGTAGTATGAATTGCTATTAATAATTTATCAAAAATGTAGGAAAATAGTGATGAAATGCTATTTTTAAAATGTAGTTTCTGTATCTGTTAAGAAAAGAGTGTAACAAAAAGTTGTCCTTAGGGAGATACGCAAACACCAACCATGAGCCTTAAATACGGCCAATGCATTTCCTACCCGTTTACAAAATATACATCGCAAGTTACATCTTATATTCACAGTTTTGTTTTATCTTTCATTGACATTATCTTTTCCACAACAAACCAGTATGGTAGGGCATCATTGAACATTTTTGTTTATCTTTTCCGATACATATAAAACAGTATCTTTAAAGCAATTGAAGAGAATAAAGTTACTTGGTCTTGGTACAATAATTTAGGAGATGAAGGGCGTTTCAAAAGTATACTCCAATTAAACTTTGCAAGTATAATACAATGACAGTTACACATACATTTAAAATATCAAGCAAAACAAATTCGAATTGATCAAGTACTTGATTTTGGTTATGCACATATAAGATCAGCTTTCCCTTGCATGTACATAATATTGATTTACCGGAGAAATTATAGCGGGATAATGTCATTGCTCTTAGTACTTTTTTCGTTTTACAATCGCTTTTCGTCTTGTAACTGCTGTTTTAATATGAAGATTTGTTTTTAGAAGAATCTAGAGATCTAAAATATGCTTTTCCTTTATATGTGTAATATATAATACAGGTATTGATTTTGATATTATTCTGCATAAGAGAGGGACCCACGTGACACAGTGGTTAAAGGTCGCCGACACTTACCACTCACCAATTTGGTCTTGAAACTTCATTACCATCCAGCTGACATAAGGAAGATCGGCGATTCTGTCCCAGTATCCGTCTGTGCCTGAGACAATGTCCGGAGGAATCTGGAACTTTCGCTACCATTAAAAGCTAAAACACGATATTATATGACGTAAATTATGCTAGTGTCATTCTTAATCCCGAAAAATACAATGAAAAAGCAAAATAAAGAATCTTCTAATCGGGCAACAGTTTTGGTTACTTTAAGTTACAGAGTATATGACCACGCATTGGACTTATATCATTAAAGTGTAATTCATATTGGTGTATGGCGTTACATATTTGTTGCTTTTGCTGACATTTCTGTTTTTTAGAAATTAAACTTTGCTTAGTGTTTGAAAAAGAAATTTGGGTGGGGGGTGGGGGGGGTATATAGGAGTGAGTTTGGCGGTCGGTCGGTCGGTCCGTTGGTTTTGCATGGTTTCCGGATGATAACTCAAGAAAGGCTTGACCAATTTAAATAATTTTGGTACACAGGTGTAACATCAGAAAATACAGGTCCAGTTCAAATTTGGGGTTAGTAGGTCAAGGGTCAAGGTCACAGTGACCCCGAATAGTTAAACGGTTTCCGGATGATAACTTGAGAACGCTTGGGCCTAGGATCATAAATTTTGGTACACTGGTGTAATACTATGAAATACAGGTCAAGTTCGACTTTGAGGTCTGTAGGTCAAAGGTCAAGGTCACACAGGTGTAACATCATGAAAAACAGGTCAAGTTCTACTTTGAGGTCAGTAGGTCAAAGGTCAAGGTCAAAGGTCAATGTCACAGTGACACGGAACAGTTAAACGGTTTCCGGGTGATAACTTGAGAATGCTTGTGCCTAGGATCATGAAAATTAATAGGGAGGTTAGTTATGACTAGGAGATGACCCCTGATTTTGAGATAAGTAGGTCACAGGTCAAGGTCACAGTGACCCGGAACATTCAAACAGTTTTCGGACAATAACTTCAGAATGCTTGGGACTAGTATCAGGAAACTTAATCCGGAGGTTGGTCATGTCAAGCAGATGACCCATATTGATTTTGAGTTCCAAAGGTCAAAGGTCATTTAAACCTTTTACGGACAATAACTAGCAGATGTGTTCTATTGATTTTGGGTCAGTAGGTCAAAGGTCAAGCAAGTTCGACTTTAACATTGGCTTAGTTCTGTGACAAGGCCATATTGTGGGGGTACAATTCGTCACTCCTGTGACAACTCTAGTTTTAATTTGATTATTAAACTTATACAACGATATATGACAAGAAAGACATAAATATATAAGTCGGTCTATAAAGTCAGCTATCGTCACTGGAATAGTGGTGAACGAAGAATTTTAATAAAAAACACTTTTAGATAACTAGAAACGACAAGTTCAGTCCAAATGTTTGCGAATATTTGATTATTTGCTTAACTTTGACGATAAAGGGATGCATACCTGCAACTCAAGTTTCCCTAAACAAATATTGAAGGCTAATTTTTTTCAGTATCAGTACTTGTTTCTAAATTATACAGACACAGCGAGCTTGCTACATCATCATCTACATTGTTTGTTTTTTTCAATAGTAGAGTAGCCTTAAGTTCGTCCTTACAGACGATGTTCGTTTTTCTAAGACGATAAGTTACATTCAGTTTCTGCGAACATTTTGATATTACATGATTTAAAAAAAATAATATATTTTTGACAATTATATTATTTTACATAGCTGTGGACTTTTACATCGATATAAAGAATATTGGTGCAGAGAAAGAGGCTAGATTGTCAGAATATTTGGTCGAGTTGTTTGAAGCTAGACTAAAAGGGAATGAAGATCTCTCTACCCTACTCACAACTATGCCACCTGAGTGTTTCCAGCAGCTACGAGCAACAGTAAATGAAACCTTTAAGATCTTCCTGTCAAAGGGATGGGAAATAAGCGAAATAAAACACGATTGTGTTTTACTGAAAATTCAATGCCTTACAATATCGGCTGTAGTGACTCTATTTAGAGACTGTGCCGAAGGAAGACTACTGCCGGTTCTAGAAAATCTCGAAAAAAGATGTTCAATGCTGGATGGTTATAGTAACGTTGAACTCGAACCTGTCATATACAGAGATACCTTTTTCGACGTAATGGAAGAAACATGTAAGACATCATTCAATATATCATTGCTTATAATAATAAGATGAAATATAAAGCTGTTTCAAATTTGATTGAATTTTTTTTTTATCATTTTTATCATATGTAGAATGTATATAATCTTATTCATTTTAGAATGGTCTTAGGTCACTAATATGTCCATCACAAGTGTTTGAATAAAACTTACAACAAGAGGCATACTCCTTTAACAAAACGTTGTAGTGCTTTTTATACCCTAGTTCCTACTCGAAGGAATCATGCACGGATGATGTTATTCAATTTATACATTTTTTGTATGGTTGACAGGAAATAATTCCCTGTCACTGAATTATCAAGAGCATACACTTATTGATATCAACATTTCGTGAAACTGTTTTTCAAGCAGGAAGTACTGTCTAAAATGCAGTTTTAGTATGGGTAAGCAAGCCTTGTTTCAAACAATGATGATGAGTATAACATTTTATATATCATTTTACAGTCATATTGTATATGATCAGTATTTTGTCGCGACCTTTTCTAGAATGTTCTTATATTTTCTCAACCTTTGGGAATAGGTTCGCATAGTACCTCCTCAATGTAAAACAATTTTTTGTTTGTGATTTAAGCAAACAAGATTTCATAATGCCTCAAATGCCACCGTAAAGGATACTAAGTCTCTTTCATTTTTGCAATATCAATAATAGAAATAAAACAAATACTGTTCACCTTTGTAAGTATAATTTATTGTTTATTGTTATGTTATGTTCTTTTAGTTTCATCTATAGAAGACAATATACTAAAAGAGGAAATTGCAGTTACATCAACGGACACACATTCACTCTGTTTATCCATCAAACCAAGAGACACGATGCACTTTGAACGACTGAAAAGCAAGCAAACACTTGATAGGATCCAGTGCAGTCTAAAGACAGCAGAGCAGGTATTAGTACCTCATTTAGAAGAACCACGTTTATCATTTGAAAGCAGTGTTGAGGTTAAAGAGCAAACTCCAGCACTTGAGAAAGGCTCTGCACAGTTGTTGGATGATCAATTTGATCCGTTAGGTAATAAAACTTGATTAAATTTCTTTTGAAACTTTGCAAATTACACAGACTATTCAGAAAATTGTAATGTAAAAGAACAATACTATAACGTTTATTACTTTTTGAATAATCTCTCTAATATCACATTTAACTTTCAGAGCATTATTTTCTAAATCAAAATGCATAACAGAAAGAGGACATAGAGGAGAAGCGCAATGTACAAGAACCTTTACTCTCCTATTTTTTTTAGCTTTTTATTAAGTAAACTCCTTTTCCTGACCATAACTCTAAAACTATATATGAGCTTTTGTTAAAACAATGACGAGACTTGAAGAACTTTATATCTTCATTATTTTTGTATCATCTCCCTTTATAATGATTTATGTAAATCGTTTTAGAGATGGAAGATATTTCGTCATAGTCATCCAATAATTTTCTCGTATTACTACATCACCTTACATTTTCATCCAAATTTATAGAACTAAACTATGTTATCTATTGTAATCAATTGTGTTTTCTACATTCTTTCTTTCAAGTCTTATTATTTTACACTCTTAAACACCAGACGTTCGATATAGTCTCGAAACAAGCCACTATATGCGGAAAGTGTTATAAAGAGATTCTCTTTAAAACTGGACAACTCGCAATTTCAGTGCAGAACAATGCTACAACTCTGCTTAAGATATAGCTCCAATCATTTTATTTTTGATAAACGCTTTAAATACAATCTCTTTTAAAAAATTATGCCTTTGTCGTTTTTCAAATTCCGGGTTTCAATAATTTAGTTTCCCGTTGTAAGGACAAGGCTGAAACACACTCATGCAGTTGTCTGATTAAGCCAACTTAAAATTAGAACAAATAATCAATTTTGAAAGTAACCATACTGCAGATTTCATATCATAAACACAGAAAAAAACTAACACCACAATTGTAAAAAATATTAAAGATCATACAACAAAACTTTACAAATCTTAGCGTCTTTCTTGAAGTGGAATATTTTTAGCTTTATTGCACTTTAAGATAAAAATAAAGACATGTGTATGTATGCGCATATGTACATTTAATTCGTATATGTAATGAGTAAGTTTACAGATTATATCATTTTGCTTTTGCTTCAGATTATAATAAAAGACCAGAACTATGATTTTTCATTAAGTCAGCTATATGCATAAATGGCCTTGAGACGCCACGTACATCTCCGATCCAAAAGGTCATTTATTGTTACTACATTTTTTTTCTCACTCATTTTCTTCTTTTGGTTTCATAAGTAAGCTAGACTTTTCCGTTTTGTTTCTTGAAAATAAATTGGAAGTTTACTTGTTTAAGATCCAGTTGCTGATCGAGACATCGAATGTCAGCCATAAATTCTTTTTTTAATCCTAACACTAAGCTCAATAGCTCCAGAGAGTGCACGCAGATCTATGTATGGTAAGGTCGATCCCCAGGCGAGACGTAAGTTCCCAGTGACGATTTAAGAAGAGACGTGTCTTAAATCATATGTTCTACACCTTTGATTCATGTAGGGAAGACGGCAGTTACTTGGGGAGAATATGCTATCGCTGGTACAGGATTTAGAAACATGTGTAAACTGTCTGCTGTGAAATTACTGAAATGCAGTTGATATAGGGTTTTCCTGTCCGATCCATTGCCAGTCAACCATATAGAGATTTTTATATTACTTTTAAAAAATGTTTTCCACAATGAGTAAACGTAGCTTGCGCAAAACTCATATTGATAGCACAAAGGTCAAGGTCATAATGCTGTTATTCATCAAGGAATTTCCAATGGGTTTGGCCACGATGCTTCCCGAAATGAGATGACATCTCATGAGCATGTCACCTATTACGGGATTTTTATATAACCTAGCAAAAATGTTCCCAACAAGATGATTTGTCATGCGCAGTACCAAAAGGTAAATTAACACCTGAATAAGTCAGCATTGATTTTTCCTGTCGAGTCTGTAAAGAAAAATATATTGGTGTAATTTCTTCCCTTTTATATAATTATGATGATTTCTTACATTTTTCTCCTACTTTCACATCAATTTAAACATGAATTATTATACTTTCAAATTGATATTAAATACTTTTTTCATAAGCAGATGTTATTAGCAATAACCAACTGTAGATATTTACATATTTTAATCCAAACGTTGTGTGCTGCGACATAATGTTTATATTGTACAATATTGTTTTTCATCATTGACGCAGTCTACATTCTACGTAAACACCACACTATGCATGACAGGCTGGATGGTTCATAAATGAATATAAATACTGAATGACTGACCGAAACATCATTGAAATCTATCAGATAATTAGGTTATACTGCAGGTGTGATAAATATTCATCTTCCAGTAGGAGACTTTGTATTGGACGGCAATACCCATGGGTGGACGGATAGCTCAGTGGCTTGCACACTGGCCTTCCAATCCTGAGGTCGGGGGTTCGATCCCCGGCAGTTACTCGGGAATTTTCAGAAACGCTTTTCAGTGTTTCCCACCCAACTAGAAGTGTACTGGTCAGGAACCCAGGCAATCCTTGCGTGTATCAGTGCTATACACTGGGCACGTTAAAGAACCAGGCTGTCTATTCGCAACGAGCTAGGCTAAGTTAGCCGGACAAGCCTGTATCTGATTTCTGGTCTCTCTGTCGTGGGGGCTTTGTCTCACTCTGTCCCTCTGGTCAGATCGCTCTGTGTCTGTACTAGTAGAGGATGAATTATGCGCCCTGTGTGGCTGCATTTGAACTATGTAAAGCGCCTTTGAACGTGAAATTGATCATGAAAAGGGCGCTATATAAATCTGGTATAATAATAATAATAATAATTTATTTGTAGTATAAATAGAATAAACTAACTTTACAAATAATTATTGAAAAATACTCTAAAATATACTTCAGAGACTACACGTTACTTAAAATAGTAGTAGCGTTCGAATGCCTTCCTCTGCTGACTCTCAGGCTCAATATCAAGCTTCATACAAACAATATTGTCTTTTAGGATTTCGCAATTTGAATCAATTGTTTCTGACAATGCAACGTTCAGATATTGGCTAGCTAAAATCTTATATTCAATATTTTCTAAAAATGACCATGTAGCTAACAACCCAAGATATCAATTATCTCATACATGTTAAACTTATATATCAATATTTGAAGCAGCCAAATAAAATTCACCGGTATGTGTAATAGAAAGTAGTTTTAGGGCACCTAAAGAAATTGGTAGCAGATATATTATGAAACTGAAGACGCATTTTTAGTTACTTCAATTTCACCTTTACTTCAAGTTTTTGCTATATTTTTCATATATTATAGAAACATCTGGTGTGACTAGGTGTTACGCATGTTATGCAAAATATTGTAGCGCTTCCGTTTTGTTATGAGCACTCTCTTTTGCTTTTATTACATATCTTGTAATTCTAGAAAATCATTCTCCTGGTGGTACGTTTTATAACGATATCAAATTATAGAATGAATTTCTCTTAGAACTATACACTCTGAAGTAAAAATTATCACAACTAATTATCACAGCTTCGGTCCATTGCAAGTCATTTCTTGATTGATCAACGCAATGTGTTCAATGATATATTCAATCAAATTATAATCAAAGAGATGCTTCTAAGCAAGAATGGCAAATACATTCAATTAAGTTTAAATTTCCTAGACATAAGGTGATTATTATCATGGAAAGCTATCAAATAAAGCTCTAGCAGTGCATTAGTAATTGGTTTCTTCCCAAACGGTGTATATTTTGTATGGTTTAGGCAGACAATAGATAACATAATTCAGTTCTATAATTACTGATAATGCACCAGTGCAGTTTTTACAAAATGTCTTTAAGTCCTCTATAGTTTCAATATTGTCTTTAAGTAGACCACGAGTCAAGAACTGACGGACACTTAACAACGTTGAAAGAGACTGAGATTGATAAAATTTCTCCTGTAGAGAAAGATTGTGAAAGTGAACAAGACAGTTGTTTGACATCATTAGAAACAGAATCAGGAACGGAATGTGATGCACCGGATCTTCCTACCACGGCAAGTTACACATTAAAGAGGTATTTACCGAGCGCAAGTGCGTCCAAGTCAGCCGATGTAGAACTTTTATCGTATGAAACATCCAGTAATGCCCAAGTGATTATTCCTTATTATTCTTATTGTTTGATAAAGGTGGTAAAAATGTCATGTTATTGATGTGATGCCTCTGGTAAAATTTATAAATAGTCTGGTGGTGTCCAGACATATGGTACACAATGCCCACTTTGTTTCAGGTTGATAACATTATTTTTCTACCAGAATAGCATGACCGACTCATGTAAAATTGCATTGAAGTGTTTATACGAACTACATGTAGTACCCCAAGGACATGTCTAGCAACGGTGTGTTATTTTAGAGTTTTCGCATTTACCAGGTTAAAGAGAGAAACCTTCACCATTACTGTGCTGTACGCAAAAATACAAAATATAGCGAAATAATGTCTTGTAAGGAACATGCTGATTTTACTTCTGCGTGCACCGTGTATTTGCAGTTAGTTTAGAGTATTCGCTCAAATTCTATTGCCCTTGTTGTACGTTTTAATACGCCCGAAGGGACGTATTATATTATATCCCCGGTGTTTGTCTGTCCGTCTGTTAGGAATTTCATGCCCGCATTGTAACTCTTGAAACCATTGAAGGATTTCAAAGAATCTTGACACAAATATTCACCACATCGAGACGACGTGCAAAGCGCATGTTTTGGATGGTTTGCATTAAGGTCAAGGTAACATAAGTTTGTTACGTGTCCGCTCTGTAACTCTTGAACTGTTTGAAGGATTAAAAAGAAACTTGGCACAAATGTACATCACATCGACACGACTTGCAGAGCGCATGTCACGGATGGCCTGCTTTAAAGTCAATATCACTCTTATTGTTCAAAGGTCATTATGACTTTGTTTCGTGTGTATATTGCTCTGCATTGCGGTGTTCTTGTTTTTTTTTTTTTTTTTGGTAGATATCTTTTTTGTTCACTTGCAATAATTTGGTTGAATTACTTCCCTTTTGTGTTACTATAAATAACTTATTTTGTAACCTTTTTATTATTGGCCGTAGGGAAAAACTATTTTTCTGAGGTACAATATTGGTGGTACCTCCAATTTTAAGCTTATTCTGACATATCTGTACCTGGTAAGGATTTTTCGTGGACTTCTAATTTTTTTAAATTTTCCCTTTGTTTTTCCAGTCCTTTAGGTTTCAACAGTCAAGTTCTTCAAATTTTCATCCCATCCTTTTACATAACCATTCGGGCGTATATTGCTCCGCTTGGCGGAGCTCTTGCTTGTTATCATATAACACATTTGTTATCTACAAGTCAATTACATTCGAGACAGGTTGATTCCGACAGTAGAGACTCACTTCAGACAATTGCCCTGCTGGAGATATACAAGTCACAGAGAGCTATAGCCTATTATCTTGAATTGGCATATCTTTCTTTCTTTGACTACCCCGAAATCAAAAAGGAGGTAATAACATTTATTTCTATCATTTTCTAAAAATGACTATTGCATTCCACTGTGCAATGAGATTTTGTAAATCAGACTTTAAGATATATGTACATATTTGCACGAGTACGGAATTACCACATTTCTATCCTTTCAGCCGATTAATGCTCTCATATGATAGTATGCGTCTGCTGCAAATGGTGTATCAAATAAATTGTTCATCACATAAGTATCTGGATTTTAAGCAGCAAAATCTGCTTATAAAATGTCACCTGACCTGTAGATCTAATATGTTATTTGTACCGTGCTGCGAAACATGTTGCTGATACACCAATATGACTTAAAATATATTAAATGTTATAATAATGTTCCGCTTTTTATGCATAGGTGATATATTTTAGGCCTATGTAGACGACATATTGGGCAGAGGTTGAAAAAAGTACCCTAAACGAGTATAAATTGTGGTGTACGCAATATGAAAGAAATGACCTTTTTGTACATGTAACGTTTTTGTTTTGCTCAAGTGTATTCTCAAGAGCAATACCATGTTGTAAAAGATTGAAAATATTCATGTACAGCTAATTACACAAAACAGTTTCTCTAAAACATGCTCATGCCTTTCAGAAATTAAGAATTGTTGGAGAATAAATGTGCCATTGGCAGAAAAAAATATATAAGAAAATACTTAAGTAATGCTTTTAATGTCAATATTGCTTATAAAAGTTTGAATAATTTTATATAAGTCACTTACTCGTATTTAGTAGAAAACACACATGAACATCGAACTGGATGGCTAGAAAAAAAGTGGTATCACGAAAATCAGGAAGAAAGAAAAGTACATTCTATTGAAAAAATCAGAATTTTCTATCAGCGTTCTTAAATGTACTCAACAAATTTATAGAAACAGTTTTGATTAGCCTTTTAAAACTTATTATGTTTTTTTTAAATATTACTGTCTACCAATATAAAGTTCTATTATATTGTTTCAAATACCGTTTTGTCCATATAATTGTTATCTAAATAATGTAGGGATGATACACGTTTGAATTGATTCTGTTTGTGACCGAGACCGTCGCTATTCTTGCATAAAAAATATTTCACGACGATTTATGTATTGCTTTCATATGTGATGACTTGACGATTCCGGTACATTTATTTTTACCATTCCTGTTGTTCTTGGAAACGGTAAACATGTTTTAAATATCCGTATCTAGGGCCCGGAAATAAACAACACTATCAAAAGCACATCCTGAAGGTTTTAAGCGATTTTTTATCTCTCATTATTACAGACATAAAATTACCAATAATTGTTCATATCATTTCAATTTGGTGGACTCGATCACAATTTCAAAAATAATAACTTTACATTCGAGTTATATTGAGTACGGACACGCAGTTGGAGTACGGATGAGTGCGAACGTACTGTCAAGCTTCCAAGTTGTTTATATAAATTCTTCGAGAAATTAGATAAAAACATTCCGACTGATACTTACCAAACTCATAAATATGATTCCTAAAAACAAAGAATCGCACAGGTAAACACGCGATTCTTTAACATTCACGGTTGTTTACAAAATCAGAATAGACGCCGAGTTCTAAAAAGGGAGTAAACAAGGGAAGAAACGAGTACGAACAATGTTGGGGGCAGCGCATTTGGCGTTAGTTACTGATACAGTAAAACATTCTATGGTTTAGATTGCATTTTGAATGCTTCAAGAAGAGGTTTTTATGAAAGAAACAAGACACAGATACCAGATGTCAATCTGCGCAGAATTACATATACATGTACGTCCCCGGGAAAGCATTTCAAAAATAAAAATCGGGTATTAACAGCGCGTGAATTGCCTTGTTTGCACACGATTTTTCTCCCGTTAATCCATGGGCGGATCCAGTGAAAAAAGTAGTTTTTATGCAAGAATGTAAATTTTTATTCAGGTATTAACGGCATCGCAGTCTGCCAAGGAAAAACATGGAATCACAGCTCACCGTGAATGGCATTGCTTAGTCAACGAATTAAACTGGGAACTGGAGGTTCTTACCAATTATGTAAGAATATAACAGTTATTTTATCGGAAATTTACATTTTTATCACGTTATGTTTTTTTTTTTAAACCAAGATTATTATATTTCCTCAGTTTTGTATTTTTTTAAATAAACAGTAACTGCAGCTATAGTTACTCTGTCACTGTCGTAAAAACGTAGTTTATATATTTGTAATGAAATATATACAAAAGTGACATTCAACAGCTTCAAGAGCGCTATGTTTGCAAGATGTATTGTAAGCGACTTTTCATTTATAAATAAGTGAAGTTATTCTGACAGAAAATCAGTTCTTATATTTGCACATTTGTTTACTTTTATGTTTTTAATTTTTTATCATTACTTAATTATGTATTATTACACGTCATATGCTATCAAATGCACGGCTGAAATTTATTACATCTCGCCGATACGACGATGAAAGTCGCATGTTACAAAAAACACTCGGCATTTATAAGAGTCGAGATTTTTGATTTCCTGAAAAACTAGCCTTTAATGGAACCCTTGAATTTTGATTTTGTTTAAAACGACTTTCTGAAAATGAAACAAAACATTGTTCTTATCCGATTCTATGCTTTGTGTACAGAGCTTTTGATTTCCCTAATAAAATTTGATTTCTGCTTTTTACATTTGACTCTCGAAGGTAAACTTCACTTACATTTTGGAGGAATTGCCGCTTCCTTTACAATGAAACTTAGAAAGCGGGTATTTAATTTCTGATAAAATGGGACAACTATGACTGTTAGACTGTGCGTCTCCTTTTCCGGTTGAAGCAGTGTTTGACATCACAGAAGAGGTCTAACAGTAAGGTTATTAAGTTGAGTTTTATGTATGAATGGCAACGAGTATTTTAATATTCGAATATTGATATTCGAAAACCGTTTCACTACTTGAATATCCGGAACAATATAACATCATGAAAAATGAGAAAAATCCAAATGAAAGTACTGAAATGGACGGGTATCTAATTTGCCAAAAATCCGCTTTTATTATAAATACGCGAGAAAATAGCTTTTGTGTACCGAGATTGTACATCAGTGTGCCCTGTAGTTAATACCGCTAATTACATGCTTACCTTTAGCAAATTTTAATGCTCACAATTTGATGTAAATCCGCTACAACTCGCCTTCATAAGAAACAACTTGAACCGATGCTTTGGATAGCAATTAAAGTTGATGAAAGCTGTATTTTAGTAAAGAAAATTGCAGAAAAATGTAGAAAACAAGTCAAATAGGATGGATATCATTTTTTTTTATCCTTGAAGTCTAACACACCTAACCTGTTTATGCTTTAACGTTAGTCTACAGGCCAAATGCAAGCAATGCCTCCTGCCATTTTTAAGCATTTCACGCGATCGATAGGAAGTCGGATACGTGTAATGTCAGGACAGAACCTTACTTACGTCAGGGCTACATCCATGTAAGAAATAAATAAAACCTATATGCATGTATGTTATATGTAAATGACGGCAGATAACGAATATTTTATATCTAAAATAATGAACAAACGCTGAGAATGATTAGTCAATCTTAATTTGTTAATGTCTGTGTTTCTCCCGGTGTAAACGAAAGTAGAATTAATACAGGCCACTAATTAGGTATAAAAACACATAATATTTTTACTTGATTTGTTGATCAGTTGATAACCCAGTGCTAGTATTCTAATATTCGTTCGGAAGGTTGACCGAATATTCGTATACGAAAAATCTTTTCGTTACCATTCCTTGTTATAAGTCATTTCATCTAGTGTCGTCATTGAAAATAGTCCTGACTGTAAAGCTAGGATAAAGGCAAAAGAGAAAACAACTGCATAGTTGTAACGAACGTATCTACAGTACCTGAACGCCCTAACTTTACAAATCTCAATTAATAACCGGAACATTAGAAAAACATATAAGCTCAATAGAGACATAAAATTGTGTATGCTTAAACAAATATTCAGCGTCGATTCATTTAATTGTATATCTCACTTGCTAAATATCTCGACTCAGAACGAACATGATAACACGACTATAAAAGTATACAACTAATTTGCATTAAACAAATCAACCATTTACTTCGCTGTGTTGTAGTCAGTACATGTAAAATGATAAGTTACTGTACACGTTCTAAAGGAATACAGTTACACATATATTACAAAAGTTATTGAATAGACCGATATTTTTGTTAAACGCTAGTTTGAACATACTGTTATTGAAGATATGCATGCAAAAGATTTAAAATCACACTGCTTTGCTGCATAGTCTTCATTTATTGCTTGTATAAAGTTTCATTTTAATTCAATGGAGCTTTCATTCTCACCAAAACCGCAAAAGGTTATCAAGTGCATAAACAATTTAATTTTAAAGGTCTAATAAAAAACTTGAAATATAATTGATTGATATGTCTAACAATGTCTAATAGATTTCTGGCAATAAGTTAAAACACTTTAAAAGAATATACTGTGTTCTGTAAAACAAGAGACAGAATCAGTAAAATGTGGCCATAACGGGCATTTTACTGCCATTGCATTTTTTCAAATTGCATGTCTGAACTTAAATCGATAGTTTACCTTTAGTGATAATTTTACTGCATGTGTTTCATTTCATACAGTATTCTAACACGACCCGATTCATTTTCCTATTAAACAAATAAGGCTGAAAACAGTGAATTATTATTCAACAATTCACTGTTCTGACGTCACAATTATAATTCCTTCGCATCTGAACCCCAAACAATGATTTATTCAGCGACAATTCACTAAATGAGATATTTTATTTCATAAATAAATATTCCAAAAGAGACCACATTCAATATATTTGTTTTGTAACAATGAACTGTTCCAGTTAAGTGACGTTCTTTAAAAGCTGGCTTTTTGTTAGTTTTGAATCTGACAGCAATTGTGTTTAATGCTATAGATACCGTTCTTTAACTGAATTGATCAAACTGAAAAAAGCCTGGCACTTTTCAGTTTCTTTTATGCATGTATTAGGAAACATTGGTTGAACATGTTAAAGATGTAGTTCAATGTTTTAGTAAGTAGTCATGTCTTTAATATATTTTGTAAGTGTTCCAAAACTTATTAACCTCGAAAAAGTTTACAGAAAACAAACTAAAGTAATTTACTGGTATATATGTGTCATCTTTTTATCTTTTTTTTTCAGCGTTTTAGCAATATAGATATAGCCATTAAGTGTGCATATAGTCTGAAAGTTTTTTTAACAGAAGAACTACAGAAAAGGTAAACTTATTTGGTCAATTGCACATTTTGTGTAATACAGAAATTTCTACAAAATAGATATTTAAATATATTTTGATATTGATAATTGTACCTGCTATTCTAATATATAATACCTACAGATGAAAAGTGTTGCAACTAGAGAAATACATAAGAGATAAAAGCTTTAGAATTGGTTTATGGTACATGTACAAAAGTCGATCAACATAGTGTTATTTTCATTCCACACATGCACATGTTGCAATTATCAAAAAAAAAAAAAAAAAAAAAAGGATCGTGAAAATACCTTTAGGTAGTTCTGCACGTCCGGATCGACGTTTCGACGAATTCTTTTACCATGTAGAATTTGAAATCTAATTTTCTAACATTTCCGAATATACTTAGAAAATTCAGCGAATAAAAAAGATAGGGTCGTGTGCTTAATTTTGTACTAGATTGATTTGAAAAATTTGGACCACATGCAATTTTTTATAATGAGAGTTTATAGGAAAACTATAACTTTCATAAGAATTTCGCGAATACAAATTCTACAATGTAGATTTTAATGAAACTTCTCACAATTGTAAATAAACATATGACCTATAAATTGGTGAAATAAAATATATAGGTCCATTTACTTTGAGCTATTAGACCATGATTAAACTGAACCGCACATTTTACGCTAATTTCAAGACATTATTTTGAAATGATTTAGCGTGTCAGATGTTTTAATATCATATTTTAACTTATGAATATTAGCATTGCCAACGTAATAAATTTACTCACATGCTGACATTTATTCATAAAATGATTTTCATTTCCGTATGCCGATTCTAGGCTTTATTCCAAGTTTTTCGGATAAATGACGTTACGCCATCACTTCCGGTTATCCAACGTGCAGAACTACCTTAAATACAATTAAGACTTTATCGTATTTAAAGTTTATGTTGTGCATAAGGGTCTGCAAAGATGTAGCTTAAAATTTCATTCTATTTCATATTGATTTTACTTATTATATATAGAATTTGAGAAAGAAAGTCTTAAAAAAAACATCTTCAATATTATTATACAGTTCTCTGTTTTTCATAATAAGCGATATTTTACGTTTACTTAAATAACTTAAAGGCTCTGTCGAATTTCGTACTAAAATATATCATACCATTGTTATTATGGTAGCTTTCATTTGTTAACATTTTATGTAAAAATATGTTTTCAGTTATATTGAACTTCAAGACATTATCCGGAATCTCATAAAACGTTGCGAAAATTTCACAAATTTGCATAAACACAAGGAAGCAAAAGCACGCAATAAAAAATCCCTTCGTTCAGAGGATTCTCATTCTGGAATTAGGAGGATGATGATTGAGAAGGATGCAAGTAGTATTTATTCCGGTAGCTACAAGTTCGTTCCTAAAGAAGACGTAAAAGCATATACATTTGTGCTAGATAAAAACACTGAAATAGCCAAATATTCCAGCAAACATTACAAAGGAAAACCGGAAATGAAAATATTTAAGCAGGAGGACATGCCTAGCATAAGGGCTGGAGGTAAACATAAAGACATGGTCTCTCCCGGTTTGAAAACCCTCAAAATTCTGTAATTAACTTACTACTATTCTAATTCAACAATCAAATAAACAGCTGTTTTCCATATTAAGTACTTTTCAAAAACACACTTAAAGGTAATGGACCTGTAAGTATGTGCCTCCTTTTGAAGAGTATTCAGTTCCTACCATAAACCTACTCATACACATATTTTGACTAATTTTTAAGAATGGCGTGGATTCAAGTCGTAGCAGGACCAAAATTGTTTTTTCTTTATTATATTTCTTTCTTAGTTTAAACTGTATTTATTTCCACAAATTGTATATACAAACATGAGTACTATATTTAAATTAACAAAGTTTGATAAAAAGACATACATCAATCAAAATAGTACAAACAAACAAACAAAGAAATTTTCAATCGAATGGATTGGAAAACAAGCTACTTAAAACTTATATAAATTCCGCTCCATAAGAAAAACAGAGGTTAGGTGAAGAATAGTAACTAGGCTGTGTAAGTATGTGTATCATGTTGTGTTAATCGGAATATGAATGTGAAAAATAAATGCATAATGCAAAGTTTTTGTGTGTGTGTGTGTGTTTTTTTTGTGTGTTTTTTTTGTGTGTTTTTTGGTTTGTGTGTGTGTGTGTGTGTGTGTGTGTGTGTGTGTGTGTGTGTGTTTTAATGATGATTGAAGAATTAACGAGCATTTTTATGCTATTGTCTCTCGTCGTCGTTTGGGGGTGGGAGAGGGGAGATGTTGATTGTCGCAGCTTATGTACTGAATCTATTTGTTGAGATGATAAATCGTTGAACGTCAGTGAATAGGGAAATATTACGTTGATAAGATAGATGTTCATCACCATACAGTAGATTGTTAAGAGTTAGAGCGCATTGGAGATTGGAAAATATGTCAGTTCGAAGATTTTGGTATTTTCGACAATGGAGCAGATAATGGTCGACAGTTTCTATCTCACCACAATCACATCTAGCGGTGTTTGTGATTCCTCGGCGGTTGAGGTCATAGTTAAGGGAGCTACAACCTAGACGTAATCGAGCATGAAGAATTTGGCCTTTTCTGGATCCAGCATTAAATAAAGGATTTGATTTCGGTAGGTTTTTATTCAGATTTGATTTGAAGGCATTGACTGAAGGAGATGATTTGATATGTTGAGGAAGTAAGTTCCAGTCGTTTATTGTCTGAGGAAGAAAGGAAGATTTGTATGAATGTGACTGGCAAAGGATATTTCTGATGTTTCTTTGATTAAATCTAGTATTGATATTATGTTGGTTTTCAGGAATTAGTGAAGACAGGTAGGCGGGTGATAGACCATTGACCATTTTATAGAACAAAACAAGGCGATATTTTTTTCGTCGTTCTGTCAGAGGTTCCCAACCGAGATCGAATAAGAGTTTCTGGATGTTACAGAGTTTAGTGGCACCGGTGACTATACGTGCAGCCTCGTTCTGGACGGCCTCGATTTCATTCTTAAGAGCTTCTGTACAGTTGTCCCAAACAACATCAGAATATTCCAGGATTGGACGAATAAATGAAAAGTACATTCGTTCGAGACTTCGTCGATTTAATAGATATTTAAGGGATCTCATTATTCCAATTCGTTGCCAAGCTTTTTTCAAAGTAATAGATATATGTGAGGACCATTTTAGATCCGAGGAAAAGGTGAGACCGAGATGTTTGTGTTCAGTCACTTCAGTGATTGGTATATTGTTCATATATAATTGAGCATGATTGGGTTTGTAGAGTTTTCTTGAAAAGATCATGGATTCTGTTTTTGATGGGTTGAATGTCACAAGCCATGCTTTGGACCAAGAGTGTATAGTTTCAAGATCAGTGTTCAGAGTGGTACTGGCTAAAGCTGGATCATCTACGATGATATAAAGACTAGTATCATCTGCATAAAGACGAATTTTAGAACCGATGTTTGAAACATTGTCGTTAATGTATGTTAGGAATAACAAAGGTCCTAGGATAGATCCTTGAGGGACACCAGCGTTGATTGTCGACCAAGAGGAAAATGCATTTGCGTACACAACTCGCTGCTTACGCGTGGAAAGGTATGAGGTTATCCAGTCCAGAAGTAAGCCCTTAATACCTAGAGAGGATAGCTTATGAAGAAGTCCGCGATGCCACACCCTGTCGAAGGCCTTTGAAACGTCACATAACACGGCTCGAACTTCTTTGCTGTTATCGAGAGCATTGCAGATGTCGTTATGAAGATATACCAGTTGGTTCACTGTAGAGTCACCTTTGATAAAGCCTGATTGAAGAGAAGTAAGAAGATTGTTTTGAGTGAGATAGTTGTAGAGATATTTGTGAATACACCGTTCCATAAGTTTGCCTATGCAGCTTAGAAGGGAGATTGGTCGATAGTTCGAAGGTTTTGAGGGATCTGATTTTTTAAAAACTGGAGTAACGTTTGCTAGTTTCCAGGACAAGGGGAAGAAGGCATGTGACAATAACTTATTGAAAATCTTGGAAAGAGGTTCAGAAAGTTCTGCCTTACCTTCTCGAAGAAGTTTAGGGCTGATGAGATCAGGACCACGTGCTTTAGATGGATCAATGAGGGATATAGCATCAGAGACGTCTGTTAGTGTAATAAGAATATTCGTTAGGGTAGCTGTAGTAGAGGATGGGCATGGTGGCAAAATTTCATTAGTGTCATCTATGGTGGATTGTGAGCAAAAGAAATGGTTAAGGAGTTCTGTCTTTATTTCTTTCTTGCTCACTTGAGGCAGCTTTTGTGACCGCTCGATGTCCGTCAACGGTCGTCCGTCATGCGGCGTTTGTCAACAATTTAAAACAATAAACTTTTTTTTTCAAAACCACTGGGCAGATTTACACCAAATTTCACAGGAATGATCAATGAGTGCCCCCCTTTCAAATTTGCTCAAAGAATTGAAATCCACGCAGACGTTTGGTTGCCATGCCAAACCCAAACAAAAAATCCTCTTGTCCAAAACCACAGGTCGTAGGGCTTTGATATATAATATGTAGCATCATCTAGTGGTCCTCTATCAAGATTATTCAAATAATCCCTGTAGGGTCAAATATGGCCCTTGCTTTATATAGACTTGTATGAGGAAAATTTCGAAAATCTTCTTGTCCAAAAGCACAGGGCCTAAGCCTTTGATATTTGGTATGTAGCACAATCTAGAAGTCCTCTACCAAGATTGTTCAAATTATCCCCTAGGGTCAAATATGGTCCAGCCCTAGTGGACAAATGGTTTATACAAGTTTATATAGACTTATATAGGGAAAAACTTTGAAAATCGTCTTGGCAAAAGTAACAGAGCCTAGGGTGTTGATATTCTGTAAGTAGCATTATCTAGTGGTCCTCTACCATGACTTTTCAAATTATGCCCCTTGGTTGAAAAGAGGCCCCGCCCAAGGGGTTCCTTAAGTTTACATAGACTAATATATGAGAAACTTTAAAAAATCTTCTTGTCTGAAATTTCAAGGCCTAGGCTATTGGTATTTGGTTTATGACATGGTCTAGTTGTTCTAAAGATTGTTCAGATTGTACCACAGGGTAGAAAAGAGGCCCCACCCAGGATGTCCCAAGTTTAACATAGACTTATATAGGGAAAAACTTAAAAATATTCTTCCCTGAAACTGCAAGGCCTGGGTTTTTTATATTTGGTATTTTGCATTGCTTAGTGGTTCTCTGCCAAAATTGTTCCTGATATGCTCCTGGGATGTAGAGAGGCCCCGCCTCGAGGTTCACTTGTTATATGAGTTATATAGAAAAATACTTATATCTGACCATATTTCCTAGACTGTTTAATCACAATAATTTGATGACCCAATGTTATTAAGAATCACTTGACAGTGACCTACTTTCTTGTTTTCTTTTAAGATACAGCCTTGAAATTTGGTTGGCATAATATTTTGCACACCGATCTCAAAAAATGACTCTCAGTGATGATGAATTTGACCTACTGACCTACTGTCTTAATACCGGTATTTTAGCATCAAAACTGCGAAAATATTCAATGCTTACTTATATTTGACTTTCTCACCTGATCTCTTACACATGTCTATGTAGTTCATATTACGTTGGTGAGCGATCCAGAGTCATCATGAACCTCTTGGTTCTAGAAATTTTAACTGTTTTTTAAGACTTATGATTGATTTATTGTACAAAAACGGAATATTTTCATTTGATAAGCCGTTTCCTGCTGCTAAAGTGAATTTTACCTCCAATAGAGAATTGTGAAGGGTTAGACATCTTTGAAAATACTGATTTTCATGCGGTAAAATTTCTACATTGTGCCTTTACTCTTTAGTTTATATATTGTGGAAGAAATGTAAGTAGGTTTTACTTTTGACCCGTGGTTATTTTTGAATGTAGAGAGCAAAATTTAAAACAGTCTCACAGGACTCGCCCATAATTTTGTGTTGAAGAGATAGTACCCAAAATTTTAGATTATGAAAAACAATTGGTTACTAATACGTAACATTTAAGATTGAATATAATACTTAAGTCTTGATTTGATCAATTTTAAACACATCATTTAAGATTTTCTAAAACTAAAAATCTGTCTGATTAAATTCTTTTACTTTAGACTTCCTTGAAAAAAATGTTCTTGCGAGTTTTATTTTGTGTTTTATATTTGTTTACTAATACTTTGTTATTTATGTTATCAAAATTACTGGTAAAATGAATTCTATGCAAACTTTTTACAAGGGTCAAATCTGTCTCGATTTGAGCTGGAGGAAATATAAATTATACAAAATTATACAAAAAAAAAAAACAACATTAAAAAACGAAAAGATAAAACTTGTTTAAAAATTGCAATACTGTGCAAAACAATGTTAAGTTTAAGACCATATAAAGTAAATGCAACCTTTTAAACATGACTATTACGGGTAAACTACCTTAAACGATCGCACATAAAATTCACAAATCGCATCCAATTATTATGCTTTGGAAATGAACAATTTTACTTTTGTTTATTCTAGATGGCATACATATCAATTTCATGACACACTTTAACGTTTTGTTTATTTCATGCATTTTACAGGCGAGAGCAGGTGCCAAAATGAATATTTACTGACAATGATTCGACCAGGATCAGCACTGACTGGCGGGATAAGCTCGAGAACAATTATCAAACCTGACGAAATATTTGAGTCTATCTGTTGTGGAGAAGAGGCAAGATAATATAAATTTAAATTTGTTAATGTAGTATTAAATTTTATAAGAATACCGAGCTTTCTGAAGAAACCCCGTTAAAGAAAGACGTTGCATGATTTTGTACCGTAACAGCTGTCCACATCAGCACATTTCTATTTACAAATATGTCTAGTTTGCAGTTACTTTCAGACTTTTAAACAATTCTATTTAGTAAAGACACACATATTTATAATAAAAAGAGTAAAGTGCAAGACTTAGGCTCTTGCTGAAAGCGTAAATGCACAAAGTTCGCATTTTACAGCATTATTCTTTTTTCTGTCTTTAACTTATTTATGCATGGATGGATATTCAAATTACTTGGCAAAATGTTCAAAACATTAAGACTAGGAATCACGTACAAACTCAAAATCCGTATCTCTTTGGTTATGGTCATAATCGGAGGTCAAATGTTCTATTTAGTTTTTGTCCTGTCCATATCTTTTTCGATATTAAATAGCACAAACGTTCGCCTGTCAAGTTTTGGGTTAACTATAATTGTGACAATATCTGAGGTATCTTCCAAGCAGTATACACGATGAAGGTTTCCTAGATATACTTGTCTTGCTGTACCCCTAGACTTGCTTCACGGTTTAGACTTGCTTCGCTTCTTAGACGTGCTTCACTTCCTGGACTTGCTTCACGTCTTAGATTTGCTTCGCTTCTTAGACTTGCTTCGCTTCTTAGACTTGCTCCTCTAATTTAAATTGCTCCTCTCACTAGACTTGCTGCGCAACCTGGACTTGCTGCATTTGGAAGACTTACTCCTCCGAATTAGACTTGCTCCTTTTACTGGACTTGCTGCGCAACCTGGACTTGCTGCACTTGGAAGACTTACTCTTCTAAATTGGACTTGCTCCTTTTACTGGACTTGCTGCGCAACCTGGACTTGCTGTACTTGGAAGACTTACTCTTTCCAAATTGGACTTGCTCCTCTTACTGGACTTGCTGCGCAACCTGGACTTGCTGCACTTGGAAGACTTACTCTTCAGAATTGGACTTACACCTTTTACTGGACTTGCTGCGCAACCTGGACTTGCTGCACTTGGAAGACTTACTCTTCCGAATTGGACTTACTGCGCAACCTGGACTTGCTGCGCTTTGGAGACGTACTCCTCTAACTGAAACTCTTAAGTTTCGTTAGTGACAATACTGGAGGTTTCTTTCTAAACCTTGTTTTTTTCTCTCCTTTTTTTTATTTCTAATCCATTTCAAGTATAAATAAAAAACGCGCAAACCGGATAGAGAGACGCCATTGATACCACGTCACGCGAACAAAAATAGCATACACAAAATGGCGGCAAATTGTGTTTGTTTTATACAAATAAATTGATATTTTTGACAACAGCCCCCTTCTAAAGAAATATTCCATATTTCAAAATCATGGCAAAAATATCTGATTTATTTTGTCTGCATATCCTCTGTTGATATTGTAATGTGGGGACTGTCTTCATCATCTTCATCTTGTCTGCTCAGATAATCTGCAAAGATGTTGTCTGATCCCTTTATTGCCTCAATCCGGAATTTATATGACTGCAAAAGTAATGCCCATCTCACTAATCTTCCATTATCTGGTGTGAATTTCTGGATATATGCTAAAGAATTGTGGTCTGTTTGTATGACGAATTCCTTCCCATAAAGATACTTCTGGAATTTTTTTATTCCGAATACTATGGCAAGGCACTCTCTTTCTCCAACTGAGTAGTTCTTCTCACGATCGAGCAGCTTCTTGCTGGCAAAGGCAACTGGAAATAAACCCTCTTCATACTGCTGCAGTAACGCCGCTCCGATCCCGGTACTTGAACATAAAATGAATTGTTTAGAAAAATCTGGTAGTCGAAGAGTAGGCGATCTGGTGAGTTGATCCTTCAAGGTATTAAAAGCACTATCTTGACTTGCGCCCATTTGACATAATTCGGCTGTCCCTTTTTCGTCAAGTCTGTTAGAGGTGCTGCTATTTCGGCAAATGAAGGTATGAATTTTCTGTAATAGCCCGCTAATCCTAAAAATGCCCTAACTTGTCTTTTGGTTTTTGGAACTGCTGCTTGCCTTATGCGATTAAGTTTCTCCTCTTCCATCTGAACTATTCCATTTCCAACCATATGTCCTGTAAATCCAATATTGCCAAACCCAATAAAACATTTTGATGGTTTAACTGTAAGGCATGCTTCTTTAAGTCTTTGGAGGAGGTCTCGTAGCATAACAAGATGATCATTCCAAGTTGGAGTATGTCCTATCATATCGTCGATATAATTATCAACGTTGTTACATCCTGCTAGCAGCTTCCTCATCATACGATTGAAGGTCGCCCCAGAGTTGACCATTCCAAATGGCATTTTCTTAAACTGGTAACTCCCTCTGTCTGTAGAAAATGCTGTCATTCTTCGGCAACTTTCAGCAACTGGAATCTGCCAGTAACCTTTACATAAGTCGATCTTTGTAAAAAACTTATCATCTTTCAGTCTTGCCAGAATATCATCCACACTAGCCATAGGTTCGGTATCAAACTTGGTTACAGAATTAAGGCGTCGAAAGTCAATGCAGAATCTATTGCTTCCGTCTTTCTTCTTTACAATTACGATAGGTGCATTGTACTCGGATACAGATTGTTCTATAACATCAGCTTCCAGCATCTTCTTAATTTCACCTTCCACATCTTGACGCTTAGCGTATGGTATTGGGTACTGCTTCACTCGGATAGGTTTCTGGTCAATCAGATCGACGTGGTGCTGTATGAGAGGAGTTGTTCCTGGTTGTTCAGAGAACACCTCACTAAATTCTTGAAGAAGATCTAAGACTTGCTATCTCTGTTCCTGAGTAAGTCTTTCACAGATCTTGACATCACAAAATGTTTCACCACTTGTATATCCTGGAAACTCTAGAAGACTTTCATCATCTACCGCTCCACCTTGAATATGGTTGTCATCTTCTATAATTGCCACACTTGCTGCAATCGTGTCTTTGCGTTCTTCAATCTTCTTTAGCAAATTAATGTGATATGTTCTCGTTCTATTACCAACATTTATTCTATAGTCAACTCCGTTGATAGCCTCAACAACTTCATATGGTCCTTTCCATTGTAGCATCATCTTATTCTTATCTGTCGGAAGCAGGAGTAGTACTTTGTCGCCAAGTTTTAATACTCGTTTGCGAGCTTTCTTATCGTAATGATGTTTATATGTCTTATGAGCTCTGTTTAGACTTTCTCTTGCTATCTTGCACGTTTCTTCCAACCGCTGCTTTAAATCAAATACATATTGATATGTGTTCTGTGTTTCAGGATTTTCTTTCGCTGTCCATATTTCTTTAAACACTTGCATTGGTTCCCGCACTGTTATTCCATATAAAAGTTCAAAGGGTGAGAATCCTGTACTTGATTGTGGTACTTCTCTATAGGCAAATAATACTGCCGAAAGGTATCTATCCCAATCTTTGGGTCTTTCTTGGCACATCTTCTTTAACATGCTCTTCAGGACTCGATTCATACGCTCACAAAATCCATAGCACTTCGGGTTGTATGGTGTGGTGAAGAGTTGCTTCACTGATATAAGACGACTTACTTCTTTCATCAGGTCAGATGTAAATTGGCTGCCTCTGTCACTTAAAACTTCACCTGGAAGACCTACTCTCGAAAAGATGTCAAGAAGTGCTTCTGCTACTCTTTCTGTGTCAATTCGTTGTAATGCTACCGCTTCTGGGTATCGCGTGGCATAATCAACCACTGTTAATATATATCTGTTTCCACTGTCTGACACTGGTGCAATAGGTCCTATTAAATCTATGGCTATTCTGTGGAAGGGTTGTTCAATCAATGGCATGTCTCCTAAAGGAACCTTCTTAACTCGGCCTTTCGGAATGGTCTTTTGGTATTTGTCACAAGATCGGCAAAATCGTCCAACTTTACTTGAAATCCCAGGCCAATAAAAACTTGACGTGATCCTGTCCTCAGTTTTCTTTGCTGAAAGATGTCCTCCAACGATCGATTCGTGAGCAAGTTCCATCACTCTTTTGCGTTTGCTCGCTGGTACGACAATCTGTTTGGTCTCGTAGTCATATGCCCCTTTCGTCTGAAGATAAACTCTATACAGCACTCCATTTCTTATTGCAAATTTGTATTTTGCACCACCCTTGGTTTCGAGCATGTCTTCTGTCTTTGCTAAATCCCACACTTTTTGCAATGCTTTATCTTCCTTCTGTGATTCCTTTAATGTCTCCACATTAACTTCTGTTTCACAGGAGGGTCTCGGCACATTCAGTGCTTTCGTTGGTAGCTCTGCTTTTCTACTCTGTGATCTTGTCATAACCGCAGCTACTGATGTATAAGCAATCTTCTTTTTCCATTCAGGATCAGGTCTATCAAGTACACCAGGAACATTCCCAATGACTAAGTCACAAATCAACGATTTTGGTACCATTGCCTCAATTTCTCCAATGTAATACGGAGTGTCAACCCATATCTTCGCCATAGGTACAACTTTGGCGTCCCCATCTATTGTGATCATCACTATTTCTTTGCCTAGAAAATGCTCTTCTTTGACTAAGTCTCTTCTTACAGCAGCGGATTCGCATCCAGTGTCCCTTAACACTTTTAATTCTTCTGTTCCTACGAATCCTCTCTGTACCTCTAAGTTCCTCTCCCCTTTTAAGCTGTCAATGGTACAAACTCCTGCAAGTATTGGGACTGACTCTCCACTTGCCAACTTCAATTTTCCGTCTTCAGTATTGTTTTTCAATGGACTTCTTTCTACTTCTGCTTGAACACACACTGCTGCTAACTTCTGGTCATTCTTTGCTGGAGCTGATCTCATCTGCTTACAATCTCTGGCTAAGTGTCCTGCTTTATTACAGATAAAGCAACTCTTTGGAGTGTTACTCTTGCTGTTTGGTCTACAGTCACGCGCTAAATGGCCTGCTTTAATACATATAAAGCAGGTTTTTCGCAACCCATTCTTCTCTCCAGTCTTTCGACTGGACTGCTCATGACTGGTGGAGTTGTGCTTCCTTTGTGGCGCAACACTCTTTGACAATATTGAAGGTGTCCCCTTATGTGCTTCGATGTACTGCTCTGCAAGACGTGTTATCTCGTCCATCGACTTTGGTGTTCTCTCTTTCAGAAACACTGCTAATTCGGCCGAACAACCTTCAATAAACTGCTCTCTTATCATTAAATCACATAAGGATTCATACGTCTTTTCTATTCCAGCCAGTTCAGTCCAACGATTGAAGTATCTCTTCATTCTTGACACAAATTAGAAGACCGACTCTCCTTGGTCTGGTTTACTTTGTCGAAATTTAGATCTGAATCCCTCTTCAGTCAACTGATACCTCCTTAGGATAGCTTTCTTGAGAGAATCGTAATTACAGGCCTCTTCTTGTGGCATGCTTGTGTACACCTCCAGTCCCATTCCTGTTAAAAGCGAGCTAAGACTTAAGGCCCAGCTCTCCTCTTCCCACTTTGGACTTTGAGCATATCTCTCAAACCTTTCCAGATATGCGTCAATGTTATCATGCTCTTCATCAAACTTTGGAATCTTAGGTCTGTACGCCTTACAAGTATCAGTACTGTCTACTCTGTTGACACTCAAACGCTCAATCTCTAAGTCTCTCTCCTTCATTTGCAGTTCAAAGTTCACCTCCATCTGTCTCCTTTCTTCATCACGTCGTTGAGCTCTCTCTTCCCTTGCTATACATTCCTCTTCCTTATCTTTGATGAAAAGGATCAAGTCTCCACCGGACAATCCAAGTCTCTCGCCAAGTCCCAACCATTCATCGTAATACATCATGCTTCTTATGATAGCTGCAATATTATTATAGTAGATCCCGGACGAGCCCCCAATTTATCAAGTTTTGGGTTAACTATAATGGTGACAATATCTGAGGTATCTTCCAAGCAGTATACACGATGAAGGTTTCCTAGATATACTTGACTTGCTGTACCCCTAGACTTGCTTCACGTCTTAGACTTGCTTCGCTTCTTAGACGTGCTTCACTTCCTGGACTTGCTTCACGTCTTAGATTTGCTTCGCTTCTTAGACTTGCTTCGCTTCTTAGACTTGCTCCTCTAATTTAAATTGCTCCTCTCACTAGACTTGCTGCGCAACCTGGACTTGCTGCACTTGGAAGACTTACTCCTCCGAATTGGACTTGCTCCTTTTACTGGACTTGCTGCGCAACCTGGACTTGCTGCACTTGGAAGACTTACTCCTCCGAATTGGACTTGCTTCTGTTACTGAACTTGCTGCGCAACCTGGACTTGCTGCACTTGGAAGACTTACTCTTCCGAATTGGACTTGCTCCTGTTACTGGACTAGCTGCGCAACCTGGACTTGCTGCACTTGGAAGACTTACTCTTCCAAATTGGACTTGCTCCTTTTACTGGACTTGCTGCGCAACCTGGACTTGCTGCACTTGGAAGACTTACTCTTCCAAATTGGACTTGCTCCTTTTACAGGACTTGCTGCGCAACCTGGACTAGCTGCACTTGGAAGACTTACTCTTTCCAAATTGGACTTGCTCCTTTTACTGGACTTGCTGCGCAACCTGGACTTGCTGCACTTGGAAGACTTACTCTTCCGAATTGGACTTGCTCCTCTTACTGGACTTGCTGCGCAACCTGGACTTGCTGCACTTGGAAGACTTACTCTTCCGAATTGGACTTGCTGCGCAACCTGGACTTGCTGCGCTTTGGAGACGTACTCCTCTAACTGAAACTCTTAAGTTTCGTTAGTGACAATACTGGAGGTTTCTTTCTAAACCTTATTTTTTTTTCTCCTTTTTTTTTTATTTCTAATCCATTTCAAGTATAAATACAAAACGCGCGAACCGGATAGAGAGACGCCATTGTGACGTCACGCGAACAAAAATAGCATACACAAAATGGCGACAAATTGTGTTTGTTTTATACAAATAAATTGATATTTTTGACATCGCCATAGTATAGTATATTCCGCAAAGAACATACATTTCAAACTCAAAGCTAAAGATCTCACTTAAGATTTGAAAAATAACGTATACTGTACACGAGGCTTATTACTTCTAATGCTACACAAATATTTTATTATGTTACTTGTTTGCTAAATCGTGTTAAGCTGAAAATGGTACTGGCAGGACGTCCAAAGACCTTGGCACAAATGACCATTATTATAACAGTACGTTTTGTCACGGGCAAGAACCGTGTCGCCAGTGAAAACGTCAAGGTCTCGGATGGCTATTTAACTTTGTCTATTTTCCTATTTTACCTGAAGCTGTAACAATAATATTTGTCCAACCCAACACTTTATCTTACCTATTGGGTTATCGAAATACATTCTGCGTCTTTAAATTACAAAGTGGGGGTTAACGTTTAGTTTGCGTATGGACTAGTGGACGAGTGTTTCTTTCTACAAAATACAAAACCAAGTACTTATTTTTATCGTCTGTTAGCTTAGCTTGATAACTCCGAATGTTTTATTATAGATTATAAAATCAGACACGTCACAAAGAGAATTTTCTACGCCACTATAACAGGGAAATAGACTAATGTTTTTCATTATTTGGTTTTTCATACTTGATAAAATCACAGTATACATATTTATTATATTTGCATTCTTTTAAAGTTAGAGATATTGGAAAGGGCTTATCGGCAGCCTCAAGAAGACACGGAGGCGGCTATTGAGCGAAAGCATTTTGTTCAAAGAATGCACGTACAACGTAAAGACGCGTTGGAAAGGTTGGAGACAATCAAAAAAGGAGGTAAAAAGGTTTACTTACACAGTCTAATCTACATTTATTTAGCAGTCACCTGTATATACAGTATCATGTCTAAGAACAGTAATCTTTACGTTTAACCTTTGGAATTCTCTATAAAACAAATTTTTATACAGCATGACACTATATAAATTGGTTAGTTGAAAATTCATCGGAATACCCTAGCATAACGAGCACTAAAAACCTGATAAAATCACAGCATTTTCCTCTTACTGTAACGAAATGAACGAACACTCAGATGCTACATTATTCCAACACAACAAAGTGTCTGTGAAAGAATGATTTAATTTTTGTTTGAGTAAATATTTTGTTAGCGACAGGCTTAATTTGACAAAAAATAAATCGATTTTATTTTCTACATGATGCATATTTAAGGAAAAATATGATTATAAAACCATTTTTGAGGATTAAAAGTTAGATTCCTATTCCCATAAAAGTAGAAGAAGCCATCATATAATTTAGAAACGGAGATTGCACCAGCCTATTGTGAAAAAAATTGATAAAAGACATTGTGTCTCAAATCACTCGTCCTCCACCGCTGATTCATGTGGAGAAGTTGGCAGTTACTTGCCGAGAACAGGTTTGTACTGGTACAGAATCCAGGAATACTGGTTAGGTTAACTGCCCGTCGTTACATAACTGAAATTCTGTTGAAAAACGGCGTTAAACCCAAAACAAACTCTCGCTAATGAGTCAAAGATTTACAACTTAAATGTCAGGAGTGGGTTATTCATTTTCACGGAGCATAGAAGTTATAAGACTAGCGCTAAATAAATTTGATTTTATTTTGTCCGGTCTGCTTAAACAGATATTCAAATTATTTGGCACAGAAATGCACCATAGCAAAGAAAATAACACTTGACATCTAGTTCTAATGCCTAGGTCATACTATGATGTCAAATGTTTAATATCTTTTCTTTTCATGTCATGTCTATTTCTATGCATGCACAAATATTCACGATATACAAATAGGTTGTTTCACGCACGATCTAGATTCCTAACTAAAATTTTAGGTGACCAAGATTAATAATCATAGTTTAAAGGTCAGTGTTATGGGCGGCGGTAACCGCCAAAATTAGTAAATATACAATCCATTCCTAAACAAGTCAGTCAGTGCAGTGCATTTCAACGCCGTCTAATCTAAAACTCAACCCCGTCCAATATATTTGCAATACAAAACTTCATTCCATTCATTTAAACATGGAACGATACATTGAAAAACTTGTTGCGATGCACCGTAATATGAAATCATCCAATAAAACATGATACCATGCAGCTTAATGTGAAGCCTTTAAACACAACATGAGTACGTGCAGTGTAAAGTGAAATGATTTATTACAACTTGACGCCGTCTAATGCATATTGAAACCGCTCTGTGTAATCAAGGGTAGTGTATACAAACTTGATGCCATGCAGTCCAACGTGAAGACGTTTAACGGAACATGAATTCGTGCAGTGTAAAATGAAACGATTCATTAAAGCTTGGCGCCGTCTAATGCATACTGAAACCGCGTTGTGTGATTTGGAGCGGCTTATCAAAATTTGATGCCATGCAACCATTTAAGAAACACGAGTACGTGCATTGTAAAAGGTTTATAAGACTATCAGTTTGACCTGTTATAGATGTAGATTCTGTATCAGTTTTACATAAAAATATCTTAAAATGTGTCCTAAAACCGACCTTGAAGTAAAATTCTAACATTTAGTTTTAAACAGTTCCTGCGATTTATCTCAGTATTAAAAGGGATCTTATGTTTGTGAAACGAAACATCTTTCTTCTTAGAGTTACTCATTAATAATATAAAATCAATGTTTACATGTTAATGCTTCTAGACAGAATGTCTAAATTACATGTACTTCACTGTACAATGTTTTGTCAATGTTTGTTTGTTTGTTTGTTTGCTTTTTCGGGGATGGGTGGTGGGGTAGATCTAACTATGTCGCAGTTTTTGAACAGTATTCCATTTAAGTTGGTCAGTCAGTTTCCTGGATTTCATACAAGTATTAACTTTATCTCCACAAGTACATGCTACGCCCGCTCGGTTCATAGCGGGCCCGTTCCTCCTCCCCAAGTTGGCTATACTCATCAAAGATTCACCCTACTATTTTGGCAAAGGAATATTTTATCTCGAAATTTAGACCCAGAAACGCACCAGAGACCACCATGTCATACCTGTACTTCAAAATTTTATAGGGGGAGAGCCCCTGACCATCGAATCAAGAAAGGTAACGTACTCCTACAATACCTCAAAATTTAAACCTAAAAATGCACCAGAGGCCACCAGTTCATGCCTGTATTTAAAAAATTTCCTGGGGAGAGCCCCCTGATCCCCCAATAGGAGGGGAGTACACACACCAATAAAATTTAATGCACCTGAGGATACCATTTCATACCTGTATTTCAAATAAATCCCTAGGGAAGAACCCCTGAATTTCCTAACATTGGCAAAGGCACTCCACTCCAATACCTTGCTATGCGCCTCGGCGGTGATGTCTTTGTTCAAAACTGGTGCCCACTTCCCCTCTCCATTCCTGTCAAAAATTTCTGGATCCGGCCCTGACAAATCCTCTTACAGGTCGTATGAAATCCATGTTAACATTGATTTTATATTATTAGTAATTAACTCTGGAATTTTAGTGGTAATTTTGTCACTATTATTTCTATTACTGAGTCTGTTTCACGAATCATACTTCTCACAACGCGTAAACTAAGAAGAAAGATGTTTCCCGAGAATATGGTCCCTTTTAATACTGAGATAAATCGCAGGAACTGTTTGAAATTAAATGTTAGAATTTTACCACGAAGTCGGTTTTAGTACAAAATTTAAGATATTCTTATGAAAACATATCCAGAGTCTATATTTATAACAAGTTATGAACTGTTACTGTCGTTAAACGGCTCACATCTGGCTGCATGGCATCAAATTTTGATAAGCCGCTCCAAATCACACAACACGGTTTCAGTATGCATTAGACGGCGCCAAGCCTTAATGAATCGTTTCATTTTACACTGCACGAACTCATGTTGTGTTAAACGTCTTCACATTGGACTGCATGGTGTCGACGTAGCCCAGTCGGCATACATTTATTTGGTAGAGTGGGTTCAATATGTCAATGCCAGATAGACAACTGAAAAGAGTAAATATCCTAAATATTTATTATAGATGCAAAGTATATAATGTTACCTCAGTAACATGTAACTAAATCACTACAATGACCAGGTATCATGGTTAATGAAGAATTATGATCTTAATAAATACACAATGATAGTAAAATGTAAACATAAATTATGTATCCAACGAGGTCAAAGTTCATATATACATGTATCTATTCAGACTAAAAATCTATTACTCGAGATTTCAATGCTGTATACTTTATATAAAGCTAAATTACGTTTCTATGAATTATTATAATTGATGTACTTTACTTTATCAAATAGGAAAAATGTACTAACCTGAAAAGAGTAAATATCCTAAATATTTATTAAAGATGCAAAATATATAATGTTACCTCAGTAACATGTAACTAAATCACTACAATGACCAGGTATCATGTGTAATGAAGCGTTACACATAGTATCCGAGCATTGGAGATTTAGTTACGGGTGACAGGTTAGTAATTGTTAATGATGAATAGGAGACCAAAGAGCAAGTTTTTGAGAAAATAATGGACCGACATATAGGGCAAGTATAGGATTTAAACTGTTATTCATGATTTTAGACTATTGGTTTATCATTGGTGATTACACGTTGATATAGAACGCTGATAATAACAAAATATCAGTTAAGTGGGTGTACTGTTAAAATGGCGTCCTATGACAATGGCATCAAGATTTTATACACCGCTCTTAATTACACAGAGCGGTTTAAATATGCATTAGGCAGCGTCAAGTTGTAATAAATTATTTCACTTTACACTGCACGTACTCATGTTGTGTTAAACGGCTTCACATTGAGCTACATGGTATCATGTTTTGTTGCATGATTTCATTATGACGGTGCATCGTAACAAGTTTTTCAATTTATAGTTCCATGTTTAAATGGATGGAATGAAGTCTTGTATTAAATGGTCTCAAAATGCAATGCGTTGAATGCAAATATATTGGACGGGATGGAATTTTAGACTAGACGGCGTTGAAATGCACTGCACTGACTGACATGTTTAGGAATGGATTGTATATTTACTAATTTTGGCGGTAACCGCGGCCCATACAATGTCAATTTAAGATCATAGTTTAGGTGATTTTATACACTGATTCGTCTATGACCGTAACGTCTCTCTTTTTGAACCATGTAAACCTATTCATCATTAATAGCCAAATGTATACATCATTTTGTGGCGGTGAGAAACCAACTTGTTACTAAACAAATTTACATAATGGTCTGTAGATGTTTGTGATAGAGCATACATATTTCTTGCATCGGGTTTTGCAGTATATAACAATAAATAGTAATAATTTTATTTAAAATCTTTTCGACATATGATAATAGGAGTATGAATAAAACACTTGCGATATATCATAGTATGTATTAAGTTCGTAAATGTGTATATTTTGCAATTTGAAATGAATATCAAACATGCGTTTTTTCATTATTCTGAGAATGCCACCACACCTATCAACTTGGGAAAGTCTTACCATGCAATGTTTGAATTGGGAAGAATTGAATATTAACAAAAACGTACAAAAATGTGGGAGTTGTTCAGTGGTAATTGTTTTGTACTTCCCTAAAAACTCATCAAAAAAACTACCAGAATGTTAATAAACAGCAAAAGACCTAAAAAGTAACAAAGGGGCCTCCGTGGCCGCGTGGTTAAGGTCGCTGACTTCAAATCACTTGCCCCTCTTCGATGTGGATTCGAGCCTCATCGGGGCGTTGAATTCTTCATACGAGGAAGCCATCCAGCTGGCTTACGGAAGGTCGGTGGTTCTACCCAGGTGCCGGCTCTTGATGAAATAATGCACGGAGAGGCACCTGGGATCTTCCTCCACCATTAAAGCTGGAAAGTCGCCATATGACCTATCATGTGTCGGTGCGACGTTAAATCCAAAAAAGATAAAGAGTAACAATAATTTGGAACTTTTTAAGTATAAAGCTGCGGAGAAAACATACATTTCTTGCTTTGGAAATGCCTCATTTCACCAAAGGTAATTTTATATGATGCAAAAAACCCTGTCAAAATAGTATGTGTTCCCATACATATACTCTCTAATTCTGTGGGTTACCGGTAAATAGTTATTTTACACAGAGAGAGAGAGAGATAGAGATTTTCAGTTTTCAATAGTGCGATATTATGAATTCATAGCAAAGAATTTTCTGTACTGGTTATCTATCATCTGTGTAACACTTGGACAGAGATCTTTTCATTTTATATGTATCATGAAAAACACAAATTTCAAGAGTATATATCTTGTCAATTTGCCTATGTAACAAATGCTTTCAAGTTCATGATTTTCTACATGAAAAACAAATGTTGGTTATTTTCAGAATATTTAATATATTATTCTTCCATTTGCTGAGAGGTTGTTGATATATACACAGAATGAAAGGGAGCTGTAGAATATGTATCTGTACAAATGAAATGATAACTTAAAGATAATCGTGATAATATAAATTAATACGGTTGCAGTGATCAAGCTAATTTACCAATAATCCTTTGAGCATAAAAAGAAAATATTTACCACTAGGATAGACATTTTGTAGCTTTTTACTAGCCCAAGGCATTATGTCTAGATTCTATACATCGTTAAATATTCAATCAATTTGACCCAAACAGTCAAATAAATGACGAATGAATTAATTGCTGCAAATAACCACAGCAGATTCCAGTTTGTTACAGGAATATTATATCCCTTTTTTCATTATATTGCACAATTATAACGGTTTCGGAACAATGAATTATCTGAAAGTCTGCCTTAATTAGTTTGATTTAGACCCTTTGCTATTTGACGTTTGATCTGTTTTAAACACCTTTCTAAATTAAGCCGTTCCTATGACATATTCACTGGTTTATCCAGCAACCCTGCATGTCATGTGATTTAATACAAGATACTACAGAAAGATGAATAAAGTATATTAGTACAAAAAAAATACATTACTACAAGTACTGATTGATAAGGCGAAAAACATTTAGCATTTCCACTGAATATTTTCGGAAAATATACATTTTTAATCTATGATTTAGCATGATTTCATTATTTTTGTATTCTGGAGGTACATGTAACTCTACACTCGGTTGGGTTTTAATCCACAACTCTTTGACCTAGGGACACCTTTATATAAGATCTATACACGCTTGTTTAGACAAGGTACATTATCTTAAATTATAACTCAATAACTGAATAAATTCAGTAAGTAGACTAAACGCAACAAGCCTCGATGATATATCTTTGAATACGTATACCCTGTACATACCAGTCATACATCTGTGAAGATTTATGCAAGGTTCTAGTGGTGGTAGTGTGAAAATCACCTTATTAATAAATGAAAATACAATATTCTTTGTTCCGGACGTGTGTGTTAAAAGTAAAATTCAAAAGTCATAATTTAAAACTTTATTTAAGCTTTTTTCCTACATTTTTTAAGTACTAACAAGTGATTTTTAACAGGTTTGCTTTTTACTATATTTAAGTACTTATTTATTACGCCTGCTTTTTAATCATAACACATAGTTTTATCTGACACAGGTTCATTTACATACAACTGCAGTTATAACGCAATGTTTCATTATTATACAGATGACTACGATATCGGTATCGAGTGTCTGAGAGAGGTAGACGAACATCTGAAATACATTGGAATTCAATCCGGAAGGATAAATGATTGTTGGTCAGAGGTGATATCTGCCCTAAGATTATTGAACACCAATAAGCATTTAGACATCTTCAAGCCGACAGTCATATGGATAAGGCGCAACATTCCACAAGAGGTTGAGTATTATTTTAAGGCCTAGTGGTTGATTTACTTATCTTTAAAGATTTGCACTTTTTGCCAATCCCACTTCCCAAGAAAATATATGTAAACATATGGAAGGGGATACCCGCCACTTCACACATTATAGTAGTTAAAATTTCGATATGCTTTTTAGAAGTGCATTAACCCTATTTATATGTAAACTTGTAATATGTTAATTATAACACTACTTTTAATGTTGTAACCAATGAAAATTAAAGTCAGTCATAAGAATTCATATGCAGATATCTTAATGATAATTAAGTATTCAATTTGCTAACTATGCCAACAATATGAAAACCGTTGAGTTAAAATTTACTTAAAGAACTTTTTATTATTTTAAATATTATTAAGAATTTATTTTGCTAACTTTTTCTTTTGAAGTATGCTTAAAATGGCATTGATAAACTTCTTATTCCTATATTCAATTTTATTTTGATTTGGTCATATGAATGTCATTTTAGTCATTTCAATTGTATATTGCAAAGCTAAATTCGATTCTTTGCGCTAAAATGGGCCCTTTTAAGTAACGGGGAATAACTGGTAAAACTATAAAAAATAATAAACATTCCTTGTACCGGTGTCGACAATATTTTATACTAAGAAAATAAGTCCACTCGCAGCCGTTCCATTAAAAAAATAAAGCTTAAGTAATTCTGAACATTTAAATAATGACCACGGTATCATAATGCATTGTAGTAACCAAAGAAACGGTCAAAGCTCAAAGGGGTCAGAGTTGAAGTCTTTTTTTTTTCGACTACGAAAGTGAACCCGGTCGGGATTTTCCGATGGCCTTTGGTTGGTACTCAAGTAGATCTACAAAACGGTTGGCCTTGACCCGACCCCTAACTCCGACCTTAAAAAATTTCAACCGCAAAAAATGAGGAAATCGAAAATTCCAAGTTCCCAGAATAATTCACGCTTTTTAATTTTCACTTTCACCATCTCATTTTTTCAGCTCTTAGACTACCAGGTAAAATCATGGATTTTTTCTAAAGGGCTTAAAAATGGGCACACAGAGGCAAAGCCCTGCAGGGGTTACGCAGTCGATATGCAAAAGATTCAGGTCAGATTCGAACATTTCCCTCTCACCCCTAGGGTCCTGATGTCGGATATGTCTCTGATATCGAATTTTTGAAATCGAAATTAAAGTGTCGAAAACTGTATTTTTCTCGTAGAGTTTGACATTTTTATCTAGATATTGCGTATTGTTTAATACTACACAATAAAAAGACATTCAGAACCACCTAGTTGGATCAGACCGGTCACTAGAGGGGTCGGGCCCCAGGCCTGAAATCAGTTCTTAAAAATGGTAATTTTAAATTAATTATTACGACAAAAGTACTACGGATATCTTAATAAAAGTTACATGAATTTGTAGAACTTTCCAATAACTATTTCATTAAGTGATAGCTCAAGTTTTAAACCCGATCCTAATGGTCGACCAGTCCAAACGTAAAAAGAAACACGTAAATTTACCTTATTTATCTAAAAAAATACGACAACTAAGGTAACACACTTTTGGTATATATCTATTTTTTCTATAGAAATAAATAGGTTCAGGTCAGTTTTGTCCGTCTGTACGATTTGAAGACTTGCTATAGGGACCGTATAACGGTATTTTTTTGTAGCATTTTTGCGAAAATTTCATCAATTTCATTTTATCATAAAAAGTGTTAGGAACAAGATATCAAATTGAAATTTCTTTTAATAAGTAGTTGAAACTATCATTTAACCGAATATGAAAATCAAATTTTCCCCGACGGACTCGCCGTCGGGAACATTGGCTGAGCTTTGGCATTTTTGACTTGTAAAATACTAGCCGCAAAATAAGGAAAACGTGCTCACATTAACTATTTATTTGCGTCAATACCTGCAAATAAAAGCTTAACACTTATTTTTATAAAAACATAATATCTGAAAGGTTGTAAAAAATAAGTTCGTCCGTCTGTACGTAATTAAGAATAAAAGCTGTGTTTCCGTACATTTCCGTATGGAAAAATTCAGTGTTTTTCATTAACTCCAAATTATTGCAGAATGTTTCAAACACAAGATATTTTAATGAAATAACTTTATAAATTAATAATTTAAATCTAAACATTGTCTAGAAAGATATGTAATTTGTATATATTTAACATCGACGGTTTTGTCGGGGAACTGTCTCAAAATGTACAATTGTTCGTGAAAATATGCATACTTCATATATTAAATTGAGGGATGGACCTTGTCGGAAGAGCCATATCATCATAACACCCTGACAACCATAGCCAACTCCGGTACTCGAACATCGTGTTACTTTGTAGCCAGGACCCACATCTAGTCGACGATGCATAATACTGGTACACGTTATGGCCAAACGGGATTCAACTGGGTCCAAAGCCTTCCAGACATGGTACAAAGCCGTATTTTCTATGTTGTAGGCATACCTTGTAGCCATATATGACATGTCCTGGCCTCTAGGGTTAAAACCTCTAAGATACTAAACCATGGTCTCAATCAATAGCCAGGACTTACATTTTATACAACCATGTATGATACATTGTATATGTATATTTCTTTGGCTTAAAGGCTCGAATTCGGTCTATTAGTCATGTTCAAAATACGAAGTTAGAAGACAAAACGGTATTCTTATTCGACCCTACATACCTGCACGACAAGGTATGATATATGTATATCTCATGGTCATAGGGGCTCGAACCGGGTTTAAAGCCTTTCAGACATAGTCAAAATAGACATATTTTCTAAATTTAAACACTACCAGGTGACCTTAAATGGCATGCCTTGACCCTTATGGGTACGTAAGATACTCAAGCTATCTTCGTCTCATTCGATAGCCAGGACTGATATCTATATGACAATTTATAATATATTTATATTTCTTTGGCATAGGTGCTCGAACCTGATCGATAATCTTTTAAGCCTGGTCAAATACGAAGTTAGAAGACGAAATTATGTTCTTATACGACCCGCCCTGACCCCTAGGGATATTCAATGCACTCGAACATTGTGTCAGTCCTTAGCCAGGATCCATAAATACACATCAATGTTTTATACGGATATATGTTTAAGTGATACAAGGTCGAACTTTAATGAAATTATTTTTGACGTAGTCAAAATAGGCAGATTTTCTAAGATCCAACACTACCGTGTAACCTTGTACGACTTGCCCTGACCCCTCGGGCTATACTATGTACCCGAACAGGATCTCAATCTTTCGCTAGGACCTGTGCCTACAAGACCATGTATAATACATGTATATATCATGGTCATAGGGATTCGAACCGGGTTTAAACCCTTTCAGACATGGTCAAAAATTTCATAGTTTGCAAGTTTGAACACTTTATCGCTGTATGTTTTACGAGGTTAAAATAATCGTTGCACCGGAGAGGGAGCAGTTATTATTATACGGCGACCTCTTTCGTAACAATAAGGACTGGTTCTCGGCTTCGTTTTATAACGTCAAAATTATTATGAGAACAATGGTATTTTGTTGCTGTCATTATTATGAGAATGATTAGTATGTTTGATAATCAACATTTCATTGTGCGAATGATGTTCGTTTTTATCAAACACATAGATAAGATCTTATTTATGCCTCTGTTTTTTAAAGTACAGCTGCTTATGTATCTACATATAAATTATGTTTTGAAAACAACAAAAATGTAACAAAAAAATGAACTTTGCAATTGGAAAAAAATCAACTCGATTTAAATTAAAATGTTTGCATTTGAAAGGACAAGGAAAGCCTGAAAATACGTCAATTTCAAATGAAAGCCATCCTCAAGCCTTTCATAACGCTGAAAGAATTTTCAAAATCGGACCACTATTGAAAAAGGTATGTCAGTTTGAAATTTAAGAAAATTGTTGGTTATGGGGGGCGGCCATTTTGTGTGTTTATGACGTCATTTACACACTACTGAATTCTTTATTTAGCAAATAACCCTTTAAATAGATTAATCTTATATGTTTCTTGTGTGTAAGATGTAAAACATGGTAATTTCTTTCATTATAGCTAGAAAAAAATAGATATTTTTTTTTTACTGAAATAGGTAAACACAGTTTAAATATGTGTCAGGAAATTTAATTAATCCGCCATATTGATTTTTGTTGCCATGGAAACAAAACGACCGCCTTTTATAATCAAATATTAAAAGGCTCATAACTTTCTCATTTTTAAGTTGATTTTGAAAATTCTTTTACTTCTTTAAATAATTAAAGAAATTCTAGCAGATTCAATTAACATCAAAACAAAATTGCCTTTCCCTTTTTTGATTAAATTATATAAATTTATAACTGAAAAAAAACAACATTTCTTTAAAATACTGACTATAGTGTCATTATTAAAATGACATAATGTTTATGTACATACAAATAGGGATAATGCGCTTATAAAAACCAGCATGGGAAATGAATTGTCATAATGAAATATCAACTAATAAAATGTGTGAAATGGCGGATATCCCCTTCCATATAAACAATGTCTAAGATTTCACATTTATAAGTAATTTTTTTTTAAATACAAATTTACTCAAATCATGGAAAATTTGAAAGTCTGTTTGCATAAGATTTACCCAAAACAGATTCTCAAGTAGTCCATTTGTTTGTCTATTCTCCATGGGTTTTGTTTATTCTGTGTGCGTCGAAATCCGAGAAAGATCTGATAGGAACAGCCTCGTTCAAAGAATACAAATTATGGAGTCATATAAACGTGTGTGTATGAAGGTGTACTTTATTAAAATGTATGCAAAGTACATTAAAATGTAAAACATATAGCTAATGCGGTCAAAATTAACAAAACAAGGTGACAGTGGGACACTGCCTTGGATCGGTTAGTGGTGTGTTAACATCATTATGAAGCTAAGCAGGTTAATGGTGCACCAAACCCAAATTTTTATCTCATGGCCAATAGAAGTTAAAATGTGTACTCGTCTTTATGCATATTCATTTATTAAGAAAAGTAGAGAAAGTTATAATAAACACTATATATCGATTCATTTTGTAATGACATTATGTACCTTGTCTACCACCTTCATGTGGTATGTAGTTCTGAACAGATTCCTTAAGTGTCGTTAATAATAATAATTCTCAAATAATTGTAATTTTCATATTCATAATTCAGTCTTTTACTTTTGTGATTACATTTTGCTAGAAATAATTAAAAAAAAAATTCGATTCTTTTTTCAGGGGTAAAGTTAAATTTTCTTTTATCAAATAAAAAGATTATGTCGATATCCTTTAAGGTTTAGCAGTATTTTGCATAACAACAGAAATTTTTAGTAAACGAATAGCATCTTGACAAACAACTTATCTGTCGAATACATATTTTATTGTTCTGTCCCATAGAGTTGAATATTTAATACTTCTAAAGGAGTTGTCCCCTTTTAAAAAGAATGCCAATTGTAAAGAAATAAATGTAAACAATTGTCAAAAACGATGTTTTACGTAGTAATGATAAGTTTAAACACTGGTACGTTGTTGCAAATGCATCAAAACGAAGACATGACACAGCTTTTTAAAAAATTGGTGAGTTTTAAAAGGCTCCGAACTGTCTAAAAGTGTGCCCTTTCATGAAGTCCCTTTTTGGAATTCAAAATATATAGAAGTAAATTGACAATAGTTTTGTAGAACAATATAAATGTTTTATATGTTGTTAAGGTTTCATGTTAAACAATGTTTTCTTTCTATGATTTGATGGTATTCAACCTTTTTTCTCTGAAACATGGACCTTCCTCTTAAAAGTGGCTTATCACAATTGAACAATATTATGACATTTTTCATTATTCAAGTTTTCTGTTAAGAGAATTATTTAAGGGAAAAAGGACTTTGTTACGAAAACGTTTAAAAAGTGGATTATTTATTTTGATATCAATATAAATTCTAATGTTACATTTGCTTCTAATAAATATTGAGATATCTTAACTATCTGAAACAAAAGACAATTTTAAAACAGTGTGTAGCTTTGGAACTAATTCATTTTCAATCTATCTTGGTGACGCAACCGAGATAGACATTGGGAGGTCATAACAACTTTATAACTTGCATTTCTAATGAATTTTGGGAAAAATATGTTATTGCCAATGCAAATCTTTGACAACTTGTGCTTATATGATTCCTTATGCAAAATGTCTTTATTTGATCGATATACTTATGCTTAAATAACGATATCTTGGTTGGGCAACCAGGATAGGAAAATCAAAGTGTTAAAGCACTTCCAGTGATAATACGATGTGTGCCAAAAACGTTTTGAACACAAATACATGTAATTGATCTATTGCATAAGTTTTGACCAAATCTATTTGTTGACCAAAGTTTTGTTAACCACCTGCAAAGATTAGTACGGTGTATAAAAAATTTCTTTGTAAGTTGATAATCATGTTAGGTGCCTAGGAAACCTATATTTTCTTTTGTCTTCTTATTATTTCCAGGAGTGGGACTTTGTCAAAGACTTATTTTTGTGTTATAGCAAGAAAAGCGAAGACGACATACACGATTTATTCAGATTCCTTCAACAATCAAGAACAGCTGATCCAGTCCAACGTCGGTGGGACTTGTTTCTCGTAATCGGAAAAGAAATATCTGGAACATATGTTTCTCGAGATTTAGGCAAATCATCAGATCAACATAGGGACATTGGCGTCAAAGGCAAAGGAAAATTGTTTTCTGGAGATGGACAACCTGAAAAAAGCAAATGTACAATATTATAGAGCAATTAGAAAGGTCCCCATATCTTGTTTATTATCGGTGTACACTTGCTTTCTACATGGCCTATAGCCACATAGTTTTACATTTACACATTGAAATGCAGATGAATTGTAACAAAATACTGTCATTTAAAATGGGATTACGTATTTAACATGGTACATCAATCATTGACGACCTCGACCACATTGATCTTTATATGAAGTACGGTTGTTTTATCAAGTGTAAAACACGTTAGTCAAGAAGAAACAAAGATGTAAAAGAGAAATTCTACTGTATACTAGTCATTTGAAACATGGATTTTTAGCTTTTTTTATGGGGATATTTTACGTGGTCCCACATTTCCGTACTGAGATCTAGTTGTCCTTCTTATGTTCGCATGCTTTTAGTACCTGCGCAATTGTTCGATTAATGTTGAAATAAAATGGGTCGATTTGCGGAACTCCGCTTGTTACCATCTTCTGGTCCATCCTTCACTTTTGAAGTCATTTCACATGCCAGAATATTTTCAAAATACATGTATATATTTAGTTGTTGCGATTTATGTGAAAAATCCTTTTTCATTCATCTTACCTTTTCTGATGTTAAATTCCGGTTTCATTATTATGATATAGCCTTTACTAAGTATTTCTGACAAGTAATTTCCTGATGAAATAAAGTACAACGTTGTATTTCTGATCAATATCACAGCGCATACTTGCTATTTAAAAATGGTACTGCTCTTTGTTTCTTTCCTAAAATAACGTGTTGTATGCGGAGATTGATTCTAATTTTTCTTCAACCTGAATGAATGCTTATATACTGCGCGTCATGCATCCATTGTCTTAAAATTCATTCCATTATTTTGTCTTTTTATTTCTATACTTTTATTTTACATTTTCTTTAATCAAAACGTAAAATAGTAGACTATTACGACAAAATTAGTATTGTTCCTTTTGTCAGACTATAGAAAAACGCCGTGCGGTAATGTTGGTACAAGTTTTAGTCCAGTTCAATTGCTTTGGATATCTACTTTTATTGATACACATATTCTTTCTTTCTTCGTTTTCGTTTGCTTATCTATTTGCATGTATAGTTTAGAACTGTATTACATTTTTTTTTTATTAAAATAAAGATGCTATATTTTTTGACATTTTTTATTTCACGATTGGCAGTTCCTAGGCAGCAGTGAAGTTTGTTGAACGGCCTTATTACTGCATTAATCATGATGTTCAGTTTTGATCACACTGGGAGTGAGCTGCTTTGATACTTGTCTACATGCCTGTTTTGTCGTATCCTTAAGGTGGTTCTGCACGTTCGGATAAAGATATTCTACAATGTAAAGTTGATTTAACCTTGATTTTTCAAAGCTTTATAATATACTTAAAAACTTCGGCAAATAAATAAAATAGCGTCCTAAACTCATTTTTTTGCTAGACTGATAAAAAGTGACATCACACAAGTTTATGAAAAGAGGACCTCACACAAGTTTTCAGCTCTATTTATGAGTCTGGGGTGTTCTGCGCTTTTGGGAAATCTACCCTTATCTTTTACCTTTATAGGTAGAGTTGTACAAGTCTGAAATGAGGAAGTTTGATTGCGTTAGATTAGGGGCTTTAACGGGTACCCTCTCATGCCTGAACAAATTCCATAGCGGATTCTGAGATCTTTCTCCACCATCAAGGCTTAAAAAATTGCAATATGTAGAGACCGTACCTGAGCTCTTCGCATACTTTGATTTTTTTTCAATATATAGTGGTTTTTACAAGTCCACCGGTTACGATTACAAATGTAAACAACGGACTTTGTCTATGAATCATTGGAATGAATCAAAGACAGTCGATCTTAGTCATAATACTGATTGACAGTGAATGCTAATGACTTCATGTGTTGCAGAAAGGTATTTAGTTTGTAACTGTAATTTCCTTAGACTATCAATTGTAACCCTATGAAAACTGATAAAATGATTGCGTATATTTGAATAAAGCTCACTGTCTTTGCCGTTCGCCAGCTTACAAAAAAGAGCAAATATAAAAGATTCAGTGTAAGTGATATTTCACTGTTACTACTAGTTATTATGTTCATACTCTTAAAATCACGTCAGAGAAATTTGGGCAGTTTTGACCGTTTGAAACATTTGCAACAAATATAAGCACATAAGCGACATACTCTGACATCAGCTCAACTATCAGAGATTTCACACGAACAGAACACCGTACGCAGCATAGACGCATAGACATTTGCATGGCAAGGATGACAACTCTATTTCTAAGGAGAATGTAATAACGACTACATCCTAGAAAAAGTTTGAATAAAATATCAAATACGAAAAGGTAATTTTATATACCATTCAGTCAACGATTAGTATTAGTATTTGTACAACGTGACCGTCCAATATATTAGTTTGATTCGAATGTCGATGTTATCTTACCGAGTAAACCTGTTATCAGTAAACACTTGACGTTATATTTCTAAATCCACTCTAAAAATTAAGGTGTGTTCACATTTTGAGTATAATGAGTGTGGAATAGAATATTATTTTTAAGTTATCGTCGTTCTCTACGATACGGGAATCATTTGAACATATCTCCATCAGAAACATTTGTTTCGAATGTGTACGTGTTTAAAGATATTGCCGTATTGTACGGAAAATGAATAAATAATCTAATATCATATGCGACAAGACTGGGCATTTCAAATGCCATTGGTGTATCTAATTTATATTACCAGTCTTGGATATGATCTTTTACTGGACTGGACTGTGAGGTATTACGCAAGGGTCCTCAATTTTAATTCTAGGACTAGATTTTGTTTTTTTATTCTTTATAACTGCCCTACGTGACAACTTGCCTGCTCAAGGTAATTTGACCACTGTAGACTGTACTTATGTAAACTATTCAACATGCATGCCTGGAGCTCTATAGTCTGCCTAGCGTGTCTGGACCTCTGTAGACTGCTCAGCGTGACTGGACATCTGTAGACTGCTCAACGTGAATGAGCGTCGGAAGACTGTTCTGCCGACAAGTCCAACTTTTGTGATTCTCTTCTTTGAACAAGCTGATATGACGACCCTCTGCTTGGCTGACGGACGTGACAACAGATGGCTGTTTTAATTAGCACTAGCTGTATCTGTCCCCAATGACTTGGCGATGTGACTGTCTGTTCAGTCTTACTTGACTTCACTAGGCTGGCTTACGGAAAACTGGTCTATATTTGAACAGTTACAGTTTCTAAAATTACTCATTATAAAGAAAAGTACTTAATGTTTTAATCATCACACACGACTGCTGAAAGTTCTTTTAATTTATACACTAAAACCGTTGAAACTGAAAGAAAAGCAGAACGAAAGTAAGGAAATTCAGTAAATTTTAAGACTGTCCATAGGAATAATTTATCAATATTGCTCACGTCTGCCCCTCAAAATATTCAGCCTTGACAGTTAACAGAAACTCACCTTTTTCATCACTTTTTGGAATAAAATATTGCGTAGATTGCAGTATGACACCTTCCAAAACACAACGAGAAATGTAAAATTCTGGAAGTCAGGTAACTGTAAGGGTACTTGTCTATACGTGGCATAAACGTTTTAAGGAAGATTAGGCGAGTGTTCAAAGAGAGGGCAACATAATACTTTAACACGAGTAAGTTTTATGAAATCAAAAGGACACCGCTTCTTTTTGTAGTAGGAAAATTGAGCGTGCGCCAACTAGCGTTGACTGACTTCCATTATTTGAAAAATACTCAAATAATATGACAGATATTTAATTTTAAACTCTATGACCCTTTCGAGTAAACAATGAAATAACATCAGTTAAAATTCAGTAAATAAATGTATGTCCTCAAAATGTTGGTTATAGAATCAGACCAACGGATGTCACTCTACATAAGGTGGCGACTAAGCAGACATGTTCATAAAATTTATAATCGTTCATAGGTAAAACATACACACCCTGGTTTTTACTGTAGACCTGATATTTTTCTGACCTAGCGGCATTTGATAACTGAATCGCACATGAGTAGTTTTCATTTTAAATGGAAAATACGTGGGTGTTTGAACAAGAACCGAAAATAACCACATGTACATTTAACAATCTAGTGAAGCTGAAGGGAAATTACTTTAAATGTGATTTATTCATTATTTTAAGTCGCTTTTCTTCTTCATAAATTAGTGCATAAATTTCTTGAAATGCAGAATCGTTAACTATTTGTTGTTGTTGAAAAACCCTGCGTCATAACACACAGTATGCGTATCTTTTTTGATGGAATGAGGTATGCAATCGAGCGTAATGGCCTCTGGTCAATATACAATTTCATTCAGAAATATCGTTCGGAATGTTACGAAATATATATCATATTTTACTGTAATTTGGGATTACAAGATTATACTCTGATGAAGTCCAATGGACGAAACATGTTAGTTTTGAAGTAAAAAGTATATTTCTGGAGTTAGTTCTTCGCTTTATCTATTTCATATCATATTTTAGAAATTTCTGTTTGATATGAAATATGTATGTAAAGTTTATTAAGCGTCCAGTTGAGGCGTCCGCTTGAATGAATATTGCCCTAACTACATGTATGACCTACAAATTTTGTTTGCATCCATTTACATTGAATTAATAGATCCATTGTTCAAAATCGCTGAAACGATCAAATAGTCGGCAAAAGACAGTTGTTTGAAAGGCAAATCTTCTATGGTCATGTCACAACATATGCTATCCGAGCTACGTCCAGTTACATGCACGTATAAAATACAATGACGTTGAATATGTAAACAATGTTGTTAGTTTACGTTGTGACTTATGAAATATACGCCTGTTAGATATACTGTCTATAGTTTATAATATACCACTTAAAGTATACATTAGTACAGTAATCTGAAGAGTAAATCGTGCATCTTTAGGGGGAAACGAGTTTAAAAATGTGACAATGGTTCATGCTCCAACATATTTGTTTAGGGACTGTAGTTTTTGAAACCACCTTGTTGCCTACTGTTTGATACAGCCTAGAGAATCAATGGAACAAGTTATTGTATTCAGTTGCATCGAAGAGAGGATAGATATTTGATTAGAACTCGTTATGATATGTTTCACTTAATAAATAAATGTTTACAGCAATCTGCACATGCCTAGCTCAATGTCCAGATACCTTTGAACGCCATGGTGATATCTGCTATAAGGTTGTGGCCATAAAGCAAACTGGATAGACGGCAGGGTAAGATTTTTGTATATTTCGTATGAGAAAGTAAAATGTTTGTAATGTCTATATTGATTTGTTTCATAGACCTACACTTTCTTGGACAGCTGCTTTTCAGTGGCACGAGGAAGTTAGTAGTTAACTCCATTTAAAAAGGAATCCATTTTCTGAGACAGGACACAGAAATGGCATAACAAAGTCATGAAACTTAACGAAATAATAAATCATATTTAGGAATGTAAACAATATCATTGCCTTTACTCAACAAATTTCCTTTTATGATGTATCAACTATTTGATACAAAATTTATATATTCATAATCGTAACAACACATGGACTTTTGCAAACTGTTGCAAATCAAAGTCGCATAATCAACAGTTTGCATCATGATTAGTACTTTACTCATATTTTTGCGTTTTCATATTGTCTTTGCCGTACTGTCAAATAACTAAGTGAACCATTTTGATTATGTCAGCAATTTGAAAGGAAAGTGTATGGTAATGAACAACGGTGTTAAAAAACATACAGTGCGCGTCATACCATGCATACTGATAAAATGCACTGCATAATCTGTCAATATTCATTATTCATACTTCAAGTTGGCAAACCTTTAACTGAAAACTGGTTAGAACACCCAGAGTATAACAGAATACAAACTATGCGTTATCTCGGTGCCGACCTGTTCTGGAAATAATTTTACAAATTGGAATCTTAGATCTTCTCCTTAGTAACGTCGAGTAAGGACTTGTTTTGGCATATGGGGCTTATTTAAAACATCACCACTTTAAAAGCATTTAGCGTATAGTAATTGAACTGAATCAAATGAGATCATGTAGGCCTTAGTTGTTGCTTGATATGTATTTATTTAACCTTTATCCTGCCTGCTAAATTTCAAAAATAAACTAGCCCATCATTCAATTTGGGCAGTACTCCTTATTATTTGAACAGGCCGATATTGGTCTACACTGGTCGCAAAGGCAGAAGCAATTGCCGGAATCAGGCTAAAGATTAAAAAGTAATGATTTTGTATAGTAAGCTTCCATTCCTTAATGTCTTTATACTAAGTTTCAACATATTATGAATCAAAAATCAGAAATGACGCTTTTGAGCATGAAAATCGTTACTTAGCTCTAAAGCCAGTATTACATCAAACTAAAATAAGTACTGAAAAGAGCATTGAGAAGGTATTCCATCGCGCAGTATTAAAAGTTTTTTCTTATGTACTATTAGGAATATTCAAGTTACATGTATTTGGTGGCAAGTTATTAAGGCTAGAGGCGGCTGACGAGCAGATAATCATCGATGGCATATTAACTCGTGTAAATGGTACTATTCCAGAGTATTATTGGTGGTATTTAACCAGTGTACACGATAACATTGCAGAATATCATTGACGGCGTTTACACATGTAACACGTGTACATGGTAAACCTTACAGAATATTATTGACGGCATATAAGCTTGTGTATATGGTAACCTGTGCAGAACACTACTGACAAGTTATTTCGTGTACAGGGTAACCTGTGCAGAAATTTTTGCTGACATATTAACCAGTGTGCAAAGTGAACATTGCAGAAAATAATTGACAAAATATTAGCGCGTAGCACGCGTACACCATATACACGGTAAACGCTGCATAGTATTACATGTATAGACTACATGCTATCTCGTGTACATGTTTAACATGTAGAATGTCATCATCGGCTTAATTCACTCAGTGCACATTGTAAATATTGCACAATATTATTGACGGAATTTTATGGTAAATATTGCTGAATATTTCTACGCGTACATGGTATACATTGCAGAATATATTGACGGTATTTGCGTCATTTTTTCACGTAACCCGTGCACATGACAAACATTATTTACGGCTCATGTACAAGCTTAAATTAATATTCTGTGCTAGTTATGATGACATTAATTTCTAGACGATTCGAGTATTCTCTGCGACGATTGCATTGAAAACAATACGTCTGAAATCATTTGTACGTTACGTTGTTAGCCATACATATGCATTTTCGTATCATAAAGTTAGTTCATGTAACAGTGCAGATAGAATGAGTAGGTCCATTTACCGCCATTTTAAAACATAAAAGCTGAAAATATGATGAATTTATAATTAGAGTAATAACATATGCAATCAATATTCTGGTATGTTTTAACATGTTTAACATAGTTGACTTCATGTTACCAACAAACAGGACTTTTTTCTAAAAAAGTAAAATACTATATCAGATTAGTTTTTATTTAATTGATATACACTAGTACACTTATCTTACACTCGTTACTTTTAGGGACTTTATGAATATATGCCCTTGTATACATTTACATGAAAAATGAACACAAAGCATATACTCGCATTTGAAATAAAGTGGTAAAACATGTCGCAAAGTTGTTTATAATTATTTCTGCAGGTTCCATCGGTGACAAAAACTACTGGATAAATGGTGCGGTCAGAAAATGAGTTCCGCTGTTTATTCGAAAATGGTCACTTGGAGGTCATCCCTCATAACGGCTACACAAATTTTGAAACAGGTCAACCTGATAATGCAGGTAAAGTAAATTCCGTCTTAAGTTACCAGACACACATTGGGGCCGACTGATAGTACCAGTTTAAACAGTTTGTCTGTTAAGCCAGGTTTATCATTTAAATGACTTTATGTATAAAGTGCTTTATGTCAAGGCAATTTAAAAAGTTGTTTGATACCTGAAATGAATATATATCTGGTATGTTCACACACTTTATTATTATTACTTTTTATGTATTTAATAGAAATATTTCGTGAACAAGTTTACAACTGATTTGTAGTCTTAAACTGTAAGCGTTGTTGTTTTAAAGGCAGATTAATAAAGAAACGATACCTTCAACACATTGTCAGTTTGTTTTTGTAATTGTGTCTATTATTATAACATGTCTTATTCAGAAGTTTTCCCACGTGAGGCTAGGCAAGCATTTTTCAATGTAGAACAGTTTAAAAACTGAATAAAATGATCAGGGGTAAAACGGCGACCACATCTAGAATTGATTATGATTTATTTCTTATGAACACCGATCAAAGTGATAACAATCGGGTTGTTTCATGGTCTTCGTGCATTCATTCGTATTTGGACGTCTGAGCTTTTTCTATATAACATATAGCGAATGTGCCAGGACCGATGAACAGTTCCGGATAAGGCAGGCTTCCATTTAAAGTCCGGCTTTCCTTTAATACTTTTATATCTTTTTTGTTGTAAGTTAAATGAATTTCAAACTTTTTTTCGGGAGCTTTTGAGCATTGCATAGAAATAAGATACAACGGGCACAATGCACTTTGGAACGATCGAAATTGTGATGCTGTACGAAATTTCATTATGTGAAGCAAAGTAAACTGTAATATAAATTACTTATTATTCAAATACATTTTTGCAACATAAATAGGTATCAAAATGTATTTGTAAATTGTTCATGAACATGCGTTAAAATTAAACATTCAATTAGTAGCTGCATTTGCAAACATGCTACTGAATATGCATTTTCTCTCTTTTCAATGGAATGATTTATAACAATGTCATTTTGTTCAAAAGTCAAATTTTTATTATTGTGCCATAGCGTGATACAAATGCGCTGCAAGACCGGATTCGACCAGAGGTCTAGGAATAGCGTTCCGATGATGTACCTAGCGGGTTATCGCGCAGCTTACAAGTTTTCTTCCCATGTTTTGAATCAAGTCCAAAGCGTGACAACTCTAACGCTGAAAGTGTTAAATTCAGACCATAATAATTGAAAAAGATATATGACAGTTTGTAAGATTAAATCAAGGTGGATAATGGGGCAATCAACTCTGAGTTGTATTGTTTATGGTATGCGTAAATGTCATGCTTTTGTATCATTCATTTATTAAATAGGAATAAGAATAATTGATCAAATTTCAAACAAAATGTATAAGCGCTTCTTACTCTCTGTTTGAAACTGTTACTATATAAATTTTGCTGTTTTGTAGAGAGAGATGTCATGTACAAAAGATATTCTTAAATAACGAATGAACTAAATGTTTACAACTTATTGATTACAGGCTCGTCGGACCGCTATTGCAGCATCTAATGATCGACACTATCGACAGTATTCTACTTGTGACATAAAAAGACATACATCTGCAAGTCACTTACATTAGTCAGTAGTTACAAAACGTTGAAAACAAGCAAGACTAAAATAGCATGTTACATACTTAGTGATCTGACTGAACATTTTGTTTTTTCCTTTCAATCAATCATTGATCATAGCATTCGTTTGATTTATTATTCTTGCTCTGTTTAAATGTGTCTTACCTGTTGCTTAAAATCAGAATGATGAAAACAAATATTTCAAAGCAAAATAAATATGTCAGCAATTTTATGCGATTTATTTAACATTGCAAGTTTTCGATATGATTGCAATACTAATTTTCCATAGGATTACTATGACAATGATCAGTAGTGCAAGTGCACCTAGGACTAATTCCAACGACCAGTCACTATCACGTCCCGAACTCTATATAATTACTGTAGTTTTCTAAACACGTGCATGTTTTAGATATGATTTTCTTTTTTGCCTTTTAAGCATTGGTGTTTACGAATAATACTTACTAAATATATGTGTATCTTTAAAAATGTAACTTTTGAATGATTCTTTTATTACAGTAACTTTTCATTCTGTTTAATTCTAACCTTTATAATTGTAATATAAAATATGAAATATCTTCTAAATTTTTGTTTTAGCTGTGTCCTGTGGTTTGTCTCCAGAACTTTTAGCTGTTTTCGGTTATTGTTTGGCTTCCATTCGTTTTCTTTCTGAAATGAGAAATCATTTATTAATCGAGGTTTAAAAATGTTTCAGTGTGGCGGTAATCACTGAAGGAAAATGATCCTTTTATTTAGGAGATATTTCAAGATGTGTTAATTTGATTGAAAATATTGTTTTCGCTTCAAACATGATCCCTACCTTTTATTACAACCTTTTTAAGCACTGACAGTACTCTTTAAAACAGTCTAGATAAATTGTATTTAGGGGACTAAGCTTGTACCGCAGGTTTGTCAATTTCGTATAGGTAAAGTCATTATGTTATGGTTAAAGCCCACACATCTAAGCAAACCATGTTGCACACGATGAATGGTTCACAGGCTAATATAGATAAAAAGTATCATGTCGTAGTATTCCATTTTCACAAACCATTTATCATGGTTCCGAAGTTTCAGCCAATCAGTGACGTTTCGCGACAAATCTTCACGAACCAATCGAAATCGGCCGTTAAAATCGTGTCGACGTTCGTTTCAATATCGACGACGAATTATTAGGAATATCCTTATTTCTTGTGGTACAATATCCAGTTGGAAGAATTGATGTCGGCGTTGTTGTATGAACTATCGGGGCTTTACCACAGACACTACATTTAGACGACATGTCCTGGTATTTTGTAATATAAAATGAATAACTGTAAAATGATCTCTTACTCGGTTATAAACGCTAGAAAATAAAATAAATAAGATTGAGTCACTAGCAATAGAAAATAAAACAGTGCAGAAACAGGATTTGTACAGTGACTATATTTCCTAAAATCACAAGATATTCAACTTCAATTTCAGTTAAAGATACTTAAGTATCTAAGTGTATGCCCTTAATATGATAAAAAAACAATAAGGCCTCTAAATAATCTGAAGTTTACCTTTTCTGCTCCGATTTCTGTGATGTTACAGTTATTCTGTGATATTTTGATAGTACGTCTTTACAAATATAAAGCAGTAAAAGCAAAAAAAAAAAAAAACATGTGTTAAGAAGTAATATCTAAGCCTGATATTTCAAAATACTATAATTGTAACGTTAAACAATTTTCTAATGACCACATTGCTCTAACTCTCAACAATACGTTTTCGCCGAAAAGAGTTCTACGCAATAAAATGAAACATTTTACAGAAAAATAAAGCATTTATATGATATAACCTTTATAATTGCGAAGTCTACTTCATCCTTGGGTAACGGTATAGAGATATTAACAAACGTCTTTGGCAGAAAGCTTGACCCCTCATTTATAAGGCAGTAGCGATGAACAAGGTTTATTTTTCGTGTACTCTTCTCGTCGGGCTTGTATCTGATTTGATCAGATGTCTCTTTACTGTAAATATTCTCATAATTATAGTTCTTACTTAACCAGTTGTTTAGATTGACGTTCTGGTTAAGCAGATTCTTGATAACATAATAATATTATTATAATTATTTTCATCAGTATCATCATCATCATAATCATCATGTTAATTATTATCATTAATAATATTATTATTATTAACATAATTAACGTTATCATAATTAACGTTATAATAATTACTATTTTTCATTCTTATCTAGACCTTTTAATACATTAAATAAATACAAATGTATGGGTTTTTATTTCTAACTAACTGTTACATACAAAAAATTGACAATCGTATGAAATAATTGTGGCTGTAATGAACTGCCCTATTGACATTCTCTTTGGTTCTACATGTAAAGACGTAATATAAAGGTCAGTGGAAGAGTTATATTAACCTGCAATAAAGTAAAGAGACAACATTGTATTTAAATACATTTCTTAATGAATTTAAAGACCAGACACAGAACGAAATTAAACATGAATGAGTTCGTACCTTACAAGTATGGATACATAAATCTAAATTCCTTTAACCAAACTACATTCTGTTTAGTGTTTAGAAATATATTCATAGCAAAATACTTTTGAAAATATATTGCACATTGTATTTTATCTTTCAACAGAACATGCTTCATACATTATGACAACACCACTATTGAGTCAACTTTGGTCCTAATATTTTCTTTCTATACCGAGTAGTTCATGCTGTAATTAAACGCTACAACAGAAACTTCCAGCTACATATTTTTCAACAATGTAATAAGGCAAAAACAATCGCGTTCGAGAATTCTTAATTGCTAATCATGAAATCGCTAAAAATAGATTGCGCGGAAATCATCCAGTCTATGATAAGAAAACCTAATCTGCCTGTATAATCACTTGGAATTTCAGCTTCACTGGGATCATCCACTCAAACACATTATTGTCCATGTTCACATCCTTGTTTGCCTGGTCGGTTACCAAAGCAATAAGAAAAACAGTGTTATTAGAGGTTTTTTTCAAATGTTTCGAAATTTAGCAGAACTTCATAGATTTTATTTCATTTGTTTAGAATTGTAAGTAAAAATAAGGTTTTCTAAGATCTCCTAGACAAGCCAGATCTCAGTTTAGAAAGAATTATATCATTACTTGGCTTTTATATTGTTTGTCTTAATTTATAAACATTGACAATTTTTACATGTCATTAATAAAACACACATTTTGTAGTAGACTGAGTACATATAAAGTGATGTTTATCAACAAAATGTTAATGATGAGCATACTAATTTAAGGCCTTCATATGTTGCTTCTTTTTTAAATTATTTAATTTGAAAACAAAATATCTAGTCAATTAACCACTAAGTGATTATCTCCCATAGCTGTCATTACAAATACCACGTGAGTATGAAATAACATGACGATGAAAAGAAATTCAAGTATTACTTTCTTATCTTCGATTTTATTTTTTGATGTTACCACCCGCTGAAGCAATAAATCTTTAAGAAGTAGTCAAAACACTTTCAACCTCAAATGATGAAATAAACAGTAAGGTAAAATAATAAACCTTGGTCAAAATTCGATCTTTTGAATTTAGATATATTCCTTTATATTTTACTGAATTGCAAGAGTGTTTAGAAATATGTTTGTAATTAATCCTATTCTATAACAAAATGTTCTATCCGTAATATTTTTGTCATATTGCAGACACACTTATTCTTTTTTTTTCCAAAGGATTTAAGAATACGTATGTAGAAAAAAAAGAAGAAAAAAAAAGAAATCATTCGATGCAATTCCTATGTTTTCTGCCATGATAAAATTACTATATCCATGATTTAAAAACATTTGGTAGTTAAGACAAAGGTACATAGATTCTATCCTAGTCAGTGATTCTTGTTTTCATTTTTAGAATTAAGTTTATGTTCATAGGAAAAAGTAATCATTCGATGCACTTTCTAAATCTTCTGTCATGAGAAAGATACTTTATCTATTGTTTCAAAGCAACTGTTTTTGGATCAAGCAAATGTCTATATATTCTGTAGAAGTCTGTCATTTCTTTATAAAAGGAAGTAAGAACATGTACATAAAAATTAAAGAATAAGGTAATCATTCGTAGCACTAGAAGGAATATTAATATTATTCTGACATTCTGACATATAATCTTAACACTTCAGACATTGACGACATTTCTTCAAAATTAGGAAGACCATTTCGATATCATATTATACAGGTATAAAAACATAGACTTTTACCTTGTAATAATTAGATAAGGAATCTGATGTCGACGTATCAATATTTAGAAACGAGTTCTTTGTTTTTAGAGATTGTACACAGACAAATACGCCAGCACGTGAAAAGTAGTTTTTGTAGATGATCTGCTTTCGTCTTTCATTGTTACAATAAGACTAATTCACGCTATATAACAGTTCGTACATTTTTTTGATTGCTATAGAATATTATTAGGTGGAAAGGACAGCCAGTGTTGCTAACAAACTGCATGTATCAACTAAAACCTTAATAGGAAATATGCAGAATTTTGCCAACACCGTTAAAGGAAAACTGTGGCTTCTGTCTGATGCTATTTCTGTGCAGGTAATTATCAAAACAGATGCTACTTTAATTGAATCATTTAAAAAATGTTTTCGTCTTTAGATAAAGATTCGGATATGATCTAGTAATTTGTGTATACAACTAGTAGTTGTGACCTGATATGGATAAATCGTAATCTGTTTTTGAAAGTTAGAATGCTCAATTTATCTACAGACAGATTCTTGCAATGCGTTATTTATGCATGAGTTATACAAAAACCCCATTACAGATAATACTGAATTTTACCAACAACCTTATTTGTTGAATGTTCATTTAGGAATTATTGATTGTATCTACCTTGTCTAGAATAAACTTCATCCTCCTTTAGCACTCACCTGAATTTAGCAGTCACCTGTCTTATTCAGGTAGATTCTATCACTGCTTTGCCTGACTGCTTAACACAGCTTTGACTGTAGTTCGTGTTTAATTATTTAATGATATTCTATAACAGAATGCGAAGTTGCTTGAACTGGCATTGAAAGGTATCTGAGATGGAAAAAGGGACAAAAGAGTTGCAGCATAGGTAATATAATCTGAAAAGTAGTTCATCGTGTATGAACATGTTAATTCACCTTAAATTATAGGCTATGTAGAATATGATTAAAGCTTTGTCTGTTAAGAGAAACATTATCACCATTTAACGAAAAGTATTAGCGATATAATACAATGCACATTTTAAACTCCTTTTACCTATCCAGTATAACAGTAAGTAGATTGCACAAAAAGTCTTGGTTGCTACTCCCTTGGCTCTTTAGTGTTTAAGAGAGGCTGATACCATAAACAGTGGGCTACAATTGAGCTATCATTCCTGTGGTAACATTAAACGTCAAAGTTTAACAAATATTAAGTGAACGTGCGCAGGCAGAATCCAATGTGCATCAGATATATCAAAATTCTGACAATGCAATCTTAGAAGATATTATTTTTTCGATATACGTTAAAAGTTTCTTGAAACAACCGGATTGGAAGTTTTAAACATGTAGATTTACGTGTAGTGAGCAATTTGTTAAAATGTTTAGGAGGTAGGAAGAGTACATATTTAAGTATTGAACTCTCAATGTGTCTAATGATTAATTAAGATTGTATAAAATGGTTCAATTTACGTTTAAAATGTTGATTTAGACAATATTTTATTAATCACAATTTATGTACAACATGTACATATATCGAAAAGGCATTCAGGATTGAGTTTGAAATGTTGTTTCAGCTACATACAAATGCACACGTCCATACACAGAAATATTGAACTCTGTAAACGTATCAGGAAAAACTACATGCCGAAAGAAGAACGCTTACGTGAGCAGCAGCTACAAGACTTAACTGAGAGTGCACAAGAGGAGCTGCTTGAAGAGAACCAAATAATGCACGGAAATTTGAGGAAACTCAAGAGAAACACGTCAATAATATTGGATACAGAGGAGGGAGAGCTGTCAGCTGATGTGGATGACTTAACAACTGATATTGACAACCTGGCAGGCCGGGATGAAGAAGAAAGGGTCAAACAAGATACAAAATATAATGTTATATCGGTCAAACATTCTGCGGTCGGTGAAGGCTCGTTTGGAGAGGACTCTAGGAGAATCATACAACATGAAGGTATCCTGTTAAAATAAACATTACGAACTTAGTAGATCCACTGGCACTAAACCAGAAAGAAAGAAAATCACTGTACATGGTATATTCTACTCCTATATATACCTACCCCTATATATACTATAAGAAACATGGTCATCAACGGGAAAATATACTGACATTTTAAATCTCTTATTATTCATCTAAAGCCTGCACTTCAATAAATGAGTACTATGCATATCGAATAACTGGTAAATTATCATCTATCATAAACCAATCACATTGTCTCGTTTTTTCGCATGTCCACTTTTGAGATTATTGTTTGTTTACATTTCGCCTATCATGTGCACACTGCTGTTACGTCTTAGGCATAAAGATATGCGGTGTGTCACTCCGATTTTAAATATTGAAACAATGTGACTTGTTCATGATTGAAGATAAATTGCCACTTGTTTTATATGCATAGTACCCATTTACCGAATTGTGTCGTTTAGGTGCAAAGTGCGCGATTGAAATGGGTTAATATATTTTGTTGTTCATGATCATGGTTTAAAAAGTGTACCTAGGGACGGGGTATAACAAGTACACTGTACGCTCTTTATCTCCTAAACCCTTTGAAGGATTTTAATGAAACTTGGGTTAAATGATCATCTCATCAAGACGGTGTGCAGAACTTATAAGCCAGCCAGGTCGGCTCAAGGTCAAGATCACAACTCAAGGTCAAAGATTTGAGCCTTCCATTTCGTGTCCGCTCTTTATCTCTCAAACCCATTGCAGAATAATCATGAAACTAGGGCCAAATGATCACCTCATCAGGCTAATGTGCACAACTTATGAGTCAGTTATGTCAACTCAAGGTCAAGGTCACAACTCAAGGTAAAAGTTTGAGCATTCCTATTCGTGTCCGCTCTGATTCTCCTAAACCCATTGAAGGATAATCATGAAACTTAGAATAAATGATCACCTCATCAAGACAATGTGCAGAACCCAGAAGTCAGCCATGTTGGCTCAAGGTCAAGGTCACAACACGAGGTAAAATGTTTGAGCCTTCCATTTTGTGTCCGCTCTGTATCTCCTAAACCTCTTAAAAGATAATCATGAAACTTGGGTCAAATGATCACCTTATTAAGACTATGAGCAGAATCTATAGGTCAGTCATGTCATCTCAAAGTCAAGGTCACATCTTAAAGTCAAAGGTTTGAACCTTCCGTTTCGTGTCCGATCTGTATCTCCCAAACCCCTTGAAGGATAATTATGAAACTTGGATCAAATGATCACCTCATCAAGACAATTTGCAAAATCCATGAGTCAGCCATGGTGGCTCAAGGTCAAGGTCACAATCAGGGCCAAAGTTTTGAGCCACTATCCATAATAGCGGCGGGGGATGTAGCTGTCTTTCAGACTGCCTTTTTATATGAAGCACTTCATCGTTCAAGAATGTGTAAAACCGGATTCAAAAGTACATTTTCGGCAATAATGTACGTATGTCCTTGTATATTGAAAACGGTAAAAAACAGGTTGTATCTGACTTTTATAAGTCAATCTAATTATATTTCTATAGATATAAAAAGTAATAAAATAATTTGCATTTTCTATTTCTAAACAAATTGGAAAAAAGTTATCAATGAAAGCATACTGGTGTCGACACTACAACCAAGGACTGCGATGACAGGTGGAATACGAGAAACGGCAATCGGAAAGCGAAGTCATCCTAACGTATTTCATACGTTCCGATACGAATCAGTGAGCATCATATTTATTTGATATATCATAAAGTAACAAATAAATAAAGAAATGGTTCAATATATATCAGTTTAAGAAAATGATTTAGGTATAAAGTCTGTGAGTCAGTTCAATACTTTCTCAAAAGGGTTATACCTATTGCTGTGCCTCGAAGAATTATTCTTATTATTATTCTTATGATTATTATTCTTCTTCTTCTTCTTATTATTATTATTATCATTATTATTATATTTATTGCTAGAGGTATGGATCTGTTGAGTCTTTACTGTTAATGTTACAGATGGAGTGTTTAAAGAAGTTGTTTTATGATTCTGATAATCCCAATGTGTCATTTCGTGCAACCCGTGTTAAAGACCGAATGTACAGACGTAACACAGGGGCCCTTGTTAGGCTAAAGACGGTGGTGCTAACAGGTACTGTTTCGAAGTCTTACTAAAAAGATTTTAAGGGTATATGATCAGAATATTTCTAATACTAAAAATAGTTCATACTGTCCATGTTTAAAGAACATAAACGTCTGAGACATATGGGACAAAAACAGAAAGAAAAAAACAACAAAACATTTTACTTTTATTGGATTCTCAAGTCTTCTGTCAGTATAATACTTGGTTATATACGTATTACAGAAACATAAATGTCACTTACAAATCTCTTTCAGTTCAATAATTTTATGAAAGAGAAAACGTATTTAATCTACAAACAATTATACAGTTAAGAGTTAAAAAATATTTTACTGTTAAGACACACAAATATGTTACAATATGGTAAAGAAACAGTTGGTTTCATCGTGCATCTACAGTAAGATATGAATTTAGAAAATAAGCTATAAAATGGTGAATTCTGACATATTTGTTCTTCTTTTTTGATACTTTCTACGTGAAATAAATGTTGAAAAATCTATTTTTGATTGTAACTTACTTTATTATACAATGTATATGTAACAGTTAACAAAGCAGACCATATGTACTACAACAGATATTTGAAATACCTACCCTACGCTATTGTTTACCTTCCATCAGATTATTAATAAGGAAAATTCCAGCCACTGCTTTGAAGAATAAGTATTTATTATCGGGATAAAGTGTGCTTGAAAAAATATTGATATAAATAGTTTTCAAAAACGGATATCTTAAATAAATGTCACGCATATCCTCAACTGTTCTTATCATTGCATTGAATAATATGAGCCGCACCATGAGAAAACCAACATAGTGGGTTTGCGAATGCGCAGGCTGGTCTGGATCCATGCTGGTCGCAAACCCACTATGTTGGTTTTCTCATGGCATGGCTCATATATAAGGGAATGCTTATAATAGGTTTAAGATGATATTAAATGCAAATGTATGTCACTATACTATCCAACACATTTAGAATAACTTGCATCAACTTAAGTTTGTCCGTTTTTTGAAATGTTATTAATTTATTTAGCAGCGGTCAACTTTCAAAGCATTATTTTTTTTAAAGGATTTTGACGAAGTAATTGGAACGCAATGGTCAATTTTGTTTTGAATACATTTACCCACCGGGTGATTTAATTATGATTTATAATAAAAGAAAACTCGTTTTGATTGAGTCTGTTCGTGAGAGGCAATGAAATTTGCAACACCCCTCACGCCCTCCCCTCCTCCCATAGGCTGTTATAATGTGCAGAATACTGTTATAGTAAAGCAAATTCAAACACAGGGAGAGCTTTTACAGCCGACACATGGCACGCACTAAAATCTGCTGTTGTAATAGTTAATTAAAATTGTTATCAGATCTTTTAAAAGCAAACACCGCAACCAAGCAAAATAATAGCAGATTGTTTTTGTGTTTATAATTTATTATTATTTATGATAGTAAAAAATGAATGATAATTAATACTGATACACGTCCATCTTTTATGTTCAGACGGTCTCGAAAATGTAGAAAGTCTGCGAGAAGTACATGCACAACTGCGATACATTGATACACAACTAGAGAGGGTCATCGTTTGTTTGTCCGATATGAAAACGGCAATGGAAGTCATCTTGGAAACACTATCTACAGATCATTCAATGCTGAATGTTTCCCTTTTCAGCTTCATAGAATAAAACTACAGTTTAGGCTTGGTAAGACCGTATGCCCTATCTGTCAAGACTGAGGAAATAATTGAGAGCGGTATCGTTTTGCTATTTTGATAAAACCACTTTTAAGGTGGTGGACACACCATGCCACTCAGTAATTGCCATGTTATTTTAGGTCGTAACTATGATTTAACAGTGTTAAAATACGAAAAGCAACACGTCCCACTAAATAACTTTGGAGTTAAGATACATTTTTCTGCACGCTTCATTATCTAATGATAAGTAAAGTAGGGTTACCACCGTTGTATCATATCGATTCGGAAGTGCCTTTCATATAATGTAGAAAATCAAATTTGGTAATATTCTTTCTGGGCGCTTGTATAGTGTCAAAAATATGTCAAGGTGACGTTAATATTTTCGTGTATAAATGAAAAAGTTCCATACCAGAATATTAGTTGCATACGCGTTTAATTGAACCTTGCACCTGAGATAATAGCAGAAATCTAAAAGGATGATCGCGCGGATTACTTCAAGTCATATCAAATAATCTTGAATAAATAAAAGTGTATTTTCTTCTTATATGTTAAAAAAAAACCAGCCGAATCGCCTTATAGATACCATCCTTTGCAGCATAGTTTTATAATTTGAAAAATAGTTTGAATAAATTATAAACGATGTTAAACGTTTACTATTTGATAAAATAAAGCAGAATTTGGCGAATCTCCAGAAATTTACATGAATATCATATTCATTTAATTTCATGAAAACCTTTTCTTTCAATATCAAATTTTGTCCTAATTCACCTAACTGTAATAGTCCCATGTCCTACATGTTTTCATTATTACTATATTTTTTCTAAAAGCATTGGTCTTACTGAATTTTATTTGATAATACTCTATTAGTATAAGGTTTGTTTTCTTATTGTTATAAATTATTGCTGCAAATGCTTCAAAACATAATAGCAGACTCATTTTGATTATGTTCGTGAAAGGTAATGGATAACACTCACACAATGTAAGCATCGACATATTGATAAATGGATCTCTATGACGCATTAAGATCTGATGGACTGCTTGAGTCCAAGGGAACAGAAAATAAAACAGTACTTATTCATAATCAATTTTAGTAAAGGGGCGAGGCTTACATCATCAAGTGAAGCATGCGCAAGTTCATTATTCAAATGGAATAAGAGCAGCACTGATTAAACTTCTTGAGTTTATGATGGTCTGAATTTAGTAACGGGGAGAAGCTTGCATCATCGACTAAAGCATTCAACAAGCTCATTGTACATGTTCAAATGGAATAAGAGCAGCACTGATTAAACTTCTTGAGTTTATGATGGTCTGAATTTAGTAACGGGGAGAAGCTTGCATCATCAACTAAAGCATGCACAAGCTCATTGTACATGTTCCAATGGAATAAGAGCAGCACTGATTAAACTTCTTGAGTTTATGATGGTCTAAATTTAGTAACGGGGAGAAGCTTGCATCATCAACTAAAGCATGCACAAGCTCATTGTACATGTTCCAATGGAATAAGAGCAGCACTGATTAAACTTCTTGAGTTTATGATGGTCTGAATTTAGTAACGGGGAGAAGCTTGCATCATCAACTAAAGCATGCACAAGCTCATTGTACATGTTCCAATGGAATAAGAGCAGCACTGATTAAACTTCTTGAGTTTATGATGGTCTGAATTTAGTAATGGGGAGAAGCTTGCATCATCAACTAAAGCATGCACAAGCTCATTGTACATGTTCCAATGGAATAAGAGCAGCACTGATTAAACTTCTTGAGTTTATGATGGTCTGAATTTAGTAACGGGGAGAAGCTTGCATCATCAACTAAAGCATGCACAAGCTCATTGTACATGTTCCAATGGAATAAGAGCAGCACTGATTAAACTTCTTGAGTTTATGATGGTCTGAATTTAGTAATGGGGAGAAGCTTGCATCATCAACTAAAGCATGCACAAGCTCATTGTACATGTTCAAATGGAATAGGAGCAGCACTGATTAAACTTCTAGAGTTAATATTGGTCTAAAATTAGTAACGGAGCGAAGCTTATATCATCATCAGAAGCGTGCACAAGTTCATTGTTCAAATGGAATAAGAGCAGTACTGATTGAACTTATAGAGTTTATGATGGTCGGAAAACTAGATATATTTCCTTTAAAAGCATTCTTTCATATTTTCAGGAATGGTATTGGTTTGAAAGCTTATGCACGAATTATAGAAATGAAAGCGATTTACAGATGAAACAATTGTATGACTTTCTGAAGTATCCAATCAATAAAATGTCTTTCGAAGAGCGCCTAGCGCGCAAACAGCGACTTTTCACAAATATTGAAGAAGAAATAAGGAACGATCTTCCCAAAGAAAGTGATTAGGACAACGAAGCCTGCATGTTGTCATTGTTGTTATAGACTGAAACACGTGTTTACATTATTTTCTGGAATTAACTTGCCATGTTTTAAAATACTTCATATGTACAACAGTATATAGATTTATCCTGTATATATCCATTTTTAGATTTAGATCTATTCATATATATATTTCAAAAAATTATAGCTGTTCCACTATCACAATCAGACTGGAGTTTTCGATCTTCCTAAAGGTTGAATTTGAAGACACCCAATTCAAATTCATTTTCTGTATATTAAGCAGATTTCCAATATTGCTATTTTTATTTCCACCAATCTACTTTTATTTGAACCAATCAGTCGAATCGTTTCAACTAGCGTTTGGCTAAAACGGACTGGACTCAGATTTTGTCTAAACTAATTTTGCTTTAGAATAAAAGTTTCGTCATATTATGAGTTAAATTTTATTTCTAATCTATCTTTAAAAAATGTGAAACGAAGAAAAAAATCACGCCCGAATTGGGAATCGAACCCGGGCCGCTGCGGCAATAAATATTTTCCTGACTACTTGACCACTACACCACAGAAGAACATGGTTGAATATAAAGCTTTATAGTTAAAGACCCACCACGACCTAGTGACCTACTTTTTCCTCCCACATGAACTTGGTGCAAATCATTTTGATAATACTGGTATAATGCAGCTATTCTACAAGATGACAGGTGGACAATTTAAGCCCTCTTTGAATTAATGTGTCGTCACAACTTCATCTGCAAACTTACTCAGTCATTCTCTTCTCAGTATAGTTTTATAAACATAGAATAATAACTATCTTACAGTGTAGGAACTAGTGTGGTGTAAACTCACCTTAATACACCAAGTACTGTGCATACTACTACATGTACATTAATTAATAATATATTTAGACAATAAACACATTGTCTTGACCTTATATATGTCACTGTCAGTTTGTAACTAGATACTTGTTATTTCCCATTTTCTTCACAATGCAAAGCATGTATAATTACCATCATGGAAATACAAAAGAATGCAGTTGTTTTGTGGTGGTCTTTAAAGACCCACCACCACCTAGTGACCTACTTTTTCCTCCCACATGAACTTCATGCAAATCATTCTGATAATACTGGTATAATACAGCTATTCGACAAGATGACAGAGACAAAATTTAGGCCCTCCCTGAATTAATGTGTTTTCACAACTTTAGTCTGTAAACTTATTCAGTCATTCCCTTTAGAAATGCAGAAAAATAAATATCTAACATTGTAGATACTAATTGTGATTTAAACTCACCTTAATACATGAAGTACTGTGCATATTATTACATTAGTTTAACAATATATTGAGACAATAAACACATTGCCTTGGTCTTATCTTTGAAAATTTTAATACAGTAATGTTGATTTTTATATTATTCCTTAGGCGAAATATGTTTATTTAATTTAAACCTATGCTAAAATAATGCTGTCTTGGTTGGGCAACCAGTACAGGAAAATCAAATTTTAAAAATACTTCCTGTGAAAATCTAATATGTATAAAGAACTCGTTGAACATCAATAATGTAATCTGTTGTTTAAGTGTCGAACAAATTCATTAGTTGATCAAAATCTGATTAACCACCTTAAAAGACATATTTCAATTCTAAGCTCTGGATTTATGGGGCCAATCAGAACCATTTGATGAAACTTGAGATAGGTCTATACAAGGCTGCTACAAAACAAGTTTGGTAAAGTTCCATCTAAATTATGTAAATATTCTTCTAATTTAGCTATGATGTCCCCTTACACTGGTCATGCAGAACCATTTGAATACGCCCCATGTGGTTCTGGAACAACATATAATGAAAGAAATTGGAGTCACTGTCTTATACTTGCTTTATCACAGGATGCGACTAATAGGATCTGAATACTTGGTTTTGCTGTATCACTATGATTCCAGCAGGTATACAAGTTTTGATTTTTTATTTTGATAGAAAGAAGGGTGAAAGAAAAATTTACATTCCTGTTTGGTGACACATAACCTGTACCGTATTGGTGCACCGTAAATAAAAAATCAAACTATTTAGATACGATTGAGGGAAGGCCATATATATTCGCTACAGGACATGTTTTTTAATGATCCATCGAGCAGTTTATGAGAAGAAGTCGTTTATACTATGTTGGTTTTCTCATGGCATGGCTCATATATAAGGGAATGCTTATAATAGGTTTAAGAAGATATTAAATGCAAATGTATGTCACTATACTATCCAACACATTTAGAATAACTTGCATCAACTTAAGTTTGTCCGTTTTTTGAAATGTTATTAATTTATTTAGCAGCGGTCAACTTTCAAAGCATTATTTTTTTTAAAGGATTTTGACGAAGTAATTGGAACGCAATGGTCAATTTTGTTTTGAATACATTTACCCACCGGGTGATTTAATTATGATTTATAATAAAAGAAAACTCGTTTTGATTGAGTCTGTTCGTGAGAGGCAATGAAATTTGCAACACCCCTCACGCCCTCCCCTCCTCCCATAGGCTGTTATAATGTGCAGAATACTGTTATAGTAAAGCAAATTCAAACACAGGGAGAGCTTTTACAGCCGACACATGGCACGCACTAAAATCTGCTGTTGTAATAGTTAATTAAAATTGTTATCAGATCTTTTAAAAGCAAACACCGCAACCAAGCAAAATAATAGCAGATTGTTTTTGTGTTTATAATTTATTATTATTTATGATAGTAAAAAATGAATGATAATTAATACTGATACACGTCCATCTTTTATGTTCAGACGGTCTCGAAAATGTAGAAAGTCTGCGAGAAGTACATGCACAACTGCGATACATTGATACACAACTAGAGAGGGTCATCGCTTGTTTGTCCGATATGAAAACGGCAATGGAAGTCATCTTGGAAACACTATCTACAGATCATTCAATGCTGAATGTTTCCCTTTTCAGCTTCATAGAATAAAAACTACAGTTTAGGCTTGGTAAGACCGTATGCCCTATCTGTCAAGACTGAGGAAATAATTGAAAGCGGTATCGTTTTGCTATTTTGATAAAACCACTTTTAAGGTGGTGGACACACCATGCCACTCAGTAATTGCCATGTTATTTTAGGTCGTAACTATGATTTAACAGTGTTAAAATACGAAAAGCAACACGTCCCACTAAATAACTTTGGAGTTAAGATACATTTTTCTGCACGCTTCATTATCTAATGATAAGTAAAGTAGGGTTACCACCGTTGTATCATATCGATTCGGAAGTGCCTTTCATATAATGTAGAAAATCAAATTTGGTAATATTCTTTCTGGGCGCTTGTATAGTGTCAAAAATATGTCAAGGTGACGTTAATATTTTCGTGTATAAATGAAAAAGTTCCATACCAGAATATTAGTTGCATACGCGTTTAATTGAACCTTGCACCTGAGATAATAGCAGAAATCTAAAAGGATGATCGCGCGGATTACTTCAAGTCATATCAAATAATCTTGAATAAATAAAAGTGTATTTTCTTCTTATATGTTAAAAAAAAACCAGCCGAATCGCCTTATAGATACCATCCTTTGCAGCATAGTTTTATAATTTGTAAAATAGTTTGAATAAATTATAAACGATGTTAAACGTTTACTATTTGATAAAATAAAGCAGAATTTGGCGAATCTCCAGAAATTTACATGAATATCATATTCATTTAATTTCATGAAAACCTTTTCTTTCAATATCAAATTTTGTCCTAATTCACCTAACTGTAATAGTCCCATGTCCTACATGTTTTCATTATTACTATATTTTTTCTAAAAGCATTGGTCTTACTGAATTTTATTTGATAATACTCTATTAGTATAAGGTTTGTTTTCTTATTGTTATAAATTATTGCTGCAAATGCTTCAAAACATAATAGCAGACTCATTTTGATTATGTTCGTGAAAGGTAATGGATAACACTCACACAATGTAAGCATCGACTTATTGATAAATGGATCTCTATGACGCATTAAGATCTGATGGACTGCATGAGTCCAAGGGAACAGAAAGTAAAACAGTACTTATTCATAATCAATTTTAGTAAAGGGGCGAGGCTTACATCATCAAGTGAAGCATGCGCAAGTTCATTATTCAAATGGAATAAGAGCAGCACTGATTAAACTTCTTGAGTTTATGATGGTCTAAATTTAGTAACGGGGAGAAGCTTGCATCATCAACTAAAGCATTCAACAAGCTCATTGTACATGTTCCAATGGAATAAGAGCAGCACTGATTAAGCTTCTTGAGTTTATGATGGTCTGAATTTAGTAACGGGGAGAAGCTTGCATCATCAACTAAAGCATGCACAAGCTCATTGTACATGTTCCAATGGAATAAGAGCAGCACTGATTAAACTTCTTGAGTTTATGATGGTCTAAATTTAGTAACGGGGAGAAGCTTGCATCATCAACTAAAGCATGCACAAGCTCATTGTACATGTTCCAATGGAATAAGAGCAGCACTGATTAAACTTCTTGAGTTTATGATGGTCTGAATTTAGTAATGGGGAGAAGCTTGCATCATCAACTAAAGCATGCACAAGCTCATTGTACATGTTCCAATGGAATAAGAGCAGCACTGATTAAACGTCTTGAGTTTATGATGGTCTGAATTTAGTAATGGGGAGAAGCTTGCATCATCAACTAAAGCATGCACAAGCTCATTGTACATGTTCAAATGGAATAGGAGCAGCACTGATTAAACTTCTAGAGTTAATATTGGTCTAAAATTAGTAACGGAGCGAAGCTTATATCATCATCAGAAGCGTGCACAAGTTCATTGTTCAAATGGAATAAGAGCAGTACTGATTGAACTTATAGAGTTTATGATGGTCGGAAAACTAGATATATTTCCTTTAAAAGCATTCTTTCATATTTTCAGGAATGGTATTGGTTTGAAAGCTTATGCACGAATTATAGAAATGAAAGCGATTTACAGATGAAACAATTGCATGACTTTCTGAAGTATCCAATCAATAAAATGTCTTTCGAAGAGCGCCTAGCGCGCAAACAGCGACTTTTCACAAATATTGAAGAAGAAATAAGGAATGATCTTCCCAAAGAAAGTGATTAGGACAACGAAGCCTGCATGTTGTCATTGTTGTTATAGACTGAAACACTTGTTTACATTATTTTCTGGAATTAACTTGCCATGTTTTAAAATACTTCATATGTACAACAGTATATAGATTTATCCTGTATATATCCATTTTTAGATTTAGATCTATCCATATATATATTTCAAAAAAATATAGCTGTTCCACTATCACAATCAGACTGGAGTTTTCGATCTTCCTAAAGGTTGAATTTGAAGACACCCAATTCAAATTCATTTTCTGTATATTAAGCAGATTTCCAATATTGCTATTTTTATTTCCACCAATCTATTTTTATTTGAACCAATCAGTCGAATCGTTTCAACTAGCGTTTGGCTAAAACGGACTGGACTCAGATTTTGTCTAAACTAATTTTGCTTTAGAATAAAAGTTTCGTCATATTATGAGTTAAATTTTATTTCTAATCTATCTTTAAAAAATGTGAAACGAAGAAAAAAATCACGCCCGAATTGGGAATCGAACCCGGGCCGCTGCGGCAATAAATATTTTCCTGACTACTTGACCACTACACCACAGAAGAACATGGTTGAATATAAAGCTTTATAGTTAAAGACCCACCACGACCTAGTGACCTACTTTTTCCTCCCACATGAACTTGGTGCAAATCATTTTGATAATACTGGTATAATGCAGCTATTCTACAAGATGACAGGTGGACAATTTAAGCCCTCTTTGAATTAATGTGTCGTCACAACTTCATCTGCAAACTTACTCAGTCATTCTCTTCTCAGTATAGTTTTATAAACATAGAATAATAACTATCTTACAGTGTAGGAACTAGTGTGGTGTAAACTCACCTTAATACACCAAGTACTGTGCATACTACTACATGTACATTAATTAATAATATATTTAGACAATAAACACATTGTCTTGACCTTATATATGTCACTGTCAGTTTGTAACTAGATACTTGTTATTTCCCATTTTCTTCACAATGCAAAGCATGTATAATTACCATCATGGAAATACAAAAGAATGCAGTTGTTTTGTGGTGGTCTTTAAAGACCCACCACCACCTAGTGACCTACTTTTTCCTCCCACATGAACTTCATGCAAATCATTCTGATAATACTGGTATAATACAGCTATTCGACAAGATGACAGAGACAAAATTTAGGCCCTCCCTGAATTAATGTGTTTTCACAACTTTAGTCTGTAAACTTATTCAGTCATTCCCTTTAGAAATGCAGAAAAATAAATATCTAACATTGTAGATACTAATTGTGATTTAAACTCACCTTAATACATGAAGTACTGTGCATATTATTACATTAGTTTAACAATATATTGAGACAATAAACACATTGCCTTGGTCTTATATATGACACTGTCAGTTTGTAACTAGATACTTGTCATTTCTCTTTTTTATCATGCAAACCATGTATAAATACAAAAGTTATTTTGTGGTGCAACTTTAAGGCAGTTTACCTCCGGTATCCCTTTCTAACGCTTTTCAGTTTTAAATGGAAAACGAAGAAAAACAACTAATTCTCGTGCGCTTACTTGTTAGAATTATAAAGCCGTACGTGATAATCACATACCGAAAACTGGAATTTCAGGTTAAATTTAGATTTTTCTAAACTTCTACTTTCACTTTCAAAATGTTGAAAACATGGCTCTGATTGGCGAAGGTGTGTCTCAATAGCCTGTCCTCAGGTCCAAGGTAAAATATGTACTTGTCAATGCAAATCTTTGAAAATTTTAATGCAGTAATGTTGATTTTTATATTATTCCTTAGGCGAAATATGTTTATTTAATTTAAACCTATGCTAAAATAACGCTGTCTTGGTTGGGCAACCAGTACAGGAAAATCAAATTTTAAAAATACTTCCTGTGAAAATCTAATATGTATAAAGAACTCGTTGAACATCAATAATGTAATCTGTTGTTTAAGTGTCGAACAAATTCATTAGTTGATCAAAATCTGATTAACCACCTTAAAAGACATATTTCAATTCTAAGCTCTGGATTTATGGGGCCAATCAGAACCATTTGATGAAACTTGAGATAGGTCTATACAAGGCTGCTACAAAACAAGTTTGGTAAAGTTCCATCTAAATTATGTAAATATTCTTCTAATTTAGCTATGATGCCGAACCATTTAGCAGAACCATTTGAATACGCCCCATGTGGTTCTGGAACAACATATAATGAAAGAAATTGGAGTCACTGTCTTATACTTGCTTTATCACAGGATGCGACTAATAGGATCTGAATACTTGGTTTTGCTGTATCACTATGATTCCAGCAGGTATACAAGTTTTGATTTTTTATTTTTATAGAAAGAAGGGTGAAAGAAAAATTTACATTCCTGTTTGGTGACACATAACCTGTACCGTATTGGTGCACCGTAAATAAAAAATCAAACTATTTAGATACGATTGAGGGAAGGCCATATATATTCGCTACAGGACATGTTTTTTAATGATCCATCGAGCAGTTTATGAGAAGAAGTCGTTTATACTTTTTGTTTTTGGCTATAACCAAGCAAAACCATTTGAACAGACTTGAGAGAAAATTGTACAAGAATGCTATAGGCCAAGTTTTGTGAAGATCTATCGACTGGTACATGAGAAGAAGCTATTTTTATCTTTGGCGGCCCCTAAAATGGGCCAAGTAAAACTATTTGAACAAACTTGTGAGAGGTTTATACATGCTACAGACCCAGTTTGGCGAATATCCAACAATTGGCCAAGGAGAAGTCATTTAAAAATTGTTTTTCTTTTTGAAACCTCTTATGGTCCTTAAGAGGGACTAAGCAAAACCATTAGCCAAAGTAAAGGAGAACTATTCAGTGATGCAAAAACCAAGTTTTGTGAAGACCTATAACGCAGTTCATGAGAAGAAGACATTTAAATTATTTATATACTTTTATCTATGATGGCCTTTAAAAGACACCAAAAAACAAACATTTGAATGAACTTCAGAGAAAACGAAATAACGACGTTATAAAGACCAAATTTGGTGAACAGCCATCATTTGGGTTATGGGAAAAAGTCATTATTTTCCTAGTTCTGTTGAAATCCAAACCGAGACAGGAACTTTTAGATACTAAGTCTTGATGCTACAGATAATCCATTACATGATTCATGAGAAGAGGGCGTTTTACTATTTTAGCTCTGTCGGCACCTAAAAGAGGTCAACATAAAAAGAAACATAAAAACATAACATTAAACTAGAAACAGATCAAGGCCAGGATGCTACCTACAGTTTTGTGTAATGATTAAGATTCTCTGTACTGCTCCACTGCACAGTTATTTTCAATATCCATGTCGGCTGGATACAAAATGTACGGTCATTCACACAATAGCCGGATGTTTACGTAATGTAACGGAGAAAACATCTACATGTAAACAAGTGTGTTGGTTGCTGAGAGGAGATTTGTATTTCGATGTTTATTGTTGAATATAAAATGCATTAAAGCAAGTTTTGTCTGCCAAAGCTATTTCAAGGAACTTTTCATTTCTTTATTTAGCTCGCAAACTTATATCATTTGCTTTTGCAATATGAGTAACTTCAAAGCTTTTGCGAAACTCTCAAATAAGATTTAATACAATATCATAACAGTTTTGGAAGGTTAATTATGGTTACAGGATAACAATATCAGTGTATGTACATGTATTTATGCAGAGAAAGGCAGACAGTCGTCTTCCAGCAATTTTAGATATGCTGATATCTTGTAAAACTCAATGATATTTTCAAATTTCTTCAAACTATCTTGCCCAAACGATACAACGTCTTGTTAGTAAGAAATCTGATGTGATTTTATTTTAAATTCCAGTAACATTTGATCATATTGTAAAGTGACAACGGGGAACTATTTTCTAATTTTGAAAATCTAGCTACAGTCTAATCGGATATAACGAATCAGTTTAATCACTCTATACGGCAATAAATACTCCGACAAAAATAGAAAATAGATATTTTGTAACCTTAAACTTTAAAAAAAAAAAGAACGACATCTTTCTAATTTACAATCTATAAGAACATCCGTTGGATAGCATAGAACGCAAGCAAGCAAAAATAATGGCAGGCTCGGTCTGATTGAGAGGTAATGAAATGTGCAGCACCGGCTTAAGCGGAATTCTATTACCAAAAACCATTGACCAGAAAATATAAAGGAGTATTCTATCATAATCTTAAACTTACGCAAATATGAGCCTTATGGGACGAGTGTGTTTTCTGGAAAACGAATGGGATACCAAGTTTTCAACAAATTACTTTACGTGCTTGTCAATATTAAGCGAAACACAGAAGTATATGAAATAACAGAAGAGACAATACAATACAATCGTACATTTAATATCTACCTTATCAAAATTATGAGAAAAAAATGCTATCAATGTATCTGTAGTATATTATGCTAAAGCAACTGTGCATAAAGTAGTATAAAAAGTACTAAATGCTCGTCAATAATGATAATAAAAAATACAAATCCCTACAATTAAATCTACAGTGTAAGCAAATATGACAATGTTTGACCAGTGCACTGTACTGTAGGCGTAACGTTTTACCATTCTCGGTCTCCGCGAATAATACGTTTAATCGATCTTATGTTCTTCTAGTGTTTTCTCCTTCAGATTTTGTATCCTCTACCTTCTCTTGATCCATGTTTTGATCCTAAAATTGCGTTGCTCGTAAACTTCTATCTTATTTGGTATGCTCGTACACCGTGTAATGGGTGTACTCGATGTCTTAAAATAGCAGTGTGTGTATCTACGCCGTTATCTGTACAAAGATCCCGTATGTGCATTACGGTCGTCGCTAGATGGCATCCGGTGCAGCGTGTACACCAACGAAGTGAGGTTCCGCCCACGGCCGTAACTCCTCCTACAGCGGTTTACCATGTCTAAATACAAATACTCGGTATTATACCGTAGTTTTTAACATCTAGTGTACACTCTTGTTTATCTCAATTATGATATAGATACATGGTAAAATAAGAAAACAAACATGTAGACAATTGTGTTGAGTGGAGTAAAGAGAAAGAAGGGTAACAGGTACAAAATTATCAAATGTAGGTGCAGTAAGTTGCAAGAACTTTACACATTAATAACACCTATGTGATTAATACATATCACGTTGAACATTACGCTCTAATTTTTCTAAAATATTGACGAGAAGTTTCAAAGAGCTGTACATGTAGCAAAGTTTGTTTCATTAATGACTTGAAAACACACGCCATTCATTGCGACGCCATACTGTTCCTTTAACGACTTGTCTCAAATTGCATTCAATGACTTACCTGAAACTGTTGTAACTCTTAGAATAGTGAAGATAATAACTTTTAGAATATTCAGATTTAAAAGGTAAAAAAAATCTTCTGAAGACATTGGACCCCGTAATAGTACTCTATGTTTAAAACATGGCTTTTGCTTCGTTTATTTTTAATGTTGACCGTGTTTCGCAATGTGTTGCAATTTTTAAACAACTTCTTTTTTTGTAAATTTTGTTTTATTTATGGTATTTCCTCGAGCTGAAGTAGAGAAATTTTTCAAAGTGGTGGCTGCTATCTAAAACTTTTGCAGATAATTCATTTTAACATTTAAGAAACATCAAAGTATTGGTACTTAAACAATTACAAAACAAAATATAAAACTGTCAATATCATTTTTTTTCTAGGGTGCCTCAAATAAACGGATTTATTCAGACAGAATTCTAACTTCAACATTGAAATATTAATGTTGATTCCTGCGAGAAAACTTTCAATTGTGTGCTTACTTAATTAAAAATTAATTTGGGACAGAAGCAAAATGTCTACATTTTTCATTTTTTTCCAAAATATGTAATATATGGAGTGTAGGCGAAATAGTGAACTTCTACTGCATGTTATTCAGTATTTTTTTTAAGATACCTAACTCTCCCCTTCTTTTTCAGAGGTAAATTCACGTTGAACAGCAACAGGCAAGTATTGGAATGGAGCAATGAAATAAGTTTTAATAACAGATAACTTATGTAAGTAGGCCAATTATTAGTTTGGCTGCCGACTAGACAATCCTTTTTTAAGAAAAAATAATTTATTTATTTATTCTGACTTCATCAGTCTTGGCTCCGTATGTTTTGAGAAGAAAAGGACATAATTGTACAAAATTTGAATAGCCTCAGGAGTTATCTACTATGAACAGTGTAAGAAGGTGGCAAAGTATTGCATGGAGTGTGGAAATAGGTATGTTTCATTGATAATCAGTGTAGGTAGATGGCCAAGTAGTGTATGGAGTGTAGTACTAGTAATAAGTATATTTGATGGAAAACCAGTGTAGGTAGGTGGCCAAGTATTGCATGGGGTGTAGAAATAGGTATGACCAGTGTAGGTAGGTGGCCAAGTATTGCATGGAGTGAAGAAATAGGTATCTTTTATGGATAACCAGTGTAGGTAGGAGGTCAAATATTGCATAGTGTGAAAAAATAGGTATCTAAAATTGATAACCAGTGTAGGTAGGTGGCCAAGTATTGCGTGGACTGTAGAAATAGGTATGTTTGGTGGATAACCAGTGTAGGTACGTGGCCAAGTATTGCGTGGACTGTAGAAATAGGTATCTTTGGTGGATAACCAGTGTAGGTAGGTGGCCAAGTATTGCATGGAGTGTAGGAATAGGTAAAACTCGAAAATATTGTTGTAGAATCCAATTTATTGAAGATGTTCATAAACGGTAGTTAACATTTAAACTACCATCCACGCCATGCAGCCAAGTGCTGTGCAGCACTCAACATTTATGTCATTTCGAAGCACGTGTTAAAATGTATACCCACATCACAGGAGAATAACGCTCACAGCATCTCAGTATTAGCCTATTCGAATTTAGAATAAACTCTCTAGCGTTTCTTTTTTCGTTTATTTTGACAGGAAGTACGCGAAATACGCTACGAAACGATTGCTACAGTTACTGATCCTTATATCTGGTATGGAGGAAAGGTTGTTCCATGGGATAAAACCGTATATGCTGAGGTTAGTCGTTAGAACAAGGGTAAGTCGTTGGTTAGGAGGTAAGTCGTTGGCATAGAGGTAAGTCATTGGCATAGAAGTAAGTCATTGGTATAGATGTAAGTCGTTGGTAAAGATATAAGTCATTGGCATAGAGGTAAGTCATCGGCAAAAAGGCCATTCGTTGTCATAGAGTTAGGTCAGATACATAGATGTGCGTGGTTTGTGTAGAGGTAAGTTGAGATCATAGAGTTACACTGTTGTATCTTGTGCCTTTAGCAATACTTCCATAAAGTACCTAACGCAACCAACTTTTCCTGTGAGCTTGCAATTGAAATGACATGATGTAGTCGATAAATCTCGCTAACAAAGTCATGTGTATCTCACCAGAATATAATAATGGTCTGGAATAACGTTTTGGCTACAGAATTCTTTCATGTGAGGAAGCCATCAAGCTGACTTACGGAAGGTCTACCCCAGTGCAAGCCCATGTTAGACAAAATGCCAGGAGGAGCGCATGGTATCTTCCTTCATCTTCAAATGCTGGAACATCCTTAATTGTGCTTGTGTGACACTTCATCAAAAACTATTCTTTTCATATCATTAAATCAGTTTTTTATATAGCGTATAATGTTGCAATCGAAGCAGCAGACGGCGTGATTCCCTTCAAAATACATCCGGATGAACAATTAACATATTTAGATTCTAAAAATCAATACATACGTTAAATTTAGATTACGTTTTTAGTTTTAGGTATGATTTTAATAATTATGTTTCAGAAATGGACAACATTTGTTGTTGAGCCCACGTCTGTTGTGTCCGAAGTGAATATATGGATCATCATTGGAAGCGTCCTAGGTGCACTTGCACTACTGATTCTCGTCATAGTAATCCTATGGAAGGTAAGTATTTTAAGCCATAGGTAAGACACATTTAAACAGAGCAAGAATAATAAATTAAATGAATGTTATAACATATGATTTATGAAGGGAAAAAAAGAAAATGTTCAGTCATATCACTAAGAATTTCACATTTATCAATGTTAATATAATTTTAGACCTGCTTTTTTCAACGAATTGTAACTGCTGATTAATGCAAGTTTCAAATATGTTGTTCTACATTTACCTTCAGTGTGGATTCTTTGCACGTAAGAAGCACAACCAGGTACAGCAATGGAAAAGAGCCAGTCCGTACAACCACAAAAGCGTCAGGATGTCGTCACATGAAAAACAACCTTACACTTCTATCGAAGAAAAAGAATTAAATCAATAAACTGTTTTTCTTTCAAACTAATATTCATTTTGTTTTAGGCAACTTTATTTACCTTCTGCGGTTTTGATAATCTAAATGTGTCAGTGTTTTGTAAGTGTACTCGCTATCTTAGGAGTAAATATACTATAGCATAACAGTGGCAGATGTAACTGCAGTAAAACTGGTGTGCTTAGCAGTAAAACTGTTGTAAAAGCAGAATGTAGTCAGCAGTAATACAGTTGGCAGCAAAAACAATGATATTCTTGTTAGAGCAGTAATAATATTTAAGTAGTGCTTCAGCAGCTCTAGCTGATGCATGTGTTGTTGTTGTTGTTTTTTTTGCCACAAGGTGAATACTGTCGATACTGCAATCATTAGTTGCTGCAATAAAGCCAATATGTAAAGCTCTGATATGTAAGCCCTAGATGTGTTACAAACCTTACATTGGTCTTTCTTGCGTTTGCTTAAAATTTCATTATAGACTTGCACTGTTGTATATTAATATAAAGGTTTCCCTATGCATGAAGTTCTATATTTATCTAGAATGATAGAAATGCGCGCATATGAGAATACATAATACTGCATGATCGAACTTATAGATTATATAGAATAATGTAAAAAGTATCAAAAATGTCTACAATCATAATTTGTTAAGGATTTTGAAAACATATTTTAAAGTCGATGCTTCTTAAAACAAGAAGAGTTATATTCAGACAATACTTCTGACATCTGTATTTTTCATAATTGTAAAGCTAGGAATATGTTCTTTGGCCTGTAAGGCAACCTCTTATAAGATGCCGATAAATTCAGGAAGAGCATGCTAATCTGTAGAAGAAAATATCCGTCTACTTGTTTACTAAATCATTTGGCAATATGAGCGAATGTTTTCAGCATATAAATGCTATGATTCTTGTTAAACATTAACTAGCGGGTGTGAGTAGTGTTTCACATTTCATTACCTCTCATGAACAGACTCCGTAAACACCGAGTCTGTTATCATGTTGCTTGGTTGCGTTCTATGCTTCCAAAGGGTCTTTTTACATATTTTATTATTTATCGTCAGCGCTTGTGATTTTAAATACATTTTGTGCGTGTAAAAAGATAATGTATATTATGCTTGTATGAATTTTAATGTATCGTAAATTGTGCTTTATCAGGAATTATAATAATAATGTAACATTAAATAATTCACATTTTTGCAATACTGTGTATTGAGTAATGTTCGCGGAGGTTTTATTTTCGCTAATATTCACCAAAAATGTTGCTTGCGATTTATTTTATTCTCCATCATATACTAAAACACAAACACTCTCGTTTCGAGAACTTTTAACACAGTGAATAAGATTTGTAAACATGTAATTGCTAAAAAATGCATTAGCATAATACTAAACAAATTATAGTATTACAAAATAAAATCTGAGAAGTAGATCGTTCGGAAGCACAGAGAACAAGGCAAACAGTGAGAATTACAGACTCGGTTTGACTGAGCCTGTTCCTGTGCAGTAATGGAAAATGCAACAATGTCCACGCCCCGCCACCCCCAGCCCCCATCCCACCTCTAGCAACGGCTTTTTAATAAGCAGTATTCAATCTTCATAAATCTTGATTAAACAAGGCGATAAAAGTAAAAGTGTATTTGAATGCTGTCGCTTTTTTATTGTTAATGACATTAATATCGTAATGAAACAGTTAACAATAAAATCTATCCAACGGTTACTGTTTGTCCCGCGAGCCTGTAATTAGAAAGTGTAATCATTCAGTTCATTACGTTATTTGAGATATACCTTTTACATGACCTTTCTCCACAAAACAGCTTTTTATTTTCGAAACAGATAGAAAGAAGCTCTTATGCATTTTGTTTAAAATCTGATCAATTATGGCTATTCCTATTTAATAAATGAATTATACAAAAGCGTGGCATTAACGTATGTCATAAACCTCAGAGTTGCTTGCCTCATGATCAACCTTCTTTTCAAATTTGCAAAGTGTCACATTTTTTCAATTATTATGGTCTGATTTTAAAAGCTTCAGCGTTATAATTATCATGCTTTTGGACTTGATTAAAAACATGGAAATAAAACTTGTAGGCGGTACGATAGCCTCTAAGTACAGAATCGAAACGCTATTCCTAAGCCTATTATTCCGGTATTGCAGCGCATTTTTATCACGCAATGTCATAATAATTAAAATTTGACTTTTGAATGATTTTTTTGTTTGTTTTAAATCATTCCATTAAAGAGACAATGCAAATGCAGCCCCATGTATATTTTGAATGCATGTGGACAATTTCTAGATACACTTTGATACGTTTATGAATATTTGACTAATAGCAGTTTTTATTAGAACTTACTTTGCTTCACATATGAAATTTCTTACGGCATCACAATTTCGGTCGTTCCACAGTGCATTGTGTCCATTGAATATAATTTCTAGGCAATGTTCAACACTTCCTGAAAAACGTAGTAGTATACAGTTCTCTAGTTATCTCATTCTATTCAGATGTTATTGATTTTGCAAAATATAACAAAATTAAAACCTGACTTATACGGCACCTTGTTTTAATTGAATCCTGCCTTATCCGACGCTGTGCATTGGTACCGGCACATTCTCTGTTTGTTATATATAAGCAAAACCTGTTGTTATCGGAATCTGGCTATTTGTAAACCCGTTATCACGAATTTCACTCTGTCTTAACCGATATGCGAAGATCATGAAACAGTCTGACTAACATTTTCGACACATAACTAATAATCACTAAGTAACGATGTGATCGCCATTTTATCCTTGGGTATTCTTCTTCCATTTCAGAACTGTTCTACGTTCAAAATTGCTCACCTTAAGTAGAAAAACGTGTGAATAAGGAAGTAATCAATTTGCAAATCAAAATTACCATGCATTTTATGTACCGTACAAATAATGTAGAATGTAACTGGTATAAAAACTTTAGTAAAACTTCACTAATTTTAAGGCTTAAGATTACAAAATTTAAAAGCAAACAGTTGCAAGATTTTCAAGAGTAAATACATAAACGTACCAGTAACATATGCACAAGTCAGATCAGTTTAAAACCTGTTTACGATATGTTTCTATAAAATGTATGAAATGTAATAACAATAAAGAGTATGTAAATACTTGATATATATTTATCTTAGATATCAAACCACTTTTTAAGTTGCCTTGACATAAAGGACCTGGTACTCAAAGGCATGTTAATGGTAAACCGGGTTTAACCGACAATCTGTTTTAACAGGTACGACCAGTCGGCCCCAAAGGGTCTGACTGGGCAGGATTTACTTTACCTGCATTATCAGGTTGACCTTGGGAAAAGTTTGTGTAGCCATTATGAGGGATGACCTCCGAGTGACTTTCGAAAAACCAGCGGAACTCATTTTCTGACAACATGTCCCCACCATTTATCCAGTAAAAATCGTCACTGATGGAACCTGCAGAAGTAATTGAAAATAACTTTTCGACATGTAGGCTTAGGAAAAAGAGATCAATATAATTGCACCTTTACTAATCCTACCAGGTGTTCTGTATTACAAAAGTGTTTCTATTGTGACATTTTGATACAAACAAAACTGTATTATCTGCACTATAAAATACTTACTGGTATTTCATTTTGTTATCGGCTTGTTAAAAGTTAATTTTTACCATAAGTATGTTGACAAAATCATAGGAACCATTGTTTCAGGGGTAAATCAAACACATATTTATAAATCCTAAACGATTTTGTTGTGCAAAAATGTATAATATTGTGTCTTAAACCGTTTTCGTTTTCTACTCTATTGTGTAATTGCAAGGGAAGTAAACTAATAAATATATCTGCTTTAAAGTACTATCCCAAGGCAAGAGTTGGCATTCTTTGCGGATCACAACTTTGAATTAAATATTAAAATTTCTGTTATTGATATTAGCAAAACTATCAGACATTGCACAGTTGTGAAATCATTTTTGCTAATTTCAAGGACTTGGAAATCAATTTCTAGACTTTATTTAATGTATTTCTATCAATGAAAATGTAAGGGTCTATCTCTACGACATGTATTTCCAATTTCTTTTAAACGCGAATATATACAATGTGTTTTAATTGTCATGTAAATGTACCCAACTGCCATACATCCATAAAGTCTCTAAAACTAAGAGTATAAGATAAGTGTACAAATTTTCATCAATTAACCGAAAAATAATCTTATATATTGTTTTGCCTTTTTGACAAAATGTCTTCTTTGTGGTTAACATACCAATATTTGTATGGAGTTAATTATGTAGAAATAAATCAGGATATTGATTGTATTTATCATGATTCGACATCTAAATCCAATCACGTTTACAGCTTGGCCGTATATTGACCTACTCATTCTGTTTCCACCGTTACATAAAATATCTTGATGTACGAAAAGGCACATAATTGGCTACCAACTGAACGTACTGCCATTCACTGTCATTTTGGATATCAAAGTGTAAAGATCTGGTAAGCTTACGTTGATGCATTTTAAGCATGAGTGACCACTAATTCTTTTAATATAAACAAGTAAAGAGTACTCGTCAAAACCTTTCATTTAATAACAAACATGACTATATTCCTGCCAAGAATAAGGGAGAAAAGACTTATTTTACGCATGAGTGATTTCATTTCCGGTTTAGCACCATGAGCTAGTATACGTTATAAAAACATTTTATAGGAGTCCAGATGTGGATATATTCAGATAAGCCATAAAGAAGAAATCACCATTTCGCGCATGAGAGATATTATTTCTGGTTGGACGCTACCAGTTGTTAGTTCTCGTCAGTCGCTTTTGTTTGACACCAGATCATTAATTTAAGTCGTCATTTTTTAATTAAGCGCCAATAATGACGTCACAAATACGAACAAAAATCTTCAAAAAACAATAAGATATACCATTTAAACCTAGTATATTTTTAAACAGAATAATATTTCCAACGGTGCTGGTCCCAAAATTGAAATTTTCGATTTAGAAAAAACTAATAAAGGGCCATATCTCGTAAACGACTGAAAATCGAATCGAGAACCTGCCATTTATTTTGAAGGTTATAACTCATTCTATCGATTGAGGGTAACCAATTCTTAATTCGATCTCGTAAAAGGTTGCCACAGAGCTATAAAACGGTTTCTAATGTTTAATGTTACTTTGGTCATTACGTTATCGTAAAATACAACCTTCTTTTCATCTTCTTTCCAAAACAAAATTATACCCTCGGTCCCGATACGAAAGAACCATTGAATTTCAGTGGGACAAAAAGGTCTTTCCATCTTTTGTCCAAAAGGGTTCAGTTCTCGGTCATAATATAAAAGGACCATTGAATTTCAATGGGACAATGGATTGTTTCCATCTATTGTCCGAAAAATTCAGCTCTCGATCACGATACAAAAGGAGAGTTGAATTTCAATGGGACCAAGGACACTTTTCATCTTTTGTCCTAACAAGTTCAACTTTCGGTCCTTTCAATTTAAATCGGGCAAAGGATTCTTTTCATCTATTGTCCAAAATAGTTCCGCTAGGTATTATATGCTCAGACATGGCGCTGGTACTTTATGGTCAATAAATAGACAAATGATTCTTTTCATCTATTGTTCAATTTGAGTAGAACAAAGACTTCTTTGTCGGATATAGCGTGGTACAGGAGAATGGCGGAATTTAGAAATAGATGGTCACGAGTGACGCATGGGTGATATTTCTAAAGACAGCATTGACCATGTGCATTTAGAACTAGTTTATTTGCCACTGAAATCATATACTTGCGGGAGTTGGAGGAGTGAAGATATATGAAATGTAAGTCCCTAGTTTATTTTATACATGCATTTTATTTAAGATAAGGTAAAGACTCTTTTTCATGAATCAATATTTTTTCCTTAACTCCCTGAGGCCGATATCGTAACATACCTGCTGCGGCGGGATAAGTATTACCACCTGACGTCGAAGAACATTATCTAACCTTATCATAATCACACTCGCATACAGTCAGTTGAAATCATGCAGGGAAACATTATTAACTTGGATGTAAATTAAAATATACTTATAAAATACTCTAAGTTTGAACAAATATTTTTTTATATCCAATTTCGTCCGTAGCTTATATCCAAATAGAACAAAGACAGCGTAATATATTTTGACTGTCGCTACAACTATAAAGTATCAGATCATAAAATGAGTCATCCCGATAAGCCAAAAAGAGTAAGACTCTTCTTCTGATGTTTTTTTTTTATCTCATAATGTTTTCACTTTACATGCTATGATTAATAAGCGATGTACACACACTGGTGCTTGTTAGCAAAATCAAATAAAAACACAACAGAACCCAGTGGCATTATCTACAACACTGACATACATTGTATGAAAATGATTAAATTATGTTTGTCGTTTTCAAAACATATAGTACGAGCTGTCGCCGTTGCGTAACATTTACCTATGTAAGTTGTAGTAGGCGACATGTATCGTTCCTGGACAAGAAGCATTTCGGACATTACGAACATGTTCAAGTGATGCCTACTGCATTACACCAATTCTGAGACTGTTCCATCGAAAATATGTATCATGTTTAATTACAAAAAGTAGGATAGAATTTTAAAAATTTAAACACTTTACTGAAAAAACTTAGAACGTGCAATTTTAGACATTTTCGGTTTTACAATTTTTCAGGACCATGCTTATTTTGTATTCAGGAAGCTCGCCCCATGACTTGGTTTATTTTGGCTGCCGGTGTCCTAGGGCAGTGTCCGACTGATGTTTTTTCCTGCTTTGGCGGTGACCTTCGGTGTTGTTTGTCTGTGTAGGCTAGTTGTATAGGTTGGTGTAGGTGTGTTTGTCTTTTTTGCACGGGCGTCTGCGCTGCTGTGGTTTGCGTTGTGGTGTAACTGTGATTGAGGAATGTAGTGTTCCCTTTTGTATATTCATCCTTGTTCTACTTTACCCTTCAATCCCCTTCCCCACCCCCTTTTTAGCCTTTCCTCTCCCGCTGTCTATATTTTGCATAAAATTAAAATGTAATTGTTGGAATTTTGAAGCAACCCATCTGTAATATTTTTCCGTAATGTTCAGCTTCTTCTTGTTGTGGACATACTTTGCAAATGCATGGCTCTGGGGCTGTGTCTGTGGTGCTTTGTGCTTCCAAGAAATGTACCCTTACCTATTATCTGTTGGTATCAGTTTGTAATATCCTTAGCATGACGCCTGTAAATTATAAATGGGAACGGGGCTTACAGTACTAGGTCCGGCTCAATTGCTTCTTTACTGAATTATTAATTTGCACAGAAACTGAAATATTTATTGACGAAAATTTACATTCGTAAAAAAACGAAGTTTGTGTTCATTTTATAGGCTTAAATTGATTAATTCTGTAACAGAAATAAAACATCCGTGCAGACGAAAATTTACATTCGTAAAAAACGAAGTTTGTGTTCATTTTATAGGCTTAAATTGATTAATTCTGTAACAGAAATAAAACATCCGTGTAATTCTGCATTAAAATGTGAAACTACAAGGATCGGTGCATAAACTGAAAATGGTGAAGTACTTTCTACCCTGTAGACTGCTAGGCTATGGCATTATGCCTACTTTTTTAACTAAAAAAATATCAACTGATTTAAATGACTTTCAAATGTTATAGTATATTAGTATTAAAATGAATAAAAGAACAACTGCGGGATAAATTATATTTTCTTACGTAAAATTACCCGCCAGATCCGTTTCCCCATTAACGTGAAAAATGGAAAAAAAGTCTATTACAAAAAATATAGATATTTACCTTAGAAATGTTCATATCATTTCTTGGGCGGTTAGTATAAATAATTCAGGTACTAAGTGAAAAATCTCAACATATTAAAAACAATAAAATATAATAATATATTTTTAATTATTAGACTCAAATGTACAGCGGTTAATCAATGTTGATCACCTGTTCTACCTTTTAGCCTAAAATATAATGTGACTGGTTGGTTTATTATTATTATTATTATTATTATACCAGATTTATATAGCGCCCTTTTCATGATAAACACGTTCAAAGGCGCTTTACAGCAACTGCAGCCGCACAGGGCGCGAAATCATCCTCTACTAGTACAGACACAGAGCGATCTGACCAGAGGGACAGAGTGAGACAAAGCCCCCACAGAGAGATCAGAAATCAGATACAGGCTTGTCCGGCTAACTTAGCCTAGCTCGTTGCGAATAGACAGCCTGGTTCTTTAACGTGCCCAGTGTATAGCACTGATACACGCAAGGATTGGTTTAATTTAAAATCAATCGTCGATTAATGCCATATTAGTATACAGGAATTATAAAACTTAATTAATGATATTGTTTTAGATTCCAAACAATGCAGGAGGGTTTGTGTACAAGCTGGACGATATGAAGCGATTACTCAGATTTATCATCATTGGTTCTGAACGGACATATTATGCTCGAGAAAAAGAACTAGAGAGAGAAAATGCTCGTTGTATTGATAGGTATCATTCACTTAATTACTTTGATATTCTGAGTATATAGACTTTCAAATAAATATTGGACAGCTACATGTTTAAAGATATTCTTACATCCTCACTCTCCCTCTACCATATCATTACAATATTAAAGAAAAAATAAGAAATTATACGGGTTTTTAATGTATCCTGAAAAAATAAATGTTTGTACTAATAAATATCAAAATTACCAGTTGTGTATTGATTGTGTTTATAATTTTCAGACTTATCAAAGCCAATAGAGGTGCCGAAGTACTACAGACCATCAAAGATATAAGCATTAGTAGGCGCAATGTTAGACAGAACTCACTCTTGTTGGCGTACGCTATTTGCGCCAGGTCAAATGACAGCGACACCAAAAGTGCGGCGTATGCTTTAATGTCTGAAATCTGCCGGATACCAACCCATCTTTTCATGTTCATCAAATATTGTGAAGAAGTGAGCAAAGATGAGCGTCCTGACACAGGTAGGTCAACTAAGAGTGTGGGTTTCATCACCGTTGCATCACTACATTTTATATACATGTATCAAGTTGTGTGTTTTAATATCAATACAATATAGTGTAATTATGGTTTTTATCACTTGAGTATTTAAGTAGTTTGCGAGTCTGTTACTTGTAACTAAAGTAAAAGCTGCTAGTGTCGTTTTACAATAGACAAATTTATCTTATCTCTCCGAAAATTTATAGAAATCTGTATTTCGTACATAGGCTATGCTAAAAATAAATTACGATTTGTTTTAAATATTAAGTTTTTCATCATTTTTCAGAAAATTGCACGATCCAAAATTTTCTACGATGGTATTTTTAAGACACACGCATATCTTTTTAGAGCAAAATTTCCATGAGCGCTGAACGTACGTACATCTTATCTCGAGGTTACGGCATCATTTCTCGAGCGCAAGACTTTCGTTTTGAGCTAACGACATTTTATGTCGAGCACTCGAGATGATTTAATGAAAGAAGAGTACTTGTCCTAAACATATCACAATTATTTTCATATTAGATATTCAAACCTTAACGTTTTTGAAAGGTCTGACATCGTATTGTAATTAATATAATAAAACAATCGCTCAATAAATTTTGGCTATTTTTCATTTGTAGGAACGGGATGGGGGAGAGCACATAAAAGAGCGATAGGCAATTGGTACACCAATTTTGAAAAAAATCCAGAGAAGCTTGCACGCCTTATTACAAAATTCAAGAATCGAGAAAATTGGTGTCACAAAGACGTTTTGAGGTTATCGCATACATGCACCGAGGACCAAGTTATGGCGTTCATATTCAGGTACTCATAGCTTCTATCATATGCAGATTATTCTTGTTTGTTGTGCATAGAGCATTGATAGAAATCTGTTTTGATAATCACTTTATCAGCTATCTGTAAATGATATGGTTCACCATAATCACTATGTGGCTTTAAGTAATTATCATGGTAACATGTTAACTAATAACTTTGACAAGTAATAATTCCAGGTAATAGGTAACTGTTTGGCCACCAACCAGGTAATTCCTACTCTAATCTTCGTAGCAGGTGTCTGTCACCCTTGTAGGACAACTCTTATTTAAAGGGAAACTAAGGAATATTTGATAAGAAATATTTAATGGCTGATATTGTCATTGCCGGTTTCTGCTCAGTCACCCAAGTTGATTATTTTACTGTTTCTTTAATTAAGTTACATCATCAATGGTTATGAGAAGGCCATGGCAAAATTCCGTCAGACCGTCTTGGAAATGTCCCAAGAAGAAGCTTCTAAATTTAGAAAAATATCAGGTCTCATCAAAGTCTTTGATGATGCCGCCAGATGTGGAGACGCTAATAATCTTTGCGCTATGATAAAAGAGCACAAGTTAGCTTGGGAGCAATGTAATCAAAACCTCCGCAACAAAAAGGAAATATGGTGTGCTCTTCTTCCCCATATGCCACCAGAGGCGTTGATACGCAACCTCGGTAAAATGACAAGCTATGGAATGTTTGCTGAAAACAGTGAGGATGAACAAGAGGTAATACTACAAATTTTCCAAGTCTCTTAATAACAACGGGTTTGGAAACACCGTTTCAAACACAAATACGCGGGGTATAAACTAGCTGTTACCTTACCATATTCTGTACAAACTACGAGAGTATTGCAAAAATTCAAGCTTTCAGTTTGAATTGACATTTAGGATTTTTATGCAGTGATTAATTACGGAAGCACGACTACAGCATTGGTAAGATTCCGTCTTATCTGACGCAATTCTTATTTTCTATTTGAGCCGTGCCATGGGAAAACCAACATGGTGGCTTTGCGACCAGCATGGATCCAGACCAGCCTGCGCATCCGCGCAGTCTGGTCAGGATCCATGCTGTTCGCTAACAGTTTCTCCAATTCCAATAGGCTTTAAAAGCGAACAGCATGGATCCTGACCAGACTGCGCGGATGCGCAGGCTGGTCTGGATCCATGCTGGTCGCAAACCCACTATGTTGGTTTTCTCATGACACGGCTCATTTGTGCTAAATAAAGCCACATAGAGTTTTTAACATTTAACAACATGCAGTCAGTTGTATAGTTTTTTTAACTTGGTATTTATGTAACGCATTAGATGGTTAATGTAACTCAGTAATTTTTTTTTCAGAGAAATTATTCGTCATTCTAACACAGTTGTTGACTTGTTTATGACTTTGGATTTACTTTGGAAGATGTCTGAATTCTTTTTAAGGCACTGGACAAAATACGTTCAATCAATGTACCACGTGACGCTGCTGATCAAGAACCACGAGAAAGGTCAGTGGAAGGCAACGAAGATATAGAGGATGAACGTCCGTGGTTATCGAGAAATTCGTACAGAAATTTCCTTCATCCACTGAGAATATTCTTTGCATGGATTATTTACAAAACAGGTACATGTATATCAAATGTTAATTGTCTTTTAAATTATATGAAGTAACTTGTTTTTGAAATAATTTTAAAAACAAAATACGCAATGTTACAGCAGCAAATGTTGAATATTTTTGTTTATCATAGGACATGGAGACAGAGGAAATAGCACATGGGGACCCAACACGAGGATAACTAATGCTTTGGAAAAAGCCTTCTATCGAGGATACACTGCAGTTGAACCGACAGGCCAAACGTTTTACCTCGCTGTGAGTGTTAGTCCGTCCATGTCACGGCATATTTTCAAAAGCAGGTAAGCAGAGTGCATCAGGTGATTCAATAAAATGTTCGTAACAATTTTCTATCTGATGTCTCTCGAAATGTACAGTTTCTGACTAAAGAAAGATGAAAGTTTCTTTACATATTGTAATATTTGCAACAAACGCATCATTCTTGTAATTAATTGTACCGAGAGAATTGTTAAATCTTAGATGTTTGAAATAGGATTCAATGTCATATTGAATTTCAGTGTATTTTAACAGAAGTGTTTTGTTAGAGCGGGAGCAACTCAGTTCTCTTTAAACAACTTCTGCTTAAACCAGGAACAAAATATTTCTCGCAAAATATGAATAGGATCTGCGAGGTATTAGGTATTAATAAGATAGTATGGCAATTATGAGGAGGTAGAACACCAAGTTTTACACCTCATGCGAGATTTTAAAGCCACATCGGTGAGGGGCAAGTGATTTTAATTCAGCAATCTTTACCACTCGGCCATGGAGGATTCTCAAAATATTAAAGTAGTCAAAAAATGCACTCAATATACTGACTCTAGTCCACAAAGCTTAAATTAAAAACTATATAAGACATTGTTTTTATTTCAGGACTGTAACGTGCTCAATGGCGGCAGCCACAATGCTCATGTTAACAGCAAGAACAGAGGAGAATTGTATCATTAAAGGTATTAAAGCGTCATGTTGCATCACCACTTTCAACAGAAATACGTGATAAGGAAAATGACGTTGCACTTGTCATTCTCTGACAAACCTGTCAGAGAGCAACGTACTAAAGGTCTTAATTTCAAAATTTGTTGCTAAAACAAGGTCCATACAGACACATGAGATGTTAATTTGAAATTGTAATTGATACTATGGGTCGTCCGAACATTTAAAGAAATACAACACTAACCGAAAAACATTTTTAAACTTGCTCTTTTTCGCTCGGAATTCTATGGCTTTTTTATTTATGAAATGCAGAAAATCAAATAATGCGTCAGTTGAATATAAATGTTCATGAATAATATTAGTTCAATGAAAGAATATTCCATGCATAGGTTGTGATTGATCCTTTTATTATGCTTTTGTACTTTAATGGTACATTGAGGCGGAATGGTCCTCAGTCATGCTAATAAAGAATGGGGCTGATTCACTGGATTTCACTTTTTTCATTTTCTATAACCAATAGCTTAGTTCAGCGTTGAATTATTTTATTAATAGGATAGGGTTAACGAGCAGAATCGTAGCCTGTAAACAACCAGTTTCCATTTTCGGCTACTTACTTACTTACTTTCCAAGAAACTGTTTTAATTTTTAACTAGCCTTTTCTCTGTACCACTTAACCTGATGTCTGTTGTTTTTGTTTTATGTGCATTTTTCAGCAAGACCAATGCCTTATATTTAAGTTAAGGCTAGTTCAAGTTGGATAATTAAAAATTTGAATGTATTTCACTGCATTCAGTTGTAACTATTGTATGTCCTCGTCCTTCTTGCAGGTAAAAAGAAGAATTAAGTATTTTACTTACTTTTATAGCATTTGGTCAGCGGACGGAAGACCTTGATATCTCGCCAACTGATACACTTGAACAAGTTGAACACAAGATGAGAAATGCTCAACATGGACAGCCGACAGACTGCGCTGAGCCAATAAAAGATGCAATTGATATGCAAAGAAAAGATATTGACGTATTTGTCATTTACACAGATAGTGAAACTTGGTATAAAATATCTATGCTAATACTTATACGTTATCTTTGTAATTCTTGTAAAATACTATCGATTAATTAACTAAAGATATTGACGTGAGAAGGTTACATTGAAATAAACATATCGACGTTGGAAGGTTACATTGAAAATATTTTTTCACATAGATAGATACAATATTTACAACTTTAGACTGCTAATACATATTAAATAAATATTTAACACTCAACAAAATCATTTTCTTGATATCACGGTCATGCTGACCTACAATTTGTTGTTTACAGGAGACACTAAAGTGTTGGTTTTGTAGGGAATAGAATTTTGAAAATCTAAGCATTTAGTGAAATGCACAATATCTACATAAATATGCAACGTCTGAATAATGACGTGATTTAAAACATATAGGCAGCAGCTGAAATATTATGTAACTAGTAGTAGTCGCTGTATCTCTGAAACAAAAATAAATACACATGAATAAGATTCGTACGTCTGTACTTAAAACAATTTAAACGTGATATTTCTTTTATATAGCATCGGAAACGTCCACCCATATCAAGCTCTTTGTGAGTATCGCAAGTACTCGGCAAACCCGAGAGTAAAGATGGTTGTTTGCGGAATGTGTGCAACGGACTTAACCATCGCCGACAAGGAGGATCAGTATATGCTAGACATTGCGGGATTTGACTCCAATGCACCTTGGATAATATCCGAATTCGCCAGAGGACAGTTATAAACTGGGCTAAATGTTGTTTCATTTAAAAGGACCAAATGTTGCGATGACAATCTTCATTTTGTTTCAGTTGGATGGACAAATGTATGAGTCGGAAGGTACTCCTGAAGAATCTTAAAACAAATATTATATAAGAAGATATGAACACCAAGCATGCACGAGTTATATTATGTCCCCCTTCGAAGAAGTAGGGGTATATTGTTTTGCAGATGTCGGTATGTAGACCATCCGTTTCCGGATGATAACTGAAGAACGCTTGGGCCTAGGATCATGAAAGTTAATAGGATAGTTAGTCATAACTAGCAGGTGACCCTTAATGATTTTGAGATTAGTAGGTCAAAGATCAAGGTCAAAGTGACCCAGAACAGTTAAATGGTTTCCGGAACTCAAGAACACTTGGGCCTAGGATCATGAAAGTTGATAGGAAGGTTGGTCATGACCAGCAGATGACCCCTATTGGCTTTGAGGTCAGTAGGTCTAAGGTCAAGGTCACAGTGACCAGGAACAGTTTAACGGTTTCCGGATGATAACTCAAGAACGATTGGGCCTAGGATCATGAAGGTTAAAAGGATGGTTTGTCATAACAAGCAGATGACCCCTATTGATTTTGAGATCAGTAAGTCAAAGGTCAAGGTCACATTGACCCAGAACACTTAAATGGTTTCTGGATGATAACTCAAGAGCACTTTGGCTTAGGACCAGGAAAGCTGATAGGGAGCTTGGTTATGACCAGCAGATGACCCTTATTGATTTTGAGGTCAGTAGGTCTAAGGTCAAGGCCACATTGACCAAGAACAGTAAACGGTTTCTGGATGATAACTCAAAAACGCTTTGGCCAAAGATCATGAAAGTTGATAGGATGGTTGATCATAACCAGCAGATGATTTCTATTGATTTTGTAATCAGTAGGTCAAAGGTCAAGGTCATAGTGACCCAGAACAGTTGAATGATTTCCGGATGATAACTCAAGAACGATTTGGCCTAGGATCATGAACTTTGATAGGGAGGTTTGTCATGACCAGCAGATGACCCCTATTGATTGTGAGGTCAGTAGGTCAAAGGTTACATTGACCTGGAACAGTTAAAATGTGTCTGATAACTTGAGAATGCTTGGGCTTAGGATCATGTAACTTAAAAGTGAGATTTATCATAACCTGGAGATGACCCCTATAGATATGAGGTCAATAGGTCAAAGGTCAAGGTCATATTAACCAAGAACAGTAGAACTTTTGTGCACAATGACCAAATAATTTCTGTTCCTTGTGCAATTACTGAATGCATCAAGGGGGGCATTTCGTGTTCTACGAGCTCTTGTTCCATTAAAAGGTCATCTTATTGCTTGTCAGTTGACTTTATTAAATGAACATTATCGAAACATTAGATATCTTTCCATACATATACCATTTTGCAAACAGTTCATGTCATTGAGTACTTAAGGATAGCAATAATTACAACCAAACCCTTTCCCTAACGAACCATTTGATAGATCATTATCAAACTTGTTATAAGAGATTTCAACCAAACTTTGTAGTCTATAAGATCTTTACTGAACTTGGTCTAAAGCATTCACGTATAGATATCTAACAAAGCTGTTGAAATGGTTCAACAGTTGATCTGAAACATAATAGAAAACACTTTTATTTTAACAAATTCTTGTCAGAAATCTCTCAATTGGTCTCTACCATACTTGTTTTTCAGCATCTTCAATCTTTTGTCGAATTTGTTCTCATGACTTTTGAGGGTCGTTAAAACTAAAATTAGAACAAAACTATAGAACAACTTCTTTTTATCATATCATCTGGGTCTTTGATCCTCGGCAAACTTGGTCTGAAACATCCCGGTATAGACCTATTCAAATTGGGTCGGATGGTTTTGTTTGACACCATTAAGGGGTAATTACAACATAAATTAGGAGAACTTTAAAACCACTTCTTCCCATAAACCGACCTTTAGATCTTCACCAGACTTGGTCTTTTGATAATTCTGCACAAAGTTCAAACGACTTAAACTGACTCCATTAGCAGACCCCCAGAGTTAAAATTAAAACAAAATGGCTTTACATCACTTCTCATTATTTGATTGACGGATCTTTACCAAAATTGGCGTACAACATCGATGTATCGGCCTATGCTTGCTCAAATTGTTCCCCTTGACTAAAATAAAAGCAAAAAAAAACGTTAAAAAAACTTCTTCTCATGAAACATAGTTTAGCTATTCACCCAACTACCTTTGCAGCATCCTTGACCTCTGTCGCATTTGCTGTGTTTAACCCCACATTTAGGGACCTCTAGAGCTAAAAATTGTGAAAAGATCATTAAAACGACTTCTTATCAGGGAAGTTACCAGTTTGATAGATCTTTACCAGTTTGATCAGAAGCAAGGTCGAAACGTATCTATCAGATGAGCGATTAAAGGCCCATTTTGTTTCCTGCATCGACGGGTCATTTACCGTGGCATTCATCATAACTTTATAGACCTTCTGGTTGTTTATAAAATAAACTCTTGAAACCGTTGAAACTTTAATTTCCCTTTACATTTCATTGCCCCTAGCCAGAAGGGGATCATTTTTTTCTAGAAATAATTGCTTCACTTGCATAGGTGAGGCTATAGATATAATATTTCATAATGGCAGCTACTATAATGGGAACAATACCTCAAACTTTCTGAGAAAAGGCTTTTATGTTATTGCATCATCCATTCTCGATACTAAATCGTCCTTTCACGATACTGAACACATGTTTTGTAAGCGAAAACTATCCACACAATTTGTTTTATCTCATCTTATTTTAAGGGTATTCATTTTGATAGTCATTTTATCTATAGTAACAGATGATTTTGCAGATTTGACTTTATCAGATGTCAAGTTCAAGTAGATAGAAGATCTATTAGAAGGCTACTATGAAAACACATGACTATTGACGTCATATGTACTTTGTCTGCATGATCACTTAATTGTTTCGAATTGAATATATGTCAGTTAAACTATCTCATTTTGTTTGTTTGCTTTTAAGCTTATTTATAGTCGCTATCGGTAACCCATGTTGGCGACTTCTCCAGAAGACTGTTAGTAATGTTTGTGGAAGGGTAGTGCAAGATACAGAAGACGCTCTAATTCCAGAAGCTTCCCTTATTCTTTAGCGTGTCAGGTGTAAAGAACCCATACATAGGACTCCCAAGTGTTAGATTTATTTGAGTTGGAGGAGCGGGGGTTCACGATCCCTGTTTTCGTAGTCAGTGTCGCCACTGGACCGCTGCCACCGCTCTACTATCTCACTTGCCTAGAAGTTTGCATTTTATTGATATTTATGGCGAGGTCGTAAACACTACACGTCATGAGAAATATAAGGTTGGGCAACAGAGTACTATTGATTTCCGTACTGCCTGGTCATTACCGACCAGTGAAATAATGTGCATGTTATCATATTAATATATGGTCTGGTATGACCATACATGTACTATGTGCCTTTTTATTGTAATCATGAAATACTCATATATAGATGCCTAATACCACATTTTCGTAAAAGTTTGTTTGTTTGTTTGTTTTGGGTTTAACGCCGTTTTTCAACAGTATTTCAATTATGTAACGGCGGGCAGTTAACCTAACCAGTATTCCTGGATTCTGTACCAGTACAAACCTGTTCTCCGCAAGTAACTGCCAACTTCCCCACATGAATCAGAGGTGGAGGACTAATGATTTCAGACACAATGTCGTTTATGATAAATGAATAAATATGGTTATATTTGAATTAGATATACGACTACCCGGCGCTTAGCTCAGTAGGTAAGAGCGTTGGTCTACGGATCGCGGGGTCGTGAGTTCGATCCTCGGGCGGGGCGTATGTTCTCCTTGACTATTTGATAAACGACATTTTGTCTGAAATCATTAGTCCTCCACCTCTGATTAAGTGGGGAAGTACTGGTACAGAATCCAGGAACACTGGTAAGGTTAACTGCCCGCCGTTACATGACTGAATTACTGTTGAAAAACGGCGTTAAAACCCAAAACAAACAAATAGATATACGACTGTTCTGACCCGCACCCCCCCCCCCCCCCCCCCCCTCCGCCACCTGATCCACGAACAAAAGGATGTAAGAATATCTAATCTTTATCATACTTTAACCATCGGATTCCGGATATTCGAAGGAAAATGAGACATTATGTTAACATAATTGCGACATTTATAAACGCAACAGAGATCTATTTTAGACAGTGATGTATATTTACTGGAATGGTTGAAATGAATTTTGAACTTTACAATTGATGAAATGTAGTTTGAACCACAAACCTACAGAAAGACAGTGTATAACAAGCGCTATATGTAAAAAAAAATGGCTATATAGGTAACAGATTTCCGCTTAAGCCGGTGCTAGGGCGCGAGATGTGCTGCACATTTCTTTACCTGTCATGAACACACTCAGTTATATTTGCTTTGGTGCATTCTACGCTTTCATATGGTCTTCTTATATATTTGATTAACTGTCACAACAGCAGTTTTAAAGTGTTTCTGACGGTCGTAAAACGCCTCCATGTACTTGGGCTCAGTGTTGTTATTTGTTATATTTTCTGGTCCTTTGAGATCTTATTGTTCATTCAATATTTAGAGCAGTAGTATAGGAATATGATGTTTTTGAAACAGTATAACCTCATTTGACCTTTTGACCCTTGGTCAGGACTGGTCAATGCCGGACAATTTAAAATCCACAGGTTTTAAACCAACTAAGAAATTTTAAATACATATGATATAGATGAGTTTACAAAATAAAATATATTGTTTGAAAGAAAGAAGATTTACTGATAATATAAACCCCCATTATGTTATAACAAAAAATGGGAGAAAAATGATAAAAGCTACCTGTTCGTCTTGTGGGAAAATGAAAGCAAAATTTGTTAAAAGTACTATCAAAGCAGGTAATTTAGATATTCATAAAGCAATGTTACCTTTATTACCTAAAAAAGGTTTAATACTTCCAGGATATAACTATTGTGGACCAGGAAATCCTTTAGATAACGGACCTCCTGTCAACGAACTAGATGCAGTATGTATGGACCATGATTTTGCTACGACTCAGGACTAAGTAAAAGTGAATGTGATAAACAAATGCTTTCCAATTTAAATAAAACTAAATCAAAAACATTTGGAGAAAAGATTGCAAAACATTTAGTTGTAAAACCAGCTATCAAAACGAAATACAAACTTGGGTTGGGACAAAAACGAAAGTCAAAAAACGGGAAAAGGGGGTAGAGTATACCCCCGGAATCACATGGAGTGATGAATTAGCAGAAGAATTACACAAACCAATTAAAAGGAAATTTAGGAAACGAAGAGTGATAGTTAATGATATTGATGATACTTGGTCAGCTGATTTAGTTGACATGCAAGCTTTTTCAAAATATAATAAAGGAGTAAAGTACTTGTTAACCGTTATTGATATATTTAGTAAATATGCTTGGGTTATTCCATTAAAGAATAAAACTGGAGAATCTGTTACAGAAGCATTTGAAAAAATAATTTTAGAAGGACGATTACCAGAAAATTTATGGGTAGATGAAGGAAAAGAATTTTATAATAAAAAGTTTGAATCATTTTTGAATAAAAATAAGATTAATATGTATCATACATTTAATGAAGGAAAGGCTGTAGTAATAGAAAGATTTAATAGAAGTTTAAAAAGAATAATGTGGAAATATTTTACAGCAAATAATACTTATACTTATTTAAATAATTTGCAGGATATGGTTGATAAATATAACAAAACAAAACATTCTAGTATAAAAATGACACCAACCGAAGCTAGTAAAAACTTAAATAAAGGTACTGTTTACTTTAATTTATATGGTGATTTAAAGATACCAAAGAGTAAAGCAAAATTTAAAATTGGTGATCGAGTTCGCTTAAGTAAACTTAAAAGACATTTTGAAAAAGGATATACACCAAATTGGACAGAGGAAATATTTATAATTTATAAAATTAATAATACAAATCCCAGAACATACACTATTAAAGATTTAAATGATGAAATAATTCAAGGTTCATTTTATGAACAAGAACTTTTACCTACTACACAAGAAGTTTTTAGAATAGAAAAAGTTATTAGACGAGACTATAAGAAAAAACAAGCTTTAGTAAAATGGAAAGGTTATAGTGAAGAATTTAATAGTTGGGTTCCGTTTAGTGAATTGAAAGAAATTTAATTTAGAAAATAAAAAGTTTAATTATATAAATGAGTAATAAAAATCTTATTTCTAATAATAATGGAATAGAAACAATAGATCAATTAATTATTCACTTAACTAAACTAGCTGCTGCTTACAGAAAAAGTTATAAATTTTGTGGGAGAGTAAGTACCGGATTATATATTACAGCAGGTGTTTTTGGTTGTTCAGCTGCATTAGCACTTGTTCCAGCTATTCCTATATTTGTAGCAGTTGCTGGCGCTGTTCCATCAGTAATTACCATATTTACTAACAGACTAAAACTTGACGACAAGAAATTTATTTTAAAAACACATCATCACAAAATAAAACAACTAATAACAAAAGCACGGATTGCAGCTTTAGCTGTTCATGACCCTAATGATCCTGGAAAAGTAAATAAAGAAGAAGATAAACAAGTTATTCAGGATATTTTTACAATACTTTTAGAAATGCAGAAAGAAAAAAATATTCAATGCCTTTTGATACGTACATAAAGGAATTTAAACTTAACGGATATAAAAGTAAAAAAGAAGAAGAGTTGTATTAACTTTAATTAAAGATTTTTTCTGTAAGTATTTTATATAAATGAGAAAAATTATATCAGTTGAAGGTAATATTGCATCAGGAAAAAGTACGTTTTTAGATATTATTAAAGAATATAATCCTAATTTTAATATAATTCCAGAACCAATTCACGAATGGCAAAATGTTATGGACTTTGATTATAATTCATATAACCTTTTTGAACTTGCTGCTCAAGAACCTTCCAAATATTTATTTCCTTTTCAGCTAACAACTTTAAACAGTCATATAAAAATGTTATCTTCTGCTAAACAGTTTGATGGTGTTTCTGTCCTTGAACGTTGTTATTTAACTAACAGTAACGTTTTTACAAAACAACATCACGACAACGGTGTTATAAATGACCCCGAGTGGGCAGTATACAATCTTTTCTTAACTGATCATATTATAAAACCATACGGAAAAAACCCTATTGATGGATTTGTTTATGTTAAAACCAACCCAGAAATATGTTTTAAAAGACTCCAAAAAAGAAACAGAACGGAAGAAAACAAAGTTGGTTTAGATTATTTAGAAAAAACTACACAAATTACACGAAGAATGGTTAAACAGAATGTTTCAAGAAGGTATTAAAATTTTAACAGTTGATAACAATTTAGAAAAAATGACTTTAAAATCTTATTCAAAAGATATAGATAATATAAACAAATTTCTCAAATCAATATAATTTCATTAGGTGCGTTTTTAAAGATTTTTTTTCTATAAGTATATTATATATAGATGGTTAATAGAAAAGTAGATAGAATGATTATGCCAAAATTATCTAGCACTTTAGGAGAAATAATGAATCCAGATAAAAATTCATATAAGAAAGTTCTTAAAAGAAGAAATGTTATTAAATCAAAACTTGATCAAATAGTTAGCGATGAATATAAAAATCACGTTATTGATAAATTACAAAATGTTATAGATCCTTATCTTTTAAAAAATAATTTATTTGAATGGAACTGTGGTTGTCTATTAACTGAAGAAGAAAATGCTGAAAGATTATGTGATTGTCCCAGACCAAATAATATTCGAAACAATCCTAAAAAAGTAATTGTAACCGACTGTGATACTAATGAAGAAAAAACATATAAAAGCAATTATGCAGCGTCTAAAGACCTTGGTATTAATTCTGGGTTAATAACAATGTGCTGCAAAGGAGAAAACCGAGTAAAATGTGGAATATCAAAAACTAATGGAAAAAGATATAAATTTAAATATTTTATTTCTTCTTAAAGATAATTTAAAACTTTATTTATTTTATTATTTTTTTAATTATTTTTTTAATTATTTTTTAAATCCTTTTTTGCTTAACGAATTTTATTTTCTAAATATAATATATAGATGGAAATCGAGAGATCCACAAAACAATATTATAAGAAATTTGAAATTAAAATTACATATAGACAAGATCCAAAAAATCAATTATATTTAACTATAAACGACTCTTATGAAATACTTAAATCTGAACTTAAAACTTTAAAAGGTATAAAAATAAACATTGTTTTAAAAATAACTTTTGCAAAAATAGATAAAACTGATACAATATATAAATCAGCTTATTTTCAATCAAAGGCTTTAGAAATTATTAACACAAACGAAATAAAAAAAACTTTACATCAAGCTTTTGATGAAATAATAAATAGAATTGGTAATTGGATTTCTGAAGGAAGTGGCTGGAGAATAGAGTCAGTTGATACTCATTATATAAATAGATATAAATATAGTCCATTGGCTGCTTCGAGTTATTTAGAATTACCAAAACCATTACAACATCCAATGAAAGGATTAATAAATATAAAGAATGATGATAACGAATGTTTCAGATGGTGTCATTTAGCTTACAAATTTCCTGTTAAAGAAAACCCTCATAGAGTTTCAAAATATAAAAATCATATAAACGATCTTGATTATACTGGAATTAAATTTCCTGTTACATTAAATCAAATACCTAAAATTGAAGTTTTAAATGATATATCATTTAATATATTTGGATATGAAGAACCTACGGGAATTTATCCATTGTACATATCAAAATATCAATACCAAGAACACTGTGATATGTTATTAATTAATAAAGATAAGATAAATGACGACTGTAAATCACCAGAGACCCCAGTCCAACATTATGTTTGGATAAAAGACTTTAATAGATTAATGTTTAACAAAACAAAACATGCAAATAAAAAACACTTCTGTAAAAGCTGTCTGCAACATTTTTCTCAAGAAAGAATATTAAATGAACACATACCAAATTGTTTAGCTATTAATGGTACCCAAGGTGTAAAAATGCCAAAAGAGGGAAGTAAAGTACAATTTAAAAATTATCATAAAGGTTTAGCAGTACCTTTTGTAATTTATGCTGATTTTGAATCAATAACTAAAAAAGTTTTAACTGCTTTACCATCAACTGAATCTTCATTTACTGAAGCATATCAAAATCATATAGATTGTGGTTACGGCTATAAAGTTGTTTGTTGCTATGACGATAAATATACTAAACCAACCCAAATTTATAGGGGTCCTAATGCAGTTTATAAGTTTATTGAAAAAATGCTTGAGGAAGAGGAATATTGTAAAGAAATATTTAGTGTTAACTTTAACAAAGAACTAAGAATGTCTAAAAAAAAGATGAAAGTGAATTTAAAAAACAAAAGTTTTGTCATATCTGTGAAAAAGAATATAAGGAAAATGAAAATCCTGTCCGGGATCACTGTCATATAACAGGAAAATTCAGAGGAAGTGCTCACTCAGAATGTAATATTAATTTTAAACTAACACATAAAATTCCTGTTATTTTTCATAATTTAAGAGGTTATGACGGTCATTTTATTATGCAACAAACAGGGAAATTTAAAAAAGAAATTAATGTTATTCCTAACAATATGGAAAGATATATGGCATTTATGATTTCCGACTTGGTCTTTATTGATTCATTCCAATTTATGTCTCAATCATTGGATAACTTAGTAAAAAATATTCCAGAATTTAAATACACGTCAACTGAATTTAATTGTGAAAATGTTGAATTATTAAAGACAAAAGGTGTTTATCCATATGATTACATGGATTCATTTAAAAAATTTAAAGAAACAGAATTACCTTCTAAAGAAGAGTTTTATTCAATTTTAAATGAAACACACATATCTGACAACGAATATGAACATGCTAAAAATGTTTGGAATAAATTTAAAATTAAAACAATGGGAGAATATCATGATCTATATTTAAAAACTGACGTATTACTTTTAGCTGATGTGTTCGAAAATTTTAGAAAACTATGTTTAGAGTACTACAAATTAGATCCTTGTCATTATTTTAGTAGTCCTGGTTTAGCTTGGGATGCAATGTTAAAAATGACTGGAATTAAGTTAGATTTAATAACTGATATTGATATGTATCTTTTTATTGAAAAGGGACTGAGAGGAGGAATAAGTTATATTTCAAACAGATACAGTAAAGCAAACAATAAATATATGAAGGATTATAATCCTAAACTTGACAGCAAATACATTATGTACCTCGACGCTAATAACCTTTACGGTTGGGCTATGTGTCAACCTTTACCCTCTGGAAACTTTAAATTTATATCCGAAAAACAATTTAAGAAATTAATTGCAAAAGGTAAAAGTAACTTTATAGTTGAATGTGATCTTGAATATCCAAAAGAATTACATAAAACCCACAACGATTATCCTTTAGCTCCTGAAAAAATTAAAATACCAGATCAATGGCTTTCTGATTATAGTAAAAATATTAAAACAGAATTTGAAATAGGAAAAAGTAATGTAAAAAAATTAGTTCCAACTTTAATGAAAAAACAAAATTATGTAGTTCATTTTAAAAACCTTGAACTATATACACAATTAGGGTTAAAAGTAACAAAAATACATAAAATATTAACTTTTGATTCATCTCCTTGGTTAAAAAAGTATATTGATTTTAATTCATTTGAAAAGGACTTTTTTAAGTTAATGAACAATTCTGTATTCGGTAAGACGATGGAGAATTTACGAAAGAGCGTTAATATTAAATTAACTCATGATGAAAATATTTTATTAAAATACATAGCCAAACCTTCATTTGTTAGTTCAACGATGTTTAACTCTAACCTTTTTGGTATTCATAGAATAAAAGAAAGTTTGTTATTACACAGACCTTGTTATGTTGGAATGTGCATTCTAGATTTATCAAAATATTTAATGTATGATTTTCATTATAATTATATTAAGGAAAAGTACGAGGGTAATTGTAAATTACTATTCACTGACACTGATTCATTATGTTATGAAATAAAAACCAAAGATGCATATGAGGATTTTTATAAGGACAAAGATTTATTTGATAATAGTGATTACGATAACAACTCAAAATTTTATTTTGATAATAATAAAAAAGTAATTGGAAAATTTAAAGATGAAGCTGCCGGCATTCCCATTGTTGAATTTGTCGGACTAAGAAGTAAAATGTATTCATATTTATTAGAAAACGAAGTTAATATTAAAAAATGTAAAGGAATTAAAAAACTTATTGTTAAGAAAACAATAGTTCATAAAAATTATAAAGATACTTTGTTTAATTCAACCCAAAGTAATCACACCTTTAAAGTTATTCGTTCTGATAAACACAATCTTTCCAGTTATATTATAAATAAAACATCTTTATCATGTTATGACGATAAAAGATATATTCTTGATAATGGTATTGATACATTAGCTTATTCTTAAATTAATTAACTCTTAAATTAAAACTTAAATTATAGAACCATAAATTGTTAACTGAATATTCATAACGTTTAAAGAATTAATATAAATAACATCATTTATTTTAAATTCATTTGCATAATTAATAGAAATAGATTCATTTTTTCTATTATTTTTTACATGATAACTTTGAAGAATTACATTTTCTTTATTTTTTAATTGTAATTTAGCTTCTCCTTTATCTAATTTAATTGCATCAACAAGAATAATTAAGATGGAATTTTGTTTAATTGTTACATAATTACCATTTTGAACTAAACCAGGACTAGCATTTACAGTTTTCCATTGAAATAATCCACCATCAGTATCTTGGGTATAACATGTTAAAAACAATGGAGGTTTTCTTATTAATAGCCTTTCTATTTGTTTTTCTATTTTATTTACTTTTTTATTTATATTATTGAATATTCCCATTATATTAATTATTCCAGTTAAATAAATGTCCTTATTGGTTAAAGTAATTTATAATAGTTTGTTCATTTTGTTTTACATTATTAATTTTTAGTATTTTATACAATAAATCATACAACGGTACTTTATCTTGTAACATTTTAATGAAAAATAAACAATAATATCCCCAAAGCATACTTGTTTTGTCTTGATATTGAACATTGTTGTATTTTACATTTATTAAATACTTAATTACTTCTTTTGGTGGAGGAAGTCCAAACGGATCGAAATACAAAGCATTTCTCAGAAAACCTCTGGTTTTATCAAAGTATAAAGTATTAAAGTAACAAACCCAATGTGTTCCAGGACCAACAGAGTCGTCTAAATTTATAATTCCACACTCGTCCTTTTCTTTTAATTTTAATAAATTATTTCTACTAAATACACCCCTAAAGTTTTTAATTTTTAATTGGTTTACCCATTGTTCAATTTCAAAGTTAGATATTGGTTTGTTTATAAATTTTATTTTTTTTTTACTATAGGAATTCGTCTGTAAGGTCTTCTCTGAGAATCAATCTGTATGCCCTGGCCATGTCCCTTACCACTTAACAAAGATGTAATCAAAGGTATTCCTAGACTAGCAGCCAACATACCTAAAAACCCACCGTCTTGTTTTTGTTTTTGTGTTAATTTAATCACTCCAGATCCTACTAATTGCTTTCTTTGATTAGGTGTAAGATATGGTGATATCATATTTCTGTTATCATTAGCTACTGAAATCATACCATTTCCAAGTATTTTACTAACACCAGTACTGGCCAGCCCAGACAAAGCGCCAATGCCTAGAGGGGCTAATATTTTTGGAGCTATTTTTGCTGCCTTTGGAAGAATTGTTTTTCCTAACAAACCAGCCAAAGCTCCTAAAAATCCACCATTTTGACCTTGACTGGACATTTGTTTTTTCGAAATTGTAATTTCTAATCCCTTATTATTTGCAACAGCTTTTTTAATTTGATTAATTTGTGTTTTTGTTAAAAGTAAAGGGAAGTTTCCACGTAATTGTTCATGTTTTAATCTAAAAGTATGTGGAATTTTATTATTATAAGCTTGTGCTAAATTTTTCTTTTGTCCATCTGTAAGGTTAATTTTATATTCAATATAATTTGATGTCATTATATATAATTTATATTTATTTTATTTAAACAAAAACAAGTTCATTTCCAATAGTATTTATTTCAACTGTTTCCTCATATAATACAATTGCGTAAATACGATATTTTGCAGCGGGAAGTGTATTTAACTTAATTGTTAATGTAATCTGCTTAGGATCTTCCGTAGTTACTTCCTTTTTATATTCCAAGTTAAAATGAACAAATCCATACAAACTATTAAAGTTTGATCTATTTAGCAGACTTCCAGTAGTCTTATTATTTTGTTTATAATAATAATTAATTACATCATCATATATTCTTGATATACTTGTATATTCTGTTTCTGGATAAAAAACACCATTACCAACTTCAAGACGACAAGAACTCAAAGTACAAGCATCACCTGCTGCATTAACTTTAAATGTATCTAATAAATGTGGATTCATTTCTTGATTATTACTTTTATCAGGTCGTTGTAAATAAACAAATACATGTTGTGGTTTTGTTACACCAGCCGTTATTCTAAAAGTTGTATTAATCTGTTGTGTATCAGTTGATTGCGTCATCATTTCCCTAAGGTATGACCATCTTGCTTTTGTAAATCTTTCAGAAATTAGATTAAGTCCAAATTCATTAAAAACCAAACGTGGAACCCATAGAATTAATTTTGTTACAATTACTCTACCTGGATCAGCAGCATTAGCTCTAAAAGTTAATTCATCATCATCTGTCAGCTGCAGTGTTATTTGAATTTGACTTGGAGGTAAAATATTAGTTTCTAAACCCTGAAAAAATGAATAATTATTTAATGGAATCTTAGTATTTACCTCATTATTTTTCTTGATTAAATCCTTTCTAATAGCAAACCCCGAATTATTATCAGCAGCAGCAGTAGCAGTAGTATCTAAATAGATAAATTCATTTGTTCCAGTTGATTTTGCATAATCTTCAGATAGTTCAACCAAACTCTTTACATTTATTACTTTGTATAAATTATTACAATCATAAACAATTTTTCCATTTTGTTTAACCACTAACTGATCAATTAATGAAGCTGCATTATTAATTAGAGCAATTTGGGCTCCATTATACTCAGCACCATCAGCAAGTTTATTTACTTTAAAACTTACTTCAAAATAACCATTAAACCAATCAAAATATAAACTTCTATCATTAATTGTAAAGGGATATCCGTTTTTTTGTTGCTTAACATTATTTCCCAAGACAGATATTAATGCTGTATCTAATTGAATAGGAGTTAATTCATATCTTTCACAATATTGTTTTGTTCTAAACATGTATATATTATATATTATTTTATTTTTTTTATTAAAGTTAAAACTTTAGTTTTTATTTTATTTTTTATTTTATTTTTTATCTTTTATAAATTAATCTGTTAATACGTTTTTGTTGGGCTGAAGTTCCAGATCCTGACAATATTCTATTTATTCTCATATGAATATCCTCCTCATTATCATTATTATTTTTATTATTATTTTTACTGTTATTCTTTTCTTGTAATTCCTTAGCAATTAAATTACCAACTGCTGGAGCAGGTTTCTTTTTAAATTTTTCAACAATTTTATTAGTATCTTCAGTGAAGCTTCCAATAAGCTTTGCTGCAGCTAAATTTCCAACTTCTGTGCCAACCTTTTTTGTTCCACTTTCAAGTGCTGCTTTTCCTGCTGTTTCCAAAGCTTTTTTTCCAGCTGTGCTAATTGAAGATGCAACTCCGCTTGAAAACAATTTCGTTAAAGTGTCAAAGATACCTGTACCAGAGATGGAATCTCCGGAGACCACAGGTATTCCATGTATGATTTCTTTTCCTGTGTGAGCATCAACATAAATAAATATTCCTTTATTTTTGTCATAAACTTTTTTGTACATTATATAAAACTAAAATTTAATAAAAGTTTTAATTAAAGTTTTAAAACTTTAGTTTTAATTAATTTCTTTTAAAATTAGTGTAAAACTTGTTTCAACCTCATTAAAATTAATTATTCTACCAAATACATCTGTAATATATATTCTAATTGAATTTATAATATATTTATTAATTTCAGAATATCCAACTCTTTGTGGTTCTTTTGTAAATGGATAAGCTCTTGTTAAATCTGCAGTACTTAAAGCATAAATAATATCACTGAAATTACCATCAACAAGTGAATTATCAATAAGATCACAATGAATGTAAATTGTATCCACAGAGTTAGTTATATTTGGTGTTGTAGTTCCCCATTCAGTTTTGTTTACAAATTTTTTCTCAAATCCAAGCAATGTAAGAAAATTTGACATTCTTAAATCCAACATAAAATTATCTGTAATTGAAATCAAAATCTTAAAACTACTTAAATCAAATTCCAAACTTATTGGAGCAATTTCTGATTTATCAAATTCATAATCACCATTACTTATTAATGTTTCCCTAATATAATTATTAATATATGTGTAACTGTAAGAACCATTTGTAAATATAATATCTTTCCACTCTTTACCATTATTGTAACGAATTCTTTTATTGTCATATTCATCTCTAATATTATGCCAAGAATAGGTCATAGTGTTAATACTATCCAAACCAACAACATAAGTTTTATTTTTATCTAAAATTAAAGAACGACTAAATCTGATTGTAAAATCACTTGGTTTATTTTTATCATTTTTAACTGTTTCAGAACTTAATACTATTTTTTGTTCCAATTATATATAATTAAAAACTAAAGTTTTAAAACTTTAATTAAAATCTAAATTCAAGAAAAATATTTTTTATATAACATTTCATGTTGTTCTGGTAACAATTTTTTCATTTTTAATAGTTCATCAATTATTCTAATACCTTTATTTTTTAGTTCTTCATTATTATTTCCTGCATCAATCGAACCACAAATTAACTCCAACTCATTAACCAATTCTTCTGGATTACATGGACAAATGTCATAACCTTGTCTCCTAATTACTTTTTTAAATTTCATAGATCTTTTATTGATAGGTAATCCTGACTTTTCTGTTAATTCTTTGAATATTTTTCTTGAATGAATTGAATGCTTTTTATTATTGTTATATCTTTTATTAATCAAATCAATTAAATCATCATCTACTTTAGTGTTAATTACTTCCTTTCCAGTTATTCTATCCTTAGCAATTAATTTATTTTGACCATAAAGTTTATTTAAGTTAATAATTAAATTACCATATTGTCCATTTGGCGAAACTTTATATGGGTTATGATGTTTTATTCCTTGTCCATATGTAGAAGCCATACCAAGAATATTATTTAACCGGTCTTTGTACTTTATGAGTTCATCTCGATCATGTTTTAATTCCTTTACTTTTTTTTTGTTTATTTGGATCTTTTGAATTTGATTTGCCAGTTATTGAACCATTTAATTTTCTAATATCTTCAGTAACCTTATCTATTGTAGCTTTAAGATTGTCTTTATGTATTTTATCTGGATCAAGTATATCTGTATTTAAAAAGTCAAACATTTCAGACGGTTTGAAATATTTATATTCTTCTATAACATTTTTATCCAGAAAAGCATCTAAATCTACTGTAGGTATTTCCTTTTCTTTCGGTCTTGTCTCAACAATTTCAGGAAATTCTTCAGTTGTATCATCAGTTGTTTCAGTTATTCCCATCTTTTCTCTTCCGTAATCTTCTAATCTTTTAAGTTCATCTTGAGGAACCCATCCAGCTGGTTCATCTCCCCAATCTATTGATGTATAAGGAGCCGGTTTTAAAGCTTGTTGTTTTTTAGATTCTTCTTGCATTCCTTTAGTTAATTCAGCAATACCTTGTGTCAGATCTTCTGATATACTTTTTGGAAGTAACGCTAATTGCTCCTTAATTCCAGGTAATGCTTTTAACTGACTTGATAATTGTTCTTTTTGACTTTCTATTTTTTCAGTAATTGGTTTATAAATTTCAGTGTACATATCCCGATTTGTAGCTTTTCTTATTTTTTCTCTCATTATTTCTTCTCTAAGAGCTCTCATCTTTTGCCCGACTAAGATTTTTCTTATTCTTATTTCATTAAGTTTTGATTGCATCTATATAATAATGTAAGATAATGTAAAATAATGTAAGATATTGTAAAATAATGTAAAATAATGTAATATTATATAAATGGAAATTCCAAATTATGATACAAAAAGTGATAAATCCAATAACTTTAAACAATATTATCCTTTTATGCCAGATTCATGTTTTAGAATGTTAATATGTGGATCTTCTGGATCTGGAAAAACAAATACATTAATGCATATACTTCGAAAACCTCTTATATATTATGATAAATTATACTTATATGCTAAAAACCTAGAACAATCTAAATATCAAGATTTAATTAACAACTTAAGCCAAATTGCAAAAAAAATTAAAGTAGATCCAAATGAAATACTTGAATATTCAGCTGATCCCAACCAAATTGAACCTTGTGAGAATCTTGAATCAGAAAAACAAAAAGTAGTAATATTTGATGATTTTGTATGTGAAGATAAAAAAGTTCAAAATGAAATAACAAAATACTTTATTCAAGGACGACACAAAAACTGTTGTGTTATTTATTTAAGTCAGTCTTACTATAAAACACCAAAAGATATTCGAATTAACTGTTCACATTATATTTTATTTGAAAGTCCAGGTAAACGAGAAAATGATATGATTTGTAATGAACAAAATATTAACCCTAACTCTTTTGCTAATGCAACAAATCAAAAATATGATTTCTTATATATTGACAAACCAAGAAAGTTTTTAAGAAAAAACTTTACTGGTTATATATAATGGGAGTTTTTAATGATGTAAAACAAATAAGTGAACCTGAAAGTATAAGTAAAGTTAAATTTGATATTGATTTAAGTGATTATGCTACTAAAAAACACATACAAAAAGCTTAGAAAGGACATGGAATCATATCTTCACAGAAATAAGGAACTTGATAACACAATGAACAGAGCATTAGATATGAGAGGTAATAAAATAATCAACCTAGGAAATCCAGATAAATCCGCTGATGTAGTTCCAAGACGGTTTTTGTATAGAAAAATTCAAAGTGTAATAGATGACTATAAACTTGAAGATGTCAAAAGTATAAAACAAACACTAGAAGCAGAAGTAAAGAATATTGAAGAATTAACAAAAGATTTTAAAAAGAATTCATTATTAATAGTTGAATTACAAGGTAAAATTGAAGAAGAAATGAAAGCTATGGTTGATTCTATTAAAGAACTTGAAGAGAAATCTGATTTGACAGATGATAACATAAAAGAAGTATTTCGAGTTAATTTAAACATTTTATTCACCCACATTCAAGAATTAAAAGATAGTATGATTAAACATGAAGAACTAAAAGACAAGATTATTGAAGCTGAGAAAAAGTTACAAAATATGTATCAGTTAGAAATCAGAACAGAAATAAATAAACTAAATACTGAAACTGAAAATAAGCATAAAGATTTATTAGAATTAATTTCAAATAAACTTGCAGAATATAAATCTGAATTGGAAAAGGCAGCTTCACAAAGAGGTGATGATCATGACACAGCATTAGAGGACTTTAAAAAAGAGCTAAATTCTAAAATAGATGACTTTAAAAAAACAAATTCGAAATTGGATTAGTATTGTTGACAACCGTCACAATTTAAAGTATGCAGACTTAAGTAATATTACAAAAAAATTACAAGAAGATATGACGCAGCTTAATGCTAAAGTTGAAGAACATAAAAATGAACTGGACTTTGTAGTTGAAAAATCAGTTAAACAAGGAGAGTTAATTACTGCTAATACTGAAGCAATTAACATAATTAATGATCAGCTAGAAAATTTGAAGAAACAACTTGTAAACATGATTAATAATGTTGATGCACGTCACAATATAAAGTATGCAGACTTAAGTAAACTTAAAGGTTTATTACAAAAAGATATTAATGAATTTAATGATAAATTTAATGATAAAATTAAAATAATAATAAATGATTTGGACTCTGTAGTTAAAATATCAGCTAAACAAGGAGAATCAATCACTGCTAATACCCAAGTAATTACTGCTAATACTAAAGCAATAACCGCTAATGTCGAAGAAATTACCACTAATGCTGAAGAAATTACAAAAGTAAAAAATGTTTTCTTAAAACAAGAAACACAATTAGCTAGAACAAAGAATACTGTTGATAGTTTATCTGCTTCTAAAGTTGCTACAACAAAACGACTTGATGATTTAGCTGAAATAATTCTTAAACTTTAAAAGAAAGACAGGAAAATAGAAAAAAGGCTGGAGGAAGTGGGACGTGAAGTGTTTCTCTTTGAATACTATTATAATCATACTTTTGATTACATACAAATGAAAAAGTATTTTGACCGTCGTGGTGCCTGGATATATTCAACATATAAAAATATGGCCGGTTTGAACTATTTAAATATATTTGAAATTGGATCTGGAATTATCGTAGATTATAAAGATTTTATACACATAGACCAAAAATATAAAATAGATGTACTAGATATGCTTTTGAGTGGTGTGTTTATAGTTAGAAAAACCGGAACTTATATAATAGATATTAAGATTTTATTAAAGGGTGCGAGCCCTATAGGTGAACCGGATAAACCGACTAAAAGCCCAATATCACATTTTATATTTAGGTGGCGGAATTATAGGCCTCAGGATGATGTTTTATTTTTTGATATATTTGATAATGTAAATATAACAGCTGAGGCAGCTGAGGACTTTGACACTGATCTGTTAACATCTATGTATAAGAAAAAAATTAAAATTTATCTAAAACAAGGGACAATGTTTGACATTCATCCTTATGACGATTCAGCATCTACAGAAGTAACATTTATGCTTTTGACGGGTAGTTACATTAGATTCTACATATCGGATGAACCTGTATCTTATGATGGAAACAGACTTTTGGATTAAAAGTTTAATTAAAGTTTTAATTACTATGTGTACCTTAATAATATACTTACTAATTGAAAATAAGATCAAATACATTACATTTTATTAATAAATATAATCTGCCAAAGTTTTGCCAAAGTTTTGCCAAGTGGCAGGAATGTGGCAGTGTCTGCCAAGTTGGCAGAAAAATGGCAGGCTTTTGATTGGTTGAATTTGTGGTTTCCCGCATTATCATTTTTAAAAAAATGCACTTAATTTACCTTTGACACTTATATTAAATCAGCTGTAAAACTTAAATCGATCACAAGGAAGTTTAAACGAATTGTACTACAAATTTAAACATATCGGTTTTATGAATGAAAGTAAATACCAATAGAACGACACCGGTGTCGCTTTACAAACGATATTGATTGATAAACTTGTTAAAGAAAACGACACCGGTGTCGTTAGATTTTGAGGGTACAAGTGTACCGAGTGCAACCGAAGACTGTAGGTCTGACTGGGTCAAAGACCCCGAAGGTTTTAGCTTCGCGAGTTAGTATTATAAGTTTAGGGTTGGGTTAATTGCTGGGTTTAAAACCTGTGGATTTTAAATTGTCCGGCATTGACCAGTCCTGACCAAGGGTCAAAAGGTCAAATGAGGTTATACTGTTTCAAAAACATCATATTCCTATACTACTTAGAGCTAATAGAGTTCCTCTTATGCCGGTACTAGGGCACGTGAGGAGTGTGGCACATTTAATTACCTCCCCACATTCAGAGTCTCAACTGGTTATGATGGTCGTGCGTTGAGCGATATAAAATAGATAGAAGGTCATGTCTCCCAAGCTACTCAGGCCACTCAGGTGGACAATGACAGTCATAATAAAAATTGAGTGCAAAAAACGTTAAATTAGCCTTAAAATGCCTACATCAGTGCAACACACCATGTATAAGGTAAAGAAAATAGAGCGCTAGTGCAGTCAAAAGGGTCTGCTATCAGTTTGTTTGGTTTCTTTTATGCTTATAGATGATCTTCTTGTATACTGTATTAATGATTTACACAACACTTAGATAAACATTAATCTTCCTGTTTGGTAAGATACGTGTACTGAGTTTTCATCGAAAGGGTGCATTTTTCCTATTAGCAGCGTGTATTTATATGTTCCTGGCTAGAATAACTATAACTGAGCCGTGCCATGGGAAAACCAACGTAGTGGCTTTGCGACCAGCATGGATCCAGACCAGCCTGCGCGGTCAGGATCCATGCTTTTCGCTAACAGTTTCTCTAATTACAATTGGCTTTGAAAGCGAACAGCATTGGTCCTGACCAGACAGCGCGGATGCGCAGGCTGGTCTGGATCCATGCTGGTCGCAAAGCCACTATGTTGGTTTTCCCATGGCATGGCTCAACTGTTTAACTATTGAAACTGGTCTAAGTGTGCGCGACAGAAATAAGCTCAGTTTTCAGTTTAAGACACAGTCTTGTGTGTCTGTACCTATGACTTTAAAACATAAGGTAGCACTTGCTATAATATTTAAATTTGATGTAGCTCACTCCCTCGTCTTGAGTCGTGAAAGTATGAACATCTTGCCGCCAGTGACAGAATTTGCTCTATTGTAAAACATTGTGTCGTAATAGAGATACATGTAATAGCTCAATGCTCTTCATACTTACCTCTTAGAAATGTGAAGTGTTACGACATTGATCGTGTGCATAAATGTATGTTTGTAATCTTCATAGAATTGCTAAGTCAGCCACCAAAGTTTCGATATGCTGGCAGTCCGTTTTACATACTTTGTACAAAATATTTTGTAAGAGCCATTGTGAAGTTTAGACTGTACACTATTTAATCTTAGCATATTTCAAAAGTTTAAAAAATCTACATATACTTTATTTAATAAAGACTTATAATTTTCTTTTCATTGTTTTCATTGTGCAGTAGGAGTTATGGAGCACCAAGGACCACGAATCACCATGAAATAGTCTATATTCTCTAGACGACTTGTACATGTAGTTTAACTTTCATATGATTGTACTTTTACTATATGAGTAATACATACAAGCCCTTGTTGTAGTTTCCAAAGTATGATTGTTTTTTTTGTATCATTTTTAGCTCACCAGAGCCAAAGGCTCAGGGTGAGCTATTAGGATCACTCACCGTCCGGCGTCCGTCGTCCGTCGTCCCGTAAACTTTTACTTCAAACGACATCTCCTCATAAACCACTAGGCAAATTTCATCCAATCTTCACAGGAATGTTCCTTGGGTGAAGCTCTACAAAAATTGTTCAAAGAATTGAATTCCATGCAGAACTCTGGTTGCCATGGCAACCGAAAGGAAAAACTTTAAAAATCTTCTTCTCAAAAACCAGAAGCCCTAGAGCTTAGATATTTGGTGTGAAGCATTGCCTAGTGGACCTCTACCAAGTTTTTCAAATCATGACCCCAGGGTCAAAATTGACCCCGCCCGAGGGGTCACTTGATTTTACATAGAAAAATCTTAAAAAATCTTCTTCTCGAAAACCAGAAGCCCTAGACCTTAGATATTTGACATGTAGCATTGCATAATGGACCTCTACTAAATTTATTCAAATCATGACCCCGGGGTCAAAATTGACCCCGCCCCAGGGGTCACTTGATTTTACATAGGAAAATCTTCAAAAAAAATCTAAAAATAAAGCAGAAGGCCTAGATCTTAGATATTTCACATGTAGCATTGCCTAGTGGACTTCTACAAAATTTGTTCAAATCAGACCCCCGGGGTCAAAATTGACCCCACCCCAGGGGTCACTTGATTTTACATAGGAAAACCTTAAAAAATCTTCTTCTCAAAAAGCAGAAGCCCTAGAGCTTAGATATTTGACATGTAGCATTGCCTAGTGGACCTCTACTAAAATTGTTCAAATCATGACCCCCGGGGTCAAAATTGACCCCGCCCTAGGTGTCTCTTGATTTTACATATGAAAATCTTCAAAGATTTTCTTAAAATAAACCAGAAGGCCTAGAGCTTAACTATTTCACATGTAGCATTGCCTAGTGGACCTCTACAATTTTTGTTCAAATCATGACCCCAGGATCAAAATTGACCCCGCCACAGGGGTCACTTGATTTTACATAGGAAAATCTTCAAAAAATTTCTAAAAATAAACCAGAAGGCCTAGATCTTAGATATTTGACATGTAGCATTGCCTAGTAAACCTCTACAAAATTTCTTCAAATCATGATCCCCGGAGTCAAATTGGCCCCGCCCCATGGGGTTACTTGATTGTACATAGAAAAATCTTCAATATTTTCTAAAAATAAACCAGAAGGCCTAGAGCTTATATATTCGACATGTAGCATTGCCTAGTGGACCTCTACAAAATTTGTTCAAATCTTGACCCCCAGGGTCAAATTGACCCAGCCCCAGGGGTTACTTTATTGTACATAGGGAACTCTTCATAAATTTGCTTAAAATAAACCAGAAGGCCTAGATCTTAGATATTCGATATGTAACATTGCCTAGTAGACTTCTACAAACTTTGTTCAAATCATGACCCCCGGGGTAAAATTGGCCCCGCCCCAGGGTTTACTTTCTAAAAATAATCAGTTTGACATTTGAAACATATTACTCTGGTGAGCGAATCAGGGTCATCATGACCCTCTTGTCCCCATTATCATTGATATTTATCACATGATTCCACATGATTCCACATCTAAATCGCCGATCGATTATGTGTGCTGTTGACTGGTATGTAGTAATACAGGTTTGCTGGGCTAAAGTCAAATTTTGATGGCATGACCTTTCGAAAATGTAGTATTATGTCATGTAATGAAACACTTGTTGAATAGCGTGCTGGCCAATAGTCAAACCATTTGCCCTTGGTCATTTACATCTCGGGCAATATTTGTTTCGTCACTGTTTTATTCCAAGTAGTTTTTCTTTGGCTTTAAAAGTACAAAGTATTCATTTCAATTTTGATGTGATAACCACAATTTAAATGTAGCATGCATTTACACTTACCTCAGAGAAACCTACGTGACTATACTTCGTTGACAAAATACCAACCAAAACTGTCTAAAGTAGGTATTTAAACAATTAAATCCCACATCTATAACCTATTTTGGTCACTCTTTGTACTTAATCACATTTTGATATTATTCTATATGTCTTCGTCGTATTATCAGCACGCACGAACGCACGCACACACATACGCACCCTCGATCAAACAAGATGCTTTTAAATATTATATCAGTTTCATGGTGAATGATTCATTCATCTTTTAAGAACGAAAATTAAATTGAAAATTAAATTAATTAAATTAAAACCCGAACACCAATTTTTCCCCCAGTGCATTCAATGTTTTAATTAAAATGCTTTATTCTTTGTGTGAAAATGTCAACATTTTTGCTCGTTTACAGATTTAGATGTAACGTAGTATCATGTTTTAAATTTAGATATATAATCCATTAAACAGGTGTTAGCATTCTAATTATTTCCTTTAACCGCCACATTTAATAAGAAATTTTAATATTTTTCCTCTCAATTTTTGGTAACGTAAAAATAAGCAAAAAATGGATAATTTGCAGACGATCGTTATGTAAATTACTAACATCAATTAAAATCAAATCAGCTGGCTGGTTATTTCTTATTTGTAACACAGTCCATTGACACACGCTTTAAGTTTACCTTCTTAACAACTGACAATACTAATTATCTGGTTTGGATGTTATTACTTATTTTCATCTGCTGTAAGTACTGTCGATATCGTTGAATATATTTGCGTTGACTACTGTTAAAAATGCTGATGTTTGTCAGGTACGGCAGAGACAGGTTAGAAAGACACGAACGAATTTGTCAGTTATGTAATCTTAATGAGATTGAAGATGAATTTCATTTTGTTCTTAAATGCAGAGTTTATAAAGAATTACGTAAAAAATTCATCAAACGTTATTTCTATATTCAAACAAGTATGTATAAATTCTTAGAATTGCTACAATCAAGTAATAAATCCATTCTAGTTAATTTGTGTAAGTATATAACATTAGCTAATAACAAGAGAAATGAATTATTGCAAGGACTTTAAACTCGTGTCTTGGAAATGCTTGTGAGTTTGTTTGTGTTGACATTAATTATTATATAACATATACTGCCATTCAGTTGATCACCAAGTATTAAACCACCTATACTTCTTGAATACGTAAATGCATATTATTTATTAGCATTGATTTTTGTATACTAGTATAACAAGATTGATATTGTTCCTATTGTGATACCGTTGTAATATTCCTGTAACATACTGATGGTTAAAATCAGATATGTTCATTCTCTGCATATACTTAAAAGTCATTTTGCTTATCATGTGTATTGTATTATATGTATAATTTCATGTTGTATTAACAAGCACATGTGTTGTATACGTTAATAAAATATCTGATATGTTTGATTTATTTGTGACATTTTCAAAATATTAATATGAAAACTAAACAAACACTGTATAATACTCAGAAATACTCAGTGTTTTTTTTCCAATTAAGAGCGAAACAGTGTAACGTAAGTTACAGTTGAATTTTGTAAGAAATTCGTTATTTCGCAAATTTTATTCTGCAAGTTTTGACATAACGAAATATATTGTCGAGATCTACGAGAAGCTTGTGTCTTCTGTAATTGTTGACTTCGTATCACATAGATAAGATGTTTAGAATGCAAGCTACGACATTTGTTAAAAATAACATAATATTTTTGCAGTCATAAAAACCTGTAGAGTGCATTGTAAAATATATTTAAACAGTTGTCTTTATGCATTTTTGTTAGTATTACCTCCAGAAGCACGTTAAAATTATCAGACTATTTGTTAATGGTTTTGTTGCTTTGGGTAGAATTCGCCTGGTAATCGATTATGAAAATAAGTGAGTAATATTGTATATAACACACGTTATATGTCACAATCGTACCGTATAGAAAATCGAGCAGCTATAAAGATTTGTTGAGAATGTGGCAAACACCAAATGACATTTATAAATAAATTAAGCAGATGTAACAGCATCTCAATAAAGATAAATGAGCCGCGCCATGAGAAAACTAACATAGCGGGTTTGCGACCAGCATGGATCAAGACCAAGTCAGGATCCATGCTGTTCGCTTTCAAAGCCTATTGCAATTAGAGAAACCGTTAGCGAACAGCATGGGTCCTGACCAGATTGCGCGGATGCACAGGCTGGTCTGGATCTATGCTGGTCGCAAACCCACTATGTTGGTTTTCTCATGGCGCGGCTCAAATATTGCATCGCTTCCATGATCCAGAAGGCCCAGAAGTAAAAACTACACTGACTTATAAAGAAATGTTTTTCCATGATTCTTCAGGACCAGAATTAATAACAACACCTGGACTTTATACAGAAATATTGCGTCGGCTCCATGATAGATAGAAGACCAGAAATATAACAACACTTACAACCCTTACTCTGCTAAATTTCTATAATGAACTGTCCATCTCTTAATTTGGACAGTAACATTAATTAAAAGGGGTGCATACTAAAAGTTACTGATTGCATGCCATGAATTCCCAGTCCAATATTACCACTTTATATTTTCGCAGTATCGAACTGTGGCAAGTCTATGTCTGCATGTAGTTCTCGTGTGGCTATCGGTGTGTAACATTATCGTATTTGCATTAACCGTTAATTATAGGCTATAGCAGTTATTTTTGTCCATCGGTATTCAAGAAATTGGAAGTGTTAAAGACCCGCAAATAACTAGTGGTCTACTTTTCCCTCCCATATGAACTCGCGTCCGCGCATTTTGGTCAGGATCCATGCTGTTTGCTAACAGTTTCTGTAATTGCAATAGGCTTTGAAAGCGGACATCATGGATCCTGACCAGACTACGCGGATGCGCAGGCTGGTCTGGATCCATGCTGGTCGCAAACCCACTATGTTGGTTTTCTCATGGCGCGGCTCAAATGATTGTAAGTAAACGTAAGCGTATTAAGACTTCTTTTAAGGTAGTTCTGCACGTTTGATAAACCGGAAGTGATGGCGTAACGTCATTTATCTGGAAAACGTAGAATAAAGCCTGGATTCGGCGTACGGAAATGAAAATCATTTCATCAATTAATTGAAATCTGTGAGAACATTTAATACAATGGCATTTTTGCTACATTTCTTAAGTCAAACTATGATATTAAAACATATGACACGTTGAAATAATCAAAATAATGTCTTAAAATTAGCGTGAAATGTCCGGTTCACTTTAATCATGGTCAAATATCTCAAAAATAAGCACACGGACCTATACATTTTATTTCACCAAATTATAGGCCATGTGTTTATTTACAACTGTGAGAAGTTTCATCAAAATCTACTTTGTAGAAAAATTTCTATTTGCGAAAATGTTATGAAAGTAATGATTTTCCCATATACTCCCATTATGAAATATTGCGTTAGGTCCAAATCTTTCAAATCAGTCTATCAAAAAATCAAGTACACGACCCTATCTTTTTTATTTGCTGAATTATCTAGGTATACCCTGAAGTTATGAAAAATCCGAGTTTAATCAAATTCTACATTGTAGAAAAAATTTCGATCCAAACGTGCAGAACTACCTTAAATCGTTTGAATATGATGGCTCATTTTGTTTTCACTGTTTTCAAAGATACATAACGTCTGATAGTATGGTCTTTCTTAAGTCGTATTTGCATAGATTTTAGAAGATAGCTTGAAAAAAAAAATGACGATGCATTTTTTAATTGTTTGTTTAAGTCTATTGAAGCTAGAGACAAAGTCTGCGTTTTATTTGACCAGCCGAACGGACGTACTTTTATTCAAATAAGTACTTCCTTATCGTCAGCTACTTTAATAAAGTAATTCCATTAGACACGATAAACAATTAACAATGCTTTAATACGTTTCTTTTTATCTAAAGTACTTTTGTTCGCGGCACTTATAAATATATTCTTTCAGGAAATCTACTCTTCACTTTCGGATAATGATAACTAAAACTAGCGAACTTAGGAACGGCTACAGACCTTGTGATTAACGCATTTTGTTTTTGTACGCCAGATAACAAGTATTGTTTTCATTTAATCATTCAAGAAGCTAATAACTTTTGAAGGATTTTTATGAGATGGATTTGGTATATCTATATTATCTAACCTTATTGATACATATCATGGACATCAAACATTTATTATTTCTATACGCAACAAACAGTTATACATGTTCTACATATTTTCTTTCTTTTTTACAAAAAAATCTAATTTATGTTTGTTAAGCTCATCATAAAAGAACCGTATTTTATTCACTTGATTGTCTTTAAGGTAGTTCTGCACGTTTGATATGTCGGAAGTGATGGCGTAACGTCATTTTTCCGGAAAACGTAGAATAAAGCCTGGATTCGGCGTACGGAAATGAAAATCATTTTATGAATTAATCGAAACCTGTGAGTACATTTATTGCAATGGCACTGTTGTTATATTTCTAATGTCAAAATATGATATTTAAACATATGACACGTTAAAAATTTCAAAATAATGTCTTAAAATTAGCGTGAAATATCCTGTTTGCTTTAATTATGGTCAAATATTTCAAAAATAAGCACACGGACCTATACATTTTATTCAACCAAATTATAGGCCATATAATTATTTACAACCGTAAGAAGTTTCATCACAATCTACATTGTAGAAACATTTCTATTCGCGAAAATGATATGAAGGTTATGATTTTCCCATAGACTTCCATTATAAAATATTGCGTGAGGTCCAAGTATTTCAAACCAGTCCAGCAAAAAATCAAGCACGTGACCCTATCTTTTTTATTTGCTGAGTTTTCTAGGTATATTCTGAAGTTTTGAAAAATCAGAGATCAATCAAATTCTACATTGTAGAAAAAAATCGATCCAAACGTGCAGAACTACCTTAATATAAAACATTTTACATTTTTAGCTCACCTGAGCAATGCTCGGGTGAGTTTTTGTGATCGCTCGATGTCCGGCTTCCGTCGTCTGTCTGTCGTCTGTCGTCTGTCTGTCTGTCTGGCGTCTGTCAACATTTAGCTTGTGTATGCGATAGAGGCTGTATTTTTCAACTGATCATTATAAAATTTGGTCAGAATAATTACCTTGATAAAATTTAGGCCAAGTTTGAAAATGGATTATCTGGGGTCAAAAACTAGGTCACTGGGTCAGATCAAAGAAAAACCTTGTGTATGCGATAGAGGCTGTATTTTTCAATAAGTCTTCATGAATTTTGTTCAGAATAATAACCTTGATAAAATCTAAGTCGAGGTTGAAAATGGGTCATCTGGGGTCCAAAACTAGGTCACTAGGTTAAATCAAGGCAAAACCTTGTGTATGCAATATGGGCTGCATTTTACACTGGATTTTCATGAAATTTAATCAGAATGGTTGCCTTGATGAAATCTAGGTCAAGTTCGAATATGGGTTGTCTAGGGTTAAAAACTAGGTCACTAGGTCAGATCAAAGAAAAACCTTGTGTATGCGATAAAGGCTGTAGATTTCAATTGATCTTCATGAAATTTGGTCAGAATGATAGCCTTGATGAAGTCTAGGTCAAGTTTGAATATGGATTATCTTGGGTCAAAAACTAGATCACTAGGTCAAATCAAAGAAAATATTTGTTTATACTCAAGGTTTTTGCTCCAATTTTAATGATAATTGGTCAGAATATTTTTCCCCCATGAAATCACTAGGTCAAACATGTTTACACTGTTATGGTGTGTTATGGTGTGTTTTTCAGGTAAGCGACCTAGGGCCACCTTGGCCCTCTTGTTAAGTTTAGACCTTACACAAAATACTCAATTTTACTATTCTAACTTTTAAGGTGTTAGTCAATTGTTAGTGGTACTTCACAATGACAGGATAACTTTCTAGGGTTTGTTAAATGTTAAACTGGGACGTACTTTATGATGAATTTGCACATTCATGTAAAAAGAGTTTATTTTGTCAAACATTAATTAATCCACCCATTTAGTAGATTTTGGCTACACTCTGTGAATCTGTATAAAATCCAAAATACGTTGTTTTTTGTTTTTGTTTTTGTTTTGCAAAAAGACCTCTACAAAACACTGAGGAAGAATTATTTTCTTTTCCCATCTTGTTCTAGGTTTTAGTCGATAAATTAAATTTACTCTTGTAAATCTTGTAATTTAAACCATCTTTGCAATTGTACATTTGTATTTATATTATAAACTAAATATTAAAACCACAAACAAGTCTAACTATACCTCTTCCCAAATCTAGCCGTCAACATTGAGCAATAGAAATAAAGTGATTGGTGTTGTGTGCTGGGCTAGTTAACGTTAACCCAAATAAAAAGTTTCCAAAGCGCTTGTACTTGCAAGTACTTGTGTAGATCTGAATATGAATCAACCGTAAGGTTTGGTTATAATTTTCAAACTTTCTCGGTGAAGTCCTCGAACTCCCAGTTCTTAAATTGTCCAGTTCTTATTGCCATACCTTTGCCTGAAAAAGCTTTATATGTAAACCATTTTGTCGTGCAGAATTTCAAAATCTCTCAGTGCTTAGGATCCCTAAACCCCTACCTGTGTTTCAATCAATCATGCTGGTAGGATGTCAACCTGATTGCTCAGCTATTTTTTTTCTGTTTTGAAATTGCTTGATATTCATCATTTTGTCTCACAGATTTTAAACAATTCCTGAACCAATATTCCTGCCATAGAATACTCAAAGTATTCAGGTTTTTGAGTATTCAGGTTACTGGAGTGTACTTGTGAACATTTTTTGTGAAAATAACAATTTGTTTTGTAGATTTTCAAAACGCCTCGTGGAAGACCCCCGAAACCCCAACTTTTATTTCAGTTACCCAGACTGTTAGTGTGTATTTATCAACCTGGTTTGCTCATGGTTGTTTTTCTGAAATGGTTTTAAAATGCACCAATTTTCTTGTATACTTTCAAAATGTCTTTCGAAGGAACCCGAAACCCAATTCGTACATGTATACTTGTTATCAAGCTAGTAGCGAATGCATTTCGTCCCCATTATCTGATATGTCTTGAATGTACCATTATTCTAGTAGAATCTCAATCTTCTCCGGGGACACCCAACCCTACCTGTTTTCATAATATACAGGTTAGTAATGCATACATTTCAACCTGATCAGTCCAGAATGTTTTGTCTGAAACGGTAACAAATGATTTATCGGGGAAGTCTAACCATAAAATTCTAAAATGCAGTTTTGTAGAATTTCATAGTTTTGGGTAGGACCCCTGAACCATATTTTACCTGTGCGTCAGTTACTAAGGATATTATAGTATACTCGTCATTAATTTGTCAAGTGCGTTGTCTCAAATGGCTTTAAAAGGCACGATTTGGCTTGTAAATATCCCCGGAAGAACCATTGGACCAAATATTCCTACACGTACTCCAATCATTCTGTTCAGCAGGGTGTACTAGTCTGAAATAGCTTGAGAACGAACAACTTGTCTTGTAGACTTCACAGGGCCTAGTACAGACAAGCCCCAAACCTTACATGTACTTCAATGATTAAGACTAGGTAATACGAACAACCTCGCTCAGATTGTTTGTCTGAAATGACTTTAAAACATATTTTTTTCTGATAGAGTTTTAAATTTTCTCCAGGTGGACTATTGAACCCATATTCAGATTTGTTATTTAGTTTAGCAAATCGTACACATCAACAAGATTTGCTTCAGTTGGTTTATCTTACAACTGAAAAAAGTTTAAAAATAAATGTCGACCAGTTAATCATAGTTTGTAGCGTTACCCATATATCCACATTCTCTCTCCGAAAAAATCTGCCTCAGTATTTTTTTCAGGTGTGGCACTAGAAATATATAACATACCGACTTCTGTGCTAGATCAAACGAGAGATTTAACGAAAAGGACTGATTTTCCCACTAGAATGGCAACTACAGGTACAGAAAAACATTTTAGACTTTGTCTTGTGCTAATGAAAGCTGGAACCAAAGCATGTCACTGTCTTTTACTGAAACGCGTGAAAGACCTCAGCCCCGCTGACCATGAGCCGTTTCCCTGGACAGTGGACGACTTTCTCCTGAGTAAAAAGAAGAAGATCAGAAACGCGAAACTTGGCAAGGAAAAGGATCGAATACTCTTCCCAGCAGACAGCAAAACAAATCTATCAAAATGGGATCTTTCGTTGTTCTGTTTTGTGTTAATTGAATGTTGTAAACTTCCTAAGCTGATATGCTTAGATGTTGAACGACTCAGAACCCTTCGTAATGAACTTTGTCACGTGCATGAGCCTACTGTAAACGATGAAGTGTATACAGACTATCTTACAACAATCACGGTTATTATCAGAAGAATCATAGACGAAACAGATGACGAGTGCATGAAATGTGAGATCAAGAGAATCGTCAATGTTACAGAGAAGGAACCGTTGTCTCTTGAGGAAACCCTGAGAGACATGCATGCGTTTTACTCCATGGAAAGGAACATTCGAGAAAAGCTTGATCAAATGAGTGAAGGTAAGAAAAGAAAGATTTAGGGTCTTGTAGAAATATTGTCTATTTAAAAGTTATTGTCCCAAACTGCGTTGTGACCGACAGTTGTTAAACTTCTTTCCAATATAACTACAAAGAGATGTTAAAATTATAGATAAAAGCTCTCTCATGTGATTTTAGAGATTAGAATCTTGAAGCCAATTTTTCTGTTAATACTTTTAATAAACAAAAAGATCTTTACCCCGAAATACATTTTCAGTTGAGGAACATATACTAGCGAAAGTTGAAAAGTTTGACCAATTACTGGAGAAGAAAGTCAGCACGATAGATGAAAATCTTGAGAAACTCAACCGGCAATTTGAAGGAAAACCAAGATTAACATTAAATTCATTTGTTTTCCAAGGTAAGAACCTTTTAGATATGAATTTCCGTTTTCTTAAAACGATCACATTGTACTTGCATATATATACAAATGTACCTTAAACTGTTTGCTTCAAAACCTGAAAAAATTCACCTTTTTTCTATACTTAAAATAAATTGATAAACATTTTACCGCTAAGTTTTCACAATATAATTTAGATTTTGACTTTGAAAAATAGTTCATTGTTGGAATTTTTGATTGAGAAATTAATCCCACGTAACCAGGGGTATTACTACACGCAGTCCTACTAAAAAGTAATAACAATAATCTTAGAAATAATTTTGTTGTATTTATACATTTGATTATGTTAGTAATGGATGCCTGTTTCTTTGCTCTGCTTGTGCTGAAATTTCAATTTCTTTATTTCTTTGCATCATATTGGCACTTTTCTTGTCTCCTTAACAGATATAAATTGTCACATAGAGTTGAAAAACGTAAGTCATGAGAAAGAAGCAAGTATGTCTGGTGTTCTGGTCCAGTTATTTGAGGAAGCTGTAAACGAAAATGAAGATTTCAAATCAAAGCTGCCTGCTGATTCGTTTGTAAAGCTACGTGAAGTCGTGAACAGAACCGTTCAAATGTTTCTGTCAAAAGGCTGGCAAATTGTTGAAACGAAGCAAAAATGTGTACAGCTGAGTATAAGATGTCAGTCATTTGCTGCCTTTTCGGGTCTGTGCAGGGAATGTATTGAGGGAAGCCTAGAAGCAGAATTAGAGGAGCTAAAATCTGCGATTTCAGAGATAAGTGATGGAGAAAAGGTAGAACTGGAAACGGTCATATACAAAGACGAGTTTTGGAATGTTATAGATAAAACACGTAAGTGCTTGGTACTAAATGTTTTATGTTTTCCATACAAATAAATTATCCCTCAGCGTTATATTTATACCTGCTTACATTGTTAAATTTGTCTGTATTATATTGAACAATGTCGATGTGATTAGAATCTAAAAAAAACAACAACTGAAGTACTGGTCAGGAACCCAGGCAATCCTTGCGTGTATCAGTGCTATACACTGGGTACGTTAAAGAACCAGGCTGTCTATTTGCAACGAGCTAGGCTAAGTTAGCCGGACAAGCCTGTATCTGATTTCTGATCTCTCTGTCGTGGGGGCTTTGTCTCACTCTGTCCCTCTGGTCAGATCGCTCTGTGTCTGTACTAGCAGAGGATGAATTATGCGCCCTGTGTGGCTGCATTTGAACTATGTGAAGCGCCTTTGAACGTGAAATTGAATTAAACAGTATATAATTTTGTTCGTGCTTTCCTAGATCCAGATTTGCTGACCAAAATTGAAATTGAAAATCAGCCAAAATCACAATTTCGTTTTTTTTCCAAAATTATGAAAGTGTTAAAAACGTTTCAGTTTCGGCACTTGAAATATACCGGTCGGAAAATGATGAAAACCGCGTCGAGTATACAGAAGATGTTCAGAAAACCGATGCCGCTGCTGATGTGCCACATTCAGTACTGATATCGGCAAGGAAAGAATCTGCAGCAAAGTTACTAATCAGTAATAATGGATGTGAAGCGGAAGACTTGCATACTTGCTTAAAATCAATGGAGAAAGAGATTGCGAATGAATTTGATGCACCTGATGTTTTTGTTAAAGCTTGCTTTACAGAAAGGCAGGTATCAGTCGAAGAAGGTGTGTATATCTGTTTAAGTGTAAAAAGAGATGTGCTTAATAACCAACACCTTAAATCGTTTCTTGTTAATTCTGAAATATCGCCAATCAACACTGCATTGATTTTAGGTAAAATAATAAACTTTGTTAAAAAAGTGATCTTCTGAATTTACATAATTATGTTCCTTTATGTTCTACTGAATTGCAAAAGTGTTAAGAAATCAGTTTTTATTTAGTCATAATCTATAAAAAATGTTCTGTCCCTAATATTTTGTCATATTGCAGATTCACGTACGAGAGAAGTTATGTTTGACAGCCTGTCTGTGCCCATCAACCAAGCTACCTTACCCGACAGCCCAGTGAGTATCTGTACATAATCGAGCTTTATAAGATAACGTTTATTTTATAATTAAGAGGAGTGTTTTATTCTGTAGCAGATTTAGACTTTAAAAACTCTTTAACCTATGTTTGAGTAATCAAAATTTAGATTTTGCAATTTCGTGATTCCATATTTCATCTGATTAAATGTTGTTTTGCAAAAGTCTGTAAGAACTGTTTAATCTATGTTTGAGTAATCAAAGTTTAGATTATGCATTTCTAATGAGGGTAAATTCTGTTTCATATTTCATCTGATTTAATGGTGATATTAAATTTTAGCACGCCTATGAAATGGAAAGGTATTAATTACGAATTCAGTATTCCGTTTGCGATTTACGTTTACGTTAGAAAGGTCTTTTAATGAGAAACGGAAACGGAAACGTAAACGTCCGCAATTAGGAGTGAATCTATAAATTGGATATAATATTTGAATATAAATTTTCGTTTAGTCATCGTTGAAAAAGTAGATTACAGAACCTAATGATATTTCATTGTTTTTTTTTTTATCTGCTGACACTGCGGTCTTATTATTATAACACATTCTGTTGAAAGTATCATAAAACTGGAAAATATAATATAATTAAATAAACTATTCATTGCGAAATATAATCTGAACTAGAAACAAAAATAAATAGATAAATAAAAACCAAAATTTTCAAAAATCGTTTCATAAGCATGTTCGATTCACTTTTCTGTTTTAATATAACAAAAGCTTATTATATATACTAATCGTAAATCCGGTCAAATTATTCATGGAAAAACATAAACAGCCAAGTAAAAGTCAATAGCCTATCGTTATCTCGAATTGCCTTTTCCGCAAGCTAATGAACAAAACTCGAGAGGCGTATCCGTCGTCTTCTTAAACACAATAGCCTCAAGAGTGGACATCTTTGCGATCACATGAAAACAATTGTCTCCAGAGTCTTTCTTAGAAACCATTTTTTCTGTCATGATAAAAATATTAGATTTAAGAAAACGTATGTAGAAAAAAAAAAGAAAAAAGTAATCATTCGGTGCACTTCCTGTTTTCAGTCATGATAAAATTACTATATTCATGATTTAAAACATTGGGTATTTCTATAAGACAATACAGAGTTACATGGATTCTATCGTAGTCAGTGATTCTTGTTTTCATTTTTAGAATTAAGTTTATGTACATAGAAAAAAAGTAATCATTCGATGCACTTCCTAAATTTTCTGTCATAAGGAAGATACTTTATCTATTGTTTCAAAGCAATTGTGTTTGGATCAGGCAAATGTCTATATATTCTGTCGAAGTCTGTTATTTCTTTTTAAATGTAAGTAAGAAAATGTACATATAAATTAAAGAATAAGGTAATCATTTGTAGAACTAGAAGGAATATTAATATTATTCTTACATTCTGACTTAAAAAACGTAACACATGAGACATTGACGGACATTTCCTCAAAATTAGTAGGACCATTTCGATATCATATCCGTTTATTTATGTCCAAAGTGCAGGCAAATAAAACCAACTGAACAGGTCACTGGCGCCAGATCAGAAAGAAATGCCTCTGTACATGTTATACCCTACCCCTAGATATTCTATAAGAACCATGGTCGTGAACGGGAAAATATACTAACCCATTTCAATCGCGTATTTCATATCTAAAACACGCAGTTCAGTAAATGTGTACTATTGATATTAAACAAGTGGTAATTTATCTTCCGTTGTGTACCGGTCACATTTCTTCAATAGTTCTTATCTTAGAAAAACAACGTGTAGTTTACAGTTTTTTCACAGGTACACAAAAAACTTGCTTGAACTTCCCTGGTGAAGTTCCGTTCTAGATTATAGACACACTCTGATTGGCTGATGTGAAAATGTATGTCAGTCGTCATTTTACTACACGTGTACGCTAAAATGTTTATATGTAGCATAAATGTGCAAAATGAATTAAATAAACAGAATTGATGTATAACTATGTATGATTTCAAATTCAAAACCATATACAAGATGAATTTCATTCATCATTTCGAGTCTTTTCGTAAAACTGTGAATATATTGCATTCTGTTTTTGTTTGTTTACATTTCGCTTAACATGTGCATACTGTCGTGACCTCTAGACCGGATGTTCATTAGGGAAGTTCACGCAAGTTTTTTCTGTAACGTTGACTAAAACATAAACTATACGGAGCATCTCTGCAACATGGAATATTGAGACAAGGTGACTGGTGCACGATTGAAGATAAATTATCGCTTGTTTAATATCAGTAGTACACATTTACTGACCTGCGTGTTTTAGGTATGAAATACGCGATTGAAATGGGTTAGTATATTTTCCCGTTCATGACCATGGTTCTTATAGAATACCTAGGGGTAGGGTGTAACACGTACGGAGGCATTTTCTTTCTGATCTGGTGCCAGTGGAACAGGTTACGCACGGACGCACGCATGCAAACATATATAAGAGGGTTTTTCTTTTTTTATCTATTATATACTTGTCCAGGAGTAACTTTTATATTTTCTATATATATATATATATATATATAAAAAAGAAAAACATCCAATGGGTTTCCTCTATCTGTATATATCTATCTATCTACTTAACCCAAAGCAATTAGTCTTTTAACATCCATCATGAAACTTTATTTTCGTAAGTAATCTATCGATCTGAAAGGAACAGTCTGGTTGAAAGAATACAAATTATGGAGCCATATAACAGTGTGTTTATGAAGTAGTGTATTCAGAACGGGGATCCCGTGCGATCGGAATAAAGATTAATGGCGACATATACCAAACTGTTAGACCATGTCTGAATGTCACAGAAAGACATGTCGCCAGTCAGAGTTCCGCGACTGGACCGATCTATGACGTCATCAAAATGGCGGCAAAATTTGAAAATATAACTTTGCGTAATTCATTATTTATTTATGTTACACAGCAAAACTTCATATTATTATCTTTGGTTTTCCATCCGAGAATATTTGTTGTCAATGTAATAACAATATTGAAGTACATAAACAATTAAATAATGTGAAATAATAAAAATATATATTACCCCACCCACTTTATTTCAACAGATTATTTTCTTGTTGAATATATTTGTCTGGTATATGCTATACCATACGAATATCATCATATTCCAGTAGTGCTGTAGCTGTTTATTTGTGCTTTATGTCTCTGCTACACATGAACACTGTACCAGTTTGCTGGTCCACCATTCGTATTGCGTTGAACCCCACATTGACTTTAAACATTCGCACTTAATGCAATGATTAGAATTCCTACATGTACCTTAATCAAGTGCAATGATTAGAATTCCTACGTTTCCTCTCCGATAGATATTGTAATCGTACCCGGTCTTTGTCATGGATGGCGCTATAACAGTTAGTACTGGATGGCTCTTAGAATTTACTACTTTAAAAACCTGATCTCTGAATTATATCATTGGATGGCATTTACTACCTTGTAACCTTTACGTATATCTGATGGTAGAGACGTAATTCAATAGAAAGATTTATTCGTTTCAATTACTTTTAATGATGTTGAAATATTTGCTATATTATTATAACGATGTTGAATTAAATCATGTAATTAATACGTTATTGTGTTGTTTTATATTTCATAACCCTTGGTAGTGTCACTGTAGCTGTAAACTTCTGTATTTCAATGTTCTTGATTGTTAAAATGTTATGAAAATGTCACTTTGGCAAAGGAGATGTACACGTTTTTGCTGTTTTTGTGTTATTTTGACGGAATTCACTATTTTGACGGCGTCCACAGGTTTCGACGGATTTTACAGTATTGACGGCAACCACCTTTTGACGGCATTCGCGAAATTGACGGCGTTTAGTATTGTCATGTAGAAATCAATATTATTAATGCTCTTTTGACGGTATACCTTGACGGCTGACGGAACCAGTGAAATTTGACGGACTATAGACCTATCTCTGGTGACCTACGGGTTTCAACCCATTTACCCGTTTTGACGGTGGAAAGCTGAAAACTTGACGGCATTCGCTTTATTTATAGCCTTTTGCGTACTAATATCCCAGGGTGAATAGTCCCGCCAGAAAAGTTTCAAACATAGCGCTGTCCAATCAGCGCGCACAGCGGCTCCAGTTAGCCAATGAAATCGTTACGCATCACGATCATCGTCTGCATCAAATCGCCGTCATGCGAGATAGATCCGTCAAAGGTCCAGTAAAAGCACGATTACAAGGTCCACACAGAACGGATCCCTTAAAGGGTTACAGCTTTGTAATTGGCAATCTTAGGGGATTTAATATTTACTAACGGTAGTTATGCTGCTTGTTGGTAATTTCTCACAGCGTCTGGCATGGAAGGAACTAGCTTCCGTCAAAAGTTTGACGAGTAAATGTAAGCAATCCAGAGTTTATACATTTGTCAACATTATTGAACGAGATTGTTATTGGCATGAACTCTATTGATGATGGTAAATATCTATGACTGTGAATAGCTGCCGTAAGTTTGTTTGTTGAAACATAATTTGCAATTGTAACGCATTTCCGCGATCATAACAAATCTTGACGGAATTCATGTCTTTGCCATTTGTGTACCAATTCACACTAGTTACTGGTCTATTAAGATGATTTATGCATGGTACATGTTTGGTTTGGTCTGAAATAGTTCCTCACCCAGTTATTTTGTGATTGTACACTTATTTACCAGTGTCAGCTAGACTGACTATTACACTTCCCCTTCCTTTGCCGAAAATTATCCTCCTGGATAATCAAAAAGTTATTCTATTTCAGTTACTGTTAGTGTTACCTTCAATTGTTATTGTTCTACCAAGGGCATTGCTTTGTTATTTGAGATAAATCATTAAAGAATATATATAACATACAAAAACTTTACTCTAGAGAGAGATATCAACATATAATATATTAACTATAAGAACTGATCAACACAAACAAATAAATCTTAAACAACACTGTTTCTGCTCAGTTTATCATTCTAGCTACTGTTCTGCAATGTTTAGGCACCCTTCTATTGAAACATACTTGAAAATAAATTTGGTACCTCAGAAGTCTAGTTAAAACTGCGAAACAACAAACAATAGGAACAATCATGAACAATGCAACACTTCATTCACTCAAATTATCATGTTCACTAGCAATCTCTTGCAATTTTGATAATGCAATCTTCACATCAAATTCACGTATAATTTCTCCTTACTACGCTTCTGTTAGAATAAATATACTCCCATGGCTAGATTGCTGAATTAATTACAACACTTCAGAGAACTAGAATTATCAGTTTAGCAGCACAACTTTCCTATGAAATTTACTTAGAATAATTCACACACATTTATGCCATACTGATTAATAAAAATATGAAACTTCATGAAAACACCGTGTGCTTATTATTTCCATAACAAGATAATTCCTTAATATAAGGAAATATGTTAATTACTCACTTCCACCTTACTTCATCAAAAAACACTCTTAAATATATTGAATAACACTATATTCCAAATAATTAAACCAATGAATATTTCAGCAACACAATAGCAATAGAACTCTTCTTTCCTTACGAATTCCTTTTTGAAAACACATTACTTTTTCATTAAATCACTGAACTTTTCAATTAGAGACATACACAAGAACCTACTTCAATAATTCACTGTTAATAAACAGTTAGCATTCACTGATTCAGACTTAGAAAACTTTATATCACTGAATTCTTCCTTCTCATATACAATGTGTAGCTCATATTATGTATTTTATAATCATGTAGATATTGCTTCTATGATACTTATTACACTTGTGTTGATCACAAAATATACTGCTGTGTAGATCACACTTAATTTATATACCTTTTGTATATTTATTGAGCACAGAATATACTACTTTAAAACACACTGTGGATCACAATACTTTTGAAGATTACTTTATCTTCTGCTACTCAGCTTTGTGGGCAATTTCACTATTTACACGACTTCTAATTCTTCTGTATTTACTATACATTTTTATCCTTAAATGTGTTATAATTGTCATGATTTTTCACTTACAAGCCTCAGTGGGACGTTAATAGCCTTCAGGTCAATCTCTCGTGTGAGCTGGCTGTTATTTATAAATTCCAGCATGTTGATCTGGTCTTCCTCTGCTTTAGACGGTACTCTTCCAGATGCTATTTCTCTTAAAAGTTGGTACGTGTAAAATCGACTTCTAGTTGCAGCTGCTTCAGACGCTTCTGTGTTTGCTTTAGCAGAACCAGGAAGAGCTAAAAAGTTATATTTATCCAGAAGGTACTTCCTGGACATATTTGTTGAAACAAAACCATTCAACGCGACTTCAGTGGACATGGCCATGAATTCCCACGAGAGAAGTTTCCTGTCTGGTGACATAGACTGCCAGTCAACTGGTGGCCATCTGAAAACACTACCACTGACCTTTATTTCTGCGTCATATGCATTCTTCCATTCTCGTCGGCCAGGTGGACACATTGGCATTACACCGGATTTAAGTAGTGCCTCGGCCCTAAGCTGGTAACTGTTGTATTGATTTACTGTTGTCTGATTTACACTTGTTGGGTTTATACACTGCGAGCTGGTCTCGCCAAACTCTAAGGAACAAAGTATTAACTGATGTAGTGGTTTCGTTTTATTCCATTATCTGTGTAATTTTAGTTTCACTCTCTTTCTTCAGCTTGGGAATTTCTATTATTCTTCTGAAAAAGCCATCTGATCCTTTCACTAAGTTTACATTTGTGTCTACCTTATTTGTGTGGACACTGTTCCATTGTCATTTTCAGGGTTATCCTGCTTTGATTCTTTCTTTGTAACGTATGTATCAATGCTTGATTTTGCTTCAGTCTGTTCAACTTTTTCTAGCTCAATTTTCTCACTAGTTTCTTCCTTCTGCATTGTTTCTTGTTCAATGTGTCTATCTGATACATTTCTTTCTATGTTTTCTGTGTCTACATTTACACCTGATGCTCTCTCATTGTCTTTGTCGGTATCTGGTTTGCTCATTTCTTCTACTGTTATATCTTGGTCTTGTGTCACTTTGACATTGCATTCATGGTTCAGTAGTTCAAAGTTTCTGCACTACTGTTATTCTGCACTTTTGCCTCTGTTTTCAGTTGGCACTAACTTTGGCTGTTTGTCAATCGTCTTCTTTTGGGAGTCTAATTTAGTGTCTTTGATTTAGGGGATCTAATGTCTGTTTTCCTCGATTTAAGGGACTCTTTACATTTTTGTACTGTCTGATTTTCTATATCTTCTAGTGGTTTACCGTCACTTTCAGGTGTCTCTTTTGTGACCACCAATCTCCTTATACCACCTTCAGTCTTGACAAGCTTCAATGACTTTGGGCTTTCTTTAAACCTTTTAACCTCTACCTCATCTTCCAAATCAGTGTCTGACTCACTTAACTGTGGCACTGTTACAATATTCTTCCTACTAGATATATCTTTCAATGTCTGGTTTGTTTCACTGGATTTCTTACTATCACTTGCTTTCTTAGGTGTTTCTAGCTGGCGCTTTCTACTTGTATTTTTCTCTAAACTATCTTTACTATCTTTATGCATGCTGAGATCTAACGGACTTGCCGTGAATAACTCGTCTATATCTATACCTAACTTATTCTCATCTGCCTTCACCTCTTTGACTTCTTTAGATTTCATTGGAATTTTGCATTCCTTGAGAGTTTCTAATTTCTGCTTCTTTGCCTTTTCCTTCTCAGCCTTTTCTTTCTCAGCCTGCTCCCTATCTGACCTCGCCTTTATGCCGACTTTCCATCCCTTTCTCAACTTATCTCTCATTGTCATGCTGTCTTCCTGCTTCTCTGCCCACGACATCATCAACCTTCTTGCTTCCATAGCAATACCTGAGTCCCAAGGTTCAGGTTTAATTAACCTAGCGTAATCCTCTGGGTATACAGAGAAGTAGAAGCAATTTCTCATCCCAAGAAACGTCTGAGGCTGACATCCGTACTCTATGTAGTGTCTGCTAGTACAGTGCTTCACCATGTCATTGACCCTTGTAAATACCTTTTCTTTGTCACACCATGGACAAATAACAGACTGGCGTCTGTGAAAACTAGATATCACATGCGTATAGAGTTCTGTTTTACACTTTAAAGTCCTTGTGCAAAGCCAACACGCCTCCATAGTCTGGAAATAGATTGAACATTAAAGTTGTTACTAATATTAAGTAAGCGGACTATACGAAAATACACTCATTTCAATATTGCACCCAAAATTCACAAGCGCGTCATCTCAGTATATATGTTCGCGCGAGTTCATACATTGTACATCTCCTTTACTATTGTTGTTGACGATTTTTACACTATTTAGCTGGTCTAATGTATTTGAATCACTTTACATTGTTATGTGTCACTTGTTTACTAATTTTAGACTTATTGCCATTTTTGAAATTGGTACTGTTAAGTTTCTTCAAACTGTGATATAACTTATTACATTTCATATAAATGTAGAATTAAAGAATTTGTTATTTTTATTTATTTATTTATTTTGTTATATTTTTTTTTATATTTATACAGTTCCCCAGTCTTTTAGATAATTTAGAGGCATGTACGTTTGACCTTACTGTTCAGCACTTTTAATTTTGAGTGATTCTCTCCTTAACCATGTTGGAATATTAACACCAGAATATGGCCATAGTCTGTCTATGTGGTAAGCCTTCGGTTTATTTTTATTTGATCTTTTGACCAAACATATCAGATCATCTAGAGTGTTTGTGACGATGAATGGACCTTTCCATTTATTAACTAATTTGGTGCAAACACCTTTCTTTCTCGAGGGGTCATGCAACCAGACAAGTTGACCTTTATGATACCGTCTCTGCTTAGTATTTGTGTCATAATGTCTCTTTTGATAGTTAGCGACCTTATGTATGTTATCTCTAGCTAAGTCATGTACTTCGGTCATCTTTTGTTTTAAGTCGTCAACGTATTTGTCATCATTCTGATACCGATTGTTAGTGTCACCTGGAGTACCAATTATAGCATTTAAAGGTAAGACAACCTCACGTCCAAATACCATTTTATTTGGAGAAATCTTTGTAGTGTTGTGACTTGAACTGCGATATGCCATCATGGCTAGTTGTAGATACTTGTCCCAATTTTTCTGATCTTTAGCACAGTAAGCAGTTAGCATTGAGATGAGCGTTCTGTTTAAGCGTTCTATCATCCCATTGGCTTGTGGTCTTAAGCTGGTAGTACGCGTCTTTTCAGTATTGAGATATTTGCAGACTTCAGCAAATAATTGAGACTCAAAGTTGCTACCTTGATCGGTATAAACTTGAAGTGGTACACCAAATCTTGTAACAAAATTGTCAACGAATGCTTGAGCTACTGTTGCTGCATCTTGATTTGGAATTGCAATGCACTCTGACCATTTAGTGAACCAGTCAGAAATTACCAATATGTACTTGTTTCCATTTGTCGTTTCCGGAAGAGGACCCAAAATGTCCATAGCAACACGTTCCATAGGTTCACCTACAATGTACTGACCTAATGGAGCTTTATTTTTCTCTTTTGATAACTTGCGAGCCGTACAAGTATCACACTGTTTACAGTATTGCTTTATACTGTCTGATATACCAGGCCAGTAGAAACCTTGTCTTACTTTGTCTAACGTCCTGTCAAAGCCCAAATGAGCTGCAGATGGTATATCATGATTAAGGCGAATGACTTCTTGTTGCCTTACTTTGGGTACAACTAACTGCCATGTTGTAGAACCACTTGCTTCTACAAATTTACGATATAACATACCAGCTTTTATTTCCAACCTGTCCCACAAGGTTTTTAACTTTGAAGAGCCACTAGAGATAACAGACCACTCTGGTCTTGCATCACCGGCAAGTTTTGCAGAGAGAACTTTATCTATATCTTTATCTGCAAGCTGTTCAGCTTGAATGTCTGTTGGATCCCAACCTTCTAGTATGCACTGATGTGGCCGTAAATCTGCTTTGGCTGCTTGGTCGGCATTACTTCTTGTTGTTACTCTTGCTACTTCATCATTACCCTCACTGTTATTAGCGACTGGTTCTATTTCGTTTCCTGCCTCTTTTTCACTTGTATCATTGATTTCTTGCTGTCGTTTGCATGAGGCACAAGGTATTCTAGAAAGTGCGTCGGCATTGCTATGGCTCTTACCTGGCCTATGGACTACTTGGAGATTATAAGTTCCAAGCTCTTGAAGCCAACGAGCAGTCTGACCGGTGGGTGCTTTAAGACTGCGCATCCAGCTTACAGCTGAATTGTCCGTTCGAAGTAACACCTCTTGACCATATAGATAATGGTGAAAATGTTTAAGCGCCTGTACGACAGCAAGAAGTTCTTTTCTTGTTATGCAATAAGATTGATTTATGCTTATTCATACTTTTGCTCATGTATGCATAACATGTTCTTTGTCGTCATGCCCCTTGTGACAAGATAGCACCTGTGCTTTGTCACTGGCATCAGTGTCCAAAATGAACTGACATTCGGGCCGCGGAAATGAAAGGATCGGCGATGTGTTAGAGCGTCTTTCAAAGTGTTAAAAACTCTTCACATGTCTCAGTCCACATGAACTTCGACTTCTTTTCACACAATTTGTGCAGCGGCCTAGCTATATCTGCAAACCCCTTCACGAACTTTCTGTAATATGAGGCCAGTCCTAGAAAGCTTCTTATTTGCTTGGCATTTATGGGTGTCGGCCAATTTTTGACTGCTGATATCTTACTCTCGTCGGTACTTATCCCGTCTTCAGAAACTACGTGGCCCAGAAACGTGATCGATTTTTGAAAGAACAGACATTTTGATGCTTTCAATTTTAGATTGGCTTCTTGAAGGCGTTTGAATACATTCTCCAACCTGGTAAGTGTTTCCTCTACTGACTTACCCGGAGTGATAATGTCATCCATATACAAAAGAGACTCGACCCATTGGATACCTCTTAAGACATTTTCCATCAATCGTTGAAAGGTAGCTGGACTATTAACGAGACCAAATGGCATCACTTTGAAATGGTACAGCCCATTTGACGATGTTAAGAACGCTGTCTTGTGCTTGTCACCTTCATCCATTTCCACTTGCCAGAAGCCGGAGCATAAGTCCATACTGCTGAACCATTTATTTCCTGCGAGGGCGTCAAGACACTCGGCAACTCGTGGAATTGGATAAGCATCGACCTTTGTAACAGCGTTTAACTTCCGGTAGTCCACACAGAAACGAGTAGAACCATCTTTCTTGGTGATTAAAACCACTGGCGACGACCATTCACTATTCGACGGCTCGATTATACCTTTCTTCAACATACGATCTACCTCTTCTTTCTCACTCGACCTTTTACCTATTGGTTGACGTCTAGGAGCTTGCTTCACTGGATGAGCATCGCCTGTGTATATCTTGTGTTTTACTCTGTCAGTACAACCTAGTTCGTCACTTGATGTAACAAAAATATTTTCGTATTTGTTCAGGAGTGAGGCAAGGCGGAATTTTTCGTCCTGTTTTAAATGAATTGAACTTTTCTCAAACAGTTCTGTTAAGTGTTCAGGAACGACTGCATTTTCACTATCTACTGGACTACCCTCGTTGATGTTAGCATAGCTAATTACTTCATCTTCACATTCTTCATAGGACGATTTGCAGAAACCAAGACCTAAACCTGGGTTTAATACTGTAGGTTCATCACCTGTGTTGATAACACCAACACCGATTTCATTTGCATGTGGGTCTACAACGCCTTCGATGAGACTTACAAACTGTTGATCTGAAATGCCATACTCAGAATTTTCGACATAGCCAGTTTTTGCCAAATTTACAGAGTTCGGAATCGATACCTTAATGTAGCTGTATGAATTAGGTGGCAGTTCTACCTTCTCACTGACAATGATTCTACAGACGCGTTCTGCTTCGCCCTTCGTGATACATTGGATGCTTTGACCTGACCTTAGTTTCATTTGGAGATTGTCCAGATCCCAATACTTAACATGCTTAAGTATGTAGTCTTGGCCTATGATTCCGTCCATAGCCATGTCACAAACAATAACTTTATGTTCAATAGACACATCTCCTAATCTTATGACAAAGTTGTCACGTCCAAACACCTTTATCTGAGAACCGTCACACCCTGTATCTGAGTGCTTCCTACTTGTAAAGTTTGCTTGCCTAATTTGTCAAAAACTGATTTTGAATTAATGTAGCTGTTGACCCACTGTCAATGAGAAAGTCTACGGGAGTATTGTCTATGTAACCGTTGACAAAAAGTCCGTTATCAAATTTTGAACCCTGATTTCCAAGTTGACCTATCCTAGAAGCTTCTGTCTGCGTTTTATTACTAACGTTTTCTTTTGTTTCTGAATCTTGTATTGAATGAGGTGAAGATTTAGATTCTTCTTTTGAACTTGAAATTTCTACAGTGTCAACTAAATTTTGCTCAGTTTCAGGTCTTTTACTTTCTTTCCTTGTCCTCTCTCGACCTACAGAGAGGACGGGAGCTCGTTTCCCAAATCACTCTTATCATTTGATGATTGACCATTGGCACTTGATTGATCTTGCCTGTTCGGACAGCTCCTGTAAAGATTGTCTGGAGACTGACAAATGAAGCATCTTCTACGTTCGTCTCGCTGTCTTCTCTGTGGACCACTTTCATTTCTGTCTCTTCTCTGTGAACCTCTTTCAATTCTGTCTAACCTATACTGAATGGATCTCAGTGTTCTGTGTAGGTCTTCATTATTCCTGTCGTGTCTTCTTGACGACTTCTTCTGTAACCTTGACTTTGTCTGTCAGTGTTACTTGTATCAAGACCATTACCGACATGCCTTACAACGTTCCTACGCCTATCATGATATGACTCACCCAACAGGTCTTCATACCGTTCTACAACTTCAACAGCTTCGGCTATGCTCTTACAGTCTCTATCCATAACTCTGCATTTCATATCTACTGATAGAGCCTTATGAAATTGCTGGAGTGCTAGCATTTCTTGGGCTTCCGGTTCAAGATTGCTATATGCTTTCCTTGCTAGCAAGCGGAGATCGTCACCAAATGCAGCTATTGATTCGCCAACGAGTTTGGACCTGGTCTGGAACTTCGATATCCAGCGAGCCTTTTGTCTACTACTGCCAAACCTTTGTTCCAAGGCAAACGAGAGACTTTCATATGTTCTCTTTTCTGCAGAGGATAGACTAGTATAGAAAACACGTGCCTGTCCTTTCAAACTAGCAGCTAAGGTAAGAAGCATTTCTCTATCTCCCCATCTACCTAACTCAGCGCAATCTTCAAAATGCGAAACATACTGTTCCCAGTCTTCGTCGCCTGTGTATTTGTCAGGTTTAATTACTATAGATCTGTCATTATAAAAACAACACTGTCCACGTCCATTATTTCTACGTCCGTCATTGTCATTCAAAGGGCAATTTATTTGCCCTTTGTGGAGACCTTTGAGGAGACCTTTGTTGGTCCATACCATCACCTTGACCAACGTTAAACTCAACTTCAGAGTCAGAGTTAGCCATTGTATAACTCTCAAAAGTACACGGAAAATATGTAGAGATATATTTGTTGTAGGTCGACCTATACCTGCCTCGCAGGGAGCTTTCCTTGACCTGTTACCTTTAACCTTTATGGTTAGACTTGACTTAAATATATATACACTATTTCTTAATTTTATTTATCCAACAAATTCACTGTCCGCCATTGATGCCCACTCAAGAAACAAAGATTTTATAATTTTACAGCATAGAGTACTTGAAACTATCAAAGTTCAAAATTCTTCCTGATGTAGATTCTTGATACTAGATAGAACTATATCCCACTTCTGACACCAATTGTAATCGTACCCGGTCTTTGTCATGGATGGCGCTATAACAGTTAGTACTGGATGGCTCTTAGAATTTACTACTTTAAAAACCTGATCTCTGAATTATATCATTGGATGGCATTTACTACCTTGTAACCTTTACGTATATCTGATGGTAGAGACGTAATTCAATAGAAAGATTTATTCGTTTCAATTACTTTTAATGATGTTGAAATATTTGCTATATTATTATAACGATGTTGAATTAAATCATGTAATTAATACGTTATTGTGTTGTTTTATATTTCATAACCCTTGGTAGTGTCACTGTAGCTGTAAACTTCTGTATTTCAATGTTCTTGATTGTTAAAATGTTATGAAAATGTCACTTTGGCAAAGGAGATGTACACGTTTTTGCTGTTTTTGTGTTATTTTGACGGAATTCACTATTTTGACGGCGTCCACAGGTTTCGACGGATTTTACAGTATTGACGGCAACCACCTTTTGACGGCATTCGCGAAATTGACGGCGTTTAGTATTGTCATGTAGAAATCAATATTATTAATGCTCTTTTGACGGTATACTTGACGGCTGATGGAACCAGTGAAATTTGACGGACTATAGACCTATCTCTGGTGACCTACGGGTTTCAACCATTTACCCGTTTTGACGGTGGAAAAGCTGAAAACTTGACGGCATTCGCTTTATTTATAGCCTTTTGCGTACTAATATCCCAGGGTGAATAGTCCCGCCAGAAAAGTTTCAAACATAGCGCTGTCCAATCAGCGCGCACAGCGGCTCCAGTTAGCCAATGAAATCGTTACGCATCACGATCATCGTCTGCATCAAATCGCCGTCATGCGAGATAGATCCGTTAAAGGTCCAGTAAAAGCACGATTACAAGGTCCACACAGAACGGATCCCTTAAAGGGTTACAGCTTTGTAATTGGCAAAACTTAGGGGATTTAATATTTACTAACGGTAGTTATGCTGCTTGTTGGTAATTTCTCACAGCGTCTGGCATGGAAGGAACTAGCTTCCGTCAAAAGTTTGACGAGTAAATGTAAGCAATCCAGAGTTTATACATTTGTCAACATTATTGAACGAGATTGTTATTGGCATGAACTCTATTGATGATGGTAAATATCTATGACTGTGAATAGCTGCCGTAAGTTTGTTTGTTGAAACATAATTTGCAATTGTAACGCATTTCCGCGATCATAACAAATCTTGACGGAATTCATGTCTTTGCCATTTGTGTACCAATTCACACTAGTTACTGGTCTATTAAGATGATTTATGCATGGTACATGTTTGGTTTGGTCTGAAATAGTTCCTCACCCAGTTATTTTGTGATTGTACACTTATTTACCAGTGTCAGCTAGACTGACTATTACAATATGTTTTAGTTTGATTGAACCTTTCAAACGTTAGGATTAATAGTTTCCATAGGATCTCAAAACTTTATTGAACAATAATGGAGTTTTAAACAATAACCTTTCCATAGTCCATAGTTTGGATTGTTACCTTCATTTAAGAATATGTCAATCATTTTAGCCCAGTTTGTGAGAAGGAAACTTTTCATTATGGGTATATTGACTGTGTGATGAAACATTTGCCATCATCTGGTATTCTGAGAACTCTTGAAAGTTCTGTGATAATTTTATCAATTGTCAAGGGCTGGCATTACATTTGACATTTTTGGAGAATTTTCATAACAGTTCTACGACAAAATTCTTGCTATCAAAAGTGTCTTTCTTGAAATTACAATTGTCAACGGCAAAGAACATATGGCGACTATTCACAAGGTTTCTTGGAATACATTTTGTAGAGGCAACCTAATTAGAGAACAGTTGCCGTATACTATTATTATTAGCTATCATATTCTAATTGGCTACATGTAAGAGTAGTCTACATAAATATATAACCCGTGTAAGAAGTATTTTAGTTGTTTAATGTATAATACACAGAATGCAACCTGTAAATGTTATTAGTTATAGCCATGAATAGTTGCAGTAGGTTTGTGGATGTATGCGCACATGTAAGGGTCGAGCACATAAGATTCTGTGACGAGTTGGGAACGTTGCTGTCCTTGACATGTTCAAATTGTCATTCTTGCTTTCCGAGGAAGGACCCAGAATCAACCAACACAGATAACGTGCAATGTATTAGGTATGGACTTCCCAATAAGATCTTGGTAATAAGCATTAACTGTTACTGGTCCTGTAAGTACCAATCTGTGGGATGAGTATCATTATTCCCTTAAGAATTTGGCTGTAAAGGAAAGCTCTTGTATGTTAACCTTTCCGTCCAAAAACTGAATTGCTATGTATTCGTTTCACCGACAATAGCTTGGAATAGTTCGTGTTTGTTGCCGAATTTAGACGTATTTGAAATATTGTAAGACTTTTTGATTGCCGTTTGTACTTTTTCACCCACAGAGCAATGACCTCTTTCAACAATTAATATTTGCGATTGCCTGTCTTAACAGAAAACAAACAAGCTTTTTATACGCCCGAAGGGGGTATATTATATTCTGACGCCGGTGTCCGTCTGTCCGGGCCAACTTCCTGGGGTCTATGAGCTTCATTCCGTCCATGTTTTATATGAAATTAGAAGAAAACCACCTAATTTATGTGGAAATTAGACCCTAAAGATCAAAGAAATGCCACATAAACACCTTATGTTACGGACGTCCGTCCGTAAGCAATTTCGTGTCCGCTCTGTAACTCTTGAACCCCTTGAAGGATTTCGAAGGAACTTACACAAATGTTCACCACATCGAGCATTAACTGTTACTGGTCCTGTAAGTACCAATCTGTGGGATGAGTATCATTATTCCCTTAAGAATTTGGCTGTAAAGGAAAGCTCTTGTATGTTAACCTTTCCGTCCAAAAACTGAATTGCTATGTATTCGTTTCACCGACAATAGCTTGGAATAGTTCGTGTTTGTTGCCGAATTTAGACGTATTTGAAATATTGTAAGACTTTTTGATTGCCGTTTGTACTTTTTCACCCACAGAGCAATGACCTCTTTCAACAATTAATATTTGCGATTGCCTGTCTTAACAGAAAACAAACAAGCTTTTTATACGCCCGAAGGGGGTATATTATATTCTGACGCCGGTGTCCGTCTGTCCGGGCCAACTTCCTGGGGTCTATGAGCTTCATTCCGTCCATGTTTTATATGAAATTAGAAGAAAACCACCTAATTTATGTGGAAATTAGACCCTAAAGATCAAAGAAATGCCACATAAACACCTTATGTTACGGACGTCCGTCCGTAAGCAATTTCGTGTCCGCTCTGTAACTCTTGAACCCCTTGAAGGATTTCGAAGGAACTTACACAAATGTTCACCACATCGAGAAGACGGGCAGAGCGCATATTTTGAATGATACGCTTCAAGGTCACAGTCACATTGAGGGATCAAATTGTAAATGACTCTGGTTTCGTGTCCGCTCAGTAACTCTTGAACTGCTTGAAGGATTTTAAAGACACTTGGCACAGATTTTCACCATATCAAGACAAAATGAAGAGTGCATGTTTCGGATGGCTTGCTTTAAGGTCAAGGTCACACTTAGGGGTCACATGTCATACCTTCAGGCGTATATTTCTCCGCATTTCGGTGCTCTTGTTTCGTAAAGGAATCATAATAACACTTCTAGTTAGTACTCGCATTTCGGTGCTCTTGTTTCGTAAAGGAATCATAATAACACTTCTAGTTAGTACACTACAACAAACTTCACTTTCAGCAACAAAAACAAACAACTCTATCAATCATTTGAAGATGATGATATATTTAGTTTTTTAAAAAATGACCGCCATTTTGATGACGTCATAATTCGGTCCAGTCGCAGAATTCACACTGGCGACATGGCTTAGAATGAACTTCATACATTACGGAACAGACTGGTATATGTCGCCATTAATCTTTTTTTCCAATCGCACGGGACCCAAAATTTGGCTCTAAGCAAATACACTAAAGGTGTACTTTATTAAAAGGTATACAAAAGTACATTAACAAAGTGAAACATATAGCTAATGCGGTCAAAACTAACAAAACAAGATACATGTAAAGGTGGGACACTGCCTTGGAACGGTTAGTGATGGGTAAACATCATTATGAAGCTAAGCAGGTTAAGGACGCACCAAACGCCAATCTTTATCACGACCATGTTTCAACATAACTGGACAGTGTAAAAGAGTTATCAAATGTTATTTGAACAATTAGTATTTGTATTATTTTGTTTGGCCAATGTCACGGCCAATTTCTGATGTTGACAAGCACATGGAATCATTAAACAACAGTTTGATATCACTCGTTGACCAGCACGCCCCTTGGCTTACTAAAACAATAGTGCTTAGACCGACTTGTCCATGGTATAATGAAGAACTACACGAAGCCAAACATTTGAAACGAAAACTTGAACGCAAATGGAAAAAAAATTTGACAGTGGATCGTGGTATATACAGAAATCACTGTGCTTCTGTGAATAAATTGCTGAAACAAACACGTGTAAATTTCTATTCTGAAAAGATAGAGTCCTGAGGACGAGATCAGAAAACTGTGTTCAAAGTGACAAAGAATCGTCTTGGTAGAGACGAGGAGGCCGTGCTGCCAACATCTTCCTCTTCCAAAGAACTAGCGCAAACTTTCAGCGATTTCCTCATCGATAAAATTGATTGAATAAGAAATAAAATTAGATCAGAAACAGAATTACAAACCGGTGTTACCACCGAGGAAATTTCGAACACGCAAATAGATAAACGATACCATCGACCGCAAGACACTATTGCACCGCCTCCACGACCACTTTGGTATCGCAGGGAAACCACTTGAATGGATAACTTCATATCTGAGCGACCGCTACCAAACAGTGACCATAGATAGTGAATTGTCGAAATCAGTGCAAATGACATTCAGTGTCCCACAGGGGTCCGTTCTCGGACCAAACTTTTTCACAATGTACACTAAACCTGTTGGTACAATATGCAAGAAACATGGACTAAATCATCATTTTTACGCCGACGATGGGCAGCTTCATTTATCTTTCAAACCAACAAATCCGGTCTCTCAAAAGGATGCTTTACGCTGTGTTGAAAACTGTCTCGTAGAAATCATATCTTGGATGAACAGCAACATGTTGAAAATCAATGCCGATAAAACTGAAGTCATTGTATTTACCTCTCAAAGAAACGAAACACATATTGAATCGGTTACTGTGTAAATTGGAGAAGAGAACATTAAAACATCTAAATGTGTAAGGAATCTTGGTGCTTTTCTAGACTCCAAAGTGAGCATGGAAAAACATATTAACTCAGTTTGTAGATCAGGGTACGGACAGCTACGTGAAATAGGTCACATCAGGAAATATCTAAATACAGATGTTACAAAATCTCTAGTAAATTCACTCGTTACTTCACGCCTTGTTTATTGCAATGCGCTCTTGTATGTTGTTCCGAAGGTCTTGCTGAATAGACTTCAAAGTCTTCAGAACACTGCAGCTCGAATTATAACGAGAATATCGCGTTATGATCACATTACGCCGGTATTAAAAGAACTGCATTGGATACCAGTTACTCATAGAGTGGACTTTAAGATTCTAGTTCACACATACAAAGCATTGCATGACCAATCACCGATCTATGTTAAAGATTTGCTGGAACTCTATCAGCCAGCAAGAAATTTAAGATCCAAGAACAACTCAAAACAACTAGTTGTTCCAAAAAGCAAAACTGTGAGGTATGGTGATCGTAGTTTTTCATCAGCTGCACCGAAGTTATGGAATGCTCTTCCGACTACCATTAGAGACGCTAAAAGATTGGATGCTTTCAAACGATCATTGAAAACACACTTTTTCTTCAAGGTCTATTGAAACTCACTTCGCACTGAAAAACAAGCTTTGCAATGAAAATTATTTCATATTGTTTATTGTTCTTTAAAATATCAAGTACAGTTAAATTGTAGAGTAAAACCTGATTCAGGCTAAATACCTTTTATTGTTGATACATTTTTGTGTTGTATTGTATGTCCATATCATTCTGTGATATGAAGTTTGTACAGCGCTTTTGAACGTTTATTTTATAGATGAAAAGAGCGCTATAAAAATCTGGTAAATAATAATAATAATAATAATAACAGAAGTTAAAATGTGTACTCGTCTTTATGCATATTTATTTATTAAGAACGATAGGAATAGTTATTACAAACACTATCTATCAATTCATTTTGTAATTACACAATGTACCTTGTCGAACGCCTTCATGTGGTATGTAGTTCTGAAAAGATTCCTTTAGTGTCGTTAATAATACTAGTAATTCTCAAATAATTATACTAGCCGAAATATATCTATTGAAGTTGTCTTTCCATCCGATCCTGTCAACAAACATGAATTTATTTCGTATAGATGGATACATTTTGTGCTTTAAATCTGTTTTATAGATGAAAACGCAAAGTTTTTGTGCCCCTACAACAGAGTGGAAGGGGGTATATAGATTGGTATTGTGCGTCCTGTCGTCCGTTCGTACGTCCGTGGGCCTGTCCGCTGGAATTTTGTGACGCGCCTAGCTCAAAAAGTATTTGATATGAATAGATGAAATATTGCATGAGTCTTCATCATGATATGAAATTGCGCACCTTCTATTTTTCGTCTCGTTCTGCCCCATATTTTTAGAGTTATGGCCCCTGAAATAGTCAAAAATGCACATTTTCACCTTGTGAAAAAGTGTTTCATATAAATTGATGAAACCTTGCATGAGTCGTTTTCGATGCTCTGCCGAGCATTTTACCAATTTTATCCAACGAGTCAAATGAAATGAATGTGGAAAGTCACAAATGAAATATTCTTTTTATCACAGATTAACTTTTCCTGTCGAATCATTAAAATTTTTACTTTCTTTAACTATTATAAACAAGTCATTGCTTTATTATACTCCCGCGATGTCAATCATGTGATAAATTGAGTTTTTAAAATTGAACCCTATACGCAGATTCCCACTCAACTAGTATAATACTAGAACACACAAGATCTCAAAGTTGGTTCGACTACCTGGCGAGGTGTTCTTGTTCTCCGTGATTATTTTCTTAAAGACAACATATCTGAGGTAATTCATTTTCCACATCTGACTTATGAGGGGAGTTGCCAGACATTTGTGGAGAATAGCTTAAGACTTGTAAGGAACCGAGGGATACTAATGCAGTTAACTGACTAATTTTATCACAGAAAAGAGCGTGAAACTCTACTTTTTCATCAAAAGTTCGACATTGTTTATTGCAAACTCCAACAGTTTTCGTTGCCTTATCGGTACAGTAGATTGTTTTGACAACACTCTTGTGCAGATGTTGGGTATTTTAAGGCAAAGTCGATACAGTTAAAAGATGTTTAGTAGAAAGGTTCTTTGAATACAATGTTGTATGAAATTTGTTTCTTGGTTACCCTAGTCTAATAATAATACCGTACATTCCTTACAAAACTTGGTATATGTGACCAAAAGTTTAGAGTTTTCGAGATAGTGGCCCCAGAAGTGTGGCCCCTTCATGAAGTCCCTTTCCGGAATTAAAATAAAAGTATTATTAAGTAAATTGACAATGGTTTTGTAGAATAATATAAATGTTTTATATGCTGTTAAGATTTTATGTTAAAGAATTCTTTCTTTCTATAATTTGATGGTGTTCGAACTTTTTTCTCCGAAACACGGACCTACCTCTTAAAGGTGGCAAATCACAATTGAGCAACATTATGACATATTTTCATGTTTTCTGTTAAGATAATTATTTAAGGGAAAAAAGACTTTGTTACGAAAGTGTTTAAAAAGAGGATTATTTATTTTGATATCAATATAAATTCTAGTTTTACACTTGCTTTTCATAAATATTGAGATATCGTAACTATCTGGAACAAAAGGCAAGTTTTAAAACAGTGTGTAGCTTTGGAACTTATTCATTTTCAATCTATCTTGGTAACACAACCGAGATAGACAAAGGGAGGTTATAACTATTTTATAACTTGCATTTCTAATGAATTTCGGGAAAAATATATTCTTGCCAATGCAAATCTTTAAAAACTTATGCTTATACACATATCATTCCTTATACAAAATGTGTTTATCTGATTTATATACTTATGCTTAAATAACAATATCTTGGTTCGGCAACCAGGATAGGAAAATCAAAGTTTTAAAACACTTCGAGTGATAATCTGACGTGTGTCAAAAACGTTTTGAACACAAATAAGTGTAACTGATCAATTGGATACGTTTTGACCACATGCAAAGATTTGTACGGTATATAAAAATTTTCCTAAGTCGTTAATCATGTTAGGTGCCTAGTTAACCTATAATGTTCTTTTATCTTATTATTTCCAGGAGTGGAGCTTTGTCGAAGACTTATTTTTTCATTATTGCCGAGAAAGTGAACGTGACGCACACGGTTTATTCAGCTTCATTCAAGTACCAAGAACAGCTGATCCAACCCAACGTCGGCGGGACTTATTTCTCGTAATAGGAAAAGAAATATCTGGAACATATCGTTCTCCACATTTAGACAAATCATCAGATCAACGTTCAGACACTGTTTTCAAAAGCAAAGCAAAGTTGTTTCCTGGAGAAGAAATATCTGAAACATATCTTTCTCCAGAATCAGGCAAATCATCAGATCAACATAGAGACACTGGCGTCAAAGGCAAAGGAAGATTGTTTTCTGGAAAAGAAAAACCTGATAAAAGCAAATGTATTATATTATAGAGCAATCAGAACGATCCCCACTTGCAGATGAATTGTAACAAAATACTGTCATTTACATTGTACTTGGGATTTTGTATTGAAGATGGTACATCAGTCTTTGTCGACCTCGACCTCATTGATCCTTTTATGAAATACGGTTGTTTATCAAGTGTATAACACGTTAGTCAAGACGAAACAAATGATGTAAAAGAGAAATTCCACTATATACTAGTCACTGAAAACATGAATTCTTAACTTTTTATGCTGATATTTCACGAGGCCCAACATTTCCGTGTTGAGATCTATTTTCCCTTCTATTATTTACGCATGCTTTTAGTACCTAATCAGTTGATCAAGTTATATTACAGTCAAAATGGGACAATTTGCGGAACTCCACTTGTTTTTTATTTTCTGGTCCATCCTTCACGTTTGAAGTCATTCCACCTGCCAGAATACTATAAAAATACATGTATATATTTAGTTGTTGTGAATTATTTGACAAATCCTTTTCCTTCGTTTTACCTTTTCTAATGTTAAATTTCGATTTCATTATTATGATAAAGCCACCTTTACTAAGTATTTCTGATAAGTAATCTCCTGAATAAATAAAGTACAACGTTGTATTTTTGATAAATATCATAGCGCGCGAAGTTGCTATATTTTAAAATGGTACTGTTCATTTTTCTTTCCTAAAATAATGTGTTGTATGCAGAGATTGCATCTATTTTTTCTTTTCGATTTACTTACCCTGAATAAATGCTTATATACTGTGCACCATGTATCAATTATCTTCTAAAATTCATTCCACTATTTTGTCTTTTAATTTTGATAAATTCTTTCTTTTTACATTTTCTTTAATTAAAACTTATAATAGTATTACGACAACACAAAATTCTGCTAAGTAGGCCTATTGTTCATTTTGTCTGACTATAGAACAAGTTTAAATTTTAGTCCAGCTCATTTGCTTTGAATATCTACCATACATTTTTGATGTATATATTCATTCTTTCTTCGTTTTCGTTTGCTTATCTATTTGCATGTATAGTTTAGAAATGTATTGCATTCTTTTTGAAAATTAAGATGCTATATTTTTTGACATTTTGAATTTCACGATTGGCAGTTTGTTGAACGGCCCTATTACTGCATTTAATTATGATGTTCAGTTTTAATGTGTCAAAGACACTGAAATATGAAGTTTATTTTATGTTATATAATTGTATTTTATAATGTTGTACAGTGAAACCTGTCTAATCCGAATATGCTCGGACCAACAAAAACGTTTGGTTAAGAGGAGATTTCAGATTAGAGAGGTTTCTATTTTAGAAGGAAACATTATGCCATTTGTTACACATGATGTGTAAATTTATCTATGTGTGTATAGACTAATAAAACAATAAACAGTTGATAGTTGACGATCCTACAATTTTTCTAAAACTTTTACACATACTAGCACGTTTTTATGGACTTCTGGGGGATTTAATGGGAAGGTACATTCAAATTTTCAACACGAATGCTATTGTTATAGTTGAGTTACAAGCGGTTAATAACCCACACTCGTTTACATCAGTGTTATTTTATCGTAAGCATGTAGGCACCAGATAGGAAGGAAATTAGGTCGTACATAAAAATACATTGTTCTCATTGTTCTCTGAATGTATCAACCACGCAGAATCTGATAGAAACATTTGCATGATTCTTCTTCATCCAAAACCACCGTTTATAGGTGTGTAAGGATATTTAAAAAGGGTTATCTATAGTTGGAAATCTATCTAGTAAAGGGCGCCTTAAAACGTCAGCATTCTCTCACAACATTGTTGCTGTAGCAGTCATTGTAGCATATCACTGAAGATGTACAGTTTCCCAAGTAGCTACTGTAACATAAAAATGCATTTTATCATGCTGTGTTCATGAAATTCCGACTTAACACGTAAAACTTTAGAGGGGCAAGGTGTTTGCCCCATCATTTGACTGAAGAGCAAAAAGCCCAATTGGTGCAATGCAGCCGAATCATCCAAAACCTACAAAAATACAGACGAAAGTATGTTTAATGAAGTTCTCAAAGAGGATGAGGCATGGGTATATATTCGAACCTCAAATGCGGGAAAAAAACATACAGTGGCTTAGAAAAAGAAAAAAGGACACGTTATCGCAAAGAGAAAGTTGCAATCCTTCAGATCTATTATTTTATACAGGGACGTGGTTATATAGTATTCCATTATGTCGCCCACAAACATGTTTACGGGACATCTGCACACAAGAGCAATATTGTACAGCAGTGTTAACAGGACCAGCAAGTAAAGCAATAGCCGCACCCTCCCATATTTGCTCGACCTATGGATCTATTTTCTTTGCTGAAAAAAAAAGCTGGCTGTGTGTCTCTTAAATTTCAAAAGCGCCTTTTGAAGCAGAGTGAATCATTATCTGCATATTATACCAAGGGCAGTCGACTCTGTGGTTTTCAGGTCGTATAGGTACGAGGGTTGACTCATTAATTATTTCAACTGATGTTATTTCAATGTTTACTCAAAAGGGCTATAGAGTTTGAAATTGAATATCTGTCATATTATTTGAATATTTTTCAAATAATGGACGGCAGTCAGCGCTAGTTTGCGCATGCTCAATTTTCCTTCTACAAAAAGTAGCGGTTTCAGTGAATTCATGAAACTTACTCGATATACATCTCACACGATAAAATTTTTTACCGTCATTAACACCAATGTTTGGCGCGTAATAAGGTTGCGTTTCAAGTCTTTGACGTCACTTACGTTAAAATACTGACGTAACTTTGACAGTAACGGTCCAACGCACTTTAAGAAATGACGATGCCAGATGAGTTCACGGTGCAAAAGTATTGAAGTATTATGTTGCCCTCTCTTTGAATCACTCGCCTAATGTGCCTAATCTTCCTTAAAACGTTTATGCCTCGCAAAGATAAGTGCCATTATATTTATCTGACTTCCAGAATTTTCCATGTCTCGTTGTTTTTTGGAAGGAGTCATACTGCTTTCTACACAATTTTTTATTCCAAGAAAAGGAGTTTCTGTTAACTTTCAAGGCTGAATATCTTGAGGGGCAGATTTGACCAATATGGATAAATTGTTCCTATGGACAATCTTAAAACAACTGAATTTCTCTATTATCTTTGAGTAGTGCATTTCTTTCAGTTTTAACAGGTTTAGTGATTAAATTAAAAAAAAAATTCAGCAGTCGTGTGTGATGATTAAAACATTAAGTACTTTTCTAGAAACTGTAACTGTTCAAACACTGACCAGTTTTCCGTATGCCAGCATAGTGAAGTCACGTAAGACTGAACAAAATCACATCGGCCAGTCATTGGGGACAGATACAGCTAGAGCTAAAGCAGCCATCTGTTGTCACGTCGGTCAGCCAAGAAGAAGGTCGTCATATCTGTTTGTTCAAAGAAGAGAATCAGAGAAGTTAGACTTGTCGGCAGAACAGTCTTCCGACGCTCATTCACGCTGAGCAGTCTTTAGAACTCCAGTCTAGCGAAGTACAGACAGACTGAGCAGTCGAGGCATGTTGAATAGTCTACATAAGTACAGTATACAGTGGTCAAATCACCTTGAGCAAGCGAGTTGTAACGTAGGGCAGTTATGAAGAATAAAACAGAATCTAATACTAGAATTTAAATTTTACACCCTTGCGTAATACCCCACAGTCCAGTCCAGTAAAAGATCATATCCAAGGCTGCATTTAGATAGTTGTTTCCGGGATATTTCTAGGCAAGTAGATATAAATTAGATACACCAATGGTATTTGAAATGCCCAGTCATGTCTCATATGATAATAGATTTTTTCCGTACAGTGCGGCAATATATTTAAACACGTACACATTCGATAAAAATGTTTTTGATGGAGACGAGTTCAAATAATGCCCGTATTGTACAGGACGATGTTAAAAAATATTCTATTTTATACTTATTATACTCAGTAGGTGAACACACCTTAATTTATTAAGTGTTTTTTGAAACATAACGTCAAGCGTTTACTGATCAACGGGTTTACTCGGTAATATAACACAGACATTAAAGTCAAACTAATATATTGGACGATCACGTTGTACAAAAACTAATACTAATCGTTATTGAAAGATATATAAAATTGCCTATATCCGTATTTGATATCTTATTCAAACATTTTTCATGATGTAGTCGTTATTAAATTTTCCTAAGTGAACATGCTGTATAACCGAACAAGTAAATCGTCATCCGTGACATGTAAACGTTTATACGTCTATGTTTCGTTCGTTGTTCTGTTAGTGTGAAATATATGATAGTTGAGCTGATGTCAGAGTATGTCACTTGTGTGCATTAAAATTTACTTCAGTTTAAGCATTTTGCAGACTGTACGAACGATCTGTAACAATGTGCAACAATATTTTAACCTGCGTAATATTTTCATATGCATACGTGTACATAAATGAACGGCAGCAGTCTGTTTTTGCTTTATTAAGATGTTTAATCGCATCATTATTAATTACATGGGGCGATACAGACATCTATGTCACAGTGGAATCAGTATTGAAGAAAATGTCGGTGTAAGTCTATATAACTGATTAATTATGCATTATTATAGTACTATATATTATGCTCCTAACATATCAATATGGCAAGATTTCATTCTCGCTGACGGGATAAGTGGAAGACTTCATGGTAGGCATTTCTGAAAGCTCCCTGGGAATGAGCTGCTTTTATACTTGTCAACATGCCTGTTTTGTCGTGTCTTTAAGGTAGTTTTGCACGTTCGGATAAAGATATTCTACAATGTAGAAGTTGACTTAACCCTGATTATTTTTTTTATCAAAACTTAATAATAGACTTAGAAAATTCGGTAAATAAATAACAGGGTCGTATACGCGATTTTTTGCTAGACTGACAATGAACAAAATTGACCTCACACAAGTTTATGAAAAAAATTGACCTCACCCAAATTTGCATCTCTATGGCTGTGTTTGGGGTGCTTTCTACTGGGAAATCTACCCTTACCTTTTATCTTTCATGATTGGAGTATATAGGAAAATCACAAACATAGTAACACTTTCACGAATTTAATTTCTTAGTAGATGTGTTTGTTGTAATATTACATTTTCTACCCGGTTGTCATTAATTCATAAACTGATCTTCCTTACCATATGCTGACTCCAGGCTTTACGCATTCCGGATAAATTACGTGACGCCATTATTTCCGGTCTATCAGACGTGATGGTATTTCTCCTGTTGATCTGCTCTATGCAAAGGCATTTAATACATCCGTATTTAGATGTTAATGTTTTATTTTATATTGTTTATACAAGCAGTTGCGTCTTTTGCAAACTGTGTCTTTAGTTAGCAATACATATATAAGGGATTTACATGGCAGGGATAACTTTTATTTACTACTGCTCTGTAAATTCTGAAAATGTCGGGAATTGAGAGTAAGGATTTGCGTGCAATAAACCTGCTTGCGCTGTTTTTGCTATTGTCCGTTCGGAGTCGGCGGATGACTGTGCTCCTTACTGTAACTCTTTACTTTGCTCTTGTTGTCTATTTGTTATACTTTGTGTCTGGCTTTTAGTGTATATGACTATCGTTTACACATACATACAATTTGGGTTTTGATTTTGGAGACTGTATACATACTGGGAACGTGGCTATCTCTATTGTATACTTGACGTCACATTTTAATATTACTAAGCACAAATGTTTCCTATTAGTAATATGATTTGCTACACGCTAAAGACAGACTTTTAACTCCAAGATCAAGTTCTAAGTTTGGGATCACATGTCTACATAATCAGTTTCATGTAGCCAGCCGTGAAGCAAATGATTTTTAATATTAATTTGCACATGATAATACTTAGGTTGCGCACTAGTCCAAGGCCCGTTGCTCAAAGAACAACGTCACACTGTCCAGTCCATAACTTTTCCGCACATCAATTGGTTTTAATATCATTTGTATCATTTGTACCATATGCTTTTAGTAACAAGTCATGGTGTCGCGTGCAAGATCAAGGCCCAAAATTTTCAAAGTGATAAGGCCGCATATTTCCAGCGAAATGGTATCAAGCGTTCCCATAACCTACCCATCTCTACTAGTAAAAACTAAAACCATATTCACTTACTATCATTTATTAATTAATAAATTGCGAGCAAGCGTTTGGACACTGCTGAAAATAAAGAACGGGATTATCTCGGAATTTGTACTTTTAAACCAAACCAATGACAATCAAAATGTCTGTCATACTAAAATAAATTAAAGACCCAAGGATTTTGATACAAGAAGCCTTTCATTTATAGAGTCCTTAATGTAACCATCTTTGGCATTTTCACTTCTCCATCTACCATGTCTTTTGAACAATTTATTTTTAACTCCATTATTGGCGGCAGAGGTTGAACCTCCAGAACGCAAGGAGTGAAAATTATACTTTGAAGTATCCTCAAAATGAGGTAAAAAAGCTTCTGTAAATAATTCTCACAATGTTGTGTAAGATATATGTGAATCAAAATTTCTTAAATGATACGAATTTTCCTTAAATATAACTCTGAAAAAAAATTAAATGGTCAGTATCTCCAGGAATGTAAATACATGACAAATATTTTTTTTAATTATCAACTGGACATAATTCAGTACCTGTCCTGACTATTACAACCCAAGGCCCATCTCTATATTGGTCAGTTTGCTAAATTCTATAAAAATACTTAGATGTGAACTGTCAATCACAATGTCAGTTTTTTAATACTTAATAACTCTGAACTTTTTAAAAATCCTGCAAAATGCTATTAGAAATGCTATAACAGTTCTCTGATTCTTAAGATTACCAAACTGAAATAAACGTTTATACATATCATACATATCATGCAGCATCTTAATAGTTACTGCTTCTTTTTTCACAGTTTAATTAGACATTTTCCTCTTTGCTGCTTCTAGCACATTTTTCACCAAAGTTGAATCTGTTGGTGACTTTAAACCATATAATTCATGTATATATTTAGCACTATAAAATGCTTTTAGAACTGGGCTTGATTAATTAGCACTTTGCACAATAGAACACAAATATAATAAAAACACAAAAGTTTTGCCGGCAAGATGTCTTCCTCTCCTGCGGAATTACTTGACGCCCAAAGTCTCCATCTCTAAAAAGCGTTTATGTAAGATTTTGTGGTAGAGTTCGCTCGGGCTGAAGCCAGTAATTCCGGGATCAAGGGCACCTTCTCGGACAACACTTGAGGCAGTTCATCAATCATCTGAGAAGCACTGAAAAAAAACGTATGTAAAAAATATAACTAATTAATATAACAATCAATGAAATAAAAAGCATGATTTTAAACCAATCTCTAATCTTATATATTCTATTGACTTATCAGCCAAGACAAGCATCATGCAATCTTGGTCAGCAATTTTAATGGCAGCCACGCCATATCAAGACTTATAGCACAGTTATTATTATTATTATTAAGCAATTTCTAAATCTCACATTATTTTAATGGCTTGTCAGCGATGACGAGCATCGCCACGCCATATCTAGACTGTATACATAACACAGTTTAATCTTTCATTCACTATCAGTAAATCTGACATTAGTCTAATACAAATACAACTATGGAAACTTCTAAATTACAGCTTTCAAAGACAGCATTTTAAAATGCAAATCTTCCTGGTCAAATATTCCTGAACTGTTTATACCTGAAACATAATATTCTTTCTGACTTGGTAAATACATCTAGTCAACAATACTACTAACAAAATTACAACCTGTCCAAATAAGAGGCCAGTAAGGCGCTGATTTCCACAATGGTACTACTAAAATTCCACTTGCTTTATCATGTGACATTTTACAAAAAACCATAGAAATCAAATTTCCTGGCGGAACAAATAACCCAAATTTGCCTTTCCAATCTAAATTGAATGCGTCTACCCCTGTGCGAAATAAATTCCAAAATCTGCTATAAAAGTAGGTAATTTAGCGTTGTGAGGTGATGCGAACCAATCTACCTCTAATTTACCCTATCTTTCAATGATCAAATTGATGATAAAGGGAGACAACCCCCAATCATCACTTTCTACTTTCTTGGACAAGTAATCTGCCTTTTCATTCTTTTCCCTTGGAATCCATTCTATGTTTAAAATGATAGAATTTTTAACACAAAAAGAGTGAATCTTAAATGCTATATCTTGCAAATCATTTTTCATAGACCTTTTTTCAATAATTCTACTCACACCTTGATTATCTGTAAACCAGTTCACCTTATTAGAAGCTAATGTATCTTTCAAGGATTTCAAAACTCTATATACTACCACTAGTTCCCTCCACGTTGAGGATTTTTTTAGCTTCTATGCAGTCCCACATTCCATGGGCAATCCCATTAACAGTGATCACCTCATAACCAGAATATGCTTTTTTTTGGATTTAACGTCGCACCGACACATGATAGGTCATATGGCGACTTTACAGCTTTAATGGTGGAGGAAAGCCCCAGGTGCCCCTCCGTGCATTATTTCATCACGAACGGGTACCTGGGTAGAACCACCGACCTTCCGTAAGCCAGGTGGATGGCTTCCTCACATGAAGAATTCAACGCCCCGAGTGAGGCTCGAACCCTCATCGATGAGGGGCAAATGATTTGAAGTCAGCGACCGTAACCACTCGGCCACGGAGGCCCCCTACCAGAATATGCTACATTACTAACTGACACAAACTTCCAAGTACAATAGACAAAGAAATAATCTGTCCTACAAAACTGGCCACTTTCTTAACCAACACTCTCCTGTGTATCCTTAAGTCTTTCTCAATATCTGAAAGAGTATGAAATGCTTTTTTCTATTCTCTTATAAGGCATTGGTATACAAAAATCCTTAGAATTTAAATTTGCTCCCCAAAATTCAAAATTTTGAACAGGATTCCACTATGATTTGTCAGATTTCGGTACAAAACCAGACAAAATAAATCATTCTTGACTGAAACAGCATTAGTGTAACATGTTTCATATGTATCATCACATCCAAATCCATCATCTAAAAACAATAAAATATAATAAATAATATTTCCCTCATTATGCCATTTTGCAATAAGCGGGCGTGTCAATTTTACATATAACATTTTAAAGACACTGTCACATGGCAAGTAAGTTTGCCTAGCAACAGATTATATCTATTTTATTTAGTTTGCTGGGTTAAATGTCTCACCGAAAAAAATATTGGTCATATGGCGACCTTCCAGCTTTAATCGTGGAGGAAGACCCCAGGTGCCCCACCGTGCATTTTTTCATTATGAGTGGGCACCTGGGTAGAACCACCGACTTTCTTTAAGCGAGCTGGATGGCTTTCTCAATTCAACACGGCGTGTGAGGTACGAATCCATCGATGAGGGGCAAGTGATTCGATGTCCGCGATCGTAACCACTCGGCCACGGAGGCCCTCTAATTATATCCATATATATATATTTCAATCTAACACTTGATCCAAGCAAGTCATTGAATGTGAAACTGAGCGAAAAAAAACAATCTCTTTTCATGTAGTGCTTTACAATGACAGTTAAAGCACCAGAGCACTCTAAATGAAGATACATAATACTTTTTAACAAGGAATATTTCAACAAAACAGAAAGATTACTACTTTATTGGCAAGATTTTTCAATTTTTAAGACGTCTTACTTTGACTCTGATCTTCCTCTACCATCAAGTCCTAAAAATCACCATATGACTCAACAAAACAAAAGATCAAAACTAAGTAAAGAAGAGATACATCATATCTTACAGTAAATTAAATATCATCAGTAGTTAATAAGCAGTAAATGTCAAAGTAGCGACTGGTTGAAAATAATAGCTCGCAGTCAGGTTTACAGTTTCTTTCAAACTGTGAAAGGTAACTCTTCAAATGTGAGCAAAATGCAGCGTTTACTAAAATAAATGAGTCGTTCGTGTAATCTTTGTAAAATGCCGAAATTTGTAATGTAAAAAAGGATCTTTGTCGGTGTAAAATCGATACTTTTACGCCTAATACTGGCACATAAAATATATGAAAGTAACACAGGCTTTCGTCTGTCATGAATATATATTTTCTGTTCAAGATCTGAGCGAGAATCAGCCGATTGTTTTGTTTGTTTTTATTAATTTGTATATATCACGACGAGAGACCAAACACGTTGTATTCAGAGCATTTAACAACTCTATGAAAAGTTGTTATTTCTTAAGTCTTACATTGACATTGAATTCCATCACAGAAACTATGGTAATATAATCAAACAACACAGTTTGAAATAAAAGGCAAACATATCAATCTCCACATTTAACCACACACTAAATAGGATTACACACGTAGATGCTCGACTGTGATATGAACATAAATGGTTTATCAAATGAGGACAAAGATAAGATTTATTTGCCAAAGGAACGTGGCAAGGACTTGGGCTACGTGTTAACTAGCAGTGAAAATGATTCATCTTATACTTGCAGTAGTAGGTTAGTAATAATTTAGAATATTTACTTCTTCTCTCACTATATATATTTGATTTATTATTAAGATAAACATTATCTTTTAAAATATATTACTGACATTTTACAACTTCTAATCTACGTTGAAACCCATTAGGCATTCTCAAGAATCCTGGGCTTGCTTACATTAAGAAATCCGGACTTGCTTGCAGAAAGATAGATAGTTTATTCATACAGAAGGCAATATGCCTGTGAGTTTACAAAGACGTGTAAATAAATGCAAACATAACTAAATACATGAAAAGCATCAAATGGTATCAATTGAAATCATCATAGGTGGTCGGATTCAATAGTGTTATCTTTAGATATGCCGATAACGTTTATTATTTATAACATTGTGTTCAGTTATACAGACCATATTCTACTTTACGACACTTGATTAATTTAAGAAAAAATGTGCAATGGGGGTAAGGGACAGTAAATTTGAAAAGTCTACCAATCTGCAAAAAGTCATAAAAATCCAATTTTGAGAAATTCACAGGAAGCGTTGAGTGCATGTATTGCATGTATTTATCATTTCATCATGTGACATTTACAGCCTGTCGATTCCGTTGTTTCTATAAAAAACGAGTAAAACTCCGGTTTCAGGACTCTAAATTTTTGGGCAAAAATGGTCCAAAATGCACGACCTGTACCGCATTATCTGAAAATGTAAAGGATGGGACTAGACAAAAATAATGGTGGGAAGAAACGTGTCACATAACCGTTTACTTTCTCCGCAAGTTTCCGCTAAATCTGCATGGATGGATAACCGTTTCTATTTCGTCTGACTTCCGTTACCTCATGTAAGATTTTAGAACCGGACGTCTACACGGAGCTAAGAAAATCGATGCAAGCATTTATTTGTTTTACACAGTTATTACTCGTACGCAGGAATACTTAGTTCATAAATAACCAGTTGGATATAAATGCCTTTAAAGTATATCTATACGTTTCATTTAAATAACTGGCCCCTGACACTCAATGTTACTTCCATGTCTATGTTATATGGACTTAAACTTTAGAATAAATAAACCGTTTGGCCTCCACAAGTTGTAGATCATGGTACCTACAATGCATTTAATATACCGATTTTCATACTTTATGCTAATTGTCAGTTGCATACTAGTTGTCAGCTGCATGGGCAGATGCAATAATTATCGAAAGTTTATTAGTTCTGGTCTTTGGACTCTTCATTGTGTATTGAGTCTATTGACAGCGTTAATAATATAAAATATACAAATAAGATGGATAATCAACGGTTTTGGAAGAAAGCTAGCTAATAACCAAAAAACAGCAAGTAGTCATAAGTTTAGTCTGACATAAGATTTAAAGACTTTCTTTTCTCAAATGCTTTAAATGTATACATTGACAGATTTTTTTTATTATTGTCGGATAGTCTAATGACAACATTTCAGCAAACTTCAGGATATACGGTCTTTTCCAAAAAAAAAAAATATGTATGACTGTACTGAATTCAAAGTTCCTTAAAATGTTTACATTCCAACAAAAATGAAATTCATCAGTATATTAAGCATTTCCTTTCGTTTCTTTCAACTTTTCTTGGTTCATACCATTTTCTTGTCTCGATCGCTAATCTGTTTGCAGAAAGTCTTAATCTTGTCAAAGCATATCTAATTTTTTTATATTTATTGTATCTTATTATATCTTATAACTGTATTCTGGAAACATCTTATATGTTGGAACGCATGTTGAACTACATGACTCTGTATGATTCCAGTCTTGACTAAACGTATTCTTTATTTTATGTTTCAGTTAACTAATAAATAGATTTTCATTTACTACTCCTTGGAACAAACAAACTTGATCAAGTCCTAAATTGATTTTTTCCATGTCTTAAACCGTCATATTATAAATTTGTTTGTTGTAATTTTCATTGTCGCTTTTAAATATTTTTATTATAACCTGTATTTTATAACTATTCTATTATATTTGAGTGTCATCATTTACCATATATAAAATTATTTTGTGTTTGTTATTGAACGCGCGTAGGTGTAATTGTATACTTTCTTTTTTCCTAGAGTCATTTATCTCCAAGTCTTCACTTCCATAATGTAATATACGTGTAAACAGTTTATCAAAAAAGGTCAAGTACAGTCGAGTCCACTTAATACGAACTCGCTTGATACGGATTTTCGGATAAAACGAACAAATTTCGGATTCCCCGGCCGAGTCCTTCTATTTTCTTTGTACAATTATTTCGGTCATACGAATAATCGGTAGATACGAACACATTTTGGAAGTCCCAATTAGCTGAAATATAATAATTTTCCATCTTTTAATACGAATTAATTTTAGAAATCGGAGGCCATTTCGCCATCGTTACGCTTGACCATGTACTAGTTTGAAACTGTACAATGCTGATATTCAAAGTAAATAAGATGTGTTGAAAAAAATAATATAGTCAAGGTGTAGATAATTTTAAACACATTATTGATGTTCTATTGTTGATAGAGGTAGGCCGTGTCTTACAAAATATATAAACTTTTATCCCTCTTAGAATGAGTGTTATATAGTACAAGCTTCATTATAGAAATAATGTTGTCGGTGGATATAATTTGGCGCTCTGGACCTCGACAGCACATTAAAATTGCAATTAATACAGTTTGACATGTATAATTATGACTTTTTTTGTGTAATTTCAATGTTGTCTGAATAAATTAACTAAATCAGTTTAAAACTATTAACTACTTCCATATATCGAAATCTATTCACCAACGATACCAGTGATACTGCCCAACTTGCTCGGACAAATTATCCGGGGAGTCATACATTCATTTATACGAATTTCGTTTGATACGAACATATTACTTAGGTCCGGATGAGTTCGTATGAAGCGAGTTTGACTGTACTTGTTTAACTGTAAGGTCTGTGAATTATGTATGTAAATTTTAAGCTAAAAGTTTGCCTTTAATGCCTGTCTTGATAATGCACCATATGTTTCAGAATGTGAGCCACATGTAGTAAGCACTATACCTAAATATGTATTCTTTGTCAATTTCTATTCGTATATCTTCATATAACATTCTTTTCAACCGTGCCTCCTTTTTTTACAAAAAAAATCGTGACTTCTGTATTTCTCGCCTTGACAACGAAGTTATATTAATCACAGTACTCTTTACAAATATGTAAGCCTTCTTGTAATTCGTTAACAGTTTCAGAAAACAGTCCTATCATATAATAAAATAAAAAAGTTAAAAAATCCTTATATTTATTCCTTTGAACCCTTTTAACATGAAAGTTTGTATTGCATGTACGCATGTATGCACAGTAAGTATTCATTCAGTAAATAAATGTATGTCCTCAAAATTTTGGTTATAGAATCAGACCAACGATATCACACTACATAAGGCTAAGACTAAGCAGACATATTCATAAAATTTATGATCGTTCATAAGTAAAACATACACATTCTGGTATTAACTGTAGATCAGACTTTTTTCTGACAAAGCGGCATTTGATATCTAAGTCGCATACATGTATGAGTAGTTTTCATTTGAAATGGAAAACACGTGGGTGTTTAAATAAACAAAAACCGAAAATAACCACATGGACATTTAACAGTCTAGTGAAGTGGAATGGAAGTTACGTTAATTACGATTTATTCCTTATTTTAAGTCGCTTTTCTCTTTCATCAGTTAGTGCATAAATTTATTGAAAGATAGAATCGTTAACTATTTGTCGTTGTTGGAAAACCTTGCGTCATAACACACAGTATACGTATCTTTTATAATGGAGTGAGGTATGTAATCGAGCGTTATGACCTCTGGTCAATATACAGTTTCATTCAGAAATCGCTCGGGATGTTAAGAAATGCATATCATATTTTAGAAAATTCTATTTGATATGAAATATATATGTGTGTGTTAAAGGTTATAAAGCGTCCAGTTGAGGCGTCCGCTTGAATGAATATTGCCCTAACCATGACCTACAAATTTTGTTTGCATTCATTTACTTTGAATTAATTGATACATTGTTAAAAATCGCTGAAACAATCAAATAGTCGGCAAAAGACAGTTGTTTGAAAGGCAAATGTTCTATTGTCAAGTAACAACATACATGAGCGTATCTAATATAATGACGTTAAATATGTAAACAACGTTGCTAGTGTACGTTGTGACTTATGAAATATACGCCTGTTGGATGTACTGCATATAGTTTAGAAAATACCGCTTAAAGTATACACTAGTACAGCAATCTGAAGAGTAAATGGTGCATTTTAGGGGGAAACGGGTTTAAAAAGGTGTCAATGTTTCGTACTCCAACATATTTGTTTAGGGACTGTAGTTTTTGAAACCACATTGTTTGGTACAGCCTAAAGAATCAATGGAACAAGTTATTGTATTCAGTTTCATCGAAGAGTTGATAGATATTTATTTAGAATTGGTTATGATATATATTTACTTACATAAATGTTTACAGCAATAGGTACATGCCTAGCTCTATGTCCAGATACTTTTGAACGCCATAGTGATGTCTGCTATAAAGTTGTGGCCATAAAAGCAAACTGGATAGACAGCAGAGTAAGATTTTTATATATTTCGTATAAGAAAGTAAAATGTTTGTAATGTCTATATTGTTTTGCTTCATAGACCTACACTTTGTTGAACAGCTGTCCTTCAGTGGCACGAGGAAATTAGTAGTTAACTCTGTTTAAAAAGGAATTCATTTTCTGACACATGACACAGAAATGACATAACAAACTCATGAAACTTAACGAAATAATAAATCATATTTAGGAATTTTCTTTTATGATGTATCAACTATTCGATACAAAATTTATATATTCATAATCGTAACAACACATGGACTTTTTAATTTCGAACCGTTGCAAATCCAAGTCGCATAATCAATAGTTTGCATTTCATATTTTTGCGTTTTCATATTGCCTTAACCGTACTGTTAAATAACGTAGTGAGACATTTGGATTGTGCTAACAATTTGAAAGGAAAGTGTATGGTAATGGACAACGGTGTTAAGAACATACAGTGCGCGTCATACTGATAAAAACGCACTTCATAAACTGTCAATATTCATAATACTTGGCAAACCTTTAACTGAAAACTTGTTTGAACACTCAGAGTTCAAATACGCGTTATCTGGGTGCCTACCCGTTCTGGAAATAATTTTAACAAATCGGAATCTTAGATCTTCTTTTCAGTGATGTCGTGTAAGGACTTGTTTTTGCATACGATGCTTATAAAACATCACCACTTTAAAAGCATTTAGCGTACAGTAATTGAACTGAATCAAATGAGATCATGTAAGTTGTTGCTAGATATATATTTATTCAACCTTTACTCTGCTAAATTAAAAAAAATGGACTTGCTCATCATTCAGTTTGGGCAGTACTACTTGTTATTTGAAGGGGCTGATCTTGGTATGCACTGGTCGCAAAGGCAGAATCAATTGCCGGCATCGGGTTAAAGGTTAAAAACTAATCATTTTGTATAGTAAGCTTCCATTATTTAATGTGTTTGTATGTAAGTTCCAACGTATTATGAATCAAAAATCAGAAATGATGCTTTTGAGTATGAAAATCGTTACTTAGGTCTAAAGCCAGTATTACATCAAACTAAAATAAGTATTAAAAAGGGCATTAAGAAGGTATTCAATTGCGCACTATTAAAAGGTATTTTTATGTACTATTAGGAATATTGCAAGTTATTTGGTGGCGAGTTACTAAGGATAGAGACGGCCGACGAGCAGATAATCATCGATGGCATATTAACTTGTGTATATTCTAGATTATTATTAATGGTATTTAACCAGTGTACATGATAACATTGCTGAATATCATTGACGGCGTTATCACATGTAACACGTGTACATGGTAAACCTTGTAGAATATTATTGACGGTATATAAGCTTGTGTATATGGTAACATGTGCAGAGCACTATTGACAAGTTATTTCGTGTACAGGGTAACCTGTGCAGAATATTTTGCTGACATATTAACCAGTGTGCATAGTAAACATTGCAGAATACCATTGACAAAATATTAGCGCCTAGCACGCGTACACCATGTACACGGTAAACGTTGCATAGTATTATAGACTACATGTTATCTCGTGTACATGTTTAACATGCAGAATATCATCGTCGGCTTAGTTCACTCCGTGCACATTGTAAATATTGCACAACATTATTGACGGTATTTTATGGTAAACATTGCTGAATATTACTGCGCGTACATGGTATACATTGCAGAACATATTGACGGTATTTGCGTCACTTTTACACGTAACCCGTGCAAATGACAAAGTTTATTTACGGCTGATGTACATGCTAAAATTAATATTCTGTGCTAGTTATGACGACTTTAAGGATGTTGGATACGTTTCAGGCCAATTTGTTCTACAATTAAGAATTGTTTCATACTTTCCATGTTTGAAGATCTTTAGTATCTATTTCATATAAAAGCAAAAAAAAAACGGTAGGTCACCGAACTCCTTTTCATTATATCGGCCATTTTCTACACACACTGTCAAGACAAAAGTGAAATTTTAAAAACCTGGAAAAATTGGGGGTACATTTCAAAACACATACTATCTTTATCAGTTGTAAAATAATTGTATTTCTAACAATTCAGTTTGAATATGCTATGAAGTCAGTATGAAATTTTAATGATTTTCACATAATACTGTTACTCATTTTCACAAGGCAATATAATTACCCCACCCACTTTTTTCCAATGGGACCAGTACTTGTATCAGTCTAAAGATAGCATAACATTATTTCTACAATTAAGATTTTTGAAATACTCTTTGTATATATTGTGTCTCAAAATTGCTTCAAAATAAGGGTAAAAAAATTGGGGGTCACCGAACATATAAGAGAGATATTCTGTATTTTATCATGAAAGTACCAAAATTTTAGAATATTGGGGTTTGCTGGTAAATAAGCTATAACAACAAATATTTTCATGAAAAAAAAAAAAACGCCTTAACAATATGAACATGTGTGCAAAACATAATTTTAAATAACAAAATAGTTCCAAACCATTTACATCGACATTTCATCATAAAAAAACAGATGTAATATTACCCCACCCACTTTTTTAAAGTTAAGTATGAATTATATAGCATTGTTAACACTCCAGCATGAATATTACTATAACAATCTTCACCAAAGTATAAAAACAATATGCATGGCTACATAATCTGGAATGTGTTGCAATATGGGGATGATCCAACCAGTATATCAAGAGTAATGTGCCCCTGATATAGTAAAAAATAGCAATATTTACCAATTTTTTACAACTGTATCATTTTTATTTAAAGAAATCTCGAATAAACTTAGAAAATTGTCTAAAATAGACAATGTGTACGGCCAAAGGGTCTTGCAAGACCTAGATTTCAGGCATTTTCAGACTAGCAAGTCCAGAGTTATCTGTCCCTGTTATATAAAAAGTTGCAATATTTGACAATTTTAACGCTCTAGTTTGAACATTTTCATAACAATTTTGATCAGATTTAATGGCAATGTATACGAGCACAAGCTCTTGGAATAACTCAATTTTGGGTATGATTAGACCAGCTTGTCCGGAATTATGTGCTCCTGATATAATTATCACAAAAGCTGTCTGTTAACAGCACACTTGAAGGGGTTTAGGAGATACAGAGCAGACACAAAATTGAAGGCTTTGAGTTGTGACCTTGACCTTGAACCGACATGGGTGACTCATGGGTTCTGCACATTGTCTTGATGAGGTGATCATTTGAACCAAGATTTATGAAAATCCTTCAACATGTTCAAGGGGTTTAGGATATACACAAAATATTATGGAAGGAAGGAAGTAGGGAAGGATGGACAGAGACCATTCCTATAACCCCCACCCCTTGTGGCGGGGGAGTTATAAACACCACGACAATAACCATGGAGGAAATGACCTCCAATTCAGCACCTATAAAATTTCATGTTGTGATAATTGCCTACAAAAACAAGTCCCAGTACCGTACCGTATTATCATTTTCTAACAAATGGTTAATCACCTTAAATATTTCTAACAGGTAGTGAACCACCCCAAGTAATCTAAAATATTTCTTAGTGTCACTCAAAAATGTTCTGGTATGTAGGACTCTCAATGAAAATTATCTTATATCATATATGATAATAAATCACCTTAGATTATGTGCAGAAGTTGTGTTGAGCTACCTTAAATAATTCTTCCTATAATAAGTTACTGAATTAAGCCAACAGGCTACTTCTAATCAGGCCATAGAAATATATAAAGTGTGTAGTAGACCAAAAACCTATCAAAGTATCTTTCAAGTTCAGAACTGACTAGTACTGAAATAAATAAATTTCTTTTTAATTCACTGCACAAGATATTATATTTGAAAATTTCTATTAATTGACTATTTGAGAAAAGTACCTTGGTCCTTTCAACAATGAAATTTACCAAAATTCTCTTATATAAAGCAAAGAAAACCTGTAATTTGTTCAGGATGTTCAAATCAAATAAAAGTACATCAATTTGTATACTGGGTATAAATAACTCAAACAGATTTTCTGAAAATCTATTAATAGAACAGTTTTACTTTATGCTAAAATTAGTTAACCACTGGACCAATGAAAAATCAATACTACCTTGTAATGAGGATGTGGAAAATTGCTGGAATCCCAAAATGTGTACAGTAACTAATAAATGGGGATCCAGAAACTGAATCAAAAAAATAGGACAAGTCTAAAAATAAATTCCACTGACTAAGATTAGTAACAAAGCACTGGCTTGTTGAATATACCTTTTAATTGTTAAATATATTGTTTTTAAAAGAAATTTTTATTTTGATGGCAATTTCAATAGATTTAAGAGATAAAATTTAGTTTGAAAAAGATAGATAGAAGACACATCCAAAGAACTACAAAATACATTATAGCTATTTGATACAACATGCAGAATCCTTCACCAATTATAGTTTAATTCTGTTAAAATCCCTTTTACCAAATTAATGTGACTTGTGAATTTTCTTTCTATCTTTTACAATAGCACATCATCTTGGCTGATAGTGATTCCTTTTTTTTATTATTTGTACTTTATTGAAATCACTCAAAAATCCTAACTGATTACTGAAATACTAAACAGTTGTAAAGTTTCAACATCCAATTTTGAAAAATTTTGATTGATTTAAATACACATTAATTTTACATTCACTCTAAACCTGTGTGATATAATGAACACAATTTTCTCAGATCACTAGCTGTTTACTGGAGGAATCACCGTGTAAAAGTCAAATCAAAATAAGTGTAGACCAGTCTGTAAATACTGTCTCTTCTGTCAATGGTAAACCTGTTTCCAAACTTTTCCATACACTAAAAGTTTTCATTTTACTAGTATAATCTTTCTATGTATGTTGTTTCGTCAGAATCACCGGATTTTTTCTGTATCCTAAACTCAGTGTTGTCGACCTCTGTAATTGACTTTGTACTTCTGTTCTGTCACCCACTAACATTATTCATAAAATTTCTTCACTTGACAAATTAATCACCACATATGTATAAACATCAACATATGTGTGAAGTCTGAAGTACATCTGACATTGTACTTATAATATAAAATTCTGGTTCACCGTAATCACGTATTTTTTAAGAGTATCCTGCACAAAGCTCAGCAAAAAGTTCTCTCAGAATTGATAATTTATAAATTAATGTTACTTCAAATACTTGTCAATCTGACTGCACATCATTTAACGACCACACATTGACACCTCATCACGAACTCCCACTGGGGCTGCATTATTATTATGTACTCGCCCTTACTTGGAACTTTACCAGTTATAAGAAGGAGAAATGTGGTCTGTTCTGCTCTTTATTATTTCCTTAGTATCTGTTCTACCAAGACATTTCTCAAACTGTACTCTACTCATATCTGGTTCTGAAAATAGACATAATCCTATCTGGTTCTGAAAATTGACAATCAATACAATTCGCATTGTTACAGAATACTAACTTGATTACTTATAATTAAATATTTTAAAATTATGTATACTAGGTCTTTATTGATTCATTCATAAATCATCATGATAAAACATATTTAAGCACAATGGTCCATTACTCCAGAAAGATAAAAGAACCTTAAGGCCTCAACAGATATTAAGTTCTAGTTGTACAACACTAATTATCTCAATTTTAAAATTGTACATCTTTCACATTCAGACAGTATTCCACTCCCATTTAAATAACAGAGCTTTACCTAGTAAACATAGTGCATTAGGTACTGAAAAGAATGTAACAATTCTTAATAAAAAATAATATCCCATGAATTGGATTATGCATGACACAAATGAGCCACGCCATGAGAAAACCAACATAGTGGCTTTGCGACCAGCATGGATCAAGACCAGCCTGTGCATCCACGCAGTCTGATCAGGATCCATGATGTTTGCTTTCAAAGTCTATTGCAATTAGAGAAACCGTTTCATAGCGAACAGCATGGACAAGACTGCGCAGATGTTGGTCGGAAAGACAATATGTTGGTTTTCTCATGACGCGGCTCAAATCTTACAAAATAGAACATGTCCTAATCTGTAGGTCAAGAAAGATTTACGAAATCAAGGAATAGCATCGTACACACGATAACATTTGGCTGTACATCTTAAATTTAACTGGTGTTGTACAACAAAAACCTACCGTCTGTTGAGGGCTTTAGAATGAACTAAAATAATTAATAAACAATTACAGTACAGTATGATCTACTATCAAATGACAATACAATATATTTTACATGACTCACCAGACTTTTGGAATCTGTAAACCATAAATGAACAGGAACAATGCCACACCACTCGTGACAACTTCCGCATTCATTCTGGTGCTGTGCTATTTTGTGTTGATCAATGTCGTATGTATTTCCATGTTTTTTTCCCAGTATTTATTTTGGAAATTTTATGGAAAATGTAGACAAGCTTACTGTCGCCCAGTGGCTGCTTTTAAATTTCTGACTTTTGTAAGCTGCCTTGACAAGTGGTCTAATTCAATAAGTCCTCCTTCCTGCCATTCTGGAAACTGGATAAAGTCCTCGTGGATCACTAGTGTAGGAATTCCGAATGCCAGACAAACTGTCCTTTTTTACGAACCATATTTAGATCTATAGAAATACTTCACAGTCTGTTCCGGTACTCTCGACAGCTAACAGTTACTGCCTAAAACTGATGGCAAACGTAAAACAAATGACAGATGTAGTGAGACGAAGAATTCGTCAACTTTTTAGCCAAAAAACTGCATCAAGACGACACTTCCGCATTGCGCCAAAACAAACGACCGCTTTACGAAACCGGTGAATGTCGTTAAAAATCCCGCGATAAACTTAGATTTAAAGCCTCAACGAATAGATTCCTTCTACCTTTTCCATTAAGACGCCGATTATTGAAGATTCTCTTGGAAAGCAAGCAAGAAATAAGTAAAATTCAACACACTTAAATTTTTCGACTTTACGTAAACCGAGATTATTCGTGCATGCGCACAAAAATGTATCGAACTACCCTAATTACTGCGATGGTTGCATAGAAAACAATATGTCTGAAATCATTTGTACGTCGTTGTTAGCCATACATATTGCCTTTTCGTACCATAAAGTTAGTTGATGTAACGGTGTGGAAAGAATGAGTATGTCAATTTATCGCCATTTTAAAACATAAAAGCTGAAAATATGACGAATTTATAATGAGAGTAATAGCATACTCAATCAATATTCTGGTTTGTTTTAACATAGTTAACTTCATGTTATCAACAAACAAGACTTTTTGTAAAAAAAATAAAATACTATATAAGATAAGTTTTTATTTAATTGATGTAATCGTGTACACTTTCACTCGTTAGTTTTAGAGACTTCATGAATATATGCCCTTGTGTACATTTACATGAAAAATAAACACAAAGCATATACTCGCGTTTGAAATAAATTGGCAAAACATGTCGAAAAGTTATTTATAATTATTTATGCAGGTTCCATCAGCGACGAAAACTACTGGATAAATGTAGGGGACATGTTGTCAGAAAATGAGTTCCGCTGGTTTTTCGAAAATGGTCACTCGGAGGTCATCCCTCATAACGGCTACACAAATTTTGAAACAGGTCAACCTGATAATACAGGTAACGTAAATTCCGCCTAAAGTTACCAGAAACACATTGGGGCCGACTGATCGTATCGGTTTAAACAGGTTGTCAGTTAAACAAGGTTTATCATTTACATGACTTTGTGTACCGATTGCTTTATGTCAAGGCAACTAAAAATTTAAAGTGGTTTGATATTTGAAATGAATATATATCTGGTATGTTCACACAATTTTTTATTAATACATTTCATACATTTAACAGAACAATTTCGTGAACAATTTTAAAACTGATCTGTAGTCTTAAACTGTAAGCGTTGTTGTTTTTAAAGCAGTTATTTTAAACTTATCCTGTAATAAAGAAACGATACCTTCAACACATTGTCAGTTTGATTTTGTAATTGTGTCTGTTATGAAATGTCTTATACAGAAGTTGACGTGAGGCTAGCTATTTTCAATATAAAACAGTTTAAAAACTGAATAAAATGATCAGGGGTAAAACGGCGACCACATCGTTAATTGATAATGATCAATTTCTTATGAACACCGATCAAAGTAATAAAATCGGGTTGTTTCATGGTTTTCGTGCATTCACTCATATTTGGACGTCTAAGCTTTTTCTATATAACATATAGCGAATGTGCCAGGACCGATTAACAGTGCCGGATAAGACAGGCTTCCATTTAAAGTCAGGCTTTCCTTTAATACTTTTTATATCTTGTCTTTGTAAGTTAAACAAAACTGTTTTCCAGGAGCTTTTGAACATTGCATAGAAATTAGATACAACGGGCACAATGCACTTTGGAACGATCGAAATTGTGATGCTGTACGAAATTTCATATGTGAAGCAAAGTAAGTTGTAATACAAATTGCTTATTTTTCAAAAAAAAAATTTGTAATCTAAATAGATATCAAAGTGTATTTGTAAATTGTTCATGAACATGCGTTAAAACTATACAGTTAGGAGCTGCATTTGCAAACATGCTGCTGAATATGTGTTTTCTCTCTCTCTTAATGGAATGATTTAAAACAAAGAAATTTCATTCAAAAGTCAAATTCTTATCATTATGCCATAGTTTGATACAAATGCGCTGCAAGACCGCATTCGAACCAGAGATCTAGGAATAGCGTTTCGATGCTGTTCCTAGCAGGTTATCGCACAGCTTACAAGTTTTCTTCCCATGTTTTGAATAAAGTCCAAAAGCGTGACAACTCTTACGCTGAATGTTTTAAATTCAGACCATAATAAATGAAAAAGATATATGACAGCTTGCAAAATTAAATCAAGGTGGATCATGGGGCAAGCAACTCTGAGGTGAATGGTTTATGATATGCGTAAATATCACGCTTTTGTATCATTCATTTATTAAATAGAAATGTGCATAATTGGTCAAATTTTAAAAAAAAATGCATAAGCGCTCCTTACTCTCTGTTTGAAACTGTTATAATTATATAAATTATGAATGAACTGAGTGTTTACAACTTTTAATTACAGGCTCGGCGTACAAACAGAAATTGTTGGATGAATTTTATTGTGAGCTGGTTCATTTAGAAATTAATGACATAACAATAAAGCTTATTACCTTCTTTATTTAAGATATATTATAGTAAATTGTATAACTTTTCGCTAATGGATTATTTAGCAGTTAAATGTTTAGAAGTCTTATTGGCGGTGTTACGAATTAGCGAAGTGTGAGGGTTAGTATTAAAGGAGATGATACAGAATAATAGAAATCGCGAGCGGCATTATTGGCGAGTTTTAGTGAAAGTAAAACCTCCGCGAACAATACCGAATACAGAGTATTGCAAATTTGTGAATTATTCAATGTCACATTATAAATTTAAGTTTTTTACTAATGATAAAGCAAAATATGAGATGCATTAAAATTCATACATAGTCAAACAAAATTATACTGTTAATTTCTACAAGTACAATATATGTCTGAAATCATAAAAGCACACGATAAATAATAAAATATGTAAAAGGAACTTTTGGAAGCGTAGAACGCAACCAAGCAACATAACAGCAGACTCGGTTTGACTGAGTATGTTCATGAGAGGCAATAAATATGAAGCACAACTCACATCCCCTAGTTAAAGAGTAACATGAGTCAAAACATTTATATACTAAAAAAGTATCTGATATTGCCAAAATGTTCCAGTTAGGAAGTACAAGGATATTTCCTTCTACGGATTAACATGTTCTTCTGAATTAATCGAAATTTGATTTGTGATTGATCGACAGGTCGAAAAAAATATTCCTAGGTTTACAGTTTTGAAAAATGCACATGTCAGAACTGTTGTCTGACAATAAATCTTTTTGTTTTTAGAATCATCGACCTGAAACTCTGTTTTAAACATTACTTAAATTAAAAGTTTAGAAATATTCCTTTTTTTACTTTTTATTTTATTCTATGCATTCTATAAATTAGATAATGCAACATCATGTATTCTCATATGCACACATTTGCTATCAATCAACATAGATAATTAGAGAAATTCATGTGATACGGTCACCCCAATACTAATATACAAGAGCGCCAGTCTATAAAAAAAGGTTAAGCAAATGCAAGAAAGACTAGAATATATATTGGGCATATACATCAGCTGTAACATACGACATTAAAAAAAAGAGAATGTCGCCCAGTACGCGACGTACGATATACGACAAAATTTAATGTGTAAAAAACGACATTGGGCATACGATATTCGAACTTTGACAGACAAAATTTGAATGTCGTTCAGTGCACGACATTCGAAAAAAATGAATGTCGTCCAAAAAACGACATTGGACATACGACATTCGAACTTTGACAAACCAAATTTGAATGTCGTTCAGTTAGCGACATACGACATATGACATTCGGAAAAAACTGATTGTCGTGCACAAATCGACATTGGACATATGACATTCGAACTTAGACAAACAAAATTTGAATGTCTTTCAATGCACAACAGACAACATACGACATTCGAAAGAAATGAATGTCGTGCATAAAACGACATTAGACATACGACATTCGAACTCTAACACACAAATATTGAATGTCGTTCAGTGCGCGACATACGGCATACGGCATTCGTAAAAAGTTGAATGTCGTGCAAGAAACGACATTGGACATACGACGTTCGAATTTTGACACACAAAATTTGAATGTCGTTCAGTGTGCGACATACGACATTCGAATAAGAAAGAATGTTGTGTAAAAAACGACATTGGACATACAACATTCGAACTTTGACACACAAAATTTGAATGTCGTTCAGTGCGCGATATGCGACATACGACATCCGTAAAAAGTTGAGTGTCGTGTAAAAATGAAATTGGACAGACGAAATTCGAACTTTGACAAGCCAAATTTGAATGTTGTTCCGTGTGCGGCATATGACATACAACATTCGAAAAAAATGAATGTCGTGCAAAAAACGACATTGGACATACGACATTCGAACTTTGACAAAAAAAATTGAATGTCGTTCAGTGCGCGACATACGACATACGGTATTCGAAAAAAATTGAATGTCGTGCAAGAAACGACATTGGACATACGACAAAATAAGAAAAATAATTCTTATAAAATATTTATTCATTTTGGGTAAATAACTGCAAATAAAAACTTGTTTCGATAGAAAATGACAAAATCTGAAAGTTTGTGACAAAAAAGACTACATCTATTCGTCCGTCTTTATGTAATTTAGGATAAAAGCTGGATCCGTTAGAAAAAGTCCTTGTTTTCATGAACTTCAGATAATTGTAGAATGTTTCAAACACAAGATAGTTTAATGAAATGACTTAGATTAAATAGATTAAATCTAAACATTGTCTAAACAGATATGTAATTTGTATAATTTTACCGCCGACGGGTTAGTCGGGGAACTGTCTCAAAATATACCATTTTTCGTGAACATATGCATACTTCTTCATTATATTAAACAGAGGGGTGTCAGAGGAGTCATGTCTTTATAACCTGATGTCCGATTTTGATAAATGATACCTTATTGCAAAGGGCAAGCCAGTACCTAGAACGAATAGACCGAACTTTTCAGAGCTGGCAAGGCAGTCCTGAAAAATCAAGCACTATCTTCGTTGAGTCCAACGATACCATTGGAGCAATCAGTTTTTGTTGGTCAGAGTTCGAATGTCGTATGTCCAATGTCGTCTTTTGCACGACATTCAATTTTTTCGAATGTCGTATGTCGTATGTCGCGCACTGAACAACATTCAAATTTTGTGTTTCAAAATTCGAATGTCGTATGTCCAATGTCGTTTATTACACGACATTATTTTTTTCGAATGTCGTATGTCGCGCACTGAACAACATTCAAATTTTGTGTGCCAAAGTTCGAATGTCGTATGTCCAATGTCGTTTATTACACGACATTAATTTTTTTTGAATGTCGTGTGTCGCGCACTGAACAACATTCAAATTTTGTGTTTCAAAGTTCGAATGTCGTATGTCCAATGTCGTTTCTTACACGACATTAAACTCTTGTCGAATGTCGTTTGTCGTATATCGCGCACTGAACGACATTCAAACTTTGGAGTGTCAAAGTTCGAATGTCGTATGTCCAATGTCGTTTTTTGCACGACATTCATGTTTTCGAATGTCATATGTCGTATGTCGCGCACTGAACGACATTCAAATTTTGTGTGTCAAATGTCGAATGTCGTATGTCCAATATCGTTTTTTGCACATTCAATATTTTCAAATGTCGTATGTCTTATGTCGCGTACTGGACGACATTCACATTTTTTTAATGTCGTATGTCGTTTGTTTAGCCGACTTCACATAGCTTTATACATCTAGGTTTTTATAAATTGGCTAAATATTGCAACGTTATTCCAGCAACTAATGATAGCACTATCGACAGTATTCTACTTGTGACATATAAAAAGACAATACATCTGCAAGTCCTGCTGAACCGCTACTGAAATATCATTACTGCTCTTGTCGAATGTCGTTTGTCGTATATCGCGCACTGAACGACATTCAAATTTTTGAGTGTCAAAGTTGGAATGTCGTATGTCCAATGTCGTTTTTTTGCACGACATTCATGTTTTCGAATGTCATATGTCGTATGTCGCGCACTGAACGACATTCAAATTTTGTGTGTCAAATGTCGAATGTCGTATGTCCAATATCGTTTTTTACACATTCAATTTATTCAAATGTCGTATGTCTTATGTCGCGTACTGGACGACATTCACATTTTTTCTAATGTCGTATGTCGTATGTCGTTTGTTTAGCCAACTTCACACAGCTATATACATCTAGGTTTTTATAAACTGGCTTAATATTGCAACGTTATTCCAGCAACTAATGATTGCACTATCGACGGTATTATACTTCTGACATATAAAAAGACAATACATCTGCAAATCCTGCTGAACCGCTACTGAAATATCATTATTGCTCTTGTCGAATGTCGTTTGTCGTATATCGCGCACTGAACGACATTCAAATTTTTGAGTGTCAAAGTTCGAATGTCGTATGTCCAATGTCGTTTTTTGCACGACATTCATGTTTTCGAATGTCATATGTCGTATGTCGCGCACTGAACGACATTCAAATTTTGTGTGTCAAATGTCGAATGTCGTATGTCCAATATCGTTTTTTACACATTCAATTTATTCAGATGTCGTATGTCTTATGTCGCGTACTGGACGACATTCACATTTTTTTTAATGTCGTATGTCGTTTGTTTAGCCAACTTCACACAGCTATATACATCTATGTTTTTATAAATAAATATTGCAACGTTATTCCAGCAACTAATAATAGCACTATTGACAGTATTCTACCTGTGACATATAAAAAGACAATACATCTGCAAGTTCTGCTGAACCACTACTGAAATATCATTACTGCTCTAACAAGAATTGTTTCAGTTGCCAATTGTATGTTTGCTAATTACATTCAGTGTAACTGCTAATTACATACAGTTTTACTCTTTTTACATCAGTGTTGATGCTGTTACATCAGTTGTACTGTAAATCACATTAAGTTTACTGCTGTTACATCAATTTTACTGCAAATCACATTATGTTTTACTGCTGTTACATCAGTTTTACTTTTACTTATATCGTTTTTTTTCTGCTGATACATCAGATTACTGTTAAATACGTCAGTTTTACTGTTGTTACACCTGTTACTGTTATGCTACGGTATCTGAACTCCTAAGACAGCGAGCACACTTTTAAGCACACTGACACATTTGAATAACCATTATTGCAGAAGGTCAATAAAGTTTCACATAACAGAATAAATATCATTTTGAAGAGAAAAAAAACAGCAGATTATTGATTTAATTTTTTTTCTTCCATAGAAGTGTAAGGTTGTTTTCATGTGACGACATCCTGACTGGCTCTCTTCCATTGCTGTACCTGGTTGTGATTCTTACGTACAAAGAATCCACACTGAAGTAAAAAGTAGAACATAATATTTGAAACTTGCATTAATCAGCAGTAATAAAACGTTGGAAACAAGCAAGACTAAAATAACATGTTACATTCTTAGTGATCTGACTGAACATTTTCTTTTTTCCCTTCAATCAATAATTTGTTATAGCATTCATTTAATTTATTATTCTTGCTCTGTTTAAACGTGTCTTACCTATGGCTTAAAATCAGAATGACGAAAACAAATATTCCGAAGCAAAATAAAGTTGTCAGCAATTTTATGCGAGTAATTTAACATCGCAAGTTTTCGATATGATGTCAATACTTACTTTCCATAGGATTACTACATTGTATGACAATGATCAGTAGTGCAGGTGCACCTAAGACGCTTCCAATGATAATCCATATATTCACTTCGGAAACAAAAGACGTGGGCTCAACGACAAATGTTGTCCATTTCTGAAACATAATTATTAATATCATATCAGAAAATGAAAATATAATCTAAATTAAACGTATGTATTGATTTTTAAAATCTAAGTATGTTAATTTTTCATTCGGAAGTATTTTGAAGCGAATCACGTCGTCTACTGCTTTCACTGCAACATTACACGCTCTATAGAAAAACCTGATTTAATGTTATGATAAGAATAGTTTTTGATGATTAAGTGACACACTAACACATCTAAGGTGATATGGTTGATTTTCCAGCATTTGAAGATTAGGGAAGACGCCATGCGCTCCTCCTGGCATTGTGTCTAACATGGGCTTGCCGTGGGGTAGACCTTCCGTAAGTCAACTTGATAGCTTCCTAATATGAAAGAATTCTGTAGCCTAAGCGTTATTCCGGACCCACACTTGTGAGGCACAAATGATTTTGTAAGCGAGATTTATCGACTACATAATGTTATTTCAATTGCAAGCTCACAGGAAAAGTTGGTTGTGTTAGGTACTTCATGGAAGTATTGCTAAAGGCACAAGATACAACAGTGTAACTCTATGATCTCAACTTACCTCTCTACAAACTACGCACATCTATGTATCTGACCTAACTCTATCACAACGAATGGCCTTTTTGCCGGTGACTTACCTCTATGCTAACGACATATATTTTTACCAATGGCTTACATCTATGCCGATATCTTACCTCTATGCAAATGACTTACATCTATGCCAACGACTTACATCTATGCCAATGACTTACCTCTATGCCAATGCCTTAACCCTATGCCAACGACTTACCTCTATGCCAATGACTTACCTCAATGCAAACGACTTACATCTATGCCAATGACTTACCTCTATGCAATGACTTACCTCTATGCCAACGACTTGCCCTTTATCTAATGACTTACCTCTATGCAATGACTTATCTCTATGCCAACGACTTACCTCTTAACCAACGACTTGCCCTTTATCTAATGACTTACCTCAGCATATACGGTTTTATCCCATGGAACAACCTTTCCTCCATACCAGATATAAGGATCAGTAACTGAAGCAATCGTTTCGTAGCGTATTTCACGTACCTCCTGTCAAAATAAACGGAAAAAAACGCTAGGGAGTTAATTCTAAATTCGAATAGGTTTATATCGAGATGGTGTGAGCATTATTCTCCAGTGATGTGGGTATACATATTAACACATGCTTCGAAATAACAGAAATGTTGAGTGCTGCAAAGCGCGTGGCTACATGGCGTGGACGATAGTATGAATGTTCACTACCGTTTATGAACATCTTCAATAAATTGGATTCTACAACAATATTTTCGAGTTTTAACGTCATTGTTCAAGTACTGATGCAATGTCTGAAATATAGGACCCTTAATACCACTAAATAGTAGTTAAAGCATACCTAGTGATATTATTCTACTTAATATTAGTTAAAGCATACCTATTATTCTACTTAATTTTACTAAAGTATAATGTTACCAAGTTAACTGATAACCAAATAAAAACATATCTACCTTTTCCTTTGCCAGTTCATTTTCATAAACATCTACTGTGATATCAATGGTCTCTTGTTTATTGTGTTCAAGATTTAGCACTTTAAGATTTAGCACTTCACATTCAATAATTGCACATGTATAGTCTTCACAGGTCAAAAGATTGAAAGCAAACGAAGAAAACTTCCAGATAACATACATTTTGAAAAACATGATGATCGACTTATTCCAACGACCAATCACTGTCACGTCCCGAACTCTATATTGTAGTTTTCTGAACACATGTGTATGTTTAATATATGATTTTCTTTTTTTGCTTTTTAATCAATGATGTTTACGAATACTACCTACTAAATATGTGTATCTTTAAAAACATAACTTTTGAATGATTCTTCTATTACCGTAAGTTTTCATTCTGTTTATTTCTAACTTATATAATTGTAATATAAAGTATGAAATATCTACTATATTTTTGTTTTTAGCCGTTTCCTGTGGTTTGTCTCCAGAACTTTTAGCTGTTTTCGGTTCTTGTTTTGCTTCCCTTCGTTTTCTTTCTGAAATGAAAAATCATTTATTAATCGAGGTTTAAAAATGTTTCAGTGTGGCGGTAATCATTGAAAGAAAATGACTTTTATTTAGGAGTTATTTCAAGATGTGTTAATTTGATTAAAAATATTGTTCTTGCTTCAAACATGATCCCTACCTTTTATTACAACTTTTTAAGCACTGACAGTACTCTTCAAACATATTCTAGATAAATTGTATTTAGGGGACTTAGCTTGTACTGCAGGTTTGTCAATTTCGTATAGGTATAGTCATTATGTTATGGTTAAAGCCCGCACATCTAAATAAACCATGTTGCAAACGATGAATGGAAACAGGTTAATATAGGTGATCATATAGATCAAAAGTATCACGTCGTAGTATTCCATTTTCGCATACCAAATGTTTACCATGGTTCCCAAGTTGAACGTCTGGCACGTTTCGCCAATATTTTTGATTCGGTTCTATGACAAGTAAAACGTTTCAGCCAATCAGCAACGTTTCGCGACGAATCTTCACGAACCAATCAAAATCGACCGTTAAAAGCGTGACGACGTTCATTTCAATATTAACGACTAACTATGAGGAATCTCCTTATTTCTTGATGTACAATATCCAGTCGGAAAAATTAATCTTTAGTAATCACTGCCATGCAGTATTGTTTTAATTCATTGCGAGTTAGTATTTTTATAAGACATTGTTTAGACAGATCACTATCAAAACAATTGTTATTCTCCTCTGGTCTTATCACAAGTAGTCTAAATAAAAATAGTGCTTATCCCCCTCCATCTTTCCTCGAGTCCTTTCTCGATAGCATCGTGTTTTCTTTTAATCTACGGCGTTTCAGTATGTATCACTTAGCATTATATCGAAATCGGCATGTTCCTATCACATGCTAGGCAAAAATGATGGCGTCTCGAAAAGAGAAATTGAAGGAGGCGAAAAGGAGTAAATTCAGCGGGATGTGTTTAACGAACAATAATTTTCTAAATAAAAGTTAATACCCCTTTTCTTTTTTTTTTAAAGTAGTGATATTGTTCTTTACTGGAATATAAGTCTCTGAAAGGCGGATCTGCTAGAAAATATCGTAACACCGTTATAAAGTAAGAGGATTTTATATGAAATAAAGAACAGCCGGATTTAGTTGTGTTCAGTTTATACATTTTCAATTCGGTTGCTGAATAATGTCGAACATTGATTGGCTGAATCCGTTCCCGGTAGTAATAACGAGTGCACATGCTTACCAGAAAAACGAAAAGAAATAAATTAGATGTTCGTCTCGGGATTATGACGAAGCTCTGATGGACGAGAATAAAATATTTTGACTAACTACTGAAAACATACCAATGTCAGTTTCCGGTTGAACGGGGAATTTCGTCGTTGACTTCGTGCTTGATGTTGTCGTTGTTGTCTGGACTATCGGGGCCTTACCACGGACACTACATTTAGACGACATTTCCTGGTATTTGTTATATGAAATAAATAAGGGTAAAATTATCTCTATCACGGTCATAAACGCTAGAAAATAAAATAAATTAGACTGAGCCACTAGCGATAGAAAATGAAACAGTGCAGTGACTATACCTCCTAAAGTCAAAAGATATTCAACTTTAGTTTCAGTTAAAGATAGTGCATCCCTTAATAAGATAAGCATACAATAAGGCCACTAAATAATCTAAAGTTAATTGTTTTGCTCTGATTTCTGTGATATTATATTTAGACCATGATATTTTGATAGTGCGTGTTCCCAGATATAAAGCAGTAAAAATAAAAAATCATCATGTGTTAAGATCTAATTGCACAGCCTGAAATTTAAAAATATTATAATTGTAACTTTTCGCAATTTTCTAATAGCCACATTTCTCTAAATCTCAACAATACGTATTCGCCGAAAAGAGTTCTGACTATAACTATGCAATGAAATGAAACAGTTTACAGTAAAATAGAACATTTAGGTAATATTACCTTAATAATTGCGAATTCTACTTCATCCTTGGACAACGGTATTGAGATATTAACAAGCGTCTTTGGCAAAAAGTTTGGCCCCTCATTTATAAGGAAGTAGCGGTGAATAAGGGTTATTTTTCGTGTACTCTTCTCGTCGGCCTTGTATCTGATTTGATCAGATCTCTCTTTACTGTAAAATATTTACATTTTATTAGTTCTTACTTATCGAATATTTTAGGTTTACCTCTTATTTAAGTGGATCCATTATAACATAATATTATAAATATAATTATTTTCATCAACATCATCAACAACATCATTTCTATTGTTATATTATTATTATCATTACACTTGTATTATTTTATAATAATAATTATTATTATTATTAACGTTCATTGTTATCATTGTTACTATTTCTTTTTTTTTATCAAGACCTTGTAATTCATTACATAAGATATAGGTTCTTATTTCTAGTTAACTGTTTCATCCATAAAACTGACAATCAACTGCTTTTGATTCCGAATACTATTAGGTTATTAAAGGCCATCAGAAGAGTTGATTTTAACCTGCAATAAAGGGAAGAGACAACATTGTATTTAGATACATTTCTAAAAGAATTAGAAGACCAGGCACAGAATGAAATTAAACATAGATTTTAATTAGTTTACCTCACGAAAATGGACAAATGTGGACACATGAATCTTTATCCTTTTAACCAAACTACATTCTGCCTGGCGTTTAGAAATATATTCATAGCAAAACTCTAGTACCAGTATATTGCATACTCTTTTGTTCCACTGAACATGTTTCATACTTTAGGACAACACCACAAAGGGTCAACTCTGGTACCTGATATTTTCTTTCTATACCGAGTAGCTCATGCTGTAAGTAAACACTGCAACGCAAACTTCCAGCTTCATATAGTTCAACAAATTAAGTGTAATAAGGCACACTTACAAACAATCGCGTTTCGCGAATTCTTAGTATCGCGAATGAGGTTCGTAACCATGAAATTGCTAAAAATACACTACACCGAAGTTATCCAGTCTACGGTATAAAAAACCTACTCTGCCTGTATAATCACTTGAAATTTCAGCTTCACTGGGATCTTTCTCTGAAACATATTGTTGTCCATGTTCACATCCTTGTTTGCCTGGTCGGTTACCAAAGCAATTTGAATAAGAAAGCAGTGTCATTAGAGTTTTTTTTCCAAATATTTTGAAATGAAGCAGAACTTCGTAGATTTTATTTTATTCGTTTGGAATTGTAAGTAAAAATAAAAGTGATTCTAAGATCTCTCAGACAAGCCAGATCTCAGTTTAGAAAGGACTTTTACATTACTTGGCCGACACTTTTATATAATTATTTTGTCTTAATTTATAAACATTCACAACTTTTACATGTCATTAATAAAACACACATTTTGTAGTAGACTGCGTACATATATAAAGTGATGTTCATCAACAAAATATTTAATGATGAGCATACTATTTAAACGCCTTCATACGTTTGAAAACAAAATATCAAGTCAATTAACCACCAAAGTGATTATCTCCCATAGCTGTCATTACAAAATACCACGTGGCCATGAAATAACATGACGATGAAAAGAAATTCAAGTGTTACTTTCTTATTTTCGATTTTATTTTTTGATGTTACTACCCACTGAAGCAATAAATCTTTAAGAAGTAGCCAAAACACTTTCAACCTCAAATGATGAAATAAACAATTGATCAAATTTGTCTAAATGTTTGTGATTGCAGATGTGACTTTAAAGGCAGACCACTGTGTAGGAGATTGTTAATCGTATACACTCGGTCTTTTGATTTGGAAATTTGCAAAATGTCCCACGTTAATCGTAGGAATATCCATGTAACGCTTGTATGCAAATATAGCACAAGAAAGACAAATTATAAGATGAAACGGATTATGAGCTTTTAACTTCAGTAATCTGACCGAACTGTTATAATGAACTTAATTCTTATAAAGCTACTACAGAAAACAAACTGACATGACATATTTACACTATTATTCAGATGTTTAGGAATATACTAGAACGATTAAGCGTCTATTAAGCATAATAACCTAATTTTATATGGTTATTCAATGACGTCATTATTTTGTTAATTTGCAATATAAAAAGGCTATTACTCACATGAACGTACTCCTTCATTTTGCTCATATCCATACCAGGAATCAGCCGTTGCCTGGATACGTCAAAATACATCTTAATCTTCATATTTTCATTCCTATCAAGTTTACTATCTGCCGTACAGTAAATCGTTGTGCTTGTCTGGTGTGGGGATTCGTACTTGCAGCTTGCACCTACCAAACCATTGTTTGGGCTGCATGGAAACAGACACAGTAGCATTTATTTGCATTATTTTTAACGGCAAATGGATTTAAAAACAGTGTTTCAATTTATTTGTACTGTTTGCTGCACAATCGACATCTGTTTCTCATTTCAAGACAACATAACATGACTTCTTCTGTGTCTGCAAAATCAATACCATTCGTTCTGCCGAGTTTTTCTATACCGACTACATTAACAAGTATATAATTTATCAAATGTAAATGGCTACACATGATAACTGATAAAAAATGTCGATTCTAACATAATTTGGTTTAAAACAGCTCAAAAGAGATGTTGCCCGGAATATTGGGAAAACATTTCAACAATAGGAGAAAACAAGACTAAAAATGATCTGAGTACCATGTATGTCTTAAAGTAATTAAGATATCTTCGTTTGAGGACAAAAAAACAACACAAATTATATAACTATGATACAATATAACACTAGGAATTAGCACATAGCAGAAATGTATACAAGCCCTACACATAGGAATACATACAGACAGGGATTCTAGTTCTTAAGTTGCATTTGGAAAAAAAAACAGTGAATTAAATGTTACTACTAACGTTTGATACCTCATGTAATGGACCCATAATAAAGTAATCAGTATTCACTATATGCAATTTCTTTCGGCATTCTCCAGATTTTACGGAAAGTCTTGTGCATGTTTAGCTTTCTTCTGGAGTTCTACAAAGCGCTCTGTGGAGAATTGACAACGGTTTGTTAGACATTTGAGAAGAAAAGTTCGAAATGAAAGCTCGCAGTATCGAGATGGGTTTCAATAACGAGAATAAATGTGTACAATATACTTACGAAGCGTCTCGCTTCATCAAAACTGTTACTTCACCACTGACGTTTGCTCTGTAGGACGAGTTAAACAGATTCGTTGTATCTGTTGTTACCTGTAGTACGAAACAACTGCAAGTTAACATTTGCCGGCATTTTTAAAATTCTTGGAAGCAAGCACAATGGTAGCAGTCGCAGTTGGATGCAATCTGGTTATGACAGGTCATAGTTTATACTAATTATTTTAGGTCAATTGCGAAGCAAGGTCTACAACTTATATAAATCACTCTCGACACCTCATTCCTGATGGGATCCATCGCCTCAAGGATATGAGATGAGAGAAGCCAGTTTCCCTTTGAATGCTTAGCGCCGTGCATGGGCGTACTGGTACTATTTTTCACGTCTTTGGTATGACGCAGCCAGGGATCAAACCCACGACCTCTCGCATTCGAAACGGACGCTCTACCACTAGGCTATCGAGGCGGTGAATGAGAGGTCATTATATGTGAATTACTCCTGGTGCCCTCCCCTAACCCCACTAGCACTAGCTTAAGCGGAACTATATTTAATAAAAAATGTCCAGAAATTATAATAACACACTGAGCCCAACAACATTTATGCAGTTAAGGAAACAGTTTAAATATTTTGTATGCGCATATTCAACTGGAAGATAATAATTCATTACAGAACCAGGCTATAAGATAAGAATTCATAACTCTTTTTGCAAAGAACTGTTTTCATAGTTATCCATCCCTTTGGTGCAAGATGGTAAACAAGGCAGAAATGAATGAACGTCATATATTATTCTGTTATACGTCTTTGCTGTGGGTACTTTGAAGGTTGATATTTTATTCAAATCAAAGGAAAAGTTACTTATTTCATTTGATATAATACTGCTATATAAAAAGTCGAAATATAAAAATAAGTGATATATGCATCAACATAATATGGAAAAAGTGCAATTCATTATGAGCTATTTTGAGAACCAAATATTTTGTGTATATTCATACCTTTGTCATGAAGAAAATGGAAAAACGCAAGTGAGAAAATATTATTACCCTTGAAATACAAATAATACATGATACTTGACACATTTATTAATGAATTATCAGACACTAATAAAATCTCTGTGGATACGGAAAAGCCACCCAGAATTATAATAATTATGCTTTAAACTTAAGCTTCAGAAAAATATAAAAACAATAAGTAACAGAGACAAGCACGTATAGTGTTTCAGCGGATGAATATTCCTAGGATACTACACAACTCAAATAAATTTACAACCACACATAATACCACTTGGTTCCTTTCGTATTTATATCAGAAGGTGAAAAAATGGCCTGAGGAAATTAATGAGTCATTGCCTGTAGAATGTTAGCAGCATCGATGTATATGTTTGTCTCCTCTTTACCTTGAGTAGGTACTACTCCTTCCTTGGTCAGAAACATCTCTACCGTAAGCTTTAGGTCAGCCGTGCACGTCGTTATACTGTCGCATTTCTTGTCAAACTCGATCTAAAATATACATGTAGTTACAGAATAATGCACGAACAAAAACTTCTGAAACGCCAAAACATACATGTACTGTACTATTACAGCTAAAGGTGGCAGACTGATATATTAAACTATACTTGATAAAGAAAATCACACACACACCATACACTTTAAGGTGAAATGCGCCTAATTTCAAGTTCTTGGGTTCCGTTTCGAAATTTTGTTAAATATAAAATTCAGCATATTTCTTATAGAATGCGTATTTTACTTTCTTGATATTTCTGTAACTTTTTCTCTGCAAACTTTCAAACACGACCATGGACGTCCATTTTTGATGAACAATGATTTCACGTTCGTCAGACTGTTTTCGTAAAGTTCATCGTTCTGTTCAGTCAACAAGTTTCAATTTGCTTGTTACTCATCATATTTTCATTTAAAAATGTGTTAAAATGGTGTATAATTTGTGGAGATCATTTTAATATCGAATTCGTTATTTACAATAAAGTAACGCCAATTGTCCACTTATTACGTGAACCCAGGTTCACCGTCGAAAAACTAGGATTAACAATCGACAAACTAGCACACTAACCTATATTTTCCAGCAAAACCGTAAGAGAACGGGTGTAAACTATAGTTTACGCTCGTGAACACAGGTTTACGTTCGATAAACTAAGTTTCGGTCGTTTTCCTAAGTTCACGAGCGTAAACCTATATTTACAATAGTTTACGAACATGAACCTATATTAACACGACCGTGAATTTTGGTTTACGACCGTGAACATGGGTTTACGACCGTAAACATAGGTTCACGATCGTGAACATATGATAATCACTGGAAATCATAGTTTTGTTCGAGAAACCTAGTTTATCGAACGTAAACCTAGGTTCACGTTTGTAAACTATGGTTTACGGTCGTAAACCCAAGTTCACGGTCGTAAACATAGGTTCTCGTTCGTAAACATACACTCACGTCCGTAAACTATGGTTTACAGCAAGCCAATTTTCAAATAATTACGGTCTTGGTAGAAAAACTAGGATTATCGATACTAACCTATATTTTCGAGCGAAAACATGGGATAACGGAAGTAAACCTTTGTTTACGCTCTTGAACCCATGTTTACTTTCGATAAAGTAGGTTTTTCGATTGAGGAAGAACCTATGTTTATGGGCGTGAACCTGGGTTCACGAGCGTGAAACATGATTTGCGAACGTGAACTTATGTTTGTGACCGAAAATCATAGTTTTGTTCGAGAAACCTAGTTTATCGAACATAAACCTAGGTTCACGCTCGTATACCCAAGTTCACGGTCGTAAACATAGGTTCACTTTCGTAAACATATGTTCACGTCCGTAAACTATGGTTCACGGTCAAAAAAAAAACTGACATGATGATACTGACATGATGATGAAAACTTTATTTTCTGTCAATAAACTAATATTTGTAACTGATTAATTTACGCGACTTGATATGTGGCGATATCTCGGAGAATTGGTTTAAACAATATTTATTAATCAAATAGCATATAATTACAATACATATTTACAAAAACTAGGGATCGAGTAGAAAGCTATCTCGGAGAATTCTGTTCGTATGAAACATGTTATTGTAAAGGGAATAAGGGACTTCCTTGAAGCCACCCCCACCCCCCACCCCCGCCCTCGCGTACAATGTTGGGAAAAATACCATGATTATCGTTGAGCATAAGGTAATATTATACTATATTCAAAAATATTTATTCACTACAGTTACGTGGTTGAGATAATTATTAATCCAGTTATTTCCATAGATAGCACAGGTAGTAGTAAATCAACTTTACATTTTCAACTATGTGCATCTTGGCATCCTTTTTCAGGATTGGATCCAAGTCTGCAAAATTATCTTGCTTTGTTGGAATCAACTCAAACCTTCCCTCCATTCGAACTTGTGTCCATGCATCTTTCGGTTCTGGATTACCCCTGTATCCCTGCAAATAGAATTTTCTTCCATAAACCATAATTATTATAATGGTGCGCATTTGTTTTAAATGTCAATCAACATGTGTATTAAAAAAGTAGATTATTGTGATTATTGAGAAAATAATAATTATAGCTCTTGCTTTCCTCGACTAGTGTCTTTCCTTTCAGCCGAGTCGAAATATAAAACCTTAAGGAAAGTAGGGAATACATTTCGTTTCTAACGTTATAACTTATACATATTTAAGTGCAGTTAAGTATGGCCGCTTCTGTCTATTACCTTCAATATCATGGTCTTCGCCGACCTACTGGAACACAAATGATTTTAACATGATTGGTTATATATACGTAAAATAATTAATGCGAATCAGTTTTTATTTAATCGATGGTAGCACTCCAACACTCTGGGTGGCATCCTTTGTACGGTGATTCGCCTGAGGTGAATACTCTACATAGGATCTATCAAAATACCAACATATGTCAAATTCCTATCGTTGTGGCCCTCAAACGAAAAGTAATGTTTTGAGTAAGGACTCAGAATATGATAGGAGGTAAAGAACGCTTTTATTTCTTTGATGTTCAGACAGATTCTGATCTATTCGAAACGCTGCCCTCGTATTAAAGAAAAATAAAACACAATCTTTTATCCAACAATTTATGAGCGGACAATGACTATGACAAAATCATGATTTTTAGTACAATGATCATTGAAGTGCATCTAAAAGATCCACTTAAGACAGCTAATTGGTGGGTCGAAATAGTGGTGCGAATATAATGGAGTCAAACTATTTTAGGTACGAATTAAGGGTACGAATTTTAAGGTATACAGTAACTAAATCAACATATAACTCCTGATAGGGGCATCTCGTCACAACATCCCAAACTCCTTTATCATGTAGGTTTTTGAATGCTCTCTAGTTTTCACTATAAGCTTCCTTACAGTGACAAAACCTGGTTACCGTTTTATGGAACTTGAAAAGAATGAATCACAAATTAAACCTAATAAAATTTAAAAAAGTATAAAAACACGGTTTATTTTTAAAATCATATTTTATCTTTGTACACTTTATCAAGACTTCAACGTTTCGCCCGATTGTAATACATTTTCAGGAAAATACCATATTTGAATACACTTTTCTTTCAATACATGACTCTAATAAGATCTCCATTATTATTACTTACTTTTACATCAATGACGCAATTTGTAAGATAATTTCGATTCATACTGCTAGAAAGTGTAATATATTCCATCAACGTCCCTGTGCCGCCAAGACCTCTTAATTCTACCCGGCTCCAACCTTTCTTACTTTTGTGTACTGTATCCGAATCAAGGGTCCATTTGAGCTCTACAGAAAAGAAAACACATTCCCTGTACACACGTACAAGTACGTGCTTACATCTGTAAGGACTTTAATGATGTTCCGTTGTAGGTCTTCATTTTCAAATTTCATTTGTTTCTACAGTCCTTACATTCTATTGACATTTTTTTTTCAGAAGTATCAAGTTGTCTGGCTGAACCAACTGAGTGAAAATAAAATAAGTGCCCGTGAAAAAACAAAACACTTTTGACATTAATGTGATTTCACTGTTTCCCTGGCAACCTTTTTTGTAAGTTTTGGTGCATGAATATTAAAAGAATATACAAAATGATGAAACTGTGTCAAGAAATAACATTTTCTAAGTAATAAGTCAATTTTAACGTATTAAACATTACAAATCTGGCTTTGAAGCATCTCGGATTCTTTTGCAATAGTATTTTGCAACAAGGTAAATTGAAGGTAAATAATGTATTCTTAATTTGTAATGTTTAGCTAATTTGCATATTATGAACCAATGCTCAAACCAAAGTCTCGGGAAAAAGATATAACTGAAACTAAATAGAATTATATTGAATAAATTGTTGATTACGTTATCTTGGAATTCATAGGTAATCGATCCCTTTACGGGCAACATACGATATACCGAATGAGATATTTACTATCAATTAAGCAAAGTGTCCTTCCGGCACGTGCACAGAGCTTCTGACTTGGATTTTTGGAAGAATACGCTTTTCCCTGTACCTAATAAGCGTCCACATAACTTTTCCGAACCACAAATATGGGTAGTGTAGTTTTTACTCCAAAATATAACTTTAAAACAAGACACGTGGAAATTCCACGAAAACCAGGTTTCCAATTGTATCATGCCAACAGGTTTTTTTTTTATAAAATGGTCATATTCTATAAACATATATATTTTTTAATAACTAAGACCATATTTTTTTTCTATTTTTAGTTACCCAATGGCATTAAAATGACCTTTCTGTCAGACACGAAAAAAATGGATCTCAGTTAGATTTGTACCAACATCCTTCCATTCCAAGGCAAAAAATCTACTTTATATCAAAAATGACCCCATTTTTCTATGTTTAGCCACACTGACCTTGACCCTGATCCTTGCCTGATACATTACCAAACTTTTGTGTATGATAAAAGCTATCTACACACAAAATGTACTGGCAATAAGTGTACGCAAACTAAAGATATTGAGTGGAAACCATTATTCTGTTTTAGTCATAGTTACCCCAAATATCATTCAAAGCTAATTTTTTAGATAAGCTTGCTGTACACAAACTTTGGTGACAGTAACTAAGTCAAAATTAAATTTATAAAGCAGAAACCACCGCTTTGATGATCACACTGAGAACAAAATCTATTTCTAGAGAAAAAAATCTATCTTTAGCAACAGTTATTAAAGCATTACAATTTATTCACAAATATTGTATTTAATACGCATATCATTATGAAATGATTCGATTTTGTCTCATGGGACAGTTGGATGATTCAACGATTTGCAATTTTTAAAGCTAACGGATACGGAGCTGCTTGTCTTCTGGTTTCGTTGGGCCCTTGATTGTGTTTTTCCTATTGATCTTCTCTCTGCAAAGGCATTGAGTACTAGCATGCGTGTTTGGTCTTATGTTTCTTTTATATACTTTTACATGAGCATTTGTGGGTTTTGTCTAGCGTGTGAAAAATTGGTAAAATATTAAAAAAAAGCAAGTTCAGGGATACAATAAGAATAGCCACGATCCCAGAATAAGTTTCACAAAGCTATGTATGTATGTGCTGAATGGCAGATGTCACAGCATAATATTCTAGCTATTGAAGGTTACCCCTTATGTATTTGGCCTCCGTGGTGGTCGAGTGGATATGGTCACTTTCCCTCACCAATGTAGGTTCTAAACCTTTCTTGAGATGCACAATTCATCATGCGAAAAAAAGCCATCCAGCTTGCTTACGGACTGTTAGTAGTTCTACCTGGTGCCCGCCCATGCCTGACCTATTGTTTAAAGGCTGGAAAAAATGCCATATGACCCCCCCCCCCCCCCCCCCCCCCACTTCCCCCAAAAATAGACAAAAACAAAACCCATACAACAATAGCTACTTCATATCTTACACTTTCCTAAATAACATTGATATTTAACATGAAGGTAAATGTCAAATTATGTGTTTGTGTTCGGATGTAACGTCTTTTTCAACAACTTTTCAGTCATATAAACGATGATGTCTACTTGTAGCAGTGAGTACAATGCCCAACAAATGTCAAAGTAGCGTCTGGTAATAATAACAGCTCCTAGTCGGGATAACAGTTTCTTTCAAACTGAAAAAGTGTCAAGATAAGTGTTATTTGACCGAGGGAAATGCCTACGCCTTTAGTACGTGACCAATTTATTCAAGAATGGAATGCATCGATTAATTCAATGTCAAAGCTGAAATATTATTGTCAGTATAAAACAGTCTTTTGTTATGAAGAATACATTGATAAAATTGCCAGTGAAAATTTAAGAAAAATGTTTACTTGTTTCAGATTAAGCTCCCATAAGTTAGAAATCGAGTCTGGTAGATTTAATAATATTGATCGAAATAATAGAATATGCAGAATATGTAATCAAAATGCAGTTGAAACTGAGTACCATTTCTTGTTATGTTGTAGTAAATATACAGATGTTAGAAATAAGATTTTGGGAAATATAGCTTGGCCTACAATTCAGATGTTTAAAAATATTATGCTGACAAGAAATAAGAAACGTCTTGTAAACATCTGTAGATATATAAAAGAATCTATGACGATAAGACATAATACCCTAACAAATCTTGCTGTTTCTTAATTTATTACTGTTTGGTATTTTATAGCATGTGATATTCTCATAAATGTGCTATGTATATGCAATATATGATATTTTTTGTTTGCCATGTTTATTATATGCTGTTTGTTAAATGGCCAAAGGCAAATTATTGCCGATTTTGCTAATAAAGTTGATTGATTGATTGAGTATTTTGAGCAACGAAACGGATACAAACAAAGTATGAGAAAAATGACCAGACACATCATAAAACCGGGTGCTCAAGCGATGTTTCACTGTTCTTCATACGATGTACAGTCACTTTATAGTTACTAAATCAGCATTTTTCGTACACCTACGTCTCTATCCTATTGTCGAAAAATTAGAAATCATGTGTTATAGATTTTCTTGTGAAATGTTATTCAGTTAGGGTATTACTTTATCACCTACATTTTGAGAATCTCTGTCTGTTCAGTTTTATTTGAGAGTAAATTCTACGTTAGGTTAATACGCAAAATGTTTAACAGACATGTTTATACAATAAGTTAGCTTTGTACGTATTAAAATAAGTCTTGTTGAAAATTTCAGTTCTAAAGTCCTAATTCATACTGGATGCGATTCTGCCACCACTTATTACTAAATATTTCACGAGAATTACAATTGTCAGTACTAACAATTGCGTTACACTTTCCGAAATGATTTTCCTATACTAGAGATGCATATGATATGTGAGTGATCGTCGCTGAAAGGTTTAGTTCGTTCGTTATGATTAATTAAATTTCAAAACATAACATAAAAATATTTTTAGATACTTTATTGCATTTTTCCATTCTGTATCTTCAGGAATGGGATTTGTCATAGATTTAGTTGACACTTACAGCAGAGAAAATATCGGTCATGCAGATAATTAATACATTCTTCATATTTAACAGCATCAAACAAAGACGAGAGGAGACAAAAACTGGGAAGCAAATGCAAATGTAAAGTGCTTTAAGGACATTTGCCTCACTTTTGAAGTTCCACACAATCGTTTTACATTGTGCATGTCATGCGTATCATTTGTTTAATCACTATTTAGCTTTTAACGGATTTATTGCTTTTTTTGTCGTAATACTATTTAAAAAGTACGTTTAGTTGTCAACAAATGAAACTTTATTAACACAAAATAATTTTGTACTTCTAAGGCAGTATTCATCTTACAAAACAGAACTCATATTCTCCGAATAAATCTGACGAATTATCACATGCCTACTTTAATAAATCGCCGGTCAAAAGCGCTAGTATTACTATTCTATGTTCAATACATGATTACCGGACTAAGAGGTAAAAAAAAAGACCTGCTGTCTTGTAATAAAACACCTACTAATTGGCTTGCTTTGAGACCACGGACAATAGCATTGACTATTGACCACCAAGCCATTCAGCAATAAAATGCGTTGTTTACGCAGTAAAAAGTTTTTGCATAAAGAAATGTATCTAATAATATATATCTAGCTGCATCCTACATCTTATTATTCTTTTATAATAACAAATTAAATTTAAGATCAACTGATATAATTTTGATTTATATAATAATTTTGAAATTTTACAGATATGTAGCTGTTTAACGAATCGATCTAGAAACGTTTCCTTTTACAATTGTGGGGTATATTTTGCAATAGACATATACATGTACATTTATGAATGTTCAGACTTGTAAGGAAATATTTTAATCGAAATTGTTATTTTAAGTCTTCTACAAAATTAAATATATATATTTGCAAGGTAATGTACATTAAGTAATAGTCAAAATGGTTTTGTTTTTACTCGTTTAAATTCAAAAATCTTAACGTTCAATATGAATACGTTAATATTAGTTTGTTGTCTAACAGTACGCGAAATAAAGGTTACGTAAAAAATACTCGATTTGCAGTAACAATGTAGATTGTTTTTACTCGTTTAAATTCAAAAATCTTAACGTTCAATATGAATACGTTAATATTAGTTTGTTGTCTAACGCGAAATAAAGGTTACGTAAAAAGTACTCGATTTGCAGTAGCAATGTAGATTCGCCATAATTTCATTATTGCACTGTTAAAAAGGGAAAGAAAACTTCATGATTTAAGAAATAATTAATAGCAAAAAAATGTTTTTACACTATTTATGCACGATGGGCGGTTATACGTCGGACGTAATAATTCCATGAGACCGCAGCCCGAGTGAAATTATTTTTACGACGTATTACCGCTTGAGTGTATAATTACTGTTAAACACGGATTTGCTATAAATTATTTCCTTAATCTAAAACAGTAGATGAAATATAGTAGTGCTCTTTCTTGGTCGATCGGCGATATATGGCCTTTTTGTGTCGGTTCGCCGTAAAATCTAACTCACTTTCTTGGTCGCAACAAAAACATTGACGTCACTGCACGTTAACACGGGGTCATTATGTCCGCGTTGTTTGAGATAAGCATATTAGAACTTATATTTTAGGCAGCTTTGTTACATTAGTGTTATATGAGCTTTTTCTGATTTTAAGCTATGTTCGCTACGTTAAAAGTTCAAAGTTTAAGACAGAAAATCAATTTGGTGTGTATATTAATACTCTTACCTATGCATGCAAGTACAGTTTGAAGTTCAAAAAATAACACTGTAATTGAACCGTCTGCTATCAGTGAGGTGTCATAATGACGAATGAATACAGTTATACACTATATAAATGATAACGGAAGGAGAAGGCAAACAATAAGGAGCAAGATAGTAGTTATTTTATCTGACAAACAAGCAACTATCACATCGCTATATTCATATAATGCAGCTACTATTTTAATGACCAATTTATTAATTTATTATATGGATAATGCCTTTTTTTCACAAATTAAACATCTCTCTCTCTCTCTCTCTCTCTCTCTCTCTCTCTCTCTGTGCGTGCGTGCGAACGGGGGAGTGCCTGTTTGTGTGTGTGTGTGTGTGCATGTGCGTGCGTCCGTTCGTGTGTGTGTACGTTCACGTACATTAAGTTGCGGTTTTCGTAGGCTGCGGTGTTGGAATTAAAGAATCTTCCTTGTTCTTTAAATGATCGTTTAATGAGGTCTTCTTTGTTGTTATAAAATTATCAGTTTAAAAAAATGAAAATCAGAGATGACTTTAAACAACTGTTTCAATCACAACCTTCATAATTCGTATGTCTTTAAAATGATTATTTTGTAGTCAATCTTAGATAAGTTTTGTATCTTAAAATAAATCCGTGTATATGTGTGTACGGTTGTACGTGTATCTATATGGGTCATAAGATAACTACGTAGATCAAAGTTCTTACAGTGTCCTTATTCAAATATGAACGCGCTAGTTGACTGTTTCGAATGTTGAACAGGAATTACGTTGTGTCTCTAGCTCAGTGACCATATCAGCAGTAGGTAAGGTTTATTTATAACTATTCCAGGAAAGTAATATTATGAAGTTATTCTGTCTTTTAAAACTTTACATGAAGTCAGTTACTTTCGCATGTTGAGATCATTTTTTTTCTGCAGTAAAACAACGATTCTATGAACGCATGGATGTACTCTAAGATATTGCGGTCATTAAAAATAGGGTCGTGAAGCCTAATTTGTTTGTCCACGTTCCATAATGGGAGACTAATGATAAGTCACAATACACTTTTGTGATCAGAAAAATGAGCAATGATTTTTTTATGAAACTTCTATCAGTTGTAAATTTACAAATTCATTCATTTCATAAAAAATAACTATGGTGCCCGTGCACTTATTTTTTCATATACAATGTATGCTGACAGCATCATTAAGAAGAAAAAGATTAGAACAAAATATTGTGAATTTAATACATCAATATCAAACTATGGATCACAATAGGCTATTTAATGAAGTAAAGCGATCACTCGGATCATTAAGCCTTTGGTGATAATTATATATGCACGATACGACATAGAAAAGCGTTTGAGGATACACGTGTTCAGTTAACATTAAAACGAAATTACCTTCCGAAATATTCGTCTATACTAGTATATATTTTCAGTGAAATTATGTCGACCTCCGGCACAGAAAAACATTGTAGACTTTCCTGCATGCTAATTAAAGCTGGAACAAAAACAAATTGCGCTTTTCTTGAAAAACGAGTCAAGGACCTAAGTCCAGATCCAACTTCTCCTTGGTCACTTGACGACTTTCTGAAGACTAAACAGAGAGATATACAAAAATCAAAACTTTCCAAACAAAAGTACAGAGTGTTATTCCCTGCGACTGGCGCAACAGACATTAAGAAATTTGATTTGTCACTCCTCTGTCACGTTCTAGTGCACTATTGCCAGCTTAGCACAATAGAAAGTCTGGACGTTAAACAGTTTCGCAATGTTCGAAATGAGCTTTGTCATGCGCACGAACCAAATATTGACGATGATAAGTTTAAGAATGATGTTGAAACAATCGAAATTATCACAACCAGAATTTTACAAAAGGTAGATAACCCAATAATCACCGAAGAAGTAACAGACATTATAAATGAAATGAAAGAAGGACCTTTGTCACTCGTTGAAACTGTGAGAACAATGCATAATTTTCTACTCTATGGAGAGAGACATTAGAGAGAAATTAGATACGATAAGTGACGGTAAGTAGGCAGTTTCTTCGAAAGATAACTATAATTTCGGATGATTATAAATGACCTATTTAGACCTTTTTCCCCTTATTTTTCATATGAAAGGTTAAATTTCAACTTTGAGCAATTAAACTGTGACGAAAACATATTATAACAGTAATTTTGTGTTCATGTGATATGCGCTAGACGCAAAATTTTTGGACTTGCATTTCTTCCACGAGAAGTATATCTCTGAATGAGAAATATGTTTATGAAAAGAGACAACTAATTTCTTTACAAACTGCAGATATCCATAAGTTATTATTTTTTCTCCGCGGCACAAATCATATATCGAATGTAATGAATCCCCAATTTCAAATGTGTTTGTGCAGGAAGAACTAAACAGACTGTGGCTATAAAATATGAAACATTTAAAAATGTATTTATTTTATTTATTGTTAAAAACTATTGATAGGGTATACATATGTATACTGTTTTGAATTTGAGGTCATAGCATTTCGAACAAATGCAATTCTGAATGCATTTAAAATAAGTTTCACATGCGGACGTTAGCAAATACAACAACATGTTGCCTTCCAAGGTGCTTCCAAGGGATCTACTTTCCCGATTTTATTAATAACTTATATGAGTATCTTTGTGGATGTCATAATCAAACATAAAACACTTTTTGTTTCATAAATAAAAAAAACGAGATTAACTACATAATACAACAGGCAATGGACAGATCTTTAAACTGAATAGAAACATTACATTTTGTGGTAAGTTACTGCCATAGAAACTTTGTACAAGTTTACTTATCAAATTCCAATTATCCAATTTAAAAACAAAATCGCAAACACTGAATTTGCCAGCGTAACACCGTTTACCATTTTCTTAGTCAAACTGGCTAACTTCAAATACTTCTGTACCAAGGCCAAAATTATGTGTGTAGTTATTGTTGTCAGCTTAAATCATAACAATATCCGTACTGCTAAGCTGGTACTAAATATTTTATTCCCTTAGAAATATCCATTCATGGACGAAATCCTTATGATAATCACCCTGTTGACATGAAAAACAAATACCGTTTACCGATAAACTCTATTTGTTTGTGTGTGAAGCAAGGGTGCTATAAGACGTTTTTCATTTGATATAGCCTACATTGTCAACTTTGATGTTAACTTTCGTTATCTAAACATGTAAATGTTTCAACTTAATTGATATTTAAATGCTGTTTTTATCAATAGCCGAGAGTCGGTTGCTTGAAGCAGCTGAGAGGATTGAACACAAATTGGATTCTTCCGTTCTTATGCGAGCAGATGCAAATTATTCATCTTCAGTGAGGCTTCCAGGTAACTGAAATTTTAGTATGTAAGTGTCTCTTGTCAAAAATTAATATTTGCGAATATTTGATTATTTGCTTAACTTTGACGATAAAGGGATGGATAACTGCAACTCCAGTTTCCCTAAACAAATACTGAAAGCTAATGTTTTTTAGTATCAGTAATTGTTTCTAAATTATACAGCCACAACAAAAAGCGAGCTAGCTACATCATCATTTAAATTGTTTATTTTCAATAGTAGAGTAGCCTTAAGTTCGCCCTTACAGACGATTTTAATTTTTCTAAGACGATAAGTTACATTCAGTTTCTGCGACATTTGATATTACATGATTTAAAAATAATATATATTTTTGACAATTGTAATTTTTAATGGTTCCGAAGTTGAAGCTCTGGCATATTTCGCCAATATTTTTTGATTTGGTAATATGACAAGTAAAACGTTTCAGCCAATCAGTGACGTTTCGCGACAAATCTTCACGAACCAATCAAAATCGACCGTTGAAAGCGTGACGACGTCCGTTTCATATCATTATGAAATATCCTTATTTCTTGAGGTACAATATCCAGTCGCAAAAATTAATCTTTAGTAATCTCTGCCATGCAGTATTGTCTTAACTCTTTGCGAGTTAGTACTTTTATAAGATAGTGTTTAGACAGAACACTACCAAAACAATTGTAATTCTCCGCTGGTAGTCTAATCACAAGTAGTCTAAATATAAATAGTGCATCTCCCCCCTCTTTCCTCGTGCCCTTTCTCGATAGCATCGTGTTTTCTTTTACTCTACGGCGTTTCAGTATGTATCACTTAGCATTCTATCGAAATCGGCATGTTCTTATCCATGCTAGGCAAAAATGATGGCGTCTCGAAAAGAGAAATTGAATGAAGCGAAAATGAGTAAATTCAGCGGGATGTGTTTAACGAACAGTAGTTTTCTTATATAAAAGTTAATACCCCTTTTCCTTTTTTCTAAAGTGATGATATTGTTCTCTACGGGAATATAAGTCTCTAAAAGGCGGATCTGCTAGAAAATATCGAAACACCGTTATAAAGTAAGTGGATTTTATATGAAATAAGGAACAGCCGGATTTAGTTGTGTTCAGTTTATAAATTTTCAATTCGGTTGCTGAATAATGTGGAACATTGATTGGCTCAATCCGTTACCGGTAGTAATAACGAGTGCATATGCTTACCAGAAAAACGAAAAGAAATAAATCAGATGTTCGTCTCGGGATTATGACGAAGCTTTGATGGACGAAAATAAAATATTTTGACTAACTACTGAAAACATACCAATATCAGTTTCCGGTTGAACGGGGAATTTTGTCGTTGACTTCGTGCTTGATGTTGTCGTTGTTGTCTTGACTATCGGGGCCTTACCACGGACACTACATTTAGACGACATTTCCTGGTATTTGTTATATGAAATAAATAAGGTTAAAATTATCTCTTTCACGGTTATAAACGTTAGAAAATAAAATTAATAAGACTGAGCCACTAGCGATAGAAAATGAAAAAGTGCAGTGACTATACCTCCTAAAGTCACAAGATATTCAACTCTGGTTTCAGTTAAAGAAAGTGCATCCCTTAATAAGATAAGCATACAATAAGGCCACTAAATAATCTAAAGTTAATTGTTTTGCTCTGATTTCTGTGATATTATATTTAGAACAGAATATTTCAAAAGTGCGTGTTCCCAGATATAATGCAGTAAAAATAAAAAAATCATTATGTGTTAAGATCTAATTGTACAGCCTAACATTTTAAAATAATATAATTGTAACTTTTCGCAATTTTCTAATAGCCACATTTCTCTTCGTTTTCGCCGAAAAAGTGTTCTGATTTTAACTATGCAATGAAATGAAACAGTATACAGTAAAATAGAACATTTATGTAAATATTACCTTGATAATTGCGAGGTCTACTTCATTCTTGGACAACGGTATTGAGATATTAACAAACGTCTTTGGCAGAAAGCTTGGTCCCTCATTTATAAGGAAGTAGCGGTGAATAAGGGTTATTTTTCGTGTACTTTTCTCGTCGGCTTTGTATCTGATTTGATCAGACGTCTCTTTACTGTAAAATATTCGCATTTTATTAGTTCTTACTAAACCAATGTTGAGGTTTACCTCTTATTTTAAAGGATTAATAATAACATAATATCATTAATATAATTATTTTCCTCGACATCATCATTATCATCAACATCTTTCTTATTGGTATATTATTTAATATTCTTTTTCTTCTTCTTATTATTATTATTATAAACGTTTTCATTATTACTATTTCTTTTTATTTCTATCCAGACTTTGTAATGCATTACATAGAATATAGGTGCTATTTCAGCGGAAGAGATGATATTAACCTGCGATAATGTAAAGAAACAACATTTGTCTAGATACATTTTTGAAAGAATTAGAAGACCAGCCACAGAATGAAACTAATCATGAATTTTAATGAATTCACCTCAAATGAGACAACAAAATTTGGAACAACATGATATCTTTATCTTTAACAAATAAAACATTGCTCGTTAAGTAAATTTAATAATTAAAACAATCTCTAGTTTTTGGTATAAAAAAACCTTACTCTGTATAATACTTGAATTTCAACTTATGATTTCTTCCTTAAACTAATATGTTGCATTTCACATACTTATATTACCTGCGTTATAAAGCAACAACTCTAGAAATAAAGAAATACAGATGTCACAGATGTTATTTTTAATGTCTCAAAATCTTTGGCTGAATCTTATCATTTTATTCATTTGTTTAGAAATTTAATAAAAATCTAAGTTTACTAAAAAATCCCCTAGACAGCCAGATCTCATTAGAATTTTCATTACTTGGGATCTTTTAAATTATTGTTGTCATTTATAACCTTTGCCAGCGGTTTACAATGACATTAATAAAACACATCATTTTTTCAGATGCTTGAATAACTATAGATATAGTTTGATTGTTAGTCAACAACGGTTTTAATGATCTTTGAGCCATATCCGTTTATTTAAATCGCCTTTATTATTATTTGTTTATTTATTGATTTTACTTATTTAAAGTAGTGTTAATAATGAAAACAATAATGATATCATGTTTAACCTATAGTAGTATTAAAAAAAAACGTCATTACCACAAAGCGATTACCTCCCAACGCTGTAATTACAAATACCACGTGACCATGAAATAACATGAAGATGAAAAGAAATTCAAGTATTACTTTCTTATTTTTGATTTTATTCTTTGATGTTTCTACGCGCTGAAGTACGGTGGTATGTTTAGGACATATGTTATTTTTTTTAAGATTAAATTATCTTGTGCTCACGACATCTAATCTTGAGCGATCAACATCTTATCTCGTGCGTACGACATCTTATTTCGTGCGCACGACATCTTATCTTGAGCGATCAACATCTTATCTCGAGCGTTCAACATTTTATCTTGAGCGATCAACATCTTATCTCGAGCGATCAACATTCTATCTTGAGCGATCAACATATTATCTTGAGCGATCAACAGATCAACATCTTATCTCGAGCGATCAACATCTTATCTCGAGCGATCAACATCTTATTTCGTGCGCACGACATCTTATCTAGAGCGATCAACATCTTATCTCGAGCGTTCAACATTTTATCTTGAGCGATCAACATCTTATCTCGAGCGATCAACATATTATCTTGAGCGATCAACATCTTATCTCGAGCGATCAACATCTTGTCTCGAGCGATCAAGATGTTGATCGCTCAAGATAATATGTTGATCGCTCAAGATAAGATGTCGATCGCTCAAGATGATATGTTGATCGCTCGAGATAAGATGTCGTGCGCACGAGATAAGATGTTGATCGCTCAAGATAATTTAATCCTAAAAAAATAATTGCATGTCCTAAACATACCACCGTACTGAAGCAATAAATCTTTAAGAAGTAGACAAAACACTTTCAACCTCAAATGATGAAATAAGCAATTGATCAAAATTGTCTCAATGTTTGTGATTGCAGAGGTGGCTTTAAAGGCAGACAACTGTGTATGAGATTGTTAATCGTATACACTCGGTCTCTTGATTTGGAAATTTGCAAAATGTCCCAAGTTAATCATAAGAATATCCATGTAACGCTTGTATGCAAATATAGTACAAGAAAGACAAATTATAAGATGAAAAGGATAGTGAGCTTTTAACTTAAGTAATCTGACCGATCTGTTATAATGAACTTAAGTCTTATAAAGCTACTACAGAAAACAAACTGATATGACATATTAGACCTTGAGCTGACAATAACCCCCCATCCCCCCCCCCCCTCTAGGGATATTTCTACGCTATGATTTTCTTAAAGCATATAATATAAGCTATCATTTCAGAAATTCTGCCATCTGGCAGTCGGGTTCTTTTTACGTTACAGCCTACTTTATACGTTACCATTTATAATTTCTAGAAAATACTGATTGGCACTACAGTTAGCCATAAATGGTTTACTAGCTACACAATATATCAATATATAAAGAAAAATTATACAGATTTATATTTTGCAGGTAAGATTGAGACTTATAGGCATGTGCTTTACGTTATCAACTGTACGTTACTAAAAGTTGCAATGAAAATAGAAAATATTACTATGTGATTTCATATTTTATTTGAAGTGTCAATGTCAAAAGTGTTATAAAAAGAAGTTGTGGTTATAACAGCTAAGAACTTGCCATAATTATACTGGTTGTAAAATATTTCTAATTATTAAGAAAAAATAAGCGGTAATGTACAGTAAAAAAGATAAAAATGATATAATGTTGACAATATGAGTTTCAAATGTATAATAATTATTTGTTTTAAAAAGTCGAAAACTATTTGGGATGTGGTAAAATATTTTGTTTAAACAGATATGTAACATGTACAAATTTCATAAATATGAATTATATATATTAAAACATAAATATATCACAAATTATAAATCTGTGTAACGAAAATTACTCATTAGATAAATTGTATATAATTTTCTTCAAACTGAATTTACCATCAAGATTAATACGATGGTAAAATTCAACAACAAGACGTGAATATTTATCTTTTATCAACGTTTCGGCGCTTACGCCTTCATCAGGATAAATACATAATAAAACAACGGACGTGACGTCATGAAGTAAACCATCAAGATTAACAAAAACTCATTTTTCACATGAAACTGATTTCATTGAGTTGAAATGAAATGAGTTGGGGCTCCAACTTGATTCATATATATGACACCTTCGAATTATTCAATCAATGATAATGCTACAGTCCAGCATATGTCAAAAACGTCAGTAGATGCAAGTAATGAAGTTGGTCAGAAATGTACTATAGTGACATGTGATAGGCTGTTGCTAAGAATGCATATTCTTTGGTTCTGCAGTCTAGAGATGGATTTGATAACATAATTGTTAGAATGAGTGTGTTTCACACAATCTGCTCTATATTTGAGCCTATAGGAAAATTGATGAAGGGCAATGGTCTTGCAGAACTTGTAATAGAATCAGGAATTTGTTCTAGTGGTTCATTTGATAAAGTATTACCAGGTAAACGCTACAACCATACCCTAAATGAACACAGGACTGTAATGGAAGCTCTTAAGTGTTTGCTTCTATGCAAGTCTGAAGAAACAAAAACTCGTAAGGAAAGCATTTCAGAAGACACTAATATAACAGAAACGGACTGAAAGTCCATGCAAAGAAAAGGTGTTTGAAATAATAACTCTCCGACTTTGAAGAGTATTTCAACAGACATGACCAATTCAAATCAGAAATAAGAAATCAGAAAAGGTGAAAGTGGCCAAACTGCTCAGTTTTGGTCAATGCATGTAGACCTAATTCATATGATATTGTTGCTCATCAATGCATTAATTCTCTTGATTTACATATAGCATCTCTGTACGAACTGTGCTCTTTGTTCTTCGCATTTGACCACAATAATTTTGCTCGCTACCTCCTCGTTTACTCGTTGATATTGATGAATATTGATCCAGGTGCAGAGGAGCTACTCCAATGTAATGATTTTAGTATATCTAGGTATTCTGTACGGGCATTTAGAAATGCTGTAGATATCACTACAGAGCAGACAATTAACAGACATGAAAAGTCTGAGGTTGGCATACTTGGTTTCAGTAGAAACTATGCTGCATATTTCTACTGGTGCATGATTCGTCATTACAGAGCAAGGTATGTTGAAGCAACACTTCAGAATGCAGACATACATAGAGAAGACATGTACAACCACAAAGAAGTATAACCTGCTCAGATAGAGTGAAGAGGAAGTTAACAGGGTTATAACTGCATAGAATCCTTCACAAACCCATTCCAGGCTGTAAAAACCAACAAAGATGAAATTTACTGTGTGTCGTCTGGTATTCCTGCAAAAGCAGAAGTCGCTCATGATCTTAAGGCAACTGAGATAGGTGTAAAGACAATGGATGGATTATCAAAAGAAGATTGATTGAAAAATCAATTCCTTTCAAAGACCCCATTGAGAGGAGAAAACGTATAACATTTTCCACAGCTGAAGTTAAAAGGAAAGTAACCAATTCTCAAAACAAAATACTACAGATAAGAGCAGAACATAACGTATATGAACAGTTGGTACTTTTGGCTGTTCAGCACAACATAGATTTAGTTTTGACACTTTTTTCCTGTAGGACCTGTCACCTGGCCGTTATAGCTACTGCGACTGGAATGCCAATGAAAACAGACAAGTCAAAACTACTTCACTATGTAGAGGCTGCAGCCGTCCAAAATGATGGCATTGTTTTGATGATTGACAGGAACGCCTTGCCGCAAAGCTTAGTAACCATCCCTGCAACATTCCAAGACGTAGCCGAAGTTGTGTTCAGTCAACTACCTAAGACAGCTTGAGTCGACTTTGTAACCGGCACATTCTTCGTTCATGTCAAATAGTGAAAATAAAACACAGTGATCAATCAAATTTTCAAACAATAAAAATGTGATTCCTATGCACCAAAGATAAAGAGAAGACAACTGTATTTTGTCAATGGTGAAAAGATGGGAACAAAGTTCAAGCTCAATCAAAGTTAGATTTCCAGATACAGACGCGTTTGTGTTATTGGTGATATCTTCAAAAACACAAAGTACTGTTTTATTTTACATTAGACCAGGCAATAAGAGATGCCATTTAAATGCTCACAACATCTAAATAAGCAAAGGAGAAAGAATCTGCCCAATTTTGCCTGCAATACACCATCTGACTGGTTGACATAACCGGTGCTTTTGTTCACGCAGGGAAAGTAACCACTCAGATTAGTAGAGAAAAACCAGGTGTATGTTGCAACATTACCAGACATCACTGATCTGATGACCTCTTTAACAGCATCGAAAATATTGTCTGTGCAATCTATTGATTGAAGAATACAATAGCATCAACAAACTTTTATATGACTTGTTTCTCGCAAAGTATCAAGTACGTGCTGGCAATGTCCCGAGTACATATAATGGTATGGACATGAGTCTATTTCCACAGTACCAATTGTCATTGAATGCACATAACACGTGTGAACTATCAATTTAACTAATTCAAGTAGATGAAAGTGGATAGAAATTTGGGTAAGAAAATTTGTTGGAATATGACTGGTGTGCCGATCATATAGTACTTCAGTAACTAGCTGAAATTATTTGTGACACATCAGCAACATGTGACTCTGATGATGACTATGAAGAAGTAGATATGACCAATATAATTGACACCATATGCGAAATAGACAGTATTATGATGACTTAGGTGACTGAATCCCGCAACTTAATTGTTTCACAAATTTGATTTATTTGAATTTATTTGGTTATGAACAGATAAGCGGTTGTAAGCGTGCAATTTTCAATTACTAAAATACACATCCAGTAACGTATCGTAACGTAGGTTACAATGTCAGTGTTGGGCTATATGCATTTTTATATCTAACTAGTTCGAACTTGATAAAATACTCGTATTATCTAAGTTTAAACATCATTATTAGGATTACAAAAACAATCTATTGACTGGGAAATGAAAATAATATATTGTAAATTTTAATAACGTATATAATAATGGTAACATACTTGTTCTGAAAACTGTTCAACGACAAATTCTTAAATACTAATGTAATGAGTATCTGAAAATACTATGCTTTAATCATATCTGATATTTTCTGATAATTAAACCTATTGAATTAATTGATATGTGTATTTTTATAAAACAGAATGGTAACGTAAATTACAAAATGAATTGATTGATTTAGAGAACAAAACTAAGCCGGAACATTGACAACATCATATTCTGCATATTCCTAAACCCACTTGCTGATAATTTTGGTTGTTTCTACCATATAAATCCCCACATTCCAGTTTTATCATTTATTAAATAATTGTTAAGGTAACGTAAATAACAGGCTGTAACTCATACAGAACCCGCTTACCAGATGGCAGAATTTGGAAATATGATCCACATACAAGGGACTTCAAAAATAATGGGGTCTACAAAAATCCCTAGAGGGGGGAGGGTTTCACCTTCCAGCTCTAGGCCTATATTTACAATATTATTCAGATGTTTAGGAATACACTAGAACGATTAAACGTCTATTAAGCATACTAACCTAATTTTATATGGTCATTGAATGACGTCAATATTTTGTTAATTTGCAATATAAAAAGGCTATTACTCACATGAACGTACTCCTTCATTTTGCTCATATCCATACCAGGAATCAGCCTTTGCCTGGATACGTCAAAATACATCTTAATCTTCATATTTTCATTCCTATCTAGTTTACTATCTGCCGTGCAGTAAATCGTTGTGCTTGTCTGGTGTGGGGTTATACTGTCGCATTTCTTATCAAACTCGATCTAAAATATAGTTACAGAATAATGCACAAAAAATCTCCTGAAACGCCAAAACATACATGTACTGTACTATTGCAGCTAATATGGCAGACTGATACATTAAACTATACTTGGTAAAGAAAACACACACAACATACGTTTTAAGGTGAAATGCGCCTAATTTCAAGTTCTTGGGTTCCGTTTCGAAATCTTGTTAAATATAAAATTCAGCATATTCCTCATAGAATGCGTATTTTACATTCTTGATATTTCTGTAACTTTTTTTCTCTGCAAACTTTCAAACACGACCATTGACGTCCATTTTGATGAACAATGATTTCACGTTCGTCAGACTGTTTTCGTAAAGTAAATCGTTCTGTTCAGTCAACAAGTATCAATTTGCTTGTAACTAATCATATTTTCATTTAAAAATGTCTTTAAAATGGTGTATAATTTGTGGAGATCATTTAATGTCGAATTCGATATATATTATAAAGTAACGCCAATTGTCCACTTATTACGTGAACCCAGGTTCAACGTCGAAAAACTAAGATTAACGATCGATAAACTAGGTTTTTCGAACATTAACCTATATTTTCGAGCAAAACCATAAGATAACGGGTGTAAACTATAGTTTACGCTCGTGAAGCCAGGTTTACGTTCGATAAACTAGGTTTCTCGATTCAACTAAGAATTTCGGTCATTATCCTAAGTTCACGAGCGTGAACCTATAGGAATAAGGTCAGTAATTCGGTCGAAAATGTGCTTCCGTGGTGTAGTCGAAAGAAGTCCATAATAAATAGATCCTAATTTTCCCATTTTCTGCGCAAATTCGTGTAGAACGAGCGCTTTAATCACACTTTTTCGCTACTAGAATACATTCTGCATGAAATGAGACGGTTTTCATGTTCATACAACCCACACGGCAAGTTTTGCAGATCGAAACCGGAAGTAGGTGTTTATTGCGCGGAGGAGAGCAAATATGCGCCATTTTTAGGGTAGCAGACCACAACTGACTGGCATTTCACTAGGAACTATTCAACCCCCTATTTTCTTTTTCATTTTTTCGTTAATTTGTGATAGAACTTTCATGAAAAATTGGTGCAGGAAAAAGTGATGTTCTCTAAAGATACGTAAAGACGACATGAAGTTGTCGTTTTTTATATGAAACAAAGAAGGATTTGAATTACTGACCTTTAACCTATAAGAGCTGAAATAAGACTATTCTCGAAACACATCGTAATTAGTCTTTATAGCCATAAATCGGTTGTAAATGATATAAAAGAGTGTTTCCAATGCAAAATAATAATGAAATGTGAAAAATTTTGAATTTTGACCTTATTTTATGTACATGCGTCTATTTCAGCAGCGATTTCTGGGATTTAAAAGCCAATACTTTGTCTGGAGAATGTCAGAAAATGCACAAAATGCATCCTTCTGGGTCTTATTCATGACGGAATGAATGATATTTCAGAATCCCAGTGAAAAATGATGCAAAAAAGTGAAACTTTTACCAAAATATACAATAAAAGGCCATAAGGCCAAAAATTAGCCCTGTAAAGGGGTAGGGGATGGCTTCTATTAAATGTCTATATTTCTCCAAAATCTCGAAATTTCACAATGAAACTTGGCAATATGTTTGGTATTACATCTTTCTTGGAAATAGAGATGAAAATGGTGTGAAATTTGATAAGAAACATTTCTTATAGGAATAAGGTCAGTAATTCGGTCGAAAATGTGCTTCCGTGGTGTAGTCGAAAGAAGTCCATAATAAATAGATCCTAATTTTCCCATTTTCTGCGCAAATTCGTGTAGAACGAGCGCTTTAATCACACTTTTTCGCTACTAGAATACATTCTGCATGAAATGAGACGGTTTTCATGTTCATACAACCCACACGGCAAGTTTTGCAGATCGAAACCGGAAGTAGGTGTTTATTGCGCGGAGGAGAGCAAATATGCGCCATTTTTAGGGTAGCAGACCACAACTGACTGGCATTTCACTAGGAACTATTCAACCCCCTATTTTCTTTTCATTTTTTCGTTAATTTGTGATAGAACTTTCATGAAAAAATGGTGCAGGAAAAAGTGATGTTCTCTAAAGATACGTAAAGACGACATGAAGTTGTCGTTTTTTATATGAAACAAAGAAGGATTTGAATTACTGACCTTTAACCTATATATATTTACGGACCTAAACCTGGGTTCACGTGCGTAAAGAGTAGTTTACGAACGTGAATCTATATTAACGACCGTGAACTTGGGTTTACGACCGTGAACATGGGTTTACGACCGCAAACATAGGTTCACGCCCGTAAACATAGGATAACGACTGAAAATCCTAGTTTTGATCGAGAAACCTAGCTTATCGAACGTTAACCTAGGTTCTCGTTTGTAAACTATGGTTCACGGTCGTTAACCCAAGTTCACGGTCGTAAACATAGGTTCTCGTTCGTAAACATAGGTTCACGTCCGTAAATACGACAAGCCAATTTTCAAATAATTACGGACTTGGTAAAAAAAACTAGGATTATCGGTACTAACCTATATTTTCGAGCGAAAACATAGGATAACGGACGTAAACCTTAGTTTACGCTCTTGAACCCATGTTTACTTTCGATAAAGTAGGTTTTTCGATTGAGCAAGAACCTATGTTTATGGGTGTGAACCTGGTTTCACGAGCGTAAAACCTGATTTACGAACGTGAACATATGTTTGTGACCGAAAATCATAGTTTTGTTCGAGAAACCTAGTTTATCGAACATAAACCTAGGTTCACGCTCTTATACCCAAGTTCACGGTCGTAAACATAGGTTTACTTTCGTATACATATGTTCACGTCCGTAAACTATGGTTCACGGCCGTAAACATAGTTTTATGTTCATATACATAGGTTCACGGCCGTAAAACCATGTTCACGCCCAAAATTCATAGTTGATTTTATTATCTTAATGTATCGACCGTAAACCATGGTTTACGTTTACTTAAATAAACTAGGTCTCTCGATTGAACGACGAATTTCGGTCGTTATCCTATGTTTACGCTTGTGAACGCCGGTTCACGCTCGTAAATTATGGTTTACGAACGTGAACCTATGTTTTCGACCGTGAACTTGGGTTTACAAGCGTGAACCTACGTTTACGAGTCTTAACTATGGTTTATCCTATGTTTTCGCTCGAAAATACTGGTTAGTATTTGAGAAACCTGGTTTTACGTTGAACTTCGAAAAATCTAGTTTATCAATCGTTAATCTTAGTTTTTCGACTGTGAACCTGAGTTCACGTTAATATTGGACGACTGGCGTGCCATAAACATCAGAGCGACAAATATGACGTTTAGTTTTAAATTAAAAGTTTGCTTTAATGTTGTCTCATGTAAAGCCCAAACGATAGAATTTGACAAAAAAACTGATATGATGATACTGACCTGATGATGAAAACTTTATTTTCTGTAAAGAAACTAATATTTGTAACTGATTAATTTACGCGACTTGATATATGGCGATATCACGGAGAATTCTGTTCGTATGAAACATGTTATTGTAAAGGGAATCAAGCCCTTTTCCCCCATCCCGTTGAGCATAAGGTAATATGATACTATATTTAACTACAGTTATGTGTTTGAGGTAATTATTAATCCAGTTATTTCCATAGATAGCACAGGTAGTAGTAAATCAACTTTACATTTTTAACTATGTGCGTCTTGGCATCATTTTTCAGGATTGGATCCAAGTCTGCAAAATTATCTTGCTTTGTTGGAATCAATTCAAACCTTCCTTCCATACGAACTTGTGTCCATGCATCTTTCGGTTCTGGTTTACCCCTGTATCCCTGCAAATAGAATTGTCTTCCATCAACCATAATTATTATAATGGTGTGCATTTGTCAATTAACATGTGTATTAAAAAGTAGATTATTGAGAAAATAATAATTAAAGCTCATGCTTTCCTCGACTATTTTCTTTCCTTTCAGCCGAGTCGAAATATAAAACCTTAAGGCAAGTGGGGAATACATTTCGTTTCTAACGTTATAACTTATACATATTTAAGTGCAGTTAAGTATGGCCGCTTCTATCTATTACCTTATATATCATGGTCTTTGCCGACCTACTGGAACACAAATGATTTTAACATGTTTGGTTATATGCAAAATAATTAGTGCGAACCAGTCTTTATTTAATCGATGATAGCACTCCAAAACTGTGGATGGCATCCATTGTACGGTGATTCACCTGAGGTGAATACTCTACATAGGATCTATCAAAATACCAACATATGTCAAATTCCTATCGTCGTGTACCTCAAACGAAACGTACTGTTTTGGTCAAGGACTCAGAATATGATAGGAGGTAAAGGTCCTAAAAGTATTCCGTAATATATTGTTTTATCTATTTTACACCAATGTTAATTACTCAGTAGCTTGGCAGAGTCTATAACGTTTTTATTTCCGCGATGTCCAGACAGATTCTGATCTATTCGAAGCGCTGCCCTCGTATTGAAGAAATAAAAAAACAATCTTTTATCCAGTAATTTATGTGCGGACAATGACTATGACGAAATGAAGATTTTTAGTACAATGATCATTGAAGTGCATCTGAAAGATCCACTTAAGACAGCTAATTGGTGGGTCGGAATAGTGGTGCGAATATAACTGAGTCAAACTATTTTAGGTACGAATTAAGGGTACGAATTTTAAGGTATACAGTAACATATCAACATATAACACCTGATAAGGGCATCTCGTCACAACATCCCAAACTCATTTATCATGTAGGATTTTGAATGCTCTCTAGTTTTCACTATAAGCTTCCTTACAGTGACAAAACCTGGTTACCGTTTTATGGAACTTGAAAAGAATGAATCACAAATTAAACCTAATAAGATTAAAAAAATATAAAATCACAGTTTTTTTTTTAAAATCATATTTTATCTTTGTACACTATATCAAGACGTCATCGTTTCGCCCGATTGTAATACCATATTTGAATACAATTTTCTTTCAGTACATGACTCTAATAAGATCTCCATTATTATTACTTACTTTTACATCAATGACGTAATCTGTAAGGTAATTTCGATTCATACTGCTAGAAAGTGTAATATATTCCGTCAACGTCCCTGTGCCGCCAGGACCTCTAAACTTTACCCGGCTCCAACCTTCCGTACTTTTGTATACTGTATCAGAATCAAGGGTCCATTTGAGCTCTACAGAAAAGAAAACACATTCCCTGTACACACGTCCAAGTACGTGCTTACATCTGTGAGGACTTTAATGATGTTCCGTTGTAGGTCTTCATTTTCAAATTTCATTTTTTTCTACAGTCTTTACATTCTATTGACATTTTTTTCAGAAGTATCAAATTGTTTGGCTGAACCAACAGAGTGAAAATAAAGTAAGTGCCTATGAAAAAACAAAACATTTTGACATTACTGTGATTTCACTGTTTCCATGACAACATTTTCTAGTCAGTTTTGATGATAAAACAAACGATAAGAAGGGTACTAAATGGAGCTTTGGCACTGACATTTTATTCGCAGTATTCTTATTTTAATAAACTACTTTGCATAGTTGCATGAATGTTTATAAGAAGATACAAAATGACGAAACTGTGTGAAGAAATAACATTTTCTAAGTTATAAGTCAATTTTAACGTATTAAACATGTCAAATCTGGCCTTGAAGTATCTCGGACATTTTTTTGCAATAGTATTTTGCAACAAGGTAAATTGAAGGTAAATAATTTATTCTAAATTTGTAATGTTTAGCTAGTTTGCATATTATGAACCAATGCTCAAACTAAAGTCTCGGGAAAAAGATATAACTGAAACTAAACAGAATGATATTGAATAAATTGTTGATAACGTTATCTTAGAATTCATAGGGAATCGATCCCTTTACGGCAACATACGATATACCGAATGAGATATATACTATCAATTACACAAAGTGTCCTTCCGCCACGTGCACAGAGCTTCTGACTTCGGATTTTTGTACGAATACGCTTTTTCCTTGTACCTAATAAGCGTCCACATAACTTTTCCGAACCAAAAATTTGGGTAGGCTATTTTTTACTCCAAAATATAACTTTAAAACAAGAAACGTGGAAATTCCAGGTTTCCAATTGCATCATGCCAACAGGTTTTTTTATAAAATGGTCATATTCTATTAAACATATATTTTTTATTATAACTAAGACCATATTTTTCTATTTTTCGTTACCCAAAGGCATTAAAATGACCTTTCTGTCACGAAAAAATGGATCTCAGTTAGATTTAAACCAACATCCTTCCATTCCAAGGCAGTAAATTTACTTTTTATCAAAGATGACCCCATTTTTCTATTTTTAGCCACAGTGGCATTGACCCTGATCCGAGCTAACTAAATCACATTACCGAATACCGAGTGAGATATATACTATCAATTACACAAAGTGTCCTTCCGGCTGTCCAAAAATGAACGGTTGCCGTGGAAACGGTAAAATCGTATGTCTTTCAAAAGTGTTTTTCTCTCATGAGATTTTTTAGAATTTTCATTCAGTTGGCCTTGCTTAACAACTAGTTACCTATAAATATTGTATGTGTTTGAAAGAGAATGGGGTTGCGGGACGTGGTGCATAGAAGTGGTCACTGGCTTCCGACCTAAAATACCTGTTTTTTGTACTTCAAAAATACTATATTACAGTATCATATTGGATTCATTTTGATGTTTTTGCATCTATTTACAGTATATACTAAGTATGAATCAGGAAAGCTACGTTTATAATTTTGATTTAGATTCAAGCAGAACAATCGTAAAGGCTACTTAATAATGCCATTCGTGTTGCAAAAAGGTTACTTACTAACACCGCTCATGCTTGCAAAATAGCACTACTTACTAAACGCCACTCACTTTTCCAAATGTATGTTTACTAACATCGCTCACATTGCTACTTACTAACTTCGCTGACGTTGCCATTTCTAGTTCCTACAGCATTAAACTGGAACAAAACCAGGACGTTAAAACAAAGCGTCTCTTTATCTATTGAGCAGTCTATCAAGGAACCATTTAACGGTATCGGATTCGGTGTCATCTTCATTTCTATATGAACGTTCACAATAGGTCTTGCCCTCAAAACGAAAGCTGTATTTGATTCGTAAGCTCCAACAGCAACATCTGTTATGAAAAGTTCATACAACGATGAGATCGTCATAAACAGTGCATTTACGTACTAAAAGAAAGAAATAATAGAATGCAACCGAGAAAAAAAGCAAACGTTTGATATGAGTCTTCCGTGATAGGTAATGAAATGTTCAAAATCAATTATGCCCCCTAGATCAGTATTAAAATTGGCGACATTTCTATATACCCATACACATGATAAATTGTAAACTGTTAGTAATAATTATGCAATAAAAATACGCTTACGACATTGAAACATGATCTCACAAATGTACATCTAATAGAAAATTAATGTAGTCATTTGATCTGTTGCATATCACTCATTCTTGTATACTATAAATATTGTAAAAAGGTTAACAGATTTTACACTCTTTATAATTCGTGTTTGAGAATTAATCCACTAAATCATTACACATTTAATTAAACACTGCAATCATTAAACCACACTGCAGTTATTTAAATGATGTTTTTACTCTTTAGAACTTAAATCATGGGCTGTTTGGAAGACAGGCACAAGATGTTTGAGCATAATGTTCTAATTCTAGAATAGCTGGGAAGTTGTTGTTGTACAAGCTTTCATACTCACGGTCTTGTGATTTTGTATAGGCATTGCGAAGTAAAGTTCTTTGCAATTAGTAGATGGATAAGTAAACAATTGATTTCTAAAATGTTATTTAATTGTATATGAACAAAAGTCTACATAAGTACGTAACACTATATGACTAGTCGGTCCAAAAGCATACATGGGCGTAGATTGCACCTGCTTGCCATTTATCAACATAAAAAATCAACTTCTATTATTAGCTGTCTTAGCAGCAAAGTCTGATACAATTAATTACACATTGAAACTGCAAATGACTCGTTAAATTTAAAAGTATAACTATTGAAAATATCAAATCAAAGTATCGAATATACTTTGCAAATGCTTCAGTTTAAGTTTGAGTGAAATTAAACATATACAATAAAATTGTTAACAACATTAATAATAACCGAAGACTGGATGTGTTTAAATCACAGGCTTTACTATGAACTATGGATTCAGAGACCACCTGGTCTAAGAGTAGGCATAGGAAATAGAGATCAATATAATTGAACCTTTTCCAATCCTACCTGTTCTGTATTACAAAAGTGCTTCTATCGTGACATTTTGATTCATGACAAACTATGATATCTGCACTATAAATTACTGGTGTTTCATTTTATTTTTAGCTTGTTAAAAGTTTTTTTACCATAACTAAACTATTGAAATCATATGAAGCAGGTTTTAAAGGTTATATCAAACACATACAAATAAATCCTAAATGCTTTTTTTTATATTTTGTTTTCTGTAAAAACGCATGATATTGTGTCTAAAACCGCTTTCATGTTCCACTCAGTTGTGTGGTTGCAGGGGAAGTAAACTAATTGATATCTCTACTTATAAGTAGTGGCCTAAGGCTAGAGTTGTCATTCTTTGCGGATCAAAACTTTAATGTGACGTTTTGCGCATCTTACTGCACATAGTGTGTTTTTGGTGAATGATTTATAAAAGAAATTTTCGGTTTCTGTGCATTTTAATGTAAATATTAACGATAATGTCGCATAAGTATTTGAGGTTTTGAAGTTGGTGCTATAGAAATAAAGAAATCAGACTTATAACAATAGTTCTTTTCTTCAATTTTCTACGCAGTGATCTCCCTTACCTATAGGCAGAGATTTCTAAAGTTGAAGGGAAGCAACTCTTGTGTGCAGTTTGCCTTTTCTTAAAAAGACAACTCCAGTCAAAATAAGAAAAACCATATTTTGTAAATTATCATTTCGGGCTAGTAATAGGAAGAATTTAGTATATTTGATTAAAAGCTTTAATTTCCCCTACCCTTTCTACACATTCAGCATCTATTTTAGCTGAATTTTACTTGACAAATGCGCCTAATTCCACTTTAAATTAAATATTAAACTTCTCTTAATGATATATACAAAACTATCTTAAATTTTACATTTTTCTTTATTTGCAGGGCTTAGAAACCAATATCTAGATTTTATTTAATGTATTTTAATCATTGGAAATTTGAGGGTCTATCTGAGTGTACAAAAAGAGTTTTGAAATTGCTCTTAGTGGTCGGTTTACACCAGTTTGACTGCCAGGTAAATACGCATACATTTATTTTCACCACCTTGTCACAATATCTCATAGAAAGCAAACGATCAATAGCATTCATGTTTTAAATTAAATACAATCTAATTAGGCATCCTTTATTGCATCATAATTCCAGTACAAAGTGGATATGAACCCATGTAAATATTACCTGGAAAGCTGTTGTCATCTATGTCCTCGTTTCCATAGATACTCCAACCAAATGTTCGAATACCAACATCAAGATCACTGCCTGATAATAAAAGTGATCTTTACTATATATGTAGTAATAAAAATAGATATGTGTTATCCGAGGAAAAACAACCTACTTGAAATGCAGTATATCGAATTATGCATGCATATTTTGGTTGATTGCCCGACGGCAAAGTGATCTAGTGGAGAGAAAAAAAGAAAAAGAAAAAAAACCAAAAAACAACGCTTGACTGTCAATCAAGAGGTCTGTGGTTCGAATCCTGGTCCAGACACTGGAAATTCCGAGATGAATGCCTCCCACCTAGCTAAGAGATAATTTAATTTACTGTTGACCCAGGAAAGATGGTTTGGTGTGTATCAATGCTATACACTGGACACGTTACAACATCTATTATATTTTATGGTACTTAAAATCAGCACCAGTTTACAAGGCTTCTTTATAAATATTATGTTTCCAGCGGTATCGGCATAGAATGGATGTTTAGGAGGAAAAAGTGACATCTATCATGAGTTCGGCTAAAAATAAATTGTTCCATTCATTATAGATGAACACTTTTGTCGACTAGAATTTTTTTCTTTACATTAAATACACTTTTACTGCTTTACCACGTAAGGTCATCTATTGTGTTTGTTTACTACGACGAGTTCATACATGATATAGCTAAATATATATATAGGTTGTAGTAAACAGCTACTCTAAACTTCGGCAGAAGTCTATGCGCTTTAATAAACGGTCATTGATTAATATGAAATCAAGTATGCAAATACTTTGATTCGTAATTTGCCCTTACTCTATCTTCCTTTTACATCTAAAGAGCCCAAAAATATTCCGTAAAGGTATGTTTTGGTAACCATGTCTACATGTCTGCGTGGATATAATTCTCAGATCTGATCTCTTTTAGATTTATTACGAGTTTTGAGAAACTTTTTCTATTTAACATATTATATACAAAAACCAGTGTCGCACTTTCTATTATTTTTAGATAAGATACAAGACTCATACTGACAATTTTCTGTCAGATATCAGATTTATACTCTTTAAATATAATTTTAAGTAAACATCTAGCGTCACAGTAGTATTGCCATCACAGTTTCTATTTTCAAAAGCGGCAAACACTTCCGCAAAAATACTGTAATAGAAGTAAATGAATTGTAAAGAAAATTGAGATACTATCTTCACATACACATATCTGTATAATGTATGATAACATCAATATATGGATTTTTGTTCTAGGCTAAGTAAACAAGACATCAGAATATCACGGGAAATACCTGCAATCCGTTGGGAGAATTTATCTTCCATTTTGCAGCCACACTGCCCTACTCCCGGGTAGATATATATAGCTCCTGTACCATCATCTTCGTACGGAGCCCCTATCGCTACATCTGAAAATTGTTTTTTTTTTTTGTTTATTGAAATCAGTACAATTATGCGAAGCATATTGTTACACTTTCGTTTTGAAACAAGTGATATTAAACTTGTCGGTTTTCTTACAAGTCCCGTCAGTTTGTGATTACTGTTACTCCATGTTGAAAAGATCATAAAATGAATTAACTCACATAATTTGCACATCGTCCACTTGAACATTTTCGCATTCAGTTTTTTATTTAAGTATATGATCAGTTATATATTGATTCAAATATGTAATTCATCAGACATTGTCGATTTGATATTTATTTAAATACGTTATCCAATAAATATTGATTTAAATATTATTTTATTTAGATATTGATTCAAATTACGTTCCGTTAGATATTACTGATAGGATATTGATTTAGATAGGTATTCATTCGCTATTGATTTAAATATTTATCATTTTTATATGTTATCTATCAGATGCTAATTTAAAAATTTGATTATTAGATAATGATTTAAAGCTTGAGAGTACTCATATAATATTTTACCCTTCGCTAAATTCATAAGTTTGATAATTAACATTGCAAATAAATCATTAGTATCAGCAGAGAACTCTTGGTGAATGTAAATACTTTTGCGACCAATTCTGAAGGGTACGTTTTGTTTTACACACCAAGTGAACACTAGAGTAGTATAATATAGCAATATTTTCTCGAGTGACATTGCCAAGAAAGATAAATAAACATTTGTGTTTGGGAGACATGGGTATTTTGATATTATACAAAAACACAGTTTTTTTATACTTCATGTTTAGATGAAATATCATCCGTTTAGCTGTTTCTTACAAGTGAAAAATATCGGTTTATACAAATACATGAAATAACAGTTATTGCAATAAGAAAGAGCGACTGTGAGTTAAAACCTTGCTGGTTTAGAGACAGTCCTTCTCCTGTTGGAAAATTGACCATCGGATTTTGTCTTTGACGGGTATATGAGCTAAAACTGTGTTACAATAACCCGACTAAAGGGATCAATACACAGCATCCTGACAAATATAAAATTCAAATGTATACAACTCCAGTTATTTGATTAGGTCAGCCGAGAAGTTCAATCATCAATAAAAGAATTGTTAATGATACATGTGCTGTTGTGTTCTTTGTCAACATCTAATGTATGAAAACAGTTGGATCCGTTGCCCTTCCCCTAAATGATCGTTGGAGGCGACTAGTAGGATCTTAACACTAGGTTTTGCTGTATCTCAGTGTATCCCGGCTGTAAAAATACCCTTTATGTGTAAACAATGTATCTATTCACATGTTACATTACTACTGTAAATGAGAGTTTACCATTATAAGAGTCGTGGTCAAGGTCTCCGGCTGACGATATAGCTGAACCGAAGCGAGCAAAAGATACTTTGTCCTTCAAAGAGGCAACATTCGCACCTCCAGAAAGTATCCCTATTGGGCCACAAATTCCCTAAAATGTAAAACGGAGAGATTACCTAATAACATCATATGTTTTAGCGATGCATGTAACAGGTAGCATACCGAGGAAAGTGTAAGTATATCTTAATTTATATGAACTTACATCTTTCGGTTTCACACCTCGAAACTAACTCATGCAAAATAATAATCAAATTCAAAAGCTTCAAAACTATGAATAGATTGTCCTGCGGCTTTAGATCTGGAACTAAAAAGTAGCTGTATAAAAATATGTGTCTATAGCTTTGTATATACAATAAAGCTGCTTGAGACACTGATAAATGGCGCTGTCAAGAGGCACAGGGACAAAGTGAATAAGGCGGATGGTTTAAAACGTCCATCTTTTCAGAAGCCATGAAGACTTAACAACTTCGCACTTGTGAGAAAAGGCATTGTCGTGGATAAGACTCCTGACCATGCTTTGCTTTGGCGTTTCTTATTGTAAACCTCTTTCACTTCTTCAGTTCAGAGTTCTAGTAGAATCGCCCAGTGACTGTATGACCAGATGGACAAGGCACTTTTCAAACTTATGGTTCTCTTGGTAATACTGACACATATTTGATCTTCTCGCTTCCATTGCTTATTATCAGGTCTTCTCTGTGGCCCAAACAGGTGCACCCCGGTTTCGTCACCTGTTAGCAAGTTAGAAATTATCCGACCATCTCAGATAAAACTACGGAAGCCTATAAGTGACAGAACTTGTTGCAAGACCCTCCTAGAGATATGTCTTTTCAATATATATGAGTACTAAAGCATCATTATATTTAGATAAACGGTATTGATCTAAATTATGTCATCTTTGTACTCAAAGTATTGACATCATCTGACTACCCGTTCAAAACAAAATCGTATAAAGAACATCTTAGAAGTCAGTAACGAACGGCTGAAAATATTTGTGTATGCAGGTCAAAAATACATCCCGCAATTTTAGCCACACTTTTTGTCTTAATGTCGTAATGCATCAGTTAATTATCGTTGCACTTAAGAATAACATTTTACATCATGCTTCTTAGCGACGAAAGAGACTGTATCGTCAGGAGTCAAAATTAAAGACGCTCTGTAGTTCTTACAAAGATATACATTGAAGAAAATACTAGTACTATGAATAGATAAGATATAATATTACATCTTCTGAGGAACTAAAGACAAAGACGCGACCTTCCTCTGGATTGTCGCCAGTGTACAGTGGCGCACCGACAAGTAGTTCGTCGTATTCGTCACCTGTAAGATCCACTGCGGCTAACGCTGCTCCAAACTTTGAACCTGCTTGATGGACGTCTATGCTGTCTATGTACGATCTTAGATCGGATGATTGCTGATTTGGGCACTGAAAATGATTGAACTGTTCCATCATTTATCTACATTACAGCAGGAGTTCAATTTTCATAAGATTAACTTATACACGGTCCATATCTAGCGGAAATGTTATGTTGTATTATACCAGTTACATTGTTTTAAAAAAATCACCCATGACTAGATTAAAAACTGAAACTTCGTTGGTGTAAGTTTTGTGATATCATTTTTTTGATGTTTGTTTTTCGAGACCTAACACCATTGCTGCTATTACTTTAATGCTTGCCAGTTGGTAATATATGAAATTCACCTATTTCATAGATTATCTGAATCTAAATTTGTACATCAATGTAATTACAGACCCGGATCTAGAAAAAATCCGATAGTGCGGGGGAGGGGGTGGGGGTGGGGGGTAATGAGAGGGGGTGTGGATGTGGGCACCAGTTTAGAACGAAAGTGTCATCGGTGAGGAAATATCGGGAGGGGGGACTCCCCTTGGAAATTTAAAACAAATAGGTATGAAATGGCGGCCTCTTCTGCATTTTCGGTCTAAATTTTGAGGTACAGTACAATGTTGGGTCTATTTAAAATATTATGTAACTTCTTTACCAAAATAGTTTGGTGCAACTTTGATTAGTACTTCTCAGCCAGTTAGACGGGGGAAGGGGGAAGGAACGTACCTCCTAGATCTGGCCCCGTGTTCACAAAACATTTTTCGATCTCAGCTGAGTTTGAGTTTGAAATTTTAATATCAATTTTAGGAAATCTTCAAGGTTAAATTCCAACTAAAACTGACCATAAATACTAAATAGCCTTTTGAAAATACTTATTAACTTGAAATTCAGTTTTAAACATGCTAATTAGATAAAAGTGATATATTAAAGTTCATAATCAAACACAGCTAAGACTTAAAATGGTTTGTGAACACGGGGTCTGGCCCTGGATCCGGGCCTGAATTAGATATTCAAAATGAAATTCACAGTTTTATGACATGTTGAAAATGTGAAGACTAAGATGAATGAAATATGATAACAATATAACCAATAAATATAATTATATGAAAAAAACTCAACCATCAAAGGAAAATCTCAACATTCCAGTCAAGCAGAATTGACCACAAGTTTTAACCGCTCACAACAAAGTTTACTGTTGCTCCAAAAAATGTACTAATGTACTTTATAGAGCTGTTTCAACTAGATCTCGGTGACAGTGGACACAGCCATTTCGCTTTTACGTCACCGAGTGTCACGACTGCTTTAAAAATGAGAAAAATCGGCAGAAGCGATAGAAAATACAAAGACATGTTAATGTTATGGCCAGGACACAGGACCAAAATCCCTACAAAATAGAGGAATATTCGTTATACATACAGCCTCCTTGGGTTTGCCAAATTCTATTGAGACAGCTTCAGTTTTTCCATTGAACGCCTCCACCTTAAAAGTTAAAATATAGAAAGTTATTTATCATCGTCTTGGCAGAACGGATGAAATATATACATAGTTACTATCCTAACTTCTGTGAATAGTTATATTTCATGAGTAACCTTTTTTGGTGGATATCTTGGTTGTTTCAATATAAGATATTGAATAAAAACAAACACAAAAAATCCTAGATATTGTTTCTAAACACTTGGAAATTTATGAATTGATTTTCCCGGTGGAACAGCCATTTTAGCGTTAACCATGAAGTGTTGTGAAAATCGAAATAAACGATATCCTAGTATATATTATTATGGTGCAAAGAAATAGCATGAATAGCATTTGTTTTGACAGTAACCGAACGTCTTATTTTCAAATAAATTTCTTTCCTTCAGATAACTAGGTCATTTCTCCATCCCAATCATCGTACAAGCTTAATATTTTGCAAGATATCCGCATAAAGCCGAAAAAGATCACAAAAGGTTTAGACAGAATTAACGGCATATCGTGTAATATACGGAATATAATTCAAAGAAAAACCGCTAAAATCCGCTCAATCTAGTGTTTATATTACTGCTTACGGCCTGCGATGATATAGAGGATATTTTTTTTTTGTTTTCAGTGTGATATCGAAATATATCTTAACAGATAAGGTAGACAATTCAATATTTTCACGAAGGTGGATCCTGAGTGAAATATAATGATTTTCTTCCTTATCAGTGAAGATGTATTTCGATATCTCGCCGAAAATAAACAAATTTTCCTTTTATTTAATATGCTAATTTGTGAAGATAAACGAATTTCCTGTTTATTATATGCTTTCATATTCAGATAAGACCGATACTTAATGACAAATGTCGGATTTATTTAGTCTACCGTTTTACATGCTTGTATGATGCATCCAATAAAAATCCATGGACACTTATGCACAGTGATATCGAATATCGGTGATTTGATCCGTGAAATCAATACGACGCCATTTTGTTTTTGAAAACCAAAACTACTTTAGATATTTTGTTTAAAAAATCACACGATCCGTGGCAAATGTCAATAGTTAATTATGCATATTTAATACTTTTCAGGTCAATGTCGTCAGCTCGATGAATAACCGGCAGCTTGCTTTTTTACCATACAAATACACGCTGAAGGTCAGTTTAAAAACAACACAAAATACCTAGACAACTGAGGAATGTTCGAAAGACCAAGGTGAATGAAGCTGAAAAATTAATTATTATTATGGATTCAAATGAAATAACTAAGAAATTTTGATCTAGGCGCTGAATAGCATAACAAATCATATCGCGATACTTCGATGGAACACAACTGACAAGTGGCTGGGAAAATACTTCAACGAAAGTGGTGGCATATAACGTAAAGTTGAGTTGATGTCCTGTGTAAATTAACTAATACAAATGCCAACTAAATTTGATGTCGCAAGTATAAAGGGAGTCAGTGGGCAGTGGTTGGCAGGTTGGACTTTTACGCCAGCGGTCCGGGTTTGATTCCCGATCGCGGCTGATATCCCGACTAGTGTTCAGTGCTGGGTGATTTAGTTAAATTGGTACTGTTTTCAGCAGTATCAGCCTAGACTGGAAGCTGGGGAGGTTAATATGACGCCTGCCGTGGGCTTGGCTGGAAATAAGTTCCATCCATTCCAGGTGGGGACTTTCGTCGACTTCCCACGTTAACAAGAAACTATACCTTTACCTTTATAATCTACAACTAATGCTACGGTCTAAGAAAAAAAAATACCAAAAAGTCTTAATAAAATTTATTTAAAGTTTGAAAGAGCGTGTCAGTGTAATTAAAATTTATACGTTAAGTACATTTAATCGCCACACTACCGGTAAAAGACTGCTCTAACAATATTGTTTTCACACCCTTAATAAAGAAATGAGAATACTGAAATACAACTTTAATATATCATGAGTGTTACTCTTAAGACTGTAAAAATAAAAAAAATCACTTCAGCCACATCATTATACTTTTCCTTACAACCTGCACGTAAGATAAAATTTCTGAATTAAAAAAAATAAAAATAAAAAGTTTCTACCCCTATAAACGTAAAAAATATACCTTTCCAAAATGTCCAGTATTATGCGGTTTGTTCCAGTTTGGAGACCCAGACACAATCAGTTCTGGGTCACTTCGAAATTTTCCAGTCACTATAGCATATCCTGAAAGAAGAAAGATTTCAATATTTGCTATTTATGTATTCTAGGTCAAGCAAATGTTTCAGTTACTTGAAACTTTAGGGAATTCTCTATTAAACATCAAAGGCGCGCATTCTTATTTCAAGCGGAAGAGCGCATATCTACGGACCGCGGCGTCGTGGGTTAAATTCCCGGGCAAGGCGTATGTCTTCTATGATGATTTGATAAAAAGAAATTGTGTCTGAAAATAATCGTCCTCCATGTCTGGATCATGTGGGGAAGTTGACATTTACTTGCCCAGAGCAGAGTTATATTGGTACAGAGTCCGGGAAGACTTGTTAGGTTTAGTGGCGCCGTTATATCACTAAATACTCTTAATAGTAGTAAAAACTACTACCAACTCTTGAACGAATAACGTTATCAGAACAGTTAGTAGTTAGCACACAGATAGGTAACGTGGTTATGTACTGACGAATAAATGAACGACAAACGTTGGCAAAAGTACATAACCACGTTACCTATCTGTGTGCTAACTACTAACTGTTCTGATAACGTTATTCGTTCAAGAGTTGGTAGTAGGTTTTATTTTCTTGAAGGCGTACAATCTCAGGTCAAAGGTCACTAGTCCTGTTGCCAGTTACTAGTCATCTGTTATCAGGCTTAAATGTCAGGCATGCTTAAACCCAGGTCGTTATTGACAGTTTGACGACATTTTGATGTTTGACGATATATATAGAAGCTATTCCATGTCTTGTTGATTGAAATAGTTGCATAATACACTCTGTACAGTAGTTATCAAATCTGTTTGGTTTTTGGAGGGAATTTTGTTTTTGATGTTTGAAAACGATAATGTGTTTATTAAGTTAACTTAACTTTTGGCTCTTGACTAGATAGCAGTTCTTATTTACAAAATAATTGTTATCTTAGAAAATACTGTTGGTATAGTGCTACTTGACTATAAGATAAATAAATCGGAAATGATTATCGGGATTAAGAACTATACCTTAGAGTAAATTATATGAAGAACTATCCTTTCTTATATTAGGCGAAAACTGGACTGGATTTCTCCGTATAATATTTGTATTTATAGTATACTAAACAAAAGAGGAATGAAAACAGCGCTTTGAAACGTAAATTGTCAGCCTTTTAAAAAACCAGTGTGATAATTTGAACGGTGGCAGGACCTAAAATATTAAGTGAGCCGCGCCATGAAAAAAAAACCCAACATAGTGGGTTTGTGACCAGCATGGATCCAGACCAGCCTGCGCATCCGCCCAGTCTGGTCAGGATCCATGCTGTTCGCTAACAGTTTCTCCAATTTCAATAGGCTTTAAAAGCGAACAGCATGGATCCTAGCCAGATTGCGCGGATGCGCAGGCTGGTCTGGATCTATGCTGGTCGCAAACCCACTAGGTTGGTTTTCTCATGGCACGGCTCAAGTGGACTTTGTATTTATTGTGAAGCAGCTCTTGATTTTAAAATGAACACTGCCAATTTGGTCACAAATTTGTCATCGTACGTCTTATAAATGAGCCGTGGTGGTCGTAGTTAGACTATCTTGTCCATATACTAAAGAACTTTCTTCACGCAGCGATAATAGACGTGTCGTATTTTACGTTCGAACACGATCTCATTGGTATATACTTCTTATACTTTTTGTTCAATAACAAAACCGTAAACCTTGAATATTTAAACCCACTCATTTTTCGACAGTATGAATCTTAAATGATAACTATATACATACATCACGTTATCTTAATAACAGGTTTTAACTTTGAGCCCGCTGGCAGTAAGTGATTCTGCCTTAGCGACAGGTGCGGACCAGCCCGTGCAGTCTTATCATGGTCAGCACTGTTCGCTATTCAGTCAGTTATCCTTTCGAATAATCAATGGTATTGCCCAAATCGGAAGATGGACATGCCCATTTTGAAATATTAGCAGGCTAAAGGTTAAAGTGCTTACCAAAATAAAGTGTATTAGTCGTCCTTTCCCTATCCATCCGAAGTACGTTCTTCTGAATAATTTTGTACGCACCTGTGATGGAGAAAATTGTTATTTAATACCTTACATTCATAATACGAAATACTGACATTTACTGTTGCAATTACATATTCTTTACCATAACTATAGGGCTGGGTACCTGATATTATCGCGATACACTCAGGCCTACTTAATCTTATCTTACGTTAACAAGAAAACAGTTTAAATTTAGCTTTTAAGTTCTGCAAGCTCTTTTCTGTATCAAAAATAAATTTCCCTATTTTGTGACAATTTTGACAGAAACTCAAATAATATTTTCCGAACACAGAAGGAAACAATTTTACGTCTTTTTATTCAAACATTGCTTGTATATGCGTTATCTATGTACATTTTACGTGCATTATGGTATTTTCCGTAAATCAACAAACACAAGTTAAGCTGTTGCACTGTTTTATCTCTACTCGACATAAAAGTTTTGTATGTTTCGTATAATAAGAAATAAAACAAAAATAATCACTATTCTGTTCCTACTTAAAATAGAATTAACGTTTTGTAACGGCGCTATAGACAAAACGTCCATTTATAAACGGAAACGTCCATTTGTCACATTGACGTCTAACAACACATTGACTTTAAGCGCCGGAAGAAATATGACAGTGGCCTTTATAGAAGGTTAGATTACCTCGCCAGTCATCAGCACCCGGGGCACCAATTATTTCGCTTCGTCCGTCCTGAAATCGAACAATAACATTGGTAGTGTAACAATCACCTACGTAACTCCGCAGTAACAAAACTAAATTTCTAGAATATTTATAATCCAAACCGTACATATTTTCATATGAAATATGTTGGTCAACTAATTTCCTTTATTCATGATTTATACCATTGTTTGCTTGATTTCTTTCTTCTTTATTTCTGCAATATCAAGAGTTATATATTGAGAACTAGCATCAATATATAATTAAGCAGATATTTTACGTATGTCATAACTTGAGCCATAAAGTATTAAAGTAGTGTGTGTGTTTTATTTCCGTGTCACACTTACTGTTAGGGCCAGTCGTTTTGGCTTATGAGACGCCAACATACATTGAACAGTATTTCTTCCCGATTACTGTTTTAAATGCAAGTTATCCGGCAGGTATGCAATCAGTAATCATTCTATAAGTAGCGGGCGATTATCCAACAGACACACGTATGACAGGGCTTGAAATTTCAACCGCTCAATTGCGCGGCTGATGCATTATTCATCAAGCAAATGCAGTTAACCATGAAGAGATCCATCCAAAATGTGCATGGATGAAGTAAGGGTAGGTTGGTATTTCATAGCGTTTGGTTGTTGCAGTTAGGAATTACGACTTATCATGGTTGTTCAAATGCCGCTCAAAATAACTGTACAAAACAAACAACAATAAAAACATTTCCTGCTTACACAATAGTTAATTGTTGCCACTGTGAGAACAGTTTTGCGTTATGTTATTGCAACTTGTCATTATGATTAGATATCAATCAGAGGTTATTTATTGCGTATCTTACCCCATTGGAATGAAACAAATTGTGTATGAAATGTATCTATCATCTGTACCGTTAATAGCTCTTCTTGTTACAGTTGCAAGAATTTGTCTAAAAAGGACGGAGTCGACTAATGTTACGACATGCTTCGATAGCTCTATCTTTTATTTTTTTTGATAGATCGACCTAACTATTCAATTTTTTAAGTTGACTGAAGTATACGGTTATTAGAACAAAAGAATGGTGTAGGAAATGCAAGATAAAACATGATGATACCTTTGTGAATGTTGCAGACATTCCACCTTCAGCGAATGTAAAAAATGGTCTCCCCTTTTCATTTGTTGTGTCTCTGTTTGGCCAGAACGGCCAACAGTAACTGTAATTAGATAATGTTATATGATTGTATTATTAAATTCGAATAGATAATTAGACAATACTGACCATTGGTATCGCAAGGCAAGTTGAATATTCGGTTGATAACGACGAAATATAAACGTCTGTATCTTCTGTTTAAACTCACAGTCAATTAATGCCAATATGATTATAAGTCAATATATTAACCAAACAGCAATTGTATCTATATATTATGAATCAACTTATGAAACCAATCAATTAACTCTGTCTATGTTTTCTGCAAATTTATGAATGATAACGCTAGAGTATTTATGCCAAAACATGCAGATGGTGTCTTACAAAGAGGTATACTCTTTCCTGAAGTATTTTTCATTTAACATAATAAAATAAACTACCACATTATCCCTTTACGTGTGACTGCGCCATGAGGTGACGCTGGTACTTCTTACATTTTATTATTAGCACACCCACCTTCGATCGGCACACGATAATGTTCGTAAATCATCTCGCACCTTAAGACACATTCCAGTCATATAATTCTGATATTTGCCAGGCATAGTCTCGGGGAAAACATTTCTCCAGCCCGGAGCACATATCTGAAACAGACAATCTTGTCAGATTTAACACCATATCGGCATATTAAGTTCTGTAACACAAGCGAGATTTCGGATCTATAGCGGGCATGGGTGATTCGAAGTTGGCGACATTACCCACTTGTCCCCAGAACATTGTAATTTTCACACAATTTGAAAGTAAAACAAAAATCTGTCTTTTTTTTTTTTTTTTTTTTTTTTATTTTTTCACCGGATGCTAAGTACATATTGGGCTTTCCCGCGCATGCGTGTTAAAATATCAACCACTGCAGCAACTTTTCAAATATTTGATAGGATGTAGCGATTTTTAACACGCATTTATAAAATTTCGAAATATGGTATTTTGTAATCTTGCAACAAAGAATGTAATATACAGATCTAGGGCGACGCCAACTCATCTTTTTAAATATTGATTTTCCACCACCCTTATTGTCATTTGTTCCGTATATTTCCCTGACAGGAACTGATGTAAACTTGGCTACGATTTGCTCTCATGCAGTAAAGTGTCTGGACTCTGGGTTTCAAATTTTTCGTTTGTGGAGCTAGTTTGATAAAGCTTTTTTGTATAAAAAGTAATTCCAAAGTAATTTGTTTGCCCAGAATGTACTTTGGTCAACATGTGCAGAAATTTTGCAACTTGGTACAAAATTGTGGATATATCGCGGAATACGATAAAACTTAATATAGTGTGACACGGAAAAAGAGAGGAAATGGATTTGACAGCGTAACCAGAATAAAAAGAACTCGTACTGTGACCATAGGCATTTCGGGTATTGTTGTGTCCCATTTGATATCTGGAAATTTTCTGTTGACTTCCATTGTTGCACCGAGTCTGCTGTCAGTAGTGCATTCACTGTCGGTGTTCTTTGAAACCCTAGCTGGAAAAAGAGAATGAGTGTGTTACAAGTACATATAGTTGTTTTTGCTGACGTACTTTGAGTGAGAAACTGAATCTAGACATTTTAAAACAGGAAAAACGGAGGACTGTTTCTACTCTTTAAGTATCATCAACGGGTGATTCAAATTGCATCTCAAATGTGGAAGATTAGGTGTTTCAAAAGGTTGAGGATACTTATAGATATATCTCCTGTCCAAAAAAGCAACAGTATATATTATACCTAAAATGCCGTTATATCATAAAATATGTGATGTATGATATTTTTTTCTAATATTTTAGTGTTCTATTCAAAGTTCTTCTTTAAACTGTGCATGTCTAACACCTATTACAGATGCACAAAAAAATTGTCTCTGTATGAATTCATGAGAAATTGGCACTTGTATCAGATGTACATTTTAACCTGCCAAACTCAGTTTTACTTCATTAATTTGATCCAGAAACATTTTATAAACATCTGTTAGCTAAACCTATACTCACCACACAGATTACTTTCATCAGTCAGATGAAGTTTTTCGCAGGTTATGTTCTTATCTGTAGGGATGGTACATCTAAATACCTGTCCATGACTTTTAATGTTGTTGTACGTTATATTTGGGGCACCAACTAGAAGTCTGAAATGATTCCATGTAATAATTAGAGGTAAATATACAGAGCTAGCGTGCCATAAGGCGATATTGGCATTCAAGAATAGCCCGATAGCTAATAAATACCGGTCTAGTATGCCAATATAGCCTTAAGGCACACTAGCCCTGTTTTATATCCTGTTTGTTGCAAATGTTTCACTCTACTGTTAACGTAGAAATGGAATAAAAAAGATCTAATGTTGCACAGCGTCATTTGTTTTAAATTCATGCATTTTAGGGCCGTAATTTCTTGTCTCAGCTTTATTCAACCACACTAGAAGAGGGCGCTACCGAAATTATGTCAGTTCAGCATGGATAGAATAAATATTAGTTTGTATACACTTGACATTGTGTCGGTGAAAGTATAACATATGGATGTTTTGCGCAGCCAGAAGTGTGCATGATATGGCCGAAAGGGTGCCTGATATCGATATCAGGCACACCAGCTCACACGAAAACTAATATCGGCCTCGTGTTGCTCATATACATTTAAATTCTATGCAAGTTTTTATAGGTTATTAGATTTGAATCAAGAAATGTAAAGTTTTGCAGCGGATATATCGCGCAACTTTAGGAGCTCAATATCATTCCGAGAAGAACGATGCAAATCTAATAATTTATTACATAGGCCTACACGTACACCTATAATCAGTATATAAATGATATAAATTTTATCTTTAGCCTGAGCAAAATTAAAATTATCGTCGTAAAAGAACTTTAAAACGCGACGACCAGCATGAAACTGACCTCACAAATGACGTCACGCACCGATATGAAATTTGAGCGTAAGTATGGAAAAATATTGATGTTTCAGATTCCACTGTAACTTACAGAGTTTTTAAATGAGTATATAATAAGTTGATATATGACTAACATATACAATAATATATTTTTATATGTGAAACTAGATCTATATGTATCACTGCTGATTTGTAACCACTTTAACCATAAATGAAATATTCCAAGGCACAGGTTTGCATTCAAACAAATATCTATTTGTTCTTGTCGTGTGGAATTAGATTTGTATTGGAATAAGTCAAATATTTCAAAAATATTGTCTAATAGTGTTTAGAACAGAAGGAGAAAATTGGGATCGAAAACATTCGTCCTTTTCTCGGAGGTTTCCGATTATTGGAGGGTCCGGTAGTCAGAGGTTCCTCTGTATACATATGTATGACACAAAAAGGGATATATAGATACATATTAGGAAACAATTTAAAAGTTTTAAACAAATATTATTTCATTTCTATCGCTTTTCGCAGTAAAGTCATTTTGTATATAGAGTTTACATAGATTCACTGTCCATTTACTACATCAGTCGTATTGGAAATCACTGCAAAGACTCTTATGGTTGGCATTTTTTTATATTTGTCACTGCTTTGAAAATTTGATTTACAAATTTAAAAGTGAAATTGGATCCTTTGTTGTTATAATGTCCGTTTATGGCTCTGTCTGCATAAGTTCATATGCAACGTTAAAAGTAAAATTTTTCTAACCGTGTAATTAAGCATACTTATCTATTTTGGCTATTTTGGCTTTATCCGCGTTTTAAACTAAAATTGAAATGGCTCTAAAATTCAAAGAAAGTTCCTTTTATGACCTGTTTGGACCTTGACATATTTTTAAAGCCGGATTTCACGAATATGATTTTGCTTATTTTGTGGGTAAACAGTAGTTCAAACTTTAATGGTGAGCACGTCCGACTTTTTTAAGGTACAATAATTTATGAAGATTAGGAAAAATATCTTATTCCATAAAATAACTAACGTCTACTTCTTTAAAAATAAGCGTAAAGTCACATATTTGGATTGTGATACATATTAAATAATTGTTGCTATGGCAACTCTTTTTTTTTTCACATAATATAGGGGATATTTGTTTATATCAGTGATAGATCAAAATATCTTCCACCCAGTTAAAACTTAATACAGCGTATCGCGAGAGAAAATGTAAGATATGATGTGTATGGGACATATTGATCTTACATGTGAAACAACCTCATTTATTTTCCTTTGTAGTTAACTTTTTTTTTCAGCGGGTTTTAGACAAATGCTACGCATTTTTGTTGATCCTTTCTATTCGTACCCGTCACAAACATAACTGATAAAAATAATTATATTTTTCACTGTGACATTCTAAATTCTAACATGCTACAGAGACTACGCCTGTTACGAGACCACCTGCATTAAGAGACCGAATTTCAGTTCCTTCTTCTCTCGTTAAACAACAATTTATGTTTTATTAAGAGATATGCCACTTTTTGTCCTTCTCTTGAATTGTACCTTACTGCAAGATGTACTGTATATTTCACTCTAATATATTAAAGTGTTCTAAAACGCCTACTCTCTGTTTACAATGACTCATTGAGTTTACCAACAAATACCACTTGAAATTATAAATATATATTAGAGGCTTCCGCGGACGAGTGGTAAATGTTCGAATCACTTGCCTCTCATGGATGTGGGTTAGAAACCACGCTTTGAAAGTAGAATTTTTCATGTGAGGAAACCATCCACATGCTCAGAGAAGGCCATTGGTACTACCGAGCAACCCAGAAATGCCTGAAGTAATGAGCAGAGGGACATCAAGGGTATTTTTAAGCACCAAAAGCGGGAAAAGTAGCAAAATAATATGTGACATTTAACCTAACAAAAAGGTATAGAATGATATCTATTGTTCTATATACGATCACTATCTTCTTAAGTACTTCTTTGCATTGTCATTACCAGTATTGAATCATGCACAATATCTCTCATCCTTCTTCAATGAGAAGTATAATTTCCTTCTTCCTTAAACATTTATAATTTAATATTTTAAGACAGAGACAGAAATAGATTCTAGCTGACTCATCTGTATGGCGCATGAGCGTTATTATCAGGCTAGGTTTCAGTGATTTAAGACAACTTATTTTAAATTTCCATTTATGAGCTGCGCCATGAGAAATCAAATATAGAAATCCAACACAGGATCCATGCTATTCGCTAACGGTTTCTCTAAATGCAATAGGCTTTGAAAGCGAACAGCATGGATCCTGACCAGACTGCGCGGATGCGCAAGCTGGTCTGGTTCCATGCTGATCGCAAATGCACTATGTTGGTTTTCTCATGGTGCGGCTACTATAGTCTTTGAAACTGTAAAATGTATATTGTTATCATCATTTTTGACAATGAGCTGAAAATAGTTAAGTCGAAATAAAGTTTCTGTTCTATTCTGTTCATGAAATACTAAAGGTAAATTTAATGCCAATCTACATACCTTATGAATATTCGATAGAATCGATTCAAATATTTGATTCAAAAAATGAATTTGTTTGATTCACATAATTGTTTGATTATATATTTAATCTAAATTGTTTGATTTTCATATTTGATTGACAGTTTTTAATGATTTGATTTAGAGCTGGTTCGGGTCTGGCCGGCCGTCGGCAGTAACAGGCCACTGCGCAGAAACACTCTTTTTTATGCCGTTGTTGGGTCAATTTGCGCAAATACGGAAGTTTTCAGTCCGCCATTTTTAAAATTTGAAAATCAATGATATTCAGAACGTTTTCAGTTTTTTAACGACAGATTTAATTTTAGCAGCAGTTACTTATCTATATTTAACATTTGACATGTATAATTTATTAAAATTTTAAGGTCAAACAAAATGTAGTTTCGAGAATTCGAGTTTACAATCTTATAAATCGATATCGTATAATCTATGTTCGTTAACGCTTGATGGAGGTTGAAGATGTTTCAAATCTATTTTCAGAGTGGCCGAGGAAGGCTGACAAAATTTTTACAATTCTTGTCAACTCGGACACTTGCACAAAAAAAAAATCATTTTAGTGAAAAAGTACATAGATCTAGATCTAATGACTTTAAATATTATACTGATATCTATAATAAAATGTTAGGTACCGATATACAAATAATTGTTTTAATCAGAAGAAATCACGCATTAAAGATCCCACTAAATTTGCTCTAATTAGTGTCAATTGGCATTCATCGAGTTTATCATTCATTCGTCGATTATCAACTTGTCAATTTGCAGGTAGAAAAAAAAGCTAGAAATTTTCAGACTAGATTCCCATGCTACTCAAGAGCAGTGTTGTTTCGAGAGCAGTGTTGTTTGTTTTCTTGGCGATCTCGTTGCGAACCCCAAACTGCTGCATATTTTTTATGACTAATATTTTGTCCAGATATGAAAAGAACATATTATAACTTGTACTAAAGTTGTGTATTTTGATCTGTAAATGTACACAAAAACAGCATAATGATTAGAAACTTTGGAAAGTCAAAGAATCAGAGAGTAAATTCTAACTCATGATTCTGTAAACTAAACACTTTGAGTTCTATATAGGTCTTTGTAAGATAAATTCATGTCATCATTAAATTGATAACAACATCTCCGTCAAATTACTAATTAAACATGCTTCATAGAAGCATAGAGTACAAACTATTTGCTTTAGAAATAATTATTTCAGGGCAAAATTTGTTGCGTTGATTAATCGCACATTTCAACTGTACAGTTACAATAAATTATACTTATAATCCTTATTATAATTATATTTAAAGAGGATAATTGATCTGGCTATAGCCAGTCTAACATTTAGTCTTCTTACATAATAATGTAAACATTTATCCTAGTAAGTATGTAAAGTAAACAGTGAAGTGAAACATATAAATTAAGTAACGTATTATAAACAAATTAATCCTAAGTGGCATAAACAGAATGTTACTACTCCCGCACGATAATTTAAGCGACTAGGCGTTTAACTCAAATATGACAGAAGTTAAGTGCATACTGTAATGTTAGCCTATGCAAAAATATTTTCTGATTTGAAATGTTTTAAAATGAAGAAAAATCATAATTATCAAACATGTTATCGTTTGAGTTATCGTGTGGGATTGATAGTATAATGTTGATAATCTGCACAATATCAAAACAAGTGCTTAAGAAAAGTATGGTAAAGCGTTGGATTACATTTTACAGTTTATCACTTACTCTTTTTTGTAGAAAGTTGACAATTCATTCCATCCTGGTTTTGGTATTATTGCGACAGTATATCCGTACTGTGAATTCTTCTCTCCCCGAGATATTCCAACTTTCTCCACCTCAATATTATATGACAGAGTCAGTCTCAGTTGCGATGAAATGAACATCAAAAAAGCAAATGTAAACAAAACGTATTTATTTTCATGCGGGTAAGCCATTTTACATTTACCTGAATTAAAATCTGTATATTTTTTCAGTTCAGATGAGAATTTTTTTTTTCATTTTGTATTTCCAAAATAGTACTAGCAAACAATTTATTCTCTAATTTCCGATATGTTAGTTAGGAAAGAACATTTATTCCTACTCTAACACGCTTTCAATAGCCTGATCGTTGTTTAATTAAGAAATGTCACCAGTTCATAACAAAGATATGTACATTGCAAATATATGTCTATTTATAATACATGTTTAGTGACATTCAACAATAATATATATTCCGGTTTCTCTTGCTAAGCATCCTATATGGTGACTCCTACTTCCGCACTTGCATATCTTTAAACAAGTTGCGTTATTTAGTATCTAACAGCCACCAGGATATCTTTGCAAAACCAGGATTTTGGAAAACTTCACTACCATTTCTAAGTGACTTAGAAACTTCTGTTTTAGTTTGGATGGTAGTTTAGGAGCCAAGGAGCAATAAATGATATAGTTTTGCATTATTATTAATTTTCTTATGCACAAAAAAGATGATTAAAAAATTTTTTTTACCAATTTCCAATCGGATATATGGCGTCCGATTGGAATTTTTATAAAATCCATTCGGACATTTTTCCAATATTTTGGCGGGCTGGATTTTTTTCCGGGCGGAAAACAATATTTTTCTTTATAAAAAACAAAATTAAAGGCATATTTGTGTTCTTTTTGTGTTTTACTGTCTTTTTGTCCGGGTTTGAGATCCATACTATGGTAAATAAAAAAAAATCCCATTTAAAAAGCTGGAAAAATGTCCGATTGGACATTTTCAGAAAAAAGTCAGATTTATTGTACTAAACACTTATAAACAGGTTCAATGAACACCCTTAAACATAAATAGTGAATAACGATGTTTTTAGTCAGTTTAAAATGGTTTTAAAAAAATCTAAATCCAATTGGATTTTTTTCCAATTTTACGAGTTGGAATTTTTTCCAGCTTTTAAAGTTGGACATTTTCCAGCTTTTAAAGTTGGAAATTTTTCCAGCTTTAAAAGTTGGATTATTTTCAGCTTTAAAGATTGGAAAATATCCAGCTTAAAAAAATGGGACTTTTTCCAATTTTGAATAACTGGTCATTGTAAAGCTAAAATACTAGTACTTCTTTTCTAAGCATTTTTGAACCGCATTTATATAAATTTATTGATGTGCGAGCCATAAAATACGGTCTGTTACTTGATACCTATCTATAAATTATTATGAGTTCCAATGAAATCTGATACGTCAATATTTTTCTAATATAATGTTAACGTCCAAATAAATATCACATAGGGCCTGCGACGTCATTTGTGACATCAGTTTCATGTATGCCACTGCGTTTAAAAGTTTCTATAAACAGGAATTTGTACCATTCATATAGAGATAATATACTTTTGTGAATGTAACAAAATATCTGTATTGCATCTAGAAATGGGCACTCCATATTTCTCGGAATAATAATTTCCAGCGTATTTTCTCAATTCTTATACAAATCTAATTACCAATAATTATTCCAAGATAGAGAATAAATATAACTTTCTTCCGTTTTATGCTATAGCGCAACAATTGTTTATCATGATACCGTATAAAGAAATACATTTTGTTGTTGCGCTTCAACATGTGACATTTTACGCCTGCCGAACGGATTCTGTTGTTTCTATGTTAAACAAAGAAAGAGTGAAACATCAGTTTCAGGACTCTAAATTTTGAGATAATAATGGTCCAAAATACAATCCTTGTGCGACCTGTACCTTATTATCTGCAAATGACTGGCCTAGAACATATGTATATTTATAAAGCGTGCGACCATATTTGTAACCATGCACTTTTTCCTAAAATTTGAGCTAAATATGGATAGATGGATGGATGGATGACCATTTCCATTTTATCTGAGTTCTGGTATCTCAGGTAAGATTTTAGACCCGGCCATCTACATGGAGCTTCAAGCATTAGTTTATTTTACACAGTAATTACTCGTACGCAGGAGTCCTTCATTATATAATTAGTATTAATATTCATTTGAATATAAATGCCTTTACTGTACATCTACCTGTTGTAGTAGAAAATATCGTACTAGACCATAATACGAACAGGCCGCTGCCACTTAACTTAGCGCAGGTTTTAATTCACACAAAGCGATAACACGTATATTCGTCAAATCCTGACATAGTATTTACAGAAATATGAGGAAAGGGCCTTAATGTCAATTATTTTATAGAATACTACTTACCTTAAATATTTCTTTAAGAAATTCATCGATTTGTAATTGAATGACAAGTCATGGACATAACTGAATTGTTTGTTTATATTTTTTATTCCATGTGGCGCATTTAATTTATCTAGTAGAAATATTAATAAGATGTCAGTATCTACTCGGAAAGCAGGAGTGAAAAGGCTTTACGCGGTTACGGTTGTATTAATAAAACCCGGCCCGGCCCAATCCACGGAAATAGCCGATTTCGATTGTACGGAAGCCACCAGAAACTTACGGAAGGAAGGCTAATATAATTATGAATGATATCGTGTCGATATCAAGTTACATTCTGCAACATATATATTTAGAAGTTAAAGTCATTTGTTTTTGTTTTTTAATGTTCATAGCTTTATATTCACGTTCTCTTGTAAACCAATAGCCAAAGTTTCCAATTTAACTGGCATTTATTAAGATCAACGACTTTCACCTGCTCAAAAATTGTAGGACAGGTCTTATTTATGTTTTCCTTCTTTTTACTTATAAGCGTGTTGCTTTGCAACTTTTATCAATAATACATGTATTTTTATGAGGAAAACAACTTCTATACATCCTTGCAGTGTTTGCAAATGCACACTTTAGTATTATGCTTCTATTTTTCTTTTTATCATTTTGTTTTCTCTTTAAGATTCAATACGTTATTCAGTGTTTTCACTACATCTTGATGTGACACTGAACATATCTTCCAGGATATAAACTTTCCAGAAAATGCTTCTTCGTAGTGGTTCGCCTAACATGTGCACACTGCGGTGACCTCTAGACCGGATGTTTATTAGGGAAGGTCACGCAAGTTTTTTTTTTCCTGTAACGTTGAAAAAAGCATAAAACATGTGGATAATCTCAGCAATATATTATATTGAGACAATTTGACTGATGCATGTTGGAAGATAAATTATCGCTTGTTCAATATACTAGGTACCCATTCACCGAACTGCGCGTTGAAGTTGAGAAATGTACTATTGAAACGGGTTTGTATATTTTCCCGTTCATGACCACGGTTCTTATAGAATACCTAGGGATAATTTTTAACATGTACAAAGGCATTTTCTTTCTGTTCTGGTGCCAGCGGACTAGTATATTTGGCAAGACGAACGGTTAATGTTGTGCAATAACTTTCCATTGTACTGTTAGAGTAGTAGATTTTATACCGGTTTATCAATACAAAAACACAAGTCTCCTTTATCTTATTTTTTTCCTGTTAATTTTCATTTTCTTATTTAAAATTTAATAATTATATTTAACAAAGATCCAAGACTTACATAAATAACAGATACAGTTTTTCAAATAAATAATTCAGATACATCATTGATTAATTACCTCCCTTTATTATTTTTAATAAGAGTTTTCTTGTAGAAACCTATAACCTTATTTAAGTAGCGTATAAAGTATGTAACCCAAATTTGGCGGGTATACGTCGATTGTATTGTTTACGTAAACGTCGCTTCCGTGATTCCATATAACTTATCATGCATTTGTTAGCCAGAATAATTGCAAAATGTATAATCTTAGAATTGTGCATGTGACTTGATAAAGGCCCTGGGCCGAAGAATTGTCACAATTAGTGATAATAAAAGTTAAAAATACATACTTTCTAAGGATATATATTAAATATGTACTTCAGTAGTGGTATATAACTTACTTATATAAGTCCTAATAAAGTTAACACAATAAAAGGATTAAAAGTACGACGGCACGATGGTGAAGCGCGACAGTATGATGGTGATAACACGACAGTACGATGGCGAAGCGCGACAGTACGATGATAGTTTTTAGGTAAATAATGTGAACACATTACCAAGAGAACACATTCTTTCTAGTTTCAACTTTTATCTCTCCATCAGAAATCAAGACTGTCTAACATTTTATCTTATAAGACTATCTTGTCAAGTCTTGATATTCGGCAGTGCCCTCTACACCGCCCGCGCCCGTTCCAGCAAACAGGATAGTAGAAACTACGGTGTTCCGTTTGGACAATCGTGACTTTTTATTTTATACTAAACCGCAATGCACGATGGTATGATGTCGAACACGCGATGGTGCGATGACACGATGATGAAACAATGATGGTATGATGGTGAAAACGCAAAGGTACGATGATTAAATCGCGAAGGTACGATGGTGAAATGTCGATGTAATATCGTGTTTTCATCATCGTACCATCGTGTTTTCACCATCGCACCGTCGTGCCATTGCGTTTTCATCATCGTACCATCGTGCCATCGCGTTTTCACCATCGTTCCATAGCGTTATCATCATCGTACAATCGTGGTTTCACCATCGTACCAACGCGTTTTCACCATCGTACCATCGCGTTTTCACTATCGTGCCATCGCGTTATTATCATCGTACCATCGTGGTTTCACCATCGTACCATTGCGTTTTCACCATCGTACCATCGCCTTCCGGTTAGAAATGCGTAGTCCCGTACACTTGTATTTTTGTCAATAATAGATGAATGTATCTCAATTTATTTTGTGAGAAGAAATTTACCATTTAGATTCTGCTGTTTTGCAAATTATTTGACAGAATGTTCAGTGCTCAGTTCATTTAAACTGTAAAAGGTCACGTTCTTTGTATTTTATGTATGCATGAAATTAATTAAAAAGCTTGGCGTAATAGTCACATGGTATTATTTAAATTCAGCTTATTCTTGTTAGGATGTAGAAGGTACATTGTGCAATGTGAAAATAAGATTGTATCAAGCCTGTATTTTACTGACACATATACTGTACCACTGCACATGACCACCGAAAGGCGATGGTACGATGGTGAAAGTGCGATGGTACGATGTTGATAACGCGATGGTACGATGGTGAAAATGCGTTGTACGATGGTGAAAACGCGATGACACGATTGTGAAAACGCGATGGTACGATTATTAAAACGCGATGGTACGATGATACGATGGTGAAAACGCGATGGTACGATGATGAAAACGCGATATTACATCGACATTTCACCATCGTACTATCACACCATCGCGATTTCATCGTCGTGTCATCGCGTTTTCACCATCGTACCATCGTTGTTTGTTATCATTGTGCCATCGCGCCATCGCGTTTTGGTCATCGTACCATCGTGCATCGCGGTTTATTTTTAAATAAAATGTCACGATTGTCCAAACGGATCACCGTAAGAAACGGACAACTTCTTTTAGTTCTTGAAATTCGTCAATGTACAAACTTAAATTTAATGCAGGCTGGACATTATCAAATGTCGTTTATGTCATAACTTGAAAAAATGGTGTCATGTAAATTAAATATATCTACCTGCCAAATATGAGAACAGGTTTGAAATCTAAACGTGTAAACAGTCATACGTTTCAGCGATCCTTCCTATGATAGTGTTGTGGCTACGCATTTGAAAAGAACTAATCGCAGTATTGGCAATTCAGTCTTTAATCAACTGTGTGTTGTTTCTAATGTAATTGAAAAACTATGACACGAAATCTTCTAGAATTTCATCCGTTAAATATCGTGCATTTTACTAGCGATGGAACCATTAATGGTATTGTAATAGTAATATATACCAACCTGTTTACAAAATTTCTGTAGCTTTAATGTCATGATTGTATATTATCATTTCCTACCTATATTCTAACTTTAAATTATATTTGATAATTTGCGATCAAATATAATTTATATAAGCTCTAACATTTCTTATTTGAATAATTTATTGCTATTATATTAGCTCCCTTCATTGTTGTTTCAAAGTTTTTTCAACGATTGGGCCTCCGTGGCCGAGTGGTTAAGGTCGCTGGCTTCAAATCACTTGCTCCTCATCGATGTGGGTTCGAGCCTCACTCGGGGTGTTGAATTCTTCATGTGAGGAAGCCATCCAGCTGGCTTACGGAAGGTCGGTGGTTCTACCCAGGTGTCCGCTCGTGATGAAATAATGCACGGAGGGGCACCAGGGGTCTTCCTCCACCATTAAAGGTGGAAAGTCGGTATATGACCTATCATGTGTCGGTGTGACGATAAATCCAACAAAAAAAATTCGATCATAGCCTATTATCATTTTTTTCTATTATATTATGACCTTCATACAAATTACACATTTAAAATCTTGAATATGTTCGATTTTACCACTGACAGCTAGAAATTAGCAATCTTTAGACTACGTACGGATATGCAGCTCGTAAATAAAATACACCGAAAACATTGAAAATGTGATATATTTCTTTTGCAATAAATTTGTCATTTTTTTATCAAATTCTAATCAAAGTACCCATTTCCAACCGTGCATTCTTGGATTCATATATTTTTATCAGAGAAACGAATTAACGACAAAAAGCATGATCGCCGAGGCATGTAGCGTGTAGATGTACATTAGACTGGCTCCCGTCTCTATGTTTGTTATTATTATCATTTATCTGTTTGCTTCATTAAGAGGGAAAGTAACTCCAGCAGGTTGTTCATACATTGACAATTTTTATTGCCCTTGGCTCCAAACATGGTTCAGCCATCAAATAAAATTGTGCTATTTTAAAGGCTTAAATTTTTTTTATAAAATGTTTCCAGTATTTATATAAAAAATAACCATGCAGCCAGGGGCCAGGCTATGTGTACTTGTACGAAGGGCGGTATTCTGGACAGTTTTAAATATTACTATGTTAATGGCGGCGTCGGTGCATTTCGGGACTAGATTCAGAGCATCCACTTTTATAGTTTACTCGTCAACACTATTTTCCATCGTTAGTCTGGTCTGGATACGTTCGACGAAATGATTGCGTTTATTTATATAAAAAGATTTGCATTTTTCTTATCTTCGTAACAAGAGAAAACACGTCAGACTTACTGGAAATATCAGATATAACAAAGTATGCAGAAAGAATTCCCGTCGGATTGGCAGCGCCTTATTTCATGTAAGTTGAAAACAACAAAATTGGTGAAATTAGTAAAACACAAAATAAATAGATTTTATTTTTTTAATTTTTTTTTATTTTATTTGTATTTTAAATGTAAGATCAAAACATTTTTATCCGTGTGAACAGCATATCAAACTAATATTTTCGCAAGGAAATACGGACGAAACCATCCCACACCACAAACACACACACCTCCCACCCCCACCCCACCCCACCCCACTTCCTCAAACACTTCCATCTCCTCCGCCTGCCGCCCCTCGCAATTTGATCGCCTTTAATTGTTTTATTGTATCTAAATTTTCATTTTATTCCGTTTAAAAATCTATGTTGATCATATCATTTTTTTTTTTGTTTACAATAATCTTTTTCAGATATTTTGTTGAACAGAATCAAAGCGGGGATTTTGCACGTCTTGATAAAATTGAACATGGGATGGGATTTTGTCCGAAGGGGTTGGAAACAGTCATTCTTTCGCGAATGGCAAGTGAACAAACTCGATGAATGTAATTTTGAACATTGAAGGTTATTTACTTTCTCTATAGACTGTAAATCCGATGATTTTTTTTAAATACGAAAATATGCTGATCACAACGATTTTGTTAATGATTATCTTGTTTTTTTTTTGTTGTTGTTGTTTTTTTTACCGTATGTATAGCTAAATGCACCAAAATTAAAAAAAAAAAAAAAATGAAAGTTCAAAATACGTTTAGATACATTTCTGCATATTCAGAAACCGATTTGCGAAAATATTGAAAATTGTTAGATTACTGGATCCATTAAAATGCAAACATAAATGTTGATTTAAATAGACTGAAACTATAACTGAAACTGAAGACTGTCTTCTTTCCCAGCAGGTGGTAAGATAAGATAGATCTTCGTAGAACACCGACAATCTGTCACCGGAAATTCTACGTGGCTGGAGGCAGTAAAATTCCTTTTTAGTTATTCCTAGGGCATGTTATGCCGAGAGTATAGAGGGCAATAAGTTATTCTTGTCTAACCGTTTCATGTTATGATGCATGATTTCGAATCCTTTGACACTTTTGTAAAACCAAGTACATATGAGCCGCGCCATGAGAAAACCAACATAGTGGCTTTGCGACCAGCATGCTGTTCGCTAACAGTTTCTCCAATTCCAATAGGCTTTAAAAGCGAACAGCATGGAGCCTGACCAGACTGCGCGGATATGCAGGCTGGTCTGGATCCATGCTGGTCGCAAAGCCACTATGTTGGTTTTCTCATGGCACGGCTCATATATCAGTGAAAAGTTGTTTTAGTAATAGCGAGGATAAACGTTTTGGAATTTGTTACAGAAATGTATGGCTTTTCTTAAAAAAATCATATAAACTTTATATAACCTGGTGTTTTATAAGAATATAAATATGTTAAATGTAAACATAAATTAATACATTACTTACTAATAGGTCGCTAGCTAATTAAAGAAGAAAGAGAAATAAATCTCACTCGATCTTTAAATTGCCTATGTATAGTAATTGGGAAAATAATTATGAGTTTGTTAAAGTGTCATGTATTGTTAAAGTGTCATGTATTAAACGCGTTAATTGATATTGTCCATAATAATTTGTTCTCTAATATTTTAACCTTTAGCCTTCTGGACGTAAGTGATTCTACCTTTGCGACCAGTGCAGATCAAGATCTGCCTGCACATCCATGCAGTTTGTTCATGATCTGCACTGTTAACCTTTCAGTCAGTATCTTTTTATTAAGCACTAGGTTACATCATTTTATGACTTTACGATTTTGTTGCTAAATGGTCAATTTAATTAATTATTAATCAGGGTGTCAAATATATGTTCTAATCTACTGGTATTAAAGTTTGGCTGATAAAAAAGAAAAATAACGGACGAGGGCTTTGAAATAAGAAATTCTTCATGTTCAAAATTTAATCTTAATATATCAAACTTCTTTCATCTTATACATGGGTTTTAAATATGTAATGACAACTTTTAAAATGAATCACAGGGCAGTAGTTTTGACAACTAACTTGACCATTTAGTAAGTGTATAGTATTTCATAAATTCTAATAAATACATTACGCTAAAAAGCCCATGAGACGTATATATGCAAAACTTATAGCGGACAATAAGCAACACTACGCCTATAATGTGCATGAATACATTAATTTGTAAAAAAGTAACCATAGTAGCTTTTGTAAACTTCATGGTGATATCAAACAAAAACACAACAAATGCAAAGTCCACGATACTTTAAAAGCATTCCTTCAAATTCCGAAGTTTCTATACATCCCTGCGAACCGGTTAATGGTACCTGCCACATGGTTTGCATTTGTGCTTCTCAATGTACACTGAAACCGACACACACGCACACACGCACGCACGCACGCACGCACACACAAAAAAACAACAACAAAAACGATCCGTCTTATTGTGAAACCAGGCGACATTAAATAAGCTTACACGCATGCACGCATGCAAATCTGTCACTAGATTCTGCAACATGTCCGCGTGCCTTGACATTTATGTTGTTTCTTTTAAATTAGTGTTGATATCTCGGTGATGTGACAAACGATAAATCACAGTGTAGCAGTGTAGATCACCAGATATGCGTTTTATTGTTTATGACAGAGTTCCGCTCAAGCCGGTGCTAAGAAGTGATGCACATTTCATTACCTCTCATAAGCACTCAATCAAACCGAGTCTGCTATTATTCTTCTTGGTTGCAATCTTTGCTTCCAAAGGATCTTTTTACAGATTTTATTATTAATAAGCAATTGCGTACATTTCTTTATTTGGAAAAAGGTCCTCAGACGCCAGTGATTTCAAATAACTTACATGTCACCACCTCGCTTTGCGCAAATTTTAGATGGAAAACTACTATGAGAAACATGACCGTGACATCGATGGTTTCGAACCCATAAGCTCCTGGTTGAGCGCGGGACACCTTAACCACTAGATCACAGCTCCCCTCTATTGAATTTCTAATGTTAGAACCGTAAAAAGTGTTAGTATTGAAGAAAAATTATAAAGATGCGTTTCGTGTGTAACAGAGTGAAAAATTGCAACAGTGCGGACTAATGTCTATATTAAAATACGCCGATGCGTTGAATATATGGAAACCGCAACGAATAGATACTCAATTCTAGATGTAGTGTTAAAGTATAATTTAGACATCATTTACATGAGTTAATAAGATAAAGCATTCTAGTACCAAAAAAAAAAAAACAGATAAAAACGGAGAATAACATTTTTAACACCTTGCTTACTTTAAACAATCGTGTTCAAATGACAAGTTGAGATATGATCAATATAATTATTTTAATGGAGTGAAGTCACGGAAAATTTGGTTACTATAAATTAGATTATGGGGATTGGGATATTTTGTCCACCCTGGTCAGATTGAACCTTGTCCTAGGGTAGTGTTTGTCCATATATCATCAAATTCTGCATTCTGTGTACAATGTTATATTTTGAAATCTAACCTTTTCTTTTGGAGCTATCCCGCGTAGAATTGTTTAGTACAACGTTTTTATAACTTAATACACATCAGTTTCAAATCAGGATACATGAGTTTCTTTTGTTTATAAATCACTGATGTGCAGTCATCACTTAATCCATCAGTACATTTTAGATGTTCGTGTCACATCTGACATTATACAAAGTCATCAATTGATTTTGCGCCGTGGATAAATCTATTATTACACTAAATGTAAACTACAGTTTCGAGCGGTTTCATTTTCTTTTGAGTGGCGGATAGTTTCTTGTAAGCGGGTATATATATAAAAGATAAATACCCATACCTCAAATAATTGTAGAATGTTCCAAACACAAGACATATTAATGAAATAACTTTTATAAATTCAATCTAAACATTGTCTAAACAGATAAGTAATTTGTGTATTTTCACCACCGACGGTTTCGTCGGAGGACCGTCTCAAAATATATCATTTTTCGGGAAAAATGCATACTTCATATATCAAGTGGTCCTTGTCGTTCATATTTTCATAACTTGATGTCCGATTTTGATAAGTGATACCTTGTTGCAAATGGCAAGCAAATAGAGAAAACAGGCCACGTCAGGTTCGAACCCGGTCGGCTAGGGGTCAAGGTCATAGATCAAAGTTCAGTAATACTCTCAATATATGAACTGTTCAGAGCAGTTCAGACAGTCCTGAAAACACAAGCACTACCTTCACTGAGTCCAATCACACCATTGGAGCAATTCTCATGGCTCACCGGGTCGGGTCAGCTTAGTTTTGGCCAGCACCCTACTGCATATAACAAGTTCGGTCATTTTCTGATACCGTTCATAACCTCTGATGGCACTATATGGACTTGTAAGTAGCTTAAATGTAAAGCTAAGACATCTACAAACATATTCATATATGGTATAGGTAGGTACCTGGGGTGTCATATATGGGATATGTAGGTACCTGGGGTTAAGAGACTCGAACAAGGGTCAAAATCTTACATAGTGTCATTATCAGCTGAAATTAGGCATAAATTATAATACCGAATCCTCCATTTATTACCTTCCCTGACACCTTTGGTTCACCCAGCTTTATGAACACGATCTTAATCTGTAGCCAAGACCCGTACCTTATCGGCCATGTATAAAAGCGGTACAAGTTTAGGTCAAAATGGACCCAACTGGGTCGAAAACCTTCCAGACATGGTCAGAAAGGCCGTTTGGAACCCTACCTTGTGGCCATTTATGACTTGTCCTGACCTCAAGGGCTACTCCTAGATACTTGGTAATCAATCAATAGCCAGGACTCCCACCTTCACGGCAATGTATGATATAGGTATATTACTTTGGAATAGGGGCTCGAACCCTGTCGAAAACCAATTAGATATGGTCAAAATAGGAACTTAGAAGACCAAATGGTGATCTGACATGTCCCGCCCTGACCCCCACGGGCATCCAAGGTACTTGAACGTGATCTCAATCGATAGCTAGGACCAATTTCTACACGACCATGCATAATATGGGTATATATGTATATACATGTGGGGAAGTTGGCAGTTATTTGCGGAGAACAGATTTGTAAAAAAAAAAAAAAAGATTGATAGATATTTAATAGATTTCCTAAAGTTTTTCAGTCCCTCTTTACTCTTTTAGATTGTTTATAATATTTCGTAAAAGTTAAAGGGAGGTAATTATATTTACATTATCTGTAAAAATTTTATTTTAGAATTGATTTTATAATTTTATAATAGTAAATTGCTTTAAAATAAAGCAACCTCCTCAAAATGGTGTAAAGATTTTAATATATTATTTTATTTTATAACCTTATAGATTGTACAATTTAGCCGAAATATATAGCGGAAAACTGTAACAGGTTGAAATCAATTTGCCGTATGTGTCATGGTGCAAAAAATCCATGATTCTGGTCATCACCATTGTACTGATGACTTGTATTGTTACTAGTCAACGCTGATTTGACGCGTTACAGTTTGTTCAACGCTATGGTAACGCAAAGTCATATCCGTATTATCATTATTGAGTAAGCAATGAACATGGTCGAAATGTGATGTGATCATCTCAGAACATTTATACTTGATAAAGGCGAATAAAGCCGACACATTGTATAAAACAGAGCTGTTGTGTTATTATTACTTGAACTCTAATGTATTCTAGTATTTAGTGCCATTTACCAGAGTAGTGAAGGCAAATGTTAGCTTCCATCGATGCTTGGCTATTTCGAAGAATTTTGAGTGATTTAATTTGCGTCCAAGCTTACGCCTGAAATGTCGTGTAATTTAAATTGGTATTAAATTTTCCTGATACAGGATAGTTCCTGTATACGTTCGTTATGCATTGACACTAACTATATCATGTTTAAATTCAAACTATCATGCTATATATGCTAAATATGCACAGTTTGGAGACCATGAAGGTAGGTAAAGATAAATAAAACAATATATACTTCGTACCTATTGCAGTCCGGAGACTGAGGGTAATATGAAAAATCTGCTGTAGGAGGGCAGAGTTTAAGGGTGCACTTATACTTCCTTTCTATTTAGCTAGCATTTATAGCAACACGATAGTGTTCACCTTAAATTGTCTGCAACCACCTCTTGGATCTCTGTCGTTTATGGCTTCATTCGTCGTGACAGTGACCCACTTATTTGGACTTCTTATTTGATATTTTACGGAAACTGCGTACAGGTAAATTTTCTTCACTACAGACTTCCAAAATTATCTTCAACTGTATGCCTGGCGATATACCGGGGGTCTAATGCTATACTGCCCCTGAAAGGGCGGATGGACCCTAATTAAACCGAAACACTGACTGACCGTCCGCTTTAGGTGTGATAGGTCACATCAGGGATAAATGTATCAACATGTTGCAAATATTAGAGATATATGGATATTTGACTATGGCTCCAGGAGAGGTCTGTATTCATATTTGATTCATATTAATTTATTATACCGAACACTAATAAAGAATTAATATTTACAGAAAAATCAAAATAATTAGTTTAAAGATTTATGGAATGGACAATTAACACCATATCCAGTAAAGACAGTAAGAGTCTTTTCTATAGAGTACACCAAAATTGTGGCGAATTTTCGTAAGCAATATGATAGGTCACATAATCTAAAACTCCATACATTTTAGCTTGTTGTGACAAAGCAGAAACCGACATCAGTAACATTCAAGAAAAAAAAATAACTTCTTACTTTCTAAACGAAACGTATGCGTGATATCTCATTTTCTTAATTAATTAATATTTTCTATCCGATCATCATACATTCGATGACAACTTGAAAAATAAAAGTTCTCAAATGATGTTTATTTGTTATTTCTATTTTATTTTACTTCTTTAATTTCTTTTTTTTTTTGCAGGGTGAGCATATCATTAAAAAGAAAATAAAACGACAGGGTTCAAACATGCACAATTTAAATTTATATTATATGTATATAAGCGCCTCGTCACAATTGATCATTGCAATCTTTCATCAATGCGAAAGTATCTTATCATCTAATTAGTATCACACGCGCAGAAATCTAAAATAGCACTGTTGCGCATGTGTTATGAAATTATAGATCATAAGCCTATCACATGCGTTATTTTCTGTTCTGCGCATGTGATATAATCCTAAATTGTTTAGCACATAAGCAACAACGCTTTATTTGTTTGTCTGCATACGTGATATTATTTTTCATATCTTCTATTAAGAGATTGATACTTTCGCATCCGATTCGATTAAATGACTGAAACTATCAATTTTGACGTGGTGCTTACTTACATTGTATATTATAGTATAAAATTACTTTTTCTTGTGTTCATGCATGTGTGAACCCTGTAGATATTTCTTCTTTTAAAATAATAATTTGCCGTCCGTGCCAAAGTTTAGAAAACGAGTAACATTTATTGAATCGAAACTTTAATCATCGAATAGAAAATGATCTAACTAAGAAAAGAATGCTCAAACGTATATGATTCGTTTAGACATAAGAAGTTTCAAATGATACTGCTGTTAGATTTAGCCTACACGAGCATAAATATAGGGGTCAACGGTATGTGAAAGGTCTTAGCTTAACCTGTCATATTGCTTTGAAAAACCCCTCGTCTGGTATTTTCACAAATATATTTTTATTAGTTTTTTGCCGTAATATTTAATTTTTAAACTGATTTTCCTTCCATACGCCGACTCCAGGCTCAACGTTTTCCGGATAAATTACGTGACGCAATTACTTCAGGTCAATCAGACTTGATGGTATTTCACCATATGATCTGCTCTATGCAAAGGCATTTAATACATCCGTATTTGGATGTTTATGTTTTTATTTGTATAATGTTTATACGAGCATTTGCGTCTTTTGCAAATTGTGCCCTTAGTTACCAATACATACATAAGGGATACACCTGGTGGGGATAACTTTAATTTACTACTGCTCTTTAAATTTTGAAACTGCCGGGCATAGAGAGCAAGAATTTGCGTGCATTTTTTTTGCAATTGGCCGTTTAAAGTCGAGGCCTTATGGTCCTGTTTGCTTTGTCAATGTTGTCTATTACTATTATTTTGTACATGTTGTTTTCGGTTTTTATGTATATATGACTATCGTTTACACATACATACATGTAGGTTATGATTAAGGGGAGCGTATTGTAGGATTATGCCTGTTTTATTGTATCATTGACATTTCCTTTTTTATATTACTTGTCTACAGACTAAGTTTCATGTAACTCTATGAATCTGCCATGCAGCAAGTGATATTAATAATTTGCACAACAAGATAATGTATTGCCGGTAAGTCCAAGGCCCGTTGCTCAAAGGACAGCGTTAAACTGTCCAGTCCATAACTTTCCACACATCAATGGATTTTAATATAATTTGTAACGTATGTTCTTAGTATTAAACAAGTACTGGTGTCGCGTGCAAGATCAAGGCCAAAACAATTCAAAATGATAAGATCGCATATTGCCAGCGAAATGGCATCAGCGGAGTCATCGGTAACTGTTACATTTTCTTATAACATTTTAAAGACAATGTAACACGACTAAGTTTGCATAGCACCGATTATAGCTATTTATTTAATTTGTTAGGTTTAACGTCGCACCGACGCAATTATAGGTCATTTGGCGCCTTTCCAGCTTTGATGGTGGAGGAAGACCCCAGGTGCCCCATCGTGCATTATTTCATCACGAGCGGGCACCTAGGTAGAACAACCGACATTTCGTAAGACAGATGGATGGCTTTCTCACATGAAGAATTCAATGCCCCGTGTGAGGCTCGAACCCATATCGATGAGGGGTGATTTGAGGTCAGCGATCTTAACCACTCGGCCACGGAGGTCCTCTAATTATATTTTTCATTGAATATGAAACTGAGCGAAAATAATAACCATTTTTACTATTTTTTCAATGACAGTTAAAGCACCGGAGCACTCCAAAAGAAGATACATAATACTTTTTTAACAAGGAATATTTCAACAAAACACAAAGATTATTCCTTTACTGGCAAGATTTTTTTAATTCCAAAGACGTCTAACTTTGACAGGAATAACATTCTTACATTGTTTCAATGTAAGCTAATACCAATGCTTCAAAGTACGGAATCCGATCATCATTATGATTCATAACATGAAGTAGGAATTCAATGTATTGATGTTATGTACCTACATTTAATGACAGATGCCAATGAATAGCAACATTGTAACAAATGGGCCTTCGTGGTAGCCGAGTGTTATTGCCTGCCCCTTCCTTACTAATGTAGGTTCAAAACCTTGCTTGGGGTCAACAATTCTTCACATGAGAAAGCCATCTAGCTTGCTTACGAAAGATTAGTGGTTTTACGCGGTAGCATCACATGCCCAAACTAATGCCTAGAGGGGCAATTGTGATCTTCCTCCGCCATCAAGACCTAAAAATTCGCCATATGACCCAACAAAAAAGATAAAAAAAAAAACAACGTAAAAGATACTTCGTACCTGAAAATTAATTTAAATATCATCAGTATTTAACATGAAGGTAAATGTCAAAGTAGCGATTGGTTGAGAATAGTAGCTCAAATTCAGGTTAAGAGTTTCTTTAGAACTCAGAAACAGTTTCTTTCAAACTGAGAAAAGTAACTCATATGTTAGTAAATGTAAACAAAATACAGCGTTTACTAAAATATATGCGTCGTTCGTGTAATCTTTGTAAAATGCCGAAATTTGAAATATAAAGAAGGATCTTTGCCGGTGTAAAATCGGCATTTAAAATATATGAAAGTAATGGACGACTTCTCATGTGCATGAATACAATTTTTTATAATTTTCTGTTTCTGTGAAGCAGTGAGCTAGAACTGGCCGATTGTTTTCTTTTCTTTATTTATTTGTATATATCACGGCGAGAGACCAAAACGTTGTATTCGATCGAACAGAGTATTAAAATACCTTATAAGAAGTAGTTAATTCTTAAGTCTTACATTTGATATTGAATGCCATCACAGAGACTATGGTAATGGAATCAAATAACTCAGTTTGAAAGAAAAGGCAAATATCAATCTCCACATTTAGCCACATACTAAATAGGATTATACTCGTGGATATTCGACTGTGATATGAAAGTAAAACCTTTATCTAATGAGGACACAGATAAGTGCTGGCATTCATCAAGAAATACGGAATCGCTTACAAAGAGAAATCTAGGCTTGCTTACATCAAGCAATATTCACTCGCTTACATACAGAAGTATTGGCCTGGATACATCAGGAAATACGGACTCGCTTGTATAGAGCAATCTAGGCTTGAATACACAAAAAAATTTGGGCTTCCTTACATCAAGAAATCCTGAATTGCATACATAAAGAAAAGAAATCTGGGCTGTTTGCTAGCATCAAGAAATCCAGGCCTGTATACATAAAGAATTCTATGCTGGCTTACATCAAGAAATAATGACTCGCTTACATAGAGAAATCTGGGATTGCCTACATCAAAAATACGGACTCGCTTACATGGAGAAATACATCAAGCAATACGGACTAGCTTACATAGAGTAATCTAGGCTTAACTATATCAAGCAATATGGGACCCGCTTTCTTAGAGAAATCTGGGCTTGCCTACATCAAGCAAAACGGACTCGCTTACATAGAGAACTACATCAAACAAAACGGACTCGCTTACATAGAGAAATCTAGGCTTGCTTACATCAAGAAGAGAAATCCAGGCTTGCATACATACATAAATCTGTGCTTGCTTACATTAAGAAATCCAGGCTTGCCAATCGCTTACATAGAGAAATCTTGGCTTGCCTACATCAGACAATACGGACTCGGTGACATAGAGATCTACATCAATAAATATGGAACCCGCCCGCTTAGCGCAGTAGGTAGAGCGTTGGTCTACGGATCGCGGGGTCGTGAGTTCGATCCTCGGGCGGGGCGTTTGTTCTCCGTGACTATTTGATAAACGACATTGTGTCTGAAATCATTAGTCGTCTACCTCTGATTCAAGTGGGGAAGTTGGCACTTACTTGCGGAGAACAGGTTTGTACTGGTACAGAATCAAGGAACACTGGTTAGGTTAACTGCCCGCCGTTACATGACTGAAATACAGTTGAAAAACGGCGTTAAACCCAAAACAAACAAACAAACAATAAATATGGACTAGCTTACATAGAGAAAGCTGGGCTTGCCTACATCAAGAAATCCAGGCTTGCATACATGATAAAACTTGGGCTTGCATACATCAAGCAATAGGGACTCGCTTACATAGAGAAATCTGGGCTTGCCTACATCAAAAGATAAGGACTCGCTTACATAGAGAACTACTTCAAGAAATACGGATTCGCTTACATAGAGAAATCTGGGCTTGCCTACATCAAGAAATCCAGGCTATCCTACATGAAGAAATCGGGGCTTGCCTACATCAAAAAGTAAGGACTGGTTTACATAGAGAACTACATCAAGAAATACGGACTGGCTTACATAGAGACATCTGGGATTGCCTACATCAAGAAATCCAGGCCTGCGTACATAAAGAAATCTGGGCTTGCCTACATCAAGCAATAGGGACTCGCTTACATAAGGAACTACATCTAGATATACAGACTCGCTTACATAGAGAAAACAGGGCTTGCCTACATCAAGAAATCCAGGCTTGCATACATAGAGATATCAGGGCTTGCCTAAATAAAGCAGTAGGCAATCTCTTACATAGAGAAATCTTGGATTGCCTACATCAGACAATACGGACTCGCTTACATAGAGATCTACATCAATAAATATGGACTCGCTTACATAAAGAAATCTGGGCTTGCCTACATCACGAAATCCAGGCTTGCATACATAAAGAAACATGGGCTTGCATACATCAAACAATAGGGACTCGCATACATAGAAAAATCTGGGGTTGTCTACATCAAATGTTAAGGACTCGTTTACATAGAGAACTACTTCAAGAAATATGGATTCGCTTACATAGAGAAATCTGGGATTGCCTACATCAAGAAATCCAGGTTAGCGTACATAAAGAAATCGGGGCTTGCCAACATCAAAAAATAAGGGCTGGTTTTCATAGAGAACTACATCAAGAAATACGGACAAGCTTACAGAGAGAAATCTTGACTTGTCTACATCAAGCAAAACGGACCCGCTTACAAATAAAACTACATGAAACAAAACGCACTCGCTTACATAGAGAAATCTAGGCTTGCTAATTTCAAGAAATAGAGAAATCCAGGCTTGCATACTTAAAGAAATCTGTGCTTGCTTACATTAAGAAATACAGACTCGTTTACTTAGAGAAATCTGGTCTTACCTACATCAAACCATACGGACTCCGTTGCATTGAGAACTACATCAAGCAATACGGACTCGCTTACAAACAGAACTACATGAAACAAAACGCACTCGCTAACATAGAGAAATCTAGGCTTGCTAACATTAAGAAAAAGAGAAATCCAGGCTTGCATACATAGAGAAATCTGGGCTTGCCTACATCAAGAAATTCAGGCCTGTATACATAAAGAATTCTGGGCTTGCTTACATCAAGAAATACTGACTCCCTTACATAGAGAAATCTGGGATTGCCTTCATAAAAAATACGGACTCGCTTACATGGAGAAATACATCAAGCAATACGGACTAGCTTACATAGAGTAATCTAGGCTTAACTATATCAAGCTTTCTTAGAGAAATCTGGGCTTGCTTACCTCAAGCAATACGGACTCGTTTACATAGAGAACTACATCAAACAAAACGCACTCGCTTACACAGAGAAATCTAGGCTTGCTAACATCACGAAATAGTGAAATCCAGGCTGGCATACATGCATAAATCTGGGCTTGCTTACATTATGAAATACAGTCTCGCTTACTTAGAGAAATTTGGGCTTGCCTTCATCAAACAATAAGGGCTCCCTTGCATAGAGACCTACATCAAGCAATACAGACTCGCTTACATAGAGAAATCTGGGCTTGCCTACATCAAGAAATCCAGGTTTGCATACACAAAGAATCTTGGGCATGCCTACCTCAAGCAATATGGAATCGCTTACATAGGGAAATCTTGGCTTGCCTACATAAAGAAACCTGGGCTTGCATACATCTCAAGCAATAGGGACTCTCTCTTACATAGTGAAATCTGGGCTTGCCTACATCAGAAGATAAGGACTCGCTTACATAGAGAACTACTTCAAGAAATACGGATTCGTTTACATAGAGAAATCTGGGCTTGCCTACATCAATAAATCCAGGCTTGCGTACATAAAGAAATCGGGGCTTGCCTACATAAAAAAGGACTGGTTTACATTGAGAACTATATCAAGAATTACGGACTCCCTTACATAGAGAAATCTGGACGTGTCTACATGAAGAAGTCATCGCTTGCGTACATTAAGAAATCTGGGCTTGCCCACATCAAACAATAAAGACTCACTTACATAGAGAACTACATCAAGAATTACAATCTCGCTTATATTGAAAAATCAGGGCTTGCCTACATAAAGAAATCCAGGCTTGCATACATAAAGACACCTAGGCTTGCCTACATCAAGCAATAAGGACTCGCTTACATAGAGAAATCTGGGCTTGCCTACATCAAACAATAGGGACTCTGTTACATCGAGAAATTTGAGTTTGCCTACATCAAAAAGTAAGGACTGGTTTACATAGAGAACTACATCAAGAAATACGGACTCGCTAACATAGAATCTGGAATTATCTACATCACGAAATCAAGGCTTGCGTACATTAAGGATTCTAGGCTTGCCTACATCAAGCAAAAAGGACTCGCTTACATAGAGAACTACATCAAGTAATACAACCTCTCGTACATGTACATTAGTAGAAATTAGGGCTTGCCTCCATCAAGAAATCCAGGCTTACATATATAAAGTTATCTGGGCTTGCCTACATAAAGCAATATGCAATCGCTTACATAGAGAAATCTTGGCTTGCCTACATCAAAACATTACGGACTCGCTTTCATAGAGATCTACATCAATAAATATGGACTGGCTTACATAGAGAAATCTGGGCTTGCCTACATCAAGAAATCCAAGGCTTGGATACATAAAGAAATCTGGGTTTGCCCACATCAAGCAATAGAGACTCGCTTACATAGTGAAATCAGGACTTGCCTACATCAAAAGATAAGGTCTCGCTTACATAGAGATCTAAATCAAGAAATACGGATTTGCTACATAGAGAAATCTGAGCTAGCCTACATGAAGAAATCCAGGCTTGTGTACATAAAGAAATCGGGGCTTGCCTACATCAGAAAAAAGGACTGGTTTACATACAGAACTACATAAAGAAATACGGACTCGCTTACATAGAGACATCTTGACTTGTCTACATCAAAAATTGAAGTCTTGCATACATTAAGAAATCTGGGCATGCCCACATCAAGCAGTAAGGACTCGCTTACATAGAGAATTACATCAAGCAATCTGGACGTGTCTACATAAAGAAGTCATCGCTTGCGTACATTAGGAAATCTGGGCTTGCCCACATCAAACAATAAAGACTCACTTACATAGAGAACTACATCAAGAATTACAGTCTCGATTACATTGAAAAATCAGGGCTTGCCTACATAAAGAAATTCAGGCTTGCACACATAAAAAAAACCCTAGGCCTGCCTATATCGAGCAATAGGGACTCGCTTACATAGAGAAATCCGGGCTTGTCTACATCAAACAATACGGACCCGCTTACATAGAGATCTTTATTGAAAAATCAGGGCTTGCCTACATAAAGAAATCCAGGCTTGCACACATAAAAAAAACCTAGGCCTGCCTATATCGAGCAATAGGGACTCGCTTAAATAGAGAAATCCGGGCTTGCCTACATCAAGCAATAGGGACTCTCTTACATCGAGTAATTTGAGTTTGTCTACATCAAAAATTAAGGACTGGTTTACATAGATAACTACATCAAGAAATACGGACTCGCTTTCATCGAGTAATCTGGACTTGCCTACATCAAAAAATCAAGGTTTGTGTACACTAAGAAATCTAGGCTTGCCTACATCAAGCAATAGGGACTCGTTTACATATAGAAATACATCAAGAAATACAACCTCGCTTACATAGAGAAATACGGACTTGCATACATAAAGAAATCCAGGCTTGCATACATAAAGAAACCTAGGCTTGCCTACATCGAGCAATAGGGACTCGCTTACATAGACTAATCTGGCCGTGAATCAGGTCCACCGGACAAGAACGAATGCGAACCGGACAAGAACGAATACAAACCAGTCAAGTTCAGAATAGGGAATGCACGAGTAACGAACAAAACGCATATTAGCTACCGTACATCTTACGGACAACTTTGTCCGGTGTACGTTCTAAATTTTGAACATGCTCCAAACCTTCCACTGGACAGAACGAACATCTACGGACAAGGAACGCAGGCGCCGCATGAGAAACGCAAAAGAAACTGATGCGAACGGACACGAACGGATTGAAAATTTTGTTATACGTTGGACGTCCGTTAACGCTATACGGTGTAGTGTGACGGAGACTTAAACACAACTGTTAAATATTTAATGAAACACTATTGATTAATGGAAAAGAGTCTTTACCTTATCTTAAATAAAATACATGCATAAAATAAAGTAGGAACTTACTTTTCATATATCTTCACTCCTCCAATTCCGGCTACTATATGATTTCAATGGCAAATAAACTAGTTCTAAATGCGCATGGTCAATTCCGTCTTTTGAAATATCACCCATGCGTCACTCGTAATCATATATTTCTAAATTCCGCCATTCACCTGTACCACACTTTATCCGACAAAGAAGTCTTTGTTCTATTCAAATTGAACAATAGATGAAAAGAATCATTTGTCTATCAAAAACTATTGACCATAAAGTACCAGCGCCACAATGTCTAAGCATATAATACCTAGCGGAACTATTTTGGACAATAGATGAAAGAATCCTCTGCCCCATTTAAATTGAAAATCCTTTTTGTATTGTCACCGGGAGTTGAACTTGTTTGGACAAAAGCTGAAAAGAATCTTTAGTCCCGTTGAAATTCAATTCTCCTTTTGTATCGTGACCGAGATCTGAACATTTTCAGATACTAGATGGAAAGAATACATTGTCCCATTGAAATTCAATGGTCCTTTTGTATCATTAATGAGACCTGTACCCTTTCGGACAAAATATGAAAAGACTACTTTGTCCCATTGAAATTCAATGGCACTTTTGTATCATGACCGAGAGTAGTCTTTTTTTTTTTTTGGAGAGAAGATGAAAAGAAGTGTTTGTCTAATGATAACGTAATATCCAAGGTCAAGTTAAACACTAGAAACCGTTTTATAGCTCTGTGGCAACCTTTTACGATATCGAATTAAAATTGGTAACCCTCAATCGATATAAAGAGTTATAACCTTCAAACTATATATTGGGTTTTATAAGTGCTTTTTAAATCGAAGTTTCAATTTTGGGAGCACCAACGTTGGAAATTATTTTTATCTTTCCAAATATACTTGGTTTAAATGGTATATCTTTTACTGTTTTATAGAGTTTGAAAATCTTTGTTTGTATTTGTGACGTCATTATTGGCGCTTAATCAAAAAAATGACGACTTAAATATTAAAAATGCCATATCTTCCTTATTTATAAACCGATTTTGATAATCTGGTGTCAAACAAAAGCGATTGACGAGAATATAAATGGTAGCGTCCAACCGGAAAACATCACTCATGCGCGAAATGGTGTTTTCATCTTTATGGCTTATCTGAATTTATCCATATCTGGAATCCTATAAAATGTTTTTATAACGTGTATAAGCTCATGGTTTTAAACTGAAAATGAAATCAATCATGCGTAAAATATGTCTTTTCTCCGTTATTCTCCAATATTCTTGTCAGGACAAACAAAATAATCGTGTTTGATATTAAATGAAAGGTGGTGACGAGTGTTATTTACTTGTTTATATTAAAAGAATTAGTGGTCACGCATGCGTAAAATGCATCAAAGTAAGCTTACCAGATCCTTGCACTTTGATATCCAAAATGACAGTGAATGGCAGTAGATTCCGTTGGTAGCCATATATGTGCCTTTTCGTACATCAAGTTATTTTATGTAACGGTGCAAACAGAATGAGTAGGTCAATTTACGGCCTTTCAAAGCATAAAAGCTGTAAACATGACTGGATTTAAATGTTGAATAATGATATATACAATCAATATCCTGATTTATTTCTATATAGTTAACTCCGTAAAGATATTGGTATGTTAACCCCAAAGAAGACTTTTTGTCAAAAAGCAAAATAATATTTTTTTCGCTTAGTTGAACTAAACGTGTACACTTATCTTACACTCGTTAGTTTTATAGACTTTATGGATGTATGGCCTTGAGAACAGATTGACATGGAAAATAAACACATTGTAAATATTCGCTTTTGAAATAAATTGGAAATACATGTTATTTAAAATTATTTCTACAGGTTCCATCAGTGACGAACTTTACTGGATAAATGGAGGGGACATGTTATCAGAAAATGAGTTTCGCTGGTTTTTCGAAAGTCACTCAGAGGTAATCCATCATAACGGCTACACAAACTTTTCCAAAGTTCAACCTGATAATACAGGTATATCTTGCCCAATTGGGCCGACTGATCGTACCTGTTAAAATAGATTGTCGGTTAAACCCGGTTTACAATTATCATGCCTTTGAGTACCAGGTCCTTTTTGTCAATGCAACTTAAAAAGTGGTTTGATATCTAAGATGAATATATATCAGGTATGAACATACTCTTTATTGTTATTACATTTCATACATTTTATAGAAACATATCGTAAACAAGTTTTAAACTGATCTGAATTGTACATATGCTACTGTTACGTTTATGAATCTTCTCTTGAAAATCATACAACTGTTTGCTTTTAAAATTTGCAATCTTAATCCCTAAGCCTTAAAATTAGTGATGTTGTACAAACAGTTTTTATACCAGTTATATTCTTTATTATTTGTACGGTACAAAAATTGCATGGTAATTTTGACTTGCAAATTGATAACTTCCTTATTCACACGGTTTTCCACTTAAGATGAGTAATTTCTGAAATTGAATAAGAATACCCCTGGATAAAATGGCGATCACATCGTTACTAAGTCATTATTAGTTATGTGTTTAAAATGTCATCAGACTATTTCATGATCTTTGCATATCGGTTAAGACAGAGTGAAATTCGCGATTTAACATCTCAGAAATGTGGCGTATAACAGTTTACAAATAGCTAGATTCCTATAAAAGCAGGTTTTGCTTACATACAACAAACGGAGAATGTGCCAGTACTAATGCACAGCGTCGGATAAGGCAGGATTCCATTAAAACAATGTGCCGTATAAATCAGGTTTTAGTTTTGTTATATTTTGTAAAATCAATAACATCTGAATAGAATGAGATAACTAGGGAAATGTATACTGCTACCTTTTCAGGAAGTGTTGAACATTGCCTAGAAATTATATTCAATGGACACAATGCCCTGTGGAACGATCGAAATTGTGATGCCGTAAGAAATTTCATATGTGAAGCAAAGTAAGTTCTAATAAATACTGCTGTTAATGAAATATTCATAAACGTATCTATTGTGAAAGTGTATCTGGAAATTGTCCATGTACATGCATTCAAAATATACATGGGGCTACATTTGCAGACTAACTACTAAATATGCATTTTTATCTTTTTAACGGAATGATTTAAAAAAAAGAAATAAGTGACACTTTGTATATTTAAAAAGAAGGTTGATCATGAGGCAAGCAACTCTGAGGTTTATGACATACGTTAATGCCACGCTTTTGTATCATTCATTTATTAAATAGGAATAGTCATAATTGATCAGATTTTAAACAAATGCATAAGAGCTTCTTTCTATCTGTTTCGAAAATAAAAAGATATATCAATTTGCTGTTTTGTGGAGAAAGGTCATGTAAAAAGGTATATCTCAAATAACGTAATGAACTCAGTCTGAATGATTACACCTGCTAATTACAGGCTCGGGGGACAAACAGATATTGTTGGATTAATTTTATTGTTAACTGTTTCATTACGATATTAATGCCATTAACAATAACAAAGCGACCACATTCAAATACACTTTTAGTTTTATTGCCTTGTTTAATTAAGAGTTATGAAGATTGAATACTGGTTATTAAAAAGCAGTTGCACGTTTTGGGGGCGTGGCGTGGGCATTGTTGCATTTTCCATTACTGCTAATGAACAGACTCAGTCAAACCGAATCTGTAATTTTCACAGTTTGCCTTGTTCTCGGTGCTTCCGAATGATCTACTTTTCAGATTTTATTTTGTAATACTATAATTTGTGTAATATTATGCTAATGCAATTTTTAGCAATTACATGTTTACAAATCTTATTCGCTGTGTTCAAAGTTCTCAAAATGAGAGTGTTTGTGCTTTAGAAAATGATGGAGAATAAAATAAATTGCAAGCAACATTTTTCGTGAATATAAGCGAAAATGAAACCTCCGCGAACATTACTCAATACACAGTATTGCAAAAATGTGAATTATTTAATGTCACATTATTATAATTCCTGATAAAGCACAATTTACGATGCAGTACAACCTCTGTAGAGCAACATTCTTTGGGAAATACAAATATTGACTGTTATGTAGAGGTTGTTGTTCTGGGGAGGTAAATTTGATAGTGTATTTCAGCTTAGGAAAAATTTGATGATGTTGTTATAGAAAGGTTTTTGCTTAAAAGAGGGTCGCTCTGGAGAGGTTGTACTGTACATTAAAGTTCATACAAGCTTAATACACATTTTTTACAAGCACAAAATGTATTTAAAACCATAAGAGCTCACGATAAATGATAAAATATGTAAAAAGACCTTTTGAAAGCATTGAAGGCAACCAAGCAACATGATAACAGACTCGGTGTTTACGGAGTCTTTTCATGAGACGTAATGAGATGTGCAACACCACTCGCACCCGCTAGTTAATGTTTAACAAGAATCATAGCATTTATATGCTGAAAACATTCGCTCATACTGTCTAACGATATAGTAAACAAGAGGGTCATAATGCCCCTGAATCGCTCACCTGAGTATATTGAACCACACGTTTCAAATGGCAGACTGATGCTAAAATATTAGAAAGTAGATCTATGGTCACTGTAAGACAGTTTAAAGATTGGTGTGCAAAACTGTACATGTCATCCAAATTTCAAGGCTGGATCTCAAACTCGAGTGGTCACAAGCAAAAATTTACGCACGGACACACGGACGACATTGAGCTACTGATCTAATTTTTGACCGCAGTTGACCCAGTTTCGAACTTGACCAAGACATCATCAAGATGAATATTCAGACCAAATTTCATACAGATCTCATGAAAAATATCGCCTCTAGAGAGATCACAATGTTTTTATATTATTTGACCTACTGACCTAGTTTTTGACGGCACGTAACCCAGTTTCGAACTTGAACGAGATATCAACAAACTGAACATTCTGACTAATTTTTATGAAGATCCATTGAAAAGTATGGACTCTAGAGAGGTCAGAAGGTTTTTCAATTTTTTAGACCTACTGACCTGCTTTTTAACCACAGGTGAGCCAGTTGTGAACGTGACTTAGATATTATCAAGCTGAATATTATGACTAATTTTTATTAAGATCTATTGAAAAATATGGCCTCTAGAGAAGTCACAAGGTTTTTTTTCTATTTTTAGACCTATTGACCTAGTTTTTGATGGCAGTTGACCCAGTTTTAAACTTGACCTAGATATCATCAAGTTGAATATTTTGACCAACTTTCATACAGATCTCTATAAAAAAAATCGCCTCTAGAGAGATCACAATGTTTTTCTATTTTTAGACCTACTTACCTAGTTTTAGACCGCACATAATCCTAGATATCATCAAGATGAACATTCTGACCAACTTTCATAAAAATCCCATGAAACATGTGACCTCTAGAGTGGTCACAAGCAAATGTTTAGGCACTGACGCATACACGGACGTACAGACGACGGATGCCGCGCGATCACAAAAGCCCACCTTGTCACTTTGTGACAGGTGACCTAACAAGTAGACGAATATTTCCTTCTACAGACTAGCATGCTCTTCCTGAACTTATCGGCATCTTCAGAGGTTGACAGACAGGGCAAAGAACATATTCCTAGCTTTAAAATTATGAAAAATACAGATGTAAGAAGTATTGTCTGACAGTAACTCTTCTTGTTTTAAGAAGCATCAACTTTAAAATTTGTTTTCAAAATCCTTAACAAATTATGATTGTAGACATTTTTGATATTTTTTTACATTATTCTATATATTCTATAAGTTCGATCATGCAATATTATGTATTCTCATACGCACGTATTTCTATCATTCTAGATAAATATAGAACTTCAAGCATACGGAAACCTTTATATTAATATACAACAGAGCAAGTATATTATGAAATTTTAAGCTAACGCAAGAAAGACTAATGTAAGGTTTCTAACAAATCTAGGGCTTACATATATAGGGCTTTACATATTGGCTTTATTGCAGCAACTAATGATTGCAGTATCGACAGTATTCTCCTTGTAGCAAAAATACCCCAGATGCATCAGCTAGTGCTGCTGAAGCACTCCTTAAATATTATTACTGCTCTAACAAGTATATCATCGTTTTTGCTGCCAATTGTATTACTTCTGGCTATATTCCGCTTTACTACTTTTACAACAGTTTTACTGCTAAGTACAACAGTTTTACTGCAGTAACATCTGTCACTGCTATGCTAAAGTATATTTACTCCTAAGCGTGTACACTTACAAAACACTGACACATTTAGATTATTATAACTACAGAGGGTAAATAATGTTGCCTAAAACAAAATGAATATTAGTTTGATAGAAAATAAACAGTTTATTATTTTAATTCTTTTTCTTCCATAGAAGTGTAAGGTTGTTTTTCATGTGACGACATCCTGACGCTTTTGCGGTTATACAGACTGGCTCTTTTCCATTGCTGTACCTGGTTGTGCTTCTTACGTGCAAAGAATCCACACTGAAGGTAAATGTAGAACAACATATTTGAAACTTGCATTAATCAGCAGTTAAAATTCGTTGAAAAAAGCAAGACTAAAATTATATTAACATTGATAAATGTAAAATTCTTAGTGATCTGACTGAGCATTTTCTTTTTTCTCTTCATCAATCATTTGTTATTACATTCATTTAATTTAATATTTTTGCTCTGTTTGAATTTGTCTTATCTATGGCTTTAAATACTTGCCTTCCATAGGATTACAATGACAATGATCAGTAGTGCAAGTGCACCTAGGACGCTTCCAATGATAATCCATATATTCACTTCGGACACAACAGACGTGGGCTCAACGACAAATGTTGTCCATTTCTGAAACATAATTATTAAAATCATACCTAAAACTGAAAATATAATCTAAATTTAACATATGTATTGATTTTTAGAATCTAAATATGTTAATTGTTCATCCGGCTGTATTTTGAAGGGAATCACGCCGTCTGCTGCTTCGATTGCAACATTATACGCTATATAAAAAAACTCATTTAATGATAAGATAAGAATAGTTTTTGATGGTTAAGTGTCACACCAGCACAATTCTTGGGATTTGGTGGATTTTCCAGCATTTGAAAAATGAAGAAGGAAGACACCATGCGCTCCTCCTGGCATTTTGTCTAACATTGGCTTGCACTGGGGTAGACCTTCCGTAAGTCAACTGGATGGCTTCCTCACATGAAAAAATTCTGTAGCCAATACGTTATTCCGGACCCACACTGGTGAGGAACAAATGACTTTGTTAGCGAGATTTATCGACTACATAATGTTATTACAATTGCAAGCTCACAGGAAGAGTTGGTTGTGTTAGGTACTTTATGGAAGTATTGCTAAAGGCACAAGATACAACATCGTAACTCTATGATCTCAACTTACCTCCATACAAACCACGCACATCTATGTGTCTGACCTAACTCTATTAAAACGAATAGCTTTTTGTCGATGACTTACCTCTATGCCAACGGCTTATATCTTTACCAACGACTTACATCCATGCCAATGACTTACTTCTATGCAAGTGACTTACCTTTATGCCAACGACTTTCCTCTTTACCAACGACTTACCCTTGTTCTAACGACTAACCTCAGCATATACGGTTTTATCCCATGGAACAACCTTTCCTCCATACCAGATATAAGGATCAGTAACTGTAGCAATCGTTTCGTAGCGTATTTCACGTACTTCCTGTCAAAATAAACGAAAAATAAAAACGCTAGAGAGGTTATTCTAAATTCGAATAGTCTAATATCGAGATGGTGTGAGCGTTATTCTCCTGTGATGTGGGTATACATATTAACACGTGCTTCGAAATAACATAAATGTTGAGTGCTGCACAGCGCGTGGCTGCATGGCATGGATGGTAGTATGAATGTTAACTACCGTTTATGAACATCTTCAATAAATTTGATTCTACAACAATGTTTTCGAGTTTTAAACTCATTGTTTAAGTACTGTCTAAAATATAGGACACTTAATACCACAAAATATTAGTTAAAGCATACCTAGTGATATTATTCTACTGTACTCTAGTATAATGTCACGTTACTGTCTTCAAAATTTCGCAATTTACATTACCAAGTTAACTGATAACCAAATAAAAACATATCTACCTTTTCCTTTGCCAGTTCCTTTTCATAAACATCTACTGTTATATCAATGGTCTCTTGTTTATTGTGTTCGAGATTTAGCACTTCACATTCAATTATTGCACATGTATAGTCTTCACAGGTCTAAAGATTGAAAACAAACGAAGAACAATTTCATGATGATCGACTAATTCCAACGACCAATCACTATCACGTCCCGAACTCTATATTGTAGTTTTCTAAACACACGTGTATGTTTTAGATATGATTTTCTTTTTTGCTTTTTATGCATTGATGTTTACGAATACTACATACTAAATATATGTATCTCTAAAAACATAACTTTTGAATGATTCTTCTATTACCGTAATTTTTCATTCTGTTTATTTCTAACTTATATAACTGTAATATAAAGTATGAAATATCTACTATATTTTTGTTTTTAGCCGTTTCCTGTGGTTTGTCTCCAGAACTTTTAGCTGTTTTCGGTTCTTGTTTTGCTTCCCTTCGTTTTCTTTCTGAAATGAGAAATCATTTATTATTCGAGGTTTGAAAACGTTTCATTGATTGAAAATGACTTTTATTAGGAGTTATTTCAAGATGTGTTAATTTGATTGAAAATATAATTTTGATTCAAACATAATCCCTACCTTTTATTACAACGTTTAAGCACTGACAGTGCTCTTCAAAAATATTCTAGATAAATTGCATTTAGCGGACTTGGCTTGTACTGCAGGTTTGTCAATTTCGTATTGGAATAACCATTATGTTATTGTTAAAGGTCGCACATCTAAATAAACCATGTTGCACACCATGAATGGTTAACTGGTTAATATAGGTTATCATATAGATAAAAAGTATCACATCGTAGTATTCCATTTTCGCATACCAAAGGTTTACCATGGTTCCCAAGTTGAACGTCTGGCACGTTTCGCCAATATTTTTGATTCGGTTATATGACAAGTGAAACTTTTCAGCCAATCAGCGACGTTTCGCGACAAATCTTCACGAACCAATCAAAATCGACCGTTAAAAGCGTGAGGAGGTTCGTTTTAATATTGACGACGAACTATGAGGAATATTCTTCTTTCTTAGGGTACAATATCCAGTCGCAAAAATAATCCTTAGTAATCACTACCATGCAGTATTGTCCTAATTCTTTGCGTGTTAGTATTTTTATAAGATATTGTTTAGACAGATTACTACCAAAACAATTGTAATTCTCCGCTGGTCTAATCACAAGTAGTCTAAATATAAATAGTGCATATTCCATCACCTCCCTCCCCCCCCCCCCCCCCCCCCCCGCCACACACACACACTTTCCTCGTGTCCTTTCTCGATAGCATCGTGCTTCAGTGTTTTCTCGAAAAGAGAAATTGAATGAAGCAAAAAGGAGTAAATTCAGCGGGATGTGTTTAACGAACAGTAGTTTTCTTATATAAAAGTTTATACCCCTTTTCTTTGTTGCGTAAGTAACGATATTGTTCAGTACGAGAATATAAGTCTCTGAAAGGCGAATCTGCTAGAAAATATCGAAACATCGTTATAAAGTAAGAGGATTTTAGATGAAATAAAGAACAACCGGATTTAGTTGTGTTCAGTTTATAAATTTCCAGTTCAGTCGCTGAATAATGTGGAACATTGATTGGCTGAATTCGTTTCCGGTAGTAATGACGGTGCGCATGCTTACCAGAAAAACGAAAAGAAATAAACCAGATGTTCGTCTCGGGATTATGACGTAGCTGTGATGGACAAGAACATAATATTTTGACTAACTACAGAAAACATACCTATTTCAGTTTCCGGTTGAACGGGGAATTTTGTCGTTGACTTCGTGCTTGATGTTGTTGTCTGGACTATCGGGGCCTTACCGCGGACACTACATTTAGACGACATTTCCTGGTATTTGTTATATGAAATAAATAAATAAGTAAAATTATCTCTTTCACGGTCATAAACGCTAGAAAATAAAATAAATCAGACTGAGCCACTAGCGATAAGAAATGAAAGAGTGCAACGACTATACCTCCTTAAATCACAAAATATTCAACTTTATTTTCAGTTAAAGATAGAGCATCCCTTGATAAGATATTAAGCATACAATAAGTCCACTAAATAATCTAAAGTTAAATGTTTTGCTCTGATTTCTGTGATATTATATTTGGACCATGATATTTTGATAGTGCGTGTTCCTAGGTATAAAGCAATAAAAACAAAAAAAAAATCATTATGTGTAAAGATCTAATTGCACAGCCTGATATTTCAAAATACTATAATTGTAACTTTTTGCAATTATCTAATAACCACATTTCTCTACCTCTCACCGAAAAGCGTTCTGAATTTACTACGCAATAATAGAAACATTTTACAGAAAAATAGAACATTTGTGTAAATATTACCTTGATAACTGCGAGGTCTACTTCATTCTTGGACAACGGTATTGAGATATTAACAAACGTCTTTGGCAGAAAGCTTGGTCCCTCATTTATAAGGAAGTAGCGGTGAATAAGGGTTATTTTTCGTGTACTCCTCTCGTCGGCCTTGTATCTGATTTGATCAGATGTCTCTTTGCTGTAAATATTAACATTTTATTAGTTCTTACTAAACCAATTGGTTAGGTTTACCTCTTATTTAAGTGGATCTATAATAACATATTAAACATATTAACTATTAATATAATTATTTTCTCTTGTACCAGTACGGTAAAAAAACCTACTCTGCCTGTATAATCACTTGGAATTTCAACTTCACTGGGATCTTCCTCTCAAACATATTGTTGTCCATGTTCACATCCTTGTTTGCCTGGTCGGTTACCAAAGCAATCTGAATAAGAAAACAGTGTCATCAGAGTTTTTTTTTCAAATGCTTCGAAATTTAGCAAAACTTCATAGATTTTATTTTATTCTTTTGGAATTGTAAGTAAAAATAAGAGTGTTTCTATGGTCTCCTAGACAAGCCAGATTTCACGTTAGAAAGAACTTCAACATTACTTGGCCGACACTTTTATATAATTATTTTGTCTTAATTTATAAACATTGACAACTTTTACATGACATTAATAAAACACACATTTTGTAGTAGACTGAATACATATAAAGTGATGTTTATCAACACAATTTTAATGATGAGCATACTGTTTAAACCTCTTCATATGTTGGTTCTTTTTAAATTTATTAATTTGAAAACAAAATATCAAGACTATTAACCCCCAAAGCGATTACCTCCCAAAGTTGTAATTACAAATACCACGTGACCATGAAATAACAAGACGATGAAAAGAAATTCAAGTAATTACATTCTTATTTTTGATTTTATACTTTGATGTTTCTACGCGCTGAAGCAATAAATCTTTAAGAAGTAGACAAAACACTCTCAACCTCAAATGATAAAATAAACAATTAATCAAAATTGTCTAAATGTTTGTGATTGCAGAGGTGGCTTTAAAGGTAGACTACTGTGTAAGAGATTGGTAATCGTATATACTCGGTCTCTTGATTTAGAAATTGTTCAAAATTTCCTAGGTTAATCGTTGGAATACCATGTAACGCATGTATGCAAATATAGCACAAGAAAGACAAATTATAACAAGAAAAGGATAATGAGCTATTAACTTAAGTAATTTGCCAAAACTATAATAATGAACTTAATTCTTATATAGCTACTACAGAAAACTGACAAGACACAAAATTTACAATATTATTCAGATGTTTAGGAATACACTAGAATGATTAAACGTCTATTAAGCATAATAACCTAATTTTATATGGTCATTCAATGACGTCATCGTTTTGCTAATTTGCAATATAAAAAGGCCATTACTCACATGAACGTACTCCTTCATTTTGCTCATATCCATACCAGGAATCAGCCGTTGCCTGGATACGTCAAAATACATCTTGATTTTCATATTTTCATTTCTATCAAGTTTACTATCTGCCGTACAGTAAATCGTTGTGCTTGTCTGGTGTGGGGATTCGTACTTGCAGCTTGCACCTACCAAACCATTGTTCGGGCTGCGTGGAAACAGACAAAGTAGCATTTATTCGCATTATTTCTAACAGCAAATGAATTTAAAAACAGTGCTTCAATTCATTTGTACTGTTTGCTGCACAATCGACATCTGTGTATCATTTTAAGACAAAAAACATGACTTCTTCTGTGTCTGCAAAATCAATATCATTCGTTCTGCCGAATTTTTCTATACCGACTACATTAACAAGTATATAATTTATCAAATGTAAATGGCTACACATGATAACTGATAAAAAAAAAATGCCGTTTCTAACATAATTTGGTTTAAAACAGCTCAAAAGAGATGTTGCCCGGAATATTGGGCAAACATTTCAACTATATGAGAAAATGAGAAAAACAAGACTTAAAATGATCTAAGTACCATTTATTTCTTAAAGTAATTAAGATATTTTCGTTTGAGGACAAAAAACACAAATTATATAACTATGATACACTATAACACTAGGAATTAACACATAACAGAAATGTATACAAGCCCTACACATAGGAATATAAAACAGACAGGGACTCTAGTTCTTAAGTTGCATTTGGAAAAAAAAAACAGTAAATTAAATGTTACTACTAACGTTTGATACCTCATGTAATGGATCCATAATAAAGTAATCAGTTTTCACTTTATGCGATTTCTTTCCGCATTCTCCAGATGTTACGGAAAGTCTTGTGCATGTTGAGTTTTCTTCTCGAGTTCTACAAAGCGCTCTGTGGAGAACTGACCACGGTTTGTTAGACATTTGAGAAGAAAATTTCGAAATGAAAACTCGCAGTATCGAGATGGGTTTCAATAGCGAAAATAAATGTTTACTATAAACTTACATTCTCATCCATCAGATGTTCATCAAAATCCCGAGACGAACCTCTGATTTATTTCTGTCGTTTATTTGGTGAGCATGCGCACTCGTAATTACTACCGGGAGAAGTTTCTGCCAATCAATGTTCGCCACTATTTGGCACGCCGAATTTAAATTTCAAACAATATGTAAGCAAGGTAGTTGCTAACGATGGATAAAGCCGATATTCCATGATTGCGATTAATAAAAAATTATTTCTGTTATTCGATGTTAAGAAATTTACCTGAAGAAATAATAATATTCCTCGTAAGTGGGCATCGATATGAAAGGACGCGGTCACGCTTTTCACGGACGATTTTGATTGGTTCGCTACATTTTGTCGCGAAACGACGCTGATTGGCTGAAACGTTTTACCTGTAATGTAACCAAACCACAAATATCAGCGAAATGTGCCAGAGGTTCATCCAGGGAACAACGGTAGACCTCTGGTATGCGAGAATGTATACTTACGAAGCGTCTCGCTTCATTAAAGCTGTTACTTCACCACTGACGTTGGCTCTGTATGACGAGTTAAACAGATTCGTGGTATCTGTCGTCACCTGAAGTATGAAACAACTGCAGATTAACATTTGTTGGTATTTTTAAAACCTTTGGAAGCAAGCACAATGGTAGCAGTCTCAGTTGGATGCAATCTGGTTATGAGATGTCATTGTTTATACTAATTTATTTAAGGTCGATTGTGAAGCAAGTTCTACAACTTATTTTAATCACTCACGACATTTCATCCCTAATTAATCCATCGCCTCGAGGGTATGAGAGGAGAGAAGCCAGTTTCGCTTTGAATGCTGAGCACCAAGCTGACGTAACACCGCTATATAAAAAGTCGAAATATAAAACTAAGTGATATATGCATCAACATAATACGGAAAAGTGCAAGAATTTAATCCCCGTCTTTTTCAATTCATTACGAACTATTTTAAGAACCAAATATTTTGTCTATATTCATACCTTTGTCATGAAGAAAATGGAAAACCGCAAGAGTGAGAAAATATGTTATCATTGAATTACAAATCATATATGTACATATATATCAATGAATTATCAGATACTAATATAACCTTTGTGGATACGGAAGGTGCATTACCTGAACATCAAAAATCTGAAGACGTGCTATTGATAGCCGTATTCTGACGACCCTTCCACTAGCCAATCCGTACCTTACTTACAACATTTTGTATGTGAAAGTCGAAGTTGGAAACAAATATCATGGGTTTTTCATGTTTATTATGACGGCCACATCACGACTTCGCCGTCGTGTTTTGAGAAGTCTCATATGTCACGGTACGGAATTGGTCACGTAAAGGGAGAATATGTGTTAGGCTGCCAGTTAGCTTAGTCGGTGGAGCACTCGCTCTATAAGCGAGGGGTCCAGGGTTCAAGCCCGGACTAAACGCACATTTTTCTCACCCTGTGACATTCTACGCTATTTTGATGGTACAGCCAAATGCTTGTTGAAACGAGTCGTCTGATTGGTTCAAATAAAAATAGATTTGCGAAAATAAAAGTACCAATATCGGAAATCCAAAATATACAGAAGACGAATGTACATGGGTCATTCTCAGATTTTCGTTAGAAGATCAAGTACTTTAGTCAGATTGTGCTTTAAACTTGAGCTTCATAAAAAAATAAAAATAACAAGTAACAAAAACAAACACGTTCAGTGTTTCAGCGGATGAATATTAGAAGGATACTGCGCAACTCAGTCAAAATTTGCAACCATGACAATACATAATACTACTTGGCTCCTTTCGTATTTATAACAGAAGGTGAGAAAAATGGCCTAAGGAAATAAATGAGAAATTGCCTGTAGAATGTTAGCAGCATCGATGTATATGTTTGTGTCCTCTTTAACTTGAGTAGGTACTACTCCTTCCTTGGTCAGAAACATCTCTACCGTAATCTTTAGGTCAGAGGTGCACGTCGTTATACTGTCGCATTTCTTGTCAAACTCGATCTAAAATATAGTTACAGAATAATGCACAAAAAATCTCATGAAACGCCAAAACATACATGTACTGTACTATTACAGTTAATATGACAGACTGATATATTAAACTATACTTCGTAAAAAAGCACACACGCCATACGCTTTAAGGTGAAATGCGCCTAATTTCAAGTTCTTGGGTTCCGTTTCAAAATCTTGTTAAATATAAAATTCAGCATATTCCTCACAGAATGCATATTTTACATTCTTGATATTTCTGTAACTTTTTTCTCTGCAAACTTTCAAACACGACCATTGATGTCCATTTTTGATGAACAACAATTTCACATTCGTCAGACTGTTTTCGTAAAGTGAATCGTTCTGTTCAGTCAACAAGTATCAATTTGCTTGTTACTCATCATATTTTCATTTAAAAATGTCTTTAAAATGGTGTATAATTTGTGGAGATCATTTTAATTTCCAATTCGATGTTTACAATAAAGTAACGCAAATTTGTCCACTTATTACGTTAACCCAGGTTCGCTGTCGAAAAACTACTATTAAAGATCGATAAACGATGTTTTTCGAACGTAAAGCCAGTTTTTTCGGACACTTACCTAAATCTTCGAGAAAAACCATAAGATAACGGGTTTCAGCTATAGTTTACACTCGTGAACCCAGGTTTAGGTTCGATAAACTAGGTTTCTCTATTGAACTATGAATCTTGGTCGTTATCCTAAGTTCACGACCATGGACATGTTTGAGACCGAAAATCGTAGTTTTGTTCGAGAAACCTAGTTCATTGAACATGAACCTAGTTTCACACTCGAATACTTTTGTAAACATATGTTCACGGCCGTAAACATAGTTTCATGTCCGTAAACATAGGTTCAGGGCCACAAAACCATGTTTACGCCCAAAATTCATAGCTAATTTATTATCTAATGTATCGACCGTAAACCATGGTTTACGTTTGATAAACTAGGTTTCTCGATTGAACGACGATTCTCGGTCGTTATCCTATGTTTACGCTTGTGAACCCCGGTTCACGCTCATAAATCATGGTCTGAGAACGTGAACCTATTTTTACGACCGTGAACTTGGGTTTACAAGCCTGAACCTACGTTTACGAGTGTTAACTATGGTTTACGGCGTTATCCCATGTTTTCGCTCGAAAATAGTATTCGAAAAACCAGGTTTTACGTTCGAAAATCTAGTTTATCGATCGTTAAATCTTAGTTTTTCGACCGTGAACCCAGGTTCACGTAATTATTGGACAATTGGCGTGCCATAAAAGTCAGAGCCACAAATATGACTTTAAATTTTAAATTAAAGTTTGCTTTAATGTTGTCTCATGTAAAACCCAAACGATAGAATTTGACAAAAAAGAACTGACATGATGATACTGACATGATGATGAAAACATTATTCTGTCAAGAAACTAATATTTGTAACTGATTAATTTACGCGACTTGATATGTGGCGATATCTCGGAGAATTATGTTCGTATGAAACATGTTATTGTAACGGGAATCAAGCCCTTTTCCTCCTCCAGTTGAGCATAAGGTGATACTATATTTAAAAATATTCATTCACTACAGTTACGTGTTTGAGATAATTATTTATCCAGTTATTTCCATAGATAGCACAGGTAGTGGCAAATCAACTTTACATTTTCAACTATGTGCGTCTTGGCATCATTTTTCAGGATTGGATCCAATTCTGCAAAGTTATCTTGCTTTGTTGGAATCAATTCAAACCTTCCTTCCATACGAACTTGGGTCCATGCATCTTTCGGTTCTGGTTTACCCCTGTATCCCTGCAAATAGACTTTTCTTCTATCAACCATAATTATTATAATGATGTGCATTTGTTTCAAATGTCATTCAACATGTGTATTAAAAAAGTAGATTATTAAGAAAATAGTTATAATAATTATAGCTCATGCTTTCCTCGACTTTTTTCTTTCCTTTCAGCGGAATCGAAATGTAAAACCTTAAGGAAAGTGAGGAATACATTTCGTTCCTAACATTATAACATATACATATTTATGTGCAGTTAAGTATGGCCGCTTCTATCTATTACCTTCAATATCATAGTCTTTTCCGACCTACTGGAACACAAATGATTTTAACATGATTTGTTATATGTAAAATAATTAATGCGAATCAGTCTTTATTTAATCGATGATAGCACTCCAAAACTCTGGGTGGCATATCCTTTGTTTGTACGGTGATTCGCCTGAGGTGAATACTCTACATAGGATCTATCAAAATACTAACATATGTCAAATTCCTATCGTCGTGGCCCTCAAACGAAAAGTAATGTTTTGAGTAAGGACTCATAATATGATATGAGGTAAAGAACCTAACAGTATTCCGTAATATATTGTTTTATCTATTTTACACCAATGTTAATTACTCAGTAGCTTGGCAGATTCTATAACGCTTATATTTCTTCGATGTCCAGACAGATTCTGATCTATTCGAAGCGCTGCCCTCGTATTAAAGAAAAAAACACACAATCTTTTATCCAACAATTTATGAGCGGACAATAACGAAATCAAGATTTTAGTACAATGATCATTGAAGTGCATCTGAAAGATCCAACTAAGACAGCTAATTGGTGGGTGGAAATAGCGGTGTGAATATAATTGAGTCAAACTATTCTGGTTATGAATTAAGGGTACAAATTTTAAGGTATACAGTAACTAAATCAACATATAACTCCTGATAGGGGCATCTCGTCACAACATCCCAAACTCGTTTATCATGTAGGGTTTTGAATGCTCTCTAGTTTTCACTATAAGCTTCCTTACAGTGACAAAACATGGTTACCGTTTGATGGAACTTGAAAAGAATGAATCTCATATTAAACCTAATACGATTTAAACAATATTAAAAAAACACGATTTATTTTTAAAATCATATCTTATCTGTACACTACATCAAGACTTCATCGTTTCGCCCGATTGTAATACATTTTAAGGAAAATACCATATTTGAATACAATCTTCTTTCAGTACATGACTGTAATAAGATCTCCCTTATTATTTAAAATTTACTTACTTTTACATCAATGACGTAATTTGTAAGGTAATTTCGATTCATACTGCTTGAAAGTGTAATATATTCCGTCAACGTCCCTGTGCCACCAGGACCTCTAAATTTTACCCGGCTCCAACCTTCCTTACTTTTGTGTACTGTATCAGAATCAAGGGTCCATTTGAGCTCTACAGAAAAGAAAACACATTTCCTGTACACACGTACAAGTACGTGCTTACATCTGTGAGGACTTTAATGATGTTCCGTTGTAGGTCTTCATTTTCAAATTTCGTTTTTATTCTACAGCCTTTACATTCTATTGACATTTTTTTCAGAAGTGTCAAATTGTTTGGTTGAACCAACTGAGTGAAAATAAAATAAGTGTCCATGAAAAACAAAACACTTTTGACATTAATGTGATTTCACTGTTTCCATGGCAACCTTTTTAGTCAGTTTTGGTGATAAAACAAACCATAAGAAGGGTACTAAATGGAGCTTTGGCACTGACATTTTATTCGCAGTATTCTTATTTTAATAAACTACTTTGCATATTTACATGAATATTTATGAGAATATACAAAATGACGAAACTGTGTCAAGAAATAACATTTACTAAGTTATAAGTAAATTTTAATGGATTTAAAAGTTCAAATCTGGCCTTGAAGTATTTCGGATTTTTTCTTTGCAATAGTATTTTGTAGCAAGGTAAATTGAAGGTAAGTAATTTATTCTAAATTTGTAATGTTTAGCTAATTTGCATATTATGAGCCAATGTTCAAACCAAATTCTCGGGAAAAAGATATAACTGAAACTAAATAGAATGATATTGAATAAATTTTTGATTACGTTATCTTAGAATTCGTAGGGAATCGATTCCTTTACGGCAACATGCGATATAACGAATGAGATATATACTATTAATTAAACAAGTGTCCTTCCGGCACGTGCACAGAGCTTCTGACTTCGGAATCTTGGAAGAATACACTTTTTCCTTGTACCTAATAGGCATCCACATAACTTTTCCGAACCACAAATATGGGTAGTGTTGTTTTTACTCCAAAATATAACTTTAAAACAAGAAACGTGGAAAATCCACGAAAAACAGGTTTCCAATTGCATCATGCCAACAGTTTTATATATATATATATATATATATATATATATATATATATATATATATATATATATATATATATATAAAATGATCAGTTAGATTTGAACCAACATCCTTCCATTCCAAGGCAAAAAATCTACTTTTTATGAAATACGACCCCATTTTTCTATTTTTAGCCACATTGGCCTTGACCCTGATCCGAGCTACCTAAAATACATAACCAAACTCTTGAGTTTGATAAAAGCTATCTACACACAAAGTATACTGGCAATAAGTGTACCCACACTAAAGATATTGAGTGGAAAACATTATTCTGTTTTAGTAATAGTTACCCCAAATATCATTCAAAGCTAATTTTTCAGATAAGCTTGCTGTACACAGTAACTAAGTCAAAATAAAATTATAAAGCAGAAACCATCGTTTTGATGACCACACTGAGAACAAAGTCTATTTCTAGGGGAAAGTCTATCTTTAGCAACTGTGACCTTGACCAAACAAAGAGAAAAAGAAGATTTTTTTTTTTATCTCAGGAGGATTTGAACAGACGCCTTTCCGTCCCATTGTCTAAAAAGCTTTTGGCCAAACGCTCTAGACCACTGCGCCGCCGTGAAATTTTCTAAGGGTGGAGATTAAATAAGTTATCCTGACCTTAAACTTGAACAAATGGCCCCATATACAGTCCCAACCTTGGTTTTCCTAAAGCTACCTTTTGGCCAAGTTTAATTTCGATACATCAATGAAAACTAAAGTTATTGGGCGGAAACCAAACTTTTCTACTTTTAACAACAGCGATCTTGACCTTGACCCAAATGACCTCAAATGCAATCCCAAGCTTCGTCTCCCCTAATCATCTATCTACAGTCCAAGTTTAGTGTCTATAGCTTGTTCCAGAATAAAGCTATTGCGCGGAAACCAAATTTGACGCCCGCCCGACGACATACCCCAATCTAATAACTGGTTTTCTACGAAAACCTGGTTAATGATACGGAATCGATGCTATCATTACAGTTCTTTTCAAATCTTATCGGATGAGTTGAAGTCGGATCGCTTCCAGGTTGAGGCAGTGCTTTATTTCATATTGCTTTAAATTGAATCAAATAAATAATGATTTTATTGATAAAAGTGATTTCAAGCTCAAACATACTTAGTGTAAACTAAAGTATTTACCTACAGAATAAAAAAATAATATAACTGTAAAAATAATGCGGGATTTTAATACCAAATTAAAACGTTAAAACTGTTCAGTTTATAAAGATTGATTTTAAACCTTACAAAATGTTAATCACAATTTTTTGTCACTTTGAAACATTCTCATTAGTATTAATGAAAATGCAAGTAATTTTTCACATGGAAATACGGCTAACAAAAGGACAATGTCTCAGCTCTATTATGAGACAATATTTAATGTTTTGTCACCGAAACTGATGTCTGGATCATCTACACGGTTGTCCAAAAATGAACGGTTGGCGTTGAAACGGTAAAATCATGTGTCTTTCAAAAGTGTTTTTCTGTCATGAGATTGTTTAGAATTTTCATTCAGTTGCCCTTGCTAAACAACTAGTTACCTAAAAATATTGTCGGTGTTTGAAAGGGAATGAGGTTGCGGGATGTGGTACATAGTAGTGGTCACTGGCTTCCGACCTCGAATACCCGGTTTCTTGTACTTCAAAAAGTACTATATTACAGCATCTTATTGAATTCATTTTGATGTTTTTGCATCTGTTTACACTATATGCTAAGTATGAATCAGGAAAGCTACGTTTATAATTTTGATTTAGATTCAAGCAACGATCGTAAATGCTACATACTAATGTCGGTCGTCTTGCAAAAAGGTTACTTACTAACATCGCTCATGTTTCAAAATGGCACTTACTAACTAGATTCACATTGCCAAAGGTCTACTTACAAAACCTCACTCAAGTTTCCAAACGTCTATTAACTAACATCGCTCAAATTGACAAAAGTTTACTTACTAACTTCGCTGATATTGCCATTTCTAGTCCCTACAGCATTGAACTGAAACAAAACCTGGACGTTAAAACAAAGCGTCTCTTATCTATTGAGCGTTATCAGGAACCTTTTAAAACTTTTCGGATTCGGTGTCATTTCATTCTATATGAATTTCCAATAGGTTGCCCTCAACAAAAAAAGTTTTTTGATTCTAGCCCAACAGCAAAACATTGTTTGAAAGTTCTACAACGATGAGATCAAAAAACCGTGATTTACGTACAAAAGAAAGAAAAAATAGAAGAACGAGAAAAAAAGCAAAGGCCGGGGTAGAGTTTTTGGATGGGTAATGGAAATGTTCAAAACCCCTGCCCCAATCAGTAATATGAAATAAGGCACGCCTCAATGGGATCGACAATTTTCAATCATCCCTTTAACTTTAAAAAAAAACCCTGTTTTTAATGGGGTTTTTTTAATAAAAGCAAATTTTGAGAAGAAAGACAACTTAAGGTGATAAAAAAAGCCACAGTGCTCAGGTGAGCTAAAAATCATACAAACTGAAAAGTTACTAGTTTGCAACTCACTGTTAACAAGCTTAACAGAAGACACACATTAACAATTATTGCACCAGGGGCAGGTTAAGAGCTCGGGCTGGGAGACAATTAGCCTTTTGTGCAAGGCTGGTTTTTTCTATTTGGTTTTTTAATTGTTTTTGGGAAATTATCGTAAAAAAACAAATCCTAATTTTGTTTTTTATATACCATCAAAACGATAGCTTTACACTTTATTTATTGAATAAAAATTTTTCAATTTTTTTAAGTTTTTCGTATACAATTTAAATGATCAAGACACAAACTTGTTTATCCAACAGAAATTAGCTAATGTGATAACTACTTTTAAAAACGTAGGGCTTTGTAAGGCTTTGAAATAAGTTTTGTCAAAAAAAAGAAAAATGCTTGCTGTAATCTGTATTCTAAAATGTCAATTTTATCTTCAACAAAAAACAAAAAACAAGGGGGCCATTGAGGGCCCCCTGTATCGCTCACCTAAACCCATTAAATTTTAAAGATATCAAGATCCCCATTTGACCAAGTTACTTAAAATGACATAAATGTACCCCTTAAAGAGTTTAACTGTTTTCCCTTTTGATTTGCTGGTGACTATTTTTTGCCCCCCAATGCCCCATAAAAGCCCATTTTGATGAAGTTTCATAAAAGATGCAGTCTTTAATTGGCCTTGGAGTGTTAACGAGCTTTTTTGTTTGCCCCTAGTGACCTTTTTTTAATCCCCCCTGAACTAGTTTTAACCGGCCTTAGCCCAAGATTAAAATTCGGGGACAAATTTCTTAAAGTTTAAGATATGGTCATAAATTTGGCTTCTAGAGGGTAAACTAGCTTTTCCTTTTTTTGACCTAGGCCCTAGTTTTGACCCTAATAAAACTAGTTTCAAATGGACCTTGAGATCAAAAGATTAACTTTCTGCAAGTTTATGAAGATTGTTTTAATGGCCCTACGGTTTTTTTTCAAATTTTCCCTTTTTTTATTTGATTGGGCCCTAGTTTTTGACCCAAAGATAACCCCAATTAAATGGTAAAAGGTTTTTTTTGAAGGAAACATTCTGACCAAGTTTCATAAAATTAGGTAAAAATTGTGCCTCTAGAGTTTTTAACGTCAAATTTTTTGACGACGGAGGGGGGGGGACAAGGGCGACACAAAGTCCCCTTTGGATTTGTGCTAGGTGATTCAAAACGCTAGAGTTGTAAAGAGTGACGAATTAAAACCTACAATAGGGCCCTTATCACGAACTAACCCAATATAAAAGCAGATTTTCGGCTATCCCTAATGACCCAAATTCAATCTTTTAGTTTCATGATCCTCGCCAAAGTGTTCTAAATTTGTTGTAGGGAAAAGGTTTAAATGTTCAGGTCATCCTGACCTTTGGAACTCTAAATCAATACAGGAAATTTGCGGTCAAGACCAACCTTGCAAAAATTTTTTTTTTCTCACCCCAAGACCCTAAAAGTTATTTTTCCAAAAAGTTTTTAAAAAACCCGTTTTTTTATTTTGTTGAATTTTAACTCACCCCCGACACAGGATAGGTTAGGGCGACTTTACATTTTTTAACGTTGAGGAAAAAAACCCCCCATGTCCCCTCCGTGCATCATTTTAAAAACCCGGGTAGTGTGCCCTTGACTGTGACCCTACTGCCCTCAACTTATTGGGGCACCGCGGTTATAATCAACCTCCCCAACAATTTTCATGATCCTAGGCCCGCTTCTCAAGTTATTTTAAACTGAAAAAATTTCACTGTTTTGCTTTTTGTGACCTTTACCACTATAAAAAATTTACCTGCATTTCATGATTTTTTTGGGCACCTGTGTACCAAACTTTTTTCCTAGGGTCAAGGTTCAAGTTATCATTTGGAAACGGGGTCAAAAAGTTCAAAGGTCACTGTGACCGACCCTTTTTTTATTGACCTCAAATTCAAAAACCTGTATTTTTTCTTTACACCGTGTTTAAAAAAACTATGATCCCAGGCCAAAAACGTTTGAAGTTATTTGGGGCCTTTGAAACCCCCCCTGACCCAGTCAACTCGACCTGTAATTGTACCAAAAAAAAATTAAAGGGGGTCAAGCTTTCATAAGTTATCACCTGGAAGCCATGAAAACTAGACGAAAGACAAAAAAGTTACTAATGGGGGTTTTTATAAAGAACATTCTCTTTAAAATTCTTGAAAATACGAGAATAGAAACCCATGGGCAATATGTCAAGCCCCCCGCTGTCAAAAGGACTGGGAGTTTTGCAGACACTCCTTGTTCATTGAGGCAAAACTTTTTTGCCAAATAAAAGAGATTGCAAAAAAGTTACAAATTAAGTTATTTTCAGTAAAAAACAAAGGAACTAAAATTTAAAAAAAAAAAAAAAATAAAAAAAAAAAAAAAAAAAAAATCTAAGTCCACACAAAACCGACCAGAGGATAGGTCAAAATACCCCGAAAATTGGTGAACATGCATGTGTACTACAGAAAAGTGGTCTTGGGTTTTTTTCCCACGACCAGTAATAAAAAAAGTTAAAAGTAAGCATTTATGTAACAACAAGGCAGCTGAAAGACAGCTAAATCCCCCGCCCCTGCTATGGATAGTGAAAGGGTAAAACCTTTGATTTTAGCGTGACCCTTTCCTTAACTTAACGGTGACTATGAATTTGCACAAAGTTTTTGATGGGGATCATTTGACCAAAATTTCATGAAAAACCCAGGGGTTAGGAGATACAGGGTGAAACTTTGACCTTTAGTTGGACCTTTACCTTGAGTTGGCAGGCTGACTCATGAGTTCTTTATGAGGTGATATTTGACCAAGTTTGATGAAAACCTTCAAGGGGTTAAGGAGATACAGGTGGACACCAAATGGAAGGTCAAACCCCCCGACCCCTTTGTTGGACTTTGACCTTAGCTGGCAGGGGTTATCATAATTTTTCACATCGTTTTATGGGTAATCATTTACCCGGGGGTTTTTTAAAATTTCCTTCAAGGGGTTTGGGGGAAAAATTTGGTGGAACGAAATGGAAGGCTCAAAATTGACCTTTTGTTGTGCCCCTTACTTGAGTGACTGGGACTAATAAATTTGAATCGCCTTATGAGGTGAGTTTGAAACCCCAAATTTAGAAAAACCCTTAAGGGGTTTAGGGATTAAGCGGACACAAAAGGGGCGTTAAACCTTTTACCCCAAGTCGTGACCTTGGGCCCCCTTTAGCCGGGAGGGTATCATGGGTTTTTGCATTCGTCTTGATGGGTGATCATTTTCCCAAAATTTTTAAAATTCCTCAAGGGGTTTAAGAGATATAGAGCGGACACAAAATGGAAGGCTCAAACCTTGACCTTGAGTTTTGACCTTGACCTTGAGCCCGGGATGGCTGCTCAGGGTTCTGCCATCGTTTGATGAGGTGATCTTTGACCCAAGTTTTTTTAAAATTTTCAAGGGGTTTTAGGAGAATAGAGGGACAAAAAAAATGGCGGCTCAAAACCTTGCCTTTTAGTTGTGACCTGACCTTGAACCGCAAGGGTACTCATGGGTTTGCAATTTTGTAAGGTGATCATTTTACCCAAGTTTTATGAAAATCCTTCAAGGGGGTTTAGGAGATATGGACCGGACAGGAAATTTTTACGGCGGAAGGACGGACGCGACCATTTCCCTTTAAAACCCTCCGCCCCGGGGGGGATTAAAAGGGGAAAAATTTAGGATTTTTTTGGGATGACACTTGTCGCTGAGATGAAAAATTTTGCAAGTCCGGACCCGTTTTTTGAAATTTTCCTTTGACTGAAATGTGATCTTGACCCTTTTGGGTAGGAACCTGGGGCTTGCGCATGGCATCGTCTCACTGAGGTAAAATTTATACCATATATAAACAAGAGTGCAAGAATTCACAATATACGCCCGTCACAGAAAAAATTTTTTACTCAGCACTGTATTTTCAAATGGGAATTTTAATTTTGGGGTTGTTTGAATAACTAAGTGTTTTTTTTTCTAAGTCCCCCAAAAAAATCCCTTTCCCGGTAGAGATACCTTAAAATACACCCAAAAATTGGGAAGTAAAATTTGTTGTACCACAGAAAAAGTGGTCTTTGGGTTTTTTCCCCACTCAATTATAAAAAAAATTACAATATAAGTTATTTAGTAACAACTAAGGGGAAGTTAATTTTAAAAAAAAAAAAAAAAAAAAAAAAAAAAAAAAATCAAAAAAAAATTGTAAGTCCACAAAAAAATCTTTACCAGGTAGAGATGGTCAAAATACACCTCAAAATTGGATGAAAGCATGCATGTTTACTACAGAAAAGTGGGTCTCGATTTTTCCCTACGACAGTAATGAAAAAGTAACAATATAAGCTATTTATAGTAACAACAAAGGGAAAGTAATTCTAAGAAGGGAACTGCGCATGACACTTCGTCTCATGATGGTGTATAATTGTGTCAAGTTACATCAAAATCCCCCCAAAGGGATGAAGAAGAAATGCTTCGGACAAAGTCATTCTTGTATCGACCTTTGGCCTCTAAGTGTGACCTTGACCTTAGACCCAGGGACCTGGTTCTTGCGCATGACACTACGTCTTGTGGTGGTGAACATTGTGCCAAGTTATATCAAAATCCCTCTAGCATGAAGAAGGAATGCTCCGGAAAAAGGTTTCATTCTTGTATCCTTTGACCTCTAAGTGTGACCTTGACCTTAGACCTAGAGACCTGGTTCTTGCGCATGACACTCCGCCTCATGGTGGTGAACATTTGTGCCAAGTTATATCAAAAAAATCCCTCTATGCATGAAGAAGAAATTTCTCCGGACAAAGTTTTCATTTTGTATCCTTGACCTCTAAGTGTGACCTTGACCTTAGACCAGGGACCTGGTTCTTGCGCATGACTACTCCTTCTCATGATGATGAACAATTGTGCCAACTTTCATCAAAATCCCTCTATGCATGAATGAAGATATGCTCCGGACAAAGTCATTCTTGAATTTGACCTTTTACCTCCAAGTGGTGACCTTGACCTTAGACCTAGGGACCTGGTTCTTGCGCATGACACTCCGTCTCATGATGGTGAACACTGTGCCAAGTTTCATCAAAAACCCTTCATGCATGTAGAAGATAGCTCCGGACAAGGTCTGTGGACGCCGCCCGCCCGCCCGCCAACCCGCCCGCCCGCCCGCCAGGGGCGTTCCCATAAAACGTCCCGTTTTTCAAACGGGCGTATAACAAGATTGCTCCATGCATGTCCAAAAATTATGGTCCGACAAACAAATCGGACGAGCACGCAATACACGAAAGACATTGGACAAAATAGTCTTCGCTCCCCAAGCGGGGGTGGGCAAAACAAAACCCAAATTTTATAATAATTTTCTTTAAAGAACAGAGCTTTGTCAAAACTGCTTTTCAAAATAAATTTATTTTCTAAATAAATCCTGAATTTTTCCCATCCTTAAAGTTTTTTTTTTTAAGTTCCTTGTTTTTCTTTTTTTTTTTTTTCTTTTTTCTTTTGCTTTTCAATAACTGGATTTGTTGACCTTATTTTTAGGGTGCCCTGCTCTCAAAAATTTATTCCCTTTTTAAAATCCCCAATTTAAATATATGTTGAGAAACAAATACAAAGTACCTCTATCTAAGATGAACTTTGCCTGCCCTTTTTCATGAACTCGTCTAAATTGCCAGCTGGAAGTCAGTGATGTAACATGGGCTGGAATACCTTATCATTGATAGATCTTGTATAATCTTAATGGTCAGTGTGAATTCATGGATAGAGGTTGAAGAAATGCTTGATCATTGATAATTCATCCGCCTTGTTTAAGAATGAGACTACTTTGTGTTGCACCATGAACATCCTTTGGATGTGATTTGGAATCAAATAAGATGCTATATGATTATCAGAAATACACTTTATTTTTGGTAAACGGGATAAACCCGCAACCAAAAACCATGTAAATAAACTAAAATTAACCACCTTTTCAAGATGAATTTCAAGTGATCGACATTATGCATTTAACCCGCCTGACCTGTGTAGCATCTTAGATATCTGTTCTAAGGTATTCATTGTGTAGAATGCCATGTAATGCCCTTGCAATGCTAATCCCACTCTGATTTTTTTATTTACATTTTTTATCAAAGAGAAATATGGCGTCCATCCCGAGCTGAAATGACGTGGCGTTAAATTTTTACATGTTTAAGCAAACCTGGTGTGTTAGAAAGAAAATTTCATCCCTTCAACATTATTTATAACACTGTTTATTGTAAAAAAAAACCCTGTTTTTTCCTTATACAAAAGCTTAATATTTTGTTTGAATGTACTTTCACAAAGACCTCTGTTTTCCTATTGCATTCATAGAACCACATCCTTATCCATAAAGTACTGAATATTACAGGTGTCCATCAGTATTATATCTGTTTAGAAATATGCTTTTTATCTTCCCACCATCGATTTCTTGAATATGCACCCCTTCCTCATTTCTGTATGAACTGTGAATGTAGCAATATGCGTCCCTTTAAACCCAACAAAAACAAAGATCGAGCAATACATAGTCTAACTATATAAGAACTTTTTTTTCAAAAGGAACGCCCATTAAGTAACCATAGGCATATCGTTTCATCAGCCACGTTGTCAGCTGAATCATCATGACATTATCAGTTGAGTCGTGTAGCACGCCAGGTGTGAATTACACGGTGTACTTCGGACATAATAAATAACTTTTGTTCCTTTAATTAAGAAAAGTATGGTGGCATATTTCTGCATACGATAATTATAACGTTTTCATGAAAGGTTTATGAACTTTCGCGAAAAGAAAACAACATACTTTTCGCGAAAACTTGAACAAACTTTCGTGAAAGTAGGAGAACGTTTTCGTGAAAATTTTATCTGGTTAACGAGACAATACGTCAAAGTAGTGCCCTGAACTGCATAAAGATAACCCAATAGTCCCTTCTACGGAATGAAGTGTGTTATATCCTCCTCAATCCCGGACCACCACCCATAAGAGTGTCTTGAACTTATAGATATTTAATCAGTTTAACATTCAGATGGGTTTCAAAATCAACGTATTTTTTAACTCCTTTTATTATTTCTGTTCATTCCGTATCTGTAATCGTATGCAGTAGTATCTGTTATCGTGAATTTTGTCCACTTAGAACAAAAGATTTCTTTCGTGAAAGTTTGTAAAAAACTGTACGAATTTTCGCGAAAATTATCTGTTTAAGTGAATGCACCATAGAAAAGCAAGCATACATGTACAATGACTTAATAAGGGGAGCGGTGGTCTAGTGGATAAGGTGTCGGCCGCTCAATCCAGGAGTCGTGGGTTCAAGCCCCATTGGGGTCACGACCATGACTTCTTATATGACACCGTACTGGTTTTTTCCAGAAGCGGACTCGAGAGTGGTTCAAATAAGCTTGAAGCTTTCATCACAATCGAGCTAAAACAAAATTAGTAATATGAAATAAGGCACTGCCTCAATCGGGAATCGATCAGACTTCAACTCATCCCTTTAACATTTAAAATCAAAGCCTTGAGATGTCTGATGGTTGCGGGTTTTGGTAGGTTTTTTTCATTTTAAATCCCAGTCTATAAATATACATGTAAAAGAAAACAAATACTAATGTCCCTCATATCTAAGAAAAAACTCTGCCTGACCTTACATGAACAGCTGGAGGTCAGTGATGTAACCAGGGGCTGGAATACCTGATCTTTGACAGTTTCTTTATAATTCAAAATGGCTAGTGGAATGGTTAGAAGATGCATAAACTGCTTGAACCCATTGATAATTCCTCAGCATTTTTTGATGAATGGGGCTACTTTGTGTAGCAAAATGAACAAATTCCTTTGGATGTGATTTGGAATCAAATAAAGATGCTACATGATTGTCAGAAATACACTTACTTTGGTAGTGGGATAAACCCCGCAACCCAAAAACTGTTTACTAGGGTGTTTAATACAGGCAAATTGTTGAGAAGCACAATGACAGACTTAGGTGATCACAACAGCTCACACTGTGCTTCAGGTGAGCTAAAAATCATACAAACTGAAAAGTTACTAGATTGCAACTCACTTTTAAACCCAGACTTAAACAGACAGACACACATTAATAATCTATTTGCACCAGGGCAGGTTTAAGAGCTCAGTCCAGGGAGACATATTAGCCTTCTTGTGCAGGCTTGGTTTTTTCTATTTGTGTTAACTGTAATTCTGAAATTACTGTAAAACAAATCCTAATTTTGTTTTTATATACACATCACAAAGACTTGCTTACACTTTATTTATTGAATAAAACTGTTCACATGTTTAAGCTTTACCTGTATATAAATTTAATGATCACAGATCACATAACTTGTTTTTATCCATACATGAAATATGCTGAACGTGAATAACAACTTTTAATAACAGTACTGGATTTCTTTTTTCAGGCTTTGAAATAAGTATTGTCAAAATAAAGAAAATTGACTTGCTGTAATCTGTATTCTAAAATGTAAATTTCTCTTACAACAAGAACAATAAACAAGAGGGGCCATGATGGTCCTGTATCCTCACCTGACATAAAATTTACATAAAGATTTATCAAGATCAAAAATTCTGACCAAGTTACATTAAGGTATAATCATAAATGTCGCCTCTAAGAGTTAACTAGCTTTTCCTTTGATTTGACTTGGTGACCTAGTTTTTGACCCCACATGACCCAGATTTTAAACTTGACTGAAAGATAATCAAGATTAACATTCTGATTAAGTTTTTATGAAGTGCAGTCATAAATGTGGCCTCTGGAGTGTTTAAAAAAGCTGTTCCTTTGATTTTACCTAGTGACCTAATTTTAAACCCACCTAAATAGATTTAACTTGGCCTATAGATCGTCAAGATTAAAAATTTTGAACAAAGTTTCATTTAAGATATGGTCATAAATGTGGCACTTACAGAGTTAACAAAAATTTTCCTTTGATTTGACCCGGTGACCTAGTTTTTGACCCTAGACGACCCAATATCAAACTTGTCCAATATTTTACTGAGGGTAACCATTTTGACCAAGTTTCATTAAGATTGGGCCAAAATTGTGACCTCTGAGTGTTAACAGCTTTTCCTTTATTTAACCTGGTGACCTAGTTTTTGACCCCACTTGACCAGATTTGAATCTGATCTATGGTCATTTAAGATTAAAATTCTGACAAAGGTTTTCATTAAAGATCTGGTTCATAAATGGGGCCACTACCAGAGTTACAAGTTTTCCTTTGATTTGTCCTAGTGACCTATTTTTGACCCTACATATTTCCCGATTCAGATTGGATCCTTGAGAAGCATCAAGATTAACATTCGTGACCAAGTTTCATGAAGATAGAGTATAAATGTGACCTCTACGGTGTTACATGCTTTTCCTTTGAATCTGATTTGGTTTTTTTTATTGATCCAGATACCCAACATAAATGTGTCAAGATTTTATTGAGGGTAACATTTCTGACCAAGTTTTCATAAAGATTAGGTCAAAAATGTTGTTAACAGTTAAAATTGTTTAACGACGGTGGACACAGGGGTGATCACAAAAGCTCACCTTGAGGCACTTTGTGCTCAGGTGAGCTAAACAACTAGAGTTGTCACAGGAGTGAGCGAATTAATACCCCTACATATGGCCTTATCACAGAAACTAAGCCAATATCAAAGCAGCATTTTCTTGAGCTATGACCAATGACCTCCCTACCCCCCCCCCTACCACCCCATTGTTTCCATAATCTCGCCTTAAGTGTTCTCAAGTGGTGTATGGAAAAGTTTAAATGTTTCCGGGTCATCTGACCTTATGGAACTCTATTCAACACAGGAATCTGCTGGTCAAGCCAACCTTGTACTAAATTTTGTGTTTCATCCAAAGCATCTGAAGTTATTGTCCAAAAAACGTTTTTTTAAGAACATTATTTATTTTGTGAACTTACATCACACAGACACAGGGATAGGTCTATGGCGACTTCAGTTTTAATGGTGGAGGACAACCCTGGTGCCCCTCCCTGCATCATTTAAAGAACCGTGGTCAGTGTGACTCCTTGACCTGTGACCTACTGACCTCAACATCTTAGGGGTCACTTGCTGGTCATAATTAAACCTCACCCTAACTTTTTCATGATCCTAGGTCAAGCCATCTCAAGTTATAATCTGAAAAACATTTCCACTGTTTTGCCTTATTGTGACCTTGGACCTACTGACTCAAAAGTAAAACTTGAACCTGTATTTCAATGATGTGGACACTGTGTACCAAACTGTATCATTCTAGGCTCCAAGTCCCAAAGTTACATTCAGAACGGTTCAACTGTTCAAGGTCCACTGTGACTTGACCTTTGATCTATTGACCACAATTTCAAACAACCTGTATTTTATCATGTTACACCTGTGTTACAAAAGCTATGATCCCAGGCCAAAGCGTTTGCAAGTTATCTTGACCTTTGACCTACTGACCCCAGTCGAACTCGACCTGTAACTATGTACCAAAAAATATTTAAGGCGGTCAAGCTTTTCATAAGTTATCACCTGGAAGCCATGAAAACCTACTGACTGAAAGACAAACAAGCTTACTACATGGGGGTATAACAGAACATTCTCTTTAAAATCTCATGAAAAATACGAGAACTAGAAACCCATGGGCAATATGTCAAGCCCGCCAGCTGTCAAAAGGACTGGGAGTTGTGCATGACACTCCTTGTCTCATTGAGGCAAACATTTATGCCAAATAAAAGAGATTGCAAAAAGTTACAATATAAGTTATTTACAGTAACAACAAAGGAACGTAAAATTTAAAAAAAAAAAAATAATAAAAAAAAAATATAAAAAAAATTCTAAGTCCACACAAAAATCCGCACCAGCAGAGATAGGTCAAAATACACCTGAAAATTGGATGTAACATGCATGTTGTACTACAGAAAAGTGGTCTTGATTTTTCCCTACGACCAGTAATAAAAAAGTTACAAATGTAAGCTATTTATAGTAACAACAAGGCAGTCTGAAAGACAGCTAAATCCCCCGCCACTGCTATGGATAGTGAAAGGGTAAAACCTTTGATTTTAGCTGTGACCTTGACCTTGAACTTACACGGCTGACTCATGAATTCTGCACAACGTCTTGATGAGGTGATCATTTGACCAAAGTTTCATGAAAATCCTTCAAGGGGTTTAGGAGATACAGAGCTGAAACCTTTGACCTTCAGTTGTGACCTTGACCTTGAGTTGACATGGCTGACTCATGAGTTCTTGATGAGGTGATCATTTGACCAAAGTTTGATGAAAATCCTTCAAGGGGTTAAGGAGATACAGAGTGGACACCAAATGGAAGGCTCAAACCTTCGACCCTTAGTTGTGACTTTGACCTTGAGCTGGCATGGTTGACTCATAATTTCTGCACATCGTCTTGATGAGGTAATCATCTGACCCAGGTTTATAAAATTCCTTCAAGGGGTTTAGGAGATATAGAGTGGACACGAAATGGAAGCTCAAACCTTTGACCTTCAGTTGTGACCTTGACCTTGAGCTGACATGGCTGACTCATAAGTTCTGCACATCGCCTTGATGAGGTGATCGTTTGACCCAAGTTTGATGAAAATCCTTCAAGGGGTTTAGGAGATATAGAGCGGACACAAAATGGACCGTTCAAACCTTTGACCCTAAGTCGTGACCTTGACCTTGAGCCGGCATGACTGACTCATGGGTTCTGCATATCGTCTTGATGAGGTGATCATTTGACCCAAGTTTTATAAAATTCCTTCAAGGGGTTTAAGAGATATAGAGCGGACACAAAATGGAAGGCTCAAACCTTTGACCTTGAGTTGTGACCTTGACCTTGAGCCGGCATGGCTGACTCATGGGTTCTGCACATCGTCTTGATGAGGTGATCATTTGACCCAAGTTTTATAAAATTCCTTCAAGGGGTTCAGGAGATATAGAGCGGACACAAAATGGCAGGCTCAAACCTTTGACCTTGAGTTGTGACCTTGACCTTGAACCGACAAGGCTGACTCATGGGTTCTGCACATCGTCTTGATAAGGTGATCATTTGACCCAAGTTTCATGAAAATCCTTCAAGGGGTTTAGGAGATATGGACCGGACAGGAATTTGTTACGGACGGAAGGACGGACGCAGACCATTCCTATAATCCCTCCGCCACGGCGGGGGATTAACAAAGGGAAGTAATTCTAGGATCTTTTGCATGACACTCTGTCGCATGATGATGAAAAATTGTGCCAAGTCCGGACAGTCATTTTTGAATTTGACCTTTGACCTGCAAGTGTGATCTTGACCTTTGAGATAGGAACCTGGGGCTTGCGCATGGCACTCCGTCTCACTGAGGTTAACATTCATACCATATATAAACAAGAGTGCAAGAATGTCACAATATACGCCCGTCACAGAAATTTCTTTACTCTGGGCACCTGTATTCCCAAATGGAATTTTAATTTTGTGGTTGTTTAGTAATAACTAAGTGTTTTGTTTTTCTAAGTCCACAAAAAAACTCTTACCAGGTAGAGATACCTTAAAATACACCTAAAATTGGAAAGAAAACATCTATGTTGTACCACAGAAAAGTGGTCTTGGTTTTTCCCTACGGTCAATTATAAAAAAGTTACAATAAAAGTTATTTATAGTAACAACTAAGGGAAGTTATCTTAAAAAAAAAAAAAAAAAAAAAAAAAAAAAAAAAAAAAAAAAAAAAAATTGGTAAGTCCACACAAAAATTTTACCAGGTAGAGACGGGTCAAAATACACCTCAAAGGGGATGTAGCATGCATGTTGTACTACAAAAAAGTGGTCTCGTTTTTTTCCTACGACTAGTAATGAAAAGTTACAATATAAGCTATTTATAGTAACAACAAAGGGAAGAAATTTCTAAAGAAGGGAACTGCCATGACACTTCGTCTCATGATGGTGTATAATTGTGTCAAGTTACAAAAAAATTTCCCTCCATGCATGAAGAAGAAATGCTTCGGACAAAGTCATTCTTGTATCGGACCTTTGGCCTCTAAGTGTGACCTTGACCTTAGACCCGGGACCGGGTTCTTGCGCATGACACTACGTTGTGGTGGTAAACATTTGTGCCAAGTTATATCAAACCCCTCTATGCTGAAGAAGGAATGCTCCGGACAAGGTTTTCTTTTTTGTATCCGGGGGACCTCTAAGTTGACCTTGACCTTAGACCTAGGACCTGGTTCGGGGCGCTGACACTCCGCCTCATGGTGGGGAACATTGTGCCAAGTTATATCAAATCCCTCTATGCTGAAGAAGAAATGACCGGACAAAGTTTTCATCTTTTTATCCTTTGACCTCTAAGGGGTGACCTGACCTTAGACCCAGGGCCCTGGTTCTGGCGCATGACACCCTTCTCTTGATGAGGGAACATTGTCCCAACTTTCATCAAATCCCTCTATGCATGAAGAAGAATGCCGGACAAAGGTCATTCTTGAATTGACCTTTGACCTCCAAGTGTGACCTTGACCTTAGACCTAGGGACCTGGTTCTTGCGCATGACACCCCGGCTCTGATGGTGAACAACTGTGCCAAGTTTCATCAAAATCCCTTCTGCATGTAAAAGAATGCTCCGGACAAGGCTGTGGACGCCGCCCGCCCGCCCGCCAACCCGCCCGCCCCGCCCGCCAGGGGCGTTCCCATAATACGTCCCGTTTTTCAAACGGGCGTATAACAAGATTGCTCCATGCATGTCCAAATTATGGTCCGGACAAACAAATCCGGACGCACGCACGCACATACACCGAATAGACATTTGGACAACTATGTCTTCGCCTCCGCAAGCGGGCTCGACAATAACAAAACCAATGTGATAATACATTATCTCTTAAAGTAACAGAGCTTTGTCAAACACTCCCTTTTCTCAAATAAATTTATTTTCTAAATAAATCCTGAATTCCTACCCTTTAAAAAGGGTTTTTTTTTTTTAAGTTCCCTTGTTCTTCTGTCTTTTTATTTTTCTGGTGTTTTCTTTCTTGCTTTTCCCAAGTATACTGGATTTGTTGACCTTCCATTTTGTAGCTGCCTGCTCTCAAGAAGTAAACCTGTAAAACAGAAATCAATATCGTAAATTGATAAAAAGAGACCCTAACCAACTTTCATCAAGATCCTATGAAAAATGTGACCTAAGAGTGGTCACAAGCAAAAGTTTATCGACGCACGCCGCCTATTACAAAAGCTCACCTTGTCACTTTTTTGACAGGTGAGCAAAAAGTCATATCTGAGAACGCTCCTCCGGTCACAAATTAAACCATTTGTTGATGTGTTTTTTGGGGAAAAATGTTTCCTTGCATTTTGGGATGTTGGGAAAAAAATTGCAATATTTTGGTTTGGGGAAGTGGCCGAATACAGGCCTCTGTCATATAAGGAGGGAAAAGCCCTGCCAGCTAACAATTTCTGACAAGAAATCATTGTCAAAGTTTTTTTTTCCCGGGTCAGTTCTATAATGGCATTAAATTCTTTGGGAAATTTTTGATAGAGGACCACCCCAAGATCATTCTGGAAGTTTGGTGTAAATCTGCCCAGTGGTTCTGAAGAACATTTTTTACAAATTGTTGGCACAGGATGGACATCAACTCATGTGGTCACCCTGTGACAGGTGATTTGAGCAAATTAATTGTTTAAATTTTGCTTCAGGTTTTACATTTTATGGTTTTGTCCAAAAATTCTTTTCATCAAGAAAATGAATGGGGGCTTACTAAGGTCAAATTTAAAATTTTGTTTCGGGTTTAACAGGCTAAAAAAAAATGAGGGAGGAGGTCGGAAAACTTTTCTTGGGATTTTGAAATTTTTTTTGGGGAGACTTTTTGGAAATTATTTTGGTCAAAAAATGAAATCAATAGGGGGGTTATGCCTCTAGAGCACAGTAAGTTGATTTATAACATCACTGTCCATGTTTTAAAGCAAAAAAAGTTTTTATCAAAAAGTTGAAAAAAATGTTCTCAAACACAAAGGCGGACAGACCGTCCATTTAGGGTCTGGCCAAAAATTTATGGTAGGTCAGGATACTGGAAACAGACAATTTTTTTCTAATGTTCCTTGGTATTTGCACTGACTCAATCGCAAAAATCTGTTCACAAAAATACTAATTTGTATCCCGTATATCATACTTTTTGAATGATTGAAACTGCTTCCCACAGCTGCAACTATATAATAAAGAAACAGAATGACAGAAATACCTTATAGCCGCAAGCAAAGGGGGTTTCAGTCTGTCAACAAGCACTTTGGAGCAGTACAAACAATACTCTGTAAAACAGACCAAGATGACTGAAAATAGTGAAAAGGGAAAAAATTTTAAGGGAAAACATGGACACCAGCTGTTTTGAAATTTCAAAGGTCTAAGAGCTAATATCCTTTTCACAGTTTTTCAATTTTCATGCCAATAAGATGACCCCAATTATATCATTGGCATGGTGGAAAAATTTGTTAAATAAAACTTTTTTAATGAAAATAAAACAGTAGCAAATTTTGTAAAAATTTTATAATGAAACGAAGTAAATGCGTGTTTAAAATTTCAGTTTGGAAAAAGAAAAGTCACTGTATGAGTAGGTTTGTTCACGACTGGACCACCAGAACAGCCAAACATTACTTAAACCAGTGAATTCCAGGTACCTTTTGACTTGGGGGTCTATGACCTTCACTTGCTCGGTATCTTTAAAAAGGCAAAAACAGGGACTGGTAAAGCAGCTAAAAGAATCTGTTCTGCCTTCCCCAGTTTAGTATGAACACAGGAGCTGACAAAATGCTACAATTGTTTATTGGTATCTGACGGTCTTGATTCATAAACGTATAACTTTAAACGTATTTGAGTAGTGTGCAGGGACAAAATTCGATTTCAACTAAAAACCCTGCTGGCAACCAGATAGAAATTTTCCAAGCCTGACACCAATTTCACATGCCTGAAATTAAAGCTGAATTTTTAACCCTAAAACAACTGGTCAGCTCATACCTCAAAATTTCTTCATCTTTGTTGGGGACATGCTCGACTGGGGATTCCTAGGAGAACAGGAACTGAATGCATCGGACCAAAAAGTAATGTGAGCGGCTTCAGTTTGCATTTGCAGAGCTCAAATTTAACTTTTTTGACCAACATAAAAATTTTAGCATGTAGTCTTTTTTTTCTTGTTGCTTAGTCTGAAATCTACTTGCAAATTTAGACTTTCAATTTGGAATGTTTAGAATATCCTAAAAAATCATGCTAGAACATCAATATTGTTTGCACGGTTTCCTTGGCGTACAATTTTGTGCGTATAACTCAAAATAACCTTCAAAGTAATTCGGACGCCCTCACTGATGGCCTAACTTAACTACTGGCTGAAACTACGGGAAGGCAAATTATCGTACCTAAATTTATAAATAGTGATTCAACTGTATACATGTACGAATTAATAAGACACCTGCATTTCTAGATTAATTATAAGATGACCTCTACATTTCTTTATAATCAGTAATCCATTCAATAAAAAAGGCTAACCAAAAAAAAGATGTTGTGTTTTCTGTTTTTCCTCAAATGAAAGCGAATCTACAAACATTAACAAAAACCGCAACAATTTTGACTAAATTATTTGTATTTGCAAAATAAATTGTGTGAAAGTTGGGTCTTAACTTGCATTCCATGAAAATTTACTTACATTTAGCGGGTCCAAAAAATTTTTGGAGCCCTGTGATTTGTGAAAGTAATTACATCTTCTGCATGATATGGTTCTGACTAAGTCTTAAACTCTTGCATTTATGGAACAGTTTGAATTCAATTCCTTCATAATTTGACCAACTATCGAGCATGCTTCAGAACTCCAGATTAAGGGGTGTATTTTTGTAATTACAAACTTGTTAGGGATCAGATTGACTTTATTTTAAAATGTGGATGTTTCAATAAGAATTTTTTAAAATTGGTTGTATCAGTACGACATGTAACAGTATTACATATATTCCAAAGAAAGATCGAGCCGAATTGCATGTCTGCGCCAAGTTGGCCCCTTATCAACGCTATCCTGACTGTTTACAATTTGCAGGGGGTCAAATGGTGTGGAAATAACGAAACAAACGCCAATAGCATAATGTAATGCATTAACACGTAATTTTTGTTTGGGCTTCAAAAATTATGCGTCATAAAATCTGAAAAGGGAAATATCTACTACCAAAACTGAAGGCAACCAAGTTATTTTTATTCAATTTGTGTCATAGAACAGATGAACCAAGTCTGAAAGAAATATCTTTACTATTTTTCAAAAAATTTGTTAGTTTTTATGTCGAAAAGCCGATCGGGCAATGTTACCAGCCTGTTTAAAATCTATATTTTTCTATAAGCCGATCCCATTCTGATATTTAGACCGAGCACAGCTTATCGGCAGAATCTTAAGCTCAACTTAATCACCCGTGTCAGTTTCGAAATTCGCGGTAGTCCGACAGCCTGTGGGGTACCAAATTTCAACTCAGGCTACCAATTTCTGCAGGTACAAGCCCGACCAGGCTACTAAATTTTCCTTTTATATTTGTTTAAAAATCAGCTAATTAAACGAGTACAGCATCGTGATTTCATATGATCTCCATTAATAAACACTAGAAGGCCCTCACGCATCGTCCAGACTGAGGAATGCTTATTGAATTGTTTTTTGTTTTTTTTTGCACTCTCACGTGTTGACAAGCAAACACGAAGTGTCAAAGATGTAACCACAGCGCTAATTGGGTGAATACAATCACCTCTCAGAAGTACCTGCATAGGCAGAGCTTAAATTATGCTATCATGTTGTGTGTAAATGTGTATTTAGCAAATTGTCAAAAGTCCAAGTAGCAGTAATTGGCAAGTGCCGATCCTAAAAAAATCAGGCGTTATAGTTTACAAAATGTTATATGGTGCAAAAATGGTATCAAGTCAACTCGTCCCCTAGTCAACTCGTCCCCCAGTCAGCTCGTCCCCAATTTGGTCATTTCGTCCCCCAAAATTGGTCATTTCGTCCCCCTCATGATAAAATTTGGGGCAACTCATCCCCATTTTGGTCAAATCGTCCCCCTTTTGGGGGCAATTCGTCCCCTTTGGTAATTTGTCCCCCTTAATATTTTAGGCATTTTTGTTTGTTATATTTTTTTTACTTTGAAAACTTGTATTAAAATCATCCTGAGTTTCGAAAGAGTATATTCATAATTGGAAACAGTTAACCTTAAAAAATTAGGTTTGATAAATAATAAAAGAAATATACTGGAAATATAAGACAATTAAATGAATTAAAATTTAAATAAAATTAAATAGAATTCCCTTTGTATCAAAAACATAATAAATAGAAAATCTAATTAACTTTTTTAAAAATCATAATAAGAAAAGAGAAGAGAGCAAAAAATCCTTACCCCTGGTCAGAATAAAAGAAAGTTTTAATAAGAAATACAATAAAGAAAAACAATAATATCTATCTGTCGCATATGTTTTACTAAAAATAAAATAACATGCTTTAATTCATTTTTGCCATTAAAAAAAAAAAAATACTTCAAAAGTAGGGGGAAAGTGGTTTCTAAAAAAGGTAGAATGAGCATATCCCTGCATACGAAAGGTGTTAAAGGTTATTGATCACATTAAAAGGGGTTGATTGGGCTGACGGGAAAGGGGATATTGGTATTTAATTGTGTGAGAAGTTGTTGACTGACCGAATGACCGAATGAATGTGTCAAAAATTTCCCCTAGTAGAATTAAATGTGTTAATAGTTGATTGGAGTGAGGAAATTATTAGTTATAAAAAAGTTTAATAAAAAGGTTAGTCTTATTCAAGAGTTTGAACATAAGCAGCATCAAATACGCACATTTAAACAGCAATCGTGTTGTCCAACATAGCAGACTTACAAAAAAAAAAGAGAAAAAAAAACAGAAAAAAAAACAGAAAATCGTCCTTATTAAATCGATCATTTTTAAAGCAAAAAGTTCTATAAACAAACGAAAACTTATGTATATCTTTGGCATAAAATATATTTATTTGAAAGAAAAAACGACTTAATTCATCATACTTTAATCTTTTTTCAAAAATACGTTTTAAAAAGGGGGACCGAAAAAGGGGGGACGAAATGACCAATTTGAAATCGCCGAGGGGGACGAAATGACCAAATCGGGGACGAGTTGACTGGGGGACGAGTTGACTAGGGGACGAGTTGACTGTAAATCGCAAAAATTAAGTATTTTAAGGTGTTAAAGTTCGGGGTAGTGAAATTAGTGTCGGGCTAGTCCAAATAATTGTACTCAAGAGTTAAATATCGTTTTTTTATTTTGACTTGTCGATATCCGCCTCCTCTAGGTAGACAACGTAAAGTATCAAAATGTAATATCGGTCTACCCGAGGTCTCATTATTTAGAATAAGTGTCGGGCTTGGAAAATTTCCTATCTGGTAGCCCAAATGGTCTAGTGGATTCAAATCTGAATTTCGCACACTGCTGTGTATACATGCAGTGTGCCTTAAGAAATAATAATCTAAAAGGCCCATTTCAAATTGATGAATAAATAAAAATGTAAAAAAAATAGGAATTTCTATGCTATTTATGGGTGGGGTGTTTGTTTACATTATTATTATACAATGGAAAGTTAGTTACTCACGTTTCTAAAAATGTCAACAGGCCAACCATGCACATGCTGTACTGGAGTGCCGTCCATATTCTATATAAAAGTAAAATAATTCCATTAATCAGTCATGCCTGCAAGTAAAATCACAGATTTCTTAATTTTAAAAATTCAATATAGGCTTAGTAACAGAGAAGTTCAAAGAAACTAAAGTACCGGAAAGGAATTAAAATACGATATGAAAAGCGACACAAAGGTGAATCTATTCTCTCATTCCCCGAGCTGAAGAACTCGTTGGAGAATGTTTTTGTTTCCTCAAATTTTCAAAATGTCGGCGCCAGTGTAATGTGTATCCACTCTCACTCTAAATATAAAAATGTTCAAAATGTCGCCGTTTAAAAATGCTACTCAGTATAGAATAAAGCGTATTTGTATCACAAATTATATCAGTGTAGTATTAGCTTCTGACGCAACAAAATTAACAGCTTACTTTGAATATTCTTTCGGGTCGCAGACATCTTATTGTGCGGATATTGCGTTTCGCCTACTGATCTGACGGACGCTTATTAACATTAACGAAGACCGTGATATCCCGAATTTCATCGGGGTCGTCGCACGCCCATGGTCTAAACCGGAACTCCATATTTTTTTATTTGGATAGTATGTGTTGTTTGGATACCCTCGTATGTTACCGTAGTGGGATTCGATCCCGATTTTCGTCGCTTCGCGACGAAAATCGGTAAGATCGATTCCCTATTAAAATTAACGACATTACTATGTACCCATATACATGTTTAAATTGTTAACTGTTAGACTACGTTATAATTATGCAATAAAAATACGCTTACGACATTAGAACATGATCTCACAAATGTACATCTAAAAGAAAATTCATACAGTCATTTGATCTATTGAATATCACATATTCCTTTATACAATAAATATTGAGAAATGTTAAAAGATTTTACACTCCTTATGGTTTGTATTTGGGAATTAATCCACTAAATCATTACATACTGAATTAAGCATTGTAATCATTAAACCACGCTGTAGTTAATATCTAAATTATGTTTTTTATTCTTTAGAACTTAAATCATGGACAGGCACAAGATGTTTGAGTGTAATTTTCTAGTTCTAAAATAGCTTGGAAATTGTTGTTGTACCAGTATTTTATACTCACGGACTTGTGATTTTGTGTAGGCAGTGCGCAGTAAAGTTCTTTGCAATGAGCAGATAGATAAGTAAGCTATTGATTTCTAAATGTTATTCAATTGTTTATGAACAAAAGTTTACATAAGTAGTACTACGTAAAACTACACGGAAACTACATTTGTATGAGTAGTCGGTCCGAAAGCTTACATGGACGCATATTGCACCAGCTTGCTATTTGTCAACTAAAAGGGAAAGGCAATGTTGTTTTGATGTTAATTCCATCTGCTGGGATTTCTTTAATCATTTAAAGAAGTGGAAGAATTTTCAAAATCGAGTTAAAAATGAGAAAGTTATGAGCACTTAAATATTTGATAAAAATGGCTGCTATTTTGTTTCCATGGCAACAAAAAAAACAAAATGGAGAATTTATTAAATTTCAAGATACATATTTGAACTGTATTTACTTATTTCTTTAAAATAATTTCTCTATTATTTTCCAGCTATACTGAAAGGAATTTACCATGTTTTACATCTTACAGTCAAGAAACATATAAAATTAATCTATTAAAAAGGTTAATTGCAAAATAATAAAACCGGCAGTGTGTAAATGACGTCATAAACACACAAAATAGCCGCCTCCATGATCAGCATTTTTTTTTAAATTTCAATCTGCCATTTGTTTTTCAATAGTGATCCGATTTTGAAAATTCTTTCAGCATTATGAAAGGCTTGAGGATGGTTTTCATATGAAATTTACTTATTGATCGGTTTTCCTTGTCCTTTAAAAAATCATCTTCTATTATTAGCTGTCTTGGCAACAAAGTCTGATACAATTAATTGCACATTGAAACTGCAAATGACTCGTTTAATTCAAAAGTATAAGTATTGAAAAAAAATCAAATCAAAGAATCAAATATACTTTGTAAAATGGTTCAGTTCAATGTTTTTATTTTTCCCAATACGTAGTAACGAGTTTGAGTTAACTTGAATATATACAATTAAAATGTTAACAGCATTAAAAAAAACCCCAAAAGACTGGATGTGTTGAAATCACAAGATTTACTATGAACTATGGATTCAGAGACCACCTGATCTGAGAGATCGTTTTTGAAAAGGCCTTTATTGGTCTGTTGATACCAGTTTTTTCTGCAGGGTAAAAACGAGTAGACTGTTTCATCGCCTGGTCACTAGACCTCATTATAAAGCAAACGACCATTAACATTCATGTAAAAATCAAATTTAAAGGCATCGAATAATTAGGCGTCCTTTATGACTTCATAATTCCATTATATACTGTTTATAAACCCACGTAAATATTACCAGGAAAGCTGTTGTCATCAATGTCCTCGTCTCCATAGATACTCCAACCAAATGTTCGAATACCCACATCAAGATCACTGCCTGATAATAAAAGTGATGTTTATTATCTATGTAGTAATTAACATTAATATGTGTTTCCCGAGAGAAAACAACCTACTTGAAATGCAGTATTTCGAAATATGCATTCATATTTTAGTTGATTGTCCGGTGGCCCGATTGTCTTCCTTTCACATCCAAGAGCCCAAAAATGCTTGAATTATAAAACATTGTGTTCAGGCGATTCATTGAACGGATGTATTGGTAACCATGCTGAATATAACTCTTAAATCTGGTATCAATTATATTTTGTACAAGAAAATATTTTGAGAAACTTGTTATATTTAGCATATTATATACAAAACCAGTGCCGCATCTTCGATTATTTAAGATAAGATACCTGACTCATACTGACAATCTCCTTGTCAGATAACGTAACAGTTACGCTTTAGACCTGTTTTCAAGTAAAGATCTAGTGTCGCAGTGGTATTGCCATCAAAATCCATATTTTCAAGAGCGACAAACACTTCCGAAAAATATACCGTAATAGTGGTCCATGCCTCCACATACACATATTTTTATATAGGATTATAACATCAATATATGGATGTTTGTCCTAGTAAATAAGACATCGACATATCACGAAACATACCTGCAATCCGTTGGGAGAATTCATCTTCCATTTTGCAGCCACACTGTCCGACTCCCGGGTAGATATATATAGCTCCTGTACCGTCATCTTCGTACGGAGCCCCTATCGCTATATCTGAAAATAGTTATAGTTACATTTTTATTGAAATCAGTACTATATGCAAAGCATTTTTGTTGCGCTTTCGTTTTGAAATGAAGTGATATTAAACTTTTCGGTCGGTTTTCATAAAAGTTCCGCCAGTCAGTTTGTGCTAACCGGTACTCCATGTTAAAAAGATCATACAATGAATAAACACATAAATATGCTCATCGTCAACATTTTCGCATTATACATTCACTGTTGTGTATTTATGCGCATATTTCAGCGTTGCGTCAATGCTGAAGCATATAGAAATAATATCCGAATAACGGCGATAACTTTATTTTTCGGAACTACCTTATGTAAAAACTCATTTTCCTACGTAGATCATTTCCCTTCCGATTAACACCTCTTAACTTTACCTTCCATGTGGTTCTTGGGCAATATCTTATGTATGAAAACAAATGGACCCATTACCTCTAATTACATGATCGTAGGAGGCGACTAGTAGGATCTTAACACTAGAGTTTGTTGTATCTCAGTGATTCCGGAAGAATGAAGGTTTTGACCACATACCGCATATATTTTGCAATGTACATAAGATGGGTTAACAAAAGGTTAAGCGCTACTTTGCGTCATAAAGATTCACTGTGTTATTGCGCCGTAAGTAAAAATAACAACCTCTTAAAATAACACTGGCGTTTATTACCAGAAAGAATATGATTTATCATTTATCTAAGTATTTAACATTTGTACGTTAGATATTGTTTCATTGCTAATTAATGTATAATCACAAAACAACACAAATAGTACTTTTTGTCGGCTGTAAAAATATCCTTTATGTGTACATAATTTAACTATTGACAGATCGTAACAGCATTACTATTAATGGGAGTTTACCATTATAAGAGTCGTGGTCAAGGTCTCCGGCTGACGATATAGCTGAACCGAAGCGAGCAAAAGAGACTTTATCTTTCAAAGAAGCAACAATCGCCCCTCCAGAAAGTATCCCTATTGGGCCGCAAATTCCCTAAAATGGAAAACGGAAATACAATGTACTTACTAAATAACATGATATGTTATAGCAGTGCATGTAACAGCGAGCATACCGTGCGATGAAAGCACAAAAGGTGTACGTATATCTTAATCTATATAAACTTACACATCTTTCGTTTTCACTCCTCGAAACTTACTCAAACATAAACGAAAATAATAATACTAGTAATCAGTTCAAAAACCTTTACAATATGAATAACTTATCCTGCAGCTTCAGATTAGGGAATAAAAAGTAGCTGTACAAAAATATGTCTATAGCTTTGTATATGCAATGAAGCTGATAAATCTGAATACACCATATTTAGTTTAAGATTGAAGTATGCAAAATAAACAAGACCTAAATACGAGGGTCTTGCAAAAAAATTCTGTCATTGAGTTCGGATTTCTTAAGTGCTACGTTTAATTATAATTATTTTGTTACAAACCTTCAAAGTATTCCCCCTTTACCGAAACATATTTTGTAACCTTTTTACCCAATCGCGAAAAGCAGATACATAGTCTTCTTTTAGTTTCTGTTTTAGACACTGATAAATGGTGCTACCTTGAGACACAGTTACTCACGTCAGGTAAATAAGGTAGATGGTTTAAAGCTTCCACCTTTTGCAGAAGTCAGAAAGACATAACAACCTCGCACTTGTGAGAGGAGGCGTTGTCGTGTATAAGATGGACTCCTGACCATCCTTTGCTTGAACATTTCGTATTGTAAAACTCAATCACTTTCTTCATTCTTGAAGAATCGTCCAGTGACTGTATGACTAGATGGACAAGGCACTTGAACGACTGTTCAACTAGAATTGAAGAAAATTGCATACAACATTATTTTCAAACTTATGGTTCTCTTAGCAATACAGGGGATTTTTTTTATCTTTTTGCTTCCATTGCTTATTACAGGCCCTTTGGTGTAGCTCAAACATGTGCACCCTGGTTTCGTCACCTGTTAGCAAGTTAGAAATTACCCGACCATCAAGGCCTTTGTATGTTTCAAATGTTCCTGTGCACATTTAAGGAGTTGTTTCTTTTGCTCCTCGGTGAGCCAATGAGGTACCCACCTAGCGCAAACCTTTCTCAGGTCACAACGCTTATTCACACTTGTTTGCACGCCTTCTGATATGCCAGTACAACTGGCAATATCTTTCATCGGTAATCGCGCATCCTGTTCGACCACAGCTTGTACAGCAGCGAGGTTTTAGGCCTACCAGAACGGATATCATCGTCGGCAGATAATATCCCAGCTTTAAAAGCTTTAGCCCACCTAAAAACAGTGCAAATTGAAATGGCCTGACGCCCATACATACCGCACAGTTAATCAAATATCAGCTTTGAATCTAGATCAAGCCTAATGCGGCATTTAATATAGATACGAATTTTAAATTTTTTTGTCCACTTTACAATGTGACAAGTAAGTTGGTCAGTATATATGACTACATGTATTTCAATTTGAAATAACTCGGTCAATTGAAAAAAAAAATGCACGAAATAAACGAATGTCGTTAGCTATTGATTGGACACTTCATTCAAGTGCAATGTAGCGTTTTAAAAATACCTCGTACAAATCATCTGAAGCCACTTTGTGACAGAATTTCTTGCAGGACCCTCGTAGAAACATGTCTTTTCGGTATATGAGTACTAAATAAGCATCGTTATATTTTAATATACAGTATTGATTTAGTTTGTGTCATATATGTAATTCGAGTATGGCCATCATTTGCCCTGTGCGAGACCAGGATAAATTTTTATCCGAATTCTGACTAGATTTATCCACATTCTGACTGTTGGTCCTATTACGCTACCCAAATAATTTGCAAAAATTCAATCTGCTTATGTAATAATCTGACTATCTGACTACTCGTTCAACACAAAGCTGTTTAAAGAACAGGTTTAGAAGTCAATAACGAACTACTTAAAGTCTTTGTGTAGGTCAAAAAATACATCCAACATTTTTTGCCGCACTATTTTTATCAATGTGGTTAATTATCGTTGCATCTTAAATTAACATTTTGCAATCTGCTTCTTGGCGACGAAAGAATCTGTGTCTTGAGGAGTCGAAATACGTGACTTAGTTCTTAAGAACATATACATTAAATACTAGTACTATGTATAGATAAAATATAATATTACATCTTTTGAGGAACTATAGACAAAGACGCGACCTTCCTCTGGATTGTTGCCAGTGTACAGTGGTGCACCGACAAGTAGTTCGTCGTATCCGTCACCTGAAAGATCCACTGCGGCTAACACTGCTCCATATTTTGAGCCTGTCTGTTTGTCGTCTATGCTGTCTATATACCATCTTAGATCGGATGATTGCTGATTTGGGCACTGAAAATGATTGAACTCTACCATTATTTATCTACATTACAGCAGAAGTTCACGGTTCATATCTTGCGAAAATGTTAGACGGCTAGTTACATTTTATAAAATAAAGAATCACTCATAACTAGACTAAAAACCGAATTTTCGTTGTTCTTAGCTATGTGATATAATTTTTGATGTTTGTTATTTGAGTCCTAGCTTTAAATTCGATAAGGTAATAAGCATAACTCCCTTGCTGTTATTACTTAAATGCTTGCCAGCTGGTAATATGTGGAATTCACATATTTCATAGATTATTTTAATCTACATCGATGTAATTACAGGCCCGGATTCAGAAAAAAATCTGATAGGGGAGGGCACCTGTTTAGAACGAAGGCGTCATCGCTGAGTGGTGTCAGGGGGTCTCCTCTATGAAAGTTTTAACATATTAAAGTATGAAATGGCGGTCTCTGGTGGATTTTGGTATATATTTTGAGGTACAGGAGGGGATATTTCCTACCTGTTAGGAGTCATGGGGGTCTCCCCTTGGATAGTTTTGAAATAAAGGTATGAAATTGTGGCCTCTGGTACAGTACAATTTAGGGTCTATTCTACAGGATATGTTATTCCTTTGCCTAAATAGTTTGGTGCAACTTTGATTAGTATAAGTTACTTTTCAGCCAACTTGAAGCGGAAAGCGGGGAAGGAACGCACATGGATCCAGGCCTGAATTAAATACTCAAACGGAAAGAAAGTCAATGTTTATGACATGTGGAAAATTTAGACTAGGATGATGAATTTGATTACAATATGATCAATACATTTTGATTGTTTTTTTTTTTAAACTCAACCACTTTAAGGAAAATCTCCACAACATTCAAGTCAAGCAGAACTGACAAGTTTTTAATCGCTCACCAAAAAATCACTGCTATTTCAACTAGATCGAAGTGATAGTAGACACAGCCATTTCGTGTAAACGCGCGTTACGTCACTGACTGTCACGACTGCTTTTAAAATGAGAAAATCAGCGGTAGCGATAGAAAATACAAAGGCATGTTAATGTTATGGCCAGGACACAGAACTAAAAGCCCTACAAAACAGAGGGATATTCGTTATACATACAGTCTTTTTTGGAACGCCGAATTCTAGTGCTTCTGCTTTGGTTGTTCCAATGAATGCCTCAACCTTAAAAAAATAAATGTCTAAACTTGTTTATCATCGTCCTGGCACAATGACTGAAAGATGTACACAGTAACTATCCTAACTACTGTGAAATCATTATATTTCATGAGGAACCTATTTCCGTGGATATCTTTGTTGTGTCATTCAAAGAAATTGAATAAAAACGAACAAACAAACAAATCATAGATATTTTTTCTTAACACTTGAAAATTCATGATTTTATTTTCCCGATAAAATAGCCGTTTTACCATAAACATGAAGAGTTATGAAACTCTAAATAAACGAGATCCCAGTATATATTATTATGGTGCAAAGAAATAGCATGAGCAATTGTTTTGACGGGCCTCCGTGGCCGAGTGGTTAAGGTCGCTGACTTCAAATCACTTGCCTTTCATCGATGTTGGTTCAAGCCTCACTCGAAGCGTTGAATTCTTCATGTGAGGAAGCCATCCAGCTGGCTTACGAAAGGTCGGTGGTTCTATCCGGGTGCCCGCTCCTGATGAAACAATGCACGGAGGGGCACCTGGGGTCTTCCTCCACCATTAAAGCTGGAAAGTCGCCATATGACCTATCATGTGTCGGTGCGACGTTAAATCCAACAACAATGGTTTTGACAGTAACCGGACGTCTTATTTTCAAATAAATTCCGTTCCTTCAGATTGCTAGCTCATTCCTCTAATTCCATCATCGTACAAGCTTAATATTTTGCGACTTTGATCTCATAAAGAAATTCGCTTCAAGCCGAACAAAGATTCTCAAAAGTGTAGGAAATGTTATCGGCATATCGGGTATAAATAATTCACATTAAAACAGCTTAAATTCGCTAAATTTAGTGTTTATATTAGTGCTTTTTGTCTGCAATGATATGGAAGATATTTGATTGTTTTCCGTTTGATATCGAAATATATCTTTACTGATTGGGGAGACACATCAATCTTTTTATTATAAAATTATGCTTATTTGTGGATAAACAAATTTCCTGTTTATTACATGCTTTCAGATTCAAATAAGACAGACAAAATTCGGATTTATTTAGGTTACCGTGTCACATGCATGTATGACGTATCCGATAATAGCCATGGAACCTACGCACAGTGATATTAAATATTGGTGATTAGATCCGTGAAATCAACATGATGCCATTTCGTTCTTAAAAACAAAAATACTGTCCTGAATTTGCCGAAAATATTGCTCTTTTAGAGGCCATGCATCATTAATAGATAATTATAATTCCATGCACCTCACTCTGTGGTAAATTAAATCAATTACCTTAGACACTTATTTTCAGAAGAAAATAACGGTCAGAGGAGATTTCATAACCATGGTAACTTGCTTTGAAATCAGGGCACCTTACCACTATGCCACATTGCTAAATCGGTTTAAGAGCCGGTTATTTAAGATATTCAGAAAACAAATATAAACAACATTTTAAACCCCTGAAAATATTTGCAAAGGTTAAGGAATGTCAGGTACTTACAATTGAAATCAAAATCTTAACATTTAAAGACTGCGGCAGCAAAATATGTCTAATCACAAATATGGACTATATTCTATGTAAATGCAGGCGCTATATTCATCTGCTCAAATGCCAGGTACTGGCACTTGACTCCACATTTTGGTTTAAAATGACTTTTCTTTCAAATTGAAGGTATGTAAATCTTGCGTATTAAAAAGCGTGTCGATGTATTTCAATTTTATACGTGAATTACATCTAATTGCCACACTACCGGTAAAAGGCTGTTCTTGCAACATTCTTTTTATATCATTTAAAATTCAAGATTACTGAAATACAACTTCAACATCATTATGAGAGCTTACATCTAGTGTTTCTCTAAAAACTGAAAAATTAAAACACTTCAGCTACATCATTTTAGTTTCAGTTTGAATCTTACAATCGGCACGTAAGATAAAATTTCTGAATTTTCGAAGGTATGTTAAAACTTTCTAGCCTATTCAACAATATACCTTTCCATAATGTCCGGCATAATCCGGTTCGTTCCAGTTTGGAGACCCAGACACAATCAGTTCTGGTGCACTTCCAAATTTTCCAGTCACTATAGCATATCCTGAATAAAGATTCCAATATTCGCTTTTTATGTATTCTATGTCAAGCAAATGTTACATTTCTTTAAACTTTAGGAAATTCTCTATTAGATTTAAAAGGTCCGCTTTCTTATTTCAATAAGGAGAGGGCATATCTACGGACTGCGGGGTCGTGGGTACACTTCCCGAGTAAGGCGTATGTTCTTTATGACGATTTGACAAAAGACATTGTGTCTGAAATCATTCGTCCTCCATCTCTGAATCATGTGTGGAGGTTTACAGTTACTTGCACAGGACAGATTTATACTGGTACAGAGTCCAGGAACTCTGGTTAGGTTAACTGTCGCCGTTACATAACTGAAATACTTTTGAAATATGGTCTTAAACCCAAAACAAACAAACAAAATCAAACCTAATACAGCAGGGCGATATTTCATAAAGGAGATACATCCAAGGGACGTATGAATAAATGAAAGACAAACATTGGTAAAAGTATATAACTACGTTACCCCATAGATGCAAACTGTTCAGATAACGTACTTCGTTCTAAATCTAACATTGCCACATAGGTGATGCAAACTGGTCACACATTAAAGACCAGTTATCGAGACACCAGCCCAATTAAGTAAGAGATAAAGCTCACAGTCTTTTAGGGTTTTTTTTAATCAGGAGATTGGCCTAGGTTTTATTCTCGTGAAGGCGTATGATCTACGGTCAAAGTCACTAGTCCTTCATTTCCGGTTGCCAGTTATTAGTCGAGAGTGTTGGTCAGACAAACAACCAGTGTACTGTTGAAATGGACGGGGTAAAAGCAAATTCTATCACCAAAATATCGACATTTTAGTGCTTGATTTTACAACCTTATTTCGGTAACTAAACATGAGTTCTACTTTTTTGATGAATTAAACGACATTGTAATTAAGCTATCTTTGGAGGCATATATCCTAGAAAATAAATGTTTTTGCCTGAAAATTCGCCAAAAAGCCAGACATTTTTTTATTGGAGTTACTGTACGCAAGTGGTATTCAATCCAGGACATAACCAAAACTTACATAAATCAAATATATACTTCCTGGGAGCAATCATTTTCAGAATGAAGGTAACTAAAAAAGCCTATTTTTGCCGACGGTTTAGACAATAAATTCTTCTTTTTACCATATAAACATTATGAGTAATGGTGCGTTTGATGTCCATCTGTTATGAGGCTTACGTGTCATGCATGCTTAAACCCTTATTGAAGGTCGTTATTGACATAATTACATCATAGATTGCCGATATATAGAAGCTACTCATTTTGTTTAAATAGCTGCATGTGCACTATGTACAGTAGTTAGCAGCTCTGCGAGGAACTGGATTGGTAGTCAAAATTATTCACGAATTTATTATTGCAGTGTTCTTCGAGGGAACATTTCTTTTTTAATTGAAAACGATAACGTGTTTATAAAATTGACTGAACGTTTGGCTCTTGACTAGATAAAAGTTCTGTGTTTGCAAAATAACTGTGTTGTTTTAGACAATACTATTTGAATTGTGCTACTGGGATATGGAAGGAGCTTCCGTTAGAACTACGCAATGGTAAATACTTGACACATTCAAAAAAGTTCTTAATACACTGTATTTCAGAGACTTCGTGTCATTATTTTAAATTTTTAGTAACTGTTCTATATGCGATAGCAGCAGGTGATAGGTTTTAAACACTGGATATTTTGGGGCTTTGTTTGGCTACAAGTAATTGTTGGTACAGGCTCTATGGGTAGGGTAGTGTGTAGAATTTCATTTTTTTATTTATTTTTTTTTTTGCAAAAAGTCTGTGAACTTCTATACGCAGCCCTCTGAGCGTACGATGTAAGGCATTAAGCACTTGTATTCACAATAGGGGTAAATAACCTCAAGACGAGCGGTGCGGTCATGATCTTTTGTTTAAATAAGGCTGTTATGATTGTTATTTTCAATACTGTCGTTTTTGTAGCCGTTTTTATTATTATTATTATTGTTATCATCATTTATTATTCTTATCATTAATATTATTATTATTATTGTTAGTATTATTATGTACAACGTCATTGAATATATCACTGTATAGACATAGGCGTTTAGTCAAATTATTCAGTTTCAGTTACTGTACAATACCATCGATATATCGGAAATGATTATCGGGATATATTTCTCATATAGAACTATTCTTTCTTATATCTGGCGGAAACCCGACAGGATTTCTCCGTACAAAATTTATATAGTAACTGAAGGACGAATGAAAACAGCACTTAAGTACCATTTTTTTTTTTAAATTGTCACCCGTTTAAAACCCAGTGTAATAGTTTAAACGGTGGCAATAACTAAAATATCTTGACAGTACTTCAACACATTTTTAAATTAGTGAACTTTGCATATATGTATTACGAAGCAGTCCTTCAACTGAACACGACCATTTTTGTTCTCAAATTCGTCATCGTACGACTTATGAATGGGCCATGGACGTAATTTGACTATCTGGTAGTCAGTGTGACCAAAGTACTCGGTTTTCATTTGCGTAGCGATAGTAGGGGATGGTTATAAACAAATATAGATATTGTTGTTTTCTTCGTTCCGACACAAATTCATTGGTATGCATCAAACATTTTATTCAATAACAAAACCGTTAATATTGTAACGTTTTAGTGCCACACAAATCCCGTCGGTGAAAAGCTAGCTCATCATCAAAGGTGATTTATCGCTCTTATTTACTGTCATCTTACTCCAATGACATCTGACAGGTTTACAAATTTGCATATTAATGGAATTACTTCCCTTTATGCATTCAGTAATCGTTACAATATTAAGTATTTAGACCCACTCTCTCTTTTTGCTGATAGAATGAGCATTAATTGATACCTATAGACATATATCATGGTATCTTAACAGATTTTAGGTACATACCAAAATAAAGTGTATTAGTCGTCCTTTCCCTATCCATCCGATACAGCAAATCTTTCTGAATATCCTTATACGCACCTGCGATGAAGAAATTTGTAGAAACGACATTTTCTATCATAATACAAAATACTAACAAAAGCTGTTGAAATAATCTATCATATTCTAAACATTAACATTAGGGCCTGGTAGCTCGAAGCCTACTTAATGTTATCTTACGTTAACATTAATATAGTTTAGATTAGCCCATTTTTGCCACTAAAAATAAGGTCTCCCGTTCTGTGATAACTTTGTGAGAACTCATCGATCAGGTAAACGCAGAAAGAAACAATTTTACGTCCTTTTATTCAAAACTTTCTTGGAATACTGTTTGAAATAACGTAGGATGCTTGCGCTATTCAATCGTAAATATACAGGTAAAATTTGATGCGCGTTGCGGTACTTTCCGTAAATCAAGAGGCACAAATGAAACTGTTGTACCGTTTTCTTCTCTACATAACACAAATTTTTAAACATGTTTTTCCCCGTAAAGTCACTAAGAAATAAATAGATACTATCACTTATCTGTCACTTAAAGTAAAATTAGCATTAGCATAAGGCTTTTTCGCAACAACTTCCACATACAAATGTAAAATATGTGTATTCCTTTTTACTCATTAACGGATATTTTCACGTATCGTATTGGCAACTACCAAAAGTGTCACAGACAGCAATGACAGTGAGCACCGATTGAAACATGTAAGAAGCCATTCTGGAATCATATGTTTATTTTTACCTCGCCAGTCGTCAGCACCCGGGGCAGCAATAACTTCGCTTCGTCCGTCCTGAAATCAAACAAGTAACATGCGCCTCTGTTACTCCGCAGTAACAATACTTAATTTCCAGAACACATTTAATACATAACATACCTTTGATATTATTAAATTTTTATGTAAGACATGTTTGTCACCTAAAGAAAATAAGTTTAGTTTTATTCCTACTTTTGAACTTTGTGTTAATTCCCTTTATTCCTTTTATTCATTGTTTATGCCATTGTTAACTTCGCTTCGTTTCTTTGTTTCTAAAGTACCAAGAAGAGGTATATATTCAGACTTTTATCACTTTAAGCAAATATTTTACATATCTCATAATTTGAGTCATAAAGAAGTAAAATGTGTGTTTTATTATAGTGTCACACTTAATTTTGGACCAGTCCTATTGGATTATGAGACACTTATATACATTGGATAAAATTTCAGTGTTTGTTTATCTTTCTGTATGCAAGTTCTCCGGCAGGTAGGAAATCAGTTATCATAATTTGACTACCATGTAGCCTTTTGAAACATAAATCTATGCTACTAAGGGAACAGTTTTTCATTCTGTTTAGTAAAATTGAATTTGGTCTTTAATCAATCTCAACTTTTTCCACTTTTCTATTTCAAATTATCACTTTTTTTCCTCCATCCAAGGACCTTAAGATGAATGAGATAAAATGTTTCGAAACTCTTTTCTTGCATACCAGACGGGCATTTCCGGTATTTTTACCGGTGCTAGAAAAATCCATCTTACACCCCGGGGTGTAAGATAACTTTCGTGCTTTTACCGGTGCTGGAAAAATTCATCTTACACCCCGGGGTGTAAGATAACTCTCGTGCTTTAAATGACGTATTACGAACTAAATATATGTAGAAGACTTATGAAGTTATTTATTTTGAAAAACGGAATAAAATTCCAGTACCTTGACAGTTCCTCTTTGTTCCTGGTAGTATATTTCTCGATTCAAAATACATTATTTTATCAAAAATTCATAACGTTACGCTGGAACTGATAAAACAAAACCGGAACTAAACATTGTTATTTGTCTTTGAAACGTCATGAAGTCTTTCCTGTTTACGGACGTTGATTTCCCGCGCTTTGTTTAAATACGCTACAAAAAGGAAAAGTTCTAAAAAGAAAGCCGTTCGACTGATTTTATTTTTATTATTATATTTTGATATCGGTATGCAAGAAACGATTCTGTCACTGGTTATAGTTGCAGATGGGAATATCCGGTTCTCGGGTAACTGTTTAGGTGGTAACCAGGTTCCTACATTTACCCTCGAGGCCGGAAATTCCCTTCTGCACCTATAATCAGTGAAAGAATCTTATAATCTTTACCGATAAAAACTCTTCTCTGTCACCGTTGGCAGAATTTGTCTAAATCGAACTAAATCGGAAAACCTTAAGACATGCTTCAGCTCTATCGTCCTTTGGATAGATAAACCTAATTATTCGGTCGTTGTTTTAACTTGACTGAAGTATTCGGTTATAAAAGACAGAAGGGAATTTGAAATGCAAGATAAAACATGATAATACCCTTGTGAATGCTGCAGACATTCCACCTTCAGCGTATGTAAAAACTGGTCTCCCCTTTTCATTTGTTGTGTCTCTGTTTGGCCAGAACGGCCAACAGTAACTGTAATCAGATAATATTATATATAATTGTATAATTATATATACATACATGTATATAAATAAATGATACTGAGCACTGGAATTGCAGAGTAAGTTGACATAAAATAAGAGAACATCCGATTGATAACGTCAAAATACACACGTCTGTATCTTTTTTTATAAACTCACAGTTAATTAATGCTTTTATAAATACAAAACAATATATAAACAAAGCAGCAATTGTAGTATTATTAATAATCAACATAAATTTATGAAACCAATCAATTAATTGCATTTATGTTTTTGTTTTTTTGCAAAAATAAGGATGATAAGACTAGAATACTTATGAAGGAAAACATGAACAAGAAGCCTTACAAATCAGGATATTTTTTGTCTGTAGCATTTTTCATTTAACATGATGCGGTGACGCTTGGACGTCTTACATTTCACTATAAGCTCACCAACCTTCGCTTGGCACAATAAATTGGTCGTAAATCATCTCGCATCTTAAGACACATCCCAGTCATATAATTCTGATATTTGCTATCGCTAGTCTCGGGGAAAACATTTCTCCAGCCAGGTGCACATATCTGAAACAGACATTCTTGTCAGATTTAACACCACACCCAGCATATTGATAGGTCATATGGCAAATGTTCAGGTTTTCGTGGTTTAGGAAGACCTCTGATGCCTCTCTGGGCATCATTTCAGCCACTGGTACGCACTGTTTAGGACCACCGACCTTCCATTAGTAAGTTGAATGGCTTCCTGATAGACATAAAATATGTTCTGTAACACAAGCGAGGTTTCGGACCAACTGCGGTCATTGGCACGTGATTTGCTTACCCACTGGGTCCCAGAACATTGTAGTTTTTATACAATTTGCAAGTAAAACATAAATCTGATTTTTTATTATCGAATGCTAATTACTGTAACTACATTTTGGGCTTTTCCGCGCATGCGTGTTAAGATATCAACCGCTGCAATAACTTTTCCTGGACTTTTAATAAGGCTAAATCATTAAAGAAGTCAAACCTAGGGAATTTAAAAAAATGTCAGTATTTATGGGTGTTAAATCGTGTGACACGAAACAAAGAGGAAATGGATATGATAGCGTGACCAGAATAAAAAGAACTCGTACTGTGACCATGGGCATTGTTGGTATTGTTGTGTCTCTTCTAATATCTGGAAAGTTTCTGTTGACTTCCATTGTTGCACCGAGTCTGCTGTCAGTAGCGCATTTACTGTCGGTGAGCTTTGACACCCTATCTGGAAAAAAGGGAATAATTGTGTTGCAAATACATGCAGTTGGTATTGCTGGTGTACAATCAGTGAGAAACTGAATCTCATTTTAAAACATGAAAAACTAAGGACTTCTTCTACTTTTTAACACCTTTTACAGATGCATAATAATTTTGTCTCTATATGAATTAATGATTAACATTTTACAAATATCTGTTAGCTAAACCAATACTCACCACATAGGTTACTTTCATCAGTCAGTTGAAGTGATTCGCATGTTATGTTCTTATCTGTAGGGATGGTACATCTAAACACCTGACCATGGCTTTTAATGCTGTCGAACGTTATATTTGGGGCACCAACTAGAAGTCTGAAATGATTCTATGTTTTATTATATTTTTATATGTGAAACTATATCATTGATATTTTTTAAACACTATAACCGTAATTAAAATATCCCCGGAGACACAGGTTTGCCCTCAAACAAATATCTACTTGTTCGTTTCGTGTGGTTTTGCAAATACGTTTGCAATGAAATAGATCAGATATTTCGAAAATATCGTCAAGTGTTCATAACAGAAAGAGAAACATTGGGATGGAAAAAATCGTCCGTTTCTTGGAAGTTTCCGGTTATTGGAGGATCTGGTAGTAAGACGTTTTACTGTATACGTGTGTATGAAACAGAAGGGATATACTAATAAATATCAGGAAACAGTTTGAAAGTTTTAAACAAATATAATTTCGATCTCTTTTGCGCAGTCAAGTCATTATCATTAATTCTGTGTCCATCTACTACAGTCGTGCTGAAAACCGCTGTAAATACTCTTATGGTTGGCAATTTTTATTATATTTTTCAAAGCTTTGAAAATTTGATTTACAAAAGCAAAAGTAATATTGACTCCTTTGTTTTTTATTATCTCCCTTTATGGCTTTAACTGCATAAGTTCATATGCAACGTTAAAAGTAATATTTCCTCACCGTGTAACCATGCATACTATCTATTTTGGCTATGTTTGCTTTATCCGTTTTTAAACTAAAGTTAAAAGCTAAAAGGCCTTTAGAATTCAAATAAAGTCCCTTTTACGGCCAGTTTGGACTTTTAGAATGACATATTACTAACACTTTTAAAGCCGAATTTTACGATAATGATAATACTTATTTTGTTGGTACACAATAGTTCATACTTAAATGGCGAGCACGTCCGATATTTTAAATATAATAAATTATGAAGACTAGGAAACATTATCTTATTCAATATTTTGTAAACTCATTTTCTGTCATACTACCAAATAACTTGTGTCTTCTTTTTTAATAATACGCTACTGGTCACAAATTTTGATGACGAAATATATATCAGATTGCTATGCCAACTTAGTTTTTGATACAATATAGGGGATATTTGTTAAATTCAGTGGTTTATCAAAATATCTTTGCCCATATTATCAACACATACTCTACCTTTTAGTGCAGGGTAGCCACGAGAGAAAATGTAAGATATGATGTGTACGAGACTTTTACCCATTTTGTTAGTCCGTACTGTGTGTACCCGCCAAAAACATACCTGATACATCACATTAGTATATAGGTCATTGTGACATTTACAAATACATTTTAACATGCTCCAGAGACTACGCCTGTTGAGAGACCGCTTGTATTGGTCCGAGAGCTCATGGACTTTTATTGCAACAATTGAGGCCAAAATAAGTTTATACTTTTTTGGAAACAATATTTCATATCCTCCATGAAAACGCATTTCTTAAGTATCAAAGCCGTGCCTATCTATATTTTGTTTACTTACGTTTGTGATAGGGGAGGTAAAACTCACTTGTAAAAATATGAGGGGGTAGGGTAAAGTTTACGTCTACCAGTGTTTTCACTGTCTAATTAGGGTAACTATCTGATTGTCAGTAAATGTATATATATATCAAGCAATGACATCAATAAGAAATTCCACGAAAAGGAATGAAGGGCAAACTGGATATTCAAGGTCAAAGGTAAAATTTATGTAAAAATCACAAAAAAAAATACATATTTGAAATTTATTTTTATCCTTAAAAAATAGTTTGTTATCATAAGTCACTCATCTTTATTTAAGTTATGTGTATATATCAGCCAAAATCAGAAATGCAAATTTTATTGCAAAAAGTCAAGGTCAACCCTGATAATTGCAGGTCAAAGTTCATTTTCATGCAAAAAAAAGAAAGAAAAATATTACCTTAACTTTTTCTTATCTGTTTTATATGTCTCCACATAATTATTCTTTGAAGTTAATTCGTTTTAATGTTTGTATGTCTGGCAAAGTCAGCAGTGCAGATGTAACCCCAAAACTGCCAAGGTAAAAGCTAATATCATAGGTCAAAGGTCAATTTTATGTGAAAGAATCGCATTAATAACTTCCTGTTTGAAATATAACAGATATTTTTAATCATTATTGATAATTGCTCGTGATTTATTTAATGTATATATGTCTCACGATGTCAGTAATAAAGATATCGTCTGAAATCAGACAAATTCAAATGTAATATTAAGGGTCAAAGGTCATTTTCAAGTAAAAGAATGAAAAAAATAGCTCTTTGTTAATAATATCTTGTAGATATTAGTCAATGATATCAGTTCATTTTAATGTATAAATGTTAGGCAATGTCTGGTATGCACATATAATTTCAAAACGTTCAAGTTCAACCATTATATCAAAGGTCAAAGGTCAAAACGTGACTAAATTGTTGCAATAGTATCACCTATTTGTAATAATTTTTATTGTTTAAAAGTATTTGTTTTGTCATTTCAGTAACTGATCGTTGTTCATTTTACTGTATATATGTTAGACGATGCCATGGAAGAGAAAATAAGTCGAGGTCAAACCTGGTATTAAAGGTCAGGGGTCATTTTTGTGTAAAATATCCAAATATAGCATACTTGCTCATTACTTTGTCCAAAAATAGCGTGTTGTTATAATTCACTGTAAGCAATTTATTTTAATGTATACATGTCAAGCATGGTCAGCAATGTAGGTTTTATCCCAATAAGTCAAAGCCAGCCGTTTTATCAAACGTCAAAGATAAGTGACTTATGATAACAAACTATTTTTTAAGAATAAAAATAAATTTCAAATATGTAAATTTTTGTGATTTTTTTTTTTTACATAAATTTGACCTTTGACATTGAATATCCAGTTTGCAATAAGTCCGTGAGCTCTCGACCATATTAAAAGACCAAATTTTCAGTTCCTACTTGCAAAAGACGCAATTATGTTGGTTGTATAAAGGTAATGACCCGTTATAGTGGACCTCCTTTTTGAAGAGTATTCAATTCCTACCGTAAACCTACTTTGACTAATTTTTCAGGAAGGCGTAGGTTCAGGCCCCAAAAGGACCAAACATGTGTTTACATTTTTGTTCTAGTCAGTCAAACTGCTCTTTTGATTTACTGTACTAAAGCGGATTTGTTTTATTTAATAAGTCATTTCTTGCTGTTTGAAGTAAAATTTACCACTTATACAGAAGGGCGCAGAGTAAGACATTTTTGAAAATAGGGGAATTACATCGGTATAGTTTCTTTATTTTGCTTTTACTTTTTAACATACATACTGTGGAGGAAATGTAGGTAGGTTTTGCATCTGCCCATGGTTATTTTTGAATGTAGAGAGAAAATTTTAAACAGTCTCGCAGGGCGCAACCATGATGTTTCAGTGTTGGAGCTATTGTCTCTGTTTGAATTTGAGGAAATATCATAAATTATACAATTTCAAAATTAAATACTAGATAAAACAAAACGACACGGTAAATGTTCTTTAAAAATTGCAACACAGTGCGAAACAATGTTAACGTTAAGACTGTAACAAGTTAATGCAATTTTTAACATTACTATTAAGGTTCCACGAACATATGAGACAATTTGTTTTGAGAGGCCACTTTTTATCCTTCCCTTGGATGGTCTCGTAATGGTAGTTGCATTGTATACTTCACTCCAATATATCAATTATGAATAAAACGCCTACTTTCTGTTTACAATTACAATTCATTGAAGTTACCGTCAAAAACCGCTGGTAATTCTGAATATATATATTATAGGCGGTAAACGTTATAATGTGGGTTCAAAACTGGGTGTAAAATTCTTCATGTGAGGAAACCATCCATCTGCCTTACAGAAGGCCAATGGTTCTACTGGCCTAAGATAATGACCGGGGGACATCAAGGGTCTTTTAACATAAAAAGCGAGAAAAGTGGCAATAAAACATGTGACATTAAACCCTACAAAAAGGTATAAATATGTATTGTACTATATACGATCACTATATTCTTAAGTACACCTTCGAACTGCGTTCTTAAGCTTTAAGCTTTGCGTTGTCATTATCAGTATTTAGTTATGTAAAATATCTTCTTTCCTCCTTTGATTTACGTACTTGATTCGCATCATATAAATTGTTTGATATGCATATTTGAGTTAGAAAATTAAATTGTTTGATTCTAACGTATGATTCATATCATTGATCGCGGCCGATGATCATTTTGAATAGGACAAGTATATACGTGTTGGGGAAAATATTTCATGATGGACCTGTGAATTCTTTACTTGTGGGTGAAACAGGTCTCATAAGCGTAAATACGACTAGCTTCTACTGATTATAAAACATACCGTACGATTTGTTGTGAATTAACTGTTGTTGTACTTTTAGTAGTTCAACCGCCACCCTTGTTTAAGAGCAACATTTAAAAAACACGTTTTTTTTTTTCATCCTCAAGTAATAAGTAAGTAGACTCGCCCAGTTTAATCAGTCTAGACGCATACATCGAGCGCTTACTTCCCCCGATTTACATTCGGAACATTTTCACGCGTTTCGGGCTTTATCGTATGTTTAACATGGGATTTTTGAACCGTCCAAAGATGTTGGAAATGTTTGTTTCATTGTTGTTTTTTTTTAATAAAAATGTTACTGCTTTCATTTTCTACCACTTTTTGTCCACCCTTGCCTGAAAAAAAACAGTAATGAGTTTGTACACTGTTCAGACAATTGTGCTCTGTTGAAATTTAACCAAACACAAGTTTACCTGCATAAACAGAAAGCGTGATATGTCACCATGCGCGGATCCAGAGGGGGAGGGGGACCGGGGGTCCGGATCCCCTCTGGAAAATCTTTAAAAAAGGAAAGAAGACAAGAAGGAAAGAAAATGTTTTTTCAAAAAAGGCAACATTAGGACTGCATGTAAAGTATATGCGGCTGCAGCTACATACGACCCCGACATAATTCATATTATTTATCTAAAAGAAACTAAGAATTTTACCTTCAAGAAAGCTCGATTTTATCATTTTCCCCAAATTTAACAGGTTAGTCCATAAAACTGCCCCAGAATGCAAAAAAATGAAGTGCTAAATTTCAAAATTTCCAGAGTGGGGGGGGGGGGGGGGCGAGGTGCAGGGGATCGGACCCCTTCTGAGAAAATTGGCTGTGTCCGTGCATGGTCACTATACCTGTCCATTACTGGACATTATGGTAAACGCTTCTTTCCTGCACAAATGACAATTTCGCAACTTCTGTCCGGTTTGTACAAATGTCTGGCCGCGATAAACCATTTGACTTGTTTATTTGTTGATTTGACTCACATTATTTCTAATAGATCGGGGCGGCTCGGAGAAGGAGTGTGCAAGAAGGGGATGGGGGCGATATGATTTCCATAAGTGATGATGATAGCAATTATTAATTAAAGTATGCTGTTGCCTCTGTGTGTTTAGGAGTAAAAAATAAAAAAGATACATCAATAATAAAATTGTATATTATTTCTGTATTTTGAAACTAGAAAGTCAAATTATAATAAGAAGAAACTTTGAAAAAATGAATGTTTCGATGTTAATGAATCAGAGAGTAAATTCTAAATCAAAATTCTATAGATTGAACACTTGAGTACTATATAAGATATATTAATCATCAAATCGATTAAATAACAACACTTCCGTCAAATTACTTTTTAAACATACTTAATTGAAGCGTAGAGTACAAACGATTTGCCTTAGAAATAACTATCTTGCCTGAACATGCAAATCCTTCGTATCAGAGCAATAATTGTTGTGTAATATATGGATACATATATTTGTAATCCGCGCACCAAAACTCTGAAAACTCTTAGGTGAGAAAAGTATAGGAATGCGTTGGATTACATTTAAAAGTAATTTCAGTGTACAGTTAACTTACTCCTTTTTGTAGAAGTTGGAAAAGTCATTCCATCCTGGCTTTCGTATTATTGCGACAGTATATCCGTACTGTGAATTCTCCTCACCCCGAGATATTCCAACTTTTTTCACTTCAATATTATATGACAGAGCAAGCCTAAGTTGCGATGAAATGAACAACATCAGAAAAGCACAAGTATAAACAACATATTTACTTACACGCGGGGTATGCATTTTACATGAATTGAAATTCAGCGAAATATCTTTTTTTATTTTTTTTTCCAAATAGCACAAGCAAAGCCAAGTTGACTGAACAGTTTTAGACACAATTTATTTTCCAATTTCCGATATTTTATGTATGAAAGAACATTTATTCCTACTTTAAAGCGTTTTCAGTACCTTGATCGTAGTTTAAATTTTAACAAAAATGTCACAAATATATAACACAAATATGTACATTGCAGAGATATCTGAATTTATAACGTATGTTTAGTGACATTTAACAATAATATATTTCCGGTTTCTCTTGCTCAGCATCCTATATGGTGACTTCTACTTCCGCACTTGCATATCTTTAAAAAAGTTTCGTTATTTAGTATCTTTACTTCCGATCGCACTTACTGTATCAGTCAAACTATACAAAATAACTTGATAAAGTTTAACGTTATTATATTGCAATACAATATTACTAATCTTACTGGCATTGAACATTCTGTTTTAGCCAAAAAGTCGATATGCCAGGAGATCATCATCATTTAACGAAAATTATAATAATAATAATAATCATCATCATCAGAGATCTTCATATTAAACCTTCACCACCATTCATCATCATTTACTCTCACAATAACTCGTCATCACAAACATTAATTATCATCTCATGCAATCACCACCACCACCACCATCATCATTATCATCATCATCACCTTCGTCGTCGTCGTCGTCATCGTTACAACAATTTTTATCATCAACATAATTATCATTCTCTTTATTTCTATAAACTATTATCATCATCAATATCATCACCATCGTCGTCATACTAGCAATAATAGTAGGAGTAATATTAATAATAATATCAATAACAATAATATCATAATCATCATCATGAAGTTCATCAGATCAAATTACTAGTTAAAACATTATATTATATTATTTACTAATTATTTCCATTGCAAAAAAACAATACTTCTTTTTCACAGTGTTGTCGTTCCTCGCCATATGTTCGCCTCTGCCAATAATGCCTTCTCGAGGTGAGAAATAGCAGCGCATTTTGGTAGCGACTACCAAAACTTAGCCGAATTTTGTTAGTCGCCACTAAGAATGTATTCAGTATTCATCTATAGTTTAGTACCAAATTGCGTCGGATATGTACTCACTAGCAGTCATAATCAGACATATATTTTGTGTGCTTCCGGTTATCCGCGCATAAATCAATATATGCAACGATTTGAAAAATCATAGGATTCTATTTTCTTTACTTTTGATTACAGATATTAGTTCACCCTAAGTTTGCTTTTAAGGACAGATGTTTCGATGAGTACAGATATTAGTTCAACCTAAGTTTACTCTAGTTCGTTCTAAACAGAATTTGCAGACATGCTACTTAATATGCCTTTTCTTTCTCTTGTTAATGGAATGATCTATAACAAAGTATTTTTACAAAAGTCTCATTTCAATTTATTATGCCATAGCGTGATACAAATACGCTGCAAGACCAAAATTCGAAAAACGGCCTAGGAATAGCGTTTGGATGCTGTACCTAGCAGGCTATCGTTTAGTTTGCAAGTTTTCTTCCCAAATTGTGAATCAAGCCCAAAAACGTGACAACTTTAACGCTGAAAGTTTAAAATTCAGAACATAATATTAATTAAAAAAAAAACATATGAAAGCTTGCAAAATTAAAACGAGGTGGCTGATAGGGCAAGCAACTCTGAGGTGTATGGTTTATGATATACGTAAATGCCACGCTTTTGTATCATTCATTAATATGAATAGCCATAATTGATCAAATTTTAAACAAATCGCTTCTCACTATTTGTTTGAAACTGTTAGTATACAAATTCTGCTGTTTTGTAGAGAGAGAGAGAGAGAGAGAGAGAGAGAGAGAGAGATGTGATGTATAAAAGGTATATCTCAAATAACGAATGAACTGAATGTTTACAATTTATTAAATGCAGGCTCGGCGGACAAACAGAAATCGATGAATGAATTTTATTGTTAGCTGTTTCATTTAGAAATTAATGACATTATCAATAAAGCGACTGCATTCAAATAAATAATTGCTTTTATCACCTTCTTTATTTAAGATATATAGTAAATTGTATGATATTCGCTCATGGATTAGTTAGCAATTAGATGTTTATAAGTCTTATTCGCGGTGTTAGGAAATCGCGAATCAGGAGGGTTTGTGTTTTAGGAAATGATGCAGAATAAAAAAAATCGCGAGCGGCATTTTTGGCGAGTTTTAGCGAAAGTAAAACCTCCGCGAACATTACCAAATACACAACATTGCAAACTTGTGAATTATTAAATGTCACATTATAAATTTAAGTATTTTACAAAAGATATAGCACAATATAAGTTACATTAAAGCGACTAACCCAACATCGTGGTGTCAGATTTTTAAAAAAACATTACCAAATACACAATATTGCAAACTTGTGAATTATTAAATGTCACATTATAAATTTAAGTATTTTACATAAGATATAGCGCAATATAAGTTACATTAAAGCGACTAACCCACACATCGTGGTGTCAGATTTTTAAAAAAATCAAACTTTTGCTATATTCACCTATATGCTTATTCGATGTTCTTACAATGTATTTTTCATCAAATTCTGTTGAAAACCGTAGTTTTCCTAATAAATTTAAGACAAAACCATTCGTCTACAATTTCTGATAAGAAAGCGGTTACGGTATACGTATTATACTTATTCGTCATGAGTTCGATTCCAAGACCCGTTAAAGATTGTCTTTAATTTTTTCTTCACTACAATTCAATGAAGACAAAATGAGTTAGTTAATCTAGATCTAACATATTCACTAAAATTATATGTCACAATTTACACGTAATTATGTCTAAATTCACTCCACCTTTAATATGATCTAAATGTTTCTTAAGTTTTCCTGTGATATTTTTAGATCTGTTCGGGTTACTTTTATAAGTTTTATAACAATCTTATTCCCCACTTTAATAAAAGCATTACCCGGCCATAATTTTAGGATTGACTGATTTATAGATACTACCAATTTTATATACGAAAATAAGAAACAAAGCAATAAATCATGTAACTTAGAAACCAGAGAAAAACAAACTTACACAAAGTATATAATGCAAACTGAAAAAATGGGAATCGACGAAAATGTATACTGTGAAATCATTAATATTCGTGGGGGACTAATTTTCGTGGATTTCGTGGTTGAGTCAATCCACGAAATTTAATCCCAACAAACAAGTAAAATCCCCATTCATGTTATGTTTAAAAGTTGAAATCCACGAATTCATATCCCCACGAAATTGCCGTTCTGATCAAAACCACGAAATTTCGTGCCCACGAAATTAAATGATTTCACAGTAATACAAATACCGTAACCACCGTAACCACCGCTCGGCCAACGAGGAATCACTGACTAAATCGTAAACTTAGTGTATTGAATTAATTTTATGTTATTGTTTTGTTTTCACTTCTAAACGCCATAATATTGTGCGCTACCTAAAGTTCGATTTTGCAGTGACCGATGTTTGTGTATTTAAATAATGAAAGGGTCCGTTATTTATGTAGTGTTATCGGTACGATAGTGGTTCTTACCTAACTAAGGCAAAGTAAATGCTAATTTCCCAAGTCGGTAGACGAGTATATAAATTGACCTATCAAATTACATGCGAACTTTTGGTTTGCTGCCCACGTGATGATAGCGTCTAAAAATACTGTCGTGTCTCGTTCTATATTGATCAATGTTTACAAAATAAAGCGTTTTAACGGTTTATAAAACTTCATAAGAAAAACTGCAAAAATTCGAATGTTCCCGTAATTCTGGAAACTATAAACTGGTCAACCATTATGTTTCATGTAAATATTTGAAACAGTGGCGGCATTTTGCCTTTCGATGATCAATTATTTAAGAAATTACAATTCACAATGTATGTGTTAGTCGCTTTAAAATTCATACAAACATAATTATAATGTTAATATTTACAAGTACAAAATTATTCTAAAATCATAAGAGCACACGATAAATAATGAAATTTGTAAAAGGGCCCTTTGGAAGCATAGAACGCAACCAAGAAACATAACAGCAGACTCGGTTTGATTAAGTATGTTCATGAGAGTCAATAAATAAAAAACACAACTCATACCCCTTAGTTAAAGAGTAACATGAATCATAACATTTATAGTATACTAAAAAAAGTATCTGATATTGCCAAAAGGTTCCAGTTAGGAAGTAAAAGGATACTTCCTTCTACGGATAAACATGTTCTTCTTGAATTGATCGAATTCTTATTTGTGGTTGATAGACAGGTCGAAAAACATATTCCTAGGTTTACAGTTTTGAACAATGTAGATGTCAGAACTGTTGTCTAACAATAAATCTTCTTGATTTAACAATCATCGACCTGAAATTCTGTTTTAAAAATTACTTAAATTAACATTTTAGAAATATTTTTTTACTTTTTTATTTTATTCTATACAGTCCATAAATTAGACAATACAACATTATGTGTCCTCATATGCACGCATTTCCTTTCATTCAACATTTATAAATAGAGCAATTCATGCAATACGGTCACCTAAATATTACTGTATTCTACACTTGTGAAATAGAAAGACATACATCTGAAAGTTTTGCTGAAACACTACTGAAATATCATTACTGCTCTAACAAGAATTGCTTTTGTTGTCAATTGTATGTTTGCTATTTACATTCAGTGTAACTGCTAATTACATACACTTTTTGTTCTGTTTTTACATCAGTGTTAATGCTGTTACATCAGTTGTACTGTAGATCACATTACGTTTACTGCTGTTACATCCATTTTAATGCAAATAACATTAAGTTTCACTGTTGTTACATCAGTTTTACTTTTCATTACATGTGTTTTTCTGCTGTTACATCAATTTTATTGCAAATAACATTATGCTTTACTGCTGTTACATCTGTTTTACTTTTAATTACATCTGTTTATCTGCTGTTACAATAATTTACTGTTAATTACGTCAGTTTTACTGCTGTTACATCTGTTACTGCTATGCTATGGAATCTATACTCCTAAGATAGCGAGTGCACCTTAAACACACTGACATATTTAAATTACCATTATTGCACAATGTCAATCAAGTTGCCCAAAACAAAATAAATATTATTTCTGAGAGGAATAAAGCAACAGTTTATTGATTTAATTCTTTTTCTTCCATAGAAGTGTAAGGTTGTTTTTCGTGCGACGACGTCCTGACGCTTTTGCGGTTGTACAGACTGGCTCTCTTCCATTTCTGTACCTGGCTGTGCTTCTTACGTGCAAAGAATCCACACTGAAGAAAAAAAGTAGAACATAATATTTGAAACTTGCATTTATCAGCAGTTACAAAACGTTGAAAACAAGCAAGACTCAAATAACATGTGACATTCTAGTGATCTGACTGAACATTTCAGTTTTTTCCCCTTCAAACAATCATTTGTTACAGCATTCATTTAATTTATTATTCCTGCTCTGTTTAAATGTGTCTTACTTACGGTGTAAAATCAGAATGATGAAAACAAATATTTCGAAGCAAAATAAAGTTGTCAGCAATTTTATGCGCTTGATTTAACTTAGCAAGTTTTTGATATTATGACAGTGCTTACCCTCCATAGGATTACTATGACAATAATCAGGAGTGCAAGTGCACCTAAGACGCTTCCAATAATAATCCATATATTCACTTCAGAAACAACAGACGTGGGCTCAACGACAAATGTTGTCCATTTCTGAAACATTTTATTTATTAATATCTTATCTTAAATTGAAAAAAATAATCTAATCTAAATGAAACGTATGTATTGAATTTTTAAACGTTAAATATTTTAATTTAAGTATTTTTTAAGAGAATCAAGTCGTCCGCTACCTTGATTTAAACGTTATACGCTATTATACATTTTTTAATAAGAATAGTTTTTGATTGGTTTAGAGTCACATCAACAATTAAGAAGATATTGTGGATTTCTAGCATTTAATGATGGGGGAAGACCCCAGGTGCTTCTCCTTGCATTCTATCAGGCATGGTCTGGCAGCGGGGTACACCCCAGACCTTCCTTAAGTCAGCTTGATGGTTTCCTCACATGAAAGATTTCTACATCCAAAGCGTGGTTCCGGACCCAAACTGGTAAGTGGAAGTGCTTTTGTCAGGGCGATTAATCTACTTTATAATGTTATTTCAGTTGCACGCTCACAGGGAAAGGTGGTGGTGTTAAGCACATAATGTAAGTATTGCAAAAATCAAAGGACACAACCGTGTAAGTCTATGTCTATACAAACTACGTGCATCTATGTGTCTGACCTTTCTTTATGCCAACGACTTACCTCTTTACCAAAGATTTACTTATATACCAACGATTTACCTCTATATCAACGACTTACCTATTACCAACAACTTATCTTTGTGCCAACTACTTAATTATCCTGTTCAGCAAAGACGTACATCTAAAGTATGCAAAGGACTTACCTCTTACATCTATTCCAACGACTTATCTTTTTACAAACGACTTACCACTTTACCAACGATTTACCTCTATTCTAACGACTTACCTCAGCATATACAGTTTTATCCCAAGGAACAACCTTTCCTCCATACCAGATAAAGGGATCAGTAACTGTAGCAACCGTTTTGTAGCGTATTTCACGTACCTCCTATCAAAGTAATCGGAAAATAATGTTAGAGAGCTAACTTTAAACTGCAAAAGAAAGACAATATCAATTCCGGTTTTTTGAGTTTAATTGAAATGTTATGCTTATACTTTGCGACTAATTTTCATAATTTACATTACCAAGCTAACTGATAACCAAATAAAAACATATCTACCTTTTCCTTTGCCAGTTCCTTTTCATAAACGTCTACTGTGATATCAATGGTCTCTTGTTTATTGTGTTCCAGATTTAGCACTTCACATTCAATTATTGCACATGTATAATCTTCACAGGTCTAAAGATTGAAAAGAAAAAAACCCTTTTAAATAGCATTCATTTTGTAAAAGATGATTACGATCAATCCCTATCACGTCCCGAACTCTATATTGAATCCCTATCTCGTCCCGAGCTCTATATTGAATCCCTATCTCGTCCCGAACTCTATATTGAATCCCTATCACGTCCAGAACTCTATATTGAATCCCTATCTCGTCCCGAACTCTATATTGAAATTTTCCAAATATATGTTTTAGACGTAAACTTTTTTGTTTTTGCTGTGTTGACACTTGAGCTTAAAAAGCAAAAAAAAAAAAAACTAAATAAGTGTATCTTTAAGAACGTAACTTTTTTACTTTTCTATTACTATTCATTCTGTTTATTTCTTTTATAATTGTAACATAAATTTGAATTATCTACTATATTTTTGTTTTTAGCCGTTTCCTGTGGTTTGTCTGCAGAACTTTTAGCTGTTTTCGGTTCTTGTTCGGCTTCCCTTCGTCTTCTTTCTGAAATGGCAAGAGATTTAAATATATTTATGGTAGCTGTAATAATTGAAAGAAAATAATTGACAGGCAAATATCTATGTATTAAATATATTGCGCTGATTTGTTTATTTGATTGAAAATATTGTTATTGCTTCAAACACGATCCTGGTTAGAACTTTTATTAAGCTTAAGAAATGACAAAGTCCTTTCAAAATAGTCTAGGTAAATTGTGTTTATGGGTGATAGCTTGTACTGCAGGTTTGTCAATTTCACATATTTTAAGTATATTCAGTACGTTATTGTGTAAACCCATATATCTGAAGAAACCGTCTTGTACACCGTGAATGGTTGACAGGTTATTATAAGATTTCCTGAAGATAAAAGTACGACGTCGTAGTATTTCATTCTCGCATACCGTAGGTTTTCCATGGTTTCAATGGTTTCCATGTTGAACCTTTGGCACATTTCGCAAATATTGCATTAAATAATGTAATAAAATTTGAGATAAGTAGTCCAAATATAAATATATTAATAAATATAAATAGATATAAACAGTGCTAATCTTTTTCCCTTTCCTCGTGTCTTTTCTCAATAGCATCATATTTTCGTTTACTCTACCGAGTTTTAGTATGTATCACTTGGCATTCAATCGAAATCGACATGTTCTTATCACATGCTAGGTAAAAATTGCGCCGTAAGAATTCAATGTACCGAAAAGAGAAATTGAAAGAAGCGAAAAGAAGAAATATCAGGAGGTTATATTTTAATTTATCGAACTGTAGTTTTCTTGTATAAATATATAAAAGTTAACATCTCCTTTTTCTTTTCTATTCTAATGTAGTGATATAGTTCTTTTCAGGAATATAAGTCTCTGAAAGTCTGATATGCTAGAAAATGTCGAAAGTTATAAAGTAAGTGAATATTATAAGAAACGAGCAAATTCGATGAATTGGTATCCCCCTCCGAATTGGTTTGTAGTGAGGAATGACAAAGAAATATATATACGACAAAAAGAATGTTACTATGAAGCAAATAATTTCATCAGTCAGGATTGATTTAAGTTTACATAATAAATGTATGTTATGTTTTAATCCTGACTGAAATTATTTTGAATGGAATACGTTTACTAAGCATAGCTTTTTGAATAATATGGAGTTATGGTAACTAGAACGAAATATTTTATTCGAGAAGTTAGCACCAAGTGTCTCTGTTTAAAATATACACTTCAACTTAAAAAAAAGAGAGCACGATTAAGTAAGAAACCTGGAACATGGATGGTGGCGGGCTGACTTGTGGTTACAACTTCACATGCTGATAAATATTCATGGAAGGTTCAAAAGGGAATGAAAAAAAGTTGTTTTCAAGGATGGGGGTGGGCTGACTGGGTGGAGGAGCCAGGTGGGGGAAGGGTACAACTTTGCAAATTGATAATATTCATGGAACGTTTGAAAAATTGTAAATTTAGATTTTTTTTTCGTGTGGGGTTGGGGAGGTGTTGGGAGGGGGAGTGTGTGTGTGTGTGTGACCAAGGTGGTAGGGGGACCAGGTGTGGGTACACCACTACAACATGTTTACAATAAATGTTCATAGAAAAGAATGAAAGAAGTTAAGTGAAATTCTACTTATTGATTAGTTTGTTATGTAAAGATATGTGCATTTTTAAATAATTAAAGGGCAATAACGCTGAAGTTAATAAAGAGATCCTAACGAAATTGTGTGTGTACAAACACATTTTGATGATCTAAATTTAGTTTAAGTTTCATAGTTCTAGGTCAAATATATTACAAGATATGAAGCAGAAATTGCCGTATTTATAGTACCCTATATAGTTAACACTAGAAATTTCTAAGGGCTATAACTTTGATGTTATTTGGGCAATCTAACTGAAACTTGACAGGCCGCATAATCTGATAGTGGTAAACAGGTATGTTAAGTTTTATTTAAATATCCCTAACCACTTTTTAGATATGGCTCCAGACGGACGGACGGACAATACCAAATCAATATCCCTCTGTCTTCAGCGGGGCATAATAAAGAACAGACCGATTTAGTGGTGTTCAGTTTTCAAATTTTCAATTCGACTTGTTGAATAATGGCGAACACTGATTGGCTTAATCCGTTCCCGGTAGTAATGACGAGTGCGCATGGTCGCCAGGAAAACGAAAAGAAATAAATCAGATGTTCTTCTCGGGATTATGACGAACCTCTGATGGACGAGAATAAAATATTTTGACTAAATACTGAAAACATACCAACTTCAGTTTCCGGTGGAATGGGAAATTTTGTCGTTGACTTCGTAGTTGATGCTGGCGTTGTTGTCTGGACTATCGGAGCATGACCGCGGACACTACACTTAGACGGCGTGTCCTGGTATTTTGTTATATGAAATGAATATGGGTAAAATTATCTCTTACTCGGTCATAAACGCTAGAAAATAAAATAAATTAAATTAAGCCACAAGCGATAAAAATAGAAGTAGTGCAGATAGAATTTATACAGTGACTATACCTCCTAAAGTCACAAGATATTCAACTTCAGTTTCAAGTGCATCCCTTAATAATATAAGTATACAATAAGGCCACACAATATTCTAAAGTTCATCTGTTTTGCTATGATTTCTGTTATATTATATTTAGTCCATGATATTTTGATAGTAGATTTTTCCAAATATAAAGCAGTAGAAATGAAAAATCATCATGTGTTAAGATCTAATTGCACATCCTGATATTTCAAAATACTATAATTGTAACTTTTCGCAATTTTCTAATAGCCACATTTCTCTAATTCTCAACAATACGTTTTCGCCGAAAAGAGTTCTGATTTTAACTATGCAATGAAATGAAACAGTTTACTTTAAAATAGAACATTTATGTAAATATTACCTTGATAATTGCGAAGTCTACTTCATCCTTGGACAACGGTATTGAGATATTAACAACCGTCTTTGGCAGAAAACTTGGCCCCTCATTTATAAGGAAGTAGCGGTGAATAAGGGTTATTTTTCGTGTACTCTTCTCGTCGGCTTTGTATCTGATTTGATCAGATGTCTCTTTACTGTAAATATTAACATTTGTATAGTTCTTACTAAACCAGTTATTTAGGTAAACCTCCTATTTAAGCAGATTCATAATTCATAATAACATAATATTATTATAGTAATTATTTTCATCAACATCATCATCATCATCATAATTATCATTTTTTATTATTATTATTATTATTATTATCATTAACATAATTACTTTTATTAACGTTATCATTATTACTATTTTTTATTTTATTTCTATCTAGACCTTGTAATTCATTAAACAAATGTAGGTTTTTATTTCTAACTAACTGTTTCAAACATAATATTGACAATGATAATAAATAATTGTGACTACAATGAACTGCTTAACTGACATTCTCTTCGATTCTTAATAGGTAACATAAAGGCCAGCGGAAGAGTTATATTAACCTGTGATAAATTAAGAGACAACATTTATTTAGATACATTTCTAAAAGAATACAGAACGAAAATAAACATGAAGGATTTCGTACCTTACAAATATGGACAAATAAATCTTTATCCCTTAAGAAATATATTCATAGCAAAAATCTAGTACCAACAATGTTATAAAGCATAAGCACTCTCGTTCCGCGAATTCTAAGTTTCGCGAATAATGTTGCCACAGTAATCAGGAAATCGCTAAAAAGACTGCACGGAAATCACCCAATCTACGGTAATAAAATAAAACCTACTCTGCCTGTATAATCACTTGGAACTTAAGCTTCACTGGGATCTTCCTCTCAAACATATTGTTGTCCATGTTGACATCCTTGTTTGTCTGGTCTGTAACCAAGTCAATCTGAATAAGAAAACAATGCCATTAAATACATAATTCAAGAGTTTTTCAAATGTTTCGAACTGACGCAGAACTTCACGGATTTTGCGATATTGTTTTGGAATTGCAAGTAGAAATAAAAATGTTTCTAAGATACTGTGAGGCAAGCTCTTGAGGCAAGCCAGATATCAGTTTCGAAAGAACTATTACATTATTTAGCCGAACATTTTATAGATTTTGTCTAAATTTATAAACATTGACAACTTTTACATGTCATTAATAATACATAGTAGACTGCATATTTATAAAATGATATTTATCATCAAATGTGGAGCAAACAATATAAACGCCTTCATATGTTGCTTCTGTGTTTTAGAATTGCATGTTCTTAATTTGAAAAAAAATATCAAAAAGATAAACCAACCAAACACCCTGCGATTATCTCCCCTAGCTGCCATCACCAATAAAACGTGACCATGAAATAACATGACGATTGCAAAGAAATTCAAATATAACTTTCTTCTTTCCGATTTTATTTGTTTATGTTTTCATCCACTTTAACATTAAATCTATAAAGACGCGCCACAAAATAACTGTATTCTTTTGTATTTCCATAATGGCAGTTATACATGATTTGCATGAAGAAAATGAGAAATAACAAGTATCTAGCTACAAACTGACAAACATATATAAGGCCGAAACAATGTGTTTAATGTCTAAATATGTTATTACATTAATGTAGTAATATGCACAGTACTTGATGTATAAAAATGAGTTTAGACCATACTTTGTTTCTACAGTGTAAGCATTCTATGTTTTTAAAACCATAACGAAAAGAGAAAGACTGAATACGTTTGCAGATGAAGTTGTGAAAACACATTAATTCAGGGAGGGCCTAAATTGTCCACCTGTCATCTTGTAGAATAGCTGTATTAATCCAGTATTATCAGAATGATTTACACGAAGTTGGTGTGGGAGGAAACAGTAGGTCACTAGGTCGCTGTGTAGGAAAATGGTAACAGTCTACGTTTGGTCTCTTGAATATGTCCATAGTTCATCGTAGGAATATCCATGTAACGCTTTTAGTTCAAGAAAGATGAAGTAAAAGATAAAAGGGTAATGAGAATTTAACTTAAGTTATCTGACAAAACTGTTATAATGAACTTACTTCTTATATAGCTAAAATGGAAAACTGACATGACACATTTACAATATTATTCAGATATTAAGCAACTCACTTCAAAGACAAAACATCGGTTAACTAAAATTTCTTAATTTGATATGTTTATTCAATGACGTCATCAATTTGTCCACTTTCCATTAATAGGGGCCATTACTTACGTGAACGTACTCCTTCATTTTGTTCATATCCATACCAGGAATCAGCCGTTGCCTGGATACGTCAAAATACATCTTAATCTTCATATTTTCATTCCTATCAAGTTTACTATCTGCTGTACAGTAAATCGTTGTGCTTGTCTGGTGTGGAGATTCGTACTTGCAGCTTGCACCTACCAAACCATTGTTAGGGCTGCATGGAAACAAGACACAGTAGCATTGATTTAAATCAATTTGCGCTATTCACATGAGAAAACCTGTATTAGTGCATGACATAACTATTGCCTAATAAATAGTTTAAAATACTGGAAAGTCATTGTAACAAACAGTTGTTCTTATGTTCATGCAGAAACTAGATACTAGAATTATCTTAGGCAAATCAAATTCTACACTATTCTACAAATAATTGTTATTTGTGTTGTCATGACAACTTACATCCCAAAGCACCGACGGACCATGAGAATATAGTGGTGTATAGATGAAAGGCACATGCTAAAACCAAAAATGCACGATTAGGTTATTTTTCAGTAAAATTATTAAACTGTTTCTAAATATTCAAATACATGACGTTTAATTAGTGATGCGCATAAATTGTCACATAAATGGCAATAAATCTCATGCATGCCGACGTCATACTGTTTTCACAATATGCTTAACAACAGGTGGTGACCTACTTAAAAGCATTGTAACTCTTTAAATGGTTAAGATAATTTCTTCAAATTTTAAGATAAAGTAGAAAAGATGTTCTTTACGAATACTTGTTATCTTAATTTTGATATTTTGTCACTAAAACAGATTTTGTCACCGAACGGCCCATTTTTGTTGTGCTAGAATGCAGTTTTGTTCTTATTTATACATATTATAACCTTGTAACATTGTTTTAACGTTAAACACTTGTAAGCATTATATTTTCTAATGGCAAATGAATTTAAGAACAGGTGTTTCAATTCATTTGAACAGACTGCTGCACAACATCTTTGTCTCATTTTAAGACAAAATAACACGATTTCTTCTGCATAATTAATACTATTCGCTCTGAAACAACGAGGAATACAAACAGAGAGGGATTCTAGTTCTTAAGTTGCATTTGGGAAAAAAAACCACACATAAATTAAACGTTAGATTCTACTAACGTTTCATACTTCATGTAATGGACCAAAAATAAAGTAGTCAGTATTCACTGTATGAGATTTCTTTCGGCATTCTCCGGACTTTATGGAAAGTGTTGTCCATTTTGAGCTTTCTATGCGTCCGAAGATTGCCGAATTGCTTAACAAGAAAGCGATCTTCTACGTTTTTTTTCTGGTGTTCTACAAAACACTCGGTGGGAAATAGACCGCGGTCTGCTAGACATTTGAGAAGAAATTTTCGAAATGAAAACTCGCAATATCGAGATGGGTCTCAATAACGAGAATAAATGCATGATATATGCTTACGAAGCGTCTCTCTTCATCAAAGCTGATACTTCACCACTGACGTTTGCTCTGTAGGATGAGTTAAACAGATTCGTTGTATCTGCCGTTACCTGTAGTACGAAACAAATGCAATTTAACACTTGATGGCATTTTAAAAAACCCTTGGAAGCAAGCATAATGGTAGCAGTCTCAGTTTGATGCAATCGGGTTATAAGAGGTCTGATTTATTTAAGGTCGGTTGTGAAACAAGTTCTAATAACAAATTGACCCCAACAATATTTATGCATTTAAGGAAATTGTTTACTCTAAATATTTTGTATGCGCATATTCAACCGGAAGATAATAATTCAGTACAGAACCACGCTATAAGATGAGAGTTCATAACTCTTTTTTCAAAAACTTGTTTTTCTTAGTTATCCATCCCTTTTGGTGCAAAATGGAAAACAGTGCAGACATGAATGAACGTCATACATTATTCTGTTATACGTCTTTGCTGTGGGTACTTTGAAGGTTGATATTTTATTCAAATGCAAAGAAAAGTTACTTATTTTATAAATTTGATGTAATACCGCTATATAAAAAGTCGAAATATAAAACTAAGTTATGTATCAACATAATATTGGAAAGTACAAGACTTTAATCCCCGTCTTTTGCAATTCATTATGACCTATTTTAAGAACCAACTATTTAGTGTATATTCATACCTTTGTCATGAAGAAAATGGAAAAACGCAAGTAAGAAAATATGTTACCCTTGAATTACAAATCATACATGATACTTTACACATATATTGATAAATCAACAAATACTAATAAACCCTCTGTGGATACGGAGGTGCATTACCTGTACATCAACCAGGAACATCAAGTTTTATATGCTTTAAACTTGAGCTTCATATAAAATAAGAATAACAAGTAACAGAAACAAGTACGTATAGTTTTTCAGCGAATGAATACTAGTAGGATACTGCACAACTCAGACAAATTTAAAACCATGGTAACACATAATACCATTTGGTTCCTTTAGTATAACAGAAGGTGAAAAAAATGGCCTAAGGAAATTAACCTTTAGCCTACTGACGGCAAGTGATTTTGCCTTTGCGACAAGTGCAGACCAAGATCAGCCTGCACATCCGTTTTTACAGTTAATTGTACTGACCAAATTAAATGATGGACAAGTTCATTATAGAAATTTAGCAAGGTAAGGGTTAATGAGTCATTGCCTGTAAAATGTTAGCAGCATCGATGTATATGTTTGTGTCCTCTTTAACTTGAGTAGGTACTACTCCTTCCTTGGTCAGAAACATCTCTACCGTAAGCTTTAGGTCAGACGTGCACGTGGTTATACTGTCGCATTTCTTGTCAAACTCAATCTAAAATATAGTTACAGAATAACGCACAAAAAACTCCCGAAACGCCAAAACATACATGTACTGTACTGTTTCAGCTAAAATTGCGGACTGATAAATTAAACTATACTTGATAAAAAAAAAACACCATACGCTTTAATGTGTTGATGTTACTTTCATTACATTTTCATTCTTTTTTTATTTCGGACACGTTCTGGGTACGTTTAATCTAAAAGACGAAGTTATTGTGACGTTATACGACGTCTTATAAACGAACCCAATAGGAAAATACCATTATCGTAGAGCATAAGATAATATGATACTATATTTAAACCCGCCGTTACATGACTGAAATACTGTTGAAAAACGGCGTTAAACTCAAAACAAAAAACTATATTTAAAAAATATTTATACACTACAGTTTGAGATAATTATTAATCTAATTATTTTCACAGATATCTCAGGTAGTAATAAATCAGCTTTACATTTTCAACTATGTGCGTCTTGGCATCATGTTTCAGGATTGGATCCAAGTCTGTAAAACTATCTTGCTTTGTTGGAATCAGTTCAAACCGTCCTTCCATACGAACTTGTGTCCATGCATCCTTCGGTTCTGGTTTACCCCTGTATCCCTGCAAATAGAATTTTCTGCCATATAACCATACTTAGTATTATAATGTTGTGCATTTTTTAAAATGTAAATTAACATATGTATTAAAAAAGGAGATTATTGAGAAAGTCATAATTACAGCTCATGCTTTCCTCAACTATTCTCTTTACCGCGTATCCTATGTCTAGAAGAGTATTGTTGCATTAATTCTATTCCAGCCGAGTCAAAATATGAAACCTTAAGGAAAGTGGGGAAACATTTCGTTTCTAACGTTATAAGTTATAAATATTTAGGTACAGTTAAGTATGGCCGCTTCTATCTCAATTACCTTCAATAGCATGGTCTTCCTTTGCCGACTGACTGGAACACAAATGATTTTAAAATGATTGGTTATATGTAAAATAATTAATGCGAATCAATCTATCTCTATTTAATCGACGACCAGCACTCCAAAACTGTAGATGACATCCTTTGTACGGTGATTCACAACAAACGCAATGACTGAGGTGAATACAATTCATTGGATCTATCAGAATACCAACAGATGTCAAGTTCCTATCATCGTGACCCTTTTAAAAACGAAACGCAATGTTTTGTTTGATAATAAGGACTCAGACTATGATAGGAGGTCTAGAACCAAATAGTATTCGGTAATATATTGTTTTATCTATTTTACAACAATGTTAATTACTCGGCAGTTTGGCAGATTGTATAACACATTTATTTCCACGATGTTTACTCCTCACCAGCCAGGCAGATTCTGATCTCTTCGAAGCGCTGCCCTCGTATTTAAAAAAGCTTTTTTCCAACTGTAATTTATGATCGGACAATGACTATAACAAAATCAAGATTTTAAGTACAATGATCATTGAAGGTCATCTGAAATATCAAACTATGACAGCTCATTGGTGGGGAAAAATAGTGGTGCGAATATAATTGAGTCAAACTATTTTAGGTACGAAATTTAAGGAATGCAGTAACTAGATCATACAAGTACAAAAGTTGCTGCAAGGTGCAGCAAAAAGAAACTCCGCGCCAAACAAAGCAGGGTATGTAGTACCGATAGAACAGTAAATGATATCTTTGTTGCAGACCCTAGGCACACAGACATTCTGATGGAGTTTCATGAATGTTGGAGAAAAAAGCATTGTCTTTATAGTGTGAGCAGGATTTTTATTGTATTTAGTGACCTAAATATTGATGAATTATGTCCCATATGCGAAACTGACTTCTACTTTTTTGTATATGGAATCAGAAAGGTGTAATACGTATCAGTTGTTCCAGATGGAATGAAATGTATTGTATACACAAGGTTGTGCTTAAATTCAGACTAACGTAGTTGTTCATCCGGAGTGACTGAGTTTCAAACTTCTCTCAGATGTTATCAAGACCATTATTCTGATAAATGTCTTATCAGGAATGTGGGCTCTATATGATACTTTTAAGTTAAAAAATTAGGAAAGACTAAGATGTACAATGAATGAAACACAACAAACATCATTTTATCCCCCCTAGGAGCATGGAACTCGCAGTTTAAAAGGACCAAAAAATATAACCCAAATGTTATTACGTTGTTGTATTTACTTATATGGTATTGTTGTTTTTGTTGTTTTCTTCTTCACCTCCTCCTTTGGAGAACAGCTTCTGGATATGCAGCAATGAATATTGACTAAACACTTCGCTACTATAAACACCTTTACCACTTTATACAGGCATAACTGATCAACTAGTATTTTTGGAAAGACAAACGGTCAATGTCATGCAATCAGCCACCTCTCAAGAAAGACCATTGTTTTAATATTGCTAAAGAACCTACATTGAGATAATAGAGCAAGGATACTTTAAAATGCAGATCACTTGGTTCAAAGGCCAGTTTTTTGCCTTATTGTTAGGTGACATTTGTAAAAGGTTTGACTATAATTACGCATATCAAACATCAAAAACACAAAAATGCTTAACTTATAAAAATAATCAAAGTAGATTTATAAAACTAATATGCTTTTCTCTGTTAAAACACACTTACGCTACAATGACATCACGTTAACGTGTGGTAACGTCAGTGTTTTTGTTGCGACCAAGAAAAAACGCTTCTGTATTTCATCTACTGTTTTAGATTAAGGGCATATTAGAATCGAAATAATTTATAGCAAAATCGTGTTTTAACACAATTTGTACACTCGGATGGTAATACGTCGTACAAATAATTTCACTCGGGTTGCGCCCTCGTGAAATTATTACGCCCAACGTATAACCGCCCATCGTGCATAAATACTGTTACAACACTCTTTTGCTATGTAAATTATTTCTTAGAAATAAGACACTGTTTATGGATGTTTGTGTTCCAAACGTACGTACTGTGTAATAAGGTTGGTGTTGATTACCGAAAGAGTAAATGTAGTATGTTTAAACAAAATAATATCCCTAAGGGTAATATGTGCATTTTCCACTCAGATTTCAAATATAATGTGTTAATTAAATGCTGATGATATTAGTTATAACTATGAGGTTAAATATTCTAGTTGATAATAACACATCAATCTAAAATATAGTCACAGAATAACGCACTAATTTATACAGGACAGTTGATTCGCCAGAAAAGAGTAGGAACATAATATGTATTATTACATACTCGTTTCTATTTCTCATTAAGTTACGCTGGTGTACACCGGAAACGTCAATATTTTTCCATACACTGACGCCTGAATTTCATATCGGGTGCGTGACGTTATTCAGAGTGTGTTGTTGCATTATTTTTTTCTATTTTTCTATTTTGTTCTGTATTTGCAGATGCGTATGTAATGAACAAATTTATGATATTTGCATTATATTTATATGTGCAGATGCGTATGTAATAAAAAGGTTATTACCTTTGCATCGGGAAATATGCACTCGTTCTTCAGCGTAAGAATATTGCGCTCCTAAAGTCGCGCAATATTTCCACTGAAGAACTCGTGCATATTTTCCGATACAAAGCTAATAACCTATAAATACATAGTAAAGCGGTACAAGTTATCGATGAACGTAATCGAATACCTGGCCCAAAGGATATGGCGATGGCTTAACAAACTTGCTTTCCGAGGTTCGAGCCTTGTTAAGTTCATACTTTTTAATTTTTTTAATCTTTTGTTTCAATAAACATTGCACGAGAAAGTTGTGCAGTTCATTGAATCGATTAGTTAATTATGTGCTAGCAAGTCAAAAATACTTGCCTGTTATTTTTTTAACTTAATAGTGTTTTTGGTTACGTTTTTGTATATAAGCTGGTATCTTGGTACCCTCTTACGGGAATGGATTGAAACTTCACACAATTGTACATTGTCATGAGCTGATATGCATTGTACAGGTTCCATAACCCTGTTTTGCAATTTTACAAAATTATGCCCCTTAAATGTTTTGACTTTAATATTCATTCGATTGACAAGGCTGTCGAATAGTCGAGCATTGCTGTCCTCCGACAGCTCTGGTTAACTTTTTACTTTTATGTAATTAACCTTTTGGAGGTAAACCAACACGTATGAAGATACATAAATAAACTATTTAGTTCAAACATATTTATTCCCAAAATAGAGTACATATATTTATAGATATGATATACTGTAAAACTATCTGACTTGACTATTAACTTACTCTGTAGAGATTTTTCAGCCAGGTATGGACCGAATACCGATATAGCCCAACTGAAAAAGTGTATCATTCCGTCACGGTTCAAAACACGCGATGGAACTATAAATTACTAACAGTCTATTGTTGCTAAATAGCGCATTTTAATGTTACAAAATATTAACCCCTTTTCGTTTTACGTTTCGGTCCATCCGCCCAAGCATAGAAATGCCACTTACCGTTTTACAGCGAGACTAGATTTTATACCAGTAAATCAATACAAAAACACACAGGTCTCCTTGATCTTATTTCTTCCTGTTAAATTTCATTTCTAACTATAACAATTATATTTAACGAAGATCCAAGACTTACATAAACTAGAGATGCTTTTGAGAAAAGCGAATGTCTCCCACAACTGCCTAATCATCTAAATAATAAGTCAGTCTTTGTTTACTTAATCCACATGTGCATGTGCTTTCTTGACACCAAAAAGACCCCTATACTACTAGTATATAGGCGCCTGTTTAGGGGTAAAACTGCGCAAGAAATCTGAGTGTTTTTGGTAAATCAAGGGCCATAATTCCGAAGTGCCTAGGTCGAATTGGCTAGTTATCAAACTTGGCCGAGCACTTATTGGCAGACACATTTTGTTGAAGTTTGGTGGAGATCGGATGAGAAATGTTCGATTTAGAGTGCGGACAAGCTTTGTGACAGACACACACACACACAGACACACACAGACTGGAGTAAATCAATATGTCTCCCACACCACTGTGTGGTGGGAGACATAATAATAGATACAGTTTTTCAAATAAATAATTCAGATACTTCATTGCTTAAATACCTACCTTTATTCTTTTTTTAATAAGAGTTTTCTTGTGGAAACCTATAACTTTCTAAAAGTAGTGCATGTTTTTTTAAAAACCTGCTCCAGTCCTGCCTTTTAACCTTAAATTGTCACTGAAAAAAGCATGAAAATCCTGAATGAACAGTGACGCCTGTCAAAATAGAGTCTATTATATATATTAAATTCTATGTAAAATACCTGTAGTTTTGCGTGCTAAAGTGCGGCGCGTGGCCGTTTACTGTTACCTATTGTAATCATGGGTTGCATACACACAATAGATTTTGAATAGCCGCGGAGCAGGGCTTTAAGTAGAAAGTATGTACCCCAATTATGACGGGTCTACGTCGATTGTATTGTTTACGTAAACGTCACTTAAATGATACCATATAACGTTACTTATGTATTTGTTAGCCCGAATAATTGCAAAATATGTAATCTAAGAATTGTGTATATGTGACTTGATAAAGGCCTTGGGCCGAAGTGTTGTCGCAATTAGTGATAATAAAAATTTAAATAGATAATTGCCAATGATTAGCATAAACTAATTTATTTATATACCGTACCAATAAAGATAAGACAATAAAAAAGTTTAAAAATTAGCATAAATTAACTTTAAAAAGCAGTAATCCGGAATTTCATTAGAATAAAAGATCTATACCTCCTATTAGAGATAACTAATGTGGCATAAAAACAAAATCAACAATATAGTAAATAAATATTTAAGATAAAATAGAAAGTAAAATTATTACACACGAAAAAGGAAACCTTTCATCAAACTGAAAACGAAAAGGATTTCCAAAGTGATGTCCGATACAAATTGCTTTCTTTTCTGCACTTTGATTTCTTTCCTGCTTCTTTATTCTTTTGAAACATATTTTTCTCGTTTGTGTTGTTAATTCTGATTTCATTTATATTGGCCAGAGCAGACATTTAAAAAAATTTTTTGCAATTTTGCAAATCGGAAGGAAAAAAACTTCATTTACGACATACACTGCCCACTGCACTCAAATAAAGCCATCACAAATACTCCGCGCCTGTGGGCGAGGAGAATCAACATATAACTCCTGATAGGGATATTTCACCACAACAGCATCCCAAACTCGTTGACGGGGATGTAACAAGGCAAACGAAACATAGAAACAGGCAAGCTTCCTTACAGTGACAAAACCTGGTTACTGTTTTATGGAACTTGAAAAGAATGAATCACAAATTAAACCTAATAAGATAAAAAAAAAACATGAAAACACTGTTATTTGTTAAATCATATTTCATCTTTTTACAATATATATCAAGACTTCATTTTTTCGCCTGAGTGTAATACATTTTAAGGAAAATACCATATTTGAATACAACTGTCTTTCAGTACATGACTCTAATAAGATCTCCATTATTATTACTTACTTTCACATCAATGACGTATTTTCTAAGGTTATTTCGATTCATACTGCTTGAAAGCGTAATATTTTCCGTCCACGTCCCTGTGCCATCAGGACCTCTAAATTTTACCCGGCTCCAACCTTCCTTACTTTTGTGTACTGTATCAGAATCAAGGGTCCATCTGAGCTCTACAGAAAAGAAAACACATTCCCTGTATACACGTCCAAGTACGTGCTTACATTTCGGACGACTTTAATGAGGTTCCGTAAAATGTCTTCATTTTCAAATTTCATTTCTTTTCTACAGCCTTTACATTCCACTGGCAGTTTTTCAGAGGTATTACATTGTTTGGCTGAATCAACTAAGTGAAAGTAAAATAAGTTACTATGAAAAACAAAACTCTTTTGACCTTTATGTGATTTCACTGTTTCCATTATGATGGCAACCTTTTTTTTTAAATGACAACAATACAGATGATACGTCCATCATAATTTAGTCAGTTTTGGTGATAAAACAAACGATAAGAAGGGTACTAAAATGGAACTTTGGTACTGACATTTTATTCGCAGTATTCTTATGTTAATAAACTACTTTGCATATTCATGAATATTTATAAGAATATACAAACTGACGAAATTGTGTCAAAGAATAACATTTTCTAAATAATAAATCAATTTCAACTTATTAAACAATTCAAATCTGGCCTTAAAGTATCTCGGTATTTTTGCAATAGTATTTTGCAACAAGGTAAATTGAAGGTAAATGTTCTATATTAGTAATGTTTAGCTAATTTGTATATTATGAACCAATGCTCAAACCAACGTCTCGGGGAAAAGATATCACTGAAACTGAATAGAATGATATTCAATAAATTGATGATTATGTTATCTTAGAATTAATAGGGAATCGATCCCTCTACGGTAACATGAGATATACCAAATGAGATATACATTTATACTATCGAATTAAAAAATGTGTCCTTCCGGCATGTGCACAGAGCGTCTGACTTCGGATTGTTTGGAAGAATACGCTTTTTCCTTGTGCCCTATAAGCGTCCACATAACTTGTCCGAACCGCAACGTCTTGAACATCAGTACAATTACGGGCCGTGTAGTTTTTATTCCAAAATATGACTTTAAAATGATACGGAATCGATGCTGTCATTAGATAGTTCTTTTCAAATCTTATTGGATGAGTTGAAGTCAGATCGATTCCCAGTGCCTTATTTCTTGTAACTTTAAACTGAATCAAATAAATAATAATTTTATTGATAACAGTGATCTCAAGTACAAACATACTTAGTGTAAACTAAACTATTTACCTACAGAGTAACAAAATAATATAATTGTAGAAAATAACGCGGGATTTTAAGATCAAATTTAAACTGTTCAATGCATAAAGATTGATATTAAAATGTTAATCACAACAAACTTTTGTCACTTTGAAACATTCTCATTAATATTAATGAACATGCAAAAATATTTCACATGGAAATACGGCGAATAAAAGGACAATGTCTCAGCTCTATTATGAGAAAATATTTTATGTTTTGTCACCAAAACTGATTGTCTAGATCATCTATACGGTTGTCCGGAAATGAACGGTTGTCGTGAAAACAGTAAATTATATGTCTTTCAAAAGTGTTTTTCTGTCATGTTTTTTTCTTTTCATTCATTTGGCATTGCTTAACAACTAGTTAATTACCTATAAAAATTCAAAACGGCACTAACTTACTACACTCACATTGCCAAAGGTCTACTTACAAACGTCACTCACGTTTCCAACTCTCTATTCACTAACATCGCTCATATTGCAAAAAGGCTACTTACTAACTTCGCTCACGTTGCCATTTCTAGTTCCTACAGCATTAAACTGGAACAAAACCTGGACGTTAAAACAAAGCGTCTCGCTATCTGTTGAGCAGTCTATCAAGGAACCATTTAACGGTATCGGATTTGGTGTCATCTTCATTTCTATATGAACGTCCACAATAGGTCTTGCCCTCAACATGAAAGCTGTATTTGATTCGTAAGCTCCAACAGCAAGATCTGTCATGAAAAGTTCATAGAACGGCATATATATAATGTAAGAAAAAAACAAACAAACAAAGGAGGTGGTTTGATATGAGTTTTTCGTGACAGGCAATGAAATGTTTAAAAATCCTTATGCCCGTTGGATCAGAATTAAAATGGACGACATTTCTGTATGCCCATACACCTGTTTAAACTGTCAACTGTTAGAATAATTATGCAATAAAATACATTCACGACATTGGAACTTGAGCTTGCAAATGGACATCTAAACGAAAATTCGTAATTATAGTGATTTTATCTGTTGAATATCACTCATTCTCTTACACAATAAATATTGAGAAATGTTAAAAGATTTTCACTCTTTATATTTTGTATTTGGGAATTATTCTAATAAATCATTAAATATTTATTTAAGAACTACAATCAGCATGATCATTAAACCACACTGCAGTTATTAAAATGATGTTTTTTACTCTTTAGAACTTAAAGCATGGGCTGTTTGGGAGACAGGGGAAAGATGTTTGAGTATAATGTTCTAGTTCTAGAATAGTTGGGAAGTTGTTGTTGTACCAGTATTTTATGCACACGGTCTTGTGATTTTGTATAGGCATTGCCAAGTAAAGTTCTTTGCAATTACTAGATGGATAAGTCAGCTATTGATTTCTAAATTGTTATTTAGTTGTATATGAACAAAATCTACATAAGTACGTAAAACTACATGGAAACTATGACTAGTCGGTCATAAAGCTTACATGGGCGTAGATTGCAGCTGTTTCCTATTTGGCAACAAAAATTATCTTATATTATTAGCTGCCTTTGCAACAAAGTCAATTAATTACACATTGAAACTGCAAATGACTCGTTCAATTCAAAATTATAATTATTGAAAATATCAAATCAAGGTATCAAACACACTTTGTAAAATGTTACAGTCATTTTTTCTTATTTTTTCCAATATGTAGTTACGAGTTTGAGTTAAATTGAACATAGACAATAAAAATATTAACAGCATATAAATAAAAACTGAAGACTGGATGTGCTGAAATCACAAGATTACTATGGATTCTGAGACCACCTGGTTAAGAGATTGCTTTTGAAACTGATCTTAGTAGTCAGTTTTGTCTGCATCGTAATTACGCGTAGTGTATTTTATAGCCTTGTCACAATATCTCATATGAAAGTAAACGATCAATAACATTCATATATAAATACAATCTAATAGCCTAAGGCGTCCTTAATTCTAATACTTACTGTTTATAAACAAATATTACCTGGAAAGCTGTTATCATCTATGTCCTCGTTTCCATAGATACTCCAACCGAATGTTCGAATACCCACATCAAGATCACTGCCTGATAATAAAAGCGATGTTTATTATCTATGTAGTAATTGACATAAATATGTGTTATCCGATGGAAAACAACCTACTTGAAATGCATTATTTCGAAATATAAATTTATATTTTAGTTGATTCCCCGGTGGCCCGGTGTTCTGGTGGTAACACGCTTGACTGTCAATCAAGAGGTCTGTGGCTTGAATCCTGGTTCAGACACTGGAAATTTCTGAGATGCTGAGTGTCTCCCACCTAACTAAGAAATCATTACTGGTCCTCCTAGGAAAGATAACTTGGCGTGTACCGATGCTACACGCTGAACACGTTACAATGTCCATTATATTTTATGGTACTTTACTTCAGCACCAGTTTCAGGGTGCAAGGCTTCTGTATAATATGAGTTTTGATGATATTTTGAGACGTCGGGGATATACGTGTAAATCAGTGTCGCACTGGCTAGCAGATTAGAATACAACGCCAGCGGTCCGAGTTCGATTCCTGGTCGCAGCTCATATCCCGACACAGTGCTGGATTATTTTATTAATTTTGCACTGTTTCCAGCCTAGATGCTTGGGAGGTAAATATGGCACCTAACGTAGATTTCGCTGGAAAAAGTTGTTCCATCCATTTTAGGTGAAGGCTTTCGTCTTTCGTCGAATACCAACGTTAAACAAGAAACTTTTAAAATTAACATTTTTTTTACAATTTATACACTTTTAAGAGAACTACTATATCATGCATGGTAATATATTTGTTTGTGTTTACAATTTGGAGTTGTATACATGATTGAGCTCAATTTATATGTTGTATGAAACAGCTACTCTGAACTTTGTCAGATGTCACTGCGCTCGTATTTTGTTAAGTCCAACTAAGTTTGATAAACGGTCATTGATTAATATGAAATCAAGTCTGCAAGTACTTTGATAAAAGGAATTCGCAATTTGTCCTTACTCTCTCTTTCTGAGCCCCAAAAGCTTGAATTATAAAACATTGCGCTAAGTCGATGCATAGAACGGATGTTTTGGTAACCATGCTGAATAACTGCGTGAATATAATTCTTAAATCTGGTATCTATTAGATTTCATACGAGAAAAGAATTTGAGAAACTTGTTATATTTAACATGTTATATACAAAATCCAGTGCCGCAACTTCTGTCATTTTAGATAACATACATGACTCATACTGACAATCTCCTGTAAGATATCGTAACAGTTATTTTAAACCTATTTTCAAGTAAACATCTAGCGTCGCAGTGGTATTGCCATCAAATTCTGTATTTTCAAGAGCGACAAACACTTCCGCAAAATATACCGTAATAGTAGTCCATGTGATATTGCCTTTACATACGCATATCTGTATATAGGATTATAACATCAATATATGGATATTCGTTCTAGTAAATAAGATATCAAAATATCACGAAAAAATACCTGCAATCCGTTGGGAGAATTTATCTTCCATTTTGCAGCCACACTGTCCGACTCCCGGGTAGATATATATAGCTCCTGTACCGTCATCTTCGTACGGAGCCCCTATCGCTACATCTGAAAATGGTTATTTTTTTTGTTAAAATCAGTACAATTATGGAAAGCATTTTTGTTGCGCTTTCGTTTTGTAAAGAAGTGAAATTAAAATTGTCGGTCGGTTTTTATAAAAGTTCCGTAAGTCAGTTGGTGATAAATGTTACTCCATGATGAAAAGATCATATTAAAATGAATTACCACAAATAATTTGCCCATCATCCACTTGAACATTTTCGCATTTAGATATTGATTTAAATATTTGATCAATTATATATTGATTCAAATATGTAATCCATCAGACACTGTCATTTGGATATTGATTTAAATTCGTTATCCAATAAATATTGTGCAATGATTTAAATAGTTTACTATTTAGATATCGATTCAAATTATGTAATCCGTTAGACATTAATGATTGGATATTGATTTAGTTAGGTATCCATTAGCTATTGATTTCAATATTTATCATTTAGATAACTATTATATGTTATCCAGATGCTGATTTAAATTTTTGATACTTTGATTTTAGATAATGATTTAAATCTTGAGTGTACTCATAAAACATTTAACCCTTGGCTAAATTCTTTACATTTTTACATCAAAGTTTATGCTTTACAGTTGGCGTTTGCAATATGACTTCTTCTCGGCGATATATGACCATTATGTGTCGATTCGCCGTAAAACCCAACTCACTCACTCACTCACTTGGCTAAATTCATAAATTAAATAATAATCTTTACTAATAAATCGTTTGTATCAGCAGAGAACTATTGATGAATGTATATACTTTTACAGCTAATGATGAAGGGTACGTTTTGTTTCACACACCAAGTGAACACTAGATTAGTATAATATAACAATATTTTCTCTAGTGACATTGCCAGAGAAAGTTAAAACTTTGTGTTTGGGAGAGATGTGTATTTTGATATTATATATAAACACATTTTTGTCGTTATACTTCATGTTTAAATTAAATATCATCCATTTTTGCAGTTTCATATAAGTGAAAAATATTGGTATATACAGATACATGTAATAACATTTTTATCAATAAGAAATGTTACAAATTTTTTGAGACCTGTGAGTAAATGAGAGACTGTACTATACTTCACTTGTTTGGAAATTTACCATCGGTCTTTTGATATGTGCTAAAAGCTGTTACGATGATCTGACTAATGGAAACAATACAAGAATACTGACACATATATAATTCCAATATATAGAACTTCAGTAATTTGACTGGTTCCGCCGAGAAGTTCATTCATCACTGAATCCATTGTTTATTATACATGTTCTGTTTATGCGCGTATTTCAACGTTGCGTCAATGCTGAAGCACATAGGAACAGTATTCGAATAACGGGGATAACTTTATTTTTGTCTGAATTAATTATATGTAAACACTCATTTTCTTAGGTAGATCATTTGCCTTCAGATTAACACGTCTCACCTTTACCTCCCATGTGGTTCTTGGGCAACATCTTATGTAAGAAAATAGTTGCGTTTCCCTTACAAAATCGTAGGAGGTGACTAGTAGGATCCTAACACTAGGTTTTGCTGTATCTCAGTGATATCGGAAGAACGAAAGTTTTGATTCAATACCATACATACTTTGCAATATCCACATCAGCTGTGTTACCAAAATATTTAGTCCCGCTTGACGCTATGAAGCCATAAAGCCTTACCTGTGTTATTGCGCTATAAGTAAAAACCGTCTCAAAATAACACTAACGTTTACTACCAGTATAGGTATGATGCAAAAGTCATTTATCTGAAGTATTTAACATTTGTACATTAGATATTGTTCCATTGCTGTTTAATAATGTATAATCACAAAACAACACAAATAGTACATTTAGTCGGCTGAAAAAAGACCCTTTATCTGTACATAATTTATCTATTGACAAATCTTAAACAACATTACCACAAATGAGAGTTTACCATTAAAAGAGTCGTGGTCAAGGTCTCCGGCCGACGATATAGCTGAACCGAAGCGAGCAAATGATACCTTGTCCTTCAAAGAAGCAACATTCGCCCCTCCAGAAAGTATCCCTATTGGGCCGCAAATTCCCTAAAATGGAAAACGGAAAGACTTACCTAATAACATGATATGTTGTGGTAGTGCATGTAACAGGGAGCATACCAAGGAAAGTGTAAGTATATCATGAATTTATATGAACTTACATCTTTCGTTTTCACACCTCGAAACTTACTCATACAAAATAATTATCAGTTCCAAAAAAAACAACAAAAAAAAACAATAAAACAATATGAATATATGAATAGATTATCCTGCAGCTTTAGATCAGGGACTAAAAAGTACCGGTATAAAAATATGTGTCTATAGCTTTGTATATGCAATAAAGCTGACAAGTCTGAATACATCATTATCTAGTTTCAGATTGAATAAATGCAAAATGAATTAGACCTGAATACGAGGATCCTGCAAAACGTTCTGTCATTGGGTTCGAATTTCTTAAGTGCTACGTTTTATCAAACTTTCAAAGTATTCCCCCTAACAGAAACATATTTTTGTAACCTTTTTACCAAATCGCGAAGAGAAGATGCATAGTCTTCTTTTGGTAGCTGCTTGAGACACTGATAATTGGCACTGTCAAGAGGCACAGGGACTAAGTGAATAAGGCGGATGGTTTACAATTTCCACCTTTTCAGAAGCCATGAAGACATAACAACTTCGCACTTGTGAGCAAAGGCATTGTCGTGGATAAGACTCCTGACCATGCTTTGCATTGGCGTGTCTTATTGTAAAACTCTTTCACTTCTTCAGTTCAGAGTTCTTGTAGAATCACCCAGTGACTGTATGACCAGATGGACAAGGCACTTGAACGACTAGCCCACTAAAATTGAGGAAAATTGCGTACAACATTTTTTTTTCAAACTTGGTCTTAGTAAACAGAGACATATTTGATCTTTTCGCTTCCATTGCTTATTAACAGGTCTTCTCTGTGGCCCAAACATGTGCATCCCGGTTTCGTCACCTGTTTGCAAGTTAGAAATTACCCGACCATCTCAGCCTTTGTATGTTTCAGAAGTTCCCGATCATATTTAAGGCATTGTTTCCTTTGCTCCTCAGTGAGCGAATGAGGTACCGACCTAGCGCAAACCTTTCTTTGGTCCAAACGCTAGTTCATAAGTCTTTGCACACAGCCTTCTGATATACCAGTTCAACTGGCTATATCTTTCAGCGACAATCCTGTTCGACCACAGCTTGTACAGCCTACCAGAAAGAGTATCATCTTCGACAGATAATTTCCCAGCTTTAGAAACAATAACCCACCTAAAACCTATACAAACTGAAATGGCCTGAGGTCCATATAAACCACACAACTGATCTTATATCTGCTTTGAATCTAGATCAAGCATAACGCGGTATTTAATATAGCTACAAAATTCAATCTTTTCGCCCACTTTAACATTTGACAAGTAAGTTGGTCAGTGTAAATGACTACATATATTTCTATTTGAAATAGCTTGGTCATGTGAAAAACAATTTGCACGAAATAAACAGATATAGTTAGCTATTGGACACACAATAGAAATGCAATGAAGCGTTTTAAAAAAACCACCTCGGATAAAATTACGGAAGCCTATAAGTGACAGAACTTGTTGCAAGACCCTCCTAGAGATATGTCTTTTCAATACATATGAGTACTAAATAAGCATCATTAAATTTAAATAAACGGTATTGATCTAAATTATGTCATCTTTGTACTCAAAGTATTAACATCATCTGACTACCCGTTCAAAACAAAATCGTCTAAAGAACATCTTAGAAGTCAGTAACGAACTATTGAAAGTATTTGTGTATGCAGGACAAAAATACATCCCGCAATTGTAGCCACACTTTTTGTATCAATGTCGTAATGCATCAGTTAGTTATCGTTGCATTTGAGAATAACTTTTTACAACCTGCTTCTTAGCGACGAAAGAATCTGTATCTTCAGGAGTCAAATAAAAGACTCTCTGTAGTTGTTCTTGCAAAGATATACATTGAAGAAAATACTAGTACTGTGAATAGATAAGATATAATATTACATCTTCTGAGGAACTATAGACAAAGACGCGACCTTCCTCTGGATTGTCGCCAGTGTACAGTGGTGCACCGACAAGTAGTTCGTCGTATTCGTCACCTGTAAGATCCACTGCGGCTAACGCTGCTCCAAACTTTGAACCTGTTTGACGGGCGTCTATGCTGTCTATGTACGATCTTAGATCAGATGAGTGCTGATTTGGGCACTGAAAATGATTGAACTGTTCCATCATTTATCTACATTACAGCAGAAGTTCAATTTTCATAAGAGTATCTTATACACGTCCATATCTTGCGGAAATGTTATGTTGTATTATGCCAGTTACATTTTTCAAAGTAATCACCCATAACTAGATTAAAAACTGAAATTTCTTTGGTGTAAGTTATGTGATATCATTTTTTGATGTTTGTTATTCGAGACCTAACTCCCTTGCTGCAATTACTTAAATGCTTGCCAGCTGGTAATATATGAAATTCACATATTTCGTAGATTATTTGAATCTACATTTGTACATCAATGTAATTACAGACCCGGAACTAGAAAAAATCCGATAGCGCGGGGGATGGGGGATGAGAGGGGGTGTGGAAGTGGGCATCTGTTTAGAACGAAAGTGTCATCGCTGAGGAAGTGTCGGGAGGGGGGGGGGGGGTCTCCCCTTGGAAAATTTTAAAATATAGGTTAGAAATGACGGCCTCTTCTGCATTTTTGGTCTAAATTTTGAGGTAAGTACAATGTTGGGTCTAGTTAAAATATTATGTAACTTCTTTGCCAAAATAGTTCGGTGAAACTTTGATTAGTATAATACACTTCTCAGCCAATTTGACGGGGAAGGAACGTACCTCCTAGATCTAGCCCCGTGTTCACAAAACATTTTTCCATCTCAGCTGAGTTTGAGTTTGAAATTTTAATATCAATTTTAGGACATCTTCAAGGTTAAATTCCAACTGAAACTGACCATAAATACTAAATAGCCACTTGAAAATACTTATTAACTTGAAATTCAGTTTTGAACATGCTAATTAGATAGAAATGATATATTAAGTTTCATAATCAAACTCAGCTAAGACTTAAAATGGTTTGTGAACACGGGGCCTGGCCCTGGATCCGGGCCTGAATTAAATATTCAAAATGAAAGTCACAGTTTTATGACATGTTGAAAATGTGAAGACTAAGATGAATGAAATATGATAACAATATAATCAATAAATATAATTATAAAAAAAACTCAAAGGAAAATCTCCACAACATTCCAGTCAAGTAGAATTGACCACAAGTTTTAACCGCTCACAACAAAGTTTACTGTTACTCCAAGAATGTACGAATGTACTTTGTAGAGCTGTTTCCACTAGATCTCGGTTACAGTGGACACATCCATTTCGCTTTTACGTCACTGACTGTCACGACTGCTTTAAAAATGAGAAAAATCGGCAGAAACGATAGAAAATACAAAGACATGTTAATGTTATGGCCAGGACACAGGACCAATATCCCTACAAAATAGAGGAATATTCGTTATACATACAGCCTCCTTGGGTAAGCCGAATTCTATTTGGACTGCTTTGGTTTTTCCATTGAACGCATCCACCTTAAAAGGTAAAATATAGAAACTTATTTATCATCGTCTTGTCAGAATGGATGAAAAATATACATAGTTACTATCCTAACTACTGTGAAATCGTTACATTTCATGAGTAACCTATTTTCGTTGATATCTTGGTTGTGTCAATCCAAGATATTGAATAAAAACAAACACAAAAATTCTTAGATGTTGTTTCTTAACACTTAAAAATTTATACATTTCTTTTCCCGATGGAATAGCCATTTTAGCATAAACCACGACGTGTAATGAGAATTGAAATAAACGATATCTTGAAATATATTATGAAAAGGAATAGCATGATCATTTGTTTTGACAGTAACCGAACCGAAAATAAACAGAATTTCCTTCATTTATGCTAATTTGTGAAAATAAACGAATTTCCTGTTTATTACATGCTTTCATATTCAAATAACACCGTTACTTAATGACAAAAGTCGGATGCATTTAGTCTACCGTTTTACATTTATGTATGATGCATCCAATAAATAACCATAGACACTTATGCACATGCACAGTATAGTAGTCGCAACTTGACCGCGATGGTTGACCTTAGGCTGATTATTCATATCGATTATTTCATTATAGAAATCAATGGTGCTTTGGGTAGCCGTGTATATTTATTAGGAATTAGTTTGTATACATTGCAGTATCAAAGTATATATACTTACATTTGATCAGTTAAAACTTTCAAATACACTAATTTATATTTACATTAATTCATATTTCCTTTTCTCGTGCAGCTCGTGTTTTACCTACATTCCTTTTCAATAATAGGTTGTGCCTCATTATGTATTATAATACAAAGGTCAACCATCGGGGTCAAGTTGCGTCCACTATAATATTGGATATTGGTGATTTCCGTGAAATCAACACGACGCCATTTTGTTTTTGAAAACAAAAACTGCATTTAAATATTTTGTTTAAAAATTACACGATCCGTGGCAAATGTCAATAGTTTATTATGCATATTTAATACTTTTCAGGTCAAATTCGTCAGCTCGTTGAATAACCGGCACCTTGCGTTTTTACCATACAAATACACGCTGAAGGTCAAATTGAAAACAACACAAAAGAAACCTAGACAACTGAGGAATATGCAAAAGACAAAGGTGAATCAAGCTGCAAAATTAATTATTATCATGGATTCAATTGAAATAGCTAAGAACTTTTGAATAGCATAAGAAATTATGTCGCGATATTTGGATAGAACACAACTGACAGGTGGCTGGAAAAGTACGTCAACGGAAGTGCTGGCATATAACGTAAGGTTGAGTTGATGTCCTGTATAAATTAACTAACACAAAAGCCAACAAAATTTGCTGTCACAAGTATAAAAGGAGTCAGTGGTGCAGTTGTTAGCAGGTTAGACTTCAACACCGGCGGTCCGAGTTCGATTCCTGGCCGCGGCTGATATCCCGACAAGTGCTCAGTGCTGGGTGATTTAGTTAAATTGGTACTGTTTCAGGCAGTATCGGCCTAGACTGGATGCAGGGGAGGTAAATATGACCCCTGCCATGGGCTCGGCTGGAAATCAGTTGTTCTTAGTTTCGGGTTTAATCTTACAACCTGCACGTAAGATAAGAGTTCTGAATTTTCAAAAAAAAAAAGAAAGAAAAATGTTTCTAGCCTATAGACGTAAAGAAATATACCTTTCCAAAATGTCCGGTATAATCCGGTTCGTTCCAGTTTGGAGACCCAGACACAATCAGTTCTTGGGCACTTCCAAATTTTCCAGTCACTATAGCATATCCTGAAAGAAAAAGTTCAATATTCGCTATTTATGTATTCTATGTCAAGCAAATGTTTCAGTTACTTGCAACTGTAGGGAATTCTCTATTAAACATAATAGGCCCGCCTTCTTATTTCAGTAGGGTCGAGCGCATAATTACGGACCGCAGGGTCGTGAGTTCAATCCGCGGTCAAGGCGTATGTTTTCTATGATGATTTGATAAAAAGCATTTTGTCTGAAATCATTCGTCCTCCATGTCTGGATCATGTGGGGAAGTTGACATTTACTTGCGAAAAGCAGATTTATACTAGTACAGAGTCCGGGAACACTTGTTAGGATAAGTAGCGCCGTTATATCACTTAAATACTGTTGAAAAAACCAGGGCGATATTTCATAAAGAAGGAGATGTATTTAAGGGACAAATGAATAAATGAATGACAAATGTAAGTAAAAGTACATAACCAAGTGACCTATCTGTGTGCTAACTACTAACTGTTTAGATAATGTAATTCTTTCTAAATCTTACATTGCAACATAGATAATGCATACTGGTCACGCATTAAGAACCAATAACCGTCGCAGATGCCAGCCCAATTAATTGAGAGATAGGGCCCAAAGAGTTTTTAATCAAGAGGTTGTCGTAAGTTTTATTTTCTCGAAGGCGTATAAACTAAGGTCAAAGGCAACTAGTCCTCCGTTTCAGGTTGCCAGTTACTAGTCAATAAAAATTAATGCAATGTTGAAATGAACGGCATAAAAGCAAATTCTATCGCCAAAATATCGACATTTTAGTGCTTGTTTTTTACAACCTTATTTCGATAAGGTCAACAAAAGTTATACTTTTTGATGAATGAAACGCCCGTGTGTTTAAGCTATCTTTGAAGTATATATTTAAAGGAAATATTTTTTTTTTCCTGCAAATAATCCCAAAAGACAGAAATACTTTTACTGGAGGTCAAGTTTTGATAAAAGTGACAGCTACTTTACGCAAAAGACCGATGGTGACTTCATACTTCATACTTCAAACTTCAGACTTCATACTTCAAACTTCAGACTTCATACAAAATATACTTCACACATCAAACTTCAGACTTCATACTTGATACTTCACACTTCATACTTCAGATTTTCACATATCAAACTTCAGACTTCACGCTTCACACTTCACATTTTAGACTTTACAATTCATTCGTCAAACTTCACACTTCATACTGCCATACTGTTATATATTAAACATCACGTGACTTGACGTCATCTTTTCATTGTGTATTGGCATAAATGTGTACGCCTTTTCTTAATTGAGTTTTAAGTATTATTGATTGTGTACATTTTAAATGTTCTAGGAAAATAAACCACTTCTCCAGTTTAGATTATATCATCATTTGTTGATATTCGAAAAATAAGAGGAAATTCACCGTCTGACGTCCGTCTGTTCAAAATATTTTAGAGAAAAACTATTGGAATCTTTTTAATCAATCTTACGGGAATGATATATCGGTAACGCACATGAAAATTGTTAAAACAATTTCGTTCAAAGCAGAAATGTTGTTGCCATGGTAAACGAAGGGAAAATATGTTTAAAATCTTCATGTGTAAACAGAAAGGCCTAGGAATTAGAAATACGTTGTGTAACATTACTTAGCGGTCCTCTAGTGTTTGAAGTATTCAAATTATGTCACTGGATTCATAATTGACTCCATCAGAGGGACCGTACTTTTAAACGGACGTATAAAGGAAAACCTTTTTTAATATCTACTTCTCTTACAGTATATTAAAACCCACTATATTCATTCCAAGTATTCCTCCGGAGTCAAAAGTAACTCAACCATAATCATTATACTTCATTATATCCAATCTCGGTAATTCCAGGTTGTTTATAAAATAGAAAAAAACGCCAGAAAAAGACCACACTCCAAACTTCAGTCTTCAAATTTCACATTTTGCACTTTAGACATCACACTTCGCACTTCACATTTCAAACTTCAGACTTCACACTTCAAACTCTAAACTTCACACTTCTGACTTCAATCTTCAAACTTCATACTTCAAACTTCACACTTCACACTTTAGACTTTCCTATTATCAGTACGTGTATTGAGCATTATAATATAAAGACTGAAGTATGAAATCTAAGTCATCACCGTTCTTTATGACCAAAACTTACTGCCAATTTCAGAAAAGCTCGCCGAATGATGGGCGTTTACATCAAACGCTGGTAGTAAATGACGTGTCACTCTAGTTATCGGTGAGAGGTTAATTTGATCACGCTTGTACTTTATTCCGCCCTAAAGTATTTTTCTATTGATCGTTACGTGTTAGTTACAAAAGCAAAATATTTCAAGATAGCTCTGATTCTGCATAATAAATGCATTCATGTGCAGCATATACACTTAAATCTATGTAGATTATAGATTTAAACATTGATGTGTATACAATACATGTATTTATATAGCAACTCCCGACGAAATAAAACAACTGCTACTGCAGATTTTGTCTCGTAGGTTTCATGTATTTATTTTAAATTGATGTACATGTATCCAGTCTTCGTAAAATGTCCACGGATGTCGGTCATGGAAAATATCGCATACTCGATGTTGTTTTTACACATTGAACTATAAGTTTGCTTTCAATTATGAGAAAACAAACTCGGTAATATTCATCCATTTATTTATTAAAAACTACATGTAGTATCTTGTCGAAATTTAACTGGAAGTTTTTTCCCTAGACTTGTGGACGTGGTTTGGTAATATCTAGTGTTAGTCAAAATAATTCCGACGTTCAGATTGTTTTAATATTATTTGTGACGGGCAATCTATGCGTCAAACTTTGAAGGACCAAAATATAAATGGAGGATAAATCACAGAACACAGTCATGTAAAGTTATTGGTTTTATCGTTCGTGCATATTAGCGTGTCAGCACGGTAAACATTAATCGTGTACAGTACATACATAGGTTTAAATCACCAGAAAATGCATAATGTTGGATATTCTTTGATATTTTTTACATAAATCAATGAGGAATTGAATCCCCTTTCGATGCATGTAAGTTGTATTTGAATTTATGGCCAGTTCGTGAAATAATCGGCATTTAAAGTTAGAGCATGTAAAACGTCGGCAGCGATGAAAAATTTCATCGGAAATTGTAAAATTATTTTGGTCTTTGAGTGTTTGACACCAGTGGGGATATTGCCTATATGAAAATATTATCTCAGTATTTCCTAGGATCACTTTAAATTAGTTGGACAATATCTAGTATGTGTAGTGCCCTTCTGTTTTAAAAGGCACATAGTTCTGTTGCAGCTTGTTGCAAATAATAGTACATTTGGCTTTGGTTACAGAGAGAATGGAAACACACGATTTTGTAATAAAAAGTTTATTGCGCAGGCGCCACTCGATGCAAATTTTATTTTAACTGATATTACTTTACTGAATATGCTTTCAGGTTACTATAATACAATGGCACTAAGTCTAGTTCAGTATGTCATTTCTTCTACACGTGTATCGAACCACAACGCATGCTGAGTGCGACCGGGTAAACCGCGTTCAGTCTTAGCACTCCGTTCAAAAATTGCTAAATGGTGCAGATAAACACGCAGCCAATTTTCATAAAACATACACGCATTTCCTTTCCTGGGTATGAATTTACTTAACAATTGTCGGTAAAAAATACAAAGTGATGCGGCCATTATAACTATACATCCATACGAGTCTGATTACTACTTCCAGTCTTCCATTTTTACCGATATTTTCTCTCAAACTGTAGAATACCAAACCAAAGAATTAACATCGATAAGAAAAGATTCCATATGAAAAGATAAACATTATTTCATAGTAACATGTGGGGGTTCGAGCCTTGCTACCGGCCATATCTCTTTATGTTAGAACGGTTGGCAGATTCTTGCGGAGGATTGGAGCCTTGTACTGGTTCTTCCCAGGAGCGATGGTTAGGTAAACTGCCCACCCGACATACAGGAAGAACTGTTGAAAACGGGCGTTAAATCCAAGAAAAAATGATGTTTCTGTCATGAGCAACTTTCTTGGCAAGGAAACTTACTTATACCGTGTTCAGACTACGTTTTTAATCCTACATTAACTTGGGTTTATTTTTTAAACTCGTTTGCGTCCACACTATATGTGGTGTTAAACGTGAATTTTGTAAAGGTCAAGTGGTTTCTGTAATGTAGCATTAAAACTACCTCGGGAGGTGGTTTTAATACTACATTAAAAAGTAATGCTACATTATTTTACAAATGTGAACGCAAATGTGAGTTATAACTGGTTTTACAATCCCAAATCTACAGATCTTACCTTTTGGAGGAAGAATACCATGTGTTTCTCTTTTGTATCAAACAATTGATGCTGTGGCTGGCAAAAGTAATTGGACTCTTGTTGAAACAAAAACATTAAATTGCGATATGGAGTCATGCTGATGCTCAAAATGGACAATAGATGGAATGAACAGAAATTCTTAGATGAACACAGAAGTTTAGATATTGATGACCCCTTCTTGTTTCTGTTAGTCTCAATTCTTTGTAACCTTTTTTGCTTATTGCAAGATATTTGTTAACTTCCAACATTGCATGTATACATTTAAACCACATTTCTTTGCCTAGTGTGGACGCAAACTAGATTATATTTTGATGGGTTTTGAATGTCAAATACCAATTATAGCCAATTAGTGCCTAATAAAAATAAAACCGTTCTGCTAGTGTGAACACGGTATTAGTCATGAATCCCGAGTCCAGCACTTATTTTTGTTTGGGTTTAACGTTGCATCGACACATTTATAGGTCATAATTATGGCGACTTTCCAGCTTTGATGTACGAGAAGAAATGATTCCAGTTGATTCAATCACATGCTTACTAGATTCTCAAACACATAAAACTTTATTACCTTTATAACTTGAGTAACGTATATAAACAGCGCATTTATGTTTAAATCAATTTCTTTTTTTATTTTCAACATGAAAAGTCCCTGACCTAGCGATAAAAATACACATGTTGTTTAGGATATGTGTAATTTTACATCTTTTGATCTTAAACTTATATGCACCCACAGACTAAATTTGCATTTTGAAGTGAGTGATTTTTTTTTCAATTAAAACAAATACACGTGAAATAAATTGAGATAATGCGACCTTAATCAACAGCTATCGAATGGAAAAGTTTGCACACATAATGTAATCTGGCCGAGTGGTTGATGTTTATTCTGTACCGTTCTGGATACAGTACAGATTGTAAAAAAATGTTTGACTTGAAACTGATTCTGAGACACGGCTAAAAACTGCAATATCATCAGTTTTTAAAAACCGTAAATACATTTACTTTTTGCAAGACTGACTTTTCAGTTTATGTGTTGTTTAGGCAATTAACGGGAAAACCCCATATAACATAACTTGTCTCGCGTCTTGGGCGGAGTTTATGTAAATGACTGTTACAAAATTAGCCACTCACGATAAGAAAATCGATATCAGTCAGTCACTCCATGTGTATGGTGCAAACATTGAATCGGCGCACTATTCTGAAATTGGCAGTACATAAAGTAAGTAAATACTTACTGGGAGCAATCAATTTTGCCTTTTCTTGTCGATGATTTTGGGCAATACCGGAATATATTTCTCCTTTTTACCTTATCAACTGTTTATATGTTTAAAACATCATCATTAATGCCTTTGATGTTCATCTGTTATCAGGCTTACACGTCAGGCATGCTTTAACCCCATATTATAAAAGTCGTTACTGACATAATTACATTTTGACGACATTTTGATGTTTGATGATATATATAGAAAGTACTCCATGTTTTATTTGTTGAAAAAGTTGCATATGCACTTTGTACAGTAGTTAGCAAATCTGCGAGTAACTGGGTTGGTTCTTGGAGGGAATTTTTTGTTTGATGTTTGAAAACGATAATGTGTTTATTAAGTTAACTATACTTTTGGCTCTTGACTAGATAACAGCTCTTATTTGCAAAATAATAATTATCTAAGACAATACTTTTGGAATAGTGCTACTGGACTATACCATAAATATATCGGAAATGATTATCGGGATAAAGAGCTATCCCTTAAAGTAAACTGTATGAAGAACTATCCTTTCTTGTATTTGGTGGAATGCAATTTTCCGCATAATAGTTTAGTTTTATAATATACTAACGTATAATAACCAAAGGATGAATGAAAACAGTGCGTTGAAACGTAAGTTGTCAATATTTTAAAAACCAGTGTGATAATCTGAATGGTGGCAGAAACTAACATAAGTTGGCAGTACTTAAACGCATTTTAAGTGGACTTTGCATTATTGTGAAGCAGCTTTTGATTTTGAAATGAACACTGCCAATTTGGTCACACATTTGTCATCGTACGTCTTATAAATGAGCCGTGGTGGTCGTAGTTTGACTATCTGGTCGACTATATACTAAAGTACTTTCTTCGTGCAGTGATAATAGGGGTGTTTTATTCTTCGTTCCAACACGAACTCATAGGTATATACTTTTTATACTTTGTGTCTAATAACAGAACCGTAAATCTTGAATATTTAGACCCACTCGTTTTTCGATAGCATGAATCTTAATTGAAAACTATATACATACATCACATTATCTTAATAACAGTCTTCAACTTTTAGCCCGTTGGCAGCAAGTGATTCTGCCTTTGCGACAAGTGCAGACCAGCCCGTGCAGGCTTATCCTGGTCTGTACTGTTCGCTATTCAGTCAGTAAATATTCAGTGAACACCCTTTCGAATAATAAATTGTATTGCCCAAATCGGAAGATGGACATGTCGATTTTAAAAAATTAGCAGGCTAAAGGTTAAGGTGCTTACCAAAATAAAGTGTATTAGTCGTTGTTTCCCTATTCATCCGATACAGCACGTTCTTCTGAATAATTTTGAACGCACCTGTGATGAAAAAATTTGTAATTTAATACCTTACATTCATAACATTAAATACTGACATTTACCGTTGCAATTACAAATTCTTTACCATAACTGTAGGGCTGGGTACCTCGATATTATCGCGATACACTCAGGCCTACTTAATCTTATCTTACGTTAACAAGAAAACAGTTTAAATTTAGCTTTTAAGTTCTGCAAGCTCTTTTCTGTATCAAAAATAAATTTCCCTATTTTGTGACAATTTTGACAGAAACTCAAATAATATTTTCCGAACACAGAAGGAAACAATTCACATCTTTTTATTCAAACATTTCTTGTATATTAAATAACGTTTGAAATAACTTAGGATATACTTGCGTTATCTATGTACATTTTACGTGCATTATGGTATTTTCCGTAAATCAACAAACACAAGTTAAGCTGTTGCACCGTTTCATCTCTACTCGACATAAAAGTTTTTTATGTTTCGTATAATAAGTAATAAAACAAAAATAATCTATTAATAATCTAAATAACTATTCTGTTCCTACTTAAAGTAGAATTAACGTATTGTAACGGCGCTATAGACAAAACGTCCATTTATAAACGGAAACGTCCATTTGTCACACTGACGGCTAACAACACAATGACTTTAAGCGTCGGAAGAAATATGACAGTGGCCATTTTAGAAGGTTATATTACCTCGCCAGTCATCAGCACCCGGGGCAGCAATAACTTCGCTTCGTCCATCCTGAAATCAAACAATAACATTGGTAGTGTAAGAATCATCTTTGTGACTCCGCAGTAACAAAACTAAATTTCTAGAATATTTATAATCCAAAACGTACAGATTTTCATATTAAACATGTTGGTCAACTAATTTCCTTTATTCATTATTTATACCATTGTTTGCTTGATTTCTTTCTTCTTTACTTCTACAATATCAAGCAGAGTTATATATTCAGAACTAACATCAATATATAATGAAGCAAATATTTTACGTTTGTCATAATTTGAGCCATAAAGTAAAAGTAGTGTGTGTGTTTTATTACCGTGTCACACTTACTGTTAGGGCCAGTCATATTGGCTTATGAGACGCCTACATACATTGAACAGTATTTCTTCCCGATTACTGTTTTAAACGCAAGTTATCTGGCAGGTAGGCAATCAGTAATCATTCTATAAGTAGCGGGCGATTATCCAACAGACACGCCTATGACAGGGCTTGAAACTTCAACCGCTCAATTGCGCGGCTGATGCATTATTCATCAGACAAACGCAGTTCACCTTGAAGAGATCCATCCAAAATTTGCATGGAATGAAGTTTTGGTAGGTTGGTATTTCATAGCGTGTGGTTATTACAGTTAGAAATTACTACTTATCATGGTTGTTCAAATGTCGCTCAAAATAACTGTACAAAACAAACAACAATAAAAACACTTTCTGTTTACACAATCATTAATTGTTGCCACTGTGAGAACAGTTTTGCGTTATGTTATTGAAACTTCTTATTATGATTAGATATCAATTAGAGCTTAATGATTGCTAATCTTACCCCATTTCAATAAAACAAATTGTGTCTGAAATGTATCTATCATCTGTACCGATAAAAGCTCTAAAAGGGACGGAATCGACTAATGTTACGACATGCCTAAGCTCTGTCTTTCTTTTCATAGATCGACCAAATTTTTCACTCTTTTTTAAGTTGACTGAAGCATACAGGTATTAGAATAGAAGGAAAAATTGGTGTAGGAGATGCAAGATAAAACATGATAATACCCTTGTGAATGCTGCAGACATTCCACCTTCAGCGTATGTAAAAACTGGTCTCCCAAATTCATTTGTTGTGTCTTTGGTTGGCCAGAATGGCCAACAGTAACTGTAATTAGATAATGTTATATAATTGTATTTATTAAATTGGAATAGATAATTAGACAATACTGACCATTGGTATCGCAAGGCAAATTGAATATTCGATTGATAACGACGAAATATAAACGTTTGTATCTTCTGTTTAAACTCACCGTCAATTTATGACAATATGGTTATAAGTCAATATATAAACCGAACAGCAAATTGTATCTATATATTAATTATTATGAATCAACTTACGAAACCAATCAATTAACTCTGTCTATGTTTTCAGCAAATTTATGAATGATAACACTAGAGTATTTATGCCACAAACATGCAATAGAGTCTTACAAAGAGGTATACTCTTTCCTAAAGTATTTTTCATTTAACATTATAATATAAACTACCACATTATCCCTTTACGTGTGACTGCGCCATGAGGTGACGCTGGTACTTCTTACATTTTATTATTAGCACACCCACCTTCGATCGGCACAAGATAATGTTCGTAAATCATCTCGCACCTTTAGACACATTCCAGTCATATAATTCTGATATTTGCCAGCCATAGTCTCGGGAAAAACATTTCTCCAGCCCGGAGCACATATCTGAAACAGACAATCTTGTTAGATTTAACACCATAGCGGCATATTTATAGGTCATATGGAGAACTTCGAGCTTTTCGTGTAGGAAGAAGACTTCGGATGCCTCTATGGGCATCATATCAACCACTGGTGGGCACTGTGTAGGACCATCGACCTTCAATAAGCCAGTTGGATGGCTTCCTAACATAAAATAAGTTCTGTAACACAAGCGAGATTTCGGACATATAGCGGGCATGGGTGACTCGAAGTTGACGACATTACCCACTTTTCCCCGGAACAATGTAGTTTTCATACAATTTGAAAGTAAAACAAAAATCTGTTGTTTTGTGTGTGTGTGTTTTTTTTTTCATCGGATGCTAAGTACATATGGGGCTTTCCCGCGCATGCGTTTTAAAATATCAGCCACTACAACAACTTTTCAAATATTTGATAGGATGTAGCGATTTTTAACACGCATTTATAAAATTTCAAAATATGGTATTTTGTAATCTTGCAACAAAGTATGTAATATATAGTTCTAGGGCGACGCCAACTCATCTTTTTAAATATTGGTTTTCCACCGCCCTTGTTGTTATTTGTTCCGTATATTTCCCTGACAGGAACTGATGTAAACTTGGCTACGATTTGCTCTCATGCAGTAAAGTGTCTGGACTCTGGGTTTCAAAATTTTCGTTTGTGGAGCTAGTTTGATAAAGCTGTTTTGTATAAAAAGTAAATCCAAAGTAATTTGTTTGCACAGGATGTACTTTGGTCAACATGTGCAGAAATTTTGCAACTTGGTAAAAAATTGTGGATATATCAGGGAATACGATAAAACTTGATATAGTGTGACACGGAAAAAGAGAGGAAATGGATTTGACAGCGTAACCAGAATAAAAAGAACTCGTACTGTGACCATAGGCATTTTGGGTATTGTTGTGTCCCATTTGATATCTGGAAATTTTCTGTTGACTTCCATTGTTGCACCGAGTCTGCTGTCAGTGGTGCATTCACTGTCGGTGTTCTTTGACACTTTAGCTGGAGAAAGAGAATGAGTGTGTTACAAGTACATATAATTGTTACTGCTGATGTACATTTAGAGAGAAACTGAATCTAGACATTTTAAAACATGAAAAACAAAGGCCTGTTTCTACTCATTAGGTATCATCAATGGGTGATTCAAATTGAATCTCAAATGTGGAAGATTAGGTGTTTCAACAGGTTGAAGATACTTATAGGTATATCTCCTGTCCAAAAAAAGCAACAGTATATATTATACCCAAAATGCCGTTATATCATAAAACATGTGATGTATAATATATTTTTCTTATAGTTTAGTGTTCTATTTAAAGTTCTTCTTTAAACTGTGCATGTCTAATACCTATTACAGATGCACAAAAAAAATTGTCTCTGTATGAATTCATGAGAAATTGGCACTTGTATCAGATGTACATTTTAACCTGCCAAACTGAGTTTTACTTCATCAATTTGATACAGAAACATTTTATAAACATCTGTTAACTAAACCTATACTCACCACACAGATTACTATCATCAGTCAGATGAAGTTTTTCGCAGGTTATGTTCTTATCTGTAGGGATGGTACATCTAAACACCTGTCCATGACTTTTAATGTTGTTGTACGTTATATTTGGGGCACCAACTAGAAGTCTGAAATGATTCCATGTAATAATTAGAGGTAAATATACAGAGCTAGGGTGCCATAAGGCGATATTGGCATTCAAGAAAAGGTATACGCACGCGGGCTTTCGCCTGATAGCTAATAAATACCGGTCTAGTATGCCAATATAGCCTTAAGGCACACTAGCCCTGTTTTATATCCTGTTTTTTGCAAATGTTTCACTCTACTGTAAACGTAGAAATGGGATCAAAAAGACATAATGTTGCACAGCGTCATTTAATGTTCAGGTAATGCGGCGGAACGTCAACTTTTTCTAATGACGATGACGTCATTTCCTTTCCTTTTGTGACAGCCTTATTCAACCACACTAGAAGAGGGCGCTACCAAAATTATGTCAATTCATTATGGATTCTATTGTAGAATAAATATTAGTTTGTATACACTTGACATTGTGTCGGTGAAAGTATAAAATATGGATATTTTGCGCAGCCGGAAGTGTGCCTGATATGGCCGAAAGGATGCCTGATATCGATATCAGGCACACCAGCTCACACGAAAACTAATATCGGCCTCATGTTGCTCATATACGTTTAAATTCTATGCAAGTTTTTATAGGTTATTAGATTTGTATCTAGAAATATAAAGTTTTGCAGCGGAAATATCGTGCAACTTAGGAGCTCAATATCATTCCGAGAAGAAAGAATGTATATTTTTCGATGCAAATCTAATACTTTATTACATACACGTACTACACCTATAATCAGTATATAAATTATATAAATTTTATCTTTAGCCTGAGCAAAATTAAAATTATTGTCGTAAAAGAACTTTAAAACGAGACGAATTGCATGAAACTGACCTCACAAATGACGTCACGCACCAATATGAAATTTGAACGTAAGTATGGAAAAATATTGATGTTTCAGATTCCACTGTAAATTGGTTTTAAAATGAGTATATAATAAGTTGATATATGACTAACATATACAATAACATATTTTTATATGTGAAACTAGATCTATATGTATCACTGCTGATTTATAACCACTTTAACCATAAATGAAATATTCCCAGGCACAGGTTTGCATTCAAACAAATATCTATTTGTTCTTGTCGTGTGGAATTAGATTTGTATTGAAATAAGTCAAATATTTCAAAAATACTGTCTAATAGTGATAAGAATAGAAGGAGAAAATTGGGATCGAAAATTCGTCCTTTTCTCGGAGGTTTCCGATTATTGGAGGGTCCGGTAGTCAGAGGTTCCTCTGTATACATATGTATGACACAAAAATGGATATACAGATACATGTTAGGAAACAGTTTAAAAGTTTTAAACACATATTATTTCATTTCTATCGCTCTTCGCAGTCAAGTCATTTTGTATATAGGGTTCACATAGATTCACTGTCCATTTACTACATCAGTCGTATTGGAAATCACTGTAAAGACTCTTATGGTTGGCATTTTTTTTTGTATTTGTCACTGCTTTGAAAGTTTGATATACAAATTTGAAAGTGATATTGAATCCTTTGTTTTTATTGTGTCCCTTTATGACTCTAACTGCTTAAGTTCATATGCAACGTTAAGAGTAATATTTTTCTAAACGTGTAATTAAGCATGCTTATGTATTCTGGCTATTTTTGCTTTATACCTGTTTAAACTAAAATTGAAAGGCCTTTGAAATTCGAAGAAAGTTTCTTTTTATGACCTGTTTGGACCTTGACATATTAGTTTTAAAGCCGTATTTCACGAAGAGGGTTTTGCTTATTTTGTGGGTAAACAGTACGTAGTTCAAACTTTAATGATGAGCACGTCGGACATATTTATAAGGATTAGGAAAAATATCTTATTCAGTATTTGTAGAATATCCTTCTCTCGTACAATTAAATAACTAGCGTCTTCTTTTAAAATAAGCGGAAATCACATATTTTGGTGATGTAACATATCAAATAATTGTTGCTATGGTAACTCATTTTTTCACATAATATAGGAGATATTTGTTTATATCAGTGATAGCTCAAAATATCTTCCACCGAATTTATACTTAGTGCAGCGTATCGCGAGAGAAAAAGTAAGATATGATGTGTATGGGACATATTGATCTTACATGTGAAACAACCGCATTTATTTTCCCTAAATTTTTATCTTAATATTTTTTGAGCGAGTTTTAGCCAAATGCTACCCATTTTTGTTGATCCTTACTGTTCGTACCCGTCACAAACATAACTGATACATCATATTAATATGAGCCGTGCCATGAGAAAACCAACATAGTTGGTTTGCGACCGGTATGGATCCAGACCAGCCTGCGCATCCGCGCAGTCTGGTCAGGATCCATGCTGTTCGCTTTCAAAGCCTATTGCAATTAGAGAAACCGTTAGCGAACAGCATGGATCCTGACCAGACTGCGCGGATGGTCTGGATCCATGTTGGTGGCAAATCCACCATCATGTTGGATTTCTCATGGCACGGCTCATATATTTTTCACTGTGACATTCTAAATTCTAACATACTACAGAGACTACGCCTGTTAAGAGACCACTTGCATTAAGGGACCGAATTTCAGTTCCGTCTTCTCTCGTTAAACAACAAATTATGTTTTATTAAGAGATAGTTAGTTTTAAGACGCCATTTTTGTCCTTCTCTTTGATTGTACCTTACTGCAAGATGTACTGTTACAGTATATTTCACTCTAATATATTAAAGTGTTCTAAAACGCCTACTCTCTGTTTACAATGACTCATTGAGTTTACCAACAAATACCACTTGAAATGATAAATATATATTAGAAGCTTCCGCGGACGAGTGGTAAATGTTTGAATCACTTGCCCCTCATGGATGCGTATTAGAAACCACGCTTTGGATGTAGAATTTTTCATGTGAGGAAACCATCCACATGCTCAGGGAAGGCCATTGGTACTACCGAGCTACCCAGAAATGCCTGAAGTAATGAGCAGAGGGATATCAAGGGTATTTTTAAGCACCAAAAGCGGGAAAAGTAGCAATATAATATGTGACATTAAACCCAATAAAAAGGTATAGAATGATATTTATTGTTCTATGTACGATCACAATATTCTTAAGTAATTCTTTGAACCCAATTCTTCAGGTTTGCATTGTCATTGCCAGTATTAAATTATGTACACTATCTCCCCTTCCTTCTTCAATGAGAAGAATAAGAAGACAATTTCCTTCTTCCTTAATCATTAATATGTTAAAACAAAGACAGAAATAGATACTAGCTGAGTCATCTGTATGGCGCATGAGCATTATAATCAGGCCAGGTTTCAGTGATTCAAGACTTCTTATTTTGAATTTCCATTAATGACCTGCGCCATGAGAAAACCAACAAAGTGCGTTTGCGACCAGCATGGATCTAGACCAGCCTGCGCATCCGCGCAGTCTAATCAGGAAACATGCTGTTCGCTAACGGTTTCTCTAACTGCAATAGGCTTTGAACGCGAACAGCCCGGATCCTGACCAGACTGCGCGGATGCGAAGCTGGTCTGGTTCCATGCTGGTAGCAAACGCACTATGTTGGTTTTCACATGGCGCGGCTCATATAGTCTTTGAAACTGTAAAATGTATATTGTGATCATCATTTTTGACAATGAGCTGAAAATACTTAAGTCGAAATAAAGTTTCTGTTCTATTCTGTTCATAAAATACTAACCGTAAATTTGTTGCCAATCTACATACCATATGAATATTCTGTAGATCACATATTTGATTCAAAAAATAAATTTGTTTGATTCACATAATTATTTGATTCGCATTATATATTTTATTCAAATTGTTTGATTTTCATATTTAATTGACAGTTTTAAATGATTTGATTTATTTATGGTGGACGGATAGCCTTCCAATCCTGAGGTCGGGGGTTCGATCCCCGGCAGCTACTCGGGAATTTTCAGAAACGCTTTTCAGTGTTTCCCACCCAACTAGAGGTGTACTGGTCAGGAACCCAGGCACTCCTTGCGTGTATCAGTGCTATACACTGGGCTCGTTAAAGAACCAGGCTGTCTATTCGCAACGAGCTAGGCTAAGTTAGCCGGACAAGATTGTATCTGATTTCTGATCTCTCTGTCGTGGGGGCTTTGTCTCACTCTGTCCCTCTGGTCAGATCGCTCTGTGTCTGTACTAGTAGAGGACGAATTATGCGTCCTGTGTGGCTGCATTTGATCTATGTAAAGCGCCTTTGAACGTGAAATTGATCATGAAAAGGGCGCTATATAAATCTGGTATAATAATAATAATTGATGTAAACTGTTTGATATGCATATTTGAATAAGAGAACACAATTGTTTCATTCATACATTCGATTCACAAAACAGAAGTATTTTATTCATATATTTTCTATTTATATGATTCACATCTGTTAAATCAATTGGTTTGGGTTACATATTTGATAAGATTCACATATTGTCTAATAAATCACAGTGGAGGATAATATTTTCCATTTATATTATGCTTTTGCCGTGATGTGTGTTGTTGGAGAGCAAAATGTAAAAAGATATACCAATTATAGAATAGTACACAATTTGCGACTAATTAAAATAGTTAGAAACTTTGGAAAGTCAATGAATCAGAGAGTAAATTCTAACTCGTGATTTTGTAGACTAAACACTTTGAGTACTATATAGGTCTTTGTAAGATAAATTCATGTCATCATTAAATTGATATCAACATCTCCGTCAAATTACTAATTAAACATGCTTCACAGAAGCATAGAGTACAAACTATTTGTTTTAGAAATAATTATTTTGCATGTGAATTTCAGGGCAAAATTTGTTGCACTGATTAATCGCACATTTCGACTCTACAATTAAAATAAATTATACTTATAATACTTATGATAACTTTATTTAAAGTGGATATTTTATTTGGCTATAGCCAGTCTAACATATGGTCTTCTTACATAATAATGTAAACATTTATCCTAGTAAGTATATATCTATGTAAAGTAGACAGTGAAGTGAATCATATAAATTAAGTAACGTATTATAAACAAATTAATCCTAAGTGGCATTAACAGAATGTTACTACTCCCGCACGATAATTTAAGCGACTAAGCGTTAAACTTAAATATGATAGAAGTTAAGTGCATACGGTAATGTTAGCTTATTATTAAAACTATTTTCTGATTTGAAATGCTTTAAAATGAAGAAAATTCATAATTATCAAACATGTTATCGTTTGAGTTATCGTGTGAGATTGATAGTACAATGTTTATAATCTAGGCAATATCAGAACAAGTGCTTAAGAAAAGTATGGTAGTGTTGGATTACATTTAATGTAATTTCATTGTACAGTTTATCACTTACTCTTTTTTATAGAAAGTTGACAAGTCATTCCATCCTGGTTTTGGTATTATTGCAACAGTATATCCGTACTGTGAGTTCTTCTCTCCCCGAGATATTCCAACTTTCTCCACCTCAATATTATATGACAGAGTCAGTCTCAGTTGCGATGAAATGAACACCAAAAGAGCATATGTATACAAAACGTATTTATTTTCACGCGGGTGAGCCATTTTACATGTACCTGAATTGAAATCTGTATATTTTTTCAGTTTAGATGAGAACCATTTTCCATTTTACATGTATATATTCCAAAATAGTACTAGCAAACAATTTATTCTCTAATTTCCGATATGTTAGTTAGGAAAGAACATTTGTTCCTACTTTAACACGCTTTCAATAGCCTGATCGTAGTTTAAATAAGAAATGTCACGAGTATATAACAAAGATACGTACATTGCAAAGATATGTCTATTTATAATACATGTTTAGTGACATTTAACAATAATATATTTCCGGTTTCTCTTGCTAAGCATCCTATATGGTGACTCCTACTTCCGCACTTGCAAATCTTTAAACAAGTTTCGTTATTTAGTATCTTTACTTCCGATCGCACTTACTGGATCATTCAAACTATATAAAATAACTTGATAAAGTTTAACATTATTATATTGTAATACAATATAACTAGTCTTATTATCAGTGAACATTCTCTTTGAGACACAGAGTCGATACGGCAAGCAGTCATCATCATTGTAGTATCATTTTCATCATTTCATGTATCATCATCATCATTATCATCATCATAGTTTTTCATCATTCACCATCATTTACTCTCACTAAAACCCGTCATCGTAAACATTAGTCATCCTCTCATTCATTCACCAGAAACATCACTATCATCAACATCATCATCATCATCATCATCATCAACAACATTGTCGCCTTCATCGTTATCGTTACAATTATTGTTATCATCAATATAATCATCATCTTCTTTATTATTATTAATTATTATCATAGAATTATCATCGTCGTCGTCATACTAGCAGTAATAACAATAATTATAATAAAATAATAATGATAATAATAACATTTCTTATGTTATCATCATCATCATTAAAATCATCGCCGACACATTTTTTCACTTTTATTTCTTGAAATCATATAATTTGAAAGTCTCGATAGAAATGAATTCTGCCTTCGATCGCCAGATCATATATACGAAATAAACATTCTATCATTATTATTTACTAATTAAATGATTTCCATTCTCCAAAACTACTACTTTTCGCATCAAAGTTCGTTCTGATTCACACTGTTGCCGTTCCTCACCATAGTGTTCGCCTCTGCCAATATTGCCCTCTCGTGGTGAGAAATGGCAGTACATCTCGGTAACGACTACCAAAACTTTACCTTATTTTGTTAGTCACCACTAAGAGTGCATTCGGCATTCATCTATTGCTAAGTACAAAACTGCGTCGAATATGTACACATAAACTAGCACATAGACTATGATGTATCGTTTTTTTTTAAATTTTATTTCGAATATTGTGAATATAGCCAGTCTAATTCCTATGCCCCATATCATAATAACTTGATAATATTACAATTAGTTCTCTGCGAAAAAAAAAATCGAAAATAGATTGGCAATTTTCACTATAGCATAGAATAAAAGAAAAATTGCAAAACAATGTGTGACAAAATCTTTATTATCAGTCTAGTTGCTAGTCTAATGTACACACTATATACATTTTAACCGCAAAACGGTAGTAATGATAATCGTACATATATATTTTGTGTGTTTTGTTCTTCCGCATATCCGCTCATAAATCATTAGAGAAATCGTGGGATTCTATGTTACAAAAAAACCCCTTTTAGATCCTAAGTGTACTGTTAAGTACAGATTTATTTGCATTTCATTTTAATCCGCATGACATAAAACCGTAATCATCTCAAAAGATATAGTCAGTTAATGTTGACAGTACTAATGTACCCTCTCGATGTATTTTATCGCTACCAAAAGTAAAGGCAGAAATCGAGTAATATTATACATGCGCGGATCCAGCCAAATTTCTCAGAGGGGGTCCGACCCCGCCTTGGAAACTTTTGAAATTTAGCGCTTCATTTCCTTCTAGGAGCATTTAAGAACACATTTTCACTGCAATTCTATATACAATATACCCCTTATTTTCAAAGTTTTATGGGCTAACCTGTTACATTTAGGAAAATGATAATATCAAGTTTTCTTGGATTTTTTTTAGATAATTAATATAAATATGAATTATGTCGGTATCGTATGTAGCAGCAGCCGCATATACTTTGAATGCGATCCTAATGTTGTCTTTTTTTAAACATTTTCTTTCCATCTTGTCTTCTTTCCTTTTTTAAGGATTTTCCAGAGGCGGTCCGGACCACCGGTTCCACCGCCCCCCCCCCCCCCTCTCTCTCTCTGGATCCGCGCATGATTTTAGAAGGGTTTATACTGTCAAGCATGTTGTCCCCTCATGTAAATGATATTGGATATTTATACAAATAGATTATCTGTATATTATTTGAGATTATTATGTTTAACTTTCCATCGGCGTACAGTTCGTTTTCGTAAACATCATGTTTGTAAACATTAAAGATTGCGTTTTGTAATCTAAATTCATGGTTCCATATTTTAGTGTGTCTTGTATAAGAAAAAACTTAAGCTTAAGCTAAACAAAACATAATCAAAAAGTAGAAAGGTCATTTTGTAAGTAGAGAAGTTTTGGTTTGAAAACGTGTAAACAGGTATGACCTAGTAATCGAACTGTAGTATGTACGTTTTATAATAATTTCATGAGCGAAATAACACTGTTTTCATTCAGGGTTCATCCGTGACTTGCCATATTCATTTCATGCATTACCGCCCGTGGTTTATACATTTGAGCCGCACCATGACAAAACCAACTTGGTGCATCTGCGACCAGCATGGATCCAGACCAGCCTGCACATCCGCGCAGTCAGGTCAGGATGCATGCTTTTCGCTTTCAAAGCCTATTGCAATCAGGGAAACCGTTAGAGAACAGCGATGCGCAGGCTGGTCTGGATCCATGCTGGTCGCAAATGCACTATGTTGGTTTTCTCATGGTGCGGCTCATTTCTTTACAGTTTAAATTTGTTACATGACTTCTTACAAAGATCACTATTTCATAGTTTGCGCCATTGACCAATTGAAGTTCAACACTATTTTTTTCTGAACTAAAAGTTACAGTTATGAAGATTTATTTCTGATGTCATTTAGTAAAACACTTATTGAACGGCTTGGCAGTCATTGTATTCACTGTGGGGAAAAGGACACCGGATATAGCTCAGAAAGTGATAAGTAAACAGGCAAATGTGCAGTTGTTTTTCTTTACCAGAGGTAAGATTTTGCTGTATTAACGCTTATCTACCGTATCCACAAATGAAACCAGTGTTTGAACTCATAGCTGAATGCTAAATTTAGACTTTGGTGTATTGTATAATGCTCAAGATTTAGCAGAGCATGAAAACTTTTACTAAAAATCTGAGATGATCACCTCAAAATTCACAGAATTTCCACAGATATTGTTATTTTTAAGAAATATTTCGAATAAATGAAAATTCTGAATCGTAAGATTTTACGAGCATAAGCTGAACTATTTTTATTGTAAGAATTGGCAATGTAACTTTTAAACTGACTGTTAAAGATATGCCCTTAGAAATGTTTACAAAACTGTAATGGGGATAGCCGTATTATGTACTGAGGATAGTTTCCAAGTTCACAAATGTGTACTGAGGATAGCATATAAAATGACGGGACAAAAACCCTGTTTTCTGATTGATAGTAACACTGTTCATGTACAAAGAATGGTCGCAATATTTAGTTTCTCTCTGTGGTTAACGTGCAGATACCATTTTTCTGTTCTAAGTAACAAGAGACCAAAACGCAAAGCACGGTCTTAGAAAAGGCATCAAGTGTACCAAATTAGATCACAATATCTCATTCCTAGCTGATGACCTCTATGTGCAAAACGTGCCTACGTGATTTACAAAGCTATACCATATATGGCAAACACCATGTCAATTCTAAGGCCATATATTGAATGTTCACTGTTAAACGTAACCCTAACCTTTAGTCAGTATATAGTACACTCAATACGTGCGTACATCCAATAGGGGCGATTTAATGTTGACGCAATGTTTTGAGTCCCTCGATAAATCAGATTTAAACTTGATACCATATTCAAATATTTGCGACTCAAACGTTGAGGCTTGTGCACACTACGGTTAACTAATCTATACTCGTAAACTCAATATTGTTTACCCATCTTTAACTGATTTGAAATCAAAGCCTTGAAATGTCTGTTGGTTGTGGGTTTTGGTAGATTTATTTTCTGTTTGAATGCCAGTCTATGAATATACATGAATGAGAAACACACACACATTTTAATGTGCCGCATATCTAAGATGAACTCTGCCTGACCTAGCATGTGATGTAACCATGGGCTGGAATACCTTTTCATTGATAGATCTTATATAATCTAAATGGTCAATGTGAGTGGATACAGGTTGAATAGGAACTGCTTGTTCATTGATAATTCATCAGCGTTTTTCATGAATGGGACTATTTTGTGTAGCACATGAAAATCCTTTAGATGTGATTCGGAATAAAATAAAGATGCTATATGATTGTCAGAAATACACTTGTAACTTTGGTAGCGGGATATACCCGCAACAAAAAGGATACTTATGTTTGTGGACAAAATCTATTTGGATTGAAGTTGCACATTAGAAACTAAGGGAAGTAACTGAATCCCATCTGTTAATGCAATATTTACTCAATTTGACCAACCATTAAAAGTATTGCTCTGGAAGGCCGAACAGTTAGACAAGTGGACGAAAAGAAAGACGAGCATCCCGAGAGGTCAGACTGAAACTGTTTTAAGTACATATAGATTTGTTTAAAATAAAACACTTTTACTCTCATCTCTCGATATGGAAAATGGTGAAATCATATCCCCACGACTAACCGTAGAGCTAAAAAGCCGTAATCATTATCGCAGTCTCATTATTCAAAAAGGATCGTTACTATCCCCTGTGCAGTTATGGTAATTGCTCCGTGTATCCTCAGTACACTTCCGGGTCATCAAAAAGCAAAAATATATAACTCCGCAACAACATAACGTATCGTATTGATATCTAACATAATACGGGACGATATAATTTCAATAAAATCGCTCGATTCAGTTTTTACTCTTATTTTCTATTCGTTGTTTTCTGTAAGAAATCCTACCGCCTTACTGAACACTTGTTAGTGATCATGCAACTTTCGTCGAGAAGTTTACGATTATACAAGAAAGGAGACTCATTTCCATCATAGACGTACATTGCATATGATTAAGCTATTCAAAACTCTTCAATTTTGATAAATATATCAACATAAAATAAAAAAAAATGATGAAAAACTTATCGTGAGTCAAAATAAAACGTTCATTTTCTTATCACTTTTTGAGCTATATCCGGTGTCCGTTTCCCCACAGTGGCGATAACGAGTTACACAGTTAGTATTTAAAGCTACTCGCTCACAGTTTAGGTGAAAAATTTTCAACGTATTCATTTCCACCAAGTTTAGCATAGGATGTATAATTATATGACACTGAAAAATGATAAAGTGAGTGAAAATAAGAGTCAGATATTGGAAAAATTGCAAGAAGAATGTATATTTTTTTTTAATATTATGCCAAAAGCTACGCAACGGTTTACTTAACCTTCCGCACAAAATCTATTGGGTTATTTATAAGAATATATTGTAAAAATCTGATCTCAATAAATTGGTACCTGAATTCACTTTCGCAGTACTCACTTTTTATGAGGATTTTACATGCATGTCCACATAATAAATTTTTTACCAAACCCGGTGGACAGTGTGTAATAAAAAACTTAACGGAAATTGAGGTCTTTCATCAAACCCAATACTGTCCCAAGGGTTGCGAAAACAGCTGTCATTCAAAGGCAGACATGTAAGACCATTTTTAGCCTATTATATTCAAAGTAGATCGTGATAAAAATAGGTTTAGGTATTTATTGGCAAAGTCGAGTTTAGATTAGGATGCCATCATGCTAGTAATGTGTGACGTCACTTGAATGCACGTTTTATATCCCTGGCACGTGATCGGACATACTTTATCCAGGTACATGTATATCCTCACAATCGCATCTTTCGAAATATCGTTTATTTCCATTTGGTAATTAAGCAGGGTTTTTTTTTTTTTTTTTTTTTTTTTGTAATAAAAAGAGGCCAGTCAGAGCGAAGTATCTACAAACGAAGAGTTGAAATAGTTTAATCAAATGTTACTCTGGATAAGGTTATTCCGGATCGTACCGACGTGTCGGTATTACGATAGGATTTTTGTGTTAAAACAACGAAAAAGACCGAAACGTTCGAATCCCATAGAGTCTTTTTCTACCTTGCTTTCTGTGCGAGCAGCTGCAAATGCTATATAAAGCTGAGAACCAGCTATTGCAATATAAACACAAAGAGACTCTTCCTAAATGAAAGTTGTTTTCTGTTTTTGCATAATTGCTTAATGGTACGGTACATTACAGATATCTCAGTCTCAGTTATACTTAACAATAGCATAATAAACGCGCCGCTGATAAGCTTTCACAAAAAAGCTAACCTTGTTGTTTTTATACGCTGCACTTCCTGCCAATAGTATCTTTCTTGTGTAAAGTTTCTTTTAAATCTGTTTCAACGGTTGAAGAGATAAGGCAAAACTTTGAAAACAAATGAATGACAGGGTTATGTTGTTGCTTCCTTTTATTATAACACTTCTTCATTACTGTGCTTGCCAAGCTACTGTCGGAACAAGACTGAGGTTTAAAATTTTATTAATTCCTCTAAATTGGTGCATTATCATTGCCAGGAAGTAAAATAAAAAGGAGACAATTTAAATTTGAAAAAAAAAAGAAAAATTCCTCTTACAACTTTTGAAAGCTATTGTCCTGACATTTTTAAAAAAAAATCTTTCAGACAATAATTTTGACTGATGTGTAGTTGCCATTTCCCTATCTTATCATGTAATAAAAGCTGTGTTAGCTAATTTAAAATTGAATTTTCAGAATAACGTATATTGTAGTCTACAGTCTTATCCTGCTACATGTACAATATATCAAATGGGTTTCATTTCTGATGCTTCTAATTACCGATATGCATATTAAAATCAGATTTAGACATGTTTATTATTTGCAATTCGTCATGCTACATAATTGTTAAGGTTTCAGTCGCATGACTTTTTGTGTACATGTCATGTTGTACACGCACGAAAGAGGAAATCTCCCACGGTGTGTTGATAAGGCGCTTATCTTTTTAAGATGAGGTTGATGAGGTTAACAGCTTCTCGAATCTATTAAATTTACAAATATTAAATGGATTACGTAAAGTTTTATTGATATTTCCTGTTTAAAATCAAACTTATCCAACCGACCAGTAACGCAACAATCAACGGTGCAATATCAACTGCATATACTACAGCATATGACATAAAGTGAAACTTTACACTTAATTATGGAACGCCTAGACCGTCCTGACATGATGATTATTACTTCGTCATGTGCATTGCCGAATATATTCGGTACAAATTATAATTTGTCTTGTAGATAAAACAGTTTGTTATGTACATTTACTAGTGTGTCCGGTACATTTCTTAGTGTGCTTTGTGCATTCGCTAGTTTGCGCTGTCAAATTGATAGTTCGTCATGTGCATTTTCCACTATATTCTGTACAAATAATAATTTATCATGTAGATAAAACAGTTAGTTATGTACATTTACCAGTTTGTCCAATACATTTCTTAGTTTGTTTTGTGCGGTGTCCAACTGATAGTTCTTCATGTGCATTTTCCACTGTATTCGGTACAAATAGTAATTTGTCATGTAGATAAAACAGATTGTTATGTACGTTTTCTAGTTTGTCCGGTACATTTCTTAGTTTGTGATGTTGAAAAACTAGCAAATGTACATATGTAGACTGATTAGACTGTAAAATACAAATATTTTGTTGCTAGCAGATTAAATGAAATATGAGGTTACTGTCTTTCCGAAATTAAGTGTATCTATCTCGAAAAGTTCATCAACCCTCGGCAGTACCTCGGGATGGATAAATCTTTCTTCGACTTGCTGGATAAGCTTAAGTTCAGCAAGAAAGTAACCTAATATTCTCTATTTCCACTGACAAACTATCAAAATAAATGTAGTCCGTTCTTGTCTCTTTTACAGGTTTACATAACATTAGATCTTTTGACTATTATTCAAGCATTTATTTCGTTTCTTTCTGCTAATGTGTCTTCATGATAGAATTCTGTAAATCACATTATAAGGCCGTCATTCTTTAAAACGAACAACTACAAAAATCCTCCACATACTGCTTAGTTAAATTATGCATCATATTGTTATAACTATTTCTTCATTTGACAGATATCCCTTAGCATGGAAATATACAAGCAATCGTGACCTGAAGCAGTGTATATGATGAAACGGACATTTATGGCGGACAGGGCTCATCCCTTTGACAAGAATTTGTCTTACTCCCTAAACCTTTAGTGAGAACACAATTCGCTGACTTCACCAATTCTGGAATGAAGTGCGCCCAGAAGTTGGCCCTACGTGCATTCAGACGTTGCTTCACATTTGATGACGTCATATCGCGAGATATTTGCAGATAGTGCTGATGTATTTTTGTATACTTTAACCAGTCAAGACCCTCTTCATCTGGAAGATTCGGATTTCTGAAATTATAGAGCATTTTCTGTAATGAATAAATACTTATTTATTTGAGTCACGCAATTACACTGGTTTTATCCTTAGGTATGTGTTTATTTCACACTTAAGCCAGATGTAAAACTGGCTTCTCAACCCTAACTTGTTCAGAGCTCAAGAAAAAGAATGTAGATGCAACATATATAGGATGATGATTAAATGATTAAACATAGAGCGAAGACTTGCCTTCATACCGCTATAGAAATCAAGGTAGTTCTGCATGTTCGGATCGAAATGTTTTCTACAATCATTATGTAGAATTTAATCAAACTCTGATTTTTTAAAATTTCAGAATATACTTAGAAAATACAGCAAATATGAAAGAAACTTCTCAGTCGTAAATAAACATATGGCCTACAGAGTGGTGAAATAAAATGTATATGTTCGTGTGCTTATTTTTGAGGTATATGAACTTGATTAATTTATAAAATGAATCGCACATTTCACGCTAATATTAAGACTATATTTTGAATTATTTAACATGTGAGGTTTTTTAATGTCATATTTTAGCTTTAGAATCATATTTACAGCGCCATTGTAACAAATTTACCCACAGATTGCCATTAATTCATAAAGTGCATTTTCATTTCCGTACGCCGGATTCAGGCTTTATTCTACGTTTTCCAGATAAATGATTTAACGTCATCACTTCCGGTTTATCAAACGTGCAGAATTACCTTAAGAATATAAATAGTGTTATGTTCGAAAAATATTACGTGTCATGAGTGATGCACATTAAAACAGATGTATTTAAGGAAAAATGTATAGTTACTGTAGTTCTATTACACACTGGAACATAATGTTCATTATGCCAAATAAAGCTTATCTGACTACTTCTGTTTCTTTGAAATTTTGTATTTTCACATAAAAGAGACTGAGGCACATAGGAGATTTAATTGAAAACTGCCTAGTTTCCTACCAAAAAAAAAAAGTAATAAGCTACACGAGTAATACTAGTACCCTGTTTTTGCAAAATTGGACCAGAGTGTCATGACTCTCTTTGAAAATTCTCTTTCCCACGACGATGGGTAAAACTGCCAGTCTGTCAATTTGTCCGAATTTTTGTATCCAAATATGAGTGGAATTTCTGCTCCATGACTCATCTTCTTAAACCAAGATATTTTACAAAATAAATGGTTAGACGTAAAGTCGTCAAAATAATACATATAATTTCCTTTTGCTGATTTTGAATGGTAATTCAACGCACGATGCATCGGACCAGTGTACGTTGAATCCGAATGCATTGACATTATTTCCTCACGTATCTGATAACTATCAAAGGGGTTCTGCCAGTTTGTGTATTCTGCAATAATGGCATCATGTAAAATACTGTCTTCAAGACCTGGGTATAGACGGTTTATCAAAGAAGAGACACACCTTTCAAAGGTTGTTCTATTTGGTAGAAATGTTTCTGGATCTTTAAAACCATATAACGGCCCAATCGCACCACTTCCATCACCGTTGTTCATACCCATCATCAAATCTAGAGAAAGGAAAAAGTCACTGTCTTCCTTTGGGAATGCACTATCAGCTCTAAATATATTTTCTTTTGAAACTTTTATGAAGTCATTATCTACCATTGGAATGAAAGGGACTGGTAGAGCTTTAAATCCATTTTCTCGGTTTTCTATAATATCTAGTAACTTTTGTCCTGGAATAGATTGAAGGCATTTAACCATACTCTTTGTAGGCGTTACCTCGCATCCTGTAAGTTTAATCAATTTCGAAGTCGACTCTTTTCGTTTGTCTATGGTATCAGTACTCCACCATGATCCAACACTGCCGGATTGTGCTATCATCCGGTGAATAAAACCTTTGTTTCCTGAATAAAGTCCTTGCAACATCACACTTCCAGCACCGGAAGACTCTCCAAACAGCGTGATCTTTTCTGGGTCTCCCCCAAATGCTTCTATATTTTCATGAACCCACTTAATAGCTGTATGTTGATCCCAGAGCCCACTATTTCCGGGTACAATGTCATCACCTGAGCTAAAAAATCCCCACAGAGACAATCTATAGTTTATTGTAACCACAATAACTCTGCCGAATGCAGCGAGATGATCTCCAAGGTACGGGTCGGCAGATCCAACCACAAAACCACCACCATGAATCCAGATCATAACTGCCAGTTTTTCGGCTTTTTCACCTTTGATTACAGGAGCATAAATGTTAAGGTAAAGGCAGTCCTCCGAGTACGATATATTTCCTTTAGGTTGTAAACCAACGTTGTACTGAAAACATGCATCACGATGATCAGTTGCATATAGAGGTTCCACAAGCTTGGCTGTTGGAACTGGTTTCATAAATCGTAAATCCCCAATCGGTGGCTTAGCGTAAGGAATTCCGAAATATTTAGATATTAGAAAGTTCTTTCCGAAGACTTCTACATCCTCTAATAGACCATATATTATACCTATATTGGTTTTTGTCTCGATATAATTCAATTTAACAAACGAAATACATGTACACATTAAAATCACAAAGCCTTTTAAATTCATCATTTTTCACAACTACATTTATATCTGTCTATACATGTAAACTTACATCTAGTTGACCTTAACGATAAGGCATATTATTTACAATAACACTGTAAATGTAAATAGGTTAAGTAAGCGAGCGGCTGAATCACTGATCCGTTGTGTAGGTTTTATCTGTGTAGTTACACGAATGTAGTCCATCATATGTATTTATACAGTAAAGTATAACCAAAGTTGTGTAAAAGAGAAAGATAACATCGTTCTGTATTTTGGTCTATCTTCTATGCAGTGAAAGTATTTAAATCCGCTGTAAATGAGATACGTCAGTTTTGGACATTCAAATGTACTTTAAGAATAGCAGCCATTTTTTTCCATGGAGAATATAATTTATTTATAGATATTAATCTGACTATTTCTTCTTTCAGTTTGATGTATTCACTTACAGAATAATTCAGGATTGTGTAAATGATGTAAAAAATATTAAAAAGTACCCATGTTTAGCCATTTCTTTAAATACAAACGGTAATAACTTTTTCTAACGCGGTCCCATTTTGATAATTCTGCTAGCGTTATGAATGACTTAACGATAACTTCGATATAATAAAGGCGTTCATTCCCCGGTAACAGAAAACCATTATTAATAAGAAAGTATCTGATCTGTAAAGCTCAGTTTGATCAGCACCGCTTAACTTTTCTGAGATTTTTAGAAAGAGTCCATTACTCTTAAAGGACTGAAGATAAAAAACAAAATTGGCTTCTTATCGCATGCTTGCATAAAAAATTCTAAACATACCCGAACAAAGAAACGTACATTACGGACGTCTACTGTAAACTTTCATAAGCCAGTTATTTGTTCATAGACTTAATTGAGAGTTTGCTGTCTAAATTCTGAATTAAACACAGCCAGAAAATCAACATCATTTAGTATCTCTGTTCCTGCACCCCCTACCCCCACCTCACCCCCTCATCCGTCTTATGTTGGTCTTATGTTTTTCATTAAGAGACTTTAAAGTACTATATCAGTCAGTAATACGGCAGCCATGAAATAACGGAACAAGGAACAGTAAACGACAAGTTTATTTTCTATTTACAGTTATATAATATTAAATACAAAGTAGAACGCTGGTCTAGTGGTTAAGGTGTCAGCCGCTCAACCCTGGGAACGTGGTCGAGCTCCATGGGGTCACGACCACGGCTTCTTATATGGAAGTGGACTCGAGAATGGTTCAAATAAGCTTGAAACTTTCATCCCAAAATTAAATTAGTTTAAACTTAATACAAATTAAATAAAAGACATCAATTCATACATCATTTTTCATATAAACGTATGTACATGTACATTTTATATATTATGCGATAAGTCAAGATACTGGCGATGTTATTACATTTTAATGGTATATAGAAACATTATGAACCTAATAAACTTAACGCGAATGTAACTTTAAACCACCCTACGTACACGAGTCCTGATCTACATGTATATCGGCAAAACAAATAAATTTAAACTTCAGTTTTCTCTTTATACATTAAGTAGTTCACGTAGTGACGTATTCTTTATGGGAGATATTAAAGAAATCATTCATATAAGTCCATTGAATTCTAAATTCGTTATTAGTATAAAGATAACAAACAAGAATTCCCACATGACCCTTACCCCGAGAAAAACAGAAGATGTCCGCTTTGATTTCATATCAAACAAATAAATAAAATGTCAAATGCCTATTTGTTTGGAATATTTGAACACAAACAAAACATATAGACAATAATTTCTTTAAGATATCCGAAATACTATCCAATTTAAATACCAAACTTAATTAGAATATTCAGCTGAATGTGAAGCATTTCTAGACTTAAAAGAAGTAAAATACTGTTCATTTATTATATTTATATGCACCATTTCATCTTCTTTGAGTCAAATTATATACACTTTATGTCTCTATTAAAATGAACCAGTGACGCTAGTTCTCCGATGTCAATCCGCTACAACTTGGATCAAAATCCGCTGACAGCTCATTTCGATCTGACGAAACGTTTCCTCTTTCGCCTTTCCATTTCTGTATTTGGGCGTGGCTTTTACGTTCAAAGAACTTACACTGCAAATAAAAATATGGAAAAGTTATTTTGTCTACCGGTGATAGAATTCTTCAAGAAGACTAGCATTGTTCATCTCGGGAGTGAGGGTTAAAGGCGTCTGTTCACATTGACAACGAAACTGTTAGAACAGTTTCGCTGTCTTGGATGACAACTTGAATTAGAAAAGAATTGCAACCACTGCCTTACACGGGGGACTTCATAGCCGAATGGTTAAGGTCACTGATTTCGAATCATTTGCCCCTCGCCGATGTGGGTTCGAGCTTTTTCGGGGCGTTGAATTCTTCATGTGAGGAGGCCATCCAGCTGGCTAACGAACGGTTGGTGGTTTTACCCCGGTGCAACCCCCCCCCCCCCCCCACCACTCCCCCATCGTAATAAAATGATGCACGAAAGGGCATCTGGGATCTTCCGCCACCATCAAAGCTGAAAAGTTGCCATACAACGTACAGATTTGTCGGTACGACGTTAAAACCAAACTGCCTTGCACTTGAGTTATCGTAGGAGGCGACTTTTAGGGTCTGCATAAACGCTTGCTTTTGCTGTATATTTGTGATTCCAAAACGTTTTGATTTCATACCCAATATTTTGTTTGAGATGTAGAATAAAATCCTTTTAGTCCTGTTTGTCGTCAAAATAACCTGGACAGTGTCGGCAAACCGTAGAACCAAAATCTCTGCGCACATGAGAATAGGAGAAAAGTTGTCATATTCCATTATTGAACAAAGTGAACTTCTCAATGTGAAAATCCCGCATCTGCTTTATAATTTGAATGTCAAATAGTTTAAACTACTTTCACAGATTCACACAAGCATATATATTAAAATTAACGTAACATTTATGTTAAGAATTGATTACCAAGGCAACAAAAAGTACAGTATCATTATTTTAAGCGTTTTTTCACCCGCGCAATATTTTCCTTTGTGCAAAATTTGTCCCACCATAGATTCTAATCTTTTCTCATATGAACAAGAAATACAAAATTTGCAGAGGGTTTACTTTTCTGCGTCTTTTGCATCCTGCAGGAACTGGTGCAAGACACCTAAGCGCTACTCAAATTTGTTGCGAGGTGGTTTTTTTGTCATGATCGAAGAAAAATTGGTGGAAAATTTGTTTTGAGATTCATTTTAAAAACGTTTTAAAAAGGGAAGCATGAATACTGGAAATTCTAGTAAATAAATATATTGATAAAAATGTAAGAAGATCCTTTGCCTTTGGAAGCATAGAATGCAACTATGCTATTAATAGTAGACCCGGTTTGACTGGATCCTTTAGGGTTAGGGTTAAGAATAGGTTTAGAATAATTAACCTATTCTTAACCCCACCTTTCAAGTGTAAAACATTAAAATAACAGCATTATATAATTAAATCATAGATATAAAACAGCGATGTTGACCACGATTTAAAATGTATTTTCAAAGAAAAATAATAAAATATCATGCATATCAAAGGAGTATCAAAGTATGTCACAGGAATATCAAGATTATATCATTGTTACAGCAGTATTACAGTAATGTCACAGTAATATTTTCGGAAATCCTCATATGTAATATATATCCAAAGCGAACGTAGCATAAAATAGCAAATTTTCATATTGCAATGGAACAATTAATATGACATCAAAAAAATCAAATTTAAAAAAAAAAAAATGTTACTCTTACCTTCCACATCACAAATACCACAAGAAAGAGTACAGCAAGCCCTCCAACAGAACTTGAAATAATTATCCAAATATTCACCTCTGGTACCAATAATTCCTGCTTAAGTATAAATGAGGTCCATTTCTGAAAAAAAGGCAAATTATTAAATTTTATTATCTATTATCTTTTGGGTTCATGATGTATAAGAATTACCCGTGTAAGTCTCACAGTTACGAAAAGTTCATGTCTGGTTTAGAGTACTAGATAATATACAATGCTTTGCTTCTTTGTATCAGTTGATATAGGATAGTCTATTACACTCGAATTATACACAGGTTTCTCAATATCCAAACGGCCTACACATAGAGCACAGTCGCTGTCAGCTCTGTCAATGAAATTAAAGCTGTAAAGTATTTCAGTTATAAAACGGACATTGAAACAGTAGCATATCAATCATACGGCTACGATTATGATGTGAAAGAAAACCCTTTTTTTCAAAGGTTGCACAACTGTTGAAGTAAACACACCTCTGCAAAGACTGGTTTGTTCCAAGCTACCGTTTTGTTCCCGTACCAGATGTAAGGATCACTCATGATAGCCAAGGTTCCATATCTGACTTCATACACGCCCTGTCAGTAATAATGACATGTTTGGACATGAAATAATCGCTTACGATGGACTCGTGCAAAACATAATGTATAAGGCCACAACACTAAAAGAGCCCAATAGTTTACGGTAAGCCAAGATGAACAAGATCCAGTCATTGAAAGAAAAATATAGAATTTAAAGTGTAACTTAATAATGATAATGATATTAAAATTATGTGTGTGTTAGAATGTTTAATCAAGGATGTAAAATAGTTTGATTTGGAGTCAACTTTCCGTTAAATTCAAAATAAATTACTTTAAATCCGCTTAAGTTTGTACTGAGGTGAGACAGTAGCGTTACATAGTTTATTTCCTGTAAAAAATAAAGTTTAAATCTTTTACATTTGTTTTCAGGGGAATATAATTAAATATTAATTGAGCAACTTATATTTTTAAAGATGGTTATATCAATCATATACTTGTTATACATATCTGTTGATTACACATATTAATTCTATTTGACTTTACCTTTTCTTTTGAAAGTTCCTTTTCTAATACGTCAACTGTAAATTCGATAATCTCCTGTTGATGCTGCTCCATATCAGTCAACTTGCACTCAATGGTGACGCAAACGTAGTTTTCGTCAAGACATGTCTTCATAGTAATTTGAGAGTAAACAAACATTACTTAGGGCAAAACTTGCTTAAAAAGAGTCTCACATGGAATATCAAATGCAAAATAAAATTAAAATTAAATTAAAATCAATGGTTCTACTACTTGTAAGCAGATCGGCATGTAATTAATCTTACAAATTTCCTCTATAAAAATCAGTCTCCAAAAGAATAGATGTAAAATGTAACATTTATTTCTGTTATATATTATTAATTGAAATAGTCAAAGATCTCATGTTATATCAAATTTGCAATTCTAATTTCATTCAAGGATTCGAAGAATTGACATATAGTTATATCTTAAACTTAAATAATTATTTTCAATATAAAACTACAAGGACGGAAAATATTTTCAAAATTAGTAAAACTTACAATATTTTTCACGCGTCCTCTTTTGTCGACGTATGTATTTTCATTGAAATAAGAAGACCTAAGTTCTTGTTCGACATCTGCGATAAAAAGTTTATCGTTTTTTATAATTGTCACGAAAATCTTATCCATAAAAGATAGTAACTATTTAAGAAGTTTTACTTAAATAAGACTCGGTAAGTTGCAGAGATTCAGTAATATCTAAGGGAATGAATAGATAATGCTGGCAATACAAAAATAAGTTCATTTTCTACTTCAGTTTGAAAACAGTACGTATGATATTAACTGCTTTATATGACGTGTAGTTGAGCTAGTGTTCTTACCCTTCATGAGACTCGTAGAAGATCCTTGAGTTAATACCATCTTTGGGAGGCCAGTAAGAGAGCACGTCTCAGATATATTCTGTCGAGAATAGAATTTACTATTATTTAGCAATAGTATTAAAGGAAAATCATTTATCAATTGTTATCATGATCTACAAAGATAGGATCTCCATTCAGCATGTTTTTCCCACAAAAGAGTTCGCCCGAGTTCAAATACAATGACTTTAATTTTCTACAAAAATAAAGAATGCAGTTATAGAGACAGGCATAATTCTCGCCGCTTTGATGATGCAAAGGGTGAAAGTCAATAATTACTAAAGCTGGAGTTGTGTTTCTTGATTTCTACAGTACATGTATAAAGTATCATTATCCTCTTCGTGATGAAACATTTCGAGTCCTGTTACTGCTACAAAGTGTATTAGTGTAAAATGAAAAGGTGTGGTCGTGAACCTAGTGGGCTTCATTCCAAAGACCCCTGGGTGGAGCAGACGGGATCTTCAACACTATTACTTATATATCTTCTTGGTGTTGTTTGAGCATTGAACAGACACAAATACAAGGAATTAAGCGCAAAAGGTGGATAACGGTCATAACCTATTGAATACAGGGTAATGGTTCCTGTGGTCAGCATTAGTTCTTCAACTTTGTAACTTTTCTGCCTATGCCCTTAAATAATCGATCGCAAAGTAATTGAAAAATATTTTCAAAAATTTAGGAAAAATAAAAGTTAAACAATTTATAGCTAATCTGGTTAGGACTAACCCTATAAACGTGTATACTAAACACAAATATATATTAAAAAGTACCTTAATCATTGCTATATCGGTGTCAGCTTTCTTCACTGGAATGGTGATATTGACGTATGTCAAGGGCAAGAAACTAGGTCCTCTGTTGGTGATATAATAACGGTGAACAATGCTAAACAGTCGTCTGCTACTTACGTCGGTATTATAGTTTATTTGATCTGCGACTGTGTTACTAGAGAAGAAAAATATAGGTAAGCTCCGATACTGTTTCCAGACAAGATGATAATTGAAAGTGTAAATTTCACGTGATTTATTAAGTCATCATACATACTGCTTCGATATTTTCAGTGCAATTGTTGTCTTGTGATTAAGCAAAATTGGCTGACAGAAAATTCAGATGTATGTTTGGGTCTATGAATTATTAGTGACCCACAAAAGTGATCATTCGCCGACTAACTACATTAAACACGAAACTTTAAGCTTATTGTCCCAGAGATGAATATAGAACATAAGGGAAACGGTTACGTCGCCGCTCTTTATGTTAACGCATAAAACGTATTATACACAAGAAATTTAGTATCGCCTAAACTGGTCTATAGATGGTCATATTTCTACATCATAAGTTACTATTAAGTATATTTTTAAATATTAATTCTAATTTTGAATTCTTCTTCTTTTTAACTATGGAAATTAAACGGGATTAAAAGTTATGTCGGTTAGTGGTCAGCCAAAGCTAAACTTTGACTAAACATAATTTTGATCCTGATTGTATTCTTATTACAATGAACGCAACTAATCAATGACAATAATCGAGACAAATAATTACATCTTACAACCAGGAAATCAACTGCTATTGCTTTATCAAATGTCTTCTGCGGGATAGGAAACCACAGTGATAACATATTTTCTCTTTCCCATGTAAGTAAATTATGACTAATTGATAAACACGTTTTAGCAATCACAAATTCGGAGAAAAACACAATCATGTGCAAATTTGCTATTATAATTAAAACTCTTAAAGCATTCTAACGGCCTCGGAAAAGCCCCTTGAATGGCATACTTAAAATCATGTCTATATATGGTGTGTTTTTTAATGATACCGGAAAATATATGCCGGAAAATAAGCAACTCGAACAATTGCTCAAATGATACTGTGTTAACCGCGGGAAAGTCCCTTTGAGTACTGACATTTTTTTTATCTATTCTTTTCTTAGGAAAACAATAAGGAAGATAAAACCACTTGAGTCTTCTTGTCTATTTTCAACCTTCAAAACATGCTTGAACTCATGTGGTTAAAAAGTACGCAAATCTTAGAATTCTTTAGCATTCAGTCACATATTTTTATGAAATAAGAAGTTGAAAAAATATACATCTGATGTCCTAGGAGCAATTAATTTTAAAACAAAGAATTCCAAGACTTTAACATTGATTGAAATTTTTAATTTGATAAAAATGATGAGCATTTTGTGCAGTTTTAAGGCATTAAATGATCATTGAATGGTCGTATATATTTATAGCTGAACAGGTTAATAATATCATACCGTAGAAACAGTGACTATTCCAACCTGTTTTAAACACGATATAATTATGCAATGTAAACACGAAAGATGTTTTTTTTTTGGCGGGTATACCCTGCATTTGAAATCATTTTTGACGTCATATTTCGATCTAAGGCAAATATACAGTCTTACAGTTCGAATATAATACTCTTGTCTTATCGAATATTGCTGTTCAAAATACTAAGTACGAACGTCTAAAATAAAGTAAAATTCAAAATTAAACAAAATTCCGTAAATTAATATTATTTTCAGAACGAATTTTTGTTCTTATACGGATAACGCCAGTAATTATATATAATTACTTAAGTTTATGGTACTTTGAACAAGTCATGCAAAATTGAATAATCTATGAAAAGATTCTTTGTAAGCATAGACCGCTGTACAGCAACATAATAGCAGACTCGGTTTGATTGAGCCGATTCATTAGATGTAAAGAAATGTGCAACACCTCTTATGTCACTCCCACTTGCACCGGCTAAAGCGGAATTTTATTCTTATAAAATTGGAATTTTCCGTGATTTAAATATAACAAGACTTTGTCAAACACAATTCTCAAATTATTGGATTTAAACTTTATTGCCAAACCTGACTTACTCTTCCTCAATATCTATTCTGTATTTTAGTTTCACGTTGATTTGTCTTTCAAAAATGTTGTTATCTAAGTTAACATCAGGATTTTCCTGATCAGCTGTAACTTCGACCTGCAATAAAATATTGATGAATAATACACAAGTTGGCTTAAGGTTTTTATAGGAGTTGGATTGCCAAAAAAAAACACACATTTAAAACTCTACTTTTGTCATCCGTTGTAACTGTCACTGACAAAACCCAACTTTTAACTAGCGACTACTATTTATGTTGGTTCGAATGTTCGCACCTTTTATACTAGGCTTATTGTTAGGACACATTTCTTGTTGATGGATGTATGTCATATTCCGTCTCCCCCTGTTAAACTGTCAATGTGTAGGGCTTTGATTTTTAGACCTAATTGCCTTTGAAAGTGGAGGGATGTTTTTATTTGTTCGTAAGCTAAAATAGCTCTGATTCTCCAGCATGCTTATAGAAGAAGTAAATCGTCTAAAATTGCGGTTCTTTATACATATATTTTCAGAGGAAACAATTACATTTTTGTAAGATTAATGTTCGACAGTTTCCCCCAGAGTCGAAGTAAGTATAAAGATATGGCTTCATATCATAAGGAAATGGAACGCATGTGTTGAAGTACTGGAAAGCATCATTGTGGTTACGGTTACCTTTATATTGTCTTTCATTCTTAGAACGTCGTTGTTTGGTAGAAGCACCAAGCTTGAAATGTCATAGTACGATTTCACCTTTACATTCCTGGCCTTGAAGAGTATGTTATTGGCTTTGCATATTGTTAGGCTAATGTCGGTATTATTCGCCAAATTCGACGAATCACAACTTGCATCCACAATGCCATAGTTTGATCTGTTTGTTTATCAAAATGAATTTATTTACTAGGAAGTGATTTAAAATGCATTTATTTTAAACTAATTATAGTTTTATCCTTATCAGTTAATCTTGATATTTAGGTATGCTAGTCATACAGTAACTGTGCGACAACATATCAGATTAATATACATGCTATAAATAGCTGCAGCAAATTATGAATTTTATGATTACGTTCTATATAACACACTGTTCTTCTAAATCGCATAAAACAAAATGTATGTACTGTTATTATTTATACACATATCAATTTTTATTTAGTTAACACAAATTCATAATATTACATGGAAAGCATATTTACAAGGTAGAAAGTCGCATCAACGCGGAAACGTTGCTTGTAAAGACCACATTATGGGATGTATCCTCTAAGCTTCTGACTTCAACAACAACCTACAATATTTAACAGTCAAGTTGATAATGTGTAAGAGTTTGAGATTTCTGTCGTGTTTATATACAGGTACATGTAGGATCGTTATTAAGTATAGGTTAATAAATGGGGGAGCGGTGCCTTTGAGTGATAATGGCCCTGGCAAGGTGATAATAGCCCGAGGGCTTTAGCCCGAGGGCTATTATCTTCTTCCAGGGCCATTATCACTCAAAGGCACCGCTTTCCCATGTATTTACCTGTTTATTACATGTTTACCTATAATATAGTAAGAAATGTTTTTTTTTGTGTCATTTTTATGGGTACTTGCATCTTCTGGCACAATAAATTCCAGCTGTTCAGTTTCTATATTATTTGTAGCCTATAAGAGTCTATTTACTGTATAAAATTAAATTCCTGGATAGTTGTACTTTTTTGCTTATTGCATAATTTAGGGATAAAAATACGTTATTTCACGAAGAATACACAATGTTACGCTCAAGATGATAAAATAAAACGGAAATATTCGCTGTTTTACCTCCATGAAACGCCATGACGTCATTTCTGTTAACGGGCGTTAATTTCCCGCGCTAACGCCAGGGCCATTATCGATAATGGCCCCGGGGCTTATTATGATAATGTGATAATGCACGACGCAATGCGATAATGGGAGAAATTTAAGCACAAATTTGTTACTATTTATAGGTACTCATGTAATAAAATACATTATTACATGAGTACCTATAAATAGTAACAAATTTGTGCTGAAAAATATCCCATTATCGCATTGCGTCATGCATTATCACATTATCATAATAAGCCCCGGGGCCATTATCGATAATGGCCCTGGCGTTAGCGCGGGAAATTAACGTTCGTAAACAGAAATGACGTCATCGCGTTTCGTGGAGGTAAAACAGCGAATATTTCCGTTTTATTTTATCATCTTGAGCGTAACATCGTGTATTCTTCGTGAAATATCGTATTTTTATCCCTAAATTATGGAATAAGCAAGAAAGTACAACTATCCAGGTATTTGATTTTATACAGTTAATAGACTCTTATACAAATAATACTGTATAGAAACTGAAAAGCTGAAATTTATTGTTCCAGAAGATGCAAGTACCCATAGAAATGACACAGAAATACATTTCTTACTATATTATTGGTAAACATGTAATAAACAGGTAAATACATGGGAGAGCGGTGCCTTTGAGTGATAATGGCCCTGGAAGAAGAAAATAGCCCTCGGGCTAAAGCCCTCAGGCTATTATCACCTTGCCAGGGCCATTATCACTCAAAGGCACCGCTCTCCCATTTATTAACCTATACGTAAATGACTCAGATGTGTTTGAGCAGACGTGCTAGTTTGCAGTTCTAATCTTTAAAATTCACATATAACGAGGCAATCCGATTAGTACACCGCAAAACCTTCTCATTTGTAACTGTATATATGCATTTCAATTTTGCGTACATGTGAACCTATTCGTATTGCATTATTATGTCTTTACATAACACCATTTAATGCATTTCTAATATCATAATACGAGAGTTCCTTTTCTTTAGACTAGGTAATTTGACGTGTGACCAGCCAGGAACACAATTTCCGTTTCTTTTGTTGTTGTTTTTTTTTTTCTCGTTTTTTTAATGGTTCAAACTTTTTACCTGGAACTTTCGTGATAAAATGACTATGCAGTGGACATTCACACGACATGTGGCATTTTAAATTGTCATGATCATCACAGAGCCACACAGTGGCCTAATCAAATTTACTGATCACTCTTCAAATATTAATCAGAGTGTACTGATATACTGTCATTTTAATGTTTATTTAGTTTACAATATCTGCTGAAAATAACACCTGAATATCTTAACTATAAATAAAAAATTGCATAGTTATTTTATCATGAAAATTCCAGGTAAAGATTTTGAAAATTTTTCTTTGAGAAAAAAACAAAACGGAAATCGTGTTCATGGTTGGTTATATGTCAAATTACCCCACCCATTTAAATGTGAATATCTTTAAAAAAAAAAGTCAAAACTGGTAACAGTAACACTTGTTAATATAACTTAATACATGTAGGTATATTGCAATAAAATATAAAGAAAGTCCAAAAAACATTTTGCACTGACACGTAACTGGGACACCAATCCCCTTTCACTCTGATCGAGATTCGAGCGTGCGAGTTTTGCCTTTCCATAGCCGTATCAAAGTTCTGTTTGTTTGTTTTGGGTTTAACGCCGTTTTTCAACAGTATTTAAGTCATGTAACGGCAGGCAGTTAACCTAACCAGTGTTCCTGGATTCTGTACCAGTACAAACCTGTTCTCCGCAAGTAACTGCCAACTTCCCCACATGAATCAGAGGTGGAGGACTAATGATTTCAGACACAATGTCGTTTATCAAATAGTCACGGAGAACATACGCCCTGCCCGAGGATCGAACTCACGACCCTGCGATCTGTAGACCAACGCTCTTACCTACTGAGCTTAGCGGGCGGGCTGTATCAAAGTAAATCCTGTCCGCGACATACATATATTCGTAGATACATAATTAAACACTTGGTCAACAACTTTAATGTGTTAGTTTCAAAATAATATTTTTGCTAATTAAGGGGAGCTTATCTATATGTAGATTCTAACTGTTAACATTGTTAGTTACCATTCCGAAATAACATTCATACGATTACTATTAATAAATAAACTTGCGAACCTATATGTTCATATCAAGTTGTACATGTATTACTGTACACCCATACATTTCTTGGAAGTTTACCTATTAAATGTAATCATTAAGAAAATTATTAAAGTACTGTAATATACAGATTTTTAATGTATTAAGATTAACGCGCATTAATATAAATCTAATGAAAATAAATATCTAGTCAATTTAAAAAGCAGGGGACCTCATTTGTTGAGTTGTTAATGTAATCGAGACTTTGAATTGCTTGTACCTTACTTATGTGGGTTCGCTTTCTCGCTTGGGTTAAGATATACTTCACAGGGGGAACCGTCCAACAAGTTTACGGTGGATCGGTGGTTCTACTTAGGTGACCGCCTGCACATGCCATGAAACAATGCCCAGAAGGGCACCTGGTTTCGTCCCCAACCATTAAAATTCTGGACAAGTCATTATACGATTTACATGTACACTGGGTCGTAATGGCCTAATCGATCTCAATAAAAACAAAACTAAACACACTAAAACAGCGGATAGATTCCTTTACGGTTTTAAACGCCACTTGCAATATGTATTTTGCTTTTGAAATATACAGTTCCGTACCATAAGTTCGGTAGCTTCACCGACATATATCTCTGTATCGTTGTCAATTTTCTTGTTATGGCCCATTCCAGCTACGAACATTTCTACCTTCACTTGTAAGTCGGATGTACAAGTGTCTAAACTCTTACACTTTTTGTCGAATTCAACCTGAAATTCACATCTTGATCTACAATAGTGGTTATAGGTATTGTAAAATAGTCTCTATCGTGTCTTTTATCTTTGTACAGATTTTATTGAATCTTCGAAGTTCTTATATTTTCTGATCCTTTCATTCCGCATTCACATAAGATTTCGACTTCTTCTTTGACTTTAATTATGGGAACAGACTCAAACCAAATCTATTATATCACGTGGTTGCGTTCTATACTTCTTCTTATAGATTTTTTTACTCATAGATCTATTCTATATACAAACTATGTGACATTTTACATTAATAAATAAAACAAAATTCTTCATGCGTAAATGTCGGCTAGCTAATGTCCTAACCCTAGTCCACCGAATGAGAAGAAGTTAGACAAAACGTAGCAGAAAAATCCCTAAATGAAACCATTAAACTGACGATATAAGCTTGTTTTAAAACACTTACATCTTTAGAAATAAATGTGGTTGTATCCTTGCTTATTACTGGATCTAAAACATCGAACACATTTCCTTCAGATTTTGTCAGTTCCATTGTACCTTCGATTCTTACTTTCGTCCAGACGTCTTTCGGCTCAGGATTTCCCTAAAGTATCATTTAAGTACATTTGTATCTACAAATGTGGGATATGAATGTATACACGCACAGTATTATTCAAGTAAGAGAATAATGAAACAGATAATAAGTAACTATAGACTATAGTATCAGATAAGTGCAAGTGTACCTATGAGGATATAGGCTGGACATGAATATAAAAATGAATGGTATTATTCAGATTATAGTATCTGTTAAGTACATTAATTTTGTATCTGAAAGTTTGGGATATGATTGTATACATGAATAGTCTTATTTAAGTAAAAGAATAATCAAAATAATAATAAGTAATTAAAGGATATAGTATAAGTTAAGTGTATGTGTATTTAAGAGTATAAGTAATTATAAGCCGTTGTATCTTAAATGCTTTCAAAGATTCATAAAAGGTTATATTAAAAAAGAAAAATAAGGGTGGCTTACCTTGACAATAAGCGTAAAAGCTTTAGATGCTGTTTTCCCGGTTTCTAGCGTGATGTTTTCTACCCATTTGTTAATATTATTTTCTTTGAATACAACTCTACTAGTATCTTCTCTTCTCTCGTAAAGAGTATCAGCCTTCATTGCCCATAGCAAGGCTGTAATTATAGAAACTTTAAGACGAGATCTAACTATTCTGTCTTGAAATAACTTCATTAGAAAGCACGATCATACCTTCTCTACTTGATAATTCTTGTTAATGTGCGTTGAAAAAAGTTAAAATTACGCTTCCTAGTATTAAAGGACTAAACATTTCAAACCCGATCCTTTCTGAATATAATACATTAAGATTTTTTCAAAGCTTGAAGAGTACAGGTCAGTGTTAGATTTTGGTATTGAATCAAAATGAATATCTGAGGCGCAGTAATTCACAAATCTGACTACTTTAACAACAAAAACCTGTAAAGTATGAACTATTTTAGAAATCATTTTCAAACAATAGGTTCCGGTGGCAGACTAAATGAATTAAAATGAAACACAAAAACAACTATCGAACAGGTATCTGCAAGTATTTAGTGTTTTTCTGTATACATACACACTGCCTTGACATATTTCTTTCTAGGCCCAACTGTTTCATACTGAAAATGGACATACACATGAAAACAAAGTATCTTGACATCAACGGAGCAGTTGAGTAGTGTTGCATTTAATGGAATTAAGTTGGGGCTGATGGTAATCTTAGTGTCCACTTTGACAACAGGTCTTGTTCGCAAAATTGCAACGGTGTCTGATGCATAGGCACCAACCGCCAAATCTGAAAACCAAATTGAAAATAAAAACAGATTTTAACTTTTTAGGTTTATCAACGTTTTAAGATAGCTGTTAGGTTGCATATGCATACAACTCAATTTCAAATGCTAACTGTGTCAAATATGAAGCGTGCTTTTAAATTACAGGCCAAATATCACTGAAACTGAACGCTTGACAGGGTGTCGAAAAAAAAATTGTATGATGATATCTTGTAATATATTGTTTAACTGAATTAATCACTTCCGGGTCTGGTGTCTTGAATAGCGGTGGGACCTTGACGAAATTTGACTGACATAAAGAACCATTTTATTAAAGCCTGCACCACTGAAATCTGCAACTTTGTATAAACGGAGTAACGCTAATGAAATTGTTATTCTGATTTTACATGGCTGTCAACTTATCTAAATGAAGATAAGTGAACCACGAATAAAAACAGTATAGGATCGTGCCTTTTGTAAGCGATTGTATTACTTTATTTTTGTGTTGTTGGGTTAAACCGTTACAATTATGGGGGTGGAGGGCTGTTTTGAATGAAGTTCAATAAGATCTATTACTTGGTATCCACAGTAATGCTACTTGAATAACTATTTCGTTTTTTAACTGCTATCATCTTATTTAAATGGAAATAAATGATATGTCGTAAAACAGGGTATGAGATGACTGAGCCTTTTGTAAGAGCTTTTACTGGTGTAATCCCAGTAAGTTTTGTCACTGTAGTTAACATAATAATTCATACGCGATATGATAGCTAAAATGAAAATATCAATAAAATCTGTAAAAAGATCCTTTGGAAGCAAAGAATGCAACCAATAATAATAATACCAGACTCGGTTTGATTGAGTCTGTTCATGAGAGGTAATGAAATGTGCAACACCTCTCACGCCCCCTAGCACCGGCTTAAGCGGAACTCTATTACACATGTTGAATGGACTCCATGATCCCAAAGGACCAGACAATATAACAACACTGAATCCAAGTACGGGGAGACATTTCACAGCCGCCACACGGCACTTAAGATTGCTGTTGTGTTAGTTAATAAAATCTGTAAAAACATCCTTTGGAAGCAAAGAATGCAACCAAGAATAATAATAGCAGACTCGGTTTGATTGAGTCTGTTGATGAGAGGTTCAAACCTGATTTCTGTTCAATCACATTCAGGTGATTTGCATGCTCTATTTTTGTTTGATATAAAATAGATTAATTTATTGGCCAATGATCATGAATTGCAATTGTGTACATTTTAGTTCAAAATAAAGCAGCTAGTTTTAACGATCTGAATGTGCTGTATAGAGTATTAGACAATGCTACAACCTGTAACTTAGAAGGCGGAATAAAGCTAATGGTTTTAATATTCTTTATGAGCATTATCAATTGAATCAAATTATCATTTAATTTTGAACAATTCAGCGATTAAACAAGTTTAATAAGTACAATTAACATCATAATATGATACAAAAAAAATAGGATTTGATAGTAACGTTAATTGCATAGACACAGGAGAAATAGAACTATAGAGTATTTTGTTTGCTTAATTCGAGGCTTTTCAACTTAAGATCAACAATGGTGCAACCAAGAATGCAGACAAATTGCTAACATATTTAATCAGAACCCAAAGTTCTTCTAAATGGTACATACGTAGGTTTTTGAGAAAACATATCAGCCCGTAACGTTAGTATGTATACAAAATATATACTTAGGTTAGACTCAGCAATGCTTTATTTTAGTTTACGAACCTAATAATTTCCACGATTTTACACTGTAAATGAACCATAGTGATGGTCGCTGAGCTTAATTCTTATACAGATTCGTTATACAAGATATGTTGGATAACAAATACCTGATAATATGATGTATTGACAAATTTAACGTTTTAATTGAAATATTTAAATGGTACTGGGTATTATTCCTAAGACTTAATCAATCTAAGTCAGTGTTTAACGAACTCACTGACAAATGTCGATCACTGCAAGGATAACAAAGTCAATTAAATAACAGAAATTAAGGTAATAGTAAACATACGTGTTTGAATATTCACATGACAAATTTCACCCTTATGTAATAATGTTAGAATTATTAACAACGATGTTATAAGTTTATTCTTATCACAAACTATTCACGTTTTTAGTGCAACAAGTGCAAAACTTACCTACGAAACTGTTACCGTCAATATCTTCGTTTCCATAAATGCTCCATCCGAGTGCACGAATACCAGGGTCTATATTTCTGCCTACATAATTTCATGATATTAAATATTATTTATGAGTAAAAAGATTTGCTAGAATGAAAAATTAATTAATCGATAGGTAAATATCTTGAAGCAAATAGTACAGCCACGCAAAATATTAGTTTTGTATAAGAAGGCATGACAGTTGTAACGTCTCACGCCCAACATATAGCACCACAGAGTCTGCTGAAGCGAAGCAAACAAAAAAGAGCAACGCCTACGTTCGTCTGTAAGTACTGAACAATATGTAAGAAAAGAGTTAAAGGTCAGATTTTCTAAGTATAAAAGGCCATAAGTCTGACAAAATATAGGTTAGAGTTATTGTTTTTAGCTTTTAAACCCAAATCGAGGTTTCGAACCCATATCGGATTGGGGCAAGTGCTTTGAAGTCATTTAACTTAACCACTTGGCAACGGAGGCCCGTATACTTATGTATTGATTTAGACAGTTGATATAACTTGATATATTATGAAATATTGTTTGTCAAAAAGTAAATATACAAACTTGTGGTTTATATACACGTAACTAAAAGAAGTGATTAGAATCTGCCAGAACGTTTTAGCAAATACTTGATAATATCCTATCAAATGTAAATACACACCGAAAAAATTATGTTTGTTTTACTGGATCTGCACTTAAACACAATTTCGGTCATATGATAACAATTTAAATGACTGGAGGAAGATTTCAGGCATCGACAGACACTTGCTTAGAACAAAAGACCTTCCAAAATTTGTTAGAAATCGTCGAGTAAATATTCTACCACCAGGCGGGCTTTCAAACACAAAGCGGCAATGGAGGAGTAAATCTAAGTAAGAGATTCAAACGAACCGACCAAGAACTTTAACTATACCTGAAATACGCTGGCTAAATTTGTCCCTGAGAATGCAGTTACAGCCATTATAAATATAGACAGCGCCGGTCTCACCTTCTTCATACGGAGCTCCAATAGCGACATCTAATAATAATATAAAAATAAGTACATTGTATAACTAAGGATATATTATTCTGTTTTCGACTTGGATGCCCTTAACTGTCTACAGCATGGGAAAGACACTATACCAAATTATATGCGTAAGGATGATCGTATGTAACTAATTTGATATGTTGCCACACAATCGAAATCTCATGTAACAATTAGTTTAGGCACGACTAGTCGATTAGAATACCTTACAGATATTTTAAAGTGGTTACTTAAGCAAGCATTTGGTCTATTTTAAGAAAGAAATGAATGATATACATTTGTACAAACCATTAAATCCATCAAGATCTAGATCTCCTGCAGATGCAATGTTCGTTCCAAACCTTGCATAGCTAGTTTTGCCTTTCAATGACTCAACATTTGCACCACCAGAGAAAACTCCTACAGGACCGCACACTTTCTGATATATGATTACAAATGTACCTTTAGTACTTTATCGTTATCATACCGCTTAAGTTTTGATTGATGTTATGTCTTGGATGTAATTTTAACATTACCTTTTCAATTTTACAAAATTTTCAATTCTACAAAGATATTCCTTAATCCATGGTGTAAATCAGACTTATAACTCAGAAATTGTATAAAGTTGTTTTTTTATTATTATATCGAATAATCATAACATTATGTTATCCGCGTTTGATATTAGATTTTATTTTCTTATTTATACGACACAAATTAATCAAGAAATTTTAGTACGTACTGTTTTAGAAAATGTGTAAACAAATACGCGGCCTTCGTCTGGATTATGATCGGAATACATTGGTGCCCCGACCAGTACTTCGTCATACCCGTCTCCTGTAAGATCAACTGTCTCCAGTGCAGCACCAAACTTTGTTCCATGTTGTTCTGTGTGAATTGCTTTTTCAAAGTATGTTTCTTTCATTACATCTTCATGTGGACACTATAGATGCAAGATGACGTCATTACAAAAGATGCGATAGAACAAGTAATTAGGGGATAAATAACAGAATTACATCGCTATCTTAACATTGCGATACAAAAATGATAAGCATACTTTCTTTCTCTCTCAATGATTTATGTTTGATGTAATAATGATGCTTTGATATCTTCATATTGCCCTACATATTACACCACTGTACTCTGTTTATATAGTTAATACATATTTACTAAACTAAAGGTCATTTTCTTTGTTGTAAATTATTTTCAAAAACATTCAGTTCCCAATATAAACCCATTAAAAAATTATGTTTACATCATAGCGAACTCCATATTCTATGTTGCCCTTTTTACTTTGTCCTTTGTGAAAAACAACCTGAAATAAAAGAGCCAAATTTGACATAAAAACTTTGGTATGAAATATAAACTTTTATTTTTCACTTTATTTTTTTACGTCTGAGAATTTATATACTCGTTTGGCGATTAGGGAAATCAGCATAATTTGCTTTACCTTATTTATATCAGGCACGCTATTTATTATACTTATTCAAAATCGCGCTGACCTATCACAAATAGGTGGATGAGGTTCTATACATCGACTATAAATATTTTTTTTTCATTGACAGATTTTAAGGTGTAATTGTATTCGTTTCATGTTAGCAATGTTATAATGTCCACTATTATTGTCAATTCAGTAAATTTCAATTTAATTAATTGTTTCAAATAAAAAAGTAAGCAAATGACTGCATCTAAGACGCGTCTTTGTAACTTGGGACTATGACATCAGACACCCACTAACACATCTTATAAATTAAGCATCATGTTAATATAAATTTACAACAAGTATCTGCATTTTACATGACTGAGCTATTTTTCTACATACATAATGGGCAGTTAAAATGAAAGAAATGCTAATTTTTACTTGTCAAATAAAACAATACAAGCAATATTAATTCCTGTTTTATCAATAATTATAATGGAATGGACTGATCCGAGAGCTCACGGACTTTTATTGCAACAATTGAGGCCAAAAGAAGTTTATACATTTTTGGAAACACTATTTCATATCCTCCATGAAAACCCATTTCTTAAGTGTCAAAGCCGTGCCTATCTATATTTTGTTCACTTATGTTTGTGATATGGGAGGTTAAACTCACTTGTAAAAATTTAGGGGGTAGGGTAAAGTTTAAGTTTACCAATTTTTTCACTGTTTAATTACAGTAGCTAGTTGATTGTCAGTAAATGTATATATGTCAACCAATGTCAGCAAAAAGAAATTCATCAAAAAGGAATGAAGGGCAAACTTGATATTTAAGGTCAAAGGTCAAATTTATGTACAAATCACAAAAATTGGCATATTTGAAATTTATTTTTATTCTTAAAAATTAGTTTGTTATCATAAGTCACTCAGTTTTACTTATGTAATGTGTTTATATCAGCTAAAGTCAGAAATGCAAATCTTGTTGCAAAACGTCAAAGTCAACCCTGATAATTGAAGATCAAAGTTCATTTTCATGCAAAAATGTGAAAAATGTTACCTTTACTTTTTTAATCTGTTTAATATGTATTCGCATTATTAGTCACCGAAGTTAATTTGATTAAATGTCTGCATGTCAGGCAAAGTCAGCAGTGCAGATGTAACCCCAAAACTGCCAAGGGTAAAGCTTATATCAAAGGTCAAAGGTCAAATTTGAGTGAAACTTTGCATGAATAGCTTCCTGTTTGAAATATAAATGCTATTCCTAATCATTATTAGTAATTGCTCGTGATTTATTTTAATGTATATATGTCCCACAATGTCAGTAATAAAGATATCATCTGACATCAGAAAAGTTCAAATGTGATATAAAGGGTCAAAGGTCATTTTCATGTTAAAGGAAGAAAAAAATGGCTCTTTAACTTTTCTTCATGTTGATAATATTTTGTCGATATTAGTCAACGATATCAGTTCATTTAATGTATAAATGTTAGGCGATGTCTAGTATGCACATACAATTTCAAAACATTCAAACATTCAAGGTCAACCATAATTTCAAAGGTCAAAGGTCAAAAAAGTGAATAAAAATGTTGCAATAATATCACCTGTTTGTAATATTTTTTTATGGTTTAAAAGTATTTGTTTTGTCATTTTAGTAACTCGCCACTATGAAAAAAAAACTGGCTTGAACAGGTTGGGGAGTGAATGCAAAGTTCCTCTGCAAGTCTACACTGGCAACGTACGATACATAGCATAGTACGCATCAACCTCATTGGTACCTGCTTCCAAAACCAGTAAAGATAAACTGGACAAGGTTAAATTTGAGGTCTGAGGGGCAATGAAAACAACTCAAATAAAATGAATCGAAAAGACAGCCAACCCTGAACAATTAGAGACAAGACGAGAGTACAAAGCTTTTGACCGTGCATAGAAGGCAAAGAGACTACCATCCCACCCACTCCACTAAAAATTCGAGAGCAGAACCAAGAACAAACTGATAAGACAGAGTCTTATCCACATCGTCAAAAACTGCAAAAATAGAAAGCAGCAGCACTGGACACAGAGGCAGAGCCGCTCGAGCCCAATGAATGGTTTCCCAAACAATGTGCTCCCAAGATCATATTTGAGGTGCCAGGAGTAGAAGAAAAGGGAAAGCAAAATCAGGCTTACCAACAATCTCTTACGCTAGAAATGATCAATAACCGCTATCCAGCACACTCTTGCATCCAAGAATATACCAATGGATCAGTGAAAAAAGCAGTTCAGAAAGCTTGGGGTGGTGCCTACATCAAATTTTCAGACAGCTCCTCCTTCATACTCTCTCATACAGTCGGCAAGAGATGCTCCAACTACAGATCCAGATGCAAGCCCTCAAATCAGCGACACTGGAACAGTATGAGCGAGGAGAAAAGGGACAATATATTCCTAACAGACCCCAAGTCAGCTCTTCAGGCTCTCTCAGCAGATCCATCAGACAACTTAATCAGACAGCTGTTGAAAAACATCAGTCTCCTGCCAGAGAACAACAATGTAGCATTTCGATAGATTGCTGCACATATGGGCATAGCTGGAAATGAAGCTGAGCACAATCTTGCAAAGCAACCAGATAAATACACCCTAAACCTCAAACTTGATACAGAGAAGCTCAGACTCTGTGGAAGAACAGCTTTGCGTCAGACTTGAAGAACATAAATGGAGGTTACCCGCCAAATCATGACTGTCTACACAAGCTAAACAGCCAATTAGAGAAAGCTAAATGTCAGTGCGGATCAGAGGAACAAACGCCGTTTCACATTCTGCAGAGTTGTTCCTATCTGGAAGAAGCACGCCAGAAAGTTTGGCCAACAGACATCCCATTTGAGACCAAGCCGTAAAGAGATATCAGCGACCTGCAGAATACGATGCAGTTCATTGCCGCATCTAATCATAAAATATAAAACGGCCATAAGAAGATGGAAGGCAGTAAGGAAGTAAAGGCTAACTTTAAAATGAATTAACATCAAGCTATAACAAGATATGTTTGAACAAAGAAATAAAATAACAATGCTATCTTTTGTATTTATTACCCGAAAATAAATTTTAAACTTTAACTTCAGGACTGATCTAGACCCATTTCTTATGATATCTCCATTGTAGACATTTACCCATATATAGATAATGTATATACATGTATGAGACTTTAAGGAATAACCATAAAATATTAATATTAATAATGACAAAATACTTTTACACAATGAAAAGTATTGCAAAAATGCTACTTTTGCGATCTTTCACGCAAGTTTCACCTTTTACCTTTGATATAAGCTTTAACAATCACTGTTTTTGAAATTAGATCTGCATTGCTGACATTGATTTACAAATAAACATAAGACAAAATTGCTTTCAATGAACAAAATGACAATATAATTTGTAACGAAGAAGAAATTAAAAATGCTGTATTTTGAACTTTTACATGAAATGACCTTTGACCTTTAATGTCAGGTTTGACCTTGACTTACTTTTCATTATTATTTCAACAGTGATATTGTCAGTTGTATATATTTGAAAATGAATACTGATCAGTTTCACTAGTAGTGACAGAAATAACCTACACAATAAAGAATCGAAGCCTTGAAATGTCTGATGGTTGCGGGTTTTTGGTAGATTTATTTTCTGTTTAAAATGCCAGTCTATGAATATACATGAATGAGAAACAAATACAAATTTAATGTGCATCATATCTAAGATGAACTCTGCCTGACCCAGCTTGTGATGTAACCATGGGCTGGAATACCTTATCATTGATAGATCTTATATAATCTAAATGGTTAGTGTGAGTGGATACAGGTTGAATAAGAATTGCTTGTTCATTGATAATTCATCCGCACTGTGCATGAATGGGACTATTTTGTGTAGCACATGAACATCTTTTGGATTTGATTTCTGAATAAAATAAAGATGCTATGATAGTCAGAAATACACTTTAACTTCGGTAGCGGGATAAACCCGCAACCAAAAATCATTGCAAAATTCTTGTTATTTTGCGAATTCTTACACAAATTTGACCTTTGACCTTTGATAATAGGTTTGCCTTTTACTTATAAGGATTAGACCTACATTGCTAACCTTGCTTGACATGTATACATTAAAGTAAATTGCTAACAGTGAATTATAACAACAAGCTATTTTTGATTAAAGTAATGAGTAAGTATGGTAAAGGTTGTGATTTTTTATACAAAAGTGACCCCTGGCCTCCAATACCAGGTTTGACCTTGACTTATTTTCTCTTCTATGACATCGTCTGACATATATACAGTAAAATGAACAACGATCAGTTACTAAAATGACGAAACAAATACTTTTAAACAATAAAAATTATTACAAATAGGTCATACTTTGCAACATTTTACTCACTTCTTTGACCTTTGACCTTTGATATTATAGTTGACCTTGAATGTTTTGAAATTGTATGTGCATACTAGACATCGCCTAACATTTATACATTAAATAAACTGATATCGTTGACCAATATCTACAAAATATTATCAACAAGAACAAAGTTAAAGAGCCATTTTTTTCTTCCTTTTACATGAAAATGACCTTTGACCCTTTATATCACATTTGAACTTTTCTGATTTCAAATGATATCTTTATTACTGACATTGTGGGACATCTATACATTAAAATAAATCACGAGCAATTACTAATAATGATTAAGAATAGCATTTATATTTCAAACAGGAAGCTATTCATGCAAGTTTTCACTCAAATTTGACCTTTGACCTTTGATATAAGCTTTACCCTTGGCAGTTTATGGGTTACATCTGCACTGCTGACTTTGCCTGACATGCAGACATTTAATCAAATTAACTTCGGTGACTAATAATGCGAATACATATTAAACAGATTAAAAAAGTAAAGATAACATTTTTCACATTTTTGCATGAAAATGAACTTTGACCTTCAATTATCAGGGTTGACTTTGACGTTTTGCAACAAGATTTGCATTTCTGACTTTAGCTGATATAAACACATTACATAAGTAAAACTGAGTGACTTATGATAACAAACTAATTTTTAAGAATAAAAATAAATTTCAAATATACCATTTTTTGTGATTTGTACATAAATTTGACCTTTGACCTTAAATATCAAGTTTGCCCTTCATTCCTTTTTGATGAATTTCTTTTTGCTGACATTGGTTGACATATATACATTTACTGACAATCAACTAGCTACTGTAATTAAACAGTGAAAAAATTGGTAAACTTAAACTTTACCCTACCCCCTAAATTTTTACAAGTGAGTTTAACCTCCCATATCACAAACATAAGTGAACAAAATATAGATAGGCACGGCTTTGACACTTAAGAAATGGGTTTTCATGGAGGATATGAAATAGTGTTTCCAAAAATGTATAAACTTCTTTTGGCCTCAATTGTTGCAATAAAAGTCCGTGAGCTCTCGGACCAGACGCATGATATCCCGTTATCGTTAGAAACTAGTTCATTTTGTAGTGTAGATGAAGCATTTAATCTTAGTGTTTATGATAAAACCATAACTGTTACACCATTTCTGCAGGCATTGTATATAACAAAAAAGGCAAGATCTTTCCATGGCATAACATTTTTCGTTATTAAGTGATTGGCCGGTTTTGTTCGACAATAAAATCAAATTATCAAGTTTCAACTAAAACATACTGAAAGTACTGGGCAAAATTCGGCGAAAAGAGTTATGCAAAATGATAAAAAGGGTATAAATAGTTTTAGTTGCTCGAAAGAAATCTTCAGCTTAGGAACTTGCCAAATCTTTAGTCGACTGAACTAAGTCTTTGCCACCATGTAGAATGTTTTTAATTTAAAGTTATTTCAAATAAAAAAACAAGGATACATATCAAACAGGAAAGCACACAGCCTCCCCAAAACGAAACACATACACAATGTAGCACGCATATGTGCAGGCACTCACATACAAAGGAATTAACGAGAACAACAACCAAACAAATAAAGGAACACAGTAATGTCCATGTACTGCTACATTGTGCATGAGTTTCGTAGAAATCATATACATAGAAAAAGTTTAATCGGCATATTTACCCGACCGTAATGTCCATGTTTTGCGGTTATATGATAATTAGGTACACCAGACAAAATATCTGCGTCTATCTTGAATTTTCCAGCGTCTAGCTTGTAGCCTGTAAGCAAATTACATTATATTATTTGCCCCTTAGAATCGAGACCCATTTCTGTAAGTTCAGATATCGTCTTTTCATGATGGAACTGTGAAACTTGTTTTTGAATATTATTCTTTCCATAACAGTAAACAATGCACAATTACAAAATTGGTTTGTGGTCGGGTGTATGATGTCTCGGATTGACTGTATTTATATATTTTATTTTTACCACCGGGTATACGAAATTTGTTAATTGCCATTGTAAAATCAACATTTCTCCCTAAGAGATTCTGAAATACTAACATAATGGTTAAAGGGAATTCCTACAGTTTTTTTATGCGCATCTTTCTGCGCAGCCGACACTTTCTATGGAAAACTGAACTGAAGTCAACATTTGTCGAAACATGTTACAGACAATCTTAGATATGAGGTTTCTTGAATGAAATAACATTTTTTGACAAGTTTTATTAGTAATCAAATGTTGATACTGGTTTATGTTGTATTGACAAGTATCATGCCTGACAGATATCTTGCTATTTTTGTGGTTGTGTTTCACATCGCATTTTAGTACAAAGACAGTGTTATTCATATAATGTATTTACTAAGATAAATGACTTAGTACTGATAAGTCAATATCACCTTTCAGATTATTTAGTATTCAATTATAGAAAGAATTAAGAATTTTTAAAACTTTTTTAACTTCTAGCGCACATACATGTAATCAATTTGGCCAGGTTCGCGCCTCTTTCCGTCCTAACAGGCGTTGTATTCTAGCGGTCTTAACATAAAATTTAGCCTGGTGACCCATACATTTTTAGCCATTTTTATGTTCACAATACAATTATCTATAAACAAGAAAACAGGAAAAAATTCAATGAAAGAGTTTTTTCAAAATTTAAAAAAGTATTCTTCACTAAGGGTATTTTTCATTGAAAAAAAGTTCACAAAACTAAATATGAAACAATATTTGTTTTCATTTGTACCAATTACTGTAAGTATTACAAATTTGGCTATAATATCAAATAAGTATATAATAAAATTTGTAAAAAGAAAAAAAAAATCTTATTGTGCTGTCTTGATATATATTTTGGTTAGTATTTATAAAAAAGCAGAAAATTATGAAAATGTTGAAAAATCGCTGGCTGTTTCAGCAACAGTGGGTGTGTTCAAAACAATTTTTCACAAAAACGAGCGTGGTGACCTATTGTTTTTATTTGTTCATTGTTTTCAGCACAAAATTTCATATCATATATGTGAATTTAAAAAAAAAATCTATGAAAGGAAAAAAAACTATAGGAATTTTCTTTAATATCTTACCAAAATAAGTGGTTTTTGAACTGGAATGCCCTAGACGCACCTTCCAACCTTTATTAGGAGAACGATATGCACCTAGATTCATTAAACATATAACAATGCACTGAGATGAGATGGAATATGCTATATATATAATGCAAATAAACACTTCATTCCCATAGATATATTCAACACTGACCAAGCCAATTGTCCATTTGGTTTCAATAACATGTAGCAAATGTTATGTTTCGAAATGCATATAAAACAAATTTGTCTTGCTCACATTCATACAGGGAAAAAATATCTACTATACCGTCTATAAAGTATGCATAAATAGTAGTTCATTTAACGAAATTTTATAATTATGATCTAACATAGAATATTTTTTAAATGTTAAGCATTTCGATTTCGATTTCCTGCATAGTAAGCTGAAATCTGAACACTTGTAAGTTTAGCTCAGTAGGGAAGAGCGTCGGTCTACGGATCGCGGGGTCGCGAGTTCGATCCTCGGGCGGGGCGTATGTTCTCCGTGCCGATTTGATAAAAGACATTGTGTCTGAAATCATTCGTCCTCCCCCTCTGATAATTCATGTGGGGAAGTTGGCAGTTACTTGTGGAGAACAGGTTTGTACTGGTACAGAATCCAGGAACACTGGTTAGGTTAACTGCCCGCCGTTACAGGACTTAAATACTGTTGAAGAACGGCGTTAAATTCAAAACAAACAAATACAAAAACTTGTAAGTTAGACAAAACCTCTCCAATCATCCACGCCAGGTGCTCCGATGATTTCATAACCATCCTGCAAATAGTCAAAAAGAAAGATAAATAAGGGAATCTTTCCGTTAAGTAAAAAAAGTAAAAAAAAGAAAAAAAAAAGAAAACATAATCGTAACACATAAATAAACTACTATTTGTTTATTATCAATATGTATTCTGTGATATTAAAACAGACATAACCAACACGAAAACTATTGACAATGTTTCACTATTAGAAAGTGTAGGCAAACCTTTCACAAGAACATTATGTAACCAGGCTTATAGCTTAAAAAGGCAAGAATGAATATTCAACAGGGAAAGCCGCGTTCCAAAATAAAGCCTCTCAAATTTACAACTCGCAGCATGCGCACATGCACACGCCTAGCACATACATACGCACGCTTTCTTACACACACGCACGCACACAAACAAACCCATTTTTATCATTTTCCCCTAATTTATCAAGAAAACATGATAGAAAACATACAATATTTGAATGATAAAGCTGGACATTGATAAGTAATAACGTCAGACGTATACAAAGTAATACATTGGTACCTGCGTGAAGGCCACCGACATTCCTGCCTCGGCGTATGTAAAGACGGAAGAGCCATTTTCATTAGCAGTCCTGTCAGCAACGCTGGCCCAAAAAGGCCAACACCTGCAATAATTACGATTTATCCTGTCACTTAAAGTATTTTCGACCCGATATCAGGGTGCCGTATATCTTTCTTGATATACCGTCAGTTGATCATGTGACCAGTGATATACGGTCAGTTGACCATGTGACCTTATGATCGATATTGTTGTCATAAGAAATTTTGCAACGAAACCATCATCATTGTGTTGGAAATGTCCGAACTAAGAAAATGAGTGGTCAAATAATGAGTTTTTATTCAAAAACGAAGAAGTTATTGCGATTTTGCCGGTAATCACGTCATTATAAAAGTGACGTCATTACGAATATGACGTCATTAAAGCGGTTGTCGCACACTTATTTTTGTAAAATAAATTGCCAAATGTCGGAAAATGAAGTAATGACAAGATAAATAGAATAATAGGTTAGTGCCTAAGATGGAGAAAGTTTATCTGGCTCGGCTCCGGACGTTATCAGGTTCACCTTCGGCTCACCCGATAACCTCCTCCACCTCGCCAGATAAACTTTCTCATCTACGGCACTAACCTATTATTCTCTATATCATTAGCTCGGAGGGGCATCCGTGACAATGTGTAAATCACTAGCCCCTCACCACTGCGGGTTTGAAATCTCGCTTGCGTGTAAAACTATCGTTTGACAGGTACTGCCATGTGGAAAAGTCAGTGTTTTGACCCTGGTGCCCGCTTGACCCTAAATAATGTCAGGAGGGCACCAAGGGTATTTTGCTTGACTATCACAATAAGGCATAAAATTGTGTCATTGTTACTAAAAATCGGACAAAACAAACAAATAAAACATGTACTCGTGTTGTCAATAATGTAGGAAACTTAAACTTAGCTCAATTCACGGTAGCCAAGTCGTATAAAGATGAAATTGTACAAAGTAACAACAGTAAAACGTTTTTGTCACATCAAGTTATTGCAGAAAAGTTACTTCAAATTGTAGACCAAAAGGTCGGTAAAGTTGAACTAATGGCCCTTGCTAAGTGCTATGTTAACTTACAAACTTACCCATGTTTGTCTTTTTCTTTATCACAAGATATTTGTGTAAGCTGGTCTGTAAGTTTGATACACATGCCGACCATATAATTCTGGTAATTGCCCTTCAGTTCGTACAAAGGATTTTTCCATCCAGGTGCACATACCTTATATAGATAAAGAACAAATTAGCACTCAAAGTAACGATGTGAAGTAACAGAATTACAGTAATGTCTCCCACATAAAATGGTATCGATAGAAAATCTCCTGTAATGATTGTTTAAGATAATTATGATAAAACATACCTAAAGATGCGAACAAATTAAAAATCTGCGTATCAATTAGGTCAGTTATCTTTAAAAGGGACTTAAAAGTAATATGATCTAATTTCTGTATAAGCTTCAATACCATAACCATTGGAATCGTTTTATAACTTGTAGTGTTCCAAAATTTGGCAAAGTTTCTGTTCACTTCCATTGACGCTCCTAGTCTGCTGTCAGTTTCACAAAATGTGCGGCGTTGATCTGCTTTCCTTAATTTGTCTGAAAGATTTATTTCTGATATCAAGCAGCACATTTTGATATTCTACCATCTTACACTTACAGTTTTGCACAAATTGTGTATCATATGTAGGTATGCTTACATTTTATTCCTTTACACAGTTTATTAGAATATACTATAAACTATATAATCTGGATGATATAAATTAAGTTTGTTAAACGGTCATTAAAACAAAAGGGAATAAACAAATCTTTACTCAACAAACCGGTAAAATTAACAGTTGAAATAAATGAACAAGATGGAACGTTTTTGCATTTCCTGCGTCTATTTGCAATAGCGGATTTAGCATCAAGTTGACAAATAGATAACAACTATAATAACGACGAAGATTTACCCTGCTAAATTTCTAAAAGGGCCATGTTTATAAATCAATTTGGGCAGTAACATTTGTTATTCGAAGAGAGATTCGCATCATGTAAGGTCATTTCACATAGATAATGTTGTTATTTCAATACTACTTTACACTGCCTTTGCTCAGGTATATGAAAAGTATTTCTATTTCTTGAAATTAATTAAAGTGATATAGTGAAATATTTACTCTAAACTGAAGCTCCGTTTTAATTAAACATAACTTTTGCAGTCTTATCTATCTGATAGCAATGTTTGCTCAGATTCAAATGCATTGTTATTGAACTTATAGAACTGTGTCACTAATCATATTTCATTGGACAACAAGATCGAATGGCTTTAATGAAAATGATTGGTTTCATGAAATAAACAGGCATACAAGACGCAGGTATATTGTAGTTTTGTGATTGATTCCTGTCATGTCTGGTTGTTGCGCTTGCGGGAAGAAGACGGGACAACACGAAAGTACAACAACAAGATAAATACAGAAAAGGTGGTTCTGTTGTGCAATCGTTCTACAGGGGCAGCTTGACAAATAAAAGGCACCAGAACGACATTTTTATACCTGCCAACTCGAAAACTCAACAAAATATCTGTCAAGTTGACGACCTTTAGTTATCTCCACCTGGCGTGTTGTTTTATCTTTGCTCCGCAAACAAGGCATTATAACAACTACATGCATAAAAACTCACTGGATCCGCCCATATATTAACGGGAGAAAAATCATGTGCAAACAAGGCAATTCATGTGCTGTTATTACTCTATTTTTTATTTTTGAAATGCTGTCACATGAACGAATATGTATTTCAGCGCAGATTGACATCTGGTATCTTTCATAAAAACCTCTTCTTGTTGCATAAAAGATGCAATCTAATCAATAGAATGTCCTTTCTAGAAGTCGGCGTCGATTCAGTTTTTGTACTTAGCCTTGAATGTTTAAGAATCGACCGTAGCTTACGCGATCGTTTGTATTTAGGAATGGTATCAGTGATTTTTGTAAGTATCAGTCGGTATGTTTTAATTTAATTTCTCGAAGAATTAACATAAAAAGCTTAAAAGTTTCTAAGCTTGTAAGCTTGTCACTACGTTCGTACTCATCCGTACGCGTAGTGTGTTTGTACTCAAAATAGCAAGAAATTCATCAATCAATATAAAGTTATTATTTTTAAAATTGTGCTCCTGTTTACCAATTTTTTAAGTAATATGAAAAGTTAGTGATATTTGGTAATTTCATGTCTGTAAGTACAAGAGATTAAAAATCGTTTAAAATCCCCCAATACGTGCTGTTTGTAGTGTTGTTGATTTCTGTGCCCTGGTTATGGATATTTAAAACATGTTTACCGTTTCTAAGAATAACAGAATGGTAATTTAAAAATGTACTGGAATGATAAAGTCATCACATATGAAAACAATAAATTTAGTCGTCGTGTTATGTTTTTATGCAAGAATAGCAACAATGCACTTTTTTGTGTATTTACGTCTGCAGAAGCCCTTCGGATATGTTTGTGATCTCGACCTTCTGTCTTGGTCACAAACATCTCCGCGGGCTTCTGCAGACATTAATACACAAAGAACGTGTATTGTCCCTACATTAAAAGATATAGAATGTTTCGTTCTGTCGTACTGTTTTGTTGACTAGACGAAGACATACTGTATCGTGTAACTATGATGAGGTCAAACTTCACAATAGAATTAGCCAGTTGCTTGATTTAGGACTCAGACAAAGATTTTTAGCGCTTTATTATATTAATGCCCAATTAGCTAACAGAAAGTGTTTGTATAATAAAGTTTGTTCTTTAATTTTGATTAAATAAGCAGAATTCTATCACGACCAGCAAATAACCTACATACATGTAGAGCAAAATCTATCTCGGGTTATTCTGCAATAAACCACTCCATGCAATGACGTCATCAGATCCAGGTGAGTACCAGGGTCGTAAAAAGATGTTACCATTTTTTTCTAACACTTGATACTAGTATGTCGTGTTAGAATCGAAATAATAAGCTCCCAAGTGTGATTTATCGTAGAATAACCCAAGTTTTTCGTTCTAATGCCTACGGCCTTCGTGATATATTCTTACGCATAAGAATTAAAAACTCGGGTTATTCTACGATAAACCACGTTTGGGAATTTATTGTTATTTAAGTAATTTCGTAAAGTTATTTTTCGTCGAAACCCGGAATAATGTCTTGTTGCCGTTATAAGGGAAATCTGATATATACAGCGTTAAACTGTCAGCCTCAGTGTCTTTCTACAGCATAATTTTGTCCATAGACAGGTTTTGTTTTGATGTAAATTAATTCAAAATGATAACATAAAAAAGCATCAATGTACAAACGCCTACCGGCCGAAATTTTTTTTTTCTTTTTTTTTTTTTTTGAAAATAGGGAAATCTACAACAATTAAACATTTCATAAAGATATCTAAAATGTGCATTTTTTCCATGCTTGAAAATGTCATTTTGCCACACAAGATCATAAAATTGACCAAAGAACAAATATTTTCATATCGATCTAGTAAAAGTGAAGTATATGGCCGTATATTTTTCATTGCTTGAATTTGCTTCGGATGATATAGTTCTCTAAAAATATAGTTTAACAAATGATAAAATCCAGATTGTAGAACACGATTTGTTAGAACGTGCAGACCTACCTTAAACAAGAGAGTCAAGATGGCCCTAGGTCGCTCACCTGAGAAAAACACATCATAACAGTGTAAACATGTTTCCCAGATGACCCATATTTGAACTTGACCTAGACTTTATCAACTTGAGACAATCGTTCTGACTAAATTTTATGAATATCTAGTGTAACATGCAGGCCCTATTGCTTATACAAGGTTTTTCTTTAACTTGACCGGGTGACCTAGTTTTTGACCCTAGATGACTTATTTCAAATGCGACCTTGATTTCATCAAAACAAACATTCTGATCAAATGTCATGAAGATCTGGTGTAAAATGCTTAACTTATTGCTTACACAACGTTTTTCTTAGATATGACCTAGTGACCTAGTTTTCGGATCCAGATGACCTATTTTCAAACTTTGCTTAGATTTTATCAAGATTATTATTCTGACAAAATTACATGAAGATCAGTTGAAAAATACAGCCTCTATTGCATACACAAGGCTTTTCTTTGATTTGACCTAGTAACCTAGTTTTTCATTCCAGATGACCCATATTCAAAATTCTCTTAGACTTTATCAAGGCAATCATTACTGAGTTTTATGAATATCCAGTGTAAAATGCAGCCTCTATTGCGTATTCAAGTTGTTTTCTTTAATTTGACCAGGTGACCTTGTTTTTGACTCCAGATAACACCAGATAACCCATATTCGAACTTGACCTAAATTTTATCCAGACAATCATTCTGATTAAATTTCATGAAGATTTGGTGTAAAATGCAGTCCTTATTGCATACACAAGCTCTCTTCTTTGATTTGACCTAGAGACCTAGATTTTGACCCAAGATAACCCATTGTTTTTTTAATGGCCTAGATTTCATCAAGGTAATCATTCTGATAAAATTTCATGAAGATCAGTTGAAAAATACAGCCTCTATTGCATACACAATTTTTGTCTTTGATTTTAACTTGTGACCTAGTTTTTAACCCAATATGACCCATTTTCGAACTTGGCCTAGATTTCATCAAGGTAATTATTCTAACAAATTTCATGAATATCAGTTAAAAAATAGGGCCTCTGTCGCATACATAAGGTTTTTCTTTGATTTGACCTTGTGTTGTGACCTAGTTTTTGACCCAAAATAATCCATTTTCAAATTTGGCCTAGATTTTATCAAAGTAATAATTCTGACCAAAATTCATGATGATTAATTGAGAAATAAAGCCTCTATTGCATACACAATATTTTTCTTTGATTTGACCTAGTGACCTAGTTTTTGCACCAGATAACTCATTTTCGAACTTGATCTAGATTTTATTAAGATAATTATTCTGACAAACGTTCATTGAAATCAATTGAAAAATACACCCGCTATCGCATACACAAGCTAAATATTGACCGACGACAGACAGACAGACGACAGACGCCGGACATCGAGCGATCACAAAAACTCACCTGCGCATTGCTAAGATGGGCTGAAAAGGTAAATAGTAAAGTACCGGGAAATTGTACAAATATATATTGGTCTCAAAACACTTACCACATCGTTTTGTGTCTGATATATTTATTAGCTGGCATTTTATATTTTCCCCTAATACGTTGGAACACACCGATATTTGTCCATGGCCACTTATTCCATTGAGAGTCTCATTTGGGGCACCAACTAAAAGACTGAAATACCAGAAATTGTGTTGTTGTAGAAAATTATCTATTTACAAAGAATGTTACAGGAAATATCTCTTAACTCAGATATTAGCACAATAAAGGGGCAACATATTACTATTTCTACAATTTGCCACCAAATACTTTTTTCACACATAAAAAATATTCTGTCAAAACATGGCAGAAATAAAGACATATTTTAGAAGAACGTAAAGAACGTTTTGGACGCTACGTAACACAAACAGAACCTATATCAAAAATAGTCAAAATTTATTTGCTTAGATATAATCTAAGCAGAAATTTATTTACTTATTCGATATTTCTTTGTACTAGTTAAGGATATTATTCTAAGGTTCATATATAAAACGTTGAATGCACTATCTTTAACTATAATTGTTAATATTGCTGACAACTTACACGTGGTTGTAGAAATGGCTGCTTATGTCTGTTTTATTTTTCCATCCCGGTTCCGGCATCAAGGCAACTGTATAACCAAACTGAGAGCCAACCTCACCCTTCGCAATGCCAACTTTTTCTACTTCCACATTGTAAGCCTTTGTAAGAATTATCACATTAATTATTACAGTATAAATAACGATTTGTAACACTTTTTCCATAACGGATTAAAATTTGTATTTCAAAAGTATATATGAGAAAATACAAGATGTGTACGACAGTATTCTTGATATAAATGAGAAACGTCTCAAGTGATGTCATAAATATAAACAAGGGGCGATCCAGAATATTAACTTAAATTATACCTAAATCTTATAATTAATCACGTTTGCTCCTGATATTAACATTAATATGTATAGCTGAAAATGTGTACGACAAAGAATGACAGTGAAATTAAAATATGGGCCAGGGTGTTAAACCCTGGACAACAGTGTAGTTCCGTTAGCATTTATTTTCTCAAAGTGTTCAACAGCGGAAGATGTAATGTTTGATCAATATCAGATAATATTGTTCCAAGGAATAGCTAATACTATTTTAGATACTCATTTATGTTATGACCACCGGTGTCCGTGTGTCCGTTAGCGTTTCCGCTCTGTAACTGCTGAACCCCTTAAAGAAATACAAAGAAACTTGTCGCAGATGTTTACCATATAAAGACGACGTGTAGAGTGCATGTTTAAGATGTCTAACTTCAAGGTAAAAGTCACACTTAGTAGTCAAAGGTCATATGTCTTTGTTTCGTGTCCGCTCTGTAACTCTTGAACTGCTGGAAAGATTTTAAAGAAACGTGGCACAAATGTTCACCACACCGAGACGACGTGCAGAGCGCATGTTTCGGATGGCTCGCTTTAAGGTAGAGGTCACACTTAGAAGTCAAAGTCATACGTTCGGGCGTACATTGATCCGCATTTCGGTGCTCTTGTTTCTTTTTTATTTTGAGATAAATAAAAAATGTGGACTAAATTGTTTTCATTTCCTCTATATCTCGAACTCGCTTACCTCAAAATTCCGGCTAACTCGAACACATTTTCAAATATCGATGTAAAATGCTCGATCCCTTGCAGTTAGAGATTCCAAATTAACCGCAATACATTTTAAAGAGACCCTGTAATTGTCATTTGATTTAAGCTATCGCATCTCAGTTGTCGATAGTGTGTATTCCCCTTGTCTAGAAATGACTTATTTCCTCTTTTGTCGATTACAAGTTCATGTCAAACCTAGCGATTGCAAAAACTTGGAATTGGTTCTAGTTTTAATGTAATGAATTATGCTGACTAATTACATTGCGCCGAATTTGAAAAACACACTTTTGTATATTAAAAGGCTTCAAAATGGTAAGCTTGATACATATATTTATAACTGTCTAATGGGTTTAAAGAGCGAAAACGCGGAGTAATGTGTGATTTTTTGTTGTTTTCGGATTTAGATATGTTACTTTCATAAATTGTAACAGACAACACCACGTAGAACACCCCACGAACATAAGTACATAATAATTATACTATCTATTGTTTGTTAAGAATGAACTTAATATCTTTAAGTGTTCTTGTTTTTTGGGGGGGGGGTTTTTTGCGTGAATGTCCCTCCGTCTAAACACTTTATAAAACACTTAAAATTAATCATACTATAAATTTACGTGAAGGAAGTTTATTTTCAATCACGTTATTACACTCAAATCTGACTGGATACTTGAGGCAAAAGTAAGAACGTTCTATTAATATTTTATGTAAACATGAGGAAGTAGTAAATTAAAAATACTTGTAGGTCTGAAATATTTCGCATCGCTTAACTTTCATGTTAAAAGTTCGACACTTCAGAGTATCTACATTACTCGATACATATCACTGTCAAAGAAGGTAGCAACGAATAAAGGGATATTATTAAGAGAATCATAATGGAACACTGCCTATTTATTGTCTCTCTTACACAATTTTAGCGACTCTTACAATTTATTATATATTTTAGTTGCTTTTGAATGTTAAGATATGACCCACCTAATGGTGAATATTTCAAATGTTCAAAACAATGTTACAGCAATGTAATGTATCCAGTGAGAGACTTGTATGCATAATTTAAACAACTTTTACCGTGCCGTTTTTTATAAATTTTATATAATTAATGGTATTTCCTCAAGCTCAAGTAGAGTCAAATTTCAAAGTGACGACCACTGTCCAAAATGTTTGCAGAGAGTTCGTTTTAACACCTGTTTTGATAAAAGAAACGACAAACTATTGGTAAACAATTATAAAACACAAAATAAAACTGTGAATATCATTTTTTCTAGGGTGCCTCAAGTAAAAGGACTTAATGAGACAGAATTCTAACTCAAACATTGAAAAATTAAGATCGAGGCCCGTGGGACTGTTTCAAATCTTGCTCACTTCAACCAAAAATAACATTGGGGAAGAAGTAAAACCTACCTACATTTCTTCCACAATATGTAATCTAAAGAGTAAAGGCAAAATAGAGTGCTTTCATCGTATGTACTCAGCTTTTTTAAAGATGTCAAACTTTTTCCCATTCTGTGTCAGAGGTAAATTCACTTTGAACAGCAAGAAAACACTTATCAAATGAAAACTCTTTTACTTTTGTACAATAAATCAATACGAAGTCTTGAAACAAGTAAAAACTTACTAGAAAAAAAAAGAAAAAAAGGAAAAAGAAAATTTGGTCCCAGTGGGGCTTGAACCTATGTCCCATGAAAAATGTATGTCAAAGTAGGTTTATTGTAGGAACTGAAATTGATGATCTTCAAAAGCAGGGGTACTATTACACAGGCCATACCTTAATACATGAAAAATTGCAATACAAACAGATCTTTCAAACATATATAAACTTGACATTGTCACTACAGATTTTTCAAACATATATAAACTTGACATTGTCACTACAGATTTTTCAAACATATATAAACTTGACATTGTCACTACAGATTTATGTAAGTCGTCAAGTCGATAAAGTGTGCTGACAGACTTTCATGAAAGTAATATGAATGTTTCTATCAGAAGCTATTTCAACAGGACCTGATTGTGTTCCCATGTAACAGAGAAGACTGAAACTATGTGTCATTATGCAACAAAATCCCTTGTTAGTACTTAACAGTTTTAACGTCATACCGGCAAATGCGGCGCGCTGGAAAAGAACGTTACACAACTATTTGTTGGATGTCGTTACTAATTAAAACAATAATTCTTGACATTGTGTTGGAAACAAAATAACAAGTAGAAATAAAATCCTTTGCACCTAAATTCGATTCAACGAAAAATAACTGTTAAAGATATACTGACGAGATAAAGAAACGCCTCATTGAAATTTGGCGTTATTTTTTTCCTAACGCTTTTAATTGTTGTGAAATGTAGTAAATCTACATGTACTCTGACCGACAAACACAGTGAACAAAAACTCGCGCGATTTCATTCAGCCATTTGTTCACTTCGTGTACCTGGTCATGATTTCCTCGTGCAGTCCGTGCATGTAAACCATGTGGTTTGATTGAACGATTTTTGCACATGTACATGTGTAATACGACACACAACCATATTTTCAGCTATTCTCTGAAAAAAACATTAGTTTTCGTAATGCCGAGGCTGAATTCTGAAGAGAGGGCTCAGGTTTTGGCTATGCTTGAATGTGGGCGAACGCAGGAACAAGTTGCTAGACGTTTTAACGTCTCTCGTTCCACAATTGTGCGTCTTATTCGACGTGTTAGAGACACGGGAACGTCTATTGATAGACCACGTTCAGGTAGACCGCGTGTAACGTCAATACGACAGGATAATTATATACGTCAACGTCATTTACGTGACAGATTTGTGACGGCGCAATCTACGTCACGTATAGTTGAAGGTAACCGTGGACGTCCAGTTAGTCGACATACAGTGAGAAATCGACTCAGAGAACGCGGAATTACCTGTCGTAGGCCCTACCGCGGTCTAATTCTAATGTTACGCCACCGTCACCAACGTCTTATTTGGGCCCGCAACCAACGCGGCCAGCGTTGGCAGAACGTAGTGTTCAATGACGAGTCGCGTTTCAACTTGTGAAACGCCGACGGACGTATCCGTGTCTATAGACGACGCCATGAACGCTACGCAAACAATTGCGTTTTGGAGCACAATCGTTACGGTGGAGGTGGAGTAATGGTGTGGGCAGCAATCAACCATAGGTTTAAGTCCCAACTCGTCGTTTGCCAAGGTAATCTCACAGCCAGGCGTTACATCGACCAGATATTACGTCATGTAGTTGTCCCTTTATTCCGTCAACGTCAAGGATTAGTCTATCAGCACGACAACGCGCGACCTCACGTTGCACGCGTCACCAGGGACTTTCTACAGGCTAGAAACATTAATGTTTTACTTTGGCCGGCGTATTCACCGGACTGCAATCCGATTGAACACGCGTGGGATTATCTCGGACGGCGGTTACGCCAACGTCAACCCCAGCCAGCAAACGTCCGGGAACTGGTAGCAGCGCTGCACCAGGAGTGGGCCAGAATCCCACGGTATCTGTTACGCAACTGGTGCGGCTCTATGAGGCGTCGCCTTGCTGCTGTGGTTGCTAGCAGAGGTGGCCACACGCGCTACTGATTTTTCTAATGCAATTTCTCCGACCGGGCTATTAAAATTCAAGATTTAAGCTTAATGCGACAATGAAATGATTTCTTATTGACCATAAATTCTTGTAAAGCATCTAATTTGCGAATGGAATTGTTCTTTTCTAATTTTGAATCACGGTTAACGAAAAATTGTATACCGAGTTTGAATGAGGCGTTTCTTTATCTCGTCAGTGTATATTATGCCTTAAGTAAACAAGAAGAATCACATATATTCAAAAAGATAAACGTTTGAACTGTTTGACCAAAAAGTGCAAATATTTTATATATTATATATTTTCAATCTTTGACGGATAAAAAGACCGTTTAAATTTCTACAAACTTATCTCATTTGTCACTTTCGCTCATAGCGATACCAACTGTGTTTTTGAAATCGAAGAAATTTATGTTATCCGATTGCCAAACTCCTTGTTCTGCTTTGAATTTAAATGAATATAATAAATTTGATATCGTGTTCTACATACTCTATGTAGTACCCATATAAAAGCCAACTAACAGTTTTATAACTAATATGATTTTATGTGCGTGTAGAAATGAAAATGACAAGCTATTCTCAGACTAATAATTGTCATTGAAATGAAAAATCTAACATGCCAAGCCTTTCATCGAGTATTCTAAAACATTTTCACATCTCCGACCTGGGTCTGTCTGAAATTAGTACCAGCGTTCTGCAGTATGCAATAAAACGGTAAGATCATCATGATACTCTTAATACGTTGGATGATATCAGAGGGCCGTTTATCAGAGTTGAACAAGGATATATGGAAATATCAACCTCGAGTGTATACTTATAACAATAGCTAAACGTTTTTAAGTACACAAAACAACACGTATGCTTTGAGTGATTATGACATCGAACACTTCAAATCAAAATTACTCATAAAGTAAGTCAATACTAAATCAGAAAATACTCCTTCAATGAAATATGTTGTAAGTTGACCTACTGAGTAAGCTATGCAGAACGTTATAGATGACAGATCTATAACATAAAAGGTTCACTAAAATCATTTTTATCTAGAGAATTTTCGAGACTGTTAGTCCTGTTTGTTTGGTCTGCTAATTGGTCAAAATATGATTTTATGGATACTTACTTTATATTATAATACAATCAGATTGAGAGTTAAGGATTGTCACAGTGTCGAAACATCAACAGTCTGTGTTAATCTTCACACAGGTCTGTGACCTCAAAGGCCATTTCAACCTTGAGGAGGCCTAGTGGTTAATGTCACATGTCTTTCACTGCTGTGTGCTCGAAACCTCGCCTGGGTTGTACATCCTTTTCAAGGCAATAAGCTATAAAACTTGCTCAAGTAAGGTCGTTGGTTCTACCCAGGTGCCTATTCGTGCCTGCATTTGTGCATGAAGGAGCACTTGGTTCTTTTGAGACCATGAAAAGCTGAAAAGACACTATACGACCCACAATTATGTTGGTGTGACCTTAAACCAAACATAAAAATCTTTAACCTTGAATTCCTGAGAAAATCTAAGTCTTGTCCCCTGATAATCACACATAGACACACGATAATGACATATCTCATAGAATAAAAAGGACAGAAAATTAATTTGAATGTTTTTATAATATTGGTTGGGTGAAATATAGATATAAATCTAAATTAACATAGTCCCGAGACACCCAGTATAGAATCAAATTTTACATAATATTCAGATTCTTTAAGATTATACTTAAACTAATTCAAATCAATGAGTGGATATGCAGTTTTGTAGACAGAACCGGGTCCTATTTAAAGTCCTTTTTATTCGAAAATTACACTATATTTCATAAAGCAAATCTATCCTTTTTCGCGAGACTGAAATAACGAGTCTGTAGACTTTTGTAATATCATTTAAAACATATCTTTTCTAGATATGTAAGATCTTTTTTCCTACATATACTCTGAATACTTTTAAGGATTTTGACAGAATGGAAGCAGAACTACGAGGATATAAAAAAAATAATCGAAATTGATGTCCTTACGCGATCCACTTATATTCTTTAATTCTGCCGCCATCAAGTTCCGTATTATGCAGCTGCTGTTGTCTTGTAAGCATGGTTTCTCCCAAATAAATGTTAAACACAACTGAATTAAAAGTACAAGTTATCAATTAGATTAATAAGGAAAACGTAACTACGGGAAGCTGGGTGCGGCGGGGAATGGTAGTTTACTTTAAGCCAGAATTATTCTAGCTGCTTTATGAAGTTCAGAATTTGTTCTTCGTCAAACGTGAAAGGTTAGACCATAAACTTCAGTGTAAACCAAACTCATTTTTTGTTTTTCAAAATATTTCGTCGTACTTTGTTTACTAAAGATACACAATACGTGCTCAGCTTTAATAGACGAAAACTAGCTATGAAATTTTGTTGGCTTATAATTCTCATATTAACGGCATGAATTCTATCTTTAATTTGTCATTGTATGAGACATGTCTTACACAATCGTATAATTTTAAAATACTTCTGTTTGTTTCTAACATATTAACAGTACATATCCACAAACTATTTTTTTTCATGTTCTAATTCACACAAGATTATCACATTATGACCTTTGGGACGAAATGTTTCTTGATACTTCATGCTCTACATTACGCTTAACTGTTCATACATGTAATTAATCATATGATGTACTTTTAAACAAGAAATATCTTTAAAAATGATGGTCGGCGAATTGTAATAAGGAAAGAAGTTTATGAATTTTTCATGTAGCATTCATCTTTCATCTAACATTTTTCAAATTGCAAAACTAAACACCGCACTTTAACAATTTAAATGGTTCTATTTTAATTTTTCGCAAAGGTTTCGTAGGGTTGCAATTTTGTTTCGTTTATCCTTAGACGAATAATTACAGCAGTAGTTTGATGAAGATTCATGAAGCGAGGTCATTAAACGTGTTTATATTTTTAGCTAAATTGTTCCATATCCCTATTTGTAACAAAATAGCAGGAGACCTTACGATATTGTTACACATCGAGTTTGATAAATTTTAGTGGTTATTGCGAAGAAAGGCATATCTACTTTTAGCTATAGTGGTCCCTAATAGGGCCCAAGTTCCTATATAAATAAATTTAGAAGAGGACCTTATAATGATGCTCCAGACCAAGTATGACAAAGATCCACCAAGCTGTTCATGAGACGCTATATAAAGGCATTTCTAGTTTTAATTCTAGCAACCCCTAAAAGGGGTCAAATGTCCCAGCTGAACAAAGTTGGCTACAAATCAAGTTTGATTAGAATACATGAGAAAAAATCAATTAAAGGATTTTTTTTATTTATTATTTTTATTTATTTCTAAAATAGGCCAACTGATCCCGCTTTAACAAATGCATATTCGCTATTCACGAATCTTTGGACAATGACGTCACACCTATAAAAAGTGAAGGTCAAGCAAAACATACAATTGTAATTTTTTCAATATTTTTGTCTCATAAGGAAAGTTTGACCGTAGTCATATCACATAGATAAACTGTAGGCAAGGTACCTTCATTTTAGTGTAATGAGATTCAGTCGTTATATAGCATATATATAATAAAACAGATTTCAACTGAGTTCAATATTTGCATACCATACTAAAGAAAAATATTCATATATAATAAATCAGTTAAATAATTTATAATAAATATATCAAAGCAAACAAGCACTCATTTTAATATGCAATCTGAATAAGTCACAAAAGCAAGAAACCTTTTCATATACAGACGACAATTGTAACAAGGAAAATCTTTTAAAAAGCACTTCTCTACATAAAAGACTCTTATCACACCCTTATTCATGTGATACGCAGACCGTATTCAGCTCTTTCTTTAATTTGACATATGTTGGTATTTGAACAGGTTTTCATCATATTTATTAAACTTACTTATCATTTTGAGATATATCAATATTCTTGCTAAATATACTGAGCCAAAGTTAGCTTTAAAGGTGGATAATCAGATTTTGGCCATGTAACGGATTTGTTCGAAACTTTAGCATCTGATCATTTACACTCATTTATGTTCACTTAACACTTAATACAAATTAGATTTTCACTGGAAGTATTTTTAAAATTTCATTTTCCTATCCCGGTTGCCTAACCAAGATAGAGTTATTGTATCATAAGTATAAATTTGATAAACATACTTTCCCTAAGGAAATGTATAAATATTAGACATATTGTAATATATTTGTAAAATATTTGCATTAAAAATTATGTATTTAGATGGAATTCATTAGAAACGCAAGTTTGAAAAATTATTATAACCTCCCTTTGCCTATCTTGGTTGCGCAACCAAGATAGATTGGAAATAAATGAATTCAGAAGCTACACACAGCTTTAAAACTTGCATTTTGGTTCAGATTGTTCAATCGTTGATATGTCTATCAAATGCAAATGTAAAACTAGACATTGTATCGAAATAAAAAGAAATACCCAGCTTTTTATATACTTTCATATTAAAGGGGAGTAATTACAAAATTTTATAAAAATAATAAAATATACATTTCAAATAGGAATCTAACTCTACGTAATCGGTCTTTTTGTTCCTTAACTAATTCTCTACCAGAAAATACAAAAAGTAAAAAGTGTCATTAAATGTTGATTAAATGTGATTGACCACCTTTAAAACTGTGAACAGCGTCGTTTAGGATAAACGCTTTGTCTACATTTCACTCAGCGTAGCACAATCAACAGAGTGAAAGAAATTGACACTCTCGTCCAATCAGGCAGAGCGTTACATAAATCTTCCATTTTGATAAATTATCTATAATGCGTTATCAAGTAGTTTGATATGCAAACTGAAGTCACGTGGCATAGGAAACGAAAACGAATTTAGACGGCGTTCGCCGAAAAAATATTATAAAAGCACTTGACCTTTTAACGTTTTGAAAATTGACAAAATGTTTACATGTTTAAATGGCATGTTATATCACGTAAAGCTGAGACATGCTGAAAATTACACCAACATTTATTATAACAAGAAATGATAACACACACACTTATGACGGGACAGGGCATATTATATCTGCATCCACCCTGTCTTATACCCTGAATTCGAAAATATATGCTCAATCTAATCATAACTAGTCAGAATTATCCAGATAATAATGGAATAAAGGTCGAAAGACACGACAGCTACAGGCAGTGAGAAAACGGAAGTTTTAACTATTAACGAGGTGTAAAAAAAGGGGCTCCGCGTCGAAAATCGTAATTTCAATCGCTTTGATCCGTATTTCTTGAGCAAACAACTCATGTGTAGTTAGTCAACGGTTTGTTAGCAACCAACTCGAAGAAAAACAAACCATAATTGTATTTAAATTGCGATGCATGTAGTCTTAATGAATAAAAAAAAGAAAATCCAAAATAAATCTAATCATTGTCAGGTTTGATGGCGAGGGATTTTGTTTATTGACTGCGTCATTTAAGGAAGTAGTATGCCATAAAGTATGAATGTGCGCATGTCCAACCGTTTTTATAACTATGTAAAATAGTCCATATTTCAGTATAAAAAAGTCATATTGTAAACAAAATTAAAGTTTCCCTGGCCGTGATCTCGACATCCGTGCTTTCGTCCGTCCGAGTTTGTCCGGGCTGTAACTTATCCACGGACCAAGTGATTCTTAAATAACCTGGCATATATGTTTGCCTTTATGAAACGGTGTGTCGGATGCAAGAACCAGATTGGTAGCTTAAAGTCAAGGTCATACTTTGAGGTCAAAGGTCGCTTCTTTGCTTGTCCGGGCTGTAACTCAGTCCGGGATTGAGAGATTAATAAATTCATAAATACTTTGGAACAAATGCTTGCCTCAATAAGATGAATTGTCAAGTGCAACAACCAGATTGGTAGCTTAAAGGTCAAGGTCATGCTTAGAGGTCAAATGCCAAGCTTGGAGCAGTTTTCCTTGTCCGGGCTGTAACTCAGCCATGGAATGGGGGTTTCTTAAATAACTTAGCAGAATTGTTTGCCGCAATCAGTTCTGTCGCCGCCAAATAGTACCGTATCATAAATGTTAGTCCTTTTGGCAGCTTGCGGGCTCGACATGTTGCCAGTGGGCATTCAGTTCTATTAGTCTGACGAGTAGTATTTCTGTAAGTTTCTAAGCTTTGATATTTGTTTAAATAAACGACAGTAAAAATGTATTTACTTTAAAAATTAAATATGTTGAAGGAACATGAAATGGGAAAGATTATTTTAAAACCTTATAAAGAAATTAAGAACAAGCAAGTAAAAGCTATTTGAATATCCCTGTCGTCATGGAAACTTATAACTTTAAGAAACGGTAGGTATATGATATTCTGCTCTAAAAAGACTTGTATTACTTTTAATATTTCATTTAGATAATAAAGAGAAGTAAGGTGTTCCGTTAGGGCAAGCGTCTGCTCACCAGGAACGCGAAGCGCGAAGGTTCGATGGTATGATGGTGAAGCGTAACTGTACGATATCGAAGCGCGACAGTACGATGGCGATAATACGACAGTACGATGGCGAAGCGCCACAGTATGACGGTGACGGTAATGATAAAGCCTATTCTGTTTTATTTTCAAAGAGCCATTTATGTTTATATGTATAAGTAAATATACGTTTACACAATTTTTATTTGATTATATTTGAATGTATGGTGTACCATAGAGTGAAAACATCCTGAAGCGCGACAGTAAAATGGCTAAGTGCGGCAGTACGATGGCGATAGCACGACAGTACAATGGCGAAGTGCCACAGTACGATGGTGAAGGTCCATCATACTGTCACGCTTCGCTGTTGTACTGTCGCACTTCGCCATCGCACTGTCGTGCTTCACGTAGTGTCATCATCGTACTGTCGCGTTTCACCATCGACTGTCTCGCTTCACCATCGTAGTGTCATTATCGTTTTGTCGCGCTTCGACATCGTACTATCGCGCTTCGCCATCGCACCTTCGGGCTTCATCATCGTACTGTCGTCTTCCTATCAAGCACGCGCAAAACAATATACACTGTTCTTAGTCGACATAACGTCAGACGGAGGTTCGTGCTTTGGAGTAACTTACTAAAAATCTTATTTAACGTAGATACACAAAAATAATATCCATTTTTATCAATAAAATCTTTAGAGTCGATGGTATAAAAATAGGGTCGTTCGGGTAAGCAAAAACAAACATTTGTATTCTACACCTATCTAGTACGGTGCTCCATTTGGGCCAGTGCCTGCTCTCGCAAAGGTACGACAGAATAAAATAGCTCTTTGAAGACATTTAAGTGTGAATGTGAACACTTATGAACAGCAAAGTCTATATCTAGTATGGTCTTACATTAATATTAGATGGCATTTTTCCTCGAAATAACGTTGTGTCTGTACTGACTGAAGACAACCAAGAGGACATTGTTGCATTTCAACACAAAGTCTAGAGAACCGGCATTCTGGCTGTTTCTGCATTGGTAGAAGCTATGTATCCATTTTCAACAAACTGTATCTTGCCGTTTTCTGCGTTAGAATGTGTTTTTGCTTTGCTTTAACTGTCTCTTTGTCCGCCTAGCTCACAAATAGTTCATACATATAAAGCTTCAAACTTTCAAGTTGGTGACAGGTTATTTTTACAGTAACTGATGTTCTACAGAGTAATCATCTTCCGTTGATAATTATTAGCAATAATTGTAAATTATATTATAAGCAAATAAAAGTATGTTTTTGCTCTCTAATATGTCGTTGCATCGCAATAATTACCGTCTTCAAAATAAACACGCGTGTTTTCGTCCTAGGTAGTCATTACAGTCTCCGATGTTTGAACAACACTCATCATGCCTACGTTATAATGCTACAGCTGCAGATCAAAATGACATCTCCTGCATAAAGCCTCTCTTAAATTGTAGACATACCAATCAAATCAGTCTAGCGCGATAAAAACGTCTGTCTAAAGCAGGTAATTTGTTAGAGCCTACGTCTAAACTTTTGTATTTTCAATAATGAAAGGATCAAAAGTTTCTTTAAAATTGCTTCAAACAGAAAACATTAAATACTAACTCTTACCTTGCTAAATTTCTAAAATGAACTTGTCCATCTTTCAATTTAGACAGTATCATAAAAATGAGTGTTTACCAAAAAGATACTGACTGTATGACAAACAGTGCAGATCTTGATCAGACTGCATGGATGTGCAGGCTGATCAAGATCTACACTGGTCGCATATGCAGAATCAATCGTGTCCAGCATGATATGGGTAAGCATCACGTAGACTGGAAGCCCTTAATGCAGGAAGACGTGGTGATATGTTTTTAAGTAAAGAACTGGATGATATTTACAAGAAATATCTTTAAAAAAGATTGTCGGCGTGATGTAACTGAAGCACAAGTTCTATATGGGCAGAAACCTGTATTTTAAATATTTTGGCAATGTTGAAAGGGGCCTCTGTGAAGTTTTGTATAAATGAGGACAGTAGTTCTGAAGAAGACTGTGTTTAGAAATTGTGGAGGGATACACGACGGACACCAAACAATCACAAAAGCTCACTTTGAGCCTTCGGTGCTTAAAAGATGGCAACAGTAAGCAAACAATATTGAAATACGTGCTATACTTTATTTCTGGAATTGTTGGAAGCAACATGAACCCTTACCCTACTTCAGCTTATTATCAAATTTGTCTATCATTCAGAATATGTATAGTACTGTTTTCACCGGAAAGATTATTTTAAAATTTATAGTCTAAAATTTAATAGTATCGGACATGTTGCAGGTTAGTAATGATTTGCACTGGTCAGAAGTTGTTGCTGTAATGCAGGTTAAGAGTTAATGATTGTATAAAACAAATAACCTTTTTGTAAAAACAAAACTTAAGGAAAGGAAACTTAACAAAACAGAAATAACTTAACAAGAACACTTAACAAAACAGAAATATTTCCGGATGAGCGGATGAATAGTTGGTTACACACACCTGTTCAAGTGGTACGCAGACAACCCGATGGTGCTGTACTTTCAGAGGTTATAGATGACGAACGCGTTGTCATTTCACTCAGTGTCATATATGACTCAGAGTGAAGCAATTTCAGCCTTTCCTCCAATCAGCGCCACTCTTACAAAATCTCTCATTATGGCTGAAAATACCGAGAATACCTTACCAAGCAATCCGATTGGTATATTATTCAGGCGGCATAAGGTCATGCGAGGTCATAAAATTGTGCTTAGCCGAAAAATCAAGATATTTAATAGACATTTTTATATTGCAATGTTCATGCGAATTACATTCTATATGATTTTCTCATCATTTCGAATCAACATCTTGGTACATTTAAGTTTAGGACCTGGATTATTTCGAGGTACCGATGTATTTACATGTACGACTACGTTAATGTATGAACAGAGCCCTTAATATTTCGAAATTATTTTCCCACTAAAGCCATGTTGTAGGAGTGGTTTCTTCACAAGAAAAAGTAAATCATTATGTTAGAAACTTATTATTTCTGCAACAGTGATACAATATAAATTAAAGTATTTATCATATATTTACTGAAATTTGACGAGTCAGTAAAGCCAGCCAGATATGTATTGTTTTGATAAACTAAAATGAAACGAATTTTTAATTTCACGCCTTAACAGGATGAAAAATGACAGAAGACGCATGTCGATATTGTATAATCTCCCAATTAATTATGTTAAACATTAATGATGATTACATTAATTATAATTATAAAGCAAAAATATAGATTACCTTCATGAATTTATTTCAGACTTTAGTGTTTCTTACATTCGAAGCACGGTGGATTGGAAAAAAATAAATTTTGCTTGTTAAGTATTTCTCCACGAACAACTAATATTGGGACTTGCTAAAAATTCAAATGAACTTGACTGGAAATCTATCATCTACCAGCCCCGTTAAGCAAATGAAAATAATATCGATTATTTCTGAATAGAAATAAAATCGCATTTATTTAGGCCAGAAATTATCTGGTTTCCTCGAGGATATATTTTTAGTTTGATGCTAATTTTAGACAATCTGTTATTATGTGTGTCATTCGGAATGCTTCGGTTACAACAGCAGATTTATCACTGACGTCGTCACATCATTCGATTAATTTTGTCAAATACAGCTGGTGAAGAGACACAAAATTTCAACCCTCCACACCCTTCACATGTGTTTAATTCAACATTCTAGTCATATTGTTATTTGTTGATTTGTTAATTTTACAAAGAAACTGTGTCAGTTTTTTTTTTCAGCCAACCAAGTGCACTGTGATGACGTCAAAGTGGCCTTCGGACATAAGTATCACATGTCAATGTCTGCGTAATTACATAAGTATGGTCCATTGTAGTCTTCCTTGATCGCTACTATTTGAACTACTAACATAGTGCTAGACGACAGCGGTCTAATACAGATTTTAGATCCGCTTAACATTTCAAAATCTGAACAGGAACGTACTTGGGAACTGTCAGACTTTAAGTTACTACATCTGTTTGTAGCATAGATATACTTTCTTACTGAGTCATCATGAGAACAATTTATAACAGATGTATGGAGGTGAAACTTTAGGTAGAAATGAAAGTTTTTGTAATTGTATATATAACTGGACATTCCGTGGTTAATGATGGACAACATATGTCAATGACTATGCCTAATTAAGTACACTGTGGTCTTCATTCATCGCTATTATTTGAACTGCTATTGACAAAGTTCCGGAAGATATCGGTCTAATGCAGATTTTAGATTCGCTTAACATTTCAAAATCTGAGACGGAATGTAGTTGGAACTGACAGAATTGCTATATCAGATTATAGCATAGGCCTCAATTTAACTTCTTGCTTACTGAGTCATTAGGTGAACAATTTACAACAGGTGCATGGAGGTGACACTAAGTGAAAATGAAAGTTTTAGTTAGTTATTGTATCTATAACTGGACATTCCTTGGTTAATGATGGACATAACATGCCAATGAGTAAGCCTAATTAAGTACATACAGATGGTCGATTGTGATCTTCATCGATCGCTATTTTTTGGAACTATTACTATTGACACAGTTCCAGATGATATCTGTCTAATACAGATTTAAGATTTGCTTAACATTTCAAAATCAGAGATTTATTCTAGCAATTCTTTGCCAGGTTGTTGGTCTTACTCATGTGGAATATTCATTAATCTGGTGAATTTGCTGGAGAACATTTCAAAATTCCGTTTTTTCTATGAGCACTAAGTTTTGCCCACAAGTTGTTACTATACTTGGTATCTGCTATGTATCTCTTTGGCATTATAAATTTTCTCTCGATAGGACCGAATATTGATATAGTGTTCGCAGAAAAAATGCTAGTGTCTGTGTCATATTGTATGGCAGAAATATTGCTCAATTATTGTACGTGTATTGTGCAGGGCAGAAATATTGCTTGTCAGTATTGACATTATATTGCTAGTCCATATTGTATGTATGTATTGTATATTGTATTGCAAAAATAGTGTACCTGTATTGTGCACAGCAGAAATATCGCTATATTTCGTATTGTAATTTGTATGGCAGAAATATTGCTAAATTATTGTACTTGTGTTGTATGGCTATTCCGTATTGTATGGCAATATACTTGTGTTGTATTGCTATTCCGTATTGTATGGCAGTAATATTGCTAAATTATTGTACTTGTGTTGTATTGCTATTCCATATGGTATGGCAGAAATATTGCTAAATGGGTTTGCGTGTATCGTGCAAGGCAGAAATATTAATAGCCCATATTGTATGGCAGAAATGGGTGTTAAATTATTGTACGTGTATCGACACGACAAATATTGCGATTGGTATAGTGCACGGCAGAAATAGAGCTATTGCCCGTATAAGTATATATATAGCGCTTCAGAAATTTTGCCTTAAGTTTAAGTAAGTGTGCAGGCATGTTTGATCCTCGGCTGTTAGAATGTTCATTACATTGTCATTCCTGGGTCATTTTATTTGACATAATTCAGGCTGTACATTAAGGCAGAAAGATGCGGCCACAATTTATCCAAACTTGTTCCATTACTGAATTTGCATAAATTAATGTGATATTGAATCACCAATTTGTAAATGAAATATTGTCAGTATTTGAGTAATTAAAATCAAGTGTCTTACAGAACTTGTGTTTATTATTATTCTTATGATTCATAATTTTGGTCCTTAAATAACTGACATGTCCATGAAGACATTATTGTGCAAATATAGTTAATTTAATTAATTGCAATATGCCTTGACAGTACAACAGTAGCTTTCTGATGAAAAGTATGTTACAGTGCTCCGGTTACAAAATCAATCATTACAGCTGGTAAGTAAAAATAGAATGAAATATCGTTGATGTTTCAATCACTTATATGGATCGGCATCTTTTTAAATATATTTACACCGTGACTCACCCTCCAAGGACTTACAGTTGTAATTCATTTTCGGTCATCAAAAAAGAAAACAAGAAAATCAATAACCAATTTTCTTGTAAATAACATTTTTTGTTTAAATCGCAAGTTTTAAAATAAACTTTTACTTGTCTTCACGACACGAGTTTCAGCTTTAACTTATATATCATAATGATAATTAAAGTTTAATGAAAATAGATAGGCTTTAACCTAGTTTCCACGTTCTAGTCAAAGGAAAGGCAAACATATTTCTAATTCATATATCGCAAAAGTACATTCATTGCAGTACAAATATGTTTTCAACACGAAGCAATCCGATGTAAATAAAACACAATGCCTTCAAGACAGTGTTCTCTAAGTTCTTGATTTTCAGTAATCAGACCAATAAATCAAAATTAAGGAAATGTCTGTCTTTTATTTTTAATGACTCTCGAAATGCCATCTTGATAAGACAAATGGTCTTGTTATTCCATTTTAAAAGTTCATTTTTTTTTCATTCGATATATATTCTGTCTAAATCTTACTAAAGACAGCTAAGCTAAGATTTTAAATGAGGTTAGAAGTCAATAATTTGAAACGTCAAGGACAAGGAAAGAAGAAAACAACAGAACAATGACATGGCCGACAAAGTTCCCAACTGAAAGCATAAACAAATATTTATATTTAACCGTATTAAGACCTAAACAGAATTGCCGACGTAAGTCACACAAAATGAATGTAAGCATGCAATTAACAATATTGTAGCATGTGCTGTGTCGATTATGTATGCATTTACGTAAAATATTTAAATCTGAATTATAGCAAAATTTTAACAGAATGTTTTCAATCTATTGTACATTAAAATGACATTTTTTATGACACATGAACATATATGGCTCTTTAAAAACAAAACAGAATGTTCTTCTTTGGCTTTATTATTACTGGCCTTTACGTCAAAGTCGGAGTGTGCTTAAGTATGCTGAAAACAATTCGTTTCATTTGTGAATAACTTTAAACAGATACCTTTTTGCCGAGAAGATATCTGCTTCCGGAATAAAAGAGGATCTTCCGGTCTGTCCCTCATTTTTGCCGCTATACGGAGTTTTTACTGGTGAAAATCACAGCAAAAATTGAAGAAATCGTAGACCACAGCAACAGAAAATCAAAATTTGTTCGTACGTACGAACAAAATTCCAAATAAAATTTAAAAATAAAATTCTCTCGGTTAAGAAAAATCTGTATTACTTTTCATATTTACATTAAGTTTTAATAAAATTTACAAATTCTTGTTCATTTCTCACATTTTTAAATGCAATTTGGAATTTTGTTCGTACGTACGAACAAATCCTGGCTGTTCGTACGTATGAACAATAATCCATATCCAGTCTGATAAAAAATCAAAAGTTGAACTTATTGTGTTTTTCGTTGATATGATAATATGAGCCAAATGCCTATGAAAATAACAGAGTCGTCTTAGCTGTTGACAATAAATAAGAAATGAATCGCGATGCAGTAGTTTTTGTTAGGTTACAAAATATATGGGCGGCGCTTTTCAGGAATATGGAGCCCAGTGTAAATTACAAAACCGCGCACTTTATTTATAATAATTTTATTCTTACTTTTACGTTGTTTGAATTGATCCAGTGCTGCATACTTCGGGGTTACAATCATATCTGAAAAAATATAGGCGGAACTTGGAAAAGTAAACAAACGTTTTAAGAACTGTTTCTGGCGGGAAATCTCAAAGAAAATGTGAATATATCTGGCATGTTGTGATTCATTTTTTGTTCTATTATAAATTTTAACCCAAGTAAGAATTGAAATATGACTTCTTTAAGACAAGGTATCGGAACCTACATATGTCGTATAATTTTACAAAAGCATTCAGGCCTTTAAATCTCCATTATAAATACGACAAAAAAGTCTTTTTATGCTTTGTTATGATCTGAGACATTGTTTTGGTATCAGCTGAACATGGCTCTCAAATAAAATGTAATATTCAGACATGTCTGTAGATAAGCATTAGTGTTTGATCACTTGTTATGATACGAACGCATCGCGTGACGTACTATCGAATGTTTGAACATCTGTTTCATCTTAACAGTCAAAACAAATTGAGTAGACAAAATAGAGACACTCTCTTGGGCAAACCTTTCCTTAAAAGATCTGCGGAGAACTTAAACAACTGTTTAAACGTCAAGTTAGATAGCATCATTCTTGTTGAGATGTTTGAACAAGGTATAAATGTCTGTTTGATACCGCTAATTGGAATTGATCAAAAAACCATTAGAAAAATTGCAGAGGTGTGGCAATATCAGTATGTTCTGTGAGAAGTTCTCGGCATATACATCATAAAGTCGGTTAATGTACGGATATTTGTTTTATATATTTAAGGGGAAGTCATAATTCGTTTTAATACTTAGAAATGCAGATGTCAATGTCATTAAAATTCTGTAATCTGTTTTTAATGGTATGTATTACCATTATATGAAAACCAATCATTCTTCTATCGGTCAATATAGAAAAGTCTAATTGCATTCTAGTATGTATTAGTGTGAACAAATAACTGTGTAGATAGGGCTGCTCAAAGGCATTTTTTGTAGAAAGTGATAAAACGTTTTTAAATACTTTTTCAAACAAATACTAAATCTTTATCTTATTCTCTCGGTTAAGAAAAATCTGTATTACTTTTCATATTTACATTAAGTTTTAAGTGAGAAAAATATTATGATGCATATATTCCTATTTTATCTAATGTGAGATTATAACCGTTTGTTTCAGTGCAAAATCGAAAAATCTTCCACCGAGTGAACATCTTATGTAAACATTTCAAGATTTCATTTCCTTCATTTCATTTCCTTCATTCATGGATTGCATTGAAAGCAATTATTTATTCAACGTTCTTTAAAAAAAAAAAAAATAAATAAATAAATAAACATTGATTTGTGCATTTCGTTTTCATTTCTGTCTGCCACCATCCACCATTTCACTGCACGTTATTTATGCTTTCTACTAAAACGATCTGTGAAGTTGAAAGCTCTATGATATTTTATTATGTTTTTACATATTTTCTATTTTCGATTTTATTCATTTTTCTTTTCAATTATTTCAATTATTTCGTGCTATATTTGTATATAGTGGCATTGTATTACATCGTGTACTATTCTCTACTTAACTATTTAAAGAATGAAAATACAGTTTGTTCCAGTTAACGGCTATGTCCATATTTTGAAAAACAACAACAAACAAACAACACCAAATCATAAAAAGAAAGAGTTGTTATACACGATTAAACAGCAAATAAAACACGTCGTATCTTACACGACAATACGATTGTCAATTTACTGATATATGCATTGAATTCCAGAGAAGGACTGCATGAAGGGGCCACACTTTTGGACAGTTCAGCGCGTTTAAACACACCATTTTCAAAGAACTATTAACTAAAATGTCTTTCTTCTGATACATCTGCAATAATACACCAGTGCTGATGTTTTATCATGACGTTATATTGTGCGCTATGCTGATGTTTCCCATTACTGTGGGACCTGTGCAGAATGTAAATAAAATCTTGGAAATCTTGGAATCTTGAAATTTCACATAATTAGTTTTAGCTTGTTTACTTAAATTTCTTTACAAATGTCATTCATGTTTAAAGGGAGACAAACATTTTTAAAATAATTGTAGCATTCAGTCGTATGAGACAGAACGGTGACAGATATATTGGACTGGTAGTTTGTTTGTGAAGATGTTGTTTATTTACCAAATATTTCTGTGGAATAATACTTTAACCCTTAGCCTGCTGCAGGCGAATTTAACAGCCTTTGCAAACAGCTTGGAACCAGATCAGACGCCGATTAAATCGGCGTCTGATCAGGTTCCAAGCTGTTTGCTACTCTGACAATATTTCTTCCAATTTTGGAGCAAATTGAATGAACTTTACAATTTTAGCAGACGACATTTCCAGCAGACGACAATTTATCTAGCATGCTAAAGGTTAAGCAAACAGTGATATCATTTTACTTAGCTAAAAGTATAACTATGATCCTACTATTATATTATATGTTCTGTTAATGTTCAAGGTCAGATAAATGTTTGTTTTTGTTATGCCACATTGTAAAATATGACAACTTCTACTGAATGTCTTGGTGTATGGGGAGCGGGTTGGAGTAGGCCAGTTGCAATTGGTTTGCGTTTATTGTGATACTTTACAGTGCAGTTGTTGTTTTGTAATTGCTCATACAGCTATAAAATTACTTGACACGAAATTGTATTGTTATGATCAATCAATGACGTAAGTTTCGCATGTTTTACAAATGTTAAAAATAATGAATTAAGTCCATCAGAATAAATTGTATTTTGTTCAATAACAAAGTAAAGTACTTCTCAATTTCTGTGTCATCAATATGTAATCTATTTTGCATTTTACAGGACTATACAAAACCGTTTACGTTCCCGCTAGGTGTATATTATTGGATTTTGAATTTTGTCATTTTATTTTTATGTATGCGGGAAAATATAATAACTATGTTGAAACTGGTTGTTACGAAATTCTAGTCGCAAAATAGAAATTGAATATGGCGAAGTCATGAATCCTCTAAATATAGATGCTGGTTAAGCCCACAAAGTGATGAATTGTTATTCCAGTATAATAACAAAATATTTTTTCCAAATGTTATAGGATATAACTTGTGATTCCAGTTTTGTTATACATAGTAACTGTTATCCATGTATAATAATTAAGGTTTACATTTATACTGTGAAATCATTTAAATTCGCTGGCATGAAATTTCGCGCCAACATAAAAAAGGACTGTTTCGCGCGGGCTTTAATTCGCGCATTTTTAATTTATAAATGAAAAATTAATTGAAAAATAATAATAGCGCGGTCTTAAATTCGCGCATCGGTTCTAGCGCGAAATACGCGAAAATTCGTCCTACGTGAATAAAAATGATTTCACAGTACCTGCTGAAACTATTTCCTGATCGTTTAAACGGATAACAGCTTTGAGGTGCTTAACTTCTATTGGCCTTATGCCTTTGAAAACATAAAACGAAAAAAAACTAGACTTTCACTTTGAAAAGGTCTTACATGTACGGTGGTATGTTTAGGAGATATGTTATTTTTTTTAAGATTAAATTATCTCGTGCGCACGACATCTAATCTTGAGCGATCAACATCTTATTTCGTGCGCACGACATCTTATCTCGAGCGATCAACATATTATCTCGTGCGCACAACATTTTATCTTGAGCGATCAACATCTTATCTCGAGCAATCAACATATTATCTTGAGCGATCAACATCTTATCTCGAGCGATCAACATCTTATTTCGTGCGCACGACATCTTATCTTGAGCGATCAACATCTTATCTCGAGCGATCAACATCTTACCTTGAGCGATCAACATATTATCTCGATCGATCAACATATTATCTTGAGCGATCAACATATTATCTCGAGCGATCAACATATTATCTTGAGCGATCAACATCTTATCTCGAGCGATCAACATCTTATTTCGTGCGCACGACATCTTATCTTGAGTGATCAACATCTTATTTCGAGCGATCAACATCTTATCTTGAGCGATCAACATATTATCTCGATCGATCAACATATTATCTTGAGCGATCAACATATTATCTCGAGCGATCAACATCTTATCTCGAGCGATCAACATCTTATTTCGTGCGCACGACATCTTATCTTGAGCGATCAACATATTATCTCGAGCGATCAACATCTTATCTCGAGCGATCAACATATTATCTCGAGCGATCAGCATATTATCTCGAGCGATCAACATATTATCTTGAGCGATCAACATCTTATCTTGTGCGCACGACATCTTATTTATATATATTAAGGCCCTTTGTGTGTGCATTTAGGTCATCAGTAAATCATACGGACAAGTTGTTGATTAGGGTCCCGCCTATTTCGCTCTTATTAAAACTTCCGACAAGAACATGTACAAGTTTATCACATCAATCGGGAAAGCAATGCATATAATGGGTCATCCTATCTTCAAAATCAAATTAACATAACCAATGATGCATACTGCAAGTTAGAACAGTAACAAATTTCAGTTCGACTGATTAATTCGCGCAGAAAAGTTGCATGTATGAATTAAGGTAAAAAACAAGGAAAATCGTTTAATATATGGGGCGAAGTATGGAAGCCCTGGAGGGACAATTGATTTCCGTACTTCCCACTTCTGACTTCTAACTTTTGCACTTCTCACTTCCAATTTCTTGACTTCCTACTTCCTACTTCTAACTTCCGCACTTCTGACTTCTAACTTCCACACTTCTGACTTCCAACTTCCTGACTTTCGACTTCTGATTTCCAACGTTCACACTTCTTACTTACGACTTCTTGACTTCTTACTTCCTTCTTCTAGCTCCCGCACTTCTGACTTCTAACTTCCGCACTTCTAACTTCCAGACTTTCGACTTCTGATTTCCAACTTCCACACTTCTTACTTCCGATTTTTTGACTTCTTACTTCCCTCTTCTAACTTCCGCACTTCTGACTTCTAACTTTCGCACTTCTGACTTCTAACTTCCTGCCTTTCGACTTCTGATTTCCAACTTTCACACTTCTTACTTCCGACTTCTTGACTTCTTACTTTCACCTTCTAACTATCGCACTTCTGACTTCTAACTTCCACACTTCTGACTTCTAACTTCCTGACTTCCGACTTCAAACTTCCGCACTTCTGACTGCCAATTTTCCTTTTTTGGAAGTCGGAAGTCAGAAGCGTGGAAGTTGGAAGTCGGAAGTATGAAGTCAGGAAGTTGGAAGTCAGAAGTGTGGAAGTCAGAAGTCAAAAGTGCGGAAGTTAGAAGAAGGAAGTAAGAAGTCAAGAAGTCGGAAGTAAGAAGTGTGCAAGTTGGGAATCAGAAGTCGAAAGTCGGGAAGTTGGAAGTCAGAAGTGCAGAAGTTAAAAGTCAGAGGTGTGGAAGTTAGAAGTAGGAAGTAGAAAGTCAAGAAGTTGGAAGTGAGAAATGCAAAAGTTAGAAGTCAGAAGTGGAAAGAACGGAAATAAATTGTCCCTCCAGGACTTCCATAGCATGCGAAGCCTACAGACTATTTTTTTGTCAAGGACTTAAATTTATTTCTTTGCATCATCACTGATTTTTTGCTGCCTTTTTTTATCAGTTTCCGTATTTAAATGTCTAATCCTGCAAACATATGAAACGGTTATAAGTATAATCTAAACAAAAACAAAAACGGTGGCAGCCGTATGTTTTTACTAATGATCTGAATTCACACAAAGGTCCTTAATAGATATTGATAAGATGACCGAGAAAAGATGTTGATCGCTCGAGATAATATGTTGATCGCTCAAGATAATATGTTGATCGCTCGAAATAAGATGTTGATCGTTCGAGATGATATGTTGATCGCTCAAGATAATATGTTGATCGCTCGAGATAAGATGTTGATCGCTCAAGATAAGATGTCGTGCGCACGAGATAAGATGTTGATCGCTCAAGATAATATGTTGATCGCTTGAGATAAGATGTTGATCGCTCGAGATAATATGTTGATCGCTCAAGATACTATGTTGATCGCTCGAGATAAGATGTTGATCCCTCAAGATAATATGTCGTGCGCACGAAATAAGATGTTGATCGCTCAAGATAATATGTCGTGCGCACGAGATAAGATGTTGATCGCTCGAGTTAAAATGTTGATCGCTCAAGATAATATGTTGATCGCTCAAGATAATATGTTGATCGCTCGAGATAAGATGTTGATCGCTCGAGATAAGATGTTGATCGCTCGAGATAAGATGTCGTGCGCACGAGATAAGATGTTGTTCGCTCAAGATAATATGTTGATCGCTCGAGATAAGATGTTGATCGCTCAAGATAATATGTTGATCGCTCGAGATAAGATGTTGATCGCTCAAGATAAGATGTCGTGCGCACGAGATAAGATGTTGATCGCTCAAGATATTATGTTGATCGCTCAAGATAAGATGTTGATCGCTCGAAATAAGATGTTGATCGCTCAAGATAAGATGTCGTGCGCACGAGATAAGATGTTGATCGCTCAAAATAATTTAATCCAAAAAAAAACTAATTGCATGTCCTAAACATACCACCCTATACATGATATAACTGGTCACTAAATAATATTTAATCATTTACACACATTTTTGAAATTTAATTGTGTGTTCTTTATATATTATACCTCTTACGTCTTATCACTAAGTGATATCTTCTTTGTAGTGTTATGCCCTTTATGACATAATAACTGCTGGTAAAGCATTTGTATGGAAGCTGTATTTCATGTAACGTCTAAAGAGGGCAAAGTTCTACGAGTCTTAATTACATGTACGTTAAAGCAAACATATTCGGACAGTTTAGCGTGGCCATCTGCCGACAGCTTTAGTTTTTGTTTTGCATTTCCGTAGACTCGTTGCTAAAAGATCTATCCTAAGGCATTGATATAGAATCTCCATTACAACTGTCAACAGAATGAGACTCTTCCAAGAAAATTCGAATGTATCAAATGTTAAAAAATTGCAGTGCCAGAAAATTTTCAATATGAATAATGAAATATCGAAACTACATTGTATTGAGTAATAAATTGCGGTGATAAATATACTCAATGACGGATATAAAGTTCAAGGATAATGCCATTATTTTTATTTAGAGTATTTTATGTTGATTGAATAAAGCAATTATCTCTATGTAGAATTTCGTCCGTGTAATATGAGCTACAACAACCACTTATTTTCATATCACATACTTGAGACAGTTTGTTAATTGCGTATTCAGATATAGAAAATTAAAGTTTTATTGTAAACTTCTCAAATTTATGGTGAATCACACCAGGGATCCCTTCGAGTGGACGTCTAAGTAGAACCACCAATCTACCTTCAATCTTTACCATGCTAAATTTCTAAAATGGACTGGTCAATCATGCAATTTTGGCAGCATCACTTATGATTTAAAGGGGTGTTCACTGGAAATTTACTGACTGAATAGCGAACAGTGCAGACTATGATCAGCCTGCGTGCTGGCTGATCTTGATCTGCACTGGTCGCAAAGGCAAAATCACGTGCCGACAGCAGGCTAAGGGTTAAGGGACCTTGTTAATTTTGCTGTTGAAGGGCAATGCATCGTTGTGTTCCTTTTTATTTGCTCTATCCTCGTTAGCCGTATGTGTTACTTTTATGTTTTCGTACATACATTGTACGGATTCAGAGCGGAAAGACTGCGTTTTCTGAACATTTCTTTTTCCTGACTGTTGAAACTTTGTCTTTGCAATTTACTGACATAAACTAATTAAGATACTCATACTAATGATCAAACTTCAGTTAGGTCCCTGTTACTCGATGACATATAGGTTCCGTAAACGGCGCATTAGTGCAATTATATTTGACTCTGCTTCAGTCACAATGTAAAGCAGTATCTAGATTTAATTGCAAAGAATAATTATGTGAGTGCGGCAACAAAGACGACACAAACACATAATCATATCAATATTTTCGGACATTCATAAAATTCATATCCCTGCAATAGATCTTGTTTCATTGAAGTATTTTATACAGCCTTTAGGATCTTCATGCCAACATTGAGCAAATATGAAAAATATCGTATCATATCCTATCTGTACTATTATTTACCAGATTTTATAGCGCTCTTTTCACCTATAAAATAAACGTTCAAAAGCGCTGTACAAACTACATATCACAGAATGATATGGACACACAATACAACACAAAATATATCAACATTAAAAGGTAGTTAGCCTGAATCAGGTTTGACTCTACATATCAAATGTACTAGATATTTCAAAGAAAAATAAACAACAGCAAAATAAACCCATTGCAAAGTCATGCAACAGCTTGTTTTCCACTGCAAAGTTAGTATCAATAGACCTTGAAGAAAAAGTGTGTTTTTAATGATCTTTTGGAAGCATCCAAACTTTTAGCGTCTCTAATGGTAGCCGGAAGGGTATTCCATAACTTCGGTGCAGCTGATGAAAAACTACGATCACCATACCTCACAGATTTGCTTTTTGGAACAACTAGTTGTTTTGAGTTGTTCTTGGATCTCAAATTTCTTGCTGGCTGATAGAGTTCTAGCAAGTCTTTAACATAGATCGGTGACTGGTCATGCAATGCTCTGTATGTGTGAACTAGAATCTTAAAGTCCACTCTGTGAGTAACTGGTATCCAATGCAGTTCTTTTAAGACCGGTGTAATGTGATTATAACGCGATATTCTCGTTATGATTCGAGCTGCAGTGTTCTGAAGATTTTGAAGTCTATTCAGTAAGGCCTTCGGAACACCATACAAAGAGCATTGCAATAATCAAGGCGTGAAGTGACGGGTGAATTTACTAGCTATTTTGTAGCATCTGTATTTAGATATTTCCTGATGTGGCCTATTTGACCTAGCTATCCGTATCCTGATCTACAAACTGAGTTAATATGTTTTCCATGCTCATTTTTGTGTCTTGAAAAGCACCAATATTCCTTACACATTTAGACGGTTTAATGTTCTCTTCTCTATTTGAATTGATATAAATGTGAGGCAAATTAAATGATAATTATGAAATAGTAACGGAAAATGACAACTTTGCCTAGTGTAAATCTCGCTGTTTGAGGACTGTTCTTACCACGGATTAAATTATATGTATAAGGATGAAATGATCTATGTTAAATACGTTAAACTTCTCTATTACTTTTAAAAAAATAAATTATAAAAATAGGTTGAATGAAGAGAGTAAATTGCTTTGGGTATTGATCTTTAATCACATTATGACTACTTTTCATAACTTTCATAACTTTCTTGTACAATTCTATTCTGTAATGTATAACGAATTTTCGAACATTTTATGTGCTGTGTATTATTAGAGGTGTTTATATAAACGTGATAACAGCTTTACTTAGTCCCCAGTCTCCCAGTTTTGTAAACAATCACGCCTCTTTTATCATTGTCAGTTTACATTGATCTATAAATATGTGACAAAACAGAAATGGGAAGAAGAATTAAATATCTTTTTCCTCTCAAATTGATTAGCGTTTTTCAATGCAGGACCTCGAATATGTGTCAGTTTCAGTGACTTTAACAGTTTGAAGTTAGCAATGAAAAGTCATGATAGATCACATTAATGGGATTTCAAAGGTACCAAGTTGCGTTAAACTTTACAAATTCATTTTATCGTTATACATATAATTTAAGCCGTGGTAAGAACAGTCCTCAAACAGCGAGATTCACACTATGCAATGTTGTCATTTTCCGTTACTATTTCATAATTATCATGTATTTTGCCACACATCTATATCAATTCGATTTCTTGTCAGGAAACCGCCGTAAAGTGCGGACGCTAGTTGGGAAATGTATTGCCATGTTATTCTGCGACACTCTGGTACAAGATAGGAATGTGCAGTAATTTTTTATTGTCATCTGCTGAACTTAATCAGTCTGTAACTGTAGGATATTGAATATGTGTCATGATCATTAACTACGAGGCTGGATGTGCGGCTGTAAACAATGTAACATTGTAAAGACTGATAAAATTAATAATGTACAATGGTGGTAAAAAATAATGTACTTAGGTTTTACTTGCTATGACAGCATAGGCTCGTTTTAGGTTAGTACACATGTATATGGCAATCACAGATCTATATTTCTATTTTAAAAACAGAAGTCTAAAACACCAGGAGCATTTAAATAGACACATCTGTACAAGCTGATAAGAAAACAGATTAAACCGTCCTCTTACGCAGGTATCAATAAATAACTTCTTATTTTACTTAGTAACACCAATCAAATTATCTGCACGTGTTATCATAGCATACAAGTGAACTGCGTCTTACATGTCTATACTTAATAATGTCAATAAAAGTATCAAGTTTACAGTCAATTGTACTGCGTCTTACATGTCTATACTTAATAATGTCAATAAAAGTATCAAGTTTACAGTAAAGTGTACTGCGTCTTACATGTCTATACTTAAAAATGCCAATAAAAGTATCAACAAGTTTACAGTAGCGCAATGAATATGTACTATACTTGATGGATAAATCAGTCATCTTGAATACTTTTGTCACTTACGAGTAGTCTGTCTGATGTTGTGTTTTATTACAGAAGCGAAAACATAGGTTTAGGAAATAATATATAGAAAAAAATCGTGTTTTAACGTTATTAATACACGAAAAAGGGGTTTGAGCTGTTGTCTAGTGGATAAGGTGTAGGCCGTTCAGTCCAGGGTTCGAGCCCCACTGGGCTCACGATCATGACTTCTCATATGACACCAGTACTGGCTTTTCCTGGAAGCGGACTCGATAGTGGTTCCAATAGGCTTAAAGCTTTCATCACAATCGAGCTAAAACAAATAAGTATAAACTAAACTAAAAAGAGGTTAAACGTCCGTGGAATAATTTCACGAGGGCGTAGCCCTAGTATATTCATTTAAGTAAAAAACGATTTCGCTATACATTATTTCGATTCGATTAAAATATAGTAACGTTCTTCCTTAACGTGACGTCATTTTGGCATAGCGTGTTTCAACAGAAACAAACATATTAGAATTAAACATGAAGTACAAATACCTCTTCCAGTGTGAACGTATATTTCAAACACGTTGGCCGTATATTTAACAACAAGTCGTTACTGTTACAGGGTAAAGAGTAAAGGGTTTAATAATCCAATGCAGTTCTTTTAAGACCGGTGTAATAATAAGTGCTCTAGCTAGCTATTTACAGCAGGGCGCATCGCCCGTTGCGAAATTCGTTTCGCCCTGTTGCCTCGCCAGGCACTCTGCCCGTTTTTACAACCATTCATTTCTTTTTTAAGCCAAACTTCCCTTTTTTGCCTCAGTGATTATAATACACTGCTTTATTGCCCCCTTTTTATCGAGTGATACACGCCGGGGGGCATTGAAATAATTAACAAACAATTAAACAATTACCTGCTGTAATCGTGCCCGAGGCAGACCATGATATTTAAGACTGCTCCACTAGCAATTAAACTAGCATTTAAATCACTGAACCTTAGTGTTAAAACAGTTTGCAAACCAGTCTGAAATCATTATCATTTCGCGCCACCTGTCAAAGTGTACTTTCGTTTTCGGTAATATAGTCGTAAATTATACCCCTTTATACATATCTGAAACTTAAGTCCAGACAACAGACATTTAAATCTAATTAATAAAAATTGATCACAATGAAATTTAATTAGGAAAATATTTTGATTTTATCTTTTTACAAGTTTTTGAAATCGAAAGTAGGTTGTCGTCTGTTTTGTGAAATTGCCGATTTTTCATGAATATTTCTTTGAAATTAGTTTACTAAGATGTAATGACTGGGTACACTTTAATGTCAGATACTGTAAAATGCTGTTAAACAGTCTCTGCATCATAATAATTTTTCAAAAATATTGTTTAAACTGGACATTCGACGACTTTTAGAAAAAAGTGTAACCATATCCGGATATAAAATTTTGGATACCCGGAATATGTCTATTACAAGTGCTAAACTTGCTTTTAGACTGTTGTAAGTTAAAAACTTTGCCTGATTTCATTTATTTAAGTGGAAGTTTAAACTTTATTTTCTGTATATAATATGTTGCAGTATAAATTTATAAATATCAAGTAGCCTACATGGAGAGGATGTGTACTGAAATTGTAACAAAATAGGCCTAAACACATAGATATTGTTATTCAGTATGCAATTACAAAGAAATGCTACAAGTTGAAAATCAATGCCAAGTAAAATACAAACAGCAGAATTTTTAGTTAATAAATAGGTACATTAGAGATGACAGACATAGCCTATTAAAAGACCATACCTAAAGTGTGCCAAGAAAAACATGTCTAAATTATGCCAAATTCCATGCCTAAAGTATGTTAAAATGAACTGTATGCATGGACCAGTTAAATTTTTCCCCGAGGGAGCACGGTCCCAGACCGACCACCACCCCAGAAGTGCCCTTTTCAGTGCCAGCACCCTGCCCTTTTTTAATCCTAGCTGGAGCACATAAACCGTTTATGTTACAAGTATAGCTCTTTGGCCTGTAACATGGCACAGCAAAGACGTACCCAGAATAATGTAAAACGTATTTTTGGATCAAAATAAGAAGAAAAACAGTGTCGTTTATCAGAAATAAAGTGAATTAATATACGCCGAAATTTATTTGTAAACACGTCTGTATATACAAAGCAAGTTGTAATATAAGACCATACTGTTTTATATCTAAACTATCATTAAAACTGTTTCCGAATCGGCAACTTGTGATGTAACTAAAGTTTTTTGTGTGAAAACGGTATTATTTACTGTTCGTGCATTCTTTATTTGTGTAAATTAATTATGTTTGCATAATATAGGTTTCATAGATATGGTATAATGTGACCACGAGACGTTTTTGCCTTCAAATCAATCAAATTAACCGGCATTGCGGTTCGTTCACTGACAGGAGCGTGCATATTGCTTCCTATTTCGAACTGAAATATCTTCAGGGAACCGGTAAATGGATGTAAAATAGTATTCCGATCAATGTATTAATATTTTCAGGACGTCGTTACATCTCATAATGTTGAAGGCGTTCAATTACCTAATACTTAACAAATAATGTAAACATATATCCAATTGAAACATAAAATTGTAAAAGTGAAGACATTATCATGATTATGGAATGTTTGCCATACATTTTCAACCTGGGGATTAGTTGAGATATCGCACATTTTGTTACCTCTGATGGATGTACCGAGTCTGCTATTACTTGCTTTTATAAGATCTTCTTTTAGAATTTATTACTGTAACGGTAGAACAATAAACATGTTCTACACCCCCTTACTCATTACAATACTCATAAAATACTAACAATTCTTGTAAAGTGACACATCATTTTAGTATGTAGTTATTGCATATTACTATAGAATGTAATGCGCATCGGTTTTCTATTTTTAATAATCATTATGAATCGAGAAAACTCCTTAAATGATCTCCGAATTGCTTGAAACATAAGGTTTGACAGAATTATTCTCATTGAGATGTTTGAGCAAGGAATAAGTGTCAGAGTGATATGCAGCTAACTCCAATGGGTTGAAAAGACAATTGGAAACAATGCAGTGGTGCGAAGATATCTATTATTTTTGGACACGTTTCCAGATTCATGGAATTTAAATCATTAAATCATAAAGTGTCTCAATGGCTGAGCGGTTTTTTGTCATAGAATCACTTCATCTTTATCGCTATGTGTTTGGTCCCTGCTTGGATCATCATGTGAGGATGACGTCTAGCCGGTCGTTCGACCAAGGTGCCCGCTTGGGCCTTAGATATTGCTGGTGGAACACGTTTGGTGTTCCTCTACCACCAGTAATTATGGTAAATTGCGTTATGACCTGAACTGTGTCGAGGTCGATTTTTACCCAACAAAATAAAGACAAAACCTAAAAATGATAAACAATCGATAAGTTGAATCATGTTTTATTTACTATAAAATTTACCAACACAAAATGCAGGAATATATTACAAACAAGATGGAGGAGAAAGCTTCTAGCTTATGTAAAACTTTCTCCTGTTAGTTAGTAAATACTAATTAAACAATATCACTTATTAGCAGAACCATTCTTTAAATATATTTAAATACGAAGAAGACATGATACCCTTGCGGAATAGGTTTACGAGAAACTAGCCCGAGAAAATTATTCTACTCGGCGTAACACTTCTTATCCACCAATACTGCTACTTCATAGTCCTTTTCTAGTACTTCCTGTCTTTGTCTTTATTGGTGCTACATCACATACACACTTATTTAGCGCTTTCCTGTGGTTTTGAAAAAATAATACGTTTACAATCATACAACAAATTTTACTTTTAAATGATGCTATTTTCTTATCTTAGTATGGCATCTAGACTCAATTGTGCATTATTCTATTTATAACCCTTTTCTTTCTTAATACAATTAAGTAGCCTATCGATAAGTAAAATAAACCACACGACGTCCAGGTAACAGATTGCATGTTTAAATTCCAGGAGAGGCATATGTTATTCGTTATGTTTAACAGAATATACTATGTCTCCGAAATTCGTTGCATACTTGAGAGATTTCAGTTAACCATGATCCTAAGAGACCTTACACAAGTATGGAATGATAAATGTATCCGCTTTTCAATCTACCGCCTAATTTTGTTATATGAACAGTATATAATTTAGAAAGTCTAGACAAGTTAGTGTATAATGAAGATTAAAAATGAAACGGTTCGCATGGAATGTCACAAATCAATACGAATTACGTAAATAATGGTCTGTAATTGAACATTCAAAACCACATGCAAGAAATAATATTAACATTCACCCTATCTTTTGTAAGAGAAACAGAGGCGTTAATACTCGTATAAACAAAATTGGTGTAATAATATCAAGAATGGTCCTTTCCGCGAGATTGCACGCGCAATTTGACGTTCACAAGTAAATGAACAAAATTGCGCCGTTTGAAATGTTCTTTTAAGTTTCAAAAAGAACATTAAATTATAGCTTAAACTAACGGAAAAGCCAAAAGTCAAAGCTGAATCAACTCGACTTACAATTTTTACTGTATTTAACGATGTTTTAGATAAAAAGAAACAAGAAATGTATTATTTTCTGAAGGGAATTAACATCTGAACTGAATGTGGGAGGGTCTTTTTGGTTGTTCTATATAGAAATAATACTCACGGAACTTTCAAAGCAAACCATTTATTTTCTGGCAAGTGTCCATAAAAATGTAAATGTAAGAATTGAATTATATCTTTAGGCATGTAAACGGGTATGAACCACATTGGAATTTCTTGCAACTTATTCAAGAATGGCTAGCGCGATTCATGGATTTGCAAAATGTCCAAATTAGGTTTATATACTCGTATAAACGCACAAAACAGCATTTGATTCTGAAATGACAATTCTTGTTACAGAAGTATGAATAATAAATTAACGATTCAAACCAAAATATGTTAAATTTTCAGTAAAATCAAACTTATTTTATTTTATACTGGTGCTATATATTAAATGTAGAAATATCAGATGAATTTACGTTGTAATAAGTTTTTCATTTCCAAAATGATTATTATCATGATCTAGAAAATAAGGATACTAATATCTAGAAATATGTATCATTTTTGTCAATAAGCAGCAGGTGGCTTAAGCTTTTCGTAGCTCATAAAGTTGATTTTGAAAAATGGCAGTTTTAGAAAATTGTCTTATTTTTGCTTTATGATCAAAATGCAATCAAAACTATCATTTCACAAAGCAGTTCTATTCATCAATTGTATTATAATACAATTATCATATTAAAAGAATGTTTTAATGTGAAATCAGATACATTTGTAGGTCATTGCATGTCAATCAATACATTATCATTAAGTATATGCTGAAGTTCATCGTCATACAGATCTTTCAATCTATCTTTGTAATAAATTTGTACATGTAGATTTCCGCTTTAACCAGGGTGAGGTATATTTAGGCATTTCTTGACAAATACAACTCGGTAAAACTTGGTCTGTCATGCGATATGGTTGCGTTTAAAATAAAATTTCATAAATATTCAACTGAAATTTGAATGAAAAATATGTACTCCAATACATTTTAAAAGTAACGCATTTATAATATTACCGATTAACACATTTAGCATCCGGGGGTAGTAAAAAAACGAGAATTTTTGACTTTACCTGTACTCTGAAATAGGCTTTTACAGTTAATTAATTACCATTTTATGCCAGCGTATCTTTTCCTTGGAAAAAATTAGTTGCAAATTAATTGGACTACTAACTTGCGCGTACGATAAGATCTTTGCATTTGAATTCGATGAGAATTGTACATATGAGCCGTTCCACGAGAAAACCTGTATTAGTGATATGATATAATTATTGCACAATAAGTAGTTTAAAGTACTGAAAAATCATTGTTCATGCAGAGACTAGAAACAAGCATATTGTATTACAGTTATCTAAGGCAGTCAATTTCTACCATGCATCATGTAAATATAGAGGTGTGAAGATAAAAGGCCAGTCCAAAGATATACGGTTAAACTATTTTTTCAGTAAAAACATTTTAAACTGTTCCTTAATATTCAAGTTTATGATGGTTAGTAAGTTATACACATAATGTATTGCTTTAATGACTTGAAAAAAACACGTCATACACAGCGACGTCATACTGCGTTCATTTCGTCTCAAAATGCCTTCGGAGGCTAACTTCAAATCATTGGAACTCTTGAAATAGTGCAGATAATTATTTTAAATTTTCAGATTTGAGAGATAAAAGAATGATTTTCATTAACATTTTATTGTCTCAAATTTGATTTTTTTTTCTTGGTCACTAATACAGGTTTTCTCATGGAACGACCCATATATTTGATTTGATCGCCTCAGCAATTCCCTTTTTACTCAGTCTGTAGGATGTGGACTGTAATGGCTAAAATGTTTGCAACCTGCAAATTAATTGCATTTGTAAATTGTTTTACACATTTGATTGCAGTAACTTGCTGAAGAAAAAAAAAACTACATACTTCATCTAATAATCTTATAAAAACTTGACAACAGCCTTTTTATGAAACAAATATGCACTGTATTGTACCTATGCTTAATCAAGAAGATATTCAAATCGCAAGACATATGATCAACATGTTATCCTTCAAACTTTTGAAGCAGAGAAGCGATAAGTCATGCCGTATATGTGTAAGGATGACATATTTTCCCAGTGTTTCTGAAACCAATGCAATTAAAATGTGTAAACATATTACAGATTTTCAACCATTTTAACGCACCAATTAATCATTTCCCGGCGCAATATAGAACATACATAAAAATTGCAATATTGCTCTACAATATGATCGTCTTTACGCGCGGACTTCTCCACATAATTTTACAGTATTCTTAGGAAATCAATGCTGTCCATTAGCCAGTAGAGACAAATCAACATTTTCATAATCTTTTTACAGCTCTTTACCTCGTAATTTCTCACCATAATTGCATTTAGAACTACATTTATCAGATATTATTCTCACGTAGAGACACTTCACTTCCATTTGTTTCTAGATTATTCTTTAAATGTTCTGTACAGTGTTAAGTAAGATAACTCTTCGCCATTGCGTCAATGTCAATTAAGAAATATATTTAAGGCTAAAGCGCATGTTGTCATCATATTGTACACATTGGTGTGAATTAATAAAACTTTAATTCCTTCATGGTCGTATGATTAATTATGATGAATCGAAACTTAGCTCATGCAGGATCTAATATCTCCATTTACTCTTACCCTGCTAAATTTCTAAAATGAACTTGTCCATCTTTCAATTTGGACAGTAACATTAGCTGTTAAAGGGGTGCTTAACTAAATGATACTGACTGAATGGCGACCAGTGCAGAATTTAGATGTGCAGGTTGAACAAGATCTACACTGGTCGCAAAGGCGGAATAAATGATGTCCAACATGATAAGGGTTAACCTTCCAATAACAAAAAATGAAAACGTTCTCAAAAAGCTACAACATCGTTTAGGTTGAGTTTATTCATGTTTGGTAAAATGCGCGCAACTCACTGGCCTACAGCCAGGCTTAAACGAGTCTCGATTGATTATAAAATAATACTGAATGGACTCTTTTTAATGATCTGAATAGTTAGGTCCATGATTCTGAGAGAAAAAGTTCAAACATTACCAAATCATAGAAAGAAATGATTGTTTTGCATGCAAATTAAACAGCATATAAAACATTCATATTATTCTACGCGAAACCCTTGTCAATTTAATATATATATATAGCATTCCGGAAAGGGACTGCATGAATGGATCACACTTCCGGACCGTTCAACGCCTTTAAAAACCCTTCAGTTTTAAAAAGCTGTAACATGTCTACATTTTTGTGCATCTGCAACAATGTCCCAGTCCTTAAACATATTAACTAGGTTAAACATCGTTTTTGACAATCGTTTACTTTTTGCATGGAGGTAGTAATGGCCCACTCAAATGTAGACCATATCAATATATAGTGCATTTCCCGCCTAGGCCATTTTCATGCCAGGTATAAGCTTTTTTGATGATTCATTGTAATGCGGAATGTACGCGGATGATTTTAAGCCACGTTATATGCTTCAAAAGTTGAGTCGAAGCATTTTGGTAAAATGAAAGGTAAAGAAGGTATTTCCTGATGTCTACCTACGCAACATTAGCGTTTTCATCACGTTGTTTCACCGCATTATGGTCAACTCCATATTTTTTTTGTATTTTTGATTGCTTAAAGACAGACATTCAGGACAAGGGTAGTCTCGCAGGAAGAAAAAGGCTAGAAATGCTGATAAAAATTTGTTATAAATTTTTAAATAGGAAATGGCTTTTTGTAAAGGGGTACAACTCTATTAGAATATTTTAAGTATTCAGTTCCACGGAATAGAAGGTAAAACTGTATTGGACAGATAGATAGTTTATAAAGATGTTGTTCGTTTACTGAAATTGTCTGTGGTTTAGTGATACTGCAACACCTTAATTTAATCAAGTATGCGGCAAAGCTTTAAAGGAAACAAAAAAGAGAAAACAAATATATGGGAACATTAAACTCAAATTTTAATGACTCTGTACTTTTAATTAATAGACGTGTATTGTAAAATACTATTGTGACATTACATTCATTAAAAGAGAAAAAAAGTAAACTAGTCCAAATGATTAGTTTTTTTTATGATTTCAAAGAGAAATTTACACAAAATATTTTTAAGTGTGCCAATTAAATCACACTGTTCGTCTAAAAATATACCTTTTTACTTTGATTATTTCTATAATTACCCGAAGTAGTTAGTAGCTGCTTTTCATTTCAATTAACATGCTAAACTAAGTTTTTTTTCTTTTCTGCAAAGGTTATAAAATTAGCGTTCTAATTTCAAATAATAGTTAATTGTCCAGAATTGTATTTTACTTTTATTGATCTTACCCAGCTGAGCCGGTGTTTTAAGAAAATAAGTCTCCACCAGGATTTGAACAGCTACCCGACCGTTAGCCTTCAATTTTTGTTCATTCACAAAGGTGCCTTATCCAAAGCCTTAGGAAACTTGGTCAAGGCAATGTGTTATAAATGTGAAAAAGAAATAATTGATTTAGTGCAATACACTTTTCCTACTTACCTTCTAAGCTTAGTTAAAATACGCTTGCGATACCTGCTATAATAACCGGCGAGTTGATGAGCATAGAAAATATTGAAAAAGGGAAGTCTTAAATAATACTGATATCAGTGTAACTGCACCCAAGTTGAAAACCCTGAAAAGGCGGAATAACTAAAAATAACTGATGCTAGAGTTACAGTAATTGCATCTTGCACTCCATCAATAATTAGGCCTATATTCCAAGTCATGTTTGATTTCCTATATATATAATGATTTTTTCTTTAAATTAAATTTCATTTAAGCGTCAAACATGTATTCACATATATAATTTTTAACGCATTCAAACAGCAAAACAAATATTAAATTAAATCGACAAATGTATTGTATCAAAGTATAAAATGTTTTAGTATTAACGCCTTACTTTAAATGTTAAATCTCCTGGCAAGTGCTCAAAGTGAATCAACTAATGAACATTAATGGGGTTCTTTGCAGCCATTGCGATAGCAGGTAATGATACATGTAAGAAATTATTCGGAATTTAAGACTGATTTAAGTCAATAAAGAGCATTATTACTTCTGGGACTTCAAATATAACTATGTACTTTTCTTTATAAAACATCGACATAGCGTCGCGTGAGTGGAACGATGCTCTATCTACCATTTTTTAACGTTGAGAATTTCGCTTTCAAAGTTTAAGTTTCTTCTAATTTCTTTATTTCTAGGCGAAAACGATAACAATTATATCTACTTATACCTTGCATTTAATATATTCTAACTATAAATGCTTTTTAATGCATTTCATTTTAACTGTTCTACAGTTTTGAAAAAGTAAAAACAAATATTGAAGGTGTGTTGCTCTATCGGAAAATAGATCGGTGTGAAAGTACAAAATTGGACATAGGGCATTCATTCATTCATTCCGTAAGCTTTTATGTGGCTGACATCTTTTACATGGCTAAAAGAAGATCTATACAGAACTAAAGACTATCCACATTAGTACCCATATGTAGGAACGTCCGTCATTCATATTTTTAAAAGTATTTGACCAAGAGTCACCAAACCTCACAGGATTGTTTTCAGCACGGAAAGCAGTGCGCCAATGGTTTTAATTCGGATTGCACATAGTCAGACCAGAGTTATCGCCTTTGACTTAGTCTAAAATAGGCATGAAAAGGGCTCAAGATTTTGTCCTATGTATCTCAAAAAGTATTTGCCCCGGTATTATGAAACATTACAAGAATATTATTTAGTATGCGAAGTGTTGCATCCGGGGTTTTATTAGGGATATCACTTAGTCAGATTAGAGTTATGACCTTACCTTAGTAAAAATATGCATTACAAGGCATAACAATTGTGTCGCTCATATCTAAAAAAAGTATATTACATAGGATCATGAAACATAATAGGAATATTATTCAGCATGTGAAGTTGTGCACATGGATTTTGTTCTGAATTTTTATAAGTCAGACCAGACTTATGGCCCTTGATTGTCAAAAATATGCATAAATGGGATAAAAGTTTGTGTTACTTGTATCTCAAAAGGTATTAGACTTAGAGTCATAAAACATTACGAGATTGTTATATAGTATGTGAACTTGTGTACCTGGTGTTCTGTTTGGAATTCCACTCAGCCAGATTTGAGTTATGGTCCTTGACGTAGTGAAAAATACACATAAAGTCCTTGTGTTGCATATATCTTAAACAAATTTCTCCTACAGTCAAGAAATCATGTAGGAATATTATCTAGCATGGGAATTTATGCAACTGAGTTTTTTCTCTTTGTTTGTTCAGAGTTATGACCCTTGACATAGTCAAACAATAAAAGTTCGGATGTATGTATGTCAAAATGCACTTGACCTAAAGTCAGGGATTCTTTTGGGGATTTTCCGGCTAGGGCAGAATTTTGGCCTTTACTAAGTGAAAAATACACATAAATTTCTTAAGTTTGTGTTGCAAACATCTTAAAAAATATTAAACCTTGAGTCATTAAAAAACAGTGTACTCGTGATCTTTTATTGTTTCAGATACATGGACAAACAAGTCGTGATTTGGTTTATCAGAAAATAGTGTTTTGCTAAAATGTGGTAGAAGATACATCTATCTTATTACCCTTAATAAATTTTAAGATTTCACAAAATTTTAATACTAAACTAGAAGATGTACAGTACAATTACAAAAACACGATTCTAATTATCTTCAAGTTTTGGATGTAATGACAGTCATAGAGAATTTTCCTGACTGTTTATTCATCACACAAAGTCTACATTTGGTTGTTACTGTCAAAGAAAAACAAAAATACCAAAATTGAATGACACCTCATAAGTTATTGAAAGAGATTTCCGTGTGAAAAGCCGAATACAACTGCCAAGGTAATTTCTCAAAATATACATTAAATATTGCATCAATATAGTAAAATGTTCTCTAAATCTCATCTGATACTTAAGTTCATATATTAGTTAAATGAGGTAACTTAAGAAAGCACTCCTATATGTATATATCATTTTGCTGAGTATAATTTTGTTTGCCAAGTTTCTGAAATAAATCGTTGACAAAATTGTGTCTTTTGGTCTGTTAGATAGAATTTGTATCAAGCAATAAATCTCAATTACTACATGTAAATTTCTATGATCTCGTTAAGTCTTGGGAACAAGGCAATATATTGGCAATAGATAAAGGCAATGAACGTTGGCTCCGAATGTGAGAGATAAGATCTAGCCAAAATTGCATTGTCTATTGTGATGAAAGTCATTTTATTGCGCGAATGAATGTAATATTTGGTACTGCAATTTACATATTTAACCGCATGTAGATAATAAACCAGAATATGAGACGTTCTTTTTCGTTGTTGTTGTTTAGAAGAAATGTGCATACGTTTAGTATATGAATTGATTTACTGAAAAGAATATTGATTTTGAAAAAAAAACATGTGGTGTATTTTCTCGACTTGATACTATTTACATATTAAAAATAGTAAGATTTAAGTTTTACATTTTTGACTGTTCAATCAATATAGAATATTAGCAATTAAAAGTTCACTATCCGAAATCTATATGCACTGAATGAAAAACAATCACATAAAATACTTTTGCGCGTTTTCGGGGCACAAATAGCAAAATGAATTTTCATAATCTAGCATAGTTAAGACCTGTTCAATGCCACTTTAATTCTCGCCTCACCAACATGCGACAACGCGATAGTTCTCGCATTGTCGCCTTTTCCCTAAACATTTACATGCGAGATTTACCAATCCTCGAGAGGTTTTTATGGAGATAATTATCGTCTTAATTTTCGCATTTTTTATCTAATTCGCTCATCGGGAAAATAAAATTCCGCTTAAGAATGATACATAGTTGCGGTAAAACCTCGCATTGTCACATTGTCGCCCAGTGTTAGGGGTTATTTCTTACTATAGCACCGTGGATGAACATTTCTGTTACACCGATAAAAAGGGGAGGGACTGCCATTAGAAATAAGTATCGGTGTATTGATACATAATACCAAGGAAAAGTTATATCGACCAGTTGTCCAGAAATATTATCCCAAACGAGAGTACGACAGAGCAAGAATGCGAGGTTTTACTAATTCTCGCAACTATGTATCATTCTTTAAGCGGAATTTCAATATCCCGATGCGAGAATTAAGAGATATGCGAAAATAAAGACGATAACTATCGACTCAAAAACCTCGCGAGGATTGTTAAATCTCGCATGTTTATATGTTTATGCGATAATTATCGCGTTGTCGCGTGTTGGTGAGGCGAGAATTAAAGTGGCACGAACAGGATTCCGTACATAATGGAGAACAATACCAACTACATCATGTTATGTCCAGAAAAAATATTCTGATATATTGTTATTTTAAAACCCTGCACCTGATTGTGTGTGGAGAATTTGGCAGTTACTTGCGGAGAACAGGTTTGTACTGGTAAAGAATCAAGGAACAATGGTTAAGTTAACTGCCCTTCGTTAAATAAGTAAAATACTGTTGAAAAACGGAAAAACAAATATGTACGTGATTGCAATACTTTTAAAGTAAACATTTTCTGTTATTTGATTTGTAAACCCGGAAGCAACTGCGCTGATCGAGAAATAAATGATTTACTGTGATGCGTTTCAGAGTTCACATTTTGCTGTGTATAAACAGTAACAAAAATTTGCGCAAAACACTAAATAAACTGGGGTCGTATGAGCAAATGGTGAGTAAACTGGTCAATATATGTTTTACTTAATAATACGTAAATAGTATGTACAAACGGCTGCGGAAACATGATACTTTAATTGTCATTAAGTAGATTCTATCGAAAATTGAGCCACGCCATGAGAAAATCAACATAGTGGCTTTGCGACCAACATGGACCTGGACCAGCCTGCGCATCCGCGCAGTCTGGTCAGGATCCATGATGTACGCTAACGGTTTCTCTACTTGCAATAGGCTTTGAAAGCGAGCAGCAAAGCCACAATGTTGGTTTCCCCATGGCGTGGCCCATCAGCACTCGGCAGGGGCGATGCAGGTAATTATATACTGAAGTACATGTATAAACAAATTAAACGCTGAACGAATAGCTATTAAATAAAGTTCCATGTGAATGCATACTGTCTCCTACATCGATTCCGATGTTTGCAGTCTAAAAAATTAATAAAACAGACTGTCACTATTTATAGAAATTTGCGTTACCGGTATAATTTTAAAGATTTTATAAAGATTTTACGTTTGTTTTAATGGTCGTTTTACGTTATACGTATACGTAATAAACACACTTATTATTCACTCAATAAAATAACAGGGATTGTAACTTCTCTCAAAGAGTTATTGTTTGATTTTATTAATACAGTTACGCTGGATTTCCATTTAGAGGTCACTTTTGACTCAGTTGCATAAGCGTTACGAACGATTGCTATGGAATTTTAAATAAAAAAGCTGTTGGTTCTTACCTGTATCGGTAGATATGAACTCACTTCCTGTTTACTCACACACCAGATACTGACAAATGATTTAAAAAAATTCAAAATGAATTTGCTTATGCAATGAGAAATTAACCATTTTCCTGAGGGCTAATTTGTGTGAGGACATACATAACTAGCTATTATTTCATGAAGCATAATGTTGTCCTCCTGTCTTTAAAATTATTTCTACAAATCATACAGGTTTCTTCAGATAATAGCATAATTTTTAGGTGTACATGACTTCAATGAGAATTCCATGTTTCGCTGAAAAGTTGAAATATGATAATTTCCAAAATCACTTTTAAGATTTTGAGAGTTTTTGTATTAAAGGCTTACAAACAAATGTATCCATTAATTTACAGTTAGACATGTCTAAATAGTTTGAGGAATCAAGTACGAACACTTTCGTTTATGTTATTCAGCTAGTGTTGTCTTTATTCCAATTTCATTACATTTATCTGCTGAATTATTGATAGACTAAGTATATTAAAGAACAAGATTGAGTTAATAATCAGATCTGTTTTAGTGAGTCCAAATCAAACTTTAATTAACTTTTAACTAGAAAAAAAAAAAACATATTCAATATCTGAAACTCATCATTATGTGACCGACATATTCATATGCCGAATGCACTTTAGATAATTCGGTGGAAAAAAGCGGTTGTAATATTTGTTGTAGAAAGTATTTCAGTTTTGACATTCGCGCTTTAAATATCAGAGTTTTCTCTTAAGTAATCAATGATTTGCAGGTATCATTTTCATTTCTTTTTTCCTCGTTTTTGTACCTTTTGCATAATTTCGTGAGGGTTAATACGGTGTATATTGATAGATGAGAACGAATATTCGATTGGCATTTTGCGGGTTAAGTAAGTGTATCTTTGGAAGTTGAACCTTAATCACTTAACAAAAAATGATGGCGTTCACATTACTGGAATTTATAACACTAAATTCACTTCTGACATTAATATACTTCTGATTGATATTGTTTGATATTTTGAGTGCAAATATATAGAGGATATTTGCTTGTTAAAGTGTAAGTTTGAAATATCTTTCAGGAATAGCACCAGATGTAATATTTTCAGGAGTGGCAGTCAGGAATGAAAATGTAATATTATGGTGTTCCTGGGTGAAAGATGTTTCTATCTTACATGCAAAACAAATAATTGTTGGGATTTTTTTGTTGTTTTTTTCCATTTCATGTTTTGGCTAAATTTATCCAATTTTTAGTTTCTTACAAGTGAAAATTATATTTGATATTTTTCACTGTGAAATTAACAGATATATTCCACTCTATATTTTAATACTTCACTAAAATATGCAATAGAATTATATATCGAGAATATATCGAGACATGGCATTTCATATTATAAAACCGGCTATTTATGCTTATTTATACCGTAAGTGTTAGAAAGGCATTTGAAATGTAATTTCTAAAATTAATTTATTACTTGTGGTAATGAGTTCTTAATATCACTTGAGGGTTATAATAATAACAACCTGGCGTGAAACTTGCTAAACGCCAGTCACTGACGCCTACATTCTAAATTAGTTGATGACGATATTTTTGCAGAGGATCTTCCCATAGATTTGATCATGATATTTCCAGGCAAATTGTTTCTCCTTGGCAAATTACTTTTGCTTAAGAAAAGAGCATTTGAAATTGCTATTTTGCATGTAACTCTACTATAAAAGTGAATTGTTTTCACTAGTATTTGATCAAAAGTAACATAGTGACAGCCAATCCCTGTAGTCTCATATTAAGAATATTAAAGGTAAAATACCAGATATAAATTTCATATTTGAAAATATGTACAATTACTGATTGCAGCAAATATGTTAGCAAACATAAAATTATCAACTTTTGTGTATTAAGAATTGTATGCATTAGGTGTAAAAAGCAACTAAATACATGCATAGCGTAACACACTACAATATAAATGGCCCGCCCGCTTAGCTCAGTATGGAGAGCGTTGGTCTACGGATCACGGGGTCGCGAGTTCGATCCCCGGGCGGGGCGTATGTTTTCCGTGATGATTTGATAAAAGACATTGTGTCTGAAATCATTCGTCCTCCACCTCTGATAATTCAAGTGGGGAAATTGGCAGTTACTTGCGGAGAACAGGTTTGTACTGGTACAGAATCCAGAAAGACTAGTTAGGTTAACTGCCCGCTGTTACCTGACTGAAATACTGTTAAAAACGGCGTTAAACCTAAAACAAACAAACAAAACAAACAGTATAAATGTATAGTCAGTCTGACACTTAAAATGTATTAAGTCTTTTTAAGGTAGTTCTGCACGTTTGGGTCGATTTTTTTAAACTTTTTTAAACTTTAATTTTTTAAAACTTCAGAATATACCTAGCAAATAAAAAAGATAGGGTCGTGTGCTTGATTTTTTGCTAGACTGATTTGAAAAATTTGAACCTCACGCGATATTTCACTATGGAAGTCTATGGGAAAATCATAACTTTCGTAACATTTTCGCGAATAGAATTTGTTCTCTAATGTAGATTTTGATAAAACTTCTCACAGTTGTAAATAAATACATGGTGAAATAAAATGTTTAGGTCCGTGTGCTTATTTTGGAAATATTTGACTATGATTAAAGGAAAGCGGACATTTCACTTTAATTTTAAGACATTATTTTGATTTTTCAACGTGCCATATGTTTAATATCATATTTTAACTTTAGAAATATAGCAACAGTGTCACTGTTATTAATTTACTCACAGGTTTCGATTAATTTATAAATTGATTTCCATTTCCGTACGCCGAATCCAGGCTTTATTCTACGTTTTCCGGATAAATGATGTTGCGCCATCACTTCCGGTTTGCAAAACGTGCAGAACTACCTTAACAAACGGAATTAATTAATATGAACGTAGCTCTACTCAATTACTTAACATATTTAATAAAATTAAATACATTTGATGACGACTTTCTACATTCCAAACATATATCTGAAGATAAAATGGTGTTTTGTTTTGTTTTTTTGAAGGATGGTCGTTTTTTATAAGGCAATAGAATTATTCTTACAATGTATATATTGTTTGTGTTTAATTTGTTTTCATTTACATTTTAATCAGTGTGCACTTTGAATAAAAGTTTGACACAAATATTTATGACTGTAAAATTCCATCTGTGCGTTCTTTTGTCAAATTGAAACAAGTTCCAGAACAGATTTCTTAGTGTTTATGAACACATTATATAAACTGATGAGCTGAAAAATTCGGAAATCTTTATAAGACGTTTTAACCAACACGTTTTACTATATTCTTTAGTATAGCAGACCCGTAATTGAGCCGGGCCATGAGAAACCCAACATAGTGCGTTTGCAACCAGCATGGATCCAGACCAGCCTACGCATCCGCGCAGATAGGTCAGGATCCATACTGTTCGCTGCCAAAGCCAATTTGAGAAACCGTTAGCGAACAGCATGGATCCTGACCAGACTGCGCGGGTGCGCAGGCTGCTCTGGATCCATGCTGGTCACAAATCCACTATGTTTGTTTTCTCATGGTGCGGCTCATTTATAATCGGCCATTCCCGTTCGATAGATATTCTCTGGTAGCATTTTCGGCAGTCTGCGATTGTTATTAGAAAGAATTTTCTGTTATGATCCGAATGATACCGAAATCGCATATGAAGGATACGGTATTTGCAGGAATTGCTGGTTGTCATTACGGGTCCATTTAAGTCTGAGCCAGATGTATATATATATATATGTGTGTGTGTGTAGGAGTTTGAGAGAAACATATGCAAGAATATAATAAAATTATGTAAAACATTATACAGTCAAACCTGTGTTAAAGACCACCTCTGAACAGAGACCACCTGGCTCTAAAGACCACATGTTTTGTTTCCCATTTTAACATTTACAGTGTATTTTAACCTGTGAATAAAGACCACCTGCCAATAAAGACCACATTTTGGCTCTCCTAAGAGCGGTCTTTGTAGACAGATTTGACTGTACTATTACCCAGTTTCGTTATATCTTCTTTATTTGCCGTTTATACAGTGAAATATATAACCGCACTCATGCCTTGTGTATTCAACTGCTTCTACAGTTTCTACGTATCCAAATGAAGCTGAATGTGCATATATCATAGGGACTTTTATGTCCGATTTTTATCTTTCGAGTCATGTCCCTTTTTAGCCTAACTACATAACAACTACATCTACATCTTGTGTATTCAAACCCTCCTACAGTTTTTACCTTTTTAACTTTGTATTTTACTCTATTCTATTCGGAATCTTCAGGGGACATGTGTGTCATTCTTTTTATGTTTGATATACAATAAGAATTCTTCTCGACCAAATTGCCAAGCCAACAACTGATACATTTTTATCTATTTGTCTAATTAGATTAATACACGTCATGATTAATAGTTTTGACAAGCCTTTTAAAGCATGCAAAATAGCAATATTTAGCACAAATCCTACGAAGTTAAATGTCCTTCGAAGATCTCCATTTAACACGATCAAAACCTGGTTGAAATTCTTTGCTTTCACGCCTCATCTCTTTATCTGTCAAGTTCAAAACGTTATTTCGGCTGTAAAATTCTTTATGTGAGGAAGTCATCAAGCTGACTTATGAATGGTCATTGTTTCTACCCAGGAACATGCCCATGTCTGAACCGATGCCCGGAAATGCATCTTAGGTCTTCCTCCAGCAACAAAATCCGGACAAATCATCGCCATATGACCAAAATAGTGTAAGTATGACTGAAAACAATATAACAATAGATAACAAGGAAAAGGAAGTGAATCAGGTGTCCGTTTTCATGCTGCAGTATAATATTAATTCAAAGGTGCAAACGTATAAACACACTACACGTAAATGAATCAGACCGTGACAGACATTTTGCCATTGATTTCTACATATAAATATGTTTTGTATAAGACGTTTAGTCCTAAATATTTTCGGACGTCTATTTATCTTTTATGAATACAAAGCACATATTTATGTATTCGGTTACGATCAAATCGATTCTGATCTAGATATGCTGTCAGGTCAAATAGCCTACTTACGATAATAGTAAAACATCCAAGTTCTGCTGTGCAGATAAAGGACATTGTGTTACTGGTACATATTGATATCATTACAGCCAAACGAATCTGTAATTTATGTAAGGACCAGAATATTGAATGTTTAAGATTGTAACTATCAACGTTGTCACATTGCAGAATTCATCGAAAGTTGTCGACCACAGCATACTATTAGCCTTATTTTTCAACAGTGACGATTTCTGTATTAATTGCTACATTTTTATAAAAATAGTACATCTGATATTCTAAACCTAAGGATACTACCCAGATTTATCAGAAACGAAGTACAATTATAAAATTCAAGGTATGATTTTGTTCCGGTGGATTACACAACCAATAATTTCTTGATCGTTTGACGCTTGTTTTAAATTACTGTTTAACGCAATGTTTAACGCAATGAATTTAATAATACTAACACTAGCATCCACACCTTTAAATATTTACATAACTGAATTTTCCAATTTTGAACTGTACGGGATTCATTGGATGGCTGAATTACATTAGTGTCCATATAAAGCTCTTTTCATTCTCTTATTTAAGTCCATGACCCATAAAAATATACATAACTTGTTAACGTCATGTCTTACTGCTATAAAAAAATACGTTAAGGAAATAGCGGTAACATTTATGAAATATCACTTATTACATACTAGTAAAGAGTCCAGTCCAAGATGAAAATTAAACTTTATAGCTTCAGCTGTCACCAGTTTAACAGTTTACTGTGTGGATGAAGTTGGTAAATCCCTCCTACTTTCATTGAAACACCATTTTGTTTATGTTTTGAAAATTCAATGCAGTTTTCCAACAACACCACTTGTAGAGTATTTGTTTTTGTATTGTTATGAAAAGCAATTACTATTTCTCCAGACTTAAAGGCATACGTTATTGCTGCCACCGTTGGCCAATATACATGTAATAACTAAAATATATATGTACATGTAAGACATGTTTGGGCCTAACTGCTAATCTTCGAAAGATGCAGTTAAAATAGATTGCAGTATGATTCAAATTGATAAGATCAAAGTCGGCCTTAATACACAAAGGTACAGAAATTTCGGCTTTATTATTTCTTAACTATACTCAAATCATTTTTAAAAATATTGCAAGAAAACGCATTAAATGATAAAAATAAGCAAATATCCTTGCCGAAAAGTAAATATTGCAAGAACCGTCACCTACTATAAGCAATTATTTCTAAAATAAATTACATTCTAAATTTAAGATGTATAATGAACAAATGTTTAATATTCAGTTAAAATTCAATAAGAAATAAGTTCTTCATACTCTTTTATGAAGAAATTGACCGTTTGACACTGTTCAAACTTAAAAAGTCCTTTCAAGGCTTTTGTAGGTAGCAATTTTTACAGGGGGAGTTAAAACGCAACATTGACGTGTCAAAGTCACAAACATGTATCCGTCAAATAGTCCAATCATCTTCAACAATTGTTTATCAATATGTCAGCGAACATAACAGTGTACATATTGAGTTAAACAAGTCGAGATTCTATTATTTTATTTGTTTAAAAACACAGAGGGTAACGACTACATTTTATTGTTCATAAACCAGATACTTTTACAACAACAACAAAATCGGTTAAAGTCTAATTTGCGTGGTTCTTGACATTATGCTGCTACATGTAAAAAATGTGTTAACTGCTGTTTTCTTTTGTTTGTTTTTTAAAAAACATATCTCCTGCGTGGAAAATGTTTTGTTAGAAAAAAATCGAGGTAAACAAACCTTATAACATAGGTTATATAACTATAATCATTCTCTTGTATTTCTTTCAACATTGCCAGACATGTGTCTGTTGCTTCGTATACGTCAACGATTGTTGTGACAGTAAACACTTTGAAATCAACGAATGGCTGTACCTTTTACAAATGTTATACAAAATCAAATATCTTTTATCTGGAGTACATCTTTGTCATATACATTTACTTCGAACACTATCGGCAATCAAAAATAAGTAACAGTGTAATAGTATGTTATTTCTGTGACTAAGTTTCATGATTGGAACTCGGTCCATAAGTTCCGTGCTATCATAAAATAATATCAAATTATAGACGATGCATGTTGCAACACAGAGCGCACAATACACGAAATATATACACAACATAAGGAAACTATAGCGTTCCAAATGTGGAGATATGTTCTTGACTGATTAGAAAGATCATATTTGACGTTGAATCGATGATAAAAATATGGGAAAAATGAATATATAAAAGAAATGCATGTAATTAACAACTTGTAATGTTTACAAAAGGTAAATCGTTTTCTGGGAAATAAAACGGTTAAGAATCGATTAGACAATAGCTTTTGCGGATTTTGACGCTTACTTGAACAACTATATTTTACCGTTTTAACGCTTAATTGATATTTGTATAATAATATTTATGATATCAATTTTCTATATCAAGTATTGAGCAGAAATCTCCTACATTAATATGAGTCCGCCCGCTTAGCTCAGTAGGAACAACGTCGGTCTACGGATCGCGAGGTCGTGAGTTCGATCCTCGGGCGGGGCGTATGTTCTCCGTGACTATTTGATAAACGACATTGTCATGTGGGGAAGTTTGCAGTTACTTGCGGAGAACAGGTTTGTACTGGTACAGAATCCAGGAACACTAGTTAGGTTAACTGCCCGCCGTTTTATGACTGAAATACTGTTGAAAAACGGCGTTAAACCCAAAACAAACAAACATTAATATGATAATTTACCCTAGCATGTAAATAAATCTGTGAAATATCGAGTTATATTGGCAGACGTTGTAATTTTAATCATTAAGTACAACAGATAATTATGAATTATAAAGTTTTCATGTTTTATTATCCATTAACTAATTTTCTTTCAGATTTTACTACAAAGTCATCCGGTGTTCGTTAGTGTCTGTATAGATTTATATCACTTTGTGATAAAGAGAAAAAAAATGAATGGAAATGCGGAATAGTTCAGTTAAACATGTTAAAGCGAAAATGATGGCGAATTATACTGCACAGCGAGTTACCAACTCAGTGTGAGTATGTGTGTGTAAATCAATCAAGATACTTGTGCTATGCGACATTTTGTTTAAACGTGTATTTAAGTAAAATATTTGATCAAATTTTTAAGCGCTATTTCTCGATGCACACATGGCGCTAAGGATCACGCCGACGTGACGTCAACATAATATCGTTGTGATGATTTAAGCAATGCCTGGTCATTTTTCTGTAACATTTTTGTTTATTGTTTATCTAGGTTTTACGTCACATCAACACAAGTAGAGATTATGTGACGATTTGCAAACCTTTAATGGTGGAAAAAGACCCAAGGTTTGCCTCCGGGCTTTTTCCAGTACCAGGAGACCGACTCAGCTAACCACCGACCTATCATGAAAGAGTTCTACACCCCGAACGAAGTTTCGACCACTAAGCGGTGAGGGACAAGTGTTAGCAAACCTTAACAACTCGGCCATGGAGGATCCACCAACAACGATAGGCTTACATATAAATGATACCACGATGTACAATGATTTAAAACATGATAATGCGTAAAACAGAACAACTGACGTTTATAGATGGTCACGTAAAGTGTGCCTAAAGTTATCACTGAATTTCCGGGAGAAATATTCCAAAATTTAAAGCAGTTACTGTAGTTACACGGCTCATTCATTTTGGAATAGAGTAATGCGTAAGTATAAAATGGAAAAAGGGGGAAAAGTAATTTGCTTACAGGCAATGATGAGAAAGGTGTGGGCGGCAAAAGTATTTAAAGAGTGTAAACTCTCATTATTTTATTATCTTAAGTTTGATATCTAATTTTATGATACTTCACGCAAACACTCAATGCAAATTCCCCATTGGTTTAATTCATTTTTACATTCCCCAGTAGTTTTATATCATCTGCATTATTTCCTGCGTTGTATTTAATATATGAGCCGTGCCATGGGAAAACCAACATAGTGATTCTACCCAGAGTTATCCTGATCCAGTTCGCATCGCGCAGTCTGTAGATCATCTTGTTCGCTTTCAAAGCTTATTACATTAGAGACCGTTACGAACACATGATCTGACGACTCGCGATCGCAGCTGTCGGATCTTGCTGTCGTATACCCACTATGTTGGTTTTCAGGCGCGGTCATATCTTGTGCAATACTTTTTCATGAGTTCTTACTAGCAACGATAGAATGATGCGCGCATCTTTTTCTTAATGACAGATGAGACGATCACGATAACGAAAACAAGGGAAAGAAAATGGAATGTCCTAAGCAAATTTCTACAATTTTGGGGGATGATTTCTGGTTTTGGTTGATTGCTTCAATAAACCGTTTATCCTATGTTAGTCTTTTTTTTTTCGAGTAAATGTTCGGCATAATAAGATAAATATTGCATTCCTGAGAGGGTGGCATAAAAATAATCAACAACTCGAGTAAAAAACATCGGCTGCCGCCTCAACCGATACTCGTATTTCATTGGGTTTGACTACTTTTTTGAATTTCATATCGACCTGTCAAGAAAGTATTATGTCAAAATAAATCCGAAGATTGTATATCAATTTGTCCAAATACATGTTTTTAATATTTGATCTTTCACCATGTTTTGATTGACATGTTATATTAAGTTGAAGTTTTATTAATATACTTTATGTGAAATGGCTTAAAACAGCCAGTTTCAAAAACATTGTTTTTATTTAAAATCACGTTTCTTTTTTTCCGAAATATTTTAATATGAGCATATAGGAATAAAAATATAACTTACTGTTTTACATTTGTACGAAATAGTGTTATGCAGATCAGACGTACGTAGCTACTGTAACATGAATTTTAAATTTTTAAACACAATCAACTTTGACCCTTATCATGCTAAATTGCAGTAATGATCTTGTCCATCTTTCAATTTGGACAATACCATTAATGTTTAAAAGTGAAGATATTCAGGGATAAATAGTTCAAGTGTGTGTGTGTTTTATTTATCTCGTAGCCACATGATACTAACTACCACGAGTTAGAATCTCATGGTTACACAATAGTATCGCGTTCCCACGAGACAAAAAAAGTGACAAGTGTAATAACCTACTGGTGGTCGAAAGATACTAACTTGTGAGAAAGAATTTATGTCTCGTAGCCACGATATTTACTTGTATTGAATGATTTAGGGTTGTGCAGTGAACTAAAATAAGACATTTCAAAACGTGTCGATTAAAGAAAAAACTACATTATCGCATGAGAAATCTGTCAAGATATATTCGTCAAAGAAACTCTGTTTCATGTTAAAGGGACTGGCCTCCAGATCGTTCGACGACAAAAAGTTTTTTTAGATGGAAATGAATGCTATACGAGGGCCACATGAGAATTTGAAGTCATAATTCACCAATTCCGCTATAGCTCTGATGGTTACGACGACGGGGAAATGCTTTATTGCCGCGGTGGTCCGGGGTTCGATTCCCGACGCGGTCATCTTTTCTTGATTTGGAATCTTTTAAAATATTTTAGAAACAAAAACTCATATTTTAATGTTCATAATATGAAAAAACTTCAACTTGAAAGAAATATTTTTTTGGCCAAATCTGGAGGTCAGTGCCTTTAAGAATCAATTTGGTTAAAAAAGAAGCAATTTGAGTAAACTTGTAATCATTATTTATACGAATTTGTCTTACGCCTGATTTAAGTGTTGTTGGTATTGTCTTTGCTTTACTTAGACAATAAACATAGAGGTTTCTACAGAAAAAAGCTCCATTACCACAAGAGAAGTCTGACAAGCTTGTAAACTCGTGAAAGAAAGTCTGCTTCATGTTGAGGAAGCAATTTGGATAAAACATATAATCATCACCTTAAGCTTGTCTTACGCCTGATTTAAGTGTTGTTGATATTGTATTTGTTGTACTTACGCAATAACCATAAAGGTCTCTACGGTATATCGTAAATAATGAATAAATGCTTTGTTGGATCACCAAACCAGACAAATTCATTTCACAACAGACGCTTTTGTTCCACGTATCTAGATCATATCCTTTAGTAAAATACATACGCGGCATTTTATTCCAAAATGTCGTTTCTAAGTCAGTGGCCATAATCTACTATGACTTACATACTTTAAACTCGAAACCGCAGGCGCATACTTTCATATTCGAAAGATATCTTATGCACGAGTTCAAGGGATGTACATTTTTGTATATACTCTGATATAACACAATTTTTAATATGACGTTTTACGAAGTCATTGACTTTTTCACATCTCAAAACAGTTGAATACAACTAAATTAAATCACGAATGAACAATTTTTTGCTGAACGTTATTTCTATGAAGGTGTGTATCAGTCTCAAGGTGACATCGACTTTGAGATATGTACGATTTTGCCATTTTACCACCACAAAATTTGCTGGTAGACCCATATTTATAGTATCAATGCTTTTTTCTATTTATTTTTCTTTAAATGTATGTCAAAACCATTTATAATATACATCATTATACATAATAAACACTCTGATGGTTGAAACTTTCTAAATTTTCAATTTTCAAATCGTGATAAATATTGATAACTTTTGATTTTTTTCGCGGAGAAGGATTTTGATAGGGTACGTTCCATTTTAAATTTGAGCCACTTTTTGAACTCAGTGATGCCTTAATTTGTGGATTTGTTATTGCACCACGTGGTCGCTAATGGCTGTTTTCGCGATTGTTGGCAGATATAAGACCATTCAATTTGCGAATATTATCTATCTGCTGTAATAAGCCTTTCTTAGTTAAGTATTAATGGCTTCTTGAGACATTTAAATGTGTGTTTCCAGTAAATGTTGCATTAAGTAGCTGCTATGTGTTCGGTTTTTAAGAGGCAACTTAGACCTTGTTTAAATTTTGAAACAGAACTCATCTTTTTTCAAATCATTCGATAAAGCTAGGTCTGTTCCGTGTAACAGCAAGCTGAAATAAATTAAAATTGTCAATTAAAAATGAGCTGTTTAATCTGTTTAAGTTTACAAAAGCGCTTTTATAATTTTACAGTCGTAGATATTGATCAATACGTCTTATGAACTAGTACCAGTTGTACGATTATTTGTTAACCTTTACCCTGCTAAATTTCTAAAATGGACTGGTCCACCATTCAATTTGATCAGTACCATTTATTATTTGATGTTCTCTGAAAATTTACTGACTGAATAGCTACAAGTGCAGATCATGATCAGCCTGCACAGAAGTACAGGCCGATCTTGGTCTGCACTGGTCGCAAACTTAAGGCAGAATCACTTGCTGCCAGCAGGCTAAAGGTACAAAATGTGTGTCTGTTCAACAAAGTCTTTAACCAGATTAACTGATAAGAAATGCATAGTTCGGGTCCTATATCATTCACGACAAACTCCAGCGCAGCAATACTTCCTCTAAACGGTTATATATTTAAAGTTGATCGTACAAACTTCTTATTTTAATAGCTAATTAGTGTATTTTTATTGTAATACACATAGAAAGAAACGTCTAAAATACTTATTTTTTTAGCGTTGTGGCATGCACCAGTCAAAATGCACCATCAATTTATTTTTTAAAAGCATTGTTAGTAGGTCTACTGTCAAATAATCTTACGAATCGTTCACAGTAAAACAAAAATAGACTGAATAAATTCATCATTTCTAAATGGTTGTGGCGTAAATGTCAATTTGCCAGCTTTTTGATTTACTATGTGTTGCCAAGCGTGTCGCCATTTTTACGGAGGCAATATTCCTGCGCGGATGTTTAATGTACATTTTATATTGACGCGCTCATACAAGCTTTCCAAATAAAGTCAAAATATGATCAAAGAATATATGTCAAAGAAACAGAAGATGTCAAATATAATTTGTTTTCAGCGCACACTGAGTTTATCGTGCGAGCTGCATTTAAAGATGATACAAGTTTTGACTTTAACAGCCCGAAAATTAATTATAAATTGAATAGAAGTTAAATGTTTAGATACTTGAATTGTGAAATAAAGTATATAGAATAAGGCTCTGCTTATCCAACGGCAAAATCCTGATCACGTGGAACCATTTCGTTTCTTTTTTCATGAAATTGTTCCCGTCTGTACCTTTGATGTACAATGATGCTTTCCGAAATTGTAGTGTGAAGTTGTCCTTTCCCATATTTATAAAAAAAGAAAATTTCATAAACTTGAAATTCGCATGTACATATAATGCTGATTCCACCAAAACCTTAAATCCAGCTATATACCTGTAAAAGTTCGGTAAGGATTACAGCCTGTATTTCACCAATGAATGCTATACCTGTAATGTTATTTATGGCTAACGATAGAACATCTTTGATTAATTAAATTTAGTTTGTCTTTGCAATGTACGAATACAATTTCGGTGACTTAGTTATACAAATAAGGATACTGTGTGCATGGCAGTGTCATTTTTATGGGATCGAAGTATACCCACGTATTTGAGACTTATCTATGTTTAAAAACTCTCTTTGTTGTATATTTATATCTGATGGTATGATTTCTGTCACGATAAATTATGCAAGATGTTTCCAATTAAAATACCCTCAGAAAAGAGACAGAGTACATATTTTGTCTGTCGATGGACATGCGCGGTAGTTGTGTAACAGATTAGAATGATGGTTACAAATGCAACAAGACACACACTATATCCAGTTTCTTCCTGGAAGAACAAAAGCAGTTAGAATACGAAACTTATATCAATTAAATTGTTGCCCTAGAAGAGGTTACGTTTCTCAAAGCAAAACATTTCAGAATTACTTTTCTCATTTGCATAAGCAGCAATCAAGTTTAAACTGTTGGGACTGAATGGGATTTGGGCGGGACTCTCACTGATGCATAAATGTGTCAAGGTCTTTGAATCAGAAGAGGTCTATCTTGAAAAAAACAACAACAAAAAACAACAACAACAACAACGCTTGACGTCTGCGTGATTCGATTTATTCTTATTTAAATTTACTTGCCTATCTTGTCATCAAACTTTTGCACACTAACTCAGGACAGGACGAATTGAAACATCATATACCATAAATTATTATATTCTAAAGCATCATATATTTATTGACACAATTTTGGAGCAAACTCGCTGTCTCTAGTAATTTCGGTAAACCATCTTTTAGCATCCATAAGCCTTCTCCTTCTTTAATCAAACAGTATTTTTGTAAGGTTAAAGGTAAAGGTAAAGTTTCTTGTTTAACGTCGGTACTCGACGAAAGTCCCCACCTGGAATGAATGGAACAACTTATTTCCAGCCGAGCTCACGGCAGGTGTCATATTTACCTCCCCAGCATCCAGTCTAGGCCGATACTGCTGGAAACAGTACCAATTTAAGCATATCACACAGCACTGAACACTAGTCGGGATATCAGCCGCGACCGGGATTCGAGCCCGGACCCCTGGCGTTGTAGTCCAGCCTGCTAATCACTGCGCCACTGGCTCCCTTACAGTATTTTTGTAAGGTTGGAAACCAGTCTTCAATCAGGTAACTGGTATTCGCTTGGAACTAACTACCGCAGAGTTGGTGTATTGTTATGAAAGAGATCGTGTATCTAAACCTTTTCCAGAGACGTGCACGCCCAATAAACTTCTATCATTCATGTATTTAACAATGCATAAAACCGTTTATGCAATAATTTATTCTGTACTCTGTGTTGCTTCGGGGAGCTCTAGTTAAAAACTTACCTGATATTCATACAAATATCTATGAAAAGTGAGATTATTCTAACCTAGAACTGAGGTAGGATATACGTTTAGCAGTACATTTGTAAGATTGAAATTTGCAATAGTTTAAACTCTAATTGGAAATTTATCATTACATGAAACGTTTTAAACATTGCAAACACAGAGTATATTTGGTATTTTTAGTCGCTTCAGCGCGATGAAAACTAAAGTGTGAGACTCTGAGATGTCATTTTCTTAAATCCTACAAGAATGGGCATAAAGTGTGCATTTTTTACTTGTAACTTTTCCAGTTTTGTCCTTAGAATATATGCTTTTGGTTCAGACAAGTAAGTATGTACATCGGTGAAATCACACCATAGTCTGACACTACTTCAGGATTGTTTTACTTTATTTTGAATCTGATGATAAAGCTTATCTCTGCGGGGAATTAGGGAAACTATCTTTTTAATTACAAATGTAGTAATTAAGTTATAAATAAGATTCTTACAAACTTTAAGATAAATTGAGGCAAAATACATTTTTGTTGGCTAAAATACACATTTGACGTAGGAATAAAAATGGTCCTTTGATAATATTTAATCAACTGATTCCAGTTCCAAATGTTAACGGCTACATATTGGACATAATAACATGTCGCAGAAGTTTGGTTACAGCACAACAAAATCAGTAGTTCTGATAATTTATTTTTCTCAGTTTTATTACAAATGTATATGAAATATTATATTGTAAAAAGACTTTACAATTTTCACTGTATATCTCATACATACATCTTTAATAGATTTCCGCAAAATATATTTGTGCAAATGATGTATACCATATGTTATATTTTAGATTATAAACTGTCCCAAAGAACAGGATATAGTGTACGTAATTACTGGTGCTTTTGCAAATGCACTTGTATCCATATTGCATCAATGTGATGAGAAGATTGTACGTTTTCACCAATAATTTTTAATATTTTATACAATTAAGTCAAATTTAGAGTTATTTGATCATTTTCAAAGCATGACCGGAGCTTTTTATTTCTGTTTCCTAAGCAAACAAAATAGACAATCAAGGTTCTACAATGCACGTGTTTACCTAACCAATTCAAATCATATAAAAGAATAAATTTATGACCACTTAATTGCAAGCTAGTTTCAAGAGATATGAATCAAACGAAATATCATATCCTGTTGCATAAGTATCCCTTCTGACAGCTGTTCTCGTAACGGATGCAGAAAACAAACAGAATACGTCAATCATACACGAATTCTGCATTAATCTCAAATAAATATCAAAGAAATGCATATTTGTAGTGCATCAAGTAAGTACTCACAGAGCAATAAGTGTTATCACTAGTGACAGCCAAATACACCAAATGAAAGTGTTTGATTTTGAGAGGCAAAATGAGTCTAAGACGACCATTATTTAAGCGCTTTGGGAAATTGTTGAGACAATTGAAATATTTTTCGACATTTTGATTGTAATGTTGATAACTGACCTACCGCACAGTATAGCTGGCAAAACTCATGCAAAAAGATGATTGTTTATTGAACGTAGGAATAATGTTTAAACTGGACTCAATTGAAGCAGTGGTAACTGACCTAAATTTGAATGTCACATTCTAGTTTCGTCGTTGTTTTCGTAAGAATAAAGCGGTTTGGCTTACAATTGATTAAAAATCATTCATAACATATCATGATCTGAAGATAAAACATATTAAAAATTTAGAAAACTAAAGTCTCCTGTAAAATAGAAAGATAAGCTATATCATTCTATCTGCAACCACAGACAACCAGTTAATTAAATAAAGTCTGACATCTCTATCTTGTAAATATTGAATAATCAGCAATTAGTATGCATGTCTCTAAACAAGTCTCTTTAATCTTTATCCAAATCTTTCTTTTGAAGCAATTTTATATTTTTCTAGAAAGTTAGTGTATTTACGATTCATAAATAAATATTCAAAACAACGCCATCATAATATGGTAACCTTTGAGAGTAAATAAATGTTCGATTTAATACTGCATCGATGATTCTTTTTTGAGATTTTCTGTTTGAATTTAAATAGGAATATACAGGTCATAGTCACATGGACTTAAGTCTGAAGAATACGGCGGATGCGATAATATTTCCCATTTATATTCCCTAATTGGTGACATCCCCGGGTCTGATTTATGTGGCGTCGCGTTGTCATCAATGAACATTACTCCCGCATTTAAGAGTGCGGGTCGCTTTTTACGTATAGCTGGCCTCAATTTCTCTTGCAAAAATTTTGCATAATACGTTCCGTTAACTGTTTTTCAAAACAAAGCCATCATAATATGGTAACCTTTGAGAGTAAATAAATGTTCGATTTAATACTGCATCGATGATTTTTTTTTTAGATTTTCTGTTTGAATTTAAATAGGAATATACAGGTCATAGTCACATGGACTTAAGTCTGAAGAATACGGCGGATGCGATAATATTTCCCATTTATATTCCTTAATTGGTGACATCCCCGGGTCTGATTTATGTGGCGTCGCGTTGTCATGAATGAACACTACTCCCGCATTTAAGAGTGCGGGTCGCTTTTTACGTATAGCTGGCCTCAATTTCTCTTGCAAAAATTTTGCATAATACGTTCCGTTAACTGTCTGTCCAAGGGGAACATAGTCTGTGGCCAATACACCACCATTATCATATGCCATAATTGCCAGCTGTTTCAGATTTCCCTGTTTTCGTCGGAGTTTTGCAGGCCTTGGTGACCCAGGAGTGTGCAATTCCGAAGATTGCGATTTCAATTCAGGTTCATAGCTTCGTAAACACGTCTCATCTATTGCAACAATACGATTTAGGAACCTATCACCTTCATCTTCATACCGCTTTAAGTGTTTTTCTGCAACTACTGCTTTGTTCATCATTTGGCCCCGATTCAAGTGATGAGGGACCCACCACGCGGAAACCCGCCGCATTTTCAAATGCCTCGTTAATATCGTATGAACTGATCCATGAGCAATTCCAACACCCTCAGCTAACTCCTCACATGTATAACGTCTATCTTCGTCCAAAAGTTTCTTTACTTTTTCAACATGAAACTTGTCTGTAGCCTCGATCGGTCGTCCGCTGCGGTGGTCATCGGAAATGTCAAAATTTCTTTCGGCAAAACGTCTTATCCACCTATAAACGATATTAAATGACAGTGCAGATCCACCACAAGCTTCTGATAAATTTTATTGGATTTCCTTTCCTGTTTTCTCTCTCAAAAACTCAATTTTTATGTACGCACGATGTTCAGCTTGACTTACCGCGGTCATGACGCTAAAGCGACGTCTAAATGACGTCACAGTGTGATGACGTCATATGACGCACATGCACGTATTCGGCGTCAGTTAATAGCGTAAAAGTTAATGGTCAAGCGTGCCATGTTTTATTACTTTGCGATATAAGATGAAAAAGATATGGGACCATTATCAGAACTTATTGGATGACCCTCGTAAGTTGACTTCATATTCCAAAGAATATATTGATATAAGATTAACAGGAGAGCGAGGGTTTATTTTACAAGTGCAAACTTTGCCCTTAAGTGTGAGTTGAATTTGCTTAAAATATAACAAGCCCAGCTACACATGAAAATTTAGATTTCTGTTTAACTCGAATACCATTCCCATCAGGTGTAAACTAAAGTATGTTTCTCCTAAACCTGGATCAAAATGTACACAGTTTCAGACAAGTATTCTGATTTATTACTGATAGGAGTAGAAATACCGGTTTATCGTGACAAATTTCATTGGATTTAATATTAGATATAACAGCTGAATCCTTCCTTTGATCGAATTTTTCATGTAAGAATACTTTCTCCATTATTACCGAAATGAAGACAGGATATCTAATAATTTAGAAGCATAAAACTGTGGGGTTAATTGAAATCATAAACAATTGATTCAGTCAGTAGTCGATACAGTGTAATTAGAGTTTTTTGTTTTTTGTTTTTGTTGGGTTTAACGAAATAATTTAGCTGCTATGGCGACTTTCTAGTTTTGATGGTAGAAGAAGACCACAGGTGCCCCTCCGTGCATTATTTCATCACGGGCGGGAACCTGGGTACAACCGCCAACCTTCCATAAGCCTGCTGGATATCTTCCTCACGTGAGGAATTCAACGCCCCGAGGGAGGCTCGAACCCTTTTCGGCAAGGGGCAAGTGATTTAAAGTCAGCGACCCTAACCTCTAGGCCACGGAGACCCCTGTATAATAAGAGGAGAAATAAAGTAAATTTCACTTACAACGAATAGTATTATCACCAATTACAGAAAGTGGCAGTGCACCTTTGTCGTGAAATATCTCAATGGTCTTGATATGAATTACAAATTTCATCGCTATTTAACACTGGGATAGTATCAAGACACATTGTGACCTGTTCAAGCAGGATATTGAAGATATGTCAGTGATTTATGCAGTTTTAAATTGGTTGTTGTTAATGTCAAGTAGGCCATAAATAAAATGCACTTAGTAATAAATGGCAATTTATTGTGCACGAGAAATAAGTGATGATAATAGACACAGGTTTTATTCGCCCCCACGACTACAGCATTAGTGAATGTCTTTGATACCCTCACAACGAAAGCAAGTAACTGCAAGCTTAGAGCTAGCTGGTGTTTCCGTACCAGTCAGGCGATTGAGAGTTTATGTGAAAGTTAGGGGGATGCTTTAATAATTATATATTATTTTATTGATAAATGAATACATAATGAACAAATGATAACACATACTCAAATGGATTAGACCACAATTTATCTATAACACCAGTAAATGGTCCTCTCCCTTGAGATGGTTCGAGATACAAATATAATGTGAACAATTTTCATAATCGATGTTAACACTTTGCGATGCAGAAATAGTAACCATCACTTAAGATTCAGCAAATCTAGATAATAGATCATAGTGTAAGGTGAAGAGGGTTCCATATCACTTCGCGTATATTCTAATGTATTAACTGTATAAAATTTATTCATATGTAAGTCCATTGAAGCCTTTCTTAATTAACAAAGTTTAATTTTGAGTACTTGTCTGCAGGTTTTGACTAACTGTGATTAAGAGACGTAGCATTCCTTTTTTGAATATTCATCCTTGTTCCACTTTCCCCTTCAACTCACCCCTGCCCCTCCCCATCCCACTGTCTACCCGCTACCCCCTCCTCCCCTTTTTCTATATTTTGCATAAAATTAAAATAGACTTGTTGGATTTTTGAAGCAACCCGTCTTTAATATTTTTCCGTGGCAGTTTCTTTTTGTTGTGAGCCTACATTGCAAATGCGTGGCTCTGTGGACCTATTATCGTTTGAATCAGTGATATTCAAAAATGTTCACCAGTGGCATAAATGCCGAAATTCACTAACTAAAGGACATTTGTGATGTTCATGTCAATAGCTTTTGTTCTGTACATGTGTGCAGGCGATCTAACTGGGACTATATGCACTAATGCTTACAAAAATAACTTCATTGTGCTTTCCGTATCCTTTCATTCATCTCTCAAGTTAATCAACTTCGAATACTTCAAGTTATGTTTGCCAATACTAGACTGTTGTATGAGTGCTAGATAACCTATATTATGAATTAAAGTTCGAAAATCCTAACTAGAAATTTATAAAACACTTAATAGAACGTATGCTATTTTATTTGTGCTCGTGACAACTGGTCTGAATCCAACTTTACTACAATAAAGATTGTGCATCTTATAAATAAATCAAAAACTGCGTTACTTACGAACATTTGTAGAATAAACAAACAAATATTGTCAACCGCAATACATGTACCTATCAGATGAAACGTAACTGATCTACATTCAAAACAACAAGAAGTAGGCATACAATAAAAATAGATTTTATAGAATCCTGCACACACGATTCTAGAAATTTGTCATACCAGTTCATAACTCAGATATTCTTTTACGACAGTTAATCGCATGTCTCCATTATGTCATTGTGAACTTGATGATTTCCTTGCCACTATTAGTTTCGAAAGGCCAATTGACACTACCTGATTGTAGCATGTTTTCTACTAATGATATACAAAATGTATATTCCATTTAAACACAATCAACAAAACGTGGTGGAAGTCGTGATCGAATTTTGTCAAAGAAAGTTCAATTATCAGCAAAAGTTTACCAACAATGATTTTCATGTCAATAATATTTTTTTCAACCTACTATTTTTAATCTTCCCAAAAATTATACAAAACACTACTCTCTATATGTTTAGATTATGCATGTTTATGATCTACATATGTATATGTAAAATATCAGAACTATAAAAACAATGATGTAAATTAGCAATGGCTTTTCCTTCTGCTAAGCAACAGAAGCGTAAAGAGAAAAAAACATATAACGGTAACACTTGGTGTCCATAAAACTGAACATATGAACATCAAAAGACATGAAGACCTGGACTTACCTAAAATACTGGAAGATAAAAATGGTAATAAGTAGAAAAACTAATGAAACAGTGCTGAGAATGAAGTAGATGTCTCTCAACGTTTCTGCAAGCTTTACATCTCGGGGATCAGCTGTTGTCTGAAATGTTCAAAACATATATTTCAAAAAGAATAATTATTCCTCATACGGTATTTAATAAAAAAAAAATCTTGGTATGTCAAGTCTGTTGTATGATTGAATGTAATAAAGTAGAAGATCAAGTACTAAATTGTTCGGCTGGCTTTACGTAGATATTTTAAAAAGGAACCTAGTTCTTCTGTTTCGTTATTCTAGATGAGGTGTTGGCAGTAATAAGTCATTCAACAGGTTATTCATATTACAATGTTTTGTGAGTATTTTATTTTTTACTTGCAAGTCAGAAATTTGAAGGGCTACAAATATAATAACAGTTATCTGTGCAAATGTTTGTTCGAAACTGTAGTAAGTGTTACAGAATAAACAAATTAACTGTCAGACTGTCAGATTTTGTACTACTATCACCGATCACTATTTGTAGAACATGAACGTCAAGTTTGGTTTTCAATTAAAAATACAGAAATAATGATTCCGCATGCAATAAATCATAAAGGGAATTGTCGATTATGTTATTGTTCACTGGACTTAAAACTGATGAAGACTAGTTCTTTGCAATCTTATTATTATGCCTTGTAAACTTGTATACAATTTACCGCATCAACAGGCACACATGATGTGTAATCTGACAAAGCATTTTCCCATGAATTAAGACGCTTGCATAGAGGCAATGGGTTTAGTTGCATTCTCGATTGCTTGGATCAAGGTCAAGATCAGTGTAACTAATAAGGAAAATAGTGGTTTTTCAATAAATTTAGTTAGGAATAAGGTTAGCAGACCAAACATAGTTATTAGGTAGATTCATATTCTGTTAATTCATCCAAATGTTAACTCTGACTGCTAATTTGACGCAAAAATGTTGAATAACATTTGTTTTGGGCTTAACACATGCAAATGGTGTAAACAGAATCGACCTAATTTTGGGTAAAACCTAACCTAATGATCTACAAACAGCTTAAGCCGGAATGAAAATGTAACGTTTAATTGCACTAATCATTAAGAGATGTAAGCGCAGCTGAAACGGGAATCACTACTGAATGGCATTTTTATACTCACAAGAAGAATCGTTTTGAAATGGACAAGTTTGTTGTGCTGTAGTATTTGCACGGGTTGCAGGCCAGCAAGAGATTCGGTCGCAGTACGGGCCACAGTGTCCTGGAAAAATAAAAACAATATGTGGAAGATACATTTCTAGAAACATTAGCGTTAATTGACATTTTTACTGCAGACTTTCATACCCAATTTGACTTTGTATATGGGATAATTCTGTATATCAATCAAGTCGGCACACTGAAAATGAAATTCATACTAGAAACTATCGCAATTAAGCATACGGCATGGTAGTGTAATATAAAAATGAATATTTCCCGAAGTGGCAACGAACAAAACGAAGGACGATGTAAAAAGTAAAAAACCTTGTGTCTATCCCGAACCGTGATGAATATGTATGGCAAGCGGGGTTTTCTTACTTGAGAGATATCTGCACAATAAAAAACTGTGAAAATATCCTTTAGTTTGGAAGCATAGAATGCAACCAAGAAACATAATTGCAGACTCAGTTTCACCGAGCATGTTCACGAGAGGTTACGAAATGTGCAATGCCCCTCAAATCCCCCGCCACCTCCCCTATTTTTCAATGTTTTCCGTGAACCTACAGAGCCAGAAAATATAACTTTAGACTCTTTAGACACCCTTTCAAATCCCGGCGCAGATCTGTATTCTTGTCATTTTAATATGTTGAGATAATTTTTTGTTTAATCTAAAACAACTTGACCAACTGCATAACAAGCATTTATTTTGCGGTGAAAGTATTTTTTCCTACGGCTCTATACAAAATGTTGTACCACACAGTGGAATGCAGTTATGTAATATTTCACCTTGGTAGCCTTATTATTGTGTGGGAGTGTAATTGTGCTGGATGTATGAAGTCTCTATGAACAATTTTGATTCCTAACTTGTCGGAGTTTATCACCTTCAGTTTACGAAAGGGTTCAGACATGTAACGTTAATGGTGTGTTTTCAACATACTGATGTCATTTGTCAATGCTTATAATACTAGTATGTCGTCTGCTGAGAGAAATATCTAATAATAGCTATACTTAACAATTTAGTAATAGATTCTATACAGTTATGGACTTCATTTAAATGGCCCCACGTTGTAGTTAAGTACGCAGAACACTCCTTCATAGAAGGAAAGTAAATTAACCAGATATTACACTCATCTATCTGTACATAATTATAAAGATGGGAAATAAAATGTCAATTGTTTCAAACGAATAGCACATTTCTTCAATTAAAAACTCTTGCAATTTCCAGTTGTGGAAATATATCATACTTATTTAGTTTAAGATAAAACAAGTTACTCTAATAACCAAATATATTCCTTGTGCATGTTGCGTGACATGGTGGTAATTATCAACGCGCCAAATACATAATTTATACAAATACGTTTTCTGAGAAAACAATCCTAGGTTGACATATCCTTTTCAATTCTCTAATTTATGTGTATATTTCGTGTGAAGTCTAAAATCTAAATATCATACGATTACTTAACATTCGCACATTAAGTCTCGATTTTATAAAAAAAATCATGTGAGGAGAAAGGTATGCGACGAATACGGCTCACGATATATCATTTGATATATTTTTGTTTTCATTCATTTGTCAAAGAATGTGGTATGTTTAAGACATGCACTTATCTCTTATAAGATTTAATTATCTCATGCGCACGACATTTTATCTCGAGCGCACGACATCTTATCTCATGCGCACGACATTTTATCTCGTGTAAGAGTACAATTCAAGTTTCATGTAAAAATTTGCAAAGTCATTGTCTAGCAAAACCAATTAGAATACATTTGAACAGACTTAATTACTAAAAACATCGTATGTTTAACGTGTCAAGATTGTATATCATCACTATAAATCATTGTAGAGATAAAATGTGCTGAACGTCCCGTGGCGAAAGCAGCTGTAGTTAGACAGTATAAGTACTCACTGATAATATTATCAACAATTTGTACAAAATTGACATTTTCCAGGGAAATTCAACTATATCATTTTTGACCAGAATTATAAAAAAAAAAATTGCCAGACACATAGTTGTTCATTATAAAATATCAATCATATACGAAATGTGTCCAACTTATAATGGAACACTTTGAAGTGGAACGAGAATGTCGAAATGTGTGCATTATGTTGTTTTAAGTAATACAATATCTTACACGTACACCTTGTTTGGTTCTAAGTATTATTCGTTATACCCACAAAAATATGTGACCATTTAGAAAGCATAGTCTTTGGCTTTTGAAATAAACTTTCAAATAAGAGTATGAAAATACACAGGTGGAAATAACGTATCTATGATACAGCATGGGCCCATTAGCCATGTACACTCAAATTTATTACACAACATTAATTTCTGAGAGAACAAATGCCAAACGCATCAAGTAAATAAGATTAATCAATTCATTTTTGCTTCCAAAGACCACAAAATATTCCCTAGAAATTGATATTGTACATAAGCCAAGTGTGGCAAATCAATATTCAAATAATCTTTTTTGAAGCTCTTCATATCGTAATTTCCCACAATTATGGCATTTAGAACTACTTTAATCAGATATTATTCTCACATAGAGGCACTTTACTTCCATTAGTTTTTACGCTCAATCTTTAAAAGTATTTCATACGTTCTTAGATCTGCTTAATTATATTTTCGTCATTGCGAATTGCAGTCAAATAAGAGATATGTTGCTAGGCGTAGAGTGCAGGTTTCGTCATTATGCGTACATGGTCCAAATTGGCTAAAATATATTTTTTTCCTAGACACATTTAGGTCTGGTCACATTATCTCTGTTCATCGCGGAGATAGTATCATGATAAAGAGTCCAGACCTACATGTAGTAATGAGACAAAAGTGATCTTGTGATTCATTTATTTGTTTTAAATCAGGTAACAATGGAGAACGTCCCTTATACGGGTAGAATGCAACTCAGGAAAGCAAAATGAGGATGGTGTGTGTGCAAGAGATGGAATAAAAGCGGCAAATAACAAGCACAAAGACTAAATAGTAGTAAACAAGATCCGAGAACTCAGCCTACATGAAATTATCATCTTGTACTCTATTTATTTATTTATTTATTTGGGTTTTACGGCGCATCAACACAGTATAGGTTATATGGCGCCAAACAGGACTACAGATTTTGATTTCACATCTCATTTACATCGAAATACAAACACGAGGTATTGAATTAAAATTTGTATACCTGCTAGAATCACAGAGTTACAGCAAAACCAAGTGTTAAGAACTTATTAGTCGCCTCTTACGATCATGCAAGGGTAAGGCAGTGGTTCCAATTCTTTTCATACACAGATCGTCCCAGAACCACAAGAGGCCATCTTGTACTCTACCTCTGGCTTCAGTGCAGTGGTGAATTCTTTACAAGTAACAAAAAATCGACTCCAGCATCCTAAAACTAAAATGATCAGACATAATAAAAGCCTCGAGTCCAAGTAACCGGCGAACTATTACGGACAGCTTTAAACAGTTGCTGACTTAAAGGCTACTAGTCCTCAAATATAAAAGAAGTGCTGAATTCACTTCTGAATGTCAAGGTTCTTTTAATGAAAAGATATCATTCTAGTGTATTAAGCTCTGAATTTTTTTCTCGTCTACGGCGAGCCGATTATTTCTACTTGTGACCAAACCTCGTCCCAGTTTCCTTTATTTAGGTTACTGACCGTTCCAAGGCTGTGTCCCTTTTTCAACCGGTTGTTTTGTCTGTCTTGTATTGTCCATTGCATATGTTGTCTTGTTTGTTGTAAGCGTTTTTCCTCCCCCTATTGCCCTCTTCTTTCCCTTGCATTTACGCTACTTTTTGCATCCCCTCCCCTTTACTTTTAGTAAGTTTTCGTGGCTCCCCTTTGTTTCGGCAGCCGAATCCGAAGACGGTACTTGATTGTTTTTTTCCTACTTGTATGGGTGCGTTTGTATGCTAGTGAGTCTATAACGGTGCTCTACTGTTTTCTCATGTGTTGCTTGTTCGTTTTTCTATGTTATTCAGTTGATCGTAGTTGTGTGTTTATCTTTGGTACATGAGTGTCTGCGCTATTGTGGTTTACGTTGTAGTGCGACAGTTTTTTTAAGAACATGGCATTCCCTTGTATATTCGTCCTTGTTTAACTTTCCCCTTCGGACCCCCCCCCCCACCCCGATCCCATTTCGCCCATTACCATTTCCTTCCCCTCTATCAATATTTAGCATGAATTAATATGTACTTGTTGGATGTTTGAAGCAACCCGTCTGAAATATTTTTCCATTACAGCTTGCTTTTTGTTGTTGACCTACTATGTAAATGCGTGGTTCTGGGGCTGTGTTTTTGGTGCTCTGCTTCCGAGAAATCTACCCTTACCTATTATCTTTTATGGGTATTCTTTTAGCGTAACAATGAAAATTACATGTACAAGTCCGTATGAACATATCAGTTGGTGTTTTTAATTTTTTTATACTTGTAACATATACATGTTCTGCCAGGGACAAGAGGGGGTAGAAGGAAGCGTGCATTTCTACTACCGTCCATGAACAGGCTCATTCATATCAGTTCTGTAACATTTTCAGTTTTGTCGTGTTTGGCGACCTATGGAGTTTCCACTTTGTCTATTGCATTGTGAATTTCTATGTTAGTGCGCACTGAATAGATGAAATAACTGTTAAACGATCTCAAATAAGTATTTTTTCTCTTATGTCTTTTATATGACAGAAATTATACCATTCCCTCGTGCGTGAATTTAATCACACTAATTTCTTAAATTGCCTGAATTATCACACTGTCAGGCTTCCCGTTTACCTTTTCCTAACAAGACTTTTAATCAAGGTTCTAGGAGATCAATTAGCAGCATGAATGTGACTCTAAACCTCATTTAATAATTTACCTATCCGTACCAAATGTTATTACTACTATCGATTTTTTGTTTCATATTCTCAAAATAGTTTAATGTTAGAACGCCATGATTGGTAAACCTATACATACGTTTACGTTATTACTAGATATACATTAGTAATACGAGAAAAGATAATTATCTTATTTACTATAAAGGTATCTCGAAATTAGAAGATAATAGATTCAATAAATGTTTTTAATTTTTCATGGTTAATCTTTTGTACAAAATATACAAAACTGTTCAAAGATGGATTTTATATGCATTGTCGCTTTGAAGTCCTTATCTTATTTCATGCTGAAGCTAAATCGCTTTAATTTCATGTTTAAATTAACAAATACCGTACAGAAAGTTAATGTTTTTGTAACGATATAAATACCAATCGATAAGACTTTTTCAAAAATAAGTTAAAGTATTGTTGACATATTACAAACATAGTGCGCCTAGGAAACGATTCCCAAATAAAACAATTATCTCTGGTCTTTAGAACTTTGCAAAATCTTTTAGTACAAACATTATTTTAAAACATCCATTTTGATAAATAAAGTACAGAGATATTTTCATTGTGTTTACGCTGAGAGCCATAAAACAGATAGCTGGTGCCTAGCGACCAACAAACATAGCAATGTCATCTAAACTTTCAGCTTAGAAAATAAAATATTCTTATTTTGTTCGGCTTCAGCCTCTGCTATATTTTTCGCTCAAATGCTTGCAAGTAATTATAGGAAGAGACAAAAATATTTTACGTCACAGAAAAAAAACACATGCGAAAAAAATGTTTGAAAATCTTTACAGGGGAAAAAAGTATATTGGGCGGCCACGAGGTTTTGCTTATCTCAAAGTACATCATTGACTATGAACTGATATGGCCTTTGGCTTTCTGGATTTCATTTTATAATACTTTACATGTTTGCCAAGTAATACAAAAATACTTAAAGGGTTTACAAGATATGAAGCAGTCGCACCGTATGAGCTTAACGTCGAAATGACTAGTCATTAATTTCCCATTACCAGGGGCGGATACAGGAGTAGGTGTTAGGGGGAGGAGGCGTAAACTATTTGTAGCAGAGCAACCAGGGGATTCCAGCGGTATCCAGAACAAAAGACAAATTACCTATGTTTCGGCGATTTTAAGAAGGGAGTTGGGGTGGGGGCGGATTAACATGATTAACATTAGTGCCAGATCATTTGAAAATCTTTTCAGGGATTTAAAAAGTATACTTTAATGCCACACTCGCATTTTAAAATCTGGTTTGCCCTAAGAAAGTTTGTTTGAATTATTTGCAAGTTTTAAACACACAATAACAGGACAGCAAATGCCACATAACTGACAACAGAAGTCGGTCAAAAGTCTCGTATGAATGTACTAAATGTTACAATATCATTGGCTAACTTAAGATTGTACTTTTTTAAGCTGTTGATAGTGAAACATTTGATAAAATATTGAGGCCTTCTTTCAGCCTTTTGCGACGGTAGATACTGATGCGTGTAATAAATCATTTGGAATGAAAGATATATTTCTAGTCTGAATAGAGATAATTCGTTTTTGACACTTATCCTTTAAATGTATATACTTTTAACGCTCTGCACTCGTTAAATTACTTCCGCACTGTTGCTCATAATTATTATAACATATGTAGTTATCATTTAAGTCGATTATACAGCATTTCCCAGGTTCTTTTTCTTACTTTGAATATCATTTCGTGTCTTTATATTGATTTAATTGATTTCTCAATCATACAAACTGCCTCTAGAGCACAAATAAACAGAACATATTAAGTATTGACTCGCTAAATAAATGTTTGAGGAAAGTTGTATACTGTTGTGTCCATACATTCCTCATGAATGTATGCATTCCGAAAAGATAGATGATATTTTGAGTCATAAAAATCTCGGTTTTACTGAATCTGTTTACGAGAGATAATGAAATGTTCAACACCCCTTACGCTATTCTTACATGGTATATTTGCGTTATCTTATAATTAAAAGTCATACACTAAGTTAAATTATAAAATAATCGAAACATTTCATAAGGGTTTCAAAATACAAGTAATGTTAAAATTGCTCTATTAAATATTTATATTTTTAGAATTGTCTTAAGCTCAAGGCATTGTCTACATGAATATGAAAACACTGAAGTTCCTAACAGAATATTAGCTGCACTAGTGCATGTTGGAGAATACGATGTTTTGAATAAATTCGTTTGTCTTGTATTTATTGTTTACCGTTAGAAATCACCTCGTATCTCAAGTAGTCATTGTCATCTCTGTTTAAGATATACAAATTGAAAAACAACGTGGCCAGTTTTTTTTATTATACCAACCTACACTGATGTCATATGGTATGATCATTCTATTCTACTATTTTTTTCATGTACTAAATGTTGTTACATTTTCCAGTCCTTAATAATCATAGAGTTCATCCACTTACTACAGCAGAATTCAGCTTAAACCGACGCTATGCCAGTCTATTTTACAATTTTTCCCAGAGAACTGATTTTAATAAGATATAGACTTGCTATATTCATAACTTTAAAAATAAAAATAAAAATCTATATATTTTAGTGTATGAGCCATTCTAATCATTTCTTTGGCTCTAATCAACAGACTCAGTCAAACAAATTCTCATATTATTTGACTTTATTTCATTCTATGCTTCTTATAATTTTTATTATATAGACATGAAAGACTATACATTCTATTATTCCAGTATATCTATTGTATCACAGCAAAATGTTAACAATAAGTCAAGGCAATAAAAAACTTAAGATGGTTTCATACGCGATAGAGAAAGAAACGATAAGCCATTGTCATGTTTTTTGTTCCATATATCGTTATTGTTGTGAGTAAAACTTGGTGCTATTTTGGTACAAACATATCCATACTAATATTCATGTGACAATTAATGTGTTTCCTAGGGATGTCATAAATTCTAGATTATTAATGTTCGTAGATCACCCAGATAACTTTTACGGTAGTTTTATGACCACCATTTCTTAGCATTATTATTTTCCAAACTATTTATGGCTTCATTTCTTTTTAAAGAAGAACAGTTTTAAGTATGAAATGATAACGTATACAATGGTTCTGAAATACGGAGTAAAATTTTGCCTTTGATTAATTAATTGGAGTTTCCCCTACCATTAGCTCTTGTTTTCACGTAATTAAACACTAAGTTTTAAAAACACAATTTGTTCAGAAGGAAAAAAAAGCAGCTCATAAAAATGTTGCATGCCGTCATTACATATACAATGTACATTTTCTCATTATCAGTCTTGTTACTGGGCAGCTATACTTGTGGTGCGGTTAGACAAACGAAGAGAATGTATCGCTTCCTGGATGCTGTAACTATTCTTCATCCCATTACTGTGTCCGTGTTGACATTTGAAGAAATAAAATTGATTTTGCAAACAGGAAATTTCTGGCAAACCGTATGTAATATCGGCATCATTCAATAACAAAATTCGTGACATATTTGTTGTTCATATACAACGTAATGTGCTCTAACGATAGAATATTCGGCGGTCATGGACGGAGAAGTAGAGAGAAGAAAGGAAACTGGAGTCTGTATGTAGAAATATCTTTTGCATCGTTTACCAAAATAAACGAAAGCTGATTCCTACTCCATCAAAAGCGTGTTCCAAATAGCTTTTAAGAACTGCTCAAAATGCCATACTGATAATACATTTTCTTTTACTGCCTTAAGTAGTTTTACTGCCTTAAATAGTTTATACAAAATATGAAAAAACTAGGTACAGACGGGTTAGTTTTAAAATCATTCGAGATAGTGTTATAAAGTTACACACACCCATCATTGTATCATGTTAATATATTAAATTCTGTTAGTGGTGGCGAAGCATACGTCATAAGTAGAATGAAAAATGAAAAACGAAGCAGAAACAGAAAGCTATTTCCAAAGCTCTTCACCATAGGGTTATAAATCTTAAGCTCTTTACTATTATTGTATCAATTTAGGTTAGATATCATCAGAAAAAGTTGTCATAAATGTAAATAGGTAACACTGAATTGAGGATTTAAAATTAATTTGGTCATATGTTAGAAAATTGTTTGTAACAAATTAAAATATAAAATGGGAGATTTAGAAGTGACACTTCTGGATACAGAACTTCCACAATATTTATAACAAGTGTTATGGCTATTGTTAGGAAAGAAAACGAAGAAGATCAGTCTTACCCTACACAAATAGCTTGAGAAACGCCAAGAAGACCGTAGACATAATCTTATCCTCAAAAATAGCATGAGAAACGCTAATGAAGACTGTTGATTAATTTTATCCTACGATTAATTTTATCCTCAAATAGGCTGAGAAACGTCAAGGAAACCGCAGACATAATCTTATTCTACACAAATAGCCTGAGAAATGCCAAGGAGACCGTAGACATAATCTTATCCTACAAAAATAGCCTAAAAAACGCCAAGGGAACCGTAGACATAATCGTATCCTATTCGGAATGCCCGAGAAACGCCAAGGAGACCGTAGATATAATCTCATTCTACACAAATAGCCTGAGAAACGTCAAGTAGACCGTAGACATAATCTTATCCGCACAAATAGCCTGAGAAACGCTAATGAAGACTGTTGACATAATCTTATCTTATGTCAAATAGCCTGAGAAACGTCAAGGAATCAGTTGACATAATCTTATCCTACACAAATAGCCTGAGAAACGCCAGAGAGACCATAGACATAATCTGACCCTACACAAATAGCCTGACAAACGCCAAAGAGATCGTAGACATACTCTCATCCTAAACAAATAGCCTGAGAAACACCAAGGAGACGGTAGACGTAATCTTATCCTACACAAATAGCCTGAGAAATGCTAAGGAAGCCGTAGACATAATCTTATCCTATACAAGTATCCTGAGAAACGCGAAGTAGGCCGTAGGAATAATATTTTCCTATACATATAGCCTGAAAAACGTCATTGAGATCGTAGACATAATCTTATCCTACGTCAAATAGCCTGAGCAACGCCAACGAGACCGTAGACATAATCGTATCCTACACAAATAGCCTGAGAAACTCCAAGGAGACCGTAGAAATAATCTTATCCTATGTCAATTAGCCTGAGAAACGCCAAGGAGACCCTACCATAATCTTATCGTACACAAATAGCCTGAGAAACGCCAAGGAGACCGTAGACACAATCTTATCCTACACAAACAGCCTGACAAAACATATAAGCGTTACTTTTGCGGAAAAAAGTCGAAAATACCTAGCACAATGTTTACTTACTTATTAACACTTGATACTTAATTAACTATAAATTCATCACGATGACAACTGCAATGACATGTCGCTGTATTGGAGTTGTGCAACTGGACTCTACATAATGAATCCTGTAATAACAATGATATGTCTTAAGGAGTTAGGAATGACTACTAGGAACTAAGAAGTAAATGTTTGTATAAACGCAACCACTTATTTTGCCCATAACGCTAGAAGAATTCTTGAAATTGGCCCATAATTGAAAGAGATATTGAAAAAGATATGATAGTGTGAAATTTAAGAAAATGGCATCATATACACTTTGCTGAATTATTCATTTGGTCAATCCTCATTTAAAAAGATGAAGTTTCAGTATCTGTTTTTAGTTTAATATGTTAATCATAGCCATTTCTTTCGATGTATTTTGAAATTTTGTGAATTCAATTTCTTTATGTAAGGAAATATTAAACGGCATAAGCCTCCATATTTTGGCTAAAATGACCTTTCTTTAAAACTAAAGATTGGTTATATTATAAACGTTAAAATATGAGTTTTTGTTTCTAAACAACCTCAAAATTGCCAAATCAAGAAGAAGAAACAAAAAATTATGCCCACTTCAGCCGCCACGGCAATAAAAAAATTTCCGCTGTCCTTACCAATACCTAACGGAGGATTTCGGGTTTTATCGCATGTTTTGTTGCCTCCGAATATGAGAGATAAGATCTAGCCAAAATTGCCTTGTTTTGTCTTTAAGGAGGTAAGTCATTTTATAGTACAAATGAATGTAATTTGTGAACCTCAAGATGTACATGTAACGGAAAGTAGTGAAATAAGTTGTAGAGAGCTTAGAGACAGCAATCATGTTAAAAATTATGAGATAAGAGCGGCATGACATGTCTTTTACTCATTTTATATCATCGTTAAATTCAAAAGCACTACATCGTTCTATATATAAACAAAATGTCAAGATCTTGAATTATGAAAAGATGAAGTATTGTCTCTCTGCAGCTTATATCGAGTTAGGTGTTCTAACAGACGTATTGATAATCTTCGTGAAACTTTAAATAGTGAGCATGATAAATTATCTGCAAACAGAAATTGTGTCCGAAGGTAAATAAAACGTAATTGCATAAAATATTAGGCATTTTTGAAGCTTTAATAGAAGGGATCGCATACGTTTACGACCAAAAACGAGGTGTTTTCTGCCAATCAAAAGACACTAATATCAACTACTTTTTATGTCATAAAACTGTTATTCAGTTCACTGATAACTCACGCAAACCAAGTTGTTGCGTTCTATTTTCCAAAGGATATTCTTATCTTTTTTTAAAGAATATACAAAAGATAAGAGACCGACTTTACTCCTTAAATTGGCAAGGGCCGTTTATCGTATTGCCAGATCGATCTAAAGCAATTTGATGTCTGCAATTCAATTGGTTATTTACGACTATTGCATTTAAAAGGGTTATTGCGAATCAACATGTTGTTTTTGTAATATCATTCAATGCGTGAATTGAGTCTCCTGGTTCCTTAGAGAGTACTAAAGTTAAGTGAGTGTCGAAATGCGGTAGGTACATGTATGATAAAGGGTAATCAATTCATATTTTTCGAAATGCAAATTTTCTCATGTCTGGCCTCATGCTATGAACTCATTTTGTGTGAAAGATGTTCATCTGAAGTTAATAGTGAAAAGATTTAAATTGAATGAAAATTTGAGCCATTCAAATATCAGAAAATGGTAAAATTGAGTGTCCTATTTCAGTCGTTAACAGGACTGGCAGACGGAGAATGGTATGTTATGTAGTGCAACGTTTTCACAATACAGCTGTTATGCTGTAACTTGACAATTCTAACAGAATGAAGATTTCTCTCGCTCTGTTTTCATCGGAAATGTCACTGGCAGCAAGTGTGCTTATTCGTCTCAAATTTAAAGACATTTGCTTGTCACTATTTATAAGCCTAACTGACAAATTTGTATAACCTGACCTTTGTCCCACTTTATATATCATACTAAAATCTAGTTCAAACTAAAAACAAACAACTAATTAACGTATATATTTTTTTTTTTGATGTGGGTGGCGTTTTCCTCTTTTTTTGAAATTGATTAAAAATAGTAGTGTGGCTAAGGACACAAAGAAATAATACAATTATATCATGTGTTCAGCTTTGCGTAATTGTAATACGACCAACTGCGCGGATAATCAATTACTCATTGTCTCAGATGGTCATATTTTGTAGGCAAAATAGCCACATCAGCAAAGACAGTTGAGATTCTGTATAGTACGATAAACGGAAGAAACCCTTACATAATAGGTAACAGATAAATCTGAGACTCAACATAAAATGCCTCCCATCGATTCCAATATATACCATCGAAGCTTAGAAAACTTTGACCATTCTACCAGTACAGAATGTATAAAGTATGTACGTTTCAATTTCACCAATACTAAGCAAAGTCAATAAAATAAAAGGAATGTATCATATTTCAAATATTTATTGTTTGATATCTGTAACCAATTAAGAAGGATGTTTAAAGAAACGTCATCCTGCTATTCTACTACAGACAAATCCTCATCAAATGTTTTTAACTTTATTTAATGTATAACCTATTAGTGCATTTAAGTACAAGGCATCTAGAAAGAGTTGACTGTTACAAAAACTTTCAGTGTTTTCAGTGGTAGTACATATTTAAACCGTTGATTATCTTTTTTCTTTTTCTTTTTTTTTTTGTTGGGTTTAAAGGTCCACTACAAACATCCGAACGAGTATTATATGAAAACCAGAGTTTGTAGCTGAGACTTCCTATTTACTGAAAATATGACCAACTGCATCGGATCTGACCAAGCAGTCATGAATATGTTCAAGAATAACCAACAAATAAACAAAACAAATTGTCAATTTCAAACCCAAAGTATGTTTTCCGACTGCTTACGAACCCGTCGCGCATCTTCGGATTTTTTGGAAGCATCCTCCGAAACGAGACTAGAGTTTATAAATAGATGCAACATATATTATTATGCCCAAACGATAACGTGATTTTTACAAACTTAGCCTAGGAAATTAAACAATTTTTGTAACTCACAAAAACTTCATGAAAATCATTCTTATGATACAGGTAATATACAGCTATACTACAAGTTTTCGGGAGGACAATTTAGGCCCTTCCCGAATAAAAGTATTTTCACAACTTCGTCTGCAAACTTTTTCAGTTGATCTCTTTTCAGCATAGTTTTAAGAATATAAATAAATAACTATCTCACAATGTAGAAACAAAATGTGATTGAAATTTACCTAAATACACTGATTTATGTACATATGGCTACATTAGTTCAATAACATTTTAGACATTAAACACATTGTCTTGGCCTAATATATGTCATTGTCAGTTTGAAACTAAAAATTTGTACATCTCAAATTTTTCATGCAAATCGTGTATAACTACCATCATGGAAATACGGTTAATTTGTCGCGCGTCTTTAACGGATATTCGTTTGAATTAATTTTAAAACCGAAGAATTTTAGACTGATTACGGAAAAGCGATAAACACGAAAGTAGGACAAAATGACCACCCATGTCAATCTAAGAAAATAAAGAAACACTCACTTGTTTCTCTGTACATGTGTTGATTTCAAGGGAATATTGCACGGCTGTCGTAATGTTTAGTAGTATATTTCAAAATGTGTAGTCTTGTTTTAAGATTTATGTCTATTCATTTGTCTTAATTTTGCACCTTTAACGTCGCACCGACACAATTTTAGGTCATATGGCGACTTTCCAGCTTTGATGGTGGAGGAAGACCCCAGGTGCCCCTCCGTGCATTATTTCATCACGAGCGGGCACCTGGGTAGAACCACCGACCTTACGTAAGCCAGCTGGATGGCTTCCTGGCTTCCTCACATGAAGAATTCAACGCCCCGAGTGAGACTCGAACCCACATCGATGAGGGGCAAATGATTTAAATTCAGCGACCTTAACCACTTGGCCACGAAGGCCCCTCGTGATTATCTACACACGATTAAGTGTACAATATTTTAATTCATATGAATATTACTGTTCATGCATGTACATATACATGCCAATTTCATGTTACATAAAATATACGTAGACAGTTTTTACTCTTTGAAATATGAAATTTGAGTCAAGCTAGCATACTTTTAAAAAGGTAAATATGAATATGTATCAAATTAAATTACCATTGGTAGTAATCTGTACCAGAAGGTGTGCTGTAGCCATTTTAAGAACTATAATAATTTTAAACTTAATATAACAATTACATAGCAAGATACTTAACAATGTCAATATTTAAAATCTTTTATTATAAAATTTAAAGATTAATTGGTTTATACAATTAAACACTGAACATTCCTTAGCGTCTCATTTTTGTGTGGACTTACCGAACAATTTTCGTCTATTTCAGAGTCATAATATTGCCTTTTCAAAGTTTTGTTATTTATGTTTGTAACTGCAACAAGAATTTATAGGCAATCACAGAAAGAAATATAATTATGGTAATTACCAAAGTCTGTATTTAATGATTTTGCGAGAACGCTTTAACAGTTTACAGCTAAATATATTCATATTCAATGTTATTTTAAGTATGTTTAGATTAATCCATTAGTGTTGCAGATTTCATGTAAATTAGGATTATTAATGATCAAAGATTTCATTCAAAACCTGAAATTGACTTGCAAAACGCATACAATGGCGACTACATTTGGAATTAGTTAAATTCGATTTTGGTGGAGGCTCTTCCAGTGGATTTGATTTTGACATTTCTAACAATTGATTCTGCTCGAGGTTAATGAATTTTAAATTGCATTACATCTCTATATTTTTCAGAAGCGAAGGATTTTCTCTTAGATTGAATCTGATTCAGTAGTTGCAAAGTTATAAATTTTGTGTTCCCTTTAGTACGTTTATTTCCATAAACATTCTTACTCAATATGCACTTTGAATGAAAATGAGCCCACAAAATGTCTACATATATCTAGACTTTTAAGACAGTTTTCACCAAGCTATTTATGTCCGAGGGTGATATATGAATATTTGGATTTGATTAGCGATCTTATAATGAAATACATACATAACCAAGTTATACTCATTAAGTACATCTTTTGTTTGCTGGCAGCCTATATAGTGAGACACATGGTAACGTTAAAGAAGGTACCACACTCTTTAAGTATCGAAATACATTAATTTATGTTCATAAAAATGTATCTGTTTTCATTTGGAGCTTTATATAATCAATGTCATATACTTATAGTCTTAACGTCAAGTTCATTGCGGCACTTTTAAAACCCTAACCAAGTCAAGGGACATAACAGTAGTGTTACTGAGTGAAATCTCCTTTTTATTTGAAAATGTTTGGTGTACAACCAACTTTTTAATAATTCGTAAAAACTATGATTGATGACTAAGATAATAATAGATTAGATATTTTTAGGATTATAACATTAATCTATTCTCCTTTTGTTGCTGATTTCATGTAAATTTGGATTTATTAGTTCATTGGAGAAAGATGGCCGAAGATCAATAAACGACTTTGTTTTAACATATAATGCAACTTCACAATCAATAATAAAATCTGTAAAAATCCACAGTATACTAAGTACCAAACAGTTGTAACATAGAGAGTAGGAAGTATCACAATTTCTGACATCAAGACAATAAATAGCAGATTTTTCTATTGCAGGTACAATCTTCATTCTGATTTTATTATGGTTAATCATCTTTAACATAACACCATGAGTTTTGTTTTGGAGGGAGATGGGAATTAAAGTATTAGTGCTGAGAACGAATATTTGATTGGCACTTTACGGTTATGTGTATCTTAAAACCTGAACATTACTGACTTGACAGAAAACTTTTGCTGTAGATTAATAGTGTACATTCCTTCATCACATTCAGTTCAAACATTTATTTGTTTTCTATTGAAATTGTAACATAGTTTGAGAACAAACATAGGAAAATTAAACTTTGCATTCGGGACAAAACACAAAATTTATATGTATCTAAACAAAATCAAAAATCATTATAAGAACGCTGTTTTTATGCACATGTGATATTAAAGGAACATCAAATTACATTATGTAACTAATTACTTATGGATAAAAAGTTCTGGGTATACCGGTACTAAATAGAAACACCGCACGATAGAAGAATAGTCGCATAAAGACGGATTAAAATAGTTCTCAGTTTTTTCTTGTATCATTTTGTTGCTCTTATTTTAATCGTAATATTTTGCTGAAATGAAATGGCAGATCTGTGTTTGACATTTAGGTAAAATTTCGATAATGAAATAATAGCATTACCGAATTTGTCATTGAATGTTAGGTCCTACAACGCTTCTACAACTTGGGTTCCCATGTTTTAGCTGATTTTACGGTGTGTTTCTTTATCTGAGAATATCTTTCTTGCATCAAATATTACCCCCAATGTTCTTTCAATTTTTATTCAACAGTGACAATATTCTTTAAAACAATATAAGTTACAGACATTTCCAATGGATCCTAGTGTGTTTTATATAGAACAAGTGAATGAATTATTGCCATCCAATACAAAGTCCCCTACTGGAAGGCACCTAATTTCCTCTACTGCAGTATAACATAATAAACTGATATCTGTCAATGATGTATAAACAATATTGTACTACATATACAATATGTTATAACAACACACTTGGATTAAAATGTGCATATATAAAAACCCACAGTTGTTTTCATATTGAATTTTTTTGGCTGATTATAAAAATGTTATCATGTAAGTTATTTATAGTAACAACAAAGGGAAATTAATCTTAAAAAAAAAAAATCTATATAATATAAGTCCACAAGAAACTCTTTACCAGGTAGAGACTGATGGCACATTCTCTCATTTACTGCGTGATGTGATTGATATAAATAAACAGAATCTTTAATTAAAGGACATATTGTGTACAGACGAATAAAACCATTTCTTTCGTCTTGCCCGCAGTCATTGTTGTTTTCAACAGCTTGCGTCTACTCAGACAGCTGAATTAAGTCATTGAAATTATTTCAGATTTCACTAAAAACTTTTGATTTCAAAAAATATTAGAAACAATTTATGTATAAATATGACTGTAAACATTTAAGGTATAATAAACGTACCAATTGATAGTCTCCATAATGCGTCGAAGAGATCAGATAAGATAAAAGTTGTCGCTTCATGTTCCTTGGTAAATCACTATTTCTGTTAATAGATAAATGGGTGCTAGTTTGGTATCGATATTCAGTCTTATTTTTTTATGATTGACGAAACTGATAGCTTCCTTGTAAAAGATAAGATGAGGGTTTGGTTCGTTTTGACTTAAACTACGTATTACTACACACGTAATAGTATCCATACATATGTACTGTTTTGTAAAATGCTAGAAAAATATTTGATTCTTCTTTTTTCTCTCATTTTTTGTAATATAAACACATGTAACAGCCTCGTACAAACATTTGTCAGATTGTATCCTCATTCTGTCATATGTTCATATGAAATGAGAAAATAAATGGATATTGTATTGTATTGTGTTGTACTGAGAAGGGTTTACAGATACCGGTTTAATAGATCAAGTGACCATTTGGATAGTTTTAACTATTCAACATTTTTATATTGACAAACATTCTGACCAAGTTTTTATTGGTACAGGCATTAGGCGTCAGGTGTATTCAAAAAGCAACTGTTGATGACAATATCAGCACACAATGGGCGATCACAATTTAGCTGTCCTTCTGTCAGTACTTTGTGCTCAGGTGCATGCACTTAAACAGCTAAGAGCAAATGTTTGAGGGATTGCAGCACAAGTAGCTCCCCCTAATCAAGCGTACCACAGCTCTTTGATTCATTGAAACGAAGAAGCCATTGATCTGCCCATGCCCCAAATGAATCTAAATCAGACTGTAAATCTTCACAATCATGTGTTCTGTTCACTTCTCTATAAACTTTAGTTTCTACTTAAGGATTAGACAATTTGAAAATCTAAACTGGTCTGAACCCATTTTATTATGTAAATTCCTTACCCCACCCACTTTCTTGTACACATACTGATTATTTGGACAGGAAAAACAAAAAACAGAAAAAGTGGCATGCATCAATACGTATTTACCCTTACCAAAAAAATGTAGATTGATGTTATCAAATAAATAAATACGTTTTCATCCGACTTTCTTTGAAATAAATCCGATTTTTTGTAGGAACACAATCTGGCAAACATTTGAAAAAAATGGCGTAACTGCATCAAGGGGAAATAACTTTAATGCAACTAAATATAACATCATGATATATTATAGACGATGTGTGCGTAGTATGTATTTATTGTGTTAAAAATCCATTTTAGAACAATATAGGACTGGAATTATAAGCATTCAATGGGACGAGGGCTGTTACATGTGTTTACATTACAAAAATATGAAAGAAAAAAGAAGAATCAAATATTTTTCTAGCATTTTACAAAACAGTACAATATGTATAGATACTATTACGTGTGTAGTAATACGTAGTTTAAGTCAATACGGCAAATATCAATATGAAGTTGATTATCTTTAGATGTCTAATTCTGATGGCAAATTTTCATGGCCCTTAATTTGATGTGCCATTAAAATATTACGAACTCGTTAAAACTGAATCTGACATATTTAATGAGACCATTAATCAATTTTTGATAATTAACGGCCATAAACAGAGTATTAAAAAATTAATGGCCCCATAAGTATTAACTAATTAATGTTGAATTAAGGGGTACTTTTAAATGGCACATTAATTTCATGCCAATTAAAATTTTTCATGGAATTTTAAGGAGCCAATTTAAATATTTTAATGGTTTATTTTAAGCAGCTTTTCATGGCCATTAAAGTCATTTTAACAAGGTATATTTTACCACGGTTTTGATATACTTATTTCATGGCTTTTTAATATATGGCGTTAAAACTATGGTCATGAAAATCCCATTAAATAGTAAGAAGTAATGGGTGTATTTTAATGGTGACCTGTTAAAACTCTGTTAAAAACGTTTGAAAAAAATAAGGCCAATTTCATGACCCTTTTAATGGCATGTGCATCCAGTAGTGTTTCACAAAGATCGCCAAAATCAGAGAAATAATAGTGCAAATCAAAGGCGTTATTTTCGATAAGAAATCAATGTTAATGTTCTATTCAATATGAGACTACATAAAATAATCAGACTAATTAGAAGACATAGCGATCAGACTTGTTTCTCAAAACTATAAGTAGTAATATTTTCTTTTCGGGATGGAAACACTATAAACAATGAATTTAAATTTCGTTAAATACTATAATGAGCTTCTTTTATTTTCACCAGCAGTTTTAAATTAAATTATGAAATAAATACTAAGTCGTATTTAAGGTACTGAACCCGTAATGACGATCGACAATTTCCGTTCACTTATGTATTCTTGTTATGCATTCTTTGGTTGCTATGAAAGGACAATTTTCTGTTATAGCCGAAGGATGCCGAAATCGCATAGGAAAGATACGTAATCGCCCGGAAATTGCCGATCGTCATTATGGGTCCATTGCCGTAAGATATCGGGATTAGCGATTCCTGTATACGGCGGAGATACATGCCGATTTTTTACAATCCCGTTAGGTCTTGGAAGCAAAGCAATATATTGTAGATAGATAAGATATTGGTGATAGATAAAAGCAAATTAATGTTGGCTCCGAATGTAACAAATAAGATCTGGCCAAAACTGCCTTGTCAGCTTCTTTAAGAAGTGAGTCATTTTATTGTGCGAGTTAATGTCATTTTTGATACTAGAATTGTAGGGAATAAACAAGTATATGAGATTATTCTAGTTCAAATTTTCGACATAAAATTCAAAGATTTTACTAACTTTATGAATACTTCTCTACTTTCATGACAATAAATTTGAAAAATACGGAGTAATATTTCGCTGCCTTACAACCGCTTTAGATAAGTTATAATACAGTTATGTATCCTAACAGGCTTTTTGAATATAAAGTGGCTATAAACATAAAAAAATGTTTTCCTATATAAATCTTTTAACCTATCGTCTTGATTTTTCCCAGTTCGGCGTAAAAGAACAAATATTGCGTTCCTGAGGGGGTGATAAAGAACTAATCAACCACTTGATACATGAATAAAAAGCCTCGGCTGTCGCCTCCCCCGATACTCGTATTTCATTGGTTTGACTACATACTGAATTTCGTATCGACCTCTCAAGAAAGAATAATATTAAAATAAATGTCAAATACATGGTTTTAATATTTGATATTTCATAATGTTCTGAATGACATGTTATATTAAGTTGAAGATTTATTAATATGCTAGTCAAATGACTGAGAATAAAAAAATATATACGAGACAAAAAACAGTGACAAGTGTAATAACTTACTCGAGGTCGCAACTACCAACTTTTGAGAAACATTTCATGTCTCCTGGTCTTGATATATACTTGTATTGAACGTTTATCTTCGTTTTTAACGGCAGTGAACTTATATATCAATAAATCAAAATTTTAAAATGTGGCTATGCATTTATTTGACAGGAAAAACTCAGTTATCACGTGAAAAGTCTGACAAGCTTGTAAACTCGTGAAAACGAAACCTCTTCATGTTGAGGAAGCAATTTGGATTAAACATGTAATCATCATCTTTTGTTTGTCTTACGCATCTATTTTGAGATATATACGACGCAAATTTCGATTCGGCCATTTGTACCAGGGCAATGGCAATAATTCTGATGTTACTGATTGATAACCGAGGTATTATTCAGTATGCAGACTTATGTCACGTCTGCAGTTGACAATTTGTTATTGAAAAATTGACACAAAATCGCTACAAAATCTACTGGTAGACCCATATTTACAGTATCAAGGATTGTAATTTTTTTTCTTTAAATATATGTCAAAACCTTTGAAAGTATACATCATTATATTGTCAAACAATCTGATGGTTGAAACTTTCTAAATTTTCAAATTAATCATGATTAATCTTGATAACTTTTGATTCTTTTTTTTTCTTTTTTTTTTTTTTTGGCCGAGAAGGATTTTGATAGGATACTTTCCATTATAAATTTCAGCCATTTTTGAACTCCGTGATGTCTTAATTTGTGAATTGGTAATTATTTGCCTGTTATTGCATTTAATTTACCTGACCGCTAATGGCTGTTTTCGGGATTGTTGGCAGACAAAAGACCATCGCGAATATTATCTATCTGCTGTAATAGATTTATTCTTAGTTAAATATGAATGGCTTTTTGAAGATACTACTTTATTTTTATGAAATTATACAATTACTATGACTGATTAACCTGTCTTAAATTGAGACATTTTAATGTGTGTTTCCAGTTAATGTTGCAATATGCACCTGCTATGTGTTCGGTTTGTAAGAGGCAACGTAGACCTTGTTTTAAATTTTGAAATAGAACTCAATCATTCGATAGAGGGTTAATTAAGTGGTAGCGCTCAAAAATGCAATTTTTCTTCAAACAATATTATAATACATGTAAAGACCTTGTTAAGGACTCATTCATTGGGTGATTGTAATACTTAAGTTCCCTTTTTGCAACTGTTAATACTCAGTTGTCTGAAGATATTGGATTTAAATAAGACTGAGCTCATCAGATCCCGAAAGAACACATATCAAATGTTTCTGTGTGTGAAAAATATATCATTTTGTAGTTAAAATGCATTCATTTATTCACAGTTTGACTGATACCTTCCAAGCACAACAATGGAGTTGTAATTCATATAGATGTCTGGGACTATAATACGTACAGTTAGAATGAAGGAGGATGCATTGAAAGCGCAATCCTATAGTCCCCGAAACTGGCGGACTAAAAAAGCAAAATATATTTCTGTTTGCTAAAGTTCACACTTGAAAGAGGCATGAAAACAGACCTTTTATAATAATTGAGATACAAATAATGTACATGTATACGTTTCTACATGTATCATAATCGGCCCTTCTGTTTCCAATTGTTAAAGTCTAAATAATGGACATAATAACATGTCGCAGAAGTTTGGTTTCAACACAACAAAATCAGTACTTTTGATAATTTATTTTTTCTCCGTTTTATTTACAATATAATATTTCATATACATTTGTAATGCGTCAATATGTACATCATATTATATTATTTGAGACAGTTGTAAAATCATTATAATTTAATATATAACAAATAATATACATCATTTGCACAAATATATTTTGCGGAAGTTGATTAAAATGTATATGTATGAGATATACAATGAAAATGTTAAAGTTGTTTTCATCTGGTTCACACATAAAGCAAACTGTTATAGAGTTAAACATCACACAAGAACACTTTGTCAAATTTATATGTAGTAATACTTCATATAATTGTAAAAATCGATAATTTGATTAAGTACCATTGATTGTCAACAAAATTTAAAGTATACTAGACCCAAATTTCATATTTCAAAATATGAGCCACGCCACGGGAAAACCAACATAGTGCCTTTGCGACCAGCATGGATCCAGACCAGTCTGGTCAAGATCCATGCTTTTCGCTGTCAAAGCATATTGCAATTAGAGAAACTGTTAGCGAACAGCATGGATCCTGACCAGACTGCGCGGATGCGGATCCATGCTGCTCGCAAATTTTCTCATTGTTGGTTTTCTCATGGTGCGGTTCATATGAACAATTACCACGTATATTTTATGTAAACATAAAATTAATAAATTTAACAGTTTTAAATAGTACTAACTTAATCCATGTAATAGCCAAACACAATAAATATTATAAATGTGTACTAACGCTAAAGAAATGGAAGATTTTTAACAATCGACTGCTAGTGTATTACTTTTATTATGAATTTAGTTCAAGATAATACAATTTCGTTATATATCTAGTAAAGTTAGATAAATTTAATGAAGATTTTCTACTTTTGAAACTAATATCTAACAATAAAATATGTTACTGGCAGATGGGCATCGATCAAGATTTCACTAACACGAAACATGATGTAATATAGAAAAGCGTATACCTTTAACGATAAATAAAATTCAGCTGATATGTTTTAATTCTTACTAAAGAACAACTTGTTCCACGTATATCAACCAAATCCGGTAAAATGTAATTGCGGATAGCTGAAAAAACTTTTTGTTTATGTTTACTGGAAAAGTCTATTGATTTGTTGAAATTTTATACATATATGTTTTTTATGTACATATGTTGCTATTATACGTACTAATAATGTTATCTATAGTTTTAAAACGACAAAATAAATAAAAGGAGTCAAAATGTAAACGAAACCTTTTTGCAATATATGTTAACCATCAAGCAGAACATTTAATAGTTATACATAACTGTTGTAGCTGTTGTGAATAATATACATTCAACCCCTTCACTTGTAAATGCGACATGCAATTTCGGTGGGGTATAGCCAGTAAGACAATTTCTTTTTAGGGAATATTTGAATCATCTGTACTGATTAATCCCTCAAAACTTTAACTTTGACTTAGAATAAGAATAGACCAGAAATATGTTTGCATGCAGGGGTGGGATGCCAAAACTGGAGTTGAGGGGGGGGGGGGGGGGGACTAAATACGTAGGAAAGGCAAATAACAGTATTACCTTAAATGGTAATATTCGCTATTTCAAGGTTCAATAGCATTTTTATTCTTCGTAGACCATATTTCTTCTCAATATACGTATATACAAAAATATACACAAACTGGATCAGAACAAGAAGAAATAGATTCGTGCCTTTAATAAAATACACTTCTGTTTAGTCGAAGATTTCAACTTTCTTTCACGTAGTTATTTTGAATTGTAATTATGGTTATACAATAAATCGGACGTCCTTATCTTTATTAAGGTTGTGCACCCATAATTCTCATTAGGCAATTCGGCATTCTTCAGACAGAAGGAGCTCAACGCGTACATATAACTTTCCGTAAAGTCCGGAAAATGCCGAAATCACATACGAAGATTACGTAATATGCCAACAGTCATATGGCATACGGTTCTACTACCTAAATACAGCAGTTGAAATGTTACATCTGTTCGTTTTTTAAGATATATTTGTATTTCTTAAAGTTTAGAATTCAGTCTGATATATCATAACTAAAAATGCAAACATATATGTTTTGTAACATTTTTACACAAACATAATTTATACAAAAATAATTTTGAAAGGCAAATGATAAGGAAAAAGCTATATGAAGTATACACATCCAAAATAAAATAAGAGATTGCTTAGACAAAAGTCACAATTTAAAAATGACTGGATTTCTTTATAATTTCAGCCATGTCTTCAAGCATGCAAGACTGGGAAACATGTTATTAAAAAAATACAGTAGATGACTGACGAACCTGTTCAAGTTACTTCATTTCCATTTACTTTAAAGGAGAATGATTTGTTGTCACATTTGATGAATTATAATTCTCTGTTTTATTATAGGTCCGAAGTATTTAAATAAAAGCAAAAAAAGTACGGAAAGCATTGTCGTTAAACATAAGCGTCCATGCTAAAAGATCAAACAAATTAAGACAAAAAAAAAGAGTTATCAAATTAAGTACTCGTTTTATTCTACTTCTGAATAAGCATGAATTTGATATCTTATTTTTATAGCATAATGTGATATTAATATAACACTCTGAACCACATTCAATCTGCAGGCGCTCGCAAATATCGTTTTTGGTTTGGAGTAATTTTCCAGAATCACGAAATATATTTATTACTTGAACAAAATCACAACACTGTCTCGCGTTCAATATCATATCCAAGATCAAAATGCACTGTACCGTTATTATTATTCTTCTTTATAAATGTCGGTGTCGTACTTGAGTCATTTGTGCTGCCATTTGTGACCACGTGATTAGTCTCCGGTGACGTTTTGCTGTTTTCTATCGTCTCATTTCTAAGTGCGAGATTTGCCTGTAACAATCGGAGCTGCTCTGCTTCGGTCGTCTGTGGACACTTGGAGAAAAATGAAAATGTTTAAATTTGGTGTCTTTTTACTTTTGAAAGTTTCACTAAAAAGTCATGTGTCTAGACTTTTTCGAGATTTAGTACGTCCTAACAAATATTGAAGAAAATATCAATACTTAAAGGTCCATTACTAAGGGAAAGTGAGTTGGCAATTTTTTTCATAGCCAGTGCATAGACTTCTGCAAGACACTAAATAATGAAGATTGTCAGGTCAAAATTTACAGAAGGTCTTTGGAACTCAAAGAAATGTATGAGTATTATGTTGAAATTTCAATGAATCCACAGAATGACCCCCCAGGTCTTTTTAACTTTCTTCATACTTCATATAAAAATAATTGTACATATACTGCGATTTATTTCGAATTTCTACATACCAACTTTCATTTTCCAATAAAATGAAATAGTTTCTGTGCTTTTTAAAAGAAATTAAAATGTTCACTTTCCTTAGTATTGGACCTTTAAAGTACAATATTAATACCAAATACAAAAACATAACTGAAATACCTTGAAACAAATAAAATAAACTTGACAGCATAACCGTATACATGCATCTTTGAGCGCATTGTAACTCAATAATTAAACATGTTCCTTTGTAAAAATATGCGTGGTTATATTTATTTTTCCCATTAAATGTACAGGACCAGTAGAAATAACCGGAAATTTTCCTTCGATTTTGTATTATTCGTATGCGGTTTCAGCATTCCACGCCGAAGGATGCCGAAATAGCATACAGTCAATACGTAATCGAACGAGTGTCATTACGGGTCCAATACTCTAAAAAATGTCTTTCATTTGATGTTGAACTCTTGTAGCATATCAAGCACACTTTTTTCATTAATGTAAAGCAATGTAAATGCGCGATTACAATTTTGCAGTTTATAATCACATGGAATAGTTTTTGTATTAAATAATTATCATGTTTATTTCCTCACATGACAGAAATCTACATAACATGCGATGTTTTGAACACACAGCGGTGATGGCCAAGTATTCAGTGAAGTCAGCGACCTTCACCACTCGGTCATGGAGACCACTCAAAATATCACACAACACAAAATATCACAAACCACAGGCAAAATTAGTAGAAAAATGTTATTAATAACTCCGACACACCACACGTCACAGCAAGTTAACTGTTAGTCAACTAAAAGGTATTACATATTCTTGCTTTAGTATAGTAGTCTACATTAATAAATTATCATATACCTGTGTTAACTGGAATTTAAAACTGTTTAACGTAAGAACCTTCCATAGAATAGCGTTACTTTGTTTATTATCTCAATAACACACGCATTGATTTGTGATTATTCTACATTCCATAAGGTTAATCACAGGTACAAAATAACTGCATCATCATATGAGTCAAATGTTACGTTTGGTCGGCTTGTATCATTTCTCATTGCTGTCGGAAAGCACATATCGCGCTTTACTTTCAATGTCATGTAAAGATACATAAGCCGACTTATTAAATAACCAGTATGTACATTAGTAGCACGTTATGACATTCCATCTGGCATTGTTATACTGCACTACATTCTTACCGGCTTTTCTGTTAGATCATCGTCCTATCCAACGACAAAAACAAGTTTAAAGAATATACAGGAGACATGCATGCCGAGTTAAAGGATAATTGCATGGTATTTGTTTCACATTCCAAGTTACTTATTTTTCAAAATTTTATATAACAGTTGTTCAATGAAATTCAAACTTTGTAACGAAAATGAAACCATTATTCTCAAAAGCACATTAATTATTAAATATTAAACATTAAATAATGTTTACTATAGGACCTTCCTTTCTGATATATATTTCTGATAAAAACATATTTTTCATATGTATGGACATGTTATATTTTCAATGTCGTTAAATAAGTCTGAGTCTTATTTACAAAGGCAATATTTTTAAACATTGGTAAACATCCAGATGACTCGTTTAATGGCAGTAGAGTTGTGTGGAATGTTATACATGTATATGACCAAGTGCTTTCACTCAAATGACAACAAGAAAGAACAATACAATAACCTTATGCAAAAAAAGAAAATTGATTATAGATCTGAAACAATTTGCTTACGAAAGATCTGTCAAACAGCTTAGGATATTATCTCAAGACAACTAAGTTTAATTTATCCTCTTGATCTTCTCAATGCAAGCTACAAAACCTTAGATTTTAATAAGATAATAAATGCACATACGCATTTCAGCTCTTTGGTATTAATTCTGGTTGTGGTACTTAGCTATAAACATGCGATCAAAAATAATGTATTTCGGTTTAAATACTAATATAGTTAATGCGCCATCTATCTGGGGAAGCAAATGCAATTGGAAAGAGATTTGCGAAATTTCGATGAAAACAGCTAAAAAAAGATTTTACTAAAAATCACAAAGCTAGTATCGATAAGCATTATATTTTCAAAGAAATGCAATTCACAAAAAATACTCTCATTGTTAAAGCATTTTATTGTTATTGAGTGTACCATCGATCTGGTATTCTTTTGCGAAAATTTATCATCATTTTGAGGAGCTATAGAAACACGGCACTAAGCAAAATGTCCCATTTAACTGAACGTATCTGCGTAATCATATCTATTAAGTCCTGTTTTTATATTGTAATTCTAAATCTATCAAATATTGCCTTATTATCATGTATATCAGACTTTCAGTTTGTTTGCTGTGGTTCACTGATTAGATAGTTACATTTTTTTTTCATTTTGTTCGCTGACGTTCAGTGATCGAAATTCCACTTGGTTTACTATAGTTCAATAATTACGTACATATCTATATCAGGCTTCCATTTTGTTAACTGTGGTCTAATAAATATCTACATATCTATATCCGGCTCCCGTTTTGCTTATTGTGGTTCAATAATTATCTTTGTATCTTTACAGATTGTCATTGTTTTAACTGTAGTTCAATAATTATCTTTGCATCTATTTCAGACTTTCATTGTTTTAACTGTGGTTATAATAATTATCTTTGCATCTAGATCAGTCTTTAACTTTGTTTGTTGGAGTTAAGAGTGTGTGTTCTTGATAACGAAATGTCTACCTAGTTTCACTGGGTGCTCATTAGTATCAGATCTAGCAAAATAAAATGTACTAGCGAATTTTGAAACGTACAGCCCGTATACCATACAATACAAAACATGCTAACTAGCATGCCAATTTACCTATTTTACGTGGCCAATAAACTGCAAAATAATATCAAAACTCTTTTCAAGAATCTGAATCAAAAGAAGTATTAAGATTCAATATTTATCTGAATCACTGTTGCGTACAGCTGTCAAAGTTATAAATATACGGGTACTTAAGGTATTTGCTATATAAATATACGGGTACTTAAGGTATTTGCTAAAATCATTTAGTTATATATTTCCAAACATATTCTATAATATCATTATTTAGCAAATTTACTACATGATTTAGTAAACAAAAATGTTGTTTCTTTTTATAGTTTAGTTTACTCGACACGTAAATAATAAATATTTACATTATGAAATAACAGGCATTTCTTTACATTCATTCATTAAGAAGAGCATATTAATAAAAATTGACAATAATTCAAGGTGATATACGCGCGTCCAAAAGCAATCTAGGACAATTTTTTCCCAGGAGCATGATTTCAACAAACATGGCAGAGGACCTCTACACAATGCTACATGCCAAATATCTAAGCTCCATGCCCTGCGATTTTAGACAAGAAGATTTTTTCTCTTTCTCTTGTTTACAGTCTATGTTAAACAACTGACCCCATTGGCGATGCCAGCTTTAACTCATGGGGGCACGATGCGAACGAACATGATAGAGGACTCGTTACATAATGCTAAATGTCAAATCTCTAGACCCTACCATCAGGTTTTAAGCAGAAATAGTTCAAGTTAAAGTTAGTCTACGTAAAAAGTAGACACAAGTGAGGGGTCAATTTAAACCCCTTGTGCAAATTTGAACAAACTTTGTAGAGGACCACAAGACAATCTTGCGGATATAGAACAGAGGACTCTGGTGACTACGGTATGTTGTCAATCAGAACTACATGAACAAATTTATCGAGGCTGTATTATATATATATGGAGTTTTCTTCTGATTCTGTGTCGTGTAAATTTCATAACCTTACTAAAACATAAGAATGTAATTATTTTGCTGTTTTCAGTTAGCAGCACAAAACTTATAAAATGGCATAATTAATGTTCATGCAAGTTATCACATCCATATACAATATACACTTTGTGAGCATTTCTAGCCTAACTCAACATTAGCAATTTCTTTCTTTTGAATCTAAAAATCCGTTCGCAGTCTTTTTTGCTAACCAGAATGAGTGCATGCAATAAAAAATGCAAAGCTTTTAAAACGAAAAAAGTCTAAAGTATCTACTAGCATTAATAATCAGGTGTGCTTTCAAAACGTACTCTTTCATTATATCACATCTTTTTTTCTTTCTCGCGCGTGTGCGAGCGCGCATATTTTCATTTTTGGTAAAATGTATAGAAAATTCAAAAGATTAAAATATGCCCCTATGCTTTAACAGTTGTGTGTACAAAAACTATATAGAGATATAGCTGGAATGGCTTTACTTTGAATCTCACTTAGAGGCTTGACCTAATCACAAAGCTTGTAAATCTATATAGCAAGTGTGATAAGAGAACGTAAATGTTAGTGACGTAATCACGTGCAAAATATTTATATTCATTGCTGATAATTGAATGTCCCTTTTGTTGTACCATTTGGCAATCATTAATCTAGGTGCACAGAATGTTGGACATGGTCGCGAAAATTGGCGGTCCAGCTTGTTCTGAGCTAGAATTAAGAATGACAAAATGACATGCTGAGGTAATAGATCGCTCCGTTTGAACGCAATCAAAGCATTTTAAAATATCCATATCTGAGCGTCATATATACTCAACGTCCTTCAAACGTGGCTTTTCCTATTGGATATTATCATTGTTATTATGTCCTAAATGTGTTAACTTTCATTTGCCATACTAAGTAGAACATTCGTAAACTCATCTTATAAACAGCCCGTTTCAAAATTCAAACCGATATGATATCAATTTGTCTTAAAATATGTCCAGCCATTATTAGACCAGGAAGGTACAGGTTTAGCAAACAAGGAGAACATTTTGAGGCGATAAATTGCTGGATTACAAACCAAGCAAAACACGAAACGGATCAACAGAACACCATCAAAGCGGAAATTGCAAACGACAACATTTATATACATTATACGCGAAAAAATATTATCTCAAGAAAACATGCTTAATATCGAGAGCCAAAAAATACAAATATCGATAAAGTTTCGAATCATAGCATATTCCTCGACATTTCCATGCCCGCAAGTGTGTTAACATACTTCCAAGCAAACATCTAGTTACACTGTACTTTTATATCTCTTCTTCAATGAAACCAACCGGAATGATGGCTAATGGGTAGGAAAGGTAACACCGAAACATATCCTATCTTACATTACTCATCATCTTCCATATCAGAACAACAACAACAATAACAACATTTATAATTTGACCCTTCTTCGTCACTCTGAATGCACGTGCAAGACACATGGTGGCTTTCCTCATGCTCGTGATTATCAAACGCATAGTTATTCAAATGATTTTGAAGGTGCTTAGGACCAATGTTAGACATGTCCTCTACAAAAGTATCTCGTCTTAAATCGGGACACATTTTATTTTTTAGCGCACGCAGTGGATGTACCTCAGTCCCGGAAGGAAGGAAGAATGATGACGTCCTGGAACTCCGTCTTCGTCCGGAAGGATGACGTCCATGACGGATTCTATAGCGGTACCATTTCTGCTTTATTACACGTCTGACCTAAAATATATATGAAGGTTTATATCTTACTAGGGTACTTGTTACAAAACTAATACACAAAGACATAAACTGATATGGACAAAACATTCAGATATCCGTAAGACAAACGCTAAAGCTTTAATTCAGCACTGAGACGAAACCTTCGAGACAGTCACCAGAACATTTGCATTTAGGCATTACCAACTTAACTGATAGAGTTGAAAGGTCATTTTTATATATTGTAATGTATCATTACTTATGAAGCAAGTGAATGAAGTATTGCCATGCAATACAAGTCCCCTACTGGAAGACACCTAATTTACTCTACTGCAGTATAACATAACTGAACTGATATCTGTCAATGATGTATAAACAATATTGTATTATATATACAAATATATGTTATAACAAAACAATTGGATTAAAATTAGTCCCAAAATATCTAAATTTGTTTTCATATGACATTATCAAAAAGGTATCATATAAGTTAATTATAGTAACAACAAAGGGAAATTAATCCTTAAACATCTATATAATACAAATCCACAAGAAACTCTTTACCGGGTAGAAATAGGTCAAAATACACCTAAATACTGTGTTGTACAACAGAAAAGTGGTCTCGACTCTTCCCTAGGGCCAGTAACAAATAAGACACACTATAACCTATTTATAGTAAAAACAAAACGACATAATTCTAGAAACAAGGGTGCATCATGGTGGTGAACATTTGTGCCAAGTTACATCAAAACCCCTTTATGCATGAAGAAGAAATGCTCCGGACAATGTCATTACTGAATTTGACGATTGCCTTTTGACCTCTAAGTGTGCCCTTGACCTTTATCCTAGGGATCTGGTTCTGGCGCATTAGAATCCGTCTTACGGTGGTGAACATTTGTGCTAAGTAATATTAAAATTCCTTTTAGGGTTGTTGAGTTACAGACTTGACAATTTAAAAGCTCTTTTGGCCTTTGACTTCCGAGTGAGACCTTGGCCTTGCAGCTAATCGCCCGGGTTTTGCACATGACACACGGTCTCGTCCTGGGGAATATTTGTGCCAAGTAATGCTAAAATTCATTTTGCATGATACAGTTATAGACCGGACAGGAAAGAAGACCCATTGACATTTGATCTCTAAATGTGACCTTGACCTTTAAGCTGGGGTTCTGGGAGTTGCGCATGACACGTCTGATCAAGGGGAAGGAACATTTATGCCAATTTATGCCAAGTAATATTTAAATACCTTGATGGGTGACAGAGTTCTGGACAGGACAGAAGAAAAAACCTTTTGACCTTTGACCTCCAATTGTGACCTTGACCTTTAAGCTTGGGGTCCGAGTTTTGTCGGTCTACAATGGGGAACAATTTTGCCAAGTAATATTGAAATCCACTCCATGGATGGCAAAGTTATGGACAGGACAGGGAAAAAATGCACTATTGACCTTTGACCTCCAATCGTGACCTTGACCTTTAATCTAGAGGTCCGGGATTTGTGCATGACACGTTGTCTTATTATGGGAAACATTTGTGCCAACTGAAATTAATATCTCTTTATGACTTGTATGTGATCATGAGAATATTACAGGCCATGTTTGAATTACAGTTAAGAACACTATAACTAGACACGTAACAGCGAGAACATAAATTCAAAGAAATGTCAAATATCTAATTTTTTAAAGACTTATATTATCTTAAGCACTTACTAAGTGCTACAGTTATATCTGGATTAATCGTTAGGTCTCATTTGATTAGCTATTTTGCAATGTTTCTTTTATTTTATGAAATGAATCTAAATTATGTAGTATAAATTAGATGTTTTGCAGAATATATAAAAATCCATTGAAAACTTAACGCATATGAATATAAAAATGCATTATTCAGTATTTTAAGACTTACAACAACAAAACGGACATAGAGTGTATTTTTATTTCTATATTAAATATTTTTATTTCTATCATAAATACAATGTCATGTCCTTAACACACAAAAACATATGTAAATATTCTACTTATGTCTTGCCAGAGTAAACAAGGTGTAAGATATCAGTTAAAAGCTTTATTTCAGTGAAAACAACTATGGCTAATGACCGCAAAAGAACGTGGCTGTATAAAGCATAATTTTAAAGAACGCGCATTTTGAGGGAAATTTTCTGACCCTTAATGACAGGTGACAGCTTATGATAGGTGACTATTAGCACATGTTCGACTATAGATTGTTTTCTTTTATCACTTTGATACATACATTTTGAGCAACAGCTAATTGATATAAGCCTTTCGTGAAAAGGCAGTATTTGTAAGTGTTTTCGGTTCAATATAATGTGGTTTATCCTAAAAAAATGTTTTGTGCATTTCACATTTGATGAAATAATACATTATGTAAGGAAGAAGGCTCACTTGGACCCTATTGTACACCGAGAAGCAAGAAATATATAATACTAACCTCTCCATTTAAAAAGCAGTAAAGGATTGCCACAAAGATTCCCTGTAATAAGATGGAAAACGTTATTGTTAAACAGGTATTGTATTGTGATGAAATGAATATCTAAGACTAGAGATGCTTTTGAGAAAAGCGCATATCTCCCACAACTGCCCAATGAAAAATGACTAGTTTCTCTGGATGGTCTAGACGAATGTATCCAATCAGTAATTCAAGGGCCATAATTCAATAGTGCTTCAGCGGATTTGGCTAGTTATCGAACCTGGCCGAGGTCGTATGGTCAAACACATTTTGATCAAGTTTGGTGAAGATCCAAGGAGAAATGTTCGACTTAGAGCGCGGACAAGCTTTGTGACAGTGCTGCCCAATGAAAAATGACTACTTTCTCTGGATGGTCTAGACGAATGAATCCTATCAGTAATTCAAGGACCATAATTCAAAAATGCCTAAGCGGATTTGGCTAGTTATCGAACCTGGCCGAGGTCTTATGGTTCAACACATTTGTTCAAGTCTGGTGAAAATCCGATGAGAAATGTTCGACTTAGAGTGCGGACAAGCTTTGTGACAGACAGACACACACACAGACACACAGACTGGAGTAAATCAATATGTCTCCCACACCACTGTGTGGTGGGAGACATAATTATGGACCTGACCGATGTGATATTTACCGAAGACGGAAGGCCGATATTATGATAGAGTAAATGTTTTATGTTATGACTTCACTTTAAAAACAACAATTGAGTTAATATTAGTATATCAGTTCGATCTGTTTATACAAAAAGGACAAAAATTCGAGTATATTTAAAGTTGCGAAGAAAAATCAAACTGCTCAATATCATATTCATGATAAATATAATCAAATTTGAAAAACATTTCTTATGTGGATATGAGTGGCGAGTTGATGACAGGTCAACTACGTATCCGTAGCGAGTGAAGGACGGACAACCTAACTACCAGTTACAAGTTAAGGTAAGGTAAAATAAGTACCTGTGATGAGTGAAAATACGACCAATTAAATACCTGTGCCATAAAAGAACCAGATAAACTAAGAATTTGTGACAAGTGAAGGACATGTTAATTATATACAGGTGATGAGTGACGATCATTAAAATTAAGAACTATGACGAGCGAAGGACAGAAAAAACTAACTACTTATGAGGAGTGACGAACGGATAAATATTTTTGATGGTGGAGGAAGACCCCAGGTGCCCCTCCGTGCATTATTTCATCACGAGCGGGCACCTGAGTAGAACCACCGACCTTCCGTAAGCCAGCTGGATGGTTTCCTCACATGAAGAATTCAACGTCCCGAGTGCGGCTCTAACCCACATCGATGAGGGGCAAGTGATTTGAAGTCAGCGACCTTAACCACTCGGCCACGGAGGCCCCTCGAACGGATAAATAAGTACCCGTGACGAATGAAGGACAGATAAACTAATTACCTATGTCGAGTGAAGGACAGAAAATCTAACTACCTCTCTCGAACGAAGGACAGTAAAAATATTACCTGTGACGAATGAAAGACAGAAAAATAATTACAGTCGAAACTCGGTATCTCAAACTCGCTTACCTCGAAATTCCGCTTAAGTCAAAGAAATTTTCAAGTCCCGTCAAATTTCCTTTTTTGTATATGTAATTCGACTCCGGTTACGTCAAAATTTGAGTTACCGAGACTTATGCTGTGTCGAAACGGGTTTTCAGTCCCGTCAATAAAATTCAAGTGCATTGTAAACTCGGTAAGTCGAAGTGAGAAAAAATGCGATAAAATTTAACACATGTCATTGTGAATCATGTGGTTGGTTTTTAACACATGTCCATGTTTTTTGCCTTGCCAGAAAGCCGTGATGCCGACATATCAAAGGTGCGGCGAATATCAAAGTGAGATGATGTCATACTTGTTTGCACGTACCATAATGATAATTGTTTGGTGTAAACATTAGATTTTTTTTAATCAGCGGTCATTTGTTTTTGTGACGTTATGAAAATTGCTTTAAATTTAAACTAAAGAATTAATTAATTTGAACAGTTGGGATCTATCATAAAGATTAATTAGAGGTAATCACGATGAGACTATATAAAAAATAGCTTCTTTGGAGAAAGCATCATTCATTCAAACTCCAGGTCGAAATGCTATCAATCCTCCGGGTTGGTTGGATTTAACGTCGCACTGACACATGATAGGTCATATGGCGACTTTCCAGCTTTAATGGTGGAGGAAGACCCCAGGTGCCCCTCCGTGCATTATTTCATCACGAGCGGGCACCTGGGTAGAACCACCGACCTTCCGTAAGCCAGCTGGATGGCTTGCTCACATGAAGAATTCAAAGCCCCGAGTGAGGCTCGAACCCACATCGATGAGGGGGGGGGGGGGGCGGCAAGTGATATGAAGTCAGCGACCTTAACCACTCGGCCACGGAGGCCCCTTCAATCCTCCGGGAGCTCTGATTATGTTAACATGGAAATAAAATGCAGTGTACTAAAATTTATAACAATTTTGTGTTGCGTCTTAAAAGATTTATTGCAAGGTATACTATATTTATGGTGTTCCCAATAGCTGGAGATTAAAAAAGGTGTTGGAACCAACTTTTTTTCATCATTTCGTCAATATACGTCCTTCCACATAACTCGAATTTCGGTTATCTCGAAGTAAAAAGCACGGTCCCGTGAAATTCGAGATACCGAGTTTCGACTGTACCTGTGACAAGTGAAGGATACAAAACAACTATTTACCTATGACAAGAGAAGAACAGAAAAAATAACTATCAGCCACGAATGAAGGACAGAAAGACTTGTTACCTGTGACGAGTGAAGGACAGCATTTGTTACGTGGTACGCCACCTTCAGTGATCGTGTTTCACTTGGACTCATAACGAATAACAGATTAGTTATACCAAGCAACGGCATTAATACCACAGTGGCTTTTATTGCTTTTCTGAAGAAGAAACACAGCTTTGATTAACCACGTTTAGAAAAGTTATATATATTTTATAAAAGATTTTGATACTCCCTAAAATAGTTTCCATTTTCATGTTCATTTTATCGCAGAAAAGGTACAAAAAGTTTACATTTCAGACAACGCATACAATTTACATGTAAATAAAATGAACCTGCTTTATGTATTTTATTGTGTCAATTGACATGGTCATAATATCTGATAATGCGGCAAAACAGCAGAAAGAAGATAGTAAAGCGTGTGATGTTGTTTCGTGGGAAAGACAAAAGATTTTTCTGCTTTGAATTATGTGATTATACAAATGATAGCTGTTTACACGACCACACTGAAAGCGTAATACAGATCTGAAGGATACTTTTCTTTGAGAGGCAATGGTAGAGAATTCAACCGAATAATATATTTCTTTCAGGTTAAAAGTTATAATGAGCACGGAATCCAAATAGGATGTATTGTGAACCGAAAACACGTTTTGCTTTGTAATCATTTAGTTACTAGTAAATAGCCGATATTTGTTTGTGAACAAGATATGTATTTTGAAAATGTAAGATAAGATGTTCACGACCGTCTGTCTTAAAAGTAAAACAAACCAACATTATTTTCATTTCATGTTTCTGACCTAATTCACCCTCATTTTATAGTTTCTTTCAAGTGACAAAAATACCTTTGATATTTTTCACTGAAAAAATACTAGATATATTGCTCTCTAATATCTCGATGATTCACTGAAAAACATTTTAAAAATATCAGTATTAGCACAGCAATACCAGTTATAGCATCGCCACAGTCTATAAAGAATCGTTCATATAAATAAAAAGTTTATATTTGAAATAGGACTGGTTATATATGTGTGTGTGTTCGGGTTTAACGTCTTTTTCAACAATTTTTCAGTCATATAAACGACGGTGTCTACTTGTAGCAGTGAGCACAATGTCCAACTTTATAGTGCTGCCTCACTGGAATATCACGCCGTAGACACGTGGCATGATACCCCACCCAGTCACATTATACTGACACCGGGCTGACCAGTCCTAGCACTATCCCCTTAATGCTGAGCGCCAAACGAGGAAGCTGCTAGTACCATTTTTTTACGTCTTTGGTATGACGCGGCCGGGGATCGAACCCATGACCTCCCGCACTCGAAGCGGACGCTCTACCACTAGGCTACCGAGGCGGTTGGACTGGTTATATAAGAATGACGACAAACTACAACAGGAAAAAAATAGTGATGTATTTGACTTAAAGACTATACCTGATATTTGCTGATTCTATATGATTATTTGCTCTAAGTTTTGACACAAGGACCCGGATGATATTTACAAGAAACACAAGATTAACCTGAAAAGACAAGTTGAATAATTGTATTGATATTAATATGGTAACCTCCACATAATAGCTGCATGACATTTTGTGTTATCAGAACCGTCCATAAATTTTTTTATGAAGCACGACAGAAAACTGACGGAAGATTTTTGTCACACCGCACCTCTTTAGCCAGTAACAAATACGACATCATAAAATGATATGAATAAACATAAACTTGTTTTTCTATATTTATTTTACTTTATACGAATAAAATGTTATAATATCGGGTACAGGAAAAACAAAGAACGCCGGACCGGTATCTCATCAAGCATTCCATATCGGCAACGTGTGGTACTTTTACCTCAGTCTTTTCCTTTCGCTGGAAAATATCTTACAGACACAGTCTCTTTTTAATGTTGAAAACTGACATGTTACAATAGGGTAAGATATCAAAAAATAAAGACATGTAAAGGCATACTTACAACAAGAGCGGAAATGAATGGTATGGTTATAATGTAGTAAATGTTTAGCTGTGAGTAGTCGCTCCAACAGTATGAATCGTGTTCGAAATGTAACACGATTGACCAAGCAATCGTAAACATGGCTGGTAAACCTGAAATAAAATGTATTTCTCCATGTCTCCAGTATTTGAATCATTTATCGGTGGACATTGAAACTAAACTGGAATGTTATGTTACATGTATATGTTACACAAATAATTAATGGACAAATAAGAGAATGAAACCAATTATATTCACTGGTAAAAGTTGCTACACATTGGCATACTTTATTGTCTACTGGTGCTTTTTTAAATGAACTTGACTGTATCCATACTTGCATCAATGTGATGAGAAAATTATACGTTTTCACCAATAACTTTTAATATCTTATACAACTAAGTAAAATTTAGAGTTCTTTTATCATTTTCAAAGCATGAAATGGGGGTTTTAATTTAAGTTTCCTCAGCAACAAAAATAGACAATCAAGGTTCTACAATGCATGTGTTTACCTAACCAATTCAAATCATATAAAAGAATAAATTTATGACCACTTAATTGCATGCTGGTTTCAAGATATGAATCAAAAGGAAAACATTAAATTTTTTATTGCTCTTAGTATCTGCAAAACAAATATCGTATCCTGTTGCATAAGTATCCCTTCTGACAGATGTTCTCGCAACGGATACAGAAAACAAACAGAATACGTCAATCATACACGAATTCCGCATTAATCTCAAGTAAATGTCAAAGAAATGCATATTGCAGTGCATCAAGTAAGTAAACACAGCGCAATAAGTGTTATCACAAGTGACAGCCAAATACACCAAATGAAAGTGTCTGATTTTGAGAGGCAAAATGAGTCTAAGACGACCATTACTTAAGCGCTTTGTGAAATTGTTCAGACATTTCTAATATTTTTCGACATTTTGATTGTCATGTTGATAACTGACGTACCGCACAGAAAAGCAGGCAAAACTCATGCAAAAAGAAGTTTGTTTACTGAACGTAGGAATACTGTTTAAACTGGACTGGAAAAATTTTGACCATTTGTTTGAACTTAAAGAACTATTCCGTTAGTAAAAAGACAATAGGTAAGGGTAGATTTCTCGGAAGCACAGAGCACCACAAACACAGCCGAAAAACCACACATTTTCAAAGTAGGCCAACAATAAAAAGAAGCTGCAACTGAGAAATATTACAGACGCGTTGCTTCAAAGATCCAACAAGTACATTTTAATTTTATGCAAAATGCAGATTGAGGGAAAGCCATTTCAATTTTACTTTACAGTAAAAAGCGTACACACAATGAATGCTTCGAAAACGAGACTTACAAAAATCATATACATACCCCAGCCGATAAAGTAGAATAATTTGAACGGCGCTTGCGTACTGAAGACACCAAGAACCAGGCTATGGTGCAGGAAAAACCCTTCTACAAACATCCAAAATACATTTGCCAAAGTCGTGTACTGGGAAAGCGCTGTAACTGTCTTACATAGCCAGTCCTAAAAACAATATAAAAATGTAGTCAATAAATACATTACATTTTTTCGATGAAATATCTTTCATATAAACCTAGTTCAAGGATTTTCAAAACCGCACTTTACTTGGAAACATCGTAGTAACTACCAGTTAGCATATTGCACAATGCGTACGATATCATGAACAAACAAACGTTTAGACGTGTAAATTTAACGTGTATAATAACAAACCAAATCACTCTTACAACTTTGAAGGTCATTAGAACATTCCAGAAACTGTATGGTGACAAATCCATAAATGAAATAACCACCATAAAGTTTTGCAATGAAAGTGATTATGAACTGAACTGAAAGATTAGTGCGATTCTGAAAGAATGGATGAACACGTTTCACCTAACCTGGGATACTTCAGTCACGCGAGGCAAGACAAAACATTTTCATCGTGTTTTGAATAAACGATCTGCCCCTGAGCCCATGTCGCCAGCCAGCGCACCTCGGCGTGCACCTGAGACCCGGGCAGAGCCTTGAAGTCAAACGAATGCCTGGCCGGTTGCCAGCGGAAATATGGCAAACGCTACAAACATGAAACGAATTGGCCCTCTATATATACTGAAATTCTACAGTATGTATACTGCATGCATATTTTCACCTGTTGCATCTAAAATGAACGAAAGGCCAATGGATAATCTAATCTTACAGCAGAAAAGTAATGAATTAGTTAAAAATGTAATTCCATTCATTATCAAACAATTCCAGATTTAGTGTGAATTTAAAATATTTATGCTTATTTTCTAATTACATGTAGCACGAGATGCCTTGCCAATATGTCTACTTTGTTATATATCACATTTATATAAAATTCATCAATACATATACTCACATAATCGAGTTTGTTTGTGTTTAAGTCAAACTGAAATGTTAATGAAACAAATGTCCACCTGTGCTTCAATGTAGCATACACACAGTGTGATTTGTTTCTCACAACCATTATATAAAAATAGCATCCTTTACAATATTTCTTAGAAAATCTATGTTAAATACTAGTATAACAAAAAGGAAATGTTACATAAAACGTATACCCACTTGTGACAGATATGGATATTTGGATTAGAATTACAAGCACTTGTAAAATTGCTTTCTTTTGCTTATTTATATTCAATTGTTGATAAATGAACTCACCAAGTCTCTATATGACGTTTCTCGGCTGGAGATATATGGTTCAGTGATGATTATGTTAGCAATAAAACGGAATATGAAGGACACAACCAAATGTTTGTGGATGGATATTCGACTGCAATGCAAAGATCTGCAAAGTAAAAAGTACAATAACTTTAATTATTTGGCATTAATATATAGTAAGACATGTTTTGTTGTTGTTGGAACGACAGTTTTTGATAGCCTGAAAATATTAAATGTTATTGATCTATTAACTGGCGATATACTAACTTTGAGTGTGGTGAAAACCAAACACATAGCTAAAACATATCCGAAGAGGAAATCCTCTTTCTTTTTTTTGGGAAAATACAGATAGACTTGGATAAGAAAACAATCTATATGTGAATATAAGACAATAATTTATATCCAGTAAAGGTTATTGTGTTAATAGATATACACTTTTATTTAGACAACACAAAGTCATAATCTTCTGAAGCTCTGGTAACTGGCCTACATTTTGAAACACATACTTATCATTTTGAAAACTAAAGTGTCTTGTAAAATAGGAAAGTAAGCTATATCTTTCTATCTGCAACCAAAGACAATCCACTAATTAAATTAAGTCTAACTCATTATCTTGAAGTATGGCATAAGTAAAATTAGCATTATGTCTCTTACAAGTCTCTTTAATCGTTATCCAAATCTTTTTTTGAAGCAGTTATATATTTTTTTCTAGAAAGTAAGTATATGTACAATTCATAAATAAATCTTCAAAACAACGCCGCATAATGTGGTAACCTTTGAAATTAAATAAATTTTCGATTTACTATGTTTAATACCGCATCGATGATTGTTTTGAGATTTTCTGTTTAAAAAAAAATACTAAATTTAAATGCAAGATTTAAACGTTTAAAGTTCAAGTATTTCGTCTGTAGAATCTTAATAGAAATCACCCGCTCCGTCCAGAGCGTAGACACTTCTGGTTAGCAACATTCATGACAGGAAGTTCCAATATAAACTGGATTTAAAATGCTGTATAATGCATTGTGTAAGTTGTAAATATAGATATAGAAAATCATTAAGTTAATTTGATTTTAAATATGATTTTCAACGTATGGTTGAAGTAAAAGGGCATATTCGTATTGAAGTCTGTAAAGTTCTTTATTATGGCACCAATAAATAAAACTGGGCTAATATGTAATATGATGCATGTGCTATTCTTTTCATCGACAGGTTAAATTTTACACTTTCAAAAACAAAATGATTACCGTTGCAAAGTAATGACATTTGTTCTTGGTTTTTATTTGAAAAGGAATTTTATTGTTTATAGCACAGTCAACACTTACATTCATTGACATTCTTGATAGAAAACTGATATGCTATTGTATGGTAGAAGATTTAAAATAAAGATGAGTTAATTCACTGATATAAACTATATCTGATTAAACTAAAAACACCTCTTTACTAGAACGTGAAACCTGGAATCATGTGCCCTGCCTTATATATATCATAATAATTGAACGTTTCCAAAATATCTTTATTAGAAACTTCGTTAAATTTTTAGTATTCGATGACATGTAAAAGATACATTTTACACTACACACACAAAAAAAGAAAAGAACATATTGTAAAGTTTATTTGCAAATAAATAATTAAAATATTATTTGGAAGAAGATACCATTAGAAGAAACAATAAAAATATGTTACCCTGTATAGATGCATTAAAGTTCTAATATAATACTGGAATTACTGTTAGACAGATATATACGTTTTGTGGTAAACAGTATTTGTTGTTTATATTTCGTTTTCTTTTTTCGAGTTTAACGTCACACAAACAAAATCATAGGTCATATGGCGACTTTCAAACTTTTGCTGGTGGATCCTCTTCGCATTATTTAAGGCAGGTAAAACATCAACCTTCCGCAGGCCAGCTGGATGGCTTCCTCAATTTAAATAATTCTACACCCAAAGTGAGGTTTCAAACCAACAGTGGTGATGGGGCAAGTGTTTCATCAACGACATCCGGCCACGGAGGAATTTTCAGTAACTGTCCAGAAATTTGAACTTCATTAGAAAGCAATCTTTTAAAGGAATATTTACATATTGTTTGAGCTGCGACTGTAAACAGTACAGTTCTAGTATGTGTAATTCTTGAGTGAAATTACAAAAACTACTAAGTAATTTGACTCCATAATCCAAAGACTGTATTGATATAAGATTAACAGGACTGTGAGGGTTTATTTTAGAAGTGCAAACTTTACTATGAAATGTGAGTTGAATTTGCTCAGAATATAACAAGTGAATGTGAAGTTGGTTACACATGAAAATTTAGATTTCTGCTTGACTCGAATACCATTCCCATTCGGTTTAAATAAAATATTTTTTCTCCTAAAACAGATTCAAAATTCACACAGTTTCAGACAAGTTTTCTGATTTATAATTGATAGGAGTGGAAATTCTTGTTTATCGTGACAACGTTCATTGAATTTGATATAACATATAACAGCTAAACCCTTCCTTTAATCGAAATTTTCATGTATGAGTACTTACTCCATTACCGGAATGCAGACAGGATATCTAATTATTTAGAAGTATAAAAATTGTGGTGTTAGTAGAATTTGTAAGCAATTGATTCAGTCAGTAGTAGATGTAGTATAATTAGATTTTTTGTTTGTTTTCTGCTGGCATTAAAGACACAATTAAGATGCCAAGACGACTTTCTAGATTTGATGGTAGAGGAAGACTCCTTCGTGCGTTATTTCATCATGGACGGGAACCTGGGTAGAACCACCGACCTTCCATAAGCCTGATGGATGGCTTCCTCACATGAGAAATTCAACGCCAGGAGTGAGGCTCAAATCCTTATCGGTGAGGGGCAAGTGATTTGAAGTCAGCGACCTAAACCACTCGGTCACGGAGTCCCCTTGCATAATTAGTGGAGAAATTGCGTAAATAACACTTACAACGAACAGGAGTATCACTAATTACAGACAGTGGCAGTTCACCTTTGTCGTGAAATATCTCAATGGTTTTAAAATGAATTTCAAACTTCATCACTATTTAACACTCCGAGATAGTATCATGACCTGTTTAATCAGCCCTCTTATAGCAGAATATCGAAGGCGTGTCGGTGACTTATTCAGTTTCGAATTGGCTGTTGTAAATGTTAAGTATACCATAAATAAAATGATCTTAGTAATTAATGGCAAATTATTGTGCATGGGAAATAAGTCATGATAATAAACATAGGTTTTATTCGCCCCCATGACTACAGTATTTGTAAATGTCACTGATACCCTAACGAAGAAAAAGCCACTGGTGTCTCCGTACCAGGCAGGCGATTGAACGTTTATGTGAACGTTAGGGGGACGCTAAGTTTAGTTATTAACTGTGTAAAATTTATTCATTTGTAAGTCCGATTAAGCGTGTCTTAAAATATTTTTCCATTACAGCTTCTTCTTGTTGTGGGCCTACTATGTAAATGCGTGGCCCTGGGGCTGTGTTTTTGGTGTTCTGTGTTTCCGAGAAATCTACCCTTACCTATTATCTTTTGATTAACAACGTTTTACCTTTTGGTATTTATCTGCTGGTACTGAAACAGTGATATTAAAAAATGTTCGCCAGTCGCATACATGCCGAAATTACCCATGGACACTTGAGTTGTTAATGTCTAATAGTTATTTCCTGTTGTATATATATCCCTTATATTCATCCCTTGGAATACTTCGGATTTTGCCAAAAGTGCTAGATATTCTTTCTTATGAAATGTATCTTGAATTTCTTACTTGTATTGAATTGTATTCATATCATTTGACACAAGACTAATATAGGTTATAACTAAGCGTAGGAATCCAATTAACTAAAAACAAAATTGAAAAAAGACCTAATCAACATATGCCAGGCTGAACTTTTTATATTTGATCTCGTGACAACTAGTCAGAATCAAACTTTACTTCATTAAAGACTGCCCGTCCTATAAATAAATCAAAACTACGTAACTTACGATTATTTGTAGACTAAACAAACAAATCCTGTCAAACAAAATACATGCACCTATCAGATGAAACGTAACTGTTTAACAAGAGAGAAACATTTAAAGCAACAAGTAAACATACAGTGAAAATAGATCGGATAGAATTCTGTAAATTTAATAATAGAAATTTGTCATACCACTTCGTAACTCAAATATTTTTTACGACATTTAATCCCATGTGTCCATTTTGTCATTGTAAACTGGAGGATTTCCTCGTTTCTATGGAATTATTGACACTACATGGTTGTAGCTTGTTTTCTATTAAGATTTACAAATTATATTTATTCCATTAGAACAAATATATATGATGAAAATTATACTCGAATTTTGTCAAAGAAAGGTATACTATCAGCAAAAGTTTACCAACAATAGTTTTCATGACAATAATGTTTTCTTTTTTCAACGCACTATTTTCATTTTGCCAGAAGTTATACAAAACACTATAGAAGCGTAAAGAAAAAAAATAAACATAAAGAAACACTCGGTGCCCGTAAGACAGAAGACATAAAGACCTGGACTTACCTAAAATACTGGAAGATAAAAATGGTAATGAGTAGAAAAACTAATGAAATAGTGCTGAGAATGAAGTAAATATCTCTCAACGTTTCTGCAAGCTTTACATCTCGGGGATCAGCTGTTGTCTGAAATGTTCAAACGAGATATTTCCAAGAAGACTAATTATTCCACATACGGTATTTAAAAAGAACTTAGTATGTCAAGTCTGTTATAGAAATATTATCAACAAGGAGCCTTGATTTTTTCTTATTCTAAATAAGATTTTGGCAGATATACGTCACTCATCAGGTTATTCATATGTGTATTTAAACTTTTTTGTGAGTCTTTTCTACTTGCATGTCAGAAATTTGAAAAAGGCTACTAAAATGATATCAGATATGCAAATGTTTGTTTGAAGCTGTAGTAATTGTTACAGAATAAACAAATTGAATGTCAGATTTTGTACTACTATCGCAGATGATTATTTGTAGAATAACATTGCAATTAACAATAAAGAAATAGAGATTCTGCATGCAATAAATCATAAGGGAGATTGTCGATTATGTTATTGTTCATTGGTCTTAAAGCTGGTGAAGACTGTTTGATTTATAAATAGTCATTTGCAATCTTATTATTCCTTGTAAACTTGTAAAAAAACTTACCGGATCAACGCCTATACATGATGTGTAATCTGACAAAGCATTTTCCCATGAACCATTGCTTGGACAGTATCTGTATACAACCACTGAATAGAAATTTTAAAAAAATGGTGTTAAAGAGTTCACACTTAACACCTAATAACGTATATTTAAATATGCATATGCCCGATACCAACACCAAAAATGTTGTTACTTCATTCAAAATACGCACTATTATTTCCCAAATGGGGATATACATTTGTACTGTCCGTCCGTCCTCTTCGTCCTTACTGTCCGACCGTACCAGCCAATAACTATGACATCGTTTGGAGTATTTAAATAAAACATGGTAGAAATGTTAACTACTGTAGGGAAATGCCATTCTGCAAGTTTTGGTCAGATTGTTGCCCTTTGTACACGTGTATATATATTGCATATAGCGTTTTCATTCCAATTTCTGTCCATCTGGAGTCATACCGCAGAGAGGGATTAACGGATTTCAATAAAACGTGTTAGAAATATTAATTGCTATATGGCAATGTAGCACTGCAAGTTTCATAAAGATTTATTGAGCAGGACAAGATAAATTGCCCTTTCTAATAATATATTACAAACCACTTTTGAGGCATATATATAGTACATAATGTAGAGTTTTTATTCAATTTTGGTCCGTCCGTAGTCATACCTCAAGAAATGATATGTATGATTTTGATAAAACATGGTAGAAATCTAAACTGCAAAAATGTTTAATGATTACGGCCCTGTAATTTTCAGTAGAATTGCTTTAGGAAGACAAGATATTTCGCATTTAGGTCATATTCTACAAATGGTAGATTAAAAGTGTTACATAAATTGTCTGGCTTTGCTAATATACCAGGTTGAATGTGTATACTTTTTTGCGACTAGATGACATGGGAATATGAAACGATTATTTCTGGTCACGCCAATACAGTATTAACGCTTAGCCTTACATTTTCAGAAAAAAATCAAACAACACCATATCATAGAAAGAAATGGTTGTTTCAAATGAAAATTAAAAAACATAAAAACATGTATATCATGCAATAAAACAACTGTCAGGATACATAGAATTCCAGAAACGGACTGCATAAAGGGCACCACTTTTGACAGTTCAGCGCCTTCAGAAACACCATTTTCAAAGACGTGTTACATATCTTCGTTTTGATGCAATACATTTAATATCCCAGTGCTAAAACTTCATATAACAAGTTGGAATGTAGTTTTCAGGAACTGGTTTCATTTCTTTACAAATGCACTCATTTATAAATGGTATAACTTTTTCAGAATATTTGAAGTATCCATCCAACGGGGTAGTAGAGAACATGGATACCACAGTCATGTAATTTATTTTACTGTTGGAAAAAAAGCCAATGCCGATCCATGTCAGAGCCATTTCTCCGCTGTTGTCTCTAATGTTTATTCCCACTACAGATGGAAAAATAATCACAGTGACTGTAGAATGGCATTTTATACTCACATGAAGAATCGTTTTGAAATGGACAAGTTTGCTGTGCTGTAGTATTAGCACGGGTTGCAGGCCAGCACGAGATTCTGTCAAAGTATGGGCTACAGTATCCTGAAACAATAAAAACAATTTGTGAAAGATAAATTTCAAGAAACACTAACGTTAACTGACATTTTACTACAGACATCCATACTTATTTTGACTTTGGATACCGGATAACTCTATTTATATCTTACTATAATGTCGGCACATTGAAAATGAAATTCATACTAGAAACTATTACAGTATAGAATATCTTACGGCAATTTAGTCTTATACAAGAATTAATATTTCCCGATGTTGGAACGAACAAAACGTAGGACGATGTGTTTTTCTACCGTTTACCTTGTCATACCTTCTGCAGATTACCCGGACCGTGATAAATGTGTATGGCAATCGGGGTTTTATTACAATAATAAAACCTGTAAAAATATCCTTTATATGTTAAGAATAGAATAAAACCAACAAACATAATAGTCGACTCAGTTGAATTATGTTCATGATAGGTAATGAAATGTGCAACGCCCCTCAAGTCCGCCGCCACCTCCCACACTTCTTAAGCACAAGCAGAAATTCTTAATGTTTTCCATGATCATACAAGACCAGGAAAAATAGAAGTCTTTAAACTCCTTTCTAAATCCCGGCGCAAAACTTGATTCTTTTCAGTTTAATGTGTTTGAATAATTGTTTTGTTTAATTTAAAAACAACTTGATCAAATGCATTACAGTCATACATATTGCGTTGAAAGTAAATTTTGAAATGAACAACTTTGATCAAGACATGTTATTCTATATGTCCTACAGCTCTATAGAAAAGGCTGTGCCACAACGTGGAATGCAGCTTATGAGATCCTTCCCGTTGAGAGCCTTATTTTTGTGTGGGAATGTGTGCTCGATGCATGGCAGTCCCTATGAACATTTTTTAGGATAACTCCTCATACTGATGCCACTTGTCAATGTTTAAAATACTAGTATGTCCTATCTATTAATAGCTATACTTAACAATTAAGTCATAGATTCTATACAAATACTATAACTGTCACTAAACTGTATCTAAATGGTAATATATTGTAAAGAAAATGTATTTATGCAGAACAGAAAGGAAAGTAATTAACTAGATATTAGACACATCTATCTGTACATAATTATAAAGATGGGAAATGAAATGTCATTTGTTACAAAATAATAGCATATTTCTTCAATTAAAAAATATCTTGTATTTTCTCATTGTAGAAATACATTTTATTTATTTTGTTTAAGATAAAACAACTTACCCTAAATAATCATAGATATTCGTTGTGCATGTTGCGTGACATGTTGGTAATTATCAACGCGTCAAATACATATATAAATACGTTTTCTGAGAAAACAATCCTACGTTGACATACCTTTTCAAGTCTCTTGGAAATTTATTTATATATTTCGTGCAAAGTCAATCTAAATAACATACGATTACATTACATTCGGACATTAAGTCTCGATTTTATATAAAAAATGTGAGGAAAAACGTAACGAATACGGCTCATGATATGTCATTTGATATAATTTTGTTTTCCTTCAATTGTAAAAGAATGTTGTATATTAATACGGAGGTATATCTAGGACATGCAATTCTTTCTTATAACATAACATTATCTCGCGCGCATAACATTTTACCTCTTGTAAGAGTAATATTCAAGTGTGATGTAGAAATTTGCAAAGTCATTGTCAAGCAAAATCAGTTAGATTGAAGAGAAATCACACATTTCTATAAACTTAGTTATTATAACCATCGTATGTTTAACGTGTCAAGATTTTGTATCATCACTATAAATCATTGTAAAAAACTGAATTACTATCAGTTTGCATTAGCAAATTTTAGTGATACAATGTGCTGTACGTCACGTGGCGAAAGCAGCAGTAGTTAGATAGTATAAGCACTCACTGATAATATTATCAACAATGCGTACAAAATTGACATTTTCCAGGGAAATTCAAATATATAACTTTTGACCAGAATTATAAAAGAAATGCCAGACATATGCTTTTTCATTTTTAAATATCAATCATATACAAAACTTGTTCAACCTATAATGGAACACTTTAAAGTTGAACGAGAATGTCGAAATTAGTGCATTATGTTGTTTTCTAGAAATACATATCTTACACGTACACCGTGTTTGGTTCTAAACTCTCAAAACTGTGACAATTTAGAAAGCATAGTATTTGGCTTTTGAAATAAACTTTCAAATAAGTGTTGAAAATACAAATACACAGGTGGGAATAACGTATCTATGATACAGAATGGGTCCATTAGCCATATACACTTAAATTTATTACTAACAATAATAATGATTTCTGAGAAAACAAATGCCAAACGCATCAAGCAAATAAGATTAATCAATTCATTTTTGCTTCCTAAGACCACAAAATATTCCCTAGAAATTGATATTGTACATTAGCCAAGTGTGGCAAATCAATATTCAAATAATCTTTTTTGAAGCTCTTCATATCGTAATTTTCCACAATTATTGTTTTTAGAACTACTTTAATCAGACATTAGTCGCACATAGAGGCACTTTACTTCCATTTGTCTTTCGCCAAGTATTTGAAATGTTTTGTACATTCTTACTTCTGCTTAATTATATATTCGTCGTTGCGTCACAGACAAATACAGAGCTATTTTCATTTTGATTTACGATGAGAACCTAGCGACTTACAGACATAGCAATGTCATCTAAACTTTTAACTTAGAAAATAAAACCTTGTTATTTTGCTCGGCTTCCAGCTTAGCTTTATTTTTCACTCAATTGCTTGCTAGTAATTATAGCAAGACATTAAAATATTTTACGTCACATATAAAACACATGTGAAAATAATCTTTGAAAATGTTTCCGAGGTAAATAAGTATATTGGGCGGCAACTGATCTCTCATTCCAACGTATATCACTGACCATGAACTGATATGGCCTTTGGCGTTCTGGACTTCATCTCATAATACTTAACATGTTTGCAAAGTAATACAAAAAAACTTAAAGCGTTTACAAGATATGAAGGAGCCGCTAAGTACTGCCTATTTTACATTTGGTCCCACAGCATGATCTTGGCGTTAAAATGATATGGCCTTAATTTCCGATTAACATTAGTACTAGATCATTTGAAAATCTTTTTCAGGAATTTAAAAGGTATAGTTTCATGCCATCAAGAATTTGAGAAATCTAATTTCAAAATCGGGTTTTCAGATGAAACTTTAATTTGTTTGAATTATTTGCAAGTTTAAAACAATGACAGGACAAAAATGCCACATAATTGCCAACAGAAGTCGGTCGAAGGCCTCGTATGAATATACCAAATGTTACAACCTGAAAGTTTTCATTTTCAAGCTGTTGACAGGGAAACATCTGATAAATATTAATGCCTTCTTTCAGCCTTTTGCGGCGGTAGATAATGATGCCTGTAAGAAATCATTTGGAATGAAAGACATATTTCTAGCCTGAATAGAGATAATTCGTTTTTGACACTTATCGTTAAATTACTTCCGCGCGCGCTATTTCTTATAAATATCATAATGTATGTAGGTAAGAAAGTGGTGTGATGTTGACCGTACAGCTTTTCCCATGTTCTTTTTATTACTTTATATATCATTCCGCGTCTTTATACTGATATGACTTCCCAATTTTACAAACTGCCTCTGTTCTTGCACAAATAAACAGAACCTATGTACTGCATTGCTAAAAGAAATTTTTGAGAAAAGATGTATGTTGTAGTTTTCATTCTTTATCCATGAATGTATGTATTCTGAAAATCAAGATGGCCCTTTTGAAGCATAAAAACGCACCCAAGTATAACAATATTAAATCAATCTGACTAAAGTACTTGACCTTCTTAACGAAGATCTGAGAAAAAACCATTCACATTCGTCTTCTGTATATTTTGGATTTCCGATATTGCTATTTTTATTTTTGCAGATCTATTTTTATTTGAACCAATCAGGACTTGTTCCAACAAATATTTGGCTGAACCATCAGAATAGCGTCGAATGTATAAAGGTGAGAAAAATGTGCAGTCAGTCCGGGCTCGAACCCGGGACCCCCGCACACAGGGCGAGTGCCCTATCGACTGATGTTGCATGTAAGGCTCTGATTGGCTAGTGGATGGGTCGTCAGAACGAGTCTATCAATAGCACGTCTTCAGATCCAATGTGCGTAGCGTTAACTGGAGATGTACGTTAGTCAGATTAATATTATAGTTACCTCGGTTTTTACTGAATCTGTTTATGGGAGATAATAAACACCCCTTATGCGTTTCGAACTTGGAATATTTGCGTTAACTTAAAATTCATACATTACAGTAGATTTTGAAATAATCGCAATATTTCATTTGGGTTTAAAAATACCAAATTTTGAAATTGTTTTAATTAGATAATTATAATTTTGCTTACGCTCACGACATTATTCACATGAATATGAAAACATTGAAGTTCCTAACAGAATAATAGCAACATTAGTGTATTTAATAGACTATGATGTGTTGAATAAATTCGTTTGTCCTGTATTTATAATTTACCATTTGGAAACGGCCCTGTATCCCAAATAGTTATTGTCATCTTTGTTCAATAGACACTAATTGAAAAAAACAATGTGACCAGTTGTTTTATTAGACTAACTAACGTATTACATTGTATATGGTATGGTCAATCTATTCTTCCATTTATTACAATTACTAAGTACTTGTTATTTCCGTTCCTTTATGCTCACGGAGTCCATTCGATTTTCTACAGCAAAATTCAGTGACACGCGACGCCATGGGGCGTAAGATGCGCTGATCATTTCGTGCACACATGTAAAAGAAAAACAGACTGGCACATACGCCATTATGACCATGTGGTGAGAAAGATAAGACCACACAGCATGTACTCCAGAAATGTAAAAGACGTGACAAGGAGCGAGCTGCGACTTGGCCGATAGATACTTCGATCCCACAGAAACTGTATGGAGGCAATGAGGATCTGCGACGATCCACAAGTTTCATTTAGGCTGCAGGTCTGACAGTGAAGGGCGTAAGAATGTAAGAAGAAGAATTTTTTAGACTGACAGTAAAGAATTTGTCATAAAAAATCAGATTTTTTTTTGTATTTTTTTTTAGTTATGTGAAAGTGACAAATGCCAGTCTATTTAACAAATTTTAAAAAAACCGATTTTAACATGATACTGGAGCTAGGATATAGATTGGCTATATTAATAACTTTAAAAATATAAAACAATAAGACGCAGTGTGTCATAGTATATCAGTTAGTCTATTCATTTCTGTACCTCTAATTATCAGACCATCATATTATACGACTTAAACAGGGAGTTTCTGGCAAACCGTATGTAATATCGGCACACTCGTTTTTTGTTGTATTTTTAATAAAATTCGTGACAAATTTGTTGCTTCGTAATGTGCTCTAACAATGGAAGAACTGGCGGTCACGGACGGAGAAGTACGGGGAAGAAATGGAAACTGGAGTCTGTATGTAGAAATATCTTTCGCATCGTTTACAAATATAAACGAAAACTGATTCCTACTCCATCAAAAGCTTGTTTAAAATAGCTGTAGTCTAAAGAACTGCTCAAAATGGCATACTGTGACAATAAATTTTCTTTTACTGCCTACTAAATATGAAAAAAAAAATAACTTATTACAGTCGGGTTAGTTCTAAAATCATTTAAGACAGCATTATAGTACTACACTCCCACCATTTTATCATGTTATATTGAATTCTGTCAGTGGTAGAAAAGCATTTGTCGTATGTATAAATGAAAAAAAAAACGAAGCTCAAACAGAAAACAATTTCCAAAGCTATTCAATATAGGGTTATTATCTGAAATTCTTTACTATTTGAGCCGCGCCATGAGAAAACCAACATAGTGGCTTTGCGACCAGCATGGATCCAGACCAGCCTGCGCATTCGCGCAGTCTGGTCTGGATCCATGCTGTTCGCTTATGGATTCTCTAATCGCAATAGGCTTTGAAAGCGAACAGCATGGATCCTGACCAGATTGCGCGGATGCGCAGGCTGGTCTGGATCCATGCTGGTCGCAAAGCCATTATAATGTTAGTTTTCTCATGGCACGGCTCATTTATTTTATAACTTAAAGGTAAAAACCGAATTAAGAATTTCAAGTTAATTGCGTTAAATGTTAGAATATTCTTTTGTAACAAATTAAAATATAAAATGGGAGATTTAGAATTTAGAATTTTGACACTTCTAGATACAGAACATCCACAAATATTTTATAACAACTGTCATGTTAAGAAAGGAAATGAAGAACATCAATCTTACCCTAGATAAATAGCCTGAGAAACGCCAAGAAGATCGTAAACATTATAAATGTTACTTTAGCGGAGAAAAAAGCTAGTCAATTTCCTCTCAAAAAGCCTCTCAACACTCTATATTTAATCAACTATAAATTCCATACGACACAAGTGCAATGAAGAGTAAGGAAATTTCTAAAGGCACTAACCTCCATAATTTAGCTATAAAAATCGTTCTTTAAAATTGAAGTTTGGTTATATTAAGAACATTGTGTTTTTGTGTCAAGGCTATCTTACGCTAAATTAAGAAGAAATGCCCACGGCGGTAATCGAACCAGGGCTGCAGTGCCACTAAAACATTCTCCGCTGTCTTATTTAACGTGAACTATATATATATATATATATATTTATAATTAAGGCAGTTTACCTAGAGCAAAGCATTGTAAACGCCGTTCAATTTTCATTGAAAGAATTAATAAAAGCAAAAAACCATAACGTACAAAATATCAGTAATTAAGTTTCAATGCTTTTTGAAGAAATATAGCATAATTTCCTGATTTTTTAACATATTTTTATTTTTGTTGTCTTAGGGTCTGGAGGCAAGTACCAGTGCCTTTAAAAACAAAATTCAATCTGCATTTATTGTTTTTCATAGCAATTCAGATTAAATACTTAATTGTTCTTAATTGTTTAAGGTTTTTGAAAATTCCTTTATTGTCTCAAATTATTTGAGAATACTTAGATTGAAGTTAAGATCAACATTGTCTGTCCTTGTTCTCGGTGCTTCCGAGGGATCTACATTTCAGATTTTATTTCCATTTAAAACAGGAGCTGAATATCATGTTGTTTACTTTCACCTTCGTTGGACGCACTGGTCAAAAGCGGACGCATTGACCGAGAAGGCTAAGTCGCTCCCATACAGAATTCGAATTTCGGCCGCTCCCTTTACGATGTGTGCTTGGGCAAGGCACTATATCTCCTTTACTTCAGTCAGTTCAGCTGTAAAAAGGGTAACAGCGAATTGCTTGGAGTAAGAAACAACTGCTTTCAACTGTTCTTATCGTTCTTAATGTAAGGTTCATACATGTTCATACTCATAGTTTCACAAAGCAACCCGTATATAAATTTTACCTTTACCTTTTTTTTACATTTTACTTCTACCTAAGTTTTTAAAATTGTGTCGCTGAAAATATTCTGTCGTTTGGTTTATAAATATGTATTTATGTCAAGCAATAATACTCAACTGGAAAATGTAAATTCTTACAGTCCTGGAAGTAACGCAATATTTTGGCAATAGATAAGACAATGAATGTTGGCTCCGAATGTGAGAGATAAGATCTAGCCAAAACTGCCTTATGTCTTTTAGGAGGTTAACCATTTTATAGTAGAAATCAGAGTTAGTTTTTCTACTGCAAGTTGCAAATATAACGGAAAATAGTGACATATACAGTATATACAAGGCACCAATGTCTAAATATACGAATATTTTGTTTTGTTTTTGTTGGGATTAACGTCGCATCAACACAATAATAGGTCATATGGCGACTTTCCAGCTGTGATGGTGGATACAGACCTTAAGTGCCCCTCCGTGCATTATTCAACCACGGTCGGGAACCTAGGTAAAACCATTGACCTTCCATAAGTCAGCTGGATGGCTTCCTCACATGAAGAATTCAATGCGCATAGTCAATTCGATGAGGAACAAGTTATTTAAAGTCAGTGACCTAATCACGAAATTTTGAGCGAAATGGACTTAAATTCAAAAGCACTACATCGTTCGATCTGTAATCAAAATGGCAAGATGTCTCATTTTGAAAAGATAGTTTCAAGTATTTTCTCTCCGCAGCACCTTAAGACACCTTATATCGAGTTAAGTGTTGGAAATCTTCATGAAACTTCGAACAGCGAGTGCAAACAGAAATTGTGTCCGAAGGTAAAACAACGTCATCGCATAAAATATTCGAGGCATTTTTGAAGCTTTAATAAAATGGATCTCGTATGGTAACAACCAACGCTCAAATACTAACTACTTTTTATGCCATAAAATCTATTATTCGGTTCACTGATAACTCAAGCAAAATATCAGTTTATTTTTTCCTACTTTGCGTTCTATGCTTCCAAGGGATTTTCTTATACATTTTGTGAAGACTTTAATCATGAAAGTGGCAATTGCCAGTAATCGTATTGCCAGGTCGATCTTCGGAAATTGAGATATGTATATGTCTGTGTTCAAGTGGTCATTGGCGACTATTACATTTGCAAGGGTTCCTGCGAATCAGCATTTTCTGTGTAAGATCATTGAATGCGTGAATTGAGTTTCGTGGATCCGTAGAAAGTACTAATGCTGTATTTACGTTAGAGGGTAATCAACTTGAAACTAAATGTAAATTTTCACATATCTGGCCTCATGCTACAAACTCCTATTTTGTGTCAAGCTGATCATTTGAAGTTAATACTGAAAAGGTTAAAACAGAATGAAAATTTAAGCCATTTAAACTGGAGAAATTTTAAAACTGAGTGTCCTATTTCAGTCGTAAGAAGGACTTAATTGGTAATCAGAAATTATATACTTTGACTTGCAACGTATTCATATACATCTGTTATGCTTTCACTTGCCCATTCCAACAACATGAAGATTTCTCTAATACGGATTCACAGGATATGCGACTAAAAGCAGGTGTGCCTATTCGTCTCAAGTTTAAAGACAATTTGTAAGCATAATTGAAAACATTGTATAACCTGCCCTGCGCCCAACTTCATATATCATACTAAAATCTAGTTCAACCTAAAAACACAACTAATTAAATTGTATATTTTTTTGCATGTTTACGTCATTTTTCACTCTTGAAACAGATTCAAAATACCAGTGTGTCTTAGGAAAAAAGAAATAAATAAAATTATAAAATGTGTTCATCTTAGAGTAACTGTAACACGACCAACTGTGTAGATACTCAATTATTCATTGTCTCAGATGGTCCTCATCTGTAGGAGAAATAGCCCCATCAGCAAAGACAGGTGAGACAAATTCAATAATATTTTTAAAAAGTACCATAAGCGGAAGAAACTCTTATGCGATAGCAATAACAGATAAAGCTGCAACGCAACATAAAATGTCTTACTCGTCGATTCCGATATAGAGTATGATTAGATTAATCCAATAGTGTTGCAGATTTCATGTTAATTAGGATTATTAATGATCAAAGATTTTATTCAAAACCTGCCATCGACTTGCAAAACGCATACCGTGTCGACTACATTTGGAATAAGTTAAATTCGAGATTTGTTAGGAAAAGTCTTCCAATGGCGGCTCTTGTAGTGGATTTGATTTTGACATTTCTAACAACTGATTCTGCTCGAGATTAATATTTCTAACAACTGACTCTGCTCGAGATTAATATATCTTAAATTGAATTACATCTAGATGTATTGCAGAAGCGAAGGATTTTCTCCTAGATTTAATCAGTAGTAACTGTTACAGACTGACAGTCAATTTCTCTGCTGGAATATATTCCCACATTGATAATACAATTTCAAAACAAAAGTAATGAATTTGTGTTCCCTTTACTACATTAATGTCCACATACTCAGTATGCACTTTGAATTAGAATGAGCGCACATAACATACATGTACAAACCGAGTCTGTTATCATTCTTTTTGGTTGCATTCTTTGCATCGAAGGGTCTTTCTACAGATTTTAGTACCGATCAAAAGGAGATATGCCCTTTGTTATTGTTCTGGGTATCTATGGAACTGAACACTGATAAATATTTTTTCTAAAGTATGACTCGAGTTTCTCATGCATTTCCTCTGTGCTACTTTAATGGCTGTGATGTAAATACGTACTGCTAAGAAGCAGACGCCATATTCGGTAGACATCATATGGCCAAATGTCTGAACATTTTTAGACTTTTATAAGATAGTTTTTACCATGTTATTTATGTCCGAGGGTGATATATGAATATTTTTGTTTGGTTAGCGATCTTATTATGCAATATTTACAAAAGCATACATGTTTAACAAATTACACCCACGTGCATATTTTGCTTATTTGCAGCCTATACAGTGAGAGACGTGTTAAAGTTAAAGACGGTACCACATTTTTAAGTATCGGAATACATTAATCAAACACTATTATTATAGCTATAATTCATGTTATTTTTTATTCATAAAATTGTTTCTGTTTTAATCTGGAGCCAGATACACATAATTACATAGTCTACGTCCACTTCATTGCGACACTTTTAAAAAAATGACCAAGCCAAGAGACATACTAAAGGTGTTACTGAGTGAAATCTCAAACATAATATAGGCAGTGTAACCAAAAATACAAACCTAAAGTAAGAACTATACATTTTAGACATATGTGTAGTTAACTGCATCAAAGTATGTAGATTGATAGATTTAAAATATCATTATCTGAAAAAGAGTTATTTGAGCTGAAAAAAAATGGTCCCTGGTAAAATATTTTGAAAAAAAATGCAGACAACTCCGCTAAGACTTTATGGTAGATTTAGGTGGCTATTGACATAGAACCTCGTGCAAACTATGCACTTTTTATCTCTAGGCAGGGAAAAAGCATGCATAATTGCCACATGGATTTGCAATCTGAACAGAAAACTATGTAAAGCTCAAATAAGTTAATGCCCTTGGGAAAGTGTGACATTTTCTGTGGTGAAATTTGTCAACGAACAGACGATTGTTTTCAAAACCCACAACATTTCACAAGGTAAAGTATGTTGAAAAGGCTACTGCTGGAAAGAGAACAATCTCTATTATTCATATAAATGCGTCAAAGTATGGGAAAAATATCTAGAAACATGAGAAAATCAACGAGCAGGGCTGTTAGATGCATGTCTGTGTTATCATGCATAGCATTTAACATAGATATGTTATTTGTCCTTTGCACTGATATAGCATGGACATGATTAGGATTAACAAGCTGTGTTCACTCAACAATTTCACTATATAAACAGACTGTTTCCCTTGCCTTGTGCAAAGAAGGCTAAGGGTAAGTCTCTACATAATATATAACGATAAATAATTACCTCGCATTTGAAATCTAAACAATGTATTTATTACACGACAAACCACTCTTTGAGATATATATTTTTAAATGATAGCTTTGGCAATTAATAATTAAAGGCTTCAATGCCCGTGTTCATTAATACATCGCTATTTTTCATCTCCTCTTTAAATAGTTGGTATTTTGGAATCAACTTTTCAATAACTCGTATGATTTATGACTAAGATGATAATAGAAGTCGATGTTTCGAGGATTATAATGTTAATTTATTCTGCTTTTGTTGCTGATTTCATGTAAATTCGGATTTATTATCTCATTAGAGAAAAATGGCCGAACATCAATAAACAATTTTGTTTCAACATATTATACGACTTCACAATAAATAATAAAATCTGTAAAAATCAACACTATACTAATGTACCAAAAGAGTTGTAACATAGATAGGCTACTTTATCTCAATTTCTGACAGATTCGGATTCTATCAGATTTTTTTGCAGTAATAAAGAAATTGCAGATATCTTCTTCATTCATCGTTAAGCATCTTTAACATTGCATCATGATTTTTTTGCGGGGAATAAAAGTATTAGTGTTGAATGTTGAGAACGAATATTTGATTGGCACTTTGCAGTTAAGCGTAACTTAAAAACTGAATCTTACTGACTTGACAGAAAACGTTTGCTGTAGATTAATAGTGTACATTACTTCATCACATTCTGTTCAGACATTTATTTGTTTTTGATTGAAATGGTAAGATATTTTAGCACAATTGTAAACAAGAGGGCCAAGATGTCTCTAGGTCGCTCACCTGAGAAACACACCATAACAGTGTAAACATGTTTGACCTAGGGATTTCATGGAAACAAATATTCTGGCCAATTTTCATTAGAATTGGACCAAAAATGTGGTCTCTTCAGTTTAAACAAGTATTTTATTTGATATGACCTAGTAACTTAGTTTCTTAAGCCAGATGACCCATATTCAAATTTGACTTAGATTTCACCAAGGCAATCATTCTGACCAAATTTTATGAAGATCAATTGCAAAATGCATCGCATACACAGGGTTTTACTTTGAGTTGACCTAGTGACCTATCTTTTAAACACAGATGACCCATATTCAAACTTGACCTAGATTTCATCAAGGCAATTATACTGACCAAATTTCATGAAGATCAATTGAAAAATACAGCCTCTATCACATACACAAGGTTTTTCTTTGATTTGATCTAGTGACCTAGCTTTCGACCCTAGATGACCCATATTTTAACCTATTTTAACCCTAGATTTTATCAAGGCAATCATTCTGACTAAAATTCATGAAGATCAATTGAAAAGTACAGCCTCTATCACATACACAAGGTTTATACTTGATTTGACCTAGTGACCTTGTTTTTGACCCCAGATAACCCATTTTCAAACTCGGCCTAGATTTCATCAAGGTTATCATTCTGACAAAAATTCATGAAGATCAATTGAAAAATACAGCCTCTATCGCATACACAAGGTTCATACTTGATTTGACCTAGTGACCTAGTTTTTGACCCCAAATTACCCATTTTCAAATTCGGCCTAGATTTTATCAAGATAATCATTCTGACCAAAATTCATGAAGATTTATTGAAAAATACAGCTTCTATCGCATACACAAGGTTTTTCCTTGATTCGACCTAGTGACCTAGTTTTTGACCCAAGATGACCCATTTTCAAACTCGGCCTAGATTTCATCAAGGTAATCAAAATGCTTCTCTGTAAGCATCTTGTGACCACATTTCATGAAGATCATTTGAAAAATACAGCCTCTATCGCATACACAAGCTAAATGTTCACGGACGACAGGCAGAAGACGGGCGACGGACGCCGGACATCGAGCGATCAGAAAAACTCACCTGAGCAAAAAATAGAAGTTAGTACTCGAAACAAAACACACAATATATGTATCTAAACAAAAATGTAAATCATTATAAGAACGCCAATTTCTTGCACATGTGAAATTGAAAGAACATTGAATTCGATGAGTTAACTTATTTATTGCGGTACTTAGTTCTAGGTATACAGCCACTAAATAGGAACATGGCACGATAAAATAGTAGTTGCATAAAGACGGATTCAAGTAGTTCTCAGGTTTTTCTGTTCTGTGAATCTTTAGTCATACACCGCCACTACAATTTGGGTTCCCAGTTTTTAGCTGATTTTACGGTGTGTTTGTTTGACTGAATATATCTTTCTTGCATCAAACATGACCCCAACTTTTCTTTTAATTTGTATTCAGCAGTGACAATATTCTTTAAGAAAATGTAAGTTACAGACATTTCAAATAATGGGTCTTGGTGTGTTTTATGTAGAATTAAAAAAGTCCAGCTACTTATTGTGTTCATGCCTCTAAATTGCATTTGATGGTTTTAGTATCTGTGAAATCGACACGCTAAACGACAGACACTGACGCCTACATTTGGAATTATCTGAATGTGGTATTTTAGAATACAAGTCTTCGAGAGGATCTTCTTTACGATTTGATTACGATATTTCTTGCAATTACTTCTGCTAAGGAGTAATGTATTTTATATTGAATTATACGAAGCTGCATTAGAAAGGCGAAAAGATTTTCTCTCAGATTTACAACTACTACATCCACAGAATGTCTGATAAGAAACAAATGCCATCTTGTCGCACTGCTTAACTTGAGAAATTCATAAATGACATGTTATCGGGTTTTTTTTTCTCTGTAAAGCTCTGCATGGATTTGCTTTTATATTCATAATAAGCTGTTTTTGTTTTATGGATCCTAACACACTATGCATAAAGTTATTCATACCGCCTATTTTCAAGCTTTATCTATTATCTAAATGTATTAATTTAGCTATTAAACATTTTACCTCTAAGTCTGACATTGACTTTGGATCTTGTGACCTTGGTTGTACGCTCTAAACATTGTTTGACTTCCAAATGTGACCTTAGCCTGCTGACCCGAGTCGTGCGCTCTGCATGCAGTCTTAATGAGCTTAATAACAAAAGCCAAGGTTTATGAAAATCATCCCATGAAGATACAGACCTGTACGACGAACGGACCGACCGACAGACGGACATGCGTCACGCCCTCACTGACTTTGTATCTGGGGGTATAATAATGATAGTGATAATAATGATAACCCTGCCTTGAAGTGACCACCTGAAGTTGTGTTCTGTATGCCGCCGCATTATGTTTAACATGTTTGCCAAACTAAGAACCTTTTCCGGGATTGAACATATATGGATCGGACAGGAAGTAATGCTTATCTAAACTGAGATCTGACCTATGACCTTGACACTGAACTTGTGATACATAGTTGTAACAAGTTATATGAATATCCTTTCATATGCTTGGAAGAATTACAAATGGACAACTGGACGATAGTATTGATGTCACCTGATAATCTGAGAAGATTTTATAAGATATATTTGAAATTTGGGCTATAAATTATTTGGTAATCAAATGAATTTTCATTTGTACAACTTGCTATTTTAAAAAAAAAAACAATGGAAGTCGGTCAAAGAGGCTTGCATGAAAATATGAACAACTGAGGTTGGTCAAAGAGGCTTGCATGAAAGTATGAACAACTGAAGTCGGTCAAAGAGGCTTGCATGAGGCTTGCATGAAAGTATGAACAACTGAAGTCGGTCAAAGAGGCTTGCATGAAAATATGAACAACTGAAGTCGGTCAAAGAGGCTTGCATGAAAGTATGAACAACTGAAATCGGTCAAAGAGGCTTGCATGAAAATATGAACAACTGAAGTCGGGCAAAGAGGCTTGCATGAAAGTATGAACAACTGAAGTCGGTCAAAGAGGCTTGCATGAAAATATGAACAACTGAAGTCGGTCAAAGAGGCTTGCATGAAAGTATGAACAACTGAAGTCGGTCAAAGAGGCTTGCATGAAAGTATGAACAACGGAAGTCGGTCAAAGAGGCTTGCATGAAAGTATGAACAACTGAAGTCGGTCAAAGAGGCTTGCATGAAAGTATGAAATATTACAAGTTCAATGACTGGCTTGTTATTGTACGATATCAATCTATTTGCTGACAACAACAAAAAATAATGATTATTTTTCAGTCCTTTTTTATGGTAGGTAATGATGCGTGCAAGTAAACATTCAGAATGAAAGACAGTCATCCAGTCGGAATAGAGCCTTCTCGTTCATACATTGCAAAAATATATACTTGTTACGCCCTGTACGCTTTCAAAATACCTTTGTACTGTACTATTGGTCATATGACAGGTGTTGTTAATAGCAGACGGTCATTATGCTACTTCAGTTGTTTTTGTACAGTGAATGTTTTTTAAACGTTATTTCACCACTTAACCTTCCGTTACGATTTGATGTCTGGCAATAGAACTTCCGTAATTACAATAACTGCTTATTATGTTGTAACATTATACAGAGTAGATTTGAAACACATCAAATAATAGGCAAGCTGTGTTCCAGAAAATGTGTTTATTGAATTTCTAACATGGACTTCACCTTAAGTATGAAGTTCAAAATATCGCCGCTTGTTTGGTCAATATAGGTACATCACGGCTTGTACAAGATGGCAAAGTCTATTCAAACATTCATAAATCATGTCAATGCAAACATACATGAAAACATGATAGAATTATTTTAAAACCAAACAACGTGCGTTTAAAACACACAGTCAAACCTGTCACTACCTTGGCTTAAACCTAAATATAAAGAAGGTTTTGTTACATTAAAAGAGACATTTGAGTTCGCTTTATAATTATTAATCCATTTTCGTACCTAGGAAAAACAATACTTCTTCGCAAGCTTTTCACTCTGCTTTCATCTTCTGCAAATTTAAAGCAATAACATTTGTGTGTTTACATCTCATGCCTTCTGTTGCCATTGTGTTATGGATTCACCTAGGAAGGATAATCATTTACTATAACTTTTGAACATGGTTGTAATCAAGGTAAACCAGTTTCAAGGCCCCCAGTGGTGTTTTGCAACGACCTTATCCAAGGCGGTGTCCCACTTTTTTTCGTTTTGTCCTCGTGTCTTTGCTTTGTCTGTGTGCGCGTGCTGTGCGCGCACCTGTGTGTAGAGATTGTGTGCATGTCCACGTGTTTTGAGTTGCGGTTTTGTAATGCTATTTCTTTTTGAACGTGATTTGTATTTACAAATACAGCTTGTATCATTACTTTTTAAGTCAATGACATTTTGTATAATGTACACGTCTTTGTTTATTGAGCTCGCCTTAACCTAGACGAAACATATAGACACTGAAATGTCTATCAGAATAAAATAAGAATACCTGTCCATTGAAAATGGCGTGAATCACTTTAAAGAGGCACCACAAAATAACTGTATTCTTTTGTATTTCCATGATGGTAATTATTCATGCTTTGAATGAAGAAAATGAGAAATAAGTATCTAAGTACAAATTGACAAACTGGGCCTAAATTGTCCACCTGAAAACTTGTATTATAGCTGTATGTTACCTGTATAATAAGAATGATTTTCATGAAGTTTTTGTGGGCGTAAAAAAGTAGGCCACTAAGTCGTGGTGGTTCTTTAAAAGTTTTGCTTGTCTTTTATTTCTAATTACCAAGCTTTCTAATCATTCTAACAGCAGTACGTATACAACGACGTATTAAAAAAATCGTAAAGTTTACTTCCCAGCATTCACTGCGTGATGTGACTGATATGAGTAAACCGAATCTTTAATAAGGACATTGTGTATAGACGAATAAAACTATTTCTTTCGTCTTTGCCCGCAGTCATTGTTGTTTGTATTATCTAGAGTCTGCTCAGACAGCTGAATTAAGTCAATGAAATTGTTTTAGATTTCACTAAAACTCTGTTTGGTTTCAAAAAAACATTTGAAACATTTTATATATAAATATGACTGTAAACATTTAAGTCCGTTTTGGCTCAATTAGTGGATACTATTTATCCCCGGGAACTCCAGTTAGATAATACTAATAGTTCGGATATTTTTTCTCATTTTCAGATTAACAGTATCTCTTTTTATGACACTACTATACTGTACATACAAAAATATATGACAGGAGGGATGGTTTTAGTTTTAGTAGTTTAAATCCCCCACTATTTGGATGGGGATGTTCCCAATTGAAGTGCCAATTGATAATGTCTCCATAATGCGTAGAAGAGATAAGATCAGATGAACGATGTCATTTCATGTTCCTTACGAAATCACTATTTCTGTTAACGGATAGATTGGTGCTAATTTGGCATGTTTTTATGACAGGCGAAACTGATAGCTTCATTGTAAAAGATATGATGTGGGTTTGCTTCTTTTTCTATAAATATCTAGCATTAAAGCTCGTATTAGCTCTGCAAATCTATTCTGTACGTTTTCGTGTCAGGCGATAGCAATTTCTGAATTGCATTTGACAAGCCTAATATTTTGAGAAAAAAGCAACAACAAAAGAACATCAATATTGAATTACACCACACAGATAATTGCAAGACTTATTTACAAAACTCGCCAAAATCAGTCAAATATTGTTGCAAATGAAAGGCTTTTCTTTAAATAAGAAATCAATCAAAAAAAAATAATGCAAAAATAGTCATTCAACGACCTGACATGTCTTTTCTTTCCGGAAACTAAACACTATTTACGTTGAATTTGAAGTTTGTAAAAACCTACCAACACCAGTATTACTCTCACCAGCTGCTTTAAATTAAATAATAGAAGAAAAGCTAACACTTATTTAAGGTACTTGTTAACCCGTACTGACAATCGACAATTTCCGTAGTTTACGTTTTCACCGTATTCGATTTCGGCATTCTCCGTTTGTTATAAAAACAACTTCCTGTTATGACCGAAGGATGCCGAATCGCATTCGGAAGATACACACGGAAATTGCCGATCGTCAATACGGGCCCATTACCGTAAGATATCGTGTTCGTTCAGCCGATTAGCGATTCATGTATGCAGCCGGAACACAAACCGAATTCTTACAATTTCGTTAGAAGCAATATATTGGAGGTAGATAAGGCAAATTAATATTGGCTCCAATTGTAACAAATAAGATCTGACCAAAACTGCCTGGTTAGCTCTTTTTAAAAAGTGAGTCATTTTATGTGCAAGTGAAAGCAATATATCGGCGATAGCATGATAAGGCAAATTGATGCTGGCTCCGAATGTAATAAATAAGATCTGACCAAAACTGCCTGATTAGCTCTTTTTAAAAAATGAGTCATTTTATGTGCAAGTGAAAGCAATATATTGGCGATAGCGTGATAAGGCAAATTAATGCTGGCTCCGAATGTAACAAATAAGATCTGACCAAAACTGCCTGGTTAGCTCTTTTTAAGTATTGAGTCATTTTATGTGCAATTTAAAGCAATATATTGGAAGTAGATAAGGCAAATATTGTAACAACTAAGATTTGGCTAAAACTGCCTGATCAGCCCTTTAAAGAAATGAGTCATTTTATTGTGCATGTGAATGTACTTTTTGGTACATAGAAGGTACGTAGGGAATAACCCACTGTATGAATACTTCTCTAACTACATGATATGACGAATACGGAGTAATATTTTGTTGCCTAACTATCCCTTTAGATAGGTTATAAACGGTTATTTATGCTATCAGCCTTGTTGAAAATGATGTGGTTATAAATATAACAAAATGCTTCTCTGTTAGCATCTTGTGCCATTTCAGCTTATTATAATCTATCGTTTAGTTTAAATGACCCACAGCAATGAAACACATTCAAATTAAATATAACGACTAGTTTTATCACAGGGAAGTTTTTTTATCCACAATGCGAATGTCAAAATACCTACTACTTTTTATGCATAAAGTCCTACTTACTGAAAGTAAAATCCAACTTTATCCGTTTAAAACGGTAAGAGTCAGCATTTGTATTTTATGCATAAAATAAGTACCATGTAGATGTCTAAAGTAAACCGTTTTGTTGTGTTTTTTGTGAGGATTACATGAGTAAGGAGCAAGAAATATTTTCTGAGTAAAAAATAACTGAATGAGTGTTCTGAAATCCCTATTTTTTTCTGGGAGTACTAAAGTTATGTAAAGTGTCGAATTTTAAAAGCCTTAGTAAAGGTAATCCGTCAATTGATGCTATAAACTATTCACTTCCATTTTAAAGAAGTTGCAGAATTATCGCAGACCTGTGAAATCGCTTTTATTTCACTTTAATTTCTGGCTAACCTAAGCTGGTGCCTTCATTCAATTAGTTATATATGATGATTACATTTGTAAGGAGTGTTGGGAATGATAATTTTTTGTGTAAGATAATTGAACGCATGAATCGAGTTTCCTGGCTCCTTAGAGAGTACTAATCAGGATTGTCGAAATTCAGCTTTAATTTAGTTATGAGACAATTTTAGCATGACTTGTGTCACGCTATTAAATTTTATTTCGGAATATTGTACATTTGTAGTTAGAAGAGAACGTGTTTAACAAGATAAGAATGTTGTGCATATTTAAAGATGTATTAGAATTTAATGTCCTGAAACCAATATTTAACACGTTTTCATTAAAAAAATATTGAGTTGAAGTCTGAAAAAGAGATGCTATGAAGTGTTACGTGTGTATATACATTTGTTCCGCTATTCCTTGAAAATTTCAAAATATGATTTTATGATTTTTTTCCCGCACTGCTTTATTTGTGTATGCCGTTTACTGCAATGTAGCTCCGATTTCTCAAAAATCTCCGCACAATTGAAAGATTTGAATTTCTCGCATATTACTCCACTTGATATGTTATATGAAATAGAATTGATTAAAACTAAACTAAGCCAACAAAAGTGTGTACATTTTCTTTTCCGTGTAAGTTTATTTTTTATTTTGAATATAATTCAATAATACTAAACGGGCAAATTTATTCGCAGTGGTAATATAATTCATGTGGTTTAGAGCAATTTTAACACGACAAACAATGCAGCTCGATCTTATCAATTATTCATAATTTCACATGGTCTTAATTGTAGGTTGCGTCAAAAGCGTCCGCGCTCAGGCAGGTGTGTTTCAAATTCCTGTAGTATACAAGAGGGCCAAGATGGCCCTAAGTCGCTCACCTGAGAAACATACCATAACAGTGTAAACATGTTTGACCTAGTGATTTCATGGAAACACATATTTTGGCCAATTTTCATTACGATTGGACCAAAAATGTGGTCTCTTGAGTTTGAACAAGTATTTTCTTAGATTTGACCTAATGACCTAGTTTTTAACCCCAGATGACCCATATTCAAACTTGACCTAGATTTTATCAAGGCAATCATTCTGACAAAATTTCATAAAGATCAATTGAAAAATTCAGTCTCTATCGCATACAAAAGGATTTTCTTTGATTTGACCTAGTGACCTACTTTTGACCCAGGATGACCGGGTTGCAAACTCGATCAAGACTTCATCAAGATAATCATTCTGACCAAATTTCACGAGGTCCAATTGAAAAATACAGTCTCCATCGCAAACAACAAAATTCCCTGCATAGTCGACAGATTTGTAGTTCTCGCATTTTGCTCCATGTGATAAGTTCATAAATGAAATAGAATTGATTAAAACTGAAAAAGGACAACAAAGTGTTTACATTTTCTTTTACGTATCTTGAACATAATTTGATATTACTGTCTAGTGGGTCTTATAAACGGACAAATGTATTCACAGTGGTAATTTTATAATATAATTCGTGCAGTTACGAGCAATTTTGACACGACAAACAATGCAGCTCTTATCAATTATTCATATTTTCACATGGTCATATTTGTAGGTGAGGTCATACACGTCAGGCAGGTGCGTTTCAACATCCTGCAGTATAAATGATATAAATCTTGATCCAATGGCTCATAAATTACGTTTCAAGTAAACGTACAATGTCTTCCACATCGATTCCAATATTAATCATTGAAGCTTAGAAAACTCTTAAAACATGCTGTCACTATTAACCGCAATTTGAGTTCCATAAACTTTATTACATATTCGCCTTATCAAGCTGAACATTTCTAAATAAACATACTTGATAGTTATTCAATAAGTCAATAATATAAAAGGGAAGGTATCATTTTCAAAGATTTATTATTCGATATCTATAATCTAGTTTATTTGTCATTTTTGTATTTTATATCGTCATTTTCAACAGTATTCCAGTTATGTAACGGCAGAAAGTAAACCTAGCCAGTGTTCCTGGACTTGGGCAGGTCTAATCTGTTCTCCGCAAGTATCTGCCAACTTCTCAACAAAAGTCAGAGGCGGAATGATTTCAGACACAATTTCTTTCTTCATATCGTCATAGAGAACATACGCCTGACCCAGGACCAGCTGACTCTTCATGGTTTACCTGACTTAGGACACTACGATCCCTGTTGACAGAGACGCTTAAAAGGGTTTTCTTGCTATAGACAAATAACCATTGTTGGTTTAAAGTCAGATGGTGCTCAAAATACATTGATATTTCAAAAAAGGTGTATATCACGCCCAGTAATTACTGGCGCTAACCTGTACCATTATTTCTATGACGAAAATTGGTTTAATCACCTAAAGAACTTGAATAATTCTATGATAATTTACATAACATTTAACAAGACATTTAATAATCATTTTGAAGGAAAGTACTTTTTTAAAAAGAAACATGCCAATGTTTTGAGACATGAACCACCTTTTGCCTTTAAACTGTTGGCAGTCATATATTATTTCCGAGTCAAGTCATAATATTTTTGAAAGTAATTCTGAATCAGTAACAACATGAATTATTTATTAGTTCGGTGTTTATATCATAAGATTTTTCAGACATTCTAGAGGAAAGGAGGTTGCAGAATTATTATAGACCTGTGACATCTGTTTCTATTCATTAAAACAGCAATGATCATTTATTGCATTTCTGACCAGGTCACTTTTATTTCTGCATATTCTAAGAAGGTGTCTTCATTCAATAGATTATGTATAATGATTACATTTGTAAGGAGTCTTGTCAATGAGCATTTTTTGTGTAGAATAATTGAACGCACGAATCGAGTTTCCTGTCTCCTTAGAGAGTACTAATCAGGACTGTCGAAATTCAGCTTTAATTCAGTTATGAGACAATTTTCGCATGATTTGTGTCACGCTATTAAATTCTATTTCGGATTATTGTACATTTTGTAGTTAGGTTACCAGTATTCAACTCGTTTTCATTAAAATTATCGTGTACACGTCTGAAAATTATAGGCTATGAAGTGCTACGGGTGTATGTACATTTGTTCCGCTATTCCTTGAACATTCTAAAATATGAACATGATATTTTCTCGCACAACTTCAGTTGGGTATGCAGTTTACTATAATAGCAAAATTCTCTACACAGTCTGTAGTTCTCGCATTTTACTCCGCTTGATACGTTATATGATACAGAATTAATTAAAACTGAAAAAGGACAACAGAAGTGTTTACATTTTGTACGTATCTTGAACATAACTTAATATAACTAGCGGGTCTTAAAAACGGGCAAATGTATTCACAGTGGTAATATGATAATATAATTCGTGCAGTTACGAGCAATTTTAACACGACAAACAATGCAGCTCTCATCAATTATTCATAATTTCACATGGTCCTATTTGTAGGTCGCGTCGTATGTGTCCGCGCTCAAGCAGGTGTGTTTCAACATCCTATAGTATAAATGATATGAGCCGTGCCATGAGAAAACCAACATAGTGGGTTTGCGACCAGCATGGATCCAGACCAGCCTGCGCATCCGCGCAGTCTGGTCAGGCTCCATGCTGTTCGCTTTTAAAGCCTACTGCAGTAAGAGAAACCGTTAGCGAACAGCATGGATCCTGACCAGACTGCGCGGATGCGCAGGCTGGTCTGGATCCATGCTGGTCGCAAACCCACTATGTTGGTTTTCCCATGGCACGGCTCATATAAATCCTTATCCAATAGCTCAAAAATTACTTTGCACATGAACGTAAAATGCTTTCAACATCTATTCCGACATCAATCATGGGAGCTTAGAAAGTTCTTAAAACATGCTGCAACTATTAAGCGGAATTCGGTTCCAAGTACAATCTACAAACTTTATTAAATATTCGCTTTTCAACAGACATTTATCAAGCTAAAAATATTTAAATAAACACACTTGATAGTTTGTCAATAATACAAAAGTGAAGGTATCATCTTCAAAGATTTATTGTTCGATGTTTATAATCTTGTTCAAAGTCACGCTTAATTTGTTTTTTTTTTTTTTGTTTTTTTTTTTTTTTTTGTTGCTTTTTTTGCTTTTGTTTTTTTAGTTTTTTTTTTATTTTACGCCATTTTTCAACAGTATTTCAGTTATTTAACGACAGGAAGTTAACCTAACCAGTGTTCCTAGATTCTGTGCATAAAATGTTCTCCGAAAGTAACTGCCAAATTCTCCGTATGAATCATAGACAGAGGGCAAATAATTTCAGACACAGTTTCTTGTATCAAATCTTCACAGATAACATACACTAGCGTTATCCCTGTTGAGCAAAGCAGGTGGGCGACAAGGACGCTTAAAGGGTTTTCTTGCTACAGACAAATAACCATTATGGGTTTAAGGCCAAATGGAGCGCAAAACACAATGAACTTTCAAAAAGGTATGTATACATTACGTCAATAATTATTGGCGCTGATCTGTACCATTAAATCTGTAATAAGAATTGGCTAAAGAACTTGAATAATTTTATAACAATTTATATAACATTAAACGGGACATTTAATAATTGTTCTGAGGCAAAAGTATTTTTAAAAGTAATTTGCCAATGCTTTGAGAAATGAACCATCTTTTTTTCTCTGGCCCTTAAACTGTAGGCGGTCATGTCCGACATATTGCTACCTTTTCAGGGTCAAGTCATAATACTGGTTGAAAGTACTTTAACAACTAACTACAGGTTATATATAAGTTTAAGGTTGATGTCAAAAGAATTGTACAGCCATTCTATCGGCCATATCTTTTTGCTTTACGTAGAGTGCGAATGCTCGAAATTTTACTTCCGTTACTAAGGATCTTTAAAATGCAAAGGATTCTGCGGGAATGCGTTACAGTATTACAACCAAAAAGTTTTATTTTATATATCTACAGTGAAAGGCTATCAACAGATATTTTAAACAGTAGTCATTCCATGTTTTATTACGGCATTACGATATATGTTTGAGAGAAAAAAGTATTAGACATAATTATTGAATAATGAGATCATATATTTGATTGACATTTTGCGGTAAAGAGTATCTTAAAAAAAACCTTACTCACTTGACAGGAAACGTATGCTGCTTTTAATGGTGTTAACCATTTCTAGAATTTTAAAATTGCAGTCATATCTGACGTTTATTTGTTTCCGGCAGAAATAATCAGATATCTTGAATACAAAAGAAAAGAAAATTTGGTATTCGGGGAAAACACACATTAAAATATATTACATTTCAATGACAGGAAAGTCAATTAATTTTGTATTTTTTACATATAGTTTTATGACAGAAGCGAAATAATTTTCTCTAAGATTAATTCAAAAGTTATTGAGTAACAGTCAATCTCTGTTTAAGAATAATATCTTCTAAACAACTTATTCAAGGTAAGCGATCTTACAGAGAAGGCACTGCTGGCCCGATGATCAGCTTCTCATATTATAGCTGACTCTTCATGGTTTACCTGAATATTCATAGTAAGCTCTTTCTGTTTTATTTTGGAACATACTACACAAAACAAATTAATACCGGATTGTTTAAACGCATTGCTCTTGCAATTTGTAATGTCTACAGGAAGTATGTCATGAATTTTTGACCAACTATGTACGGTGCAGATACACATAACTGGTCGGTCAAAATATCTAATACGCAATGAGCATTTGACACTTGAACAGACATTATGAGCATGGCAATGCAGGAAGATGAATTGAGCCGTGCCATGAGAAAACCAACATAGTGGGTATGCGACCAGCATGGATCCAGACCAGCCTGCGCATCCGCGCAGTCTGGTCAGGCTCCATGCTGTTCGCTTTTAAAGCCTATTTGAATTGGAGAAACTATTAGCGAACAGCATGGATCCTGACCAGACTGCGCGGATGCGCAGGCTGGTCTGGATCCATGCTGGTCGCATACCCACTATGTTGGTTTTCCCATGGCACGGCTCAATTTATCTTGGGACCACAGCAAAGTAAACCTGTATCAAAGGTTTCTTGGAACTGAAGCAGATCTCTTCCGGAGCAAATATGAATTATATATATACTGTAATGTTTACATGTTCTGTGTAAAATATGGTTTTATTTCGTCGAAATTGCTGTGCAAATACTCCTAACAGGGAAACTATATGTTGGCCAAAACATGACATAAAAAATGATTCCAAAATTGTCGAAAGAACCGTCTTCCTTTGCAGAATAATACGGTACAGCCTAACCAATTTTTCAACATTGCAACTATTGAAGGTGATATTCACAAAAATACATATCTTAATGATCAAACAGTAGATTTTTGTGTGAAGACATAAAAGAATCTTACCTGGAGGGGTACTGTTCACAAACAGATGTGGACACATTATAGTGGCATTCACTATTTCCTGGTCAAAGAATGTACTTGCTTCACTCATTTTCACTGTCACTGTACTTTAAAGTAGATATGTTGGTTTCGCTGGCATCGGCCTAAGTCTATTCCTTCTAAGTCTTGTGCACTTTATTAAAACATAACTGATAACTTCATAGGTTATATCACTTAAAAAAGTAGCACTTTGTAAAATTTAAAGAGTTTGATCCACGTTCGCTTAGTTTTCTTTTTTCAATTGTTTCGTTTATTTCCTCTCAAACTATCAATGGCTCACATGGCCATATTCGTACTAAAAAGTCTCATCAACGGGATCTTGCTAATTAAAATAGCCTTTGTAACAAGATAAACACGGAATGTTACTAACGTTTCTTGTTTTTCAAATGTCATAAATATCTATTCATGAAAACAATATTGTTGCAATATTTCCCCGATAATTCGTAAGCACATGTTAATTCCATATCAGTTACACCATTAATATTTAACAGCAATCCATCTACTTATTTACGTTTTAGACGTGAACATTCTTACGTAGCTATATCCTTAATGGGAAGGCGCCAACGACTTCTGAAATTAAAGCGCCTCTTGGACGGACGATAATGTAACTGCTCGCTAATAGCTGCTCCTTGTCAAGTTTAAAGATGCTGTTGGGATCATAAATAAGGCTTTAAGTGTCGAGAAAACTCTGGTCTCAATTCTTCCAGTCAAGTCACTATAATTATTTCTGTTCAGCGGAATGATCAGCATTCAATTATCAACATTCAATCTGTATAGTAAATATATCCAGTTCGGTATCAAGAAATCAATCAAGTGTTTACGCGATTTTGTTGTTGAAAATTTGTTTTTAAACACTTTACTGCAAATATTCACCTCATACAAAACAATCTAAATAAGTATGTTTTTGTTTTAAATTTCAATATATTTATAGAAACATTTTTATATCATACTCTACAATTTTTTCCTACTTTTAAAGTATTTATAGAAACTCGTCAATATCTCCTACAAAAACATCATCTCTATAACTCCCAATAGGACACTATTTCTGTCACGAACTGTTGATAAATACATTCCTGTCGCCTTTCATTTCTTTTCTAGTTTGCTACCAATTTGTTAAATACGCGCAGGAAAATAATTCCTTCTTTATAAATTCACATAACTGTCGACCTTTAATTAATATTCTGTGAATTTCTCCAGCAGATATTTCGGAACTGTTCATTTATTGATAGCTCGGCTGTCATTTCTTAGACGCTTTTATCCAATACTATTTTGTCAGCTACTACTCTCGTCTGGATGAAAGTCTGTCGCTCGTTGCAGCATTTTGTCAAATGTTCATCATCTTCAAAGAAAATATATAATATTTTATATAATGGTAGTGCAGAGTTAACGATTATTATAGAGTTGCCGAGTGACTACAATGCTACGAAAAGATTAAAAACAAATGTCAATTAATTTTTATCACAACATATTGATATAAATTTCTCTTTTTGCCATCTGTACATACTTATATTTAAAAACTATCATTAAATGATTCGAGTACAAGATCTATCGTCTGCATCACAGCTATTGTGTGGTTACAGCATGCTCTATTGTAATGAGTGTTACATAAGTGTCACATGTGAAAGCGATTACGTCAAACAAAGATTGTATCTCTATAATCAAATTTATATGTAACATAAAGAAATATTAATGTTTGTTATTGTAACAGTCATCAAGAGATCAACGGCGGTAGAGAGTTATCAACGCAGGTTTTCCTGGTCGCGTTCTATCTTTCCAAACAATACTCTTCTACATTTAATTAACTATCATAACAGCAGCATCTCTTTTCTATATGGCTGTCAGAACACTGTTATATTGCCCTCCGCGATCGTGGAGTTCATTCAATGAATTTTATAACAGAATCCCGCTTAGGCCTCTGCTAAGATTAGATGTAAGGTGAAGCAATTTCATTACATACCACGAACAAAACTCGATCAAACACAATCTGCTATTATGTTGCTTGGTTGCGCTATTTGAGCCGTGCCATGAGAAAACCAACATAGTGGGTTTGGGACCAGCATGGATCCAGACCAGCCTGTGCATTCGCGCAGTCTGGTCAGGATCCATGCTGTTCGCTAACAGTTTCTCCAATTCCAATAGGCTTTAAAAGCGAACAGCATGGATCCTGACCAGACTGCGCGGATGCGCAGGCTGGTCTGGATCCATGCTGGTCGCAAACCCACTATGTTGGTTTTCTCATGGCACGGCTCATTTGCTTTCACAATTTTATTTACAAAATGTATCAATACGTGCAAAATCATATGGGGATTTCTTTGAAATGCATGCATGCAGACATTGAATAACAAATTTTCAGTTTAACGCAGACTGGTTACTTTGGCAATAATTGTAAACTTGTCTTACAAAGTCAATATATCCAAAGTCATTCCGAATGTGGCACGTAAGATCTCACAATCACAATTAACAATGTTTTACATTTATAAAGACTTAATATATAATTCATTTTTAATACCAGCGAAAAGCATTAACAATAAAATAATGTTTTACAAAAAATATTTTACAATCCCGAGACTCTTTATTCACGAACTAAACAACAGTTCCATTTCAATTTACCAAGCATGTTTACTTAGAAATACTAAATGTTATTAACTACATTATCACATGTTACTAAATATGGTAACACATTTGCATTGGTTTTAAAAGTATATGAGCAGATATTAGTTTTCGTGTTAGCTGATATCGGTATCAGGCACACTTACGGTCATATCAGTCACACTTCCGGCTGCGCAAAACATCAAGATTTTATACTTCCACTAACACAATGTCAAGGTTATACAATCTTACTTTTATTTTACAAAAGAATATATAGTAAATTAATATAATTTCGCTTGCTTCCTCTTCTAGTGTGATCAAATAAGGTTGACAAAAGAAACTACGGCCCTAGAATGCATTAATTTTAAAGGCGTACGCTAGTATTCGGGCGAAATTTCTCCCAGATATTATATTATTGGAAAAAATTCGCCCATCTGATATACAGGGAATTCTAGCGTACAAATGTTTGAAAGGAAATGACGTCAGCATAATCAGACAATGTTTACATTTCCGCGCATTCCATGAGCATTCAATGACGCTGTGCAACATTAATTTATTTCACTTTAACAGTAGAACATATGCAATAAACATGTTATAAAACAGGGCTAGTGTAAACTAAGGCGATATTGACATACTAGGCCAGAATTATGCCAATATCGCCTTAAGGCAAACCAGCCCTGTATAATAACCTCTAAATAATACCAGGCTTGTTCTGAATGAAATGCCAGTACAACCGTAGTCCTATGCCAATGCAAGCTCGTAAAAGCGCAGTGAACACCCGTCATGCATAGGCGAGAAACAATAGTATCTAGCAATTTATCTCCGATATAGTTACTTTACATTTGCTCTAAGGCGACATATGTATAACGAGTTCCGACACAAACATACTTAGATACGAGTTTATGGAGACACTTTCGTATCCTGGCGTAAAAAAGAACATAGTTTTGTAAAAAAAAGTACTAAACGAATGTGATGTTTGTGCCAAAGCTTTAAATGCTGGAAAAGTACCACTAGCGTCAGCTCATTACGGCACATTTATTCGGTTGTAAACACACTAAATAGCTAGTCTTTCTTTTTGTAACTGAAAACGGCAAATGAGCTGAAATCAACAACCAAAACACGTTGATATTTTGTCGGTTTTTTTTTTTTCTCATAAAATTCTTTCCAACACTAAATATAAATTTGATGAGGTTCTGTAAACTTTAGTAGTAGCGGAGCGACGGTAAAAAAATGTAGCTATTGTGTGAGACCTTAGGTCTGATGTTGAATTATTTCAGTACGAGAATGCTACAAAAGTTTCGATCTCGGATCTTATTCACATTTCACTTTTAATTCAGCAGAAAATGCGTGTGTGTAAATTGACCTTTTAGTGTATATTATACACCTGAAGCTTTACGATACGAGCAGCAGTCGTGATAAGTTCAAATCAGTCAATCATTACTTAAGGAGCAATACATTGATTTATTTTACTAAGTCTTATTACTTCCTTTAGTCCCATAAATGACTTATCAACTCCTTTTTAACGATGCTGTTGTAATACAATATTGATCTTACGTGCCTGTGCCTAATTGTTTTGTGACTGATAAATGAGAACAAAGGAAGTCGTTTTGTAAAGTGTCATCTTAACTAACAGGAATGAAAATAACATATCTTTTTAATTAGAACATAACTTTCGCTCCAGGTCAAATTTGCTCAATTGTTTGATCAATATCCCACACAATTCTTGGCCAATCAATACTTACGTGATTGTCAGTTTAATCGCTCATTTCCACTGTGTGAGGTAGAATACTTTTTATCGAATCGCTTAGCCAAGCAGGACCATAATAATGTCTGCTTAATTCAAATGCAGTGCATTTCAGCAGCTGCTTTAAGAACGTTTAAGGGAATTCAGGTAAGATTTGTTTAACGAATCGCTAAACCAAGCACAATTTAAATGCAGTGAATTCACACAGCTGCTTTAAGAACATTAAAAGGTATTTAGATGGAATATTTTTATCAAATAGCTTAGCCAGGCAGGAACATAATAATGTCTGCCTAATTCAAATGCAGTGAATTCGCACATCTGATTTAAGAACTTTAAAAGGCATTCATGTAGAACAGTTTTTATCAAATCACTGAGCCAAACAGGAACATAATAAGGTCTGCCTAATTTAAATGCAGTGAATTCGCGCAGTTGATTTAAGAATTTTAAAGGGCATTCAGGTAAAATATTTCTATGGAATCGCTTAGCCAAGCAAGGTCATTATTTAAATGCAATGAATTCGCACAACTGATTTAAGAACTTTAAAAGGCATTAAGGTAGAATATTTTTATCAAATCGCTGAGCCAATCAGGAACATAATAAAGTCTGCTTAATTTAAATGCAGTGACATTGCGCAGCTGCTTTAACGGTTTTAAAGGGAATTAAACTTTTCAATAGATTTACGACAAGGTTTTCAACTAGGAGGTCGTACTTTCGAATTCCGTGGCAGGCAATGGTTCATCGAGATCATTTAATTAAGCTAAAGTTCATTAATTTTGTCCACCACCTCTGATTAACACGGTGAAGTTGTAAGACACTTGCCAAAAACAATGAAATACATGTAGTGGCAAAGATTCCATATAAAAATGGTTAGTAATCTGACTGCTGTATATAATTAAAGTACTACACGCAGATACCTTTTTGTCTTAACAGCAATGTACTAATATGTTTATGAAAGTCATATCGACGACATATCACTTACGTTTCAAATTTAGGGAAACCGAGTCTGTTTAATTCTTCAAATTTTGTTAACTTAAAGGCTCGAACTTCAATGTCTAAAAGTTTCAGACAAAAAGGCAGTCGATGAATAGTTATTTGCACTCAAACACTTAGTACATATCAGTTAACAGCATTTGTATACACTCTTCTTTATGAAAATGACCTTTTGTCAAAGTTATATACATACTTATATTGAAAAATGGGTCTACCCCATGTGGTTATAGTTATAGCGACTACATTGATATACATATTACAAAAACTTGTTCACATCGAAGTTTTCTTAATAGAAACACCTCACTAGCAGGTTTGAAAGATCATTTTGAACAAGATTGTAAACAAAGAGCTGATAAATTCGACATTGTTTATTAGCACTGAAATAATCAATGTCATTATACACATGGAATAATCAATGCCATCGCGTGGTTTATTGTCTGGTTTAAGACGGTTCACTTTTCATACATGCAGAAATCGAATATCCGAGCATCCAAATGATGGATCGTGGCATATCAGGCAATGAATCACACTAAATCCTAAATTGTTTTTATTGTAACATCACCACTCAAATGTTCGAGAAAACATGACGCAGGGCTTAATTCATTAAATATAGTAATAAACCGTACATCATTGGGCAACTTTGACGTCATAATTGACGTCAGAATATCCTGTCATCGGTTCTTGAGTTTACCGTTTTTTATCGGCGATTTAACCACTGTTGGAACTAAACGACAACTCTTGTCATGTTATAAGTACATCGAAACTACTGATGCATGTATCCGACGACGTTCGTGTCGTTTGTTTTCTTATGTCGTCCCTTAATAGTGACTGTGGGTATTATGTTTTGAATGACGCAGTACTGAATAGCACTCTATCGACCGACATGCATATTCACCTAGAAAGAAATCTACAGACGTTACTCTGTAGCATATGTTTCACTTTAAACTACTCAAACAATCAAGTTGCTTCAAGATATTAAGAGAAAACAAAGATTCCTTTCAACTTATTGAGCTCATACATTAAAGAATAAAGTGATTGATGGCTGATAATTTAGGTCTATTTTGTCACATATGTAACATTCAGTTTAGATAATTCAGATTAAATGTAGATGCGTGCAGTCTTCACTGCTACGACCACCCATACAGAACATTTGAACACAATGTATCCAAACACAATGAATCTCTGAGATAAATAATTAAACGGGAAGAAATATCACAATTACTAAATATCAAACGATATGGATCAATCAGCAAATTACATTTAAATTTAGAGCTTTTATAAACTAATAAAATTATTAACATTATACAAATTACGGTCAAATTATTGTGCTAAAATCTCGGAACTACTGCTTCCGGCTGCCTTTGTTTTACATCCGGAAACTTTTTACGTATACTTGAAAACCGACGAAAATACTATACGTTTAATTTCACGTTCTAAAATAGGTTTCGGTAAGCGATTACAAAGTATCAAAAGTGCTATTTGCATAAACTGAAATCGTAAATAAAATATATAAATGCTTGCAATTCCAAGCAAAGCCTAGGTAATTTTAAAGGAATCAATATTTGGTGAAAAATGCCAACTTACGCTTTTCGCTTGTCAAATGACTACAACATGTAACAGCACGTGATATAAGTCAGTTTAAAAATGACCAAGTCCTACAGCAACAGGTGATATCTGTCAGTTGTCATTGTATGCCCTGTTGTGAACCCTGAAAATAAAAAATAAAAAACTTACATGTGTTTCATCATTTTAAACGTTCAGTCCGATTGGCTACATTTAATTTCATACTGTTTATAACAACCAGTCTAATGATATTATCATTTTAAGTACTAGACAATTTAATGATTAAGGAATTTTATCAAGATAATCGATCCAAAATTTCATTCAAATGCTATTAAAATGATTTCACATCAAAAGAAATAGCTTATACAATCAGGGATCAATAATATCCGGAAAAAAAACTGAACCTGGTTTTCTTGTACCTTTTTCATAGAGAATACACATTTAATCCACTGGGTTCAACTATATATATATATATATATATATATATATATATATATATATATATATGCGCCATTAATTAAGCGAATATAATGCAATTGCAGAAACGATACGTAGGCGATATTACACAACATTTTCCGTCTTTGTATCATGTTTGCTTAGTCAATGTAACATATGTAGATGTTGAATAATGCATTATTCGCCATAGGTTATTGATATCAAGTCAACTGGTCTTTAAATGCATTTTAGCATGAATTGAGATGTACATCTTATAAAAATAAAGACACGTTTATAAGTATTCAAAATCTTACATGAATATGTATGTTTGATGAAAGGAGTCAATATTATTTTACTAGCCTGTTCTTTTTCTATTACGAGGAACATTTATTTTATTTTGCATTTTGCAGATTATGCGAGTGATACAAAATGTATTCTATTTACGTAACAATTGCTTTAGCGCTATCTGCCAAACGTTTTTAGTTTAAATCATTCTGACGTTTTTTGATACATTTAGATACATTTTAAGGTCGGAAAGTGAAACTGTACGTATATAAAGAAAATAAGAAATGGAAAAAAAATCTTATGTATAATGCTTCAATTTCGTCCATACGCTCAGTAAATAATTCGTCCATTGAAGTCGATGGTAAAAGGTGTTTAAATATTTAATGAAATTTCCGCATTGTTAAAGAAATAGTTAAATGATAACCACTACACACTGATATTTATATTTGGGATGATGCACATTTAATTAGTAAAATCATTATACCGAAATGTCTATATTGTCCGTGATATTCACTTAACACAGATAGCTTAACAACTAAAGGTACAAAAATCAGGACGGTTGAATAGTTATTTTAGTTAAGTTGGTCTGCAGTTCGCAGTTCGCAGTTCGCGTTTCGAATTGCGAACTGCAAACTGGTCTGCAGTTCGCAGTTCGCAGTTCGCGATTCGAATTGCGAACTGCAAACTGGTCTGCAGTTCGCGATTCGAATTGTGAACTGTAAACTGGTCTGCACTTTACGATTCAAATGTCAACGTGCAGTCTGATCAACAATGTCCTGCACATTGCAGACAAGAATGCATTTCACAGTTGGTCTGCAGTTCTCGTTTCGAATTGCGACCTGCAAACTGGTCTGCAATTTGCGATTCGTGTTGCGAACTGCAAACTAGTCTGCAGTTTACGATTCAAATTTCAAGTGTGCAGTCTGATCAGCACTGCCAGGCAAATTGTAGACAAGAATGCATTTCAAATTTGGTCTGAAGTAAGCAGTTCGCGTTTCGAATTGCGAACTGCAAACTGGTCTGCAGTTCGCGATTCGAATTGCAAACTGTAAACTGGTCTGCGCTTTACGATTCAAATGTCAACGTGCAGTCTGATCAACACTGTCCTGCGCATTGCAGACAAGAATGCATTTCACAGTTGGTCTGCAGTTCGCGTTTTGAATTGCGAACTGCAAACTGGTCTGCAGTTCGCAATTCAAATTCGAACTGCAAACTGGTCTGCAGTTCGCGATTCGAATTGCAAACTGTAAACTGGTCTGCGCTTTATGATTCAAATGTCAACGTGCAGTCTGATCAACACTGTCCTGCGCATTGCAGACAAGAATGCATTTCACAGTTGGTCTGCAGTTTGCGTTTCGAATTGCGAACTGCAAACTGGTCTGCAATTCGCGATTCGAATTCGAACTGCAAACTGGTCTGCAGTTTGAGATTCATATTGCGAACTGTAAACTGGGCTGCAGTATACAATTCAAATTTCAAAGTGCAGTCTGATCAGCACTGTCTAGCGCACGCATTGCGGACAAGAATGCATTTCATAATTAGTCTGCAGTTTGCATTTCGCGTTTCCAACTGCGAACTGCAAACTGGTCCGCAGTTCGCGTTCCGAATTGCAAACTGCAATCTTGTCTGCTGATTACAATAAAAATTTCAAAGTGCAGTCTGATCAGCACTTTCTTGTGCATTGCAGAAAAGAATGCATTTCACAGTTGGTGTATAGTTCGCAGGTTGTGTTTCCAATTGCGAACTGCAAACTGGTCTGCAGTTTGCAGTTCGCGATTCGAATTGCGAACTGCAAACTGGTCTGCAGTTCGCGATTTGAATTCGAACTGCAAACTGGTCTGCAGTTCGGGATTCGTATTGCAAACTATAAACTGGGCTACAATTAACGATTCAAATTTCAAAGTGCAGTCTGATCAGCTAACTAATACAGATGGATAACTCTAGCTACCCTAAACGTGTTATTTTATGCTAAAATCTTTAGATAACGTAGGTAGAATCACCTGGGCTACTCAGGTCAAACACTTGTTATTTTTGTATGGTTTGGGTTATGTTTGGGTTTCACATGATGTTGGAAATATTGACTGCTTCGTTAGTATTTTTCGTCAAAGACTCATAGATTGTCATAAACAAAACTGGAAAGAGTCTATCGAAGAATCAAGTAGATGTCACCATTATAAACATTTTAAAACTTATTAAATACAGAACGTTACCTTACAATAAATTTGCCATTTAAATACAGACTAGCAATGTCAAAATTTCGTTGTTCAAGCCATAAGCTGCATGTTGAAACTGGTAGGCACAACAATACACCTTTTGAATCTCGTATCGTCATATCTGCCAATTTTGTTATAATAGAAGTAACACTAGTATTGTTGAATGTGAATATCATGCTTTTTTCAATGTGAGAAATTTAGTGAGATCCGTAATCAGTATCTTCTTAATTGGTATTCATCTGACAGAAGTATACAAAGTTTTTATAACATACTTAGCTCTGATAATGAAAAGGTGTTATATCTAACAGCATTGTATCTTGAGAAACTCTTAAATAATGTTTGACCTGTTAAATATGATATTCAGCAGCCTATGTTTACTAGTCGACTGTGTGCTGAACCTATGAATATGTATTTTAACTTATCCGATTGTATATGTATACATTTTGTGGGATCACAACTGTTTATATATTTACTTACTATATATTATGTAGTGTAATTTGGGCCGGAGGCCTTTGTTACATTTCATAAACTTTTGACTTGACTTGACTTGACTGTCCAGCGCATTGCGGACAAAAATGCATTTCATAATTAGTCTGCAGTTCGCATTTCGCGTTTCCAACTGCGAACTACAAACTGGTCCGCAGTTCGCGTTCCGAATTGCAAACTGCAATCTTGTCTGCTGATTACAATAAAATTTCAAAGTGCAGTCTGATCAGCACTTTCTTGCGCATTTCACAGCTGGTCTATAGTCTGCAGTTTGTGTTTCGAATTGCGAACTGCAAACTGGTCTGCAGTTCGCAGTTCGCAGTTCGCGATTCGAATTGCGAACTGCAAACTGGTCTGCAGTTCGCGATTCGAATTCGAACTGCAAAGTGGTCTGCAGTTCGGGATTCGTATTGCAAACTGTAAACTGGGCTACAATTTACGATTCAAATATCAAAGTGCAGTCTGATCAGCACTGTCCAGCGCATTGCGGACAAGAATGCTTTTCATAATTAGTCTGCAGTTCGCATTTCGCGTTTCCAACTGCGAACTGCAAACTGGTCCGCAGTTCGCGTTCCAAATTGCAAACTGCAATCTTGTCTGCTGATTACAATAAAAATTTCAAAGTGCAGTCTGATCAGCACTTTCTTGCGCATTGCAGACAAGAATGCATTTCACAGTTGGTCTATAGTTCGCAGTTTGTGTTTCAAATTGCGAACTGCAAACTTGTCTGCGGTTCAAGATTCAAAATAAAAATATATTTGAACGTTACTCTTATACTTATAAGTAATAGGTCAGTATTTGCTAAATATAAAGTTTTGAGCCGTGCCATGAGAAAATCAACATAGTGGGTTTGCGACCAGCATGGATCCAGACCAGCTTGCGCATCCGCTCAGTCTGGTCAGGATCCATGCTGTTCGCTAATGGTTTCTCTAATTGCAGTAGGCTTTAAAAGTGAACAGCATGGATCCTGACCAGACTGCGCGGATGCGCAAGCTGGTCTGGATCCATGCTGGTCGCAAACCCACTATGCTGATTTTCTCATGGCACGGCTCATTAATGTTAATGGTCTGCACTTCCTCCCTCTTCAGTAGAACTGCAAAGTGCCGGCAAGTCTGCGGCTCCTAGTTTTCGATTCGAACTACGAACTGCAAACTGGTCTGCAGTTCTCAGTTCGCATTTCGCAATTCGTAGTTCATAATTCGAATTGCGAACTGCAAACTGGTCTGCAGTTCGCAGTTCACGATTCGAATTGCGAACTGCAAATTGGTCTGCAGTTCAAGATTCAAAATGAAAATGAATTTGAAGGTTACTCTTATACTTAAAAGTAATAGGCAAGTGTTTGCTAAACATAAATGTGAAAAGTCTGCACTTCCTCCCTCTCCATTAGAACTGCAGACAAGAATGCATTTCACAGTTGGTCTACAGTTCGCAGTTTGCGTTTCGAATTGTGAACTGCAAACTGGTCCGCAGTTCGCAGTTCGCCTTTCGAATTGCGAACTGCAAACTGGCCTGCAGTTCCCAGTTCGTGATTCGAATTGCGAACTGCAAACTGGTCCGCTGTTCGCAGTTCGCCTTTCGAATTGCGAACTGCAAACTAGCCTGCAGTTCGCAGTTCGCAGTTCGCGATTCGAATTGCGAACTGCAAAATGGTCTGCAGTTCGCGATTCAAATTCGAACTGAAAACTGGTCTGCAGTTCGAGATTCGTATTGAGAACTGTACACTGTGCTGCAGTTTATGATTCAAATTTCAAAGTGCAGTCTGATCAGCACTGTCCAGCAAAATGTAGACAAGAATGCATTTCACAGTTGGTCTGCAGTTTGCAGTTCTCAGTTCACGTTTTCAAATGCGATCTGCAAACTGGAAAAGTAAAGAAGAAATGAAAAATCTTGAAATGGAGCTTTTCTATCTTGCAGGATTTTTTCCAATGAATTTAGTAACATTTTTATGGAGGAGCCGCCCATATCAATTACCGTTAACAAATATAGATAAGCTTAAATATAAACAATGAAAACATGTAGAAGTTATAGCATGTTTGTCACGGGATGTAACATTTTATGTTCTTTAAACTTAATAGTGACGTGCGCCGCGCATAGCGGGGAAACATACTTTTCCCTGGCGGTATCGTCTGCTGTTTAATTGAATTGGATATCCTCGGCAATGAACGTGTTATTACGAATATTAACGGAGATGTCCGAGGCACTTCATCCTTGCCCGTACAGTCTTTGTGAATTCTTGTCATATAGGTTACATTCTACCAATTCAATTCCTTATTTATTTCATATTAATAACAAAACATTCAGACCTCATTTTCAGCACTTTAGAGCATTTCAATGATATGAAAACCATATATGGTCATTTAGTATAACATGTCTTCTTATCAAAAATAGAAAAATATTGACATGTTATGTTGTATATAAGAAAAATAATCTGTTCTGAGAAACATCACCCTCTAAAAATGCCCCCATGAAAACAGCCGTTTAGCAATTACGCGTAGGTAGACATTTTTCGCAAAGAATAAAACTTATTCCAGGAAATTTACAATGAAAATGGTCTAGATCTATTCTCAATACAATAAACAATAAACATAAGCCAAAAATTTAACTGTCACCTCCTCATGTCACTCATTATACCAGACTTCATCCATAGCATGGAACTACATTTTGGACTACTTCACATGTAACACTGAGTAGTCACTTCCGGTTTGGTGTAATCCGTCCTGTATGACCAATCTTCTTGGTTTGTTTTATGAGTATAAAGGAGAGCTAGAATGAGAGAAAGAAATTCACTGGTGTTCTCTTAGTACCTTTTACTGCCAAATTCCTTCTACGCTCAGAGCAGTTAATGTACTCTTACGAGCAATACAGTAAAATTCATAGAAAACTGAATTAAAATCATTTAGAATTCTTATGATTACTTCAATTAATTCACCAGTCGGTGTGGCAAGGAATATTTTGAAATATCTTTAATATTGTAGTTTGTATTTCTTTACAGAGCGCGTGAATTTTTTTTTTTTTTTTGTGTGTGAAAACTTTGTATTATTTTATCTTTATTTTATCAGTTGATATGTATTGTGACATGTTTCAATGTAAAGACATTTACACCCATTATAAGGGTCGTCTACAGCCAAGTATGGCCTAATGTAACTCTTGAATGGCTTAAAGCCCAACCCGTTTACTGTCATGATGTTATAACATTTTTTCTTATCGAATGCTTTTAACTCAAATACATTTCTATTGTATTTAGGACTTATTAAAAGGTCACAAAACACATGAACTGACATATAAAAAATAAAATAAAAAAATCTTGTGCAGCTTTTGCAGTAGTGCGTTGTTCCTGTAAAATAATTCAGCTTTACATTGTGTGATTTCTGTTACAGTACATGTGTGTATATCATTTCAATTTTAAACAAAAATTATATTGCCCTTTGTAAATAAAATCAACGAAAGATTAATTGTAAGATTAATCAAAGAACTGTTTCATTTGACGGAATTTGCCCGGATATTGAAGTAACTAGCCGGAATGTTCAAGTCACTGTCAGCCCACTCAAGAATGCTCATCTAAAGTCTGACTATAGCTCACCTGACTTTGGATTATTTCTGACATATAAAATATTCAGATTGTAACCTACAGGTCAATGCAAGCTTGACATATCTGCGTCGAAGCCTGTATTGATTGTCCAGTCAGAGAGAGAGGCTAATTTTGCGATGAACTGCACCTGAGACGGGCTAATTTTGCCATGAACTTTACCTATTTCTAACTTTCTGAAACAGAACAATTTGATAAATAGTAACGAATATTAACGAAAGTAGTCCACACACAAGCAAAGTACGCAATCGTATTTTGACAGTGTTTAAAGCGAAATATACTGGACTTATGTACAAAATATTCATAGATAGTGTCATATAAAAAGAAAGTCCGTATAATCTCGTCCCTATCAAAACCAGCATATTACATACATCTGCTAATAAAATACCAACATTTAACACCATTCTTGCCGCCGCCTTCGGATATGTCCAAAGGTAGCACTGGAATGGCTCATCGACAGACCCGTTTTATTGTCTTGGTATTATAATGAAATATGACATAAGAAATCTGCAAACGGTCAGTACTAGAGCCTGGGCTTTGATCTTGGCTTAGAAACATTACTTTATAAATCTTGTTTGGTTTAATGTAAGTGGGGCTTTGATATGTGCAGGTGTCTAATACTTTTAGAGATTTTATCTATTTGTGCCATTGATAAGTAATTTGAATTAAATTGTCCATAACTAATTGGAACGACGACATGACCAGTTTGCAGTTCGCAATTCGAATTATGAACTACGAATTGCGAACTGCGAACTGAGAACTGCAGACCAGTTTGCAGTTCGCAATTCGAATTATGAACTACGAATTGCGAACTGCGAACTGAGAACTGCAGACCAGTTTGCAGTTCGTAGTTTGAATCGAAAACTAGGAGCCGCAGACTTGCCGGCACTTCGCAGTTCTAATGAAGAGGGAGGAAGTGCAGACCATTAACATTAATGAGCCGTGCCATGAGAAAACCAACATAGTGGGTGTGCGACCAGCATGGATCCAGACCAGCCTGCGCATCCGCGCAGTCTGGTCAGGATCCATGCTGTTCGCTTTTAAAGCCTACTGCAATTAGAGAAACCATTAGCGAACAGCATGGATCCTGATCTGATTGCGCGGATGCGCAAGCTGGTCTAGATCCATGTTGGTCGCAAACCAACTATGTTGATTTTTTCATGGCACGGCTCAAAATTTTATATTTAGCAAACACTGACCTATTACTTTAAAATATAAGAGTAACCTTCAAATTCACTTTCATTTTGAATCTTGAACTGCAGACCAGTTTCAGTTCGAATTCGAATCACGAACTGCAGACCAGTTTGCAGTTCGCAATTCGAAACGCGAACTGCGAACTGCAGACTAGTTTGCAGTTCGCAATTCGAATCGCGAACTGCAGACCAGTTTGCAGTTCGCAAATCGAATCGCAAACTGCGAACTGCGAACTGCGAACTGCAGACCAGTTTGCAGTTCGCAATTCGAAACGCGAACTGCGAACTGCAGACCAGTTTGCAGTTCGCAATTCGAAACACAAACTGCGAACTATAGACCAACTGTGAAATGCATTCTTGTCTGCAATGCACAAGAAAGTGCTGATCAGACTGCACTTTGAAATTTTTATTGTAATCAGCAGACAAGATTGCAGTTTGCAATTTGGAATGCGAACTGCGGACCAGTTTGCAGATCGCAGTTTGAAACGCGAAATGCGAACTGCAGACTAATTATGAAAAGCATTCTTGTCCGCAAAGCGCTGGACAGTGCTGATCAGACTGAACTTTGAAATTTGAATCGTAAATTGTAGCCCAGTTTACAGTTCAAAATACGAATCCCGAACTGCAGACCAGTTTGCAGTTCGAATTCGAATCGCGAACTGCAGACCAGTTTGCAGTTCGCAATTCGAAACGCAATTTGAAACACAAACTGCGAACTATAGACCAACTGTGAAATGCATTCTTGTCTGCAATGCGCAAGAAAGTGCTGATCAGACTGCACTTTGAAATTTTTATTGTAATCAGCAGACAAGATTGCAGTTTGCAATTTGGAATGCGAACTGCGGACCAGTTTGCAGATCGCAGTTTGAAGCGCGAAATGCGAACTGCAGACTAATTATGAAAAGCATTCTTGTCCGCAATGCGCTGGACAGTGCTGATCAGACTGAACTTTGAAATTTGAATCGTAAATTGTAGCCCAGTTTACAGTTCAAAATACGAATCCCGAACTGCAGACCAGTTTGCAGTTCGAATTCGAATCGCGAACTGCAGACCAGTTTGCAGTTCGCAATTTGAAACACAAACTGCGAACTATAGACCAACTGTGAAATGCATTCTTGTCTGCAATGAGCAAGAAAGTGCTGATCAGACTGCACTTTGAAATTTTTATTGTAATCAGCAGACAAGATTGCAGTTTGCAATTTGAAACGCGAACTGTGGACCAGTTTGCAGTTCGCAGTTGGAAACGCGAAATGCGGACTACAGACTTATTATGAAAACATTTTTGTCCGCAATGCGCTGGACAGTGCTGATCAGACTGCACTTTGAAATTTGAATCGTAAATTGTGTCCCAGTTTACAGTTTGAAATACGAATCCCGAACTGCAGACCAGTTTGCAGTTCGCAATTCAGATCGCGAACTGCAAACTGCGAACTGCAGACCAGTTTGCCGTTCGCAATTCGAAACGCGAACTGCGAACTACAGACCAGTTTGCAGTTCACAATTGGAAACACAAACTGCGAACTATAGACCAACTGTGAAATGCATTCTTGTCTGCAATGCGCAAGAAAGTGCTGATCAGACTGCACTTTGAAATTTTTATTGTAATCAGCAGACAAGATTGCAGTTTGCAATTTGGAACGCGAACCGCAAACTCGAAATGAGAACTGCAGACCAATTATTAAATTCATTCTGGTCCGCAATGCGCTGGACAGTGCTGATCAGACTGCACTTTGAAATTTGAATCGTAAACTGCAGATAAGTTTGCAGTTCGCAACACGAATCGCGAACTGCAGACCAGTTTGCAGTTTGCAATTCGAAACGCGTACTGCAGACTAACTGTGAAATGCATTCTTGTCTGCAATGCGCAGGACAGTGTTGATCAGACTGCACGTTGAAATTTGAATCGTAAACTGCAGACTAGTTTGCAGTTCACAACACGAATCGCGAACTGCAGACCAGTTTGCAGTTCGCAATTCGAAACGCGAACTGCAGACCAACCGTGAAATGCATTCTTGTCTGCAATGCGCAGGACAGTGTAGATCAGGCTGCACGTTGACATTTGAATCGTAAAGTGCAGACCAGTTTGCAGTTCGCAATTCGAATCGCGAACTGCGAACTGCGAACTGCAGACCAGTTTGCAGTTCGCAATTCGAAACGCGAACTGCGAACTGCGAACTGCAGACCAACTTAACTGATATTGAATAGTTCAGTATCCGTAACATGATAATCTTAAATATTTTTTTGAAAACATAGGCGTTATAATTCCAATTAGAATATATACGGTGTTTATTTGAGGTGGTAATCTGTCTGAAATACAAAAGAACAAAGGTAACAGCTGCGCAATATTATGACTGTGTGGTCAATACTACATAATGCACTACGAAGAACACAGGTCGCAAACAACGAAACTTTATGTTTTGAAATATAAAACATAATACAGCTTAAAGAACAGAACAGAACAGAGCAGAGCATAGCATAAGCCTATTTCCGATTTGTACAATTAGTACATTATCACACGTACATGTATATGTAGTGCAATTATAAACAGAGTCATTTTATAGCGATGTGGTATTCACTACATACGTTTTTTCTATTGAGAGGATTAACTGTCATTAAGTATAATATGTAATTGCATTCAAATTTAATAAAACACAAGTCACAAATATCAAAACATTCTGTTGTTGCAAAAATCAACAGATATGCATCATATTTAAATAATTACTGTGTTAACAAGTTTTGCATTTAGTAATCAAGGGAAAAACAGCAGTATTTACGGAGAGCTTTCTATTAATTTCCTGCATGATTGGAGAAATATCCTGTATCAAAGGAATGGTATTTGCTGCATTGTTCGTTGTCATGCGATGACTAGATTGGCGCAATTATGATGTAACAATAAAATCAACTGAATTGCAAGCATTTCCGCAAACATTAGAGTCTAATACATGAAACAAACACTGAAAAAGGAAATAATCCCGTCTAATATTCAGGTATTCGTATTTCCGCACATGTATGCAATGTGCATAAAACTACAGAGTTAATGGTTTACTGGACTCATCAACAGGTCGTATACAAATATAGTAATTTTATCATCAGTCTTCAAGGTTTAACATTAAATGCAAATAGAATACCTTTGCTAATTCATCACTTACTGAAAACTGATTTAAAAAAAAAATGATTAAAATTTTGTGGTAGGACTTATTTCTACGGCGTCTTATATTCAGAAATTCGGTGTAAAAGTATCAATTACAAAGTCATTAAGTGATTAAGGTCTAAGTGCAATTTTTCATAAAATTTCTTCTAACATTAATACGATTTATTAACCGAAATTTTACTAATGCTTTTTCACATGTGTTTTTATTAACAGAAGGTATGAATACTTACGGTTGATGTATTTTTGATGTTAAAATGATGCTGTACTATTTATCATTTGAGCCGTGCCATGAGAAAATCAACATAGTGGCTTTGCGACCAGCATGGATCCAGACCAGCCTGCGCATCCGCGCAGTCTGGTCAGGATCCATGCTGTTCGCTAACAGTTTCTCCAATTCCGATAGGCTTTAAAAGCGAACAGTATGGAGCCTGACCAGACTGCGCGGATGCGCAGGCTGGTCTGGATCCATGCTGGTCGCAAACCCACTATGTTGGTTTTGTCATGGCACGGCTCATTTTGGATTTCAATGATTATTTAGAAAGTCTCATATCAGAATTTTATTTCGCCTGCTAGGGAATGAAAGGAAACTTAATAAAATCAATTATTGTGTGGACTGGAAACACCGGTCACTATGATCCAATTATGAACAGAACATATGATACATTTAATGTTTACATATATTCGCTCGTACATTAAACGGGTCAAAAGTTCAAAGCATTTTATTGGCTCTGATCACAGAAGAAACAGGGCAGAGGCGGGTGAGGACAGGGATCTTCTACGTGTGGTTACAGACACGAGTCTTTACCGTCGACTGAAATTCACAACCCGTGTCTTCTTTCTAATTCAATATCTTAATTGTATTGTGTTATAAATATTACCAATGTGTGATGTATTTATATATCTGTCGGTTTTTTTTAAATACCACAATCCTGATCATTCGCATCATCATTATCATCATCATCACCATAAGAATAATCAGTCCTCTTCGTCATTATCATACTCACTATTGTGCAGTCTCGGCTTTATCTGTTGCGTCTGATAATAGTTACAACAGTTTAAAAGTAATACTATATTGCTAAGATTACAAGAAACAATAAACATATACATAAAACGCAAAAAGAATTACTATGCACTGAATAACTGAGTGCTAGTAAACTGGACCCATTTACAAACGGACATGAATAATTAATTTCAGACACGAACTATTACTGCTTTGACAGTAGCAATATTAAGAAAGTTACCGTTTCGACGAAATTATATAGAGTCAAAATAATTTCATTATCACCCAGTTGCTGTATCTAACTGTCCTCTGGTAATCATCTTATTGACATATTATGACAAGCTGTACTGCGTGTAAATGTATCTGAACAAAAGAATACTTACTTTTACAGTTAATCAAAGGTTACGTTACTGAAAAATGAAATCTAGACAATGGCGCTTAGAAACAAAGAACACAATCAAGCAACACAAAAGCAAACTCGGTTTGATAGAGTCTGGTCATAAGAAGTAATAATTTGTGCAACACCCCTCACGTTCCTATAGTATCAGTTTAAGCGGAACTTCATTGTATCAACATTGAAAAGACTTTATGATTACAAAAGAAAACAATACAAAAGACTGACCTAATGCAATAGATGCGCATGCAGTCAGAATAGACATGTGGCTAAAGCAGGAATGCTAGAACACATATCTAAAACAAAGATATAAAGTTCGATATAAATTTTTGAAACCTCAAACACATTTTTGGGAGAGGCTATGATCATATTGCCATATTTAGTGTTTTTGTCATTTTTTATTATTAGATATAAAGTTCGATATAAATTTTCAAGAATTCAAACACATTTTGGGAGAGGCTATGATCATATTACCATGAGGAACTTTACATATTTAGTGTCGTTTTAAGTGTGCCAAGACGTTATAAGAAGTGGATTCCAAAACAGTTAGCTCTCATATCTAAAAAGGAAAGGATGAATTTACTTTTTAATTTCTCGCATTGTATCGGCCTCTGCAAATTCATTGAGCACATGCGTTTATGGGTCCATGGGTTATAATTTATATATGTTTACATGAGCATATATGTTACTATGGTCTCTGAAACGTATGCAAGAGATTCATCTGGAGATGAGTAGTTTTTATTAATTTACATGTATTAAGATGGTGGGCTTTGTGTCAGTAAATTGATTGAAACTTCATACTTACCCTGCTACCTTCTCCATATGAGCCATGCCATGAGAAAACCAACATAGTGGCTTTGCGACCAGCATGGATCCAGACCAGCCTGCGCATCCGCGCAGTCTGGTCAGGATTCATGCTGTTCGCTAACAGTTTCTCTAATTGCAATAGGCTTTGAAAGCGAACAGCATTGATCCTGACCAGACTGCGCGGATGCGCAGGCTGGTCTGGATCCATGCTGGTCGCAAACGCACTATGTTGGTTTTTTCATGGCACGGCTCATATATGTTTGTGTCCGTTTGTTACTTATTAGTTCTCTGCTTTTATCAGAGCATTAATTTTGTTAATGTATATATGTGCTCAGGTAAGTACGTGCACACATATACGCGTACTACTACCTCCACGCGGAGAGCTGTATGGATTATTGCGCTCTTTGAATGTGGTCTTTAATGTTAGATTCCCGGTGACTTTAATAATGACCAAACGAAATTCAGAAAAAAATGTATATATAGATATATAAAGATATATAAATTCCATAAATTTCAGAAACAAGTATCATGACATCAACATTGCAAATGTGTGTGACTTTAAACGAAACATAACATGGGATACAAAACGGAAACTCTCTGTTGCCATTTACAATGTCACAAAGGCTATCATTAAAATGAATTAAGAAGGGTGGAGACGTTTTGTTGAATCAGGTACACCTTTAGCCTACTGGCGGTAAATGATTATGCCTTTGCGACCTATGCAGACCAAGATCAGCCTGCGTGGAAGTGGTCTGCACTGTTCGCTATTCAGTCTGTAAATTTTCAGTGAACACCCCTTTGAATAATAAATTGTATTGCCCAAGTTGAATGATGGATCAGTCCATTTTAGAAATTTAGCAAGATAAGGGTTAAGAAAGTGGCGCCGTAATGACTATCGGTAAATTACGTATTGTCCGTATTCGATTTCGGAATTCTTCGGTTGTTACGGAAAGTCATGTGTTCGATGAGCTACATTTATATCCGAAAAATACCGAATTGCCCAACGAAAGTACGCAATTGCCGAGTGTCGTTATGGGTCCACTCCCTTATATCAGGTTTCAAGGCCCTGTGGAAATATCTCAGAACAACATTGCCTTTACGTGTGATGGAATAGGCTTTATCAGTCTCATTTATTCCTAACATGTGCTTAATCTATAAATGGATCTAATTTCCCCTTTCATTAAGTTTTACCCTGCAGTCGAAATAGGATGAAGGATCATTAACAACGAGAGCCCGTCGGCCACAGATTTCTTGATTCGGAGAAAACACTATTTCCTGGTTTAATCAACACGTACCAAATTAACTGGAGTTTGCTTTCTAGGTTTAGGGAAATTAAATCAACGTATTAAGAGAAGCTGACCGCAGGAAAAGACATTAAAATAAGACCAGGTCCAAGGAAGAAAAAATGTTATAATATATTGCAATATGTGTTTCAAACAGTTGACAGATCTTTACTTTCTTAACACACGGAATAAATGGTCATTACACTGTACGTTTACGATTAGCAAACGTATACAAACCTGTTAACAAAACAAAAGGTTCATCTTCGCACACAAGACTTTTAAACCTGAGTTTTCTGCGGAAAAGAAATATCATTCACAGAAATGCATTGCTAAATCTTTGAAATACATTAACCATTAAGGTAAAAATCGTTTCAAACAGACAAACTAAACAATAGCAATAGGTTTTAGTTAATTGTCTGAAATAACCTTGACAGATCTAGATATAATAAAAACAAATAAGCGGAGACTATAAATAAATATCATGTCCTTATAAACAGACACGGAATGCGTATTTTTCTGATACGTATGCTAATTTAGTTATTCGGTTATTTTTTTAGGTTAAAATGCATTTTGAGAATATAATGGGCATTTTTCCACATTTAAGACAGTAACTTAATAAATTTCATTTGATAGAATTTGTTCGGCATGAACAAGAATGTGTGATTGGCAGAACTATACATTCATAATTTATTTCTCCAGAAAACGAAATGAATTAATGTTGTATATATGTTCGAGTTTATCGGGTTTTTTTTTTTTTCAGTCATATGAACGGCACTGTCTACTTGTAGTAGAGAACACAATGCCCAACTTGTCGTAGACACGTGACTTGATACCCCAACCAGTCAAATTTTACTGACACCGGACTGACCAGACCTTGTATTATCCTCTTAATGCTGAGCACCAAGCAAGGAAGCTACTAGTACCATTTTTCACGTATTTGGTTATGACGCGACAAGGGAGCAAACCCACGACCAGCCTCACATTGTTCAATGTAAAGAGCATTACAAAGTATGTGAATAATTCAAAAGGAAACGTAACAAATATACTTTGACAATATATTTGCAAGTACAACGCCTTAAGATGTCCAAAATATCAGAATAATTAAAACAGAAAGAAGCGTATGTTTATTATCAAAAGTAATACATTGGTTACTTTGTACAAGCTAACATAATACTACTATACAGAAGTACTAATACAAATTATCCAAAGTTTACTTGTAAATATCAGTGAACTTACTTCTTTAACTAAAGAAATAAAACATTTGCTATTTCTGTAGTTAACATAGTACTACAAAAATGTATTATACAGTAGTACAAAGTTCAGTGACTCGTGTTTAATGTGGAAATAAGGCCATATTCGTGTCTTTCTGTAATTTTCAGACACTGATCAGTACCAATTAACTAACTTGTTTAACTAAAGAAGAAAACATTTGGTCGATTAAGTATCATGATTTCTACGACTCTCGTACGTGACATGCTACATGTAACACAATATCTAAATATGTCACTACTGATAAAATGTCGTTTAAAATAGTTATTTTATGTATATCTTTGCTTAAGTTTTCGTTTAAAATATTTATTTCATTCTTATTATACATACCGTTGCTATAATTACAGATTTATCAAATGTACGTTCGGACTATATTAGCTTGGACTACATTCGCTCGGACTACTTTCGTTGCGTGACTAGGAATGATCTCATTTCTAGGATTTAATTCTGAAGACAAAAAACATAATGTACGACTTGTATTCGTGCTATTAAACAAATTGTATAAACGATTATCTAAATATAGATTTTGCTATTTATTTATCACTTCCTGTTGTTTCCAAGCGCAAATATTTTATCCCAGGGATCATCGTCATAGGTCAATGCAACACACTGGTATATTTGGTATATTTGAATTGGCCCAAAGAACAATAATTTAACTAATGTAATTATATTTACTATTGCTAGATGGTTATTTAATGCTGTCTTGATATTTGTTTAGTTTATACTTACTCATTTTAGCTCGACTGTGATGAAAACTTGAAATTTATCACGATAGTTTTTTTAAACAGAAACTGGAAATTCTGCTTAACCTGAGTCATGGATTCGAGCCACACTGCGTCACAACCATGCCTCCTCATATGACAAGAAACGAAATCGAAAGTAATTCAACTATCAATTTTATAGTTTCAAGTTTTAAGTTTTATTTCAAATCTCGGCCCTTTAAGGGCATCAGCATTACAGATAAATGCATGTACATGTACAAATTAACAGCCAAAACAGTCCAGCAAACAAATATCACGAACCATCTAAACATTAGTAACATTTACTAACAACAGGAATGTGACCAACATAAACTCAAAGTAGCATGCATGAGCCCTGTCACAAGAAAACCGACCCAACGACCCCACAACCATGGCGAATCAAGACCAGCCCATGCATCCGCGCAGATCCAGCAGAGCCCAGAAAACACCCGCAATCACTGCAGAAATTTTAAGACGTCTTAACTGACAGATTAAGCTCCACTAAAACCCCACAGATACACAGACCGGCCAAGACCCAACGAATCCCTGAGACGGCCCAAAAGTAACAGAGCCCATACAAAAACTTTCTTACTCAGATACAAAAATTCTTTGCATTAATATGGGATGGTATAAAAATTGAGCATTTAAGTATGTGAAGTTTGTTGACCCGGAAGGTGGTATACCATTAATCAAATGCAGACATAATCTTTTGCACAAGAATAGCTAATTTAAGTAAAGTTATCCTATCTCTATTTGCAAACAGTTGTTCAAAATTATACATGTTTGGTCTTCTGAAATGCATTGATAAATATAGATAAATACGGTGTTCCGTTTGGACAATCGTGACATTTTATTTAATACTAAACCACGATGTACGATGGTACGATGACGAAAACGCGATGGCGCGATGGCACGATGGTGAATCAACGATGGAACGATGGTGAAAACGCGATGGCACGATGATGAAATCGCGATGGTGCGATGGTACGATGGTGAAATGTCGATGTAATATCGCGTTTTCACCATTGTATCATCGTACCATCGCGTTTTCATCAACGTACCATCGCGTTTTCACCATCGTGCCATCGCGTTTTCGCATTTTAACCATCGTACCATCGTGTTATCACCATCGTACCATCGCATTTTCACCATCGTACCACCGCCTTCCGGTGGTCATGCGCAGTGGTACAGTATATGTGTCAGTAAAATACAGGCTTGATACAATCTCATTTTCACATTGCACTATGTACCTTCTACATCCTTACAAGAATAAGCTGAGTTTGAATAATACCATGTGACTATTACACCCAGCTTTTTATTTACTTTCATGCATACATAAAATACAAAGGACGTGACCTTGAAGATTTTACAGTTTTAATGAACTGAACACTGAACATTTTGTAAAACATTTTGCAAAACAGCAGAATCTAAATGGTAAATTTCTTCTCACAAAATAAATTGAGATACATTTATCTATTGTTAACAAAAATACAAGTGCACGGGACTACGCATTTCTAACCGGAAGGCGATGGTACGATGGTGAAAACGCGATGGTACGATGGTGAAACCACGATGGTACGATGATGAAAACGCGATATTACATCGACATTTCACAATCGTACCATCGCACCATCGCGATTTCATCATCGTGCCAACGCGATGGTACGACGGTGAAAACGCGATGATACGATGGTAAAACGCGATGGTACGATGGTGAAACCACGATGGTACGATGGTGATAACGCGACGGCACGGTGGTGAAAACGCGATGGTACGATGGTGAAAACGCGATGGTACGATGATGAAAACGCGATATTACATCGACATTTCACCATTCGTACCATCGCACCATCGCGATTTCATCATCGTGCCATCGCGTTTTCACCATCGTACCATCGTTGTGTCGTCATCGTACCATCGTGCATCGCGGTTTAGTATTAAATAAAATGTCACGATTGTCCAAACGGAACACCGTAGATAAACGTTTCAGTTGGAATCATAAACAAATTTAATCGCAGTAATAGTCATTTGTAAGAGATATGCTGTACCCATCAATTTTGTGAGGCTATCTAGGCATTAGACAAGGCCTCAAATCTTAAGTGGTTATGATAACGTTTGCTAGTGCTACCTTGGCTAGAAATGTAAGCAACACCAACCACGTAAATGACAACGTCAACAAGACCAAAAATACAACAGAGTAGGCGTAGAAAACATGTTTTGGAACTTTAGTGGCCATTGTCTGGTCAAGTGTGAAAAGCAATAAGAGTCTGCAATCTAGAATCGTAAAGTATTTGCTAGGTTAGCTTGTATCATAACCGATAGCAACAGTTGATAACAAATTTGACGAGTTAAATTATCAATAACCTGGCTTTTAAATCGGCAGGTAGTTTCATTGGAGTCCTACTCAGCTAATTTGAGAGATGCATAAAGATTCTGAAAATTGTCAAATTCCTTCTGGTTCAGTTTTCAAACAACACATTTTATCAAATGCTTGACTCCGTTGGAGTCGACTAACATCATGTCATATGTTTGGTATTTGGGGTAGTTTCAAGTATAAAAGACGTTGGGCAAATTGACTGGTTTTATAACCGGAGAAGAACGAGAAAATGTCGTCCATGTTTCAGCAGATAAAAAGGTAATATGTGCCATGAGAATTTTATAATTTTATTCAACTAATTTAATGAATTCAGTACAGAAAGACATTCACGTAATGTCCTCAATGTGATGAGAGTATTTGATGTGAGTTCATACCTTATTTCTTAAGTGCACCATGTTGGTTAGACGCCAGATATAGTAGAACGCTTAAAGTCTTGTGCGTCAATTTATATATCTAGTCCGTTTATGTTTCTTTTCACTGCTAGGAGATATATTAATCACTCCAAACATTGTTATTCCCTGTATTGCATCGATGGATGACATACAACACCATGTGATTCTATTCCAAGTGACATGGAAAACTGTAAATAGCAGTTAACTATTCTAATAGAAAACTGTCTGTTGTTCATTCTCAATTTAGAATTTGAGAAGGAGATCTGCTTCCTGGTTTGAGAAACTAAAACACAATTATAGCAAAATGACAAATGATTTATAATAGTAACTTAAGGCAGGTTTTGATTCAACTGAAAAATATAATATGCAATTAATAATGCAACAGCACTACTTGAGTCCTTTGGCTTGCTCATTCATTCTTTTCCTGTTATAAACGAGACTTCGGAATGAAATTGAACCTAACTCGATTTCGGTTCTAGCGCAATAAATTGTATTATAAATTGTATCCTGAACACAGAAATCGTTAGTTGTCTAGTAACCCCTGCTTTTGTAAAGCTAAAACCTCAGCAATTTATAAATTCACAAATATATCATTTTAACCCTTGATGCTATCTTCATATTTGTTTAATTTATATGCATTTATTTTAACTCGGCTGTGATGAAAGCTTGAAGCTTATTTGAATCTGTTTCGATTTTGTTACCTGGAAAAAACAGTAATGATGTTATACAAGAATGCATGGTTGTGACACAGCGCGGCACGAACCCATGATTTTCGGTTTGAGCAGATTTAAAATACTTTAGTTTTTTTATAAACATTCAATTAAATGGACTAGTACTTTGTTGGACTAATTAGAAATTCAAATCACAGTAACAGTCTTTTGTTTGAGCTGCTCTACAATTTCGCGCAGCTTTGTCCAGGCTGTGTCTATGCATGAATCATTGCCTTAAATTTCCAGTAGTTATGATTAAAAGATTTGTCAATGCTACCTTGGTCAGGGCCAGGAATGTAAGCAACACCGCGTAAATGACATTGTTATCTATGCCAGGAATACAACAGAAGACGCGTAGCAAACACATACTGGACACATCTACATTTTCAAGGAACTTTACCGGGAAGTGTAAAAAGTAAAAGGACTCTGCAATTTGGAATCATAAAGAAATTACTAATTTGATGATCTTCTTTAGCCTGTATCATAGCAGATATTACCAGTTGATAACAAATTTCACGAGTTAATCTGGACTTACAATACGATCGATAGCCTGGCTTTTAAATCGGTTGTAAGTTTCATAGTAGTCCTACTTAGCCAATTGGAGAGATGGATAAAGAGTCTCACAATGGTCAAATACCAACTGGTTTAGTTTTCAAATCACAATTTCATCAAAATGCTTGACTCCATGGGAGTAAACTAACGACATGGCATATTTTTGTGTTTGGGGTCGTTTAAAAAACTATAAAAGACGTTGGTCAAGTTGACTTGCTTGATATAATAAAACGAAAAAAAGAGCAAATGTCCACGTTTCAGCAGAAAAAATCAGTATGGAAAGACATTCACGCAAGGTCCTCTATGGGATGGGAGAATTTAAAATGATTTTCCTCCGTTTTGGGTTAAACTTTCTTGTAACGAGCACTATGCTGGTAAATCGTGAAATATGGCATACTGCTTAGACCTGTACGTCAGTCTGTATATCTAGTTCGTTTATTTTGATTTAATTTCCTATTGCTAGAAAATAAATTGCAATCAGTCTTTATGTTATTGCACTGCATCGATAGATGACATGCTACACCATGTGATTCAATTCCAAGTGACATTGAAAAATGTAAATAACATTAATCTATTCTAATACGAAACTGCTCAATTTAGAATTTGAGTAGGAGATCTGCTTCCTGGTGAGAGAAACTAAATTACAATAGCAAAATGACAAATGATTTATAATGGTAACTTAAGGCAGGTTTTAATTCAACTGAAAAAATGTAATATGCAATTAATAATGCAACAGCAATACTCGAGTCCTTTGTCTTGCTTTCTGATACTTCTGCTGTTATAAACGAGCCTTCGTAATGAAATTGAATCTAACTCGATCTAGGTTCTAGCGCAATCAGTTATATTACAATTTGCATCCTGAACATCGTTTCTTAACTGTTAACTGATGAGTTGTCGCGACCAATGCTTTTGTAAAGATAAAAAGCTAAGAAATTCATAACTGTTACTTTTGAAGAGACTAGAATTTTAAGAATTGAAATCTTATATTTATCGTCGTATTTGACAAAACACAAAAATCGTTAATATATGAGTCAATTAATTTCTTATCATACTATATCTGACAATTCCAAAATGAAAAAATATTTTGTTTGTTTTTTTAGGTGTGTGTGTGTGTGGTGGTGGTGGGGGGGGGGGGTATCAGCGAATAGCACCGATACATTTTAGGTCATACGGCGGCTGTGGAGATACCATGTGCCCCTGCGAGCAATATTTCATAACGCAAAAAGTCCTGAGCAGAAGCACCGACCTTTCGAAAGCCGCTACATGACTTCCTCACATGAAGAATTCAAAGCCCCGAGTGAGGCTCGAACCCACATTGAAGAGAGGTATGTGATTCGAAGTCGGAGACCTTAACAACTTGGCCACGGAGGCCCCATGAAAAAAATGGCACGATTGATAGCAATATATATAATCACAGCACTTAACTTATACAAAAATACATATTCGAAACATTGGTTACAACCATTTTCATGAATATTTTAAACTATTGGTTGAATGTAGCTCGGTGGCTTGCTAGCAATACATCTGAGCCATAATTATGGTAATGCCCGGAACGTACAAATAAAAATATCCTTCACATTACTCGATAATTTTGTTGTCATTTTACATAACATAAAAATAGAAAAAAATTATTTTGCTGTAAAGGAATCTTTAATTAAGACTGGCGGCATAACCTTCACATTAATTCCTACTAAAAAAAAGAAGCACAACAAAACAATGCCGACAATGTTCTGTACAATGCACAAAAAGTCATTGATAATAATGTATTAAGATGATGTTTTGCATGATAAATGTAACATAACCAAGCATGTTTGTACCTTGTAGTTAAAGAAAAATAAAAATCAATCTAGTGAATTGATTTACAACATGAGAACAAACTAGGTTTACTTGTTGAAACATTCAATACGGTCAACAGGTTCAACAAAGTGGCTACACGAAAGTAACTTGAACCGGTGGCCTACTTAGCAAGTGATCAAACTGTTGTTTTAACAACTGAAATTTATTTTCCTATTGGTGAAAAGAATTCTCCAAATTATCAAGTTGTCGCGTTTTCTTGTCCTAATAACTAGCATGCGTACATTCATGTCTAGTCATTATTTTATTAATATCGTTAACTATCCCGCATTATCTAGGGCACTGATTAATGTTTCCGTTATGTCAGAATATTTTTTCAAGAAAAAATAATATAACAATTATGAAGAAATGTAAACATTATTTAGACAGCACACCAGATGTAACTGATCAGTAAATTGTAGTGAGAAAATATACTGCGGATGGTTGCTAATATAGCGCTAGTAATTCGTAGGAGCTTGTTGTAAGCGTCTAGCTTAATTAGACAGAGCATGCCAAAATGTCAATCAATCTAAAGGTAATCCAGATGATGCCCTGGTGTAGACCTGAACACAGATATTGCAGATTAAATAACATTTCTTTCCTGTAATATTAAAACTATTATTCTTGTAAAAGAAGGAATGGTTGTTTTTATGCCCTACTTCTTTCTGACATCTTTAAAAAAATTGCAACTTTTTCAAGTCATCAAGTCATATATGTTTAGTCCTAAACATGTTTTGTAGCAAGGCTTAAGTGAATCAAAGCAAATATGCACCGCAAAAAAAAAGCTGATAGATACTAAATAAACATTTTCGAGACATAGTTTTGAGATAATGACAAAAAAAGTAATCTTTCTGAATTTTATTCAGTGATAAAGTGAAACATGATGAAAACAACAAACACGTCAATATGAACAACATTAGGAAAATATCAAAGCGTTCCTTACTCGTTTTTAAATTTAATGTAGGTTTAATCTTTGTATACACTTTTTGATGAAGTCTAGTCACAATTAAATTTTTCAAACGTTGCTTTAAATTCTTCATCACTTTAATTACGTTTAATCTATGATTTGGAACATGGTGGGGGTAAGAGTGACGTTAGGTGCACCATAAACCGGTTTAAGCTCCCCAGTGGTGTTTTTGCCACTGACCGTTCCAAGGCGGTGCCCCACTGTGTTCCTTTGTTTGTTTGTTCGTTTCGTCTTATGTGTTGGCTTGGTGTGCATGTGTGTTGTTCGTTTTGTCCTTATGTGTTGGCTTTGGGTGTGGGTGCGCGCGTGTGTGTGTGTGTGTGTGTGTGGTGCACGCGTCTGCGTGCTGGGGGTTTGGTTTTGAGGAGACTACGTTTTTGGTGCGTGGCATTCCCTGTTTGATATTTTTCTTTGTTTTTTAAATACTGCAAATAAATCACAATACTAAACGCAGAAAATCCCTATCAATTAAACCTAACTGTATATGTAGATCTGCATTCTCAGTTAACAGGCATGAGGTAATAAACCTGCACTCTTTTTAATTAACACGCTATATGTTTATACAAACAAACATTTAACATGATGTACGCTGCAGTGAATTGTTTCTTTTATTTTGGTTGTTTCTAGTATGACATTTTGTCATTATATAACTAAGAATGATGTTATTTGGTAAGTTTGTATACATTTGTAAAACAAATGTATATACTTTGATTAAATAAGATTCAGAAATGCAATGTAGAAACTGGCTTGCACGAGTTTTAAATATGTCACATATGTGTTTTACTGTTTCCGATGTAAACAATTTCTGAGATAAGTAAGGAGAACTAAAAAAATTTAACATGTTACCTTTTTTATACACAGATCACATACGAGTATAATTTGAACAAGAACGTTTAATTCGCATTAAACTGTGTGGTTTAAAGGTTCTATACTTATACTTTTTAGAATACATAGGAGTCGATCGAAACTAAGGTTATTTTTGATCTTCATGCTATTTAAACAAAGGCCGATTCATTCAAAGTCATTTTACCTTGAAAAGTTACAAGGCAATATGTGCTCTGCATTGCATAATAAGATGGGACAGTATTTTACCGAATTGCACAGAAACATTTAGCATCATGCTAGAAATATGTATGCCTCACGCGTTCTAAAACCGAACGTACTTGACTGTTCTGAAATGGAAAAATTGTCACATTTAAAAAAATGCAAGCTATTATCTATTAGAACCATCATTAACTTGCTTTTGGTTAAGTAGTGGCCTACAGATAGGTTTGTCAAGTGTAGTGCCAGAGAAGAATCGCAGCAATCCAAAGTACTTCGTATAATTTGATTTAATGAAATGCAATGAACTCGTCTTTGTCTCTGTCCCTTCAAATAATGCTGTTATCGAGTTTTGGAGTACATGACACTCTTATATGAATATTGATAATTTTAGCATAATAATTAGAATACATATACCAAAGTTTCAATGAAAAAGTAATATAGATATCATTATAAACCAAACTTTCATGTTTGTTTGAAAATTACAAATTATTTACCCTGCTTTATTTATTTATTTATTTACTACCTATTTATCCACGGTCTAATGGCGGGATTTGATTGCCATTTAAACAAAGTATAAACTCTGTATATTCTTTTATAAATAATGGTTGACACCTGGACTTGTAAGAGAATATTACTATGTCAAATATGACGTTAAATTGCCACATGACGTTCGTTTTATTACTACATACTATGTAGATAAATGAAGCCCAGCAAAGGTTTTATCAATATATTTGAATGACCATGTTAGAATGTTGTTACTCTGTTTATCGTTAAGACGTTCAGGTACATGTATTTAACAACTCAGGCAAACACCCTCGGTTCAATTCTTGCGCATCTGAACTCTAAACATTCATAAATCTGGCGACAAACCATTCGAATGCTTTGATTATTTGTTTAAATAATCAAAAACAAAACAAACACTAATATTTCTATTTATATCTATTTGTTAGACATATTTCAGCTAAATGCCTTCATAAGTAACAACATAAATATAAGGAAATGACGCCATGTTATCAACAAATCAGACATCAACAAACATGGTCGTAATTAAATATTAATAGAGATACTTTAATGGAACTTATTTGGATATACCTTGAAGTGACGTCAAAATATTTAAAATCCACTGTTACCAAAGGCTTTGCGTATCGTATTTTCATTCTTATCAATGGCAGCAGTGACCGAAGCGAAAATTCCGATACAAGTCCAATAATCGCTGTCAAGATATGTTAAAACTGCTTAGAATGGCTTTAAATCAAGTGGTAAGATATAAATTCATGTTCTTTCTCTAAGAATAGCAGAATGTAAAATAAGACTATAACAAAAACTGCTTTGACTACCAGGTGACAAATTTAACTGTACAGAAGACATACTGGGTGTAATTCATTGAGGACAAACACGTTAAACATGAAATTATTGTCTGTGCGTAGACATGAGAGTTTTATTGTTTTGATAGCAAAACGGCGATAAAGAAAGGTACACAGACAAGCAATATCTGATCTCCTTGAAATATGTCATTATTTTCATTGGCAAAATACACCAAATATCTGCAGAATCTTCATTATTGCGTCCAAAAGTTTTTAACTTTGACATCGTCAGCAATATTTGATTGGAATTTGAAATGGATATATAACTTTCTGCATTATTTTTAAGTATTAATATGAATATAATGTACTTCAGCATTCGCATTTTGTGACTCGGTAGGAATGGTAGATTTCTACTGGTAAAGGAACTATATGTTAACATTTTTATTCCATATATTTTTTGTTTCTTGTATTCCACTTATACATTGCTTTTATAATTGATATTCAGCAATATTTACTAGTATGGATCCAAACTGAATACCAATAAAAACACTGACGGGGATATTTTATACAATGTACCAGCTGATTTCACTGTCAAGTTATCATAAAAGTACGACACTATTTTCATGCGAAACTGTAATTTTGATAAATAACCCAAAACCTATCTTCTTCAATCCCAAACTTTCATAGAACCAGGCAAATTACATTAGGTATAATCAGCTAATTTTATGCAAATTTCTTCAAAATCAAATAGTCATTATATTGCAATTTAAAGAAGATAGTCTATCCGCGTTCCAGACTCATATTCTTTTAAAGAATTCTGCGAATGTTTCTTTTTTTTTTGTTGTTGTTTGTTTTCGCCTGAAAATTCGGTTAATGTAACAGCTTTAAATGCTAACGTGCCAGTATGTTAAAATTTCAAGTATAGGGCAAATAAGTATGTATGTAAATAAAATGCAGGTAGTGCAATTAGTGTTGTGTTTGGAAGATCCCTTTGCTGCCTGATAATATGTTATGTTACGCTAGAATATAATAGAGTACAACTGCATCAATAAAAGTTTGGCAAGAGTCATGTTGGCCATTGTCATCTCTTGACGAAGCAAATGTTTTGTGTAAATGATTGACAGTATTTCTAAAAAGAAATAAAAGTTTTTGTTAATATGTTAATATGCCAGTTCAGTTTTAACTGGATATAAATGCAGAACAGAGGAATAAAATCAAACCTTTTTAGTTACTTGTAGAATCCGAATTAACGTTTCTCATATTTTGCTGTTGTATTTAATTAACAGGATTAAGATCAATTGACAATATCTTATTTTGTCGACGAACCTTTGCATAAATTTTCATAAATTTGCTTACCTGACTTTTGTATGCCAGGTAAGAAAATCACTCAAGAATTGCTTTGAAATATCATATTTCAATTTTCTTGTAAATTATAAACGTAATTTAATTATACCAAGAGCATTATTTGTCAGATTATTGCTCGAACTATTTGTCACATGTTTTCGCGACTTCACATATATCATACAGTTAAAAATATAGCAACATTAACTCAATGAATCATTCTCTTTTTGTTTCCTGTAATTAGCAGAGAATTTTAGAATAACGGATGAATCATGAATCTGCAGCTGTGTCTTGAAATAATACATGAATATCCCTTTAAAGGGTGAACAAACAACAAATATATTTCATGTTTAACCACGATGATAATGTTAAAATTTGTAAAAAAAAATGCAGAATTCTGTCTTGCATTCCTGGAACTATAACTACCTTTTTCAACTTTATCAAAAATCTACAATCTGGTAATGACTAACCCATTTCTTCAGATTGCAAACTAATGCGAGAAGCAAAAAAAAAATCAATCTGCAGACGAATCATTTATTGATTACTTGTCATTATCTACAGCTTGTACAATAAATAAGGACTTTTTTCTGCACTGTTTTCGTTGACATATTATACGAAAATAGCATACGAAAATCGATATTTAATGGCATGCTTGCTTTGAGGTGCACATGTCGGAAATTCAGCTTTGCTGATAAGTCTGATATTAAAGTACGCATTGATTTGAATCATGCCTTTATTCTACATTACAAATAACATACTACGATATAATTTAATAAACATAAGTTTCTATATACTTGATGCATGTATAAACTGTGAAATCTATAAATACATTCTTTATATATATAGGCTATTGAATGGAACTGTTTGTCATTAAAAATATCTGAACTAAAACGACCGTCTGAAATTAGTCAAATTTCTTTAGCAGCAACATGTAAACATAATTATCAGCATTTAAAATGGATTAACACTGTGCATGTCTACTTTCAATAGTGTGCTATGCTGCTTCGTTTATTATATTATAACGAACGCTTCTTACACAACCTAACACCAAAAGAAACACTGTTATATAGCTATCCAAGAAAATAGTACATCAGTAAACTGTTGAGTATTTGTTCTATAATGCTAAGAAATATTTATTCCTGCGTACTTTTATAAATGTCTGGTTATGCTGCTGCGCTCGGATTATAGAACCGATTTGAAAGAAAAAAAACAAACATATTCTATCTAAACATTCTATATATTCAAGAAACATTGTTAAGCCACACTGTTAATCTATAACTCGGAACAGAAGAAACTGCATTTCATCACACATCCTATGCATTATTTCAACTTTATCCTAAAACATATAAATTCTGTTAATGACTTAACCATTTCCTCAGATTATATCAATAAACGTGAGAAGCACAAAGTAAACTACAGAGCGTAACATTACATTTTACATTTCATTACTTGCAAATGACGAGTGATCAGTTATTATAGTAACATTTTACAGCCTCGCACAGCAGGATGGTCCTATCTTTGACATATTATAATCAGCAGGCCCAGAGTTTTATTAGATCACTACCTGGTGATGAGAAACAAGTGTAGGCATATGTTGATTCTATCACATATTATACTACTACTTCGCCCAGCACGAAATAATTATTGATTACAAGTGAAAGACTAAAATTATATTAAATATTTGCACAGAAACGCAAGACAAACCCAATGCAACACATTTAACAAGAGTTACACCTATGTATACAGTAAGTTATGTCTTTGTAATGAATGAACACTGCCTTGATACATTTTGTAGAGAGACATCCTTTTACCGATTATGAGAAATATACTAAACTCAAACTTGCAGTTTTAGCAAAGTGTTATCAAGGATTATATAGAAAAATAGCCCAACCTAAGGCGGCAATACTTAACAAAAAGCACCGTTTGGACATCTCAAAGAATGCATTCTTTAATCAAGCAAGGAGAGCTTCAAAATTTACATCAATACATATAATGCAAACCACACTACTGGCAGCTTTTTGGCGAATCTCGAAAAGCGTGAAAAGAAGTCTGCAAAATTAATTGAAAGTTTGGACAGCAGACTCAGTGTACAATTAAATTCATACTAGTGAAATCAGTTTATAAATGGAACCTCAAGCTTTTGACTAAAATGTGTATGTATTATTAAAAAAGATGTTTCAAATTTTAAAAAATGATTAATGCAAAGATTTACCAAGAATTTTTCGTGTTTCTTCACAAATATTCACTCCAGCGTTTTTTGTTTGTATTTTTTGTTTGTTATTCTCAGCTGATTAACAGTAATCACGAATCCATTAACTTTAAAGTGTTTGTACTAACAAAATGTAACATTACAATTTTCACCACGTAACAGCAGATAGATCATGCACAATAAAACATATCGCCGAGAAATATTAAGCAGCGCAAAGAACTATATAGTAAGTCCAGAACAACACAGATAGGCATATCTTGCAGAAAGCTAAAAATGTCTACATTTATTTACGTTAGTGCAACATCTAATCGCAGAGCCATTTTCTTTCTAAACAAACAGTCGGCTTTCTTTTTTTTTTTCTTTACTTTATAGCAGTTTGTTGTATGTCACGCATACAATGTGTCTATATACGGCATATTTCAACAAGAAGGGTGCTATAAACTTAAACATTTAACACGGTATTTTTAATTTCTGTTTCTCAATGCGTTATATTTCTTCAGTTTGATTTATTTACTACATTTCAAAATTGTTAAAATGCACGATGTGCAATAAAATATGGTGGCTGATTTAGGACATTTCGTTATGTCGCGCGTTTTAGCAGCACATTTCGTTGTGTCGCCATGGCGCAAGCGCCAACGCGCCATATAGAAATTTTGAAAGTTTTACATGTCATTTTGGCGCATGTGCCAACGCGACAAAAGAAACATAGAAGGCGACAAAACTAAGTTTTATTTCGAGTTGGCCTGTGCGCCATTAACAAAGATTTCGTTTTGAACATGTCGGCGCGCTCGCCAAGACTAAATATAGTAAAATGATTATATCTATTTAATGCCTATACTCGCTGGCCGATTGTTTGTATGAAAGAGATTTAAATGTAGTTGTTGGCACTAACGTGAAATTGATTCATGATTCTTTTAATCAGTTTTATTTTGTAAAATTCTTGAAAGCAGTTTTTTTTGGTTTCTTTCAACTATAACTTTACCGAGTCCCATGGTCTTTTTGTTCAGTTTTATAAAGTATAAATACAGAATCAAATTCCAAGTTAAACACATATCTTGACCTCAGATACAACCCAAGTCGTTATTAATTTTCCTGATACAGATCAATTGATCTCAATAAAAATGAGGGGCAGATCAAAATAATGATAAATGTCACGTAAGAAAAACTAAAGCTTCAGTCGGCAGCTGCTGGATTAAATAAAATACGATTTTCTGTGTCCTTTCTTGCAAAGACGTTATCAACATAAAAGGAGCACTTGACCGAATAACACTCCATCTATTGATTTTAATTAAACAAATGATGATATCATATCTTCTTCCTGAAAACACTGAAAGATAAAAGCAAGCTAAAACAATAAAAAATTGATGACCATATATCCAATAAAGTTCCAATTAATGTAGTAATTCCTCAATACAGGGTTCAATATTTTGTTAGATTGGTGTAGCTGTTAGTTCACTATTGTTCTGTAATCCTAAGGTATTGCAATATCAGAAAAGTGGAAACTTCACAGGTCGCTCAACACGACAGAAACGAAAATGTTGCAGGCTCGGTTTGATTGAGCCTGTTCATAGACGGTAGTGGAAATGCATGCTACCGTCCACGCCCTCTAGCCCCGGGTTGAGCAGAACTCAACATTTACACATGCTAAAAGTACAAAAAGCAATTTAAAGACATCTGCATATGTATTCAAACGGCGGTGAACATGGAACCTTCAATGATACACGTGTTGAGGCGTGTAATTCCATGAAGAGCGGCGTTAGGTCCCCAGATAAAGTAAAGGGTTTGCCCCAAACGAGAAAACAATGGGCAGAACTAAACAAACTGGAATTTAGGATTGGGATCTGAGGTTATGGATTCAATCTTGTTATCTTAACATCTGAACAGCAACTGGCGGTTCCCGACTCCCTGATGCTGAGGAACACAAACAAAAATGTAAGAATGATGTATAATGTAAGTGTCTTATATTTTAGCTTGCAAGAACATCTATTAGTGAATTTCCTATGTCAGTTCAACTTAGTCATGAAACTTTTAAAACGAAATTTCTTTATAGTTGGTCACACCCAGGGTAAAACTCACTTCAAGTAGAATCTGATTTAACTTCCTAATTTTCTATACTATACGAGGTAGAATAAAACAGATACAGTTGTGGAGATGTATTAAAGAAGCTTATGTTATTTAAATATCTATTTTTTTTCTTTTTGGAATTGTTTCACAAACGTGGAACAACCCGTTTATTCTTTCATTTAAACATATACATTAGTAATAACATACATTGATATTTGAGTATGAGACAATATATGAGATATACATCTGAGCAATAGATCTACTGTCTTGATTACATAATAACTTGAATATACAGTCACATATTCTTTAAAAAAGCTTTTAAAGTATACGGACTAATATTCCTATTTTCATAATAGTTGATTAAAACTAAAATATCGTAATATAAAATGTTCCGAATGTTTAAAGCTTTTGTTCGTCTTTCGCTCATAAAATAAGTTTTGTATAAGCAATATGGAATACAATTTAATAATAAATTTATATTGTCATATTCACGGAGTTCTATCTTGTATCCAATAATCAAACATTTCTCTTACAATAAAATTCATACATACATCATATTCACACCATGCGAAATGCATTAACCAATTCGTTAAGTCATACTCGATGTTTGCTGCAACACAAACACAACGCAATACGAGTTTTAATCAATCGTATCTTGCTTATTCATCGTTTTTATTTCTATGTAGTTTGGTCTGAATAATCACTACAAAGTTAGCGTCTGCATTGTGATGAATAGTTGTAATAATGAGAAAATACTTTATCAGGATTGCATCATGCGTTTGACAGAATTGCTTGTCAAAGGCTTGTCAAGGGCTTAAGATAAAAGCATCAGCCGTTTTAATACTTAATCCACAAAAACAAAAATACCCCACTCTATCAGTCAGAAATGCTGAATGAGAGCAATTTGTCAAATCAATGAAAAGATATTATTCGGTGTCGGTATTTGAACCGGAGTTCAACTTCAGTCGTTAATTTCCATTGCGTTAAGTAATGTCGAGAAAACATTTTCGTGGTGATTATTTTATCATTTTCAGAGTAAAACCATCACTTGTTGAAATCCGAATGGAACTAATGAGATACTTTTCGCGCTAATCATAGACAGATATATTTTTCAAGACTCTTCATTTTACCAAAGGCCATTACTGCAGAAGGGTGGTTTACTTATTCGGTGAAATAATAAGAAGAAGGTCATGATGACCCTAAATCGCTAAGCTGAGATAAACAGCTCAAACATATTTTAAGGGCACGGTTATCCAAGGACCGATTCTATAAAATTATTCTGATATCAAACAGTTTAAAACAAGAATGTTTTCGAAGTGTCCACTATATGCTATACTTATACGCCCAGCATATGGCGGCCATGGCTTTTAGTAATCGGGACAGTCTTTGTTTTCAATGCATAATCAGGGTATCTTAAAGATGGCTTTTATTTATCAACATTTCGTTCAGACATTGCAATGCAATAAAAGATATTGACAAGCATATTTTATTTAACGGCATTTGTTCACGTCACTGTCAAATTATCCTAAGGCACAGCTTTTATTTCCACTTACACACACACACATACCGGCATTCCCGATATTTTATTCCAGCTTATCTGCTTCAGTCACAAAGAAGACCTGTATCAGGCAAATGATCGTGCGGATATGAACAGGTAATTTTATACAAATTTCTTCAAAGTTACATATTCATTATACTGAAATTTAAAGAAGGTAATTTATCCAAGTACACCTGTTTCAGGTTTACATTCTGTTGTTTTTTTTTGTTTGTTTCTTTTTAACACTGGTTATCGGTTTCATCGTTTTTCTACGAGCAAACTCGGCCAAAGGAATAGTGTTAAAACAGCACTGCCACTATTCATTGCAATGTATTTTAATGTCAAATAATTGGGTAATTGAAAGACATGATATATCATATGAATGAAGTTATGTAAACTAAACGGACAATTACGTGCACCAGGCGATAAACAAGGTTTATGATAACTATGCTGTCACTCTTTTCTAAATGACTTTACATCTGTGTCACATTACGTGCTTGATACGAATCATTACAATAATTCAAGGGCTGCATAATATTTATAAAGTTCTCACTAACAAAATATCTATACGGAATGTAACTGTATCATTCCGGGTTTCCCTACATGCAGTGATAGAGCATTTTGCTTTCTGCATCACTTAGAAATCATTATATTCTTGAATATTAGTTGAAAATGGTACTGCTGAGAGAAAATATTAAACTTAGAGTGCATCATTTATATATCCATAGAAATAACAGTTCTTAGCCTAACTGACATATTAAAGTTTTGAAAAATGCAATGGAGTATTCTGCCTGTATCCCACATATTTATCTTACGTTTTTTTTCCTTTATCATAACTCTGAAATTTGTTAATCAATTTAAAATTTCACCAGATCTCAAATTAATGTGATCATCAAAAAATGAAACCGCAGAGCGCAGCATTACCTATTATTACCTACTAATAACATTTGACGCATCTTACAAAATCAAATTGCTACGAAATTACCTTTTTCATCATATTGAATTTCAAAGAAAGACAAAATGTCTGAACAGAGCTACATCTTTTCAGATTTAAATTTTGTTTTAGGACATGTTTTCTTTCTTCATTCGGTCAGCATATAGTGGTTTTGAAAGTTGCTATACAAATATTGTTAAATTTCTAATTTTTAGGGAAAAAATCTCACCGTCAGGTGCACGTTGTAAATGAATATGAATGAATATTTGTATTTAAAGCTACTCGGTCACAGTTTGGGTGAAATTTTTCAACACGTTTATTTCCATCAAGTTTGGCATTGACCGTATATAATTATGATAAAATGGTCGAAAATAAAAGTTTAACTTAGATACTGATAAAAATGCAAGAAAAATGTAAATTTTCTATATTATTTCAAAAATGTTGCAAAAATATCTTAGTTTGTACCAATAGTCACTTTCAGAGTACTCACTTTTTATGGATTTTTAAGAGGAATTATGTGTTGGTTAATCCCTTTAACGATCAAATTTCTACACCATCGACACAGAATTATGAAGGAACAACGACGAACTGTTCGACAGTATAATGTTTTGGTTACTATTACATCTCAACACTGAAAGGTAAGTTATAATTAAGGTAAATAAAGGACATTTTATTTCTTAGCAGTCATGTAAAAATATAAATGGCCGATGAAGATGTCTGAAACTGTGTTGATGATTTTTGAAAACATATACATATTTACATTCAGGCTATTTGGTTTAAATTTCATTCCTACTATACACCTTTTGCATTAAATGACTCACTCAGAATGGCTGGCTGTTGGAATGAACCTAAATCGTGTAAAATGTTAATATATTACCTTGGAAATAAAAATTCAAATGAAATCATATTAAAAGCTTATTTCATAACTTCAGGAGATGATTTTGCAGGCGTGGGAATCATTATTATAATCCGTAATATAAGTATAGATGTACTGCGCATTCGTTTGCATTTCAGATTCGTGATAAGTCTCAGTTCAGTTAATTTCTTTTCCATTCGATCAGATTACATACACTTGAATGTGAGAAGCAAAAAGAATAAACAAACATCGGAGCTTAATAAACATTCATATCAGTATCATCTAATTTCATTTGAATACTTTTTGCACCTGGTAAGTGCTGTATCGCACAGTATGGTGTAAATTATCATTGCATTATATGAACAGAAGATTTTGATCATCATATCAAATATCGGGAAGTTGTTGGATTTTGAATATGTAGCTAATTCTTCATTATAGCGCTCTTTGACTGGTATGGTTATTAATCAAAAACTGAGAAAAAAGTCCTAATACGTCTAGATCTTGTTTCAAAATTTTGGGAAATGTTTAAGAGGGCCTCTAGCCCTGATGATAGAGCATCTGAACGGTATTATAGGATTCTGGACTGGCTGAAAACGTTTCTGTGATATTTAGCGCAAATTGTAATGCTATTATGCGAGTGCAATTCGACTTAAAATGCAACGATGTGTAAACAATAATTATGTATCAAAAGACAAGCTGAGGCCTCAGCCTTTTCTCAGATATAGATTCTACAACACAAAATAAATCTTAAACTGACAAATTCTAATGAAACACCAAGAGATTTAGCGTCTGCCTGCACATTTCTCTACTTGTAGTTTATGTGTTCAGTTTTTGTAATAATATTATAATTATTACTGCCTAATGGATTAACATCTTTCTAGTTGTTAATGTCAAAGTAATATCTTTGTTAATATTAATTAATGCGCTTAAGTATGCATAGTAATGTGAGGGCAGGTTACTTTCAACTTGTGCACTTGACCCCGTTGACCTGTGTTATACGGACCGTCCTATTTTGATAAAAGGGAATTTTTGATATGCTGAACATTTTCAAACTATGATTACAGTTATTTTGAAAAGACGCCTTGATCAAAATTTCTTCATACTTAACGTATTAAAGTATAGATTCAAGATTCAAGATAGTTTATTTAGGCAAAAACATACAATATGTTCATTGCCGAACATGGAATATAACATTGTAATATGACGGTACAAAACAAGGTTTCAAAAAGTTAATATATGAGAAAAGTATGAAAATAATGATTAACAGGGTATAAGTTACATACAATTAATGTATGACAAACTACTATGAAGATAGTCGTAAAATGAAAAACTTTATACAATTATGGAACATTTTCTCTTTTACAGTTTGCTAAATATATATATTTTGCTAATTTATTTATCATACTTTTTATAATTATGCTGAAAATCTCATCATTATATGCTACTTAATTTCAGGAAAAGCACGTGCATTAAAATTACCGTTAAAAAATTACCTATCAATAGGTCTGAACTAATCAAATGAAAATTCAGGGTCAAGGGGGTGAGCAAGTTGAAAGATATCGACCTATAATAATGTATTATGGAAAATCTCGTTGCTGATATGTGTTATGCACCGGTGATTGCTTGACAAAGATAAAATATAATTGAAGTCACTATGTATGACTAATCTCATCATACAGGATTTAAGAATGATTTTTCACCTCTCATGTTTTTTATTAACAGATCCTATTATATGTTGAGTTAAATTATAAGTAATTTTTTAAGAATGAACTGTTACACGAAATTATACAAAAACCATCTTAATTAATAGAATTAATTAACAAAATATCAGTAAATGAATAAATTACATAAAACTTATCTGTATTCAGGTTTATTGTATGTGTATATTTGTGTTCATATTATTTCCATAAAATATATATTTTAACCTTCCGCTATAATCATGCATGTTTGTAATGTATATATATGACGATGAACGTTTAATGTTCAAGTCTTTCTGTAAATAAACTTCTGTTCTGTTCTGTTCTTCTGTTAATATTACTTAAATGATATGCTTATATTGGTAGCTTTGAATATATCAATAACAGCGAAGATATTGTAAATCATTTCTTCTGAATTTGTTGAGAAAAGATGTTAATCAGTAAACATAAATGTATCATACCGCTGTGAATCTTATATATTTGAAAAACTCAGGTACAAAAACGGAATCATTTATCAAAGACGTCTCATAAAGCTGACCTCAGTTACCATCTCGGTCAATATTTTAGTTCTTTTTGAAATAGGTAACATTATATATCACAGTTAAAAAAGTTCATAATAATATTGTAGATATCTATATTGCACTGCTACATCGTTTGATCTTAAATTAACAAAACACAGATCAGTAAAAATCAAAATAAAAGGCACACGTTATCAATTTTTTTCTTGCAACCTGCAACTGTATAAAAAATATCTGGGTCATTTTTACCGAGACATTATCAGAATGAAAATAGTACTTTATTCTTGACCGAATAACATCCTTTCGAGGACCCTAGGTTAAGCAATGGATGATGCTATATCTTTCATAACAACACTTAGTCTAAAAGATAAAAGCAGGCTAAAAGCTCTTTGGAACTGAAAACTTTATATTCAATAAAAGCCAATTCATATTTGAATTCCTCAATATAATTTAGAAATCGTTAGGTTGTTAGATTGGTGTAGCTTTTACGTCATTATTATTATGTAACAAGTAGTAAGAATACAATCGTTTTAATTCCCAATGCACTGCTGTGCAACGATAACAAAACTGTTCGAGTGTGATATTACAAAATGTAAAACGTAATTTTCCCAGATCTGAATAGGAGCCTTTTAGCAAGAAAATACACGTCAACAGTTCAACTTCAGTCAACAAAATTGCCACAGTATGCAACATGCATGTCTCAGCGAAACATTTCTCATATAGAAAGAAACAGTTGGTTATTGAAAACAAAAATGAATTCATGTTTCAGACATAATTATGTTAAATGCAGCAACCAAGTTGTTTGGTAACTTATATGTTTCATCCAAAGAAATTTAAGAATTAACCAATTAGGAAATTGAATATATTTCTATTTAAGGTATTTATTAATCAATATATATTCCATATAAAGAACATAATAACTCTTGACATGATATGCAAGATCATGCTTCCGTTGCCGAGTGGTTAAGGTCACTAACTTCAAATCACTTGACCGTCACCGGTATGGGTTCGAAACCTCTTTTGGGGTTTAGAATTCTTTAATACGACGAAGGCATTTCAAGCTGGTTAACGGAAAGTTGTTCTATCCACGCACCAGCCAGTGTCTAAAGTAATGAGCGGAGTGGCATCTGATGTCTTCCACCAACATAAAAGGCGGCAAGTAGCCTGGAGACCTTAATTTTTGGCGGTGTGACTTTAAATCAAACAAAACATTTTTTTTTCAAAATATGAAGATGTAGATAAACGAGAAAGTTGTTTTCCAAACGAAACACCTCAGGGTCTTTCCTAAGTGTGTTTAGTGGTGAAGGCTTGTAAAGTTAATATTTCTAAATTCATAATCAATGTTTGTTGACAAAGAAACACACGGCAATATGTGTTAAATCAATATTACGCGGTATCTTGCCATTGACCTTTGGTGATACCGCGAATTTTGTCTGGTCTGTAGACAGCAATATCTGGTCTGAGGATAACAGTAACGGTCATATAATCATCCTTCATGTCAACTCAAGTTTATTAAAGGATGACGGCAATACTGTGATAATACTTTACGTTGCTTTAAAGACAATCTGACTAAAGTACATCTCCTATTACGCTACGCTTAGGATCTGAAAACGAGCTACTGATAGCCTCGTTCTGACGACGATTCCGCTAGCCTATCAAAAGCTAACTTACAACATTCTGCAAGCTTAAAAAAGCCTTGGTTTTTGATATCTACAATAATTATGTCGTAAAATGACAGATAGCCGGTTAGCTCAGTCAGTAGGGCATTTGCTTCACTGGCGCCAGACCAGAAAGAAAATGCCTCTGTACATGTTATACCCTACCCCTAGGTATTCTGTAAGAACCATGGTTATGAAGGGGAAAATATACTAACCCGTTTCAATCACGCATTTCATACCCAAAACACGCAGTTCGGTATATGTCTACTATGGATATCAAGCAAGTGGTAATTTATCTTCCGTTGTGTACCGGTCACATTTCTTCAATGCATCTTGTCTTAGAAAAACAACGCGTAGTTTATAGTTATTTCAAGGTTACACAAAAACTTGCTTGAACTTCCCTGGTGAAGTTCCGTTCTAGATTACAAAACCATTCTGACTGGCTGTTGTGAAAATGTATGTCAATCGTCATTTTACAACATGTGTTCGCTAAAATGTGAAAATGCAGCATAAATGTGCAAAATGAATAAAATAAACAGAACAGATGCAGACCAATGTACGATTTCAAATTAAAGATCATATACAAGATGAATTTAATTCATCATTTCGAGTTTTAGTGTAAAATTGTGATTTTTTTTTAATTCTGTTTTTGTTTGTTTACATTTCGCCAAACATGTGCTCACCGCCGTGACCTCTAGACCGGATGTTCATTAGGGAAGGTTACGCAAGTTTTTTATGTAACGTTGACGAAAGCATAAAATATGTTGATAATCTCAGCAATATGGAATATTGAGACAATGTGACTGGTGCACGATGGAAGATAAATTATCGCTTGTTCAATACATTAGGTACCCATTCACCGAACTGCGCGTTTTAGTAGAGAAATGTACGATTGATACGGGTTAGTATATTTTCCCCTTCATGACCATGATTCTTATAGAATACCTAAGGGTAGGGTATAACATGTACAGAGGCATTTTCTGTTGATAAGAGATACTTATAGTATTTCAGCCTCGGCATTTGGACCAGGGTATAACATTCAACGTTATATTCCATCTAATAAAATAGTATCTAGGCCCACATGAAGATGAAATTTGTTATTTTCAGGAAGAACTGTCTCATTTGATTGGAATACGAACCTGAATAATTAGATAAAGCTAGGTAGAGACGGGCAGATTTTATTAAGATGTGAACGAAGCATTACATTTTGTCAGTGTACGAACTGTGATACGCTTGTAGTTTTCATCTCTTCGTCGCGAAGGTTTACCAATGATTGATAACAACACAAAACTAATATGTTTGTTATGTTTTGCCCAACTGACCTCCAACTGTAAAATTGTACTGGAACGGAGATGCCTCAGAATGGAAGAAGTACATATTTTACCATGGTGTCACAAACCGCTGGTTGTATTTCTTTAAATGTAAATGCGGCGATTGTAATGTTGTGATTATATAGAAATGAAATTGGAGCAAACAACAAGTTTTTTAAGTCTTCCTGAAGTGCATCCTTATTCTGTAGTTAACATAACCCACATTTCTATGGAACATAACTTGCCAGTGACGTCAACTGATATTTGAGCCGCGCCATGAGAAAACCAACACAGTGGCTTTGCGAACAGCATGGATCCTCACTGTGTTGGTTTTCTCATGGCGCGGCTCAAATATCAGTTGACGTCACTGGCAAGTTATGCAAAAAGTACAGCATTATTTCGACGCGTATCCGTATTTCTGGTTATCTCTTTCTATCCCAACATTTCCACGGAGTCAAGCAATTGATAATAATAATAAAATCAGGCAATTTTATACGAAATGCTTCGAAATTACGTTTTCATTATATCTGTATTTAAAGCAGATAATTTATCCAAGAACATCTGTTTTAGATTTACATTCTATTTTGAGTACTGCTTTTTTGTTTGCACTTTTCCCCCAGTAAATCGGTAACAGAATTATGTCAAACCAGCAATGTCAATATTAATAAATTTTAATCACCTACTGCCAAAAACAGTTACCCTCGAACCGGATATTACCATCTGCAACTGTAATAAGTGACATTTTTTTGTTATGTTATAAATCTGATATCATGTTAACAGCTTTATCAATTTATGCAGCAAAAGTTATGTGCACGATTAAAGATATTAATGTCATTAGTGTAGTTTGCGTCACCACAAAAGCACTCAAAATTAACTGCATTATTTCGATTTTCTCATAGTTACATACTTTGAAAAAGTATCATTATATTCCTGAATATTACTTTCCAAACGGTGTTGCAGAGTGAAACAAAAATGAAATAAAAAAAAACAGTATGTTCTATTCAAAGACGATATTATGTTAAAATTAGAAAACAAAATTGTAATCATGAGTATTTCATCATCCATCTCAAGTATTTTATCTCCCTTTTTTTATTGCATCGTTTTCTTCAATCCTAAATGTGCTAATGATTTCATCAGACAGCAAATTGATATGATACAGTATCAGAAATGTATCAAACCAAGCAACATTATTCAATAACTTATCATTACCTACTAATTTTTGCACAGCAAGTTGACGCTTAGTACAGAAATAGCAGGCTCAACTCCTTACCGTTAACTGCTAGGAAATTACTTTTTCATTATATTGTCATAAAAAGACAAATAATCCGAGTGCATCTTCTCTAAAATAAAAATGTTTCAACTGCCTGAAAAAAGCTCGAATAAAAAAACAGCTTAAAAACAATAAAGATCATTGGGAGGGGATTACCATTCCATACTCTCGTCCACATCCCCAAGTATTTACCCTAACCATCTCGAAGATATTTAGGGCTACATGACGGCACTGTCGATAAGTAAAACGTAATGTCATCGTGAAGATTTTCCCGGATACAACAGGGGACAGACCGTAACATTGACAGCGAATGGCATTAATTTGTCTTAGTACTTCCTATAATGCCACAGAGAAAAATATTTTTTTTCTATTTAACAAATGGAGATGTCGTTGTGGTAGACCATTAAATTGAATACAGACAGCTGACAGGCGGTCGTATTTGGCAATACTTCTTACGGACAAGCACACGGAAGTCGAAATTAATAATGTTAAAATTTATAAATTGGCTTCAAAAAAGTGCAGAAAACAACTTTTCTACAGTGGAGGTTATATGGTGATTGGGAGATGCGACAGTAAAGTCCAACACGAATTCTGAGATCGGTCGAATTTAATGCAATCAGGATTATCTATGTTTGAAAAAATGAACTAAAATTTCGTTAGAAAAAAACACCAAACAGTAACGTTTTACTTTAGAATTAGAAATTTGCTATCCCGGACACTACCAACAGTATTATTTATAAATAATTATATAACATTTTCGAAACATGCTGAAACTGGAATTCAAAGTTACTAGAATACGTCTTTTTAATTACGACTGTAACGCTGTTGTGTCGAAACATTTCAGTAAAATCAGTGTATCAAGAATGTTAGTTTACTCCAACTAGCTAATGAGTGATATTCAAATAATATATTAAAAGCGTGTTTATAACATGTCGTCATCTCCAGGCGCGTTTAAATGAACATTAAATGTGTAAATATTATAATCTTTGAAAACAAAATCAAATTTAAAGCCTGTTTATAATTGAATTTGTCATATCCAGGAATTTTGTAGGCGTTAAAATTATGTTATAATCCGTAATAAAGGTTTTGATATTTCAGTTATGAGGCACTTTACCGTCAATTGAATGTCAGAGTTTTGCTGAGCCTAAGGTCGGTTAATTCTTTTTCCATTTATCCAGATTACAAAAATATTAATGCGAGATGTAAATAAACTTACAAAAGGCGATGCAGTTAAGAATTTGCTTAAAAATTTTATTTTATTTGAGTACTTTTGGCACTTGGTGAATATTGTATAGAAAATACAGGATTATAAGGAGTGGAATGGAATGGAATGGAATGGAATGGATACGAAGTAGAAGACAGTCTGAGCCCTAAATTTCTAATGAAATACCGATTAATTAACGAGAAAATGTGTCCAATCGACAAATGAACAAATGCAAACATTTCAAAATAAGTTTTGCATCTTTTCATTATAATTATGTATATAATTCTGTAGAGAACCAGGTCAGTAGCATACAAATCTACAATTAATTACCTTAAATTGTTGGCACCAAATATACCACATGCAGTTTTTGCAAACATTATATCAATTGCTATCAATCGCTAACAGATCCTCCACAATAAAGTTATTGCTGGGAATGTAAAAAAAACACACAAATGGAACTAGACAAAGTTAGAAAACAACATAAAAGGGCTTCTATAGAAAGGTATGAAGGACCCAGCATAAACTATAGTCTATCAGTATGGGCATGGTTTATTCTAACATCTACGTGTCAGATGCCGTAATTTCAAATAGTTTCAAACAACTCCTTCTTTCAATGCGCCACGGTAGAATCTTCCAAGTATACAGACGAAATAAACTGCGTTGACTTCACATGATTTCTGTAAGCTAGAATACTAGTTATTCAGCAGAATATTTGTTTCAATTTTAGTAACAATGACACTAACCTTGACCCAAATGGTCCCCCGTGCAATCTTAACCTTAGTCTTACAATAAGTTAGCTGTAGATGAAATTTATTTCAATATCACATATTTATGTTACTTAACTGAAAAAAAATCTTGACGTCGCACAGACTAAAAGACAGTTAAGACGATATAATTATGACGTTATCAACAACCTTTAAATATTTTGACGACGACGGCTAGATATTGTGGGACTATATGATATGTACGGAATAGCATTAGTGTCAGGTGTGTGTTATTTATTAACTCGAAATTTCGAGTAACTAAGTCGAATAATTTCAAAATTTCGAGTTACTAAGTTGAAATTTTAATAACCCGAAATTTCGAGTTAGTATCTCGAAATTTCGAGTTAATAAATAAAACGCACCTGGCACTAATGCTCTTCCATAGATATGTCACATAACGTCAGAAATTTAAAAAAAAATCCAGTATACATTACCCTACATCAATATGTGTAAAGTAAAACGCCCGAAAGTATATTAAGTTTAAATTTTTTCATGATAAAATTAAACTTAGTTTAAAATATTTTAGTAATCAAGTTAAAACAAATTAAGTAAAACTGAACCAATGTAAGACTTGTCTATACTCCGTGTGTTCAAATTATTACTTTCGGTTTGTTTTCTGTTCTCATCAGATGTAATACCGGCAAAATACATGTATGTTGACCTGCGCTTGTAAGTGTTCTTATTGAAGATCATATCAAATTGCACAACTGAAAAGTACATAGCTTTTATCTTACACACTTTTATTGCTAAACTTCCAACTCGACAAAACACATAACTGTACAAATTAGTCAGAAGAACAGTTGAACGTTATTTGTTTGTATACTTAAGCAAACACTAACAGCCACTAGAAATAACAGAATGAATAAAATTCATATTTGTGTACGTTATAAGTATGAAAAATAAACACTGCATTCTTGGCAGATGAAAATTCCTTCGATTGATTGATTGTTCATTCAAGGAAAGCTGTGTTCTACCTATTTCTTAGCAATACTTACAGATAAAACAAACTGAAAACACTTAAGAATTCTTATCTACATAAACCAATTAATGTTTTATTTCCACAATTATGGAATGATAAGGTTTTCTAATATTGGTATAGTTTTTATGTCATTATAACTCTATTACGGAGTATTACAGTGATAGAAATAAATTCATAATAACAAAAATACATAGAATGCCTAATTTCAAAATTTACACTAAGATTACAAGCTTTCATTTCCAGAAAGACCAACATAGAAAAAGTGGAAACTCCCAAGGTCGCTCTACACGATAAAACGAAAATGTTGCAGGTTCGGTTTGATATAGCTTGTTCATGGACGGTAGTGGGAATGGATGCTACCGTACACACCCTCTAGCCCCGAGTTGAGCAGAGCTCAACATTCACACATGCTACAAGTATACAAAAAAAAAAAAAAACATTAAGAGACACCTGCAGTTGTGTTCATACGTGTAATTCCATGAAAAGCGGTTTATGGTCTCAAGTTAAAATAATGGGTTTGCCCTAAACGAGAAAAAATGGGTAAAACTAAACACATTGGAATTTAGGAAGGGGATCTAAGGTTTTCACAAATTTTAGCAAGGAAAATATTATGCTGATGTACTAAATAGATTACATTTCAACTTACCCCTGGGAACTATTAAAACAAAGTTGATGGATCGCGGGTACTGCAAAACTGTATCCACGAAATGAAAGAAGCGCAAATCAAAACTAAGAGAAATTCCCGAAAAACAAACAAAAACCCAGTCAAAAGTCCAACTGGAAAAGTCACATATAACGAACGCAGCCGCCCAAATACGGACAGAATGGCTGGGCTCATGTACACATTAACAAACGAATTCAATGATAGCAACACAGAAGTAACAAACAGACACAAAAATACACGAAAAGTCTGAAAAGCATCTGTGAAATTAACTTTTAGCCTGCTGGTGGCAAGTGCTTTTGCCTTTGCGACCAGTGTAGATCAATATCAGCCTGCAAATCCATGCAGGCCGATCACGGCCTGAACTGTTCGCTATTCAGTCAGTATTGTTTCAGTGAACACCCCTTTGATTAATAAGTGATGCTGGCCAAATTGAATGATGGACCAATTCATTCTAGAAATTTAGCAGAGTAAAGGTTAATCTGCCTCTGCACATACAGGTAACTGGATCACATTGAGACATTTGGTTTCCTTTACTAACTGTTTAAAATAGGAACATATGAGTTATATCTAGTGGTCTATAAACATTCGGTTGTTAAATTCAACATAATGACTGTGCTTTGAGGGAATTTGTGTGTTAATTTGAAATTTAAAATACACAGGGCATATATTGAGAACATTTCAAATAATTGAGCCGCACCATGAGTAAACCAACATGAGTGCATTTGCGACCAGCATGGATCCAGACCAGCCTGCGCATTCGCGCAGTCTGGTCAGGATCCATGCTGTTCGCTAACGGTTTCTCTAATTGCAGTAGGCTTTGAAAGCGAACAGCATGGATCCTGATCAGACTGCGCGGACGCGCGGGCTAATCTGGATCCATGCTGGTCGCAAATGCACAATGTTGGTTTTCTCATGGTGCGGCTCAATTATTTGAAATGATCCGCTGACCATTGCTCTCAAGGAAGGCGATTGATTATGTTTATGTGTTAATTTCTTGCTTGATAAAGAATTTGTATACTTTCATTCTAATGCGTACTAAATAAATATATAGTGCGTGTACTATAAAAAAGGTAACATTTGACTGTGTGGTAAAATATGTTAACGTCTATAATATTTTGTAGCTAAAACACATCACAATGAAAGTCGCATCTACTATAAGCAGACGTTACAAGCGATAGTACGGATCACTGTGACGTAACATATAGACAGTAAATATATAGTGTAAGTTATTTTGATACTATGGAGACTTTTGCGGTTATTTTTCATTGAATTCTTTGAAAGAAAATCAAGCAAATCAAATTATTTTGTCTACACACAGTTTCGGGTTGAATTGTCTGTTAAGATGTGAATTCAAAGATTTTCAATTTTTGAAGAGAAAATAAACTGAACCTTTATTTGTCGGTGGAATTAAATTTCGTAAAGTGACTGAACCATGAAATCCGTAAAAATTCGCTCCTAAGAATATCAGTGATTTCAAAGAGCATCACGCTGTTAAGGTCCAATGAATCGCTATTATAAGAAATCTTTAACTGGATGGAAATGTCTGGCCCAAGGATTGCTGTTTAGGGGGTAACGGGGCTAAGCAGTTACCCTCGAGCAATTATTCCATCCCACCTTTGACTAGTGATAGATTCATTCTTTGATGCATTCAGTATCTTTCAATTAACAGACGAAATAGAATTAAACGAATACTTTTCTTTAAAGTACTATTGTAATACAGTAGCGTATGAATTTACACATTCATTCATAAACTACTGCACGAGAGCCGTCTTACACCCTAGAGTTTCCAGCACCTGCGAAAACACAGAAACTCCTGTCTGGCATGCAAGAAATGCTAGTAAAAGATTTGTGATATTTAAGGCATTCTGATATTTAATAAAATCCGTAAGGCATTGCGATTCAGCATCTGATTAGAATCTGCTTACTTTTGGTGTATCTTACGTGAGGATATCTTTTGTATTGTATATTTATCGTATTCATTTCCATATATCACTGCCAGTAACGTATGAAAGTGGAAATGATATTCTTCGAGCAATGATGATATTAAATCAAATGATGACATCGAACATATAAATTTTAATTACAAGATATCTTCAATTAATTACAAAAGGCATTGGCGTTTTTAATCTGTTATAAGAAAACGATTATTAAAAGCAACAAAATACAATGATATATATCTACTTTACGTGATCAAAATGGTAGTTTTGCTCTTTTTAAAATACGCATTCTTGTACAATGCTATTTTAAACAATTTATTGTTACAACTGCAGTGCATAAGAGAACAAGTGTGAAAAAAGCAAGGACGTTCGCTGATAGAAAGGAAATGAATGGGAATAGACCCTGACTTTCATTAAGAATCGAAGTTTAAATTCACATCTGGATGGCCAGATGTGATGATGTGCTAAGAAGTGGGTGTCTCCTCAAAATTCATCTCAACACTCCCGTGAAATCTCTGACATGTCAATAATGCATTAATTTTAAATCCATTTGCAACAAAAAAAAAAACAGTATAACATTAACGCTTTTTTGCATACATTAGATCAACTGCTAACAGATCAAGTAAAAAATCATGAAGAAATTCAAGATACCTGAATGATGAGTTATGAAAGAAGGTTTATGATATGAAATTATTATTCTCTCGAGATGTTCGTCTTGCGATAAATCAGTCAATGGCTTGTAAACCCGGTACTTGCCCACCATGCATAATTTAATATTGATAATAATAACAGACTATAGATATTGTAACCTTTAGGTTTTGACGTAATTGTTACTTTGCTGCTGATCAACAGTTTTCTGAAAAACAACAATAAATTGTTATCAATGTCGTTATCACGTAGTTACACTTAAAGGGTACTTCTTTTAAGCAAAAAATGCTCGAGAAACAAAGTCTATTAAGTGACAACTTACGTGAAGACACCACTTTTTCCATTCCTTATAATTGAGCCGCGCCATGAGAAAACCAACATAGTTGCTTTGCGACCAGCATGGATCCAGACCAGCCTGCGCATCCGCGCAGTCTGGTCAGGATCCATGCTATTCGCTTTCAAAGCCTATTGCTATTAGAGAAACTGTTTGTGAACAGCATGGATCCTGACCAGACTGCGCGGATGTGCAGGCTGGTCTGGATCCATGCTGGTCGCAAAGCCATTATGTTGGTTTTCCCATGGCACGGCTCATATTATGTTGTTAAGAACAAATATTGTATCCATTTTTTGTCCTTTCCTTAGTTGTTCTGTTATTGCAAGCTGTGCTGCATTTATATTACCTTACCTTACTTCTTGCTTTAACTGATTTCTCTGCAACAATTTTCTAAAACTGGCCGATTTCTTTTAAATAATTACATTATAACCGAAATAGTGGACGCTATATGTGACTACTATATGTATTTAAGGATAAATTCATTTATATATATTTTGTCAATTTTACATATAATAGAAAATCTCGGTTTTCCTTTATGTCAAAATTGTCAAATTGTTGACAATACTCATTTACGTTTCGAACATGTCTATCCTATGACACAGCTTGACATAACATCCATAATAGTAGATGTCAAAACAAGATAAAATCGTCTCTTAGATACCTTACAAAAATAAAGACGAATCTGATATGTAGTTATCGTAATGCATTTTATTTTCATTAAAGCTGTTATAAAATAATGTTTACTTGATTCATTGCTTAACCTATTATTACATACTCGTTTCTATTCCCCGTTTAGTTACACTGGTACCGGAAACGTCAATATTTTTCCATACAATGACGCCTGAATTTCATATCGGGTGCGCGACGTAATTCAGTGTGTATTGTTGCACTATTTCTTATATTTAGTTCAGTATTGTCAATCCTATTCAGGCTATTGAACACATTTATGATATTTACACTATATTTATACGTGTAGATGCGTATGTAATAAAAATCTTTGCATCGGGAAATATGCACTCGTTCTTCTTATACCGTGTTCAGACTACGTTTTTAATCCTACATTAACTTGGGTTTATTTTTTAAACTCGTTTGCGTCCACACTATATGTGGTGTAAAACGTGAATTTTGTAAAGGTCAAGTGGTTTCTGTAATGTAGCATTAAAACTACCTCGGGAGGTGGTTTTAATACTACATTAAAAAGTAATGCTACATTATTTTACAAATGTGAACGCAAATGTGGTTTATAACTGGTTTTACAATCCCAAATCCACAGATCTTACCTTTTGGTGGAAGAATACTATGTGTTTCTCTTTTGTATCAAACAATTGATGCTGTGGCTGGCAAAGGTAATTGGACTGTTGTTGAAACAGAAACATTAAATTGCGATATGGAGTCATGCTGGTGCTCAAAATGGACAATAGATGGAATGAACAGAAATTCTTAGATGAACACAGAAGTTTAAATATTGATGACCCCTTCTTGTTTCTGATAGCCTCAATTCTTTGTAACCTTTTTTGCTTATTACAAGATATTAAATTTTGTTAACTTCCAACATGGCATGTATATATTTTAACCACATTTCCTTGCCTAGTGTGGACGCAAACTAGATTATATTTTGATGGGTTTTAAATGTCAAATACCAATTATAGCAAATTAGTGCTTGATTAAAATAAAACCGTTCTGCTAGTGTGAACACGGTATTATAGTGTAGATAATGTCCGTTTCGTTTATGTTTGGTTTAATGCCAAATATAGGTCATATGGCGACTTCGGTTTAACTAATGTCTACCTATAATTTTACTTGTTCAACTTAACAGGTTATAGATCACTGATTGATCTTATAGCAAAAGAAATTATTGCTTCACTTTGTTCCGCTCCGTTACAGTAACTACAAAACGTAATTTTATTAGATGGCAAAACAAGTAACCTTAAAACAATTCACCCTTGCCTCGTCACTCAAACAAACTGATATAAAAGCTCACAGCTGTATTCTAATCTGAAGTTTGGAAGATGCTACTTAAAATGTTCTATACCAATATATTTCATTGTTTTCCGTAACCAGGATATCTTATAACTGCTTTGAAGAACAAAGAAACACAATTTGTTCACTTATTTCATTTGAAACTACAAACAGTACACTTCGAAGTTTTCATTTTTTTCTGGGTTTATAGTCACATCGATACCATTATGGTCATATGGTGACCTTTGCAGACTGTTGTGGTAGAAGAAAACCCAAAGGTGCTTCTCTGGGCATTATTTCAAACACGGGTGGCTATCTGGGTAGAGCCACCGACCGTACACAAGCTGGATAACTTGATCACACAGAAGAATTCTACACTACACTGTTTCGAAGCCACATCAGTTCGAATAAAGCGAACTTAACCACTTGGTAGTGGAGGTTCCTTCGAGTTTTCCAGCGAAATGAATGTGCATTCAGCTCGGATATTACAACATAGGTTACAGAGTTACTTGTGTTCTCGGCATACGTTGCTATTAACTCGAAATACATACCGACCACGTGTTCCTGCCTTTAGAGCGGTATTAGAAGTCAAGCTTTAGTTTAATTCGGCTTACCTGTGAGTGTAGTTTTTATATTTGATACGATTGATAGCCTAATTACTGTCTGATATGTTACATTATCCAGTTATTAATGTCTTATACGTAACTCTCCCGTGTTATTAAGCAGACGATTGCGCTTCTGATAAGTTCAAAATACACGGAGACGATCTGTTACGGTTTGAAGAATTTATGCCAAAAACTGTCAGACAATATTGCTGTTAAATTATCAGCAGGAATTTTGACGCCAAATTTAAGTTAATATATTAGAGGGATGTTAATTATTGACCGAGTTTTCATTTATCTCGCAGACTGAACGCCCTTTCCTCAATATCTATAATGGTGACTTAGCCGCTGTTCACAAGAGAAATGGTGGGTATACAAATGATAACTGTGCGAATATCAAAAAGAATGCATATAAATAGCCGGTCCACGGTGTGTGGTATATGACCGATCTAATTGAAACACGTGTTTACTGGGCTGATAAGTCAAAATTGTGAAAATCAGTTTCTGATACCGTGTTATAAAACAATTATTGAATGGCTTGCCGGCAAATAGTAAAAACAATATATAGTTTTGTCTATTGACCGGCATGCAATATAATGTAAACAAAAATGCAGTTTTCTCAAACCAGCCCATGATACATGTAATCCTTCTGTCGCACTATCAATTAGCAAACGATATTTAAATGAGGCCGAGTGTCTTCTCCTCTATTTTCTTGGACCTGAGAGTACGAAAACACGTTCAAAGATAGTAGACTATTTGAAGGTGGTCTCCAACTGAGCTATTTTAATTACCAAAAGCCCCTTTACTGTTGATATAATGAATATATTAAAAGAGAATTTACGAAATCACGCAATTAAAAATTACTTAGTATATAATACGTTTCGAGTTTGGAACTGATTTTGATACAACATTTTTTATTAAATATAAATCTTATCAACTTACAAATCAACAGGCGTAATACAAGTATCATAAATAAAATAATGACCATTTTTAAAAGAATGTCAAGCTACTAAAACTTATTATATTTTCCTTAAAGAAATAACCCTATCTATAGATCTTCGGAAAACGTTCCCATGCATAGTATCTGCATTTTGATATATGTTTAAAGCTGCAATTCAAATAATAAAACAATAATCATATACTGGTGACTAAAATATATACCATATCAACTTATTTATTAAACACTATGTTTAACCAAGTAAACACAAGAAAAAAGGTGAATGTGATGTCCGTTGTTCACGACTGACGGATATTTTGATGTTGCATTACACAAAATTTAATATTGTTTAACGCCTTTCAATGACTTTAACCGAATGTTTCGCACCAGATCAAAATAAATTTGATAGTTTTTACCATAACATTATCTGATACATCTGCCTGTTATATCTTACTAATTCGGCGAAAAGGTGTTATCTTCTATAAAATGAATCGGTGTATTTTATTGCGAGATTATATCAACATAAGAGTGCCTAGTTTTTATCCAGCTAAAAGTTCTGCCATTGGCTGTTCATTCAAGTGGGAAGCAATATTACATCTTGTCTTCACAACACTTGAAGACAAAAAGCGTAAGAACTGATATCGTGTATATGCGATAAGGTTTTACCAATTATTGTTTATTACCTCAAGTTTACTAGTTATTAACAGGGCTATATATTTGATTATATCGGTAACACCTCCATACAGCTTAGATCTTTGTTGCTACATATGTTAACATCATCATACGAGGGGCACAAACGTATTAGTTACTATTTGACGTTGCTTCCATACAGTTTCTAGCTGTCTAGTCCATTGGGTAATTGCATTAGATCTTAGATGTGTAGATCTGAATTACGGCCTTTCAGAACTCAGTCCTAGGTCCCCTTTGGTGCTGTATTCAGCGAGAATTCACATAGAGAAGGGTTAGGGCTATAGAGCGGTGTTGCTGCAAGGATTTAAGCCCGTGAGATGTCAGGTATTAGTGCAGGACTGTGGAAACATGAGCCGGGACATTGTCGTTCAGCAACAACCCGGTCTTTTGATGGGCCTCCGTGTAGGTCGCACCACTGCTGGAAGGACGGACAGTTTTGGCGTAAAATAAGGTTGTGATAGTGGTTTGCTCAAGGACATGACCTTGAGATATCATACTTCCCTCTTCAAAAATAAAGCGTATAAACGCGCGTTTCACAGACCTTGACTGCCGAGCAAATTGAGGTCCGTCTCCATTTTCACTTACGACGACTTAATTTCCTTTTTCTTTTCGTGAGGCTCGTTTTATAGAATCCATGCTTCATCAAAACGATTTCAAAAATCTCATATCACCATAATCGTATGTATGGACATTCTAAAGTGTTTATGTTTTTCACCCTGGCTTAACACATGGGGTACCCAACGCGCATATATCTTACAAAACCCAAGTCTATGCTTTAAAATATTTGAAACTGCCGCCAAACTGATGGCTCATCTATCTGAAATCTCCTGAACATCTTGGGTGGTACGCTGTTTGACTACTGTGACATATTTTTCGCTAAATGCCGACAGAGTGTTCCCTGATCTTGGGTCATCTTCAAGCGAAATACTGCCGTTTAAACCGCAACTAGCAACTATAGCATATGAAAGGGCTGTCTTGCCATCAACATCCAGACCATATCATGACATATCGTCGTATCACGATTTTCACGTGCATTTTGTTAACCAATCGACGCTGAGGGGATTACCCTATTCATACATGTACAGTGTGTAAAAATATTTTTACAAGGTGCACGACAAAAACATCGTGAAAGTTGTAAGACAATAAAAATTCTTCTAGTATTTAGTGTTGTTGAGATAAACAAATAATGGGAAGAATAAACTTTAAGTTTGATATCATTCTCTAATTTAATATACCAGGCAGTTCCATCATGACAATGCTGTATCCAGTTCTAGTTCCGGCGTAAATGCTAATAATTCAATCATTGTCTTAGTAAGGACGTGATTTGATATCGTGTCACTTGCATTCATACAAACATTCTAAGACAAACAGAACTTTTTCAGTGACACGAATTCGGACATTTTTTGCGTATGCCACGCAATGTTATAAAATGCTGAATGGAGTTGTATTGGCGCCAAGCAGCCAAAAATACTCTACAATAAAATTCTTAAATGCCATTGATCATTGAGATGTATGTAAATGCACTACGCATTTCAAGTTGTTGAGTGAATTACGCCGTTTCATTCGAATATCCATCAAAATGCAAAACGTATTATGGCGTATCTGTAGAGACTAACCTTCGCTGAGAGGCTAAGAGATAATATGCGGGTACTTGATGAAATTTACGGGGAAGAAGTTATTTATTGACCAGAAAAGTGCCTGCAGGAAAAACTCTCATAAAAAATATCTGGTCACCGCCTTGTACGATTTAATGTTGTCATAATGGCGAGAGATAAAATACCAAACATGTATAAATTCCACTTGAAACGTAAAAAAGTAATATAGTGATTCTCGACAAGGCACATCATGTTTTAGCACTTTTAAACCTTTCCAAAGTTGTGTAGATTACTTCTTTATAAAATATATATAAACAGCAAAAAATGTAGGGCAACACGATTATATATTTAAAATCATATAAATAAAATGATTTACTGTTTTCATACATGCTTTCCGATAAACAAAAAACACCGGTACAAACAAGAAGATAAGAGAAACTAAGTCTGTACTAGTTGAAAAAGTACCTTTCAGTCACTGGGTAGATAAAAAAAGCTAAACTTTTTTGAAAGCCTTAAAACAATAAACGGATAAAGTAAACAGTAAAGTTCTTTAATTCATCACATTATTTTATCAAGCACACGAATCACTTCTATCAGTTTAACAAATCGTTTTACCTCAATTCCTATCAGTTGTTTCAAATGTGAAAACTTTCAAAAATATCCCAAAAACCTTCTGATTATCTTCACTCACCGTGATAACTAAATTACTACTGACAGGTTATCATTAAAGTGTCCATTAATTTTCAAATCTATAGCTGTACTTCGACGGTATTTTTATTCTCTTGTCTTCTCCAGTTACCGTATCTTATTCAATAATCTTTGAAACATAATGTTTCTGTTATAATTAAACAAGATACAGTGCACAAAAACAATTATTGATTAAAATGGCACATGGTATTTGATAAACTGTAGATTATTATTTCACATGTCTCTATTTATAGTAACGATTGTGTTACAAAACGTAAAATAAACCGCGTTAAATTATTTTATTAGTCTGAATGTTAATCAGGCAAAATAAAAAAAAATATGGTTATTCAGTCCTATGGTGCGAAAAACATTATTTAAGTGTGACTGTCTTTAACCTTTACACTGCTATATTTCTGAAATGGACTGGTCTGTCTTTCAATTTTGGGCAGTACCATTTATTTTTGAAGGGGTATTCAATGAAAATTACTGACTGAATAGCGAACAGTGCAGGACATGATCAAACCGGTCAGATACTTTCTATTTAGTTTTATTGATATACCTTTTTTTAAAAAAAACATTTTAGCTAGTAAGCTTTCTTTTCTGTTTGCATTGATAAATATTGATATACGATATTTTATTCCCAGTTTGTCAGAGGTTTATATTGTAATAATAATATTAAAAAGCTATGTCGTGGAAGGATTTAAATGTTTGTGTTTAAAATATATTTGTAAATATGGACTGCTCGGACGCGGCTGTTTCAAGCAAGTTTCAAGCAAGTACTTTAAGTGACTTCCATTAATATTGCCCCAGTTTTACTTGCTAAGCAATGAATGAGTATTAGAATTGTTATTGACCTACTGAATTAAGCTATTGTTTTCGCTTTGCTATGCTCCATAACTGCAAAACCTAATTTCTTTAGAAGTATATGCATACATAACTGAAAATACGTATATGCGTGCACTTACATAATATTAATATATACACGTGCACATATGAAATGTATATATGCAAGCATAATTATTATGACCCGTGCATTTACAAAACACTCATATATTTAAATATTTAAAAGTGCACGCACAATTGTATGTGTTCATGTTAGCACTTGTAATTACATGTCCACGAAAGCATATACGTGCACGTTCTTATGCGTACATGCACATACAGTTTGAAATGTGCGTGCATGCAATGCTAGCTTTCGACCCAAACGGTACAACGTAAAGTGTGGCACTCTTTTTGTGGACCAGCAAATTTTATTTGAAAGGTGTAAAAGTTGCTTAATTCGTCATGCCACACTCGGTGTATCCAGGAAGCAGTTATCGAACTTAGTGAATATAAAATTTTAATATCCTATTTTACAACCGGTGTTAAAATAGCTTAAAAAACAATAAACCCAAATGACTGAATAGTTCTTTAAACCAGTTTTATTCCACATGCTTAAACTGAAATAAAATATTGTTTCTCAAAATCTAAAAATAGTAACAAAAAATGTTCTTTTTTGTCTCAGTCATCCAGACCCAGCGATTGACAATGCCTAAATCAAAATAAGATATCTTTCTAACTAAATGATTTGCAGACAAAACTGAATCATTGTTAAGAGAACAAAAACGTCTATTTTAGATTTAAAGATTGTGTAATCGTAATGTAAAGCTACATATTTTTATGTATATAACCTTACAAGATACATATCAATAAAATGTCTGATAAAATTTGTAAAACATATGTTTTGTGAATTTCAAGGCGATTCAAAATGCCCCCAAACGTGGCTATATAAATCCGCTCAAACATCTCTTTGTTCCGCGTTATTGGAACGTTTAAGTTTTATCGCTGATAAGATCACCGTATTTTACCATTAATATCTTATATATTCTATTTATAATTATACGAATTAAAAAAGCTTTAACGCGAATCAAGACATGAACAATTTACGTCTATTGTGCATTGATTATTATGCTTTTTACTTGTTTGATAGTCATAAGTTTATAATATGATGCAACGGGTCATCATAAATTTAATTTTTGATCGGCCACTCGACGATACGTATCATGTCTTAGTATTGTATCCAAATTTCATTCAACTTGTTTTATATCTTTACTACAACCTTACCTTCAAAGTTCAGTGAATTATCCATTTTTGATTCAAATTATTCCATATCTATATACCCACCTTTAATATGCACATAATACAAAAGTCACGTCAGCACTTAATTAGAATCTAGATACAATCTTTTATTAATAATTGCATGCTTTTACATTTATGAAGTATGTGTACAAGTCAAAAACAAAATCACATTCAAATAGCTTCTTCTTGAACGAAGCAAATCCATTGATAAAATGTCCATAATCAATGGCAGGTATTTAGGAAATTTGCCCCGAATGATGAATAAAATCTGATCTGAAACAACAGTTATTACACTTCACAAATAAACTATAGTCTATACTACGGCAATTGCATATTGACTGAAAATATAACTTATTAACAAAATATTTAATATAGGTGTGAGCCGATAATTCCGTATTTCCTTGTCTAAAACAAATTCATTCCGAATCAGACTAGAAAATAGTCTTTTTCTAATCTGAAAAATCTTTTGTATATTTCAATTTAAATAAAATATTTTTGGCAGCAGCTTTTCTAAAGATGCGTTCACTTGGTTCTAACTCATAGCTGAAAGCAATCTTCTTGGTGGCTTGTTACATAACGTGGCGTATGTACATAACCAGACAATTAGTGATATTAGCTATTATAATAGTGGCCTACAGATTTCAGTCGAAAATGTATACAATATCTCTCCTTTTCCAATGAATATTACGATAACTGCGAAATTACTATAAAAAAACGTATCAATAGAACAGGTGATACTTCCTGACATCAAATTTAACCACCAACATTTGCTTTATAAAACAAATTCATTTCGAATCAGACTTGTTCTAATCTGAAAAAATCTGTATTTCAATTTACTTAAAATTTATTTTTGGCAGAAGCTTTCCTAAAGCGGCATTCACTAGATCAAGTTTTACTACAAAAGCGATCCTGAAATCAATCTTCTTGGTGACAATGTTACATAACCTGGCATATCTATATTACCAGACAATTAATGATATTAGTAATTAGTGACCTATAGAATTCCGTCGGCTCATTTTCAAATGCATATTGCGACGGCGGCATAATTTCCATGAAAACCGTATCAACAGGAAATGCAGGTTATATTTCCTGCCATAATATTATACCATCTGCATATGCTTTATAAATTCAAAGGAGCGTTTAACTTCAGTTACCCAATTGTTTCATACTGATAAGTGATAACCTTCTCTTAATTTTTAATCCAAAACAATGACAAAGCTATCATAGGACCGGTCACGTTCTTAGAACGCTGTTCTCTGAAACCGACATCCCGTGTACGTGTACGTGTATGTGTAGACCAGTACAAAATATACTTTAAAAAATGCATGGAACACACAGGCAACGAGAACATGACTATTTATCAAAGTCCTGCTGAATTGCTCAATATGTATAACAAACTTAAAAAAAAATCAAGAGAGCGGGAGCCAGGCGATCATCGGCCATTTTTATGTCCCTGTCGATTCAACAAAAACCTGACCTATATGGAAATGTCAGTTATGTGCGCAGAACACGTACGTCTTTTCTGGGACGAAATGCAGAGACACTATTCAAATTGTATTAAACACTGACCACCATTACATAACGTTAAACTGATTAAACAAACTACCCAAACACAGAAACAATCATATGATTTATTACTACTAGTAAATCATCATCGTTTTGATGTTTCCTATCCGATTTAAAATAAAAATACTTTTTAGTTATTTAAACTAAGACAAACAACTAAAATAAAGAAATATACAAAAGTCGGTTATATCATAAGAAACTGCACATGCAATTAAATTTATAAATACACCCCTCCCCCACTCCAACTGAAATAAAATCAAATAATTCCAAGTAATAATAGGTCTTGTTTTACAATCATCAAAAGAATAACTGATTTTTTACCATAAGATATTGATATAAAACAGGAATGAAACTATTTCGCAATGTGGCATTTGAAGTGAATCAATTATTACGTAATTATACTGGTACCCAGCCATCAACTTAAAAAACTATAAAATAAAGTACTCAGAACTCATATAAATTCGCTGGATGAGTTTTATCACGTAACACTTGAGGTTCCTAGCGTCTGTCGGCGGAAACATAACTCAGAGAAAAAATCTTGGTGAAAGCCTTTCTAAACTAAGTTACTCTTTTTTTGACAAGATGAATTGCAGTAAAGCCGGTCTTTATAACAATTTTTTGCATATTTGTATATTATCCTCTCTAGTAATAGACTAACTAAACACATAACAAATATGTAATTAGTCGTGAGCGCCCTGGAAACAGATGAATAAAATATGCCTTGTCAAACTATAAAAATTCCCTGGAAACTTTCCAATTTTATTTTAACATTTTGCCGACTCTTTTGACCCTTGAAAATCATGAAAGATCTTGGAAGACTTTCTGTCAAGGGACACATGAAAAATATTATAAAAGTATGAGCCCTAAAATTGTAGGTTCCTGCAGCCTTACAAAGTTTGTTTTTTGATTTTTTTTTTCTTTTACAACGTTTACAATTAAATCCAGTGCTACAAAAATTAATGAATAAGTATTTTTTCTAATATTATTTGATAAAATATAGTGCGTTTTATTCGACCTGGCGGGGCGGAGTTAATCTCTGACTTATGCAAATAATAGTAATCTCAAAAAACGAGCAAAATATGTAGAGCAATATATTTGTTTAATTCCGTAATCTTCGGTAGCCAACGACTAAAATTCAACGCTACATTGGTTACATGTACTACATACCCTGCACAATAATGTAGTGGACCGTCGCGAAACCCCGCCACGTCAGGTAAAAAATACACTAAAACAGAGTAAAATTACGTAAGTTTGTTTATTTATTCGCAGAAATATTTCTGCTGTGACAAAAGTCCTCGTTTTTCATTGACCCGCTCTCGTATATTCTAAAATGTTTCCCAAATAAAATGGACTCTGAATTTACGTTATAAAACGCATTTCACACAAATTTTCTCCACATGTGATCGTAGTTTCTTTAAAAAAAAAAGCACTTGAAAGAAAGTACAACAAAAACAATTCCCGAAATAGCAAGAGACACACATTCCCATTACAAAATTAGCATTTCCTAATTGGAAGCATCTTGCTACAAAACCATCACTGAGCAATAGACTACAAGACACAATCTCAGGTTTTACCAGTGATGCATGTGCACATCTCTCAGACTGATCTTTATCAGACAAATTTCTGTTCAAACAAACATCGTATATTTTCCAGACTGTTTTTGTGATTTGTCAAGGATTTGATCTAGAACGACAGCAAATTCTGTTTTCTGTTAACTGATCAACATTCTCGCGCACCGCTTGTTTCATCTTTGATGACTTGCATGCCAAACTCAATTAGTATCTACACGTATTACGAAGCACGGTGTGTGTGTAAAATCTAATTTTCGAAATTCAAGCTATTTCAAAATGAAACAGGAAAAACTCCGCGCTCCCAGTACTTTACTATAATGATAATAATAATAAATAATTGTTGTAACGGTGTGTTCTTGCGCATTACAAAGTTCCATGCAGTCATATAAATACATAAATATATAATTGAGCCGCACCATGAGAAAACCAACATAGTGCATTTGCGACCAGCATGGATCCAAACCAGCCTGCGCATCCACACAGTCAGGATCCATACTGTTCGCAAACGGTTTCTCTAATTGCAATAGGATTTGAAAGCGAACAGTATGGATCCTGACCAGGCTGCGCGGATGCTCAGGCTGGTCTGGATCAATCCTGGTCGCAAATGCACTATGTTGGTTTTCTCATGGTGCGGCTCATATATATATATATATATTTGTTCATTCAATTATTTATCTAGAATACATTGAATAAAATAACTTGAAGCATCATTAATTGAAAATAATTCAATACACACATGCTGTTAATTAGTTCCCTATATTGATTTTAAAAGGATATTAATAGTATTTTATATGCTACAGAACGATTTGACAGGGTTCCATGTTCTAACATCGATAAAGTGCGATATTTTTTGTGTTATGACTGACGTGGACTTGGAGTGTTTATTTTATTTTGAGCATTTCAACATTAAACTTGAGGAAAATATGTACAATTATGACGATGGGATATCAGAAGACCTAGTATACTGATATCTTTTAAAAGAATTAAAATTAATTTCGATTTTTTTTGTGTCTTATTTTCTAGGGTTTTCTCTTTAAATTTATATATTTTGGAAAATGAAATTACGTTATATAAAGAAATTACGTCAATAGTGACCATTCATTATTAAGTGAATTACGTCACACTGTATGAAATGTTATTTACTTTTCCCACTTTGTCTGCAACTTTCACACTCAGGCTTTGTAACTACTTTTATGGAAAATCTTTCATATGAACAGGCATTTATCTTAATATTATTGTCAAAAGATCAAATGTATGTAGGTAGTGACTACAGTGTTTCTGTTTCATGACCATTTATCCCTGTCTGTAAAATTATTTTAACCGTTAGCCTGTTGGCGGCAAGTGATTCTGTCTTTGCGACCAGTGCAGACCAAGATCAGCCTGCAAAAATCCGTTTGGGCTGATCATGGTCTGCACTTTTCGCCATTCAGTCAGTTCTTTTTTGTTGAGCACCCCTTTTAACAGTTAATGGTACTGTCCAAATTGGAAGATGGACAAGTTCATTATAAAAATTTAGCAGGGTAAGGGTTAATATACACAGCAAAACGGAAACATTAATTTGGAATTACCTCACACAACGATGACACCATTGCGTAAAGTATTAAGCAACACAGCAATATTCACTAGAAAAGTGCTCGACTATGTGTGAAGGACAATGCAACAAGAACCTATTTAACAAAGTAATACAAATGTATACTGAAATAGAATAAATAAAGGGGGAAATATACATTATTATGTATCAAACGGTTTTTCCGCTTTTGTATGTAACACAGACTCGTGTTTATATAATGCCTGTAAACTCTCACAGATTCTTATTCGTTTAAAATAAACATTTTTTTCTTGCAACATCTGTAGCCAAGAGATGTCTAGCATCTCGGTCATGCTATGTTTTTGGTGTTGAACAATTCTTGATAATATCTTAGGCATGAAACCACAATTAACCATACTTTTTTCTGAAATATTTATAAATAGAATGCCAAATACCAGCGTTGTAGAACTTGTCAATTACGTATGTAGCTGTAAATTCCAATTAAGATACGGCGGTGTAAACATCAAAAAGATGAAAGAGGAAAAGCCACATTTTGATCAAAACGACCAGAGATAAGTAACTTTATATACTGCAGCACATTTTATGTCCTGGCTTCTTTGCGCTAACTGATCATCATTAAATTCGGTATGAAATCAGACAACAAACAAAGAGCATACAGCATATACCTGGCAAACCTACGATACAAAAACTTAGACATACAAATGTAACAAAGGGGTGTGTTTGAATAAAAACAACCGCTGAATCTGGTCTCACATATCCTCCGAGACAGTTACATAGATCCGAAGCCAAAGTACAGCAATGCTTGGCATATCTTTAAACATTCTCAACGGACCAGACAAGTAAAGCCGGAAAACTAAAATGAATGTTTCCTGTCGCCATTTTTCTTTTTTTCCAGATCTGCAGAAGAGCTCTTATTCAAAAGACTCCTAACAGAAGTTTTACTGTAAGTGCATATTATAAAGCTGAAGGGCACATGTGAAAGAATTGCTGCAGATACGTTAATAAATATAACAGATAACGGAGTTTAAATTTTGATTTTTACATATGTTCGTACTCGAACCCACCTAAATGTTTTGCACACACATGGTGTAATATGATCGTAAAACAGAAAGCAAGCAGCTGTCAGGCTATGGTTCAAAGTGAAGGAAATATTTATCCACATTGATCATAAACACCAGCATCGCCGACAAACGAACAATCTACAATGCTCAATATTTAACGGTTTGTTGTTTGGCTAAAAGCTTTATTTCATTTGTAATAATCGTTACAGTAATAGTTATGAGAATTATGTTCTTGTTTTTAAACGTCAGAAGATAAAATATGCTAAAATAAGCATTCTTAAATATGTAGATGGCGATAAGTATTCAATTTACATGTAGTTTGTAATTATTCATGATATTCTACTGTAGATAAAAAGCAGGAATTACCAGAAGAGAAAATTATTAAGCTGACACATACAACTACGCCATTGTTTCTAAATATCTGACCTTAAACACTATAACCCATTGTTACAGTCTGGGGGGAAAACAATGATTTAATCTAGCAAGACAGCATAACACAACGGCACCTTCTTTACATTCTGTGAAAAGATTACTGCACCAATGCATATAAAAATAGTAACAATATTGGCAAAACGAAATAGTGACATAATGTCTTTGGATTGAAATGATTTTCTTGGTATGTCTCAAAGACACACCGAAATTCATCATTAAGCAGAGCTGCCAGCAATCCCATGTTCTAGATCATTAACTACATAACGTAGCTAATCAGCCTTGCATCTCTCGATTTCCTAGAACATCTCAGATACCGAATATTCCCGTCAATTACAAATAATTTAATTTGTAAGATAAGAACAACTATCTGACAAATATCGTAATTAAGTAGTATAAATAAACCATTAATAGAGGCAATCTTTAGTAAATGGTTTCAAAATGGATTAAACTGACTTATTTTTATGATAAAGGATCTTCTTTTTCGTCAAGCAGAAAATACGATGTTTTTTTTTATTTACTCGTCATTAACCGAATAAAATAAATGTACCGAATAACTTTTTAGGCTAGAATAAAATATCTATAGTTGTTAGTCAAGGTCTTTCTGTTAAAAGATATATTTTATCCGTGAGAACCAGATTTTTAATTTGTCACCACTCGTGAAAATATTGAATCTATAATAATCAGGAAATATATATCTTCTACACTAATTATCTTTTACCGTTTATTGTCATGTTTGTGTAAATATATCAATATTGGCTGAAATAAAAGTATTGTAAACTTAAAATAAAATAGGCAATAAATTTGTGAGGAGACATTTGTTTCGTCACGGTATAGAATAGGGTCTTGGTACCGAATTAATAAATAACAAATAAAACTACGGAACATTTTTAGATACATCCCGTTGACAGGCGAGCAAAGTATTATATTACCTCAAAAAGCGGCAGCGTAAAAAAGGAAGCACTTAAATGAAGTGTTGCGCAAAACGAAACGTGCACATTTTCACTGGTAAATTATTCTCCTGTCATAATATAGTTAAGCCAAATGTCCCTAATGTAGAACAAAATATACACCCCTGCATAAACAAGTCTGATGCAGATTAATAAATATAATATGATATCTGTTGATAGTAATATATTATATCAACAGACACAATTCAGAAAATACATGAAACACGATATTGCACAAGTTTAACATTTTACATGGTCTGGCCTTATGCATTTAATCGGACTAGTGGTCTCCAGCTGGGCTTTGCCCACTTGGTCACAGCTAAACCTAAACAATATAATACAAAAATAACAACTGGGACTTAAAATAGATTTTAAGGTGTATCATTTCACAGTTTATAAATATGGATAAAGGCTGGTAGCCGCAAGGTATCAGTTTGTGATGTCGCAAATAGTTTTAAATTAATGACGAACACACAGCATTGATGTGAAAATACTTCAATAGAATTTGAACAGAGACAACTTATGACGAAAAGATAAAAATGTCATACACTAATACGGGTATATATGTATAGCTTAGATACCGAATTCGAACTTGATCCATAGGCAAATTCAGATTTTCCATTATATTAACGTTTTGTCTTCGTTTTGTTGTGTTTCAACATTATGATAATAAAAAAACAACAACACAAGGAACCGTATGTTAAATAGAACATACTCTGTCCAGTTCCTTTGTGTTTGATTCCTATAAATGCATCTGCACTTTCATATTTTATTTTGCATTTAATTTACACTTCTCAAAACTTCCACATTGTTATTAACTGCATTGTATGTTTGACCAAATGAGTACATCTCCGTTGTAGATTTTATAGTGACCTTTTAAAACAGTACATGATATATTGCAAACAGTAGTGTTACATGTTTCAGATCTCGTTTTAAAAGCCCGTCACATTATTCATTTGATCACGTAATGAAAAGGAAAGCATACTAAGGCTGAAACTCAATACCTCGAACTCGATATCTCTCAAAATTCCGGCTATCTCGGAGATATTTTCAGGTGCTGTCCCAAAAACACGTGTACAAAATATGAGCCGTGCCATGAGAAAACCAACATGGTGGCTTTGCGACCAACATGGATCCAGACCAGCCTGCGCATCCGCGCAGTCTGGTCAGGATCCATGCTGTTCGCTAACGGTTTCTCTAATTGCAATAGACTATGAAAACGCGAACAGCATGGATCCTGACCAGACTGCGCTGATGCGCAGGCTGGTCTGGATTCATGCTGGTCGCAAAGCCACTATATTGGTTTTCTCATGGCACGGCTCATATCATTTTAAGTCGAACTTCCATTATCTCGAAGTAAAATGCTCGATCCCTTGTAGTTCGAGATACAGAGTTCCAATTGTATTTTACAAATTCTAATTAGCATTAATGATGCTTCTGAACAGCCTTCAGTTGTCTGCATGTGTTGTGTGTTCCGCTGACAATTCATTATTGAAGTAAAAATGAGACATAATTACTTCTAAGTCTTTTGAAACTGCTTGCATCACTTAAAACAGCTGTCTAAGTCATTTTAATTACTCCTTAAATAAACTGTTGATCCATAGTTTGTGGTATACATGTGTATGACCGTTCTCTATTCAACACATGCATATACTGTGCCTGTAAGTCAATCATTTGAAAATAGAACTTTGAAAACTAATTTCTGAATTCATGTAAAAACACTTATTAAATGCATTACCCTCGAACCTCGGGTAATAGTTCTGACTATTGACCAGCGACACATTGCGTACTAAAACATATGCATTGATAATGTTTGACAGCTCAAGATAAATTTTACCTCTATCACCATCTGTTAAAAAACAAATGAGCTGCGATATGAGAAAACCAACATAGTCCATTTGCGACCAGCACGGATCCAGACCAGCCGTCTGGTCAGGATCCATGCTGTTCGCTTTCAAAGCCTATTGCAATTTGAGAAACTGTTAGCGAACAGGATGGATCCTGACCAGACTGCGCGGATGCGCAGGCTGGTATAGATCCACGCTGGTCGCAAACGCACTATGTTGGTTTTCTCATTGCGCGGCTCAAATATTGTATCATTTACCTCATTATTTACACAGCGATAAAACATGTCTAAATATTTATTACATTGCTGTAACCGTAATAATATCTACTAATTTCAGTGAATTGTTTCGCACCTTTCTTTCCTTACACTACCCCGATTACATAATTCCAGACATCAAGATAAATTCAGATGAACCGAAAAGCATTATTTTGCAAGTCAAAACATTATCAGGTTAACCTTAAGAGATATTATGTCAATCCAACCTTATAGTACCATCATATTTTAAGTTACGTGGATGGACTATTATTTGGAGGCCGTCAAATTAACAAGAAAAAGCTATAATTAGGGAGTTTTATGTCACATTTTGTTTGTTTCCCTGTGTCAAAATTCTTAGGTGTCTTACAACATGCATATGTTTGCGGAAACACTGCGAATTCATATTAATTAAAGTACACATATCCCTTGCCGTAACCTAGAATTATGCAGCCAGCTGAATTACTCAATTTAAGTTTGAACAAAACTGTTCGGGGAACTATATAATTATGTTGTTCTATTAAAACATTTAATTTGGAATTATTAATCTATGTTGGGCACTAATCATTGCGCATTTCACGGTTGCGCCAATGCACGAAATTTAATTCTAGCGAACAAACAAATATGTTAATTTCGTTTTCAGAAGATGAAATACACGAATTTCTATACACACAAAATTACGTTTTGAGCAAAAACCATGAAATTGCTTGTCCACGAAAATAAATAATTCACAGTACAATGTTTTGTAAAATAATATGTGTACTCACCAGAGTTATTCCATCATCACTTCACTTACGCAACCACACACAACAGTAATTCCTTGCCTAGAAAAAAGCACTATATCTGTCAAAGAAAAACAAGGTCAGCTAATTAATTTATGTCCTTTCTGATGCCAGAACTTTTCAAAAAAAGTTTCTGTTTTATCCTTCCATCACAGGTATGTTCTTTTGAAGTACTTCCAAGCATTTGTTCTACCACAGGTGGGCCCTTGAAAAATTGGTCGTTCACTCACAGAAAATAAATCCCTAAATAATTGCATAAAGTTATATATCAACTGAAGCTTTCGAACATATCTTATAAATCAAGAGAACGTCTATATATTCCCAAACTGCGCTTACCAATAATAAGGATGTGTGAATTGTTTAGAGTCAAACTAACCTTAAAACAAAAAGCGTGATATAAATAAATCAAGACACTATTATAATGCAGCGGAGGGTGTCTGTTTTAGAGACGATATTTTTAGTGTGTACGCATTCTGGTATTAATGATCTGGTCCTCTTAAACTTAAAGGTAAAGTGTACCCAGTTTTTAACAATGTTAAATTAGGCACTGCATGGATTGATACGAAATTAAAGAAAATACTGCATGTATATGGTGTATGTGTTCTGTTAGGCGAAGGATGAAGTATGTAAGACTGACTTTTCATATTTATTTAACGATTGCGGCGGGAGGTGTTTTGTGTATGTACATGTATATTGTGGGTGCGATATAAACATAATATGAGCCGTGCCATGAGAAAACCAACATAGTGGGTTTGCGACCAGCATGGATCCAGACCAGCCTGCGCATCCGCGCAGTCTGGTCAGGCTCCATGCTGTTCGCTTTTAAAGCCTGTTGGAATTGGAGAAACTGTTAGCGAACAGCATGGATCCTGACCAGACTGCGCGGATGCGCAGGCTGGTCTGGATCCATGCTGGTCGCAAACCCACTATGTTGGTTTTCTCATGGCACGGCTCAATTATAATGTTAATATTAACATTTCTAATTTTGTTAATGAATATACTTGATTATTTTTCGACTTGGAGGAATGTTGTATGAAAGGAATGTATGAAATGAATGAATTAAATGAGTAGATGGATATTCTAGGTATTATATCCCCCCTACGTATGATTTTATTCGTATTGATTCCCGTAAGCGAGCATATTTGATTGCATGATTCGGTAGAGACGGTCGGGGCTAAATACTGACCTAAAGTACGGAAACGGTCAAATTCAGCCAAAATTATGAATAAAGAAAACGGTTATTAGATTCTTTTCTTACCACCATTATTTACTTCTGGTATCATCCTATAAAAAGATACGTACTCTTTATGCTATTAAGAAACAGGTTTCACTAAGTTTGCACTCTGAGCCTTTTTTTTTGTCTCAAAATTGAGTGTCCTGAAACCGATATTTTTGTCTTTTTATCACTAAAACACAGGCTGTAAATGCCATTTTTTTTCTTTGTTATTTTTCGCACTGGTATCATAGCATTTTTTAAAGAATTTTAAAGCTACTATTCCCTGCCTCCATTTCTCCGTAGTGCTCTAGGGCGCCACCTCACCATACTAGAATGATCTGTACATATTCTGTAGTACCAATATGGATTTGAAAGTATACGAGTTAATCTGTCATTCACTGGAACTATATGTACATGCAATCGTTTTGCTCGTCGCTATATGCCTTTATTGCGATGAAGATGAAAAGTTCCACCCTTGAAAAGTAAAACATTTTTTATTGTTGGTTTTTCCTTTAAGATTTTAAAATTCAAGTGTAAAATAACAAAACAGTAATAAATCATACAATTTATTCTTATAATGAATTGTTGAAAACTATGATCGTAAATTATTCAAAGCACATTGTCTTATTTTTTGGCATGCTTGAGGGTTATCACCTGGCATCCAGAACCAGTTTTTAAAAAAAGCATGTTAATGTTTTACTTTAAATGAGGTGTGGCGGACGCATACATCAAAGTAACAGAACAATGATTAATTTGAAATTTGGAAACAATCTGCTTAATTTTAGCGCAGAACGGAAACATAAAAATAGAAGTGCATTTCCACTTAGAGAATGAATTCTAAATGAAACAGATATCGGCCAATTTATTCAATCTGTTGTTTTTATTTCTATGTCTGTGGGATCACGGAGTCTATTCAAAAAGTTCCGCTTAAGCCATCGCATGTGGGTGGGAGGGGTATGGCACATTTCTATTCCATTTATAAGCGCACTCAATCGAACCGATTCTATGCTTCAAAAAGACAATGTATATGATAATTGAGTTGATTAAAATACATGACTGTAGTCCATTTTACAGGAATTACTGTTGTCATGTACATTTCACTCTGTTTATAGTCTTTCTTATTTAATCATTCTCAATATGTTTGCTCACAGATCCATTTTACTTTAAGACTGGAACAACTGTTACAGTATGTTATGACAATTTAAAATAACGAATCTTTTGATTTTACATTGTGAATTATCCATATATTATTCTACTCGGAAAGCTGTATTTAATAATTCCACAAAAAATTCGAGCATAGACGGATAAAATGCGTTAAATTGAAACGTGTTTAGAAACAAATCAAGTATATTTAACTATACAGTAGCCTGTTCATTACATGCTTTTAAAACATTTTAGCGTTCCGAAAGAAAGGTCGTCTGATTGGTTAGAATTGACTAACGACACTAGATCGGGGGTCAGTAAAGCCTAAACTGTACCCGTTTTCCCAAACCCGACCCTCTTACAACGTCAAATTCTCTTAGCTACAAAATTATTTCGTAGGACCAATAATGTGAAAATTAAAAATCCGACAAATAAAAATTTCTTTTGAACTACATTTTTGTATATGATTTCACTGTTTCCATGGCAACCGTTCGTTTTTGTTTTTGTTTTGTTTTTGTTTTTTGTTTGGAAATGACAACATTATAGACAATAAGTCCATCATTTCTTAGTCAGTTTCGGTGATGGAACAATAAAAATGGTACTAAAATGGAGCTTAGACACAAGCCTTTTATTAGTGGTATTTTTATGTTAATAAACTCTTTTTGCATACTTATGATAAGTTTTTACCGGATTTAGGTTATACTAATTTGTTTTGGCTCAATTGTGATGAAAGCTTGAAGCTTATTGTAGCTATTCTCGAGTCCGCTCCCTGGAAAAACCCGTACTGGTGTCATGTGAGAAGTCATGGTCGTGACCCCAGTGAGGCTCGAACCCACGACCTCTGGATTGAACGGTCGACACCTTATCCACTAGTCCACCGCTCTATTAACTGGTCTAGATGTGACCAAACAATGAAACACTCGCTATGTTACTTAAATCAGTCAAGAAAAAAAAAAACAACAAAAAAAAAAAAACAACAATACTTAAAGATGAACATATTAAATGCGCTTACCTATTTTCGCATATAAATACAGAGGTAAGGATTGTAACTGTCTACCAGATATCATTTTTGACATATAACGGTTGAAAGCGACCGCGCTATCCCTTTAATTTTTAGCAGCCTAATTAAGAGATATCCAATGTTCAATAATGTATATTTTAAACAGTATCGATTTTTATAGCTTTTAAAGTATCAACCGTTTAAGTCAGGGCATTCCGCTCTTTATAAGCATTAAGCTATTGATACGATCAGTTAAGACAATTGTTTTATCAATACGCCGGTTGTCATAATGTCTCGGATGAATTCAATGGAGATAACTATATTGATAACATTATATTTTGCAGCACACACAAGTTACATGCATTTAGCACGAAATTAATCGAGGACAAACACGCGCCTTCTAATACCCGTAAGTATATATAAACAAGAAATATCTTTAAAAATGATGGTCGGCGAATTGTAATAAGGAAAGAAGTTTATGAATTTTTCATCTAACATTCATTTTTCATCTAACATTTTTCAAATTGCAAAACTAAACACCGCACTTTAAAAATTTAAATGGTTCTCTTTTAATTTTTCGCAAATGTTTCGTAGGGTTGCAATTTTGTTTCGTTTATCCTTAGACGAATAATTAAAGCAGTAGTTTGATGAAGATTCATGAAGCGGTTCATGAGAAGAGGTCATTAAACGTGTTTATATGTTTAGCTAAATTGGTCCCTATCCCCATTGGTAACAAAATAGCAGGAGACCTTACGATATTGTTACACATCGAGTTTGATAAAAATCCATTACATTTTAGTGGTTAATGCGAAGAAAGGCATATCTACTTTTAGCTATAGTGGTCCCTAATAGGGCCCAAGTTCCTATATAAATAAATTTGGAAGAGGACCTTATAATGATGCTTCAGACCAAGTATGACAAAGATCCATCAAGCTGTTCATGACACGCTGTATAAAGGCATTTCTAGTTTTAGCTCTAGCAGCCCCTAAAAGGGGTCAAATGTCCCAGCTGAACAAAGTTGGCTGCGGGCCTAATAAAGATGCTACAAATCAAGTTTGATTAGAATACATGAGAAAAAATCAATTAAAGGATTTATTTATTTATTATTTTTATCTATTTCTAAAATAGGCCAACTGATCCCACTTTAACAAATGCATATTCGCTATTCATGAATCTTTGGACAATGACGTCACACCTATAAAAAAGTGAAGGTCAAGCAAAACATACAATTGTAATTATTTCAATATTTCTGTTTCATAGGCAAAGTTTGACCGTAGTCATATCACATAGATAAACTGTATGCTGCGTACCTTCATTTCCGTGTAATAGATTCAGTCATTATATAGCATATATATATTGAAACAGATTTCAACTGAGTTCAATATTTGCATACCATACTAAAGAAAAATATTCATATATAATAAATCAGTTAAAAAATTTATAACAAATATATCAAAACAAACAAGTACTTATTTTAATATGCAATCTGAATAAGTCACAAAAGCAAGAAACCTTTTCATATACAGACGACAATTGTAACAAGGAAAATCTTTTAAAAAACACTTCTCTACATAAAAGACTCTTATCATACCCTTATTCATGTGATACGCAGACCGTATTCAGCTCTTTCATTAATTTGATATATGTTGGTATTTGAACAGGTTTTTATCATATTTATTAAACTTACTTATCATTTTGAGATATATCAATATTCTTGCTAAATATACTGAGCCAAAGTTAGCTTTAAAACTGTGAACAGCGTCGTTTAGGATAAACGCTTTGTCTACATTTCACTCAGCGTAGCACAACCAACAGAGTGAAAGAAAATGACACTCTCGTCCAATCAGGCAGAGGGCTGCATAAATTTTCCATTTTGATAAATTATCTATAATGCGTTATCAAGTAGTTTGATTTGCAAACTGAAGTCACGTGGCATAGGTAACGAAAACGAATTTAGACGGCGTCGCCGAAAAAAATAAAACTACAAATATACATTGTAGTATATTCAAAGCGCTTCGAATAAATTTATATTATGTATTAAATATTGAAAGCTTACCAATTTTTCGGCTGCTATTACTCGCGGGGAAATAATTACATCTGTGTTTTTGCTAATGTACGTACTATTGTACGAGGGAAGGTTATGTTAACCTTTAGCCTACTGGCGGCAAGTGATTTTGCCTTTGCGATCAGTGCAAGCAATTCAGTCGAATACCCCTTCAAATAACAAATGGTATTGCCCAAAATGAATGATGGATCAGTCCATTGTAGAAATTTAGCAGGCTAAAGGTTAAAGTCATTAAGGCGGAACAATAAGGACCAAAATACTCACAATAATGACATCACCATTCATTAAACGGCTTCTTATAATTTATCAGTCACCGGTTCATAGTCTTACTTCTTGACCAGTCTGTATTTGTCAAGTAAGTAAAAGAATTAATAATAAAAAAAAATATATAAATGATTTTCTGATATCATGCAATGAAACACCTATTGAATGGCTACCGGTCAATGCTCAAAGCCATTAACCGTCTGTCCTTCGGACATCGGGCAATAGTCTTGCCTATTGACTAGAATCCATTTAGTAAGTTATTAACAACTACATTTTGGATCATCATGTCTACAGCCTTTCCGGAAATTGATATTTGATTAACATTTCATCTGAAAACAACAACAAAAAATAGGGGCCATCGTAGCCGAGTGGTGGTATTACGGGCCATCGTAGCCGAGTGGTTATATCACTTGACCCACATCAATGTGGGTTCCAACCTCGCTTAGGGCGAAGAATTTTTATGTGAGAAAGTCATTCAGCTTGCTTACGGAAAATTGGTGGTTCTACCCAGATGCCCTCGGTGATGTAATGATGTAACTTGACAACGGTGCGAGATTTTGTTTTTGTGCATGTCATCGCATAAAATATCACTGTTACACTCTTTTTACAAGATGGTGACTCGTAAGGTAGTAAATTTCGGTTACTTTGAAAGTTAACGCACACTTACCCTGCTAAATGTCTACAATGAACTTGTCAATCTTTCATTCTGGACGGTACCATTATTTGTTAAAAGGGGTGCATACCAAAAAAGATACTGACTGAATGGCGAACAGTGTAGGTCATGATCAGAATTCATGGATGAGCAGGCTGATCATGATCTGCACTGGTCGCAAAGGCAGAGTCAATTGTGTCCGGCATGAAAAGGGTTAAAGTAACAAAAATATTTCCGAAGTCAAAGTAACAAATCTTTTATCATGAAATGCTTGCACTTTAGCTTTATGAATACTTTCTTATATCCTTTCCGCAGCCTTAACGTACTAAAACGTATTAGCGCCTGATGGCCCTTTCACGCTTCCGTAGAAACAACATTTATTACACGAAACTTATTTTGAAAATATTTCTGAAATGTCTAGGTCTGCAGCTCTCAAATACGGTTATATCTTACATCTGAGGCATATACTGACACTCTCAGACAACATCAAAAATGACATTTTGAGCGATTTGATGAAGTTCCAAAATTATCAATGTACCCTTGGTCCATTACGGACCTCTGTGGGATTTCTGTTTATCCAGAGCTCAAATATTTTTTCATAGATTAAAAGCTGACATGGTGTACTAAAGCCCAGATAATTTCAATTCGTAATAAAGTGCTGAAAATTGGCTCCCGAATAGCAAAAAAAAAAAAAAAAAAAAAAAAAAAAAGAAGAAGTCCACGCGCATACATTTAGACAGGGTGACCCCTACGCGTGACCCCTGACTATCTACGAATCAAAATGCGGCTTTCGTTTTCAAGTTTAGCATTTCTACTTTCATTTTATTTACTTCCGGGAATAGCTGAAGGACATGTGACGTCATTTTCTGTGTTGTCAAAAACATATATATGCCTTGCGAGATTGCACAAATATGTGCTGGCCGTCCTAAGGTTATCCTGTTGCAAAAACACACTTGTTTTATTTGGAAACTTCATTCTCTGATTTAACGGCAGTAACTTTTTTTTGACGTTTTGATGAGCCTGCACTTAATACCAATTAAAAATCTATCTCCTCTTGTGTCATGTATCATAACATCTTAGATAAGAATTCTTCTTTTGGAGAAATAAACCACAATATCTTGTCTGTAATTGATATTCTATACTATTTTAGAGGTGTCTTACAAGCCAAAATTTAGCCCCCATTAATATCAAATGCGTTTCACAAGAAAAGGGTCCAATGTGTTCTTAGGACTTGTGTATGAAAAGAAATGGAACTACTGCCTTACATCTGCATATTTGTAAGAGCGACTGAATACTTGGCTTTGCTCTATCTCCGTGATTCCAACAGGTATTAAAGTTTTGATTCCACACTTCGTACTCTTAAAGATGCGAGATATAATCGAAATCAAATCAAAGTTGGAAAACTTTCATGGCTGAGTGCATTATCACAAAGTTTTACATTATGAGATGATCAGTCATTTTAGCGGCATGAGTAACCATATACCGACAGTCTCTGAGAGACAGGTTCATTAATTTCATACTAAATTTGCCTCACGTAGCCAGTAGAAGGATTTCCAACCCCAGCCATTTTAAAGTTGAGGACATCGCAATATGTGGAGTAATGCGTAACGAACAAAATCTACACTGATTCGAACATATGCAACACAGTGACTACAGTTTCAACTAAAGTCGTGAAATTGGTGGACTGTGAAATGTACGCTTCTCATTTGATATTTAGCAACACAATAAAAACACCGTTTGTGTTCCAACAGCTTAGACATTACAGAAGATAGGCATGCATCTTTTGCTATATATTTACAACTTGGCTAGTTAAATATTCGTTTCTTTAAGGTAATCGAAACCATACATTTCTGCCTGGCCTCAAAGTCACGTAATAATTCCTTATATTATTGTAAAAATAAAATGAATATCTTATGTTATATCCCTTTTGTAGAAATTATGAATTTGTAGCAGTTAGTGTTTTTCGCTGTGAAATAATTCTAACTAGAGATTGACTAGTTTCAAGTAAACTAATACTAATATTTATTATCCCCCGACGAAAGTCGGAGGGATATAGTTTTGGCGTTGTCCGTCCGTCCGTTCGTCCGTCCGTCCTTCCATCCGTCTTTCCGTCCGTCCTTCTGTCTTTCCGTCCGTCCGGAGCCATATCTAGGAAATGGTTGGGAATATTCATATAAAACTTCATATACATATTCACCACTTTGAGTTCTTGCGGCCCGTCAAGTTTCAGTCAGATTGCCCAAGTAACACCAGAGTTATGGCCCTTAGAAGTTTCTAGTGTTGACTATATAGGGTACTATAAATATGGCAATTTCTGCATCATAACTTTTGATATATTTGACCTAGAACTATGAAACTTAAACAGAATTTAGATCACCAAAATGTGGTTGTGTACACACAATTTCATTCAGATTAAGAGTTATTGCACTTTAATTGTATAAAAATCCACACATTTGTACATAACAAACTTACCATTTGGTAGAATTTCATTAAATTTCTTTATTTCTTTTCCATGAACATTTACTGTAAACATGTGAAGTTGTGTACCCACACCTGGTCACCCCCTTACCTTGATCACACCCCCTCCCCCTCCCCCACGCCCCCACCCCCCAAAAAGATCATTCCTTATTTTAGATTTTTTTCAAACAATTTTATATACATGTTCACCACTATGAGGTTATGGGGCCCATCAAGTTTCAGACAGATTGCCCAAGTAACACCACAGTTATGGCCCTTAGAAGTTTCTAGTGTTAACTATATAGGGTGCTATAGATCTATAGATATGGCAATTTCTACATCGTAACTTTTTATATATTTGAAGTTGAACTATAAAACTGTAACATAATTTAGAGTACTATAATGTGGTTGTGCACAGACAATTTTGTACGGATTTCTTTTGTAACTTCAGAGTTATTGCCACATCCAAAAAAAAAATCCACATATTTGTACATAACAAACTTACCATTTGGCAGAATTTCATTAAATTGCTTTCATTCTTTTCTGTGAACATTTATTATAAACATGTGAAGTTGCACACCCACACCTGGTCACCCACTTGCCTTGGTCACACCCCCCCCCCCCCCCCCACCCCCCCCCCCCCCCCCCCCCCCCCCCCAAAGAAAAAAAAAATAATAATTTTTTTTCATTTCTTATTTTAGATTTTTTTCAAACCTTCCAAGTTGTACCATTCCCCCACCTCACTTCTCCACCCAGTCATGCCCACCACTGATCATGCATCCTCTGCCCCCCTCCAACGTCACCCTTTTACCCTTTTTTTTCATTTTAAATTTTCAATCAATATTTATAATCAGCATTTGTTTCCTCTCCCGTTCCCCTGCACCCCCTAAAAATAAATATATACATATATGTATGTATATATATTTCCATCCTTTTTTTTTTAAATGTTCAAACCTTCAACATGTTAAGTTGTGACTGCACAAACCTTGCCCTCAGACATGTTCAAGATATCTTACCTGTGTTCTCTTAAGGACATCTGTTCTTTTAAGTACATGTTAAACAGTAACACCTAGTGCCAAACCACTCAAAGACAATATTTCGTACCAGTTAAACTTCAAGCTCACATTTCAATTAACTGCATTTAATTTTAAAAGCTAAGCTTATTACAGTAAACATATCCCATTCAAAATAAATTCTTTAGTCAGGATCAAAGTATCATACATTTATTATGTACTCTTTAATTAAACATTAGTTTTCTGTTAAATTGATTTTGACTAATGAAAGTATTTGCTTCTTATTAACATCCTTAACTTATTTCCGGATATATTTTTTTGCCATTCCTCACCACAAACCCTTTCGGCGGTGGACACCAATTCATCGAATTTGCTTGTTTAATATTGTTTGGGTCCATTATGGTCTGCACTGATTTGAGTGCATGTGTTATCTTGCAGTAGAGATATCAGAGAAGGGGACATGCTACAATTGTCATTAAATAGTGTTATAACTCAGGGTAATTAACATTATACTATAATATTAAAACACATAAACTGTGTAAAACATACAGACAACAGGGAACTCACGAGCACAGTGGGACATATTTTTGGGAAAGGAAACTGACATAACGTACGGAGGAGTCTTAAACGATTTACTGTGCACAACCCAAGTGATATAGGACAGTTTAAATTGAAAGTATTGCCGACATCTGAATCCTTCACAAACGTTATGGAAGCAAGAGGCACGGTAGGCTTATGTTACTATATGTAGTAAGGGAAAGCAGAGCAACAAAAGAAACGCCATTAAGATATTAGAAGCGTAAGTTTTCAATTCCTACCATAAACCTATGGGGGTGGGGGGGGGGGCGGGGGGGTTGGGCGGGGTAGTTCAAGCCCTACTGGGACCAATTTTTTCCCCTATTTTCCTTTTTTTCTAGTACGCTTTTACTTCTTTCAAGACTTATAATTGATTTATTGTACAAAAATGGAAAAGAAATAATTTGATAAGCGATTTCTTGCTGTTCAAAGTGAATTTACTGCTTAAACAGAAGGGGTAGGGTTAAACATCTTTAAAAATATTGAGTTACATGCGGTAAGACTTCTCTATTTTGCTTTCGCTCTTTAGATTATATATCGTTGAAGAAATTCAGGTAGGTTTTACGTCTGCCCCAAGGTTATCTTTTAATGAAGTAAGCAAAATGCAAAACAGAAACACAGGATTCGACCTTATTTTTTCAATGTTGAAGTTAGAATTCTGTCTCATTAAATCCGTTTACTTGAGGCACCCTAGAAGAAATGATATTGGCATTTTTATTTTGTGTTTTATAATTGTTTACCAATAGTTTAACGTCTCTTTTATTAAAATTAATGGTAAAATGAGTTCTCTGCAAATGTTTTGGATAGTGGCCATCACTTTGAAATTTGTCTCTACTTGAGTTTGAGGAGATACCATAAGTTATACAAATTTAAAAAAAAACGGCACGGTAAAAGTTGTTTAAAAATTGCAAAACAGTGCGAAACACGGTCACCTTTATGCATATACCAAGCAAATGCCATTTTGTAAACATTACTATTAGTGATCTAATACCTAAAGCGCCCAACAAAAACAATACAGAATACAAATGTCCATTACGACCTATATAAAAGCTATCATAGTATAGTACAATGTAATTTACTATTTGTTCCTTTAAAACAATCGAAGATGAAAGCGAAGGGTCGTCGAGTATAATCTTTTAATGAAATATTCTATAATATTATATAACATACAAAAGAAAATTGCCATGCACCAGAGTCTTATAACGTTCTTAATAGTATCACCGAAAACATCAGATTTAGTGCCTTTAAATAACTAGATAATATTTAAACTAAATCTGAATTTCAATCTTTGAAGTACATTTTACAAATTATTTAAGTACGTTATGATAACAGGTCAAATGTAAATACGTTCTAGAAAATATAATTATTAGTAAGATATGCGGGGTATATCCCATTAAATCGAGATCTCAAATTAAATCCAGTATGAGAGTTGCGGTAATCATGTAAGACATTTCGACGATTCAGGAAGGAAATTTTATGCTATTTCCAGAATTATTTTGAGATATGACTGATAGTTATACGCCTTTTTTATGCATCCTTTTGAATAAGCAATATTTCACAATCACATACGTAGTCAATGAACATTGCATCATGGTATTAAAAAAGATTTTGCCACAAACTGGGGCCAAACATTTGATTTATGATATAAGGGCGTTTGATGTGATAAAATATAATTGGAGACACTCCCATGAAGCGATAACCTAGTGGAAAAGTTCATCTATATTATGAAACATAAGGCCTAACTAACAATCTTAACCGTTAAGCAATTGCATTTGATTTTGTCGAGTTACTGTAAAAGCAGAAATTTTCGCGAGGGTTTAAATTTCGCTATATTATCGAGGCCCTACATATCGCGAAATTTAATCCTCGTGTTAATATCCACCATCAGTATAATTCAAATTCAAGCGTGATACCATTTACAAAATTTCGTGAATATTAAACATCGCTAACATACTCAAATTTCAAATTCGCGAAATTTTGAACCAGCGAAAATATATGCTTTTACAGTAAATGATCACGTGTTTAATTAAGAAAAATGCTGCAATCTCATTTAAAGGCAGGTATCATTTATCTCACAGAAAAGATTTGTAGGATCTAGAACATAAAATTCAATATCAAAATATTAAACTATTCATATAGATGAGTTATAAAAATGTGTTAAGTAAAAAGCATAGTAAGTACTTTTTTAGTAAGTTGAGCAAACGAGTACATTTTAGACTCATCTGGTGATTTAAAGCAATATCTTGCTATGTAACATCATAAAGAGGTAATAATCATTGGTACTCGTTGAAAAGGTGCTAATGATTTGTGAAGGAACATGAAATGAAAACAATTTCGGTATGAAAAGAAAAGATATAATAACCAGTTCTTTAAAAAGATAACTTATTATTTCTTACTATTAGCCTTTTTCTTATGAACACATTCACATTTGTTTTGGCTGACCTGGGAATTTGATGTTAAGTTGTTGCTGTTAGAGTCAGTGCCTGTCCCTTGTGTGCCATAGGTCTTCATTGTTTAATACTGGATAGAACATGTTTGCTTAGAATCTGAAAAATATTATTATGATGATGAAAATTATGAGAAGAGACTGATCCATTTTTTGGCACTCGAACTGCTGACTTATTGCGTTGTTTGGTCCGTGGGGCGAAAACACACGAAAACGGCAAGAAGAAGTCGTAAACACGACAAATGTAAATGCGCAGACACAGTTAGATATTCCGTCGTGATTTTGCCCCGGAAATGTCATGTTTTCGCTGTTTCACCATACCGAGACGCAAGCGTTCTCATGATACATATTCCTTACAGAACATTTGTTGTAGAATATTGTTAACCGCTCACTAGAGCAATCTTCGGTTTACCTTTTAACCGAAGTTCTGCATACAAAGGAATATTCTTTTCTAGAGAATGCATTTAAAATGAAAATATTACGTACTGAAAGACGATAAGTGCTCGCAAATACTCGCGGCAACCAGTATGTGTTCAGGTAATCTAGTACATAGTAGTGTGATTGTTCAAACACCTGCTTTTATATGCTCGTAAGCATCAGATTATCAGTGATACTTGTCTATGTCGTGTGAACATTCGCAGTTCAAGAATGCCTTCTGTTCAGGACTACCATATTTGCTGTCGAATTACGGTACTCAGTAACACCATGCGTTAATACCATTTCATAGCGTTACAGTGCTATATTAGGCATTTTTCAATTTAATTCGAAAATATGTATGATGCTTGTAAAATACATTTTGACAACTCTCTTATCGCGATAGTTTCAATTCTTTTTCTAGCACAGCTGCAATTTTCGCACCACGATTTACTCCATATTAGCATTTCTGAATTCATAAAACTTTGGCATGGTGTATTTTTCCGCCCAACAGACCTGGTATATTATATAAATACAGCACCAGGGGTATATAGTCACGTGGACTAACAACAGAAATATCCCGCTACATTTCTGATATTTTTCTTCTGATTCTTTGTGCAAATTTTCAATCGACATAATACTTTCAGGTGTAATTATTTTCATATTCAGAACCAAATACTGCATGTAAACCACTCCATGCTGTATAGTTGCTCTTACTCGGCTGCAAAAATTACACCCAAAATATTTCGTCATGTGATCAGGGATTTATATGTTTCACGGAACGCCATTTTTTAAGCACGGTTTCTTCTCATTTAATACTAATATGTTCAGTGAAATAAAAATGCACCATTATGTATGCATTGGAGGCGAGGAAAAATAACATAAAGCATATGTCGCGGCAAAAATTGAAATAAGATAATAGTAAAATCCAAAGCTTTAGAGAAACAAGTGTTTCGTAACATCAAACTTTCAATTTATTTACACACACAAAGATAGGAAGTATTTTCAATCTCAACAAAAGAAAATCTGACCTGTGCCTTCAACTTTCGACTGTTTATTCAAAAGATCATATCTCCGACATTGAAGTATAAATAACTTTCTGTTTATGTTGTCTAATGCCAGCTAAAATCATGACAAGGAAACCTATATATATGGAATGATTCAACAAAAATTCTAATACATACTGATGACCTATTAAGAAACTATCAAAATGCCTTTGACTAACACATTAATAGAAGGAATTTAATAAAGTCAACATTAATAAAAAAAAGGCGAAAAAGAGAAAAAAGTGCATAATACAAAGCCAATAAACTACTCAAAGAGCACTTCTACAAATTAAAAGAAACCTGTAACATTGGCCTTGGGCCTGGTAAGCTGGGTCCTCCTGATGAAGCTAACAGTTAATCAAATGCTAGTTATAAGAAAAAATCCTCAAAACGGGTTCAGCAAAAATTGAGCGGAGACGGATGAGCAGACAGACGAACGTGCTGTCCCACTGACATCCATGACTTCAATAAAGCCTCCATATACTTATCTGGGGTACATGTATAACAAGAGCATTTCAGTGATTACGTAAATGATGAAATGTATTGCCTTTGCCATCTAACAATGTGTGTGAATGCTAATACCATAACAAAATGAAAAAAAAAGCTTTTATGCTTCAAGAAACAATTAAAGTTACACAATATAAATGATATTTACACCATTTAATCAATTAAGAAATATTATATATATTAAGAGCATATACGATTAATAATTACAAATATAATAAAACCAATTGCTTATTGGTTAAAAAATAGCACACTGTGCCAATTAAAAGTAAAGCTTGTTTTGATAAATTACAGACTATCTAGACTAGACCACTTAAGACTGATATAACTATATTCTATATTTTTCCCTTTTTGACAATTCAATTTCATAGAGACAAAGCGCAGACTATTTTAGAAATTCACAGGATGATGTTGTAATTTATCATATATGATATTGGACATAGGATATAGACTGGCTCAGTTCACTACATTCAATCATAAAAATATAAAAAGATATATCATAGTCTAGGAGCTAGTCTACAGACTATCTTATAAGAAACAAACTATGAAGAGGTTGACTTGACTAAAACTTAGGATTTCCCATCTAAAGCATTAGGAGAGGAACGACCAAGAAAAGGAATTTGGTGAACACAATTCATCCTGTGGTTGTGTTTGTCGATGTTTCATTAAGCAATATGAATCTGTCAAAACTATTACATGTTTTAACTGAGACCGATGCCTGTTCTTCAATAACTTCTATGTATTTCGCTTGTCATAACGAATTATGCTTTTACCCTTTCAAGTACAATGTCATAATCTGGAAGCAAATGTCTTATTTTTTTTCAATTTGTGATCTTGTTGCTTATTTTTGTAACAATCATGTGCACTCTAATACAATGGTGTCTTTGTATGCCCTGGCAATGATCATACACTCCTTGAACTTTGTTATCATTTCATTATTTATTTCTCTTTTCCTTCTTTCTTGTCTTTCTTGTTGTTTTTTTTTCTTATTTTCTACTATGAATTTGCTTTTGTCCATGAAAATCAATGTAGTTTTTTTTTATCATAAAGTAAGTAAGAGGTACAGATGACTGATAAATCCATTAATGCGCAACATGCATATCTTGCTAGGTATGTAATTATCTGTTAAATAAGGACTATTTGTTGTAAAACTGCACATCAAGAACCCTACGATTTAAACGACAAATATTGTGATGTTAACTGATTTAGTTTTTTTTTTTCAGATACAGAAAACGTACGCATATTTCCGTTGAATCTTGTGTAGTCTGTGTCACTAACGACCAGCTTGATCCCGTATTTTTTATTAAAAGATAAATGACCCATGTACGGGGAATGTTCATAAATACTGCTGCCTTACCGTTGTTTTAGCATTGTCAACACCGAAAACTGAGACTGCTACCTGACAGAAAAGGGAAATTCAATATGTTTCCACAAATTTGAGTTTCAAAAAGCTGTAAAAGCTCAGCTATTGTAAGAAACTGTAAAAAGTGATGCAGTTAAGACCTTTGTAATGATTCTGAACCTAATAAAAACACACTTTCAGAAATAGTTTGGCATTCTACTCGCCTTTTCATGCGTCTTAATTTCTAGAGATATAACTTTTTTACCAAAAGTAAACGGGTACAGTATCAGATCTCTCTTTCAGTGTCACGTGTTGTTTATATTGTTGGTTGAAGAGTTGAAAACATAATTTCCATGGAAGAAACATTATATTAAATGCACATGCAAGAAACAGTTATAGGATAAAAGCTTGTAAATGAAAGTGAGTACTTAAAACGTTTACCAGAAAAAAGCTATGCACCACCATTGCAAGCATATGTTCAGCAAACATAATAAAAGAGGCAATAACTTAATCAAGTAGTTAAAGATAAACATAAGAATGAGTTGTTGAAAATAAATAAAGTTACTACTCGAACAAGTATATCTCTGTTTAATGTAAAGAATCTGGTTTCATAAAAGCTTTTGATATTATCAACGTTCTGTTTGCAATGAGCCATTATATTTAATGTGCATTCGAACTTGACAATATTGTGAGAATAGCCTTGAAATAACGGGTTTTATGATTGCACATTTTGTATCGTATGTGTGCAGATTGTAACAGCTATTATATTGTAAGTAGTTCTACTCAGCTCGTTATTTAATTACTTGCATTTATGAGTATATCATACTTATGCATTCGTACATATTTTCGTACAACTCTATAATTAGCGTAGACGTATCATCCAGTTGCTTACATACACTTATCTGAAAAAATGTTATAAACTTTAAGATAATACTTGATAATTCATTTATTGAGTAATCAAAAAGAGCTGTCTAATGACAAAGAATTCGGTAAGTTAAAGGTATTACCACACCATTCTATAGCTTAAAATATCATAATTTTGTGATATTGCAAGTCAGATTCATATCTTGGAACCTGGCACTTTGAGGTTATTTAAGAAATGATTTTGTTTTCGCTAGCGATTCATGTTTAATTTGCCGATCCTATTCTGTCGTCCCCGAAAACAAGTTTCATTTCTTATATTTACAATATATTTCCTTTCCATTTGTAAACAAGATTATATTATAAATTGTAGGCTACACATTTTGTTGCATTTAACATTAAAATCAGCTTCCCGGCTTTTTTATTCACCAGACGGAACAACTGCGACGTCATCTAAGGAACGTTTCCTGACTATACGCGGACGTCGTCAAAACAGCGGCCCGTTATCACTAAGCAGCGTTGACGTAACTTTCGCGCCTTTCCTTTTGCTGTTCATACGAAATGAACGTCATAATTTTCAATGGAAAAGAATAGGGCGAATGTTAATATTTTATGCTGTCAAACACAAGAGTGGTGTTTGAAAGCATTCGGTCTAGTACAGTGTATTTAATAGAAACCAACTTATAAGGGAAACGTTTAACTAAGATTTCCGGATCCAGACTTTTATAAAATGTAAGACAGAGCTACATCCAGGACATGGAACCTATAGTGATTGTTATATGATAAAAGAACGGGAACATTCTATGCAGAAGCTGCTGAAAAAAAACTGTTTAAAAAAATAACACCAAAATATGACATTTCTATTTTATCAATACAGGTCAAGTTATGAGATTATGGGACACATGCTTGGCAATGTATAAGCTTTTGTTTACTTTTGCATCTAGGTTTTAAAACTTTTCTGTCCCAAACATGCTAAAACAACTTACTTGCAACACCTTAATCTACATTTCTACGCGTTACAGACTCAAGATTTTGTTCAAATGTAGGTTGAAATATGGGACATGACTTGCGATATTACTTCATGATTTTGAACCCTTTTGGGTTATTTACAAACATAATGTCAATATGTGGCTGGGGAAACCAGACTGAGTGTACTTAATTTAGATGTAAAATAGGCATGTATTAAACTTTCCATGTGAAATCATATGAGCCGTGCCATGAGAAAATCAACATAGTGGGTTTGCGACCAGCATGGATCCGTGCAGTCTGGTCAGGATCCATGCTGTTCGCTAACAGTTTCTCTAATTGCAATAGGCTTTGAAAGCGAACAGCATGGATCCTGACCAGACTGTGCGGATGCGCAGGCTGGTCTGGATCCATGCTGGTCGCAAACCCACTATGTTGGTTTTCTCATGGCACGGCTCATATTATGATGTCGATTACTGGTAGAGTGTTGAATGCATTATGTCCCGTTGCTCAGATTGCAAGAAAAACGTTTGTGTCGCGGACGCCGACACCTCAAGAGTAGTTCAACTATTTGAACTATTTGAAAAAAAAATGTCGAGCTAGAAATTAATTCAGTTCAGAAAGTGATAAAATTTTAGAATGGCCAGTTTTATTGTTTGTAGAGGATTTGAAAGAAAAAATCGGATGTAACATTACTTTTCAAATATTGGAAAGTTAATGATTGTGCAATTTCCCAAAGTTACATTTTGTGTATTTTCATAAAATCTCCTCATTATTTTTGTTCATTAGTGTTCAAACTCTGCTTGTCTTTTATCTTTATTGCATTGCTGGGCTTCAAGTGTTGGCTGTTTTGTTTGCAATGGAGCAACTAAATGAGACAATGAGGCAATAGTAATACTCAATAATACTGTAAATTCATCCATTAAAATGCATGTTCTTACATAACATATTTCATTTTCATATAGTTCTCTTCGTTACATGGAGTTCTACGCTCGTTCTGGGTGGTATTTATCAATCTTTTCAAATATGTTGTTTTTGGCAGAGAGGAAATAAAAATACAAACAAGATATCATAAATTAGCCATCATACAAGGTAATTTTAGACATTAAAGCATGCAATTTGATCAAACAAATGTAATCTGCGATATTTATCATACAACTTAAATTATGTAACCAAAAGCATGTTTTAGCTATATCTAAGGTACAAATTGTTTTGTGGTTTTTGTTTTGTTTAGCTTTGATTTGCTGTGCCGTACCATTGGTTTTGAAGAAGTAGCTTTATCTAATTGTATTCCTCAATTTCTAACCGTGCACACTAGTTCATCACGAGCAAATGGCTTTCAGATTACTTGATAAAAAGGAAATACTCTTTGCATTTTTATTGCTTTTAGATTCAAGTATTCATTTTCTGTAGGTATAATATTAGATGTATGTTTTTTATTGCGAGTTAAAATCCTGTTTCTTTCCAGCTTTAAACTGAAATAGTTGATAAAATTACATACTATTTTAGATGGTGTATAATTATGCATATTCCAAATATCAATTGTCAAATTAAACAAATAACATTATACATGTATGGCATATTTGGTTGAAACATTATTAAGCGCTTAATTTACAAAAAAAAAACGACCCTTTCATGAATTGATTCTTTTCCATTAATAGTAAACCATTGCTATTTAATGTTTTTGAGATCAATATAATTTCTCCTTTACTAATCCTACCTGTTCTGTATTATAAAAGTGCTTCTATTGTGACATTTTGATACAAGCAAAACTGTATTATCTGCACTATAAAAATACTTACTGGTATTTCATTTTATTATCAGCTTGTTAAAAGTTAATTTTTACCATAAGTAAGCTGACAAAATCATAAGAAGCAGGTTTTAAAGAGTACATCAAACACATAGGAATACACCTTAAATGTTTTTGTTGTGCAGAAATGTATGATATTGTGTCTTAAACCGTTGTCATTTTCCACTCAATTGTGTAATTGCAAGGGAAGTAAACTAATAAATATTTTTGCTAATAAGTATTGGCCTAAGGCAAGAGTTGTCATTCTTTGCGGATCACAACTTTAAATTAAATAATAAAACTTCTGTTATTGATATTAACGAAACTATCATAAATTTCATGTTTGTTAAATCATTTTTGGTTATGTCAAGGACATGTAATTCTATCATTTAAAATTTAAGGGTCTATCTTTAATACATTAAACCGTTAAATATCTGAAAGCAACCAAAATTGCAATCGTAGAAGGTGCCGTTTTGCTACTTACTTATTTTTAAGGTAAAATTGATTAATTTAGGGATGGCTTATCATGAATGTCTACTTACGTAATACTGAACATGCGGCTACATGTTTTCTTGTTTTGAGGTAAATTTATGAATCTTAAATTAAGTCGTATGAACTGCACAACAGAAATGAAAATTTAAAGCCTGCTGTAACATCATCATTCGATTGGAATATCTGTACTATGGCACAATTCTAATCCATTTTGTAAAATTTAGAGACATTGACTCAACGACCTTTTCGCATTTAAAATTTCATTTAAAAGCAAGAGGGTATATTTTAATACCAATCAAGACAAATGCTTTCGGATCAAAACAGTTTCTAGGAGGTAACACCGAAATCATAGCAAACAGCAATACCTTTCTGTTAAAAATCACAAATTGTATACGGAAGTTCCGTAGTGAAAAAAGTGCTAATGAGATGGTACCTTGTTCCTACTAGATACTTGTTGCCACGAGATAACTATTTCCTTCTCGCGAGTTGCTATGTCGCTGTCTCGTGATAACTATCTCGTTCCTTCGAGTTAGTATCTTCCGGCTACGATATCATTAACTCGTGTCTACGAGATAAAATAAAACACATATTTGTCTCACAGTGGGGGTTGGGTGCGAGAGGGGACAAGTGTACATGTTTATCTAATGACCTGAAGATGCTGCCTAGTATCAACGAGTCAAGTATCTTGTGGCCACGAGGTAAAGAAACGCTCATTTGTCACCTTTGAACTTCCGTACTTTTACGTAAGAACTTTTCTCTGATTTAACACGAGAGTTACAGTAATCATGTAAGACACACTGGCAATTTTGCACGAAATTTCAATAAACTTTCTGGAATATTTCGGCATCTGACTTAATAAAATACGCCCTTTCCGGCATCTTTTGATACATTCTTTCAGAGTAAACATTACGTTATGGTATTTGTAATCAGTGAGGGCCATTCTAATAAGATATTTTAGTATAATTTTATATTTTCTCATAGAATGAGGTTAAGTATTTGATCTCATATATTTGTGTGATGCGAAATGATATTTTCTCAGTGGGAAAACAGCAGTGAATTCAATCTAAATTAATAACATACAGGAAAAGATTACAGTTCTTGATTAAGTATTGCTCTTTATTTTCCTTGAAATTTAATCAATTCTAAACATTCCAATTTTGTTTGTTATCACACATGTATAGTTACAAAATGTAAGCAAACGTACGAGGAAGCTCATAAGCCTCACCTCTAACAGCAAAGGAAATGCACTTGAATTTCTGTGGAGCAAAAACAAACCACAGTTTTCGTTGTAAAGTTTTTTCAAACAGAATCGTTTTTACCGTAAAATAACATCTCGTCGAAAATAATGGAACCAGGTTTAAAAAGACGCTGTTTTTATTAAAGGTTATAGTATATAAATTCTACTTTTATTTCCGGTTGTGCGAGTAGCATGTGTACACTAAAACAATAGAAGCAATGTCAAAAAATCACGTGAACATCGGGTTTTACAAGATATTTTACTTGCTACTCTCTTTATATAAGGGAATCTTTAGCATCTTACAGAAGATAAGGTATCAATGTAACAATGATTGTATGATGTTAGCTTTTGCAAGGCTAAAGTGTAGTTTTGACTCGTCGTACATGTATGCATTGTAAATATCATGCTCTATAATTAATAGACATAATTATTCCGGGAAATGCCACATATTATCACAATATAATGACCAACATGTGTTCCTTTCGCATTTTTCATGACACAGGGCCAAGTATACTTAGAAAAAGGCATGCAAGTTGTTGACAGATGTTGGCAATAGATTTACAATAGGATTAGATATTTTTTCTGCTGTTCATGCATATGAAAACCCTGCCAAATAACGTGTATATTAGTAAAGTCTGGCTTTACGGTAAATATGTGCGTTAAAAAGCAAGGTTTACACATAATATGAACACCAGAATAAATACTTTTATCCTGATTGTTCCATGCTAGCATATTTTGCACTAAGTTTTCAATTTTTATTGACATTGCTCCTAGGCACCAAACATTTCTAAAAACAACTTTTTATAAAAGTTTGAATCGAAATCACATTCATAGAATAGGAAATGATCTAAGTAAGAAGATAAAAAATTAGTGCCCACACTGACATGCTTCATTTAGAAATAAAAATATTGCCGTTTTTAATAGTACTGCTACCTGATTTGACATTGATGCCACACTGATGAATACAAAAATTATAAAAAGGGATCCATCAGTGTGAAGTTGTCTCTTATAAACTGGTCAAATTTGAATTGATAGGAACTCGAAATATGCTCAGAGGAATCTGCCAATCTTTCAATATCTGATATCGAAAGAAATGCTTACCTTCAAAATATAATAGAACAAACTCTCGTTAGACATTTGGCCAGTACCTGGTAAGAGGCAATCATGGCTGAGTGATTAAGGTCGCTGACATTAAATCAATCACCCCTCACCTCTGTGGATTCAAGCCCTTCATAGGTCGCCACATATGAGGAAGCCATCACATTTGCTTACGGTAGGTAGGTAAGTAGTTCCAAACCCAGTACCCGTGCCTGTCTTCATTAATAGCTGAAAATACACCTGGGATATTCCTCCATTATTCAAAGCTGGTTACTTGCAATATGACTTTAAATGTGCCGATATGAGTTAAAATTTAACAGAACGATATGTTACCTGAAAATAATTGCCCACACCCTAGAGCTCTTGAATGGCTGTTCGAGATAGGATGCATGTACGAACGAGTATTCGGATATTTATCATAAGGAGTTGTATTTAGTGTTATTCTGTTTCAATGACAATAAATATATACAATGTATAAGGTAGACAATTCAAAAATTAAGTGACTTCTATCTCATTTGGTTTTTCGATCATACTCGAAATTCTAGTATTATTGAATCATTATTTTAGTGCTCTTTCCACTTGACATTATTATGAGAAATACCGTACAACTTAATGTTTTATAATTACCCGTTTCGTTTTATAGAGTAGATTATGTAAGTAGTTCCACTCAACTCACAGTTTAATTAGTTCGCTTTAACAGCAATTCCACAAAAACGTCTGTGGTATGCCGTTTATTAATAACATTACCCTTAAGTTGCGATGTATTTAAGATATTCATGAAACCGAAGAATTTATACGAAACTTTTATAATGGAAACAGTTCATAAAAGATAAAGCCGTCAAGTTAAAAAGGATGTATTTAATCATTTCTTATATCTGACGGCACAAACTCAAGAATAAAGCACCGTGAAACTTACTTTTTACGGTTCCATCAGTTGTCAATCTTACACTTTGTTTTACTTAATTCATACTTAATATATAGCATTTTTGTGTATTGATTTGGGATTTCGGATGTCGCCAAAGTATATTACGTATAACATGTGTAAATGCTGAGTTCTGCTCAACCCGGGACTAGAGGGCGCGGACAGTAGCTTGTATTTCCACCATCGTCCATGAACAGGTTCAGTCGAACCGAGTCTGCAACATTTTCGTTTATGTCGTATTGGGGGACCTGTGGTTCTCCACTTTTTTGAAAATTCTTACTTTACATGAATTTGTTTGCTGACTTTCTTTGTTTTTCAGGTTACTTTAGAGAATGAAAAAACTGTGGTGAAAAATACGACAGTAAAGGCATGTCAGCTTGTATAGAATGTCGGATTTTATAGAATGTCGTCTTGTTAAGAATATCAGTTTGAATAGAATGACTGTTATTACCACAATAGTTCATTCCTTAAGAAGAATTTAAAATTGCTGCATGCAATATCATCTAAAATAATATAACATTGCGTTTGAAACATTATGATATGTTTATATGCGTATTGACAAAAACAGCATACAAGCTGCATTGGCCATTTACAAACACAATCTAATTAAAATACAGACACATATATAAACACAAATGGTAATGAATATTCACTATGTTAAACACATTATACATAATATAGTTAAGGTAGCTGACTTCAAATCACTTGCCCCTCATCGATGTGGTATCGAGCCTAACTCGGGGCGTTGAATTCGTCATGCGAGGAAGCCATCCAGCTGACTTACGGAAGGCCGGTGGTTCTACCCAGGTTCCCGCCCTTTATGAAATAATGCACCCCAGGGATCTTCCTCCACCATCAAGCTGGAAAGTCGCCATATGACCTATAATTGTATCGGTGCGACGGTAAACCCAACAAACACTATAGAGTTAAGAAAGAATAAACTTTCCAAAGCATGTTTTCTTTTTAACAAATATTCTGTTGATTTGATTTGTCTCGACATATGCGTGTTAAACTTTTGTATACAAGGCCATGCAATATTTCTTTTTCTGTTAATTGTTCTGAATTCATGCGAGAACGCCATGCAGATGGCTTACGGAATATCAATCAATTATTGTTCAACCCAGGTACTAGCCCATGATACAATAATGCACGGAGGGGCACCGAGGGGCCTCCTCCGTCACCAAAAGCTGGAAAGTCGACATATGACCTATAATTTGTCGGTGAGACATTAAACCCAACATTACAAAACAAAACAAACAAACTGTATTTGCGTATAGTCGGCTTTTGTTTATAATTCCAAAGTGTGGCATTTCAAAGTAGCAGACTGCTTTGAAATTTTGAAGTTTAGCATTTTTTTTTTGCACCAAAGAGTTTCAATATGCAGCCCCTAGAGGCAATTTTTCGATAATATCAAAAGATTTGTTTGGTACAATTTAAAATTGTTTCCTGTATGTTGCCTTTAAGGTCTAAAACACGAAAACATATTCGATCAAACAATAATAATGACCAATGATATGTTTGCTTTGCTCAATGTTTCCAGAGAATCTACTCTTACATGCTGTTTTAGGTATCATTCAAAGCAATGAAACTGATATTTTAGTTTTAATTTCAAAATTAAAGGCGCTCGCTACAGTTTTTCCGGACGGTTCGATGTTTACCCCAACACCGTGCCAATTTGGTTGAGTTTCTAATCGATGTAGCTCATTGCAGAGTTGGAGCGGTCTTCTGCGCATGCCCGGAAGTGATTATGTAAAGTCGCGTACGGCAAAAAATTCGCAAATTACTGTATGTTCGCATGCATTTAATGTATAATATGTATAATATACTGACTAAAGGTTAGGGTAAGTATCACCATGGTTGCAAAATATATACATTTAAAGTACTTTTAGTTCAAATTGCTTCTATCAGACATATACTGGAGTCTGTAATTTATACCGGCGCTCCAACTCTGCATTGAGTCACAGCTGTTTCTAATCCCGTACCGTACCCATACCATACATCCGTATTCGTAAACTGTAGGTTTTGTTCGGAGAAAGGCGGAAACTTTCATCGTTCTATGACATCAAAATGCTTCAGAAACACCTTAAAATCCGCTTATTAAGAAATTTGCCGTTTGATAATCTGATATATCTCTAAGTCATTTGCTCAAACACTAAAAGGGTATTTCATACCAACCTGCGTTGTATAAATGCCCGCCACACCCCGCCTCGTTGTAATTTGATTTAAGCGAAATCTAATATGGTGACCTATCAATTTTCTTTTTGTTTTAGATTAGGTAGAGATAACCAAAGGTATGTGCAGAGTTTGATTAAATTCTATTATGTAACACTCAATGAAATAGCAGAAGTACCAACTTAAAATTGACAAAAATATGCAAAAATAGCCCTTGGATCTGCTGAACAAGTATTCCTTTCTTTACAAAATCATTTTCTTTTGATTTCTCTGAGCATGTTTCAAATAGATATATTGTTTTCCGTTATAAAAATGCTTAGATATCAAATTTATGCTGATTATTGTACTTTACTGAAATATATTTTAGGATTATAGAAATTTTGAAAAAATGTTAAAAATAGCACCATATCTAGGGGCAAATTAAATTGAAACAAAGCTGGTGACCTAGTATTTTTATTTCATTTTTCAATACATCATAACATGATCTTTTAACACAAAACATTTCATCAAAATCTATTATTGAGAAAAAAATTACGAAACTGTAGCGAGCGTCCTTAATATTTTCCTTTACTGAAATAGTGCATGTTAAACCCTATCCTTTAAATTGATAAACTAAGTATTGAAAAATGATTATCAATATATATACCGATTAATGAATTGATTATAAAATTGTCAATATGAGAAAACTTTTAAAGTTCAAAAATGATGCATGACTCATACTTTAGAATAGCTACAGTACATTGTAATGCATAATACATCAGAAATTCAAGTTAAGCCCAATTACGGATTAGATGGATCAAACGGTAGACTGTTTCCCAACATGAGAGATTCAGATGTAGTCGAATTCACATCTTGGCTGGGTTATTTTCGAATTATTCGTTGGTACTGTGATTCGCACATTAACCATACATTTTATATATATTTGAGCCCATGCCATGACAAAACCAACATAGTAGGTTTGCGACCAGCATGGATCCAGACCAGCCTGCGCATCCGCGCAGTCTGGTCAGGATCCATGCTGTTCGCTTTCAAAGCCTATTGTTATTAGAGAAACTGTTAGCGAACAGCAAGGATCCTGACCAGACTGCGCGGATGCGCAGGCTGGTCTGGATCCATGCTGGTCGCAAAGCCACTATGTTGGTTTTCTCGTGGCGCGGCTCATTTATTTTATTTTGTTGGGTTTAACGGCGCACCGACACAATTATAGGTCATATGACGACTTTCCAGCTATGACGGTGGAGGAAGACCCCATGTGCCCCTCCGTGCATTATTTCATCACGAGCGGGTACCTGGGTAGAACCATCGACCTTCGTAAGCCAGCTGGATGGCATCCTCACATACAATTTATAAAGGCGTATTTGTATAGGCGTATTTTTTTTCTTTTTAATAGGCCTGAAATGATTGACTATGAAAGTGTTATACAAGTATTCATTATGAAATAACAATTTAGATAATCATTGCAAAATCCCAACATATTCATTACCTGTGCTATTGCGGTTTATGTTTAACAAACTAGGACGTTAACATTGTTTATAATCTCATAATGAAAACGGTTGTCATACTTTTCTGATCTAAAGATAACTAAATAACTATATCTCCATTCAACTTTACCCTGTTTACTGACAGATAATATCGTATTCTTAAACGCCACAGACAATGAGGTATAAATAACCTATTGTTTATATTGCCTGATGTCAGTTTTAGGCGCCCTGATAAAGAAAAGCTAAACACATATGAGCCGCGCCATGAGAAAACCAACATAGTGGCTTTGCGACCAGCATGGATCCGGGCCAGCCTGCGCATCCGCACAGTCTGGTCAGGATCCATGCTGTTCGCTAACAGTTTCTCTAATTGCAATAGGCTTCTAAACCGAACAGCATGGATCCTGACCAGACTGCGCAGGCTGGTCTGGGTCCATGCTGGTCGCAAAGCCACTATGTTGGTTTTCTCATGGCGCGGCTCATATTATGATTCAGCAAACGCATCATAATGGTAGACACATCACAGTGAATAACAATATAACAGAAGAAAAAAGGCAACAATGTTTAAACATGACACATCAAAATCTGAAAAAAATAGTGTATTTTTAGAAATGTTTGACATTAAAATCTGCAAAAGTTTGTAGGTCCAAGATATATTAATAGAGATGGTACCTAAAAAAATCAAACTGCATCTAATATTACTTTCTGTTGAAAGCTTAATACCGGAGTACCTCAATTATGTAATGGTTTCACTTTCATACTTCATTTTTCATGCTGAAAGGCAATATTTAATCCGAAAAATTTAGTCCTACTTGGAAAAGTGAAACCAGGGACAGATAACTCTTCTAGGACTATTTAGTTATGTGTTCAAAGTATGCATAGATTCGGATGTGTTTCCCAAAAAAATATAGTTGACTTCAAGATCAGATCTATGAACAATCATTCAAACAAAAAAATTGAGCGTTATCTTTCATTTTCAAACAAATTTATTCAAAGACAGTTTATTTTATTTATTACTGTCGATAAATTACAGGTGTGGTATGATCATATGAAAGAAAGCATTATTCGTGAGAAAAAATATAAACAGGCTATATGAATTTTATAAACAGACTATATGAATTTTACGACATCGAATCCCTCAACATTTTACAAAATTCGTTTGTCAAGAATAATCAAGGCCTTAAAATGTACGAGTTAAAACAGAGCGATATAAAAATGTATATTCTATCTGATGGTCACACCAAAACCATACCAAAAACTATGCCGAAAGAAGTTATTTCACTTTTTATGACACGCACCTTGTGTTTACAAATGTAATTTGCATATTGACCGAGGCGTGCGGAACAGCATTTACCTTGCGGAATCTACCGTTACAGGAACTTCTGTTAATATAATGCAGACGTTCTTTAGTATAAATAAAATGGTTGTGTTAGTTAAAAAGAAATGAGAATCACCTTTCTTTAGCTAATCCATAAAAACAACGAAGCCGATGTCGCTGCCAAAAGTTCCCGTATTTACTGCGCGGTGCTACGTTAAAATATTGCTAGTGTGAGAAAAGCGATATGCGCTTCAAATTTGCACGAGATTTGTTGTTGTTGTCATTGAATACGTAGCCTTAGGTACCATCTCTTATATTAAGCTTATATCTATTTCAAATAGGGTATTTGTAGGAAAAAATGATATTAACCATAAAGTGTTTGAATTTATCTAAAACATCCGAGTTTATACCGTCTAATTCTATTTGAAAGTACTTCTAGTAAGCCTTCCACGAGAACTTTTGTTTTAGTTCTTTGCGAATAAACGATAATTGTTTAAAGAAGTTCTGTAAGTGTAATATATCCGGAAGTTAGTAAGCCTGTTTAAACCGGCAAAAGTAAAGTACTACTGGCTCTTAGCAAAAAAGCTGTCTGTATCTGCTGCAAATTAAGGCATTTATTGCCCACGGAAAATGCTGAAATCGCAAATGAAGGATACGTAGTCGAACGGAATATGCCGATTTTCAGTACGTTAATAACTTGTAATGCAGCGAACCTGATATCTTTTATTTACTATTTTTTAAACATGGATCGTGAAGCAAATTGTACAACTTTTATTCATTCCTGATAGAATCCATCGCCACTATGGCATGAGAGAAGAGTAGCCAGTTTCCCTTTCACTGCTGAGCGCCAAGCAAGGGAGCTACTGGTATCGTTTTTCACGTCTTTGGTATGACACGGCACGACCTTCCGCTCTCGAAGCGGACGCTCAACCACTAGGCTATCGGGCCGATTAATATTAAATATTTCAACAGTTCAGTAAGTAGAAGTATGTTTCAATAATTCATATTCCATTTTCTTTAAATTTACAAAATACCTTTAAAAATATACTCTCTTTTGAGCTCTGAATCTGTTAATATACGAGTCGCATTTGTTATTTAAAAACGCTTAACTTTAAGGCCAACTAAAATAGTTTCATGCCATCAGGCACCACTGCGTTTAATTTCATATCCCCGCTTCTATTGTGCACAATCAATGGGCGTCTTACCTACTCGGGTGACAGACGGTGTTGATGATGTGATTACATTTTGTATCTTTTGTTAAAATTGACATCAGTTGAAACTTAAAAAGATAATATTTATAATTCTACTATAAAACTGATTTATTGTCTGTTTCAGGAATTTGTAAACAGAGACAGACAGTGCATTGTGTTAGTATTTTAGGAAATGAATACATTATGTTAGGAAACGAATATATTGTACTTAACGATTTTTTCTTTATTGAAGTTAGTTTTTTACTCGTTTTATACTAACATCATTAAACATGCATGTTTATTTCCAGTTGTAGCAATCTACAATACCCCTAGAGATTGGTTGATGCCATTGTAACGCCGCATAACAGCATCGCCGCATAAACGTGCTTTTTTTTTTCGTTTATGCGGGGATTTTCAACGCATAAACAGGACTTTCTTATGTGGCAAAAAGGCACACTTTTGCCGCATAAAAAACCAATTAAAGACGATTTCGGGAGTTTCGTGTTTTTTTCATATAGACAAAGAAGGTAAATTGCAAACTGTTCCATAGAATTTTTTTCAAACTTGGTATGCTTATAGAAAATCACATCAGGAAGAAATTTATGAGAAAAAAATCGGGGTCACCGTCCTACTTTTTGAGTTATCTGCCCTTGAATCTGAGATTTTTGATATTTTATGTCATTTTTAAGGGCAGATGACTCAAAATCAAGCCTACTGATACTTCATACAATTTCATATTCTTGTTTGTTATCTCAATTTCAGACATTCTGCAAAGTTTTAAATAATTCTTTCAAATAGAATTATTGCTATACTTCAATGAGTAAGCATATTGCTTTTTCCTTGAAAAAAGGGAGATAATTTGAAAAAAAATCTATTTGTTCGCGTAAGAGACTATTGAAAGATATCTGTCTGATGAAAGTTCTGTAAAGTTGGTACAATGACACGGAATAAAGTAAGAACCATTTATTTCAAATGACAATTGGTATGACTAGACGCAAATTTAAGTTATCTGCCCTTGAAAATGACCTAAAATAGTAAAAATCTCAGATTCAAGGGCAGATAACTCAAAAAGTAGGACGGTGACCCCCGATTTTTTTCTCATAAATTTCTTCCTGAGGTAATTTTCTATAATTATAAGAAATTTAATAATTTTTTTAAATTTTTTTAAATTTTATAATTTAAGAAAATTCTATGGAACAGTTTGTAATTTTCCTTCTTTGTCTATATGAAAAAACATGAAACTCCCGAAATCGTCTTTAAAACACATACTAGTACAATAGTGGTTGATAAAGTTTCATCAAGATCGGACTTAGTTTTTTGTGTCCACTTAACCAAGCTTTGAACTAGACTTTTAGAGACGTAAATTCTGACAAAGATTTAGTAAGGTCAGTTTAAATGTGAACCAAACCAATTGATCTTTCTGCGAAAACGTTTGAAATGACGTTTGGCCCAACTAAAGGCGGGAATATATGTTACGACAACGCACATCACCGTCATTTGGGACAATCAGAAAATTGAATCGTCGTATGACGTAACATATATACTCGCCTTTTTGTCAGACTGACGGGCATGTACCCTTGACAATGCACACATTCAACGTCATTTCAAACGTTTCTGGAAAAGTCAATTGTTAACGACGGACAAACAAATCCAACAAACCTCACAGCTCCACATGTTCTCTTTGTGCTCAGATGAGCTAAGAATTATTTCCTTGTCAAGAACCACTGGTAATTGTGCGATTGTGAAATTTATTCACGTCTAGGTCATCAGCGTATATCTCTGGTTACCAGGGCAACGAAAGGAAAACTTTTGAAGATTATATTGTTTCCAAAAATTTCAACACAACATTAGTTTTGGGCACTTGAACAAGAGGACTCAGATGACTGATATAGGGTCATCATGGACGTCTTTCTTTCATTGATTGTGTTTTATGCACTAGTCATTTGTAACCAAGAAAATGTAGATGTGAACACTCCAAGGGGAGTAATAATTTATTTTCAACTTTCAATTTTGGCTCAACTTTAAAATATTACCTTAAATTTGACCAATTTGCCTGCCCACTTTTCCCGTATTTTTTCAAAATGACAGTAATATACTACGCCCTAATCTTAATCATCATCATAATCAACTACATCATCACAACCACGATCATCATCACCACAATCACAACCACCACCACCACCATCATCATCCCCACAACCATCGTCATCATAATTATCATCATCATCATCAACGTCATCACCATCGTTTTTGTTGAAATATTAGAACTCTATTTTTTAGCTTTATAATAAATGGTTAAGTTAATCCTCTTTATGTGGCAAAAAGGCAGAGTTGCGCCCCATATAAGCAATTTCTGCTTTATGCGTTGAGCGTCGCCGCATAAACGTTTATGCGTTGAAAATCAAGCAAATGTCATTTTTTAAACATTACTATTAGGGGTCTAATACCTTAAACTCCGCCAGTGTGTTCTTTAAAGTTTGTTTGTTCTCTTGGCTGTCTGACATGTTTTATTTTGTCTGTGTATTTTGTGTATTTGTGAATATGTTTATCACTAACACAGTTATATATTTACTCTTAGATATTTATATCTAGATTTTTTATCATTTAGAGCTTTGATTAATACGTAAAGGAAGATCAGAAGTGTTTATTGAAAAAAGACAATTGGATAAGAAATCAGACATACATTTTTTTTCCACTTTCAGGTGTGCGAATTTGGAAAATATCAACTTTGACTTCATGTTTTCAATACTAAATGTCACTATTCATGTTTGTGTCTATTAGCTACATAATTCGCAGTTCGTACAGCGTCAATGATGCATTTGTTGATCTCTATAAAAGGTTGCTACATGTCATGTCAATGAAAGTAATACCATTAAATATGGAAGGACAATGTTTGATTTGTTCCCGCGATATTTTAAAAACTGTTACCAGTTATGAAACTAGAATTTAAGGCAATTCTGCACGTTCGGATCAAACATTTTTTTACAATGTAGAAATGACTTAAACCCTAATTTTTTTTTTCAAAACTTAGGAATTTACTTAAATTCGGCAAATAAAAAAGATAGGGTCGTGTGCTTGATTTTGTGCTAGACTTATTTGAAAATCTGAAATCAAATTTTTGTTAACATTTTCATGAGTTATAGATTTTTTTCTAAAATGTTGCTTTTATTGAAATTTCTCACAGTCGCAAATAAAGAAACGATTTATAATAATTATGATTAAGTAAAATGTGTAGGTTCGTGTGCTTGTTTCTGAGATATTTGCCCATGATCAAAGAGTTCAGCACATTTCAACCTGATTTTAAGACATTATGTCAAACGATTTAATATCATATTTCATCTCTATAAAGATACTAACGTTTCCGTTTAATAAGTTTACTCACGAGGTGCCATTAGTAAACGATTTTCATTTCCATATGCCGATTTCAGACTTCATTCTACGTTATGCGGATAAATGACGTTACGCTACTACTTCTGGTTTATCAAACGTGCAGAACTACCTTAATGTTACAAGCACTTGAAAAGGACTACCAATTCAGTTTTTAGCCCCTATTCTGTATTTAGTATTCTCCACTGTGTATATAGACACGGATTTAGGTTCCATATATTTGCAGTGCATTTGACTTTTGTCAAGGCTTGACTAAGAAAATAGTGAATTTTAACATGTTAAAATACGTAGAAATGTTAATTTCGTATCGTTTTACCTACATCTTAAATATGTCATTTCTGCACATCTGGTTCCAACATCTGCAGAAAACAGGGAATTTAAAAAATCTGACACAGTAAAACAGTATTTCGCCCTCCCTATCATCTTTTTAGAAAGGTGTCTGAGATTCTTTAACATTTTTAGCCAAAGCTACCCCGCAGTGTTTAGGTGCAAAGCTGAACAGTACACGCTTTAAAGCTAGCTAAATAGCACAACGAAAAACAACAACAAAAAAAAAAAAAAAAAAACAATGCAACTAATTAATGAGCTGAATGTACACAGCTGCAAGTTGCACATTAAGAACACACTTTTATAGCAGTTAAATGGCTTTGCCGTTAAATATGAAGATGTTTGTCTGCTTTATTTGAGTGTTAAACATGTGGCGAAACTTCGGTGTTATGCCAACAAGCATTCAAAAGGCTTCATTACTAGTAGACATGAAAAGCAGACAAAAACAACGAATCGGAAAAATTCCGTTTGATTTTTGTGTGTTTCAAGTAGTTTGAATTTTAGTGTTCTCGAAAAGTTAACTGGATGAGAAAGATATATTTTTTTGGTAATCCTTTTAAACAGCCTGTCAGTTTTGTTGCACCCAATAGGTAACTTAGTTGAAAAGGCAGTTTCATTTTCTGTTTTCTCTTGATTGATTGAATGAAGTAAGACAATATGTGGTTGTTTTCTTTTCTTTACCACGATTCATTGTTTAACTGAAATGAAGTCATAGGTGCAATTTTTAAAACGGTTTTACATATGCATGTATATTATTAATATCAACTGTGTAGCACCGACTGTTTGAGTGAAAAGGGAGAGAATACAGGCAAGTCACGTCGTGAAATAGGATCAGGCGAAATGGCAACATATAGATGATGCAGAAACGGCTTTATTTTGAAAATGAGAGAATATCAAAAGTAAACAGACATCTATCTTGAAGTGAAACAGTAATCAATGAAACAAGTTGAAAGTAATCGAATGACATAGAGTTTACTTTTTTGTGCAAACACATTTATTTGTTTTACCTAATTTTTAATTCGTAACGTAATTTTGTTATGCAGAAAACATACACACAACTGCCATGTTCTAAGAGCGATAATTTCACAATGAGATAGTGTTAAACTTGCAACATTGGTTATGTAATCAAAAGCGATACAATTTAAAGATATTTCTCATCGTTTTTGTTATAAAATATACTGAGTATTCTAGCTTGTCAAGTTTGCACCCTTGGTGGTATAAGTCAAGTTGTAAATATTTACATTCGCCCTATTCTTTTCCATTGATAATTATGACGTTAATTTCGTATGAACATCAAAAGAAAAGGCGCGAACGTTACACCAACGCTGCTTAGTGAAAACGGGTCTCTGTTTTGACGACGTCCGCGTATAGTCAGACAGAACGTTCCTTTGATGACGGTCAGTTTTTCCGTCTGGTGAACAGAATTGCCAGGAAGCTGATTTTAATGCTAAATGCAAAACATATGTGCAATTTTTAATATAATCTTGTTTACAAATGGAAAGGAATTATATTGCAAATATATAAGAAATGAAACTTTTTTTTCCCGTGTTCATGCGAAATGCGCGACTCATGGATTTGCCGATCCTATTCTGTCGTACATTTCGCATGAACACCGAAAAAAAATTCATTTCTTAAATGTATGACAAAATGTAAGTCTATCTTCTATAACAGCTAAATTATTGAAACACTAACACTGTTCAACTTTGCCAATTATGATTATTGCCTTCATGATTTAATTAAAACTCAGTTTGCATACGTCCAGAGTAGTGGATATTTAGTTTGATCATTATAAGCTTCCTGTGCACAATTTTAAAGCACATACAAACGTGTACGAGATGTTGGGATGTTCTAAAGGGACGTTCTAAAGTGTTTAATGATCGCAACTGAGAATCGATCTACTGGTTGTGTCGAGTCTTTTTACATGTTGAAAATTCACACAAACTGTGGGCGAGTAGCTTTAATTGATAAGGACCCCTCAGTGTCTTTAAAATTTTAATGTTAAACTGTATCTTTGGAGTCCATATTATGCAAATAATATGCCAACCGATAGTGCATAGCGCCAGTCTCTGAAACGACATTCGTGTTGGATACAGTTTATAAAATAAATTATTGTAACAAGTACATAGAAAATTAAATACCATTGATGACTCAATAGTATAGAAATTTTAGAACGTGGACATATATGCGTTTTTTATATGAAAATATATTTTTATCTTATCAATATACTGATATGTCTGCTGACAGTAGGCTAATTATTTCCTACCCCGATCATCATAAAACAGCACCCTCTTACAATAATTTAACTTGATCTGTCAGAGTTCCAAAATACACAGAACCAGCTGTTCCTCTTTTGTAGCTTTTGTCCTCGAAAAATGATGTACTACATACAACGATCCCTTTCATACAAAATAATAGCCCTTTTCTACCATGCATTTAACTGTGTAGTTAGAGATTAAATCGTACTTATCTATATACATGCATCTAACCATGAACAAAATACGCAATAAACGATAAAATGATACGACAGAGGAACAATTTACCGTTAGCGTTGGTTTATTGCAATATATTAACATGATTAATCTCCCTTCTGTAGTAAAAGAGACAATATGCAAAAAAAATTATTAAAATAATAAAGTGGCATTTCATCTGTTGGGCTCTGTATATGTATGCTGTATCAGACTGATAAATTGTTAAAACGGTAAAATTTTATAACTTGCAGGGGTAACTTTTATTTCCACTCTCCTGTAATTTTAGAACATGGTGAGAGTACGATTGGGATTAAGTGCGCACCATAAATTTGTTTAAGCTCCCCAGTGGTTGTTTTTTCCCAGCTGAGCGTTCCAATTCGATACACCACTGTGTGCTCCTTTGCTTGTTCGTTTTGTCCGAGTTTGTTTGCTTTTTCAGTGGTTCTCTGTGTGCGTGTGCATCCATGTTTTGTGTGTGTACGTGTGCTTGTCTTGTACACGTCCATGCGCTGTGAAGGAGGCTGCATGTTTTGGAAAGAGGCTTTACCTTTCAGATACTCATCATGACATCCGTTGATATATGTCTTGGAAAATACTCTTAAAGGTGTACGCTAGAATTCCCTGTATATGAGATGGGCGAAAATTTTCCCAATAACAGAATTTCTTTAAACTTTGGAAATTGAAGGACAATCATCTGAGAAACAAAAATATGTAATAAAATTCATAGGTCACCGGTATCGAAAAAGAGTTATCTGCCCCTGAAAACGTCATTTTTGGGGGAAATGCCATTTTCAAGGGAAGATAACTCTTTTTTGATACCTGTGACCTATGATTTTTATTGCATTTTTTTGTTTCTTAGATGATTGTCCTTCAATATCCAAAGTTTGAAGAATTTCTGTTATTGGGAAAATTTTCGCACCAAATTCTAGCAAACGTCCTTAAGTAGTAACTGCAATGCATTATCTGGACAACCCTGCAAACAATTGACTTGCCTCAATTTCAGTTAATGTTTTCATGTATATTTGACTTAAATTATTTCTTTACATTTACTGAACTTGGTGCACAGCCTCCACATTTCTAATGCAGCTTTATAGACGTATGAAGTTTCAAATGTAAGAAAGTGCTATTTTGGTTTTGAACGGGGTAAGAAATGAAATCACTGGCAGTAGGAATATCAGCAAATAGAAACTGATGTCGTAAGACTGGGTATTTGTCCTGTATGGAAGTTTAGGATCTAGTTAATAAGTGTCCTGTATTTCCTGATTTATTTAAAAGAATAGCGCTAAGAAAAGGCAAACAAAATTCCCTTCATCAGAATAAATTTTTCTGTGAAATATTCTGCAAAAAGACGAGGTAAAAGCTAATTTTGTCTACTAGTATGGAACTTGCGAAGACGTAATTTTTGCCTGAACTGCAAATCAATCAAAATGTAAGCACAGATATGACTAACTATGTATACTTAAGAATGCTGCCTATATTTTTATGGGGAGCGCTCGGTTGGTCAGCAAAAAATACAACAATGCAGAGATCCATTTAACTTAAAAAGGAGGAAGAAACCACTTTCCACGACATAAGCATTTTGATGAGTTTGTGTGTTTCTTAGTATTTCTTTCTACCAAATGATTCCATGCTCTCAACACTTAATGAGTGTAAGGATAGTCACAGTGACTTAACAAAACAACCATAAAGTCTATTAGTATGTAAATTAGTTTATAATCTAGTAACCTAAAGATAGCATTATTTGTTACAGTGGCGTTGTCTCTGGACAGAAATAAACGAAGATGTTTAAGCCATGTGATTAGTTTTGTTTAAAAGGTTTAAAGCATTATGTGTCTAAATATAAAATTTTAATGACATCGTTCTTTTTTAGAATAAAGTCAGTGTTCTATGAATAATGTATGTTACTGAAAGAAATTTCTACCTTCACATGCACAAAATTGAACAACATTAGCAATAGCCGTCATAAAATACGAATACAAAACGTATTCCGGAAGTAAATGCGAAATTGATACAATTGATTTTAGAAAATTTAGAAAGCTGTGTTTTTATTAAAACGTAAGCGTCCTTGAATGTCTATTTCTCGAAGTGACTTGAAGAAATAATGATGGCCGGTGTAATGAAGTATTTTGACCCCCATAGAATAACGACCCCCGGTCATTATTCTATAGAAAATGTGACTTCTTTCCTGTAAAATATTGACTCCCCTTATAGAAAACTGACTCCCTTTGAAAACTCTATAGAATAACGACCCCCCGGTCATTATTCTATAGAAAAACTGACCCCTCCAAGTAAAATACTGACTCCCTAAAGATGACTCCCTTCGAATCTCATAGAATAACGACCTTGGTTATTATTCTATAGAAAAAGTGACTCCTTCCATGTAAAATACTCACTGCCGAAATTACTACATTCGAACTCTCATACAATATCGATTCCCGGACATTATTCTATTTAAAAAAGTTACCCTTTGCGTGTAAAACACCGGCTCCTAAAAAGACTTTCGACGATAATATCTACTAAAAAGTCATCCCCACCAAACCTAACGGACAATTTTACTAGATCTACAACTCTAATACCCTCCATTGCCAATAGTTAACATTTTGATTGTACTACTACAACTACTGGTGCCGCTACTTCTATTGCTATTACTACATGTACTTCTTCTTCTTCTACTACTACTACTACTTCTACTACTACTACTACTACAACTGCTTCTACTGATACTACTATACCTGCTTCCACTAATACGTCTTGTACATCTACCTCTTCTTCTCCTGCTGCTGTTGTTGCTGTCACTTATTCCTCTGCTGCTGCTGCTGCTGCTGCTACTGCAACTGCAACTGCCACTACCACTGCCACTACCACCACTACTACTACTACTAGTACTACTACTTTCTATTGTTGCCGCTACCGTACTTTACTGCCACTGCTAAGTATTGCAACTTCTAATAATACTAAGTTCTATGCTAGCAGTTTCTTGTGCAGTTTTCTTCTGAAGAATTACTTCATACCGAAGTTTGCAGGAATTATTGACACTGGTGTGTTTTGTGAACGTATTGTGAATTGTTATTTTCCTGAAAAAATGTATACACCAAGATACAGCGTCTAGAAATAGAATCCCTTTTCCCGTTGCGGAATGCTCTGATTTCTGTGTCAAGTGATGGTATCTGGGGTTAATGGTCAAACGGAAGGACGGACGGACAAGGGCAAATCTATATGCCCCCCTCCCCCGAGTTTGGGCATAAAATGCAGCAATTAGGCCTTAGATACATGAGTTACCACTAAATTTGACCAAATGACAGGGGGTCGTTTTTTAATGGGAGTCAATATTCTTCGTGAGGTTCAGTTTACTTCACGTTGGGGAGTCATAGTACTATGATCTGGAGGTCATAATACTATGACCGGGGGGTCATTATTCTATGGGGGTCGAAATACTTCATTACACCGGCACTCCTAGTCAGTTTGAATAGTTACGTTTAAAACATTCGCCAATTATCAATGTAGGTGGTAAAACAAGGCTGAATATCCAACATCCAGAAACGCAGCCTCTCAAAGGCGCAACCCATAGCACGCGGACATGCACACGATAGGTGCAAATACAAAGATAAACGCTCACATAGGTACAAACACAGACAAAGCAAAAGCAAGAAGACAAAACGAACACACAACTGAGTACAGTAGGGCACAGATTTGGAATGGTCAGTTGCAGAAGTCACATCCGGCGATCACTTATATCTTACAAAGAAGACATATCTATGTGTAACAGTTGACTCGGGAAGGATCAGGCGTTAACTCTGGTGCCAGTCTTAATATAAAATCCAGAGGTGCACCTATGGTCTACCGAAACATGTACATTAAAATTAAACATTATACTCTGTCCTGGATGAGATGTTGTATTGTTATTGTATAATTATCTTCGACGTCATTATCATTGCAGAATGTATATGGAAGTGCCGTATATGACACTGCTCCTTATGAATATAAATATTTAGATATTTTCAAATTCATAACTGCATAGTACACAGCAATTACATATAAAGCCACTAGTGTACATTGGTTTAGTGTATGACATGCAGGAAGCGAACGCTGGTTAACAATATCATTTACGATGGTGATTATAAAAAGCTGTTTAGAACAGACAATTTAATGTAGAATCTCCTCATTAAGGTAGTTCTGCACGTTTGGATCGAACTTTTTTTTCTACAATGTAGAATTTGATTAAACTTCAGAAAATACATAGAAAATTCAGCAAATAAAAATGAAAGGGTCATGTGCCTGATTTTTTGCTAGACCGAATTGAAAAATTTGGACATCATGCAATATTTCACAATGGGGGTCTATGGGAAAATCATAACTTTCATAACATTTTCGCGAATAGAATTTTTTCCACAATGTAGATTTTGATGAAACTTCTCACAGTTGTAAATAAACACATGGTCTATAATTTGGTGAAATAAAATGTATATGTCCATGTGCTTATTTTGAGATATCTGACCATGATTAAAGAGAACCGGACATTGCACGCTAATTTTAAGACATTATTTTGAAATATTTAACGTGTCATATGTTTTCACATCATATTTTGACTTTAGAAATAAAGTAACATTGCCATTTAAATAAATTAACTCACAGGTTGTCATTAATTCATAAAACGATTTTCATTTCCGTACGCCAAATCTAGGCTTTATTCTACGTTTTCTGGATAAATGACGTTACGCCATCACTTCCGGTTTATCAAACGCGCAGAACTACACTGAACAAAGGAAACACAACAAAACAAGATATATGTAAAACGAATTTAAAATATACTACCCGTTAAGAAGACTTTTCCCATTTGTCAGTTTGCAGTCGTTTACCTTGAATCACTTCGAACACCTGTTTGCCCTCCGTGTCCTCGGTATATGTCTTTGAAGCTTACCCGACATGTCATCGGGAGTTGCGCGTGTACATTTCAGTATGGACAGAGTTTAAAGATAGGCATGTTGCAAACACCCGGTTAGGCCCAAATCAAAATTTTGCTTGTTTTCCGCTTTATTTATTTTTATTTCTGTTCGTTAAAATATTTTTGTATCAGCCTGTCGAATTTGTAGCTTTGCTATTGCTTTAAATTTCATAGAGTGCCCTTATTCGGTTAAAGTTTTACGTGACTTCTGTTTTCTCAATACAGTTTCTGGAATAAAAGATTAATAGAATCGTGCTATCGGTTTATTTTACTGTGTCATGCACTAATGTAATAGTCGACTAAGTCCGTATATTTGACTTGGACATGCGCACTCGTGTACAAAAAACGTGCGTATGTCATGTAAAGGAGAGCACAATGCCGTGAAATAACATCTATTTTTTATTATTATTGTGATTTTATTTCATTATATCCAGCAATAGAAACAAAAGCTAAATTTGAATAAATGTAAATCAAGTATATCATTTTGCGCTGTGTTGAAAAGACAACCTTAGTGGTCACGGCAGCGAAATGGAAAAAAATAACACACTGTCGGAAATATCGCCAATTTTAATCTGTGAAAATTTTATAACAGACCGTTGAAAAATGAGGGGTGGCGCATTCTATTATAAACGAGGGAAACATATTATGCTATTTAAATCTATATTTGTTATCGGCATTATGTCATTTGTTACGACATTGACAGAAAGGTATCAGTGTCTGATTCATGGAAGTGTCACATGCGTTAAGCGAAACATGTTTTATTAGGACTGTGTTCAAAAATATGTGATTCAATGTAAAAAAATCCTTAACTGCATTATTTCCTGTCACATGTTTTCTCTGCAAAGACGTTACGAACAAATTGGATGTAACTATTGTGCACTGGGAATTGTACCTATTTTTCAGTCGTATCATTCCATCGTCAAAGCCTGTTTGCACCTCAAACAGCTTTTTTAGGTTGCTAAACATGTCATGAAGAATATTTCCCTGGTGAGCTTATTTAAAGCTAATGATGGGTAAATGATTGCAGAGATATCCCTTTTTCCGCCTTCGAAATACATTGGGTATATAAATAGTGCTTATTGCAGAAAGAAAACTTTGAATTGCGTCTTACCTTTATAATGCCATTAAATTGCTAAAATGGCATAAGGATTGGATTACCCCTTTAAATCAGGGTCTTCTTCTTGATCCCCTACTTAGACATTACTGGTTCTACCCTGGCAAGACACTGTCCGTATCTAAGATCTTAACGCCATTACAGTGTTTAAGCACAGTAAACTGCAAGTAAGGGTGAAAAATAAAACAAGTATGAGCAGTCCAAGAAGTCGCCAGATTGCACCGTTTTATCTAGCTATAAGCAAAATTTCCCCGTTCAAGGGAGGGGAATACCCACACCCCCCGCCGCTCCCTCCAATATTCAAATCGTCCCTACGCACCTGACTTTTGACAAGATTAGACTGTGTGCGACTATTGTCAAAAATTCGATTTATACTAAAGTAAAAACACAAGTAAGACATTTTTAAAACCTGGAAAATTAATATTTCATATGCTTTTCTGAACAGTTTCTGTCTTATTATTCATAACAATCGTCAATATTAAAAATCGTACGTCCAACATATCACAAAGTGGTAATTTTCGCGTTGTATATGTCTTATACACTATGTACAATAACGCTATTCAGCTTGTTATTATTAACAATGACACATTTTCTGAATGGCTCGTAAAACAAGAGCTAGTTTATACGTGTTTTGGCGGGAAATTTGAACGTGTCTTCCATGATTTGCATATGTTGACGTTACATTTTCGTGTAAATAGAAATGTTGAACTTTCATACTGCATTGGAACAGTTATATTAATTTAGAAACCAACAGATAAAACAAACAACTAATGTTTGATTGGTCTACACGCTTGTCATTGTAAGAGTAAACGACAGCTGGCGACTGTGACGTATATGTATTGCGGCGATATCAAACTTTTGGTTTTTTGTTTGAAGTTGTTCAAAGTGAAACGCGGGCAAAACGTCAAACGGGAAAGATCTTCTTAACGGGTAGTACATAACAGACTTATGCTTGAATCGTGACGCAAGAACATCATGTTCAAAGATTTAGATAAGCGGACCGTCACTGAATAGAATCGTGGTTGACTTTGTACAGCTGTTTCGCGATATGTGCCGACTGCTGACTTGACATTTACAATGGAAGTTATATTTTAATTAAGTATAAAGTTTCGATTCAAAGTAATATCCAATTCAAAAGAAATTCTTCAACCGCCGCTATATAGTATCTAAACAGAATAGCAAAGATCGAATACAACAATGTAGACAAATGGAAATCTGAAATGCCAAACGTTTGCATCAGATGAAGTCATCACATGGGTCTAATTGGTTCTTGTCAACCAAGCAATTTGTCAATAGCAAACTGTTATCGTGAACTAAAGGTCTCTTAAACAGTATGGACGTTTCAGAATTCCCATGCCATGTATAATTTTATTTTATATTTAAGCTTTTTTGTTTGTTTGATCCCCATGACCAGGCCTTTTACAAACGCGACTTAAGAACTAAATGTCTAACAACAAAATACTACCGTGCCACTTTGAAGTAAATAGAAAAAGTGGAAACTCCACAGGTTGCTCAACACAACAAAATCGAAAATGTTGCAGGCTCGGTTTGATTGAGCCTGTTCATGGACGGTAGTAGAAATGCATGCTACCGTCCACGTTCTCTAGCCCCAGGTTGAGCAGAACTCAACATTTACGTATACATTTGGTGTTTTGACACAAATAACAACAGTATTCATTTTTAGACGTCTTATTCACGTCCAGTATTTAGATGTTATAAGATTTGTATAGAGAAATCTGCACAACTTCTGCTGCAAAAATACTGCGCGACATCAGAAGACACGACACGACGACACGCATGAAACTGAAGTCACAAATGATGTCACAAACCCGATATGAATTTTGAACGTCAACATAGAAAAACTTTGAAAAGCACATTACATTCCTACGTAACATTGCAATACAAAGTGTGGTTCTGTAAGAATGTACGTTCATTATGTAATAAACTACAGCTGCAGGATTGCACAAATAGTAATTAGATTCAGATACTTTTGGTAAATAGACAATTTCTTAAACTGATAAATATTCAGACGAAAGGCGGATTTCTTTGATGATTTAAACAAAAACGCACTATCAGCCATTTGAGTTAGCATACATCTGAACTGTATCAATTGAATAACTAAGATAGCAGAATTCAATTCTCATATTTTAGAGTATTTTTATTTTAAATTAAAAAAAAACGTGAATTAAAATAAAAGATCAGGGTATATTTTTCCGGAAGCACAGAACACCCCCAAACAAAGCCAGAGAGCCATGCATTGCTAAGTAGGCCTGCAACAAAAAGAAACTGTAATGGAAACATATAACAGACGGATTGCTTCAACATGCTGACCACAATATATATGCAAAATACGGGGAAAATAAAGGGCTGTTAACTGGTGTTGGTGGAAGTGGAAACAAGCAAGGATAAAAGTTCAACAAGGAAAGCCACGCTCCAAAAACGCAGTCTCCCAACACAGTTAAATTCTGCATAGTCACATGTATTGCTTTTGTTTTAACTTTTGTATTTAAGTGTTGCTCCAATCATCTAAGGCAGTGAATGATAACGTACATGATTCGAGTATTCATGCAGAAATTGTTCGGTTTTGTTTTATAACAAATGCTATTTCACTCTTTTGATTTATTAGTAAGCTACTGGTGTTTCATGAGTGAAGCCACACAGTTTGCCGTTGTTTGTCCGTAAGTCAGTTCGTCTGTCAGACGGTCACACAGAATTGGATCTAGCTAGCAATAACTTTAAAAGTATATAATATGTTATCATGAAACTTTGTCCAGAGGCAGATGGCAATATAGAGAAAATGCATGTCTTTGTTGTGGTTATAGTAACAAATGTGGTTGCAATGGCAATAAAAGTTCTTTACGATAACTTAAAAAGTACAAAAGTTTTTTCATGATATTTGGTTGATAGGTAGAAGATATGGAGCAAATTATATTTTTCCTACGTTTGTTGGAACGATTTCAGTTCAATAACGTAAGAATAGTTTGACCTACTAGCACATAATTATTGCATGTAGTCAGTCAGTGACTGAGACTGTTCTTGGCGTCAGTAGATCAAAGGCTTATATTATAGTGGCCTTGAGACTGAACATTCTTTCAACGTAATATCTATAAATCTTATAGTATTTGCATATTTTATGTCAAGCTTTTCTATAGGTAAGCATTAAGTCTGTTGTATGAACTGAAATACTGGTTACTTATCGAAACCCCTAACTCTTAACAAAATGACTCCATACAGGTACAGAGTAACACTATGTTTATTTGTATCAGCAAGACATATACTACTAACCGAAACAGTTGTATTTAGATTAAAGTGTGCTACAAATTAATTTTTAATAACACTTGTTTCAGCTTATTTAATTCCAGTACCAGTATCGAGTAAATAGCATATCTCGAAAAGGTAGGCTACAGATTTTGGGCAATCAGATTGCATATCAAAGCAATTGTATTAGGTATCTTTGACGTTCAAAAACAACACAATAGTAATTGTGGAAACTGTCTTTGAATTTCATATCTGCATAGACTTACCAATAGAATTTTTTGAAAGGTTTATAGCCATACCGACATGATGTAGGTCATATGGCAGTTTATTCAGACCCCATGTCCCTCCGTGCATTAGTTCATCACGAACCGGCATCTTGGTAGAACCACAGACCCTCCGCAGTCCAGCTGGATGGCTGCCACACATTCATAATTCTATACCCAAAGCAAGGTTTCAAACCCACATTGGTCCGGGGCAAGAAATTTAAATTCAGCGCCCTTAACCATTCGTCCAAAGAAGCATCTGCTAAGAAGTAAAAGCTTATTTTGAATAGATAAATAAAGACTAAAAGTGGAATTATCATTTAATACCACCATTATCATCAATAACGGCACACACGGTTTCATTGTGTCTGTTGAAATTTGCGAACACTTCACCTAACACCGGCTTAAAGGGTATTCTATTAAAATTGATCATTTAATGGACAGAGTACATATGCCGATTCAATTATGAAAACGTTTCGGCTCATACGTTCCCATTGTGTAATATTAATAATTGCACTTGAAATAGTTTATGACTATCCGTCAACTTAAGCGTTTTTCGCGCTTTAACAACAGAAATTCCCTATTAAAGCCTCTCTTCCATTTACATTTAAATGATGTTTTATATCGTTATAAAACATTCAGTGAATCGTTTGATGTTTTGCTAAAACAGGTCCCAAAGTGAATAATATACCCTGTTGTTATTTATTGTTATAATCATCCGTCTCACCTAGCTTTGTCTCCTGAGGCTCTAAGTTGTTATGATTCGATTTGCAAATGCATATACTCTCAAAATAAAGAATGTGTCACCAATTGAAGTGACGTCCATTTATCAAATTGATATAACTGTATATAAACAATCAAATCTATCAGAAGATATAATTCTAAAACAAACAAAAAACGGAACTAAGCAAATATAAAATAACACTAGATTTGATATGGTATGTGTATGAGGAGCTCTGGCAAACAAAACGCGACATGTCTGAAAATTCGGTGCCAGAAAAAAACATGCATTTTTATGTCACTTTCTTGTAAATATGTTGACAATCCATTTTCAGTAAATTGCAGTACATTAATGTCTTAAATTTGCAAACATTAGACTGTCTTCCTAGTTTTTTTTTCAAGATACTGCCTTTAAAAGAGGAGTGTCAATTCATTACAGAGCCAGACGAAAAAAAGCAATAATCTTTGATACGACTAAATCACAGTCAATGAAAGGAGGCGTTGCCTGAAAAGGAATAGCATTAAACCCACACGAAATATAGAAAGAACTTTTTGTTTTCCTACCAAAACTATCACATGGACACATAGGTAGTCCTAATGAGCTTTCTTAGTAACGACTAAGGTATTATAGTATGTTAAAATAATGTTGATTTCATCTACCATTAGTGTTTTTCGTTTACAATTGTACGTAAATTAATTGAACATCGAATATAATGAAAAAAAACGGTTGAGTATATAGGGCAGATCCTACACCTGGCTATTTGAGGAGTGGGTCGTGTTCCGTACCATGCATTTTAATAGACATTTACGGATTAAGTCTACGTGGACTGTGAACACCTAAGACGATCGATTTTTCAAGGGGACCGTCTCAACATGATAATTTTAATTTATGTTTGGTAGGAAAACATTCCTATAATGATGGTAAGGTCTGGCTTAATATGTCACTGCATAATATTTGGATTTGTCTGTCCGTCCGTCTGTTCGTCAGAGAAATGTTTTGTTATTATACATATCGCAAAAAGTATTTGATCTAGCGTCATAACACTTTCCTGAAATGTTCTTCAATATTTATAAGTTGCGCATCTGCGACAAAGTTGAAAAGATGAGCTAGTCTGATCGCAATGTATCCGTATTCCATCGTCGTCGTCGTCCAACATGAAAAAATCTAAACTGGGTCAGTTGGGATCAAAATGTAGGTCAGCAGGTAAAACATTGTGAAAACTGTAGAAAACGTAATATCTTGCGTCTCCATTCCTTTGTTGTTATTATACGCCCGAAGGGACGTATTTTCGGATACCACAGGTGTTCATCTAGCTGTCTGGCTGTCTGTCTGTTTGTCTGTCTGTCCGTCTGTCCGTTAACAATTTCGTGTCGACTCCGCTCCTTGAAGGATTTTAAACAAACTTGAAACAAAATGTTATCCACATCAAGAGGACGTACAGCTTTTTTACTAGATAAATGAACGGAAGATAGAAAAATAATCAAAATAAAAAAAATCTTCCCATTTATACTGTATTATGGTATAAACATGAATGAAATGAAATTCATTTCTTGTTGACAGTTATCAGTTTATACAATCAATCCGACATGTTTTCTTCTACACACAAGGAATGCACAGACATGTACGATTCTTGAAAGTCGTTGTCGTAAGTGCCTCCATACAGAGCTTACGCTCTTGTAACACTTCAATTCTGCGATTGAATGTTCTACAGTTATTCTGTAATGACATATATATTTGTTCAATTTAGTACATTTAATTAAAAAGGGGCATCATTCTGTCAAAATCCAAACAGAGTTATGGGGATTGCTTTTCTTGGTGTAGATTTCGATAGTAAATAACTATTTTAAGTTTCAAGTCAATAGCTTTGATAGTAACAGAGATATTTGACTTTATCAAAAACTTTAATCAAAAATTCTTAGTTAAAAAGGGGCATAATTCTATCAAAATTCAATCAGAGTTATGCGGATAGTTTCTCCTGGTGAAGCCTTTGATGGTAAATAACTATTTTAAGTTTCAAGTCAATAGCTTCCATAGTAACAGAGATAGTTGCCTTTATCTAAAAGTTTAACCAAAAATTCTTAGTTAAAAAGGGACATAATTCTAACAAAATTCAAATCAGAGTTATTGGGATTGTTTCTACGCGTGTAGACTTAAATAGTAAATTAGTATTTTAAGATTCAAGTCAATAGCTTTGATAGTAACAAAGATATTTGACTTGATCAAAAAATTTAACAGAAAATTCTTAATTAAAAGGGGCATAATTCTGTAAAAATTCAAACCAGAGTTATGGGGATTGATTTTCCATGTGTAGACTTCGATAGTAAATAAGTATTTTAAGTTTCAAGTCAATAGCTTTGATAGTAACAGAGATATTTGACTTTATCAAAAATTTTAACCAAAAATGCTAAGTTAAAAAGGGACATAATTCTATCAAAATTCAAATCAGAGTAACGCAGAATGTTGTTCCTGGTGTAGGCTTCGATAGTAAATAATTATTTTAAGTTTCAAGTCAGAAGCTTTGATAGTAACAGAGATATTTGACTTTATAATAAAATTTAACAGAAAATTCTTAATTAAAAAGGGGCATAATTTTGTAAAAATTCAAATCAGAGTTATGGGGTTTGTTCTTCCTTGTGTAGATTTCGATAGTAAATAACTATTTTAAGTTTCAATTCAATAGCTTTGATAGTAACAGAGATATTTGACTTTATCACAAACTTTAACCAATAATTCTAAGTTAAAAAGGGGCATAATTCTATCAAAATTAAATCAGAGTTATGCGGATAGTTTCTCCTTGTGAAGCCTTTGATGGTAAATAACTGTTTAAGAGTCAAGTCAATAGCTTCGATAGTAACAGAGATATTTGCCTTTATCAAAAACTTTAACCAAACATGCTAAATTAAAAATGGGCACAATTCTGTAAAAATTCAATCAGAGTTATGGGGATTGTTCTTCCTTGTGTAGACTTTGATAGTAAATATTAAGTATTTTAAGTTTCAAGTCAATAGCTATGACAGTAACAGAGATATTTGACTTTATCAAAAATTTTAACCCAACGGAGACGCCGACACCGACGCGAGTGCAATAGCTCTACTTTTTCTTCGAAAAGTCGAGCTAAAAACAGGCACATCCAAATTTATATCACCTACCGCATAGTGATGATATAATAACTCAAACCCTATTGTCGTTATAAACTCTTTTTCATATCGCGCATAATATAATTAAACTATGTTGAGACGGTCCCCTTGAAAAATCTATCGCCTTAGGTGTCCACAGTCCACGTAGACTTAATCCGTAAATGTCTAATTAGACGTCATTTAATCCTGTTAACTGATGGAAGGTTATTTTAAGGATAACATGGTGTAATAGGCCTCAATTTCACCAAAAGCGTACATACAACTTGATAATTTAAGCTTTAAAAATGTCTAACGATAGAAATAAAGTGCATATTGACAAGTTATGTAGTGACAGAAATTCTCAAAAATTTCCTTTAGATTACCTCCCCTAATAATTTTGGTTTTTCATGAGTTATCTCCCCTGAAAACTAGAAAAAATATTTTCTCCTTTTCCCTACGTGGAATTTTAGATTTATTTTTGATATTTGTATCAGAATCATATAATGCAGCTTTCTACCGCAAAATTTTCTCGAAACTCATGTTCAGATTCTTATAATCAAAGAAACTGTATATTTCCCATAGGCATCAATGTTAACTTCAATACCGATTATCTCCCCCAAAAGTGATAAAATTTGAAAAATGTCTCGGTGAAAAGTTTTAATTTTGAATGTCTTTAAAGTGACCAAATTTCATATAAATATTACCATCCAGTTACAAGATACGAAATATGGCTATTACACCATGTTATCCTTAAATCAGTTGAAATGAACAAAGTACAAAATGTACACGCGTTTATTTACTGGTCGTACAAATTTGTTGCTCTAGCCTATCTATTCTAATGAAGTTTACGTTATTAAATTAAACTGACATTGACTTTTCTACTAAAGAAAACATTGATCAAAAGCCTAAAAGTTATATAAATCCTATGTATGCCTGATATATTTTGTTTATTATCAGTAATATTTATGTAAAGAAAGCTGTGACGGGTTAAAACAGAGTCTCAATACTTTGTAGCAGGTACAAGAAAAACTGAAAGAAGCCAATTTCAAACAGGTGTGCTGTGGTAAGTATTGATCTGTTAGTAGGAATATCATACAAAAAACAGATTTTGCCGTTCAATTATGTTAAAGCATTAACGTTTTTTCGTTAGTAATATGTCATGTGACCGTGTTTCGTTTATCGGGTAGAAGCTTGAAACCTGAACACTGAAACGCAGCTCTTTATGATGAACATATTTTCATTATAGCAGATGTTAGTTTTGAAATCTTTATCTAAATTAAGAATCATATGTTGCAGATTTGCTACTGAATGCTACGCAGTGGAATTAACAAGAACTGCTTTAGATTTTGGTGAATGTATGTATGTGTCGTGATGTAAAATAACGCAAACAGTAAACTCATGAAATTCAGTTGTTTTTAGTAGATAAGTGTTTGTCGAGAATAATGCGAAATTACATATTTTTTTAGTTCTAATCGAAATTTCTAACGCCCGCAATATCTTGCATCCTACAGCTCTGGTATTCCGAACTTGTTTTCAACGAATCAACATGGGACATATGCTTGGACGTATTACAATATTCATGCATGGACCATTTAATTAAATAGACCATTTGCGATTGAAATATATTACCTGGTTTCTGAAATATCGCTTACGTGGCATTTTATTCAAATTTCCCTACCTCCACGAAGTCATTTTCGTGGAACTTGCGAAGATGTAATTTTTGCCTGTACTGCAAATCAATCAACATGGAAGCATAAATATGACTCTCTATTAAGAAAACTATCAGAGAATCTCCAAAATACGTTGATAATAATTATTTACTTTAACTACGGATGTTTAAGAATGTTGCCTATATTTTTATGGGGAGCGCTGGGTTGGTCAGCAAAACGTACAACAGTGCAGAGATTTTTTCCATTTAACTAAAAAAGGAGGATGACAACACTGTCCACGACATAAATATTTTGATGATTTTGTATGTTTCTTAGTATTTATTTCTGCCAAATGATTTCATGCTCTCAACACTTAATGATTGTAAGGATAGTCACAGTGACTCAACAAAACAACCAGAAAGTCTAGTATGTAAATTAGTTTATAATCTAGTAACCTAAAGATAGCATTATTTGTTACAGTGGCGTTGTCTCTGGACAGAAATAAACGAAGATGTTTAAGCCATGTGATTTGTTTTGTTTAAAAATTTTTAAGCATGATGTGTGTCTAAATATAAAATTTTAATGACATCGTTCGGTTTTAGAATAAAGTCAGTGTTCTATGAATAATTTATGTTTCTGAAAGAAATTTCTATCTTCATATGCACAAATTGGAACTACATTAGCAATAGCCGTCATAAAATATGAATACAAATGTATTCCAGAAGTAAATGCGAAATTAATACTTGAAATAATAATTGATTTTAGAAACTTTAGACAGCTGTGTTTTTATTATAATGTAAGCGTCCTTGAATGTCTAAAATCGCATCTTTAGACTAAGATGATATTTTATTCATTTACAAGTTGTTTTTTCTTCTGCGAATATCTAACGTATTCCTTTTTTAAGTATTTTTCTAATAAATGTTTTAAAAATATATTAATTCTGAAGAGATGTAATTTTCATAAGACCGATAAAATATTTTATGTATAATATCTGGCTCAGCAGGCAGCTTACTTGTTAAAACACTGCAATAATTACAACTATTTAAGTAGTAAAACGAAGAAGACGTGTCTATATATATTCTATGTGGTCCTCGAAGGATGACTAAAATTACTCAGGGGCTTCGTCGACTCGGTCATTTTCCATCGTTGAATTCCGCTTTCTGACTCTTGAGGATTTATGTAATGTTACTCGTAGTAAATCCTTGGAGTACAGAATTAATAGAATATCAATATAAGTCCTTACTCTTTAAGGCAGTTCTGTCCTAAATTTTCATGAAACAACGTGCTGCACCAGAAATGACCAGACAACAGTATATCTTTTACTTGGAGACGCGCGGAGTGGCTATAATATACCGGTTAACATTATGTATCACCTGTATAAGTTCGAAGTCATTTCTTGAAGTGACTTGAAGAAATAATGATGGCTGGTACTGCTAGCCAGTTTGAATAGATACGTTTAAAACATTCATTTAACATTCATTCAATTATCCATGTAGGCGGTAAAACAAGGATGAATATCCAACGGGTAACGACAGGTTCCAGAACCACAGCCTGTCAAAGGCGCAACCCACAGCACGCGGACATGCACACGATAAGTACAGATACAGACAAGACAGAAGCAAGAAGACAAAACGAACAAACAACTGAGCACAGTAGGGCACAGTTTTGAAATGGTCGGTTGCAGAAGTCACATCCGGCGCTCACTTATATCTTACACAGAAGGCATATCCATGTGTTACAGTTGGCGCGAGAAGGATCAGTCGTTCACTCTGGTGCCAGTCCTGATATAAAATGAAGTCCAGAGGTGCACCTATGGTCTTCTGATACATGTACAATAAAATTAAACATTAAACTCTGTACTATATAAGATGTCGTATTGTTATTGTATATATCATTTCGACGTCATTTATCATTGAAGAATGTATATGGAAGTGCGGTATATGACAATGCTCCTTATGAATGTAAATATTTAGATGTTTTCAAACTCATAACTGCTTAGTACACAGACATTATATATAAAGCCGCTAGTGTACATTGGTTAAGTGTATGACATGCAGGAAGAGAACGGCTGGTTAACAATACCATTTACGAGGGTCCTTATAAAAAGCTGTTTAGAACAGACAATTTTATGTGGAATCTCCTCATTAAACATTGAACAAACGAAACACAACAGAACAAGATATATGTAAAACGAATTTAAAATATACATAACAGACTTATGCTTGAACCGTGACGCAAGAACATCATGTTCAAAGATTTAAATAAGTGGACCGTCACTGAATAGAATCGTGGTTGACATTGTACAGCTGTTTCGCGATATGTGCCGACTGCTGACTTGACATTTACAATGGAAGTTATATTTTGATTAAGTATAACGATTCGATTCAAAGTAATATCCAATTCAAAAGAAACTCTTCAACCGCCGCTATATAGTATCTAAACAGAATAGAAAAGATCGAATACAACAATGTAGACAAATGGAAATCTGAAATGCCAAACATCTGCATCAGATGAAGTCCTCACATGGGTCTAATTGGTTCGTGTAAACCAAGCAATTTGTCAGTAGCAAACTGTTATCGTGAACTAAAGGTCTCTTAAACAGTATGGACGTTACAGAATTCCTATGCCATGTATAATTTTATTTTATATTTAAGCTTTTTTGTTTGTTTGATCCCCATGACCAGGCCTTTTACAAAAGCGACTTAAGAACTAAATGTCTAACAACAAAATACTACCGTGCCACTTTGAAGTAAATAGAAAGTGGAAACTCCACAGGTCGCTCAACACAACAAAAACGAAAATGTTGCAGGCTCGGTTTGATTGAGCCTGTTCATGGACGATAGTGGAAATGCATGCTACCGTCCACGCTCTCTAGCCCCGGGTTGAGCAGAACTCAACATTTACACATACATTTGGCGTTTTGACACAAACAACAACAGTATACATTTTTAGCTATAGACGTCTTATTCACGTCTAATATTTAGATGTTATAAGATTTGTATGGAGAAATCTGCACAACTTCTGCTGCGAAAATACTGCGCGACATTAGAAGACACGACACGACGATACGCATGAAACTGAAGTCACAAATGATGTCACGCACCCGATATGAATTTTGAACATCAACATAGAAAAACTTTGAAAAGCACATACGTAACATTGCAATACAAAGTGTGGTTCTGTAAGAATGTACGTTCATTATGTAATAAACTACAGCCGCAGGATTGCACATATAGTAATTAGATTCAGATACTTTTGGTAAATAGACAATTGCTTAAACTGATAAATATTCAGACGAAAGGCGGATTTCTTTGATGATTTAAACAAAAACGCACTATCAGTCATTTGAGTTAGCATACATCTGAACTGTTTCACTTGAATAACTAAGACAGTAGAATTCAATTCTCATATTTTAGAGTATTTTTATTTTTAATTTAAAAAAAATGTGAAATAAAAGATCAGGGTAAACTTTTCCGGAAGCACAGAGCACCCCAAACAAAGCCAGAGAGCGATGCATCGCTAAGTAGGCCCGCAACAAAAAAGAAACTGTAATGGAAACATATAGCAGACGGATTGCTTCAACATGCTGACCACAATATATATGCAAAATACAAAAGTGCTAAGGGGTAAATAAAGGGCTGTTAATTGGTGTTGGTGGAAGTGGAAACAAGCAAGGATAAAAGTTCAACAAGGAAAGCCACGCTCCAGAAATGCAGTCTCCGAACACAGTTAAATTCTGCATAGTCACATGTATTGCTTTTGTTTCAACTTTTGTATTTAAGTGTTGCTCCAATCATCTAAGGCAGTGAATGATAACGTACATGATTCGAGTATTCATGCAGAAATTGTTCGGTATTTGTTTTATAACAAATGCTCTTTCACCGTTTTGATTTATTAGTAATCTACTGGTGTTTCATTAGTGAAGCCACACAGTTTGCCGTTGTTTGTCCGTACGTCAGTTCATCTGTCAGACGGTCACACAAAATTGGATCTAGCTAGCAATAACTTTTAAAGTATGTAATATGTTATCATGAAACTTTGTCCAGAGGCAGATGGCAATATAGAGAAAATGCATGTCTTTTTTTGTGGTAATAGTAACGAATGAGGTCGCAATTGCAATAAATGTTCTTTACGATGACTTTAAAAGTACAAAAGTTTTTTCATGATATTTGGTTGATAGGTAGAAGATATGGAGCAAATTATATTTTTCCTACGTTTGTTAGAACGATTTCAGTTCAATAACGTAAGAATACTATGACCTACTAGCACCTGATTATTGCATGTAGTCAGTCATTGACTGAGACTGTTCTTGGCGTCAGTAGATCAAAGGCTTATATTACAGTGGCCTTGAGACTGTTTTCAACGTAATACCTAAAAACATTTTGGCCTAAAGTAATCAAACTTTATAGGATGACTTATTTACTATTTTGTTTATTATAAGATGTCAGTAGATAGAAGGTCACACTGACCTAGAAACTGTAACTGGGTTTCTGTCGAGCATCATTTGCTTCAACATGTCATTCAACTTTACCCAGTGGTAAAAGATAACTGCTGCTGCTGCTCAATGCCAAATTGACCTCAAGACAGAGAACAGTTTCCGTTTAATAAATAAATAACGGTGACGTTTACTTCATTTTCATTTCAAAGAATATTTGTCAGCGGTCAGTTAATGACCGTACTATTTCTGAAAATTGTTTCCGTACAACAATTAACTTCAAACTAACTTCATGATATACTTGCAAGAGGTCAGTAGATGTACTATGTTATGTTATGGCTCGATAGGTCAGTAGGTCAAAGGTCACGGCCAGATTGATCCAGAGACTAAAACAGTTTCAGTTAAATAACTAAAGAACTTTTGTAACTACTTTTTAACTTTATAGAACTACTATGGCCCTAATGTTTGAGGCAAATAGGTCAAACGTCACTGTTAGGATCAACAAGTCAAAGGGCACAGTGATCTTAATACTGAAAAATTTTCGATCGATATCTGTAGCACTGAGTGACTGTCAAATGTTACCGGTTAATTGCCTTATATTGAGGAAATGACCCTTTAAGTTAATATTTTTGAGTCAATACCTCAATTAGCTGAAGTATACACAAATTACATATACTCAGATGCCTTCGACAGGTAGACAGGTAAGCATAATTATGTGTTTTGAACACATTTGTCGCTTGATATCAATCCGATATTATTTGCATATCTTATGTCAAGCTTTTCGATAGGTAAGCATTTAGTCTATTGTATGAACTGAAATACTGGTTACTTATTGAAACCCTTAACTGTTAAGAAAATGACTCCGTACAGGTTTTGGACAATCAGATTGCATATTGAAGCAATTGTATTAGGTAACTTTGTTCAAAAACAACACATAGTAAGTGTGGAAACTGTCTTTGAATTTCATAACTGCATAGTCTTACCAATAAAATGTTTTGAAAGGTTTAGAGCCATACTGACATGATGTAGGTCATATGGCAGCTTATCCAGACCCCATGTCCTTCCGTGCATTAGTTCATCACGAACCGGCATCTTGGTAGAACCACAGAACATCCGCAATCCAGCTGGATGGCTGCCACACATACATAATTCTATACCCCAAGCAAGGTTTCAAATCCACATCGGTCCGGGGCAAGAAATTCGAATTTAGCGCCCTTAACCATTCGGCCAAAGAAGCCTCTGCTAAGAAGTAAAAGCTTATTTTAAATAGATAAATAAAGACTACAACTGGAGTTATTATTTAATAACGGCACACACGGTTTCACTTTGTCTGTTGCAATATGCGACACACTTCACCTAACACCAGCTTAAATGGAATTCTATTAAAATGTATCATTTAATGGACAGAGTACATAATCCGATTCAATTATGAAAAAGTTTCGGCCCAATCTTTCCCATTGTGTAATATTGATAATTGCACATGAAATTGTTTATGGCTACCGTCAACTAAAACGTTTTTCGCGCTTTCACAACAGAAATTCACTATTACAGCCTCTCTTCCATTTACATTTAAATGATGTTTTATATTGTTATAAAACATTCAGTGAATCGTTTGATGTTTTGCTTAAACAGGTTCCAAAGTGAATAGTATACCCTGTTGTTTAAATTAATAAAATTATGATTTATTGTTAAAATCATCCGTCTCAGCTAGCTTTGTCTCCTGAGGCTCTAAGTTTTGATGATTCAATTTGCAAATGTATATACTATCACAATAGAGAATGTGTCACAAATTGAAGTGACGTCCATTTATCAAATTGATATGAATGTATATAAACAATCAAATCTATCAGAAGATCTTTTAAAAACAAAATAAACGGAACTAAGCAAGTATAAAATAACACTCGATTTGATACGGTCTGTAGAAGCTCTGGCAAACAAAACGCGGCGTGTCTGAAAGTTCGGTGCCAGACAAAACCATGCATTTTTATGTCATTTTCTTGTAAATATGTTGGCAATCCTTTTTAAGTAAAGTACATTAATGCAATAGACCGTTCCTTTTAACAGTGAATAATGAAGTAACATGTCAGTAGTGACATATTCGTTTTTCTATCGGAGAGGAGTTGCGAAAGTCTTGAATTTGCAAACAATGAATAGTCTTCCAAGTTTTTTCGAGATACTGCCTTTAAAAATAGGAGTGCCAATTTATTGCAGCGCCAGAAGAAAAAGTTTTAAAGACACGTTTATTTCTTAAAGGAGTTATATCGGGAAAGCAATAGTGTTTGTTACGACTAAATCACAGTCGACGAAAGGAGGCGTTGCTTTATTAAAAGGAGTAGCATTAAATTCACACGGAAAATTAGATAGAAGTTTTATATTCCTACCAAAAAATGTCACATGCACATATCGGTAGTCCCGCTGAGCTTTCTTAGTAACGACTAAAATATTTCAGTACTCGAAATAATGATGATTTCATCTACCATTCAAGTGTTTTTCGGCAAAGGTTGTATTCAAATTAATTGAACATCGAATATATTGAAATACTGGTTGGGCAGATCCTACGTATGATTACTTGAGAAGTGGATAGTGTTCCATATCGTGTATTTTACTTTGATGCCGTTTAATCCTGTTAATTGATGTATAAAGGGATAGAAAGGTCATTTTGAATAAGTCGTAATGAACAAAAAACATGCGTTTATTTACTGGTCGTAAGAATGTTGATTTCGCGTTACTGTTCTAATAAAGTTAACGTTTATTTATTAATCAAACAATTAGGAATATATTAATGAAGCACAAAATATACTTTGGTACTTCGGATACATTTAAGTTAAAATTTCAGGAAAAAGACACATTGTCAAGGTTTAAATATTTACTTTATTAAAACTGACATATGCTTTTCTAATTTAATAAATAAAAAAAAGGTCAAATGCCTAAAATGTAGAAAGCTGTCTGTGAGCGGTTAAAATAGAGTCTCAATACTTTTAGTAGCAGGTACAAGAAAAACTTAAAGCATCCAATTTGGAAATAGTATGCTCTATTGACCTGTAAGAAGTAATATCATACAAAAACAGATTTTGCCATCCAATTATGTTAAAACACCCACGTTTTTTTCAGCCCTTTAGAAATATGTGATCTGACCGTGTTTCGTTAATTGGTCATAAGCTTGAAAACTGAACACTGAAACGTTGCTCGTTTTCATGTAGGATGATTATTCGAAGATGTTTTCATTGTAGCAGACGTTATTTTCGAAATCTTTATCTAAATTAAGAAACAGATGTTGCAGAATTGCTACTGAATGCTATTCAATGGAATTAACAAGGAATGGTATTCAATGGAATTAACAAGAACTGCTTTAGATCTTTTGATATGATTTTAAGTGTGTGTCGAGATGTAAAATAACGCAAACAAAAAGAAAAATGAAATTCCGTTGTTTTCCTTCTTAGAGTAGCATGCTAAATTACAATTATTTCAGTTGTAAACCAGTTTCTAGAATATAAATTAGACTTATGCTTTAAAATGTACAATTCCGTTTTTATATATTCATGAACAGACCACTAGATTTCTAATAAAAATAGATTCCTTGAAATACCGCTTACTTTGCTTAATATTAGAGCCGTGCCATGAGAAAACCAACATAGTGGCTTTGCAACCAGCATGGATCCAGACCAGCCTACGCATCCGCGCAGTCTGGTCAGGATCCATGCTGTTCGCTTTCAAAGCCTATGGGAATTAGAGAAACTGTTAGCGTTAGATAATAAGACCATAATCAGTAATATAACATATTATTTTTATAATGTCAAATTGAATACCGAAACGAATACACAAAGTAGCTGGTAAAATGGTCCCTGCTTACTACTAACTTTACAAATGGATGAGATGATATTGATGAATATTCAACGATGATGGAAACCTTCAACGGTACTAAAGCACAAGTTTATATAAACAAATTTTTGGATCGCACGACAACAACAACAACAAAAATAGTTATCAGGAAGTTAATGATATATTTTTTTAAGAAAGCTTTTAAACCTAATTACTGATAGACTATATGTTATGGAAACACATGAGAATTAGTTGTTTTTACTTAGTTTTATAATAATGAAAATCGAAAAGCGTTTGTAACGCTTTACTCGAGTTACTGCCTTAATTATTATGTAATAAATATCTCATATAATGAACACGCCCTCCATGGCGGTATTGCTAAAGACAAGGGAAAAGATTTTAATGCCGAGGCGGCCTGAGTTCGATTCCCGACGCGGGCACCTTTTTTTCTTTCTTGATTTGGCATTTTAAAGATAGTTTAGAAACAAAAACTCATAATCTAATGTTCATTATATGACCAAACTTCAATTTTAAAGAAAGAACATTTTTAGCCAAAATCTTGAGGTCAGTGCCTTTAAAAATAAAGAATTTTTTTCTCACAAATATTATTGGAAAGAGCAACATTATATTAATTTTCTACGCAAAAATAGCATTTCAAGTTAATATACGTCATTCGTATATTGTGCCAATCATTTGAAAAAATAGGTAAATGTTACAACCTACGATTGTTTAATGTGTACAAATAGTTAAAAGTTAAAATACGCGATTGTTTTAACTTTAATAAATCTGCATATATACATGTATAAGGATATATCAATTATTTCGGATATTTGATAAAATATCAAGTCATATGCAATGTTTTGCAAAGATAAGACAAAATTAACAAATAAGTGTGCTTTCTTTCCTGTATAAGAATAATATATCTGTATTTTGGTGGCGTTTTAAAATTGGGTTGAGGTTGTAAAATGGAATTAATGATATCCTAGCCTGTTTTAATTTAAATCAAATATGACAATGTTATTTAAAACAGATAGCTCTAAACATATAAGCAATTTCATGAATACACTTTTTGTAAAACGATAGAGACAACAAAAATATCAAATGGGGCTGAAATTTTCGTTGAACTTCATGATCACGTAAAATATTTGGAGACTACCCTTTAGGTGAATTTTAGTTTTGGAAATTTATACCTGAGGCTCGTAGACCGATTCTATTTATAATATATACAGTGAGTTGTTTGGAAGAAGTAAGATATATTATATGCAAATGTAAGCTTATTTGAGGAAAAATGTAAAAATAGTTTTAAAAACTAATTTCTACAAGATAGAACGTGGACAGACTAAATACATATGACAGAAGACAAAACACCAAACACCAAACTTGTTTTTGTCCGAACAGAAATTTCTGCCCTGAAAGTCTGTTCAGCTTGATTTTAGCGCTGGTGTATAATACCTTCTTTAAAAAGCAAAAGCCTAAAAGGACAAACATTCACCCGAGGGGAGGTTTCAAAGCACTTCAAAGAATAGAACCGCATACGTAACAGCGCATTCATTCTATTGCCAAGAATGTTCATTTAAATACTTTTTTTTTTGGATTAAACTCCAAACCGTGGTTTAAATGTGTAATAACAATTAAGTAAGACATTAAATGATTTTGCACCTATTTCCGGTATGCCAGCAGGATTTGATTAATAGTGTGCATCCTTTTAAACACCAGATTGTTGATAGATATAAATAATTGTTTGTCCCGCAAGGTAACGTACTTTATTACATTATGTTGTAAAGTGCACACTAAAATGGTGTATGTGTTCTTGCCAAATGTGTTATTACTAATTAGACTGGAGTGTGGGGTGTTGATAAAGAGAAATCTGTACACGATTTGTAGGGAAGATTTAATAGAAAAAGGTCTGTTGTGATCAACGAGACTGCTTATACCATTTTCTTTGATACAAAGGAAATTATTTACTTATGACGATGTTAAACAAACACTTAGCATCACCCATTGAGGGTATTTAATGAACAGGTTTGGCTGTTGAAGTCATTTTTCTTACCTGATGCCATTTTTGTCAGACACTAAATGACTGTTCTTTTAACAGAGACATAATCATATCTAAATGATCTTGTTACATGTTTGCATTACTGCGAGAAAATGCGTTTGTCATTAGGACATTTTGGTTATTCATTTCCCCTGCATGTTTTTAGATATTAAGAATTATTCAACTTGAAATTAAATACTTTCAGCGTTATAACATACTTACATCTTTGTGCAACAGTTTACTACGAACTGTTGAACTTGCCTTCCTTGCATGCCATGAATTCCCAGTCCAATATTACCACTTTATATTTTCGCAGTAGCGATCTGTGGCCAGTCTATATCTGCATGTAGTTCTCGTGTGGCTATCGGTGTGTAACATTATCGTATTCGCATTAACCGTTAATCATAGCCTATAGCATTTTTTTTCATCGGTATTCAAGAAATTAGAAGTGTTAAAGACCCACTAATACCTAGTGGTCTACTTTTTCCTCCCACATAAACTTGGGAGTTTTCACAACTTCATCTGCAAACTTATTCTGTCATTCTCTTCTCAGTATAGTTTTATAAACATAGAATAATAACTATCTTACACTGTAGAAACAAAGTGTGGTCTACACTCACCTTAACACATGAAGTAACGTGTACACTACTACATTAATTGAATAATATATTTAGAATTAAATACATTGTCTTAGCCTTATATCTGTTACTGTCAAATTGTAACTAGATACTTGTTATTTCTCAATTCTCCATACAAAATATGTATAATTACCATCATGGAAATACAAAAGATTACAGTTATTTTGTGGTATGTCTTTAAGGTAACTTGACAATAGCCACTACTTACCTTGACATTTTATAGCAAAAAATACCAGTATATATATATGTAACTCTCAAAATATACTAAGTATTTAGAATTGAAGCTCAAACAACAGCTGGCACTATTAGTGACAAACGCCCCCGAAGTGTGCCCAAGAATGCTACAGTTGTCCGCGCAAAATATGCCAGAATAGTTTAGGTATGACTCATTTTGCGACCAGATTAAACAAGTTCTCCGAAGGTAACCTTGACCTTGGAGCTAGAGTCTGGGTCTTAGGCATGACACACCATCTCATCATAGGGAAGAATTGTGACAAGTAATTTCTGATGAATGGCAGAGTTATTGACCGGACAAAAAACATACAATTTTAACTTTTGATTTCTAAGTGTGACTTTGACTTTGAAGCTAGGGTCTTGGGTTGTGTCTGACACGTCATCTCAATACAGGGAACGTTCATGCCATGTAATTTTAAAATCTCTTCATCGATGGAAGACTTATGGAATGGACAAAAAACACACCATGTAAACCGTTAACGTCTAAATGTGACCCTGACCTTAGAGCTAGTGGTCTGGTTGTTATGCATGACACGTTTTCTCGTTATGGGGAATATTTATGCCAAGTAATTTCGAACTTCCTTGATGAATGACAGAGTTAAGATCCGGACATGTAACAGACCCTATTAAACTTTGACTTGACTTCTAAGTGTAAACTTGATCTTGGAGCTAGGGGTCTGGGTCTTGCGCGTAACACATTGCCTCATTATGGTAAACATTTATGCCAAGTTGTTTCAAAATCCCTTCATGGATAACAGGGTTATATACCAGACACGAAAAAGATCCTATTAACATGGGACTTCTAAGTATGACTTTTACCTTTGAGCAAGGGATCTGGGTCTTGCGCATGACACATTGTCTGATTATGGTTACCATTTATGCGAAGATATTTCAAAATCCCTTCATGGATGGCAGAAATATGGACCGGACACAAAAACACATCCTGTTAACATTTGAAGTCTAAGTCTAACCTTGACCTTGGAGCTAGGGGTCTGGGTCTTACCCATGACGCGTCGTCTCATTAAGATAAACATTTGTGCTAAGTAATTTCAAAACCTCTTGATGAATGGCAAAGTTACAGACCGGACACGAAACAGACCCTATTAACGTTTGACTTCTAAGTGTAACCTTGACCTTGTAGCTAGAGGTCTGAGTATTACACATGAAACGTCGTCTCATTTAGGTTAATATTTATGCCAAACTATTTCAAAATTCCTTCATGGATGGCAGAGTTACAGCCCGGACAAGAATTTACAAAGTTACGGTCGGACGGACGGACGGACGGACGGACGGACATCACGATTTTAATATGCCCACCTTCGGGGCATACAAATCAAAGAACATACTGTAGTGTAAATAAAACGTTATTTGCTGAAACATCGTTAAAAGATGTAAAGATGTTATTGATAAATAAAACCTTAAATTATGAACTGCTTTTAATTTGTAAAATTCATGAAATAGATATATACTAATAACTTAATAATAACATAATATATTAACAAAACCTTAAAAGCAGATCCCTCGGAAGCACCGAGGACAAGGCTAATATTGAATATTGCAGACTCGATTTGATTGAGACCGCATTAGCGGTAGTTGTTTTAATTTGTAAACTAGTCACAGAGTACATGTATTTAGATACTAGTAATTTACAGCCATGCTTTGCACGGAATGTCACGGATCAGAGGGATAGACTGGCTATATTCATCACTACAACCAGGCAAACTGTAGGGAATCTAAAGTGGTAGTATATTCACGGCATGTGAAGGGAAGCAGCTGAAGTAAAATACAGCTTGAATTATGATGTTATACTTACATAAGTATTAGTTTATACTAATTTATTTTAGGTCGATTGTGAAGCAAGTTCTACAACTTATATTAATCACTCTCGACGGAATCAACCGCCACGAGGGTATGCGAGAAGAGAAGCCAAATTCCCATAAGTATTGGCAGTCCGTTTCTAAAATAGTCCTTGATTTATTATAGGGACATTGGCGGATTATATGACTCTTTGCACAATTTACCCTATTTACTTCTGTTAACAACATTACACTGTATATAGATTTACAATGATTTAAAAAGCAACAGTTTTTAAATAGGTAATGTAACATTGTGCTCAAAGCATTCGCAACTGGAAATAATCTCGTATCTAGACATAATATCGTTCATGTAGCTGGACATAATTTCGTAGCTTAACATAAAAACAGTGATTGGATATAATATCATAGCTGGACATATTCTCGGTACGTAGCTGTACTTAATCTCATAGTTGGTCATAATTCCTTGGCTGAACATAATCTTGCGGAACGGCATAATCTTGTTGATAGACATAATCTTATACTGGTCCTTATCTTGTATCTGAACATTATCTTGATTATTATAAAGATGGTTTTTATTTAAAAGCTTAGTACCCTTTTCGGTGGTCCTTTTGTAAAGTATATTTTTTATTAACATATAAATGAATTCATTTTCAAAAGCCATATGTACATTTTATTGTTATTTCAGTTTGAGCGTCTGTGTAATAAACAGAACTATCGACAGTTCCTTGGGCAACTTTATGGTTTAAATTTTCTCTTAGTTTAAACAATATTTTATTATTTTTTTAAGCAACATACACATAACATGTACAATAAATTTTTACATGTCAAATACATGGAATGGAAAACAAGCTGATAGCTTATGTAAATTCCTTTCTCTTAAAATTTCTTTGTCGGCAAAGGTGACAGGTATTTTTTTTTTTTTGCAGAAAAAAAAACATTGAAAAAAACATGATGAGCAGGTAAAGCATAGCCTCCGTATGACTATAAGGTAAGCGGCTGTTGTTACACTTCATGTTTTAATCAGACACCCCTTAATTGTGTTAACAACTTATTGAACAGGACTTTAAATAAAAAATGTAACCACCAAGTCAGTATTTGGTTTGTCATAGAAATAAAACGTGAACATTTTTTTATTAAAAAAATGTTATATTTTTTTTGGAATGTAAATAACAGGTGGCCTACAATACGTGTTGTTGTGTATGAATAAACGGTTGTATTTAATAAATAATTATAAAATAATAATGTCAGATCTTCTAAAATGACGAAATAAAAATGTGTTGTTCAAGTAAATTGCATACACAGTACAATAAAGGACAAAACATGTTAACAGCTGGTACCGCTATCTTGAAATACGCCGTGCATCAGGTGTTTTTATTGTTTAAAGGTACAGTAATTAAAAACTTGTGGTTGTAACCAAGGAAAAGTTAAGAAACATCAACAAAATGTTTTACTACTTATTTTACACATAGACGGGCATTTCCCAGTAGTCAAAGACATTCAAACGCATGCTCTTTTGTCATGTAAATGAAACAAAATCAAGTTAAACTGTTTACATGGAATACTATTTCATTGAGTATTTTTGTAATGAACGTTCAAGAAATTAGAATAAAACTATCATTAAGCCAAAAATATTCTAGAAGCTTAATTGGCGGCAATTTGATCACAACATGCTGGTAGGTAAATTGATTTTATCTTTTGATTCCATTATCAAATGATAAAACAATCATATATGAGCCAAGGAGAAATAAATAGATTCGTATATAAGCTGACGAATTATTCTTGTTAAATGTCTTTACTTACTTCCTGGTAAATTTGAAAACTGAAATATAATTAGTTTTGGTGTACGTGTCTGTGATTGCATTGCATGCTGTATTGCATATTTTTTTTTCCAATTCTAAGTCTACAAATGATATCATCTTTAGGAAGTGTACCGTAATTACTATTATAACACATTTTAGTATCAGATATAGATATTTTATTTTTAGTCTTAAACTGTCCGTCATACCTTATAATATTCAAAATGGACTTAGTGCTTTACGATGTCTATGGTGTGCTACAGTTTTACCTATTTCAGTCTGAAACTAAAGCCAGTTCTTGCCGAGTACTCAGACGATACTGCTTTTATCACATTTATTAATCCTCCTGATAAAACCTGTAAGTTTTATGTTATCGATGAATGACTTCTTTGTTCATTGACATAGATACAGAAATGTATTCCTAATATTATAGTGAATGCAAGAAGTTTACATGTACAAGATCAAAAGATAGAATTAAGTGAAAAATACACATGCAAATTGTGAATAACAAACTGTAGCAATGTTAGCCCGAAACACAAATTCGCAATAAGGTTCACCTACAAATAAACTACACTGTTTCGTAGGTAACAAATCACAAATTGTCCCATAACTTAATACTTGTGGACCCCTGTGTTCTTTATTCATTATATAAATATGGCCAATTTTGAAAAGCATAATATCGTAAAAATCAGTATAATGCTTCAAAAATTAACATAATATAATTTAATCTTATATAAATGTAATGGAGATTTTGATTTTACACTTTCTTTCGCAATATTGTATACATGGGCTCTTGGTAGCAGCTCCTGATATGAACAAGTGCAAGAATGCTAATTGTACAGGATTATATGGTCTTGAGATTTGACTTGATAAATAGTTATGTTTATGTTCAACACATTCTGCCCGTCATGCATGAAAGTAATGGTTGACCTCACTTGTTTCTTTAATCGGTTAAATAATCGAAATGGCCAGAATTTACGTTGCTCTTTCTCATATAAGGTTTACGAGGACCTTACGTTATTTTGTTTATCCGAAAATCTGTGTTTTACTAATACAGATGTCATGTACTGGCTACTGGAATCGACACTGCATTATTAAATATCTTATGTTGGCCTAGTTTGACCACCTACTATTGTAAAGTATAGTAAGAAACATGCTGTTTTTCTGTACATGCGCGTAATCGAACGTACTTTAGTTGCTACAATAGTAGAGCGTACTGCTCTCTATTGCACTCTATTGCTGGAGGTTAAAATAGTAGTTTCATTGATATGGCGGCGCCCATGGAATCTTTGCTAACACTTGCTTATATTAGTAGTCTCAGTGGGTCACAGGTCATATCTAGACACAATCTTTACCAGCAAATTCAAATAAAAAATTAAACATGCTGTAATTCGACAGTCCCGTTGACATATTCTAACCTTTCTCTAACAGTTTGAAATCATCCGCTAGTTGAAGTATAGTTTGAAAATATGACATATCCATAAAGTAGAGGCAGTACGTTTGAAAAATAGTTAAGCTAGAGTTACAAAAGTTGGTGATCAAAGTAGGCCAATATGAATAACTTCAGTATGTTATAATGTGTATCGCTATGTGAAACTGAACTATCAGTTACTAATATTTGCCCAAATCAATAAAATATGTTCATGGAATTCAGTTTTGCATATCGTAGCTAGCGATCACTATTTTTTTCGAACATGAATAATATATTATAACTACCGTAACGGTTTTAGATTGCTCAACATAGCAATATATTAATGAAATATAGGTTCAATATTTCAAAAAACCAGAGTAATACTCAAGGAAGATGTATGTGTCTGTCTGCTTTTGTGAATTTTCAGTCTTAACGAAACAAGTTAGATCATATATAAATTGTTTAGATTTAATGATAGAGGAAGACGCATAGTGCACTTCCAGACATTATTTCAGACACGGGCGGTAACCTAGATAGAACCAACGACCTCCCGGAAGCCAGCATAACTGCTCGCTATGGCACAATTATGTAATGACAAGCGAACAGAACCACATGTCCACGGAGGCCCCATATTCAATAACAAATATTGCAGTGTTTTACGCTAGATCTCAATATTAAATATTTTAACCGCAAATATCATTTTTCATTCCGTTGCCAACACATTTGAACACTTTCCTTACTGATTTAACATAAAAAACATGTTTTAAACGTGCATTAGTAATTGAGTAAGACATTAAATGAATAAGCACCTAATTCCAGCACTAGGAAGCCAGCAAAACATGATTAGGGGTGTGAATCCTTTTAATGCATCAGATTATTGATAGATATAAATGATTATTTTCTGGCAAAGAAGCTTACGTAATTGCCGTATGCTCTAAGAGTATACTAGATTTTGTATGAATTCTGATATATTATTATATGGGAGTGTTCTATGCTAATATAAATAAATCTGTAAACGAGTTTAGGAGGAAAATAGTCGATTGCTATGAATTTTAAGACGACTGATGTAAAACTCCAATACCACCACGGCTGCTCAATTTATTTGTTGGGTATTATAGGTCATATGGCGACTTTCCAGCTTTGATGGTGGAGGGAGACCCCAGGTGCCCCTCCGTGCATTATTTTATCACGAGCGGACACCTGGGTAGGACCACCGACCTTCCGTAAGCAAGCTGGATGGCTTCCTGACATGAAGAATTCAACGCCCCAAGTAAGGCTTGAACCAACATCGATGAGGGGCAAGTGATTTGAAGTCAGCGACCGTAACCACTCGGCCACGTAGGCCCCCGGCTGCTCCGGAAAACTACACATTTGGAGATTAGTTAGACTAAACAAAAATGAAGTAAATGTAAGTCAGAGAAGTTTTCTTTGATTGAAGTCGTTTACACGAATTTAATATGTAAGTATTTTAGGTACCTAGTAGACTTGACTGAGCATGATAACTTTATTATTCTGGCTCATGACTTCGTCATTTTATTTTAAGCGAAGACTGTTAAGTATAAAGATTCACGTTCCAATTCTGCAATATTATGAGAATAAGAAAGCGTCAAGGATAATGATTACACAGAAAATAACTGGTTTTATGCCTTTACGTTATAATAATGGTAATGAACATCAAATTATCTATGCAATTATTAAATATTAACAGAATTTTTATGAAATAAATAACATATAGCACTTTTAGTAACATTAACAAAGCCTTCGGAATGACGTAGGAGAAACAACTAAAACTTGACTGCTAACCATTTATTTTTCCCCTAATGTTTCTATCAGGTTAATTGGAATATTTATCATACATTAAAAGCTATTGCAAAATCCGTTTTATTCCTGTTGCAATGCGACTGAACTACGTTTTATATAAGTTCTTTCATATTCTCTGTGCCTCTCACCGATGTTTATTCCCCCAGCATGTTACAAAGTCACTGGACAGTGTAAATAAAAGTTATCATCGCCAGGTGAAACCCTAACATACGCAATGGCAACAGAAGGCATGTTATGTAAAACACAAAAATAATCTTGTATATTTATATAAATAGAGTTTTTCTCACTCTTCACCCCTACCGTGTTTTTAAATTACAAGAATTGTACATAAAAGTTATTCATCGCCTTTGAAAGCCTTAACGAAAGACACGATATGTTAACCATGACAAGCAAGTGATTATAAGAAATTAACCTATGATCCATATATGCATGCATTCAATGCCTGCAGCATAATAGTGACAAGAAACGCCATTAAGGGAACAATAATACAGGTAAGAAAAGATGTATGATCAAAGAAAATAGTCCTATAGTCCCTAGAAAATAGTCACCTCTTCCGCTAGACACAATCAAAGAGAAAAGCGTAGTATTACCATTTAGTTAGTCTATGCTAATTTAGTTTAGCTCGATTGTGATTGTGATGAAAGCTTCAACCTTATTTGAACCACACTCGAGTCCGCTTCCTGGAAAAAACCAGTAATTGTGTCATATTAGAAGGCATGATCGTGACCCCAGTGGGGCTCGAACTCAGATACCCAAGGGTTGAGCGTACCATTCAATTTTAAAAGGTCAAGACAACAAATATCCAAAACATATGTCGCCGTTTGGCTTGCTTAGGGTTTGGGGCTCTATGGGTTATGTTTGGGGATAGTTGACATAAATGATGTTACGACATAATATATTACTGTATTGGAATATTTAATTAATCACGATTCAATTCACAGGTTTTAGAGCGCCCTCATGAAAATAAAACGAATGGTATTTGAGACATACAGATTTGAGCAGAACCAATGCACTTTAAAACGTAAAAGTTAAGATGTATACTTTTAAATTAGAAATTTGATCGATCGGGCTCACTTTATATTTAGATGTCAACGGAAATGTAATTGACGTTTAATGCGCACAAAATATGTGAAATGTCACGCCTACTCAGACAATGTTGTTCATTTAAACATGCATCAAAAGCGCTATAATAAGTTCGGCGACTCAGCTAATTTGTAAGTTTCTATAAATAACATTTTGACTTTATGGCAGACATCTTCTTGGCGTTCATTTAATTGTCTGAAAGCTTGATATGTTTTCTAAATCTGATTGTACCTGATCGAACAAAAATCAAATGCACTGGATATTCATCACAATTTCTGAATAACATGTCGTCTTGGTTTGCTTCACGTCGCAACGACTTGTGATTTTCTATGCATATTGTATGCATTATACATTCAGGGGCCTATGCAACGTGTTTTCATTTCATAATTTCTAAGGAAAAGTAATGCGGTACAGCAGAATGATAATGTCGAACGATCTTTTTCTTCATTTTACAAATGGTCCTCATATGACTTCACTCTATACATACACATAGAATGCACTTTAATACGATAATCAACTATAAGGTAATCACACAAAGCAAACAGAAATGAAAATTCTTGTAGTTTTGTTAACCTGAGTTTCCGCTCATTACATCCTAAATGTCTAATAATGTATACATATAATTGTCATGTGTTAGTCAGTATGCTTTAAAGCAATAATATTTGTTGAAAGACCACTCTCGTTCAATATTAACACGAATCAGCCTTAAATAGAGCTAATTAATTTCGACTTTTACGTAATGACAGGATGAGCTTTTGTGATCGCCTTCCGTTCGTCCGTTCACAATCTCTTTTGCAATTGATTTTAATCAAACTTGAACACAACTTGTATTGGCATAATATCTCGATTCCCTTCGAAAACTGGCAATATTCCTTTATAGGTTCCAGAGTTATGGCCCCTTAAAGGGCAAAAATTTGCTATTTTGGCTTTTGCAGCCATAAGGAGACTTCATTTATGACATAATTTGATACAAACTTGCAAGATATTTTTAACAACAATAGATCTTGGATCTCATGATGAATTCGTCAGATCCAATCATTGGTTTGGAGTTACGGCCCCTAATTAACCCCTGAAAGAGGCAAACTTTGTTAATTTTTACCTTGTGAACACGATAGAAGTGACATTTTACATTTAATTTTAACCACACTTGCACACAAGTCACAATAAGATCTCGGTTCCTTTCGAAAACCGTCTAGATTTCATCAACGGCTCTAGACTTACTTCCCCTGAAAGGGGCAAATTTTGTTATTTGGCCCTTTCAGTCATATAAAGTTTCATTTATGTTTTGATTTGATACAAACTTGCACAGAATGTGTATCCTGATTATCTCCAGGCCAAGTTCGCAAAAAATTACTAAAAGCTTTCCGTAGCTTATGATAACGGTAACCCTGTTGTAACAGTTTCTTGGTGATATGAAGTTTTCTGTCATTAAAATCATCTTTGATCAAGCTCTTGCAAAACGAATAAGTTGTGAAATATAGACACCGTATGATGTTGCTTGAGGGACATCTCCATCGAGATAGGGTAAGTTGACAATTTCAAATCTGAAGTATTAGCCTTGTTAAGCTGTAACACTTTTGGGTAAATACATTTCACCCTTTCTGAAAAATATTGGTTGTCCATATTCAAAATATCATCAAGATACTTGAGGTTCCATTAAAAGCTTCAATAATTTCAAATTGTGTCTCAGTGGATAAACTAAGCATGAAATCTCGTTCATAATAGTATAAGAATAAACCAGCAATCGTGGGGAGGGGGGGGGGGGGATGGGGAGGGGGGGGGGGGGAGCGGGAAGGGGGCGCAGTTGGTTCCCATCGGGATACCAATTACTTTGTCTGTAAGTTTTATCGCCAAATTTGATAAATATATTATCTAGTAGAAACTTTAGAGCTTCACAAACCTGATCACAACTCCATAGGTTGTATCTCTTAAATGCACTGTTAGAAAAGAATGCTCTAGTTTCAATGCAAGCCAGATAAAGGCGATGCCCCACTGTGTTTCTTTACCATTTTGTTTTGTCCTTGTGTGTTTGCTTTGTGAGTGTGTGTGTTAGAAGTGTGCACTTCTGCGTGTTATGGTTTTCGTTTTGGGGAGGCTGCTTTTTTGGAACTTGGCATTCCCTCGATATTTATTCTTTTTTACCGAGAGCTTAAAACATTCATTCCGTGGATGACTATCAATTAAATTACCTATGTGAGCTGTGAAAGAAACTATTATAGAATTACCAATAGTGAGTAATATAAATATAAAGCAAAATTGCAACGATTGAGTTTTGTACATAATTGCTTTATACAACAATTAGTATAATATGTAGATAAGCAAGTCTTCAGATATACAAATAAAAGATAAAGGTGACACTAAATAGTACGTGATACGTCATATTACTTTGCTGGGAATGTAATTATGTAATAACAGTTACCGTTTCAAGGCGATACCCAACTCTGTTACATATTTGTTTGACCTATATGTTGTTACTTAACTAAATATTTGTGTGTATATTTTCATGAAGCAATATATTCTGATGACTTTTAGCCGTAACAAATCAAAGAGCATAACATCTGATGACGAAAAATTCCAACTACCTGTGGCGGGATTCGAGCCCGGGTCGCTCGGGTGCTAGTACAATGCTCTAACCACTGAGCCAAAGAGTCGACTCCCTGGCGCAGTTGTCGGAGATTGTCTTTAAATGTACAGGCTATGCGTAAGCGACTGTAACAATATTGTTGTCCACATTTTCACGAAAGCTATATATGTCTGTGTATATTTCATGATAGACATATCCATACACGTTAATACACTACTGTAATAGATTTAGGTGAAGGAGCGTGGCCGCTGTCCCTGTTTCGTGAGTGCATACTTTAACATCGAAATTGGAAGATATTTTATTTTGCATGCAGGTATAATGCTTTGGGTACAATTGCAAACAAAATATGATGAAATGCGCGTTATTTGATATTTTCTCTTATCAATACGTTAACGCCAGATAAAATATTAATTACTGAATCCGTTATGTTCAAGACAACTGGAATTGAAATATTTCCTTACACCCCAACGACATCCTCAAAAAAAGAAAAGAAATAGAAAGAACGCACACGAGTGATCATGAAGAATTAACGAAGACAAACAGAAGACAAAATAAAAGATTCATGCATAGTGTAAACACCTTTTTTTTTGTTAAAATGAGAAAATGTTCTAATGCCAAATAAAGGCGTTTCATAACATAAACTCAGTTAACTCGATAACATAAATTAAAAGCTAGAGACAATTACACGTAGCCAACTACTACTAGAAACTACTGACAATAGGAACTTTAACGGAAACATTAAAACAGAAAACGTAAGTGCGGAAAGACGAAACGAGGCCTTAGAATTTTTTAGGTGGTGATTATACTCCTGCCTCGAATTCAAAATTAAATTTTCTGGTACTTATGTCCCACAAACTGATATTCAAGCAATGAAATGAGCCGGAAACTTATAAGACTATCTTGGAGAAACTTCAAGAAAGCGAGTATATATTTATATAGCCACTGTCTACCTCAGCCAAATGTTATAAACACTTGCCTTCTTCTGACCGTTCAACTCAAGCTAGCGATTTTTCTTTTATGTGGGAAATTTATCTTGACAACATTATGTCCAAATTCAAATTCATCCGCCTGCTCCATCTCCCAAACACTCACTCTCCCTCAGCTGCCGATACCGTGTTAATTATTTGGGCAATTACAGATATTTCCATGCGCTTATTAACACTCTCTGTCAACAAACATAAAATGTTGTTTCTTTACTACCATTAAAGTTATGATAAAAAAAGTTTACGTGGAAATGCTTTCAACGAAGTTATTTTCAAATGGTTAGACACATTTTCCAAAGAATATGAATTAAACCCAAAGGATATATTTCTGTCGAAAACACGCAATAGGCAATATTCACTACAAATGCTTATGTAGCCACTGAATGACAGTATGAGAACTCATTTCTAAAAATTAAATATGACGTATTAAATTTGATGGGAAAATTATTAAGACATTGTAGTAATTTAAACTGACTATCTCTGTCACGTGACTATATACAAAGTCATAAAAATTATATAAAGCCCTTATGGGACATGGAGCTTTTTCCCCAAATATTAATGTTTTATTTGTTACGTTAATTGTTTAGTGGCCTAAGAATTCAATAGTTTTTTAATGATTATAGATTTAATATATCACCGTTATATTTTCTTGCTAATACGATATTTAGCTCTCAAAGAAATGAAAACTTTTATGTATGCGATATAGAATACATTTGTGCCAGAAAGTTAGAATTGAAAATCGTTAAGTTTAATGCAACGACGGGGTATATCAACACAACAATTATAGCCGCAAAATACTTTTTAAAATAGATAGGGTTCTTTGAAGCAAACGGAAATCCACTGACCAGTCATAGGAGACAGGGATTTTACAGTAATTGGTCATGTCTCTTCTTGTGCAAAATACTCAAAATCATAGACCAAAAATGAAACTAAACCTCTCAATTGTCTCCATGACCTTCCTAGACGTGTATACGGATTTTGACTATAGCTATAACATATTTTGTAAGTTAAATCACATTTAGCTTCCAATTCTGATATTTTAGTTTTAAGCTGTAAATTCATTACGAAGTTGAAATTTCTGAACTGACATAGGAATCAAAACGACATCAATTACTTTAAAATGAGACCTATTAAACAATGTACATTTGTTCGTAATGTATGCATGTTTAATCAGCCTTCTAATTTTATATAGAATTGACAAAAACAAACACTCCTGTGCAAACATCTCCTTAAATGATCTACAGGCAGCTTTATGATGTGTTAAAATGTCAATTGCGGTATTATAAGTCTCTGACAGATGTTTGCACAAGGGATAAGAGTCTGGACAGTACACTTAATGGAAATAAACAAGGCTTATGTTCTCGGCCGTCGAATTATAAATCGGTTCATCGTAGATTAAACTGTTGTGTAATCAGCTTTTTCTTTTAGCTTTAATTCTAACGGACAGCAGCTGTCTTAATCCAAATATGACCATCTTGGATTTTTATACTGAGGTATTAATTGCCACTCGTCTTCGACCGTGCGTATTTAGGTTTATTAAAGGAATATTGTTTAAAAATATGCAATATCACTTCCTGTAGTTTACGTAAACATGCAATTAACAGTTTTATGTATATTTACAGTATTATGGATTAGGTTTAAAATAGTACACACTGTATACATGTAAAATAGATAAGCACAGTATAAATATGTACTACCACTAAAAATAACTTAATCAGCTGTACTGCTTGACATGTAATTGTAAATGTAGCTCCATATGGAAACCTAATCTATATACTTGTATCAAGTAAACTTTAAATACATTTGATCAAGAGTTTTATACATTTGAAATAAATATCTAAGGATAAAATATTTTACTGAGAGATGGCAGTTGGATAACTTTAAGTATTCCTAATGCTTTAGAATAATTATAACCTTTTTCTATAATGTCAATGATCGGTATCAATATTGTTCTCCCTGCAAATGATTGTACGATTGGCTCTATTTCTGAGTAAGACCAGAAATGTCATAGGTTTCCGATTTTCACGGTTATGACAACAAATATTCGAGGCAAGATGAGTGATTATAAGGGTAAAATTTATCTAACGAAACTGATGCAGACGCGAAATATCTTATGAATGTCGAGTGATCTTACTGATTATCATTGAAAATCTTACTTTTCCTCCCACATACTTCCAATTACAATGTCATCCTAGATATCAGACATAATGTTTTCAGTCCCTGTGAATTAATTTAATTGCGCTAGCATGAAATGTCGTGGTTTACTGCAAAACATCTGTAGCGTGAGTACTTCAAATTTTGAAAAAAAAATTAGGAGGAATCTCAATTGTTCGTTTGGATTTAATTCTGTAATTAACGATAGTTAGTACCCTATGGATATTTATGAGTCTACGATACGCAGTATGTTTATTGTCATTTTATATCCAAAACAATTACGCAGATCTGGGGGTAGATGACAATTCAGTAATTCAATTATCACATCATTATCATTTATCTCTGACTGTTGAAACTAAATACATAACAAGATTTAGCTGACCAAAAGGTTCCTTCTAGCGCATATTAAGTATTCTTTTTAAGGGATCTGTTTTTAGCATCATGTTACAGATGTTTAATAAAACAATGATGAAAAATATGTTTTGTTAGTTTAGGTGCATTCTTGACTATTTTGAAATATTTAAGGTTATTTTACACAAACATTTATTGAACATAATAAAAGCTGGTATTCATATTTCTTTTTCACAATTCAAAGTAAGTTTTTTTCCTTAAATCATAGGCAGTGCACTAAGTGTTATTTTGAAGCATTGGATGCTAATGACAGCACCACTCTCTCTGTTTATATTCTGTTACATGGAGATAACATAAAGGTAAAACATTAATGGCCTTCAACGGAAGTGCTCAAATCCCTTTTGCACACTTCAATAGTCTGAAAGTATGTATATTTTTCTTCATGCGATAGGCATTTCAGCAACAACACGTATAACAGTTTTTCGGCGAACGCCGTCTAAGAACGAATTCGTTACCTATGCCACGTGACTTCAGTTTGCAAATCAAACTACTTGATAACGCATTATAGATAATTTATCAAAATGGAAGATTTATGCAACACTGCCTGATTGGACGAGAGTGTCAATTTCTTTCACTCTGTTGATTGTGCTACGCTGAGTGAAATGTAGACAAAGCGTTTATCCTAAACGACGCTGTTCACAGTTTTAAAGCTAACTTTGGCTCAGTATATTTAGCAAGAATATTGATATATCTCAAAATGATAAGTAAGTTTAATAAATATGATAAAAACCTGTTCAAATACCAACATATATCAAATTAAAGAAAGAGCTGAATACGGTCTGCGTATCACATGAATAAGGGTGTGATAAGAGTCTTTTGTGTAGAGAAGTGCTTTTTATAAGATTTTCCTTTTTACAATTGTCGTCTGTATATGAAAAGGTTTCTTGCTTTTGTGACTTATTCAGATTGCATATTAAAATGAGTACTTGTTTGCTTTGATATATTTGTTATAAATTATTTAACTGATTTATTATATATGAATATTTTTCTTTAGTATGGTATGCAAATATTGAACTCAGTTGAAATCTGTTTTATTATGTATATGCTATATAATGACTGAATCTCATTACACTGAAATGAAGGTACGCTGCGTACAGTTGACTACGGTCAAACTTTGCTTATGAAACAGAAATATTGAAATAATTACAATTGTATGTTTTGCTTGACCTTCACATTTTATAGGTGTGACGTCATTATCCAAAGATTAATGAATAGCGAATATGCATTTGTTAAAGCGGGATCAGTTGGCCTATTTTAGAAATAAATAAAAATAATAAATAAAAAAATCCTTTAATTGATTATTTCTCATGTATTCTAATCAAACTTGATTTGTAGCATCTTTATCAGGCCCGCAGCCAACTTTGTTCAGCTGGGACATTTGATCCCTTTTAGGGGCTGCTAAAGCTAAAACTAGAAATGCCTTTATACAGCGTCTCGTGAACAGCTTGGTGGATCTTTGTCATACTTGGTCTGGAGCTTCATTATAAGGTCCTCTTCCAAATTCATTTATATAGGAACTTGGGCCCTAGCTAAAAGTAGATATGCCTTTCTTCGCATTAACCACTAAAATGTAATGGATTTTTATCAAACTCGATGTGTAACAATATCGTAAGGTCTCCTGCTATCTTGTTACAAATTGGGATAGGGACCAATTTAGCTAAAAATATAAACACGTTTAATGACCTCTTCTCATGAACCGCTTCATGAATATTCATCAAACTACTGCTGTAATTATTCCTCTAAGGATAAACGAAACAAAATTGCAACCCGACGAAACCTTTGCGAAAAATTAAAAGAGAACCATTTAAATTGTTAAAGTGCGGTGTTTAGTTTTGAAATTTGAAAAATGTTAGATAAAAGATGAATGTTAGATGAAAAATGCATAAACTTCTTTCCTTATTACAATTCGCCGACCATCATTTTTAAAGATATTTCTTGTTATGTATAATAGTTTTTTTATCTCTTCAAAGTTTCGGGTAACGTCTTCATCAGGAAACTGCTACTACTTTTTGTGTGCTTCTGACTGGTTACATTTTAATTTTATTTATTGTTATTAGGTTTAACGTTATAACATCCGAAGTATAGGTTGTATGGCAAATATTCATTTTTTTAAGGTGGCGGGGTGGACGACTGCAAGGGCATAGCCGAGCATTTTGTCATTAGCGGGCATATGGGTAGTACCACCTATCTTCTGTAAGCCAACTGGATGGCCTCATCACATGAAGAAAACTACGCCAATAGCAAAATAGGAACCAGTTCCAGTTAGGAGCAGGTAATTCAAAGTCAGTGAACTTAACGGCTTGGCCAGGGAAACCTGCATTACTTTGAAAAATAAAGTAATTCATACGTAGGATAGAAACACAACCACAAACAATCGCAGCGACTGCAATAACTGTACATTCCTTGGCCGGCCTTGGCGAATATTCCCCTTAATAGAATGTGTATGCATGATTAGAAGTCTGAATAGCCTGAATCAATGCCGGGTGTTTTCGTCACGTGCCGTACACGTGAGAAAAATTACATACATATACACACAAAAATTTCATATATATTACGAAACGCAAAACCAGATCTGAACGGGTAAAAAAATACGCAAAACGAAAAAAAAATGCAAACATGAAACTCAACATTTACAAATTGTATATTGAAATACTTGAAGGTAAAAAAAAAACACGCGACCAGCGACAGTTTCATTACGTGATATTGTAAGCGTTTTGAGTTCTTTATTGTCAAAGGTCAAGTAAGCGCTCTAGTCCGTGCGTGGTGGGTAGGACACACTGGTCAAGGCTGAAAGGCTATATGACCTCATACCAGCCGATCCCTTAACTTTAAGACAGAATGATTCTATCTCTCGAGTTGGACCTGTGTTCGGTATGTGAACCTTGTCCCACTAGGATTAGAACTTTGCCTGACCCGCAGTGATATAAAGGGAAGGTTACTGGCCCCTAGGTTTGACTGGGTATATCCATTGACTCTAAAAGCCAGCCAAAAAAGAAAGAAACAAACTGATAAAGTAAAATCCAGCCAATAAAGAAAGAACAAATCATTTTATGAATTTTATTCAATAGTAGGAAAGTTTCAGTTATTATTCACTAGTAGTGAACCTACAGTGTAATCCTTAAAAAGTGATAGATCAACCGCTCGTAATTATAGCGACCTTAATAATTTCAGACCTGAAAGCTTATCCCTTCGTATATGTAATCAATCAAATAAAAGTAGGATTTTTTTTTTTGATTTAATGTCGCACCGACACATGATAGGTCATACGGCGACTTTCCAGCTTTAATGGTGGAGGAAGACCCCAGGTGCCCCTCCGTGCAATATTTCATCACGAGCGGGCACCTGGGTAGAAAAGTAGGAAATGTTACCCTAAACCATTAACACATGTGGGCAATCAGAACCTACAAAAGTAATAATCAAACACCTTTAGAAAAGCGATTCTACCTATGAGGTCATATCATCAGCCGACAATAAATAATAAAGACAATCTATCAAAATTTCGGGATTCCACTGTCGGAACCTTTCCTAGTGGCACAGATCGGAATTTGGCCGTCTGTCTGCTTCTCTGTAAATGCACATGAACGTGGATGGGATTAGACTTATTTACTGAAATACGACCATCTTAATAGAGAAAAGTGAACGTTTCGCATATGCAATGCAGTGGACAGAAAAGTGCTACCAGAATAGTGATCAAAATGCCCTTAAATACAGCGCATGGTTGTTATAACCAGCCCAAGAACGTAACTTAGACGTCTAGGACAGTGAAGAAAAAGAATATTTCCACATTGGAAAAAAGAGATTATATATTAACATTAATTTAATAGTTTTGGGAAAATGCTTCCACAAAGTTCACAGTTTGAATCTCACATAAGAACATATAAAAAGCCTCAATTTAGTACGGTATAAAATTATAAATACGGTGACAGTGCGTAGCGTGCAAATAGTATAAACAGACGAAGAATCTCGAACTTATGTTTTGATAGTAAATAAAATAGTTGATATGATACAAAAACAAAAAAGACAAGTCTTAGAGCGCTACAATATTTTTAGCAACCTCCGCACACAATCAGTCTACTGTACTGATAAAGGGAAGTAACACTGTGTTTTTAGACGGTAGTCTATTTTTTAGATAATGCATATTCCTTTCATTAATCTCGATTCCACATTATGAGGTGTTAGATTTAGGAGTTAGATTGTTTATACTATATTATTGTTTCTTGTAGGTCTGTTATTACGTAGTTGTATTTCACTAAAGGTTGACCTAAAGATGCGTAAACACACGTTGGCATAGATGCTATTTGTAATGAATATGCATGCCATTGAGTGAAAGATGGCGGCGCCCTTGTAATTCGGTGCCTTCGACGTTATTATTGTATCCATTGCCTGCTCAGTCAAGTGTGACATGTTCATCATAAGTCTTCCTTCCCTTGAGAAGGAACAATAAATCGCTAATACATAAACAAACACATCTTAATACATAGCTGTCGCAATCAGTCAGAAATAATACTTTTGCTTCTAAATACTGCTCTTTTTGTTATGTCTATCATTGTGTTAGAGTTAGACAGAAAAGGTTTAGTTACAAAAGTGTGCTGATGAATGTGTACGATAAAGCAGTTATGATCGCTCAGTAAAGAGCAAAGCCATTTTACACGCGCAATACTGTTGATTCTAATATTTATTTCGTTATTTATGTTTGAATCCAATTGAAAAAAGCTGCGTGAACAGATACTTTTAAATGTTGTTCATTTAAAAATTCTAAATTCAATCAGTCTCGCAATAATATCCATAAATGGCGACAAAAATAAGAAGAACAAATTTAATTAACATAGTACGTATTGTTGTGGATGAACGAAGTTTGATAGCTGCATTATATGTACTACTTTAAGCAAACAAGATGGCCACGAAGACCCTATATCGCTTACCTGAGTTTCACAGATTGTTTGAACAGCATTGGTCGACGCTCTTGAGTAGAAAATATCCGTGAAATAACCTTTCTATGCATATAGGAAATACTGTATACATATATGAAAATGTTACTACCCCTAAGTTGGCCATGTTTTCGAGAAACTGGTTTAATTTGAACAAACTTTGGTACTTGATCACCGAAAAAACAGCAAATTTCTTAGAGACAAATATTCTGACCTTTGGTAATCGCGATAATTACATTTCATGTTTGACATTGTAAGAGGTCTGACCGTCAAGTTACATTTATTTAAGACATCATACAGACAAACATTCTGACAAATGTCTCGTGAAGATAAAGAAGATGTAGCCTTTTTGGTCTTGGTCTTGTCATGATTTGACCTTGTTATCTAATTTCTTACCTAGATAATCCAGTTTAAAATTGGACCTAGACTTTGCAATTATATTGACGAATTTTTATGAAGATAAAGTAGAAAATGTGACCTGTAGAGTGTCAACGAGATTTTTCTAAAATTTTGATTAGTGACCTAGTTTATGATCACAGGGTAACACAGTTTCAAGTAACTTACTAATTTTCATAGAGATAAACATTCTGACAGAGTGTCCATATGAGGTAGTAAATGCGGTTTTGAGATGCGGATGTCTCTAAATTATACTCTGGTACTTGTAACTTGTAAATGTTGAGTTCTGCTCTACCCGGGGCTAGAAGGCGTGGACTGCTTTTCCACTGCCGATGATGAACGTTATGTAGTAAATACGCTATTGTAAAATAAGCGCTATTAAGAAAGTCATTCCTTTGTATGTGTCTTTACTGTTGTTTCCTAAAATTGCATGCGAGAAAATATTTCTATCACTGGCTGTAGGTGCGGATGGGAATACCCGGCTTTCGGGTAACGTCGGAGCCTCGTTACCGCCTAATCAGTTACCCGCAAGTCGGATATTCCTAGCTGCACCTACAAATATACAACCAGTGGACAATCTTATAATCTTTGCCATCTCCAAAATATGCAGACAATAAAGTCGCAAGTATGTTATATAATGGCATGGAGAAGGATGAAAATGAGTAAGTTGATCAAGTAGCAGAATATACTGACATAACTGAAATGTAAATTCAATCATTTGCAACTACCAGAAACAAATTACTGTATTTAAAATAATAAAATCTTCCACAGAATTCAAATAATTCAATCCCAATCTAAACATATGTTATTTATTTAACAGTGTAATTTATTGCTTTAAATATGCAAGATGCAAAATAATTTAGATGGTTTTGAATTTCATTATTCATACTGAAAGTATTTGTGGCAAAACTATTATTCAAACAAACGATATGTTCGAATTTTCTATGAACAGTTTAATTCTGCAGACAATTATAACGATAATGTTATCAGAAAATTCGCTTTCCTGTTTATCCACGGGAGGTACAGCATATTTTGTCTTTGATATGCTTAATACAAACTGATAATAATTCCATTTGAAATAAAAAAAGTAATAATGATAGTAATAATGGTGGAGATGTTGAACTAAACGCTGCTCCAACAAGATATTTTGGCTCTGGTCAAATTATTTCATGTGAAGACAACGTTTCTGGTGCCTCGAAGAAAGGTATTTAGCTTTTTCGCAAAAATATACTACCCATAATATATCTAGAGTATAACAAATGTCATTTAAGAGAATTTTGATGAAATTTATTCAGAAGATTGTGACTTTTCAGGGGCAATTGTCAGTTTTGTTGATTAATGCCTGGGTAGCTTCTTCTTCTTCTAGAAACAAGAGCAACACTCAACTATTCGAAAATATTGTCATAAATGAAATTAGATAACCAAATACATTAACAAAATCAACGTTAAATGGAGCAATTCTTTTACACAGTCGTAAAACTTTCTGTTCTAGTGAGGAGCTTACAAGCAAAATAACTAAAAATAATTTTCAAATTGTCAAAATCGAAAACAGATTTAGAGAAACTGCATTTCATATCAATTCATTAAACAATGTGAAGGTTTAAATCTATCCCAAGTTGCGGTTACCGAGGTAACGAAAACGTAATACCTATGTCAAATAGAAGATATGGAGCCTGAATATTTCATGTTAAATCATCAATTGAAATTCAAGTGTGTAAATCTTCCATCAACATTGAAACCAGGTTACAAACATCAAACTTATCAAACAAAACGATTAGTGGAAAAACAAAGATTGAATAGCTTGAAAAACCAACCTGAGTCATGGAACCTGTTTCAGATCATGTCAGTATGAGAGGTGACCTTCATTTTCACAGGTGGTTACGTCAGAAAAAGGGCGTATCTTTCTTACAGCTGCACAATTGTGACGGAACACATGCGTCCATTTGCACCGCCGTATGAACACATCATACACCTTTTGTGTCCCTATGAATCAACTAACAATGTCTTTAAATCGCTTTACAATATATATTGAGCTAATCATATCTTTTAGTTTTAGTCCCAAGAGGATTGGACGAGGGTTAAGTATTCAGTTCTGCTCTTTATTTGAATTGAAGATGAACGTGCTTGATAGCTATGTTTCCGTTAAGAAAAAAGAGCGTGAAGCACCGGGTAAATAATAAGAACAATATTCTTTATGTTAAGGGTATTCATATATATTAGGTTAGAGTTTTATATGTTTGGGAATAGTGTGTTACATATGTTGGTCACATGGCAACAGACACATTTTTTAGTAAATTATTGAAATATAGCAGGGAAATGTTTCTGATACAAATGTAATTTCACAGTAAAAAATGTTCCTGATATTTTCACGAACTAAAAATCGTCAAGTATTTTTTCTTGCACAGAAAGATAAAATGTGTAAAATTCATGAAAAACTTATTACAGGAAATGGACAGACACAAAACAAATGGTGCGGACAATTTTTCTCGTAAACACTAAATCTTATACTTGCAAACACATTTCTTTATATACTAGCCTCGGTCGCATAGGAAATGCAGACTTTTTTATACCTAAAATAAAAATGAATTATTGAAATAGTAGCGTTTAAAGATTTCATTTTTGCTTTTTAAAAATGTTATAATTACAAGCATTACATACCAGAAAATAAATGATACAAATTGACTTATAAAACAAAGATACTTTTTTCCTCACTTGTATCCTTAAGAACGTATGTTTAGAACATTAATGAGGTTGGCATCGGCTTTCATACTAATTAAAACGAAATTAAATTTCCCACTCATTATGCAATAACAATCTATGTATTAACCGACTTTATGTTTTATGTGGCAAGAAGTTGGCAACTTATCTCAGAAAATATCATTATCGCCACACCTCTAAAGTCATTCTTATGATTGTTTACAATCCATTTAAGTTAGTCGTGACATTTAGGTTCTTATCCCTAATCCAAACGTCTCCAACACAGAGATGATATCAAACTTACTGTTTTAACAGTTGTTAAAGCTGACCGTAAATCAATTAGTGAAGTGTTTGCCAAAGAGTGTATCTGCTACTTAGCGCGAATGTACTGACACGTTTGTTCCATGAGTTCTTTCCAACGGGATGTAAAATAAAAATCAATGCCTTAGCAGCAAATATTTTTTAAGATGTGCACTGTAAGGAAGAAAATTAAAAAGTCTATCTATCAGTATTTATAAAACTACAAGATATGTGTAGGTCCAAATATGGTTTGTCTGGAAACAAAAACAAAAATCCAAATTGAAATAGTTATGGTTGAAAACTATCGATTAGTATTTTCCTTATGTGAATTTTGTTTCATTGACATGTATCACCAAATTTTATGATACATTCCATGCAACGATTCGTCATACTACCATATTGTATGAAGATTTGCCATTGCTATGACATTGCTCTTTTTTATGTTGACCTTGCAGTGATTGTACGCTGCACATTAACTTTCAATAACAATCGACAATGGTGTTAGAAGAGGATAAACATGCGGACTGACGAAGAGGACAAAAACGAAATCATGCAATATGTCTGTACCTTATTTTTTTCTCATTAAATTTCTAGCAGGTATTTAAGATGACGATATATATTAATATAAGAAAATCCAAATCAATTATTATTTGTTACTGAGCGTTCGGATGTTTGGCTCTTAATAAATATAAGAACGAAGCAAAACGGTCAATTTCTCAAATATTTATTTTCAAATGTATAACCCATCCCCTCACCCCCTCCCCCCAAAGAAACAAAACAAATAGTTATCATCTTCATCCCAATATGAAATTAAAGGTATTCTCTAAATGACATTTTGAACACTGCAAGATGTGCACGTTCTATCATACTGTTAATTCATTGCTAGTAAAATAATTGTACCTTGTCTAACTTAAAGAATGGTGTATAACCTGCACCATGCTCATACCGTTTACACGATGTCGTAACTACATTAGTGTGTGTCTTTCTATGTTTATATGAGCCGTGCCAGTCTGGTCAGGATCCATGCTGTTCGCTAACAGTTTCTATAATAGCAATATGCTTTGAAAGTGAACAGCATGGATCCTGACCAGACCTCGCAGATGCGCAGGCTGGTCTGGATCCATGCTGGTCGCAAAGTCACTATGTTGGTTTTCCCATGGCACGGCTCATATAAGTTTTAATCTAGTATCTTCCTAGGAATGAACGATTTTACACTTATGAAAATGTCACTTGTGATCTCAAAGGAATTGAATAATTATTTTTTCTCATTTTAAAGCACTGATTACCTGCAACTTCGTTTGATACTGGATGTCATTGGGGTAAGATTATTTGATATTATTCTCAGTCTGTTATCGACCCGTATTATTTTGTCACCAAGTATGGTAATTTTTAAGTTTATATTATATTCGTACCTTAGTATTGTACGCGAAATGCAATTACTATATACATTTGTATGAAATAAGAACTTAAAAATATTTATCAAGCCTTACGGGACATGCCATATATTCATCGATTCCAAGGCTAACTGTAAAATGAAACTGAAACTGCTTTACTTGATTAAACGCCTAATTTTACACAAAGTATATTCACTGGCGTTGTACATTAAATTATTTTTTTTATGATAGAATATAAACATAATGGTAGCAAACAATGAAACACGCCATATTTGCCCCAGTTATTTTACAGTGCAATTTACAACATTGCGTATTAAGCATACGTCAATCACACTACACAGCAGAGTATACTCAGCGTTTCTTCCATATTCAGTCCATCAACAACAATGATTCAAATCTTCTAAAACTGTGTTTTGACCTTTTTCTTAAAAGTGTCTACTGCATCAGAATTTCTCACGTCTACTGACAGTTTTTTTGTCCCATAGTTTGAAAACTTCTATCACCAAATCTTATAGTATCAAATCAATTACAAGAAATAACAAATGGAATGTCCTTGAAGTACAAAAAAATATGGTTGCATATCTTTATATTATCTGAAAATGATATAATATATAGTCAATGAAAAATACAACACATTTCTGATTAATGTCTAACCTTGTCTGCGTCACTACTTTCTACGTAATTTACGGACTGAATGTGTCTTTTCCTACAAAATACTACCTACAACTTCTCGAACTGCTTTGGTACATCTACATACATGTATTTTAAGCAAATTCACGTGACGTCTACATGTGTTTCTGTAAAATGATATCCATTCGTAGGAATTATACATGTTATCTTAGTTTGACTATATACATGTATTGTATAAGAGGTAACGTCAATGTACACGATGTAATATTGCTTTTTCTTATTGGTTATGTAAATGGATCATATATTGGTATGACTGTATATTCACCATTTTAACATTTTATGGTGTCACGAATGCCACATGCAATCTAGTTATTTTCACATTTCTTTTTTCTCCTTTTTCTTATGTTTATCTTACAAAAAATAGGACACGCATAAAAAGGAAAGCTCCGTGTCAAAAACGCAGCACCAAAGCCCCCCACCCCCACCCCAACCCCCTCACCCCCAACTCCCCTCTGCGAACCGAGGCATGATAATTGTGCATCATATTATATATAGAACCTATCTACTAGTAAACACTGTAAACGGTGCTATGAGATGACAAAACAAGCCAAAACGTAATGGTGTGGGGCATCGTTTTAAAATGTTGTGCCATTAACTCTGAATATGGAATTTTGAACCAGTTAAAACCTACAATATGTACTTCTTTGAAAGGGTCAATCACACACCAATAACACTCTGGACAGTCTTTCAGTTAAGTAGATTGCTGTCCATTTTTCACCAACAAATTAAGATGTCGTTACGTTGACCTTGCCTTCAATTTGTCCAAACTAATTAGCGGTTATTCATCATTATTATCACTATTTTATACTTCAAATTTATGAAAATAAAAAAAAAAAAACTTGCAACCTATTGCATCATTTTTATCAAATGAAAATGTAAAAACCAAACTCTCATTTGGCACTGGACAAGTCACGTCCTTATGTGATAAGGAAAATTCAATATGTTCTGAATCGAACCCAAACATTTTTTATAAAATCAATTATCATATATAACGAAAATAATGTCATCTACACAGCCATGGTTTAAAAGTTTTACATTCATAAACATACGCTGTGAACTTTCTGGATGATCTTCAGACATGTTGCAAAGATAATTAGAAATACCCATTAAACAAAGCTATGTTCAGAAATATTGCATTCTGCAAAACTTTCTATCTAAAGTGTACTCGAATGACATAAATATTTTGCTAACTACGCCATCAGAATAATGTTATGTCTCGATTTATACGATAAAGGTCTTGAATGTACTGCCGATGTCTGTTCCCGATCATTATTATAGTAGGGGGCCAAACGGTGACAAATATATCCCACCTTTAGACACAAAGGTGAACCGGATACCTACGGCCATAAGACCTTTTCCCTTTTGACTAAATTTTTATAGGTTCGATAGGTACTGTCGTGCAGAATATCTGAAGAAATCAATTCCATTCACGCATTCAAAAATTTTACACAAACATTGATCATTCGTGTGTTATCCTTACAAATATTAATAATCAACAAAGTTAATCAAAACAAATATGAAGACTGTAAATGAGCATGACAATTTTATGACGTTTCTTGCGTACATCTGTCCTTGAAATCGAACACAGTTTTCTAGTTACAGTGCAACCTCTGTAGAGCAATACCCTTTGGGAGATACAAATATTGACTGACTGTTATATAGAGGTTGTTGTTCTGGAGAGGTAAATTTGGTAGTATATTCCAGTACAGGGAAAGTTTGAAGATGTTGTTATAGAGAGGTTTTTGCTTCAAAGAGGGTTATTCTGAAGAGGTTGTACTGTACTTAATAGACACATATAGTTTAAATCAGTATATAGACGGCGTGGGAATCGTATTGAAAAACAAATACCGTTATTTTAAGTTTAAAGTTATGAAAAAACAACAGTTATCTTAGCGCTTGCTTTTTTATTGTATGAAAATGTCTTGAGATTATCCTTATAGAATCTATATTAATAGCTTAGTTATTACCAATTTTTAAACATTGCGTAAATGAGGAATTGCTATCGCCAGACATAAAATCGGAATGCAAATGCAAATATGACGAACTAATGTGAAATTTTATGATAAAAGTAAGAAGACAAATGAAATGGTGTCTTGATTCCTATAACATGTTATAAGATTGATAAATGTTTGATGAATCGTCTGTTATTTTGTTCATATTGTATAGCTTTTTGTCGGCATGATATATTTACCTTATAAATCTAATCGTTTTACGTAATAGAAAAGAACCGGTTCCGATGGGCAAAATGAGAAAACTATACATTAGTTCGTTGAACAGACAATTCGAATGATAAAGAAATAGACTTATTTTCAACAGATGTTACATGTCTAACATTTCGCTTAATATATTGTAAAACATCGTATCAGTTGTTGATAAATAGCATGTCATTTATTCATGTTAAATTTTTAGCAATTCGACATATGTTGTCTTTTGTAAAAGCACATAAACAAACAAATACCTATTTAGTTATCTGAATTCTGAATGTGTATTAATTATATGCCTGTCAGAATTAATTGAAATACCGTCAAGGCCTTTTATTCTCTAAATTTATCTTGGATAAAAATAGCATATTCTTCTTTGTACGAATGTACAAAATATATTTGTTATATCTTTCTATTGATTACTATGGTCTATATTCGATAACTTGTATACACAAAATATAACCATATTAAACGGCATCATATTAAATGTCAATGATATTATTCTAGAAATAACTGTACTGTTATATATACATACGGTTTCTATCTAATGAATATGGATCTGATTTAGCCTTTACCATGCATTATTTCTAGAATGGCATGGTCCATAATTCAATTTGGGCGGTACCACTTATTATTCAAAGTGGTGTTTACTGAAAATTTACTAACTGAAAAGCAGACAGTACAGACCATGATCAGCATAACATTATACGGATGTGCAGACTGATCATGGTCTGCACTAGTCGCAAAGGTAAAACTCACTTGCCGCAAAGAGTTAAAGGTATACTTAAGCGCAAAATGACAATAAAATATTTCTTACATTCAGTGCTCAATGTTGTTTTTTTTTTTGTACATAAAAATCACGATGTAATGTAACAGATGCTTTACCGAAATAAAAATAGACTGAAACCCTGCAGTTTGTTGATTACAGTACTGCAGATAAAAAGTGTGATATTTACTTCTTGAATGTCAGTAATGGTACAACTTCTCATTCTTTGAAGTGAGCTTAAGTATTTTGGGTACGTTAATGATGCGACCAGACATCAGGGGCCGTATTCATAAAGCATCTTAAGTATAAGTATAAGAAATTGATAATTTACTTAAGTATTACATAGGTTAGAAATTTATTTTACTTAAGTATATTTGTTATTCATAAAACAACTTAATAAGTAATTCTTGTTTTTTATTGTGGACGAAAACATTAAAAAACCCCATTAATTTCAGACAGATACAACATGCACAATTATGTTTATAGTGCTTTTATCTGAAAACAACACTTTAATTGTACTCACCACGCTATTTTATTTTCTGTCTTTAGTCATTTCTTACGTATCTTAAGTTTTAGCTGTTTTATGACTAGAACTTAAGTTTTTACTTAGACTTAAGTTGAATTCACCACAAACTTAAGTAAAATCTTAAACTTAAGTCAAAACTTATACTTAAGATGCTTTATGAATACGGCCCCAGGTCGTGTTTTACGTGTACAATGTCTAGCTAGATTTAAACTTTTTATCTGTATATTGGCTATAAAATTGGTAATTCACTCTGCCATTTTTCTGTTAAAGAATAAAATAGATCAGAATTTACATATGGTGAATAAAGTAAGCGTGTATCAATCCTCACTATACAATGATGATTATGCAGTCTCGAATAATTCTTAAAACTGAATTTGATTTATTTTTTGTGTTGCGACAGTTGAAAAATAAACGGTTACATGTACTGTGGGATTTTTTGGAACCACAAAGCAAATTCCAGAAACAGCCAGGGATCCGTGTATCGCCAAGATCCGCAGCAAAAAGAAACTGTAGTGGGAACTTAAAGCAGACACGTTGCATCGGCGTGAAGTTGGCAGTACAGCAGTAGCAGCAGTAGCAGCAGTTAACTGCTGCTACTGCCAGCAGTAGGAGCAGTTAACTGCTACTGCTGCTACTGCCAGCAGTTACATCAGTTCACTGCTGCTACTGCAATCAGTTACAACAGTTAAATGCTAGTACTATCACAAGTGAAGATGAAGTGCTGCTACTGCGAGCAGTTACAACAGTTAACTGCTTCTACTGCCAGCAGTTACAACAGTTAAATTGCTTGTACTACCACAAGTGAAGTGCAGGCATGAGTTAATGTTCAGTTTTAAAGTTAGCGATGCTTTACGCTTTTTATAAAGGAACGGTATATAATTTGGATAGTGTGTGCATATACAATGCTACTGCCAGCAGTTACAATGGTTAACTGCTGCTACTGCCAGCAGTTACAACGGTTAAATGCTTGTACTACCACAAGTGAAGATGATCAAGCGAAGTGCTGCTACTGCCAGCATATACAGTTAACTGATGCTGTTGCCAGCAGTTAGAACAGTTAAATGCTTGTACTTACAGAAGTGAAGTGCTGCTATTGGCATGAGTTACTTTTCAATTATAAAGTTAGTGATGCTTTATACGTTTTATAAAGGAACGGTCTGTAATTTAGATTGTGTTTGCATATACAATATAGCAGTATAGATTTATTTTGTGTAATAATTAATTCTAGCAACAAAAAGATGAACCGTTTAAATAGCTGTGATAGTATGATAGGTATAAGCATTGCTTAAATATCCATCTGTATTTTTATCTATAAAAATTTTCATTTTTAACATAGTATTATGCAAAGCCATAACAGATCGGAAGTGTACGGTGGCACAGAGGTGACAAAGATGGTTTTTTTTTATTAATACGTGCGCACGTACTAGTACAAAAAACATCATCGCACATATTATAAAAAAAAACCATCTTCGTACGTATAAAGTAATACGTGCGCACGTACTAGTACAAAAAACATTATCGCACATACTATAAATAAACATCTTTGTACGTTTAAAGTAATACGTGCGCACGTACTGGTACAAAAAACATCATCGCACATACTATAAATAAACATCTTTGTACGTTTAAAGTAATACGTGCGCACGTACTGGTACAAAAAACATCATCGCACATACTATAAAAAACATCTTAGTACGTATAAAGTAATACGTGCGTACGTACTAGTATAAAAAAACATCTTTGTACCGATAAAGTAATACGTGCGCACGTAAAGGTTTTACGTGCGCACGTATTAGTTTATGCGTAGGTAGATATTTTTTATAAACTAGTACATGCGCACGTAAAATCTTTTACGTGGGCACGTATTACTTCATACGTACGAAGATGTTTTTTTATAGTATGTGCGATGATGTTTTTTATACTAGTACGTGCGCACGTATTAGTTATTACATGCGCACGTATTAATATAAAAAAACATCTATGTCACCTCTGTGCCACCGTAGAAGTGTAATGCGTATTTTAGTATTTTTTACAAGTAAGTACAAAATATTTTATATAATGCACAATGTATGAGATGCATGCATGTGCAAATAGAATTAGTTATTATTTTGCCTAGAAAAAATTGTACTGTGTACTCGGACGAATTAGCTGGCGAGACTTACCAATAATGAAAATTATGCATGATTTTTTGTATTAAGATAAAATTTATTGTACATAAGAAGAAAAATGGAAAACATATAAGTGAAAGAATGAATTTTATCGCACATAAAAGGTTCCTAAAAATGAATTGACAGAGTACAGAGTCCCAACCGCTAACGTGACAATACTACAGGCGACCACAACACCATTTTATTTAGACAGGAAGGGAACATAATAAAACACGCGAGAGACGATCCTATAAATTGAACTTTCAAATGTCAAATCAGTTTATAGTATAGTGTATTTAACTCCGACTTTTGGCCTTAACTATGATGTAATTACCTCCTCGGATTGCATCTTAAGAAACTGAAAGTAGAAAATCTCGCGCTTTTCTAAATAGGAAGGGATGGTACCACGTTTTCTGAATAAAATGAGTACATGTATTTTATAGGCATTTATATTCAAATAGTTATTTTCAACGATAAAAGAAGTAAAAATACAAACAACAGTAACAGTTTGAAGGAAGTTGCCGTGAGCTGAAATCGAATTACAGAGCTCCTGACTAAAAATAGAATGGCGAGATAGATCATGCAAAACAGCAAAGGGCAGTCATCCATCAATGTATTCCTCCATGTACATTGTACAGATTAAAATCATCACATTTAAATAAGACAGAAGTTTGGGCATCGCCAGCTCCGCCCCAGACCTTGACTTTTGGATCGGACCGGGTGGCCGTTGTAGAGGGGGTCGTCCCCCAACCGGCACGGGTGGCCGCCATTCGGGGAAAATTCTTGTTTGGGAGGAACCCGGCGTGAGGCGGGGGTGGCCTAAAATGCATACAGCAGTTAATAGGAGGACCCTACGGGACCTTGACTTTGGGACGGGACCGGGTGGCCGTTGTAGAGGGCGACGGTGTATGGGGGGCCAGCATAGCGGCTACCCCGGGAAAACTCTTGTTTTCCCGTGAGCGGGTCTCAAACTTGGTCCGAGGCCGTTTCTGGAAATTTTCACATTTTTCAGTTTGGGCACCCCCAGCTCCGCCCCAGACCTTGACTTTTGGATCGGACCGGGTGGCCGTTGTAGAGGGGGTCGTCCCCCACCCGGTACGGGTGGCCGCCATTCGGGGAAAACTCTTGTTTGGGAGGAACCCGGGGTGAGGTGGGGCGGTGTTTCCAAGGGGAACTCTTTTTTTTTGATGGACTCGTGGCTGAATGCGACTTGAGTGGTTTTCTTTCAGCAGCTAATACACCAGAAATATATACGAAACTGGTAAATTGCTCTCGTTAGCTGTAACAAGAACCTTGTTATTTGCTGTCATAAACATTTTACTGCTTGCAGTAATAGGAGCCTTGTAAACATTTAATCACTGGTAGTTACATATAAAAAAGAACTGGTATACTGGTCTTATAAACCATTTGACTGCTGCCAGTACCACATAGAAAACTGCTTTCATTGGTCATTTGACTCATTTCACTGCTTGAAGTGACATGTTCTCATAGACCACTCTGCTGGCAGAAACATAAATGAGACTTTTAAACCATTTAACTGCTGGTATTGTATAGTTTACAGGAGAATTTAAGGGTGAATGGGGCAATTTTCTATAGGGCAAAATTTTTCTTACGGGCAGAATTTCTTTAAACTTTGTATACTGTCTGAGAATCAAAGTTAGAACGAAAATATGTGTTAAAGATCATAGGTACCTAGGCTTGATCCTGAATTTTCTGCACTTGAATATCGGTTTCAAGGGCAGATAATTCATGATAGATTAAAAACGCTTCAATGATCTTTAAACGATACGCGAGAAGGGTAGGTTTTACGGCCTATTACACATCTGAAGGAATCTTGTAAATGATTTTAATAACACAATTTAATTGCTGGCAGTATTATATGTAGGACACTGACAAAATAAATACCTTATGTCATTCTCATCACCTGGTAATACAGCTTGATGAACTGTTATAATTGCTGGCAGTAGTAGCTGATGTTAGCAAACACGATCAATTGCTGTAACTGGTGGCAGTGAACTGCGACAGGCAATAAACTGCTGTAACTGCTGGCAGTAGGAGCAGTTAACTGCTGTAACTGCTGGCAGTAGGAGCAGTTAACTGCTGCTACTGCTGCTACTGCTGTACTGCCAACTTCACGCCGATACAGGTTGCTTCAAAAGTTCAAAACAGGTACATTGTAATTATATGCAAAAATGCAACAATGAGTAAGAACTAGAGAAAGTTGTGTGATGTTTAGGGAATAGGAGAAAAGCAAGGATACGTGAAATACATTTTGAGAATGTCTGCAGGTATGAGCATCAACCAAAAGATATCGAGCTATTTCATTCATCTGAAATCTGCTGTGAGTTGTTAAAATAATTTTACAGAAAAGACTATATAATGACTGACTGATATTAATGCAAAACGTTTTTTGTATACACACAGGAAATAGCAGCCAGGGAAAAGATTCATTTCTCAGTGCATTAAAACAAATTATTCAAACAACGTTGAAAGCATCTTACAATTACCCTTGTCTCATAGATGAGGAAGCAAAATGTCATTATACATCTAATGATAAAGGCCAAATCAAACAGTGCTTGTAGTTTATATGTTTAACACTATTTAGATATGTATGTTTTTTGAACCAACAGTTTCGTTAAAACCGGTTTTGTAACTAATCTGTAGCAGAAATTTGCTATGTATCCATTGCTGCTGAAGTATGAAAATCAAACAATAAATCTTTCCCATTATTTAATTTTAACTGATCAAATAACTATCAAACCAGTTTTCATAAAAATTCAAATTCAACTAATGTTTAAACATGTACAATATCGTTCTACATATTCATAAATAAGTCGTTAAATTGCTAGTAAAAAGACATTATTGGAATTATGAAGTATAGCTTGCTTTGCATAATATTTAAATTTTCCGGACCTCCGTGACCTCGGGCTTTTTTTTCGAGTCATTTCCGAGTATTCCGAGTTACTATTGCCGTAACTCATTTCTACATGTAGATGTCTACAATTGGATACTAGTTTAGTAAAATTAGCTTAAGAATGTTATGAAAACGTTATGATCATTCAAATTACAGAAAATAATTACTTTAAAATAAAAAAAGTAAGACCATGACGAACGCTGTATATATCTATTATCATAATTTCGACATAGAAACAAACCGCCGTTTAGTGTAACATAAAATTGTCCAGGCCAACTATTGACATGAGTTCAAGGCATTTTCAAAAGAATGGGGTGACACAGGTAAATATCTAAGTGTGATGAAAGAGAAAGGAGACACATATGTTGTAATTAAAATCCTATATGATATAGAATATGTCAGGCAAAATCATGGTGATTAGGAATACCCAATATTTAATTATTTTTGTTTAATATAAAAAACTTTTTATAACAAATGTTTAAAAATCTGTATATCTATAGTGACTGTGACAGATATATAATGCGCATCATGGCCATGTGCTGTTTATCTATGTACATCACCGGACAATAAAGTAACAGCTCTGTATTTTTTCGACAAAAAATAGCACTTCGTGTCCATACACGGCATACTAGCTTATTCTGTGTTCATCACTTGAAAACATTGGTAACTGTTATAACCCATTAGTTTGTTTAATATGCACAGATGCTGAAAGGTTACAAACATAACCATTTTCTAATTTTTGCCGGAGTTTTAGAGTCGTCCGCATGTAAGACTCTTTCGGAACACTTAAATAGACTGTACCTAATATTTTAAAACATAGGTATGAAAATAAAAAGCTTTGAAATGTATGCAGATGTCCATACAAATCTATATTTCTCAAAAACGGATATATCTATAATAGCAGAGCTACCGGCGCCGCGAAGCGGCGCCGACAGCGTCGCATTACGGTTAGACGTGTGAAAAAGAAAATGAATAGAGAGATTTAACTGTTTATACTATCGAGTTGAAATTCGTGGTACTTTTTGGCATCGGTGTTGTTCGGATTTTTTCATGTGTACTATGTACATAGTAATTAATCAGTAAAGACGTCAGTAGACGCTTACTGTTTACGGTTGACAAAAGCGTCTCGCTTACTGCTTTGAATATAGAATAAAAATGTAAATGAGCGTTTGATAATAAGAAATTAGTGCTAAATACATTTTCTAAGAAGAAAAAAGAAATAAAATACAATAATTTCATTTTGAAACGACTTTCGTCACGCTGCCATTACTGAACTTCATTATATATACTTATGTTTGTCCCAATGACGTCATAACTCCACAGTGGTGTAGTAGTTAGCGCGTTCGCGTTGAAATGCAGAGGTCGTGAGTTCGAATCTCACCTGAACCAGACTTTTTTTAATTCCTTTTTTATTTCAGTTCTTTTTTGTATTATTATAAGTTTTGAAAATATTGTATAGCTAAAGTCATTCATGTGAAATTTAACAAGTGTTTAGTTTTGATGTCAGGTTCCAATGCAGTGCTTGTGCAGTAGTCAGTTGACATAACTTTAAAAAAAATAGCTTTGAGTCATAATATACAGGCATTGAACTGTGAAAAGCAAATAATGCTCTTCTCCCCGTTCACATATATTTCGTCCGTTAGCTTTAAAATCACTAACCAGAGTTTATAAAAATAAAAATAAAACTATTGGCGATGAATTATCAATAAACATCAAAAAGGTTCTTACTGCCATCCCTATTCTCTAGTGCTAAAAGATTAACCATAAAAACGCCATAGATTGTGAACTTAAAAGTTCTGTAAATAAACTGTAGGTGTTTTCGAGAATTTCGGCAAACACTGTTTTTCTCTAGGTAAAATTCTGATCATTAACTTTTAAAAATTGCTAGTCTTTTGGGTTTAAAACAAGCAGTCATGTAAATTATTGTAATTTTCCCATACCAGGCGTCTTTTATAGCAGTTTTTTTTACCAGAAGTTGGACACATTCTTCCATCCAAAAAGAATCAAAATTTGACAATAATGACATTTAAAAGAATTACAATAGTCATTTCCAGGATTACGTAAATTCTAATTTCTATTAACTTTGGAACTGGAACATTAACTTTTTACATTAAGTCCTCATTGCCAAACATTTACACGCAAAGAGACAGAATTCCTTTGGCTGTTGGTGTAATGAGATTCTGTTAGGTTTGAAATTTTCAAGATTCAAGCTTTTCAATTTGAAGGAGTTATCATTTGTGACTGGTTTCCAGTATGATAATAATTTATGTAAATTTTTTGATGCAGTACGTTTTAAGAAGAATAGCAGAAATTATTCAGTTACGTTTTTTTTCTTTATCTTGGTGCCGATTTAAATCTATATCGAACTTTCTTTTGATTATATATAGAATATCTTTCAAGTTTTCCCATGTCAAGAATTAATCTTGATGCAGTCTAATACATGCATTCAGAAATCATGAATTATCATTAATACTTATAATTTTAATAGATCTAATAGAACATAAACTTCCAAAACGAATCCATAATTCCACATAATTCCAACAACATTCCTTTAATTTTTAAGGGCACTGGTGATTTTTCAAGGGAGCTCTGCCTTTTAGGTAGCACCTAATTTCATATTATTTTAAGCTGAAGTGTGAAGTTTTGAATATTCAATATTCTAACATGAAAAGAAAATGTTGTTATCAAGGAAATGAAATTCTTCTTGATATATTATATTGGATATTTTCTATTTGGGTTTATTTCATTTTATATTCAACAGTAATCTGTATTGCTAAACAGTGAATCCATTATAATCTATACTGTTTCCTCAAAACAGAGAACATTTGAAACAGTCCGATAACAGTTCAAATGTATGCTGTAACATATTTCATATTTAAGCTCTTACCGAGGCTCGGGGGCCTCCGTGGCCGAGTGGTTAATGTCACTGACTTCAAATCACTTGCCCCTCATCGATGTGGGTTCGAGCCTCGTGATGAAATAATGCACGGAGGGGCATCTGGGGTCTTCCTCCACCATCAAAGCTGGAAAGTCGCCATATGACCTAAAATTGTGTCGGTGCGACGTAAAATCCAACAAAATAAATAAATAAATAAACTTACCGAGGTTCGAACCCAGGACCTCTTACACCTAAGACAGACACTCTACCACTTATAACAGCAGAGTCTGTAGCTAGGAAGAGTCAGTTTAGTCTTATTCTCTGCACGGTCAAATTACGTAAAATGGAACAATTTTGTGCCAGTGACATGTTCGGAGTACTCTGGATTATTGGTGTATTGACTTTTTAGCTAACGGTAATTTCGTGTAGAGAAAAATAATTTTATCCGACATTTTTAATCGGACAAAACTGCCCACATTTCTCTGACCTGTTTTTAGAGTATAAACTTACTAACTGGCAGTACTAGTGAAATATAACTTACAGCGAATCTTTTGTATTTACCATTTTAGCAGGAAGCTAACGGCGAAGACAGTAACATTTGTCCTGTCCTTTCAACAGTGATTTTACAGGTTTCAAGAGGATTTCAATTGATAGGAAAATACAGTTAAAAACTAAATATATATGCACATTTCCGCAAGACATAAAGTCATTAGCGTTCGCTGGATGTCAATCAGTCGATTGTCATTCATTTCTTCTAATTATTCCTAGACATGAAGTCCATTCGTTACGTTTTTACACGTTTACCGGCGCACGTCGTATAAATCTCATTATATTTACAAAGATCAAAGTATGTAAAGAACTCTTCATGAACGGTCTCTTATATCAAGCGACGTTGTTTACTCCACGAAAACGCAAATCTGGATATTATACTAGTTATTTGTATTCTAGAATGTTAATGAATGTTTTTCTTATATATTTTCTAAAATGTCTGCTATATTAATATAAGCTTTACGTATAGGCATGCGTGGCACCCTTTCATTCATCGGATCAATAAATAAATGAAGAAGTTAAAAGTCTTACATACTTACACGCTAGCTTCCATTACCATGGTTATTGTGACTTTGCCGGATCCATCAAGAATCTTTCACACATAAAGATACATTATTTCAACACACAAACGAAAAAAGTACAGATGTTTGAACACCATTGATATTGACATTCCCTTTAAGAATTAATAATTCATAAACTCCCAGTATCATTCAATTCTTCTTAAACATAAGATTATAACGACTTTATCATTTAAATGTTTCACGTGTTTTCCCGTTATGAAAAAATAGTCAAAAAAAACTAGCAAGTTTACTGTCAATTATATTTTACTAGATGATGCGCTTATAATAAAGTAACTTCATCTATAATTCTAACCTTTCAGCACTACGGTTATTCAAGGCCAAAACGATTCTGTTTATTACAAATATTAAGACAGTATCTAAGTACAATAAATCTAATCAGTGCAGTATCCAGACCTGAAGAAAAAATACAGAGGCAGGCTTCTTCGGGTTGATGGGGGCGCATTTGGAATATAAGGGCTTAGATATAAATTTACAGTAATGAGTCAATATTTATGATGTTTTTTTTATTTTTTTTTATTTTTTTTTTATTGGTATAAAGTTACATAGAGTATATCACCATCACAGATCTAAAAGCATGAGCATTGTTACACAGGGTAAGGTGGGTAATCGGATGTTTCCCGAGAAATTTTCGAATAATTCAAGATTAAGTGTCACAATTTTATGCTATCTCATCAAGTAAATGTATGTCTGAGTAACTCGTGTCTAAAAGTGCAGAGTATTAGCCTTGGGAAATTAGACATAAAAACAGAGATTGGCCTTTTTAAATATTACAAAATACCACTTTAATGTGATTTTAAGCATGAGGAAATAAGGTTGAAAGTACAGATTATTAGCTTGGATATTAAATATTCGTATGGGTGTGGTTTCAGGGGTCATAACCGTGAAAATGTGAAGTGGTGCATTAAGAAACGTGTCAGAAAAAATGAATTTAAATAAATCAGGTGGAAAAGTATTCAATACTAGCATGGGAAAAGAAGTATGAATACAGATGGGGGTTCAGGGATCCTTCGTGAGAAATTCTGAAATTCGACAAAATTATTTATTTTCAAACATTTTCAGACAAAATAAATCTGATCGTTTCGGATTGTAAAGTACACATTACTGGCTGGCATATGCATTGATGGGGGTTTAGAGGTCTTCCGAGAGCAATTTTAAATTTTATGAGACAAAGTGCCTAATATTTTACAGCCATTTCAGACAAAACATCTGAGTAATTCAGGTTTAAAACTACTCTCTTCTAGACTTGTTGATTGCCGTACAGGTAGGTGTTCATCTTCGAGAAATTCTGCAACACAATTTGTGCTTTTTCAAGTCATTCTCGGCACCGAAATTTCAGCAAAACTGACTGAGATTTACGTAAAATACACATTGTGAGTACAAGGAGGAAAATGAGTGACTATTTGAGAGGGGTACCATTGACTCCATGCACATATAACTGAGTCTTCATTAGTCAATGAATATATGTATAATTTGAGCAATTGTTAATGTGACATCTTAACAATGAGTTTACAGTACATACACAATTAAAGATAACATAGGTATTACAAGTGTACAACAACAAAGACGATTGAATAAATGTTGTTGTTTTTTTTTTAATATTTGAACGAACAAGATAACATAATACATGTATGAGTGAGGGATGCCCTATTAAATCGAAGACGTTTGGAATGACGAGGAAAACAACTGATATCTATTCACGTTATTTCATTTGGTATTTTGTAATACACGCAGGAAATTATAACATAATGTGTTGTAAAATTATGATTCTGCACCACGTTAAGGTTCAGGAGTATATCTTCAAAACACATAAATATTTGATAAACGAACATCTTTACCAATACTCTACCTGACCATTACATGTTCTGCCAAATCGTCCGGTACGATGGATACTTAAAATACTTATCAAAAGACTGCCCCCCTTTTAAACATGGATACCATTTGTAAAGAAATAGAAACAAACAATTGCTGAAAACTACGTCCTACCTAGTAACTAGTATGTGATATTTCTGCACTGGGACATATAATTGCAAATGCATCGAAACGAAGATATGTAGCAGTTCTATGAAAACTGTGAATTTTTAAACGGACTGAGCTGTCCGAAAGTGTGGTCCCTTTATGCAGCCATTTTCTGAAATTCAATGTGTATATCAGTAAACTGTCAGTTATTGTGTAGAGAAATATACATGTTTTATATGCTGTTCAATTTTCATGTGAAACAATTTCTTTCTATGATTAGTGTTGTTTGATTTTTTTTTTCAAACTATAAGGCTTAGTATTGAAGAAGAGCACAAAATGCCGCCGTCAATCACACTGTGCGTTATTTCACACTTTCACAATTAATCAATTACATTCGTCGCGTCATCTTCCAACGCCGTTATTTTTACAAGATAAGTTTGGTAACTCATATGCATGAAACGAGCTCTGTGGTATAACAAATGACTTTGGTTTCGTGTCATGGAAGTGATTTACACTTGGGTATATGAGTTTGACAATATTCATTTTTCACAACAGTTTGCGGCGGATTACATATTTTATTGGGTTGTGCCACTCAGCAGATTCAAAGCTGAACGAAACATTACTTTGGTTTTAAAGTTTTACCTTTACTTGAATTAAAATATATTGATCTTTGTTATGTTTTGTTTTTGTCGTGTAAAACATTGCACCGAAACAAGTATAGGCCATATGGCGACTTTCCATCTTTGATGGTGGAGGAAGACCCCAAGTGCCCCTCCGTGCATTATTTTATCGTGAGCGGGCACATTGGTAGAACCACCGATCTTCCGTAAGCCAGCTGGATGGCTTCCTCACATGAAGAATTTAACGCCCCGAATGAGGCTCGAACCCATATCGCAGCTGGCTTCCTCACATGAAGAACTTAACGGCCCGAATGAGGCTTGAACCCGCATCGCACCCCCCCCCCCCCCCCCCCCTCCAACCGCTACCCTCACGCATTGATCTTTGTGCCAGTATAAAGATAACAAAAATGCAATTTACTCAAACTTGGTTAAGACACTGCTGATAGTTGATGTCTATATATAGAGCTGTTCTTTTGTTTGTGTGTGTTTTTAATGAAATGTACGTTTCCAATGTACTGTATAGCTATTCAGGTAAGCTGAGAATAATGTCATTATACATTATGTATGCTGAATTATACCAAAACCTGAACTTTGCAAGTGTTATAGATTGCTATCGATATCGTTCATTGCCAAATTTATTAATTTGCTGTTAGGTAAGTGTTGATTTTATTTATAGAGCAGGACACTGGCACCAGATCAGAAAGAAAATGCCTCCGTACGTGTTATACCCTACCCCTAGGTATTCTATAAGAACCATGGTCATGAACGGGAAAATATACTAACCCGTTTCAATCGCGCATTTCATACCTAAAACACGCAGTGCGGTAAATGTGTACTATGGATATCAAACAAGTGGTAATTTATCTTCCATTGAGTACCGGTCACATTTCTTTAATACATCTTATCTTAGAAAAACAACGCGTAGTTTATAGTAATTTCAACGTAACACAAAAAACTTGCTTGAACTTCCCTGGTGAAGTTCCGTTCTAGATTAAAAAACCATTCTGATTGGCTGTTGTGAAAATGTATGTCAATCGTCACTTTACTACACGTGTTCGCTAAAATGTGAAAATGCAGCATTAATGTGCAAAATGAATAAAATAAACAGAACAGATGCAGACCAATGTACGATTTCAAATTAAATATCGTATACAAGATGAATTTCATTCATCATTTCGAGTTTTAGTGTAAAATTGTGATTTTTTTAAATTCTGTTTTTGTTTGTTTACGTTTCGCCAAACATGTGCATACTGTCGTGACCTCTAGACCGGATGTTCATTAGGGAAGGTCAAGCAAGTTTTTTCTGTAACGTTGACGAAAGCATAAAATATGTTGATAATCTCAGCAATATGGAATATTGAGACAATGTGTCTGGTGCACGATGGAAGATAAATTATCGCTTGTTCAATATGCTACATACCCATTCACCGAACTGCGCGTTTAAGTTGAGAAATGTACGATTGAAACGGGTTAGTATAATTTCCCGTTCATGACCATGGTTCTTATAGAATACCTAGGGGTAGGGTATAACACGTACGGAGGCATTTTCTTTCTGATCTGGTGCCAGTGGAGCAGGATACAGTTTTATACTTATTCCATCTGTCATGCTCTGAGGCTGCTGGCGTGACCTCTGTACTTATGCATGTGCAATATGAATGAATAATCATCTGCATATCCAAGAGAGAATTGCAAGAAAATCATCAGAAAAAAAATAGGAGGACTACAGCGAATAAATTACAAGCAAGTACTTAACGGTGAGAAGCGAAGTATCCACATACTCATTTCTAAAACACATTACAGTCTGCCCACGAAAAAAAAGAGTAAAATATTCAGCTTATTTTCATCACATCCATGGCCTGAACTGCTAGCCAACTGAAACCTATTCAAAATGAATTGCAAATGGTTGGCTTAAGTCCGCCATTTATCTTGACGTTTTTCACTGTTGTGAGAAAAATGTCTTATAACCGTTTACTGAATCTAAATTCACAGATCTACCGTTACTGTATTGACCGACTTTAGACGTAAGATTAATACTATCAAAGGACGCCAAAAATTCGAGTCACGCAGCGCATCAGCATGGAAATCCTTACTCCTTAGAAATAATTATAACCAATATAAACAGCTATTAGACGTATTTGTACATCTGCTCCTATAATTTGAAAAAATCGATTTGCCTAAAAGTACAGCAATTACAGTTCCTTGCCTCTCATCACGCACATCACATGTGTTCATCATATATCATGAGAGAATTAAATGTATCTTAATGCTTTATTTTTTTGTGATTCCTGGGGAACAAATTCAATAAATGAATGAAATTGTCCCTCTTGTGGTTTATTATCCCTTCCATAATGTAATAATTTCGGAGGACATAACAATCTCATATTTTATTGGCGTCTTGCATATGAGAAAGGAAATAAGAAATCTTTATCAAGGATTATTCTCTTAGGCAAAAACTTGAAAGTATTAAAAGGACTGAAAGAAAATTGCTTTAGTTCTCATCATTCTGAAACGCTTTGGTGACGGTATATTAAATATTACAAACAAATAAATCACCATGTCTTTTTAGGCTTGTATTATATCGCTTATTAACCTTTTCATGACCATTGCATACTTGCTGGTTAATCAAGCTATTTGCCATAAGAAACTAAACACTCAACTGTATAGTTTCGGAAAAAAAGAAATATTCGTCAAGAACTATTATGTCTGACTGGCAGAAAATTTACATCCCTACCTTTTGTCGTCATCGTGCTTGAAAAATTTGGTTAATAATCCTGCCTTTGACGTATCAAAACAAAACAAACTTTTTGTCAAATAGTTCTTGATTTAAACGACGCATTTCTCTCGAAATCGATAATGATGTCATACTATTTTATTTATGATGTCAAACACTTCTATTTACGATGTCGTACTGTTCCATTTACGATGTCATACTGTTCTATTTACGATGCTATAATGTTCAATATACGACGTCATACTGTTATATTCTCTATATCACACTGTAATATTTACGGTCAAGTCACACTCATCATTTTTCAATGTCATACTCTTCTGTACTTTATTATTTACGATGTCAAACTCTTCTGATTACGAAGTCATACTGTTCTATTTATGATGCCATACTATTCAGTGTACAATACTGTCATACTTTTTTATTTTCTACATACCTTTATACCCTAAAGGAAATATCTAACTGATTTAACTTTGCAATAGCTTTCATTATGATATTGCAGTTAGAACATACAGTTTAACCAACGAAATTTCTCACATGTTTAGAAATAAATGTTTAAATAACGTATTTAAATTTCAATGAAATCGAAAAATCGCTTTTAATTCCATTTGCGGCCTGAACCCTTAAAAAGTATAAAAATACACATAAATGCCTACAAAGCACTTGATTTCGCTATAAGACGTGCGAATAATGACAAATCGTCGCGTGAGTGGAACGATGCTCTATCTACCATTTTTAAACGTGGCGAAAATCGCTTCCAAAGTTTAACTCTCGTCTAGTTTCTTTATTTCTGGGCGAAAATGATGATAAATATATCTATTTGTTACTTGCGCTTAGTTTTTTTGTTTTTTTTGAGACTGTAAATGCTTTGAAATACATTTTGCTTTTACTTTTCCTCATTTATACATTTTTCACTTTTGAGATAGAGCAAATTTGACAAAAATAGAAAAAAATGTAAAGGTGTATTGCTCTATGGGAGATAGAGCACTGTGAATTACAAAATTGGACATAGAGCAAATGATATATTACACTTGTATATTGAAATATGCGAGAGTCTTAACAGTAATGACAGTCACTGTACTCATTCAAATTAAAGGAGATGGATTTGTTTTAGTATCATCAAACTGACACAATATCATAGGCCATATTGCAACTTTCAAGATTTGTTTTGAGGAGGAGAACTCTAGTTGCATTATTTTTGGCACGCGCGGATACTGGGGTACATGACTTTCTTTGTGTCAACTGGATGGCTTCCTCACATGAAAAAGCGAGGTTTCAAACAGTGAGGGACAGGTGTTCAAAGCCAGAAGATTTGGACTGATTTGCCAATGGTTTTACCATGCTGTTCGTATTGTTCAGGGTTAACTGAACTGCTACGCTATAGACATATTTGGCTATTAAACTAGGCACATTGGTCCTACTTATTTGGAGATGGGTATTCGTAAACCATAACGTAGTATTGTGTTGAACAACAACAGAAAGATTTTGAAGTTTAATTACTCAGTAACCGCAATAATTATTGTCATCAATGAACAAAGATCTAAATCTTTTTAGTCATAACTATTCTATTTGCCAAATACAATTAGCTAATCATTATGCTGAGTCAGATTTTTCGTGTTTTGTTATCAGTTGGCATTAAGTTTGACATAATACTTAAGCATTATAACAATACCTAATGACATTGTCTTTGCAACTAAATATTCTCAGTAATAACTGTATTCTTTCACAAAACGACAGTTTTTATATTATGTTCAATTTTTTGCATGTAACTGTACTTGTCAGTCATACCAGTTCTCTTTTACACAACACAGTCAATGTTATATTCATGTCTCTTTTTAGCTATTAATATAGGTTGATTGTACGGCGTCAATCGTCCGTCTTCCTGCGTCAACATTGTACATGTACTTAAATTTTTTCTCCTCTGAAACTACTGGTCAGTAGAATTTTGGGATAGATCTCTATCAAGTTTGATCAAATGATTAATCTTGGCCCCTTTAAGGGCAGCTACTGCCAGCTAGAGCAAAGAAAAAATAGGAAAAACATTTAGGGAACTTCTCATAAACCGCTTGATGGATGTTTATCAAACATAGTCTGTAGCATCAATATAACATCCTCTCCCAAACTGGTTCAGATGGGGACGATTGGCCCCTTTGAGGGGTTACCATAGCTAAAATTAGAAATTCCCCTAAAAGATGATTTTATCTCACGAACCACACAACGGATCTTCTTCAAACTTGATTTGTAGCGTCATTATAAGAATCTTCACCAAAATTGTTCTGTTAGGGGCACTTGGTCTGTTAGAGTTCAAAATAGAAATACCTTTAAACGACTACTCATGAACCATTTGATAGATATTCACCAAACCTGGTTTAGAGACCAGTATATGGTCCTTTCTCAAATTTGTTTGATTAATGGCACTTTGACCCTCTTAAGGGGCAACTAGAGCTACAAATACAAATACTTTCAGGTCATGAATCGCTGGATGGATCTTCATCAGAGATGGCCGGTGGCATCATTAGAGGGCTGTCTCTCAATTGTATTCAAACGGAGACTGTTTGCTCATTCTAGGGCTAAAATCAAAAATACCTTTAATAACTACTTCTAATGAACCACTCAATTGACTGTCATCATTCTCGGTCCGTAGCATCATTATATTGCCCCCTCCATTTTTTTTTTTAATTGTGGGTTGGGGTGGGGGAGCCTTTAAATGACTACTTCTTAACCGCTTGATGGATCTTCATCAAACTTTTATTAGGTCCTTTTAACTAATTTATTCAATTAGTGTGACCTCTTTTAGGGGCTGCTAGAGTTGCAAAATAGAGATACTTTTTACTAAATTCCTCTCTAACTCCTGAATGGGTCTTCATAAAACCTTGTCCAGAGCATCTTTATAAGGTCTTTTACCATGTTATGTCTTATATCAAATCTATTCAAATAGAGACACTTTGGTCCTTTTAGGGACCACTAGAGTTGAAAAAGAAATAACTTTAGATGATTTCTTTCGAAGGTTATGTGCTTTGGTGCGTGGCAGCAAAATGATAATAAAAAATAATGAACAGGTTAAAGGATTTTCACCAAACCTAGTTAGAAGCAAAGTCAAATGGTTAAGGTTCAGTTGAAGAACTAAGACCAATTTAGGACTCTTGTTAACTTTTCACATAATTCTGACAATTAAATTAAGACTCAAAGATATTACATCGCAAATAATATGTCCCGGTCATACCTTTCATACTAATCTTATTGTATATATTCCATTTAGTTTCTGGATGTTGTTCTCAAATCTGGTGGCATACATTTCAACTTAATACTGAGTATCATAACAAGAATTCATATCATTTATTTTGCAACTAAACATTTGCAGTCACAGCACACATGTTTCATATTTGATAGAGTTACATCATATGATACTTTAATAGTTTTGTGGCATTGATTTTGATTTACACCAATCATTTGTAATAATTGACTACTTTCTAAGAAACATATATATATATTCTCTCTCACAAACACAATTGGTTTTTTATATTCCTTACAGTTTCTTCATGTACGTACTTTCATTTAGTTAGCATTGCATTCCTTGTTTGATATTTGTCATTGTTTTTTTAATTATTTAATTTTCAATTTTCTCTGTTGTCAAGGGTTGCAAGTTTAACGATAGGATTTTTGCGTCTAGATGTAGGGATATTGTACTGCCAGTTCTTGTTGTCATACGAATACTGCATTCAGCAAAATTTGCATATTAGTTAAAAAGTGATCAACAAAAAATAGTTAGCGCCTTACTGTAACTTTGTAACGTAACATATGTTCTGTTTTTGGTTTTATTTCTACTGCTCTTAATAGACAATAACTTACTATCACAAATTTGCTTCTCGGAAGCATGTTTGCAAATACGGTTGTTATATTCAGTGGTATTTCTTAAGATACAGCTTCAGAATGACGAAAATAGTTTCTATCCGAAATACACATCAATAAGGTCTATTGCAAATCTTGCATGTATTGTCTACCTACAGCTTAATTGACAATGATATGTGTTTGTATAAGTAATAAAATGATAAAATAACCTATATAAGCAATCTCACCTATGGCTAGCCTATGCATGTCGTGTAGATAGGCATTCTAAGTATATTTCAAACATGCTACAACTATGCCTATCCGCTATATTTTGTTGCGATCACATGCATGTAACTGTGCATTCTATTGGTTAAAATGGAGTTAGAGCAATTCTGGATTAAGTTAAATGGAGATAGAGCACTTCTTTACAAAGTCTAATGATGATCACATGATATTAGTTTATGTGTATGATTGGTCAGAATAATTTTAAACATTACAGTGCGTTAAGTCCTGGCGATAGAGTACTTTAATCGTTACTGTTACATTCAAACAGAGGACATGGAGCAAAGTATTACGCAGGATCTTTCTCTATGACGTCAAATGTTACGTTTTCTTGCTCCAGAACGATAGAGCTCGGCGAGACAAACAAAATGATGTAAAAATCTCATTTTTTCAAAAATTGGAGATAGAGCACTATAAGAATCAGGCGACGAAATGCAAAACGATTTCTTTAAAATGTCATTAATTATAATTATATGAACTTGATATTTGAAATTTCATATTATGTAATATTTGTAATATGAAGTATAATGTATTTTGCAAATAATATCAAGTGGGTGTTTGAAGTTTAGTGTAATTTTATTTCAAAGTCGATGGCTCCTATACCAAGGCCTTATCTAGCGATTAATATGACATCTAACAGTATTAAACTGTTGTCCTTATATTATCTGTTTGAATTGCTCAAAACACAGGATAACTCATGCGTTTTGCTCATCCTATTACGACTTTAACCCTTACCCTGCTAAATTTCTATAATGGACTGGTCCATCTTTCAATTTGGACAGTGCCACTTATTATTCAAAGGGGTTTTTACTGAAAATTTACTGACTGAATAGCGAACAGTGCAGACCATGATCAGACTGCACGGATGTGCAGGCTGATCTTGGTCTGCACTGGTCGCAAAGGCAGAATCATCTGCCGCCAGCATGCTAAGGGTTAAGCGTGCAGCGTTGTACTGTACATGCAAACTGAAGGGCAAAATTACGTTCATTTGCACAATAAAATGACTTGTACATCTTAGATAACATGCCAAGATCTTATCTCTCACAACTGGCGTCAACATTTATTACCTTTTCTATTGCCAATATATTGCTTTTCTTCCAAGTAAGAATTTACATGCCGTAATTGTGTTTCATCGCTCGGTAAAATGCTGCCCGGCAGACCAAAAGATTCGGCTCAAAAACTAAGGCAACGAAATTACACTGATTATATAAATACTCTTCTCAATCAAAATTCCCATGGCAAATAATGACGAGCTCCGCTGTCCGAATCCAATATAAATTCAAAAATTGTTGTATACGTTTCCTTATTAATTATATTATCAATCTTTATTATCAGTTTTGAGGAAAATGACGTTTGAAGTAGGTTTTAATATTTCAAGTTTATTGTATGAAATTCATAGATTCCGTAAAAGATATGATGAAAACGGACGAATACTATAAACACTAGTGTTTCAGATGACGATTTTGTGCAATTTGTTATGCCAAGGTTTGGCCTAGATATAATTTTTGAAATTTTGGAGTTATTAATTTGACATCTAATATGCTTGCCTCTGTTAAAACACTCTTACACTAGAATGACGTCACATTAACGTGCGGTGACGTCAACGTTTTTGTTGCGCCCAAGAAAGAGCGCTTCTATATTTTATCTACTGTTTTAGACTAAGGGCGTATTAGAATCGAAATAATTTATAGCACAAGCGTGATTTAATACTATTTATACACTCGGGCGGTGATACGTCGTTCAAATAATTTCACTCGGACTACGCCCTCGTGAAATTATTACGCCCGTCGTATAACCACCCATCGTGCATAAATAGTGTTAAAGCACTCTTTTGCTATAAATTATTAATTTTCTTAAATCTCCTCTTATCTACATATACCTGCGGTAAATATTGACTTTCTTATTTAAAAGAGCTACATCTCTGTTCCTGACGGTTTTTTCTACTCATTTTGCTGATGATATCATTGTCTTTTCTCCGGAAAAATTCTAGCAATTATCATACTGTACTTCAATGCTGATCTTGACAGTTTATAAATTAAAGTGTGTACTTCCGTCAGACAGGAAGACGTAACGAAAACGTTTGGGAACTGATAGTGGCTTTTAAGATGAGAGGAAAAATTCACACAGATAATTGCTCTTATCCTCTAAAACGGACGTCAATTGTTGAAAGCTTTCTTAATGTCAATTGCAATGTGTATTTAAGAAGTAGAGAAGTTAATTTTGACCAAAATGCCGTAACTTATATCGATTTAATTTATGACTTCTCAATACCAGACTAGAGATGATCGCAAAAAAAGAATGAATACATGAAGCTTGGTATGGAACAGTTGGTACCAAAATTTCGTCCGTTGTTACACACGGGATAGCGATTTATGGTCATATCTCTTGCATATATATCTATTGCTTTCATTTTTATTACTATATTACTTCGTTTTCGACTAGTACATAAATAGTTAGAATTTATAACACTACTTTTTGTGTATAAATTGCATCTAAAAGACCAAATCATTGTTTTTCCTTTGAGTTTAACGTTTAAACCTTTCGGTGCATTCTAATCTACCATACTGACTTGTCCAACAATTTGATATCAGTGATGCAAACAAGTAGAGTATTAACGTAAGTCGACAACAACGTTTATGTTTATTCCTCCACCCATCTTTACATTGTCTGTAAATTGCATTCCGTTTTATTATATCATACACATACCACTAATATATCGATCCCAAAGCTATGGAAATACAATGAAAGAAAAGGAATATTTAAAGAAATCGTTTTATCTATTTGTTTTGGTTGAACATTTATGATAAATCGTTATTCAGTATCTTAGAACACACGTGTTAACCATAATAGCAAAATGGACTTTTCGACCATGTCAGGTTACGGGAAACCTAATAAAATTCTATCAATTGGAATTTAGCAGTCCTCTGCAACAGCCTTTCATCTTTTAAATCCATGGAAAGGATTATTATACAAATACCTTGGTACCAATGTTATGCAGAATTCAACTTTTCTGAAACTTTTGGATCATTACGTTTTTCAGTGTTTCTCAATGCAGCTGGGTCTATGGGACGGCATGAGGGGTGTAGAACATTTTGTTATCTCTCGTTTTCAAAATTTAACAAAACGGCTCTATTAGTTCTATGCTTCAAAAAGATCTTCGTGAAAGATTTAATTTAGGACGGGTTGGTTCAAAGTAACCACCGGGGCGTTTGTTGGCAGATATCTTATATATTTTGACAGGACATCTCTCCGGATTTTCGGTTACACAATTATTTTAGGCTTTGTTGCACGTATATCTCTGGGATGTTCACATGTTCTGGTTTAAGTTGGTCTCTCTGTAAATTCGAGATATTCATTGTCATTTTCATCTTCCTGCACAGTATTATAAAACCAAAGTGTTTGTAAAATACTGACATGAGTGCTTTCACCCATTAGCTTGTTTTCCCATTAGAGATACAATTTTTCATAGTTTATATACTTTTTTGACAGCGCGTATTAATACATAAATAAAGTGATTCATCCCCGCATATGCCTCATTTGCATAGTGATTACGCTTTATTACTGAATTTACTACATGGCCTTATTAAAGTCCCACGCCGTCTATTTATTCTGTCTATTTGATATACAATCACAACTGAAATTTGCCATGCATACCCTTTAATAAAACAGTTATTACCACTCACATCTGCGTTACATTACAACACCAATTCGTGAATATCGCGTGGTGGCCATAAAATGTTCTCCGTGCTTGGAAAAAGTGTCATTATTATTTCTGTTTTTGGATCTTTTAAGGTAACGGAGTTCATTGGATTTTTTTGTTGTAACAGAGTTACACTGTAGCAGGTTTCAGGGTCGTGATGGGTGTTACACAATGCATAACCCGTCTTTAACAGACGCATTCAAACCTATATTGCACATGTCATTACCAGTTGTGATCAGACTCAATCAAACCAAAATGCTACTATATGCTTTCAATTGACCTTCTTATAGAATTGATTATATATTATTAAGTGACGTAATTTTCAAAATTAAAACAAATAACAATTGTTTATAATAATACTAAAGACCGTATACATGTATATTATAATATTTTTATACATCATTATTATGATAAAGAATTCTAAAAATGAAAGTGTACTGAGACGTTGCTAACAGTATCTTAACGTATCGACCATAAAAAATGAAGTAAAGACCTGTTTAAAATGCTAGTGCATGTAACATAAATGTGTTCTATATGCCTTTAATAATATATATGATTTGAAAGTGACGCAATGAAGAAGAGATAAGATTACTTAAAAATTTACCGGGAACACGTAAATAATAAATTCTATAAAACGGTCCTTAAAAAATTAATCGGAAAACAAATGGAAGTAAAATGCCGTTTTGTGACACTTACATCTGATTAAAGCGGTTCTGCCTACTATAATTGTGTGATTTTTAAGTGATGATTAGAGGTAAGAAAATAATGAAACTGTTGATTTGTCTCTGTTGGCTAATGGACAACATTGATGTCTACAGAATATTCTGAGGGTACTGGAAGTACAAGTACATATACGACCATGCTAACATCCGTTATGTTAATTTAGAAGTCAAATGTTTATGTTTGCATAAAAAGTATTTCGGCAAAAAAAAACACAAATAAATGTGTTACAGCTTCAAACATTTTATTGCATCTTTAAAATATTTTAGACACATGCTTGTGAAAATGTTGATAAAACATATTCTTTTATTCATGCGGCGAAAATCAAATTACTTTCTATCTCAACTGTAACATACAATCACGTATCCTGTAACGTTCTTTTTCAAGGAATACTCATTCTTGATAAATTGTTGTGTCAGAACGTTAAACGAACTTAACGAACACAAAGCCTGATATATAAAGAAGTCAGAAAAATATTTCAACTTCTTGTCTTTAATTAACGTCAACTAAGATGTGTATTATATATCGATTTTGTTCGACGTCGGTTATTCAAATAAGTAAATATTTATTTTAATGAAATCTAGTTACAAAATTTTGAAGAAGTGTCCTGTCAAATTTTAATTGAAGGCAACCATTCAAAAGCACAGAACGCAACCAGGTACGTGATTTATAGCTCAGTTATTTGGGAAAGGTTATGGGTTCAAATCCTACCTAATGCAAAATAATCACGATAATTATGATATGTAAATCAAAATATCTGATTATGCCTAATTATGTAGGAATTTTCATACACATAACACTTTCACGTGTTGTATTTGTTTATCTTTATACATGATAAAATATGAAAACCTGTTAAGATTTGTATATATGAGATCATTTTGAGAGTCGTTCATCAGATTCCTCTTTCTGGGTAAATACTCTGTAGTCCTTAAAACCAGTAAGTAGCTTTGACTTTCCATTCTGCAATTGACACAGCTTTCATAATTTCTTTCAAGAAACAAAGACACACACTAAACACTATAAAAACTAACACGTGAACAAAAGATCAGGCGCATCTTTATCATGGTACACAATACAGACTTTTCAATGATATCTGAAATATACACAAAACGTCAAAGCAGCATGTGTCCTTATAAACTTGCGAAAAAAAAAACAACGTTTGCTAGCTTATGGCTATTTATTAAATCCAAATGCAAATATTTTATTACTTTTTCAACTTACCTTAAGGTGTGGTAGACATAAAAAGACATATGTAGCTACTTCAGGCCTTGTTACAAACAGTAAATCCATCGGAAAACTACTAACCCGATATAGAATATATCTGGTTTGCACGTGGTGTCTTTTGACCAACAAAAATGCAAACCTTTTTTTCCAAGGCAAGAAAATATATACACATATTTCTTAAAAGTATTTAGTAAAGTTATTTCAATCAAGCTTGTATTGCAGTTTCCAGAATTATGTGCTATGCATTTATATCCTTTTTGAACTATAATTAAATTATTTTATTGATTATTAAAATGTTTCTCACTTAAGTACTCTCAGGCACCGGGGGATTTTGTTTTTAATGATCTTTAGCATGTTTTGAATACTCAAATATTCAAACTGGCATATAAAATTAGACCTTTGTATTCATCTCTAGAATAAAAAGGCATTGAAAAAAGCCTTTCCCAATACATTATTAAATCAAGGAAGTTTAATAAATTTAAATACATGTCATGCATTTTTTGTACTTGAATAAAATTTATACACATTTTCATGTGATACACGATGTCTTAATATGAAGAAAAAAAAAACGCTTAACGAAACTTGCTATCGGCTTGTTGTAGTAAAGCCCTGCCAGTTTGTTCGAATCTGTCTTCAAAATAATGAGATACGAATTCAGCCAGACATTCGCTTCTGTCGAGTTAAGTTACATGCACATATACATATGAATTGATTTCTATTAGAATTAACTTTCAATTATTTAAATAATAATTCAAATGCACTTTGAATAAGGGTATACTAAATACAAATTGAATGTATTTGAAGAAAAGAAAGGGAGCAAAAATTCAAAACTGCTCCTCTACCACCTCATTATCTCACTTTAAATAGCCTTGTAGGAGATAACTGGCTGACCTTTCATAGAAAGACGTGACCAAAACACCGGACTTTTATACCTTACTATGATTTGATAATATATTTGTACCCTGATGAAGGCTCTGTAAAAGCCGAAACGTTGGTCTAATAATAAAAATGTTAAACTTAACCTGCTTTGATTGTGTGGTTTCATTACACGTCGGTGTCTTTTCGTAGAAAGAGTTTAATCATCAACAGATACCTAATTAGCAGAGGACGTCTGTAAATAGATCAATTGTTTAGAGGAACGGGACTTTAATCGTCGATTAAAACGTAGTTCAATCCCAAACTAACGTTTATACTTTATTTCAAGCTTTCAAAAGAAAAACCTGTTTAGTCAAAAATATTGATATATCAATCCCAAATTCTAGCGTAAATACGCTATTTCAAAGCTTCACAAAAAATTATCTGTTTAGTAAAAAATACTGATAACATTATCAGTTGGTGCTTGTGGTATCTGCTTTCGGCACATGACGTACGTCACATTTTACCTATATAAAACTTGACAATAATTCCGTTTAGAAAAATAATCAGTAATGATGGTGTAAAATCTTGAAATACGAAATGCTTATAATAACAAAAGATATGTTGAAGTAAATGAAATGATTTCGAGTGTGTTTTACTATGAAACATAATGACCTGAAAAAACCATACAGTTCATATTAATTAATTCAAGCTCGGCTGTGATGAAAGCATTTTAAATTTTTTGAACGACTCTCGAGTCAGCTTTCTGAAAAAACCAATATTGGGGCATAGGAGAATGCGTAGTCGTAACTCTGTTGGGGCTCGAAGGTATAAACCCTGGTAATCTTAAGAGTTTCTACAAGAGACAATCATATTCCTTTTACATCTTAGTAGGTTGCAAATGGGTTTTATATGTACAAAAATTGATACGAACGTATCTAAATTTCACTAAATAACAATCTACAGTGTAGAGTCCGTGACAGTATGGAGCATAGCCAATGCAACCAGAGCCTCTATACCCCTTATTCTCTGAATGAAGAGAATAATTACATTAAATGGCAGCCGCCTCCTCAAATTGCATGGGCGCGCACACGATTAACATACACAAAGACACACACAAACACACAAACACACAAAGAAACAGACAAAACATAACCTATAAACAACGAGGACGAGATGAAATAATATCTTAAGAACTCAATAGGACACTACCTTGGTACGAAGTGGAAGAAACAATATGCGCTCAAACTGATTTATGGCGCGCATCAAATCTTACTCATAACCCTATCTATGTTCCATACCTCAGGAAATATTAAATAAATGATATCCCCTGCAGGCGAAACCCTAACATGCCACATGATAACATTTGGCATGGTATGTACACACAAAAATGCTCCTGTAGATTTATTTAAGAGGCACACCTTAATACCTAAAATAAAAATAATCACATCCCTTTGCAGAAGACATAACATAAAGTGTATCACTAAAATGGACACCGCGGACCTAGTGAAATTAACGGTGGTATGTTTAGGACATGCATTTATGTTTCTAAGATTAAATTATCTCGTGTGCACGACATCCTATCTCGAGCGCACTGCATCTTATCTCGTACGCACGACATCTTATCTCGAGCGCCGACATCTTATCTCGTGCGCTCGACATCTTAGCTGGAGCGTACAACATCTTATCTCGAGCGCTCGGCATCTTATCTCAAGCGCACGACATCTTATCTCGTGCGCATGGCATCTTAAATCGAGCGCACGACATCTTATATATATATATATATATATATATATATATATATATATATATATATATATATTAAGCCCCGTTGTGTGTATCTATGTCATCAGTAAAAACATATGAACAACTAGATAATTAGGGCCCCGCCTATTAAGATGTTATTTAAACTTCCCACAAGTACAGGTTTATAACATCATTTGGGAGGGCTGTGCACATAAATGGTCATTCTATCTTTAAAATTAAAATAACATAGTATCAATTCGCACAATGTCAAAAAATTATAAAACTGCATGCATGATATAAGGGGAAACGGGGAAATTCTTTGATATATAGGCGAAGCCTACATACTAAATCTTTATTTTGTGAATGGCTTAAATTTATTTCTTTTGCGTCATCACTGAACTTTTGATGCCTTTTCTTATCAGTTTGTGTATTTAAATTACTGCCCTGCAAACACGTGAAAAGGTTATAAGTATAAACAAAACAAGAGCAAAAACGGTGGCAGTCATATGTTTCTACTGACACAAAGGGCCTTCATATATATGTAGATAAGATGTCGTGTGCTCGAGATCAGATGTCGAGCGCTCGAAATTTGAGATAAGATGTCGTGCGCTCGAGATCATATGTCGTGCACTCGATATAATTTAATCTTAAGAAAGATAAATGCATGTCCGAAACATACAACCGTAGAAATTTAATACCTGCCTATCATACAGTCCTCCACCATTTCTGTTAGACAGAACCAAAGAGGAGATCGTGGCATCCAAAGCTGTAATGGTTGAACGACAAACATGCGGATGTCTCAAAACAAAGCAAATATACGTATTTATAGAAGAAATCTTTTAATCATTTAGTTCAAACTTCTGTAGCCGTATCGCTGTATAGTTTTATCCCACTTTGTTTCTTTAATTTGAAACGTTTTGACTGGTTGCATTCTTTGCTTCCAAGGGGTCTTTCTATAGATTTTATTAATGTCTGTAAGACCGCGGCATGGATACAAAAGTATCTAGATTAATTAAACACGAACGTTTCAAATAAATCTACCAGGGAATTAAATGGAATATGTCAATCCACGATAATTTTCCAAGAAAATATTATTGTATTTGTATTGGTCACGTTACAAGTTGACATTTTCGAATCTGTCACGCAACTATTAAACAACATTTTAGATTTTTTTTTATATTTTCATCAGGATATGTAATCTTTCTATCACTGTAAAAGTACATATGTTATGATTAAAGTTTATGAAATGTCGTGGTATATTGTATTCAATTTGTTTGAAAATTGCAATTCTATTATTCTATATTTAGATACTTATGCGTTTGAAAAAAATCTATTAACATTACATTCGTTCTTATTATCATCCGCATGTCCTGTCCCGTAATTGCATATACAAAGAGGAGAGCAAAGTAGCCAACAGTACAATGGCTGAACAATTAGCACGTAATGAGTCTCGGAACAACACAGTTGTAGCCTCTTTCAATAAACGTTTGACAATTCTAACGAATAAACGTTGGCTATGACTATGCCCAACAACATTTGCCAAATACCATATGCTGATTCGTGAAGTTTGTCAGTGGTATCCTTTTTATCATGGTTTCCAGTACGCATTATGGAATCTCTACCGAGTTCTACCGTAGCGAGAGCAATTTTAGGTATCAGTCTGTAGTTAATATGTCAATTAATGCCAGACTAACATTTCTGATAAATTATATAAATTTACACTTTTTTTCTGTATATCATCGGGAAATCTTAGACCGACCATTGTCCTGGCACTCCGCGGTAATTGATTTAACATAACAAACGTGTCCCATGCAGAACCATTCTTCCTATAAGTACAGGAAAAACTCACAATAAAATGCATCCCTTTAGAGAATAATTAGCCGCTAGATACAAGATGGAAGAACGACTGTAAACATGACATTCAAATCAGTCAGTATGTGTTTGTTCTTACACTAAAGCACATTGTATCTATAGTTTCCGAGTTCATTTAAACCATTATGAACATATAAGTCTGGGAAAAACTTTAAGATAACTCATCGCAAAAACATCCGCATTTGTCTCGGATCGATACGTTAAATTACGCTTGTCAAATTCTCGAGTTTTATTCGCATTTAATTTGGACGAGTGGCTGAGGCCTTGCCCATTTACTGATGTGATTCACGCCTCACTCACTCTTCATTTGAGAAAGCCATTCAATACGCTTACAGAAGGTCGGTGCTTCTATCTGCCCGTGATGAAATAATGCACGGAGTCTTCCTCCACTATCAAAGTTGGAAAGTCGCCATATGACCTATTATTGTGTCGGTGCGACATAAAACCCAACAAACAATACTTAATCATACTTTCAAAGTTTATACGTAATGAGCGTATTTGACTAACCAGACAAAATCGTATTTCATGGGTTTAATAATACATTTAATTGGTTTTAAGCATTGGCGATACGGATAAACGTAGACATCGCCGTCTAGTCGTAAATTAAACAAATATATGTTAATTATCTGAGTGTATAAAACAGAAGCATACAATACATGCTTTAACGTTTGTTTAGCCATCCTTCTACGTATTGTAGCTTCGGTGTAGAATGTGTAGAGCTTTTGTATTGTACAAAGCAAATTATGAATAAAATATCATTGAATTAGCTTACGTCTTAAGTAGAACAATCCTCAACTCATGGGTTTTGTCTTAATCGGGAAAGTCAAGTATGTTACAAGCAAACCATAAAACTGACAAAACGTCGCCAGTATTCATTTCATACGTTTCAAATAATGACTAAATATTCTGATACATGTATTTATGAGAAACAACCCAAATGTGCGCCTTTTTGGGGAAGTGAAATAGATAGTGTGAACTCCATTACATTTTATATTGGTTTAATGAAATCTATCCGCTACCTTGCATGCTAGTACTGAATTATTTCATATCAACAACGCACGTGAGTATATTAAGTAAATCTTGTTCGAGCAATATTTCAACGACATACAGACTAGTTTAATTAAATAGGAAAACGTCTCACTTTGTATATCATTGTTTCTCAATTATCATAGCCTATAAGTACAGACAGAGATAGTGTAGTCTATGTCTAAAATGTATAATATTATAATTGTAGACATTTATGTACTTTTCACAAAACAATATCATCTAAGAGAGAGGAGATAAAGTCGCTTATACACCGCTTTGTTCACAGATATCAATGCAGTAAATGGCAAAAGCTAAAGTCTAGGCACAGATATACATATCTATATGACACTGACATCTTAGAGTTTTATATTAGTATACGATGTTTATTAGACTGGTAGCATAATAGAGCTCAGATTGAATATACTACAAAAAGATGTGACTTATCGAAGGAAGCTACAATACTTTCATTCAACTGGAGGTCATGTATCAGATGTATTTAATTTCTTTCATTAAACGGGCTGCTTGAACGCCTTTCCTTTAAGCAAACATGTTTCAACCAACATTGACGTTTAAAAAGTTCCTGTGTCTGTAGTTCATTACCAGAGAGTTTTATCCACAACCACTTTGATTCTTTCTACACCAGTTATAAATATGAATGTTAGGAACGCAGCATCCATTTATGGCCAATGTTTCATTTTTGCATCTAGTATGAAAATATTTCGATTTTCTTTTAATGTTTTTTTGTGCGATGCTTAAAGTATGGTCTTTGCCGCTTGTGCATGTGGACTTTGTGTTGCAATTCTTACAATAAAGAGCAATTCAAAGCGCTAAAAAAGTTTTTGTACATGTTTAAACTCACAAACAATCTTTTTCTTCAACATTTCCAGACATACGCTTGTTGCAACTTTGTTTTTGTGTCAAATGTAGGCGTATCTATAAAACTTTTGTTAAAGCGTTATTACGCCAGAAGACAAACAGCATCCGTACATGAGGACACTTTCAGGTACACAGGTCAATTGCTTTTGATAAACACATTTATTACGTATATATCATCAATCTACGCAATAAGAAACTCTTCCTGAAACAAAGCTTACAAAGGTTAGAGGAGGCGTAATTAAATTTCTTGTGTGCAAGTCTAAACAGACGTCCGTACATGCAGTTAAAACAATTAGCCTGTATTAGAACATCTGATGGACAATTTTCTGTCAAGTTTTACGGTAAACTTACAATTTACGAAACAGAAATAGAAACGCTTGGCTTAAAACAAACTTGTATTCAACATAAATGTGGCAAAATGGAAGAAAACAAAACAATTTTGAAAAGTATTTTTGTGTTTAACATCATCAAAGGAAGATGTCATGCATTTCGATAGCGCTTCTACAAAATTTAAGACCCCACCATCATTTTCTTCATGTTTATGACATCGATGCTTGTTTAAGAGTTATTGATTTTCATTTAGTTAATTTAACCTTTAGCATGCTAGGTAAATTGTCGTCTGCTGGAAATGTCGTCTGCTAAAATTGTTAAGTTCATTCAATTTGCTCCAAAATTGGAAGAAATATTGTCAGAGTAGCAAACAGCTTGGAACCTGATCAGACGCCGATTTAATCGGCGTCTGATCTGGTTCCAAGCTGTTTGCAAAGGCTGTTAAATTCGCCTGCAGCAGGCTTAGGGTTAATAACTAGAAACTTCAAGTTATATGCTAAACGCGGAAATGAAAACATAAAATAGTTTGTAAATATAAAGATTTCTTAAAATAAATACGGATAGCAGTGTTATATTTATTTGACGAACATCGGATCCCCTCTAAAAATTCCAGTTTGTATAGTTCTGCTCATTGGTTCTTTTTTTTTATTTTTTTTTTTGAAGAAAAAAAATGAGTTAGTGTCATCACTTGATCGGCTGCGTTGCCTGGTTAAGTTTTATGTTTAGGTCAGATTTTCTCATAAACTATCAAAGCTATTGCTTTGAAACTTGCAACATTTATTCACCATCAATAGCTGACTCTGTACAATAAAAACAAAACTCCATCCACCGTTCTGCAAGAATTATGGCCCCTTTTGGACATAGAAAATATTAGATTTCTTGTTTAAGTTTTATATTTAGGTCAACTTTTCTCCTAAACTATCACAGCTTTTGCTTTTAAACTTGCAATACCTGTTTACCATTAATAGCTTACTCTGTACAGCAAGAAGCATAACTCCATCCTGCTTTTTGCAAAAATTATGGCCCCTTTTGGACGTAGAAAATCAGATTTCTTGGTTAAGGTTTATGTTTAAGTCAACTTTTCTCCTAAACTATTAAACCTTTTGCTTTAAAACTTGCAACACTTGTTCACCATTAAAAGCTGACTCTGTACAGCAAGACACATAACTCCATCCTGCTTTTTGCAAGAATTATGGCTCATTTTGGACTTAAAAAATATCAGATTTCTTGGTTAAATTTTTCCTTTAGGTCACATTTTCTCTTTAACGGTCAAAGGTATTGCTTTAAAAATTGGAGCAGTTATTCAACATTAAAATTTGACTCTGTACAGCAAGTACCGTAGCTCTACATTGTTTTTGTAAGATTTATGGCCCCTTTTAGACTTAGAAAATCATGGGTAGGACAATATTTCTATTAACATACAGAGACAAAAATTCAGATGATCGTCTGCACCCGCAAGACGGTGCTCTTGTTTACCATTTTCTTGTCCACTTTTCATGGAATTGCACTCTAGTGTATCAGTGAAGGTTTCATGTACATTGCAATGTGAACGCATCTGCGGACGTCTCTAGCGAGATTGATACAACGTCTAATAACAGGTGCACATGCTGAGTACTGCTCGGCCTTGGGCTGAAGGGCGTGGGCGGAGGCATGCATTTCCACTTCAGCTTACGAAAAGTCTCCTTCAAACTTTCAGTACTTTAATTTTTTTCGTATTAGGTAAATGATCTGTACATTTTCCACGTTTTCTATAGTGATGTCATTCTAGCATGATGATACAGATATAAAACGATATGCTCGCTTGTGGCAGATACTAAAATAACACGACGTATATAGATTTGGGTTTGAAAAAAATTCATCGCACTAGTTCGGTGTTTGCTTACGAGTTTAAATATCAGGTCCTTTTTTGTTTAAATTACATAATAATGTATTATCCTTGATGAGACGTATTTTTGGTTCTAACGTCACTGTCATTATTTGCTCACATGATATGTTTTTGAGTTTTATACCGGATAAAGGGTCAAGAGCGGTTTTGATCAATCTGTTTGCTTCCAATTACTGGCTTTTTTACATTCTTTCAAATCTAACATGATGAAAAGTTAATTATTTTAGCCACGGTTAATGTTTAGTACATACATTGTTCTAAACTTAAAACACGACAAGATATTCATAAGTAGATCACAAACGACTAATAGAGTATTTTACAGTTTTCATCATCTGTTAGTAAGACCGACGTAAATTGGTCGCGTTCCATGCTTCCAAAGGATTTTTTTCACAGATTGTATTAGGTACCATGATTTCATTCTTGTACATTCAAAATCGAAATGAAATAGGTAATTATACCAATGACAATCTGTAAAAGTCGGAGCTTTGTGCGTACTGTAATTGATAAAAACCTACTGGGTAAAAATAGTTAAATTTCAAATACAATTTTGAATACTGTATTCATATGGCTATCCTTTCACATGAATATCATTTTAGTGGCCAATACGTATTTTGATCTTAGGAAGATAACGCTTTTTTTATGTCATAAATATATAGGATTCTAAATTAACAGCAATAAAAGATCATGTTTTGACAGGCCGTAAGCTATTATCAAAAACATGAATGCTATATCTCTGACAATCCTAAATCTTAATTAAAAATGTAGAATCCAGAATTTTTGTTCAAGTTTATTTATTAAACCATTTTATGATATAAAGCCTAACAAACATTTTCTTATATCCCCTATTTTCTAGCATTTCTTTATTGAACAACAGACTTGTGAGATATGTAGCTAATATTTTAACTACATTGAAAGTTTATTCATTTTGCATATTATCTGTTTTACCAATTCAGACAATAACTGATTACAGTACAGAAACATTCGTGCGATTCAAGAAAACAGTTTGCTTATAATTTCCATAAAACAATGTACTTGACTTATTTTATAGACATGAGTGCTTGTCGGACATTCTCAGTACTTTTCTAATTGCGCATAACATTTTACAGATTTCACCGTACAAATAATATGTATTTCTATGATATTATTCCCACTTAAAGTACCTAGACAGCCGTGATCGTCCGTATGGACAAAAGTAAAGTCTACTATTAGTTACTGTGAGCGTGATTGAAATGTTCTGTTATATTTTGATTTGCACCGAAACATTTTAATAAGGAAAACGAAAGTTGTTTAAATCAGATTTGTTTCACGAAGCAAACTTAACAACTTCAACGCCGAGAGCTTCGACATATTTCCCAGTAATGACGCAGAGCAAGTAGTTATTGTTGAAGCATCTGCTTTTCTGCATAAGGGTATAAATGTCATGACATTCACTATTATATTAATATCTAAAACGTATGTTTTAGTCATAGGGGCTAATTTAGGACATGTTTTTATTACCATCACTTATTTAAAAGGCACAATAAATTGCCAGTTGATTATTCAGTGCATTTATTTATGGCATATTAACATTTACAGAAGCTGTTTTGATACTGTATTAATCAATACCACTGGCACATCTTCAATATTCTACTGAAACAATGCTGATAAAACTTGTAAGAAAACGATATTATGCTGTTGTGTATTTCTGGTTTTTGTTTCAGACTGACACAAACATTGACTAGATTTTCCTTTAAAATCATGATATTAATGACAAAATCATACTGTGTTATTTATCAAAGTTCGCATTTTCATTGAAAATATCAAAATTGTTTAAGGCGTAAAACTCTGCAAGATTTGAAATGAATAATACAAAATGAGCTTATACAGTTTGTAAATAAACGTTTTTGGAGTTACTCTGTGCTTCGGAAAAGTCTACCCTTACATTTTATCTTTTAAGATTGCACCAGTGCAGTTACATTTTATATTTGCTGCATACCCGCAGACGTATGTAAAGGGTAAAGTCCTTTCCTTAAAAATCTGAAAAAAATATGCTTAAAGGGTTAACATAAAATAGGAACATTTCAAGAAAAAAAAAAGTCATGTATACTCAATGCGTTTTCAATTTGTTCAATGTGCAGCCATTCACTCCTCTTTTGAACGACATAGAGATTACGATTTTGCAAAATCGTAAATGTCGATGGTAGACTATAACATGTCTAAATGAAACAGAATTTGACAGATGTGTGATTGCGTTACCTAAGTTAGCGTTCATACTGTTAAACAGTCGCCTCTGTGGACGGTTTGGTAAAGTCGCTGCTTTATCAGAATAATTTGTATTTTTGATGTATTGGAAACGTTATACGTAAGCACAGATAGTACATGACTCAATATGCATTCTATTATTGCTGTAGTTACAGTTGATTTGTTGTAAATAATAGGATTTGGGTCATTTATGGCTGATTTAGGTCAATTACAGTGATAGCTGGATCCCAGTATCACATATTATACAATTATTATTATTATTATATTATTATTATTGTTACAGAACTATTTGTTAGTCTAAGAGAAAGTACTCATTGTAAAATACTATGAACGAATTTGGACCAATCAGAAACAAGTTCTTTAAATAGCACCAGTGAAAGCGCACTTCTGCTAGAGTAAAAGTAGTTAGACGGCAGTCTTTGTCCAGCGTTGATGTAGACACACCGGGGATTCAAGTAATAATTTATCCAAGAACCTCGATGAGAAAGCTATTGCAGCTACGCTGTCAGGGCGGATAAATTATGTGAAGGACGACATTTCACCTTGAAGTTCATAGACTAGTTGCAGTATTGTAACTAGATTTTGAGCGCATGAAAGTTTTACTCTTTACAGTAATTGAATGCTATAGACGATATCCTTATATAGAGTATTGGAAAGCTCAGACAGGACACATAGGTTGGTATTCTACCGAGGCAGTAGGAGTGTTTCAGCTTACAGACGAGGTTTGACGTCATTGGCAAAGTGCAACGAAGGCATCGTGGTTTATCCCATTAGGAGTTCGTCATTTTGTATAAACAGTTTATTCATTCGAAACTTTTTAAGATGACACCGAATTGAAACTTGAAGAATATATCTTTAAACCAACATTTAAACCCCTAAAAGGCGAAGTTTATGTTGATTTTAGGTTTTAAAATTTAAGCAAGTGTTTGATTCAATTTTTTTTTTCCTCTTTCCATTTAGTGTTAGATTTCACTTAACGATATTTTCTGTTCTATTCTCCTACAAATGTATCATTTAGAATATGTTGATATATCAAACTTGTATTCCAGATATCTTAGACCTTTTTTTCTAAGCCAAACTTTTTCAAATTTTAAATTTTTAATACTTTGGTTCCTCGAAAACTAAACAGAAAATCTTTGAAGCATTTTGATAAGTGTTTTACTTAGTAAATCAAAGCAGTTATTTACTCCCAAAGGTTAGGAAGTTGCATCTAGATTGTATACAAGTTATTTCGAATGATCAGAACATGCTTACTTACAAGATATATATAAAGCTTTGAATCAAAAGAAAGATTTGAATAGCGATTTTATAGTCTTGTGTGGTTGAGATAACATTACGCATGCTAATTACTGATTATTCTATGTTGCCAGATAAAGACGCCAGATGTAATTTAATTAATGAGTGTTTTTGTTGCTGATAGAATGGTTTGGTTTATCTTCCCATTTCACCAGATAATGAAATCTTCAAAAAGATGAATACACTTTTTATTTAGATTATGATAAATTTCATATTACTTTAAATAGTAACATGAAAAACCATTACAATCGTAAGAATAAAGATGTACTGATTGCAGATACGTTTCATTTAATATATAGGCCATTTATTAGTGCGGTAGTACATTACCCCTTTTTGGTGTTCAACGAAATCTATCATAAATACATACATAACAGATTATATTAACATCTAATATTGTAGTGTATGCCTATTATACCCCCATTAAAATCTATCTGTACTTTCCACGAAGTGTTTTTCGCTTTCAACTTGGATATATTTTATTGCTTATTTTTCATCATGCCCTTTGCCTTATTCTGATAGGTATTGAATAAAATAACGCAGCTGAGAGCTTATTCGAAATCGCATTCATTTTGTTGGTTTGGGGACAACAAAAACAACTACCATAATAAAACGAAAACTTTCTGCGCCTAACATGTAGGTAACAATGTAAATAAAATTGTTATAGAAATAATGAAGTTCTCTTACCATACTCTATAGCTGCTGTTGTTCTCATTTTACAAGTCTTTACAATGCAGCCGAGTACCCATCTACAAATCTTTGGTTGCGTCATTTATATTCCGTTTGATTACCAACATAATCATCACTAAACCATGTATCTCCAGGAGAAAACGTCATACACAGTCTGTTAGGGATGTACGAGCTTTTTTTTTCTTTAGGATATTAGCCATTTTTTTGAAAACTGTTTCTGTAGATATTTCTTTCTAACAACATTTATGGCGAAAATAAATGCTTAATCATCTAATTTAAATATGGCAAAATACTATTTAATTATTCTTTTTGTTGCGAAAAAAATCTCCCGTATTTTTGGCCGGCATTTGCCTTAATCTCTTTTTAAGTATATCAGGTTTGGTTCTGATTATTTTAGTCACTGATATATATATAAAGATAAGCTACAGTTGATATAAGAGTAATCAACGAAGCACTTTATATTTTATCTAGGAAGTATAAATTAAAACTAAACGAACTAAAAATGACAAAATTCACAGATTTTTAAAAGAAATTTTAGTAAATATATCTCTAACTTTTTTTGTTAACATTTTGAAGCATTTTGGTGAGACATAAAAAAAGCAGAATATTTTTAAAATCTAAACAATAGTTGTTCTTTTTTTTTTCCTTTTTTTTTTTTTTTTTTTTTTGAAGATTTAAACATATTCTTTTTTCATGGAAAAATGTGGGTGGGGAAGTGATGTCAACCTGAAAAAGTGAAAGAGACTTTATACCGTAACGTGTAAAAGTGAAAGAGACTTTGTTTGTGGCATAAATGCTGATATAATACTGATATAATCTGTAATATCTGAAATCCTTATAACGTTAAGCTACAGTCACACATACGGATATGTCCGTGCGTTGAGGTACGGTGCGGATAGGATTAGTCTGTTGGTGTATAACTACGGAGCAGTACGTCTTAGTACGGGAAAAATGGTGAGAAACAGGAAACAAACAAAACAATACAGGACGCGAATAAGTACGGATAGGTACGAGGTACTACGTGAGTTACGTTTTACTGCGCCTTGCAACTTGCCCAGCGCACGTACGGGTCTGCGGTAAACTACGTTGAACTATGCTTTAATACGAGCAGCCTCGGATAAATTGGTTCAGCAACGGCGAGGTACGTAACAGCACGGATAACAACGTTTAAGTACGTTTAACTACGGATGAATTAGTTTCAGGCAAGTTGGACTAAAGTCACGCTCAAATGGCTACGGTTCGCTCAGACTTTTGTGCATGTTCAAAAGTTGGAGAAACTTGCAAGTTTGAAATAAGTTTTGAATACGTTTTGACCATGTTTTGGTACGGATTAATACGAATGACTACTCTGAGGTACAGCTCAGGTACGGATCGATACTAGCTATCCGCGCCGTATGTGTGACTGGGGTATTAAGTGGGTTATAATATGTTTTATATAGTGTCCCTTTTTTTAATTTTACTCAATTTCAGAAATGTTAAATCAGTAAAGAAAATGCGGTATAAAATAAAAAATATGAGTGCGGTGACTTGTGTTTTTCTGTTCTTATTTGTCTTAGAAACTAATGTTTTTTCAAGCTCACATAGTTTAAAAGAAGTTCATAACTGAGGAAAAACATCTGATCGTATATCCTTAAGAAAGTTCAGAAACCTACTGCATGATGATCATGTTTTCATAAGTGCGTGGAGTGGAATTCTAAATTATAGCAATGGTAGCCAATTTTACCGGTATTTTCCAATAGTTATCCTTTGTGCAACGTTTATTTATTCTGTTTTACGTATTGTATGCTGTAGGCTTTACAAGAAATAAAATATGAAGAACGGATATAATCAAATAAATTGAAAGAACGAAATTCTGAACATAAATATTCTGAAGCCAAAAGGATAACATGAGATTCATTGGAAAAACCCCATTGCGAGCTTTCCACGTAAAATACGCTACACTAAGGCCCTGGCAGACATTTAAAAACAATTTTTAAACGTTTTCCAAGTTCAGTTCTATAAATGATATAATTTTCACAAGAAATAAATAATTAAAATTGTTTAGGTTGTTTTTATTGTCTCATAGACGTTATGGATGATATTAATTACAATAGACGTAGCTAGGTGGGGAGGGGCCGGGAAAAGCAGCTTGTGCCAAATCAGTTAGCATCAAATGTTTCGAAATGTTATAGTCAATGTCATCAGTCACATTTATGGACAATCTGATTAATAAGATATTTACCTTCTATACCAGTAAATAATATTTTATGGTATCGTTTTGTTTATACTTTGAACTGTTGTTCCTTTTAGGTTTTGAGTAAAACAAATACGGTCTACTGTTTCTAAGTCAAACAAAGCGTGTAATATTGCTGTTCAATTCATTACTCTGTTGTATTAATTTTTATGTGGATATGAAATGTCATCATATCATTTACTAAAGTGTTGTCTAATAACATCAGTATTGTAGATGTTTTAAATTTAGTATATTTTATGTTTTATTCATGGTCATACTTAGAATTATTTTTCACTGCTCTTTTTATATTTTTTTTGGCAATATACATGATGGATTTAAATTTGTATGAACTATACAGTCGTATAGAAATAGAGTTCATGCGTTCGTCATAGATTTGAAGGCAACTTAGATCGTTATACATTTAGTTTTAAGAGAGATTATTTGACAAGCTTTCTTTCAGTTACTTTAATGTATACGAACAAATTATGTGCAATCATCGGTTTTGTAAGACAGTTATAACGTTACCCCAGTATACCACTTTGGTAAATGTACCTTGGATGGTTTGTAGTGCATTTTCCCCTCCTTCTAGTACAAAAGTGTCTTCAGTACACATGTGCCGTTCCAATTATTTTTTGTAACATATTACTACAATTCTGTTTAAACATCTTCCCTAAGCTTTTTTAGATTTGCATGCTTGCTGCCAGTTTTGTACGCCGGTTATCAACATTGCATTCAATCAAATTGTTGAATTCTTTTATAAAAAAATAAAGATTTCCCAAAAAATATTTAAATTATGATCCGTTGCATTTGAAGAATTACTAGTTAACATCTAGCCATACGTTCTCATTTTGTATTTTTATGTCATTTGTGATAACCCTTATCACACAGTATTTGCTTACTTGATACAATGCAGAATGCACTCCTTTGACATTTACATGATATTAATGCAGAGTGTGTGTGTATGATTAAAGTTACAAATGTTAGCATATTGATATTTATTCTTTCAATACACTATCTTCATGGTATTACATCAGGTGTAATAAAACTGTTATAAAAACAAATATTCTAACACGATCCGATTCATTTTCCTATTAAACAATGAAGGTTGAAAACAGTGAATTATTATACAGCAATTCACTGTTCTGACGTCACAATTATTACGTCATGGCGTCAAACGGCATAGCGGCGCGCTGGAAAAGAAACCGATTGAAAACGGGCAAATATTTAATGAATGCCGTCATGGATGTACTTTAAAGTCCTTGGTAATGTGTTAGAATCGAAATGATATATCTCATTTAGTGATTTGCTCTTGAATAAAATCATTGATTGTCGTTCAGATGCGTATTATTATATCACCCGGGCTGCGCGCTCGTGATATAATTCCTTCGCATCGCATGATTTATTCAGCGACAAATCACTAAATGAGGTAAACTATATTATTTCTTAAACAAATTTCCGTTTGAGTAAAGTTGTCATAGCATAATCTTACTTAACAGAATTTAAGATATGTTATTCAGTTGTAATAGTTTGTGTATATTCCGTTTTTTGTTTTAAAGTAATATTCAGGTTTGAACACTTTGACAGTAAATAGTTAGATACACATAATTCCGAACCAAAATTTCTTTATAAATAGTTGATAGTTTACGTAACATAAAAGAAGTAAAAACGATGAAAATGTTATCTTATCAATATCTTAGCGAGATTAGAGGCAGCATATCTGGGTAAGACATTTTTTGTTGTGTGGGAAAACTTTTACAGAAGACTTTTTTTCAGTAAATATTCAGTTTTTGTCGTAAAGTAAGACTGGTTCCAGTTGCCTTCACTAAACAGTAATCATTTTGAATAACAAATACATTAAGTTATTTTCAGTTCTAGTGATGTAGGGAAGAAGTCTTCCCACTAAGCAATAGGACATAAAAGCATAATTAGGATTAACCCTTAGCCTGCTTAATTTCTAAAATGGACTGGTCCATCTTTCAATTTGGACAGTACCATTAACTGTTAAAAGGGGTGCTTACCAAAAATGTATTGACTGAATAGCGAACAGTGGAGACCATGATCAGACTGCACGGATGTGCATGCTGATCTTGGTCTGCACTGGTTGCAAAGGCAGAATTACTTGCCGCCAGCAGGCTAGGGGTTAAGTCATATCTTTAAAAGCACTTTTACAAAAATTCTATATTTTATCCGATCGAATGTTCTTGTGATGCGATTATCTCAACAGCTCATTATTTCATCTGTGTACAAGTTAAAAATGTTGTCGAAGTAACATTTCTTGATAACCACAGTGTATAATGCCCATAAACATATTTCATTTTAATGTGTATTTATTTAAATGATGTATATTTGTAATGTATTACGATATTATGACAATGTGACTGTCTCAACAAATAATATATATTGTATATAATGATTAAATACAAATGTATATGTAGTATTGTATTGTAAATAAAACGGAAAATGGTTAATTTATTGTTATTTGACCGACTCTTGCGACGTGTTCTTAAGTTAATTGCTTAGCATTAAAAAATAGCTCATTATAGTATAAGAAAACATATGTCACTCTATGTCTAGCCATAAAAACTGCCTTAAAGTTACACAGATACCATTTAACTTGGTCAGGTAGTATTATAGCACATGTGTCAATAACATTGTATTGGCAATTTCCTTTCCCTAGGGGAACGTCAACGTGTTCTGACGTGGGCGTCTAATAGCAATGCATATAATAAAGAGAAAGGTGGTGTTTGCAATTTGGTCACAGTGACAACTTAATATAGTGACACAAACTTTCCGCAAATAAATAGTTCAAAGGGCAACAGTAAATGTTTATTATACTTTTTAACGTAATAAAACGTATTAGCGTCTAATGGCACTTTCATGCTTCGTAGAATCAATAAATATTACACGAAATTCATTTTGAAAATATTTCTGAAATGTCTAGGTCTGCAGCTAATACGGAATATCTGACATCCTAGGCATATACGGACACTTTTAGACAACATCAAAAAGTACATTTGAACGCATTGACGAACTCCATATACCTTTGCTCAGTTACGGACCCCTGTGGGAGTTGTGCTTTTTCCGACTGCAAACATACTTTGTAGACGAATAGCTGACATGTCGTGCTAAAGCCCATGTATTTTCAAACCGTTAACATGTGCTTAAAATTGACTCCCCATTAGCCAAAAATTTTCACGCGTATACATTTAGACGGAGTGACCCCTGCGCGTGAACTTTGACTATAGACCAATGCAAATGTGACTTTCGTTTTCAAGTTTAGTCTGTGTACTTTTATTTTCTTTACTTCCGTAAAAAGCTGAAGGTCGTCTGACGTCATATTCTGTATTGTCATAAACATACACATGCCTGGCGAGATTGTAGAAAATGTGCCGGCCGTCATAAGGATATGTAACCGTTTCTTTGACAAGTGAGAAGGAAGTTAGCTTTCGTCAATATATATAGCATGTACAGGAAATCGAGAAATGAATTAGTTCGCTTTTAACTCAGTAAAAATGTAAAACCTATTACCTGTGAAAAGTATATTGCTGTACGAATAAAATATTATACAAATGATTTAAGTTCATAGGAAGTATTGATCAAGATCTATAAATGCACTTTTATAAAACATTTAGATTTTGAGAAACTTCTCCTATTGCACATTGTGTTTTTTCCAGTTTAAATTATTTTCAGACTGCCTTCAAACGGAGCTCCCGATTATCTGATAATTTAATAAATTATTTTTAGTTTTTTGAAATTTCAAACCAGGATCTAAGTTGCCACTAAAAACTCCAACAGCAGCTGCAAAATACACAATTTAATGGAAACACAAATTTAAACGTCTCTTTTTATGACAGCATAATCAATCAAAATAATTGTAAAATTTCATAAAAAATGTTCCTTTAAACCCCTTTTACGTAGTTATAATCAAATAAATAATTATCGGGAACCTGTGAATGTTTAGATTAGAATTAGTTATATAACTGCCGATTGTATGATATTCCCAGTGTATGATATTAAATTAAATTAATATTTAATTACAGTGCACTCCTTGACACAACAAAAGAAGCAAAATCATCAAAGCACCACAAAGCAAATTTGCTGTGATTTTCGATTTTCTATTTATGAATTATAGATTAATCATTGCCTTAGCTTTTGTCAATATATTGGTTTTCTCTCAAGAATCTAATAGGCTGTTATACTTTGCAGGTGATAATGAAGTTTTCCTTTAATTTAATGACTATTGATCCAGCTGACACATTTCTAAACGTTTACTGTTGTAAAGACAATCGAAGAGATATGTAAAGGTTTTTAAAGACGAAAGATATTTAAAGCGACAAGAGGTGCGGTCTAAGACAAATTAACTATATTGTTTTTGACACTGTGCCAGTCTGGTTGTATTTTTAGTTGATGTTGTATTTTACAGCTGAGCTAGGTGGCTAGCTCGGGAACGTACTTAATCTTCATCATGATTCGTTGGGATATGGGTAAGTATCACTACAAGCGTTGTGTATGAGGAGAAATAATTACTTGACTTCTACTTTTGCAGAGATTATTCACTTGTTAAGAGAATCATTTACATTTTAAAATCATCGATTAACAAACATATATCGATATGGTATATGACTATATCATAAAGAATTTTCCTTAGACATTAGTGAGAAGAACGGAATATTTAATTGTAACAATTCATCATCTGGTGTTATTTATCTCTAAGTAGTGTACAAAGTACAACGATTCAAAGAATGGAACAACTTTTATACACAAAACATAAAAAGAAAGTGAAAATGAAATGTAAAGTAACATCATTATATTTGAAATTTCGAAGAAAATCGGCTTTTAACAGGTGTATGCTATGGGTTTTTATCTTTTGGAGGCTGGGATTTGGGGATGAGGGTACCGTACTAAGTTTATTGATCCTTCGTCTCAACAGCGTAAGTAAGTTTTGATATTTCAAGTGTTCAAAAATTACGTCCTGGGGCACAGGGTTTGCCGAGTTTTTATAATCGTTCTTTAGCCGCTTTCGACAAAGTTGTATCAGACGGACAGGCGATTTATACACTCCTTTTTCTTTTTCATAAAGAAAGTGCAACGACGGGAGCGGTAGTATAGATAAAAATGTTTTTGCAATTCTAAATAAGGTTAACAGATTTAAGAATATAATTGTTTTAAAACTGAACGAATCTAAATCAAATATTGAATCTGTTTTCTGATAGAATCACATTTATTTTAAATGCTAAAGATAAGATAACGCCTAATAAGATGTCAGGCTATCATTGAAAGATTTCTTCAGAAACATAATGGAAACAAAATGTCAAGATATTAGATTAATGTCATATAAACGTGTTTCAAAATGCCGTGTTTGTATGATGATACAAACTGTAGAAAGATTAGAAAATGTTTCTTTTTTTCTGAGATGGCTTATACTGTGAAAATACTGTTTTGAAAGTAAAACGTAGAACTTCAGTCATGATTTCATTCGTTGTATACAGTCGAACTTTGTTCGCTCGAACTCGGATGATTGGAACACCAACCTTCACTGGAACTCATCTTCCGGTCCCTAGAAATCCCTCTAAAATGTGTGTCGTGTTCGACCCTGGGAACTTCGGCATGGAAGTCCAAAATACTGTTTGGATGAAGGATGAAGTAGACTTTCAGCCATGATTTCATTCGTTATATACACCGTGTATGGAGCAGGTGGTCCTCATTGTCATAAATGTTCCAACAGATATTCCAATTTTAGACTATACCAATGACTAAGTATGTTTTCTGAAACCTTTTAAATAGCTCTCATTTTGATACAGTTCACTTACACCTTTTGAATCAAAGCGGATGTGGTTGGATAAATTAATACCTATATTACTACACATAGTAATGAAAATGATGCTGTTTTGACTGTAGTGTAAGTCTCGCACACATAGTAATGAAAATGATGCTGTTTTGGCTGTATTTTGACTCAGGCATTTTGCCGGTATTATTTCGAATATCAAACCTCGTTCTATTTCTGTTTCTCCCTCTTTCTAAATGGTGTTAAATGACTAGATTAATAATTTCCAGTATGACTGTATTGATAAGCTCATGAATTTACATATCGGGAAGACAAAATAGGACGGTTCTATGGTGCAGTTTATATGACATCCCATGTAAAATGTACACGGAAGCCTTCATTTTTGATCAATGAAAAAAGACACATGAAAACATTATTCTTACGCATGCTGTTTGTAACATCTAATTTTATTGGCTGCTGAATTCAAATTTGCAATCTATCCATATTATTACATGACTGTATTCTATTGTTTCTTTGATTGGCTGAAAACGGTTCGAAAAGTAATTAGAATATATCATATCAACTTATCTTGGGTAATAAATAGTTCGAAAATAAAAATAGATCGAAGTAGATGCTTGGAAAACCAATATCACCCTGGTTTGGTCTAAATTAATTCCTTATTTCTTTATTAAAGATACAATTGTAATAACAAGACTGACTATACTCTTATTCATGTAATAAAACAATTATTGACTTTTTCATAGGTTGATATCAGGATTTATCAACCCTCAAAAAGTTATATTCACCTCGCCTTCGACTCGGTTCGGTGAATATAACTCTTTTCGGGTTGATAAATCCTGATATAAACCTATGAAAAAGTCGATAATTGTATAATATACAATCGCAAATGTTCTGCATGCGTATAAGGCTACACGCCTGGTGTATGTAGACAAACCCATTGCTTTTTTATTATACTACTTTGCTTATCTACCCAAAGGCGTAAGAAAATAAAAAGTGACAAAGTCCCAAACTTTAAAACATATTATGTTTTCCCCCTTAAAAGCTTTATTTCATATTTTTTCCTTATACTGTGAAGCAAACAGAAGCGTGGTGAACTTCCAGACCATAACGTAACTTCTTTGAAATGTTTTGAATAATTTAATTTTACAAGTTCTATCCAAAAAAAAATTATATCGAGTATCCCGTTAATTCGAATGATTATACACACGCACGCACACACGCACACACACACACACACACACACAACTTGTAGAACTTGTAACTATTTTTAAATTTATCTCGCCTTCTAAAGGTTTTTGCATTTCATTTGGTCAAAGGCGTCACGTGCAGACAGGATATATTCCATATCCTGCTATGAATTTTAATTAAACTAAAATGGCTGCCGCATCGCTGGCATAATTAAATCAAGTCAAACTATTAGCTCCAGCTAGAGATATCGTTTCAGAGAGTAAATGTAGTGTTTTCTTGCCGTTTTCATTCTCCTGCTAGAGCTACATGTAGTACTACTTAGTTTAGGTTCGTGAAGTAAGTAGAAATATAATAATAATAACCAAGTATGGGAGACGCGGCCAAGAAATCGTGTTTTAAATTAATTCATCGTAAAGCAAAGGAATTAACATATTTGTAACTCAGCAGTTTGTTGTAGAATCATTTTATCTACGTGCAAGATAGGGGATTTAACAGGAAACGGGTTGAAAGCATTTCTGGCGTCCTGAAATCTGATGATTTTCGAAAGGATGGAACATAACGTTTTTTTTTTGTGCTTCTGATCAAAACCAGTTCATAACCTGTATAAATGCGCTTTTGTGTTTTGTGATTCAGTTAAACTACAGTTCATTGTGCATTTTATGGCTGGTGTTAATCAAATATAAACAAAACATGATGACCAAACAAATTATTACAGGATTCCAGTCTGCTCTGTTAGTAGATAAGAAGATTTGTTATTTAGAAAATGTGTTGATTATAGCATGGAAGTAAAGGGTAGTCGGAAAGATAAAATCGTTACACTGCTTGTTGGTGACAAGATACGGGATATACGCTGTCGAGGAAATCCATATCAGGCGTGTAACTATAAGCAGTGTAACTAATATTACCTGACTAGAGGCAAGAGAAATTTAAGTACTTTCCTTCCTATGAAAATAAAAATTCAATTTGCGCCGAAATGTTCTTAATAGTTGAAGTAAATCTGCTGAATGTTGCGAAACCAATAATGTAGAAGACATTTTTTACTGACTTTTTAAGATACAATAGTACATTACATTGACTAGAATAGCCGCATACATAAAAGAGATACACAAAATGACCCGTAAGGGCAAGGAATTGATATCGAAGAAACGTTATGGCTGAAAGAATTGTTTGGAGTAATTTGAATATTTATTGTTTTGCAGTAACAGGTATATCACATTTTTGATATATTTCTGTTTTCTGCTTCCTGAGGATATCCTTTTTTTGCGATTCTACTCGACCCATTTGGGGGTGGGGGGGGGGGGAGAGTTAGCTCTTTTTTTCGTTGAATAATGATATTTTATCCTCATTTCAATCAGCAATACTAAAGATAAATTCCATTTCAGTATATTCTAAGTATTTTTCATGTAAATGAATATTGTATGCTTCACACATTTCTGATATCTTTAAAAGGACACACCTTCTCCAAAACTGAACTGCATTCTAAGTAAACTTAGAAACCGCGCAATAACTGCTATGCTTAGTGTTTGTAAAAATTTGGCGTTTCAAATTCCATCTCTTAACTAATTGTAATAAACAAGACTTCTTTCTTGAAATGTTAAAAGCATGCTGTCTTTAATATTGGGTCGCTAAGCTACTAAAACTTGTTTTATGACTCTCGTGGTAAATAAAATGAGAACGGTGCTGCTTTTAGCACTCTTAACAGACAGAAACGGATACTTTCAAATAATAATGTCAGCATTTTAAAGTTTGGACAAGATTTAAATGTTTGAGCAAATGGTTGAACATTCACAAAGTTTCTACAAAACATTTCTTCCATTGTTTGACAGTGGGATTTTAAGATGTCACAGATAGAAGCAAGCATGTGTCACCCTGACTGATTCTTACATAATTTAGTAAATATCTAGATTTAAACAATGCTTACATTGTAAAGATGTTTATTCTTATTACATGCTACTTTAAGATAATAAACAATGCGCTGTACCAATAAAACACTGCTTTAGTGAAGTCTAGATACCCAGAAGATAGTCTAACATTCATGTTATTGGTAACACATTTTGGCCCTTCAACTGAAATCTGTTTATCTGGAAGAATAAAAGTACCGCATCATGTGAGTAAACATTACGACTTTATGAACTACAAGGTTACGTATTTCTAGGGTCTCGTTATACATCATGATCCTGACATATGGTTTAGCACTAGATGCTAGACATGCATAATCAGCTCAATAACGAAACAACCTCGCATTGTATGTGAATTAATTATTTCAATAAAACCTCATATTTGCTTTCTAACGTAGGGATATTTGAATATTAAGATATATCACTCTCACACTAATTTCCTTTATTAACAGTGTAAGAGAAACGGTACACTGTTAAGTCACTGACATGATGTGATACGCTTTAGGCCCATAGAATAATTGACACTCCCCCATAGTCCTGTTTAGTAAAGATACTTATCCCTGACAAATGTCTTTTGTTTGAAATATAAACATCTAAATGAAATTTGCGTAATAACTTGTAAGAATCGAAAGGAGAGTAAATAAGATATTTACTGCAGTAATATGAATAATATATATCATGAAATTGATTTGCCATTCATATCAAACGTCTGCTCAATGTCATTCTGGAACAAAAGCAACAGGAACAATAATTACAATTATATTACAGTTTATTTCCTTGTGTACGACAACACAATAAGCTCGCGAATGAAAATATTTGGAAAATGTCCTGAAATTGATTCGCCATTAATATAACAAATATGTTTCATAACAATCTGAAACATTAAAAAAAGAAACAGTACAATACATTTCCATAATCATATACAATTTATCATTTTATTTTGTATACAAAATAGATTGCTGAAAGCCTCAATTTGAAAGCAAAATATAATCAATTTTAGATTTTCCACTAGATGGTTCACAAAATCATATGTTTTCTCTTTTCTGTTTAAATATGGAAATATCAGAAGTTTGACGTAAACAAAATCATACCAAAGGAAAGTACATTTGATGACACAAAGTGTTTTAGATAGATACTTATAAATCTATGAGGACTGTTATCAGATCGAAGTTACTGAATGTCATATTATTTCTATCTCAAATACCTGGTTATCGTCCATATATTAACAAATCCGTCTTGTCTTAAAATCAAATTGCTCACAACTGAATAATGTCAAATATAAAAGAGACATAATGTATTTTTGTTCTTGTTTTGTTTTGAAATAGTTTTCTTTTTATAAAATAGGATAGCCAACAAATGTTCGTATATTCTGTCAATGGCGATTCTTTCAATTTTACAATTTCGTTACAATAAGTCATATTTCTTTTAAATTTTCAGACGTTATAGTTAAAATTTCGCTCTCAGTCTCTTCATAAAAACCTTAAAAATGCCTATACAATTGTGTATAAATGCGTAACAAATGTACTAACACAAGACCTGTTATTCTGCCAAAATCTTTGAAACTACTTAAAGTATGTTTTAGAAAATTAATTTACTTTTAGAATCATAAATTGTCAATAACAATCGAAACTGCAACAAAGTTAAACAATGTTATTATATATTTTTTATAAATCTTAAAACTTCAGCAAATTTTAAAAAGTCACAAAAGTACACATCAATGTCTAGATTTAACAAACGCGCAAAATCTTCACGAGCAATGAAATAAGTAACGAAAATAACTACCTATCTAAGATCATTACATTGTTTTGAAGCCCGCCCGCTTAGCTCAGTAGGGAGAGCGTCGGTCTACGGATCGCGGGGTCGCGAGTTCTATCGTCGGGAGGGGGATGGGGAGGGGGTGCGTATGTTCTCCGTGACGATTTGATAAAAGACATTTTGTCTGCAAAAATGAAAGTTTCTTTGATTTTTTTAAACTGTTATAACAGGGTTTAAATGTTAATCTAGCAAAATACTAATAAATTTCAATTTCGTGAATTTAGAAACTAACGTTCAAAAATACAATAAAGTTTGGCGATAACTCAATTACCTAAATATTCAGAAAGTCTGAACGCGATAGGTATGGATTCTTGATTGTAACAAAGAAATCTAATTTAAAATCAGAATTCCATGCCTCTACAATTTCGGAGACGTTACAATTTCTAGCTATTCACACACAATTGTGTTCAGTTATCAGGTCATTGGCTTTTATTGGCGGTCAGAAGTGTTTGTCTTTGATTCATGGATTTTGAATGCTTCATTCTTCCCCTGCCTTTGAAGTGTACGCCTGATATACTATTTAGATTAGTTTTATATTATTCAAGGCTGTTACAGTATAAATAACTAATTAGTTTTTACAACAGAAGCATGACAGATATTTTCTCAAAGCAAATGCTATAGAAAATACCATAGACATTCAGTCTCGCCAGTTGTAGAATATAGAATAACATAACATGAAAAATGACTTGAATGCTTACAGAAGGTCAGTATTTAAACGAATTAGCTGTCAAACAGTTTATAATGATAACATTTCTGCAATCCAATTAGTTGTAGAGCTTATCAGTAATGCGTAATATTATACAAATATGGTATTTTTAGTTTGAAAATCCAAACAGATTTAATATATAATGCTTTAAGTTATTTTTGAAAATTTAATATGAATAACCGATAACTCTGTTTATTGTTTAATCAAGATACAATCAATTACTGATGAAAGCTGATGAGAAAAATATCGCAGTAATTTTGAAAATAAAATTTCATCAGAGCCAACTATATTAACTAGGAATCGGCATAATATTGAACAGTTTTCAAGTTATACAACTAGTTGCAAGTAATTTCCATAAATATATTAAAACGACTGTGCAATATCAGTATTTGGGGACCTTCTGTGGAATATGTAGCATGCAAGGGATTGAACTGTCCAATGGAAATGCGCTACTTTTAGTCTATTTAGCAGAAACCTATTTTTCACTTAAAACACGCAAGAATGTAGTACTAGAAACTATTTCCACCCATACATTTCAAAGTTCTACAAGATCGTTAAAATCATTTGGCTTATTTCACCGCCTAGTAAGTTTATGTACAAAGCACTATTGTATTAAAGGTAAAATGCTGACATGCTTGCTTCAAAGCTTCAACATATACATTTACCAGCTTCGAAATATCATTCAACCGATAGCTGATATAGTAAAAGGTATATGATGGTGCTAAGAAACAGATACTCATACTTAAACATACTTGTAGAGTGTCACTTTAATTTTTTTCTTTTGCACGCTGCTTTAACTTAATTAGATATCAAATTAGAAAAAAAACACAATCCGGGTATAATTAAAGCCCTCGAACGGTACGCTTTTTGTCATTCAGACATAAATATAACTCTGAAGTAATTAATGAATAATAAGCTATATATGAGTGCAAGTGTTTAATTTGGTATAGAAATAAGAAGCCGACAGAATCTATCGTCGGACAGTAATAGTGTGATGTATCAGAAACAAGTCTTTCACAGGTCGTACTTTATTGTATGTGATGAATACATGATAAGAAGCAGACGTCTAAGACGTAACGTACAATAGCGTACAATAGCGTACAATAGCGGTAAACGTCAAGCGCACGAGAGCGCCAACTAATATTCTTTTAAACTTCGAAATAAAAATTATTTATCGCATAATCTAAAACACTAAATATAGTTCTGGAAAGTTTGAATAAATAGTAGTCCTGGAACAGAGTCCGTAAGAAATATCAATACATCCAACGCTATTCGAAAAGATAATGACAAGCGTCTTATTTTATTGCCGTTTGTATCTATGTAGACTTGTTAGATCATCTGGTTTTCTATCTTGATTTAAAACATTGACCATTTAACAAATCATAAAAAAATGATATGTACATTATACGTAGAACTATACTTTTTGCTACACAAGGTATACCTTGTCATGCTGGCGGAAGTCGAAAATACGGAAACTAAATACAGCTTTTAAAAAGACGATTCTAATTATTGTATGGTCAGAACAGAAATTTGTGCAGCTTTCCTTTAATATGTCTCCCACCACACAGTGGTGTGGGAGACATATTGATTTACTCCAGTCTGTGTGTCTCTCACAAAGCTTGTCCGCACTCTAAGTCAAACATTTCTCATCCGATCTTCACCAAACTTGAACAAAATGTGTTTGCCAATAACTCCTTGGCCATGTTTGATAACTAGCCTAATCGGCTTAGGCACTTGACCAAAAATTACAGAACCATTCATACAAGTCCATCTAGACTAACATGACCAAAGATTACTGAACCATTCATACAAGTCCATCTAGACTCACTAAATATCTAGACACGCGCTTTTCTCAAAAGCAGCTCTAGTTAGTTATTTTTTGTAGATTAAGATTTTCTTAGACTGAAAACATATTCTGTCAGCTTGATTTATTAAAATTTTATTTCTTAAATGTTTTATGAACATGAGCTAGACATTCATAAAGCAGCATAAAACATACAGTGTTACAGATATAAAGCAAGATTTACCTGTAGTTATCTGGCATTACTTTCAGTTAATCATTAATGGTCTCAGACAGATCATTCCAGTTAACGGATATAAATCTAATGCAAATAGTCGGGATTTTCTGTTGGCGTGTTGTAACGGTAACTTCTTGCATTACACCATGCAGAACAAATTTAACAGTAACAAACTGCATTGCGCCATGCAGAGCAAATGAAACAGTAACTCCCTGCATTACGCCATACAGAATAACTGTAGCAGTAACTCCCTGCATTACGCCATACAGAACAACTGTAGCAGTAACTCCCTGCATTACGCCATACAGAACAACTGTAGCAGTAACTCCTTGCATTACGCCATGCAGAACAAATATAACAATAACTCCCTGCATTACGCCATGCAGAACAACTGTAGCAGTAACTCCCTGCATTACGCCATACAGAACAACTATAGCAGTAACTCCCTGCAATATGCCATGCAGTACAAATGAAACAGCAATTTCCTGCATTACGCCACGCAGAACAAATATAGCAATAACTCCATGAATTACTCCAAGCAAAACAATTATATCAACTCACTGCAATACTCTGTGTAGAACAAATGTAACAGTTACTCCCTCAGTTATAGCATACAGAAAAGGTGTAACATTAACTCCCTGCATTACGCCATGCCGAAAACATGTTACAGTACCTCCCTGCATTACGCAGTGCATTACAAATGTTACAGTAACCGTAGCTCCCTGCATTACGCCATGCATAATAAATGTAACAGTAACTCCCTAAATTACACCATGTAGATCAAAAGTAACAATAATTTTTTGCATTATGCCATGAAGAACAAAGAAACAATAACTCCTTGCGTTACGCAATGAAGAACAAAGTAACAATAACTCCTTACGTTACGCCATGCAGAACAAAAGTAACAATAACTCTACAGAACAAATGTAACAGTACCCCCTGCATTATGTTATGCAGAAAAAATGTAACGCTCTTTTGTTGAAATATTTTTGAAGAAACGTTACAGTAATGAAATACTGGCAATAATTGCTGCCTACGTTGCAACAATTTACATACAGACAGTCAGTTATGTCAGTGTTATGTACATGCTGCTCTTATAAGCTTTTACCAAAAACCTATGAATGGGAATAATGTATTTTTATTAATTCTCCGCGATAACTATCATAATTGTATATTTTTCACTGATAAACACGATAAATGTAAAATTTGGTAAAAGAAGATGTGTTTACTTTATACTTAATATGAAGATATGGGGCACTCGTGAAGCTATTGCATGTGCTGTTCACCTGGTAAAAGATACTTCTAGTGTTACAGTAAATTCAAAAATATGCTTTTTATTAGTCTATTTCAAGATCCTAGCTTATCTTACCTGTAACATTATATATCGTTAAATACAAAATAGAGCTCATGCCTTTGTCACTCCCAAAAAAGGCATGCAATCAGATATTTTATAGAAACTAGAAACACATTCTGCATGCCCGCGGGCAGAATGTCGAGCCCGCCAGCACCTTTGGCCTCTAAGTGTGACCTTGACCTTAGACCTAGGGACCTGGTTCTTGCGCATGACACTCCGTCTTATAATGGTAAACATGCATGCCAAGTTACATCAAAATCCCACCATGCATGAAGAAGAAATGCTCCGGACAAACTTCAGTTTGACCTTTGAGCTCCAACTGTGACCTTGACCTTTGAGGTAGGAATATGGGGTTTGCGCATGACACTCATTGAAGTAAACATTCATGCTAAATATAAACAAGATTGGTCCATGCATGTCAAAGTTATGGTCTGGACAAAATCGGACGGACGCACTCACATACACCGACCCGCCAAAAGTGACGACTATATCGAGCTCACCGCAAGCGGGCTCGACAAAAATAAGAAAGTCATAAAATATCAAATTTCAAGAAATAACATAGTTTCAGAGACTTGAAGTTTTCACTCAGAGCAAATATCTATGATTCAACGGCACCCACATGGTATCCTTTATCATGTTTATTATAAACCACTATCCTATCAACGGTAACTTAATTTTGCAGCCGATAGAAAGTATACCATATAATTATTTTTAAAGATTAGTTACAATGAAAAAATGTAATAGAATTACTTGTTTCGTCATATTCCATCTGAAATTAAGTGGTTCTGTAATACCCTAAAAATAAGATCACTAATCTGTAAATTTTATTGAATGAAATGAAAGAAAATTAGTAAATTTAGATATTTGAGTAAATGTATTGAAAACATGCATGATTGCAGAATTCTTTCTCTACGTCAACATAAATTGCAATTCAAGTACATAAGATCCCAATTATAGCAGATCTGGTTTCACTGAGTCTATTCTTTAGAGGTAATTACATGTGAATCAACACTGGTACCGGCTTAAGCAGAAAACTATTATGCAGTTACATTTAATGGACAAAATGGTCCCAAAGCCCCTGATTGAATAAAAAATGTTGAATGTCCATTTTTATCCGTAATATCAAACAAAACATTCTACATTTCATTATAGAGAACTTTTTTTTATCAAAACATGACCAAAACATGACCAAAATTCTCAACTACAAATCATATTTGATGTATCTATCTCCATAAATAAAATGTATTGATTCTATTTTGCATAAGAGAATATATACGAAGGTAGGACAGTAATTTTTGCTATATGTTCGATATAAAATAAGCTTTAGCATATAGCCAGGGCCATTTTGAAAAAAATAAATTACAAACCTAATGTTGATAAATAACGCTGATACCGCAAAAGCATAAAGAAAAGTAGAGGTCATGTTTCTTCTAAGAGAGTATTTTGTCTGATAAGTCAACACCATGGAAAATCGTCCATACTCAAAGCTAAAATATGAGCACGAACATATAATATGTAGGCGCATCGCAGTGAAATAGAACGAGAAACTTGTTTACATAAAACATTGAATGCCAGTTTAACTAGAACAATATTGAGGAATATCTCTTTCCGTCATTTTCCGACTAGCCCAAAGTGCTGCTTAATTACCTATTTAGTACATTTATGACTACGAATAGAACTAAAATATCTATTTCTGCTAAATCATACATTTCATCTTACGTCTGCAACTATGCGAAGCACCTCAAATCTTTACTCTGTCCAGTCTAGCATGTTTCGTAAATTTTACTACAAATTAGATTGCAACTTGTTTTAAGACCGGCTATCGGGATATCCCTATTACATGTATTTCACGTGTAGATGGTTAGCTCGCAGGTACTTCAGTGCATATAGGCGCCATACGAAGGATGATTACCTGTAGTCAACATGATGACCGCTATAGTGTTTGGGGTCAGTAGACAAAAGGCTAAAAATGGGACAGGCCATCATGAGGGACACATGTATTCGTTAATAAAAAAATTAATGCTTCAAATTTATATGGTAATTATTATTTCGGCTTGATGTAATAATGCACAGAGGGGCACCTGGGGTCTTTGCAGTCAGTTCTGGGGTAGTGTTAATATTTACCAGATGGTTTAAATTTCGTTTTTTTTTTTTTTTTTTTTTTTTGAAGAAGAAAGTGGGGTCACATGTTATTACCACGTACTGCAGTATATCTATTTCAAATCACAGGCCAAGTCTTGTTCAATATTGTACTTTTTGCATACATGGGTCGTAAATATTATTTGCGAGCACGGTCTTCGGTAATACAATATTTGTACGTTTGATTATATATCATTTCCATAACAAAATTGTTTCTGTCGTAGATAAATTGCATAAATTTTGAATAAGATATTATTAACTAAATAAGAAAAAGCGCAATTGCGGGGATGCCTTATAACAAATACACATACCATTATTCATTGAGTTCATGGATAGATCTATCCATAAAAGAAAATATTTGAACACTGAATAATCATGTTACCATAAGTATTAAAATTAACTATCTTAATTGTTTGCATCGTGACATGAACCAGAAAAAGCTCTCTCTTTTAATAGATAAAGTAATAAGATTATTTTTAAAAATTCTTTGAAAAAAAAACTTGCAGTAATTAGACTTAGATTTATACCCACATCTTATGCTTGTCCTTTTTGTTTTATTTATATAAATATTAGATACCAGTACGCTAGTTTAATCTTTAGGTAGCCTGTCCTTCACCGATGTGGGTTCGAAACCTCGCATGTGGTGCAGATTATTTTCAAGGGATGAAGCCATCTAGCTGGCACTATTGCTATCAAAACAACGCGTGACTAGAACGACAAGACAAAGCAGTAACACTTACGTATTATAATATGCAAAGTACAACTAATTTCATTTTATGAATTTTAAGAGAAAGTAAATGTCAATAATACGAATTGGACACTAATTGAAATTTGCACTGATTTACTAGTAATTTATTTACAAACGCATGTAAAGTAGTAAATTCCGATTTAAGTGTTTTAAACAAAGACAATTGTCCAAAAAAATATTGACACATACTAAAACCACAAACTGTTATAACAAAACCCCACATAGCTTATGCATATATGTGTAAACGATACACAGCAAAACATCGATCAAAGTGAAACAACATTATGGAAGACTGTGAGACGCCGCCTTTGAAAGGTCAGTAGCAATAAACAACTCTGGAGCAAATAAGATATCTCCGCCAGGCGAATCCCCTGCATACTTATTGGTAACTCTTTAGCACAAAAATGTTATTACATGCATAAAAATGCATCAAAGAAATAATAGGAATCAAATAAGCATGTGTTTAGTGCTTTTGCAGAAAATAGAGCAATAAGATAAACACCATTTTGGCCAGTTGAAACAGGACGAAAGACTAGTATATACTTTATTTTTCTATACGAGTTTCGTCAAATGCATTTTTTATCAAACAATAACAGTATCTTAAATGGCAATAGAAGCGATATGTTCATTGCTTTGCAGCTTTTGCCTTGGCCAGATTCACAGTGGTTATCATTATAAAAGATACATTATAGCAATAATTTGGTTTTACCAAATTTATCATTCTGACCAAAACAAGACTCTTCTTTTGATATTAGTGAGTACTTTATAGACAGTTTTGTATGAATTTTTCTTTTATCAAGGACAGGAAACAATATCAGACTGCAAGCTCGGGAAGCGAGCTTTAAAGTTACTTGATACATTGATGGATTTAAGAACTTTCGAAAAAAAGCCAACACGGACAGGAAGCGGAACCGTCGTTTCTCCCAAGTGAAGATTATTCATTTTTTTTTCTATTTGAGATTTTAATGATATCATTCTGTATAAAATAAATTGAAAGAAGTTTCTCATTAATATTCCTAAAATTACGCGGCAAATAGCAAAAATGACATATGTTCCTCGGTAAATTGCAAAGTATGGTATTCGGGAATGATGACACTTCATTTAGACTTTTTTAGAAAGTGAATCGTTGCTCACGAATATTCTCTTGAGTAGGGAATAGTTTCGTAGTCAATGAAAAAACAAACAAACAATTAAACAAATATAAACGCTTACTTTCTCGAGCTCACTTTAAGGTTTACCTTATTTCATATAGGAAGATAAAGACCGAGTCCATTCGTTCTTTGAGTAAAGTCATCATTTTGAAATATCGCATGCAATGTTGATAAACCTAAACAAATGTTTACGGATTTGAATTTCTAGAAGACTATCTATTTCATATAAGGCGTACAAGACGAGATTAAAAAGTTTGAATGACTAAACTACAGTCATATATTCACATATAAACCCTTTAGTAATTAACATTTTCTTTCTATCAAAACAAACAGTTTAAATTACTGATATTTATAGAGACTTTGATGTTACAAATTATTCTCTCAGAAGCCGATTTCAAAGGCTGTGTATGAAACAGTACAAGTTCTTTCAAAGGACAGAAACTCTTTTGAAGATGTTGTTGATTACATGGATTATTAGCCCCGTTGTTTGTAATTAATAGAAGCGATGCACTTTAAAACAACGCTCGTAGGGAACCAAGTTGTAGCTCGTATAATGTCTCTTATGAAATTGCAATAATATTATAGTCTCACGTAGTTGGTATAAAAACGTTTGCACATGTAAATGACATGTGGTAATAGCTCTACCGCAATTAAATAAGACATCGCTCAAATATTACACTGAATTTAATAAGCAATCATACATAAATTAAATAAGCAATATGACATAAAATTAAACAAACAGTCAGACATAGAATTAAATAAGCAGTTAGACTTAGAATCGCCTAAGCAGTCAGACATACATATAAGTTTTCTGAAAATAGCTATTAACGCAAAATATTGAATACTCATCAAAATTATCATACCGAATACAACTGACACTAATTCTTGTTGTCCTTGAATACTTATATGACCGCAAAAAATGGATTTGTGTTTCTATGTTGCTGTTGTTTTGCACTGATTAGCGAAATATTCCGACCTAACAATTCTATGGGGAAAGAACCGCGTATCATAACAAAATATCTTCATGTTATTTCAGCAACGTGAATGAAACATTTTAAGAAGCAAACATACTGTAATAGTTATATTTATAAATTGTACCTTCTTTGTTTAATTATTTTTCACAGATTGATGCATTATGTTTGTTGAAAAGAAACTGCGTTAATATACTAAACTTTGTTATTTTAGGACGTTTCGGAAGATGTTCATGCAGATCCTATAATGTAACATGTTTACTTTGCATGCAGTAATTATGGTTTTCAATAAGCTCAAACATATTAGAGCCGTGCCATGAGAAAACCAACATAGTGGGTGTGCGACCAGCATGGATCCAGACCAGCCTGCGCATCCGCGCAGTCTGGTCAGGATCCATGCTGTTCGCTTTTAAAGCCTATTGGAATTGGAGAAACTATTAGCGAACAGCATGGATCCTGACCAGACTGCGCGGATGCGCAGGCTGGTCTGGATCCATGCTGGTCGCATACCCACTATGTTGGTTTTCCCATGGCACGGCTCAATTAATTATTAGTTTTCTATTTCACGCTAAGCCTTACATTTTGAGAACAAAAATTCAAACTACAATAAATTATTAAAAGAAATGATTGTTTCACATGAAAATTGAACAGAATATAAAACATGTATATTACTTTACAAAACAATTGTCATTAATCTGATATATACATCGAATTCCGGAAAAGGACTGCATAAAGGGGTCACACTTTCCGACACTTCAGCGCACAACTCACCATTTTCAAAGAACTGTTACATATCTACATTTCGATGCATTTACAATTATGTCCCAGTGATGAAATTTCACATAATTCCACATAATTAGGTGGAATGTGGTTATCAGCAAATGTTTATTTTATTTCTTTACAAATGACATTCGTTTAAAGGAAGACAACATTTCAGAATATTTTTAGTATCAATCGTACGGGACAATATGGCAGAACATGAAATGGTCAATTAGTTTGTTGGTGACGATGATGTTCATTTGTCAAATATTTCTCGGTTTTGATGATATACTCCTTATACTTCATGGACATGATAAAACGGATAAAACTCTCGAATTTTATACATTTCCTGTAGATATTTTACTGGGTTTAACGTCGCACCGGCACAAGTATAGGTCATATGGCGACTTTCCAGAGGTTACCCTTCGTGCAATATTTCATCACGAGGGGGCACCTGGGTAAAACCATTGACCTTTACTAAGCCAGCTGGGTGGCTTCGTCACATGAACAATTTAACGCCCCGATTGAGACTCGAAATAACATCGGTTAGAGGCAAGTGATTCGAAGTCAGCAAACTTAACCACTTGGCCACGGAGGTCCCTATATTTCAGGTAGAAGTTGTAGCGGTAATGAAGAATCATGCAAAAAAAAAAGACCAAATTCTTATAATTCCCAATTATTGCACTACCTTTTGGATTTATCTTATCAGACTAAGGTTGCCACAATATGCAATGAAGTGGAAAAATACATATGTTAATTACTTGTTTTATCTCAAATTACGTTGAAAAATTGCTGGATTTTGGTTAGAAAATAATTGGAAAATGGTCAAATTCCGACATCTTTCAAACGTCGAGATCAGTTGTCTAAACGGTTTGCGAATTAACCAAAATCCAACGTTTATCCTAAGTCGAGATCAAACGTCTATACAACGTCTAGCCGACGTCAAATGCTTACTGGGAAGTATATTATTACAGGTATATCTGTACCTCTTTAAACATATCTAGATTCATAATATGAACAGTCTGGGAATAAAAAATGTTCAAAACAAGTTATAATGAAAATGTTTACATCTTCGGTAAGTTCTCTTGATCTTTTCTTGATACATCAACACCTCACAAAATGTTGCAGGCATAAAATTTTAATATTGTTTTTAAATAATAGCAAACTGTCTTCCCGTACTTGGATTCAGTGTTGTTATATTGGCTGGTCCTTTGGGATCATCGAGTACATTCAATAGGTGTGTCATAGAGTTCCGTTTAAGCCGGTGATAGTGGGCGTGATAGGTCTTGCAAATTTCATTACCTCTCTTGAACAGATTCAATCAAATCGATTCTGCTATTATTCATCTTGGTTGCATTCTATTCTTCTAGAATCTTCTTACAGCTTTTATTTTGTACCATGTTAACATTGAAATAAAATCTGGAAAGTATCATTAGGTGTCAGTATCGCCTCAAAAGTCCATATGTGAATCCAATATCTACATCTGTTCGAGAAAATAAAACAATTCACTTGTCAATCAGTCCTATTGTTTTAATTGCGAGTTTTGAATGGGGTCTGATAAAACAGTGACGTCAAATGACTTTATATAGTTACAAGACTAGCGAGGTGCTCGTAATTTTCTGTTTTTCTTTTTAACGACTTTGTAACTGAGCTTTACCAGTGATGCAGATAGAAGCAGCTTTCTCATTTCATATTGTCACGAACAATTTACAGTTTTGCTTTCTCGAACACATGAAACAACTTACTCTGGTCTTTTGAATAATTAAGCTAGAGTTTTACCACAGACTCAACATCAAATCACTTCCGAGCGACATGTCAGAAAATTAAAAGAAATTGACCTCAGTTTGTTAGCGACATTGATGTGATCGTTAATCTCTACTAAAGTCAGTAAAATTGAACACTATCAAAATTGTTTGAAATATCAGATTTCAATATGAATACATAGATAATAACAAAAGTGAAATGTAATGTTTCAATTCTGTTTTGTTTATTTACGTAAATGATAATATATGGTGCCTTGCTGGAGACGTTTACTTGTAATATTTTGATTACGTTCATTGAAATCCTCAACATGACTACTGTTCTGGCAAACTGTATTCATTGAGACATACATTTCTAATTCATGTAAGATCTTACCCAGGCTGCATCCCCATCCAAAAGGGACACTGCATAAATTGTGATAGATCTAACATTGTCATAAAAAGTGGGATACAATGTATGTATAAACGAAGTAGTAGTATCATTTTGTTAGTTCATGCAGTTAAATATTACTGAAAATCCTTGTTATATATACAACATAGTAATCAGGAGTAACCACATTTAGAATATCGTGCAGATAGCTTCATATATCTTTGAAAGCAGTATGAATGTCTGCCTATGTACCTGTAGAAAGGGCCAACTTACAATCTCTTTCATAATAATATCAAAAAGACAAAACTGCGACAAGGGATTCAAAATTGATTCTAGTAGAAATAACAATTACTTGTCGAAAAACTTAATCCCAAACCATCCGTAAATGTAGTTCAATAAAAAGGTTAGGGCTTTTATAGTTATTGTCTCAGGGCCACATAGTATAACTTCTAACAATGCAGCAATTAAAGAAAAATACTCTAAACTGCATCTGAAATACGTAGTACTCTTCCTCGAAAAAAATAGAATAAGGGCAGTTACTCACATTTATCAAATCATGTGGCGAAGAAATAAAGTAGAGAAATTGTATATACTCAACGTCTTTTCGAACTCCACACCTGTTTTTTATATCTGCCATATTTTCTTTATAATTGGTTTGTTGCATATTTAATTTACTTAATATATTATTTTACATACTTTGCTCGTTTGGCTGAGTAAATTTGATTTTTTTACGTAAACGTACATTTTGATGCAACGTCATCCATTAACGCGGTGTCATTAGCAACGTCATAAAACCTCATATGAAATTTAAATATTGACATTGAAAATAATGACGGTTGTTCAATTTCGACCAAACGCAGCTGAAAAGTAAACAAAAAAAAATTGAATTCCATTTAATTGGATAAGTTCATCATGTACTGCTGCCATTTGGAGCTTAGTGATTATGTGACTCTTAAGGGTTACCTTATTGTCATAGTTATCATGGCTGAATGAGTTTACCTCCGAACTCTTATCTTGTTACGTTCTATTATAATATAGTAATCATTACAGAATGCGTCTATTATTTTTTTTTCAAATTTGTCCATATTAAGCACAGATAAAACAAAACAAAACAAAACAAAAACAGGTGTGAAGTTAGAAAAGCCAATGGTTATAGTATACTGAATGAAGAAACCGTGTCATTACCAATTTTTAACTTATCTAGGATTTCACATTGATTTTTAACCAACCAAAATAAGTGTTCATCAATGTTTTCATTCATTTTATTGGAATTTGTTTTTACGTGGGTTTTTACAACAGTGGTGTTTTGCTTGAATTAGCGATTAAACGAGCTTTAAGTTTTTGTTTATGTGGTTTAAATTGGTAAAAATTTAATATCTTGATTATCTGTACAAAATTTACATTAGAAAATCTAGTGATGTGATTAGAGACCATATGCTGTTCAACAGAAGGGCTTTAGTACTGTTTAGTTTCGTTTCGTATAACATTATTATAGTATAGGCGCCACATCATGATAACTGTTATCATAGAAACCTTCGCGAAAACTATATTTCGCGGTTTTATGAAGACAGGCGATTTAACGGTTAAAACAAATCCGCAAAAGACATCGGACGCGAAAAACGTGAAAACCTAAACGTTTAAACAGGTAACAGTCATTCGGAGGTAAAATCACAGGTATCTTAACATTACAAGTAAGACTGCACAAAAATTGAACAAATTACTGGTCACTTATCGTAAACCCATTTTTCAATCTATCATGCTTTGTAATCGTGAGAGAAATTCATGTTTCTGTTTCTCAATAGACAGCTGGCAATCATTGTAGCATGGAAGCAGCCGGATATGTCTATACGGAATTTTGTTACGCCTACGAAAAAAAACATTAAATACGAGATGCACAAATGATGATCGTGACGCTAACGTTTCGATCCGCAGTGAACGAAATTATTAAATCTGGTGATAAATTGAAAAGGGAATCATATGCATTTTACTATTAAGAGAAGAGCTAAAATTGCAAATTCCGACCGACTTTCCGATTATTTGTCTTATGGAAATTACATAAGGGCTAAAATTATGACAACAAAATTCACGCTTTCACGGTAGATGGTTGTTTCGCGACTATAAAATTTCGCTGACACATAACGGCTGCGAAAGTCGCTAACTTAAAAAGTCCAAAACATTTTCTAGGTTTACAGTATAAGGTTTTGTCCCATGGGAAACATTTGGGACGATTTTCATTGGAAATATAGTAGTCGCAACTTGACCGCGACGGTTAACCTTAGGCTGATTATTCATATCGATTATTTCATTGTAGAAATATGGGGTGCTTAGGGGTAGCCGTCAGTTTTAAATTTATGAATGCAAACAGCTGAAGCGTTTTACATACACTCCTTTTCAATAATAAGTTGTATCTAATTATGTATTATAATACAACGGTCATCCATCGGGGTCAAGTTACGTCCACTATACTTATTTCTTTATTTTCATTTAAACTATAAAAAATATCAAAGCTGTCTTATAAAAATACTTTTATGGCACATGCTAGTTGATTTGTTTAAAAAAGATTATTTAGGTTTCCCATTGGAAAAGGTTTCTACGTGAATCCCATAGGAAATTGTTCCATGGGAATGTGTTCCTGCAGGAAAGACTTCCTGTAGGAAATTTTTCCCTACGGAAGAATCGTCCACTAAAATTTTATTAATAAAATTAAGAACAACATGAATAATGCTGAATTTGTGCTATTCTACAGGAAAATTACTACTTGCTTTTATCATGAAGACATTACAAGTTTATTTAATTTTTTATATGTACAGATTAAAATATACCAGCACAAAGGGTATCTTTAGCACATAATTTAATGAAAGCTCATTTACTTTTTATCATTAAATATACAGGTGTTAATTGAAATAATCATAACAAAAACCACAACGTCATGTAACGCAGAGAATGTGATAAAAAAATCCAAGTGTCTGTGGGTTCATCGATGAAGTCAATACCTTGCTTGGTTTAATTGAGGTTCTGTATATGAAAAAAAGTTGCTTTGTGTACAACTTTTAATCAGATACATTTATGACACAATATAAAACGGATCAGATTGAATAACGTACTGGTCGCTTTCTTGCCTAGAGTTTAAGAGCATGAACAGGTAAAGAAGCGAGGTGACAAAGCAACAAGTATCTAACAGGTTTCGAAAGAACTGAAATAAAGTATACAACAGACATGACTAGATTTGCGCTTAAGGATTCGTATAATGTGTTTATTTTATAAGCTGTATAATTTGCAGGTAAAACGAGACTTTCTTTCTATGATTTGATGATGTTCAAATTTCAAGATGTCAAAATTTGATATCCATCGAATCCTTAACAATGCCATTGCCTCAGGCTCATGAGTCCTATAAATTTTTAAAGTAAGACTGATAACAATATCTGTGTTTAACAAAAATTACCATCTCAATATATATTTTTGTTAAAAAGAAAAATGCGAAAACTCCACCGTTCGCTCTACATTACAAAAAAAGAAAATTCTGCATGCTTGATTTGATTGAGATTGTTTGTTGACAGTATTAGAATTGCATGCTACAATCCGCGTCTTTTTGCTCAAGGTTAAGCAGAACTCAATATTTGCACATGGTACAAGTACCAAATTACAATTTATAGACATCACTAAAATGTAATTCAATGAATGGGGCATGGTCTTCACATCAAATACTGGTGGAGCCATAAAAGAGAAAACGATAGGCAGAAATAACAATTGGATCTGAGATTATATGAACATTCTTATCACAGAAACTGTTAAATCACAAAAGTGAAAAAGTAGTCAGACCAACAGAAACTGTGATTGTAAACTTTTAATCAATTTGAATTTAGCTAAATGTTTAGAATTGGAATGTAGATTTTATTTCATATGCGATTTGCTCTACAACTGCATTGTTACCAGAATAAAGTATTGCCAGATTTACGAAAGTATCTGTATAAAATTGTAGCAACTTGTTTCGACTACGCATTTGTGCGAATGTTTTTGGAAAACGAATTTTCAAAGATCGCCAAATTTGACAAACATACAGAATACAAGAACTGAATGGATTTAACGTCAGTACATGAAACATATGGGACGTAAGTCAATAAATTTCAGAATATAGTTTCACATTTAAAGTTCTGCCATTAATATTTGAAGATAAGGTATACATTGGTGCTAAATGATTGCAACTACGTTACATTTAAGGAGATGTCACGGCTGAGATAGTTTAGCATTATTACAGTACACAGTCGGTATTGAAATTGTGTTTCCAATACATGTGCTCATTAGATAAATCCTCAATATCTATGTGAAAATAAGGGATGTATTTTGTATGATTGCAACACTGTGAGTTGCTCTAATTACTGACAAATGACTGAAACAATAGGAATTCGTACGAGAGATGGATAGACAAAACGACAGTGAGGTAACAATATATTCTTTTATTGTTTTAATGTACGAGTTGTAAGCTACAATAAAGAATACCCATTTTATGAAAATCAAACTGGAAGTTAGAAATAACAGAAAAAATTAATTAGGTCATGAGTCATCATATACCTGTCAAAATTTGTCATTAGTTTTCACGAGCTGTCAAAATTACTTTTATCTCTCTATTCTGCAAATGCATTGTTTTTGAAAGTATCTTGGACGGATATTGTAGCGTGTAACTTACTTTACATTCCACATTAATATTTGTGCTTGAAATTGCTTTGTTAAGCTCACCGACGTCACATATGAATGTCTATTGTTTTAGTTTACTGTCTGTTATAAAGGTATCAAATCTCAATATTAAGATATAAGAATTGTCCCTTTCTGGTAGACAATGGAATTTATTTGGTTGAATCATAATATAACAGTTTTTGGAAAGAACTGAATATTATTTGGTTTTTTGTTATTCACCGGAAATTCAAAAAGTGACATCACCTTAAGATGTACCTGTTAGTAGTTATGTTCCCTCTACATCCTTGTGGAGTATTTGTATTTTTTTAAATTGTTGTAAAATAGTATTTTATAAGTTTTTAACAAATTCGCAGAATATTATGAAAAACAACTGTAGAATTTAAATTAGTACAATGAATATAAAATGACTTCCAAAGGATCTTTTTATAGATTTTATTAATTGATAAATATTATGCTCGAAAATGTCAGACATACGCAATTGCACATTTTATCTAAAACCGAATGTTATTCGATAGTACTGTTTTTCTCAATTATTTCTTCCTTGATTACGGAATTAGTAAATTACATTATGATATTTATTTTTTATTATTATAGTTATTGAGATGCTGAAAAAAACAGTACTTGTCTTTCTATATGTCATATCTCATATTAAATATACTCTATTTATTTCGTTATATAATGGTTTTATATAAGCTTAAAATTACGAAACCAGTATACTCAAACGCGCGCGCACAAAGCAATGTAAAGGAACTTTGGAATACAGTTCCGTAAACATTTTAAAATATGCACAGTACCTTTAAAACGTAGTTTAGTTACCCACTTGATCCTTCCCCAGTCTGTAAAAATGTGTCTGCCCTCTTCCAGACAACCAGAGAGACATGCTGTAACCTAACAGTATTCTACGATATTGACGTTTAGAATAAATTCTAAAAAGACATTTATATACAGTACTGTGCTACAATTTTCTTGTTTGTCTAAATGATATAAATGTGTATGTCCATTTCACATGACTTTTAAATGTTTTACCACATGCAATAAAAGCGCTTTTCAAGGAAGTGCAATTAGTCGTCCTCTAACGGTTAAATGGTTGTAGTAATAATTTCGTGAAGAGCAAGAAGTAGCGTAATGCAAAAGGGAAATATGCGAAAATTCATTTGAAGTCTATATTTGTTTCTAGTTATACATATACTTTCTGACGGTTCATTTTATACAGTCTGTCTAACTTTATTTCAGTCAGTCGCGTGCATTTATAAGTGTATACAATATAGGTAAAGAGCGGATGTCCCCATCATAACCGAAAGCAATTTATCTAAAGTGCATACAATTTGACGTCTCATTCAATATGGCACCAAATATCATGCTTGGCGTGACGTTATTCCAGTCTACTTTGTTTACCTGTTAAACGTGTCGATCTGTCAACCAGTCAGCCCTGTCATCTTTGTCAGCCTATCAACCATGTCGACGCTGTTGACTTGAAAACTCGTGTAAATCCCGTATAAAAATAAGAAATAGAACACATATTTGCTATATTCAACCGTAACATGTAGCTATAGTCAGCAACAATCAAAACGATGAACATTAACGAAATTAGATTTTTTTCAGCATTTATTAACTTTATATGATAGCAGAATCAGATATTATTAATTAACTTTATGACATCTGCCGTAATATTACACTAATTGCGGAAGTTAAGCGATGATAAGCTCGGCAATGTGTTGTTACTTCTCAGGCAATACAGGATTTTCGCGGCAAATATCAGGTTCTTATGATTTAATCCGTTCATCAAATTTTCGAAAGCGATGCAGCTTATCTAGTTTAGCCAATTCAGCAAATAACAGTACAAATATCTACCAGAACAGCAGGAATCGTCTTGAAATCGTCATCACCTAAATAACATTCCTGATATATTATTCGACTACCAACACAGACAATAAACTAGAATTGAGTCCACAGGACACAGATTCTCAAATACTGCGCAATTTCATATCAAGGTCCTTCACGTATGCAACTTTGAACCCATTCATTTTAAGAGCATGACGAGTTGAACATACAAACTTTCTTCTCTATACCAAATGTAGTGAAATTATTATTATTATTATTATTATTATTATTTTTTTTTTTTTTTTTTTTATTTTTATTATACCAGATTTAAATAGCACCCTAAATTAACAAATGGCCATAACTCTGGACAAAATGGTCACAGCCCATTCTTTATGGTCATATTCAGATAAGATTGTTCATCTGAGCAACTTTGAATTCAAAGTTGTATGAAACTATAATCAACTAGTATGTAAACTGTATTTAGATATAAATTATACAAAACAAGATAAAAGGTAAAATATAGTATCAATGATTCAAAATAAAGACGACATAAGCGAAGTTTACGTGTTATAGATTCATTTGCACTTGCAATTTATGTAAATGCTTTTATGTAAATTAAAGTCCATTTCCATCCAAACTTCTAGTTGTCGAATGACAAGACCATTTGAATTCCAGACAGAAATACCATAAAACACATGGACTTTAGACTTATACTTCATTCTAAAGGCACATAGAAGTAGATTAACATATAAATCAGACCTGTATGACTGATAGTTTAACTACTTTAAAAGATATGAAATGCTAATGTAATAGACTCAAGATGTTATTTTAACTTTATGTCAAAATTATTGTAGAATTTGAAGATTTGAAATCTAACTGCGAAAAAGTTTAAAAGATTTTGTCAAAATTATTCCGGATCATCAGAAACAATCTTCTGAGACAGGAGTGTAAATGATGAAATGAATGGAAAATCAATTTTGACAAATAGAATAAGAGACCATAAATAACCGCGAATACGAAGTTTTGTTGCAATCGGTTGAGTACATCGTTGCATTTCAAGTAATACGAAAAATTAATAGCGGATGTAGTTATCTAAACAGCAGTCAAATATTACCATTTGCAAAGAATTAATATACCTTTTCAGACATTACATCTTCGTGGATTTTTGTGTAACTCCTCCAGCAACGCTTGACAGAACTTAGCAACATTAGCTGGTATGTTTACACATCTTACGAGAATATCCAAGACGTTCTCAATCGAGGTCATGTCCGGCGATAAGGCCAGTTAATCTATGACGTTCTAAACGATAAAGTTTTGGCCACTTTAGCCGTATGAGGTGTTGTACTATCTTGCTGAAGCAATCCGCCTTGCCTAGGAAAGCTCTGATTGAGGAAAGGATCGAAAACGTCACAACACGTTGTTACTGTAAACTTTGGAATTAACGGTTCCCTGAATTATTACTAATGACGACCTTTGGAACGGGGTAACGATTGCCAAGTGGGGCAACGACTCACCACCATACCTATTGTACTCGATAGTACGCGCATTCGTGTTCCGTTCGTTCCCAACGTCGTCATACCTGCTTCTGACTTTAGTCTTGCTCGCCGATGCCGGTGTTTTGTAGTTACCTTCTTTCCTTGCACTGCGCAGCTCGTAGACGGTTGCAAACTGTGCATATTATGCCAAAAAAGAAGCGTTTCACATTCAAAATTCAACAAAAAAGTGTTTTTCATTTCACTGAAAAAAGACCTGTTAATTTGTTTGGTAATGTATGGTATAACACTTACTAATTGATGTCCACATTTTGTCCAGCGGATGTTGTTGCTGATAGGAATCGGTAACGCAGATGCGAGACCCTGTATCAGTATGCCTTCTCAAGTCGAACACGATCGCGTTCAGTCCCGGTCTTCTGTCTGTCATTTTCAGTCAGTCGTGTCATGACTGCACTGTTAAACACAAAGAAACTTGACTTTATCCATTTATATGGATAAAGTCAAGTTTCTTTGTGTTTAACAGTGCATCGCTCCGCTATCTTCTAACATATGGCCACATTACGCATGCACGAAGTCACCATTATATATTTTGCATTATGCATTATATGAATGGCTGAAAATTAGCTAAGAATAAACGCATCATGTTACATTAATTCATACTTTCATATGTCTAGACTTCTTTCTTTGCATTCTAATGTAAAAGAATAATAAATATCAAAGTTAAGCTTGTTTTCTTTATGCAATGTTGTCTTGCTAATGTGCTGTAAAAAAACAGTCATGAATGTAAATTGAAGATACAAATTGTCCAAAACATGAATGTTGGTCAAATATTTCCTGTCGCTTGGAATATTTCATACTAAGAGAACTGTCTCTTTTCTACTAAATATACTTTCTGGGAGTATGTAGGAGCAATGCATAAATAAAAAAAACATTTGCAAAACTTTTACCTTCGAAAGTTCTTAGGTTCTGCCATAGGACACGGGAGTGAATTTGTTATCGGACCATGCAGTTGTTCAAAAGAATAAAATTGCCACTTATTCCAAATTAAACTTGAAAATATAATTGTATTTGCCTCTATCTTAATAAACACAAAATGATTAATATCATAATTCTGAATCTCAAATATTTTATAGCTATTACTACCATTTTTAGAAATCCATGAAAACACACACAATTTGAACTTATTTCATTAATCTTTTCCTGTCTTTGCTTTAATCATTTCTGCGACCGAGATAAATGTGATTGTCTGCTTCCTCCAGTCCTGTAGTATTAGATTAACGACAAGAAATCGTCTAACATATTGTAATCCACTTGCATAACGACATTTCCTATCGTTCCGTTTTAAAAGGGATAGAAATGTGTCTCTTTTATGTAGTTATATGACTTTGATGAAGTATGTCAAGACAGGAAGGAAACAAAGAACATTTTATTGATAGCATTGGTATGAATTTCAATACATAGAGAAAAACTGCTTCTGGTTTCAAATTGAAGGATAAAGCGCTAGAAAATACTAAATCATTGTAAATAGATATAATCATTAAATGCGTTTTTTTAATCAATGTCTTTATAAACGGAGATGAGACGTACTGACTTGTAAATTTCATATTTGATGCGTGTCGGTTTTTTGACGTAATTTAATTTCTTTCGTTAAAACGTTCATAAGCGGCGATATTAGCCATTTCACTCAAGCTAAAAATAAAATTTAAATTATTCATATAATGAAAGTAATAATGAAATAATAATAATAACTGTAGTATAATGCGTAAACAGTAACAATAGTTTTAGTTATGCATGGAATAATATGCACTCCTTTTCGTGGGACCATATTTCGCTCCTTAATTCGCGCAATATGAATATCTCGCTGCAGAACTCTTGCACATTTCTCGAAACAATATTAAGCTAATAACCTATAATTAACATATATCGTGTGTTAAACAAGCATAAATTGCAGTGATATTATTAGTTACACTGCTTGTTGGTGACAGGATACGGGATATACGCTGTCGAGGAAATCCATATCAGGCGAGAACGAAGCTCGAGCCTGATATGGATTTTCGAGACAGTGTATATCCTGTCACCGACAAGCTGTGTAATGATTTTATCTTGCCGATTACCTTTTACTACATGCTATAATCTAATATTTTGTAAATAACAAAGCGGCAGTCATTTTGTTTTAATCAAAATTCATATCTGAAATGTACTAGCAGGATATTGAATATATCCTGTCTGTCTCCACGTGATGTGTATTGACCAATAGAAATGCAAGAAACTTGTAGGAGGCAAGATATATGTAAATACCTTGCGAATGACTACTTACTTTACTGCTATCAGGTTTCTCTACATCACATATTCAAACGCAAGAACTGTATCATGAGGCAGACAGACTAAAACGTTTTATTCACGTTCTCTCATACAGCTTCTGTTATAAGGCCTCCAGACCTATTTTAAAGGAAAGTTATGGCTTTAAATGTAATAAACAAGGATTCTTTCCATTACAAATCTTCCCAACAATTAGGTTAACGTCTTTAAACGCTTCAATATTTATGTTTTCATTTAAATGAACATGCTTTTACGAGCAGTCTGAAGTTTTAGCACCTCCAGATTATGTTGAAATATGGCCTTGTGCTAATTTTTTAAGAAATGAAATTTTACAAAACCAGTGCCCGTAGGAGAATGACACCTTAACGTGTTTGTCAACATCTGTTTATGATCATTTGTTCAAACAAATGCGTATTGTCCATGGCAACTACCAACACTGTGATGATCAGTAATTAGCATTTTCTCTTACAAATTTGAGATCATTGAAAAAGCTTCATGGCGTTAGTTTAAGTTTTAAGTATTTACAGCCAAATATATTCCACTACAGTTTTACAAACCAATAGGCAAATAAAGAAATAAACAAAATAGTATTAAAAGTAAAACAATGGAGTTATAATAAAGAAGGGCTAAAATAAGCGGTAGTGCTATTTATTATGGTGCTAAAACTAACAGCAGTTGAATGCATCATAGAAAAAGGCGTTAATGTATAGATTAGTGAAACCTAACACTCCATTTTCTTGTAGGTAAGAACGTTAGAGTTTTGCATTTTATTTCTCACAAAAAACCTAGACGTTTCTACAGAACAATTCCTTTTGTTTCGAAAGTTCTTCTCTACTATGTTTGAATAGTATACACATTATATATTATGTCAATGCATGTTGAAAAATAGTAAGATTTTCTGGTCAATGGTTTTAACTAAAATTTACCAATTTTATCCGCTCAATAGCACAAGTAATGTCATGACGTCACAACTAATAGATTCTGTTTACAACTTATGTATTTATTATTCTTTTAAGAACTGAAATGCCCCTAAAACCTTCAGAAAATGTCAAAATAATTTGTAGGAATTATGCTGAAAAATCACTGCAGTGAAGTGACTTTGTCATAGTGCAATAGTTCTAAACCAAGGAAAGCTTAATTTAAAAAATAATACAAGACAAAAGCAGCATCATTATGCTTGATCTATGGTTTGCTTTATACTTCAAAAGTCTAAAGGCATGCACGAAAGACCTTTGACCCATACCTTCAGCTTTCTATACAGACAGCGTAAGTTTGCCACAGCTTCATTTGGGAAAAAAATCAAAGTATGTTTAAAGTAGGGGTGAGACAGAAAATAAAACACACGCTATTCAAACAGCGAAAGCAAAACTTGTGCCCCTAGTTTAGATGTTGTTTGAGAGTATAGCATGTTTTTACCAATTACTATAGATGTTAATTTATGGTTTAATTAAATATGGAAACTTCTGTTTTGTGACTTTTTATTGCAGTCGGACATACTTTCGGATAAAGACTCGTACTTTTTAAAATATTTAGGCAGTAGACGGCTTCTATTAAACAAGGAAGTTTACTACATATACTGGTACCATTTACGGAATTTGTTTAGCATGGGTAAGGATGTAATGCCGCCTTCTTTTATTACATTTTTGTATTGTCATTAAGCTTATTTATAATTAATGGCATTGATGAATGGGTGTTCGGAAACAACATTAATAGATATTCACGTCCGCAGGATCGTTCGTGGGACAAAAAATCGTAACCAGACTCTTGATAATCAAATCCAAATCGTGTAGCAGACGACATTTTTGTAATTACCATCATTCAACAGAAACATTTGGTAAATACTTTGAGTACGGTTTCGTCACTGTGATTCCGTCATTAAGGTCAATTCCGCAAAGCCGGAACCACAAAAAGGAATGTGGTTGCAATCTCTAATAATGTTTACAGGTTTTCATTAGACGTTCGGTGACCTTTTACAAAGTTGTATATTTTGTTAGCTTCATGTCTTACCTCTGTAACAACCCGTTGAAAGATATTGTGATAAGGTTTATTAAAACACTGGTAAGCGCATTTTCGGTCAGAAAAAAATGTCTGGGTAAATCATGAAAAATTCAAAATGAAACATTATAAGGTGTCTTCAGTTAGTGTGTACTTTTCTTCGATTTTATGCAATACGTATAGTTTAATGCAAAACAAATTAACTGATTTAAGTAACAGACTTTGGACAGGAAGAAAGATACATTTTACAATACTATACCACTTGGACTTGTGATAGCGTTTGTGAAACCATCTCCTTTTTTAACATTTTTTCTCAGATTTGGGAATACAGTTCTCCTATAGGTGATTGGTATTCCCATAGGAACTAACCGTGTACTATTTGTCGCTGATTTGTGAATTGTATTGTAATAAAAGAGACTTTATGGTGAGCCTTTATCAAGATACATAGGCTGACGTTACTGCTTCATTTAACAAACATGCATAAGGTGTTCTGGATAATAATGATTTTATCATCGGAAGGTTCAATTACAATCATATGTACAATGAACAATAAGAATGCTGATGCTTCTACTAACAGAATGCTTATTGACAGTGTATTAAATGAATATCTTCCAAAATGTTTGAAAGTGTAAACTAAGAAGACAGAGATCTGTGTGATGAACAATCTACGGATATTTCAAGTAATGATCAACACGTCTGGCGGTCAAGTTGCAATTTAACAACGAAAAGAAACCAGTTTCTTAGAACGGCAAGCAATGCTGCAGTTAACAACTACTTTTTAAAGGTCATAATTCACACAATACTTGCGCTATCTCTTGCAAATCTCCTTAAAGCTAGAGCGCTGAGGACTGCATTTAGAACTAGAAAACACTTCCACTTTATTTCCATTAAGCCCGCTTGCTTGCTGAGCTCAATAGGGAGGGCGCAGTCTCCATATCATGGGGTCCTGAGTTCGATCTCCAGACAAGACGAAAGTTCTCCGTGACAATTTGATAAAAAGACATTGTGTCTAAGATATTTCATTCCTCTCCTCTGATAGCTTGCAGTTACAAAGCAGGTAAGAACTCGTACCAAATCAAGGATCACTTGTTCAGCTGACTGCCCGACTTTATGGAGCTTGAAAACGGCGGTAAACCAAATACAACCAAACGCACAAACAAATGATCCCCATGCCTGAAAACGCAAATACATTGGGCCCAATGTTCCATACATTAATAGGTTGCGTGGTATTTTTTCTTGGCGAAAGCACAGAAAGCATGTAACAAGGGAAAATGATTCCAGAATCACTTTTGTATTTGCTTTCCAACAACCCAAGATCGGTAACAAATTACAAAGTGTAAACTATTGAAGTGTTCATTTTGCTCATGAATAAACGGACAAGCAGACGACAAAAAATACTTGTATTATGAGAAACGTCCATATTACGACATGCAATCTATGAGCCTCTTGAAATTCCAAAATATCAGGAACTGTAACAACAAACAAATAAGATTGTCAGTTCTCAAGCAATTGTCTTTCAAACTAGTTGATGGCTCAATTTCAAACTTTTTTATATTCAGCATTTTACTTAAAATTTGTAACTTGTAAGATTGATTTTACAGTTTACCTACTTGTTCCACGGGGTTATGCGTTTGTGTGGCATTAGATATAATATTTCATGCATGATTGGCATATTTAGAAATTTCGGCCATCATTTCGAGAATAACTGTCAGAACCGACACTATTGAAAGAAGAAATGATATTTCATTTCGCGGAGAAAATATAAATCTCTAAGTGACTTAACGCTTTTGTTTTTCTTTGGGGTCTTGTCGGAATATCAGACACTCAAAAACATAATGCAATCATCATTATAATCAATAAAAAGCGTAATTTCATAATAATTCTAATTTGGATGTTATCTTCTCTGATGTACAAAATGTACTAAGTCTCAAACGGCGAACGTCTCTGTGCATCTTTGAATAAATCTTCCTCACCGCTGAAAAATGCTTTTTTCTTCATAACATGTAGCTTATTACAATATTTATCATTGATCTCTGTTCAAAGCTTATTTTCAGACGATGACCAAAACAATGGACTGGCGTCGTGAGCGTTTAGCGTATTTAATTGTCCGATTCAGAAAAAGTAGCATAGGGAAATAAGTGTGGAAGAATATTTAAGTGAAGGAAAAATAGAAAATGTGGCAAAATTCGACTGGATGAAGTTACACAATGCTACCATGGGGCTAGTATTTGCTTGTTATTGGTCTGAAGAAAAACTGTTTTGGGAATCTATATCAACAGTATAAAGGTATCTCATCGATGTTTGATTACGAAAATAGCGAATTCACTCTTCTGTTTTGCTACTTTAATGTGATACATTTTGTATATTTACCCAAAAAAAGTACAACATGTACTATAATTTCTCAAATGACTTTGTTACAATATGGGGGATTTTGTGTCAACAGCTGCACTATAGAAGAAATTTATAGTTTTTTAATAGTTTCAGATACTATTGTTTAGAGATGCATGTCAACCACATGGTTACAAACTAACCAAATTATTGAAATTAATTTGTACAAAGTGTTCATAGAAAGAGTTTGGCGAAAGTGTAGCTGTAATCAAGTGAAAGAACAAATTATTGCTTGATTTCATCTAATTTAGGGGTGTCTGTGGCCAAATGGTTAAGTTCGCCTTCTTTGAAGCATAGGACTGTTATCGTGTTCGGGATAAAGTCTTACGCAAAGAATCGAATCCTTTCACGTGTGGAAACCATCAACATAGCTTTTTGCGTTTTTATGGTAGGCGTCTACTTTTGCATGAAATAATATCCGGATGAAGATTGTTCTTTTTCAGCTATTAATATTTCAACGTTACAGGACAGTGCCTATGAAAGTTATGCTTTGGCTACGAATGTATTTATATAGGTCATTATTAAGATTCTAGTGCATCTTGATACAGGTTATTTAAGAACAACAGATACATGAGCCGTGCCATGAGAAAACCGACATAGTGGGTTTGCGACCAGCATGCATCCGCGCAGTCTGGTCAGGATCCATGCGGTTCGCTTTTAAAGCCTACTGCAATTAGAGAAACCGTTAGCGAACAGCATGGATCCTGACCAGACTGCGCGGGTGCGCAGGCTGGTCTGGATCCATGCTGGTCGCAAAGCCACTATGTTGGTTTTCCCATGGCACGGCTCACATTATTTTTGACGATAATTGATTGGCTGCACATGCTTCTATTTCAGTCCAGAAATAATGCCTAGATCATAGTCCTGCTTTTTTCAGATGGTATTATATTTACTTTTTATGAGCAAATGTTAGAATCATGTGTTATCTTACGTTTCACGTATCTCTATTGAAAAGAACAAACTATGCCTTATTCAATGGATAATTGTGCCACTTCCATTAAATGTTCATAAATATTTATGCCAATGGTTGGTATTTGTGAATATGGTCTTCGGTAATGAGACCATGAAATATTTGTCAATACATTTTGTTAGATAATTGCGCGATTTCCATATAAATATGGTTATCATCTAAGATGGCAAAGAATATATTTGAATAAAATATTGTCTAGACCGTAAGGAAATGTTTTTGGAATGGTTTATAACAAATTAGTCATTGCATTCGTGTTACATATTCCCATTCAATTACTTTAGATGGAGACACCAATTTTATCTCTGATCAAATGTTTTTTGTTATAAGCATTACTAACTAATAATTCTAAATATTATTCTTATTTACATGTCAAACTGTACAGTGTTCGTCTAGTGATACGAATCTGCATCGTATAATTACATACTGACTTTGTATTACTAAATGTCTTTGAAAACTTTGCAGAAGAACAATGCTTGCCGGCTTTAAATATTCTATATGAAATTTGGATACCGTGTCACACCTTCAAAGATCACAACCTTTTTCAGAATTCTTAATTAATAAGTAATAACCTATTGAGTTCAAATCAGATATAAGCAGCCGCGTTGCTATTGCTACCATTACTACAGATACCAAACAAGCACTGCTCGGCAGGACGAAACAGTCAATCTCAAAATTTACCGTATGTAAAATACAACATGAACTTTCGGCGATGTATAGAATCTTTGCAGACAATGTGTCTTCATACTATGACGATAACACGGCATGGTTTGTATAAACCTCTGTTACATGTACGTAGACGGCATGACAAGGGGCGGCAAAAGAGTAAGTAGTATCTTAAACTGGTAATTCTAAAACCTATACTTGGTATCATAAATAAGAATATACTGAATCAGATGTATGTCAGATGCAAACTTTCATGTTTTTTTCATTATTCATGATAATGAAAACTATTTAGTCAATTTTATTCTGGTAATTCTAAATTTGATATTTCTACCTCTTAGGCAATATTGATACTATTTCAAGAAAGTGCTCAAACATTCTTACTATTCCTATTTACTCAACAGGAGATATTGCACATTTTACTTCTGTAACATATTTGATACAAATTGAGGAGTACCATGCGCAAAATAAATGAAGCGGTAATAATCATTTTAAGACAAATACCCTTAACCATCTTGCTGCTCTATTTTTGATGTGATTTGTACAATTTAGGAAGAAGTATGCCTTAAATTTTAATGTGCGCATATTCAACTGGAAGCAAACTTTAGAAATTTACGAGAACATTTACGACAAAATTTGTTTTTGTAAACAAAACATTGCTGCATTGAATTAACGTCATAGTTGTCATGTCATGACGTAACCTGTCAGTAACGGTGCAAAATTAATAATTTTTATATTGTAAGAAAGTAATTTAGTTGAGCTAACACTAAACAACCAATATTTGCCGAAATATTGTTAAAAATGATAAAACTCTTTTCATGCACATGTACACACTCTAAAGTGCTTTATAGAATACATTACAAAAATACAAACAATTACAAATACCATTCAAACAAAAATGCCTTTTTTACATTAACAACCCATGAGTATAAACATAGGTATAACCAAACAAAACAATCATATACATGTATACAAATTAAAAAACAATAAAATAACTTACTGTCCTACGCTTGATATGAAAATACGAAATGTTGTAAAAAATATTGGGTTTAAGCAGGCTTTTGAAAGCAGCCAGCGTGTCAGCCTAACTAATCTTGACTTCGGGGGAGTTTTAAAGCTTGGGAGCAGTGAACGAAAAACTCTGATTGCCATACATCACGGTTTAGTCTTTGGCACAACCAGTAACAGCGTGTCTTGTTATCTTAGGTTTCTAGCCGTTCTATACATTTTAACCATATCCGTTTTACAGGAAGGGGACTTATCGTGTACAGCCTTATAGGTGTAGATAGGGCCCTTGTACTGTACCCTTATTTCACTTCAGTACTTGTGTTATATGACTGACGGGACCTCCTAGTGATAACGCGATCTGCAGTGTAGTGGACATGACATGTTGCACTTTCTCAAGTGTGCTGTTTGGAATACAATTTAATAAAGTATTATTATATATTCTAACCGTGAGGTAACCAGGCAACTGACAAGGGTCTTTGTGGCATTACTTAGAAGATACCATAAAATGTTACATATTCAGCGTAGTTGTGCATATCCAGCCCGGCACAAAGAGATAATTTGCTGTCCATATTAATATTGGTGTCTCAAACTGCACCAAGATTCCTGACACATTTGTTGTTTTCCGAGACGTGTCTGCAATGTACTTGGAATTATGTTTAGATGTGGATAACATTACCTTTGTTTTATAAGCATTGAGCTTCAGCATGCTGCAATGCACCCGCGAGATAATTTCAGCCACACAACCCTCAATGCAGCGCAATGCCTCACTTCTAGTCACAGCTTGTATTGGTTTAGAGGACAGGTATAATTAAGAGCCATCGGCGTAAAAATGATGAAGCAGTTCATGAGGCCCGAGTATGGCACCAACGGGTTGACTTTACACGATATAGTTCTGTGGACCCAGCACTGATCCCTGGGGTACACTGTACTTAACCAACACAGGCGTCGACAACTCAGCATCAACGCACATAGTTTGACAGCGGTCACTTAGATACGATGACATCCATGCATGTGCTTTGACCTTTACTCAGAAGAGATGTTCGAGGCAATGTATTTGATCATGGTCTGTCCTGTACGCTATTCACTCAGTAAATTTTCAGTGAACACCCTTTCGAATAAAAAATGGTACTACCAAAATTGAAACGCAAACTAGTCTATTGTAGAAATTTAGCAGAGTAAAGATTAAGGTTTATCAGTCTTGAAATGGGGAACATCTTCCTGTATCAATTGTCTAAGAGACATGGTACATTCTGCAGTCACTGGTATTACATGAAAACCGTTTGTCATCACCTTCTTTTTAATTAATCTCTTAAAAGTCCTTTAAATATTCTGTTTAATAAAGATACCAACCTCTTATTGCCGTCCTGTAATGTCTTAATGATATTGACATAAGCTCTCAAGAGAATTAAAACGATTTTAGATGTCCAGCTGAATATACAACAACACTGCTTATATTAACCGACTTTATGACATAAGTGTCATACATTGACAATTTACCCCATATTTTTCCAATTACGTATTCCTTTTTTAAAGTCTCTTGTAAAGTTGTTATTATTTTCCTTTAGCTCTACTACTTGGACACTTTTCCATTGTGCGAAAATCTTCAAAAGAGTGGTACAGTCTAAGTGTGCTTTTACCTTAAGCAGTCGGTAGAACAAATAATGAAATATCTACATGATTGCCCTGAATTGTATCTACATGATTGCCCTGATTGGTTCTGTTTTGTCTCAATGATATGACATTTGAAAGATATTTATATATTTGCGAAAAGCGTGTAATTGTGAAAAAAAAACACTATTAGTGTATATATAGCACTGTATGTCAAGATTTTCTGAAACAAGATTCAACGTTTCTCTGCTGTGACGTCTTACAATTTAGTCTATGAAATTAATTGATATTAGAATGTAATTATATAATTCATATTATTTGACTTTATCAATATAAATTTACATTATCTTTGTCATATAAACATGGTAAGCGAAATATGAAACACTTCAATGCCCCAGTTTCAGATAATTTTATATGAAATCTGTATATTTAATAAACAATTCATTTCTTCTGGTTAGATATTCACATAATTTCATTTTATTTTCTTTAGAATATGTGACATTGTGCCGAGATTTTCTTGGGTGAGCAATTTATAGCAGAGATCAAGGCGACTCTGGAATATTGCTGTTATTTTCTTTATAGATTTGTGGTTCATTTATATGTTTATGCACCTTGAGTTCTCATTTTCTACGTTTGAGTTTTAAGACATATACTTAACAACATTGCTGACTCTTATTTTTATTGTTGTCAAAAGAAATTGGGCACACTATTGGATGATCATTTTATTTATTGTAGTGGGATGACCAGTAATGACGATCGGCCAATTTCCATGCCATTTGGTATTCTTGTCTGTTATTTTGGCACTGAAGCTCATACGAGTTGCAATTTCCCAAACAGTCGGAAAATGTCAAATCACATACTGAGACAGCGTAAGCGAAAGGATATTGTCATGAATTTATGGGACCATGACCTGAAATAAGACATAACAATGATAACCATCAGAATAAATAGCATTTAACTGTGTCAGTTTAAATAATATTATCTAGAAATGAAACGTCACAAAATGAGTGCAAAGTCATGTTGGTCGCTATTTTGCAAGTGATGTTGTCAAACAGTATTTAACACTTGCAACCCATTTCGTACCATAAAAAGATACATATTTTGTCCATGGCTGAGTATAACTTAAAAGTATCAACGTTTATATACTTATGGACGTCGCAACTTCTATTAACGTGGTACCATTGGCGACGCCACAAACTCAATATTAGATTTACATGTTAATTTGAAAAATAATAAAGGAGTTAAAAATGAGAACATAATATTAATGTAAATGATATCAAATTCCTAAATTCAAGTGTACTTCAGCTATAATTAATTTACTCCTTTCACGACTTCTGATTTTCAGGTTACTTTATATTTGGCAATGATAACAACAAGGAAAACTTGACAGAAGTTTGAAGTTAATTCAACAAAGTTGACTTGAATACAGAGGTTCACCGTCATAGCATAAAATAAATACAAAATATACCCCTTATGCTTTATAAGCAATACATTACAGTACTGCTGCTCAGTGGTGTCAAAAGAGCGGAACGGCTAGAGTAAATACAATGACTGAACATATCTAAATATCAATTAGTTGCTGTGTATGAACATACATTATGCAAAACACGAAATATGGAGTTGAAAAAGCTATTAAGTGTATATGACATTTTATTTATTAGAAAGATCGTTACGTTAATAACAGGCCAAGAGTTCTCACAAATAATTATTGTTTAATAATATACAAAAAGACTATCATTGTGAAATCATATTTCACTCCCATTCTGGTAGTGATAATCCAGAAGTGCTTTACGGAAGAAGCTTTTTTCGGGTTACATATGCTGTAAACGTTCAGATTTAGGCTCGGTATCCTCATAAGAAGTACCTTTCCATCGTTTTTTAAGTTTATAGTTCACAGTATGGTGATGCAAATAATTTACTTATTGAGGCCCGGCTTAGCTAAAAAAAAAAAGGAAGTGGGGTTTTCATAAACTAGAATCAATGTGACAGTTACGAGTCAGCTATTAATTTGCTTTGTTTTGTTCTATACTTCCAAGAGACTTTAATATCACACCAGCAATCTTTACGTGCTGTTCGTAGGCTAGAAACAGTTTCCTCGTACTTAAATTCAGTGTTGTTATATTTTCTGATCCTTTAGAATAATAGAGAACATTCACCTTTGCTATAATAGAAATCTTCTTAAGTCAGTGTTACAGAGGGGTCCTCGTACTTAAATTCAGTGTTTCTGATCCTTTAAAATAATGGAGAACATTCACCTTTACAATAATAGAAATCTTCTTACGTCGGTGTTACAGAGGGGAGGGGGTTCTTGAACATTTCATAACCTCTCATGACCACACGAAATCAAGCATAGTATGCTATTATGTTGCTTGATGGCGTTCTGTGCTTCCAAAGGATTTGTTCACATATTGCATTACCATAACAGCAGTCTGTTTGTGCCGTGTTGCAGCTGTAAAATATGACCATACTTGGACTCAGTGTTGTTATAATTTCTGGTCCTTTAATTTTTTATCGATTTAGTTTTTTTTAAAATATAACTCCGCCTTAACCAGTGCTAGAGGGCGTAAGAGGAGTTGCACATTTCATTACTTCTCATGAACAATGTTGATGACAAAATCGACAACAATACAGTAACACGCGCGTATGACTGTAAAGTTTGTATTACTTTTAAAATAAGTGTGTTCAAGAAACGAACTTAAATACTTGATATGTAACATGTTGGCTTTAATAGCAAATCTCTTGCGTGTTTTTGTTAATGATAATATCATTACATAGCTTTAACAATGATTAATTATTATTTTTTCACCATAAGTTTTCGTGAACCGAACATGTGGTTGTATATATGCCTTATACAGTAGTTTCTATTTTGAGAAAATCCCACTTCACAAAGCTTTTTCATTAAAAACAGTAAAAACTTATCAATGTATGAAACAATTAGTAATACGAGTTCACCGTAAATGGCATGCTTGTGATATTGTCCAGTAATCTCTCCTATTTTCAAAGTGCATATACGATGTGCCTCTAAATTTAGTTCTCATAAAGCTCTCACAGTGCTAATAACAATTTTCTATCGAATCAAAGCATATGCTGAATAACATGTATCAGACATTTAGTCTCACCTGAAGTAGAATATCGAACAAAATGACACGAAGGGGACTTAAAGGTTTATGAAACTACACTTTATTATAACATATATCGTTTGAGCACATTCAATACTGTATTCAGTTTTAGAAATCGTTTTGTTACGACTCGTGAATAATGCCTATTTTTGACCGGACCTGCATTAAAAATGTGTAAGAATGCTGCACGCGACATTATCTAGTCTTAAAGTAAGCTTTTCAAAAACTGCTAAATAAAAAAGCTAAAAACCTCCCTCTTAAAGCTCTTCGGTTTAGAATTCCATTAGACAAGACTGTCTTTTGTCATGGAAAAGCTTTGTCATTCGGTAGCTGGGAAGAATTTTCTTAAAATGCCATAGTTAAATTTGAAATATTCCGGAAAACAAAATGCTTGAAACAGAAACTATTGTCGAGTGTGCATGAATTAGCAAAACGTATTTCGATTAAGAGCACCAACGTTTATTATTGACAAGTATACGAGGGGTGTTCCAAAAGTAATGTCACTTGTATCGGTTCTCATATACTGCAAATGTTCTGATCATTTAAACTTGCTCTGCCCTTCAAAATACTCTCCGTCAGCCTGAATACACCTTTTGAGCCGGTCAATCCTCTTTTGGAAGCATTGTTCATACTCTTCTATGGGAACACCCATCAGATACTGATAAACAGCAGATCCAAGGGCATTTCTCGATTTGTATCTCTTTCCAGACAGACGATATTTAAGTTTGGGAAACAGAAAATAGTCGCAGGAGGCCAGGTCTGGCGAAAACGGAGGGTGTGGAAGGACGGTAACCTTCTCTGACTCCAAAAACTCGGTCACAATGCGTGCCTTGTGAGCGGGTGCATTATCATGCAAAAGTCGGAGGTACTTAAGTCCTGTTTTTGGGCGGCGACTTTTGTAGTAGTTCTTCAATTTTCTTATAACAACTTTTTTTATAGAATTTCCCTAAGACCGTACTGCCTTTTGGTACCGGAATTTGAATGATTGGACCCTTATGAGTGAAAAAAATACATACAAAACCTTCTTCACCTTTCGTATTCGTTTGGCAATACTTGGGCGTCTCGCATTTTTGGTGACCCAAATTTGGTTGGAATACTTCCGCTTTGGTTCAAAATAATAAACCCAGGTTTCATTACCAGTAACTATATTATCAAAACCCTTTTTGCTGTATTTTAGGTACATGTTCAGAAGTTTTTTTGCCGTTGTTACACGGGTCCTCTTTTGTTCATCTGTTAACAAATGGGGTATCCATCTTGCATTTATTTTCTAAGTTTTAGGTGTTTCTTCAAAATTCCATGAACTCGTGCTAACGACAAGTTTGTCAGTCGGGCCAATTGCCTTACGGTGAATCGGGCATCCTTTTTTTAGCAAACTGAGGATTTTTTCGATGTTACCTTTCGACGTAGTTGTTGCAGGACGATCTGTGCGAGCAGCATCTTTGAGTTGCTGCTGTCCGGTCCTAAATTTAGCTACCCACCTACAAATAGTCCTGTGAGACATTTGACCCTCTCCATAAATGTCGCACACCTCACGGTGAATATCTAGAAGCTTCATGCCGAGTAGCGACCTACCTTTTATGTAGGCCCTAATTTCAAGCACATTTTCAGCTCTTTTCCCAGTCATTTTGTGTAAAGTGTAATGAATACGCTATAAAGCAATATACACTGTACTAAGGTCAGTGAACGTGTGAGCGAGATATTTATCTATGTTACGATTCGGTGATCATTCTATCGATACGAGTTTGTTTTGTGTACACATGACACGATTTCCGCGAAATAAAACACAAATGACATTATGTTTTGGAATAGCCCTCGTAACATGAAATTATTAGTGTTTAACTGGAAAGATTTACATATTATTTAGTGTGTACAATGCATATTGAAACTCGACGATCAAAACTGGTATTGGCACATTTCCGATGTTATGCAGTTAAGGAAAGTGTTTATACAACTGGCTCAAACTAGAACATTGATTCTTTTCAAACCTGAATGTCGTCTATTTTCAGTGTATACAGACTTTGATTACATCAATTTATCAAGTTGTACGAAGTCATTCCGACAGAAAGGAAAGATCAAACAGCTAAAAGTATCAGCAAACAAAACTCCAAAAATAACATTATGCCATTCCATACACTTAGAGCAGAACATACTTTTTCATTGTTATACAGACTTATTGAACATTTTATGAAATTCAATTATCTTTCCAAAGCATGGGAATATCCGATCATCCTTCTTGGTTTTAAAGTTCGATCAGTTAAGAGGTCATAGGAATCCGGCCAGGTTGTGTATAAATCTGAATTTTTGTTAAATGTAAAAGTATAGACATTTTTTTACAATATGATGAAACCTAAATACAATTGTAAGAAGACAATATGGCTAGAATAGTATTTTTCAGCTTTGTATTGCTGAGTTTATTTCGTTAAAGACTTGAAACACTATCACTAACTTGCAGCTTTAAAATGGACAAGATATTAATTAGATAGTAATGTTTTAAGTTGCATTACATGCATAATAATAAAGCATCTTATCCGATGATTACAGTGCAACACAAAACAAAACATATTTTTTTATATCTAATTGACATCTCACTCTTGGTAATCAATGTTAACAGACAGATAATTTCAGTTACCAGCCAAATATATAGATTAAATCCCAACATACATGGATTGTCTGCTGAGACAATGCAAGAGCATCGATCTTTGTCACTCGATGCCGGGCAAATGCAACACTGTAAGTAGTGGAATGTCATGTATCCGGATAATACAGCGTAAACATCATCTTATGAATTCGTGGTAGCCAAAGAAAAACATCTATCAAAACAGCAGCTTTCAATCGTTCAAAAGAAAACAAAAATCAACAAGTTTGGCACATTAAACTTTTTTTTTCAAAATGATGTCTTTAAGATAGTTTGAAAAGTACGGACCTCTGAAATAACGGGTAAACGTCTTTTATTTTGTTATTTTCCATCAGATTCAACTAGCGAAATCTTGCGTGATTAAGATAGTTGACAACGCACAATATTATGTATACATCCTTCTTGCTTTACTAGACGTTATTCCAATAATATTCAGTTGTTGGAAAATGGCAAAAAGGAAAAACTCGATCGTGAAGGCCATTTTAAGTCTATATAATAAAACCCCGCTTAAGCCAATGTGAGTTGGCGTTAGGGAAGTTTTACATTCATTCCATTACCTCTCATGAACGGACTCAGTCAAGCCGAGACTGCTATTATTTTCCTTGGTTGCATGCTATGTTTTTAAAGCGTATTCTTAAAATGTTTTAGCTCACCTGTCACATAGTGACAGGGTGAGCTTTTGTGATCGTCCGTCGTCCGTCCGTCCGTCCACAATTTCCTTGTGAACAAGATAAATATCACATTTTGTATTTGATTTTAATCAAACCTGCACTCCTCAACTTGTATATAATATCTCGGTTCCTTTCGAAAACTGGCCAGATCCCATCATGTGTTCCAGAATTATGGCCCCTTAAAGGGCCAAAATTTGCTATTTTTAGCTTGTGAACACGATAGAGACAACATTTTGCAATCAACTTTAATCAAACTTGCACACAACTTGTATTGGCATAATATCTCAGTTTATTTCGCAAACTGGCGAATCCCATCATGGGTTCCAGGGTACACGTAATGGCCCCTTAAAGGCCAAAATTTGCTATTTTTGGCTTGTGAACACGATAGATACAATATTTCGCAATCAACTGTAATCAAACTTGCACACAACTTGTATTGGCAAAATATCTCGGTTCCTTTCGAAAACTGTCCAGATCCCATCATGGGTTTCGAGAGTTATGGTTCCTTACAGGGCTAAAGTTTGCTATTTTTTGCTTGTGAACACAATAGAGACAACATTTTGCAATCAACCTTGATTAAACGTACACACAACTTGTATTGGCATAATATCTCGGTTTCTTTCGAAAATTGGCCAGATCCCGTCATGGGATCCAGAGTTATTGCCCCTTAACGGTCCAAAATTTGATATTTTGGCTTTTGCGGCTAAATAGAGACTTCATTTATGGTTTGATTTGATACAAACTTGCAAAATATCTTCAACAACAATCTTGGATTCCATGATGAATCTGTCAGATCCAAACATAGGTTCTGGAGTCATTTTATATCTGATTACCTCCCCTGATCTTAATCAAAATTGATTTATATCAGTAAGTAATTATAGGACTCATTTAAAATTTCATTATTGTCATTAGTTGGACTGAGACAATCAGGGTAGATAACTATGGACTGATTTTATGTCAAATTACCTCCCTTTATTTCAAATTAAAATTGGTATATCTCCGTAACTAATGAAGATACTGATTTGAATTTCATTTATGCTATCAGATGGACTTGGACAATGAGTGAAGATACATATTGTCTGAATTTATGACAAATTACCTCCCTTTACTTCTTTTGGAAATGAATATACAAAGCTGCTTCTAATCAGGTTGGTTTGAAACGTTATTTATGTCTTCCATGGTAAGAAAATTCTACTTTTACTAAGTTTTCTAATATATTGTTGTAAAGGCTTGTACTCTGTATCTTCTACATGCATATACCAATGCATGATTACCTCCCTTTTTTGTTTCAAATTAAAATGGGTGTATCTCAGTAACCAATGAAGATACTGATTTGAAATGTCATTTATGCCATCAGATGGACTCGGACAACCAGGGTTGATAACTTTTGACTGAATTTATGACAAATTACCTCCCTTTATTTTCTGTAAATGAATATACTCAACATGTAATGAGATTAGTTTTAAATGTTATTTAAGTCTTCCAGGGTAAGGAATAGTCATACTAGTACAAAACTTCAGCATTTGAGCCCAGGAGCCTAAAACATGGTATGGAGATTGGCCCTGACTAGTACATGACCCAGGTCAAAAGGGACTGTTACAAGAAAATATTTATCCTGATAATACTTAATGGGTATGCCTATGTGATCTATGTCAAAACTTGATCTTATCATTAAGAGCAATGGTGCTCAGGTGAGCGATATAGGGCCATCATGGCCCTCTTGTATAGTGTATTAAATCGTATCACTAATATAAAAGTAGTATATTAAATCAAAGACACGGTTAACATCGACTGCCTTCAAAATAAAAATGACGCACTCTTGACAGCTGCATTAGTTTAATAAATACCAGTCCGGATAAAATCAATGTTAGGACATATGTTATAACCATTTTGTCTATGCGTTTTATCTATCCTTCGGGATTGACAAGACTTCCTCACATTCAGTTTTCTGATGATACCTTGAATGCGTTTAGCAAACAACAGTCGCTTTCATTGGGGATGAAAATGGCATTGCTCATGTGCAATATGTTTAACTTGTTGAGGTATTAAAGGAGGAGGAAATTAAACTATATATTCTATCCGTGCTGATGATTTGAGTTACTTTTTATTTCATGGCATTATTCATATAAAATGCAGAACTGTCAGGCTATTTTCATTTTATATTTATCTTTTTGAATTATCAATTATTCCGGGCTTAATTCCTGTAAAACAAAATTCGAGCAAAAATATGTTTCCTGCTATTGGTTTCGTAGCTTGTTTTGAAATATATTTCTCTTTGATATGTATAGTTTGCGAGATTTAAGATAAATGGTTATGGAAGATATATGTTTCGTTTTTTTAAATTAAACTAACAGTAATTTGTCATCAAAATATATTTCTGTCACTGCTTTGCCTCAAGGGGAAAACTACTACTTTTTCACCCTATTGGAGCCCCTTGCCAACCCATACTTGCCGGAATCTGGTGATCATAATGCTTAAAATGTACTCGTTTTTTTAAACAACTCTGTCGCGATATCTTTCCACTAAAGTTTCTACATAGGCCGCTCGCTGTGTTTACTATGCTCTGTGCTTTCGTGAAATCTACAATAAGGCTTACCGCATGTTTAGTGTTCAACCCGTTTACAGTTGGACACCACGCTTCCCTCTTTGATGTGTCTGACGGAAGAAAGAAGACTCTGATGAGTTGTCAGGACTGAATTGTTTTGATTTCTGTCTTCTGGCCTGTTTCGCCGGGCCCTTAAGGGTATTTCTCTTGATGCTCTGATTCTGCATAGGCATAGAGTACATGCGTTTTTTGGACCTTAAGGTTTGCTTTTTATATTGTTATACGGGAGCATTTTGTGTTTTACATACTATGCTTTTTGTTTCCATTGCGTGTGTAAGAGATTCCCCTGGCGGAGATTACTATTATTTATACTGTCCGGTGACTTTGGAACATGGTGGGGGTAAGAGTGAGGTTGGGTGCGCACCGTTTTAAACTCCCCAGCGGTGATTTTGCCACTGACCGTTAAAAGGCGGTGCCGTATTGTGTTTCTTTATTTGTTACTATTATTTTTCGTTTTGGGGAGACTGCGTTGTTGGAAAATGGCATTTCCTGTCCTTGTTTTTACCGTTTAAATTTTGACAGATCTCTTAATGATTTGAGTGTATATTAGTAAAAGCGGTCTTGAATCAAAGAAAAGATTTGATTAATTAATATAGACATTTGATTCCTGACCTTTGTGTGCCACCACCTATTATTCAGGCCGTTGGTTCTCTTCAGGAACAGATGTCACTTGATTAATGAATGGGATATAATTGTTGAAAGAATTTCATACTTAACTAAACCGTTTTATCACATACTTTCATTACGATAAGTTCTATATTTTCTTTTTCAGATAATGAAGAAGACAAACATATTCATGAGCAATGGCTATGCTAGGGTAATCGTAATTTTTGTCAACACCTAAAGTACAAAATGATTTTGATGGTTCATCTGGAATTAAATAAATAAACAGTAATAAAAAGTGACACTATTTTCACGTATACATTGTATCTCAACTTTTAACAAAACTTTTCAGATCTAGCACGATTCATAAGCTTAACATCTAACTTTATATATTTCACTATATACATGTATGTGACAAACTCGGAAAAGTTTAGATATTCGAAGAGGAAGCGCTAAGCTTTAATTTGCACGAAAACCGTACAATTTTCTTTTCATGATGTTTTAGTGTTTAAACTTCTTGGTTTCTTCTTTTTGCCTCCTCGTAAACCTGTTATTTTTGTGTTTATCTCGTTTGCTATTGCGTAAAATGAAATGTATCAAAATATTCTTTAGCCAGACTGTTTTTCAGTAAAAACATCTCTAGGAACATTAAACGTCTTCATTTTCATTTTAGTACTGATACTACTGTGAGGTATATTATCAAAATTCCAGTTACAAAATTGAGAACTGTGATACAACATTGTTCTCGTGCATTCTGTTTGTGTTTCAAATCAATTGGCATCTCAGCTTCATTTTTTTGTTTCCAATTTCAGTTTTCACATTTGTCAGTTGCAATAACATTTATTGTAATGCTTACCCACTTGATGCACAGAAGTATGTGTTTCTTTGACATTTACTTTAAGTTAATGCCTATTTCATGCATGAATGGTTTTTAATGGTGTTTGTGTCGCCATTTTAGGAACAACTGTCAGAACGAATACATCTTGAACCAATTTCCTGGAGGGCAACAAGAATCACTTAAACTAGATAAACTGCCTTTTATTGGACACGTTAATGAAACAAAAAAAAAGCAAACTCTAAACATTAACTACTATATATAATTTTCTTAATCTATTATATATCTTTCATGTCTAAATACATGTATGTGACTCGTGTAAAACCATGAACATCATCACCACCCCAGCATTTCAAAATGAAAACGATGAATAATTATTCCACCTGTAAAAATATGTAAAGTTTCAGACATAATCATTCAAGAACAAGTACAATATTTGCAATGGGCACAATATGTATGAAATCTTATTCCATCGCGTTTAATGATATTTCAACTTTTAATTCTGTTTCAAATTGTGCATCGATTGATATATAACTGGACAATGATACATGTAATAATTAATTTTGACAAATAATAATAAATGTAAATTAACAACACAAACACTCTGAAAACACATAAGCCTGATTACATTTGCAGAGTACGTATATTGCATATTGTACATGTCAGTGTTACCCAGGGATTAACACCACTTAAATGCATGGTGCCGTTTGATTTTCAATTTGTGTCATATAAGAGCTGTGTGAAGTTGGCTAAACAAACGACAGTATGCGACATACGACATTCGGAAAAAGTTGAATGTCGTGCTAAAAAAAGACATTTGACATACGACATTCGGACTTTGACAAAAAAAATTGAATGTCGTTCAGTGCACGACATACGACATTGGAAAAATGTTGAATGTCGTGCAATAAACGACATTAGACATACGACATTCGAACATTGACGTGCAAAATTTGAATGTCGTTCAGTGCACGACACACGACATACGACATTCGAAAAAAGTTGAATGTCGTACAAAAAAACGACATTGGACATTCGACACTCGAACTTTGACAAAAAATTTTGAATGTCTTTCAATGCGCGACATACGACATTCGAAAAAAGTTGAATGTCGTGCAAAAAACGACATTCGACATACGACATTCGGACTTTGACAAAAAAAAATTGAATGTCGTTCAGTGCACGACATACGACATTCGAAAAAAGTTGAATGTCGTGTAATAAACGAAAAAAGTTGAATGTCGTGCAATAAACGACATTACACATACGACATTCGAACTTTGACATGCAAAATTTGAATGTCGTTCAGTGCACGACATATGACATTCGAAAAAAGTTGAATGTCGTACAAAAAACTACATTCGAACTTTGACAAAAAAATTTGAATGTCGTATGTCGTATGTCGTTTGTTTAGCCAACTTCACAAAGCTATACAGACAAAAGAGGAGTTGTATAAAAATGAAACCAAAATCTTTGCTTATTTTTTAAAACTTTCCTATGTTTTTACAGTGATAGCTAATAATTCAGCAGAATATATTTAAAAACACATTTAAAACATCTCACAAGTCTAAAAGGTCTTTAGAGGCCTCCGTAGCCAAGTGGCTGACTTCATATCACTTGCCCCGATGTAAGTTCGAGCCTCACTAAATGTGAGGATTCCGAAGCTATCCAGCTGGCGTACGAAAGGTTGGAGGGTTTACCCAGTTGCAAGCTTGTGATGAAATAATGCTAGGGTGGACACCTAGGGTCTTTCTCCACCATCAAAGCTGGAAATTCACCACATGACCTATAATTATGTCGGTGCAACGTTAAACCCAATAAAAACAAAAAGAAAATCTTTATATTGCTTGCTAAGCAACTTTTACTTGTGTTTAGACTTTCAATGTAGAATAAAATGGAAACAGAATTAATCTGACAAACCAAAGATAAAACCCACGAATAACAATGTCAATATTGAAATGTCTAGGCAAGTCGTAAAGGCAGTGCTTATCATCCCGGCTTATACAAAGTTACTTAGTTTGAGTAAGTATTCAAGTAAACGTTGATTATCATTTTTTAATAATTGGCATTATCATAAATATCTGCTTGTCTCCTAGTCTGCGATAACGATTTAATGTGTGCAAGTAAAAGATTCACTGGGTTAGCGGAAAGAAAATGCTAATTTTTATCCTTATATGCAAATATTTTATTTGAACAATAAACTGCCGCATGTAATTATTACTTTTGATTTTAAGAAGTATGACAAGACGATCTTAGGTGATTTAATTTGGGTACTTAGCAAATTAAATGCTCTATAAACATCATCAGGTAAGGTATCGTCATTGATAAACAATGAACAATGTAGTTATTGTCGTTTTCCTCCTGTCATAATTATAACATTTAATAGACACAGCAATCAATTGGATTATTGTACTTTATAATATTAAAGTTATAAAATTCATTAAGGGAAACTTATATTTGTATGTGTGTATCATAAGTTAAAACATAGCAAAAATTCCTTCTAGCGCACATCTATATAAACATATAATGATCACCTTGTAAATTTTGGTTGCAATGTCTATTTTAAATATTGGTCATCAGAGTGTGGAACCAATAAGATTGGACGCAAGGACAAGACCAAATTTAATATCGAGTGGTTGGAGTTGATATAATTTACACACTAATGAAATTTACATTTGTTGTATATAAAACATGTCAATTGTAAGGCAATTATTTATGGTTTTTACATACAAAAGCTTGTTTAGTAATCTAGATTTAACTTTTGCTTTTCGGTAGGTTATGCGATGCTTTCTGCGTTTTTGTTATCTTTTCATATTGTATAGAATATCGAAATTGACATTTTCTTAACTGTTAATGTCACACAACTGACTTTTTAATTGGCAATTCAATCCCAATCCTAACCGTTTTGCAAAAAGTTGATTCTTGCACATCATTAACTCCACTTTATAGCAGAACTTAACAACTTAAAGTGCAGTCGCAATGTTTTTATTCTCAGAATATATACGGTTTTTGAACCTCTCATCCACAAGTTCTCTAATGAGACTAATTGAACAGGTTTCTGCATCAAGACACAGTAGGTTATTCAGAAAACATTATTTGCAATGTAATTTGTGGCATACATATATTAAAAGAGATTGTTTCAGTTTTAAATCTTAACTATACCCAATTCAACGAATATCACTTAATGTCAAGCATATTTTTAAGGTTCATATGTGTCTAATGTATCAAAGAATCATAATCATATGAACCGTGCCATGAGAAAACCAACATAGTGGATTTGCGACCAGCATGGATCCAGACCAGCCTGCGCATAAGCACAGTCTGGTCAGGATCCATACTGTTCGCTAACAGTTTCTCTGATTACTATAGGCTTTGAAAGCGAACAGCATGGATCCTGACCGGAATGTGCGGATTATATTCGTGGCGCAATACTTTTTGAATTCGATACACTGTGACAAAACTAAGTGTGCCATTAACTAAAACATATTTAACATCTAATGTCACATTATACTATTAAGAAAGAATAGCTGCTCTTTCCATGTACGCCTGCAGCAAATGCATCTTCTTACGGCTCGATTTTGTATCTCGTTACACTGAAATGTTAAACGTCAACTAAATTTGTCCGTCATATCAACGACAAAGTTGAACATTGAATGCAGCAGAATACAGTTTAAAATAAACTTTAATCTCTATATTCACTCAAGTCTTATTTATATAAACATTTGTGCAGTTATATATCAAGGGAGAATTTTTTCAGCGAGATTGTACGCTCCATCTGCCGTAATTTAGAAAATAGGGGTTCTATTTTGCAGTAAATATCGCAGTTTAAGCAATGCCACTATTTTATAGAATTTAAGGATGTTTTAGATATAAATCTGAAAGTGCATTGTATCTAAAAACAAGTATGCATATCCAAAAGGAAAATGGCACGATCCCAAACAAAAACCTCCCTAAATTGCAACTCACAGTATGCGGACGTGCACACGACCAACAAACAAACACACGCACATACATTAAAAGCAAACACACGAAGAAAAACGAACAAAGGAACACATTAGGGCACCGCCTTGGAACGATCAGTTGCAAAAGCAGCACTAGGGAGCTTAAACCTGTTGATGGTGCGCACCTAACCACAATATTCCAAAGTCACGGGACAGTGTAAATAAATGTAATCCCCGTCAGGTGAATCCCTTACACACACAATGGCAACCAAAGCCATGCCCTGTAAAACACGAAAATACTCTTGTAAATTAATATCAAAGGCAACGATTAAGGATAGAAGGCAAGGCAAGTTTCAATTTAACAGTTCAGACCATTTTGGCTATTTGATCTTTATGTTGAAATAGTTGATTGTCTGAAATTTACTGAATTTCTCACAACATGAATGTTTGTAGCAAGCTACTGTAAAAATATATTAATTATATTTGTTGAACGTTTTTGTGTGCGTTAAAGTTGGAGCTGATCGTTTTATGTCTAATCGAACATAAAATAGATAACAACTCACTGCCTTTGATAAGTAATAGACGTAGGTCGATAAAGAAGCGCTGTCGGAAATGTTTCATTTACCGAAGAGACAGTATTATCTTGATACTGGTAATACCTGTTTACAGAGAATATTTACTTACGCAATATCCAAACTTTCTTTATCAACAGCATGTAAATGATTTATAATGAAAATGGTTTGGTCATTTTGTAGTTGTAATTTAATTGTTTGTAAATGTACATTTTTCTGAGTGCGTGCGTGCATGTGTTGGTCAAAAGCAGTGCCAATAATTGCTCCGTTCTTTTCCATGTTTGATATTTATCCTTGTTTTTGTTCATACAAATATATTTCTAAACATTGGATTTAAACTGGTAAAACAATAAAATGAGACAGTAATGACTTTAAAAAACCTAAAACGTTGGGTAAAACTGTGCAGGGAGCCAGCTCCCATAACCACTTTGCTGTTATATTTTTGAAGTGATTTGGCAACAAATGATACGCACTTTAATATCTACACCACTTTATAGATATCAAATGTTAAACCCTCGCCGATATGGGTTACAGCCTCACAGCGTTGAATTTTCCATGCAAGGAAACCATCCAGCTGACTTAAGGAAGTTCGGTGGTTCTACCTAGGTGGCCGCAAGATGAAATAATGCACGGAGTGGCAAATGGGGTCTTCATCCATCTACAAAAGTTGGAAAGTCACCATATGAGCAACAATTGTGTCGGTGGTACGTTTAACCAAATAACAACAAACAGAGCAAAAATTTGTCACTGTGAACGAATATTAATCAGTACTGTTAAAAACAACAAAAATGTATGGACAAAAACAAAAATGTAGTATGTTCGATTTCTTGCTGCATGGCAAGTACATTTTAGAATGGGTGATGGTATTTCTCATTGAAAACAGAGAACACATTAGATACATTGATATTTTATTTGAGAACATTCATATTCTAAGTTTTAAATTATCTGAAACATTAATCAATAATCTTTATTTTTTACCATTGCTTTGCACATCAGTCTTAGATATTCAACGAATACACTAAACATTAATTGATACATTAAATTAAACCACAAGCGCTTAACATTTTACATGGACTTGTTTAGTCTCAGTGTAACATGAACGTGTCTTATATCTAGTTATGAAAGTATCTAGTTATAAAAGTAACAGTATTGACCATTGACAATTCAGCTGGCTATAAATCATTGTCCACAATAAAATATTCAGTGTTCAGTAGTTTTGGATAATAAGCTACAAAATAATACTAGCACTGCAAGGAGTAAGTTTACACACGCTAAATGTGTATATTTGACCGTAATTGTCAGTCAAGCCGCTGGCCCTGTCAATACGAAAGATAATCGGTATTATTTCAAAATTGGTCTTATTCCAGCAAACACCAAGAATTCTTTTAGTAATCTCATCTTATGCTACTTTCTACTTCGAAACTTCCACAATCTTAGCTGTACATGACCCAATGAATATTTATATATTGCTTTCTTATATCAACTAGCTTAGAGAAATATTACATTTTAGATCGTATCTAGAAATCAAACCGCTTGTCAACACTTACTTATGTTTTGATCCTCTTCAATAACATAATTTTGCACTTTAATCGGTTTGTTTAGCGAAGACGAAAATTTCTTAGTGATGTCTTTTAGAATGTGTATAAACATTCTATTGACATAAGCATAAACTCTTGTAAGATGTTTTCCTACGGAAGATATTATCACTCCCTATATCAACCAGTGAAAAAATGGCCAATTTCCCTAAGCTGTAACCAAAATTGCCATCTTTCTTTACAGTACTTTACAGTTGTTTTCAAATCATTTCCATTAGTTGTGTCACTCAGACACTAACCACGCGCATAAACAGCTCTTACGAGTGACGCAATCAAAATTGATTTTAGTAGTTTTACCATTACGTACTTTATAAGGAGGTGTTTGCCCAGATTTAATTATGTTTTGTTTCATTTATAAGGCACTTAAAACATGGGTTGATAAAAGTGTTGATATAAAATGTTCTTGTAAACTTGTTGTGAAACGTGATTGTTAAATCAAATGTAATGACTGAATAAGAAAGATCGTATGGTAGCTGATAAACAATGACTGTAAATTTACATGTTAAACTAAAAAACATGTCACATTGTTTGTTAGCTTCATGAGCTTTATTTGGTTAGTTTGTTTTGTTTGTTTTGGGTTTAACGCCGTTTTCAACAATATTTCAGTCATATAACGGCGGGCAGTTAACCTAACCAGTGTTCCTGGATTCTGTACCAGTACAAACCTGTTCTCCACAAATAACTGCCAACTTCCCCACATGAATCAAAGGTGGAGGACTAATGATTTCAGACACAATGTCGTTTATCAAATTGTCACGGAGAACATACGCCCCGCCCGAGGATCGAACTCACGACCCCGAGATCCGTAGACCAACGCTCTACCTACTGAGCTAACCAGGCAGGCACCTTATCTGTTTAGAATGAATGCATAAAAAGCTCACACATTTGTCTTACATATTTATTTTGATTTTGATTTTTTAAAACATGACGACGTTAACTGCTCTGTTTGTTTGATTTGCCATATGCGAGCTAATAAGCCCAGTTGCGCAAAGTACTTGTTTCATATTTGATATATGTTACAGGTGTTAAAAAGGGGCGTTATTTTAGGGGACGAAGGAAAAGATATAAAAAGTTTTATGATGAATTGTAATTCTCTAAAAATGGTAGCAATTACTGCAAAAAGGCAAATTGAATGGCAAATTGAATGACTAAGTAAGTAAAGAAAATATAGGATATGTTTATGTGCAGTATTAAAATTGCAAAAATCAGCTGTAATTTTAAGAAAAAAATAGTTTTACAGCTGTAACTTTCAACTGTAAAAATAATAAAAGCTGCATTTTGGAGATGGGAATGTTTTTACAACTGTATTTTTTGCCATTTTCAGCTTACATATCTTTCACAGCTGTAGTTCTAAAATACAGGTCTTTTTCAGCTGTAAAACAGGGCTGTTTTCGTACTGATACCAATGCAGCACTCTATCTGTAAATGTATATATGTGCACACACATTGCGAACACATATTCATAAATAACATACAAATAGAATAACTGAACAACATGGATGTAACAAACGGATTCATACAATGTCATATAATATATATAAAGTCTCGAAGAGGTAAGATTTTTTTTTCATTTTCGAGATCTGTCTAAACGGTTGTTACAGGAACTGTTAATGACGTGATCAAAATACTTTACAATTTGAAAGATACAAAGAAACAAATTTTAAACTGTTCTTTAAAACAAAATCTGTAATCCTGGTGCTTTAACCTAAGAGATCAAACTTCTTCGCTTTTTAATCTGGGTGTTTCTTTCCTCGCCTGCCTAAACAAATATTTGCCTGATTTTAATCAATCAAAGCTCTCACAACACTAGTGCTTATAGCAAATCTATTTGCAAAATACGCATTACTTTATTAGTATTTATTTAGAACAAGCAGTCACATCAGTTGCAGATATATAAAGAGGAAGACAAGGTTTTGTTTAAATTTTTAAATGTGTTTAAATAGCTTGCAAACGTTTGAAATTAATTTTGTATGAGCTATTAGTTTTTAAGTTACTAGTATATAATGCGTAGATTAACGTATACAAATGTATCTATGGAAAAGGAGTAAGAACGCAACACAGGACACTTCTTTACGCAAGCATTTTCGGAGCTGCTTGGATCTTTAAGAAGTACTATCATGATGGAAGCTTTAACGCAGTGTACGCTTGTCTGCACAAACGTATTGATAAATTATTATTTACTGCCAAACGCTGATTTATTAGCTACAAGAATGTCAGTTTTGAAACCTCTTTCCGCAAATAACTTAAAATACAGAAAATGTCAACCCCGAGTGGAAGTGCAGCTTACATGCAGAGAGACATTTTCTACTAGCTAAGGCAATTACCATGTCTGCAAATGTTGCACAGACTGAATAAGATAAGACAAGATAATTCTGAACTTTGGTCAGACTGGAATTGCATGCAGTTTCCTTTGTTAACTTTTATTTGTCTTTAAGAATTACATACGCTGTCAATAAGATTTATTAAAAAGCTAAGTTTTACAATAAACTAAAATTTAATCACCAGATTACAACTGAGACACTAACTTAAAATGAGCATTGCATGCTTAGAAAAAGGCAAAATGTCCAAAGAAGACAGTTTTACAGATAACAAAAACGATTAATCTGTATTCATTTGACATCTCACTAAGATAAACGCTGTTCCCAAACAGATAATTCTTGTTAACAGATGCAGATAAAACGCCAACAGCCTTTATTTTCTGCTGACATAGTCAGAAACAAATGCTTGATAGTAAAGTAATTATTACTGGCTATTTGTCATCCCTTCGCCTCAACTAACTCTGTTCTTTTCTTACAGACAGTCTTACTACATGGTTGTCGTTTTCGTCTGTAGTATTTCCTGAGAAGGTGGGTCGGATGACAAAACAATTTAAATATTTCAATAACAGGTTTTGACATTACTGTTCAATTATATATAAATACTTTGCTATCATAGATATAATCTGACTATATATATGTATACATACAAATATATTTGGCTTATTTCGAAGAGTATAAGTATAAAAATGCAAGTTTAAATCATCACAGCGATATTATGTCGACTTGATATTTAGCACCATGTATGCATCTAGAAATATCTTTCTCGACGTTTAGAACGAAATGTCACATTGCACAACTGTCTTGATTAATTTGCACACATGCTGTGCTGGTTATTCACTTTGCAGTATAATTCTCCATCATTTCTGCCCAAACTGAACTCTTCCGCAACACGTATTACCATTTCCGGTCCCCTTGTATATAAAAAGATGCGAGACGACACACCATTTGGCGCCATGCATGCACGAAGAAACAGTTCTATCATATGTTATCTAAATTTTACAATAGAAGTTATATTACAATCGAAATAATTCACAGCAAAACCGTCTTTAAACACTATTGATACACTCGGTCGGTTATACATTATTACGCCCGACGTATAACCGCTATTGTGTATAAATAGTGCTTTAACACGGTTTTGCTATAAATTATTTCTTAAGTAAGATTAGTAAAGGAGGCGATAATTTATTTCCCTTGGACCACGTATGTATTTGCAAAAGGTAAACTCTCGAAGTAATGTTTTCTGGTACCTGTTCGTTTGTTTGTTTGTTTAATTTGGTTTAAATTTAAAGGATTTGGGGTCATATGTCGACCAATCTGACTAAAGTACATCTCCTATTACGCTACGCTTAGGATCTGAACACGAGCTATTGATAGCTTCGTTCTGACGACCCTTCCGCTAGCCAATCAAAAGCTAACTTACAACAATCTGTAAGCTTAAAAAAACCTTGGTTTTTGATATCTACAATTGTTATGTCGTAAGATGTCAGATAGCCGGTTATCTCAGTCGGTAGAACACTTGCTCTATAGTCGAGGGGTCCCGGGTTCGAGCCCTGGACTGACTGCAAATTTTTCTTACTCTTTGACATTCGAACAAGTCGTCTGATTGGTTCAAATAAAAATAGATTTGCGAAAATAAAAATAGCAATATTGGAAATCCAAAAAATACAGAAGACGCATGTGAATGGGTCATTCTCAGATCTTCGTTTAGAAGATCAAGTACTTTAGTCAGATTGTATGTGGACTTTCCAGCACTTGATGATAGCAGAAGACATCAGTTATTTTAGATACGGTTGGGAACTTTAGTAGAACAACCGATGACCCGTATGCTTGGTTACCCCATACGAATAATATTACTTATACACTAGAAGCAAGGTATCGAATGATCTAAAGTAACCGAACTTAATCAATCGGTCAGAGATGGCCTACTACTCTGTTCTCAGTATAATTCTCATTTTTAGCTGTGGAAATTTTATATTATTAACAAAACAGCATACATTCTTGAAGTGAATTTTGATGACACCATTGATAAAAGCAGGAAAGTAATGAGGCTACGTCTGCAGACAAGTTTCAATTACTTTCTACATTGGAACTTTGAAAAGGAATGTTATATCGTCAAACTGAAACCCAATTTTATATGTTTCTTTTCCTAGATCAGTCATTGAACAACTATTACCAAAGCTTAGAACAGTTTTCCTTACTTTTTCAGTCGACTTTCTAACAGCTTAAACTGAAGTGGAGAAGAATTTTAAGAAATTTGAAGGTTACCATGAACAGATTCAAATGATTAAACGTTAAGGGTAGAGTTCTCTGTACAGAGCACCACAAACACAGCCACGGAGCCATGTATTTGCAAAGTAGGCCAACAACAATAAGAAGATGTAACGGAAAAATATTACAGACGTGTTGTTTCAAAAATCCAACAAGTATATTTTAATTTTATGATAAACATAGAGAAAAGGGGAGGAAGACGTAATGATTAATCGAGTTTCCGTTTATATTGTATTGTGCTTGACAAAGCAATTTCTTAAGAATGTTTTTATGTTTATTATGGGTGGCATAATCGGTCTTCATATTCATTTCGGAAGGTTATTAAAGGATTACTTAAAATTTGTCTTCTCTTTTGAAATTATACTTTTGTCATAAACTAGTTAAGAAACATTTATGAGTTATTGATAATAAAATATGAACAATGACATCTAAAACACAATGTTGAAGCATATTTTACTTTTCTTTTGTTGTGCAAACAAAACAAAGTAAACGAACAAACAATAAAAGAATACGGATAACGTCAATATTGTGGAAATGTAACTTATAATGTATTCTAGCACAAAACTGCTGTTCTTCTCACTTTTCTGCGTGTGCGTGTGTGGTGGTGGTGGTGGGGGGGGGGGGGGGTTAACAGGAGAGAAAACGTGTGTTTACAGAGAGACTCGCGCTCACATGCTGTTAAAACACCTTTTTTATATTCGCGTTCCGTGACAAAAACGTAAACGTAATACGGCCCCAAAACGGATAATTCAAAATTCGGTATACGTTGGTACCCTTGGAACGTGGCTTTCCCTGTTTGTTTTCAGCTATAATTCTAAGTTGTTTTTCTTTTGCAAGTTTGGTGTCCGATTTTGAAAGAATTTTCCGAACGACGCCATTTTAATTATTGTTTTCAGAATGACGTAAAATCACGCTTGCAATTTCGCGGAACTTGCCACGCTTGATATTATTCCTCCAAATTGTTAAAGACGAAAATAAACAATTTTTAGTTTTTGTCTTTCCATACAATACATACAGTCAATGTATTGTCAATGAACGATTGAAATATTGTGAACCACTAAATAAGTTTAAAGCTTAAAATTTATAGAAAACTGTATAATCTTAATGCGATAATCTTGAAAATTGTAATTTACTAAATGAAGTGAACCTATATATACACATCGCATCGTACAGTTATTTTTATTTCACTTCTGTCAAACAAGAGGCTTTATAAAAATATGTTATATTAAATTATGTTCTGGAAACAATAAAAAATTATTGCAGGAAAATCATTTGGTATAATGTGGGAAATATTTTGGATTTCTCTTGAAACTGCAATGATTGTAACGTGAAATTGACAAAACATCCTTTGACATGGTAAGGTAATGTAGCTGTCACATTTAGATATGCAATCAGAAATTAACTGTACCAAATCGGCAAAGTTAAATTGAAAAATAAAATGAAAGAAAAGAAAAAAATGAAAATATGTAATTAAATGTTTTTCAAGAGGTTGCTTATATGCTACCGATGACATAGTAAAATGGATTTAACTTTCGAGTTATAAAACTGACCTTATCACGCAAAATATCCATTTTTACTATTAAAATGTTCATTTTTCTATTCCTTAGTTAACGTTTTTTAACCAAACGCAACAGAGAAACTAAGGAAAGGAAATAATGGCATTGACCAGTATTTTAACGGAAGTACATTTAAATAAAAACACTCATGTCGACAGTCTTGCTTAAAAAGCTAAACAGTATGACTTTCATGCATTTTTGTTATCTGAGTGTCCAATTGAAAAACAAAATACGCATTAAGGAAAGTTATTTAGACATTAATCACGTTATCAAGACCGTTTAGATTATTTTCTAGAAATAGATCTCTCAAGACTTTAATATAAGTCTGTTTTGTGTCTGGATGAATGCATCGATGTTTTACCTTTTGAGATGACCTATACTTGATTTACCAAATGCGATGAAATCAACTCTAAAGGGAATGCTACCATTTTTTTCAGTTATGTTTAATTGGAAAAAGCAATAATGAAATACCTTTAAAGTAAATTTATGCAAAACAGACGTCAAGCTTGTTTCTTTTTTTATGTGTGAATATATGTGACTTACTCAACAAGAAAGTCTGAAAATCCATTTGAAGCCGTGGCTTATTTTTGTTTGTGTCCAATCTTGAATTGATAACTTTCTGAAAAGCGAGCGATTCATTCATACGTAATTTTATCAACCCGTTGTTCACGGGCTTTGAAATGTCAAGCTTTAGTTTCTAAATGAAAGCTGAGAATCGTCGTTCAACATCGTTTGCAATCTTAAAAGACCTAATATTGTGATTAAAATGGACAGCCACGATAGATAATATAAGAAACAATTCTCTGTTTCATCAGGAGAGAAGTCAAGACAAATTATGCTATAAGAAATATAAGTAATTTAGGATAACTACTTACTATTCCTTTGTCCGTCTAAATCCTGAACATTATTCAGCGTTTTTGCAACACTTGCTGATTACCTTAACCTTTATAGCCTGCTGGTGGCAAGTGATTCTACCTTTGCGGCCAGTGCGGACAAAGATAAGCATGCACATCTGCACGTTCGTACAGGCTGATCATGGTCTGCACTGTTCGCTATCAAGTCAGTAAATTTTCAGTGAATATCCCTTATAGTGAATAATAAGTGATACGGTCCGGTCGAAATTGAATGATGGACCATTTCATTATAGTAATTTAGCAGTGAAAAGATTAACTAATAAAAATTCAATGAAAACCATGACAGCGACACGCTATGTCTTTAACAAGAAGCAATGTTTCCATGATAAATTGTCATACTCTTTAACACGATTGTCCCGACCTTTTTTGTCTTTTTTTCGTGCAAACTCTTTTGAGCTGTCGTATTGTCATGCGTTCGACTTGCTAACACGGCAGCACAACAACAACGACAAGTAAAGAAAGTCTCGTTCTGTCGTGTTGGCGGGATGGTGGGACGATGACACGTAAATACGAAAGCTCGACAAAATACGGACACCAGAACGGCACTTTTATACCCACCCCCCAAAAAATGAAATGGACAAAAAATATCTGTCGAGCTGGCTTCCTTATTTGTCATTATTATGTGTATTTAGATATAATTATTTCTGTCCCGTCTTCCCCTCAAATGCTAAAGCGACAGAACGGCTGTTTTGGTATCTGTCAAGTTGCAACTTGTCATGAATTTTAAGAATATTTGCAATGTCAATACCTTGCCATGGCAGATGTTTGCTATGGTAGTGTTTTTGCCAATAGCAAATTTGCCATGGCAGTTCTTTGCAATGGCCATGGCAGAATTTTGAAATGGCAAAATTTAAAAAAATGAGAAAATGATATAAAACAGGTATAATTTCACCTTTACATATGTCCAGAAATAGAGAAAACATGTTTCTCAGAAAATTAGAGAAAAATTGCCATGGCAAATGCAATCTTTTCATACAGATTTACAAAAATAGGAATGATATGAAATAAAATCATACTAACTTTGAAACAAGTTAGTAAATACAACAAATTAAAACAGTTTTCATTTTTGGGAAGCGCGTATGAATATAGGCTGAATTTGCCAAATACCGCGTTGCAAAATGGAACCGGCGGCTATTCTGTATTAATCCAATAATTGAATTGTTAAGGCGCGGCATATACCATTACTTGAAGAAGGCTAATTCTACTGATGTAAAACCTGAGTAATGACCTTACATGCCGTGTATTAAAGATTAAACCATAGCAGAACATCGCCACATATTTCAAAATAGTCCTGTACAACAACCAGCGACCTCAGGATTGGTTGAAAGATTTATACAATCATTCAAGCAAGCAATGCAATCCGCCGTTAGTGATAAATGATCACTGTACCAAACACTTCCAAGCTTCCTACTAGCTTACAGAAATATTCCTCATGCTAGTCCAGGCAAAACACCAGCGCAAATGTTTATTGGTAGACAACTAAGATCAAGGCTAGATTTTATCAAACCAAATATCAAAAAAGTTACAAAATAATCAATTTTAGTAACTTGACAGCAAGAATATCAGAAAGTTCTAAACTGGCGAGAATGTTCTAGTGTCAATGACAAAAAGTGGATACTTTTTATAGAAACAACAGAATTTTATCTCTTCCATATGAAACTAAAACCTGTGCAAATCAGAAATGGATAGGTCATGCCGTTCACATAGTGAGCTTGAAGTTAAATCAAAAGAACAATCAGTGCTAGATATGGATGATTTCATAGAAATAAAAACGAAAAAAAGAACAAGGAATGCATCAGGCAGACTCATGTACAGTTACTAAATAGCGATTCAGAAGAAATGAGCTAGTATGTGTTTATCAGGGTCAAAAAGGACAAAGGTCTATATAAGCCATCGGATTTGGACCCTATCCTAACCGCATGTCTGAATTTGCTACATTGTATACAAATTGTAAACTATGTATTCCGCTAATGATATATGTTTGAACCAAAAGGACAAAGTTTTTCCTTCATTTTATGACAAGATGAGGGTATTGATCACTTATTTTCTCTTCTCTGAGATATAAGTCTAGATTTAGCCAAACAAGCAAAATACCTCAATATCCTGATTATTAATGAAATTCCATAGTAAACATAGACAAATAATTGATAATATATTTACAAGGCTTATGAGGTATTTTTGACTGGTCATAATAATTGATAATATATTTACAAGGCTTATGAGGTATTTTTGACTGGTCATAGGCTTGTTTAGAGCTAAAATGTATCATATTTGTCTTCATAAACTGAAAATGGAGACATGCTTAGGAATATTAGTAAACAACATTTAAATAGTTGAAATGACAGGTTTATTTAATTATTGGCTCACTTTTAAGAAGGAAAAATGTCATATATTTAAGAAATAATTTATAGCGAGAGTGCTTTAACACTATTTATGCACGATGGGCGGTTATACGCCGGGCGTAATAATTTTACGACGGCGCCGAGTGAAATTATTTGTACTATGTATTCCCGCCCGAGTGCATAAATAGTGTTAAAACACGGTTTTGCTATTAATTATTTCGATTCTAATTTGCCCTTAATCTAAAACAGTACATGGAATATAGAAGCGCTCTTTCTTTCTCGTAACAAAAAGCTTTGACGTCATCGCACGTTAACGTGACGTCATTCTAGTGTAAGCGTGTTTTAACAGAGACAAGGATATTAGAATAATGCTTAAACCATAGCAGAGCCTCACTGTATATTTGATGATTTTTGTTTCAGATATTTACTCTGTTAAAACATTCAAGTCGTAAGAACGTTCTCTGTTACAGCAACGGCCGTCAGTAAACGTTTTAACTTAATGTTACAATGACAAAACTGTTCTAACAATATATCGAAAACTTTGTACCAACCATTTTTGTTTCTTTAAGAGAATTACTGATGCCAAGAAATAAACTGAAGTAAGTGGATCAATGAAATGTTTGTTCCCTTTTTACGAAAGATAGTAAAAATGCAACCCAGATGTACGATATAATATCTTCTATTGATAAATGTTTTCCTGAATATTTAAGAGTATTTTGGAAATAAACTAATACTATAACAGTTCTAAACGGGTAAAATAAAGGTCCACTTATACAGGGTCTCAAAGGAAATGTTTAACAATTTGAGACTTAGATATCAATCCCTCAAAACGACCAACCAAACATTTTCTATAATTCTTTTACGAATAACACCGTTCCTTGAAATAAATTATGGGAGCATTAGCAGTCAAGACACTGCGTTTAGCGTCAACTATTCGTTGATAAATTATATTTACAGCAAGCCGTAAATAGAGCCCTTGATATCTGCATATATTTTTTTGCGTTTTCGATCGAGCGGCTCGACAGACTTTGAAAATATTGCTGCTTTTTCGTAATATCATCGGTCTAAAATATGACCATGATGGAAGTTTCCCCTGCACCCCCCCCCCCCCTCCCCTCCTCCTCTCCCCTCCCCCCCCCCCTCTCATTTTCCTTCCCCGCCCCATTCTCTAAATAACTTTCCTGCCCCCCTCCTAAATTTTCTAACTTATGCTTTAAATTTTGCATAAAATTAAAAGTACTGTTGCTTTTTTTTGTTTGTTTTTGTTGTATTTGCCAATTTGGGAATAGGCTGTGTTTAGCTGTGTTAGTCTCTGTGCTTCCGAGAAAACTATCCTTACCTATTATATTTTATAAACGCTGTATCATACAGCACGATAAACGAAACAAGCGTCTATCTGAAAGATCGTGCTTGAAATAAATTAAGATATGTCAATTACAAACCCAACCTAACTGTTTTAAATTGACTTTTCTTTGAAACTTCTCTGTCATTGGTTCATGTGACTAAACACGTGATCACTTACGCATGCACCGAGAAACAGAGTTTCAGTTGAAGTCATGTCAATATTAAGTTTAAACATTTATGAGAGGAAATCCGAACGATGAATATGTTTGTGCCTTTTATAGTTTTCACATTTGTTCAGATTGCACGTTCTAAGGTTTACACGAATGAAAATGGTGTTAAATTTGAATACGCAATAGATTTTAAAAGTAGATGTCGTTCTCAGTTGGGAAGATTTTCTTTCCTACATGGATTGTCAATCGCTCAGTGAGTTGAGGAATGTGGCTTACGGCAGCATTGTACGGCTTTGAATTACAGAAGACGTACACACGTTTGTGAACTATTTTCTGTGGCTGAAGAAGGAGATGACAGAGTAGCAGACTGTATTTTCATTTCTGCGTCCAATATAAATGTCCTAAAGGTATTTATTGAAACCTTTTCTTTCTTCTTGTCTGATTTAATGTCTCACCGACACAGTTATAAGTGTTATGCCGACCTCCAAGCTTTTAATGATGGAGGAGGACCGCGAATATGAATTTATCATTTGCAGAAATGTGTAAACTCTTATATCTCTTCATCAATTACCTGATATGTTTATAATTAAATGATAAAGGTAAGTAATGCTACTTTATTGCAGGAAATTAGTGAAAAAAAGTTAATTGGGACTGATTGCTATGTTATAGAATATATCTGCTGAATCACAAAACCTTTATTTTACACTGTATATACCTATACATACATACGTTATAGATATAGATATAATTAATGGTTTTATAAAACAGTCTGATGCAAAAGAGGAATTACGTGTTTATAATTAATTCATACCGATTCAAAACTATTGTGTCTATAAAAGCCATTCTCACGCATAATACTCATTCATGCCGAAGAGATGTCTTCTTTATTGCACATTTGTATATAGATCAAAGGCTGCATCAATACATTCATTCATTTTTGATACATGTATTATCGTATATTTTCGAAGCGGAATAATAATGATGAGGTGTGGCAAATCCTATGACTATTCAGTCGCAAAGTTAGATCTAACGGATAGCCAGAACACTTACTAATTAAAAAGTATCCTTATCTGTTTAATTTAAAAGTATTCTTATCTGTTTATTTTTTTTCAAATACTAGGAAGGAAACAGGGAGTAATAACTGTAGACAAACAAACTCATGGGACGCAAATGGAGACATGGTTACTTTGATCTAGCAGAAGCTGAGAATTGTTCGATAATATATAAATATAGTCTCCTTTAGAACGTACACTCATAACAGCAAAGCATGGCAGTCCCTATGTTATCATAATATGTTTATTTTATGAATTTAACAGTTATAAAGAAAGCAGTTTACTTTGTATTTAGTAGCAGAATCGTTTGAAGTATATTATGCTATTCTTTTACTCTTACGGTATGACGGTTTTATTTACCTTTTAACATTAAACTGCGTTTCCCCCACTTTGAGGATGTAATTATTGCCATTATTATAATTATTATTATATCACATGTAGAACTCTTGAAATGCTCATGTACACGTTTAAAACTGCTTTTCAGAATAAATTGCAAACAATACAAACAATTACACATTTAACACAAACAAAAATGCATTTTCACATTCAAGTGCACTTGCATTATGCAATTACTGGTCGAACATATACCGCAAGTTGACTAGTTCGTTCTTCAGGAAACAATACTTTAAAAGTTATGATTGAAACAAAAGAATGTTTAAAAAAAGAAATCAGAACTTCGAATACAATGTATACAATATTACTCACTGTGTTGTATTTACAAATATGGTAGAAAATACCTAGGTGTGTTTTAAGTATTTGTGTAGCTCGAGTTATTGTAAACATGGAAATGTATTCCGTGGCCATACAGATAATTCGCGATATGTTAAGTCTAAACGGTCAATGGCTCAAGAAAATAAAAATTAGTTTAGCATAATCAAACATATATGGAAACATTCTGTACTGGACATTAATCTAGAGAAGAAACTAAACATAAATAAAGGAAGCTTTCTGGTCATTAGAGATCAGGATATCTATTCGTTGTTTAATAAAAGCTCACTATAAATAAAAAAAAGCAAGCACACAAGATTTCAAACTGTTTAGTTCATTTTTTTTTTATTTATTTTTTTTTTATTAATGTCTCATCACGTGTACAGCATATATTAACTCACATAGTAAAACAACAATAAACATATGCCGCTCTATACAGAGCTATAAGAGACAGAATACATATATACATATTAACAATGTTCCAGATCTTTATATAAAACACTGACTTAAAACATCACTCTTTATAAAAGGGGGTGAATAGTTAAACTAGACTTAAATAAACTAAAACCTAGTCACATTGTGTACCAGAATTTATGAATATTGTTTTTAGAGTTCTTTAAAACGAGCAAGGTACGGACGGTATTTACAGATAAGAGCATTATATCTATTTACAAAATAAAATAATTTTCCTACATTTTAAAATATAAAAGCAGGTTCCAGCAGTGTGTTTAGCTACTTCATTATTGGAGAAAAGACATATAAACTTATCAGAGTCATTCATCTGTTCAAATGTGGCAAAAATATCTTTCGCAGCATTGTATAACTTATCTCTTACCTGCTTATATAACGGACAGTAAAGTATTACTTGTTTTTCATGTTCCACACAGTTCTTACGATGAAAACAAGTTCTTGCATTAACATCTAGGTTCTCATATCTACCAGTCTCCAATTTCAGTGGAGCTACCCCACATCGAAACTTTGCCATGGCACTTCTAAAATAAGACGGAATAGTAGATTTCACATAATTTTCTGTACCAAAATCACTTTAAAAAAATCTATATGTCCGTAGTCTATTATTTCAATTACCCCTTTGTGATTCCACTTTATTAAATGCACCCTTCCATCCCTGAATCTCAACCTCTACCAATTTGTTTTCTACTGCTTTTACACAACTTTTAACATTTGGTGATGGTAAATCTTTGATGTGGAAAGGCTCGTTTGTTCTAACATTTTACACATAGGAAATACACTATTTTTACAGTTACGAGAAGATTCCTTCTCAGCCCATAACAATATTTTCGTATTGACACGATTATGAGTCATATTTTCAAAACGACAAAACTGACGAGTAACTGTACCCCATTGTTTAACCTTTGCTGGTATCCAACCCATTTCCCTATTTATTGCAGTATTTCGTGTATATTTGCCAACCCCAAGAAAATACCTCATTGCACGATTTTGTACAGCTTTAACACAAGAAAAGTCTTTATCTCCCCAGATAGCTGCAGCGTAATTTAAGACTGGCCACACCATGGAGTCGTACAGTTTGGTGAAAGTAGAGAATTGGAAGCCACCAAAGGTTTTACTTTTAAATATTACCAGGCCTAAAGCACGGGCTGCAGATAAAACTGCTGTCTTGGCCATGTCTGCATAATCCGAAAACTCACTGAGTAATACGCCTAGATATGTATACTTAGAAACTACCTTTAAACTATCTGTTCCCATTTTAAATACAAAATTTGTTACAGCTTTCTTATTTGGTCTAAAATGTACAATATTTGATTTGTCACAGTAAACCAACATATTATTATTATTACACCAAATATTCACTGTGTCCAACATACTTTGTAAGTCTTCTGGAGATTAAGCCAACAGAGCAACATTATCAGCATACAACAAGATACTATTTTTTCATTACCAATTTCAATATCTATATCCACGTCCTTAATGACAGTTATCAGATCATTGATGTACAGATTAAACAAAATTGGTGACAGTGGGCACCCTTGGTTTAAACCAGTACCAACTTTGAACCAACATGATTCAAACCCATTTACCCTTACACAACATTCCACATTCCTATATAAAGATAATATTGCATTATAAAACCTGCCATCGATACCAAATTCTTTTATTTTATCCAATAATGTTGTTCTGTTGACAGAGTCATAAGCTTTACGAAAATCTAAAAAGCATACACATGTATTAAGTTTCTTTAGTTTTCTTGTTTCTATTATGCTAGTTAAGCTATGAACATGGTCAATAGTACTTCTGCCCTTAATAAAACCATTTCGCTCATCATGAAGAATATCATTTTCTTTACACCAATTACTTATTCTATTGCTAATTATGCTACAATATAGTTTATACAAAGACGAAGCAAGTGTTAAAACTCTGTACTGAAGAGGATCCCGGGGATCAGCAGTTGATGATTTTGTTATGGGTGTTATTACCCCTTTAGACCAAGCAGATAGCATAATGATATGATTCATATTTTCTTCGAAACCGATCCCCAGAAATACAGGGACCTTTCTGGTCACTGGTAATGATGATGTCCATTAATTGTTTGTCAAAGTTTCACTTCATATTAAGAAAAACACACAAGATTTAAGAATTTTTAGTGCGTACTTGATTCATGAATGGTCCCAAGAAAAAAAAAACTTTTCTTGTCATTGGTGAATATTGTTTCTTCATATTAAAGTTTCACTTTAGCCTGTGCAAAGGAACCGTCGGGGCTTTTCATTACTATTCTTTGCATGCTTCTAACAGATCTGCTTATTGCTTGCTGACACACCTTCGATCCTGATAGGAAGTTTAGTCCAAAATCTTATTTATGGTCTTTACAGCATCCATGTCTTATCAAAGTATATTGTTGTCTCCATAAAAACATCTAAATTAAATTAAATAAAGAATATTGAATACATTGGAATTTTTTTTCAAGGAAAATGCTAAAAATAATAACGCTGCAGTTATCATTTTTATTTACCTTTGATAGGGTGAATTAGATTATTAGACAAACATATTTAAAAAAAATATATCAGTATGGTCTTTTTAGATTATTCCACTAAAGTTTTATCGTTTGTAGCGTAACGTTATGTTCTTAAGGTAAACTGACGTATTTTGAACTGCAAATACACTATAAGGAACGGAGAGAATCTATTAACTTGAAGGTACCTGCTTATTTCGTATTTTACATAAACAATAAATAATCAGTGCATGAACCATTAGTTGTCATTAACAGCACGAGAGTCATCTGAATGGGGGTGCCAGATGTGTTTTGCCAGCATGGTTACATCACCGGAAACGCCAGTCCGGTGTGCAAGAAAATATACATACACTGCGTTCAATTAATGCACGAAAAACACGTTACTTAGAGATGACTCATATTGAACTTTCAATTTTTCCAATAATCGGTATTATCGGATTTTTGACACATTAAATAAAGAAGGATAAATTCGATTTATTCGTTATATCTTTTAAGTGGTTTAAGATAACGAATTTGCTTTGGTGGCATTCGTTGATTTAATCTTTCCTCTAAATGATGATATAATTTTAGAAATTGTAAGTTTATTATTTCACTTACCCTTTGAACCGTTTATATAACCACTCTTGTTTTCCATTGAAGGCAATAGTAAAAGTCAAATTTTGGACACAATTTAGGGTCATTTTCCTTGATATATTGCGTAAAATACGGTAAACGGAAAAAAATAAATATGTTTATTATTTCGCTTACCCTTTGTGTCTTTTATACAATCGCTATTTCTTTTAAAATGGAGACTCGGGACGGCTTGGAAATTTCCGAAGATTCCCGAATGCGGAGGTAATATCCAAGCAGACGACTCGGTTACTTTAGACGTTTTCAGCGACTTTGTGATCTAAAGATTAATGTCTATGCCCAAGTTAATCTATGTTTTAATAGATCATCATTATTTATCTGTTTTAGCTCTTTTCTTCTTTTCCTAAATTGATATAAATTTCGGCACAGCAAATGTATGGTGAAAGAAGGAATGAGGGATTAGATATATACAGGATTTTTTCATTTAAAATATGACACGCACAAAGTTGTGTGTTCTAACAGAAAGTGTCACCTTGATTATTTGTCGAATTGTTTTCTTTAGACCGTAAAATTATGACCCATGGATATATGAACCGTATCTTTAACATGTACATTAGAATCACCACTAGAGAGATCAAAAGATCAAAACGTGTGTAAAAGGCATTTATTATTATTATTATTATTAAATTTTTTATTTTAGATAAATTATTCTTGCTTTCTAAATCGGGTCGTTTATGCATATGATGGAATTTAAGATGGTGTTGTCTTGACCAATACACGTATCTAAAAGTCGTTAAATATAAAGCTTTATAATTAAGGCAGTTTACCTCCGGTATCCCGTTACAATTGAATAGAAAAATAAGTATAAACAACGTATTCTTATGTGTTTCCATAACTTCAAATCATTCACTTAGGAAAACATAAGTAAATTTCTCATATCTAAAAAGTTTCTCTTTTTTTTTGTTGTTGTACGATCTGGATGTCAGTGCCCATTTTAATTATCTCATGCTTATAGCGTCGCTTATTATGTTACAGAAATAAAGATGGAAAAAAGAATAAATCTATCGGCATATAAATGTTGCTTTTCATAGTTTTTTATAAGAGGACACTTTAATTCAATATGAAGCAGCATTTCTCAACTATTCTCACAATGTTCATACTTTACTAGCTAAAAAACTATAAGAAGAGTTTAAACTAACAAATAAATAGACAAACACCATACTCTTTTATACTCTATCCTTACAACATGTTTTACTGTCGAAGAAATGAATTAATATAAGTTTTCGCTGAAAACTTGTTTTCAGATCCTTTACATCATTTTGATAGTAAATGTTACTGTATATATTTATGTACATGATATATCTAATAAATACTGTTTAAACCAAATATGAAAAAGAAAGCGTGTTTTAAACCAACGTTCAGTAGTGCCAATAAATGAAGAAACTTATTTTATTGTATGCAAAAACTAGAACGTGATAAGTCACAGATAGTTTATGTGTTTTTTTTTTATCAATTAAAACAGAAAACGAAGAATTAAGTTTTGATGAAATAGAATGCGTGTTTTACAAATATGAAAAAAGAGGGAGGTAGATAACGTGTTTTAAATATCATTATGAAGAAGAAATGTTAATGTCTAGCTACTTTAGTTAGAGCAAAGGAATTAATGTGGCTTCAGTAAGTGGACACATTTTTTTTCTAGAGTAAACACATAGAAACATATAGAAATAAATAAACAATTAAAATAATATGCTTTGGCATTGATATAATCAAACCGCAAATTAATATTGAACAAATTTTACTTAAATATAGAACTGTTTGCCTAGATATTTACTGACGTTTTTCTACCGTTAGCATTTAATAGTAAAAACAAGATTGTCCTTTGAGCCATTAATTAGATATAGCTTAAGGCAATTTAAGCATCGATTTTATTGATAACATGGTTTATAGGCCCCGGCTAAACTTCGGAGATGGACGTAAATTTACGGAAGATAACGATCAAAGCTACAAGATTATCGATTCAAATAAGGCTAATCAGCAGTCGCGTTTAGTACAGAAAGTTCGATGTGACTACTTTTGACAGTTAATAAAATATTACAAAAGATCTTTTGGAAGCAAGGAACGCATCCAAGTAGTTTAAATGGGTCTATTCAAACAAGAATATAATGCTATAAAACCACATATTTTCGCTGGGTCAAAATTTTGCGAATTAGCGACTTTGAGTATGTTCGCGAGGTTTAAAATTCGCGAAATTGTAAAACTGGTATCATACTTGAATTTTAATCATACTAATGGTAAATATTTACGCGAGGATTAATTTTCGCGGTATGTAGGGCATCGCGAATGTAGCGAAATTTAAACCCTCGCAAAATTTCTGCTTTTACAGTAGATTTATTATAATGGATGCTGTATTCGGCTCGAGTAGATTTTTGACAGATCGGATCTCACGAGGCGTGAAAGCGCCAAGGCTGATCCGACCATGCAAAATCTAAGACAGCCGAAAACAAAATCCCAGATCTTGCTACTATTATAATGACCCTTTCATTATATACCTCTAACCTTTTTGTTTGTTGTCTTGTTATTGAACGAAATCTTCAATGTTTATCGATCTTAAAATGGAAATTAGTGAAGTTTTTATGTGCGTTATTTATAGAACTGTGTCGGGTCATGCATATTAATGAAAGTAGTCCGGCGATAGATGCAATACAAAAGGTACAATACGGAATAGTTCCTGCTTGTTCATATTTACTTGTGAAATACAAGGTGATATTTTCAGAATTTTTATAAGTATATAATAATCATAGATATTATCATATCATGGCAAACAACAACACATATTGAGTAAGACCCGGACGTTTCAATTTAAAAGTTTTTGTAATTTGTTTTTGAAAAACCGAAACAAATAATTTTTCTTGTTTTTTTCCCTTTTTTACATTTCTTGCAAACGAGCTTTTTTAAAGTCAGAAAATTTTGATATTTATAGAATTAAATAAAATTCATTATACCAAGGGAAGGATGTATTCTCAATGTCAATAGTAAAATTCAGCGTGTCATCCGGTATAGTAGTTAGGTAATATAGATTACTTTTCCATTTCATTCGTATTAAATGGATAGGATTAGGATTGACATACGCGCTTCACTGAACTATATCTCTCTATAACCATATTGTTTCCCTTGTGTAAAATGAGTTAAGTGTGAGTCGATAGATACCAGTTTACTTAATAAATTACTGCACGGACCGCAAAAAACTGATATTCAGGTAGCAAATCTTAATATGGAAAAAAAACTTCTAAATTATGTTTAAATATGTTACAATTGCGTTTATTTTCTAGAGTCCATGCGAGGTGTGCGAGATGGGTAAGGTATGCGACACAAAAAGTCAAGCATGCATCAACAAAGGTAACGATAATCTACATTCTTAAATGATATTAATGATTTTTTCTGTTTTTGTTTCAGAAATTATATCAAGGAACATATTACGACTTATGGTAAAATTCAAAAATAGCTATATTTCTGAAACAGTTGATTTACCTAATATTAGCGTAATGTGGCATACCGTATATTTTCACTTATTAGAGGCACTCACTTATAAGACGTCGATAATGCAATCTGGAGTTTTTCTTTCTTTTAATTTTCCTGTAGTACACACTTATAAGATGATCTCCACTCTCTGAACCGGACATATGACTCCTAATAATGCGTCTTATAAGCGAAACTACACGGCTTGTTAGTAACTGAACAAAATGTTTAATGATAATTTAACCGCTTTTAACCGATTTGTAAAACACAGCAACATGTCGAATGAAGAATACTAATTACCAAATTTTGTAAAGGTGTTGAATTGTTTATATTCATCTGAACTATTTAGTTTTGTGATATATTGGATAGTTAATTGATACAATCGAAACATTGTTTAGAGGACAACGCCCATTGCTGTAAGATTATACAAATACGGGTTTAAAGTTTCTTCGAAGCATCCTAATAAATGAGGGTCAGGAAACTTAAGACTATTTTTTAAAGCTTGATGAAAAAGTGATTTTGGTTTTTGTAACTTTCGTTACCGTTTTATGTTCGTTACATTGTTACATTTATAAGATGTTTACATGACATGGTTTGCTTTTTAATCATATTTATCAGCTTAATATCTGTCTATTAACCTTCATTCTTGTTTGTTATTTAACCAGTATTAGAAATAGCAGGTATTTGTACAATCATTTATAATGAACGCTGTATATTTATTGTGTTGTGGCGTAAAAAATTGTATCAATTTTTTTTGGCTCATACCTCATTGCTATTTATATTTGGAAAGTCAAAATCACTCCCGCAATTGACTCAGAAAAAACGGTAAAATATATGCATTGAAATTACAGGATAGTATTCTTTAACACTACACAATAAAGTCTAAAAGTATATGAAAACCCTATGAACACATATAACACCATAAAGCAAAATCAAAGCGGACTCGGGTTGATTGAGTCTGCTCATTAAAGAAAGGAAATGTGCAACAACCCTTCCGCGCCCTAGTCAAACCGTCTCTGGCATCAATAAATGACCTTACATAGAATGTGTCATGGGTCACGCTTACACACCTCCGTTTACACAATTAAATGCCTGTTTACTTTCAGTTTGCAAATTTAGTTTTTCATGTAAACTTATTTCTAAACAACTACGAGGTCGAATGCTTTAAAACTCTACAACTAAGTTTAGGTATAGGAAATGATATTTTAGACATTCTATAGCTCTGGCTTACATCTACAAATACTGCTGTTTTCCCAGTAACTACTTTGAACAAACGTTGCCTGATAACAGCTTCGGTAGTGAATGGTATTTGAAAATTTGTGTTTTTGATTATGTCAAACAGTCAGTGATTGTAAGTTACAGTGTTTACGGAAACATATTTGTAACTTTTTCAGTTATATGTATGAATGACTTTGTATAAATGACTTAATTTGTGACAGTTTAATATTAGTGTCACAAATAATATCAATGCATATAAGGGTTTTTATATACAGCATACATTTTTCACAAGAGTGTCAGATATCAAGTGCTCCGGAGAACGGAAAGACACTTGGCAACAACTACAAGATTGGGGGAAAAATAAAATACAAGTGTAACAATGTGGAAAACCATGGGGCCGTAAATGCTGTATGCCTTACCAGTGGACAATGGAGCAAGTCTGCCAATTGCACAGAACGTATAATTATTCAAATTAAATTCTAAAAATTTCAAATTTAAACAAGATTTATTTTTCTTTAAGACATTATTTTAAAAAGAATAATTTCTATTATAACATTCTTTTTTATTAATTTGCAATCAATATAAAATTATATTTAAGGCCAAGAGCTGTATTTAAAGGGCACAATTAAACAAACAATTTTTAAAAGAAATGCAACCCTTTGTTGTTCTGTCATGCCCTTATCATTTGTTTTTCAAAACAGGGTAAATAAAAATATTCAATTGCTTGAGTTCGCACGATCATTTTATTTCTTATAATTTATAACTGATTTTCTGCCTACAAAATTTAAACGAGTAAGTACAATTTATAAATTTAAAAATCTGACATGACGATTAAATTATGGCTTGTTGGCGCTTTGAATGGAACGAATAAAAACATGAATTTTATGAAGTTTACAGGTGCTATGTTTCTCAGTCGCGTGACCCAAACTTGTCTTTTGATGGGCAAGTCTGTCTGTCAAGATTTATATATATATATATATATATATATATATATATATATATATATATATATATATATATATACGCTCAAACAAATAGCTTGTTAGCAACACAATGAAGCTTGACAATTTCTTCGCAATTACGAAAACTGCGAATTTTACTTCGATATTCATCAGCTGTGAAGGTAGAGGTTTTCCGGACGAGCCTGGAAATGCCAAAACCTCATATGGAGTATAAATAATCTCAAGGAAATTACACTTGTATTTCAGATGCACTGTCTTAAAAATTCTAAATTCGATCGTATTGCTAAAGCGTTTGATGACTTGTATATACCGCAACTGATTCAGAAATCGGACATGCTATAAGTGTGTTCTTTTTCTTTTAATTTCATTGTAATACACGCTTATAAGATGTTCCCCAGTCTTGAACTGGATATATGACTCCTAATAATGCGTCATATAAGCGAACATGTAAGATATCTCGGAGGATTGTAGGTTGCCCTTGTTTTACTTCCCATTAGACTCTAGCATTTTCACTGGTTGAACGGTGATCACGTGGTGACTCCCTATATTTCTATAGAGAGTGAGTAGATTTTAATGTTGATCTATGCTATAAATAAGTCTCGATAAAACAAATCAATCATATGGTTTGTTAGTGATCTTCCATGAAAATATGGTTACGTCATTTAAGCACTTGAACATGTGCATGTAACACACGATCTTATTTGAATACATTTTAAAGTCTTACTTTTCACTTTTAATTCCAGACTGTGGTTCATTGTCTAGTATTGCGGATGGAACAGTGTCAGTACCAGTGACAACACACGGAGCTACTGCTACATACACGTGTAATGTTGACTATTTCCTAACAGAAGGTGACTCTACGCGGTTTTGTGATACAGGCACTTGGACTGTATATTGTTTTTGTTATACTTGTGTCTCAAATTTGTTTAGACCTTAAGAAACGTCTTGTTGGTAAACATGCCAAAGACAAGTCTGAAAATTGGCTTTACATTGGGTTCATTTATTTATTATATGTCATGACGATAATTCAGCTGTCATAACAAATAATATCCCCCAGGAGTTCAGAAGTGTGAAATCATGTTATGCTAGTTTAGCATATTGAAGTGACAAAGTGAATAATGAACAAAATTAATCAAAATAAAGATATATTGTTTTTCTGTTTTCTTCATGTATTATGGATGAATCATCAAGGATCTGCCCTCAAAATTTTGGGTAAGATAATCTTTCTTCAAAATTGAAATTGAAATTTTGTCATATTATGAACATTAGAATATGAGCTTTTGTGTCTAAACTGTCTTGAAATTTACACATGTAGCGCTTTCTAAAGGGGAGAATTTTGTTATTTATAATTTTGTCATATTGGTTGCCATGGCTACCAGAATTCTGCACAAATGAAATATAATTGTCATATTAACTGAAAGTTTTACATATATATATATATATATATATATATATATTCGCTTAGAAAATGCTCTATTGTAAACTTTTAAAAATTTACACATTTAGCGGTTTCTGAAGGGGACATTTTTGTTATTTATATTTTTGTCATATTGTTTACCATGGCTACCAGAATTCTGCACGAATGAAATATAATTGTCATATTAACTGAAAATTTTATATAAAGATATTCGCTTAGAAAATGCTCTATTATTAATTTTAAAAAATGTACACATTTAGAGGTTTCTGAAGGGAGGATTTTTGTTATATATATTTTTGTCATATTATTTACAATGGCTACCAGAATTCTGCACGAATGAAATATAATTGTCATATTAACTGAAAATATTACATATAGATAGTTGCTTAGAAAATGCTCGATTATTAACTTTTAAAACATTACACATTCAGCGGTTTCTGAAGGCAGGATTTTTGTTATATATATTTTTATCATATTGCATTACCATGGCTACCAGAATTCTTCACGAATGAAATATAATTGTCATGTAAACTGAAAGTATTACATATAGATATTCGCTTAGAAAATGCTAGACTATCAACTTTTAAAAATTTACACATTTATTGTTTAAACAAGAAATTGCTAAGTGAAAGAATTCTCTAAAGTAAAAGTCCTGGCTTAAAAAACTATTTGGTCATAGTTGATATTCCTGTAGTCATTTATTTATTGTTTCCAACCGTATACATGTGGTTGTATCAACCCTTATCATGCTAGAGAGAATTGATTCTGCCTTTGCAACCAGTGTAGATCATGATCAGCATGCACATCCGTGCAGTCTGGCCAAGATCTTCACTGCTCGCCATTCGGTCAGTATCTTTTTGGTAAGCAACCCTTCAAACAGTCAATGGTACTGTCCAAATTGAAAGACTGACAAGTTCATTACAGACATTGAGCAAGGTAAGGGTTATAGCATGCGGGTCGTGTAAATCCGTTAGCAGTTGCATAAATACATTGAAACGTATCTGTAAATACCTCTATTGTTCTTGTGATTAAATAAGTATATTAATCCATAAGCTGATTGTGTTAAATTCCAAGTACAAAAGCAGTGAAATTATGAAATTGGAAAAGGACGATGGAGTGGGATGTTTGTTACAGTATCACATGTTCATTACTACCTAATTATAATATTTTGGTAAAATATGATACACACAATGTCTTCATAAGTTCTATCTAATCTATTCTACCATTCCGTTAAAGTACCTTCGAACGATCTGTATATTGTTCTTGACATTGCTCTATGTAGCGTGACATGTCTAAAATGCTTCTGTAAAATTTCGTTTATTATCGTGGAAGATAATAAAAATAATTTAAGCCAAAAGGAAAAGCAATAAAAAATGTAAATTTGGTTGCGTTCATCTGAAAACACTCATTCCATTAATGTTGCTGTGGCAAATTGATGGGAATCGAATAAAAATCTCAAATTGCGAATATCTGAAATTAAGAAGTCTTAATATGGAATATTCAGTGATTTGAAATATTGCCGTGTAAAATCCTATTAATAATATTAGTTTTATTTCCCAAATGCACTTAAGTTTTTGTAACCATATATAGAGTTGCAGGTTAATTTGCAAAAACTAACCTTTTTGTTTCAAGACAAAAGGAAATAGGCAGACAATGTAATACATATTCACCAGACAGTGCAGTGTTGTATATTTATAACTGGTGAAAGATATGCCAATCGGCTGACTTTAATCAGACAGATCACTAGAATTACCAAAGGGAAGAAATCTACAACTGAGGATAAAGTAAATTAAATGACAACGGGAAGATATGTCATTTTACAAATTTAATGTAAGTATCTAGATAATTAAGAAATAACAGCACGGATGAAAGACAGACAAGTTGGTCTCGTTGTTTTCTCCATTTACTACTTTCTACACATTACTTTTACAGCATCGTGTTTCAAGGATATTTAAGGACTTTGTGAAGAGAGCATATTTACAATTTATTCGTCAGATAAAATTATATTGTATACACGTGAAACTAAGACTGAAGTATTACGCAAACATTTTCAGAACAATTCTACATTTAAAGTATATAACTGTATAGTCACCAGATAGAAAACTGCTAGACAAGGAATTGTTATTGACATAAAAAGATGACAGGACATTTATGTCGTTTTTCTAATATAAATAACTTTGACATTTACCAGTGACTGTTTCAGTCAACTCAGTGTTATGTTCATTTGGTACATTCACAATAGGTACATGTAGAAACATACCAGTCATTATTCCAAAGAGAAAATGAAATAATATGAACCATTTCTGTTTTCACCTTTTGCCGAAAACACATTTATTTCTTTTGTTCAGGGCAAGATACGAAGACATTACAGCATACCAAAGGGAATATATATAATACATCTCAGACGTACACTTAAAGGGAATTCCGGCAGTTTTTTATGCGCATCTTTCTGCGAAGCCGACACTATCTATAGAAAATTGAAGTGAAGTCAACATTTGTTGAAACATGTGACAGACAATCTTAAATATGAGAAATATTGAATAAAATAACTTTTTTTTATCAGTAATCAAATGTTGATACAGGTTTATGTTGTATTGACATGTATCAAGTCTGATATGTATCCTGCCATTTTTGCGGCTCTGTTTTGACAGCGCATTTTAGTACAAAGACAGGGTTGTTTATAAATGTTAGACAATTAACTTGGTATTGATAAGACAACATCCCCTTTCAGATTATTTAGTATTTAATTATAGAAATAATTAAGAATTATTAAAAGTTTTTTTAAAATTCTAGCAGATATAGATGTAACCAATTTGTTCAGGTTGGTGCCATTTTTCGTCCGAACAGATGTTGCATTCAAGCAGCCTTAACATAAAATTTAGCCCGGTGACCAATACTGTTGTTGCCATTTTTATTTTCACAATACAATTGTTCATTTATACGGTGGTATGTTTAGGATAATTATATGTTATTTTTTTTTTAAGATTAAATTATCTCGTGTGCACGACATCTTATCTTAAGCGATCAACATCTTATCTCGTGCGCACAACATCTTATCTTGAGCGATCAACATCTTATCTCGAGCGATCAACATATTATCTTGAGCGATCAACATCTTATCTCGAGCGATCAACATATTATCTTGAGCGAACAACATCTTATCTCGAGCAATCAACATATTATCTTGAGCGATCAACATCTTATCTTGTGCGATCAGCATCTTATCTCGAGCGCACGACATCTTATATATATATATTAAGGCCCTTTGTGTGTGCATTTAGGTCATCAGTAAAACATACGGACAAGTTGTTAATTAGGGTCCCGCCTATTCCGCTGTTATTTAAACTTCCCACGAGTACATGTACAAGTTTATCACATCAATTGGGAAAGCAATGCATATAATTGGTCATCCTATCTTCAAAATCAAATGAACTTAACCAATGATGCATACTGCATGTTAGAACAGCAACAAATTTCAGTTCGACTGATAAATTCGCGCAGAAAAGTTGCATGTATGAATTAAGGGAAAACAAGGAAAATCGTTTAATATATGGGCGAAGTATGGAAGCCCTGGAGGGACAATTGATTTCCGTACTTCCCACTCCTGACTTCTAACTTTTGCACTTCTCACTTCCAACTTCTTGACTTCCTACTTCCTACTTCTAACTTCCACACTTCTGACTTCTAACTTCCACACTTCTGACTTCCAACTTTCTGACTTTCGACTTCTGATTTCAAACTTCCACACTTCTTACTTCCGTTTTCTTGACTTCTTACCCGTCTTCTAACTTCCGCACTTCTGATTTCCAACTTCCACACTTCTTACTTCCGACTTTTTGACTTCTTACTTCCCTCTTCTAACTTCCGCACTTTTCTTACTTCTAACTTCCGCACTTCTGACTTCTAACTTCCTGCCTTTCGACTTCTGATTTCCAACTTCCACACTTCTTACTTCCGACTTCTTGACTTGTTACTTCCCTCTTCTAACTTCCGCGCTTCTGACTTCTAACTTCCGCACTTCTGACTTCTAATTTCCTGCCTTTCGACTTCTGATTTCCAACTTCCACACTTCTTACTTCCGACTTCTTGACTTCTTACTTTCCTCTTCTAACTATCGCACTTCTGACTTCTAATTTCCTGCCTTTCGACTTCTGATTTCCAACTTCCACACTTCTTACTTCCGACTTCTTGACTTCTTACTTTCCTCTTCTAACTATCGCACTTCTGACTTCTAACTTCCACACTTTTGACTTCTAACTTCCGACTTCCAACTTCCGCACTTCTGACTGCCACTGGAAGTTGGAAGTCGGAAGTATAAAGTCAGGAAGCTGGAAGTCAGAAGTGCGGAAGTTAGAAGTCAAAAGTGCGAAAGTTAGAAGAAGGAAGTAAGAAGCCAAAAGTCGGAAGTAAGAAGTGTGGAAGTTGGAAATCAGAAGTCGAAAGTCGGGAAGTTGGAAGTCAGAAGTGCGGAAGTTAGAAGTCAGAAGTGTGGAAGTTAGAAGTAGGAAGTAGGAAGTCAAGGAGTTGGAAGTGAGAAGTGCAAAAGTTAGAAGTCAGAAGTGGGAAGTACGGAAATCAATTGTCCCTTCCATAGCGAAGCCTACATACTATTTTTTTTGTCAAGGACTTAAATTTATTTCTTTGCATCATCACTGATTTTTTTCTGCCTTTTTTATCAGTTTCCGTATTTAAATGTCTAACCCTGCAAACATTTGAAACGGTTATAGGTATAATCTAAATAAAAACAAAAACGGTGGCAACCGTATGTTTTTACTAATGATCTGAATTCACACAAAGGTCCTTAATAGATATTGATAAGATGACCAAGAAAAGATGTTGATCGCTCGAGATAATACGTTGATCGCTCAAGATAAGATGTTGATCGCTCAAGATAAGATGTCGTGCGCACGAGATAAGATGTTGATCGCTCAAAATAATATGTTGTTCGCTCAAGATAATATGTTGATCGCTCGAGATAAGATGTTGATCGCTCAAGATAATATGTTGATCGCTCAAGATATTATGTTGATCGCTCGAGAAAAGATGTTGATCGCTCAACATAAGATGTCGTGCGCACGAAATAAGATGTTGATCGCTCAAAATAATATGTTGATCGCTCAAGATTAGATGTCGTGCGCACGAGATAAGATATTGATCGCTCAAGATAATATGTTGATCACTCAAGATAAGATGTTGATCGCTCGAATTATGTGGATCGCTGGAGATAATATGTTGATCGAACGAGATAAGATGTTGATCGCTCAAGATAAGATGTCGTGCGCACGAAATAAGATGTTGATCGCTCAAGATAATATGTTGATCGCTCAAGATAAGATGTCGTGCGCACGAGATAAGATTTTGATCGCTCAAGATAATATGTTGATCGCTCGAGATAAGATATTGATCGCTCGAGATAAGATGTTGATCGCTCAAGACAATATTTCGTGCGCACGAAATAAGATGTTGATCGCTCGAGATAATATGTTGATCACTCGAGATAAGATGTTGATCGCTCAAGATAATATGTTGATCGCTCAAGATAATATGTTGATCGCTCGAGATAAGATGTTGATCGCTCAAGATAAGATGTCGTGCGCACGAGATAAGATGTTGATCGCTCAAGATAAGATCTCGTGCGCACGAAATAAGATGTTGATCGCTCAAGATAAGATGTTGATCGCTCAAGATAATATGTTGATCGCTCGAGATAAGATGTTGATCGCTCAAGATTAGATGTTGATCGCTCAAGATAATATGTTGATCGCTCAAGATAATATGTTGATCGCTCGATATAAGATGTTGATCGCTCAAGATAAGATGTCGTGCGCACGAGATAAGATGTTAATCGCTCAAAATAATATGTTGATCGCTCAAGATAATAGGTTGATCGCTCAAGATAATATGTTGATCGCTCGAGATAATATATTGATCGCTCGAGATAAGATGTTGATCGCTCAAGACAAGATGTCGTGCGCACGAAATAAGATGTTGATCGCTCAAGATAATATGTTGATCACTCGAGATAAGATATTGATCGCTCAAGATAATATGTTGATCGCTCAAGATAATATGTTGATCGCTCGAGATAAGATGTTAATCGCTCAAGATAAGATGTCGTGCACACGAGATAAGATGTTGATCGCTCAAGATAAGATGTCGTGCACACGAAATAAGATTTTGATCGCTCAAGATAAGATGCTGATCGCTCAAGATAATATGTTGATCGCTCGAACTAAGATGTTGATCGCTCAAGATAAGATGTCGTGCGCACGAGATAAGATGTTGATCGCTCAAGATAATTTAATCCTAAAAAAATAATTGCATGTCCTAAACATACCACCGTACATTTACAATGAAAACAGGAAAAAAATCTAGAAACAGTTTTTCAAAATTTAAAAAAAATGTTCTTTACTATGAGTAATTTCCATTGAAAAAAAGTTCACAAAAGTGAATATAAAACAGACTTTTTTCTGTTTGTACGCATAATTGTAATGACATTGTATTATAAATATGACTATGATATGAAATAAGTATATAATAATATCTGTAAAAAGAATAAACGTTATTATGCTGTCTTTCTGCATACTTTGGTTGGTATTTATAAAAAAAGCGGAAAATCATGAAAATGTTGAAAAATCTACGAAAGACCCGTGGTGACATTTCAACTTCATTATTTCACGATTTCTGCTTCATGATTTCACGATTTCCACCTCATGAATTCACGATTTCACGATTTCCACTTCATGAATTCACGATTTCCACTTCACGAATTCACGATTTCACGATTTCCACTTCACGAATTCACGATTTCACGATGGTGAAATCCATCGTGAAATCGTGAATTCATGAAGTTGAAATCGTGAAATCGTGAATTCGTGAAGCGGAAATCGTGAATTCGTGAAGTTGAAATCGTGAAATCGTGAATTCGTGAAGTGGAAATCGTGAATTCATGAAGTTGAAATCGTGAATTCGTGAAGTGGAAATCGTAAATTCATGAAGTTGAAATCGTGAAATCGTGAATTCATGAAGTGGAAATCGTGAATTGGTGAAGTGGAAATCGTGAATTCATGAAGTGGAAATCGTGAAATCGTGAATTCGTGAAGTAAAATCGTGAAATCGAGAATTCATGAAGTGGAAATCGTGAATTCGTGAAGTGGAAATCGTGAATTCATGAAGTTGAAATCGTGAAATCATGAAGTAGAAATCGTGAATTCGTGAAGTGGAAATCGTGAATTCATGAAGTTGAAATCGTGAATTCGTGAAGTGGAAATCGTGAATTCGTGAAGTTGAAATCGTGAAATTGTGAAGTGGAAATCGTGAAATCGTGAATTCAAGAAGTGGAAATCGTGAATTCAGGAAGCAGAAATCGTGAAATCGTGAATTCATGAAGTGGAAATCGTGAAATCATGAAATCGTGAAATCAAGAAATCGTGAAATCATGAAATCGTGAAATCAAGAAATCGTTAAGTTTTTTCGTGAAATCGTGAGTTCGTGAAATCGTGAATTCATGAAGTGGAAATCGTGAAATCGTGAATTCATGAAGTGGAAATCGTGAAATCATGAAGCAGAAATCGTGAAATAATGAAGTTGAAATGTCACCACGGGTCTTTCGTAAAAATCAGTTTCAGCAACTAGTGTATTTGCTTAGAGCCAAATTTTGGGTCCCGTGCGATTGAGAAAAAGATTAATGGCGACATAACCCAATCTGTTCCGTAATGTATGAATTTCATTCTAAGCCATGTCGGCAGTGTGAATTCTGCGACTGGACCGAGTTATAACGTCATCAAAATGGCGGCCATTTTTTAAAAACTAAATATATTATCAGCTTCAAATGATTAATGGAGTTGTTTGTTTTTGTTGCTGAAAGTGAATTTTGTTGTAGTGTACATCGTACATATGCATGGTTATTTAGCATTATGTTATTTTAGATAACAGGAATTACAATTATACAATATTAAAGATATATTATGCTTAAATTTCATATTTGAATACATGAACAATTATCGCAGATCATTTATGGAATTATAAAATAACCATGTTTGTGAGTATGAAAGGTAGTGTGTGAGGTTTAAATACTACATACTAATTAATGTAATGAAATGAACATATTACGCTACTAAAACTCTATGAGTTTGTTTGAAACAAATGATTGTTACTTAACAGACATTTAATTGTGATTGCAGTATACACAGTTAGTTTTTATATTTAGCCAAGGTAAAAATGTTAAATGAGGATTTTCTAGATTTATATCAATATGCAATGATGAAATATTTATGTAAAAGGTGAGCATAGTACATCTTTAAACGGATGTGAAATAAAGGAAACACTTTGATGAAGTAAGTTCTATGCTGCATCGTTATTAAATGTAAATAAAAAGTAGAAAACCTGTTGATAATTATCTAATAGTAATAGTCTTACATAACTGAAATAGTAGATTAGACAAGCTTATAAACTAAAGCACAATTGCCTCGCAGGGACTTGTACTCACGACCCTTAAAAATTGAATATTAATTTACTGTAATATAATTCTAGATTTATCTTTCTGAATGAGTAAACTCTTGTTCTTTTTATTGATCTATTGTCTTGCTGTTTAACACAGCTGGACATTACTATAGAACAAAAAACTACAACTATATCTTATTTATGTTTCATATTTAAAAGTTAGTTTCTACTTTTTGTTGCTGTCGTTGTGACATTCATATATCGCTATTGACCCTTTCAAATTGATGTGTCGTCAATAAACCCTTTATCCATGAAATATCACTCTTCCGTAAAATACACACAGCATTCAGTGAAAACTGACATGATGTCTGTGGAGCATTTCACAGTCATTTCAAAAATGTTTCAGTTGCTGTATGAAACACATCAATAAATTTGCTTCTAACAAGCTTTTTTTAACAATGTTTTATCATCTGTTTTTTTATATCTTCCCCGTATTGTTTTAATTATTACTGTTTTATACCTGTTAATATGTATCAAAATGTCTGATACCAACACCACTAAGCTCAAGCAGCACAAGTTTGCACGATATGGAAACTATCTACGGGTATGATATATTAAACATACGGTGGTAACATCTGCGCTAGCGCTTATGCAGCAGTCTTTTCTAACATTCGAGAATGCATTTAATATGATGATGGTGATTTCTCTGACATAGACTGGCTTTGCATTTTGGTAAAGAGATTGCGATACAGCCGCGTCAGAAGGGACACAGTGGACTGCGCTAAGATCAGATACGAAACGATTATTGTTGCTTAAGCAATTGAGTCAAATGTGACTGAAAATAAACAAACACCCCTAGTACTAACTAGAAGTGTTATAAGAAACAGGAGCACCGAAGTGCGGATAAATATACGCCTGAAGGTATGACATGTTACCCCTAAGTGTGACCTTGACCTTGAAGCAAGCCATCCGAAACATGCGCTCTGCATTTCGTCTCGATATGGTGAAAATCTGTGCCAAGTGTCTTTAAAATCCTTCAAGCAGTTCAAGAGTTACTGAGCGGACACGAAACAAGAGTCATTTTGCATTTGATCCCTCAATGTGACCGTGACCTTGAAGCGTATCATTCAAAATATGCGCTCTGTCCGTCTTCTTGATGTGGTGAACATTTGTGTAAGTTCCTTTGAAATCCTTCAAGGGGTTCAAGAGTTACAGAGCGGACACGACATTGCTTACGGACAGACGGACGGACGGACGGACGGACACCGACGTCATAATATAATACACTCCCTTCGGGCGTATAAAAAGCTTGTTTGTTTTCTGTTAAGACAGGCAATCGCAAATATTAGTTGTTGAAAGAGGTCATTGCTCTGTGGGTGAAAAAGTACAAACGGCAATCAAAAAGTCTTACAATATTTCAAATACGTCTAAATTCGGCAACAAACACGAAATATTCCAAGCTATTGTCGGTGAAACGAATACATAGCAATTCAGTTTTTGGACGGAAAGGTTAACATAAAAGAGCTTTCCTTTACAGCCAAATTCTTAATTAAGGGAAAAATGATACTCATCCCTCAGGCTGGTACTAACAGGACCAGTAACAGTTACTGCTTATTACCAAGATCTTATTGGGAAGTCCATACCTAATGTATTGCATGTTATCTGTGTTGGTTGATGCTGGGTCTTCCTCGGAAAGCGAGTATGACAATTTGAACATGGCAAGGACAGCAACGTTCCCAACTCGTCACATAATTTTATGTGCTCGACTTTACATGTACGCATACATCCACAAACCTACTGCAACTATTCGTGGTTATAACTAATAACATTTACAGGTTGCATCCTGTGTATTATATATTAAACAACTAAAATACTTCTTACACGGGTTATATATTTATGTATACTACTCTTACATGTAGCCAATTAGAATCTGATAGCTAATAATAATAGTATACGGCAACTGTTCTCTAATTAGGTTGCCTATACAAAATGTATTCCAAGAAACTTTGTGAATAGTCGCCATATGTTCTTTGCCGTTGACAGTTGTAATTTCAAGAAAGACACTTTTGATAGCAAGAATTTTGTCGTAGAACTGTTAGGAAAATTCTCCAAAAATGTCAAATGTCGTGCCAGCCCTTGACAATTGATAAAATTATCACAGAACTTTCAAGAGTCCTCAGAATGCCAGACGATGGCAAATGTTTCATCACACAGTCAAGATACCTATAATGAAAAGTTCCCTTCTCACAAACAGGGCTAAAATGATTGACATATGAAGGTAACAATCCAAACTATGGACTATGGAAAGGTTATTGTTTAAAACTCTATTATTGTTCAATAAAGTTTTGAGGTCCTATGGAAACTATTAATCCTAACGTTGAGTTCAATCAAACTAAAACATATCTATCGGGAAGGAAACGTAGGAATTCTAATCATTGCACTTGATTAAGGTAGGAATTCTAATCATTGCACTTAATTAAGTGCGAATGTTTAAAGTCAATGTGGAGTTCAACGCAATACGAATGGTGGACCAGCAAATTGGTACAGTGTTCATGTGTAGCAGAGTCATAAAGCACTAATAAACAGCTACAGCACTTTTGGAATATGATGATATTCGTATATTTTGATGGTATAGCATATACCAGACAAATTTATTCAACAAGAAAATAATCTGTTGAAATAAAGTGGGTGGAGTAATATATATTTTATTATTTCACATTATCTAATTGTTTATATACTTCTATATTGTTATTACATTGACAACAAATATTCAAGGATGGAAAACCAAAGATAATGATTTGAAGTTTTGCTGTGTAACATAAATAAATAATGAATTACGCAAAGTTATATTTTCAAATTTGGCCGCCATTTTGATGACGTCATAGATCGGTCCAGTCGCGGAACTCTGACTGGGGACATGTCTTTTTGTGACATTCAGACATGGTCTAACAGTTTGGTATATGTCGCCATTAATCTTTATTTCGATCGCACGGGATCCCCGTTCTGAATACACTATGGGCTGTGTTATTCTCCTGGTGTATATTTCGCCCTTTTTTACTTTTCTCGAGTACTTCCTGTAAATGATATCTTCTCATTTCAATATAGAATTATCTCTTCCTCTATGAAAACGAAAAAAAAAAATGTAGATCATTACTGAATCTTAAGCACTTCACATTTATGTTTTCAACAAAACTAGTCTTGGAATTGAGCTTTGTTATCTATTTAATTAATCTAATCAGCTTTTAAAAACCAGATTTACGAATTCTTTATATTCGAAGGAGCTGAGACACGCAGCGATGTATTCTGTGAGATAATTGATATTCTCGGCATTCTATGACAACGTAAAAGTATTAGAAACTATATTAAGCCGATCACGTTTCGGCTTAAAGTGCAATCATTAACAAACTTGTTGTACACCAGTTGTTACAAATCAAGTCGATGCCATCCAAAAGAATTGGCAATTGAAAACATCTCAACTGACAAGACCCTAATTAAGTAAAAGCAAGCTTAATGAAGAGGCGAGATATTTGTTAAAACTTATAATCAATTTATTTCCTTATTGCGTTGCACTTTCAGGGCGTTAGTTGAAAACAAATTAACTGAATGAAATGTATGGAAAAGAAGTTGATATGAAAAACAATATATAACAGTAAAAATATCCAAGAAGAACTTTTCAATGTTTGAATTTATAGAATGCAACAAAGCAAGGTAATAGTAGATTCAGTTGGAGAAAAATGCAACAACAGTCACGACCTCAAAGATGGATTTAAAAGAAGATTGAAATAAACTCCAAATAGACTAGAAATATTAACAACACTGAGTCCATGTACGGCGCGTAAAGCCTGAACGTCATTTAGGTTATCACGAGAATCGCAACCGGTTGTCGGATGTTGGTAATAAGTTTGACCCATGATAGCCCAATGTTTATCCAGACTTGCCAGAGCCAAGAACAACAACTAATTCTGTTTTAACAGATAAATTCCTCATAATTATGATGATTGTAATTTATTGTTTTATCTCTTAAAATACCGACAACTGCAACATCTATTCCTTTTTATACACACATTTGGCGTGTGTAAACATAACTAACTCTCACCGGTGCTGGTTCGAGCCTCACTTACTCGGGGCTTGGAATTCTCCTTATGACGAAGCCATCCGGCAGGCATACGGAAGGTCGTTGGTGCTACCCGGCAGTCCGCTCCTGACGAAATAATGCATGGACGAGCACCTGGGGTCTTACTCTATCATCTAAGCTGGAACGCAGCCATATGACCTATAATTGTGTCGGGGCGGCGGTATACCCAACAAGAAAAATAAAAAAGAATAAACATTACCAAATCGTATCAGTTATATTCTATTCTTACGCTTTAAAGCATCATTAATTGCTCAACGTATATCGTAACAAACTGAAAAAATAATACATTAAAAAGTTATATTAGATCAGCGCTCAAATAAAATAAAAACGATGGATCAATGTGAAATACGTTGCTATTGCTATAGGGTGGACAACTGTAATAAAATGACTTGCTATGATAAATTAGTAATTAAGTCAGTAAGATCTCACTAAGTTAAACTTAACCTATTCTGCACGCATATGTGATACATCAAAGAAGGCGTTCATCTAGAGCTCTTTCCTCACTCTGAGTGGGTTAAAGTCTTGATTTCCATCCATTAATTTCAAAAGAGAAATATTGTTCACAGAAAAAAAACTAATGACATAGAAAATTTAAAACCCGATTTCGTTGACATATATTTTGCATATTTTTACAAAAGTTATTAAAATGATAACAATCATAAGAAAGTCAGGAACTTGTGAAATATCATCAATACTAATCGAAAATATAAAGATAAAAACGTCGCTAGAATTGATAAATGTGCAGATGATGCACTTAGACAATCGCTTACGATATATAACAATAAATAGCATTTATGTCGTCTGGTAGGACAATTTCGATAGAGCTGCCACTCGCACATTAATTTGTTAACAAGCTAACGCAGACAAATGTAATGAACAGTCAAACGAAAACGACATATGTTCACCTAACGGTAAATTAAATGAATAATACTTGAATTAATTCTTTCACGCTGATTTAGGTACTAAATTATTTATAGGGATGGATGTCTGTCTCTCAAAAAGTAAGGTAGTTGCCTTAATGTTCCAAATTATAAAATGAAAATATCTCTTTGGATGTCGAGTAAAGAGGAAAGAAGCAAAGCAATAGCCTGAGGCGTTCATTTACATGTACTATGTACTATAATACAAATTGTTATGCTTTATCAGTTACATTGCAAAACAATTGTTGAAACATATAAAAAGTCCATAAAATGAAGTTTAAAACCTAAATCTGAAAGGTAACAGGAGTTTTGTTTCTACGCCTTTGCCTTTAGGTAACTTTAACATGTACTGAAGTAAAAATGAAATGCATTACTATTTCTTTCATATGAAATTTACGACTTTTAAACAGTCATCATGAAGATTGAGTAAAACTGGATATAATTTTACCTAAACATTTGGTATTATCATCTAACTGTATAAAAGAAAATTGTATTTTTTAAAAATAAATGGCGAATTTCTTTATAAATCAAATAAAATAGAGGAAAGTGGAAACTTCACAGGTCGCTCAACACGACAAAAACGAAAATGTTGCAGGCTCGGTTTGATTGAGCCTGTTCATGGACGGTAGTGGAAATGCATGCTACTGTCCACGCCCTCTAGCCCCGGGTTGAGCAGAACTCAACATTTACACATGCTAAAAGTACAAAAAGCAATTTAGAGCCATCCCAGATGTATTCAAACAGCGATGAACATGGAACCTTCAATGATACACGTGTTGAGGCGTGTAATTCCATGAAGAGCGGCGTTTGGTCCCCAGATAAAATAATGGGTTTGCCCCAAACGAGAAAACAATGGGCAGAACTAAACAAACTGGAATTTAGGAAGGGGATCTGAGGTTATGGAGCCTGCGTATCACAGGAACTGTCAAAAGACAAAATTAAAGAGCAGGCACCATATCCAAGGGGTGATTATACAATACCTAAGGCTATGAAAGCGGGAGTATTGTAACCACCCAGACCGAAATGGTCATGTTGAGAAACTAAACAGTACCAAAAACACGACATAAAAGTCGTGCTGAACGATCTGAGAAGATCGAAATATAACAGCCCTGATTGAATGTACGGGGAGACTTTTTACGGGCGCCACACGGCACAAACAACGCTGCTGTGATAATAAAATAGAGGAAAGTGGAAACTTCACAGGTCGCTCAACACGACAAAAACGAAAATGTTGCAGACTCGGTTTGATTGAGCCTGTTCATGGACGGTAGTGGATATGCATGCTACCGTCCACGCCCTCTAGCCCCGGGTTGAGTAGAACTCAACATTTACACATGCTAAAAGTACAAAAAGCAATTTAGAGACATCCGCAGATGTATTCAAACAGCGATGATCATGGAACCTTCAATAATACACGTGTTGAGGCGTGTAATTCCATGAAGAGCGGCGTTTGGCCCCAAGATAAAACACAGTGTTTCGTATTTGGCAGTTCTGGCCAGAGAAGCATTTAAAATTCGTAAGAATGAAGGGATGAAAACAGGAATCGTAGAAAAAGGTTTGTCAATAACATTAAACGTCAGAAAAGGTGCAGGTGATCGTTGGGAAAGAAGAGAAATCTAATCAGTCTCTTATGAAAGAAACATACCAAAACTGTAAAATTGACTCCAAGATATAGAAAAACCATGAAACTTTATATCAAGTTTAATAACAAGTCAAACTTCCAATAGAAGACTATTGTTTCTTTTTTTTTTTTCATTGACTTTTCATATAACATACCAAATTGAAATTGACTCCAAGATATAGAAAAATCATCAAACATTATATCAAGTTTAATAACCAGTCAAACTTAGTATCGACATCACTTCAAATTCCAATAGAAATCTAGTGTTTCTTTTAATTTTCATTGACTATTTATGTAAAGGTGCTAATATATGAATTCAAAAAGGCCATGTATTCTTAAAAAAAAAACAGATAATTAAAAGGGTACGTTTAGGACAATATAGTTATTTAACGAATGACGTAATTCATTTTAAATGTGGATATACTTATGTCAAATTATTTAGTTTGATGTTAACTTTAATCATAGGTCATTCACCTGTTCATTTATTTGCATCTTCTAATAATAGTTTGAGCGTAAATAACTGGGGATTAACCATCTCTTTGGGTTTAAATTGACATCTGTAATTTAATAAAATAAGCACCTGATTTTCTAAAAAATAATTTTACATACTTCAGTTGAGGCTTTAAACTCTAAACCAACCAAATACATTGAATATGATTTTTTCCCAATCATTTGCTTTTTTATTGCTTCATGATATATTTTATACATGACGTAAGCAGATTTCAGTCAGTCTGACAATCTGTATTCATACTTACTCTATATGTTAATACTCGTCCACTCCTAAATTATTAAATTCTACTTACACTATTTTGTTTCCTTGCGTGCGTTATAATAGATCTGTCAGTCATCTGCGAGAATATTGTGCAGATGTGAATGTTTTACTCCAGTCTGTGTTTTCATATGTTTTGCATCGACATTTAAGCTAATTTGCATTCAGTGATTTGCCATTTATTCGTGCAAAACACATATATTTATAAACGTTCTTCCTTCTCCATACATATGGTGAGCATATGCATTGACAACAATTACAACAAGAGATCGTAGAACACAAAATGTCCCCTTGATGCATTCAGTAACTACACAAGGAACAGAAATTATTTTGGTCACTGTGCACTGGACGTTTGACGTACTGACCTCAAATCAATAATTATGGGTCATTTACCAACCATAAGTGACCTGCGTATCAAATGTGGTCTTAGATCAAAGCATTCTCTAGTCATTTGGCAAAACAAAAGTCCTACTATTCTAGGACAATGAGACCTTGACCTTTGCACGCGTGACCTCAAAATCAACAGGGGTCATCTGCTGGTGATGGTCAACCTCCTATTTAGTTTCTTGATCTTAGGTCAAAGCGTTCTCTAGGTATCGTCCGGAAATAATTTAACTGTTCCGGGTCACTGTTACTTGACCTTTGACTTACTGATCTAAAAGTCAATAGGGGTCATATGCTTGTCATTATCAATCTTCCTATTTAGTTTTGTGAGCAAAACATGAAATTGGCAGAAGCTGTAGCGACAGTAGCGGTAGCACAAATCGTGAAATGGGCAGTAGCAATAGCAGCAATAGCAGTATCAAAATCATGAAATGGGCAGTAGCAGAAGCAGCAGTAGCAGTAGAAAAAACTTGAAATGGACAGTGTCAGTTGCAGTAGCGAAAATGTGAAGTGGGCTGTAGCAGCAGTAGCTGTAGTACAAACTTTATTAATATGAAACTGGCAGTATCAGTAGCAGCAGTGTGGCAAAAACGTGAAACAGGCAATAGCAGTAAGCAGAAAATGTAACATTTGCAGTAACAGTAGCAAGAAATACGTGAAATTCGTAAAAGCGGTAGCAGTAGTAGCAAGTAGCAGCAGCAAATACGTAAAGTTCGTAGTAAAGGTAACAACAGTGACAATAGCAAACATGAAATTTGCAGTAGAAGTAGCAGTTGCAAAAAAAGTGAAACAGGCAGTACTAGTAGCAAAACTGTGTAATGGGCAGTAGCAGTAAAAGTAGCAAAAACGTGAAACTGCAATAGCAGTAAAGTTCAATGTTAGGATTACCATAGTTACAAAATATATACCTTAAAGTTACTCGTCATTCCAATCGCTTAAATCCGGTATATACCAGAGTCTGTAATATATATCAGGCAAGATCTGTTTATAGCCACAGTCGCTGCTGCTACTACCAATTTTACGTTTCTGCTACTACTGCCACTGCTACTGCCAATTTCACGTTTTTTCCTACTGCTACTTCGTCTGCAAATTTCATGCTTTTGCTACTGCTTTTGCCACTATTGTTACTGTCCATTTCATGTTTTTGCTACTACTGCTACTGCCATTTTCATGTTTTTACTACAGTTATTGCTGCTATTGCTACTGTCCATTTCATGTTTTTGCTACTGCTACTGCTGTAACTGCTACTGCCAATGTCACGTTTTTGATACTGCTACTGCTGCTACTGCTACTGCCCATTTCATGTTTTACTACTGCTACTACTGTTGCTGTTACTGCTACTGCCCATTTCATGTTTTTGCTCCTACTGCTGCTACCAACTTCATTTTTGATTTGCGTTGTAATAAAATTCACCATGCCAGCGGGTAAATATTTTATCTATCTCATCTTACAAGTTAAATGTAGAGAAAGTGTGCAGTTGACAGACAAACAAACAGTTTAACTTCCCTGTTGAAAGTTCCAAGGCAGTATCGCTTTTGTCAAGGAGATATCTGTACCTTTATATTTTTTGTATAATTTATCCTCTATTCCCTCCTTATACACACATCTATATTTATCACATTCTGATCAAGCAGATTATCAGATACATATAAAATTCTGTAAAAATGTACGGTTTGTATTTCACAAGTATATACCAACTGAATGGAAACAAACTCCGTATAAAACAAACTCCGTATTGTACTAAGCTGAAATGTAATCCCGTATCATGCATGTGTTCGGATTACTGATTTGGTTCTTTAAGTACTTCATACAGAAAAAACACTACAGAAGTTACAGTGGGTCTGTTGTGCGTAGTGTTGCCCTGGTAAATATATTCTTATACTTTTACAATTATTTCATTAACATTTCTTATGATTATTTTAAATCACTCATGTTGATATATATTTCACAGACAATCACTTTGCAGTCAGTAAAATGTAATTTTGACTTTATTTCTGAACGGATATTTCATAAAAAGCAACATTCTGAAATAAACAACTTTTCGAAATTATAATCTTGAAATTGGAAATTATATTTTTGACCATACATTCGACATTATAAAAGGCCATCCTACTACCCTACTCGGATACCTTCGAATATTATGTATAGTTTGATCGTGCAAAATGAAGCAGCAAAAATGATCCCTGTTACGAATCAAGCAGATCAAACAGTTAGTAATATTTTTTATCATATAGAAGGCAATATGTACGAAACGTAAAGTTTGATCAGATTTCGGATTGTACAAACTTAATTAAGATAGGCATCCACACTGCTAACGTTCTTTGAAATGAAAATATTAGACTAGATGGATCCTGTGTAGATGGAAAAAGGGCTTGATGCTTCCTATACAGTCATATTGTACCAACAGTAACATGTATGGGTGCTTTTTCTTTAAAAACGCATTCTACACGAAATAGAAGAAATATGATAGAGCAAATGTTGCTGACCGAGGTGCAATCTTTTACTTCAACCAATGTTTTCGTTGAGCAGCCAAACCTTTGTATAAATATGTTCACTTTGCAAATTTATCCTCGTAAAAGTCACATTATAGTAGAAAAGAAATGTCTCCCGAATGACATTTTGTTGCCATTTACGTCTTATTTTCAGATCAGTTCGTTTCGAAAACGCACATCAATACAGTTTTGTTATTTGGAGCACACAGCACACGTAAGCTCTCGTCCGTTCACGTAAGGTGGACATTTCAATGATCCACAACGAGCCTCAACAAAATAGAAAAGCTTTCCATCGGCATCAGATACTCCTCCAGCTATAATCTCTGGGTTGACATCAAGGCAAACATATCTGGTGGATGCATGATGAGAGTCGTGTCCGCTGGTCAGATACCCGCTATATTCCAACGTCCAACCGTCAAAACAGATGTTTCGACCTGGTACAAACAGAACACTTGGCCTCTTTGTCCTACACACACTGCATGGCACGTCGTGGTTAAGCATAGTCCTGCCAAAGAACTTATCCATATTTCTACCATGGAGTTCATACTCTGCTCCATAGACAGTTCCAGCCACCTGCTCTGAATCTTCATAAATACCCCATACTGGTTCCTCGGGAAAACACAAATAATTGCTTGCGGCACCTTTCTTGCTATAATGTCCACCTGCGGCATACCCCTTGTACACCATTTCTGTTCCATTCTTAGGGCATTCTGTTCTTCCCCAGCGGATATACGTATTTCCTATTCCATCAAACGACCTTTCTACTTCTATCTGCTTCAGTCTGTTTTCAACTCGCTCTACTGTTGCATGCCTTCGAAGACTATCTTCTGTAATATACAATACAGTTCTGAAGAAATCAGCATAGACGCGATGTTTCACGTTGATAGTATATGCATTTATTTATAATGAATGAGTTTTTTATGTTTGACATGACGTTTACTAAAACGTTTTTAAAATGCTACTACTAGTGTGATTATACTGTGAATAATATTTCTACCAATAAACAAAACTTTTGAAACAGCTACTGTATTAGCCTAGATGTTTAATGACTTTATTAAAGGGTAAACTCTCTAGAATTCTGTCAACATTTTCAAATTTTATGAAGTGTTTTATACGTCTGGAACCCCAAATGCTAGATGACTGACTCTCGTGCTGTAAACGACAACTAGCGATGCATGCATTGAATATATGTTTCTTATGTTAAATTGAATGAAATTCAAATACTTAGTTATTGCTCTTTATTCCTTAGAGTGTGTTTCTTGGTTCAATAAATGTTATAATAAAACAAAGCGTTACACAACAAATGATAGGCTTAACCGGAATTTTATTGTTGTTTGAAACCTTGTACTGTTTACGGACATTAATTTCCCTCGCTTTATCTGAATACACTACTATCATGACTATAAGAGCGAGTGCTACAAAGGGTATTTATATTATACGGTAGCAATAAAAAATAAAATAATATGTATCTTGCTCCCGGATAGCTCTTTTGGTGGTAACTCTGCAGAGCCTCGTCAACGCGAAAACAGTAACCCCGCGCAGGATATTCCACTAATGAAAGATTATTAAAATCTAAGTCAATAAGGGGAAATCATAGCCAATGCTTTGATCTGAATAGTTTTCTTAAAATGTATTTGTCACATTCTGCATACGATAGTTTAAACAATTCCAAAAGAAGCAATATTTGTAAATTCAGAATTTAAAATGACTTTTACCTTTCAGTTTGTCCTGTATATTATTTGTGTCCTCCATTAATTCCTTCATTTTGTTTTGTTCCGTTTCCAACATGACAATTTTATGTAACATTTTATATTCGTAGTCGAATCTAGATGTACATATTGGTTCTTCCATTTGTTTGCCCATTGCAAGTATATGTCGATTTAAAGAAATGACTAAATACAGTACTGTCCAGGGTAACATATTAAACGTAGCCACCATGTTTTTCTTTTTGTACGATCTCACTTCAATAACACATTAAGTTCCAAGCGACGAAAATGCAGGATTTCAATGAACTTACTGTTTCATCCACATAATCCATCACTGTGATTTTTTTCACTAATTGTGACTTTATTTTGCAAGATCAAGATATGAACTATATACCCCAAGGGCTGCTTCGTTGCAAAGCGGTTAAGGTTGCTGACGTTGTAGCTTCATGTGAGGAAACCCTCCAGCTGGTCTTACAGAAGGTCGGTAGTTCTACCAAGGTGCAAGCCCGTGATGAAATAATGCACGGAGGGTCATTCGAGGTCTTCAACCACCATCAAAAGCTGGAAAGTGGCCAAATGTCCCGATGTTCCGTTTAACCCAACAAAATAACAAACAAACAGTGGTATGATTTAATAATTATTTAAAAGAATGTCAATTTAACGGCAAAAACAAAATTAATGTAATTTTCCCATTGTGAAAATCGGGTAAAATTGAAATATCGAAATATTACAAACTTTGCGCACAAAACAATTCCGTTCATACTAGCTATTACAAAATATATGTATAACAATCCGTCATAAAATAAAGCAAAATATTAAATTTTAACATTTTTGGTGTCCAAAATTGCCGAAATTTACATTAAAAAGTAAGCGACTCCAATCGTTTTTGATGATAAATTCAAAATTAATCTATATTTTGAAAGTTTTAAAAATTCTTATTTTTAAACACAAATGAAGGAAACACCTTGTTACAGAAAAGGCAGATCATACAATAGGTAAGAACTGCAACGCAAATTACTGCTGGCTAGAAAGTTCTTGTTACACGCTTCATTTAAGGTACGGCTACGTGAAAGTATCCCGGTATCTTTTATCTTTCACTTATCATATCTAATAGTGAATTATAATGAAAAGAATGATTAACGTACGCATAACAGTGAAACAAATACTGTTAAGGTGGGTCGAAACCTTATTCATCAAATATGACATTCCTTCCGATTTTGATGAAACTTGGTCCAACTATACCGCTATAGTTCCTTTTTTTGTTTTTCAGTCGTCTTGGCAACAATAAATAATATGTGATGACGTCACGAACGTCGCAACGTAGGGCGCCAAAATGCCCAAAATCCGCCGTAATAGGTCTTATAAAATATCTAATCAAGATTTAAAATAAGCGAAACTTCACAATATCATACTTTATCTAATTCACACATGGACTAGTGTGTTTTTAAGTGGTATCGCACCACATTACGACGGACATTTATAATTTTATTGAGCAACCCATTTCCTTCTGATATAAAATTTTGACCAAAAATCGGCAAATATACGCAAAAATGACATCTTTAAAAAACTACAAGCCCATTAAAAGTCTGATTTTCAGCACAAGCGATCAATTTGAAAATGAAATGTCAAATAAAAAAGGGAACTTTACGTTTTCAGTTTTTCACAATATTGTGTTAAAGACAAACTGTCCTTCCGATTTTTGGACGTAAAACGCAACGTTTTATCGACGTTGCTTATTGTTTGCATCGTTGCGCGTTATATCTTTGGTCCATTTCAACTGTATTCATGAGCCAACAACTTTGATAAATTAATATGCCTCAGTCTTTCTAATATTGACGCACTACGAGCTATCTGGGTTTCACGCAAGGACATTTTCCTTCCTTTTTAACTACAAGTCACTACTTAACTGACCGCGATACACGGAACGTAATTTTGACATCACCGATCTAACAAATATGAGCTTTCCTTTTATTTATGTTCATTTAATATTTTTTTTTTTGTCTCGTTCCCGCTGAACTTGCAGTCAGCGTCCTTAATCCCGCCCTTCATTCGCACGTGTATTCTGTCTGGCACGTTGCGCGTATGAGTATCTTAGTAATGGCTGTTTCGCATACGCACCAAAAACTGAACCGGAGAAAAAGAAATAGAATGTAGCTAAATGACACCGAGGCAGGCCGAAACGAAAACATGCGTGAATTAAGTTGTTTTTTTTTTTGCATGTAAATCACTTTTCCCTAATATTAGTCGAATTTTACATGCTGCACGACTATTTAAAACAGGCGTACAGATTCATCGTGCAATTCCACACAAAATCATATGTTGATAAATCAATGCTACCGATTTCATTATCCAATGCCGACGGAATTGTTATATCGTCATCATCCATATTAAGGACATATCTGCCTCAGGTATTTTGATATAATTGTGAAGCACTAGCCGATTCGGAAATCTTTTTTCCACAGCAAAATGTGTAAATCTCTAAGAAAACCAACAGTATAATATTCCCAGCAGTCATTCTCGTCTACAATTATGTGAAGTCACTAATGTTGCATACAATTATATCTAATACAGAGTTACGCAATATTTTCTCTTCTAATACGTGGCTTAACATGTATTTGAACTATATTTTTCAGTTAAATCGCTTATGCATCACTGAAAAGTTAAACTGTAAAAAATCGCGAACATCAGTTTCTTTAAAATACCTGCATGTTTATCTGATTTGCAATATGAACTTATCTTCTGTTAGTTTCCAGTCATATTTTGCCCCCCTCCCCCACCCAGATTAATGTAAATAATAGACAGACCTATCATAAATAAGTGCATTTTTGCAGTTAGAAGTATTAATGACAAAGACACCATCGTAAAAAGAAAACTTTTTAAAAACCTATATTACGCTTCAAAGTAAAACAAAAATGTGACATGCGAAATATTTCACATCTTTTCCTAAAAATAACCAGTCTTACATTATTTCCATTATAGGTTAAACAGTATGTAGACAAAAATGACAAGATTCTTTCACGTTTAGCCATTTAAAGGCACTGGCCTCCAGATTTTCGCTTAAAGTTTAGTCATGTTTTGACCATTAGAACACGATTTTTTGTTTCTAATCTGTCTTAAACTACCAAATCAAGAGAGTAGTTTTAAAACCTTAAGAAACATAGCAATAATTTTTGATATCTATGTTTTTTCTTTTTTGTTGTCCTAAAATCTAGAGGTCAATGCGTTTAAAAGAAGTTTACTAAAACATATACTGCGTGAAATCATTAAAAGAAGTTGAAGCTAAAGTTCCTTATTTAACGTGGGTAGTCGACGAAAGTCCCCACCTGGGATGGGGATTATTTCCAGCCGAGCCCACGGCAGGTGTCATATTTACCTCCCCAGCATCCAGTCTAGGCCGATACTGCTGGAAACAGTACCAATTTAAGCATATCACCCAGCACTGAAAACTAGTCAGGATATCAGCCGCAACCGGGAATCGAACCCGGACCGCTGGCGTTATAGTCCAACCTGCTAACCACTGCGCCACTGACTCTATTATTTGATGAACGGATGACTGATGACATTCACAGGCTCTTATGATTTTTTTTTATTCGAGTATTTAATATTATATTCATGGTTTCAAAAATAAGAAAGGATGTTAACGTTTAAACACTAACAGGTATGTAATGGCAATTGTTTCACTTGTTCTGGTGACTCACTTCTTGAAGTGCTGGGTTGGAAGCTGTAAACGAACATGCTTTACGGGTGAACTTATAATAAATCAGATGGGTGGCCTAGGGTTTAGACATTTTTCCATTCTAACGGCAAATTTTCAAAGCGGAATGAAGCAGTTTGATGACTCTTAGACGTTTTGAGATGTAGAAAGGAAAAACGGTAAATTCCAAAGACTCTTTTTGCATGTTTCGATTTTTGTACATTTAGTAATTGTAGGTGGTGGGAGTTAGTAGAAAATTCATCATTATAGGTAGTGGGGGTGGAGGAAAATCATAAATCATGGGAAGTGGGGTTGGAGGATAATAAAAAAGTATGGGTGGTGTTTTTTTCTTCTTTTTTTTTTTCAAAAAGTGCCTTCCGACCCTCCCATACAATTAAATCTGGAGCTGTCCTTATAACATTCACATACTTTTATCAACTATGCACGATATGATATCAAAGTTTACAATTAATTACCCTTAGTTATATTTGCTTATTATGTGATCTCCTCGAAGAACGAACACATGTATAGATATCAAATTGCTATGGCGCGCTTTACGTACATGTCATCTAACGTCAAAACGTTGAGTTGTACGTCCAAAAATCGGAAGGACAGTTTGTCTTCAACAAAGTATTGCGAAAAACTGAAAACGTAAAGTTCCCTTTTTTATTTGACATTTCATTTGCAAATTGATCACTTGTGCCGAAATTTTGACTTTTAATGGGCCTGTAGATTTTAAAAGATGTAATTTTCGCGTATATTTGCCAATTTTTTTGTCAAAATTTTATATCAGAAGGAACATGGTTTGCTTTATCAAATGATAAATGTTCGTTGTAATATGGTGCGATACCACTTCCACACACGCTAGTCCTAATATAAATTAAATAAAGTGTAAAACTGTACAGTTTCGCTGATTTTAAATCATAATTAGGCATTTTAGAGGACTCAAAACGGCAGAATTTCGACATTTTGGCGCCCTTAGTTGTGACGTTCGTGACGTCATCACTGATAATGCATTGTTGCCAAGACGACGGAAAAATAGTTTAGAACCATAGTGCTACAGTTGGACCAAGTTTCATCAAAATCGGAGGGAATGCCATACTTGACGAATAAGGTATCGACCTACCTTAAGGTGCCAGATGCAAGTAATATTTCAGCGATATCACCTTTCATTCTCCGAAAATGCTAAAACTATTACGAATTTCAAAATTATGCATTAATTGTTTTACCAAGGCTTCCTACTTTACAAGAAATGTTCAAAGAATTATTAATTTGAAATTAATGACAATGCAAGCACCAGTCTTTGAAATTATGCGATTTTGCTTGAAATCAGATAACGAAGAGAACAGATTAATATGAAATCCATGTTATCAGAATAAGGAAATATTATGTTTAACTATAGTCGAAAATCTTTACCATCACCAATGATGTTCGTAACGTGATGCTGTGACAGTTTTTATGGAACAGTAGAAATTATGAAATTAGGTACAAAGAGCTTAAGTCAAATCAATCTCCTAAAGTGGTTGATTAATTTAATTAGAAATACATTCAAACTCCAAAGAATAATTATGTTAACGTTTACATACAATTTCTTAACTTTTAACATAATACTCAGTTTATGTAACTTAGCAAATGTAGCAGTTTTTATCAAGTTTAAGTGATGGAAAATAATTTGTTTTACTTCGGTAGCCGACAGTGATAAAGTAAAATGTGGGATAAAATGTTTGTATTGATAACTAATGCTATAAACTTAAGGTGTGGTAAATTGGTAGGCATTAAATTCATCTCAAATTCCTGAAGATTAGAAATTTATTATTCTTTGTACGTTAGGACTTTAAATCTAATTACTGTAACGTAAAAATCTTTTTTTTTCTCAAATAAACATTATTAAAGTATTTACTTCACGTAGTTCATTTAATATTCGAACAAAATGTTGTGTGTCAAGAAATACATAAATAGAAGGCAGGAAATGTAGTACATATTCACCAGACAATCCAGTAATGCTATATTCACAACTGGTGTAAGTTTATGTCAATCGTTCCCGTTTATCAGACAATATAATCGCATCTGAAAAATATTTGAAATTTGTAATTGACATGATTCTGTTGGTTTCTTTGACAAACCGAGAACAAGTCCTAATTCGACAAGTTCTCAGATATACGTCAGATTGCACGAAATACATTCAAGCCTTTAAAAAATTATTGCGGAGGCTCCCATACTCACACCTCTGCATGACAGGGAACCCCCTCCCGCATCCAAATCCAGAAAATCCTTGCTACGCCTATGAGGTATCTGTCTATTCCTAGATAGATACTAATCTGGAAGTGAACGTTTATTTATGAACATTGTCCCATGTCGAGGTCAGCAATTCATGCTTTTGGCTGTCTTCTAATGTATCGTCAATATGTCACCGTCTGATGGATTCGATGAGGTTGACATTTTGAAAAATACCGCTTCGTAAACATCACTCGGATACCAATACAGTACAGCGATACAACATCAAGGGAGACAACATCAAGGGATACAAACTAGTAACTTCAAGCAAAGAAAGCGTGACTGTTCGTTATCGGATATGATTACATCGGGCAAATATGCTAATTAGAAAGTACCACCACCACCACTAGCCTTCTGTTTTTATTGCATATTTAGATTTTTTTTTTACTTTTACAGATGAAATGTGCGCATCGGCGTACGTGCGTATACCTGGATACGCGCCTGACGCGCTTTTGATGAGGTGACGGTGACAGGGTGTAACTGTTGATTTAAAAACTGAATTACAAATGCTAGTCATTCCAAGTACCATGCTGGACACGATTAATTCTGCCTATGCGACCAGTGTTAAACATGATCAGCCGCACATCCGTGCAGTCTGATCATGATCTGCACTGTTCGCTATTTAACAAGTATCCTTTTGGTACATGTACGCACCCCTTTTAACAGTTAATGGTACTGTCCAAATTGGAAGATGAACAAATTCATTAAAAAAGTTTAGCAAGGTAAGGGTTAAGGCAGTGGCCACGTAAAGACAATCGGCAAATTACGTGAGCTCTGTAAGTGATTTCGGTATTCTCTAGTATTAACGGAAATTCATGTTCGCGTTGAACAACGTTTTCGTCCGAAGTATGCCGAATTTCCTAACGAGAATACGTAATCACATGGAAGTCGCCGAGTGTCGTTACGCGTCCACTGTCTTAATGTCTAACTATTAATATAAAATTGATATAAAGTAAGATATATGAAATCAAGTAACGTTGAACACAATGTATTGTATTTTTCACGAATTTCCCATGACAACAAAGCTCTCTACCTCCGCTGTTGTAAATAGTTCATGGGAAAACTCTGTACTGTTCTAAAGTGTGAAATGTTGAAGGGAATTTCAGAGCCGGCCAGCAACTTATCATCTTACACCAAGCCGCCAACAGTAATGTGAAGCGTTGGCGTTAGCTGTAGCTTGTTAACTTCAGTGCATTTCTAACGATCGGCATCTGCTGTGTTAAAGTTAGATCGTACAGACAAGAAAAACATGGTGGCTACATTTAATATAATACCGTGTACAGTACTATATTTATTCATATCATTTAACCGACGTGTAATTGCAATGGTCAAACAAATGGAGGAACCAGTATGTACATCTAGATCCGACTACGAATATAAAATGTTACATAAAATGGTAATGTTGGAAATCGAACATAACAAAATAAAGGAATTCACTGAGGAAGTGATTAAACTAACAAATATATTGAAAGGTAAAAGTCACTTTATATTCTGAATTTGTAAATATTGTTTCAAAATGAATATAGCAGTTAGAATATTGCTGATAGGGATCAAATATAGAGATTTTTAAAAACACGCACGAATAAAATTTTGATGACATGTCCTATCTGTACATTTATCTACAACAAGAATTTAGTTAAATGAGTTCAGTTATAACACTTTATTTTTTCAATTTTTTCCTTTTTTTTTTTTTTTTTGGAAATTCGTGACATGTTTTAAAATTTGTTTCCAGTATTTTTATCTTTTCAAACAAAGATCACTTGGTCATGTGGACTATTTTGGTCAAGGCTCGTATTTCATTTCTGCACCATGCTTTCAAAGCCCGTCACAATTACCAAGATTTACTCACATATATTATGTGTTACTGAATATGATATAAGAATTATTTCTGTACTTGCTGCCGGATCACCAATTGCAAAACATGGGTTTCTCGTAATTTCGTTCTCCTTTGCACAACAATGCATACGTTAGTTATATAACTTTTCTAAAAGTCTAAAAAGTGTATTACATTCCTATGTACAAAATGCTTGCTATACTTTGAGTTCCTATGTTAACATTAATAGATCTACATGAAACATATCAAGTTTATTTTATATCAACAGTTTAAATCAATATCTTGCTTTTATATTAAACAAGACAGTAGGACTTCAACAAAAGGCATAAAAATGCCAATTTCCGAAAAGTTTGTAAACTAAACGGACGATTTTGTAAAAACGACTCTTTGATTTCAAAAGCGCCTCCATGTGAAATTCAAAAATTTTAAAAATCATATTTTTTAATTGTTATTATAATACGATATAAATAATGGCTTCACTGTTTCTAGTTTGAGTCAGATAACCATCGCGTGAATATTGCTCTAGACAGATATGATAAAACCAAAGCCGTAATTTTGATTACTTTTGTTTCTTCATTTGCATTGAACATGTATTTTCACTTGATCCAAATTATCATTGAATGTTTATTTTTGAAGTTTAGATAGTTTTTTTTACAAATATGCTGAACATATCACGGGATCATTTACATGTTTGAGTAAAATCATGTCGACAATCCTCAAATTCCTTTCCATCTTATGATGTATATTATATACTCCGTAATTAAGGCATCATACATTATTACTTTAAGGTTAGAAGAACCTGAATTTTCTACGTAAATCCGTATCATAGCCATGTTTGGTATTCATCATGTCTATGTAATAAGTGTGCAACACATAATATGTTTTGATTGTTTTGTTGGGTTTAACGTCGCACCGACCCAATATTATATGTCACATGTAGATTCCAGCTTTAATGATGGATGAATACCCTAGGTGCTCCTCCATGCATTATTTCATCACAAGCGGGCACTTTCCGTAAGCCTGCTTGATGTCTTCCTTACATGGTGAGGGGCATGTGATTCAAAGTCAGCGACCTTAACCACTCAGCTACGGAGACCCCCACAAATAACATGAGTCTACCAAGAACTTTCTGAATCCCCTTTACAGTCGCACAGACATCAGACGTCGGACTTGTTTCATTGCTGCAGAATTTCTCATCTTTTAATTTACTAGTTGATTGAAATGAAAGTCTGTTTTAGAAAACTATTAGACCAAATACATAAAACATCCGTCAATATATACGTATGAAACATGCTTATTACTATTATAATGCTGCGTTGTCAAAACAAAATCATGTCTCGTGTCTCCAGAATTTCTTCAGAATTGTATTGTATATTACAGAGGAGAGCCTTCATACTCGAGCAATAGTAGACCGTGTAAAAAAAAGGATAAAAGAGAAAGACGCGACAAAGTCGTACAGTGGGGCAGGAAACACATACGTCCGCTGGGGAAGAACAGAATGTCCCGGAAATGGAACAGAAATGGTGTACAAGGGATATGCAGGTGGTGGACATTATGATAAAAGAGGTGCCGCAAGCAATTATTTATGTTTACCCGAGGAACCAGTGTGGGGTGTTTATGAAGATTCAGAGCAGGTATCTGGAACCGTCTATGGAGCAGAGTATGAACTCAAAGAAAGACATATGGATAAGTTCTTTGGAAAGACCTTGCTCGCCAAAGATGTGCCATGCTGTGTCTGTAGGACAAACCGACCAAGTGTTATAACGTTACCGGGTCGAAACATCTGTAATGACGGATGGACATTGGAATATAGCGGGTATCTCACCAGTGGACATGAAAACGATCAGGCAACAACCGAATTTGTTTGTTTAGACGGCGAGCCGGGATTTATTGGCGGAGGACCATCTAATGCCAATGGAAAGTTGTTCTATTTTGTTGAGGCACGCTGTGGGTCATTGCGATGTCCACCTTACGTGAACGGACGGGAACTAACATGTGCTGTTTGTTCAAAATAAACGTTTAAGAAAGATTCCATATAGTGAATTTAAAGACATTTCAGAAAGATTCAACAGTGCATTTTTGTTCTCGTGTTTAATTTTGTTTTACAACCCTATTGCTTTAACCCAGTTATAAACCATATCTGTATTAAAGACATTAAATTTGAGAGGATATAACTACAAATTAAACTTATAAACTATATTTAACTAAGTTACTCCCATGGGCTAAGTTGTTCGAAACTTAACCGGCTGTTAAACTAACGGCCGGTTAAATTTTGATTCAAAATACTTTTCTTGGTCGGAAACACTAGTAATCTATGGCGTTTTGATTTTATTGTTTAGATGCTTTTAGTGTTGATTATTCTTAACCCATTCATTTGTTTTTAAGGCTTCTGAAATGTCGAAACATAACGTTAAAAGAATATCGTAAGACTAATCGCCAGAGAAAGTTTCGAACAACTGAGCCCTGGTATTGTGAAGATGATATAATTGGAAGTCATTTAAACGGTATTTTCCTATTTTTAGGTGTAGTTAAAGGGGTTAAGCTATAGAAAAGTTGCTGAAAAGTCGTTAAAGTGTCTTCTATTTTAGCTTGGACGGCTCCTAGATGAAGGCAAACGATACAAACAAAATTGAGAGATGTCCATACAAGAATGGTACAGACCAAGTTTTGTGTAATCCTGTTAGGATCAAAGGAGAAGATGTTTATATAATTTTATATTTTCTGCCCCGGCAGTCCTAAAAAGGGGTCAAGCAGACCGTTTTGGAAATCTTTGAAGACGTTCATACAACTTATACACTGAGAACACTAGAACAACGAGAAATTATATACCTATATAAATTCTGTAAAACAAATCGGCTTGTATTTCACAATTAGATATGAACATGCAGAAAAGTGTTTCCGTATTGTACCTTTTGTAATGTATGCTGCAGGACTACTTTCATAATATGCATGACCTAAGATAAGATAAGATAAGTTTTATTTATAGTCGGCAAGACAGAAAAACATACATAAGCGGCAAGCGCTTTTGAACCGACTATCAAGAACAAAGATAAACAAATAAAATATAGTAAGAAAGCTGTAATATAAGAGACAAGGTTATAGCACATGAACATATAGCAGCACAAATAATGTGGTGAAACCTGTAAAAGATCTGCTGCTATTGACCATAGGCCTACGAAAAGCTTAAAATAAACAGGAATAAAAAAAAACTGATGGACAAAACGGTCGCAAAGCGCTGAATAAAGATTTGCTAAACGAGGATTTCACTCAGATCAGATCTGAAGTGAACTGAGCAGCAGCTCCTTTACAGTAACACACAATACATAGCATAAAATGATGTTATAATGACAAAAGCACATTCAAAGCATATTACGACAAGCATGTTTCTATATATTAATTAACAGACAGCAAGGTATAATACTAAAGTAACTAAAAAGGAAAACAACGTATACATACTAAAGCAGCAGGGCATACATATACATCTTAAGCAACTTAACAAAGTAAACTACAAAATAAACAAAAAAGTAAAAGGCACAAAGCTAAGAGTACAAGCATAATATTAACTAAAAGGCGTTGAGAAAATGTCGTCCAATTCTGCAAAACAGGTTGCTAAGTAAATTTACACATCGAACACATGTAATCCTGGCCATTCCAATGTGCAATCAGGCTTTTGAATTGGCAAAAGCTTGATGTCTTCCTGACATTTTCTGGAAGCGAGTTCTACAGAACCGGACAGGCATATCTAAAACTAATTTTACCATTTATTTGTTGATATCCGGGGGACTTCTAGTAAGTTGGTACACCTAAAATTATAACCAGCATCATGAATGAACTTGAATAATATCATTAAAGACAGGTGGAGCAATATTGTTCAGAATTTCAAATGTTTCTATAGCTAATGCTCTGGGTTTTCCTGACACAGTGCTATAAATAGCGCGCATAAAAACTTGGTTTAGTTCCATTTTAATATCGAGAAACATGAAAGAGTTCGTTTAATAACAAAACAACAAACCAAAAGGTAGAGTTATGTAATAAAAGAGGCATTATAACAGTATTTTGCATTCGGCTCTCGCGGATTTTACAAGGTCGCATCACACTCGGCGCTTGCGCGCTTCATAAGATACGATCTGGCAAAAATCTACGACAGCCGAATACAAAATCCCAGATCTAGCCACTGTTATAATAACCCTATTATATTTTCTGCCCCGGCGGTCCGAAAAAGGGGGTCAAGCAGACTGTTTGAGAAATCTTGTAAGAAGTACATACAACCTCTAACTGCCCCTTAAAGCATTTGAACAACACTGAGAGAGACAAATACAGGAATGGTACAGACCAAGTTTTGTGAAGATCTATCAGTCAGTTCACGTGTATTTGTTTAAATTTATATTTTTCTATACGTAGCACTTGTGGCGTGTGTTCAAATGATACATATCGATAAATAACAGAAGACAAATATTAAAACGAAATTTTTATCAATTCTAGTACCAAAACCTTAAATGATTTCTTTGATTTCTAAGTTTACATAATTTATCGTCGCAAGAGAAATATTCCCCAGTTGCGTACATGGTTTGCAAGAAACGGAATGTTCTGAGACCGCCTGATATTTATGAATGAGTGGTGGTAGGATTAACTATAGTGAGTCAAGATATAGTTGATTGGGAATTCTGACCCAACATGAAAGAAGTTCAAAATAATTTAATCCTTAAAGAGTTGCTTCATCATGTATACCAACATATTTTCTGCCTATAAGTTAATTTTATTTCACATTTACTGTGGTGTTACTGTTTATTTCTTAACTTCACTACGCCAATCATCATTACCTATACGCCGTAGGTCCCCGGGTTCTTCTATTGTCACGGGACTGGACGTCGCTAAGAAAAATCGAGAATATCCGTTCAGGGTCGACTTTGATGCCCGCTTACGAGAAAACAAAAGATTTCCCGGGTGGCCGTTATGCTGGGTCCATATGCACTGACCCCTCTACAACGGGCACCACATGGCACCCGTGATTTTTCTATGGTTACGTCCATGCAATCAACTGCAGGAGGCAAAAAAAATACGTTTTAAAGCATTTCTGGCCAAACAAAACGGTCAACCCTTGCTCGAAATCAAGAGTTTTCCCAGGATGACCACCACCTGGGCGTGGTGGGCATCCACCCTCTCTCCATCGCCCACCCGGCTTGATCCCGGTTTCTTCTACTGTCACGGGATTGGACGTCGCCAGGAAAAAGCGAAAGTATCCGTTCAGGGCCGACTTTGATGCCCTCCTACGAGAAAACCAAAGTTTTTCCGGGTAGCCGCTATTCTGGGTCCATATGCACGAACACCTCTACAACGGCCACCACATGCAATCAACTGCAGGAGGCAAAAAAAGACGTTTTAAAGTATATTCCTGGCCAAACACATCGGTCCATCCTTGCTCGAAAACAAGAGTTTACCCAGAATGACTACCACCTGGGCGTGTTGGGCATCCACCCTTTCTACATCGCCCGCCCGCTTTGATCCCGGGTTCTTCTACTGTTACGGGACTGGACGCCGCCAAGAAAAATCAAGAATATCCGTTCAGGGCCGACTTTGATACCCGTTCACTCGGTTGATTGCCTTTCCGTGCAATTTATATCATTTTCTCCTCTCCTTTGTTCAACTATCATCATGGTAACTTAACAATTGAATATTTGTACATGTAAAATTCATCTATGAGTTTTATATAAAAATAGTGTCCGGGCAAAAATACGAAACTATTTTATACTTCTATACAAATGGACATTTCCTACAGTGGTTTTAATGACATAAAATCAGGGGCGGTAATTACATGATATTTTCGAAAATTCATGGCCGAATTCTTCTTTCTTCTTGCTTATTATTAAATCACCACGATCACTATTAGGATTACTTGTTTATTTCATCATCCATGATCGCTGTTGTACTTATTAACTTCTCTAACTGCTAGTGTTGTATCAGTTAACTGCTGTACCTGCTAACTGCTAACATCCCATCGATTTTGGAAAGGTATTCTGAATCTCAAAACAAATGAAACAAAATGATATCATAGTTCTTATGATTAATAAAAGATATATTTCACTAAAGATAATAAAAAGTTTTTCCCTGTATCAATTTTTGTATCAATGCTTACAGTTTTATTGCATTTTATATAGCATCCCCCTACTTGAAGGAATAGAGTTACAGAACATTGATACATATCTGTATATTAATAATACGCTTTTATATGTGCTTTGGCAGAGGTTTATAACAAAAAATATATATATGAAAAATTAGCAAACGTGTTTAAGTTGTAACGAACAAAATTTCATAAAGGGAACCACTAGTAATACACATAATTATTCACTTCCTTGCATAATAGTCAGAATAAAGAAACATATATTTCCATGAATATCATGATTCAATGTAAAATGTCCCAGATATTGCGCGTTGCTGTTTGAATAATACATTATAAAACTTTCACGGTAAACACATATCTATATATCCTGTAAACTTCTCTGTAGGTTTTGCTGACATTTTGATTTGCAAACAAAATTTCGTTTTCATGGAATGTTGAAAAATGGGAACGCTATATGAACAGACTATACTTCATAAAGTCAGAAATAAGTTCAAGTACAGATGTGCTTCTTTAGCATTTCGTTTACGCCGTAAATTTCACAGAAACGAATTCCTCACACGTAAAGAATTCGTGAGAATTCATCACACACTTGTTACAAATAAGGCCAAAAATATCACAAATTAGAAATGTGACGTTTTTGATTTTATAGGGGTATAGATGTGAAACATAAAGTCACAAATTTGTGACATATTTGTACAATTTTTGTGAAATATTCGCATGAACTCTTCACTGGCGAGGAATTCGTGTATGAAGAATTCATTTAGAGCACTTCTTTCCACTTGGCATTGTCTCTATCGTTGACATATCAGGACACAGCATACACAATATAACATACAAGCATTTAACAGTCTAAATGTGATTTCAACCTTTCAGTTACGGACCTGGGTATTGCCTGTGTTTCCTCGTGTCCTCGTGATGATCAGTTGTATTAATCGATTTCAAAATGTTTCAATTGATAAGGACGTTAAAGACCACACAAGAAAGCTATATTGTCACCATTAGTTTACCTATAACTTCCAAAGGTGTCCTTGACCTTTCAGCTTATGGCGTGGGTTTTGCGCGCGACACCTTGTCTCGTCCTGGTTATCATTCAAAGTAAGATGGTCACACCTACTGCACATTTGCGCAACGCAATCGCCCGTTCACGCTTCGCCATCACACTATCGTGTATAGCTATCATATCGTTGCGTATCGTCTTTCGTAATTACACGGTCATGGTATTTCGGACTTCAATGTCAATATACAAAAACATGATGACAGAATACGAATGCGTAATGGTGATACGTGAAAAATGCTATTTAAAATTTCAAACATTTTTGCTTCGCCACTTTTTCCTAATAGACCGATAAACCAAATAATAGAAATGCAAATCAATTCAAAGTTTCCTGGAGAAGCATATGACTTCGTACCCTGTATAAAGCACTGTTGAACCGTAATTTTCACACATACAAATTCGTCACATATGTGAAAAAATCGTTCGAATTCCTAACACAGTGTGTGACAAATACGTAAGAATATGTCACACATTTGTGTAAAATTAGTTCTGTACCTATACCCACCGCCCCCAAAGCAGAAACGTATACTTCACGAGTCAAAAAACGTAGAAAAACATATGTAAAAATATTGTTCATACGAGCATTTCACACATTCCTAGTCACTTACACAGATCATGGAGGCATATTGGTTTTGCTATGTTTGATAGAGCCGCATTTTTCCCGGATTACAGAACATATTGAGTAGATGACCCAAGCATAATTTTGGTTCATTGGATCAAAGGTCAAGGTCACAGGGGTAAAATGTCCTATTTTTCAGCAATCAATATTTTGATAATCCTTTGACACTGATACTTCTGCCCGTCGAATTTCGTGTCCGGTCAATTACTTCATGATTCACGTATTGGTTTGCAAATAACCCAGGTCTATAGCATAAAGGCTAAGAGCACAGTGCGCTTTGAACTTTGTTGATTTTCACTATATAAGATGGTGTTGTTGGTGTCTGGGGTATTGCTTTGCCATGCAAAGTGGGATTATAGAATGACTTGGCAAAAATGTTAACAAAGAGACCTGTCGTCCACTTACAGCCCGATGCTTTGCGGAAGGGTTGCGAAAAAATTTTTTTACTAGTTTCGGGAATCATAAAAAAAAATGGGCGCAGCCTTGCCATCGGACTCGTTCGGCATGTATTCGAGGTGTGGCATACGAACGGTTGTGGTATAAGAGCCGAATATCCGAAGCAGCCGATTGCGACGCGAATGCCGACAGCTCCAGAAAAATACACCATTGTGGCGTATACATAGTAGGTTTATACATATATGTACGTAATTTGATATAAAAATTTGAATTTCCGCAGTGGCACAGTGGTTAGCACACTGGACTGAATATGTAATGGTCTGGCCTTCGAATCCCGGCACCGGCATTTTATTTTTCATGATTGTTTTTGTTTGTTTCTTGTTTTAATTATTTTTTTTCTGAAAATATAAAAGTGGTTGCTGGTCAATAGGAGAACAACTTGCCAAGATGTTCACTTTCGACCTTGAACCCCATCCTCCGCCCCCCCCCCCCCAACCCTAAATATGCCCTTGAAATTTGTCATTCTGCTATTCTGCTAACTTTAACCACCTCACCCCCCTCCAACACACACACACACACACACACACACACACACAAATTCCATGGTGTCCACTTTCTCGCCAAGATGTTCACTTTTGACCTTGATCCCTCTCCCCCCAAATATGCCCTTGAAATTCGTCGTTCTACTATTCTGCTGGAGTTATTCTGCCATACTGCTCTTCTGCTTGAGTTGTTCTGATTTTCTGTTATTCTGCTTAATTCACACAGACCCTCTGTTGAACCGTATTTTTCACACACAAATTCGTCACATGTGTGAAAATTCGTACGAATTCCTCACACATGTATGACATATTTGTGCAAATTTCGTGGGTGCTAAGAGGTGATTAAAAAACGGGGCTCGAAAATTTCACAATGCCTACTTTAGACATATTCGTACGTATTTGTCACGCAATGTGTGAGGAATTCATGCGAAATGTTCACACGTGTGACGAATTCGTTAGTGTGAAAATTACGGTTAAACAAAGCACAATGATCGGTCTTTAAAATGAATTGTGAACAATAGGGTGTAATGTGCTATTGCAGTCCTCGACTCTATCAACTTAAACGAAGTCATTTTTCATAATAATTATTAAGGATATATCGTTATTGGATGTTCCATATAAGGTGCGTGTGATTTTAATTTTTTTTTTTTTGGGGGGGGGGGGGGGGGGGGGTGTGGTGGTCGTTTTTTGCTGTGTGTTTGTTGTTGTTGTTTTCGGGGTGGGGACAAGCGTCCGAAAGGGATATTAGGATTGGGGATGAGGGTGCGGTTGGGGCGGATTTGCATAGATCCGAAAGATATTATTATTATTGGAAATTATTCTATTCTATTATGCTCAATTCTATTCTATTCTATTTCTTTTTGTTGATGATGCTATGTTTCTCAATGCTCTGCATGTACGTGTGACATATTCGTCTGAACAATCGTTTATTGCATATTTTTATTCTGTTATGACAGAGTCTGCTAGACCAGTAAATGTCGACACCTACAACCAAAGTCATATAGGAAACATAAGAGAAGAATATATAAGTGTTTATTATATACTTCGTAATATATTTATATTCAAATAGAGTAAGAAGCCGATGAGGACAAGCAAAGTATAATATGCGGTGAACAGTGACATTAAGAAAACATGTCTAAGAAGCATACTGACAAATATACATAGAGACATTATAATGCGTAGTGTACAATCCATACTACTATAATTATTCCGCCATGTTTAGAAAATATTTGCGTATATTTCAAATTCAAAAACGAAATAAAGGTTAACAGCTCGGAAAAGTATTTTTGTAAATTTTGTCCTTCTTTTACATTTCGGTTTAATCTCATTTACACAAAGCAAACAAGGTAATGGTACGTGTACAATGTACAACAAAAGCATTAAGTAAAATATTCATGACATTACGAACATTTTCTTTCAGCTAATCATCATAAAAATCTAATGTACACAACAAATTCTTATAATTATTATAAGCCCATCATAAACTCATAATATATTATGTTTTTATTTGCATGTTGAATTTTTATCAAATATTTAATGACATTATAATGCTGAATATAATTTTTAAATTTTCTACAAAGATCACCATATATAAATTCAGGTTGTGTCTAACAATTTCTTAAAGAACTTTTCATGAGCTCGTGCATACAAGTATATAAATCATGTTTAAATCTAAGCTTATGTGTCAATGATCTTACTGCTGTTTAATTTACTACAATTGAAGTTCAATAGTTAAATCCATTCAGTGTTTACTGTGTTTTGTAAGTGAAACATTTACAATAACACACTAAACATACTAAAGATACAATGTTTTGTTTATTCCTTTTGTTTGATTTTCATCAATTAGCATGAAAAAAAAAATTGTATTCGTTTTCGTAAATATGGCTTTCTCCCGCGCTATGCACTCATCATATTAATATAAAGAATAGCTCTATTTCATTTAATATCTGTAGCTTCAGCTTTCGCAAATCACTTCTGTCGTGTAGATATTCATAACCTCAATAAATAAAAAGTTGGTCAATGGTTTAAAACTAACCTTCCATGGGCAAAGAGTTAAAAAATGACATTCTGAGAATCGAGAGAAATAAACTAACTGTGCAACAATCTGCTCCCTTCTATGCAAACAATTGCTTTCAAAGTAGATCAGTTTCTTACTATATCAACCTCACAACAACAAACTATGTACATCAAACGAATTTCTGTCTTAGTGATGTTCTTCTACAGAAGTGGTGCCTATTAGCGCGTTCAAAAAATAGCATTAATATATAAAATCAATATTACAGCAGACTTCTGTACAACAATCGACACGTTTTAATATACTGACTTTCCTTACGAAAATGATACTATAACAGGTATTTCGTATTAGACGTACCATGTTTATCTGTAACATGACACTCCAACATCCTCGTTATGTCCACAATCGCTCGTATCGTAATCAATCTCACAATCAAATAAGATATGTTCGTTACCAGTACATCTGACATCATCAAGAAGTATAGGACCAGTTCCTCGCCCATAATATGCTAAACCATGCTTTTCGCCTCGTCTATATCCCAGCATTCTGCAGACAACCTTGGCCGCATTTATCTCAAAACCATCATCACAAACTGTACCCCATTTGCCATAAAGAAATACTTCAAGACGACCGGAAGATGGAGAATAGCCTATCAATCGTATATCTGTGCTATGACGAAGTGTAAATAGTAAATCAATTATATTTTGATAGTTATTTGAAACTACAGAGCAAGTGTTCTTTATGTCATCTTTTAAACCCTCAGTCTCTTGTTTGCGCTTATCTTCAATTTGTTTCATCTTCAAGACACATTCCTCACTAAAACGACCACTTGCCTCGATTAGATTATCTAGTTTCTTTGTGTTCATCAATGCACGCTTTATTGTATTTGTAATATTATCGGCAGTTGAATTCAGTTTTTTTTGTATTTCTGTAATGCCACCTATAGTGTCTGTTGCGATAGACCATACCGAGCTCACTGTGTCCATTGTCTCCATAACTTTTTCAAGAATTTCTTTAGCTTGCCCCTCGGTTTTATTAAGAGTTTCCCTCCCCTGCAATATCAGGTCATTCCTAAGATTTTCTAATTTATCGTCTAACTCTGAATGCAAAGCCTGAACTGACGATTTTTGATCCCTAAAAGCTCGTTTTAGCCTGATCAAGTCCGATTTCATTTCATTTCCCTCCGGACTCCATGTTCCATCTTTCTGATCTTGCGTTGTTGTTGATACTGGTTTTGCTGTCTGTATGACCTGTGACAGAGTGGTGTTGATAAACTCGGTTAGCCGTTGTACTTCTCCATAGTTTCTATCAACGGACTCTCTTAGCATACTTATATCCTGCAAATACAACTACTCAATTAATTAAATCAAGTTTTGCTAAAAAGTAACCAAAAGCTGAGTGGCGCTTGTATTGTAATTATGATGTAAAGGTAAGGCCTTTTCTAAAACAATATGCCAATATGTTTTGGGAGACATACGGATATTATGACCAGGAAACTCGTACATTACGAATATAAAATGCTGATATTTTGAAGAGAGAACAAATTTCAAACAATACTAAATCATAGAAAGAAAGAGTTGTTTTAAATGAAAATTGAACAACATTTGAAACTTGTATTTTACTCGAATGTCAATTTACAGATATATGCATTGAATGCCGGTAAAGTACTGTTACCTATCGTTGATTTCATGCATTTGCAATAATGTCCCAAGCTATTGTTTATTTTTATTTCTCTAGAAATAACATTCATTTTTTAAAGGGGGACAACTTTTTTAGAATATTGTAAGTATCCAGTCATACGGGATAGTACGGTAAACAGATATTTGATAGGTATGTTGTTGATTAAGTTTTGTTCGTTTACCAAATATTTCTGTGGTTTGATGATACTGCTAAACCTTAATCAACAATTATAAAATATTATCGCCATCAATTGACCTCAAACGGTATTGTAGATCTTTACATTGAGAAAATAGATTATGTAACTTGCCCACCAATCAACAACGGGCAACATTTATTCGTATCATATTCCAAGCTACAAAGCAACAAGCCTCAAAAAAGAAATTAAAGTTACTAGTATTGAATTCAACAAATGAAAAGTAGAAAAAAACGAACGCGTCGTTATTTTGATGTAAAGAATTATAAAATGTAAATACGCAATTTACAAATATGTGGATATTATTTATTTCTTGACCAATTTATAGTGACATTGCGATCAAGGAGCTGACCGAAATGGTGAAATGTTGTGTTTACCTGAAAGGTCAAAGTTTGAATCGCCATCACTCTTTCCTCTAACTGTTCTAGACGACCGCCAAACACGCGCACTACACATAGTAACAGAAACCAGAGTTGTACCGTGACCATTTTGGCTAATGTATTAACGTCTGAAATATAAACAAAATTCATTACGAGTTACGAAATTTTACTATTTCAAGAAAACCACACTGCCTTCTCTTGCAATAACATCAGCTAGCATTTCGTGAAGAACAAACAACAATACATTTGTATCATCTATTTAAAGTCTGAAACTCTGATATAATGCATATATATTCAAAAATATATATAGTTTCACAGGACTTAGTCTATCTATTTGCATTTTCTCTAGGCTCTTACAAGAAACTGATACTTGCAAATATAATTATATCAAATGTCACATACATATATAGATAATGCTACAAACAATCTCTGAAACACCATTTTCATATCTGATAACTCGATAATTAGAACTAGGAACGTGAAATTTAATTTGTATTGTTCTTTATCTCCAATAAATACTTATAGTACAAAACTAATAATTATTAGGATGTTTAATTTCATGTTGCGTTTGCCCCATTTCATGGCGCGTAATTTTATTTTTAGTCTTCCGTATGGCCTAAAGATTTAAAATGCAAATGTTTTAACTTCAAAACAACCCATAAAACGAAATAGGATTGAATTCAGATCAGTTCCTTATTTAATAAATAATCTGTAATTAATAAAGAACAACATTCAACCAGTGAATGATAACTATTTTAGTGATACCTTAAAGTTTCTATAGTTTTGTTTTTATCAATCGCGTTTTCATATTCGATGGAAAACCATTTAGCCTTTCAACTGCTGCTTTATTTCGGAATCTAATTTTCTAGTATGTATAAAAGTATATTTTGTATCACTTATCATATTAAAAAAGAGTTTAAACAATGTCCAGTTATCTAACAAAATAAAATGTTACCAAAACGAACAACACGAAATCAGTGAAGATTTCAACATACATGTAGTCCTTATGAAGATATACTTACGTGAAATAGATCTATATCTCAGAAACAAGGTAAAATAAGAATATTATTCAACGTGAATGTGGATATAAAACTGTTACTTTTTATCCTAGTATGTAACTTATTATGGAATACAGGAGTAATTGACCGCTTTGTACATTTAAGTGTTTTCTGTATACTTAATACCATAAAGACTAAACCCCAAAAGCATTATCCTATTTATGCAATTAATATACCGGTACCTTGTATTTCGAATAAAAAATGAGTTGTTGTGTCACCTGGATAAATGACGTAAAGCATTGACTTCCGGTCTAACAAACATGCTTGATTATTCTAACTATATGACAAGAGGAGCTAGTCGGTGGCCCGTTAATTATGCTTATTTTCCACCTTACTGAGACTGACAGATCTATAAGTACATATACTAGTATACCGTTGACCAGTAGCGCACATAAGAAAAAACTTTCATCAGAAAAAAATAGCTTTGGGTCTATGTATTGCAAACGCAGTTTCTCAACTTGCCAGTGCAATTACAATTGCTCGCACAGAAAAAAAGATTAAAAGTTTCCATGGGATTCGAAAGCTTCGGTCTTTTTCGTTGTTTTTAGAGCAAAAATCTTATCGTAACACCGACCCGTCGAAACTGGCACAAAATAAGTATGGAAAATATACAATACAAATACAAAGTCATTGCTCTGCCCTTTAAGAACTTATACGACGTAACATTTGTTGTGTAGTATATGAATTGATGTCGTGCTTCCTGTAATGTAAACAAAACACTCTGAAACTTAATAGCTTTAACACTTTCTGCTACTTCAATACTTTATGTAATTAGGCTTCATTACTGGCCATATTCCGTATGCATGCTTCTGAAGCCATAATGTCGTTGAAATTAACGAAAATCTGCAAGCTAGCATTTGTACAATGTGACCGTTTTTTGAGCAGCGCCACATGAAAGACCAAACTCGAAGTGGAAATTTTTGTATGTGAATTGACGTACATTTCTCCTCTCTGATATGATTGCCCTTCAAAAGGGTTGTTTGTAGTTGTGATAGATACCGGTATTATATAATATATTATACCTTACTTATAAGCACCTTTTTCATGAAAAACACGTTCAAAGGTGCTTTACATACGAAGGAAGACAACCAATCAATGCTCAAAAGCCATCCTCTACCAGAACAGAAACAGAGCGATCTAATCAGATGGACAGGGTGAGAGAAAATCCTAAGAACAGGCATGCCCTAGCTCTTAGCGAATAAACAGCCTGTTCTTCAACGTGTCATGTGTATAGCACCGATACACGCGAATCCGTCTTTCATGAAAAAAAAACAGTACAGGCCTCTTAGCTGGGTGGGAGACATTCAAGAGCATTTCAGAAATTTCCGACAATATTTAAATAAACTTGCGTACGCTTTGGAAAATTGGTTGACTTTTACCTGCCAGAATAAAAAGAAAAATACAATGTTTCATAATAATATGGTATATAAAATAAATCACGTGTATACGCAATAAAGTCTTCAAGTGCTTTTCTTATTGTTAGTGTCATAGAGTGTGTTGTATTTAATACCTTTGTTTATACACGTTTCGTGCCAAAGCTACAACTATTTTTATAGATTTGGTTTGTTTAGTTAGTGCTAAATAGAAAGATTTTAGTCTTTATACTTAGTCGAAAACACCTTATACAGTTCCGTTAGTTAATATAGTAGCTGTAATCAGTAGACCAAAATAGTCATATTACGTAGAATTTACTACCTTTAGACCTTTAATCTCATATCTGTGTTCGATTAATCTTCTACTTACATTCATTTGCATGAATCAATAACCAATCACAACCACACCGTCATATTCAAAAGTGTAAACAAGGCATAGCCATTTTATGCTAAATTATATATATATAGAGTTGCAGGATCGTATCTGTCGTCAAATACATATCATTAGAACCCCGACTTGAGTTGTCATTACTCAATCTACCGGCTGGCGAGGTCGGCGACATAAGTATAACAGCAAAGAGTCTGTCATGTAATATATTATGTGTTTACGTCTCATGTCAGTGTTGATTAACCCTTACCCTGAAAAATTTCTAAAATGGACTGATCCATCATTCCGTTCGGGCAGTACCATTTATTATTTAAAGGAGTGTTCATGGAAAATTTACTGACTGAATAGCGAACAGTACAGACCATGATCAGCCTTCACGGATGTGCAGGCTGATCTTGTTCTGCACTGGCCACAAAGGCAAAGACATTATCACTTGCCGCCAACAGGCTAAAGGTTAACTGTTGATTTAAAAAAAACTGGACCATTGTAGATCATATATCCGTGCAGCCTGATCATGGTCTGCGCTGTTCGCTATTCAACAAGATGGGAAGACGCCGTCCCATGGGAAAGCCATTTTCCCATGGGAAATGACCGTTTCCCATAGGAAATCGGCCAATTCCCATGGGAAACAGAATATTATAATAGCAATATTTATTAAAATAATAAGACTAGAATGATGAAAGTTGTTGGCTGGTATATGGTAGATATGGGCTATCATTCAGTACTATTTTAAAGTTCAAAGTCTTTGTAGAAGTACTTGACGTTTTTGCCAATTATTGTCCGTGGCAAATTAAAATTGGCGGCTATTTTAAGTAAGACTGTTATTATTCATATAGAGAAATGCTTGAAATATGCATTTGCCAGAAATCAGGGTGATAGTGAGGCTTTACGTGAGAATTTGAAGGCTCTAATTCCCCACCAGTTTGGAGATCATTCATTGTGCAATGAGAGGTTTTGTGTATTCAAACGAAAGCCTGGTGAAGTGTATATACACAAAAGTCTACCGTTCAAAAGATCACTGAAGGATGACACTCTTCGTGAAAAACTTCAGCAAATATTTGACCCATTGGTAGCAAATGCACGGCAATATGCTGATTTAGGATCCAGTCAGCAGTGTGAGCATGCCAACAAAGAAGTCAGCCTCCGAGCACCCAAATCACACCACTATGGACATTCTAAATCCCTTGACTACAGAGTGCATGCCACAGCCTCTTATATTAATGACGGTAGACACTATATACCAGAGGTAATTCCAAAATATAAACTGTTAAGACTTTATTATTGTTTTGATTTAGTTCTGTTGTTATTGTTCATAATTTTTCAGTTTTTGTTAAAGTTTTATTTCACTCTTCCACTTAAATGTCCAGAATGTTACATGAACTGATTAGTTTATAAATAGAGGATATTACACAAGTGTCTTTTCATATTGAATTTATTAAACCAGTTGAATAAAGTTATAAAATGCGGGGCTCTGCCGAGCATTTTATTAATTTTATTCAACTCGTTTAATAAATTCAATATGGAAAGTCACAAATGTAATATTCTTTTTATCACATGTTAACCTTTCTTATCGAAACATAAAAAAATCGACTTTCTTTTACTATATAAACAAAACAGTTTGACCGACGTCACTTTTACTATAAATGACGTCAACGTCAAAGCTTTATTACACTAGTGTATTATCATTTTTATTTAATCGCTTCATTACACTCCCGTGACGTCAAACATGTGATAAAACCAGTTTATTATATTTCACGACAACTGAAGAATTGTTTTTTTTTAGCTTGTTCAAAGTTTACATTGTTTCTGTTCAACAGTTGACTGCTGTTCGTTTACTGTTACACAGTTGATCTTCGGTACTAGGCCACTTTGGTTGCAGTTCTACAGATGTTATGGTATGTTGATATTTTTCTTGTTTATTACTTGCTCATGATATTAATACTTTTAATATAAGTGATAACAAGATTACATTGCTTGCTCTGCTTTTCGAAGAAAAACTAGAGCTGTTGCACTCGCGTCGGTTATTGGCAAAGATCAAAGTCGAGCACTGAGAAAAGTTGAGTCTGTTGTCTTACAGCCAGCCCTTGTTTATAAAGGCTTTTATAGGTTTAAATTAAGCAATCACCTAGCTTTCCAATTACATTATACATTACTGTATTATTATAATGCACTAGTAAAGATATAAACCATGGAAAAGAAAACACATATATGTATTTAAATTTTCAGACCAATATGAACCTTGGATTGTCACCTGGAAGTCATACCATAAAGTACGCAGATAAATGTCTCAAGCGACGTCTACAGAAGCAGCAACGCCAACAACTTCCATCAGTTAAAAGGCGCAGACTTGTTCTGAAACAGGAGCGTTCGATTAACCAGGGAGCTCTTGAAGCCTTAGAAGGTGTTTCATATCAATCTGGTAAGTTTTTTATCTTGGTAAAATAACTGAAATATGTTTGCTTGTATCATACTGTGTAATTACTTCTCAAAGAGGCGACCTGGGTTTGAATCCCTGTCTATGTGCATGTAAGAGTATTATGTGATAACCAAGTTCGACAAGTTATTCATTGTCTGTTGCAATACCAGATAGCATGTGCTCCAAAAAAGTAAAATTCGTACATGAGTCTTAGACTTTTTTAAAATGCTGCATTGTAGATCTAAATATTGTGGTTAAGGTTTTTGTTGAAATTATATTGTGCATTGCAGAAGTTGGCCATTCCTCCAGTGTTGATATTGAGAAACTTCCAGATGCTGTCCCGCGTGGCAATTTCAAACCCGTGAAAGTTGAAATTGGACAACCTACAATCATAGCCATAGACCTGGAAACTACAGACCTGAGTAAGAACAAAAATTTTAAACAGATACAGCACTTTCTCTTTCTTGTCAATATTATTCTAAATTCAGTCTGCTGGTCAGTATTGCAATACTCTAACAAATACATATACCTTCTTTTTGTTTATCACAATATTTTCTATCACTGGAAAGACAATTTTAAACAGAAAAAAGAAAACTTTTTGTTTTACATGCAAGATAAGAAATATTTCACTGGTGTACATTAAATCTTGCGGTTACACTACTGTGCAAATATTGCGTCTGGTGTTCACTCACTGAAAAATTCGGATCTTGCACTGTACCAAACAAATCTCCTCGATAAATTAATTCTTCAAGTTTTCTGTACTGATCATTCACATTGTTTGCTTCAGTACGTGGTTCTGTTATGCCGCACATCACACAGCTGGCAGCAGTGGAGGTAAAGTCTGGTGCCCAGTTTGCAGTTTACACAAAACCAAAGATGGCAGTTACATCTGAAGCCCAAAGGGTAACTGGAATATGTGTTGATGACAACGGCGATATAGTTGTGAATGGAAATCTGGTAGAGTCTATTCATATTCAGTCTGCCATTGAGAAGCTGTGCAGGTGGCTTGACCAGTTTTCCAATGTGTTTCTCATTGCTCATAACGGAAGGAGATTTGACTTTCCAATTCTCATGACAGCTGTACAGAAAACCAAAACCACAGATGTCTTTTTCAAATCAGTATTTGGCTTTGTCGATAGTTTGTCTGTGTTTAGAAAGAAGTACCCTGGAGAGTCATTAAAACAGGAAGACCTTGCACGACAACATCTTGGTATGACATACAATGCCCACAATGCAGAGGCTGATGTTGAGGCTCTTGGACATCTTCTAAAACTATGTGAAGTGTCTGATCTCCTAAACTTCAGTTTTTCTCCTGTGGCTGTGAAAAATTCTTTACTGTTCAATTGTGAAAAATCGAAAAATCTGCGCTCCTTTGATCCATTAATAAGCAAGGGGATATGCAAACGTCCTACAGCAGAAAACATTGCTGGCTCTGGTTTGAGTGTTGAACATCTGAAAGTTATATTTAGGCGCTCAGGTGAAGATGGACTTAGAAATACATTTACAGCTGTAAACTGTGATGGCTTACCGAGAGTAACAAACTCAAAAAAAGTTCTAGAGGAAACTGTTCCCAAGTTTTGTCAGTATTTTTCATCAAATGTACCTTCATAGACATAGGTACTTGTATGAATAATCTGTGATTCAGAAAGTACATTAATTGAATCATCATTGATGACATGCTGATTAGTATATTTGTGAAGTATTTGCATTTTGATTATGATTTTTACTTGGTGTATAAAAACCAAGATTTAGTCTTTTATGGAAAACAAACATATGCTGCCAAATATGTAATTTTCTTGCATACAAGACCAAGATTTCCGGTATTTTTGCTGGTGATGGAAATTCTATCCTGCACCTCGGGGTGTCAGACGACTGTTGTGCTATGATTGATGTATATTTCTCAATTCAAGAAACACTATTTTATCAAAAAATACAGAAAGTTAGGCAGAAACTGATAAAATAAAACTGGAACTAGATCTTGTTACTTGTCTTCGAAATGTTGTGATGTCTTTCCTGTTTATGGATGTTGGTTTCACTTACTTTGTATGAATACACTACTATACAGAACTAGCTACTATATAGAACTAGTTCTAAAAAGAAAGTCATTTGATTCATTTTTTTTTTATTATTATTATTTGAATATGGTATGCAAGAAAAAATTCTATCACTGGTTGTCGATGTTGATAGGAATATCCGGCTCTCGGGTAACTGTATATGTGTTAACTCGGCAGAGCCTCGTTACCCCCTAAACAGGTAACCATTTCATTTAGACAGGAAATTCTAATCTGCACTGATTATCAGTGAAATAATTATATATAATTATGCATGTACTAAACTCAGGAATTTTTCTGTCTTTAGAAGAGGTCAAAATTCATTGTACTTGCCTGAAGTTGGCTCAGTATTTTTCCAGCTGTGGAAAAAATATTTTGGTTTTTGTTTTCAGTCAGGACTTTCTCTATTTTATCAGAAACATGTAATTTACAAGACATAATGTTCAATTCAGTCCAAAGAATGTAACTTGTTGCAGTATCATTGAAACACAACTTCTTTATGAAGTTCTAATAGGCAAAATTCACACTAATTTTTCAAAGACACTGATGACCAGGATCTCTTACAATGTCAACAAGAAATGAAGATTTTTAAATATTTTGATATCTTAACTGTCTTTTTATAACTTAAACAGTTAGTATATATAGTTGCATGTAGAAAATGTTGCTTTCCTTAAACATAGTTTGACCATATTTGAGACATTGTGTATTTCGTCATTTTTTTGTGAAAATCTTGTTTGTGGGGTAGCCATATGCAAAATTATATTTCTTAAATTACAGATGGTAAAAATTTTTTTTCTTTGTATATTTTGTTTGAAATAATATTTAGCTAAAAAATAGAAGAGGACCTTAATTGACTAGTATTAAATAGCTGAATTTTTTTTAATTAAAAAAACATGTATTTTTGATTATTTGTGAAAATTTGTGTGATTTTTCTTGGGTAACCATGCCGTTTAGCTTCAAAATATCTGTTTACTATAGTTTGAGCTTTTAATATGCACTTGTTTCATTAGATATATGTATTGTGAATGAAATGAAATCATATAATAAATAAAAAGGGTGAAAATTCATTAAAAAATAGTCATTTTTGCAAATGCACCCCTGGTACAATTTAACCGACTTTCAGTAATAGGGGGTGGGCAAATGAAATCGCTATATTTCCGTAACTGTTGGTGAAATTCTTTTAATATTTCACATACAATCCTGTATTTGCATATAGATTTTAAAAATGTTATGATATAGAGAATCTGGAGAACAGTCCATTAGGATCCCACTACCTTAAATGAGAGATTTTAACGATATATAGATATTCACTGTATCACGATACCTATCATATATCAGTTGGTACACATATGGTATGAAAAGCCTGTTTCAGGATACAGAAACGATACAGTAAAAAGCTAACAATAATACAATCAATGTTAAAGATAGTAACTAAACAAGTTTATTATTAATAAAACTTTCTTGAACTTGGAAGAAAAATTTCAAATACTTTCCAAATATAGTAAAATTGTTGTTTTTTTTGTCACATGAATGCTGACATGTATCGTTATATGTACGGTACCGTATCGTTGTATCTGTATCCCGGTATATATTGTATTGTGAGACTAGTGTATCATAACACCCCTACTTAAATATATAAATTTACTACAGATTGGATGAAAGAAACCGGTTACGAAAGTACTGAGTTTGAATGGTTGGAGGTATCAGAGCAGGAATAAATCGTTATCTAACTACACCACCTGTGTCACGGCAAATAAATATCATGAAAGACAGGGACTTCATGTTTTCTAATCAGGTTTTGTCTGGATTAGTTAAGGGTCTTTAACGTGAAGGAAAGGACCTCAGTAAACACAAAGAGCCAATTACTGAGGATGATGTAAATAACCTGTTTGAGAGTGGACTGTTTTCAGAGGATAATCCAAGAACTCTGCAGAATAAAGTTCTGTATGATATCCTTAGTCAGTTCGGCCGCCGTGGCCAGGAAGGCCTCCATGACCTTAGGAAGGACTCCTTTGTTGTAAAAATGGACTCAAAGGGCCGTCAATATATCAGGATGTCATACAACAAAGCAGACAAAACCAATCATGGTTTAGACCATAGAGAAGATCCAAAAAAGCCACGTTTGTATGAAAACGAAGGTCCATGTTGCCCGATGAGATCTTACTTGAAGTATATATCAAAGTTAAGTCCAGAGTGCCCTAGTCTCTTTCAGCGACCTATTGACAAATTCCAGCCTGCTCATAAAACCTGGTACCCAAACAAAGCTGTGGGTGTGAACACTTTGCAAAGTTTCATGTCTAGGTTGTCTGAAAAAGCATGTCTCAGTCAAAGGTACACAAATCACTGTGTAAGAGCCTTTGTTGGTTCCCATCTACATAAGAAGGGCTATTCAAGCAGAGCAATAATGTCTGTAACTGGCCATAGAAATGTATCCAGTCTTAATTCGTATGTGAAACCATCCGATGAGGAGAGATACAGCATCAGCAAAGCCCTAAATTATGCAGGATATCAGAATAATGAAGTAAGTTTTCCAAAATTTAACTACTAAAGCGATTATATATCTGAACCGTGAATGAATTTTCAATTACAGATTTTCTGCTATATATAAGACTGGAAAAAAAGTCATCATCATTTTTTAGTATTGCTGATACACCCAAAGAGCTATAAAAATAAATGTATTTAATATAAGTCAGAAAAATGCTAAATAATTACTGATCTGTCAATAAAATGAGTTTTTCCACTAATTTATCAAGTTTACCATCATATTTTATGTCCCTAGGGTTTGAATTTAATTGTCTCAGAATTCCAGCATAAAATAAAAGATGGGTACAGTATCTATCATCTTAAAATTTTCTTGTATAAATACATAATGTATGCTTGTATTTTTACTGTATATTATTTATGAAAACTGTGTCTACACACGATATCCGCAAGCGATAAAACTAGTAATTTTACATTACCGAGTACTGTGACTTATTCTTCAATATTTTGGTCCTTTGAAGTTTTTACGGTTATAAATATTATCAGATTATCCTTCACAAATAAAATTATAAAACAATCTGAATGTCAAATTATTTTTACTAGCGAATGAAGCTGCAAAATCTCAGTAAATTTATGGTTGCCAAATCTAGTCGCAAATTACATACAAATTTAAAAATATTTTGTTTTTTTTAATGTAAATAAAACTTAAAATTTTGTATAAAATTAAAAAAGAAAAAATTGTACTGATCAGCTGATTAGGGTTTTTCAATTTTTTTTTTCAGGAAAACATTTCTCCTAGTTCTATCAAGAGGCAAGAGACCAGAAGTGAGACTTTACCGGCTGCATCAGAACCCGCAGCTATGGCTATATCATCTGATCTCCAAGAATCTGAGCATGGTTGTTCAACAAATGAAAGTGTCACAACCAACACCAGCACCAGCAGCAGGGATATAGACATGAACATGTCTTCTATCAGCGACAGTCGTGCCTTACACATGTTCACAGGCAGCATTGCCTCGAGCACTATTACAGTTAACGTTTACAATGCAAAATAATTTAATAAGAAAGTTCTGCTTACCGTTTTTGACGTTAAAACTTTAATTAATCCAATAAAACTGTTCACTTCCTGTCATGCCTCATGACCATCATCATGATTCATGGCTGCCGTTTACTGACCTCGTTTCAGTTTTAAAACTTTCTATTTAAGTTTTCTTAACATTTATTGTGATTTTTAATCTTTCAGATGAGATAATAGATTTTTTGACTTATTTGAACGATGAGAAGGTCGAAGTAACTACATTAAACTGCATATTGCAATAAAAAAGAAATAGTGTTATATTTCAATGGGGAGGTTATTCTAACAGCCGAAATGTTTATACCACGTGACTTTCCTAACAACAGGCTTACGCCACGAAATGTAGTATGACAATGTTCAGGCAATAAACCACTAAAAACCATGTTAGAATCGAAATAATAAGTTCCTTACCGTTGTTTATCGTGGAATTTATGATGGTTTTGTCGTTCAGATGCTTGTTATTAAACCACTCGGGCTAACGCCCTCGTGGTTTAATTACTACGCATCTGAACTCCAAACCATCATAAATTCCACGATAAACAACGGTAAGGAACTTATTATTTCTTAAATAAAAGCTATAATTTCCTCCACCCTTTTACACACACATCTATTTCAACTGGACTTTTACTTGAAAAATGCGCATAATTCCACTTTTAACAAAATTCATGAATGTAAAACATATAGATAAAACTAAACAAGCATATATACGTATTTAAAAGTATTTTATGTGACCCTAGGATAAAATATTGTTCTAGTGGCCGAGTGGTTAAAGTTGCTGACTTCAAATTACTTGCCCCTCACTCGGGTCGTTGAATTCTTCATGTGAGGAAGCCATCCAGCTGGCTTAGGGAAGGTCGGTGGTTCTACCCAAGTGCCCGCTCGTGATAAAAATAATGCACGGAGGGGCACCTGGGGTCTTCCTCCACCATCAAAGATGGAAAGTCGCCATATGACCTATAATTGTGTCGGCGTGACGTTAAACACAACAAAATAAATAAAATATTATTCTATGCTGTAATGTGAAAAGAAAAAATGTACTGGTCAATTTACGAAATGTCATACAAAGAAGTGGGTTTTAGCAGGATTTTGATTGCAGTCAGCGTGTCAGCTTCCCTGATCTTGACGGGAAAGGAGATCCCAAGCTTGGGAGCAGTGTATGAAAAGCTCCGATTGCCATACATCTAGGTTTTATAGTCTTTATAATGTATAGGACTATGATATGACGTTTAACAAATAATTTTAACAATACTGGGATGGTTTGTTTTGTTGGGATAAACATCATACCGACAATTATAGGTCACATGGCGACTTTCCAGCTTTGATAGTGAAGGAAAATCCCGGGTTCCCCGCCGTGGATTATTTTATTACGGGCGAGTACAGACCTTCCGTAAGCCAGCTTGGAGCCTTCCTCATATGGAAATTTCAAAGCCCATAGTGCGGTTCGAGCCTGCATCGGTAAGGGGCAAGAAATTCACAGTCAGCGACATTAACCACTCGGCCACGGAGGCCCAAATCAAGCTGATGAGTAAACGAATTGTCCCATTGTGACTTCACGATAGCACAATTATTACTGGTCGAACATATACCGTAAGTTGACTAGTTCGTCCTTCAATAAACAATACTTTAAAAGTAATGACTGAAACAAAACAATGTTTAAAAAAATGAAATCAGAACTTCGAATACAATGTATACGATATTTCTCACTGTGTTGTATTTACAAATATGGTAGAAAATACCTGGGTGAGTTTTAAGTATTTGTGTAGCTCGAATTATTGTAAACATTTAAATGTATTCCGTGGCCATACAGATAATTCGCGATAAGTTAAGTCTCAACGATCAATGGCTCAAGAAAATAAAAATTAGTTTAGCATAATCAAACATATATGGCAACATTCTGTACTGGACATTAATCTAGAGAAGAAACTAAACGAAAAAATAAAAAAGACCATTACTTAGAGAACAGGTCCCCGGAAATAAAGGAAGCTTTCTGGTCATTGGAGATCATGATATCTATTCGTTGTTTAATAAAGACTCACTATAAATCAAGAAAAGCAAGCACACAAGATTTCAAACTTAGTTCATTTTTTTTATTTTTATTTTTTTTTATTAATGTCTCATCACATGTACAGCATATATCAACTCACATAGTAAAACAACAATGTGCATATGCCGCTCTATACAGAGCTATAAGAGACAGAATACATATATACATATTAACAATGTTCCTGATCTTTATATAAAACACTGTCTTAAAACATCACTCTTTATAAAAGGGGTGAATACTTAAACTAGACTAAAATAAACTAAAACCTAGTCACATTGTGTACCAGAATTTATAAATATTGTTTTTAGAGTTCTTTAAAACGAGCAAGAAATTATATCTAGTATTTACAAAATAAAATACTTTTCCTACATTTTAAAATATAAAAGCAGGTTCCAGCAGTGTGTTTAGCTACTTCATTATTGGAGAAAAACCATATAAACTTATCAGAGTCATTCATCTGTTCAAATGTGGCAAAACTATTTTTCGCATCATTGTATAACTTATCTCTTACCTGCTTATATAACGGACAGTAAAGTATTACATGTTTTTCATCTTCCACACAGTTCTTACGATGAAAACAAGTTCTTGCATTAACATCTAGGTTCTCATATCTACCAGTCTCCAATTTCAGTGGAGCTACCCCACATCGAAACTTTGCCATGGCACTTCTAAAATAAGACGGAATAGTAGATGTCATATAATTTTCTGGACCAAAATCACTTTTAAATAATCTATATGTCCGCAGTTTATTATTTCCATTACCCCTTTGTGATTCTACTTTATTCAATGCATCCTTCCATCCCTGAATCTCAACCTCTACCAATTTGTTTTCTACTGCTTTAACACAACTTTCAACATTTGGTGATGGCAAATCTTTGATGTGGGAAAGGCTCCTTTGTTCTAACATTATACACATACGAAATACACTATTTTTACAGTTACGGAAAGATTCATTCTCAGCCCATAAATATATTTTCGTATTGACACGATTATGAGTCATATTTTTAAAACGACAAAACTGACGAGTAACTGTACCCCTTTGCTGGTATCCAACCCATTTCCCTATTTATTGCAGTATTTGGTGTATATTTGCCAACCCCAAGAAAATACCTCATTGCACGATTTTGTACAGCTTTAACACAAGAAAAGTCTTTATCTCCCCAGACAGCTGCAGACTAATTTAAGACTGGCCACACCATGCAGTCGTACAGTTTGGTGAAAGTAGAGAATTGGAAGCCACCAAAGGTTTTACTTTTAGATATTACTAAAGCACGGCCTGTAGATAAAACTGCTGTCTGGGCCATTTCTGCATAATCCGAAAACTCACTGAGTAATACGCCTAGATATGTATACTTAGAAACTACCTTTAAACTATCAGTTCCCATTTTAAATACAAAATTTGTTACAGCTTTCTTATTTGGTCTAAAATGTACAATATTTGATTTGTCACAGTTAACCAACATATCATTATTATTACACCAAATATTCACTGTGTCCAGCATACTTTGTAAGTCTTCTGGAGATTCAGCCAACAGAGCAACATTATCAGCATATTACAACAAGATACTAATTTTTTCATTACCAATTTCAATACATATATCCAGGTCCTTAATGGCAGTTTTCAGATCATTGATATACAGATTAAACAAAATTGGTGACAGTGGGCATCCTTGGTTTTAACCAGTACCAACTTTGAACCAACGTGATTCAAACCCATTTACCCTTACACAACATTCCACATTCCTATATAAAGATAATATTGCAGTATTAAACCTGCCATCGATACCAAATTCTTTTATTTTATCCAATAATGTTGTACTGTTGACAGAGTCATAAGCTTTACGAAAATCTACAAAGCGTACAAATGTATTAAGTTTCTTTAGTTTTCTTGTTTCTATTATGCTAGTTAAGCTATGAACATGGTCAATAGTACTTCTACCCTTAATAAAACCATTTTGCTCATCATGAAGAATATCATTTACTTATTCTATTGCTAATTATGCTACAATATAGTTTATACATAGATGAAGCAAGTGTTAAACCTCTGTACTGAAGAAGATCCCGGGGATCAGCAGTTGATGATTTTGGTATGGGTACTATTACCCCTTTAGACCAAGCAGATGGCATAATGATATGATTAATATTTTCTTCAAAACCGATCCCCAGAAATACAGGGACCTTTCTGGTCACTGGTAATGATGATGTCCATTAATTGTTTATCAAAGGTTTACTTCAAATTAAGAAAAACACACAAGATTTAAGAATGTTTAGTGCGTACTTGATTCATGAATGGTCCACAGAAAAAAATTAACTTTTCTTGTCATTGGTGATCATTGTTTCTTCATATTAAAGTTTCACTTTAGCCTGTGCAAAGGAACCGTCGGGGCTTTTCATTACCACTATTCAACATAATCAATTAAACATAGCCTGCTATTCTTTGCATGCCTCTAACGGATCTGCTTATTGCTTTTTGACACACCTTCGATCCTGATAGGACGTTTAGTCCAAAATCTTATTTATGGTCTTTACAGCATCCATATCTTATCAAAGTATATTGTTGTCTCCATAAAAACATCTAAATTAAATTAAATAAAGAATATTGAATACATTGGAATTTTTTTTCAAAGAAAATGCTAAAAATAATAAAGCTGCAGTTATCATTTTTATTTACCTTTGATAGGGTGAATAAGATTATTAGACAAACATATTTTTAAAAAAATATATCAGTATGGTCTTTTTAGATTATTGGTTGTATATTGTATATTATATATTAAAAACAGATTCGAACAAATGTAGCTACGTAGTGTAAGTCACTTCATAACCAACGTTTTGCCATGACTTTTATTAGATGGTTTATTTATTCATTTGTTTAATTAATTAATTAATTATTTACTTTTTCATTCATTTACCAATAACAAATCCTTTTGGAAGTTTTTGGAAGTTTAGACAGTTTAAACTATAACAAAGTATAAGGATAAAAGACTTGGTTTTATTGAGTCTGTTCAGGAGAAGCAACAAAAAGTGCAACACCCCTCACGCCCCCTAGCACCGGCTCGAGCGTAGTTCTATAAAAGCATGTATTGAAACTACTTTTTGATTTTAAAGGACCAGAATAATAATATCTGTCATGTGTTAACGAAACGGATAGAAAAATAGGTCCCGAGGGCACCTGCGCATTTGGCGGTAATGAGGCTTGCCGAATTACCGCCCATGCGCAGGTGGCCGAGGGACGGATATTTCTATCCGATTCGTAAACACATGACTGATATTTTTTCTTGCATATCGTATACATGCTAGCATTTTATTCTGGCATATTATTTTTCTTACAAACCGTATTTACAAATAACAGGTAGAAATATTTACGTAGCACTCTTTCTTATATTAGAGAATGAACACAAAGCGCGTGAAATTAACGTCCGTAAGCAGAAGTGACGTCACGATCATTTGCGTTACGCACAATAACAAAGTTCCACTTTAGTTTTATCGTTTGTAGCATAACGTTATGTTCTTAAGGTATTAGATCACTAATAGAGAACCTTCTTTTTGAAGAGTATTCAATTCCTACCATAAACCTACTTTTACTGCAATTCTTAGGGGGCGTAGGTTCAAGCCCTACTGGGACCAAATTTTTTTCCCTTATTTTCCTTTTTTTCTAGTAAGTTTTTACTTCTTTCAAGACTTATTATTGATTTCTTGTACAAAAATAGAAAAAGATGAATCTTATAAGCGATTTCTTGGTGTTCAAAGTGAATTTACTACTTAAACAGAAGGGGTAAAGTTACACATCTTTAAAAATATTGAGTTACACGCGGTGAAAGTTCTCTATTTTGCTTTCACTCAGATTATATATTGTGGAAGAAATTTAGGTAGGTTTTACGTCTGCCCTTAGGTTATTTTTAAATGGAATAAGCAAAATTCAAAACCGAAACACAGCATTCGACCATATTTTTCCAATGTTGAAGTATGAATTCTGCCTCATTAAATCCATTTACTTGAGGCACCATAGAAAAAATGATATTGACATTTTTATTTTGTGTTTTATAATTGTCTACCAATAGTTTGGTGTTTCTTTTATTAAAATCAATGGTAAAATGAGTTTTCTGCAAACGTTTTGGATAGTGGCTATCACTTTGAAATTTGTCTCTACTTGAGCTTGAGGAGATACCATAAGTTATACAAAATTTATAAAAAACGGCTCGGTAAAAGTTGTTTAAAAATTGCAAAAAAGTGCAAAACACGGTTACCTTTCAGAATATACCAAGCAAAGGCCATTTTGTAAACATTACTATTAGTGATCTAATACCTTAATACCCCCTTCACATCTACGAGTTTTCTTACGATTTGTGACGGATTGCACAAAATCGTAAAAGTTCACCGATTCCCCACATTTACGAGCTATTTAAGAGCTGTTTACGATCAAATTGCGATTTATTCCGAGTTATTACGATGCATTTACGACTAAAATTACCGATTTGTTCCGAGTAATTACGGATCAATACGATCGTTTTACGAGCTATTTACAAGCTGTTGCGAGTGAATTACGGAATATCATGATTCACCAAAGGCTTTACGAGTACATTACGATTTGTTTACGAGTTGTTACGAATATCATGTTTTTGCAATTTAAATTTGCACGAAGGCGAGCGTGCTTACCTCTTCTTGTTGACTACCTTCTTTTCAGGTGGCATTGTTGCAAATATGATTGAGGTCTCACTCCTTTGACGTATTGACAGCAACTGAAAGGAACTGTTCAATCTGGCAGCTTTTATACCTCTTATAAATCGTAAAGCATACGTACATACTCGTAAAGTACTCGTAAAGTGCCAGTAACAAATCGTAAACCCCTCGTACCTCATCGTGAAAGAAATCGTAAGAACTCGTAAACACGTCGTAAACACATCGTATTTAATCGTAAAACAAAGTCTTTACGATACATTTACGAGCGGTTACGAGTGGTTGACGTGTTGTTTACGATACTTACGACTTGTTACGAGCTCTTTACGAGCTGTTCACCGATAATTCAAATCGCGGACGATCGTAAGAAATTTTTGACATGTCAAAAATATTACCTCAACGTTCACGATTGCTTGCGACAGTATGCGAGTAGTGCCGGGCTATTTACGACTACCGACGAGCTATTTAAGATTGCGTGCGACTGCCTACGAGTTGGCAAATCGTAAGGAATCGTAAGAAAAAATCGTAGATGTGAAAGGGGTATAAGGTAAACTAACGTGTTTTGAATCGAGAAATACACTATAAGGAACGGGGAGAAACTATCAAGGTACCTTCTTTTTTCGTATTTTACATAAACAATAAATAATCAGTGCATGAACCATTAGTTGTCATTAACAGCATGAGAGTCATCTGGAATGGGGGGTGCCAGATGTGTTTTGCCAGCATGGGTTAAATCACCGAAAACGCCAGTCCGGTGTGCAAGAAAATATACATACACTGCGTTCAATTAATGCACGAAAAACACGTTACTTAGAGATGACTCATATTCAACTTTCAATTTTTCCAATAATCGGTATTATCGGTTTTTTGACACATTAAATAAAGAAGGGTAAATTCGATTTATTCGTTATATCTTTTAAATGGTTTAAGATAACGAATTTGCTTTGGCGGCATTCGTTGATTTAATCTTTCCTCTAAATGATGATATAATTTTAGAAATTGTAAGTTTATTATTTCACTTACCCTTTGAACCGTTTATATAACCACTCTTATTTTCCATTGAAGGCAATAGTAAAAGTCAAATTTTGGACACAATTTAGGGTCATTTTCCTTGATATATTGCGTAAAATACGGTAAACGGAAAAAATAATCGTTTTTGCTTCGGTGATGTTTCAAAGAAAAAATATTGCTCGACTCAACTATATAAAAATAAAATAAATGTTTATTATTTCGCTTACCCTTTGTGCCTTTTATACAATCGCTATTTCTTTTAAAATGGAGACTCGGGACGGCTTGGAAATTTCCGAAGATTCCCGAATGCGGAGGTAATATCCAAGCAGACGACTCGGTTACTTTAGACGTTTTCAGCGACTTTGTGGTGTAAAGATTAATGTCTATGCCCAAGTCAATCTATGTTTTAATAGATCATCATTATTTATCTGTTTTAGCTCTTTTTTTCTTTTCCTAAATTGATATAAATTTCGGCACTGCAAATGCATGGTGAAAGAAGGAATGAGGGATTAGATATATACAGGATTTTGTTATTTAAAATATGACACGCACAAAGTTGTGTGTTCTAAGAGAAAGTGTCACCTTGATTATTTGTCGAATTGTTTTCTTTAGACCGTAAAATTATGACCCATGGATATATGAACCGTATCTTTAACATGTACATTAGAATCACCACTAGAGAGATCAAAAGATCAAAACGTGCGTAAAGGGCATTTATTATTATTATTATTAAATTTTTTATTTTAGATAAATTATTCTTGTATCATTGCTCGGTGTTTTTTCTTAACAAATTTGGTGCAGGTAAATCGTATACACAGAGTACAGGATGCGGTAACTAAAAGCGTGCAGGTATTTAATACCCGCACGCTAGTTACCGCACTGTCGGATTGGAAAGTATGTCAGCATGTCTGGAACAATAGACAGCGGAGTGTATCCTATCGATTTTCTGATCTTGCATTGGTTTATTTTACCTGGGCTTTACACATTTGTAAAGCAAGGATTTTAAGTACCCACTGAACTGCTGTATATGGCAATTCCGAACGCCTACAACTACCATATATGGATGGCTATGATACAAAACAGAAAGAGAATTATAACTCTCGGGTAAACGATTTATACTCGGGGGCTACGCCCCCTCGTACAAATCGTTTACCCTCGAGTTTCAATTCTCTTTCTATTACTTGCTTTCTGAATCGGGTCGTTTATGCATATGATGGAATTTAAGATGGTGCTGTCTTGACCAATACACGTATCTAAAAGTCGTTAAATATAAAGCTTTATAATTAAGGCAGTTTACCTCCGGTATCCCGTTACAATTGAATAGAAAAATTAGTATAAAAAACGTATTCTTATGTGTTTCCATAACTTATAATCATTCACTTAGGAAAACATAAGTAAATTTCTCATATCTAAAAAGTTTCTCTTTTTTTTTGTTGTCGTACGATCTGGATGTCAGTGCCTATTTTAATTATCTCATACTTATAGCGTCGCTTATTATGTTACAGAAATAAAGATGGAAAAAAAGAATAAATCTATCGGCATATAAATATTGCTTTTCGTAGTTTTTAATAAGAGTTAGGACACTTAAATTAAATATGAAAAAGAAAGCGTGTTTTAAACCAACGTTCAGTAGTGCCAATAAATGAAGAAACTTATTTTATTGTATGCAAAAACTAGAACGTGATAAGTCACAGACAGTTTATGTGTTTTTATCAGTTAAAACAGAAAACGAAGAATTAAGTTTTGATAAAAGAGAAAGCGTGTTTTACAAATATGAAAAAAAGAGGGAGGTAGATAACGTGTTTTAAATATCACTATGAAGAAGAAATGTTAATGTCTAGTTACTTTAGTTATAGCAAAGGAATTAATGTGGCTTCAGTAAGTTGACACATTTTTTTTTAGAGTAAACACATAGAAATATATAAACAATTAAAATAATATGCTTTGGCATTGATATAATATTAATTGTATCATAGCTCAGTGTTTTTTCTTAACAAATTTGGTGCAGGTAATTCGTATACTCTGAGTACAGAGTGCGGTAACTAAAAGTGTGCAGGTATTTAATACCCGCACGCTAGTTACCGCACTGTTGGATAGGAACAGTAGACAGCGAGGTGTATTTTATTGATTTTCTGCTCTAGCATTGGTTTATTTTACCTGGGCTTTACACATTTGTAAAGCAAGGATTTTAAGTACTCACTGAACTGCTGTATATGGCAGTGTGGAACGCCTACAACTACCATATATGGATGGCTATGATACAAAACAGAAAGAACATTAAAACTCTCGGGTAAACGATTTATACTTGGGGGCTACGCCCCCTCGTACAAATCGTTTACCCTCAAGTTTCAATGCTCTTTCTATTACTTAAACCGCAAATTAAAATTGAACAAATGTTACTTAAATATAGAACTGTTTGCCTAGATATTTACTGACGTTTTTCTACCGTTAGCATTTAGTAGTAAAAACAAGATTGTCCTTTGAGCCATTAATTAGATATAGCTTAAGGCAATTTAAGCATCGATTTTATTGATAACATGGTTTATAGGCCCCGGCTAAACTTCGGAGATGGACGTAAATTTACGGAAGATAACGATCAAAGCTACAAGATTATCGATTCAAATAAGACTAATCAGCAGTCGCGTTTAGTACAGAAAGTTCGATGTGACTGCTTTTGACAGTTAATAAAATATTACAAAAGATCTTTTGGAAGCAAGGAACGCATCCAAGTAGTTTAATTGGGTCTATTCAAACAAGAATATAATGCTATAAAACCACATATTTTCGCTGAGTCAAAATTTTGCGAATTAACAACTTTGAGTATGTTCGCGAGGTTTAAAATTCGCGAAATTGTAAAACTGGTATACTACTTGAATTTTAATCGTACTAATGGTAATTATTTACGCGAGGATCAATTTTCGCGGTATGTAGGGCATCGCGAATGTAGCGAAATTTTAACCCTCGCAAAAATGTCTGCTTTTACAGTAGATTTATTATAATGGATGCTGTATTCGGCTCGAGTAGATTTTTGCCAGATCGGATCTCACGAGGCGTGCAAGCGCCAAGGCTGATCCGACCATGCAAAATCTAAGACAGCCGAAAACAAAATCCCAGATCTAGCTACTATTATAATGACCCTTTCATTATACACCTCTAACCTTTTTGTTTGTTGTCTTGTTATTGAACGAAATCTTCAATGTTTATCGATCTTAAAATGGAAATTAGTGAAGTTTTTATATGCGTTATTTATAGAACTGTGTCGGGTCATGCAAATTAATGAAAGTAGTCCGGCGATAGATGCAATACAAAAGGTACAATACGGAATAGTTCCTGCTTGTTCATATTTACTTGTTAAATACAAGGTGATATTTACATAATTTTTATAAGTATATAATAATCATAGATATTATCATATCATGGCAAACAACAACACATACTGTGTAAGACCCGGACGTTTCAATTTAAAAGTTTTTGTAATTTGTTTTTGAAAAACCGAAACAAATTATTTTTCTTGTTTTTTCCCTTTTTTACATTTCTTGCAAACGAGCTTTTTTAAAATTTTGATATTTATAGAATTAAATAAAATTCATTATACCAAGGGAAGGATGTATTCTCAATGTCAATAGTAAAATTCAGCGATTTTACTGGTGAAAGGAAAAAGTCTAGTTAGCATGGTAGCAAGATATCATTGTGCAAAACTCTGTAAATATTCTCTATTGTATTCTGCTATTGTGAAAGTGTGACATTTTTTCAACCATTTAACGATTCTTAAAAAGTTACAACTCACAGAATTTCACAGGGTAAAAATGTAAATGTAAAATTATATGTATATTCGCAAAAGTATAAGCAAAAACACATAGAAATATGAGAAGATTCAAAGAATACAATTTCAGAACCATTGGATGCATGACTGTGTCATCCGGTATAGTAGTTACGTAATATAGATTACTTTTCCATTTTATTCGTATTAAATGGATAGGATTAGGATTGACATACGCGCTTCACTGAACTATATCCCTCTATAACCATATTGTTTCCCTTGTGTAAAATGATTTAAGTGTGAGTCGATAGATACCAGTTTACTTAATAAATCACTGCACAGACCGCAAAAAAACTGATATTCAGGTAGCAAATCTTAATATGACAAAAACTGTTTATTGTGATATACATGATAGATTTATGATTTTCTAAATATGTTTTTCCTTTAAATATGTTACAATTGCGTCTATTTTCTAGAGTCCATGCGATGTGTGCGAGATGGGTAAGGTATGCGACACAAAAAGTCAAGCATGCATCTACAAAGGTAACGATGATCTACATACTTAAATTATATTAATGATATTTTTTGATTTTGTTTCAGAAATTATATCAAGGAACATATTACGACTTATGGTAAAATTCAAAAATAGCTATATTTCTGAAACAGTTGATTTACCTAATATTAGCGTAATGTGGCATACCGTATATTTTCACTTATTAGACGCACTCACTTATAAGACGTCGATAATGCAATCTGGAGTTTCTCTTTCTTTTAATTTTCCTGTAGTACACACTTATAAAATGATCTCCACTCTCTGAACCGGACATATGACTCCTAATAATGCGTCTTATAAGCGAAACTACACGGCTTGTTTGTAACTGAACAAAATGTTTAATGATAATTTAACCGCTTTTAACCGATTTGTAAAACACAGCAACATGTCGAATGAAGAATACTAATTACCAAATTTTGTAAAGGTGTTGAATTGTTTATATTCATTTGAACTATTTAGTTTTGTGATATATTGGATAGTTAATTGATACAATCGAAACATTATTTAGAGTACAACGCCCATTGCTGTAAGATTATACAAATACGGGTTTAAAGTTTCTTCGAAACATCCTAATAAATGAGGGTCAGGAAACTTAAGACTATTTTTTAAAGCTTGATGAAAAAGTGTTTTTGGTTATTGTAACTTTCGTTAACGTTTTATGTTCGTTACATTGTTACATTTATAAGATGTTTACATGACATGGTTTGCTTTTTAATCATATTTATCAGCTTAATATCTGTCTATTAACCTTCATACTTGTTTGTTATTTAACCAGTATTAGAAATAGCAGGTATTTGTACAAGTAATAGAAAGAGCATTGAAACTCGAGGGTAAACGATTTGTACAAGGGGGCGTAGCCCCCGAGTATAAATTGTTTGCCCGAGAGTTTTAATGTTCTTTCTGTTTTGTATCATAGCCATCCATATATGGCAGTTATAGGCGTTCCACATTGCCATATACCGCAGTTCAGTGAGTACTTAAAATCCTTGCTTTACAAATGTGTAAAGCCCAGGTAAAATAAACCAATGCTAGAGGAGCAGAAAATCAATAAGTCTACTGTTCCAGACACGATGGCATACTTTTCTTTCCAACAGTGCAGTAACTAGCGTGCGGGTATTAAATACCTGCACACTTTTAGTTACCGCACCCTGTACTCAAGAGTATACGAATTACCTGCACCAAATATGTTAAGAAAAAACACCGAGCTATGATACAATCATTTATAAAGAACGCTGTATATTTATTGTGTTGTGGCGTAAAAAAATGCATCAATTTGTTTTGGCTCATATCTCATTGCTATTTATATTATTATTATTATTATTATACCAGATTTGTTGAGCGCCCTTTTCATATGTAATATACGTTCAAAGGCGCTTTACAATTAAACATGTGACACATCGCAGATATGTAGGAAAATAACAAAACATGACATATGCAATCACAGAACTGAAACTGAACAATTTGATAAAACGCCCTTTTTATAAATGATATTTTCAATGGCGTTGTACATAATAATAAAAAATAACAACAATATCATAAATGAACAATGATAATATTTACAGCCTTATTGTAACAAACAGCCATGACCGCACCCCCACCCCTGAGGTCGTTTTACCCTTATTGCCAATACCAGTGCTTTAAACATCTGGTACGCCCAGACGGGCTGCATATGGTGGTTCAACCTCCCGGTAAATGGTGCCATCATGTACTGTTTTAGATAGAAATGCCACACATTTCAAGTGAAACTCAAGTCTTGCGAAAAACACACACATAGAACGTCATAACCCTTAAAATGTGACAAGATGAAATAAAAGATGGATTGTCAATTTAGTTAATTACATGATGAATTGTACAGTTAAGAGACCTTCGTCAGCAACGAATGACTTGCTGTAGTTCTGCATTACAAAAATAACAATGGCATATTTATTATGAGTAGAAACAGTCACAGTTGGTATCTATGTGTTGTAGAAAATTTTGAAAAGGTGTGTTTTGAGAGCTCTTTTGAATGAATTAAGTGATGAATCTTTTCTGAGATTGTCAGGGAGAGAGTTCCATAGTTTTGCGGCGGCAACCCTGAAACTTCTATCCCCGTAGGTAACCAGTCGACTTTTTTGTGGCACAAGGGTTGTTGATGCATTTGCTGACCTCAGAATTCTAGTTGGCAAACAAACATGTGGAAAGTCAAAATCAATCCCGCAATTGACTCAGAAAAAACGGTACAAATATATGCATTGAAAATACAGGATAGTATTCTTTAACACTACACAATAAAGTCTATATGAAAATACTATGAACACATATAACACCATAAAGCAAAATCAAAACGGACTCGGGTTGATTGAGTCTGCTCATTAGGAAAAGGAAATATGCAACAACCCTTCCGCGCCCTAGCTTACACAGAACACTTTTGAATGGACTTTTTCATCTTAAAGGACCAGGAAATATAACACCACCGAGTCAAACCGTCTCTGGCATCAATAAATGACCTTACATAGAATGTGTCATGGGTAACGCTTACACACCTCCGTTTACACAATTAAATGCCTGTTTACTTTCAGTTTGCAAATTTAGTTGGAGTTTTTCATGTAAACTTATTTCTAAACAACTAAGAGGTCGAATGCTTTAAAACTCTACAACTAAGTTTAGGTATAGGAAATGATATTTTAGACATTCTTTAGCTCTGGGTTACATCTACAAATACTGCTGATTTCCTAGTAACTACTTGACCATATGTTTCAAACTCAAATTTTTGACAATATCAGATGATCCTACAGAGAAAACTCTACATTTGAACAAACGTTGCCTGATCACAGCTTCGGTAGTGAATGGTATTTGAAAATTTGTATTTTTAATTATGTCAAACAGTCAGTGATTGTAAGTTATAGTGTTTACGAAAACATATTTGTAACTTTTTCAGTTATATGTATGAATGACTATGTATGATTGACTTAATTTGTGACAGTTTAATATTAGTGTCACAAACAAAATCAATGCATATAAGGGTTTTTATATACAACATACATTTTTCATAAGAGTGTCAGATATCAAGTGCTCCGGAGAACGGAAAGATACTTGGCAACAACTATAAGATTGGGGGAAAAATAAAATACAAGTGTAACAATGTGGAGAACCATGGGGCCGTGAATGCTGTTTGCCTTACCAGTGGACAATGGAGCAAGGCTGCCAATTGCACAAAACGTATAATTATTCAAATTAAATTCTAAAAATTTCAAATTTAAACAAGATTTATTTTTCTTTAAGACATTATTTTAATAAGTATAATTTCTATTATAACATTCTTTTTTATTAATTTGCAATCAATATAAAATTATACTTAAGGCCAAGAGCTGTATTTAAAGGGCACAATTAAACAAACAATTTTTAAAAGAAATGCAACCCTTTGTTGTTCTGTCATGCCCTTGTCATTTCTTTTCAAAACAGGGTAAATAAAAAATATTCAATTGCTTGAGTTCGCAAAATCGTTTTATTTCTTATAATTAATAACTGATTTTCTACCTACAAAATGCAAACGATATGTACAATTTATAAATTTAAAAATCTGACATGACGATTAAATTATGACTTGTCGGCGCTTTGAATGGAACGAATAAAAACATGAACTTTATGAAGTTTACGGGTGCTATGTTTCTCAGTCGCGTGACCCAAACTTGTCTTTTGATGGGCAAGTCTGTCTGTCAAGATATATATATATATATATATATATATATATATATATATATATATATATACACGCTCAAACAAATAGCTTGTTAGTAACACAATGAAGCTTGACAATTTCTTCGCAATTACGAAAACTGCGAATTTTACTTCGATATTCATCAGCTGTTAAGGCAGAGGTTTTCCGGACGAGCCTTGAATTGCCAAAACTTTATATGGAGTATAAATAATCTCAAGGAAATTAATTACACTTGTATTTAAGATGCACTGTCTTAAAAATTCTAAATTCGATTGTATTGCTAAAGCGTTTTATGATTTGTATATTCCGCAACTGATTCAGAAATCGGACATGCAATAAGTGTGTTCTTTTCCTTTTAATTTCCTTGTAGTACACGCTTATAAGATGTTCCCCAGTCTTGAACTGGATATATGACTCCTAATAATGCGTCTTATAAGTGAACATGTAAGGTATCTCGGAGGATTGTAGGTTGCCCTTGTTTTACCTCCCATTAGACTCTAGCATTTTCACTGGTTGAACGGTGATCACGTGGTGACTCCCTATATTTCTATGGAGAGTGAGTAGATTTTAATGTTGATCTATGCTATAAATAAGTCTCGATAAAACAAATCAATCATATGGTTTGTTAGTGATCCTCCATGGAAATATTGTTACGTCATTTAAGCACTTGAACATGTGCATGAAACACACGATCTTATTTGAATACATCTTAAAGTCTTACTTTTTACTTTTAATTCCAGACTGTGGTTCATTGTCTAGTATTGCGGATGGAACAGTGTCAGTACCAGTGACAACACACGGAGCTACGGCTACATACACGTGTAATGTTGACTATGTCCTAACAGAAGGTGACTCTACGCGGTTTTGTGATACAGAAACTTGGACTGGAATAGAGCCTACGTGTACACCTACACGTAATTATTTCATATTTGGATTTTTTGAGTTATTGTACTTCGAAAATGGTTATGTCCACAGGAGTCATATTATCTTTGAAGATCACCAATTGTACATGTAAATTTTACTATTCTGTACGTGAGGTACATGACTTTAACAAATATTACATACTAGATATCAAATTAAATTAACTGGACAATTAATAGATACGCTTATTTTTAAATGGCAAAGGATGTCTACTGTAAACATTATTAAGGGCCTGCGTTGCCGAGTGGTTAAGGTCGACCCCGAATCACTTGCCCCTCACAGATGCGTGTCGAAACCTTTCTTGAGGTTCACTAGTTATCATGTGAGAAAGCCAATAAGCTAGCTAACGGAAGGTCACTTGTTTTACCCAGTTTCCCGGCCATGCCAGAAAAATTGCGCATAGGTGCACATGGGACGTTTTCCACCAACAAAATCTGCCCAATGTCACCTTTTGACCTAATTTGTGACGATCTGATGTTAAACCTAAAACAAAAACATGTATAACATGTTTTAATGCATTTTGATCACTTAAAATTAGGTATATACAGAAATGAATAATTCAAGCCGCGAAAAAAGGACGTTTTTATACTCGTGTCTGTTATTATCGTTTCTTAGATGATTTTAATGCATAAGTACATCTGTCATATTACTGTTCGTCATACATTTTTTTTTTCATTTGGATAATTATTTTAGCAAACAGAGGATGCTACATTGATGGTTCTGCAAACTTGTATCAAGGGACTCGTCAAACTACCAGCGACGGCATCATTTGTCAAAGGTGGGATGTACAATGGCCTCATAGTCACAGTAACAATTAACCGGCTACGTTTCCAGACATCAGTGTCAGTGCTGCTGCAAACTACTGCCGGGATCCAGATGGAGAAGGTGCCCCCTGGTGTTACACAGTGGAATTATATTAGGTGGATGCTCTGTGGTGTCAAACAGTGTTAATTTCTTTGAATATTTATAGGTTATTAGATTTGTATCGAGAAGTTTGCATGAGTTTTGCAGCGGAAATATTTCGCGAATTTAGGAGCGCAGTATCATTCCGCGTAAGAACGAGTGCATATTTCTCGATGCAAATCAAATAATATTTCATTACATACGTATCTACACTTAAGATGATTATATAAATGATTTAAATTTGTTATAAAGCCTGAGTGAGATTAGAAATATCGTCGTTAAAGAACTTTTGAACGCAACGGTAAACACGAAATTGACGTCACAAATGACGTCACACCCGATAAGAAAATTTGACGTCAATATGGAAAAATATTGACCTTTCAGGTTTTACTGAAACTGAACGGAGTTTTTGAATGAGTATGCAATATAACCATATGTGGTATCTTCTTTCTTCTCAGTAACTGTTTGATACAATGTTTTTTTGAGAAGACAGAACACATCCGATAATTTGGATGGAAAAACCATATATTAATAATTATTCTCGAATGCGTTGGAAAATAGTTATGTCAAGCCTTTTTTTTATTTGTCTTTTTCGTTTGTCGAACGTGTGATTAAAACAGTTTTTTTTTAAGTATTAAAAATTATTTGTTACTTGCATGGTGAAATCAAACGAAAATGCAAACATTGATAATAAAAGCTATGAAAAAATCCCTATGGATATTTATTAAATATACAAAAGAAAATGTTCATAAAATTATTCAAACATCTTTAATGGAATGTAAAATAAAATGTGAAAAGGATATGTATGGTTTATATGATAGTTCATTTCTATGTAAAAACTTATGCCAAAAAGCCTTCCTTTGAGCGAATTAATACACTGCAGTTGATCATATGATCTAAGGTATCCGATCCACAAATAGGTAAACTTTCGATGCCTGGTAACCCCATGTATTTCTGGTATCATTTGCTGCACAAGAATTAGTAAATAAGATGACCATAAATAATATGCAAGAATAGTTAAAGTCATGTTTTTTGACTGCAAAATGATTGCTCTGTTTACACTGTAATAACTGGATTTCTGTTGGAGTATCATTTAAGAATGTAAAGTAAAACAAATAAATATTCTATAACATATTTTGATATGTAATTCATATCTTCTTTTTAAGTAGACAATACACTTTCTGATGAAACCAAAATTATATGAGATTACCAGGCATCAAAATTTGATATATTTCAATAGCACTGTCATACAGAACTTGCTTATTTGTGGATCGGATACCATAAGTTAAACCCGCCCGCTTAGCTCAGTAGGGAGAGCGTTGGTCTACGGATCGCGGGGTCACGAGTTCGATCCCCGAGCGGGCCGTATGTTCTCTGTGACGATTTGATAAAAGACATTGTGTCTGATATCATTCGTCCTCCACCTCTGATAATTCATGTGGGGAAGTTGGCAGTTATTAACGGGGAACATGTTTGTACTGGTACAGAATCGAGAACCTGGTTAGGCTAACTGCCCGCCGTTACATGACTGAAATACTTTTGAAAAAACGGCGTTAAACCCAAAACAAAAAAAAACATCATAAGTTAACTGAAGTCTTGTCTTCTTTATATCAATATCATACCATATTTGTTAACATGTGTTAAAGACCTCCTCTAAACAGAATCAACCTGTCTCTAAAGACCACACGTTTTGTTTCCCATTTTAACATTTACAGTGTATCTTAACATGCGAATAAAGACCACCTCCCAATAAAGACCACAATTTGACTCTCCCAAGGGTGGTCTTTATAGACAGGTTTGACTGTAACTCTATTCGATCAAGTATTTTGGCTTCCTGAGGCGTAGACTTTCTATGGAGATGATGAGTTCGGAGAGGTGATGGCGTGGTGAGAGTCTGAATCTTGCACCCTCTGGAATTGTGTGGCAAGTATTCCGCTAATGGGGCAATCTTACTTATATTAAAAGTATTGTGTTAGTGGATATTTACCGAAATGTTTGACTTTAATGATTATTATTTCTTTGCTATCAAAAATAGATGCTCAACGGAGATAAGGGGGCACGCCACGGTTGACCAAATCCCCAATTTCCGCCACCAAACACGAATGTGGATCCATTCTTGTATGATGCAACATGCCAAAGCTTCTTTATAGTGTGTTAATGCGTATAGAGTCACATTTTGCTCTAAGGATAAGTAAATAATATTTATTATAATTTGAAATAATGTATGCATTCTTTCAAAATAGTTGACAGGATTTATTAATACACCAGAAACGAACTTATGAATCCAAAGCCCATAGCGCGCGGAAAGTTAACATTTTTAAAGGGAGATATTTATTCCGTTAAATTTCAAATTTAAATTCCTCTGCAACTTAATTAGGTCCATTTTTAACAATTTTAATACTATTTAGTCGCTTACGTGCGTGCTATGCCGTCTTCAAAGGAACATTTAGTTTAGTCAGCCGTTCGTTTGTCTGTCCGTTGGTCTGTAATTCGTTAACATTTCCCTTGCAGAGGTATAGTGCATGTAATATATGAAAATAAAGATCCAGTTTTTTTCCAACCCCCATTTTCATAGTTACAAATCTATACATATGATTCTCCTAAAAGAGGGAATTTCATTACAGCATCATTGCTAATAAAAATGCACAACAGAGTTTTCTTTTTCGCAAAGCATAAGATTTCTTTTAATTTCCGAATATTTAATATACTTTTACAAACCGTTTCCTCATAAGTTATATTCTTTAGTTTACTATGGTGGCATATTTCTACCAACCACATATTCACTTATTATCTGGCAAGTGACAAAACTGCTTGTTATCCACTTAAGTATGTTATCAGGACAAAACTGCTTGTTAGTGCCCACTACTGTCATCCACATATTCACTTATGTTAACTAAATATCTTGATTTTTGTCAGTTAGTCAGTTATGATTGGCAATATCCCGTAATCGTCCCCTATCATTACGGAATAAATGAAAATACATAAAGGGGCATAACAATTATGCAAATTTATCATTCTAAATCCTATCTATAGGCACAAACAATTAGGGCTGGTAGTAGGGGACGAGGTGGATAAACACTCATTCATTCTGTCACAGGGTAAGAAAAATGTGAAGCCAGACCGAGACTCGAACCCGGGGCCTCAGAATACCATTCCTATAATCTATGGACTGAGCTATCCGACCGCCTTTCTCCGAGTTTCAATTATATTCAAGTTCTATACCGTGACATATTTTCCACCTTTTTCAGTGTTCCCAGAACCCCCAAATGGGGTTTTGACCCCCAAAATGGTACTTTGCAGCCCTGTTTTGGAGACAGCTATTATATATCTCTTAGTGAGGGGTGCAAAAGTGCAAGAAAAACTCAGTTCTCACCCCCAGCTTTAAATGCCAGTGGGAACACTGAATTTGAAATTAGTCCTCGAATTTCAGCGGGTACTTTATAAATAAAGCAATTACTGGCGTCAGTCAAGGCCCCATGTTGGGCGTCAAATGTCACAGGATGAGAAAAATGTGCAGCCAGGCTGGGTCTCGAACCCGGGGCCGCGGAATACCGTTCCAATGCTGTACCGACTGAGCTACGCGGCCGCCTATACTTTTTCTCCCCGTTTTGATATTCAAGTTCTATACATGACAATTCCGTATAGGGGACGATAAGTCTAACAGTTTAACGCCAATTTGACTGGATATCAAGAAAACTTTCATATTAATAACTACTTATTTATGTGAATATATGGATAGCAGAAGTGGGCACTAACAGGCAGATTTGTCCATTAACATAATTATCTGGATAACACGCAATTTTACCACTTGCCAGATAATAACTGGATATGTGACATTTTTAGAGAAAACTGTCTACATATTATTTAAATAAGTGGATATGTGGTTGGCAGAAATATGCCACCATAGTTTACTTAAATCAAAGTGTTTGTAGACATTTTGAAAATAGTGTGAAATTATTTTGTTTTCACCTTAATTTTCCTGCCTTACCACGAACGGCGATTGTTGTTATGTCATCTGTACTCTTGTTATTCAATTTTATTTTAACATGTTTAATATAATGTTTTTAAGGCTTAACATGTTACAAATACTATATTTGTCGTATTCGCTCTAACTTTGAGGATATGTCAAACTGCACTTATTATCTTTCCTTGCTCAATCTGGTGACCGGAGACTTTTTTGTTTTTATTGGGTTTAACTCCGCACCGACACAATTATATGTCATATAGCAACTTTCCAACTTGGATGGTGGACGAAAACCCCAGGTCTTCCCCTACCCCCCGTGCATTATTTCATCACGAGAGGACACTTGGGTTAAACGACTGACCTTCCGTAAGCCAGCTGAATGGCTTCTTTACCTGAGGGCCTCTTGGTGACCGGAGATATCGTTTTGGAACAGGTGTTTCCGTGTTGTCAATCAAAATGAAGGATCTGACAGCCCAGTTGGAAACACGTGGTTTACACAAAATTGTTACGTTCTCCCTAACATACACTTTTAAAGTGTAAGTAGAAAAGTGTTTGCTTATAACTTTGAATATCTTGTTTTCAATGCCTGATGTTTAAGGGAGCAGGCTTTCAAATATATTCAGTAATATAAAAACCTTATTTACATGTAAACAACACAGACAGGACATAAGTAAAATAAAGTATCAGTTTTTTGACACAATAATGATGACAAAAAAGCTGTTTATGTCTAAGACATGGATTTGCTCTTGCAATTTATGTAAATATGTAATACATTTCCATCCATTTTCATTGCCGTTGATTGACATTTGATTTTCCATTTGGAAAGCAGATAGCAACACCAATAAATATATTGATACATTAAACTATACATCTTTATATAGGCATATAGAAGGGAATTAGCATATAAAGCAGACTTTTGGTAGTATGTCTGACAGTTTCCAGACTACCACTACACATGCAATCTGTTGTAAAAATACTTGAAGAATTGAAACGAAACAGGTCATAAAAACTCGATTGAAAGGCATCGTAATAATATTGGTGTTGTGAAGTATAACATATTTCGGCATCCCATTTATTTCAAGAGCTTAGCACTAAAGAATATCAGTACTTGGCGTATCGCAAAAACAATAGACATTTCCATCGTATATAAGAGAATTAATTTCAGTAAAAAAAATAAAGTATGCAAATTATTGTATGTAAAGTTAAAAAACTAAAAAACGTAAAAATCTATCATTTCTTATTATCCTAAAATCATTCTGAGCCCGCCCGCTTAGCTCAGTAGGTAAGAGCGTTGGTCTACGGATCGCGGGGTCGTGAGTTCGATCCTCGGGCCGGGCGTATGTTCTCCGTGACTATTTGATAAACGACATTGTGTCTGAAATCATTAGTCCTCCACCTCTGATTCATGTGGGGAAGTTGGCAGTTACTTCCGGAGAACAGGTTTGTACTGGTACAGAATCTAGGAACACTGGTTAGGTTATATAACTGCCCGCCGTTATATGACTGAAATACTGTTGAAAAACGGCGTTAAACCCAAAACAAACAAACAAACAAACAAATCATTTTGAAAAAAATATGAATTATTTTGAGTTTCTATGTTAAAATGACACATTTTATCATGATCAGTTGGCGATTTCGGCGCAAGTTTCGAGTATTGGCGTTTAAAACAGACGCAAGAAGACTTAGTGAAACTTGCAACTAGTCGTGCCATTTAAAGTTAGGCCGTAGGTGTTCTAAATTCAGACAGGTTGTTCAGAACATTAGGGTACTGATACCTCGAATACACAATATGTTTTAGTCTATATATTCTGGTATATTTTCACAAATGTAAGAGCTTTTCTAAGCGGGGCATTATTTTATATAAATTGGCTTGTCTAACTGTTTAAAAACAGGGTAAGTGCAAAAACTGGCATGCCCTAAACGCCTTTAAAATAGAAAAAGTGGAAACTCTACAGGTCGCACAACACAACAAAAACGAAAATGTTGCAGGCTCGGTTTGATTGAGCCTGTTCATGGACGGTAGTGGAAATGCATGCAACCGTCCACGCCCTCTAGCTCCGGGGTGAGCAAATCTCAACATTTACACATGCTAAAAGAACAAAAAACAATTTAGAGACATCCGCAGATGTGTTCATACGGCGTTGCACATGGAACCTTCTATGTGTGTGTAGTGTGTAATTCCATGAAAAGCGGCGTATGGTCCCCAGTTAAAATAATGGGTTTGTCTTAAACGAGAACTAAACAAACTGGAATTTAGAAAGGGGATCTGAGGTTATTGAGTCTGCATATCACAGGAACTGCCAAAAGACAAAATTAAAAAGCAGGCACCATATTCAAGGGGTGATTATAGAATACCCAAAGCTATGAAAGCGGGAGTATTCGAACCATCCAGGCAGAAATGTTCATGGTGAGAAACTAAACAGTACCAGTAACACGACATAAAAGTCGTGCTGAACGATCTGAGAAGATCGAAATATAACAGCACTGAGTGAATGTACGGGAGACATTTTACGGCCGCCACACGGCATAAACAACGCTGCTGTGATAATAAAATAGTAAAAGTGGAAACTCCGCAGGTCGCTCAACACAACAAGAACGAGAATGTTGCCCGCTCGGTTTGACTGAGCCTGTTCATGGACGGTAGTGGAAATGCATGCTACCGTCCACGCCCTCTAGCCCCGGGTTGAGCAAAACTCAACATTTACACATGCTAAAAGTACAGAAAACAATTTAGAGACATCCGCAGATGTGTTCATACGGCGATGCACATGGAACTTTCTATGTGTGTAGTGTGTAATTCCATGAAAAGCGGCGTATAGTCCTCAGTTTAAATAATGGGATTGCCTTAAACGAGAACTAAACAAACTGGAATTTAGAAAGGGGATCTGAGGTTTTTGAGTCTGCATATCACAGGAACTGCCAAAAGACAAAATTAAAAAGCAGGCACCATATTCAAGGGGTGATTTTAGAATACCTAAAGCTATGAAAGCGGGAGTATTCGAACCATCCAGGCAGAAATGTTCATACTGAGAAACTAAACAGTACCAGTAACACGACATAAAAGTCGTGCTGAACGATCTGAGAAGATCGAAATATAACAGCCCTGATTGAATGTACGGGATACTTTTTACGACGGCCACACGGCATAAGCAACTTTTCTGTGATAATAAAATAGTAAAAGTGGAAACTCCACAGGTCGCTCAACGCAACAAAAACGAGAATGTTGCAGGCTCGGTTTGATTGAGCCTGTTTATGGACGGTAGTGGAAATGCATGCTACCGTCCACGCCCTCTAGCCCGGGTTCAGCAGAACTCAACATTTACACATGCTTAAAGTACAAAAAGCATTTAAACATGTTTTCATTCCTTACTGACATTTACGAGGCGGTACCCATATTTTCAATATACTTTTCGCACGTCTGTCTTTATTTTTCTTTTTTGCCGTTCTTCCTTCGAACCCACAACCTCCCCAATTTTTCTTTTACGCCCCTGTTCTTTCTATTTTGAGTGCTTTTACATGTCTACCATATACCAGTTTGGGCTCCCAACTGGTGTTTTCCCACTGGTTGTTCCTTGTTCCCCGCTGTGATCCTTTGTTTATTTTATCCTCGCCCTCTCTTTGTACTACTTTGTGTTCAAATGTAATGTTTGAAAGATATAATATTGTTTTATTATGACTTAATTTGTATTCTGAATTTTTATTTCTGTGTGATTAATACAAAATGTTTCTTAAACTGGTCCATTTATATAATTTTGTCAGTAATGCTGTAATTTAAAAGTACTCTGACCACTCATATAGTACAACTGTTTTAATAATTAGTTAACTAGAACACAATCCAGCATACCATAACGTTGCTTTGTTATTTAATGTCAGAACTAATTTATTTGATATCTTGAATAAAGATTAAATAATTGTATTTCAAAACGATCAGATTGTTAAATGAAATAGTAAATTGCAAGCCGTAATACAGAAACGGAATACATACTACTTTACCACCGTTTTTGCGCTTTTCCTTTTTCCTTTCCAAATGGCAGGGTTGATTATCAATCTCTTTTTCAACATTAGACTATATTAAGATATCGTGTAGTATTATTCTTGTTGTTTTGAACATCGAATCGTTTTCATGAAATGAAGAAAAACATCATTCATTACGAGAAAGTAAGACATGTCTATCATTTAAAGAGGTGCACTTTAATTACCACATTAGGCTGAAGCTTGTCATTTATCACAACCAGAGTGTTTAATGCGATAGCTTATGTGCAATTGATGATTACATTTAATGTTAAGTTACAGGGATGTCTTCAGGAAATTTACAAATAGAATTGCGGCACTCCTACATAAAATGTAAAACATGTATGTGATTCATTCAGTTGTACTTTTATATTAATTAACTCATTAGTCTGACGTAAGTAGGAAATTATATTCATTTGTCATACAACTATGATCTAGGTTAGCAAGATGATTAAATGTGATTGATGACGCTCATTTAGTTTTCGAAATAGAGTTCTTGGAAGTCATTGACACATCAAATGTGACCTGCAGAGTTTATACCCAAGCTGTTGTAAATGTAATTATTAAACGCGATTATATTTTGAACATTCTGCAACTTCAAATACCTTAATTGCTGTAAAAAGAAGCAGATATTCTGCTACTTCCGATTTGCCACATTTTTACCATAATTGCTGTAAAAGAAAGTATCAAACGCGATAATATTTCGTACATGTTGCTACTTCGAAGATGCCAAGTTTATACCATAATTGCTGTCAAAGAAAGTATCAAACACGCCCGCATTTTGTACATTCTGCTACTTCCGGGTTACCAAATTTTTACCATAATTGCTGGAGAAGAAAGTGTCAAACGCGACCATATTTCGTAAATGATGCTACATCGAAGTTGCCAAGTTTATACCTTAATTGCTGTACAAAAATTATGGAATAGACAGCGATTGTACGACCGGAAAGTATTAAAAGAAATCAAATCGTCGTATTGTGAAGTTTGGGATTGTATTAAATAACGTTACGGTAATGTTCTCTTTCGCACCACTTTTTAATACCTTTGTTAAATAGAACCTGTTTGCACAACATACATTAAAACATAACATACAATATACGTTTAAATACTCTGTAAAAAAGCTGGCAAAAGATCTATCAAATAGCCCCTGATTTTTTTCGCGACAACAGAAATTCCCCCGGTTAATCATTTGTCAAAGTTCGCGGTACCATGATTGATGATAAAAAGTAGAGTTACTAAATACAGAAAAAGGCAATAACATATAGACGAAAATTTCAACACACAATTACGTAGCCTTATACTTCGACGCCAATAGTATATAGTTTATATTTGCAAGATTTGAGAGAGCAAACCATAGCATTTCCAGATTCAGCTTCTTGTTGCTGTGGCAGCATAATGTCGCTCTAAGTGTCAGAAATGGTGACAAGTTGATTGTTAATTTAGAAAAGAAATACCAGATGCAGCATCATGCGATATACAGGGTCAAATCAATAGTCGTATATCAATAACTGATATTAATATATTGTGTAAGAACAGTCTGATCAAATGTCTGCTTGGGAAATATGTAATCACAAATATATCAAAAGAGTTATTGTAATGTCTACCGTGTACTGTCAACGTAGTTCTAATATGAAACAAGATTAAAGCAATTTCTTCAACTGTAAATCTTTAATAAGTGTGGAAATATATCATACACTTATTAGTACATGTATTATACAGATTATGAAAAGTATGTGCACCTATTAACTCAATTGTGGGACATCTATATTTTGTCGAATATTTCTTTTCTTTTTTTGAATTAATTCATTTAAATCTTACCTGACACTGATTAATTCAATCTGGCGACCGAGATAAATCAGATTATCTGCTTCCTCTTGTCATGTTTTATTGAATTAGCGACAGGCAAAAGTGTAAACATATCATCTATGCGCTTAGATATTCCTATAGTTGCGTTTTAATTGTATTAGGAAAAACATAAAAAGAAAGAAAACATAGTACACATATTATACTTTTACCATTTTCAATTCTCGATGCCATCACTTGGGTAAATAGAAAATATTGTATATATGTTATATATAAAAGTAATGCCAACATAGAATAGCGGTGATACATGTATAAGTAAATACATTGACCATTATCTTTTACACATCTTATTACATTATTTCTATGGTTTCCCTATATTTCCAATTTAAATGCAAGAAGTCTACTTTGTGACAGGCATTGCCAAATGTTAAAAGACCTCCATTCAAATCTTAATATGCCTTGTTTTCGGTGCTTCCGAGGGATCTATCTTTTTTCAGATTTTATGATATGGTCCACTACCAGTCACGATAAACAACAAACAAATAAACCAAACTGTTTAAAATAAAAAGGTAGCGAAAACCATGGCTATGTCCAATAATTTTTTTTCAGTTCTTGCTTTATGGCTGACAGACCGTTTTGAATCCATTGAATAAAACTTACATAGTGTAATGGCATGGTTGAGTGAGAAAAAAATGCTCTATTGCTTGCCAAATGTAGTAACAGTTATATTTTCATTTAATGTCTAGCTAAATTGCATTAAAGTCGTTTTCTGTACATAGACTGATAAATGTACAGATGTTAATTTCGTAGGGCAAGAATATATATTTTAAATATCACTTTCTCTTAAACATGCCTTTCAATCATTAACGTAGAATGTAGAAGGGTAAGGACAATGAGTAATTTTCTGTCCAATGGCCTTAACTAAAATTTACCGAAGTACCTGCAATGTCATGACGTCACATCGTTAACACAAAAGTGGTAAGTTAGTTTAAAGAAAGAGATCTGTTTTCAATATGAATGAACACGTCTCTACAACTTATTGATATTTGTTGTTGACTTTTGTTAAAACAGAAACCTGGCAAATGTAACTTGATGTTCGTGAGTTAATCAGAGAACAGTACTGTAGTAACACAGTGATGAACAATTGATAGACGTTTCAAGTACAGTAAAAGTAGCCAATATTAGAATGAATGAACTATAATTGCCGTTCGTTAAATATAGAAATAACGCTTAGAAACGAACATCTATAAATATGTTACCATGCCTTTGCCTTGTTAATAGATTCTATTGATGGTTCTTTTTCTCCAACACTTTTTCTGATAGCTCGTAAATTAAAAACACTGCTATGTATTAATTTCATAAACGTCTGATATTGTTGGATATTTCATCAACATAACGCTCAGTTTTGAAGTCTCTGGACACATTTTAATAAAATATATTTGTCGTCTGCAAAAAGAGCTGTGAGAATCTAGAGCATCGTTATATTTGAAAACAATTCAGAGGCTTCGCATTTAAGATGTACTTGTGATCCTTGTTCTTTAGAATGAAACACTTAACGTATATTTAATGTAGAAGATGTAAACTTAATTCTTGAGATTCTTTTAAAAGAATATTTCTCGCTTATTAAGTCTAAGTCGTAAAATACCAGAATGGTATGGCTTTATAGGTTACAACAGAAGACAATACGTGTACGGAAATACAAACAGTTTACTTTTCAAGCTGGTGGTTAAGGTCGCAGACTTCAAATCACTTGCACCTCACCAATGTGGGATCGAGCCTTATTTGTGACGTCGAATTCTCCCTCTGAGGAAGCCATCATCAGGCTAAGGGAAGGTCGATGGTTCTGCACAGCTGCACGCCCATGATGAAATAATGCACGGTGGGCACCTGGGGTCTTCCTCCACTATAAAAGCACATGGCATTCATTTGTGTCGGTGCGATGTTAAACGCATCAAAACAAAAGAAAATACTATATAAGGTGCACGCTACAGTTCTTTAATTTGAATATTCAGGTAAGTAACAAAGTCGGTAAACAACGATAGTCAAAATGTTAACATATATGGCTTTTGTTAATGCTGACATTGCATTTGATATGTGACATCTTTGAATTGAGCAATACACTTGTGTTTACTAATTTCAAGAGTTTTAAACAATTAAATCCTTGCATGTAATAAAATACATTACAATGCAACAATATCCATTAAGTTTTCTAAATGATGAGAGAAACCTTTCTCCGAATACTTATTTTCTTGATTAATTTCGACATTTATTTCTACCGCTCTTAAATCGACACGACAGGAATACCTAGGCGTACAAGCGGATGACAAACTTGTGTATATTTAGACTATAACTTGTCGCTAATGTAATAAAACAAGACCAAATAAAGTAGATAACCTGATTTATTGCATAAAGCAATGTCCGGAAATTAATTTTTGAAAATGTTTGAAATAACAAAATACATATCCGACAAATATTGAGATTTCCTGAAATTGTTTTTTGAGCTACAATACGTGATATTTATAATTCAGATATTCGAAACATTGTAGATATCTTATTTATACCACTGTGTGAAATTACAGGTTTTTCTTTCAATTTTAATAAAGGTTATACAGTTATATACTGTTTTATATCTTAAAAGCATTGAAAAGAAACGCTTATAAAAGACATTTGTATATATATATTGTTTGACAAAGATTTTAAAAACGCATTCTAATTGCTAAACGTCCAAGTATTTCAATGGTCAAATGAAACACGTCTAATGTGTGTTTTATTTACTGTAACAGCTAATAGGTAAACAAAATGACATCATACTGCAGGGCACATAGCACTGCTCTGAGCTCATTAAACACTTGTTTAATGAAAATTTCATATACCGTCAACAGATTTCCTTCAGTACAACCTCCTTGTTAGCCTAGCGTTAGAGAGCCCGCTTCAAGCAAGGAGGTCGTGGGATCGATCTCAGGCCGCGTCATTCCAAAGACTTAAAAATGGTAGTAGTAGCTTCCTCGCTTTGAGTTCAGCATTAAGAGGATAGTGCCAGGACTTGTCAGCCCGGTGTCAATATAATGTGACTGGGTTGGATATCATGGCGCGTGTCTGTGGCGTGATATTCTTTTGATGCAGCACTATAAAGTTAGCCAATGTGCTCACCGCTACAAGTAAGCATCTTCGTTTATATGACTGAAAACTTGTTAAAGAAAGACGTTAACCCCGAACACACACACTTTCAGTACATATCAACCTTACTACAGACAAATTATTTTAAGGTACATTTTAAGAAGGAGTTTTAAGCCAAATAAGGTAAAAGGGCATAAGTTGCATGTATTACCTGATAAATATTCGCCAGGCAGCGAAACAAATTAAATATATAGAACACTTACCGTAAAATTTATGTTACTAAATCAATTGGTCGGCTCTATCAGACATGAGCAGTACACTTACCAAAAGATCAAAACTGACAGCTGTCATTAAATCAGACGACATTGTGTGGGAATACAAAGACTATGAAATGTTTCCGATGATATGACATGTAGAATGTAGACTTTGTTACTTGTAAAAGAAGCAAATCAACAAGAAAAAACTTCAAATCGCAAATGCCGTACTTTACCTTTATTTTTCATCTGCTATGCAGGCATTCTTGATTAGCAATATAAATTGCTAGACTTGTGAATATCACACAATATTTTCACATGCAATTCATTTAATGGCTCATTCTTTTCAACATGTAGTCAAGAATGACAGAACATCACACAAACTAGTAGTATGTAGCATGATGCATAAGAAAACGATCTCTTTATCTCTTATAATGTAGAAATAAGGAGGTGCAAGATACATGCTACATAACAAGAACAAAAATATTCATGTGCAATTTGGCTTAGACATACATTTACTACGAGAGAAAATGGACATACAATATAAAGCTTTAAAATCACATACAATATGGTTTGTCTCAGGCGAAAAGTAAATTAATTACTCGAAGCATTCTGTCTGCTCTCTCACTACTTTAACATTTCCGTCTAGAGACTAAATAATTCCTTGTTAGGTGAACAAATGGCTGACAAGATCAGACGTTTATTGAATTAATACATAATAGATGCTGCAAATTACAAAGTTATTACTAATTATAATACCCAGAATGTTGGGTGTAAAGGTACCATCAATAAAATGTTAATACAATTCAAGGTTAAACATATATTGTTCTAAGGTATTTAGTTTCTGCATGATTTGTTTATGGAGGGAAGAAAATGGTAAATAAAAAGGATAACATAAAAAATGTAAATATACTGTTTTAGTGTTTAATTGGTTGCCAAAACATGTCGATTACGCACAAGCCTCTTATTTACTATAAGAACGAAATAAGGTCACATTGGCCCATTATTTTCATACAGCTTAATGTTCGAAGTAGTCATTTTACTTTTTATGAACTCAGGCATTTGTTTCCTCAACAGTCTATTTTAAGGAACCACCATCAAAACAAACTACTGTATTAGTCATTTTTTTTTTCTCTGTCACCAGTCGTTCTACGAATCTAACAAGGTGATCCAGTGATCGTAATAACACTGAACACTCCTTTTGTTTTTAACATTCTACTGTATTTAAGAATATATCTATGTCTCGAAATCATTTGTTTGCATTTCTACAATGACTCTGCGGCCTCTGACAGTCATTTACAAGAACTCAAAGATCAATATCGCTATGGTTATTTAAGCTGTCAGCTATGCCCTTACAAGTTCGATGTGATGTCTGCACATAAAACTTTACCATAAAATCTTGTAAATATCAAACCAACTGATCGAGTTTCTTTTCCAGTGCTCACTAATGCCTTTTATTCTGACTTTTACATATTGACAGACGTAGTCCAAAGTTATTACTACATATAAAAATTTTACTACATGAAAATAATTTATGCAAATTCAAATATAAATATTCATTCATTTTGCCCTAATAATTACTATTTTCATCAAAGGAAAACTTCGACACAAGCGCATATCTTTATATCTTTTTACTCTTTATTCAACACTGCTACGAGTATAAATAGTTCTGACGAAAGAGGTGATTGTACCATTGTAAATTTCTCCTATTAAAAAGTACGTAAAACCGAAGAACTGACATTACAATGCTACTGAATCTAACCATAGAGCTTGTAATGACATTGGAACTATTTTGCAAATACATTGGTGAAAATTCCTGTTCTTTTGTGCTATTTATAATAATAGTTTATTAATCAGCACAATAAGAAATTGATATAGAAGACTATTTTTATAACTTTTTTATAAGAGCTATTATTAGGCGATTCATAAATAATGCACAAGGATGAGATCAGGATTTTGAATGGGAGCAAGTATAATATGAAATCAAATACACCTGGCAAGCACTGTTTGTGACATAAATCTGAACAAATGCAAACAGTGCACAACATTATTGATAAGGGTAAATAGCCTCACTATAGACACCCTTAAATGTTCCAGATAGGAAAGAGAGCGCTTTCTTAACGTCATGTAACGGATTTTTATTTCTATACATAAAACAATATTATCTTAGCTAGAGATGAAATCCGTTATTTTGCAGAAATACCTCTGCTTGTAGTCGATGCCGACAAAAACACAATGACAAATTTGAAAAGAAGCATTCTCGAAGCTACGCTTTCTCCTATTTAATAGACAGTATTTTATGTAAATGTAGTCCTTTTTAATCCCCCGCCGTGGCGGAGGGATTATAGGAATGGTCTGCGTCCGTCCTTCCGTCCGTCCGTCCGTCCTTCCGTCCGTCCGTCCTTCCGTCCGTAACACTTTCGTGTCCGCTCCATATTTCCTAAACCCCTTGAAGGATTTTCATCAAACTTGGGTCAAATGATCACCTCATCAAGACGATGTGCAGAACCCATGAGTCAGCCTTGTCGGTTCAAGGTCAAGGTCACAACTCAAGGTCAAAGGTTTGAGCCTGCCATTTTGTGTCCGCTCTATATCTCCTAAACCCCTTGAAGGAATTTTATAAAACTTGGGTCAAATGCTCACCTCATCAAGACGATGTGCAGAACCCATGAGTCAGCCATGCCAGCTCAAGGTCAAGGTCACAACTTTGTGTCAAAGGTTTGAGCCTTCCATTTTGTGTCCGCTCTATATCTCTTAAACCCCTTGAAGGAATTTTATAAAACTTGGGTCAAATGATCACCTCATCAAGACGATGTGCAGAACCCATGAGTCAGTCATGCCGGCTCAAGGTCAAGGTCACAACTTGGGGTCAAAGGTTTGAGCCTTCCATTTTGTGTCCGCTCTATATCTCCTAAACCCCTTGAAGGATTTTCATCAGACTTGGGTCAAACGATCACCTCATCAAGGCGATGTACAGAACTTATGAGTCAGCCATGTCGGCTCAAGGTCAAGGTCACAACTGAAGGTCAAAGGTTTGAGCCTTCCATTTCATGTCTGCTCTATATCTCCTAAACCCCTTGAAGGAATTTTATAAAACTTGGGTCAAATGATTACCTCATCAGAACGATGTGCAGAAATTATGAGTCAACCATGCCAGCTCAAGGTCAAGGTCGCAACTAAGGGTAGAAGGTTTGAGCCTTCCATTTTGGTGTCCACTCTGTATCTCCTAAACCCCTTGAAGGATTTTCATCAAACTTGGGTCAAATGATCACCTCATCAAGAACTCATGAGTCAGCCATGTCAACTCGAGGTCAAGGTCACAACTGAAGGTCAAAGGTTTCAGCTCTGTATCTCCTAAACCCCTTGAAGGATTTTCATGAAACTTGGGTCAAATGATCACCTCATCAAGACGTTGTGCAGAATTCATGAGTCAGCCATGTCAGTTCAAGGTCAAGGTCACAGCTAAAATCAAAGGTTTACCCTTTCACTATCCATAGCAGTGGCGGGGGATTTAGCTGTCGTTCAGACTGCCTTGTTTCCTTAAGTTACATAACAACTTCGATTTTAGGGAAATGAAGTAATACCACAAAATATATGGACAATCATTTCATGGTTTCCTTGCCCGCTGAACACCGTATTTGCAATCAATTGTTATTTTCATAAATATTTATGAAATTTAACAGCAGTTGCACAACATGAAATAAGAGTTTACGAATAATTCGTATATCTCTCATTTCTTTCATGAAAGAAAATGTAATTATGATTGTAATTATTAGGACTACATCCTAGGTGATACTCCTTGATTGGTATATGTCCATAATTTTCTATTTATTTGGTCTATCCATTTCACAATCTAAATCAAACTCATAATCGAATCTTCTGCATTGATTAAAAATTGCGACAATGTAAGACCGTTGTAAGCCGTTGAAATTTAAAATGCCTCTTTGTTTCAAAATTAATATTTATCTTAATACACTGAAATGTAACCTTGATTATGTCGGTTTAGTCTTTCGATTTATAAGCTGTCCGTTACAACGTTTTCTATTAACGTCGTTGCATAATCGTTGCAGAATATACGGTGATTATTTAAGACACAAATAGGTATGCACCTATTTCCGAAAAATGAATGGATGGTTTAGATTCCTGAAAATCCAGTCAACACTTGGAGCGAAGCCGGGAACCATATTGATGCGACTCATGAGGTTCAAGTAACATTTAAATGCAACGTCCAAAATCATTGCGATGTTAAAAATGTCAGATGGTAAACTCTCGAAGCAACGTTTTCTGGTACCCGTTTGTTCGTTTAGTTTCGTTAAAATTTAAAGGATTTGAGGTCATATGTCGAATTTTCAGCACTTGATGATAGAGGAAGACATCAGTTATTTTAGACACGGGTGGGAACTTGAGTAGAACAACCGACGATCCGTATGCCAGCTTGGTTACCCCATACGAATAATAATATTAGTTATATACTAGAAGCAAGGAATAGAATCTACAGCAGTGACGAATGATCCAAAGTAACTGACCTAAATCAATCGGCCACAGAGGGCCTACTACTCTGTTCTCAGTACAATTCTCATGTTTAGCTGTGGAAATATTACGTTGTTTATTTAAGAAAACAGCTTTATATTCATGAAGTAAATTTTGATGACATCATTGATAAAAGCAGGAAAGTAATGAAGCTGAGTCTGCAGACAAGTTTCAGTTACTTTCTATAGACAGGGGAACTTTCAAAAGGAATGTTATATCGTCAAACTGTAATCGAAGTTTCTTTTTTTTCTTTTCCTATATCAGTTATTGAACAACTGTTACCAAAGCTTAGAACAGTTTTCCCTTATTTTTCAGTCGACTTTCTAACAGCTTTAAACAGAAGTGGAGAAGAATGCTGACAAATTAAGAATTTGAAGGTTACCATGAACAGATTCAAATAATTAAACCTAAGAGTAGATTTCTCGGAAGCACAGAGCACCATAAACACAACCACAGAGCAACGCATTTGCAAAGTAGGCCCACAACAATAAGAAGCTGTAACTGAAAAAATATTACAGACGGTTTGTTTCAACAATCCAACAAGTATATTTTAGTTTTATGCAAAACATAGGAAAAAGGGGAAGAAGACGTAATGATTAATCGAGTTTCTGTTGTATTTTGCTTGACAAAGCAACTTCTTAAGAATGTCTTTTTTTATGTTTATTATGGATGGCATAATCGGTCTTCGTTTTCGTTTCAGAAGGTAAGGGAAGGATTACGTAAAAATTATCTTCCCTTTTGAAATTGTATTTTTGTCATAAACTAGTTAAGAAGCATTTAAAAGTTGTTGACAATAAAATATAAACAATGACATCTAAAACACAATGCTGTAGCATATATTTTTTTCTTTTCTTTCGTTGTGTAAATAAAATAATGTAAACGAACAAACAATAAAATAAAACGGTTAACGTCAGTATTGATGATTAAATATTGTGGAAATGTAATTTACAATGTATTCTAGCACAAACTGCTGTTCTTCGCACTTTTCGGGGGGGGGGGGGGGAAGGGGGAGTTGGGGGAGGGTTAACAGGAGAGAAAACGTATGTTTACAGAGGCACTCGCGCTCACATGTTGTTAAAACATCTTTTTATATATGCGCCTTCCGTGGCAAAGCGTAAACGTAATACGGCCCCAAAACGGATAATTCAAAATCCGGGATACGTTGGTACCCTTCGAACGTGGTTTTCCCTGTTGGATATTTATCAATTTTGTTGTTGTTTTTTTTTGTCGGGTGGGGGGGGGGGGCAAATTTGGTGTCCGCTTTTGAAAGAATCTTTCGAACGACGTCCTTTGTATTCATGTTTTCAGAATGACGTCAAATCACGTTTGCAATTTCGCGGAATTTGCCAACTTGCCACGCTTGGTATTATTTCTCCAAATTGTTAAAGACGAAAATAAACATTCTTTAGTTTTTGTCTGTCTAAACAATACATACAGTCAATGTAATTTTTTAATGATTGATTAAAATGTTGTAAACCACTAAACATGTTTAAAGACTGAAATTTATAGAAAACTGTAAATGCGATAATCTTGAAAATTGTAATTTACTAAATGAAGTGAACCTATATAATATAAACACATTGCATCTTACAGTTATTTTTATATCACTTCTATCAAACAATAGGGTATATGAAGTATGTTATATTAAATTATGTTCTTGGAAACAGTAAAAATTTATTGCTGGAAAATCATTTGGTAATGCTATCAGTAGCATGCATTGTTAAAACCATTTTGCTGTAATGAAAGCAAAAATGTTCAAATAATGCTCCTGGGGAAATATTTTGTATTTCTCTTGAAACTGAAATGATTGTAACGTGAAAGTGACAAAACATCCTTTGACATGGTAAGATACTGTAGCTGTCACACTTAGATATGTAATAAGAAATTAACTGTGCCAAATTGGAAAAGTTAAATTGAAAAATAAATGGTGATGAAAGGAAATAAATGAACATATGTAATAAAATAGAAAAAAAGTGTTTTTCAAGAGGTTTCTTATACGCTTCCGATGACATAGTAAAATGGAGATAACTATCGAGGTATTAAACTGACCATAATTACGCCAAAAAAAAACAAAAAAAAAAAAAAAAAAAAAAACGATTTTTACTATTAAAATGTTCATATTTCTATTCCTTAGTTAACTTTTTTGACCAAACACCACAGAGGAACTAAAGAAAAGGAAATAATGGCATTGACCAGTATTTTAACGGAAGTACATTTAAATAAATAAACTCATGTCGGCAGTCTTGCTTATTAATAGCTAAACAGTAAGACTATCATACGTGTTTTGTTATCATGATTATCTGAGTCTCCAATTAAAAAGAAATACTCAGTAAGGAAAATTATTTAGACACAAATCACCTTTTAACAATCATTTAGATAATTTTCTAGAAATATTATTATCTCAAGGCAGTTTTAATATTGGTATGTTTTGTGTCTGAATGAATGCATTAATGTTTTACCATTTTAAATAACTTATACTAGATTTACCAAATGCGATGAAAGCAAATAAGGGAATGCTACCATTATTTTAGGTATGTTTAATTTGTAAATACAGTAATGGAAAGACTATAAAGTAAACTTAAGCAACTGTACACCTCTTATTATCTTTGCTTGTCCGATCTGGTGACTGGAGACTTTTTTTGTTTTTGTTGGGTTTAACGTCGCACCGACACAATTATATGTCATATGGCAACTTTCCAGCTTTGTTGGTGGAGGAAGTCCCCATGAACCCCGTGCATTATTTCATCACGAGCGGGCACCTACACGTGGTTTCATTAACATAAACGTTTAACGTCCTCCCGTACACTTTTCAAGTGTCACTAGAAAATGTTTTGTTTATAACTTTAAATATCTTGTTTTCAATTCCTGGTGTCTACGGGAGCGGGTTTTCAAATATATCCGATGATATAAAACCTTATTTACATATAAACTGCACTGACAGGACATTACGTAAAATAAAGTATCATTTTTTCGACACAATAATGATGACAAAAGTTCTGTTTATGTCTAAGACATGCATTTGTTCTTGCAATTTATGTAAATATGTAAATTGAAATACATTTCCATCCAATTTTCTCACCGTTGATTGACACAACCATTTGGAAAGCAGATAGCAACACCAAGAAATATATAATTGATATATTAAACAATACATCTTTATATAGGCATATAGAAGGGAATTGGCATATAAAGCAAACTTTTGGTAGTATGTCTGACAGTTTCCAGATGAAATGTCACTGCACATGCAATCTGTTGTAAAAATACTTGAGGAATTGAAAAGAAATCGCGTGTGTACATAACAAACAGGTCATAAGAACTTGATTGTGAAAGGCCTCGTAATAATATTAGAGTTGTGAATCGTAATATATTTCGGCACGCCATTTATTTCAAGGGAATATTTGGAAATTTCTTTTCTCATCGCATGTATGTGTCTGTTGAAACTGGGTTATTTGACATTTGTTATTGTACTAAAAGGCCGCTATAACTCCGTTCACCGTTACTTGCCTTATAAATTCGGTTATTATCAAGTAATGACACCAGAGCTTATCACTGAAGTATATCACTACTTAGCGTATTGCATAAACAGTAGACATTTCCATCGTATATAAGTGAATTAATTTCAGCAAAACAAATCAAGTATGCAAATTATTGTATGTAAAGTTAAAAACTTAACAACTTTAAAACCTGTCATTTCTTATTATCATTATTTTCCTGAATAAATCATTTTGAAAAATATAAATTCTTTTAGGAACATTTTAAGTTTGAGTTTCAATGTCACAATGACACATGTTATCATGATCAGTTGGCGATTTCGATGCAATTTGCGAGTACTGGCATTTAAAACAGGCGCAAGAAGACTTAATGAAACTTGCAACTAGTCGTGCCATTTAAAGTTAGGCCATAGGTGTTCTAAATTTAGACAGGTTGTTCAGAACATTAGGGTACTGATACCTCGATTTAACAATACGTTTTAGTTTATATATTCAGGTATATTTTCACAAATGTAAGAGCTTTTTTAAGCGGGGTATCATTTTATATAAATTGGATTGTCTAACTGTTTAAAAATAGGGTAAGAGCAAAATTGGCATGCCCTAAACGCTTTTACAATAGAAAAAGTGGAAACGCCACAGGTCGCTCAACACAACAAAAACGAAAATGTTGCAGGCTTGGTTTGATTGAGCCTTTCAAGGACGGTAGTGAAAATGCATGCTACTATCCAGCTCTAGCCCCGGGTTTAGCAAAACTCAACATTTACACATAAAAGTACAAAGAACAATTTAGAGACATCCGCAGATGTGTTCATACGGCGGTGCATATGGAACCTTCAATGGTACACTAGTGTGTTTAAACGACATTGACTAAATGATGTTTAAACATCATTTTAACATGTTTCCATTGCTTACTGACATTTACGAGGTGGTGCCCCAATTTTCGATATACTTTTCGCACATTTGTCTTCTTTTTTTTTTTGCCTTACTTCCTTTAAAACCACAACCACCACAATTTTTATTTTACGCTCCTCTTCTTTCTACTTTGAGTGCTGTTACATGTTTACCTTATACCAGTTTGGGCTTTCAACTGGTTTTGTTTGTTTTGGGTTTAACGTCGTTTTTCAACAGTATTTCAGACATGTAACGGCAGGCAGTTAACCTAACCAGTATTCCTGGATTTTGTACCAGTACCTTTTCTCCGCAAGTAACTGCCAACCTCCCCACATGAATCATAGGTGGAGGACTAGTGATTTCAGACACAATGTCGTTTATCAAATAGTCGCGGAGAACATACGCCCCGCCCGAGGATCGAACTCGCGACCCCGAGATCCGTAGACCAACGCTCTTACCTACTGTTTTCCCACTGGTTTTCCTTGTTCTCCGCTGTGATCCTTTGTTCATTTTATCCTCGTCCTCTCTTTGTACTACTTTGTGTTCAAATGTAATATTTGAAAGATATAATAATGTTTTTTATGACTTAATTTGTATTCTGAATTTTTATTTCTATGTGACTAATACAAAATGTTTCTTATACTGGCCCATATATAATTTTGTCAGTAATGCTGTAATTTAAAAATACCCTGACCACTCATATAGTACAACTGTTTTAATAATTAGTTAACTAGAACACAGTCCAGTATACTATAACTTTGCTTTGTCATTTAATGTTAGAGCTAATTTATTTGCTATCTCGAATAAAGATTAAATAATTGTATTTCAAAACGATCAGATTGTTAACTGAAATAGTAAATTGCAATGTATTCCGGAAATTTACAAATAAAATTGCGGCACTCTTACACAAAATGTAAAACATGTATGTGATTCATTCAGTTGTATTTTATACTTTTATATTAATCAAGTCATTAGACTGACGTAAGTAGGAAATTGTAATCATTTGTCATACAAGCATGATCTAGTTAAGCAAGATAATTAAATGTGATTGATGACGCTCATTTAGTTTTTGTAATAGAATTATTGGAAGTCATTGACACATCAAATGTGACCTGCAGCTTCGAAAGTGCAAAGTTTATACCTAAGCTGTTGTAAATGTATGTATTTAACGCGACCATATTACGAACATTCTGCAATTCAAATAACTTATTTGCTGTAAAAGGAAGTTTAAAACGCGACCATATTTCGTGTATTCTGCTCCTTCCGAGTTGCCAAGTTTATACCATAATTGCTGTCAAAGCGGAAAGTATCAAACACGACCGCATTTTGTACATTCTGCTACTTCCGGGTTACCAGTTTTTTACCATTTTACTGCTGTAAAAGAAAGTATCAAACGCGACCATATTTCGTACATTCTGCTACTTCGAACTTGCCTTGTTTACACCTTAATTGTTGTACAAAAATGATGGAATAGACAACGATTGTACGACCAGAACGTTTTATAAAAGAAATCAAATCGTATTATGCGAAGTTTAGGGTTGTATAATAACGTTTAATACTATATTAAATAGAACCTGTTTGCACAACATACAGTAAAACAAAACATACAATATATTTCTAAATACCCTGTAAAAATCTGTCATAAGAGTTAGCAAAGAGCCCCTGAATTCTTTCGCGAGAACATAAATTCCCTCGGTTAATCATTTGTCAAAATTTTAGGTACCATGATTGATGATAAAAAGTAAAGTTACTAGATACAGAAAAATGCAATAACATATAGACGGAAATTTCAACGCACAATTACGTAGCCTAATACTTGGACGGCACAAGTGTATAGTTTATATTTGCAAGATTTGAGAGAGCAAACCATGGCTTATACAATTTCCAGATTCAGCATTTTGTTACCGTGACAGCATAATCTCGCTCAATTTGTCAGAAATGGTGACAAGTTCATTGTTAATTCAGAAAAGAAATACCAGATGCAGCATCATGTGAGATACAGGGTCAAAACAATAGTCGTATATCAATAACTGGTATTTAATCTAATGTTTAAGAACAGTCTGATCAAATATCTGCTTGGGAAATTTGTAATCACAAATAAATCAAAAGAGTTATTGTAATGTCTACCGTGTACTTTCAACGTATTTCTAATATGAAACAAGATTAAAGCAATTCCTCGAATTGAAAATCTTTAATAAGTGTGGAAATATATCATACACTTACATGTATTAATTCATGTATACAGATTATGAAAAGTATGTGCACCTATTAACTCAATTGTGGGACATCTATATTTTTTCGAATATTTCTTTTCTTATTTTGAATTAATTCTTCTAAATCTTACCTGACATTGATTAATTCAATCTGGCGACCGAGATAAATCAGATTATCTGCTTCCTCTTGTCATGTTTTATTGGATTAGCGACAGGCAGAAGTGAAAACAGATCATCCATCTGTGCGCTTAGATATTCTTATTGTTGCGTTTTAAATGTATTAGAAAGAAATGTTAAAACAAAAAAAGAAATAAAAAATTGTAGACATGATGTATTTTTACCGTTTTCAATTCTTGATGGCATCACAATACGATACTTTTATAATTTGCTTAATCACATTGCAAGTGGTTCTACAATTGTGCGATAGATGTTTGTAAATTAGGGTAAATAGAAGATACTGTATATATGTTATATATAAAAGTAATGCCAACATAGAACAGCGGTGATATAAGTAAATACCATGATTATTATCTTTTACACATCTTATTACACTATTTCTATGTTTTCCCTCTATTTCCAATTTAAATGCTAGAAGTCTACTTTGTGACAGGCATTGCCAAATGTTAAATTTCCGTACACATAAAACTTCTTATGAATCAGTAAGACCTCCATTCAAATATTAATATGCCTTGTTATCGGTGCTTCCGATGGATCTACTTTTCAGATTTTATTAACACACAGCCATGACTGACTCCAGAATATCCGAAATACCCATTGAATTAAGGTAAAATCCTCTGTAATTCAATGATTAAGATTTGAATATTCTACAAAAAGTCGTTGTATAAGCTGTTAATAAATGGTTTGCCTATAAACCCTTTTCAGACACATTACGAGGGGCGTTCAATACAAAATATTACTCCGTATGTAGTTCCGTAACCGGTGGTTATTTTTATATGCAGTTTTCGGCACTTTATTTAGCAATTTATTGGAAACAAAATGCCACAAGAATGATAAAAATCGGTAAATTCAAAGTAAATATATATTCTAATATCATGACTAACAATGCTTTAATCATCACACACAACGGATTAGTAATATTGACGTCATTGTCGTACGTGATAATTTATGCGGTCATTAAAATGTATTCATCTGAAATTCAACATTACAAATTTTGAGTTCAAAATGAAATTTATACTTAATATGTTGCACTGTGCATATGAAAAATTGCAACTCATTAAATGGCCTTAATGCATAAACAATGTCTTGAACAACTGTCTTGACTATCTTACACATATATTAAGTTGGTTTTTCGCTTTGCAGAATAATTCGCCATCGTTTGCGCCCAAACTGAAGTCTTCCGCAAGTCGCATTACCATTTCCTGTCCTGGCGTGCATAAACAAAGGAGCGTGACGACCTAACAGTTGGCGCCATGCATGCGCGAAGAAACAGTTCTGTCATATTTGATCTAAATTGTACAATAAAATTCATGTTAAAATCGAAATAATTTATAGCGAAACGGTGCTTTTACACTATTTTTACACGATGGGCGGTTATACGTTGTTCGAAATAATCCACTCGGGCTGCGCCCTCGTGAAATTATTACGCCCAGCGTATAACAGCCCATCGTGTATAAATAGTGTTAAAATACCGTTTTGTTATAAATTATTTCTTAAATTATTTGAGTGAGATGTACTCAGGTATACTGGACCATTTTATGTCCAAAATATTGATATTGTAATATGCGATTCCTTGACTCTACTATTCAACAATTACAACTGTAGTTCAATTTTTCTGTTTAAACAATTAAAACAAGTCATCATTTTTACATACACATTTGAAAACTAAAATAAAAAATGACAACATAACAGTACTAAATGGAGGGTGTAGATTTTTACTCGAAAAATAATAAGCTGAGTACAATCAGCCTCTGTAAATTTGTCAGGTGTAATGTTCATCGTTGAAAAAATTCTTGTATTTTAAGTTGATACTAATTTCTTAATTCTCGATTGCGAAACAAGTTCTTACAACTTTATTTAATCGCTCTCGAGACTCATTCCAAATGCAATCAACCTCGAGTTTAGACGTTTTAATTGTGTTGCAAAATGGAAAACGCAAATGGTATTCAAAACAATCTGAAACTCATCATAAATTGCTGTGTCTCGTATAAAAATTATAGTGTTTTGTGAATTTACAAGTTTTTTTCTATTTTTCTGAGACCCTGGATGCCCAGGAAAAACCTAAGTTATAATAATTTTAGCTATAGTCCAGTATACCTGAGTACACCTCACTCAAATGATTATATTTTTACTATAAATCTACCGATTTTTATCATTCATATGGTATTTTGTTTCCACTAAATTGCTCTATAATGTGCTAAAAACTTACGAAACTACACACGGAGTATCATTATTTATTGAACGCCCCTCGTATCACTCATATTTCAAATACTTCCAGAATGTGCAATGAAATCGTAAATAAATAAGAGCGCGTGAAAGTATCACATCACAACATCTATGTTAAACTTTACAAATATTAGGTTGTATTGACAAAACATACCTTGAATATGTGTCAGAACATAGCTGTAAATTGTTAGTTGAAGTTGCTTCGTATGAAATGGCCCACTACCGATCACGATAAGCAGTACGCAAATAAACAAAAGAGTTTAAAATAAAAAGGTGGCGAAAACAATGGTTATGTCCATTTTTTTCAGTTCTTGCTATATGGCTGACAGACCGTTTTGAATCTATTGAAGAAAACATACATAGTGTAAAGGCATTGTTGAGTGAGAAATAATGCTCTATTTCTTGACATATGCCGTAACAGTCTAGCTAAATTGTATTAGCGTCGTTTTCTATACATTGCCTTCGACTAAAATGTACAGCTGTTTTAATTACATAGGGCAAGAATATATGTTTTAAATATCAGTTTCTCTAAACATGCCTTTAAATCAATAATTTACAATGTAGATCTGGAAAGGACAATGAGTTATGTTCTGTCCAAAGGCCTAACTAAAATTTACCGAAGTACCTGTGCAATGTCATGACGTCACATCGTTAACACAAAATGGTAAATTAGTTTGAAGAAAGAAATCTGTTGTCAATACGAATGAACATGTCTCTACAACTTATTGATATTTGTTGCTGACTTTTGTTAAAACAGAAACTTTGACTAATGTAACTTTTTGTTCGTGAGTTAATCATAGAACAGTATTCTAGTAACACAGTGATAAGCATTTGATAAAAGTTTAAGTTACACTAAAACTAGCTAATATTAAAATGATTTAACTATGATAATTGCCGTTCGTTAAATATAGGAATAACGCTTAAAAACAGACAACGGAATGGAGTGCCATCATTGAACGTCATGCGTTCCATAAATGTGTTACCATTCATTTGCCTTGTTAATAGATTCTATTGATGGTTCCTTTTTCCAACTCTTTGTCTGATAGTTTGTACATTTAATCCACTACTGTGTATTAATTTCATAAACGTCTGATATTGTTGGATATTTGATCAATATAACACTCACTTATTGAGTCTCTGGACACAATTTAATAAACTACATTTATTTTTCTCGTCTGCGAAAAGAGCATTGAGAATCAAGAGCATCGCTGTATTTGGAAACAATTCGAAGGCTAGGCATTAAAGATGTACTTGTAATCCTTGTTCTTTAGAATAAAAACTTACCGTATATTTAGTGTAGAAGATGTAAACTAAATTCTTCAGATAGTTTGAAAGACAAGATTTATCGCTGATTAATTCTAAGCCGTAAAATACCATAATTGTATATGGCTGGAAAGGTTACAACAGAAGATATTACGGGCACGGAAATTCAAACTTTTTACTATTCAAGCTGGTGGTTAAGGTCGTAGACTTCAAATCACTTGCCCCTCACCAATGTCGGATCGAGCCTTACTTGTGGCGTTAAATTCTTCCTGTGAGGAAGCCATCCATCTGGCTCACGGAAGGTCGATGGTTCTGTCTAGGTGCCCGTCCATGATGAAATAATGCACGGTGGGCATCTGGGGTCTTCCTCCACAATCAAATCTGGAAAGTCGCCACATGACATTCATTTGTGTCGGTTCGACGTTAAACCCATCAAAACATAAGAAATCATAAGAAAATACTATATAAGGTGCACGCTACAATTCTTTAGTTTGAATATTCAGGTAAGTCGGTAAACAACGATTGTCAAAATGTTAATTTATATGGCTTTTGTATATGCTGACATTGCATTTATATGTGACATCTTTGAATTGATCAATGCACTTCGTTGTGTTTACTAATTTCAAGTGCTTTTAACAATTACATTAAATCACTGCATGTAATAAAATACATTACAATGCAACAATATCCATTAAGTTTTCTAAATGATGAGAGAAACCTTTCTCCGAATACTTATTTTCTTGATTTATTTCGACATTTATTTCTTCCGCTCTTAAATCGAAACGACAGGAATACCTAGGCGTACAAGCGGATGACAAAATTGTGTATATTTAGACTATTACTTGTCGCTAATGTATTAAAACAAGACAAAATGAAGTAGATGTTTTGCATAAAGCAATGCACGGAAATTAATTATCGAAAATGTTCGAAATAATAAAATACATATCCGACAAATATTGAGATTTCCTGAAATTGTTTTTGAGCTACATATATGATATTTATAATTCAGATATTCGAAACACTGAGGATATCTTCTTTATACCACTGTGTGAAATCAATGGTTTTTCTTTTAATTTTAATAAAGGTTATAAATTAATATAATGTTTTATATCTTAAAAGCATTAAAAAGAAACGCTTATAAAAACATTTACATACATGGTATTAATGCATTGTTTAACAAACATTTTACAGACGCATTCTAATTGCTGAACGTCCATGTATTTCAATGGTCAACTGAAACACGTCCGCTGTGTTGTGTGTTTTTTACTGTAACAGCTATTAGGTAAACAAAATGACATCATACTGCAGATCACATAACTGCTCTGAGCTCATTAAACAATTTCATATACCGTCAACAGATTTCCTTCAGTACAACCGCCTCGGAAGTCTAGTGTTAGATAGCCCGCTTCAAGCAGAGAGGTCGTGGGATCGATCTCAGGCCGCGTCATTCCAAAGACGTAAAAATGGTACTAGTAGCTTCCTCGCTTTGAGTTCAGCATTAAGAGGATAGTGCTAGGACTAGTCAGTCCGGTGTCAGTATAATGTGACTGGGTTGGATATCATGTCACGTTTCTGTGGCGTGATATTCTGTTGAGGCAGCACTATAACGTTGGCCAATGTGATCACTGCTACAAGTAAGCATCTTCGTATAGTATAATACTGAGGTTTTGTTATTTGTGTATAGTTTTTTTACTCTTCTTCGCGTTGTAATCGAGGAAGTATAAGCCTATACTATGAAATAGCCGCATACACACAGTTAGTGATACCCGGACATTTTTATCAATGTTTTGCAATTTACTGACCAATTTCCCGAAACTGATTGGCTCATAGCAGTTAGTAACTCACTACTAAATGATTTGACCAGCTTACAGCACTTTTTCAGTGCAACATTTCAGCGCAACTATGAAGTGTCGCTTTCAAGTTTGTTGTACTGAATCAGAAACTGGCGCTTATTGCCGCTATGTTAATAAACATAATGTACTTGTAGAAATAATTTTATAGTTTATCTTCACCACACTGTTTAATCTTCAAAATCATTTAGTGTTCTTTTAGGTATCATATTTTTACATCCGAAATATTTAAAACTGCAACTTTTCAATTCACATGGTGAATGGGTCTTTCATTTCCGTCAGTAAAACAATTTCTCGCGATTGCATTATATTTCAAAGCTCTACAGAATGTGTCTAGTCGAAAGCGGAACTACAAAGCAAATTACATTTATCTTAGGACTGGCTATCTTTGACAGGTCCGGAACTTCCTTTGCATGTCAGTTTGTAAATACTTTATAAAGGGTATATATATTCTTCATTTTTATTCCCTCTGGCATCGGCTTAAGCAGAGCTCTATTAAAAATACATAATACCGAAGAACTGGCATTATAATGCTACTGAAGCTAAACATAGGGCTTATAATTCATGGCATAAAAAGTATTTTGCAAATACATTGTTAACACTGGTCCAAATTCCTGTTCTCTTGTGCTATTTATAATAAAAGTGTATCAATCGACACAAAAAGAAATTGATAAAAATGTCAATAAAATGTATAATACGACCTTTAAGAAGACTGTTTAAAAATATATATTATTTTATTAGAGCTATTATTAGGCGATTCATCAATAATGCACAAGGATGGGATCATGACTTTAAGTGGGAACAAGTACATTATGAAACCAACACTGTTTGTAACATAAATCTGAACAAATGCAAACAGTGCACGAAATTAGGGTAATAAGTCTCACGATAGACACTCTTAAAATTCCAGATACGTAGCACTTTTTTAAAATCATGTGACGGATTTTTATTTTCATTACACAACCAATTATAGTCCGTAATTTTCCTTGTAGCCGATGCCGAAAAAAGCACAATGACAAATCTGAAAAAAAGCATTATCGAAGCAACACTTTCTCCTATTTAATAGACAATATTTTATTTAAATATATTCCTGTTTTCCGTAAGTTACACAATTTCGATTTTAGGGAAATGAATAATACCACAAAATATATGGACAATCATTTCATAGTTTCCTTGCCTGTTGAACTACGTATTTGTAATCAATTGTCATTTTTATAAGTATTTATGAAATTTTAACAGCAGTGGCACAACATGAAATAAGAGTTTATGAATAATTCGTAGATCTCTCATTTCTTTCATGAAAGTAAATGTAATTATGACTGGAATTATTAGGACTACATCCTAGGTGATACTCCTTGATTTGTACGAGTCCATTCTTTTAAATTTTATTTGGTCTATTCATTTCACAATCTAAATATTGGTTACCATTCAAACTCATGATAGAATCTTCTGCATTGATTAAAAATTGCGACAATGTAAAACGCTGTAAAACGTTAAAATTAGATTTTAAAATGCCACTTTATTTAAGAATTAATATTTATCTTGATATACAGAAATGTAAAATTAACATTGGTTTTGACGGTTTATGTAATCTTTAATGTATTATGGCACAATCTCTGTTCTTCGAAGTTTTCGTGGTTTGGGGTGTGTGTAGGGGGGGGGGGGGCGAGGGAGGGGGCGAGCGGGTAACAGGAGAGATAACGTGTGTTTACATAGGTACTCGCGCTCAGATGCTGTTAAATATGGAAGCCCTGGAGGGACGATTGCCGTACTTCCCACTTCTGACTTCTAACTTTTGCACTTCTCACTTCCAACTTCTTTACTTCCTACTTTCTACTTCTAGCATCCACACTTCTGACTTCAAACTTTCTGACTTCGACTTCTGATTTCCAACTTCCACACTTCTTACTTCCGACTTTTTGACTTTTTGACGAAGGAAGAAAGAAGTCAAGAAGTCGGAAGTAAGAAGTGTGGAAGTTGGAAATCAGAAGTCGAAAGTCAGGAAGTTGGATGTCAGAAGTGTGGAAGTTAGAAGTCAGAAGTGCGGAAGTTAGAAGTAGGAAGTAAAGAAGTTGGAAGTGAGAAGTGCAAAAGTTAGAAGTCAGAAGTAGGAAGTGCTGAAATCAACTGTCCCTCCAGGGCTTCCATAGTTAAAACATCTTTTTATATATGCGCGTTTCGTTGCAAAACAAAATCGAACGGCCAAAAAACGGATAATTTAAAATCCGGTATACATGGGTACCCATATTCTAGTGGGACTGAGGCTCCAACCAATCCCTTGGAATTCTGCAGATGTTATAACACGATAAATCATGCGTTATCGCTACAATAAAACAAGAAAGTTGAATACTTTTCAATACGAGGTGACGCAATTACGAAATGAATAATGTATAGATCTTACTGACCTTGACATTTTCATCAAGGCAAAGAATGACTTGCAAGAAATGAAATGATTTCATACAATTCTGTACAAGCATTTTCGACGACACGAAACATCATATAATGGAGGATAAGAAATTTTAGCCTACCAAAATTTTATTGTCTAAGCAGGGAATTGTAATTGGGTCTTTTAAGAATTAAATATTTGGGTGCAATTAGACGGGTATAAATCACAATTGGATTTCTTGCAAATCCCTGAATCGCGCTGGCGGATCTTGGATCATTTGCAAGAACTCCAATTGTGGTTTATGTAATGTATGTCTAAACACAAAAAGATTGCATTTATATAAATATACAAGAGTATTTTTCTGTTTTACCTGGTGGGGATTACTTTTATTTGCACTGTCCTGTGAACATGGTGGGGATAAGAGTGAGGTTATGTGCACCATAAACCGGATTAAGCTCCCCAGTGGCGGTTTTGCCACTGACCGTTCCAAGACCCAGTGTTCCCTTATTTGTTCGTTTTGTCATAGTTTGTTACCCTTTCTTTGTGTGAGCATGTGCTGGTGTGTTTGCTTTGTGTGAGAGTGTGTGTGGTGGAGGGGTGGGGGAGGGTGGTCGTGTGCGTGTCCGCGTGCTGGGTTAACCTTTGCGGAGACTGCGGTTTTGGAACGTGGCTCTCCCTGTTGGATATTTATCCTTGTTTTTTAGCTATAATTCAAAGTTGTTTTCTTGCAAGTTTGGTGTCCGATATTGAAAAAATATTCAAACGACGCCATTTTTATTCATGAATTCAGAATGACGTCAAATTATGCTTGTTATCTCGCGGAATTTGCCATGTTTGGTATTATTCCTCCAAATTGTTTAAGACGAAAAAATACATTCTATAGTTCTTCAGTCAATGTATTTTTAATGAACGATTGAAAGGTTTAAATTTGCGATAATCTTGAAAATTTTAATTTACTAAATGAAGTTACCCTATATCACATCGTACAGTTATTTTAATTTTACTTCTATCAAACAAGTGGCTTTATAAAAATATGTTATATTAAATTATGTTCTTAGAAACAACAAAAATATTGTAGAAAAATCATTTGTTAATGCCAGTAACATGCATGATTGTTAAAACCATTTTTCTGTAATGAAAGAAAAGATGTTCAAATAACGCGCCCAGGGAAATACTTTGTAGCTTGTGTCGACATCTTTCTTGAAATTGCAATGATTGTATCGTGAAACTGACAAAACATTCTTTGACATGTTAAGTTAATGTAGCTGTAACAGTTAGATATGTACTCAGAAATAAACTGTACCAAATTTTAAGTCAAATTGAAAAATAAATGGAAATGAAAAGAAAACTGAAAATATGTAAAAGTGTTTTTCACGAGCTAGATAAAGATACCGATAACATAGTAAAATGACGTTAACTATCGATTAAACGGGTTTTGCTTTCATTTTCGAACGTGTCAAAAGTTATTAAACTGATTTAATTTGTAAATGCAATCTTAAAACAGCTAATTTAAGTAATTTCAGATAACTACCTACTATACCTTTGTCCGTCTAAATCCTGAATATTATTAAGCATTTTTGCAACATTTGCTGATTACCTTAACCTTTATAGCCTTTTTTCAGCAAAGCATACGATTTTTCCGATTATTTAATACACTTTTATGAACCCTTTCCCTTATAAGTTATATTATTTAGTTTACTTAAATCAAAGTGTTTGTTGAAGTCAGATCTATTATCTTTAGTTTATTGTTGATATTTCGAAAATAGTGTGATAGTCGTGGAGTGAGTAAAACGTCAATATCACATTAAATGTTATATTGTAAATATATATTATCAGAAATATTTATTAATTATTTATTTATGGTCAAGTATCAAGATTGATTTCAAGTTGTTTCGACAGGATAAAGAAATTGTTTTGTTTTCGCCTTGATTTTATTGCCTTACCACGAAAGGCGATCGTTAGTAATTTATCTGTTCTCTTGGTTTTTTTGTGTGTTCTTTTTATTTTGTTTTAACAATCACATGATGTTTTTAAAAGTTTAACATGCTACTAATACTACATTTGTCGTAATCGCTTTAACTTTGCGGAAATGTCAAAATAAACACTGTACACCTCTTAATATTATCTTTGCTTGCTTGCCCAATCTTGTGACCGGAGACTTTTTATGTTTTTGTTGGGTTTAACGCCGCACCCACACAATTATAGGTCATATGGCAGCTTTCCAGCTTGGATGGTAGAGGAAGACCCCCAGGTGCCCATCCGTGCGTTATTTCATCACGAGGTGGCACCTGGGTAAAACGACTGACCTTCCGTAAGCCAGCTGAATGGCTTCTTTACCTGAGGGCCCCTTGGTGACCGGAGATGTCGGCCTGGAATAGGTGTTTCCGTGTTGTCATTCAAAATCAAGGATCTGGCAGTCCAGTTGGAAACAGGTGGTTTCATTAACACAAAGTTGTTACGTCCTCCCTGACATACACTTTTAACGTGTCAGCAGAAAATTGTTTGTTTGTAATTTTGAATATCTTGTTTTCAATGCTTGGTGTTTACGGGAGCGGGCTTTCAAATATATTCAATGATATAAAACCTTATTTACATATAAACCACATAGACAGGACATGCGTAAAATAAAATATCAGTTTTTCGACACAATAAGGATGACAAAAAGCTGTTTATGTCTTAGACATGCATTTGTTCTTGCAATTTATGTAAATATGTAAATTGAAATATATTTCCATCCAATTTTCTCGCCGTCGATTGACACAACCAGTGGAAAGGCAGATAGCAACGCCAAGAAATATATTGATACATTAAACTATACATCTTTATATAGGCATATAGAATTGGAATTAGCATATAAAACAGACTTATGGTAGTTTGTCTGACAGATTCCAGATAAAATGTCACTACATGCAATATGTTGTAAATATACTTGAAGAATTGAAACGAAATCGCGTGTGTACATAAAAAACAGGTCATTAAAACTTGATTGAAAGGCATCGTTATAATATTGGTGTAGTGAATTATAATATATTTCGGCACACCATTTATTTCAAGCGAATATTTGGAAATTTCTTTTCTCATCGTGTATATGTGTATGTCGTGTTATCAATTCAACTTAGCTTGAAACTAGGTGATTTGACATTTGATATGACATTTAAAATCGACTATAATTCCGTTCACCGTTAATTGCCTTATGAATTCCCTTATTATCAAGTAATGACACAAGAGCTTAGCAATGAAGTATATCACTACTTGGCGTATCGCAAAAACAATAGACCTATCCATCGTATATAAGTGAATTAATTTCAGCAAAACAAATCAAGTACGCAAAATATTGTTTGTAAAGTATTTAAAATCTATCATTTCTTATTATCCTTATTTTCCTGAATAAATCATTTTGAAAAATTATAGATTATTTTAAGAACAATTTAAGTTTGAGTGTCAATGTTACAATTTCGGCGCAATTTTCGAGTATTGACGTTTACAATAGATAAAAGAAGACTAAATTAAGCATAACTATATGCCTTAGTTTACATATTCCGGTATATATTCACTAATGTAAGAGCTTTTATTTAAGCGGGCATTATTCTATATAAATTGGCTTGTCTAAATGTCTGAAAATAGGGTTAGTGCGAGATTGGCATGCCCTAAACGCATTTAAACATCATTTAAACATTTGTTTCACAGCTTACTGACATTTACAAGGCGGTACCCCTTCTTTCAGTATGCTTTTCGCATATTTCTCATTTTTTGTGGCCTTACTTCCTTTAAACCACCCCAATTTTTCTTTTTTTCCCTCTTCTTTCTACTTTGAGTGGTGTTACATGTCTACCATATACCAGTTTGGGCTCGTAACTGGTGTTTTGACACTGGTTGAACACTTTTCCCCGCTGCGATTTTTTAGTGTGATTAATACAAAATGTTTCTTAAACTGGCCCATATATATAATTTTGTCAGTAATGCTGTAATTTGAAAATGCTCTGACGACTCATATAGTACAACTGTTTTAATAATAAGTAACTAGAACACAGTCCAGCATACCGTTAGCTTACTTTGTTATTTAATGTCAGAAATAATTTATTTGAAAACGTAAATAAAGATAAAACAATAGTATTTTCAAAACGATCAGATTGTTAAATGAAATATTTTTGTTTGTTTTGGGTTTAACGCCGTTTTTCAACAGTATTTCAGTCATGTAACGGCGGGAAGTTAACCAAACCAGTGTTCCTGGATTCTGTACCAGTACAAATTTGTTCTCCGCAAGTAACTGCCAAATTTACCACATGAATCAGAAGTGGAGGACTAATGATTTCAGACACAATTCGTTTATCAAATAGTCACGGAGAACATACGCCCAGCGCGAGGATCGAACTCACGACCCCGAGATCCGTAGACCAACGCTCTACCTACTGAGCTAACCGGGCGGGCTCAAATGAAATATTAAATTGCAAGCCGTTATACTGAAACTGAATACATACTACTTTACCACCGTTATTGCGCTTTTCCTTTTTCCTTTCCAAACGACATGGTTGATTATCAATCTCTTTTCCAACATTAGACAATTTTTGTATATCATGTAGTACTTTTCTTGTTGTTTCATCGAATCGATGAAATGTTGAAAATTAATGTAGATCAAACCATCATTCTTTACGAGAAAGTAAGTCATGTCTATCATTTAAACAGGTGCACTTTAATTACCACATTAGGCTGATGCTTGTCATTTACCACAACCAGAGTGCTTAACGCGATAGCTTATGTGCAATTGATGATGAACATTTAATGTTAAGTTACAGGGATGTCTTCAAGAAAGGACGGGATATGATAAGATATGCGAAATGGCCCCCTAAATAATTAGAATATGAAAACTCCATAATTGAAATTTTAACTGTCTAAAACAAAAAAGAAGACCATAATCGTTAAAACTATGACTTTTAAAAACTTCAAAACCAAGTTATTTGTACGACTCAGACCTTTGAAATAGTCGAGGTCCGTGACATTTACCATTTTTGCACGCAATTTATACACTACATGCTCGATTTTCATTGTGAGCCGGACCTGGTGTCAAGCTGAAGTTTTGCTGAGAAAATAAGGTTACTAAAATATACATTTTCAGAAAAAATCAGCTTCACACCCGCTCCGGCTCGTATCGAATTTCCACGATTTTCGCAATTTTTAGCCTCACTTTTCTTTGAAGGAAACAGGATAACGTGCTCATCTCTAAGCAACCGAGCATCAAACAGATACGCGGGAAGTTTTGTTCTAATCATGAAACAGATAGTCATGAATTGTTTTATAAGAAAATTAAATGTTTAGAGCCAAGTTTAATGCAAAAGTGAAAGTACATCTAGACATTTTAATGATCAGTTACATGTTTTAGATCTACATAAACTGTATTTCGGGGTTATATGCAAGTTGATTTTGTTTAAGCGGCATTTTAAAAGAAATAACATGTAATTAAAGTTGGTTAAAACGAAAATTTTTATTGTTTACATAAATGTTATAGAGACAAGAAAGATAACTCATGCACACCGCAACCAGTAGACACATGTAGATAGTTCTTTTATATAAAAATGATGACGTACTTTGTACAGAAGTCTCTGTGACACAATCGGTACGCACGACGATTGAAAGGAAATTTTATGCCTGGTGTTAGTGGTATGCGAGATCGATTCCCAACAAATCCTGTAAAACATTTTTTCTGTCAAAAACGACAGAAAGTATTATTCTTATATGGTGGGTTGCAAACCATATTTAGATTTAATATTTTTAGCCGCCCGTTAAAATATTTTAAACCATTTAACCGCGTTATTTCTATAATAAGTCAATAATTCTTTTACTGTATGTCTGTGATAAAGTTATAAACATGTGTTTTTATAATTCTCTTTTATGACGTATGAAAAATAGTAAGTCAACAACTCAGAATTGTTTCGTCAATTTTAAAATATTCCGCTTCATCGCCATACGAAGTTTCATAAATAAATGTATGTTAAGTAAGTTATGTCACTGACATGTCATTTCCGGTGGGAAATATTTTATTTTATGATTAAATGATAAACTCCCTATATAACCATTTTTTTAAATCACAATAGCTAAGCTAAATTTGTGTTTAAAGAATATCTAAAACACCGGAAGACGCGTCATCTTATTATTGTTTTTAATAATTTATGATAGGTTGATTGTGATTTGTTTTGTTTTGCTTTTTAACGCTGTTTTTCAACAGTAACTGACAATTAACTCAACCAGAGTTCCTGGATTTCGTACCAGTAAAAACCTGATCTCCGCATGTAGTTGTCAACTTCCCCACTTAATTATGAGATAGAGGACGAATGCATATAGTCACAATACCCCCTATCAAATCGTGACGGAGAAGAAAAGCCTCGCCCGGGGATCGCACTCGCGATCCTGCGATCCGCAAATCTACGGTGTCCTTATTTAGCTTGTGAAGCAAATTCTACAACTTACATATATATAGCGTTATATAACTTATATAAATCAATTTCGACATTTCATTCCTGATGAATCCATCATCAGGGTAGGAGCAGAGAAACCAGTTTCCCTTTTAATGACAAGCATCTAAGCAAGGGAGCTACTGGTAATATTTCTCACCTCATTGGTATGACGGGGCCGGAGATCAAACCCAAAACCAGCCCCCGCCCCGCGTAGTCGAAGCGGGCCCGGACTAGCTAGGCTCTCTGCACTGTTAATGAAAACGCTTTTGAAATGAAGGCACATATACAGGTGTTGTGTTTTTTTCTCTTTCTTTTCTAGAATAACAGTAATGATTTAAAAAAAAAACACGAGGAATGTCTATACATGTAGTTAAGGTATCACAGAGGGGGGCATGGATGTTTTTGTCATACTAAAACGTGGGCACGTATTAGTTACCTTGTGCTCACGTAATATCTATTACTTGCGCACGTAATAAGAATTACGTTACGTGTTACGTGCGCATGTAATAGTATCAAACATCTGCACACGTATTAGTGTAAAAATACCTCTGCGCACATAACACTCGGCATGATGGGAAGCTTACTACAGAGATCACTTATTAGCTTATAGATGGGCACGTGCGCAGATTTTTCTTTGACTAACACGTGCGTACTGAGCAACTGTGCCGGTTCTTTATCGCTGCAGCTGTTTCGTCTCGAATCTGTCTGTCTTCCTATTCGAGGAAAGAAAAAGCGGTAATCCAGAGAAAAGCCGAGTCATCTGCTTCTCACTGTGCAGCCATGACCTATTGTTATTTTGTTTAAAAACAAATTATACCTACTGTTCTGACGAATTCAGTGTTCAATACCATTAGAATAATATCAAATGTCTTCATGCGTGCATACAAATGTTACTACTTGGGGTATCCCAGGTCGTCTTGTAAACTGATTTTATTATAAACGCAATATATAATATAAATGTAACTGGAATATAATGGAGTAAAATCCAATAGTTTTCTTTGATCTATAATCCAAAATCTTTTGCAGGAAAGCGAAGCATTTTACGTTACAAGGGCATTTTGGCGGGAAACCGCACGTGCCTTTCATGTCAATCCTTCCGTAATGATCTTACATACGCTAATGTATATTTTGTGCTTCTCATATCGATATTATAGTTTCGTGTTAAAGGAAACGTTTTTGATTTAATCCAAGAAATTAATTTGAATAAACTACATACATATGCTTCCATAGTTGTAATACCGGTCTAACTCGGTTCCGGCGACATTTCTGCGGGTACGTGTTTTAAATAATGATGTGGAAAGGATTTAATAATATTATGCAATTCGTATATTATTTATTCAAGTAAAATGAACACTGTCGTTTTTCAACTTGCTTGATGAAAATACTTAATTACATATTTAAATAAAAAAAATCACCGAAAATATGAAAAATGGAAACTTGTAAGACAAAGTCCTACCTCCTGATTTATTCGACGGAGGTTATGTTTTACACGAACGTCACACAAGAAGAACATTCCGTATACAAACAAAAAAAAAAGAAAGAAAACAACAATATTAAATATAAAAGGAGATATAGAAGCAAAAAATGCTTTTTTTAAAGTTAATATATCATCAAGTATGTGAAATAACTCGCTTAATCACTACAGATCCAAAAAATGCAAAACTGTTTCTATGTTGCTATGGTAACGCATATGAAATTAAAGTTTTCGATTTTAGTTTTAGAAATTTTTCTTGATACGAAATAAAACGAAACAGACATAATAGTTAGAGAATAAGCCTATGTAGATGTATAAAATTAAAAGAAATCTTATTTCTTAAAAGAGTTTTCGGTCGTCCTTACATGAAATAGTGATCTCCCTTGTTTTTCTTGTTTTTGCATGATCATTCTGTCTTAGAATACAAAATAAAAATTTGTTTCAAGGAGTTGGATCACGGAGTATTGTGAGGACATACAATTTATAGGGTTCAGCAATATAAACTAAGATATATTGCAAAATAGTTTTCTATACCCCCATTCTAAATGATCAAATATCTTTTCAGCGTAAGTGTTAAATAGATGTAATTATAAATTATTTTTGGATCATTACCGACGTCTGGTCATTATATCATGGTGGATTTTGAAAAATATAGTAAATTTCAATGGAATGGTGTTGTTTTACATGCATATTTAGTGGAGGCCATTTTTGGTCCTTATCATATCCCGTCCTTTACCAATAGAATTGCGGCACTCTTACATAAAATGTAAAACATGTATGTGATTCATTCAGTAGTATTTTGATATTTATTAACTAATTACACTGACGCAAGTAGGAAATTGTAATCATTTGTCATACAATCATGATCTAGTTTAGCAAGATAATTAAATGTGATTGATGACGCTCATTTAGTTTTGGAAATAGAATTCCTGGAAGTCATTGACACATCAAATGTGACCTGCAGAGTATTTAACTAAGCTGTTGTAAAATGTAAACATCAAACGCGACCATATTACATTGCACTGCAACTTCAAATACATTTATTGCTGTAAAAGGAAGTTTAAAACTCGACCATTTTTCGTACATTCTGCTACTTCCGAGTTGCACATTTTTGACCGTAACTGCTGTAAAAGAAAGTATCAAACGCGACTATATTTCGTACATGCTGCTACTTCGAAGTCGCCAAATTTATACCTTAATTGCTGTACAAAAATGATGGTATAGACAACAATTGTACGACCAGAATGTATTATAAATGAAATCAAATCGTATTAATATGTGAAGTTTAGGATTGTATGAAATACCGTGATTTTTTCTTCCGCTCCACTTTTAATACCTTTATTAAATAAAATCTGTTTGCACAACATACAGTAAGAAAGAACAACATACCATATATTTCAAAATACCCTGTAGAAAAGCTGGCACAAGAACTATCAAAGAGCCCCTGAAATCTTTCGCGACAACAGAAATTCCCTCGGTCAATCATTTGTCAAAGTTTGCGGCACCATGATTGATGAAAAAAATGTATAGTTACTAGATACAAAAAAGGGCAAAAACCTATAGACGAAAACTCCAACAGATAATTACGTAGCCTAATACTTGGACGCCACACGTATATAGTTTATATTTGCAAGATTTGAGAGAGCAAACCATGGCATATATAATTTCAGCTTCTAGTTACCGTGACAGAATAATCTCGCTCAAAGTGTCAGAAATGGTGACAAGTTGATTGTTGATTCAGAAAAGAAATACTAGATGCAGCAATAGTCGTATGTCAATAACTGGTATTAATCTAATGTGTGAAAACAGTCTGATCAAATGTCTGTTTGGGAAATTTGTAATCACAAATATATCAAATTAGAGCTATTGTAATGTCTATTATGTACTATCATCGTCTTTCCAATATGAAACAAACTTGGATCATTTCATTAAACTGTAAATCTTTAATAACTGTGGAAATATTATATACACTCATTAATAAAGATGTGAGAATATTCACACATCAATTATTAACTCAATTGTGGGGCATCTATATTTTTTAGAATATTTCTTTTCTTATTTTGAATTTATCTATATTGAAATCTTCCTGACACTGATTAATTCAATCTGGCGAGCGAGATAAATCAGATTATCTGCTTCCTCTAGTCATGTTTTATTGAATTAGTGACAGGCAGAAGTGAAAACAGACCATCCATCTGTGCGCTTACATTTTTCTCTTTTTGCGTTTTAAATGTATTAGAAAATAATGTTACAATAAAAGAGTAAAAAAATAGTGTAGACATGACGTATTTTTACCGTTTTCTATTCTTGATAGCATCAGGATACGATACTTCTATAATTTGCTTAATCACATTGCAAGTGGTTCTAAAATTGCGCGCTGGATGTTTGTAAATTAGGGTTAATAGAAAATACTGTATATGTTATATATAAAAGGAATGCCAACATAGAATAGCGGTGATATAAGTAAATACATTGACCATTATCTTATACAACTGATATTACATTATCTTACTAGTCTCTATTTCCAATTTAAATGCAAGACGTCTACATTGTGACAGGCATTGCAAAATGTTAAATTCCCGTACACTTATAAAACTTCTACTGTAAGACCTCCACAAAACTCCAGAACATCCAGAATACCAATTAAATTTAGGTAAAATCCTTTGTAATTCAATAATCAAATTTTGATTTTAATGAAAGTTGTTGTTGAAAGCTTTTAATAAATTGTTTGCCAATAAGCCCTCTTTTCAGACATAATATCACTCATATTTCAGATACTTCCAAAATATGCAATGAAATCGTACCTAAATCAGTACGCGTGCACACACAGCATCTTTGTTTACAAATATTTAGGTCGTATTTACAGAACAATAGATATCTTGAATATGTTTCAGATAATATGATGTAAATTGTAATTTTAAGTTGCTTTATATGATACGTCCCACTGATAAACAATACGCAGAAAACAAAGCAGTTTAAAATAAAAAGGTGGCGAAAACCATGGTTATGTCTTTTAATATTTTTTTTCAGTTCTTGCTATATGGCTGACAGACCGTTTTGAATACATTGAACAAAGCAAACATAGTGTAAAGGCCTGGTTGAGTGAGTTCTTGACACATGTCGTATTAGTCATTTTTTAAATTAATGTCTAGCTAAGTTGTATTTGCTTCGTTTTCTGTACATTGCCTTCAGACTGATCAATGTACAGCTGTTTTAATAACGTAGTGCAAGAATATATTTCTCTTAAATACGCATTTAGATCAATAATTTAAAATGCAGAAGGGTAAGGACAATGGGTAATTTTCTGTCAAATAGCCTTAACAAAAATTTACCCAAATACCTGTGCAATGTCATGACGTCAAATCGTTAACACAAAATGGTAAATTAGTTTGAAGGAAGAGATCTGTTTTCAATACGAATGAACATGTCTCTACAACTTATTGATATTTGTTGCTGACTTTGTTAAAACAGAAACTTGACAAATCGTTGATGTTCATGAGTTAATCAGGGAATAGTATTGTAGTAACACAGTGATGAGCAATTGATAAACGTTTCAATTACACGAAAAGTAGCTAATATTAGAATTAATGAGCTATTGCCGTTCGTTAAATATAGGAATAACGCTTAGAAACGAACAACGGATAGAAAATAATAGAATGGCGTGCCATCATTGAACATCATGCGTTCTATAAATATGTTACCATTCCTTTGCCTAGTTAATAGATTCTATTGATGGTTCTTTTTCTCCAACACTTTGTCTGATAGCTTGTAAGTTATAATCACTACTATGTATTAATTTTATAAACGTCTGATATTGTCGGATATGTGATCAACATAACACTCATTATTTAGTCTCTGGACACAATGTTATCAAACACATTTATTTCCCGTCTGCGAAAAGAGCATTGAGAATTTAGAGCATCGCTATGTTTGAAAACAATTCAGAGGCTTCGTATTTAAGATTTACTTGTAATCCTTGTTCTTTACATTGTAAACTTAATATATATTTAGGGTAAAAGATGTAAACCTAATTCTTCAGATAGTTTTGAAAGACAAGATTTCTCGCTGATTAAGTCTAAGCCGTAAGCTATCATAACGGTATGGCTGGAAATGTTACAACAGAAGACAATACGTGTACGGAAATACAAACTGTTTACAATTCAAGCTAGCGGTTAAGGTTGCAGACTTCAAATCACTTGCACCTCACCAATATGGGATTAAGCTATACTTCTGGCTCACGGAAGGTCGGTGTTTCTGCCCAGGTGTCCGCCCATGATGAAGTAATGCTCCGTGGGCACCTAGGGTCTTCCTGCACTATAAAAGCTGGAAAGTCGCCACATGACATTCATTTGTGTCGGTGTGACTTTAAACCCATCAAAAACAAAAGAAAGTACTATATAAGGTACACGCTACAGGTATTTAATTTGAATATTCAGGTAAGTCGGTAAACAACAATTATTAAAATATGACTTCTGTTTATGCTGGCATTGCATTTGATATGTGACGTCTTTGAATTGATTAATGTACTTGTATTTACTAATTTCAAGTGCTTTAAAGAATTACATTAAATCCCGTCATGTAATAAAATACATTACGATGCAACAATATCCATTAACTTTTCTAAATGATGAGAGAAACCTTTCTGCAAATACTTATTTTCTTGATTTATTTCGACATTTATTTCTACCGCTCTTAAATCGAAATGACAGGAATATCCACGCGTACAAGCGGATGACAAAATAGTATATTTTTAAACTATTACTTGTCGCTAAAGTAATAAAATAAGACCCAATGAAGTAGATAGCATGATTTATTGCAGTTGCCAGATTGCATAAAGCAATGTCCGGAAATTAATTATCGAAAATTTTAAAAATACATATTCGAGAAATATTGAGATTTCCTGAAATCGTTTTTGAGCTTTTTCAGATATTCGAAACATAATGGATATATTATTTATACTACTGTGTGAAATCATTGGTTTTTCTTTCAATTGTAATAAAAGTTATACATTAATGTAATGTTTTATATCTTAAAAACATTAAAAAGAAACGCTTTTAAAAGACATTTGCATACATTATATTAATGCATTTTTTGCCAAAGGTAGTATAATTGCTGAACATCCAAGTATTCCAATGGTTCAACGTCCAGTTTACACTGTATTTTTTTTTACTGTAACGGCTATTAAGCAAAACTACATCATACTGCAGAGCACATAGCACTGCTCAGGGCTCATTAAACACTCGTTTATTGAAAATTTTATATACCGGCACAAGATTTCCTTCAGTACAACTGGTAGCCTAGTGTTAGAGAGCCCGCTCCAAGCAGGGAGGTCTTGGGATCGATCTCAGGCAGCGTTATTCCAAGGACGTAAAAATGGTAGCTTCCTCGCTTTGAGTTAAGCATTAAGAGGATAGTGCTAGAGCTGGTCAGCCCGGTGTCAGTATAATGTGACTTGTTGGATATCATGTCACGTGTCTGTGGCGTGATATTCTGTTGAGGCAGCACTATAAAGTTTGTCAATGTGATCACTGCTACAAGTAAGCACCTTCGTTTATATGACTGAAAATTTGTTAAAAAAGACGTTAAACCCTACACACATACTTTCAGTACATATCAACCTTACAACGGACAAATTACTTTAAGATACATTTTAACAAGAAGTTTTTAGCCAAATTAAGGTAAAATGGAGAAAAGTTGCATGCTTGATAAATATTCGCCAGACAGCCAAACGAATTAAATATATAGAAAACTTACTGTAGAATTTATGTTACTAATTTAATTGGTCGGCTCTATCAGACATGAGCAGTACAAATACCAAAAGATCAAAACTGACAGCTGTCAATAAAATCAATTAATTCAGACGCCATTGTGTAGGAATACAAAGACAATGAAATGTTCCCTATGATATAACATGTAGAATGCAGACTTTGTTACTTGTAAATGAAATAAATCAACAGGAAAAAACTTCAAATCGCAGTTGCCGTACTTTACCTTTATTTTTCATCTGCTATGCAGGCATTCTTGATTAGCAATATAGCTAGACCTGCGAATATCACACAATATTTTCACATGCAATTCATTTAATAGCTCACTCTTTTCAATGTGTAATTAAGAATGACAGAAAATCACACAAACCAGTAGTATGTAGTATGTAGCATGTTGCATAGGAAAACGTCTTATCCTTTAGTGATCGGAGTTCGATCTGGGGCGATGTCTCGTGCTATTTGATAACGCATTGTGTCTGAATATAGTCTCCACCTTGATCATGTGGGAATGCAGTTACTTGCGAGACAGTTTGTACTGGTACAGATCAGAAACTGTTAGTAATGCCGCGTTACATGACTAAATACTGTTAAAAGCGTAACCAAAAACAAACAAACAATTTACGTGAAATAAGGGGTGCAGATACATATACATACAAGAAAATATTATGTCAATTGGCATGACATATATTTACTACGAGAGAAAATGGGCATAGAAAAATTAAGCTTTAAAACACATACTGTATGTTTTTTTCTCATGCGAGAAATAAATTACTTTCTCGAAGCATTCTGTCTGCTCTCGTATTACTACTTTAACATTTGCGTCTAGAGACTAAATAATTCCTTGTTAGGTGAACAAATGGCTGGTATTTAGTTTCTGTATGTCTTGTTTATGGAGGGAAGAATATGGTAGATAAAAAGGATAACATAAAAAATGTAAATATACTGTTTTAGTTGGTTGCCAAAACATGTCGATTACACACAAGCCTCATATTTACTATAAGAACGAAAAAGGTCACATTGCCCATGATTTTCAAACAGCTTAATGTGAGTCATTTTAATTTTTATGAACTCAAGCATTTGTTTCCTAAACAGTCTATTTTAAGGAAACACCATCAATACAAACTACTGTACTAGTCAATACTCCTCTCTGTCACCAGTATTTCTATGAATTTAATCACTCTGATTCGGTGATCGTAATAACACTTAACACTCCCTTTGTTTTCAACAGTTTACTGTATTTCAGAATCTGTGGCTTGGAATCAGTCATTTGCATTTTAACAATGACTCTGCGGCATCTGACCGAGTCATTTACAAGAATGTGATTATTTATACTGTCAGCTATGCCTTTACATGTTCGACATGATGTCTGTACATACAACTTTACCATAAAATCTTGTAAATATCAAACCAACTGATTTAGTTTCTTTTCCTTTCTGTGCCCAGAAAGGCTTTTTATTCTGACTTTTACATCCAAAGTTATTACTATATGAAAATAATTTATGCAAACTCAAATATAAATATTCATTCATTTTTCCTCTTTGATTATTTTTTTTATCAAAGGATGAAGCTTCAATTAAACAAAACTAACAACTTGGATACAACCACATATCTTTTTACTCTGTATTTAATAACGCTATGGGCACAAATAGTTATGATGAAAGAGGTGCTTGTAACTTTAGAATAATTGTAAATTTCTTACTACTGGAATAGAATGTACCCGGAACATATATGTTATATATTTAATCATACGTTTACAAAAGCGTGTAGTTATCTTTGAGAGTTTAATTAATGTTATCAATATATTTTGACACCCACCCCACTGACACTCTTAAAGATTTTATTGTAATTTAAAGACACGTTTCAAAACAATGCATTTATGGAAATGATATAGGTTAAACAATATCCCATGTTCGGACATATATCGTTTTTTGCTTTTGAAAGGGTTATATATCATGTATATTTATAGAAGTGTCGGCTTAAGTCCCAGTAATGGCAGTAGATCAGTCGTTGTGTTCATCAAATTGCCCGAGTAAAACTGAATTGTCACATTATTTGTGTGATATTTGAAGCAACTTTGTTATTAGAAATTGATAAAGACTTTTTTCTATTCATATACATGTGTATACCTTTTTTTCTCTAATTTGGTTCGTACAATTAAAAACTAATTTGATTTCATTCCAGTTAAGGTTTAGATCATGTGTTTAATTGTATGTAATGCTATCTGCATGTATATTACAAAATGTATTAAACTTGTCACGCGTGAACATTTACTAAGCCAAATAGCTTACAATGAAAATAATGTTGAAATAATGGTACTATCGCAAATGTATGACGCTCATCAATAATTTTATTTCTTGGTATAAAAGTATATGGCTATCTGGCCATAATATCACTACATGTAATAATCATTCAATATAGTATGGATGTTACAAACATAATAGCATGATGCTTTTCAGAGTGTTGAAAATTTACTTCTGTAAACATAACCTGAAAATGTTTACAGCTAAAATGCAAAGGCAAACCTGATATAAACTCTCCCTGAAACTATACTATTCCTTACTTACCAGACACTCTTTTATTCAGGTGTATACCATGATAACTATATTTATATGGAAATGAAGCAATTTCTATCTAAGTAAGTATATGGAGGAACATTTCAAGGCGTCATTTCTAGATATTATATTCACAAATAATAGCCGTTTGTACATACTATTATGAACTATTTATGATAGTGGCACTATGATTATTTAATGAGACATGTACTGTTCTGTCCAAAGAGCTATGTAAAAATACACCCACGTTCTTTCATAAAAAGTACAGTTCATTTGGAATTATTTCTACTATAATATAGTTAATACTAGTATTGTTAAGCGATTATCGTAAAATGTCCATTTTGGCTTATTGTAAACATTGTAAAGAGGTACTGAAATCTTAATTGCAATTCCATTCTTAAAATCTATTCATAAGCAAACATCATATATCATGGTGCTGTCGGTATTTAGTGCCGATTTTCTACATTATTTTAGTTATTTAACGGCTGTCAGTTAATCTGACTAGTGTTCCTGGATCTTTATCCAGACTGAGTACTAACCTGTCATCCGCAAGTAACTACCATAGCCTCCACATGAACCAGAGTTGAAGACTTATTTCCGACTCAGTGTATTTTATCACGTCCTTACAGAAAACATATGCCTTGCCCAATGATCCTTATTAAGCTAAGAGGATAGGCTATGCATTATTGGTATCTGTCGATTAATGTTCACAAATGGCGACAGTATTGCTAAAAAAAATTATAACTACAAGCATGTACAAAATACTGTTTCCCAATAACCTATATGAATTATATCATTTTAACGTGGTAATTGTAGCAAAATGTGTATATCAAAATCAAGTGATAAATGAATCTGCTAACTTATGGATGAAAGAAATGCAAACCAAATCGAGATAAATGTGGACATTACTAGACACAACTAATGTTATATATTTGATTATAAAATATATCTGTACATTGAAAAAAATCGTAAATATCATCCTAGTACTTAAATTATTCGACAACGATGTATTTTTGTAACATTTTTCATGAGTTCAATGCTATTTTCAATTTCTTAGAGTGTTTTCCAAGAAATAACTTGTAAACAATATTTTCTCAATAATTTCATTAGTATTGTGACATTCATCTCTATATTATATCAGCTGAAGCCACTTCAAAATTAGTCAAATTATTGAGTCTCTGGACACAAATTAGCATATACATCTATTTCTCGTCTGCGAAAAGAACATCAAGCAGAAAGTGAGAATCTAGAGCATTGCTACATTTAAAAACAATTCAGAAGCGTTATATTTAAGCTGTACTTGTAATTCTTGTTCTTTAGAGTGAAAACCTATGTATATTTAGTGTGGAAGATGTAAGCTTAGTTCTTGCGATTACTTAGAAAGACCAGATTCCTCGCAGATTAAGTTTAAAGATATTAGATAAAGGTATGACTGGAACTCTTACAACAGAAGACGTATGAGTGTACTGCAATGAATTATATCATAATAATAAACAATATGTTTAAGTTAACATGTTAAGCTGCGCGCTACATTTCTTGAAGAATTTGAATATTCAGGTAACTAATAAAATCGGTAACACGAAAGATTTTTCAAAATATGTACATACATCGGGCATTATTTAATATGTAACATCGTTGAATCGATCATTGCCCTTGTGTTTACCGCTTTTAACAATTACATTAAATCCCTGCATGTAATAAAATACATTACGATGCACCAATATCCATTAAGTATCCTAAATTACGAGAGAACACTTTCTACAAATACCTTTTTCTTGATTTATTTCGACATTTATTTCTACTGCACAAATCGAAACGACAGGGATATCTAATCGTACAAGCGGATGACAAAATTGTGTATATTTAGACTATTACTTGTCGCTAGTGGAATAAAATAAGACTCACAGAAGTAGATATCTTGATTCATCTCAGTTGCCAGATTGCATAAAGCAGCGTCTGGAAATGAATAATAGAAAACGTTCGGTAAAACAAAATACATACCCGGAAAAAATATACAAATTCCCTGAAATTGTTTCAGCTACAAAACATAAAATTAATGATAAAGATATTCGAAACATTCGTTGTACATGAATCTTATATCTAGCACTGTGTGGAAACATGTGTTTTTCTTTTGATTTTAATAACGGTTTAACATTAATGTAAAGTTTTATATCTTAAAAGCATTACAAAGAAAAGCTTATAAAGGTTAAATAAAAAGTCATTTGCATACACTTTATCAACTGTATAATAAAGATTTTACTGACGCGGTCTAACTACTGAACGCCAAAGTTTTTCAACGGTCAAGTAAAACACGTTCAATTACGAAACCGCATACACTGTGGACAACACAACACTGCACCGAGCACACACATTCAATGAACATATCAAATACCGTCACTAAATTTCTTGCAGTACATATCAGTTTAGTACGGACAACAAAGATACATCTTATCAAGAAGCTTTTTTTGCAAAATATAAAGGCATAAAGGCAAAGTTGCATTGTCTGATAAATATCTAAAGATTGACATTTGTGGGAATACAAAGTCAATGACGTTAAATGTAGACAGTGTTACTCGAGAGAAAAGAATGAAATAGCCAACAAAACTTTATATCGCATTGCCTTCCGTAACCTTTATATTTCAGCATTATTTATGCATTCATAATTAGCAGTATTAGACTTAAAATTGAATACGAATATCAAAGAGTTTGATCATTTTCACATGTATTTATTATTTTTTTAATGGCTGACCTTCTTCAACTTGCAGGCAAGAATGGTTGTATGCCACACAAAGCCATAGTATGTACTGTAGTATGATGCATAAGAAAACGTTTTCTTTATCTTATATAACTTGAAAATATGGTTATGCAAGAGACATGTTACATAAAAAATATATTTATGTGTGATTTTACACGGACCTACATTTACTATGAGGGAAACTGGGCATACAAAAAAATGACATAATAAAGCTGTAGAAAACAATATACTGTATGTATTTGTCTCAGTCGAGAAATATATTAATTTCCCAAAGCATTCTGTCTGCTCTTTAACTACTTGTTCATTTGCGTCTAGAGACTAAATTATTCATTGTTAGTTGAACAAATGGCTGACAAGATCAGACGTTTATTGAATTCGTACATGATAAATATTATTACTAATATTTTTGCCACAAAGTTGGGTGTAAAGGTACCATCAATAGAATGTTAATAAAAAAAATTAAAGATATATTGTTCGAAGGTCTTTAGTTGCTGTTAGTTTTGTTTATGGAGGAAACAAAATGTTGGATAAAAACAAATTTAAAAAAAATGTAAATGTACTGTTCTAGTTAATTGCCAAAACATGTCGATTACGCACAAGCCCCATATTTGTTGTAAGGTCGAAAAAAGTTACATTGGCCCATTACTTCCATTTGGCTAAATGTTTCAAGCAGTCATTTAACTTTTTATGAACATAGACATTTGTTTCCTCGACAATTTATATTAAGAAACCCCCATCAATACAAACTACTGTGCTAGTCAATATTCTTCTTTGTTACCACTCTTTCTACTAATTAAATCACGATGTTCCAGTGAACGTAGCAACACTTACAATGTAACACTCCTTTTGTTTTGATTCGGCAACGTTGCTCCTCTCATATGTTCAAAAATGTCCCATGTTCTGATATATATCGGTTTATGCCTTTGAAAGGGTTATATATATTTAAAGAAGTGTCGACTTCAGTCTCAGAAATGGCAGTAGACCCGTCAGTCTTTGTTTTGATCAAACTGGCCAGGCAAAAATGAGTGCGTGCGTGTGTGTTTGTTATTTGTATCAACAGTTTTCAAACGGGTAAAGACATTTTTTTCTATTCATATGTATGGGTTCGTACAATTTGAAATTAATGAGAAGTCGTTCTGGTTAAGGCTGATATTTTATGCAATGCTATTTATATTACGAAATGCACAATTAATCATAACTAACTAGCGCAAATGCACGAATGACGCTCATCAATATTCTTATTAATTAGTATGAGAGTATGTATTGATCAAACCGTAATATCACTACGTAAACTACATGTCTGCCTCATAAACATTCAAGATATTTGGTATGTTACATTTATAAAAACATGATGTTTTTCAGGATGTTGAAATTTATCTCTGTAAAATTAAACTTTATGGTCAAAGTATTTGACTAAACAAAGACCCACCCTAAAACTTCACTTTCCCTAACGTACCAGACATTCACATGTATTCGTTAATAACTATATGTGTATGGAAAATGAAGCAATTTCTTTCTAGCAAAGTATATGGACAAACTTCAAAACCAAATGTTATTTCCACAATAATGCCCATAGTAGCATACATACCTTTATGAACTATATTAATGACAGTGGCATTAAAATTATTTAAAGAAACTGGGTTTATCCTTTTCAAGGAGCTATGTAAATATACATTTGTCCTTCAATTTTTACTTATTGTAAACATTGTCTAGATATGCTGACTTCTTTCTTTAAATCTGTCTATAAATAACCTTAATGTATGCTTTATGGGTTCTTTAAGGGGCGGGGGTTAGCGCCGTGTTTCAGTTGTGTAACTAGAATACATATATTTTCAGTTGTTATTTTTATCGTTTTAAACCTATTTTTATATTGTTAACATAACATGTTTGTAAAAATGTGTATTTTTTTCAAAAAGAAAACAATATATATCATTTATCATCAAAACACTGAAACATTGATAGAGGATAAATAGTAAATCGGTTCAATAAACTATGGAGCCCGCCCGCATAGCTCAGTAGGTCGAGCGTTTGTCTGCGAGTTCGATTCCCGGACGGGGCGTATGTTGTCCGTGAAGATTTGATAAAAGACGCTGTATCTGAAATCATTCGTCCTCCACCTCTGATAATTCATGCGGGGAAGTTGGCAGTTACTTGCGGAGGACAGGTTTGTACTGGTACAGAATCCAGGAACGCTGGTTAGGTTAACTGTCCGCCGTTACATGACTGAAAAACGGCGTTCAACCCAAAACAAACAAACCAACAATAAACTAGGGAACTCTTACTCTACAGTTCTTTACATTGAATGTTAAATAACAAAGTCGGCAAATAATGACAATTGTCAAAATATTTACGTTTATCTCTGCTATTTATGCTGACACTGCATTTAGTATCTGAAATTGTTGAATAGATCATTCAACTTTTGTTACTAATTTCAAGCGCTTTAAACAATTACATAAAATATCTGCATGTAATAAATTACAGTGCGATGCAACAATATTCATTAAGAGAGAAATGTTTCTACAAACATTCATTTTCTTGATTTATTTCGACATTTATTTCTTCCGCACTTAAATCGAAACGACAGGAATACCTAAGCGTACAAGCGGATGACAAAGTTGTGTATATTTTAATCTATGACTGGCCTCTAATATAACAAGAGGGCCAAGATGGCCCTAGGTCGCTCACCTGAGAAACATACCATAACACTCCATAACAGTGTAAACATGTCTGACCTAGTGATTTCATGGAAATAAATATTCTCACCAATTATCATTAAAATTGGAGCAAAAATCTTGAGTATAAACAAATATTATATTTGATTTGACCTAGTGACCTAGTTTTTGACCCCAGATGACCCATATTCGAACTTGACCTAGATTTTATCAAGGCTATCATTCTTACCAAATTTCATGAATGTCAATTGAAAAATACAGCCTCTATCGCATACACAAGTTTTTTCTTTGATTTGACCTAGTAACCTAGTTTTTAAACACATACTACCCATATTCAAACTTGACCTAGTATTCATCAAGGCAACCAATCTTGTCAAATTTTATGAAAATCCAATGTAAAATGCAGCCCCTATTGCATACACAATGGTTTTCTTTGATTTAACAGTGACCTAGTTTTAGAACCCAGATAACCCATATTCAAACTTGACCTAGATTTTATCAAGGCTATTATTCTGACAAAATTTTATGAAGATCAGTTGAAAAATGCAGCCTCTATCGCAAACACGAGGTTTTTCTTTGATTTAACCTAGTGACCTACTTTTTGACCCTAGAAGGCCCATATTCAAATTCTATCTAGATTTTATCAAGGCAATCATTCTGGCTTAATTTCATGAAGATCAATTGAAAAATACAGCCTGTATCGCATACACAAGGTTTTTATTTGATTTAAACAAGTGACCTACTTTTTGACCCCAGATGACTCATTTTCAAAACACGGCTTAGATTTCATCAAGGTTATCATTCTGACTCCATTTCATGGAGATCAATTGAAAAATACAGCCTCTATCGCATACACAGGGTTTTCATTTGATTTGACCTAGTGACCTACTTTTTGACCCCAGATGACCCATATTCGAACTTGACCTAAATTTTATCAAGATATTTATTCTGACCAAAATTCATGAAGATCAATTGAAAAATAAACCGTCTATCAAATACACAAGGTTTTTCTTTGATTTGACCTAGTGACCTAGTTTTTGACCCCAGATGACCCATTTTCAAACTTCGCCTAGATTTCATCAAGATAATCATTCTGACAAAAATTCATGAAGACTAATTGAAAAATACAGCCTCTATCGCAATGTTTTTCTTTGATTCGACCTAGTGACCAATTTTTTTCAACCCCAGATAATCCATTTTCAAACTCGGCCTACATTTTATCAAGGTTATCATTCTGACCTAATTTCATAAAGATCAGTTGAAAAATACAGCCGCTATCGCATGCACAAGCTGAATGTTGACAGACGACAGACAGACGACGGACGCCGAACATCGAGCGATTCCAAAAACTCACCTGAGCAATCTTGTTTATCTCAATATCCAAATTACATAAAGCGATGTCAGGATTTAAAAATGTTCAAAATAACAAATATACATATATACAGATTTCCTGGGATTGTGTTTACTATTACTCAAAAATGTTTCAGGTACAACACGTGATATTGATGCTTAATATAGATATTTATTTATACCACTTATGGAAACTTACTGTTTATTTATATATAAACAAAGGTTAAACGCTAATGTAATATTCAATATCTTAACAGCGTAACGAATAAAGTATGCTCATAGAAAATTTGTTAAAATGACATTTGCGTACATTTAATAAATGCATTCTTTGATACAGATTTGACTAATGAGTTAAATTTGTGATCTCCATATTTTTAAATGGTTAAAAGAGACATGTCCAATTTAAGTTGTTTTGTTACTTTCTGTGGTAGCTATTAGATAGACAATACGACATAGTCTGTAGAGCACGCAGCACTTCTCCAAGCACATGAAATGTTCATATACCATCACTAGATTTCATTTCAGTACATATCAGCTTACTATAGACAACTTAGGTACATTTTTGAAAGAAAAAAACTTTCGACAAAATAAAGGTAAAATGGCAAAAGTTGAAATTCTGAAAAATATTCGCCAGGCAGCCCAACAAAGTAAATATATATTAAAGATACCGTACCATATGTCTTACTAAATCAATTGGTCGGCTCATATCAGACATGGGCAGTATACATGTTAAAAGATTAAAACCAACGACTGTCAATAAAACCAGTTAATTTGTTGGAGAAGACATTTGTGATAATACAAAGGCAAGCAAATGTTCCCGATGACATTAAATGTAGACTGTGTTCCTTTGGAAAAAAAATAAACCAACAAAACTGGAAATCGCAGATTCCTTCAGTAACTTTAATTTTTCATCTGTTGCGCACGCATGATTAACAATAAAAATTGATAGACTTTAAATTAATGCATTATCACGTTGAATATTATCACGTGCATTTTTTTTTTGATAGCCCGATCTAAAAACATGCAGCCAAGAATGATTGTATTTCTGAAGCAGAAACTCACACAAACCAGTAGTATGTAGCATGTAGTATGTTGCATACGAAACAATTCTATTTATCATTTATATCGTAGAAATAAGGGCTTGCAAGAGACACGTTACATAAGAAGAACAAAAATATTTACATCCTATTTGGCATAGATCTATATTTGCTATGAGAGACTCTGGGCATGCATAATATAGTTATAAAGAATATGATATTGTATGTTTTAGTCTCAGGCGAGAAATATATTAATTTTCCAAAAAATTCTGTCTGCTCTCTAACTATTTGTTCATTTGCGTCTTGAGAGAATTGTTAGTTGAGAAGATCAGACGTTTATTAAATTAATGCATAATAACTGCTGCAAATAACACCGCTATTACTAAACCACAAAGGAGGATGTAATAGTACTATCAATAGAACGTAGATACAATTTAAGGCTGAACACACATTATTCTATGCTATTTAGTCAACGGTAACGGTCAACGGTAAAAGCTTGTGACAAAAATGTAATCTAAAAACTGATATAAAACATCCCTTATCATACACTTTACTTTTCCTTACTTACTAGACACTTTTTATTCTAATATAGTCTATGATAAGTATATTTATATGGAAATGAAGCAATTTCTATCTACAGATTTATGGACAAACATTTGATGGCGTGAATTTCAGAAATGATAGCCATTGGCATACACACTTTTATGGACTATTAATGATAGTGGAAATAAAATTATTAAATGGGAAAACTACTGTTCGTTTCGAGGTTGTAACAATACATATGGCCACCTGCGTGCTTTCATAAAAAATCGATGTCATTTGGAATTATTTCTGCTGCAATTTAATCAAAACTAATATCTATAGATATTTGTCTTAAAATGTTCAGTGTTACTTGCTATAAACATTTAGTAAAGGTTAACTGTCTTTCCATTCTAAACAAGCATCATATATGGTTTCTCAGTATTTAGCGTCGGTTTTCAATAGTATTCCAGTCATGTAACGGTGGTCAGTTAACCAGAAACTTCTAACCTTCCAACATGAACCACGGGTAAGGACGAATGATTTCTTTATCAAAACTTTACAGAAAGCATATGCCTTACCCAAGGATCCCTTTTAAGCTCAGCGGTTGGGCTATCCATTCTCGGTAAATGTTGATTGATTCATGTTCACAAAATGACAATAGTAGGCCTATACTTGTATAAAATACTTTTTCTCAATCATAACATATATATATTGTATCATATGCAGCAAAATGTGCGCATATCAAATATCTAGCAGCAAGACAGAATGATTATATTGATCTGCTAATTTCTGAATAGAGGAAGACTTTAGTGCAAACTAAATCAAGATAACTGTGAACATTACCAGACACGATTTATATATAATTTACCTATCGTAAAGATCATCCTAGTATATGAATTATTCATTATAGATGTATTTTTATGATAACATTTTCCTTAGTCGAATTATATTTTCAATTTCTTATGACCTTTTCTAAGAAGAAAACAATATTTTCTCAATAATTTCATCAGTATTTTTTTGAGATTCATCTCTAAATTATATTAGCCGAAACCATTTGAAAATGACAGAGTTTTTCCATGATACAGCTTGGCACACATAGTGCAGTGAAACACTACATAAAGTTTATGAAATAGTTGTCTTAAAAAGCTCGGATGAAAATATCAAAGGGGAAAAGAAGTACATTTGCTATTTGTCTTTTCGGTTGTATTTTTTTTGTTATCTTAAAAGCAGTTTTTATATTGTATTAATACAAAATCTAAAATGAATTCCATAAGGACACTCCAATTACTGTCCTAATAGCGGAAAGCATTAAGATCTGAGAATTGAATGACTGTATAAACATAAAATACAAAAGGTAATAGTTTTTGTTTCACTTTACTAAGATGACAACACGGAAAGCACTGAAACATCGATCCTAGGTCGGCATTTGAGCCGCGCCATGAGAAAACCAACATAATGGATCCAGACCAGCCTACGCATACGCGCAGTCTGGTCAGGATCCATGCTGTTCGCTAACAGTTTTTCTAATTGCAATAGGCTTTGAAAGCGAACAGTATGGATCCTGACCAGACTGCGCGGATGCGCAGGCTGGTCTGGATCCATGCTGGCCGAAAAACCACTATGTTGGTTTTCTCATGGCGCGGCTCATATTATTTGACGCTACCACATTAGATCTATTATTCTATATTAAAACGTTTTTAGAATCAAAATGATATAAGAAATTGTGTTACACTTAATTAACACACACCGTATCGATAATAAGTCGCACAAAATAACTCATTTAGTCTATATTTCCTAGACCTCTACGCTATCTTATGTTATTCCGAGGGACGTGTTACTTCACATGTTTTAAGCATTTTTCAAATATGGTTCCGCGTTGACGTCACGTTGATCTACTACAGATGGCGCCATACATGAGCCAAGTAATAAGGCTTTCTTACATTGAAGATATATTTCAAAATAATATACAGCAGAACCATGTTTTAATATATCGAGCCAAAACGTATCGGCTTGCCATTACTGTTTTGAAGAGTAAAAGGTGACTTGAATGGCTTGTCATTTTTGTCTTGTTGAACATGAGGTGACTGATATGGCTTGTCATTCTTATCTTGTAGGGTAGAAGGTGACTGTAATTGCTTGTCTGTCTTGTTCTGTAGGGTAGGAGATTGCTGATGTTGCTTGTCGTTCTTGTATTTCTTATCTTGTAGCGAAAGGATAGATGGTGGTGTCTACGGCTTGTCATTCCTGACTTGTAGGGTAGAAAGTGATTGATATGGTCAAGCATTTAGATAAACGGCTAAAATGGAAATATAAGGATTCGTATTCATAAAATTGATTTAGGATATTACAACAGTTATTACAATGTTACAAGCGAATATATGTTGCATTAAGAAATTACTGTATTCGTTGGGACTGTTCTAAAAATAAACCCAAAAAATAAACTGAATAAGCCAGCCTGGCATGAAATATTGCTGGAAAGAAAAGCATACTCATATGCATCATGTAAGTAACCATAATGATTGCGATACATATAATAACAAGTGGAAAAAAAAATGTACGTGCTGAAAAAGAAATTGAAACAAAAAATGTTTGAATCTGAGACGCATACTGTTTGAAAACATTGTAATTTGAATTTGGATAAAATATGAAATTATAAAGCTTAACGCCGAAATTTTTTTACGTGGTTTAAAATCGATTTTAATACGTCCCACACTTCAGAGTAAGTAACAGGATATACAAAATACAATACGTTAACGAGCTTGCAAAAGACAGAAAAAAGAGAAAAAGTCGTTCCTAATGAATGTCTCTTAAAGAAGATAACAATACTATGCTAAAACTCAATACAAGACGTCATCGACAAATGTTTGAATAACATGCCAAGGTGATTTTTATATCTCGGAGGATTGGCATTGTCTACAATATTCAGCACTGAAAATAAATACCAATATACACTTCTTAGTTTTGCAAATGAAACTTGCTGACTTGAAAAAAAAATGCAGAGGGTTAAGATACATTTCACACGTGAAACATTTGTCCTCTTTCACAAGTAAATTATTGAATTATTTCGGGATGAATACCCTAGATATTTACGGGCCCATTTTGGCACATATTAAGGTAACGTCAGTTGATGCAATATTTTTTTTGTAAACGGCAAGCAGTGCTTTTATTATTTTAAAATGAAAAGAATAAAATTATCATCAAAACACAGAAACATTGATTAATGACTTTGAAGAATAAATCGGTTAGTTAAATGGAAAATCTTATCAATAAGTATTTTATCAATCAACGGAGGTACAACTGTCATCTGTTCCCGGTATCACACATACAACGAACTTGAACGGGCAGACAGTCAGAAGATAACTATGTCTAACGTTAAACTTTAAAACATCTAAATGCTACAAAATTAGAAAGTGATAATAATGCGAGTAGATAAATATTAGCTTCTGACTGTGACAAATACCTCACCATCGGTAAGGTAAAGGAGGAAACTGTGTGAAAACTAAATGATTACATCTTTTTTGAAGCATTATAAGTACTGATAATGATATTAGGGAGAATTCTCTTCAGTTAAGCAAATTGCCCAAACTTTATCTTAATTGTTATTAACAAGTTATAGTAGTTAGCGTCCAAAATAACAGTATGTTTAGACATCTGTTGCGTTAAAATAGCACATATCGGTTTACTATATTTAATGGAAAAGAGGTATTTTGAATTCTATACGAGCAACAGCTTTATTAAAATAACATAAATTATATTAAGCGGATATATATATAGACATATTAGTCAGACAGATTCCATGATAATTTTCTGTTTGACTCTCACTCAGAACAGTGTCACTTATACATTTACACAACACATTAACATGTAAAAACATTTAGCAAAATGATTTCTTGAAATAGAAGAACAAAGCACTGTGCCAACATTTGGCATTTTGACGATTAATAAATATTGTCTTTTTTAAGAATAGCTATAATATGATTTTCTAAACAATTTTCATGCGTCAAACATTTCTCTGGAAGTTAAATTAAGGCTACCGAACTTTGCGCAAAATGCCTCTTTTTAATTGACGTATCGTACAAATTTGGTTTCAGTGACCATTCCGTAATTAATCACATTAATGACACACATTGTGAGCAGCAACATCGTAAAATCAAATGAGTATCGTTCATTTCATGAACACTGTCATATAAAGCTAAAACATAAGTGGCACGGTAAATGCATTTCCTTTTTTGATTCCTTTTAAGGAGTTTGTTAAAGTGCACCTCTCTGAATCACAGACGTTGTTTACATTTTAGATAACAATGGCGTTATTTGTTCCAAATTTTCTTGAACTGATCAGAGTTAATTTTCATTAGATCAAAATAAGACAAATGGTGAAAAGGGGATTTGATGGTTAGATCTGTGTTCATAGTGAAAGATAAAAGGCATTGGTCGTCGGTATGATACAATTGACAATAAAGTCACTGATGTTCGCTAACTTTGTTTCATATAGCATGAGTGTCCGTGTGAAAGTATCAAACATGCATTGTACTTAACGATTGTTGTATTTTATCCTTCTTTGGAAATGTTCTTACATATTTCGCTCATCAATTTATATCAAATACTTTTTGAGCTAGGCGTGTCACAAGGTGAAAATGTGCATTTTTTACTATTTCAGGGGCAGTAACTCTAAAATTAGGGGGCGGAGCCAGACGAAAAAGAGAAGGTGCGCAAGTTCATATCATGATAAAGACTCTTGCAAGGTTTCATCAATTTATATCAAATACTTCTTGAGCTAGGCGCGTCACGAACTTCCGACGGACCCACGGACGGACAGACGGATTGACGGACGGACGCACAGACAAGAGCAAACTTATATGCACCCACCACTCATGGGGGCACAATTAAGATAGTAATACACAATCTGAGGCCATTTCTTAACAACTGCACAATTTTTGTAGTGTTGCTTCGAATATTTATTTACCCCACCCACTTTTACCCAGTTTGAGAGTGTACCACTCTACCAATATTAATCAGAGTATACTGATATACTGTCATTTTTATGTTTATTTAGTTTACAATATCTGCTGAAAATAACACCTTAATATCTCAACTAATAAAATATGTTTTAGCTTTTGGGTGAAGTTTGTCCATTGAAAATCAGCAAATTTGATTAGACCACTTTGTGGCTCTGTAATGAAAAATGTATTCAGTACAAATTAAAATGCAACATGTTGTGTGAATTTCCATTGCACAGTTATTTTATCATGAAAGTTTCAGGTAAAAAGTTAGAACCATTTTTAAAAAAATAACAAAAATTGTGTTCCTGGCTGGTCACATGTCAGATTACCCCACCCACTTTAAATGTGAATATCTATAAAAGTAAGTCAAAACTGGTAACAGTAACACTTTTTAATGAAACTTAATACATGTAAGTATATTACCACAAAGTATAAATAAAATCAAAAAATATTTTGCGCAGACACCTAACTGGGACCCCCCTTTAGTGAAAACTTTCGTAGTTTATGATATCTTTAACTCTGTTGTAATAACTCTTTGGTAATATGAAGATGTATTTGATAAAACCCTCTAACTTTGAGCAAGCTCTTGCAAAACGATTCAGTTGTGAGAAACCGATGTCGTATTATGTTGTTCGTGCAACATCTTCGTCAATTTCAATTGCTTAATAGTGTTTGTTATCATGTGTTTTTGTTTCTAAATTACTATTCACAATTGTAATATAAATGTCCATAAATGACGCTTTTAAATCTGAGGTATTATATAAGCTTTGTTAGATTGTATATTTTTATAAATATGTTTCCCTCTATGATAACCTCAAAGGTAACATTTGAAGCACAAAATCAACAATTTTAGGCCAATTTAACATATCCGACAGGAATTCTTAAGCACCAAAACTATAGCTTCTTTAAAATGTAAACCTTCTGCAGCGTAAGTATGAATGTACGAACGATTGTCATATGTTTAAGAATACATGGACAATGTAAAGCAAGGACACATAAAGGATAATCCAAACAATAAAGGAACACATTGGCACACCGCATTCGAGAGGCAAAACCATAGGAGAGTTAAACCCTCTTATATTAAACTTATATATCTTACGTTACTTCTAGAGACAAATATACGACTATCATTAAATTGCATGTTTTATAAATTCATGACATTTCCAAATATCATATACAGTACAACTGTAAAAACGTACTAAAGATTTAACTCCATTTGCTATATAACAATTAACTAAGCATATAAAGTAGAATTATAGTTTAATAAAACGGTTGAATATGCACTTAAATACAATTGAGTTTACTTTTTACAAAGAACTTTGTCTACAAATTTGACATCCGAGATTTGAATCAAAAATGTAAAGAGTTAGAAACATAAGTTTGGTATGATTCAGTACGAGTAGGTGTTGTAAATTTCTCTGGCTCTATGTAATTATGTAGCTGAAGGATACCTAAAGATAGGGATGGGGTGCATGAGGGGAATATAAGAGGTTTTACGTGACAAGATACCTAAGAGTAATAAGACAATGGACAAGTATTGTTTCATTTAAGTGGCTTAAGGAAGCATTTTGACAAATAGTAACAGAAGCAAAACCGAATAATAACCTTTTAGAAAGTGCATGCTTGTCAACATTACACATACAAAAGCAATGCAATGTGAAGAAACGACTAAGTTAGGTATAATTTATCCAAGTCTGTACAAAATGGCGTATTTGGCGGATTGAATGAATTGGAGTAATAACTTCTTATTTCTTCCAAAAGTTTTAGACACAGACATTTGAACTGATTACTCACTGATTTCTAGGTTGCAAAAACACAATTATTATCATTCGCACTATTCGCATTCATGTATCAAATAAATGATATGCAAAAGAAAATACTTAAATCTGGGCAGTGATTAGAGTATTAAACCTTTCGCTGCCCACAAGACGGGTATACCCGTCCCACTTCTATGTCAGCGTCTTTGCCTACAAGACGGGTTTACCCGTCTTGGGGTTTCCCGACATTCCAACCTATTAAACAATGCAAATGACGTCACATTAATTTATCCCAGAGCAACCAATCATATTAAAAGAATGTTTTCGATCAGTGTTTGCTGTTCTATTTTAGAATATTTTACACAGGAAAGCTCATTATGACCTAAGTAACCTGGAAAATTTCAAAATGGTGGACGGCGATTCAACAGTGGGTCAAAGTAGAAAAAACAACTGCAATATTCCCTCTAAACGTCGAAGATTCGATAAGTAAATTAGGTCCTTCATATTGCATTATTTTCTAAATATAGATTTACAAGCCAAGCAGATTCTTCAAAAATTTGTAGCTGTTTACGGTAATTCTTCCCGTCTAGCTCCTTCGCTGTCTACATGTATGACGGTTATACCCGTCTCACATCTATGTCAGCGTATTTTTTTAAAAAAAAAACAAGACTTTTTTTCAGAATAAATCTGTTCATCTGTATGCAATTTTTGTTTTTCTTTCTGAAATTTATAGATTTTGTATACTTCCTGTGAACAATAAAGCCTCTATACTATTCTGTCATAACTAACGTGATTTTCAGGAAAGTTCCATTGCAAATACAGTGTAAATAATGTAATCGGGTGTTCGGCAGCGAAAGGGTTAAGCTGTGAAAAGAGAATTGTAACAGAATAGAAATTACAAAATAAACAACACAAACACCAAACAATTAAGTTTTATATTAGTTCAACTAATCAAAAGTATTTGTAAAGTAAAAAAAAGTAAAAAAGAGTGTAACTAAGAAAAAGCAGCGATTCTGACGACGATAATGGTAATGAAATATAATTCATATAAAAAAAAAAATATTCTGTGAAAGTTAAAAATCTACGTCATTTTCGCAATGGAATGACAAAATACTCATCCGATCATTTATTTTTATTTATTTATCCGCTTTCATTTAGAAATTAAAACTAAAGATAGATATTGCAGATGTAATACTTGGTACAAGGATAACAGTTTGAAAATAAATCTCTGGTATGTCTGACAACTAGAACAAAAATAAAACAGGACTTCAAGTGGACTTTCGCTCCCTATTGGTGAATATTTTGTATATATCCACACACAAAAAATTATACTATGTTCCTCTTTTCCATACCTTAGTGTTATTATTTTCACATTTATTGCGTTTAGCAGTTACACATCGGCAGAACAATGGTTGAATTTCTTTGAAAAGTATTTTCATTGCGTTTCGTAGATCCAGACTGAGTAAACATTTCAACTGGACAAACATCAATGAATCAATTCAGAAATACCAGAATATTGTAAAATTGCGTATAAATGTCTGTTTAGTGTTAATCTAAATGTCAAGATCGTATAGAAGTGCTAAGTTAATACAAGTCTGTCTTGCATAGTGCAGACACGTTTGAACGTTGTATATGAGATGGCCGAAAGTTTTCCCAATAATAGAATTTCTTCAAAGTTTGGATATTGAATGACAATCATCAAAGAAACAAAGATATGCAATAAAAGTCGTATGTCACTAGTATTGAAAAAGGGTTATCTGTCCTTGAAAACGGCATTTTGGTCATTTAGTATAACATCTCTTCTTACAAAAAACTACGACGAAATCTTGAAATGTTATGTTACATATAAAAGAAATAATCAGCTCTGAAAAATATCACCCTCTGAAAATGCTCCCATGAAAATTGCGGTTTAGCACTTACGCTTACATGTATGTAGACATTTTCCCAATGATAAAAATTGAAACCTGGAAATTCACAATGAAAATGGTCTAGATATTTCCCCAATAACATACGCAATAAAACTGTGCCAAAACTATAACTGCCACACCCTCGAATGATTCATTATACTGGACTTCAACGGCATGGATCTACATTTTAGACTACTTCACATGTAACATTGAGAAGTCTCTTTCTTTTTGGTGTAGTCAGTTCTTGAGCGCACACGTAGCCGGCAAACAGTAACACAATGGTTGCCCTTTCGCACAGTAAAGGATTCTGGGTAAAGAAACTGGGTATTTAACTGCGAATTTTCTATTCTACGGTCTTGCATTCGATGATGTAAAATTAAGCCTTATACAATAGGAACAAGTTATAAAAGAGCAATGTCATAGGAGCTGATAAGCTGCCTGATTGTATTTTTATTTTCTAAAGATTTTATTTCAATAGATAATTATGTGTTTAATAGCAAATAAAGTTATCTTTATACTGCTCTTACACTCCCTTAAAAAAAGATATAAATGCCTTCTATTTGTAATAATGTGAAGGAGTGAACATTCTTAACGATATATACTTTTCATGCATAACACACTTCTTACTATTGTCAAAGTTTGTAAGTCAGTACAAGCAATAGCAACTTGAACATAACAGTTTGGCTCACCGGTCAATTCATTGATTATGGAAAGTAAGATTGGGTATGATGCGTGTCCTATTCGTGATAAAATATTTCTTTTAAAACGCACTATGTTGGTTTTCTCATGGTGCAGCTCAAATGCAGTACTATGCATCAGACCTTGAATTTCAAGGACTATTTACTCTTTTTACACAATCATCGACAACTCTTACAAGTGATATGACTTTAGCCTGCAAACAAAAAATCTAATAATAGAAACATATGACAAATGAATCCTGTTAAAACATTGCGAGTTAAATGTGGCCTGTAAGTAATGTTATCAACATTTTTCGGCGTACTTGTCCCTCGAGCAAACCGTTTCTTTTTGTCAATTTTAAACATGAATGCTGTTTGTTTGATTAGAAAAATGGATTAGGTAGTAAACAGTCTGCAACTTCTATATTGAAACGGTTTCCCTTAGCCTAAAGCATTTCAACAATTGTCACGTTGCTTAATTATGAATTTGCCAAAGAATTGAGAGATACAACATTATAGCTTTTGGCTGATCTGATTATTAGGACTTTTCAGAAATATAAATATACAGTAGTACACTGTTATATTATTGTAATTAAACGAATCGTATTAAATATTTTGTGTTAATTTTCCACTTTTCAGTGCCGTGTCTTAATCGCTTACATAAGTTTAAATTGAAACATAATTTGGAGAGAAAATGATGGTTAATACAATATATATTGAGACTTTTTACAAAAGCTACTAAAGTCGAAAAGGATTCTTAATGTCAATATATACATGAAATACATATAATGACTTTATATGACAAAATGGTTAAAATATTCACCCTGGGAACGGAATGTCAAATGTTTTGAATCCCACTGGCATCCGGTCTGTTAGCCACCAGGGCCCAGTTGTTCGAAACTTTAACAGTTAATTAAGCTAACAGTCAATTAACTTTTAAAGTAATATTTCAACATTTTAGAGAACTTAGAAAAAACAAATGTATGACGTAAGGATTATGAACACTAAAACGTCTTTACAGTAAAATTAAAACATCATACTAGTGTTTCCCACTAAGACTAGTATTTTGAATCAAAATTTAACAGGCGATAAGTTTAAAGTTTCGAACAACTGGGCCCAGTTTGTTAAAGAACCTTTACAGATTATCGGCTTGCAGAATAAATATTTAAAGTTTTGAACATGTTCATTATCAGGTCAAAATACGGCAAACCACACTTATAAATCTCCTTTAAATAGTATAGGAAATAAAAATGTTTTTATCTCCATTTCAATCGTATTTACCATAAACATGTCTTGAATATAGCTCTAAACTGTTATATCTATGAGTACCGTGTCAAAAAGGCACGATAATGTGATTTTTTGATAAGATCTAAAAAGTGGAAATATATTTATAGTTTACGTCATCTTACCTAAAATCTAACGGTTAAGTTAAAGATAGACCTTTTAATTTTGAAAAATGTACAGTTTTTATGGGCCAGTCACTGTATTCAAACATTTTTTTTTCATTTAAACCAAAATTCAAAACTTTTTCAAAACTTAAAGAAAATTCCTTTGGAAATTGAGAGACAAAATGGGTGTATCAAATATTATATGATACCATTTTTTTTTGAATGGTTGCCATTAATCATACTTCACTGATAAATTGACTGGCGAAAATATTTTGAACCTAAAATCTACAAAAACCAGGAAGTTGACTTATCATTATATTAAGCGAAGATGAATACCTTAAAGTATATTGTATTTCATTTTAGAATATTAATTCTTTTTCTTCCTAGTTGTTAAGAAGAAAAAAAAAACGAGTGATAAGATTTTTATTTGATTAGGAAATATACAATGTAGTACAATATCGATTTTAAGGTTTAACGTATTTGCTTTGCTATATATATAGTGAGCTATTCTATTGAAGGCAAACAACTTTTTATAGCATACTTATAAATCGCTGATTCATACATTGGCCGCTCTATTGGTTAACATTAAATTTTGCTAGTAGGTTAAAAAATAAAATTTTAGAAAACAAAATATGAATAAATATTCTGATGGCAAATAATAAAACAGTTACTGAACGCGTATCGCTGTGCTAAAGTCAAACTTTTATTTCTTTCTGATGTCATGTAATAAAACACTGGTTGATGGTAAATGGTCAAAACTATTGCCCTCTATAATTCAATAGCCATTTAATTAGTATATACTCTATCATATTAGGACATTTCGAATTTTGAAGATAGCTCTAAACATTTTATTTAAAAATATGGGGTCTCGAGAATATTTTTCATAGGAATATTTTCGTCAACAAGAATTTAAAAGTAATACTTTTTTTCAAGATTTTACAAAAACGTTATATAAAATGCTGCTGTTAAAATAACTAAGAAATGAGGAATGTTTTACGCATCCAGCAATACCTGCAGTCACATTTTCAAGTAAAAAATAATTTGAGCCGTGCCATGAGAAAATCAACATAGTGGGTGTGCGACCAGCATGGATCCAGACCAGCCTGCGCATCCGCGCAGTCTGGTCAGGCTCCATGCTGTTCGCTTTTAAAGCCTATTGGAATTGGAGAAACTGTTAGCGCACAGCATGGATCCTGACCAGACTGCACGGATGCGCAGGCTGGTCTGAATCCATGCTGGTCGCAAAGCCACTATGTTGGTTTTCCCATGGCACGGCTCATTTATCTAAATTTACACCGGGAATTTCAGTATGATACATCTGAAAACTACACAAAATACCTATTTAAAATATTAAATATCCGTATTGATACCCAAACTGTTCTTTAAAATGATATGATTATTGTCAATAATTTCATCAAGTATTTGAAGTCACTAATAACAGTTATTGAAAATGTTGATGTTATCTCGATGAGGAAGTTTTGAACATATTTTTTATGATTAGATTTGGGAACTGACAAAATTTTACATGAGTCAGATATAAGCGACAATGAGTGTAAGAGTTCGTGTAGATATCTACAGGAGACCAAAATAATTTTGTATATGTAACATATGTGTACAATATGTCAGACAACACAGTTACAAACACAGTGGAGGACATTCGAAAACTTGTTGGAAAATTTACAGATAATCATCATGAAATCGAAGATTTGTTCAATCAAGGGCTTAACAAGGCTCTGTCTAAATCTGAAATTCGTGCCTATACAGTAGACGACTGCAATGAATTGATAACAGAGTTGGATCATGCTCTGGGTGTTGTCGAAGATAAAGTAAATCATACATTGATAAATGTAAAGGATCGTCTAAAACAAGCAAAAATAGACGCATTAGAAAGAATTCTTAAGCATTGTACGTGCCAGGATGTTATGCGAAGGGAAGGGCATAAACGAGCAAATATTGGAAGTAAGTAACATAGTTTTACATGTTTGGATACATTGTAACATTCTTGTAACCTAGATTGTTTCTTAAATATGTATTTCATGTAGATATAGATGACAAACCATCAATATGTTTTTTGAGTTGTATATTGACTCTTTATTTCATTTTGTTTAAGGCCTTTCGATCTTTATCATAATGACAGTTTTGTTAGATAGACACGTGTACGTAAGTATTTGCGCTCATATTATATATACATCATGTAAACTGTTTATGACAATAGTTCAAACTGTAATTACAGATCGATAGGTTTTCTATTATTATAAATGATTATGTAGCATTGATAAAGTAAGATGTCCCAATTGATAAGGTACGATGTCTCATCGTGGTATATTTTTATTACTTTTAAACTGAAGTCGAAATAACTTAACTATAAGTTATTGTAGTGGAAAGAACGACCATGAAAAATGTCGAAACATTGGTTGTATAAAGTCGTTACTAATTACATTAAATGTCAAAACAGCGATGATGAAAAGCTGAAGTTATTTCCAGTTTTCACCAATGAACTTTCAACATTTGTATATTTATTTTAGTTTTGTTTATGTACTTTATCTCTTTCGTGATATAATTACAAGTCAGTGACCCTGAAAGTACAAGAAGATTACAAACGGTAGTAAAATATTGAAACGGCAACTGTGAAAAGTCGAAACTACAATGAAGAAAGCCGAATCTACAATAATTATGAATAGTTGAACTTACGATTGGGAATAATTTTTCTCTATTTACAATTGCTGTTTTTAATTTTAACCATCGTAGTTTCGCCTTTTCACCATCGAAATTTTGTTGTTTCGTTGTAACGACTAAAAGTTGATCGGAGCAATGTTGCTGAAAATAAGAATGCTTTATCTGGCATTTAAATAATCTGAAGTGGTTCCTTTATGCAGCTGAACATCAAGCGAGAAAAACATCTTGCAAGAAAATGGCTGTAGTTTATCATACGAAAACAGATTGTCACCAGGGACACTTCTCTACCTGGTAGACTAAAATCAAATGCGCCTGATGACCACATCTTAATGTAACATGCAGTATGTACTAATTATACGACCATACACATCTGTAATTTTATTTAAAAAACAGTTGTTTAACGTCTTCCAAAATATATTCTTATAGGCAGACTAAGGTGATAGGCATGTTGAAATGAGTAACGCACGTGTAGACTTAATTATTTCTTATGTCTTCTTTAACTGCACTTACTTAAATTAAATAGTGCTGGAATTAGTTCCTATAACAACATAACCATTATTGAAAAAGGTATGACATTTGAAATAGTTGTAAATATTATTATTATTCATGCACTGCTGATAAATCTTATCATAATTGCTTGCTAAAGGTCCTTCAATCAACGTTACAATACAGTAGAATTACACTTAGAAATTGTAAATAAAAGCACACACTTTTAACAATAGTTTGGAAAATGAATCAGAAAAAAACATGTTAGTTTTGCTGAAATGCTACTACTTTGACATTTAGCTTAATTTTAAATCCGAATATCTGTGCCAATGTGCAAAGTATTATTTTGAGATTTTGCAAAATGTTATGCTTTAAACAAACTATTTCATAAAATAATTGTTTGTTGTTTGGAATTAGGTCTTTGTTTAATTTTATTTCCTTATTTGAAAATTAGTTAAATTGTTGTTGAAAATTTAAGCTACAATTCAAGCTTTGCAATTTTATAAATTTTCAGCAAGGAAGTATGACAGTGGCGTTGGATTGACATGTTCAACAGGTAATAAGCTCGTAACACTACGAATATTTTACTTATTTTTAAAAAATTACTTTCTTGCAGTTTGTTTAGTATTTGTTGTTGCTATACAACCCAGTCCTTACAACTATTTAGGTGTTGATACAATATAACAATGGTTAGTAACTGGATAAACAAAGGTGAACACCATCCATATATACTTAAAATGTGTTATACGCATGGGCAGTTAATAAAGGGTGGAAGCAGTGGTCCATTTGTAAGACACTGGAGTCCGAAACCATGGTCCGAGGGTTCAAACCGCACCTCAAAGGAGTAAGAAACCGTGGTTCGAGGGTTCAAACCGCACCTCAAATTATTCTAACATTCCTTGGAATAAAAGTGTCGTGAACGAACGCTTAATACCTGATACGCCAAAGAACCATGAAAGCTTCTTGAATTAGTATACCTTCCGACTTTGCACAATAATAATTCTTAATATTGTTCTGAAAGTGCTGGTCGTTTTGGCAACCGATGACGATTTATAAATGAACACATCACATGTGCGCACACGGCTGTGCAATAAGTGAACTTAATTTAGTGTTTGCTCAGTGTTTAGTTGCTTTAGTGCAGTTGATAAATTGATAGATTAAGTTCAATTAAAAATAATCGTCATAGGATATGACTAGGGCCTGAAAAGTAAATATTTTCCATGTTTACGTTCAAACTTTATATCGGTGTATGACGTCGTTTGTTACGTCATTTCAGTGTGTGTTGTCTAATTAAAATGTTAATGTAAGATATGCTTTCAATTTTTCTCAGACTAAAGATCATATCTATACTATTTATATAATAATAATAAGTAAAGATACGTAGGTAAAAAAAATATTAGATTTGCATTCGTTCATCTTTCCACTGCAGGACTTGTACATATTTTTCAATCAAAATAATAACATATAATTGTAAGGTATTTTTTTATTTTTTTTTCAAGATAGTATTTTAAATAACTTTTAGATCTATAAAATGTTCACATTTCATTATTGTTTCAGACTCAAGGATATTCTCTGATGTAAGTTTTATCATTTTACAATGGGACCGTATTCATCAATGTTTAAAGTAATGGACCCTTGATGACAATCGACAATCCGTTCGATTACGAATCCTCAGTATGCGATTTCGGCATCCTTCGGCCAGAATAGATACATTTTTCATAACAACCGGAGAATACTGAAATTGAACATGGAGAAATACGTAAACGGCCGGAAATTGCCGATTGTCTACTACCTTAAGTAAAATTAGGAAGAATGTTGCACTTTGACGTCAAATATATTTTCAAAGATCCATTTATGTTAGAGTTTACTTGAATTGTACTTTTTATCAGTTTTATTGTTTACTCCGGTGTTATTCATAGTACTTGACCATTTCTTATGGATTTTTTTTTATTTTTAGTCTTGTTTACATGTTCTTAACACATCTATAGCTTACGTCGTCTTACATTTAAAAAATCTCTTTAGGTAGTATAGGAATAAAAATGTTTCCATCTCAATTTCAATCGTATTTACCATAAACATGCCTTGAATACAGCTCTAAGCTGCTATATCTTTGACGTAGCATGTCAAAATGGCACGATAATGTGATTTTTGATAAGATCTAAAAAGTGGAAATATATTTATAGTTTACGTCATCTTACCTAAAATCTAACGGTTAAGTTAAAGACAGACCTTTTAATATTATATCGAAAAGTGTACAGTTTTCATGGGCCAGTCACTGTATTCAAACATTTTTTTTTCCATTTAAACCAAAAAGAAAAAACAAAAATAATATGACTCTAGATTATGTTAAAACCTTCATATATTCCTTCTACACTGACTGAACACACTTAAAGTTTTTTTTTTAAACTTATAGAAAGATTCTTTGGAAATTGAGAGACAAAAAAATCCTCTGACAAAATGGATATATCAATTATATATGTTTCGTTTTTTTCGTTTTTTTTTTTTTGCGAAAATATTTTGAACCTCAATTATGTAAAAAGTACAAAACCAGGAAGTTAACTTATCATTATAAGCGAAGATGAATACCTTAAAGTATACTGTATTTCATTTTAAAAATATTAATTCCTTTTCTTCCTAGTTGTAAAAAAGGAAAAAAGACGAGTGATAAGATTTCTTTTAACACATAAACTGGTATTTTTAAAATATCTTTAACGTTTGCAAAGTATACTTTTGAAACTATAGTACTTTTTGAGCAATATCTTGATAAAAAAAGTACAACACAGTTTAAGCAAAAGCAATCTTTCATGCCATAAGTATTTTTTATTTTTATTTTATTTTAATCACATTACAAATCGATGTATAGAATACATGTGATAAATTAGTGGATTTTCTTATAAGGGAGTAAATATATTTACAATAGATTAAGCCGTAGTTAGGCCATAATATATAAAGATGGCCATGTTGTACTAGAATATTAATATTTACACCTCTGTTACTCACTAATTGTGACTTTTTTTTTTTAAAAAAATGAGTTAAGTAAATTAAAAAAGAATATACGATACAATGTATATCCCTTTTTAATATGTTTGATTGTTTTAAACGTGAATTTTTTACGTTAGAAATTAAAGTACATGCTGTATTAATATATAAACAATTGTTGTTGATCATTGTTAACTCATTGTAAACTGGTTCATATTACCAGCCCGCCCACAGTAGGGAGAGCGTTGGTCTACGGATCGCAGGGACGCGAGTTCGATCCTCGGGCGGGGCGATTTGATAAAAAAACATCGTGTCTGAAATCATTCGTCCTCCACCTCTGATAATTCATGTGGGGAAGTTGGCAGTTACTTGTGGAGAACAGGTTTGTACTGGTCCAGAATCCAGGAACACTGGTTAGGTTAACTGTCCGCCATTACATAACTGAAATACTGTTAAAAACGGCGGTAAACCCAAAACAAAAAATGGTACATATTACCGGCACGGTGTTAATTTGCATGATTATAGTTACATTTAATAATACTGTTATTTTTTACAATAAAGCTAACAAAAAGACGATGACATATTAAATTAATACCATTTGTTACAATTAGTCAGGTGAAGCACCCGTTGTTCAACCGACAGACGCATCCAAAAGCAATAACTGTGCAGAGGACGACAGTTAAGGTAATACCTTAAATAGATATGGGTATTGATTATTTCCATGGGTATAAGACTCCCCCTCTCAAATGAGGTTACTGCAAACATTTCAGAGGTTATACAAAGTTGCCGATTATTATATTATTTAAGGATCGGATAACTATGGTGGCTGATTTCTGCCATTTCGCGTTTTCGCCCCGCGACCCCGCCAAGCGAAACCACGAGAATTAACAAGTTAAAATGGCGGGGGCGCGGGGCGAAAACTCGCTATTTAGCGGGGGCGCGGAGCGAAAACACGATAATTAGCGGGGTCGCGGGGCGAAAAGTCGACATTTAGTAACTCTGATGGCGCGGGCGCGGTGCGAAAACTCGACGTTTGAAGAGCGCTAATTATCGTGTTTTCGCCCCACGCCCTCGCCAATTAAGTTACTAAATCTCGACTTTTCGCCCCGCGACTCCGACAATTAGCGAGGTTTCGTCCCGCGCCCCCGCCACTGTAATGCTTAAATTTCGCTTTTCGCCCCGCGAGCTCGCTATTTAGCGGTTTGTCGCTCCGCGACCCCGCCATTTTATTTCTCTAATTTCGACCTTTCGCAGCGCGACTTTTTGCATTTTCGCTTTGTAAGTGTTACGCATTGCAATTATCTATGTGGCTGATTTGTGCCATTTCGACTTTTCGCACCGTGATCTCGCAGAGCGAAAACACGAGGATTAAGATGGTTTAAATGGCGGGGGCGCGGGGCGAAAACTCGCTGTTTAGCGGAGTCGCGGGGCGAAAAGTCGAGATTTAGTAACTGGAATGTCGAGGGCGCGGTGCGAAAAGACGAAGTTTAAGCAGCGCTAATTATCGTGTTTATGCCCCGCGCCCCCGACATACCAGTTACTAAATCTCGCCCCGTGCCCCCGCTAAACAGCGGGTTTTCGCTCCGCGCCCCCGCCTTTTAAGGTTTAAATCTAATTTTCGCCCCGCGACCCCGCTAAATAACGAGTTTTCGTCTTCCGGTATGTGAGCATATGTAGGGGTTTACAAGATTGTGTTTTCAGTATGTCGGATGGATGTTACACATCTTTGAATGCCAGCAGTGCGGTCACGGAAAGTATCCTCTGTTTTAGTCATTCAACGTAAATGCTTGTTATTGTTTTTATAAAATGTAGTCGGTACTTGTTTATGTTTGTTTGCTTTTAAAGTTTAGTTGATTATGTGTATTAGATTCTATAGTCTGTTTCAAAAAGTTCGTAAAATGGATGACAGTATTGACCGTATAACCGATAGGCCTGATACGGCACGATTTATTTATAGAGCCTACAGTAGAGGACTGTCTTACGCTTATTTTGAATATGTATAATTTTTAATTGATATAGATTAAGTCAAATAAGTGCAGTTTCTTAAAATACAGAGAACAGTCATTACGGGTAGAAACTAGAGGCTATTTTTATAGCAATTCCCGTATTGATGTTCTTTTCATAAATACACTGTACATCATTTGGTGCATTTCGACAAAGACATACAGGAGCGTAGGAACAGGGGTGGCACGTGCTCACAAATCCTGGCCGAAATTGACCAAACTTAATTTTACACTAAAAATTACGAAAATTGTAGATGTGCCCCCACCTCCAAATGCTTCCTATTGGCCTGCAACGTAATAGACGTACTTATATATTATTGTATAACTTTTGTAGACAAATTATACATGTATATACGTTATTTGTAAACCTGCACTAGGTTTCTCCATTTCTTTTCTACGTTTACAGCAATGTCTTCCTGAAATATAGCTGTTGTACAAGTATCTGATCAGAGTTTTTAGGAAGATGTTGTGCGGAAGTATACTTTCCCTATCAAAATGTTCCTTAATTATTTGAAGGAGACGAGTTAATACGAGAATATTTTTTCGCCGGGTACACTTACAGCGAGATTATAACAATTTTGAATCGACGTCATGGCACTACGATCATGTAAGGTACATATAAGATTCTTTCACTGGTGGTAGGTGCAGATGGGAATATTCGGCTAGAAGGTAACTGTTTTTGGCGGTAACGAGGCTCTTGCCGAGTTACGGCTTAAACAGTTACCCGAGAGCCGGATATTTCCATCTGCACCTACCTACAGTGATTGAATCTTTTTTTTTTTGCATGCCATATTCAACAAAAAATAGTAAAAATAAACTCAAACAAATAATTTTTATAGCACTTCTTTCTTATACAATGTAGTAGCGTATTAACAAAGCGCGGGAACTTTACGTCAATAAACAGGAAGTACGTCATGACGTTACAAACACGAAAACAACGTAATAGTTCCGGTTTTGTTTCATCTGCAGTAAAACGTTATGTTTTTCGTAAAATGACGTTTTTGGAATCGAGAAATATGTTATAAGGGACAACGAGAAACTATCAAGGTATTTGATTTTTATCCCGTTTTACGTAAAACATTATTATTAAAACACAAATCTTCTGTACATATGTAGTTCGTTATACGTCATTTACAGCAAGAGATGTAAGGGGTGTAAGATGGAGTTTTCCAGCCCCGGTGAAATCACCAGATCTCGATATTCGATACTATACTTGTAACTGTCTGAATCTCTTGCTTGAAATTTCAATTTTGCAACAGGTAATTTAAACGATTTAAAAGCCTGTCCTACATACGAAATAGAGCAACTGATCTCATTCATTCATTGCAGCCTCAGACAGCTTAGCAGGCGCCTAAGGTTGCTTGGTCTTAGAAGACACAATATGCCAGGAAATGAAGGCACAGTTAATGAAGCTATCCGTTTAAGTTAAAAGTTGAATGTGTCTTTTGTATTTACGTTTATTTATCGTCGCCACTGGGAGTCCTATATGGGTGACTGACTACTCAGCTCATTGTTATTATGGTCAGTTTGTCTCAGTTTATTGCACATAACAATTATATAGCCACGACCTTTGTGGTCGAGCGGCGAGAGTCACTTCAAATCTTTGCTATATGTTTGAGCACTGCTACCGACTATTGCTCTTTATGTGAAAAAGTAAGCAATATCTTACGGAAGAGTGGGGTCTGGTTCGGGTGTTTCCCAGGGGTGATAGTCTGAAAAACTATTTTAAAACTGGCCCTAAAGGCCGAAAAACACGAACATTTAATATCATGGAATTGATAATTACAATGTGACGCAGGATAAAGGTACCGTCAAGTATTAATGGCCGTAACCTTACGTTGCAATTGGTGTGCACTTGCATACGTGTAGGCATTATATTTCCTTCTGAATGTTTGCATTTACAGTATGTTTAATTGACACTGAAGGGGTTAATGTTGATACATTTTAGGACGCATTAACTATATTTGTATATTATTTTTAGACCATTTATAAACACGACCGCGCTTCTGTAGTAGGTAAAATGTTTCTTTCAGTCTTTGCATTACAGTAGTATGGAAACTATTTTAACCTTTTGAATTATTTTTGTCATAGCGTGAAATTGAGGGAAGCGGCTCCTCACTCGGATACAGAGCTATGACTTGACGTCTACTGTCTTCGCACGGCATAGCTGCTTCAAGGTAAGGATCATTTAAATACAAAAACACAAAAAAAAACTACAAAAACAAAAAAAAACAATGATATCATAAGCGGAAAGCGTTGTTTTAATGTCAGCTAGGGAAATTAATGTTACAGGTGCATGCCTACACGTAGTAATTATCAACCTGTTAACGAGAAATAAAGCAGTACTTGACCCTGGTTAGAGGGACAACATGTGATGCAGAGACGTGCCTTCGGTTCGGCTACGTTTGGTAGCTTGGTTATCCATCATGGAGTTTTAGTTTTCCTTATCGTGCCTAAAACGTGCAAATGAATAAAAACAAAGTAAAATGATGAAAACATGTTTTGGAAAAGTTAACATGAATTTTCCCGACATTTTAAAAAGAAATATCAGTTAGAAGCTACTTTTTGTTTAAATTCTGTAGCTTTATGTACATGTTTTTTTTTGTTTTGTTTTTTATAAATATGCATTTTTACTAAATCAATGTATCAAAAAATTAGCAAAACGGTATAAAACATTTGTACCCCGGAGGTGTACAGATGAAAACTTCAAACCATCCTTCAAACGTACTAAAAATAAACGTTTTCATTTAGTCTAGATAAGGCACTGTATGGCAGTTTAAACTAAATGATAATGAATGAATTAATGTTGAACGTACTTTAACCTCAACGTAGCCGTGTGTAGCTATTAATAAGAGTTACGTACGTTGTCGTCCTTTAACGTACGTTCCCCAGTACTAATTAACTATGACAACCACTACGTTAAAGTATGTTGTACTATGTTACCCACTACTCCCAAGTACATTATAGAACGATCAAATAGGCTAAAATTCGTGCACGGTAGATTCAAGTACATTTTAACTCGGAAATTACCGTTGGTGTTTAGCACGTTAACTACGTTATTAACGGCTAAAAAGAACCAGACACATACAAATGACTGAATAAAAACATTTGTTTTAATACGAAAAGGACCAATAAAAATGTAATTGTAGTGGAATATGAAGGATTTTATATTCAAGAAACAGAATAATATCGCCCCTTTTGTTGATAAAGCTCTAAAAGACATAATCTGTTCATATTACATTTTCTGAAAATTAATTACCATCCAAAATACTTACAAGTACTGCGACAGGCACATTGCAAAATGCACCCTGTGTAGAGCTTCCAACTACCCATGTTTGTCTGCATTCTGTTAAATAACACCAGTGTATCAGCGATATCAAAAATCCAGGCATTTCAATACAAGTGCATGTGACAAAAATTCTACAGTTCAATAACGCCTGGATAAAGATACGTTAAAATGATATACATTTCCCTCTTTTCAATTGTTTGGCAAAATTCTCATTATATACTGAACATTTTTTGTAAGACAAACGGTGGCTGCAGTTCAAAGAGAACTTGATCCAGAAGGTGTCCGACTTCGGCAACATCGCTAGTTCACACGTAGAATCTACATCAATAAAGGGCCCAATTACTTGGTGCATATCGATGGATACGATAAGCTGAAGCAATATGGTTTTCCCATCCATGGGGCAATATGTGGGTAAGTTCCTTAGGCATTTCAGTATATATATGTTTTATAGCAGTATAAGCTTGTGTACAGGTTTATACAGGAGAATCCCGAAATATCTTCATTATGTTGGGCATAAAATGACTTATAAACAAACCTCGTTGGCTCGAACCGATTCTGTTTGGGTACATATTTAACATAATATAATATAAAGTGTAGTATTTCATGTTGATGGTAGTATGTAACAGACCATTGAGATTCAGGTTTATATTTTCCGAAATCGTTTCACCCAATTTCTATGCTCAACAAAATTTCTAATCGGTCACTTTCTTAAATCTACAAATGCGACTTTTTTTAAAGAGTGGTGGCTTAATTCCAGAAATCGTTGATAAAATACAATGTATATAAAAACTGATTGCAATCAAACTGAGAATATCCGATCTTAAATTGAGTACTTTGCCTTCTTTGCACAATGAAAATATTTAATACAATTTTCAGCAGTGTCGCCTTCTACTTTTCAATAAAATACTGGTTGACCAATTATAAATTTTGTTGAGGGTATGACACAGTTTCTTTAACTTTTTCCACTTCAGATTTTCTAGAAAAATACTTTGGCTGATGTTGCCAGATCTAACAACGATCCAAAGTTGTAGCGACCTTCTTTCTGGAGTATTTAAATGCTATAAATGGTGAGATACAAGTCATGAAGTACTCGTACTACGGTAGAGTTTAGCCTAAGGTGTCGGCGATCAACCCGTACGTTGTGGGTTCGAATCTTACCAGGTGGCGACCTCGCCTCATAATATAACAGTACATATACTGTTTAAGCAGGAAGCGCACTGGAAAGTGACTCTATAAGCCACAAGCTTTCTTCACAATCGAGCTATAAACATTTGGCTGGCAGACTTACTTAGAATGTCTGTCTTAGTCTTTTGCTGTAGTTGATTAAAGTTTGTTCTCTAATTCAGTTTCAATAATGTTAGGTTATACCTGTATTACCTTTATTTTACAATACACAAGATGAAAGTATATGGCTACGGAAGTATTACCATTATTTCAAGTCGTTAACCCGTGACAGAACTGTCACACTGATATGGTTTGAACTGGGTTTAATTATCAGAGGCATTTCTTCAGAACAGTTACTGTACTCAACTTCCTTTTTATAAATATAACTATCGGTGTCAACAACAGACGTGAACATTTTCCACCCAAATTATTTCCTTGGCAAAGTTGATCAGTTGTCTTACAAGGACCTTAAAAATAGAAATGCATTTCCAGATAATGAATTGAAAAGTATATAATATGCATGTATACATTATAAGTGATTAGTTGCAGGTGTTCCAAGGTGCATTCGAACTGACGCAGGAACCGAAAATGTATTGGTCCAAGACATGCAAATGGCGTTTCGATGGGAACATTCGGATGACATGAGCGCAGAGCGTAGTGTAATAATTGGGAGTTCACATTCTAATCAGGTAGTCTGACCGCTGATCACAGAATGTATTTCTCTATACACTCAACAAAAGTTATCTATGAGCTATGGAATAACAACTTTTATTTCGTGTCCGAAAAGATCCATCTCTTTGTGAAAATATACGAGATATTGAAGTGAGACAGATTATGTGACTTTAACTTTTTGATACTCCTCATTGTTTTAATTACTGAGTAATATGTTTGCTTAATTTCGATGAAATTCTCACGTATTGTATGGAAATGAATCTTCTCTGAGACGAAATAAAAGTTATTCTCTGGTTTATAGTTCTTGATAATTTTCTGAAATACCTATAGATGGTCGATTTTAACTTTTGTTAAGTGTACACCAATACTATAAAATACCTAATTAACAACGGAAACGTGGCTTGCTCCATGCACTTACATAGAATATATGCATTTACAACATTGCATAACTTATTTTTCAAGTCAATGCAGTTACCAAGTGTAAACAGACGTTTCTGCGTAATACAATATGCGCTTCGCCCCTAGCTTGCAGCAAACAGCTACATGTGTATACTTTTACCGTGAACCATCTCGAAATTTTCAAAACTTCAGTAAACTTCTGTTATACAATAGAATATACAGATGAAACGAAGAGAAACCAGAATAAAGTAATGAGAATGAATCCTTGGTATGTTGATCAGATAACTGACTACTTTTAAGACACACCTTGTCGCAAAAGCAATGTTTCTAAATTCTTTATTTCCGACGAGAACCGTTCCCAAAAAACAAGTATTCAAGTTTCAGTTAATTCTAAATCTATTTTTCACTACAGCGTATAGAGCGTTGGTGGCTGTCAAACAGACAAGGTGGATGTCAGTACTGGATAGATCTCTTTAAAGATATGGAAAACGCTGGACTTCTCTCAACAAGTGACGAACTACACATGTGAGCATATAAAGCCAATATCAATTAACTGATATATTACCAGAAACTTTTCAATTGGAATTGGACCATTTCATATTAGGACATAAGCTATCTGTCAAGAAAGATGGCCAGTATAGTTTTAATCAAACGTGCAACTTACTGGACTATACTACATGTCTTTTTAATTGATTTTGTCCTGCCCTCATAAAAGATGTAGCACAAAATCGGCCTGCCAAAAAAGTTCTTGCGTTTTACGTGCTCTCTGGCATGTCTAATAAAGCTACATGTATATTATAACTTCTGCCTGAAATTTTGAAATTCGTTGCTTTATCAAATTTTTTGCATTGAAACCGTCGCCATGCTACTGGAAATGAAAACGAATAAAAATTTATCAATTTATAGGTATTTATCCAAAAACAACGAAGTATATCGTATTTTTCACTATTACAGCACTTTAGTATGGTGTTCATATGAAAGGTTTTTATCTAGAAACAATCATTCGATTTTATCCACATCTTGAAAACATCAGGGCCGTCGCACAAACAATTTAGATTGTTTCCATATAAACCATGCATTTTAACCAATCAAATTGCACGATTTTCTTGGCTTTCATAAAAACCATCTATTTAATTGCTAAAATCCTGTAGTCGACTTGTCCGTTCGTCCAACACATTCATTTCCGATCCGTTGGTATCTTAAGCACCCTTTGACTTAGAACCTTCTTATTTCACAGGGTGATTCATCTGATTGAGTGAAGGAACTGTATTGATTTTGTGGTTGTTGGGTCAAAGGTCAAGGACACAGGGACCGCGATAGTAAAAACCGTTTCCGATCAATATCTTGAGAACCCTTCGACTTTGAACCTTCTTATTTCACAGATTGATTGTTTTATGAAGTAGAGGAACCCTACTGATTTGGGGTTTGCTGGGTTAAAGGTCAGATTCTCAGGGCCTTGATGATAAAACCCGTTCTGGTTAATATCTAGAGAACCATTTGTGCTTAAGCCTCCATATTTCACTTGATGATTGGTCTTATGAGGTAGATAATCCGTTTTGAATATAGAGTAGATGGGTCAAAGATCAAGGTCTCAGGGGTCCTCCCAGTAAAATCTGTTTCCAAACAATATGTAGACAATCCTTTGTTGAAACCGAAACCATCTTTCGGGATGGGTGGGTGTGGGGTGCATTTGTCACCCACTGTGACATTTCTCGTTTTTAATTATTGTTAGGTGAAAATATTGTTAAATCTGTCTTTTAACATATTGACATTGGTGGCAAGAGGTAGAGGCCTTACCACTCTACATCATATATCGTTAAAGTTAGTTTTGCTTATTCTTATTCAAGTTAGTGTAAAGTAAGTAAAACCATATATTTTCCACCAAATACACAATGACTTTTAGCCACAAATAACAACACTTTTAGACCACTACATGCAGTTACCTACAACATTGGTATACGGAAGATCCATTTACATTTGTATGTTTTATAAATTGCTCCACTGTATTTTAAATATATATATATATACACAGTCAAACCTGTGTTAACGACTACCTCTGAATAGAGACCACCTGGCTCCAAAGACCACATGTTTTGTTTCCCATTCTAACATTTACAGTGTATTTTTAACCTGTGAATAAAGACCAAATTTTGGCTTTCCCAAGGGTGGTCTTTATAGACCGGTTTGACTGTATATATATTTATATGCATCTGTACACTTTCAGATTTTCTGAGCGATATCCTTCATTAAATTGCATTTCTATTTATCAGAGAATGCGTGCGTTTCTGCTTCATGGACATAATACAGAAAGAGCTTGACCGAGTGCGAATGGAATGGAATCAACATGCAATACGGAGAAATGGACCTGAAGACTCTCCAAGAAGGAAACCAGACCTCATGTACTATATGCCCGAGTTGTTTGGTAAATTGAGTAGGCCTATACTTTTTTTTTAAAGTGAGAAGTTTCAAGGGTGATATGGTATACGAATGCTAAGGATACATTTTGTATAACTTACTGGCACTTCGTTTCATCTTGCGTCTGTACTTGGAAGAACTATGATCGTATGGATAATTTGTTTGTTTTGGGTTTAACACCGTTTTTCAACAGTATTTCAGTTATGTAACGGCCGGCAGTTAACCGAACCGGTGTTCCTGGATTCTGTACCAGTACAAACATTGTTCTCCGCAAAAAAACTGCCAACTTCCACACATGAATCGGAGGTGGAGGACAAATGATGTCAAACACGATGTCTTTTATCAAGTCGTCATGGAGAACATACGCTACGCCAGGGGATCGAACGCGCGATCCCTAGATCCGAAGATCTGCGCGGTCTCTATTGAACTAAGCGGGCGGGCTAATCGTATGGATAACGATCTGAAACATTTTTTTCTTTATAACTGCGCATGTCATTCTTTCTTTTATGGTACAGTGGTACATTGAATCGTGATACTTTTCAAATTACCTGATGCATTTATAGTGATTTCCAAAGAACATTGGCGCTTTTAAATGCACTACAGTGCATCTAGTTTATTTTTGTCTGAATCATATTTCTTTCTTGTGCTAGGCTGCCACAGGTGACTGTTATTTGACGCTAGTAAGATCTGATAATTCACATGAAATGAAGTTCTGAAATATCATTATACCATGCATGCACCCGTCCTGTTTGCATTTGAGCCTAAATGCTAGACACTTGGGAATTACTGATAAACAACCTCGATGTGAACTTCTTGCTAACGTGATTGGTACATTTACTTAACCTCTATGTGCGTGTGACCCGTGCCGTCACATCGCCAGTGTTGGCGAAATGTCAAACTGATTGTACTCCTAATGAAAATAAGTATCAATAACAAACGTAACTCTTATCCAAGTTTCCGCAGCATCCTACGAATTTAATAATCCGACTAAGAAGAGATGCTTGATATCAGATTTTTAATGTTTTTCCCTTTCCAGGCGGTGTTGATTACGAGGTTACGTTGAACCAGAGAGACCTTGATCAAGTGTCATCAGAATTCTGTTATACTGGGCCTATACGGTGCATAAGCGAAACAGAAGCACAGTTTGAACGGGAAATGAGACGAAAACATTTGCGCATGCCAGTTACAGCTGATGAAGCAATAGAAGTATTTGGTGCCTTAAATCCCGCTGTTTAGAACCAAAGAACAGAACATCATTATACTACATAGTCACCCAGCATACACTCTAAGCCTAATACAATGACATTTGCTTAAATATGGCAAAGAAGTTAATATTAGCAAATAAAGCTACTTTCAAAAGCAATAAAACGTTTGTTTGTTATTTCGTTTGGCTGTCTATGTCCTCTGTACAGTTATATGCTGCCATACAAGGCTGGTAAATTTGTTTTTGTTGTATATTATCTTCGAATAAATGATCTCGCAATAAACATGTACATAAATACAGACAAATCCATTCCACTTCGTTTCCTCAATGATGACAAAATCGTGTTGGCCTAACGTTTCTTACCCGAGAATCTTTATGAAGTTCTATTTAAATATTCTAAACCACTTCCTAGATATGGCTTCGGACTGATGGATGGATGGACAACCCCAAAACTATACCCCTCTACCTTTGCTGGGGGATAATCCACGAATTCATATCCCCACGAAATTGCCGTTTTGTCCAAACCACGAAATTTAATGATTTCACAGTAGTTAACTTAACAGGTGGCAGTTCTGGGCAATTATTTCCGTTATGATATTTATCTTACGGTCAATTTATTACGAATGCTAAATAGATAACCAGATAATTTTCGTGATTATTATGTGTTAAACATGAATTAATTCGCGAACCTTTAGTGGTTATATTACGGCAGAAATATGCCACGATACTATGCAACTCGCGTACATCAGTTTCAATTATGTGACAACATATTCATTAGAAATGTACTCAGCTGTATGTAATACCATGTCTAACGCTGATCAAATCACGCATTAATTTTCTAGGATGAATAAACAATAAACTTTCAAAATTTGTAATGGATTCAAATATCGTCTCGTAATAGATAAACTTTTAACATAGACAATTTGCAAATCTCCGAAAGTGACATGTTACACTACTGGAAACATAAGATCAGTTATATGTGTAATCCTAAATACGCTGTGGATGACAGCTGTTAACTAGAGCTATCACTGAAGGTGATGAATATACCCCCTGCTTGCATTGACACAGTATATTGCATTTAAAAGACGTCACAAAAAGTCTATGTAGGGAAAAAAAGACAGTCTTATATAAACATAAGGATATTTGACGCGCACAAGATTGCAAAATTTTACAGACTGTATACATGTATATAAAATAGTAACAAGAAACAAAGTTCCATAACTCTGCAAGTTTTTTTTTCTGAAAAAAAAAAAACCCTAACATGCACCGTGCACATCTAAGGTTGGTACTGACCATTTGTGTAAAGTTTCAATAAATTATATGCAAACTATGTAAATAATATGGTCACAGAAAACAAAGTCCCATAACTCTGCAGATTTATTTTTCAGAAAGAACCTATCATGCACCATGCACAACTAGGATTGGTACTGATCACTTGCATGAAGTTTCATTAAATTGCGTTCAAAGGTTAAGCAGATTCGGGGCGCACAAGATTGCATATGCAGACTATGCATAGAGCATGGTAACAAAGAAAAACAAAGTCCCATAACTGCACACAATTTTTTAAAGAACCTAAGCACAACCTTAGGTTGTGTTGGTACTGATCACTTAGGTGAAGTTTCATTAAATTGTGTTAAGGGGTTTCAGAGATATGGTGCGAAAACATATTGCGTCTACGGACGGACTAACGGACAGACAGACAACATATTGCGTCTACGGACGGACTAACGGACAGACAGACAACCTGAAACCAGTATACCCCTTTACAACTTCGTTTGTGCAGGGGGTCGGGGTGGGGTACAATTAACAGTTAAAATTTAAATACAACAGTCTGAACTAAACTAAAAAACAGTCTCAAGGCCACTAACTTGTGACATTAAAATAAAATGTTCAAAAAATGTTTCCTTTCAATAATTAACGGATCTATTACTGAAATCGTCACATACTCCAATGTTAGGATACATGTACTTCTCTTAAAATGTAACTGAAATTGAACTGCATTAAACTTTTAGAAAACCGTGAGAATTTTTCACGGCATCCATCATCAGCTCTGCAAAATCCTTTGCATTATCCATTCCTCGTGCTCCCGAAATGAACGACATAAGTTCCCCAAATGTAAGTGGTAGACTTCCATCTGAAAAGGTGAAAAAAAATCACAATCATCTGTATTTACTGGAAAAGCTAGTTTTAACAGTTAAACAACGAATACATAATCAACTTTCAAAGAAACTTGTTGCGATGTTCCAGTCAGACAATCGCATTCTCTCTAATAATTAGACTCAAAGGCGATATGTGAAGCGCGGAGTTATAACGGCGACCCACAAATTGGCGGTGACGATTTGCAAAGAAACTGAGTACGCACTTTTTTCCATCGCGACTTTGCGCATTGTCACCCTAACTTCGCGCATCACATATGTTATCAGACAGAAGTCATTGACCCTAAAGGAACTAGGTGTTACTATGGTGGCTGAGTTCTGCCATTTCGCGTTTTCGCCCCGAGACCCCACCAAGCGAAAGCACGAGAATTTACAAGTTATTGAAAACAGACTCTGACGCAGGACACGGTTCCAGAGGATCCGTGTCCACCCCCTCCCCACGGTCGGCTGAGAGGTGAACTACATTTTCGTATATTCATCAAAGTTGCAGTCAAAATTTAGAATTAATTATGCACCAGAAGTCACCATTTCATACCTTTATTTCAGTCTTTTGAGTTGGAGGTACCCCTCCCACTCTATGCACCTTGCCGATTTTTAGCTAGTGCCCGAATTCAAATATTTCTAGATACGGGTCCGGAAAGCATCCCTTAGAAAATAAGTCTTCATACACGTTTCGAAGTCAATATTTGCTTCCCAACACGTGTTGTACTACATCGCGTTCATTTTATATCTATGCTTCAATGAGTGATACCTCTGTAAATGCAGATCGCTTATCCATAAATATAGTCTTAATTCTCAATAAAGAAGAAGAAATTTTATTGTTGCCTTTAATGTTTCCAAGCAACTACCCTTTACGTCAATACAACAGTAGTCACATCTTCACGTCAGTTACAAGTATATCAACATGTCATTCTACATTTTTTTATCTTCTGCAAAGTTCTGCAAATTCACACAGACATTTATATTTCCTATAGGACTCTCCATATACCCAAATGGTACGTATAAAATTTCCTGTAGACCCTATAGTAACTTGTTTTTTCTTCTTCATATTTCAATATACATGTACTTGAAAAGCGTTTCTATCAATGAAGAAATGAAAATAACAAAGCAAATTTGTTTTAAATGTTAGACTCGGTTTGATTTCCAATTAAATAAAGAAGGAAATCAAGCTCTGTATATTCTGCGATAAACAATGGTTGACGCGCAGACCGGTAAGAGAGCATTATGACGTCAATTATAACGTCAAATTACCACATGACGTACTATACATTACTCCTCGGGTAAATGAAGTCAAGCATAATATTTACTAAAATATGTCGATGAGCATGTTGGAATGACAACAATCAAGGCCTTCTTCAGATGCTTCAGTATTTAACCACTCGGGCTAACGCCCTCGTGGTTCAATTCCTACGCATCTGAACGACTCGGAGGCCTTGATTATTTGTTAAATGAAAATTCTCTTTCCTTGAACGATTTTCTTATTCAAAAGACTGTTTTCAAATTTATATAAATCTAGGAGTCGCTATTTCTTACTTTCCCTGACTTCCAGAAAAGTACTATTTTGCAGACCTTTTCAGATCTGTGCAACAATGCAAGGGCGTACCTTGTTATAAATGAATGTGTAGGCCGAGTATTAGGTGAGTCGGAGGGTGGGGGGGGGATCCCCCGTAAAAATTTTGGCACTAATGTCGAAGGTGCGATTTGGCGTATATTTAGTCCGAATTAATATGTTTCTTAGGCCATTAATATCAATACAATTTACTTGGATTTATCATTTATAAACCATTTCATATGTTACTTTAGATTCCAAATAAAAAAGCCAGTCGAATGACAATCACTGCCTGAATTGTCTATTCTTAACATATCTTGTTTCTAGTTTTCCAGTTACCCCCACCTCCCTCCCATCCAATTTTATTCTATTTTTGGAATTTTTATTGGGAAGATTGTAGGCCGTTATACCAGCTACGCCCATGCAATGTGTTCAAATTGCATGCCTCGGCTTAAATACATATATAATTTTGATATGCCTCTGTATTTCTCCAGTACTGTGTGCCATAATTACCACTGCATCAATATTCATTTTAATATTCTATTTTTCAAGATCATGTAGTACTAAAGTTTTAATTTGCTAATTGATGCCTGTCACCATAAGCATGCGACATGTAGAATCTAACATTTATATGTAAAAAAGTCAGGTCCTAAGCTTGTCGAACGGTACAGTCGAGTGAAATGGGCCAAAAACAAAACTTACCCGATTTCTTCTAAAGATTTCTTTAACGTCTCCCAATCCAATTTCGTCTAGAATATCGTCCATACTGATCTGAAAACACAAACAAGAAACTGACTATAGATCTTTAGTCTAGAACTTTCTTTGATATGTAGATCTAGGTCAACACAATGAAAAAATAGTCATGTAAATTGTTACAGTTACTTCAAAGCGTACGATACACAGTACAGGATATGAAATCTTGAAGTTTGCTATATTTTCCTTATTTTCTCTAAAATAAATAAATAAATTACGTAGAATGCCTACCTTTTTAAAACCCACCTACGTCTATGCCCTGTCTATGCATCCCTCTCCCGTCATATCGATGTGTAATGATGACGTCATCAAGATGTTGTAAACCGCGGGGCGAAAACTCGCTATTTACCGGGGCGCGGAGCGAAAACCCGCTGTTTAGCGGGCGCGCCGGGTGAGATTTAGTAAATGGTATGTCGGGGGCGCGGGACGAAAACACGATAATTAGCGCTGCTTAAACTTCGTCTTTTCGCACCGCGCCCTCGACATTCCAGTTACTAAATCTCGACTTTTCGCCCCGCGACTACGCTAAACAGCGTGTTTTCGCCCCGCGCCCCCGCTATTTTAACCACCTTAATCCTCGTGTTTTCGCTCGGCGAGATCGCAGTGCGAAAAGTCGAAATGGCACAAATCAGCCACATAGATAATTGCAATGCGTAACACTTACAAAACGAAAATGCAAAAAGTCGCGCTGCGAAAGGTCGAAATAAGAGAAATAAAATGGCGGGGTCGCGGGGCGACAAACCGCTAATTAGCGAGCTCGCGGGGCGAAAAGCGAAATTTAACCATTACAGTGGCGGGGGCGCGGGGCGAAAACTCGCTAATTGTCGGAGTCGCGGGGCGAAGAGTCGAGATTTATTAACTAAATTGGCGAGGGCGTGGGGCGAAAACACGATAATTAGCGCTCTTCAAACGTCGAGTTTTCGCACCGCGCCCGCGCCATCAGAGTTACTAAATGTCGACTTTTCGCCCCGCGACCCCGCTAATTATCGTGTTTTCGCTCCGCGCCCCCGCTAAATAGCGAGTTTTCGCCCCGCGCCCCCGCCATTTTAACTTGTTAATTCTCGTGTTTTTGAAATCAGCCACCATAGATAACGCCACATTAAATATAGATGAAAATGAATTATAACGTTAGTAAATACAGTTGTAACATTATGCCTCAAAATAAATTTGAAAATGGCTTTAAATGCCATGAATGGTGAATTTTTAAACTGTTATGTCCTCAAACTCTTTTCAGTATGTCATTAGAGAGATACTTTTATTTTTGCCAATTATTAATAGCATAACAATATAGACGATAGTTATAATGATAAGTATTCCTACTCATACTAATTCTACCTTTAATGCTAGAAATAAAAGTAAAAATAGCTTTTATCCTTATTGTATGAAGGTTAAGATAATTATTATTATTTGTTGTTGTATCGCTAGAGTGTCTCTTTCTCTGTTACAGATGATTGAAAGTACTGTGAAATGATAAGTTAGAGCATGCGTTATGAGGTTCGATGAAAGGAGATTCAGATTCTATATGCAGATTTACACCATTTGATTAAATGAAATAAAGTTTTATAAAGTAATTATTTTTTCAAAGACAAAGTTAGAATCGTGGCCCCGAACGCTTTTTACCTTTTCTGTTTTTATTTTAGATGCAAACGCAGATAAAAGCGACTGACGTCCGCAAAAGATATCATTGATTAGCTAGAGCATAGAAGGAAAATGTGTATCCGCAGCTCTGCTTAATTATGGAGCACAAGATCTGACTTGTCATGGAAAAAGAATTAAAGCCATAGCCCAGTTTTGCTGTAGCACAGAATGAACATTTTAAGCGTATCTCTGATTTGTTTATACATTGATTACGAATTTTGAATTTTGGATCTGTTCCCGTATAGAACCACCACCATCACCATCATCATCAATATTATTATCAGTAGAAGAAGTAGTAGAAATAGTAGTAGTAATGGTCCTGGTAGTGGTTGTAGTAGTGGTGGTGGTTGTTGTGTTGGTATTATAATACATTATTTTGTAGTATTAGTTGTTGTATATAATATGACTCTTTAGAAATTAATGACCTATGTAAGACATGTCTCATTTCGTTTCCTTTCATATGCCTATTCTTTGGGTTAATAAGATGACTGTTTAGTTGTTTGTGCTATATTTGTTTCATATTGTAAATAATTTGTTTTGTTTCGTAAAATGTAAATGTTTTTATTATATTTACCAATATCATATATTACAGCTGAATGCTTTGTAGTTTTGTTCAGATCTAAGTTTCTTTTAAGACAACATATATAGCAAAGTCATAAAATCTAAATATTCAAACAGTACGAAGAGTTTATACGCCGGAGGAATAATTTCACTAGGGTGTTTTGTTATTGAATTATAACATGCGACGTATAACCTATTTGTAGTGCTTAAATATTCTAAACCTTGTTCGGCTGTATCTTATTTCGACTGTTTTATGTAAACAATAACTTAAAATAAAGGGGGCATGTGACGTTAACACGTAACCGCGTTTTTACAGTTTTAAAATACGGTACTAAGTGTATAGACGTCTCTACGCCTAATAATCATTATAGGGTATATGAGCTCAGTGTAATATCCTACAATTACACCATTTCTATTTTCAAATGCCCTTTATTCATAAAATAGTAAATCAAAATGTGGTAACACTATTTATTGGCGTCTGTTTGACGCCAAATAATGTATCGACATGACGTCAAAGTTTTAAATGCCGTTTAAGTTTGTAGCATGTCATTTTTTCATGTGTGTATTGTTTGTTTCATATCATGTCATGTCATAATTTCTTTTATTTCATTAGTAAGGTAATGAATAATCTGGTAAAAAAATACCGTAAGATATGAATATACAGAGTCTTTATTATATTTTACTGACCTGATAAAAAGCGGTATTTTATGATACAAGTCACGCTGATCAAAATTTGTTTTGATAGTAATAACAAAAGTATCAATCTCATAAGTGGAAATAGTAAAATAGTAACCGCTGTGTTTGCATGATGGGATATATTTTATATTACAATTAGAAGTGTATATTTTATATTTGTGGATACAGTTTTGTAATTAGCCTCCTTTAATATGATATAATCTTTTGATTTCAACACGATTTCTACGTTATCATTAATTTTTGATAGGTGTTAAGATATTTGATCAATCTGAACAAAAAGGATTTTTTTTTTAATTTCTTGCAACTTCAGAAATTCAGAGGGAGGTACTTATAAATTTACAAAGTTATTTTTGAGTTTTATGAACCGTAGTTTTAGTTTCAAAGAAAGCAACTGAAATTGAAATGCATGTATAAAGGAATTAAAGCTTTTATTTCTAAAAACGGTCAAACAATGTTTCGTGTCTTTAGAACAAAATTACACTTATTCAATTTTTATATTTTGATTTAAATGTCGAAAAAAAAACAACATATTTAGAAAACATTTGGGGATCAATTTTTGTTGTCAGGAAGAAAGAGTAATGGTTGTAATAGTCACTGGAACTTGATAGAACTATCATGTTTTGTTTTTATGGACAGAAGGCCAACAAAGATATAATAAATATAGGTCGCCTTTCGTCGGTAAACCTTTTCATTTGCTTTTTTCAGTCTCGAGAATATTATACGAAGTTTAACTTTGTCAGTCTTTTGGCATTGAAAGTTTAACAAAGTTCTGTTTAAAGTACATGGTTTTCAGAGAATGTATCAAAACTATAATGCCACTCGTAGTAATTGTTATCGGTATGTTATTGATGGGCTAACTGCCTAAATACTAAAGAGAAGCGAGATGACTTTTAAAATTAAAAGTATTTGTACCAGTCCAGGATTCATTTCTTAAATTCATGGATTTGATTACTTTTTCATCAATATTTTTAATTTTATTCTTTGTTTTGTGCTTCAAGTTTCATGTTACAACCTCGTTTTTTCTGGAAATATATATTCTCATATTGACCTCTCTAAAGGCAATATTTGTTTACTATTATAAAAGTTGATCCCCCGGAAGCACAGAGAACAAGGCAAACAGTAAAAATTGCAGACTCGGTTTGATTGAGTCTTTTCATGAGCAGAAATGGAAAATGCAACACTGCCCACGCCCACTAGCACCAGCTTATGCAGTATTCAATCTTCAAATCTAAATGAGTTGAAATCAATGATCCCGAAGGACCAGAAAAATAACAACACTGACAAGAAGTCGGGGCGACTTTTTAGATCTATATTATAGACATTTCCAATCGTTTTGATTAAAAAGTCCATTGACTCGTGGGCATGGTAACGGTTTAGTTTTAGGTTGTTTGGTTTAATGTCAACCCGATATATTTATGGGTCATATTGTGACTATCAATAATTTTATGGCGGATGAGTACAGAGGTGCCCCACGAGACATCATTTCAAGGACGGCCACCTGGGTAGATTACCAACCTTCCGTAAGCCGGCTTGATGGCTTCTTCACATAAAGAATTCTACGACCAAACCGCTAATATTCACAGATATCTCTTGCTAGAAGGGTTAATATTTTGGGAATTTAGGTTTATGAAGTAGCGACATATTAACTCTGTAAATGGTTTCTATATGGAATAATACACACACATGTCATGTAAGCACTGCCATTTTTACTATTTCAAAGGCTAGGTTCAAAAATATATTTGTTGGTCATACTGTTTGACGGCATGATGTATAAAAGAAATTTCATTTAGGCCCGTAACGACATTAAGCATAATTAGCAGTAGTTTTTGTGTGTTCAGTGCTACGAACAGCCAGCAGTAAATCTTATCCTTTAACTGTCAACAGCTTTTCATTTGATTCATGCATACAACTTATTAATTCAACACTGGCTTCCCGGAAATCGTTTATTAAATATCCTTTTAAAAGGGCTTCAATAACAGACTTTGATATAAAACTTATGGTATTAATGTAGATTTCTATAATTATTATTATAAATCTGGTATAATTATAATAATTATAGTATAAAGTATTTACATGTAAATAGACTGTTGACAATGACATCTACAACACTATGTTCTATAGCGTTAATGTTCTATAAAGTCTGGCATCAACATAACCTTCAAAAGATTTTATTCATTTGGGTTACAGATTTTCTCAAGCATTACCCATTTCCGGAGTACATTTTGGCAGTTGTTGGTAGAATATGAACGTGTTCAGCGCCATTATTCTCCCTTCAGCAGCGATGTTTTTTGCCGATTTGTTATATTTTTGTAATGGAGTGGATACTTGGTTAAATTTTCATGCGATTGCTGTCGTTTACTTCAGTAATTCGTATTTTCCGAAACAAATTGTGTCCGTCCCTGGATATCGTCATTAGAAAAACTAAAAATGTATACTTCACAAGTGTTCTCGAAAAAATATAAGTGTAAGGACCAAAATACGGGTCCCGGAGATAATAGCAAGGTAGGGAACATATGATAGAATATACAAGAACATCTAAAACACAAATTTATCAATAGAAATACATAGATTTGCCTGAGAAATTATCCGCAATTATTTCGTGTAAGCTGCCACGTGATTCCCCCACACTGTTATCTAAATGGCAATCGTCATGGAATAATAATGTTTCGGTCAATTAACTACATGATATAAAACCTATCTTTCTATACTTTGTATAAAACTAAATTGTGCTTGTAGGATTTTTGAAGCAAACTGTCTGTAATATTTTTCCGTTACAGCTTCTTTTTGTTGTGGGCTTGCTTTGCAAATGCATGGCTCTGAAACAGTGTTTGTGGTGCTCTGTGCTTTCGAGAAATCTACCCTTACCGATTATCTTTTAGGTGAATGGCTCCAAGGGAACAAATCTGTTCGCAGGGAGGATTATTTCTCGTTGTCGAATAGGTCATACGCGTTTGACTCATTCTTATATTTCGAACAAAGAAGATCAACCTTAATGTATACCATTACCACCGCTTACTATTAAACATAATTTTAATCAAGTGTGTGGATCTGTCTCTACATCGCACTACATACTAGTATTATGAAGTTCAATCTTTGAAAGAGTAGTTGAAAAAGTTTCAGTCGGCAATATTCTATCCTTTTCAAAATCAATTGAATTGTTTATTTAACAAAACGTCAAGACCGAAAGCTATAACTTCAGCTTAGGTGCATTCCAAATGAATTGCTACATTCAGGTCACAGAACAATTTCTGTCTTAGCTTAGTTTGATAGTGAGTCAATTTGATTTTAATCTTTAGTTTTAATGAAATTTACTACATAATTTTCAATCTTTAACTCAGCTGAGCGTGGGGTCTGGTGGTGGACGAGCAAGACGCAGTAGTGTCTGGAATAAAACGGTTTTAGAAGAACAGTAACAATTAACACATCAATTCAAGAATAGCAATTCTAAATGTTCTCACAATGTGAGCATTTAATATCTGACAATATTCATACAAATGTTATGAAACAACGTAAAACATCGATGTATGAAATTATAGGTTGTCTTTGGTTTTATTCGTTGATAGTTATTCCAATTTATAATCTTGTATTGCTGAGTGAATAATAGCATTTTGAAAAAAAAGACATTTATTGTATTCCGTTTCAAAGATGACGCCAACTCATTAGATATTTTAAGTTTTACGAAAATTACCATATCACAGTGCCTAGTGTTTGAAATTATTTTTTTGTCCAATGCCATTGCAGTATTTTTCAAATTATCGGGAAATTTATTTTGGTAAATCAACATTTATAGTAGTCGCAACTTGACCGCGATGATTGACCTTAGGCTGATTATTCATGTTGATTATTTCATTATAGAAATAATGGGTGCTTACGGTAGCCGTATATATTTATATGGAATTAGTTTGTATACATTGCAGTATCAAAGTAAATATACTTACATTTGATCAGTTAAAACTTTCCAATACACTAATTTATATTTACCATGTTTACAAATTTATATTTCCTTTTTCTCGTGCAGCTCGTGTTTTACGTACTCTCCTTTTCAATAATAGGTTGTGCCGAATTATGTATTATAATACAAAGGTCAACCATCGGGGTTATGTTGCGTCCACTATACTGCCAGTCGTTTATTAACCCGGTAAGTCACATACTGTAGGCGAAGCTTAAATTTGTGAACAAAAAATAATTTCAAACACTAAACAGGTGCGCCGCGCCAGACCAATTTAATTTGATAAAAGCTTACTAATAAACACTAACCTATACATAACCTTGCATATGGCATTTTTCTGTCGAAATCAGAAATATAACTGAATATAATGCTACGAACATAAAGTAGTTGGCCAATTTTAAATTTTTAGTTCCGCACATATTGATAAGATCTAAGTATGAATTTCTGAATAATAATTTCCTGATTATTAAACCGCTCATTTGTGTGCTCATTATATATTCGTATCAGCAAATTTCATTTAGAAACTTTCAAGTCAACACTTTAAAACCACAAATAAGTTTCATTTGGCTTAGATGTTTAAATGGTTCAAAAGTCCACAAATCAGTGCAGCGGCTGCAACAAAAAGGAAAGAACAATTTACACAAAGTCCTTTTGAAATAGCTATTTCCTGCTTGTACATTCCCGAGTCTTCAATACAAGTTCTGGCGCTAACTCCACTGGTACTACTTGGTAACTGAGCAAACTCTCCGTCAAACATAAAACGTTGTGTTATAGTATTAAAAAGTACTATATTGTCATGGGTAAGAATAAAATCAGATCGCCTTAGTTCAACTTGATTGCACACGTAGAGTTTGGTGATCAAATGTGCACGCGTGCTTTGAAAATAATATGTTCTTTGGAAAAGCAATATGAACTGTGGTATAGCAAGAGAAGCTGAAAGAATATTGTGCGTAGACAGAGCTTCCTTATCGTGCACCGTCGCAAGCGACATGAACGTTGACTTGAACACAAATCTGGAATTGTTAAGTTCTAGAATCCAGTCCCGTGTCACCATTTTCCTAATAGTTTTCAGCAGAAAACTCGGTTGCACTGCTGATACATTGTTACTTACTACGACACGTAAAGTAGTGTGATTTTGATATCCATCGGTAAGTTCATAAAATATGGCTTCAATAGACCAATATTTTGTCCATGGTGATTTAAGAGCAGGTAACCTGTTCGTTCCACGACCAAACTCGATACGAAACACCTCATACATATTGACAACTTCTTCTATGGTAAGGTTAATAAATACGTACCATATTTGATCGTACCAAATTTTATTTAGGTATTTGCATTCACCAGTTTTATCTCGTTATTGTGCTGTTGGGCAAAGCATTGGTCGGCATCGGCTGTTCTAAATGAAAGAAAAAAAAAAACAGTCATTAACATTTGGATTTTACAAAAAAACTAAATACAAAGATGTAAATTTGGTTGTAATTACACATTCCTAATTTTATCTCTCATCTTGCTTGATATTTAAGACTAAACAGATAATAGCTAAGGATAGATAAAGACATGATGCTCAATAAGACGTGCATGAATGAAGATAAATTACCAGTTATACAATATGCATAGTACCCATTTACTTAACTGCGCTTTAATATTGGTTAGTATATTTTCCCGTTTATGACAATATTTCCTATTGTATACCTAGGGATAGGTCAAACCATGATCAGTGGCATTTGCTTTCTGGTCTGGTGCCAGTGAATCGTGAAGCTCATAAATAGATTTATATTGAATTGCTTGTGCATTAGGTACATAAATAACATTCTAATATGCTGTTCTCTGTTAAAACACTTTTACGCTAGAATGACGTCACATAACGCGCGGTGACGTCAATATTTTTGCTGCGACCAAGAAATAGCGCTACTATATTTTATCTACTGTTTCAGATTCAGGGCATATTAGAATCTAAACAATTCATAGCAAAAGAGTGTTTTAACACTATTTATACACTCGGGCGGTAATACGTTGTTTAAATAATTTCACTAGGGCTGTGCTCTCGTGAAATTATTACGCCTGACGTATAACCGCCCATCGTGCATAAATAGTGGTAAAGCACTCTTTTTCTATAAATTATTTCTTAAGTAATTATTAATATACTCTTCAACGTTGCCATGATTGATGATAATATTTCCAAAAGTTTCAATGCTTATATTTGACGAAAACACTGTTTATAAATATACACATGCATTTCTTGTTAATTGTTATTTCGCTAGAAATTAAACTGGCTACAACATTTTTTACGCACGTTTGAAAAACGGGACGTATTATGGGAACACCCTTGACGGGCGGGCGGTTGCGCGGGAGCGTCCACAGACTTTGTCCGGAGTATATCTTCTTTCTGCATGGAGAGATTTTGATGAAATTTGGCACACTTATTCACCATAATGAGACGGAGTGTCATGCGCAAGAACCAGGTCACCAGGTCTAAGGTTAAGGTCACACTTAGAGGTCAAAGGTCAAATTCAAGATTGACTTTGTCCGGAGCATATCTTCTTCATGCATGGAAGGATGTTAATGTTACTTTGCACAATTGTACAACATCATGAGACGGAGTGTTATGCACAAGAACCAGGTTCCCAGGCCTAAGGTCAAGGTCACACTTAGAGGTTAAAGGATACAAGAATGAAAACTTTGTCCGGAGCATATCTTCTTCATGCATGGTGGGATTTTAATGAAACTAGGCACAATTGTTCACCACCATGAGACGGAGTGTCATGCGCAAGAACCTGGTCCCTAGGTCTTATGTCTAGGTCACATTTAGAGGTAAAAGTATACAAGAATGAAAACTTTTTTCCGGAGCATTTCTTCTTCATGCATAGAGGGATTTTGATAAAACTTGGCACAAATGTTCACCGCCACAAAACTGAGTGTCACGCACAAGAACCAGGTCCCTAGGTCTAAGGTCAAGGTCACACTTAGAGGCCAAAGGTCAGATACAAGAATGACTTTATCCAGAGCATTTCTTCTTCATGCATGGAGGCATGGAGGAATATTTATGTAACTTGGTACAATTGTACACCATCATGAGAGGAGTGTCATAAGCAGGTCCATTCTTTAGAATTACTTCCCTTTGTTTTTACTATGAATAGCTTATATTGTAACTTTTTCATAACTAGTCGTAAGAAAAAATCGAGACCACTTTTCTGTAGTACAACATGCATGTTACATCCAATTTGAACTATGTCTACCTGGTTAGGATTTTTGTATGGACCTTTATTTTTTTTTTAACATTAACTTCCCTTATTATAAATTATATATAACCTTTTTATAATTAACTTTTGTGTGGTGAAACAAAGATGTTTCTTTCAAATTTTAGGTGTATTTTAATGTATCTCTATCTGGTAAGGAAATTTTTTGCGGACTTAGAAAAAGAAAAGAATTGCAATAATTACTAAAAAAACACAAAATTCAATTTGCAAATACAGGTGTTGTTTGCTAATTTGCTGGGACGGGCGTATATTGTGACATTGTGGCACTCTTGTTATGTAATAGTAAGCATCAGTTTAAGATTCCACATGACCATTAAACAAAGAGAAACTCTTTTTGAACAAGAAGGCAATGATGACCTAAGGTCGCTCACTTGATTTACACCACTTGCTTAAACAAGGTTGTTAGGCATGGAAAATGTTTGTGAAATTAGAAAGTAGTGCAAGTGTTTTCTGAAAAGAATCTTCTAAAAACAAAGAATCGTCTAAAAACAACTCGACGATATATGACCATTTTGTGTCGATTCGCCGTAAAACCCAACTCACTCACTCTAAAAACCAACGGGTAGGTAATGTGGAAGGTTGGGTAAAAGGCTGAGTGAATGATGACATAGGATACTAAGAGACAACATCACACATGAAAAACTGTTAAAATTTCCACTTCATACACACAAGAAACTCTATTAAGATTTGACCTCTGAGTTTGGCCTTGACCTTTAAGATCTGGATTCAGGTGTTTGCACATGATAATCATATCATTTTGGCCAAGTTATATTAAAATCGCTTCTACGGTGACAAAGTTATGAATGAGACAGGAAAAAAACACTGTTTGTGAAGTTGACCATGTCCATAGGACTAAGGAGTTGGTTATTATGCATAAAACGTGTATTCATCATGAGATAGTATGTACCAAGTAATAAATCTATTCAAGGATGATAATATTATTGCCTGACAGGAAGAAACCACTACTGACCTTGGACTTCCAAGTGTGACCTTAACTTTTGTGAAAGGGTTCTTGGCATAGTACATTCCCTGATTAGAGGAATATTTGTACAAAGTAATATTAAGTGTGACCTTAACCTTTGATCTAGGAGCGAATGTCTCGCGCATGACACAATCTCATTAAGGGGAACATTTGTGCCATTCCTAACAAATCTACAGACCGGACACCAATTCGGGACAAACAAAGTAACGGACAGTCGAGCGGACGGCTTCTGAAATCACTATATGCCTTCCCAAGGTGGAAGAATGGTCATAGTCCTGATTGAATGCAACAAAGGGGTTTGTTTAGCATGCTGACTCATAGTATTATTATGAATTTATCAATTTAATTAAGTTCCAGGGCTACAGGTTTTTGAGCATATTTCGATTAAATTTGGAAGAAATTATTAATTATTAATGCCTGGTTAAGTTTCTAGCTATGTATTCATGGTCTCGTTTTATTATACTGGGTCCAGGCTTTGTTCTCTATACGGATATATTACACTGTCACTTCTGGTGTTTCAAATGCGGCGAACTACCTTAATTGCGACTAAGTTTAATATTTGACTACAGTGCAGTAATAGAATTAGTATCAGTTTATGGAGTTATAATTCTGTTTTTGTTAATATAATGTTATGTAGCTAATAATAGGTCTATAATAGATCAGAATTTTTCGGGGGCAAAGTCTGTGACTAATTTGGCAGGCTGATGATCTTTTACCAAGCCCAAGTTATTTTTAAAGCTTGAACATGATTAATTATAGAAAAGCCGCTGTAAAACGGTTTTCATTTACAACTACTCCGACAATACGAGTTTACCCAACGGCATTGTCTTGAGAGAGATTTAAGTAAGATTTAAGCTTTCTATTCCAATCAATTATAATGAATTTGAAGGTTGAATTTTGCTTAAGTCGGTGCTAGGTGGCATGGGCAGTGTTGCATTTTCCATTATTGCTCTTGAACAGACTCAATCAAACCGAGTCTGCAATTTTCACTGTTTTCCTTGTTCTCGGTGTTTTCGAGGGACCTCCTTTCCAGATTTTGTATAAACCAGTGAAATGGATTTATCAGCCGGGGAATACGACAAAAGTGCGTTGTAAGCTCGGTCAAAAAAATGTAAACACCAAGTAAAGCACGGACAGAAAGGTTGAAGGAAACGAAGGGGATGAATTGTAACTCATGATATAGTAGCAGTTATAAAGATGTTACATCTGTTATTGCAAAGCTTCTTATTTTACACCGACCATTCACATACATTTAAAATGTCACACGCCTTTGGAATGTCTGGAGCCCCTTCTAACATGTTGATCCGAATGTCATTTATTAATTTGCTGTCAATCAACCCGGAAAGTCCGCGTGTGTGAGATCCTCCGCCCCAAATGGATAATCCAGTCTTTGTACACATCTTTTCTCGGTTGAAATGCTTAGCATTACAGATACTGCAAAATACATTGGCATACATTTTTAAACTGCGGTACGGTGATATAGACCCACTTCTACACAGTGTTACTACATCTTCACTGGAAAGTCCTGTCTCATACAGTACATTAAATTCAGTTGAATCAGGGCACGTTTCTATAGCCGGATCAACAAAGCATTTCAATGGTCGGATATCATTCCTATTACCCGGATAGACGAAATATACCAAAGCGTTATCATCTATGGAGTTCAAGTCTGACCAAGAAATAAAATTGCATGAGTCTTTAGTATGGCAATCAAGTATGGCATCCCAAACTACGCCGTCAGTTACACCATCAACAGTTGCACATGCAATATTTTTGTATATCTGTTTACGTTGTGGAGAGTACACGGGATACAAACTACCCCAGGGAGCAACGATTTCTTCCCCACAAGACATATTTGATACAGATTTTTTATCATCTTGGTCATGGTTTGGCAGCGAAGAAATCATGTAGTACGACCGGTAATTCATTCGATCCTTTATCGGCGGAGCTGTCGTTGGGAAAATACAGTCAAGCCCCTTTTCCAGAATTTCCAAACTAATATCTTGATTTGGAAATGGCAGTCTTTTTGGAAAACAACAATTTCCACTTTCCTCGCAATTTGGCCCACACGAACATTCTGAAATATGTAAGAAAATACACAATTATAATTTTCTGAAAAAAAGTCTTTGAGACGTTTTCAAAATAAAGCCTTTATGTAAATTTAAGTGAATGCACTTAAGGTGGTTCTCGGGGTTCCTACGAAAATTTTGAAGTATGAGATATAAGACTGATATTAGGTTTGTATGTACTAACATCTCCTGTCTTTCATTTGGAGAAAAAAGAAACGTTCCGAGTCCTCATTTCCTTTGAAGAGCGCCACCAGGCGGCATATGTATTTTTCAAGGGAAATCACCGTTTTACTGTAATAATCTCATAAAAATTAATGTTATTACATATTTTCAAACTCAGGAATATAGCTAAATTCAATGTTATTGTTTACATGTTGCGTTTTGTAAATTATTTCATTTGGAAAATGCTTAGATAAAGAGATATCCGTAGTAGGGGTAGGAAAAAATGGCGAAAATATTCAATGTATTTCATGGCCGTTTAGACGAAATAAAATAAAACGGAACGGTCAAAGTTCTTGATTTTTAAATATATTCTTCTTTAATCATTTCTGAGCAAGAAAATAAAATAAAAATAGGGGGTCTTCACGGCAGATTTTTTGCAAATTTACTTTTTAATTGTTTTGGTAATGTAAATTTTGTGACGTTGATATACAATGACGGCGTTAACGTCGCGCAAACGCTGATTTCATTATGTCTTTCACTGATATAAACAGGACCTTCAGAGTTCACAAAAATCTTTATAATCTTTTTTATTTGGATATATTCACATGATGTACATTGTTGCGTATTTTGCAGTCAATATTTATCTATTATCTAGTATTGTCCATTTTTTTTGACCTGTCAAAAAATGGATCCGGCTTTCAATATATTCTGTTCAAGCCTATATAAGATTAACATGAAAGCCGGGAACATGTTTTGACAGGTCAATTAAATAGTGCAATAATATATATCAGAGTCAGTAAAAGCTACTTGCCCACAGTTTCGGTGAAATTTTTCAACATTTTCATGTTCACCAAGTTTGGCACAAAATGTGAATATGTCGCGCTAAAACATGTACTATAACTACTGAATATGGTATAAGTGTTTTAATTTTTTATGAAAATGTTTAATCTTGCATAATGTGCGTATCTGGTTCCGTTTTTATGGGTTAATAAAGTGTTGTGGGGACGGGGGTGGGGGTCGTAGAAAAAAATCTTAGTTATGCTATAAAAAAACGGAGCTGTCAAAATTCTTTATTTTCAAACATAGGTTTCTTTAATTATTCCCCGACAAGAAAATAGAAAGAAAAGTGTGATTTGCAAATTTACATTGAGCCGCGCCATGTGAAAATCAACATAGTGGCTTTGCGACCAGCATGGATCCAGACGAGCCTGCTCATCCGCGCAGTCTTGTCAAGACGCCATGCTGTTCGCTTTCAAAGCCTATTGCAATTAGAGAAACTGTTAGCGAACAGCATGGATCCTGACCAGACTGCGCGGATGCAAAACCATTATGTTGGTTTTCTCATGGAGCGGCTCATTTTACCTTTTGTATGAAATGTTTAAGTGCGAAACTGAACTACATTCTTTATTGTTTTTCAAGATTTCAAGCGACAAGCTAACAACGAAGATACAAGATACGTAATGTGGTGAAACTGTTTTCCAGACAAAAATGAAATACATTTTTAACGAAAAGGAACATTTTGAAGGGTGGCTAAAACATCAATATGTTTCTTTTTTATTATGGTATGTAACTTTATTTAGAAGTTTTGATTTTCATTATAATTCTAATTGTGTATTATACTTATTGCTTTTTAAACCTTTAATGAATATTTTCAATAAATAAAATCATGGAATCTTAAGCAGATTATGGGTAAATGCCTCTTACGGTAAAAATGTACTTCAGTCTGTGAACTTGAAACCGTTACTTGAATAAAGCTCATTTTGGTTCCGCTTAGTGCAAATTAATTAAATTTATAACGTCAACGTGAATGCACAATGCAAACCGTATTGAGGGAAAACTTGCTTCAAAATGACAGAACAAAAATACAATTCTAACTCATTTCGCTTCAAAACATTCAGAAAATAATATAAAACAGATATAGTCGACGCAGACAATATTTTAGGATGGAAAGATGGAAGAAGGGCGGTTTAACTGAGGCTGCTCTTGCTAAAGGTTTAGAGGCATGCTGTTTCTGTCAGATGTTTTCAAGGAAACGCACTTTCGACATGGTTCACTGTTGAACATACAAACAGTTTCGATTATAGAATTGTGGCGGCAAATTGGGATCATTCTTATTTGATGAAGGTTTTATTCCAAAATCGAAGTATGGTATTCCAGTGCTGAATGTAATATCAAAAAAGTAACCACTATGATTCCATCTCGTGCATTTCTTATGGTGTTTCAAAAAATTTAAAAGACGGGTAAAACTAAGAAATAAATAAAACCACCATTTACATGTACTTTGAAATGTTTTTGCCAGAATGCTGAAAACAAAATATTTGACTGGTATTTAGTGTGAAGTGCATTTTGACGCAGATGTGAATAAATTCGGATATTTCGGACTGCATCTCACTGCAGACCTGGAACGCCTGTATAAATTACAGACCCCGCTATATACCGGATTCAAGCAATTTGAATGAAAATTATCTTTAATGTTGATATATTTTGTTTTAAGAAACCCACCTTTGTGGTTCAGTTGAAAATCAATACTTTTATAATTTGCGAATGGATCATTCTTATTGATGAAGGTTTTATTCCGAAATCGTCAATATTATTCCACATTAATATGAACCACTTTACTTTTCCATCTGCGTGATTATTAGTGGTGTTGTTGCAAAATTTTTCGGGTATAATTATTTCAGTACTTTCAGTTTTTCAGATTGAAACTAATATTTGATGGAATTTAGTTAATGCTTTTGACGCAGATGTGAATAAAATGGATATTTTATCTTAGACTACGTGAAAATTATGCCCGGTTTACTTTAGCGAATGAAATTATTCCTTTAAGTTAATATTTTACCGTATATAATAACCTGTGTAAAACCTATAAATATTATACACTAAATGCATGCTGTCGTACAATAATTTGCGTATTTTTGCCGCGCGCTCCGATTGATAATCGGTTCAGGACATGCGCAGAAATCCGCTCCAGCTATGACAGACTGCAATGAGCAACATCGCATAAAGAATGTCCGTGACATTGAGCACAAAGTGAACAGAAGTTACGATATGCAAGCATCAAATGGGGATTTTATATTTATGCGTTTTGAAGCGCCTTTTCAGATTTTTCTGTTGATTTTGTTTTCACAGTTTTGCATATCATGGATCACAAATGTATCATAATTAAAATAATTATAGTGAAGTCTACAAACAAGTCCACCGACTGGATATATTCCTTAATGAATTACTGTGATCACTGCGTTGGAGATCCACGGCTTAAAAATGTACCATGAATTGATTACAGTGAAGTCTTCATGCTTTAAGTTAGCTCTAAAACTGTTTCAAAAATGGATAAAACAATTAAGCAGATGCGTATTGGTTGCACGCAATGCTAATTACGACGCCAGTATTCAGAAATTCATGTGAATGTAGACTCTTTTCTTGCAGACAGTTAGTCTAAGAGAATTTGAGACAGGCTGAAATTTTAATACCCTGTCAGAAACGGCAAGGGTGTCTGTGGTCATCATTTGTAAAAGACATTTTACATAATGATATAAACAAAATAATTAGCATCTTTAAGGAAATTGTTGAACTCACAATGATGTATATTTCTAGATGATATACTTAAGATTGTAAATTACTTAACACTGTAAATAATGGGAATCTATTTAGTAAAAATATTTCATTTTTTTGTACTTTCATCATCCTGTATATACAAAAATGTATCTTTAAAGGACATAATGAACAAAACGATTGTGTGACGCTAACACCATAAATGACGTATCAACGCCACAATATTTACATTACCAAAACAAATAAAAAGTAGATTTACAAAAAAACTGCCGTGAAGACCCCCTATTTTTATTTTAATTTATTGTTCAGAAATGATTAAAGAAGGATATATTTAAAAATCAAGAATTTTTACCATTTCGTTTAATTTTATTTCGGCTAAACGGCCATGAAACACACTGAATATTTTCGCCATTTCCCCCTACCCCTACTACGGATATCTCTTTATTTAAGCATTTTCTAAATGAAATAATTCACAAAATGCAACATGTAAACAATAACATTGAATTTAGCTATATTCCTGAGTTTGAAAAAAATGTAATAACATTAATTTTAATGCGATTATTACAGAAAAACGACGTTTTCCCTTGAAAAATACATATGCGGCGGTGGCGCTTTTCAAAGGAAATGTGGACTCGGAACGATTTTCTTTTTCCTCCAAATGAAAGACAGGAGATGTTAGTACATAAGACCTAATATCAGTCTTTAACATTCTGCCAAAACATGCTGTGATACTTCAAGTATGTCTTTATCGCAAAAATAATCTTAGATTATACGTTTTATTTTAAAATCAATTATGTATAATGCGTGAAATAAAACGATTGCGGTGAAATAAATTTGACGTGATATACATATAAACTGTCTCTGCTGACTGTTAGATTTACAAATTAAACAAAGATAGACATTTTGGAATTTTAGCTGTTTTTAATCACAAAGCAAAACGAGGTAGATTCAAGGGCACTGATATTTACTTGAAGTGTTTCTAGTTCTTAAGTATTGATTTTGGTACATTTTCTGACGTTTTACGAGAGAAAAAATATAAATCTTGAAAGACTTTGTAACTTCAATCTCCGATATCTCGTTCTCAAAAAACAAAGAAAAACCATGTCGAAACAGTTTTACGGACAACCTTTTGGACTGTACCAAAAATTCTATGCTATCTAGCGTTGATATAGGCATTTTAAAAATGGCATTTCTTAACAATAGTTTTTTTTTTCGTAATCATACAAAGGTCTTGATAAAATAGGAAAATAGGACTCAAGAAGAGCAATGGAAGTACTGATGATAGAGCGGTACGATTGATAACGAGGGGTAATAGTGTAGTGTCACTTAAATCGTAACACAGAGCAAAATTATTCAAAACTAACCTGTACAGCAAGATTCATATCCAGTTGGAAACGCTTTCTCCGGTGCACGTGATGTTTGATTCTCTCGACATACATTTACACCAGGGCACAATTCCCAAATAATATCTGGTATGCGTGTCAGAATGGACGTGTTTTTGTCAGAATAGCATTCTCCCAACAGTGCGTTGCATACCAGAACAAATAAGACGCTCAACATGTTATCTGCAAATTGTAAGTAGTAAAAGGCATTCAAATATATTGGATGTTATATTTCTGTACAATATGTTTTCTAGTGTATTTATTTACTGCGATTGGTTTCTTATATCCTTAGGACGGCCGGTGTAATGAAGTATTTCGACCCCCATAGAATAACGACCCCCCGGTCATTATTCTATAGAAAATGTGACTCCTTTCCTGTAAAATATTGACTCCCCTTATAAAAAACTGACTCCATTTGAAAACTCTATAGAATAACGACCCCCCGGTCATTATTCTATAGAAAAACTGACCCCTCTAAGTAAAATACTGACTCCCTAAAGATGACTTCCTTCGAATCTCATAGAATAACGACCCCGGTTATTATTCTATAGAAAAAGTGACTCCTTCCATGTAAAATACTCATGCCGAAATTACTACATTCGAACTCTCATACAATATCGATTCCCGGACATTATTCTATTTAAAAAAGTTACTCTTTCCGTGTAAAACACCGGCTCCTAAAAAGACTTTCGACAATAATATGTATTAAAAAGTGATCCCCATCAAACCTAATGGACAATTTTACTAGATCTACAACTAACATTTTGATTGTACTACTACTACTGGTGCCGTTACTTCTATTGCTATTACTACATGTACTTCTTCTTCTTCTACAACTACTACTACTACTTCTACTACTACTACTACAACTGCTACTACTGATACTACTATACCTGCTTCCACTAATACGTCTTGAACATCTACCTCTTCTACTCCTGCTGCTGTTGTTACTGTCACTTATTCCTCTGCTGCTGCTGCCACTACCACTGCCACTACTACTACTACTACTACTACTACTACTTTCTATTGTTGCCGCTACCGTACTTTACTGCCATTGCTAAGTATTGCAACTTCTATTAATACTAAGTTCTATGCTAGCAGTTTCTTGTGCAGTTTTCTTCTGAAGAATTACTTCATACCGAAGTTTGCAGGGATTATTGACACTGGTGTGTTTTGTGAACGTATTGTGAATTGTTATTTTCCTGAAAAAAATGTATACACCAAGATACAGCGTCTAGAAATAGAATCCCTTTTCCCGTTGCGGAATGCTCTGATTTCTGTGTCAAGTGATAGTATCTGGGGCTAATGGTCAAACGGAAGGACGGACGGACGGACAAGGGCAACTCTATATGCCCCCCTCCCCCGAGTGGGGGCATAAAATGCAGCAATTAGGCCTTAGATACATGAGTTATCACTAAATTTGACCAAATGACCGGGGGTCGTTTTTTATGGGAGTCAATATTCTTCGTGAGGTTCAGTTTACTTCACGTGGGGGAGTCATAGTATTATGATCTGGAGGTCATGATACTATGACCGGGGGTCACTTTTTCTATAGAATAATGACCGGGGGGTCATTATTTTATGGGGGTCGAAATACTTCATTACACCGGCACATTTTATGCAATCTCGCCAGGCATATAAATGTTTTTGACAACACAGAAAATGACGTCACTCGACCTTTAGCTATTTCCGGAAGTAAAGAAAATGAAAGAAGAAATGCTTAACTTGAAAACGAAAGCCGTATTTTGATTCGTAGATGGTTAGGGGTCACGCGCAGGGGTCACCGCGTCTAAATGTATGCGCGTGGACTTTGTTTTTGCTATTGGGGAGTCAGTTTTCAGCATTTTCTAACAAACTGAAATTACCTTGGCTGTAGTACGGCATGCCAGCTTTTCATCTCCGAAAAGATACTTGAGCTCGGATTAAACACAAATCCCACAGGGGTCCGTAACGGACCAAGTGTAAATTGATAATTGTGGAACTTCATCAAATCACTCAAAAGGTCGTTTTTGATGTCTGAAAGTGTCAGTATATGCCTCTAATTTAAGATATAACCGTATTTGAGAGAGCGCTGCAGACCTAGACATTTTAGAAATATTTTCAAAATAAATTTCGTATAATAAATGTTGACTCTACGGAAGCGTGAAAGGGCCATTAGACGATAATACGTTTTATTATGATCAAGCTGCGGAAGGGATATAAAACAAATAAAAAAGTCGCTGTGTGAATTAATCAACAAAGTAACATTTAGCATGTTATTTTTGATTTGTTACCCAGTTTTGAATCTACGATTATTACATGTACAATTAGCTTATTAATAAGAGGGATACATCCTTCTACTAAATCTTATCTGAAATGATGCTTTAAACTATCGATAACTTTAATGTGCACAGTTCTGTGACTTTAGAATTTGATAGAACTTGTGGTTGGTGCACATGTGACCTCCAATATCGTGTATTATAACTGTCCGCTCGATGTCTAAGCCATACACGGTGTGTATTTTTCTCTATGCCGCATTCTCGTTAAACTTTTTAAAATCGCATAAGAAACGTTTTCATTTATTTTCATTTTCCTTTATTGGTTTTAGTTTTAGACACATTCCACATAATAAAGCATCCGGGGCAAATATATACGACAGTTTTTTTTAACACAATGGTTTTTCTTTTATCATCATGACTTAAAATCGTTGCTAGAGGGTATGGATAGCTTGTATTTTCGCTACTATGAATAGGCTCAATCAAACCGAGTAGCCCTGTCCGTTTACGTCATGTAGGGCGACCTGTGGGATTCGACTTTTCTATATTTTAAAGAAATATCTGACCCAAGGCCTGAAATTCGGCTAAGGTTACCTTATATGTAGAAAAAATACAACGGCAATCCTGTGTAAAAGAGTAAATAAATCGCTTTTGTAATGAGTGCATCATATGCTACTTAAACCAATTTTTCAAGTTTTGAATCACGGAATAATGTTCTGTATACAGAAGGGTCGTGTTCTGGTTAACATATTTTACTGCATCCAATAACACTATTAAGAGGTTCAGATGAAACAAGTAGATGTTTCATTGCCATACGTCATCCTTGAATCAATTCATAAGCTTTAAACTGTGTTCCGCTTTTCAGTAATGGTAACTTTGACGCTACTGGATTCATAAGCAACTATCAATCCCAAGCTTTCACTCCTTGCCAGCTTCAAACATTCAATGTGTACTGCTATACGCCACTTCTGGTCAATTAATATAATAGAACGGTGGCCTTGATCTTATTTTATTTGATGATCTCATATGCAATTCCCGGCTTTCACCATCCATGCTATCTATACACCAAAGTATCCTAACCATATGTTATTTGTGAAGGATGTTATGGAACGGAATCGGAACCGTTTTCCTGTTCTCAGTCATACTGACTTTGACCTTGACTAAAGCGATCCAATATGTTGTCCTAAACTTTGTCTTAATGCAAGCTACCTTTAGGTTAAGTTTCATTGCCATATGTCGTACTTGATTTAAGTATTTGAGCAGAACCCGTTTTCCTGCCTTTAGAAGCGGTAACATCTACAGTGATTAACCCTAGTGCTATCCCAAACTATGTCTCAATGAAAGCTAGCTTTGTAATAAATTGTATTACAATCGTGGATTCTTTACTCAAGTTGATACTAATACAATGTAGTAAAAAAAATACTTCGTATAAATTAAGAACAAATGTACAGTTGATAATAATATTTCAAGACTTTAATAAAATCTAGTAACGTGATGATACCTTTATTTAATCTACGATCTCAACACTACTTAAAAAAGTCACAAAGTATAAATGTGTCTAAAATTTCATTATAAAGCAGGAAAAGTATGACAAAAACAAAAGAAGTTTATCCTACCATAACTTACAAGCAAACTGAATTGTGTAGGTAGAATTCACAGAAAGAAAGTGGTCCCTGTTGTTAGGAATTTTGAGCTTATGAAAATATTTAAATGGCTTGCGTTTGTTTTAGTGGCATGTCATCTGATAAAAATGTCAAATTAAGCATGAAAATCACATACATTGTTACCTAATCTTTTCCAAAAGTACAGTACAACTAGTGTTCACAATCGAAACACATATGAAAATATTCGAGTTTCAACTTCACAATGTATCTGTTAAATTTCTTTTGTGACTCGGAGAAGACAGACCGCTTAATTAGTAAGAACTTTGGTACAATCCTCTTCAAAAGCTTAATTAATTACACCGTAATGTACAAGTATATATCAACAGTAAAATATAATTAAACGAAAACTGTTGCCGCGACTTACATACAAAACAAACAAACACAAAAAAAAAGCAATTATATATTTCGTTGGCAGAAACTGTCAATTATTCAAAATATGTATAAGGTTTAGATAGGTCGTTATTGAAGAATAAGAAGTAGAAAAATGACTCTCTTCTTGTTTCATTTAAAATAAATTAGACACAACTGTCAATTATAAAACTGTAATCTTGTTTTTGAGGACAAATCGCTAAATTTGTACTAACTGGGGTCCAATCCTTTTGCTTATTTGGTTGAGTCCTGATTGCTTTTTCAGTGGTTATAAAAGTATCACGCTAAAACTGTTGCCATGGCTTTAATATAAACGCTCAATTACATCTCCCGTGTTTAGAAACTGTCAATTACTCAAAGTATGTAAAAGATTTAACAACGAGTCACTATTTTAATTAAAGAATAAATTGCCGAATAATGACGCACTTCTTTTTTTATTCGAAATAATCTAGAAACAACTGTCAAATAACAGCCTTCGTTTTTTGATTTACATAAAAAAACGAAAAAAACAACAACAAAAAAACAAACAAACACACACACACACACACACACACAAGTTTTAATGCTGACTACGGAGTATACAATACTTTTAAAGCACGAAGGATACCGACTAAAAAGATTTAAAGTGTCATTCCAAAAGGAAAAAAGAAGGTTGCCGTGTTGAGCAACCTGTAGTGTTCCCACTTTTTTTTATTTCAGTTGGAATATCAAAAAAAAAAAAAAAAAAAAAAAAAAAAAAAAAAAAAAAGAAAAAAAGACCAAGGATATTTAGATAACAGAACGTTTAAATTTTTAAAGCTGTGCATGTATATATGCCTACATCATAAAAATGATAAACATAAATACACAATGACAAAACATATGAAATAAAGAGTAAGCAACATAGAAAGCACCGCCTTGCAATAAAAATGTGTAAACCAGTCAGCTGGGTACCAAATGTCACTCTTACTCGCCACCATGTCTCAAAGTTACAGACTGGTAGTAGTGGCATTTGCAATCATTTTTGTCTGCGTATATTGTGACGTAACGTCAAAAGTTGCGACCCATGCTAAGAATTATTTGAAGTTTTATAACGAATGTAAACTTTTTAATGACTTTTCATCCTATTTTCTTGAAAAAAGTATCAAAATATACAGCAATATTTAGGCTGTAGTAAAGTATTTAAAAAAGTTATCGTTTAATCACAGTTACATGATAAAACAACACCGATTGCGCGAAAAGAATTGACGAAAAAAGTGTATGTAATTTGTAACGATTCTTTAAACAAACAGTACCTTTAGGGAAATAGTTTGGGTTTTTTTACGTGGCTGAAATTGTGGGAAATTTTGCATGCTTTGTCATTGAACATGATAACGTTTGTGAAGTAATTTTGACGGTTGTGAATACATTAAAAACAAGATGGCTGTGTTTTCCGCGGCCGTTGAGTTATGTAATTTTCACTTAACATAATACAAAATCAAAACATGTTGAGCTACAAAATTCTGAGAAAAATTTGTTATCTGATATCTCAGGTTATTTTACTTCGCTGTTTTCACAGAATCTGTATAAGCAACGCTAAGCTAAAAATAGTCTTTTCTTTGTTTGTAGTTACAGGAATACAAGTTCTTAAAATTGTCACGTTTTCAATTATTAAACATATAAAAAATTAACAATGTTTTGCAAACGGCGATAACGAAAAAAAATGTTTTCTGTTTTTCGTATTTTAACGAGTTTGATCAATTTCGCTTACTTTTCTCTGTAACATGACAGTCTAATTTTGAAAATGCTTGCAATGATGATATTTTCATTTACAGATGATTGAGTTCTTAAAATTGCCATACTTTAGAAAACTAACGTCAACAGAAAATCACGTCAAGATGCGTTTTATTCTGTCTTCTTCTTTCAATAACGGCAAAATACAATGAGTATACCTACAGTGTTAGAAAGGTCTGCCATTTGTTTAAAAAAGTGGATTTTCAAAGAGAACGATAAAAATTGATATAATGTATATTTCAGATTATTACCGCGGCCTTTACTATCCGAAAACAGGATCTCTGTCATACAAGATGATAGTAAACAAGAAATATCTTTAAAAATGATTGTCGGCGAATTGTAATAAGGAAAGAAGTTTATGAGTTTTTCATCTAACATTCATCTTTCATCTAACATTTTTCAAATTGCAAAACTAAACACCGTACTTTAACAATTTAAATGGTTCTCTTTTAATTTTTCGCAAAGGTTTCGTAGGGTTGCAATTTTGTTTCGTTTATCCTTAGACGAATAATTACAGCAGTAGTTTGATGAAGATTCATGAAGCGGTTCATGTGAAGAGGTCATTAAACGTGTTTATATTTTTAGATAAATTGGTCCCTATCCCCATTTGTAACAAAATAGCAGGAGACCTTACGATATTGTTACACATCGAGTTTGATAAAAATCCATTACATTTTAGTGGTTAATGCGAAGAAAGGCATATCTACTTTTAGCTATAGTGGTCCCTAATAGGGCCCAAGTTCCTATATAAATAAATTTGAAAGAGGACCTTATAATGATGCTCCAGACCAAGTATGACAAAGATCCACCAAGCTGTTCATGAGACGCTGTATAAAGGCATTTCTAGTTTTAGCTCTAGCAGCCCCTAAAAGGGGTCAAATGTCCCAGCTGAACAAAGTTGGCTGCGGGCCTAATAAAGATGCTACAAATCAAGTTTGATTAGAATACATGAGAAAAAATCAATTAAAGGATTTTTTTATTTATTATTTTTATTTATTTCTAAAATAGGCCAACTGATCCCGCTTTAACAAATAGCATATTCGTTATTCATGAATCTTTGGACAATGATGTCACACCTATAAAAAAGTGAAGGTCAAGCAAAACATACAATTGTAGTTATTTCAATATTCTGTTTCATAAGCAAAGTTTGACCGTAGTCATATCACATAGATAAACTGTATGCAGCGTACCTTCATTTCAGTGTAATGAGATTCAGTCATTATATAGCATATATATAATAAAACAGATTTCAACTGAGTTCAATATTTGCATACCATACTAAAGAAAAATATTCATATATAATAAATCAGTTAAATAATTTATAACAAATATATCAAAGCAGACAAGTTCTCATTTTAATATGCAGTCTGAATAAGTCACAAAAGCAAGAAACATTTTCATATACAGACGACAATTGTAACAAGGAAAATCTTTTAAAAAGCACTTCTCTACATAAAAGACTCTTATCACACCCTTATTTATGTGATACGCAGACCGTATTCAGCTCATTCTTTATGTATATATGTTGGTATTTGAACAGGTTTTTATCATATTTATTAAACTTACTTATCATTTTGAGATATATCAAAATTCTTGCTAAATATACTGAGCCAAAGTTAGCTTTAAAACTGTGAACAGCGTCGTTTAGGATAAACGCTTTGTCTACATTTCACTCAGCGTAGCACAATCAACAGAGTGAAAGAAATTGACACTCTCGTCCAATCAGACAGAGTGTTGCATAAATCTTCCATCTTGATAAATTATCTATAATGCGTTATCAAGTAGTTTGATTTGCAAACTGAAGTCACGTGGCATAGGTAACGAAAACGAATTTAGACGGCGTCGCCGAAAAACGCGCACTAATTCATGCTGTTTAATAATGTGTGTTGTCTATTTCGTTACCGGTTTATTTACACGAAACCATTCTTGACATTATGGGTGAAATCTCACAGTTATAAAGAAACACAAACTTACGAGACAGAAAAATGTTCTTTCACATTCAGATGTTATAAAAGGGAATATCTGTACAGTTAAAATGTTTTTATTACATTTAAATGTACGCTTTAATATAAGTATGCATTGCTTTTATAATATAACATGAAATAAAAATATGCCTGAAATGAAATGAAATCATTTAGACGTCCCGTTTATATTATGTGTAAACAACTGATTTTTCATGATTTTGACGTCGTTTTTTATGTTACACTAATGGGTTGCAACTTTTGACGATATGTCTGTACGTTTGTTGTAATTTACATATAGCTTGCCTTGAAGCCCTTTTCATTTTACTATGAGTGAGATAAGACGCCCACCATAATATTGGCTGCTGTCCGTACCTGGGTGTTGCCCCAGTGTTGTTTTTCCTGCTATTTGTGTATGCGTGTGTCATTGGCTGTTGTTTTTACATGTTGTCTGTTTACTGTATGTCTTTGTCTGTAAGCTGTGTCTGTTTGTCACGTGTACGTGTGTGTTTGCGCTGCTGTGGACTGCGTGTTGGGAGACTGTGTTTTTAATATACATCCTTGCTTTTTTCAACTTTGACATATTTTCCGAGTGGGCCTAAGTCGCTTTTCATGAACTGCACCCTGTGTACCACTGAAAGTGCCATGTGCAACACCGTATGCATACATCTGCGGATGTCTCTAAATGATATTCTGTTATTTATAACATTATAACGGTGCTAGAGGACGGACGTTTCCACTACCGTCCATGAACAGGTTAGATTAAACCTGCAACATCCTCATTTGTCGTGTTGGGCGACTTGTGGCTTCCGCTATATATTTAAACGTTTTCGTTGAATAAGTAAATTATACATAGTCTCATTTTATTGCTATCTGAAACAACACCAAGTTTAAGATTAAGTACACGCAGATTTTTATCGCGAAACTAGGTGAATTCATCGTACATAACCTTTTCCCAAATATATAGCCAGACAAATCGTTTTATTGTATCAATTTTATGAACATGTAAATAACATCAGCATATAAAATAAAGTTAACCTATACGAAAAAGCGTACGCTGACCAATATCAGTACTAGCATATTCGCCGCAAGTATGTAACAACTTCCGCATATGACATATTGGTGACTCCCTCGGCTAAAAGAACACGCTTCATGGTTTGAAGTAGCGACCATTAAATTTAGTATTGCAACCGATTTTCTAAGCTAAATAGATGGACTTATATTACAGAATGAATATGACAAACTAATCTTGCAGATACTAGAACGAAAGAGTACATGTAGTAAGGTTTCTGTTCTATTTATTCATCAAAATACTTCTTATACTATTGCATGTCATGTCATCACAATGATCATATATGTTTAGTTTCATTTAACAAGTGGTTACAAAGATACCGGCTAGCATGCAACAACTTAAAGACCCCAGAATAAGTGTATACTTTTGTAGTTCTCTAAGGGTCATCTACATGATTTGCAAGTACCTTGTTACACATTGACAGAAATTGACAGTTGCAAATATTTGGTCGAGTCAGTGTGTTAAATGTTTCAACATTTTATTTAATTAATGAAGAAGTATGCACAGTACACTACTGGAAAGAGGTTGACTTAAAAAATAAGCAGATGAAGGTTTGAAAATAGTAATTATGAAACGCCTGATTTACACACCTCTCATCTTATGGATGTATTACACCTGTATTATAAGAAAGATTTATGTTGTGGTTGGTCTTTAACCAAGCATTTGTTAGTCGTAAACGGGGCAGAAATTTGAGAAATGCAAATCTATGCCTTGCACGCGCTGCCGTCCTAAGGGCGAAATCGCGAAAACACGATGCGATAAACCGAAAACATAATGGTAAAAATCCCGCGTTTTCGCGCTATTAATACCGTGTTTTCGCCCTGGATCTCTCATCATGTGTTTGCCTTCGCAGAAAAAAGATTAACAGCATGTAAACGGGATATTTTCGTATCGTGTTTTCACGATCTTGTATCGTGTTTTTGCATTTTCTCCCTCTTAACCACGAAGGCGAAACCGATGATAAGCAGAATCACGTATTCATAAACTTAGTTAAAATGTACATACCATCTTTTAATAAATATATCTTTTTGCACATTGTGCCACTCAACCCTTGATATGCAAATAATTCGGGGTATAGGATCAATGATTACATAATGATACAGTTTTGGATACTATAGATGGATACAGATGCACAGATACAAAAATACACTTAGCTAAAAGATCGTGTTTTATAGGTCACCTGAGTGTGTGCACCATTGTCTCCTAGACAATTACGAGCGATATTCAAATCTTGACCCCAGGGTCAAATTGGCCCCGCCGCAGGAGTCACTTAGTGCTACATAGGCTTATATTAGATAAGCTTGTCTTCTTATTGTTTACTGCATTTACTCAGTTGAGCACAGGACCAGTTGGTCCTCTTGTTGATCGCGGCCGCGATCATATTGAATAGGACAAGTATTTGCACGCTGGGGAAAATATTTCATGATGGACCTGTCAATTCTTTACTTGTGGGTGAAACAGGTCTCATAAGCGTAAATACGACTAGCTTCTACTGATTATAAAACATACCGTACGATTTGTTGTGAATTAACTGTTGTTGTAATTTTAGTAGTTTAACCGCCACCCTTGTTTAAGAGCAACATTTAAAAACACGTTTTTTTTCATCCTCAAGTAATAAGTAAGTAGACTCGCCCAGTTTAATCAATCTAGACGCATAATGATAATCTAACTGTTATATATAGAGCGCTTACTTCACCCGATTTACATTCGGAACATTTTCACGCGTTTCGGGCTTTATCGTATGTTTAACATGGGATTTTTGAACCGTCCAAAGATGCTGGAAATGTTTGTCTCATTGTTTATTTTTTTTAATAAAAATGTTACTACTTTCATTGTCTACCACTTTTTTTCCACCCTTGTCTGAAAAAAAAAACAGTAATGAGTTTGTACACTGTTCAAACAATTTAACCAAGCACAAGTTTACCTGCATAAACAGAAAGCATGATATGTCACCATGCGCGGATCCAGGGGGCGGGGGGACCGGGGGTCCGGACCCCCTCTGGAAAATCTTTAAAAAAGGAAAGAAGACAAGAAGGAAAGAAAATGTTTTTCGAAAAAGGCAACATTAGGACTGCATGTAAAGTATATGCGGCTGCTGCTACATACGACCCCGAAATAATTCATATTGTTTATCTAAAAGAAACTACGAATTTAACCTTCAAGAAAGCTTGATTTTATCATTTTCCCAAATTTAACAGGTTAGTCCATAAAACTGTGCCAGAATGCAAAAAATGAAGTGCTAAATTTCAAAATTTCCAGGGTGTGTGGGGGAGGGGGAGGGGCGGGGGATCGGACCCCCTCTGAGAAAATTTGCTGTGTCCGTGCATGGTCACTATACCTGTCCAGTACTGGACATTATGGTAAACGCTTCTTTCCTGCACAAATGACAATTTCGCAACTTCTGTCCGGTTTGTACAAATTTCTGGCCGCGATAAACCATTTGACTTGTTTGTTTATTGCATGGCGTTATTCATTCAGATTAACTGGAGGTCTGGAGCTGTTTAATGTTGTTTCTTTAGGTATATCGCTTTTGAGTTTAAGCGTTCTTCATAGTCCAAACACCCAAATAATGTACATGCGGTTACTATAATGTTAATGTCATTGAAGCGTTTGAACCATGTAGAAAGTTTTAACTAAAAGGAGATACTTCGTCAGAAACAGCATGAACTAGCTCCAGACTGGCACATGTATGAAAGAATTAAAAAAAAATAAAACAGCAAAAAAAAACAAGTAACAAAAATACGACCTTAATCAGGTGATATTCCTAGACAGTAGGAAGACAGGATCCGATTTCAAATTTATTGAATTTCGTCAGTAGGGCAAAAACCCGATATAAGAACGCGAAAATATGATGCGAAAAAAATCGCTTTTTCGCGCTATTAATATTGTGTTTTCGCGCGCGCTATTCACGACGAAGGCGAAAACATGAAGATTCAGAGCGAAATCGCGAGAACATGATATCAATAACGCGAAACGCGATAGTTTTGGCATCGTGTTTTCGCTTTATCGCATCGTGTTTTCACTTTATCAAATCGCGTTTTCGCGTCAATGCTTCGTGTTTTCGCGATTTCGCCCGTAGGACGACAGCGCGAAACCACGATAGCCCTAATGGAACATCGTACATATATCACAATGAACAAGTGTGCACTACAGTATCTAACTACACAAGCGGTTACTGAGACATAAGCTGATATGTAAAATCAAATCTAGCCAGATGCGGATGCCAATGAACAGTTGGACTATCACTAGACTAATTCTGCGAAATGTCTAGCAAAAACAAAAGTTTCTATGATCCGGGTCTTTCAGTCTAGATTCTTTGTCTTAAAATAGCTAAACAAAAGACATTTCTTAGCACAGTGATATTATTCTATGTAAAATTTCAAATAAATTAATTTTAACAGCATTTTATTGATATATTATGTATACAATAATAAGCCAGTTTGCGTGAATAGGCTTCATTCTTGAAAGTTTCGGGACATTCCGTATTTTATTTCAGATACCGCCAATTGGTTATTTTAACGCTGCTGATACTGCGCTAATATAAGTACACTTACAGTAATCATGTATACCATCTATCTAATTTTCACAGAGTGAAACACCAAATTTATATACAAGGGACAGTTAGACTGATACACATAGTAAAATAGGTATTTTTATTATACAAAATCAGATATTAAAATCAAAACATTCACTTACATCGAGCTCAAGAAAATCATATAATTCAATGGAAATGAAACATTTTTATTTAGAACGAAACAGAGATTTGTTAAAATGTTAAAACAATACGGAGAAAAAATAACTTAATTCAACTTACCCGCAAGTATTGCAGTTTTCAGTTTGATATGCAGATCCTTTGTTTAAACACCAGTTAACGGCTTTCTTTGAATCGCTCTTAGACAAATACTGCGGTCTCTGCTGGAAACTGGTTATTATAATAAACAGTATTTATAGTAGTGTATCTAACATGCGCACACGAATATTTTCCGTATAAGGATAATGTCTGCGTGGTGTCATAAAGGCATAAGTATGCAGACTGTGCTTTAAAAGGATTTTCTGATTCCTTATTTAGATCGAAAAAAAAACACTAACGGGATGTGCTACCGTACTGGTGAGCAACGTAACTCCGGGCTCTGCGGTGAAATATTTTTATGGTCTATGTGTTTAAAACCCTGCTCCGCGGCTATTCAAGTTCTATTGTGTGTATGCACTCATGATTACAATAAGTAACAGTTAACGGCCACGCGCAACACTTTAGCACGCAAAACCGCAGGTATTAATTATGTGTTTTACGTGCATTTTGTTGCCATTGCGAATCTTAGTGTTTCACTTGGCGGGAATAACTTTTATTTACACTATCTTGTGACTTTAGAATATGGTGGGGGCAAGAGTGAGGTTAGGTACACCATACACCGGTTCAAGCTCCCCAGTGGTGGTTTTGCCACTGACCGTTCCAAGGCGGTGACCTACTTATATTCATTTGTTTGTTCGTTTTGTCCTAGTGTGTACGCTTTGTGTGAATGTGTGTCGGTGTGTTTGCTTGGTGTGTGTCTGTATATGCGCGTGCGTGCGCGCGTGTGTGTGTTAGTGTATGTGCTGGTTTAACGTTTTGAGAAGCTGCGTTTTTGGAACTTGGCTTTTCCTGTTGGATAATTATCCTGCTTTATTATCCAGGGCTGTTCGGAACCTAGAGCAAAAACCCATCTTTCTAAACAGTTGAGTACGAGACGAGTCTAAATATATAACGAAAAAATAGTCAAAAATGTTAAAATCGGTTTAATGTAATATCTGTTTTTTCTAAGTGAAAAACATTCAAAATACACGCGGGTTCAGCATATCGGTAATGATCCTAGTGATCAAGAAAACGCGTCATCGATCTATTAACGTTGAACTTCTGCCGGATATTATACTGGTTAGCAGCTAAGAACAAACTATTTATTTGCCCCAGTATCTAAAATGGAAATATATTGGAGTGCTGCAAATGCGAATCTGTGACTAGTAGAGAAAAGTAGGTGAAGACAAAAATACTGTATACGTTACAGCGTGGTATAGAATACCAGTTCCTCGTGAAACTGCATGTAGCGTACCTAGACATGCGTCACAAGTTTAATATCTGTCATGTGTTTACGAATCGGATAGAAATATCCGTCCCGAGGGCACCTGTGCATTGGGCGGTAATGAGGCTTGCTTTTATATTATGGTCGCTGACTTCAAATCACTTGCCCCTCATCGATGTGGGTTCGAGCCTCACTCTGGGCGTTGATTTCTTCATGTGAGGCAGCTATACAGGTGTCTTACGGAAGGTCGGTGGTTCTATCCAGGTGCCCGCTCGTGATGAAATAATGCACGGGGGAGGGGGGGAGAGGGGCACCTTGGGTCTTCCTCCACCATTAATGCTTGAAAGTCGCCATATGACCTATCATGTGTCGCTGCGACATTAAATAAAAAAAATAGTAATAACCGTCAATTCAAGAAAAGCGCTGTTACGGATTAGGATCACTTGTTTCCTGACTGACGAACTGAAAGCACAAAAATATTATTTTCAGAACAATTACTAGGACATAGTTATTGTGTGTTAGTATTTATTTACCTGACATTCATTAATATTCTGTATCTTTCGGGTGTACAATAATTTTCGGTTTCCAAAAATAAATAACAATATCACTTTTATATTAAGCAAATACAGAATGGGAATTACCAAATACATGTATATATAACATCTGGCTACATGTATATATAACATCTGGCTCAGTGGATAAGGCGTATAGTTATCAATCTTATGATTATGAGTTCGAGTCTTACATCCGGCAGTTTCAGTTGTTATATGTATTTATCTGTATAACTACCAGCGGGGGGTAATTTCCGCGTTCAGCATTTTTAAAAATGTAGTTATTGAAAGAAATATATTGGTTAATATTGAGCATTTGTCCATGTACATCAGTATAGAACATGTGGAAGAAGATCACTTTGAAATATAAATATTTCAGATAAAGAAATTGTTTAATTATAGCCAAGTTACAAAAAAATAATGCAGTAATTAATAAAGAAAGAAACAAGTCATAGCCAAAAGTATAATGGAACGGAATAAAATTCGAACCTAAGGTCACTTGATTTTGAGTAAGAAACCTCGCCGTGTCTATAGTTATGTGTAAAAAGTAAAATATATTGAGATGCAATAGGCACATGTAATTACAAAAACGCCTAAACAATTTGGCGGAGGTTAATGAACACCAATAAACACTTAAACACACATAATTGTAAGGTGTCGACCCGGTACAATTTCTCCTTCTTTGCTGTATAGTAAAACAAGCACTTATGGACATGATTGTGAGTTTCACAACAAAATTGCAGCATTGACAGCTCTACATTTCTGAAGAGTAATACTATTCCAATCAATATATCATACAAAAACACTATCATGAACGGTGAACTTTTTGCTACACATCAAAGTATTTAATCCATGTTTAAATTTCCCGCTCATATATGTAACGGCCGCCAGTCTGGTGTAGTTTTTTGAAAATTATTTCGCACAGATATGTAGTCCTGAAAAACTCAGACAAAACAACAGTTACTGTTAAAGATACCACAAATGGCACAAAATGTACACAGTGACAATACATACATTTGGAATTTAACATGTCAAAGTAGGGATAGCTTCAAATTGGGAACTTCAAAATTTCAAAGAACTACATCCTAGGATTAGATTTTATTTACTTTACAACAGCGGGTGTTAAGTGCTGTGAAGCGGCCGTAAAAAGTCGACCCGACTTCTCAGTGTTGTAAATCTTCTGGTCCTTCAGGATTATTGATTTCAACTCATTTAAATTTGAAGTGAATACTGCTAAAGCCGGTGCTAGTGGGCGTTGGCAGTGTTGCGTTTTCCATTACTGCTCAAGAACAGACTCAAACAAACTGAGTCTGCAATTTTCACTGTTTGCCTTGTTCTCGGTGCTTCCGAGGGATCTCCTTTTCAGATTTTATTTACTTCACAACAGCGGGAGTTAAGTGCTGTGTGGCGACCGTAAAAAGTCGCCCCGACTTCATCTCAGTGTTGTTATATCTTTTGGTCCTTCGGGATCATTTATTTCAACTCATTTAGATTTGAATATTGAATACTGCTTAAGCCGGTGCTAGGGGGCAAGGGAAGTGTTGCATTTTCCATTCCTGTTCATGAACAGACCCAATCAAACCGAGTATGCAATTTCCACTGTTTGCCTTGTTCTTAGTGCTTCCGAGGGAGCTCCTTTCCAGATGTTATTTACATGACAATAGCGGGTGTTTAGTGCTGTGTGGAGGGCGTAAAAGGTCGCCCCGACTTCATCTCAGTGTTGTTATATTTTCTGGTCCTTCGGGATCATTTATTTCAACTCATTTAGATTTAAAGATTGAATACTGCTTAAGCCGGTGCTAGGGGACGTGGGCAGCATTGCATATTCCATAACTGCTCATGAACAGACTCAATCAAACAGAGTCTGCAATTTTCACTGTTTGCCTTGTTCTCGGTGTTTCCGAGGGATCTCCTTTCAAGACTTTATTTACTTCACAGCAGCAGGTGTTAAGTGCTGTGTGGCGACCGTAAATAGTCGCCCCGACTTCATCTCAGTGACGAACAGACTCAGCCCGCCCGCTTAGCTCAGTAGGTAAGAGCATTTGTCAGAGGATCGCGGGGTCGCTAGTTCGATCTTCGGGAGGGGCGCATGTTCTCCGTGACTATTTGATAAACGACATTGTGTCTGAAATCATGAGTCCTCCACCTTTGATTCAGGTGGGGAAGTTGGCAGTTACTTGCGGAGAACAGGTTTGTACTGCAATTTTCCCTGTTTGCCTTGTTCTCGGTGCTTCCGAGGGATCTCCTCCCAGATTTTTTTGTACATAGACAAACTCCTCGGGGTTCTAGTTAAAGTGGGCTGAACAATAAACATGTGTATCTCAAAGTCAGAATGAAGAAAAATATCATAGGGGATTCCTAAAAATAATATGTATTTACAATTTCACTCCAGATGTTAGGGGTACTTGATAACATCAATATTTGCTCCAAGTTCAGCAACGGCATTTATTTATAAAACACTTCTTTAGCTGTTTTCTTATATCATGCATGCATGTAAATAAAGAAATGACACTAATATTGCATTAGGTTGATTTTATTTAGATACATTTGCAATTCTTTGTTTTACATAAGCAACTAAAGATTATACATTTATAAACTTTATGTTGGAATAATTTTAAGGTTCTTATATGATTACTAGTAATATAACCGGCCTTATACTGTATTTTCAAAGGTATTTGAGAAGACTTTTATCAGGCTTGCATCATACAACTGGTCTATAAAATATTCTAAAGATAGTGAGTGATTGGTTGAACAAATCATTATTGTTTATAACCATACTGATATAATGTTCCTGAATTAGTTTTCTCTTTACTTTCAGGTATGTAGACTGGCCAAATGGCAACAAAGGACTTAGAAATGTTTTTCACAAAAACCCAACAAGATAATCGTCCAGAGTGGCCATATCAAATGTGGGATATAGAGTAAGATCATGATATAAGTCCTTCATCTGATACAGAAGACACAGCAGAAGTACACAAAACAGAAGCAGCAGAATAAATAGTTAATACTTCAGGAATCGATGAAACGTGGATCGACAAAAATTTTATAGACATAGACAAAATGATGGAGGATAATGAAAAAAATGTTTCTAGCACTGAAGAAAAAAGAAACAAAAGACAACAACATGACGAACACATCCAAGAAGATGAAGACATTGTTCCTGATCACTGGACAGATGAACTAGATACAATCATACTAGAGTCTTGTCCAATTAATACTCTGTTGAATGCAATTGCTTCACCAGATATAAGCTCTACACAATCAGCAAAGGATATAAAAACAGCAATTACACCAATGGTTGAAGAAACACTACGACAATTAACATCAAGATACACGGTCTTTAAGGACAGTTACCTTATGCCGGTAGGCAGTAAGACAGAGCAATCAAAAATACACCAGGCTGATGAATTAGATTTTGCTGTCATTTTTCCGTTATTAGCTGATGAAATATATCTTGAAGTTTTTTGCAACAAAAGTAAAGTTATTCCAAACCCTTCAGTTCTAGCACGTATAGATGAGTTTATTTCTCTGGGGGACAGTAAAGAAGCATTTGGACACTTTCAACATGTTCTAAGAAAACTTTGGTCACTGTTTATGACAAGCAATGTTCCTGAAGGGTAGAAAATTCTTTATCCATTAGCCCATTCTGATGAACACAGTGTGGCTGCAACATTTCACGTAGAGAGAATGTCAGACAACACAAGAGTTGACCTTGATGTTTGTTTCTGGGTCTCTCTTAATACAGCTAATCTGTTAAAATTACCAACAATGTATCTGCCACAAAAGAAATACCTTCTCAGCCACTGCTCTGATTCAAAAGGTCTAATCTATGCTGTACTGCCACAAGATTTCAACATATGTTTGGTCACAAATTCATTACGATTTGCAATGTCAAGTATGGAGAAAGAGACTCTGCTGAAGTATGGTCCGGAAAATGGTAGGCTTAATGTTACAGACTTTCTATGTATAGCTGCTTCACTATTACCAAAGGTCAGAAAACATGAAGAGTGTTCGTTGTGCTTTAACAGTCTCGTATCGCCCTATTGCCTAACAAATATTGTGCTATACATGGTAGCATATTACAAAGATGACCTCCACTGGACAGCTGAAAAACTTCCTAACAGAATGTTTGAAGTTTTCTACATACTGACCTTTTAGTGTGATAGTCAACGTCTGTGGTATTTCAGCCTATTTCACCCCATATAAATTATACATAGACATGTACATGACTTACAATCCAGAAAGTGAATGTGTTGTTGACAAAAAAAAAATATTGTATATGACATAAGCGAAGACTGCTTGGAAGAAAGAGCTGCCAAGGACAAAAGTGAAGACAGGAAACGAAGTAACGAAATTATTGCAGATGGAAAAACTGAAAGCAAGAAACACAGATGTACAGAAGACAAAAGTCAAGAGATGAAAGAAAGTATTGCAGACAACAAAACTGAAGGGGAAAAGGAAAGTTTTGCAGAAGAGAAAGGTGAAAGTAGGAATGGAAGTCTTGCAGGTGACAAAAGTTAAGAGAGTGTTGCACATGACATAAGTGAAGAGAGGACACAAATTAATGCAGATGACACAATAAAGGAAAGTACTGCAGATGGAAACGCTGAAAGCAGGAAACAAAGTATTACAGAAGACAAAACTGAAGACAATAAAGAAAGTATTGTTGAAGACAAAAGTGAAGGCTGGAAAGAAAGTAAACAAATTCAACGTATTTTACCAATCTGACTAAAGTACATCTCCTATTACGCTACGCATAGGATCTGACAACCCTTCCGCTAGCCAATCAAAAGTTAACTTACAACATTCTGCAAGCTTTAAAAAGCCTTGGTATTTGATATTAACAATTTTTATGTACAAAATGGCAGATAGCCGGTTAGCTCAGTCGTTAGCGCACTTGCTCTGTAAGCGAGAGGTCCCGGGTTCGAGTCCTGGATTAACTGCAAATTTTTCTTACTCTGACATTCGAACAAGTTGTCCGATTGGTTCAAACAAAAATAGATTTGCGAAAATAAAAATAGCAATCTTGGAAATCCAAAATATACAGAAGACGAATGTGAATGGGTCGTTCTCAGATCTTCGTTTAGAAGATCAAGTACTTTAGTCAGATTGCGTATTTTACTAGATTTAAACAGTATAAAGCAGCAACTAGATGACAAAGCTTCATTGAAAGCCTTAACAGACTATGAACAGTTTCTAAGAAACAGTGAATGGCGTTATCCAGAAGTAATTTGCAGACTTAGTGAACTTCTGACAGTGTTAATGTGTACAGATGAAAACGACAGGGAAGAAATGGTGGAGGAACCTAGGTGGAATGTTTTGGTCTACACATTCCATAGACAAACTGAGGTTTATAATTAAATGCTGATATGAAACTTGATCAAATACAATAATTTGAATCATTCAAGGTTCATAAATTAGGTTTTATTTAAGCAAACTTGTGTGACTATTATATATTCTGTATTATTTTTATGAGGCTTGCTCAAGAAAAGTTTTATGAAGTTCAATTTTAAATATGGTAAATTTGACTACTATGATGATACTGTATCAATAACACAGTAATTGCCCAGTATTTTAACATGTGGAAAACGAATGGATCTGAATGTGTGAGATACACTGCTTATGTATGATACACCACGAATTAATCCTACTTACAGTACAATATTCACACTGCTGTCATCGGGAGTGTTCCAGTAAAACCTGTGGGTTACTATTTATAGTATTTATCAGGAGATGCAACATGTATGTCAAATAATTTTCCTGCATGTAATAGGATGAATGCGTGTCTTTGATTGGACCATTCGTTACTTATCACCGGTTTATACTGTCCCATGCCTATTAAGGAGGTAGGATACCTTGTTACAAGGGTAAATTCAAATTAGTTGAACCGCAGCATGTTTTTGTATTTCGTGTAATATGAAGTTTTAACTGCTACAATCTCAATTTCGTTTGTCTCTGTCCCTTCAAGTTCAATTTTTATCCAGGTTTGAAGAACATGACCCTCCAAAGGTATTTCATATTGAAAGAAGTAGGAAAATACGGATATTTAACACTTTTCAGTGTATTTTAGTTTCATTGATATCCGTAGAAGTCTGCATAATTGATAATTTTACTGGTATGCACGTTATCTTTCTAATATAAGCTTAAAATGTATATGTCGCGGGGCTCGTGTTTCCATGGTAACGCATTTTCTCTCATTTTTAAACAATTATGTATAAAAATAGGGGTTTTCGACGGCTTCAGTGCCATTCTGTTAATGACCAACATGAAATATTTGGGTAATTTTATTAGCAAAATACCAAGCACTTTACATGGTACCCTATTTTTCTTAAATTTTAAAGTAACCATGGCAACAGAGATGTTTAAAATAGCTTATATCTTGCTGTTTGTCGTAATTTCTTTAAAAAAAATATTGAATAAGATTATCTTTCTAGTTGATGTAGCTTTAAAACATATTATTTCTAACGTAGATTACATTTTCGTGTTATTTGCATTTATTCAAACAAATTTCACAGCTTAGAATACGTACAGCAGTACCCCTCGTCTGCCATTTTTCATGGAAAAATCGTTCAGCGTGCTAATATTATTCTCATGGATATTGTTGAAATGAAAATAAAAAGCCGAAGCTGTGTTTCTTAAATAATCCAGTGTCAACGCTTTTGAATTTTACATTTAGATACATAGGTCACGGGCTTCGTTTCCATGGTAACATTAATTCAATTCAAGAAATCACAATTTTCTACTGAAATTTGAACAATTTTAGATCTTAGTTTTAGTATGTAAGTAACAAATTATCAATGGAACCTGAAAAATAGGTATTACAAATCAAACTGCTAGACTTTTTATTTGAAAATGGCCGTAACAAGTAACCTTTCATCCAACTTTATTCCAAATAACATTGGTTGCCCTCATCCATTTTCTTACATTCCGCATAACATTCCAATATAACTACATAAAAGAAGCAAAATATTGATTATTATTCAGAGCAAAAGACTCTTAAAAAATATTTCAGCAAATAATGGTTATTTGAAAATAGTTAAAATAAAGAAAATGTACAGAATTACGTACTTTCTAGATAAAAGCTATTAATTTTGCGCGGTAACTGACACGTAACGTCATGGCGTCAATGACGTCATTTTAAGGCAACATTGTTTTGAAGCGTTTATGCGGCAATTTATTCATTATTTCTGCATTATTAAACCATAAAGCATCAGATCGAAGACAAGTTCATGATTTGTTTTCAGAAGAATGAATATACAAACACATTTAGTTTGTCGTAAACGTCGTCGTAAATCGTCACGTTAGCTTCCGGTTGGACATGCGCACATACAAATATGAAGGTAACCTACCTCCTTAAGAGTATTATTAGCTACATTTTATGCTAGGCGTTTATTGTACCCTTTCATGAATTAAACCTAAGCAAGCCAAGGCTTAGCAGTGGTTCAACAATCTAATGATCACTGTATCATTATCATAATAAAAAGTGTTCAGTAATGAAGAAATAATGTTCTTTTTAAGTTTTGTTCCAATCCCGATGTTTGTATTGCCTTCGTGTGTCCATAAGGGATAAGGAAAATAAAGCATGAACTCTTTTTGCCGCTGTAACGACTGAAATATAAAAAGCAAGCTTTTATAGCATGTAGATAAATATGATGTAGCAAAGGGCTTCGCAGTGTCGATAATTATGTCTCTTTATAACTATATATGTCTCTAAAGTCACATTTAACTGGTTGATTTCTACATTATCATGATATATTTGTACCAATTTCAAAAACACCCGTCAAATTCTATAGGTATATTTTTACATCAAACAGATTTATTTAGGAACCACGCTAAAAACGTTAATAGGACAGATATAAGTTATATTCTGATTCTCCATTGTCACCAGTTGGAGAGAGGTGAAAAGATTTAGAAATTTGGTGAAAACATACTGCATTTATTTTGCAACGAGTGACATACTGAACTTGGAACAAAACTATTATTTAAGTTTTATGTAAATGATACATATTTCGATATATTTAAAACAAACTGAAGCATTTCTTTAAAAGTTCATGCAGCAGTTCTTCATTTCGTGTTGGATGGGTGGAGAGAAATAACAGCTTGTCAATTTTGTCATTCATGCGTGAAAACAAAAATGAAAGATACATGCCTGTTGTCTTCCGTGATTCTTACAAAACATCTGAGACAAAATTCAAGGACTTCAAATCTTTTTTTTTTATTTCAATGATTACTATTTTTCTCAAGAGCATGTCTTGTCTGTCATTTAAACTTAGTCTCAACAAACTGTATCAACAATTTCCATAACGGGTTATAATAGAAATTACGCTCAGGGTAAACTGTAAATATGCTGTCTATTCTATGACCACTACTTGGTAGAGTGACTTTGCCCAAGGTAGTCCACTACTTCCAGGGCTATTTACCCAGCCCCAATGTAACAATGAATTCGAGACTGTTAATGGTCTCATTAACAAAAGGACCCTTTGCGTAACAGATGACTGATAATGCTTTTTCGGTTCAATAGTAAAATGTTAATGTCAGACAAGTTATTAAGTTTATCGGTGCACCGATACCTCGGATTGACACTATCTATATGCTTTATATGTTTTATCGTTTAACCAGATCCCTAGTTCTAAGGTCAAGGTCATACTTAGAGGTCAAATGTCAAATTCAAGAATGAATCTGTCCGGAGCATTTCTTCTTAATGCATGGAGGGATTTTGATTTAACTTGGCACATTTGTTCACCATCATAAGTCGGAGTGTCATGCGCAAGGAAAATGTCTCCAGATCTAAGGTCAAGGTCACAAGGTTTGACCTAGTTTTTTTGGTAAGGATTATTTTGTGGACTTAGAATTTCTTTAAGATTAACTTCCCTTTATTGTTACTATACATAACTTTGTGGCACAACATAGATGTTACTTTCAAATTTTAGGTGTATTTTTGCGGACTTAGAAAAACAAATATAGATTTCTTGTGGACTTACTTCCCTTTGTACAATTATAAATAGCTTATTCTTGAAACTTTTTAACCTGGTTATTGGAACGAATATGTCATAGTTTGGGCTTACTATCCACCAAACTGACATACAGAATATGTTTTACTGTAACATTTGCATGACGGACGTATATTGTTGCATTGACGGACGTACAATGTGGCACTCTTCTTATAGGTTATTGGCCATTCCGCGGCAATGTTCCATTTTTTAACTTGCTTTTAATATGTACCTTCTCTTGTTTGTTTGTGATATTACTTCCCTTTATCCCCTGTTAATGCCTACATTTATGCCCTACCCACTTTTTTCATACACGTTTCCCCCTCCCCTTCCAATTTTAACCCCATCTGAATCTCATTTTATTGAGTGTATGTGAATATATGCTGGAAAAAACTTGCCATCCGTTATGATGAAAATATGAGTTTGTTTATCCAGTCTTCACACAATATTGAGACCACGCGAGTGCAAGTGTTATTTTTGTTATTTTTTGTTAGTCCTTCTTCACAATAAGATTTAAATATCAACTTTATATTAACTTTTATGGTATTTATTCGGGACATACAAATAAACCAGAGAAATATTGCCATTTGTTAGAATACTTGTGTTTTGAGACATAGTAACACTCGAGAAGAAAAATGCAATATTATATAAGAAGTTTATTTAAGCACTGAAAATTGGATATCCCCACTTGTAGTTACGTGTATGCAAATTTTGATAATGCGTTTGGAGAATGTTTGAACATAAAACAATCTAGAAAATGTTATTTTTGTAAAATTCTTGTTCATCTTGTTTTGAAAAACGCCTGTATACTAGTAATAAGTAAGGCGTAAAAAAGAAAAAGAAATGCTGGTATTGGATGTGCATGGGGCGAGTTGAGGTAGCATATGAGAGAATCTTAGAATCATATAGTAGCAGATATGTTGGTTAAAAGGATATAGTGAAATATTTCTTTGGGTTAGGAAGTAGAAGTAGGGGACGGAGACGTTGGAAGTGGGGTGGGGGAGATATGAAGTGTATGGTATATTAGGAATACTAAGAAACCATAAAATATATGATTATGCTTTAAGTTAGTGTAAGGAATGTGAAAAGAATCTGGATACATGTGAGTAGAGGTGAGAAGTAGTGATATTAAAGATACCGTAAATATAAAATATTCTCCAGCTTATACAGGTATCATATTTTGCTTTATTTCTCATTATTTACCTGCTGTTCACGGTAAATGTAATGATCTATAGACTATGGGTCACTACCTTCATAATGGGGGTTTCTGCTAAATTCAACCCTTGTATCTGTGGTCTTTCAATTTGCACTCTACGATGTAATTGCAGAATTATTTGGTTTATATTGTTGCTGTGATCCAGTTGTTTTAGCTTAACCAACTTCAACACCCGGTAATTGAAATAAGAAGGAGTTGCAAAAATCACTTTACGAAACTGGTATACTTGAACTAAATATCTGTCTTCCTAGAGAGTAAACTGCTATACTGCGTATGGCTGTTTTCCAACCAAATTTAATGTTCAGGCAGTATGATTGTCTGTCTAGAGAGTGAATTTGACTGTCGTACTAGACCCGCGACTGTGCATGTCTTTGTTAAGGTGTGCTTATAAGACAAGGCGGGAAGTCTTTTTCCAGTTCACATACAGAGAATACATGGCTTCTGCCAAGATGGAGAAAGTTTAGTGAGGCTTACAGAACCGGATAAACTAGCTGATTTATCTCGTTTCTAAAAAGCACTACGACGTGTAGAAATATGTAAAAAGACTGGATAAGATAAACCTCACTGCGTGACCTACTGTCACGCCTTTACTATGCCAGAATTCAAAGTAGACACAGTGTAAAGACAAAATTTGTTTTATTGCGCCTTCAAAACAAATCAGTATAACCTATGATTTAGATGAACAATTCTAACTTTTATGAAGGCATGTCATATTCAGTACATGTGTTTCTTACATGTTTTTTCTTACCTCCAATATTTCCTTTCCTCTCATAGCCGTGTGCATCCGTTGCTTTTAAAGCAATTTACTGCTTTTAAATTTAATATTCTAAACTAAGATCTTTTTAAACTGCATCGCTCGCTTTCGAGTGTTATGTGCAGGTACACATCTGTGCGAGAAAGAAGATATGTACAGTACAAATAATACTATGTATTTGCCAAAGTTTTGAAATCAAAGCTGTCGGTGTTTGTTTAAACAAGGGAATATAGAGTTACAAGCGTTAAAACAACATTTTTCACGCTGGTCATCGTCGGCATGTTTAGTCACACCGTATCTGAATCTTTACATGGAAGGGACCATTACATGCTCGGCTGGTAGATAGTTCCACATGATTATAGTTTTTTTTTGAAGACGGGGTATTTTTTGTAATTACATTTATCAAGGGTCGCGGAAAGAGTAAGAGAGGTGGGCTCAACATATGTTGGCACTAGCACTGCAGCCACTTCAATCACTGTCTTATAGAATTCGTTGCCAACTCCGAATAAGGCATTTACATGTAGGACATTGGAATTTCGATCCTTAAGCTGTTTAAAATCGGCTAATGATACAATCAGATTATGGAGCTTCAAAAAATTTCTAAATCCGCACATTTATGCAGTTTAGTGAATAAAAAACCGACTGGGAACTTAAAGCCTGTAAGAACCGGTAATATACGCGAATATTCTAGTCTTGTAGTGTAGAAGATTGAAGAAAAGAACTATTATTTTATTAGTCCTTTTTCTTTATTTCTAAAGCATCAACTTCATATACTTATTCGGCATTATCGTTAATTCAACACATTTAAATGCACTGCAACCGAAAATTACTTTTATAAAACATTCACCAAAACACACTATGTGCAGTAAGATGCACATAATGCCACTTTAAAAAAAAACATTTTTCTCTTCGACTAGAAAATTGTTGTTTATATCAAAACAATGACTTGAAAAATACACTGCAGTTGTCTCAAAGGGTAATTAATATTTCATTATATGATCCGCACCATGAGAAAACCAACATAGTGCGTTTGCGACCAGAATAGATCCAGACCAGCCTGTGCATCCGCGCAGTCTGGTCAAGATCCATGCTGTTCGCTTTCAAAGCCTATTGCAATTAGAGAGACCGTTAGCGAAAAACATGGATCCTGACCAGACTGTGCGGATGCACAGGCTGGTCTGGATCTATGCTGGTCGCAAACGCACTACGCTGGTTTTCTCATGGTGCGGCTCATATCTCATTTTAGATAGACAGGCATAAAGTGTAGACAAACAGCCTATTTTCTTTTATATTCATTTAAAAAATATTATTGAATATTATCATCTGCAAGGCTAATATATATATATATCAACACTTTACTTGGAATTATGATGACATACATCACAGTCACACCGCCAGAAAAAATGTAAATAAGGCTACAAATGTATTTAATTGTCGTATATAAGTGAATTTTATAATTGTTACAACGCTGGTTTAAACTATAAAATTGTTTCTAAAGGCAGTTTAAAACTAATTATAAAGTATATTTCAGGCTCAGCAATTAAGAACGGAATATATAAAATACTGCTCTAGCCAAAACTTGAACGGTGTTTATGTTCTGAGCGAGAACATTCTGTGGCTTAAGACGAAGCTCTTTATTCGCAAATGTGATATATCAATATATCAAGGAAGTCCCAGACCTGTCTATGAAAGCCAGTCCTTAACATTTAAAGTCATTAGATCATACGTTAATCTTATAAATGAAAAAAAATGTAAAAATTATCGGTAAATGCATAATTATGTAAAAAGTATGGTTTTCTATATATTGACCGACCCATTGTGCATGTAAATGTCAGTTGTTGACACCAATTAGTATAATGCCAACAAAAGGGTCCATTCCTTATATCAATTGAAAGATTAAATTTTCATTTTTTCTCAGAATGAACCAGCAAACTATATAAGTTTGAAGCTTAGAAGGAGAGGTAAAATTAAATCACAGCATTCGATTAATCAACAGGCATATTCTGTTCATTAATCAAGTTACAATTGACGTCTGTTTCTAGTACCAAACAATAATCTGTAATGAGCTGGGGTAATGTTTCAGCCTTGAAACAAATGTCTGTACTCATTATTTAAATATTTTCTTTCATTTAACATTTCACTTCCACTAGTTTACATTTCAGTCATTTAAACAAGCAAGAAATCACTGTTGTTACGATTCAGTTAGCTGTAAAATATTTCGTGTCGTTTTTCATTTTGGTCATGTTAAGCTTTACTATCCAAATAGCAAATAAAAAAGCAAGAGGGAGATACACATTGTATCTTGGTCGTCAAATGCCTTGTAGAATGTGCAATTTTTATTAAGAAATAAATGGTAATGGAAATGCAGTCTGAATGTCTGCTTTTATCAGGGGAGGACTGTATAATTTTATCGATAATCATAACTCGTGTGTTTTGATCAAAAAGAAAAATACTGTACTGGATTTGTTCTAAAGAAAAAAAATCCTTGCACGTGATTTTAGTATCTAAAATGACTACTTAAAAGCGATATGTTTTGTCAGTGATATAACTGAATGGCTGACTTTATTAGTATTATTTAGAGATAGTACCTATGTTTTTCAAATCATAGGTATGATGTTTAAAAGCTTTGAAATGAAAGCAAATGTCCATATATTTTTCAAAAATAGGTAAAATATTGACAATATTTTAAGCAGAAGCGTAGAGTTATGAGCATTTAATGTTTTCATATAAAAGAAAATTTTGTGATCAAGGATATGTAACTCTTCTTGAACAGGGAGAGCAGAAACATCAAAGGGACATAATATATTGAATATTTTCTATTTGGGTGCATTTGATTTAACATTCAGCAATGCTCTGGAATACAGAACATATGGAACAGTCTGACAGCAGCAGAAACATGCAATAGCAAAATGTAAATATTTAAGCTCTGACCTGGGCTCTAACCCATGATCTCTCACACCAAAGGCTTACAATCTACCGCTCCTTGTTACTTGTTCTCGACAGTTATAGATAAAAAAATGAGGTTACGAAAAATGGCTTAAAATAAAATAAACGCTTGAAGCTGTTATGCTGCATATTTTGGAAGCAAACGAAAACGTATACTTCAATTAATTTTAATTAATTTTATGATTGTATTTATTCTTTTTGACAACTGAATTAAAATTTTGAGCCTCAGAACTAACCATAAACTAACATAGTATTAAACATAGTTATAAATAGTTTTAAGTCTAATAAATAAATTCGGTTATCTAAGGTAAGGCAGGTATTATTCAACAAGAAGCATAGAAAATGCATTTAACGTGTAGATGCATGCATTGCATGGCCGGATGGTGAAACTTTTCAGTTAAAGAAATTTAATACAAGATTTTATCTATTGTGTGATTACACGTCAATCATAAATCTATAACAGAGTAAAATAATCCAGATTAAAGTAACAGTTTTCGTCGTAGCTGTCACTATGGTATTCTTACTGATGATATTATTGACCTTCAATCAGCAAGGCATGGTAATCATTAACAGTTAAGTGTTCTTACGACATCTGAATATAAGAAATGGACAAAAATGGTAAGTATTGTAAAGCAAGTGAAACACCAACACAAACTGATGTTTTCTTCAATTTCCATGTCCATTTCCTGTGTGTTGTTATGGCTTTTCAGGTTAAACATACTTTAGTATCAATTTGTTACATTCTGATGATATTTGATTTCATAGACTATATGATAAAACTTGAATGAAGATAAACGCTTGATACTTCTTCAGACTATTTGTTTTCCAATCAGGCACTCATCCGCAATATGTTCTCATTTTCTTAATTTCTTTTTAATAAGACTAAACAGGATAGGTTCAGGACAAATATCTCCTTACATAAGCTGCAGACTGATTAACTAAATGGTACAATGTCCATTTTGATTGCATCACAGTTATGAGAGGTGTTTGCGCTAAAGATAATTGTCTGAGTGACAACGCTTAAGGAAATGAATCGGAAGTAACTAGTAATAAAGAATCTTAAAGAAGGATAGATATGTTAATAAATTTACAAAAGTGGATTGCGGAAGAGATGTCATAAAAGTGAATTTTGATGCAGGTGCGCACATACTCTACTTTTGACCTTCGGACATCTTAAAAGAAATCAAGCAACACATTTCCTGAAATAGGTTGAAAATAATCCAAAATATTATCCAGTTCAGAATTTGTAGGCCATGTGCTTGGGCTTAATCATTTCGATATATATCTGTCACATATATTACTTTACAATTAACAGCTTTTGATAATCTTTGAAGAAGTTTGTATATTGTTCTGTCATTTGATAGGTTAATGGTATGTAAGAAAACAAACATGTAAAAAGATTTGCGTATAATCAATCCTGTTACATGTGTCATTAACAATTAAGAAAATGCAATGGTTTGTATTCATTTGAACGCTAAATAGTATATATGAACAATAAGCAAAGAAGCAGAAAGCGTTAAACAGTGTATTCAATAGCTAAATTTAAATCGAGAACTACAAAGTAACATAGTTTAGTATGTTAAGTGTCTCTATTGCAGCTCAGATGTCATATACTGTATTTACATCAAAAGTATATTTCTATCATTGATATTGCATATTACCAGTTTTATATAAATGACAAAACAACCAGTAAATTTCACTATTTCTAGAGCTCAAATTCGTCAACCAGTCCGAACCTATACATTGTTTGATTAATCAATCAGACATAGCAATCCAGACAAGGACGTTTGCAGCCCAGCAGATAAACAAATAATAATTATCATTTAACATCGTTTAAAATTTATTTTATTTCAAATCAAGTTAGCGTAAATCAAGAGTAAGCTTCAGCTTCTCACACTTTAAACACTCGCTGTTTAACAATTATTATGTAAGAAATTATGTATGGGCACCTTGTGAAAGTTAAATCATTTGCTTAAACATTGATATTTTTAACTTTTAAACGGCGCCTTTATATTTAGATGTATCCTTTTCTGTCCATTAAGGCGGCTAAACTCAGCATCATTCTCACTTTAGAGATCCATAAACATGACTCAGTAGCTTAGCGACCAATAGTTAAGGCTGTTTAAACATGTCAGTATGCTTTTAACATTTTAAGAAAGAATTCTTGTTTATAACATTTAGTCAAGAAATGGAGGAAGCAAAAACAAATCTTTAAATGCCGAGCGTTTGTTGTAAACAATGTTCTGCAAGTAAAGGAAATTTAGTATCGGGTCAAATTGATTGCATCTGTCCTGAAGAGATTTATGACCAAGAGCCAAGTATATGAGTTATACAGCTAATCCAAATTAGTTAAAAGAAATAATGTTCAGAGTTAAATACAAAGACAGTGACTTTTGAAATATCTGAGATAAGGTGCCAATTTTTGGAACCAACGACCTTCAGCAAGTCAGCTGGATTGCTTCTTCACATGAAGGATTCTAAATCACAAGCGAGGTTTGCCACATTAGTGAGAGGCAAGTGATTCGATGATAGTGACAGGAAGTCCGTGCAGTATTGGTATGCAGCAGTTGGTTTTACTTCTAGGCAAAATCTGATGCCATGTTGGGCGTCACTAGTGGTAAATTCCAGATCATAATGTAAATATTATGGAGGGTATCACATGTTAAAATTCAGGATTTAGGACTGATACTGCTTAAGCTTAAGTATTTCAGGGATTAAATATACAAGGATATTAAAAAAATTAAAATCAGTTTACCATGAATTGAAAGTTAAAACGTGTTAACACCTTATCATGTCGTTTTACTTCTGTTGATATAATGCATATAATAAACAAAAAAATCAAATGTTTCTGTCCTGAAATATTAATTCGTCTGAATATAATAGTAATTTTATACAAAATAGTTCAAGATATTTCTTATTTTGTTAATGCTACATATTTGGGAGGTTTATTTAAAGTCATCATTTATTTTCAAACCATTATGCGTAAAAATACAATTTTAGCAATTTATATGGTTTAAATTAGTTTTGCTGTCAGATATATTGCCTGAAGTCTGCTTTATATGTTAATCTACTTCTAAATTCCTTTAGAATATTAAATAAGTCTTAATAAACCATATATTTTACAATATTTCTATTTGAAATTCAAATGGATTTATCAGGCAACAATAACAACATTGGCTGTTAATGGATTTTACTTTGCATATATACATAAATTGCAAGAAATACAAACGCGTTTCTAAAACATCAATATTATTTTTTTTTACTTTATTGTTACTATGAAAAAAGTTAATGCTTTATTTAATTAACCTCTTATTTGTCAATTTGCATCCTATTATGTTCTATAAATTTGCATATTTGGAACTCCTACACGAAAGCATTAGGAACGGATCCACTATCTAGATAAGAACTAACGATGATTTGACATAACAGCTATATAAATCCACCATACCTTTGTGGCAGGGTGTTTAGGGTCACCGGCATTGGATCACTTACCCCCACGGTTTTTGATTCGAAACTGCGTTTTAACTTAGGCTGTATAATTCTTCCGTGTAAAAAGCCGTTCAGCCGTCGTAATAAAACAAAATATCGACACTGTGTTCTGTCACTAAAATTGAAAAAGTAACCTTCTAACAGGAATATTTATTTGGAACCAAACACGGAAAAAATAGACAGTTCTTGTGGGTTTTTGTAACAGATTAGTAATTATATCTCTTCCCAATCAACATCTCCGTCTTTAAACTTCAGCTGCATGTGGAAATGCACTTCTTTATTATACTCCTCTAAATTTCAGACTATTCAGAATCCATCCATTTGTTTGATTAACGGCCGATTTACGGTGGTTGTCAGTCATCATTGTTTATATATAATTTAATTCTTGTCATTACGTAATAATTATCATTCTTATATATGGTACTGCCATTATTTTTATTTACATATGAAAATATCAAATTAAACGCGAGTCTTCTGTTTTTGTTCGGTTGTAGCTTCCAGAGGCTCTTTCTATCAGTTGTATTAACTGTAAAAACAGTCTTTGAATGTCCTTTGGCTTCTGTATTATGTCTCCCTGTACTTGGACTTAGTGTTGTCACATTTTCTAGTTCTTTGGACACATGGAGTCTATTCAGTCTTCAAGTATGATAGAGTTCCGCTTATACCGGTTGCAGGAGCGGGAATTGGGTGGTGTTTCACATTTCATAACCATCTAATGGAAAGCCTTAATAAAACCGTGACTACGTTTTAGTTCTGTTGTATTTTCAAAGGATATAAGTATCTATTTAATTGCGTTTTTCTCAATTAACAGATGTTTGAATGTAATGTAATGTATTTCGTTTTGACAGAAACGTATCTGTAATGTTTGTATGGAATAATTACAAGACAGTTACGGATATTGCGTGAAAATGTCATCTAACAAATGCTTTTACGATGATTTATTTTTTCAGAACAAAGATACTTGTGACATGTTCCTTTTTTAACAATTGACATGGATACTTTATTTGTGCACATTAGTTAACTATGTTGTAAAATGCCAAAAGTTTAAGAAAGTGGTTTTGATTTATTTGGATCAACTTAAACAAATATATAGACTTAACCGGTAAACACATTATATGCCGTATTGCATGTATCTGAGAATAACGCAACGTCATATCGTAGAGAATGAAAATGTTCAAGAATTACAAAGATATCTGTTATTTAGGTAAGGAAACATATGATTTTGTAGCCAGTTAGGAAAGTCTAGTGTACAAGGTTTCATTTTAATGAAAGCATACGTGCTTATTATTTTGCTGTTACTTGTTATGTGCTAATTTTATGGTAATGTTTCTGTTTTGGGGCAAAAATACTGTTTTTGAGATCGTCGTTTTTATTTCATAAATTGCCTTATTTTGATATAGTGCTTAGGTACTAACTTCGAGTAACTTTTGTGTATTATGTAAAAGTTAAAGCCTGTGATGGCATTGATTAGACAACATATTATGTTGTTTTTCCTTGATTTTGCGTTTTTATACTTTTTGCATCAATTTCATCTCATAGATTTTGGTCAAGCAGGAGCCACAGATTTGTCTTTTGAAACGATTCAAGGGAATGACAAATATTATTTGCAAAGTCTTGTTTTTGATGTTGTTTACATAAAACTTGCGAATAGAAAGCAGATAATCTGATTTGTATCTTTTTTCACCAGCTACAATAAAGTCATTAAAGCTTCTCTGAATAATTTCAGCCTTACGTCATTTATTAGGAATGACGAAAGTGTTTTCTCCAAAAAATTTGAGGCATCGGTTTTGTTGGAATATATCTCAAAATGATCACTCCTAAAACCTTATACACATTGTGTATTTGTACTTTCCCAGTTCTGGGAAATTATATTAATTTTATTTACATGTAGAGCGGGGACGGGTATTTCCGAACATGCAGGTAATACCGAACAACAATTAAGAAACGACGTAATTACCAAAGCGCGTGCACTATTTCGGAAATGATGTCATATAACTTTCGTCACTTCCATTTCCTTTCGCCCTTGGATACTTAGAAAGTTTTAGGCGCGCGATTTTCAGTTTTATTCAAAACAGTTTTCCAATACTGTCGAAGGTAAGATATTTTTATCCATTTGCTAATTCTAAAAATAAAATTCGTAAGGATGTAAAATGTTTATTTATAGATATCAGAATTTTAAAAAGTGACGTTTTGAACAAAATAACATGTAAATATAAGATAGACAACTCATGGCCTAACAGAAATATCAAATAGCAAGAGATTTTCAGTGTTCGGAAATACACACAGTTCGCTACGAAGGTGTGTCTATTTTCCGAACATTTCACTTTTGGATAAATTAATGTTGACAGTTCCGTAATGGAGAGTTAGATGCCTATTTGATATAAATCAACTTTCATATGCATCCATATTAAGACAATATTAACTAGACTGCCTTTTACAAAATGGCTAATTGTCTCTTTTATTTATATTTCCAGTATGAGTCGCCAAGTAGGTGCGAAACGGCAGCGCTATGACGTTAAGCTGTTAGATGAGGCAGCTGATCTTGTAAGAAGCAAATCAATTACCATGAGCAGAGCAGCCAAGGAATATGGTATTCCGAAAACAACACTGCATGACAGAGTACACATGAAATATGCAGGGAGTAAAACTGGACCAAAGACCGTACTGACAACCGAGGAAGAGTCCCGCATTGCAGAATGGGCAGTGCACATGTCCAGAATCGGGTACGGACGCACAAGAAAGGAACTTTTGAATATGGTAAAAAAAATAATTGATGAGGATGGCCGAAAGACACCTTTTAAAGATAACCGACCTGGGAAAGACTGGCTGAAAGGTTTCCTCACAAGGCATCCTCAGCTTAGTATACGTACCACCTTACAACTCGGCAAAGAGCGCGCAATTATTTCGCCCAGCAAGATTAGGAAGTGGTTTGAGGATTTAACTCTATACATTGACCAAGAAGTGAAAGACCACGATATATTAAGAGATCCTTCGCGTATATACAACGCAGATGAAAGTGGGTTTTCGCTCTGTACCACTGGCACTCAAGTAATAGGTTATAAAGGCGCACCGGTTGTCTATCACTACGGAAACAGTAATAAGAGTCAGTTAACAATTATGGCTGCTTGTAGTGCCGCAGGTCATTTCATTCCACCGATGATAATTTTCCCAGGCAAGAGATTTTCATACGACCCGCTCGAGGGATTTAAAGAGGCTGCGATGGGTAGGTCTGATTCCGGCTGGATGGATGCTGGAGTTTTCTCTGAATGGCTTACAAATGTATTCCAGCAGTTGAAGCCAGGCATGTGAAGAAACCAGTTATTCTTTTTATTGACGGTCATACGACGCATATAACTCCAGAGGCTTCAGACGCATGCATCGAGGGTGATATAGAGCTCTACTGCCTCTTAGAACATGCTTCGCATGTAATGCAACCATTAGATTTAAGGCTGTTTTCTTCTCTTAAAAAGACATGGAAACAAGCTGTTCGTGACTGGCAGTCGGATAACATAGGAGAATACGTTACAAAAAGAACGTTTGCACGTGTTTTCAAGATGGCATGGGAGCGCAGTGGACGTTACGGTTAAAGGCTTTCTTGAAGCTGGCCTTTTTCCACTTAATCCTGAAAGGGTCATTAATTCTGTCAAACTTGAACCAAGCAAAGTCTTCTAAGATATACATGGAACGTCTACATCATCTACATCCGTCGGTAGCCTGCCATTTACAGCAACAAAGCCACCAGCAACCGTGACCACTAATGTCATAACACCAAAAGCAACTTTTGACACTTCTCATGTATTACCAGCAACAACTGTTGAAATTTGCAGTATGACAACACCATACATTACCACTGATCCTGTAACACCCTCGGCAACCAGTGGCATTTCACATACAACAGCACCAGGTCCAGTACCTGTCATGGCTTCAGTCATGTCAGTAACACCAACTGCTGCCACTGTATTACCGTCTTCATCCACTGTCTTGTTACCCGTGACACCACCAGAAACTGCCTCCTCTGGTGCCACAACGGCACATGCAAGCAACACGACCACTGTACTGGCGCCAGCTTCTGCTCCTAGTTCACCATTCAGCAAATTTCTCGTTTATCCGGCAGTATCGTCTAATAAAGGTAAAGCTAAGAGAGCGTCGATGCCTAAAGCCATAACAGGATCAGTCTACAGAAAGCTTCTTGTTGAGAAGAAAGAAAAGAAAGAGAAAGAATTACAAGAAAAACTAAGGAAGAAAAAGGAACGTGAAAAGAAACGGAAGGAGAGAGAGGAGGAAAAAGAAAGAAAACAGCTCGTAAAGCAACAGAAGAAAAATGCTGACAAGGAAAAAAAGCGTTTGTTCAGGGAGAAAATGATGAAATCTATCATGCAGTCTGACTCGGACGACGCAGAGGAAATAGCACCTGGTCAATGTTATGCTTGTGACACGGCTTACGAAAGCTTTATTCAGTGCACTATCTGTGAGCGTAGGTTTCACATTGCTTGTGTTGAAGATCAGTTTGTTGACGAATTACCGTTTGAATGCAAGTATTGTTAGACTTGCAGTGTATTCAGTACATTGGCATTTCGCATTAAAAAGATTAATCATTGACTAACGTACTGTTTAAATAGGACTATGTTACGAGATGTTATTCTTTGTATAACGTTAAAATAGGACTATGTTACGAGATGTTATTCTTTGTATAATGTTAAAGATTTATTAAGAAGCTAATATTCAATTTCAGCTCTGATTTCTGTTCATTTTTTAAAAAGCGTTCAATGTTCGGAAATAGACGACGGTAGTGTTCGGTAGTGCCGACGTGTTCGGAAATGGCCTCACTTAGGGATTTATTTTAAATGATGGTTGTCACCTTATCTATAGTAAGAATAGTTCGTAAATACACTATCATAACCGTATTGAAACTAAGCTTAAACATGCAACAATTCACGTGTGATTAAGAGAGTGTATTACCGAACAATAAACTTTTTGGCTTAATTGTTCGGAAATACCCGTCCCCGCTCTATTTCAAATCTTTTCCGTTGATACTGCTACAAAGTTAACATAAACCATTGCCTGAGAGAGGTATGGGACAATACCATTTGGCATACTCTGAGAAAGGATTTTTAATCAAGAGTATGCGGAATCTGACTACCTGTACTGTTCATTTACTGAGTAATGAAAATTAGTATATAGAATTGCAATAGGATCAATTAAATACCTTCAGATTGAATGCAGTAAGATAATATATTGCGAAATATGCTGTCTGTATATGACTAATTTTACGATTTTATTATTATCCATTGTTTCAAATACCATAAGTTTGTTTGACAACAGCGCTTCAATATGTGTGTGATAACCGCTAAAGTCAGTTATATATTTGCACTTGCTCTTAATGATTCTAGTGTAAAACTATTGATGAAAATTATCATCTCATCCAAATTGTTAAGAAAACACTACACTCTTTGGTTCAAAATTTACACTAATGAATATCTGCAATGTAATCCATTTTTCTATCACCTTATTCACGTAACCTAGGCAGCAATCGTTAGATAAATCAAATATGTGAAACCTGTAATGTTTGCTAAACTGGAGCTTCCTAAATATGGGAAACCTTTCAGTTGTTCTAATGAAAAACTAAAACATTTTAATACCAATATGAATTAAGTGCATAAAAAACGCCCCTTCAGTACTGACGAAAAACATCAGTTGACGGGAGTGAGTGGGGGAACAGTTGCCTTAAATAATGTTATACATGTTTAATAGTGTACTAGCATACCTCAAGTATGGTGACCAAATTTTTGTTTGTTTATTTTAAAGAAATTTCACAATTTAACTTAATAAAAGTAATTGCTATAATGACGAATTCTTTAAATCTGAAACACGAAATGTTCCTCATGTCTTTCAATTTCTAAAATTAGATGGTGTATTTGGCTTGGCAGATTGGATTGCGTTACCAGTTTGTCTTGCCCAGCACTACTGATTTTTTAGCAGATTGGTCTCGGTTGATACTTTGGTCTTTGGTCGCAGTATTGACTTTTGTTTCAAAGCAGCATTTTCCGAACTTTTCTATCACAACTACGATAGATCATAGGTATTGTACCTATACTCGCATTATCTTTCCAATTTGAAAGCAACTATCAAGGTGGCTTAAAACAAAAAAAAATGGTACTAAGCTATATTTGTAGTGCGTTTATTCTTTTAAACAAAGTAATACGTGATGTAATTGTACAGATATGAAATGGCATAAGAACGGATCTTTTCTTATTATATATTTGGCATATTTAGATACAAGGCTTGGCACTAGGTAAAATCACTTTTAGTTAAATAAAGTTTTATTGACAAATGCATATTCACGTAAATACAAAAAAAAATACTGTAAAAAAAATTGTTCTCATGAAATTGAAAAGGAGAGGAAAAAAGAAAAAATGAACTACAATGAGAAATAGAACAAACAAAATCATCAGTTGATCAATCTCCCGCCAACTTACACCGACAGCATAGCATCTCCCGCCCTATCAAACCTCAGCAAGCTTTTTACCAATAAGAGAAATGTGTAAGATTGTAAAATGATCACTTTACCAATAATTGTCTTTTAAGACGCTTCGTATTTAAAACGATTCCTCTGTATAACGTTTATTTTTGCTGTTGTCGTTGTTGTTTTATTATAATTTTTTTTTATTTTTGAACATTTTTTAAAAGTTTGAGGTTTCCATCATCATTTCTACTTCTGATACCAAATTAAAACCATTTCCATATGGATTCTGTAAGCTCTAGATGACAAAACCACTACATATGTCAGTCTCACTATGAAACTGTAAAAGAACTGTAAATCTCTGGGTTTGTTTAAACCAAAGGTTTAAATGTGTTTTACTTTATCTACTTACGAAATTTGAACAATCGAGATATATATAACTGCAATCTGTAGAAACTTGATATTCAACAAATTTTTACTTTTATTATGAATATATTTAATATTCTTGTTTAGTATTGTAAATTACAAGACACACAGTAACACGTACGTTATTTAGTGTTCATACTTCTATAGTTACAGTATAAATGCATTTCTAACTATTGTTTAGTCCTTACGTTAATGGACCAGTGATGATAACAGTTTTCTTCGAACAGTTATTCTCGAGTTTTTTTCTGGTATTTTTTTCATCTGTTATATATAGTATATCCAAAGGATATAAATACTCTCTTTATTTTTTATAATCCACACTATTAATGTAAACCCAACAAACGTTTAATGTTCACCTGGAAAGTTATGTCATTAAGAAACACGGGAAAGCTTTTTCAGTTAGATCTTGCTAAGGTTCCTCTGTTGTGTCCTCATACAGCTTCCTACTTAGATAATCATCGTAGAAGATTCTAGTATCTTCATGTATCACCAAGAATGAAAATGAAGATTCTTTAACAACCAAGTACTGTAAACACCCTGTTGTTCAGCATTTGTGATAGAGAATCCATGAATCTATAAACTACAAGAAGATGCTTTTGTAGGAAAGCGCTTAGTAGTAAAAGGCAAGAAGTCAATAAGTGACTGGAGCAAAGGTCCAAGAGACACCACTGATGGTTGGCTGCAATAGAGATCATCTACTCAGCATGTCCAATCATCCAAAGAAGTTTCGACATTCTGGGCGTAGTGGTTCTCAAGTTATCGACTGGGAATTGTCTTCCGTGTTTTAGCCCCTGCGACCTTGACCTTTGATTGAGTGATCCTAAAATCAATAGAAGTCATCTGTCATCTACTCTGCATGTCCAATCATCCTATGAAATTTCAATGTTCTAGGCCAAGTGGTTCTCAAGTTATTAGTCGGGAAATGTTTTCCATGTTCAGCCCCTGTGACCTTGACCTTTGCTCAAGTGACCCCAAAATCAATAGGAACCATCAACTCTGTAACTCGTACCATCTATGAAGTTTGAAGATTCTGGGTCAAATGGTTCTCAAGCTCTTGATCAGGAACGGATTTCAAATTCTGGCCCCTGTGAACTTGAACATTTATCAAGTGCCCAAAAATTAATGGGGGCCATCTACTCTATATTTCCAAGCATCCTGGGACAAGTAGTTCTTCAGTTATTTATCAGAAACGGATTTCTATGTTCAGGACCCGGTGACCTTGACCTTTGATCTAGTAACCCCCAAAATGATATGGGTCATTTACTTTGTAAGCCCTATCACTCAATGAAATTTTAAAATTCTATTTCAAATGGTTCTCCGGTTTTTGATCGAAAATGACGTGTGACAGGCAGATGGCCCCTTTGGCCTTGACCTTTGATGAAATGACCCCAAAAAACAATGCGGATCATCTACTCTGTAAGTCCTATTACCCTATTATGTTTGAAGGTTGAAGATTCTGGGTGAAGTGGTTCTCAAGTTATTGATCAGAAAAGGATGAGCATGTTCTGGTCCCTGTGACCTTTACCAGAATGACCCCAAAACAAAACGTGTAATCTAGCCTGCAATACCAATTATCCAATGACGTTTCAACATTCTGAATCAAATGGTTCTCAAGTTATTGATCGGAAATTGTTTTCCAATTTCTGGCCCCTGTGACCTTGACCTATAACCGAGTGACTCCAAAATCAATACGGGTCATTTACTCTATATGTCCAATCATCCTTTGAAGTTTCAATATTCTGGATTAAGTGGTTCTCAAGTTATTGATCGGAAATGGTTTTCCATGTTCAGGTCCCTGTGACCTTTACATTTCTTTGAGTGACCACAAAAACAATAGGGGTCGTCAACGCCATAGGACGGAAAACATAATATTTAATTTATTGACATACATGCTGTCTCAAAACCAGTACAGGCTTTACAGTAAAAAAAATGTGTCATCAATATAAAACAGAGAATAAAGTGAAGCATGTACATAACACTAGAATATAAAAAGGCAGCCTTTTACTGTTGTTTTAATGTATGTTTATATGTTTGTTAGTTTCGGTGAGTTTTATATAGTATATTTCATACATTATAAAAATGAGATCAAATGGTATTTTTTCTGCTTTAATTGCCATTGTAGCCCTTCGCTTCCAAAAGACAGGACCACCGACCTTACAAAAACCGGACAAATGCTTTGTTTTTATATTAACAAAACAACTCAAATAATAATAATAATAATAAAAAGCAACCTTACTAGTACTGTGCTATTTAATTGACCTATCAAAACATGTTCCCGGCTTTCATGTTAATCTTAGGCTCGAACATTGCTTCATATAAAAAGTAAGTGCTTTCGCAGCATTATGTAAGGAAAAAAGACTACATTCTGTCTCATAAGCATTTATGATGTTTGGTATTTTCAACAATTATAATAGCATAACATTTTCACAACGTTAAAACTTTACTTTTGCACGTTTTGTTGTTGTTTTTGTTGTTGTTGGATTTAACATCACACCGACACAATAACAGGTCATATGGCGACTTAAAAGCTTTCCATGGTTGTTTTAATGTATGTTTATATGTTTGTTAGTTTCGGTGAGTTTTATATAGTATATTTCATACATTATAAAAATGAGATCAAATGGTATTTTTTCTGCTTTAATTGCCATTGTAGCCCTTCGCTTCCAAAAGACAGGACCACCGACCTTACAAAAACCGGACAAATGCTTTGTTTTTATATTAACAAAACAACTCAAATAATAATAATAATAATAAAAAGCAACCTTACTAGTACTGTGCTATTTAATTGACCTATCAAAACATGTTCCCGGCTTTCATGTTAATCTTAGGCTCGAACATTGCTTCATATAAAAAGTAAGTGCTTTCGCAGCATTATGTAAGGAAAAAAGACTACATTCTGTCTCATAAGCATTTATGATGTTTGGTATTTTCAACAATTATAATAGCATAACATTTTCACAACGTTAAAACTTTACTTTTGCACGTTTTGTTGTTGTTTTTGTTGTTGTTGGATTTAACATCACACCGACACAATAACAGGTCATATGGCGACTTAAAAGCTTTCCATGGTGGAGAAAGAGCTCTAGGTTGCTCTCCGGGCATTATATCATCACGCACGGGCACCTGGATAGAACCACTGACATTCCGTTAGCCAGCTAGATGGCTTCCTTCCATGAAGAATTATACGCCCAGTGTTGTGAGGTGCATGTGATTTAAAGTCAGCGACCTCAACCGCCCGTTAAATGACTCGCTATAGTCAATGAATTTAAGTATTAGACGAGAGCACAATGACATATTTGATATAAACCATTCCCGAATCTACAGTTTCTTATTGACAAGCCAATATTTTATTCATATGTATTACTTGTTATTTCAGATGATAACTATATTTATATGGAAATGAAGTAATTTCATCTAACGTTGAATATGGACCAACTTTTACTGGTCTCATTACCGAAGATTATATTCAAAAGTAGTAGTCAATGGCATAAATATTTATGAGCCATTAATGACAGTGGAACTATATGTAATAATGCGTTGTCAGTATTGTTCAGCTGAGCTACCTAAAATAACATATGGCATTCTACGTACTTTTAGAACCATTTAGATTTATCATTACCACAACCTAGTTGTTTACTTACTGACTGATAAAATGCACGTGCAAAAGATATTACCATAAAATGTTGTTGGTTTTTTTTTTACATTCTTTTTTAATGGTGGATACATAATTATACAGATTTATAGAAAAATTCAAACTTAAAAATCTAACAAGTTTAGAAGGTATTACACATATGCTTACCAGGTATATATCAAAAATAAGTGGCAACATGGTGCACCATAAACCAGTTTAAACTCCCCAACTGACATTTCCAAGGCGGCATCCCACTGTGTTCCTTTATTTGTTTGTTTTGCCTTTTTGTGTGGTGTGTGTGTGTGGTGTGCTGTGCGCATCCGCGTGCTGGGTTTGCGTTTGGGAATGCTGCTTTCTTAGAACATGACTTTCCTTGTTACTATTGATAAACTGCTTATATATATAAAATATCGACTTGGTGTTAGAAATGAGCTGACACCTTCCGAATACTAACCGATTAAAAATTTTACTTTCATATATGAGAAGTCAAGTAGCAAAAACATGCCGTATACTAGGAATGTTGCTATGATTGGAAAGCTGGTGAGTGGGTTGGGTTTTACGGGAATCAACACAAAAAGGTCATATATCGCCGAGTAAGATCGGTAAGTATCTTCTGCATTTACGATTACTTGGAATTTATGTTGCTGTAAAATGACCAGGTGATTCCGATTCTGGTGCGCATGCACAAACGGCTGTGTTTTTAGTGATGTCATCGGCAAAGTGACGAGATAATCTTTTATGAAGTTTAGAACTGTGAAAAAATTTACAAAGAGGCATAAAACAGTCGATCAAATGATCGTGTTATAGTAGTTTTGCCAGTCAAGTTACAAACACGTTATCCAATTTGTTCATAGCTATTGGGAAATGTCATCATTTATTTCAACCCTGCTGAGTGTATGAATATGCTATCACTTATAATATCTTGATACTATTTCATGGTGTTGATTTAAATTGTATCCTCGATTGTTTCCATAATAAATGGAATAATAAGAGATTTCTCTGAAAACAAACGCTGGATATTTTGCAGAATGTTTGACACAAACTATTTGTTTACCCATTAGACACTGGTTCACAGTAGATTCACATCTTCTCAATGACTTATTAATAAGACAAAATAAAACTTGTTAACGGCAAACATCTCCTTGTGTGACCGACAGACTGCTTAACGTAATGGTATAAAGTAATTTTTGACTGAGATGTTTGAGCAAAGGATAAGTATCTGAACATTATAGCTAATGGAAATGAATCTGATTCATTAAAGATGTTAGTAGGATGGTGATGTTTGTAATATTGCGAGCGAAGAAGACAATACATTTTTATGAAAATATGAAATCTAGTTTTTTGTTAAAAACGTTTCATTACTGACTGTTTGCAGATGTATACTAGTATCAGGCACCAGGATCTCATCAGCTTTACTACATGTAATTATTTCAATTTTATTTACCCTGAAACACCAATTTTTTGTTTCATGCTAAGCTTTGTGAGTAATAGAATGCTTTTGTCAGTTCTTATGCAACATCATTGTGTTAAAACCACGTTCATTATTGACTCAATTGCTCCTTAAATGTTTGGTTCATTGCATCTCAATTGTTATCTCGTCGTCGTCAAGTCATTTTCACACTTAATGTTCTATTTTTCTCCAATACGTTTTGTTATTATATGAAGATAAAGGCTTGTTTTCTTTAAGTGTGAGGTTAATAAAAGCTAAAACTGAAATTAGCCGTGTAAATTGGGGGTTTTCTTTAGATCTATTCGCATTAATTTATAAAGTTTCTCTCTACTAAAGGACTCTTAATGCTATAACAGAATAAAAAGTAACATGAATATGTCTATTAAACCTGATTATTATTGCGTTTGTAGACAAAACGGCAATAACAACGTTTTTCAATATTTGCTGATACTTGTTCTGGCATAACTTCTTCATTTGTCAAAAGTTGAACGCTTTACGCTCGTATTGATTAATTATCCTTGTTTATTCTTGCAATACTTCAAAAACACAATTTTTATTTGAAATAGCATGTGTCTCATATTTGTCCGAGATATTTTCCTATAAAACAAAATAATACATGTATATTAGGAACGGAATAATGCCTTTATACTGCTTTACTGCTTTACTGATAAAAAGCTGAGTGAATTAGGTATTTACATTTTTACATTTTTACCCGTTGCCATCTTACTTTCAAAGTTCACTGAGAACTAACTGGACAACCAACCAACTGGAATCTTCACAATAAATAAACTAGGGTAAAATATACCAGCTTCAATTTTTTACACCTCAAACACCCACCGTAAGGTATATGGAAACATTACGACCTAACAGTTTTGTCTTGTCAATAACATGTTTCCTTTATAAGCATCTGACGAACAATATTGCTTAGGTCAATGACATTCAACTTTATGTAATCCCGCGGTTCATAAAACAAATTAAAGTACTTTAGCCGAGTATTATGTCTGCTTAGAGATGTCAGCATGTTTATAACATTTAAAAATAACATCGCAAATATTAGTATTCGCCGAAACATAAGTGTGGACTTACTAGTTGTGTTGGCAAATTGCATTTTAATCAACGTATTTATGAGTGTCGTAAATTTAGCAAACAGAAATATCCAAACAGAAAATACATACTCCAAGAACGCAGCTACCCCGAACCGTAACTCTGTCGCGGTGTATGTATAGATGTGAACATGATTAATATACACTCTAAAATACATAGACATTGTAACGCAAATAAACCACAAAGATAAAACGAACACAGAGCTGATCCGCTTTGACACAGTCAGTGGCATAAACACCAAGTGTGTACGTTATTCGGATAAACCATCTGTCGTTATCTCCAACATTTTCCAAATTTACCTCTCGGTGCTAAAAGTAATCCTCGCCATGTAAATCCGTCACACATTCAATGGCAACAAAGTGTGATATACAAAAATTTACTTTACACAGAAAAAGTTTCGTGTATATAATGGTAGGAATACGAAACCTAATCAGCAAAATCATCAGTCTTTATCATTTTTTGTGTCACTATGTTATCTAAAATATTCATTTTTTATCAGTGGAACTAACTGTGAAACCTATCTACAAATACCAATCTTTGGAATAAAAAATGTAGTTTTGTGCGGTGGGGGTTTAATTTGCTTAATTCTTTTTATTGGGGGGGGGGGGGGGGGGGGGGGGGGGGGGGGGTTCTTTCTTTTAATAATTTGTGTTCTTCCTTTTGTTTTGACAGGTTGTCTCTTAACACACTTACATTAAACTATTATGGTTTATAAAAGAAAAAGTATTACATACGCTCACAGCACCGGTACCATCATGAAATATATTTAAATGCATTATTAACCGACAAAACTTAATCACTTCTGGGCAAACAGCTCCTTATATAGTCAAAGACAGCTTAGCGTAATGGTTTAAGTAAGTTTTTGATAACTGTTTAAGAGATGTTTACGCAACGGATAAATGTCTGATAAGTAAAGCTAATGACATGACTTGTAGGAGGACGGTGGTTAAGGCAATATCTTAGGTAATTTGTCACTGTTTTGACGCTGATATAAAGTCGGTTAATACAAAGAGGTTTGTTATCTATTCAGTTAGAAATCTAGACTTTTTTGATCATATGAGAAGGTATGCCAATGTCATTAAGATGCTTTTATATATGTGATGAAAGACTTCCGTTAGGGATTTGTATCTTTACTAAATAGGCTTATTCAGGCTCGATAATCTTTTTTCACGTAGACCAAAACATAGACAGGTGCAAGCAAATGGTTTATATATAATACCAATGAGTTTAAAGTGTATCAGTTCTCTTAGACAGTTAATACAAGAAACTCATTCCTATTATCCAAGACAGTTGACACCCGGAAGTTATTTCTTAATTGAAAAATCATGATTATTTCTTATGTTTTAAGTGGGAAAGCATTAACTTTTATTGAAATAAAACGTATACAATACAAGGTAATTCCTGTATCGATAGGGTATAGGTAAAAATTGATAGATACATGGTTTCTATGCATACCATATGGAACAAATCAATCGGAACAAATTAGATTTTTTTTAATATACCGAGATGGACTGGTTCCAAACATTGTCTCTGGTCTGGTATGCAAAACCAATAAGCCAGTGAAAACAAACTGGTCAAAGGCAACATAAATTATGAACCTCACCTCTCTGACTGGATGAGAAAATGCGATAGATCACCTGCAGGAGAACATTTTTCTTTTGAGGGCTACAGTTTCACAGATGTATCTTTCTGCTGTATCGAAAACGGCCAACAATGGTCAGACGCAATTAGATAGCTTAGTTTTTTGCAAGTAAATACATTAGATATAACTATTTATGCCCATTGATAATTTCTCAGAGTTTTCGTTTAGAAGCAGAAGCAATATATTGTGGAGATCATAATCAATGGCTATTTACATTAGCGATTGTAACGAATCGCAGGCATCTCAGAAATTTTACAGCTTATGACTATAATTAAAAAATAAGACACTGCTACAAATAGATTTTCGCTCTTCACTGATGGATAATTTGTATATTTTCACAGGCACAAGTGACAGCAGATTTCCCTTTTACATCTTTAAAGTTTATTGCCTTTGCGTAATTGCTCTTATTATTTAACTGTTAGAGTAATAATTATTTCGTTACCTCAAAAGGTGTTTTCAAATGTATTTAGTAAATTTAACAAATACCAACTAACGGGACAAACATCAATACATCAATTTAGAGGGAAACAACAGACTATTGTAAAAGTGTATCTAATTACTGCATACAAGTAAGAAACAAAATCTATGCACACTAAAAGTTTTATTATAAAAATTTAAAAAATGCTGAAAACTGCAAACTTCGTCTGATTTTCTTACAGTTTAATTAACAATCTTTTAGTGGCGTTTGGTGGCTGAAAACGTCTCCCCATACTTGGACTCACTTTTAATATAGGTTTTATTCCTTTGATATCATGTCGTCCATCTAAATTTACCACAAAAGAGTTCCGCCTAAGCCGGTGCACGTGGCCCTAAGGATGGAGAACGTTTTACAACCTTTTATTGACAATAAGTAGGGAAAATGGCAATATCATTTTAATTATAGGTTTTGTTTTATTGTTTACGTATTTATCCATTACATAAAGCCATTAAATTAAGTGTGATACAAATAATGATAATAATCTTAAGTTTCTTGAAAATATTCAAGGTCAGTCTCTTCGCGTACAATTGTAATCCATAAAATACTCTATAATCTGGTCAGTTTAATCTTTACTCAATTTTGATAATGTCTTGACGTAAACCAGACAGACATTAGACTATAAAATCTGTTAAGAAGGTACCCAGTAGCTTAATTTGATATGAAAACATGCTAAGATTATAACACCAACGGACTTATACTCGTACATTTTATTTAAGAGAAAATGCTTTCAAATGTCATATTACTTTACCCTCGCCATTTTAATAGTTTTAGCACTACATGTAGAGCATCGTTCTCCCTTTCCAAACTTTTCACTAACATTGATTGTATACAAAATGTATACACAATTTCGTGAATAATGATTAGTTTGGGCAAGAAATGGAGTGTTACTTTATAATTAAAGTACAAATTACAGTAATATAAATTGCTTTGGCCTAAAACCTGAAATTTTAGTCATTTACTATCAAAAAATACTTTCTGAAAATTGATTTTCCTGCAAAATTGTACAATAGAATATTTTTTGTGCAAATTCTTAGGCAAAGTCATATGTTAGGTTCAAAAACTGAGATATTCTTTACTTGCCAGATTTTCATGTGGTTAGCTGTAATGTACACACAAACAAAAGCGAGTTTAAAAGGTTGAAAATTCTGGTTTCTGACTGGATCTGTAGACTAGTGAGGAGTGTGTTAAGCAACAAAAGCAACTAGAAAATATTATACAACATGACAGATGATAACATTAAAATATTCAAAACTAAAAGCTGAATATTGAATCTTATCTAATCGATTACAAAGCTTGACTGAGTTGACTGGTCTTTTACCTTAACGACAAATCTCTGTTTCGATTTGTCAGAACTGAAAGTTACATGTTGATTAGCATTGTTAATATAGGATCAATTTCAACAGCTACATGTAGTTTGAAAACCGACAACGTGACTATCAGTTGTTTACACAGTGTTTATTAGGTCAAAATAACATTCTCGCATAGCACAACCATCTCAGACTTTCGCACTTTCGTCTGTACATAGAATATAAAAAAATCCAAATCCAATAGACATTTCCTGCATATTTTGAAAAAAAAATAAAACCCTGCATAAGGTCAAAATTTTAATATTTTTTAACTTATCAATTAACAATAGCTTAAACATGACTGCACAGGTAATGCCATTTGGTATTTAATTACAGTTTGGTCTATTACATATCATTGCTCAATACAAGGTCATATAGATATAAATACTAATTTAATTAGCTAGCTAGAGTCAGTGTAGTCGACACGGATATAATCCAGGTGCATGCAGGAACAACTTGATACATATAATCATGTGGGTTGCGCGTTATACCGACTTAATTTCTCCAAGCACGATTCGCTTGACAGACTACATTTTTCGGCGACGCCGTCTAAATTCGTTTTCGTTACCTATGCCACGTGACTTCAGTTTGCAAATCAAACTACTTGATAACGCATTATAGATAATTTATCAAAATGGAAGATTTATGCAATACTCTGCCTGATTGGACGAGAGTGTCAATTTCTTTCACTCTGTTGATTGTGCTAAGCTGAGTGAAATGTAGACAAAGCGTTTATCCTAAACGACGCTGTTCACAGTTTTAAAGCTAACTTTGGCTCAGTATATTTAGCAAGAATATTGATATATCTCAAAATGATAAGTAAGTTTAATAAATATGATAAAAACCTGTTCAAATACCAACATATAGAGCTGAATACGGTCTGCGTATCACATGAATAAGGGTGTGATAAGAGTCTTTTATGTAGAGAAGTATTTTTTAAAAGATTTTCCTTGTTACAATTGTCGTCTGTATATGAAAAGGTTTCTTGCTTTTGTGACTTATTCAGATTGCATATTAAAATGAGTACTTGTTTGCTTTGATATATTTGTTATAAATTATTTAACTGATTTATTATATATGAATATTTTTCTTTAGTATGGTATACAAATATTGAACTCAGTTGAAATCTGTTTTATTATATATATGCTATATAATGACTGAATCTCATTACACTGAAATGAAGGTTTATCTATGTGATATGACTACGGTCAAACTTTGCTTATGAAAAAGAAATATTGAAATAATTACAATTGTATGTTTTGCTTGACCTTCACTTTTTTATAGGTGTGACGTCATTATCCAAAGATTCATGAATAGCGAATATGCATTTGTTAAAGCGGGATCAGTTGGCCTATTTTAGAAATAAATAAAAATAATAAATAAAAAAATCCTTTAATTGATTTTTTTTTCTCATGTATTCTAATCAAACTTGATTTGTAGCATCTTTATTAGGCCCGCAGCCAACTTTGTTCATCTAAAACATTTAACCCCTTTTAGGGGCTGCTAGAGCTAAAACTAGAAATGCCTTTATACAGCGTCTCATGAACAGCTTGGTGGATCTTTGTCATACTTGGTCTGGAGCATCATTATAAAGTCCTCTTCCAAATTTATTTATATAGGAACTTGGGCCCTATTAGGGACCACTATAGCTAAAAGTAGATATGCCTTTCTTTGCATTAACCACTAAAATGTAATGGATTTTTATCAAACTCGATCTGTAACAATATTTTAAGGTCTCCTGCTATTTTGTTACAAATGGGGATAGGGACCAATTTAGCTAAAAGATATAAACACGTTTAATGACCTCTTCTCATGAACCGCTTCATGGATCTTCATCAAACTACTGCTGTAATTATTCGTCTAAGGATAAACGAAACAAAATTGCAACCCCACGAAACCTTTGCGAAAAATTAAGAGAGAACCATTTAAATTGTTAAAGTGCGGTGTTTAGTTTTGCAATTTGAAAAATGTTAGATGAAAGATGAATGTTAGATGAAAAATTCATAAACTTCTTTCCTTATTACAATTTGCCGACCATCATTTTGAAAGATATTTCTTGTTGTAATTATGTTAGGTAAAGAATTACACTAAAAGATGCTTAGGCCGAACAGGAGCCCATTGATAAAAAATCAAACTATGAAAGAAAACACCTATAATCAACTGCGCAAAATATATCAAACACAACACATATAAGGCTGTTATATATTGCAGCATTTCGACAAGCACTAATATGTATTTATAAGATATTTCAGGAGAGGAAAGAAGTCTACTTATTTAACTGATTATATATTTGCGTAAGAAAGAATAATGCTTTTCTCGCTATATAAGATTTCTATGTCTCTTGAAAAATCTAAATCAGCTTCCGAAGCATTGACAAATGAATTATATAATCTGAATGAAAACAAATATACTGTTCTCATACCATTCATTACAAAAGAATTGGACACTTCTGAAGTAAGTACAAAGGCAGAAGCTACCGGCTTCTTTATGAAATCTCTACCTACAGAAAATTTTCAGTTTCTGTACTATTTTCGTTGTAAAACACGGATCGTAAAGCTGCATTCCATGAACAAAAGTCTTTCTTTGGGTAAGTTACAACTATTACGTAAAGACGATTTCCTACAAGTTTACCTTGTGCTTGAATGTCTTTGTCATGTCATGTAGGTGGCCCCGTGGTCTAGTGGTATCACGTTAGACTGTCAATTCAAAGGTCCCGGGTTCAAATCTCGGTCCACTCACTGGAAATCTGGAGATGCTCTTGGGTGTCTCCCACCTAACTAAAAAAACAGTAATGGTTCTTCCCAGTAAAGACGGCTTTGTGTGTATTAGTGCTGTACACCGGACACTTTCAGGAAACCGACTGTCTATTCGCTAAGAGCTAAGCTGATACATCCCTAAAAGATTTTTTTGGCGCCCTGTGTGGCTGCCTTTACGCTACGTAATGCGCCTTGTTGCAAAGCTATATTTGTGAATTCAAGTATTTTGTCTTTCTGCGGGTTTGCACTAGTAATATCAATTGTATGTTGCTAACATTCCTGACCTATAACAGAAAAGAAACGAAATAAAGGTAATGCAGGTCTCATTCCTACTTGTACTATTATATATTAATTTGCTCAAAACAAATTATAAAATATTGCAAATTAAATATTTTAATATTGAAGATTATAATATATGAATATCAATCGGTGAAAATTAGAAGACATCCTAAATCAGTCTTTTGTATAAGTAAAAGACGCATACTGTTGTCATGTCTCAACAACTTTAACTTGTACAAACTCCGAAATATCCCTCGAATTATAGGTTCTATCCGTACAAACTCTTTAAATATTTTCACTTTGAAAAGAAATTATTAATTTCTGTCTATTCTAACTTTAATTTCCATTGTTTTACTGTTAATAATGTATGAATTTTGTAACGCCCTTCTTTAATAGCAAATAGAGTAAAAGGATCAAAATTACGTTAAATAAGTTTTCCATTGTTACTGAAGCTATTATCATTCAGTAAGGGATTTTTGTTGAATTAAAACTCTTCCTGTTCATTTCCTAGATTTTCTCCCTTATCTAAAATTTTAAATTACTTCTCAAAGGAAGTAGTGAATTGAACTAACTAATTTAGAACGACGTCTTTTATATGAACTCTGACTCTCTTGATTTTATACTGTTATATTTGCCGCATTTATCGAAGGACAACCATAACAGAAAATTCATCTTATGATCTATTGTAATATTAGTATCTCTTAACTTGTATTTTCTATACAATGCATTATAAAACAATCGGATTCTAATTAAAACAGTTTTGGTATGTAATTGTTTCTAAGGGTAGCTCAATGACCACTGTTTGTTTGTTGTTGTTGTTTTTTTGCATGGAACCGATAAGGTATGTATATCTTTTACAAGAACAACCTCGCATTACCAAACCACTACTAACAACGTATTGTTTGCTAGCTTGCACCATTATTCAAAATAGCATCAACATAACCTTTCATTCCCGTATTCAGTTGCAATGTATGCATCTAATATTTCCGAAGAGCGAAAGTCTGGGTGCCAATAGTTTTGTCTACTGACCGGCAAGCAGTTCAATAAGTGTTTATTATATAAGTATATGAGCCGTGCCATGAGAAAATCAACATAGTGACTTTGCGACCAGCATGGATCCAGACCAGCCTGCGCATCCGCGCCGACTGGTCAAGATCCATGCTGTTCGCTAACAGTTTCTCTAATTGCAATAGGCTTTGAAAGCGAACAACATGGATCCTGACCAGACTGCGCGGATCCATGCTGGTCGCAAAGCCACTATGTTGGTTTTCTCATCGCTAGACTCAATTATGTTTTTAAACAAGACACGTGCTGTACTGCCAGTCACAGTCAATTGACTGTGCGTTGATTAGTTATTATTACACACTTGTTAAGGTAAAAATAATCAATTGCAACTGTGGCTATAGGTAAATGTAAAACATCTACCTTACAGTAGGTTTGGTGGTTGTTTGTTTTACTTATTAGATATTCTCATTGTCTGGTTCATAATGTTAATCCAGTTGTCATTACAGATCATTTCTCTTCAATTTCGGAGTGATATTTAACAATATTTACGGAAGTTTATCATTTACGTTACATTGTATCATACCAGATCGTTTTGCTGGTTATATGTTCGTCACAGGGTGATATTGAACTAACCTAACGTTATCAGAAAGTCATATCGAAAATGTTTTGGGGCATAACCCTAGTGACATCAAACAAACATGAGAATAACTCTGTTTGAAGGAACAAAAATGCAACATGTGCCATTTACTTAGGAAAAGTTTTACCGGTATTCGTGTGTAAGAAACCCACCATTTTTTTATCGAACAGTTGGAGCGTATAGTACTTTAAGCAAAACCGCGTGCTTGTTTGTGTTTATGCTGTTCCTGTATAGTTTGACTGAAATATAGTAATTTAGGATGAATTGTTTCACTTAATACAATGTATTTAGTTAAAATGTTTGTCACTTTAATGTATTTCATACAATATTGTTAACGTTTGTATTATCATAATGTTTCTAAAAATATGTTTTTGGTCCAATTAGGTTGTTCATACTTAAAGCTTTGGTATATTAAGGATTCAAGAGTCGTTTCGTGTCTAAACAACTGAAGCATTAGCCGATTTTTCATATCCTGGTCATCCGCAAGTGACGACATGTCTGGTGGCACATTTAGCATTTCCAGTTTTAGATATGATCTGAGCCAGCCGCCTGTTATATATATTCCCGAACTGTTGCCACTCGGTGCTGACTTCAGAGCAGGACCATAGACCTTAGAAATGTTTATGTATATTCTGAACGTGTTCTGTTTCATGATTGAAATGACTTTCGCAAACATTCTGAAAATGACTGATGGTTTTAGTGAAATCTGAAACATTTCTTTGGTAATGAATTATTTTTATTCTGACTATAAAGTAAAGTGACAGTAAAATGAAATACTCTGTCGTATCAAACATGCATTTAACAGCGTTAAGTATATAACAAAGGTAAAAAAAGACAAAACATGAACGGAGAAACACATAAAGCATGGACAAAGTAATAAAATCTATATGAGCCGCGCCATGAGAAAATCAACATAGTGGGTTTGCGACCAGCATGGATCCAGACCAGCCTGCGCATCCGCGCAGTCTGACTAGGATCCATGCTGTTCGCTTTCAAAGCCTATTTGAATTAGAGAAACTGTTAGCGAACAGCATGGATCCTGACCAAACTGCGCGGATGAGCCGCGCCATGAGAAAATCAGCATAGTTGGTTTGCGACCAGCATGGATCCAGACAAGCCTGTGCATCCGCGCAGTCGCATCCGCGCAATCTGGCTAGGATCCATGCTGTTCGCTTTCAAAGCCTATTGGAATTAGAGAGACTGTTAGCGAACAGCATGGTTCCAGGCTGGTCTGGATCCATGCTGGTCGCAAACCCACTATGTTGTTTTTCTCATGGCACGGCTCATATGAAAATCCACTGGAAGCAAAATGATAGGTGATTCGGATTAATTGTCAGTGAATCTGTTTATGAAAGGTAAAGGAATTCACAAAAAAACAGTCACGCTCCGCCTTAAGTTTATTTCTGTTAGGATAGAATTAAATTACTCTTAGTGATCTCAAAGGACAAGAACATATGAGCCATGAGAAACCAACATAAAGGCTTTGCGACCAGCATGGATCCAGACCAGTCTGCGCATCCGCGCAATCTTGTCAGGATCCATGCTGTTCGCTTACAGTTTCGCAAATTCCAATAGGCTTTGAAAGCGAACAGCATGGATCCTGACCAGACAGCGCGGATGCGCAGGCTGGTCTGGAGCCATGCTGGTCGCAAAGCCACTATGTTGGTTTTCTCATGGCGCGGCTCATATAATAGATTAAGTCTAAGTACGGGTCTTTTTACAGCCGAAACGCGACACTGAAAAACTGCTGTTCTCATACTTTATACAATATTTAGAAGAGCTCTTGGAAAAACGACCAAGGACGAAGCAAACACATTACGGAACACCTGTGTGAACGGTCAATGACAAATATACTATTTGGAAGCTTAAACTAGTTAAATGCACTTGAACTCTCTTCTTTATCCCCATCATTTTCCAAAGTTAGAGTACAGTGTAAATAAAAGTTATCCCTCGCTTGCATTTATAAGTACCAAAATCATAATATGTTAAACATAAATAAATGAAAACCATGAAAAAACATACCTTGAAATACTCCATAAATTTGTAGAAAGCGAATGCACAGAACAAGAGAAACGCCATTAAGAGTCCGACGAAACAAGAAAGAAGATAATCACCCAGTTTTTTACGCCTAAGCTATTATAAATATATTTTAAAGTCTTCACGTTTGTTTTTGCCGACCAGTAAATTTAACAGTGTTTGTTTACATTTTAATGACCTTTGACAAAGATTGTTCATATATTTATTGGAGATTGATATACATTCAATTCTAATTGTAGGTAGAGGGCACGTGATCACTGGATTAGCCCTTTTATTGAAACACACATAAAAGAACATCATGCACCCCTAATTTATGGTATAGTTGACGCAACTTGATCCCGATGGTTGACCATTGCATTATAATACATGATAAGGCAAAACCTATTATTGAAAAGGAGTGTACGTAAACACGAGCTGCGCGAGAAAAAGGAACTATAGATTTGTGTAAATTATAAATTAGTGTACTGGAAAGTTTTAACAGATCAAATGTAAGTATAAATACTTTGATGCTGCACTGTATACAGAATAATTCCATATAAATATACACGGCCACCCTTGATTTCAACAATAAAATAATCGATATGAATAATCAGCCTAAGGTCAACCACCGCGGCCAAGTTGCGATTACTATAATAGAAAATCCTTACTATAAACAGTATAGTATGTGGAGAAGGTCAGTTTTGAAGTAAACGTCAGACTGAATAATTTGACATTAGAATATGCACGTTTAAAATGATTTAATTCATTAAACTTACGTGCAATGATTATCAAAACTATAAGCATTATGTATTTGACATCATTTGGCGTGTATTGGGGAGAGTATAAATCTTATTCAGGACCTTTATAATGGCTTTAAAATTCAAACGGAAAAAATTAAAGAGAAACAGGTTATTACAATAAAATAAATATAAAGTAATGTGCAACATACAAAACACCAGACATCAAGTATAATATATTCATATGTTTTATGGCGTTTCTGTAGAAGAATTGCAAATGAATGCGTGAATCATCAAAGGAAGAATACGGAAAAAATGCATTTTAACTTAAATGTTAGCATGCATTGCATAGACTTAAGTTCGCTTATACATAAAATATCGCGCATATTGCATCAAAATCACCATATGTTTGGTTTCATCGTCATTTGGCTATTTGCACATTCATCTATTTATCTTGAAAACAACTATTATACGTGTATAATATTTAGATCGTCTGGACAACTAATTCCTTGTTCGTGTCTATAGTCTAACCTGCGTTAGCGGTCACCTTTATTCAGCGTGACCCTGGCTTTAATTGTCAACCTCTAGTTCGACGGATGAACATACCTATATAATGAAGCTTTTCATAGTCGAGGTCTGTAAAAATTACCCTTTGTTATATAGCGGTCACTGCCGCATAGAAAAGAGGTGATCTACTATTATATAAATGAGTTATAATACCCTCATGTAAATCTCTGATTTTGGAATAGATAATAACTGTTTATTACGATTGAGACCATTCGCTCACAAAATGTGACCTTAGTTTGACAGCTCGATATGTTTTTGACGTAATGTCAAGTTGACAAGATGTGTGCCTCACCTAAGGGACCGACCATTTGATATTTTGAGTGGGGAGTGTGAGAGAGAGAGAGAGAGAGAGAGAGAGAGAGAGAGAGACTGACTTTGGCTTTGCTTGAGAAAATATTCTGGCTTCAGCATTTTGAAAAATCCACTCATAGTGGAAGCAATTTCCATAGATTACACATTGTCCGGCACGAAAATTTCGTATATTCAATGTGGAGACTGCGGACATTCGTGTTCATCTTAAGCGTGATATTTGTTTGTATCTTATCAGTGTCAAAACCATTTTGCTTGTTTTGTACACGGATACAAGGCAATATGGAAAGTATGCAGTCACTGTACTACTTTTCTACGTCGATAATTAGTGTGACTATGGCAACAAGTACTTTAAACATATTACAAGTGTATCATGTCAAAAATTACTCAAAATACACTCGAAGATGCACTTTCATAAAACGTAGCACATTGATAGAAGACGATATGGAGAATACGCACGTTATCGTTACTGGCATTTTGTCAACCAACTAGTCCTTTCGCGTATATGTCTGTGGATCCTGCGACAACTACAAAAGTACAAGAGGCTATAGTATGGAATATAAAAGTTAGATAGAAGGTAATCGTAAGAATGTGCTAGCCATGTTATTACATTGTTGTTTCTATGACAGCAAAAGTCATCAGTAAATCTACCGTTTTCCTTGAAAATACAGTATTTCGACTAGCGAAAATGTGATTCTAAACTCATTTTCGCTTATAAAGTTGTAACGATCTGTCTTACATATACACACATCTGAGCAAGACTTCCCCGTTTAACATGCACATAAACTGTTAAAGAATTCGTTTTATGTATAATCAATATTGAATTAATTCCTAGACATGTTATTGCATTTTTATGGTGTATGTTTGCAAATAGATATGCAAGTATCTGTTCAGATTAATTGATTTCACAGACACCTGATGATTCAACAGTTTGCGGTTATAGTAACTGAGCGTGAAATAAGTCTACCGATTTTTTAATATAATATACTGTATAATAACATTTGTATAAGTTTCAGTCGAAGAGCTGTCTGGTGAATACTTATTTGATTTTACTTTTTTGCCAATCATTTTGCCTGTATTTATTCTAAACGCCTCTATCAGTTCAAATTTCTTAATTGATTGTAATGGAGAGAGACAGAGACAGATCTAGTTAGATGGTTACAGGAATATATATCATCATAATGGCTATTCTCCTTTGTATTGAATTGTATATAAGCTTGTGATCATCAATGTTGTTAACTTATAGTGAACAGATGAAAACAGTCGTAATTTGGGCCATAAGTGAGGGTATTTTTTCAAAGAATGTGTGATAGAAACATTCGCAGCATGGTTTTATTTATTTTCTCTATCAATGACCTTATTTTCACTTGTAAAATGCTTAGCCGAATCAATTCAAAACGGTTTAATTTATATAAATCTCACTGTGCTCCCATGGGAACCCTTGAATGACACGAGGTCTTACAGGTTTTCTTGCATTCGGACGTCAAAATTTAATAAGTATCTAGACATTTGGAACCAACAGAGGAATGTTTTACCAATAGTTAAATGCATATGAAATTACCCTTATAGTAATATAAAAGAACGGTAGGCCAGTGGTAAGTTACTTGGACTGTCAATCCAGAGGAGTCGGGTTCGATTCCAGGTATTGGTACCTAAATGTCAGAAACACTGTCTGCAGTAAGACCAGAACGTTGTGTGTCGGTGCTATACATCAGACATGTAATATTACCAGGTTATGTTTTCTAAAAAAGAAACTAGGCTGGACTTGTCAGATCGCAATGTTTCGGTACTGGTAAATTTCACTCTCTGAGTGGCTATGTTTATATGTAAAGAACCTTTGAACGTGTTTATCGTCAAACGGATGCTATATAAATCTAATATATCATAACGTTATGCAAAAGAACTAAAAGTGACAAGCTATTCTAATCTGGAAGTATTTATAGATTTTTAGCTTTGTATAGGGAAATACGCTCGAGTTCTGCAGCAGAAATATCGGCGTCTTTAATCTTTCTTACATTACGTTAAAGTACCTTCGAACAAGCTGTACATTGTTCTGGACATTGCTCTTTCGTGAAATGTCTAAAATATTTCTGTAAAATTTCGTTTAATTACGTGGAAGATAATAAAATTTAATTAAACCAAAAGGAAAAGCAATATAAAAACGACGTCAACCTGCTCTATAGACTGTTTATTAATTTATGTGAAAGTAACCTAATTTGTTAGCAATTTACATAAACGTGCTTTAATGGTGTCCATTCAATACCTATGTAGATAGTTCCGCTTTCGAGTCTTAATTAAGCCGGTGCTAGGGGCCGTGAGGGAAATTACACTTTCCATTACCTCACATGAATAGACGAACCTAGTCTGCTATCATTTTGTTTGGTTGCTTTATATTCTTTCAAAAGATCGTCGTGCAGATTGTTTATGTAAATGTTCATGCAAATGTCAGTTATGTGTACAGTAGGTAATTAATTAACTGCTTTTACTTTATACTTCAGGTAACACATTTATTTAATTAATATAACGAAGACATATTTTTGTCATTTCAAGAGAATTTACCGCCTAAGAGATTGGTGAATCAGGCTGCATTATTTGACCTAATGCAATACTACATTAATACATTTTGCTTTAAATTGTATGTTCATGACATATCTATCTCTCAAATGCGTCTACTTTTGTACAGATACATATGTCTTTGCTATAAATGTACTTGTTTTCATAATTGCAGATCGGTAGAGATTCGTTTTAACTTTACTATCTTTTACTTTAAGCCTGCAAAATTTCTAAAATGGACTGGCCCATCATTCAATTTGGGCAATACCATTAAATTTTCAAAGAGGTGTTCACTGAAGATTTACTGACTGAACAGCAAACAGTGCTTCCGTGCAGGCTGATCTTGGTCTGCACTGGTCGTAAAGGCAAAATCAGTTGCCGCCAACAGGCTAAATGTTAAACGAAAAACGGCAAGTGTCGCCTGTTTTCTATCATTTGTTCTTTATTTAGATGTTTATGTAATAGAACAGTATCACAGTTGTTTCCTTCAGATAATAATTATGTATTCACGAATAATAAATGCGATGTTCGTTGACTTATTATATAGTCTTAATTTGACGATGGTTATTAAATCATCAGCTCGACTTAATTCAAATTCATGGCATTTCATTGGCGCCGACGAAATTGTATAAACCCACTTACTGTATAATTATATGTAACTATAACATTTACCTATCACCCGGAAAGGACAGGTAATTGTAACAGTTTCTTAATTGCTTCAGTAACATTCGTTTAAATAATAATAACTAAATATGTTATTTCTTTTTATCAATTGATTATTGTATCTAAAATGATAACAGAGTATGCAAATTATGTGTACAGTTTGCTGAATTTCAAGAAGGGTGTGATATTAATGCTTTGTACATTGTCTGTATGTTTCTATTGAAATATTTGCAAACAGAAACGATCCACTTTCTAAGTGAGGTCTATTCAAATGATAGCTCGTATTCATAATTTATATCAGACGTTCTAATTAATGCATTTTAAATTTTAAAAAATGACGTTATAGGTAAACTTTGGCAAAGTGATAACACATTTTGTGATCTTTGCAAAGGTCAAAACGTGTTTGTTACTCCGCACACGTACATCACTTATGTTTTATTCTACCTTTTAGCACTGAACTATTGAAGTAGGAGCGGTAAATGTAAAAGCAAAGTATACTTTTTTCATTAAAATGATTTTCTAGTACAGGTTCTCGTCTATATCTATATAAGTAATGTTACGGATCGTGTTTGGGAAATAAATTTTAGTTTTGCGTGCTTTGTTGGCAAATAAAACACGGTTTTGAGTTCAGATGTGTTGTAATCTAATCACGAAGGCCGAATGCCTGAGTGATTAATCACGACGCATCTGAAAGAAAACCCGGGTATTATTTACCAACAAAGCGCGCGAAACTAAAATCTATTTCCATTCTAACACGTTCGAAATACACCAGGAATGGATACTAATCTGGAATAAAATGCGGTTTTAAATACGAAGGAGTAAAGCGGGATAGCCAAAAGTAGGTCATTTTGCAAAACGTGCTCTAATCGACAAGACAATACACGGTACAATCCTTTTTGTTTATATAAAAGAAAATCTTGAAAGTGTTAGAACTGAATTTAGTACATGTATATTCATTCATGATTAATATGTAGGTCCAACACAGTCTCTCCTGTAGCAGACGGCTAGATGGAAGATTGTGTATATATATATATATATATATATATATATATATACACAGGGCATATTTAAACAAAACACTGACCATGATAAGATTCCTGCTTCTTTCATCTATTATAACATATCAGATTTACCGTTATAGACGGAAAGCAGGTTAGAAAAGTTGAAATAATTTGAACAGATCTACTTTCAGTCGCTGTCTTATATAAATTAAATAACTTTAATGGTGACTCTCGTGAGATAAAAATGCTTGACTTACAGTGATTTACATAGATGTTATAATTTTGTAAAAGATCGAATTCAAACAATCTTGCAAAACGTTAATGCCATATAGAAGGCAAATCGTACGGAATAATTCATTTTCTTTCTCTAAGACAGATATGCTAAAGGAAAATTTATTTTGGTTCTCCATTTCCTGCCAGCATGTTAAAATGCGGGAATAGAACACCTGTTGAAACAACTTTGCCTTGTATAAATTAATCTAGTCCCAAAGCGTGACTCTAATTAACTCCTCTGACGGTCCGTCCACAGACTCACACGCAACGACTATTAAAAATCGGCGTAATCGAGGTACTTCAGTCTGTCAAACATGATTGAAAGCATAATGATGACTTAAAGGCGAAAAGAAAAATATTTCTGAATAGCAAATTTATTCTTTTGCAATACGCGATATGTCATGTCAAGAGCACTTAGCAGTACCTGAAGATGTCTCCCACTGAGCTATATTATCGATTTTTTTCTCCGCCATTGGTGACGTCACAGCTTTATTACGTCACTGTTTGCGCATTTCAATCACCGTCAGGTACCGGTACCGGATAGCAGATAATGGAGAGCACAACGTCTCAGGCTTATTCTAAGTGTATATATTAGCGCAGTATTATTTGTATATTTACCACGATCTAAAGTGAACTTTCAACATTTGAAAACAAAACAGATTTTGGGAGAGATCTATTCATATCTATTCCCATGTGCTTCATGAATACCTGGAATAAAGTTTGGTGAACAAATTGAGCTCGACTTCACACTGTACTAAATGCATATATTTGGTAGCTGTTTTTCTATAGTTTTTCATGCAGAACATGTCAAACAGAACATGTTTCTGTTCACGAGATATTTAAAATATTTCTTTCGTTTTTCAAAATGTGAAGCTTATAATTTATGTTCGGATTTTTGTCACTTATGATTATGCCTGTTTTCAGACGTGGCTGAGTTGGACGTAATATCAGACTGAAATGAAATGAAAGTGATAATTACGTCACGAGTTGGACTAAAATAAATCTATCTTTCATTTGTTTATGTTGATATGTTTTTTGCAGACACATAACGAGCGAAAATGATGACGACAATGTGTCTGAGTATTGCTGTCCTACCGTGGACCCTCATTGAAGGCGGAATGAGTAAAGGAGGTTGGGCTGGTTCAACAAGCCCTGGAAGTGAAAATCCGTAAGTAGATCTGAAGATTTAAATTATGATTCTTTTTTTTTTTTCTCCTTTTTTTTTTTGAGTCGGGGTGGGTAGGGGGCGTTCTTTACAATTGACATACAGTTCAGTTCAGCTTTGAAAATTTAATTATTTATTTCAGTTATAAGTTACTATTTATCTTTCCATACAGTATTTTCTTATTATATTTTGGTAAGGCTTGATCAAAACATCTTCTAGAATATGGAACATACTGCATTATACGCATGAGTTCACTTTGTTCTATAAATGACTCGTGTGCGTAATGACAATATTGTTTGTGAATTCAGTAGCAATGGTCTGTAAAATGCATGCTTCTTTGCCCTTTTGCATATGTTTAGGTAGGACTATTAAGGTTAAAGTCCTTATGACATGGTTTAAAGAGCCAGCTCATGCATTCAAATAAGTTGCATCGGATCCATATCTGCAGTTTTGTTTTAGTTCTCTTGTCTTGTTGTTTTGCATCAAGCATTTAACATCTCAATAGTATTTTGATTAGTACTGCTAATTACATAAGGCTCTCTATCTTTTTAGTTACGGTGAAGTCTTCCAAGGAGGTCCTGACCTTGGAATTCAATATTACTTTAACTCCACCTTCTCTCGGATCTGTTGTCAGGCCATCGGGTGTGAATACAAGCAAGGATGTTATTTTGTAGACGTCGGATGCGGACAAAGTAAGAATGGGGTACCTTTTCCGACAACACAATTGCACTGGGAGGTTAGAGGCGTGGAACCAGTAGTGCGATGTAACAACTCACGCGGTGTCGGAGCATACTATATTTTCCATGCTAGAGTATTTCCAATGGAAACGTAAATGTGTTTATTGTGATTAATTGTAACCCAGATTAACTTCGTTTATTTTTTCAGAATAAAAGTATTTGTATTCAGTTGTTTATTATTTAAATAAATATATGAATACAGGTTCGGGAACATTATATTTAAACGGCAAAGGAATGTCCTGTTTCCCAGTTTAATTTTAAAAAGGAACAAATTTGACTGTTTTCTAAAAGTCTAATTCAAATCCAAAAATATTTTAATCGTTGACTGGCACAAGGTTATACCTATCAAAACGCATATTAAATGTCTAGTAGTCAATTACGTCAGAGACATAATCAGACAAGAATACATTAATTAATTATGTACATATTATGAACTTAAATAGTGGATCCGTCATGACGGTCGGTCATTTCCGTTCGTTTACGTATTCGCCGTATGCAATTTCGGCATTTTCTTGTTAATACGAAAAATATGTTTCTGTTACGACCGAATGATGCCGATGTCGCATACGGAGGATACCTAAACGAACAGAATGTGCCTATTGATATTTCGGGTCCAGTACCTTAATAAAATATCTTTGCCATCCTACTGATGTATTTAGGTGAGAACGTATTGTAAATGTTGGCTCCGAAAAATAAGCAGAAGATTGAAAATATGGTTAGAAGGCCTTAAAAGACAAAAAAAAAAGTATACGAATAAATTAATGAATTAACTAGCATGACTGGTCCTTTCTCTCATATCTCCTGAATTTCAAAACTTCATCAAATGTAAATATTACATATCAATCGAGCTGGCCATAACAGACCTCCTTCTGACTTCATAGAAGTTAAACATGCACCCATAGCTAGTTTGTAAGTGAAATTACATTGTAAACTAGGTCAGGATTCAAAGGATGTGATGATCGTTCAATCATTTTATCATTTTAAGACAACTGTCCGGGTAAAATTTAAACATATTCTTCTCTATTCTACTCTACCTCATAACGGAACGACACGGTGACGGCTTTTAAAGTCAGAATTAATCGACATTGACTTTGTGTATTTTGAACGCGAATACATGTTCTGGTTTTGACCCGCCCGCTTAGCTCAATATGGACAGCGCCGATCTACGGATCGCGGGTCTTGAGTTCCATCCTCGGGAGTGGGTCGTATGTTCTCCGTGACGATATGATAAAAGACATTGTTTCTGAAATAAACTGTCCTCCACCTGTGATTCATGTGGGGAAGTTGACAGTTACTTTCGGAGAACAGGTTTGTACAGGTACAGAATCCAGGAACACTGGTCAGGTTAACTGCCCGCCGTATCATAACTGAAATACTGTTGCAAAACGGCGTTAAACCCAAAACAAACAAAAACAATTCTGGTTAGAAATATAGCCTTTAAACTTGATTTTAGCGATCGTTTATTAAAATTATCAGATCTTAGCCACATTATTCATAGTGGAAGCAATTCCATAGATTGCACATTGTCCAGCACGGAAATTGAGTATATTGAAGGTGGAGACTGCGGACATTCGTATTCATCTTAAGCGTGATATTTGGTTGTATTTTTTCAGTGTCAAAACCACTTTGCTTGTTTTGTACATGGATACAAGGCAATATGGAAATTATGCAGTCACTGTACTACTTTTCTACGTCGATAATTAGTGTGACTGTGGTAACAAGTACTTTACACATATTACACGTGTATCATGTCAAAAATTACTCAAAAATACAAGATGCATTTTCATAAAACATAGCACATTGATAGAAGACGATATGGAGAATACGCACGTTATTGTTTCTGACATTTTGTCAACCCGCTGGTCCTTTTGCTTTTCTGTCTATGGATCCTGCGACAACTATAAAAGTACAAGCGACTGTATAATGGAATATAGCAGATAGATAGAATGTAATCGTAAGAATATGCCAGCCATGTTATTATTTGCCACATAATACATTGTTGTTTCTACGGCAGCAAAAGTCATTATTATATTTCATTAGTGCAAGGTTATATGTGCTCCCTCCAGAAGTTGCATTTTTTTATAGATTTAAAGTAGTCGTGTTCAAATATCTTTCCGTCAGATAGTTTCACAAATATTAATATCTTAACGGACTGTTAAGCAGCATTTGCTATTTCAGTAAATTTTCTGTTTTCCTTGAAAATATTTCGACTGGTAAAAATGTGATTCTAAACACGCTTCCATTTATAAAGTTGTAACGATCTCACATATACACACAACTGAGCAAGACTTTATCCATTCAATAAGCACATAAACTGTTAAAGGACTCGTTTCATATATAATCAATATTGATTTAATCCTAGACATGTTATTGCCTTTTCATGGTGTATGTTTGCAAATAGATATGCAAGTATCAAATTAATTGATTTCACAGACACCGGCTGATTCAACATTTTGCTGGTTATAGTAACTGAGCATGCAATAAGCCTACCGATTTCTTAATATAATATACTGTATAATAACATTTGAGTGTATAAGTTTCAGTCGAAGAGCTGTCTGGTGAATACCTTTTTTTGTTTGCAAATCATTCTCCCTGCATTTATGCTAAACGCTTCTATCAATTCAAATTTCATAGTTGAGTGTTATGGAGAGAGACAGAACTAGGTAAATGGTTACAGGTACATATATCATCGTAATGGCTATTCTCCTTTGCATTGAATTGTATATAAGCTTGTGGTCATCAATGTTGTTAACTTATAGTGAACAGATGAAAACAGTCGTAATTTGGGCCATGAGTGAGGGTATTTTGTCAGAGAATGTGTGATAGAAACATTCGCAGCATGGTTTTATTTATTCTTTCTATCAGTGACCTTATTTTCACTTGTAAAATCCTTAGCCAAATCAATTCAAAACGGTTTAATTTATATAAATCTCATTGTGCTCCCGTGGGAACCCTTGAATGACATGTGGTCTTACAGGTTTTCTTGCATTCGGTCGTCAAAATTTAATAAGTATCTAGACATTAGGAACCAACAGAGGAATGTTTTACAAATAGGTAAAATGCATATGAATTGACCCTAATAGTAATATAAAGGAACGGTAGTCAAGTGGTAAGTTACTTGGACTGTCAATCCAGAGGAGTCGGGTTCGATTCCAGGTATTGTTACCTAAATGTCAGAAACACTGTCCATAGTAAGACCAGAAAGTTTCGTGTCGGTACTATACATCAGACGAGGTTGTGTTTTCTGAAAAAAAGAAACTAGGTTGGACTTGTCTGATCGCTCTGTTTCGGTACTGGTAAATTTCACTCTCTGAGTGGCTATGTTTATATGTAAAGAACTTTATCGTCAAACGGATGCTGTATAAAACTAATATATTATAACGTTATGCAACAGAACAAAAAGTGATAAGCTATTCTAATCTGAAACTATTTATAGATTTTTAGCTTTTTATTGGGAAATACGCTTGAGTTCTGCAGCGGTACCACTGTAATTTAACGGGGAATAGAAACGAGTATGTATCCATTACCCGAGGCTATATCACTTCTTTTTGAAATTATAGTTTGTCAAATAAGCAAATTATGATATGGAATGTATAAAGACGATGCAATAGATAAATAGCAGCTATGTAGATAGTTTGCAAGTATTCGTGCACGTCGATAAATCTAATCAATAGTTCGGTGCGGGTCTACCTAATATAGATGTTTATGCAGTCATACACGCACTATGCGTACGTTATATTTCCAAGACTTAGTGCAGATTATGGAAATGTAAAGTACAATGCCTATAAGCATTGACTGCACTCAACCAGAACGATAAAAAAGATACCTCTTGCACTGAAAACAAGGTCTCCAAAATCTCAAAACATTTTGAAATGTAGACCAGGTAAGATGGTACTTCAGAAATGATATATCCCAAACAGTGTCACTGATTACTCGTTGTTTAGATTCGGATGTAAAGGGGCGCATCTAAACGACAAACAATGATTTTATTCAATTTCTAAAATTTGTGCAGGAAATTAAATTGCTGTACATTTAAATATCTGTCAAAAATGTGTTTGCTTCTTTAATTAACATTGTTGATTGTAAATGCAGTGTACGTTGTGATACACTTTCTCAGAGCATCAATTAAGTTAAAGCAAATCAATGAAGTATAATTTAAATTCCAGACCTAATTAAAGTTGCTCGACATTTCCTATTAAAATTCAGTATTAGAATCTCTAGTGCGACATTCTTACTTTCATTTTTTTTTAAATTTCGTTCAGATACTTCCAGACTGAAACACGCGCCAAAGCAAAAGAAATCAGTTTCGGCTTCTGCTGATAACGGACTGTTTAATATGAAATGTAATTTTAAAAGACGTAACAGTGTGCTGGCAGTGACTTATTCAACTGCACTTCTTTTGATTGTTTTGATCTTTTTTTTTTCTTCTTTTTTGTTAGTTTTGTGTATCAAATATCTTGTTTTGACCTTAAGAAACGTCTTGTTGGTTAACATGTCAAAGACAAGTCTGAAATTCCGCTTGACATTATGTTCGTTTACTAGATAGTGTGCATATTTACATTTATATATATTTCTAATATCATATCTCATGACGATAATACAGCTGTAATAACAAATAATATCCCATAGAGTTCAGAAGAGTAAAATTATGTTAGAAATAATGAAGTGACAAAGTAAATAATGAACAGATTGAATCAAAATAAACATATATTGTATTTGTTTTTTCTTCATGTATTATGGATGAATCATCAAGGCGCTGCCCTCAAGATTTTAGCTAAATGATCTTTCTTTAAAATTGAAATTTGGTCATATCATGAACATTAGAATATGAGCTTTTGTGTCTAAACTATCTTGAAAATGCCAAAAAGAAAAAGGAATCGTGAATCGAACTCGGGCCGCCGCGGCAATAAAAACTTTTTCGCTGTCTTTAACAATACCGCCGCGGGGGAACTATGTATTTAACGCGTTAAATAAAGATATTTATAATTAAGGCAATTTACCTCGAGTAAAGCGTTACTAACGCTTTTCGATTTCCATTGTAAAAATTAGTAAAAACAACCAATTCTCATGTGTTTCCATAACATATAGTCTGTCAATAATTACGTTTCAAAACATTCTAAAAGAATATAGCATTAATTGCCCGATACCTATTTTGTTCTTTTATTGTTGTAGAACAATCTGAAAGCCAGTGCCTTTAAAGCCTTACTTATAGCAACGTATCTGATAATCTTAAATAGATTATGATACTTTTTACAAAATTAAGATGGCATATAATACTTTATGAAATTCTGTTCTTGAATCTCTTCAAAGGTTTGTGCCTTGTTACATTTTAAAAGTATTTATACTTACACATTTTGCAAAGGTCTTTTAAATCTCTAAACAGTTAAAGAAGCGTTGTTCACGTCAAAAAGCCTTAATATTTGGAATAATCTTTATTTTAATTGAAGTTCCAGTATTCCCACACTTGGCGGAACCGTGTCACAAATTTTTGACGAAACTATATGATGTCATTTTTTTTTCGTAACCTGTTTGTACGGATAAGGGGATATCATCCTCTCGCTGCAAATATTTGAAGACTGATATCAAAAGAATTTGAAATCGTCTGATAAAGGGTCACTCAAAGTACATATGTCATACATATACATATACTTTGAAATGTATTCGTCAGTTTCTTACAACCTCGTTCTCAAAGCATCGATTACTAGTATATTAATATTAGGTAAACCCTGACGGACATGTTTTTAAGAAAGTAGACTGATCTGAAGGAATCGGTAAATGACACCAAGAAACAGAAAGAGCAGAATTGTTTTAAAGTTTTTGTTACCTGGCCTTCCTTATGCCCTTTTAAAATATAACTTGAAGGAATAAGTAAAAGATGAGGTGGGTTAGCCTATATGATTTAATGTCCATCATTAAATGATCTCAGTGCTTAAATAATAACACATAGTATTGAAAAGTTCTGTAAACAGAATGATGTACCTCAGTTCAGACCGTATGTCACGCGTAATAGTAGATCAGCTAATCTCTCCAATCTCTTTTAATCTGATCTCTCTAATAATCTCAAGCTCTGAAATCAAATACGTACAAATGCACTAAATACTTTTGCATTGAAAAGTTCTGTAAACAGCATGATGTACTTCAGTTCAGACCGTATGTCACGCGTAATAGTAGATCAGCTAATCTCTCCAATCTCTTTTAATCTGATCTCTCTAGTAATCTCAAGCTCTGAAATCAAATACGTACAAATGCACTAAATACTTTTGCATAGAGATCATTAACATACATTGTATACATATAAACTGTACAATATTAATTATAAATTACACCTTCAACATAATAATCATCATTGCAATGTAAAACAAATGGATGTTGGTATCTCCTGTCTAGTAGCCGACTCAATGGTTATTTAACATAAAATAGAACCCATGAAATAAGAAAAAGATAACTATACCACATAGTTTACATACAAAACTACATACCAATGTTGGATTGGGCTCTTGAGTCAACACAGAAATACTCTCACTCAATGAGCTGGTTACTGTTACTGACAACTGCCACCATGGGTTACTTTTAGGCTGCAAAACAAGGCGTACAATAGGATAGAAAAAGTGATTTTTTAGAATTACTGCAACAAACTAAATATATGCCGCCATGATTTGAAGAGTCTGAGTAGAAGTTCACCAAAGGAGCCTGAGTGTGGACTTTCTTTGTTATTCGGTCAGCGGTTTCTGAAGGGCGATTTTTTATTATTTATATTTTTGTCATACTGGTTGTCATGGCTACCAGAATTCTGCACAAATGAAATAAAATTGTCATATGAACTTAAAGATTTATTGTTTTCAACCGTCTACATGTGATTGTATTAGCCTTTATCATGCTAGACAGAATTGATTCTGCCTTTTTGACTAGTGTAGATAATTATCAGCCTGCACATCCGTGAAGTCTGACCAAGATCTGCACTGTTCGCAATTCAGTCAGTATCCTTTTGTTAAGCACTACTTTTAACAGTCAATGGTACTGTTCAAATTAAAAGCTGAAAGAGATCATTACAAGGGTAAGGGTTAAAGTTTGCGGGTCGTGCAAATCCGTTAGCAGTTGGCAAAGACATCCACAATATTTACATGCATACATACATGAAACGTATCTATAAATACGTCTATTTTTCTTGTGATTACAGAAGAATTATATCGATTCATAAGCTGATTGTGTTAAATTCCAAGTACAAAAGCACTGAAATTATAAAATTGGAAGGATTGAAGCTGGAAGTTTGTTACGGTATTACATGTTGATTACTACCTGATTATAATAGTTTGGTAAAAAAATGATACACAAAATGTCCTCCTATGTTCTATCCTAACATTCCGTTAAATTACCTTCGAACAAGCTGTACATTGTTCTGGACATTGCCACATCTAGCGTGATGTTACTAAAATTTATCTGTAAATATTTCGTTTAACATCAGAAATAAAGAAGGTGGAAGATAATTAAGTTTATTTGAGCCAATGGAAAAGCAATATAAAATGTAAATTTGGTTGCATTCAAAGTAACTCAAAAACTCATTCCATTAATGTTGCTGTGGCAAATTGATGGGAATTGAATAAATCTCAAATTGCGAATATCTGAAATTAAGTAGTCTTAATATGGAATATTCAGGGATTTCAATTACTGTCGTGTCAAATCCAGCTAATAAGTATGATAATATTATTTCCTAAACGCACTTATTGTTTTGTTACCTTATATAGAGTTCCATGTTAATTTGCAAAAACTAACGTTTTGTGTCAAGACAAATGGAAATAGGCAGAAAATGTAATACATATTTACCAGACAGTGCAGTAATTGTTTATTCATAACTTGTGAAAGATTATGTCAATCGGCTGGCTTTTATCAGAATGATCACTAGACTTACCAAAGGGAAGAAATCTACAGCAGTAGATAAAGTAAATTAAATGACAACGGGAAGATATGTCAGTATCTAGATACTTAGGAAATAACAATGCGGGTGGCAGACAGACACGTTTATCTCGCTGTTTTCTCCATCTACTACTTATTAAAAATATTTTTACTGCATCGTGTTTCTGTGATATTTATCTCCACCATTGTTGAGAGACCGTGTTTGACCTTGACTTATACCTTTTGTCAAGAGAAAATGTTTGACCTTCCTTTGACTTTATAAAGAGAGCATATTTACAATCTATTCGTCTGACGAAATTATATTGTATACACGCGAAACTCAGTTTGAATGATTAAGCAAACATTTTCAAAACAATTTTACATATACAGTATATAATAATGTAATCAAGAGATAGAAAACTGCTAAACAGGGATTGTTATTTTCATAATGATAGAGACTTTTAAATCCTTTTTTTTTCATATATATAGCTTTAACATTTACCAGTTCAACTCACTAATTGTTATGTTCACTCGGTACATTTAACAATAGCTAGAAACATAACAGTATTTATTCCACAGTGAAAATGAAATATTATGTACCATTTCTGTACCATTTTACCTTTTGTCGAAGAAAATCATTTATTTCATTTGTTCAGGGTAAGATACGAAGAAAATACAGCTTATCAAAGGCTATATGCATTTCTTTTAAATCGACAAATGCTTCAAAATATCAGCACAAGTTGGAGGAGTAAAACAGGCTGTTGTTAAATTATTAATCATGAAAAAGGTCTATGCAATAAAAAGGAATTAAATCCAAACATATTCTTGTAAAGAAAGTCGTATCAAACATAAATTCGTTGCTGTCAACAGACATCTATATCCTCTTACTTACTTATGTAACGTTTTATAGGAAAGCGGAATACTACATTTTATCATGTAATGAATTTTTCATTCACAATATCAGATTATTGTATGGCATTCAACGAAGGTAAATGCATATCTTTACAAGAGGATATTTTTGTTTTACGTAGTGTTGCAATGTCTCGTGTGTACGGGATTCATTCGATGGGGAGCCCACCCGCTTAGCTGAACAGAGATTGCGCAGATTTACGGATCGCGGGGTCGTGACTTCGAGCCCCGGATGAGGCGTATGACCGAACGACGTCAAAAAGACACCGGTTAGGTATTGCTTTATTACTTAGGAAGACTTTGGAAACTACTTACAGATATTGTATTACGAAATGACATGAGAATCGGTTGTTTTGAAAAGGGTATGTCACGGATCCCAAAGGAAAACGACTTTAATTATCATTTTAGTAGCAATCTGGAATCTAGTCTCTTTACTACATTCCCAATAGGAGTAATTAGTATTTTTCCTCAGGAATGTTTTCACAGTTAACACTAGAAAGTTGTCTTGAATTAGTTTCAGAATTAGAAGTTTCTGGGTTTTCCGTATGAACTGTTTGCGTAGTCAGTTTCAGATCATCTCTAGAACTCGTAACACATAGAAACAGATAGACAGACATTGTTTTCAATGGATTTCTCTCAATTTAGTGTATTAATTTCTTGCCCGCCCGGTTAGCTCAGTAGGGAGAGCGTTGGTCTACTGATCGCGGGGTCGCGAGTTCGATTCCGGGGGTGGGGGGTGGGGGGCGGGGTGCGTATGTTCTCCGTGACGATTTGATAAAAAAACATTGTGTCTGACATCATTCGTCCTCCACCTCTGATTTTCAATGTGGGGAAGTTGGCAGTTACTTGCGGAGAACAGGTTTGTACTGGTACAACATCCAGGAACACTGGTTAGGTTAACTGCCGTCGTTATATGACTGGAATACTGTTGGAAAACGGCGTTAAAGCCAAAACAAACAAACAAACTAATTTCTTATTTGTTTTCTAATCCTTCGCGACTTTTACTTTCGTGAAAATTTATTAAATCAGTGCAGGAAATTAAATTGCTGTACATGACTATTTAAATCTCTGTAAAATCATTTCGCTTCTTTAATTTACATGTTTCATTGTAAATGCAGTGTACGTTTATTACACTTTCTCAGGGCATCAATTAAGTTAGAGCAAATCAATGAAGCACAATATAGTTCCAAGACTTCATTAAAGTTACTCGACAGTTCCTATTAAAATTCAGTATTAGAATCTCTATTGCGACATTCCTACTTTCATATTTTTTTAATTTCGTTGAGAAGCTTCCAGACTGAAAAACGTGAGAAGTCAAAAAAGTTCAGTAACAACTTCTGCTGATAGCGGACTCTTTAAATATATGAAACGGAATTATAAAAGACGTAACAGTGACTTATTCAATTGCATTTGTTTTGATTGTTTTGATATATTGTTTTTGTTATATTTGTGTCTCAAATTTCTTGTTTAGACCTTAAGAAAAGTCTTGTTGGTAATTATGCCAAAGGCAAGTCTGAAAATTGGCTTGACATTTGATTCATTCATTATGTCACGACGATAATTCAGCTGTCATAACAAATAATATCCCCCAGGAGTTCAGAAGTGTGAAATCATGTTATGCTATAATGAAGTGACAAAGTGAATAATGAACAAAATGGATCAAAATAAAGATATATTGCTTTTCTGTTTTCTTCATGTGTAATTATAGATGAATCAAGGTTCTGTCCTCAAGATTTTGGTTAAAATTATCTTTCTTTAAAATTGAATATGAAATTTGGTCATATTATGAACATTAGAATATGAGCTTTTGTGTTTAAACTGTCTTAAAATTTACACATTTAGCGCTTTCTAAATGGGAGGGTGGGGTGGGGTGTTATTTATATTTTTGTCATATTGGTTGCCATGGCTACCAGAATTCTGCACAAATGAATTATAATTGTCATATTAACTGAAAGTTTTACATATAGATCTTCGCTATAATTAACTTTAAATTTTTTTACACATTTAGCGGTTTCTGAAGGGGACATTTTTGTTATTTATATTTTTGTCATATTGTTTGCCTTGGTTACCAGAATTCTGCACAAATGAAATATAATTGTCATATTAACTGAAACTTGTACATATAGATATTCGCTTAGAAAATGCTCGATTATTAACTTTTAAAAAAATACATATTCAGCGGTTTCTGAAGGGGGGGTGGGGGGGGGGGGGGTTTATTTATATTTTTGTCATATTGCTTGCCATGGCAACCAAAATTCTGCACGAATTAAATATAATTGTCATATTAACTGGAAGTTTTACATATAGATATTCGCTTAGAAAATGTAGAAAATGGTCAACTTTTAAAAATTTACACATTCAATGTTTAAACAAGAAATAGCTAAGTGAAAGAGTTCTCTAAAGTAAAAGTCCTGGCTTAAAAAAATTATTTGGTCATAGTTGATATTCCTGTAGTCATTTATTTATTGTTTTCAACCGTATACATGTGGTTGTATTAACCCTTTTCATGCTAGAGAGAATTGATTCTGTCTTTGCAACCAGTGTAGATCATGATCAGCATGCACATCCGTGCAGTCTGGCCAAGATCTTCACTGCTCGCTATTCAGTCAGTATCTTTTTGGTAAGCACCCCTTTGAACAGTCAATGGTACTGTCCAAATTGAAAGATTGACAATTTCATTACAGACATTGATCAAGATAAGAGTGAAAACATGCGGGTCGTGCAAATCCGTTAGCAGTTGGCAAAGACGTCAACATAATTGCATAAATACATTAAAACGTATCTTTAAATACCTCTATTTTTTGTGATTAAATAAGTATATTAATCCATAAGCTGACTGTTAAATTACAAGAACAAAAGAAGTAAAATTATGAAACTAGAAAAGGGATATTTGTTACAGTATCACATGTTGATTACTACCTAATATAATAGTTCGGTAAAACTTGATACACAAAATGTCCTCATAATGTTCTATCTAATCTTCAAAACAATCCGTTAAAGTACCTTCGAACAAGCTGTACATTGTTCTGGACATTGCTCTATCTAGCGTGATATGTCTAAAATGCTTCTGTAAAATTTCGTTTAGTATCGTGGAAGATAATAAAGTTAATTTAAGTCAAAAGGAAAAGCAATATAAAATGTAAATTTGGTTGCGTTCATCTCATAACATTCATTCCATTAATGTTGCTGTGGCAAATTGATCGAAATTGAATAAATCTCAAATTGCGAATATCTGAAATTAAGTAGTCTTAATATGGAATATTCAGTGATTTGAAATATTGCCGTGTAAAATCCTATAAATATTAATAGTTTTATTTCCCAAATGCACTTAAGTTTTTGTAACCGTATATAGAGTTGCAGGTTAATTTGCAAAAACATTTTTTTGTGTGTCAAAACAAATGGAAATAGGCTGACAATGTAGTACATATTCACCAGACAGTGCAGTAATGGTATATTCATAATTGGTGAAAGATTATGTCAATCGGCTGACTTTAATCAGACAGATCACTAGAATTACCAAAGGGAAGAAATCTACAGCTGGAGATAAAGTAAATTAGATGACAACGGGAAGATATATCATTTTACACATTTAATGTAAGTTTCTAGATACTTAAGAAATAACAGCACGGATGAAAGACAGACAAGTTGATTTCGTTGTTTTCTCCATCTATTACTTACTACAAATTACTTTTACAGCATGTGTTTACAGGATATTTATCTCCGCCATTAGTGAGAGACCATGTTTGACCTTGACTTATACCTTTTGTCAATAGAACATGTTTGACCTTCCTTTGACTTTGTGAAGACAGCATATTTACAATCTATTCGTCTGACGAAATTATATTGTATACACATGAAACTAAGATTGAAGGATTATGCAAACCTTTTCAGAACAATTCTACATTTTAAGTACATTGTATATAATTATATAGTCAGCAGATAGAAAACTGCTAAACAAGGAATTATTATTGACATAAATAGATGACAGGATATTTTTATCGTTTTTCTCACATAAATAGCTTTAAAATTTACCAGTGACTGTTTCAGTCAACTCATTGCTATGTTCACTTGGTACATTCACAATACCTTGAAACATACCAGTACTCATTCCAAAGAAATAGTATGGACCATTTCTGTGTTCACCTGTTTCCGAAAACGCATTTATTTCTTTTGTTTAGGGCAAGATACGAAGAAAATGCAGCATATCAAAGTCAATATGTATAATACATCTCAGGCGCATTCACTTAAGCACCGTTTTTTTTATCGACCTATACTTCAATATACCAGCATGAGCGGAAGGAATTAAACAGGCTGTTGCTCAGTCATTATAGTCATAAAAATGCGTTTATGCAATAAAAAGGAATTAAAACTGAACATATCGTGAAGTAAGCCATATCAAACGATAATTCGTTCCTGTCAAACATCTATATCATTTTACTTATATATATAACATTATACAAGGTTCATTTTTTCCGAAATACTACATGTTATCATGTAATGAGTTTTTCATTCACAATACTAGTATCAGATTATTGCATGACATTCAACAAAAATATATGTTACAGTATATCTTTACAAACGGATAAGTTTGTTTTACGATGTATTGCAATATCTCGTGTGTACGGGAGCTACTTGATTGGGAGGGCGGTATTTTATCTATTATAATAATAGAGAGTTTGAGATTTCAACCTTCGCCTTCCCCTTCAACGTCTCTCATATATATTTGAGGTAAAACGTCACCGATATGCGTGTATTTTATTTATATCAGACGTTGCTACTAAAGTTTTCCATGTAATATCACGTAAGCCTAAGACTTCGCTTTATAACTATGTGAAATAAAAAGCTTAGTTTCAGGAATTCTGCTTATTAAGTTATTTGATTATCCATATGTATAACTGGACTAAATTTGATGCCAAACACGATCAATAAGTATAAGAATAATGAAGTTTTGTTTGGCTAATGATTTTAACTAAATACATTGAATTGAACCTGGAAGTATGAAGTTATCAACTGATTTTGAGAAACTTGGAGATTTTGTTCAAACTTTAACTTGTACGGCATATTTGTGTCCTCAGGCGGTATTTATTATACCAGATGGGCCTTTTTGTCCGAAGATGTGATATTACGAAAGTCAAAACTTCAGTCTTTGTACATCTACTCTGTCCACAAGACTGAAATCAAAGACTGAAATCTGGATGGAGGCACATGGCATGACAGTCATTTTACTTGAAAAATAAATGATAACACGCGATTATCATTTGGTGGAACATTTTATTTTAACTTCCAAATAAAATCAATCCGTTTCTGTCGGACACTTAATAAGACAATTGCGTTTTAATTATAAACATAAAATGGTACTAGGAAGAAAAAATTTCTGAAGTATCAGACAATTTCAGATCTATGATATCATGATGCGAGAAGTTTCCTGTTAGCCGTATGGGATAACTCCATTCTTTACATGCACGGACCCAGAGCCTGGCAGAGGGGCATTGTGGGTCAACCCCCTTTGATTCTTACATTTTATAAAGAAAATCGGTCTTGAAACTCGGTATGACTACCCCCACCCCCCATGAATGGGTGACTTTAAAGTTGGTGTCTCTCTAATCAAAATTTCTTGATCTGCTGCACATGCTTTACTTATGAAATAGTATATTCAAACAAATACGTGCATATGCCCACATGTTATTTTGTGCGACAATTTTCGTCTCCACCTAGCAGTTCTTGACTGTTTCGCTAGACACATGGTGACTTGGCACGATTATATTTAAGTGTCTGAGAGTTTGACATTATACAGAGTCAAACTGAGTGTCATGATGCCAAGACGTATCATATCACGAGAGTATCTTACGTTTGTTTCAAATCGCTTGTTAAATGTATTCATAAATTGTGTATATTGGCTCATATTATCAACATATCCTTTAAAAGGTTAGATTTTCAACAGGTACAGTCTACAAGTAAAACGCGTCTTTTAAGGAATTCGATGTACAAAGTACCAATGCAAAGTAAAAAAAAACTTTAAGAAAAACTATGAAATACTAGTCAACAGCTTTTTGTGTTTGCTTTATCTCATATACATTTTGTATTTAACTTAACTTCAAAGTATATCGAAAGATGCATTAGTAGTAGTTGGTGTCTCGTGTTTTTGTTTAAAAAATATTAACTGCATCATCTTTCAAGAACACCATCAACAATAGAATACGTTAATGTGATTATCATTTTTATTTCCTCTCATGTATAATTTACAATCGTGCATTGTATACTGACATCATTTTATATAAAATGATTTTTTTTTTTGTAATCGCACTAATATCCATGCGATGATTATGTTAATTGAAATGTTTTTATTTAATTTTCATTTTTAAAACCTCTTGTAAAAGTCCTGCACTTTCGGATAATTGATATCAAAATGCACGAGAAAAACGATCATAATTACAGATAAATTGAATGGGCGGATTAAGAGAAGTAAGGTTCATTCTAAAGTTTGAAATCTCAAGGAATTTTAATCGAACTTCAACTTCATACGTTAACTTCGCAAGAGACGTTGAAGGGGAAGGCGAAGGTTGAAATCTCAAACTCTCTAATGCCTTGTACGATACGAACGTAAGTGGGATTTAAGAGTGAGGTTTGGTGCCAGTAGACAAGCTAATACTTCCAGGGGTGGAATTTCCACTGAACGTCCAAAGGGCTGGCATAGTCTTGCTTTATGGATCTTCTCCATCAATGACTGTTACTTCTGTATCTCTGTTAATGCATCAATTCGTATTTTATGTATACATGTAAATAGCCGATGTGCATGCATATTCACTTACAAGTATTTCCATGTAGTGATATATGGTAGGCTGTGTTATTCTCCTGGTGTATATTTTGTCCTGTTTTACTTTTCTCAGCTACTTCCTGTAAATGATACCCTCTCAATTCAATTCAGAATAATCTCTTCTTCTATGAAAACGTCAACATTCACGTAGATCATTACTGAATCTTGATGACTTCACATTTATGTTTTCAACAAAACTAGTCTCGGAATTGAGCTTTGTTATCTATTTAATTTAATAAATTTTTAGAAACAGGATTTACGAAGTCTTAATTTTCGAAGGAGCTGAGACACGCAGCGATGCATTCTGCGAGATAATTGATACTCTTGGCATTCTATGTCAACGTAAAAGTATTAGAAACTATATTAAGCAAATCACGTTTCAGCTTAAATTTCAACATTAACAAACTTGTTTTTAAAGGTGTCTTACAAAACGTAACAAGTGTTATATTCACCAGTTGTTACAAATAAAGTCGATGCCGTTCAAAAGAATTGGCAATTGAAAATATCTCAAGTGACAAGACACTAATTAACTAAAAGCAAGTTTAATGAAGAGGGGAGATATTTGTTAAAACTTATAATCAGTTTATTTCCTTATTGCGTTGCACTTTCAAGGCGTTAGTTGAAAACAAATTAACTGAATGAAATATATGGAAAAGATGTTGATACGAAATACAACATATAACAGTAAAAATATCTAAGAAAATCCTTTCAATGTTTGGATACATAGGAATCAACAAAGCAAAATAATAGTAGATTCAGTCAGAGAATAAATGCAACAACAGTCACGACCTCAAAGATGGATTTAAGTGAAAAATTTATAAAGGAAGATTGAAATAGACTCAGTGATCCAAATAGACTAGAAATATTAACAACACTGAGTTCATGTACGGCACGTAAAGGCTGGACGACATTTAGGACATCACGAGAAACACAACCGGTTGTCGGATGTTGGTATTAAATCTGACCCACGATAGCCAAATGTTTATCCAGACTTGCTAAACTTGATAAATTCATCATAATTATGATGATTGAAATTAAATATTTTATCTCTTAAAGTACCGACAACTGCAACATCTATTCCTTTTTATACACACATCTGGCGTGTTTAAACATAATTACCCCTCACCGGTGCTGGTTCGAGACTCACTTTCTCAGGTCTTGGAATTCTTCTTATAAAGAAGCCATCCGGCAGACATACGGAAGGTCGTTGGTGATACCCGGCAGTCCGCCCGTGATGAAATAATGCACGGAGGAGCACCTGGTTCTTCCTTCATCATCAAAGCTGGAACGTAGCCATATGACCTATAATTGTGTCGGTGCGACGGTAAACCCAACAGAAAAATAAAAAAAGAATAAACATTATTAAATCGTATCAGTTATGCTCTATTTTGACGCTTTAAAGCATCATTTATTACTCAACATATATCGTAACAAACTGAAAAAAAATGTATATTAAAAAGTTAAATTAGATCTACGCTAATTTAAAATAAAACCATGGACCAATGTGAAATACGTTGCTATTGCTATTGGATGGACAACTGTAATAAAATGACTTGTTATTAATAATAAAGTCAGTATGATATCACAAAGTTAAACTTACCCTAACCTGCACCCATATGTGATACATGAAAGACGGCATTCATCTAGAGCTCTTTCCTCACTCTGGGTGGGTTAAAATATTGATTTCTATAAATTTCAATAGGGAAATAATGTTCACAGAAAACAACTAAATACATAGAAAATTTTAAACCCAATTTCGTTGACATGTTTTGCATATTTTGATAAATTTTTTACAATGATAACAATAATAAGAAAGTAAAGAAATTGTGAAATATCATCAGTACTAGTCGAACATATAAAATATAAAAAAAACGTCGCTAGAATTGATAAATGAGCAGATGATGCACTTAGACAACCGGTTACGATATATAACAATAAATAGCATTTATGTCGTCTGGTAGGACGATTTCGATAGAACTGCCACTCGCACATTAACTTGTTAACAAGCTTACGCAGACAAATGTAATGAACAGTCAGACGAAAACGACATATGTTCACCTAACAGTAAATTAAATGAATAATACTTGAATTAATTCTTTCACGCTGATTTAGATACTTAATCATTTATAGGGATGGATGTCTGTCTCTCCAAAATGTGAGGTAGTTGGCTTAATGTCCCAAATTACAAAATGAAAAGATCTCTTGGGATGTCGAGTAAAGAGGAAAGAAGTCAAAGGAATAGCCTTAGGCTTTCATTTACATGTACAATGTACTATAATACAAATTGTTATGCTTTATCAGTAACATTGCAAAACAATTGTTGAAACGTATAAAATGGTACATAAAATAAAGTTTAAAACATAAATCTGAAAGGTTACAGGAGTTTTGTTTCTATGCCTTTGCCTTTGGATAACTTCAACATGTACTGAAGTGAAAATGAAATGCATTACTATTTCTTTCTTATGAAATTTACTACTCTTAAACAGTCGTCATGAAGATTGAGTAAAATTGAATAAAATTTTAGCTAAACATTTGGCATTATCATCTAACTATATAAAAGAAAATAGTACTTTTTTAAAAATAAGTGTCGAATTTCTTTATAAATCAAATAAAACACAGTGTTTCATATTTGGCAGTTCTGGCCAGAGAAGCATTTAAAATTCGTAAGAATGAAGGGATGAAAACAGGAATCATAGAAAAGGGTTTGTCGATAACATTAAACGTCAGAAAAGGTGCAGATGATCGTTGGGAAAGAAGGGGAATTTAATCAGTCTCTTATGAAAGAAACGTGCCAAAACTGTAAAACTGACTCCAAGATATAGAAAAACCATGAAACATTAAATCAAGTTTAATAACCAGTCAAACTTAGTATCGACATCAGTTCAAATTCCAATACAAATCTATTGTTTCTTTTATTGTTCATTGACTATTTATATAAAGGTGCTTATATAAATTAAAAAAAGCCATGTATTTCTAAAAAGAAAACAACAGGTCATTAAAAGGGTACGTTTATGATAATATAGTTATTTAATGAAGGAATTAATTCATTTTAAATGTGGATATACTGATGTCAAATTATTCAGTTTGATGTATACTTTAAACATAGGTCATTCAACTGTTAATTAGGAGTTTCTATTAACAAAACTTAGGGTGCATGATGTTCATTCATTTGCATCTGCTGATAATAGTTTGAGCGTAAATAACTGGGGATTAACCATCTCTTTGGGTCTAGATTGACATCTGTAATTTAATAAAATAAGCACCTGATTTTCTAAAAAGATAATTTTTAAACTCTAAACCAACCAAATAAATTGAATATAACTTTTTCCAATCATTTGGTTTTTTATTGCTTCATGAGATATTTTATACATGACATAAGCAGATTTCACAGTCAGTCTGACTTTCTGTATTCATACTTACTCTACATGATAATACTCGTTCACTCCTAAAATATTCAATTCTACTTGCACTATTTTGTTTCCTTGCGTGCATTATACGAGGGGCGTTCAATATGTAATGTTACTCCGTTTGCAGTTCTGTAACCGCTAGTTATTTTTAGATGCCGTTTTCGATACATTATAGAACAATCTATTTGGAACACAATGCTGTATAAATTATAAAAATCGGCAGGTTCAAAGTAAACATATAATCATTTGAGTGAAATGTACAGTGACAGTAGCAGCAGTAGCAGAAGCAAGACGTAAAATGGACAGTACCAGTAGCAGCCATAGATGTAGCAAAACCGTTAAATAGGCAGTAGCAGCAGTAGCTGTTGCAAAAATAAGAAATTGTGAGTAACATTAGCCGCAGCGGCAAAAACTTGAAACTGACATTAGCGGAAGTAAAACATGTAACATTTGCAATAACAGTAGCAAAATAAACGTTAACTTTGTAAAAGTATTGACAGCAGTAGCGGCAGCGGCACTAGCTGTTTCAAACTCGTGAAATTTGATGTAGCAGTAACAGCAGTCACTGTGACAGTAGCGAAAACATGAAATTGGCAGTGGAAGAAGCAGTTGCAAAAACGTGAAACGAGCGGTAGCAGTAACAACAGTAGCAGAAGCAAAACGCGAAATTGGCAGCAGCAATAGCAGCAGCAGTAACGTAATATGGGCAGTAGCGGTAGCACAAACGTGAAATTTGTAGAAACAGTAGCAGAAACGTGTAACAAGCAGCAGCAGTAGTGACAGTAGCAGTATCACAAAAGTTGGTTTGTTGTAATAGTAGATGCATCAACTAAAGCAGTAAAACGTAAAATTTACTATATTTCTTATACCCCTGCTACTGCTACTAGCACTACAAATTTTACGTTTTCGCTGCTGCTACTGCCAATATCAGGTCTTAGATATTGCCACTTCTTTTGACAATTTCATGTTTTTGCTACTACTGCTGCTGCTACCGCCCATTTCAGTTTTTGCTGCTGCTACTGCTTCCACCTATATGTAATGTTTTTGCTACTACTACTACTACTGCTATTGTCAATGTCCGTTTTATGTTTTGCTAATTCTACTGCTGTTTATGCTATTGCCAAAGTCAGATTTTTGCTACTGCTACTGCTGCTATTGCCCTTTTCATGCTTTTGCTACTGCTATTACTGCTACTGCCAATGTCACAATTTTCTACTGGAACTGCTGCTTCTGCTACTGCCCATTTTGTGTTTTCCATAATGCAACTACTGCTACTGACCATTTCACGTTTTTGCTTCTACTGCTACTGCCAATTTCATATCGACTTTGGTGAAGGAGATTCGCGTTGAATTAAATTCACTCAGTAGGCACTGTAACTAAAAATACAAACTTCAAGTAGGAACTGTCTATTTTAGATATATGTATAGCTAACTGCATCAAAGTATGTAGACTGAAAAAAATATTTCAGATATCATTTTCGGAAAAAAAAGTTATTTGAGCTGAAAAAGAAATGATCCCGGGTAAAATATTTGGAAAAACTGGAGACAACTCCGCTATGTCTTAACTGTAGGCCTAGGGGGCTATTGACCTAGTACCCCATGCAAACCATGCACTTTCTACCTCTACGCAGGAAAAAGGCATGCCTTATTATACATAACTGCCCTAAGGATTAACAATCTAAATAGAAAATTATGTAAAGAACAAATAAGTTAAATGCCCTTGGGAAAGTGTGACATTTTCTGTGGTGAAATTTGTCAACAAACAGACGATTATTTTGAAAAAGTCAAAACCCACAGAATTTCACAAGGTAAATACAATGAAAAGGTCACTGCTGGTAAGAGAACAATCTCTTCTATCAATTTATATGCGTCAAAGTATGGGAAAACACATCTAGAAATATGAGAAAATCAAAGAAATCAATTTCAGGACTGTTCAGTGCATGACTGACTTATCATGCATAGCATTTAACATACTAGATAGATTACTTTTCCATTGCACTGGTATAACATGGACAGGATTAGGATTAACAAACAGTGTTCACTCAACAATTTCACTATATAAACAGATTGTTTCCCTTGTGTAAAGAGGGCTTAGGGTAAGTCTCTACACTCAGCCAGAAGGACAATATTTTATTTATCTCGTCCTACAAGTTAAATATAGAATAAGTGTGCAGTTGACAACCGGTTTAAGTTTCCTGTTGAAAGTTCCAAGTCAGTATCGCTTTTGTCAAGTAGATATCTGTAGCCATATATATATTGTATAATTTGTCCTCTAACACACATCTATATTTATACTATTCTGTTAAAGCAGATTTTTATATACATATAAAATTCTGTAAACAAGTACGGCCTGTATTTTACAATAGATTACTTTTCCATTGCACTGGTATAACATGGACAGGATAAGGATTAACAAACAGTGTTCACTCAACAATTTCACTATATAAACAAATTGTTTCCCTTGTGTAAAGAGGGCTTAGGGTAAGACTATTCACTCAGCCAGAAGGTAAATATTTTATTTATCTCGTCCTACAAGTTAAATATAGAATAAGTATGCAGTTGACAACCGGTTTAAGTTTCCTGTTGAAAGTTCCAAGGCAGTATCGCTTTTGTCAAGTAGATATCTGTAGTCATATATATTTTGTATAATTTGCCCTCTAACATACATCTATATTTATGCTATTCTGATAAAGCAGATTTTTATGTACATATAAAATTCTGTAAAAAAGTACGGCCTGTATTTCACAAGTAAATACAAACAAAAAGAAAAGAAACCTCTTATTTTTCTAAACTGAAAATTAAATCCGTAGCACGCTTTTGTTCGGATTTCTTTCATAAATATTTATGATCTGGTTCTGTAAGTATTTCAAACAGAAAAAAAAAAACATTACATGCTTTTCGTGTCTTTGGTAGCTTTATTTTTACGCTTCTACAGCTATTTCTTTAAAATTTCTTATGATTATTTTTAAATCACTAACGTTTTCATATATTTCACTGAGAATCACTTTGCAGTCAGTGAAATATAATTTTGACTTTAGTTTTGAACGGATATTTCATTAAAGAAAACATTTTTCGAAATTAAAATGTTGAAATGGGAAAAAAATATTTTTGATCGGCATTATAAAAGGTAATGTAAAAATCAAAAAGATCCTACTACACCCACTGGGATACTTTCGCAATAAGTAAAGTTTGATTTTGCAAAACGAAGAAGTAAAAATGATCCTCGGTACATATAAGGCAGATCGAACAGATAGTAATGTTGTTTTTTATCGTTTAGAAGGCAATCTTTACGAAACAGAAGAAATGTATAATAGAGCGAAAATTGCTACGACTGAGATTCAATCTTTCATTACAACCCATGTGTTCTTTGAGCATTCATATTGTTGTTAAACATGTTGCAAATGTATCCTCATAAAAGGCAGATTTCTGGAGCTAAAATGTCTTCCGAATGACATTTTGATTGCCACTTACGTCTTATTTTCAAATCAATTCGTTTCGACAACGCACATCGATACAGTGTTGTTATTTGGAGCACACAGCACATGTAAGCTCTCGTCCGTTCACGTAAGGTGGACATTTCAATGATCCACAACGAGCCTCAACAAAATAGAACAGCTTTCCATTAGTATCAGAGAATCCTCCAGATATAATCTCAGGGTTGATATCAAGGCAAACGAATTCGGTAGCATGATGGCTGTCATGTCCGCTGGTGAGATATCCGCTATATTCCAACGTCCAACCGTCATAACAGATGTTTCGACCTGGTATAAACAGAACACTTGGCCTCTTTGTCCTACAGATACAGCATGGCACATCGTGGTTGAGCATAGTCTTGCCAAAGAACCTATCCATATTTCTATCATAGAGTTCATACTCTGCTCCATACACAGTACCAGATGTCTGCTCTGAGTCTTCATAAACACCCCACACTGGTTCCTCTGGTAAGCACAAATAATTGCTTGCAGCACCTTTGTTACTATAAAGTCCACCTGCGGCATACCCCTTGTACACCATTTCTGTCCCATTGCCGGGACATTCTGTTCTTCCCCAGCGGATATACGTATTTCCTGTCCCATCAAACGACGTTTTCACTTCTATCTGCTTCAGTTTGTTTTCAATTTGTTCCAATGTTGCTTGACTTCTAAGACTCTCTTCTGTAATATACAAAAGTGTTAAAAAGAAATTAATGTAGCTTAAACAGCAAAGTTACATTGTAATATTAGTTGTATATTAAAAATGGAATTGTATGTTTGATTTCATTTTTTTCACGAACTTTACTAAAAAAGATTCTTAGTTACATTATATTGCACATAGTTTTACTTGAGAAATACTTGTTAAAAACTTTATAAGCTTTGATGTCTTATGCTTTTATATCTTTTACAGAAATAATGAAGTGTTTATAAGCAAGTACACGTAACTGCAAACAAGTATAGGTCAAGTTAACTTAATAGTTTCGCATGGTTTATTTCTGAAATTCTGACGTAGAACAAAATGTATGTTTCCAAGTGTTTTTTTTATTTGTAGGAAAGGATTTAGAGTCTGTGTTACATGTATAGAAAACATGTTTGAAATAAATAAGATAAATATGAGATGAATTATGCCTAACATATTGATCAAATTAAGCCTTATTGAGTTCATCTTATTCAATGTAAGAAAATTACGACCTATACGAAAATAATTATGAGAAAATCAGATCCAGTGTGAGAAAATATCACATTGATTAAGGGGCAATACAAAGTTGCATAATAAAATTATCACTAATCAAGTAATTCCACACTGATATTACTTGTGATTTGGCCGTTGTGCACCTTCGGCTATCATCTAGTAAGAGTAAAATGATTCAGTAATTATAGAACAATATTTCTATATACAAGATTTCTCACTATGTGTCACATTGTACAGTCCATAAAATAAACGAACGTGTTTGCAAACATGGACGGATCAAAACGGAAGGGGAAGAAGCATTTTATAGAAATATTTCGATGGCAAAATAAATACATGTCCGTAGCCTTGACAAACCAATAAACCGGGCCAGTCTATTTTATAAGTGCAACAACACGGTTGACCCGTTTAAATGAGCCGTATGTACAAATGTTCAAAAGAAATAATATTTGTGTATATAGAATTTAAAAGAATATTACCTTTCAGCTTGTTCTGTGAGATATTTATTTCCCCTATTAATTCCTTGATTTTGTTTTGTTCTGTTTCAACCAAGACCATTTTATGTAACATTTTATATTCGTAGTCGAATCTTGAAGTACACATTGGTTCTTCCAGTTGTTTTTCCATTGCAAAAACATGTCGATTTAACGATATGAATAAATACAGCAGTGTCCACGGTACGATATTAAACATAGCAACCATGATTTTCCTTACGTATGATCTCACTGCAGTAACACACTGAATCCCATGCGAAAAAAATGCATGTTTTCAATAAACTTACTGTTTCATCAGCATAATCCGTAACTGGGGCTTTTTTTCACAAACTCTGGGTATATTTTACAAGATCCATTTACGCAAGTATGAATTTATAATTTTAGATATTATAAAGAATGTCAATTATATTTACTTTTCCTACTGAAAAAAAAATCGGACAAAATTAAATCTTTGAAATGTTACAAAATTTGAGCATTGAAATGTTGCTTTTGTGTTAACTATAACAATATATGTGTATAACAATCCATCAATAAATAAAGCAACACTTTAGATTTTAGCATTTTTTGTTGTCCAAAATTGCCAAAATTTACAAAGGAAAATAGCCCCATTAAAAAACATTTTGAAAATTTAAAATAAATTCGTCGACCTATATTTAAAAACAAATCAATGAATAAAACATGTAACAGAAAAGGTAGGTCAAACAGTAAGTAACAGATTGTAGCCAACGCAAATTACTGCTGGACAGAATGTTCTTGTTGCACACCTCATTTAACGTACGGCTACGGGAAATATCCCAACATCTAATGGCAAATTATTTCTTATCTAAAATCCAAACGTTAAACGTCCATTCAGTAGTTATAATTAATGATCACGTTTACAATCATTGCGCACACAAACGTTCTAAAATGTTACGTCCATTCACAATAATTCATATATTCTTTACACTGTAAAGTGTAATTTGTAATGTTGAATTTGGTCATGTCCAATTCCTGAAATTTTTATAGTCTCTATTTCCTTTGGATTGTAACGTCTACATAGTTGACAGAGAAAATATATATGGTACAAAGGTACGCAAGTGATGTGCGGATAAATTCATTTTTTAAACACACCCTAATTTAAAACAACGAATTATTTTGTATGAGTTTTGGGTTATGTTACTTTTAACTCATTTAGAATTATTAGAGCGCCTACAACTGAGGTTGGTAATTAAAAATGAAATCTTAACTCCAAATCCCATAGTATATGGTAAAACATGTGTAATTTCCTTATCTTTTGATGCTCTGTCAATAATCGATAGGATTTTAGTTACCATTATTTAGCCACATATCCTTAAAGTTGTATGATAACATCATAAAAATCATCTTTTCAAAATGAATTTGAATATCAAAAAATATCTTAGTTTCAGTATATGTAAGAAATGGTAGTTTTACTGGTGATTGTCCACTGTAACAAAATTATCTCACAAAACTTTGTCTTGTTTAACGATGCATTATATTGATAAACTTGTGATTATCAAGGCGTTTTATAAAATTGTTATATGCATTGCCTGTTATGAACATGGGCATGTCTTGAGAATATTAATAAGATAACAAAGGATAATTAACGTCCGCATAAAAATGAAACTTATACATATACCGTTAAGGTGCTAGACACAATACAGTTTATTTGTCAGCGATATCACCTTCCATTTTCAGATAAGCATAAAACATGTACAACGAGCTTTAAAATTACGCATTAATTCGTTTACCAATCTTTCAATCTTTCCTATTTTACAATGATATTCAAAGAATTCTTAATTTGAAATTTATAACAAGGCCAGCAATAAACTTTGAAATTATTGCACTTCTGCATGAAATCAGCAAATGAAGAAAGCAGATGAATATGACAACCATGTTATTATAGTAAGGTACCATTATGTTTAACAATAGTCGAAAATCTTTACATAACCGTCACCAATGATGCTCGTAACGTGATTTTGTGACAGTTTTTAAATTATACAAAGTGTAACAATAGAAATTATGAAATTAGGTACAAAAAGCTTAAGTCAATTCAATCTCCTAATGTGGTTTTATTTCTAGCTTACTGTTAGAAATATATTATAAACACGAAGGAATATGATAACGTTTACACACAATTACTTATCTTTTAACACAATATTTAGTTTATGTAACTTACCAAATGCAGCTGTTTTATCAGGTTTAAGTGGTGGCAAATTTGATTTACTTAGGTCGCCGACAAGGAAAAGGTGGTATAAAATGTTTATTTACTTCCGTTCAACATATTCAAGGTATTCAAAAGTTACTTGTACTAATACCTCATACAATGTACTCAAGTTGTGGCAAATTGGTACATTGTAAGCAATAAATTAATCTCAAATTTTGAAGATTTGAAATTAAGTATTCTTAGTATGTTAGGAATTTAAATCCAATTAGTGCAACGTATAATTCTTTTTCACAAATAAATATTATTAAAGTATTTACTTCCTATACGTTCATTCAATAGTCGGACAAAACGGCAGGAAATTTGATACATATTCACCAGACAGTCTAGTAATTGTATATTCACAACTGGTATCAGATTATATCAATCGGTCCCGTTTATCACACAGGATCACTAAAACTTGCAAAAAGAAAAAAATCTACAGCTGTCAGGAAAGTAAATTAAGTGAGACCATGACCCTGTATCATTCTAAAGAGTTCATGCTAGTTTCTCATTAGCATCAGTGACAGAGAGATACGCTGTTCTCTCTATTTTCTTCTTTTCCTTGTTATCTTTTTCTCTGCAAATGTCAATGAATCCATACATTCAAATTCTGAAGTACAAATGTATCTTAACATGCTTACCAACATCGTGTTTCCGGGTAAGTTTACTTCTATCTTTGTCAAGAGAGCATGTTTGACCTTTGCCTTCGTCAAGAGAGCATATTTACTGTTCATTTTCGCTGTTAAAATTATAGTACACTTCCATATAAAGAACATTTCTAGATGTCCTTTGTTACAAAATATCAACGCCATAACCTTATTCTCCTTATGTTTTCTAATTGACAAATTTATTTTTGACTACTTAACGCAAACTTTATATCACAGCATGTTTTGTCACTCTATTTATTGACAAACTTGAACAAATATTATGAATATCATTTACCAACATATTTCAGTTTCCCTAACCTGTACTTAAACAGAATCGTCAGTCAAGACAGAATGAATAATTGAAAGTAGGGAACAACAACTCAATATCTTTGCATTTACCGGTTTTATTCAGCTATGATTAACAATAGCTAAGAACGTACTTATCCCACAGTAAATAAAAACAAAAGCAACATTTTGTATCATTTCTTCTCTTGAGGGTCGTTACTGTAGAGTAATGAGTATATATCGAAACTTGGCAGAATAAATAGCTTAAAGAAGAGTGCTATATATCATGTTGCAGTTTGCATTTAAACCATAACGACGAAACGATGATCCAAGTCCAAAAGATGGACTAGATTGTAATATTGAAACAAAACTACCGCCCGTGTAAGATGAGAAGAAAATACAGATTATTTAATACATATAAGGTTTCATTTACTTTTAAACTTCAACTCATTTTGAAAATCTCGCAAAATACGTACAAATAAATAAATATCATTCAATAAAGTAGCTCATTCACAGTTTTAACTCTTTTTAAGTTAAACATTTGTTAAAAACTTAAGTTTAAGAGTCTCCCTGGCAGAATGGTTGAGGTGGCTTACTTCAAATAACTTATCCGTCATCGCTTGGTGCATAGAACTCATTCGTTTAAGAAAGCCACCAATCTAGCTCTTCAGAGGTCAGTGTTTTCACACAGGTAACCGCCCCTATCTGAAATAATTCTTGGAGTGTCATCTGGTGTCTCACTCTGCCGTCAAAAACTGAAAAATTGTCATGAACTAACATTATCGTAGTCTTGATTTAAACACAATCTTAAATGTTTCATTTTATAAGTGATATGTGATATCATAATTCTAACATTTACTTCCACACATTTTCTGTTAGCGATACCAGCATGAACCTTAAATACCTGGACATAAAAAATAATGTGCTCGTAAAGAATTCGGTTCTCTCTAAATTTTGACTGAACGATTTTGTTGATTGCACGCTTTATGATAAGTTCTGATTTTTGTGTTTTTGTATTTGTTTTTTAAGATAAAACGTCAATGTGTTTGTGACTGAACAAAATTGTCGGTTGTCATAAAATTATTAAGATAATGCTTCATTTTCGTTTAATGAAATTTCTATATAATATTAACAATATGATTGTTTTCGACAAAAATGAAGAATATGTATTTATCTTTCTCAATGATACCATGTATAGCATTCAAAACCAACTAAGTGTTGCGTTATGTTATTTGTTAAGACTATATTACTTGCTGTCAGTAACAAAAGAAAGTTAGCTTTCACGATGATAACAATGTTGCATCATTTTGGTGAAAATTGTACACTGCAGATTGAAAGAAGTTCGTTCAGTCCTTACTGTTGCAATATTCTGAGTGGGTTTCAATCTTTTATTTCCATATCGTTTTTCCCAATGTTTCAAGTGAATTCTTTCAACACTATTTTCACGTAGATGTAACAGACAGCATAGACAAATAAAGTCCGGTTTAACGATTTTCTGCTTAGCATATTTGTATAAAATGTACATTACCCAGTTACGACGAAGACGGGGCCAGTAATAAAAACGTTACAATATAAGCTATTTATAGTATCAACAAAGAGAAGCAATTCTAAAAACAATGGTGCCTCTTGGTTGTGAACATCTGTGCCAAGCTTCATCAAAATTCCTCTATCAATAAAGAAGAAAGTCTCCGGACAAAGTAATTCTTTTTCTGAATACCAACAAGGCTAAAGCCGGGCATAAACAAAAACGGATACTTAAGTATATGTATATATACGTAGTTAATCAGTTATGATATAATCAATAAATGGAAGGCATTTTATATCGTCTGATGATGGCAACACCACTCAGACATTCAGTGCACTAATGCAGACGGAATGTAATAAAACCAATCATTCAAGCAATCGAACGAAAACGTCCATCTAGTTGTAGATTAAATGAATAACACTCGTCTCATTTTTCACAATCATTTACGTTTCTAATTATTTATAGCGAAGAAAGATCTGTCTGTTGTAAAGGAGAGGTTATTGACATAACGCATGCAAAAACAAAATGAACAGATTTCTTTGAACGTCAGCTTAATTTGAGTACGAAACTAAAAAATTACACATTTTAGTTCACACATCCGAAGCTCCAAATGATAGACTAAACTCATTCGAAGGTTCTTCACATCATAGATTGCCATTCTGGGTGCAAATTCATCCTCTACTATTTAAGAGCAGAGGGACAGGGCTAGAATAATCCCCAAGAACACAGAGCTATAGATCCTTTAGATACAGGCCTGACCGGCTTACTTAGGCCTAGTTCTTTGCGAACAGACAGTCTTTTTCTAGCCAGATATACAGCACTAATACAGGCGAAGAAGCTTTTACTGAGAGAAACCAGTAGCAGCAATGTAGTAAGGCTAGAGACACTCAAGAGCATCTCAAACATTGGATTCGAACCACGAACCTCTGGATTGACACTAGAACACAAGGGCTTGAAGATATAAACGTATTCTTTGCAATGTAATCATGCTGAGAATCAATAACACATTCTTTTGATTCCTTGCAATGCCCCTGTCTTTTGTTAGTACTAATTCATTATGTTGAGATTTAACGCAAAAATCGTAAAGTCGTTTGTCGTACACAAAACATGTACCTCTTCTCCATTTGGACCCATTTATGTAATTTACAATACTTTGTATCACACATGATCTTTTCTACTTTCCAGCGTTTCATGATGGACGAAAACCCAAGGGTGCCCCTGCGTGTCTTCCTTTTTAACAGACAGGTGCCTGGTTAGAACCACCGACGTTACGTAAGCCAGCTGAATGGCTTCCTCGCATAAAGCATTCAACGCCCGGAGTGAGGCCATAACCTACATCGGTAAGGGGCAAATGATTAACTACTCGGCTACAGAGGCCCGCTGCACATAGAAAAGTTTTTGTATGTATATGCAACGTGTTTCCTAACTATTGAAAATCTAAACCCAATTCATTTAATATGTGAATTTGTTTCAGTACATTTGCCTTTTTATTGTTTCACGATATTCTTATACATCATGTATATGTTATAACAGTCAGTCTTATACTTACAGTTTATAAAAATATTCGTTCACTCCTACATTATTCGATCTAACTTACATTTTATCGGGTGTTCTACATACTTCCTATCGTGCGTTCTAATGGATTTGTCAATCATCAGTCAGAAAATTGTGTAGATGTGAATATTTGTTACGAATATGCGCATATAAATTGCAAATACGTAAGTTACTGTTAGACATAAACAACGTTTATTCCATAGTTTTAGCTTCAACAGAGCTATTTACAACAATAATTCTTTAAAACACTTGAACACGTAAGGAGTGATATATTATTCTTCTCATTCAAATGAGAGAAAGATATGGTGGAAGCCAAAAGTGCAGTTCAGAATTAACTATTATAACATTTGTTTCATAGATATGTATTTTTTCCCATGACTTACTGTGATAAAACCAGTACTATACCATAAAAATAGTTCACTTTTGTACTTAATTTGTGAGATTTGTTATCACTGAACACAACAATTTTGACTCCATTGAAGGAAAGTTAATGCAACGAAACAAATGAAGATGGCAAAGGTGGGAATCAAGAGCATAAGAACTACGCAAATATCAATTTACAGGTTTCTCCCTTTTCTGAAAAGATTGCTCTATATGAAGCAAAATTCGTTTTAGATGGAATGATTTATACAGGATACTGTGGCTACCATTGCTGCAGAATCGCAATCTTGTTGACTGTTTACTTACATCCACGATACAAAAAAAGTGTCATTTTGAGTGATCGAAAAGTAATTTTATCCCATAATCAGGCAAAACAGACAAACAGCCTTTGTTTCAAACGGTGTGAAGTAAAGGCCTGTGTTTCAAAGAAGTGCATTAAAGTCCATTTTTAGATGCACTCAACAAAATTCCTAATCGGTCAGTTTATATTGTATTACTATTTTGTTAATAATACATGTATTTACACAAAATGTCACATACCGACATCTGAATAGGTACTGCAACTAATTATTGATTTATTTTTGACCGACTCACTGCCAAAGTCCTACTAGAAAAACACATATCATCGTGAAATTGACACAAGAACAACGCGCCCGGGCTGTTTGAATTATACAACAAAATTCAAAATCGGTCGTTTCAATGAATTGTACTTTGATTAAATTTAACCAGAAGAGCGCGGTAGGTAGATAACCAACGATTGAAGGATCTTGTAAAAGAAAATAAGGTTAAAAATGAAAATAACCATCAAAGTAACAGCAACACACAAAATATATCAAAATTCTTTTGAAAATGCAAAAAATTATTACACACGAGTCGTAGATGTGTCCCGGCTAGCAAGATATGTATTTTTCTAGTAGGACTTTCGTCATTAATGCCGAAAGTGTTAACGAACGCGTGCATGTTGGTGCACATGCCCTGCACGTGCAAAATATGCAATATTAGTCAGAACGCCTAATGCGGTTACTTTGGCCGTGTGTCGTCAAAAATAAATTAATAATTAGCTGTAGTACCGATTCAAATGTCGGCATATGAAATTTTGTGCAAATATATGCAATATTAAAAAAAATATTAATACAAAACTGACCGATTAGGAATTTTGTTGAGTGTAGAGATAGGATCGCTGGCATTATACAGAAAGTACTTTTCTATCCTTTTTGTTTCTTTAAGTGGAATTGTGATTTGTAATACCATTGATTTCTTTTTCCTTACCTGTATAAATATTATATATACGATTTTTTAAAGCTTGAATCCAGCCAAACTAGCTAGTAAACTCTAATTAATATATAGTTTAGTTGATCTGATAGTTCTTTGTTACGGACTCAGTTGTCGAATTCAAGGATAGCTGTCGCAATAATTTTAAAAACAAAAAAGAATGACGAAAACATAATTTCATTGCCTAAAACTAGACGTACAGTAGAAACGAAACTTAAAGGCTGGTAATGCCTTTGTTCAAAACGTGGCTGCCACATTGTTTATAATAAACATGAAATATATTAATGTCTTGTTAAATCAAATTTCCTATAGTTGTTTTCTCTAATATTTGTCAAAGGTTTGAATACTCTTGAATATAGTGAACACTTTTATTGAATATAATATTATCATTTCTGATTAATTCCCTTTACGGCTCTAACTGTAAACGTTCATGTGCAGTATTAAAAGAAACACTTTTCTAACCTGCATAACATCTATTTGGACAGCTGTTTCATCAGTTTTTAATATAAAATTTAAAGCCTTATGGAAGTTTTCAGCTCTCGGGTAAAAAAGCTAACTTACTCCTGTTATTAAAATATGTTTCTTAAATCTGCATTAAAACTTACTTTGTATTTACTTGCAATACTCTAAAATACAACATAAATCATAGACATACAGCTTTTAGGGGTTTTCATGAGCGTAATAGAACATCTTTTATATGTACTCATTTCTTAAGAATAGAAAGCAAACTACAAAAAGATTTTTAAATAAAACAACAACAAATAGCTCAGACTGTTTCCTACATGTCAGAAGAATACTTTGTTTAATGTCAAAAAAGATTCCTCCTACTGTTGAGGTAATCAAAATATAGGCTAGTACATATACATTCCATCACATGTGAACATACGTTGATTACGTTTTACATATTTTTCATAGCAATAATCTGGGAAACGGGGGAATGCTTATCATTCTTATTGCAAACAAATTGTAAACAAATAGGTCTGTTCCGGATTTTACATGCTTTAAGGCTGAAAAAATCATGCAATTCAGAAGTACATAATTCTTAATGAAGATAATATTGATATTATGCTGAAGCTGGCACATGATCTGTTTTGTGTAAAGCAGATCTAGAGATATAGCCATTTCATTCAGCCTTTATCGTGGGAGAAAATTAAGGTTTAAGATACTCTTAAATGTTTCCAGAAGTTGCAGAAGTACGTTATTTATGAAAAATGTTATTCGGGTAAAACTCTCACAAAACACGAATTTATCAATCGAATCCTCAATCATATAGCATTATAATGTGAATTTCGAGTTTACAGGTATGAATAAATTATGTTTTGTAGATATACAAGAACCATATATTTGAAAATATGAACATTTACTCAGTATCTACACACATTTATTTTACGGTACGTCACAGGCTGGATTAGTATCGGTTTCAGTATATATTCTTCAGCTATTTTGCAAGCAAAAAGTAACAACTATGTTGGAAATACAAAGAACAGAAGAACTGTTTTGTTTGAAATCCAAATACCGAAACAATATTTTTTAAGTAATAAAAATCTCAGTGAAGGCACTGTTGATCAAATTTGCTATTTGTAAAAATATGCAAAAGTCCCTGGAATACTTATCATTCTTGCAGTTAAAATACCTCGGATAAAGAATAAGGGAAAAATATTTATGACTCAAAATTTTCGTTTAAATACGGAATACATGTATGAACTGTCATTAATCTAGAACGTTCACTTTTCAGATCAGAAAAATAGCCCGCAGACAGAATTGCCTTTTTTCATTGACGATCTAGTGAATGACATAATCAAATTCAAAAATGAAAAAAGAAAAACATACCTCATGGTTTTTGAGTTGATAATATTAGATATCCTTTTAAAGGGAATTCCTATAGTTTTTTATGCGCATCTTTCTGCGCAGCCGACACTTTCTATGGAAAACTGAACTGAAGTCAACATTTGTTGAAACATGTTACAGACAATCTTAAATATGAGGAATCTTGAATGAAATAACATTTTTGATAAATTTTATCAGTAATCAAATGTTAATACTGGTTTATGTTGTATTGACAAGTATCACGCCCGACAGGTATCTTGCTATTTTTGTGGTTGTGTTTTCACATCGCATTTTAGTACAAAGACAGTGTTATTCGTATAATGTAAGATAATTGACTTAGTACTGATAAGACAATATCACCTTTCAGATTATTTAGTATTCAATTATAGAAAGAATTAAGAATTTTTAAAACTTTTCTTTAACTTTTAGCAGACATACATGTAATCCATTTGGCCAGGTTCGCACCATTTCCGTCCGAACAGGTGTTGCATTCTAGCGGTCTTAACATAAAATTTAGCCTGGTGACCCATACATTTTTAGCCATTTTTATGCTCACAATACAATTATCTATACTCAAGAAAAACAGGAAAAAATCTATGAAAGAGTTTTTTCAAAATTTAAAAAAATATTCTTCACTATGGGTATTTTTTATTGAAAAAAGTTCACATAAGTAAATATGAAACAATTTGTTTTTCATTTGTACCCATTATTGTAAGGATAGAGTATTACAAATATGACTATGATATCAAATAAGTATATAATAAAATCTGTAAAAAGAAAAAAAAAGTATTGTGCTGTCTTGATGTATATTTTGGTTGGTATTTATAAAAAAAGCAGAAAATTATGAAAATGTTGAAAAATCGCTGACAGTTTCAGCCACAGTGGGTGTGTTCAAAACAATTTGTCACAGAAACAAGCCTGGTGACCTATTGTTTTTATTTGTTCATTGTTTTCAGCACAGATTTTCCTATCATATATGTGAATTTGAAAAAATTCTATGAAAGGAAAAAACTATAGGAATTCTCTTTAAGCTAAGTGTAAAACATTAAATAGCAATGTCGTATTTTTTTATTTTTTTTTTAAAATATGCTCACATTTTATCTGAAATATATCGTAAAAGTATTTTGGCAGATGGCTTAAAGTTTATATTTCAACAATTAGAACTGTTTCACAAGGTCTTAATTGGTACTTAGCTTATGACGACGTAAAATTAAACTGGCATAAATAAAAAGGTTATAATATTATATTCAGACATCTTTACTTAAAATGCCGTAATGTAAAATGTAATTTTCACCGATTAAAAAAGATAACGTACATAATCGCAAATCGCAATACAGTTATTTAGAGCAAACAGCACATGTAAGCTCACGTCCGTTCACGTAAGGTGGACATCGCAATGATCCACAGCGTGCCTCCACAAAATAGAACAGCTTTCCATTCGCATCAGATGCTCCTCCAGTTATAATCTCTGGGTCGACATCAAGGCAAACAAATTCGGTTGTATGATGAGATTCATGTCCGCTGGTGAGATATCCGCTATATTCCAGTGTCCAACCGTCATAACAGATGTTTCGACCTGGTAACATCATAATACTTGGTCGCTTTGCCCTACAAACACAGCAAGGCACATCATAATTGTTTAAAACCTTTCCAAAGAATTTATCTAGGTTTCTCCCATGAAGTTCGTATTCTACTCCATAGACCGTCCCAGCTGTCTGCTCTGTGTCTTCATAAACACCCCACACTGGTTCCTCAGGTAAACATAAATAATTGCTTGCGGCACCTCGTTTGTTATAATGTCCACCTGCGGCATACCCCTTGTACACCGTTTCTGTCCCATTTCCGGGACATTCTGTTCTTCCCCAGCGGACAAAACTATTCCCTGTTTCACTGAAGGAACTTTTAACTTCTATCTCTTTCAGTCGTCTTTCAGCTCGTTCCATTGTTTCCCGCCATTGAATTCTCTCCTCTGTTATAAATAATACAGTTCTAAAGAAATTTTCGTGGCTCTAGACGTTTCTGTAGCATTGTTACAGCAGTTGCAATAATTAAATTAGTTTTTGTGTCATGACTGCATGTCATTCACTAACAAATTAATGTTTCTTCAGAAGTGAAACTACTCCTCGTAAATCACAATTTATATTTATCAGTCCGTCATTGTAAATTCAATTTATATAAGAATAAGTTAATATTGTTTTAAGGTTACATTCCGGAAATGCAAACGTAGATCAATATTTATCATATTATTAAGTGCCTGATTTATATGGAAAAGGTACCCACATACAAGCGTAGATCAATTTGGAGCATATTATCAAGTGCTTGATTTATGTGGAAAAGGTATCAACATACCAGCGTAGATCAATTTGGAGCATAATATCAAGTGCCTGGTTGATGTGGAAAAGGTATCCATATACAAGCTTAGATTTATTTGGAGCATATTATCAAGTGCTGTATTTATGTGGAAACGGTATCCACATACAAGCGTAGATCAATTAGGAGCAGATTATCAAGTGCCTGATTTATGTGAAATAGGTATCCACATACAAGCGTAGATCTATTTGGAGCAGATTATCAAGTGCCTGATTTAAGAAAAGGTATCCCCACTATAAAAATGATATGTTTAGGCATTCTAAAAAGGCAGCATTATAAGTATATGTGAAAACGATTTATCTTGTTTGTTTTGTTGTTGTTTTTTCTTCAGCAAAATATGTTCAGAATATATTCGCTAACACGCACCGGTTCAATGGTTAAAATTACGATGATTACGTGTAGTTGTATAGTTAAGTTATATCCTTAAAGTGACTTATAAACACAACATTGCCGGATGTTGTTAATTGTTACTATTGATTTTGTACATCTATAATAAAGTTTACTTACATACACACTTACTTACTTACTTACTTACTTACTAAAGAAATAAAGATAAATACATTACATAGTCGAAAAATATAGGAATAAATTATAAATCATTCCCTTCTGTAAGTGTAAAGCTAGCTTGTCGTTCAAATTTTACACAGAGATGAAAAATACCTACCCTTCCATCTGAATAATTATTTATTTATTTTGTTGGGTTTAAGATCGCACCGACACAATGACAGGTCATATGGCGACATTTACTGTCAAACTTTGGTGGTGGAAGAAGACCCAATGTGCCCATCCGTGAATTATTTCATTACAAACGGGCATCTTGGTTAAACAACCGCCCTTTTGTAAGCCAGCAGGATGGCTTCCTCACATGACGAATTCAACGCCCTTAGTGAGGCTCGAACCAACATGGTAAAGATACAACATTGAGCACTCGGCTAAGGAGCCCCCTTTATCTGAATAAAGAATATCTTCACTTTAATCTGAATGAAAAATATCTACACTTTCATCCGGATAATATCGTCCCCTTAATGCAAAAAGGTACCATGAGCATATGAATAAAGAAGGCACTTGGTACCTTTTTTGCATTAAGGGGGCGATATTCTTCCTGTACATCATTCTACAAGCAAAAGTGTCATATGCAACTTTATTCTGAAAGAAGCAATATTTGTCAATAGAGATTATACAATGAAACCTACCTTTCAGTGTGTTTGTTTGTTTACTCATTTCCTCAGTCAAATCCTTTATTTTGTTTTGTTCTATTTCCAGCATAACCATTTTGTGTAACATCTTATATTCGTAGTCGAATCTAGATGTACATACTGGTTCCTCCATTTGTTTATCCATTGTAATTACAAGTCGGCTTAACGATATGAGTAAATATAATACTGTCCATAATATTATATTACACACAGTTGCCATGTTTTCCTTCTATGTACGATTTCACTTTAATGTCACATTAAATTCCGAACGTTAGAAATGCAGTTTGCAAAGAAGTAGAGTTACTATCTACAGCCAATGCTGACATAACTGCTTGCTACAAGTTTCCTGATTATACTCACGAAAAAGCGCCTCATTATTTGAAGTACATCTGAAGGAAAGTATTCATTCGACAGTCCCTGGGCTCCACCATCATTTAACATTTTTCAAGGAAGTAGAGATACTAACTACAGGCAATGCTCACATTACTGCTTGCTTGATTGCTTGAAGGTTCCTGCTGATACTCATGGATACGCGCCTCATTATCTAAGGTACACCTGAAGGAAAGTATCTGTACGTCAGTCTCTGGCCGCCTTCAATATTTAACATAAATGATTAGTTGTGAATACCGTACTGTGTATTGAGTTTGTTGAATCTGGTCATGTCTGTTTGTTAAAACATCTATTTTCTTTATTTCTCTTGGGTTAACAAGGAATATATAATTTATAAAATATGACAAAGAAATTATGTTGGGTACAAAAGAATCAAAACTACATGCGGATAAATCTTTGTTCACATGTTAGTAAGGATTTTCTATTAACAAAACTTAGGGGTGCATGATGTTCATTTATTTGCATCTTCAAAACGGCTAATCGTGTAATCACATGCGGGTCTACCTATAGTTAAATATATATAAAGCTCCAATAAATATGTGAACAACCTTTGTCACAGGTCATTAAAATGTAGATAAATACTGTTAAATTTACAAAAACAAATTTAAAGTGAAAACTTTGTTGCTTTATCAAAAGTCTGAGCATAAATAACTGGGGATTTATCATCTTTTTGGGTCTAAATTGACATCTGTGTTTCATAAAATAAGCACCTGATTTTCTATAAAATTACTTTACACACTTCGGTTGTGGCTTTAAACTCTAAACCAACCAAATACACGAATATGATTTTTTCCCAATCATCTGCTTTTTTATTGCTTCATGATATATATTTATACATGACGTAAGCAGATTTCACAGTCATTCTTACTTAATATGTTAATACTCGTTCACTCCTAAATTTTCAATTCTACTTTCACTATTTCGTTTCCTTGCGTCTGTTCTAAAAGACCTGTCAGTCATCTGCGAGAATATTGTGTAAATGTGAATGTTAACTTACATATAAATTTAAAGTTATTCTTGAACATAAACATCGTTTATGCCATCTTTATATCATCGAAAAATTAATTAGATGATTTTAACACGTAAAGAAACGGCTAACATAAAACAACTTCAAAGCTAACTTCATACCTTGATGATATTTAAAGTAATTTGACGTTAAATAGCTGTTTGCGTGTTTGATTTTGATACATGTATTAAATTATTTAAACATTTGTAGAAATGCTTAATCTTTATTCATATGTAATCTTTCTAAAACAAGACTATTGTGGAGTACATGTATTCTTTAATATCATCGAATGTGTGTTTTATAATATTCAACGTCATGTTTAGTTATTATTTTGCTTTCTTTACCGAATATAGTAAGTTCCAATTTCTTGTTATTCAATAAAAACTAGCATGACAATGCTTCTTCTCATTTTCACCCACAATGAATATATCAAATATATTAACTTTCAGATGTTTCTACCACAATGAATATTGTATAATGAAACCACCGAAATTCCCTGTACTGAACTTCACTTCAAATAATAGGATGATGAATGACACATTGAAAATTAGGTAATGCATTACTTCTTTTTAAAATCATAGTAAAGACTCTCTTCTACATGTTCTATATCCACTGATAATATACAATTATTAATTTTATATTTTGCAAATGGAAGACAACTTAATACAATGAATTCTCATTTATTTATAAAGGCCTCTGAATTCCAGAAAAAAAGGATTATCTCAAACAGAAATAGGAAAACTAAGGCATGGGGTCAAGGAAAGATCTAGAACCTCTTGGCCAGATAACTGTTAGGACCAAAATAATAACATCTAGTTCCTGTGTTTAAGAATTGTCATTGTTATAAAAATATTCCTATGTCATACCTTAAAAGTGCACTTTTTAACAGTTGAAGGGCTTTTAAATCCTGTAAAAGCAAGCACTTTAAAATGTAATAATAAAAGAAATCGGATAAGTAACTAAATATACATTTAACTGTCGCAGAGAAGTAAATAAATTCTTTACTTTTATGCAACTGTTCTTTCCGTTGCATTATTCATAGAGTAAAACTAAGATCTTACTCCTGTTTCGTTTCTTTATGTTTCATCTGTGGTTTCGTGATTTCGACTTCTAGCATGTCGTAGTTTCGAGTTTTCACCATCGTGATTTCAACTTTCACCACCGTGTTTTTGACTTTCATCACGTCATTTCGACGTTCGAGATATAGGGTTCAGAAATGAAAATATTGATGGTCCAAACGAAACACCGTACTTGTCTCTCACAAGTTGAATGTAGGGTTAGTGTGCGGCTGGCATACCAACAACGCGTTAATGTTTTCTGTAAAAAGGATGTTATTGGACGTTACAACGCTGTATCACTATTGTCAAGCATATTATGTCTGTACCGTTACATATCTTGTCCTCTACACATTTATATTTATATCATTATGACAATTCACATTACTAAATTATATACCTATAAAAAGTATGGCTTTCTTGTCGCAATTAAATACGAATAGAAAGAAAACAAACTCCGTCTTGTACATTGTACTATGTTGCAAATTTGATCCCGTATCCTGCGTGTGTTCGGATTTCATTTCGTTAATATTCTTGACCTGGTTCTGTAACAGAAAAACCTGTTAAAAACTGAGAAGCGAACCTCGTAGATTCATCGTTCCAACTACATATTATGACATTATTTTCTTATTTATATCAGAACTTTGTTATGCTCTCCGATCAATTAAACTTGTATGCGAAGAAAGTGCTAGATTTCTGGAATCTAGCTAGCTTAAACAAAAATGTTCAAAAGGCGCACTAAATGAAAGAGTTCAAATTTAGCATAAAATCCGTAACATTACGGCATGCTTTTTATGTTAAATACCTTTTAGAAAATGCAGGTATATAATAAAGAGGTCTTTACTAGATCAGAAATGTTAATTTGGTTCTCTTAGATTTTACACGACTTGATAAAACTCGTTAGTTGCGCACCTCGGTTGATCCAGGTCTGGCAATTTCACTCGAGTCGAATGATAAAGCAACTGCTATGTTGTTTATGATCATATAAATCACTCCGTCTGATGTCTTTCCAGTACAGTATCAATTTATTGTTGGTCGACTGACTTGCGATATGTGGCTCTGTTAGCTCTACTCTAATACTTACACAATTTTTATTCTATTGAAGCAGCTTTTCTAAGAATTATTTTTTAAATTCTGAAGAAAAAACAATTGTTTGGAATTATGATTTTTTTTGTGCGATTTTAAAAAGGAAAAAGTATATTTTGCCACGCAGTCGGCATTATGAAAAGGTATTAAAAATAATCGAAACGATCCTACAACTACACTGAGCGACTTTTCGATTTCTTGCACAGGAAAATATCCCTCTTACGGATTAGGTTGATCTATAGGTAAATAAGGCTTATGTAGTTGAGAAGGCAATTGCGACTACTATAAACTTGATCAGATTTCGAACTGTACAAACATAGTGAAGACTGACATCCTCACTGCAAACGTTATTTCATTGATTGAAAGTGAGGTTGGGAATATTAGCCTAGATGGGTAATTGTGTAGTTGGAAAAGAGGCTTCACACTTCCATTTGTACATACCCCTAGTGATAGTTGCTTTTTTCTTGCATATCGCATTCTACAAGTAAAACAAAAATATAATAGAGCGAATGTTACTCTTAATAAACAGTGCTTCAGTTTAGCAGCATCTGGATTTACGCATATATCTGAATGTATATAAATGTCACAGGGCAAACTATACGAATCCATCTTCATTCTTATGTTTAATATAACAAATTTGATACGCGAGGAAAAAATGTTAATTAAAAGAGCTAATTATTTTACATATCTTTTACAGTAATGATTTGTAAAAGTAGACCCATGATCGAGATATTTCACCGAATGATACCTATTCCAAAAGCAAATCTTTTTAAAAAAGATAAAAGAGGTAGTTTTTAATCTTATGGCTATTTACGAATTCATTCTTCATTTATTTAAAGGCGAAATATCGCGTGTAAACACACACATACACACTCACGCACGCAAACGCATGCATGCACATTGAGCTTTCGTACTGTTGAAGGTGGCGCAGGTTATTTTCAATTCATTTTACTGACTGAGATGCATTTTTTTTTTTGTTTAAACAAGTGTTCCTTAAGCAGCTAAAATATTCTATAAGCATGGTCAATTTGCAGATGTATTCTCGTTAAAGTCAGAAACTTGTAGAAAAAAATGAGTCTTCCGAATGATATCTTTTTATCCCCGTTTATGTCTTATTTCCAAATCAATTCGTTTCGACTAGAAATTTAGGACAATGCACATCAATAAAGTTGCTATTTAGAGCATACAGCACATGTAAGCTCTCGTCCGTTCACGTAAGGCGGGCATTTTAATGATCCGCAACGTGCCTCAACAAAATAGAACAGCTTTCCATTGGCATCAGATGCTCCTCCAGTTATAACCTCTGGGTTGACATCAAGGCAAACATATTCGGTGGTTGCATGATGGGTGTCATGTCCGCTTGTGAGATATCCGCTATATTCAAGAGTCCAACCATCATAACAAATGTTGCGACCTGGTAAAAATAGAACATTTGGTCTCTTTGTCCTACAAACACAGCATGGAACATCGTTGTTGGCCAATGCCTTTCCAAAGAACTTATCCATATTTCTACCATAGAGTTCATATTCAGCTCCATAGACAGTCCCAGCTGTCTGTTCTGAATCTTCATAAACGCCCCATACTGGTTCATCGGGCAGACACATATAATTGCTTGCGGCACCTTTATTGTTATAATGTCCACCTGCGGCATACCCCTTGTACACCATTTCTGTCCCATTCGCAGGGCATTCTGTTCTTCCCCAGCGGACATAAGTATTTCCTGCTCCATCAAACGACCTTTCTACTTCCATCTGCTTCAGTCTGTTTACAACTCGCTCTACTGTTGTATGACTTCGAAGACTATCTTCTGTAATGTAAAATAAGTTTTGAAGAAATCAGAATATAAAGTTCTAGAAGCGATGTTACACTATAGTAGTATATGCATTTCTAAAGGAGTTTTTATGTTTTATTAAATGGCGTTTACTGAAACGTTTTTAAAATGTTATTACTAGTTTGATTATATTGTAAAAAAATATTTCTATCAACAAACAATTTAAAAAACAACAGACACTGTATAAGCCTAGATGTCTAATAACTTAATTAAAGAGTCAAATATAAGAGTTTTGTCAACATTTTTCAAATTTTATGAAGTGTTTTATCCACTGGTACCGCCAGATGACTCTCGTGCTGTTAACGGCAACTAGAGATGTATGCATTGAGTATATATTGCTTATAATAGCCGCCGGTTTCTTTTTGCCACGCCGGTATTTGGCAAATTCAGCCCATATTTATACGCGCTTTACAAAAATGAAAATTGCCTTAAATTGTTACATTAACCCACCTATTTTAAAGTTAGTATGTTTTGATATAATATCTTTACTAGCTTTTTTTATATAAGTACGACAAAATTGAATTTGCCATGGCAGAATGCGTTGCCATGGCAAAATTATTTTGCCATAGCAAGAAAATTCTTCATTTTGCCATGGCAATTTTTTTTTTTTTTTTCATTTTTCTTAAAATGTGATTTTAACTGTTTCCAAACGTATGTATGGTAGAAATATGATGTTCCATATTAATATGTAAAATTGAATGAAATTCAAATACTATAATCATTGCTCTCTATTCCTTAAAGTATGTTTCTTGCTTCATAAAATGATATATTGCGGAAAACCAAAACGTTACACAACAAATGATAGACTTAACCGGAATTGTGTTGTTTGAAACCTTGTGCTGTAACTACTGTTTACGAACATTAATTTTCCTGGCTTTATCTAAATACACTACTTTAAAAGCGAGTGTTACAAAGAGTATTATTTATATTATCCGGTTTGCAAGAACATAATATGTATCTTGTTTTTGGGTAGCTCGGTTACTCGGCAGACGCGAGAACTGTTATGATCCCCAAGCAGGATATTCCAATCTCCTATGGCAATCAATAACAGATTATATTAAAACCTAAGTCAATATGAGGAAATCATGGCCAAGGAGAAAATATGTAAAAATGTAATCCAGTTGGCGTAAAAAATGACAAACATAGGATTCAATCAATTTGAGCAAGGGTGTTAATATTGAATGAATAATAAAAATATCATCAATCAATTGAATTCACATTTACCTTTTTATTTGACATTTGTCAGTCGTTCATCCTCAGCTTTTATTTTATGAGTCAGAAATCTGAATAACTTTCCTGCTATATATTTACCACAATCTACATAGTATATCGATGATTTTATTAATTTCCAGAGAAGTAATATTTGTAAATGCATAATTTAAAATAACTTTTACCTTTCAGTTTGTTCTGTAAGCTATTTATGTCCTCCATTAATTCCTTTATTTTGTTTTGTTCCGTTTCCAACATGACCATTTTATGTAACATTTTATATTCGTAGTCGAATCTAGATGTACACACTGCTTCTTCCATTTGTTTCTCAGTTGCGAGTATATGTCCATTTAAAGAAATGAATAAATATAGTACTGTCCACGGTAACATATTTAACGTAGCCACCATATTACTTTTTGGTACGATCTCACTTAACAAACTAAGTTCCAAGCGATGAAAATGCAGGTTTTCAATGAACTTACTGTTTCATTCACATAATCCATAACCGTGATTTTTCACGAACTGGCTTTATTTCGCAAGATCAAGATATGAACTTCATACCAGAATAAAGGACTCCGAGGGGCCTCCGTTGCCAAGTTGTTAAGGTCTCTGACTTAAAATTATTTGCCCCTCTAAATACACTACTACGAGTATAAGAACGAGTGCTACAAATAGTAGCCTTGCCTGCCTGAGTTGTTGAATGATTCATGTGAGGAACCAATCCAGCTTGTCTTACGAAATTTCGATGGTTCTACCCAGGTGCCAGCCCGTGATGAAATAATGCACGGAAGGGCACCTGGGGTCTCGCTCCACCAACAAAAGCTCGAAAGTGGCCATATGACCTATAATTGCCTCGCTGTGATGTCAATCCCAACAAAACAAACTAACAAACATGTATTTAAGACTGGTGGTATGATCTTAGCAATTGTTTATAATATCTTTAACCCCCATCATGCTGGACACGATTGGTATTCTCACATCCGTGCAGTCTGATTTTGATCTGCATTGTTCGCCATTCAGTCAGTACCAGTTTTGTAAGCAATCCTAATATTTAATGGAACTGTCCAAATTGAAAGGTGGACAAATTCATGATAGAAATTTAGCAAGGTAAGAGTTAGAATTGTCAGTTTTATTGCCAAAATATGTAATTTTCCCATTGTGAAAATCGAGCAAAATTGAAATATCGAAAAGTTTGCTTTTATGCTAATTATTACAAAAAATGTTTATAACAATCCATCATGAAATAAAGAAAAAAAAATATCATTTCTGGTGTCCAAAATGGCCGATATTTACATTAAAATATAAGCGACCACAATCGTTTTAGATGATAAATTCAAAAAATTACCTATTTTTGAAAGTTTGAAATAGTCCTTTTCCTACTTTCTTTAAAAATGATGTATTATGTTTTAAAGATACTGTCCTATTTTTAAAGACAAATGAAGGAAACATCTTGTTACAGAAAATGCAGATCATACAATAAGAAACGAATTGGAACGCAAATTACTGCTGCCTAGGAAGCTCTTGTTAAACGCTTCATTTAAGGTACGGCTACATGAAAGTATCTTTTATCTTTCACTTATTATATCTAATAGCGAATTATTTGCTTATCTAAAAAGAGGTAATCGACCATTTAGTCATGTTAGTAGTCCTAATAAACGAAGTCCTGTATGGCCTTGATTACAATAACTGCGCACCCAAATGTTTGAAGCTTTATATTTATAAACTGTTTCCCATACGCTATATGTTAAAATGATACTTCCATCTAAATCTAAAATAAAACATATATTATATACACTGTAAAGTGTAGTTACAATGTAGAAATTCATAAAACTTTTATACTCTCGATTTCCTTTGAACTTGCAAGCATTGTACAATGATTTACATCATTGACAGAGGAAATATATATGTTAAAACATAACGCAATTGATATGCGAAAAAAAAAACTCAGTTTCAACCTGTGAGTTTTGGGTTATTTTAAATTTATTTTAACTCATTCAGAATTATTAATAAGCTTACAACTGAATTTGTTAAATTAAATTTAACATGGAACCTTAACTAATTCTATAGTTACCACTTTTTAGCCACATATTCGTAAATTTGTATGATAATACATCATAAAAAGCATATTTTCAAATTGATTATTACAATGCAAATACCAGTCTTTAAAAGTTTTGCATTTTTGCATGAAATCAGTAAAATTTATGAAGAAAACAGTTGAATATGACACCCATGTTATTAGCATATTTATTTTTGATGGATTTAACGTCGCATCAACACATGATAGGTCTTATGGCGACTTTCCAGCTTTTAATGGTGGAGGAAGACGCCAGTTGCCCCTCCGTGCAGTATTTCATCACCAGCGGGCACCCTCGTAGAACCACCGACCTTCCGTAAGCCAGCTGGATGGCTTCCTCACATGAAGAATTCAACGCCCCGAGTGAGGCTCGAACCAACATCGATGAGGGGCAAGTGATTTGAAGTCAACGACTTTAACCACCCGGCCACGGAGGCCCAGGAAATATTGTTTAAACATAGTCTTTAATAACCGTCACCAATGATGCTCTTAATGTGATGCTGTGACAGTTTTTAAAAAAGGTACAAAGAGCTAGCTTAAGTCCACTCAATCTCCAAAAGAGGTTTAATTTCTAGCTTGCTGCTTGATTAATGTGGTTAGAAACATTAGAAACACCACAGAATATGTTAATATTTACTTACAATTTCTTTTCTTTTAACTTTAACACAATATTCAGTTTATGTAACTTAGCAAACAATGTATAATTTCTTTCCTGGAAATTGTCATTTCCAGCGATTTTTCTTTCTACAACGTCATTTTAGTGACAGGAATAACAGAATAGTACACGTTAATATTTCTTAACTTGTTATCACTTCTATTTGCTTTAAAAAGTTTTATCAGTACCATGATTATAATTAAACTGAAGTATAAGTGAACATAATTCATTACTTTGATTACATGAAGCTGTTTCTATCAAGTGTTAATGGTGGAAAATAATTTGATTTACTTAAGTCGCCGACAGTGATAAAGGAAACGCTGGTATAAAATGTTTATTTACTTCCGGTCAAGGTATTCACAACTAAACGCTTGTACTGATAACCCATGTCATGTACTCAAGTTATTGCAAATTAATACGCTTTAAATTAAACTCAAATTTTTGAAGATCTGAAATTTAGCATTTTAGTACGTTAGAAATTTAGATCTAATTACTACAACGAATAATTCTTTTTCCAACATGATCATTACCTAAGTATTTACTTCCCGTATGTTCATTCACTATTCGAACAAAACGTTGTCAAGAATTACATAAATAGTAATACAGATTCACCAGACAGTCCAGTAATGGTCCATTCACAACTGGTATCGGTCCCGTTTATTATACAGGATCACTAGAACTGGTAAAAGGAAGAAATCTACAGCTGTCAGGAAAGTAAATTACGTAAGAACAAGACGCTTTATCATTCTAAAGATTTCATGCTAGTTTCTCATTAGAATCAGTGACAGAAAGACACGCTGACCTCACTATTTTCTTATTTTCTTTGTTACAATTTTTATATAAAGCGTCAATGAATCAAAACATGGAAATTCTGAAGTCTTAGTTCCAACGTAGTTTAACATCGTGTTTCAGGACAAGTTCACTTTTTATCTGTCAAATTGTCAAGAGAGAGCATGTTGTCCGGTGAGCATATTTACTATTCACTTCTTCTGTTAAAATTATATTAATTTACACTTTCAAACATTTAACTGATGCATTTAATTTACATATAAAGTCGCGTTACAAAATATCAACGACAAATCCTGATTTTCTTATTGGCAAATTTATTTTTGAATACTTAGCGCAAACTTGTTATCATAGCATGTTTTATCAGCTTATTAATTTATAAAACTTAGATTCTATTTACCTTAATACTTCGACTCATTTTAAAAATTCGCAAAACACGTTCTTTGTCTTATAAATAAATAGCATTTATTAAAGTAAAAGTTAATTCAAGTAAAACATTTGTTTTAAACTGAAGTTTAGGAGTCTCACTGGCCGAATGGTTGAGGTCGCTAACTTCAAATACGAGGGGCGTTCAATATGTAATGTTTTTCCGTATGTAGTTCCGTAACCGCTGGTTTTTTTTAGATGCGGTTTTCGGCACATTATAGAGCAATTTACTGGGAACACAATGCTATATAAATTATAAAAATCGACAGGTTCAAAGTAAACATATAATCATCTGAGTGAGGTGTACTCGGGTATCCTGGACCATAATTATAATTTAAGTTTGTCCTGGGCATCCAGAGTCTCAGAAAAATAAAATAACTTGTAAAATCACAAAATTCCATCATTTTCTACAAGGTACAGCAATTTGTGGTGAGCTTGCGTTCGTTTTAAACTATTTATTGCATTTTTAATTTTACAACACAACTAAAATATTTTAAACTCGAGGTTGATTCCATCTGGAATGGGTGTTGAGAGCGATTAATCAAAGTTGTAAGAACTAGTTTCGCAATCGAGAATTAAGGTACTAGTATCAACTTAAGATACAAGAATTCTTTAAATGATGATTATCGCGCCTGACAAAATTGCAGAGGCTTATCGTACTCAATTTATCATTTTTCGAGTAAAGATATACACACTCAATTTAATACTGTTTTAAACTTTTTTCATTTTAGTTTTCAAATGTTTTTGTGAAGACCATGATTTGTTTCATCTGTTTAAACTGAAAACTGAACTATAGATCTAGTTATTGAATAGTAGAATCAAGGAATTGCATATTACAATCTCAATATTTTGGACATAAAATTGTCCAGTATACCCGAGTACACCTCACTCAAATGATTATAATTTTACTTTGAATCTACCAATTTTTATCATTTATGTAGCATTGTGTTTCAAATAAATTGTTTTATATGTGCCCAAAACCGCATCTCAAAATAACAAGCGGTTACGGAACTACATAACGAGTAACATTACAGATTGAACGCCCTTCGTAACTTACCCGGAGTGTCATCTGGAATCCTCCTCCGCCATAAAAGACTGTAAGATCGTAATCATATAAAATTGTCGCGATGTGGCTTAATCATAACATAAATGGACACAAAAATGTGCTCTTAAAGATTTCGATTCTCTCTAAAGTTTGACAAAATGAGTTTTTATTGTACCTTTCATGATATGATTTTTGTGTTGATAAAGCATTTCTTTTATAAATAAAATCTTATAATGTTTTTGTTTCTGTATAAATCAGGCGATTGTGATGAAATTATTAAAATTATATAACAGTTTGAAATTTCTATATGACATCTGCACTACGATCCTTCTCAATGATACCGTAAAGCACACAAAATGCTGAGTGCTGCGTTATGTTATTCATTAAGACTAAATGACTTGCTGTCAGAAACATAAGAAAGTTAACTTTCACAATGATAAAAATTTTGTATCAGTTTGGTGAACATTGCATACCGCATATTAAAAACTCACTGTTGCAGTATTCTGAGTGAGCTTCATTCTTTCCATATCTTTCCCAATATTTCAAGTAAATTATTTCAACACTGTTTTCTACAAACTGAAACAGACAGCATACATGAATATAGTTCGGTTTAACGATTTTGTACCGCTTAGCATATTTCTATGATAATAATGTTTACAATGTACTTATGAATACCAACAAGGCTAAAAACAGACATAAAGAGACAAAAACGGATATATAAGTATATCTATATACATGTATACGTAGTCAATCAGTTGTGATATAAATCAATAAATGGAAGGCATTTTGTATCGTCTGCAGGGACAAATTCGATGGAAATACCACTCAGACATTCAAATGCACTAATGCAGACGGAATATAATAAAACCAATCATTCGAGCAATCGAACGAAAACGTCCATATGGCTGGAGATTAAATTAATATAACTTGTCTCATTTTTCACAATCATTTACGTTTATAATTATTTATAGGGATCAATTTCTGTCTGATGTAAAAGAAAGTTATTGACATAATGCATGCAAAAACAAAATGAACAGATTTCTTTAAACATCAGTTTTGAGTACGAAACTAAACAATTATACATTTTAGTTCACACACCAGAAGCTCCAAATGATAAACTAAACTCGTTCGAAGGTTCTTCACGTAAAAAGACAGCCACTCTGGGTGCCAATTTATCCTCTACTACTAATGACCAGAGGGACAGGACTAGAAATCACAGCGATATAGATCTATTAGATACAGGCCTGACCTGCTAACTTTAGCCTAGCTCTTTGCGAACAGACAGTCTTTCCCTGCCAGGTATACAGTACTTATACACGCGAAAAAGCTTTTACTGAGAGGAACCAGTAGCAGCCTCTTAGTTAGGCTAGAGACACTCAATAGCATCTCAAACATTGGATTCGAACCGCGAACCTCTGGATTGACAACAGACCACAATGTCTTGAGGATATAAACGTATTCTTTGCAATGTAATCATGTTGAGAATCAAAAACACTTTCTTTTGATTCCTTGCAATACTCGTGTCGTTAATTAATCAAGTTTAGATTTAAGGTAAAATCGTAAAGTCGTTCGTCCTACCTCTTCTCCTTATGAACCTATTCATGTAATTTACAATACTCTGTATCACACACGATCTTTTTTACTTTCCATCTTTTCATGATGGACGAAAACCGTAAGGTGCCCCTCCGTACGTACAGGTACCTGGTTAGAACAACCGACTTTCCGTAGACTAGCTGAATCGGTTCCTGGCATGAAGCATTCAACGCCCGGAGTGAGGCCATGACCTACATCGGTCAGGGGCAAGTGATTATCCACTCGGCCACAGAGGCCCACTGCATATAAACAGGTTGTTGTATGTATATGCAACGTGTTTCTTAACTATTGAATATCTAGACCCGATTCATTTATGTCAATTTGTTTCAATACATTTGCCTTTTTATTGCTTCACGATATTCTTATACATTATTTATATGTTTTAACAGTCAGTCTTATACTTACTCTTTATGAAATTATTCGTTCACTCCTGCATTATTCGATCTAACTTACCACATTTTATCGGGCGTTCTACATACTTCCTATCGTGCGTTCAAATGGATTTGTCAATCATCAGTCAGAAAATTGTTTAGATGCGAATATTTGTTACGAATATGCGCATATAAAATGCAAATACGTAAGTAACTGTTAGACATAAACAACGTTTACTCCATAGTTTTATCATCAACAGAGATATTAACAACAATAATTCTTTAAAACAAATGAAAACGCAAGGAGTGTTATATTATTCTTCTCATTCAAATGAGAGAATTCAGAATTAACTATTATAACGTTTGTTTCACAGATATGTTGTTTTCCTGTAGTCAATATTTACTGTGACTTACTGTGATAAAACCAGTACTACGTCATAAAATTAATTCACTTTTGTTCTTGATTTATAACATTTGTTATCATTGAACACAACAATTTTGACTCCACTGAAGGAAAATTAACGCAACGAAACATAATCAGACAAAACAGACAAACAGCTTGTGTTTCAAAGAAGTAGATTAAAGTCCATTTTAAGATAGAGATAGGATCGCTGGCAATATACGGACTCCTCTTTGTTTCTTTATGTGGAATTGTGATTTGTAATAGCATTGATTTCTTTTTTCTAACCTGTATATACATTATATATACGATTTGTTAAAGCTTGAATCAAGCCAAAGTAGCTGGTAAACTCTAATTAATATATAGTTTAGTTGATCTGAGTTTGAATAGTTCTTTGTTATGGACTCAATTGTCGAGTTCAAGGATAGCTATCGCAATAATTTTAAAAACAAATACGAAAGACGAAAACACATAATTATATTGACTAAAACTAGAAGTACATTAGAAACTGAAAGACTCATAATCCCTTTGTTCAAAATGTGGCTGCAACATTATTTGTAATGAACATAAATTATATTAATTTATTGTTAAATCCTATTTCCGATAGTTGTTTTCTCTAATATTTGTCAAGGGTTCGAATATTGATGAATATAGTAAGCACTTTTATTGAATCTATTATTTCTAATTAACTCCCTTTATGGCTCTGTAAACGTTTATGTGCAGTATTAAAAGTAGCACTTTTCTAACCTGCATAACATCTATTTGGACAGCTGTTTCATCAGTTTTTAATATAAAATTTCAAGCCTTATGGAGCTTTAATATTTAGCTCTCGGGTCAGAAGAATGTTTTGATGAATGTCAAAAAACATTCCTCCTACTGTTGAGGTCATCAAAATATACGCTAGTGAATGTGCATTCCATCGCTTTGATTACGTTTTACATATTTTCCATAGCAATAATCTGGGAAACGGGATCTTATTGTAAACAAATTGTAAACAAATAGGTCTGTTCCGGATTTTACATGCTTTAAAGCTGATAAAATCATGCAATTCAGAAGTACATAATTCTTAGTGAAGATAATATTGATACAATGCTGAAGCTAGCACATGATCTGTTTGATGTAAAACAAACCTGGAGATATGGCCATTTCATTCAGTCTATATCATGATAGCAAATTAAGGGTTAAGAGACTATTAGCATCTGTTTCCAGAAGTTGCAGAAGCACGGTATTTAATCGTATAACTTTCACATTACAAAAGGTTTACCTATCGAGTACCTCAATCATATAGTATTTTAATGTGAATTTCGAATTTACAGGTATACAGTTTTTAATTTATATATTTTGTCAAGTTAAATTCGTTTAATGTTAGTGAAAGATGCGCAATTGATATTCTTAAGGTAGTTCTGCACATTCGGATCAAAACAAAATATTTGGTCTGCGCTGGTCGCAAAGGCAAAATCACTTGCCTCCAGCAGGCTAAATGTTAAACAAGTATCATACTTACGAACAGATGTTACAGTACGTCACAGGCTGGATTAGTATTGGTTCAATTATATTGACATCTAATATGAGAACCTTTAAAAAGAAATTCGTATTGCATAACCTCTGGGTAATTTCTCACATGTGATAAGAAAATAACAGCATTAACAGTTTTCAGCCATTTTACAAACGCAAGAAGTAACAATTATGTTGGAAGTACAAAGAACAGAATAATTGTTTTATTTTAAATCCGAATACAAAAACAATATTCATTAAGTGACATAAAAATCAGTGAAGGCACTGTTATCAAATTTGCTATTTGTAAAATATGCAGAAGGCTTTGGAATACTTATCATTCTTGTAGTTAAAAGCCCTTAAATAAAATATTCATAACTCAAAATGTTCGTTTAAGTACGAAATACATGTATGAACTGTCATTGCTTCTTTAACCTAAAACGTTCACTTTTCAGATCAGAAAATTAGCCCGCAGACAGATTTGTCTTTTTTCATCGTAGATCTAGTGAATGACATAATCAAATTCATAAATGGAAAAAGAAAAGCATACCTCATGGTGTTTGAGTTGGTAATATTTAACTTCTTTAAATATTGTTTCTTTTAAGTTAAATGTACTCTCCCGTTAATCAGCATGTCATTTATTTAACAAAAATATGCTCAGTTTTTATCTAAAATACATATTTGGCATATGGCTAAAAGTTAATATTTCAACATTTAGAACTGTTTCAAAAGGTCTCAACTGGGACTTAGCTTATGACGGCGTATCAATAAATTGGCATATATAGAGGTTATATATTGATATTCGGACATCTTAACTTAAATTGCTAAAATTTGATTTTCCTCCATTAAAAATGATAACGTACTCTCAATACTGTTATTTATTCGGGGCAAACAGCACGTGTAAGCTCACGTCCGTTCACGTAAGGTGGACATCGCAATGAGCCACAGCGTGCCTCAACAAAATAGAATAGCTTTCCATTGACATTAGATGCTCCTCCACCAATAGTCTCTGGATCACCGTCTAAACAAACAAATTCGGTTGCATGATGGGATTCATGTCCACTTGTGAGATATCCGCTATATTCCAATGTCCAACCGTCATAACAGATGTTTCGACCTTTTAACATTAAAGCACTTGGCCGCTTTGTCCTACAGACACAGCATGGCACACCGTTGTCGTGTAAGGCCTTTCCAAAGAACTTATCTCTATTTCTACCATAGAGTTCATACTCTGCTCCATAGACCGTCCCAGCTACCTGCTATCAATCTTCATAAACTGCCCATACTGGTTCCTCGGGTAAGCAAAAATAAGTGCTTGCAGCACCTTTGTTGTTATAATGTCCGCCTGCGGCATACCCCTTGTACACCATTTCCGTCCCATTTCCAGGACATTCTGTTCTCCAGCGGACGTATGTGTTTCCTGCACCACCGTACGACTTTGTCGCGTCTATCAATTTCAGCCTTTTTACTTCACGGTCTGCTATTGCCCGAGTTTGAACACTCTCTTCTGTAATATACAATACACTTCTGAAGACATTCTAGAGTCACAACAAACACAACATGTTATCTGAAGTACACTTATTAGGTTTTACGTCCAAAAATGACTTATATGCTAAAAATAAGTTAGAACGTATATGCTAATAACGAATATACTTCTAAATCTGCTAACAATAAGTCTTCATTATGTATGATATTAACTCTTAGAAAAAAAAACAGGTCCTTCTTACCTTAATGCAAGACATATATAGGAATATTGGGATAATATGAACAACTGTTAATGTTAAACAGCTGTTTAAATTATATAGAACGTGTAAGCTTAATTTATAAATACTTTCTTTCTCAATTCGTATGATGCCTTAGTTTATGGAGTAAATAATATACATTATAAGAAAAGGAAATTACTCTAACATTTTTGAATGATCCTGAGCAAACATTATGTTCAGCATATTTGTAAAAACTATTTAAACTTCCAAAATAAACATTCAATAATAATTTGGATGAAATGAAAAGGTGTGTTCAATGCAAATGAAGAAACAAAAGTTTTATGTATATGGCTTTGAATTTTAACTCATCTGTCTAGATTAATACTCACGCGATAGTTATCTGACGCAAACTAGAAACAACGAAGCCATGATTTATATCGTATTATCATATTAAATTAAAAAAAAATATTTATGATTTTTCAACAAAACAAAAATTCCTTATATCCTAAATTTTGAATTTCTCATGGAGGCGTGTCTCTTAACATCAAAGAATACATTCTTTACAAACTCGTCAGTTTAGTTCACGAACTTTTCGGAAATTGGCATTTGTGATGCCTTTTGTTGAAGATCTACTGTCCTAGTAAATATAAAAGCTAGATGTCAATTTAAATTTTTGACATGAAATATATTTAGAATGTTTCATGAACCAATATTAACGTTATAGGAACTGTCTGTATAACAACACTTTTGGACATAGGAATGTAACTACCACTCATTGAGACCTTTAGTAATGTTATATAACTAACGTATGCATGGTTCTGTAATGCAGGAAGAAAATTCCGAGAAACCCATGTTTTGCGCTTGATGATCAGACAGCAAGTACAGAAATAAAACTTTCTTCTATCATGTTCAGTTACAGTAGAATATGTGAGTTAATCGTGGAAATTGTGAAAGGGTAAGATATGTATTGCTTTGAAGGCACGGTGCAGAAATGAAATATGAGTGTTGACAAAAACAGTACACATGACCAAGAGATCTTTGTTGGAAAAGATAAAAAAACACTGGAAACAAAATTGAAAACATGTCGCGAAACTCGAAAAAAAATCATAACTAAACTCATTTAATATATAAATTCTTGTTGTAGATAAGTGTACAGGCGTGCGTGTCATCAACATTTTACGGGTGTGTGTTTTTAAAAATCCCTACATTTGATCTGAAATATTTTAACTGCCATATTATTCTTATTGAAACAATATTTACGAATTCAGAATATAAAGTGACTTTTACTTTTCAGTATGTTTGGTAGCTTGTTCATTTCTGCTATTATTTCCTTTATTTTGTTTTGTTCTATTTCAAACATCACCATTTTGTGTAACATTTTATATTCGTAGTCGAATCTAGGTGTACAGACTGGTTCCTTGATTTGTTTGTCCATTGCAATTACATATCGGTTAAACGATAAGAGTAAATATAATACTGTCCACAATATTATAATACACACAGCCGCCATGTTTTTCTTCTATGTACGATTTCACTTTAATTTCACATTATATTACAAACGCATCTTTCAAATAGGAATAAGTTAATAACTACAGCTAATGCTGATATTACTGCTTGCCAAAAATGGTCCTGCGTATACTCACGAATAAGCGCCTCATTATTTAAAGTATATCTGAAGGAAAGTATCCATTCGACAGTCCCCGGCCTCCATTATCATTTAACAGTTTCAAGGATGTAGAGGTACTAACTACAGGCAATGCTCACATTACTGCTTGCTTGATTGCTTGAAGGTTCCTGCGTATACTCACGGATACGCGCCTCGTTATCTAAAGTACATCTGTAGGAAAGTATCTATACGACAGACCCTGACCTCCATCATCATTTAACAGTTTTCAAGGATGTAGAGTTACTAACTACAGGCAATGCTCACATTACTGCTTGCTTGATTGCTTGAAGGTTCCTGCGTATACTCACGGATACGCGCCTCATTGTCTAAGCAGTAAGGTGCACCTGAAGGAAAGTATTTGTACGTCAGTTCCTATCCGCCTTCAATATTTAACATAAATGATTAGTTCTGAAAACCGTACTGTGTATTGAGTTTGTTGAATCTGGTCATGGCAGTTTGTTAAAACTTTTATTTTCTTTATTTCTCTTGGGTTAACAAGGAATATATCATTTATAAAATATGACAAAGAAAATATGTTGGGTACAAAAGAATCTAAACGACATGCGGATAAATCTTTGTTGAAACAAAAATTAAAGAAACAATTTTGGGTATGTAAAGTTTAACTTATTTAGAATGCTTTGAGCGTTTACAACTCAGGTTGCTCAAACAATTTTCAAAATTCTACAACATTCTTGAACAATAATACTCTATTCAATTATTGCCTTTCAGAGAGGTTGATATCATTTTTTAGGTCGATAAATCCTCATGTTAACAGAACCGAAAAGGTAGTAATTGCTTCATAATTTAATCCAATAATTCAAATGTTACTTGAAAACAAATCCAAGCATTTGCAGCGGTTAGTCATTTCTCGAGTGTTTTTGGCCTTAGGTATTGGGTACGACGTCATCTGATTATGACGTCAAAATGTTATGACGTCACTGCTGGAGGTCAATACATGTTTTGCCTCTACCTACCTGGGTCAATACGACATTTATCATTTATCATGTGACTGTGTTTCGACCAACGGAAAGGACTGTAAATATAGATTTTTGAATATTAAATGATATAGTATATTTAGAAATAAGTGTATTATAACTAGCTTTTGGGGTATCATTACGTAAAATCGTAAAACTTAATCAGTATATTATCGATTGAAAAATATAGTTTTTATTTAAATGTTGCTATATTTGTACGAAATATTTATATACTTGTAAATTGTCAATGTAACAAAACTCTATTGTTACACTTGGCATTTTTCTTGTTAATATATAGATATATAAATCTGACACACTAGTAAAGTATTGACCCCTTTTTAGTATATGCATTACCTAATATTGAAAATAATTGATTATAAAAATACAGAATATTTTACTTGATACTCATTTTAACAAAATGCCGATGAATAAGCCTGCTTGCTCTGTGTGAGTTTTATCTTCAAGTTTGACATATTCATTTTCACTTTGAACGCAAATCTGTTATTGTTTACATAATTTGCAAATGTATCGTACAAATGGATATGTTATTCACCAAACAGAAAAGTGCATTAAAGTGTGAATTGTAATTTCCATAAATCTCAGGAGCATTATTCTTACATATAAATTGTTTGTGTCACACATATTGCTGTGGTGTTCATCAGTTTCGTTCAACTGTTTTGTTTGTTTTTATAGTCTAAAATTTTAACATAGGAGGAAAATAATTTATAATTCTTTTCCCTAAAACATATAATGACCATAGTACGATGAAAACCAAAATAGGTTGTCTTTTTAATAATAGGTATTAATCCCACAAATGGAAGGATAAAAATATTAAATATTGAGAGTAATAATGTTTTTGAGTGGGGTTTGTCTTGTATCTTTAAAGGGGTACTGTAAAAAAATAATTATAAAATTGTGGATGAAAAATGAAAAAAAAAATCATTGTAGGAAGGACATTTCGCACATGTTACTGACATGCTTGATTAAAATATATACATGATCTGACGATGTGGATTCGCAGTTTTTACGCTTTTGCTAACTTGACCTACGGATGCGAGGTTAAATTAACACTTCAACATTTCTATGAAATATCGCATTCCACTTTTCTTGTTTGATGAAACTCATTTATACGACGGAAAAGGTAAGTTGATTAGTTTGATGGTCAAATTATTGAGTCGACAATTTGTCATATGTTTTCGCGACGTCAAATATAGTCATACATCGCCTACCATAGCCAGATTGAATTCGACACAACGGTCTACTTCGGTTGCCTTATATTAATGAAGTAAAATAAGTTAAGTAAAATCATGAGTCTTTTCATTGAAAAAGAAACTGAGTATCCGTTTGGAAGATATAGAATATACATGTACATCAGCTAAATATTGTAGACTATACATAATACTATTTTTAATGCTGCCGTTGGCATATTAACCTCAGCGATGATGAACCATGAAACATTTATGATATTCGGCATATTGATTCTTTATTTTCTGCCAAAACTTCACCGTAGCAAAACTGAAACTTTGTTCATTGTCAGAACAATATAGTTAATGCTGCATAAAACATGTTTAATAGAGGATTGATCTACATTTATATAATTTATTATATAATGATGCTCTTACCTCAACTAGTTCCTGTTAATGAACAGCTCTAGTTAGACACTTGTCATTTCAATACATAATTATAGATCTCCTTTTCTATGATATCTACAAATGTATGTGCGAAATATATATATAATCTATGTTTTCATATTTATGTTTTCAACAAATCATGTGATGGAATCACACGGCCTGTAATTACTAGCTCCCTCTTGACGTAGGTGAGTTGAAAAAAGAGTTAGTGATACTTCCGAGGCAGCGCTTATGACCGGAACTATATGAAAAATGTAAACAAAAAAAAGAGGGTGTTTTTTTTTTACTTTCTATAACAAATGTAAGACCTTATTTCAAAACAGGAGCAATGTAGTTCCACTCAAAAACGGTTTTACTTTTTATGTATGCAGATCTATCTGCAGAGCGATGGCTTTTCTTGGCATTAGAACTTTTAAAAGTTATTAAATTAGGCCGGTTTAAACCGAAAGTGGACATTTACTCGTTTTTATAATAGAAACAATGCTCTTATTTACACACGTCAGAGATTTCAAAGTCATCGTACGGATGTTGTCAAAAAGAATGTCTTATTAGACATTTGCAAATAAAGTCTACGTGGACTGTGGACACCTAAGACGATCGATTTTTCAAGGGGACCGTCTTAACACGATTTGATTAATTTATGTGCAGTAGGAAACATTCCAATAATGACGGTAAGGTCTGGCTTATTATGCCGCCGCACAGGATAATATTTAGATTTGTCTGTCCGTCCATCTGTTCGTCAGAGAAATGTTTTGTTACACATATCGCAAAAAGTATTTGTACTAGCGCCGCATCACTTTTCTGAAATGTTCTTCAATATTATAAGTTGCGCATCTGAGACAAAGTTGAAAGATGAGCTAGTCTGGTCGCAATGCATCCGTCGTCGTCGTCCGACATGAAAAAAAATCTAAACTAGGTCAGCAGGTAAAACATTGTCAAAACTGTAGAAAACTTAATATCTTGCGTCTCCATCCCTTTGTTGTTATTATACGCCCAAAGGGACGTATTTTGTTATACCCCACGTGTCCATCTGGCCGTATGTCTGTCTGTGCCCGCGAAATGATGGTTAAGTGACTTCATAACGGTACTTTCTCTTTGATGTCATTCATTCCGTTCTGTTTATGTGACCTTTTTCTTTTTATGCGACTGATAGAACAATAGAGAGAACAATGGGGGTGTCACATAAATACCGTTTCGTTAGAACGTCCATCCGTATGTCCATTCGTGTTTCTGTAATTCTTGAACCCCTTGAAGGATTTTAAACAAACTTGACACAAGCGTTCACCACAACAAGACGACGTGCAGAACGCCTGTTTCGGATGACTCGCTTAAAGGTAAAGGTCACACTTAGGGGTCAAGGTCATATTACTTTGTCCGTTGTGTAACTCTTGAACTGCTTGAAGGATTTTAAAGAAACTTGGCATAAATGCTCACCACATCGAGACGATGTGCAGAAAGCATGTTTCAGATAGCTCGCTTCAAGGTCAAGATTATACTTAGAGGTCAAAGGTCACAAGACTTTGTTCCGTGTGTATATTGCTTTGCATTGCGGTGCTTCTGTTCTTATGTGGCATCTAGAGTGTTAAGATTTTTTCCTATGCTTAAGGTTACTTACCTACCTATTGACCGCATATGACCAAGTTTCAGACTTTACCGATATTTTATTAAAATTATAGCTATTCAGTCTCTAGCTTTTCTTTGTTTGGATTAGGAACTTACTTTTAGACCCAATTTCAAAGTTAACCTACATTTGACCCGGTTTCCAAAGATTAAGTAGAAACTTATTCCTGTAGAATGTTAAAAGTGTTGTTTTTTTTTCTCTCTATGATACATGTATATAACCTCGTGACCCGAATTTTAATCCCAGATCATCCAGTTTCAAGCTAAATTTTATAACGTCAAACATTCTATTCAGATATCATTAAGAGCTGAAATAACACAATTAGTCTTAATAGTCATTAATCGATTGTATATGTTATAAAATGGTGTTTTCAATGCATAATAATCATTAAATTTGAAATATTTTGAATTTTGACCATATTTTGAGTAAATGCGCCTATTTCTGCAGCAATTTCTGCAATAGAAAGGTCATATTTTGTCTTCAGTGTGAAAATGCACAAAATGCATCCATTTGAGTCATATTCATGACGGAATGAATGATATTTCAGAATTAAAATGAAAAATAATGCATACAGCTGAAACTTTTACCAAAATTTACAATGAAACGACCATAGAGCCTAAATTTATCCCAGAAAATGGGTAGGGGGTGTCCTCACTTAAATGTCTATATTTCTCTAAAATCTCGAATTTTCACAATGAAAACTGTTAACATGTTCGGTATTACATCTTTCTTGAAAATAGAGATGGAAATGTTATGAAATTTGATAAAAAAAATATTTCTTATATGTTATAATGCAGTAATTCGGTCAAAAATGTGCTTCCGTGGTGTAGTCGAAAGAAGTCCCTAATAAACAGATCCTAATTTTTTCCATTTTTTGCGTAAATCGGGGGCCAAAAGGGCATTATTTCACTCAGGGAATGACTTTTACACAAAATAGGACAATTTTCGTGCTAGTATTCGCATGTTTTCGAGTTATTTAGTTGAAAACGAAAGTAGGTGTTTATTCTGCGAACCGCTTTCTGAAATGCGGATGGACGGATAGCTCAGTGGTTTGCACACTGGCCTTCCAATCCCGAGGTCGGGGGTTCGATCCCAGCAGCTACTCGGCAATTTTCAGAAACGCTTTTCCGTGGTTCCCAACCAACTAGAGGTGTACTGGTCAGGAACCCAGGCAATCCTTGCGTGTATCAGTGCTAAACACTGGGTACGTTAAAGAACAAGGCTGTCTATTCGCAACGAGCTAGGCTAAGTTAGCCGGACAAGCCTGTATCTGATCTCTGATCTCTCTGTCGCGGGGGCTTTGTCTCACTCTGTCCCTCTGGTCAAATCGCTCTGTGTCTGTACTAGTAGAGGATGAATTATGCGACCTGTGTGGCTGCATTTGAACTATGTAAAGCGCCTTTGAACGTGAAATTGATCATGAAAAGGGCGCTATATAAATCTGGTATAATAATAATAATAATAATAATAATATGAGGGTAATTGACTTCAGTTGACTTGCATTTCACTGCATACTATTTAACACCCCTTTTTCTTTTCGTTTTCTTGAAGCAAATGTATGGATATCTTGTGAAAAATAGGTCTACGACGGAGTGAAATCAAGAAACTGTAACAAAATTGTTCTGGAGTAGCTGAATTTTATATGACAAAAAGAACAATTTCTTTTATTGGTATATAGCCTTAAGATTGAATATTTCATCATGACCTGTAGTGTGTTAACAATGTCTTTAACTTCGCCTTGTGACATTAATTTTTGACCCTAGATAATCCAGTTTTATACTTAATATAGATTTATAAAGAGACAAATATTCCGCCCCGGTCTATCAAAGATCCAAAAGAATAAAACAAAATATAGGAAACTCTTTGAATATGTAAGTATGAAGTTTTCAAAACAGGGAGATAATTTAAAAAAAAATGGGACCACCTAGATTTATCGTTCCTTGTCACTACACACCTTTTCACTGACATCTATCAGTTTGTAAGGTATAAATTGCATAGTATTCGAGTTACGCCCCAGAGAATCTTTTAAAAAAGGGAGATTATTAGAAAAAGGGACCAACTAGAGTTATGGTTCCTTATCACTACACTTCCTCACAATGAGTTCTATCATTGTTTAAAGTTATGACTTGGTATCGTCAATACTTTTTTAGTTTATCCTTCGGACAAGAAGTGTCATAAAGGGAGAAAATGCAAAAGTGGGACCACATAAAGATAATTTCTTGTCATGAACTCCCTCTCATTGACCTTTATAAGTACGTAAAATATGAAAATACCTTTCAAGTTATGCCCCGGTCAAGATTTTTAAAAGAGGGAAGATTTTAAAAGATCCGCTTATGCGCTGAATTAACGTTACGTCAAACGTTATTGAACGTCATATATGAGTATATACTAGTATGGGTATTAACGTAGTTTCATTTTAAATATACTTAAATTATGCGGGCGAGCTTAATATAACTTTAATTAATGAGTTTCATACATTCAGTGCTGAATCTGCACGAAATCAATATTCTATTTCACATATTCAGAAATGATATAGCACCATAAATTTAAGATAATTTTTATAATAAATGGATAAAAACGTTTGTTTCTTATTAATATATGTCAATATAGTTTTGATATATTCACACTTCAATTTGCTGTTGTTAAATGAACACAAGTTCGTTTTTAAAATGCATAGAAACTCATTTTAGTAAGATAGTTAGCTTATTTAAAAATATGTCAAGGCCGACAATATGTCAAATCTTCGAAAAATACTCAGCATCCGCCAGCGGATAACTTTACAAATTTTGTTTGGTGCTAGAGGTAACTCTTCCTTCCACATTAAATTGTAAATAATGAAAATTTTGTCCATTACGGATATTGTTTATTTCTTGATTTTATAGATAAAGCCATGTATTTCTAGCGTTATACAGTATTCCACTTATAAATGACGTCATCAGTGACGCCACAACTAGAAACGCTAGTAATGTTGTTTTTACCATGACGTTCATATACTTGTTTGTTGATTTAGTACCGTTATTTATCTATCAAAATGTTTGATCTAATGTTTTAGAAGTTTGAACTTATTATTTTAGGTCATTTTGTACAAAATACCGTATCTAGCCCTTTGTAAACAAAACCATTGCCGCATAGTTTCCACTATTCAGTTCAATTTCAAAAGTCATCGGCTATAATAACTGTTGTGAAGTAGGAAATTTCCTTTACATAAATAATATCATAAATAACATAACCCTATGTTCGAGGTCTATTAGACATGTAACAATAAAGATAAGAAGAACAACGGTCAATGGAAACGAATAGCTTGCTGATAGCTTAAAACAGCATTGGCTCCCTCGCTGGCTCCTCATCTTTGTCATAAATGCACACAAGTGAGTGAAACCTGTCAACATATCACGTAGGTTGTACAGTAATAAGACTTTTTTCAACAAGAACAATACGATGTCTTTGAAATCTCTGACTAGTGTAAATAAGGCGAAATATATAAACAGATGACCATTTTCGGTTTTGAATCCGTACTATTTCACAATTTTCAAAAGTTCTCAAGTCAAGAAATGCCTTTGCTCTTTAGATCGACCTTTTTGGATTTAACGTCGCACCGACACATGGTAGGTCATATGGCGACTTTCCAGCTTTAATGGTGGAGGAAGACCCCAGGTGCCCCTCCGTGCATTATTTCACCACGAACGAGCTCCTGGGTAAAACCACCGACCTTCCGTAAGCCAGCTGGATTGCTTCCTCACATGAAGAATTCAACACCCCGAGTGAGACCCGAACCTACATCGATGAGGGGCAAGTGATTTGAGGTCAGCGACCTTCACCACTCGGCCACGGAGGCCCCTCAGCCATTGCTGAGAGGAACACTGCCCCTTTTTTGAAATAAGGTCTTAAATTTGTTACAGAAAGTAAAAAGTAAACTCACGCTCTTTCTTTGTTTACATTTCTCGTATTGTTCTGGGCATTAGCACCGCCTCCGAAGTATCAATGGCTCTTCTCTTCAACTCACCTCCATAAAGAAAGGGAGCCAGTGTTTCAAGGCCTTGAATTAAGCCTTTTATATTTTCTGGTCCTTTGAGATCATGGAGTCCATTCAATAAGCCGGTGAAAGGTGTTGCACATTTCATTACCTCTTATATATATAGACTCAATCAAACCGAGTCTGCTATTATTCGAGACACAATGACAAAATGTAACTTAACTAAAAGCAAAATGAATGTAAGGGATAAAAAGATAATTAATTTCATTTCCTATTGCTTTACTCTTTCTAAGCATCATATATATGACTGTGATTTATCAAAAGGAAGGTAATACAAAACATTCCACAAAACAAGATCTATGATAAAATTCTTTTAGAATAGTAGATTGCGTTCAAGCAATAAAACAACAGACTCCGTTTGATTAAAGGTATATTAGATCCAAATGTGATATTCAAAAGCAAGAACAATTGCTTAAGATAGTGTATGTAAGCATACAATTAACAGGTTTGTGTGTATTAACAGTACTATGCATCAGGTTTGAAATAGTACATACTGTATATATGCATAGATAAACACAGTATAAATGTGCCAAGCCACTACAAACTGGCCGTTTTTAGCATGGGTCTCGTCAGAGATATTTGCTTTAGTTAGGCTAAATCCGAAGACACTGGATGGAAGCCTTTAGATTTGAACCGCCAATTTCGCATGAAGAAAGTAGTCCTTGGTTAACATAAAGAAAGCAGCAGTAAGCATTTGCGATATCAGCTGGAAAATTGATTTGAAGTGATATTACTTATATAATAGAAATCACCCGAGAGCAATGCTCTGTTAAAATATTGTAGTTATAGAATTTCAAAAAAAATGTCTTCCTACGCGTAAGCGACATTCAACGAATGGAATCATGCCTATCACGCGTGAACGGGACACTGGCACCAGAACAGAAAGAAAATGCCTTTGTACATATTATACCTTACCTTAGGTATTCTATAAGAACCGTGGTCATGAACGGGAAAATATACTAACCCGTTTCAATCGTAAATTTCTCAACTTAAACGCTCAGTTCGGTGAATGGGTACCTAGTATATTGAACAAGCGATAATTTATCTTCCATCGTGCACCAGTCACATTGTCTCAATGTTCCATATTGCTGAGATTATAAACATATTTTATGCTTTCGTCAACGTTACAGAAAAACTTGCTTGACCTTCCCTAATGAACATCCGGTCTAGAGGTCACGGTAGTGTGCACATGTTTGGCGAAATGTAAACAATTAAAAACAGAATTTAAAAAGAAAATCACATTTTTACAATAAAACTCGAAATGATGAATGAAATTCATCTTGTATATGATCTTTAATTTGAAATCGTACATTGGTCTGCATCTGTTCTATTTATTTTATTCATTTTGCACATTTATGCTGCATTGTCACATTTTAGCGAACACGTGTAGTAAAATGACGATTGGCGTACATTTTCACATTTAATTTAGCCAAATAGAATGGTTTTGTAATCTAGAACGGAAGTTCACCAGGGAAGTTCAAGCAAGTTTTTTGTGTAACGTTGAAAGAACTATAAAGTACGCGTTGTTTTTCTAAGATAAGATGTATTTAAGAAATGTGACCGATTAACAATGGAAGATAAATTACCACTTGTTTTATATCCATAGTACACATTTACCGAACTGCGTGTTTTAGGTATGAAATGCGCGATTGAAATGGGTTAGTTTATTTTTCCCTTCATGACCATGGTTCTTATAGAATACCTAGGGGTAATGTATAAAATGTACAGAGGCATTTTCTTTCTGTTTTGGTGTCAGTGGTATGGGACAATGCTTATCGATTAATCAAATGAAATTAGATGCTTACACTGGGATTATATGCGCTTATGGAATCATGCCTATCACGCGTGAACTGTATGGGACAATGCTTATCGATTAATCAAATAAAATTAGACTCTTCCACTGGGATGTGTATTGTTTAAACCTTCATAGTTGTAGGTTTACCATGTTATGTTTGTTAACTGACGAAAGTTAAGTCCTTTGCTTTTGGGGATTAAGACAACTTTCTATGAGCATTCAATACCAAGGTTAATATGGTGCTACATTTCTTTTAGGCCTGGCTATTTTTAGATTAGCATTCGCGCGGTGGTTCATGGTATTGATACAGAAATCTGTTAGACTGTGTAACTTCCCTTGTCTTACAGACTTAATTCATTCATGGCTGAAACAGGAGTCTAAGAAATATGTATGCTCGTAATTGATTTGTTAAGTGGCAGGTAACAGTTCCGCATTTGGCAATTACCATTATAAATAGATGTACTTTATAGGCCTTTATATTCAACTGGTTATTTATGCTGTTTATAGAATTAAGGATTCCTGCGTATGAGTAATTATTGTGTAAAATAAATTAATAAATATGCTTGAACAGAATTTTCTGGCTCCGTGTAGGCGGCCGAGTGTAAAATCTTAACTTCAGATAAAAATAGAAACGGTCATCCATCGATCCTGATTCAGCTCAAATTTGCGGAAAATGTAAACGTTTATGAGACACTTTTCGTACCACCATTATTTTCGTCTGGTCACAAAATATATATGATTTAGATCAGTCATTTGCAGATAATGCAAATCAGTTCGCGCAAGGTGTGCATTTTGGGTCATTTTTGCCTCAAAATTTGTTGTCCAGAAACGGGAGTCAAAGTTTACTCATTCTTACCATAGAAACAACGGAATCGGCAGGCTGAAAATGTCACATGTTGAAGTGTTTGAATATATGCAAAATATCCGCTCAAGACTTTTGGAGAATTTCTCAAAATTGAAATTGTAATGATTTTTTTTCGCACTGATATCAACGCAGATTCATGGAATTTTCAATTGTACTGTCCCTTGCCCCCATAATTGACGCTGTATTGCTACGAAAGATAAGTGGAACAGACTACAAATGGAATCAGTTTCAATTCCGACTTAGAAAAAATGTATAATCTTTCCCCTAGTGATATAATAAATACCAAAATAGAGTTATTATTCTGAAATGATTATACAATAAGCCAATATTAATACAAAATATGTAACAAATACGCCAATATGGGCCATTTGTTTTTCAGTGCAAGTTTCGGATTTGTAAAAAAATCCTTTCGAAAACAATATTCTGAAGTGTCTCCTCGATTTTGACAAACCACAGGAAGCAAGTTGTCAAGATTTTAACTATTGAGCATCTCTTTGTTTTCATTGTAATATAATGGATCATTTTGTCGGATAGCTTTTATGTTAATCTGATTTTTCTGTAAGTTTGTAATTACGAGTGATCATGTCTTAGTCATGGTCTTGCGCATCAGCGGTAATAATTGTCAGCATTCAACAGTTAGACATCATGGACTAAATTGAGCTATTGGTATCTCCTTGAACAGTGTTTAGCTCTGCGGAGCCCGTCTCTGTTACTCACTCCAGTGACGTACACTTGGACATTGACCTGTTTATGTGAAAAAGTTGTCACGAGTCGTGACTCTACTAGTTATTACTGAAAGTCTGTTAAAATCTGGCATGAAACCAACAAATCAAGAAGGGTTTTTGAATGTATCTAACTTTAATGATTGTACTTAATAGGCTGGTATTACTGAGTGTATAATTATATTTGTCCAATTGACATCCATGATCTGCAATGAGGCTCTTGCTATCAACACTTTGAGTGCTTTGATTCTAACAGTCAACTGTTACTGCTTGACATTTAATTATGAATGTTGCTCTAATATATGCAAACTTAATTTATATAGTTAGTAAGTTAAAAACATTTGGTGATGGATTTATACATTTGAAGCATATATCAAGAGATAAAATATTTTAGTGAAAGATGGCTATTGGATATCTTTAAGTCATGGGCGAGAGTTGCAAAACCCTCCACGATCCCTAAAACTGACGTAGGTGGAAATATATTCATCTATAAAATAAAATTGAAATGACTTTTAATCCCACCAGAAGTAATAGTAACACTTTGCCCGGCTGTAAAAGACAATACGTTAAGTCATTTGTGTCGTCATGAGAAATGCAGTGACTAACATGATTTAATTTGACCCCTGTCAGTCAAAGCTAGAATGATGTGCATTTTGTACTATAAACAATGTAAAGATCGTTTTTAAGGAGGTAGGTTACCTTAATACTTGAATGTGCGCATGTCCAACCGGAAGCTAACGTGACGATTTACGACGACATTTACGACAAACTAAATGTGTTTGTATATCCATTCTTCTGATAAAAACCATAAACTTACCTCCGATCTAATGCTTAATGGATTAATAATGCAGAAATATATTGCCGCAGAAATGCTTTAAAACATTGTTGTCTTAAAATGACGTCACTGACTATACCCTAGAACATTAAGTGGGATATTATATGTTTAATATGTTTAATAAAGAACCCCCATGTTTTCATTTTGATTTAATTTCAGAATTACTTTATTTGTGGAAGAAGAAGAAAATACCCCATTAAATAAAATTGTGCTTTTTCTGCTCTTAAATGGGTTAGAAACTAAGGCTCTTTAAGCTCACAGAGTATGAAAAAAAATACTTTTAGTATTAAAGCCATATATGAAGAGTTAAGGGTGAAAAGATATGAATCAGATCTGGTTACCATGGAAACGCGTATATTATACTTATTGCGAAAAATGGCAATTTCTGAGAGTCACATTTTACTAAAATATTACAATTTTTTACGCATAGTGGTCTCAATGTCTGCATTAGAGAACTAATTTTCATATTTGCCTGAAAGACATACACAAATGTACCTGAAGTAAATAAATAAATATTTAAAACAAATATTGTCTTTCAACAGTTTCACAGTTTTAGAAGCAACAATTTCATGAATACCCACTTTAAGATTTTACATTACCTTAAAAAATTGGTCTGCATGTATACTTTTTAAATTCTTATAAATAAAAGTGCACGCATCAGAGCAATGATATCCAGTTCAATTAAAGGAGGAATTTTAGTGGGTAATTTTGAGCTTTTTAGAGAATTTTGAAAATTGACAAAAATGAGCAAACTCATTTATGACTAAATTACAGAATAACCTGAAATAATACTGCATTTCCCTTTAATAGATGTTGTTACATGAATGAGGTCTTAAATCAGTCAGAAAGTCCGCTAGGAACTCAGATGTTCTCTTAAATCATTGGCCAGTTAGTATATATGAGCTTAAGAAAATACCTAACACAATATAGGTAACTTTACAAATGTATGAATTTTGATTAAAATCTACACTGCAGACATTTTTGAAAAAGAAAATCATGAGAAAATATGATCTGATGATAGTCTTCAGATTGAAAAAGAATTGTAATATTTCAACAGTCTCACAAAATCAAGTATACTAGTTCAACCTCTATTTTGCTATATATTCTCAGTATGTTTTAAGAATTTAAAGAATCCATATAAAATAAAATTATCTATGGTAGAAAATATACAATTAGATCTGCATAATTATGTTTGTGAGTAATAAGCTTTCATGTATAATTATGTTGTAAACTGATAAACAAATCTAATGAGAACTGCAATACATGTGCTTGTTTTACAACATTAAAAGACTATCCTGTGTCTATCCATTTAAATACAATGTATGTTCAAGTGCATTTTTTTCAAAATACATTAAATTTTATCAAATTTAAATATAACAAATTTAATGTAATACATGCAAAAGTAATCAAACAATATCATATTTTTCAAATTTTAATTTAAAATTAAGAGTTAAGATATTTTTCCATTAAAGGGCCTTTAGTTAAACAACTATCAACATTTTTAAGAAATGTCATTCTAAAGTTTTTCCATAAATCTGAAAAAGAAACATTAATGCAAAAAATACAATGCCATTTTCAGGGTGTCCAGTGTGAGTTCTTCTATTTATGTCAAAGACACCAATCATTCTTTTGGTCTGTGGCAAATCAAAAACATCTTCACTATTCAGATGTCCATAACGTATTTCAAAAACACTGATTGATGTTTCCCCACTTTCAGTCTCTCTATTTGGAAAACACAAAAACATTATTTTCTTAAACATTTTGCCTTCACAGTGACATTCAGTATTTCAAATTTGTGTCCTCTGAAAATGTCATCTTGTCAACACTAAACTACCTGGATCAGAAAGTTAATTCACAGACTGCACAGTTGCAGGTTATAAAAAGTATTTTTAGCAGTCCTTGTTATTTTCGTTTGATACAGAATCTTGAGAAGGCTGGCTATTTAGGAGATATCAGAGGTTTTCTGACTGTATTTACTTTTACCATGTAGCTGTCACTGAAAAATAGAGAAGTGAAAGAAAAATAATCTGAATCCTTTAATTTGACTATGGGTGGTGGTGGGGTTGGGGGTTGGCTCTCCAGTTATAATATTTGTGACATCATGTTACTGGGTACAACTACTGATCTCCTACAAGCCCGCTGGAGGGTTTCCTCTCACAAACTTGTAATTGAATAAAATTTACATATACTATTTCAATCATTTAATAACTTTTATGTAAGTAAATGTAAAATATATAAATATTTCCTTTATTCTTTTTAGATTTACATCTCTCTATTTATGACAATTTTATACATACCAAAATTTATGACAAGAGGGATGATTTTAATTTTAGTATTGTAAATTTTCCCCATTTGGATGGGGATGTACCTCAGGCTATATCTTATGGGGTATATATTTCTCAATTAATTCGGTTTGCCAGAGCGTGTAGTCATGTCAAGCATTTCAATGAACGTAATCAATATATTACAGGTAAACTTCTTCAGCAAGGCTACCGTTATTACAAATTGCGTAAATATTTTGCTAAATTTTATTATCGTAATTCTGATTTAGTTTTAAAATTCAATAGTAATTTAAAGACACTTCTGCGAGAAGGTATTTCTAAACCCGTTTTTTATGGGGATGTGGTTTACAAACTTCGTAAGATCTTGGGTCACGGTAATTTACCAAATGTATTTGGAAAGATTATCAAACGTTTTATTAAAAGAGGTTACGACCCAACTGTTTTGAGACATACCGCATGTTTAGTGTTCAACCCGTTTACAGTTGGACACTACGCTTCCCTCTTTGACTGCGTCTGACGGAAGAGGGGGAGGACTCTATGATAAGCAGTTTTTAAATCCTACCAGGACTGAACTGTTTTGATATTTGTCTTCTGGCCTGTTTCGTCGGGCCCTTAAGGTGTTTCTCTTGTTGCTCTGTCTTCTGAAAAGGCATTGAGTACATACGTTTTTGGTTCTTAAGGTTTGTTTTTTATATATTTATACACGAACATTTTTGTGTTTTACATGCCATGCCTTTTTGTTTCCATTACGTGTGTAAGAGATTCACCTGGAGGGGATTACTTTTATTTACACTGTCCCATGTCTTTGGAACATGGTGGGGGTAAGAGTGAGGTTAGGTGCACCATAAACCGGTTTAAGCTCCCCTGTAGTGTTTTTGCCACTGACCGTTCTAAGGCGGTGCCCCACTGTGTTCCTTCGTTTGTTCGTTTCGTCTTATGTGTTGGCTTTGTGTGCGTGTGTTGTTCGTTTTGTCCTTATGTGTTGGCTTTGGGTGTGTGTGTGTGTGTGTGTGTGTGTGTGTATGTGTGTGTGGTGCACGCGTCTGCGTGCTGGGGGTTTCGTTTTGAGGAGGCTACGTTTTTGGTGCGTGGCATTCCCTGTTTGATATTTTTCTTTGTTTTTTAATGAAAATAATTTATCATATGAACTCCCCCTCCTTGAAATGATTTTAAAAGGAACAATTGTATGAAATGCTTTTGACTTTGCTACACTTTGATTGAAGATACATGAAATTCTAAACAAAGTTCATAAATATTCTGTCAAAAAATAACATTTAATCAAGCATTTATAAAGATTTGAAATCAGTTCTGACCAGATACTAAAACAAACTATAAATAAAATGTTTATACCTTCCTTTATTCCAATATAAGGATGATGATAATCATTCATTCTTTGAAGAATTAGGCTGGAATAAACACAGATCAAACTAAAATGGTTGTTACTGTTGTTACATTTTGACAGATACAGGATTTAATCCTGTTAAACATTATATTGACCACCAATATGTTTCTCATGTGCAGAGGATCCTTTTCTGAAAAAAGGGTATGTCATATTCTACAATTTCAAAAATTTATCTTTCAGAATGAAACATATGCAATATTTTGTAGTCACACTACAATAGAATGTATGTCAATTTAACTTATATAAAGTCCTACTAGCTATTCTTGTATGATAAAAAAGATTTCATACTTGTATGAATATGGGCATGTGAGGAATTTCATTTTTATTTAAATAGGCATATGAGATGTAAATATAAAAATAAACATATTAACTTTGACACAATCAAATCAAAATCATTTACATTCAGTATGTATTTGTGAAACAGTTAATCAGGCATGTGCAGATTGAAACATGCTGACTTATGTGTAGCAATTGATGCATTTAAATGTTTTCATTTATCTGCATTTGAGGTTTTACTTCTGCAAGTCTATATTTCTACAGGTACACTATTGCAAATGACTAAAATATGATAACCTCTAGAACACCAACTCACTTCATAGTTGTTTGAAACTTTATCATCAAACTCATAGCTGAAAAACAAAAAAAGTAAATTTACAAAAATAAACATATAATATGTTTTTATCTGCTTTTTACAAATAACATAAAAAACATGCTAGTCGTCATTTACAACTAAACTCAGGGCTTTCCCCTATAAATCTACCTCCCATAAAAGGAGGTAATCCCAAAGCAAGAAAAGTATGTTTCCCCCAATTCTGAATTTGAAATTCCCACCTGAGTGTTACCTTATATGGTGTTTGATGTTTTAAAATGGTTTTGCTAATTTGTATTTTTATTTAGGCTATTAAAACAACTTTTATACTGTTGATTGGTTACTGAAATGTAATAAATTAATATTTTACACAAAAATATCTTTACATAGATTTTGGTAATTTGGAAAAGTTCCGCATTAGACCATTTCTGCGAGCATTTTACAAATTTCACTGGTTTTTGTGCATTGTATTCCCAAAATGATGAAACAACGTCTGGATGTGTTATCTTGGTAAAATAATACGAAATGCCTTTCCAATGTTTACGAAAATAACTTTTGTATGATCTTTGAATCTGTCGAAGAAGCTGACCTAGTATCTTGCAAAGCTTGAAATTTTTACTCACCTGTTTTTATTGTAGTGTTATCCTTTAACATTGATCCTTCAAGCAGTTGATACACACTTCACTTGTGGAGATACACAGGCAGATTTTTATTCAACAGTTTAGACACATTTCTACCAGAGAAGTTTTTCCAAACAATGTCGCTATTCAGCAAATTTCAAACGTGGACTTAATTTGAAGGGACACATCCAAGTATCACATGCCCATTTAGCATAAAATCTCTGACTGTTATTGTTTTAACATACTAAAATTTTGCAAAGTCCGAGTACGAATCTGATTTCAGCATAAACTAGGAAGTAAACTTAGTTAAGCTCTTTGTGGTTTCCTAAATGAAGAACATCAAGAGGAGGTAACAAATATAGGAAAAATACTCCAAATCCTAAACTTTGGCCCAAATCTACAAGAATGTGTCTGAATGACCCACTACAATTTATGTTTCTTTTTGAAATATCATCTTCCCTTTATACAAACAAATATACTTTTCTACTGAGACCTGTGCACTTTTCAAAAGGTAAAGCACAATATAAACATTTGTTTTCCTCCATAAATATATTTTTCTTGCAGATGAAAGTCTAGATCATACAAGAATCAAATAAGTATTTGGAAATATTAGTTTAGTATGATACCTTGTTCATTTGTCTTTAAAATTTGCAAGTACGAAAATAAAGAAAATAATAGTACTTTCCAGATAACGGAATAGGCATGCACCCCTGATGTTTTGAAAATTAAACAAGTTGTGGATTTGTCCGCCTGCTACGCGACATTTTGCCGATATTTCATTACTGATCTATATTTATTCAGTCTTAATTAATATTTATTGTTAAAGCTTCCCTTAAATAAAAGTTGTTTGAAGCCGAAAGGAACGTTGTCTGTAGTTTTTTAACTTAAAAATATTTTACCTCGGGCGCTACCAGCCTTTTTAACCCTGGCGCTACCAGCCGATTATTGGGCGCTACCAGTCTACATATTGTAATCCAAATAATATTTAACCTTATAGTATTGTATTTGGAGGACTTAATCACCTGAATGTAGGCCCTTGGTCTGTTTATTTGACAGTTACCCCAACCAAGTACAGACCCGCGGGGGCACTACAGAATTTGGTGGCAGCTCATCAGGATACAGAACCACACATCAACCTAACCTGTGTCCTTATTTACTAACAGTATCGATTGATAATCGAGTGTAACATTTGTAAACATTTGAAAGCTTGACCTAGATGTTTACTACACTGGTTATACCACCCCATTATACTGAGGAGTCGGCGACTTGATTTAGCTAAAGCCAGTGCCATTCTTTACCAGACTGAGTGTTGATTTATTTTTGAGTCGGCTAAACGATGAAATCGTTTTGACGAGTCCTTGCTATCCAGCGATTCTCTAAGTCTAAATGGACCAGATAACACAGTGAAGGGATGTAGTTCCATTAGATTTCTCAAACTTCAAACAGTTCACTGCATGAATGAAGTTAAGTTGTGTCAATTCCCTTTGCTATGACCAATATACGATGTAATCTGTCATATTTATGACTTGTAATTGTGCAATTCTCGAATGTAACTCATTAAGCATAAATGTGCATTTTAAGAATTGCGCAGGCTTACAAAGCTTGGGTAACATCCAGCGAAAGACAAAAAATAGTTCCACAGGGCTCCAGATAAGATGCGTATTAGCGTAAATTACGTATAGAAATAATGCAAATACGCATGTCTAATAATTTCTAAGCGTATAAAAACGTATATAAAATTACAGAAACGCACACAATGCTTTTTTAAAAACAAAATCTGAATCGTCTGGATGCGTTAGGTAACATAGCCGATCAGCCTTAATTCTCCCACATTGAACGTAAACACGCATCGTATGATTTCTATACACTTTGCGTGGGTTGAATTTTGCAGTCAGTAAACGGATAAATTATCGGAAGAAGAAGCTCTTACTGGTTTGTTTAGTTACTACTGATATTAAAAATGATTTTAATTCTTATTTTTCGAGAAATAAACAAATCGGCGAAACATTAAATTGTATTTTCTTGTAGTTTTTGAAATCGAAAGTAGATCGTTTATGTTTGGCTGCTTTCACGAACGAAACAACTTTTTTATGAAAAGATTTAAATAAGAGGTAATTTAACCGTAAACTTCAATGTCAGATACTGCCAATTGCTGCTAAATGTCTTCGTATCATCACAATTTGTAAAATATATTGTTCAAACTGGAGAAAAGTGTAATCGTATCCGGATATAATATTTTGGGTAAATATCGAGCTGTGTTATGAAATTTTAAGAAAAAAACTAAAAACAAACTGAAACTGGTAGACTATACTGTCAGTACATCAATCATTAGCCGACTCAGGCCATTCAGGCCTTTGATTGGATACTGCAGCCGTATTATGTTTGAATACAATATTGTACATGTTTAATTTAATATAAGAATTTAGATTTCAGTCCAGGTTTAGAGTAACAGGTAGCACTTATGGCTGTTCCCAAGCGTTGGTGAGTAAAAACAAATCAGTAGATCATGAGTAGAATAGACTTTGTTAAAAGTTTAGTACAGAGCTAGTATAAACACTGGTGACTTCTTTTGATGTTAAAGTCGCCTCCAGGCTTTGTAAGGATCGTTACCAGACCTTGTCTTTTGTAAAATCGTCACCAGACATTGGTAAGATATTAGTTTACTATCTGAAAATTGTTTTGTTGGCACGTTGAGCTTGGCGTACCTTGTTCTTTGTGCATTTCATAGAGCCGTGCACTTTCGCTTGTTAAATATCTAGGTAGCCATCCTGTTGAATATTTTTGCCGTCTCCAGGCTTGTATTGTGACCGATACTAGGTAAATGTATAGCGCTAAAGCCGTTTCTAGGCTTAGGTAACAAATGTGTTTTATTGATTACTAGTACTGTACAATTCCTGACCTTGGTGTAAACAGCTGTTTCCAGGCTGTGAAAAAACAGTTCTTTAGAGCAAGTTAAATTGCTGACTGTTACCAAGTTAGCTTTAAAGAACATTGTTAAAATTGATTCATACATAATATTTTGTTTATATTTGTGATACTAGTATATTAAAGTGTCAAAACTTTAAATATTTCAATTATGTAAATATTCTATATTTACTGTACTAGTGAAAGTAAAAGTAAAAGTAAGAGTAAACATATCTTCTGTGCTGACAAATAAAACAAAGTTACATCCATGATGGAGATTACTAGGGAAGTCACCATTGAGCCAGCTGATATACCATCCACTGAAGCAAAATATGGCATAGACCGTGATTACCAACCCAGTACCCAGGTTCAAAACATAACAAGATATACCTTATCTACCCAGACTTCTACTACCGCCAGCACACTGTCGAACACCCGAGAGATAGAGGCAAAGTCAAGGTCAAGGTTACAGTCGATGGACTTCGGTAATATGTATGAGGACAACTGGGTACTAGCCAGCAGAAAGCCGGTAGTATTTGGCACGCCGTGCGGTGAGGTAACCTGGCGCAGACGGCCAGGGAGGACCGTGTTTCAGAAGACCAGGGTTTTATCTATCCTGGCAAGTCCTGCATCATACGTGCGAGGAGGCCATGACCCCGGGTGTCAGGAAAGCCATGCAACGTTTTGAAAATATTTCTACCAAGTTTTTGTATGTTTAATCATAGCACATGTGCACTCCACGTGTATCCGGTACGATCCCGGGTACGATCTCGGGTGATATGATTAATAGCTGATCACAAGTAGGTGATAGCCCACTGTCCAGATGAACCTTTGACGGGATATCCGGGTGTAGGAGCCGAGTTACTGTAGGGAGCAGTAGAGAACGGTTCCTTGGTCCCCGTAATACTCTGGTTGATACACACTTCAATGTTGTTGTTTTTTTTTACCTAGGAATAGAGATGTTGGAAGGTCACTGTCTTCCGACATGCCACCTGAACCTTTAAGAACCCAGTACAAACCCCGATTATGACAAGTATGACTATTAAGCCATCAAGCAACACTAAACCATCCACTTATGACGGTACTTCTGACCTTAATTACAAACTGACACAGTTTGAAATGACAAGTGTCCTAAATAACTTGACCGTTAAGGCCCTCAAGTTAGTCGACGGGGCAATGCCACTGAAGTATTAAATGATATCCCCTAGCATGGAAGGAGAAACTATGATATTATAATAGAACATCTAGTAGAACGGATCTAGCCACAAAGTCAAAGAAAATTACATGTAGCTAAATTAAAGGCACGTATTCTGAAACGCAATGAGTCTTTAGATGACCTACCCATTGACATAAAGAATTTCAAATTAGTTAGACTAGCATACCGAGATCTAGACAGGAACTTAAGGGAAGAGATGGCCCTTGAAGATTTTGCAGAGGCCATGAATGATGATCAGTTACGCAGATACCTGACAGTAGGTGGGCCCAAAACAATGTCCGAGGCCCTCAAAGTAGCTGTAGAATCAGAACTGAATTATACAAGACGAGGCTCTGATTCCTTGATAGTCCAAAATGCACCGTTAGATGACATACAGTAGTCAATGTACTAGACCACAGAACCAGAGAAATGGTTATAAGCTGAGGATGAGGTCCGGCTTTCAGCTAGATTAAATTTTGCACCAGGATCAATTGCTTAACAAAGGAAGAAAATTCCGTCGAACTTAAACCATACAAATTCTACGAGTGGACTAAGGGAGGCAAATCTGTCAACCGTAAATCTTTCTATTCAGTAGACAATTAGATGATAAATATGATAATGATAAAAAGACAGGACAAGAATAAAATCTTTGCATAGTATTCCGTGTTGCTGGAATTGTCAGTCAAGCTTACCTTGAAGGTATTCAGAGTGAGCACGAAAAAGAACCGAATGGTTATACAGGTAAGAATCAGAGTAAAGTTCCAGTTAACCAACCAAGAGCTCTGGTAGGTGATCTGTCGATAAATGTTACCAAGATGAGTTTTTAGGTTCCAGTAAGAATACTGACCCCACTGAGGAATACTGAAAGCACGCCGGAGGATACAGAGGTTGACTGGTCGACAATCCAGCAGGAAGATCCCAACATAGGTCCTCTGCTAGTGAGGAAATTTCACATTTTATAATTTAATAATGATAAAATAAAAAAAATAAATAAAATATGTGTAGTTTTGGTTTGGCTACTTTTTGCGACATTTTTTAAGTCGGGCTGTGATCTGTTAATAGAAAAATTGTTGCTTTCCAGAGCTGCTATTGGTATCACGTGTTTAGGAAAAGTTTTGGTAAACAGTTGGTTAACGGTAAATTAACCGCGGGGGCACTACAATATTTTGTTGACATAATTACCCCATAGATATATTTATTTAAATGCAAGGAAAAAGTATCTAAATCTACAAAAAACAGATCTGTCGTCAAGAATTTAAAAGTATTTTATTTATTCAAATGACACGCAGAAATGCTTCAAAATGGAAAGAAAAATGCTGTGATCACCATGACTCTGAAAGATATATTTAGATAAAAAAAAACATTAAAAACTGTGATTTTTTATATTTTAACCTCTTTTTGCTTAAAGTTCTACTAGAAATATCTCTGAAATTTATATTTCAGTTGTAGCTTACCATTGCATATATCATACATATATACGTATGTAAAGTAAGCGTGATTTTTTTCTTCGCAATATGTGGATTTTTTCATGTTGGGTCTAACGTCGCACCGACAGTATTATAGGATAAATGGCGACTTTCCAGCTTCTATGGTGGAGGAAGACCCCAGGTGCCCCTCTGTACATTATTTCATCACGAGCGGGCACCTGGGTAGAACCGCCGATCTTCGGTAGCCAGCAGGATGACGTCCACACATGAAGAATTCAACGCCCCGGGTGAGACTCGAACCCACATCGGTAAGGGACAAGCGATATTGAGTCAGCGACCTTAACCACGCGGCCCCTTGCAATAACTAAAATCTGATTGGTTAAACGGTATAATATTAGCCATAATGTGATGATTTATCAATTATTTTTGGCATAAATTTTGTTAAGAAGAAATATTCAAAGAACCATTTTTTTAAATGGCGGATATCCCGAAAAACAGCCTTAACATTTTGTGTGTTTTATTACCATTGCATTGTTAGAGATTAACATGGCGCGATAAAATTACTCACACTGTCACTATGGAACGTGATAGAGATACATAAGATAAGATAAGGAGAGGTAAGAAAAGCTTATTATAGTCCACTCTGTATGATTACAAACATAAAAGCAGTTACATTTGCACATAAAATCATTATGCAAACCTTTCTTAAAGGAAAAAATGACTATATGTGTGTGTGTGTGTGTGCGTGCGTGCGTGTGTGGAGACCCCTTGATAGATTAGTTTACTATTATTACAATGTATTTGTAAACCATTTCATCAGTGTATAAGTGCAATTCTGATATGAAACTAATATGTATTCATTACTTGAGATAAATCAATCTAAAGAGCTAATCTTTTGTGTGTAGTTCCGTAAATACTGCCATTGTTCTTCGTAACTATGTTTAAATTTATCAATCAAATCAAGACAATATTTTTCGTCGTTTTTTCAAATGTATTCTTCCTTAACAGAAATTAACTTTTGGAGTCTAGTTTCCATGACCTAAATGCTGCAGGGAAGTCTACCCTTGGTATGTTGTTGAGCTACCGATACATTGCAGATCCAAAAGATAGATAGGCAGATGTTTATTCAGGTTAAACCACACATATACAAGTTACAAATGACATTTATCACACATTAAAACAATTTACACAAATTTAAGCTTAAATATCCAGTAGTTGGGTAACTAAAACGTTATAGTTTCACATAAGTAAAACATATATTAACTAGTTAACTAAGACCACAATGTAATTTGTATCACAGCTAGGCTTATTAATACTATGTGTACCTTTATATTATAGAAACAAATGTTAACTAGGATGGCCCATGAAAGCTAGGAAGCTTATTTCCAATGGAGGTCCTGGGCTAAATATACTTAATTACTATAATGAAAACATATTTAACACATCAAAGACAAAAAATTAAAAAAGACTTTGTGGTTGAAGGCACTTGTTTTGACATAGCGTTTATAATTGGGTGTCTTTTCTTGAACAAGAGAAATAGAAAACGTTACACACACTTGAGTTAGGAGACTAAGGGAGGTGTTTAACTAAATAGATAATCTATTCTTCTTCTAAGAAAGACTGCAAATTTTGACCTATTTGGGCTTTCAACCCTTTATTGGGCCGCTTATTTTGAAAACATTTTTGACAGCTACAAGAACTTTATTTTAGGTAAACTTTCCTTTGATGGTATAACCTTCGTGCTAGGCATTTGTACAACGGGGCCACTAGAATTAATTTGAAGAAAATGACGCTTTTTGTCCTTTTTGCAGTAAATTGCCTCCTCTGACTTTAACGCAGCCTTTGATTGTTATTTTTGAGCCGCTGAGGCTCAAAATGAATAACCCAAGTTTCATCCCAAGTGAGCAACTTTATATCTTACCCAGTAAAAATTTGACGTCGATTAGACGTCATACAGACGTCGGACCTCGACGTCAGATTAACGTTGGATTTTGGTTGGATTTCCAAACAGTTTAGACGTCGGATCCCGGCGCTAGCTAAACGTCGCAATCTGACCATTTCTAACTAAAATCTAAGCACTTTCCAACCAAAATCTGACTAAATTTTCAACATAATTTGCTATCAAACAAGTCATCAACCCATGTATTTTATCAATTTTATTTTACATGGTAGCAACACAAGTCTAATATTATAAATCCAAAAAGTTGATCCAGTAATTGAAACTTTCAAGTTCAGTCATGTCTACATGATTCTTTAACTCAGCTAAATTCCCTTCTGAAAAGTATAAAATTTGACATTTTCATCATTTCATAAAAATCGAAAACTTATACAAGTATGTACTGGTGATATTACTAAAGAACTTAATTTCTACGCGCAAAACAAACATGTTATATTTTAAATCCTAAAGAAATCTCTATAACCTCGCAAAATGTAATTAAGTTTATGTTTAACGCAATTGCGTTTTAAAGTAATAATCCTAATGCATCAATCTTTGAAAGAATTCGTGACATAACTATTAACATAAGTACAACTTTCAAAAATCTGCTACTCACGTTGCGGGTTTCTTTTTGTAAGGTATTTATAAACTTGCTTTATCTTATCCACAAATATAAAATTACCGGAAGACTCGTGTAAACCGATGCAGTCTTGCGAATGCATGACTAATGAACATGTGTAGAAGAAGATTCTTAGGATAATTTGGAATAACTTATACATGTGTATAGAATGCAACTTTTTCCAGTCACACATACGGCGCGGATAGCTACGTCTAACCACGGATAGAAACGTAGTAATCCGTATCGATCTGTACCGGAGCCGTACGGGTTGATACGGACTGATACGGATTACTACTTTAAGGTACGGCTTATGTACAGATTGATACGTATTACTACGTTCCTATCCGTGGCTAGACGTAGCTTTCCGCGCCGTATATGTGACTGGGGTATAACATAATTAATAATCATGTTTAATGTGCGGATGTTCAGGCATACCTACCATTAGACTACACTAGCAAAAGTACACCAACTGATTTCATAACTGAAAACTTTCAAACAGACTTTCAATCCAACCCAATTCCAACGTCTCTTAGACGTCTAAGTCTGAGGTCTATTAGACGACGTGGTTATGACATTTGTAAGACGTTGGATTCAGGTCGCAAACGTCGCGACAAAAGTCCAATGTCTAACCAACGTCGGTACGACGTCAGGTGTTCCCTGGGTATAGTTCAGTCACTGATTTTGCGCAATCTAAAAGCTTGGACTTTTGTTCTGGTGTCAACAAATGGAGAGCCCATTTAGCACAAAATGTCGAGGCCACGGGAAAAGCGGCCAAGTACATCATACTTGAAACAAACACACTTCTTCATACACCTAGTTAAGGGTATTCTGATGGAGACTGACCTACCCGCCACATATCGAGAATTTCGAACATCGCGAACGTAGTTTCAATACTAGCTGAAAATCTTCATTTCAAGGTGACAGAAAATGTATGCGTGAAAGATCAGTAGAAAGGAAGTTGTTGGATGTGTGTAAGTGTATTGTGAGGGGGTGTGAAAGTGGTTTCTTAAATATGTCGACAAAGGAAACCAAATATTACCTTTTGTAATGAAAAATAATTATATTTTTGAAGGCAATTGCACTTTCTCGATATAACAAATAATATACAACAGAAAGTCAATTTAAAACTACTCAATTACTGTTAAGGCTCTTTAGTCCTTATTTTCAGTTCAGTTCGCTTACAACGGATATTCATAACCTTAAATTGTAAGTATTTTTTTTCACGTTATGTTGATACTTTTTTCGAACTTAATTATTTTTATCTGACAAAAGCAAAGGGGATTTCGTCCGAGTGGAGGTTTAAATCGAACCTCTTCCTGTTTGAAATATTCCAATAAATAAACTTAATTGAGCTATTATGTTATTTTGTAAACAGCAATATGCAACAAAAGATTTGCAAACGTGACCTTGTACCTTTATTCGTGTTCATCCAACTACGGAAAAAACATTTTAAACCGAAACTCGTTAAATATATCAGACAAAGTGTTTATTTGTGTCTTTATTTCGAAACTAGTGTAGAAATTTAACATTAAAAATGGAGGCTATACTTCATCTTTCAATATTTTGTCTATGGATTGGAGTCGTCACCGGTTCTTGTGGTAGATATACGACTGGCGCTTCAGTATGCGATACTCTAAAAGGTTACGACGGAGCCCGCTAATGGGCAACCTGTGTCACGCAAAAGTATATGCAGACGAAATCGAATGGACACCACCGCTGTCAAAGGAATGAAACTACCTGTTGGTATCAGTGCATGCTAGAGCTCCACAATAAAAATAATGGTAAACTGTTTTTTTACGTTTAAGTAATTCAGTTTATATATATATATATATATATATATATATATATATATATATATATATATATATATATATATATATATATATATAGCGTAGGACATGGATAATTTACTAAAGTAATCCATCAATTACGATTAAAATGACAATGCTTCAATTAAATTACAGTTGTAATTTCTTGCTTTCTACAGAAGTAATTACTAGTCATTATTGAAATTCATGTTGTGTGGAAAAAATCAAATGTGAAATGTTAAGTACATTCATATATTCTAGTAATGTTTAAAACCCTACATTGTAAACATAGAGATTGTGAGCACATTTTACGTACCCAGTCTGTACAAATGATGACATCAGATTCTGTTTCTTCAGGCCAATTATACTACTAGTTATTGTAATCAATATTTATTAATGGTCTAGCAAAAGTTTCAGGTTCTAATATCAGATTACGTTCATACCTCTTAAGATGACCAGCAAGTGTGAAATTTATACCCCCAGGTGATAACAACCCTTATGTTTGCCAATGTTTGTGACCCTCTGCTATATGTAATTGAATTTAATTGACAGATATTATGCATTTGTTTGGATTTAGATTAATCAATTACAATTGAAATTATTGATATTTGTCTCACTTAATAATTATTTTCAATTAATTAAAAAAAACCTGTTATTAATTATAATTAATTAAATTATAATTGTAATTGGACCCAGGTTTGATTGGGATAAAATAAATACGTAACTTCAATTTAATAGATTAGCATGAATTTTACTTTAGAAAGAAGGCGTTATTAGCACATTGTTTGTGACTATGAAGCTACTACTGGTTTATTTTATTTTATTATTTTTTTTTTTTTTTTGGTTGTATAGAGGAGGAAAGTCGGCGTTCTTTCAAAACGCTACCTCAATGTTTTTATCATTTTATTTTTTAAAATATACACATTTTAGAACACAACACAAATATTTCTAACCTTTACCCTGCTAAATATCTGAAATGGATTGGTCTATCATTCAATTTGGGAAGTACCACTTGTTCATGAAAGGGATGTTCACTAAAAATTTACAGACTGAATACAAACCAAACCAGACCATGATCAACCTTCACGGGGGTTTAGGCTGATTTTGGTCTGCGTTGGTCGCAAAAGCAGGTAAAATGCTGCAAGCAGTCCAAATTTGGAAACCTTTTTACGCAGAAAAAACTCAAAATAATATGTTTTTCGAAGTTTGCGACAGTATAATTCATTCGCAATAAAAGTAACAATAATTAATAGTCGCAAATTAGTGTGAAGGTAGAATAGGTTGTGTTTTCGTTGAAGACAGAATGACAGTATAACTCACAGATACTGTTATTTGTCGAGCTTTTGTGCTGCACTGTAACAGGGTAAATGATTTTCTCACACTTCATTGCATGACAGTTCCAGTCTGTCGATGGAAGGAATTTCGATGTCGGTTTCAGAACACTAAATTTTGAGACAAAAATGGTCAAAAGTTTCAAACAAGAGAATTTTTATAAACGTAATCGTCATAAACTACTCATTTATTAAGATACATTACTGGGCAAAAAGAGATTGTCGGGAACACTGTCACGTAGATGCAGATATACATTTAACATATACACGGCACATTTTATTTTTTTATTAATAAGTTATCTTCATCCCACCACATCTTTCTGTCAGGTAAATCGGTGTTTTAGTTTTCTTTGATGATTATTCTAATAGAATATTTTACCTACCACATACTAACTAATTTATGTAATCTCTTAAACTGTCACATATTCAGTTATCATCTGGCAAGTTGAAGAGTTTCATGTTATCTAGATTATAATCTCAAGTTTACAGACCAGAACTGTCCGTTGGTGCCCACTTCTACCGTCATATATTCAAATAAGTGGATGTTGAGATTTTTTCTGATAGCCAGTTGGCTGTAACAGATCACTTTGAAGACGGTAGAAACTAATTCTTATATCTGAACTAACAAGTCTATTTCATTGTTGTTATCATATTATGACTAACTGACAGAAATTGAGATATCGAGTTAACGGATGATAGTAGTGCATACAGACAGTTTTGTTTTGTTAATACAAGCTTTTCTACTTGCCGGATAATTACTGAATAAGTGGCATTTTAAAGAAAAAATTCCAGATAAGTAAGTAATAGGCTATGGTTGGCAGTAATGTTGCTACCATACAATACATAAAAGGGAACATTGTTTTTGTTTCCTGCGTAGGGACAGGGTTGGGGTCCGTCTAATATATATATACTTAGTGAAGGCCTTAAAAATATTCTTTTTTATTTACGTGAAGCAATGATAATATATATTGAAAAATAAGGATTTATCTTCCCAAAAAAAAACCGCAATTTAGAGACCATCGCTACCACCGACGTACCAGCGTAGCACCGTGCGTAACCATTTAAATATGCAAGGAGCATTTTGCGAAATATCATTACATCACCCTGGCAACTTGTCGTGTTTACTTTTTGCTGTAATAAAATTTTGTGCTTTTGTGTTATCACGTCAAATCGAAATGGAAGAACGCATACACTTTAATCTTAAGGTAATCTGAGAAATCCAAGGGTGTTCTTTTATGTTAACGATATCATTTTAAAAGATCGTGTATTTCAATGGAAAAAAAAACCTCAACATTATAATGTATTCTTACGTTCGGTGTTGTAACTGTATAAATAAACGCATATATTAAATCAGCACAATAAGTTCAAGTTTGTAAATTTCAGCTGTAATTCAGCTAAGTCTCCACTTTAGGATTATCTTCTTAAATCGTTACCTATTTAGCGCTTTATGGACATTTTGAGCAAATCTTTGCGTGGATTCATATGCATTTTTGTTACTTTATTTATTCTCGAATCATTTAACTAATTGTTTTATATTTACTCATTTTAATTCATTCCTTATTCAGAGTGTTATTTTAAGGTGTGTGGGTGGGAGAGGGTTGGAAATAGTGGCGGGTAACGACATTTAACACGATTCAAACGGGTCACGTGCCAACATTGCGGATTCTACATGATTTCACTATCACAAAAATGTTTGGAGAATCGCAAATTTTCATTGCTCCGTAATCTGTCTCTTCTCACCTTTATTGTAGTAGCTTGCTGTTATTATTTTACGAACATCTTTCAATTTTCCGTTTGATTTTAGGTTCTGTATATCCTGACTGTACCTGCTCACGAAATGCTCTTAGTTATACACCAATTGCTCTACCTGTTTGGTGTTACAGTCTATCCGGCAGGAATTGTGTTTGGTACAGAGACTGTCTTGAGGTAATAAAATTGCAGAATTATGTACACAAACTATAATGTATAGTCTTATCAAAACTTACGTCGTGGGAGTATATTAAAACCATTACGCAATTATAAATTTTACACTAAATGTATAACATTCTAACGTTAAGCAGACGACATTGATCGGATTGTCCTTATCTATAATAGGCATTGACGAAATATCACATGTGCGTCTTTGTATAACTCGCTGAACAAAAATGACAGATTACCTGACAGAGCCTCGCAATATAGTATCATGAAGCTTGTAACATGTACAAAAATATATTAAAGTTAAATATATAGGTCATTTGTGACCACCTCAGTATTAATGCGCTTGAAAACTGCCTCACAGTATCTGTGATTAAAGATACAAAATATATCATTATATTATTTAAAAAGTCATTTCTTTATTACTTGAATATTTCCAGAAACATTATCCATGCAAGGGACAAGACAATTCGTATGCCATTGATTTCTCTGAAAAGTTCTGCAAATTGTATGAACAACAGTTTACGAAATTCAACCAAACTGGCCTATTATGGATCGATGCTGTCCGCAAATGTATTCAGGTTAATTTTTCTCCAGTTTTACGGATTTTTGCTCACAACACGTGCCAGGAAATCAAAACTATAGCTTTCGATTCCCATTCAAAATGTTACCGTTACCCTGGCCAAGAGAAACCTTCCATTTGTGATCTTAGTGCTGGTGAGTGGTGGCAAGTATTCTGGACATTAAAAGGCGCAGTTATGCAAGCGGCGACGACGTCATTTAAGCAAATGCTAGATGTTATTCAGACATGTGGGACAAACATTTTAACCGATTTTCGCGACTTTGGAATGGCGCTGATCCAGATGAAAATTGAAGAGGTAAAAAACTCCAGACAGGACATATTAGAGAAAACATCAGAAGTTGCTTCTAAAATGTTGTCTGAAGGAATGGGGTGGATGAGAAAAGGGATTTTGCATATCGGATACCCAACAAATAGCTACCCATACACCGACACGTTTTTCATCAATGTACTCATTGCTTCTAGTAGGGAGTACGATCTTAACTATGAAAATGCACCAAAAGTGAATATTACAGATGCTGCGATAGAAGCTGCAAAAGCGATCGAGAAAGGTGACACGCAAATTGACGTAGGACACGGAATGAACTTCACGAAACTCAGCATCTGCGTCGATTACAACTGCAAGGATTCCTCATTGCAAATTACACCTGCTCCTCCAAAAACAAAAACAAGTGCAGGCCCTTCTACAACAGCACAAGTAACAGCCGTCATCATTTCTACAGCAACAACATTACTGATACTGTCTGTGAGAATGCAAAATTATTAATCTCTCGTGTTGCTTTGACCGCTAAACGTGAATGTAATTAAATGAATTTCGCAAACTAGAGATAAAAGATTAATTTAAAGCAATGTAAAATCATATTTAAGATAATAATGTTGTTCAGTTGTAAACATCAAAATTTGAACACAGGTATATTGACAAGAAGATAAACTAGTTTGTGTTCTAAAAAGTAATGTAATGTAATGTAGGTTTCGTTGCACATTTCCATAATTTCGACAGAGTCCATATGCTCAAATATTTATAAATATGGCTTGAAAAATAAGTCTTTAAATATAGCATAGCAAGAAACCTTTTTTCTCGATATTTATTTGGATTTTGTTAGAAATGCTGCATAACACTTTTTTTGTATTCTGTATTCATTTCAAAACAGTACTATAATTCTTATACACATGTTTTGATAAAAAGGCGCATTAAATACTGAGCAGCAAATAAAACTATCCAGATGTATAACTGGTATATTTTGATACAAAAAATTAATTTTTCAAATTTAAATTGTTTCTTCATACCAAAATTACACATCACATGAAGGTCTTCACTTGATAAGTTTTTAAAAACCAATCAACCATGAAGTCAGTAGTCACACAATAGCCGTTTGAAAGGCTATATATTGTTTGCGTCAGTTGCATTGTAACATCCGAATTGGGCGCTCGCGCTAAATTTGAACCAGTCGTGCGGTGCAACCAACAATATTTTTTAAACTTTATGCTGTTTTTCGAGTTAACCAATCGTCAATTTTTCCAATGACAATAACATTTCAAAAAGAAAAATGTTAACTACAGGCGCACTGAATTTCGTGGGACTACTGACTTCACGGTTGATTGATTTCTTTTTAATTTTACACGTGAAGTTCTTTTGCTGTTCAGTATATAATGACGATATGCGAATGTTTGTCGGTTTACCCATTTGTCAATTTTTTGAACGTTCGAAAAGTATTCCTCACTTTTTTAACATATATGTAGTTACTGATATGATGTTTGGGGAGAAGGCTATACAAATCATATGGTCGAGGTAACAGTTATTGTACATAGTTTATTATTCATTTCTCGCCTGTTTTTTTGCCTCGAATGCATAGATTGATTTGAATTCTGTGCGCATATACGAGTATAAAGAAAATCATCAGACCGAATATCACTAATATCACTTTATTTTAGTTATTTCAGCAAAGTTATGGTTATTGCTTGCAGTTACAGTTTTCCGCACTTAAATGCGGCTGCCATGTACATATTCATACGTGTTTTGAAGATTTACAAACCGAGTTCTTCTGTCATTCCTGTTTTGTCGGGTGAGTTATGGCCGAATATGTTTAATTTTCCATACTTTTATTCGCAAGTGTTTGTGTGTACTGGAATGAAATTAAGTTCTAAAGACTAGTCAGTACTTCGTTTCCCACGGAGGTTGGTGACATGGAGTGATTTATTGGCGCCGGCCTCGAGGCCAGCGTCTCTAATGGAGTTGGGAATTGTTTTGCTAAATGGAGTGAGCGGTCATTTTACATACGCCGGTTGTCTAACCTATTCGTTAGTACGTACTTATAAAAGCTCATTCGAAAGGCTCTTTAAGAATTGTTCATTTACGTATTTATTTTAGATACTAAAATATAGTTCCGGTGTCGCAGTTTTGATGATATTATGCAAAACAATAAAAGACCCGTTCCTTCAAAAGGAACGGTCTATTTCACCAGAGAAGGTAGCAACTGGGATGAATGTTTAAACTAGATTGTCAGCATAAATATTTTCATTTCCACCATCTTGAACGGTTATAATATACCATCCGATAATATTTTGGCATTACTTCACAAAAAGTAAGTAAACGTCTAAACTGTTCGCTATTGCGTTGTAAAACAGAGTATTACCTGTTTTCGTAAAATGGACTAATCAATAATCGCTAAAAATAACTGCGTTCACATCACTGATCTATTTTTAGCGCGTGGTATTCATATTGCCTTTCATTAAAGATTGTGTTTTCATTTTAATGTTTAGTTTGTACAGCATGTTTTGGGAGAGTCTCTATTGATACGTGATTATGTTTTAAGGAAGATACTCTTCATTTTATTGATTTATTAAATCTTTCAAAAATATATTCATTTATATATAAGTGTATATATGTTTTAGTTGTTACGATTAATTTCAAACTTTTTTTCACTTTCACCTTCAATTCTCTCCCAAAGCAACACTTTTCTTAGTCACAGTAAACTTAAAAACAAGTTTTGAAATTTTCACAATTCTTAAAAACTGCAACATATTACATTTCTTTATAACGTTCTTCTCTATTGCGTTTATTTAATACACATTTTGTAAATTTCTTACTGCTGTTATTAAAAGATAGAACTTAACTTGTTTCCCCTTTAAATACATAGCGCCCTTTGATGTTTACACCAATGCTTTTCTTGTTTCAAATTGGCGTAGCTATTATTATATCTTAGGTATGCAAAATTCTTTAGTTTGTCAAATTCCATAATTATTGCCCTTGATAGATGCATTTTTAAATGATGTATATAGACGATTGTTACATTATATTATGAACTTGAAAGTAGTGGGAATCTGATAAATTTGTATAACGCATACGACTAATCGATGCTTCCATCCACATTTAACGTTTTGTATTCCATTTCTTATCGTGATTTTTTATTCTTTTAAATATCCATATATATAAAGTTAATCGTGATGTAACAAGGAATAATGCCCATTTTTAAAATTCAAAGGCAAAGTATAACTTATTATGATCGCATGGTGTCTGGCATTTAGTCGTTCGACATCGTATAGTTTTTGTAAATTAATGCACTTCTTCCACAATCAACATATTTATACACAACTTACACAGTAGGTATACGACCATTAGACGATGGCTCCTTTTACAGAAGATGCTAAATTTATTACCCCCAACCCTATGGCTCTTTAATGGATACATCTAACATTTTGTTGGGACTATTGTAGAGAAACCAAACGCGTACGAATATGATCCAGTTAGATTCTTATATATCTGTTTAAAGTTATGGTCCTTTAAATGTTTTCCTTACTCAGTTCAATATGACTCCTTCACAGACATGATCAATCACTAGGAGACAATCTATCTAAATTCTTCTTTATTCATTAAAAACGGATGTCTGACAAATGGGTAGGTCAAATTTCCCTATACGGCCATACGTTAAGTTTAAATTGTTTATGTGTAAAAACAATGATGATGGTTTAAATATAATTTCACAAATATATGTCATAAGATGAGTATCTACCATAGTAGTGTAATACTATCAAGGAATACAAATGCAGGGTTCAGTATGTTTAATTGAGATGTGGAACGGCATAGTTAGAAGTGAAACTAACTAACGTTTATAAAAATAAATTGAATTCTGCTGTTTAAGCATAGAGGCAGTGGAAAATTAACTTAAGGTTTTGCAGAAACGATTATTGATATCAGAAAAGATGTTCCAGATAAAGCATAGATCTTGACTGAGTCATTTGCTACTTTAAACGAGATTCAGAAATTTAAATGTTGGATGTCGAATAAGCCTAAGATGAAAACTGTACCTAAAGTTTGCTCTCTTGTTAGCATTTTATGTGTAAATAGTGTGTTGTGTGGTGTGTTTGGTATTATGTTAACTAGAACTTTTCTACTGTGGATTTTTAGCTCACCTGAGCACTGCTCAGGTGAGTTATTGTGATCGCTCAATGTCCGGTGTCCGTCGTCTGTCTGTCTGTCGTCTGTCGTCCGTCAACATTTAGATTGTGTATGCGATAGAGACTGTACTTTTCAACTGATCTTCGTGAAAATTTGTCAGAATGATAACCTTGATAAAATCTAGGAAAAGTTAGAAAATGTGTCATCTGGGGTTACAAACCAGGTCACTAGGTCAAATCAAAGCAAAACCTTGTGTATGCGATAGAGGCTGTATTTTTCAGTTGAACTTCATGAATTTAGGTCAGAATGATTACCTTGATAAAATCTAGGAAAAGTTTGAAAATGGATTATTTGGGGTCAAAAACTAGGTCACTAGGTCAACTCAAAGAAAAACCTTGTGTATTCGATAGAGGCTGTATTTTTCAACTGGTCTTCATGAAATTTTGTCAGAATGATAACCCTGATGAAATTTAGGCCAAGTTTGAAAATGTCTCATCTCTGTTCAAACACTAGGTCACTGAGTCAAATCAAAGAAAAACCTTGTGTATGCGATAGAGGCTGTAATTTTCAAGTGATCTTCATGAATTTGATCAGAATGACTGCCTTGATGAAATTTAGGTTAAGTTCGAAAATGGGTCATCTGGGGTCAAAACCTAGATCACTAGGTCAAATCTAAGAAAAACATCTTTTATACATTAGTGGCTGCCTTTTACACCGGATCTTCATGAAATTTTATCAGAATGTTTGTCTGGATGAAATCTAAGTCGTCTTTGAATATGGATCATCTAGGGTTAAATATTAGGTCACTAGGTCAAATCAAAGCAAAATGTTGTGTACGCGATAGGGGCTGCTTTGTACACTGGAAATTCATAGAATTAAGTCAGAATGATTGCCTTGATAAAGTCTAGGTCTAGTTCAAATGTGAGTTATATCCGGACAAAATCTAGGTCACTAGGTCAAATCAAAGAAAAAACTTTGTGTATGCAATAGGGGCTGCATTCTGCATTGGACCTTCATGAAATTTTAGCAGAATGTTTGTCTGGATAAAATCTAGGTCAAGTTTGAAAATGTGTTATCTTGGTTTAAAAACTAGGTCACTAGGTCAAATCAAGGAAAAACCTTGTATATGCAATAGGGGCTGCATTTTATATCAGATCTTCATGAAATACGATCAGAATGTTTGTCTGGATAAAATCTAAGTCTTGATTGAATATGGATTATCTAGGGTTAAAAACTAGGACATCCGGTCAAATCAAAGAAAAACGTTTTGTACGCAATACGGGCTGATTTTACAATGGATATTCATAAATTTTTTTCAGAATAATTGCCTTGATGAAATCTAGGTCAAGTTCGAATATGGGTCACCTGTGGTCAAGAACTTGGTCACTAGGTCAAATCAAAGAGAAACCTTGTATATGCGATAGAGACTTATTTTTTAATTAATCTTCATGAAATTTAGTCGGAATGATAGTCTTGATGAATTCAAGGTCAAGTTTGATTAAGGGTCATCTGGGATCAAAAACTAGGTCGCTAGGACAAATCAAAATGAAAAAAAAATATATGCGAGAGAGGCTGTATTTTTTCATTGAGGTTCATGAAATTTAGTCAAAATGATTACATTTATGAAATCTAGGTCAATGTCGAATATTTGTTATCTGGGGTCAAAAACTAGGTCACTAGGTCAAATCAAAGAAAAACCTTGTGTATACAATAGGGACTGCACTTTGCACTGGATCTTCATGAAATTAAGTCAAAATTGTTGTCTTGATGAAATCGAGGTCATGCTTGAATATGGATAATCTTGGATCAAAAACTAGGTCACTAGGTCAAATCAATTAAAAACTTTGCGTATGCAACAGGGACTGCATTTTACACCTGCTCAGCATGAAATTTGATTAGAATGTTCGACTAGACAAAATCTAGGTAACTTTAAATATGGGTCATCTGGGGTCAAAATCTAGGTCACCTGGTCAAATCAAAGAAAAACCTTTTGTATGCAATAGGGGCTGCATTTTACACTGGATATTCATAAAATATAGTCAGAATGGCTGCCTTGATGAAATCTAGGTCACTTGTGGCCCTGTATCTAGGTCATTAGGTCAAATCAAAGAAAATACTTGTTTTAGACCACATTTTGGGCTAATCTTAATGAAATTTGGTCAAAATATTTGTTTTCATGAAATCACCAGTTCACACATGTTTACACTGTTATGGTTTGTTTCTCCTGTGAGCGACCTAGGGCCATTTTGGCCCTCTTGTTTAAAAATTTAGAAAATAGCAATGGTGCATGTATTTGTTGCTTTGTAATGCAATGTCGTGCCATATATTGTATATTTGGTTATTATACTTACCGCTATGGATTTGTATAGCATATTTGTTTTCTTATAGCTTAGCGAGAATGTTAAATTTATTGTTACATTTTGTAAATGTTTATATCAACAGAATGACCATAAACATTTAATTTGTATCATGCTGTAACTGTTCTTTTATTGTATATGTGTTGTATTATATACATGTATATAAAAATTAGGCACTAATAAACTATACACTGCTTTAATTATTAACTTTGCCTTGTTGGTATTGATATGACGGATTGTCCATGTATCTAAATTCACCTAGAGGCGCTACCGATTACCCATAGTGGCGACTACGCCCAAAGAATGTTGGTCATTTATGTTTTGAAAGATAGTGCAGGATACAGTAAATGCTACAATACCAGAAGTTGTTTTGGAATTGAAATTTACCTGAGAGGAAAAAGAATTAGAAAGTTAACACGTTACTGTGATACCCTGTAAAACAGACAAGATCTTACACATTTTGATCAAAATAAAGAATTCAGTAGCGTTTGGCCAATAACACTGAATATAATATATTAACCTTTGTCCTGCTTAATTTATATAATGAACTTGTCCATCTTCCGATCTGGACAGTACCATTAACTGTAAAAAGGGATGCTTACCAAAAAGATACTGATTTGAATAGCGGACAGTGCAGATCATGATAAGATTGCACGGATCTACACTGGTCGCAAAGGTAGAACCAATCGTGTCCTGACTGGTAAGGGTTAATATGTCGCTTTTTAGCTTTGTAACAGAACTGCATCTCTCATAAATTTTGGCTGAATATATACAATGCCAAATAAAAATTGACAGTTCATAAGTTCATACCGTTCATTGGTACAAAGTATGTTTATCAAATTTATACTTAAGCCAAAAGTAAACTGTCTTGATTGTACACCCAGGATACTTTAGGAAAATCTTCTTTTTTTTCAATAAAACAATACCTCCGGTGAATATCTAACGAGTATTAAGTACCCAATGAACAGATACAAGTGTTAATAATTCTTTATGTAGGTAAAAAACAAGAGTAAATATTCAACAGGGAAAGCCACGTTCCGACTCCGCATCTCCGTAAATGGTATAATAGAGGTGGGAGAGCCATCCACCTTTTAACCTTACAATATCATTTTGTAGAATTCATATAATGCATTTCAGCAAAGTAAAATGTTAATATACGTACACAAAATGCACATGTTATGTAATTTTAGTCTACTTAATATATAAAAATACATGCATGGGTTTTTTAAAATGATGGGATTTTATTCAGAAATGGACCTCAACAATTATTTTCATGGACAAATAAAACAATATATAGCTACCGATTAAGATGAGAAATACGGTTCCCTTCTCTTCTATCGCCAGTTATATACCATTGATTCTTTATCAGATGTGAATATTTTGAGTTATACCAAATGGAAAAATTTTGATACATTTTCTTTTGCAAATCGACGTATCTGCCTTTTCTTCACAAATGCCAAATCAAACAATAGAGAGGAAGTTTTGATGATCAGTATATTTATAGAGATCGTGTAAGTTTGCGTTTGAGTTTTCTTGCATAAATATTTGGAGAAAATGGTATTAAGCAGTAAATGTCATTAAACGTACAATAAAAATGATTATCATTTTATCTGTAAAATAAAATTGTCTTAATTTAAGTGATTTTAAGACACCTGGTTATTCCTTCTCATCAGTCGTATTGCCCCTCATGTTAGCGGCCTTTATGCCAACATGTGAAATATATGGCACAATTCACAAAGTTTATATCAAATAAATAAATAAGACTATACCATCAACTGATTATAGAACATACGTCTCTCCTACACTGTATTTTGCAAAGTTAAATCATTCAAGTTCTAGTCAGTATTGACGAATAAAATTTGTGTAATGTAATACTGCACGGGATTTTTTTTTCTGTTGGCTTTACCGTCACAAGCACACACAAGTATTGGTCATATATTGACTGTCCAGCTTTTAATGGAGGAGGAATAGCCCAGGAGCAACTGTGGGCAATATTTCATCAATGGCGTTGCCTTCTGTAGGCAAACTGTAAAGCTCAATCATGTAAAAGAATTTTACATCCCAAGCGAGATTTCGAAACCACAGCGGCTGGGATTAGTGATTTGAAGTCAGAAACCTTAACCTTAACCATCAGGCCACTTAGGCTCCTGCAAGGGAGTGAACTGTATGTGCACTTTGTTTGATCATTCACCTAGCCATTTAGAAGCTGCCCAGGGAAGTCAGAGTCAATAAACAGTATCTCTCATGGACTAAAACAATTGTTTCCAACTGCTGGACATTTTGACAAGGAATCATATTATTAATGAAAAGTTTAATTTTCTTATTCTTCAACTATCAGATATCTTGTAATGTTATCTCATAGTTCAAACAAATGATTGTCATCTTTAGAATAGGAACGTTTCATTACTTATCTATATATTTGGAATTTTGGTGAGAAACAACATCTTTTTCTCTTCCCAGTATTGCAGAAATTGCAATTTAAATGTACATGTAAGATATCACTGTTACATATAGGCAAGAGAGTTGTCGACGAAAGGGACGCAGAAACTCAACCAGCAACTAAACAGTATCTGTATAGTTGTTTACCTTTTTGTATATTACTGTAAAAAGATTATAATTGTGTCTGTTCGTGTAATACTTGAACATACCAATATTTGCAAACAGACATTGGTTGTTTTTTACAAACGTTTCTGCATCCCTTAAGCATACCTAACGCATTTCCCTTTCAGTGTTCGTTCATCCACCAAAAATATGGGATATCCATTTGATAGTTTTAGTAAAAACCTGCTTAGAAGCATGACTGAGTAACTCAGAGAGAGTTTAAGAATATTTCACTGTTAGAAGATGCAGATGTAATTTATATCTGGTCCGAGTTTAACTGTTTAGGCGGTAACGAGGCTCTGCTCGGTTACCCAAGAGCCAGATATTCCATCCTCATCTTCTACCAGTGAAATATTCTTTTTCTTGCATAGCATATATTCTTTACGCTTTCTCGCCAGACAGAATTTTCCCGTGTTCTTGTCGGTGCTAGAAAAACTCGTTTTATGACCCGGGGGAGAGAGATCCTTGCCGTTTTAGAATTTAAAAGATTTTAAGCTGATTTCATGTGTATTTGTAGATACGCTACTATTATACATTTTATATTAATTTTATTTTAATTGTTACTTTGAGAAAGTATTGTAGTCACCATCAAACGCTCCCCGCCATACGTCGCCCCGCAAAAAAAAGCAAAAGCAAAAAAAGAACAAAAACACCGTCACACAAAACAAAACATAAATCATCTTGACCCTGAAAGCATTAGAAATGTAGTAAAGACAAGCAGTTTAACATTTTTCTTTAATTTGAAAATGAATTCATCATGTCAGGTTATATATTCACATACACAAATCTAATTAATATAAAACATATTTTAAATGAAGATTCTAAAATTAATTCGCAATCTGTTCATGTCCAAAGTCCAAACTCATCAAAAAAAGGGGTGGGGGGGGGGGGGTGGGGAAGAAAAAAGGCATGACCAGCTACCTTATTTGGTAAAGTCAGCCTATTTACAGTACATCTTCCGTCTGTTTGAATCTTGTGTTTCGATGGTTCCTTGTTTCCCATATCTATGTTTTGCCCCAAATAATCCTTCTATCTAAACCTCTATAATTGTCTCTTGTTGTTTTTTTCTTTCATACCAATCTCTGCATTTATGCTCTTGTACCTGTAAATAGGGTGAATTCCGGTAAATGAACCACCCAGGTCATCATGTTGCATGATTACTTCCAATATAAACTATTTCATGGAAATGATATTTGCGAGATACTCCTGGGCCTAACGGATTGGCATATATACAGACAGTTTTACTATTTAATGGAAATAATGTTTATCGAGTAGATATGGTGAAATAAATTTAGTCTGGGCCGAACTGATTGACATGTATCCAGAAAGTTTTACTATTTAATGGAAATAATGTTTATCAAGATAGATATGGTGAAATAGATATAGTCTGGGACGAACTGATTAGCATATATACAGAAAGTGGATATGGTGCCTGCTTTTTAATTTTGTCTTTTGACAGTTCCTGTGATATGCAGGCTCCATAACCTCAGATCCCCTTTCTAAATTCCAGTTTGTTTAGTTCTGCCCATTGTTTTCTCGTTTGGGGCAAACCCATTACTTTATCTGGGGACTCAACGCCGCCTTTCATGGAATTACACGCCACAACCCGTGTATCATTGAAGGTTCCATGTTCACCGCCGATTGAATACATCTGCGGATGTCTCTAAATTGCTTTTTGTAGCTCTAGCATGTGTAAATGTTGAGTTCTGCTCAACCCGGGGCTAGAGGGCGTGGACGGTAGCATGCATTTCCACTACCGTCCATGAACAGGCTCAATCAAACCGAGCCTGCAACATTTACGTTTTATCGTGTTGAGCGACCTGTGAAGTTTCTACTTTTTCTATTTTACTATTTAATAGAAACAATGTTTATCAAGATAGATGTGGTGAACTGGGCCGAACTGATTGGCATACATTTTTGTATATACAGAATGTTTTACTATTTAATGGAAATAATATTTTACAAGATAGATATGGTGAAATAGATATAGTCTGGGCCGAACTGATTGACATATATAAAGAATGTTTTACTATTTAATGGATATAATGTTTATCAAGATAGATATGTGTGAATTAGATATACGGTCTGAGCCAAACTGAATGGGATATATACAGACCCCAAAAATGCAATTTGAATCTGAATGGGATATATACAGACCCTAAAATGCCATTTAAATATGAATGGGATATATACAGACCCTAAAATGCCATTTAAATATGAATGGGATAAATACAGACCCTAAAATGCCATTTAAATATGAATGGGATATATACAGACCCTAAAATGCCATTTAAATATGAAAACTGAGTTTATTATAAGCTTTCTTTCAGGGTCTATTGTTTTATCAAACCGCATGCATTATTTTACATAACGTAAATAAAACCTTTAACATTACTGATCTGAGAAACCTTTAATTTGTAACCGATACTTTTTTTTCGACTAAACTATAATTTGACCATACATTCTGAAGCTGGAGATATAGTCAAAATATCTTTGTAGCCATTGACTGTGCTTGCTACTATTCCTAATAGTGGTCAAGGTTGAAGACTTTGTGAGGAATTTTCAAGGAAAGAATTCCAGCATGGTCATGTATATTTAAATTATGTATAATTTCATGCATAAAGTACAATTGCACATATTACTGAAAACTTACTTTGTAGGGCTTTCGCGAAAAAGATATGCCAGGACGACAAAGATAAGTTAGGAAAACTATCGCAAGTTAAATATTTTAATGCTATTGTCTTGAAATATATATTACGTATTTGAATGAGAATAAAGAGAAATGGGAAAATGGTATTATTTTGACATTATTCAAATCAATTACCTTATTTAAAAATAAAACGGAACAGATTAGAGCTCTTTTTTCTTTTTTTTTTTTTTTTTTTTGGACTAAATATACAGATGTTAAAATTGTAATTTCATACAGAGATGTAACAGCCTGATTAATTAATTAATCTGAACATAGAAGGCGACTTCAGGAAAATGAATATGTTTTTGAACACATAAAGGAGCACCCAGAATTTTTTTTATAAAATGATGATAAGGCTCAACAGTCACTTTAAAAAGGGATTTTCAACTTACGCGGACGGCTGACTTTAGCAGATTTTTTCTTCAAAGTATTTAAAGTCTTGCAATTCAGTAATTTTCTTCTAGAAACCAGTTCTGCACGTATTTTCACAATGCGTCTCAAATGATGTTTACATGTAGGATGCATTTTTTGGCTGTAGCAAGTTCTTTATGTACCTTGCATGATCTAACATATTTGTTGCAATTATGATAATTCCGGTATTTTTTGTTACCTATTGTTTAAACCAATGAACATACTGTGCTTCATTAAACAGTATCAAGAGGCAAATATATGATACAATTTCAAACACCATCATGTACTAAAATAATCTACTAACGATTGACTAGCGTCCAACAACAATAAACGATTAATCAATAATAAAATAACTCTCAGTTTCATGGTGACTGATTTGTGCCATTTCCTTATTTTATATTGTCGCAGCGACACAATGCCGAACGTCGCCCCGCCAAACGTTGCCCCGAAAAGCGCTCCATATAGCGTCGCCCCGTCATACGTCGCCCCAAAAAAATATCGCCCCGCCAAACGTCACCCCGACAAGCGTCGTTTTTTCATCTTTCGGAATGACATGATAGAAACAAAATGAATTAAACTGGAGATTAAAGGTAGTTAGATTTTAATATATTAGATATATTTGTTAGATAAGTCCCAAATGAAGTGTTACCATTAGAAATTGCTCGCCCGATTTATCACTGTTCAGAGTTCAGACGCATAATTATAACACAGTGTCAAAAATTGATAATAAAAGGTTGGTTAAGAAATTAGCAAAGTTACATTTTCAAGCCTAAAAGATTTTGAATAGGATATTTGTCACGCATAAATTATTACTACATTATTTTCAGATATCATAAATATATTTATAATTGTACTTCAATTTGAAAAATAATCAATTATTCCATGGTTACAATGTTGTAGAAAATAAAATCCAATAGAAATCAAATAATTACACCTAATTTAATCCTACGCGCAATGTCCAGGTATGACACCGATACGATATTACAGTATTTGACGACCAATTCACAGTGTGATAAAAAAATGTTCTTTCTTTATAACTGGTGATTACATTTTTTTTCAATGGGCCAGTTTCTAGATAAATAAATTATATGTAAGTATTATATTTCAAAATATCAACATTTAAAAATTGTCAAAACAAAATTGCAATTCTTGGTTTTAGATGTCGTTGAGATATATCAAAAATCACGCTATGTTTTTAATATTTCTTTTATGATTCAGTATTGTTAGTACAATGTCTACAAAATGCTAATGTTAAAGCCTTGTATAAAACTTTGGATAATGACTATTTTGGTTTCACTATAGTCTAATATATGTTATTTCGATGCATTTTTAACATGGGACATGGAAATGCGTTCCTTTGATATCCGATAACTTCTATAACCATGTTTGCTATAACCATTTTATTTATAAAGATCAAAGAAGGCCTAAAATAAGGACATTTTAAACTGTTCCTTATAAGCGAAAAAATCATCATGTGCAGATGATACGCAAAGCGCGAGATCACGATGGCAAAGCACGAAATTATGATAGCGAAGCGCGAGATCACGATGACAAAGCGCGAAATCGAGATCGTTTCTTAATGTTGGTTTCTCAATCGTGATTTAGCGTTTCGTTATCATGATTTCGCGCTTCACGCTTCGCTAATATGCCCAGGCGATACGCAAAGTAATCTCAGCACGAGATCATGACGGCGAAGCGCGAAACTGCATAAATGTTACTATGTCGTGCTTTGCCATCGTTATCTCGCGCTTCACATATCGCTAGAGAAAGCGATGCATGAAGCGCGAAGCCCAATATTGCGATGGCGAAATAATTTTGAAAAAAAAAACATTTTGCAGAATACCGTTTTAGCTGACTTGATAAGGGAAATATCTTTAACGAGGTTGACGTAATAAAAACGTCGTTGACCTTTTCTGGAATGTTTTCCCTATGGGAATTGGTACATTTGTAACAGTATCATGAGATTTAGCATGTCCTTGTTGACCAGTATTCAGTCTGGAGATAAGACAAAATTCCCTTTAACAACTATCTTATATATACCTATAGACATAACTCTTGAATAATATTTCCAGTTACAAGAATAGTTTGAATGTGTGTTACCACCAACTAACTGATTTGAATAAATACTTGCATACTCGCTGAACAACAGATTGCAAGTGAATATTATGCGCATACCGGTATCTAGCAAAATAATATATTTCATATAAAAGGTAAAAAGAAGGAATTACGTTTTGCTTCAAATGCACGCCAAAATGCCCTATTTGTCGTTCTCAAACTTAAAAAAAAGTATCAAGGAGAGGATACGCCAACCCCCAAAACCCACCCCCTATATAACATCTGCGTACTATGAGAATTTCCCAGCTACGCGCCTGACGACGGTGTTAGCCCAAATTGTTAAATATCTTAGCATCTGGATGATGATTGTTTTCATTGTTACATGTTCATTGAAATACTTGGACAAAAGTTATGCTGGACTTCATTTATCATAGTACTAATGCACCGAGTGTCATGCGGCAATTGGACGTCATAATTGACGTCATAATGCTCTCTTATCGGTCCGCGTGTCAAACTTTGTTATCTGAGAATATACAAAGCTTGTTCCTTTTCTTTCTGTAGCTGGCAGTCAAACCAAGCCATGTTAGAATGGGATAATACTTAATGCTTGCCCCAGTTGGATGTATTGATGCGAGGAAACATTAGACCGCTATTTGAAAGGCCATAGTCACTCGTGGCTGAGTGGGGTTGGGCAAAGGTCATGCCAGATCTTGTTCAAGCACTAACTTTAACACTTGTAGAGAAAACTTTTTATTTCCTCAATCATACGGCTAGTGCCATGCCAAATCTGGTCCCTAAAGTCAGGCAGGGCGACGTTTTGCAGGGCGACGTTTGGTGATGCACATTTGGCGGGGCGACATTCAGCGCGGCGACGTTTGGCGGAGCGACATTTGCTTGGAAGACATTCAGCGGGGTGAGATTTTGCAGACCGACATTTGGCAGGGCGACGATCGGAGGGGCGACTGTCATCGGGGCAATGTGAGACATAATGACGTTCAGCAGGCGCCCAGTGCGACGTTTGTCGGAGAGCCAAACCAATATTCGGCGGGGCGCCATAACGACTTTTGCCGATGTGTCACTGCGAGAGAAGGAAATGGCATCCATTTTTACGTTAACTATTACCGGAAATGAATACTCATTTGTTTGAAGCTACATCACTTCTCGTAAAAAACTTAACAGGATCACCAAATGACGTCGCATGCCTATCCGTAAATTATTGTAAGTAATAAAACTCGTGAAAACTTGTAAACATTTTATACCTTTTCACTCTAACTTGGATCGATTTGTCCGTCAGTTCAGTTAAGAAAGAAGTCAAACGTTGTATATTCTGCGATAAACAACGATCGAGGTACGGAACAGTAAGAGAATATTATGATGTCAATTATAATATAATTCATTACTACACGGATTGATAAAGTTCAGCATACTTTTACCATCATTTTTAATGAGCATGTTAAAATGAAATAATCAAGGCTTTCTTTTCAATCATTGTCTAATTTACTACGGTCAATCTATTGGACGCTTGGATATTCAATCACTCGGGCTAACGCCATCGTGGTTCAGTTCGAGCGCATCTGACGTCTGAACCGTAGTAAATCTGTCGAGGAACAAGCGAACGCGAGTTAAACAAAGAAGAAAATCAAACGTTGTATATTCGGCGGTAAGCAACGATTGACATGCGGACAGGTGAGAGAATATTATTACATCAATTATGACGTCAAATTGCTGCATGACATCCGGTTCATTACATCTCAAACGACTGAACTTTAACATATTTTTCCTAATATTTCAATGAGAAGGTAAGAATGAAAATTAAAAAACAAGTACCTTCATGTGGTATATCGCCTGATTTACAATGGTTCATCGTTCATATGCTTGGATATTTAACCACTCGAGCTATCACCCTCATGATTACATTCCTGCACATGTCAGCTCTATATCGTATTTAATCTGACGATAAACCATGCAAATAATTTGACTGTACAAGAATCCTATATATACTTTGCTTACTTTTAAAGTATTTACCTTGTATAGGGCAGAGCTGTTTAAGGAGGTAGGTGACCTTCATATTTGTATGTGCGCATGTCCAACCGGAAGCTAACGTGACGATTTACGATGACGTTTACGACAAACTAAATGTGTTTGTATATTCATTCTTCTGAAAACAAATCATGAACTTGTTTTCGATCTGATGCTTTATGGTTTAATAATGCAGAAATAATGGATAAATTGCCGCAGAAACGCTTCAAAACAATGTTGCCTTAAAATGACGTCATTGACGTCATGACGTTACGTGTCAGTTACCGCGCAAAATTAATAGCTTTTATCTTGAAAGTACGTAATTTTGTGCATTTTCTTTATTTTAACTATTTTCAAATAACCATTATTTGCTGAAATATTTTTTATGAGTCTTTTGCTCTGAATAATAATCAATATTTTGCTTCTTTTATGTAGTTATATTGAAATGTTATGCGGAATGTATGAAAATGGATGATGGCAACCGATGTTATTTGGAATATAGTTGGGTGAAAGGTTACTTGTTACGGCCATTTTCAATAAAAAGTCTAGCCGTTTGAGTTGTAATACCTATTTTTCAGGTTCCGTTGATAATTTGTTACTTATATACTAAAACTAAGATCTAAAATTGTTCAAATGTCAGTAGAAAATTGTGGTTTCATGAATGGAATTGATGTTACCATGGAAACGAAGCCCGTGACCTATGTATCTAAAGGTAAAATTCAGAAGCGCTGACACTGGTCTATTTAAGAACCACAGCTCCGGCTTTTTATTTTCATTTCAACAATAGCCATGAGAATAGTAGCAGCACGCTGAACGATTTTGCCATGAAAAATAGCAGACGAGGGGTACTGCTGTACGTATTCTAAGCTGTGAAATTTGTTTGAATAAATGCAAAAAACACGAAAATGTAACTTACGTTAGAAATAATATGTTTTAAAGCTACATCAACTAGAAAGATAATCTTATTCAATATTTTTTAAAAAGAAATTACGACAAACAGCAAGATATAAGCTATTTTAAACATCTCTGTTGCCATGGTTACTTTAAAATTTAAGAAAAATAGAGTACCATGTAAAGTGCTTGGTATTTTTCTAATAATATTACCCAAACATTTCATGTTGGTCATTAACAGAATGGCACTGAAGCCGTCGAAAACCCCTATTTTTATACATAGTTGTTTAAAAATGAGAGAAAATGCGTTACCATGGAAACACGAGCCCCGCGACATATACATTTTAAGCTTATATTAGAAAGATAACGTGCATACCAGTAAAATTATCAATTATGCAGACTTCTACGGATATCAGTGAAACTAAAATACACTGAAAAGTGTTAAATATCCGTATTTTCCTTCTTCTTTCAATATGAAATACCTTTGGAGGGTCATGTTCTTCAAACCTGGATAAAAATTGAACTTGAAGGGGCAGAGACAAACGAAATTGAGATTGTAGCAGTTAAAACTTCATATAACACGAAATACAAAAACATGCTGCGGTTCAACTAATTTGAATTTACCCTTGTAACAAGGTAACCTACCTCCTTAAGTGCCGAGGGGAATAAATTCTGAGCTGAACTTTGGAAGGGATTTTGTTACAAGTTCATACAGTGACAAAGAACAAGGAACAAGGAGCGGAAGTGCAGTGTACATGAACCGTATTTTTTTCTTGATACTATTATAAGTGATTAAGGAAGTTTATTAACTGCTTACAAATATAGAGGACGTTAACTATAATTCTACCTTTCTTACTTTTTTAATTATATTCCTTAATCTAATTTATTAATAACATCTCTTGTCCGGAGCTGATTTCTAAAACTATTAAAGGGATTTATTATAACTTCATAAGATGACACATGGTATTAAGAGGATAGTACAATGTATAAGAAACGTAACTTTGCTTACATTTTGATTTATCACGTTTTAGTAAATTTAGTTTTGCTGGACATATCTGTGTACGTGCTAAAAGGAATTCGTTCATACTATACACAAAGACGGAACAGTATGTACAAAATATTCTAAGAATCTGTTGCTTTTTACTACCTCCCTTTATGGTTCTAACTGTAAAAAATCATATGCAGTATTAGAAATAACATTTTTCTGACCATGTACATTTGTGTAATTTACATAACATCTATTTAGAAAGTTGATCCATTTGTTTTTAAAATAAAATTTAAGTCTTATGGAACTTAAACGATACATGAACTATCGTATACCACAGAATAAGCCTCGTCCTACATGTAATAAATGCACCTAGATATTCTTGATATCCTTTTTTTTCACAACGGTCTGCTATTTTAATTTATAGCTGTATTTTCTTTTATGACATGTAATGAAAATACACCTGTTCAGATAAATGATGCATTTAGATACCATTTGACAAAGAAATATAAATGTGCTTATTGCTAAATAAATAATGCCTTATTTTTTTGTAAATATATGCATACACTTTGTCCAGTTCGAAGAGGTGCGAATGCGTACGAAATCTTTAATGTCGAAACATTTTGTGGACGAATGTATATTCGTAGTAAGCACAATTAACATTTATTTTTATCATTTTTCTTTTCGTTTCCGGCTCTCGGACGAGTAACATATCAGAATTCACTAACATATTTTAAATCTTTTTCCATCTTACATATTAAAAGGCAAGGATGTCTGGACGAGGAAAGGGGTTAAGGAAGAGGAAAATTACTATATGTGAGGATCAGGAATGGGATGGAAAGAGGAAACGTTTAAGTAGAACGGATCGGGGAACGTCACCACCGAATATAAGTCACAAGACACTAGACGAGCAAGGAACAGAGCGGTTGCAATTGTTAGACGATAGACCGTCATCTAGCGGTACACGTAAGAACAATTTCATTGCTTTTGAAAACATATTAAATGATTCACAAATAAAGGACAATCTGCCTTACATGTCGACACAATAGTTTAAAGGCAGTTTGACAACAAGAAACAGAAAGAGCATAAGATTTTTTTAAGTTTTCAACTTGGCCATTTAGAGAAAATCTGCCCGACCGCCATGATTTGAAGAGTTTGAGTAGAAATTCACCAAAAGAGCCTAAGAGTGGAATTACTTTGATATTGGGTCAGCGGTTTCTGAAGAAACACATTCAATGTTTAGCAAGAAAAAGCTAAGTGAAAGAAACCTCTAAAGGTTGTAAAAGTCCTGGCTCTTTTACAGCATCATGTTTCCAGGATATTTATCTCCGCCATTGTTGAGAGACCGTGTTTGACCTTGACTTATATCTTTTGTCAATAGAACATGTTTGACCTTCACTATATAGTTATATATATGGTAGGCTGTGTTATTCTCCTGGTGTACATTTTGTCCTTTTCTCGGCTTTTTCCTGTAAATGATATCTTCTCATTTCAATAATGAGCTATGTTACCTTTTTAATGTAATCAATTATTAAAAACCGCATTTACGAGTTCTTAATCTCGATGGAGCCGAGACACGCGGAGATGCAAAGAGTCAAGTTATTCAAATCTTCATGACCCAGATCACGGTTTCGTTAGGTGTACATGTGAATTTATCATTGAAATAAAAAGAACTATCCTTAAAGCGACTGACTTTCAGACTGAACGACGTCAAAGAAAGACACCGGTTACGTATTGCTGTATTACTTAGGAAGACTTTGAAAACTACTTACAGATATTATGTTACGAAATCACATGAGAATCGGTGGTTTTGAAAAGGGTTTGTCACGGATCCCAAAGGAAAACGGCTTTAATTATCATTTTAGTAACAATCTGGAATCTAGTCTCTTTACAACATTCCAAATAGGAGTAATTAGTATTTTTCCTGAGGAATGTTTTCACATTTAACACTAGAAAGTTGTCTTGAATTAGTTTCAGAATTAGAAATTCCTGAGTTTTCCGTATGTAATGTTTGCGTAGTCAGATTCAGATCATCTCTAGAATTCACACAGAAACAGATAGACAGACAGGTTTTTCAAAGGATTTCTCTCAATTTAGTGTACTGATTATCTTGCCCGCCCACTTAGCCTAGTAGGGAGAGCGTTGGTCTACGGATCGCGGGGTCGCAAGTCGACCCCCTGGCGGGGCGTATGTTCTCCGTGACGATTTGATAAAAGACATCATTGTTTGACATCATTCGTCCTCCACCTTTGATTATTAATGTGGGAAGTTGGCAGTTACTTGCGGAGAACAGGTTTGTACTGGTACAGAATCCAGGAACACTGGTTAGGTTAACTGCCCGCCGTTACATGACTGGAACACTGTTCAAAAACAGCGTTAAACCCAAAACAAACAAACAAGCAAACTAATTTCTTATTTGTTTTCTAATCCTTCGTGATCTTTACTTTCGTGACAATTTATTAAATCAGCGCAGGAAATTAAATTGCTGTACATGGCTATATAAATCTCTGTAAAATCATTTCGCTTCTTTAATTTACATATTTGATTGTAAATGCAGTGTACGTTTTATTGCACTTTCTCAGGGCATCAATTAAGTTAGAGCAAATCAATAAAGTCAATATAATTTCCAGACCTCATTAAAGTTACTCGACAGTTCCTATTAAAATTCAGTATTAGAATCACTATTGCGACATTCCTACTTTCATATTTTTTAAATTTCGTTGAGATGATTCCAGACTGAAAAACGTGACAAGTCAAAAAAGATCAGTAACAACTTCTGCTGATAGCGGACTCTTTTATTTGCAACGGAATTATAAAAGACGTAACAGTGACTTATTTAATTGCATTTGTTTTGATTGTTTTGATATATTGGTTTTTTTTTATATTTGTGTCTCAAATTTCTTGTTTAGACCTTAAGAAACGTCTTGTTGGTAAACATGCCAAAGACAAGTCTGAAAATTGGCTTGACATTGGCTTCATTTATTATATGTCATGACGATATTTCAGCTGTCATAACAAATGATATCCCCCAGGAGTTCAGAAGTGTGAAATCATGTTATGTTATAATGAAGTGACAAAGTGAATAATGAACAAAATGAATCAAAATAAAGATATATTGTTTTTCTGTTTTCTTCATGTATTATTGATGAATCATCAAGGCTCTGTCCTCAAGATTTTGGGTAAAATGATCTTTCTTTAAAATTGAAATTGAAATTTGGTCATATTATGAACATTAGAGTATGAGCTTTTGTGTCTAAACTGTCTTGAAATTTACACATTTAGCGCTTTCTAAAGGGGAGATTTTTGTTATTTTTATTTTTGTCATATTTGTTGCCATGGCTACCAGAATTCTGCACAAATGAAATATATTTGTCATATTAACTGAAAGTTTTACATATAGATATTCGCTTAGAAAATGCTCGACTATTAACTTTTAAAAACTTACACCTTTAGCGGTTTCTGAAGGGGGCATTTTTGTTATTTATATTTTTGTCATATTGTTTGCCTTGGTTACCAGAATTCGCACAAATGAAATATAATTGTCATATTAACTGAAAGTTTTACATATAGATATTCGCTTAGAAAATGCTCGATGTTTAACTTTTAAAAAATTACACATTCAGCGGTTTCTGAAGGGTGGGGCGGGGGGTGCGATTTACATATAGATATTCGCTTAAAAAATGGTCAACTTTTAAAAATTTACACATTCAATGTTTAAACAAGAAATAGCTAAGTGAAAGAATTCTCTAAAGTAAAAGTCCTGGCTTAAAAAATTATTTGGTCATAGTTGATATTCCTGTAGTCATTTATTTATTGTTTTCAACCGTACACATGTGGTTGTATTAACCCTTATCATGCTAGAGAGAAATGATTCTGTCTTTCAACCAGTGTAGATCATGATCAGCATGCACATCCGTGCAGTCTGGCCAAGATCTTCACTGCTCGCCATTCAGTCAGTATTTTTTTCGTAAGCACCCTTGGCAAAGACGTCAACACAATTGCATAAATACATTGAAATGTATCTGTAAATACCTCTATTTTTCTTGTGATTAAAGAAGTATATTAATCCATAAGCTGACTGTGTTAAATTCCAAGAACAAAAGCAGTGATATTATGAAACTGGAAAAGGAATGTTTGTTATAGTATCACATGTTGATTACTACATAATTATAATAGTTTGGTAAAACATGATACACAAAATGTCTTCATATATTCTATCTAATCTTTTCTAATATTCCGTTAAAGTACCTTCGAAAAAACTGTACATTGTTCTGGACATTGCTCTATCTAGCGTGATATGTCTAAAATGCTTCTGTAAAATTTCGTTTAGTATCTTGGAAGATAATAAAATTTATTTAAGCCATAAGGAAAAACAATATAAAATGTAAATTTGGTTGCGTTCAACTCAAAACCATTATTAATGTTGCTGTGGCAAATTGATCGGAATTGAATAAATCTCAAATTGCGAATATCTGAAATTAAATAGTCTTAATATGGAATATTCAGTGATTTGAAATATTGCCGTGCAAAATCCTATTAATAATAATAGTTTCATTTCCCAAATGCACTTAAGTTTTTGTAACCGTATATAGAGTTGCAGGTTAATTTGCAAAAACTAACTTTTTGTGTCAAGACAAATGGAAATAGGCAGACAATGTACTACATATTCACCAGACAGTGCAGTAATGGTATATTCATAATTGAAGTTGGTGAAAGATTATGTCAATCGACTGACTTTAACCAGACAGATCACTAGAATTACCAAAGGCTGGAGATAAAGTAAATTAAATGACAACGGGAAGATATGCCATTTTACACATTTAATTTAAGTTTCTAGATACTTAATAAATAACAGCACGGATGAAAGACAGACAGGTTGATCTCGTTGTTTTCTCCATCTACTACTTACTACAAATTACTTTTACAGCATCGTGTTTCCAGGATATTTATCTCCGCCATTAGTGAGATACCATGTTTGACCTTGACTTATACCTTTTGTCAATAGAACATGTTTGACCTTCCTTTGACTTTGTGAAGAGAGCATATTTACAATCTATTCGTCAGACGACGATTGAAGGATTACGCAAACATTTTCAGAACAATTCTACATTTAAAGTATATAATTATATAGTCACCAACTGCTAAACAAAGAATTGTTACTGACATAAATAGATGACAGGATATTTATATCGTTTTTCTTACATAAATAGCTTTGACATTTATCAGTGACTGTTTCAGTCAACTTATTGTTCACTTTGTACATTCACAATAGCTAGAAACATACCAGTACTTATTCCAAAGAGAAAATGAAATAGTATGGACCATTTCTGTTTTCACCTTTTGCCGAAGTGAAAGCATTTATTTCTTTTGTTCAGGGCAAGATACGAAGAAAATACAGCATATCAAAGGCAATACGTATAATACATCTCAGGCGCATACACTTAAGCACCGTGTTTTTTAAATCGACCTATACTTCAATATACCAGCATGAGCGGAAGGAATAAAACAGGCTGTTGCTTAGTCATTAATTATAAAAATGCGTTTATGAAATAAAAAGGAATTAAAACTGAACATAACGTAAAGTAAGTCATATCAAACGATAATTCGTTCCTGTCAAACATCTATATCATTTTACTTATATATATAACATTATACAAGGTTCATTTTTTCCGAAATACTACATAATTTATTATCATGTAATGAGTTTTTCATTCACAATACTAGTATCAGATTATTGCATAACATTCAACAAAAATATATGTTACAGTATATCTTTACAAACGGATAATTTTGTTTTACGATGTGTTGCAATATCTCGTGTGTACGGGAGTCACTTGATTGGGAGGGCTGTATTTTTTATCTATAATGCCTTGTATGATACGAACGTAAGTGGGATTTAAGAGTGAAGTTTGGTACCAGTAAACTAGCTAATATTTCCAGAAGTGGAATTTCCACCGAACGTACAACGGGCCGGCCTAGTCCTGCTTTATGGTCTCTCTCCATCAATGACTGTTATTGCATCAATTTGTATTTATGTATGCTTGTATTCAGCCGATGTGCATGCACATTCACATACATGTATTTCCATATAGTGATATATGGTCAGACCTGGTGTTATTACAAATGTAATTGTTACTAATTGCAATTAAATTACATTTTCGTAATGACTGATTGTAATTGTAATTGGGTAATTTCTTAAGATAAAAAAAGGCGGACTTCCGGTAACACAGTTGCATATAAATCTTGCAAAAAAAAAATGTAAAACTGACGAAAACTACATCTTCACGACAGATTCGGCTTATGTTGTTAAAGAACACTTAACATGTAGACAAACAGTGAAGTAACATAATGAAATAATAGCCCAAAACCATGGAGAATTGTGCTAATTCCTGTCATACAAGTATCCGAAAATAGTGTGATGTCCGAAAACATATACTCTGAACTGTTTACTAAAATCTAAGATAAAATACAAGTTAAAACTCTAGCCAACAAAGTGGTACACAAGAGATATAGCCATATGAGAAAAAAATATATGAAACGAAACAAATTAGATGGGTCCAAAAAATAGAAGAGAAACAGTCCAGAAAAAACCAGAAACCCCCTGTCCTAGACAAAGGAGTAGGTCCACATCAACAAAAAGAAAAGTAACTTCTCCTGAGGAAAGTGTAGACTCTGAAAAGAAATATAGACAGTCAGGAGAGTCCAATAAATTAGATCAAGTTAAGAACAAGAAAGAGAGCATGGATTCAACTAACAGTAATATAAATATGAATGAGAGCTCTCAGTGTGAAACTCTAAATATAGGTGAAATGCAAAATTCCCAAATACAACACATCCCCATGTTTCCTCACCCACCAATGTTTAACCTGGGATCTCCACATATGACACAACCCATTATGACCTCTCCAATGGGCTCAGCTGTAGTAAATGCTATTTTATCAGACCATGATATAGTAAGAATAGCATCTGTCATAAAAGAGGCTCTTAAAGAAGAAATAAGATTAATGGTCTGTGCAAAAGTTGAAGAAACAACAACAGAAATGAAATCAGAAATAGAGCATCTGAAAGCAGAAATATATGATCTGAAAATGTCTAAAATAGAAATAGAAAGAAAACAAGATGAAGCAGAACAGTATAGCAGAAAAAACAGTGTCAGAATTGGTAATTATACTGAACAAAAAGATGAAAAAATAACTGAAATTGTCACAGCTGTTGCTCAGAAAGGTGGAGCAGATATAACTGCCAATGATATAGACAATGCACATAGAGTAGGTCCTCCTAAGAAAGACAAGACAAGAGACATTATAGTCAAATTCACATCCTACAGAGCTAAAACAAAGTTCATTAAATGTAGAAAAGCCTTAAGAGAACAAAAGGAGAAAATTTATATAAATGAAGACTTAACAAAATGTAGATCTGACCTAGCATATGAGGCTAGGATGATGAAAAAAGACCCAACTACAAATGTCAAAGGAACATGGACCTATAATGGAAACATATATATTGAAACTAAGGCAGAAGAAACCATTAAAATAAACTGTAAAGCTGACCTCATGAAATTTCAATAGAAGCCAGAGGGTTAGTAAATCAGCCTGTAAACCAGGAGGTTATACACTATATTTGAACAAGTATATATGTATATATATAAATAACAGAAAAATATAAATGATGTGATAACATGGTTGTGTTTGATGCTGATGATTATGTTGATGATGACAATTTTTGATGATTGTGACGATGGATATAAATATAAACAAATATATATATATAAATGATTTAATTGTACATATCTGTATACTGAAATGATAGTGATTGTTGATGTGATGATGATGATGATATGGTGATGTTTGATGAAATGATGTGATAACATGGTTGTGTTTGATGCTGATGATTAAGTTGATGATGATAATGATGAAGAGTGTGATTATGGATATTAGTATAAACAAATATTTATATAAAAAATGACTTAATTGTACATATCTGTATACTGAAATGATAGTGATTGTTGTTGATGATGGTGGTGATGATATGGTGATGTTGATGATAATGATAATGATAAGTGTATATTTTAGTCATAAGAATAAACTGCTGATTGTAAAAATGATGATGATGAAAATGATGATGATGATGATAATGATGATGATGATGATAGTGATGAAAACATACAAGCACATATTGTTTAGTGAATAATTATGCATGTATAATCATGTAAGTGTTTACAATTACATTACTGCTCGAAGGTGATGATGATGAGTATGATGTTATAGCAGTGCTTAATGTTGATGATGATAGTGATAATGATGATGTAACCAATAAATGTAAAGATCAAACTGCTGATTGTAAATATGATGATGATGGTGATGATGATGATAATGAGGAGTACATGTCTAGTGAATAATTATACATGCATAATAATGAAATTGTAAAAAAATTAAATCGTGCTTGATGGTGATGATGATGGTGATATTGATGATGATGACAATGATGATGAAGAAGATTATGATGCTAAGGTAGTGTTAATTGATGAAGAAGATAATGATAATGATCATGATGTTGTAATCAATAAATGTTTGTAAACTGCTAATTGTAAAGACGATTTTGATGATGATGATGATGATAATGATGATAATATACAAGCACATACTGTTTAGTGAATAATTATGCATGCATAGTCATAAAATTGTATAAAATTAGTTTGCTGCTTGATGGTGGTGATGATGATTATTATCATGATGTCATGGTTGTGCTTAATGATGATGAAATTAATGATAATGATGATGATGGTGTGAATAATTATACATGCATACCAATGTACTTGTATAAAATTAAACTGTTGTTGCATGGTGGTGATGATGATGATGATGATGATTAAAATGCTATGGTAGTGTTTAATGATATAAAAAATGATTAGGATGATGATGGTGTGATGGATATATATTAAAAAGAACTTGATATATAAAATAGATAAATATAAGTATATACATATATATCTTCTCATGATAAAACTTGTGGTTGATGATGATGATGATGCTCATAGGTAGTGTTTGATGATGATGATGCTGATGATGCTGTTTACAAAATGATGAAGGCTATAGTTAAAGAAATGTAGATTAATGCATAAGAATGAATCTCTCTTTTTTTGCTTGATGACAATGATGATATGGCAGCATAATAATGAATAGTTGAATATGTATAAAAATGTTACTTAATAATGATGATGGTGATGATGTAATGAAAGAAAAAAGATGATTATTACCATATGGTAGCATGATAATGAATATGTATAAAATGTTACCTGATAATGATTATGATGATGATGATGATGATGTGTTTGATAAAAATAATAAATAAAGAAAATTTTATACAAGTATAAATAATCATTATCAGCTACATTACTTAGACAACATGAAAATTATAAATATAATGTACTCTGACTTATACTGCATACCCTCTGTAAGTATTCTGTAAGAGTAGCCACTGTTTAAGACTTTCACCTGTGATTCATTATGAGAAATTTATTGCCATCTATGGTATATCATCTGCAGAAAAGTTGATGTTGCAGGAAAGTTAATGCTGTTTTTGTTGAAGTGTATTCTTAATTACAAAATAACAAAATGAAATTTACTTATACATAAATTTTATCCATGGAAAACTTTATCCATACACAGTAATATTTCAAGCTAATGTAATCAATGTAGATAATCATTTTGAAAATGATAAAAATTAGGTATAAGGATAAATTTTTGATTAACTATGACTATCTTAAACTTATATATGACTCAGGATTACCTACATCCAAAAATATTATTTTAAGAATATCCAAACACAACAGTACTAATGTCTGAATATTTTTATTAACTTGAAATTTAAAAATCAAAATTATTCTAAATTATTTTAATGCTGACTATGAGTATATCACCTGTAGAAAAGTCCATGTTGTTGTAGTTGCTGTTACTGTGTACTTTTAACCTTATTATGTAAACATGAAATTTAAATGTGTATGTATTTTTATACATTTTACCTATGACAAACCACCCATGCTTCAACAACCAAATCACTTCTAAACTGATAGACATTAAGAAGTTCTCTGACCATTATTAGTAGCTCATTTTTGCTTTTTGATAGAACCATGTCACTTTTGTACCATACCACAGCATTCACATTATTATTGTTGTTTATATTTTAATCATGATGATATTTGTTACACATGAAATTATGTTAATTTGTATACTAGTTTTTAAATCTAATTGTTGTTACTCCTGTGTATTTTAAGCTACATTATGCATAAAATTTACATACAGATTTTTCCTACAAAAGAATATCATACATAAAGATCTACAGATCAAACAAAATCATACCATGATTTTACTTCTGCTGCATTATACTATTATATAACTGCAGAATGAAAACTATTATTCTTGTGTACATTCCAATTATGTATGTATTAAATACATACAGATGACACTATATGCTATTAGGTAAAGTTGTTTCCTTTTTTATTCTAAATAGTAGTCTCAGACAAGATTCTACATATTATGTGAGCAGAAAATGTTAATCAAGGTCATTACAAGTTATTTTATTTTTTTGTTTTTTGCTTTGAAGAATATATAATATTTTTGTACTTAACTTAAACCTGCCAATATATGGATCAAAACAATGATTATGCTTGCAATTTGTTCATTTAAAATGGTTGTAAGATTTAAAAAGTATTATTTAAAAATAGGTATGTTACACATACTGTCTCAATAATTGAATTCATATTTTAGAACACATGTAGTCTAACTAATCATTTGAAAGATAACAAAAAACAATGTTCTAACAAATGTTACTTACTGACCAATATGCAGTAGCTGATTTTTGTCTTTGGTCCAGCATCCAGCATGGTAAATCAATTCTCTCACAATATATCTCTTCTAGTTTAATATCCAGTTCTAAATAACTACATCTTTGCTTTATATTCTCATAACCTTTAATGAATGTAGAAAGGCAGCCAACAACAAGAAAACACCTGTACCTTTTTTTCTTTCAATTTTTCAATTTCACCACAATTCATGGAATGCACAAGTTATATCCCGAATATTTATTTTGTAATAATAGGACTAGAATCTAGTACATATTTTCCACGTAAAATTAACATATAATGCCTTTCAAATACACCCCTAAGTCACAGTTTAGTCATATTTACACGCTAGTTAAGTTTTCCATTCATAAACACGTGTTATAAACAATAATTATCCTGTAAATCGTGGAAGCCAATGAAATACACACGTATTATGCTTGCCCAAACTAAATGACCAATCAGATTTCACTATGTCCCACCGCTGTCAATCAAGTCCATATTAGGTATACATACGGGTGGCAAGGACATGTACACATTGGCGATATAGCACTAATTTGTTTACTATACAGTATCAAAAGCAAAAAGTCAATCTTGTCGTGAAGTTTACGTCACACACACAAACAAAAATGCGCACTTGTGATCTACTTATCTTACTTATCATTACTTTTCCCTGCCAGTCTTTACCCCTACTTTCTTTTCTTTCTTTTTTGATAGGTCACTTAAGATTATGGATTACTTCGCCCTATAGTATATTCTGTCCGGGTATAACTTAATGTCTGTAGATTTAATTCTATATAGCGCGAGGGTAGGACTTTTTGTTGGACTCCAGATGAAGACAAAGGGTCTAGGGCGCTTTACAACCTTTGAGCTGATAACCTGGATGGCTCTGATTCTTCTTCTAGCGGGCGATGTTCATGAGAACCCAGGACCTAGCTCAAACGGTAGCCAACCTTCTTCTTCACTGTCATCATCTTCCTTGTCGTCAACTCTTGATATCGTTGATGGTTTTAAGAAGTCATTATCTTTCGTACATTATAATGTTCAGAGTTTTTTCCATAAACGAGATATATTACAAGGAGAACTCCAGCATTTCGATGTCATCTCTTTTACTGAAACCTGGCTGAGTAATGACACTGAGTCTGATTGTATCACGTTTGATAATTATGCTATACCTTTCAGAAAGGACAGACCAGGTGATTCCCATGGCGGCGTTCTTGTTTATGTTAAAAGTTATATCCCTGCTCTCAGGAGACCTGATCTAGAGATTGCTGGAGTCGAATGTATATGGATTGAACTTAGAATCATGCGTAAAAAATTTCTTTATGGTACATTTTATCGCCCTCCAAACTCATCCCCCCTCCTTTTGTCAAACATAGAAAACTCTATTGGACTTGCCTTTGATACAAACATCAATAGTGTAATCGTCACAGGAGACTTTAATTTAGATATGTTAAAACCGGCAACATATAGAAAATTAAATGACATAGCATCACAATACAACATGATTCAGCTCATAAATGAACCAACTCATTTTACTGAAACATCTCACTCTCTTATTGACCTTTTTCTAGTATCCTCTGCATGTAGTGTTCACACGTCTGGAGTAGGAGATCCCTTTCTTGACCTGAATCTTAGATTCCATTGCCCCGTCTATTGTTGTCTTAATTGCTCCAAACCTTATTCGAAAAAGTATAAGCGCAATATATGGAAATTCGACCAGGGGGATTATGACAACCTTAGAAGAGAAGCGGCAACTATTAATTGGGACTCCCTAGCTGACGATGATATTAATACATACGTAGAAAATATTACTGATACAATTCTATCTATCTCTAAAAAGCACATTCCAAACAAAATAGCAACAATAAGACAATCAGACCCTGCATGGATGCATAACGACATAAGAAAACATATAAGAAAGAGAAAGAGAGCTTATGACAGGGCCAAACGAACCCATAATGAACATCACTGGTACATTTACAAACAAATAAGGAACAAAACTACACAATTATTACGAAATGGAAAAACACAACTTTCAGAAAAATTATCAAATAAACTAAAGACTGAAAATCTTAAAATATCTGACTATTGGAAGATACTAAAACAGTTTATATCACCATCCAAAAACACACCAGTTCCACTATTAAATGACAATGGTACTCTTGTAACAGAAGATACAGATAAAGCAAACTTGCTTAACAATTTCTTTCAGTCCCAAACATTACTAGATGACAATAACAAAACACTGCCACACATGCAAACAAATACAAATCATCCAAAACTTGAGACAGTTGTCATCACAGAGGAAGAAGTAACAGAAACAATCAAATCACTTACAGTAGGTAAAGCTGCAGGACCTGACAACGTGAACAACAGAATCCTGAAGGAACTCTCTCAGGAACTTGCAAAACCACCCTGTCAACTTTTTAACATATCTATCAGCACTGGTCAAATGCCATCCAAATGGAAATTGGCACATGTATGTGCTGTTTTCAAGAAGAATGACCCACAGCTAGTCTCAAACTACAGGCCTATATCACTTCTAAGCACAATCAGCAAAGTACTGGAAAAAATCATTCACAAGCATATTTTCAACTTCTTTTCAGCAAATAACACTATCTCAGCTCTCCAATCTGGATTTGTTCCCAATGACTCAACTACCAACCAACTAGTTTCTATATACAATACTTTTTGCAAAGCATTAGATGAAGGTAAAGAAGTCCGTGCAGTTTTTTGTGATATATCCAAAGCTTTTGACCGTGTATGGCACAAAGGTCTTTTGTTCAAGCTGGAATCTGCAGGTGTATCTGGAAGTCTGTTAAAATGGTTTCGTGACTACTTATCTGTGAGAAAGCAGAAAGTTGTTCTTCCTGGAGGTTCTTCTGAAACAGTTTTTATCTCAGCAGGTGTGCCACAAGGTTCTATCCTTGGTCCTCTTCTTTTCATCGTCTTTATTAATGACATTGTTCTCAATATCAGTTCAAATATCAGACTCTTCGCTGATGATACTAGCTTGTACATTGTTGTTGACAACCCGGTCACTGCAGCCGAAACCCTTAATTCAGACCTTATGAAAATAGACGAGTGGGCAAATGAGTGGCTTGTCGATTTCAACCCTAAAAAAACAGATTCACTTCTTATTTCTCGTAAAAATAACAAACCCATGCATCCTCCTCTGTATATGCATGGTGTTCCAATCAACGAGGTGACGTCTCACAAACATCTTGGTGTTGTTTTTTCAAATGACGGAAACTGGCACGAACATGTAGATAATATTAAAGAAAAGTCATGGAAAAGAATTAACATAATGAGAACCTTGAAATTTATTCTGCTGGAGTATTCTGATGTCGTCTGGGATAATATAACCCAGCACGATGAATTTGAACTTGAGAAAATCCAACTTGAAGCATGCAGAATTATTACAGGAACCACCAAACTTGTTTCTTTTGCCAATCTTTATAAAGAGACTGGCTTCCAACCCCTTAAAGTTAGAAGGCAAAAACATAAACTCACTCTTTTCTACAAAATGAAAAATCATTTAACTCCACAGTATCTTTCTTCATTGGTACCTGACACTGTTTCACAAACATCCGTATACAATCTTAGAAATGCCGGTGATTCCAGAAACCTGCTTTGTCACACACAGCTCTTTGCAAACTCCTTTCTTCCATCAACTGTTAGTGACTGGAACCAACTTCCGCTAGACCACAGAGATTCTCCAACATTGGGCATCTTCACAAGACGACTTTATTCTGATGTAACGAAAGTTCCAACTCATTATTATGTAGGTGAACGTAAATTCCAAATTCTTCATGGCAGACTTAGGACACATTGTAGTTCTCTTAATGAACATCTATTCTCTAAAAATATCGTAGACAGTCCACTGTGTGTATGTGGCGAGGTGGAAAGTACACACCATTTCTTTTTCAGCTGTCCTAATTATCAGAGAGAGCGCACAGAACTACTTAACTGTATTAGGCCAATTACCACTGTTACACTAAAAACACTGTTACATGGCGATTCCTCAGTTACAAGCAGACTTAACAACTCCATATTTCTCCATGTACATAAATATATACAGAAGACAAAGAGATTCGATATGTAATTCCTTTATTACCCTTTTTCTTGAACACTAATAGCTGTAATAATAGCTTTGTATTCCAGGTTCTTTGTCAGTTTAGCCCTTCTTTATAGCCTTGACGAAAGTCCTAAAACTCCATGTGTCTTAAGTGACATTTCTGACCTATTGACCCCATTTCCTCTATTTTTCTTCCTTCCTTCCTATCCCTATCTTCTTAGATATTATTGTAAGATAAAGCATTTATAATTTAGAGTTAACTTCATATAAACATTTTAATTTTCTTATCCAAAAATCCTTTTTGTCAATCTGTTTTAAAAATACAGTTGACATATTTTGTCAGATACCATACATAAACGAAGAAACTGCAAGCAGAACAATTATGATGGATTGTTTATATTGTTACCATTGAAATTGTATTAGTTATAGGGAGAGAGAGTTTTAAAAAAGCTTACAGCTTCCTACTCAATCCTATATGTTTGTACATTTAACAATTTAGTGTAACAGATGTAATTATGTCAATAAAATACTGTTTAAACCAATTTCTTAATTATATGTAATGTAATTTAATTAATTTCAATGAAGTTTTTTGGTGTAATTGACAATTACATTTCAATTACTTTCCAGTTACATGGCACACTTTTTAATTCAGTTAGTTGAACACATAGTAGATAAATTAATACCAGTGACACTTCCATTAAACATGCTAATTTGTATTTCATAGCTGTGAAAAATAACAATAGAATATTATGGTAGGTGTTAATCCCTTCGCCAAAGCTCCTTTGTTCTGATGTAAGTGTTTTATTACAGCAAATTGGTAATCTTTGATTACGCTTGTCACTATAGTTTTGAAGAAAACTATCAAAGCATCATTTTGATATTTATTGAAGCAAACATTGAAAAGCCAAGCATTCACTTTAATCATTTTTTTTTTTATCTGATTTGATTTATTTGTGATAAAACATGTCATATTCAATGATACAAAAACAGCATGTGACAACACAATAAAATTATTTTATAAGTTATAACAAGATAATTCTACAGTTTTAGTGTCATAGATATCCTAGGATGACCCACTCATGAATGCAACATAGTGTGAAGGATACAAAATTACTAAATATATGTTATTAAAGAGCTGTCGGAGGACAACAACACTCGATTATTCAACAGCCTTGTTAGTTGAATGAAAATAGAAATTGAAAAAGGGAAATAACTTTGTAAAATTGCAAAACAGTGTTATGGAACCTGTAAAATGCATATCAGTGCATGACAATGGACAATTGTTTGAAGCTTCAATCCATTCCCATTAGTGTGTACTGAGATACCAGCTTACATTCAAAAACTTAACCAAAAACTTCTTAGTATAAAAAGGGACATAATTTTGTAAAAGTGCAAAGCAGAGTTATGTAACCTGTGCATTACATGGTAGATCATGACAGTGAACAAGTGTGTGAATAAAATCTGTAAAAACATCATTTGTAAGCAAAAAATGCAACCAAGAATAATAATAGCAGACTCGGTTTGATTGAGTCTGTTCATGAGAGGTAATGAAATGAAGTTTCAATCCATTCTCATTAGTGGGTAATGAGATTCCAGCTTACATTCAAAAACTTAACCAAAAACTTCTTAGTATAAAAAGGGACATAATTTTGTAAAAATGCAAAGTAGAGTTATGTAACCTGTGCATTACATGTCAGATCATGACAGTGAACAAGTGTGTGAATAAAATCTGTAAAAAGATCATTTGTAAGCAAAGCACGCAACCAAGAATAATAAAAGCAGGCTCGGTTTGATTGAGTCTGTTCATGAGAGGTAATGAAATGAAGTTTCAATCCATTCTCATTAGTGGGTACTGAGATACCAGCTTACATACAAAAACTTAACCAAAAACTGCTAAGTCGAAAAAGGGGCATAATTTTGTAAAAATGCAAAGTAGAGTTATGGCACCTGTGCGGTTTAAGTCAGTTTATCACAGTGCGTAATTGTGTGAAGTTTCAATTCATTCCCTTAAGTGGTTACTGAGATACCAGCTTACATACAAAAACTTAACCGCATCGGAATGCCAACACGGACACGGAGGCCGACGCGGACACGGACGCCGACGCATGAGTGAGTCCATCTAAAATAGTGAGTTACTAGAATACTGATCCATAGTATCTAATTTTTAAACAGATCACAGAACCATGATCATATAAAGTGCGGGCTGAAACTATATTCACATCACAATAAACACACATTTTCTTCAAGGTCTATTGAAACTCACTTTGCACTGAAAAACAAGCTTTGCAATGGAAATTATTTCCTATTGTTTATTGTTCTTTAAAATATCTAGTACAATTAAAATGTAGAGTAAAACCTGATTCAGGCTAAAAACCTTTTATTGTTGATATCTTTTTTGTGTTGTATTGTATGTCCATATCATTCTGTGATATGTAGTTTGTACAGCGCTTTTGAACGTTTATTTCATGGATGAAAAGAGCGCTATAAAAATCTGGTAAATATTAATAATAATAATAAAAGAAACTGGAAAAGCTTGCTGCAGATATGTCCAGCTTTTTGTGTGGCTTTTTATACCATAGCCTTAGAAATAGACACACATTCGGTATTTAGGTAAAAAATTGAATAGAATATCATTAATGAATAGAATCAAATTTATCACTGAGAATTAAAGATATTTTAGTCTGGGTATTACATGAGAAAAGAGAACTCACAGAAATATCTGGCTTTAAAACCATCTTTAGTACTGGAGTACTACTAATTGTATTAAATATTAAAGGATGACTATCAGCTTCTTTTGCTCCAGTTTATTATTTGAAAATATTATGGACTGAGTGATGTTATCCCGAAGGCACACATTTAAGACATGGATGTTTCTTTGTGCATCAATTCAATTTTGAAATAAGAGCCATGTTACACATGGCTAATCCCCCCGCCGGGCATATTATAATTGAAGGCTAAAGTTCCTGGCAAGTTAGTGTCTGAAAGTATTAATTTTGGGGAAAGCTTTGAAGAACCGTTTAGTTGTGGTCCGCATCAGGGGTTTTAAGATGTGGAAGAAGGAATAAGTCAGTAGTGAGGTGGTTTACTGCTAAATTCCGCAACGATCTTTGTCCGGAGCATAACTCCAAAAGTACTGGAGGGATTTTCTTCAAACTTCATACACTGATAGAACACATTGGGAGGAAGTGCAGTGTGCAAGAACAATAACTCTATCTTGCCTATTTTGTGAGTTATTACCCTTTATCATATTTTCTTAAAAAAATTGTCCGGAGCATAACTCAAAAAGTACTGGAGGGATTTTCTTCAATCTTCATACACTGATAGAACACATTGGGAGGAAGTGCAGTGTGCAAGAACAATAACTCTACCTTGCCTATATAGCTATGATGTTTTTCTATATGGCTACTGTAAAAAGAAGGAATGGAAAGCTAACAGGGAACAAGAGTGCCAGAATGTCACAATATATGCCCGTCAAAGCAAATTTCTTTACTCTAGCAGCTGTATTTGCAAATGGAATGTTAATTTTGTGGTTGTTTATTAATCATTGTAAGTCTTTTGTTTTTTAAAGTCCACAAAAAAAACTCCTTACCAGGTAGAGTTACCTTATATATAATAAAATTCACCTAAAATTGGAGAGTAACATCTACGTTGTACCACAGAAAAGTGGTCTTGTTTTTTCCCTAGGGTCAATTATAAAAATGTTACAATATAAGTTATTTATAGTAACAACTAAGGAAAGTTAATCTTTAAAAAAAAAAAAATTGCAAGTCCACACAAAAATCTTTATCAGGTAGAGATTGGTCAAAATACACCTCAAAATTGGATTTAGCATGCTTGTTGTACTACAGAAAAGTGGTCTCATTTTTCCACAACGACTGGTAATGAAAAAGTTACAATAAAAGCTATTTAAAGTAACAACAAACGGAAGAAATTCTAAAGAAGGAAACTACGCATGACACTTCGTCTCATGATGGTGTATAATTGTGCCAAGTTACATCAAAATCCCTCCATGTATGAAGAAGAAATGCTTCGGACAAAGTCATTCTTGTATCTTACCTTTGGTCTCTAAGTGTGACCTTGACCTTAGGCCTAGTGACCTGAATCTTGCGCATGAAACTCCGTCTCGTGGTGGTGAACATTTGTGCCAAGTTATATCAAAATCCCTCTATGCATGAAGAAGAAATGTTCCGGACAAGGTTTTTATTCTTGTACCTTTGACCTCTAAGTGTGACCTTGACCTTAGACCTAGGGACCTGATTCTTGCGCGTGACACTCCGCCTCGTGGTGGTAAACATTTGTGCCAAGATATATCAAAATCCGTCCATGCATGAAGAAGATATGCTCCGGATTTTTTTTTAAGAAAATATGATAAAGGGGAATAACTAAAAAAATAGGCAAGGTAGAGTTATTGTTCTTGCACACTGCACTCCCTCCCAATGTGTTCTATCAGTGTATGAAGTTTGAAGAAAATCCCTCCAGTACTTTTGGGGTTATGCTCCGGACAAAATGTTTTAAGAAAATATGATAAAGGGGAATAACTCAAAAAATAGGCAAGGTAGAGTTATTGTTCTTACACACTGCACTTCCTCCCAATGTGTTCTATCAGTGTATGAAGTTTGAAGACAATCCCTCCAGTACTTTTGGAGTTATGCTCCGGACAATTTTTTTTTAATGTGATAAAGGGGAATAACTAAAAAAATAGGCAAGGTAGGGTTATTTTCTTGCTCACTGCACTTCCTCCTAATGTGTTCTATCAGTGTATGAAGTTTGAAGAAAATCCCTCCAGTACTTCTGGAGTTATGCTCCGGACAAAGATCGTTGCGGACGCATGGACGGAGGGACGCACGGACGGAGAGCATTTCTAATATCCCCTTCGCCTTTGGCGGGGGGATAAATAACTGAAGCATCATCATATGTATATGTAGTTCAAAGTAAAGAACTTTGCTACAGTGTTCATGTAAGAAGCATGTTAGGTTGTTATCAAATTTTGTATTGTAATTGAATGTAGTGAATTACAATTTGCAAGGTAATTGTAATTTAACTAATTATATTACAAAAATAAATGTTTTTGGTTATTGTAATTTAATTTAAAATTTTACAATGTAATTGTAATCTAGTTGATAACATTTTAAAGTAATTGACCCCAGGTCTGTATATGGTAGGCTGTGTTATTCTCCTGGTGTGTATTTTGTCCTTTTTACTTTTCTCGGCTACTTCCTGTAAATGATATCTTCTCATTTGAATACATAATTATCTCTTTCTCTATGAAAACGACAAAATTTATGTAGGTCATAACTGAATCTTAATGACTTCACATTTATGATTTCAAAAATCTAGTCTTGGAATTGAGCTTTGTTATCTATTTAATTTAATCAAGTTTGAAAAACCGGATTTACGAATTCTTAATTTTGGAGGAGCTGAGACACGCAGCGATGCATTCTGTGTGATAATTGATATTATCGGCATTCTATATCAACGTAAAAGTATTAGAAACTATATTAAGCAGATCACGTTTCGGCTTAAATTTCAATCATTTACAAACTTGTTTTTAAAGGTGCCTTACAAAACATGTAACAAGTGTTATATTCACCAATTGTTACAAATAAAGTCGATGCCATCCAAAGGAATTGGCAAATGAAAAAATCCCAAGTGACAAGACACTAACTTACTAAAAGCAAGCTTAATGAAGAGGGAAGATATTTGTTAAAACTTATAATCAATTTTTTTCCTTATTTCCTTATTGCGTTGCACTTTCAAGGCGTTAGATGAGAACAAATTAACTGAGCGAAATATATAGAAAAGAAGTTGATACGAAAAACAATATATAACAGTAAAAATATCCAAGAAGATGCTTTCAATGTTTGGATACATAGAATGCAAAAAAAGCAAAATAAAAAGAAAAATGCAACAACAGTCACGACCTCAAAGATGGATTTATAAGTGAAAACTATTACAAAAGAAGACTGAAACAGACTCAGTGTGATCCAATCAGACTAGAAATATTAACAACACTGAGTCCATGTACGGCACGTAAAGCCTGAACGTCATTTAGGTCATCAAGAGAAACGCAACCGGTTGTCGGAATGTTGGTAATAAATTTGACCCGCATTAGTCAAATGTTTATCCAGACTTGCTAGAACCAAGAACAAGCACTTAATTCTGTTTTAACTGATAAATTCATCATAACTATGATTATTGAAATTTTAATATTTTATCTCTTAAAGTACCGACAACTGCAACACCTGTTCCTTTTTATACATACATTTGGCGTCTTTAAACATAATTAACCCTCATCGGTGCTGGTTCGAGCCTCATTTACTCAAGGCTTGGAATTCTCCTTATGAAGAAGCCATCCGACAGGCATACGGAAGGCAGTCCACTCTTGATTGAGCACCTTGGGTCTTCCTCCATCATTTAAGCTGGAAAATAGCCATATGACCTATAACTGTGTCGGGGCGACGGTAAACCAACAAAATAAAGAAAAAATAAACATTATTAAATTATATCATTTATACTCTATTTTGACGCTTTAAAGCATCACTAGCCTGGGAATCCAGTCTGACAATTTCTAACTTTTTTTCTACCTGCAAATTGACAGCCTGGGGAAACCTGTTTTCCGACCGCAGCGCCACCTATATTACACCCGAAATATGTGGGTGTCTGATAAAGAACGATAACTTCTGAAAGCAATAATCCATGACTAAAAATAGAAACGGAATTCTCACGGAAAAGACAGATCGGAATCGTATACTTCCGAAGGGTTCCGAACATTTCCGGGCCATAGACAAATACCAGTTTTTACCTCCCATAGCTTTTCCAGCAAGTTGTAATAACTTTTAAATATGTCAGCAAACTTAAGTTTGCGTCATAGCCATCAAGATGTTATATAAATGCAGACCTAGTGATCTACGAAAATTGCCGAGTTTTCAGCAGAATTGCCTCGTTTTCGTTTCAAACAAGCGCAAATATGATCATATGTTAATTAGGCTAATTATAGAAAATCGATAATCAGCACTGACATGGAAACTCCTTCAGATTTCCCCAGGCGTTGATAATATCAGAAACTCGATGAATGCCAATTAACACTAATTAGCGCAAATTAAGTGGGATCAATGCATAGATATTATGTATTATTTCTTCTAACAAAGCACAAATATTATCAACGGCTTCCCAGGCTAAAGCATCACTTGTTGCTCAATATTTATCGTAACAAACCGAAAAAAAATATATTAAAAGGTTAAATTAGACCAACGCTCAAATAGAAAAATGCGATGGACCAATGTGAAATACATTGCTATTGCTATTGGATGGACAACTCTAACAAAATGACTTGCTATAATAAATTAATAATAAAATCAGTAAGATCAAAGTTAAACTTACCCTATTCTGCACGCATATGTAATACGTCAAAGAAGGCGTTCATCCAGAGCTCTTTCCTCACTCTGAGTGGGTTAAGGTCTTGATTTCCATAAATTTCAAAAGAGAAATATTGTTCACAGAAACTAAAAACATAGAAAATATAAAACCCGATTTCGTTGACATATGTTTTGCATATTTTGAGAAAAGTCATTGCAATGATAACAATAATAAGAAAGTAAAGAACTTGTGAAATATCATCAATAATAGTCAAACACATAAAGATAAAAACGTCGCTAGAATTGATAAATGAGCACACGATGCACTTAGACAACAGGTTACGATATATAACAATAAATAGCATTTATGTCGTCTGGTAGGACGATTTCGCTAGAACTGCCACTCGCACATTAACTTGTCAACAAGCTAACGCAGACAAATGTAATGAACAGTTAGACGAAAACGACATATGTTCACCTAACAGTAAATAACATGAATAATACTTGAATTAATTCTTTCACGCTGATTTAAGTACTTAATCATTTATAGGGATGGATGTCTGTCTCTCAAAAAGTGAGGTTACATGTACAATATACTATAGTACAAATTGTTATGCTTTATCAATTACTGTGAAATCATTAATATTCGTGGGGGACTAATTTTCGTGGATTTTGCGGTTATTCCACGAAATTTAATCCCAACGAACAAGTAAAATTCCCATTCATTTTATGCTCAGAAGTTGAAAGCCACGAATTTATATCCCCACGAAATTGCCGTTTTGACAAAAACCACGAAATTTCATGCCCATGAAATTAAATGACTTTACAGTACATTGCAAAACAATTGTTGAAACGTATAAAATGGTCCATAAAATGACGTTTAAAACCTAAATCCAAAAGGCTAAAGGATTTTTTGTATCCAAGCCTTTGCCTTTGGATAACTTCAACATGTACTGAAGTGAAAATGAAATGCATTACTATTTCTTTCATATGAACTACTTTTAAACAGTCGTCATGAAGATTGAGTAAAATCGAATAAAATTTTAGCTAAAAAATTGGCATTATCATCTAACTGTATAAAAGAAAATAATACTTTTTTTTAAAATAAGTGGCGAATTTCATTATAAATCAAATAAAACACAGAGTGTTTCATTTTTGGCAGTTCTGGCCAGAGAAGGATTAAAAATTCGTAAGAATAAAGGAATGGAAACAAGAATCGTAGAAATAAGTTGTTCGATAACATTTAAAGTCAGAAAAGGCGCAGGTGGTCGTTGGGAAAGACGGGAATTCTTATCAGTCTCTTATGAAAGAAACATACCAAAACTGTGAAATTAACTCCAAGATATAGAAAAACCATAAAACATTATATCAAGTTTAATAACCAGACAAACTTCCAATAGAAATTTATTGTTTCTTTTATTGTTCATTGACTTTTCATATAAAGGTGCTTAATATGTATTTCTAAAAAGAAAACAATAGATCATTAAAAGCGTACGTTTAGTACAATATAGTTATTTACATATTGCCACCAAAGTTCGTATTTAATATAAACATGTGTTCCATAAAACATGCATTTGCTGTAAAAATGTTGAAACTTTGATATTGTCATTGATAATAGTATTTTATAGGAAAACAATAACAATTAAGTTTTTACAGTCTACTGACATTTAGATTTTTGTGTAAATACGACTTTTATATTAATATGTGATTCTATTATAAGACAAAGTTATCCTGAACTAAGGGATAATAACACGGTATAGGAGAACAATAACGATTAATGTTTTACGGTCTACTTTTATTACTGTTTTTGTGAAAATACATTTTTTTATGAATATGTGATTGTATTATAAAAATCAAAGACAAATATCAAACAGGGAATGCCACGTACCAAAATCGCAGCCTCCCCAAAACGAAACCTACAGCACGCAGACGTGCACACCACACACACACACACACACACACGCACACACACAAAGCCAACACACAAGGACAAAACGAACAAACAAAGGAACACAGTGGGGCACCGCCTTGGAACGGTCAGTAGTAAAAAGTCGCGCAATACTTCCGCTGAAGAACTCGTGCATATTTCCTGATAAAAAGCTAATAACCTAAAAATATGACGCATTTATTACATAGAAATAGAAAATGTGGAAACTTCACAGGTCGCTCAACACGACATAAACGAAAATGTTGCAGGCTCGGTTTGATTGAGCCCGTTCATGGACGGTATCGGAAATGCATGCTACCGTACAGACACAGCTATCCTGAACTAAGGGATAATAGTACGGTATAGGCGAACAATAACGATTAATGTTTTACGGTTTACTTACATTACTATTTTTGCGAAAATACGATTTTTATATGGATATGTTATTGTAATATATGAAACAGCTATCCTGAACTAAGGGATGTAAAGCATGTTATTTTGATGTAAAGTAAATGAAGTAGGAGCAAACAAAATAAACAAGATAGTCCATTTTAATATGACTAAGCACACAATATACGGTGGGCATATAGCCTGACTGTGCTATCGCCTCGGGTTATATGAATCTCAGCAGGCTATATGCCCAACGTATATCCCGTCAGAAACCTTTATGACGAATTTATAATACTGCAAATTTGCGTATTTGGTCTCAATAGCAACGATTTTCCTTAGTTTGACAAATATTACTATTTTTTCAATTCCCCACTTGGTGCCTCATTCCGCACCTTGTTTTTTCGTACGTTTCCGTAAGAGACGCGGAAACATACGAAGATAACGGTGGGTTTGCATATTTTTGGTTGCAGAAGAAATTGGACATACAAATGGAATTGTTAAATGTTTTAAGTAAATTTACAGCTAGTTTCGAGTTTCTCGAGTAAGAACTTGGACTGTACTTCTGTAGTAAAGGTAACTGAAGTAAAACTTGCATATTCGTTGAATCTCAGCTGTTCAGCCTCGGGTCACGTGTACTTTTAACCTTAACACGGAAGTAGAATGAATATATCACGATGTGCATATAACGTGGAATTCTAGGAAAAATCAAATGTTAGATGTCAGATCATCTAAGTGCAATCAGATGATGTTATTCAACTTGATGTGGCTGCATTGAACGGGACGTCATTTCAGAAACAGAATCCAGGAATCATAAGAGAAATGTAGGTATTTCAGAATATGGTAGCAGCAGTAGCAATAGTAAAAACGTAAAACGTTCAATATTTTTTCTGCAGTTGCTGCTACTACTACTACTACTACTGCTACTACTACTACTATAAATTCCACGGTTTTGCTACAGCCTCTTCTGCAAATTTTATGTTTTAGGTATTGCTACTGCTGCTACTGCTACTGACCGTTCCATTTCTGGCTACTGCAACTGATTCTGCCTTTTTCATGTTTTTGCTTCTACTGATACTGCCAGTTTCACGTTTTTGCTACCAATGCTACTGCTGCTACTGTTACTGTTCATTTAAGTTTTTGCTACTGCGACTGCTGTTACTGCTATTGCCAATGCTAGGGTTTTGCTACTGCTCTAGTTGCTACTGCTACCGCCCATTTCATGTTTTCGCTACTGTTATTGTTACTGCCGATGTCACGTTTTCGCTAATGCTACTGCTACTGCCCATTTTATGTTTTTGTTACCGCTGCTACTGCTACTGTCCATTTCATGTATTTGCTACTACTACTGCTGTTACTGCTACTGCCAATGCAGGTATGTGCTACTTCTGCTACTGCTACTGCCCATTTCATGTTTTAACCGCCTCGGTAGCCTAGTGGTAGAGCGTCCGCTTCGAGTGCGGGAGGTCGTGGGTTCGATCCCCGGCCGCGTCATACCAAAGACGTTAAAAATGGTATTAGTAGCTTTCTCGCTTGGCGCTCAGCATTAAAAGGATAGTGCTAGGACTGGTCAGTCCGGTGTCAGTATAACTGGGTGGGGTATCATGCCACGAGTCTACGACGTGATATTCCAGTGAGGCAGCACTATAAAGTTGGGCATTGTGCTCACTGCTACAAGTAGACACCGCCGTTTATATGACTGAAAAAATGTTGAAAAAGATGTTAAACCGAACACACACACACACACACACACACACACACAAACATTTCATGTTTTTGCCACTGCTACTGCCAATGTCACGTTTTTCTACTGCTACTGCATATTTCATGTTTTTGCTACTCGTACTGCTGCTACTTCCAATTTCACGTTTTACTACTACTGCTGCAGTAACTGCCAACTTCAAATCGACTTGGGAGGTTCGCGTTGTATTAAAATTCATTCCGCTGGAGGGTAAATATTGTATCTGTCTCGTCGTACAAGTTAGATATAGACAAAGTGTGCAGTTGTCATAATAACAACCAGTTTCCTCTTGAAAGTTAAATCGCTATTGTCAATTAGATATCTGTATCGTTAAATATCTTGTATAATTTGTCCTCTGTTCCCTCCTTCTGCACACATATCTATATTTATACTATTCTGATAAAGGAGATTATTGTATGCTTATAAAATTCTGTAAAATGTACGGCTTTTATTTCACAAGTAAATACAAACAGGAAGAAAACAAACTCCGTATTGTACTAAGCTTAAATTTAAGTCCGTATCATGCGTCTGTTCGGATTTCTTTCATAATATTTACAATCTGGTTCTGTGTGTACTTAAAACAGAAAAACACTTCTGAAAACTTAACCATGTAGATTCTGTATTCTAACTACAGATGATAATATGATAATATTTTTGTATTCATTGTAGATGTCATATGTACAGGAAGCGTTAGAATCTAGCTTGCGTAAACAAAACTGACGCTATGACATTAAAAATAGCGAACTAAACGAAACAGTGCAATTTTAAATTATCATCCGTAACGTTACGGTATGATTTTGTTTTGTACAATACGTTTTAGAAATTGGAGTCATATAATAAAAGCGTCATTACAACAGTATACTGAACTGAAATGTTATATTTAGCTCCCTCGTACATTTGATTAAACCGGATCCCAATCGGAGCTTGCGCGCCTCGGTTGATCAAGGTCCGGTAATTCCACTCGAGACGAATACAACGTACAGAATCGGGCATTATTCATGGCCGTCTGCTATATCTTTCCATAACAGTATTAATGTATATTGTGGTCTGGAGTGCGGAGTGTGGCTCTGGTAGTTATATCACTTTTATAACTATTTTATTAAAATGTCTTACGATTAATTCTTAATAAATAACGTTTATGTATATATTACTGGCAATCATATTGCAGTCAGTAAAATGTAATTTTGACTTTGTTTCAGAAAGGATATTTTATAAAATCAACCTTCTGAAAAAAAAACACAGTTTTTCAAATTTATAACTTTGAAATAGGAAAATACATTTTTGATCATACAATATAAAAGGTAATGTAAAAATAAAAAAGATCCTACTACCCCACTTGTGTACCTTCGAATTAAGTAAAGTTTGATCTTGCAAAATGATGAAGCAAACATGATTGATTTAGGCAGATCGAACAGTTAGTGATATTTTTTACCATTTAGAAAGCAATATTTATGAAATAGAAGAAATTTATAATAGAGCGAATGTTGCTCTGAATGAGATGCAATCTTTTATTTCAACCCATGTGTTCTTTGAGCAGCCAAATCATTGTAAAAACATGTTGCAAATATATCCTCGTAAAAGTAAGATTCTAGTAGAAACAAATTGTCTTCCGAATGACATTTTAATCGCCATTTACGTCTTATTTTCAAATCAATTCGTTTCGACAACACACATCAAAACAGTGTTGTTATTTGGAGCACAAAGCACATGTAAGCTCCCGTCCGTTCACGTAAGGTGGACATTTCAATGATCCGCAACGTGCCTCCACGAAATAGAACAGCTTTCCATAGGAAACAGATGCTCTTCCAGTTATAATCTCTGGGTCGACATCAAGGCAAACAAATTCGGTGCTTGCATGATGGGATTCATGTCAGCTGGTTAGATATCCGCTATATTCCAACGTCCAACCATCATAACAGATGTTTCGACCTGGTACAAACAGAACACTTGGCCTCTTCGTCCTACATACACTGCAGGGTACATCGTTGTGGATCATAGTCTTGCCAAAGAACTTTTTTATATTTCAACCGTAGAGTTCATACTCTGCTCCATAGACAGTCCCAGCCTCCTGCTCTGAATCTTCATACACACTCCATACTGGTTCCTCGGGTAAACACAAATAATTGCTTGCGGCACCTTTGTTGGTATAATGTCCACCTGCGGCATACCCCTTATACACCATTTCTGTCCCATTCTTAGGGCATTATGTTCTTCCCCAGCGGACATACGTATTTCCTGTTCCATCAAACGACCGTTCTACTTCTATCTGCTTCAGTCTGTTTTCAAGTCGCTCTTCTGTTGCATGCCTTCGAAGACTCTCTTCTGTAATATACAATACAGTTCTGAAGAAATCAGCATAATTCTAGAAGCGATGTTACACTTTAGTAGTATAATTTGCATTTATTTAAATGAGTGTTTTTATGTTTGATTTTAAAATGTTATTACTAGTCTGATTATATTATGAAGAATATTTCTACCAACAAACAAAACTTTTAAAACAGATACTGTATAAGCCTAGATGTCTTATGACTTTATTAGGGGGTCAATTCTCAAGAAATCTGTCATCATCATTTTTTTTTCATCTGGTACCCCCAGTGCTAGATGATTCTCGTGCTGTCAACGACAGCTAGCGATACATGCATTGGATATATATAGCTTATGTAAAATTGAATGAAACTCAAATATCTTAGTTATTGTTCTTTATTCCTTAGAGTGTGTTCCTTGATTTAAAACAATGTTATATTGCGGAAAAAACAAAACGTTACACAACAAATGATAGGCTTAACCGGAATTTTGTTGTGTTTGAAACCTTGTGCTGTAATTAATATTTACTAACATTAATTTCGCTCGCTTTATCTAAATACACTACTGTAAGAGCGAGTGCTACAAAGAGTATTCTTATTACCCGGTATGCAAGAAAATATCTGTATCTTGCTCTCGGGTAGCTCTTTTGGTGGTAACGCTGCGGAGCCTCTTCAGCGCGAAAACAGTTACCCCGAGCAGGATATTCCACTAATGAAAGATTATTAAAATCTAAGTCAATATGAGGAAATCATGGCCAATGCTTTGATCTGAATAGTTTTCTCACAATATATTTGTCACAATCTACATACGATAGTTTAATCAACTCCAAAAGAAGCAATATTTGTAAATTCAGAATTTAAAATGACTTTTACCTTTCAGTTTATTCTGTAAAGTATTTGTGTCCTCCATTAATTCCTTTATTTTGTTTTGTTCCGTTTCCAACGTGACCATTTTGTGTAACATTTTATATTCGTAGTCGAATCTAGATGTACATATTGGTTCTTCCATTTGTTTGTCCATTGCAAGTATATTTCGATTTAAAGAAATGAATAAATACAGTACTGTCCAGGGTAACATATTAAACGAAGCCACCATGTTTTTCTTTTTGTACGGTCTCACTTCAATAACACATTAAGTTCCAAGCGACGAAAATACAGGATTTCAATGAACTTACTGTTTCATCCACATAATCCATCACTGTGATTTTTTTCACGAACTGTGACTTTATTTCGCAAGATCAAGATATGAACTATATACCCCAAGGGGTGCTTCGTTACAAAGCGGTTAAGGTCGCTGACTTTAAATCACTTGCCCCTCTAACATGTTAGTTCGTGCCTCGCCTGGGACGTTGTAGCTTCATGTGAGGAAACCATCCACCTGGTCTTACAGAAGGTCAGAATTTCTACCAAGGTGCAAGCCCGTGATGAAATAATGCACGGAGGGGCACTCGAGGTCTTCCACCACCATCGAAAGCTGGAAAGTGGCCAAATGACCCGATGTTCCGTTAAACCCAACAAAACAAACAGTGGTATGGTTTAATTATTTAAAAGAATGTCAATTTAACGTCCAAAACAAAATAAATGTAATTTTCCCTATTGTGAAAATCGGGCAAAATTGAAATATCGAAATTTTATAAATTTTGCGCACGAAAATTTTCCTTTCATAGTAGCTGTTACAATATATACATGTATGTATAACAATACATCATGATATAAAGCAAACTTTTAAATTTTGACATTTTTGGTGTCCAAAATGGCTGAAATTTACAATAAAGAATAAGGGACTCTAATTGTTTTTGTTGATAAATTCAAAATTAATCTATATTTTGAAAGTTTAAAAATCCCTTTCCTACTTTCTTTTGGAATGATGTATAATCTAAATGATATTGTCTTATTTTTAAAGACAAATGAAGAAAACACCTTGTTACAGAAAAGGCAAATCATACAATAAGTAAGAACTGCAACGCAAATTAATGCCGGCTAGAAAGTTCTTGTTACACGCTTCATTTAAGGTACGGCTACGTGAAAGTATCTCGGTATCTTTTATCTTTCACTTATCATGATATCTAAAAGTGAATTGTATTGAAAAGAATGATTAACAGTGAAACATATACTGTTAAGGTGCCAGATACAAGTAATATTTCAGCGAAATCACCTTTCATTCTCCGAAAATGCTAAAAGCAGTACAAAGAATTTCAAAATTATGCATTAATTGTTTTACCAAGGCTTCCTACTTTACAAGAAATATTCAAAGAGTTATTAATATGAAATTTATGACAATGCAAGCACCAGTCTTTGAAATTATGCAACATTGCTTGAAATCAGATAACGAAGGGAACAGATTATCCATGTTATCAGAATAAGAAAATATTATGTTTAACTATAGTCGAAAATCTTTACTTAACCGTCATCAATGATGTTCGTAACGTGATGCTGTGACAGTTTTTATGTAACAGTAAAAAGTATGAAATTAGGTACAAAGAGCTTAAGTCAAATCAATCTCCTAAAGTGGTTTAATTTCTAGATTACTGCTTGATTAATTTAATTAGAAATACATTCAAACTTCAAAGAATAATTATGTTAACGTTTACATAAAATTTCTTAACTTTTAACATAATACACAGTTTATGTAACTTAGCAAATGTAGCAGTTTTTATCAAGTTTAAGTGATGGAAAATAATTTGTTTTACTTCGGTAGCCGACAGTGATAAAGTAAAATGTGGTATAAAATGTTTTTATTGATAACTAATGCTATAAACTCAAGTTGTGGTAAATTGGTAGGCATTAAATTCATCACAAATTCCTGAAGATCAGAAATGTATTATTCATTGTACGTTAGGAATTTAAATCTAATTACTGTAACGTAAAAATCTTCTCTTTTTTTTTTCTCAAATAAACATTATTAAGGTAGTTCGATACATTTTGTGCGCATGCGCGAATGATCTCGGTTTACGTAAAGTCGAAAAATTTAAGTGTGTTAAATTGTACTTATTTCTTGCTTGCTTTCCAAGAGAATCTTCAATAATCGGCGTCTTAATGGGAAAGGTAGAAGGAAACTATTCGTTGAGGCTTTAAATCTAAGTTTATCGCGGGATTTTTAACGACATTCGCCGGTTTCGTAAAGCGGTCGTTTGTTTTGGCGCAATGCGGAAGTGTCGTCTTGATGCAGTTTTTTGGCTGAAAAGTTGACGAATTCTTCGTCTCACTACGTCTGTCATTTGTTTTACGTTTGCCATCAGTTTTAGGCAGTAACTGTTAGCTGTCGAGAGTACCGGAACAGACTGTGAAGTATTTCTATAGATCTAAATATGGTTCGTAGAAAAGGACAGTTTGTCTGGCATTCGGAATTCCCATATATGGCCCAAAATGTGCACCTCTGCACAAGTGTGTCCATTTGTAACCTACTATATGCATTTGGTTACTGGGGTTACTTACTATATTGCTTTGGTTACTGTACTCTTTTAGTGTCAGTGCACAGTGTCCATTTACAGCCCATTATATTCCTTTGGTTACCAAGGTTACTTACTCTATGACTTTGGTTACTGCAGTATTTGGTTACTGCAGTATTGAAGAATGATTTTGTCCTTTTTTCATGTAGGAGGAATGAGTTTATACAACTATTTTATGCTTAATTACATGGCATTCTTATTTTATGCTTTACTCGCACGGCATTCTTATTCAAGATGTTGTTGCATAAACATGCGGATTAAGTTTTCGAGGAAGTTGAGGTGTTGTTACTGAAAATTTCAAGGTAAGTCTTTTAATTTTCTTAAAACATTTTCTCCAAATAGAAATTTCTTTTGAACCTGTGCTTTTGTATACTAACTAATTAGTAGATCCTAATTAATTACATAAGTAATTACATAATCTTATGTCATATTGTCCTTCTCAGTCAGAACATTGTGATTTATGGATCTTTGATCTGCAGCTGCACTGCCTAAGGGCGGACTTTGGTGCTTTATGACTGATTGGTCCTAGCTAACAGCCAATCAAAATAGACTACAGCATCAAAATTTATGTGAGATAACTGCATCTTATCATTAAATGATAATTTACTGTTTCAGTCAGAACTATTTACTTTTGCTTGTTTTAAACTTATATTTTAAGAACTGGGTTACAATTGTGAGTTTTACTGGCATGAGTTAGAAATATACAGTCAACATCTTTTAAGGTATGTACATGTTACCATTAATTGATTTGTGATAACCATTCGGTCATCATCTGATTATTCAAATAGGAATATTAAAAGTATAACAGGATACTCTATTCGGTAGATAATGATGAATTTGTATCAATTAAAGTATCTTTAATGTGTATTTTTTAAGGGTGAGGAGCATCACTATTACACATTTCCTGATATTTATATTGTTCTGGCATCTTTCTAGACATATAATTATGATACATTTAGAGTGCGTATTAATGGATTTCATGAATCTATTATAAATATTATAATGTTTTAGATTATTTTTAGGTTTAAAGTAACTACTACTATACTGAAAAACAAGCTAACCTGCCATTTATAATTTTGATAATACCTTAAAAATTACAGATAGTGTTTTTTTTTGTAATTGAAAACACTATGGTTTCAAATTTTTGACAAAATCAGACAATGACATTATTATTTAATTTAATTAATATCATACGGAAATACATACGACATCAACACAAAATAGCACAGCACCAGAATGAATGCGGAAGTTGTCACGAGTGGTGTGGCATTGTTCCTGTTCATTTATGGTTTACAGATTCCAAAAGTCTGGTGAGTCATGTAAAATATATTGTATTGTCATTTGATTGTAGATCATACTGTACTGTAATTGTTTATTAATTATTTTAGTTCATTCTAAAGCCCTCAACAGACGGTAGGTTTTTGTTGTACAACACCAATTAAATTTAAGATGTACAGCCAAATGTTATCGTGTGTACGATGCTATTCCTTGATTTCGTAAATCTTTCTTGACCTACAGATTAGGACATGTTCTATTTTGTAAGATTTGAGCCTCGTCATGAGAAAACCAATATATTGCCTTTCCGACCAGCATCTGCGCAGTCTTGTCCATGCTGTTTGCTATGAAACGGTTTCTCTAATTGCAATAGACTTTGAAAGCAAACATCATTGATCCTGATCAGACTGCGTGGATGCACAGGCTGGTCTTGATCCATGCTGGTCGCAAAGTCACTATTTGAAAAGTTAAATGATTTGAGCCGCGTCATGAGAAAACCAACATATTGCGTTTCCGACCAGCATCTGCGCAGTCTTGTCCATGCTGTTCGCTATGAAACAGTTTCTCTAATTGCATTAGACTTTGAAAGCAAACATCATTGATCCTGATCAGACTGCGTGGATGCACAGGCTGGTCTTCATCCATCCTGGTCGCAAAGTCACTATTGAAAAGTTAAATGATTTGAGCCGCGTCATGAGAAAACCAACATATTGCGTTTCCGACCAGCATCTGCGCAGTCTTGTCCATGCTGTTCGCTATGAAACGGTTTCTCTAATTGCAACAGACTTTGAAAGCAAACATCATTGATCCCGATCAGACTGCGTGGATGCACAGGCTGGTCTTGATCCATGCTGGTCGCAAAGCCACTATGTTGGTTTTCTCATGGCGTGGCTCATTTGTGTCATGCATAATCAAATTCATGGGATATTATTTTTCATTAAGAATGGTTACATTCTTTTCAGTACCTAATGCACTATGTTTACTAGGTAAAGCTCTGTTATTTAAATGGGAGTGGAATACTGTCTGAATGTGAAAATTGTACATCTTTGAGATAATTAGTGTTGTACAACTAGAACTTAGGCCTAAATTAAAAAATGGTTTGTTTGTAGTGCTCCGACTGACCCATCAAAATAGTCCCGACCAAAAAAATTTTTAGGCAGTCCAGGGGGCAATTTTTTTTTACATGTTTTGATCCTTTTTGATGCAAAATGCAATTTCAGCATCTGTATCTTAATATACAACAGTTCATTCAGCATTTAGTTTCTAAATTAGTACGCGACCACAGACCGCCGACTTCTTGCGCGTTTCGGAAGTCACAAGTTATGATTCCAGACTGACAGGGGTGTAAAATTCCACTCACCCGCTCGAGTTAAAGTCTGGATAGGACGAGTGGACTTCGCTGTATACTCGACCGATCGGGCGAGTGATTTTTACGTCGTAACTTTACCAAATTCAGAAATTACATCACGAATAAATACCTGGATTGACAGGAATTTACCCACGAATCGTAAAGATATCAAAACGTCATGCCGGTAATTTTCCATTCCACGGGCACGTGCGACTTACATCGCCGTTATGTTTATCGACACCTACACAGAAAACTCGCGTAGTGCATTCATTTTTCAATATAATCGCTTCAAATTTTCAACATCGTTTGAGAATAATACAGTTTGAATTCTATAATAATTTTAATAAGATATGGACAGAAATAGAGGCAAATTTCCATAAAAACGATCAAATTTTCATATAATTATTTGTAAAATTTCAAACAGCGCGAATTTTATTATTTATTTCTTTCTAAAAGTAAATAAATTAAACATACTATGGTCATAAAATTCAGACTTATAACCAGAAAGTACAAAAAAAAAAAACAGAATTAAACAAGAAATATCTTTAAAAATGATGGTCGGCGAATTGTAATAAGGAAAGAAGTTTAAGAATTTTTCATCTAACATTCATCTTTCATCTAACATTTTTCAAATTGCAAAACTAAACACCGCACTTTAACAATTTAAATAGTTCTCTTTTAATTTTTCGCAAAGGTTTCGTAGGGTTGCAATTTTGGATCGTTTATCCTTAGACAAATAATTACAGCAGTAGTTTGATGAAGATTCATGAAGCGGTTCATGAGAAGAGGTCATTAAACGTGTTTATATTTTTAGCTAAATTGGTCCCTATCCCTATTTGTAACAAAATAACAGGAGACCTTACGATATTGTTACACATCGAGTTTGATAAAAATCCATTACATTTTAGTGGTAATGCGAAAAAAGGCATATTTACTTTTAGCTATAGTGGTCCCTAATAGGGCCCAAGTTCCTATATAAAATTTGGAAGAGGACTTTATAATGATGCTCCAGACCAAGTATGACAAAGATCCACCAAGCTGTTCATGAGACGCTGTATAAAGGCATTTCTAGTTTTAGCTCTAGCAGCCCCTAAAAGGGGTCAAATGTCCCAGCTGAACAAAGTTGGGTGCGGGCCTAATAAAGATGCTACAAATCAAGTTTGATAGAATACATGAGAAAAAATCAATTAAAGGATTTTTTGAGTCGGCTAAAGGCTGAAAGCCTTTTGACGAGTCCTTGCTATCCAACGATTCTCTAAATGGACCAAATAACACAGTGAAGGGATGTAGTTCCATTAGATTTCTCAAACTTCAAACAGTTCACTGCATGAATGAAGTTAAGTTGTGTCAATTTCCTTTGCTATGACCAATATACGATGTAATCTGTCATATTTATGACTTGTAATTGTGCAATTCTCGAATGTAACTCATTAAGCATAAATGTGCATTTTAAGAATTGCGCAGGCTTACAAAGCTTGGGTAACATTCAGCGAAAGACAAAAAATAGTTCCACAGGGCTCCAGATAAGATGCGTATTAGCGTAAATTACGTATAGAAATAATGCAAATACGCATGTCTAATAATTTCTAAGCGTATAAAAACGTATATAAAATTACAGAAACGCACACAATGCTTTTTTAAAAACAAAATCTGAATCGTCTGGATGCGTTAGGTAACATAGCCGATCAGCCTTAATTCTCCCACATTGAACGTAAACACGCATCGTATGATTTCTATAAACTTTGCGTGGGTTGAATTTTGCAGTCAGTAAACGGATAAATTATCGGAAGAAGAAGCTCTTACTGGTTTGTTAAGTTACTACTGATATTAAAAATGATTTTAATTCTTATTTTTCGAGAAATAAACAAATCGGCGAAACATTAAATTGTATTTTCTTGTAGTTTTTGAAATCGAAAGTAGATCGTCTATGTTTGGCTGCTTTCACGAAACGAAATAACTTTTTTATGAAAAGATTTAAATAAGAGGTAATTTAACCGTAAACTTCAATGTCAGATACTGCCAATTGCTGCTAAATGTCTTCGTATCATCACAATTTGTAAAATATATTGTTCAAACTGGAGAAAAGTGTAATCGTATCCGGATATAATATTTTGGGTAAATATCGAGCTGTGTTATGAAATTTTAAGAAAAAAACTAAAAACAAACTGAAACTGGTAGACTATACTGTCAGTACATCAATCATTAGCCGACTCAGGCCATTCAGGCCTTTGATTTTATTTATTATTATTATTTATTTCTAAAATAGGCTAACTGATCCCGCTTTAACAAATGCATATTCGCTATTCATGAATCTTTGGACAATGACGTCACACCTATAAAAAAGTGAAGGTCAAGCAAAACATACAATTGTAATTATTTCAATATTTCTGTTTCATAAACAAAGTTAGACCGTAGTCATATCACATAGATAAACTGTATGCAGCGTACCTTCATTTCAGTGTAATGAGATTCAGTCATTATATAGCATATATATAATGAAACAGATTTCAACTGAGTTCAATATTTGCATACCATACTAAAGAAAAATATTCATATATAATAAATCAGCTAAATAATTTATAACAAATATATCAAAGCAAACAAGTACTCATTTTAATATGCAATCTGAATAAGTCACAAAAGCAAGAAACCTTTTTATATACAGACGACAATTGTAACAAGGAAAATCTTTTAAAAAGCACTTACTTCTCTACATAAAAAAACTCTTATCACACCCTTATTCATGTGATACGCAGACCGTATTCAGCTCTTTCTTTAATTTGATATATGTTGGTATTTGAACAGGATTTTATCATATTTATTAAACGTACTATCATTTTGAGATATATCACTATTCTTGCTAAATATACTGAGCCAAAGTTAGCTTTAAAACTGTGAACAGCGTCGTTTAGGATAACCGCTTTGTCTACATTTCACTCAGCGTAGCACAATCAACAGAGTGAAAGAAATTGACACTCTCGTCCAATCAGGAAGAGTGTTGCATAAATCTTCCATTTTGATAAATTATCTATAATGCGTTATCAAGTAGTTTGATTTGCAAACTGAAGTCACGTGGCATAGGTAACGAAAACGAATTCAGACGGCGTCGCCGAAAAATCTTAAATAATGAAAAAGCGGCAGCAATTTAAATACATGGAGTAAAACTATTTTTTGGCAAACGGATTTCTGTTAGTGCGTTTACGTGACCTCGTGAACGTAAATGGAAATGTGGTTTTTGAAATAAAGCAGTATGATGTCGTTGTGGCTTTTAATAAGTTTTAAATGATTCTTTGTACATTTATTTTTTGACACAACACTTTGTAAGATATTCTTTTCTAAAAAAGATGTAAATTTCATGATGGCAAATAGGTCACAGAGGTAGGCTATCCACTATCATCGTATGACACAATTACCTGTCAGTTTATTCGTGATATTGCACATTAGCTTCTAAAAAAGAAGAAGGTTATTTTTTAGTCAGTACTGATTTCTTCTCAATAATTTAAAGAACCGAGGCGGTACGATCAGACAGTGATGTTTCACATGGCGCGAAAACATGACGTAATGCCATGACAATCTCGTGCAATCTCCACTTAGATGCCATGATACCGACATACTTCTTTTAGCTCTTTGAGGGGGTTTTAATTGATGATGAAAACAAGCTCAATTACTTACTATAGTTTATCAACAGAATAATTACCGATAATTGTTTTTTTCTCGCTTTCAATACAAGTGGGTGGATGATGATTATTGTGTCTATATTTTTGGGACACTTCAAAATAATTATTTTTCTGGAAATAAGTCTTGAGAAAGTGAAAATATCTAAATATTTTATGCAGTCTTAACACTTTAGGAAAATACGGTAGGGATTATAAGTACTATCGATACAGTTATTATAGAGAGCAACTGGGTGGAGGAGACGACAAACCAGAGTGAAAGAAAAATAAGAATGTCTGTTGTAAAAAGGAAATTTAAGAAGAACAAATATGCTTCTTTAAAAAGGAAGTGTAGTGTGCAAGAGAATATTATTTTCTACATTTGAAATTTACTTACTGAACATGTTAAATACCCCTTTCATAAAAATGACAATATTTTATATGTCAGTTGTTAGGGCAAGTGACTGTTCACTAAGGGCGAGTAGATTTTACTGGCTACTAGTCCTGAAAGACGAGTGGTGCAAAAAAATTTTTTACACCCTATTGAGTACCGCCAAATGTTGAATATGTTTTTTATAATTATGAATCTATCACTTCCAGTATCCAGATTAATGATATTGGGTACACAGAATTTAGACAAAAGATGTAACAGTTGCCACCATTTCATTCCTAGCAAAGATGTAACAGAGGCCACCATTTTGTTCCCATCAAAAGATGTAGCTGAGGTCTCGATTTCATTCCTGTCACAAGATATAACAGAGGCCAACATTTCATTTTATCATTAAAAATGTAAAACTGGCCACTATTTCATTGATACCAGGGGAAGGACAACAAACATTTTTCAATACCTACCTCTTTCCCCACCCCACCCCACCACCACCAGGTTGAACAGCTTTGGAGGTCTGCAGTGAGGTCATTATAAACCTTCTGTCTCTACCTGTGTCCAGATTAATGACATTTGAATACTCAAAACTCATAACAGAGGCCACTCTTTCATTACTGTCAAAAAATATAATAGAGGCCACCCTTTCATTCCTGTCAAAGATGTACCAGAGGCCACCATTTCAATCCTATCAAAAGATGTAACAGAGGACACTATTTCATTCCTGTTAAAAGATATAACAGAGGACACTGTTTCATTCATGTATTTCTAACATTTCCAGGGGGAGGACAGCGAACTTTCTTCCCCACCCAACCTCACAACTAACAGGTTGGACAGCTTTGGAGCCCGGTAGTGAGGTCATTATAAACCTTCTGTTTCTTCCTGTGTCCAGATAAATGACATTTGAATACTCAAAACTTAAACTAAAAATGCATCAGAGGCCATAATTTCATACACAAAGGGTCTGACAGCATCTGTAGTGAGAACAACAGTAGTGTCCTGTAAAATGTTTCAGGGAATGAGGGTTGGGAGTGTCGAGATTGTTTGGTGCAATTCTAAGTCTATACATCCACAGTAGTGTCATTCAGTTTACAAAAATATTGACTGATTATACATTTTTGTATAAAGTAAGATCTGGTTAAAAATGTCTGCATTAGCATGTGCAAGTTTGTGCTTTGTGAAATTACTGGTAGAATTGTTAGCCATGCATGTTCTAACTTAAAAAAAAAATCAAATCCATACCTACCTATCCACTCCTAAAAATCTGGGTCGGAGCACTACAACAAACATTTTTTTAATTTAGGCCTTAACGTCTGTTGAGGCCTTAAGGTAGAGACCGTACCATAGCTCTTCGTATACTTTGATTTTTCAAACTAAAGTGATTTTTACAAATGCACCGGTTACGATAAAAAATGTAAACAAAAGACTCCGTCTATAATCTTTGAAATGTATGAATGACACTCGATCTTAGTCATAATACTGATTGACAGTGAATGCTAATGATTTCGTGTGTTGCAGAAAGGTATTTAGTTTGTAACTGTAATTTCCCATCAATTGAAATCCTCTCAAAACTGGTAAAATAATTACTTATATTTGGACAAAGCTCACGGTCTCTTCCGTTCGACAGCTGCTAAAAGGGAAAATATAAAATATTCAGTGTAAGTTATATTTCACTGGTACTACCAGTTAGTAAGTTCATACTCTGAACAATACGTCAGAGAAATTTGGGCAGATTTGACCGATTAAGACGTTGGCAGCATTAGATTATATTTTTTCTTTACACGAAAATTGCCGTTAGGTAACAAAGCGAATACGCCGATAATCCGGAGTCACCGATTATTGTTCCAGTTCACGCAATGTAATCCAGGCAATTAAACTGCTTAGTTATTAGCTGCTGTTGTTATAGGGAAGTGGTAGAGTGTCTGCCTTAGGTGTGAGAGGTCCTGGGTTCGAGTCCCAGTTAGAGCTTCACTATTTGCATTCTGCTAAAGCATAGTTTTGCTGTTAATAGACTGTTCCAGATGTTCTAATTTTTTAGCACACAGTATCATGGATCATTATTTAGCAATCGAGATCAAAGTTCAATGTTAAATCAAATGCACCCAATTAGTAAATATTCACTATATTATGTCCCTTTGATGTTTATGCTCTTCATGTTCGAGAAGAGTTACATTTCCTTGATCACAAAATTTTCTTTAACATGAAAATATTAGATGCTCATAACTCCACACTTCTGGTTAAAATAGTGTCTATATTTCTGTTTTTGAGAAATATATGGACATTTGTCTTCATTTCAAAGCTTTTTAACTTCAAACCTATGATTTGAAAAACTTAGGTACTATCTCTACTTAAGGTTCTTTTATCATTTCAAGACCTAGTATACATAATTTTAAAATATTTAATTATAAGTAATCAAGTTAGTATTCTGTTACAATGCGAATTGTATTGATTGTCAATTTTCAGAACCAGATGTGATTATGTCTATTTTCAGAACCAGATATGAGTAGAGTACAGTTTGAGAAATGTCTTGGTAGAACAGATCCTAAGGAAATAATAAAGAGTAGAACAGACCACATTTCTCCTTCTTATAACTGGTAAAGTTCCGAGTAAGGGCGAGTACAATAATGCAGCCCCAGTGAGAGTTTGTGATGAGGTGTCAACTGTTAATGTGTGGTCGTTAAATGATGTGCAGTCAGATTGACAAGTATTTGAAGTAACATTAATTTATAAATTATCAGTTCTGAGAGAAATTTTGCTGAGCTTTGTGCAGGATACTCTTAAAAAATACATGAACCAGAATTTTATATTATAAGTACAATGTCAGATGTACTCCAGACTTCACACATATGTTGATGTTTATACATATGTAGTGATTAATTTGTCAAGTGATGAAACTTTATGAATAATGTTAGTGGGTGACAGAACAGACTGAAGTACAAAGTCAATTACAGAGGTTGGCAACACTGAGTTTAGGATACAGAAAAAATCCAGTGATTCTGACGAAACAACATACATAGAAAGATTATACTAGTAAAATGAAAACTTTTAGTGTTTGGAAAAGTTTGGAAACAGGTTTACCGTTGACAGAAGAGACAGTATTTACAGACTGGTCTACACTTATTTTGATTTGACTTTTACACGGTGATTCCTCCAGTAAACAGCTAGTGATCTGAGAGAATTGTGTTCATTATATCATACAGGTTTAGAGTGAATGTAAAATTAATGTGTATTTAAATCAATCAAAATTTTTCAAAATTGGATGTTGAAACTTTACAACTGTTTAGTATTTCAGTAAACAGTTAGGGTTTTTGAGTGATTTCAATAAAATACAAATGAAAAAAAAAGAATCACTATCAGCCAAGATGATGTGCTATTGTAAAAGATAGAAAGAAAATTCACAAGTCAAATTAACTTGGTAAAAGGGATTTTAACAGAATTAAACTATAATTGGTGAAGGATTCTGCATGTTGTATCAAATAGCTATAATGTATTTTGTAGTTCTTTGGATGTATCTTCTATCTATCTCTTTTCAAACTAAATTGTATCTCTTAAATCTATTGAAATTGCCATCAAAATAAAAATTTCTTTTAAAAACAATATATTTAACAATTAAAAGGTATATTCAACAAGCCAGTTCTTAGTCAGTGGAATTTATTTTAAGACTTGTCCTATTTTTTTGATTCAGTTTCTGGATCCCCATTATTAGTTACAGTACACATTTTGGGATTCCAGCAATTTTCCACATCCTCATTACAAGGTAGTATTGATTTTTCATTGGTCCAGTGGTTAACTAATTTTAGTAAAACTGTTCTATTAATAGATTTTCAGAAAATCTGTTTGAGTTATTTATACCCAGTATACAAATTCATGTACTTCTATTTGATTTGAACATTACTGTTTAATATTATCCTGAACAAATTACAGTTTTCTTTGCTTTATATTAGAGAATTTTGGTAAATTTCATTGATGAAAGGTCGGGGTACTTTTCTCAAATAGTCAATTAATAGAAATTTTCAAATATAATATCTTGTGCAGTGAATTAAAAAGAAATTTATTTATTTCAGTACTAGTCAGTTCTGAACTTGAAAGATACTTTGATAGGTTTTTGGTCTACTGCACACTTTATATATTTCTATAGCCTGATTAGAAGTAGTCTGTTGGTTTAATTCAGTAACTTACTATAGGAAGAATTGTTTAAGGTAGCTCAACACAACTTCTGGACATTAAGGTGATTTATTATCATATATGATATAAGATAATTTTCATTGAGAGTCCTACATACCAGAACATTTTTGAGTGACAATTAGAAATATTTTAGATTACTTGGGGTGGTTCACTACCTGTTAGAAATATTTAAGGTGATTAACCATCTGTTAGAAAATGATAATACGGTACGGTACTGGGACTTGTTTTTGTAGGCAATTATCGCAACATGAAATTTTATAGGTGCTGAATTGAAGGTCATTTCCTCTATGGTTATTGTCGTGGTGTTTATAACTCCCCCGCCACAAGTGGTGGGGGTTAAAGGAATGGTCTCTGTCCATCCTTCCCTACTTCCGTCCTTCCATCTTCCCTCCTTCCATAACATTTTGTGTCCACTCTGTATCTCCTAAACCCCTTGAACATGTTGAAGGATTTTCATGAAACTTGGTTCAAATGATCACCTCATCAAGACAATGTGCAGAACCCATGAGTCACCCATGTCGGTTCAAGGTCAAGGTCACAACTCAAAGCCTTCAATTTTGTGTCTGCTCTGTATCTCCGAAACCCCTTCAAGTGTGTTGTTAACAGACAGCTTTTGTGATATATCAGGAGCACATAATTCCGGACAAGCTGGTCTGATCATACCCAAAATCGAGTTATTCCAAGAGCTTGTGCTCGTATACATTGCCATTAAATCTGATCAAATTTGTTATGAAAATGTTCAATCTAGAGCGTTAAAATTGACAAATATTGCAACTTTTTATATAACAAGGACAGATAACTCTGGACTTGCTAGTCTGAAAATGCCTGAAATCTAGCTCTTGCAAGACCCTATGGCCGTACACATTGTCTATTTTAGACAATTTTCTAAATTTATTCAAGATTTCTTTAAATAAAAATGATACAGTTGTAAAAAATGGGTAAATATTGCTATTTTTCACTATATCAGGGGCACATTACTCTTGATATACTGGTCGGATCATCCCCATAATGCAACACATTCCAGATTATGTAGCCATGCATATTGTTTTATTTTTTACTTTGGTGAAGATTGTTATAGTAATATTCATACTGGAGTGTTAACAATGCTATATAATTCATACTTAACTTTAAAAAAGTGGGTGGGGTAATATTACATCTGTTTTTTTATGATGAAATGTCGATGTAAATGGTTTGGAACTATTTTGTTATTTAAAATTATGTTTTGCACACATGTTCATATTGTTTAGGCGTTTTTTTTCATGAAAATATTTGTTGTTATAGCTTATTTGCCGGCAAACCCCAATATTCTAAAATTTTGGTACTTTTCATACAATACAGAATATCTCTCTTATATGTTCGGTGACCCCCAATGTTTTTACCCTTATTTTGAAGCAATTTTGAGACACAATATATACAAAAAGTATTTCAAAAATCTTAATTGTAGAAATAATGTTATGCTATCTTTAGACTGATACAAGTAGTGGTCCCATTGGAAAAAATTGGGTGGGGTAATTATATTGCCTTGTGAAAATGAGTAACAGTATTATGTGAAAATCATTAAAATTTCATACTGACTTCATAGCATATTCAAACTGAATTGTTACAAATACAATTATTTTACAACTGATAAAGATAGTTTGTGTTTTGAAATGTACCCCCAATGTTTCCAGGTTTTTCAAATTTCACTTTTGTCTTGACAGTGTGTGTAGAAAATGGCCGATATAATGAAAAGGGGTTCGGTGACCTACCGTTTTTTTTTTGCTTTTATATGAAATAGATACTAAAGATCTTCAAACATGCAAAGTATGAAAAAATTCTTAATTGTAGAACAAATTGGCCTGAAACGTATCCAAAATCCTTAAAGTATTTACTTCCCGTACGTTCATTTAATATTCGAACAAAACGTTGTGTCAAGAAATACATAAATAGAAGGCAGGAAATGCAGTACATATTTACATATCATTTACCAACATATTTCAGTTTCCCTAACCTGTACTTAAACAGAATTATCAGTCAAGACACAAAAGCGACATTTTGTGTCATTTGTTCTCTTGAGGGTCGTTACTGTAGAGTAATGAGTATATATCAAAACTTGGCAGAATAAATAGGTTATAAAAAAGTGCTATATATCATGTTGCAGTTTGCATTTAAACCTTAACGACGAAACGATGATCCAAGTCCAAAACATGGACTAGATTGTAATATTGAAACAAAACTACCGGCCGGATAAGATGAGAAGAAAATACATTATTATTTAATAATATAAGATTGCATTTACTTTTAAACTTCAACTCATTTTGATAAATCTCGCAAAATACGTACTACTAAATAAATATCATTCATTAAAGTAGCTCATTCACAGTTTTAACTCTTTTATAGTTAACTTAAATCAAGTTAAACATTTGTTAAAAACTGAAGTTTAAGAGTCTCCCTGGCCGAATGGTTGAGGTCGCTTACTTCAAATAACTTATCCGTCATCGCTTGGTGCATAGAACTCTTTCGTTTTAGAAAGCCATCAATCTGGCTCATCAAAGGTCAATGTTTTTACACAGGTACCCGCCCCTATCTGAAATAATTCTCGGAGTGTCATCTGGAGTCTCCCTCCGCCATCAAAAACTGTAAAATCGTCATAACCTAACATTATCTCGATCTGGATTTAAACACAACATGAAATGTTTCATTTTTATAAGTGATATGTGAGATCATAATTCTAACATTTACTTCCACAATCTGATCCAATTATTTTCTGTTAGCGATACCAGCATGAACCTTAAATACCTGGACACAAAAAAATGTACTCGTAAAGATTTCGGTTCTCTCTAAATTTTGACAGACTAATTGTGATGATTGTATGCTTTATGATATGATTTTTGTGTTTTTTCTATTTGTTTTTAAAATAAAACGTGAATGTGTTTGTGACTAAATAAATTTGGCAGTTGTCATAAAATTATTAAGGTAAGGCTTCATTTTCACTTAATGAAATTTCTATGTGACATTACCAATATGACTGTTTTCTAAATAAATGAAGAATATGTGATACCATGTATAGCATTCAAAAAACTATGTTATTTATTAAGACTATATGACTTGCTGTCAGTAACAAAAGAAAGTTAGCTTTCACCATGATAACAATGTTGCATCATTTTGGTGAAAACTGTACACTGCAGACTGAAAAAAAAGTTCATTCAGATTCTTACTGTTGCAGTATTCTAAGTGGGTTTCAATCTTTCTTTTCCATATTATTTTCCACAATGTTTCAAGTGAATTTTTTCAACACTATTTTCACGTGGATGAAACAGACAGCATAGACGAATAAAGTCCGGTTTAACGATTTTGTACTGCTTAGCATATTTGTATGATAATAATGTTTAAAATATACTTATGAATACCAACAAGGCTAAACACGGACATTACGAGACGAAATGGATAAATAAGTATATGTATATATACGTAGTCAATCATTTATGATATAAATCAATAAATGGGAGGCATTTTATGTCGTCTGTAGGGATAAATTCGATGAAAATACCACTCAGACATTCAGTGCACTAATGCAGATGGAATATAATAAAACCAATCGTTCGAGCAATCGAACGAAAACGTCCATCTAGCTGTAGATTAAATGAATAACACTCGTTTAATTTTTCACAATCATTTACGAATTCTGTCTGTTGTAAAGGAAAGGTTATTGACATAATGCATGCAAAAACAAAATGAAGATATTTCTTTGAACGTCGGGTAAATTTGAGTACGAAACTAAACAATTACACATTTTAGTTCACACATCAGAAACTCCAAATGATAGATTAAACACGTTTGAAGGTTCTTCAGGTACAAAGACAACCACTCTGGGTGCCAATTTATCCTCTACTACTAAAGAATAGAGGGACAGGGTTAGAGAAATCCCAAAGAACACAGAGATATAGATCCATTAGATACAGGCCTGACCGGCCTACTTTAGCCTGCTTCTTCTTCTTGCCTGATGTATAGCACTAATGCACGCGAAAAAAACTTTTCCTGAGAGGAACCAGTAGTAGCCTGTTAGTTAGGCTAGAGACACTCAAGACATTGCCAGTGCTTGTACCTGGATTAGAACCAAAGTTCTCTGGATTGATATTAGAGCACTAAGTCTTGTGAATATAAACGTATTTCTTCGCAATGATATCATACTGGGTAAACACATTGTTTTAATTCATTGCAATGCTCGTGTCGTATGTCAGTAATCAAGTTTCGATTTAAAACAAAATCGTAAAATTGCTCTTCATACCTCTTCTTCGTATGAAGTGCACCCATTTATGTAACTTACAATACTCTGTATCAAACATGATCTATTTTTACATCGGTAATATTACATGATCCGTCTGAAATTAACACTTATGGCGTTGTTTCACCAGTAATTAATGTAGCATAATTTATACTACAGCGTATCATGCCAATTATATCAGCTCTAATATTGGAATTCCGCAAAAATATTTGTTTTTGCTTTTTGTTGTGCTTTAATGTCACACCGGCACAATGATAGGACATATGGCGACTTTCAAGCTTTTGATGATGTATAAAATCTCCTAGGGGCCCCTCCACGCCTTACTTTTTCACGGACAGGCACCCGGGTAGAACCACCGACCTTCCGTCCAACACCCGGAATGAGACCCGAACCTACATCGATGAGAGGCAAGTGCTTAACCACTCGGCCACGGAGGCCTGCTGCACATAAAAAGTTGTAGTATGTAAATGCAATGTGTTTATCTAAGCCTGATACATTTAATATGTGAATTTTGTTTCAGTACATTTGCCTTTCCATTGTTTCACGATATTTATATACACCATTTATATGTTTTAACAGTCAGATTTATATTTACTCTATGATAATATTCGTTCACTCATGCATTATTCGATCTTACTTACCACATTCTATCGGGCGTTTTACATTCTTCCTATCGTGCGTTCAAATGGATTTGTCAATCATCAGATAGAAAATTGTGTAGATGTGAATACTGGGTACAAAAAGGTGCATATAAATTGCAAATGCGTATGTTATTGTTAGACATAAACAACGTTTATTCCATAGCTTTAGCTTCAACAGATATATTAACAACTGTTACTATAATTCTTTAAAACATACAAAAACTTAAGAAGTGTTATATTATTCTTCTCTTTCAAATGAGAGAAAGATATGTGCAGAATTAACTATTATAACATTTGTTTCATAGACATGTTTTTTTTCGGGTTTTTTTCCTGTAGTCAATACTTATTCTATTAATATAATCAGTACTACATCATTTTTACGTTTTAATGCAATAAAATAGTTCATGTTTGTTTTTTAATTTGTAACATTTGTTATCACTGAACACATCAATCTTGACCCCACTGAGGTTAATTTAATGCAACGAAACAAATGAAGGATGGCAAAGGTGGAAATCAAAAGCATAAGAACTATTCAACAAAACAACTGTCTTGTATAAATTTACAGGTTTCTCACTTTTCCGAAAAGATTGCTTTATATAAAGCAAAATTCGTTTTAGATTTTATACGAAATGTAATTGTGTTCCATAATCAGACGAAACAGACAACGGTGTGAAGTAAAGGCCTGCATTTCAAAGAACTGCATTAAAGTCCGTTTTGAGATAGAGATTGGATCTCTGTCAATATACGGAAAATACATATCTCACCTCTTCGTTTCTTTAAGTGGAATTGTGGTTTGTAATATCATTGATTCCTATATATATATATTATATATATATATGATTTGTTAAAGCTTGACTCAAGCAAAACTAGCTAGTAAACTCTAATTATATAGTTTGGTTGTTCTGAGTTTGAACAATTCTTTGTTATGGACTCAATTGCCGATTTCAAGGATAGCTATTGCAATAATTTTCAAAACAAACAAACAAAAGAAGACAAAACATAATTTATTGCCTAAAACTAGAAGTAAAGGCTCATAATACCTTTGTTCAAGATGTGGCTGCAACATTTTTGTAATGAACACAAATTATATTAATTTCTTGTTAAATCCTATTTCCGATAATTGTTTTCTCTAATATTTGTCAAAGGTTTGAATATTGATGTGAATCTAGTAAACACTTTTATTGAATCTATTATTTCTGATTAACTCCTTTATGGCTCTAACTGTAAAAATTCATGTGCAGTATTAAATACAGCACTTTTCTGACCATGAAATCATGCAAAACATCTATCAGTTTTTAATATAAAATTTAAAGCCTTATTGAACTTTAAATGAATATTGAGCTCTCGGGTAAGAAGGAAAATTACTCTTGTTATTAAAATATGCTTCATATGCATTAAAACTTATTTTATACACATCTGTATCTGAAAAGTTCTCTCTGTCTGTTCTGTGGGCTTTATCTCAGTCTGTCCCTCTGGTCAGATCGCTCTGTGTCAGTATTAGTCATGTAGTAAAGGATGATTTCGCGCCCTGTGTGGCTGCAGTTGCTATATGTAAAGCGCCTTTGAACGTGTTTATCACGAAAAGGGCGCTATATAAATCTTGTATAATAATAATAATAATAATAATAATTTTGTATTTACTTGCAATATTCTAAGATACAACATGAATCACAGACATGCAGCTATTAGGGGCTTTCATGAGCGTAATAGAACATCTTGTATGTGTACTCATTTCTTAAGAATAGAAAGCAAACTACAAACAAGATTTTTAAATAAAACAACAACAAATAGCTCAGATTGTTTGCTACATGTTTGAAGAATATTTTGATGAATGTCCAAATATATTCCTCTTACCCTTGGGGTCATCAAAATATACGCTAGTGAATGTGCATTCTATCGCATGTGAACATACTTTGATTATATCTTACATATTTTCCAGAGTAATAATCTGGGAAAAGGGGGAATGCTTATCATTCTTATTGTAAACAAATTGTAAACAAATAGGTTTGTTCTGGATAATACATTTGTTAAAACTGATAAAGTCATGCAATTCAGGAGAACATAATTCTAAGAGTAGATAATGTTGATATAATGCTGAAGCTGGCACATGATCTGTTTGGTGTAAAGAAGATCTGGAGATATAGCCATTTTATCCCGCCTATTTCGTGGTAGAAGATTAAGGGTTAAGATACTATTAGCAGATGTTTCCAAAAGTTGCAGAAGTACGCTATTAAAGACTAAAGTTATTTGGTTTTTTTTCTATACTCGTAAAGGTCTCACAAAATAAAACTTTACTATCGAGCCCCTCAATCATATAGCATTACAATGTGAATTTCGAGTTTACAGGTATTAATAAAATATGTTTTAAGATATACAAGAACCAAATTCATATTTGAAAATATGAACATTTACTCATAGTATCTACACAATTTTAAAATGTTTTGTTTATAAAGACAGTGCTATGTGTTAGGCTTAATTTTTAGTAACAAACTAATACATGTATATAATAGCTAAGTCTAAATGTCTACTAACAAAATGGATGTTTTTACAAATGACCGTTAGATGTTACAATTTTAATGTAGCTATACTATCACAGTAACTTTATGTGTTTTGTCATGTTAAATACGTTTGATTTTCTCCACTCTAAATAAGTACCTAACAACAATTATTTTAGTGAAAGATGCACATTGGATATTCGTAAGTTCTTACAGAACGACACATTTTCGTCAAATTGACATTTATCATTTACATTGAATGTAATAATAATGACTCTGGTATATTATAGTGCCTGCAAGTTAGATTATAATTGAATCAAAAGAGCAAAAATGCTTTAAAAAAAATATTTATGATTGTTTTCATAACTATGACAATAAAAGTATATACTTTTGTGTAGGCGCACCGTTAACTGGTTTAAACTCCCAACGACGTCGACCCTACGTGTCCTCCTTGGCTGATGTCTTTGACAATGCATTCATTATACTTTTTCTTTAAACAAGTGTCACATTTTTTACAGTATGTCATCGGCTGGATTAGTATCGGTTTCAGTGTATATTTTTTCAGCTATTTTGCAAGTATACAAAGTAACAACTATGTTGGAAATACAAAGAACAGGAGAAATGTTTTGCTTGAAATCTGAATATCAAAACAATATTCTTTGGGTAATACAAAAATCAGTGAAGGCACTGTTGATCAAATTTTGGAGAAGATTCACTTTTGCCCAAAAATGGCCTAAAAACTGAAAGTCTCAAAATGGAGTGAAGAACAAGTTTTCTTTCATCAAGAAATATTGTTTTATCAAACTGCATAAAATATTTTACAATTCATTCATTATCAAAGAAAGTATCTGACGTAAATGAAAATACTTTTAACATTAAGGGTATGAGAAATCTTCAGTTCTTAACCAAATTTTTAAACAAATCTGAAATTTTCATTATGAGCACAGCTGTCGACCGTAATTAAAAAATGACCATAAATTCTGTGAAAGAAGCTGGACCTATGGTCAAAATATTTTTGTGGTCCTGGAGTGTGCTCACTACTAAAAACATGCCCATGTGACCTAAATATGGCAAAAAAATGTTCATTTTCTAAAAAATGTGCGAATTTAGCAATATTCAGTGGCATGTTTTGAATAAAATAATAAAATTGTTTACAAAAAAACTAAATTCATTATAGTAGATAAACATTCTGGTAGCAAAAAATGTATATTTGTTGTAATAATAACCAATTAGAAATTTTTCCAAATTGTGTAGGCCATATAAGGCTTAAGTGAACTTTGTAAAAAAGTGTGAAAGTCTTTGAAAGACTTCTCATTCTTGCGGTTAAAAGACCTTACACAAATATTTATTACTCAAACTTTTCGTTTAATTACGAAATACATGTATGAACTGTCATTGCTTCTTGAACCTAAAACGTTCACTTTTTAATCAGCAATGTCGTTTATTTAAAAAAATGTGCTAATTTTTTATCTGAAATACATATTTTGGCAGATGGCTAAAAGTTAATATTTCAACAATTAGAACCGTTTCAAAAGATCTAAATTGGGACTAAGCTTATGACGGCGCAATAAATTGGCATATATAGACGTTATATATTTATATTCGGACATCTTAACTTAAAATGCTAAAATTTGATTTTCCTCCATTAAAAATGATAACGTACATAATTTCAATACTGTTAGATCTATTTGGTGCAAACAGCACATGTAAGCTCACGTCCGTTCACATAAGGTGGACATCGCAATGAGCCACAGCGTGCCTCAACAAAATAGAACAGCTTTCCATTGACATTAGATTCTCCTCCGCCAATAGCCTCTGGATCACCGTCTAAACAAACAAATTCGGTTGCATGATGGTTTTCATATCCGCTGGTGAGATACCCGCTATATTCCAATGTCCAACCGTCATAACAGATGTTTCGACCTGGTAACATTATAGCACTTGGCCGCTTTGTCCTACAAACACAGCATGGCACATCTTGGTGATGCAAGGCCTTTCCAAAGAACTTATCCATATTTCTGTTATAGAGTTCATACTCTGCTCCATAGACCGTCCCAGCTACCTGCTCTGAATCTTCATAAACACCCCACACTGGTTCCTCGGGTAAGCACAAATAATTGCTTGCTGCACCTTCGTTGTCATAAAATCCACCACCTGCATACCCTTTGTACACCATTTCTGTCCCATTTCCGGGACATTCTGTTCTTCCCCAGCGGACATATGTGTTTCCTGCCCCACCGTACGACTTTTTTGCGTCTATCTCTTTCAGCCTTTTTTCTACACGGTCTACTATTGCTCGAGTTTGAAGGCTCTCTTCTGTAATATACAATACAGTTCTGAAGAAATTCTGGAGTCACAACAAACAAAACATGTTATCTGCAGTACACTTATTAGGTAAATATGATGAATACCAAACATGACTAGGTTTTACGTCCAAAACTGACTTATATGCTTACAATTAGTGAGAACTTATATGCTAATGATATACTTCCAAATCTGTTAAAAATAAGTCTTCATTATGTATTACATTAACTCTTAGAGAAAAACACAGAAGTCTTTCTTACCTTAATGTAAGACATAAATAGGAATACTGGAATAATATGAATAACTGTTAATGTTAAATAGCTGTTTGAATTATATAGAACGTGTAAGCTTAATTTATAAATACCTTCTTTTTCAACTCGTATGATGCCTTAGTTTATGGAGTAAACAATATACAATATTAGAAGAGGTATTTGAGGATTTTTTTATATGTTAAGCATATTTGTAAAAACTATTTAAACTTCCATTATATACGTTCAATAATAATTTGGATAAAAAAATGTGTGTTCAGTGCAAATGAAGAAACAAAGTATTCAATTTCATGTATATGGCTTTGATATTTATCTCGTCTGTCTAGAGCAATACTCACGCGATAGTTATCTGACGAAAACTAGAACCAACGAAGCCATGATTCATATCGTATTTTTATATTAACTTAAAAAAAAATGATTTATGATTTTTCAAAAATATAAAAAAAATCCCTAGATAGTTGACAATTTTTTTTTAATTTTGAAATTCACATGGAACCCCATCTCTTAACATCCAAGAACATATTCTTTACAAACTCATCAGTTTAGTTCACGAACATTTCGGAAATTGTCATTTGCGATGCCTTTTGTTGAAGATCTACTGTCTTAGTAAATATTAATGCTAGATGTCAATTTAAATTGTTGATATAAAATGAATTTAGAATGATTCATGAACCAATATTAACATAGGAACTTCCAGATAACAAGCATTTCTGGACATAGGAATGTAACTACCACTCATTGAGACCTTTAGTAAAGTTATATAACTAACGTATGCATGGTTCGGCAAAGCAGGAAGAACTTACGAGAAACCCATGTTTTGCGATTGGTGATCAGACAGCAAGTACAGAAATAAAACTTTCTTCTATCATGTTCAATTACACATAAGATATGTGTGTAAATCTTAGAAATAGCGACGGATAAGATATGTATTGCTTTGAAGGAACAATACAGAACGAAATACGAGCACTGACCAAAATAGTACACATGACCAAGTGATCTTTGTTGGAAAAAAAATCTCGAAACAAATTTGAAAAAATGTCGCGAAACTCGAAACTCGATTCAAAATCATAACTAAACATATTTAATATATAAATTCTTGTTGTAGATAAGTGTACAGACAGGAGTGCCATCAAAATTTCACGGATGAGTGTTTTTAAAAATCCCTATATTTGATCCCTATCTGCAATATTCTAACTGCCATATTATTCTTATTGAAACTGTAACAATATTTACGAATTCAGAATATAAAGTGACTTTTACCTTTCAGTATGTTTGGTAGCGTACTCATTTCTGCCATTAATTCCTTTAGTTTGTTTTGTTCTATTTCAAGCATCACCATTTTGTGTAATATTTTATATTCGTAGTCGAATCTAGATGTACATACTGGTTCCTCCATCTGTTTATCCATTGTAATTACAAGTCGGGTTAACGATATGAGTAAATATAATACTGTCCATAATATTTTTAAATTAGCCACTGTCGCCATGTTTTCTTTCTATGCACGATTTCACTTTAATGCCACATTAAATTCCGAACGTTAGAAATGCAGTTTGCATAGAAGTAGAGTTCCTATCTACAGCTATTTACAGAGCCAATGCTGAACTGCTTGCAACAAGATTCCTGATTATACTCACAAATAAGCGCCTCATTATTTGAAGTACATCTGAAGGAAAGGATCCATTCGGCAGTCCCTGGCCTCCTTCATCATTTTACAGTTTTCAAGGAAGTAGAGTTACTAACTACAGGCAATACTCATACTGCTTGCTTGATTGCTTGAAGGCTAATGCTTATACTTACTAATACGCGCCTCATTATCTAAGGTACACCTGAAGGAAATTACGTCAGTCCCTGTCCACCTTCAATATTTCACATAAATGATTTGTTCTGAAAACCGTACGGTGTATTTAGTTTTTTTTCAATCAGGTCATGTCAGTTTAATAAACCTTGTATACTCTTTATTTCTCTTGGATGTACAAGGAAAATATCATTTATAAAATATGACAACGAAAATATATTATGTACAAAAGAATTGATATGAATTGCTGATAAAATTTTCTTGAAAAAATATTAAAGAAACAATTTTAGGTATGTTAATTTTGACTAATTTAGAAACATTAGATGGTTTACAATTCCGGTTGCTCAAGCAGATCGTGTTTTGAACAAGTGAACTGCATACAATTATTGGCTTTTAGAGAGGTCGATAGAGCTATCACTTTTTTCCAGGCCGATAAATCCTTCTATTGCATACTCATTTATAAACTCCGTTAAGTTTCCATGGAACCTGAAACGTCAATATTTTTTCCACATTGGCGTTCAAATTTCATATTGGGTGTGTGGCGTCGTTTGTGACGTCAGTTTCATGTATGTCGTCGCGTTTAAAAGTTCTTTAACGACGATATTTTCAATTTCACTCATTTTTAATGACAGAATTGTGTCATTTATATAATAATTGTAAGTGTGGATGCGTATGTAATAAAAAGATTATTAGATTTGCATCGAGAAATATGCATTCGTTCTTTCGCGGAATAATATTGAGCTCCCAAAGCCGCGAAATATTTCCGCTGCAGAACTCATGCATGGTTCCCGATACAAATCTAATAAGCTATAAATATTAACAGAACCTAAAAGACAATAATTACTTTATAACATAATCCAATAATTCAAATGTACTGGAAAAAAAATAAGCATTTGCAGCGGTTGGTCATTTCTCCAGTGTTTTTGGCCTTGGGTATTGGGTACGACGTCACCTTGTTATGACGTGACGTCAAAATGTTATGACGTCACTGCTAGAGGTCAATACACGTTTTGGCTCAACCTACATGTCAATACGACTTTTATCATTAATCATGTGACTTTGTTTAGATCAATGGAAAGGACCGTAAACATAGACTTATAAATAACAAATTATATAGTATATTTAGAAATAAGTGTATTATAAGTTTTTGAGGTATCATACGTAAAATTGTATAACTTAATCAGTATATTATCAATTGGAAAATAGAGTGTTGATTTAAAATGTTGCTATAGTTGTACGAAATATTTATATACTTGTAAATTGTCGACGTAACAACACTTTATTGTTACACTTGACATTTTTCTTGTTCATATATAAATATATAAATCTGACACACTAGTAAAGTACTGACCCCTTTTTAGTATATGCTTTACCTTATATTGAAAACTTACGAAGTTAAGCTGTATACATATATAATTAATTTTGAAGCATATCGTATATAAAATACAGAATATTTTACTTGATATTCATTTCAACAAAACACCGTCGAATAAGCCTGCTTGCTGTGTGCATGTTCTATCTTCAAGTTCACTTTGAACGCAAATGTTTTATTGTTTACATAATTTGCAATTGTATCGTACAAATGGATTTGTCAATCACCAAGTAGAAAACTGCATTAAAGTGTGAATTGCAATTTACATAAATCTCTAGTAGGAGCATTATTCTTACATATAAATCGTTTTTGTCACAAACTATTGCTGTGGTATTCATCAGTTTCGTTCTTTTGTTTGTTTTAATAGTCTACACTTTAAACATATGAGGAAAATAATTTATAATTCTTTCAAACATGTAATGACCATGATACGAGGAAAACCAAAATGGGTTGTCTTTTTAATAATAGGTATTAATTCCACAAATGGAAGGATAAAAAGACATTAAATATTAAGTGTATTAATGTTTTTGTGTCGCTTTAAAGGGGTACAGATAAAATTGTGGATAAAAATCATAAATCAATCATTGTTGAAACTACATTTCACATATTTTACTGACATATAATTACTGTTTGATTAACATAAAAATATTTATCTTATGCTCTTATTATAATTATAATAAGTGAAATACTGAAATTTATCAGTGAAATAAAATTGATATTTTCACTGTTTCAAACAGTGCAAAATATCATTTTTTATTAGCTCACCTGTCACATAGTGACAAGGTGAGCTTTTGTGATCACCCTTCGTCCGTCGTCCGTCGTCAGTCCGTCCGTCCGTGCGTGCGTGCGTCCGTCCGTCAACAATTTCTTGTCTGCACGATAGTGGTTTCATTTATGATTTTATTTTAACCAAACTTGCACACAACTTGTATCACCATAAGATCACGGTTCCTTTCTTGAACTGGCCAGATCCCATTATGGGTTCCAGAGTTATGGCCCCTGAAAGGGCCAAAGTTAGCTATTTTGACCTTGTCTGCACAATAGCAGCTTTTTTTATGATTTGAATTTTACCAAACTGGCACACAACTTGTATCACCATAAGATCTTGGTTCCTTTCTTGAACTGGCTAGATTCCATTATGGGTTGCAGAGTTATGGCCCCTGAAAGGGCCAGAATTAGCTATTTTGACCTTGTCTGCACAATAGCAGCTTCATTTATGATTTTATTTTAACCAAACTTGCACACAACTTGTATCACCATAAGATCTTGGTTCCTTTCTTGAACTGGCGAGATTCCTTTATGGGTTCCAGAGTGATGGCCCCTGAAAGGGCAAAAATTAGCTATTTTGACCTTGTCTGCACAATAGCAGCTTCATTTATGATTTGATTTTAACCAAACTTGCACACAACTTGTTTCACCACAAGGTCTTGCTTCCTTTCTTCAACTGGCCAGATTCCGTCTTGGGTTCCAGAGTTATGGCCCCTTAAATGTCCAAAATTGGCTATTTTGGCTTTTGCAGCCATATAGAGACTTCATTTATGGTTTTATTTGATACAAACTTCCAAAATATCTTCAACAACAATAAATCTTGGATTCCATGACAAATCAGATCCAATCATATGTTCTCCAGAGTTATTTTATATCTGATTACCTCCCCTGATCGTAATCAAAATGGATTTATATCAGTAAGTACTTACAGGGCTTATTTGAAATTTCATTATTGTTATTAGTTGGACTGAGACAATCAGGGTAGATAACTATGGACTGATTTTATGTCAAATTACCTCCCTTTATTTCAAATTAAAATTGTTATATCTCCATAACTAATGAAGATACTGATCTGAAATTTCATTTATGTCAACAGATATATTTGGCAGATCCTTCTTTTGTCCACTTACAATATTTTTTTTTAATTACTTCCCTTTTACGTTACTATAAATAGCTTATTTTAGTAACTTTTTTATTATTGGCCGTAGGGAAAACACGAGACCAGTTTTCTGTGGTACAACATGGATGGTACCTCCAATTTTTAGGTGTATTTTAACATATCTATACCTTGTAAGATTTTTTTTTCTTTTTGGTTAAATTCCTTCCCTTTGTTGTTCCTGTCCTTTGGACTTAGATATTTTTTCTGAGGACCTTCTTGTCCTCAATTGCAATGATAACAGGTGAGCGATATAGGGCCATCATGGCCCTCTTGTTTTTCTCTGGTACGGAACTACACTTGAATTCAAAAGTCAAACCGAGTCTGTTATTATTCTGCTTGGTTGCATTCTCTGCTTCCAAAGGATCTTTTCACAGATTTTATTTTATCTATTTGATGTTATCAATTATCATAAAACGCATCTCCGAATTCGAGACACACGGCTGTGCATTAAACGAAATAATTGGTAAAGCATTATACAATATCAACGAACAAATCTTCGGCTTAATTCAAGATGTTACGAAAAAGAATTTTGTTATTATCTTGCAAACGATGTATATATTAATTGTGTACAAACTTAGAAATGATTACATCGAAGAAATCAAAATTCTCCAAGTGACAAAATGTTTACTAAAAACAAAATGAATGAAGAGGAAAACAAGACTAATAATTAATTTTGTTTCCTATTGCTTTTATTTACTCTTTCCAAGCATTTCATGGCAGTAAGTCTGATATGACTGTGATTTATGGAAAGGAACAGAATACAAAACATAACACTAAACTAGATCTATGACAAAATCCTTTAGAAACGTACAGTATACTGCTCTCAAGCAATAAAACAACAGACTCGGTTTGAATAAAGGTATTAATACTTGATCAAAAAGTAAGAACAAGTGCTTCATATAGTGTATGTAAACATAAAATTAACAAGTCCATGTGTATTTAACAGTACTATGCATCAGGTTTGAAATAGTTAACAGTGTATATATGCATATTATAAATATGTACAGTCAACTGCTACTGCATGACATTTAATTATGAATGTTGCTCTATATGCAAACTTAATTTATAGAGTTAGTAAAGTTACAAACATTTGTTGAGGGTTTTATGCATTAAAAGTAAATATCAATTTTTATTTTAGTGAAATATTAGCTATTGGATATATTTAAGTCATGGGCGATAGTTGCAAAACCCTTCACGATCCCTAAAATTGACGTAAGTTGAAATATGCTCATGTATAAAAAATGAACATTGAATGGACTTTTTTAATCCCAAAGAAGCAGAAATAATAATATACTTTGTCCCGCATTTAAAGACAATAAGGCATATATGACATCATGTGAAATGCAGTGACTAACCGGATATGGGGCATTTTTATTTAATTTGAATCTTGTCAGCCAAATCTACGTAGAAAAATATACGTTTTCTATTGTAAACATTGCAAAGATCGTTTTAAATACTCAATTTCATGATGTTAAATCTTTCGCCAGTCCAGGACGGCTTATGGATTTATACTGTTGTCTCTGAAATTGAACTGTAAAGTCACTTTTATCATTATTATTATTATTATTATTATTACTATTATTTTCTTTTTTTATCATTATTATTTTCATCATCATCATCATTATAATTATACATGCCATCGCAGTTTACCTTTCTAGATCTTAAGCAAAATACCGATAATTCGGTAATGGTATTTCCAAAGAAGAAACCAACTTTAAGGTCAGTCTGAACAAGACCGATCAGACATACTTGTAGAGATATAATAGTGGAAGTGGTAAAGATAAATAAGCAGAGGACATATACCTAGACTGACTATTAGTTTGGATATATATCAAATGGCATATTGTATTGACTGAAAATGCTAGATAGACATTATTCTCTTAGCGCGCTAACGCAGAATGTAATGAAACCTTTATACCATCGCACAAAACGATATTTGTTTATCTGAGTTCAAATGAAATGAAATACAATTGTCTCAAATTTTCACAACGATAATGATATTAAATCATATACTTTTGGGAGGAAATTATGTCTCTAACACAGAGAGTTATTTGACTGAATGATCCCGATTTCAAAACGTACAGAAATCTTTGAAAATCGGGTAAAATGATTTAAAAGAGAATTCCATTGGAAAACTTAAATATAAGATATTTTATACACATTCCAACACTCATTTACACTTCATATCAAGTTGATACTTTCTGAGATATATTTACTTATCTTTCACAATGACACAATGTATAGAAGAAGTTTCTCAACATAAAGACATGAATTATTTTGATGCTTTGCCTTCTTTTAGTAATCATATTAATATAAAGTAAAAAATCCGAAAACCGGACATTCTGGAAATCGACTGGTTTTCTAAGTCTCCATTTTTTCTGTTTTCAGTCAATTAAAACATCACTTTGAATACCGGAAACTCTGAATTCTGAAAACCAGACAATTTGTCATGGCCACGAAAGGAATATATAGTGATTAAGCAAACACTAATATTATAACACGTAATTGACACGTGACACGTTGACGATTAGCTTCCTAAAGCAATACTTTATTACAATCAGTTTCAGAACAAAACATTTTATCTCAGAATAATGTAACTTTAAATTTTACAATAGCACTGCAAATATATAGCTTATATACTGTTGCTTACAGTCAAAGTCTAACTGGATTTAAACAAATGCATTTCATCCCAAATATTTACTTGCTTGAAGATACAGTAAAATCATTGATACTCGTAGGAGAATAATTGCCGTTGATTTTGTGATTGAGCCGATACACGAAAATAGTCCCACACGAACATTGTCAATAAAAATTGCTATTCATTTTATGTTTAAAAGTTGAAATCCGCGAGTTTATATACCCACAAAATAGCCGTTTTTTACCATCATGATTAAATGATTTCACAGTAAAATTATTATCTGATGAATTCCTTGTTTCGAACTACATCTTGCAGGCTGTATTAATACTCAGCCAATTCCAGCAGGCTAGGCGTTCGTTTGGCTTTCCGGCAGTTCTGGGGTCTATCCGCCGTACACCGATGTGCACCGGTCTTGCGAGATATACAAAGCGACAAATCATATATTTTCGTGATATAAAATCGGGTAAACAATTGGATATTCTGGGCTGGGGGTGGGGGTGGGGCTGGGTAATACAAGTAAAGATAGTAACATACCGCATGAAATGTTTAAACTTATTTGGAACAGGCCACAGTAGAAAATCATAACAAAATGGAAATTTATTTTTGCAGCTCACGTGGCCGGCGTATGCCGATGCGTTCGTTTACCAACAGACCGGCAAGAATTGTTTTCTTGTCGCTCACGTGACCAGCATGTCCCGGGTTGAGTGAAATGAACTAGCCCACAGTGTCAATACGTTAAGCGATTCTGCTTCACTATTTAACGTAAGGCTCCTGTCGTGCGTCCAAATAGAATGTCAGTCATCAGCAAGAAAATTGTGTAGAATTGCATATCAATTTATCGTATTAGACAAAAATAAAGTTTATATCATAGTTCTACCTTTGCCAGCGCTGTTGCAACAATAATTATTTAGAGCATTTTAACACGGGAACATGCGGCATGTTATCAGACGAAACTGTAATCCAAGCCAAAAGCATACTATTAAAGCATTAACCAAAGATATATCAATTTAAAAGGTAATTTAGTAAAGATTTTGCCTCTAGTCAATATATTGCAACTAACTGTGACTAAAATAAGGAGTATTAACAGCATCATTATTATAATAAAATCTGTGAAAAGATTCTTTGGAAGCATAGAACGCAACCATGCAACAACAATAAGCCACAGAGAATGGATTAAACGAAATTCTATATCAGTAACAGTAAAATAGAACGCTTTTCATGAACCCAAACCAAAGGACGCGAAACTATAATAACACTGAGTCCAAGTAAGTGGGGACCTTTTACAGCCACCACACGGCACTTAACGACTGTTGCTGTGATTGTTAATGAAATCTATGGAAAGATCCTTTGAAAGCAAATTGAAAGCAAAGACTGCAATCTAGCAACATAACAGCAGCCACGGTTTGATTAAGTCTGTTAATGAGAGGTTATGAAATGTGCAACACCCCTTACTCCCTTTAGCACTGACTTAAGCGGAATTCTGTTACTGAAAAATTGAACGCTTTTCATGATTCCAAGGGACAAGAAAATATAACAACTCCGAGTCCAAGTACAAGGAGACTTTTTACAGCCGCCACATGGCACTTAACGACTGTTACTGTGATAGTTAATAAAATCTATGGAAAGATCCTTTGAAAGCAATGAACGTAACCTAGCAACATAACAGCAGACTCTTTTTGAATAAATCTGTTCATGAGAGGTAATGAAATGTGTAACGTCCCTCACTTCCCCTAGCACCGGCTTAAGCGTAAATCTATTACTGTAAAATTGCCCGCTTTACATGATTCCAAGGGACCAACTAAATAACAACACTGAAGCTGCTTGCGATTGTTACGTTGGCGACGAACTATTTTGAGCTGAAATATTATATATAGTTGACATATATATTTTAAGTAAAATAGGTTTAAGGCTAATAAAACATTAATAAACGTTATCCTTAATTATCACATATAAAACGAATCAATTTCCATTTTTGTGCGAATAAATTGCAACTTTATTAACCGAAAAAAAAAAGAAATAATGAATACAGTTTGTAGCATATACGCTTTTTTGTTGTTGTTGTTGTTTGATTTTTTTTCTTCATTAATCTTGTTTGGCTGTTTAATTGCACAAATGATTTGAAAAACAGCGCAATGATCAATTGAAAGATTTAACGAAATGATACTGTGTACCATAATCAGATGAAGAAGACATAACTCACTTTTTTGATGGGAAATAGAGCACGTTTGAAGGCAGTTATAGTTGTATAACCCAAAGGCAATTGACGGAATATATTCTTTATTTATTGAATGGAAACATATCTGAATGCTGGAGATATACACTTAGATCAAACAAAATAAGCTTAGCAGATTCGGTTTGAAAAAAAAATCTATTCAATCATATATGAATTAACAGTCGAAACCATTCATTTTTCTACAAAAAAGATGTAGTTTATAACTTGTATAAATAGGTCAGTTTCTATTTAAATCATATTTTGGCTTTGACTGTTGCAAGACTGCCATTTACCAGCGCATAAAACGTACGTTAGCAGCTGGATTCGGTCATGGCAGCAAAGTGACGTTTAAGGAAACTAGCTATTACTATATATGATGTTGGTCATTTGACCCAAGAATAAATAGGGATCTGTCTCAAGTGAGGTCTGAAGGCTTTTAGTGTAAGTGTTTAGAAGATTGTAGGCGCACACTTGTCTTTCCTAAATACCAGTTCATGTGCGCTTCAGTGCTTCTTTTTATAAGTAGAAACGTCTCACGTATTCACAAATGAAATGTTCCTGCTAGATGATACATACAGAATGAATGAAACCAAGAGTGATTTTAGCAAATTTTTACAGTGCGTCAACAAGCATGGAAACACTGTTACAATAGAAGGACCTTAATATTTTAATGTTTTATCTATTTGCCTGATGATCATCTTCATCATAATGTTTTGGACAAATTTCGTCCGATGGTCTTGTCCGTTTCTACTGACGAAATAAAACCTGTAATAACTTTTCAAGTTTTCTCAATAGATATTCTATCATCTGAAATGTCTTTGAATCCTCTCTCGACGTTTGTTTATCAAATCTGATAAGACAGAAATTACTCTTTTCTTAACTTGACATTTATTCAATATTTCATTTGTATACCAAATATGAAATGCAACGGGATGTTACTGTGTTTCTCTATAGGAATCCTTATAGCGATAAAGGCGCCAAAATTACATTTAATTCACAAAACAAAATAGCAAATGCTTAATATTTTCCTTGTTTTTCATACCATTTGAATTTGTATATTAACAAGTTACTCATCCCACTTGTGCACAAAAGAAATGAACATATAAACTATGTAAAAGATCATATAAAATTCTATGCCGCTGCATTGTGAAACGAACGGTAATTAATTTTTTACTTTTTGTATATTTTAGTTATATGTTAGGGATGTCAATTTCGTTTTGTTTAATAATCAGTTAACCGTTAAATTTTCCGAACGGATAACCAGTTAACTGATAAAATGTTTTGCATCTACTTATCTATATACGGATGATTATTTTCATCAGCATGAATTCTTAAAGTATATTCGTATATCATTATTTTTCGGATGTACTTCAGACGACATTAATTCAGGTAAAACGTTTAAGGTAGTTCTGCAGGTGTGATAAACCGGAAATGATGGCGTAACGCCATTTTACTGGATAAAGTAGAACAAAGTCGAGACTCGGTTTATCATTTATAAATTTATGGCAACCCTTGGATCTGGAAGTAGAGATCAATCGATGACAAAAATAGTTCTCCTACCTTGCAGATCAAAGGAACAATAAAGTAACTGTACGTTTAAAAAAACTTGGTGATAAGTCATTTAACGTCCGATAACGTCACTTTTCAAGATAAATTTTGTAGTTTTATCTTTTATAGTTGTCATAAATTTACTCACTGGTTAAAGCGATTTTAAAGTATGAAAAACACTAACATCGAGTGCTTATATATATGTAACAATTTAGACAAGAATAATACTCAACTCTTGATTTGATCATTTAGTAACTTGTTCTTTACGACTTTCTGAAACTTCGATTCTTATGTAATATTCATGTATCCCTCTTGCGAATAGTTCATCTTATCAAGGCATTATAAATCTTTTATCCCCAGTCATAAATAGATTATTGTTGAAAGAACTTTTCACAGTGCGAAAAGTTGTCAAACACATGCAAATTATACGCTTTCAACCTATTTCAAGTCTAATAACATAACAATATCAGAAACATGTACAAATCTTGTTTGCTTTGCTGGCTTTAACGATACACCGAAACAATTACAGGATAACTGTCGACTTTCCAGCTTTTGATGGTAGAAGAAGAACCTAGGTGCCCCTTCAGGCATTAGTTCGCTCCGACGTCACGAGGGGGCTCCTGAGTAGAACCACCGACACGTATGAGATGGCCGAGAAGTTAAGTTCGCTGATTACTGGGCACTTGCCCCTTAACGCTATTGACTCGAAACCACACTTTTGGTATAGAATTCTTTTAGCCATAGCCATACAGCTAGCTTGCGGAGAGTCGTTGTTTTACACAGGTGTCCGTCTGTTCCTGAAATGTTTCTCGGATGGGAATCTTGGGTCTTCCAAGACAGTGTAAAACTGCTCGTAAAACAAAATGCATTTGTATGACTTCTTCTTGTCAAGAAAAGGTTAACATGAATATTTCTATAACTGTCATACGAAGTTCATCTATCAGTCGATCTGGAAAGTCTGGAAAAGCAATCAACCAATGGCTATACAATTTATACACAAGTGGATCAGGTTTGGCATAACCTAATACATAAATTAGGTATTTCTAAATTTCAATAACAAAATGCGATGTGAATATCAAAAGTATTCCCTCTACGTGTAATATTTTATGACCTGAAATGGATATCTGATAAGCCTCGTTATCGCTTAAACAGTAACCCTCGATCCAATTATTTACATCTGTATCTTCAACCTGTAAAAGATTCTTGTGCCCTCTCTGAGTTACTCTGTCGTGATTCTAAGCAGCTTGTTACTAAAAAGTCAAATGGATATCCCATATTTTTGTCGGATGAACTAACACAAAAATAGAAATGCGTAAGGGGTGCAGAATTTTTTCTAAAATCAAACAATGTCACTTTGCAAATAAAGGTCTATAGTGTCATTTACTCAACAGTTCAAAAGTTTATGACAACGAAATCGTTTTGTATTGTACTTAAAAGGGTAAACAACTCTAGATATACTTTTTATTTGCTGGTGCAGTTTTTGCTTCCCTTTCGTCGACAATACTCTTGTGTATATGAACATCTTATCAGAATTTTTCACCATGATACATTGGTGTCTTACATGTAATGTAAAAGTTCTGCAATACTGGGAAGAGAAAATAAATTACAAAAAAAAAAACGAAATGTATAGAAAAACATTCCTATTCTGAAGATAATAATCATATGTTTGACTTTGAGGATAACATTACCATGATTACAAGATATCTGCTAGTTGAAAAATGTAAAAAGAAGCATACTTAGTCTAGTACGTTTTTGTTCTAAGCAATACGTGCATCTTTATGGGTTTTTTTTCTGTTTTTTTATGGTCCATGGTGAACGAATGCAGTTAAAATATGTGCTTCTTTTTCAAGTTATTTTCATTTATTTTATGATAGTTTCTGTTCGTTGATTTCATTATCACAATGTCAAGCAGTTGAAAACAATTGTTTTCAGTCCATAGACGACACTATGTATTGATTATGACTTATCTTTGCAGTTCATCAATGACTTGATGAATGACTAAACATAGTGCAGGGGCGTACCTTGACGATTTTGAACTGTACGCCAGATATGAGCAGCATAGCTACGAACCGAACAGAGATGCTGCGAGAGTGGGGTAGGTGACGGAGGGGATCTCCATCTCCTGGTGTATTGGGTTTTTAGGGCCTCCCCTTGAAAATGTTGAGTCTTTTTCGGCAGGAGATGCGTTCTGTTGCTATATTCCAGAGTTAATATATTTTGTTTGTCACATTTGTACTACATGCTCAAAGATAATCATTTAAATTCATAGTTTATCACACCGCTCATGCTTACCAGCAGCGTTCGTGACAGTTTCTAAAATTGCACTGGAGCAGCCTCGGATATTTTGAGGAATATAACCATTTTTTTGTGTTAAGTCCTATGTAACTTTACCCTGGAAAGTGTGTTCTTCAGTAGCTCGAACACCCTGGCACGAACACTACATATGTAATTCTATGATATATTCTACTGTGCAACTGCCAAGACCCGCGCAGGCATATTGTGTATCGCCAAAGAGACCTAACCATGAGTCTGTTAGGGTAACTGCATCTAAACTCTTACCTAATCCCAACTGCTACACATGTGAACAAATTGCATATTTGAATCATACGCAATTAGTTTTTTGTTGATATCGTTTTTGAATCTTCTTCAATGTTTAATTTAACGCATGACTTCTGCATCTGCATTTTGACAGGTTTTTGATTTCAAGTTTGCTCACACGTAACGAAACTTTGTAGTAGACGTAAACAACATCTAATATTGGCAAATGCAAATTCAAACTGCGTAATTTGCTAAATGGCTTTCCGGTATCCAGATTTGGATACAGATTAATAGATTAAATTGCAGCCATTAAAAATCTTTTTTATCACTCCAAGAGTTATATTTAGCGTAACTTTTTTTCTTAACCGGGATACCGGCTGATCATTTTTGTTCTCTTGATGCTCTCTTGATTTACCAATAACGCAACATGTCATTTGAAACTTGAACAGCAGAGTGAAACAGGTGTCCTGTTTTTGTGCAAACAAAATTCTCAGACCTGCCCAAATTGAGTACATCGAGGTTCAATGGACATATATGGTGTTTTGTTGGTATGTTTGTAGAAATCGAGCGGTCTTTGACGTAGAAACTTGAATGCACAATAGATTTGTTGGGTATAACTATGCACCGATACAGATTTATGTTTATATGGGAACTTTCTAGCTTTCCAGCTTTGATGGTGAAGGAAGACAGTAGTCACTCCAGTTGCCCCGCCATGCATTATTTTATCACGGGCGGCCACCTAGGTAGAACCGCCAACCTTCCGTATGCCAGCTGGATGGCTTCCTCGTATGATGTTCACAATAGAATATCTTTTGTGACAGAGTATCGCAACTTGGAGTTTGTGGCAAAATGAATCCTCTGAAGTGGTGCTCTAAATCTTAAACATCTAATAAGTATACGTGTATAAATGTAAATCATTAGCTAGACTTCTTGTACTATTACTAAATATTTATACTGTTTTAGCTAGACATGCATTTTGTCTTACTTTAAACGTATTACATAGTACTGTTAATTGTATGTTTACATAACCTATATGTAGTAATTGATCATATTTTCAAATATAAAATTCGGATCAAATAGTACACGTATGTAGCTTGTATCCACTCGTATCTTTGTATGTTCAAAACACCGAACGAGGTGGCTATTTTTTAATAAAAGTAAGCCATCAAGCTGGCTTTGTGAACAATACATGGCTATATCCAGGTGCAAGTTCATCCGGGCTCTGTTAAAAGCTGGATAGTTATTTTGAGACATAAAAACAAACTTGTAAAATATTGTAAATTTACTTTAAGTGATCATCTTATACTTAACTTCCTATAAGCGTCTCAGGGTTTACCTACATAATACACTTGCTTCACTTACATGTTTTCGAATATTTCTACTTAAGGTTGCCACTTGAGCATTTTGGTTCTTGTGAGACATATCTATGCGAATTTTTTTTCTATAGAAAACTTTAACCAATAATATGAATATACATATGTGTATACCAGTTTGTTTACATTTGAGCTATTGGTTGAAATAAGATTGATTTCAATGATAAAAACTGATTATAATGAGAACTGTAAACTGCAAATATGATAAACAGGAAAAACACTGTCAGTAAGACCATCTTTCAACAGTAAAATTGCTTCTTTTTAAGCAATTTATGACTTAGAAAGAAGAAATATATAAATAAATGTATCATTCGATTGTGTTGCCACTGGCTCTTCATTGACAGTGCATAGTGTGTTTCTTTATCCGTTCGTTTTGGTCTCGCTGTCAGTTAATGTACTTGTACGTGCGTGCGTGCGTGCGTGCGTGTTTTAATTTATGACATGCCTTTTTTGACGATCTGTGTCTCTTGTTGTGTTTGCTATGCTTCCAGGAAATCTACACTCACTTTTTATGTTGTTTTTTTGTATTTACGATTATTAAAAAATACAAACATGTCCAATAATTCAAAAACAAATTAGATAATCACATTTAGATGATATTGTTCGAATGAAGAACTTTAAATAGCCACCTAATCCCCTTTAGCTTTTCATTTTATTGCATTTTCAGCATATTGAGCCTTTAAATTTTCACGATGCCGAATTTGAATTGTACGCACAGGCGTATAGGCGTATACCCAGGTACGTCCCTGTAGTGTACATTTAGTACATTCACGCGCAGAGGCCTAGGAGACCGGATGGTTAAGGTTGAAGTTGCTGACTTAAAATCACTTGCCCCTCACCGCTTTTGACTCGAAATAGAATTCTTAAATCCATAACCATAAACCCAGCTTGCGAAAACTCTTTGTTCTATGCAGGTGCCCGTATTTGCCTGAAATATTTCTCGGATGGGATCTTTTGTTTTCCAAGATCATGTAAAGCTGATCGTAAAAATAATACATTTGTCTGACTTATTCTTGTCATTTAAATGTTAACATGTAATTTTTCTAAAATTGTGATATGAAGACATAACCTTATACACAGATTACTTATTACTAAATATCATTTCTTTAAGTAACAATATCTGATAAGCCTCGTTATCGCTTAAACAATAACCCAAATATTTACAGCTGTATCTTTAACCTGTGAAAGATTTTGTAACACTTTCTTCAGCTTTAAACCCAAAACAAAATTGTTATCTACTGAACAGTTCAAAAGTTTTATGACAACAAAATCTTTGTAATGTACTTTAAAAGGTAAACAACCCTAGATATACTTTTTATATGCTGGTGCAGTTTTTGCTTCCCTTTATTGTCCCAATAAATGGTATGAATATAAGAACTGTTGTATCATATCTGTTAATTATTATTTGATTTTGCAATTATATATTCAACCGAAACAAATATATAAATGCAACTAATTTACATTATGAAAATAAAACTCATTGGAAGTTAAAAAAGAAAATGGAGGCATATTAATATATATCATAATTATTCAGTGTTATTGGGCAAACGCTACGGAATTCTTTATTTTGACATTTCAGTTAAGTTTTAATTCCAGAGAAAATTTTGGAACTAGATCACTTACTGTATACTGCAATATCTTTTCAAAACATAAATGACTAACATTCTTTGGGCGGCGTAATTGCAAGTATGGGCAGTTGTTGGCAACTCTGGGTGAATTTAGATACAAGGACATTCCATCATATCAACACCAACAAGGCAAATTTAATTAATAATATCCAGTGTGCAGAAAAGGCGTCATTCGTATTAAAGCAGTGTATAGTTTATTAGTGTCTAATTTTTATATACAAGTACATCAAACAACCCATACAAAATAACAGAACAGTTACAAAATACAATGTTATGGTCATTGAGTTGATAAAAACGTAGAACACCACATTTTACTTTCTCGCTAAGTTATAAGAAATCAAATAAGATTTAAAACGCATGCTGTACAAATCCATAGGTGGTAAGTATGATAACCAAATATATAATTATACATGTCACGAAATTGCCTGCAAGTTATTCATCATTTCTAGTTTTTTTCTTTAAGTCATAGTATAACAGTTTTCGTTAACATAATCCCAAACATACCACACAAAACACTATCTACACATATAATTTGCTAACAAAAGAGCAAGCTTTAGCTACATTTCTTATCATAGGCTCATTTGACATCCAACAGGTTTTTTTTATTTCTGAGTCTACTTTAAAGTGACAGTTTATTTAATCACGGTCAATACAAACGTTAAATGAGCATGTAAGCGTCTATTTGTCGTGTTAATTCAACTGATTCAGTTTAAGATATAATCATCATCTATATACATCCATGTACAAACTCGTTCGTGCAATGCGTCTATCAAGGGCAATAATTGTGGAACTTAATAGGTCATAGAGAGCTGGAACTTACAAACTGGCTTAAAGAAATTAAAACTTAATTTCATTCCCTTACATACAAACACCTGCGAATAAAAGTATGGAAAATTGAAAGTATTCGGCCATATCTCCTCGACTGAGCACGAACGATAAAAAATTGTAAATCTTCAAAACACGTATAAATGTACATAACACTCACATTACGGTGCGGAACAAATCGTTAACTAAAAGCAAGAATTATAACTCTGTTTAAACATCCAACTGAAATAAAGTGATAGTCGATCTGATAATTCACATTATATATACACGCACAAAGTTCTATCAATCTATGTATCCACGGCAAATAAGCTTGTGAGAAATGAATAATAAACTATATACAATAACTGTCACATCGACCATATAATTTGCAGACCCTCATAGAATTTCTTCTCCCCAAAAATCAAATCAGCACCTACGTGCATGCAAAACATGACAAAGAAATTTATGAACAGACAAACATTCGTATATCGCAAATATACAATGCGTTATTAAAACAGGTGTATAACAATTATAGGCATGGGCTCTTTTCAAACGAATATAAAATACCAAACAATAGCTATGCAACATAATTAACAAAATCCAGATCAATATCGGAAAAAGGATTTCTTGCTCTGCAACTTATTTTTTCAAGCCATATTTATACATTTTGTAGCACATGACCCTGTTGAAAATATGGAAATGTGCATGTCAACCTCCTTTACATTACATTTTAGAGCGCACAGTAATTCATCTTCGGGTCAATAAAAATGTGTTTAAATTTTGATGTTTACAATTCAACAACATTATTATCTTAAATAAGACTTTGCGTTGCTGTTATTTAATCTTTTGTTTCTCGTTTGCGAAACTAAATAACATTCATGTTAAGCGGTTAAACAAACAGGAGCTCTTAATGAATTCGCTTCTTCACAGCCAGTATCAGTAATGGTATGGCTGTAGAAATGATGAAGGTTGTTTCTGGTGCTGTTGACGGCGGGGCTGCACTTGTCTTTGGTTTAGGAGGAGCAGGTGTAATTTGCAATGAGGAATCCTTGCAGTTGTAATCGACGCAGATGCTGAGTTTCGTGAAGTTCATTCCGTGTCCTACATCAATCTGCATGTCACCTTTCTCGATCGCTTTGGCTGCTTCTATCGCAGCATCTGTAATATTCACCTCTGGTGCATTTTCATAGTACTCCCTAACAGAAGCAATGAGTACATTGATGAAAAACCAGTCGGCGTATGGGAAGTCCTTTGTAGGGTATGCAATATGCAAAATCCCCTTTTTCATCCACCCCATTCCTTTCGACATCATTTCAGAAGCAACTTCTGATGTTTTCTCCAATATGTCCTGCTTAGAGGTTTGAACCTCTTCAATTTCCAGCTGGATCAGCTCCATTCCAAAATCGCGAAAATCAGTTAAAATGTTTGTCCCACATGTCTGAATGGAATCTAGCATTTGCTTAAATGATGCTGTCGCCGCTTGCATAACTGCGCCTTTGACTGTCCAGAATACATGCCAAAAGTCACCTGCGCTAAGATCACAAATGGAAGGTTTCCCTTGGCCAGGGTAACGGTAACATTTTGAACTGGAATCAAACGCTGAAGTTTTGATTTCCTGGCACGTCTTGTGAGCGAAAATCCGTAAACTTGGTGTAAGATTAATTTGAAGACATTTGCGGACAGCGTCGATCCATAACATGCCAGTTTCGTTGATTTTCCTAAACTTTTGTTCATACAATTTGCAGAACTTTTCAGCGAAATCAATATCAAACGAATTATCTTGTCCCTTGCATGGATACTGTGTCTGAAAATATTCAAGTACCAATGAAATGACTTTTTAATTAATATTATGACATATTTTCTTTTGTATAATCGCAGTTACTGTCAGGCGGTTTATACATTTCTACACGTATTGATTCTGATGGGGTTATAAATAAACTATATATCTATCTGTAATATATTCTGTTACATGTTTTGGAAAAAACTTCTTATATAATAATAAGTTGAATAAAATAATAAAATTCGTGGCTCAATTCGATCAATGTCGTCTACTTAGCATTAGTGTAATACCAAAGTCACGAAACGGTTTTAGTTTACCCCCGTGATTTAAACATGTGATAAAAATATAGAGCATAATTCTGCAGTCTTATTACCTCAAGACAGTCTCTGTACCACAGACAATTCTCGCCGGATGGACTGTAACACCAAAGTGGTAGAGCAACTGGACTGTCATTAGGATCATTCCGTGTGCAGGAACAGTCACGATGCACCAATCCTAATATTAAATGGAACATTAGGTAGATGTATCAAAATACAGAATTTCCGGGACAGTTTAGTAAATTTATACGAGAGTACAACAACTCGAATCTCAAATTGAATGCAGGGCCTTATAATTAGTAAAACATTATAACTTAAGCCAATTGACCCGTCAGACAATCAATGAAAATTATCAGCGTTGTCATTTTCAAGTTTGTTTGTCAAGTGTTAATAGTAATTTTGTGACTGGTCAATTTAATATGATACGATAACATGTTAATGGCTGGTAAAATACAACTTGTCCACATCTGACCATTACTATCACATCGTTCAAGAAAATGGCTAAGCTCAAGACATGACGCAATACGAATAATCGTCAAGCGTTTGACCTTCACCGCTACTCACCGCAAATATTGCAATATTCATTTCATAAACATTTAAAGAAAAAATGGCTTTTAATACATATACGAAAAAGTTTTTCCTTCACATTTTCAGTTTTTGTTGTGTGAAAACATTATAATGTTGACGCCTTTTGTTCCCATCGAAATAAAGGATCTGTTAAAACGATACTGTGAATCTTAATAACACACTTAGATGTGAAGATTGTATGTTTTTTTCCAATTTCCATTTAACGCGATAATACAATAACGAAAGATAAACAAGGTAATTTTTCGGTTCGATGTATTATAACGACATATCATAAAGTGTTCCTTATAACTTCTAATACTTAACGAACGGCCGTGCGTTGAGCGGCGTTGATCTCCTAAATGCAGGTATTTTGGCTTCACTATAATATGTCTAAAGTAGTATAAGGTAGCCTCCGCAAGAAACTAAAACAATGTTCCTTTTTATGCAGTATAATGTAGCAAACTTTCTGCAAACCACGTAGCCATTTACTTATCTGGAAACTTTTCTTTCAAGTTTCACTTATTCAGTTATTATCCGGCAAATGGAAACGACTGTGTATCTTAGTATCTTAACAAAAGAAAATTGCCTGTAAGTATCCAATACCGCCATCCGTTAACTGGAAATTTAAATTTTGGTCACTTATGATATGATAACAACAATTTAGTTCGAATACAAGAATTTGTTTCTATCGTCTTCCAATTCATCTACTGTCTTACTGTCATCCTGTCTAATTGAGCTGCAATTTATGACCTATTTTACTAACCTGAGACTAGGCTACACCAAACTGCAAAATTGTTTTATTTTTTTGTCTGAAAAAATTTAGGTGGCGAGCGAAAAAATAATTCAAATATTTTTTTTGGTTTTTGAGAAAATCTAGAACGAGCGAAGAGCGAAGAAATATATTTGTCTTGATTTGGCTCTCGATTGACTAATAAAAACCTTAAAATAGAATATACAGCCATTTTACATTAAAGATAATTCACCTGGGATTGAGAAAATTTAACCTGCAGATTCACAACAAAGCAAACTCAAAAGGTAATAACATTGGCAAATAGTACAGTGTAATCAAATAATGTATGTTTTTGAAAATGCTGTTAGAAGATATGTTATATACAACAATGCATAACCTAAAACCATAACTAGGACATAAATTTGTGACTTGAATATTTACTGCTATGAAAATGTAGCATTTTTAAATAGCTCGACTTCTCGAAGTTTTTGATCGAATATCTCTGTAACTATTAAAGCTTTTGACTTATTTACTATCAAAGTCTACACCAGGAGAAACAATCCCCATAACTCAGAATTTTAACAGAGTTGTGCCCCTTTTTAACTTAGAATAGTTTTGTTTCAGTTTTATATAACGTCCAATAGCTCTGTTACCTTCAAAGTTTTTGACTATTATGCCCCTTTTACTGGCAAAGCTCTAATTCAGAGTCAAACACTTAGAAACGCTGTGTGTGCTGTCTTATTGACAGCTCTTGTTCTAACTTTAACAGATTTATAATTAAATTTGTTGAAACAAAGTCTCAATTAAAGTCTGAAATTGATATTAACGTGGATTAACATCTACTCGAGGATTGGAAAATTTGAAAATCTAAACTGGTCTGAACACAACTCATAATGTAAATTCCTTACCCTACCCACTTTCGTATACAAATGCTAATCATTTGGACAGGAAAAGCAGAAAACAGAAAGATGACATTCATCAATATGTATTTACCCTTACCAAAATAATGTAGTGTATTTTTTCATCTGATTTTCAATGAAATAAATCCGATTTTTTGTAGCAACACAATTTGGTAAATATTTGAAGAAAATTGCGTAATTGCATCAACGGGAAATAACTTTAATGCAACTAAATATAAGCATTATGATTATTTATAGACGATGTGTGCGTAGTACGTATTTATCGTGATTAAAGTCCATTTTAGAACAATCTGGGACTGGAATTATAAGCATTTGTACACTGTTACGTCCGTAAAACGTAGCGCACCAAAAATTTTTGGCTTGACTTTTTTTTCAATGGGGCAAGCGCAAGCCAAAATCAAAACAAAAAATATTCCTTTTGTGTTTCTGAAAATATACGAGCGGCAAATCCGATGAACAACTTTTTATCTTTGTTATTTCATTGCGAACGTAGAGTTATACTGCCGCAAATTCCGAAAAAAATGTATTTTTGAGTTTTCGCGAAAAGAAATAACTAAACAATTGTAAAAAGAAACGTTAATTAACTGTCTTAGAAAATATTTGTGTTATGTTATAAAATGTTTATATTCTGATAAATTCTGATTAAAACCACAAACAAACGAGAAAATAACTTCATAGTCATAAACAGTGAGCTAATAAAGCCTTCATTCTAAAGTAAAATTTATGCTAATCTATGAAATTGTGTTACGAATTTATTTTGTTCCAGTAAAAATCAACATGTTTTTTAATTGATTAGTGCTTTTATCTTAAAAAATAGTTTACCATCTTCTTTATTGTGGAGCTCTAGCATGCACTGATACCAACAGGTAATTGCGTTTTCTAGGCATATGTGGCGCCCTTCTGATTTCGTCTGAATATACTTTTCCGTTAGACATGTTGCCCATTGGGCTCCGTGATAACCTTCTAGAGAAACACATTCTGAAGAGCCAGTAGCATAACTACCACAGGAACCGGCGACGACTCCAATCCATAGACAAAATATTAAAAGATGAAATATAGCCTCCATTTTTAAGGTTTAATTTCTCCACAAGTTTCGAAATATAGACACAAATAAACACGGCTGATATATTTGAAGACGGAAGAGTTTCGGTTTAAAATGGTTTTTTTTTTCGACGTCGGATGTACACGAGAAAAGGTAAATTGTCACGCTTGCATAGCTTTATAAAATATCATCAAAGCTGAATCTGACAATTTCATTATATTTTCAAACAGGAAGATTTTCGATTTAAAATGGGTAATAAAGGACAAAAACTTTCACCTTGACAAAATCCCCTTCGCTTTTGCGAGATACAATTTTAAGATATGAAAATGTAACCTAACGTGAAAATTTACAAGGTGATAAATATCCATTTTAAACGAACTGAATTGAAGATTTGAAAAAAATCAAAGGGTTGGGTTGGGTTCAGGGGATCTTAACTGTAACTGGACAGTTTATAATCTACTTTCTTCTGTGTTTTATTTTTTTATAATGAGCAATTGCCCCCGAAAATCAAATCATTATTATAATAAATGTTATATTTGTTTTTCTTTGCTTACACGCATACATTTTCTGTTACCTTGAAAAGACAGCGTAATATTGTAAGTTCTGAAATGACGGCTTGACAAGCAAGTTCTAAGATGGTAGTGGTTCTTGTCTTCTTTCTCTTTGCTATTTAGGTTATACTTAACTTTGAATATTATTCTTTTCTTGTAATGTTATGACAAACGGACAGATAGAAGATGATTAGGTTTGCAAATATTGGTACACATTAAATAAGTTTTATTTCCTTCAATGTAAGTAAAGTCATGATAAGCATTTCTACTTTTTACAGTTTAGTACAAAATGCTTAAAGGTTTATTAATATCAGAAACACTATGAAAATTATTTCATTCCTCATTACATATATTATAAAATCAGTTACAAAATACTAAAATAGACTGAAATAAAACGTGCTAATAACAGTCGATTATGATGCATACATATAGGCTATAGCATTGTGTGTATGTATTTAGCATCTGAAAATAGTTGTGCTTATTTGTGTTTCTTCTTCTTCTTTTTACTTTTGCTTTGCGAGTGGAGCACTGATCAGATGTTGACAAATCCGCGTTTTTCACGATAAGTTCATAAAAGTCTCTGGTAAGTCGGTCAATACAATTATCTTGCGAATACTATGGGATACGAACTGGTTCAAAAACTCTCAGAAACCGCATCTTGCGGTTTAAAAGCGCATCATACGGTTTATAAACCGCAATATGCGGTGCGTAATACGCAAGATGCGCTGGAACAGTTTTGAACCGTTGTGCGTGAAATACTAAACCGCATCATGTGGTTTACCCGGCTTTATCCGGATGCAGTATAGTACGGTAGAGTATTGTTTTTCTATCGACCAATCAGAAAGTTCGTTTTGGTTTTCATTTGAGCGCGAATTGCGAAAGACTGAAACAACAAAAAAAAAAAAAAAAAAAAAAAACAACAACAACAACAACAAAATAGATAAATAAATAAAAAAAAAACAAACACAACAGCCAGCTTATAACAAAAAATGACAAATTAAAGTAATGGACATCGAAAACTTCCTTGAGCGAGTTCGAGTTGTAATGGGATCGATCAATAGGTCACTAGAAGAGTCACAGTCTCAAGATGCTTTTGACAGCGCCATTGTCCGGTTGGACGAGTTGATTATAAATGTCAACAGAATGACTGTAGCCTATCCCGGATTAGTCCAAATAATTGTACTCGAGAGTTGAATATCGTTATACATTTTTACTGGTCGATATCCCCCTCCTCTAGGTAGACAACGTGAAATATTAGAATGTAAAATCGGTCTACCCGAGGTCTCATTATTTAGACTAATCCCGGATCGGATGTGCAAATATTTTGACCGACTTGTCAGAAGCCAAGGAAGTAGTACAACAGTTAAAAATGTTTGTAGATTATAATTGTTTACCTGTCAAACTGAATACATAGTGAGCAGTAAGAAACCCCCTCAAAAATGCCCACCCCTATCCACACGTGGCTAGGGGTCCGGTAACCGGACCTCTAGACCGGAGAGGTCCGGTAATCAATATACTTGTACTATTATAAACTGTAATACAGTGTCAGCGTATAAGGTAATTGCTGGTAAGATAATTGCTGGTAAAAGTTATGATTAGTTGTCATAAAGTTGCCTTTATTACGTTTATTTTTGTAAATATTTTATGTATAATTAGCTCTCACTCGAGTTCGATACATTTTGAATATGAAATTTTAACAGCGATTTCCGGTAGTCACCGTTATTATTTCCTCTCACTGTTATGCGTTTTGAAAAAGTAGTTAAAAATCCTATATGACAATGGGAAAATGGGAGTCTTCCATGACAAAGTGTTGTCACTTGCAAAGGCTGTGCAGTCTGTAGTTCAAAGCTCAAATTAAGAAGTAATCTTGAAACGTTATGAGCGTGTTCCTGAGGCAAATAGTACCAAATGACCCATGCTGAATTTGCCCGAGTTAAACAGCACTTATTTTATAGTTTGAGTACCTTAAAGAAGATTGTTTACTTTATTATATGCTGAGACAGCTAATGTTAACTTAAGAATTTAAAAGGTGTATTGGCACTGAGGCTTCATCCTTTTTACAGGAGGTGCAAAATTGTAGCATAAATTCTTGCACTAAAACGTCCACGCATACAAATATACATGCACGTACGCACGCACGCACGCACACGCAAAGCAAAGCAAGACGGTGCCCAACTAGTTAGTTTTTTTGTGCCCACTTGTTTTATGTTTTGTTTACCGCTTTGTTTATGTTTTTCTTGATTATTAGATCCTTAAGTGTGAGGTTGTTCACTGTTCAAGGTTTCTGACCATTTCTAAACGATGCTCCTATTTTCAGCGTGACTTTTGTCTGTAGAGGTTTATATGTTATGTATATGCATATTGTATTGTGGTGTGCACTGGTATACCGACTCCACGTTTAGATACTGAATTAATTTTAGATATTTATTAAACATTTTAATATGAACATTTGGTAAATTTCGTTCAATTCGGGACCAAAGGAGTAACAACGACTGCCACGTTTTCATCAACAGGCGTACGACGAATCCAAAGCCAGGCGTCAACAGGCATGACCTGGTTATAACAATGGGTACAAGTTGTCAAACAATACATATTTCTAAAGTAGAGATCAATGTATTTTGCTAGAATGTGTTTTGTATAATGATTTATGTGAAAAATCTTAAGCCGTATTTTTATATAAAAAATGACCGAACATACACAAATCAACTGAATTGAAAAAATCTGAAAACATAACTTATGTCATTAGAAATATATAGCGACGTTGAAAACAAAAATGTCTTATGTTTTATTGTTTAACCAACGATGAGTAGTCGCAATTCAGATTTCATAATTTCATTTTTTTTCTTTGTAACTGCACTTCTAACGTACTAGAACTAAAATACATAGTATCCTGTTACAACTTTGCATTTGTTAGCAAAACTTTTGTGAGACTAAATACTCAAACAGCGAAACTATTTGACACAGCGAGGTTTATTTCTCATGAATGTACCCTTTAAGCGTATATCAGCCATCGACAATCATTTTCAGAATGTGTTGATAATTGTCAAGTTCAAACATATTATGTAACGGATTAAGGGAACAGGACAATAGCAAAAAGTGGTATTCCTACAAACAACACACAGCTATGTAGTGACTGGTCAATACTTTGAACATGTAATAAAGTTTATGATCATTCTTTGAGAGGATATATCAATAGAGTTTTCGATCATTCTTGAGAGAATGTACCAATAAAGTTTGCGATCATTCTTTGAGAGGATGTATTAAAATAATGATATGTATTATGTGGGATTATTGCTATGAGAACTGAAATGGAATACCCATACGTTCAGGCATTTTAGTGCTAGTGCTATAAGTAAAATAAAATGTTGTTTGTAAATGTTATGTTGAACGCCAGGAACTCAAACTTAGCCTTGGTTATGGGAACGCCATTTTGAAAAACTGTCGACCACCGACCATGGTTTTGTTTGAGGAAAATGTCATGAGTCTTACCAATGTTAGCATAAGCCTTGTCATAGTTTGTCGGCGTTTATACTAAGTCTCAATTGTGGGTCTGCACTTGTGTTTTAATGAATGCTTACAATCTCTCGGGCGAAATTGGCTAGAAGCCAATAAATAATTCGGTCGAGGACTGAGAGCCAAGGCATTTGTTTAATACTGTTTAAATATGAGTTCATTATAACTAGTCAGGTGTGCTGTCTAAGTCACTGTGTCATTACATGACGTCGAAGGTGCACCTCAATTTGTGTCATTAGATGACGTCATAGGTTGAAAGCAGGAGGATTTGGTAGTCTGGAGACTCGACGTGATATCAGTTTTCAGTTACTCAATGGCTGGTCTGTTATAGACATCTGGGTCGCATGTTTTGCTCACCCCCACGATACGTGAATTTTCATTTGACTGTACATGCCTTCGTTTCGCAGTGCAGACCTATCTTCGGGACCTTAGTTGCATAAATGGTCAGTGTCATGAGTAAAGTGTACCAATATTACCTGTATGTCTCTGTCCCCTGCATCTTTCCTTCATATTGTGCATTTATTTATGACGAACACCGTTATTTCAAATTAATTCATTACTCTTTTATATAAAGTGTATATAAAATGCACTTACATGTACCTTGGTGTTCTTCTGCTCCCACAAGTTTGCAAAGTAAGGCATGGCAATTATACGAAATAGTTATAGAAAAATGATAGTCATAGAGTATTGATATATATTTTTAGCATGCTTGAATTCGTTCCGTTTTTCAGTATTTCGAGGAATAGTCGGGGAGGGGGTTTTTCTTGGGCGGCTCGTATTCCGTTTGAGAAATATACAATCGAATTTGTTCAACATGACAAAATGTAGCGGCTTTAACTGTATTATTTAATATAGAGATTCGATTGTGGCATGCATATTAATTGATATGAGGGCATCTCGTATAGCATTTGTACATATTTGAATAACATTTACATTTTGATGCCGTATGTATTTCTTTTATATATTATCAGTATGTAAAATTGTTGATTATTGTTTTCTGTTATAAGAAAAATACTTTTGTTATCTAGTAACTTTATGTCAGTTAGTATTTTCCCACTTTTGCAGCCATCGCTGGGGATAATTGTTCTTTCGATTGATTCAAATTTAATCTTAATTATTTAAATGTATTTTGTTTGTATATTTGCAGTGTCGCTGGGGCAAATGAAAATAGGTTATTTTCAATATACATCTTTAGCTGTTTGTACAGTATGTGCATTTTAAACAATATATCACCTTGCCAGTTGCCATGAGAAATCTTTAAATAAAGTCGCGGCCTTTTCCCACTAAACTGTGTTGTAGTTTTCATTTAATATAATACTGATAATTTAGTTCAAGTGGGTATGACAGACGTATATGATCGGACGTTAACTCATCGGCCAACGAAATGATAATATTATTAGTCATTAATAAATTTATTCTTGTTTTCTTTTAAAAATGGCTGATGATTTTGCGTCTTGCTAATGGCTGCTGTCATTCCCTGTTATATACGGTCCATTGATAAAATAACTAGAAAATAACTAAGTTGTAGATGGACAACAGCTCTTTTAGTTATATCCTGAACCCTTACTGATCAATCTTAAAAACTGAAACTTAAGTGTGGCAAATAGTCTATTTGCCATTATTGTCTTCTTAGCAAATTTACACAAACGAATTTCTTAGTGTTTGTAGGGGTAGAATGCACAATCATGCAAAGTTTCATTACAAACTGTTTTAACAAGCAATAAAAAGTTTCAGCGTTTCACACTTAAACCATTGGTAAATACGGGCCTCTCCTTTTGCCGAAATCAGAAGTTTTTTTGACGTTATAATTTTTGTAGGATGCAACTTCTATGCTTTACAATACAAAATCATTTTTCCTAGGCTACAAAAATAAAATGTGAATGTAGACGCATGCTGTATTAATCAGGTAGAAAGTTAATGTTCCCAAACGTCATGGAGTTACGTACGAGTGGAAAATTAATAATACGTTACAAAAGCCTGTGAATGTAAACGCATCTGACAAAATTAATGTTGTTTAAATCAACTACAAAGAAATTGTGTATGCTTCGGGATTCAGCGATGGTGAATACTGATATTATGACATCTATAATGCATGGGTAGAGTGTCAGTTTTTATACGTATTTATGAATCTACAGTACACAAAGAAATATCCCGGATGCAACTAAAATCTTATTTATAATTTAGCAAATGCGTAAATTCTTTTTTCATCTTTTAATTTATTCAAAGCATGACCTCAGTTGAAGTAGTTGTGCAAACCGTGGGATAAATTTCTGTAAAAGCAATACTGTTCAAAATTGTTACGAGGGGATTTACCCTGCTATATTTCAAAAATGGACTGGTCCGTTATCTAATCTGGGCAGTACCACTGATTATTCAAAGGGATGTTCACTGAAAATTTACTGACTGAATAGCGAAGAGTGCAGACCAAGATGAGCCTGCATGGATGTACAGCCTGATCTTGGTCTGCACTGGTCGCAAAGGCAGAATCACTTGCCTCCAGCAGGCTAAAGGGTTAGTTGTGGGTTGTTTTCAGTGTCCTCTACCTGTTGTACGAAAATATGGCTTCTGATTGTACATTTGAAAGTTTTACAAAATCCAAAAAAAATGTAGGATATGAATAATTCTTTGGCCTAAAATGTTTGCTTTAGATGTAATATTATTGATATTGGCTGACCGATGTGGATCTTTATACATTGTATGCGAAGGTACCATGTAGAATATAACTTTTCCCAGTTATTCGCAACAACTCACACTTACCACGTCTGAATGAAAAAGTCCTGTTTCCAATGTTTAATAGTAATGCGTGTAATTTTCTAAGGTTTAGGAGTCTGATGAAGACTTGAATGTCAGATATACTATAGTATCTTCTGCAAAGAAACTAGCTTTGCTTGTTATGGGGTCATGAAGATGTCGGAACTCCGGATAAGACAGTTAGCGTATCTGAAGTGTAGCCCTCTACAATTCTTTGAGGTTGGATGCCAGAGCGTGGAATACCAGCTGCTCATTTATGTGTATTAGTTTTTTTATTACCCTTGTTAAGTGTTCTCCTTAAGTCCATAACATTAACTATGTTTGATTACCACTTTACAGCTTGTTACAGGCTGATTATAGTCTGTCCCACCTAATTTTGTACCTCCGATCATTTATTTATACTGTATATAAAACTGTCAAAAATGACATCGTTAATACCAGACGGTTAATATCTCTAGGCACCTTTTTCATTTTCTTGAAAAAATGTAAAATGAAGTTAAAATTCAATATTTTATGTTTTACCCCATAGACTTGCATTGTAAAATGACGCGACGTTCATTTCAAGATGGCGGCGTCCATACAAACGTCATTTGGGGGTTTGCTCACAGTTAGCGACGTCAGATATATTTATTGTTGAATAACAGACATGGAAAATTAAGTGCGTATCATTGTTTCAGCCGTAGATATCGTAATAGAGTTGTTGACAGCGGAGATGCGCGCAACCCATTTAACTCATTTTTATTATTGGTTACTGTTGTTTATAATCGTATCAAAGGTTCGGATGATAACAGTCTGTTAAAAGGTTGTTTTTAAATAGCATGAATACATGTTTGTGTACTGACTGGTGCTCACTATTTTCAGTGACCGTTTGATCAAGGTAAAACATTATTCCTCAATGCAATTAATGATTTTAAATATGCATATTTCAATTTGAGACAACCGCCTATATAAGGGACTACGTTAAACAAATTAATATTTGCCTTTATTCTTTATAATAACATAATACCAGTTTTACAATTCCATCCTCGCGTCTTTATTTCTCAAGCTCGGCCGTTCAGTGAAATCCAAAGTGGCATGTTAAAACATTTTTGTGCTATTGATAGGCATGGTAGACCTATAGACAAAATAATATATATGAGTCGCGCCATGAGAAATCCAACATAGTGCATTTGCGACCAGCATCCGCGCAATCTGGTCAACTGCCTACTGCAATTAGAGAAACCGTTAGCGAACAGCATGGATCGTGACCAGATTGCGTGGATGCTGGTCGCAAATGCACCATGTTGGTTTTCTCATGGCGCGGCTCATATGACCATTTGAAGCGGTATTTTGTTCTTCAGCTAGATAAAAGAAGCATGTTCAAACGCGTCAGTTACTTTCGTTTTCGAAGATATAAAACACGTGTTTTTGTGTGTTTTTTTTCACCAAGAAGTACGTATACGAAACATTTACTTCTATTACAAACGGGACAGTACATAGCTATATTGAAAATTCAACTAAAAACACGTTGAACGCAAAACAAAAACAACAACAAAAAAAAAACACCAAAAGAAAAACCCCCACAAAAAAAAAAAAAAACAGTTATTCCTTAAAAAATTATTTGTAGCAATCCAAACATTATATAGATATTCAGTCGAAAACTTCGTACTTGCAGGAACTTTACCGTACTGTGTATAATTAGCTTATTAAATACATCTACTCATCAAGTTCATTACAAAAATATATTCAGGCAAAAATGACGATATCAATTGCCACAACTTGATGAGTCATATGAGTAGGTATATAGGTCACTTCTCAGCCAACTGGAATGGGGCGGGGGGCACGGGCCCCCTCCAGCCGGCCCTGGATCATGGCCTGCGGAATCTCATGAAACTTCAGAACTTATTTTGACAGCGAAACATTTGTTTGTTTTCGTGTTGTTGTTTTACGCTTGGTTTTACGTCACACTGACACAATTTACAGGGGCGTACCTGGGCATACGCCGATACACCTGTACGTACAATTAAATTCGACACCGGGAAAATGAAAAAAAAAATAAAGTGTGAAAAAAATGCAATACAATGTAAAGTCTAAAGGGAGTTAAGCGGCTATTTCAAGTTCTTCGTTTAACAATATCATCTGCACGAGATTTAACAAATTTGTTTTTGAAATAGATTTATTTGTTCCTGCAATTATCTTGTAAATGGTAAGGGTAGATTCCTTGCAAGCATAAGGCACGGCAAATACTGCCAGAGTCGCACATCGCCAAATAGGCCCGCCTTAAATAGAAACACAGACGCACACTTGCATGCACGCAAACAAACATCTGCGATGACAAAAGGAACACTGTTGACACTGCCCAGGAACGGGCAATGGTAACACCTTCGATATTTTTCTTCAATCGAAATCATATATTGTTTACAAAAAAAAAATATTAATAAAAGCTGGTCCTATTGGCAACATTTCATTGAGTTTTTCCCCAGGTGCTCCTCCTTGCATTATTTTATCACCCGAGTAGAACCAACGACATTCCGTAAGTCAGCTGGATGGTTTCTTATATGAAGAATTCAACGCCCCGAGTAAGGCTCGAACCCACATCGTTGAGGTGCAACTGATTCAAAGTTAGCGACCTTAACCACTCGGCCATAGAGGTCCCAGGTAAAACATTTGTATTCAAGCATGCAAATGGAAAACAAAAATACTTGAGTCATCCGAGGTTTCAAGTAAAAAAAGCTTGCGCTTAATATAACTTAACGTCAATATCGATGTGCAATTCAATATATTAATCTACATCCAGATCAGGATATCGAAATACCAAAGCAATTTACGCAGTTTGAATTTTCGTTTGCAAAAATCGATGTTGTTTACGTTTTCTAAAACATGTTTACTTTCATGTGAGAAAGATATATCAATGATTATTTGATAAAACCTGACACATTCGCAATGTATGAGTAGACGCATTAAATTTTATCAAAAACCTGTCAAAATCGGATGTAGAAGTCATGCATGAAACTAAAGTTTAAACATTACGATGATTTCAAAAACGATAACAACAAAAATAGAATATCCTTACACAATCCAATCGAAACTCTCTCTCTCTCTCTCTCTCTCTCTCACATACACACACACACACACACCTACCCCATACAGCATCGCTGTTGGCTCATGCTTATGCTGCTCGTCTATCTGGCGTACAGTTAAAAAAACATCCAGGTACGCCCCTGATTTAGGTCATAGTGGTGACTTTCCAACAATCATCTGTACACTTTACAGGTAAGAAGTCAAAATTTCAAATTTATAAATATAACGCACCTTCCGTAACCGGTAATGTCAAGGTTGTTTGTTTTTGTCGGTGATGGGAAAATCCCTTTAAAAATTACACGTTTTCTTAAAAGTAGCTATATCGATATGTTATAACGGAAACAAATTAACTATTTTTTTAAGATTTAGGTCTGGGCTCAAAGCAAACTGAATCATTCCCGCCTTTGATTTAAATTTTATCCACGTAGTCAGACTGGCGCAGTCAACAGCTAATTTGCTTTATCCTCATTAAATTCGGAACTCAGTTAGCTTCAATATTTACTTAATTAATTATTGTTGGGGTAGCTATGCGTAAGAGAGCCAACATGTGCCGTCTGTGCACTTGATCGCTCGAGATATTTAGTGACGTCATGTATTGTATATTGTGACATAATTGGAATTATTTTTAGCGTTTGAAAAGTTATTGTGTCATGGTGAGCTTCTTAAATATGTAGAAGGCTATATTCTAAGGAGGCTGAAGCAGTTGATGTCTTTGTATCGTACAGGTTCTTCCTGGATTATGCATTTGGAAAATATTGTGATTAAAGATATTGTTTCAAATGCATATTTCAGTTATTTGCCTGAAATTCTTCAAAAGACTGCTCCAGATTGACTGGATCAATTTTCGGATGATGGATTTTCAGTGTAAAACTTCTGACTTTGAAAATTGTGCATTGAACTGGACATCGTTTGGAAGGATTTAAGGATAAATTAGTCCTTGAGCCAGACCCAGAAATTTTGGCTAGCGGTACCATCTGAGGGGATTAAAGCTCAATGCTATTTTTGGATAGGTAAACATCTGACAAGTCAGAAACTATGTGATAGCATTGTAGTGGTGGTAGCTTTTTGTGCGTTATTAGCCATCTAGTAACACCACCCAAAAATAGACTTTCATCAAACTCCCGTTATATATAAACAGACTTTCTATTTCAAACTAATGGTTCTCTCTTATTTTTGAATATATTTACTTGGAAGTCATACACTAAAACCCTGTGTGATCATTTATACATTTAGATAAATAGATTTACATCTATACAAATATGCTTGAACTAGATATTTTGCAAACTTTCTCACATGGTGTTTTGTCAGAAAAGTCATCTTTTCAATGTCTGACAAGTCTCTAAAAGCAAAATCATGTATTACATCACCAAATAGTTGAGTTCGTAAGTCATTGTATTTTGAACAGTGTAATAAAAAATGCGTCTCATTTTCAACAGTATTGCTTGAACAAAATTTGCAAAGTCGGTCATTGATGGCTTCACCTATATACCTTTATATGATTAAACGCAAATAATAGTGGGCACAACTTGTGCCAGACTCCTATTTTCATATCTAGGTCGTTACATTTGTGGCCTGTATTAATGCCAGTATATCATGAATAATATCAATAAAGTATATACAGAAGTGTGCCCTTTTCCGTGATGTCTCTCTCTGACACTTTTGAAGCGTTGGTACTTTTGAAAGTACTCTTTGAACGCTGTTTGACTTTCAACAGATTTTCAAGGCTTGAATTGTCTGCAAGTTCCTTTACTTGTTTACATAAACATCGATTGAAGGTCAAATAAATAAGGTTGTATATGTGTGTCATCTGTTAATAAGTAAGTGTCAGGAGATTGCTAACATTTAAACTAAGAATGATTCTGTCCCTATAAAGCCATGGTGTTCCAATGAGTATCAATTTGTTTTCTACTTGTTTAAGGTCCATTTCTAAAATGTATTTCAGTACATATACATGTATAGTTATGTTCTTGAACATTTATAATTGATTTGTACTGATTTTGGTAACACATATTATTGTCACGTAAAATTCGCACAACTATTGAAATGAGATGGTGATTCACTGCATTCTAGTAAATATCTAGTTCAACAACACAAATTATGTATAGTTATTATAAAATGTTATATTTTTTTCCCGATCTGTGCAGGGCATTTTCCTCACTTCAGAAATTTCAGTTTTGTACATTTTGGTAACATAAAACTTATACGGAGATTACATCATGGAAAAGTTCCTACCACTGCAGAAAAATAGTTATAAGAAACACTATTCAGTCTGTACTTTCAATTATATTGAAGAATCATAAACACCTTGGTCATTGGGTGATTAGTACAAGTAAAATATCTATAATGTTGGAATAAAATCACTGTTACGTAAATTACACTAATTAAGATGTTAACGGGTACGTGAAAGATATATTATTTTAAAGCACATTCAATTCATTGTTATACATGTATAAGGTTGTAATAAACTACAGACTGCACTTTTTCTTAATCATTGTGTAGCACTATTTCATCGTCTTAAATGTTTTTAGGAAACATATTAAATGTTACGTAAGTTACAAAAGCCCTAACGTTTAAACGGCATTCATGTAGGAATAAAAAGCATTCGTTATGTACTTTCCGAAAGTCATAATGTTTCCTTGAATCCTTAGGGAAGGCAGGGGGAGATGGTACCTCAAGGTCTAACATCCATCGGAAGAAAATCTAATTATGAGCTATAATTATGCTTATTAATTGTCCATGCTATTAAGATGTTAAACATAATCATTATTTTAATTAACATTTATTCAAAGAAGCAAACCCAAAAATGTCGAAAATTAAGGAAATGTTTTGTTTGTTTTTAAATACTTGTTACAAATACATCAATTATTCAAACTGAAAAGCATATGTTCCATAACTGGTATGCCTACATTGGCTATATTTTAGCTCACCTGAACTTGTATCTAAGTGTAGGCATATATCAAGATGATATCACACCAAAAGCTACCATCGATACATTGCTATCACATATTATCTTACTCCAGGGTTGTATACCTTTCCAAAAATCAGTATAAGAATTAATCCCCCGAGATGGTACCAATCAACCCTTTGGCTCATGTACTAAATGGAATACAGTAATGATTAAAGGAATTTATAACTGAATACTTTACTTAATGGCCGGATTCTTTCGTGCAAAGTAAGTTCTTTTTCTCTTTTTCACTTTTACATTTTTCAAAATTTCGTTTGTATACTAAATTGTAAATTCTATTTCAAACACTTTCTGTTTCTTACGGGAGGAAAAATAGCTAAGTGTAAAGAATAAGTGTGAAACGTCCCAAGGAATAACACGTGAAATTCCCCGAAATTCTCCAAAATAGAGAATATTTGGCAATGGCGACCAGAAATAAACAACAGCGAATTCCCATAGAGAAACTGAAATTTAGTCGCACGGGAAAACCAGACGATTGTTTCAAAAATCCTTGAAATTCTCGAGGGTGACTTATTTTTGTTCACAAAAACATGTTTTATGTTCTTTCATCCCGTTTCATTTCTTCATATCAGCCCAAAGTTGAGGTCCAAAATTAGGTGGGACAGACTATAGTTGCGTTTCACAGCTATTGTTAGATCGAAAGACATGCTGGTAAACCATCTAAGCAGACCATTATCATTGTGAATTGTCATATTATTTAAAACCAAAATGTGCTTCAGCAATGCATGTGAGATAGATTAATCTGCAGTAGTCCCAATCCGTGACTCTAGTTACCTCCCCTGACGTGTATTTTTGGCAATATTTCAGCAGGACTACATCCTTTGTCGTATAATAGCCCTGGCAGTAGTAGGCAACACCATCAACAGATATTGAACTCTTAGACATCTTAGCTGTTGATGTGGACAAGCAACTTTGTTGCTTCTATGGATTTTTTTTTTTTTTTGATACTGTACTTATTAAGGGCATTGAATGATTTCACCAAAGTTTGTTTGTTCAAGCAGTGATAATCATTATATGGATTCAGCATTCGCCTCGTCAAAATATGGGTTATTATCGTCCATATATTTTTTATTAATACCGTGTACATGTCCAATGAAATTCAGTATAGTACTCATCACTGTTTAATAACCTCATATTATTCAATAATATCCTGTGCAATACGGGATGTTTTTTGTCTTGTACCCATCCGAATAAAGGACATATTTGACTCGCCTATTTGGCTTATCCTTTATGTTTTGTGGGGAACGGGTACCCAAACAAATATATCGCCGTACTGTACACAATAATATTATATAACCTTACGATATCGCAAAACATATCTATATGTAAACAATATTTTCAAATATTGTTCGAGCTCAAAAATTGCGTCATGTTAATACAACCTTAAAGCTGCGATGTATGACTAAGTAACGCTGCTACTCGAATATTAAACCGCTATTCTGGTACTCGTATGCTGTAATTCATATAGATGGAACTTCAAATCTCCAAGTTTTGCAATAGTTTACGTCATGCAAAAATAACACTATATCCGTAACTACTCTTGAAACCGGCCGTCTCTGAGTGGTACCATACTGCGTTCCTATGTTTTTTCGTTTTGTCCCGCTTGTCTTTTTCGTTTTGCTTTGACTATCCTTATGTACGTATGTATGTGTATGCGTATGTGCGTGCGTGTTTGTGCGTGTGTGAAGGTCTTGCGCACGTCCAAGCTTACACTGATGTGGTTTGTGATGTAGGGAGGCTGCGTTTTTGAAACATTGGAGTTGAAAGTTAATGAAATTATCTAACGATTGAAAATCTCTTAAAATAATGGATGAAATTATTGACAACGCTCCCTACCTTTACCATTCAGCTGCTGCTAAACATGTCAAATTTCAGTGTTAATTATATATCACCGTAAAGAACATGTTAGAAACAATAAATAGAAATTGCAAAACTGAACACCTTGTTTACAGAAAATTTCGTATCGCGTAAATAGTCAATACGCCGAGATCACATAGTACTCTGATCCGAGTACTTTCTCGTTCTTAAAGAGAATTCCTATAGTTTTTTTCCTTTCATAGAATTTTTTTTAATTTCACATATATGATAGGAAAATTTGTGCTGAAAACAAATAAAAACAATAGGTCACCAGGCTTGATTTTGTGAAAAATTGTTTTGAACACACCCACTGTTGCTGAAACTGCCAGCGATATTTCAACATTTTCATAATTTTCCGCTTTTTTTAAATATACTATTCAAAATATACATCAAGGCAGCACAATACGGTCTTTTTCTTTTTACAGATTTTATTATACTTATTTGATATCATAGTCATATTTGTAATACTCTATCCTTACAATAATGGGTACAAATGAAAAAAAATTGTTTCATATTTACTTTTGTGAACTTTTTTTCAATGAAAAATACCCATAGTGAAGAATATTTTTTTTAAATTTTGAAAAAACTCTTTCATAGAATTTTTTCCTGTTTTTCTTGTGTATAGATAATTGTATTGTGAGAATAAAAAATGGCTAAAAATATATGGGTCACCAGGCTAAAGTTTATGTAAAGACAGCTAGAATACAACACCTGTTCGGACGGAAATGGCGCGAACCTGGTCAAATTGATTACATTTTTGTCTGCTAAAAGTTAAAAAAAAGTTTTAAAAATTCTTCATTCTTTCTATAATTGAATACTAAATAATCTGAATGATCTGGTGATATTGTCTTATCAGTACTAAGTCAATTATCTTATATTATATGAACAACACTGTCTTTGTACTAAAATGCGATGTGAAAACACAACCACAAAAATAGCAAGATACTTGTCAGACATGATACTTTTCAATACAACATAAACCAGTATCAACATTTGATTACTGATAAAACTTATCAAAAATGTTATTTCATTCAAGATTCCTCATATCTAAGATTGTCTGCAACATGTTTCAACAAATGTTGACTTCAGTTCAGTTCAGGAATTCCCTTTAAATGGTTCAAATTCAAATATTTATTTGCGTATGCAAATTCAGGGTGCCAGACGTTTAATATTGCCCTACTGTATGTATTGCTGGCTATTGTTGAGTAATTTGTCACATTGTTGTATGCCAAATGAAATAAATTCTACTGACATTTCCTTTGATCACAAATTTTCTGTAATATAAATACGAAAAAGCTTATATTATGCGTCTTTGTTTAAATCATTTCTAATAGATAAGTTTTTGAGAAGTATATCATATATATTTGATGTATATGTTTTGAAAACATGATGTACTTTGACAAGGTTCTGTCAGTTCGCAGTATACTAAAGAGAGAATGCTCTTGAATTTTAGGTACATGTATATTGAATGATTTGTAATGAATTACATAGCAGGAAATTACCCGGTTACAAAATTGCTACCTGTGTGCATTCCCAAGTAAGATACAAATGGATTCCAGTTAAGATCAAACCAATACTTTCGACCTCCTATCATCTGAGTAATTTTTTGTTCACTGTTAAGATCCAAAGGGCAGAAATGTAAACTGGCTCATGATAGATGATGTTCTTCTTATCGATTTTGTTGACTTAACATAGGCCATACAAGCCGCTAGGCCGAAGCATAATGACTTCGTTTTCAGCTATATATCTTCTAGAGTCCAATGTATGTCAGAAAAGAATATACAGGGTTATCGCTCCTTACACTGTCTTAAATCTAGCCTATATCAACGTCTACGAAGTAGTACGCCTGTTCGCGTCACAAAACAAATGTAGATGTATAAATGCTAATATATGATTCAAAAATGCAGGAAAGCAATAGTTAACTTTTGAATAGGTTCATCTAGACATTTTATAATTTGACATTTTATGAAGTAATAAAAAATACATACGCCATAATCCTTGTTCATGAAATGCACTACTCGTTTCAGGTAAAGTAATAAAGTGGAAATGGAACTGTGGTAGCAGTTTTCATGACGGCGAATTTTTATCTGCTGACTTGGAGGGTTTTACATTCGCTCTCTCTCAAGCGGTACAGCTCACGGGCAAAGCAGGATCAGACTGGGTAGCTTCACTTATCACCCATTTAGGAAAACAATATGGGCAATGGTATTATTTATCTTTCAACTTCTAACGATCAGTAGAGTCAAATGGGACCAAAACGACTTTATTCCACAATCATCAGTTTAAAGTCCAATTTCATTTTGACACCACCACGGTAACCATAGTTCCATTTTGGTTAGATTGTTACGATTCTAGATTCAATCATGACTTCCAAAATTAATACAGTCATTGAATTAAATGGACACTACGGTAAAAATACATTTGAGCCCGTTTATCAGTGTTTTCTGTAATATAATTTGTCATTTTATGACTTTGAGTTAATTTTACGTAAAACAAATTTAGAACAGGTTGATTTCTATTTTAAACAAACATACTAATTATTTAAGCAAAACACAATTAAACTCTTATGAATAATAATGTAAACAAACTTAAATTTTCAATGACAATATTCTCATTTCAGAATTACAGAGAGAGTGGATCTGTTTTACTGGCTTCTAGAACTGTTTCAATAGGGGATGGCATCTTCAGCTTCACTATATAGGAAGTCGTGATATTTTGATAAAACTGTTGCTTGAATAGTGTATTTACAATCGTTTTCTTTATCAAGTGATTAAATTATGTGTTGTATACACATTTCATTTATCTTTATTGTATTTCTTTCACGAATAATTACAACTAATACTCAATTCATAGATTTGCGCGTTTCTGATTGGCTGCTTCAGCACACGTGACCAACTTTCATTTCTCAATGAAGCCGTCACGTATTCATTAGATCTAATTAATATTCATAATTCTACGCACTACTTTTTCGTTTCTGGGTCACGCACTTTCAGTTTCAATTCGCCGATTTAGTACATTTTCTGACCATAAATCATGGAACAAAAAATAAATATATAATAGGAATTGTTTGTTTTTATTTACAGTACTCCCTTTTAATCTTATATTAAACATTTATATAAACATAGATAATAACTGCCGCATCTAGCGTTCTGTAAACTTCGTCTGCACAACAACAGCAATCAGATTTTGTTTTGTTTAAGCAACTATTTGGCACTTTGTATGAGCCAAATGAAAGTAGTCAAAAAGAAATTCCCGAGGACATTCAGGCCCTTCGATGATGAACTTGAAATCGAAAGTAAAACTAAAACTGAAAGTGAAACCACTAACAACCCGGAGTCTACAGCTGTCACCAGTGAAAGTGAAGTCATTGGTGGGGGTGGGTGGGGAATGCAGAACAACTAGAAACTGTTATATGTTGAAGCTTAATCTATACATATAACACAAACTGCTGCTCCCCCCAGATTTCAAAACTTGTCACCAGGAGAATCTGAAACAAGAGGGCCAAGAAGGCCCTGTATCGCTCACCTGACCTACTGACCTAAAGATCATCAAGATTAACATTCTGACCAAGTTTCATTAAGATATGGTCATTAATGTAGCCTCTAGAGTGTTAACTAGCTTTTCCTTTTATTTGACCAAGTGACCTAGTTTTGGACCACACATGATCCAGATTCAAACTGGACCTTACGATTATTAAGGTTAACATTCTGACCAAGTTTCATGAAGATACAGTCATAAATGTAGCCTCTACAGTGTTAACAAGCTTTTCCATTGATTTGACCTAGTGACCTAGTTTTTGCCAACCTGACCCAGATTTAAACTTGACCTAAAGATCACCAACATTAACATTCTGACCAAGTTTCATTAAGACAGGTCATAAATGCGGCCTATACATTAACTAAATTTTCTTTTGATTTGATCTGGTGACCTAGTTTTAGGCCCCATCTGACCCAGATTTTAAATTGACCTAAAGATCATCAAGATTAACATTCCAACCAAGTTTCATTAAGATATGGTCATAAATGTGGCCTCTAAACTGCTAAATAACTTTTCCTTTGATTTGGCCCGGTGACCTAGTTTTTGACCCCACATGACCCAGATTCGAAATTGACCTAAAGATCATCAAGATTACCATTCTGACCAAGTGGCATGAAAATAAAGTCATAAATGTGGCCCCTAGAGTGTTAACAAGCTTTTCCTTTGATTTGACCAAGTGACCTAGTTTTTGATCCCATTTGACCCAGATTTTAACTTAACCTAAAGATTATCAAGATTAACATTCTGGCCAAGTTTCATTAAGATATGGTCATAAATGTGACCACTAGAGTGTTAACTAGCTTTTCCTTTGCTTTGATCTTGTGACCTAGTTTTTGACCTCAGATGACCCAATATCAAAACCATCCAAGATTTTATTTAGGGTAACATTCTGACCAAGTTTCATTAAGATTGGGCCAAAACTGTGACCTCTAGAATGTTAACAAGCTTTTCCTTTGGTTTGACCTGGTGACCTAGTTTTTAAACCCAGATGACCCAATATCAAACTCTTCCAAGATTTTATTAAGGGAAACATTCTGACTAAGTTTCATTAAGATTGGGCCAAAATTGTGACCTCTAGAGTGTTAACAAGCTTTTCTTTTGATTTGACCTGGTGACCTAGTTTTTGAACCCAGATGACCATGAATATCAAACTCGTCCAAGATTTTATTAAGGGTAACATTCTGACCAAGTTTCATTAAGATTGGGCCAAAATTGTGACCTCTAGAGTGTTAACAGTCAAATTGTTGACGGACGGACGACGGACCTCAGATGACCCAATATCAATCTCATCCAAGATTTTATTTAGGGTAACATTCTGACCAAGTTTCATTAAGATTGGGCCAAAACTGTGACCTCTAGAGTGTTAACAAGCTTTTCCTTTGATTTGACCTGGTGACCTAGTTTTTAAACCCAGATGACCCAATATCAAACTCTTCCAAGATTTTATTAAGGGAAATATTCTGACTAAGTTTCATTAAGATTTGGCCAAAATTGTGACCTCTAGAGTGTTAACAAGCTTTTCCTTTGATTTGACCTGGTGACCTAGTTTTTGACCCCAGATGACCCAATATCAAACTTGTCCAAGATTTTATTAAGGGTAACATTCTGACCAAGTTTCATTAAGATTGGGCCAAAATTGTGACCTCTAGAATGTTAACAGTCACATTGTTGACGGACGGACGGACGGACGACGACGGACGACGGACACAGGGCGATCACAAAAGCTCACCTTTAGCACTTTGTGCTCAGATGAGCTAAAAATCAAAAAGAACAAATATACCCCCAAGACTAGGGGTGACTATTGAGGCAAATTTTGACTGTTGCAATACTATTGATACAGTATTGCTGAAAAACTTAATGCGATCTATTCTATTGCAGGTTACTATTGCGATACATGGACTAATACATGTGCATGTGTTAAATACGCGTATAAATATTAAGACATCTATGGCAAATCTGTGCCACCATAGTTAAACTCATTTTATAACTTTCGACACTTCGTTCGTTTAACATACTTTCCTTTCGAGCATTGTTTATAATTGCTGTTAATACACATTGAAATGTTTGTATAACTGAAACGCACAGAAATAAATCTAACATTAATAGTTTTAACATTTTTTCTATTTCTTGCCTTCCTTGGCTTTGAGACAATAAGTAAAACAAAAAACCTATGCAAGGTTTACTCATCGAATTGGCCATTTTGTTGCGAATGTCAACGTGTTTAATAACCCAACGCATCGAAAAAGACGAAAACTGACGAATCAGACTAACTTCACTAAGGTGTACCAGCACTAAATGAAGTGCCCTACCGAAATGTTGGCTATATCATACGAGTAGCCTACTTTCTCCATGTCCATAGCACTTTTTCTCATTTAAGATTAACAGGTTATTTAAACATTTTTGTATTTACTAAAATTTAAAAACTATCGAAACTATCGATTGTTGAAGGAACTATCGGCGATTGTCATTGGATCGTTGACTATTCTATCGATGCAATCTATCAGGACACTCACGATCGCAATGCATCGATATTACAATGTATCGTTACACCCCTACCCAAGAAAAAACGAAATACTGACCAAGTGGGGAATAAATCTATTTCAAGGTAAATGCCGTGATACAGCAATATATTACATGTAAGTAAAAAATCCATCTTTATACTTTATCGGTATCTTCCATAGAAACTGTAGAAAGTTAATCTTGTCTTGACAACATGACAGTTTGCACAGCCAGACCAGGATTCGAACCTGGAACCTCCCCAAAACACAAATTACCAAATGAAATTTCCACAGTGTTGGGTTGCTCTGCCAATTGAGCTATCTGGCCAGTGGAACTGCAATATGCTAGCAAAAACATAAGATTATTTTTCGATTTCTGGTTTATACAGCTAAAACGGAGCGTTAAGATGGGAAAAGAAATTGGTATGGGGATTTTCAGTAATAAGTCTACTAAATCAACTATGCATTAAAGCTGATTTACCAACTTTTTCTAATTAGCCCACTGAAATTCTCACAAAAATATTACATAAAATCCTATTTTAATTTTTAACAAGCATGGTCATAAACAAATACAAATTAGGCGTAGAAAAAAATGTTTGATTCCGGTGCTGCAGTACGGTATCTTCAATTTCACCCACAGTTGAACCGCAACAGCCTTCAGATTTGTGCTGATGAGGAAGGCAGGGAGTACATTTCTCTGACCCATGAAGTGAAAGAAAAATAAAATCAAAGTGACGTCACAAATGAAAAGCAAATTTATGCTATAGAAGGTGGCAGTGAAAATTGTCCTATTCAGAACTTGAAGGCTTGTATGCTCACTGTGACCCAAATGCTGAAAAACTATTTTGCCATGTAAACATGTTTGTCAGATTTGGTACAACACTAAACCAGTCAGCATCAAACAATTCACCAGTTTTATGGGCGATATTTCTAGAAATGCAAGTCTTGACACACGGTAACTCTGTTTTCAAATAATTTCTATTCCATTTTTTAAACAAAATTAGCTTCTAACAAAAAAATCAATACTAAACATTTCACACAGATATAAGAATTGAATGTTACTTTTCTGCAGTCCATTATGTATAAACTGTCAAGAAGTTTACGACTAATTGACATAAACATCGAGTATTGTTCATTATTGTACGGTACCATTGCATTTTCTGATACACCACACACTGCCTTCGTGCTAGTGCAACCAAGGGGCTAGATGATGCCGGATGTGAGCTCCGGCGTATAATGCTTTAATATAACCGGATATCGTAACGAAGCATCTGTTTGGTCATACAGCAGAGAAACGACAACAGAGCAGAAAATAAATGTCAAAAATACTCATCAGATTATCAACTGCCACCAAGGAAAATTCTCAGCTAAATTCAAATGCAGTTCCGGTTCCCATCTCGGATGGTCCAAATCCAACCTATGAAGATAAAAAAAACACCACGACAAGATTCCGGAATGGGAATGTTTAATCCATCTTCATGCACATTTAACAACTGCACATTCACTCTGCAAAGTACTCTAAATACTCAAAATTAAGCTCAGATTCTTCAGTTATTAAAACTGAAAACACAATTTCAATTTGAAAAACAGATTCAGAATTATGTTCACTTTGTTATCTTGTAACAATTCATTGTCCCTGTGCTAAATTTTCCATACCTGATCTAATTCATAGACCACTGGTACATAATACTTGTTGACCTGTTGACAGAAATAAATTGATATAAACACATGTGAACAGATGAATTAATTTAGTAATTAAATTTAATTATAGGCCACGCAAACTTTGCCAAAAAAAATGTTCAATTTGTGGAGTTTTTCCACGTTTATTGATTTGTGAAATGTAGATACTTTTTATTGCAATAAACAGACATATAATGAATTAAATTCCTTACCTATCGCTATCATCCATTCAAAGTTTTTGCTTGCTCCAGTTTCCAAAAATATAATTTCCAAATTGTTGATGCAATGCTTTTTATGTTTATTTCATTTGCAAGTCGGCTTTAAAAGCTCTTCAGAGCTTGTGTTTTCTGTGTACTATGTACCAGTGTTATTTATCCCCGACTTTTATAAATAAATATTACTTGACTTGACTTGACTTGACTTGAAATTCCAGCTGTCAGTGTCACTGACCGACTCTGACACGTGTTTTCTCCAATCATCCTTTCAAATGAATTTCTTGAACGTTATATTCATAAAAATAGAATATCTTTGATAAAAGTTACAGTTGTTAAACCAAAAATTCCTTCCTAGCAACCTCAAAAAGTCCGATTTTAATTTAATCAAGCCTAAAACTCCAGACCGTCACGATCGCGACGTTGATGTCGGCCATCTTTCTTTTGCTTTTATGCAAATGAGTCGTTCGCTTGCGTCCATGACGGCGAAATTAATACGCGTAACCCCAAGTACTCTTATAGCTTGCATTTCAGTATAAAAGTTTGGATTTTTCAAATAGGAAACAAATTAAAGAAGATTTGAAAGTTGTAACTATAAGAATTGAATGGTGATTTTCTGCGGTTCATCGATGTATCAGGAAGTATACACCTAATTTTTACATAAACACCGCATATTAAAATTAGGTGTAAACTTCCTGACAGTTCATACTTCTATGAACCGCAGAAAAACACCATTCAATTCTTAAATGGTTGCCGCTGAACTGTGTCGTGCAGATGTGTAATACTGTAAACAATCGTACGTCAAAAACTGTAGATACTTGTAAGGTATGTCAAACGTTACAATATTACATATTATATTGGTTATCAGTGTAGCACAAGCATGCTGATCCGACACATCAAGTTTAAGATGACTCATGATAAAGCAAAATCGTATAACGACAATGCGATAGGGCTTTATGACACGATTCGAAACGAAAATACGACACAACACTTTGAAATTCAATGCAGTATAACATCATCAATATGCTACTCTCGAAAATACGACGATGCGACGCAATATCGTGCCTGTATTATTGTTTCATAATGGCGTTTTGTCGTGTCGCGCTTCTTGTCGTAATGCCATGTCGCCTTGTAATTTCGTGTGGTATTTTCTTAATATCTACAATATTGCGATATTGCAATATGACAATACGATAGTAACGCAAAATGCGAAACTAAATTATGACAATGCCACATGACAATACGACACGACAATACTACAATGCAATACGATATTACGACATTGCGCGAAACGCACAAAATGAGACATGCTATAATGGGAAAATCGCGGTCATTACAACAGTACGACTAGGTACTAGATAATACGACATCGTATATCATGAGTGTACGTGTTGTTTTGTCGTGTTTACATCCGGTGTATCATAATTTAAAGTACCGCGTTGCACTGTCGCAATGTTGTCTCGTAGCGTCTCACAATACGACGTTGCCGCGATGAATTGTCATGTAACCCTGCATCTATCTCTACAAGACAAAGGACGACAACACGATGATCCCAACTTCATATTGAAATGTGCCATGGTAGCTGATATTTGTTTTATTAGAAAATGAAATCTCAGAATGACAACAAAGGATAGCATACAAATGGAAATTTACGCAATTCAAGTTACTTTTCATAAAATACAAATAGCAAAGTATAGAGCATAGAAAACAGAATATACGATACAAAACAAAGTATCTATAACAAATAGAATAATGTAGACCATAAATAAAAATAATTGAAATATAAATTACACATTACAAAATAAAAACTGAGAATTTATAGCATGCCAATGAAACGACATACGTGACACTATGAATCAAGATGTATTAAAAACAAATGTGCAAGTACGCACTATAGATGTACATGCATGAAGATTGAAAAAAAAAGTAGAATTATTTAATATTGCAACGTTTTATAGGTCGAATGTAACAGCGAACAACTAATTTCATTCGCATAAAATATTCACCAAAGAGAGGTAAAATGTTAAATGTATTACAGCGCGTTATATTTAACCTGACGTGGCGGAATTAATCTCTGGTTTATGCAAATAATGGTAATATAAAAAACGAGCAAAATAGGTAGAGCTACAGTGGTAACCTTGTAAGGTAGATTACCAGAGAATAAGAAATCAGGTTGCCGAATATGCTACATATCCTGCACAATAAAGCAGTGGGCCTTCGCGAAACCTTGCCCCACCAGGTAAAATACACAATAACACAATCAAAAGGAATTAAAACACAAGAAGTGACAAAGGCCGCCTGGTGACCATTTACTAAGCGATCTTAAATCTACTTGATCCACTACCAGACAATATGGCAATTTCCCTTTATCTTTTTTTTTTTTTTTTTTTAATCAAATTGACTCATGTTGGGTATATGAATATTGTAAAGCTTTATCTAGTAGAAAGAGTCCTACATGTGCCTGTCCGGGCATTATCATAGATACACGAAGGCATCTGGATAAAACCACCGACATACCATGCGCTAGCTGGCTTCCTCATGTGACAACAATTCTACTTCCCTTGCTTCAAGCTGTATGTGCTTTTATGAAAACATAGAATAATATGATTTTCGCTGTTTATTGAATATCACAAAATGTACGATAAGGAGCAGAAACATTCAGATTTGTAATTTAATCTCGTGAATTTTGTGTTTACCTTTGTATTTTTCTGATTTGGTATCGGTTTTAATTGTTCTTTTATTGCAGCACAAGCTCAGAAAGTAATATTTAAGTTAGTTACATAGGAATAAGTGTTTCTGGGCGAGAGGTCTTGGTGGTGGGGAGAATGGTGTTTGGCAGTCTCCTCTGGTATTAAAAGTCAGGGGAGGGAGCAACGTATTCCTTGTCTCTCTCCCTCCACTAATTTTGCACCCCCCCCCCACCCCCACCCCGCCATCTGTATTTGAACAGAAAACAGTGAATAAAGGAAAATATCCAATGGTACAACCACTTAGATAACTCTTTAATATACATAATGTTAAAACGACATTGCTGAAATATTTAGTGAACTGGAGATCTATTGTGATAAATGATGTTATGTATACTATGCAACAAGGCGTTGACATAACTAGTAGGTTCTTTTAGTTAGCTTTCGAGATCCATTTATTATAATAGGCGCAGATGGCATTATAAAAAAGTTTGAAACTATCATATATTCTACCTCAAATAAAACAATATTTAATGTTGCGAAATTTATCTACTTTGCAAACCTAAAACCCGGAAGACAATAAAGATTATACGTTAATATAGAAATTCCATGTTCTCTTTCTGTTCTCTTCGACTGTTTGTAGCTAGAAACATTGTAACATTGCCTAGTATAATTAAATGAGATTATAAATACATTTCCATGTAAAAAATGTTAAGTAAACTTTAACATTCTCTTTATACCCAAATTTTAATGCTAACTCCAGCAATTATATTATAACTTTAGAAATGCTTATAACTCATTTATTTCAAACATAAAATGGTCAATCAATTCGGAGGTGTTAGAAGCGTACAGGGCAAATCACACTACCTGCAGACACACCCACACCCGACCATACAACGACACTAGCTCGGCAGTTTTTCTTCGAAAGGTCGAGCTAAAATATATCTAAAACAAATGTTAGAATACAACAGTTAATTTCCTACCCAATCAATTATAAGTATATGACGGTCAAAGTAATGGCATACACCTGATGTAATGGTCATCTCATGATACTCGCTTTATACAGAACTTTCATTCTCCAATATAGCCATCCTAAAAGTAGAACACAACACACTCAATGCAAATATTCATATATAATAAGCATGTTCATATGTATTATTGAAAATATAAACATGGCATGACAAGTGACTTGCCGTGAGAACAACAAATGCTTTCAATGAGAACATGGTTTGCGATGGACTTGTTGTGGAAACATTCCATAAAATGGCATTTTCTGTCCAATATGCGACTACGAGTAAAAATCCGACTTAATTACGGTCTAAAAGTGTTATCAATGGCTTATATCTATGACCTATGCTATGAATTCTATCCACAAGGAAGTGATTTTGCAAATTTTTCGGCGAACGCCGTCTAAGAACGAATTCGTTAACTATGCCACGTGACTTCAGTTTGCAAATCAAACTACTTGATAACGCATTATAGATAATTTATCAAAATGGAAAATTTATGCAACACTCTGCCTGATTGGACGAGAGTGTCAATTTCTTTCACTCTGTTGATTGTGCTACGCTGAGTGAAATGAAGACAAAGCGTTTATCCTAAACGACGCTGTTCACAGTTTTAAAGCTAACTTTGGCTCAGTATATTTAGCAAGAATATTGATATATCTCAAAATGATAGTAAGTTGTATAAATATGATAAAAACCTGTTCAAATACCAACATATATCAAATTAAAGAAAGAGCTGAATACGGTCTGCGTATCACATGAATAAGGGTGTGATAAGAGTCTTTTATGTAGAGAAGTGCTTTTTAAAAGATTTTCCTTGTTACAATTGTCGTCTGTATATGAAAAGGTTTCTTGCTTTTGTGACTTATTCAGATTGCATATTAAAATGAGTACTTGTTTGCTTTGATATATTTGTTATAAATTATTTAACTGATTTATTATACATGTATATGGATATTTTTCTTTAGTATGGTATGCAAATATTGAACTCAGTTGAAATCTGTTTTATTATGTATTTGCTATAAAATGACTGAATCTCATTACACTGAAACGAAGGTACGCTGCATACAGTTTATCTATGTGATATGACTACGGTCAAACTTTGCTTATGAAACAGAAACATTGAAATAATTACAATTGTATGTTTTGCTTGACCTTCACTTTTTTATAGGTGTGACGTCATTGTCCAAAGATTCATGAATAGCGAATATGCATTTGTTAAAGCGGGATCAGTTGGCCTATTTTAGAAATAAATAAAAATAATAAATAAAAAAATTCTTTAATTGATTTTTTCTCATGTATTCTAATCAAACTTGATTTGTAGCATCTTTATTAGGCCCGCAGCCAACTTTGTTCAGCTGGGACATTTGACCCCTTTTAGGGGGCTGCTAGAGCTAAAACTAGAAATGCCTTTATACAGCGTCTCATGAACAGCTTGGTGGATCTTTGTCATACTTGGTCTGGAGCATCATTATAACGTCCTCTTCCAAATTTATTTATATAGGAACTTGGGCCCTATTAGGGACCACTATAGCTAAAAGTAGATATGCCTTTCTTCGCATTAACCACTAAATTGTAATGGATTTTTATCAAACTCAATGTATAACAATATCGTAAGGTCTCCTGCTATTTTGTTACAAATGGGGATAGGGACCAATTTAGCTAAAAATATAAACACGTTTAATGACCTCTTCTCATTAACCGCTTCATGAATCTTCATCAAACTACTGCTGTAATTATTCGTCTAAGGATAAACGAAACAAAATTGCAACCCTACGAAACCTTTGCGAAAAATTAAAAGAGAACCATTTAAATTGTTAAAGTGCGGTGTTTAGTTTTGCAATTTGAAAAATGTTAGATGAAAGATGAATGTTAGATGAAAAATTCATAAACTTCTTTCCTTATTACAATTCGCCGACCATCATTTTTAAAGATATTTCTTGTTGCAATTGACTTGCAGTGAGAACACCTCAGAGCGCACATGTCGAAAGTGTTTGAACAGGAATAGCGTTAAAACGAGTAGGTTTTGGTGGGGAAATCGTAGTACCGATGTGCATGATATTACAACAATATATCGAATAAAAACCTTACGCCCTGATTTATAATGTTTGTTTACCTCTTGTAGTGGGAACAAAATGATGTAGCGCGATCACGTGATTGGGCATACTAATACAGGCATTTTTCAGTGAACTAGAATTTAATTCATGTTATTTTGTCTACATGTCTTTATTTACGTTGATAATAATACACAGTAACTTACTATCTCTGTAACTGTTAGATCAATAGGCAGATGATGTGTTTTACATTATCAATGAGCTGACAAATTCGTTATTACTAACGCGCATGTCTTTTTAATGAGTTTTGTTCATTAAGATAAGACTTAGTATGCCTTAGTTTGCCTAATTAACATCTAAGTACATATTTAAGCAAACATTTATTAAATCCATTTATTCTTTAACAGTGTGACAGCCATTCAGTTCGCAGTATTATCAAATTGTAAATCTTTTTTCATGTTGCGATATTAGATGACTTTTATAAGACTTAGTATGCCTTAGTTTGCCTTATTGACATTTTAGTCCACATTTAATCAGAGATTCATTAAAACTCTAACACTACAACAGCCGTTCAGTCCGCAGAATTACGTTTTGGTTTCTAAACGCTTGAGATTCGAGACAGTTACAAATGATTATTTTGATGTCATGGAAAATGAATAGTTTGTTTTTATGTTAATTGATATGGTAAGCTGGTATTAACCAGCTTAACGTATTCTAAGAGATTTTTATGTTACAAGACGATTGAATTATATATATACGTATTATGTAAACTGGTACTACCCCGTTGGCACAGTAGAAATGATTTTGTTAACCTACAGGTAAATTTATATAGAGGGTTAAATGATATGCATGTATTATGTCAACTTGCTTTATCTGAAAACTACAGTTACACATCTTAATCGATATAACTTTATCATCAGTTTCACTTCATTTAGATATGATTTATCTTTCTTGATTTGAATTTGTGTACGATGATTTTTTTTACCATGCATTATTTCATCACGGGCGGGCACCAGGGTAAACCCACCGACCTTCCGTAAGCCAACTGGATATCTTCTTCACATGAAGAACTAAACGCCCAGAGTGAGGCTCGAGCCCCAAATTGCTGAGGGGCAAGTGATTTTAAGTCAGCGATCTTAAACACTCGGCTACATAGGCACGGCTTACAAGTACTACTCACTTATTTGCTGACCAGTTTCTACCAACGACATACCGCTCATGGAAAGAACGTTAAATTCTGACCTCCAAAACAGTTCTTCCAGAGCAAAGCAAATGATTGATTAAATCTAACCATTCTTAAACCGAAGTGGTATTCTTTTCGTTATCTGATTTTGTATTAACCATATCTCTTTGAAAATACACCGCTTAGTTTCGGCAACCTTTAAAAGCATTTAGGAATTTCTTTCATTCAAAATGGGAAACGGTAAAACCATATCAATAATGATAATGATAATTCAATTGTTTGGTGCAGTTGAAACGAATATGACAATTGACTCGCTGGACAAATCAAATATGAAACCGCTGGAACAATAACCGGTCTCGTTCTTACTTCCTACATAAGAAATAGGGTAAATCTAAGAAAAATTCAAAGACTGAATCTGATTCACAAATATAAGCTGGGCAATTTGTCGAAATACAATGTATCAGAGTGAACTTTTCCACAATAGTTATAATTTGAGAAAAATACCTAAACTGTAATGAACTTAAGAATAGAATCCATGAATGTTTCAAATCCTAGTTAAAGAACATGTTCAAATACCCAATCGCATCTTACAAACGTTTCTACAAAGCATTTAAGAAATAACCCTATTTGTGCATATGGAGATGAAATAAAAGTTACAGGAAACTACTTTTTCAAATGTAGCCGATTCTGAAATGCAAGACTACAACTGTAACAAAGTACTCGCTCTCTATCAGTCCACGAAAACTTCTATTTTGTGATAATGCCCGACTCACAAAATGAAAAGATTTTAGACATAAACCGATTCCAAATACCCTTAGCAAATATAAAGCGTTTCCTGTATACAGAATACATGATCGTTCTATTTAATTATGCACCAGCAGGGTCGTGCATCAGGAAATAAAAGTTGATCGGTCAGTCATGCTAGCGGGATATAATAAACAGAAATACAACTGTATTATTTTTCTGTTTTTGTGTCTACTTCTGTTTTCATCTTTTTTATTTGTGTCATTGAAACATTTTTGGAGTGTTTTATTTCGTTAAATAATCAAACAGTCATTTATTTAGTCTACCTACAAATAGTTAGAAGAAGTAGCAAGGGCTGTTCATAATGCTAGCAAAACTTTAAACTTCAACCTTTTTACTATTTTCATACGTTTGTAATATATATCAGTGTAAATAATGCATATAATAGCAAAATGCATATAATATGATTCAATCCAGAGTTTCATCAAACTCTTGTTGCTCCAATATTTTCTGCCTGGTTGTTGAATTGTTAATTTACGAGAGAAAGAAATGAATATTTTCGGTCTTGTGTGAATTTAAGCAATGTGTACCTGTTATATACCGAATATAATGCTTAGGGTGCTCCTAGAACGCGTTAATCAGTTTCTTAGTTCATATGTTGTGTCATTTCTATAAACACTTCTGTACAGTCCGACAAAGAAAACAAATCTTGGCGTTTTAGAGAATATAGCATTATACATAGTGTGTATCGGGATCGGGACATTATTGAATCATATTTAAAAGACCGAAAATCTGTAATTTCGTTTGCTTGTTCTGCGTTAAATTCAGCTCTGAAACAACGTTGGAACTACTTATCTGATAAAGCAAGGTGTGTATACGTTTATTATCCTTTCAGTCTTATGACAGAACAACCCTTATTGTTTGTGACGATCACTTTCTTGATTTCTTCATAGAACGTTTGTACACTTAGAAAAAGTCTTGGAGTAGATTTTCGAGAGAAAGAACACACTTTCTTTTGTAAAGAAATTTACAAGCCAGCAAGCTGACCGACTGGATATATTTGAAGTTTCTTAATAAACTTGCGTTATCTGAAAAAAAATGCAAATTTTAGCTGTTTCATCAGCCTCAATGTTTATCAGAAAGAGGAGAGAAACAAGGACCAAGTCCTGATACTTATTATCTCAAATACTGAAAAAGTCTTGTTCAATTATACACCATAAAAAGTTAATTCTACAGTGCTGTTTGCTAATATCTAATTATGTTAGAACTGCTGTAATGACATATCTAGTCGGTTGTAAAATCTCATAACAGCCTATAGAAATTTGTGAAACTTGGCATAATTGTAATTGGATGTATTCTGCTTCATTTAAGCCTGGGAAGCATCTTGAAAATATTCAAAATGGCCGCCAAAATTCAAGATAGCAGCCTTAATTAACATTTTTGTAAAGAAATACTCTTGCATTGTTTATATGGCGAGAAAAAAATGAAGAAAGTTAGCATTATAGCAGAAAGTAATATCAAGCTACAAAACGTTCTTTATGCAACCAGAAGAGTCCAATATGGCTGCCTAAATCCAAGATAGCCGCCATAAAATTATTTTTCCATGAAAATCGCTAATGGACATTTTGTGCGAAAATTATGAAACGTTGGATAGAAGTACATATATTAATTTTGTAAAGTACGCTCCTTTACACTTACATTGGATAAATAAATTCACTATATCCCCAATATGGCCACCAAAATTCAAGAAGGCCGCCAACATTTATTTTCTTCCATGAAAATAGTGCGTCTCTTGGCCATATTGTGTGAAAATTGTGGAACGTTACGTGGTAGTACATATATCTGTGAAACGCGATCCTCAAACAAGTGAAAAACTGTAATGAGATAAATTAATATGGCCAATAAAATTCAAGATGACCGCCATGAAATAATTTTTCCATGAAAATCATTCGCGAGTTTGTGTGGAAAATGTGAAAGGTTGAATGATTGTATATATATTTGCAAAATATGCTCCATAAACAATTTTAACACTTACATTGGGTAAATAAGTCCATGAATATGACCAATAAAATTCAAGATGGACGCCATAAAATCTGGAATCTGGTATGGATTTATTTGTGAAATGCACATCTGATCTCGTATAATTATCTATAATAGGTCATACTAAATTCTATTGGATTAATTATCCATTTACAGCCCTAGTTGCTTATGTTGGTATATAGTGTTCTACTGTCATTGACATTTAATCTGCCCTTTTTGTTCAAACATATTTGATTTCCGCAATTAATGAAATATTTACAAGGTAATAATTGAAGAAATGGACAAATAATACTGCTTAGTATCCCCTCTTGGTATGTCGCAGTATGCCATACCCTGTAAGCCTCCAATGTTGTTTTTATGTTTTTAAGGGAAGTGCAGGTTACTTCCCTTTTTCACAGTAGAAAAATGGGGTATGATCACAACTAGCTTTGAGAATATGCTACAAGTAGATATCTCATACGATGTCACACCTTTTGAAGACTCTAGGTAGAACCTTTACATTATTGTAAAATAACCCATGATGAATACTCGATGAACTCTTTAGTGGGACACATTTTCAGTCTATTCAAAATTGTAGCCTGATCAAATAATATTGCTTTAATTATGTATGATTCAGTTTTTGTGTTATTCGTGTGTTTGTATATGTTAATAGAGTTTGTGCGTGCGCGCGTGCGTGTGTTTGTTAATCATTTGCACGACATGGGAGTGGCGTTTTGAGGAGTTTTCGGTTTTGAAATGCGGCTCTCAATCTTTTACCGTGTTTCAACAAATTTTGAAATGAATAAAACGTAAATCTAAAAGAAACTTTACCTCTTATTATTATTAGTCCTCGTATTTGTATTGCATTAGCTGTGTCAAAATTTCTATTACATCATAGAAAAACTTTAGAGCTGCTTATGATAAAACGGTACGAAATAGGACTGACATGATACTTTTTAAAGAGTTTCTACACCGTTATAAAGTAGAGACGATATGTCATCAGTAAAAGAAATTCATTGAAATATTTCTTATCTTCGTGAAAGACAAGGCGTAATTGTCAAGATATTTTACAGTACAATTATAATTGTTTTGTAGACCCTAAAGTAGAAAGAGTGGAAAAACCTAAATCCAATTCAAAAGTTCATCGTATCTATTTGTTCTTCATAGAGGTAAGAATAGATCGAAATATTTCCAGTAATGTAGAAACAGGAGAGGGTGGGGTTGGTAGTTGGAGTGAGGTGGGAGTTCACAATTTACATAATAATAAACAAGAAATATCTTTAAAAATGATGGTCGGCGAATTGTAATAAGGAAAGAAGTTTATGAATTTTTCATCTAACATTCATCTTTCATCTAACATTTTTTAAATTGCAAAACTAAACACCGCACTTTAACAATTTAAATGGTTCTCTTTTAATTTTTCGCAAAGGTTTCGTAGGGTTGCAATTTTGTTTCGTTTATCCTTAGACGAATAATTTCAGCAGTAGTTTGATGAAGATTCATGAAGCGGTTCATGAGAAGAGGTCATTAAACGTGTTTATATTTTTAGCTAAATTGGTCCCTATCCCCATTTGTAACAAAATAGCAGGAGACCTTACGATATTGTTACACATCGAGTTTGATAAAAAGCCATTACATTTTAGTGGTTAATGCGAAGAAAGGCATATCTACTTTTAGCTATAGTGGTCCCTAATAGGGCCCAAGTTCCTATATAAATAAAGTTGGAAGAGGACCTTATAATGATGCTCCAGACAAAGTATGACAAAGATCCACCAAGCTGTTCATGAGACGCTGTATAAAGGCATTTCTAGTTTTAGCTCTAGTAGCCCCTAAAAGGAGTTAAATGTCCCAGCTGAACAAAGTTGGCTGCGGGCCTAATAAAGATGCTACAAATCAAGTTTGATTAGAATACATGAGAAAAAATCAATTAAAGGATTTTTTTATTTATTATTTTTATTTATTTCTAAAATAGGCCAACTGATCCCGCTTTAACAAATGCATATTCGCTATTCATGAATCTTTGGACAATGACGTCACACCTATAAAAAAAAGTGAAGGTCAAGCAAAACATACAATTGTAATTATTTCAATATTTCTGTTTCATAAGCAAAGTTTGACCGTAGTCATATCACATAGATAAACTGTATGCAGCGTACCTTCCTTTCAGTGTAATGAGATTCAGTCATTATATAGCATATATATAATAAAACAGATTTCAACTGAGTTCAATATTTGCATACAATACTAAAGAAAAATATCCATATATTATAAATCAGTTAAATAATTTATAACAAATATATCGAAGCAAACACGTACTCATTTAAAATATGCAATCTGAATAAGTCACAAAAGCAAGAAACCTTTTCATATACAGACGACAATTGTAACAAGGAAAATCTTTTAAAAAGCACTTCTCTACATAAAAGACTCTTATCACACCCTTATTCATGTGATACGCAGACCGTATTCAGCTCTTTCTTTAATTTGATATATGTTGGTATTTGAACAGGTTTTTATCATATTTATTAAACTTACTTATCATTTTGAGATATATCAATATTCTTGCTAAATATACTGAGCCAAAGTTAGCTTTAAAACTGTGAACAGCGTCGTTTATAATAATAGGATGAACGCTTTGTCTATATTTCACTCAGCGTAGCACAATCAACAGAGTGAAAGAAATTGACACTCTCGTCCAATCAGGCAGAGTGTTGCATAAATCTTCCATTTTGATAAATTATCTATAATGCGTTATCAAGTAGTTTGATTTGCAAACTGAAGTCACGTGGCATAGGTAACGTAAACGAATTTAGACGGAGTCGCCGAAAAATAATGGATACGTAGAGGGATCAGCGACTTATTAAGGAACTATAAAATCGGACCAAAGCTAAGCGCAAAGGGAAAAAAGAGAAGACTGAAAATATTTGGGTGTGGAATAAGTTTCAAGATATGCAGTAATCTGCCTCAAGTTTAACTACATTTAGATTGTTGTACTTTTATAGGAAATTACAAACCAAATTGTGAAGAAAAAAGTAGGAAAAACAGATGTTGTTGTGTTTGAAAATGTGCATGTCATCCTGAATAGCATATATTTCTATTTTACATAATCTGCTTCGTAGAAAATGTCAAGCTTTTTTTACAATTAAACGCAAAAGTAGATGGTAGAACTGTCGCAGATGCAAAATGCTGACACATGTATATTTCAAACTATGTTCAAGTAAATGTTAAAGTATACAAAATATAATATTTTTGAACACGGAAACCTCTCGAAAAAGCCCATATCATTTAAATGAAAATTTGAGGATGAAAAACAATATGATAGCAAGCCTTTGATGGTGCGATGGCCACTCAAGTGTAATACGCCATGATTCATAACTTTTAAATCCTACAAACAATGGACGGCGTGAGTTGATTTTTATCATACAACTTGCCTAGCCTGGCTTTTCAAATATTATATAAATGTTTATCACATAGAACAAATATCTACACTATCCAACACTTTCAGGGTCATTTCTAACATAATATGTTACAAATTAGACATGAATTTCTCACAATGCTGTGAAACTCTGAAACACACATGAGAACAATCATGAAAAATTTGTTCTAAAGACAAATACGTATACATGTCTGCTCTAGCGGCCGAAACTTCAAATATGCAGGCTGTCAGATTTTAAACTTCGATATCGATGCAACGTGTGAAACATTCCTTGGCAAATGATTTTAGTTCTGTAAGCGACATGTTGAATGGTATCATAATCTGTGTAGAATTATCATTTTAAATTACCAATGACCGCAAAAGGAGGAAAGATTTTACTCACATACCGGTGTCACATGGAGGAAGATTTTATCGTTGATTCTAACACGATCCGATTCCATTTCCTATTAAACAAAGAAGGCTGAAAAAAGTGAATTATTATACAACAAATCAATTTTCTGACGTCACAATCATTACGTCATAGCGGCGCGATGGAAAAGATACCAATTGAAAACGGGCATATATTTAATAAATGTCGTCAAGGATGTACTTTAAATCCTTGGTAACGTGTTAGAATCGAAATAATATATCTCATTTAGTGATTTGCTCTTGCATGAAATCATTGTTTGTCGTTCAGAAGCGTATTATTATATCCTTCGCATCTGAACTCCAAATAATGATTTATTCAGCGACAAATCAATAAATGAGATATATTATTTCTTAAATATATTATAGTATCACTTTAAACGAACGATAACAGGCATCCATCATTTCTTATGAACATCATGATCAAAATATAAACCACAAGATCAATTTGCAAACCTTGTCGAATTTAGTTTGGAAGAACCAACAGAACAAAGAATATGTACATATCAAAACGGCCTCATTACAGCCTTACATATCGTTACACATATATACTGTCTTGTTTTCTAAACAGTGAATTGTCTTTACAAATAGCATATGTATTAATAATCGATTTACTAGACCAAAGGAGTGACGTCATTCTGAATAGTTATTATTTTCGGCTACCTTGATTATATTCTTGTTTTCCGAGAAATGACACACATAATTCAGATGTGTTTGAATGACATTTCTGCCACCACATTTAATGGCATGCATACTGCGATTTTTGCACATTTTGACATGAATAGAAAAGACGTGATCGTAATATCGATGTTTTCATTTTCTAAAGTTACTGTATATCAGCTTTTAACATCTTTAAAATTAGTTTTTATTCAGTTTAATTTTATCTGACTTTGTCAATTGTTTTAGCAGATCAATCAACGTTGAACAAATATACGTGTGCTCTGATTTAAAAACAATGCTATATTGTACCTGTACATTTGTCTAGTATGTTCAAAATGGCGAAAATTTATTTTAGAAAAGTGTATTATCTTCCGGATTTACCTGAAGTTCTGAATTTCATTATTATGATTAAACCAACCATTGTCCTTATTATTTTAGGAATGCTTTCTCTGTCTTGCAACCACGTTAAAAATTATTTTAGAAAGGACATACAATGTACGGAAGAGCAGTATATACAAATGACAGTGGATTATATGCCATTTCATCCATGAGTGGAAGGAGGAAACAGTTCCTATAAAATTCATGTGTTCATTGCAAAGCAACAATTCAACTACAAAGACGTAGGAGCATGTTTTTGAATATGCTTATGATTGTTTAAATTAAAATTTGATTTAAATACTTATCTGATGTTTATAAAACTCTTAAAATGTTAAAATTGTGAAACGTTTCAAAGATAAACATCAATTTAACTGACCAAATACGGTCCTATATAAAGAACCGTTGTATTTTTTGTACAGGGGCAACGGACAGATTTCAGGAAATATCTACTGTGTCTTATTCATCAGTTGCTCGATGGTGTAAAATATTTAAAATTAGTGTAATTTCATTTGAAGATGCGCCTCATGCAGGCCGTCCAAAAACTTCAATATCCTCAAAACATTGTTGCAAAAGTCAAAGATATTGTAGCTACTAATGCAAGATTGACAAGCAGGCAAAACGCTCGATACGATGGCCTCTCAATAGGGGCTGCTCATACAATTCTCAAGCGAGATTTAAAAATAAGGAAGATAAGTACAAGATGGATACCCTATCTAGCGGATTTTCAATGGTAAAAATTAGGGGTTTACTTTTAAATCCTCTTGGATTTTTTGAATTTTTGAAATTGGGTTTATTTTGTTCTATGAACCTTCTACTTCAAGAAAAGTATCATCCTCAAATTTTCATGTCAATATTTTGGTGGCCATCTTGAATTAAACATGGCGGCCATGGAATTCATTGATATAACCAATAAGAACTATATATCTTGGTCAATTTTAGGTATATAAGAACTCAAATAGTATCAAAATGTCAATAAAGCATTGCCTTTTTTCATTTCAGTTCATTTTTGTGTTTCACATAACGTGCCTTTAGTTTCCCTTGCGTGAATAAGACATTTAGCTGTCGGGGGCTTAATTTTATGTATACTGTTCTATCACATTAGAATATGGTGTGGATTTACAGTGGTCAAGTTGCATTTGTCCTAAAATACTGTTTTAAACACACCAGCGTTGTTTTGCAACTGACCGTTCCAAGGCCGCACAACGTTCCTTTATTTTTACGTTTTGAGCTTGCTGTCTATTTGCTTTACTTTGTTTATGTATATACAATGTTTTAAACTATATACATGTATTGGTATAGTGTTGCGATTTTAAGAGTCTGTTTGTTTTAACGTTGCATTGCCATGAATCAGTGTATATCACATATCGGATCTGTTGAGAAATACGTTCAGTTGCAGAGAAGAAGTTATGAAAATGAAATGATTGCTCTGTTCCAGTTATGATAACATTACTATCTTCTGATGCCCTTCCATCTACAATCGGCTGAACGGAAAGAACGTTTTGAATGCAGGAGTAGAAAACAATACTGTGTGTAGATGGCTTAGTTATCGTGGGGCTGAAGATAAATTAAGTAAAACACTATCAGTGTTGATGTCAAGTTTGAATGAATATAACTAACCAGTAGTTTTGAGTAATTCAGAAGACTATCGTGAATTTAACACTTACATTAAGTTTTAAAAAATCTGTTAAACTTCTACTGGTATAATTGTCTTGGTAACGCTTAAATCTGCCCAAATTAAATTTGCAAACTATGTGTGTAATTTTTAACATCATCTTATTATCAGAATATAGACAACTGCTTGTGCCGAAATTGATTTGTACTGCATTTTCGTCAAATTCCTTTCCTTCTAGGTACCTGGTTCATGTTTGTTATATTTCTCGTATTTTTTCGGAAATAATCATCTTTCAAATTCAACACCATCAGTATAGTCAAAAATAATTAATATTAAGAGGTAGAAGGGACGTGTAAAAATGCATTGTAACGTAAGTGAGTGGGGTACAAATTAAACAGTTAAGATATATTAAGTATAATTTTTCTGAGAAAGTGTAAATTTAAACATTTAATGTCGCATTGGCTTGTTCAATGGCACGATATCCAATATAGTAAGCAATTTTACTGATTTTTTTTCAGACATTATTCAACAGTATTATTTTTGTAATCGGTCGCCATTTTGATGACACCTTCTCCGGTTCCAGTCGCGGTTTCCAGAAGAGATACATTAGTATTGTTTTTATCTTAGAATAATTTGGTATATGTGGCTATATTTTTAATTTCGAGCTGGATTACAAATGGCAGTGAACTATAAATTTTAAAACGAAAATTAATATTTGTGTAACATAGATTTTTTGTGGGGGGTTAACGCCATTTTTCAACAGTATTTCAGTTATGTAACGGCGCGCAGGTAACCATAACCAGTGTTTCTGGACTCTGTACTAGTACAAACCTGTTCTCCGCAAGTAACTGCCAACTTCCCCACATGAATAAGAGGTGGAGGACGAATGATTTCAGACACAATGTCGATTATCAAATCGTCACGGAAAACATACGCCCAGTCCGGGGATCGAATCCACGACCCCACGATCCGTAGACCAACGCTCTCCCTACTGAGCTAAGCGGGCGGGCTTTGTGTAACATAAATGCCTGTAGTGTAAATTACAGCAGTTAACTGGGATTTAAAACTAATGTCACACAGTTTTAAGAATTTTGAATATACTACATATCATAAATTAGCCATTACACCGAGCCAAAACTAATCCTTTTTTTATTCAAGATGCAATGTTTGAAAAATAATGGACAAAATCAGCGCCTTTTGAAGCAAATGGCGACTATTTTGAAATAAAAAATGGCTGAAATGACATATAAAGTTGATAAAAATTGACATTGTATCTGGGCTTACAAGTAACATTAAATTTAAGATAAATTTGCACACACATGCGTTTTAATCCTTCTTCGTTAATATTTAGAAGTATTTAAAGTAAAAAATAGCGGCCATAAAATCGACATGAAAATTTGAGGATGCTACTTGTCTTTCTCATGAGAGATTATCCTTTTATAAAAACATACTTTCAGAACATCCAGGAAGATTTAAAAGTCATTCACCATTCACAACCCACTATCTGCTTACAGAAGACCAGATACTTGTACGTGTAAAATAGCCAGGCGATCTTTTTCAAATGTCGTCACCGGCGAAGGAACCTGGGTTAATTATTATGAGCCCATGAGAAATATCAAGAACAAACTATGGGCCACCAAAGTACGAAAGACCCGTGGTGACATTTTAACTTCATTATTTCACGATTTCTGCTTCATAATTTCACGATTTCCACTTCATGAATTCACGAATTCACGATTTCTTCTTCCTGATTTCACTATTTCCACTTCACGAATTCACGATTTCACGAATTCACGATTTCATGAATTCACGATTTCACGAAAAAAAAACTTCACGGTTTCTTGATTTCACGATTACTTGATTTCACGATTTCATCTTCATGAATTCACGATTTCACGATTTGTGCTTCCTGATTTCACGATTTCCACTTCACGAATTCATGAATTCACGATTTCACGAAAAAAACCTTCACGATTTCATGATTTCACGATTTCTTGATTTCGCCATTTTTTTGATTTCACGATTTCCACTTCATGAATTCACGATTTCACCATTAAACTTCACGATTTCATGATTTCTTGATTTCACTTGTTCCATTTGGCCAATGCATCCCGTTACTCTACATTCAATGAAGTGTAAACGTAATGAATGGTCTGGGTTACAGAGGATGAGTTTATACTCCTGCATACGTCTGTGTGGAGGTTGGGGAGGGATATTGGTGCCTGTACCAACACAGTATTGGATACTTTCAACACTAAAACATGTATGAACAAAATAAGATGCCCAAGTAGCTTTACTGTTTGAGACAATTCTAAAATATATAAGTATGTTTATTAAGCCCACGCCATTTATGGCGACGGAGCATTAAGCCTTGCAGTTGTCCGTCCGTCATTCCGTTATTTTGGAATCCGTCTTTCCGTCCATAGACACATTGGTTTCTCTTCATTTAAAAGAGAATGCTTGCATGGATTGAATTTATATTTTGTATGTATATCCTTTCCACGCCTGTAACACAGTAAAACGTCTAAGTCGCTTTTTTACGTTTTAAACGGCCATCGTGGTAAGGCCGTATTCTCGATCAAGTCAGTTTGCATACCATTTACACAGCAGGTGGCAATAGCTTACATGTGAATAAGATGCATCGCTTTTCATTTAATAGCACAAAGATGGGGAGCTTACTAAAACCGGAAAAAGGGACTGGAACAATTTCACATTTTAAGCAATAATGCATTCTAAAAGTATTGTTTGTAAGTCTATTTCCTCATCAGTTGAGGCATTTTCGGCCAGTTTTCACTTTCAGTACCTAAACCTGGCTGTACACTTATATTACACGGCATCTTACATGTAGCGAATATCACCCGCGGTTTTCTACGTCATACATTAATCATGTGATTAATAAAATCGCGAAAAGTTGAAATTGTACTATAATTATGAAATCGTGAATTCTTGAAGTGGAAATCGTGAATTCGTGAAATCGTGAAGTTTAATGGTGAATTCGTGAATTCATGCAGTGGAAATCGTGAAATCGTGAATTCGTGAAGTGGAAATCGCTAAGTCGTGAAGTTTTATCGTGAAATCGTGAATTCGTGAATTCATGAAGTGGAAATCGTGAAATCAAGAAGCAGAAATCGTGAATTCGTGAATTCATGAAGTGGAAATCGTGAAATCAGTAAGCAGAAATCGTGAATTCGTGAATTCATGAAGTGGAAATCGAGAAATCATGAAGCAGAAAGCGTGAAATAATGAAGTTAATGTGACCACGGGTCTTTCGTAAAAAGGTTTCGTCTGCATCTGTTCACATTATTGATAAAGTCCTAATGCTGCAACTGGTGCATGTAGCTGTATATTTTTGACAACCACATCTGATGGTATTTTCCGTGGAAACAATCCGAGATTTTTATGATAGCCGAGAACTTTTGAAATTTTTACTTTCTGTTTCAAAACGGCAACGAGTAAAGTACTGTTCTGTTTTCCTATAAATAGGATAATTCCTTGAACCTATAAGGTCTGTTGTATCGTATGTTTCTTACGAGTATTGCAAGTGAGAGTAACCGAAATTTAGAATTTTCATGCAGGTAAGAGTAGGTTATCTGTTCTCCTTCTATTGCATCCCCTTTCTAAAATTTCATTTATGTTTCTAACGACATTGTGTACGTTCTTTGTGGCACATATAAACTTATAAGCAAACGCAATATTGTTCAACTTCTGTTGATCTTTGTAATAAAAAGCCGATATTAAACTATTTTTAGTCTCAATGTTCGTTAACTTGACCTTTGAACAATACACTCTCAAAGCAATATTATATAAGGGTCATCTGCTGACCACAGGCAAAAAACCTATGAATAGGCCTAAGCCATTCCAAATAATCGGGTGAAAACTTATTTCCGTTTCAGGGTCTATGTAATATTTTCAAGGTAAATGTAACCTTAACCTTTGACCTGAACAAAACAAAAGGCATCATGTACTGACCACAAGCAAGCGTCCTATATTGTTTGACCACTTTAGGTCCAAACCTTCTTCAGTTGAACGGAAACTATTTTCAATATCAAGGTCATTGTGACCTTGACCTATTGACCCCGCATAAAAAGGTAAGGGTCACCTACTGTCCAATGTTCATTCTATGAAGTTTGACTATTCTATGCCAAAAAGATTTCTCCAGTAATTGATCAAATACAAGTCTACAGACCTTCAAACATACCACTCTTCTCCAACGAGTGGCATAATTAGGTATGGATCAAGTAGATCGGGAAAACTAGTTTTCATTAAAAAATTCTATTACAGCAGGTATTATCTGATGGAAGACGAACCAAGGTGCCCTTCAAGGAATTGCTCAAGAAACTTACAAGCACTTTGATAAAGCAATGACATTCTCGAAGCTGGATGACTTCCTCACGAGAGAATTCTACAATCCTTGCAGGTTTTCTAACCAAACTATGCGAGTGGAAAGTGATTTTAAGTCAACACCTTTAACCACTCAATCACAAGAGTGCCGCCAGGATAGTGCAGATACTTACAATTGAATTTTAATGCAAAATTAGATAACTGCTTCTAAATGTTATGTAGTGTTATTCATTTTGGTTGGTCAAAACAATTATTTTAACAGAGTCTGACAGGTGCACAGACAGACCAGGCAGACAACTTGATCCCTAAATCAATATATATTTCGAACATACTTTGTTGTTGGTATTCCATTCCAATCAATGAGCGGATACAAAACAAGGGAAGTCAAGACTTTTATTTCTATATTTTTATTTAAATAATGATTTAACAATAATTCTGGTCTAGTAGTATCACAAACTGCAATAATACTTTCTAGAATCACATAAAATGATTGTATCACTTTAGAAATACAATAATCTGGATCATTGTAAACTCAAATCTTAAATTAACTTAAGTAATAGGGTTTAATACAGAAAAAAGCACTTTAAAAGCATCTTTAATCCAAACCATTTTGTATCAGAATTCTTCAATAAATTAATTACCGAGAAACCTTTATTAAGCAGTCAGTCAAGGCAATGGCAAAAATCTGACTGGCTGCTTAGGACAAGTTGAAATAAAAACAAAAATCCATTTGGAAAGTTAGCTAACTGACTGTGTAAGGCAGTAGCTGCATGCCACCTGTGCATGAAGTGCACAATTACTTCAAAATCACTTTTATCTTAAAAAGTAATTTTAAATTTGAAAGCTAGCGGTTCCAGTTTATTAAATTTCTACAGTAAATTCACAACCATAAACTCTGGTCAGTTTCATGTATATTTGTCTAACACTACTAAATTTACACTGCGCTAATACTTGCAATTTTCGGTTAATTTCTACAAATATAACAGAACAAGTTATCATTACACAAAACATATGCATAAGTTATTGTGCAGGGATACTGCACATCTGTAGGAATATTATCGTTTGAAAGAACAAGTGTCTATATCTCAAACTAAAGCTAATGTTTTTTTATTGCATACAAATTGTCACGTTTTATTACATAAATTTATCCTCTAGCCGAGGAAAATATCGCCATCAAATAACTTTTTAATGTGACGACGCTCACTTAATGACATTGCTCGTGATGTCACATACCCGATATGAAATTTATTAGTCAATAAGGAAAAGTATGGACTTCTCTGCTTGTAGCAGAATTTAACAAAGGAATGAATATACACGGGTAATATAAACTAGAGATGATTTTGAGAAAAGCGCATGTCTCCCATAACAGCCCCTATGAAAAATGTCTAGTTTCTCTAGGTGGTTTAGACGATCCAATTAGATGGTCTGGACGAGTGGATCCAATCAGTAATTCAAGGGCCATAAATCAAAAGTGCCTGGGCAGATTTGGCTAGTTATCGAACTTGGCTAAGGTCTTATGGCCAAACACATTTTGTTCAAGTTTGGTGAAGATCGGATGAGAAATGTTCGACTTAGAGGGCAGACAAGAGTAACAAGAGGGTCATGATGACCCTGGATCGCTCACCTGAGTAATATGAGCTACATGTTTCAAATGTGTATGTCATCAAAATTTCAAGGCTGTATCTTAAAAAACAAGAAAGTAGGTCGGTAGGTCAAGGTCACAGTCAAGTGACATCATATTACTTGGGGTCATCAGGTAATTATAATTAAACAGTCTTGGAAATAGGATCAGATGATTTTTTAAGTACTTTTCCTATATAACTCACATAATAACTATGTGACCCCAGGGCGGGACCTCTTTTAACCCCAGGGGCATAATTTGAACAATTTTTGGTAGAGGACTACTAGACAATGCATCATACCAAATATCAAAAGCCTAGGTCGTATGGTTTCAGACAAGAAGATTTTTAAAGCTTTTTCATATATAAGTCTATATAAAACTTGGGACCCCCAGGGCAAGGCCTCTTTTCACCCAAGGGGTACAATTTGAACAATTTTGGTTGAGGACCATAAGACAATGCTACAAACCAAATATCAAAGGTCTAAGTGTTGTGGTTTCAGACAAGAAGATTTTTAAACTTTTTTTCCTATATAAGTCTATGTAAAACTTGGGACCCCCGGGGCGGGGCCATATTTGACCCTAGGGGAATAATTTGAATATTCTTGGTAGAGGACCACTAGATGATGCTACACACCAGGTATCAAAGCCCTAGGCCTTGCGGTTTTGGACAAGAAGATTTTTAAAGTTTTTCCTTTCGGTTGCCATGGCAACCAGAGTTCTGCATGGAATTCAATTCTTTGAACAATTTTGAAAGGGGGGCACCCAAGGATCATTCCTGTGAAGTTGAAGTTTGGTGTAATTCTGCCCAGTGGTTTTCAAGAAGAAGACTTTTTTTAGAAATTGTTGACGCACGACGGACGAGGGACGACGATGGATGAGCATCAGTGCAGTCTGGTCAGGATGCATGCTGTTCGCTTTCAAAGCCTATTGCAATTAGAGAAACTGTTAGCAAACAGCATGGATCCTGACCAGACTGCGCGGAAGCGCAGGCTGGTCTGGATCCATGCTGGTCGCAAAGCCACTATGTTGGTTTTTCTCATGGCACAGCTCAAATGTGCTTCCCATATTTTCAGCTTGTTACTGAAACAGTTGTTCTTATAAGGTACATTTTACAGCCAAAGAATTCCTATATAACAGACGGTAATACAAAATCACCTGGAGAATGTCGAATGTCATTATAAGTCCGCTACGTTAAGTCTTCTTCAATCGCTGCTGAAAAGATTTGTAAAATGATAAAAGACAAGAGCTGTCAGTTGACAGCGCGCTCGACCATTCTCAGTGCTTGATAGTATAATATAAGCTATGAGTAAAACTTTAACATTACAATAAGCATATTCTAAGTCGAAAAGGGGCCATACTTCAGTCAAAATGCTTGATAGAGTTGTCTGCTCCTATTTACAGACTGGGGTTATGATGGTACACAAGTATGCAAAATATGAAAGCAATATCTTAATGGACATTGAAAATATTTTGGGTGGTACGCAAACTTTAACATTACAATAAGCATATTCTAAGTCGAAAAGGGGCCATAATTCAGTCAAAATGCTTGATAGAGTTGTCTGCTTCTGTTTACAGACTGGGGTTATGATGGTAAACAAGTATGCAAAATATGAAAGCAATATCTCAATGGACTTTGAAAATATTTGGGGTGGTACGCAAACTTTAATATTTGTGTGACGCTAACGCCAACGCCGCGGCAAGTAGGATAGCTGCCCTATTCTTCGAAGAGTTGAGGTAAAAATGTTCAACTTTTGTTCTCAAAATGTAATCTTTCTGTAGATTTTAAACACCCTTTACTAACTTCTAATTAGCACATACACTACCTTAATGAAAGGGGCATGTCTCCAGGTTTATGTCAGCATTACTGAAAGTTTCACAATATTTGTTTTTCATGACTGTAAATATAAAAGTAAAAACAAAAGGATTCAACAAATTCTGTATTTATTTATCAAAATGATGGTTTAAGGTAGTTCTGCACGTTAGGATCGAAAAAAATTTCTACAATGTAGAATTTGATTAAGCTCTGATATTTAAAACTTCGGAATATACTAAGAAAATTCAGCAAATAAAACAGATAGGGTCGTGCGCTTGAGTTTTAGCTAGACTGATTTGAAACATTTCGACCTCACGCATATCAAAATGTTCATCAGAATCTGTAGTTTTCAGAACTGCCTGATGCCAGTTTCTAGGCACTGGGCAAAGTCCTCAAATTCAAGATGGCCGCCAATATGGCCGCTGATACATGAAAATGACATCCAATATATAAAATTGAAAAATAAAAGCACTTAAATGTTCTAAATTCAATTGGAATTATTATAACATTTTTAAACTTATAAATCTACAAATTTATATGCATAAATCGATATGAAATAAAACTTCTTGACACATTTTGTACTAATTTTTTATTGAGTAGAATGTGATAAATATAATTTTCCTAAACTTACGGTCAATATACTTTGTTTGTGTGCTTCCATTTACTGTTATGTACCTTACACTATGCAATCCCGAGTTGATCAAGTGATAATGAATTGTAATAGCATTATTATTTTGTTAAAGGGTACATCTAAATTATTGATAACATATATATTTTAGTGGGTGGGGTAAGTCAATATGAAATATCTTTTGTAATGTATACATCCTATTATATATCATCGTTATCGACACAATGTGTAAAATACGAAATATGTATTTAGACGAAAATGTAAAACTATCAAGTTTATTTTAAAAAATGTCCCCTAAGATGGCTGCCACAATAATTATGAACTGACTAATATTATATACTGGCAACAACTTTGAAAAATATGGTTCAGCTTGTTGATTCTTCTTGACGTTATACAAGTCGTACATCAGTTGATTATTCAAATTCATTGTGATTTACAGAAACAAATGGAATATTTTTTGACATTTATAAAATACATGAAATAGCATGCATACCAGATATAGGCTGTAAATGTAAAAACTTATATACAGATCTAATGAATAGTTATTATTAACAGTAGCATGTTATCATATTAGCTCATCTGAGCGCACAGTGCTCAGGTTCAGCTATTGTGATCGCTCATTGGCCGGCATCTGTCCGTTCATCTTTCCTATAAACAACATCTCCTCCTCAACCACCGAGTCAATTTTGATGAAACTTCATAGTGATGTTCCTTGGATAGTATTCTTCAAAATTGTTTAACTAATTGAATTCTATACAGAAGTATTGTTGCCAAGGCAACCGAAAGGAAAAACTTTAAAAATCTTCTCATCCAAAACAACAGGTCTTAGCTAGGGCTTTGATATCTAGTATGTAGCATTATCTAGTAGTCTTCTACCAATACTGTTCAAATTATCCCCCCTAGGGTCAAATATGGCCCCGCCCTGGAGCCAAATGGTTAATAAAGACGTATATGGGGAAAACCTAAAAAAAATTCTTGTCCAAAAAACAAAGAGCACTGGGCTTTGATATTTATATGATGCGTCATCTAGTGGTGCTCTACCAAGATTGTTCAAATTATATCCATAGGGTCAAATATGATCCATCCCTTGGGATCACATGGTTTATATAGACTATATAGAGAAAACTATGTAAATCTTCGTGTACAAAACCACAGGGCCTTGTGCTTTGATATTTTGTATGAAGCATCATTTAGTGGTCTTCTAACAATATTGTTCAAATCATCTCCAGGGGGTCAAATACGGCCCTGCCCTGGGTGTCACATCATTAATATAGACTTGTTTAGAGAAAACTTCGAAAATTCTTTTGGTACAAAATCACATGACCTAGGGCTTTGATATTTGGTATGTAGCATTATTTACTGGTTCTCTACCAAGATTGTTCAAATTATATCCATAGGATCAAATATGACCACGTCCTTGGGGTCACATGGTTTATATAGACTTATATAGAGGAAAAACTTTGAAAATCGTATTTCCACAACCACATGGTATAAGACTTTTATATTTGGTATGTAGTACCATCTAGTGGGCCTCTACCAAGATTGTTCAATTATATCACTAAGGCACTAAGGTCAAATATGTCCCTGGGGGTCACATGGCTCATACAGACTTATATAGAGAAACTATGTAAATCTTCAAAATCACAGGGCTTTGGGCTTTGATATTTTGTATGAAGCATCATCTAGTGGTCTTCTAACAATATTGTTCATATTATCTCCTAGGTCAAATATTGCCCCGCCCTGGGTGTCACATAGCTTATATAGACTTGTTTAGGGAAAACTTTGAAAATCTTTTGGTACAAAATCACATGGCCTTGGGCTTTGATATAAGTTATTTAGCATCGTGTAGTAATCCTAACTGTTCTTTACTAAGATTGTTCAAGTTATACACTTGGGGTTAAAACTGGCCCCACCCCAGGAGCACATGGTATAAAAAGACTTTTATAGAGTAAACCTTTAAAAATATTGTCTTAAACAATACGAACTAGAGCAAAGATATTTGTTAGTATGTGGCATGCTCTTGTGGTTCTCTACCAAGATTGTTCAAATCATGACCCTGGGGTCAATATATGCAACGTCCAGGGGATCCCTTGTTTTTCAGTTGATATAGGAAAAGATCTTCTTTTCCAAAACCATAAAGCCATTTGGTGTTTGGTATTGTCTACCATGAAGTTTTTTCAGATCATGGCTCTGGGGTCAAAATTGACTGCACTCCGGAGTCAACTGTTTTTACTGTGGCTTATATATGGAAAAACCTTTAAAATCTTTTTTAAAGACATAAGTCGTAGATCTTAGATATTTGGTACTTGGCATACATACTCTTGGCGTTCTCTACCAAGATTGTTCAAATTGTGACCCTGTGGTCAATATAGGACAAGCCCGGATGGTCCCTTGTTTTACATAGACTTATTTGTTTTGGAAGCAATCGCATAGAATTTGGACGACAAGTATAATGCCTGGTACAGGTTTCAATACTCATCTGGAACAGGAAAGAAAGAGTTCGATTTCATAGCAAAATTGGAAACTCTACACGTTAACCATGTTACGTCTCTTGAAAGTACCGACTGCATTTTATTGACTGTATGGCTGTTATTTAAATGCTTGGGGCACCAGCTTTGTAACCCAACTTCTAGGGTATGGCAAAGATATTCCTTGAATAGTGGGAGGTTTTTGGGCTTCTTCATGATTAGATTCCAAGTCATTTATGACCAGAGAACAGTTTTTACCAGCACTTGCTACGATGTTGCTATCAGTTAATGGTATGGCGGAAAGCAGGTCCACGAGCAAGAGACTTCGGTTATGATTACAATGGGGAGAATTAATACTTAAAACATAAATTGATGGTACAGCCAATAGCTGCTCCAGAGCTTTTGCGATGGCAATACAGGAGCATAGACCATGGTAATTGTACTGACGACTGAACTGATATTATGTCTGGTTGTTACAGTTCACATTCATTCAGGTGTATGTTACTTCTTTAAAAGAATCAACTTTTCTCATTGTTGATATATTTGAATATGCAGAAATGTTCGTTACTTAAAATGACTAATGCAATATCGACAAAGTGTGATCTTGGCATGCATTTTGTACAAATCCTCCATCAAATGATTTTCAGCATCGCCCCATTTAAATGTTTTCAGGCAGTGTCTTATGAAATTTCCACATATTTTATCAAATACATTTTACAATCATAGGAAATGAGGACTGATGTAACATTTGCGCTGGCAAAATACAGACAAAGACAGGACATTGTGTAAAAATATGCAACATCTTATGTGATTGCTACAAAATTAGTTTTAATTTTCGAATTAACATTTCAGTCTGTTTTAATCATTTTATAGAAAGAGTTAAGAAACATATGTTTTCTTAAACATCCAACCTTGTCATAATGTGAAAATAATACATTTTCATCATTTGCAGAGTAACCACTCCCATTTTTAACATAGTGTTACTAATGTCGGTATATACCAAATTTTAATCATGTCATAATTCTTTTTCTCGTGTTTGTTCTGTCCAAAAGAAACAGTTTGGACATTTAAAAACTACACGTTTACTTAACATGAATTTTAAAGTATTACACTATAATCTTATGTAAGTGTACGTAGATTTACCCCACCCACTTAGCTGTTTACTTAGCCCTTGATTGTTGGATTAATAGATACCAAAATAATTAAAAGCTGTCATGTAAAATACTGATGATATAGTTTATGAAATTTCTGAACATAATAAAGCACAAAATTTGTAAAATATAATCAAGCAATTAAAAGTGATAGAATTATTAAAGCAATGTATCTAAAACATTTTTTTTTCCTATCGTTTTGCATGCAGTATCCTCCATATTTTATAAGAATATATTTCTATTTACTTGAAGATAAAATATACTATGTTTTAATCTATTCTACAACAGAAACTAGTATAGAATTATGAACATGCCTATAAAATTGAAATATATTGTCAAGTCAGTTTGTATAGTTTGATTTTTAATTTTCGGCCGCCATATTGGCGGCCATCTTGAATTTGGGCACTTTGCCCACCATTTGGATTCTGGCATCAACTGGTTTTGGAAATTTAAGACTGTCACAAACATTTTGATATATAGTTTGCGATGTGCACATTCGTAGACCACCTAACCCCCATAAAAGTGAACTCGTTTGCGACAGTAAATGGGAGTCTATAGGAAAAACGCAATTTTCAAAACATTTTCGCGAACAGAAATATTTCTACAATGTAGATTTTAATGAAACTTCTCACAGTCATAAATAAACATATGGGCTATAATATGGTGAAATAAAATGTATAGGTCCGTGTGCTTTTTTTTTGAGATATTTGGCTACGATTATAGTGAACCGCCTATTTCAAGCTAATTTTAAGACATTACAAATGTATTTTGAATTATTTAACGTGTAAGATGTTTTAATATCATATTTTATCTTTAGAAAGACAGTAACAGTGCCATTTAATACATTTATTCACAGGTTGCCCTTAATTCATAAACTGATTTTCGTATCCGTACGCCGAATCCAGGCATTATTCTACGTTTTCCGGATAAATGACGTTACGCCATCACTTCCGGTTTTCAAATGTGCAGAACTACGTTAAAGCTTGTAAAATATGCAAAGAAGCAAAGACTAACTCTATTTAGGGAATTGTTCCTTTTCAGACTGAATCTTTTTGGGGAAATTCCCCTTTTAGACTGTGTCTATTTGGGGTTTATTAGGGAACGTTCACTTTTCAGACGGGGTCTATTCGGTTCAAGTTTCTACCACTTTTATAGTGCTTGCTTATTTACACTGACAACCTTTTTTTTTTTTTTTTTTTGTTTGTTTTTTTGTTACTTGTTATTTGAAGTCTTCATTTAAACTTTTACACCTATTAAAGTGCCTTGCTAATGCAACAAGAAATTGTAGCAGAGTTAACAACGTCCCTCGCCTAGGGACATTTTTAACAAAACATACTGCATGCCAATAAATATCTTCTAGGTAATACCGCAACATACTTACAATATATATAAATAATAACTATATATTATATAATTAATGAAAATTCTGAATTTTCCGATGATAAAAACAAAATGTATTTGATTATCGAACAGACTGTTTTTAACTATTTATATGTCCAATAATCTGAGACATATTTGATATATTACTGTATATATGCGTTCAATAATCGAATACATATTTGATATATTACTGTATATATGCGTTCAATAATCGAACAAATAAGAAAAATCAACAACAACACGTGTAGCGTTTGTTCATAGATAATTATTAAATTATTAACTTCCAACATTATTACTTTTTTTTTTTTTTCAATAATCGAAGACATTTTTGATATATTACTGTATATATGCGTTCAATAATCGAATACATATTTGGTTCAAACTTCTAAATGTGTGTCCAATAATCTAAGACTTACTTAATGCATGCTACTATATGTGCTCGATAATCGAAGACGTATTAAATACATACCGCTACAAGTGTTCGATAATCGAAGACATATTTAAATATGTGTTCAATAATCGAAGACTTATTTAATACATACTGCCATATGTCTTCGATTATTGAACGCATAAGTACAGTAATGTATCAAATATATCTTCGATTATTGGACATATAGGTATAGTTAAAAACAAAGTCTGTGCGATAATCAAATACATTTTGTTTTTTTTTCATCGAACAACGTCAAATGAAAATAATTATTTGAATGCGATAATCGGACAGAAATATAATTTATAACAACTAAACGCATATGTGCCCGATTATTGAGCATAATATAAAAATCGAACATAGACACAAATCTGCTGCCATGAAGTTGCGTTGAATACTTTTCACATGTACAGTATTTTTCATGAAATTTCCAAGACAGCAAAGCCTCCTCTCTCCGCATTTCTTTTCATACTTTCAAATTAGTTAATGGAAAAACCCTGTACTGTTCTAAAATGTGAAATGTTGATGGGAATTTCAGAGCCTGCCAGAGCGGTATTTATCGTCTTTCACCAAGCCGTATATAAATTTCTAGCAAACAGTAATTTGAAGCGTTGGCGTTGGCTGTAGCTTGTTAACTTTAGTGCATTTCTAGCGATCGAAATCTACTGTATTAAAGTTAGATCGTACAAATAGGAAAACATGGCGGCTACATTTAATATGATACCGTGGATAGTATTATATTTATTCATATCATTTAACCGATCTGTAATTACAATGGACAAAGAAATGGAGGAACCAGTATGTACATCTAGATTCGACTACGAATATAAAATGTTACACAAAATGGTGATGCTGGAAATAGAACAAAATAAAATAAAAGAATTAATGGCAGAAATGAACAAGCTGCCAAACACACTGAACGGTAAAAGTCACTTTATACAGATATGGATCAAATGTAGGGATTTTTAAAATCACGCACCAGTAAAATTTTGGTGACACGCCTGCCAATACACTTGTCTACAACAAAAATTTAGTTAAATGAGATTAGTTATGATTTTTTCGAGTTTCGCGACATGTTTTCAATTTTGTTTGCAGTTGTTTTTTTTTTTTATCTTTTCCAACAAAGATCACTTGGTTATGTGTACTATTTTGGTCAATGCTCGTATTTCATTTCTGTACCGTGTATTCAAAGCAATACCTACCTTACCCGTCACAATTCCCAAGATTTACTCATATATTTTACGTGTAACTGAACATGATAGAAGAAAGTTTTATCTCTGTACTTGCTGTCGGATCACCAGTTTTATATCGACAGTTTAAATTGACATCTTGCTTTTGTATTAAGTAGGACAGTAGGATTTCAACAAAAGGCATAAAAGATTCCAATTTCCGAAAAGTTTGTGAACTAAACTGAAAAGTTTGTTAAAAATGTACGAGAAATTCAAAATTCAAAAATTGTCAAATATTTAAGGATTTTTTTATATTTTTGAAAAATCATAAATCTTTTTTAAAAAATTAATATGACAATGCGATATGCTATAAATATTGCATTCCTGAGAGGGTGATATGAAAAATGTTCACCGCGTGATATATTGATATCGACCGAGGCGCCAGCCGAGGACTAATTCATATTTCGAAGGGCGAACATTTTTCATATCACCGTTTCAGGAATGCAATATTTGTTTTATTATACCAAAAATATATAAGGGTCAAATATTTACTGGAAAATCTCCATAATGAATTAAATGATTTATTTAACATTAAAAAGTAATTACTAACCAAATTATGAAGATAGAATCTGGGAAGAAGATAGAAATTTATAACATTGCTCCAGATAAAATTAAGGATAATAATATTTATGGAAATTGAAAATAACGATTTTCCGCACGAGAATGATATAAAATCACTGGGGAATATGATATATTATTCAAGTTAAACTAATGGGAAATTTGCATTGGAAATTTATGTGAGGTATAATAAAAATAATGACTTTATTGTTTGTAGTGTGCGCGTGAGTATTGCTCTAGACAGATAAGATAAAATCAAAGCTTGTGGAGGTCAAGGAACAGCTTATCACTGTGGCAGAATTCTGGAGTACAAATAATCAGTCAAAATAGCCCATTTCACTGGCATACACTTATTTGTGGAATGGAATGAGATACTTATTCCATTCCATTCCATTCCAGTATCTCATTCCATTCCATTCCATTCCAAACTTCCATTCATTTTGCAATGGAACGGAATGGAATTATAACATATGTGAAAAATGCTGGTAATGCCCCAGAATATTTAATTGGAATCATGCATGTTGCATCCCATTACAAAAAGGCTCCACACGTGCACATTTAGTCAGGAATTCCAAGAATTTCAAGCTCCGTGATTTGCCTGACCTGTCCCAAAAGCAAGCATTTCCCTTGAAAGACATAAAAGCCAATTTAAACTTACTTTTGCCAACGTTTAAGCCAAAGGTACCTATCAAATAAACATTCTGCAGTCTCATAGCTGGTATAGGCCTTTAGATGTAATTAGTTCTTAAATCCTATACAAGTATTATCTGAATAATACATATCAAGGGCAAACCAGGGTATTTCGAGTATGATGCACTGTCTTGACAAGTAGTCTGAAGCTGTGGGATCCAATCTTGTCATGCCGTTTTTCATGCCACGAATTGGGTCCAAATGAGTGTGTTGTGGTTTGTGTTTTGGAGTTTAATGCCTTGATACAACTTTTTTCAGTCATATCAAGGTGATTAGTTTAGTGACATACCGTTTCTGGGCAAGCTACCGCAGTTTACCAGTACTTGGTACACAGTTCCCCATACGAAGTAACAATTTCCCTTATTGGGACAGAGGTAGGGGTGATAGCCATAGAAGAAACTCCCTGACTAAAATCCATGGGAAATGCTCGGACCCGGATTCGGGATCCCAGGTCCCCCGCATGAGGGACCAGAGCTCCAAATGAATATCAGAATAAATAATCTGGCCCTATGTTTCAATGTTTCAAAGCAAAACAAATAATCCATTCTGATATCACTCCCTATCCCACCCACGCCCTCTTTCTCCTTGATCAAATAAAATCAGACCCAAAAGGAATCTAATGACCTTGTTATTCGTGGCAAAATAACAATAACATAGCCAACTGAATAATTTCAAATACAACAATAACATAACTGTGAGAAAAATTTCTGCAAGTCATATCCTTGGAGATTGTCTAACAGTTCAATGAACCAATTCAGTCTACCTGAAGTTGAACTTTGGTTTGGCAATCTGTTACAAATGGCAATAACATATGACCTAAAGATGTAAACAAATCAGTATTTGAATGGAATGGAATGGAATGAGATACTGGAATGGAATGGAATGGAATAAGTATCTCATTCCATTCCACAAATAAGTGTATGCCCATTTCACTACGGTTTTTAACGAGAATCCACGGAAATTGGCGATCATAATCCGAACATCTAATCGTCTGACCAATCAAATGCTGGAGGATACATGTACAAAATACGCTTTAAATAGCAACATAAATCATAAACAACGGCGCGTATTTACTTTTTAAAGTATGGACTTTATTGTAAAAACGTAAACTGAAACTACTTCATTATTTATACTATCACTCAGTACGTTTAACCAGAGAGTGGTAATGTGAAAAAAGGACAAAGGTCCAGCAGGAAAAACTTCACAACTAACTTTTCTTTGTCTTGGAACTTGACCGACATACGCTACGATACCAGTATACATGTATACTTACTCGGACATATCCGTTCGTGTAGTGCTCGAAAGAAACTTCCCTGATTGAGCGAAAATCGGAATGCGTAAAGAGGAAATAAGTAATAATAGTAGAAATATTGAATTTTCTGAAAGTCTGTGGCAGTTTCCCAATAGAATAAGCGCCTTTTAATTCAATAAAGGGACGCTCGTCTGCTGCTGAAGCACTCTCCATTACAAGACAGTCATGTACAATTAAGAACCAGTATTTCACTGGTCGAGCCGATTAGATGATAAGCCTCTACGTGATTTGATTTTACGAAAATTTCCGATAAATTCCGAAGTTCCTGTGAAATGAGCTGTAGCACATGTTGATTTTACTTTATGTGGACAAAATAGATATTTGTTGATTTTATTTGTCTTCATTTCGAAATCATAAATAGAGAATAACTGGCTACTGTCTTTTACTATCAATGTTATCAGGTCGATGTTGACATGGGCTGGAGGGGTGAGGTTCACAGTACCCCTTCCACCAATATTTTCTGAGCCTGATAACATTGATATCAAGACAGTTGTCTGTTATTATATTTATCATGAAAAATATAACTTGCCTAGAACAGCTTATATCCTCATCTCTTATTATGTAAAAAATGACTTCTGAAACAAAATAAATTAATCAATATTTTACGGATTTGAAAATTCATCCGCTCCGAAACAATACGACAGCCATATTAAATTCAACTTAGACAATGTTTATTGACTTTCTGATACATTTTTGTACTCTTATTAGAAATTAAAAATAAAATAAACTCTTAGATTTTTCTACCTGCGAAAAAATAAAACATCAGACTCTTGAATAAATCAGAATATGCTTTTATTCCACGACTCAGGCAACTACACGTCCCAAGCGCTGAAAATTTCACTTTCAGTTATGACTCAGTCAGAGAAACTTTTAAGTATAATCACTAAATTTACACTGTTCAAAGAATTATAATAAACACAAACACTTTTTCTTCTACTTTTAGAAAAAAGTCGTGCAACATTAAAACTGTACTATGTAATATAATTCAATCTGGAAGGAAACTTATGTAAAAACTGGTCCGTCAATATGAGAGGATTTTGATATCAATTCAAACAAAATCAGGCAAGTGATATCGGGCACATTGATTAGTAGTTGCATGATAAATATTGTTCGGTGTATAAATCAAAATTAACAAAGTTAGAACGGCTTTATTAATATGTTATGCTTCTGTTTCAAATATGTATTACAAGAATGCTATATGGTTAAATATCACCACATACTGATCAAAATTATTCATTATCAATGAAACATTAACATGATGCAAAATCTCATTTTAAAATTCAATAATACATCTATGGTCTGTACTCTTTATATGAACATAAGGAGCATACCTGGAAAATAAATGTCCTTATAACAAAATGAAAATCTACAGTTCCTCATATTTATTTATTTATTTATTTGTGTTTTACGGCGCACCAACACAGTATAGGTAATATGGCGACAAACAGGACTACAAATTTTGGTTCCACATCTCATTTACATCGAAATAAAAACATGAGGTATGGAATCAAAATTTGCATACCTGCTGGAGTCACAGAGTTACTGCAAAACCAAGTGTTAAGACCCTATTAGTCGCCTCTTACGATCATGCAAGGGTAAGGCAGTGGTTCCAATTCTTTTCATACACAAATCGTCCCAGAACCACATAGGGCTACATTTCCTCAAAAGATTAATTATGCAATCAGGACAGAAGTTAATTTTACAATTTTCATGATTTAGAGATATGGAACTATCAAATTTAATGATTAAAACTTAATTATTTTTTTTCATCACTCTGAAAAATAGAATGATAAACTAGATGGAAAAAGACGCATGTTTCCCACTGAATCTTGTTAAGGCGTATTTTTTTTATAAAAAAACGTAAAATGTATCAATGAGGCTATGTAGACTATGTATAAAAATCAAAGGGTCATTGAATAGCTATTAGAATCACTCTTTTAAGTTTCATTGAAATATGACCTATAGCGCTTTAGCTGATACAGCACAGACATTAATCTCTATTTAGACTTAGTGTACAACAATCAAACGGCCATTAAGTTCCAACAAATCACTTAGCAACTTTTTTTTCTTGGATTTTTCACCATATTTCATTTTGTTAAAAAGTGACTGCTCTTATGTGTGTTACAATTCAATGAAAATCCATGGGGAACTAAAGCGTAAATATAGATTTACATTGTCATGTCTTTATGCTAATTTTGGCCAAAATATTACATTTACTATTTCATTTGTCTTTGTACTGCCAGTATATATTGCCCACTTTTTATTTGTGCAACACAAGTTTAAAACTTAGTACAATGAAAATAACTAAATTGAAAGCATATAAAAAAGAAATGTCATTGAAAGAAATCGTACCAAGATAACTTTTATTTGATCAGGAAATTAATTCTACAAATTTCTTTTATTCATACCATATTCCTACTTTGGCTTTCCGGCTTTTGGTCAGTTTTATTAACTCGTCTGATTTTTGAAAAAAAATCTACGAGGTATTGTCGTCATTTGATCGTCGGCGTCGGCGTTGGTTAAATTTTTTGTTTAGGTCCACCTTTTCTCAAAAACTATATAAGCTACAGCTTTGAAACTTTGCACACTTGTTTATCATTATTAGTTGACTGTGAAGGCCAAGAACCGTAACTCTGATTTGCATTTTGTTAAAATAATGGCCCTTTTTGTACTTAGAAAATTTGAGTTTCTTGGTTAAAATTGTTGTTTAGGTCCACCTTTTTTCAAAAACTATAAGAGTTATAGCTTTGAAACTTCGCAAAACTTGTTTATCTTCATAAGTTGACTGTGTAGGCCAAATACCATAACTCTAACCTGCATTTTGTCAGAAATATGGCCTTTATTTACTTAGAAATTCTGAACTATAAATCTTTTATTACACATACTGACCAGCACTTGCGGCGAGCGATGGCACCCGTAGGCGGTGCTCTTGTTTCCTGTAATGTTACAGGTGAAGGAATAAAAAATTTACCTAAAGAAAGGCTGTAAGGGCCTTGATCTTAATTAATTATGTCGAGAATGTGAACTAAATTATAATAGTTTATGACTTAACTTGCCAAACTCTTCATATAGTATTATATCCAATGACAAAAGCCAAAAATTAAAATCTTCTTTAAACATAAAACTCCAATCCAAACTAACCAGCTAGCTCTAACAGTTCCATAGCTCATTATTGCTCTCTTAGGGACAACATGCAGGGAGGTGGATCACGCAGCTAATTACCATGTAATTTGAGCTAGTGATAAGAATGAATGGAAACTATTCAGTTTCAGACCTTTAGTTATATATGTCTTACATTAAGGTAAGAATGACCTGGGTTTTTTTTTCTAAGAGTTAATGTACTATATATTGAAGACTTATTGTTAGCAGAGTTTAGAAGAAATACCATGTCACGAGTCATTTTTAGACGTAAAACCGTATCATCAGCCATGTTTGGTATTCATCATGTCTACCTAATAAGTGTACTACAGATAACATGTTTTGTTTGTTTTGTTGGGTTTAACGTCGCACCGACACAATTATAGGTCATAAATAATGGCGACTTTCCAACTTTGATGGTGGAGGAAGACCCAAGATGACCCTCCGTGCATTATTTCATCACCTGGGTAAAACCACCGACCTTCCATAAGCCTGCTGGATGGCTTCCTCACATGAAATCAACGCCCCGAGTGAGGCTCGAACCCAAATCGCTGAGGGGCGTGTGATTCAAAGTCAGTGACCTTAACCACTGAGACACGGAGACCCCCACAAATAGCATAAGTCTACCCAGAACTTTCTGAATCCATTTTGTAGTCATACAGACATCTAAAGTCGGACTTGTTTTACTGCTGGAGAATTTTTCGTCTTTTAATTTACTAGTTTATTGAAATGAAAAGTCTGTGTTAGAAAATTGTTTTATCAAATACATAAAACATCATGCAATATATTCTTATTATTACATATTCATTTATAAACTCCGTTAAATTACAGTGGAACCTGAAACATCAATATTTCTCCATAATGACGTTCAAATTTCATATCGGGTGCGTGACGTCATTTGTGACGTCAGTTTCATGCATATCGTCGCGTTCAAAAGTTCTTTAACGACGATATTTCAATTTTACTCAGGCTAATGAACAAATTTATATCATTTACATAATAATTATAAGTGTAGTATGTGTATGTAATAAAAAGATTATTAGATTTGCATCGAGAAATATGCACTCGTTCTTTCGCGGAATAATATTGCGCTCCTAAAGTCGCGCAACATTTCCGCGGCAGAACTCGTGCATATTTCTCGATACAAATCTAATAACCAATAATTACTATTATATTGTTGCGTTTTCAAAAACAAATCGTGTCTAGTGACTCTAGAATTTCTTCAAAACCGTATTGTATATTACAGAAGAGAACCTTCAAACTCGAGCAATAGTAGACCAAATAGAAAAAAAGGCTGAAAGAGATAGACGCGAAAAAGTCGTTTGGTGGGACAGGAAACACATACGTCCGCTGGGGAAGAACAGAATGTCCCGGAAATGGGACGGAAATGGTGTACAAGGGGTATGCAGGTGGTGGACATTATGATTAAAAAGGTTCCGCAAGCAATTATTTTTGTTTACCAGAGGAACCAGTGTGGGGTGTTTATGACGATTCAGAGCAGACCGCAGGAACTGTCTATGGAGCAGAGTACGAATTATATGGCAGAAATATGAATGAGTTCTTTGGCAAGACTATGCACAACCAAGATGCGCCATGATGTGTCTGTAGGACAAAGCGGCCAAGTGTTATAATGTTACCAGGTAGAAACATCTGTTATGACGGTTGGACTTTGGAATATAGCGGATATCTCACCAGCGGACATGATAACCATCATGCAACAGAATTTGTTTGTTTAGACGGTGAGCCGGAGATTATCGGCGGAGGACCATCTAATGCCGACGGAAAGTTGTTCTGTTTTGTTGAGGCACGATGTGGGTCATTGCGATGTCCCCCGTACGTGAACGAACGGGAACTTACATGTGCTGTGTGCTCAAAATAACCGTTTTAGAAAGGTTTCAGATAGTTAATCTAAAGACACTTCAGAGAGGTTCAACAGTGCATTTTTGTTCTCGTGTTTAATTTTGTGTTACTACGCCACTGCTCTATTATTGCTTTTTTTTTTTTTTTTTTTTTTTTTTTTTTTTTTTTTTTTTTTTTTTTTTTTGTTGTTGTTGTTTTTTGTGTGTGTGTTTTAGCCAGTTTGGGCGGCCCTATGAAAAAGTTAAGCAGAACTATCTGAAAAAAGCTTATTATAATAAGAGATGTCAATACAAGGATGTAACAGATGTGAAGAGATATTATCAGTTCAAAAGAATAAGTCGTGTAAAGGTTTTATCTCCTGCTTTTGCGGTCATTAAAAGATGTCAAGTAAAAATTTTAAACACATTTGAGAGAGTTCTATACAAATATGCTACATACAATGTTTGTTTAAGATTTACTAAGTAATTCATGAGAAAAAAAGTCGTTTAAAGTATTTTCTATTTTCAGACCGTTTGATCAATGATATATATAATTAAAACTTATTGTTCATTTAATTTTGCTGCTTAGTTCAAATCCTTAGAGAGCTGCTTCATCATGTATACCAACATAATTTCTGCATATATATATAAATTTTATTTCACATTTACTGTGGTGTTACTGTTTAATTCTGATTGTCCTTATGCCAATCATCATTACCTCTACGCCGGGAGACCCCGGGTGCTTCTACTGTTACGGGACTGAACGTCGCCAGAAAAATCGAGAATATCAGTTCAGGGCCGACTTTGATGCCCGCTTACGAGAAAACAAGAGTTTTCCCGGGGTGGCCGCACGGACCCCCTTCTACAACGGCCACCAGAAGGCACCCGGGTTCTTCTATGGTTATACCCATGCAATCAACTGCTGGAGGCAAAAAAAGGCGTTTTTAAGCATTCCTGGCCAAACACATCGGTCCATCATTGCTAGGAATCAAGGATTTTCCCAGGATGGCCACCACCTCGACGTGGTGGGCGTCCACCCTCTCTACAACGCCCACCCGGTTAGACCCCGTGCATGCTTCTCCTGGGAAACTTTGAATTGATTTGCATTTCTATTATTTGGTCTAATCGTCTATCAGGAAAAAAATGGCGAAGCACAAAATAAGTTTGAAATTTTAAATCGTGATTTTCGGGACTGGACGTCGCCAAGAAAAATCGAGAATATCCATTCAGGGCCGATTCGGGTGGTTGCCTTGCCGTACAATTTATATTATTTTTACCTCTCCTTTGTTCAAATATTATGATAAATTAACAATTGAATATTTGTGCATGTAAAATTCATTTACGAGTTTTATATAAAAACAATATAGTGTCGGGCCACAATACGACACTATCTTATACTTTTATACAAATTGGCATTTCCTACTTTCATTTTAATGACAGTATATCAGGGGAGGAAATTACATGATATTATCGAAAATTCATTGCCGAAGTCTTCTTTCTTCATACTAAATTAAATGACTACGATCACTATTAGGATTACTTGTTTATTCCATCATCCATGATGACTGTTGTACTTTCAATTAACTTCTCTAACTGCCAGTAGTTGTATCAGTTAACTGCTGTACCTGCTAACTGCTCACTTCCCATCGATTTTGGAAAGGTATTCTGAATCTCTAAACAGATGAAACAAAATGATATCATAGTTCTTATGATTAATAAAAGATATATTTCACTAAAGATAATAAAATGTTTTTCCCTTCATCAATTTTTGTATCAATGCTTACAGTTTTATTGCATTTTATAAAGCATTCCCTACTTAAAGGAATAGAGTTACAGAACATTGATACATATCTGTATATTAATTATACGCTCTTATATGTGCTTTCGCAGAGGTTTATAACAAAAAAAGTATATATATAAAAAAATTAGCAAACGTGTTGAAGTTGTAAGGAATAAAATTTCACAAAGGGTACCACTAGTATTACACAATACTTATTTACTTCCTTGCATAATAGTCAGAATAAAGAAACATATATTTCCATGAATATCATGACTCAATGTAAAATGTTCCAGATATTGCGCGTTGCTGTTTGAAGAATACATTTTAAAACTTTCACGGTAAACACATATTTATATATCCTGTAAACTTCTCTGTAGGTTTTGCTGACATTTTGATTTGCAAACAAACTTTCGTTTTCATGGAATGTTAAAAAATGGGAACGCTATATAAACAAACTATTCCTATACTTCGTAAAGCCAGATATAAGTTCAAGTACAGATGTGCTTCTTTAGCATTTCATTGGCATATACGCCGTAAATTTCACAGAAACGAATTTCTCACACGTAAAGAAATTCGTGAGAATTCATCACACACTTGTTACAAATAAGGCCAAAAATATCGCAAGTTGGAAATGTGACGTTTTTGATTTTATAGGGGTATAGATGTGAAACATAAAGTCACAAATTTGTGACATATTCGTACAATTTTTGTGAAATATTCGCATGAATTCTTCACTGGCGAGGAATTCGTGTGTGAAGAATTCATTTAGAGCACTTTTTTCCACTTGGTATTGTCTCTATCATTGACATATCAGGACACAGCATACACAATATAACATACAAGCATTTAACAGTCTAAATGTGACTTCAACCTTTCAGTTATGGACCTGAGTATTGCCTGTGATTCCTCGTGTCCTCGTGATGATCATTTGTATCAATCGATTTCAAAGTATTTCAATTGATAAGGAGGACATTAAAGACCGCACAAGAAAGATATATCGTCACCATTAGTTTACCTATAACTTCCAAAGGTGTCCTTGACCGTTCAGCTTATGGTGTGGGTTTTTCAAGCGACACCTTGTCTCGTCCTGGTTGTCAGTCAAAGTAATATGGCTACACCTTCTGCACATTTGCGCAACGCCACCGCCCGTTCACGCTTCGCCGTCAAACTATCGTGTATAACTATCGTATCTTTGCATATCGTCTTTTGTAATTGCACGATCAAACATCATGGAATTTCGGCCTTTGTCAAATACACAAAAACGTGATGTCAGAATACGAATGCATAATGGTGACACGTGAAAAACATTATTTAAAATTTCAAACATATTTGCTTCGCCATTTTTTCCTAATAGAGTATTTGACCAAATAATAGAAATGCAAATCAATGCAAAGTTTCCTGGAGAAGCATGACCTCGTACCCTCTATAAAGCATTGTTGAACCGTAATTTTCACACAGACGAATTCGTCACATGTGTGAAGAATTCGTTCGAATTCCTCAAACATTGCTTGACAAATACGTACAAAAACGTTACAAGTAGGTATTGTGAAATTTTTCAGCCCCATTTTTAACCATCTTTTAGTACCGACGAAATTTTCTGAAATATGTCATACATGTGTGAAGAACTCGTACGAATTTTTCATACATGTGACAATTTCGTGTGTAAAAATTACGGTTCAACTAAATTCTGTGTGAAAGTAGCAGAATAGCAGAATAGCGGAACAACTCCAGAAAAATAACAGAATAGAAGAACATATTTTGGGAGAGAGGGGTCAAGGTCAGAAGTGATCGTCTTGGCAAGAAAAAATGCGACGGACAGAAGTATCAGTGTCAAAGGATTATCAAGATATTGAGTGCTGAAGAATACGACATTTTACACCCGTGACCTTGACCTTTGATTCAATGACACAAAATTATCGTGGGTTATCTGCTAAATATGTTCTGTCATCCTGTGCCCCAAATGATTTGTGTGACATAAACTGTTGTTTGGAATGCGAGAATATTTTGTACAAACAATATTTTTACACATGTTATTCTACTTTTTTTTACTTGTTAAGTGTCTGTTTCTGCTTTGAAGGGGGTATAGGTTGAACCGTAATTTTCACACATACGAATTCGTCACATGTATGAAAAATTCGTTTGAATTCCTCACCCATTGCGTGACAAATAAGTACGAATATGTCACACATTCGTTATAAATTAGTTCTGTACATGTATTCCCCACCCATGTCAAAAGATACATATTCTTCAAGAGTCAAAAAAGTTGAAAACATATGTACAAATATTGTTCATACGAGCATTTAACACATTCCACACAACAGTGTATGTCACTTAGACAAATAATGGGGATATTGGTTTTGCTATGTTTGATAGAGCCTCATTTTTCTCAGGATGACAGAACATATTGAGTAGTTGATCCATGCATAATTATGATTCATTGGATTAAAGGTCAAGGCGCTAAGGGTAAAAGGTCCTATTCTTCAGCGCTCAATATTTTGATAATCCTTTGACACTTTGACACTGATAATTCTGCCCTTCGCATTTCGTGTCCGGTCAATTACTTCACGATTCACGGATTGGTTTGCAAATAACTTGGCACAAATATTGACCACATCATGACAATATTTAGCGTGCAAGAACCAGGTCCATAGCATAAAGGCTAAGAGCACAGTGCAATTTGAACTTTGTTGATTTCCACTATATAAGAATAGTGATGGTGTTGTTGGTGTCTGGGGCACTACTTTGCAATGCAAAGTGGGATTATAGTATGGCTTGGCAAAACTGTTAACAATGCCGTCCACTTACAACCCGATGCTTTGCGGTAGGGTTGCGAAAGAAATATTTGCTACTTTCGGGAATGATAAAAAATGAGCGGAGCCTTGCCATCGGGCGTACGAACGGTTGTGGTATAAACGCCGAAACCTATCCGAAGTAGCCAAATGCGACGCGAATGCCGACAGCTCCAGAAAAATACACCATTGTGGCGTATACATAGTAGGTTACATGTACATAATTTGACATAAAAATTTGAATTTCAGCAGTAGCACAGCCAAGCACACTGGACTGAAGATCAAATGATCTGCCCTTCGAATCTCGGCAACGGCATTTTATCTTTCATGATTTGTTTTGTTTGTTTCTTGTTTTGATTTTTTTTTCTTAAAATATAAAAATGGTTGCTGGTCAATAGCAGAACAACTTGCCACGATGTTCATTTTTTTTACCTGGACACTCCCTCAACCCCACCCCCATCCCACCCCCAAAAAATGGAAATTTGTCGTTCTGCTATTCTGCTGGAGGCTTTCTGCTATCTGCTGACTTTAATCTCCTCACCCACCAACACCCAAAAAACATTCCCCCCCCCCCCCCCCCCGCCCCCCCCCCACCCCCCACACACACACATAAATTCCATGATGTCCACTCTCTTGCCAAGCTTATCACGTTTGACATTGACCCCTCTACCCCCAAATATGCCCTTGAAATTTGCCGTTCTGCCATTCTGCTGGAGTTATTCTGCCATTCTATATCCTGCTTGAGTTGTTCTGCTTTACTGCTATTCTGCTAACTTCACACAGACCCTCTGTTGAACCGTAATTTTCACACACGAATGTGTCACATGTGTGAAAACTCGTACGAATTCCTTACACATGTATGACATATTTTTGAAAATTTCGTGGGAACTAAGAGGTGGTTAAAAAAACTGGGCTAGAAAATTTCAAATTACCTACTTGAGACATATTCGTACTTATTTTTCACGTAATGTGTGAGGAATTCATACGAAATGTTTACACGTGTGACGAATTCGTTTGTTTGAAAATCACGGTTCAACAAATCACAATGATCGGTCTTTGAACTGAATGGTAAACAAAAGGGGTGCAATTTAATATTGCAGTCCTTGACGCTATCAACTCAAACGAAGTCATTTTTCATAATTAAGGATATATCCTTATTGGATGCTCCATATAATGTGCGTATGGTTTTTTTTTTTGGTGGGGGGTGGTTTGTGGAGGGTGGTGTTTATTTATTTTTGTTGTTGTTGTTGTTGTGCTGCTGTTATTTGGTTAGGTTGTGGTCAAGCGTCCGAAAGAGATATTAGGATTGGGGATGGGGATGCGGTTGGGGGCGGAGTTGCATGGATCCGAAAGATATTATTCTATTCTATTCTGCTCAATTCTATTCTATTCTATTCTATTTCTTTCTGTTGATGATGCTATGTTTTTCAACGCTCTGCATGTACGTGTGACATATTTGTCTAAAGATTCGTTTATTGCATATTTTTGTCCTCAGAATGTTTTGACAGAGTCTGCTGGGCCCGTAAATGTCGACAACTACAACCAAAGTCATAAAACAAAGATAAGAGAAGACTACATAAGTGTTTATTATATGTTTCATATTAATATATTTATATTCAAATAGACTAAAAAGCCAATAAGGACAAGCAAAGCATAGTATTGGGTGAACAGTATATAAATAAAACAGTTCTAAGAAGCACATTGACAAATATACAGACCATACTATTATAATTATTCCTTCATGATCATAAAACTATTTCCATAGATGAAATATAGGTTTACAGGTCGGAAAATTATTTTTGCGAACTTTTACCTTGTTTTACATTTCGGTTTAATTTCATGGAGAAAAAGCAAACAAAGTAATGGTACAGTACGTGTATAACAAAGCCATTAAGTAAAATATTCATGACATTACGAACATTTTCTTTTGGCCAATCATCATAAACATCTAATGTACACAACTAATTTCTTACTGAGCAGCACCAGTTCATCCGAGTCGGGTAATTCTTACAATTATTTTTAGCCCAACATGAACCATATATATATATTATTATATATATATATTACATTTGCATGTTGAATTTCTATCAAATATTTAATGACATTATAATGCTGAATATACTTTTTTTAAATTTCTACAAAGACACCATATATAAATTTAGGTTGTGTCGTTTTCTTGACACCTGACAATTTCTTAAGGAACTTTTAATGAGAAAGTACATGCAAGTATATATATTATGTTTAAATCTAAGCTTATGTGTCAATTACTGTTGTTTATTTTGGTACAACTGGAGTTAAATAGTTAAAATTCATTCGGTGTTTACTTTCTTTCTTTTTTTGAGTAAAAAACATACAATAACACACTAAACATACTAAAGATATACTTTTTTGCGCTTATTCCTTTGCTTGTTTTTCATCAATTAGCATGAAATAAAAATAAAATGTTTTCGTTTCCGTAAATATTGTTTTCTCTCGCGCTACGCACTCATCAAAATATAGGGAATGTGTATCGTTCTTCATCGCCTAAAAATACTTATAGTACAAACTAATGTTTATTCAGATGTTTAATTTCATGTTGCGTTTGTCCCTTTTCATGGTGCGTAATTTTGTTTTTCGTTTTCCGTATGGCCTACAGGATTAGAATGCAAATGTTTTAACTTCAAAAACAACCCGTAAAACGAAATACGACTGAATTCAGATCAGTTCCTTATTTAAGATATAATCTGTAATTAATAAAGAGCGAATGATAACTATTTTAATGATACATTAAAGTTTCTATTGTTTTGTTTTTATCAATCGCGTTTTCATATTCAATGGAAAACCATTTAGCCTTTCAACTGCTGCTTTATTTCGAAATTTAATTTTCCAGTATGTATAAAAGTATATTTTGTATTACTTATGATCATTAAAAATGAGTTTAAACAATGTCCAGTTATCTTACAAAATAAAATGTTACCAAAAGAACAACACGAAATCAGTGAAGCATTTAATGTTGCTTTTAACCTACACATAGTCCTTATGAAGATATACCTACATGAAATCCAAAGAAATAGATCTATATCCAGGAAACAACGTAGAAAAGGAATATTATTCAAAGTGAATGTGGATATAAAACTGTTCCTTTTTGTCCTAGTATGTAACTAATTATGTATTATGGGAGTAATTGACCGCTTTTTACATTTAAGTGTTTTCTGTATACTTTATACCACAAAGACTATACCCCAAAACGTTTGTCCATTTTATGCATATTATAAACCTTGTATTTCGAATACAAATGACCTGTTGTGTCAACCGGATAAATGACGTAAAGAATTGACTTCCAGTCTAACATATATGCTTAATCATTCAAACTATATGACAAAGTTAGCTTTTTTAGGCCCGTTATTTTGCTTATGTTCAACATAAATGTGACTGACATATCTATGAAGTACATGTACCAGAATACCGTTGACCAATAGCGCAAAAAAGGAAACAACTTTCATATAGAAAAAGTCTCTTTGGGTCTATATATTACAAACGCAGGATCTCAACTTGCCAATGCATTTACAACTGCTCGCACAGAAGAAAATATTAAAAAGTATCCGTGGGATTCGAAAGCTTCTGTGTTTTATTTTTGTTGTTGTTGTTGTTGTTTTGAGAGCAAAAATCTTTTCGTAACACCGACCCGTCGTAACTGGCAAAAAAAGTATGGCAAATATACAATACAAAGTTATTGGTCTGTCCTCTAAGAACTTATACGACGTAACATTTGTTGTGTAATATATGAATTGAGGTCGTGTTTCCTGTAATGTAAACAAAGCACTCTGAAAATCACTTTAGAAATCATTAACAGCTAAAACACTTTCTGCTACTTCAATACTTTATGTAATTAGGCTTCATTACTGGCCAAAATATGAATGCATATTTTGAAGTCATAATACCATTGAAATTAACGATAAATTGCAAGCTAGCATTTGTACAATGTGACCGCTTTTTGAGCAGCGTCACATGCAAAAAAACAAACTCGAAGTGTAAATTGTTGTTATGTGAAAGAACGTACATTTCTTTGATCTGATATGATTGCTCTTCAAAAGGGTTGTTTGTAGTTGTCAAAGTTACCGGTATTATGTATTATATTAGATCTTACTTATAAAGCACCTTTTTCATGAAATACACGTTCAAAGGTGCTTTACATACGAAGGAAGACAACCACTCAGGGCACCAAAGTCCTCCTCTACCAGAACAGACACAGAGCGATCTGACCAGATAGACAGGGTGGGAGAAAGCCCCAAATTGCCTGTTCTTCAACGTGCCCGGTGTATAGCATCGATACACGCGAAACCGTCTTTCCTTGAAAAACAGTACTGGCCTCTTATCTTGGTGGGAGACATTCAAATGCATTTCAGAAATTTCCAGTTTTGACCGTTAAAGCCATTCAATCAGTGTATATCATGTTGACTAGATCTAGTGTTGAAATGGCTGACACCTGATGCTTGACTCACTATCTTTTTAAAAATGACATTTTAAACATTTAAACACTTACAAGTCACAAATGACATCAATGCATTTCATATGCCACGGAGGTAGTACACCTTAACATTTGTATGTGCGCATGCCCAACCGGAAGCTTACATGACGATTTACGACAACGTTTACTGTGCCGACAAACTAAATATATTTGTTACATTATTTACACTGTCCCGTGACATTGGAATATGGTGGGGGTAAGAGTGAGGTTGGACGCGCGCCATAAACCGGTTTAAGCACCCCAGTGGTGTTTTTGCCACTGACCGTTTGTAGGCGGAGCCCAACTATGTTCCTTTATTTGTTCGTTGTGTCCTGGTGTGTTTGCTTCGCATGTGTGCGTGCGTGTGTATTTGTGTGCGTGCTTGTTGGCAGTGTGCACAGTTGATATATTTATCCATGTTTTTCTTTTTAATATATATAACCAAACGTTACTTCGGGTGATGTTTGGGGCGTATTTACAACAGTTTGTATACATGTATTGCATCGTTTTTACACAATATGCACGGTGGTAAGTGCTTTTATTCGCAACAGTCTAAATAGCAAACTCCGTGTAGTGTTGTAAAACTATTCTTAAATAAACATTAATCATATATATATGCATAATTAATAACAGCCAATGCCGTCCAAGGGTGGATATAATCTTTAATTTTATAATACAAACATATTTCAACTGGGTTAAGAACATAATATTTGAATGTTAACTCACTGTCGATGTCACATATATGATAATACACAGGTATCTAGCCTTACCTAGATAGCTACTAATCTGGAAGTGAATGTATATTTATGAACATTGCCCCAAGTCGAGGTCAGCAATTCATGCTTTTGACTGTCTTCTATTGCATTGCCAAAATGGTAGATGCAATGAGGTTGACATTTTGAAAAATACCGCATGTTTTGTTGTTGTGATGTTGTTGTTTTCATGAAAAGATGCGAACTTTTTGTAATATCCAGTCACGTGACAGTATGAGTGCAGTAAGCATACAGGTTCTAACAGTGAATTATAAATAAACAGCTCCAAGGCATCTCTCCTGTAACTAACCCATCGACGTTAAATATTAAAAGAAACAAGTATATGATTTGGAAAACTGGATGTACTTTTATCTGCCAGAATTAAAAGAAAAATACAACGTTCCATAAATATGTGGTATATATAATATGTCACAACCATGCGCAAAAAAGTCTTAAAGTGCTTTTCTAATTGTTTGTATAACAGTAAAGAGTCTGTTATGTACTTTAAGTGTTTATGATTCATCTAAGTGATGATTAAATTTCCTCATGATGAGGTGAAGGTGAAAGGGTGTAACTGTTGATTTAAAAACTGAATTAATCATTCCAAGTCATACAGCATAACACTTACCGTGCTGGAGACAATAATTCTGCTTTTGTCGAGTGTCGTTACGGGTCCACTGTCTTAGTATCTAACTATTCATTTAAAATTGATATATGCTTTTCACATGTACGGCATTCTTCACGAAATTCCCACATCAAATCCCCCTTTCTCCGCAGTTGTTAATAGTTCATGGAAAAACTCTGTACTGTTCTAAAGTGTGAAATGTTGATGGGAATTTCAGAACCTGCCAGCTACTTATCATCTTACACGAGGCCGCCAACAGTAATATGAAGCGTTGGCGTTAGCTGTAGCTTGTTAATTTCAGTGCATTTCTAACGATCGGCATCTACTCTGTTAAAGTTAGATCGTACAGACAAGAAAAACATGCCGGCTACATTTAATATGATACCGTGGACAGTACTATGTTTATTCATATCGTTTAACCGACGTGTAATTGCAATGGACAAACACATGGAGGAACCGTTATGTACATCTAGATTCGACTACGAATATAAAATGTTACATAAAATGGTAATATTGGAAATCGAACAAAACAAAATAAATGAATTGACTGAGGAAGTGATTAAACTAACAAACACATTAAAAGGTAAAATTCACTTTATATGCTGAATTTCTAAATATTGTTTCAAAACGAGTATAGCAGTTAGAATATTGCTGATAGGGATCAAATATAGAGATTTTTAAAAACACGCACGAGTAAAATTTTGATGACATGCCCTGTCTGTACATTTATCTACAACAAGAATTTAGTAAAATGAGCTCAGTTATGCAACTATATTTTTTTAATTTTTCTTTTTTGTTTTAAAATTTGTTTCCAGTATTTTTATCTTTTCAAACAAAGATCACTTGGTCATGTGGACTATTTTGGTCAAGGCTCGTATTTCATTTCTGCACTATGACTTCAAAGCCCGTCACAATTACCAAAATTTACTCACATATTTTATTTTATGTGTTACTGAATATAATATAAGAATTATTTCTGTACTTGATGCCGGATCACCAATTGCAAAACATGGGTTTCTCATAATTTCTTTCTCTTTTGCACAACAATGCATACATTAGTTATATAACTTTTCTAAAAGTCTCAATGAGTGTATTACATTCCTATGTCCAAAATGCTTGCTATACTGGGAGTTCCTATGTTAACATTAGTAGATCTACATGAAACATATTAAGTTTATTTTATATCAACAGTTTAAATCAATATCTTGCTTTTATATTAATCAAGACAGTAGGACTTCAACAAAAGGCATACAACTACTAATTTCAGAAAAGTTTGTAAATTAAACGGACGATTTTGTAAAAATGTACTCTTTGATTTTAAAAGCGCCTCCGTGTGAAATTCAAAGTTTAAAAAAATCATATTTTTTAATTATTATTATAATACGATAATAATATGTAAATAATGGCTTCGCTGTTTCTAGTTTGCGTCAGATAACTATCGCGTGAATATTACTCTAGACAGATATGACTAAATCAAAGCCGTAATATTGGTTACTTTTGTTTCTTCCTTTGCATTGAACATGTATTTTCACATTATCCAAATTATCATTGAATGTTTATTTTTGAAGTTTAAATAGTTTTTACAAATATGCTGAACATAATGTTTTCACAGGGTCATTTATAAGTTTGAGTTAAAACATGTCAACAATCCTCAAATTCCATTCCATCTTATGATGTATACTATTTACTCCATAATCAAGACAACATACATTATTACTTTAAGGTTAGAAGAACCTGAATTTTCTACGTAAATCCGTGTCATGGCCGTTTTTGAAATTCGTCATGTCTACGTAATAAGTGTGCTACAGATAACATGTTTTGTTTGTTTTGTTGGGTTTAACGTCGCACCGACACAATATTATATGTCATATGCTTTGATGGTGGATGAATACCCTAGGTGCTCCTCCATGCATTATTTGATCGGGCGGGCACCTTCCGTAAGCGTGCTGGATGTCTTCCTCACATGTTGAGGGGCATGTGATTCAAAGTCAGCGACCTTAACCACTCAGCCACGGAGGCCCCACAAATAACATGAGTCTACAAAGAACTTTCTGAATCCCCTTTACAGTCATACAGACATCTGATGTCGGGCTTGTTTCATTGCTATGAATGTCTCATCTTTTGATTTATTAGTTTATTGAAATGAAAGTCTGTGTTAGAAAAGTATTTGACCAAATACATAAAACAACCTCCAATATATACGTATGAAACATGCTTATTACTATTATTATGTTGCATTGTCAAAACAAAATCTTGTCTAGTGTCTCTAGAATTTCTTCAGAATTGCATTGTATCTTACAGAGGAGAGCCTTAATACCCGAGCAATAGAAGACCGTGTAGAAAAAGGGCTGAAAGAGATAGACGCGAAAAAGTCGTTCGGTTTGACAGGAAACACATACGTCCGCTGGGGAAGAACACAATGTCCTGGAAATGGGACAGAAATGGTGTACAAAGGATATGCAGGTGGTGGACATTATAACAAACAAGGTGCCGCAAGCAATTATTTATGTTTACCTGAGGTACCAGTATGGGGTGTTTATGAAGATTCAGATTGGTCGAAAACGATGTGCCATGCTGTGTCTGTAGGACAAAGCGGCCAAGTGTTATAATGTTACCAGGTCGAAACATCTGTTATGACGGTTGGACATTGGAATATAGCGGATATCTCACCAGCGGACATGAATCCCATTATGCAACCGAATTTGTTTGCTTAGACGGTGAGCCGGAGATTATCGGCGGAGGACCATCTAATGCCAATGGAAAGCTGTTTTATTTTGTTGAGGCACGCTGTGGGTCATTGCGATGTCCACCTTATGTGAACGGGCGGGAACTTACATGTGCTGTGTGCGCAAAATAACCGTTTTAGAAAAGTTCCAGACAGTTAATCCAAGAACATTTCAGAGATTCAATAATGCATTTTTGTTCTCTAATTTTATTTTGTTTTACTACGCTATTGCTTTATTGTTTTTATGTTTATTATTATTATTTATCATCTGCCAGCTTTGGCGTTTATATGAAGAAGTTAAACAGAACTATCTGTAAAAAAAACTTCCAGTCCATATCCATACAAGGATATTACAGACCAAGTTTGATGAAGAGATATTAACAGTTAAAGAGAATAGTCGTGTAAAGGCTTATCTCCTGCAGTCACTAATTATAAGGGGTCAAGTAAAACTTTCAGATACATTTGTGAGATTTACATACAAAAATGCTACATACAAAATTTGTTTAAATAGTTCGTGAGAAGAAAAATGTCGTTTAAAGAGTTTTCTTTTTTAGCGTTGTCTGCTATCTGAACCGTGTAAACAAAATTGAGAGAGTTCTAGGACAGAAATTAACAGACCAAGTTTTGTGCAATTCTGTCTTAGACTATCAGTTTCATGGAAAATATTTATATAATTATAAATTTTTAGCCCTGGGGCCAAACAGACCGTTTGAGAATACTCCGATAAGTCCGTACATTCAAGCACTAGCAAACCCTTAACGCATTTGAACAACCCTGACAGAGACACAACAGGAATGTTACAGACCAAGTTTTGTGAAGATCTTCAGTTCATGAGTACTTGTTTAAAGGTTTTTTTTCTATCCATAGCTCTTGCAGGATTTGTTGAAAAGTATTTGATATCAATGAATATCAGACAGAGGATTTTTGTTAGTTCTGGTGCCTAAAACTAAAGAGATTTCTTTGATTAATTTACCGTCGCAAGAGAAATCCTCCGAGACCGCCATGTGTTCATGAATGAGTGGTGGTAAGATTAACAGTAGTGGGTCAAGATATAGTTAATGGGGAGACTAGCTATCAATGATACTCAATACTTAGTGTTCATTTAAATTTGCTTCTTAGTTCTAATCCCATCATGTATACCAACATTATTTCTGCCTATAAGTAAATTTTATTTCACATTTACATTGGGGTATTGTTTAAATCTGATTTTGTTTACGCCAATTATCAATACCTGTACGCCGTCTGACCCCGGGTGTTTCTAATGTTACGGGACTGGACGTCACCAAGAAAAATCGAGAATATCCGTTTAGAACCGACTTTGATACCCGCTTACGAGTAAACAAGTTTACCCCGGGGCAGCCGCTATGCCGGGTCTACAACGGCCACCAGATGCACCACAGGTTCTTCTATGGTTATGCCCATGCAATCAACAGTTACTGCTGGAGGCAAAAAGGCGTTTTAAGCATTTCTGGCCAAACACATCTGTCCAGCTTTGCTCGGAAAGAAGAGTTTTCCCAGGATGGCCACCATCTAGGCGTGGTGAGCGTCCACCCTCTTTTCAACGCCCACCCGGTTGGACCTCGGGTTTTCTTCTGTTACGGGACTGGACGTTAATTAAAATCGAGAATATCTCTTCAGGGTCAATTTTGAAACACCCTCACTCGGGTGGTTGCCTTGCCGTACCATTTATATTTTTTACCTCTCCTTTCTCAACTATCATGATAAATTAACAATTGAATATTTGTGCATGTAAAATTCATTTACGAGTTTTATATAAAAAAAATAGTGTCGGGCCACAATACGAAACTATCTTATACTTTTATACAAATTGGCATTTCCTACTTTCATTTTAATGACAGTATATCAGGGGAGGAAATTACATGATATTATCGAAAATTCATTGCCGAAGTCTTCTTTCTTCATACTAAATTAAATGACTACTATCACTATTAGGATTACTTGTTTATTTCATCATCCGTAATCAATGTTGTACTTTCAATTAACTTCTCTAACTGTCAGTAGTTATATCAGTTAACTGCTGTACCTGCTAACTGCCCACTTCCCATCGATTTTGGAAAGGAATTCTGAATCTCTAAACAGATGAAACAAAATGATATCATAGTTCTTATGATTAATAAATGATATATTTCACTAAGATAATAAAAAGTATTTCCCTTCATCAATTTTTGTATCAATGCTTACAGTTTTATTGCATTTTATAAAGCATTCCCTGCTTGAAGGAATAGAGTTACAGAACATTGATACATATCTGTATATTAATTATACACTATTATACGAGCCACGCCATGAGAAAACCAGCATAGTGGGTTTGCGACCAGCATGGATCCAGACCAGCCTGCGCATCCAGCACAGTCTGGTCAGGATCCATGCTGTTCGCTTTCAAAGCCTATTGGAATCAGAGAATCTATTAGCGAACAGCATGGATCCTGACCAGACTGCGCGGATGCGCTGGCTGGTCTGGATCCATGCTGGTCGCAAAGCCACTATGTTGGTTTTCTCATGGCGCGGCTCATATGTGCTTTGGCAGAGGTTTATAACAAAAAAATATATGAAAAATTAGCAAACGTGTTAAAGTTGTAACGAATAGAATTTCATAATGGGTACCACTAGTATTATACAATACTTATTTACTTCCTTGCATAATAGTCAGAATAAAGAAAAATATATTTCCATGAATATCTTGATTCAATGTAAAATGTCCCAGATATTGCGCGTTGCTGTTTGAATAATACATTTTAAAACTTTCACGGTAAACACAGATCTATATATCCTGTAAACTTCTCTGTAGGTTTTGCTGACATTTTGATTTGCAAACAAAATTTCGTTTTCATGGAATGTTGAAAAATGGGAACGCTATATAAACAAACTATTCCTTTACTTCATAAAGCCAGAAATAAGTTCAAGTACAGATGTGCTTCTTTAGCATTTCATTGGCATATACGCCGTAAATTTCACAGAAACGAATTCCTCACATGTAAAGAAATTCCTGAGAATTCATCACACACTTATTACAAATAAGGCCAAAAATATCACAAATTAGAAATGTGACGTTTTTGATTTTATTGGGGTATAGATGTGAAACTTGTGCCATATTCGTACAATTTTTTCGTGTATGAAGAATTCGTTTAGAGCACTTCTTTCCACTTGGTATTGTCTCTATCATTGACATATCAGGACACAGCATACACATTATAACATACAAGCATTTAACAGTCTAAATGTGACCTTATCCTTTCAGTTACGGACCTGAGTATTGCCTGTGATTCCTCGTGTCCTCGTGATGATCATTTGTATTAATCGATTTCAAAATATTTCAATTGATAAGGACGTTAAAGACCACACAAGAAGGTTATATTGTCACCATTAGTTTACCCATAACTTCCAGAGGTGTTCTTGGCCTTTCAGCTTATGGCGTGGTTTTGCGAGCGACACCTTGTCTCGTCCTGGTTATCATTCAAATTAAGATGGCTACACCTTCTGCACATTTGCGCAACGCCATCGCCCGTTCACGATTCGCCATCAAACTATCGTGTATAGCTATCGCATCTTTGCATATGTCCTTCGTAATTGCACGATCAAACATCATGGAATTTCGGCCTTATGCCAAATACACAAAAACGTGATGTCAGAATACGAATGCATAATGGTGACACGTGAAAAACACTATTTAAAATTTCAAACATTTTTGCTTCGCCATTTTTTCCTAATAGACCATTAGACCAAATAATAGAAATGCAAATCAATGCAAAGTTTCCTGGAGAAACATGACCTCGTACCCTCTGTAAAGCATTGTTGAACCGTAATTTTCACACAAACGAATTCGTCATATGTGTGAAAAATTCGTACGAATTCCGCACACATTGCGTGACAAATACGTACGAATATATCACAAGTAGGTATAAGGAAAATTTTGAGCCCCATTTTTAACCACCTCTTAGTACTAACAAAATTTTCTCAAATATGTCATACATGTGTGAGGAATTCGTACGAATTTTTCATACATGTGACAATTTCGAGTGTGAAAATTACGGTTCAACAGAGGGTGTGTGTGAAAATAGCAGAATAGCAGAATAGCGGAACAACTCCAAAAAAATAGCAGAATAGAAGAGCATATTTTGGCGGAGAGGGGTCAAGGTCAAAAGTGATCATCTTGGCAAGAAAAAATGCGACGGACAGAAGTATCAGTATCAAAGGATTATCAAGATATTGAGTGCTGAAGAATATGACATTTTACCCCCTGTGACCTTGACCATTGATTCAATGACGCAAAATTCTGCATGGGTCATCTACTCAATATGTTCTGTCATCCTGTGAAAAATGAGTCTCTATCAAGCATAGCAAAGCAATATGCCCCAAATGATTTGTCTAAGTGGCATAAACTGTTGTTTGGAATGTGTGAAAATTTCGTACGAACAATATTTTTACACATGTTATTCTACTTTTTTGACTTGTGAAGTATATGTTTCTGCTTTGAGCGGGGTATATGTACAGAACCAATTTTTCACAAATGTATAACATATTCGTACGTATTTGTCACACAATGTGTGGTGAATTCGAACGAATTTGTCACACATGTGACGAATTCGTATGTGTGAAAATTACGGTTCAACAAAGCACTGTTGAACGGTGTTGAACGTAATAGATCAGTTTCTTACCATATCAACCTCTCCGAAAAACAAACTATGTACATCAAACGAATGTCTGTCTTAGCGTTGTTCCTCTACAGAGGTGGTGCCTATTATCTCGTCCAAAAAATAACATTTATATGTGTTATCAATATCACAGCAAACTTCTGTACAACGATTGACTCTTTTTATTAAATACTGACTTTCCATTTGAAAATGATACATAAACGGTATTTCGTATTAGACATATCATGTTTATCTGTAACATGACACTCCAACATCCTCGCTATGTGAACAATAGCTCGTATCGTAATCAATCTTACAATCAAATAAGCTATATTCGTTATTCCTAAGATGTTCTAATTTATCGTCTAACTCTGAATGCAAAGCCCCAACTGACGTTTTATGATCCCTAAAAGCTCGTTTTAGTCTGATCAAGTCCGATTTTACTTGTTTCCCTCCGGACTCAATGTTCCATCTTTCTGATATTGCGTGGTTGTTGATACTGGTTTCGCTGTCTGTATGACCTGTGACATGTTGGTGTTGATGAACTCGGTTAGCCGTTGGAGTTCTCCATAGTTTATATCAACGGACTCTCTTAGCTTATTTATATCCTGCAAATATAACTATTCACTTATTCATACTTTTCATGCTCATTTAACACAGATTTACTGATATTACACAAAAGAGCCAACGGACATTTGTTCATAAATTATGTTGTAAGGATTGAACAATATGTTTAAGTCGAAAGCGATATTAATAATATGGCCAGGCAAACCCGTACAATGCGAATGTAAAATTCTTAAGTTAACGATTATGCCCATATTTTGAAGAAGAACAAATTTCAAACAACACCAAATCATAGAAAGAAAGTGTTGTTATACATGAAAAATGAACAGCATGTTTTACATTACTCTATGAAACTGATATATGCATTGAATTCCGGAAAAGAACTGTTACTTATCTTCGATTTCATACATTTGCAATTATGTCCCAATGCTGAAATTTCACATAACTAGGTTTAAATGCATTGATTTCCGGAAATGAACTGTTACTTATCTTCGATTTCATACATTTGCAATTATGTCCCAATGCTGAAATTTCACATAACTAGGTTTAGTTTTCAGCTATGTTTAGTTTTGTTTCTCTAGAAATAACATTCCTTTTTAAATGGTCACCACTTTCTGAGAATATTATTGAGTCATACGAGATAGTATGGTTAAACAGGTATTTGACATGTGTATTGTTTATAAAAGTTGTTGTTCGCTCACGTAAAGTGCCTAACAATCAACAACTCGTATCATTTTCCAAGCAACAAAGCAACAAGCCTAAAGAAGAAATTAATATTATTGAATTCACCATATAATATGTAGGAAAAAGCAAAGAAATGAATGTGTCTTTGTTTCTTATTGAAAGAATTATAAAAGTTAATTAAGTAATTTACCAATGTGTGGGTTTTGCTTATTTCTTGACTAATATATAGTGAAATTGCGGTCAAGGAGTTGACCGAAATGGTGAAATGTTGTGTCTACCTGAAAGGTCAAAGTTTGAATAGCCATCACTCTTTCCTCTAACTGTTCTAGACGACCGCCAAACACGCGCACTACACATAGTAACTGATAACAGATTTGTACCGTGACCATTTTACTAATGTATTCCCGTCTGAAATAAAAACAAAGTTCATTAAAAGTTACAAAATTTTATTATTTCAAGAAAACTACACTGCATTTTTGCAATAACATCAACTAGCATTTCGTGAAAAACAAACAACAATACATTGGTATTATCTATTTAAAAAGTATGTTACTCTGATATAATGTATTCAAAAACATGTAGAGTTCTGTTCTGTTCTATTCAGACTTAAGCCTATCTTGCATTTACTCTATGTTCATGCAGAAACTAGAAACAAGTATATTGCATTTACTCTAGGCTAAACATAACCAGCTCTCGGACGAAACTGATACCTGCAAATAGAATTATATCAAATGTCACATACATAGATAATAATACAAACAATCTCTAAAACAGCATCTTCATATCTGATAACTTGATATTTATCTAGAACAAAGAACGTGAAATTTAATGTGTATTGTTCTTTATCGCCTATAAATACTAATGATACAAAACTACTGTTTATTCGGATGTTTAATTTCATGTTGTGTTTGTCCCTTTTAATGGTACGTAATTTCCTTCTTCGTTTTCCGTATGGCCTACAGGATTAAAATGCAAATGTTGTAACTTCAAAACGAAATAGGACTAAATTCAGATATGTTCGTTATTTAAGATATAATCTGTAAATAGTAAAGAACAACATTCAACCAATGTTAATTGTAAATGAAAAAAAAATACGAAAACCCCATTTTAAACGAAGTTGTATAATTGTATCTTTATTATTAGTCAAGAAAAATTATATGTGTAGTTGCCATATATATATATATATATATATATATATATATATATATATATATATATATATATATATATATATATATATATTCTGTAAGGGGAAGTGGTGGATGGCTCTCCGACCCAACTCTCCACAATGACGGGGATAATAAATGAGCAACCTTTGTTTGCTGAAATTAAAAAAAAAACATTCAACCAATGAATAATAACTATTTTAGTGATACCTTAAAGTTTCTATAGTTTTGCTTTTATCAATCGCTTTTTTTCATATTCGATGCAAAACCATTTAGCCTTTCAACTGCTGCTTTATTTCGAAATTTAATTTTCTAGTATGTATAAAGGTTTATTTTATATCACTAATAATATTCAAAATGAGTCTCAACAACGTAGAAAATAAAAATTATTCAGCGTGAATGTGGATATAAAACGGTTACTTTTTATCCTAGTATGTAACTAATTACGAATCACAGGAGTTTACATTTAAGTGTTTTCTGTATACTTAATACCATAAAGACTAAACCCCAAAAAGCATTTTCCTTTTTATGCAATTTATAAACCTTGTATTTCAAATAAAAATGAGCTGTTGTGTCAGCTGGTTAAATGACGTAAAGCATTGACTTCCGGTTTAACAAACATATTTAATTATTCTAACTATATGACAGTCAATCTGACTAAAGTACTTGATCTTCTAAACGAAGATCTGAGAATGACCCATTCACATTCGTCTTCTGTATATTTTGGATTTCCAATATTGCTATTTTTATTTTCGCAAACTTATTTTTATTTGAACCAATCAGACGACTTGTTCGAATGAGTAAGAGTAAGAGAAAAATATGCAGTCAATCCAGGGCTCGAACCCGGGACCCCTCGCTTACAGAGCAAGTGGCCTACCTACTGAGCTAACTGGCTATTTGACACATTACGACATAAGAATTGTAAATATCAAAAATCAAGGCTAACTATAGATTTGCATAATGTTGTAAGTTTAGCTCTGATTGGCTAGCGAAAGTGTCGTCAGAACGAGGCTATCAATAGCTCGTTCTCAGATCCTAAGCGTAGCGTAATAGGAGATGTACTTTAGTCAGATTGTATGACAGTTAGCTTTTTGTAGGCCCGTTATTTTGCTTATGTTCAACATAACTGAGACTGACATATCTACATATGACAAGTAGCGCAAAAAGGAAACAACTTTCATATGGAAAAAGTCTCTTTGGCTTTATACATTGCAAACGCAGGTTCTCAACTTGCCAATGCATTTACAATTGCTCGCACAGAAAAAAAATATTTAAAAAGTTTCCATGGGATTCGAAAGCTTCTGTCTTTTTCGTTGTTTTTAGAACAAAAATCTTATCGTAACACCGACCCGTCGAAACTGGCCGAAAATAAGTATGGAAAATATACAATCCAAAGTTAGGTGTCTGTCCTCTAGGAACTAATACAGCGTAACATTTGTTGTGTAGTATATGAATTGTGGTCGTGTTTCCTGTAATGTAAACAAAGCACTCTGAAACTCACTTTCGAAATCATTAATAGCTAAAACATTTTCTGCTACTTCAATACTTTATGTAATTAGGCTTCATTACTGGCCAAATTCCGGATGTATGTTTTTGAAGTCATAATGCCATTGAAATTAACGATAAACTGCAAGCTAGCATTTGTACAATGTGATCGCTTTTTGAGCAGCGCCACAGGAAAGAACAAACTCGAAGTGGAAATTATTGTAATGTTAAACAACGTATATTTCTTCGCTCTGATACGATTGCTCTTCCAAAGGGCTTTTTGTAGTGTGATATTTATTACATATTATATTAGACCTTATTTATGCAGCAACATTTTCATGAAAAACACGTTCAAAGGTGCTTTACATACTTGTACGAAGACAACCATTCAGGACACCAAATTCATCCTCTACCAATACAGACACAGAGCGATCTGACCAAAGGGTCGGGGCGAGGGAAAGCCCCAAGAACAGACATGTCCTAGCTCTTAGCGAATAAACAGCCTGTTCTTCAACGTGCCCGGTATATAGCACCGATACACGCGAAGCCGTCTTTCCTGGGAAAAATAGTACTGGCCTCTTATCTGGGTGAGAGACATTCAAGTTCAAGTATTGACCGCTGGCGACAAGCCATTCAATAAGTGTATATTGAAATGGCTTACACGTGACGCGTGTCTCACTATCTTTTTGAAAATGGCATTTTAAACATTTACGCATTTAGAAGTTATAAATGACATCAATGCATTTTATAAGTTACGGAGGTAGTATACCTTAACATTTGTATGTGCGCATGCCCAACCGGAAGCTGACATAACGATTTACGACAACGTTTACGACAAATTAAATTATTAAATTATTTACAATGTCCCGTGACTTTGGAACATGGTGTGGGTAAGAGTGAGGTTGTGTGCGTACCATAAACCGGTTTAAGCACCCTAGTGGTGTTTTAGCCACTGACAGTTTGAAGGTCGTGCGCATGCCCCACTGTGTTCCTTCTTTTTTCTTTATCCTCGCGTTTGCTTCGTATCTGAGTATGTGTGTTGGTAGTGTGCACATATGCGTGCTTTGAGTTTCGTTTTGGGGAGGCTGCGTTTTTTGTATATTTTTTGTTCTTGTTGTTGTTGTTTTATGTTGTTGTTGTTTTAGATAACCACGTTCAGAGTATACTGCGGTTGATGTGCTGGGTGTATCTAAAAACAATTTGTACACATGTATTGCATCGTTTTGTACACAATATGCATAGTGGCAAGTGGTCTAAATAGTAAACTCCTATTAATAGTTTATATCGGTACTAAAAGTAAGCATTTTTCCGTGTAGTATACCCGTACTTGACAAGCGCGAAACAGTTGTAGACCTATTCTTAAATAAACATTTATTATCTATTTGCATAATTAATATCGGCCAATGCCGTCCACAGGTGGGTAATTTCTATAATACAAACACACTTTTATCTAAATACAAAATACATTTACCACAAAAATTTCAACTAGGTTAGGAACATAATATTTGAAGGTAAAATCACAGTCGGTAAAATCACAGTCGATGTCATATATATATATATATATATATATATATATATATATATATATATATATATATATATATATATATATATATATATATATATATATATATATATATAAACAGGTACAAGGTCGTATTCGGAGAAGGTGCGACGGGTGCGAACGTATCCCCTTTTCTTGGCAAAGTTTTCAAACTTTTTCCAATTAACATAGTTTATTCGCCATTTCTATATACTAGTACGTTTATTTTTCGGTTTGCTTCGCTCTCAGCTTGCATATCCTTACTTTGTGAGTTGACGCATGTGCAAATAGTCTGCATGCACAACAGTTATTCCTTTACAACGACCAGCGATAGTAGTGTTACCCTTCATATAAAATGATCTATTCTGGGGTCTTTCTGAAAGACATATGCATACAGCAAATACGCGTACAGGAGAATAGAGCTTGCCAGTTTGCAGTCGTTTACATGTCAATCACTTCAAACACCTGTTTGCCCTCCGTGACCTAGGTACATGTCTTTGAAGCTTACCGAAATGTCATCGAGAATTGTGCGTGCACATTTGACTACGGCCGGAGTTTATCGATAAGCATGTTTCGAAAACTCGAATAGGCCTAAATAAATTTTTGTTTGTTTGCCGCTTAATTTGTTTGTTTGTTTTTCAGTTCATTAAATATTTTTGTGTCGTGTCATCCTGTTGACTTTGTAGTCTTGTTATTGCTTTAAAATTCATAAGGAGTGTCCTCAATCGGCAGAAGTTTTACGTGACATCTGTTTTCTCAGTACAGTTTCTGAAATAATAGATGTAATAGAATCGGTTTATTTTACTGTGTCATGCTCTAATGTATTAGTACATTGAGTTTGTTGGTTTAGCGTCGCACATTCAAGCTATATGTCATCACCGGTAGGCACCTGGGTAGAACTATCAACCTTCCGGGAGCAAGCTGGATGGCTTCCTTACATGAAAAATTCAACGCTCCGGATGTGGCTCGAACCTACATTAGTCAATGGCAAGTGATTCGAAGTCGGGGACCTAAACACACTCGGCCGCGGAGGCCCAGTGTATTTGAGTTTGACAATGCGCACACTCGCGTACTGTAATCATGCGTATGTCATGTATAGGGAAACATATTATCAGAAACATTCGAAATAAGAACTAACTTTTCTTCTGATCATTTCATTACATCCAGCAATAGAAATATCTTAATTTTAATTAATCTAAATCAGGTGTCATTTTGCGCTGTCTTGAAAGGACGACGTTAGTGGTCTTGTTTGAAGATATCAGGAACATAAATGGATACATCATTCTTAAAAATATACAGCAGAGAAATCGATTTTAGAAATATCGACAATTGTAATCTGTGAAATTTTTACAACAGTCCGTTGAAAAATGTGGAGTGGCGCATTCTACCATAAACGAGGAAACTATAATATGCTTTTTTACATATATTTGTTATCGGTTGTTAAGACATTGACAGTAAGGGCATCAGTGTCTGATTCTTGAAAGTGTCACATACGTAGCGAAACATGTTTTATGAGGACTGTGTTGGCTTAAGAATATGTGATACATTGTCTGCAATTTGTACACGTCACATGTTTTCTTTGAAAAGACGTTACAAACATTTGATGTACACAAAAATTGCTGTATATGGGAATATACCTATTAATCAAAGCCAGTTTGCATCTCGAAGTGCTTTTTAGTTTGCTTAAAATGTAATTAAGAATATCTTTATTTAGAGCTAATGCTGGGTAATTGATTGCAGAGATAAATATTGTCATAATCTGTTTTTTTCCGCACTCAAAATACTTGTGACAAGATCAGCTCCAAGAAATTATGACTATTGTCAAAAATTCGATTTAATAAAACAAAAGACTATTTCTACGCGGAATAATTCGTATACTTTTCCGGACAGTTTTTGCCTTATTCTTATTATTCATAAAAATCGTCAATATGAAAAATTGTATATCCAAAATATATCACAAAGTGTTAATGTTCGCGTCATACTCATTTAATAAAAATGTTTTAAAACATCTACCGTCCATGAACGAACAGGCTTAATCAAACCGAGCCTGCAACATTTTCGTTTGTTGGGCGACCTGTGGTTTTCTACTTTTATTTTGCCAAGACATGCACCACACAATATCAGTTTCCTTAGTGTTATTGAATTCCTTGAAATGGGACTTATGTTCGAAGAATCGTCAGTCTGTTCGGCGTCATGAGACACAACTTATCAATAAGATGCCTTTGACTGAAAATAATACTTATGTAATTGTATTTTGTTGAAACAGTGCTATATACATTATCTACAATAACCCCATCCCGTTCGTTATAATTAAGATCAACACATTTTCTGTATGTGTTGTTAACAAGAGCCAGTTATACGTATTTTGGCAGAAAAGATGCACGTGCTTTCCGTGATGTGCCTTCGGTAGACTACGTATTATAAGAATCACAACATGTAAATAGTTTACCTGAAAAACACACGCAGACGAAGATTTCAAGTTTTCACTTCAGAATCTATTCTGGCTGTGCGCATGCGTGACGGAAATTGGCGTTGATGTCAATACATTCAAATTGAGGCCCGTCACCGTGGTTAAACTACATGTTAGTTAATGATATCAGAAAATCATATTTATATAATGAATATAAAATGGAATTATAGGAATGAAATATGGGAAAAATGGGAAAATTCATAATAGTAATTCATATGAGATATATATAGACAAATGACCCTGCGACAGTATTTTGCAATTTTGGTACAAACAATAAAACAGTACACAAGCGATGATCCAGGGGTGGGGGTGCAGGACCTCTACCTCAAATCTGGCGAGCATACACATTTGATAGCATAAAATTGAGACATCAGTCATTTTAGTCAACATTTTATTCTCGTTTCATTCAAGTGGCTGGAACAGACAATAGTCAGACAAAATGTCCATTTGGTCAAATTCCTTTTTTTTAAAAAATACAAATTTAAAGGATGATTTTGTTCCAAATATTTAATGCTCAAATATATCAAATATATATCGAATTGTACCAGTTGAGGTACACTTGCCAAAACGTTTTTATGGTGGTAAACTGGATTATCTACCCGAATATTTCAAACGTATATATAAAATGGCGGTTCTCGGCTTGTTGTATGAGAAAATTCGCCCACCTCGGGCGAAAGATGAGCGTCTATCATCACTAGCTGTGAATCATATCCACATGACATACTGGCTATGATTATTTGCCACTCTTCGTACTGAGGAACTTAATCTCGAAAACAGGTTTGAAAAGTGTATTAAATCTGAACCACATGTGGTGGCATTACTTTTGCTTGCTTGTTCTATGTCTTCTTAGGAGATTTGTTTTATTGTTTAAGTCAAGTCGATGCGATTTCATATTATAGATAAACTTTCGTAAACCAGCTACACAGCTTCGGATTCTTTACATGAAAGGATTTAACACCCACTCCGGAATTTTAATCCAACAAGTGAATCAATATGTAAATCAGACATTTCACGCGCAGTACAACTATTGCTTGATCTATTTCACGATGTTTAAAATATTTGCAACCTAAATGATACATTAATTTATAGCAGTTCAAGGGTGACTGTTTACTAAAACTGTAAACGTTTGTTATCGTTCTCTCACGTTTTTTTTCTTCAGATGTTTACGACGCAAACTTAAGGAGAGGTTACTTTACAGCTGGTGAATCACATCTGAAAAATATTTGAAATTTTTAATTTAAATGATTCTGTTGGTTTCTTTGACAAACCGAGAACAAGTCCTAATTCGACAAGTTCTCAGATATACGTCAAATTGCACGAAATACATTCAAGCTTTTAAAATAATTCTTGCGGAGGCTCCCATACCCACACCTCTGCATGAGGGGGAACCCCCTCCCGCACCCCAATCCAGAAAATCCTTGCTACGCCTATGAGGTATCTGGCTATTCCTAGATAGATACTAATCTGGAAGTGAACGTATATTTATGAACATTGTCCCATGTCGAGGTCAGCAATTCATGCTTTTGGCTGTCTTCTAATGTATCGTCAATATGTCACCGTCTGATGGATTCGATGAGGTTGACATTTTGAAAAATACCGCTTCGTAAGCATCACTCGGATACCAATACAGTACAGCGATACAACATCAAGGGAGACAACATCAAGGGAGACAAACTAGTAACTTCAAGCAAAGAAAGCGTGACTGTTCATTATCGGATATGATTACATCGGGCAAATATGCTAATTAGAAAGTACCACCAGCACCCTTAGCCTTCTGTTTTTATTGCATATTTAGAATATTTTTTTACTTTTACAAATGAAATGTGCGCATTGGCGTACGTGCGTATGCCTGGATACGCGCCTGACGCGCTTTTGATGAGGTGACGGTGACAGGGTGTAACTGTTGATTTAAAAACTGAATTACAAATGCTAGTCATTCCAAGTACCATGCTGGACACGATTAATTCTGCCTATGCGACCAGTGTTAATCATGATCAGCCGCACATCCGTGCAGTCTGATCATGATCTGCACTGTTCGCTATTTAACAAGTATCTTTTTGGTACATGTACGCACCCCTTTTAACAGTTAATAGTACTGTCCAAATTGGAAGATGGACAAGTTCATTAAAGAAATTTATCAGGGTAAGGGTTAAGGCAGTGGCCACGTAACGACAATCGGCAAATTACGTGAGCTCTGTGAGTGATTTCGATATTCTCTAGTATTAACGGAAATTCATGTGAGCGTTGAACTACGTTTTCGTCCGAAGTATGCCGAATTTCCTAACGAGAATACGTAATCACATGGAAGTCGCCGAGTGTCGTTACGCGTCCACCGTCTTAATGTCTAACTATTAATATAAAATTGATATAAAGTAAGATATATGAAATCAAGTAACGTTGAACACTATGTACTTTTCACATGTATTGTGTTCTTCACGAAATTCCCACGACAACAAAGCTCTCTATCTCAGCAGTATAAATAGTTCATGGGAAAACGCTGTACTGTTCTAAAGTGTGAAATGTTGATGGGAATTTCAGAGCCGGCCAGCTACTTATCATCTTGCACCAAGCCGCCAACTGTAATGTGAAGCGTTGGCGTTAGCTGTAGCTTGTTAACTTCAGTGCATTTCTAACGATCGGCATCTACTGTGTTAAAGTTAGATCGTACAGACAAGAAAAACATGGTGTCTACATTTAATATGAAACCGTGGATACTACTATATTTATTCATATCGTTTAACCGACGTGTTATTGCAATGGACAAACAAATGGAGGAACCATTATGTACATCTAGATTCGACTACGAATATAAAATGTTACATAAAATGGTAATGTTGGAAATCGAACAAAACAAAATAAAGGAATTGACTGAGAAAGTTATTAAACTAACAAACACATTGAAAGGTAAAAGTCACTTTATACTCTGAATTTGTAAATAATGTTTCAAAACGAATATAGCAGTTAGAATATTGCTGATAGGGATCAAATAAAGAGATTTTTAAAAACACGCACGAGTAAAATTTTGATGACATGCCCTGTCTGTACATTTATCTACAACAAGAATTTAGTTAAATGAGTTCAGTTATGCAACTTTATTTTTTCAATTTTTCTTTTTTGTTTTAAAATTTGTTTCCAGTATTTTTATCTTTTCAAACAAAGATCACATGGTCATGTGGACTATTTAGGTCAAGGCTCGTATTTCATTTCTGCACCATGCCTTCAAAGCCCGTCACAATTACCAAGATTTACTCAAATATTTTATGTGTTACTGAATATGATATAAGAATTATTTCTGTACTTGCTGCCGGATCACCAATTGCAAAACATGGGTTTCTCGTAATTTCTTTCTCCTTTGCACAACAATGCATAGGTTAGTTATATTACTTTTCTAAAAGTCTCAATGAGTGTATTACATTCCTATGTCCAAAATGCTTGCTATACTGGGGTTTCCTATGTTAAAATTAGTAGATCTACATGAAACATATTAAGTTTATTTTATATCAACAGTTTAAATCAATATCTTGCTTTTATATTAATCAAGACAGTAGGACTTCAACAAAAGGCATACAACTACTAATTTCAGAAAAGTTTGTAAATTAAACGGACGATTTTGTAAAAATGTACTCTTTGATTTTAAAAGCGCCTCCGTGTGAAATTCAAAGTTTAAAAAAATCATATTTTTTAATTATTATTATAAATACGATAATAATATGTAAATAATGGCTTCGCTGTTTCTAGTTTGCGTCAGATAACTAATATTTATTTTTATGTTTTCCAGTGAATTATAGAGTTTTCTCGGTGAAATAAAAATGATAATCCACAGTTTTGAAACAGTAGATTATCATTTTTATTTTTCACTGTTTTTGCCGAACTAGTTCCGGTCCTCCGTCGCGATTGAAGTCAAATTGTATACAAAGCGTTATGAATACCGGGGACAATAATGGCGATGACATCGTTAAAATGACGTCATTTGTGTTATGCTTTCTGTTGATTGTTCCCGCGATTTTCGACATTTTATTAGTTACGCAACAAAAGAATAGTTTTACACATGAAATAAAAAGAAAATTTGTTTGTGTCAGTGAAATATCAATTTTATTTCACTCGTGAGCACCAAAAAAAGTCATTTTCACTCGTGGCTGCGCCACTCGTGAAAATATCAGTTTTTGATGCTCACTTGTGAAATAAAACTGATATTTCACTGAAACAAACAAATATCCTCTATATAAATAATGGCTTCACTGTTTCTGGTTTGCGTCAGAAAACTATCGCGTAAATATTGCTCTGGACAGATATGATTAAATCAAAGCCGTAATATTGCATTGAACATGTATTTTGAAAATTCATATTATCCAAATTATCATTGAATGTTTATTTTTGAAGTTTAAATAGTTTTTTTACAAATATGCTGAACATAATGTTTTCACAGGATCATTTATAAGTTTGAATAAAAACATGTCAACAGTCCTCAAATTCCTTTCCATCTTATGATGTATATTATTTACTTATTATTAAGGCAACATACATTATTAGACAGTTGGCGAAAGCCCTGAGAAAAAAAATCCATAGGCATTTTTAGTACAATATGGTATCATACATCAAAATGTTCGTTGGGGTATATGAAATTTAGCCAGGGTAGATACCAGGCCCAAATATCCCTATTCAAATTTTCCTGAGGCTCCAAAAGCGGTGCACATGATAAGAAATAATAATGAAAGTAAAATGTTGTTGAAATTACAGGTTAAGATAAATCTGACTTAAATATATAATAGAGTAGAAAGATTCAATTGAATAATATAATTTGACGTATAAATGTAATTTTCAAGTGAAATTAAAGACTAAGAGGCCCTAAGTTGGGGGTTCTTCGTCAGACGGCATTTACATGATGATGTGGCGTATCCAATTAAAATTTGCGGTACATTGGTATTAACATGTAATTAAGAAATGAATGTTTATCCTCTATAGTATCTAGTGCATATATAAAAACTAAGACATATTACATTTTCTTTGAAATTTCATATATAAATCAAGGGGCCCCAAAAGGAGTTACACTCAAAATGAAAAATTTTAACCGGACATGCTGAATATCATGTTTGCCATCAACGTAACATTCAGTTAAAGGTAATTCCTATAGTTTTTTTTTTCCTTTCATAGAATTTTTTTAGATTCATATATATGATAGGACAATTTGTGCTGAAAACAATGAACAAATAAAAACAATAGGTCACCGGGCTTGTTTTGTGAAAAATTGCTTTGAACACACCCACTGTTGCTGAAACTGCCGGCGATTTTTCAACATTTTCATAATTTTCTGCTTTTTTATAAATACCAACCGAAATATACATCCAGGCAGAACAATACGGTTTTTTCATTTTACAGATTTTATTATATACTTATTTGATATCATAGTCATATTTGTAATACTCTATCCTTACAATAATGGGTACAAACGAAAAAAAAATATTATTTCATATTTACTTTTGTGAACTTTTTTCAATGAAAAATACCCATAGTGAAGAATATTTTTTTTTAATTTTGAAAAAACTCTTTCATAGAATTTTTTCTTTTTCTTCTTGTGTATAGATAATTGTATTGTGAGCATAAAAACGGCTAAAAATGTATGGGTCACCAGGCTAAATTTTATGTTAAGACCGCTAGAATACAACACCTGTTCGGACGGAAATGGCGCGAACCTGGCCAAATTGATTAAAAAAAGTTTTTAAAATTCTTAATTCTTTCTATAATTGAATACTAAATCATCTGAAAGGTGATATTGTCTTATCAGTACTAAGTCAATTATCTTACATTATATGAACAACACTGTCTTTGTACTAAAATGCGATGTGAAAACACAACCACAAAAATAGCAAGATACCTGTCAGGCATGATACTTGTCAATACAACATAAACCAGTATCAACATTTGATTACTGATATAACTTATCAAAAATGTTATTTCATTCAAAATTCCTCATATTTAAGATTGTCTGTAACATGTTTCAACAAATGTTGACTTCAGTTCAGTTTTCCATAGAAAGTGTCGGCTGCGCAGAAAGATGCGCATAAAAAACTATAGGAATTCCCTTTAAGTGTGTGGATATACTCACGTAGTCTTAAAACATTATATTAACTGTACTAAAACTTATTGTGTAAAGTAATTTTATTGTTTTTATTATTGCAGCATCACTTCCTATTGAGGTCTGAGAACACTAAAACCAAGACATTCACAAAACACTTTGATACATATAGAATAACTAACTCTGAGAATTTCAAGAAATTGTAGAGCCAGTATGTTACATATACATGTTACTTCGCTGCATTTCATTTCCTAAATCACTTGCCCCTCATCGATGTGGGTTCGAATCTCACTCGGGTCGTTGAATTATTCATGTGAGGAAGCCATCCAGCTGGCATACGGAAGGTCGGTGGTTCTACCCAGGTGCCCGCTCGTGATGAAATAATGCACGGAGGGGCAAAAAAATATTTTCATTTAATTGTTACTACAATAAGAGTGCGTAAATTATCGATTAATTGGTGCTAACTTTTGAGACACATATAGTCAAATTGCCCAAATATGGAATACTGGCCGATATATACACTCAAAAAGATAAACACAATATCACTTTCTGGCAAATATTTCATTTTCTTTTTCTTTTTTGAAATATTGTGTGTAAATATTTGATGTACATTGATATACACATATAAATTCCAGTGCATTTGAAGAATAGTGAGTGCTATTCTGTTCACTCTGGTGTTGTGGTCGCCTTTGTTGACATCCTCACCTTGGATAAGTTTTGCATGTAAGTTCATATCTTAGCAACCAATAGGTGTTGGATTAAAACTTTACATAAGGCTTTTGTGTCATCTCACCTTTTGAAATAAAAATAATCATGACTGAGTTTCATAAAAAATATGATTCGTTTTCAACCTAGAATATTTGGTAAAAGATTAGCATGTACCTAAAAAACAAGGTATATTTCAGGAACTACATGCATTTGATTAAAATTTCACATAGTGCTTTCGGTCATCAAACCTCGGGAAGTAGTAAACACATGGTTTTGTAAGTCTTGCCCAATCATGGTCCTTGTTAAAATTAAAAATTGTTGAATAGTCGAGCACAAGGCATTTGGGCAGCTATTGTTATTAAAATCGTTATCGGACTTTATCCATGGCCAGAACAGGCATTTTGCAAAAAAAAATTTGTTGAAGCAGTGGCATGCCATAAGACCAATTAACATTCAGTTGTTTTGAAATGGTGGAGTCACCAGATGTAATAATACTACTACAATATAGAAAACCTCGTGTGACATTACACGTAAATGTTTGTTACGCGTCTACATCACACAAAAGTGTTTTGCAAGGTAAAAACTTCAAACTTACCAAACTTAAACTCTTGGTCAATTTATTAATCATTTAACAGTATGAAGACTTTTACGAATATTTGATATGTCGTTCCTTATTGATTATCGAATTTCTGTATATCGAAATGTAATAAATAAGAATTTCTAAGGTGGTAGTGAAATGAATTACAACGCAGGCGCCATATGCTCATGTAACACAAGTCATGCTTAGACTGTCCTAAAGAACGGATGTTGCATTTTTACTTTTTGAGAGTATTTTCAAAGCACAAGGCTAGAAAAAAATCGCATGGACAAATATCCATTAAGAAAAACTACGTTCGAAGAAAGAACCTCCCCCCACCCCCTCAAACAAAAACCCCATATCAGTGATATGGATGTGTACATGATTAACTTTACACTTAATATACATGAACAAAGTAAAATATATAGACAACGAGAAAGATACGGACACACAAAGGAACAAAGTTGAGCACAGATTTGAAACTGTCAGTTGCAAAAACACAACTTGGAAAATAAACCAGTAAAAATTGAAGTAAATCTTTCTCCTAATCCTTCCAACTTTTCAGAGTTGCATAACAGTGTAAATAAATGACGCAATGGCAAAGTATATACAATACGAAATGTTTCTGTAAATTTAGATACAAAGTAAGCCTAACAACTATTAAGACTTGTACTCAGTTCTTTAAACCTCAGCAAAATTGGCTTCTAGGGCATAATAAGCCTAGAACTGAAAAAATGACCATTAACAAATTTTTAATGTTTAGCTGAATCTACATGGAGGGCCCTCAGGTTGGAATCTAGCCCTTACCATCACTAAGATGCCACGAAAATCGTTTCATGCAGTCATTTGTACACAAAAATGCTTACTCTCAGGAATCCTTACAAGTATAACTATCGTTAATAACGAACAACAAAATATACATACTTAATCTAATATCAAAATTGTAAACAAATAGATTTCACAGGTCCTGGACATTTTTATTCCTGTAGCATGAATAGAGGTGAGTATATGAGGACAAAAAAGAGCCGATATCTACAATCTGCAAGGCACAAAATTACACATAATACTAATGATTACATTATTTTTGGACATATTAGAATTTTCTAGCCCCTTTGTGGCTACTTCATAAACACCACCTACCAAAAACGTATCTGGTTGGGAAAATATGTGCTACATGTTCACATGAACATCAGTTATCCTTTTCAGGTAATGAAATACTTACAATAATAAAATGTAACTATCAGCTGTGCAGTGCCATTGCGACATTTACTGAAGTGGACACACACCAATACTGGTGTCATGTGGTACATGAAATGCTGACCTCCAGATTGAGCAGCGGAGACCTAAATACTTGACAACTGCTCCGCTGATACCAAATTGGTTAAAATGTCTTTGACTTGTCTCTCTGGCTAGCTGAATCATGGGACCTGATTGTTGTTTGGGGTATATTCCAATGTTACAAGAGATCAGATGAATAAAGAAACATGTATAGGTGACATTGCCAATGAATATAATTGTAGGCTTGCTACTAGTATATCAAGAGGGCACACATTTAAGAATAATCTGGTCTTTGAGCTATATCTATACTATGGCATATTAGTTAAAGTTCCACTTACATCCTATTAAAGGGATGTGATTATTATCACCATACATATAAAATGGTGAATCATAAATCGTCATATATTTCAGCAATGATTCTGTTAACTAATAACTACTTACTAATCTAAATTATCATGAAATGTGAGTAATTTAAACCCTCTTGGAGCGTCAATTTATTTTATTTTATTTTTATTTTTTTTTTTTTTGGGGGGGGGGGGGTGGAGGAGGGAGAGAGAGAGGGTGTAAAATAACTACCTAAGAACAAATATTAAATTGCTGTGAAGAAAATATTCTGGTAATTTTTATGGTTTACAACATATGAAAGAAGAGGGCAATTTACCATTTTTTTTCCAACAAACTTTAAAATTTGCTTATCAATTATTCTACAATAACATGACCCCACAGTACAGTGGTGCCCGTTTTATTATTTTGTGTACTAGAATGCCTGTTACACACCTGAACCTTAAATAGACCTTTTTACACAGAGCTATTTGCTTAGCAACGGGAAACAATTTTCGCGCATGCGCACTCTACGTAGGGCAAAAAGACATGACTGCACAATATAAATTACGTTAGAGATATATTGTATTTAGATCTATTCGATCAATAATGAGTTTGTTTTATAGTAAATATCCACCGAAAGACAAAGTTAAATATATGTAGTTCTTTGCAAACCCAAAGCTTTAACTAATTTGCATTTAGATTAATTGGACTACTCATTCGGCAATTTTGATCTCGACAAATTTAGGTTAAGAAAAATGAATAAAAAATGATATTTTCCATGAATTTATAAAGTAATAACAAAGATTTTGTTTTATTTCCTAACGTGATCTCCCATAACTTACCACGTGTCGCAATTAGCTTACATGATACTTGAAATATAATTAACAGTGGAAGTTGAAAATGAAATGTTTAATTAATAAAGTTCAGCCTTTGGTTTTGTATCCAGTTATACTCAAACGGGGATCAATTCATTCAGTATTTAAAAAAAAAGATCATCATCTTAAAATTGTTATTTTTATTTTATTTGTTTCATGCAGCGGTCAGATTTAAAAGAGAGGGGGCGGGTAGCGGGGAGGGGTGTTCTATACTTACATTCCTTATCTGTTCTATTCTTTGCGGAATTCAAGTTTATCATAATTATTCCATTAAATCGCGGATAATGACTACTTGCGCGATACATTTTTGCTATGAAAATGATCCAGCATGTAAATATAAGAAATAAAAAAAAAATAGAGATTTATATCAGGTGTTTTCCTTCAGTGTGTAGTTATAGTCCTTGATTTGATTAATATCTTACGAATTTAGATTTTTTGTAACTACATTTCATCGTTTTAAAAGAAAATGTCCATTAAAGTTCCAAAGTATATTCTTATAGATTTTGAAATACTCACGTGAAATGTATATTTTTTTGATTCACAAAACAGCTCCGCCACGTGATATATAAATCTGAGTGCGTTCTTTTAATGGCATCGATGACCGAAGGCTTTAATATATATCACATCAAAGCCATCTTATTTGCTTCAGTAACTTTTATGGTCCGCTCTAATTGGGAGACACTCTCGAAATTAACTTGCGGTCTTGATTACCCAGGTGACCTATGTTTTATTATGTCAGTTGCATAATAGTTACGCAATGATTTCCGGTATATCACTTAAAACATGCAGTGGCATGGAGCCGCGACCCCAAAGTATGAAGATGTCATTTAAGGCGGAAATTTTTTTATATATATATAACAACTATTTGAAGTTGTGGGAAAAATAGATATAATGAAAAATATGAAAATTTTAAATGTAAGGAACAAGTTTTATATTTGTATGATGTGTGGAAAACTGGAAATCTTGTTCTTTTCTGACGAAAATAAGAATAAAGCGGGCTTTGCAGGTAAGATATGATTAACTAACATACATGTCTTTAATCAAAGTATACTGTATAATAAATTACTTGACTGAAATTATCTTTATAATGGCAAAAAAATTCGTAATATAATGATAATTTTAAGTAGGTTTTCTTATCGTTGAGAGTTCTTTTGCCACACGCAGAGCGCATGCGCGTTAAAATCAAAACATCCCCGGATTTGCATAGCAACCTATAATTTGTGTAAAAACATCTATACTCAACATTACTATCAAAGAGATTTCACAAATAGAGTAAAAACAATATACTTCTTAAGTATGCGATACCTATCAAAAATTTCAAAATATTTTTTAAAGCCCTGTAATGGGCCTCAAATTCTAAAATGATTAGTGTGATGAACATATTTATTCATATTAATACATTTAATCTAAAACAGATACACATTTCATCAAATAATGATAAAAATAAAAAATTTCTTTAATTTCCCTTGAAATTGAGAAAAAACTAATTGTCCCCTTTTGGGGCCTCCCAAAAAATTAAAAATGGATTTTTGAGCCTGGTATCCACCCTAGTTGAATAGAAAAAAGAATAATGAACGTTTTAAGGTACGATACCATATTGTATTAAAAATGCCTACGGATTTGTTAACCAGGCCTCTTTTCCAAGTTAGCCAACTGTCTATATTACATTAAGGTTAGAAGAACCTGAATTTTCTACGTAAATCCGTATCATAGACATATTTGGTATTCATCATGTCTACGTAATAAGTGTGCAACACATAACATTTTTTGATTGTTTTGTTGGGTTTAACGTTGCACAGACACAGTATTATATGTCATATGTAGATTTTCCAGCTTTAATGGTGCATGAATACCCTAGGTGCTCCTCCATGCATTATGTCATCGCGAGCGGGCACCTTCCGTAAGCCTGCTTGATGTCTTCCTTACATGGTGAGGGACATGTGATTCAAAGTCAGCGGCCTTAACCACTCAGCCACGGAGGCCCCCACAAATAACATGAGTCTACCAAAAACTTTCTGAATCCCCTTTACAGTCGCACAGACATCAGACGTCGGACTTGTTTCATTGCTGTAGAATTTCTCATCTTTTAATTTACTAGTTTATTGAAATGAAAGTCTGTGTTAGAAAACTATTTGACCAAATACATAAAACACCCGTCAATATATACGTATGAAAAATGCTTATTACTATTATAATGTTGCGTTGTCAAAACAAAATCATGTCTCGTGTCTCCAGAATTTCTTCAGAATTGTATTATATATTACAGAGGAGAGCCTTCATACTCGAGCAATAGTAGACCGTGTAGAAAAAAGGATAAAAGAGATAGACGCGACAAAGTCGTACAGTGGGGCAGGAAACACATACGTCCGCTGGGGAAGAACAGAATGTCCCGGAAATGGAACAGAAATGGTGTACAAGGGATATGCAGGTGGTGGACATTATGATAAAAGAGGTGCCGCAAGCAATTATTTATGTTTACCCGAGGAACCAGTGTGGGGTGTTTATGAAGATTCAGAGCAGGTATCTGGAACCGTCTATGGAGCAGAGTATGAACTCAAAGAAAGACATATGGATAAGTTCTTTGGAAAGACCTTGCTCGACAACGATGTGCCATGCTGTGTCTGTAGGACAAACCGACCAAGTGTTATAATGTTACCGGGTCGAAACATCTGTTATGACGGATGGACATTGGAATATAGCGGGTATCTCACCAGTGGACATGAAAACCATCAGGCAACAACCGAATTTGTTTGTTTAGACGGCGAGCCGGGATTTATTGGCGGAGGACCATCTAATGCCAATGGAAAGTTGTTCTATTTTGTTGAGGCACGCTGTGGGTCATTGCGATGTCCACCTTACGTGAACGGACGGGAACTAACATGTGCTGTTTGTTCAAAATAAACGTTTAAGAAAGATTCCATATAGTGAATTTAAAGACATTTCAGAAAGATTCAACAGTGCATTTTTGTTCTCGTGTTTAATTTTGTTTTACTACACTATTGCTTTAACCCAGTTATAAACTATATCTGTATTAAAGACATTAATTTTAAGAGGATATAACTACAAATTAAACTTAAAAACTATATTTAACTAAGTCACTCCCATGGGCTAAGTTGTTCGAAACTTAACCGGCTGTTAAACTAACGGCCGGTTAAATTTTGATTCAAAATACTTTTCTTGGTCGGAAACATTAGTAATCTATGGCGTTTTGATTTTATTGTAAAGATGCTTTTAGTGTTGATTATTCTTAACCCATTCATTTGTTTTTAAGGCTTCTGAAATGTCGAAAAATAACGTTGAAAGAATATCGTAAGACTAATCGCCAGAGAAAGTTTCGAACAACTGAGCCCTGGTATTGTGAAGATGATATAATTGGAAGTCGTTTAAACGGTATTTTCCTATTTTTAGGTGTAGTTAAAGGGGTTAAGCTATAGAAAAGTTGCTGAAAAGTCGTTAAAGTGTTTTCTATTTTAGCTCGGACGGCTCCTAGATGAAGGCAAACGATACAAACAAAATTGAGAGATGTCCATACAAGAATGGTACAGACCAAGTTTTGTGTAATCCTGTTAGGATCAAAGGAGAAGATGTTTATATAATTTTATATTTTCTGCCCCGGCGGGCCTAAAAAGGGGTCAAGCAGACCGTTTTGGAAATCTTTGAAGACGTTCATACAACTTATACACTGAGAACACTAGAACTACGAGAAATTATATACCTATATAAATTCTGTAAAACAAATCGGCTTCACAATTAGATATGAACATGCAGAAAAGTGTTTCCGTATTGTACCTTTTGTAATGTATGCTGCAGGACTACTTTCATAATATGCATGACCTAAGATAAGATAAGATAAGTTTTATTTAAAGTCGGCAAGACAGAAAAACAGTACAACATAAGCGGCAAGCGCTTTTGAACCGACTATCAAGAACAAAGATAAACAAATAAAATATAGTAAGAAAGCTGTAAAATAAGAGACAAGGTTATAGCACATGAACATATAGCAGCACAAATAATGTGGTGAAACCTGTAAAAGATCTGCTGCTATTGACCATAGGCCTACGAAAAGCTTAAAATAAACAGGAATAAAAAAAAAACTGATGGACAAAACGGTCGCAAAGAGCTGAATAAAGATTTGCTAAACGAGGATTTCATCTCAGATCAGATCTGAAGTGAACTGAGCAGCAGCTCCTTTACAGTAACACACAATACATAGCATAAAATGATGTTATAATGACAAAAGCACATTCAAAGCATATTACGACAAGCATGTTTCTATATATTAATTAACAGACAGCAAGGTATAATACTAAAGTAACTAAAAAGGAAAGCAACGTATACATACTAAAGCAGCAGGGCATACATATACATCTTAAGCAATTTAACAAAGTAAACTACAAAATTAACAAAAAAGTAAAAGGCACAAAGCTAAGAGTACAAGCATAATATTAACTAAAAGGCGTTGAGAAAATGTCGTCCAATTCTGCAAAACACGTTGCTAAGTAAATTTACACATCGAACACATGTAATCCTGGCCATTCCAATGTGCAATCAGGCTTTTGAATTGGCAAAAGCTTGATGTCTTCCTGACATTTTCTGGAAGCGAGTTCTACAGAACCGGACAGGCATATCTAAAACTAATTTTACCATTTATTTGTTGATATCCGAGGGACTTCTAGTAAGTTGGTACACCTAAAATTATAACCAGCATCATGAATGAACTTGAATAATATCATTAAAGACAGGTGGAGCAATATTGTTCAGAATTTCAAATGTTTCTATAGCCAATGCTCTGGGTTTTCCTGACACAGTGCTATAAATAGCGCGCATAAAAACTTGGTTTAGTTCCATTTTAATATCGAGAAACATGAAAGAGTTCGTTCAATAACAAAACAACAAACAAAAAGGTAGAGTTATGTAATAAAAGAGGCATTATAACAGTATTTTGCATTCGGCTCTCGTGGATTTTACAAGGTCGGATCACACACGGCGCTTGCGCGCTTCATAAGATACGATCTGGCAAAAATCCACGACAGCCGAATACAAAATCCCAGATCTAGCCACTGTTATAATAACCCTATTATATTTTCTGCCCCGGCGGTCCGAAAAAGGGGGTCAAGCAGACTGTTTGAGAAATCTTGTAAGAAGTACATACAACCTCTAACTGTCCCTTAAAGCATTTGAACAACACTGAGAGAGACAAATACAGGAATGGTACAGACCAAGTTTTGTGAAGATCTATCAGTCAGTTCACGTGTATTTGTTTAAATTTATATTTTTCTATACGTAGCACTTGTGGCGTGTGTTCAAATGATACATATTGATAAATAACAGAAGACAAATATTAAAACGAATTTTTTATCAATTCTAATACCAAAACCTTAAATGATTTCTTTGATTTCTAAGTTAACATAATTTATCGTCGCAAGAGAAATATTCCCCAGTTGCGTACATGGTTTGCAAGAAACGGAATGTTCTGAGACCGCTTGATGTCTTTATTGAGTGGTGGTAGGATTAACTATAGTGGGTCAAGATATAGTTAATTGGTCAGCCCATGCTCGAAATCAAGAGTTTTCCCAGGATGACCACCATCTGGGCGTGGTGGGCATCCACCCTCTCTACATCGCCCACCCGGTTTAATCCCGGGTTCTTCTACTGTTACGGGACTGAACGTCGACAAGAATTTTCACCTCTCCTTTGTTCAACTTTCATCATGATAACTTCCATACAAATTGACATTTCCTACAGTCGTTTTAATGACATAATATCAGGTGCGGTAATTACATGATCTTATCGAAAATTCATAGCCGGTGTCTTCTTTCTTCGTGCTTAATTTAATGACCACGATCACTATTAGGATAACTGCCAGTAATTGTATCAGTTAACTGGTGTACCTGCTAACTGCTCACTTCCCATCGATTTTGGAAAGGTATTCTGAATCTCTAAACAAATGAAACAAAATGATATCATACTTCTTATGATTAATAAAAGATATATTTCACTAAAGATAATAAAGAAGTATTTCCCTTCATCAATTTTTGTATCAATGCTTACAGTTTTATTGCATTTTATATAGCATTCCCTACTTGAAGGAACAGTGTTACAGAACATTGATACATATCTGTATATTAATTATATGCTCTTATATGTACTTTGGCAGAGGATTATAATAAAAGAATATTTTAAATAATAAACAAACTTTTTGAAGTTGTTACGAATAAAATTTCATGAAGGGTACCACTAGTATTACACAATACTTATTTACTTCCTTGCATAATAGTCAGAATAAAGAAAACTATATTTCCATGAATATCTTGATTCAATGTAAAATGTCCCAGATAGTGCGCGTTGCTGTTTGAAAAGTACATTTTTAAAACTTTCAGGGTAATCACCTATTTATATATCCTGTAAACTTCTGTGTAGCTTTTGCCGACATTTTTATTTGCAAACAAAGTTTCGTTATCATGGAATGTTGAAAAATGGGAACGCCGCTATATGAATAAACTATTCCCATACTTCATAAAGCCAGAAATAAAATCAAACAAAAGTTCAAGTACATAATTATGTGCTTCCTTAACATTTGATTGGCATATACACGTCAGTTGAACTGTAAATTTCACAGAAATGAATTCTTCGCACGTGAAGAAATCCTGAGAATTCCTCACATATTCACAAATCAGAAATGTGACATATATGTTTTTGCTTTTATAGGTGTACAGATGCGAAACGTAAATTTCACAAATTTCTGACACATTCATACAATTTTTCTAAAATATTCGCATGAAATCTTCACACAGGTGAGGAATTCGTGTGTGAATATTTCGTTTAGAGCACTTCATTCCACTTGGTATTGTCTCCGTCGTTGACATATCAGGACACAGCATACACAATATAACGTATAAGCAATTAACAGTCTAAATTTGACCTCAACCTTTCTGGTCCGGACCTGAGTATTGCCTGTGACTCCTCGTGTCCTCATGATGGTCATTTGTATCAATCCATTTCAAAATACTTCAATTGATAAGGACGTTAAAGACCACAGAAGCAAGCTATGTCACCATTATTTTACCTATAACTTCCAAAGTTGCCCTTTACCTTTCAGCTTATGCCGTGGGTTTTACGTCCGACACCTTGTCACCTACTGCACATCTGCGCAACGCTATCGCCCGTTCACGCTTCGCCATCGCACTATCGTTTATCGCTATTGGATTTTTGCATATCGTCAGTCGTAATTGCATGATCGCAGTTTCCTCGTAAAATTTCAGCCTTAAAACGTTATGGCGGAACACGAATGCGTAATGGTCACACGTGAAAAACACGATTTTAAATTTCATTTTTTTTTTTGTGCATCGCCATTTTTCCTAATAGGCCATAAGACCATATAAAAGAAATCCAAATCAATTCAAAGTGTCCTGTAGAAACATGTCCTCGTACACTCTATAAGGCACAATGATAGGTCTTGGAACTGAACGGTTAACAACAGGGTGCAATGTACTTTTGCTATCATCGACCCTATCAACTTTGATTATACAAAGTCACTTTCCATAGTTAAAGATATATCCTTATTAAATGCTCGATAAAACGTACGTATGTTGTTTTTGTTTTTTGTTGTTGTGGTTGTTGATTTTTGGGGGGAGCAAACATCCGAAAGAGATGATTATTATGAATGGGGGGGGGGGGGGGGTGTAGGGGTATGGTCAAAATTGCATGGGTCCGAAAGATATTATTCTTTTTATTATTATTATTACTTGAAATTTTTCTGTTCTATTCTATTCTATTCTATTTTGTTCTATTCTGTTCTGTATTGTTCTGTTTCTTTTACGACTTTTGTGAAATATTCGCACGTGTGAAGAATTCGTTTCTGTGAAATTTACGGTTTACGTCTGTTAATGCTAGGCCAGTAAATGTCGACAACCTTGGAAACAGTAGAGAAAACTACATAAGTGTTTATTATATGCTACATAATATATTTATATTCCATTACAGTAAGAAGCCCATGAGGACAAGCAAAGTATAATATGCGGTGAACAGTGACGTAAAGAAAACATTTCAAAGAAGCATATTGACAAATATACATAGAGACATTATAATGCTTAGTGTATAAATCATACTATTATAATCATTCCTCCATGATCATGAAAATATTTGCAATTCGAAAACGAAATAAAGGTTAACAGCTCAGAAAAATGTTTTTGTGAACTTTGACCTTCTTTAACATTTTGGTTTAATTTCATTGAGACAAAGCAAACACAGTAATGATACGTGTATAACAAAAGCAATAAGTAAACATATCCATGACATTACGAACATTTTCTTTCAGCCAGTCACCATAAAAATCTAATATGTACAACAAATTTCATACTGATCAAAACCAGTTTATCCGATTCGGATAATTCTTAAAATTATTTTCAGTCAATCATAAACTCGTTATATATTTCTTTTCATATGCATGTTGAATTTTATCAAATATTTAATGACATTTTAATGCTGAATATATATTTAAAATTTATACAAAGATCACCATATATCAATTCAGTTTGTGTCGTTTTCTTGACACCTAACAATTTCTTAAAGAACTTTTGATGAGCTCGTACATGCAAGTACATAAATCATGTTTAAATCTAAGCTTATGTGTCAATGATCATACATAAAAATTCAATAGTTAAAATGCATTCGGTGTTTACTGTGTTTCGTCAGTGAAAATATTCAATAACACACTGAAGATACAGTTTTTTGTTTTTTTCTTTGCTTGTTTTTCATCAATTAGCAAGAAATAAAAAGAAAATGTTTTCGTTTTTGTAAATATGTTTTTCTCCCGCACTACGCACTCATGAAAATATAGAAAATGGCTCTCTTTCATTTAAATATATGTAGCTTCAGCTTTTGCAAATCACTTCTGTCGTGTAGACATTCATAATGTCGGTGAATAAACATTTGGTCAATAGTTCAACATTAACCTTCCAGCAGCAAAGAGTTGAAAAATTACATTCTGAGAATCGAGAGAAAAAAACTAACTGAACAACAATTTGCTCCCTGCTATGCAAACAATTGCTTTCAAAGTAGATCAGTTTCTTACTATATCAATCTCTCCGAAAAACAAACTATGTACAACAAACGAATTTCTGTCTTAGAGATGTTCCTTTACAGAGGTGGTACCTATGAGTGTGTTCAAAAAATAACATTAATATGTATAATCAATATTACAGCAGACTTTTGTACAACAATTGACACTTTTTATTAATACTGGCTTTCCTTACGAAAATGATACACTGACAGGTATTTCGTCTTTAGACATATCATGTTTATCGAGTACATGACACTCCAACATCCTCGTGATGTCCACAATCGCTGGTATCGTAATCAATCTCACAATCAAATAAGATACTTTCGTTACCAGTACAATCGACATTATCAAGAAGTATAGGACCAGTTCCTTGCCCATAACGTGCTCTACCATAATATTCGCCGCGTCCATATCCCAGCATTTTGCAGACAACATTAGCTGCATGTGTATCAAAGCTGTCATCACAAACTGTACCCCATTCGCCATTAAGAAATACTTCAAGTCGGCCTGAAGAAGTACTGCCTACTAATTTTATAACTTTGTTCATGTGAAATGTGTATAATAAATTGATTGTATTATTAGAGTTACGCGAAACTGCCTCGATTAGTTTCGTTGTGTTCATCAATGCACGGTTTATTGTATTTGTTACATCATCGGCAGTTGAATTAAGTTTTTCTTGTATTTCTGTAATGCCATTCATAGTGTCTGTTGCCATAGACCATACAGAATTCACTGCCTCCGTTGTCTCTATAATTTTGTCAAGAATTTCTTTTGATTGCCCCTTGGTTATATTAAGAGTTTCCCTCCGATGCAGTTTCAGTTCATTTCTAAGATTTTCTAATTTATCGTCTAACTCTGAATGCAAAGTCTGAACTGACGCTTTTTGATCCCTAAAAGCTCGTTTTAGCCTGATCAAGTCCGATTTCATTTCGTTACCCTTCGGACTCCATGTTCCATCTGTCTGATCTTGCGTAGTTGTTGATACGGGTATCACTGCCTGTATAACCTGTGACATGGTGATGTTGATGAACTTGGTTAGTAGTTGTATTTCTCCATAGTTTCTATCAACGGACTCTCTTAGCTTATTTATGTCCTGCAAATACAACTACTCATTAATTCATCATTGTTTTGCATATTAGTTTTGCTAAAAAGTAACCAAAAGCTGAGTGACGCTTGTGTTGTAATTATGTTGTAAAGGTAAGGCCTTTTTTAAAACAATATGCCAATATGTTTTGGGAGAGACACGGATATTATGACCAGTACACCCGTACATTGCGAATGTAAAATGCTGAAGTTTACGATTATGTCCATATTTTGAAGAAGAACAAACAACACCAAATCATAGCAAGAAATAGTTGTTTTACATGCAAATTGAACAACATTAAAAACATGTATGTTACTCGAATGTCAATTTACTGATATATGCAATTGAATGCCGGTAAAGAACTGTTACCTATCTTCGATTTCATGCATTTGTAATAATGTCCCAATGCTGAAATTTCACATAACTAGGTTTAACTTAGTTTTCAGCTATTGTTTATTTTTACTTCTCTAGAAATAGCATTCATTTTTAAAGGGGGACAACTTTTTGAGAATATTTTAAGTATCCAGTCATACGGGATATTACGATAAAACAGGTATTTGATAGGTATGTTGTTGATAAAGTTGTTGTACGTTTATCAAATATTTCTAACTGCTAAACCTTAATCAACATAAATGAAATATCGCTGTCAATTGACCTCAAACGGTATTGTAGATCTTTACATTGAGAAAATAGATCAGGTAACGTGCCCACCAATGAACAACGAGCAACATTTATTCGTATCATATTCCAAGCTACAAAGCAATGTAGCCTCAACAAAAATTAAAGTTATTGAATTCAACAAATAAAAATTAGAAAAAAAACAAATGCGTCGTTGTTTTGATGTAAAGAATTATAAAATGTAAATACGCAATTTACAAATATGTGGGTATTGTTTATTTCTTGACCAATATATAGTGGAATTGTGATCAAGGAGTTGACCGAAATGGTGAAATGTTGTGTCTACCTGAAAGGTCAAAGTTTGAATCGCCATCACTCTTTCCTCTAACTGTTCTAGACGACCGCCAAACACGCGCACTACACATAGTAACTGAAAACAGAGTTGTACCTTGACCATTTTGCTAATGTATTCCCGTCTGAAATATAAACAAAATTCATTACGAGTTACGAAATTTTACTATTTCAAGAAAACCTCACTGCCTTCTCTTGCAATAACATCAACTAGCATTTCATTCAAACAACAATACATTTGTATCATCTATTTAAAGTCTGAAACTCTGATATAATGCATATATATTCAAAAATATATACAGTTTCACAGGACTTAGTCTATCTATTTGCATTTTCTCTAGGCTCTTACAAGAAACTGATACTTGAAAATATAATTGTATCAAATGTCACATACATATATAGATAATGATACAAACAATCTCTGAAACAGCATTTTCATATCTGATAACTCGATAATTAGAACTAGGAACGTGAAATTTAATTTGTATTGTTCTTTATCTCCAATAAATACTTATAGTACAAAACTCATGTTTATTAGGATGTTTAATTTCATGTTGCGTTTGCCCCATTTCATGGTGCGTAATTTTATTTTTCGTTTTCCGTATAGCCTAAAGATTTAAAATGCAAATGTTTTAACTTCAAAACAACCCATAAAACGAAATAGGATTGAATTCAGATCAGTTCCTTATTTAAGATATAATCTGTAATTAATAGAGAGCAACATTCAACCAGTGAATGATAACTATTTTAGTGATACCTTAAAGTTTCTATAGTTTTGTTTTTATCAATCGCGTTTTCATATTCGATGGAAAACCATTTAACTTTTCAACTGCTGCTTTATTTCGGAATCTAATTTTCTAGTATGTATAAAAGTATATTTTGTATCACTTATCATATTAAAAAAGAGTTTAAACAATGTCCAGTTATGTAACAAAATAAAATGTTACCAAAACGAACAACACGAAATCAGTGAAGATTTCAACAAACATGTAGTCCTTATGAAGATATACTTACGTGAAATAGATCTATATCTCAGAAACAACGTAGAATAAGAATATAATTCAACGTGAATGTGGATATAAAACTGTTACTTTTTATCCTAGTATGTAACTTATTATGGAATACAGGAGTAATTGACCGCTTTGTACATTTAAGTGTTTTCTGTATACTTAATACCATAAAGACTTATTATCCTATTTATGCAATTAATATACCGGTACCTTGTATTTCGAATAAAACATGAGTTGTTGTGTCACCTGGATAAATGACGTAAAGCATTGACTTCCGGTCTAACAAACATGCTTAATTATTCTAACTATATGACAAGAGGAGCTAGTCGGTGGCCCGTTAATTATGCTTATTTTCCACCTAACTGAGACTGACAGATCTATAAGTACATATACTAGTATACCGTTGACCAGTAGCGCATATAAGAAAAACCTTTCATCAGAAAAAAATAGCTTTGGGTCTATGTAGGTTCTCAACTTGCCAGTGCATTTACAATTGCACGCACAGAAAAAAATATTAAAAGTTTCCATGGGATTCGAAAGCTTAGGTCTTTTTCGTTGTTTTTAGAGCAAAAATCTTATCGCAACACCGACCCATCGAAACTGGCACAAAATAAGTATGGAAAATATACAATACAAATACAAAGTCATTGCTCTGCCCTCTAAGAACTTATACGACGTAACATTTGTTGTGTAGTATATGAATTGATGTCGTGCTTCCTGTAATGTAAACAAAACACTCTGAAACTCACTTTAGAAATCATTTAATAGCTTTAACACTTTCTGCTACTTCAATACTTTATGTGATTAGGCTTCATGACTGGCCATATTCCGGATGCATGTCTTTGAAGCCATAATGTCATTGAAATTAACGAAAATCTGCAAGCTAGCTTTTGTACAATGTGACCGCTTTTTGAGCAGCGCCACATGAAAGACCAAACCTGAAGTGGAAATTTTTGTAATGTGAAACAACGTACATTTCTCCTCTCTGATATGATCGCTCTTCAAAAGGGTTGTTTGTAGTTGTGATAGATACCGGTATTATATAATATATTATACCTTAATTATAAGCACCCTTTTCATGAGAAACACGTTCAAAGGTGCTTTACATACGAAGGAAGACAACCACTCAATGCTCAAAGAACAGAAACAGAGCGATCTAATCAGATAAACAGGGTGAGAGAAAGCCAAGAACGGGCATGTCCTAGATCTTAGCGAATAAACAGCCTGTTCTTCAACGTGCCATGTGTATAGCACCAATACACGCCACGCGAATCCGTCTTTCATGAAAATAAAAACAGTACAGGCCTCTTAGCTGGGTGAGCATTTCAGAAATTTCCAACAATATTTAAATAAACTTGCGTACGCTTTGGAAAATTGGCTGTACTTTTACCTGCCAGAATAAAAAGAAAAATACAATGTTTCATAATAATATGGTATGTAAAATAAATCACGTCTATGCGCAATAAAGTCTTCAAGTGCTTTTCTTATTGTTAGTATAACAGCAAAGAGTCTGTCATGTAATATATTATATGTGTTTACGTCTCATGTCAGTGTTGATTAACCCTTACCCTGCAAAATTTCTAAAATGGACTAATCCATCATTTCGTTCGGGCAGTACCATTTATTATTTAAAGGAGTGTTCATGGAAAATTTACTGACTGAACAGCGAACAGTGCAGACCATGATCAGCCTTCACGAATGTGCAGGCTGATCTTGTTCTGCACTGGACACAAGGGCAAAGGCATTATCACTTGCCGCCAGCAGGCTAAAGGTTAACTGTTGATTTAAAAAAAACTGGATTAGAAATGCTAGTCATTTCAAGTCATATAACTTAGCCTTTACAATGCTGGACACGATTTATTCTGCCTATGTGACCATTGTAGATCATACATCCGTGCAGTCTGATCATGATCTGCACTGCTTGCTATTCAGCAAGTATCTTTTCGGTACATGTACGCACCCCTTTTAGCAGTTAATGGTACTGTCCAAATTGGAAGATGTACAAGTTCATTAAAGAAATTTAACAGGGTAAGGGTTAAGGCAGTGGCCACGTAACAACAATCGGCAAATTACGTGAGCCCTGTAAGTGATTTCGGTATCCTCTATTTTTAACGGAAATTCATGTTCGCATTGAACTACGTTTTCGTCCGAAGAATGCCGAATTTTCTAACGAGAATACGTAATCACACGGAAATTGCCGAGTGTCGTTACGGGTCCACTGTCTTAATGTCTTACAATTCATTTAAAATGGATATAAAGTAAGATACATGAAATCAAGTTGTGTTGAATACTTTCCACCTATACTGTATTCTTTACGAAATCCCCACGACAACAAAGCTCCCTTTCTCCGCCCGCAGTTGTTAATAGTTCATGGGAAAACTCTGTACTGTTCTAAAGTGTGAAATGTTGATGGGAATTTCAGAGCCTGCCAGCTACTTATCATCTATCACCAAGTAGTGTAACAATTTCAAGCCAACAGTAATTTGAAGCGTTGGCGTTGGTTGTAGCTTGTTAACTTTAGTGCATTTCTAACGATCGGAATCTACTGTATTGACGTTAGATCGTACGAACAGGAAAAACATGTCGGCTACATTTAATATGATATCGTGGACTGTACTACATTTATTCATATCGTTTAACAGATCTGTAATTACAATGGACAAACAAATGGAGGAACCAGTCTGTACATCTAGATTCGACTACGAATATAAAATGTTACATAAAATGGTGATGCTGGAAATAGAACAAAACAAAATAAAGGACTTAATGGCAGAAATGAACAAGCTACCAAACATACTGAAAGGTAAAAGTCATTTTATATGCTGAATTCGTGAATATTGTTTCAATAAGAATACTGTCGCAGTTAGATTATTGCAGATAGGGATCAAATGTAGGGATTTTTAAAATCAGGCACCAGTAAAATTTTGATGATACGTATCTACAACAAGAATTCAGTTAAATGAGTTTAGTTATGAAATGTTTTCGAGTTCCGCGACCTGTTTCAGTTTCATTTCCAGTTTTTTTATCTTTTCCAACAATGATCACTTTGCCATGTGTACTATTTTGGTCAACGCTCGTATTTCATTTTTGTACCGTTCCTTCTTAAAGCAGTACATATTTTACCCGTCACAAATTCCATATTTTGCGTGTAACTGAACATGATAGAAGAAAGTTTTATTTCTGTAGGCCTACTTGCTGTCTGATCACCAATAATTTTATTGCAAAACATGGGTTTCTCGTAATTTCTTCCTAGTTTGTACAACCATGCATACGTTAGTTATATAACTTTACTAAAGGTCTCAATGAGTGGTAGTTACATTCCTATGTCCAAAAGTGCTTGTTATACTGGGAGTTCCTATGTTAATATTGGTCCATGAAGCATTTTAAGTTTATTTTATATCAACAGTTTAAATTGATATACAAAATGTATTGTTTTCATGTTAAATAGGACAGTAGTACTTATTTTAACAAATGACATAAAAAAATCAAATTTCCGAAAAGTTTGTGAACTAAACTGAAAAGTTTGTTAAGAATGTACTTTTTGATTTTAAGAGACACGCCTACATGTGAAATTCAAAATTCAAAAAATGTCAAATGTTTAAGTTTTTATTTTGTATTTTTGAAAAATCATAAATCATTTTTTTCAAAGTTCATATGATAATACGATATAAATAATGGTATCACTGTTTGTAGTTTGCGTCAGATAATTATCGCTGTAGACCAGACATATGCATGTAATTGAATACTTTTGTTTCTTCATTTGCACTGAACACACCTTTCATTTTATCCAAATTATTATTGAATGTTTATTTCGGAAGTTTGAATACTTTTTACAATTATGCTACACATAATGCTTTCTGAGGATCATTTGATATATTTAGTATATTATTTACTCCATAACCTTAGACATCATACGAATTGAGAAAGAAGTGCTTTATTGTTTTTTTTTTATGAGAGTTAATGTAAAACATAATGAAAGACTTATTGTGAGCAGTTTTTAGAAGAAATACCATATCACAAGTCATTTTTGGACGTAAAATCGTATCATCAACCATGTTTGGTATTCATCATGTCTACGTAATAACTACAGATAACATGTTTTGTTTGTTTTGTTGGGTTTATTGTCGCACCGACAAAATTATATGTCATATGGCGACTTTCTAGCTTTGATGCTGGAGGAAGACCCAAGGTGCCCCTCCGTAAATTATTTCATCACGGGTGGGCACCTGGGTAAAACCAACGACTTTCAGTAAGCTCGATGGCTTCCTCGCATAAAGAATTTAACGCCTCGAGTGTGGCTCGAACCCACATTGGTGAGATGTATGTGATTCAAAGGCGGTGACCTTAACCACTCAGCCACGGAGGCCCCACAGATGAAATGAGTCTACCAACAAGAACTTTCTGAATCCTCTGTACAGTCATACAAAAATCTAAAGTCGGATGAAGAATTTCTCATCTTTTAATTTACAAAAATGTACTAGTTTGTTGAAATGAAAAGTCTGTATTAGAAACTTATTTGATCAAATAAATAAAACATCCTGCAATACTAGTATATGCATATTACTATTATAATGTTGCGTTGTCAAAAGCAATCGTGTCTAGTTTCTTCAGAACTGTATTGTATATTACAGAAGAGAGCCTTCAAAATCGAGCAACAGTTGACCGTGTAGAAAAAAGGCTGAAAGAGATAGATGCAAAAAAGTCGTTCGGTGGGACAGGAAACACATACGTCCGCTGGGGAAGAACAGAATGTCCCGGAAATGGGACAGAAATGGTGTACAAGGGGTATGCAGGTGGTGGACGTTATAATAAACAAGGTGCCGCAAGCAATTATTTATGTTTACCTGAGGAACCAGTGTGGGGTGTGTATGAAGATTCAGAGCAGACAGCTGGGACGGTCTATGGAGCTGAGTATGAACTCTACAATAGAAATATGGATAAGTTCTTTGGAAAGGCCTTGCTCAACAAAGATGTACCATGCTGTGTGTGTAGGACAAAGCGACCCAGTGTTATAATGTTACCAGGTCGAAACATCTGTTATGATGGTTGGACACTGGAATATAGCGGATATCTCACCAGCGGACATGAGACTCATCATGCAACCGAATTTGTTTGTTTAGATGGTGATCCAGAGTTTCTTAGTGGAGGAGCATCTGATGCCGATGGAAAGCTATTCTATTTTGTCGAGGCACGCTGTGGGTCATTGCGATGTCCACCTTACGTGAATGGACGTGAGCTTACATGTGCTGTGTGCTCAAAATAACCGTTTAAGAAAGGTTCCAGACATTTCAAAGAGATTCAACAGTGCATTTTTGTTCTCGTGTTTAATTCTGTTTTATTACTAGGCTGTTTTTAAGGTCTATTATAAACCATAACTTTTCTAAAACATTGATTTAAGAGGATATAACAACAAATCAAGTTTAAAAACTATATTTAACTTAGTCACTCACCAGGCCATTATTATGTCATAACAGACTGCATCTTAAAACGTAACATTTGTTAGTCGTTTAAAGGATATTTTAGCTGTGGTAAAAAGGGGTTGAGCAATAGAAAAAGTTGACAAATAAGGAAGTAGCTCCCCAAATTTACTGAAAATACACAGAAGTTATATACAGGGTTTTCTATTTTAGTCATTCTCGCATACCAGAGGTCTACCGTGGTTCCCCGGATGAACCTCTTGCACATTTCGCCGATATTTGTGGTTTAGTTACATTACAGGTAAAACGTTTCAGCCAATCAGCGTCGTTTCGCGACAAAATGTAGCGAACCAATCAAAATCGTCCGTGAAAAGCGTGACCGCGTCCTTTCATATCGATGCCGCCTTACGAGGAATATTATTATTTCTTCAGGTAAATTTCTTTAACAGAAATAAATCTTTATTAATTGCAATCATGGAATATCGCCTTTATCCATCGTTAGCAACTACCTTGCTTACATATTGTTTGAAATTTCAATTCGGCGTGCCAAAATAGTGGCGAAACATTGATTGGCTGAAACTTCTCCCGGTAGTAATTAGAGTGCGCATGCTCATCAAATAAACGACAGAAATAAATCAGAGGTTCGTCTCGGGATTTTGACGAACATCTGATGGATGAGAATGTATGAAAGGACGCGGTCACGCTTTTCACGGACGATTTTAATTGGTTCGCTACATTTTGTCGCGAAACGACGCTGATTGGCTGAAACGTTTTACCTGTAATGTAACTAAACCACAAATATCGGCGAAATGTGCCAGAGGTTCATCCGGGGAACCACGGTAGACCTCTGGTATGCGAGAATGATTTTAGTCCGCGTGTCTAGTTTAGTCGCGGCCCCGTGAAGGAATTAAACAAAATTATCTGAAAACACTTGAGAGGTGTCCATCAAGGATGCTACAGACTAAGTTTGATGAAGATATATTAACAGTTCAAGAGAATAAGTCGTGTAAAGGTTTATCTCCCGCTTTTGAGGACAATTAAGGGGGTCAAGTAAAACTTTTAAGCACATTTGAGATAGTTCCATACAAAGATGCTACATACAACATTTGTTGAAGATCTACCAAGTGTATTAAAGTGTTTTCTATTTTAAGCTCTGTTGGCTGCTAGATGAAGGCTATCGGAACAAATAATATTGAGAAAGGTTAATGACAAAATGTTGCAGACCAGGTTTTGTGAAATCCTGACCATTTGTTTCTTCCCCTGTTTATATAATTTTATATTTTCTGCCCTGGCGGTCCTAAGAAAGTGTCAAACAGACCGTTTGAGAAATATTGAAAGAATTCCATACAACCTCTAGCTGTCCCTTATTTAAGAAATAATTTATAGCAAAACGGTGCTTTTACACTATTTATACACGATGGGCAGTTATACGCCGGGCGTAATAATATCATGAGGGCGCAGCAAGGAGCGTGACGACCTAACAGTTGGCGCCATGCATGCGCGAAGAAACAGTTCTGTCATATTTTATCTAAATTTTACAATAAAATTCATACTAGAATCGAAATAATTTATAGCAAAACGTTGTTTTAACACTATTTATACATTCGGGCGGTTATACGTCGATCGAAATAACTATTACGCCCGGCGTATAACTGCCATCGTGTATAAATAGTGTTAAAGCACCGTTTTGCTAAAAATTATTTCTTTATTAAACAAACACTGAGAGAGACGCATACAAGAATGGCATACCCCATTTTTGTGAAGATCTCTCAATCAATTCGTGTGTAGTTGTTTTAAGGTTAATTTTTTTCTATACGTAGCTCTTGCGGGATGTGTTGAAAAGATACAAAGTCTTTCATATCACTGAATAACAGAAGACAAATATAAAATAGAGGATATCTATTAGTTCTGGTACCAAAAACTAAAATGATTTCTTTGATTTCTAAGTTTTAAGTAATGTATCGTCGCAAGGGAAATCTTCCCCAGTTGCGTACCTGGTTTGCAAGAAACGGAATGTTCCGATGCAGCCGGATATTTATGAATGAGTTGTGGTAGGATTAACTGTAGTGTGTCCAGATATATGCATGGGGGATTCTGACCCAACACGAAAATTGTTCAGAATTAACTCAGGTTGTCAAATCAGTTTGACTACCTATCAATGATATAATGAATATTAATTATTCATTTCAAATTGCCACCCTAAGCTGTTTAAACTTTTTTAACGCTGTTTTTTTTTTCTTTGGCAAAACGAAAGTATTACCTGATGGCGCGTCCTTTTGTTCGTCTACCTTTCTGTCATATTCGTGTCCGGAGCAATTTCCCGCACCAATTTGACGGGAAATGAAGATTCTTTTTTGACCGCCTGCACCTGGCGTATTTTTTGCGCTGGGTCGAAATCAGTAGGAACGAAAAAGAAGGTGGAAATTCCGAAGTTTAAACGCACCTAGCTTGTAATTTTAAAGGGATTTAGTTTTTTGGGTCAGTTTTCTAAAAATGATAGGTGTTGTAGCGGTGATTTCTCAAATTATTTAAAGCATTAAGAAATACATTAGTTATGTGAAATCTTACATAGTATTTACTCCCTGTAAAAATCAAAGTTCTGTTCACTCGGAAAAAAATGAAAGATGTTGCCGTTTTGTTGATTTTGTTATCAAGAATGAATACTTTAGTTTCTTCGACTACTGTAATTTTGCCCCTGAAACTTCCAGAAAAGCATGTAAATTACCACTGAGACCGACAGTATAAGCTAAATAAAACATTTATTATCAAGCAAAAAATTGACTTTCAAGACCCACTTGTACGTAACGCAAATCACGTGAATTCCATTTCATGTGAATAAACTGAGAAACGTGAGAAAATATTTAGCCAATGCTGCAACGGATAGCTATGTATATTTTGACAACCACATCTGTTGGCATTTTCAGGAGAAAAAAATCAAGATTTTCATGATAGCTGAGATCTTTTGAAGTTTTTACTTTTTTTATACAACGCGTACAAATATCGATTTCCTACATGGAGGAAAACAGTTGTTTCTTACGAGTATTGCAAATAAGTGTACATGTAAGCCATAGGAGCTCGGAGTCTCGGTCCTATTCCCCCGACGCTGTTTTATATGTTTCCCCTTTATTCCATGACAGAAGCATCAAACTCAAAGACTATAATCTTATTTTGCTTAGATCGTAACTTTTATCAGTTACAGTCAAGGTGCGGTCAGTCTACTAGCATCTTGATGGTAATTATTTATGGTTACTATTTGAAAAAAAAAGACATATGCTTTAAGGTTAATATTCGGTCGAAGTATAAAGGCAGAACAGCACCGGAAAAGTACGATCTGACGATTTTATCGGGTCAGCACGTGCGTCCCTTACAACAGAGACGCAGAAAACGATCGAAGTCATGTAGAAGGCAAGGTAAAGTCAACTATCGAACAGAAACTAGACAAAGGTCTTGAGCTTTTTTTACAGGGAATATTACCTTAATTTTGATTTCAATGGTGTACATGTATCATGTTCAAACACAATTAGAGAACATTTCCGTAGCATAGATTTATACAAACATTGATTACACTTAAACACTAACTCTTTCATTTTGAGCGTGTTTAGTTAAATGATTTTTCACACCTTGCGATACAGAATTATTTCTGGTTACGACATTTTGTTGATTCAGACCCTAATTTGATCATTCTGCGTATAAAAGAAATCTACAATGTAACCTTTCGCTGTTGTAAATATAAAGGGTGTGTAAAAGGTTCGTTCTTTTTTTCACCATAGGCTTAATTTTCAAATGAGGAGGCAAGTGCCGCTTTGAATAAAACATTCAAACAAGAACGCATATCAGTTTTAAAAAATTGAATAAAAATATCATGATTTCCGGACAAACTGGATTCTTTGTCTATAAAAATACATATATAATGAAATCACTCAATGTCGAAAAGGCAAATATTTTCACTGTCCCCATCCACTTAATCATACAGTTTACATGTACTGGTGACCTGAATAAATTCATGGTTATGGCCTAAGTAGCTTATAGGTATGTTCATCTGAAAATGAAAACGTTCGATCAATTTAAGTTTCGAAATGGAAAAGCTAGCCTGTAAAATATTCAACAACTTCATTTTACCCGAAATGATATTATCCAAACTTTGCACACCTTTTAAATGTGAAATCTAGCTTACAGTCTAGGTGCCAAATTGCATTTGATGACATTCTTTTATACTAAACAAGTTTTATAGTAACTATGCAAGACATGTAACAAAATCCATTCGACACTATACAGTTTATTAGGGTAACAGAAACGGATAGGAACGAATTTACAACACACCCTTTATCTCTTAACACAGATGCTTCTTGTGGTATTACTTAGAAACGTTTTACGTGAAAACAGTTTCATAATATTCAATCTTCAGAAAGATAATTCCACACAAGTGTTTATACGAGGTTATACCGGATACCGGTTTCATTCTGTGTCAACTTGATAAATGACGTAAAACATTGACTTACGGTCTAAGAAACATGCTTAATTATTCTATCTATATTACAAGGTAAGCTTTTTGGTAAGCTTTTTGTCAAATTCTATTCGGTGGCCCGTTATTTTGCTAATGTTCAACATAACTGAGAATGACAGATCTATGAAGTACAAATACTAGTATACTGTTGACCAGTAGCGCATTTATTAGAAAAAAATAGCTGTCTATATATTGCAAAAGCAGATTCTCAACTTGCCAATGCATTTACAATTGCTCGCACAGAAAAAAGATATTTAAAAAGTTTCCATGGGATTAGAAAGCTTCCGTCTTTTCCGTTGCTTTTAGAACAAAAATCTTATCGTAACACCGGCCCGTCGAAACTGGCCGAAAATAAGTATGGCAAATATACAATACAAAGTTAGTGGTCTGTCCTCTAAGAATTTATACGAGGTAACATTTGTTGTGTTGTATATGAATTGATGTCGTGTTTCCTGTAATGTAAACAAAGCACTTTGAAACTCACTTTAGAAATCATTTAATAGCTTTAACACTTTCTGCTACTTCAATACTTTATGTAATTAGGCTTCATGACTGGCCATATTCCGGATGCATGTCTTTGAAGCCATAATGTCATTGAAATTAACGAAAATCTGCAAGCTAGCATTTGTACAATGTGACCGCTTTTTGAGCAGCGCCACATGAAAGACCAAACTCGAAGTGGAAATTTTTGTAATGTAAATTGACGTACATTTCTCCTCTCTGGTATGATTGCTCTTCAAAAGGGTTGTTTGTAGTTGTGATAGATACCGGCATTATATAATATATTTTACCTTATTTATAAGCACCCTTTTCATGAGAAACACGTTCAAAGGTGCTTTACATACAAAGGAAAACAACAACTCAATGCTCAAAGAAGAGACACAGAGCGATCTAATCAGTTAAACAGGGTGAGAGAAAGCCCTAAGAACAGGCATGTCCTAGCTCTTAGCGAATAAACAGCCTGTTCTTCAACGTGTCATGTGTATAGCACCGATATACGCGAATCTGTCTTTCATGGAAAAAAAACAGTACAGGCCTCTTAGCTGGGTGGGAGACATTCAAGAGCATTTCAGAAGTTTCCAACAATATTTAAATAAACTTGCGTACGCTTTGGAAAATTGGCTGTACTTTTACCTGCCAGAATAAAAAGAAAAACACAATGTTTCATAATAATATGGTATATAAAACAAATCATGTCTATGCGCAATAAAGTCTTCAAGTGCTTTTCTTATTGTTAGTATAACAGCAAACAGTCTGTCATGTAATATATTATATGTGTTTACGTCTCATGTCAGTGTTGATTAACCCTTACCCTGCAAAATTTCTATAATGGACTGATTCATCATTCCGTTCGGGCAGTACCATTTATTATTTAAAGGAGTGTTCATGGAAAATTTACTGACTGAACAGCGAACAGTGCAGACCATGATCAGCCTTCACGGATGTGCAGGCTAATCTTGTTCTGCACTGGCCACAAAGGCAAAGGCATTATCACTTGCCGCCAGCAGGCTAAAGGTTAACTGTTGATTTAAAAAAAACTGGATTAGAAATGCTAGTCATTTCAAGTCATATAACTTAGTCTTTACAATGCTGGACACAATTTATTCTGCCTATGCGACCATTGTAGATCATACATCTATGCAGTCTGATCATGATCTGCACTGTTCGCTATTCAGCAAGTATCTTTTGGTACATGTACGCACCCCTTTTAGCAGTTAATGGTACTGTCCAAATTGGAAGATGAAACAAATTCATTAAAGAAGTTTAGCAGGGTAAGGGTTAAGGCAGTGGCCACGTAACGACAATCTGCAAATTACGTGAGCTCTGTAAGTGATTTCGGTATTCTCTAGTTTTAACGGAAATTCATGTTCGCGTTGAACTACGTTTTCTTCCGAAGAATGCCGAATTGCTCAACGAGAATACGTAATCACACGGAAATTACCGAGTGTCGTTACGGGTCCACTGTCTTAATGTCTAACAATTCGTATGAAATTGATATAAAGTAAGATACATGAAGTCAAGTTGCGTTGAATACTTTTCACATGTACGGTATTCTTCACGAAATTCCCACGACAACAAAGCTCCCTTTCTCCGCCCGCAGTTGTTAATAGTTCATGGGAAAACTCTGTACTGTTCTAAAGTGTGAAATGTTGATTGGAATTTCAGAGCCTGCCAGCTACTTATCATCTTTCATCAAGCAGTGTAACAATTTCAAGCCAACAGAAATTTGAAGCGTTGGCGTTGGTTGTAGATTGGTAACTTTAGTTCATTTCTAACGATCGGAATCTACTGTATTGACGTTAGATCGTACGAACAGGAAAAACATGTCGGCTACATTTAATATGAAACTGTGGACAGTACTATATTTATTCATATCGTTTAACAGATCTGTAATTACAATGGCCAAAGAAATGGAGGAACCAGTCTGTACATCTAGATTCGACTACGAATATAAAATGTTACATAAAATGGTGATGCTGGAAATATAACAAAACAAAATAAAGGACTTAATGGCAGAAATGAACAAGCTACCAAACATACTGAAAGGTAAAAGTGATTTTATATTCTGAATTCGTAAATATTGTTTCAATAAGAATACTGTCGCGGTTAGATTATTGCAGATAGGGATCAAATGTAGGGATTTTTAAAATCAGGCACGAGTAAAATTTTGATGACACGTATCTTCAACAAGAATTCAGTTAAATGAGTTTAGTTATGAAATGTTTTCGAGTTCCGCGACCTGTTTCAGTTTCATTTCCAGTTTTTTTATCTTTTCCAACAATGATCACTTTGCCATGTGTACTATTTTGGTCAACGCTCGTATTTCATTTTTGTACCGTTCCTTCTTAAATCAGTACATATCTTACCCGTCACAAATTCCATATTTTGCGTGTAACTGAACATGATAGAAGAAAGTTTTATTTCTGTAGGCCTACTTGCTGTCTGATCACCAATAATTGTATTGCAAAACATGGGTTTCTCGTAATTCCTACTTTGTACAACCATGCATACGTTAGTTATATAACTTTACTAAAGGTCTCAATGAGTGATAGTTACATTCCTATGTCCATAATTGCTTGTTATACTGGGAGTTCCTATGTTAATATTAGTCCTTGAAGTATTTTAAGTTTATTTTATATCAACAGTTTAAATTGATATAAAAAAAAATGTATTGGTTTCATGTTAAATAGGACAGAAGTATTTTACCAAAGGCATAACAAATTTCAAATTTCCGAAAAGTTTGTGAACTAAACTTAAAAGTTTGTTAAGAATGTACTCTTTGATTTTAAAAGACACGCCTACATGTGAAATTCAAAATTCAAAAATTGTCAAATGTTTAAGTTTTTATTTTGTATTTTTGAAAAATCATAAATCTTTTTTTTTCAAAGTTCATATGATAATACGATATAAATAATGGCTTCACTGTTCGTAGTTTGCGCCAGATAACTATCGCTGTAGACCAGACAAATGCATGTATCTGAATATTAATGTTTCTTCATTTGCACTGAACATACCTTTTCATTTTATCCAAATTATTATTGAATGTTTATTTCGGACGTTTAAATACTTTTTACAATTATGCTAAACATAATGTTTTCTCGGGATCATTTAATATATTTAGTATATTATTTACTCCATAAACTTAGACATCATACGAATTGAGAAAGAATTGTTGTTTTTTTCTGAGAGTTAATGTAAACATTATGAAGGCTTATTGTGAGCAGTTTTTAGAAGAAATACCATATCGTAAGTCATTTTTGCCCCTCCGTACATTATTTCATCACGGGTGGGCACCTGGGTAAAACCACAGACTTTCCGTAAGCTCGGTGGCTTCCTCACATAAAGAATTTAACGCCTCGAGTGTGGCTCGAACCCACATCGGTGAGATGTATGTGATTCAAAGGCGGTGACCTTAACCACTCAGCCACGGTGCCCCCACAGATGAAATTAGTCTACCAAGAACTTTCTGAATCCTCTGTACAGTAATACAAACATCTAATGTCGGATGGAGAATTTCACATCTTTTAATTTACTAGTTTGCTGAAATGAAAAGTTAGTAACTTATTTGACCAAATAAATAAAACATCCTGCAATACTAGTACATACATATTACTATTATAATGTTGCGTTGTCAAAAGCAATCGTGTCTAGTGATTCTATAATTTCTTCAGAACTGTATTGTATATTACAGAAGAGAGCCTTCAAAATCGAGCAACAGTTGACCGTGTAGAAAAAAGGCTGAAAGAGATAGATGCAAAAAGGTCGTTCGGTGGGACAGGAAACACATACGTCCGCTGGGGTAGAACACAATGTCCCGGAAATGGGACAGAAATGGTGTACAAGGGGTATGCAGGTGGTGGACGTTATAACAAACAAGGTGCCGCAAGCAATTATTTATGTTTACCTGAGGAACCAGTGTGGGGATGTGTACGAAGATTCAGAGCAGACAGCTGGGACGGTCTATGGAGCAGAGTACGAACTCTATAGTAGAAATATGGATAAGTTCTTTGGAAAGGCCTTGCTTAACAAAGATGTACCATGCTGTGTGTGTAGGACAAAGCGACCCAGTGTTATAATGTTACCAGGTCGAAACATCTGTTATGACGGTTGGACACTAGAATATAGCGGATATCTCACCAGCGGACATGACACTCATCATGCAACCGAATTCGTATGTTTAGATGGTGATCCAGAGTCTCTTAGTGGAGGAGCATCTGATGCCGATGGAAAGCTATTCTATTTTGTCGAGGCCCGCTGTGGTTCATTGCGATGTCCACCTTACGTGAACGGACGTGAGCTTACATGTGCTGTGTGCTCAAAATAACCGTTTAAGAAAGGTTCCAGACATTTCAAAGAGATTCAACAGTGCATTTTTGTTCTCGTGTTTAATTTTGTTTTATTGCTAGGCTGCTTTTAAGGTCTATTATACACACCCTATAAACGACTGTATTCCACTTCTTCCTCTTGCGAGTGATCAAAACAATAAACTGACTGCTAAAAGTTGAAAGCAACATTTTAAAGGGACTGATTTGCTTGAAGGTATATATGTTTACATTTTATTGGAAGCTAAACATAATTTGTTTCTGTATATAATGTGTTAGTCTGATGACAGGTAGAATTATAGCAATAAACTCGATTGGTCACTGATTTTGTCCAGAAAATGTACATTGTCGGCGTCAAAAGTGCTTATTTTCTTGCTTGAAAAATGACCTACATGTAAATTCCACTGTTTCATGGATAAAGTAACGATACTAGTTTGGTAAAATAAAATAAAATCATTGATAAATTCTCCAATTTGTTTATAACCGTAAATGAAAGATGATTCGGTGTTATTTCCTGACTGTATGCACGCTTGCTTAATTACTGTCCAAGTGCTTGCGAGTTTGGTAAAAGACTGTATGCCAGTTTGTGGGTGACTTCTTTATAAAATATCGGCCTTTTCTATGCTCCTGTAGTATTTCTTCATATTTAGAACCCGCAAACAATGGTTGAAGGAGGTTGGTATAAAGCTTATTTACTTCAATAATATTGCACCTACCTCTCTCAAAGTTTACATACAAACATCGGCCATATGTAGCTAATATCCATCTTATTATTTTCCTTCTTCTTTTTAAAGTGACATTAGGGATTTTGAAATAACTTGGCACAAATGTTCACCATCATGAGGCCGTAATGCGACGATGTGTCGCATACAAGACTATATTTTCTAGAATTTCAAACCATTGAAACCAATATATAATCGCAACTGCAGTTAATAAGGTGTGAAAATATGAACAGTAAATGGAGTGATTTGGCGTGAAACGGCGCCAGATTGAATCCACTAATCCTTTGTGGATCGCTTTCTTGACGGCGTCGCACAGTAAACAGCTCTATTTTAGTTTTGTCTTTGTATTTGCCATAAACACATGAACTTTAACATGAAAATGGTCTTTTTTTACTGAAAATACATTCTGCGAATGAAATAAGTCCCCATTTTACAAGTAGAAGTGCCATTAGAGGAAAAAAATGAGGGTCTATTACCTCACCTGAGCAAGAGGTGCTCAAGGTGAGCTTTTGTGATCACCCTGTGTCCGTCGTCCGTCGTTGTCGTCCGTCGTCAACAATTTGACTGTTAACACTGGGAGGTCACACTTTTGGTCCAATCTTAATGAAACTTGGTCAGAATGTTACCCTCAATAGCATCTTAGACGAGTTCGATATTGGGTCATCTGAGCTCAAAAACTAGGTCGCCAGGTCAAGTCAAAGGAAAAGGTTGTTAACAGTCTAGAGATCACAATTTGGTCTAATCTTAATGTAACTTTGTCTGAATATTACCCTCAATAAAATCTTGGACCAGTTCGACATTGGGTCATCTGGGTTCAAAAACTAGGTCACTAGGTCTAATCAAAAGAAAACCTAGTTAACACTCTAGAGGCCACATTTATGACCATTTATCAATGAAACTTTTTTTCAAAATGTGTTTTTGTTGATATTTAGGTCGAGTTCAAATCTGGGTCAGATTGGTCAAAAACTTGGTCACCAAGTCAAATCAAAGGAAAAGCAAGTTAACAATCTAGAGGCCACATCTATGACCATATCGTAATAAAACTTAATATCAATTTTGATAATCTATAGGTGACTTAAAATCTGAGTCAATTGGGGTCAAAAACTAGGTCACCAGATAAAATCAAAGAAAAAGCATGTTAACTCTCTATCGGCCATAAATATGGCAATATCTCTAATGCCTACCCACGATTACCCGCTGCGATTTGAAAAATTATTTCTCATACATTTATACTTACCAAATAACATACAGCTTTCGATATAAATGTCGGAATTTGCCGATCATACAGAAACAAAGACGAGGTACAACTCACGCCATTTTTAAAACAATGGAAGTGGATTGAGCAAAGCATAGCAATGAAAATGACCAAATCCGAAAGGACAGATTCCCGGCGTGTATGCGTTATAACTGTCAAATGTAAATTATTTCTAACATGAGAAATAGCGGTAAATCTTGACAGGTAGTAAACACAACGGCTGTATTTGTAACGATAACATGTTTATTTTATTATTGAGGAAGGGGAATCGGGTAGTTAAACCATTAGGCCATTCAACTATTTTGTACTACTTTTGAATCTTGTTGACTGATTTACCATGAAGTAAACTCTGAATTACTAATAAAGACTTAATCCACTTTCCCGATAATGTTTTCGTTATCCTTTTCTATTTATATGTCCATTCGCAGGATACTTGCGGGTGAAATAGTTTTTTTTTTAAATCAGAGGATCATTTTGCTGCAGACGGACAGACAGTTGGGGGTCAACCTATAATCCTCTCCTGTCTCATCTCATCGATATTTTGAAATCGTAAGGTAACATTTCTTCGTGTGATTTCCATAGGAATCGACGGTTAATTTCTTGCAAGACAAAGTAGGGACCCTGTGTATACATTCAGTTTCTAATTCGTATTTTATGATAGTATATGTGTGTAAAACCAACACTGAACACTTGCATGTAAACGACGCTGAAGCATTCAATTAATTATTTAATTAAGTAGGATAGCGAGTCACAGACACTCCGCCCCACTCCCAATGGATTAGTACAACCATCGCATGGGGGCTTCGACATTAAATGACATTATAAACATGAAGACTGATCAAAAGAAACAATTTTATATGCATATTTTTATTTCATTTACGCCTTTTAAGGACATAAATCGCATATTGTACTCGCAAGATGGAATACAGTATCACTCGCAAATACGCATTCAGATCAAATATCAAAATTGGCAAGTCGGCATACAGTAAATGTTTTTTCACCGACTAGATAAAAATTAATTTCATTCAAAAGCGCAACAGAAACGAAACATTTTATTTACATATATTTATGGAGTATGCATACTTATTATAGAAAACATCATGGATATTTGGATTACAAATCAATTTGGCGTGATATTCATCAGTTTCGTGACTTGGTCGAGTGAATTTTCATGCAATGAGTGTGATCAGTCAACATCTTTTAAACATTACCTGTCCGTTTCATCTATTATATCAACATATACACATATTTATGTTAGACTTATCGTTTAACTTAAATACACATACAGTGTAAGCCAAATAATGAATTTGAAGACGATTCTTACATTTTGCATGTCTGTTTATTGTTTTGATCACTCGCAAGAGGAAGAGGGGGAATACAGTCGTTTATAGGGTGTGATATAAACCATAACCGTTCTAAAACATTAATTTTAAGAGGATATAACAACAAATCAAGTTTAAAAACTTTATTTAACTTAGTCACTCACCAGGCCATTATTATGTCATAACAGACTGTATCTTAAAACGTAACATTTGTTAGTCGTTTAAAGGATATTTTAGCTGTGGTAAAAAGGGGTTGAGCAATAGAAAAAGTTGACAAATAAGGCAGATGCTCCCCAAATTTAGTGAAAATACACAGAAGTTATATACAGGGTTTTCTATTTTAGTCCGCGTGTTTAGTCTAGTCGCGGCCCCGTGAAGAAGTTAAACAAAATTATCTGAAAACACTTGAGAGATTTCCATCAAGGATGCTACAGACTAAGCTTGATGAAGATATATTAACAGTTCAAGAGAATAAGTCGTGTAAAGGTTTATCTCCCACTTTTGAGGACAATAAAGGGGGTCAAGTAAAACTTTTAAGCACATTTGAGATAGTTCCATACAAAGATGCTACATACAACATTTATTCAAAATCTACCAAGTGTATTAAAGTGTTTTCTATTTTAAGCTCTGTTGGCTCCTAGATGAAGGCTATCGGAACAAATAATATTGAGAAAGGTTAATGACAAAATGCTGCAGACCAGGTTTTGTGAAATCCTGACCATTTGTTTTATAGGAGAAGATGTTTATATAATTTTATATTTTCTGCCCTGGCGGTCCTAAGAAGGTGTCAAACAGATCGTTTGAGAAATCTTGAAAGAATTCCTTACAACCTCTAGCTGTCCCTTATTGTTTCTTCTCAAGGGAAGGAACACTTTTGGTGAACATGTCACACTTGACTGAGCATGTAATGGAAACAAGGATATCGTCAAAGGAATCCGATTTCCCGTAGAGCACCGCCATCTTGGACTCATGAATATTCATTAACTAGCCTCTAGCCCAATATGTGTTTATGCATACTCAATCTTTATTTCAGTCTTTAGGGCAATACAACTACGTAAAATAACAGAACAACAAGACACAATAATAAAGTTTAAATCATGTAACTCCTCGATTGAATATATCATAGTAAAGAATCGAGATTAAAGAAATGAATATGCATCATCTAAAAATAGACTCCCGCCAAAAAAATATTACGTAATGAAATTGTCCCTGGTCACGTGATTTTTTAGCTACTAACGTTGCTTTCTTTTGAGTACTTTTTACTCTTCCTGTTTTGTTTTTCGAATCGTAAATGCATGTATGAAATTACTTTGTGTTAAGTGTACAGGTACTCGCTGATGTAGTCGCGTGGTGAAAATATCCGGAAGTGAAATATTATATTAAAAAAGAACTTTGGTTTATGTTAAAACTGTTAATACTAAGATTAGATCACAGAAGAGATTTTTTCTCATTGCATTTTTAAACATTTGTAACATTATGCTAAAACAATATCCCTTAAAAAGAATACCGGTATTTTATATGCGCTAGAAGGAACCTTTCGGTAAGCTAAATCTTGTTTAAGAAATAATTTATAGCAAAACGGTGCTTTAACACTATTTATACACGATGGGCAGTTATACTCCTGGCGTAATAATATCACGAGGGCGCAGCAAAGAGCGTGACGACCTAACAGTTGGCGCCATGCATGCGCGAAGAAACAGCTCTGTCATATTTTATTTAAATTTTACAATAAAATTCATACTAGAATCGAAATAATTTATAGCAAAATGTTGTTTAAACACTATTTATACACTCGGGCGGTTATACATCAATCGAAATAACTATTACGCCCGGCGTATAACTGCCATCGTGTATAAATAGTGTTAAAGCACCGTTTTGCTATAAATTATTTCTTAATTAAACAACACTGAGAGAGACGTATACAAGAATGGTACACCCCATGTTTGTGAAGATCTCTCAATCAGTTCATATGTAGTTGTTTTAAGGTTAATTCTTCTCTATACGTAGCTCTTGCGGGATGTGTTAAAAAGATACAAAGTCCTTGATATCACTGAATAACAGAAGACAAATATAAAATAGAGGATATCTGTTAGTTCTGGTACCCAAAACTAAAATGATTTGATTTGATTTGATTTGATTTCTAAGTTTTAAGTAATGTATCGTCGCAAGGGAAATCTTCCCCAGTTGCGTACCTGGCTTGCAAGAAACGGAAGGTTTGGAGACCGCCGAGTATTTATGGATGAGTGGTGATAAGATTAACTGTAGTGTGTCAAGATATATGCATGGGGGATTCTGGCCCAACACGAAAATTGTTCAGAATTAACTCAGGTTGTCAAATCAGTTTGACTACCTATCAATGATATAATGAATATTAATTATTCATTTAAAATTGCCACCCTAAGCTGTTTAAACTTTTTCAACGCTGTTCTTTTTTTTTTCTTTGGCAAAACGAAAGTATTTCCTGATGGCGCGTCCTTTTGTTCGTCTACCTTTCTGTCATATTTCGTGTCCGGAGCAATTTCCCGCATCAATTTGACGGGAAATGAAGATTCTTTTTTGACCGCCTGCACCTGGCGTATTTTTTGCGCTGGGTCGAAATCAGTAGGAACGGGAAAAAAAGGTGGAAATTCCGAAGTTTAAACGCACCTAGCTTGTAATTTTAAAGGGATTTAGTTTTTTGGGTCAGTTTTCTAAAAATGATAGGTGTTGTAGCGGTGATTTCTCAAATTATTTAAAGCATTAAGAAATACAATAGTTATGTGAAATCTTACATAGTATTAACTCCCTGTAAAAATCAAAGTTCTGTTCACTCGGAAAAAAAATGAAAGATGTTGCCATTTTGTTGGTTTTGTTATCAAGAATGAATACTTCAGTTTCTTCGACTACTGTAATTTTGCCCCTGAAACTTCCAGAAAAGCATGTAAATTACAACTGAGACCGATAGTATAAGCTAAATAAAACATTTATTACCAAGCAAAAAATTGACTTTCAAGAACCACTTGTACGTAACGCAAATCACGTGAATTCCATTTCATGTGAATAAACTTAGAAACGTGAGAAAATATTTAGCCAATGCTGCAAAGGATAGCTATGTATATTTTGACAACCACATCTGTTGGCATTTTCAGGAGAAAACATTCAAGCTTTTTATGATAGCTGAGATCTTTTGAAGTTTTTACTTTTTTATACAACGCGTAAAAATATCGATTTCCTACATGGAGGAAAACAGTTGTTTCTTACGAGTATTGTAAATGAGTGTTCATGTAACCCATAGGAGCTCGGAGTCTCGGTCCTATTCCCCCAACGCTGTTTCTATATGTTTCCCCTTTATTCCATGACAGAAGCATCAAACTCAAAGACTATAATCTTATTTTGCTTAGATCGTAACTTTTATCAATTACAGTCAAGGTGCGGTCAGTCTACTAGCATCTTGATGGTAATTAATTATGGTTACTATTTGAAAAAAGACATACTCTTTAAGGTTAATATTCGGTCGAAGTATAAAGGCAGAACAGCACCGGAAAAGTACGATCTGACGATTTTATCGGGTCAGCACGTGCGTCCCTTACAACAGAAACGCAGAAAACAAAGTCATGTAGAAGGCAAGGTAAAGTCAACTATCGAACAGAAACTAGAAAAAGGTCTTGAGCTTTTTTTACAGTGAATATTACCTTTATTTTGATTTCAATGGTGTACATGTATCATGTTCAAACACAATTAGAGAACATTTCCGTAGCATAGATTTATACAAACATTGATTACACTTAAACACTATCTCTTTCATTTTGAGCGTGTTTTGTTAAATGATTTTTCACATACTTGCGATTCAGAATTATTTCTGGTTACGACATTTTGTTGATTGAGACCCTAATTTGATCATTTTGCGTATAAAAGAAATCTACAATATAACATTTCGCTGTTGTAAATATATCTTTTAAAACAGATGCTTCCTGTGGTATTACTTAGAAACGTTTTACATGAAAACAGTTTCATAATATTCAATCTTCAGAAATATAATTCCGCACAAGTGTTGTCATTTATATGAGGTTATACCGGATACCGGTTTCATTCTGTGTCAACCTGATAAATGACGTAAAGCATTGACTTCCGGTCTAAGAAACATGCTTAATTAGTCTAACTATATTACAAGGTAAACTTTTTGGTAAGCCATTTTGTAAAAATCTATTCGGTGGCCAGTTATTTTGCTAATGTTAAACATAACTGAGAATGACAGATCTATGAAGTACATATACTAGTATACCGTTGACCATTAGCGCAAATAGGAAACAACTTTCATTTAGAAAAAGTCGCTTTGTGTTTATACATTGCAAATGCAGGTTCTCAACTTGCCATTATATTAAAAAGTATGGGATTCGAAAGCTTCTGTCTTTTTCGTTGTTTTTAGAACAAAAATCTTATCGCAATACCGACCCGTTGAAACTGGCCGAAAATAAGTATTGAAAATATACAATACAAAGTTATTGAACTTATACAGCGTAACGTTTAATGTGTATTCTAATATGGCTAACAATGCTTTAATCATCACAACGATGTTATGTTGACGTCACGTTAACGTGATATTTAGCGCCATGTACGCATCAAGAAATAGCGCTTTCAGATTTCATGAAATATTTTACTTAATAACATGTTTTAAACGAAATGTCACATTGCACAAATGTTTTGATTAATTTATACACATACTGAATTAGTTATTCGCTTTGCTGAATAATTCACAATAACTTTCGCTCGAACTGAATTCTGCCGCAAGAAGTATTACCGTTTCCGGTCCTGGCGTGTTTTATCAAATACCTACTATTGGGGCCATGCTTGCGCGAAGAAACATTTCCATCATATTTAATATTAATTCTACAATAAAGAAAATATTCGAATCGAAATAATTTATAGCAAAACAGTGCTTTATCACTATTTACACACTCGGGCGGTTATACGACGTCCGAAATAATTTCACGAGGGCTGCGCCCTCGTGAAATTATTACACCCGACGTATAACCGCCCAACGTGTATAAGTAATGATAAAGCACTGTTTTGCTATAAATTATTTCTTACAATGTAAGTATATGAATTCTGGTCGTGTTTCCTGTAATGTATACAAAGCAATCTGAAACTCACTTTAGAAATCATTAATTATAGCTAAAACACTTTCTGCTACTTCAATACTTTATGTAATTAGGCATCATTGCCGACCATATTCCGGATGCATGATTTTGGGGCCATAATGTCGTTGAAATTAACGAGAAACTGAAAGCTAGCATTTGTACAATGTGACCGCTTTTTGAGCAGCGCCACATGAAAGACCAAACTCGAAGTGGAAATTCTTGTAATGTGAATTGACGTACATTTCTCCTCTCTGATATGATTGCTCTTCAAAAGGGTTGTTTGTAGTTGTGATAGATACCGGTATTATCTAATATATTATACCATACTTAGAAGCGCCCTTTTCATGAAAAACACGTTCAAAGGTGCTTTACATACAAAGGAAGACAACCACTCAATGCTCAAAAGTCCTCCTCACCAGAACAGAAACAGAGCGATCTAATCAGAGGGACAGGGTGAGAGAAAGCCCTAAGAACAGGCATGTCCTAGCTCTTAGTGAGTATTCAGCCTGTTCTTCAACGTGTCATGTGTATAGCACCGATACACGCGAATCCGTCTTTCCTGAAAAAAAAACAGTACAGGCCTCTTAGCTGGGTGGGAGACATTCAAGAGCATTTCAGAAATTTCCAACAATATTTAAATAAACTTGCGTACGCTTTGGAAAATTGGCTGTACTTTTACCTGCCTGAATAAAAAGAAAAATACAATGTTTCATAATAATATGGTATATAAAATTAATCACGTCTATGCGCAATAAAGTCTTCAAGCGCTTTTCTTATTGTTAGTATAACAGCATAGAGTCTGCCATGTAATATATTATATGTGTTTACGTCTCATGTCAGTGTTGATTAACCCTTACCCTGCAAAATTTCTAAAATGGACTGATCCATCATTCCGTTCGGGCAGTACCATTTATTATTTAAAGGACTGTTCATGGAAAATTTACTGACTAAAAAGCGAACAGTGCAGACCATGATCAGCCTTCACGGATGTGCAGGCTAATCTTGTTCTGCACTGGCCACAAGGGCAAAGGCATTATTATTTGCCGCCAGCAGGCTAAAGGTTAACTGTTGACTTAAAAAAAAACTGGATTAGAAATGCTAGTCATTTCAAGTCATATAACTTAGCCTTTACAATGCTGGTCACAATTTATTCTGCCCATGCGACCATTGTAGATCATACATCCGTGCAGTCTGATCATGATCTGCACTGTTCGCTATTCAGCAAGTATCTTTTTGGTAGATGTACGCACCCCTTTTAGAAGTTAATGGTACTGTCCAAATTTGAAGACGAACAAATTCATTAAAGAAACTTAGCAAGGTAAGGATTACGGCAGTGGTCACGTAACGACAATCGGCAAATTACGTGTGCTCCGTAAGTGATTTCGGTATTCTCTAGTTTTAACGGAAATTAATGTTCGCGTTGAACTACGTTTTCTTCCGAAGAATGCCGAATTTTCTAACGAGAACACGTAATCACACGGAAATTACCGAGTGTCGTTACGGGTCTACTGTCTTAATGTCTAACTATTAATATAAAATTGATATAAAGTAAGATACATGAAATCAAGTTGCATTGAATACTTTTCAAATGTACGTTATTCTTCACGAAATTCCCACGACAACAAAGCCCCCTTTCTCCACTGTTTTTTTTATACTTTCAAAATAGTTCATGGGAAAACTCTATACTGTTCTAAAGTGTGAAATGTTGATAGGAATTTCAGAACCTGCCAGCTACTTTTTTTTCTTTCACCAAGCCGTGTATAAATATCTAGCAAACAGTTATTTGAAGCGTTGGCGTTGGCGTTGGCGTTGGCGTTGGCGTTGGCTGTAGCTTGTTAACTTTAGTGCATTTGTAACGATCGGAATCTACTGTGTTTAAGTTAGATCGTACAAATAGGAAAAACATGGTTGTTATATTTAATATGATACCGTGGACAGTACTATATTTATTCATATCGTTTAACCGACGTGTAATTGCAATGGACAAACAAATGGAGGAACCAGTATGTACATCTAGATTCGACTACGAATATAAAATGTTACATAAAATGGTGATGCTGGAAATAGAACAAAACAAATTAAAGGAATTAATGGCAGAAATGAACAAGCTACCAAACATACTTACAGGTAAAAGTCATTTTATATTCTGAATTCGTAAATATTGTTTCAATACGAATAATGTGGCCGTTAGATTATTGCAGATAAGGATCAAATGTAGGCATTTTAAAAAAAACACGCACCAGTAAAAGTTTGCTGACACGCCTATCTTTACACATATATACAACTTTACAAGAATTTAGTTAAATGAGTTTAGTTATGAAATGTTCGAGTTTTGCGCCATGCTTTCAATTTCATTTCCAGTTTTTTTATCTTTTCCAACAATGATCACTTTGCCATGTGTACTATTTTGGTCAACGCTCGTATTTCATTTTTGTACCGTTCCTTCTTAAAGCAGTACATATCTTACCCGTCACAAATTCCATATTTTCCGTGTAACTGAACATGATAGAAGAAAGTTTTATTTCTGTAGGCCTACTTGCTGTCTGATCACCAATAATTTTATTGCAAAACATGGGTTTCTCGTAATTTCTTCCTACTTTGTACAACCATGCATACGTTAGTTATATAACTTTACTAAAGGTCACAATGAGTGGTAGTTACATTCCTATGTCCAAAAGTGCTTGTTATACTGGGAGTTCCTATGTTAATATTGGTCCATGAAGCATTTTAAGTTTATTTTATATCAACAGTTTAAATTGATATACAAAATGTATTGTTTTCATGTTAAATAGGACAGTAGTACTTATTTTAACAAATGACATAAAAATAATCAAATTTCCGAAAAGTTTGTGAACTAAACTGAAAAGTTTGTTAAGAATGTACTCTTTGATTTTAAGAGACACGCCTACATGTGGAATTCAAAATTCAAAAAATGTCAAGTGTTTAAGTTTTTATTTTGTATTTTTGAAAAATCATAAATCATTTTTTTCAAAGTTCATATGATAATACGATATAAATAATGGTATCACTGTTTGTAGTTTGCGTCAGATAATTATCGCTGTAGACCAGACATATGCGTGTAATTGAATACTTTTGTTTCTTCATTTGCACTGAACACACCTTTCATTTTATCCAAATTATTATTGAATGTTTATTTCGGAAGTTTTAATACTTTTTACAATTATGCTACACATAATGCTTTTTCAGGATCATTTGATATATTTAGTATATTAATTACTCCATAACCTTAGACATCATACGAATTGAGAAAGAAGTGCTTTATTGTTTTTTTTTCAGAGAGTTAATGTAAAACATAATGAAAGACTTATTGTGAGCAGTTTTTAGAAGAAATACCATATCACAAGTCATTTTTGGACGTAAAATCGTATCATCAACCATGTTTGGTATTCATCATGTCTACGTAATAACTACAGATAACATGTTTTGTTTGTTTTGTTGGGTTTATTGTAGCACCGACAAAATTATATGTCATATGGCGACTTTCTAGCTTTGATGCTGGAGGAAGACCCAAGGTGCCCCTCCGTACATTATTTCATCACGGGTGGGCACCTGGGTAAAACCAACGACTTTCCGTAAGCTCAATGGCTTCCTCGCATAAAGAATTTAACGCCTCGAGTGTGGCTCGAACCAACATTGGTGAGATGTATGTGATTCAAAGGCGGTGACCTTAACCACTCAGCCACGGAGGCCCCACAGATGAAATGAGTCTACCAAGAACTTTCTGAATCCTCTGTACAGTCATACAAACATCTAAAGTCGGATGAAGAATTTCTCATCTTTTAATTTACAAAAATGTACTAGTTTGTTGAAATGAAAAGTCTGTATTAGAAACTTATTTGATCAAATACATAAAACATCCTGCAAAAATAGTATATGCATATTACTATTATAATGTTGCGTTGTCAAAAGCAATCGTGTCTAGTTTCTTCAGAACTGTATTCTATATTACAGAAGAGAGCCTTCAAAATCGAGCAACAGTTGGCCGTGTAGAAAAAAGGCTGAAAGAGATAGATGCAAAAAAGTCGTTCAGTGGGACAGGAAACACATACGTCCGCTGGGGAAGAACAGAATGTCCCGGAAATGGGACAGAAATGGTGTACAAGGGGTATGCCGCAAGCAATTATTTATGTTTACCGGAGGAACCAGTGTGGGGTGTGTACGAAGATTCAGAGCAGACAGCTGGGACGGTCTATGGAGCAGAGTACGAACTGTATAGTAGAAATATGGATAAGTTCTTTGGAAAGGCCTTGGCCAACAACGATGTGCCATGTTGTGTCTGTAGGACAAAGAGACCAAGTGTTCTGTTTATACCAGGTCGAAACATCTGTTATGACGGATGGACGTTGGAATATAGCGGATATCTCACCAGTGGACATGACAGCCATCATGCAACCGAATTTGTTTGCCTTGATGTCAACCCAGAGATTATAGCTGGAGGAGTATCTGATGTCGATGGAAAGCTGTTCTATTTTGTTGAGGCACGCTGTGGGTCACTGCGATGTCCACCTTACGTGAACGGACGTGAGCTTACATGTGCTGTGTGCTCAAAATAACCGATTAACTAGGGTTCCAGACATTTCAGAGAGATGTTCTCGTATTTAATTTTGTTTTACTACTGCGCTGTTGCTTAAGGCAGATATAAACTATAACTGTTTTAAAACATTAATTTTAAGAAGATATAACAACAAATCAAATTTAAAAACTATATTTAACTAAGTCACTCACCTGGCCAGAATAATGTCATAACATAATGTATCTTTAAAAGTAAGATTTGGTAGCCGTTTAAAAGGTATTATTCTATTTTTAGCTGGGTTAAGCAATAGAAAAAGTTGACAAATAAGGATGCTGCTCCCCAAATTTGGTGAAAATATACAGAAGTTGTATACTGTCTTTCTATTTTAGTCCGCTTTCGCGGCCCCGTGAAGGAGTTAAACAAAGTTATCTGAAAACACTTATGTCCATCAAGGATACTAGAGACTAAGTTCCATCAACGATGCTAGAGACTAAGTTTGATCAAGATATATTAACAGTTTAAGAGAATAAGTTGTGTAAAGGTTTATCTCCCGCTTTTAAGGTCAATATAGGGGGTAAAGTAAAACCTTTAAACACATTTAAGAGAATTCCATACAAAGATTCTGCATACAACATTTGTTGAAGATCTACAAAGTAGTTTAAAGATTTTCTATTTTAAGCTCTTTTGGCTCCTAGATGAAGGCTATCGGAACAAACAATATTGAGAGAGGTTCATGCCCAAATGTTGCAGACCAAGTTTTGTGAAATCCTGACCATTTGTTTCATAGGAGAAGATGTTTATATAATTTTTATTCTGCCCTGGCGGTCCTAAGAATGGGTCAAATGGACCGTTTGGGAAATCTTTGAAGAATTCCATACAACCTCTATGGGTCCCTTATTTAGCATTAAACAACACTGAGAGATACGCATACAACAATGGTACAGACCAAGTTTTGTGAAGATCTCTGAATCAGTCCATGTGTAGTTGTTTTAAGGTTATTTTTATACGTAGCTCATGCGGGATGTGTTGAAAAGATGAAATATTTTTGATATCACTGAATAACAGAAGACAAATATTAAACAGAGGACATCTATTAGTTCTGGCACCCAAAACTAAAATGATTTCTTTGATTTCTAAGTTTTAAGTAATTTATCGAAGCAAGGGAAATCTTTCCCAGTTGCGTACTTGGCTTGCAAGAAACGGAAGGTTCCGATACCTCCGCGTATTTATGAAGGAGTGGTGGTAGGATTAACTGTAGTGTGTCAAGATATATGTATGGGAGATTTTGGCCCAACACGAAAATTGTTCAGAATTAACTCAGGTTGTCAAATCAGTTTGACTACCTATTAATGATATAATGAATACTTATTATTCATTTAAATTTGCCACCCTAAGCCGTTAAATCGTTTTTACGCTGTTTTTTTTTTCTTTGGCGAAACGTAAGTATTACCTAATGGCGCGTCCTTTTATGTCCGTCTACCTTTCTGGCATATCTGGTGTCCAGAGTATAAGTTAATAACCATTCGAGATATTGACTTCAGACTTGGCATACAAGTTGATGGCGACGAGACGATGAGCACAGCGCAAGGTCAAAGATCAAGGTCACAAATGGAGCTGAGATGTCATTTTTTCTCTCTCATATTTCATGTCCAGAGCATAACTTAATAACCTTTCAAGAAATTGATTTCAACGTGTATAACTTTAAAATTATGCAAGGTATTGACTTCAACCTCGGCATATAGGTAGCTGACGATAAAACGATGAGAAGAGTGCATAAACTTAGCCGGTAGATCAAAGGTCACAAACCGAGTTCAAATGTCAAATCTATCCTTTGTGCCCGGAGCACAACTTCAAATCTTTTCAAGATATTGACTCTAAACACGGAATATAGGTGGGCAGTGGTGTGACGATTTAAGGAATATAACAATCTACAATACTTCCCCTACCCACATTAACATCCGCCCCTCACCCAAAATAAAAAAAAATCACTTTTTAAGGGACTTGGCTTTCGGGGTCAGTTTTCTAAATATAATAGGTGTTGTATTGCTGATTTCTCAGATTAATTTAAAGCATTAAGAAATACAATAGTTATCTGAAATCTTACTTAGTAGTAGCCCTCTCGTAAAAAAACAAAGATGTTGCCATTTTGTTGCTTTTGTTATCAAGAATGAATACTTGATTTTCTTTGACTATTGTAATTTTGCCCCTGAAACTTCCAGAAAAGCATGTAAATTACCACTAGGCTAAATAGAAATTCTTTCTCAAACAAAAATTTGACTATCGAGACCCACTCGTACGTAACGCAAATCGCGTGAATTCCATTTCATGTGAATAAACTGAGAAACGTGAGAAAATATTTAGTCTGCATCTGTTGACATCAATGCTGCAACTGATAGCTGTGTATATTTTGACAACTACATCTGTTGGCATTTTCAGGAGAAAAGTTCCAAGATTTGTGTGAAAGCTGAGATCTTTTGAAGTTTTTACTTTCTTTTTAAAGAAGCAACGTGTAAAATTACAGATTTCCTACATAGAGGGAAACAGTTGTTTCTTATGGGTATTTCAAGTGAGTGTTACCCATAGGAGCTCGGAGTCTTGGTCGTATTTCTCCGATACTGATTCTACTTGTTTCGCCTTTATTCCGTGACAGAATCATCAAACTCAAAGAATCATCAAACTCAAAGAATATAATTGTACCCCCCGACAACAAAGTTGTAAGGTGGGGTATACCGGTTTCAGGTTGTCTGTCTGTCCGTCCGTCCGTCCGTCTGTCTGTCCGTAGACACAATCTTGTGCGCACCATCTCTCCTCATCCCCTTGACACAATTTAATGATGTGCATTGGGCATGTTAGGTTCTTTCAGAAAAAATAAATTGCAGAGTTACGGGACTTTGTTTTTTGTTACTATACTATATACATAGACACAATCTTGTGCGCACCATCTCTCCTCATCCCCTTGACACAATTTAATGAAACTTCCCACAAGTTATCAGTAACAACAGCAGTTGTGCATGGGGCATGTTAGGTTCTTTCAGAAAAAAAAATTGCAGAGTTACGGGAATTTGTTGTTTGTTACTTTACTATATACATAGACACAATCTTGTGCGTACCATCTCTCCTCATCCCCTTGACACAATTTAATGATACTTCCCACAAGTGATCATTAACAACATTAGATGTGCTTGGGGCATGTTAGGTTCTTTCAACAACAAAAATTGCAGAGTTATGGGACTTTGTTTTTTGTTAACATACTATGTACATATAGTCTGCATATGCAATCTTGTGTGCGCCTAATCTTCCGAACCCTTGCACACAATTTAATGAAACTTCACACAAGTTATCAGTACCAACCCTAGTTGTGCATGTTGCATGTTACGTTCTTTTAGATAAATATTCTGCATAGTTAAGGGACTTTGTTTTTTGTTACTATACTGTATACATACAGTCTGTATACATACAGTCCACATAATTATGCAATCTTGTGTGCGACAATTTGCAATTTACTGTGTCAGTGCATGCGGGGGGTACATTCATCACCTTTAGTGATAGCTCTAGTTTTATTTTGCTTATATCTTAACTTTTATCAATATAATCAAGGTGCCGTCAGTCTACCGTAATGTAATACAAATGTAATTAACATCTTCTATTGTTTCGTGTCTGTTGCTTTTTTTAGTTGTTGTTCTTGATGATGATGTTGTTATAAAAAGATTTACAGCCATAAGCCCAAACCTTCTCTTTGTTTACTGAAAACTAGCTAGTTTTCAGTCTCAAGACCAATGTGACCTTGGCCTAATGATATAAGAACAATAAAACCATCTATTGACCATAGGCAGTCATCCTGTGAAGCTTGACAATGTAGACCAAAGACTTCCCAGTTATTGTCTACAAACTCTTCAGTCTTGAAGATAGTTACCTTGACCTTTGACCTATAATTTCTCAAAGCAAAATTGGGTCATCTATTGGTCATATGCAATCATCCTATGGACTTTTAGCACAAAAGGCCGTAACCATTCCTAGTTATAAAGTGGAAACTGTTAGGTTTCAAGGTCAATGTAACATTGACGTTTGACCTACTAACCACCAAAACAATAGGGATTATCTACTGAAAAGGCAAACGCATATCTGATTGTTTGGTCTATGTATAATAGAAATATTGTCCTACCCATGATTTTCTAAGTCCAAAAGGGGGCATTATTCTTGCAAAAAGCATTGTAGAGTTACGGTACTTGCTGTGCAGAGTTAACTTTAAATGACAAAAACCGGTAAGAGTTCCAAGTTTTATAGCATTAGCTTTGACCGTGAAAGAGAAAATTTGACGTAAACGCAAAAGTTAACCAAAAAATCTGATATTTTCTAAGTCTAAAATGGGCCATAATTCTTGCAAAAAGCAAGACGTAGTTATGTTTCTTGCTGTACAGAGTCAGTTTTTGATAATAAACAAGTGTTGTAAGTTTCAAAGCGATTGCTTTGATAGCTTACCTAAACACAAAAGTTAACCAAGAAATCTGATATTTTCTAAGTCCAAAAGGGACTATAATTTTTGCAAAAAGCAGGATGGAGTTATGCTTCTTGCTGTACAGAGTCAAGAATTGATGGTGAACAAGTGTTGCAAGTTTCAAAGCAATAGCTTTGATAGTTTAGGAGAAATAAAATGACCTAAACATAAAACTTAACCAGGCAACGCCAACGCCGACGCCGATTAAGCGATGACAAAAAATCAGATGAACTAAAAACGACCTTTCGTATGCTAGCTGGATGGCTTCCGCACACCAAAGAACTCTAAATCCCTTGCAGGGTTTCCAAACAACAGTGAGAGGCAAGTGATTTGAAGTAAGTGGTCTCAACCAGTGCCAACAAGTCAATACAGATATTTTCAACCGAATTCAGTCAAATTACAATGTCTATGCAATATGCGGATTATTGCTTCCTTATGGCAAATGCAGTTACCTATTTGTTTGTACTAAGCTGACGAGTTATTATTTGGATTAGTAAATACAATAGTATACAGTCAGACAACGTATGCCTCAAATCAATATAATTCGAACACACATCATGGCAGGTATACAATCCCAATAAGGGAGTTGACATGAAATATGTTAGTCAACATGAAAAAATACAGACTTCACTGCTTGTAGCAGAAGTAAACAGAGATTGAATATCCAGCTACCATACACGGTTCATTCTACCTACCAGGTAGGGTTCAGTTTTGCTACTTTTTAGAAACATTGTTTTCAAGTATATAACGAAAGTTTGAAAAACAGAATATGAGTGCAACACTGGAATTTGATGTGTGTAAACCAGATATATGACCATGAGATAAATTTAAACGCATTTGGCATTTTGCAGAAATCATTCAAGTCTATGGCATCACTAATAGTATTTACATCTGACCAACAGAGTCAAACAAATGTCCTTAATTTTCGCTTTTAGGAAAGTGTTAGTCATTATGTTTATGTGCCAATGTGAATATGGTAAATACATGCAGTATATTTGTTTTCAGTGAAATGTTAACATATCTTTCAGCAAGTGAACCCCACGTACAATATTTTTACGAGCTAGGTAGTCACAAGTGAAGATCCAATGTAAGAATGAGAAGTGCTGTCCACTCATAACCTTTAGCCTGCTGGCGGCATGTGATTCTGCCTTAGCGACCAGTGCAGAACAAGATCAGCCTGCACATCCATGCAGGCTGATCATGGTCTACGTTATTCGCTATTCCGTCGGTAAATTTTCAGTGAACGCCCCTTCAAATAATAAATGGTATTGCCCAAATTGAATGATAGATCAGTCCATTTTAGAAATTTAGCAGAGTAAAGGTTAGTTATATGAGTTAAGGCAGTGGCCCCGTAATGACAATCGCCAAAAACGTTTTATCCGTATGCGAGTTCAGTATGCCATGTTTAGATATGGAAAGCAAAGTTTGCATTGAACTATATGTACATGCACAGAAACGAGCTTAAAAACATATAATACAGTAGTAGCGTTTCTACAAAAACACAGGAATTCAAGTTAAAATCTTTAAGGCTTACGGCAAATCTCCCTCTCTCCACAGCTGTTTTCATACATTTAACCTAGTTGAATTAACATTAATTCATGGAAAAGTGCTAATTGGCATACTCTGTAGTGTTCTTAAATGCGAAATGTTGATTCGGAATTTCAGAGGCAGCCCAGCTGTACTAACATTCCTTCACCAAGCCGTGTATTTATCAGGAACTTTCTAGCAAGCAGTAATTTGAAGCGTTGGCATTGGTTGCAGCTTGTTAACTTTAGTTCTGCATGTTTGCATTTCTTGCGATCGGAATCTACTGTGCTGAAGTTAGATCGTACAAATAGGAAAACATGGTGGCTACATTTAATATGATACCGTGGACAGTACTATATTTATTCATATCGTTTAACCTACGTGTAATTGCAGTGGACAAACAAATGGAGGAACCTGTATGTACATCTAGATTTGACTACGAATATAAAATGTTACATAAAATGGTGGAGCTTGAAACAGAACAAAACAAAATAAAGGAATTAATGGCAGAACTGAACAAGCTACCAAACATACTTAAAGGTAAAAGTCATTTTATATTCTGAATTCGTAAATATTGTTTCAATAAGAATAATGTGGCAGTTAGATTATTGAAGATAGGGATCAAATGTAGGGATTTTTAAAATCGCGCACGAGTAAAATTTTGATGACACGCCTGCCAGTACACTTGTCTACAACACTAATTTAGTTATGAAATCTTTTCGAGTTTCGTGACATTTCCTTTTTTTATCTTTTCCAACAATGATCACTTTGCCATGTGTACTATTTTGGTCAACGCTCGTATTTCATTTCTGTACCGTTCCTTCTTAAAGCAGTACATATCTTACCCGTCACAAATTCCAAGATTTTCCGTGTAACTGAACATGATAGAAGAAAGTTTTATTTCTTTACTTGCTGTCTGATCACCAGTTGCAAAACATGGGTTTCTCGGAACTTCTTCCTGCTTTCCAGAATCATGCATGCGTTAGTTATATGACTTACTAAAGGTCTCGTTGAGTGGTAGTTACATTCCTTTGTCCAAAAGTGTTTGTTATGCAGAGAGCTCCTATGTTAATATTGCTCAATGAAACATATTAAGTTTATTTTATATCAACAGTTTAAATTGACATCTTGCTTTCATATTAACTAAGACAGTAGGACTTCAACAAAAAAATATAAAAATGCCAATTTCCGAAAGGTTTGTGAACTAAACGGACGAGTTTGTAAAACAAATGTACACTTTGATTTTAAAAGCGCCTCCATGTGAAATTCAAAATTTAACAAAAAACATCATAAATCTTTTTTTAAAGTTATTATATGATACGATATAAATTATGGCTTCACTGTCTCTAGTTTGCCTCTTGAGTATTGGTCTAGACAGATATGATAAAATCAAAGCCGTAATTTTGATTATTTTTGTTTCTTCATTTGCATTGAAGAAACATTTTCACTTTATCTAAATTATTATTGAATGTTTATTTTTGATGTTTAAATAGTTTTTACAAATATGCTGAACATAATGTTTCCTCAGGATCATTTAAAGTTTGAGTAATTATGTCAAAAATCCTCAAATTCCTTTTTCTTATAATGTATATCATTTACTCCGTAATTAAGGCATCATAGGAATTGAAAAAGAAGGTATGAATGAATTAAGCTTACACGTTCTATATTATTTAAAAAAGCTGTTTAACATTAACAGTTATTCATACAGTCCCAATATTCCTATAAATGCCTTACAGTAACGTTAGAAGGACCTGTTTTTTTTTTAAAGTAAGACAATGTTATATATAATGAAGACTTAAATTGTTAGCAGTTTTTGGAAGTACCCTATCAGCAGTCATAAAAGCGTATCAAAGGCATTTTTGGTATTCATCATGTCTACGTAATAAGTGTACTACAGATAACATATTTTGTTTGTTTTGTTCGGTTTAACGTCGCACCGACACAATTTTATGTCATATAGCGACTTTCCAGCTTTGATGGTGGAGAAGACCCAAGTGTCACGGGCGGGCACCTCGGTAAAACCACCGACCTTCCGTAAGGTAGCTGGATGACTTCCTCACATGAAGAATTCAACGCCTCGAGTGAGGCTCGAACCCATATCAGTGAGGGGTATGTGATTCAAAGTCAGCGACCTTAATCACTCAGCCACGGAGGCCTCAACATGTAAAATGAGTCTACCAAGAACTTTCTGAAACCTCGGTACAGTCATACAGGCATCTGATGTCGGACTTGTTTTATTGCTTGAGAATTTCTCATCTTTTAATGTACTAGTTTATTGAAATGAAGTCTGTGTAAGAAAACTATTTTGCCAAATACATAAAACATCCTTCAATATATACGCATAAAACATGCTTATTCCTATTATAATGTTGCGTTGTCAAAAGCAATCGTGTCTAGTGTCTCTAGCATTCTTCAGAATTGTATTGTATATTACAGAAGAGAGCCTTCAAACTCAAGCAATAGTAGACCGTGTAGAAAAAAGGCTGAAAGAGATAGACGCAAAAAAGTCGTTCGGTGTGGCAGGAAACACATACGTCCGCTGGGGAAGAACAGAATGTCCTGGAAATGGGACAGACATGGTGTACAAGGGGTATGCAGGTGGTGGGCGTTATGACAAAAAAGGTTCAGCAAGCACTTATTTATGTTTACCCGAGGAACCAGTGTGGGGTGTGTATGAAGATTCAGAGCAGGTGGCTGGAACTGTCTATGGAGCAGAGTATGAACTCTACAATAGAAATATGGATAAGTTCTTTGGAAAGACCTTGCTCGACAACGATGTGCCATGCTGTGTCTGTAGGACAAAGCGGCCAAGTGTTATTATGTTACCAGGTCGAAACATCTGTTATGACGGTTGGATATTGGAATATAGCGGATATCTCACAAGCGGACATGACACCCATCATGCAACCGAATTTGTTTGTTTGGATGGTGAGCCGGAGATTATCGGCGGAGGAGCTTCTGATGTCAATGGAAAGTTGTTCTATTTTGTTGAGGCACGCTGTGGGTCATTGCGATGTCCACCTTACGTGAACGGACGGGAACTTACATGTGCTGTGTGCTCAAAATAATCGTTTAAAAAAGGTTCCTGATATTTAATCTAAAGACATTTCAGAGAGATTTAACAGTGCATTTTTTTCTAGTGTTTAATATTTCGTTTCACTACGCTATTGCTTAAGTTTGTATCAACTACAAATAAAATTTAAAAAACTATATTTAACGAAGTCACTCGCCTGGCTTTAAATATGTCATAACATACTATAGCTCGAAAGATGACATCAAACGGTATATATTTGGAAGTTGTTTAAAGGGTTATTTTTTTTATTTTAGCTGTGTTTAAAAGGGACTGACTATAGATAAAGTGGACAAACAAGGATGCTGCTCACCAAATTTGGTAAAGATATACAGAAGTCATATAAAGGTTTTTTTTTTTTTTTTTAGCCAGCTCTTGCAGCCCCGTGAAGAAATAAAGCAGAACAATCTGAAAAAAAGCTTGTGGAATGTCCATACAAGTTTGGTGAAGATATATTAACAGTTCAAGAAATAAGTCGTGCAAAGGTTTATCTCCTGCTTTAGCGGTCACTAAAGGGGTCAAGTAAAACTTTTAAACACATTTGAGAGAGTTCCATACATAGATGCTACATTCAAATTTTCTTTTAAGACTTAGTAAGTAGTTGATGAGGAAATGGTCGTTTTCTATTTTCAACTTTGTCGGCTCCTAGGAGAAGTCCATCGGAGTCGTATAAACAAAATTGAGAGAGGTCTATGCCACAAAGTTTTGTGTAATTCTGTCCATTCGTTTCATAGAAAATGTTTAAATAATTTTAGCCCTGGCGGTCCCAAGAAGCGGTCAAGCAGACAATTTGATAAAGCTTGTAATAATTCCATACAAGCTCTTGATATCACTGAATAACAGAAGATAAAAATTAAATAGAGTATTTCTATTAGTGCTGGTACCACAAATGATGTCTTTGATTAATTTATCATCGCAAGATAAATCTTCCCCAGCTGCGTACCTGGCTTGGAAGAAACAGAATGTTCCGATACTACCGGATATTTATGAATGAACGGTGGTAGGATTAACTATAGTGGGTCAAGATATAGTTAATGGGATTCTGGCCCAACACGAAAATGATTCAGAATTAACTTAGGTTGTCAAATCAGTTTGACTAGCTATCAATGATATAATTAATACTTACTGTTCATTTAAATTTGTTGCTTACTTCAAATCCTTACAGAGCTGCTTCATCATGTATATCATGACAATATCATTTCTGCATATAAGAAAAATTTAATTCAAACTTACTGTTGTGTTACTTTTAGTTTAATTCTGATATTCTATACGCTAAATTTCTTTTTCTCTACGCCGTTTCATCTTTTCTTTACGCGATGTAATAGGCGTCCGTCTGTCCGACTGCCATATTTCGTGTCCGGAGCAAGACTTCGTAACTATTCAAGAAGTGACTTCAGACTTAGCATGTAAGTAGACGGCGATTAGACTATGTGCAGAGCGCAAGGTCAAAGATCACAATCACAAATGGCACTCAAAGGTCATTTTGTCTTTAATGTTTCGTGTCCGGAGGATAACCTAAAAACCATTTAAGGTATTAATTTTAATCTTGGCATATAGGTAGATGACGATAAGACGATATTCAGACCACATGAACAAAGGCTGTAAGTCAAAGGTCAATGTCATATCGAGGTCAAATAATTATGTCCATCATAGTCGTTCAAGGTATCGACTTCAAACTCGGCATTTAAGTAACTGACGCTAATACGAGGTGCATAGTGGTAAGTAGGTTAAAGTTCAAGGTCACAAACTGAGTTCAAATGTCAAAATTTAATCTGTCCTTTGTGTTTTATGTACAATAAAAAATTTAAAAAATCTGTTCGCTAGAAAAAATATTCGACTATCAACGCCCACTTGTACTTAATGCAAATCACGTGAATTCGACATCATGTAAATAAACTGGGAAACGTGAGAAAATGTTTCGTCTGCATCTGTTCACATTATGTCCTAATGTGCAACTGGTACGTGTAGCTGTATATTTTGTGACAACCACATCTGATGGTATTTTCCGGGGGAAACAATCCGAGATTTTTGTGGTAGCTGAGAACTTTTGAATATTTTACTTTCTTTTTCAAAACGGCAATTCGTAAAATACTGTTCTGTTTTCCTATAAATAGGAAAATTTCTTGAACCTTTTTAATGGGTCTTTTGTATCGTATGTTTCTTACGAGTGTTGCCAGTGAGAGTAACCGAAATTTAGAATTTTCGTGCAGGTAAGATAGGTTATTTGTTTACCTCCTTTTGCATCCCCTTTCTAAAATTTCATTTATGTTTCTAACGACTTTGTTTGCGTTCTTTATGGCACAAAATAAACTTGTAAGCAAACCTTCTATTTATTTTTATAATAAAAAAGCCGATTTCAAACTATTTTAGTCTCGATGTTCGTTACGCTGAATGATGATAGACCTAAGCCAGCGGACTTATTTCCATTTTAAGGTCTATGTAACATTTTTAAGGTCAATATAACCTTAACCTTTGACCTACTGACCACCAAAAGAAAGAGATCATGTACTGATCTCAATAAAATATCCAATTTTGTTTGACCGCTTTAGGTCCAAACCTTTTTCAATTGAGCGGAAACTTTTTTCTATATTTTGGTCATTGTGACCTTGACCTATTGACCCCACAAAAAAAGGTAAAGGTCATCTACTGTCCAACAGCTATCATTTTATGAAGTTTGACTATTCTATGCCAAAGCTTTCTCCAGTAATTGATCAAATACAAGTCTACAGACCTTCAAACATGAGCAAGTAACACACCACTCTTCACCGACGAGGGCATAATTAGGTTTGGTTCAAGTAGATCGGGAAAACAAGCTTTCAGCAGGTATAAATGATGGAGGACGAACCAAGGTGCCCATCCAGGCACTGCTCTAGGAACTGACAGGCACTTTGATAAAGCAATGGCATTCTCGAAGCTGGATGGCTTCCTCACACGACAGAATTCTACAATCCTTGCAGGTTTTCAAACCAAAAGATGCGAGGGAAAAAGTGATTTGAAGTCAGCACCTTTAACCATTCAGTCAGAAGAGTGCCTCCAGGATAGTGCAGATACTTGCAATTTTCATGTTGGTGCAAGATTAGATAACTTCTTCTAAATGTTATGTAGTTATTCTTTTGGGTTTGTCGATACAATTATTTTAACAGAGTCTGACAGACGCACAGACAGACTAAACAGACAACTAAATCCCTAAATCAATATATATTTCTAACATACTTTGTTGTTGGTATTCCATTCCAATAAATGAGTGGATACAAAACAAGGGAAGTCAAGACGTTTTTATCTATTTTTTATTTAAATAATGATTTAACAATAATTCTGGTCTAGTAGTATCACAGACTGCAATAATACTTCCTAGAATCACAGAAAATGATTGTATTATTATAGAAATACAACAACCTGGAACATGCATAAAATCAATATAGGGTGTAATACAGAAAGTATTACACTTTAAAAGCATATTTCATCCCAAACTTCTTTATGTCAGAATTCTTCAATAAATTAATTACTGTGAAAGATGTTTTAAGCAGCCAACCACAACAATGGAAAAATAAGACTGGCTACATAGAACAAGTTGAAATAAAAACAAAAAGTCAGTTTGGAAAGTTAGCTAACTCACTGTGTAGGGCAAGTAGCTGCAGCTAAGAACGGTTCACCTGTAACTTTTATCTTAAAATTAATTTTATAATTGAAAGCTGGTGGTTCCAGTTTATTGAATTTCTACAGTAAATTCACAACCATAAACTTTGGTCAGTTTCATGTATATTTGTCTAACATTACTAAATTTACATTGTGCTAATACTTGCATTTTTTGGTCCATTTCTACAAAAATAACATACATGTAATAAATTATCATTACACAAGAAATATGCATAAGTCATTGTGCAGGGATACTGCACATCTGTAGGAAAGAACGAGTGCCTATTTCTCAAAACAACGCTAAATGACTTATTACATAAACATTGTCACTTCTTACCGGTATTACATAAATTTCTTCTCTAGCCAAGGTAAATATCGCCATCAAATAACTTTTTAATATGGCGACGCTCATTAAATGACATTGCTCATGATGTCACATACCCGATATGAAACAAGAGGACCATGATGGTCCTGAATCGCTCACCCGTTCCCACATGACCCAGTTTTGAATATGACGTCGTTTTTTCTATTATTTGACATAGTGACCTAGTTTTTGAGCTCATGTGATCCAGTTTTGAACTTGACCTAGATATTATCAAGATAAAAATTCTGACCAATTTTCATGAAGATCCATTGAAAAATATGGCCTCCAGAGAGGTCATAAGGTTTTTCTATTATTTGACCTATTGACCTAGTTTTCGAAGGTACGTGACCCTGTTTTGAACTTTATCTAGATATCATCAAGGTGAACATTCTCACTAATTTTCATGAAGATCTCATGAAAAATATGGCCTACAGAGAGGTCACAAGATTTTTCTATTTTTAAACCTACTGGCCTAGTTTTTCACCGCACGTGACCCAGTTTCAAAACTGAGCTAGATATCATCAAGGCGAATATTCTGACCAATTTTTATGGAGATCTATTCACAAGTATGGCCTCTAGAGAGGTCACAAGGTTTTTCTATTTTTAGACCTACTGAACTAGTTTTTGACAACACATGACCCTGTTTCGAACTTGACCTAGATATCATCAAGATGAACATTCAGACCAACTTTCATACAGATCCCATGAAAAATATGGCCTTTAGAGAGGTCACAAGGTTTTTCTATTATTTGACCTACTGACCTAGTTTTTGAAGGCACGTGACCCATTTTCGAACTTGACCTAGATATCATCAAGATGAACATTCAGACCAAATTTCATACAGATCCCATGAAAAATATGGCCTCTAGAGAGGTCACAAGGTTTTTCAATTATTTGACCTACTGACCTAGTTTTTGAGGGCATGTGACCCACTTTCGAACCTGACCTAGATATCATCAAGGTGATCATTCTGACTAATTTTCATGAAGATCTCGTGAAATATATGGCCTCTAGACAGGTCACAAGGTTTTTCTATTTTTAGACCTACTGACCTAGTTTTTGACCGCACATGACCCAGTTTCGAACCTGACCTAGATATCATCAAGGTGAACATTCTGACTAATTTTCATAAAGATCCCACAAAAAATGTGTCCTCTAGAGTGGTCACAAGCGAAAGTTTACGCACGCACGGACGAACGCACGCACAGACGGACTACGGATGCTGCGCGATCACAAAAGCTCACCTTGTCACTTTGTGACAGGTGAGCTAAAAATATGGAATTATCTGCTTGTAGCAGAACTAAACGAAAGAATGAATATACATGTGTAATAAAAACAATTATAATTATCCAGCTACCATACACAATTCATTCTACCTACCAGGTAGTGATCTGTTTTGCTACTTTTTACAAACATTGTTTTCAAGTACAAAAGAAAGTTTGAAAAACAGAATAAGAGTGCGACACTGGAATTTGATATGTGTAAACCATATCGTTTTAAATAACAATAACATATTTTACAATTCATAATTACACATCATTCTACATAAAATAATTGAAATTTGTCTGTAGCAGTAACTTCCAATTTCAAGTCAATGTTTTAGCCCTAGCCATATTCAAACTTGTATTAACACGGTCTTAAGGTATTGGGCTCGTAACGATAATCGTCTATTTCTGGTCCATTACGTTTCCTCCAAATGTGCCGCACCACGAGAAAACCAACATAGTGGCTTTGCGACCAGCATGGATTCAGACCAGCTTGCGCATCCGCGCAGTCTGGTCAGGATCCATGCTGTTCGCTTTCAAAGTCTATTGCAATTAGAGAAACTGTTAGCGAACAGCATGGATCCTGACCAGCCTGCACATCCACGCTGGATCCATGCTGGTTGCAGAGCCACTATGTTGGTTTTCTCATGGCATGGCTCAAATGTGCTTCCCATATTTACAGATTGTTACCGAAACAGTTGTTGGCATAAGGTACATTTACAGCCAAATAATTCCTATATAACAGACGGCAATACAAAATCACATGGAGAATGTCGAATATCAGTTTAAGTCCGCTACCTTAAGTCTTCAATCACTGCTGAAAAGATTTGTGAAATGATAAAAATAACTATGTTTGACTTTTGTTTTCAAAATGTAATCTTTCTGTAGTCTTTAAACATCCTTTACTAACTTCTAATTATCACATACACTACCTTAATTAAAGGAGCACGCCTCCAGATTTATGTCAGCATTACTGAAAGTTTCACAATATTTATTTTTTGTAACTGTAAATATAAAAGTAAAAACAAAATGATTCAACAAGTTCTGTATTTATATATCAAAATGATGGTTTAAAGCCTGTCAAATATGCAAAGAAGCTCTTTACTGCAACACATACACAGTAAAGCAGATAAAATTTAGCTGTTTTTATGCAAGACTAAAAAATATCAACTCCTTAAATAAATAGCCAGTCCATTGGTTATACTATAGGACAAGTCCTTATTCAACACCAACTTTTTGCTGGACTTGAGTCAGAACTCAAATTAACTAAAAATCAACTAACAGAAATTAATTTATAAACACTTATAGAACTGGTGACAATATTATGTTACCTGGAGACATGTCCTTCTAAGATAAATATATGAGACGTGCCATGAGAAAATCAACATAGTGGGTTTGCGACCAGCATGGATCCAGACCAGCCTGCGCATCCGCGCAGTCTGGTCAGGCTCCATGCTGTTCGCTTTTAAAGCCTATTGGAATTGGAGAAACTGTTAGCGAACAGCATGGAGCCTGACCAGACTGCGCAGGCTGGTCTGGATCCATGCTGGTCGCAAAGCCACTATGTTGGTTTTCTCATGGCACGGCTCATATGAATTTAAACACATTTGGCACTATGCAAAAATCAAACAAGTCTATGGTATCACTAACAGTATTATTTGACCAACAGGTTCAAACAAGTTCTGACAAATGCCCTTATTTTTCACCTTTAGGAAAGTGTTAGTCATTTTGTTTATTTGCCAGTGTAAATATGGTAAATACATGCAGGATATTTGTTTCTAGTGAAATGTCAAAGTATCCTTCAGCAAGTGAACCCCAGGCGCAATATCTTCATGAGCTGGGTAGTCACAAGTGAAAATTTTCACAAATGGAAGTTATATATCTTTCATGTAAAACAACTGTTTTATTCCATGTTCTTCAAAAAAAAAAATTTCACTGAAATATTTCATTATTCTACCGAAAAACATGTAATAAAGATCTATATTTGTAAACTCCCTGCCAAACATTAAACAAGTTTACATATACTATCAGAGAAAATTTCAAATATTCTTAAATCAAATTGAAAACATCTCTTTAATACATAACAAGAGGACCATGATGGTCCTGAATCGCTCACCTCTTCCCATATGATCCAGTTTTGAGTATAACATCGTTTTTTCTATTATTTGACATAGTGACCTAGTTTTTGAGCTCATGTGACCCAGTTCTGAACTTGACCTAGATATTATCAAGATAAAAATTCTGACCAATTTTCATGAAGATCCATTGAAAAATATGGTCTCTAGAGAGGTCACAAGGTTTTTCTATTATCTGACCTATTGACCTAGTTTTCGAAGGTACGTGACCCTGTTTTGAACTTTACCTAGATATCATCAAGGTGAACTATCTCACTAATTTTCATGAAGATCTCATGAAAAATATGGCCTCTAGAGAGGTCACAAGGTTTTTCTATTTTTATACCTACTGGCCTTGTTTTTGACCGCACGTGACCCAGTTTCGAAATTGACCTAGATATCATCAAGGTGAACATTGAGATCAATTTTCATGAAGATCCATTGAAAAATATGGCCTCTAGAGAGGTCAAAAGATTTTAATAATATTAGACCTACTGACCTAGTTTTTGACCGCAGCTGACCCAGTTTCAAACCTGACCAAGATATCATCAAGATGAACATTCAGACCAACTTTCATACAGATCCCATATAAAGTATGGCCTCTAGAGAGGTCACAAGGTTTTTTTATTATTTGACCTACTGACCTAGGTTTTTAAAGCACGTGACCCAGTTTCAAACTTGACCTAGATATCATCAAGGTGAACATTCTGACCAATTTTTATGGAGATCCATTCTTAAGTATGGCCTCTAGAGAGGTCACAAGGTTTTTCTATTTTTATACCTACTGACCTAGTTTTTGACCGCACATGACCCTGTTTTGAACCTGACCTAGATATTATCAAGATGAACATTCTTACCAATTTTCATACAGATCCCATGAAAAATATGGCCTTTAGAGAGGTCACAAGGTTTTTCTATTATTTGACCTACTGGCCTAGTTTTTGAAGGCACATGACCCACTTTTGAACTTGACCTAGATATCACCAAGATGAACAATCAGACCAACTTTCATACAGATCCCATGAAAAATATGGCCTCTAGAGAAGTCACAAGGTTTTTCTATTATTTGACCTACTGACCTAGTTTTTGATGGCACGTGACCCACTTTCGAACTTGACCTAGATATCATCAAGGTGAACATTCTGACCAATTTTCATGAAGATCTCATGAAATATATGGCCTCTAGGGAGGCCACAAGGTTTTTCTATTTTTAGACCTACTGACCTAGTTTTTGAAGGCACATGACCCACTTTCGAAACTGAACTAGATATCATCAAGGTGAACACTCTGACCAATTTTCATGAAGATCTCATGTAAAATATGGCCTCTAGAGAGGTCACAAGGTTTTTCTATTTTTAGACCTACTGACCTAGTTTTTGACCGCACCTGACCCAGTTTCGAACCTGACCTAGATATCATCAAGATGAACATTCAGACCAACTTTCATACAGATCCCATGAAAAATATGGCCTTTAGAGAGGTCACAAGGTTTTTTCTATTATTTGACCTACTGACCTAGTTTTTGATGGCACATGATCCACTTTCGAACTTGACCTAGATATCATCAAGGTGAACATTCTGACCAATTTTCATGAAGATCTCATGAAATATATGGCCTCTAGAGAGGTCACAAGGTTTTTCTATTTTTAGACCTACTGACCTAGTTTTTGAACGCATGTGACCCAGTTTCGAACTTGACCTAGATATCATCAAGGTGAATGTTCTGACCAATTTTCATGAAGATCTTGTGAAATATATGGCCTCTAGAGAGGTCACAAGGTCTTTCTATTTTTAGACCTACTGACCTAGTTTTTGAAGGCACGTGACCCAGTTTCAAACTTGACCTAGATATCATCAGGTGAACATTCTGACCAATTTTCATGAAGATCTTGTGAAAAATATGGCCTATAGAGAGGTCACAAGGTTTTTCTATTTTTAGACCTACTGACCTAGTTTTTGAAGGTATGTGACCCAGTTTCGAACTTGACCTAGATATCATCAAGATGAACATTCTGACCAACTTTCATAAAGATCCCAAGAAAAATATGACCTCTAGAGTGGTCACAAGCAAAAGTTTACGGACGCACGCACGGACGACGGACACCGCGCGATCACAAAAGCTCACCTTGCCACTTTGTGACAGGTGAGCTAAAAATAAATACAATAAACCTACAACATGTGTGGATATACCAGTAAAAATTGCTCATAAATAACAACAAAAATACTGTACTTAAATTTAGTTGGGTAGACAATACTGAGATGCAGACATAAATGATTAGGCCATCCTTAAAAAAATGTTTGCTTTGCTCCAACCATGAACTTTAGGGGACATTTGGGGATTTCTTTCTTCTTTCAGCCATCACAGAGCTAAATGAAATACTGACAATGGAAATTGAAATTATATCATGGCTAGTAACGAGGTGCACGTAATTCTTAGATGTTAGGTAACTTATCTCGAAAAATTATATACAATAGTTGCAATGGACGGTGATGGGAAAAAATATATGACTTCATGCTATAACTAATTACTTTCAGATATTAAGTAAGTTCTGGGTAAGGGTCACGCATTCTGATGGGCAGGTCAGAGCACTGCAAACATGCAAGATTTTTAGGGATAGCCTTATGGCATAATAAATAGGTGATACATGTATACTGAGGTAAAATGGCAATGGAATGCAAAAGACTTAAGTCACATTCATTAACATTTGAGCCGCACCATGAGAAAACCAACAGTGCGTTTGCGAACAGCACGGATCCTGACCAGACTGGGCGGATGCGCAGGCTGGTTTGGATCCATGCTGGTCGCGAACGCACTATGCTGGTTTTCTCATGGCACGGCTCATTTAATGAAATCACGCAGCTGTAAATGCTTTGATCTATGAATGTAACAAAATTGCTACAAGATTATAAACTAAATTTTAAAGCCAGTCTCAGAACCCAGCCATCCCATTGTTTGATTTCTGAGTGGTGCTCAGGAATAAACAATTAGATGCTGGTAATTCTAGACTGGTCTTAATAAACAGCTTTATAAACTTGAGCCAATACTTTTACTCTGTCTCAATGAAAATCAGTTTTATTCTACATATAAAAATAATCTAACCCTGTTCCATTAAAAAACAAAGTACGCAAATATTCCGTCTACCCCCTGTGAAAATATTGTTCTCCGCCTTGCGCTCATTGTGGTACCGGACAGATATATATATAGGGAACTGAGAACAAAACAGTATATGCCTGGTATGTCAGCTGTCAAATCAAATTGCCCCTTCATTGAAGATTTCAAACTTTTTCCTTCATAAAAATCAAATGCAATATTACTTAAGACAAGCAAAACTAGTCTGTGTGCATATTAATAAACATGCAGATTGACAAGTTTTGTGTTGAACCCCTGATTTTCCACTTGTTTTGCTTACTAAAGATTTTTACTTGTCTAGAAATTATGCAGGACCATGTGCACATGTACTCCAAAATAAAAATGTGAAAGACATCTTTTCACTTTCTTTCTCCAATAGAAAAACATTCATTTGCAGGTTAATCTTCACCACAGTCTCACATTATAATGTACAAAAATCAGACTTGACAAATACACTTCATTACTATGAACTGACTGGCAGTGATAAAAATGTGCCATATATTTTGTTATTCATATGAAAGGAGGGATTTTCCCTTTTCAGACTGGTTCTATTTGAAGAATTTTCCTCATTTCAGACTGGGTCTATTTGGGGAATTTTCAAATTTCAGACTGGGTCTATCTGAGGAATTTTCCCTTTTCAAACTGGGCCTATCTGGTGATTTTTCAAATTTCAGACTGTCTATATTTGGGGAATTTTCCATTTTTCAGGCTGAATCTATTTGGGGAATTGTTCCTTTTCAGACTGTGTCTATTTTGGGAATTTTCCCTTTTCAAACTGGGTTTACTGGCGAACTTTCTCTTTTCAGACTGGGTCTATTCAGATAAAGTTTCTATTTAAAGATTCTGTGACCCAGTCAATCCAAGAAATTAAATCCAAATGAAAAAGTCAGATTCCTGTTCATTTTATGTTCAAAAGTTGAAATCTATACAAGAGCTCGTCGAACACGAAATGCCCCCCTTGATGCATTCAGTAATTGCACAAGGAACAGAAATTATATGCTCACTGTAAACAAAAGTTCATTCTGGTTTAATCTGACCTTGACCTTTAACCTATTAACCTAACAAGAGATTACAGAGTGATCTTGGCGCCATCCACTGAGCCATTTTTGAATGTTCCAAATTTCAAGACTTGTTCAAGGTCAAAATCAAGGTCAAATTTCATTTCGGTACAAAACAATGTATATGTGGTCCAAATTTGAAAGCTGTAGCCTGAGAAATGTGAAAGTAGGTCACAAGGTCAAAATCAAGGTCAAATTTTATTTTGGAACACAAAACTACGCAAGTGGTCCAAATTTGAAGCCTGTACCTTCAGAAATGTGAAAGTAGGTCACTAGGTCAATCTCAAGATCAAAGTTCATTTCAGTACACAAAACTATGAACGTGGTTCAAATTTGAAGGCTGTAGCTTGAGAAATGTGAAAGTAGGTCACTAGGTCAAAATAAAGGTCAAATTTTATTTTGGAACAAAAAACTATGCATGTGGTCCAAATTTGAAGCCTGTACCTTCAAAAATGTGAAAGTAGGTCACTAGGTCAATAACAAGGTCAAAGTTTTTTTCGGTACACAAACCTATGCATGTGGTCCAAATTTGAAGGCTGTAGCTACAGAAATGTGAAAGTAGGTCACTAGGTCAAGATCAAGGTCAACTCATGTCAAGGTTCATCTTGCCACTCAAAACTATACATGTGGTCTAAATTTGAATGATGTAAGTTATTGACATGAAGATTCTAAGTTTTTCCCTATATAAGTCTATATGAACCATATGACCCCTGGGGCGGGGCCATATTTGACCCTAGAGGGATAATTTGAAAAAACTTGGTAGAGAACCACTAAATGATGCTACATAACAAAATATCAAAGCCATAGTCTTTGTGGTTTGGACAAGAAGATTTTCAAAGTTTTTCCCTATATAAGTCTATGTAAACCATGTGACCCCCAGGGCGGAGCCATATTTGACCCTAGGGGAATAATTTGAATAATCTTAGTAGAGGACCACTTGATGATGTCATATACAAAATATCAAAGCCCTAGGCCCTGTGGTTTTGGACAAGAGGTTTTTCAAAGTTTTTTCCTATATAAGTCTATATAAACCGTGTGACCCCCAGGGTGGGGCCATATTTGACCCCAGGGAAATAATCTGAACATTCTTGGTAGAGGACCACTAGATTATGCTACATACCAAATATCAAAGCCCTAGGCCCTATGGTTTTGGACAAGAAGATCAGAAACCGTTTAACTGTTCCTGGCCAATGTGACCTTGACCTTTGACCTAATGACCTCAAAATCAATAGGGGTCATCTGCTGGTCATGGCCAACCTAACTATTAATTTTCCTGACATTAGGTACAAGCGTTCTTGAGTTATTGCCTGGAAACCATTTTACTGGTCCTGGTCACTGTGACCTTGACCTTTGACGTACTGACCTCAAAATCAATAGGGGTCATCTGCTGGTCATGATCAACCTCCCTATTAACTTTCGTGACCCTAGGCCTAAGCGTTCTTGAGTTATCATCCGGAAACCGTTTTACTGTTCAGGGTCACTGTGACCTTGACCTTTGACATACTGACCTCAAAATCAATAGGGGTCATCTGCTGGCCATTACCAACCCCCCTATCAACTTTCATGATCCTAGGCCCAAGTGTTCTTTAGTTATCATCCGGAAACCGTTTTACTATTCAGGGTCACTGTGACCTTGACCTTTGACATACAGTCCTCAAAATCAATAGGGGTCATCTGCTGGTGATCTCCCTATCAACTTTCATGATCCTAGGCCCAAGCGTTCTTGAGTTATCATCCGGAAACGGATTGGTCTACATTCCGACCGACATCTGCAAAACAATATACCCCTCCTTCTTCGAAGGGGGGCATAAAAATCCATCCCCATGTGACAACTGCTGTATTTGTCTAAACCACGATATTTCATGCAAAAAAATTTAAATGATTTCATGCAATCACAATTTTTGTGTCTTTAAATAATACTTTAACTTATTTTTTCTTCTTCAGGTATCTAGTGTTTACATATTTCCATACATAATCAATTCAGAAGCCTTAATTCAGGCTGAAATTAACATTTTTTACAACAACTGTAACTGTGGTTAGTATAAATTCTACTGTACTAAAGCATCATTATCATGTAAAGTAAACAGAGCCTTTTGTAAAACCAATATATGTGACCAGTCACAGGAAAAGGTACCTTCATGACTGCTTACGAAAAGATTTTTTTTTTACTTTTTAAAAAGTAATTTTGTACCACAGTAAAATAAGGTAAAGCTTACATTCATCCAAAGAATCATTTTGTATTACATGCGAAATGCCAAAAGTAGACTGTTTGCATGCAGAAATGTTGGTGAATATTTTCATAAATGTGATTGCAGTCGAGGTTATCTGAATAAAATAGCACATTTTCCTCATGTGATCACTTCTTTCGTTGTTTCATACATATTACATGTCTTTCATTTTTTGAGTGTTTCCAATTTCCAAAAATTGCAAACATTTCCAAGTTGCAAAATAAACCACTCATACAGCAAGTCAATACAGAAAATGAAACATTTACTCTGCAACTTTTTTGTTTTTTGGTTGTGTTTAATGACACATTTATAGGTCACCTGGCAACTTTCAAGCTTTTGATGGTGGAGGAAGACCCTGGGTGCCCCGAAGTGCATTATTTCATCAAAAGTGGGCACATAAGTAAAACAATCAACCTTCCATAAGCCAGCTGGATGGCTTTCTCACATGAAGAATTTGATGCCCCGAGCGAGTCTCGAACCCACAACAATGAGGTAAGTTACTCTGTGACTGGTCACATATGTCCATACATATCACAACTGCCTATAATATCATTAAAAACAAAGCGTCAACGCAGCTACTTCAAAACTTGTTAGTCTTAGCAAATATTATGTATAATTATGTAGTACTGGGCACCAACTTGTAAAAAAAACTGTAAACAACTAAAGTAAACTATAAGCAACAGCAATTAACAGTAACAAATAAACAAGGCAACAATTTAAAACAAATAAATTGCAAGAGAAAATAAATAGAATCTGTAGTAGCAAATGACAGCAGTTCAGTTTCCAAACAATATCCAGCATTTAAAATGTTTGCTGCAATGAATCCTGGTTTTCAAAACGAGGCTTTATACAATAATTCTAGCTGTTTATCAAGAATACAAGGGTCAAAGGTCATAAACCTGAATTCGGAAACCAGTCTAAAATCTCCACCATTTCATTGGCTGTTCCTGAGCACATTTTCGAAATTGACCAATGCAAGGTAGTTATTTCAGACTGGTCTACAAACTCAGATTTATAAACTTGGGGGCCAGTGTTACAAGACTAAAAGTCTCGGCAGCTGCCCATATGTTCATAAGAATTGCTAGCATGGCAGTTCAGAAATTTCAACCATAGTAAGACTAAGTAAATACTGTCACGGAGCGGAAAGACAGCTTCAACTGACATGGCAAGGGGACTTGTTATTTTTGCCCTTGGCCGAAGAACTGTTCCATTTTTAACTTGATTCTTTTCTTGGGCTTTTTGTTGAGTGGCTTATTGATTTCTTGCTGAACGAGTCTCATTGTCTGACGTTGGTATTTGGTGGACGCAAACACCGGCAAGACACCACTAAATAGTTCCTGTAACGGGGGTAGACGGACTGACAGTCACCTGAAAGTAAAACAGACATTCTATTAACTGGATGATGAGAACATATGTCATATACTCAACTACAGTATGTCTACAAATGGAATTTTTAAAGCCTCTGAAATGATGACAAAATTCTGAATATTAATACAGGATCATTTAAACCATGATTGAAGACAGACATTATACGGATTTATAGCATTTCATTTTTAGACCATCCCTAATGAAATTAAAACCCTATTAATTAGGTATTATTCTTCAAGTTGTGACAAGCATCAAATTATTTTAAGTATTTCTTTTACTACAACAGAGGTCATATAAAGTGTAACGAAAAACCACGCCAGTACCCAAACATACTAAAAAATCATGCAGTGAAATTCAATAATTTAATAAATATTCTACAGTAACTTGTTACAATAGAGAATATAAAGTCAAGTATGTAATTCTATATTTAACTGTAACATAAATATGCACCAAAAACAAATCTTATCAGAATTGAATAAAATAATTTTTCACAGGTCTCACTTTCACCAAGATATGAAACGTAATGTAAATGAATATTCAAACTACCATTAAAATTGTGTCAGTCACCTTGTTTCAAATTTACATCTTTTAAAAAATATAATAAAATTAAAGTTATTTTTGGAAAAAAATAAAAATACATCTTTAAATATATACAGATACATAGAAAAAAGAAATATATAACATATATATATATTCAGGAGTGAATTATCCTTTAGCCTGCTGCCAGCAAGCGTTTCTGCCTTTGCGACCAATGCAGACCAACCTCAGCCTGCATGTCGGACGTGCAGGCTGATCATGGTCTGCACAGTTCGCTATTCAGTCAGTAAATTTTCAGTGTTCACCCCTTTGAATAATAAGTGATACTGCCGAAAACTGAATGAAGGGCAATTCCATTTTAGAAATTTAGCAGGGTAAAGGTTAAAATACCTGAGAAAAGTGAACATTTATAAAAATCAAGTACTGTAAAAGGCCGACAACACAGAATACAAAGAAATGTAAACACCAAGCAAACCAAAACAAAACCATTCAAAAATGCTGGTTCATTTTCATTACAAGCAATAACAATGAAAATTTTATCCCTCATGTTTAGTTACATAAGTACCACCTCTAAAATGTAAATTTTGCCTAAAACTCCAGTCTCCCTGATCTTAAAATCATACTAAAACCCATCTATTGATAGGAGTAATGGTGGTACTTACACCTTGGCCTGCTGTAAAATAATATTTCTTCATTAGTTTTTTTGCTATTACTTGTAATAATGTTTCATGTAGAATACCTGATACAAAATTTAAGTTCTTTTCAAGTAATTAAAAAAAAATTTTTTTAAGGATTATTTTTCTTGCAACCAAATCTTACTTGAAACAACTTTTATGAAGTATTTCCAAAACTCGTGTTACAGAAGAAATTTTAATTCTAAATTCTAATAAAATGCTGCCAGATTCTTTCAAATAAGATTTCTATGACTATTCCTTTTTTAAATACATTTTTAAATGTTTTGACAAAGCAATTTGTTGAAAGAACTTTTTTTCAAGTTCTAGGCAAAATTCAAGCAGTATGTTTCAAAATTCAAGTGAGCCGTGCCATGAGAAAACCAACATAGTTGTTTTGCAGCCAGCAAGGATCCATGCTGGTCACAAATGCACTATGTTGGTTTTCTCATGGCACGGCACAAGTAATTTTCAAAGTTTTATTTTGGGGTTATGGTCCTTTAAAGAAGTAAATCAATAACTGGCTACAGCAAAAAATATCTGTTTGAATACAGACAAATTTAACCTCTTAAATGAATGAAAATTCCACAAGGTAAAATTGTAAGTGGATAAAAAATACCTACTGAAATTTTTCTAAACATATTTCCATCAAGAATTTTCAAATGTCAACTACTTAAAACATATTAGGCCTTTTATTTTTGATCTTTCGGTTTACGGAACCGCCGCTCAAAAAAACGTGTTTTCAGAAAAAAAAAAAATTGGAAAAACGTGATTTTTTTATTTCCTCCGCTATGACAGGAAAGCTTGCAGAAGAAAAAATGCATCGCGTATTCCAAAAAGAAAAAAAGTCTCGTTCTTCGAATATCCGTCACGGCGAACGAGTCAAATCAACATTAGGAATTCCTATAATTCTATTTTTAAACTTCATATCTTATGCATGACGTAAACGTCCAATTAAAATTTCCGATATATACTGCGCCCAATCAGCATGCTTGTTACGCAATTTACGAAACGTTTAAAAATGGCTGCGCCCAGGCTGTATTATTTCTAAACTTTTGAAGTAATTTTAATGAAAATGCAAGAACATTCAAAGTTGCGACGCAGTGCTTTCCTGAAAAAATGGCCAATTGTCGGTGATATGCAGTCTGTATTTAGTATACAACTACGTTTATGGTAACTGTCGTTCCAATAGCGCAATGCTTATTACGGTGATTCTATGCACCGCTTATTACGCGAACTTGAAACTTTCAATGAAAGCATTTTTTCCCCGAAAAATATCATTTAAATACACAGTGATGACAGTACTTTTGTTTGATGATATAAACTGGTACAGGGAACATTAAAACTAAGTAATTGTAAGACCCGGTAAGCAAACGTTTCGCCTGTACAGCTTTTTGGCGTCCAGTAACCTATTTGTTTATAAGTTATGAATTACGTATTTTTAATGAAATTATTGTACGTCATATATTAACATCAGATTAATGTTGATTATAGATGTAATTACTGTCTGTGCAGTAGATGTGGCAAGACAAATATTGACTAACAGAATTTTCAAAGATCATTGCAAAGATGAACTGTTGTGTTACATTAGGCCTATTCATAAAATAAATTAACAAATACCAAGAAAACCATATGAGGAAAGGCAAGGCTTCCAGTTAACAGACATAGGCTAGGTGTCTGTTTACCTGATGGCTAGACACTTCCTATTCCTAACACTTAAAAAGATAATTGCTTATTAGGCACAGTGCAGTGTATGTTGTCATATAACTGTACCCCTAAGTTTCAGACTGGGTCCATAAACAGCCAAGATGCTTGAAAGCTGCTGAGTGTAAAATCATACATCCATGGGTTTAAGATCTGACAGTGTTGTTCAAATGTGGGGAATATTAGATTCTTCCATCTGTTGTTTTAACAGAAGGTATTAATTTCAGTCAGTGTTTATCATATGACTTCTATGTCTCCAATCATTTAGTTTGTGAGAATATATGCAGTTTTTATGTATAGTACAGTCCTTTCAAGAAAAATGTTACAGCTACCTGCCCAGCTGTATATTAATGTAATTTCACAGAAATACCAAGACAAAATTTTTTCTCAAGCTGCTATGACAAGCCCCAAGGTATATTTGCAGGAAAAAGCATCAAAAGTGGGAAAGAAGATTATAACATGCAGCCTGTGTGATGTTACGTAGAATTTACCCATATTCCTTTCAAAGGTCCGTTTCCTACGGAGAAAAAAAATTCTGATTCTGTTTTTTAATTTTATTTTTTTTCCCTCCTCCTACGACCATGTGTCATCCTGGCGGTTCGTAAACCAAAAAATAAAAAAATAATGGCCTTAAGGTTAGATTGTATTTCTGTTAGAAAAGAGACAAGAAGAAAATTCTGTGTACAATCAGATCCAATCCTGCACCTAGAGTGAAAAAAAAAACAACAGAAAAAGAGTTCAGAGAAAAATGTTTTTCTGCAAGAGTGCAACTGGTACCTTGACCTCTCACGCTCAAAAGCGATGTTACTTTCTTCCAAAATCATCCTAAATTTAACAGGGAAGATTATTTTCATAAGCAAACTATTTTTCTATTTCATATCATAATTATACTCTTGTAGTAGGTTTAACCTGACTATAATATTTCACTGTAGTCAAAAATGACTCAGTTTAAATAGTATCTGCTTAATTACCTCCCCTCATGTGAATAGTGCTTTGCTTTTATAAATATGTTTATATTATAGATTAGGTAATTCTTGTACAGACTTTTGCTTTATCTGTTTTGCTTGTACTCATGTCAAGTTTAAACATATAGTTTTAACATGATGCTAATTTTTACAACCATGTCATATCAAATAAAAAAATAAAAAATAAAAAATTGGCCTCATTTATTATCAAATTATTAAATTAAATATTCTATGTATTCATCACACAAAAAAAGTATTATTAAAATCAACTGATCTACTTCTACCCGAATTCCATAAATTTTTACAGTAAAAGAAAACTTAACCCATATTACCCATTAAATTTAAAACCTTTGGACCTTCTGAAATATATCTATATAATTTTGTTTGCAAGTTTTCAATTCAGCTATCTAGTGAAGCAGGTACGTATTACCAAAAGAGCCGTGCCATGGGAAAACCAACATAGTGGGTGTGCGACCAGCATGGATCCAGACCAGCCTGCGCATCCGCGCAGTCTGGTCAGGCTCCATGCTGTTCGCTTTTAAAACCTATTGGAATTGGAGAAACTGTGAGCGAACAGCATGGATCCTGACCAGACTGCGCGGATGCGCAGGCTGGTCTGGATCCATGCTGGTCGCACACCCACTATGTTGGTTTTCCCATGGCACGGCTCAAAACTGTTAGACAAGCTGTACAATCATACAATCATACATTCTTCCTTGCAAACCATTCGCATTAATAGCATCTAAAGTAAAACGACAAACAACTTCAATGACATTATTGCTCTCCAGATCTACAGGAAATTCATCAAGTTGTCTATCAAAAAACAAATGTGGCACCCTCTTCAATTTAACCAAGGCTGACAAAATCCCACAACTGATTTTCCTGAATACAAGAATTTTTTTAAAATGCCAGCGCAAATATGAAAGTAACATTTTTTTAAGGCGAAAGTAATCCATGTATTGAAAATTGGGATATCTTTGCCCTCCTCCAAAAAATACTGGCGGGATTTGTTTGCCTTAGTCAAACTGCGAGCAGGGAGAATTTTTCTGAAGCAATTTTGTCTGTTTTAACAAAAACACCACATTCCACATTTAATTTCGCTCTTTAGTGGATTAAATTGTTGAAAAACAAAACACATCACTCTGGTATGTGTGAACTCTATACCTGCTTGGTGCTTTGCCTTTCGGAGACAAGATGTCTGGAGGTTGGGGGCTAAAGACTAGATTATTAATGGAGGATGTTCCGCTCGACTGACTAGCTGAGCGTTGCGGTACGGGTTTAGAGACGGTACGTTTTTGTGTCTTGAGTAGGTTGGATGAGGAGGAGCTGTGAAGAAAGAAATAACAAAATGGTATACACTCTTACTTGCTGTACATGCAGAAAAATACCTTGGTTACCATTTTTGCAGTTTCTCTCAGTTTTTTTTGTACATCACTTATTGAATAAAATGCTTGTAGACTTTGAAGATTTCTTTTTACAAAATTCATAGAAAGTTCACCATTATTAAATTCCATATTATATGAAATTTCGAAATTTTAAAAATAAAACTGCAAAAATGTAATTGCATGCATTGAGATTATGTTGATAATATTATACAATATCTATTACCTACAAGCACATGCATAAAGATCCATTTTCAAAATAATTTTCTATATTAACCATTTACTTATTTTTCAAACTGGAATTGGTGAAAAAGATGAAAGATCATACCAAAAAAGAGCATAATCATATTTTTCTTATTCTAGAATTTTGAAGTGACTAACCCACACATGGTAATTTTAGATTTTTTTTTGGTGGTTTTATTTTTTTTAGGCCAGGAATGAGAGTACAGGTATATTCAGGTTTTCGAACATTTTTTTCTACGCTTTTAGTAAAACTCTAATGGCTTTCTTTACAAACAAGGATTTTAGTTTAGAAAAAGTGGCAGAATTTCAATTTCTAAGACACTATCACCACAGGGGCAGTAAAATGAATGGATCCATTTTTTTGATTACCAGAAAACCCTTCTGAGAAATGTAAGATGACTGTTTTTATTTCACGCTTATTAGTATCAAATATGTGATAAAAAGGTTAAGTTTCTTGTCGCTGGTCATGTGTGGAACTGTAAGTCAATTTAATATATTCCAAATGGACCTTTTGTGAAAGCTTCCTACACATAACTGCATATCCATCATTCTATACTCTTAAGTCCATCTAAAACATGCACATGGAAAACTAGAGCTATCAAACAAGTAAATTCGATGAATTGGTATCCCCCGCCGAAGGGTTTGTGGTGAGGAATGGCAAAAAAATATATCCGGCAAAAAGTTAAGGATGTTAATAAGTAGCAAATAATTTCATTAGTCAAAATCAATTTAACAGAAAACAAATGTTTAATAAAAGAGTACATAATAAATGTATGATACTTTGATCCTGACTAAAGAAATTATTTTGAATGGGATATGCTTACTGTAGTAAGCTTAGCTTTTAACATTAAATGCAGTTAATTGAAATGTGAGCTTGAAGTTTAACTGGAACGAAATATTGTCTTTGAGTGGTTTGGCACCAGGTGTTGCTGTTTAACATGTACATTTGAACTTAAAAGAACAGATGTTCTTAAGAGAACACAGGACTGGTAAGATATCTTGAACATGGCTGAGGACAAGGTTTGTGCAGTCACAACTTAATATATTTATTTTTTAGGGGGTGGGGGTGCGGGGGAACGGGAGAGGAAACAAAATTTCACATGTTGATTATAAATATTGATGGAAAATTAAAAATGAAAAAAAAGGGTAAAAGGGTGAAGTTGGGGGGGCAGAGGATGCATGATCAGTGGTGGGCATGACTGGGTGGAGGTGTAAGGTGCGGGAATGGTACAACTTGCATGTTGATAAATAATCATGGAAGGTTTGAAAAAAATCTAAAATAAGAAATGAAAAAAAAAATTATTTTTTTTTGGAGGGGTGTGGGGTGGGGTGAGGGAGGCTGGGAGGGGGAGGGGGGGGGGGGGGGGACAAGGCAAGTTGGTGACCAGGTGTGGGTGCGCAACTTCACATGTTTATAATAAATATTCACAGAAATCACAGAAAAGAATGAAAGAAATTTAATGAAATTCTGCCAAATGGTAAATTTGTTATGTACAAATATGTGGATTTTTAGAAAATTAAAGGGCAATAACTCCAGTTACAAAAGAAACCCGTTCGAAATTAAGTGTGCACAACCACATTATAGTGCTCTAAATTCTGTTAAAGTTTCATAGTTCAAGTCAAATATATCAAAAGTTATGATGCAGAAATTGCCATATCTATAGATCTATAGTACCCTATATAGTTAACACTGGAAACTTCTAAGGGCCATAACTCTGGCGTTACTTGGGCAATATATCTGAAACTTGATGGGCCGCATAACCTCATAGTGGTGAACATGTATATGAAGTTTGTTTAAAAAAATTTAAATAAGGAATTTTTTTTTTTTTTTTTTTTTGGGGGGGGGGTCGGGGGATAGGGAGGGATGTAATCAAGGTAAGGGGGTGACCAGGTGTGGGTACACAACTTCACATGTTTACAATAAATTTTCATGGAAAAGAATGAAAGAAATTTAATGAAATTCTACCAAATGGTAAGTTTGTTATGTATAAATATGTGGATTTTTATACAATTAAAGGGCAATAACTCTAAATTTACATATAAATCCGAACGAAATTGTGTGTACACAACCACATTATGGTGATCTAAATTCTGTTTAATTTTCATAGTTCTAGGTCAAATATATCAAAAATTATGGTGCAGAAATTGCCATATTTATAGTACCCTATATAGTTAACACTAGAACTTTCTAAGGGCCATAACTCTGGTGTTACTTGGGCAATCTGACTGAAACTTGACAGGCCGCAAGAACTCATAGTGGTGAACATGTATATGAATAAATATTCCCAACCATTTCCTAAATATGGCTCCGGACGGACGGACGGACGGACGGATGGACGGACGGAGGGACGGATGGACGGACGGAGGGACGGACGTTCTAACTAAACGGTCTTTATGTGACTCCCCCATTGTTCTCTCTATTGTTCTAACAGTCACATAAAAAGAAAAATAGTCACATAAACAGAACGGAATGAATGACATCAAAGAGAAAGTACCGTTATGCAGTCACTTAACCATCATTTCGCGGGCGCGGACGGACAGAAAGACGTGCGGAAGGACGGACGGACAACGCCAAAACTATATCCCTCCGACTTTCGTCGGGGGATAACAAGAGCTGTCAGTGGACAGCGTGCTCGACTATTCTCAGTGCTTGATAGTATAATAATTATAAGCTATGAGTAAAACTTTAACATTACAATAAGCATATTCTAAGTCGAAAAGGGGCCATAATTCAGTCAAAATGCTTGATAGAGTTGCCTCCTCCTTTTCACAGACTGGGGTCATAATGGTAAACAAGTAAGCAAAATATCAAAGCAATATCTCAATGGACTTTGAAAATATTTGGGGTGGTACGCAAACTTTAACATTTGTGTGACGCTTAGCTGATGCAGGGGCGAGTAGGATAGTTCCACTATTATAATAGCCGAGCTAAAAATGGGATTAATACAACCAGTTGCCACTTTGATACAGGACAAGTATCATACTGTAATCATGACCTTTGACCTTTAAGTGTGACCTTGACCTTGGATCTAGTGACCTGGGTTGTACATCATGCAAATTGCCTAGGTGGACAGATGGACCAACAAACGTGTGATTCCAATAAACCCCTGCGTACTTTGGGTCTAGGGGTATAACAATGATAGAAAGCAGGACTAAAAGTAATAAATACATATTTGAAACTACATATTTATAGAATTTGACAGTGAATATTAGAAAATAAATAAATAGGGTAACACTGACATAGGCATCACATCTAAAAAGGCATCAACATCTACTCAAATAATTATACAATAAACTAGAGCTATCACTGAATATAATAAACACCCGTAGATATAACTTTGATATAGTAAATTCAGCACTTTGTCAAGATGAATCAAAGAAATAATGTGAATTTTATACCAGATATAAAAAAAGTTGTGTTTAGAATAAAGAAATAGATGGGAGATAATAATCTTTTTGTATTACAGTGATACAGAAATAGATTTACACAATTACGATACATGTGACACAGATACATATGAAATGTGTAAGCATTTCTATTTTGATATAATCTCAATATTTAAGCAGTATTTTACCTGTCGCTTAACGTAACATTAATTGGTGTCTCCCTCACTATAAAGTGAAATAAATACAATTACTCAGTATTAAATACCAATTTTGATTCTTCAAATGTTTCCGATTCTTTAAATCAGTCTAAAAGAAAATCATCCTTGTTTTATCTTATTTTTGTGCTATTTTTTTCAAAAAGAAGTGTGTGAATTGCCATGAGGCTAAGCATAACCATCATTACTCAGATTACACTCTCAGGTTTATGCATGACAGAAAAATATTGACATGAAACCCAAGCCCAACAGTCCAAATCACTTTGCACTTAATAACAAATACAAATGCGCTCTGCTTTGATTTACAGTCCATAAAATAAACAAACATGTTTGTAAACATGGACAGATCCAAACGGAAGGGGGAGAAGCATTTGATAGAAATATTTCAATGGCAAAATACAATGCATATCAAAGTCCTGACCAACCTATAAACCAGGTCAGTCTATCATATAAGTACAACAACACGGTTGACCCATTTAAATGAGCTGTAGAATACTTCACTCTTTAAGTAAAATTTCACAACGGCATGTAAATATGTTTCGCGTTTATGTTTATATTAAAATTTCATTTACTTTTTTGTATTTCCTTACACTGCAGGAGCCCAAAATCCTAATTATCAATTACCAAGCCATTTGCTTAATACTCAACAGAAAGAAAACCTGATGTATTTACATGAATACAGAAATAAATTGTGAGATACAGTTCTCCAAAACCATGAAAAACTCATGCAAAATATTGTCATGCTTTATACAGACAGAGTATCATGCTTACAAAGTCTGGTTATGCTTTCAGCAAGATCACTGCTAAAACAGGATGAATTTTTTTTTTCAAAAAGTTTGACGTTTTTCTCAATCAGGATCTACGCAATAGTTCGCTCAAAAAGGTTAAAGCACAATAGCTGTATTTTGATTCCTATTCCTTGTTTATAATGAAACTTAAAATGTTCAATTCATCATGTTTACCATTCATGATAGGGCAAAATTTTTGTTTACTATTCATGATAGGGCAAAATTTATGTTTACCATTCATGATAGGGCAAAATTTATGTTTATCATTCATGATAGGGCAAAGTTCATAATAGGAAGTAATTTAGCCAAAGGTTTGTCATGTATATGCAAAATTCATCCTCTTTTATGGTAACCGATCTAACATGATGCTGAGATACACCTACATGAGTACTGAGTCTACTGTAATGTTTGATCATGAACACTGGAAAGGTCCATCACATCTGCCTTTAAAAGTAAAATGGACCATGTCAAGCAAATGACTGCTTCTGTTGTTGTTGTTTTGTTTTGGTTTTTTTTTTGTTGCTGTTGCTGTTGTTTTTTCAAACATTTGTTTTACATGCCAACTGCATTTTATAATTTCTTAATTTCCTGTGCAGGAAATTTCACAATTTTGTCCAAAATGGTAATTTCATTGGTATAACGAATTCTTTGATTTCAACTTCTGAAAACATAATCAACTGGAATTTTTTTATTTTTTTTTTGTGCATGGGAATTAATTTCATAATTATAACCCACCCACATAAAGAAAGATACCAAAAATCCATGGAAATTAGTCCCAAATGAATGTTATTGATTCCACTGTACGTGGGAGATCTGGCTTCAAAACTCACACCATCCTATTTCTAGAAGATCTACACAAAACTTTAATTCAAAGTTTAAACCATTCTATTTCTAGAAGATCTATATAGTGGTTAGCAAGTGTTCTCAGCAGCAATGTAAGATATTGACATGTTTTGTTTTACCCTTGACAGAAGCATGATTCTTCGTCTATACAATATCATTTGCGTGTTTCTACTACTCTTTCTAGACCCTGATGGCGTAAGACACGAGTTCTGCCTTTGTAACAACACAGTGTTAAACGATTTCTCTCGTTTTAATGTTGTGTAACAAAATCTTTCTTTGGGCAATGGGGAGGCTACATGTATTTCTCTGTAAATTGAATAAATTTGTATTAAAAATTGGGTGGGAGTGCATTTTTTCTTTTTCTTTTTTGTATAAATAAACATCATAAATTACACTAACCACAGGCTATCCTGCCACTTCTCAGCCTTACATTTGGAGGTAAATACTAACCGCCCCTTTAGGCTAAAAATCAACAAAACAAACCAAACACAAATACACTATATAGAGTAGGAGAAAACTATAATGGAAAAAAACCTGCACAAAAAATGAAGTGACGATAATTTTGTTACATTATTGCAATATAACGCTAACTCTTGAAATGACGTAAACAACTGAACACAAACCAAAACAATGATGCATTTAGTGTACTATATACGACAGTATATCACATGACTTAAATCACAGTTTCACATGCAGTACTTTTAACAACAACCCTACCTCATGTTATCAAGAAAAGATCAAAACTTTTCTGACGACTAAAGAAATAGTAAAAACAAATTAAATAAGTAAGCACAAATGACCCGCACCATGAGAAAACCAACATAGTGCGTTTGCGACCAGCATTGATCCAGACCAGCCTGCCCATCCGGGCAGTCTGGTCAGGATCCATGCTGTTTGCTAATGGTTTGTCTAATTGCAATAGGCTTTGAAAGCAAACAGCATGGATCCTGACCAGACTGCAAAGATGCGCAGGCTGGTCTGGATCCAATGCTGGTCGCAAAGCCACTATGTTGGTCTTCTCATGGCGCAGCTCAAATATCTATTAAAGTATTATATCATATCATTTAACTTTACAATATTCTGCAACCTTTTCAGTTTGCTGGCTTTATCATGATTGTGTCACCTCTGTCTTCAAATTTGAAATAACGTAAATAAAATGCCAATTCCTATCTACCTATATTTTCTTTTGTCTGTTTGGGGTAAGCGTCATTTTTCAGTCATGTATCAGTGTACAGTTAACCTAACCAGTGTTTCTGGATTCTGTTCCAGATCTAACCATCCTGGTCTCCACAAGTAACTGGGAACTTCCCTACATGAATCAAAGGTGGAGGATAAATGATTTAAGACAAAATGTCCTGTATCAAATCGTCACAGAGAACATAATGCCTCACGCGAGTGATCGAACTCAAAAGCCAGTGATCCATAGATCTGTACTCTCTCTACTGGGTTAAGCTGGTAGACTTTATTTTTCTATATAAAGGATTTGTATGTAAAGCATGGTTAAGAAGTATGTCTAAAAACAAGTGTAAAAAAACTTGGTTAATTGCCAAAGCTAATAGTAAAGGAGTAAGACAACATTACACTACTGGTATGTTTGGGAGCTCATTATACTTTTAAGCATCTATAGAAAATCAAAGAAATGTAGGTAGAACGCATGTTTTTTCCCCATTATAACATCTGCAGAATTGTGAGGGATTGGTTGGTGTCCGAGCCTGGTAGGGCGAGTGTACAAAGCTATCCCGAGGGATTCTGAAGATGTTAATGAACATGCGCTTTCACTTTTCTAGCATAAAACATGTAAAAACTGATAAAAGAATACGTTGTCACTCAACATCATTAAATTTCCATGATTTGCGAGGAATGTCTTAGTTGGTTTTTTAAGTTGATTTCATTTCCTTTTGAATTATCCGTTTTGGAGCCAAATGACATTTACACTTTGCCACAGAATGCCTATATATAAAAAGATGTGTTAACAATACGTGAGCACGAGAATCTCTCTGTAAACGCGTTTTCACTCCTGTTAAAATACGCTCGAAAAGTGACAAGAACAGCAGTTTTATGCTAGAATATTGATTTAATGTCCATTAATTTTGTATATTCTCTAATAAATGAATTGAAATCTTGCATTAAGTTGTGAATTTCAAAAAAGGGTCTACATCAAACTTCTTATACATGAAAAAGAGTCTGCTTGTTACCATTTAAGTCATGCATGAAAATCTCTATTTCTCTACTGGGACTATTTTCTTTGTAATTAAAAAACCAATTCCATTACCATAGCAAACAGCTATAGACATAACCAAGAAGAAGCTACATATAGTGATGCCAGTATACTATGATCAAAGTACTAAAAATTTAATATCTGCACCTAGAATGATAGCTTCACATCCAAATGCCCAAACCCTATGACATTGCAAAGCAGTATGACAATTTGAGCCATGCCATGAGAAAACCAACATAGTGGCTTTGCGACCAGCATGGATCCAGACCAGCCTGCGCATCCACGCAGTCTGGTCAGGATCCATGCTGTTCGCTTTCAAAGCCTATTGCAATTACAGAAACCGTTAGCAAACAGCATGGATCCTGACCAGACTACGCAGATGCGCAGGCTGGTCTGGATCCATGCTGGTCGCAAAGCCACTATGTTGGTTTTCTCATGGCACAGCTCATTTAATAACTCGATGATCCATTCAGCATAGGCACTGTTTATATGATAAATGAGGTACAATCAGGTTAAAGCACTACCCAGTCCATAGCTTAAAGTTGCTTACTAGACTCGTTTTGGAATCGCCGGTAGGCTAATCACCACGGAAGTCATACTTTCATACTGCGGTCTGAAACTGTTGCCAAATATAACGAATATTATCTGGGCTATGCTTGGTACAGGGGGACAGTTGCCAACTATTATTTGGGCTTTGCGTGGTACATGTGGGACTAAATTTTTCAATTATGTTATGTTTTACTGTAGCATAATTGTTTTTATTTTTGTTTTGTTTTTTATTTTGGGGCTAAATGCCACAGGGCAACTTTCCAGCTTTCGACAGTGGAGGAAAATCCCGGGAGCTCCTCTTGGCATTATTTCAAGCAAAAGTGGGCATCAGGGTAGAAACATCAACCTTACACTCCTTCACACTGAAGAACTCTTCTCCTGAAATGAGGCTTCAAACCCATGGTTGTCAGGGGCAATTAATTTGAAGTCAGCAGCCTTAATTATTCGGCCAAGGAGGCCCTTCTAGCATTATAAATTGTCATAATCATATATGAATCAAAATACTACATTTTTTGGCCTATCGCTATCATCAGCTGGATCTCTTACCTAATGCTAACATTGATTTAAATATTTTGATCATAAACAAGCATAATAAAATTCAACTGAAATTAATAAACAGTCGTAAAAATTTTTAACAATTTGAGAACCTTTTACCGTTAATTCACTAAAATTTATCTTTTTCCCTTGTGTTTGTCAAGCATAACCTGGAAAATAGTCTGTAAAATCCATAAAAAAAACTGTCTCACATGTATATCTAGAAGACTATTTGTAGTTGATGGAAGAATGGTTAGAATGTAAATTGGGGTTGAAATTAAAAAAAAAAAAAAAAAGAAAAAAAAAAAAGAGCTCTGCCTTAGAACTCACAGCTCTTATTTCTTTCAGTATCCCATTGAATATCAATAGCTAATTTACAATCATTCTCCTATATATATTTTGTTATTTCTACTCAAACAATTAAATGGTTTATATGAACAAAATCCCATGTAAATGATTATGTACATTTTTTTTTGTAAACAGGCCTCGGAATATCAAGATATATTCAAATAATCGTTTAGTAAATGCAACAATTTCTTCTTAATAGATTTTCAACAACTTCCTTTTTTTTCCTGTTTTGGATGTTATTTTTTCCTAATAGATCTTCAACCATTCTTTTTTTTTTAGCTTTTTGGGTATTAAGTATTATGTACTTTAACTTAACCAAACGTGGACACATATTTTTACATGGAAAATTTTCATTTGGAATCCTACGGTATCTAGATGTAAGACATTCATCTTTATACATGTATAACATGAAAATGAGTATCACAGGTAATCATAGATTACCATATTTACCTTGTTTTCAGCAAATCATTTTCTTTGTGTTTCGACACTGGTGCACTAAGAAGACGGTTCTCTCGGTACGTGTGACAAGTTGCACTAGGTGGGTTCCACTGTAAATACAGACAATACAAATTGCAGTTGACTTATTTCATTGCCTTCAAATTTATCATCATTATGAACTTACAGTTTCAGTTTATCTGTTTGTCAAGTTTTAGAGTTTACTAATCTATTTTAGCATTAGAGTTCACAAATATGTTTAATCCTTAAGTTCACATTTCTATTTTATCCTTAGAGTTCAATCATCTACTTTATCCTTTTAGTTCACTTATCTATTTAATCCTTTGAGTTCTCCTAAGAATTCACATTATCTATTCTATCCTTTGAGTTCTCCTAAGAATTCACATTATCTATTCTATCCTTTGAGTTCTCCAAAGAATTCACATTATCTATTCTATCCTTTGAGTTCTCCTAAGAATTCACATTATCTATTCAATCCTTTGAGTTCATTCAAATGTTTTATCCTTAGAGTTCACCTATCTATCCTATCCTTTGACTTCACTTACCAAGTTCATACTTAAGGACGTATGCTAGAATTTGGTGCGAAAATTTTCCCAATAACAGAATTTTTCAGACTTTGGATGTTGAAGGACAATCATCTATGAAACAAAAAAATGCAATAAAAATCATAGGTCACCGGATTCAAAAAAGAGTTATCTACCCTTGAAAACGGCATTTCCCCCAAAAATGATGTTTTCAAGGGCAGATAACTCTTTTTCGAATCCGGTGGCATATGATTTTTATTGCATTATTTTGTTTCTTAGATGATTGTCCTTCAATATCCAAAGGTTAAAGAAATTCTGTTATTGGGAAAATTTTCACCCATCTCATATACAGGGAATTCTAGCATACGCCTTTAAGACTTCACTTACCTTTTTTATACTTAGACTTCACTTATCTTTGCTATCCTTATTCTCTTATCTATTCTATCCTTAGACTTCACTTATCTATTTTATACTTAGACTTCTGTTATCTATTCTATCCTTAGAGTTAGACTTCACTTATCTATCTTAGACTTCACTTATCTATTTTATCCTTAGACTTCACTTATCTATTTTATACTTAGATTTCAGTTATCTATTCTATCCTTAGACTTCACTTATCTATCTTAGACTTCACTTATCTATTTTATACTTAGATTTCAGTTATCTATTCTATCCTTAGTCTTCACTTATCTATCTTAGACTTCACTTAGCTATTTTATCCTTTGACTTCACTTCTGTTTTATACTTAGACTTCAATTATCTATTTTATACTTAGACTTCAATTATCTATTTTACACTTAGACTTCACTTATCTATTTTATCCTTTGACTTCACTTATCTATTCTATCCTTAAAATTCACTTATCTATTTTATCCTTAGACTTCACTGATCTATTTTATACTTAAGACTTCAGTTATCTATTCTGTCCTTAGACTTCACTTAGCTATCTTAGAATTCACTTATCTATTTTATCCTTAGACTTCACTGATCTATTTTATACTTAAGACTTCAGTTATCTATTCTGTCCTTAGACTTCACTTAGCTATCTTAGACTTCACTTATCTATTTTATCCTTTGACTTCAGTTATCTATTCTATCTTTAGACATCACTTATCTATCTTAGACTTGACTTACCTATTCGATCCTTAGACTTCACTTATCTATTTTACACTTAGACTTCACTTACCTATCTTATACTTAAGACTTCACTTATCTACTCTAACCTTAGACTTTTCTATCCTTAGGCTTCACTTATCTATTTTATACTTAGACTTCACCTATCTGTTTTATACTTACTATTAGACTTCACTCTTCTATTTCATACTTAGACTTCACTTATCTATTCTATCCTTAGAGTTCACTCACCTAGTTTATCCTTACAGTTCTCTTATCTATATCATCCATCTTTTTTATCCTTAAAGTTTACTTATCTACATTCCTGTTAGGATACACTCATTTTTTTTATCATGAAAGTTCTCTAATCTATTTTATACCATAGTTCATTCATCTACTTAAGCCAGTTTCTGCGAGTCTGCTAAAAAACAACAGTTTACTTATCTACATTCCTGTTAGGATACACTCATTTTTTTTATCATGAAAGTTCTCTAATCTATTTTATACCATAGTTCATTCATCTACTTAAGCCAGTTTCTGCGAGTCTGCTAAAAAACAACTTGAAAGTGCTTTATTCTTAAGGAAGTTACAATCATAATGCAAAACACTCTTACACAAAAAAATTCAAGTTTATGCATTACCAATACAAGCTATGTGATTTTAATTTATACAAATTCAATTATGATGAAACTATTTCAAAAAACTCAAATGTTAATTTTTTTTGTATCATATTTCCTCATGTTAGCTCCTGCATTAGCTATATCACAAATCTAAATCACTGTTATGGGAAACCACTCTGTAATAGATTGCTCTTAAGTATGTATGGATGATCTGTAGAGAAAAATTTTGTACCAGCACACACGCCTTAAAGTAGGTAACTACATGCATTAAAATAAAGTAGCACTTATCCACTTTCAGCTCTGTGGTGACAATACTATCGGACAAAAATCATAATTCACCATTTACATCCATTATGACTGATCGAGAAAACGTACCTGATGGTTTGGACTATCTGTATTTATCTCAAGGTGAATGCCATCCTCACAGTAGGACTGTAACAACGCTATACCTGCAAAACACAAATAGAACAAAATTTCATTTTTATGATGCTCATCTTAAATTAATGATATTATACCATTTTTTCCCCCTCCCCAAACTTTTGACCCCTAAAATCGAAAGAACAGCAGATAAAGGGGGAAATGCCAATTTTGAAGAGTAAGTAGGTCTATTGTCAATAAGGGGAATTTTTTTTTTAATTCAAAGATTTTCAAGGAAAATACAGGTAGGTTTAACTGGCTGGCCCTCCCATTTGCCAACACCTCTCACCCCCCCCCCCCCCCCCCCCACACTTTGAGATCATTCATATACCAATGTAAATAAAAGCAACAGTATTCATTGATGCAGATATGACTCATCCTATACAGCAGCTACTGCACAAAGCCACTTCTAAAAATAGAACATTGGAACTTCCAAAACAGCTAACTTCTGTAGGCAAGTAAATACCATTTTATTACTTAAATCTACTTCATTCTTTAAAACTAATAACCTAAACTAACAAATCAATATATTAATTATAAGCCATTTTTCTCCTTTTTTTCCTTTACACATAGGTGTCAGTAACAAATGTTCTGAATAGTTAATATTCAGATAAATGTTTCTGCATATTTTATGTTAATTTTTTTCAGGGAAAGACGTCTCAAAAAAACTTATCTGCCCTATCCAGATCAATGAAATTCAGGGCAGACAATGAGAAAGAAAGAGTATGAGGTTTTTGTAAAGATGGATGTATACACAGACTTCAATTACTAAACCTGGATGCAATAATATATATCATCATCATGAGACTAGGCAGTGACAAAAAGTAGCTAGGAATTGACTTATACTTGTATAATTGAAACAACCAAGTTATTGGGCAAATGAAGGATTAAGAACCAGACACCAATCACAGTGAAGAAGATACATGTATTATTCATATAAAAAAGAAGGTTGAGAAAGACAGGAAATACTGTTTATTTAGTATCCTCTTTCAAGATAAACACCGAAGACAGAATTTATGAAAAAAAAATGTTGAGAAATTTTTCTATCTTAACATGAAATACTTGCTTTACATAGTGTTTTCTTTCGTGACAAATTCTCAGGATTTTTATCTGTTTTCTTTATGACCATTAACTTCCACCTTACTACGTAAGACTTAAATCAAACAAAAAAAAACAACAAGGTTTTATAACAAGCTCAGCAAAATGTCATATGCTTCAGGAAGTAAGACACATGTTTATTATAATGTAAGGAACACAAGATATATTTTTAGGTTTCAATATTCTGAAGAGGACTATGCAAATAATCTTTCATTTCTAAATGACTTGACACCGGAGGAGGAAACCAAGATGAACAAATTCCTTCACTTCATTGATGAAACCGAACTAAAGTTCGAAAGACCACCGGAAGAGATTAATGACATTAAAGAGGCTGTTCATGAAGTAGTGGATAGTTTTGCTAAGCATTTAGAAAATACTGATCCGCTATTAGCGGTTTCACATAAGTATGCTGTTGGAAGTATGGCAGAAGGCACAAAAATCAAAGAACCTGATGAATTCGACTTCATACTGGTGCTTAAAGAACTAACTGCAGATAACGTTTCTGTGGAAACTATTACTGGAGAGGATATTTACATAGAATGTGATGATACATGCAATTGGTATCACAGTCCTGCACCAATGCCAATTATACAAAAATGTACAAGTGATGTTGAATACCAACACATTCATCTACCCCTTACAAATCTGGCTAACTCAGATAACACATACAAGAAATTTCCAGGAAAATGGAGAAGACTTGGTTATGTTTGCAGTTGGAAAAATCACTTCCTGCAATGTCTCGAAAGAGATTCAGAAAATATGTTAGGTTTCTTGAACCTTGAAGTGAAGAAAAGCACCGGCACTATCAAAAATAAGAATCAAGACATTAGTAAAGTTCTAATCAATGTTGGCCCTGCAATGAAGTTAACGTTACTATGGGAGTCGAAATCAGGAAATCAGTTAGAGATAGATGTAGACATTGTACTGGCTATAGAAATGAATGGAATAGAAAACGTTATAGCTATGGAAGAAGTACCATGTCAGATGTACCGTAAAATCTTGCTAGAAACTAACCAGTTTTTCTTGGTACCAATACAGGAAGCATACCCTGACGTCTGCTTCAAGGTTACCGTCACAACCACTAAGCAAAAAATTATGACTAATCTCTCAAAGGAACACATTCTCTGTTACAGGATTCTTAAATATCTATTTCAGAGGAAGGGGGATTGCAATTCTGAAAATCTCCTAAGCAGCTACTTCTTAAAAACTTTCCTTCTACGGCACGCAGTCTTGTGTAAATGTCAATACAACCCAGCTCGCTGTTTAACAGACATTTTGAAAATTTTATCCATTGCTCTTAAAATATGCAAACTAAACTATACTTCTAGTGATTATATGACTGCAGAACACCTTTTCATACCAGGATTAGATTTAGATAATGGTCAAAACTATATCCATAATGACATAAGTAAATACCTAACAGTGAATGCTGAACAGCTGCTGGAAGCTGCAAAATCTGAACACAATGATCAAATCAAAGACCTTGAGAGACTGAAAGATGCATGGAAAACAGTAAAAGATGAAATATCAGAAAACTGGACAGGTTCCATCAATGCATGTATAGGCTTTGTTCTATACAGCATAGTTAAAGGTCCTGGAGAACCCACTGACAAAGAAAAAAAGATAGCCAGACTGTCAGAGAGTTTGTCCCTTCTGGGAGTACATCTATGAATGATATAGCTACAGGTCCTGAACAAGCAATTGCAACACTATATATGATAGCAAAACAGTTTGACCCATTATGCTTTATAAACAAGTAACAACTAATTGAACTATACATGTGTTCCTGTTTCAGTTGCAATACTGACTGCTACAGTAAATATTTACCTAGTGAAAATATGACATGTATAAAAATTTTCAGAAATGAAAAATTGTATTTATAACAATAAAGATAAAAACAAACTATTAAAGCACTGACAGGTATTATTGGAGACATAATTCAGTTATCAGCATGCAGTTTAAGTTCTTACATGTAAAGGATCCCACCTGTATCTTCTTAAAATAAAGTAGTTTAGCAAAGAAGTTACGTATTTATCATAGGTACCCTGAGGCCGGACATATTCTGCTCTGCTGACTACACACCGTGATCAGACCATTCTTTACCTTATGTGAAAAACTTTACATTTATAGTCAAAGAATAACCCATAATCTTCGATTTAAATGCTTCTTTACAATATCCAGAATTTAAAAAATGACAAGGTAGCCCACACGCCATTTTTTCAAGCATTTGAAGTGGATCGAACCAGCTTTGGAAGTGAAAACACATGCGCATGCCGGGAATCTCACACTTTTTACCTATCACCACAGATACTGTAGTTTTCATTGCCAAGCTGAATTCAATCTACTTCCATCTGTTGAAAAAAATGACATGAGAGCTTCCTTGTTTTTTTTTTTAATATCATCCGTAAATTCTGGATATTGTAAAGAAGCATTTAGATTGAAAGTTGTGGGTTATCTGGTGACCATCAACATAAAGAAGTTAAAATAGGAGAAACAAGTGAATGAAGTATTGCCATGCAATACAAAGTCCCCAACTGGAAGGCACTATATTTTCTCTACTGCAGTATAACATAATGAACTGATATGATATCTGTCAATAATGTATCAATAATATTGTACTATATATATGTTATAAAAAAACACTTGGATTAAAATTTGTATATAGCTTTTTTTTGAGCCAATTATTAAAAAGGTATCATATTATTTATAGTCAAAAGAAAACAAGAGTGCCAGAATGTCACAATATACGCCCGTCACAGCAAATTTCTTTACATTAGCACCTGTATTTGCAAATGGAATTTTAATTTTGTGGTTGTTTACTATGTTTTATTTTGTTAATTATTGTAATTCTTTTGTTTTTCTAAGTCCACCAAAAAATCCTTACCAGGTAGAGATACCTTAAAATACACCTAAAATTTGAAAGTAACATCTATGTTGTACCACAGAAAAGTGGTCTTGGTTTTTCCCTACGATCAATTATAAAAAAAATTACAATGTAAGTTATTTATAATAACAACTAAGGGAAGTTAATCTTTAAAAAAAAAAAAAAAAAAAAAAAAATTGTAAGTCCACATAAAAATACTTACCAGGTAGTGATAGGTCAAAATACACCTCAGAATTGGATGTAACATGCATGTTGTACTACAGAAAAGTGGTCTCGATTTTTTCCCTACGACTAGTAATGAAAAAGTTACAATATAAGCTATTTATAGTAACAACAAAGGGAAGTAATTCTAAAGAAGGGACCTGCGCATGACACTCCACCTCATGATGGTGTACAATTGTGCCAAGTTACATCAAAATCCCTCCATGCATAAAGAAGAAATGCTCCGGACAAAGTCATTCTTGTATCTGACCTTTAGCCTCTATGACCTTGACCTTAGACCTAGGAACTGGTTCTTGCGCATGACACTTTGACTCATGGTGGTGAACATTTGTGCCAAGATATATCAAAATCCCTCCATGCATGAAGAAGATATGCTCCGGACAAAGTTTTCATTCTTGTATCCTTTGACCTCTAAGTGTAACCTTGACCTTAGACCTAGGGACTTGGTTTTTGCGCAAGACACTCCGTCTCATGATGGTTAACAATTGTGCCAAGTTACATCAAAATCCCTCCATGCATAAAGAAGAAATGCTCCAGACAAAGTCATTCTTGAATTTGGCATTTGACCTCTAAGTGTGACCTTGACCTTAGACCTACGGACCTGGTTCTTGCAAACAACAATCCGCCTCATGGTAGTGAACATTTATGCCAAGTTACATCGAAATCCCTCCATGCATGAAGAAGAAGTGTTCCAGACAAAGTTAATCTTGTATCTGACCTTTGGCCTCTATGTGTGACCTTGATCTTCGACCTAGGGACCAGGTTCTTGCGCACGACACTCAATCTTACATGTCTTATAGTGGTGAACATTTGTGCCAAGAAATATTCAAATCCTGTTTTGCATGACAAAGTTATACACCGGACAGGAAAAATGTCCCACTGACCTTTGATCTCCAAGACTTAGTGTGACCTTGACCTTTAAGCTAGGTTTCTGGGTGTTGCGCACAACACACTGTCTCATCATGGGGAACATTTATGCCAGGTAATATTAAAATCCCTTGATGGATGACAGAGTTCTGGACCGGACAGGAAAAAAAACCCTATTGACCTTTGACCTCCTATTGTGACCTGGACCTTATAGCCAGGGTTTTGCACATGACACGTCATCTCATCATGGGGAACATTTGTGCCAAGTAATATTAAAATATCTTCATGGATGGCAGAGTCATGGACCGGACACGAAATAGACCCTGTTCATGCCATGTTAACATTTGAAAGCCAAGTGTGACCTTGACCTCTGAGCTAGGGGTCTGAAAGTTGTGCATGACACATCATCTTATTATGAGTTACATTTGTGCCAGGTAATATTAAAATCCCTTCATGGATGGCAGAGTTATGGACCAGTCAGGAAAAAGACCCTGTTGACCTTTGACCTCCAATAGTGACCTTGACCTTTAAGCTAGGGGTCCGGGTTGTGCGCACGACACATTGTCTCATCATGGGGAACATTTGTGCCAAGTAATATTAAAATCCCTTCATGGATGACAGAGTTATGGACCAAACATGAAATTGTTGACGGATGGAAGGACGGAAAGACGGACGGAATAACAGAATGACGAAGGACGGAAAAGCGCATTCCTATAGTCCCCGAAACTGGTTTTCAACCAGTTGGGGACTAATAACCATCTAATCATGGTGGGTAGTCAATACAGCAGTTTAATGTCCAACCTAAGGGTACCAGTGGAATTTATTTATGTACCTAGTCCATTAGTGTAAGGTATCTGTCAAAATTTCAATGTCAATTTAAATCAGTACCTATGGAATTTCTTTCATTTTGTGCGTAACACCAATGACTGGTCCATTTTTTTATGACTGGTGAATTAAAAATATTTAACCAGCATATTAATAAACAAGAATAGCAATTCTATCCACACAATAGATACAGTACAGCAGCAGAATAAGCTTTCTGTGGGGTATTCTTACTTCAGAACTTGGCAATGAAATTTTCCTTGAAAATTATGTCATATTAAACTACGTGCAAAACTATTTTATCCTGTTCTTTACTTATATCAAGTTACAACAGTTTTGTGCTCGGCCCCAATTACAATTTTTTATCCATGACTTGCGCTGCTCAAAATGAAGAGGCACATCCCCACCTTCTATTTTAAATATACAAAGCAAATTTTTCAACGAAAAGCAAACCAAAAGTATATGAGCCGTGCCATGAGAAAACCAACGTAGCGCAGGCTGGTCTGGATCCATGCTGGTCACAAACCAACTATGTTGGTTTTCTCATGGCACTGCTCAATTATACAGGTTAGCCAACGCAATTCTGTGCTCATTTTTGGTAACAATCAATCATGATCAACAACAATAAACGTATAACATCAACTTCTTAGATCGCTTGCATTGTCTACAATAGTAGTTGGATTCTTTCGATAGTTGAAAGACATACTCTTAACACAAAAAGACAAAATAATAAGTTTCTGCTAATCATTTTCCAATAATTATATGAGTTTCAGGCTACAGATAAACAAATTATGAAATCAGTACTTTTCATGGCAGACTTAAATTTTTGTGGATTTCTTTGTTACACCAATCCATAACGAGAGCACTGCCTTGCAGGTGCAGACACACATCTGATCTGAACAGAGTCAGCTATTGATGGTAATTAAGTGATGCAAGTTTAAAGCAATAGCTTTGACAGTTTAGGAGAAAAGCTGACCTACACATAAAACTTAACCAGGCAACACAAACGCTGACGCTGACCGAGTGATGACAATAACTCATCTTTTTTTTCTCAGAAAATCAGATGAGCTAACAAGAGCTGTCAGTGGACAGCGCGCTCGACTCCGTGCTTGATAGTACAAAAAATGTATAATATAAGCAATGAGTAAAACTTTAACATTACAACAAGCATATTCTAAGTTGAAAAAGGATCATAATTCAGTCAAAATGCTTGATAGAGTTGCCTCCTCCTTTTTACAGACTGGGGTCATGATGGTAAACAAGTAAAATACGAAAGCAATATCTCAATGGACTTGAAAATATTTGGGGTGATATGCAAACTTTAACATTTATTCTAAGTCGAAAAGGGGCCATAATTCAGTCAAAATGCTTGATAGAGTTGCCTCCTCCTTTTTTCAGACTGGGGTCATGATGGCAAACTGAAAGCAATATCTCAATGGACTTTGAAAATATTTGGGGTGGTACGCAAACTTTAACATTTATTCTAAGTCGAAAAGGGGCCATAATTCAGTCAAAATGCTTGATAGAGTTGCCTCCTCCTTTTTACAGACTGGGGTCATGATGGTAAACAAGTATGCAAAATATGAAAGCAATATCTCAATGGACTTTGAAAATATTTGGGGTGGTACGCAAACTTTAACATTTATTCTAAGTCGAAAAGGGACTATAATTCAGTCAAAATGCTTGATAGAGTTGCCTCCTCCTTTTTTCAGACTGGGGTCATGATGGCAAACAAGTATGCAAAATATGAAAGCAATATCTCAATGAACTCTGAAAATATTTGGGATGGTACGCAAACTTTAACATTTGTGTGACGCTCACGCCTATGCCGGGGCGAGTAGGATACTCCCCTATTCTCGAATAGTCAAGCTAAAAATTACATCCCAATCATGATCCCAAGGAACAAACAAAATGTTCATTAATTTCAGCTTAAAAACCTTTAAATCCAAGAATTCATATCATCAAACAAGAGGGCAAAGATGGCCCTAGGTCGCTCACCTGAAAAACACACCATAAAACAACATATTAAACAGTGTAAACATGTTTGACCTAGTGATTTCATGGAAAAATATATTCTGACCAATTATCATTAAAATTGGAGCAAAAATATTGAGTATAAATAAGTATTTTCTTTGATTTGATCTAGTGACCTAGTTTTTGACTCGAGATGACCCATATTCGAACTTGACCTAGATTTCATCAAGGCTATCATTCTGACCAAATTATATGAAGATCAGTTGAAAAATACAGCCTCCATCACATACACAAGGTTTTTCACTGATTTGACCTAGTGACCTATTTTTGACCCGAGATGACCCATTTTCAAACTTGGCCTAGATTTCATCAAGGCAATCATTCTGACCAATATTCATGAAGATCAATTGAAAAATACAGCCTCTATCACATACACAAGGTTTTTCTTTGATTTGACCTAGTGACCTAGTTTTTAACCCGAGATGACCCATTTTCAAACTCGGCATAGATTTCATCAAGGCAATCATTCTGACCAACATTCATGAAGATCAATGGAAAAATACAGCCTCTATCGCATACACAAGGTTTTTCCTTGATTTGACCTAGTGACCTAGTTTTTGACCCGAGATAACCCATTTTCAAACTCGGTCTAGATTTCATCAAGGCAATCATTCTGACCAATATTCATGAAGATCAATTGAAAAGTACAGCCTCTATCGCATACACAAGGTTTTTCTTTGATTTGACCTAGTGACCTAGTTTTTGATCCGAGATGACCCATTTTCGAACTCGGCCTAGATTTCATCAAGGCAATCATTCTGACCAATATTCATGAAGATCAATGGAAAAATACAGCCTCTATCGCATACACAAGGTTTTTCTTTGATTTGACCTAGTGACCTAGTTTTTGACCCCAGATGACCCATTTTCGAACTAGGCCTAGATTTCATCAAGGTTATCATTCTGACCAATATTCATGAAGATCAATTGAAAAATACAGTCTCTATCGCATACACAAGCTAAATGTTGACAGACAGACGACAGACGACGGACATCGAGCGATTAGAAAAACAGCTGTTTGGGCTCAACCCCATAATTTCATGCCCACAAAATGAACTGATTTGAACTGATTTCACAGTACAATTTTACAAGCACACTGTTAAATTAAAGTTCCATAAAGCTTTAAATTCTATGTTAAAAACAGATGATGCAGCTGTCCAAATAAATGTTATGCATAATTACCTGCTTAGAAAAGCACTTATTTTAATACTACACAAGCACTTTGTTTGTTTGTTTGAGCCACAAAGGGAGGTAATCAGAACAATGGATCCGATAATAATGTTTACCACATTAATCAATATTCATTATTCAAACCTTTCACAAATATTAGAGAACATTTATCGGAAATAGGATTTAACAAGAAACTGAGATACTTCATATTCATACCAAAAAATGCAGCAGCCACGTTATAAACAACGACATTTTCTGCCTTGTGATAACAGTAACATCCTTAGTTTTGACACACCGGACATTTATTGAAATATTACATGTGCACATGCCCATACAAGCGCAACCTCTGTAGTATCTATGAACTTTCTGCTGCTCGCAATAAATTAATTTTTGATATGGTTTATTCAGGGGAGGTAATTGATCAAATGAGAATAATCATAATATTCTTGGGAGGAAACTGATCAAAAGAAATTAATCATCCTAATTTTGTGGGGACGTAATTTATTAAAGGACTATAATAACCATAAAATTCAGGGGAGATAACTGATCAAAGGAGAATAATCATTGTACTAGTCTTGGTAGGTAATTAATCAAAGGTAACATTCATATATTTAAATATATACACATATATACATACCACAATTCACATACTAAATAAAATTTGGCAACCCTTTTCTGTAACCAGTTTTGTATTCATCAGAACTGGAGTTTGACATTTCAAATTTAGTACAAATACCTGTACGATTTCATTCGGAATTTCAGTATCTGTGGTATCAAATTTCTAAGCATAGCTACCCTCACATAATTTAGTCTTAAAACATTGAAACTTTATCTATAGAACAAAAATTGCTGAACTTCTAGATTCAGTTAATATTAAAAGCAATGCAATTTAACTTTTTAGATATACAGGTGTAAGGGGGGGTCCCCTCTCCCCCAAATTTTCAGAATGTTGGGGGGGCAGCATATGCTTTCCCCCACCCCTCCCCTCAACTTTTGACCCCTAAACAGAAATAACAAAAGATAAAGGAGAAAAGCCAATTTGGAGAGAGCATGTAATTGTACTGATCAGGATCTGATGCAATGTCTATTGTCAAATATCAGGAAGCATAGGTCTAGTAGTTAAGGTGTCGGCTGCTCAACCCAGGGATCGTGGTTTTAAATAATCTTGAAGCTTCCATCACAACTGAGCTAAAATAAATTAGTATAAACTAATATGGGGGAAGAAGGTTTTTTTTTTGGGGGGGGGGGGTTTGGTGGTGGAGAGGGGGGGTGTTATTGTACTCAATTTTTTTGTTATTCAAAAATGTTCAAGGAAAATATAGGCAGGTTAAGCTGGCCGGCCCTCACATTTCTCCACACCCCTAAGCCTCCCATTTACACCAATGTAAATACAAAGCAACAGTATACATTTACACATTTCAATCTAACTGCATGACTTATCCTATACAACAGCTACTGCACAAGGTCACTTTCTAAAAATAGAAAATTGGAACTTCCAAAACAGCTAACTTCTCTAGGTAAGTAAATACCATTTAATTAATCAAATTTACTTTATACTTTAAAACTAATAAGCTAAACTGATAAATCAGTATATTAATTGTAAGGCTGTTAGGTATCAATAATGAATTTTGTAACTAATATATAATGAACAGATAAATGTTTCTGCATATTTATGTTAATTTTTTCAGTATGAGAAAGGAAAAGAAGACCATCTCAAAAAAACTTATCTGCATGCTCTATCCGGATCAATGAAATTCAGAGCAGACAAAAGAAGAAGAGATAATAAAAACGAAAGAAGAAGAGATACTATCAGCTTAAATATGCATAGTAATTAATGACTGGTTTCATTTTGTAGTTTAGGGGTATCAGGTTTTTTGGATGATGGATGTATAAACTAACTCCAATTACTAAACACGGATGCAATTAGATATCACGAGACTGTTTTCTAGACAGTGACAAAAACTAGCAAGGTATCTATTTCATACAGGAATGTGGGTATAATGTAAACAACCAAATCACTGCAAATGAAGGACCAATTTTTATTACAGAAAAGATAGGATTTATGGGGAAAAAGTTAAGAAATTAATTATTTCTCCTGATCTAAACAGGAAAAACTTTGTTTATATAGTGTTCTCTATCATGACAAATTCTCAGGATTTGTTTCTGTTTTTATGGAATTATCTCTTCTAATGCTACAGAAACAGAGTCCACTAACTTCAACTTACTTTGTATGACTTTAAGAAAACAAAAAAACAAAAACAAAAAACAAAAACAAAAAAAAACCTTTTATAGTAAGCCCAACAAAATGTCATACGCGTCTTGGACAGAAGACGAAGAACCTAGTGTATATAACAATGCAGAGTACTTCGGATATGCTTTTAATTTTAAATATTCAAAACATTATTATTCAAGTCACCTTCCATTCCTGAATGACTTGACACCGGCGGAGGAAACCAAGATGAACAAATTCCTTCACTTCATTGATGAAACCGAACTAAAGTTCAAAAAACCACCAGAAGAGATTAATGACATTAAAGAGGCTGTTCATGAAATGGTGGATAGTTTTGCTAAACATTTAGAAAACACTGATCCGCTATTAGCGGTTTCACATAAGTATGCTGTTGGAAGTATGGCAGAAGGCACAAAAATCAGAGAACCTGATGAATTTGACTTCATACTGGTGCTTAAAGAACTAACTGCGGATAATGTTTCTGTGGAAACTATTACTAAAGAGGATATTTACATAAAATGTGATGACACAGAATTTGACTGCTTTAATGATCACTTTCATAAACCAATGCCAGTTATACAAAAATGTACAGGTGATGTTGATTACCAACATGTTCATCTGCCCTTTACAAATCTGGCTAACTTGGATAGCAAAAACAAGAAATTTCCAGGAAAATGGAAAAAACTTGGTTATGTTTGCAACTGGAAAAATCATTTCTTGAAGTGTCTAAACAAAGATTCAGAAGGTATGTTAGGTTTCTTGAACCTTAATGTGAATAAAAGCACCGGCACTATCAAAAATAAGAATCTAGACATTAGTGAAGTTCTAATCAATGCTGGACCGGCAATAAAGTTAATGTTACTATGGGAGTCAAAATCAGGAAATCAGTTAGAGATATCTGTAGACATTGTACTGGCCATAGAAATGAATGGAATAGAAAACGTTTTAGCTATGGAAGAAGTACAATGTCAGATGTACTGCAAAATCTTGCTGGAAACTAACCAGTACTTCTTGATACCAATACATACAGCACACACCGATGTCTGCTTCAAGGTTACTGTCACAACCACTGAGCTAAACATTATGACTCATCTCTCAAAGGAACACATTCTCTGTTACAGAATTCTTAAATATCTATTTCAGGGGAAATGGACGTCTGCAAATCTTATTTGCAGCTACTTCTTAAAAACTTTCCTTCTACGTCACACAGAATTGTGTAAATGTCAATACAACCCTGCTCGCTGTTTAACAGACATTTTGAAAGTTTTATCCATTGCTCTCGAAACATGCACAAGGCAACCTCACATGTTTAGTGAATATATGACTGTAGAACATCTTTTCATACCAAGACTAGAGATCGATTCTGGTCCGCCAAATATCCGTAGAAGCATAAGTAAATACCTAACAGTGAATGCTGAACAGCTGCTGGAAGCTGCAAAATCTGAACATAATGATCAAATCAAAGACCTGGAAAGACTGAAAGATGCATGGAAAACAGTAAGAGATGAATCGAGTGTGGTATACAAATTTTCCGGTTCTCAAATTACATTTAATTTTGAACTATAAATAATTTCTTGCTTCAGTTGAAATCTTGAACGCTGAGTCAATATTTACCTAGTTAAAATTTGGTATGTATAGTTTTCAGAGATGAAAGAAATTGTATTTATAACAATAAAGATACAAGAGGACCATGATGGTCCTGAATCGCTCACCTGTCCCCACATGAACTGAGTATGACATCATTTTTTCTATTATTTGACATAGTGACCTAGTTTTTGAGCTCATGTGACCTAGTTCTGAACTTGACCTAGATATCATCAAGACAAAAACTCTGACCAATTTTCATGAAGATCCATTGAAAAATATGGCCTCTAGAGAGGTCAAAAGGTTTTTCTATGTTTAGACCTAGTAACCTAGTTTTTGACCGCAGTTGACCCGGTTTCAAACTTGACCTAGATATCATCAAGATGAACATTCAGACCAACTTTCATACAGATCCCATGAAAAATATGGCCTCTAGAGTGGTCAGAAGGTTTTTCTACTATTCGACCTACTGACCTAGTTTTTGACCGCATGTGACCCAGTTTCAAACTTGACCTAGATATTATCAAGATGAACATTCTGACCAATTTTCATGCAGATCCCGTGAAAAATATGACCTCTAGAGAGGTCACAAGGTTTTTCTATTATTTACCTACTGACCTAGTTTTGGACCGGACGTGACCCAGTTTCGAACTTTACCTAGATATCATCAAGATGACCATTCTGATCAATTTTCATGCAGATCCCATGAAAAATATGACCTCTAGAGAGGTCACAAGGATTTTCTATTATTTGACCTACTACTGACCTAGTTTTTGACCGCAGTTGACCCAGTTTCGAATTTGATCTAGATATCATCAAGATGAACATTCTCATCAATTTTCATGCAGATCCCATGAAAAATATGGCCTCTACAGAGGTCACAAGGTTTTTCTATTATTTGACCTACTGACCTAGTTTTGGACCGGACGTGACCCAGTTTCAAATTTGATCTAGATCTCATCAAGGTGAACATTCTCACCAATTTTCATGAAGATCCATTGAAAAATATGGCCTCTAGAGAGGTCACAAGGATTTTCTATTATTTGACCTACTGACCTAGTTTTTGACCGCATGTGACCCAGTTTCGAACTTGACCTAGATATCATCAAGGTGAACATTCTGATCAACTTTCATAAAGATCCCATGAAAAATGTGACCTCTAGAGTGGTCACAAGCAAAAGTTTACGGACGGACGCTGCGCGATCACAAAAGCTCACCTTGTCACTTTGTGACAGGTGAGCTAAAAAACAAACTATCAAAGTGTTGAAAGGTAATAAGTAGAGACAAATAATTCTGTTATGCAGTGACAGTTCTTACATGTAAAAGTCCCGCCTGTATCTTTCTTAATATAACTATAGTTCAGCAAAGATGTTACGTAGTCATTCATGTATCTTGTCTATTAGTGTAGGTAATCAGTTAACATTTCAACATGAATTTATCCAGGGCCGGCAAAATCAATTGTCCGAGTTGTCCGAGTCGTACATTTGTGGGTCCAGACAACCGAATTTTTGCATTTTGCTTGTCCGTGGACAAGACAGTGAAAATTGAGCACCTGCTTCCTAAAATTTGACCGAAATTCCAATTCAGACACTCAAAGCAATATTCAAGTCACCCGATTTTTCTTTTGATCCACACTTGCTAACTAACTGCTTACGTAAACATACACTGAATACTCGCCATTATAATTTAAGCTCTGCCTACTGCAGGTACTTGCGAGATTTTCCCGAGAAATGTGAAAGCGAATCAAATTAACAGTTACACGAGATGCAATTGTACTCAGTCAATCAGCGACGCTGTTACGTCTAATTATCTAACTGGGTTTAATTATCGACATGTGTAAACTAATTTTTGATAAAACTGTATTATTATGATGATATCCATAATAAATTAACGCCTTGTTTTGAAAATATTCAACTACATAAAGACGATGGGTGGCAGACGTCTTTCGTCGATCAACTGATATGAAAATTGAGAACACATATCTTTATTTTACACAATTTACTTTTCATTTCTATTCGAGTGAAATGCTGTTTTTGTAATGCCAGACTGGTGACTTGGTGTTAATAAGAAATAAACCCCTTTCTTTACATTGGTATAGCGCAAAATATTACAAAATTGTCAGTACAACGTTTTGAAAACAACTAACTTTATTGAAACAATAGTCCTCGAGTTGGAAATGACATTACTAAGAAAATGAATAAATAGTATTGACCATTTTTTGAATCAAGGACCGAGTGAGTCTGAGACACCACCATAACACTATTACTGACTGTGTATGAAACTTTACACACAGCAGTGATTATCTTGTTACACTGTAAAGCTGATTTCATCACTGTCTGACTTTTTATAGCATAAGGCTTTATAGACTGCGGCTGTCTAATAATACAAGTAAGTAGAAAATTAGTACATTGTTTTATTTTATTAGACAAATGCCAAAACTAAAAGTTTATACAAAATGTACGGACAAGTAAACTAGCAGTACGGACAAGAAAATTTTCTAAGTTACTTGTCCGTGGATTTATCAGTAACTCTGGGTTTTCTTTAAATTTGAATGTAAAACCTATGACTGGTCAATTTTTTATCATTGTAATTAAGAAATAATAAGTTCCCAAAATGTGGTTTATCATAGAATAATCCGAATAAACTCGAATTATTCTACGATAAATCATACTTGGGAACTTGTTATTTCGATTCTAGCACAACATACTTATATCAACAGTGTTAGAAACAAGAGGGTCATGATGACCCTGAATCACTCACCTGAGTAATATGAGCTACATGTTTCAAATGACAAACTTATGCTAAAATATTAGAAAGTAAGTCAGTTGGTCACATTCATGGTCACTGAAAGACAGTTTTAAGACTGGTGTGCAAAACTGTACAAGTCATCCAAATTTCAAGGCTGTATCAAGTAGGTCAGTAGGTCAAGGTCACAGTCATGTGATCCCTAATCGCTTTGGTCATCAGGTAATTATAACTAAACAGTATACTAAATATGACCTGACTATTTTTTAAGTATTTTTTCTTATGTAACTCATAATTATAACAAGTGACCTCTGGGGCAGGGCCTCTTTTTACCAATGGGGCACAATTTGAAAAAACTTGTTAGAGATCTACCAGGCAATGTTACAAACCAAATATCAAATGCCTAGGCCTTGAACTTTCAGACAAGAAGATCTTTAATTTTTTTCCTATATAGGTCTGTTAAACTTTGTACCCACAGGGCAGGGCCTCTTTTCATATTAGGGACATGATTTGAACAATTTAGGTAGAGAAACACTAGCAAACATCCAATATCAAAAGCCTAGGCCTTGCAGTTTCAGGCAAGATGATTTTTAAAGTGTTTTTTTTCCTATATAAGTCTATGTAAAACACAAGATCCCCAGGGCAGGGCCTCTTTTCACCCAAGGGGCATAATTTAAACAATTTTGGTAGAGGACCATAAGGCAATGCTACATACAAAATATCAAAGGCTTAGGTCATGTAGTTTTAGACAAGAAGATTTTTTAAAGTTTTTTACTATATAGGTCTATGTAAAACTTGTGACCCCCGGGGCGGGGCCTCTTTTCACCCCAGGGGTATAGATTTTGCCTTCATGTATGTAGGTTATTTGCTGGTCTTGTTAGAATAAAAAGTAACTTTACCTGCATATCAATAAACAAGAATAGCAATTCTATCAATACAATAGATATATAGCAGAAGAATAAGCTTTCTTTGGGGTATTCTTACTTCAGAATTCGGGAATGAAATTTTCCTCGACAATGATGTCATAAATTCTAGGGCTGAGTGCAAATCTATTATATCTTGTTCTCTATTTATAGAAAGTTACAGCAGTTTTGTGCTCGGCTCCCCTATTACAATTTATTTATCCATGACTTCACTTGTACTGCTCAAAATGAACAGGCACATCCCCACTTTCTATTTTAAATATACACAACAAATTTTCAAAGAAAAGCAAACCAAAAGTTACATATACAGATTAGCCAACTCAATTCTGTGTCAAAACCGATCATGATCAACAACAATAAGCGTATTACATCAACTTCTTAGATCGCTTTTCCACAATAATAGTTGGATTCTTTCAATAATCAAAAGACATACTCTTAACACATGAACACAAAACAAGAGCTGTCCTTAAGACAGCAAATGCTCGACTATTCGAAATATTGTCCCAGAAGCTGGAAATTATTACCAAAAATATTGAAATATCAAAAGAGTTTTGAGTTCAAAAGGGGACAAAATTTGACCAAAATGCATGTCATAGTCATGGTACTTGATGCTATCATCTAGTTCTATAACCCCGAAGGCACATGTGAAGTTTCAACTTAATCTCTGCATTTGTTCTGCAGACAGAAACTCGCACGCAAAACTTTAACCAGATTTTTCTAAGTCCAAAAGGGGCATAATTTGCCCAAAATACATGCCAGAGTTATGGGACTTGATCGAGTGAGGTTGGTAATTGATCTAAAAAACGCAACAAGAGGGCCATGATGGCCCTACATTGCTCACCTGGTTAAATAGTTGTTATGTAGATTTGCATTTAAGCTTGACCTCGGGATCACGATTTGAACAAAATTGGTAGAGATCCACTAAGCAATGCTATACACCAAATATCTAAGCTCTAGGCCTTCTAGTTTATTTCTAGACATTTTTTGGAAGATTTTCCTATGTACAATAAAGTAAGCCCAGGGGCGGGGCCAATTTGATGCCGCGGGGTCATGATTTGAACAAATTTTGTAGAGATCCTCTAGGCAATGCTACATGTCTAATGTCTAAGCTCTAGGCCTTCTGGTTTATTTTTAGAATTTTTTTTTTTAGATTTTCCGATGAACAATTAAGTTACCGCTGGGGTGGGTCCAATTTTACCCTGGGGATCATGATTTGAACAATGTTTGTAGAAGTCTACTAGGCAATGTTACATATCAAATATCAAAGATCTATGCCTTCTGGTTTATTCTTAGCAAATTTATGAACATTTCCCTATGTACATGATTTGAACAAATTTTGTAGAGGTCCTCTAGGCAATGCTACATGTCAACAAGAGCTCGTCGAACATGAAATGCCCCCTTGATGCATTTAGTAATTGCACAAAATTCAGAAATTATATGTTCACTGTAAACAAAAGTTCTACCATTCTGGTTTAATCTGACCTTGACCTTTAACCTATTAACCTAACAAGAGATTACAGAGTGATCTTGGCGCCATCCACTGAGCTATTTTTGAATGTTCCAAATGCTGTCAAAATCAAGGTCAAATTTCATTTCGGTACAAAACAATGTGTATGTGGTGAAACTTGAAAGCTGTGGTTTGAGTAATGTGAAAGCAGATCACTACATCAATTTCAAGGTCAAAGTTCATATCGGTAGACAGAACTATGCATGTGCTTCAAATCTGGAGGCTGTAGCTTGAGAAATGTTAAAAGTAGGTAATAGGTAAAAATCAATGTCAAATTTCAATTCAGAACACAAGAATATGCATGTGGTCCAAATTTGAAGCCTGTAGCTTCAGAAATGTGGAAGTAGGTCACTAGGTCAATCTCATGATGAAAGTTCATTTCGGTACACAAAACTATGCATGAGCCTCAAATTTGAAGGCTGTAGCTTGAGAAATGTGAAAGTAGGTCACTAGGTCAAAATCAAGGTCAAATCTTATTTCGGAACACAAAATTATGGAAGTGGTCCAAATTTGAAGCCTGTACCTTCAGAAATGTGAAAGTAGGTCGCTAGGTCAAACTCAAGATCAAAGTTCATTTCAGTACAAAAAAACTATGCTTGTGGTTCAAATTTCAAGGCTGTAGCTTAAGAAATGTGAAAGTAGGTCACTAGGTCAAAATCAAGGTCAAATTTTATTTTGGAACACAAAACTATGCATGTGGTCCAAATTTGAAGTCTGTACCTTCAAAAATGTGAAAGTAGGTCACTAGGTCAAGATCAAGGTCAACTCATGTCAAGGTTCATCTTGCCACTCAAAACTATACATGTGGTCCAAATTTGAATGATGTAAGATAATGTACATGAAGATTCTAAGTTTTTCCCTATATAAGTCTATACGAACCATGTGACCCCCGGGGCGGGGCCATATTTGACCCTAGAGGTATAATTTGAACAAACTTGGTAGAGAACCACTAAATGAAGCTACATTACAAAATATCAAAGTCATGGTCTTTGTGGTTTGGACAAGAAGATTTTCAAAGTTTTTCTCTATATAAGTCTATGTAAACCATGTGACCCCCAGGGCGGAGCCATATTTGACATTAGGGAATAATTTGAACAATCTTAGTAGAGGACCACTAGATGATGTCATATACAAATATCAAAGCCCTAGGCCCTGTGGTTTTGGACAAGAGGTTTTTCAAAGTTTTTTCCTATATAAGTCTATATAAACCATGTTACCCCCGGGGTGGGGTCAAATTTGACCCCAGGAAAAATAATCTGAACAATCTTGGTAGAGGACAACTAGATTTTGCTACACATAAAATATCAAAGCCCTAGGCCCTATGGTTTTGGACAAGAAGATCAGAAACCGTTTAACTGTTCCTGGCCAATGTGACCTTGACCTTTGACCTAATGACCTCAACATCAATACGGGTCATCTGCTGGTCATGGCCAACCTAACTATCAATTTTTGTGACACTAGGCCCAAGCGTTCTTGAGTTATTGCTTGGAAACCATTTTACTGCTCCTGGTCACTGTGACCTTGACCTTTGACATACTGACCTCAAAATCAATAGGGGTCATCTGCTGGTCATGACCAACCTCCATATCAAATTTCATGACGCTAGGCCTAAGCGTTCTTCAGTTATCATCCTGAAATCGTTTTACTGTTCAGGGTCACTGTGACCTTGACCTTTAACATACTGACCTCAAAATCAATAGGGGTTATCTGCTAGTCATTACCAATCTCCCTATCAACTTTCATGATCCTAGGCCCAAGTGTTCTTGAGTAATCATCCGGAAACCATTTTACTATTCAGGGTCACTGTGACCTTGACCTTTGACATACACACCTCAAAATCAATAGGGGTCATCTACTGGTGATGATCAACCTTCCTATCAAATTTCATGATCCTAGGTCCAAGCGTTCTTGAGTTATCATCCGGAAATGGATTGGTCTACATTCCGACCAACCGACCGACCGACATCATGCAAAACAATATACCCCTCCTTCTTTGAAGGGGGGCATAAATATCTAAGCTCTTGGCCTTCTGGTTTATTTTTTTAAAAACTTTGAAGATTTTCCTATAGAAATCTATGTAAAATCAAGTGACCCCTGGGGCAGGGTCAATTTTGACCCGGGTGGGGGGGTGGGGTGGTTATGACTTGAACATATTTTGTAGAGGTCCTCTAGGCAATGCTACATGTCAAATATCTAAGCTCTAGGCCTTCTGGGTTATTTTTCAAATTTTTTTGAAGATTTTCCTATAGAAATCTATGTAAAATCAAGTGACCCCTGGGGCGGGGTCAATTTTCACCCTGGGGTCATAATTTGAACAACTTTAGTAGAGGTTCACTAGGCAATGCTACAGATCAAATATCTGAGCTCTACAGCTTCTGGTTTTTGAGAAGATTTTTTAAGACTTTCCTATGTAAAATCATATGACCCCTTGGGCGTAGTCAATTTTGACCCCGGGTCATGATTTGAACAAACTTGGTAGAGGTCCACTAGTGAATGCTTCACACCAAATATCTAAGCTCTAGGCTTCTGGTTTTTGAGAGGAAGATTTTTAAAGTTTTTCCTTTCGGTTGCCATGGCAACTAGAGTTCTGCATGGAATTCAATTCTTTGAACAATTTTTGTAGAGCTTCACCCTAGGAACATTCCTGTGAAGTTTGGATGAAATTGGTCTAGCAGTTTATGAGGAGATGTCGTTTAAAGTAAGTTTACGGACAGACACTGGATGACGGACACCAGACAGAAACTGATCACAATAGCTCACTCTAAGCCTTTGGTTCAGGTGAGCTAAAAAAAAACAAGAAAGTAGGTCAGTAGGTCAAGGTCACAGTCAAGTGACATCATATTACTTAGGGTCATCAGGTAATTATAATTAAATAGTCTTGGAAATAGGATCAGGTGATTTTTTAATTATTTTTCCTATATAACTCACATAACTAAGTGACCCAAGGGCGGGGCCTCTTTTAATCCCAGGGGCATAATTTGAACAATTTTGGTAGAAGACTAATGGACAATGCATCATACCAAATATCAAAAGCCTAGGTCGTATAGTTTCAGACAAGAAGATTTTTAAACTTTTTTTCCTATGTAAGTCTATGTAAAACTTGGGACACCTGGGGCAGAGCCATATTTGACCCTGGTGGATAATTTGAACAATCTTGGTAGAGAACCACTAAATGACGTTACGTACCAAATATCAAAATCCTAGGCCAGGTGGTTTTGTAAAAGAATATTTTTGAAGTTTTTCCTTTCGGTTGCCATGGCAACCAGAGTTCTGCATGGAATTCAATTCTTTGAACAATTTTGAAAGGGAGCCACCTAAGGATCATTCCTGTGAAGTTTGGTGTAATTCTGACCAGTGGTTTTCAAGAATATTTTTTTAGAAATTGTTGACGCACGACGGACGATGTGACAAGGTGAGCTAATAAAATGTCCATTAATTAACTTAAGGTATTAGATCACTAATAGTAATGTTTGCAAAATGGCTTTTGCTTGGTATATTCTGAAAGGTAACCGTGTTTTGCACTATTTTGCAGTTTTTAAACAACTTTTACCGTGCCATTTTTTTATAAATTTTGTATAACTTATGGTATCTCCTCAAGCTCAAGTAGAGACAAATTTCAAAGTGATAGCCACTATCCAAAACGTTTGCAGCGAACTCATTTTACCATTAATTTTAATAAAAGAAACATCAAACTATTGGTAAACAATTATAAAACACAAAATAAACAAGAGGACCATGATGGTCCTGAATCGCTCACCTCTTCCCACATGACCCAGTTTTGAGTATGACGTCGTTTTTTCTATTATTTGACATAGTGACCTAGTTTTTGAGCTCATGTGACCCAGTTTTGAACTTGATCTAGATATTATCAAGATATAAATTCTGACCAATTTTCAAGAAGATCCATTGAAAAATATGGTCTCTAGAGAGGTCACAAGGTTTTTCTATTATTTGACCTATTGACCTAGTTTTCGAAGGTACGTGACCCTGTTTTGAATTTTACCTAGATATCACCAAGGTGAACATTCTCACTAATTTTCATGAAGATCTCCTGAAAAATATGGCCTCTAGAGAGGTCACAAGGTTTTTCTATTTTTATACCTACTGGCCTAGTTTTGGACCGCACGTGACCCAGTTTCGAAACTGACCTAGATATCATCAAGGTGAACATTCAGATCAATTTTCATGAAGATCCATTGAAAAATATGGCCTCTAGAGAAGTCAAAAGATTTTAATAATTTTAGACCTACTGACCTAGTTTTTGACCGCAGTTGACCCAGTTTCAAACTTGACCTAGATATCATCAAGATGAACATTCAGACCAACTTTCATACAGATCCCATGAAAAGTATGGCCTCTAGAGAGGTCACAAGGTTTTTTTATTATTTGACCTACTGACCTAGTTTTTTAAGGCATGTGACCCAGTTTCAAACTTGACCTAGATATCAAGGTGAACATTCTGACCAATTTTTATGGAGATCCATTCAAAAGTATGGCCTCTAGAGAGGTCACAAGGTTTTTCTATTTTTAGACCTACTGACCTAGTTTTTGAAGGTACATGACCCTGTTTCGAACTTGACCTAGATATCATCAAGATGAACATTCAGACCAACTTTCATACAGATCCCATGAAAAATATGGCCTTTAGAGAGGTCACAAGGTTTTTCTATTATTTGACCTACTGACCTAGTTTTTGAAGGCACTTGACCCACTTTCGAAACTGACCTAGATATCATCAAGATGAACATTCAGACCAACTTTCATACAGATCCCATGAAAAATATGGCCTCTAGAGAGGTCACAAGGTTTTTCTATTATTTGACCTACTGACCTAGTTTTTGAAGGCACGTGACCCACTTTCGAACTTGACCTAGATATCATCAAGATGAACATTCTGACCAATTTTCATGAAGATCTCATGAAATATATGGCCTCTAGAGAGGTCACAAAGTTTTTCTATTTTTAGACCTACTGACCTAGTTTTTGACCGCACGTGACCCAGTTTCGAACTTGACCTAGATATCATCAAGATAAACATTCAGACCAACTTTCATACAGATCCCATGAAAAATGTGGCCTTTAGAGAGGTCACAAGGTTTTTCTATTATTTGACCTACTGACCTAGTTTTTGAAGGCACGTGACCCAGTTTCGAATTTGACCTAGATATCATCAAGATGAACGTTCTGACCAATTTTCATGAAGATCTTGTGAAATATATGGCCTCTAGAGAGGTCACAAGGTTTTTCTATTTTTAAACCTACTGACCTAGTTTTTGAAGGCACATGACCCAGTTTCAAACTTGACCTAGATATCATCAAGATGAACATTCTGACCAACTTTCATAAAGATCCCATGAAAAATGTGACCTCTAGAGTGGTCACAAGCAAAAGTTTACGGACGCACGGACGCACGCACGGACGACGGACACCACGCGATCACAAAAGCTCACCTTGTCACTTTGTGACAGGTGAGCTAAAAAGTCACTATCATTTTTGTATGGTGCCTCAAGTAAACGGATTTAATGAGACAGAATTCATACTTCAACATTGAAAAAAACAAGAGCGCCGCCAAGCGGGGCAATATACGCCCGAAGGCTTACATCATAGGATAGGAGCAAAATTTTAAGAACTTCACTGTTGAAGCCCCAAAGGACTGGAACAACAAAAGGAAAACTTCAAAAAACAAATCTAAGTCCACAAAAAAAAAATTCAAAGTCTACACAAAAATCTTTATCAGGTACAGGTATGTAAAAATACACCTTAAAATTGGAGGTACCATCCATGTTGTACCACAGAAAAGTGGTCTCGGTTTTTCCCTACGGCCAATAATAAAAAAGTTTCAAAATAAGCTATTTATAGTAACATAAAAGGGAAGTAATTCAAAAAACAATTATTGTAAGTACAAAAAAAGAGATCTGCCAAATAAAAACAAGAGCACTGCAATGCAGAGCAATATACACAAAGCAAAGTCATATATGACCTTTGACCCTTAAGTGTGACCTTGACCTTGTAGCGAGTCATCCGGAACATGCGCTCTGCACATCGTTGCAATGTGGTGAACATTTCTGCCAAGTTTCTTTGAAATCCTTCCAGCAGTTCAAGAGTTACAGAGCGGACATGAAACAAACTGATATGACTTTTGACCCCTAAGTGTGACCTTGACCTTGAAGCAAGTCATCCGGAACATGCGCTCTGCACGTCGTCTTGGTGTGGTGAACATTTGTATCAAGTTTCTTTGAAATCCTTCAAGGGGTTCAAGAGTTACAGAGCGGACACAAACAAACTGATATGACCTTTGACTCCTAAGTGTGACCTTGACCTTGAAGCGAGACATCCAGAACATGCGCTCTGCACGTCGTCTGGGTGTGGTGAACATTTGTGTCAAGTTTCCTTAAAATCCTTCAAGGGGTTCAAGAGTTACAGAGCGGACACGAAACAAACTGATATGACTTTTGACCCCTAAGTGTGACCTTGACCTTGAAGCAAGTCATCCGGAACATGCGCTCTGCACGTTGTCTGGGTGTGGTGAACATTTGTGTCAAGTTTCCTTGAAATCCTTCAAGGGGTTCAAGAGTTACAGAGCGGACACGAAATTGCTAACGGACAGACGGACAGACGGACAGACGGACGGACAGACGGACAGACGGACACCAGCGTCATAACATAATACGTCCCTTCGGGCGTATAATAAGGTCGAATGCTGTGTTTCTGTTTTGAATTTTGCTTACTCCATTTAAAAATAACCTTAGGGCAGACGTAAAACCTACCTAAATTTCTTCCACAATATATAATCTAAGAGTGAAAGCAAAACAGAGAACATTCACCACGTGTAACTCAATATTTTTAAAGATGTGTAACTCTACCCCTTCTGTTTAAGTAGCAAATTCACTTTGAACACCAAGAAATCGCTGATAAGATTCATCTTTTTCCATTTTTGTACAAGAAATCAATAATAAGTCTTGAAAGAAGTAAAAACTTATTAGAAAAAAAAGGAAAATAAAGAAAAAAAAATTTGGTCCCAGTAGGGCTTGAACCTACGCCCCCCGAAGAATTGCAGTAAAAGTAGGTTTATGGTAGGAATTGAATACTAGTACTCTTCAAATAGGAGGTTCTCTATTAGTGATCTAATACCTTGAGAATTTATATCAAAAAAACAGCTGTTTGGGCTATTACCCCGAAAATTTCATGCCCATAAAATTAACTGACTTCACATTATATGTTTAAATTTTACAAGCACACTGTTAAATTCCATAAAGCCTGTTATAACATACTTGTTTCTATTCCCCGTTAAGTTACACTGGTACTGGAAACGTCAATATTTTTTCATACACTGACGCCTGAATTTCATATCGGGTGCGTGACGTAATTCAGTGTGTGTTGTTGCACTATTTTTTTCTATTTAGTTCATTACTACCAATCCTATTCATGCTATTGAACAAATTTATGATATTTACATTATATACCTGTAGATACGTATGTAATAAAGGTTACTATCTTTGCACTGGGAAATATGCACTCGTTCTTCTGCTCCTAAGGTCGTGCAATATTTTCCGCTGAAGAACTTGTGCATTTTTCTCCATACAAAGCTAATAACCTATAAAAATTCTACATTAAAAACAGGCGATGCAGCTGTCCAAACAAATGTTATGCATAATTACCTGCTTAGAAAAGCACTTATTTTAATACTACACAAGCAATTTTAAGTCTGAGCTACAAAGGGAGGTAATCAGAACAATGGATCCAATAATAATGTTTACTACATTAATCAATATTCATTATTTAAACCTTTCACAAATATTAGAGAACAATTATCGGAAATAGGATTGAACACGAAATTGTGATACTTCATATTCATACCAAAAAATGCAGCAGCCACGTTATAAACAACGGCATTATGAACCTTATGAATCAGATATATATTGAAATCTTACATACTGTGAAATCATTTTTATTTGTGTAGGACGAATTTTCGCGTATTTCACTAGGACCGATGCGTGAATTTAAGACCGCGCTTATTCTGAGGAGGTTGATGATCAAAAGGAATTAATCATCCAAATAATATGAATATTAAGGCACCGCTATGCATGGGAATTTATCTTTTATATATCCACTTACAAAGAAATATTCAACACTCAAAAGAAAATGAAACTTCCTTCTAACAGCAAGTTTACATTTAGGATCATCATACATCTTACAGCCAATATCATACTTTGCAAAATTTATGGGAAGCTGTGACGATGACGTCATTCATCGCGTTCTCGCACTGGCTTTAGGATTTTTTTGGTTTGTTTGCACTCCATGCAGAAACTTGACGGCCTTAACACTTCCTTACTATTATAAAAGTGTTTTTCAGTTACATGTACAGTTTTCATTACAAAAAGGAAGAAAAAGAATCATGTTGACGCGGTTTCGAATTTCTGTGATTGATTCGGGATGCTCGGATGGACATGCAGACAACCAGTCTGCAACGTGTACATAAACTGGAACCAGAAAACGTCGAAAAAATTGCCTCAGTATATGCAAACAGCAAAGACGAATAACTATATACAGACGTTACCGTCTCGGGAATGTTCATCCCCTATTAAGGGAATGTAATTTATTATAGGACAATGATAACCATAATATTCAGGGGAGATAACTGATTAAAGGAGAATAATCACTGTAATAGTCTTGGTAGGTAATTGATCAAAGATAATATGAAAGGGAGGTAATTGATCAAAGGAGAATAATTATCATATTCAGGGGTATCAAAGGAGAAAAATCATCATTTGTTTATTCCTTCATTACCACTTTGCTTCATTGTAGATAAACAAAATTAATGTACTATTTGCACACTCGGGCCCATTAAGGGGAAAAAATATGTAGTTACCCCTTTGTTCCATCCTGTTGAACCTTTGTACCCACTGATCCAACAGGAGATTGTAATATCTTGGTGTTTCAAAGTATTTGAGGTACTTGTGTGTGGTGGGGGTTGGAAACACCCTTTGGAACCCTCCTTTACGACCGTCCTCATCTATACTCTCAGTGAGGAAGCGAATGTCATCTGGTGTCAGGATGTCAAGTATTGTCTGCTGAATTTGCTGTAACATAAAAATGTAGTTCTAATTTTCCTTGGGTTAAGTCTCCATGAAATTTTGCATCCTAAAACTGTCACTTCAATACATTTGTTTACCAACAGATTAAAACAAATTGAATGTGAAGTACTGTCTTAAATTTTTAAACTCCAGTCTTAGTACTTGCTTTGGTTTTAACTTATAAGCTTTTTAGATACCAGCAGGAATGATAAAAGATAAATTTACTTTTATTCATAATTTTAACATGTCCAAAACATTGCGGAATGATACTTATTTCACTTGGGTAGTGATTATATTTTACTCGGACTTTATCTTAGACTCCCTGTGTAAAATCTCAAACTTTAAACTAAATCCATATAATATTTCAATAAAACTTCAAAGTTTTGTTGTTTGTAGCATCATCTGGGGCATGTGCAGCGAAAAATCTTAATTTGATTTCTAAAATAATGTGATATTTATTTCTAAAGTCACTATAATTATGTTCATTGTAAATATACTTCGTTTTGCACAAGTGGAAACTGGCAGGTACTCGAAAATGCAGCTCTCTGACTGGTCAGTTAGAACCCCTGATGTCATGTTAAAGTTATGAATACAAGCATTTGAGTGCTAATATGTCTAAAAGATCCCCTAAACACAATATAAATGCCTGTTTTTTTTCCCTTTAATTTTTTATTTCTTTCTGAAGTAAAGAAGAAGAATTGAGTTGGCCTATCAACCATTAACAGGACTCACACTGTTGTTCATTATTTATGTTGTTTATAGCAATCTTTGCCTGTAAAGCATTAGATTATCAAATGAGATGTTGGATGTTTGATGTTCCAGGGAGCCGGCTAAGCTAACTTAGAATACATGTCATAAACAAGCCAACTTAGAATACATCTCGTAAACAAGCCAACTTAGAATACATCTCGTAAACAAGCCAACTTAGAATACATGTTGTAAACTCTTCCCTTACCTCATCCTGATGTCTCTGACTATAGTATGCATGCTTAGCTCTCTCATCTGGTGACAACTGCTGACTGAACAGACGTTTGTCCATACATACATTGTTTGGTGGGACGTACATACTGAAAACAAAACAATATAAAATCATTCTAAAATACAAAATACATGCTAGGATTTGTAAGAAAATGCATTAATGCTATCAGTAACTGTCACACCTCTGTCTATATTCACTAAATTTCAATATTTTGCCTTTAGCCAGTCAAATTTCTAAAATGGACTGGTTCATCATTCAATTTGAGCAGTACCATTTATTATTATTTGATGGGGTGTTCAATGAAAATTTACTGACCAATTAGCAAACTGTGCAGGTTATGGTCTGCACTGGTCACAAAAGCCGAATCACCTGCCACCAGCAGGCTGCGAGTTAACATGTTTTACTGCTGTTCATGATGTTGTAAAATCAAAACACTGGTGAACTAATTCAGGCGAGTTCCAGTATAAACTATGCTCTATGTTAAATGAACAAAAAACTGAAACATCAGTTATGGTAATACTGCTGACCCCAGAATTGTTGACTAAGTCAAGGAATATGGTGCCCTAGTTTCCCCCCTCCCCTCCACAAAAACCAGACGTGAGTTAGGACATACCTTAACTTTTCAGCTGTTTAGAATTTGTATTAGTGATATCATAAACTCATTTAAAATACTTCAAAAGTCCTGTGCATTTGGCATTTAAATCATATAAATAGTTGTTTTGGCATAGCCATTTCTATTAAGCACTTTTTACAGCAGAAAACTTATTCCACAACCAGCCAGACATACACTTTATAAAATAAACCTAAATTACCCATAAAGATCAATCATTTTCTTAATCAGAAAATTTTTACAGCCTATTATATAACCAAAGATATATCCTTATGTAAGATAATTGATTAATAAATGACCTGCTAATTATTTTTAACATTACTTTATCAGATTTGACAATTTACAAAGTCAGCAGTCCCACACAAAAGCTTTATAGAAAACCATGATCACAGACACCAATTATCAGAAATTTGATTCCCCAGACCTACATTTTAGTTGGCCTATGATGACCCCTGTAGTTGTTACTATGTGTAGTCAATATTTTGGCAGTTTACTGTACTACATGAATATCTGAGAAGGCATGTACAACAGTGTTATAAGACCTGCTTAAATGACTGAGTAATAAATTGACTAATAGACTGACTAACAGAATTTTGAATATAAATGTGTTGGGTTCATGAATGCAATTGTTTGACTTTCATGCCATGCTAACAAACCCATTAAACATTAATTGTATAATACCATAACTTTTACCATATGAGCCCCGCCATGAGAAAACCAACATAGTGGCTTTGCGACCAGCATGGATCCAGACCAGCCTGCGCATTGCGCGCATTCTGGTCTAGATCCATGCTGTTCGCTTTCAAAGTCTATTGCAATTAGAGAAACTGTTAGCGAACAGCATGGATCCTGACCAGACTGCACGAATGCGCAAGCTGGTCTGGATCCATGCTGGTCGCAAAGCCACTATGTTGGTTTTCACATGGCGCGGCTCATATATATTTTTGTTGATAAGGATGATTTTCAGTGTAAACTGACAACTTCACCACATTGAGCAATGGTGAAGAACAAATATCAGTAATTTTGATTAAACTATTTACTATGTAGATTTGTTGGAAGAACAGTTTTTATCAAACTAAGACCTGTTATTATTAGATCTATTAAACAAATGCAGTGGTCCAGGGAACAAGGTGTGGGCTACTCAAACCCAGGTCTCAGGTTCAACACTGGCTGGCATCACAATCACACATCCTCATACAACATTAGTTACTGTACTGTTTCTCCACGAAATTCACAAATGAGTGATTTAAGTAAGTTTTAAGTTAAAATGAATTTATTGGGTTGTTATGTGAGGAAGCCATCTGGCTGGCTTATGGGACGTTGGTGGTTCTATCCAGGTTCCAGTCCATGCCTAAACAAACAAATGGAAAGGTACTCTGGGTCTTCCTCCACCATCAAACTCTTGAAAGTCGCCATATGGCCTAAAATTGTGTCGGTGTGATTTTAAACTGAACAAAAACAAATATATCATTAGGCTGGACTGTCAAAACAGTAAATTATATCTGTTAGTTTTGATTAAATCTAAAGATTATCTTAACATGGTTCATATAAAGGACAATGCTTATAACCTAATTACCTAAATTTCAGAACCATTATCAAAATACTCAATCAATACCAACTGTACACATAGATATATAATTATATTGTAAAATCATTTGCAGTATTCAAAATCTGTCCCCGATTCAAGATTAACACAAATACACATATCTACCGAGGTTTTTAACACAACAACCTCCCATGACAGTTTTCACAAACATTGCAATCACAGTCTGTGATACCATTATTACACAAAATGTATTTAACCACTTTTTGCACCAAGGCGACAAAACTCTGGTTAATATTTATCCGCAGTGATAGTATTTCAGTAAAACAATTTAAGGTATGGTGAATAATGCATGAATATTGCATGATAAAAAAAAATGCATATACAGCCATTTGTAACAGTATGAAGAACAATGACAATGTTTTTGACCGTCTAGCTTCTTTCAACTGCAATTTTTGGCAAGGTTAGCTGTAAACATTATAGTTAACAAGACAGATGAGATAAAATCTATACAAGAACAATACAAACTATATGATTATCTTCCAGATTTTTATCATACTGAGGAGCATGTTGCATGTAAAGTCTGGATCTGCAGAATGCATGCCAAAATGTGCTAAAGTCTTATTTCAACAGATTTCACATAATCTCCTTATGTCATCAGTAAGATCAAAACCTCTGCATATGCATGTTAATGGCATGTAAAGATATGAATATGGGCATGCTATATTCATGAACCTTCCAAGTTATTCACTACCAGGTTCAGTTTTTATAACTGTAATATACCATTGTTATGTTTGGAGTTTTTTTTCCCCAGTTATGAAGAAAGCCTGGGCCTGTATTCATACATAAAGTTTTAAGTCTGGATCTTGAAGACTTCAAAATATGAAAGAATCTATCCTTTGGCTCTGCTATTCTTAAGTATGCACATCTAGTAATAAAACTTTGCAAAAACAGCTGTCAGTGGACTATTCTCAGTGCTTGATAGTATAATATAAGCAATGAGTAAAACTTTAACATTACTATAAGCATATTCTAAGTCGAAAAGGGGCCATAATTCAGTCAAAATGCTTGATAGAGTTGCCTCCTCCTTTTTACAGACTGGGGTCATGATGGTAAACAAGTATGCAAAATATAAAAGCAATATCTCAATGGACTTTGGAAATATTTGGGGTGGTACGCAAACTTTAACATTTATTCTAAGTAGAAAAGGGGCCATAATTCTGTCAAAATGCTTGATAGAGTTGCCTCCTCCTTTTTACAGACTTGGGTCATGATGGTAAACAAGTATGCAAAATATGAATGCAATATCTCAATGGACTTTGAAAATATTTGGGGTGGTACGCAAACTTGAACATTTATTCTAAGTAGAAAAGGGGCCATAATTCTGTCAAAATGCTTGATAGAGTTGCCTCCTCCTTTTAACAGACTGGGGTCATGATGGTAAACAAGGATGCAAAATATGAAAGCAATATCTCAATGGACTTTGAAAATATTTGGGGTGGTATGCAAACTTTAACATTTATTCTAAGTCGAAAAGGGGCCATAATTCAGTCAAAATGCTTGATAGAGTTGCCTCCTCTTTTTTTACAGACTGGGGTCATGATGGTAAACAAGTATGCAAAATATGAAAGCAATACCTCAATGGACTTTGAAAATATTACGGGTCGTACGCAAACTTTAACATTTGTGTGACGCTCACGCTCACGCCGACGCCGGGGCGAGTAGGATAGCTCCCATATTCTTCGAATAGTCGAGCTAAAAATGTGCATTCTGTAACTATAAACAGGTCTGCAAAAATTTCTTATATATAGATTAGCTAAAAAAACAAAAATTATGTCAAAATGAACATTTTTTGTTCACAAGTCCAAGTTTCTGGCTTAAACGATAGATGAATATGGAAGCTTATCTGAATCAGCTTGAGTTCTCATAGTAGCTAAGGTCATTTAGATGAGTATATAGATCACTTGTAGAATGAGGACTTGTCATTGGCCAATTTCGAAATTCTGCTCAAAAGCAGCCAATCAGATTTCTGTATCTGTAAGTCTAGTGTACTTACTGATACTCAGTCTTATAACCTTGAGCCCAGTCCTGTTGAACTCTTAGTCACCTAAACGAAATTTCTTTATGGAAAACCCTATTTTCTAAAACAATACATCGTCAATCAAGATATTCCTAAATATGCGTACATGCCTAAGTGAAAGGGGTATTTTCAATATATTATGTACAGTGTCACGTAATGTTAAAGAGATATTAATATCTCAAATGACCATATACTTGAAACATGAGAAACTTTACAATAGTAAGTGATATCTCTGATCTAACCAACACCCTCACTTGCTATACATAACTTTTGCCCTTTTATATTGTACAGGAAGATTTATAACTAAGCCTTGTCATTTTTTATACTCCATATCAAAGGCAAAAAAATGTGGTATTATTGCTTTACTGACACAGCATTTAATAACTCTTGTCGGTCAAAATTTACGAACATATTCTTTTTTAAAATGTACTATTCATTTTTATAACCTATACATTACTTGTACATTATTATTTGGCATGTTTCTCACTCAAAAGGGTCATTCGCTACAGGTACAATGTCTTCAAAACATTTTGATACTGGATTAATCATTCAAGTATTGCATATATCTATATCAAACAAAACAGTTTTGGTAAATTCCGCTGACTATTCAATAAATAATGGAAACAAGCCAGTAAGAGCACACCAGATTTTGATAAAGTATTACAGTAGAAATTTTGTGCTAAGATTTTTTATCTATTTTCAAACGACTATACACAACAGCTGCCTGAGGACAGCAACACTCAACAACTTTGTCACATAAGAAAAGTTAAATGAATGAATACAGAAGTCAGAAAGGGGGCATAACTTTGTAAAACTACAAAACAGAACTATGTAACCAAGTCAGTTCATCACAGTGAATAAGTGTGTGAAGTTTCAATCCATTCTCCACAAGTGGTTACTGCCACACTAGCTTACTTACAAAAACGTAAACAAAGCAGGATGCCCACACAGACGCTGACATATGGGTGAGTGCAATAGGTCCATGTATTCTACAAATACTCAAGCTAAAAATCTTTTCACAAATTATTACTTGATACTTATTATTAATAATTCCAAGTGGTAACTGCTTACTGGATTATATAACAGGGTTCATACAGAAAATCTAAGACAAAATTCACATACATTTAAAGTACCTTTTTACAATATCAAGGCCTGTTTTCCTCAAAACCTTGAGCATCAAACCTGAGTCTGAACAACCTTTATCAAGTTTTTGAAGAGTTTGAAAACATTGGTCTCAACTTGATCTTGATACATCCTTAACCCTGAAGTATCTTCAAGATAAAATTAAAACTTCTACCTCTAGACCATAATGCCTTGTTACTTAACAGATGTGTAACACACTTCAAAAAGAAATTAATTAAAGCACTACCATTTATAATAATTTTTTCATACCTATTATTGGCTTGAATCTGGCAACATTTGCCACACTGAAAATTATTTTTTTCCTTACTACTTTGTATCAAACTTCCCTCTGACATCCAAAAACTTTTTTTCAAATATTGGGGATGCCAAAAAGGGTGTTGTCTAAAAGAGACTGATATTCTCTTCATACCAAGAACACTGCTATCTACTACTTGGTTTGTGGAACAAAATGAGAATAAAAGTGAAAGTAAGTGAGTACTGTTTTGAAACTGAAGTTTTACACTGCATCATGTCAAATTATTTGCAATAATTTCCCCTCATGATACTATTTCTCCTCTATCAAAGTGCCTCATCACCATTACCCTTAAAGAGAAAGACAACACACTCATCTATCACATAATTATGTAAGCTACCATGTTACATACACAGACTTACCTGAGATCGGGTGGTCCGCTGGTCTGTGGCGGGTGCTGGACTAGATCGTGTTTGTCAGGTACACGTATACCAGAGATATTCATCAGGTCTTTGATCATGTGACCCTTGATGTTGATATCAAGTTGTGAGTTGGAATGCAAACTGAAACATTATAAAGCAAATAAAAATAAATACAAAAAGTTTATAAGAAAATCTTATGATGGCTTTAAATCATTAAAGTGTAAACAAGCTTTAACAGAATTTTTGTAATTTTTCACACAAAAAAAAACAACAAACCTGAAGGTGCAAACAGAAAGATTTGTCCACAGTAACGACAAACTTCAACAAATTTAACCCTTGCCCTGCTATTTCTATAATGAAATTATCCATCCTTCTATTTGGATAGTACCATTAACTGTTAAACAGGGTTGCATACCAAAAAGATACTGACTGAAAGGTGAACATTGCAGGTCATGATCAGATTGCATGGATGTGCAGGCTGATCATTCATGACCTGAACTGGTCACAGAGGTAGAATCAATCGTGTCCAGCAAGATATCGGTTGAAAAAGACTACAAACCTTGGTGAAATGTTGACTTCCAGGATCCAAGGTTTTAAACTTTCATCTAGAAGAATATCGAAACCAAACAGCTCATGTACACAATAACGACTCTTGCAGTTTGCCTTGATCAAACTGTTTACTGGTCCATCTGAACTGTGAACATATCAACATAATCACATATTGAAGGGGCATAACTCTAGATGTACATTATAGAATATAAGTGGCAATGTCTTTAAGATATCAAATATCATAAGCTGGATATGTCTACATTGATATAATGAGAGTATGATAAATTCTTTTATTTACCATCAAAATTTTACTGTGAAATTAATACAGCTGTGAGATTTTCTACATTATTTGTTGACTATGCAAGTGTTTTTAAAATTTAAAATACACTTTAAAACACAATAAAACACTAATCCTTGCTTTTAAGATGACCTTTTAAGGCCTTATGAAATTTTATTCGCTAAAATCTTTACAGCTACTTGCTTGCAGTTAAAAAGTCATCTTAAATAAAATCCAATCATTCAACAAAATTCTATTTCAAATTCTTAATTGACTATCTCTGCTTTGATTCAATTTACACATAAAAGTTAATTATTTCATGAATAATTTCTAAAATGGAATAAAATGCTCCACACATATGCTAACATAAAAATCAACAATAAAAATCTAGTTGCCATTTAACTTTTTTCTACCCTATCAGAAATATACATAAAAACTTCTACTTTTTGGTGAATTTTGAAATATTTAGCAGTGACTGTGAACAATAATTTCTGACTTTGATATAATGTGATTTTGAATGTGTAACAACACAATTTCACAGAAAATAATCTAAAATTCTAACACAATTCTAAACCATGAAGTTTTACAACATAATTCAATGACAAGGTGCAACAAACCATTCCCACACATTCTGAAATAGTATCATGCTAAATATAGATTTGTTCACTGAAATTCACACATTCTATACCACAGGATAAAATGCACTGATTTTCCTGTGAAGTAAGTGAAGTTTTAGCTTAGGATATACACAACAAGGAACTGAAACAATGCTGATATCATTTTCCACCTTAAAAATTATTTGGAAACTTGGGAGCTTTTGGTCTGAACTTTTACCTGTTACAAATAATGTTTACTACAAATTGCATTAAATTCTCAACAAATATTAAATTTAAGGGTCTCAAACTTGGAGCTATGGGCCTGGGTCTGGTACAAGGCACATTGTCTAATTATTGATGGACAAGGCACGAGAGAAGCCACATAAACCTTTGATCACCAAGTTTGACCTTGACCTTTGCCTCAGTCTTGAGTGTGACATATTGTCTGAAAAAGAACACCAGTGTCAAATGATACTGACATACCTCAGTTAAAGGCAGTGTAATGAACTGGTACAAAACAGATCCTACAAACCCTTTGACCTCTAAGGACCTCGGCCTTGTACAGACCTAAGTCTTGCACTGGACACACTGCCTCGTCATTGTAAACATTTTATGCCTAGTACTATAAGATACCTTTGACTGGTCATTAAGTGTGACAGACTGACAGGAAGGTAGTGCTCTCTTCTAAATCCCATTTTTGTCCTTGAAAAATGAGTGGGGGTTGGGTGCAGTGAACTATAAGCTTTTCATATGGAGTCAACAATTCTTAATAGCAGTGTTGGCATTTGATGGTGACATCACTTGAACCAAGATGGTGAAATTTCTATGCATATGCAGATGCTTACTGCAAGGACCCAAAAATACTATTCAACATTCCCAGCACTCCATTACAGAGAACAATTACATTTTATCCCAAATATTTCACTCTTCAAACAAATACTTATTTGCTATCAGACACAATTAATTACAAAAATAGAACTGGTATCTAATCCTTACCCTGCTTAATTTCTATAAAGAACTTGACCATCTTCCAATTTGGATAGTACCATTAACTTGAAAGGGGTGCTTACCAAAACGATATCAGCTGAATAGCGAACAGTGTACAGATCATGATCAGATGCAGTCTGATCATGATCTACACTGGTCGCAAAGGCAGAATTATCGTGGTCCACCATGGTAAGAGCTAATCTGTGCTAAGATGCCATTAATATATTCTGATCTAAAATGCGCTATGTATGTGAAAAGAAGTGAACAGGCCTATCAGCTTTCTACTGGTAATAAGTCTTACAGTTAAACACTTAAATAAAACAGAAAATTGCCTACAAAATGTAGCATCAGACAACCATTACAGCTGCACCACATAAATTACACTCTTTTAAATGTGAAAATGGACTTATTTTCAATTAAAGACAAATGAGGGGGAAAAAAAGCTTTCTAATTTGCTTTTACTCTACTTTTAGTTAAAAACATATCATGGTAAAAGAAGATATAATATTGCACTGCAAAGGTTAGTTTTGTGTTTCGTTTTATATAGCACTGACACAAGCATGGGTCATATGGGGACTTTCTAGCTTTTGATGGCAAAGGAAGACGCCAGGTACCACTCACAGCATCATTTTGGGCAGGGGTGGGCACCAGGGTAGAACCAACAACCTTCTGTAAGCCAGCTGGATGGCTTCCTCACATGACAGAATTCTACAATCCAAGTAAGGTTTCAAACCCACAGCAACTAGAGACAAGTGATTCAAATTCCATAACTTTAACCAGTCAACCATGGACGTTGTTACAAATAAACTGGACAGTTAGAAAAATAATTACAGACATACATATCTGAAAATATGCAATATGTATCTGCTTGTCAGAGGTGTCATACAAAAGTTACCCATACCCTGCTATTTCTAAATGAACTGTCCATCATTCATTGGCAATACATTTATTATAAAGGGGTGTTCACTGAAAATTTACTTACTGAATTGCAAACAGTGCAGACCATGTCAGCCTGCACTGATCTTGGGCTGCACTGGTCACAAGGCAGAATCACTGCGCCAGCAGGCTTAGGTTATACTAATTATGCCTACATAACATGTCCAACAATGACAATATTAAAGAAGTCATACCAATGATAGTTAATGATGGATATCATATTCCCAACTGCGATTATCACTCTTGCGTTTCATGAATCACATCTAACTTGTTAGTAATAAAAACATTTTAACTTAAGTAAAAGATGACTAATAGTGCACTGCAAGGTTATTTTTGTGTTGGTTTAATATAACATGACAAGCCAGGTCATATGGACTTTAGTTTGTGGCAAAGGAAAACCCCAGGTACACTTACAGCATCATTTCGGGCAAGGTGGGCACCAGGGTAGAACCAACAACCTTCTGTAAGCCAGCTGGATGGCTTTCTCACATGACAGAATTCAACAATCCAAGCAAGGTTTCAAACCCACAGCAACTAAAGACAAGTGATTCAAATTCCATAACCTTAACCCGTCAACCATGGAGGTTAGTTTACAAAGAAATTGGTCTAGTTAGAAAAAATATAGACATACATATCTGTACATATGCAATATGTATCTGCTTGTCAGAGGTGTCATTAACAAAAGTTAACCAATACCCAGCTAAATTTCTAAAATGAACTGGTCCATCATTCAATTTGGGCAATACCATTTATTAGTCAAAGGGGTGTTCACTGAAAATTTACTGACTGAATTGCGAACAGTGCAGACCATGATCAGCCTGCACTGATCTTGGGCTGCACTGGTCGCAAAGGCAGAATCACTTGCCGCCAGCAGGCTTAAGGTTATACTATATTATGCCTACAGTAACATGTCCAACAATGACAATAATAAAGAAGCATACCAGATGATAGTTTTAATGATGAGATCTTTCATATTTTCCCACACTGCCGATGTATTCACTCCTTGCCGTTTCATGTAATTCCACAATGCTTTCAGACTCCTGTAATCAAATAAAGAAATTCTGACTGGCGTCTTCAACTTTAAGCTACAACATAGACTGACTAAGAGACCTACTACCTTTTACTTTAAGTGAAGTAATATTTTCAAACTCACAATAACAAAACGAGAAGATGCGTTCAATAAACGCTTAATGCTTCCGGTGGCATCCTTGTCGATACAAAGTCCAAAACAAGGTCAAACTGAGGTCAGGTGATGTCTTAAGATGATTTGTTTGTTTGTTTGTTTTGGGTTTAACGCCGTTTTTCAACAGTATTTCAGTCATATAACGGCGGGCAGTTAACCTAACCAGTGTTCCTGGATTCTGTACCAGTACAAACCTGTTCTCCGCAAGTAACTGCCAACTTCCCCACACGAATTATCAGAGGTGGAGGACTAATGATTTCAGACACAATGTCGTTTATCAAATAGTCACGGAGAACATACGCCCCGCCCGAGGATCGAACTCGCGACCCTGCGATCCGTAGACCAACGCTCTTACCTACTGAGCTAAGCGGGCGGGCTGTCTTAAGATGAGGAATGGTCATAGGTTACATTTGCATTAGTATCAAGTCATTCTAGTAAGGGGTATTGATGCTAGACAAAACGGTCCCATTTTGTTAACCTCGTATCTAATTTGTAATAAGTGTTAAGTGAACATAAATGAGTGTAAATGATCAGATGCTAAAGTTTCGAACAAATCCGTTACATGGCCAAAATCTGATTATCCACCATTAACAAAATGAACTTGCTTAATAGAACTTCTTCTGTGTGTAAAGTATATTCCTGTCTTTTAATATTCTTGAAGAAATTATCCTTTTCTATAAATACCCTTGTCATCAATTAAAACAATTAAAATCCATTACACCAGTCCATTGACAAAGTCAAATATGTCTATTTTCAACAATGTGAAATCTTATAACTGAAATTTTTTGTAACTTTGTGTTCTTTCTGACCAATTCTACAAGCTTTCAGATACTGTTACAGTTGCTTACTGATAGCTTGAAAGTTTTAAATCAATCTCTGACAACTGCATCAGAGAGTCGACGCTTTGGCTCAGTGGTTAGAGCATTGGCCTTCCACGTGTACGACTCGGGTTCGAATCCCGCCACAGGCACAATTTTTTCTTCATTAAATTCTATCCTCTTCAATTTCTGTTACGCTCTTAAGTCATAAGAATTGTTTACCATTTATGTCCCTGACACACCGTATCATCTGAGTTTGCCTGGTAGTCTGTATTCTTCTTGTTCACACTGTAGTTTGTCAGGTGCATAAACTTGTTGGCCAGATGCTTCATAGAACCCGAGTACCTAGAAACACAAGCAAAATAAATGTAACATATTACAATATACTCGCCCACACCTGGGTGTGTCACCTCAGGAAAATTTATTTAGGGGCCAGTTTTTTTCCCTAAAACTTCCAATGAACAAATTCTACCATTTTTTAAAACTAACACTAAAATTTACTTACAACAACTAAGATCGATACTTATTTGGTAAATGGGGTTCAAGGCGTTAATTTAAGAGTGGGAGAGTTTATATGTGGGTATACAGTAATTTCTCTTATTTCTGTGAGACTAAATTCACTTATCTATCAAAACTGTACACTGGCACTTTTTTCTGTGACTTTACGGTGAAAAGACAAAACAAACATATGTATCTCATATGATGTCCATCATATGATCTTAAATCTTCTACAAATTAAGAAGAATCATAATACATCAACCAGTTTACGGCTAAAAATATTTCAGACAACTTAAACCAATCAGGCAATACTCGCTGGACGGCATTAACACTTTACTATGCTTATTTTTCTACTAGAAATCCATTCTGCATGCCCACGAGCAGAATGTCAAGCCCGCCACACCTTTGGTCTCTTAAGTGTGACCTTGACCTTAAACCTAGGGACCTGGTTCTTGCCCAAGACACTCCGTATCATAATCGTGAATATTCATGCCAAGTTACATCCAAATCCCACCATGCATGAAGTAGAAATGCTCCGGACAAACTTCAATTTGACCTTTGACCTCCAACTGTGACCTTGAACTTTGAGATGACACAGGGTTTGCGCACGACACTCCTTCTCATTGAAGTTAACATTCACGCCAAATATAAACAAGATTGGTTCATGCACGTCAAAGTTATGGTCTGGACAAACTTCAATTTGACTTTTGACCTCCAACTGTGACTTTGACCTTTGAGATAGGAATATGGGGTTTGCGCATGACACTCCTTCTCATTGAGGTAAACATTCATGCCAAATATAAACAAGATTGGTCTATGCATGTCAAAGTTATGGTCCGGAAAAAAATCAAACACACGCATGCACATACACCGACCCGCTAAAAGTGACAACTATATCAAGCTCACCACAAGCGGGCTCAACAAAAATCCTTTCCTTTTCTCAAGTGCATAATTCTATACTTCAATAAGCATTTCAATACTAAATTGATATAGATCACTATAAGGCCAGTTCAATAGCTAGGAAACAGTATGTATATAGAAGATGTGTCAGCTATATATAACTTTGATTCTCATATGTATAATATATTTTGTAGAATAGCAGATCAAATATGGCAGCTTTTCTTGTAGGCTGAATCAATGTGACCTATAGCATATACTATAAAACACCAAACCCCATGAAATTTCAATAGGATGACCAAAATGCTAGTTATCCAGGACTGTGGGGGATTCAAACAAGGAGAACAGCCAATGAACACAAACTCCTAGAGTTGGTCCTGCAGGTATTAGAACCACTAGTACTTGAGCAAAAGTGTTTCACTGTATTATTCAAAATAAAAATCATTTACATTTATCAGAAAAGAACTTACTTCATTGACGCGAATCTGGTCAGCCCATCTTCAAACACATACAGTCTAAGTGGGTCCATGGAACTCACATACACATATATACGTAGATCAAACTTGCTGTCGTTAATTAAATAAGGTCGACCTAAATATCTGAAATGACAAAAGAAAACATCCCATAAGCTGATTCTAGCAGTCATTTTACAGTGTCTGTCATTATTCAGAAATCAATTTTAATATTTTATCAGATTAAATGTAAGCCATGCTAGACCAAATAATAATATTTTATACATATCCCCGAGCATGTTATTATTTCTTTTAACCTACTGAAAGCACTAAAATCTTTCTTAAATGCTGTTTTTGTCCAAGTTTGATTGCACTAAATTCCTGAAATCAAGTTCACTGGTAAAGTGTACTTATAAACTGAAGGCTAACATATGTCAAACTCAAAAGAACTCTTAAATTTGTCAATATTTCTTGGTGAAGTAAAGAGGAGAAGGTATCAGTAATACAATCTCAGGAATTATTGGTTCAAGGTTATAAAACTGAGTTTGGAGACTAGTCTCAAATCTTTATTATTTGATTGTCTGAATCTAAGGTTGAACTTGAAACTGACCAATGACAGGGCAGTATTTTCAGACTAGTCACAAGACTCCATTTTAAAAACCTAAGACCCTAGGCCTAGAGTCAAACCCTTCTGGAGTCACAAGCCCGCAAATACATTAAATTTTTAAAGGTAAAGGTAAGGTAAAGGTAAATTTTATTTACCGTTGCTTTGTGAAACAATTTACATAAGCTCTGTAGAGCTTTTGAGCGACCCTATTTTAAGAACAGTTAAAACCAATTATATCTTACCCCCAGCAATTTGCTGGTACCCATTTACAGCTGGGTCTACTGAGGCAATCGTGATAAAGTGCCTTGCCAAAGGACACACCGCAATGGGAGTAGCCAGGATTCGAACCAGGGGCCTTCACCTCTGTAGGAAAGCATCTTAGCCCACTTGATCACTGCGTCCACAAAATTCATATTGTGAAATCATTAATTTTTGTGCAGGGCTAATTTTCACGGATTGCATGGTAGAGTCATTCATGTAATTAAATACAAAGGAAGCAGTAAAACTCCAATTCAATGTATTTCCAAAAGATCAAATCCATGAATCTATATCCCCATGAGACAGGCATTATGGCCAAAACCATGAAATTAAATGATTTTACAGTATATAATTAACACTGAATTTCAATGAAGCAAACACAATACTGTGAAATCATTTAATTTCGTGGGCATGAAATTTCGTGGTTTTGGTCAAAACGGCAATTTCGTGGGGACATGAATTCGTGGGTTTCAACTTTTGAACACAAAATGAATTGGAATTTTACTTGTTCGTTGGGATTGAATTTCGTGGATTGACCCAACCACGAAATCCACGAAAATTAGTCCCCCACGAAAATTAATGATTTCACAGTAATCATTAAATAAGCTTTTATGACAATAATACTTTTAAATGTTTATATAAACTAAAAGAATCTCTCCCCTGATCCAAATACTTACTTCTGAACAATGACTGGTCGTTTCTTTGGTACCTGAGTGATTTTGTTGATTACCTTGATCCCAATACCTCTAGCAGATGCAGGCTGGAAAAAAAATCAAATGGGGATGTATTAGATGTATCTGATTTATATCTTGGACTAAGCTTCATGGCTGCTTTAAACTCCAGAAACATAATGGGTCGGGTAAGCCAAAATAAAATCACAACAAAAATTATCCCCTATAAAGTGCAATACAATCATAAAGTTATTCTCAGTAAACACTCTCTCTAATCCTGTAACTCTGAAAAATGGAAAACCTTTAACTTTGGTCCAAATTGTTCTGTTTTTGTTCAGTTTAGACTCATACTGACACAATTTTTCCAGCTGTTGACGGTGAAGAAAGACCCCGGTACCTCTACAGGCATTATTTCCTAAAGTCAACTGGATGGCTTCCTCACATGAAAGAATTCTAAACCTAAAGCAAAGTTTGGAACCCACATTATTCAAAGTCAGCAGCCTTAGCTACCCAGCCATTGAGCTCCACCCCTCCAGTCTAAAATGGTTCTAATGTCTTTGACAGTATCCTAAAACATCATTACTTAAAATTCAGTTTCTAACGGCGTCATGCTTTTCTTTTTAACTGTGATTTTTTAAAGATCTATTTTATTGACTTAAGATGTAACACCTTAATTTAGGCACACTTGTAAGAGTGGAACAGAAAAATCTTACAGGTTTGATAATCCACTTCTGTTTAGTTCCTCCATCTTCAAACGCACGTTTCATAAGTTTAGCATCCATTGGAAGACAGTATGTTTGAGGAAAAAATCCAAACTCTTTCTTGCCAAAATGAACCTGCATCTTGGACAAGTTCCTCCACAGACGATCTTTACGTCCTATTTGGAATGATCCCGGAAAATGGTTTAACTGAAACAATAAATTCCAAAATTTCTTTCATTTTTTGGGAAAAAAGTACTTTTTGTTTACTTCTATGTTGTTTCTTTGTGAAAACAATACATTCACATCAAAACTACAGATAGTGTTTTTGATCTGTTGTTTTTTATATTTTGCTATTATTCTTCTCGTTCACGACATTTTGCTATTCAAAGCAAGCCACATCAAAACCTAATACTTGTAATACCTTTTACTACCTATTATATATCTTTATGTACGTTACCTTCTTTAAACAAAGTTATTATTCCATTTTTTGTACACAAAATTAACAGTGTACATTTAACACCTAAGCTTATATTTTGCGAGACTGTTTGTTCCAACACATGAATTTAAAAAAAAATCAAAATGAAGTTACTGCCCAATTATTGGAACACAAATTTTAAACACAGAGGAGCAAGCAAACCTTTTGGTATTCCCTGAGAGCTTTGAAACCTGGTGATTTCATATGTTTACCCCAGCAACCTAACCAGTCATGGTTACCTGTCAAACAGAGAAAGAAACAATCATCACTTTAATAGAAAGAACTCAACTTTGTAATTTGCAGAGCCTTATAAAGTGATGCATTCAGCAGAGATGTGAAATCTGCTGAAGGTAAGTGCATATGGCATGAACATATCTGACAATAGAAAATTCAGTGATGTCACCGGATATAAAGATCAATTATAGCACTATACATTCCTGTAGCATTACTGAAACATGTAATAACCATTAACTCCATCAAAACAAATAGAACTCACATCTCAGTATAGTAAATAAACATGACATTGAGGTGAATGAAACCTTATAATAATCATTGACTCAATACCCTACCTTTCATTTCATTTAATTTTACTATTGGTTCAAATATTTTACTGCTTAAGTAGGTGTTTGCTGAGAAAAACTGCTATGCTTACGTTTTGTTATCCTAAATCCTGACCTAGCAAGGCAGTGTTTTACAACATTTGGTGTGATAGGACTCAGTCGCCACTTCAAAAACTTCCTGTAATCCCACGGTAACTGTTCAACTATATAAAATAAATGAGGACATTAATAAACATGCCAACAAAAAGAATAAAGTAGTATATTATTATGTCCTTGTAAAAGGTTAAGACAGTAATTTGTTTTTTTTTTTTTGTTTTGTTTTGGGTTTAACGCCGTTTTTCAACAGTATTTCAGTCATGTAACGGCGGGCAGTTAACCTAACCAGTGTTCCTGGATTCTTTACCAGTACAAACCTGTTCTCCGCAAGTAATTGCCAACTTCCCCACATGATTTAGAGGTGGAGGACTAATGATTTCAGACACAATGTCGTTTATCAAATAGTCACGGAGAACATACGCCCCGCCCGAGGATCGAACTCACGACCCCATGATCCGCAGACCAACGCTCTACCTACTGAGCTAAACGGGCGGGTATTAAGACAGTAAAGGGAGACAGACAAAGTACAAATAAGATGTAGCATTATACAAGAGTATGTACTAAAATAGTAAGTTCTTTTCAAAAATTTTCTTATATATTAATTTGACTTAATATAAACTGTCTAGTCTTTTTTCAACACATTAAGAGGTTTACCCTTTGTCCTGTAGTTACAAGTCAAAAATTATTCTTAGTGCTATAAGTTATAAAGGTTATTCATTAAGGTAATTTAAACCTTTTTCCCCATCTGCAACAAAAGCTACCACAGGTGGAATATTTGGAAAATGACTATGGATAAGGGGTGGTTTGACGGATCTGTCCGGGGAAGCAGTCTGAGGTCGACTGACTGAACCAATCTCGCTACCAGTCGCACTGAACGCACGTGTCTTCAGTCGATGTGCAGATGATGAACGCCGTGACAAACTGCTACTGGTGAAGGAATACCCGTCTGATTCACCTGAAATTACAAAGTATGTGATACTGTTGTATCAATGACAAATTGTTTTAACTGAATACAAATACAGAAGTTGATTTACACTAAGGTGACGAAACATTTCACACATTTATCAGTCTGCTTCAAGATAAGCACATGCAACCTTTATTTTCTGCATACCCTTTCTTCTCTCATCATTCCCTAAATGTCACTTTACAACTGACTCTATTGTGCACATCATAGTTTTAAACTGATCTCACTGATTACTAAAGGTATGAAATGAATGAATTCTCTTTTCAAACACACTCACCAAAGATGTTCTTCAACACTAAAATTTGGCACTATGCCACTTAAAATTCAAAAGTGCTTTTTTTCTGAATTTTGACAACTCCCCGTAATAAAATCATTTTTTACATGTTTAAGCCAAAAATCTTCACATTATGTAAGCCTTATCATTTGAAACACAAAATTATGTTTCTCAACTATTCTCTCCAGAAATGTCACATACTTATCAAAAATACGTCTTTCACTTCAGTATGATTTTCACCCTATTTTAATCAATACATTGTGATGTTCCCCTCCTCATGGCCCTGACCCCATCCCCAAAAAACTGAAATCATGACCACATCACCATTACATACCATCTGATCCTCCGATACAGTCATCATCTAAATCATCAACCATATCTTCATCATCATAATCATCAAATTCATCATCATCATCACCACCTTCAACACTCGCCTCACCATCGCCTGGCATACGTTCTCTGAAAACAGACCATCATACCAGCTTTAAAACACTAAATGTACATAAGTAATGCAAGGGAAACACACAAATGTAAAAGCCAACATACATTCTTTAAGCTAACTCAAATTTTATTAAAAGTATTTGAAGAATCTTTACTTATAAATGTATCAGTTTTAAAATTAGTTCAGTAGCAAAATGATGGAATTTCGGGCCTAATTAATCAACTTTGCAAATAGACTCTAATATTTAGTTATACTCTAAACTGTCTTGTAAGCAAAACTGATTTACCCTGATTTTATCTAGAAATGGTATTTACTTACCCTGATGGGACTTCTGACTCATCATCAGCAGCCTCATCTAATTCTGACCCTGATGTCAAAGTGGTTCGTGACCCCTTCTCTGCGCCCCTAGGGGGTTTTGATGGAGCACCTATTGCCGGGGGTCGCTGCTCATGAATAATGGTGTCAGCTTTTGACTCTTTTCTGTAATACACAGTCCCAGAACTCGCGCTTGATTCCTTTGAACTGCCACTACTTTGATTAGAGGCCGACTGTTTTGCATCGTTCATTTTTTTTATATTTGTAGGCGCCATGTAAGTATTACCCTTGGGAGGATCCGCTTTAACTGTTATAACAGTCTCTGTAGTTTGCTGGACCTTCGTAACTGCAGATATTGGTGGTTTTGAACTTACATTTGCTGGATTACTTACTTCGTGGTAAGGCTTGGTTGGCGTGTAGCTGGGGTTTCGGACTTTGGTCTGGGAATCCGGTGTACCTGATTTAGAGGATGATGCCCCTGAACCAGGTCTTGGCAGTGATGACACAGGTCTTGCATAAACTATAGGCTTCGACTGAGTGTTACTGTTTCCTTCAGAATTTAACACTTTTTTCACACTTTCAGAGTTCGAAGACTCGTTCATTTTAGCTATAGCACTATTTGGTGTTTGTGAAGCAGCAGTAACTTTGGAAGGACTAGATGTACTATTAGCAGCACTGGTCTTTTCAGCGCTTATTTTTGCTTTTTCAGATATCACACTATAAGCCTTAGCTGGTCCAAATTGGTTTTTCACAGTCTGGGTACTTGAATTAGAATTTGGTAAACCAGTCTGGCTTAAATCTGGTTCCCGTTCCAATCTGGTGGGTGGAATAGTTTTCCTTGGAGTTACTTTGGAACCAGTCTTATTTGAACTTCCTTCATTGGCACTACTGGATTTTGCACTCGAATTTTGTGAATTAATGCTGTTCTTGGATTCAGTTGTTGATTTCGTACTTTGAGCAGAATTTTCCTTTCTTAAAGCACTTTGAGGTCTCATGAATGCATTCATAGGGAAACCAAACATTGGTGTCCCAGACCCACCATTTGTGTACATGGAGTTGGGTCCTGGTTGTGCTTGGGTGGAACTTGGGGTCTTTTTTATCTTCTGCTGATTCTGAAGGTCACTTACAATATCCTTGGCACTTAAGGGTCGTGCATAGGGGTTGGAATGTCCTTTTGATGGTGATGTTTTCAGTGTTCCTGAAGATGCTGAATTTGACGGCTGGCCATTTGTACCTGTAATACATATCAGTAAATTTTTTCTTCATTTTCATAAGATGTACAGGTTACATACTCTGTCATATCAACATAGAAACACTGTATTTTTAGGAAACAGGATGCAGTTTTATTAATCAAAAACGAAAGCTTATTGCAGAAGTGTCTCAACACTTGTCATTTTATTCCAAGAAATAACATACTTTACTAAAACCATTTACAATCTACTAAAATTTCTTCAAAACGGAAAGTTCTGGAAATTCATACTAAAGCAACAACTCTCTTTTTTTAGAACAGGTGGCCGAAAATTCATGAAACCATTCAGTTGGTGGTAAATGTGGCTTAATTTTGATACATTTATTTAATTTATCTATTGTTTTACAGCAAATTAGCTGTAATATAATTCCCTGATAGTGCTAAAAATATTTTACAGACATGCATATTATTTGACAAGCTTGTGTTTCCCAGGGAAAGTATTGCCTAGCATGTGCAAACAAGATTAAAGATATCAAATGCCTATCATTCAGTGGGTTATTTTATCCTTCAAAACTCATCACATGTATTTAAATTTACTAAATATAAAAGTTGTGTAGGTAGAGCTACATCCTTAAATGCCATGTAGTAACAGTTGACTGTTACAAAACTCACAGTTTTTTAGTTGCAGTAAATATTTATACTTTGTTTAGCTGTATATGTATTACGAGTGTGTTATTTTATACAAATAACCTGTTAACTTCATGCTTACATAAATTATATGTAGAAATAACTCATCTTTTCCAAATATGACATTAGGGTTAAATTACCTTTAAACCCTAGTACAAAAATTTTACATACCTGTAGCTTGTTGAAGTAGCATCTGTGGACTTGGTGCAGGTTTAACACTGGATCTAAATGGAGTCGACATGGTACTGGACGTAGATGCATTACTGAGGCTGCTATACGCATTACGCGCTGCCTCCGCGTTGCTGCGTATTGACATCAGGTCAGCATGGTTAAACAACTGAACTGGTTTGATTGCATTGTTGCTGTATTTAAGCATTGGTTTCTGGGCCTGTGAAGTAGCAAAAAAAGTTCTTTCATTCCATGTAAAAAATAAAACTGACAAATTTGTAAAAATTACTTGATCAGGCTTCTAGTTTAACAAATGCTGTTCATAATCATAAATGTACCATTCTTTGCCAATGGGTAAATAATAAAAAAGATACCAGAGGTTAATAAAGCAAAATCAATCAGCTGTTTTTGTTTATCAACAGATAAAACCATCTACATATTAAGCTTTTCAGTACTATCTGCCTATAACCTGGCAATGGGTCATTAGACCCTACCTCACAACTTACAAAAATAAAATTCCTTAATTCCTCCAGTTGCTTAGTTTCTTCACAAGGACAAATTATTATCTAGTTGTGGGGATTAAGTGATTTTATAAAACAACCAACCATTTCAATAAAATGCTACTTTTTATGCAATTATGTATATATATAGACAATTCATTTACCTGCTGACGAAGTGGAAGTTGCTTCTTTAAGGAAAGGTCTTCCAGGCTTGCCGTCAACTTGCCCATACCCTGATCTCCCATGATGACCTGTTTCTGGTGGGTGGGGACGGAAAGAAAAGGGGGAGGGACTAACCTCCCACTGACGTCAACTTCCTGTCATCACAGAAATCTATTAAATTTTCTGAAAAAGAAAATGAATCATTGTAAAGCATAGCTGACAATAAAATAAACTCTCCTTTGCAGATTTTTAGGGCTGAATCTCTTTAGTAAGTCCTCAAGCACAACATAGCATTCTAAAATCTATTAATAAGTCCTTAGCAATAGTTCTGAATGCCTTTTACCTGGTTTAAAAATGCATAACCACTTTACGATCAATATCATTTCATATTTTATTCAGAATGCTTCTGAAAATGCTGACCTCCACAAGTAAAGGTTTCCAAGATTAAAAGAAGAGCTGGTTCACATGCAGAGTGGGAGCCTCCATGGACAAGTAGTTAAGACTGCTGGCTTTGAATCACTTGCCACTCACTGACGAAGGTTCGAAACCTTGCTTGTTGTGTAAAATTCTTCATGTGAGGGAGCCATCCAGCTAGCTTACCTAAAGTTAGTGGTTCTACCTGGGTGCCGCCCATGCCAGAAACAATTCTCTGAGGGGCACTGTGAGTTACTTACCTTGATCATTTTCATGTCAGAAACATATTTACTGGCAATTAAAAATCCATTAAAAATCCCAGAACATGCACCAACAAATCACTGCTTAAACACTGGCAGAGCTACATGTATTTTCAAACTACTTAAAACAAATTCAAATCAATAGCACTTGACAATGATATATGCTGAATCATGTATGTCAAATACTTATCTAAATCAATCAAAATCACGCAGAATACCTGACCTACTGGGAGACATTTTATCAGGTTAACCATTTAGTTTTAATACAGTCCCTGTCATGTTATCAGGCAAGGTGCTAAAACCAACCATAATCCATTCCTTACCAATCAAGGTAGGATTATCTTTTAAATCCACTTGCCTTAAAAGTTAGGCGAACTTTTAATCCCACTGTTTTTCAATTTTAAATTTTTTTGTAAATTTACTTGTACAAGTATTAACGCATCTATCATTGTCTATTAAAACTGATATACTAACATACTTCAAAAATTGAAGTGGTACTTTTATTTAACACGATAGTTGCTAAGATTCCATGTAAATATTTATGTATTTCCTAACTTTTTTAAAAACTGAAAATGTGTTCAAAAAGTATACTATTCCGACATTTAACAAGAGCACCCTCTGCAGGTGCCATCACTCGTTTGTAATTGCCTGACATAAGGCAATGTATATTTATAATGAGTTATGGTTCTTTGCCAAATAAATATATACCGGTAGCTTTAAGTATTCAAGAAGTGGCCACAAACAAGGAACTTTTTTTTAAAAAGTATCAGTAATCTCATTTCTATTTGTTTTTTTAACAGCGTACCAACACAATTCAAGTCACAAACAGGACTAAAATGTTTGGTTTCAAATAAATCTCATTTACAACGAAATAACAATAAGAGGTATGGAATCGTAACTTATATGCCTGCTGGAACCACAATGATACAGCAAACAATGTGTTCAGCGCCTATTAGTTGTCTTGTTTTATCATGCATGGGGAAAACTGTGGTTCTTTTCGTATATACAGGTTGTCCCAGAAGCAAACCTGAGGTAAAAAGGGAGATAATTCAGATGCAAGAGAAGATTGCAGTTCCAAGAATACTTATTCATCTAATGTTAATTAACAAAGTATAAGCAGAAAGCTTCAAAGCTATAAAAAATTACAGTAAGACAAGCTAAAAATATCTGAGGTTACAACTGCAAAACCATGGCACGTTCACTTTTCTTTAGGAAGTCTCTAAGAAATTTTGTAGTGATTGTTGCCAAAAATTTATTTTGAAATTTCCAATAAAAGTCCCTAATTTTGCTAGCCTGGTCCACTTTGTGCTCTAATAATTCAATGACTAATAAAAAATACTATGAAATTATCAATTTTTGAGACTGACGATGATTTTTTGTAGTTAAGTCCATCCACAAAATTACATTTTACTGTTTTAGTGAACATGTAAATTTCAGATTAATTTTAAGTAATCCACAAACTGACATGTCCCTATAATAAAACAGCCATTTTGCCCAAAAGGATGGAATTTCATGCTCACAAAATAAAGTGGTTATAATACAGTATCAAGGAAATTCCTCACATCCTCAAAATTCACTGAAATATCAAGCACCTTTCAACATAAAATTCCATCTTCAGACTGTACCTTATTAAAAATATTTTTTCCATGAAACTTGCAGAAAAAAATCAATCCTCAAACCTCTAGGATTACTTCAACATAAACATCAAAACATACTCACAAACTAATGCAAATTTCAAATCCGTCCTTCATGCACAATTTCAATTTTAATCACAGAAATATTGATTTACTCTTTAATATCTTTAATATCAAACATTATTTCAATAAATTCAATACAATCAATCGCTCCTGTATTGATCTTCACTCCTTTGATTTCACTAAAGATCCATTTTCAGAATATTTCAATTTCCGTTTAATGTAATTTTTTTTCTGACTTCATACCTGAGAACTTGTTACACAGACATTTTTTATTCATATGGTTAATCAGCATCGCTAAGGAAATCTTGACATATCCACAAATGGAATGTTAGCATTTTCTATTTTAAGTCGAATGTAAATATTGAAATACATTTAAGTAGCCATATATTGCTTAGGTCTTTAGCTTGTTGACTTTTGTTTGTAAATATCTGACTTTTAGCCAAAGAGAAATATTTACTCTTGTCAAAAACATTCAAAACTGATCTAAATAAACTATAACATAGATTAAACCAGATTTTTAAATAGGACACTTGAAATTCAACAACTGATAAATCCGAAAAACGTTTGGATCCAACAAGTGCAGAATATATTTGAACCGTTTTGAACCGTTAACATACATTTTCCACATTTAAAATATCTTAACGGTATAACCTATTCATTTGCAAAAACTAGTTCAATAGGCTATAACTGTTCAATAGTATCGATAAATAAAACTTGCTAGTGTCAAAGCATGCAATAAAATTTGATATATGAATGTTTGCATTCTATAAAAGTTTTCCAAAAGGTAACTAAAGCCGTGTAAAGTGACAGCCATAAAAGTTCAATTATGCTTAAATTAGTTTTTATGAAAGATAAGTTCTCCGATTAATGCAAATATAATAACGTTTAAAATTCAATTAGAAGAAGTCAAGTGTAAGAATATCAGTTTGAACTGCATAATTAGTCTGTTGCAATAAATTGACAATTTTGCTAAAAGATCCTTAATGTTTTTTCATACAATAGTTCCCCCAGACTTTTGTGTATTAAAAAAAGATTTATTCCAACCTAGCATTACAAGTACTGCCGAAGTTTCTTTCCTTAACAGACAGCAGTCAAGTAAAGGCTACAAATAAGTATAAAAAAAAGAGGTTTTTTTTTGCCAAACAAAGAAATATTTTTTTTAAAAAGAGTTCTCTTCATTAAAGCTGCTTTCCACACAACAGTTAATCCTTACCCTGCTAATTTCAATTTGGACAGTACCATTAACTGTTAAAAGGGGTGCTTACCAAAGAGATATTGACTGAATGGCAAACAGTGCAGATCTTGATCAGACTGCATGGATGTGCAGGCTGATCATGATCTACACTGGCTGCAATCGCAGACTCAATCATGTCCAGCATGATAAGGGTTAAATTTTGTTAGAGAAAAAAACTGTTCTACTTGTACCTGGTCAAATTATTTTGTTTTCAGTAGTGAAGCAATGAAAATTGTTAGAACTGGCTCTCTCAAAGATTTTGATGGGAAACACCACAAAACCACTAACTATCGTGCACAACAATAAAGCAACTTAGCCACGCCATGGGAAAACCAACATAGTGGGTTTGCGACCAGCATGGATCCAGACCAGCCTGCGCATCCATGCTGTTCGCTAACAGTTTCTCTAATTGCAATAGGCTTTGAAAGCGAACAGCATGGATCCTGACCAGACTGCGCAGATGCGCAGACTGGTCTGGATCCATGCTGGTCGCAAAGCCACTATGTTGGTTTTCCCTTGGCGCAGCTCAATTATTAAAATAGCAGTTAACATCAGCCCATGCACAGACATCTATTTCTGGAAATAAACAATGTCAAGATACCAAGACAGTAAAAATTTATGATTATGTGGAAAAAAAAAGGATTCTTTGTTAATCATAACATACAAATTATAATGGTCAAATTATCTTACTGAAATCTCGCAACTATTGCTTCCAGCTGCAATCATTAATCGTTTACATCCGTTTGTCCATGCATGGGAAAACTGACGAGAAAACTGTACTTTCAATTTCACGTTCTTAAAATAGGTTTCGGTACTCCATGAAAAGTAAGCGATTACAAAGTAACAAAATGGAATTTAAATGTAACAATTGCTATTTGCATAGTCTAAAACCGTAAATAAAAGATATAAATGCTTGCAATTCTATGAAAGGAAACTTTAATCATTGCACAATACAGAAACAGGAAGGTGCAGGGCATGACAAATTCTTTGTTGAGCTGCCTAGAATTTTCACTCGTCCTGCTACAATTTACAATTTATACTTGTCCTGTAATTCATTTAAAGAAGAGAGCATCTATTTTAAAGTCCATTAAAATCATTACACACCAAAATTGAGTTTAACTCTTAGCTTGCTGGCGGCAAGTGATTCTGCCTTTGCGACCAGTGCAGACCAAGATCAGCCTGCACATCCGTGCAGTCTGATCATGGTCTGCACTGTTCGCTATTCAGTCAGTAAATTTTTAGTAAACACCCCTTCAAATGATAAATGGTACTGCCCAAATTGGAAGATGGACCAGTCCATTATAGAAATTTAGCATGGTAAGGGTTAATGGATTGAAGAGCGCCTTGCTAATGCTTTCATAATGTAGTACTGTCATAGTGCGGTAAAGATTTTAGAGTTACGAACAACAAATAAACTTCCCTTTCAGATCTGTTACCTATCTGGCTTAGAAGTTCTATCCTACTGGATGAGTACTTAAGCTAGCACCACTCGCCCAGAGCCAATTTCTACTTGTATTTAAAAGTAGACGAGTAGATTTGTTGAGGGTTAAGATGTGTGTATCTATTTAAAAAAAAAATCAATTTTTTCCCCTTAAAAGGGGAGGGCCCTTCCCCTAGCGCAATAACCGTAATTATGATTTATCTAAGAACTGTCCAACAAGTAGCTATTTCCAACCGCAGTACAGTAAGTTGATTTTTCTGCCAATGGTGTACATCAAAGGAATGTAAATTTAATATTGGCAAATATATCAATTTTCTTATCTTTCTGACAGTTTTTGCAAAACCTTGGTAAAACTTCACAAAGCTATCATTGTAACAAATCAATACACGGATAAATAATTTTCAAACAAACTCATCAATACTTTAGAGACAAACTTCTTAAAGATTCCTTCAAATCTAATTTATGAAAGGATCTCCCAATACGATTTATTCATAAGCTAATACACAGCAGTATTTTACCACAAAAGAAGTCGATCTCCATACAAGTAAAGACTACAAAATATTTAATGGCATGTCAGAATGAAAACTACAAATAGTTTCAGTTCAAAGCAATCCTGTATTGTAAGGCTGTAATTTATCATCACTTATGTATCCAGATTTCCCAATTCTTCTATAGCAAGGCCCTCAGAAAATGTTAAAATCATGCCGATTCCCATAAAATTGACATTACACTATGCTCTTCAATTCCAGGATGACATACGCAGGTCCTTCACCTCCTTGTGACAAAAAAAAAAACACCCTGACTTTATAGATACATATGCTGGGCGAGCCTTGTCTTTAAGAAAACAAAACTTGCTTTTTATGAAACTTTTGCATTTCACCAGGAACAGTTTCAAGAATACATGTAACATCATTGAACACAAAGACAAATAAGAAAGAGATTAATTTAGAAATTGTATTTCTAAAATATGAAAATAATAAGCCAATTTCAGAGTTGAGAAGATACTAAATTTTAAAGGAAAAACAACACTGCCTAAGAGCAAGTTCTCTAAAAAGTAACAGTCAATATATATTTAAATGTAATGATCAAGATAACATTACAGCTCAATTTTTCCTGGTAAGATGAATTATAGAGTTCTGTGGAATCATTAATATTCATGGGAGACTAAGTTTTGTGGATTTCGTGGTTGAGTCAATCTAATCCCCACGAACATGTAAAATTCCCATTCATTTTATGTTCAAACGTTGAAATCCACAAATTCATATCCCACGAAATTTGCCGTTTGGACCAAAACCACAAAATTTCATGCTCACGAAAATAAATGATTTTACAGTAATGAAACTGTCCTAATTCACAGTACCAGCCAACAAATCACCACCATACAACATGCTGGGCACATCTATACATAATTAAGCCCAATCAGAACTTATTTTAGACCAATGGGGATTTAACAAAAAACAATACAAGAACTTTTTTTTCAAGCTGAAGCTATCACTGAATGTGATCATTAAATAACCCCAGATATTGAAAGATAAACTTTGTTCATGACCTTTGACCACCAAGTTTGACCTAGATCTTAAACACTGTGACCTGGTTTTAGCCCTCTGCAACAACTGATGCTTGTTATACCACACACAAGGCAGAAATGAAACAAAGCCATTTTACATAAAATTTTGACTTCTAAAAGTGACCCTGATTTTGGATTTAATTTCCTCAGTCTTAGTAGTTGTATTATTTTTTTTATTTATTTACTGACATTTAAGGTCAGTAACATACACACAACACAAGGCAATAAGTATGATGACAAGAACATTAATAAGTTTTATGTGCAGGTATTTGAAAAAAATTTACAAAATTACATATTGCTATAGATGTCTACGTTGTGGATGTTGGCAAGAAACCTCACTGAAGTTGAAAATAAAAAGATGCCAGTATGCCCTTTCCTCGTTATTCCGAGCCCCTTAACCGGTATTTCAGTGCTGGTCAGTAACAGTTTTAAGTTTCAAAAGAGTTTTTGCTATATAGTTATATATTATAGGTTACCCCAGTGATTTTAGATAAGAAATTTTAATGCAAGTAATACTATTTTCTTTTAATTTTTGTTTAACTGTCATATGATTAGATAGTATCCAAAGGAAAGGACTAGCTGCATGTCTTGATGTCTTGGCATACCAGCCTGTGGTGGCACAGAAGCCCTCAAGTAGAGTCAAATACACTCCCGCTAGACCTCAGACGTGAAGAACTGTCTGTTAGAGAACTGGCCCGACTACTCATGAGACACGAAACCGAGCCCATCAAGCAAACCATAATACATTGGCTAGAGACAACAAAAGAGACACCAGAAAGGTACTTATCTCCCTTAGGAAAGATGTTCATCCAGATAAATGACATGGAACACAAGTTCAAACTACTACAATCTTGAACATCAGCTAACCTACCTAGAGTACATGCAACCAACACGGCGACCATCAGAATATTGGATCACCCTAGGTTCATCCATAAATAGATCTGCAATCCAAATACAAGAATCAAAAGAAATAATCAGAAACCAGATACACGACCGCGACATCCACACCTTACTAGCATTCACCGATGGTTCTTGCAAGGGCAATCCAGGACCATCTGGAGCCGGGGCATGCATATTTATGCCACTTGACGACACACATACAGAACAGAAGAAACCAGTGTCAAGCTCAGCAATAATCCTGCTTGGTGAAATTGTAGCTATAAAAACAAGAGCTGTCCGTAAGACAGCCAAGCTCGACTATTCGAAATATTGTCCCAGAAGCAGGAAAATATTACCCAAAAAGGTTAAATATTAAAAGAGTTTTAAGTTCAAAAGGGGGCATAATTTGACCAAAATGCATATCAGTTATGGGACTTGCTGCTATCAACTAGTTTTATAACCCCGAAGGCACATGTGAAGATTCAATTCAATATCTGCATTAGTTTTGGAGATAGAAACTCACATGTAAAACTTTAACCAGAATTTTCAAAGTCCAAAAGAGGGCATAATTTGCCCAAAATACATGCCAGAGTTATGGGACTTGACCCAGTGAGATTGGTAATTGATCTAGAAAAAGAAAAAATAAGTTTCAAATCTATATGCCTTTTAGTAATTGCTGTATGTACTTGCACGCAAAACTTTAACCAGGATTTTCTAAGTCCAAAAAGGGGAATAATTTGCTCAAAATACATGTAAGAGTTATGGGACTTGATCCAGTGAGGTTAGTAATTGATCTAGAAAAAGAAAAAATAAGTTTCAAATCTATATGCCTTTTAGTAATAGCTATATGTACTTGCATGCAAAACTTTAACCAGAATTTGCTAAGTCCAAAAGGGGGCATAATATGGCAAAAATGAAAGTCAGAGTTATGGGACTTGATGCTATCAACTAGTTTTATAACCCCGAAGACACATGTGAAGTTTCAAATCAATATCTGCATTACTTTTGGAGATAGTAACTTGCATGTAAAACTTTAACCAAAATTTTCTAAGTCTAAAAGGGGGCATAATTTGCTCAAAATACATGTCAGAGTTATGGGACTTGACCCAGTGAGGTTGGTAATTGATCTAGAAAAAGAAAAAATAAGTTTCAAATCTATATGCCTTTTAGAAATAGCTGTATGTACTTGCACGCAAAACTTTAACCAGAATTTTCTAAGTCCAAAAGGGGGCATAATTTGGCCAAAATGAAGGTCAGAGTTATGGGACTTGCTGCTATCAACTAGTTTTATAACCCCGAAGACACATGTGAAGTTTCAAATCAATATCTGCATTAGTTTTGGAGATAGTAACTTGCATGTAAAACTTTAACCAAAATTTTCTAAGTCCAAAAGGGGACATAATTTGCTCAAAATACATGTCAGAGTTATGGGACTTGACCCAGAGAGGTTGGTAATTGACCTAGAAAAAGAAAAAATAAGTTTCAAAGCTATATGCCTTTAACTGATGGCTGTATGTACTTGCATGCAAAAACTTAACCAAGGTGTGACGCCGACGCCGACGCCAGGGTGAGTACAATAGCTAGACTATTTTTCGAATAGTCGAGCTAATAACACTGCAACACTGCAAAGAAGAATCAGAAAGAAGACACATAAACCAAATAAAGATACTTTCAGACAGCCAATCTGCTGTAGGAATTCTACAGTTACTGAGTTAGGTTGGAAAGCTGACACATACACAACAACTGTGAGAGAAACTAAACAACTGATGAAAGATCTGGACTCAGTAGGCATCAAAACAAACATTTTATGGACACCTGGTCATGCAAACATCTTTGGGAATGAAATAGCTGACCGTCTAGCAAAGGAAGCTGCAAGTGAAGCTGAGACAATGGGCGAGTCTGATATCCCAACTACCTTGCAAAGAAGTCATGCGAGATGAAATGGCAGAATAGATGGCAACTAACAGACACCAACACATGCTAGTCCAAATAATTTGACGTCAAAAGTGATTCTGAGATATTTTCGTGATAGGTCATAATCCCTCTCTTTACATCAAAGCCAAGAACAACCTTTCCTGTGTTGAAATTAGATTTAGGTTAAAACACGATCAGGCAATATATTTACACGATGAAATCGTAAAACATAATAAAACTGAATCATTTTATGGTTTAAACAGAACAGTAAAACACGTTAATAAAGCGTAAACACAAAATGTTTCAGTTTGGCTACCTTGCTGTATTTACACATCCACCATTATACTCAGCACACGCTGACAGTGCAGTTGGTCGTTATCGATCACGTGACACGAATCGGAGCTGATGTAAAATTTGTGTAAACTTTAGGGTGTGTTGTTTAAAACAGTGACAAACTCGTGTTTTACCGTTTATTCACATAAACATTAATTGAATTGAAGAAAAAAATGGATATTCTTTTCAGGTATCTTAAAATTTCACAAATATTTTTGTTTTCTAATAGTTAGAATGCGATTTAAAAATCACCTTGTCTGTGTTGAGCATTCCACTCAGAAAACAGCACGGAAGACTCAACACATAAAAGGTACTTTCTATGTTGTACGTGGAGGAAAGATATTGACCTATGCAAAAATTATCACAATATCGTGGCTCACGTACAATTAGTTGGACTACAATACATGCCTGATGTTGGGCTTAAACTGAAGGACCCCACAAACACCAGCATCGAAGTACAATGCCAGCATGTCATCCATCAATTGAGAACCGGATACTGCATGCTAAATGGGTATATGCATAGGATCGGGTTAGCAGAATCGCCATTGAGCGCATGTCGACATGCTGCTGAAACAGTTCCAGCATTATCTTGAAGAGATTACAACTAGAATTTGCTAGATACACTACAGTACTCCAAAGAAAGAAGACAGTGGCTACGATTACGGTACCGTAATCCAGACCTGGGGTAATTAACAAGAGCTGTCGGAGGACAGCAACGCTCGACTATTTAACAGCCTTGTCGCTTGAATGAATAAGAAAGTCGAAAAAGGGGCATAATTTAGTAAAAAAGTAAAATAGGGTTATGGAACCTGCATAGTGCTTATCAGCTCATGACAGTGGACAAGTGTATGAAGTTTCAATCCATTCCCATTAGTGGGTACTGAGATACCAGCTTACATATAAGAATTTAACCCAAAAACTCCTAAGTTGAAAAAGGGGCATAATTTTGTAAAATGCAAAGTTGAGTTATTGACCCTTTGCACTGCACGTCATATCATGAAAGTGAACTAGTGTGTGAAGTTTCAATCCTTTCCCATTAGTGGATACTGAGATACCAGCTTACATACAAAAACTTAACCAAAAATTTCTATGTTGAAAAAGGGGCATAATTTTGTAAAAAATCAAAATAAAGTTATGGGACCTGCTTTGTGCATGTCAGATCATGACAGTGAACAAGTGTGTGAAGTTTCAATCCATTCCCATTAGTGAGTACTGAGATACCAGCTTACATACAAAACCTTAACCAAAAAATTCTAAGTCGAAAAAGGGGCATAATTTTGTAAAAAAGCAAAATAGAGTTATGGAACCTGTGCAATGTAAGTCAGTTTATCACAGTAAATAAGTGTGTGAAGTTTCAATCCATTCCCACAAGTGGTTACTGAGATACAAGCTTACATACAAAACCTTAACCAAAAATTTCTAAGTCAAAAAAGGGGCATAATTTTGTAAAAAAGCAAAACAGAGTTATGGAACCTGTGCAATGTAAGTCAGTTTATCACAGTGAATAAGTGTGTGAAGTTTCAATCCATTCCCACAAGTGGTTGCTGAGATACCAGCTTACATACAAAAACTTAACCAAATCGGGACGCGGACGTGGACGCGGACGCCGACGCGGACGCCGACGCATGGGCGAGTCCAATAGCTCTACTATTCTATGAATAGTCGAGCTAAAAATGTAATTGTAATTAATTGCAATTAAATTACATTTCCCAAGTAATTGAATGTAATTTGTAATTGGGTCATTTATCAATTAAATGTAATTGTAATTTAATTAATTACAGAACAGTTCTAGGGTGTAATTGACAATTACATTTCAATTACTTTCCAATTACATGGCACATGCTAATCAAGTTTGTTGAACAAATAGTATATATAATTTGTTCAACAAACTGGATTATTATTTTATGTTTATTACCAGTGACACTTCACTTTAACATGCTAATATGCATTTCATAGCTGTGAAAAATAACAATAGAATATTATGGTAGGTGTTAACCCCTTGGACATAGCTCCTTGTTCTGATATTTGTTTCATTAGAACTAACTGGTAATCTTCGATGATGTTTGTCACTATGTTTTTGGAGAAAATGATCAAATTAGGATTTGAAATTGTTATTTGCATAATTATTATTTAGATTTTTATCGGAGCAAAAATTGAAATGCTTAGCATTTAGTTTAATCATTTTTTATCTGTGATAAAATTTGTTGTATTAAATGATATAAACAACATAGCATTTCACAGTTCTAACAAGATAAAAAATTTAATTATTATTGTAGACATTATGAGTATTCTACAGTTTTAGTGACATAGTTATTCTAGGATGACTCATGAATGTTTTACAACTTATTTTCAATGTGGTCCTTTGGATAACTTGTAGTGTCAAGGATAAAAACTTAAAATATATGTTTAAAATGTAAATTATTAAAGGAAGTGTCTAGGGGTACGGATCCGTACCTCTAGAATCTGATTCTAGAGGTACGGATCCGTACCTCTAGACAAGCCTGTTAGGGGTTTTCTAGGGGTACGGACCTCCGTTTTTCTAGAGATTAAGGGTCATTTACATTTCAAATTTTGTTCACACATTTGGTAGCCGTTACGAGATACATGGGACGTTTTCACAAACAGTTTCTTTTACTTAATGTCGCTTAATTGATTATTAAACAATCAGTTCCGTGCCGATTATCATTATACAACAATGTACATTGTTAAATAACAAAATAGATTGGTGCATATTATTATGCCTAATTTATTTATTTATTTGCTGAATTTCAAATAGAATTCATTTAAGGGATAGATTCATTCATTAATCTAGCTGTTATCAACAGTTTATTTGACAACAAACCAATTCCTATCGGCACAGAACAGTGTATTCATTTGGAGTTCCTCGGTTATTTAGGTTCTGAAAGAGAAGGTAAACAATCGGACGAACGCTGGTATCTGTAAACCAATTAGATCCAAGTTTTATGTGAAGACTGGTTAAGACTTAGTTGTTTTTTCATTTTCAACAAAATTTAAGATATAAATAAACCTAAATCTCTAGAAAAAGGAGGTCCGTACCCCTAGAAAACCTCTAACAGGCTTGTCTAGAGGTACGGATCCGTACCTCTAGAATCAGATTCTAGAGGTACGGATCCGTACCCCTAGACACTTCCATTATTAAATACTGAACTAGACTAGTTAAATTTGAAACATATATTGCAGAACCATGATCCTATAAACTTCAGAGAAATTCAGACCTCAGAGAAATACCAGTGTTCGAAATTCACGGTAGTCCGACAGCCCGTGGCTACCAAATTTCAGCTCGGGCTACCGATTTTCCACAGGTACAAGCCCGACTGGGCTACCGAATTTTCCTCATTTGTTTAAAAAAAAACATGCTAATTAAACGAGTACTGCATCGTGATTTTCCAGACTGAGAAACGCTTATGGAATTATTGGTTTTTGCACTCTAACGTGTTGACAATCAAACACAGTGTCAAAGACGTAACCGCAGCGCTAATTGGCTGAATACAATCACCTCTAGCGTAACGGATAATTTGATTAGCTTTCACACTTCTCGCGAAAATCTCACAAGTACCTGCAGTAGGCGGAGCTTAAATTATGTTATCAGCGTGTGTGTAAATGTGTATTCAGCACTCTGTATTACATTTTACAAATTGTCAACAGTCCGAGTTGCAGTAATTGGCGAGTGCGGATCCTAAAAAATCGGGCATAACAGTTTAGATTTCGTTTTGGCAAGGAGTGTCATGTCCGATGCTTTTGGACTCTGACGATGCTGATCTGGACTGGAGTATTTCGAGTTAAATTTTTTCAAAAACATGGCAAACATGTACTGTATGTCTTTTTTATTACTTTAAACATGCATAGAGATGTTTGTAAAACAAGATGTTATATGGTGCAAAAATTATGTATTTTAAGGTGTTAAAAGTTCGGGCTAGTGAAATTGGTGTCGGGCTTGGAAAAAATTTAATCTGGTAGCCCGAACGGGCTATTGGATTCAAATCTGAATTTCGTACACTGAAATACCTGACTTTACATGCATCTTCTCTAACCGAATTCTGCTAGACGATGTATTAACTATTAATTAGGGCTGACTTGTAGCTCCTTTTGCAATAATATTAAAGACAGAGTAATGTTCTCCTGCAAACACAGATTTTACTTTGAGCTTAAATTCAATTTTGAAATAACTGAAATCAGTTTACATGTGGATTATCATGTTTGTGTAGTACAAAGTAAAGAACTTTGCTACAGTGTTCGTGTAAGAAGCACCACATTTGGTATTGTAATTGAATGTAATTAATTACAATTTCCAATGTAATTGTAATTTAATTAATTACATTGCTAATTTTCATGTAATGGTAATTGTTATTTAATTGGACAATTCTCAATGTAATTGTAATTTAATTAATTACATTTTAAAGTAATTGACCCCAGGTCTGCCGTAATCGTAGCCTCCGGTTCTAGTATTACGGAAGTTCCCTTACACTGAATGGCGACATTTATTGAACGAGACGCTCTGCAGCTTCATAAGTATCACAAAGCGTCACATGAACAATACCTCCTCACATTAAATTTAATTTATTGGAATACTACCCGAGTGAAAATTATACCGTGAAGAAATACCGATGTGACCGACTACCAGACATTCGAGCCAATCAGGGCTCATGATTCAACGATTTGCCACAACATACATAAAATTTAGAAATAGGAAATAGCTGCAAGTCAAAGGCTCGGGTCAATGAGAAGGCTCGGAATTACGACAAAGAGGCATAATCTGACTGACCCGAAATTTCCGAACTCGAAATAATTTGGGTACGAATGTCTATACACCATAGTAGACGCAAAAGGAGTTATGCCAGTGAATGATATTATAGTATATGTTATCAATTACAAAGGAAAGTAAAGTAAAAATAAATTCTAACTTAAATTAAAGTCTGAAACATCATAGTTAATTTAATGTTTTACCTTGATGACAACTATTTCCACCGATGCTAAGTAACAGATTTGAAACCAATCAAAATTGATTTAACATACCAATTAACCAATGAAATTCGGTGGGACATGTGCGAGGAATACGGCGCCAACGTGCGCTGACTGGATTACAAATATTATAGCCGAAGCGAAATAGGTTTCAACTACCATAACGTGCTGAATTAAACCGAAATGAAGGAGGTATCAAAACCAATAATGGAAAAGCTCAAGTTATTGAGCGTTTTGTGTTCCGTTCTACAGTGCATGAAGTTTTCAAGATGAAAAAGTTCATGAAGAAGTCTGAAAAATAAAAAAAATGTGTTTATTTCGGAGAACCTTACTGCCCTCTGTATGAAGCTTAAAAAACTGCTGTGGATAATGCTCCAAACGTCACCAACGTGTACCTGAGAGATGGTAACATTCATTGCACGTGTAAAAATCCGAAGGCAATGAATGTCAAAGTGAAGATGGTTATTTCGTCTTCACATTGATGTAAACGAGAAGCTGTCAGCTTTGGGGTTGAAGACCCCAGAATAGGACGTCGAGGTGAATGGGTTTATAGACTATTCGATCCTGTTTAAATGTTTGAAAGTGTCGCAATGAAAATAACATTGCTTGTCCTTGCTTAAACATTGATCTTGAAAAATGTTTTACTTCTTCATTTTGTTTTAAGTACACGTATTCACCATGCACACATTGTCAGTAAAATGTCAAAATAATCAATGCACATCGTACTAAATCTTGTTCTGATAGTTCTGAGAGCGTAACTAATTCTTCACCTGATGAGTGTATGAAAGATAATCTTATACATGATCATGTTTATTGGGAAGATTAAACGAGACTTACCTTAGGAAGTTGAAGTTTGATCGATATTTTATCAACCGCAATCACTTTTGGGATCACACAGAGAGAAGATGGCTTATCAGTAACACTGGTCAGTCTTTAGAGTCACCACTAGGTCACAGTTTAAGCGTTAAACCTTGACCCTATGGTAAGTAAATGCTGCCGAAGAATCAAATTATTTAAAATTGGGTGGGATTTGGGTGGGTGGGTGTGTTATTCCTGAAGTGACTGCGGTTAATAAAATATCGATCAAACTTCAACTTCCTAAGGTAAGTCTCGTTTAATCTTCCCATTTTATCAACCGCATATCCCTTTTGGGCCTCATACAGAGATTTTAGAGTTGATTCTTCGGAGCATTCAAAATACTGTTGTTCGTACTATGGTTAAACGTTTTGGGAAATAAATAAAATGTAAAACGCTAGTTTAACTAATCTAAGTTTAATATGCTTTATCTAATCTAAGTTTATTATGAATGTAACTATGAATGTTATTATGACCATATTTTGTTGAACTGTGCTGTCCTGAAACAGTTTGTTTAATTCAGAATAGCTTCCTGAACAGTTTTTTCCCTGCTGTCTATTGTTTTGTTATAGAAACGTGCGAATGTCTCAGCTCCTTTCCATCCTGCCGTCTTTATGATGGTTGTCAGTGAAACCCCTCGCATATTAGCTGCTGAAGTGGATGCTGCTCTTGTGCTATGTGCCCCGTACTTGTTATGAATGCCAGACTTCTTTACGATAATTTTTACCCATCGTGAAACAGTCTGATGTGATACTGCATTATGTGGTTTTTGTGTGCTTATGAGTAATTGTTGTTCTTTGTTACGTAGTTCTTTTGTCCTGTCATTGTATTCTTTCAGTACCTTACAATGCATATATTTGGGTTTGCGTCATATTTTTGTAATGCGATATGTTGAAGGTGATGTCCTGGTTTAGTTTGTTTAAGTATATGATTAGCATGAATTATAACTTTGTCCAATTGAAATTCGATGTCGTCTAATTCTAAGAGGTGCAAGGTCTGGCATCTTTGGGCTGTAAGCACTAAGAACAGCACCGATAATTTGCAGGATAACTGGAGAAGCGTGGTATTCTGTAATGTCCCAGTATATCCTAATACAATGTCGACATCCCAGACTGTTGTGTATTTTGGTAAGCTGGGTCGTTCAGTGAAAATTCCTGTCATAAATCTTTTTATTAAATTGTTGTTACTGAAATCAAAGTTTCCACATATTTTGGTTAAATTGTTAATTGCTGATCGTGCTGTTTGAAAAGCGCTGTATTTGAGTCCTTGTCGATGTAATGTTACAAAAAATGCTAATATGGAGTTCACAGATGGTCGAATGGGATTGATGCGCTTCCCACAAAATGTAATCCATTTTTTAATATATGTGTTGTACTGTGTTTTGGTGGAATTACGCCATGACTGTAGTATGATGTTGATTGCTTCTGTTGGTACTCCCTGGCTTTGGAGCGATTGCCTGATAGTCTGAAAACCCCTAATCGCATCTTTTTGAGGGGATGGATTCTGTCTGGTTTGTGCGGAAGATAAAGAATGTTCTGGGGATTTGGAAGAAGGAAGCACTGTCCACAAATCAATTTTGTTAGAGATGCCCACCAAACTTGTGTTGGCCAAATTGGGCACACCATCACTGCTTCGGATTGTTCTTCCTCTAACTTCTGTAGAATTTTTGGTATTAAGCTGAAAGGAGAAAATATGTAATACAATTCATGAACCCAGTGTAGTGTGAATGCATCTGTTGCATAAGAGTTTGCTTCTGGTGAATATGAAACATACTTTTCTAACTTGTGATTAAGCCTAGAAGCAAACAAATCTACTGACATATTTGGATACTGGTCCCTAATTTTGCGAAAAATATTTTCTTTCAGCGTCCATTCCAAATCATCATTGAATTTTCTTGACAGTGTATCCGCCTCATTGTTTTCAGATCCTGCCACATGTGCCGCACTTACAAATATGTTTTTATCTATGCACCAAAGCCAAATGTCTCTAGCAAGGTTGTTTAGTTCATCTGTCTTGCCCCCAAATTTGTTAATATAAGCACAACTTGTGCTGTTGTCCATGAAAATTCTGATGTGGCACTGATTAGTATCTTTACATAAAGAGGTAAGAGCTAACTGACATGCTTTCAACTCCAAAATATTAATATGTAAATTTTGTTCTGCCAAAGACCACTGACCATTTGTTGAAGTGTTTGTAGTTTTATTTATGGCGCCATATCCTTTTTTTGAGGCATCAGAATAGATAATATATTCAGGTTGTCCATGAGACACTTGCTTTTTGCTTGTAGGGAGATGGCTTATCCACCAAGAAATAATTGACCTGACTGATGATGGAATTTTCATATAGTTGTCAAAGTCACCTTTTGCAATTTTGATGCATTTGTCTTTGATTTTTTCTAGAGGTTTATAGAATAAAGGAGCAGCTTCCACTCCTGGTTCAGCTGCCACCATTTTTCCTTTGAGTTTAGCAAAAAGACGTATTGTTACAGACTTTTTTGAAAGAACAGAATAAGAGAGGCTAATCAACTCTTCCTGTCTATCTGAGGTTAATCTTATGGACATTGTTTCAGAACATAGGATAAAACCTAGAAATGTGATTTGTTTACATGGTATCAAAACTGATTTTGTTGGATGTACTGTCAATCCTAGCGAATCCATGAGTTCCACTGTATCTGAAACATTTGTCTGGCATTCGGTAAATGTGGATCCTTGTAAGCAAGAATCATCTATATATGCAGAACTGATATGACCTTTCGCTCTGAGTGAAGCAAATACAGGTTTCATTACTTTGGTAAAGACCCTTGGTGATGTTGTTAAGCCCATGACTAGCGCAGTAAATTGATACTTTTGATTGTCATTAATAAACCTGAAATATTTCCTGTCTTGAATTCGAATGGGGATTGAGTAAAATGCCTCGGAAAAATCTACAGATGCGAACAATCTTTTCGCATGGAGTTGATTGCATGTTGTAATGTTTCCATTTTGAAATGAATATTTTCCATAAAGTTATCATTAAATTGTTTAAGATTAAGTATAATTCTAATTTTACCATCTTTTTTCGGTCGAGTGAAAATGTTTGAAATGAATTCACCACTTTGTGGCTTATTGTCGGCCTTTTCAATAATGTTGCAATTTAGAAACCTGTTTAGTTCAATCTGGATTAAGTTATGCTCTAATGTGTTAAATGATAAAGCTTTTGGGATTGTATGTTGAAAAGGTGTCTCAGCCAACTCTACTTGATATCCAGTTATGGTTTTAAGTATCCACTTATCATTTGTAATTGATTTCCAGTTATCATAATAATACTGTGTTTTCCCTGCAACAAAATTGTCAGTGGTATTTGTCAGATCTGATATGCTGCTATTTACATTTATTTTTTGTGATGTCTTGCTGTTGTCTGTTGTGTCTTCTTTTGCTGGAAACCCTGTGTTCTTGGCTGATACTGATTCCGGTTGTACATCTGAGTTTTTTTGTAATAAGCCATTTGATGACCCCTGTTGTGTTGTGGGACCTGTCTTCTGCCTAAAAAAGAACCCTTCTTCATGCTGTAAGACGTGATATGCGGGGTCTTCTCGCCTACAACCTTGATATCTTCCTTCAATGTGTCACCGAATAATTGAGTTGCCGATGTTTTCGACCTAGCACATGTGGATTTGTATGCCGGCTGGATGTCCTTGAGGAGTCTGTCTTTTCTTGCTTTATTGGTTGCAGAAATACTGTGAACCATCATCTTGAAACTGTCTCCAACCAATTCTTTTACTTGATCCCTATCATAGTTTGGAGCTTTTTGAATTATGTCAAGTGCCCTGATTATCGGAACGAGGCAGGCTGACATGTCGGTCGCTGCCCTTTGCATCTTTACATTTATTGCTTTTGTTGGAGTAGGGAGGTCTCTCCAAATAAATGGCTCTACCCCTGGTGTCTGAAGGTGTTCTGTGTTCACAGGTCTTCGGTGTTTCTCCCTTAAGTCTTTCAGTTGTTTGTCCTCCATTTGTGTTCGCATTGATTTGTTAACAACTTTGCTCAGTCTTTCTGACACTGAGGCCCCAGTTACTTCTTTGTCCTCAAACAAGTCTTCAAGTTCCTGAAGAATATCGGATTCTTGAGCTTCTGGCTGTATTTATGAAGATAAAAGGTCGTCTAAATTTTCATCATATTCATCATCATCGGAGCTTTCGTGGTAATTTGATGTGTTTCGTCTTTTATTTGTTCCTTGACAGTTTGCATCTTCTGCTTCCTCTGCTGGCCTTTTTGATTTTGCCTGTCGAAGAATTGAATCTGATTCATCAGTGTCGTCAATGTCTATATGGGTATTGTCTGATGAGATGTGTGTTTGTCCATTAGTACTTGTGCTTTGGCCTTTCCCTTACGAAAACGTGTTTGATTTCATATCCTCCATTTCTGATTGGAGATGCTCTACAACGCTTGCAACCGAAGTCATTTTCTTGCTTTGGGCAGATAATTCTGCCATCGTTTATTGTAAGTTTTGTAGGATTTGCTCCCCTATCTCTATAAATTCTACCACCTTTTCCTTTCCCCGTTTCGGGCCCCTTTCACTACTCCTGCCGTTTTCCTCATTTCCGCCCGCGGCCGATTCTAAATTTATCTGCTCCGAGCTATTAATACGACTGCTGGCCTGACTCATTTCGGCTCCATTATTTATGTCTGACAAAGTCAAAGCTGCTTTTCTAAATGTTTGTGGGTTTATCACAAAATTGAGAAATGATTTTAAATCAGTTTTATGAAAAGAACGGCATTTTCAGTGTTGCAGAAACAAAACTTGATCAATATGATGATGTTTCTGTTAATGGATACTCTTAAAAGGGAACGTACATAACTGGTGCTAAGGTTTCATCTTAAAAAAAAATCTAGAGGTTTATGTGTGTTTGTCAAAACTAGTTTGTGAATTTTATATGTTTTCTTGACTTTGGTTCTGAAAATTTTCTTTGGTATAAATTCAAGGATGATAATTGTATTTTTGGGATTGTGTATATTTTACTTGAAATTTGTTGGAGATTTTAATGCCAGAAGTGGAGTTTGTCAGATTTTACTGATTTTGACAATAACTATTACATGGTTATTATATTAATAATTTTCTCAGTAGACAAGCAAACCAGTAATTATGGTAATAGACTTGCGGATATTTGTAGGAGTACAAGCTTATGTATTGCTAATGGAACCTTGCTAATGGTCGGTGTGGCACAGATGCCTACATTGGTACAAACACCTGCTTATCTGGCAGTGTTATTAACTATGTTATATTGTCTGGTGAAAACTAGACATTGCCCCATTGAATTTTGCAATGACTATTCTAATTCATGTTTGTCAAATGACATTGATGAAAATGTGGTAATAGTTAATGAAGATAAACCTGTCTGAGTAAAAGAAGAAGCTACGAAATTTGTAACGGAATTGGAAAATGTTGTCTTAGTCGATAGTTTTGTGCAATTGTCTGATTTTTATGCTAGTAAAACTTGCAGTGAAGTTATTGTTAACAGAAAACATGCTTTAGAGTTTTGTAGATGCTGCTAAAAATTGTGGTATTATTATTATTATTATTATACCAGATTTATATAGCGCCCTTTTCATGATCAATTTCACGTTCAAAGGCGTTTTACATAGTTCAAATGCAGCCACATAGGGCGCATAATTCATCCTCTACTAGTACAGACACAGAGCGATCTGACCAGAGGGACAGAGTGAGACAAAGCCCCCACGACAGAGAGATCAGAAATCAGATACAGGCTTGTCCGGCTAACTTAGCCTAGCTCGTTGCTAATAGACAGCCTGGTTCTTTAACGTGCCCAGTGTATAGCACTGATACACGCAAGGATTGCCTGGGTTCCTGACCAGTACACCTCTAGTTGGGTGGGAAACACTGAAAAGCGTTTCTGAAAATTTCCGAGTAGCTGCCGGGGATCGAACCCCCGACCTCAGGATTGGAAGACCAGTGTGCAATCAAAATAAAAACAATCTAGGAAAAAAAGCAATAAAAATGCATTTGTTAATAACATTAAACCCTGGTTTGATGATTCTTGAAGAATGTATCTAAGCAGTATTTGCATGCTAAGGGTAAATAGAGAAGATTTCGATACACAGCAAACTATGATAATTTGTTACCGAGTAGTAAACGATACAAAAAGGAAGTTAATGTTAAGTTTAGATCATTTTATGCTAATGCTAATAAACAGTTGAATCTTATTGGGTTCTTTTAAACAAATATTCAAGTGAAAGGAAGATTGTCTTGAATAAACGGACAAAGTTCACTTAATAAATTCTGGAAAGTAGATCCCTCGGAAGCACCGAGAACAAGGCAAAAAGTGAAAATTGCAGACTCGGTTTGATTGAGTCTGTTCATGAGCAGTAATGGAAAATGCAACACTCCCAACGCCCCCTAGCACCGGCTTAAGCAGTATTCAATTTTCAAATCTAAATTAAGCCTTATATGGCCAACACAATTTGGAAAATTTTCAAATTCATTATGATTAGAAATAATATACATTGTTTGCTACCAGAATGTTTATCTACTATAATGAATTTAGTTTTTTTATAAACAAAATAATTATTTTGTTCAAAACATGTCACTGAATATTGATGAGATCTCATTTTTTACCATATTTTGGTCACATGGGAATGTTTTTAGTAGTGAGCACACTCAAGGACCACAAAAATATGTTGAAAGTTGGTCTAGCTTCTCTAACAGAATTTATGATCATCTTTTATTGCGGTTGAAAGCTGTGCTCAAAGTGAAACTTTCGGACGTGTTAAAAAAATCGGTAAAAACTGAGGGTTTCCCGTACCCATAATGTTAAAAGTATTTTCATTTACGTCAGATATTTTCTTTGATAATGAATGAATTGTAAAATATTTCGTGCAGTTTGATAAAACAATACTTCTTGATGAAAGAAAACGTGCTCTTTACTCCATTTAGAGACTCACTTTTAGACCATTTTTGGGCAAAAGTGAACCTTCTCCTTTCTAATGAAGTATTTTATGACCATTTTAGTAAGCTTAAACAGAATTTAAGTGATGAAGGCACCCAGTTTGATGATGTCAATCTTGAAGACCTGCATTAAATGTGGAGCTAAATGCACCATTGTCCGAAGCAGAAGTATCGTCAGCGCAAAAATCTTAAGAAAAGTGGTAAAACGTCTTCAGTTTTTGACAATATTTTGAATGAGTATTTGAAAAATTCTAAAGATGATATGCTGCCTATGTTTTGTAAATTGTTTAATGTTAATCTGACGTTTGGTATTTTCCTGGAGTTATGGAGCAAATGAGTTATTTTACCATTGTTTAAGAATAAGGGTGATGTAAATGATCCCGATAGTTGCAGGGGTATAACTACGTCAAGCTGTTTAGACAATCTCTTTACTACTGTAATGAATAATCATCTTAACAAGTGTTTAAACTCGTATGATATTTTGTGTAAAGAGCAAGCTGGCTTTAGAAAAGGAAGTGGCTAGGGGTTCGGTAACCGGACTTCCAGACAAGGTCTGGTAACCGGACCTCCAGACCCAGAATCTAGAGGCCCGGTAATCGATATACTTGTACTGTGTTACCATTGCATGTGATAACTAACGGGGATAAGCTGTGATAAGTTGTCATTAAGTCGTCATTGTAACGTAGTTTTGTGTAGATATTTTAGAAATAAAATAAAAAAATAGAACGATGGTGAAAATGCGATGGTACGATGGTGGAAACGCGAAGGCACGATGGTGTACACGATGATGAAAACGCGATGGCACGATGGTGCGATGTTGAAAACGCGATGGTACGATGATGAAAACGCGATATTACATCGACATTTCACCATCGTACCATCGCACCATCGCGATTTCATCATCGTGCCATCGTGTTTTCACCATCGTACTATCGTTGTTTCATCATCGTGCCATCGCGCCATCGCGTTTTCGTCATCGTACCATCGTGCATCGCCGTTTAGTATTAAATAAAAAGTCACGATTGTCCAAACGGAACACCGTAACCACTAGCCACGGCCGTTGAAAATAAAAGTGAAATTTTACTAAGAACTCCCGCCTCATCAAATGTCGAATTAGGTTAAACATACAATTATAACTACATCTAAACTACCTTTTGATCGTAATTCATCTTGTCCATATGTTCCATATATCTGTCAGTAGGTCGGCTTTGTCTGTCTGTCTCTCTGTCTCTCTGTCTCTCTCTCTCTCTCTCTCTCCCTCTCTCTCCATACCGCCAATTTCCCTCGCGAGTGCTACAGGCAGGATTTTAAGTACATGTCAGAAATGTTAAGAGACCGCCAGCCCCAATCTTCTTGAACGTCAATAACACTCGAAAGAGCGGAATAATCACGCTTCATCCAATGTATGGTACGTATCATTGACCATTTCTACCTTGTTCGTTTTGTCTTGCTATAAGGGTTATAGATGGTTTAAGCATATTCCAGTCGGTCTTAGGGCTTGTATGCCATTTATTTTTTCTTTTTCATGGCTGGTGGTGATGTTTCACTTAATGTAGAGATTTACCTTAAGCATTCTTTACACAAAGCGAACAACCTTTATATTCAATTGTTGTGTGAACACCGTTTGTCAATCTTAATCCTGTCTGTGTTACATCAAAGCAATGAAAACATAAGCTGTCTATATTAAATGTTATCAAGGAAAACAAAGTCACGCATCTTACTATCACGAAATTGTTTCTTTGATTTTCTCGTATTTTTAGAAAGGTTTCTCGTACTTTGACGCATATATATATTTGTAGCATTAGATTTTCCAACATATTTACTTGATAAAATTCCGTGGATTTTGACTTTTTCAGTAAAATCGTCTGTTTGCTGACACATTTTACCAAAAAAAAAATGTAACACTTTCCCCCTGGGCATAAATTTATTTGAGCTTTACATAGTTTTCTGTTCAGACTGCTGGCCACTGTAGTAACTATGCATACTTTTTCATGCCTAGAGGTAAAAAGCGCATGGTTTGCATAAGGTCTTTAAAATAGCGGATTTTGTCTCCATTTGTATCAAATATTTTACCCAGGATAATTTTTTTAGCTCAAATCATTTTTTTCAGAAAATGATATTTTGATTAGTTTTTCAGAGTGTACTTTGATGCAGTTAACTACACATATATTTAAAATAGGTAGAGCTTACTTGAAGTTTGTATGTTTAGTTCCTCTGCCTATCTAATGAATCAAAAAGTATTATTATTTCGTCACCTTAGCGCAAAAAATGAATAAGTTCTTTCTTAAGTCAATGTAGTTTTCCACTTTTTGCACTGAGGTGACGATTTGTTGTCGTTCTTGGGATACGAGTGTTATAGTTGAAAATTATTAGTCCTAGATATTTTGCTGGAGAGACAGACTCTAATAAGACTCTGAATAAGGCTTGGTCTTGAAGACAGTATTTTTAAATGCCATTTTTAGTTTTACTGGTATGAACACAGTAACGTTGTAAATCAATCTTAATATTCCGATATTCCTACATAAGATTACTTTTTAAACAACAACTATCAGTTTAAATACAGACAGAAAATACAATATGCTCTATCTTTGTAAAGTCACGGACAGTCATTTTAGAGAAAAAAGGCTTTAACACAGTATATACAAGTAAAGTAGTTTCTGAATCCCTGCATTTATGGTTGACCCATTGGCTTTAGCAAACTCATTGTGTTATCATTAATAACTAAAAAACGTTTTTGAAATGCCTGTCAGACGGCCATACTGTGGACCTTTTTTACTTTGAGTAGTGAATTCTGATTTGCGAGGCATTTTTATCGAAAGAAGGAATAACATCATATAAATGTTGATATCGTGGAATGAGCGTGAAACTATTGTAACTGTATATAGATAATGAAAAATATACAATAGTTTCGCGCTCAGCCCTCGATACACATTTTACTAGTAACTAAATGTCTTTCGAAATAATAAATTACTTTTTGAGAAAAGCTATACATTTGTGATATGTCTTGCCATATCCTGAGGATTTCAAGTACTTCAGGTGTTGAGATTATGAATCCTAAGATTGCATATTTAAATCTGTTTGAATCCATATCATTACAAGGAATTCAAAAAAAAATCAATACTTCTACATAAAAGACAGTTGATTTGGCATTAAAGCGATACCATTATTATTTCTTCTTTGCGATTGTTGAAAATAATGCAGTAATTTGCTTATACAAACTTATCATCTCGTTTTTAATAAACAGTTATTACCAAACAAACAAGTAGCAATGTCATATTATATTATAAGATATCAATTTTTTTATATTACATTATATTAAATTATCATATTGTCATACCATGTACAAAATTTATATAGCACTCTTCATGATAAACATGTTCAAAGGTGATTTAATTACAGAGGCAGCCATTCAGGGCGTCAATTATATCCTCTATCAGTACAGTCACAAAAACAAGTGAAAGCACACACAGAGATATATTTTAGATGCAGGCAAGTCAGGCTATTCTAGCATACTCTTTTTTAAATCACAGTTTGGCTAATTAACTTGATCGGTGTATAGCACTCATCACTCGAAACCCTCTTTCACGAAAAAGAAATGGCCTCTAAGTCGGATGGGAGACACTCGAGAGCATCTAAAAATTTATAGATTGACAGTCAAGCGTGTTAATATCACCGCTAGATAACCGGACTAGCATGCATATGTCACTAGGCATTTCTTCATGATGGCATTTTAATCAATTATGATAAGCATATAATGCTATGATATTGAGCAATTTGAATAAAAGTATGTGCCTGAAGTCTCCAAGTGTACTTGATATATATGGTTCGAGAGCTCACGGACTTTTATTGCAACAATTGAGGCCAAAAGAAGTTTTTACTTTTTTGGAAACAATATTTCATATCCTCCATGAAAACCCATTTCTTAAGTGTCAAAGCCGTGCCTATCTATATTTTGTTCACTTATGTTTGTGATAGGGGAGGTAAAACTCACTTGTAAAAATTTAGGGGGTAGGGTAAAGTTTACGTCTACCAGTTTCTTCCCTGTTTAATTACAGTAACTATCTGATTGTCAGTAAATGTATACATGTCAACCAATGTCAGCAAAAAGAAATTCATCATAAAGGAATGAAGGGCAAACTTGATATTTAAGGTCAAAGGTCAAATTTATGTACATATCACAAAAATTGGCCTATTTGAAATTTATTTTTCTTCTTAAAAATTATTTTGTTCTTTTGGCCTCAATTGTTGCAATAAAAGTCCATGAGCTCTCGGACCAATAGGAAGATAGTTACCAATTTTTGAGAATAATTCAAAATAATTAAAATAAAACGAACAATGTATTTTCTATTCTTTTATATATTCTGATGAATTCACATTGAACATATGAAAGGTATTTTGAATGTTTTATCATACTAGTTCAACAGAAAATGCGTTAAAATCTATTATCAGAAAGAGAGTCTTAATATGGTTGTACTACTTTTTGTAGATGTTTAAAACATATCATTTCTTCTAAACCGGCATCTTCTAAGTACAAGTTAATGACAATGCAAACAAAATAACAGTTTCTTTTATAGAAAAAGACAGACTCATGATATCGCGAGATCATTCAAGCTCTGTCGTAAACATGTTAATGAATGTAGAAATAAATCAACTATTTCTTTTATTGAAATAGACAGAATCCTGATATCGCGAGATCATTCATGCTCTGTCGTAAACATGTTAATGAATGTAGAAATAAATTAACTATTTCTTTTATTGAAATAGACAGAATCCTGATATCGCGAGATCATTCAAGCTCTGTCGTAAACATGTTAATGAATGTAGAAATAAATTAACTATTTCTTTTATTGAAATAGACAGAATCCTGATATCGCGAGATCATTCATGCTCTGTCGTAAACATATCATTTCTTCTAAACCGGCATCTTCTAAGTACAAGTTAATGACAATGCAAACAAAATAACAGTTTCTTTTATAGAAACAGACAGACTCATGATATCGCGAGATCATTCAAGCGCTGTCGTAAACATGTTAATGAATGTAGAAATAAATTAACAATTCCTTTTATTGAAATAGACAATCCTGATATCGCGACATCATTCATGCTCTGTCGTATACATGTTAATGAATGTAGAAACAAATTAACAATTTCTTTTATTGGAATAGACAGATTTCGTATGTCGAGAGATCATTCCTGCTCCATCGTTAACACATTAAATTATTAATGAATGTAGAAATAGATCAACAATTTCTTTTATTGAAATAGACAGAAACTTGATGTCGTGGTGTCATTCATGCTCTGTCGCATACACGTTAATGAATGTAACAATACAATAAGGATTTCTTTTATTGGAGCAGACTCAATCCTGATATCATGACATAATTTATGTTCTGTCGTAAACATGTTAATGAATGTAGAAATAAATTAACAATTTCTTTTATTAAAATAGACAGATTCCTGATGTCGTGACATCATTCATGCTCTATCGTAATTCGCAGAAAATAAAGCCAACTAGAACTGTCACAGGAGTAACTTATACCCCCACCATACAGTCTTGTCACAGCAGAAGGGCAACCATAAGAAAATTTTAAAAATACTATGAATAATATAAAGCGTAATAAAACTTAATACTTAAAAAAAATTATTCGTCTTTGGAGTACTTTGGAGGGATGAGATAAATATAAAATATCTAATATAAGAGATGCACTAAAAATAAATACAAAAATGTGTCTTACCGACACATGGTACCACAGAAAATGTCTTTACTTTTTACATAGGACTAATAATAAAAAAGTTAGAAAAATGCCTAAAATATTGAAAATCTAAAAATAGAATTTCTAAGAATAGACTAATTCTTGGAGTTTCAGGGAAAGTAACTCTGTACGAAAGTTAAAAAAGGTTACTTCCCTTTGGCTCTAAGCCAATCAGAATGATATATAGTAAAATGCATCAAAATTAACCTTAATTTTTAAGTAAAAGGGGGCATAATTCATAAAAGATTGGTGTCAGAGTTATGCACCTTGTGTGACATGATGTGGGTGATGAGGTGAAAGATCTATTTTAAGTTTGAATCAATTCCATTTAGTAATTACTGAGATATAGTGAAAATGCATCAAAATTAACCTTAATTTCTAAGTAAAAGGTGGTATAATTCGTGAAAAGTTGGTGTCAGAGATATGCACCTTGTGTCACATGATGTAGGTGACAAGGTGGAACATCTATTATAAGTTTGAATCAAATCCATTTAGAAATAACTGAGATATAGTGAAAATGCATCAAAATTAACCTTAGATTCTAAGTAAAAGGGGAGCATAATTCATGAAAAGTTGGTGCAACGTAGAACATCTATTTTAAGTTTGAATCAAATCCATTTAGAAATAACTGAGATATAGTGAAAATGCATCAAATTAACATTAGATTCTAAGTAAAAGGGGGGCATAATTCATAAAAAGTTGGTGTCAGAGTTATGCACCTTGTGTCATATGATATGGGTGATAAGGTGGAACATCTATTTTAAGTTTAAATCAAATCCATTTAGTAATAACTGAGATAATAGATTTCGCGACGGCACGGGACGCGACAAAACTGCTTCCTATATACCCCCTCCCCCTCCCACAACGTGTTTGGTGGGGGTAGAAAAAGATTGCACTAAGCCATATTATTAAAGTATCTCTGTGACAGCAAAACTGTGCAAATGTAATTTTAAGCTCCGGTATATCTACATCAACAAAAAGACGATCAACATGTTGGCCATTGGGAGTGACAACTCACTTGTAGTTCCTATAAAAAAAATCAAAGCCGTTTATGAATTGCAATTAAAAATAAAAATCTAAAAAAAAACAGGAATTATATCTTGTTTTATCTGCTCAAAAAGTAAGTATTAAGATAACAATAAGAACCATCTTCATTTCTTAAAATTCTTAAAATGATAAAACTTAAAGCACAATACACATTAGCTGTTAATATGTATATGGTTATCAATTCAAATTAAGATAAAATATACTTTTGTATAGCAGCATTAATATTATAGACCTTTTGTTATTTGTCCATCGTTAAATCCATTAAAAAGGTCTGACTTCTAGGTATTCTTTTCTCATTCTAGGTATTCTATTCTCATTCACTTTCATCATCAGAATGACAATGAATACAGACATACATACATTGAATAATTGCCTCTGTTGACATATTATTTCTAGGTTTCATATTAAATTACACACTGAAATACATATATTATCTATTTAGTGCAATCTCTCCAGAGCGGCCCTCTCTATAGCAAAACCCTCTCCACAACAGCATTATCAAAATTTCCCATAGCTGAAATATACTATCAATTTAACCTCTATAGAGCAACAACCTCTCAACAGAGGTCAATATCTTCATCTCCCAAAGGGTGTTGCTCTGCAGAGGTTGCACTGTAATCGTATTACATGTATGAAGGAAAATACATGTAAGGTGTGACAATAATATGCAATGCGCATATCTTAGTGTAAATGCATACATTCAAGTAGATCTCAAAAGCACATGCAAATACTTTAACATTCATACAAAGTCATTCTCAGCGAAGACGAGAAATATAACATAGATCTACATACATAAAAACCAAATATGCAAACATATCTTATGCATGTCATTAGAAAATAAATAACATGTTATCAGTTAAAAAGAGATAAACAGCAAATTATTAAAACATTGCAAATATTCATTCAAATATTATTTATAACATGGCTTGATTAGACTGAAAGTTTAAAAAACGAATGTCAGTCTATGTATATTCGTCAAATTGCCAGGTGACGTCCGGTTCATTACTACTGAGACAAATTAAGTCCAGCATTTATTTTTGTTTCAAAATATTTCGACGAGTCTCATGAAAAATGGAAACAATCAATGCCTTCTTGTGGTTTATAGTCTTATTAACCAGTTTACCGTTATGCTTAGATATTTAACCACTCGCTAACGCCCTCGTGGTTCAATTCCTGCGCAACGGAACTCTGAACTGTGACAAATTAGACGACAAACCGCTCGAAGACCGTGATCATTTGATAAATAATTTAAGAAACGGATATATAATATATTCTAGGTTTAGTGTGACAAAGTGCCACTGTGACTGTTTGTAGCATACAATAACGAACAATTGATTAATAAGAAACGTTACTCATACGTATACACACAAAAACTGTCTCTGGACCCCCCCCCCCCCCCCCCCCCCCCCCCCCCCCCCCCCCCCACCACACAGACAGACACACACAAAACAACAACAGCAACAAAGAATATTCAGTTCTTTCTAAATATCATTATGTTATGATTCAACCTACTGTTTTTCTTTATTCATCAGAAAGGAATAATTTTCATATTTAAAGTTTGTGTTTTGGTACCGTTATTACCGACAATAAACTTAAAAAATAGAAATTCTGACGTGACTTCTGTGAGCTCAACAAAACAATTTCAATTAGATATTGACGTGGAATGTATAGTTAGTTACATACTACAATGTTCTACCAAGATACCTACAAAAAAAACGCATATACAGAATGGAAAGATAAAACAATTTTGACAGATCGTGAAAACTAATGACGAAATTTGTCAGGTGCAATGTGACTCGTGACCTTATTTGAAGTATGCTCTTATTTTTTCCTTCCAGTTTGGTTTTCTTAAAAAGGTTCTTCTATACCGCATATTAAAACAATAAAAGGAAATACTGTTGACATACTGTCGTTTTGTCTGTCCAAATCACATAAGATTTCCTATTGTTTCAGTCATCTGTGTGTGTGTGTGTGTGTGTGTGCGTGCGTGTGTGTGTGTGTGTGTGTGTGTGCTCGCGCGTATGCGTGTGCGTGCGCGTGCGCCTGCGTGTGTGCATGTGTGTGTGTTCAGGTTTAACTTCTTTTTCAACAATTTTTCTGTCATGTAAACGACGGTTTTTAGTCATCTGTCACTAATCAGGGACATTCACAGGATTGCACAAATCACGTCCTTCACATTGATATTGAGGATAAAGGTTCAAGGTTTATTCGGCATTATACATGCCTTTGGTCATTAACAAATATAAAAGGAACATGGCATATTAACAAACAATACAATAAAGATATAGATATATAGTACAAAACAAAATAAAAGTGTCTGCATACAATAAACAAACATATAAATTACAAAAGTATGTTAAGAAACTTCCAAAACAAACAAAACATATATAACAATTTTCGTGAAATTATGTGGTATTATTTTAAAGTATATTTACTCTATATTGCGTGGCTTCTTTAATAAACTTAACTATCTTAACAAGCAGCTTAGCATATTTCGAAGGCATTAAATTATTAAATTTCTGAATAGTAGGCTATTGTGTATTACCAAAGTGCTTCTTTCTAATATATGTATATTTACTACAACAAAGAATGAAATGATATTCTGACCACTCAACATTTTGGTTACATATCTTACATAGTCTGTTACTTCTATCTATATTATTATATCTACCCGTCTCAATTTCGAGCTGATGTGAACTTATTCTCATGCAAGTAAACTTTTTCCGTAAATCAGTAATTTTTAATTTCACAAATTAATACTCAAAACAGAATGACGTTTTATATTTACAGTAACTTTTCAATTTAGGCATAACATTTATAGATTCACTCCACTCTTGAATGAATTGATTATATATTAATCTGTTTTTCAACAACGGGAAATAGTTCAAATTATTAACAAAGTTCATGCGTATATCTGTGTAACCAAGGGGATCGAAAATAGAATCAATTTGATTTGACCAACAAATACCGTTAATAGATAAATGTCATATAAAGCAGAATTAGGGTTCTTCATGATCCTTAACCAAAATTTCATTGCTCTTATTTTACAAACAATAGACAAAGGTAGTACCCCTAATTCGCCATACACCGCATAATTTGGGGTCTGTCTTTTAACATCCAAGAGGTATTTACAAAACATATAATTGGTCAATTATTCTTAACTTATAGACACCCCAAACTTCTGCGCCATATAGTAGGTAGGACCATCGAATTAAATAAAGACACATTACATTTTACATCCATGTCCACACGATTAAATAAAGACAGAAGATTAAATAACCTCTAAGTGCTTGACCATGTAGAAGCTTAACAACATCTCTAAAAGTCCCTGTACGCGTAAATTTAATTCCTAAATAAATAAAACTGTCAACAATTTCAACCTTTTTATCGTTTATGAAAAAATCTACGTTATGATTGCATTTCTATTTCTCAAAAATACAGATTATAGTCATGTCTATATTAATTTCTAAGCCCCATTTAACAGAATAGTGCCATAGACTGTCAGTTTGTGCTTGCAGACTATTGAGGATTTATCTATTAAGCATTTATATTGGAAACAAAATTTTAATACCAATTGTTTATTACAGTTACGCTAAATATATCAGCCGTGGAGCTACTAGATTCAGTTTCTACTTAAAAGAGAATATGGTTGAAACTTGCGTTTGTTGAATGTAAACAGGAGGAAAATTTTAATCATGCAATGATTTTCAAAGTTTAAAGCTTTAGTATGAGCTTTTAGAAATATAAAATAGTGCGAAAGAAGGAAATTAAGAGGACTTAAAATGGGATTAAACTTTTAACTTTTCATACAGACAAATTAGATATTTCGATAGAATTTGTTGACCACAGTGGTAAATCATAGGATGGGGTAAAACAAATTGTAAATATTGACAAATACATTATTTAAAATCACCCTTGTAAAACTGTATACAGTTAACGATGCGCAGACAATAGTGTACCGTTATTTACTGTTGTGTATACTTTAAAGATTATATTACAATAACAGATTTATATACATATTCACAGAGAGCGTCCTTGGGCGCTTCGTTCTTCTTGTTATTCAGTGTCCGCCATAATGACACGAACAAGGCCCAAGAACATTGTTCTCTGGTCAAAATTTCACACCACCTCTTAATCGGGAACAATGCGAGAACAATACGGCGGAATGATAAGGTACAACTTCAATGTCAAAGAAACATCGTAGCGAAATAAACATTGATAAAATTATGACAAATAAAATATTATTTGAATGAAGAAATTACACTACTTTTGTAGAAATGTTATTTTATCCCCGTAAAGCGCCGTAAACAAGGCTGTAAAACTCCATTTCCGGTTCACGGTGTTTAACCGTTTTAGGTTATAACACACTAAATAGCCACCACTATATATTCTATATAAAATGACAAGTTTTCACAATGCTGCAATACACATCTAGACCCATTTTAAATTTCTTTAACTTACATTTTCTTGTAGAGCAACATTAATACTGTAAAATATCCAAAGAAAAGTAGGGGTCATGTTTGATGCAAGAAAAATATTTCTGGTCAAACGGACACACCGTAATTTTTACACTGAAATGACAATCACAATTTAGGGTAGGGGTGTATGAATAAATTTCACATGTTAAATCAGTTTGGAGTCTTTTTTCAACATGCAAATGCTACCAGTATGTCAAGTATAGGCATGCAATATGATTTCAACCAATATATAGCAATGATTGCAAGGAAAAATCCTTCTTACTGCAAAAAAAAACTGAGAACTATTTGAATCCGCCATTATGCTACTACCATTTTTTCATAGGTGCTCAGGCTATTTAGTGTCTGTATGCCTATAAATCTGAGCTACTAGATCCGATTAGACTCAATTCCATCCGGGGAATAAACGCCCACCTAAAGACGCGCTACAAAGTAACTGTATTCTTTTGTATTTCCATGATAGTAATTATGTATGATTTGCATGAAAAATATGATATATACAAGAATTTAATTTCAAATTGACAGTGATGTATATTAGGTCAAGACAATGTGTTTAATGTCTTATCATTTTATTGAATTAATGTATCTAGTTAAATTTCAGTGTAAGACAGTGATTCATCTATATTCTTAAAGCTATACCTAAAACTTGTAGTATAGCTGTATAATACCTGTATTATAAGAATGATTTTCATGAAGATTTTGTGGATGAAAAAGGTAGGTTACTAGGTCGTGGTGGGTATTTAAGTCCTACCTCATTTAAGCTATACATTTAGATTTTATGTTTTAGAAAAAGTTACACTTTGTAAAAGCTGTACTTCGATTTTTATTGTTCTTTGAAAAAAAATGTTACATTATCTTAAGGATACAAATTTACGAAAAATAATCTTTAAAACGTCAAATTAATCTGTTATATAATGTTTGACTTTCATATTTCTTAAATAATTATGATTTACGTAAAATTCTATTATTTCTTATTTTACTTTACGTGTACACATTTTTAAACTGATATACCAGATAACTAAAGAAACTGCATAAATAATATTAATTGTACAATACAAGAATTTTTATGTACAAATATTTTCAGATAACATTTTTACAACACGACAATCATTCGTGGTACACATCCTATTGAGTTATAATGCTATAATAATCAACAAGGCAAGACCGCCAAAATTACATCTATTTTTAGTTTTGGAATGATTTTCGTTACTATATATATGTTGTACTAGTAATACTTCATAAAAGGATTTTAGAATTGAAACAGAAACAAGTGAAAAACTTCATTATAATTATTGTAATATTTTTTATAATTATAATTACGATGCTAACATATAATTTAGCATAAATGTTATAAAATCAAGTGATAATCAAAAGCAAGTGTACCAATATATTGAAACACCTATTGCAATTTTACAAAGTGTTTTATCAGAAAAGAACAGAACAGTTTTGATTCAAAGTGTTTATACAAAGCTACACGATTTATTGTATTTATTAAAGAAACAAAATGCGCGTCAAAATGAAAAGCACAATTTCTGTTTACAACATTAATTACCGATTAAATAATATTAACAACACAGCAGGTCCATTGCTACTATATTCTCGACTACGAAGATCGAGGAATATAATTTTGTCCAAAGTATGTTTTGCCCAAACAGTACATGTACAGATCCTTTTTTATCCCTATGTAAAATGTGGAACAATTGTTTAACAGTTCGTGTGTTTCATCAAAACTGTTGCAGCTAGGGGCTGTGTCATAGTTACTAAGCAGTGTTCATACCCTATTAAAAAGAGCGTACAATTTCAAGAGCAGCCTCTTTTACGCACTCTTAAACTGAATAAGATATTCTGGACATGCTTGTGTGTCGTGAAATATGACAAACATATTTGGATTCATCATGTTATTGACAACAGAATCAAAGAGAGCATGATGTCCGCCACTTGGTTTTGGAGGAGGGACTTTCATACCAGATTCACCTTTGGCGTATTCACCACTTAATACTCGGCAGTAGTACATCCTCTTAATTCCATTACGGTTTGGGCGAGAATACGTTTCAGAGCACGAATATGACGCATCAACAGCAAAGTAAACCCCATTCCCATATGCGGTTGCTACAAAATAGATTTTTTTTTTCATTTTAACTAATATTAGATAAAATTACAGCAAAATGAAACATGTCTATTTCAAGCTTCCAACGAGATATCTTTTGTATTCACCGATCAAAACGAAATTCACAGCATATGCTGCTACTTCACTGTTAAGTCCAATGTTGAATACTGGATGCAATTTGTTAATTAAGAAATAATTAGTTCCCAAGTGTGGTTTATCGTAGAATAACCCGTGTTTCGACTTCTTATACGTAAGAATATATTATTTCGCATAAGAACGAAAAAAATAGGGGTTTTCTACGATAAATCACACTCGGGAACTTCTTATTTCGATTCTAACACGACATATTATTATCAACAGTCATATTATGACGTCATTGCACGCGAGTGGTTTATTGCAGAATAACCCGAGATAGAGTTTGCTCTACATGTATGTAGGTTATTCGCTGGTCGTGTTAGAATTTCAAATATATTAGGATTAAAATGATTATGAGATAGAGGTAAGTAATTTCTAAGCAAATCTGTAACATACGATTACATGTCTTGTTACATAAATCGCCAATTCATCGTTTGTATATAATCAAAACACATTTGCTTGGCTGAAGTCAAATTTATTTCTTATGTCATGTCGTAAAGAAGTGAATGAAGTATTGCCATGCAATACAAAGTCCCCTACTGGAAGGCACCTAATTTTCTCTACTGCAGTATAACATAATGAACTGATATCTGTCAATGATGTATAAACAATATTGTACTATATATACAATATGTTATAACAACACACTTGGATTAAAATGTGCATATAAAAAAAAACACTTTTTTTTCATATTGAATTTTATTTGGCTGATTATAAAAATGTTATCATGTAAGTTATTTATAGTAAGAACAAAGGGAAATTAAACTTTAAAAAAAAAAAAAATAATATAAGTCCACAAGAAACTCTTTACCAGGTAGAGATAGGTCAAAATACACCTAAAAATTGGATGCAACATGCATGCTGTACCACAGAAAAGTGGTATCGATTTTTCTCTATCGCCAGTAATAAAAAAGTTACAATAAAATCTATTTATAGTAAAACAAAGGGATGTAATTCTAAAAACAAGGGTGCCTCACGGTGGTGAACATTTGGTCCTAGTTACATCAAAATCCCTCCATGCATGAAGAAGAAATGTTCCGTACAAAGTCATTCTTGAATCTGACCTTTGACCTCCAATTGTGACCTTGACCTTTGAGCTAAGGGTCTGGGCTTTGCGCATGACATGTTGTCTCATCATAGGGAACATTTGTGCCAAGTAATATTAAAATCCTTTCATGGATGGCAGAGTTATGGACGAGACAGGAAAAAAACTCTGTTGACCTTTGACCCCCAATTGTGACCTTGACCTTTGAGCTAGGGGTCCAGGATTTGCGCATGACACGTCGTCTCATCATGGGAAACACTTGTGCTAAGTGATATTAAAATCCCTTAATGAATGTCAGAGTTATGGACCGGACACGAAACAGAACCTGTTCATGCTATGTTAACATTTGACTGCTAAGTGTGACCTTGACCTTTGAGCTAGGGGTCTGAAAGTTGTGCATGACACATCATCTTATTATGAGGTACATTTGTGCCAAGTAATATTAAAATCCCTTCATGGATGGGAGAGTTATGGACCGGACAGGAAAAAAGCCCTGTTGACATTTGACCTCCCATTGTGACCTTGACCTTTGAGCTAAGGGTCCGGGATTTGCGTATGACATGTCATCTCATCATGGGGAACATTTGTGCCAAGTAATACTAAAATCCCTTCAAGGATGGGAGTGTTGTGGACCGGACAGGAAAAAAGCCCTGTTGACCTTTGACCTCCCATTGTGACCTTGACCTTTGAGCTAAGGGTCCGGGATTTGCGTATGACATGTCATCTCATCATGGGGAACATTTGTGCCAAGTAATACTAAAATCCCTTCAAGGATGGGAGTGTTGTGGACCGGACAGGAAAAAAGCCCTGTTGACCTTTGACCTCCAATTGTGACCTTGACCTTTGAGCCAGGGGTCTGGGTTTTGCGCATGACACGTCGTCTCATCATGGGGAACATTTGTGCCAAGTAATATTAAAATCCCTTCATGGATGACAGAGTTATGGACCGGACACAATATTGCGGACGGACGGACGGACAGACGGAAGGACGGAATGACGGAAAAGCGCATTCCTATAGTCCCCGAAACTGGTTTTCAACCAGTAGGGGACTAATAACTTGCATTAGGATCTCGGGTACATATATTTGACTATTGTCCAGTAAGCCATTCATTAAGTGTACGGTAGTATTATTACTACTTCTATGCTCTATAACTTGGTTGCCAGTAAGTGACATAACGAAACAATGGACTTTTCAAAGGAGCATGTCTATTTCTCTGAACCGGATGGACCACTACCGTTATGAAAGTTTATATAAATACTGCGACCGCTAGAATATGCACATTGATATACTTCCGCGGCAATTTGATACTTTACACAGAAGTTAAACAGTAAGGTAATTCAAGTTATTTTACACTAAAAAGAATCAAAAATGCATTTCTGAGCATATATTTTCACTTATTGAATGTATTGTGTTAGAACACTTATTGAATGTATTGTCTGTCAAATTTAGAAACGATTTGCTATCAGTCAGGGAAGAACTCAGTTACTTTAGCCGTATTGAGCAACAGTTCATAGGATTCTTCCCATGACATATTGGCAAATAGTTTTGTGATGGCAGACACAGATAATGACTGTAAACTTTACGGTCTAGTAAACACACCATTTTCACCACAGAATCTACGATTAAATCCATGGGCATTGATACTGTCTACCGCGTCTTCCCTTGTCCCGTGCCACAGCAACTGTTCGTTTTGTGTTCCAGGTGGATTCTGTTCATCTAGCTGCTTCTTCTTTGTCATGTATTGCTCCCACAATGTGACATTTTGGATTCTGTCAATCTGAATAAAGGGTACAAAAAGTTTACCAACTGAAATATTTCATATACAAATGCAGGATTGGGTCAATTACTTGGAAATTTAATGCATTAAATTAGCATTAGTTGACCACATTGGGCATTTTACTCTATCTCAAATTAAAATCAAACATCATGAAAACATACCCAAACAAATTTAAATTTTACTGTTAACTATTTAGCACAGCTTATGTCAATTTATGATGTTTTGTTTACTTTACAGTTTTCAAGAAATCCAGAATTACAGTGTTAGATTTATCATTTCGCATGTTGTGATTCGTGCATATTATTCACGGTCATCTTACACAAATCTTACATAACTCTTTCAAATGACCCCCCCCCCCCCCCCCCCCCCCCCCACACACACACACACACACCTCTCCCCTCCCCCTAAAACGGAGAAATAGACAAAAATAGTTTGTTTTACTTTTACAAAAAAAAAGTAATGCAACAGTAATGATTAGCACAAACATTAGCAACATTTAGTTTGGCTTAAAATCTAAATAAGCATCATTTTAGTGGTAAAACGGTGGCAGCATAACATGATAATAAATAATGCAAACTATTTATGCATTCAAAGAATGCCCCAACCCTTGATACTAAAAGATGTATACTCTCGGGTACTTTGATAGATTTTTTTGTCTGTTATTATGAGATTTGATAACAAATCGACACAATTTAGGACATGTAACGAATTATAACGAAGATTCCGTTGCCTCTCTAGACATACATACTTTTAAGCCAGCAGCCTTTATCACTCAGCCACAGAGTTTAACAGGTAAATAATCCAGAACAGATACAGCTATTCAAACGAATATATAAATTTAGGAACAAATCTTATACAAATCAACGAACACCAAAGCTCACTATCTGCTTTCAACGACGGTGGTAGGCGGAGAACGAAATGTACCAGGACAACTTGGAGAGAATTCGGCCGCTTAAGGTTGCCGACAATAAAAGTATGTTACCTTTCTTTATTTGTGGCAAGTGAATATTAACAATTATCTATTTATTTACAATCATGATCAATATCATTTGCATTTTGAATTTTAGAGTATTATAATTTCAAGGTCTAGTTTGAAACCACCTGCATTAGAATTTGACAGTGCTCAGTAATAAAATATTTCAAACCCTTCTGACATATACATTTTAAAAGCTATTTTATTATTTTATTTAGTAACATGTTATGCATGACATCGAAGTAAGACATGATATTTGTCCCGTGGCATCATGTGACCTTTGTGATAAAAAACGCATATTGAAGCTAATATGTAAGGAATGGTATGTTATGGCTGTATATTGAAAAGAACAACTGTTCAGTATATTGTGTAAATGCAGTTCAGAACAGATATATCAAGAAGAAATTCTTTCAAAATATTCTAGTGTATTAATAGTTCATTTACTAAAACTGGTCGAATACCACTGCGGTTGCCTAACATATTTTGCAAAGTCGTCAAATGTAAACAAATTCGCAAGGCATTCTAATAAGTATGTCTTTTTTATCACATTGTTCACTTCTTACTTAGGCCTATAAAGCTTTGATATACAAATAGCATACCACATTAAGATTGCAAACACTGCAAGACTTTATAGTTGTAAAAAAAAATATTTAAACATACGCATAGTTTTGTAAAAGCTATGTATTCAAAGCTTTGAAAGTTGATGGAGCCAGGTTTCGGCAGACTTTTTTGTTATATGCCTATGACTTTGCCAGTTACTCGTTGACAGCAGGGACGGAACAATGAATGGCTGCATTATTTGTGCATAATTACCATGTTACTTGTTTAAGGTGATTTTATAAAACCTTTCCGAGGACGTCGTACAGTGATAAAATGGACAACATTTTGCTTCATCCCGACCAATACAATATGATTAATCATCACGGCCGAAAGCGAAACAACGTCCGATTTATTCAGTAAACTCAATCAATATCGGGATCCGTTCTTAGCAAAGAAAGAGACGCCATCTTGAATCTGATGTAAATTTTCGTCAACACCTTTATACTTTTCTGTTATTTCATTACGAACAGATTCTCCTCACTGAACCTATTCAGATCTACCTCCGATCTAATTTCAACTACTGTATGTGCGATCTCAGCTGAATCAGGATCTTAAATTATATAAACAACCAACTTGATGTAATCGTTTGCTGGAATATTTTTATCGTTAACAGAACTTACATAATCTAATTGGCCAGCTTGACCTGAATGATATTAGTGATTTAACCATTGGTTGGACTACTTTATCATCGAAAATTCATTCGCTATGTTCAGTTAATGACTTCTTTCTTACACCCATCTTCGAAAAAAATATCTGTTTCCAACACATTTTGTCATATTTACAAAGTAAATAGATTTCAGTATTAATTATAACATTTCATACCTTATTTACAATGTATGTTGCCCTTTTAGCTGCCGATTTCAAGAATGTTTGCTCAATTTCATCATATTCTTTGCTAGTGGGTTTCAGTGTAACTACTCTGAGATTTACGCCATTCATATCATCCCAAGTAGTTGGTAATGGAAAAGATCGAGCTGAAACATCAACAGAAGATTCTTTTTGAATTTGCGTATCCTGGTTTAACTGCTAAAATAAGTCCTTCTATTAGCTTCATATTATAAATATTTACACTTGCAGTTGATCAATACTGAGTGATTTATTCGAAGGAGACTGAAATTAGTTTTTTAGAAGCGATTAAGATTGTAATGAAATTGAATATAGTAGACCTTCTTTAACTCGAACTCTTCTGGGCTGACAGAATTTGCTCGAATTATCGCTATTTCGAGATATCGAAAAATATACAGTTCGCAGGGATTTTACCGGGACCTGACGATGAGTTCGAGTGATGTGATTTTTTAATTATCCGAGTTCAGGCGAACGAAGTGTGACTGTAAATACATATATAATTTGGGATCTTAACATGTATAAGCATATATTTCAACACTGTATTAACCGGGTAAAATACACGTAGCTCGTAACTTAAATCGTCAAACACAAAAATTGGATATACCGACATAATTCCAATGATATTTTAAATCAATATGCATTTTTTTCTAAACTGCGCTGTGCTACTGGCCCTCTCTCGACGCACACAAACATACACGCACGCACGTTTATTGACCGGAACTAAGTAGCACAAGCTTCGCTTCCCATTAACAGAAACCAGAAAACGAACAAAATGCTTTTGTGATTACGATTAACTGACTTTGAAGTTCATAACATATTTCGATATTAATATTTTTAAACATTTTTCTCTCCAAGGATACAAACCAAATGATAATAACGACAGCTATCGAAGACGACCAAAATTACGTCGGTTTAAATCTGTATGTTAAATTAAAAAAAACCAGTGCAATCCTTTATCTGTTCGTTTTGTGTCCGTGTGAACGCGTGTGCTTGTCTGCCTGTATGAGTACTTTCGAGTTATAAGGGCTATGGCTTTGGGAGACAGTACTCTATAAATGTTACTTTAAATGACGGGTGTTCATCCTTGTATTTTAATATATTTCGTATCAAATACATTGCAGACACTCATGACCAGGTGTAACATGCAATAAACTTATGAGATACGTTTTTAAATAAGGACATCATGTGCATTATGTCAAACAAGGAGTATCGACTAATGTCCACTCAGTTATATAAACATGAATTTAGCATGTGGTAACTGTTTGCTGGAAATACATAACTTATTTGGAAACATTTTATAATTGTAACAACAATGGCATCCGTTAGCGAGCAAAATCGAACGTAATCTTATTTACGTTTAAATGATTCACGTCTAATCACTTTTGCAACATCATCCTTGTCGTTTTTAGGGTACTCTTCCATAGCGTCAAAATCTACAACGTATTCTACGTCTTCAGATCTACAGTTACATTAAAGAAAAAAGCATTTCTGAGAAAAATAGTAATATTTAGAAAATAGTGGTCATTAAGAACAATTATATCTGCCAAATGTTAAAATGTTAGTATTTTAAATGTAAGTAAATAAAAATGTTTCATTACCATGAAATTAATATATGCGAAGCTTTAGGGAAAATAATCGCGCTACTTATGCATTTAATACTTGCTAATATAACGTTATGACATTTGCCTGAAAATATCAAACACAAACAAACGCATGCAATAAGTCGATGAAATAAATAGCCATACAGGCCGGAAACGAGACAACTTCCAAAAATATGTCTGCCGTTTGAGGGTGACAGAATAATAGAATGAAATAAAGAACTACCCAACCTTCAATATGAAATAAAAATAACATAAAAAGAATATTAAATTAATTCACGTGTAAGTAACATATTTCTTTTTTTGTCTGTACGCTTCTTCCAATCGTAGATTTACTTCCTTTTCATATGGCTCAACTTCTTCCCCCGTCTTGGAAATGATGATGACATACCATTGAACAATATCTGCTATGAGGTGCATCTGTATGGCTTCTTTGAAAAACCTTAAACAACAGTAATAAGATATTTTAAAGCTCCTAAATTTTTTCTTGATCAACAAACAATTAACAACAAATCAAACTTGATTTTTGGTATTTCCACACGAAATTCGTAAATCGACCAGAAAAGAAAATAATTATAAACTTACACATATAAATTCCTCGGATCTGCAACGCACTAGCTTTACCGGATTAAAACTTGCTCTTGTAATTATTATGTAAGAGTTAAACATTTCAAATATTATCTTAAAATTCAACATTTTTAGCTTATAATTTGATAATAAAGTCAACCATCCCACGTGTGCTTCAATTACTTTCATCAACTAAATCTTTTTACTGAATCAAATACAAATTGTAAAACAAAGTAACCGTCTAATAAAATTGACATTTCATGTCAATCTGATAATGCTATAATATATATAATCTGTTTTAACATAAAGTATTAAATTGTAACGAACAGCACAGTGAGCCTTGTAATCTAAATAATAATGATAAAACGATGATAAACTTCATCTTTTAGCTTAAACAGAGTTGAGACATCGATTTTTATTTAACAACATTATGGTAAAATACCGTGAAATTTTACCGTCTAGATTTTTCAGAAGATCATATAAACAATTTTTTTCATCCAAGTTTTTTATTAAACATGTTCGTTATTCTTAGGAATAGATTTCTTGCAATTTAAGAGTATTTCTTTCCTTCTTCATGATAATGGAATGCCTTAAGACACTTACAAGTGAAATTTGTCACTTGCGTCAAGCATATTGTTTGACATTCCTGTAATTGTCACAATTCGTTTGGCAATGTCGATATCGGCCACCACTTGCTGTTGTCTGGCAATGTTCATTAATTTTAATATCTAAAAGAAAGATCAAACCATGAATAAGTTCATATTTTAGTATTCGTTAACCCTTAGCCTGCTAAATTTCTAAAATGGACTGTTCCGTCATTCAGTTTGGGCAATACCATTTATTATTCGAAGGGGTGTTCACTGAAAATTTACTAACTGAATAGCGAACAGTGCAGACCATGATCAGCCTGCACGGATGTGCAGGCTGATCTTGGTCTACACTGGTCGCAAAGGCAAAACCAATCACCGCTAGCAGGCTAAGGGTTAAAAAGATTCGACCGCCGTCATTGCATTTTTTCCATCACTTCTTGATGATTGTGTAAGAGGAAACTGGCACGCGATTTTATAAAAATGATGTGACAAGATTCAATTAAATGTTTCGAAATGATCGAAGGTTTATATTTTTTATTACTTTTATTATATACATTTTTGGAAAGGTCTTTTAAGGTATTAGACCCCTAACGTATAGAAATGAATGGCATTTGCTTGGTATATTCTTTAACTTTATCGTGTTTTGCACTGTGTTGCAATTTTTAAACCACTTTTACCGTGCCCATTCTTATAAATTTTGTGTAATTTATGGTATTTCCTCAAGCTCATGTAGAGAAAGATTTCAAAGTGATGGCCTTTATCCAAAACTTTTGCAGAGAATTCATTTTACCATTATTTTTTTTTATAAAGGAAACATCAAACTATTGGTAAATAATTATAAAACCTAAAATAAAACCGTCAATATCATTTTTTTCTAGGGTGCCTCAAGTAAACGAATTTAATGAGGCAGAATTCAAACTACAACATTGAAAAATTAAGATCGAATCCTGCGGGTCTGTTTTGAATTTTGCTCACTTCATTAAAAAGAACATTAGGGCAGCAGAAGTAAAACCTACCTACATTTCTAAAGATTCTAAAGAATGAAGGCAAAATAGAGAACTTTTACCGCATGTAACTCAATATTTTTAAAGATGTCTAACTCTACTCCGTCCGTTTCAGTGATAAATTCGCTTTGAACAGCAAGAAATCACCTATTAAAAGATTTCTTTCCACTTTTGTGCAAAAAATCAATAATAAGTCTTGAAAGAAGTAAAAAAACTTATTAGAATAAACGAAAAATAAAGATGTTTTTGTCCAGTGGGCCTTGAACCTACGCAACCCCACCCCCCTGAAAATTGCAGTCAAAGTTAGGTTTACTCAAAAAGGAGGTACTCTATTATGGGTCTAAAACCTTAAATCGGTACACAAATAAAAACTAATAATGGTGTCTATAGTTCAAAGAGATCAAGGTCACTAAAGTAATGATTAAACTATTCCCTGCTTAAGAGAACTGTGACAATTTCTTTTTGAAAAGAATGATTGTGTCATCTTTATGATAATTTATGATAATTTGAAGACACAAATCAAACACACCTGATTATCTATGCAGTGAATAGAGCATTCAATAAAGTAAAACAGGGTCATTGGCATCGTCAATATTTTAGTAAGACTAGTACGAGGGAATTTCAATAAATACCCGGAAAAGTGCTCTCATTTCTTCATTCTGGTCTCATTTTGCTAAAATTTGAAAATCTGACGGATATGAACATACTGAATGCAAATACCTAAATTACAGATTTCAGAATATGCACAATATTTATTTGTCGTCTCCTAGGCAACTCCATCACCTCAAAAGCGGCCCAACATCATTATGATGCTGTCGCATTACACTCAATTAATCAATACAACTTGAGATTACCATTGATTCAATGTTTATCATCATTAAATACATTTTTATACCTTCTTAAGAATAAATAAATACTGTTTATATGATGTTCCTGTTGTATTGAAGAAATTGGACACTGGACTGATGCCCTATCAAGGAGCTCTTTAATTTATTAAATGTGACTGAGCGTTATTTTTCATGTCTGTAACACAAGTCGTCAGCAATATTCTCCTGACCACGTTTAAACGTCACGTCCCACTAATAAAATTTTGCTTTCTTCAGGGCATTGTCCCTTAAACCTTTTTCAGCATAGCATTTGTCTCTTTCCTTGATTTTCGATTCAAAACACAAAATGTTATCTCACATTTCCGTTCAACACTGATTTTCAAGCAACGACCAACTCAGTTTGCCTGCCAAATATTTTAATGATGTCACATTTATAATTTGACGTTATTGGCGTAACGCTTACTTTTCATATCAATATTCACCCAATTTAAGAAAAGGTTGCTCGAAAAATAGGTAAGTGGAAAGTAATGTTTTAGCGCATGTAAAATAGAAAAAGAGACAAATTTGGGCCGGATGACGTCACATGACGTTGCCATGGGGACTCGCATTTACTTATCATTTATCCAAAGACAATCTAATTTTGACATATCAACTCAGTATTCCCTAGTCTACATTTTGTAGCATTTTCATTTATTTTTGATGATACATGAAGAATTGAGAGCACTTTTCCGGGTATTTATTGAACGCCCCTCGTTGATACTTATCGTAGCGAACAATATCTTTTACACTTAGTATTTTTTCGTCATTTGTTACGATTTAAAAGGTCTTTCCAAGTTGTATGTATCGGGTGGTCACATACTTTCTACAATAATCAAAATTACACACATTTAAAGATTTTAGAGAAGAAATATCAAAATAGTGGTTTAATGAACTCTTGTTAAATTATCTAACAGCTTGCATATATAGTTTAAATTCTGCGGGCAAACCTTAAACTGAACTCTGTTACCAACAAGTCATTACCCCAACCACTCAAATAGAGGGTAGAGGACGCGGTAAAAAGAAAGAGGGCCACGAGACCCCTACACTGACAAAAACAAGGGGAAGACGTAATTCAAAATCATGTAATTATAACACTGCAGTCAACAGTAGAGACAGTGGGATTTAGTGGATTGCTGAATAAGTATTCCAAATTATATGATGGCTTTGAGCCGTATCAGTAAATTACAAGACTGTAATACGACACAGGATAACAAGAAAAAAGAACTTATAGCTAGAATTGTTTCCCTTGTGAAATAATAGAGAATTGTAGGTCATGTGCTAATGAAGTGGTATCTTGGAGAAATAGTGCCGATGAGGTTTCTGCCCCTGTCGTACCATGTGCAGCATGTGTGGCTGAACTAGTTAATGAAGTCTTTAATGGACAGAACGAAAGTGAGAGTCGAAAACTAAATATAGTTTATTTCGATATTGAAAAGAGTTTAAAGGAAAGAAAGTAAATGAAATATTGCCATGCAATACAAAATCACCTACTGGAAGGCACTTAATTTTCCCTATTGTTAGAAGTAAATCCTAAAAAAGTTCTATATAAGTTCACACAAAACTCTTTATCAGGTAGAGATAAGTCAACATACACCTAAAACTTGGATGTAGCATGCATGTTGTACCACAGAAAAGTGGTCTCGAATTTTCCCAGTGGCTAGTAATAAAAGGTAATGGTATCAGCTATTAATAGTAACAACAAAGGGAAGTTATTCTTAAATAAAGGGTGCCTCATAGTGGAAAACATTTATTCCTAGTTACATCAAAATCCCTCCATGCATGAAGAAGAAATGCTCCGGACAAAGTCATTCTTGAATTTGACCTTGGATTTGTAAGTGTGGCATTGACCTTTGCCCTCTAAGTGTGACCTTGACCTTAGACCTAAGGACCTGATTATTTGTGCATGACAATCTGCTTTATAGTGGTAAACATTTGTGCCAAGTTACATCAAAATCCCTCTATGCATGAAGAAGAAATGCTCTAGACAATGTCATTCTTGTATCTGACCTTTAGTCTCTTAAGTGTGACCTTGGCCTAGGGAGCTGGTCTTTGCTGATGACACTCCGTCTCATGGTGGTGAACATTTGTGCCAAGTAATATTAAAACCCCTTTAAGGACTGTTGAGTTACAGACTGAACAGGAAAAGGGCCCTTTGGCCTTTGACTTCCAAGTGTGACCTAGACCTTTCAGCTAAGTGCCGGGTTTTGCGCATGTTTTGTTTTCTCCAGGGCAATATCTGTGTAAACTGATCTTTAAATCTTGTTTTGCATGACAAAGTTATAGACAGGACAAGAAGAAAAAACCATTGATATTTGATCTCCAAATGTGACCTTGATCTTTAAGCTAGAGTTCTGTGTGTTGCGCACGACACGTCATCTAATCATGGAGAACATTTATGCAAAGTAATATTGTAATCCCTTGATGGATTACAGAGTTATGGACTGGACAGGAAGAAAAGAAGAAAAACCCGGTTGACATTTGACCTCCAGTTGTAACCTTGACGTTTGAGCTAGGGGTCCGGGGTTTGCGCAGGACACGTTTTCTCATCATGGTAAATATTTGTGCCAAGAATTATTTTAATCCCTTAATGAATGACAGAGTTATGGAACGGGCAAGAAACAGACCCTGTTTATGCCATGTAAACATTTGACTGCCAAGTGTGACATTGACCTTTAAGCTAGGGGACTGAAAGTTGTGCATGTCAAATTGTCCTATTATGAGACGTATTTGTGCCAAATAGTATTTAAATCACTTCATGGATGGCAGAGTTATGGACCGGACAGGAAAAAGTGCCATGTTGACCTTTGACCTCAAATTGTGATCTTGACCTTTATGACAGGGGACAGAGTTTTGCGCATGACATGTCGTTTTATCATGGGAAACATTTGTGCAAAGTAATATTAAAATCCATTCATGGATGACAGAGTTATGGACCGGACACGAAATTGCGGATGGACGGATAGACGGACGTTCCTACAGATGGACCTTTATTGGGTATTCCTTTTGTTAAAAAGTACCCAATATGCAACAAAAAGTACCCAATAAACACTACGGAATGAATAGAATTTACAGTTACCTATTGTTCTCTGTACCCAACAAATGTTCATTCGTGGGCTCAGAGGGACGGACAGAATGACGGACGGAAAAGTGCATTCCTATAGTTCCCGAAACTGGTTTTCAACCAGTAGGGAACTATTAAAGAGGAGAGACGGGCTGATGATAAAAGTAGAATATTCAATGTTGAATGTCCCAGAAGTTGAAATTAGTGATACTATTAGGTTGGAAATTTATGACTCAGAATAAATCAGTTTATTCTTTGTAAAATCAGTGGAAATAGAACAACAGATGACTGATAAATCTAGATTACTAAGGAAACTTGTATATAATGAGTTTCGTTTATTTTCAGAGTGATCTCACCAAAAATCAGCGAGAAGAAGCCTACAAAATTAGAGCTGCGCGTAGGATGAGAACTATTGAAGTAGATAAGAACAAAAAGCTTGTAATGTAGATGGTGCAACTGGCCAACGCCCTGGAATTGCTTGTGACGCTGGCGGTTCAGGTCCAACCAGTGTAATCGACCTTGCAGGCGACTCTTTTCACCTGTAATATTATGACTGATGATTAACCTGTTAATACGTTTATTACTTCTGTTCAACCTAGTTCTGAAGTTACAGTTAGTTTTTCAATTGTTACTAATTTTGTCTCAAAAGAGGTCGATTGTTTTAAACACAATAACTCTGATAATAACACTTCGAGCGAAAGAAATATGGACATATATTATGAAAGTGAAGTTGATAGCTCTGCTGATGAAAGCAGCACGGATGAGTATTATGAAAGTAGCACGAACATATACTCTTTTGCTTTGTTTAACTCAAACTATAAAAATAGCATTTTGAACATGGTGAACATTTGTGCCAAGTTACATTAAAATCTCTCCACGCCCGAAGAAGAAATACTCCAAGCAAGGTCAATCTTGTATATGGCATTTTGTCTCTAAGTGTGACCTTGTCCTTAGACCTAGGGACCTTGGTCTTGCGTGAGACACGTAGTCTCAAATTGGGTGGTGAGTTTGTGCCAAGTAATATTAAAATCACTCTAAGGGTTGTTGAGTTACATACTGGACAGGAAAAAATGCCCTTTTGGCCTTTAACTTCCAAGTGTGACCTAGACCTATCAGTTACGGGCCCGAGTTTTGTGCAAGACACGTGTCTCATCCAAGGGAATATTTGTGTCAACTGATATTTAAATTCTATTTTGCATGACAAGGTTATAGACCAGACAATATAAAACTCCTACTGACCTTTGATCTCCAAGTGTGACCTAGAATTCTGTGTGTTGCGCACGAAACGTCATCTCATCATGGAGAACATTTATGCAAAGTAATATTGTAATGCCTTTATGGATGACAGAGTTATTGACCGGACAGGAAAAACACTCTTGACCTTTGACTTTCAACTGTAACCTTGACCTTAGAACTAAGGCTCCGGGTTTGCGCATGACACGTCATCTTATCATGGGGAGAATACTTGTGTTAAGTAATTATTAAAATCTCTTTATGAATGACAAAGTTATAGACCGGACACTAAACAGACCCTGTTCATACCCTGTAAGACATCTGACTGCCAAGTGTGACCTTGACATTTGAGCTAGAGGTCTAAAAGTTGTTCATCGTCTTATTCTGAAGTATATTTGTGCCAAGTAATTTTGAAATCATTTAATGGATGGCAGATATATGGAGCGGACAGGAAAAAGGCCCTATTGACATTTGACCTCTAATTGTGACCTTGACCTTTGAGCCAAGGATCCGGGTCTTGCTCATGACACGTCGTCTTATCATGGGGAACATTTGTGCCAAGTAATATTACAATCACTTCATGAATGATAATGATGAGTTATGGACCGGACACGAAATTGCAGACGGACGGAATGAAAAATGCATTCCAAAGTCCCCGAAACTAGTTTTCAACCAGTACGGGACTAACAAAGAGTCTGTGTAGGAGATTCAAAATCAGAACGGAATGCAGCTCTTAAATTTTTGCAGATGACACCAAAGTTAATAGGGAAAAGAAAAGGTCAAGTTTCATTACAGGAGGATCTTTTCAAACTCTGTGACTAATAAGAAGACGTTTTCGAAATTCTCTATACCCAAATGCGAAACTGTCCAGTCTGGTCACATTAGACATGAATTTAAGTATGAAATGAGAGACAGTAACAATAATAATATAAATATTCCTACTGTTGAAAAAGAGAGAGATCTAGGTATCATATTCCAAAAACAATATGAAGTTTGACGATCATGTGTTAAATGTTGTCAATAAGACAAAGAAAGTTACAGGTTTAATCAAACGAACATTTGCTTGTATGACCAAACAATTGTTTCTTACTATATTTACAAAAGTTTGATTCGTTCCATTGCCGATTAAAGAGTATCCTTGAACTAAAAACTCCAACTTTTTGAAAATATTCAGAATCGAGCAACACGAATTGTTCCCCAGTTGTAAGAATTATCCTATACTAAAGGAGTGAAATCTCTAGATGTACCCAACTTCTGTACAGAGAACGTTTTCGATTATAAAACAAATCTTAAAAATTGTGCATGGATTTGAAAACATTAATTCTGAAAAGTGCTTTGCTTTTAATGACAACCTATCTCTCGGACATTTATTCAAACTTTATAAACCTGCTGACTCTAAGACTCTAAGGAAAACACCCCTTCTCGCCAGAAGTATTGATAAATCGAACAAACCTGATGAAGACATTGTTTTGAGTGATTGTGTGTTCTTTCTTTCAAGACTAAACTGGATAAGAAAAGCAGAGATAGAAGATTCGACACAGATATGATCTACCGGCAAAGTATGCAAGCAGTGAATTTCAAGATTTTCAGTAAAGTAACTGTTTATCCAACAGTAGAGCTTAACTTAAGTCTGTAACTTTTATTCGGACTTCTACAGATACTTTGATTCGGGCCCAAGAGAGAAACCAGTCTGGAGGAGCTTAAGAGTCAGTTCTGGCCAGGCGCTTTGTAAAAAATGAAGGTAACAAGATAACAACAGCTCATGTAAATTGGAGCTAGTTTTAGATTCTTCACTTGTACTTTTTACTGGTGAATACCTCTTTGGTTAAATAAGAATGATTTTAATTGAAAACAAATTATAGTTTAAGGTATGACCTATGTAAGACCTCCTTTTGAAGAGTATTCAATTTGATAAGCGATTTCTTGTTGTACAAAGTGAATATACCTCTGAAACAGAATGGGACGGAATTAAACATCTTTAAAAATACTGTGTTTCATGCGGTTTAAGATTTCTATTTTGTTTTTACTCTTTAGATGACATATTGTGGAAGAAATATATGTAGCTCTTACTTCTGCCCCAAGGTTATTTCTGAATAGAATGAGCAAAATTGAAAACAGTCCTACAGAACACGAGCTTAATTTTTCAAAATTAGAGTTAAAATTATGTCTCATTAAACCCTTTTACTTGAGGCACCATAGAAAAAAAATGATATTCACAGTGTTATTTGTGTTCAATAGTTGTTTACCAGTAGTTTGCCGTTCCTTTTAATATAATTTATGGTATAATTAATTCTCTGGAAACGTTTTGGACAGTGGCAATCATTTTAAAATTTGTCCCTACTTGAGCTTGAGGAAATATCATGAATTATATAAAATTTATTAAAAAGTCGGCACGGTAAAAGTTATTTAAATCTTGCAAACAAGTCTCTCATTGGATACAGCATATTGCTGTAACATTGTTTTGAATACTTGAAATACTCACCATTATTCAGGGCATACCTTATATACTAAATTTTCAGTGTAGTCACAAAACATATATTAACATTCCACAGTGAAAAATGTAATGTTTAGTATTTTGCAAAAGTGCAATAAACTACAGGCATTTAAATCATTGTTGTGTAAACGGCTAACTATAATGTGTAAAAATAAGATTCTATAAAAAATAAACCATTCATGATTTGAAAACGAACAACCAAACCTGGCTTTCATCAAGGTGTTGGATGATATCGTCATTGAAAGTTTTTGTCAGTATTTCTTTCTCCAGAGAGGAGTCTAGCTTTCTTATTGCTTGTTGAATTACTTCATCACTCGTTGACAAGATATCAAAGGTTACGGTATTCCTTTCCGTTTGCTCCTCGTTAGTATTTGACATCATTTTACCTACAAATTAATGTATTTCAATAAATAAATTCATGTTTTTAATGATTTTATTTTAGTGTGGGTGCTTTCCTGGTTGATGTTACGCATAACTTCTTGATCAAGTATTGCAGGTGAACTCTTCATATAGACATATTTTCAAATACTTATTTCTCCAGTTGTACTCCATTGTGTACTGCATAATGGTATTTACAGGCATTTACAATCCTGTTTAAATCACAGTCTATATATACGGTATTTACGGAACGTTTCGGGACTGACAGCTAACATTTACGGTATTTATGGTATTAACGGAACATTTCGGGACTAACCGCTAACGTTTAGGATATCTGTGGTATTTGCGGGACGTTTCGGGACTAACTGCAAAGGTTTGGGGTATTTATGGTATTGTCAGAGTATTTCGAGACTGCCTGCTAACGTTTACGGTATTTACGGAACGTTTCTGGACTGACCGCTAACGTTTAGGGTACTTATGGTATTTGCGGGACGTTTCGGGACTGACTGCTAACGTTTAGGGTATTAAAGTTATTTATGGACCGTTTTGGGACTGACCGCTAACGTTTAGGGTATTTATGGTATCTGCGGGACGTTTTGAAACAGACAGATAACTTTATTTATGGTAATTAACGAATGTTTCGGGACTGACCGCTAACGTTTACGATATTTATGGTATTTATAGAACGTTTCGGGACTGACCGCTATCGTTTAGGGTATTTATAGTATTTGAGGGACGTTTCAGATCTAACCGCTAAAATTTATGGTTTTTGTGGTATTTGCGGGACGTTTCGGGACTAACTGCTAAAGTTTATGGTATTTATGATATTTACGGAACGTTTCGGGTCTGACTCGTAAAGTTTACGGTATTTATGATATTTACGGAAAGTTTCGGAACTGACTGCTAAGATTTACGGTATTTATTGTATCTACGGAACGTTTCATGACCGCTAACGCTTACATGATTTACGTTACAGGACTAATCGCTAACGTTTACGTTATTTAGGGAACGTTACAGTACTGACCGATAATGTTTATGGCATTTACGGTATTAACAGAACGTTACAAGACTGATCGCTAACGTTTACGGTATTTACGGAACGTAACAGGACTGATCATTAACATTTAAGGTATTTGAGGAACGTTTAGAGACAGACCACTAACGTTTAGGGTATTTATGGTATTTACGGAATGTTTTGGAACTAACTACTAAGGTTTATGGTATTTGTGGTATTTGCTGAACGTTACAGGACTGATCGCTAACGTTTACGTTATTTACGGAACGTTACCGTATTGTCCGATAACGTTTATGGTATTTACGGTATTAACAGAACTTAAAGGAAGTAATCGCCAACGTTTACGGTATTTACGGAACGTAACAGGACTGATCATTAACGTTTACGGTATTTATGGTATTTGTTGAACGTTTATGCACTGACTGCTTACGTTTACGGTGTTCGATGTTGCTCACTACAGACCTGAAGCGGTCGTTCAGCGAATGTCACAAAATCAGTTACCATCGGATACGCAAAATATTGCATGGCCGCATGCATTTACAGCTTACTGTAAAAGCGAGGATTACCATGTTTACAAATACATTAAAGATCATTCCGATCGCTTCAGTCTGGTAAATACCTGAGCCTGTACTATATCGCATACGTTCCAGGCCGTTTGTTAGTCCAGTCTATTTTATGGTATTTACAGAGCGTTTTATAACTGTCTGCTTACGTTTAGGGTATTTATCGTATTTACATATTCTTATCATGCATTAATTTTTTCATTTTACTGACCCAAAGAATAAATACCGATAAAAACGTCATTTGAAAGAGATTTTGAAAAACAAATAACTGACAAAATTTATGAATTCAAGAGAAAAAAAATGTTGTATTTGAAATACTGTATTTTCAATAAAGATACTTTTCTTACGTTTCAAGCCAAAGACACAGTTTGAGCCTTAAATAATTTCCTCTAAAATCATGAATAATGCTGTTTTAGGCTTAAAAGCTTTAACGCATTAGGCGTGCCTATGCATTACACGTACTTGGTCACAGTTAAAGTGCTGCTTACATTATATATGCCTCTCCGCAATAACCTTGATAAAATTAGTACCTACATAAATCTTGCTTGATCATATTACACTTGCCTGATCACAGTAAACATTTATTAAACTTGCCGTCTCACATTAAACGTGCGGGCTCTTATTAAACTTGCCTGATCACAATAAACCTGCATGATCACTTTAAACTTGCCGGATAACATTACACCTACATTAAACTGGCCTGTTCGCATTAAACTTGCCTGATCACATTAAGTTGCAGTAAACTTACCTGATCACACTAAATTTGCATTAAACTTGCCTGATCAGAATAAACATGCCTGCTCACATTAAATACATCTGCTCACATAAAACTTATCTGGTCACATTAAACTTGCCTGATCAGATTAAACGCGCCTGCTAACATTAAATGTGCTTGGTCACATTACATTTTTCCTGATCAGTAGAAGAGCCTGCATAATAAGCAGATTATTAAACTAGCCTGTTAAATATTTGGCTTCCCTGATCAAATTAACTGTGCCTGGTCAAATAAGACGTGCCTTGTCACATTACAGGTTCTTGGTCATTTTATGTGTTGAACGTACCTGGGCACAACAGGCGTAGATTGTTACGTAAGACGTGTCGTATAAAGCGTGCCTGTCCAAATACATGTACAAACAGGACTGTCATTGTCGCATTTAACGTACCTGGACACATGAGACCTGTCTTGACGCATTAAACGTGTCTAGACACAATACATGTGCCATTTTAAGAAACTCATAATATTATCAAAACTACTGTATCTTTAGTAAGACATCATTCAATAAAATTGTATAAAGATTCATAGTTTTATATATTTTCATGACAAAATATAATACTTTGCATTAGGTTATAGACATAGTGCACACAAATACATACTGATCACATGGTGTTTCTCAATAAATCGAGCCTATTTGTGTTTCATTTAGAAAGGTACAAATAGTTTCTTTTATTTTAGATGTCAAGGTAAGTTTACTTGTACAATTTCGGCTTTTAGTTGATAAAGATACTTTAAAATGTAACATACGTAACAGTTGCCACTCAAATGAATCACCTCGAAGAATTAGCAACATTGAAAACATTCCAACAATTGCATTTTGTATGCTTTTAATTTAAATAAACCATGTTTGCTGATCATGCACACATGACCGTTATAATATTGTTTGACTTAGCCCTGTTACTCCTCTCAAGTAAAGGATGTCGACAAACGACAGTAAAACATGAGGCATCATTCAGCAACACTGTAAAATTAGCATAGATTAGCAATTTTGTGGCTTCTGCTTCAATCATAGATAGCATATTGATACTTAGCAGTAGACATGGCTACAGTGTGTGCGCAGTCTGAATATTTTTGACTTTCGTTCAAAAGACATACAAAACATGAGGGCATCTAATAATCAAATATACGTTACCTGGGTTTTAATGGTCATCTATTCAATTTCATATTTCGTATGTTATTATTCTAGGCTAATGCATAAATCATGCTTGTTGGCATAGTAAAGCACCTATTCAGCCAATTTTTACAGCATTACAAAAACGCAATGAAACTTACCTTACGACACATACGTTACCAAGATTACACAGAACATTGATTTCAAGATAGATGTTTCTATAATTTAATGCGTTGCTTTGATATCTATTGAAGTAAGATTGTACTCATTACTGAAACTGACACAATTATAGGTCAAACAGGTTATTGGTAAAACAGGTTTCTTTAAATAATTCTGTTTCTTTGATGATAGTGATTTTCAAATATCACTTATACTATGGGACGGAATTACTGAACTACGCAATCATATTACTTTTCCTTAAGAAAACCTAGATGAGATTCTTCTTCATATTGTGATTGTGGTATCATTGTTGTCAGTTCTGAGTTATAATTAATTATTCAAAACTATTAACAAATGAATAAACAAATTAGTTCATTCAAAATATGATGCATTTCAACTGCTACATATACAAAAATGATTACCTCGGTACGGAACTGTGTTTAAAACATGAAGTATAGTAACAACCTTTATCTAAATTCGGTAACGTATGATTCAGAACTACACAGGAGGACACATTATAACATCATTGTACACCGTATAACAGAAATATGCTCTAAAAGTTGATGTGAGACATCATACATGCATAGATGCATATGTACAAACAGCACGATTTCTTTGGATCACGCAAGTGAGGTGCATTGATGTCTTATGACATATTTGTAAAAACTCTTTAGTTAAGTGCTTTATTCCGTAGTAATATCATTAAGCCTCCTTGGCCTAGTGGTTAAGGTCGCTGACTTCAAAGCATTTGCCTCTCATCGATGTGGGTTCGAGCCTCACTCGGGGCATAGAATTCTTCATGTGAGGAAGCCATCCAGCTGGCTTATAGAAGGTCGGTGGTTCTACCCAGGTGCCCGCTAGTGATGACATAATGCACGAGGGGCACCCGGAGTCTTCCTCCACCATCCATCAATGTCGCCATATGACCTAAAATTGTGTCGGTGCGACGTTAAATCCAACAAAATAAAAATAAATAATATAAGTATGCTACATCCTAAAATGAATGAAACGTATGTTTCACACGTTACTTTAAATGTATATTACAACAATACCAATTAGTATTACTCGTACGACCATGTAACATGTTTAAATCAGTATCATGTGATTTCTGTTATAGCTTTATTTTTTGAAGAGCTATACCTCTTCCATAATTATGTACATGTTTGATAGAATAGAATTTAAGGCTGGTATTTGCAAAATTTGGAAAATGGTGGCAATCTTAATTTGAATAGTTTAATTTGAATAGTTGGTAGTTCAAAAGACTTAAATTTTCGGCGATTTAATTACTACGTACATAATGACTACTAAAAGGACCGTCGCTAGCATAGAAGATTATTAAAGTCATCAAAATATGAAAACGTTGATAGCATGAACTTATATGTATAATAATTTCGGATTAATTTGACATAGCTATCATCTTAAATAAAGACCTTTATTATATACCTATATAAATTCTGTAAAAAAAATCGGCTTGTATTTTACAATTAAATATTAACAGACAGACAAAAATTCCGTATTGTACCTTTTAAATTCCGTATTGTACCTTCCGTATTGCATGCTACCGGACTATTTTCATTAATATGCATGACCCGACACATTTCTATAAATAGCGCACATAAAAACTTTACTACGTTCCATTTAATATCGATAAACATTGAAGATTTCGTTCAAGAACAAAACAAGGATAAAAATGGTAAAGGTATATAATAAAAGGGTCATTATAACAGTAGCTGGATCTGGGACTTTGTATTCGGCTCTCGTGGATTTTGCAAGGTCGGATCACACTCGGCGCTTGCGCGCCTCGTGAGATCCGATCTGGCAAAATCCACTCGAGCCGAATACTGCATCCCAGATCAAGTTACTGTTATAATAACCCTATTATATTGCTGGATCTTCATCCCTTCTGATGTTCCCCATAGGGAACATTCCGAATTTAAAATAACGTTAAAGTATCAGTTCCTCACTTATCTGGTCTCAACATCTAGATTCAACTTCGTTTTATATTTATTCATGTAGGTGAAATGTTTATCAGCAATTCTTATTTTCTGTAAGGGAAAATAACAAATCGATTGCTGTTTGTGAAATCATGCATCAATCATTCAATAATGTATGTGGATTTTGTTATTGATTTCTAGTAACATACTGTTTATCAAAATTTCCTATTATAAATGTTGTATGTAATGGGTGCACATTATTGATAGAGATAAGGTTTTTCACATTTTTTTCACTTCATAGTAATTTAGCAGATTTAACAGATGAAGGTAACGTATCTGATCAATGCTTTGGCGACAATATTTATTTGAATGCACAGACAATTAAAATGTGTGCCAGTAATGATGAATTTTGATAGACTTGCATGAAAACAGTTTGAAAATGATGCCAAAAGATTCTAAATAAAATGCAGAATAAATTTAGTCAAGACTGTTGAGCGACACAAAATTGGGCAATGAGGAATACGTGTAAAAAAGGTTCATTAACGTTTCCGTAAATACATAAAGTCTTCTCTGGTACAAAATGTTAATTAAAGGTCCAAATTGATGTAAAACAGAAACTAGCTTACAAAACAATAAATACATTGACACTTTATCTAAAAAAATACTTTTTTTCTTTTAGCCGTTATGTGACAAGCTCGAAAGTACTGCTGGACTACCTGTTTAGTACTTTTATGTATACCTTTATTGAATTGCAACACTAAAACACTTAAAAAGACTCATTATCATATAGAAGATTGGAATTAATTGCTATGTACACAATTTACTAAATTTATTGGATACAATGTGACCATGACGTAATGTAACCATTCAGACATGAATCCCTGGAACGTTGTAGAAAACATACATAAACATTTAATAGTCGCATGTGAAGCAAAATACATGATTGAGGTGCATTTTCAGTCGATTTCTACCAACAACGAAACTGTAAAGATGCATAAAATGTGTTTTTTGAATTTGGGACTCAATGTGATTACACTTTTTCAAGAGAAAAATCACCGCTTTGAAAATCTCTGCGTGGTAAATAGAAAAACACTCACATAGCAAAATAATACATCGTTGGAATCGGAAAGTTGTAGGCTGGAACATGATCGGTAAAATATGTTCAACTATAATGACAAATTGCAGAAAAATACATGGGGGCAGCCATTAAAGCGGACACAATGTGATCATAAACAAAAGTCACGTGATCACCCTCCCCGGATACAAAAATACGAATTTTCAATACTAACATCTGATGAGAATTCTCCCAATAAACTAATCACTATTTAAATACACATTAACAGAATCAATGTATCTTATTACTGCAATATATGTGTTGAAACACTAGAACACTTGTTTTGGGAATGTAACTGCGTACAACAATTATGGAATAAACTACATATTTATCTAGAATAAACTACATATTTATCTTGACAAGAAAAATCTCAAAACACAAGTCAGTTTAGAGGTAGTTAGTTTTGGTATCACTGAAAGAAACGTAAAACGAAAAAAATGTGATAAACTTTATAATGTTCCTAATGACATCTTGTATATTTCAAATCGAAAATAGAAAACAGGCACTTAGTTTAGATAATTTCATATCATGTCATCATATTTGTAAATGTATGAAAATTAAAAATGACTTATAAAACAGAATATATTCTAGATAAATGATGCAACAAAACAAGGCTAATTAAATGGTGTCGTAACATGTGTACTGGCACGCGAGTAGTCCCCGGACAGAAATCGCATATATTTCGTCCTCAAAAGCTTAAACAATATCAAGAATAAAAACGATTAACATATATACATACCTTAGCTCCAATATTACCAGTTTAGGGGTTTTCCTGTGAAATGACGTCACATTCGCGGGGAATTAGCGAGGCCCGAAAAGGGGTCTGTAGAATGTCAAATTTTAACATGCTCAATAGTAATGCCCGGACACCATTTTTTCATAAATATATTTATCGGGAACTGCCCATATGAGCTGGAATTATGAAAAAGACAAATGATGTTTTATATAACTGTAAAAAGATCGAACGTTTGCGTCAAATTTATTTGTCCCGCCACACGAAAAAGTGCGACAACAGAAAATAGAATAATTATGCTTAAGTTACGGACAATAACTGGCTAATCGAACAAATTACGAAATATTTTGGCATATTAGTATTGTTGTCACAAAGAAAATAAGTTTTCTTGTTGAAAGTGTATGTATCGTCTTCTAGTCGTGAAGTAAAGACATGTAGCCTTTATTTTAAAACCCTCCAGACAGGCCTTTCTTGCGCATGCGCAATAAAAACGGAAGCCCCGCAAGTGAAAATGTAAACAAGTAACCATACGGAAGGATTTCCACGATTATTATACTCATATGATTAACTGTGAAAAACTAAACTTGATAAACTTATCCAAAACAAACGTCTGTATGATTAGGCACAAAAATATGTAGACGAATCGCGAAAATAGAGCGTTGAGGGAACGTGTCCGGGGACTACTGCTGTCCGGGGACTACTCGCGTGCCAGTAAAGTATTTTACATACTGATTCCTCATTCGTTTAATGTTTACTCTATATTTCCAAGCAATATACCGATAGCTCACATAATCGCTATCTATTGATAACCATTAATTATATTAATTTTTCAGTTTTTATGATATCTTCTTTCCTGAGACGTTGGCTGTGACACTGGTTCATTTCGTGCAAATCAGTAAAGCATATCCTAATTGAAGTAAAACATTTTACCAACGAAGTAACAAAATACTATTTTAGAAAACACTGAGAGACATTAAGACCGGGTTAAAACTAGTTTGTGCCTTGAGTTTAATTACTTACAAATGTCAGCCCGCCCGCTTAGCCCAATAGAGAGAGCGCAGATCTTCGGATCTCGAGGTCGTAAGCTCGAGCCCTGGGCGAGGCGTATGTTCTCCGTGACGATTTGATAAAAGACATTGTGTCTGAAATCATTTGTCCTTCACCTCTGATTCATGTGGAGAAGTTGAAAGTTACTTGCGGAAAACAGGTTTGTAGTGGTACAGAATCCAGGAACACTGGTTAGATTAACTGCCCACCGTTACATAAATGAAATACACAAAAATGTACCGTTGAAAAACGGCGTTAAACCCAAAACAAACAAACAAACTTACAAATGTTATTCTTGAACATAATTTAGCTTATTAACAAAAAATACTGTCTTAGACCCAGTTTGATACAATTTTGATTGTTTTATCACCGAAACTGACCAAGATATAATTGATTATTGTCTTTATGGTTGTCATTTCCAAATAATGAATGGTTGCCATGGAAACAGTGAAATAATTGTTTGTTTTTTTTTCTCATGGGAACACTTTTTTTTATTTTGAAAAAAATTGGTCCTGCCAAACAATTCGGTACCTATGAAAAATGTCTATGTGCTTTCGCACGGCAAGTAAAACTGATATGTAGGCATCACTGGCGAGGTGTTCAAAAACAGATGTGCACGACCGAATTTAATCTAGATTACCGTCTTTAGCGCTAATGTTGTGAAATTATTTTGTACATCCAGGTACTTCTTCTAAACAATAAGTCATTTACATTTTACTATAATAATGACATTAAATTTTCGTCTTGAGTGCACCAAATTTTTCAGAAGACCGACATAGATTGAAACTTGGTGCCGTTAACAAATGGTCATGATTAGAGACATGCTTACCGATACAATACCTTGCACCTTTGAAAAAAGTACCCGCCAAATTGTCCTTTGCATCAAAGCCCTTTCCCAAAGCTTTTCGAAAATCATCCATCATCGAAGGCTGGTATATCACAAAACGAATATCAGTAAGGTATTTTGGTTTGGTCTTTGCAAATTCTTTTACAGCTTTGGTCATTTCTTTACTTATTTGCGAAAGAGTCAAAGTGCCTGAATAATGTACAAAATAAAAACATATCAATTGCATTCGTTTGAGGCATTGCATTTATGAAATATAAAAACAGACGTATGAAAGCAGAGAGAGAACGCGTTTTGTTTTCTTTAACAATCAATATCATAAACATTTCTAACAAGCAGCATTTACTTGTATGTCGTTTTAATAGAATTATTTCTGAAAAGTAGTTCAGTTTGGATAATTTACAGCGGACCTTACTATATATAAAATCACAGTAGAATGTCATTCTGGTATAGTATATGTATATGAAACTGACCAAAACATCCGTCCCAGATAACTCGACACAAAAGATATTGAATGATTATACATATTGGAGTTTTAGGAATACATATAATTATATTGATTAGTCAAGCTTTGCAAAAAAATACGACAGAAGACGTTCTCCACACCAGGAAGAATTGAGCTAAAGCTTACTACAAACCAAGAAAAGTGCAGTCTGATTCAACAGGTGGCCTGGTGAGCTAGTGATATAACGCTTGACTGTCAATCCAGAGGTCCGGGATTTGAATACCAGTACAGACACTCGACATCTCTGAGACACTCTGGTCTCCCTCACCTAACCAGAGGCCAGCATTGGCTCCTTCCAGGAAAGAGGGCTTTGTATGTATCAGTCCCCTACACAGGCCACGTTAAGGAACCAGACTGCCTATTCACAAAGAGCTATGCTATCTCTGCTACCTTCGCTGGTATTGCATCAATATGAAACGTATGTTTACATTTGTAGCTTGCGTATGTCTTTCATATTATTCTTGCATTGATTGAAATATTCCTTCTTGACTGATTTCTTTCAGTAGGACTTTATACGAAACGCCTCTGAATTTATATCACTTTGTTCTTTTTCGAAGTTTTTAATGCATATCGATATTAATATACCTTCATTTGTTGTGTAAACGTCGGGAATTCCAGCACTCCAATACATCATGTTGCTTAATAAATCTGCACTTGGATCAATCACACCTAATATCAAAAAGAGGAAATAACCCGTCATGCAAATTTTAAATGGAAACTGTCCAAACTCTAAAGTTGAAGAATGTAAATTCTAATTCTATTTGAAAATATTTATTTTCTTTTACAATCGTCGGAAAAGAATGAACTACAATAATACCGGTATCTTCTGGGGTGAAAATACGCTCTGGTTAAATCAAAGTAAACGTAATCATATTTGTCAGCCTTTATATTTAAGCTAGATTTAAAGCTAATTTCTAAACTTCAAGCATGTTTAATACGAATTATATTTTATTTTAAATGTGGAGCAATTTCTATGTTTTATGTACTAGTCTCATTCCACATATATTATGATGACAATAGCACTAAAGAATTGGGAATATCAAATGGGTATCATTTTATATATGTATCGCCGGTTGAAGGCTGTATAAAGGAATCTATACATGGGAAGAATAACAGAGTTTATAAAAGATGAAATGTTACATGGTTCTGTTTCACTGAATGCATGCAACTATTAAATATCAAAAATACTGAACAGCAAAAGAAACTATCCAGATATGTAACTGGGGTATTTTTTATGATAAACTTAAATTTATAAATCTGACTTGTTTTCTTAATAGCAAATTATATTTGAAGAACTTTATTTAGATTTAAATCGCTCAACCGTAGAGTCAGTAATTCCCACGAAATTCACTAGCGCATGCAATCAACGATTATTTTTTTTGTATGTGAAATTTTATTGTCATTGGAAACATTGTTGATTGATTCATTCGAAAGACAGCATAAAGTTAAAATAACTATTGTTTTTGAGTGGCATGACTAAACCAAATTCAGCACGAGCGCGCAATTGGGATGTTTCAATGCAACTGGCGCGCAGTAGACATAGCTAGAATTTCGTGCAAAACTGTGGCGTACCATTTGGGTCAAACGTTCCCAGATACCACTACTAGTAACAAAATTATACCTGCTCTCGCCTGATATGGATTTCCTCGACAGCGTTTATCCCGTATCCTGTCACCAACAAGCAGTGTAACTAATAATACCTGCGGGTACAAATTTATACCTGCGGATATAAAATTATACCTGCAGGCATAAAATTACATCCACGGGTACAAAATTATACCCGCGTGTATAAAATTATACCTGCAGGTATACATTTATACCCGCAGGTACAATTGTTATAGGCATAATCTTGATATCTGCAGGTATAAAAATTGTACCTGCGGATATAATGTTATACCTGCAGATATAATACAATTATACCTGCAGGTACAATTTTTATACCTGCGGGTACAAAATTATACCCGCGGGTATAAAATTATACCCGCAGATACAAAATTATACCTGCAGGTATAAATTATACCCGCAGGTACATTTCCTATCCGCAGGTATAATTTCATACCAGCAGGTACAATTCTTATATAGCAGGTACAATTTTTATTGCCGCAGGTACCATTTTTATACCTGCAGGTATAATTTTATACCTGCGGGTACAAATTTTATACCCGCTGATATAAAGCTATACCTGCAGGTTTATAATTATACCCGTCGGTACAATTTTTATATCTGCAAGTATAATTTTATTACTACTGGTGGTATCTGGGAACTTTTGACCAAAACGGTACGCCATACAAAACTGCTAGTATGGAACTACTGGCTTTAAAATATTTATAAAATATGAAAATGAGTTGAATGAGACACACTATGTAATGCATAAGGGTGTAGTAAAGAAGAATTAACTGAGAAACAATGCAACAAGTGATGATGAAGCTGTATAATTTACTGAAATTTTAAAACTTGTCAGATATAAAAAAGACATGGGTATAACGCTATCATACAATACTGTACTTTGTGTTATTTACTTGTGTTTTTGTTATTCCAAAATCGAATGTGACCAAGAACTTCAATTTACGTATCAATTTTAATCATCACCAACTATAGCACTTTGTTTATGAAAAGTTATAATAATTTCACACTTTCTGCTAGACATTGTCATAGGAATACTTAGGAGGCATCATAGTAAGTGTTTGATATGATATAAAAACGACGTACGTGAGGAATGATTTACCTTTTCTTGAGGCTGCAAGAGCTGGAAAAGCAACACTTTCTATTTTTTCTTCTTCTGCTTTTTTTAAACATTTAATCATTGTTTCTCGTACACTATACGGTTTGACAGCCACATGCATTATGAATTCACTTTTCAGTCCCGGTGCAGACGTAAATCCGATCTTATTTGTGGTCAAATCTTGTTCTGTTTGAAATAAAACGATCATTAAATATTATAATTCTTACAACTTATGGGCGTAACAAAAATTGAAGAAGATAGAATTGCATCACGAAAATATCTGCCTATGACGGGTAGAACTCGTGGACTTCGCACGGATGGAAGGGTGTTAGGTTTTTAAACTTCGAGGTATAGGAAGAGAACATCGTTGGATTATATTGGTTTATTTACACTGTTTCTAGTACTGAAATTCAGGACTATCCTAGAACTCCCTTATTTTAAGCCACGCCTACTGGTACATTTTTGGCTATACAGATATTACAGTAACACTTTCTCTCCTCAAAGGAGACATCATTTATGATAACGTGTAAGCAATTTTGGCATAAAAAGTCCAAATCCCGGACGGACGAGACTCCATCTTACGGGCGTAACAGAAACTGAATTGGATGGAATTTAATTCATGATGAAAAATTCCAAGTGTCTGTGGCGGGATTGTGACAGGATGGACGTACCGACCGGGGACAATAAATACCAGAACAAACCAACACCCATCAGAATATTGACAAATTTATTTACAGAAAATGATTATGTACAATGTATAAATGAAAAGTGAAAAAAAAATTACTGTAGGAAAGAGTAAACCAAAAAAATCTGAGCTCAGTATCTCTTTTTAATAGGTATAAAGTCCTAACACTAACAGTTCCGTGACACAGGTATTTCCGTTAACTTCGAGCACTAGAATAAACAACATATCTTCAAATAAAGTCCCTATAAACCGTGAAAACGTTGGCTCCGTTTTGGACTCCCTATGATGGTAGGTGTTTGCATCCCTGAGCTGACTTCAGTGGATCACAAAAATCATCGTCTTTGCGGTTTACGGCACAACCATGGGGCGAATCGTTCTGCACTGGGAAAATCACATCCAGGCGAGTGAAGATAAAATAACCTCGGATATTGTACTTCTGAGTCGTGACATCACCAGGTAAAGTCGTCTGGTGGAAGAAGCTAAAATATATAACATATGGTAAGCACCATAGCAAAACACAAGTCAGGGCATAAAATTGCTCCTTTTGGTACACCATACCTCCGTAAGCTCCCATAAATAATTCGTGCTACTTATACAAAATATATTGGCTACTTTATTCATACGTCACGTGATTGAAATACGTCACTTATTACTCCCATTATTTCAAAAAATAATTACTTACAAGTCTAAATTTAAAGTATAGAAATGTGATGAAAAGTTTATGATGAAAAATTATAGATACGGAAATGATAAACTACAGCTATTATTTACACCTACAAATTAACACAACGCAATGCAAATTAAACATTATACAATAGCTAGTTTGAAGGTAATATCAATTTCAATTCAACAAAACGGACATTTTATCGATACGCTTTAGACCGGCACACAATAATTTCAAATTACAATAACATATTACTTACACGGTACTAGACTTGCCACATAGATTTATACATTACAATGCAATGCAGTAACGGCGTTCCATAATTAACAAAGAAACGTTTGACATATGTTTATGACAACGAGTTTACAATTATCATGTTACACAATTTTCAGTACAAATCTTACAACTTATACAAACGAAACATTTTAGATTCCTCTTTCGAAATAATTTACAAAAGCCTGAAAAATATAATAAATTACCCTGATATACCGAAACTAGCTTATCTCGTGCCGAAAAGTAAATCTGTTACAAAATTCTGTAGAATGAACAAAAATTTACTGAATAAAAAAAGTAATTCAAAAATTATACAAAAAATCTAAAAAGTAAATTTCTTACCTCGATCGAGCATAAATTTCTACCCAGAAAAATTCAATTTGGCGTAAGTTCGTCTAATGTCGAAAATGGTGTGCACTAGGCATATCTAGTCCAGTCTGTTTTTCGGGTTATGTCCTGGCAAATACTAAATTTCATGGGACTCACGGCATATGCGTGGACTCAGACTATTTTCTTTTTCACGGGAATCACGATATAACCGGGAAAGATGACTACTTTGGCGCGGATTAAACTTGATAATTTAAGGCCCATTATAGTGGTTTTGAGGATAAAAAACATAAATTTCTGAAGTTTATAAAATATCAGCTTTCTTATTACTGAACCGAATTTAATAAGATTTACATGGAAATTTAAGTTATGAAATTCAGAAAGACATGAGAGGTAAGTCATGCAAAATATCTGACATTTACCTCAATAACTCAAAAATTTACAAAAAGATACAATACCTGCATTTACACAACAGACACATTGAGGCCCGTATATCAGTTTGTGACAGGGATTCGAAACCGGCTCGCACGGTGGAAGTCCGAAGCTCTTACCACTGAGCCAATGGATGATTTCCTGACGCTGTTCTCAGAGATTGGTTTTTATCTTAAAAGCTATGCGTACGCGACCGTAACATAACTGACACCTAAGCATGCATTCAGTTATGTTTATGTGTACATATTTACATTTGCCCTATCCTTTTCCATTGAAATTTTTGACGTTCACTTCGTATGAACAGCAAAAGGAAAGGCGCAAAAGTTACGTCATCGCTGCTTAGTGATAATCGACCGCTGTTTTGACGACGTCCGCGTATAGTCAGGGAGAACGTTCCATAGATGACGTCGCAGTTGTTCAGAATAGCCAGGAAGCTGATTTTAATGTTAAATGCTACAAGGTATATGCAATTCATAATATTATATAGTTTACGAATGGAAAGGAAATATAATGTAAATATAAGAAATGAAACTTTTTTTTCGGTGTTTATGCGACATGAACGACAAAATAGGATCGGCAAATTAAACATGAATCGCTAGCGCGATTTGCCGATCCTATTCTGTCGTTCATTTCGCATGAACACCGAAAAAATCATTTCATTTCTTAAATATGCTCACTCTGTATGATCTTGTTTACATTTACACATTCGATTGTTCCAATTTAAAGTGTTGTACGGGTGGCTGCTTTCATTAAATTTGGCTTTTCCAGTTGAACTTGACCTTTCATTTCTTTATTAACATACCCTTTTAGACCAATTACATCTCGGCATTATTTCCAATAAAATAATTTTCATCCAATTAAATCTACTAAATCTATTGAAAAGAATCAGTCATTATGATATGAAAATCAATGCATCCCTGTTGCATTTCATATTCATAATTAATTTGATTTAAATTGAATATTTATTTCTTCTGAAAATGTTTGAATACTAAAATTGCTCTTGTCTACATTTACACAACTGTAGTAAAATATTTATAAAAAGGTACAGGAAAATAAGAAAATGCATTCATGAGACATAGATTTTCAAATAATTGACATACATTTCTGGAAACACAAAAGGGACCAGTTTTCATGCAAAATGATACAGTGGCTTCACTTTGGATAAAGTATCCTTAAAGGGATACCAGTCAGAAAAAAAAGATGCTAATACTGTTGAAGAAAACAATACTTACTTATGTTGTCTAATTCATCTGCTAGAAGTTGACCACACTTCTTTAATAAAGCTGTTGTGACTGCACCTAAGTAATGAGTGGAATAGAAACGATTGCTTCATTTCAAAATATACATTTTTTGTCAAGGATTCCACTTTCAACGATGTCATTTGTGAGGTCTGAGTAGTCGAACTAAAGACGTTCTACCTTACTAAAAAATGGCGGCAGACAGACTTCGACCGACGGATTTAATGCGCAATTAGGAATATTATCAACGTATAAGTTCATCCTAGCAATTCTAACATACTTGATAGAGGGTCAGCAAATACACATTTGTGTTATTTATTTTGCAGTATGGCAGTTTCTAACAAGTCTATGTTTAAAGTTCCTACCATATTCGTACAGAGAAAAGTGAACCCGTCGTACGTGGAACTCATGTGAACAATCTTTGTAGACGCTCACCCCGCCAGAAACTTTTGTGTAAAGTTAATGCATAATCGAACCAAGTTCTATTAGACTCTAACGGATTTCTTTTTGAAAAATTCGAATAATTTTAACAATCTGGGTAAAATGTTACCTAAGAAACATGTATGTGATATTGCGAAATCGGGCTGGCAGTATCTGACAAGATTTTTTTAAATATTTTCTTTTTCGTTGTCACTAATATCAGTTCTGAAATGAAGTGTTTTGAAAGGACCACCCGAGGAACATTTCTTTAAAGTTTATCGACAATTACTCTGTGGTAAGGAGATATTGTGACAACGGAAGGGCGACTGGCATTGGGTAAAAAGTCAAACAAAGAATCTTATTAACATTATGAACGTATTGCATTAATATTATTTGCGTTTGCAGGAAGTCAATTAAATGACATGATTTTTACATTGCATGCGTACAGATCAATAAGAATCCAGTAATAAAAGTATCATGTTATATCATGTTATGTGTACCTTTTGTGGAAGTAAAATATTCCTCTAACCAACAGATAATACACTTTGCATCATCTTCAGTCAAGTCGCCTGCTTTTAACGCCACTGACACATTATCAAAAATGAACGTCTCGCTCGTCATGATGTTATCATTACGAGAAGCATCCCTAGGTCCCAGATATTTGACACCTAAAAGTAAAAAAGGAGTTAGTATATGTAACTTTTAAAAACGATGGCTACTAAACAAATTATTATATATGTTTATCTCGTTTTATTTGCGAAAAAGTAAGAAAAATCTCTGAATAAATCTCCACCACCAAAAACATACTAAGCATAATAAGCGTAATTTAAACTTATAGTGTTCGATCTAGAGCATATATATAGTCCGATAAATACCCGGCATGACCAATAATATCCATTTGAGACCCTGTATTTGGTTTGGCTTGTGAAAAAGCATTATCTTATACTAATTATACAATTATAACTCTAAGTATACAAGAGGCTTTTATACGAATGTGGGATTTCAATGGTGTAATGATTTTTGTCCGATTACACCCCGAGAGACTTTTTTCACAGGTTTTACATTAATAGCTATATGTCTGATTTCCAGTGCGAACATTTTATACTCTCCGATATTTTGCATCTATTAATCTACCTTTTGATACAAGCGCCAATTCTGCAAGCCTGCTTCAAAAGCCTGTATAAAACAAAAATATATCAAACACTCAAAACGAGCAATAAATGTGTTTACAGTCGTAATCGGATTACTGTTTTAATATAAGAGACCTATTTCATTGAAAAGAGTATGTCATTTCAATAGACTATTAATAATCGTATTAATAGATTGTTTTATCTTTTATATTTGATGAATGTCTTTCACCTGTACCATTTTGTTAAGCCTCAATATAGGATACTATATTTAGTTATAAAGATATTCTTCTTGATAGCAATTTTACGTATTAGTAAGAATTAAAGTATTCGTGTGGCATTATAGGACATTATATTTATCATAACTTTCTTTTAATCTTAACAATGGAAGATCAATCATATGTTAATCAAAGCGATATATTTCATTTTCTTATTTTTGCTAAATTCATATGGCAGGTCCGTGCTTGAGTCCTTATCATCATGAAATATCTCAACTCGATGAAGCATGACTTTATTTTTTTTCTTTAGATTGTACAGAATATCATTTAAATAAACTGACATGTGATAATGTGATATGAACTGAAAAATAACTACTAATATTATACGTTGTGTAATATGTATAATCATGGCAATATTTCATTATTGACATTTATAAAATATACCATATGTATTAAAAATAGACTACATCAGGCCAATGCAGATGCAATGAGTCTTCTTTTTTTCAAAGAAAACGCCGTTAATTATTGAAAACCGAACTACATGTGCACCTGCTCTTTCAAAAATGTTTTTTCCCCCCATCCTTGCTTTAATCAAAGAAAAAAGAAGTATTTACCTAAGAATTTTTTATTGAAAAATATTGTTCTTTTTCTAAACTCATAAACAGAATATCATACTGTAAAACCATTCTCACTTTTTAAATAGTGTAAAAGGATAGAACCACCCCTATAAACGACTGTACTCCACCTCTTCCTGTTGCGACCTATCAAAGCAAACAACTCATAGGCCGAAGGTTAGAAATCGTCTTCAAATCAATTATTTTGCTTTACACGGTGTGTATATTTAAGTTTTACGTTAAACCTTAGCCTGCTGGTGGCAAGTAATTCTGCCTTTGCAACCAGTGCAGATCAAGATCAGCCTGCACATCCGTGCAGTCTGATCATAGTCTGCACTGTTTGCCATTCAGTCAGTATCTTTTTGGTAAGCACCCATTTTAACAGTTAATGGTACTGTCCAAATTGAAAGATGGACAAGTTCATTATAGAAATTTAGCAGGGTAAGGGTTAAGTTTAACATAAATATGTGTATGTGGTGATATAACAGATGAAACAGATAAGTAATGTTAACAGAATGCTGACAAAATGTTGACTGATCGGCCATATTTTTATATGTTGAATGTATCCAGGCACCACGACGGTCAAAATACTTTTTCATTTGTATGTAATCAAAAGTATGATTATAATAGTATTCAAAGAGAAACGCTTCATGTCTCACTTCCTCTACCCTTTTTTCTATTTTCCTGTCTTTCTTTTTAAGTTTAAGAATTATTTCAGCTAAATCATCAACTCGTTTTGTTGTAGCAACTTCAGAAGCAGATAAATTGTCAACAACACCTTTTGTTCTAGCTAATTGTGTTTCTTGTTTTAAGAAAACATTTTTACTTTTGTAATTTCTTCAGCATTAGTGGTAATTTCTTCAACATTAGCGGTTATTGCTTTAGTATTAGCAGTAATTACTTGGGTATTAGCAGTGATTGATTCTCCTTGTTTATCTGATATTTTAACTACAGAGTCCGAATCATTTATTATTTTTTTAATTTGATCATTAATTATCTTAATTGCTTCTTCTTGTTTAGCTGATATTTCAACTACAGAGTCCAAATCATTTGTTATTTTTTTAATTTGATCATTAAATTCATTAATATCTTCTTGTAATTTTTTTGTAATATTACTTAATTCTGCATATTTTAAATTGTGACGGTTGTCAACAATACTAATCCAATTTCGAATTTGTTTTTTAAAGTCATCTATTTTAGAATTAATTTCTTTTTTAAAGTCATCTAATGCTGTGTCATGATCATCACCTCTTTGTGAAGCTGCCTTTTCCAATTCAGATTTATATTCTGCAAATTTATTTGAAAATAATTCTAATAAATCTTTATGCTTATTTTCAGTTTCAGTATTTAGTTTATTTATTTCTGTTCTGATTTCTAACTGATACATATTTTGTAACTTTTTCTCAGCTTCAATAATCTTGTCTTTTAGTTCTTCATGTTTAATCATACTATCTTTTAATTCTTGAACTTGAGTGAATAAAATGTTTAAATTAACTCGAAATACTTCTTTTATGTTGTCATCTGTCAAATCAGATTTCTCTTCAAGTTCTTTAATAGAATCAACCATAGCTTTCATTTCTTCTTCAATTTTACCTTGTAATTGATTAATTAATAATGAATTCTTTTTAAAATCTTTTGTTAATTCTTCAATATTCTTTACTTCTTCTTCTAGTGTTTGTTTTATACTTTTGATGTCTTCAAGTTTATAGTCATCTATTACACTTTGAATTTTTTTATACACAAACCGTCTTGGAACTGCATCGTTGGGTTTATCTGGATTTCCTAGGTTGATTATTTCATTACCTCCCATATCTAATGCTCTATTCATTGTGTTATCAAGTTCCTTATTTCTGTGAAGATACGATTCCGTTTCCTTTTTAAGCTTTTTGAATTGCTTTTTAGTAGCATAATCACTTAAATCAATATCAAATTTAACTTTACTTATACTGTCAGGTTGATTAATTTGTTTTACATCATTAAAAACTCCCATTATATAATTATTATATATTACCAGTAAAGTTTTTTCTTAAAAACTTCCTTGGTTTGTCAATATATAAGAAATCATATTTTTGATTTGTTGCATTAGCAAAAGTATCACGATCTATATTTTGTTCATTACAAATCCTATCATTTTCCATTTTACCTGGACTTTCAAATAAAATATAATGTGAACAGTTAATTCGAATATCCTTTGGTGTTTTATAGTAAGACTGACTTAAATAAATAACACAACAGTTTTTGTGGCGTCCTTGAATAAAGTATTTTGTTATTTCATTTTGAACTTTTTTATCTTCACATACAAAATCATCAAATATTACTACTTTTTGTTTTTCTGATTCAAGATTCTCACAAGGTTCAATTTGGTCGGGATCAGCTGAATATTCAAGCATTTCATTTGGATCTAATTTAATCTTTTTTGCAATTTGATTTAAGTTGTTAATTAAATCTTGGTATTTAGATTGTTCTAAGTTTTTAGCATACAAGTATAATTTATCATAATATATAAGAGGTTTTCGAAGTATATGTATTAATGTATTTGTTTTTCCAGATCCAGAAGATCCACATATTAACATTCTAAAACATGAATCTGGCATAAAAGGATAAAATTGTTTAAAGTTATTGAATTTATCATTTTTTGTATCATAATTTGGAATTTCCATTTATATAATATTACATTATTTTACAATATCTTACATTATCTTACATTATTTTACATTATTTTACATTATCTTACATTATTATATAAATGCAATCAAAACTTAATGAAATGATAATAAGAAAAAAAATAGTCTTAGAGAAGAAATAATGAGAGAAAAAATAAGAAAAGCTACAAATCGGGATATGTATACTGAAATTTATAAGCCAATTACTGAAAAAATAGAAAGTCAAAAAGAACAATTATCAAGTCAGTTAAAAGCATTACCTGGAATAAAACAACAATTAGCGTTATTAGGTGATGAAATGAAAGACATACAAACATACCAGGGTGTACCACAGCTATTCCAAGAACCACCATTACAACCATTACCACAACCATTCCGAGAACCAACACGATTATTACCGCCGGAAGATACTATGGGTTTGGAAGAACTATTCCGAGAACCAACACGATTACAACCATTAAAAGAAGGTGAGTATGATAAAACTGAAGAATCAGAAGAATTTCCTGAAATTGTTTGGACAAGGCCGAAAGCAAAGGAAATACCTATAGTAGATTTAGATGCTGATTTGGATAGTAATGTTTTAAAAGAATATAAATATTACAAACCGTCTAAAATATTTGACTTTTTTACTGCAGATGAATCTGATCCAGATAAAATAGATAAAGACTATATTGAAGATACAATAGATAGTGTTAATACGAATATCAAAAAATTAAATGGTTCAATATCTAGCAAATCAAAATCAAAAAATCCATATAAAAAAGAAAGAGCAAAAGAATTAAAACATGATCAAGATGAACTCATAAAGTACAAAAAACGGTTGATATATACTTCTAAGTTAACTCCTACATTTAGACAAGATGGACAAGGAATAAGATATCATAACCCATATAAAGTTTCACCAAATGGACAATATGGTAATTTAATTATTAACTTAAATAAACTTTATGGCCAAAATAAGTTAATTGCTAAGGATAGAATAACTGGAAAAGAAGTCATTAACACTAAAGTTGATGATGATTTAATTGATTTGATTAATAAAAGATATAACAATAAGAAAAAGCATTCAATTCATTCAATAAAAATATTTAAAGAATTAACAGAAAAGTCAGGATTACCTATCAATAAAAGATCTATGAAATTTAAAAAAGTAATTAGGGGACAAGGTTATGACGTTTGTCCATGTAATCCAAAAGAATTGGTTAATGACTTGGAGTTAATTTGTGGTTCAATTAATGCTGGAAATAATAATGAAGAACTAAAAAATGAAGGTATTAGAATAATTGATGAACTATTAAAAATGAATTCTCTTTTACCAGAACAACATGAAAAGTTATATAAAAATTATTTTTCTTGAATATATAAATGGAACAAAAAATAGTATTAAGTTCTGAAACAGTTAAAGATAATAAAAATACTCCGAGTGATTTTACAATTAGATTTAGTCGTTCTTTAATTTTAGATAAAAATAAAACTTATGTTGTCGGTTTGGATAGTATTAACACTATGACTTATTCTTGGCATAATATTAGTGATGAATATGACAATAAAAGAATTCGTTATCATAATGGTAAAGAATGGAAAGATATTATATTTACAAATGGTTCTTACAGTTACACAGATATTAATAATTATATTAGGGAAACATTAATAAGTAATGATGATTATGAATTTGATAAATCAGAAATTGCTCCAATAAGTTTGGAATTTGATTTAAGTAGTTTTAAGATTTTGATTTCAATTACAGATAATTTTAAGTTGGATTTGGAAATATCAAATTTTCATACATTGCTTGGATTTGAGAAAAAAAATTGGAAAATACTGAATGGGGAACTAAAACACCAAATATAACTAACTCTGTGGATACAATTTACATTCATTGCGATCTTATTGATAATTCACTTGTTGATGGTAATTTCAGTGATATTATCTATGCTTTAAGTACTGCAGATTTAACAAGAGCTTATCCATTTACAAAAGAACCACAAAGAGATGGATATTCTGAAATTAATAAATATATTATAAATTCAATTAGAATATATATTACAGATGTATTTGGTAGAATAATTAATTTTAATGAGGTTGAAACAAGTTTTACACTAATTTTAAAAGAAATTAATTAAAACTAAAGTTTTAAAACTTTAATTAAAACTTTTATTAAATTTTAGTTTTATATAATGTACAAGAAAGTTTATGATAAAAATAAAGGAATATTTATTTATGTTGATGCTCACACGGGAAAAGAAATCATACACGGGACAGGTATCTTTGACACTTTAACGAAATTAATTCAATCCTCAATTAGCACAGCTGGAAAAAAAGCTTTGGAAACAGCAGGAAAAGCAGCACTTGAAAGTGGAACAAAAAAGGTTGGAACAGAAGTTGGAAATTTAGCTGCAGCAAAGCTTGTTGAAAAACATAAAAAGAAACCTGCTCCGGCAGTTGGTAATTTAATTGCTAAGGAATTACAAGAAAAGAATAACAGTAAAAATAATAAGGAGGAAAATATTAATATAAGATTAAACAGATTATTGTCAGGATCTGGGACTTTAGCTCGTGCTGGAACTTCAGCTCAACAAAAACGTATTAACAGATTAATTTATAAAAACTAAAGTTTTAACTTTAATAAAAAATAAAATAAAAACTAAAATAAAAACTAGAATAAAAAAATAAAATAATATATAATATATACATGTTTAGAACAAAAGAATATTGTGAAAGATATGAATTAACTCCTATTCAATTAGATACAGCTTTAATATCTGTTTTGGGAAATAATGTTAAGCAACAAAAAAACGGATATCACTTTACAATTAATGATAGAAGTTCATATTTTGATTGGTTTAATGGTTATTTGAAGTAAGTTTTAAAGTAAATAAGCTTGCTAATGGTAATAATTATGCTGATGGAGATCAAATTGCTCTAATTAATAATGCAGCTTCTTTAAAATTGATCAATTAGTGGTTAAACAAAATGGAAAAATTGTTTATGATTGTAATAATTTATACAAAGTAATAAATGTAAAGAATCTGGTTGAATTGTCTGAGGATTATGCAAAATCAACTGGAACAAATGAGTTTATTTATTTAGATACTACTGATACTGCTGCTGTTGCTGATAATTCAGGTTTTAAATTTAGAAAGGAATTAATCGAAGGTGGTAATGAGGTAAATGCTAAGATTCCATTAAATAATTATTCATTTTTTCAGGGTTTAGAAACTAATATTTTACCTCCAAGTCAAATTCAAATAACACTGCAGCTGACAGATGATGATGAATTAATTTTTAGAGCTAATGCTGCTGATCCTGGTAGAGTAATTGTAACAAAATTAATTCTATGGGTTCCACGTTTGGTTTTTAATGAATTTGGGTTTGATCTAATTGCTACTGAAAGATTTAAAAAAGCAAGATGGTCATACCTTCGGGAAATGATAACACAATCAACTGATACACGACAGACGAACATAACTTTTAGAATAACAGCTGGTGTAACAAAACCACAACATGTATTTGTTTATTTACAACGACCTGACAAAAGTAATGCACAAAGACAGAATCCACATTTATTAGATACATTTAAAGTTGATGCAGCAGATGATAATGTTTGTACTTTGAGCTCTTGTCGTCTTGAAGTTGGTAATGGTGTTTTTTATCCAGAAACAGAATACACAAGTATATCAAGAATATATGATGATGTAATTAATTATTATTATAAACAAAATAATAAGACTACTGGAAGTCTCTTAAATAGATTTAATTTTCAAAGTTTGTTTGGATTTGTTCATTTTAACTTGGAATATAAAAAGGAAGTAACTACAGAAGATCCTAAGCATATTACATTAACAGCTAAATTAAATGTTCGGCCGGCAGCACATGTCCGTGTTTATGCAATTGTATTGTATGAGGAAACAGTTGAAATAAATACTATTGGAAATGAACTTGTTATTGTTTAAATAAAATAAATATAAATTATATATAATGTCATCAAATTATATTGAATATAAAGTTAACCTTACAGATGGACAAAAGAAAAATTTAGCACAAGCTTATAATAATAAAATTCCACATACTTTTAGATTAAAACATGAACAATTACGTGGAAACTTCCCTTTACTTTTAACAAAAACACAAATTAATCAAATTAAAAAAGCTGTTGCAAATAAGAAGGGATTAGAAATTACAATTTCAAAGAAACAAATGTCCAGTCAAGGTCAAAATGGTGGATTTTTAGGAGCTTTGGCTGGTTTGTTAGGAAAAACAATTCTTCCAATGGCAGCAAAAATAGCTCCAAAAATATTAGCCCCTCTAGGCATTGGCGCTTTGTCTGGACTGGCCAGTACTGGTGTTAGTAAAATACTTGGAAATGGTATGATTTCAGTAGCTAATGATAAGAGAAATATGATATCACCATATCTTACACCTAATCAAAGAAAGCAATTAGTAGGATCTGGAGTGATTAAATTAACACAAAAACAAAAACAAGACGGTGGCTTTTTAGGTATGTTGGCTGCTAATCTAGGAATACCTTTGATTACATCTTTGTTGAGTGGAAAAGGATTACAGATTGATTCTCAGAGAAGACCTTACAGACGAATTCCTATAGTAAAAAAAAAATAAAATTTATAAACAAACCAATATCTAACTTTGAAATTGAACAATGGGTAAAACAATTAAAAATTAAAAACTTTAGGGGTGTATTTAGTAGAAATAATTTACTAAAATTAAAAGAAATGGTTGAATGTGGAATTATAAATTTGGACGACTCTGTTGGTCCTGGAACACATTGGGTCTGTTACTTAAATAATATGTATTTCGATCCATTTGGACTTCCTCCGCCGAAAGAAGTAATTAAGTATATACCAAATGTAAAATACAACAATGTTCAATATCAAGACAAAACAAGTATGCTTTGTGGATATTATTGTTTATTTTTCATTAAAATGTTACAAGATAAAGTACCGTTGTATGATTTATTGTATAAAATACTAAAAATTCATAATCAAAGAGTAAATGAACAAACTATTATAAATTATTTTAATAAAAAAGGACATTTATTTAACTGGAATAATTAATATAATGGGAATATTCAATAATATAAATGAAAAAGTAAATAAAATAGAAAAACAAATAATAAGAAAACCTCCATTGTTTTTAACATGTTATACTCAAGATACTGATGGTGGATTATTTCAATGGAAAACTGTAAATGCTAGTCCTGGTTTAGTTCAAAAAGGTAATAATGTAACAATTAATTTTAATTGCATTTTAATTATTCTTGTTGATGCAATTAAATTAGATAAAGGAGAAGCTAAATTACAATTAAAAAATAAAGAAAATGTAATTCTTCAAAGTTACGATGTAAAAAATAACAGAAAAAATGAATCTATTTCTATTAATTATGCTAATAAATTTAAAATAAATGATGTTATTTATATTAATTCTTTAAACGTTAAAAATATTCAGTTAACAATTTATGGTTCTATAATTTAATAAAAACTTTAATAAAAACTTTAATAAAAACTTTAATAAAAACTTTAATTAATTTAAGAATAAGCTAATGTATCAATACCATTATCAAGAATATATCTTTTATCATCATAACATGATAAAGATGTTTTATTTATAACATAACTGGAAAGATTGTGTTTATTAGAACGAATAACTTTAAAGGTGTGATTAATCTGGGTTGAATTAAACAAAGTATCTTTGTAATTTTTATGAACTATTGTTTTCTTAACAACAAGTTTTTTAATTCCTTTACATTTTTTAACATTAACTTCGTTTTCTAATAAATATGAATACATTTTACTTCTTAATCCGACAAATTCAACAATTACTACACCGGCAGCTTCATCTTTAAATTTTCCAATTACTTTTTTATTATTATCAAAATAAAATTTTGAGTTGTTATCGTAATCACTATTATCAAATAAATCTTTGTCCTTATAAAAGTCTTTATATGCATCTTTGGTTTTTATTTCATAACATAATGAATCAGTGTCAGTAAACAATAATTTACAATTACCCTCGTACTTTTCTTTAATGTAATTATAATGAAAATCATACATTAAATATTTTGATAAATCTAGAATGCACATTCCAACATAACAAGGTCTGTTTAATAACAAACTTTCTTTTATTCTATGAATACCAAAAAGGTTAGAGTTAAACATCGTTGAACTAACAAATGAAGGTTTGGCTATGTATTTTAATAAAATATTTTCATCATGTGTTAATTTAATATTAACCCTCTTACGTAAATTCTCCATCGTCTTACCGAATACAGAATTGTTCATTAACTTAAAAAAGTCCTTTTCAAATGAATTTTTTGCTTTAGATCTTTTTTGAGTATTAAAATCAATATACTTTTTTAACCAAGGACTTTCGTCAAAAGTTAATACTTTATGTATTTTTGTTACTTTTAACCCTAATTGTGTATATAGTTCAAGATTTTTATAATGAACTACATAATTTTGTTTTTTCATTAAAGTTGGAACCAACTTCTTTACATTACTTTTTCCTATTTCAAATTCTGTTTTATAATTTTTACTATAATCAGAAAGCCATTGATCTGGTATTTTAATTTTTTCAGGAGCTAAAGGATAATCATTATGGGTTTTATGTAATTCTTTTGGATATTCAAGATCACATTCAACTATAAAGTTAGTTTTACCTTTTGCAATTAATTTCTTAAATTGTTTTTCGGATATAAATTTAAAGTTTCCAGAGGGCAAAGGTTGACACATAGCCCAACCGTAAAGATTATTGGCGTCAAGGTACATAATGTATTTGCTTTCTTCTTTTGAATTATAATCTTTCATATATTTATTGTTTGCTTTACTGTATCTGTTTGAAATATAACTTATTCCTCCTCTCAGTCCTTTTTCAATAAAAAGATACATATCAATATCAGTTATTAAATCTAACTTAATTCCAGTCATTTTTAACATTGCATCCCAAGCTAACCCAGGACTACTAAAATAATGACAAGGATCTAATTTGTAGTACTCTAAACATAGTTTTCTAAAATTTTCAAATACATCAGCTAAAAGTAATACGTCAGTTTTTAAATATAGATCATGATATTCTCCCAGTGTTTTTATTTTAAATTTTTTCCAAATATTTTTAGCATGTTCGTATTCATTATCAGAAATATTAGTTTCATTTAAAATTGAATAAAACTCTTCTTTAGAAGGTAATTCTGTTTCTTTAAATTTTTTAAATGAATCCATGTAATCATATGGATAAACACCTTTTGTCTTTAATAAATTAATGTTTTCACAATCAAATTCTTGAGATAAGTATTTAAATTCTGGAATATTTTTTACTAAGTTATCCAATGATTGAGACATAAATTGAAATGAATCAATAAAGACCAAGTCAGAAATCATAAATGCCATATATCTTTCCATATTGTTAGGAATAACATTAATTTCTTTTTTGAATTTCCCTATTTGTTGCATAATAAAATGACCGTCATAACCTCTTAAATTATGAAAAATAACAGGAATTTTATGTGTTAGTTTAAAATTAATATTACATTCTGAGTGAGCACTTCCTCTGAATTTTCCTGTTATATGACAATGGTCACGGACAGGATTTTCATTTTCCTCATATTCTTTTTCACAAATATGACAAAACTTTTGTTTTTTAAATTCGGTTGAATCATTTTTAGACATTCTTAGTTCTTTGTTAAAATGTTCTTTAAATATTTCTTTACAATATTCCTCTTCCTCAAGCATTTTTTCAATAAACTTATAAACTGCATTAGGACCTCTATAAATCTGGGTTGGTTTTAGTATATTTATCGTCCTAACAACAAACAACTTTATAGCCGTAACCACAATCTATATGATTTTGATATGGTTCAGTAAATGAAGATTCAGTTGATGGTAAAGCAGTTAAAACTTTTTTAGTTATTGATTCAAAATCAGCATAAATTACAAAAGGTACTGCTAAACCTTTATGATAATTTTTAAATTGTACTTTACTTCCCTCTTTTGGCATTTTTACGCCTTGGATACCATTAATAGCTAAACAATTTGGAATATGTTCATTTAATATTCTTTCTTGTGAAAAATTCTGTAGACATGATTTACAAAAATGTTTTTTTTTCTTTATGTTTGGTTTTTTGAAACATTAATCTATTAAAGTCTTTTATCCAAACATAATGTTGGACTACAGTTCTTGAGGGCTTACAGTCATCGTCAGTTATTTTATCATTTATTTTATCATTTATTTTATCATTTATTTTATCATTAGTAATTAGCAACATGTCACAGTGTTCTTCGTATTGATATTTTGATATGTACAATGGATAAATACTATTTTCTTCATATCCAAATATATTAAATGATATTTCATTTAAAACTTCTATTTTAGGTATTTGATTTAATGTAACAGGAAATTTAATTCCAGTATAATCAAGATCGTTTATATGTTTTTTATATTTTGAAATATTTTGAGGATTTTTTCAACAGGAAATTTGTAAGCTAAATGACACCATCTAAAACATTCGTTATCATCATTCTTTATATTTATTAATCCTTTCATTGAATTTTGTAATGGTTTTGGTAATTCTAAATAACTTGAAGCAGCCAATGGATTATACTTATATCTATTTATATAATGAGCATCAACTGACTCTATTCTCCAGCCACTTCCTTCAGAAATCCAATTACCAATTCTATTTATTATTTCATCAAAAGCTTGATGTAAAGTTTTTTTTATTTCATTTGTGTTAATAATTTCTAAAGCCTTTGATTGAAAATAAGCTGATTTATATATTGTATCAGTTTTATCCATTTTTGCAAAAGTTATTTTTAAAACAACGTTTATTTTTATACCTTTTAAAGTTTTAAGTTCAGATTTAAGTATTTCATAAGAGTCGTTTATAGTTAAATATAATTGATTCTTTGGATCTTGTCTATATGTAATTTTAATTTCAAATTTCTTATAATATTGTTTTGTAGATCTCTCGATTTCCATCTATATATTATATTTAGAAAAAAAAATCACTAAGGAAAAAAGGATTAAAAAAATAATTAAAAAAATAATTAAAAAAATAATAAAATAAATAAAGTTTTAAATTATCTTTAAGAAGAATTAAAATATTTAAATTTATATCTTTTTCCGCTGGTTTTTGATATTCCACTTTTAACTTGGTTTTTTCCTTTGCAGCACATTGTTATTAACCCTGAATTAATATTAAGGTCTTTGGATGCTGCATAAGTGCTTTTATATGTTTTTTCTTCATTAGTGTCACAATCGGTTGCAATAACTTTTTTAGGATTGTTTCGAATATTATTTGGTCTGGGACAATCACATAATCTTTCAGCATTTTCTTCTTCAGTTAATAGACAACCGCAGTTCCATTCAAATAAATTTTTTTTTAAAAGATAAGGATCTATAACATTTTGTAATTTATCAATGACATGATTTTTATATTCATCGCTAACTATTTGATTTAACCGATATTTAATAACATTTCTTCTTTTAAGAACTTTTTTATATGAATTTTTGTCTGGATTCATTATTTCTCCTAAAGTGCTAGATAATTTTGGTATAATCATTCTATCTACCTTTCTATTAACCATCTATATAATATACTTATAGAAAAAAAATCTCTAAAAACGCATGTAAAATTTAATACAGCTCTTCTTCTTTTTTACTTTTATATCCGTTAAGTTTAAATTCCTTCATGTGCATTTCAAGAGGTGTTGAATAATTTTTTTCTTTCTGCATTTCTAATAGTATTGTAAAAATATCCTGAATAACTTTATTTGGATCTTCTTTATTTACTTTTCCAATCCGTGCTTTTGTTATAAGTTGTTTTATTTTGTGATGATGTGATTTTAAAATAAATTTCTTGTCGTCAAGTTTTAGTCTGTTAGTAAATATGGTAATTACTGATGGAACAGCGCCAGCAACTGCTACAAATATAGGAATAGCTGGAACAAGTACTAATGCAGCTGAACAACCAAAAATACCTGCTGTATTATATAATCCAGTATTTACTCTCCCACAAAATTTTTAACTTTTTCTGTAAGCAGCAGCTAGTTTAGTTAAGTGAATAATTAATTGATCTATTGTTTCTATTCCATTATTATTAGAAATTAGATTTTTATTGCTCATTTATATAATTAAACTTTTTATTTCTAAATTAAATTTGTTCAAGATCGCTAAATGGTACCCAACTATTAAATTTTCACTATAACCTTTCCATTTTACTAAAGCTTGTTTTTTCTTATAGTCTCGTCTAATAACTTTTTCAATTCTAAAAACTTCTTGTGTATAGGTAAAAGTTCTTGTTCATAAAATGAACCTTGAATTATTTCATCATTTAAATCTTTAATATGTATGTTCTGGGATTTGTATTATTAATTTTATAAATTATAAATATTTCCTCTGTCCAGTTTGGTGTATATCCTTTTTCAAAATGTCTTTTAAGTTTGCTTAAACGAACTCGATCACCAATTTTAAATTTGCTTTGCTCTTTGATATCTTTAAATCACCATATAAATTAAAGTAAACAGTACCTTTATTTAAGTTTTTACTGGCTTCGGTTGGTGTCATTTTTATACTAGAATGTTTTGTTTTGTTATATTTATCAACCATATCCTGCAAATTATTTAAATAAGTATAAGTATTATTTGCTGTAAAATATTTCCACATTATTCTTTTTAAACTTCTATTAAATCTTTCTATTACTACAGCCTTTCCTTCATTAAATGTATGGTACATATTAATCTTATTTTTATTCAAAAATGATTCAAACTTTTTATTATAAAATTCTTTTCCTTCGTCTATCCATAAATTTACTGGTAATCGTCCTTCAGAAATTATTTTTTCAAATGCTTCAGTAACAAATTCTCCGGTTTTATTCTTTAATGGAATAACCCAAGCATATTTACTAAATATATCAATAACAGTTAACAAGTACTTTACTCCTTTATTATATTTTGAAAAAGCTTGCATGTCAACTAAATCAGCTGACCAAGTATCATCAATATCATTAACTATCACTCTTCGTTTCCTAAATTTTCTTTTAATTGGTTTGTGTAATTCTTCTGCTAATTCATCGCTCCAGCGGTAGCTCAGAGTTACCGGCTCTGCAGTGATTTCGGGGGTATACTCTACCCCCTTTTCCCGTTTTTTTGACTTTTGTTTTTGTCCCAACCCAAGTGTGTATTTCGTTTTAATTATAGGTTTCACAACTAAATGTTTTTGCAATCTTTTCTCCAAATGTTTTTGATTTAGTTTTATTTAAATTGGAAAGCATTTGTTTATCACATGTACCCTTTTTTACATCACTGTTATAGCAAAAATCATGGTCCATACATACTGCATCCAGTTCATTGACAGGGGGTCCATTATCTAGGGGATTTCCTGGCCCACAATAATTATATCCTGGAAGTGTTAAACCTTTCTTAGGTAATAAAGGTAACATTGCTTTGTGAATATCTAAATTACCCCCTGTACTTTTAACAAACTTTGATTTCATTTTTCCACAAGATGAACAAGTAGCCCTTATCATTTTTCTCCCATTTTTTGTTGTAATATAATGAGGATTTATATTATCAGTAAATCTTCTTTCTTTCAAACAATATATTTTATTCTGTAAACTCATCTTTATCAAATGTATTTAAAATTATCTAAAAATTATTTAAAGACTAATAATGTAGTTATTAATTGAAAATAAGATCAAATAAGTTACATTTTATCAATAAAAATAATCTGCCAAAGTTTTGCCAAGTTGGCAGACATTGTCACATTGCTGCCACTTGGCAGAAAAATGGCAGGCTTTTGATTGGTTGAATTTGTGTTTGTCAACGTTCTGCCAAAAGTTTGTCAAGTTGGCAGACATTGTCACATTGCTGCCACTTGGCAGGATTTTGGCAAATATTTGGCGGAAGTGTTTAATCATATTTTACTATAGGTTTTAACAATAATTTGTTAAAATTTGTTTTAAATTTGTTTTAAATTGTCCGGCATTGGATTTTTTAGAATAGGGTCAAGGGGTCAGGGGGGTCAAAATCGGGCTCGCACCCCCATATATATAACTACTTTTAATAAAATAAAACATATCAAACAGGTTGCATAAAAACAAATAACAAAACTTCAATATGAAATATTAACAATCAACACCTTACTTTATAAATATTTCAATTAAAAATTACGCTATTAATAATACACGTCTGATCGTAAAACTCTATATGTAATAAAGCAAATGTGAAACTAAAAGAAACAAATACAAACGTACCTTAAATGTAAAATGAACTCTGTGCGACCTTACATGAAGTTATCCAAATAAGCAGATGGAAAGCAGTAATGTAACCATGAGCTGGAATACCTTACCATTGATAGATTAATATACATGTAATTCAAATGGGCAGTGTGAATGGAGGCAGGCTAAATTAGAACTGCTTGATCATTGATAATTCATCCGCGATGTCCATGAATCAAACGTCATTGTGTAGCGCATGAACATTTTTAATGTGATACGGGATACAATAAAGATTCTATAATTTTTAGAATTACAGTTCTAAGCCCCTCACCCCAAAGTTGTTCGTGCAACGTCCATTATTTCAATGGTACACACTTTTTTAGGAGTTATTTGTTCAAAAGTCGATGTTAATATTGTTGACTGGTGGATCTATTTTGAGCAGCAACGCAGCTTTTCTCGCATACCAGAGGTCTACCAAAGTTCGAAGTTTTGGTAATACTTCGAACCTATGAAGGATGAGAACGGTCAGAATCAAACGATAAATTACGAGAGGTGCCGTTGGGATAATTAATGAAAAGGTAAGTCGGTTTTATCGGACATTTGGAAATAGGGATTTAGAGTAACAAACTCCGGTAGTATTTCGAATAATCTAGTGTTATTTTGTCCTATAGCGACAATTACACTTTTTTGGTTTGGGCCAGAGTTTGATGCTAAGTATTAGAAACCTCATATTAGAAGCTTAACAATATTGAAAATGTGCCGAAACCGATGTTATGGTGGGAAGACTTTAAAGCTTAAAACACCTTACCATCAGGATCCGTCAGCTCTACAACTGCAGAACTATCTGTCAGCATATCCACATTTTGAACGTCTATACCCAAGTTTTCATCGTCTTCTAAATATAACGTTAAACTATCTTCCCCAATGTCTGGTGGCAAATTTTGTAAAAGTATTTTGGCAGTTCCAATGACTTCATCTAGAGAATAGAGGAGACTGAGACATCATATACGGAAAACTTTATCAGATCTTGAAGGTTTACAATTGTCTGTAGAATACATACATGTATTTTATTTCGTAATGGTTCAGGTATAGATCCACGGTGTGCCGTATTGTCAAACAATACAGGAAATCGAAGACCAAAGATCTATTTTCATCAATAGAAATAATTTAGCTTTTCTGAAGAAAAATACCTATCATTAGCATTCTTACTGACTGGTCAAAGGCGTCATAAAAGTTATACATCACGGTAAAAAATAAAAGGCTGCAATGAAAATATACACGTATTTCCCAGTCATTATAAATAATTTACATGCTGGTAATAATAATCGACTGGCTGGAATGATCTTGATATGATATGTCCTATTGCTTTATTGATTTTAAACATGTAATGAAATTATTCAAAAGCTGTATAAGTCATTACTGACATTATGTGAGTTCGTTTTCTTTGTTCATCTTCATGTAAGACAAAGCAAATTACAAAGCATGGGTACATGTAAGGACAACGAACATTTTCACTCTATTTGTGATTGTGTAACTTAAAACTATACCAATCTTGTTTTGACATGTTTGTATATCGGTCAAAGGGATTCTTCTTCATACATTATTTTCATCACTCTATTAGCTCAAAGGTTTCTCTGTGTAAGTCACTACCCATTCACAACTTTATTCAATAATCAGTATGGAACGATACAGAAATTTTTCAGTGATTTTAATATCACAAAATTTAAGACAAATTAATATTTAACACAATTAAATTTTCATATACGTCATTTGAGTCATCTGTTTTGATATATTGTCAAAGTATTTTGCTGACCAAAAGAAAAGTTATGACAAGTAGGTATTGTTTAATAAAGCTAACATCACTCCCCTTCCTTTAACAATATTCTTTTATCGTTGTGTTTGTTTTAAATCGAATTCAACGTTTTCATTTTCAAAGTCAATGTTTCAGTATCTGCTTTCAAGTCAAATAATAGCTGTACCTAGCTGTACCCAGACAAATTTAGGCCTCATTTTATATCGCTTTATAAATGAGGCTCTGAATTTATATTGAGATGTTACTATCCTTCAATAAACTACGGTACTGTTAAAAGTTTCAACAAGAAGACAATCACAAAGAAAAAACTAAACAAGATCTGTTAGTACTGTTTTCAATGTCAAGCTTATCTTGATGTTTAACTTTATAAGTGCTCCTTATATTGATTGTAAACTATTTTAGTAATATGGTCACTGTGACCTTAAGCTTTGACATTCTGATTTCCAAAACAATAGGAACAGACAAAACAGACAGTCCTCATATGATGTTTGGCAGGCTGAGCAATTAGTCAAAGTACTCTTTTACTGTTGAGTTTGGAAACAATTATTATTTTGCCTCAATACAAATGTGACTAAATGGGTCCGTTGAATATGGAAAATTATTCTATTAAGACAGTATGCTGATAAAGTGTTCTTTAATTATTGATAAGAAACCGTTTTTAGTCTCGAGCTCAATGTGACATTGGCCTTTGACGTAATGACCCCTAACATAATACGGATATTTTACTGACCACGATCAATCACCCGTTGAATGTTTAGGACAGCAGGTCAATGAGTTATATAGTCACTGAGCAAAACTATTTTCATTCTCAATAAATTCTATGAGAAGAAACTCAGGAAGCAAAGATTGCAACCAAGCAAAATAATACATGCAGCCGACTTGGTTTGATTAAGTCTACTTATGAGAGTTAATGCAATATGTAATACCCTTCACGTCCCCTAAGCGGAATTCTATTACCTAAATATTGAAAAGACTCCACGATCCCAAAGGACCAGAAAATGTACAGCCTGTATATAATATATTGTCAAAAATGTTCAAGGAGGACCGCCCTCGATCTCAATTGTCTCCAATACTGCAGACGAGTTGTGTGTACATTTCAAAACTGTTATGTTCAGATTCTATTTATGAAATAACTTAAATTACACGATTTGTTCTTTCAGAATTTCAAACATTTTCTCAAGATTGGCCCTTGTAACCCTATCTTAACATATGCCACAAATCCATTTGCATTTTATAGTTGAAGACAAAATGTTCAAATTAATTGTTGACTTGTAAAATCGTAGTTTGTACCTAGGCAGATATATGCAACACTCATAACGTAATCGTACAGATTCTGAACAAGCAAGTGCAGTTTTACTACAACTTTTATTCTGATTTCATGTTTACTTAGTTAAATACAAAACGGAACAAGAGTTCACAGTGATCTTGGCGGCCACCATTGAGCCATTTTTGAATGTTCCAAATTTCAAGACTAGTCCAAGGTCAAAATCAAGGTCAAATTTCATTTCGGTACACAACACTGTACATGTGGTCCAAATTTGAAAGCTGTAGCTTGAGAAATGTGAAAGTAGGTCACTAGATCAATTTCAAGGTCAAAGTTCATTTCGGTACACAGAACTATGCATGTGCTTCAAATTTGGAGGCTGTAGCTTGAGAAATGTGAAAGTAGGTACTAGGTAAAAATCAATGTCAAATTTCAATTCAGAACACAAAAATATGCATGTGGTCCATGTTTGAAGCCTGTGAAAGTAGGCCACTAGGTCAATTTCAAGATTATCATTTCGGTACACAAAACTATGCATGTGGTCCAAATTTGAAGGTTGTAGCTTGAGGAAAATGTGAAAGTAGGTCACTAGGTCAATGTCAAGATCAAAGTTTGTTTCGGTACACAAACCTATGCATGTGGTCCAAATTTGAAGGTTGTAGCTACAGAAATGTGAAAGTAGATCACTAGGTCAAGACCAAGGTCAACTCATGTCAAGGTTCATCTTGCCACTCAAAACTATACATGTGGTCCAAATTTGAAAGTTGTAGGTCATGGACATGAAGATGCTAAAGGTTTTACCCTATATAAGTCTATATGAACCATGTGAGGGGGATAATTTTAGCAAACTTGGTAGAGAACCACTAGATGATGTCACATACAAAATATCAAAGCCTTGTGGTTTTGGACAAGAGTTTTTTTAACGGTTTCCCTATATAAGTCTATATAAATCATGTGACCCCCGGGGCGGGGCCATATTTGACCCCAGAGAAATAATTTGGACAATCTCGGCAGATGACCACTAGATGATGCTACATACCAAATATCAAAGCCCTAGGCCCTGTGGTTTTGGACAAGATTTTCAAAGCTTTTCCCTATATTAATATATGTGAATTATGAAAATAAACAAAGGGCCATAACTCACTCAAAAATTGTTGAACCAGTCTGATTTTCAGGGTGACACAACTAGGGTATCAATACATCATTCTGACAAAGTTTGGTCATCCCCCAGTAGTTTCTGATGCGATAACGAGAATTTTTTAACGGACGGACGGACGGACGGACGGACCACGGACACAGAGTGATTTGAATACCCAACCATCTGATGATGGTGGGCTAAAAATGATTACAAATCTAAGGCCACAAACTTTTATAGCACATATATCTTAGGAGCCTCACAATTAGATCTCGTCCAACGAACTTACAGTAAACATCTTTAATTGACATTTAAGTTATAATTTCCTTCTACTTTGGTGGCATTTCGGATATTACACATCACGTATTAGTTAGAATATTGATTAGATAGACATCATATATATCACGTCTGAATTAACATATTACTAAAGTTATAAATTATTAATTTAAACGTACGTGATAAAGCTTGGGAAATATAAGACACATGTTAATAGGGACCGTGATTTAGCACTCATTTAACATCTGTTGTTTACAACTTTGCAAATAGAATTCGTGACCTGGCAAATTGGTTACATGTATAACTTTAAGACAAAATTGAAATGGAATATATATATATGTAATGCATGTATACGATTTGAATGGACATCATAAATAAGTAAAATAAATTACAAAACAAAAATTCATAAGTATGCAGATGCGTAACAGATCCCGGTACTTATGCACAATACTGCATATATTAGCCAATGATGGGTTGTAACTTACAGTAAACGGTACAAAAACACTGTCACTGTTTTCACTCTGGATTAGCGCATCAGTCTGTGACATTGATGAAAACTTACTCAAAGCATTGTCAACAATAACAGCGAGATAGTTTCTGTCAATAAAATATTGCCGTAATTCAGGCAAACTATTTTCGAATTGTTTATCGTTAGAAATAATACTTCTATATCTTTTAGCCTGGCTAAATGGTTTTCCACGCTTACATGAGTAAGTGACGAAGAAATTCTAAGTATTGATGAACACTCGTGTCCTTCACAAAAATGTCTGTGACAATATTTGATGAATTACCTTTTGAAACTTTTACATCTAGGAAGGTATATTTTGAAATTTTCTAGGAGAGACCCCCCCCCCCCCCCCCCCCCTGAACCGATTAAATGATGGGAATGCCCATCAGTAATTCAAGGTTTAGACAAAGATGCAACAGAGGCCACCATTTTATGCCTTTATAATTTAAAATATTTTCTTTCCAGGGGAGACCCCCGAACCTCCTAAAATGATGGGAGTACCGCCGATGACAAAAAGAATGCAACTGAGGCAACCATTTCTCCCCCAGCCACCCACCCCGCCCCTGAAATAATGCGAGTACCCCCTCCCCTAATTCAAAATTCAAATAGAAAAATGCACCAGAGCCCACCATTCCATATCTTTTTCACACAATTTTCCAGGGAGAGGACCACTCTCGACCCATCACTAAAATGATCGGAGTACACCTCACGTACCTCAAATAGGCTATCATTTCATATCTATATTTCAAACACTTCCGTGGGAGAGACCCCCTGACTCTCCTAACACGAGCGAAAGACCCCTCCGGTACCTACCCTTACTCCGCACTGGTGAGGCCTTCGTTCTTAAATGGTGCCCATTGCTCCGTCCCCCTAATCAAATATTTCTGAATCTGGACATGTAAAGTATTATTTAAAAATAGGGGTATAAGTCTTGCACACGGCACACTGTCTAATTATGGCAAATGTTTACAGTGCAAAGTGACTAGAATATCCATCTATGTATAAAACATTATGCCCCCAACCCAATTTAAATGTTTGGCAAATCACCAGTACAAAAAAAAAATTGAGCGCATCAAACAGAACCGAAAATGGAACCACCTACGAATTGACTCTGTAAAGAAAATTGCAGCATAAGAAGTACTTTAAATATCTGTCAACATGAAACGCTTTTACACAACAAAACACGTGATAACTGATAGTACAAAATCCCAGGTTCCTATCGCAAAGGTCAAGATCACAATTAGGGGTCAAAGGTCATTTTAGAGATTGTCCGGGCCATAACTTTGATAAGTAAAGTATGGAATAGTTTTGTCAGATAATTTTCTGCCAGTCAGAACTTTTTCAACTGAGAATGTAAAGATTTTGCCAAATATGTGAATATTTTTTATAATATGAACGAATATATAAAGTTCTACTGGTCAGAACATCTTTAAGCTGTATAGTGATTTTGATAATACACTCAAGTAAGTTCATATAAAGTTCTTCCGGGCAGAACTTAATACAGCATATACTTTATCACCTTGCAAAACTTACTGTGAACCTAGAAAAGGTCTGCCAGGCAGAGCATTTTTAGACTCCCGGATATTATTTTATATTATTCTAAATGGCCTGTGTTGAGTCAGATAATGTTCTACCAGGCAGAACTTGTTAAACCTTATTCATATATTTGTTATAGGGGGAACATTTCAATAGTTATAGCCTTGACATTATCATAATCTATTGACCTGTAGTGCGTATTGGCCTTTAAGGTATTGAACCCCTAACAGTAATGTTTAAAAAAATGCCATGTTTCGAGCTGTGTTGCAAATTTTAAATAACTTTTACCGTGCCGGGTTTTTTTTTGCAAATTTTATATAATTTATGGTGTTTCTTCAGGTAGAGACAAATTTCAATGTGATGGCCACTATCTAAATTGTTTTCAGAGAATTCATTACAGCATTCATTTTGACAAAAGAAACATCAAACTATTGTCAAACAACTATAAAACACAAAATAAAACTGTAAATACCATTTTTCTAGGGTGCCTCAAGTTAACAGATTTAATGAGACAGAATTCTAACTCCAACATTGAAAAAATAGGGTCGAATCCTGTGGGTCTGTCTTGTATTTTGCTCACTTCATTCAAAAACAATCTTGGGGCAGAAGTAAAACCTACCTGCATTTCTTTCACAATATGTAATCTAAAGAAAGAAGGCAAAATAGAGAACTTTTACCGCATGTAACTCAGTATTTTTAAAGATGTCTAACTCTACCCCTCCTGATTCAGACGTAAATTCACTTTGAACAGCAAGAAATCGTTTATAAAATGAAATTTTCCACTTATGTACAAAACATTCATAATAAGTCTTGAAAGACGTAAAAACTTACTAGAAAAAAAGGAAAATATGGGGAAAAAGATTTGTCCCCATGGGGCTTGATCCTACGCCCCCTGAAAAAATTGCAGTCAAAGTAGTTTTATGGAAGGAGTTGAATACTCTTCAAAAAGGAGATTCTCTATTACGGTTCCAATACCTTAGAATGTTCTGCCAGACAGAACGTTTTAGATACAACGGTATTCTTCATTTAATTCATAATTATGACTAGTTGAGTCAGATAAAGTTCTGCCAGGCAGACCTAAAAACACTTTGGGCTTTATATAGTTTTGATGGTAGACTTGTAGATTTTTTTCACTGTTTATATACAACATATCATCATCTGCTACCCTTCAAAATGTATTTCAAAATTATAATCTTTTCACCTGAAGTGCATAAGGAACCTTTATAACATTTATTGTATTTTAGTCTTTACATTATCACAAACTATTGGCATGTAGTGCATAATGTATTTTAAAAAGTTCTGCCAGGCAGAACGTTTTAGATAGATTGACATTCATCTTATAATTTATAATGACTAGTCTCTAGTCAAATAAAGTTCTGCCCAGCAGAACTTTTTAAACCTCAACAGGCTTTATATCATTTTGATAACTGACTAGTTAAGGCAGAACTTTTGATACAAATAAGGGTCTGTTACCTTGCAAAATGTATTGTAAAACGAAAATCTTTTAGCCTGTGGTGTACAGTGAATCTGAACTTTTCACAACTCATTGATATATCCATTGTATCTTATTTCAAAACACTCTAGTTGAGTCAGATAAAGTTCTGCCAGGCAGAACTTTTTGAACCTTATTCATATTTCAGTTATAGGCTTTAAATGATATTGATAATAGACCTAAAAAAGTTCTGCCGGACAGAACGTTTTACAATTCATTGACAGATCCATTAAATCTTATTTTAAAACACTCTCATTGTTTGTTTGTTTGTGTTGGGTTTAACGCCGTTTTCAAACAGTATTTCAGTCATGAAACGGCGGGCAGTTAACCTAAGCAGCGTTCCTGGATTCTGTACCAGTACAAACCTGTTCTCCGCAAGTAACTGCCAACTTCCCCACATAAATCAGAGGTGGAGGACGAATGGTTTCAGACACAATGTCGTTTTCAAATCGTCACGGAGAACATACGCCCCGCCCGAGGATCGAACCGTGATCCGTAGACCAACGCTCTACCTACAGAGCTAAGCGGGCGGGTGACCACTCTCGTTGAGTCAGATAAAGTTCTGCCAGGCAGAACTTTTTGAACCTTATTCATATTTCAGTTATAAGCTGTTTATGATTTTGATAATAAAACTGAAAAAGTACTGCCATGCAGAACGTTTTAAAACTCATTGATAGATCCATTATATCCAATTTAAAACACGCCAGTTCTGCCAGGTAGAACTTTTTGAACCTTATTCATATGTCAGTTATAGGCTATTTTATGATTTTGATAATAAACCTGAAAAAGTTCTGCCGGACAGAACTTTTTACAACTCATTGATAGATTCATTATATCTTATTTTAAAACACTCTAGAACTTTATGAACCTTATACCTATTTCAGTTAAAGGCTTTTTATAATTTTAACATTAGACCTGAAAATGTAAATAAAGTACATGTATTTGAATGAGTATTTTGTGTTTCGTCTTATTTTGTTCTGACCAGTTTGAAAAATAGCCCTCTTTTTATCAATGTAAATTCCCCAAAATGGCTGCTTTAAATGGGATTGATGGGACAATCCCTTTTTATATTGGACTTGGTTATACAATAAAATCACCGTAAATATACAAATCATCGGATGGTACAATACACAACTGACAGTTTAACGGTAATTTTGTATACCGGTTCGAGTTGTAAATTCGGTCAGGTCGTAAATATTCGGCCACCCACTTTAAAGCTTTTTTTCGAGCCAGATGCTCGAGAACGCATCTGTGTCATCCCAAGCACTTGCCTAAGCAATAAAATCGGCAAAAAACAACAAGTTGAGGTGAGTAGAAAAAAAGTTTTCCTTCCCTAAAGTTGTTTAATCTAAATAGCAAATATTTTGTCTCGCGGGTCGCGTGACGTCATTGCACGCGCTCGTTTATGCTGAGGCCCGGCAAGGGTTAATTCAATCTAAACTTAATAACACAAAAAGAACATTTAAAACAAAGAAAATGAATATATTGTCCCTCAACGTCATTGAATTTCAATGTCTACGTTGTTTTTTCACGTTGACGTAATTTCCTTTTGAATTCACCGTTTTGGGGCCGTATCACATTTATACTTTGCCTCGTAACGCGCATATATAAAAAGGTGTTATAATAGCACGTGAGCGAGAGATTCTCTTTACTCTCCTGTTGAAACACCCCCGAAAAGTGACAAGAACAGCAGTTTTATGCTATAATGTGTGATGAACAGTGACGTAAAAACTAAACTACGCCATGCTGGTGTGAGAATGATGACAGGCGCTTTTTAAATCTCTGTTGGCAAATATTTCCCACGAGGTATTGTAGAAAGCAAGTCTACAAGATAGATTAAGCTCCGCCTATGATATCATATTTCTTTATTGTTTCTGTATGTAAGATATATACATATTTCTATAGGGAGACTGTGAGTTTATACTTTGGATGCAACACACATATTAAATATATAAACCATCCTTCGGGTCTTGTTCTGTTTGTGTGTCAATAAGCCATCTCAATAGATCAATACATATATATTACAATGACGATATATATTACAATGGCGACGAGGATGGGATTATTTTAAAACTGAGGATTAAATGAGTTTGTGACAATGGAAAATTTACCTGCGTTTCCCAAATTTGATGTTTACGCTGACGAAAATTCCCTAGGTGTTCGGTGGGACAAATATGTAGATAAATTGGAGAATTTATTTGTTGGGCTAGGTATAAATACAAGAAAAAGGAAAAAGGCACTGTAACTGCACTATGCTGGAGATGATGTATATGACATTTATGATACGTTAAAGACTTACGAACTACTGCAAACCTAGAAAAAACACTCAGTTTGAAATTTTCGAAATCAGGAATATTAAACAGTTGCACGGTGAAACGATTGACCAATATGTGACTAGATTGCGACAAAAAGCTAGAAACTGTGAATTTTCGGACAATGAGTCAGAAATTAAAAGCCAAATCATACAGGGTGTTATTTCGCAAAAAAAATGAGAAAGCGATGTTTGCAAGATTCAGAAAAATCTCTTAATGACTTACTTACAATGATGAGAACAATGGAAATTTCGAAGACTCAAGCAAGAAGTATGTCAAAGGATACTAGTAGTCAGCAGGTAGTGTGTGTAAAAAGCAATCCACATTTTAGTCGGAAATCAAAGGGATTCGTACCACAACTTTCGCAACAACGTTCTAGTTCATACCAAGGTTTACCGCAAGCAGGCTCGTCGTCGGGAAGGCGAATCAGTCCTCAACAAACCAGCAAGAAATGTCGTAACTGTGGAGGAAAATACCCACATATATCACGTTGCCCCGCGCTTGGAGCAGAATGTAATTATTGCCATAAGAAGAACTATTATATATCGGTTTGTAGAAAACGTAAGAAGCAGGTGACATTGATCGAGGATGAACAACCGGATTTAGAAGTTTTAACAGATGAATACGCGACGGATTGCAATTCGGATGAATGTGATGTGCTATTTGGATTTATGTCAGATGGGAAAAAGTGCCAAAAGAAAAGGATAAAATTAAATGGCGTAGATGTGAATGTTTTGATTGGTAGCGGGTCATCAATCAATATTGTTAGTGAAATTGTCCTTGAGAAAATGAAAAAAAAATACCGGAAATCAAGAAAACGACCACGAAAGCGTTCGCATTTGGACAGAAGTCTCCACTGCCATTCCAAGGTAAATGTTCTTTGCTTGTTGAGTCGGGCTCAAAATTCGTGACCAGGGATTTCCATATCGTTACGAGTAATAAAGAATCATTGATTAGTTATGAGCTGTCAGTAGATCTTGGGATTTTACCGCAGAAACAATCTGTTCAAACCAAAGAGGAGTATGAAGGACTTACTGCGGAATACTCGCAAGTTTGGTTTCACTGGGTTAGGATGTCTGAAAGACATAAAAGTTAAGTTTCACATTGATGAAAGTGTTGTGCCTGTAGCTCAGCCTCCTAGGAGAGTGCCATTTCATGTGCGTGAACAAGTTGAGCAGGAACTTAAAAGTTTGGAGGATATGGATGTTATTGAAAAAGTGGAAGGTGTACCAACACCATGGGTGTCGAACCTGGTAGCTGCTCCAAAACCAAATTCACCGGGAGAAGTAAGAGTGTGCATAGATCATCACGTGTAATGACAACGTTTCAGACACATGTTGGAATTTTTCGATATAAACGTTTAAATTTTGGAGTGTCAGCAGCACCGATTCTGTTCCAAAATGAGCTTCGTCAAGCACTTCAGGGTCTGACAGGCGTGTTAAACATTGCTAACGATATCGTATGCTACAGCAAAACGCGTGAAGAACATGATATCAATCTGCGAGCATTACTTCAACGTCTTCAAGAACGGAACCTGACATTGAACAAGAAAAAATGTTCGTTTGGACAATCAAAAATCAAGTTTTATGGGCACATGTTTTCGGAATCGGGAATTTCACCTGATCCTGACAAGGTAGATGCAGTAAAAAACATGGACAGACCAAAATCCGAAATCCGTTCATTTCTTGGTCTCACAAACTATTTGTCTAAGTTCATAGATAATATGGCTATTCAGTCCTAACGGAACCATTACGACGACTTACACATCAGGATGTAAAATTCGAATGGAATGACGATCAGGAAAAATCGTTCACTAAACTAAAAGAGGCATTGACTAGTGACAAAGTCATGACGTATTTTGACCCGAGGAAAGAAACTGAACTCTGGGTAGACGGCAGCCCAGTAGGCTGTTCAGGAATACTTATTCAGAAAGGAAAAATAGTGTCGTATGGAAGCAAAGCTTACAATTCAGTACAAGCGCGCTATTCGCAAACATAGAGAGAAGCTTTAAGTGCTGTTATCATGATTCAGCATTTTCATTTGTACTTATTCGGCAAGCAATTCAAATTGATAACGGATCACGCTGCACTTCAATCAATCTTCAACAATTCTTCAATAAAGAATATACAGTCACCAAGATTAGAACGTTGGCGTTTGAAGTTGTTAACGTATGATTTCCAGACGATTTATAGACCAGGGCTGGTTGTTCGAAACTTTAACCGGCTGTTAAACTAACCGCCTGTTAAATTTTGATTTGAAATACTAGACTTGGTGAGAAACACTAGTATGATGTTTTGATTTTATTGTAAAGAGTTTTTATTGTTCATAATTCTTACCTCATACATTTGTTTTTCAAAACTGACTGAAATGCTGCCGAAAAATAACTCTAAAAGTTCATCAACCGTTAGCTTAATCGCCTGTTAAAGTTTCGAACAACTGGGCCCAGGCAGTCTAATGATCTCAGATTATCTTTCCAGACATCCGCACGCGAGACGCGCGACCAACACAGTAACCGAACAATATATCAGTTTTATTACTGATAACACTTTGCCAGATGCATTGAAGCTATCAGATGTAGCAAAAGCTACTAAATCAGACTGTGTATTAAGTTGTGTCAAGAATGCAATAGAAACAAATGACTGGAAAAAATCAGAAATGCCAATCCGATGAAAGTTTTCGTTTTTATATGAAAATTTTAACAAGAATCAAGAACTTGCAGTTGCATATACCGATGAAGGATATGTGTTGTTACGGGGTACACAGCTTTGTATACCGGAAACTTTGCAAAAACAAACAGTGTTACTTTCGCACGAGGGTCACCAAGGCCAATCAAAGTGCAAAGGATTATCGTTGGTTCCCGCATATGGATAAAATGGTTGAAGAAGCATGCAAATCATGCATTGTCTGCCAAGCTGCATCACCAGGATGTACTCCAGATCCGATCAAACCAACACCTCTGCCACGAGATGTGTTTTCTGAAGTCAGTTGTGACTTCTGTGGACCATTCCCGGACGGGTACCTGTTATTAGTAGTAATATGCGATTATAGTCGTTTTCCAATAGTTGAGAGAGTCAGGTCAACATCCGCAGAAACTGTCATACCGCGTTTGGAATCAATATTTTCGATATTTGGATATCCAGACGTATTGAGAACGGACAATGGACCTCCATTTCAAAGTCGTGCTTTCAGAGAATATGCTGATAAGTCGGGATTCAAGCATAAACGAATTACTCCATTGCACCCACAAGGTAATGCAATAGTCGAGCGATTCATGACACCATTGCAAAAATCAGTCAAAACCGCAATAGCATCAGGTCAAGATTATAAGAGAGCGTTGAATAGATATCTAATGAATTTTCGCAATTCGCCACAATCCTCAACACAAAAAGCTCCTAGTGAATTAATGTACAATCGGAAAGTAAAAACGAAATTACCATCAATGACATTTGAAAAGCAAGACACAGATGTTCGCGACAGGGACAGTCTGTCAAAATCGAAAAACAAAATTTATGCGGACAAAAACAGAAGAGCACAGCCAAGTGCATTGAAAATTAGAGACCATGTGTTACTAAAACGGGAACAACGTAACAAATTTGAGACAGTGTTTGACCCTACACCTGGCATTGTCATTGCTAGGAAAGGTTCGATGCTAACAATCAGGCACAGAGGAAAGGAAATTACACGAGACGTGTCAAAGTTCAGGGTAGTTCAAGGTGGTCATGAGCCGTCGCAGACGAAACCTGCAGATACTGCATTTGCACCACGTCAAAGGTCGCAAAGGAAACGACGACCGCCTAGACGTTTTGTCAATGAATAATTGGATTAATCAGTGACATAATTTTACATGTTTCAGTGCACAGGATTAGTCACTTAAGTGTTGTGTGGGCCATAATAATGCCCTATTTGCTACCATAGCAGTGTAGTCATTTTATATTCGCTTGCTGGAATTATTATTCTTTGGACAAATGATCAGCGTGTGAAAATAGTATGTTACTCTTGGGAATTATTACTTGTTTGTTTCACAATTACATTATAATCAGTTGTTGGGCGGTAGAACTCAAAACCTAATTTATAATTTTGATAAAAATAACAGTTGATTGTACACATTTTAGGGTTTTGAGATAAAACACGAAATTGTTAGATAACAACGGAACATTCCGAGGACTTTCCCAGGATATTTCAATTTACAGTGACATTGTAAAAGTACTTAGCTAAAGCAGATGCTCTATAAACTGATTATGTTGATAACAAGGGTTAATGAACATTGCTGAAAAAAGAGGAGATATTATGATAATAGACTTGCTAACTAGCTTATTTCATTAGAACAGAATTTTCATGTTTTGAGTATATATTTGAACTTTGATTATTTAAAACAATTTATGTATGCTGATTATTGATGAGTTCTAATCTAAAGGTAAAGGAGGATGTAGTAAGCAAGTCTACAAGATAGATTAAGCTCCACCTATGATATCATATTTCTTTATTGTTTCTGTATGTAAGATATATACATATTTCTATAGGGAGAGTGTGAGTTTATACTTTGGATGCAACACACATATTAAATTATATTATTATATTTGTGTGTCAATAAGCCATCTCAATAGATCAATACATATATATTACAATGACGATATAAATTACAGGTATGGTATTGAAAATTGATTGCAGTTTGTTGAAATAGAATAATTTTGGCTGTAGCATCGATTTATTTACAAGAAAATGTTGAAAATGCATCCAACTTTACTGCAGTATATTTAAAAAGTGGCCGAATATTTACAACCTCTAGAAGGTAAAATGTGGAGGCTAAACCTGTCTATTATTTTACGCGCGGTTGTATTGTTTACCATACTGTAAACAGTTGTTAATGATAATAATCAATGTTGTTTGTATCAAAGCACATATTGTAGAAATTTTGTGCAACTCAATTGTAAAACGAAAGAAATATTTATGAAAAGCCGCAAAAAGTGGCCCAATTTACGACTCGAACCAGTATCTGATATTTGCTAATCAAGCTTAATCTGAAACTAAAATAAAAATCACTCTACAGACAACCTCATATGAATATGTTATATGTATTCCCGTAATTCAATGGTTTAAAAGTCCATTTGCTTAATGTAGATCTGCTCACTTGATAAACCGAAAGTAATGGCATAACGTCATTTATCTGGATAAAGTAAAATGAAGCTTAATGTCAAATAACTTAATTTATGAAAACGGGAACGTTACTATCTTACTTTTATAATATCCAAAAACGATTGACTCGTTCAATAATTCCAAACAATTTCTATATCAGCGTGTAATGTGCGGATTTCTTTAATCAAACATCTCAAAAACAAGCACACGGACCTATATTTTTTCTCCATATAACTAGTATAGGTCATGTGCTTATTTATGATAGTGAGAAGTTTTATTAAAAGGTAAAAGGTAAAAGTATATTTCCCGAAAGGAAAGAGCACCCACAAACACAGCCATAGAGTTATACATAGCAAAGTAGGCCCTAAAAAAAGAAGCTGTAACGGAAATATACTGTGGTCGAGTTGCTTCAAAAATCCAACAACAAGTACATTTTAATTATATGCAAAATACATAAATGGGGGAGGGGGATAAGGGGTAGATAAAAGAGTTGGGTGTTGGGGCAAAGTGAAAGAAAAGCAAGAATGAAGCTTTAACAAAGAAATCCACTTTTTCTAAAACGCAATCTCCCTACACCATTAACCACAACAGTGCACACACGCACGTACAAAAGAGATCGCACACACGCACACATGCACGCAAGCACACCCACACAACTAACATACACAGATAAACAAACAGACAAGTAACAAAAAAACAAAGCAATGGGGCACCGCCAAGGACGCACGCACGCACATACACACAAGTAGGAAAGAACGCCACAAAGACGGCCGGTGGCCATAATTATTAACGATACCTCACTCATACCAAAAATAGAGGGGACGCAAATGCAAGGGAGCACAAATGTAAGAGGGAGTGATAATGGGCAATAGGTTGTAGTGGGGAAACAGAGAAAAGAGACGCCAACAAAACAAGACAACACGCGCAACACAAAATAAGTCAGACAGAAAACAAGTTGAAAATAGGGGAACCGCCTTGGAACGGTTAGTAACCTATAAAATGGAAACTGGGGTTTAAACGCGTTCAGGGCATGCCAACCTCGCACTTACCCTATTTTCAACAAGTTAGGTAAGACATTGTAAATAAAATCACTCCGAGAAAGGCTCTAAAATTGAAGAAAAGTTTCTATTCCCGAAAATGTTACAAAAATTGTGATTTTTCTATAGACACCCATTGAAGTCCAAATGTTTTCAAATTGGTCTAGCAAAGAAACGAACACATTACCCTATCATTTTTATTTGCCGAACTTTCTAAGTCTATTCTGAAGATTTGGAAAGTAAGGTTTAATCAAATTCTACGTTGTAGAAACAGTTCTAATCCAAAGGTGCAGAACTACCTTAAGGGAATGCATATCAATGGGTTCAATAAAATTAATTTTCACGAATGGTTATCCTAGCATAATTCAATGTTTAAAAAAATAAAACACAAAATATTTTGAAAACAAATCTTTGACTCACATCAATACATCATTGTAATGATAAAAGTTGCTGTAATCTAATCTACAGTCTGAGACTCGTCGCCTACAATCCCTCCACATTTAGTTATACCTATATACATATATATTGCTTACACTGGTAGTATACAAAGAGATGCAAAGTATTGCATGCATAATCATGGTTCTTGGATGGTTTACAACAAAAATAAAGATATATAACATAGCATACCATGACAGGAGAAGGTAGGTTTAAAAAGTATTTAATTAAGATTGACAAGAATCTTTCTTAATTAAGTATTCATTTCCGTCATGTTGTTAAGCATTTTTCGGGCACATTACCTATGAGTTACATATATTGAAATTACTTTCATCATGTCAGTTATACCTTTTTCGTTTCCATCTGTCTGGCTTTCCGCCATGGCAATATACCTCACTGGGTTATCTTATCTGCAAATATACATTTGTCTGTGAGAGGTTTGTGCGCCATGCTAATTGCCAAATGTTAAATGACAAATAGTTAATGCAAAATGCTACTTGCCAAATGCTGAATGTCAGATATTGACTATCAAACGGTAATTGTCAAACTATAAATGCTTATTGTTAATAGAAAATGCGAAACAGTAATGCATAAAGCTTATTGCTAAGTGCTTATTAAAAAGTCTGAATATATCATTGTATGAATGCACTCTTTAGTCATTGGTCTTTGTTACCTAAATTTGTCTCCTTCAAACATTTTTTTCTAAAAAAATTAATAGTAAAACGTTTTCGGTCCAATGTTCTTACGGTCAGTATAACATGTTATTGTGTTATTGTTTCAGATCAAACTGACACGAGTATCATATGTTTTAAATAATTTAACGTTATATTCTTTGATCGCATTTATTCATAAACTTAAAGAATTTGACGATTACCATTTTATCATTTATCTTTAAACGTTAGCTATTTAGCATATAGGATTAAGCATATAGCATAAAACAGTTGATATGTAGCATTAAATTTAAACATTTCAATTTTTCCAAATCCTAGCAGATTCAGAAACTGTGCGCCATGCTAAGTGCCAAATGCTATATGCCACATAGCTAATACAAAATGCTATTTGCTAAATGCTTAATGTCAAATAGTGACTGCTAAACTGTATTGTAAAATGATAAATGCGCATTGTTAATTTCGAAATGCGAAGTAATAGTTGCCAAATACTTGTTGCCAAATGCTTTTTAGATAAGGATGAAAGCATCTTATAAATAGCCATTGGCCTTTGTTACGTAACCTTGTCTTTGTTAATTTGTCTAAACGTTTTTGGAATAAACAATTTCTTTGATATGTTCCCGTGACCATTAGAACACGTTATTGCTTCAAAACTGTTAATACTCAACGTGTTCAAATAATTAAAAGCTAATAATTAAAAGATACAGACACGGCAGTGTTTACACGAAAATGATTCAATCCGATATAATTATGTGTATAGAATTCATTATGTGTACATTCAAAATGAGAGAACAATAGGAAAACATTGAAAAATAACAATGGGTTAACAATGCATCTCTGTTTGATCAATTAAAACCAGCATTGTATAATTATCATACCCCACGTACATTTCCCGAGCAGATGAAAGCTTTTAATTTTAGCCATGTAACATCACGATGATAACACGTCTAAAACTAAATAAATGACTGTTTATTTTATTTTTTGGTCTTATGTGTTATTTTTAGTTTCTGGACTTAATCTAGATCAAATATGTATATACCTTATTTTATTTGCCGATGATTGTATATTGTTAAGTGATACGCCTGAAGGTTTACAATCTCATCTGGATTTATTGTATGATTATTGTAGACTTTGGAAGCTAACGGTGATATCAATAAAACCAAAATTGTTGTTTTTAAAAAGAGAGGACGATTAACTGTAAATGAAAAATGGAAGTATGCAGGAGAAGATATTGAAATTGTTGGTCAGTTCAATTATCTAGGCTTTGTTGTTTCAAGTAATGGCTCATTCAAGCACGGTATCGAAACTTTGGCTGGCAAGGCTTTGAAAGCTATGAACTCTCTACAGATGTTAACTAGAGGTATGGAAATACCTGTTAATATTAGACTGAATCTATTTGATTCCTATGTTTCATCCATATTGTGTTACTCATGTGAGATATGGGGTTTTACTAATGGAGATAAACTTGAAAGGCTACATAGAAAGTTTCTTAAGAGAATGTTAAATGTGAAAATGTCAACATGTAATGCTGCTGTATATGTTGAAACAGGCAGGTTTCCATTATGTGTAAACTGGAAGATTCGTACGGTGAAATATTGGTTGAAGATAGTAATGAGTGAGAATTGTATTATAAAAAATGTGTATAAGTCATTGTTAACTGACTGTGAAAATGGTAAAAAGAACTGGTTGTATAATGTTAAAATGTTGTTACATGAGATAGGTTTTGCATATGTATGGTTATTTCCTGCATCTGTTAACGTCGGTGTATTTCTGCATGTATTTAAAACAAGATGTGTTGACAATTTCATCACTGAATGTAGAATAAAGATGGACAGCAGTCCTAGTTTGACACTGTTTAGGGAGCTTGAAAATGGATTTGAGCTTGCGCTGTATCTCATGAAAATTAATAATTTTAAACATAGACAAATACTGTCAAAGATAAGAATGTCTTCGCACTGTTTGAACATTGAATATGGAAGGCATAGGAACATTGAGAGGCATAATAGACTGTGTGAACTGTGTGATAAACTAACCATTGAAGACGAGTTTCATTTTGTGTTGGAGTGTGATGCCTTTAAAGACTTGCGTATTAGCTACATACCTCGCTATTATAGACAGAGGCCAAGTATGTTCAAATTCGTGGATTTAATAAAAACGGACAATAAACGTTTACTCCATAACATTGCTCTATACTTATTAAAAGCTTTTCAAAAGAGAAATGACTTACTGAATCGTGAATGAAATAGACACTCTCGTTAAATATTGCTATTATTGTGTTTATTTGTAAAGGTTATTTCATACTTGTACTATTTGTTACCATGCATTGCTAGTATTTACCATTGTTTATGTCTATATGCTGTATTATGCATTCGACTAATAAATTCTCTGTTCTGTTCTGTTCTGTTATTTTTAAAGGTGTAGCACTATCATTTAAATATCAAAAGTTAAGAATCTTTAATAAACTTTATATAAAAATTCTGACTGTTCGAGCTACAGTGTGGGCATGTTAGTGACAGCAAATTATGTATAGTATGTTTGTTGACAAGTGCATTATTGGGCCAAGTCGCACAAGGAATACAGTTGCAAGCTCGTAGCTTGCAGTGCAATTGAAGCTACCAGACACGTGTTTTCATGCTCGTATTCGAATTGGCATACTTTCAACTTGTTTAAGTCCCCTTAAGGATTAATCGTGTAATTCGGTTAAGGTGGGGGCGGGCTTTATGCTTTTTTGTCCGTCTGTCTGACAGTCTGACTTTCCGCAAAAATTGTATCTACCAGTTCATATGAAAAGAGTACTGAAGATATGCGTAGGTAAGTTCTGAGCTTGGACTAAGGGTGAGAATTAGGGTCCAGGAGGGCTACAATTGAGTATTTGAGAATATGGTCATGTCCCGTACCCAGTCTAGTGGTATACTGAGTGGAAAATTAACATATAACATACTTCTGGTATGACTTTTTTATGAGATTAAAAGAGCTGTGTATAAGTGTTTAAAACACATGGCCCTTAAGCGGGAATAAGAGTGACTTTGGGTCTTGACATGGGCTGAATCTCTATATTTTAGAACAATGTCATGCTACATATTGATGAGTAGAATATTTTGAAAATAGTAGGTACTTAAAGTACACTTTTGCTGGTAAGACAAAAAGTTTGGTAACGGTCGAAAGTATCGAGAATTTGCATAATATGACACCGACGGTAAAGGACGCGTCTTGCAGACAAAAAATTAACTCGATCATATAGACATCACCACTTCCTAAAGTCATCAACTTTGTAATATGTACGGTGTTCCGTCAGGGCCAGTGCATGCTCTCTGTAAACGCGAAACGCGCGTCAGTGACAACGGTGACAACACGACAGTACGATTGCGAAGTGCGACAATACGATGGAAGAGCGTGACAGTTAGATGGTGACGGTCCGTCGTACTGTCGCGCTTCACCATCGTACTGTCGCGCTTCGCCATCGCACTGTTGCGCTTCATCATCTTAGTGTCACCATCGTACTGTCGCGCTTCGCCATCTTACTGTCGTGCTTCGCCATCTTACTGTCGCGCTTCACTATCGTAGTCTCACCGTCTTATTGTCGCGCTTCGCCATCTTACTGTCGCGCTTCACCATCGTACTGTCGCGCTTCGCTATCACACTTAAGCGCTTCATCATCGTAGTGTCTCCAAAGTACTGTCGTGCTTCGCCATCATACTGTCCGTTTCACTATCTTTTCTCTGTTTACTTAAGGGCCGATTTTAATTTTAAACTCTGTGTTGCATAGTCTTGACAAGTCTGTCCTATGATCAAATAATTAGAACGCTCTTCGGGACGGGTATTATTTAAATGAATATCACCCGGCAGCTGTTATTTAAACGAATATCACCCTAGTGTTATTCAAATGAACATTTCCCGGCAGAGTTGGTCTAAGGCTATTTACATTGTTTACTTGAGGAATAATAAAATCGAATATCACTCAACCGAGTTGTTATTTATGAACAAAAAAAAACATTGTATTCAAAATTAACCTCTCTGCGGATAAATGATAATGTATTTACATGTAACTAATTGTTTTGTGAGAAAATGTTGTTTAATCAGCTCATATATTTCAAGCCATGAAATGTTAAAAGTATATATTGTCAGCTAAAACTAATAAAAATACACTATTGTATGAATTTTGCTTTTGGGTAAATTTTATGATAAAGTGTTGATTAGGTTTACAATAGAGTTGTTTCTTTCCGCTTACCCAACCGACCTTGTTTCAGATGAAGAAAAGTATCGGATGAAAATGAAGATTTATGTTAAGCACGATTATTAGTAAGTTTATCCAAAGCACGTCCTTCCGTCTGTTTGTTTGTTTTGAGTTTAACGCCGTTTTTCAACAGTATTTCAGTCATGTAACGGCGGGCAGTTAACCTAACCAGTGTTCCTGGATTCTGTACCAGTACAAACCTGTTCTCCGCAAGTAACTGCCAACTTTCCCACATGAATCAGAGGTGGAGGACTAATGATTTCAGACACAGTGTCGTTTATCAAATAGTCACGGAGAACATACGCCCCGCCCGAGGATCGAACTCACCACCCCGCGATCCGTAGACTTACTGCGGCGCTTCGCCATCGCACTGTCCTGTTGTCACCATCGTACTGCCGTGCTTCGCCATCTTACTGTCGCGCTTCGCCATCGTACAGTCGTACATGTACCATCGCGCTTCGCGTTCACAAGGAGCAGGCGCTGGCCCTAACGGAAAACCGTAAATATGTACCTGAGTTTATTCAGCGATTATTCAATGAATGAAATGAAACGTTTACAAACTGTTAGTAAGATACGAAAGAGACTTTTATATTGACAATGTCTAAGATGTTGTTTTGTTTTTTATTCATTTACTTTTTTCTTTTTTTTTTACTTTATTTTCACTTTTTATAGAAATATATGCAGATGCCTGGCTGATCCATTATAAAAGTAAGTGCACAGTGCGTATGACTACAAACAACTATAGGTCACTGTCTTACCCACTATTATTCCCTAACCCCTTCCCTACAAGAAATAAAAGAAATGTTTTGTTTTGAGTTCGTGCAAATAGCAAGAAAGAAACTTACCCAAAGGCGTCAACTTCCGAATAAAAGCAAATTTTCATTTGCATTCCTTTATGTAATTTTAATTTCGTCCACTTCTCTTTCTGGTATACAGAGAAACGTGTATTTTTGAAGCGGACAGATTCTATAAATAAATACAATTCACAGATAAAGCACATTAGCTTCGTTCTGAATTATGATGTTACATATTTCAAAACGACGTAGTTGCATATATTAATAATTTGTCACTTAACATTTATGTATGTCCTGTAATAAATTTATATCAGGTAAAATTAGTCAAACTGATCGCTTTTTTTACAGTAGTGTTTCCATGATCACAAACTTATTACTATCAACTTTCAAATAAGTAAGAACTACCTGGACATGTCTGGCCTAGTTTTTACTCCAGAAGTTCATACTCGTCGGAAAGCGGTAAAACAGAGACAGTATGGATTCGGGACACGAAGACGAAGAGTATATGTCATGTAAGACATTTTTATGTCTGACCATGTTAAATGTTCTTCATTTGTATAAGTCTGTATGATTATAAAGAATACAACGTTTTTCAGTGATCTTCACAGGTGCTTTGACAATATTTCAAATAATATAAAGTGGTTCAATTCTGGTATTTACAGATCATCTTTTAGCAAAGAATGATCTCCGTAGTACCATTGATAAAATATTTTTTGAAATGTGACAATTTCATATAAAAAATTTATGATATGTCTAACCATGTAAATAAGCCAACCTGTTTTACACATAACACAGATCCTGGAATCAATGCATATGTCAGCCGGCAAAACAGAGACAGTATGGAGTCGGGACACGAAGATGAAGAGTTTATGCCATGTAAAACATTTTTATGTCTGACCATGTTTACGTTCTTCAATTGTGACTATAAAGAATACAAAGCTTTTCAATGGTCTTCAAATGTGCTTTGACAATATTTCTGATTTTTTCTTACATATATCACAGTTCACTAGATCTCATACGTGTTCCGTTTTGACAACTTGTGACGGAAAATATTCTCTTCTATTAAGCATGGTCCCTACTTTTCAAATATTTCTAGATAACATTTACGCTGTTCTTCGAGAAAATATAGGTTAAAGCCATTTAAAAGGATCCATTCATTACACTGTCACTATCATACTGTCGCTTTGCCATTGTGCTGTCGCGCTTTGCCATCGCACTGTCGTGTTCCACCATGGTAGTGTCACTATCGTACTGTCGCTTTGCCATTGTACTTTCGTGTTCCACCATGGTAGTGTCACTATCGTACTGTCGCTTTGCCATTGTACTGTCGTGTTCCACCATGATAGTGTCACTATCGTACTGTCGCTTTGCCATCGCACTGTCGTGTTCCACCATGGTAGTGTCACTATCGTAGTGTCGCTTTGCCATTGCACTGTCGTGTTCCACCATGGTAGTGTCACTATCATACTGTCGCTTTGCCATTGTGCTGTCGCGCTTTGCCATCGCACTGTCGTGTTCCACCACAGTAGTGTCATTATTGTACTGTCGCTTTGCCATTGTAATGTCGCGCTTCGCCATCGCACTGTCGCATTTCACCATTGTAGTGTCACCATCGTCGTGCTTCACCTACCTTTCTCTGTTTACTTAAGGGCCGACTTTAATGTATAGAATTGTACGGTCAGACGGAAGGACGTGCTTTGGATAAACTTACTAATGAATATATCTAATGACTCTTCATACTTGGATTCTTCAAGTACAACTTAGTTCTGATATAATTTGGAAATTTTTGGGGAAACTACATCAACCAGACGAAAGCAACGTAACAGCCAAAGGTACAAACTTTAACATGAAAGTACATTTAAAACAATGCAACAGTTCAACCAGAATCTAAACTTGATGGGATTTTTGCAGATGCGCATTTCCTGGTTGACAACTTCCACTTCTCGAGATCAGAGAGGACATAAGAGATGAGGAATAACAGCCTACCTGAAGTCAGGTGCTGCTGGAGACTGGAAAAAAGTCTTTGAGTTCAAGGTTATAGAATCCGTATGGATAGAATTTATTTTAAACAGTAACAAGAGCCATGTCAGACATGGCTAATCCCCCCACCGGGCATATCATAATTGAAGGATGTGGTCCGCATCAGGGGTTTTAAGATGTGGAAGAAAGAATAAGTCAGTAGTGAGGTGGTTTACTGCTAAATTTTATTAATTTTCATGAAGAGTATAGCTATGATGTTTTTCTATATGGCTACTGTAAAAAGAAGGAATGGAAAGCTAATAGGGAACAAGAGTGCCAGAATGTCACAATATATGCCCGTCAAAGCAAATTTCTTTACTCTAGCAGCTGTATTTGCAAATGGAATGTTAATTTTGTGGTTGTTTAGTAATCATTGTAAGTCTTTTGTTTTTTAAAGTCCACAAAAAAAACTCCTTACTAGGTAGAGATACCTTATATATAATAAAATTAATAAAATACACCTAAAACTGGAGAGTAACATCTATGCTGTACCACAGAAAAGTGGTCTTGTTTTTTCCCTAGGGTCAATTATAAAAATGTTACAATATAAGTTATTTATAGTAACAACTAAGGGAAGTTAATCTTCAAAAAAAAAAAAAAAAAAAAAAAAAAAAAAAATTGCATGTCCACACAAAAATCTTTATCAGGAAGAGACTGGTCAAAATACACCTCAAAATTGGATTTAGCATGTTTGTTGTACTACAGAAAAGTGGTCTCGATTTTTCCCTACGACTAGTAATGAAAAAGTTACAATAAAAGCTATTTAAAGTAACAACAAAGGGAAGTAATTCTAAAAAGGGAACTGCGCATGACACTTCGTCTCATGATGGTGTATAATTGTGCCAAGTTACATCAAAATCCCTCTATGCATGAAGAAGAAATGCTTCGGACAAAGTCATTCTTGTATCTGACCTTTGGCCTCTAAGTGTGACCTTGACCTTAGGCCTAGTGACCTGGATCTTGCGCATGACACTCCATCTCGTGGTGGTGAACATTTGTGCCAAGTTATATCAAAATCCCTCAATGCATGAAGAAGAAATGCTCCGGACAAGGTTTTTATTCTTGTATCCTTTGACCTCTAAGTGTGACCTTGACCTTAGACCTAGGGACCTGGTTCTTGCGTATGACACTCCGCCTCGTGGTGGTAAACAATTGTGCCAAGATATATCAAAATCCCTCCATGCATGAAGATATGCTCCGGACAATTTTTTTTAAGAAAATATGATAAAGGGGAATAACTCAAAAAATAGGCAAGGTAGAGTTATTGTTCTTGCACACTGCACTTCCTCCCAATGTGTTCTATCAGTGTATGAAGTTTGAAGAAAATCCCTCAAGTATTTTTGGGGTTATGCTCCGGACAAAATGTTTTAAGAAAATATGATAAAGGGGAATAACTCAAAAAATAGGCAAGGTAGAGTTATTGTTCTTGCACACTGCACTTCCTCCCAATGTGTTCTACCAGTGTATGAAGTTTGAAGAAAATCCCTCCAGTACTTTTGGAGTTATGCTCCGGACAAATTTTTTTAAGAAAATAAGATAAAGGGGAATAACTCAAAAAATAGGCAAGGTAGAGTTATTGTTCTTGCACACTGCACTTCCTCCCAATGTGTTCTATCAGTGTATGAAGTTTGAAGAAAATCCCTCAAGTACTTTTGGAGTTATGCTCCGGACAAAGATCGTTGCGGACGCACGGACGGACGGACGGACGGACAGACGGACGCACGGACGGAGAGCATTTCTAATATCCCCTTCACCTTTGGTGGGGGGATAAACAATGAATGGTCTCCTTGCACAGTTCCATTGATAAAATAACTTTGAAATATGACAATTTCATATAAAATATTTATGATATGTCTAACCACAATAAGGGGACAATATGAATAAAATCTTAAACTAGAATACTTTTGATGGCTGAGAAGTATTGCCAAGATGTAATCAAGCTTACTGTGGTTTGCATGTTTTCATCAAAACTCGTATTTAATTTTTGGTTTAATTTCTCATTAATATATTGCGCAAACTAACAAAAATAAGTAAGCAATCATCTGTTTCTTTTCAATTACTAAGTACACGCCCGGTAACCTCCAGAATCACAACCAGTCGGTCATGTGCTGTGATGTCCGGTTATGATGGTTCTAGTATGAAAATATAGACACGGGTTAGCAAATCTTACGTTATTTTCTTATATGTATTATATTGTATTATATTACTGCAAATGAAAAATAAGCGAACCGATTGAACAACGATTACAGGCATACACAATTTCCCGTGCAGCGACCGACTATTTGCTTCCTGTTAACTTTAGAAGTTGTACACCTGGTGACATTTCAGCTTATAAGAACTACAGATATCACGTTCTGCTAGTCTTTTCGAACATATACCGGTATAAGTTTTTTGGGGGCAAATAGTCGGCGTCAATCGATTAATGATTCACAAACGTTTCAATTTGTTCTCACAAAATGTTTTGAGAGCATAATTTACGAATGAAATGCTGGAGTATATTTAGTGTTATGATTCGGTTGGTGATGTTATGATTCTTCGGATGCGGTTATGATTCTTCGTAGCATATAACTGACATAAGAAATTTAAATTATTCTTTGAGAAAGAACGAAAATAAAACATGGATTTTCAAATTTCAATCTTATAACCATGTCTATACTCATGTACACACACGTACGCACTTTATTTTGCAGTAGGCTTGGGTATTTTTATTTCCCGCTTTTAATCGAAGAGCTTAGTAAACATGAATACATGTGCTTACAAATGGAAGAATACCAAAGGCTTACACATCAAAAACTACAATGCTTACATAGTCATACACATGCAAAATCTAAAATGCTTACACTGCAAAAACTACACAAGCTTGCACTGCAAAATCTACAATGTTTACACAGCAAAATCTTCACATGCTTACACTGCAAAATCTACAATGTTTACACAGCAAAATCTACAATTCTTACACTGCAAAATCTACAATGTTTACACAGCAAAATCTACAATTCTTACACTGCAAAATCTGCAATGTTTACACAGCAAAATCTACATTTTTACACAGCAAAATATTCACATGCTTAACTGCAAAATCTACAATGCTTACACTGCAAAATCTACAATGTTTACACACCAAAAACTACAATGTTTACACACCAAAAACTTTAACATGCTTACAAAGCAAAATCTACAATGCTTACACAGCAAAATCTAAACATGCTTACACAGCAAAATCTAGAATGTTTACACAGCAAAAACTACAATGTTTACACGGCAAAATCTCCACATGCTTACACAGAAAAATCTACAATGCTTACACAGAAAAATCTACAATGTTTACACAGCAAATCTTCACATGCTTACACTGCAAATTTACAATGCTTAAACAGTAAAATCTACAATGTTTACCACACCAAAAACTACAATGTTTACACAGCAAAATCCTCACATACTTACACTGCAAAATCTACAATGTTTATACACCAAAAACTACAATGTTTACACAGCAAATTCCTCACATGCTTACTCTGCAAAATCTACAATGTTTACACAGCAAAATCTACAATTCTTACACTGCAAAATCTACAATGTTTACACAGCAAAATCTACAATTCTTACACTGCAAAATCTGCAATGTTTACACAGCAAAATCTACATTTTTACACAGCAAAATATTCACATGCTTAACTGCAAAATCTACAATGCTTACACTGCAAAATCTACAATGTTTACACACCAAAAACTACAATGTTTACACACCAAAAACTTTAACATGCTTACAAAGCAAAATCTACAATGCTTACACAGCAAAATCTAAACATGCTTACACAGCAAAATCTAGAATGTTTACACAGCAAAAACTACAATGTTTACACGGCAAAATCTCCACATGCTTACACAGAAAAATCTACAATGCTTACACAGAAAAATCTACAATGTTTACACAGCAAAATCTTCACATGCTTACACTGCAAAATTTACAATGCTTAAACAGTAAAATCTACAATGTTTACACACCAAAAACTACAATGTTTACACAGCAAAATCCTCACATACTTACACTGCAAAATCTACAATGTTTATACACCAAAAACTACAATGTTTACACAGCAAATTCCTCACATGCTTACTCTGCAAAATCTACAATGGTTACACTGCAAAATCTACAATGCTTACACAGCAAATCTATAATGTTTACACACCAAAAACTACAATGTTTACACAGCAAATTCCTCACATGCTTACTCTGCAAAATCTACAATGGTTACACTGCAACATCTACAATGCTTACACAGCAAATCTATAATGTTTACACACCAAAAACTACAATGTTTACACAGCAAAATCCTCACATACTTACACTGCAAAATCTACAATGTTTATACACCAAAAACTACAATGTTTACACAGCAAATTCCTCACATGCTTACTCTGCAAAATCTACAATGGTTACACTGCAAAATCTACAATGCTTACACAGCAAATCTATAATGTTTACACACCAAAAACTACAATGTTTACACAGCAAATTCCTCACATGCTTACTCTGCAAAATCTACAATGGTTACACTGCAAAATCTACAATGCTTACACAGCAAATCTATAATGTTTACACACCAAAAACTACAATGTTTACACAGCAAAATCCTCACATACTTACACTGCAAAATCTACAATGGTTACACTGCAAAATCTACAATTCTTACACAGCAAATCTATAATGTTCACACACCAAAAACTACAATGTTTACACAGCAAAATCCTCACATACTTACACTGCAAAATCTACAATGTTTATACACCAAAAACTACAATGTTTACACAGCAAATTCCTCACATGCTTACACTGCAAAATCTACAATGGTTACACTGCAAAATCTACAATGCTTACACAGCAAAATCTATAATGTTTACACACCAAAAACTACAATGTTTACACAGCAAAATCCTCACATACTTACACTGCAAAATCTACAATGTTTATACACCAAAAACTACAATGTTTACACAGCAAATTCCTCACATGCTTACACTGCAAAATCTACAATGGTTACACTGCAAAATCTACAATGCTTACACAGCAAAATCTATAATGTTTACACACCAAAAACTACAATGTTTACACAGCAAAATCCTCACATACTTACACTGCAAAATCTACAATGTTTATACACCAAAAACTACAATGTTTACACAGCAAATTCCTCACATGCTTACTCTGCAAAATCTACAATGCTTACACTGCAAAATCTACAATGCTTACACAGCAAAATCTACAATGTTTACACAGCAAAATCTTCACATGCTTACTCTGCAAAATCTACAATAGTTTTTTTTTTTTTAGTTTTTTTTTTTAGAATCTTTGCCTTAAGAACTTAAAGGAAAAGGCAATGATGTTATGTTAACATCTGCTGGGATTTATTTAATCTTTTAAAGAAGTGAAAGAATTTTCAAAATCGGCTTAAAAATGAAAATGTTATGAGCATTTAAATATTTTAACAAAATTGGTGGCCATTTTGTTTCCAGGGCAACAAAAATATGGCGGATTTATTACTTTTCTAGACACATATTTGAACTGTATTTACTTATTTCTGTAAAACTTCTCTATTTTATCCAGCTGTAATGTAAGAAATGACCATGTTTAACATCTTACGCTAAAGAAACATATAAAATAAATCTATTTAAAAGATTAAAATTTGCTAAAAAAAAATCCATCAGTGTCGTCATAAACACACTAAAATGGTTACCTCCATGATCAGCCATTATCTTAAATTTCATACTGCCATATCGTTTTCAATAGTGGTCAGATTTTAAAAATTCTTTCAGCGTTATGAAAGGTTTGAGGATAGCTTTCATATGGAATTTACTTATTTTCAGGCATTCCTTGCCCTTTAACAGGTTATCTTTGCAACCACAGATCATATTTACGATATGTCACACAATGTTGCTGACTACTAAATATCAGAGCGTCCTGCAACAGATCTAAATTCCAGACATAAATATTACTGAATATAGGCACTAGTGCTGCTTTTCATATGTTCCCTCTAGCGCGTGTTTATCAATTTCAAGTCATCATGAAATAGATCTAATAACATATCTTACATCAGAACATTTAGATGTTTTGTTACTGATATTTATTGAAATAATAACACATCTTACACTACAACATTTAGAGGTTTTGTTAGAGCTACCGGCGGCGCGAAGCGGCGCCGACTGCGTCGCATTACGGTTAGACGTATGAACAAGAAAACGAATAGTGAGATCTAACTGTGTATACTGTCGAGTTGAAAATTCGTGGTACTTTTTTGGAATCGGTGTTGTTCGGATTTTTTCATGTGCTCTATGCACATAGTAATTAATCAGTAAAGACGTCAGTAGACGCTTACTGTTTACGGTTGACAAAAGCGTCTCGCTTACTGCTTTGAATATTGAATAAAAATGTAAATGCGCGTTTGATAATAAAAATTTAGAGCTAAATACATTTTGTACGAAAAAAAAAGAAATAAAATACAATATTTTCATTTTGAAACGACTTTCCTCACGCTGCCATTACCAAACGTTATTAAATATAGTTATATTTGTCATGATGACGTCATAACTCCACAGTGGTGTAGTGGTTAGCGAGTTCGCGTTGAAAACCAGAGGCCGTGAGTTACCTCACCTGGACCAGATTTTTTTTTTCAATTCCTTTTTTTATTTCAGTTTTTTTTCTATTATTATGAGTTTTGAAAATATTGTATAACTAAAGTCATTCATGTGAAATTTAACAAGTGTTTAGTTTTGATGTGAGGCTCCAATGTAGTGCCTGTGCAGTAGTCAGTAGACATAACTTTAAAAACAAAAGCAGCTTTAGGATCAAAATATACAGGCATTGAACTGTGAAAAGCAAATAATGCCCTTCTCCCCGTTCGCATATATTTCATCCGTTAGTTTTAAAAACACTGACCAGAGTTGATGTAAAAAACTAAAACAGTTACTGTTGGCGATGAACTATCAATAAACATCAGAAAGGTTCTTACTACCATCCCTATTTTATAGTGCCAAAAGATTAACCATAAAAGCCATAGAAATGTTAACTTAGAAGTTTAGTAAATAAACAGGGTTTTTCGAGAATTTCGGCATACACTGTTGTTTTTTGTTTTTTTCAGGTAAAATTCTGATCATTTACTTTTAAAAATTGCTAGTCTTTTGGGTTTTAAAACAAGCTTTGTACAGTCATGTAAATGATTGTAATTTTCCCATACCAGGCGTCTATTATAGCAGTATTTTTTACTGAAAGTTGGACACAATCATTCTTCCTTTCAGAAAGAACCAAAATTTGACAATAATGACATTTAAAAGAATTACAATAGTCATTTCCAGGAGTACATACATTCTAATTTCTATTAACTTTGGAATTGAAACATTAACTTTTTACATTAAGTCCTTATTGCCAAACATTCACACGCAAAGAGACAGAATTCCTTCGGCTATTGGCCTAATGAGATTCTGTTAGGTTTGAAGCTTTTCAATTTGAAGGGGTTATCATTTGTGACTGGTTTCCAGTACAATGTATAATAATAATTTAATATGTAAAATTGTTGACGCAGTACGTTTTAATAAGAATAACAGAAATTATTCAAATACGTTTTCTTCTTTATCTTGGTGTAGATTTTAATCTATATCGAACTTTCTTTTAATTATATACAGAATATCTTACGAGTATTTCACATGTCAAGAATTAAATTTGGTGCAGTCTAAAACATGCATTCAGAAATCACGAATTATCATTAATACTTATAATTTTAATAGATCTAATAGAACATAAACTTCCTAAATGAATCCATAAATTCCAGACAATTCCAACACCACTCCTTTAATTTTAAAGGGGCACTGTGATTTTTCAGGGAGCTCTGCCTTTTAGGTAGCACCTAATTTCATATTATGCATCTTACACCAGAACATTTAGATGTTTTGTTACTGAAAATATAGAAATCATTACCCATCTTACACCAGAACATTTCTAAGATGTTTTGGTAATGATAATATTTCACTAGCATCTTTCATGAACTCCAATTTTCTTGTTATTTTGAGACAGTCTATATCCCACTGTTAGAACTTCAATATACGGTACGTTACGGCTGGGGGACGGGGTAAGTCCAAATTACACGTGGTTACATGCTGCTTCCTAGCCTTTAAAACAAAAGACAAATAACCCGCGGTCGATTGCTGGTACCAGTAGAAATAATGTAAACAAGCCATGGCGGGTAGTATGAGGTAAAGGTGTTTAGGACACATTTATTTATTGGTTTTCACATTTGATTTGCTGTGAACGTTATCTCAAGTAGGTTCTTAAACCATATTGTATTAAATTTACATGTTGTTGCGACTCGGTAATACCTGAAATAGATCTACTGTTTCTATTGCGGAAACACCATTATGTAACGGAAGACAAGTAAGAGGTCAAGATGACCGCTGTGTGGATCTAGTGGTTAGGCCAGGGTTCGGTGATCATGTCACAAAAAGTCACAATTTTAGATAATTGCAAAATAAAAACCTGAGCCATAAGCAGTTTAAAATTCAGTACATGTTGTACAGGCATGTAGGAACTTAGGAAGCATAATAAATTTTTCAGATTATCGGGAGTGGGGTGGGGGGGGGGGTGGTATGGCACACATTTTTGAAAATCAGCCGACCTATAACGGACCCAGATCAAAGAAAAGTTAAACGTTTTTGTTTTTTGTTTTTTTGTTTTAGTTGTGCATGCTTAGCCCACCTAAAACAATTAAAAAACTGCAGGGCACAGCTAAAATTCACTTGCTACCCCCTCCCCCCTGTTGCTACGGCCCTGTTGTAAATCAAAACATTCAATATTGATACATTATGCGTTGATCAGGTTTGGTCATCATATGGAATGGGGGTTAGAGTATTAGAGAAAGCAAAAAACTGTCCGGTTTCTAAGGCTACTCACCTAGTGCTGTTCATAAGTCTTAGAAAAGCCAGGTTAAAATTTTGCATGCAAGTACATATAGCTATTATCTAAAGTCATATAGCTTTGAAACTTACTTTTTCTCTTTCTAGATCAAGTCCCATTGGTCTAACATTTATTTTTGCCAAATTATATCCCTTATTTGACTTACAAAATCCTGTATAAGTTATTATTTCAAAACTAATGCAAATATTGAATTGAAACTTACATAATTATGCTTCTTCGGATTTATAGAACTACATCATTGCATTAAGTCCCATAACTCTGACATGTATTTTGCAAAAATATGGCCCCATTTGAACTTGAAAACTTCTGGTTAAAGTTTTTCATGCAAGTAATTATTTGCAGATGTTGCTTTTTGTCGAGCTCGCTTGTGGAAGCGAAGACATAGTTGTCCAAATGGCTGTTCAGTGTAATGTCCGTGTGTGCGTCCGTCCGGATTTGTTTGTCCGGACCATAACTTTGACATGCATGGAGCAATCTTGTTAATATTTGGTATGAATGTTAACCTCAGTGAGACGGAGTGTCATGAGCAGGAACCCCAGGTTCCTATCTCAAAGGTCAAGGTCACACAGGTCAAAGGTCAATTCAAAAATGACTTTGTCCGGAGCATTTCTTCTTCATGCATGGAGGGATTTTGATGTAACTTGGCACAATTGTTCATCATCATGAGACGGAGTGTCATGCGCAAGAACCAGGTCCCTAGGTCTAAGGTCAAGGTCACACTTAGAGGTCAAAGGGTGCAAGAATGACAACTTTGTCTGGAGCATTTCTTCTTCATGCATGAAGGGATTTTGATGTAACTTGGCACAAATGTTCACCACCATGAGACGGAGTGTCATGCGCAAGAACCAGGTCCCTAGGTCTAAGGTCAAGGTCACACTTAGAGGTCAAATGTCAGATACAAGAATGCCTTTGTCTGGAGCATTTCTTTTTGATGCATAGAGGGATTTTGATGTAACTTGGCACAATTGTTCATCATCATGAGTCGGAGGAATTACTTCCCTTTGTTGTTACTATAAATAGCTTATATTTGTAACTTTTTTATTACTGCTCATCCAATTTTCAGGTGTATTTTGACCTATCTCTACTGGTGCGGATTTTTGTGTGGACTTAGATTTTTTTACGATTTACATTCCTTTGTTGTTACTTTAAATAACTTATACTGTAACTTTTTGTAATCTCTTTTTTATTTGGCATAAATGTTTGCCTCAATGAGACAAGGAGTGTCATGTACAACTCCCAGTCCTTTTGACAGCTGGCGGGCTCGACATGTTGCCCGTGGGCATCTAGTTTAATGAAGAATTTGTTGTTGCTTATGGTGTTGGAACAAAGGACCTTTAGAACTTTAGTGAAATACATCAAATTTCTGTGTAATGTTCTTGGTCACTTTCCAGGATTCAGCACCATATAAGAGGCCTCCAATGATGTTGCTCTTGAAGATCCTGATGTTGTCTTTGGCGCCGATTTCATACATTCCGAGTATATTATATATTTTGTAAAAAAAGTGATTTTTCTTAATTTCAGGTTGAATACAGTTCCAAGACTTCTGCAGTCATCAAAATGTTTCCAGTCATGGTAAATAGACTTTATCACATATTTGATGTTGCGGGAGTGAAATAAAGGCATAATTTGATAAAACACTAGCGTAATAAAGCTTTGACGTCAACATTGTTTAAAGTATCGGAGAGGTTAGTCAAATTGACTTGTTTGTAATAGTTAATTAAAGTAGGATTTTTTATGTTTCGGCTAGAAAAGCTAACGTGATAAAAGAATATTACATTTGTGACTTTCCACATTGAATTTATCAAACTTGTTGAATAAAATTGATAAAATGCTCGGCAGAGCCTCGCATTTTATTATTGTATTCAACTTGTTTAATAAATTCAATATGAAAAGACACTCATATAATATCCTCTATCATTTATTGTTTTGATATTAAGATCATAACAGATCATTTTTCATTCATTTTTCACAAACTGACTTGATCAAATCAAGTCTGCTGTGATTTTTCTTCCATGGGAACTTCTTTATAGACTTATTTTTATAACTGTAATATAAAAGTGTAGAGATAATTTCTTTCAGAAAATCCCTCAGTGTATCGAAGCTATCTTGACATAATTTTAATTCAAGTGCTTGCTGTTTTGTGAAGGTTGTAAAAAGCATTTGAACAGATTAATCAAATTACTATATGTATACAGTTAAAACATTTTTGTCTTAATGCAGTATGTTACCAGCATCATCACAGGCAAAGGCTGCTGTGCAGATGGAGAAGTACTGGAAGAAAAACAGGGACCGGAATCGTCCACTTTCACCTCATCTTACAGTGTATAGGTAAGTTCAGGGAACATGATCAACTGTCACCAAGTATAGTTGTTTAAAGGTAAGTTCAGGGATTCTTGCCTACCTACCAGGGAATGTGTACTTTTGTCAGAGCACACACAAGGAAAAGATACTCCTGTCTTTCTGTAGGGAAAAACACCGTCTTAAATAGCATGCACTTAGGTGAAGTCACATAGTACTATCACAGTGTTTTGATGTCATAAACTATGTAAATGTTAGGATACACCCAATTCTGTCATGAGCTTTTGTGATTGCCCACCATTGCCACAATTTTAATCAAATTTCCACACAATTTGTATTGGCATGTCTTGGTTCCTTTTAGTAAACTGGCCTTATCCTATCATGGGTCTTAAAAGGCCAATATTTTGCTGTGTTTATCTTGATGATCGATAGGCCAAGTTCAAAATGGGTCATGTGGGGTCAGAAACTAGGTCACCAGGTCAAATCAAAGGAAAAGCTTGTTCACACCTTAGAGGCAGAATGTTTGTCTTGATGATTCCTATGCCAAAATCAAATCTGGGTCATATTGGGTCAAAAACTATGTTACCCAGTCAAATCAAAGGAAAAGCTTATTGACACTGTAGAGGTCACATTTATTACCCTATCTTCATGAAACTGTCATTGAAGGCCAAGTTTAACAGGTGAACGATACAGGGTCATCATGATAATATTGTCGTAATATTGAAAATTTATCAGATTACACCAATATGTTTTAGCTATTCCCCCCCAAAATATATGTAAACTTATATAGAGTGAAACAAAAATGTTTTAAGTTTAATTATGTCTCCCTCCACACAGTGGTGTGGGAGACATATTGATTTACTCCAGTCTGTGTGTGTGTGTCTGTCACAAAGCTTGTCCGCACGCTAAGTCAAACATTTCTCACCCGATCTTCACCAAACTTGAACAAAATGTGTCTGATCATAAGACCTTGGCCAAGTTCGATAACTAGTCAATTCGGCCCAGGCACTTCAGAATTATGGCCCTTGAATTACCGAAAAATCCTCGGAGCGCATGCGCTTTCATGCACCCAAACTGTACCCTATACTACTTTTATTAGTAGTATAGGGTATGTTTTGGGTGCAAGAAAGCGCATGCACAAGTAATATAGGGTACATTTTGGGTCCAAGAAAGCGCAGACTGACTTACTATTTAGATGATTAGGCAGTTGTGGGAGACATGTGCTTTTCTCAAAAGCATCTCTAGTTTTTTCTGGCTTCATGTACTTTTGTATTATTTTACACTGGACGTCAAATTATAGATGTCATTTCGTTTGTTTCAGGATGCCAGTAACAGCAGTGATGTCAATATCTAACAGAATAACTGGATCAGTTCTTACTGCATGTATGTGTATAGATTAATGTAAACTTCGTTTATTTTTAACAGAAATATGATACATCAGTTCAAGCAAATTGCCTCCCTTTGTATCAGTTATTTCGGAAAGTTTAAGACCTTATAGGTCTTTATTAGACAGGTTTTTGCTTAGTTATACACATTCATGACTTTCTTCATCTCGTGATTATGAGAGGAAATTTCTTCATTACTTGGTATAGTTGATATCTATGCTATTGAGAGAAAGCATTGAAGTAACAGTGAAAATACTGGTAGTCATTTAAGGTAGTTCTGCACGTTTGAAAAACCGGAAGTGATGGCGTAACGTCACTTATCCGGAAAACGTAGAATAATGCCTGGATTCGGCTTAGGGAAACGAAAATCAGTTTATGAATTAAGGGCAACCTGTGAATAAATGTATTTAAATGGCACTGTTACTTTCTTTCTAAAGTTAAAATATGATATTAAAACATATTACACGTTAAATAATTCAAAATAATGTCTTGAAATTAGCTTGAAATAGGCGGTTCACTTTAATCGTAGCCAAATATCTCAAAAATAAGCACACGGACCTATACATTTTATTTCACCATATTATAGGCCATATATTTAATTATGACTGTGAGAAGTTTCATTAAAATCTACATTGTGGAAATATTTCTATTCGCGAAAATGTTTTGAAAATTGCGTTTTTCCCATAGACTCCCATTATGAAAACTTGCGTGAGGTCGAAATTTTTCAAATCAGTCTAGCAAAAAATCAAGCACACGACCCTATCTTTTTTATTTGCTCAACTTTCTTAGTATATTCCGAAGTTTTGAAAAATCAGAGTTTAATCAAATTCTACATTGTAGAAAAAATTTCGATCCTAACGTGCAGAACTACCTTAAATACATAAAATGATGGTCCGTGTCTGTTGTGAAAACTCTCGATAATTTATAATTTTAGATAAAGCATAGTACTCTGAATTTATTGATGTTCATGGAGAACTAATTTTCATGGATTTAGTGTTTGTTTTGGGTTAAATGCTGTTTTTCAACAGTATTTCAGTTATACAATGGCAGGCAGTTAATCTAATCAATGTTTATGGATTCTGTACAAGTAAAAACCTGTTCTCCACGAGTAACTTCAACTTCTCTACATGAATCAGAGGTGGTGGAGGACGAATGGTTTCAGACACAATGTCTTTTCTCAAATTGTCACGGAGAATATACACCCCACCCAAGGATCAAACTCACGACCCTATGATCTGTAGATCTGCGCTCTCCCTATTGAGCTAAACGGGCAGGCTCAAACACTAGATATAATCCCAACAAATTAGTAAATTTCAAATCACTTTACTTCCAGAAGTTGAGGTCCATCAATTCAATTCATATCTTTAAGAGACAAAACCACAAAATTACAGGATTATATGGTTTTACAGTATTCTTTTTAACAGACAAGATTACATTGATAAGAAAATTGTAGTAAAATCTATGTGAAGGTGTGATCATGTTAAACCCTCTTTACAGAAAGAGATACTTTTTGTACTTCAGCTGAAAAGAGTCCTTTCCAGTATCTTATAAAGATGAGGAAATTCTAGTTAGAATGTGTAGTAATCGAAAATTGAAAATCACCATATGTTAACAGATATAGCATGTGTGCTGTTGACAGTTGGACATTACACTGTAACAGGAAAACTTTCCTATATTACCATTTCGACAACAAAAAATCAGGTTGTTGGAAGATCGGTGTGTATATTTTGTTTGCATTTCAGTTATTGTTGGCGGACCAATCATCTATATGTTAGGGAGTAATGACTATGCAGGATGTTTACAGGCAGTACAGAACTGGGGGTCGCTGGGAACGGGACTGATAAATCTAGTCAAATTTAGTCTTGCCTTTACTTTTAGCTACCATACAATAGCAAGTATCAGGCATTTGGTAAGTGACACTTTATCTTGCGGTGTTTAATCATATACTAGTTACTAAGTAATGAAAAACTATTTGTTTAGTGAGTAAATTTTGAATTGAGACTGGATATAATAAGCATGTGAAAAACTACATAAATTGTCAGAAACTGTATGTATTAAAACTATTTTGTTAATAAAAATAGTCTATCCCTCATGGCTTAGAGCACAGTGTTAAGGTTGCGAGCCTACTTTCATGTTTGGCATTCAGTATTAGGAGGATAGTACCATGTTTAAACTAAGATGTTGTGAATTTTCTATTTGCATGTCTGTACATGTTACTTTCTGAAAATAAAGAATTTATTATTATTATGTGAAAACCTTGATAGTCTAGTTGTAGAGCATCTATTTCCAATGCGGGAGGTCATGGGTTCACGCCCTAGCCACATGATACCAAAGAAATGAAAATGGCACTAGTAGCTCCCTCACTTGACATTCAGTATTAAGAGGGTAGGTCTAAGACACTGGTCAGCCGGGTGTAACAATAATGGAACTGGGTGGGGTATCATTCATGGCATTATGTTCCAGCAAGTTAGGACTACAAAATTGGGCATTGTGCTTGCTGCTACAAGTAGAGACTATCATTTATATATTTTTGAAAAATTGTTTAAAAAAAGACAACAACCCGACACGCACACACTACCTTGGGCGGTTATTTTCTCTCCTTGATGATACGGCAGTCTATATGATATCATTTATGCACTGGAGTGGTTTCATATGGGGAAGTTTGTCAGCTAATTCTTGAATAAATGTTGTTAAGAGTCATGAAACACTTCAGAGTTAAACCATGTGCTGTATATTGCAGTAGTAACAAGTTGCTTTATTACCCGGTAAAGGAAATTTATAGGAGGTGGTATACTGTAGTCACCATTATCAGCTACTTCTTAAATAAATATGGTTAAGAATCATAAAAAACTTAGAAGTTTTACCATGTGCTGAAATGGTAATGCAACAGTTATGAGTTAACTGTTAGTTATACCCTGGTAAAGGAAGTTTTGGAGGGGGTATATTTGAGTCACCATGCTGGGGTATGATCCTAAATACAGGCCAAGCCCGCCCGCTTAGCTCAGTAGGTAAGAGCGTTGGTCTACAGATCGCGGGGTCGTGAGTTCGATCCTCGGGCGGGGTGTATGTTCTCCGTGACTATTTGATAAACGACATTGTGTCTGAAATCATTAGTCCTCCACCTCTGATTCATGTGGGGAAGTTGGCAGTTATTGCAGAGAACAGGTTTGTATTGGTACAGAATCCAGGAACACTGGTTAGGTTAACTGTCGGCTGTTACATGATTGAAATACTGTTGAAAAACAGCGTTAAACCCAAAACAAACAAACAAATAAATACAGGCCAAGTTCAGTTTAAGTTGCAGTCCACCAATATTTGGCTAAATAATGACCCTTTTCTGACTTAAAATTTACAATTTGATAACTTTTTGAAACAAGGAATGGATTGAATTCTTTTTTGGTACCCAGGTATACATTTCTGTAGTAGAGCACTACAGGGAAAGTTCAGTTTTAGTTACAAACCACAAAATTTTTGAGTTATGGCTTCTTTATGACTTAAAATTTGTAATAAAGCAGAAATAGCTCTTTGTTATGTACAGGAAAGTGGTGTTAAGAGGTTTTGTCTTGTCTGCCACAAGGCTGACAGTATGGTCAGTCAACCATAAGTCTACAGGAATCTTGTTGAAAATGACATTGGACTTGTAAGAAGCAAACTAACAAAACTTCTGATGCATATAACATCAAAAATGCTTAACGTATGAGAAGCAGCTTGTGTATAGTACGCACTCATGATTCGGGGGTTGTCCTGGGGTTAGATTACTGTGCATTATACATGGGTATCTATGGTATTATATGTTTATATATCTCCTTATTTGTACAATTTAGTTATCCAGTCTTCTGTTTATGTTGCAGGCATGGGATATGGTTTACGGCTTCCAGTTGCCGCAGATAGCCAAGACAGGTTGGGCTGTATTATTCTTCACGCTGCTGATGACCGCTGCCTTGATGTGTATGTAACAGACATTTATTAACATGGTGCAGTGTTTCTATAGATCGGCCAGTATTCGCATTGATTTTATAGAGCAATTTGATAGGCACTTATTTTTGTTATCAAGAAATATGAATATTGTCCAATCTACAGCAATACATGTATAGTTGGAAAAAAAATAGAAAAACTTAGTTAGGATATTTTAGCTTGTATGAATTGTAGCTATGATAATCAAGAACGGTATTTAAACGTGATACAGAACCGAGTGCCTTTGATGTTTCTGTGATGTGTCTCCAGATGGGAACCTTAATATGGACCAGTGTTGTGTTCAATGTTACATCATGTACTAGCTTAATTTTCTTCATAGGAAACTGTAATCAAGATGTTATCTTTGAAATTTAAGGATGAAAGTCTTATTTTTAGATTTCCTGTTAAAGGAATTATTCTTATATTGCCGTATTTAATTTTATCCACTTTGTGACTGGGAAAAATTTCACTGACGAACTTCAGCGACATATATTTAAAAATATTTGGTAATAGGAAAAAAGAGGCCTCTCTCTGTCCTTTATACTCGGCCTTAAGGTAGTTTAGCACGTGTCGTTTAATAAACCGGTAGTGATGGCATAACGTCATTTATCTGGAAACCATCGAATAAAGCCTGGATTTGGCTTAAGGAAATGAAAATCATTTTATGAAGTAATGGCAACCTGTGAGTAAATTTATTACAATGGCACTGTTACTATCTTTCTAAAGTTAAAAGTAGGATATTAAAACATCTGACATGTTAAATGATTTAAAATAATGTATTAAAATGTGCAGTTCACTTTAATCATAGTCAAATATCTCGAAAATAAGCACACTGACCTATAGATATTATTTCACCACATTATATATATCATACCTTTATTTACGACTGTGAGAAGTTTCATTAAAATCAACATTGTAGAAAACAAAGGGAGATAATCTGAACAAGCACAGAGAATTATATAGTGTTGCAGATAGAAAAATTAGAAATGGACATAAAGGTAAAATGTAAAGGATCCTGTCAAGCATACTAGTACAATTTCTACAGAAATGTAATGTGAGCCATGCTATGGGGAAACCAACATAGTGGCTTTGCGACCAGCATGAATCCAGACCAGCCTGCGCATCCGCGCAGTCTGGTCAGGATCCATGCTGTTCGCTAACAGTTTCTCTAATAGCAATAGGCTTTGAAAGCGAACAGCATGGATCCTGACCAGCCTGCGCAGATGCGCAGGCTGGTCTGGATCCATGCTGGTCGCAAAGCCACTATGTTGGTTTTCTCATGGCGCGGCTCATGTTTGTATTTTGTTTTTAAATTATTATAGGTTTTTATCCTCAGGACTTCGAAAATGTGACATATCTGTACTATATGCTCAGATTATAGGTTTTGATATTATTTTGAATTGTACTTTGTTGTCATGCAAATTTTTGTATGAAGGTGTTTTGTTTTGTTTATGTACTGTAAACACTTACTATTTGTAAAACTAAGGTATTTCGATAGCACATGAGTGCAAGAATCTCTCTGTAAATGTACGGTTTCTTTCATGTTAAAAAACTCTCCCGAAAAGTGATAAGAAGAACAGTTTTATGCTAGAATTCACGATTTAACCCAGTAAAATATAAAACAAAAGACAGCTAGCACAAGTTGTAAGTGTTTTACAAGTTTATCAAACAGTTTTTGAACAATCATATTCAAGGAACTAATCAAATCTTGACCAGTTATTTATTTGTATTTAATTTTCATATTATTTGTGTATTTACTATTCAGTATACTATGCATGCTCACCAGTATTAAAAATTATGATATTAAATCTGATATACAGTCCAGGTTGTACATATTCATGTATGTTGGCTCTTTATTTTTACATTACTTGTTATTTTGGATTTTCAAGAACTTTGGAATAAAGTGGTTTTTACAAAAAAGTTCAATTTTGATTGTTGTTCTTTTTTTAGGATCATTTTACTTCCCTTATTATAGTGTACGGAAAGATATCAACTTGCTGGAGTTACAAGTGTACAAAATCTACCCAGTAAGGATAGTTAAAAGCTATGTTAAGAGTGCAATAATTATTGTCAAACAAGGTTACTGTGGCCAGTGACAGTTTGAAAGATGTTCCACCCTTCATGATGGCCTATCCCAGATCACCATGCCCTGGCCCTTCATCCTGCTGACCCCTTAAGACAGTAAGGGTCCTCTACTGACCACAAGCAATCATCCTAAATATGAAGTTAGGGGACTGAAGGCTGAAGTACTCTAGTTATTGACATTTTTTCAGTGTCAACGTCATTGTGACCTTGATCTTTGACCTACTGACCTCCAAAACAATAGAGGTCATCCCGATATGAAGTTTGAAGGCAGTAGTCCAAAGGGTTTTCAGTAACTGAGCAGAAACCACTTTCAGTCTTGAGGTCACTGACAAGCTTTTAAGACTGCAGGCCAAGGCCTCGAGTTATTAAATGAAAACTGTTTTCAACCTCAAGATTACAGAGCACAAGCAAACAACCTATGAAGTTTGACAACTGTAGGCCTTGGCATTCTTTAGTTACTTGTTGGAATCAGTTATGTCTCGAGGTCATTGTGACTATAACCTTTGACCTGAAAACAGAGATCATGTATGTACTGAACACAAACAATCGTCCTTAAAGTTTGACGACTAGGCTGAAATAGTGTTCAGCAATTGAACGTAAACCCATTTTCTCGAAGTCATCGTTCCCTTAACCTTTGCCCCCCTCAAAAAGAGGGGTCATCTGCTGACTACAGGCAATCATCAAATGAACTTTGACAAGTACATGTACAAGATAAAGTGTTCTTTTCTTATCCATAAGAAACCGGTTTTCAGCTCCAGATCACCACGATTGTGACCTATGAGCAACCAACCTTAAAATCAACATGTCATAACCAACCAGCTTCAGTTATGGATTGGGAATGGAGGGATGGTCTCATTACTTTATTCCACCCATTCAGGGGGCGTAAAAAAGGAATTTAGCCTGTACTAAAAAGGATATTTATCTTTGTGTAAGTCTTGTTCCTTGCAAGAAAGTCATTTATTGCTTTCAAGGTATCATTTTAGTGTGACTTCCTATTCTTGTCTTTTTATTGGTTTGCTTTGTTATACCCCCATCAAACGTGTTTGTGGGGGGTTATATAGGAGTCGGTTCTGTTGCGTCACGTCCTGAAATCTATATCTGTTATTACTGAATGGATTTGATTCAAACTTAAAACAGATGTTCCACCTTATCACCCACATCATGTGACACAAGGTGCATAACTCTGACAACAATTTCTCATGAATTATGCCCCTTTTACTTAGACTTTAAACTTGATTTTGATGCATTTTCTCTGTATCTCAGTTGTTACGAAATGCATTTGTTTCAAACTTGAAGTAGTTGTTCCACATCATCACTCACATCATATGACACAAGGTGCATAACTCTTGCACCAGTATTTCCTTAATTATGCCCACTTTTTGCTTAGAATTATACTTGTATAGTGTTTTGCTACACTTTGTCTGTACTTCTCTTATTATTTGATATCTTTTAACACAGACTCAAGCTATTGTGCAATATTCATCCACCATTGGAGTCATTAAACACTCCAGTGACAGTTCTTGACGGATTTAAATTGGTACACATGTGTAACATCATAAAATACAGGTAAAATTCGACTTTGGCAACAAACCACCAATTTTGTATGTAGTTATGGCCCCTTTCCAACTTGAAATTTGTCAAACTATTGGTTGCTGGACAATAACTCACAAAAAGCTTGACAGATTTAGATAAATTTTGGTTCACATGTGTAGCATTATAAAGTACAGGTCAAGTTCGATTTAAGTTACACCTTCTTGTGGTCATGTCTTATGGTTGCTATTCTTCTGTGACAAGACCGTATTGTGGTGATATTCATCACTCCTGTGACAGTTCTAGTTATATCTGGTCACATTCATCGTGACTAGCACACACCCACACTAAATAGAGCTAATAGGCAAGTTGGAAGTGTTAATGCAGGAAGAATCTATGCACTACTTGCACAACATTTCCAGCATAGGCAGGCAGCTGCTAGCCAAGAACCAACCAGCTGTAAGCCAGCTTGATGGCTTCCTTGAATGCAAAATTCTTTATTTGTCCCACAACAGAGATGTACAAACAAGTCACTTTCAAACAATACCATTGGTTACTCACTGATTTCAGTTAGGAATGTAGTTTACAAAATAAGTAAAAAATTATGCTCTGACAGAATTATTGGGTCATGATGAATACTTGAAACTGATATTCCTCAATTTCCTTAAATCTTCCAAATACAATGGACACAACAAACAATTTGTATTTTTTATTTTCACTACTTAAACCTTTCTTGACAAGGTCAATATTACAGTTCATAACAAACATGACTTAAATACAAAACGTAACAAGAAAGAACTACTCTACAATGACAGTGGCTTACCTCCCTTGTTTACAAATGGAACAATTAAAACTGAATATAATTAATGTGTAGTTTCTTTGGTAGAGTATAGCTTAATTTTTGTGGAAAGAAAAAGGATTTTTAACATTTTTGTGGAGTTATAGAAACTTTCAATTATTTTGTATCCTTTTGTCACGTTATGCTGCGATGGCAAAACTGGTGTCGTTAATATACAATGAAACAATGTCAATTAAAATATAACATGCATTCTCTCCAGCAAGATTTTACCATGAGAAACAAATCAGTTGAAACAAATTGACAGACTTTCTTTCAGGGAACGCTACAGTCACCTGACTAAAACAACTGCAGATAGCTTCTAGCTGATCACGTATGTTATAGGCATGCATTTTATAAACTAACTACATGTACCCTTTTGTGCTATTACTTTTAAAATGTGGATAAACTCATAATTATTTCTTTAAATACAAGTTTTGGTTTAATTAATTCAGTCATGTTTCTTGCATACATGTACATGATACTTGCTTAGTTTAAATAACTGCCTTATCTGTTTTTAACATAAAATTAAAAATCCTTGAACTTCAAATTTCGTTGAAACAATTTTTTTTTAAGAATTAAAACATCTGATCAATAAGATGACACTGATAAAGTGAAAAAAAATTTACGTGTCAAATCTGACCACATTATTCAATATATCTGTAGGCAAGACATGCTTTTAATAAACTTCATTGGGAACAGAGATAACAAATTCATATGAGCCGTGCCATGAGAAAATCAACATAATGTGTTTGCGACCAGCATGGATCCAGACCAGCCTGCGCATCCGCGCAGTCTGGTCAGGATCCATGCTGTTCGCTAATAGTTTCTCCAATTCCAATAGGCTTTAAAAGCGAACAGCATGGAGCCTGACCAGACTGCGCAGATGCGCAGGCTGGTCTGGATCAATGCTGGTCGCATACCCACTATGTTGGTTTTCTCATGGCATGGCTCAATTATAATCAATTCATTAAAACAGGAATATTTAAACTGTGTTGTTTTTTTTTTCAACGTAGAAAAACATCTACAGTACATATAGGTATTAAATACTAGAAACAAAATTTTCATAAAGCAATTCACAATATATTGCTCGCAAGTTAATTTAAATTATAAAACTTGAGAAATAAAAAAAAGATATATAAAGGTTATCATAAAATTGTGTACTAAACTTGTTTCATGAAAAACTTAGCAAGTTGGGAATTTTACAGAAAACTGATAAAAATCACATGACTAAAATACCATTTTCCATTAAAGACCTTGAAAATGATTTAAAATGAAGCCTGATGAATTAATATTGCTGAAAAAAATTTAATTCATTCTTGCATTGCAAACCTAAAAATTTCAGATACACTGCAGAAATGAAGCCTTGTTTCAGGTAAATTCACATACAGAAAAAAAATTGCATTGATATATACATGCTGTATCATACATACTGTATCATTCCCTCTGGAATGCTTCATGGAAATACATGTACAAGAGGTTTTAAATTAGATTTCATGCTGATCACATGCAACACATACTTGAATATCCTTGCATTCAGAAAGAGATATCACCTTGAGATTGTCCAATAAATCAATGGAGTGTCTTCTTTCATGTAAATTTACAAGGTTTTAAACTTTAAAAGTACATTTCCTAAGAGCTTTGTTGATACGTAGATGTGCTTCTAAATTCTGCTTAAACAGCAGTCCTCCATTTTGAACGAATGAATGAATGAAGAGTTGACAAAAAAAATCAAAATGTCAAGAAGCTTAATTGAAAATATCCTCGATTCTGAATCTTAATGGTAATATCAAACTCGGCTATATCTGTCTTTAAGGAAATGTCAAAACTTATGTTCCTAAGGCATTCAGGATATATCTTCTGAACTATAGTCAGAGATTGGTAGGCTAAGGGCAACAGTTTTAAATGTCATCCCTAAACAGAATAATGTTAGTTTTGAATGTTCCGAGAATGACCACAAATAGCTATTCTTAATTTCTGAAAAAATGCCTAGAACTCTGCATTTAATTCTAAGAAACTAATTTCTGTAAAAACTGCTGGATAAGATAAATAAAGCCTCAAAATGCTTTAACATGTTCACATTTGAATTTTCTAGGTCCAGTTTAACATTACACACATGAAAGGTAATAGATAAGGGTAGATTTCTCGAAAGTAAGAGCAGAAGCACAGGTCATGTGGCAACATACAAGCTTTTGATGGTGAAGACCTAAGGTACCACTCACTGGGCATTTTTCTGGCACATGTGGGCACATAAGTAGATCCACTAAACCTATGGAAGCCAGCTTGATCAATTAATTGCTTAATAAGAAGCATCCATGGGTAAAACGTTTGGGTATGAAAAGTTCATAGCACAGGGAAACAGTCTGAACTGTATTCACACATTATGGAAAAATTGATAATAGTAAACAAGAAAAAATATACAAGTATCCGTACATGTTTAAAATATGCAATCTAAACCTCTGCAATTTAAACTTTCGTATCAAAGAATCTCTCCAAAACCCTTTTAGGGGAAAGTCTTACATTCCGCTATATTCCCTAACAAATATAACATTATGTATACTGTTTTTCAACAAAGGAAAGTATGTACTTTAATGGCAGACAAGTAGTATTAATCATCCAGTAAGAAAAAATATGCCACACATGAAATTAAAATGTCTTTAAAACCAGGGCTTAGCAATGCTAAATTCTGCTTACATAACTTTTTTAAATAAAATTTCCATCTGGCTAAAAATAGCATAAAAATCTATTTTTCAGATTTTTTTACCATAATTGTACAACACTGTTAACAAGGTCATTTTTACATATCCATCTACGACCCACAGTTTATTTACTACTTCATAAGTGGAATCTAAATATTTCTTATTTCATACAAACGTTTTTAACTCTCATTCACTGGAAAAAAACACATGTGAGCACAACACTGACATAATTTACACCATCAGTCCAAAACTATGAACACAAAAAGTCAATACACCATCCTTAATAAATCATTTGTCTCACATTTCATCAACTGCAACAGCCCAAGCCTAGAATTTTACATCAATATTACACGTCTCCATTTCTTACCTACCTCATACCTTTCGTAAATCCCTTATACATAATGTAACTCCCTTATTCTAATAATTTACAAAAAATAACAATAAAGTTATAACAAGTAAAGATGTTTTTTATGTTAAAAATGTCTCCTTCCATCATTGCGGAAGTTGTGAGATTGACCGCTTTGTAATCACTTGGGTCAACCTAGGTCACAATACCAGGTCAAAAGTATCACACCGGAAAGGTCAAAGGTGACTCATCACACTGTGTTTGACTTCAACGTCTCATTGCACTATCCAAAATTACTCCAAGCGTCCAAACAGTCAATCACAATGAATGTAGGTCAAGGTCATTGAATGCACACTTTTTTACATTTTGAACCACAGTTTTTTCAATTTGTTCTCTATTGTTTCTTGAGGTCAAACCAGTGCATACTGCAAAAGCGATCCCCGAAGAATCAAACATTGAAACTTAAAAAGTCCTTCAATGAACTAGCACTGACACATCACCATGCCAACCATGGCTAAATATAACACAGTCCAAAGGTGAAAGGTCATGGTCAAACTTCTGGAATCTGGGTCAAAGTTGTGTTGGTACTCTCTGGCTCTGTAGGGGGGTCTCCTTGGGGCTCTGTAGGGACTGGGGTCAAGTTTCGAAGTGAAGGTGATAATTTGCTTTGTATGGACTGAATGTAGTTCTGGAAAGGAAAATAGATTTCATGAATCATTTTAACATAGCCAAAAGTAAGTAACAATACTAGCTAATAAATAGAGGATATTACATGAGTGTCTTTTCATATTGGATTTATTAAACGAGTTGAATAAAATAATAAAATGCGAGGCTCTGCCGAGCATTTTATCAATTTTATTCAACTATTTAATAAATTCAATGTGGAAAGTCACAAATGTAATATTCTTTTTATCACATGTTAGTTTTTCCTGTCGAAACATCAAAAATTCTACTTTCTTTTACTATATTAACAAGCCAATTTGACCAATGTCTCCTATACTATAAATGACGTTGACGTCAAAGCTTTATTACACTAGTGTATTATCATTTTTATTTAATGGCTTTATTACACTCCCGCAACGTCAAACATGTGATAAATAGAGGATATTTATTTGTTTAAGATCGAAATATCTTTCACCCAGTGAATAAAAGATGCAATATTTTTACACAGGCATTGCCGCAACTGAAAATATAAGATCTCATGTTCAAAAGCCAAAGCATTTTGATCTTACATGTGAAACAAACATATTTTCTTTTTATTTCAAGTCTTTAATAGTTTTAAGCAATTTTTGTATATTTGATACTTTTTCCACAAATATTTTTCATTCTGAAGTTATCAGAAAAATTTCAGTAATTTACTCGAAAACAAATAATGAAAGCCTCTCTTTAATATTATTTCATATCCTGTTACATATATGAAATTACATGAAAGGACACAAAAGCTGGAAGAAGTGAAACTTCTTTCTAAATTGCATGTAAATATAAATTACAAAATCTTGTGAGAACCATGAAAGCATAAATGAAACAATTCTGCCATCAGGATAATATAATTGACTATCTGCTTTTACCCAACGTTTCGTTTTTTGTTTTGGTCACATCAACACAATTTAGGTCATATGGTGACTTTTCCCGCAGGTTGCACCACCAACCTTCAGTTAATCAGCTGGATAGCTTCCTAACATAAACAGTTCTACACCCCAAGCTAGGTTCGAACCAACATTGCTGAAGAGCGGGTGAATTGAACTCAGCGACCTTAACCACTAAGCCTTATATTGAGGCCTCCACTCAAATGTTTCAATCAAGTTTCATTATGATAAACCTAGAATGTTTTTGAACAAGCTAAATTTTATGTCTACCTGTGAAATAACATCTCCGTTGACACGTCTGACCTGGTAAAGGTGTCTATATCGGGACTGGTGAGGGTTCTCCTTCGGCTTCTCTTTGCTTCGACTTCGCTTTACAGTTACAGTCTCGGCTCTCCGGTTCTGTAGCACTGTAACGTGAATAATGACAATATATATTCAAAGGCAAAAACAGAGTTGAACAGCTATGTCTTGCTATCTTTTAAGTGCTTGTCAATTTGTAAATGTCATATTATTTACTGAAACATGATGCAGTCATAAATTACCAGGTACATTATTTGTTTGCATGAAATTTAGCTGAGGAAACATCAAAAACTGTATGTGTCAGGAGATCATTGTCTGGTTATTAAATTATGTTTTATATGAGCCATGCCATGAGAAAACCAACATAGTGGGTGTGCGACCAGCATGGATCCAGACCAGCCTGCGCATCCCCGCAGTCTGGTCAGGATCCATGCTGTTCGCTTTTAAAGCCTACTGCAATTAGCGAAACCATTAGCGAACCGCATGGATCCTGACCAGACTGCGCGGCGCAGGCTGGTCTGGATCCATGCTGGTCGCAAACCCACTATGTTGGTTTTCTCATGGCACGGCTCAATTATGTTTATTTTACATTTGTTTTGAGATATACAGGAATCATTCTTCAAAAGTATATTAGCTTGCAGGCTGTAGCTTCCAAAATGTTTCAGTGCTGTAAAGTGTAACCTTAAGCAACTTAGTGACAACTTCTCTGCATTAACTGGTGGTGGAGAACAAAAACTGACTCGGTCAAATCAACTTTTTCAATGCCTTTTTATGCAACAAACTCTTGAGTCCTAGATTGATACCATCTTTAAACGCATCTGAGGATATTATACTTGCTGTTTCCAGGAAAATAAATCATTTTTACACACCAATATTTAGATCAGTACTACTCCCACACAATGATTTAAACGAAAGCATGTTTATATTATTGTTTGATTGTTATGGTTCTCATGCATCGTTTAACTCAAAAAGGTTGTCAATGATATACATGTAAGTTAATTGCATACTGTAATGTTATACAAAAATATTTTCTATACTGAAACGTTTTAATGATGACAAAATCATAATTATCGAACATGTTATCGTTTGAGTTATCGTGCGGGATTTATATTTATTTCCCTGTGTAGGTTCAAATCACACCTCCAGTTCGCACTGCCTAGATCTATATTCACAAATCATACACATGTATTTATAAACCTATATCAGATCTTCTATATTGTCTGCCTATCAACCAATCATACTGGCTGTCATGTAATACATTGTGTACATAATGATAAACAGTTTACAAGCCAGACAGATATAAAACAGTATGTATATACTACAATTATCAGAGACAATCAAAACATAGGTAATTACAACAAATCATTCATTAATGATCACTTAGATAAACTACTAATCAATTTAGGTGCATACACATGCAAACAAAGGGAACTAACTCCTGCAGTCTTGTTTAAACAAATGTGGTTAACCTATATATTGGTTACATTGATATTTTCAGTCTTTTCAAGTCGTGTTGAAAGAGATTAACAGATAGACTGTAACCTGTTTGTTGAACAGAAGGTTCTGTTCTGCAGGGGTTTATTTACTAAGAATTTTGTCTTTGCGAAGAAAGTATCTGTGTTTGTATATTGTTCATTTATATAACACTGGTCTATCCCAGTGTGTATAAAAATATGTCAACAAATGGTGAAAAAATCAATGCTGAGCATGATTTTATTTGACAATTTCTTTGTTAAGTTTACTATTTTCTGATTTATTAAAGAACACCCCTTATACCAGTAATTTGAGTAAAGTTCTTTGAAAACCAGTACTGGTGTCTCTTGTCCCTATGACCCCAGCTAGGTTTGAAACTGTGTCCTGCATCATACAATGATAACACTGTGCTAACTTTTTATCTACTTCTCATCGATAGAGCCTTTGAATGGTATTCTAAAGAAAACATCTGAGTCCCAGTCTGCCTTAAGGCCAAATGTTTTAGAAATTGTTTAAAACAGTAATCATTTAAATAGCTCTGTCAGTATAACATCTGGATACATCATTCTGTTCTTCAATAAAATGTTCCTGATCTCTTACTTGCCACAATTAAAGAAGAAACAAACCTACATCAGAAGAAACTGACTTATTACCGAATATACGTACCCTGTTTATGACTGAATCCCTGTCCCGTTATCTTCCACTGTGTGACCGATCCAACAACGAAACAAAATGGCCAACAACCAAGAATGATCCACGAGTACCAACAAAGTGACGGGGAGAAGTCTGCCTTTATTCTCTCCCAAATGTACATCATCAACAAAAACTGTTCGATGAAATAGTCTATACATGAGATCATTAGAAGTCCACCGAATAAGCTTGTTCCGAGAATTGTTCCCGATTTCTGGAATTTTAGAGTCAATAGAGCAAATATTACACCTATTCCCGCCAATATCCCGATTGGAATCCATTTTGTTTCTGGATGATAAAACTGTTCTAGAACTATTAGAATCCCTGTTGCTATGGAAATGCCGAAATTGAACCCTGTCATGAATAGTCCGATATATTGCACTAACATTGTCAGAAGTCCGCATAGAAATCCTGCAGCTAATGAAATCCCGGCATTTATTAAAGGTGTAAACGTCTTTTCTTCGAGACAGATCATGTAGACTAGCACAGAACCAAACAGGAATCCCGTTAAAAACATCACCGCCTTGAAAAAACGGTACCCTGAAAAAAAAGGAAAATAGAAGTTTTTAAACACATATTCACAACTATCATAATTATATGATAACTGTCCTTGCAACTACATTAACCTTGAGCCTGCTGGTGGCAATGGATTCTGCCTTTGCAAACAGTGCAGGCCAAGATCAGCCTGCACATCTATGCAGTCTGATTATGGTCTACACTGTTCGCTATTCAGTCAGTAAATTTTCAGCGAACAACCCTTGGAATAATTAGTTTTACTACCCAAACTGAATGATGGAATAGTCCATTAGAAATTTAGCAGGGTAAAGGTTAAGGTATAATCTAACTACTTAAGAAAGGTTTTCCTTTATGTCTAAAACTCCAGTGGTTCCTTGAATAATCAGACTTTATGTTTGAAACTATGTAACTACATGAATAATTTCATTATAACATGTCTGAAACAAGAATGTGATATCCTTATTAATTTTTATTTCTTGTTTGATGCTTCAATACCATTGCATGAAAAATTTACTTTTTTTATCTGAAACTATGTGACTGCATGAACAGCTTTAACTAATGTTCGTAAAATTCCTGACAAGTTTGTCTGTTTGTTTTGGGTTTTTCAACAGTATTTCAGTTACGTTACAACGAAGAGTTAACCTAAACAGTGTTCCTGGATTCTGTACCAGTACAAACCTGTTCTCTGCTTGTAACTGCCAACTTCCCCACATGTATGAATCAGAGGTGGAGGACTAATGATTTCAGACACAATGTCTTTATCAAATTGTCACAGAAAACACACACACTGCCTGGGGATCGAACTCAAGACCCTGCAATTCATAGATCTGTGCACACTCTACTGAGCTAAGAGGGTGGGCTAGTACTGGTATAAGTCAGGACAGACTACATACCAGAATTATTGTTTTTTGTTTTAAACACCTTCCAACAACTAATTAAAGGGTATGGCACCAGGTGTTGTTACCTACATTTAATGCTTAGAATAAATATACCACACAATTTGAAGAGTTCTGTGTACAATATAAGGCTTGAACCTACACTGGTGATGGGCAAGTGATTTAATGTCAGCAGCCTGAACCACTTGGCCACTTAATAACAAGTCCATTATATCAAGGTTACCACAAGAAACCAGGTTAATTATGGTAAAACATGAATTCAAGTTTATTATCATCATCCCCATTTACAATTTACGCCTAATCATTTCATCAATTATGCCATAAGGTCTTCTTTACTACTGACCGTATTCTAAAAAAAAATGCAAATTACCCATAAAAATGTCACATAAAACTGTATTTACATATCATAATGTCTTAAAGAGTACTACAAACAACTCAATACAGACTTTTCTTAAGTAGCAAAATTTAAAATTTATACTGTGCCCAAGGTTAAGAAAATGGATTTAAAATTAATCTAAAAATGCTGCCCTGGGATTGGTCAATTTCAAATAAGTGCTCAGAATCAACCAATCAGATGCTGAAAATTTATGACTGGTTTCAAAAAACCTACCTTCAATGCCTCGGACCATATTTACCAGGCAAATTGAGAAAATATATTATTTACATTTGGCCTCAATCACTGTATTAAAACAAAACTGTAATATGGTCTGAACTCAAGATTATTTTAACATAAATTTTTATCTGTCAGAAATAAAACTACTATCAGTCCAGTATGAAGATAACTTATACATTTTATATACAATAATGGCAATTTAATGACTACCTTTTTTGCTTGCTGAGAATTGATGGGAAAAATATTTGAATGCAAAGGTATCTATATTGCAAATCTGAATATTTCTAAGTCTGGTAAGAATTTTTGAAGGTGAAAGCAGAAACTTTGTGTGTATACAGTTGCAACCACGTGCCCCACTTAAATTGCACCACCACCTGCCTGCTCTACAAGGTAGAAGCTGATTGTATACTTCAGTTTTACATATGGCCTGTTATTAAGCCACAGAAGTGTGATAAATTATGATTGCACTACATTATGAAACTAGAGCTATCACTGAAGGTGATAAATGTACACCCATCCCCCCTCCCCCCCAAAGCAGTGACACAGTACATTGCGTAATTATGTGGACTGTATATACATAGACTAGTATAGTAACAAAAAACAAAGTCACCTAACTCTGCAGAATATTTTTCTGAAAGAACCTCATATGCACCATGCACAAGTAAGATTGGTAGATTGGTACTGATTAATTGTGCAATTGTGTGAAGTTTCATTAAATTGTGTACTATGGTTTGGGAGATTAGGCACGCACAAGATTGCATAAGCAGACTACTATGTATATAACATAGTAACAAAAAAACAAAGTCCCATAACTCTGCAAATTTTTTTCTTGAAAGAACATTACATGTACCATGCACTACTACTGTTGTTACTGATCATTTGTGTGAAGTTTAATTAAATTCTGTCAAGGGGATGAGGAGAGTTTGTGTCTATGGACAGATGGACGGATGGACAGACAATCTGAAACCAGTATACACCCCCTTACAACTTTGTTGTTGGGTGGTACAATAAAAGTTTAATCCTGTCTTTGATTCATGACAACTAACAGCTCAACAACTATCAGGTAAGTATTGACTGAAAAGGTAGAAATTTTGGACCATGTTCCATACGATGTTCTTTTACACCTTATCTCTGTATCATATAACTTTCTCAAAAGTTATTGCCCTTGGCACCTTTAAATTAAGAAAACTATTTTATGCAGATATAAGCCAAGACAAAAAGAAGAACCAATCCTTGATATATTTAAGAGAGAAAAATGAAAATAAAATACATATTTCTGGGACTTCTGATCATTCTTCAGAGCTCCAGATAAGATGCGTATTTGCGTAAATACGTTTTGAAATTTACAAAAAACGCATTTAAAATCAAACCTACGCGTACTGATACGCATTGAAAAAACGGGATACGTATTTTACTCGATTTAAGTGCGTAATCCAATTTTATCGTAAATCAAGCACATCCTTTTTGTAATCGAGTACAACAAACAAAATGGTGTCTCATAAAAAAGCAAACGCAAACGATATCGTAAAATAATGCCATTTTCTTCTTCAAGTATATTAGTGTGTGACAGGAGATGACTCGGACAATGCCTATCGCTAAGCATGTGATCTATGATATATAATGGGTAACTGTTGAAAAAGCCGAAGCACATACATGTTGGTGTTTCTGAAAAAAACATTGACAGTCAAAGTATCACTGGCTGTTGATATATCGCAGTGGTCAGTAACTGAAATTAAGATGTAATGTATGCAGTAAACTAAATGTTAAAACTATTTGAATGAAGGCTCAAAAATATTCAGGAAAACAGCATTGGTCAACAAAGGCACTTCAGCGGAGCACATGAATATCAGAAAATTATAAATACAAACAGTTATTATTATTACCCTTTTAAATGATTTCGAATTCAGAAAAACCATTTAGAATTCTAAAATACCCTTTTGAAAAAACATCTAGGAGTAAAATACCATTTGAAAAAAAAACTAGGGGGTAAAATACCCTTTAACCTAAAATCTTATCTGGAGCTCTGTTCTTTATAATGTACTCTTTAAAAAATATATTTCTATTTTCATTCTTTATATGTACATAATATTCAGTCTGAAAGTTGCATTTCTATTTTCCTAGTTCATAAAATCCATCTAAAAAATTTAACATGTTTCTTATTCAGTATAGCACCTCTATTAATAAATAGAGGAATTTCTAACCAAGCAGGTGGCCTACACCCCAAGTTTCATGAAAAAAGTGCAAGCTTGCATAAAGAAAATCCCATTCATCTACTGCACAGCTGTCTTCCTCTGTATTTTAATTACATTCTGCAGAAGATAACACTAACATAATTTCTAGCACTGTATCATCTCTGGGAATCATCTGAACATCATCTCAGAATATCGGAAAGATCCCAAATCATTTCCGTACATCAGCCATGTTTTCTTTGAAACAAACCGATGTATCATAATCAAGCATTGGGTTTACAAGCAAAATCAATTAGTGTCTGATCATTGGGGATACATAAAGCATTGATAACACAATAATTCTCTAAATATACATGTAACATCTGCTCTTTGCTGGGATGTACTTGACAGTCACAGCCTAAAAACTCAAGCTCATAGAAGATATGGTCAAAATGCCCCCCTCCTAAAGATTCAAGAATGCACAAAACATTTAATTTGTGATTCCCTTCTTACCAAACATTGTGATACAAAAAAAATGTCTGCAATTATATAACTATTTCATGGTTATACTTTACCCGTATTATAATGCTGAACACGATTGATTCTGCCTTTGCAACCAGTGCAGATCATGATCAGCCTGCACATCCATGCAGTCTGATCAAAATCTGCACTGTTTGCAATTCCATCAGTGTCTTTTTGGTAAGCATCCCTTTGAACAGTTAATAGTACTGTCCAAATTGAAAGATGGACAAGTTCATTATAGGAATTTAGTAGGGAAAGGGTTCAGTGACTTACTTCCAACAAGGACGTAAATATCTACATTCTTGCTCCCTACAACTTGGAAGTTTCCAACAAAAAGAAAGTTCATAAGAACTATTAGCTATCACCCCCCAAGACACAGCAATATTTCTAATTTTCTCTCACAGCTAATCCCTTAATATGACAGAAGCACCATGCTTAAGCTGTTCTAGAGAAAGTAATCCATTTCAATTAAGTTTTCACAGGGAATATATTGCTATAGACTACAGAATGTAAAAGAAGTAATTCTTTTAACAGTTTCTAAAAACAAGCGCTGAGAAAGAAATTTTGAAAGCAGCATTCTGAACGTTAATAATACCCAGTAAATATCCCCCTAAGCAAGACCTTTTTAGTTTTCTCTTAACCCTTATCATGCTAAACACGACTGATTCTGCCTTTGCGACCAGTGTAGATCATGATCAGCCTGCAGTCTGATCATGATCTGCATTGTTCGCCATTCACTCAGTATATTTCTTTGATAAGCACCCCTTTTAACAGTAAATGGTATTGTCCAAACTGAAAGATGGACGAGTTCATTATAGAAATTAAAACATATAATTTTCTTCTCTCTCCATTTAAGCGCTGTTATTGCCTCTCAAAACCAGACATGGAGCTTTTCAAATGCACGAAATTTTAGGAGCTTAAGTTTCACAATCCTCTCCTGGTAATTCTGGCTCCAAGAATCACAATTACGATCCTTAAAACCCCGACAGCTTAAACTAACTGCATCTTAATTGCTTTTTTACTAGTTTCATACTTTCAAAAATACATTAAAATGATAATGTAAGTAAAATTTAATGTACGTATCATAGAAGAGATACAATTAAATGAGTTTCTAATGTGAAATGCTTGCATTATTACGAGATGTAACGTAACTTACGTGATTTATTGAAGGGACTTAACTCTCAAAAACAGCAGAAGCCTATGTCTCCATATTGTCAAACCTTGTTTTCAGAGGCTCATTTGCATATTATGATGTACAGCATTATTAAATTATTGATACAACTTAGTTTTATGACAAGCTTTCACGTGTTGCATATAGTTACGAACTGGTAAGCATAACGCACTGAACTTGTCTACCTTTTTAAAGTGAACCAGACTAAAATGCTTTAATATTGCATATTGTAATGTTAAATGTGGATTAGCAGCTGCAACATAATGCTCTAGATCAATGCAGCATTGAATCATTTCGAAACATAAAAATCTGAATAGTATATTCAAACAATACAATTTGACAATGCTCATATTCTTGCTGACATAACCTACATAAAATGTATAGATAATCCCCAACACAAAATATATTAACCTACCGAAAAATGTGTAGATAATTCCAAACACAAAACACATAGCACATATCACTGACGTGGGTATATCGTAGTTAGCATCGATTGTATCACAACTATTCACAGATCTATTTGTCAACACCGGAGACCTAGTTGTCGTGTAATTCCCCATTAGTATTGTATACAATGGTGTTGTGACATCATTTTCTGGCGGACTCTCTGCAATGTTGACGCTAGAAGGTCCAGCCCCAGCCATCTTGGTTTCTTGACCACACTAGCAGCTAGACAAGCGAAATACTGAGTAAGTTAGCTGCATGCCTGAAAATACAGAGGAATACGCAATAAGTATACTTCTACTGATCTACTTAACTTTAACCCTTACTCTGCTAAATTACTATGACTTTTTATTATTATTATACTTTCACTTTGGAGAGTACCATTACCTGTTAAAAGGGGTGCTTACAAAAAAAGATACTGACTGAATGGCAAACAGTGCAGAACATGATCAGACCGCATGGTTGTTGCAAGCTGATCATGATCTACACTGGTTGCAAAGGCAGAATCAATGGTGTCCAGCATGATAAGGATTAAATATGAACCTTTTGTTTTCTTTTGAATGTATTCATTCAATACAATCCATGATCTATGACATCTTTTTTTTATTTTTATTTTTACTTCACATTATATAGTTGGGTGTTGCAAAATTGAAATTGACCAGTCTGAAAACTCTGCATCTGGCACCTGATTGGCTGTTTCAAAGCACAAATTTGAAATCGACCAATCAAAAGGCTGCAATCTGAGACTGGTCTCCAGATTCTGTTTTATTTTCCCACAAAATGCCAAGTCAGGAGAGCATGCTATGACTCTTAAATTATAGCTTACAAAAGTAAATTTTACTTTTAAATTTTAAACAAGATAATTAGGCAGATGTAGCTGAAACTTCCTTGATTCTAATCAAAACACATCCTCTTTAGTTTGTCCATATAATTCTATCTTAATGAGAATTTCGATACAGAAGGGAGATAATTTCTAAACATGCAAGATAAAATCTGCTCTCTCTGCCTCAACAACAGAAGTAGCAGGAAACAAATAAAATCCACATAAGATTGCTTTAATTGGAAGATGTAAGACCTAAATTAACTCATAAAATGCAAAACACAGCATGAAAATCTTACAGAACATACAAATACTGCAATAAAACTACTGTTTTCATTTTACAGGACATGAAAATAATCTCTTTTATTCTTGCAATTGTCTAAACTTCCTGTGTATTCCAGGTGGGAACATTATTCATTCCATTTTTTTTTTTTTAAATTTTCTTCCTTCAGGAAATACTGACTGGAGAAATCCATTAGGTTTGAATATCATAAAATGTTTTCAAATGTTAATCAATTAACTAAGGTCTGTCTGACTCATTTTTAGGGGACCATGAACATAGGCAGTGGGAGTCAGAAAATTTCCCAACGTAACACCCTAGTGTTCACGGCAATGTATACAAGTAGGCAGATAACTAACAAGAAGTTTGATGCAACATTCCTGATAAATACACTGACAGTAACTAACAGTCCTTCCTCACATGACAGCTTCCTCGCATGTCTAACAAGTAGTGAAGATTTGAGATTAACTTGACAACTTTCTCACATGACAACTTCCTCATCGAATTATAACAACTTTCTCACATGTCTTACAAGTAGTGAAGACCTGAGATGAACTTGACAACTTTCTCACATGTCTAACAAGTAGTGAAGATTTGAGATTAACTTGACAACTTTCTCACATGTCTAACAAGTAGTGAAGATTTGAGATTAACTTGACAACTTTCTCACATGTCTAACAAGTGGTGAAGACTTGAGATGAACTTGATACCTTTCTCATCAGACAATTTCCCCATATGACAACCTTCTTGCATGACAACTTGCTCACAAGATAACCTCCACACATGACAACTTCCTCACATATCTATTAAGTGGTGGAGATTTCAGATGAACTTTCCCATTCACTCCAGTCTGGACTGGGCAGTCTCTGCTTACACATAAATTGAACAGTATATTGTCAACAACAGCAAGAACAACAACTGCAATAACAACAACAACAACAACAACAACAACAGTTGTTATATCAACAGCTGACTGACAACAATATGGCTTGTCAGGTGACTTGTTCAAGAACAATAACAACCCATAAAATCTGTCACGTCAAGATCAGATAATGTAACAAGCAAATCCCACCACCCATTACTGTAATGAACAAACTATCGTTGATTACACTTTTATGTAAATTTATGTAAATATTTGCAACAAGAAGTGTGTCAACAGAGGCTGAATAGAAACAATTAAGGAACAAATTAACAGACTTGGTAAAATTTGGCATTTTTTTTTAAAGTATTATGTGTCTGTAAAACTGTGCATGATATGCACCTTCCTTTTCCTGAACATTATTAAACATAACACAGAGGGTGAACTTGCATTAGAATCAAAGAAAAGACATTTGAACAATTATGTTATACTAAAATATAACTTTTGAAGCCTTTTTAACATACAACAAAACATCATTTTTTCATAATTTCTTGTTCATTCATCTATGAAAATACATTACAGTATTTCTTAAGGGCATATGATTTACAGCATGCAGTTTACGACAAATTACAGCATGCACATTATGACAAACACCTGAAACCAACAAAAAATATTTGGCATAACAAGAATGTGTCTACCTAACAAACTTGTACATGAAACAAAGAAAAGTATTTGGCCTAACAAATACATGTTTATCTTACAAGATACATAAACTGTCATATCTCATAGATAATCATGCTTTGATCTTCACACCAACACTATTTCATATTGTTCACATGCCTTATTGACCTAGAAACAAAAACATACAGCGGCCATTGACACAAAAATATGTATGTTCATGAAAAAACTTGCACAAAAAAGCTTTAATAGAACTTTAATGAATTATTCATATCGCATAGAAATGAAACTATTTACTGAAATTAATTCAAAGGTATCCTCTCATATTTTACAGAATTAATCTAACACACAATGTAATTTATAGATAAAACTAAAAAATCCTCATAAAAGATACCAAACTTTATCATAATTATAATCTTACACAAACAAACATTAATTGAACACAGAGCTGCAATCGCAAAATAAATGTCATATCTAGCAAAGTTGTTTCATTTGTTTAAAAAAGTGGCCTCACAAACACATTCTACATATTAGTGTGAAGTGCTTTAAACCTAACTCACAACACTCATGCAGTTATGATTTAATTGAACATTCTGCCATTCTTCCAGTTTTTTTAGTGGCATCCTGTACTCATTCTGCTTATTAAATGCGAAGTGTTTTAGACTTACCATATAAAACTGCTTATTCAAGATTTTCAAGATTTTCAAGACCTCAAATATATGTATGTTTTACACTATGGTATATTTTTTCACAGTTTCAAATACAGAATTCGAACATAATGCATCTTTAAGTTTCTTCTTATTCTGGCTAAACAAAAAATTAATTAAGATTTTCACTGTTCCCAAAACAAATCTCCATACAGAAATAATGCGTTTCCCAGGAACATAAATGGAACCAAACGCCTACCTTGTTTCTGTTTATAGAAATAATTCCAAAGTTGTTTTTTCTCTGAACTTTAAAAGAGAAGCAAATAACAAGCCTCAATTGCAAGTTAAAATAGAATACAGCTCTGAAAATGGTACTAAATTAAGCATTACAAAAATACAAAAATATTTACTGCATTCATAATTTCTTTAATTATCACATAAATTGATATATGGAATTGAATTGATTGGAAATCCCAGTACTATACTTAAAATTACAAAATTTCTCACAAATGAAAATAAACTATACTTGCATCCATTAACTAACTGTTTGATACTACATGTTAAATTCCCATTAAAAAAAAAAATCATACAACTTAAACGCAACAGAAGCCAAAACAAAACAATGTTTAAAGATTCTACTCACACACTAACCTATTTTAAGTACCCGACACTATTTCCTCAAAGTCTGTTCAATCAATCAACCACAAATTCTAATCAAAGGTAATGGGAGAAACAGTGAGCCAGGAAGAAATCAACAATGAAACTTTATCTATAACATAAAGATCTTAGTTTATCACCTAAAAATCTACACCTTTAACTAATCTCATCTACAAAACAAACAACTTTTTTTCACTGGCAAGACTGATACTGTCCGTATTTTGCATAATGACAAACTTTTACCATAGAAATACAGGCTGACTCTAGAGTCACTGTTTATTATGTTTATATAATAAAGCATGTCCAGTCCATACAATAAACAAACATGTTTGTAAACATGGACGGATCCAAACGGAAGGGGAAGAAGCATTTTAAAGAAATATTTCAGTAGCAAAATACAATACATATCATAGCCCTGACAACCTAAACCTATAAACCGGGCCAGTCTATTTTACAAGTACAACAATACGGTTGACCCATTTAAACAAGTTGTAAACTGCTGCATTACTATTACAAGTATTATCATTAATTATATATGCATCATGAACAATCAATTGTTTATTTGTTTCATATGGGTTTATCACATTTTTCTTCTCTTATATTTTGTTGGGTTTTATCAGTTTTGTAACAGTATTTCAGTTCTGTAATGACTGCCAGTTAGCCTAAACAATGCCTGCAGATTGTGACTTGTTCTCTCAGCGATGTATGACCATTTTGTGTCGATTGGCTGTAAAACCCAACACACTCACTGTTCTCTGCAATTAAGTAACAACTTTAATCATATGAATCAAACCTGAAGGATGAATCACTTACTGACATGTTGTCAATTCCACAGAGGTGTTCTCAATCTACATTTGAGCCATGCCATGAGAAAACCAACATAGTGGCTTTGCGACCAGCATGGATCCAGACCAGCCTGGGCATCCGCGCAGTCTGGTCAGGATCCATGCTGTTCGCTAACAGTTTTTCTAATTCCAATAGGCTTTGAAAGCGAACAGCATGGATCCTGATGCGCAGGCTGGTCTGGATCCATGCTGGTCGCAAAGCCACTATGTTGTTTTTCTCATGGCACGGCTCATTTAGACCTTGTGCTCTACTAATATCACTTTTGAAACTGCAAGTCAAGTGTTATGGTGTTATTTAATGATTTTAACAGCTGCTCTTTTTATAAAGAACAATATATTTTTTTACTGGATTCCAATTACAAGTTGCTAAGAATAATGACAGGACCTTAACAACTTTACAAATAGAAAAATAATGTATTTACTTAAGCAGTGTGTTCTTTATTTTCAGTTGTTTATATATATATGGATGAACTCCATGTAAGACTCCCACAAAATTAAAGCTTCTCTGTATATATATATCATGATACCCCATCCCCAAGCCAGGTACTAGCAGAGCTTCTATATGCATTTATTTGATTTTCTTTTTACCTGAATGTCATCATACACCAATTCAACCCCTAAAAAAGTTTAAATTATAATTCACAGAAGTGTAAATGTTTCTTACTTACAAAGAGCAATCAGATCCACTTTACCAAAGCCTATCAGTAGAACAAGCAATATTGTTTGTTTACAAATAAATGAACAGCTGATCTGGCTTATGTTAAAATCTGTATGTTGTTCTCTTTGATCATTATTGAGCAAGTGTTAGTCATAACAAAAAGATAAAATAAACAAAGAGCTACAACAATGAAGTATTAGTTGAGCCTGATGATATAAAGGAAATAAATCTTGACAGAGTAATGAAACAAGATAAGCTAAAATCTCATAAAACAATCTCCACTTAGGTTTAGGCAAACATTTCAATCATCTGTATATATACAAACCATTGAGAAATCCTTGAAAATAATTTCCTTCAATTTTTTTTAAATCACATCAAAAGTTTTTAACAAAGATATAGATTTTACATAATTCATTTATTTGTCACAGTTTTTACTATGATTTTCACAAATTCAAAACTCCATTTCAAAATTATCAATATTATGTCCATTCCTGTAAGTTATAATGTTGTTTAAACTGATTATTTATTATTAAGTTGTTTTAAAATCCTTTTCAGTCATTAATCAAAATACAAAGTCTGAAATTAAAATACCTGCAGACAGAATGTTTCACCTGGACCAGTCACAACTACACCAGTCATTTAATGAACTTGTCCATCTTTCAATTTGGACAACACCATTAACTGTTTAAAGGGGTGCTGACCAAAAAGATACTTGACTGAATGGCGAACAGTGCAGATCTTGATCAGACTGCATGGATGAGCAGGCTGATCAAGATCTACACTGGTCGCAAAGGCAGAATCAAGGGATAAGATAGAATTAAATTACCTTTCATACATATTTGTATAGACCAATCACCAGCTGTACATCCTAAGTGTAGTCAAGATAGACTAATTTTCTCCCCACAATTTTCCATTATCTTGCTAATTGAACTTAATTGCAGCAATTTTCATCCAGGACTGGCAGTAAGTAATAATCCAATTTCCCTACTATCCAAAATAATAGCTCCCGAGATGCTGGAACTGTTCACCGATATAACAAAGAAAATTGAAACTCATCACCAATATCCATATTACATAAGGTGAAAATAGCTTTACCCTTTATCATACTGCTGGGAAATGCAATCTGCAGCTGCTTATATATACCCTTCATAAAGAGAGAACAAGAAGGCCATGATGTCCGTAGATTGCTCACCTGAGTAAAACAGCTAATTGCGAGAACAGTCTGCTCAAGATCTGCATTGTTCACCATTCAGTAAGTATATTTTCGGTAAGCACTCCTTATAATTAACGGCCAATGGTACTGTCCAAATTGAAAGATGGACAAGTTCATTATAGAAGTTTTATAGCAGGGTTATGTCAACTAACTTTTTTTCATAGAAATTTTCATAAACTATAGTTCATCAGACTTTATTTTTTCTAATAAAATTATTTATACCACAAATCTGACTTAATGTACATTTACTTGCCCACATTAACATTAACTAATGTCCAGGTAAGAATTTTACAAATTACTTATTACACATATCTCTATTTTATTTTCCAACATAAATTATATAATTTTTCTCCATTTATTAAATAACTGTTTGTTGTTTAAGCTATCATATTTGTATTACCTTCAAACAAACAAAGCAAATATTGCTTAAAGGAAAAAAGGAATTATTACTGCTTTGAAAAACATCTGTGTTCAATATGGACATCAAAATGGCTAACAGATTGTTTTACGACCCTTTGTTGATGATGTAAACCTCTGAAGCTAAGTCAATGCTAAAAGTATTCAACACAGACAAAGTATAGCAGACATAAAGAAAGTACCAAATACTTTAAATGTATTTAAGAATGTTTGTTTGCTTGATATGTTTAATGAATTAATTTTAGGTGTGACATTTATTGTTTTATAATAAACTATTATCTTTGTAATAAGTGTTTATGTAATTTTTAGTAATTTAAGACAATTCCGTTAATCTCAAACCCAAGTCCCCCCATCCCGCAGAACCAATCACATGAAACACAGAAAATTTGGAAACAACTTCAGACATAGGTCCAACCTGTCTTCTTCTTCTTTCACCCTACACTGTCAGACCAGTTACAGCCTCAATGAAACTTGTGGTTTACCGCTGATCCTCAATGCCTCCATACAGTTTCTGGTGGATCGAGGTGGACAAGGTGGCCAAGTTTCATGTGTGCAGGCTATCACATGAAATAGCCTAAAAAATCTACTAAGCTTATCCAAGGTAGATGACAACCTACAGGTTTGATAACATTTTCTTTCATCAAAATTGGGACACAGACAACCAAAATGTCCTTTGTCACATCGCCCACAGACAGCATCCACATGTATAGCCTATTCCAAAGCTCCATCTTTAGATCTATCTCTTGTGGTACACTCTAGTCATTTTGAGTGGTCAGAGCGAGTGTTCTTGGTAAATATAGATAAAGAAGCATTTAGAACAGTTTTGCTCTCATCCTCCAAATTGCATTTAACGGTTTTTATTTTGAATTAACAAAATATTATTACAAAAAAAAGATTACCTGTTATTCCAAAACAAAATCAGATTCTGCACAGTGAAAAGTACACCCATAGTTTTCAATAAGTTAATCCATTTGCAAGAAACATCAACAATTTATACTAAAATACTGTAAAAACTGGTATTAATATGAATATTTTAAGGTACTTTAATATAATTATCATCCACACCTTGCAGCCCAAATGGCACCAAATCTGTTCTGAAATCTTCTATGTTACCTTTGAGAATCTGTTTTTTATCAGATACTTCTATTTGCACACCTGTATTGGCTAATATTTGACCACTTGAACCAATAAAACACTCTATCTATCTAGGTATACCCATTTCTTTAATGCCCAGATCTTTATTACTTCAACCTCTGACTCAAACAGAATTTATAAGAACAAACAAGCAATTATCTATAAAAGACGAATTTCCCATACATAGTCCACACAAAAAACATTTCTATTTCTCAAACATAATCCTTTTAACACAAAGAAGCTTTTGCCCACCTGTGAAAATGAAATTTAATGCCATTCTTTCTTTCTTTGATTGGAATGTGATCTTGTTTAAAATGTCATATAGGTCACAATTTTCGATACAAGTGACTATACCTACATACAATAGAACAAAAAAGTAAATCAAACACTGTGAGCTACGAACTCTCTGAAATAAATCCATGACCTACCAAACACATCAGCAGATCTGTGAAATCTGTGAAGCACCATGCTTAAAATAAACCTAGAAAATCTATAAACAGCTGAAAGTGCTTTTAAGACTTCATTAAATGAAAGGCAATTTAAAGATGTTTTACTTCAAGGTGTAATAATTCATTTCCCCAGATCTGCCCACTGACAATCATATCTGTAAATAAAATCATATAAAATGTCACCTACAAGGTGTTCTATTAGTTTCGCCTCTTTTGTTCACCTGACCCGCTGACATCCTACTGACATATTCAAATTGTCACTTTAAACTATGGACATTGTGTACTTTGATTTTTCAGCTAGACTGAATTTCTAACTTGACAACACTATGCTAATGCCAGAAGCAATAGTACAAGAAGTTTGTTGACCTTTTGTTTTCATAAGCAACAAATTTGAGACTTAGGGGACCATTAAGCTCACAAAATGTAATGATGTTTGGACAAAAATTTAACATTTTGACATTTTAATGAAAACAAAGGTCACACCTAAAACTATGGTTTATGGCAATAGCAAAAAGGAAGATCCCTGGCACACACCGGTGACCACCACAAGCTTTATTTTATTTTAGCATGTCGGGGTGGGGGGAGGGGACGGGAACTAATCAACTTCCTAAAGCCTAGCTCTAACTGATCAAAACAATTTGAACAGAACAACTTAAACCTCAGACAGTGGTGACTTAAACCTCAGACAGTGGTGAGTGGCAACAGATTTAAAATCAACTAGCTTAAAGAGCTGTCAAGAGTCCCTCCTACCACACCTTTATTAAACATATACAATGCGCTTTCTCTCTATATCAGATAACACAAACACTAGCTGTAAACAAAATAGACAAAAGATAGCTATTTTTTATTGTATAAATGTCTTGGTTCATTATTTTGCATAGTGACCAATCACTTACCTTCACTTTTATTTCGTCTAATATCCTTCATTAAATATCATGCATATTTTCTAATCCTTTCAAAACTGTTTTATATATTCAATGCTAGAAGTTTACAGAACTATCAAAGAAAATGTCTGGTTTAGCTATTTACTCAGAAAACAGAAGCCCCCCTAGCTGTCAAAATAGTTGGTCAACATCATACATTTGGATAAACCAAATCTATTATCACTTTATTGACTGAAGTAATCCAGCAGCAGATCTGTTTGGCTTTCACAATAGTGAGGATACACAATTTTAACAATAGATTTTTCTTTCTGTAAGAATGTTCAAAAACAAGAAATTTCAAAGGCACTAATTTAAAATGGTGATTTATCATTAATTTCTTTATTGGCTTTTTTATATATAGCGATTACTATATTTCAATAACAGAAAAAAAAATCAGTAAAGGGAGATAATTCAAAACTGTATTTTTTTATCATCAATGGTGATTTATGCAGTTTAAGACCTCCAGAACCCAACAAATTTTCATCATAAATGTGCCCCTAAAAACCTGCCAAAAAACCTATAACTATAACTTCATACTATAAATATACATATGAAAAATTATATAAATATACATAATTATATACATAATGGGTAAACATATGGCAAATAAACACTCCTCTAACTCCCTGCCTGAATCTTTTCTCACCAGCATTGATTACCGTACAAACATGCTAGAATTTCGTGCAAGAAGTGACAGCGCCAAGGAAAACAAAACAATATCTAAACTATCTGACAGTGTGCAATCTTTGTCTGTATAAATGTACAATCAATGTCAGATCCACCAGAGAAATATAAACAACACAATGTTTAGTGTTTGGTACAATCTTATGCAACATCTTGATTAACTCAGTACGATATACTAATCAAGGGACAACATCCAGAAACAAAAGATTAAATTTTTCCAGGTTGACTTGACTGCTGGCACTTATTACACCATGCACAAAGCCATGTAAAGCTGTGCCAGAAAATGCAAGAAAGAGGTCTTGTTTTCACAGATTTTTCTTTCAAGACCAGCAAGGCCAAGAGCAAAGTGCAAGAATATTAAAATGTTTAGTGTATGCCCAGAACAGACCAAGGACTTAAAAAAAGTCTTTAAATTCTAGCACATCAGCCAAAGTCTGTTTTAGCTCTGATTATCTGTTTTGAGGAGAAATGGGAACTTATTATTATAAAGGTAGAACAAAAACATGGGGTCAGAAAAGAGTTGAAGGTAACAGTGATTCCACATACCATTAAGATTGATTATGAAGCAGAGGACTTGTGTCCTCCAGATCACAGTATTGAGATCTCTATTGAACTGGCCTGAGGCCCCGTGTTCACAAAACAGTTTCAGTCTCAGCTGAGTTTGATAATGAAACTTTATCTGTCATTTGATTCTAAATAGCATGATTAAAACTAAATTAAGTAAATAACTATTTTTAAGTGACTATTCAATAATGATGGTCAGTCTCAGTTGAAATTTAACCTTGAAGTTTTCATTAAATTGATACTAAAATTTCAAACTCAAACTCAGCTGAGACCGAAAAATGTTTTGTGAGCACGGGGCCTGGTAACAAACTTCAAGAAAGAAATCTTACTGCATAATCATAGAAAAAGAACTACTGTGAAATCAATCATGTTTGTGGGGACTAATTTTCGTGGATTTGGCGATCAGTGTAAATTCGCAAAAAACTTAAATCCCAATGGCCACAATTACCACTCATTTCATCTTCAATTACTGAAATCCACAAATTCATATCCCCATAAAATAGCTGTTTTGAGAAAAGCCACAAAATTTCATGTCCACAAAATAAAATGATTTCATGGTATGTCTACTGTACATGTGGAGTCAAATCTCACCTACCCATTAAATACCAACATTTCAAAAAGTTAAATTCTCACCACATATCACATCTCTACATGACATTCCCAGTACTTGAAAAATGTGAGAAAAGACCTTAAATAACTGTGAAAATACCAGCTACACGTTAATGATTGGTAATCAAAATTAGCTACAGGATAAGGTGAAAGACAAACACGAAAATAATGGCAAAAACTGCAATAATGTGAAAATTGAAACTTCTCATTTTTGATGTTTTTTTTCAACAAAACAAATGTTTAAGGATCAAGTATTTCCTCTAAGTCAATCTTATTTTCTTTCATCTCATAGCCCATAATGAGAATATGAAAGTCACTGTTTTTTTTTCAGATTCTAATATCAAGACTGCAGACTAATGATTTTTTTTTTTTAAATAAAGCATTTTTTTGTAATTTTGACAGTTCTACTTTCACTTTCAGAAAAAATGAGAGAAAATGTTCATGTTACACCAGGACTACCCAAAGAAATAATCTAGACATACAATACTTATGAACATAATGCTAAACTATTTTATCTCAGTGGTCAGGTAGAACGAGGATATATGTAACAGGGGGAAGGCAAACGTAATAAACATCTTTACATTTACTACCGTAATAAAACTACCACTTTTGATAAGATTTAATAGAATATGAATAATAAATGAATAGACAAGCTGCAAGTATGAAATAATTGTCATAATGAGAATAAGCTAGGTGTTCCAGCATTATTGCCTATGAAGTAAATAACTTATATAAGGGGAGGTAACCAACCACAGTACATAATAAACTGTAAATTCATTGAACTTTACCCAAAACACAAAGTAACAAAGCTGGATCTACAGCTCGAAGGGTCGTGAGTTTGATCCTTATAGGCAGGGTGTATGTTCTCCATGACGCATTGATAAAAGACACTGTGTCTGAAATCATTCGTCCTACACCTCTGACATGTGGGGAAGTTGGCAGAACAAGTTTGTACTGGTACAGAATCCAGGAACACTAGTTAGGAACACTAGTACTGTTGAAAAATGGTATTAACACCGAACAAACAAACAAACTGATATTAGATACAGCTGCCATTTTCCAAGCTTTTTTCATAGGCAGGCTTGAATAGTGTACAAGTAAATCACTCATAAAAACCAGTATCCGAAATACAAATATTAACCCTTAGCCTGCTGGCGGCAAGTGATTCTGCCTTTGCGACCAGTGCAGACCAAGATCAGCCTGCACATCCGTGCAGTCTGATCATGGTCTGCAATGTTCGCTATTCAGTCAGTAAATTTTTAGTAAACACCCCTTCAAATGATAAATGGTACTGCCCAAACTGAATGATGAAACAGTCCATTTTAGAAATTTAGCAGGCTAAGGGTTAATAATGATTAAGTAAGGTTTCCAATACCTGTTACAACCTACAATTTTATATTAGCACGACCTAGCTTCAAAAATATTAATTGCTATCATTTTTATATATATAAAATTAGGAAAGCAAGACTTACATTCTAATGTATGTACACAGATTATGATTTTGTTAAAATGAATAAAATTTACTTAATCCGCAATATTTCAACATAAATTCTATTCATATATTAACTGTTATGTCTTGGTTGAAGGCTGACTGAGCACTCCTAATTGGCCATAGATAAGAGCGTTAATCAGGCGTTTAAGTCCGTAAGTACGCAATAAATATATTTTAAAGTAATCAAAGGAGTGATCTAAATTTTAATCATCAGACGTAAGCAAAACTGTGTAATAATCCAGCACCATTATCTCGGTACACAAAAATTAATGAACTGTTTATTTTGTATAGTTTACTACTATATCAACACAATCTTTTCCGTATAAATTAATTTACATTAATTTCATTATCTCAAATGAAAATAGTTTTATCTACGGATGAAATATTCCATTCACAAAACTTTGTAACACTTCAATGAATATTTTATATAATCGTAAAAACCACACAATCCTTATAGGACAGTTTGTATTTCACATGGGTGTGATATGCATTTCTTTATTGATCTGCGCAACTTATTTCCACACACTTAAATATAATCCTCTGGACGTGCAATGTTTGTCTAGACCGAGATATTTGTTAAACCGTTCAAACAAGGAAACTTTTATGGTGCAGAACAATAAAAAGCAGACGTATTGTTGTTGGTAGCTTGAAAAGTTCGGAGATAATGTACAATTGTATGCTGATTATTTAATCTTAAAAGTTTGTCAAACATTAGCTAAATGGGATACACTCATCTTTTGATGGCCTGTGTTGATGCAGTCATTCTTATTTTTCATTATCTGAAGAAAACTGAAAATTTCTAAAGAACTTAAATTGCTATTTTTTCTCAGTATTTTCCATTCTGGCATTTACTTTTGAAGACATATTAGTAGAAGTTCATTTTTAAGACAGTTCTCTCAATGAAGATATAAGTAAAGTGAAGGATTTGAACAGGACCAAAAGTAATGCCTTTAAGCCCTCATGCAAATTACTGAAAACAATTTCCTGCTGTCAGTTTTGCTGCTAAATTACAAAAAATACTGCTGAAAGTTTTAATTTACTGCAAAATTACCAAAAATTTTGCTGAAAGTTATGTAGTCAACTGCAAAATTACCAAAAATATTGCTGGAAGTTATAGTTAACTGCAAAATTACCAATAATACTGCTGAAAGTTACAGTTATAACTGCAAAATTACCAAAAATACTGCTGAAAGTTACAATTTACTGCAAAATAACCAAAAATACCGCTGAATTTTTTTGTTTACTACAAAATTACCAAAAATATTATAGTTTACTGCAAAATTACCAAGTAAATTACTGCAGAAAGTTATAATTTACTGCAAAACACTGAAAAGTTACACAATGCAGTTAACTGCTAAAGTACCAGGAATACTATTGTAATTTAAAAGTTATATAGTTTAATGCAAAATCAATAAAAACATTTACTGAAGGGCAAATGGATGAAAGGCAATGAGTCTACTTCATAATAACACGGACAGAACAGCCTTGCCAAATTCCCTCAGTCAGATATAGTAAAAATTGATCACTAGATTCCAAGTCCCACTGAGCATCGTAATTCACTGATTACTTTACAACAGACTGTAATTTTGATAACAATTATACTGTCAAATATGGACTTCTAAACATCTCTTGGCTGTAATTAAACTGAATAGTAAGTTACGAAACTTTCTCAATAATTCATGAACATTTAAACAAAGATTCAGGCTGGCCTCATTTCAGACTATTGATTATCTATCACAACTTTCTGCAAGCGGTGCAAAAAGTAGGCCACTGCGACGCAGTTTCCAAAGTTTACCAAATATGGTGTTCCAATTGAAGACAACACCAGACAACAAAGAACACAATAAATCAAATCAATTTCTGAGAAAAATAAAGTGGCTTCTTTCACTTAATTAAAATACTTCAGACTGGTTTACTCTCGCAGACAGATATGCTGACTGTTCAGTGACAAATGCTTGGCACCAGTCTAGTTATACTCAACACATACCCAAATAATTAGATAATTGTAATTTATTCTAAAATAACTGTCTAATGCAAATTATTCTGTAAATACTTTGGCAGGCTATTCCTATATTTATATTAATACTCAGACTTCTACAAATTGAAAGCAGTTTCTGCTGAATTTAACATTACCGAACAAAATCCAAGAATCCAGCACTGTGAGTGACACAATCTTAGATGTTGAGTGCTGAATGGTAGAGCATCAGACTACTGAACATCTTTAAAGACCTGCTCCAGTCCTACCTTTTAACCTTAAATTGTCACTTAAAAAGCATGAAAATCCTGACTATGAACAGTGACGCCTGTCAAAATAGAGTCTATTTTATATAAAATCCTATATAAAATACCTGTGGTTTTGCGTGCTAAGTGTGGCGCATGGCCGTTAACTGTTACCTATTGTAATCGTGGATTGCATAAACACAATAGAATTTGAATAGCTGCGGAGCAGAGCTTTAAAGTTATCTGTTTGAATCCTTTCATGTCATTTTCAGTCAGATTTTAATTTACACAATAACTGCTGACTAATTAGCCAAAGCATGCAGCTTATTGTGATTGACTGAATGTTAAGCTTAATTCCATATTTATATCATTTAGTCTTGTTCATATTAATTTTAGAAAAAACTTTCCTAAAATTGTGAAAACTCATCCAACCTATATATCAGAAACATCTTACCAAACACCATAAACAACAGGCATATTGAAACACCATAAACAACAGGCATGCACCATAAACAACAGGCATATTGAAACGCCATAAACAACAGGCATATTGAAACGCCATAAACAACAGGCATATTGAAACACCATAAACAACAGGCATATTGAAACACCATAAACAACAGGGATATTGAAACACCATAAACAACAGGGATACTGAAACACCATAAACAACAGGGATATTGAAACACCATAAACAACAGGGATACTGAAACACCATAAACAACTGGGATACTGAAACACTATAAACAACAGAGATATAAAAACACCATAAACAACAGGCATATTGAAACACCATAAACAACAGGCATATTGAAACACCATACACAACTGGGATACTGAAACACCATAAACAACAGGGATATTGAAACACCATAAACAACAGAGATATTGAAACACCATTTACAACAGGCATATTGAAACACCATACACAACTGGGATACTGAAACACCATAAACAACAGAGTTATTGAAACACCATAAACAAGAGGCATATTTAAACACCATAAACAACAGAGGTATTGAAACATCATGAACACTTAGGGTATTGCAACACCATTAACAATGTAGATACTGACACTGGCATAAATAAAATGAATACTGAAACACCATAAACAACAGAGATACTGTTATAATTATATTCTTTCAATTTAGTAATAAAATGTAAACACTCACAATATCTTTGCTGTCTACATAAATCCTTTGAAAAATATATATCCCTTTATATATCACATAAAAAAATTATTTGAATTTAAAATTTAAATATCCACACAGGCGGTTATTATTTATAATACACCCACATCCGTAAATGAATTTAAATCGTTCTGTAACCAGTCTGGTGAATGAAAGCGTATGACTGGAAAATGACAGTAAATAACATTACACCCAAGATGGGATTGTAAAATGATGAATAAATAAAAAGTAAATCATACATGCGTGACTTTCAAACTTGAAAAATTTAATAACTGTCACATATAAACCGGCCAGACTATTTCAAAATCTAAATAGACTGTATTTATCTATACATATATCTACCATTCATGCAAATTATCATTTTAAATTGAAATAAACCACACATAGAAAGTGCCTTTTACTAGTTTAATTTGAGGTTATGACGTTCTAAATAAGGACAGTTAAAGGAAAATCGATTGTATTACCTCTACTTTCTTATCAAACAGCTTACAGAATTCCATGGCAACAGAAAATAAATGTAGATTTTAATTTCCATGTTATTATCCATGATATTTTGTTTGTTGGCTTTAACGTCGCACCAAAGCAATTATAGGTCATATGGCGACTTTCTAGCTTTGATGGTGGAGGAAGACACCAGGTGCACCTCCATGCATTATATCATCGCGCGTGGGCACCTGGGTAGAACCACAGGCCTTCGCAAGCCAGCTGGATGGCTTCCTCACATGAAAAATTCAACGCCCCGAGTGAGGCTCGAACCCACATCGATAAGGGGCAAGTGATTTGAAGTAAGCTACCTTAACCACTCAGCCATGGAGGCCCCCATGATATTACAAAATATAATTTTTTATCTGACAGATTATATTATATGTAAGTATATATATTTAACCTATATTATTAAGCAATGCAAAAAAAATTCATCCGTGGCAAGTTTATTTGAAAAGTTACTAAATTTCTGACTGATCATTTTACTATCATATAAATTTAAGTAACACTTGTAAAACGTCACTTACTGATTCAACAAAAAGTCCAATGTTTATTCCTTGAACACAAAACTTTCAATGAAGTATTAATCATTTTCCCCTTAACTTCATTAAAATGTTACAATTTCAGCCATTCATAATTCTTTAATGCACAAACTAATTTGATCCTTCTTAAAGCCCAGGTGTAAAAGAAAACAAAATCTCGAATATGCCTTTTTCTAATCCCGACTTTAGATTTAACTTATATCAAATCAAATACAACATAAGTACACCATTATGACCATAATATGTACTTGAAAAACAAAATCAAATTTTTTGATCAAACATTAAAAGAAATATTAACCTAGCTGTTGGTCAAGAGGCATTTGAAATCGAGTTCAAAAGGTGACTGACTCTTTTAAATCAATAATATTAAATTATGCTTCCTTTTTGCTCCTCAGAGGGTAAATATTATTACCACTGTTGTTTTCAAAAATATACCAGATGAATCATTCAAAATGACAATGTAATGACAGACTGCATTTTTTTATATTACTGTTATATTTCTTACAACTTCATCAGAAGCATTTTCATACACACTTCGCCTTGCTCATCCATCTATCGCAAGACACAGACATTCAGCAAGCATGTGTCGTGAAGCTCCTGAAAAATCCTAATATCCCAAAGACATCAGGTCCCTGACAGTTACAGTAATCTACATCCATTCTCCTGCAAGCAGCAAGTGATTCTGAAACAGAGGAGAAGTACCACCCACATGTACCTCCAACTTCCACATACACCTTCATACACCTTCAACTTCCAAATGTACCTTCAACTTCCACATGTACCTTCAACTTTCACATACACCTTCAACTTCCACATGTACCTTCAACTTCCACATGTACCTTCAACTTCAACATGTACCTTTAACTTCCACATGCACCTTCAACTTTCACATGTACCTTCAACTTCCACATGTACCTTCAACTTCCACATACACCTTCAACTTCCACATGTACCTTCAACTTCCACATGCACCTTCAACTTCCACATGTACCTTCAACTTCCACATCCACCTTCAACTTCCAAATCCACCTTCAACTTTCACATGCACCCAAGTCTTGTGAAGCCCAGTCAGTGATGCCAGTATTCAAGGAATAAAAAGGATAAAGTGAATGTGTCATTATTAAATGGGATTTGGCAAAAACACTTGACAAACACCACACCAAACTCCTCATCCTCTAGCTCCACCAGGAACTGTAATGATCTCCAAGCAAAGACAGCTATAAACCTGTTATACCGTCACACCAAGAACTGCAATGAGCACAGTTTACCTACAAAATGCAGAAATTTGCTTGCTGCAGACCAGTCATGAAATTAGGACCACCTTTCAAACTAGCAGCAAAGACCATTCCGTACAAGTAAGAACAAAGATTGGAAGACTGCAAGCCACTTTTCTAGAGTTTGGGCCCCCTACAAGGCTTTTCACTGCCATCTGATAATTGTAATTACGTTGCCTACACTAACTTGCTGGACATGACGGGGGTTGGTCAACACATCTAGTACATAATTTTACATTCATACAGGCTTAATTGTTCATTCCAACTTTCTGATGTCAACCCTGCAGTCTGATATAATTTCTGAACCCCCTCTATTCAAAACAAAAAAGCTGTTACCTTGTTTTTGCTAGTTAATCACAGAAATATGTATTTCATCCTGTGTGTTCCTACATGTCTGAGCCATAACTGACAAGAAATCCTATATTTAACACACTTTTTAACACTTTAAAACAAAAGATTTGTTTTTGACTGATTGTAATCAAGCTTTTAATGGTAATCAATGATCCATTGTATAACAAATATTTATAGTTTTGTTAAGTAACTTTCTGTGGTTTTTACATTAAAACAATAGAATGACAACACAATAAGTAACCGTAAGCAAGACATGATGACCTTTTTTAACCCTTAGCCTGCTAAATATCTAAAATGGACTGGTCCATCATTCAATTTGGGCAATACAACCTATTATTCAAAGGGGTGTTCACTGAAAATTTACTGACTGAATAGCGACCAGTGCAGACCATGATCAGCTTGCACGGATGTGCAGGCAGATCTTGGTCTGCACTGGTCGCAAAGGCAGAATCACTTGCCACCAGCTTAAAGGATATATTGGGGCATAAATTTTACAAAAATAATATTGAAGCTAGGGGCCTCCATGGTCAAGTGGTTAAGGTCACTTGCCACACGAAGCGGGTTCAAGCCTCACTCGGGGCATTGAATTCTTTGTGTGAGAAAGCCATCCAGCTGGCTTGCGAAAGGTCAGTGGTTCTACCCAGGTGCCCACCCATGATGAAATAATGCACAGAGAGGCACATGGGGTCTTCCTCCACCATCAAAGCTGGAAAGTCTCCGTGACCTATAATTGTGCCGATGTGATGTTAAAACCGACAAAAAACAAAAGTTACCTATGCTCACTATATGCAGTACATTTAATTAAGAAAACAAAATAAAATTTCAAATTATTACCTCTTTCTTCTCCAATAAAAATTCCTTCCTGAATGATACAAATGCTCCCATTCATAAACATATATCACACACTTTAATATTTGTAACATGTTCAACTATTGATTCATTCAAAACCTGTACAAAGTATAAAGGGCCAAGTGATACACTATAATGTAGATCAATACACTAGATTTGAAACATTAGCTGATAAATTAACTGATTGGAAAATGTCATCAAGATCAACTGATCATTCATTCATCAATACACTTAATGATCTTTCAGGGACTGGGGAGATCAACTATAGTTTTTGGTTGAGTTTGATTACATTTACAGGAAGCCTCATCATCCTTACTGAAAGCTGAATGGTATTTGCAAGACTGAGGATTAAGTCAATGTTTAACAACTTTTTCAGCAGCAAAAGCAATAGCAGTCAGTCAAAATGTGAAAGTCAATTTGTATATACTGTTTGCTTAAGGTTTAATTCCATTTTCAACACCAACGGCAGTCAGTGAAAATGTGAAAGTCAATTTGTATATACTGTTTGCTTAAGGTTTAATTCCATTTTCAACACCAACGGCAGTCAGTGAAAATGTGAAAGTCAATTTGTATATACTGTTTGCTTAAGGTTTAATTCCATTTCCAACACCAATGGCAGTCAGTCAAAATGTGAAAGTAAATGTGCACATATAGTTTGCTCAAGGTTAAGTGTCTTTTTTCAGCAGCAATGGCAGTCAGTAAAAATGTGAAAGTAAATGTGCATATACTGTTTTCTTAATGTTTAATGCCATTTTCAGCAGCAATGGCAGTCAGTAAAAATGTGAAAGTCTGACAATGAGCATAATACTGCAAGCTTAAGGTTTAATGCCATTCTCAGCAGTATGAGTTTAAAACCATTTTCAGCAGTCAGTGAAAATGTGAAAGTTGATGTGCATAATACTGCTTGCTTAAGGTTTAATGCCATTTTCAGCAGAAATGACAGTCAGTGAAAATGTGAAAGTCAATGTGCATATATTGTTTGCTCAAGGTTTAGTGCCATTTTCAGCAGTAATGACAGTCAGTTAAAATGTGAAAGTCAATGTGCATATACTGATTGCTAAAGGTTTAATGCCATTTTCAGCAGTATGAGTTTAATGCCATTTACAGCAGTAATGGCATTCAGTGAAAATGTGAAAGTCAATGTGCATATACTGATTGCTAAAGGTTTAATGCCATTTTCAGCAGTATGAGTTTAATGCCGGTTACAGCAGTAATGGCAGTCAGTGAAAATGTGAAAGTCAATGTGCATATACTGATTGCTTAAGGTTTAATGCCATTTTCTGCAGTATGAGTTTAATGCCAGTTACAGCAGTAATGGCAGTCAGTGAAAATGTGAAAGTCAATGTGCATATACTGATTGCTAAAGGTTTAATGCCATTTTCAGCAGTATGAGTTTAATGCCAGTTACAACAGTAATGGCAGTCAGTGAAAATGTGAAAGTCATTGTGCATATATACTGATTGCTCAAGGTTTAATATCATTTTCAGTAGTAAAAGGGGAATTCACTGAAAATTTACTTACTGAAAAGCGAACAGTGCAGACCAAGATCAGCCTGCACATCCGGCTATTTAAGATTAATTTCATATTGTGTTAAATCCCCATGAAATATCTATTTCTGCACAAACCACAATTTTTTTTGCCCACAAAATTTAAAATTATTTCATAGTATATGACAAAATCCTATCCTTTTTTAAATCAACATCTAAATAAAAAAATCTCTTTTATTTTTTGTGTTTTGCTTGCAGTGCAAATTACTTGGCAAGATAAAAGATAACAAATATCAATAAAATATTAGAAATAGACGTATACAGATGTGGCCCATGGGATCCTTAACATGTCAAATACACATAAGATATATAAAGCAGACAGTTTGGATAGATTTCAATTCTGCCTTCATGCAGAAATTCTACATCTTTAAAAGGTTAAAACTGGATCAAGTCATGTAATGTGTAATGATTTTTTTTTGAAAACTTTGTCACTGACTATTAAACTTTCTTTTATATTCTATGTCATTACAATATATACTAAAGAGGTCCCTACTCAGGTTCTTCCCAAGAAAGATGGTTTCGCATGTATCGGTGCTATACACCGGACACGTTAAACAACTAGACTATCTATTCACAAAGAGCTGGGCTAAGTTAGCCAGACAGGCCTGTATCTAAAAGGATTTGTCTCACTTTGTCCCTCTAGTCAGATCGCTCTGTGTCTGTACTATTAGAGGATGAATTTGGTGCCCTGCGTTACGTAAAGCCCTTCTGAACGTGTTTATCATGAAGAAGCACTATATAAATCTGGTAGTGTTTATTCATTAAGTATTTACTACACAGACAAAAAGTATGTCAAAACTATTTGATTTTCTAAACCAGCAACAAGACAGAGTTTTTTAACATCATTAAATTTACTTTGCTCAAGCAATGACAAGAACATAAGAACAAAGTTATTACTTTTGTGTAAGAATTGCAAAACCACTTTGGTAGCCTAGTGGTAGAGCGCCAGCTTTGAGTGCCCGAGATTGTGGGTTCGATCCCTGGCCACATCATACCAAAGACATGAAAAATGGTACTAGTAGCTTCCTCAATTAGCGCCCAGTATTAAGAGAATAGTGCTAGGACTGGTCAGCTCGGCGTCAGTATAATGTGACTGGGTGGGGTATCAGTCACGTGTCTACGGCATGATATTCCAGTGAGGCAGCTCACTGCTACATTTTAGTAGACACCGTCATTTGTAGGACTGTTGAAAAAGATTGTAAACCCGAACACACACACACACACACACACACACACACAAACACACAAGATTTGCAAACAAGAGGGCCAAGATGGCCCTAGGTCGCTCACCTGAGAAACACACCATAATACACCATAACAGTGTAAACACAGACCTAGTGATTGCATGGAAAAAAATATTCTGACCAAGTATCATTAAAATTGGAGCAAACACAAGTATTTCTTTTATTTGACCTAGTGACCTAGTTTTTGACCCCAGATGACCCATATTCAACCCTGACCTAGATTTCATCAAGAAAATCATTCTGACCAAATTTCATAAAGATCAACTGAAAAATACAGTCTCTTTTGCATACACAAGGTTTTTCTTTGATTTGACCTAGTGACCTAGTTTTTGACCACAGATGACCAATAACCAAATTCTACCTAGATTTTATCAAGGCAATAATTCTGACCAAATTTCATGAAGATCAGTTGAAAAAAAAACAGCCTCTATCGCATACACAAGCTAAATGTTGACGGACAGACAGACAGACGACAGACAGACAGACGACAGACATCGAGTGATCAGAAAACTCAGGTGAGCTAAAAAGAAAATGACAAAACAGGAAATTTTATTGAAAATCAAAAGAAATTCACAATAAAACATAGTTACATTGATTTTCTTATTATAATCTTTCTTTATGACTCAAGATTATTGTACTCAAGACTTTTGTTCCGAGTACATAATTTTTAAAAAAAAGTGTTAATATGCATTAAATAAGACCATCTTTAAAGCATCTTTCAATCTGTTTAAAAGTAATTAAATGTTAATGCTAATTGAAAACATTCATGCATGAAACAAACACAGTGCAAGAATTTATAATGATAATCCTTGAAACATTAAATTACCAAAATCTGAAAGGCTGAGTAAAAACTGTCCATCTTGTATTCAAAAATGTAAAATATCCATTTATATTACCAATCTGATTAAATCCAACAAAAATCCTCTGGAAGATTTTATAGAATTATGCTTTTCAAATCTGTCCTTTTGAAACACTCTGAATGTCATCCGTAAATGTTAAAACAAAAACCATGTAGTTTGATCTTGCTGCATAAAATTCCCATAAGAATCACAATAAAATGAATCATTTAAAATGTCCACGATACTATGAAATCATTAATTTTCATGGGCGACTAATTTTCGTGGATTTCGTGGTTGTGTCACTCTACAAAATTAAATTTCAAAGAGCAAGTAGATCTAATATTCCCATTCATTTTGTGTTCAAAACTTGAAAACCACGAATTCATTTCCCCATGGTCAAAACCACGTCTTTCCATGCCCATGAAATTTAACGAATTCACAGTATACAATAAATTCCAACTCAAGCATTATGAAATTAGTCTAAAATAGCATCAAATGCTTTTATAAACCTAATGATAATAGCATATAATTTACAACTGCAAAAGTATATATAAAGTATCTTATATCCCCACAGTTAAAACCCCACTTCAAAGTTCAACAACTGTATTATATCGCTATTATATCTTAACAGATCCATCACAAGCAGTGATTCTCCCATATTTATCTATAATAAGGCCAAGTTAAAAACTTTGAAGGGCTAGACTATCTTCGGCATCATTTGTGACAATTACTACTAAGTGGATTTGCTAGTAATTTTATACTATTCTAATGCTCTATTTTATACTATTCTAATGCTCTGCATGCTGACAGCGTTTTGAATTATCACAACACTTTTTCTGGATGTTATAAATTGAAGCTCAAGTTGTGCATCCAAAGAAAAATGTGAAAGTTTTGCTGGTCTGTTACATTGCCTTCTTTGCATTATTTCAGGCAAATCCTCCAATATATGTACAGGCCATACCTCTGATATAATATTATGATAAAAAAAATCATCGGTGGCAAGTTTTGAAAAGTTACTAAATTTCTGACTGATCATTTTACTATCATATAAATTTAAGTAACACAAAACGTCACTTACTGATTCAACAAAAAGTCCAATGTTTATTCCTTGAACACAAAACCTTCAATGAAGTATTATTGTCCCCTTAACTTCATTAAAAAGTTACAATTTCAGCCATTCATAATTCTTTAATGCACAAACTAATTCGATCCTTCTTAAAGCCCAGGTGTAATAGAAAACAAAATCTTGAATATGCCTTTTTCTAATCCTGACTTTAGATTTAACTTATATCAAATCAAATACAACATAAGTACACCATTATGACCATAATATGTACTTGAAAAACAAAATCAATTTTTTTGATCAAACATTAAAAGAAATATTAACCTAGCTGTTGGTCAAGAGGCATTTGAAATTGAGTTCAAAAGGTGACTGACTCTTTAAAATCAATAATATTAAATTATGCTTCCTTTTTGCTCCTCAAAGGGTAAATATTATTACCACTGTTGTTTTCAAAAATATACCAGATGAATCATTCAAAATGACAATGTAATGATATAAGACAGACTGCTTTTTTTTGGATTACTGTTATATTTCTTACAACTTCATCAGAAGCATTTTTATACACACTTCACCTTGCTCATCCATCTATCGCAAGACACAGACATTCAGCAAGCATGTGTCGTAAAGCTCCTGAAAAATCCCAATATCCCAAAGACATCAGGTTCCTGACAGTTACAGTAACCTACATTCATCCTTCAGAAGGCAGCAAGTGAAACAGAGGAAAGAGAAGTATCATCTACATGCACCTTCAACTTACACATGTACCTTCAACTTCCATGTACACCTTCAACTTCAACAATGTACCTTCAACTTCCACATGCACCTTCAACTTCCACATGCACCTTGCCTCAGGTTACATCCAGTACATCAGTAACTAAATGCAAGCTTATATTTAGAACATTAATACATGTAACATCAATAAACACCTCTTTCCCTACTAGACTCTGTCAGACAGCCAGTGTCTTGTGAAGCCCAGTCAGTGATGCCACCATTCAAGGAATAAATAGGATCAAGCGAATGTGTCCTTATTAAATGCAATTTGGCAAAAACACTTGACAAACATCACACCAAATACTCATCCTCTAGCTCCACCAGGAACTGTAATGGTCTCCAAGCAAAGGCAGCTATAAACCTGTTATACCGTCACATCAAGAACTGCAATGAGCACAGTTTTACCTACAAAATGCAGAATGGCTTGCTGCAGACCAGTCATGAAATTAGTACCACCTTTCAAACAAGCAGCAAAGACCATTCCGTACAAGTAAGAACAAAGATTGGAAGACTGCAGCCACTTTTCTAGAGTTAGGACCCCTACAAGGCTTTTCACTGCCATCTGATAATTGTAATTACGTTGCCTACACTAACTTGCTGGACATGACGGGGGTTGGTCAACACACCTAGTATATAATTTTACATTCATACAGGCTTAATTGTTCATTCCAACTTTCTGATGTCAACCAAGCAGTCTGATATAATTTCTGAACCCTCTCTATTCAAAACAAAAAGCTATTACCTAGTTTTTGCTAGTTAATCACAGAAATATGTATTTCGTCCTGTGTGTTCCTACATGTCTGAGCCATAACTGACAAGAAATCCTATATTTAACACACTTTTTAACACTTTAAAACAAAAGATTTGTTTTTGACTGATTGCAATCTGAAGCTTTTAATGGAAATCAATGATCCATTGTATAACAAATATTTATAGTTTTGTACCTTACTTTCTGTGGTTTTTACATTAAAACAATACAATGACAACACAATGAGTAACCTTAAGCAAGACATGATGTCTTTTATAAAGGATAATACTGGGGCATAAAATTTTGATAAACAATATTGAAGCTAGGGGCCTCCATGGTCAAGTGGTTAAGGTCGCTAACTTCAAATCACTTGCCCCACCAAGTGGGTTCGAGCCTCACTCGGGGCAATGGATTCTTCGCGTGGGGAAGCCATCCTACTGGCTTACAGAAGGTCAGGGCGGTGGTTCTATCCAGGTGCTCGCCCATGATGAAATAATGCATGAAGGGGCACCTGGGGTCTTCCTCCACCATCAAAAGCTGGGAAGTCTCCAACTGTGCCGATGTGATGTTAAAACCGACAAAAAAACAAAAGTGACCTTTGCTCACTATATGCAGTACATTTAATTAAGAAAACAAAATAAAATTTCAGATTATTACCTCTTTCTTCTCCAATAAAAATTCCTTCCTGAATGATATAAATGCTCCCATTCATAAACATATATCACACACTTTAATATTTGTAACATGTTCAACAGTTACCAATATTGATTCATTCAAAACCTGTACAAAGTATAAAGGGCCCAAGTGATATACACTATAATGTAGATCAATACACTAGATTTGAAACATTAGCTGATGAATTAACTGATTGGAAATTGTCATCAAGATCAACTGATCATTCATTCATCAATACACTTAATGATCTTTCTGGGACTGGGGGGGATCAACTATATACAATGTTTTTGTTGGAGTTTGATTACATTTACAGGAAGTCTCATCATCCTTACTGAAGACTAAATTCAATGGTATTTGCAACACTGAGGATTAAGTCAATTCAGAGTGAAAATGTGAACATCAATGTGCATGTACGGTGGTCAATCACATACAGTCGACATCGTACTTGCGACCACCTCTATTAAGCGATTTTTGTATTAAACGACCGGTCAAAATCCCTCCCGAACGTTTTCAGTACATAAATTCATTCCATTAAGCGACTTTTTCATTAAACGACTAGCGACCACATTAATGTAGTCCCGACAGGTAAATTATTAGACAAAAGTATCTATTAAGCGATCGGGCACCAAAATTCTACCGGGCATTCTTCATCTGTGTAATTAGCAAGTACGTTTTGTATATGACTGAATGCAATTAACCTTTGTATCAGCCGAACTGACAAACAATATAGCCATAATTTTCACGACGGATTGTGGACTTGGAAAAGTGTTCACAATGTTTTAATACCATACGTGGATGTTCAAAAATAGATACAGTTACATTAACAGATAAAAATAAATTTTCTTTTCATCTGACCGAAATTCATTAAGAGACCACTCCATTAAGAGACCACTTCTTAGCAGTCCCTTGGGTGGTCTCTTAATACAATGTCGACTGTATGATAATTTTCAGCTTTTTATATATTCTGTTGGAGATTTATTTAAGGAACAAAAAGAACCATTACTTAGAGTTAGATTCCCAATGGAAATGCATATTTAATTACTTTTTGTGAAATTTTGTAATTACCTCCCTTTGATACAAGAGTCTTCAAAAAGTTGACTATCTCTGTTATTTCAATATAATTTTTAGTTTACATTTGCATTAGAAAAATATTGGGATATTTAACACAGCATGTAGCTTTGAAATTCATCTATTTTTAATCTTAAGGTTTAATACCATATCAAGCAATAACAAGAGCTGTCTCCATAGGATGACACATGCCCCCGATGGCACTTTGAATGAATAGTTATGGCCGATGTTAAGAGTTTAGGACCTTTGACCTACGGACATGGGTCTTGCGCGTGACATGTCGTCTTACTGTGGTACACATTCATGCCCAATAATTTTAAAATCCATGCATGAATGACAAAGATATGGACCGGACACGCCCATCAATGCACTATCATGAAATATGATCTTAAACGTCTAAGTGTGACCTTGACCTATAAGCTATGGACCTGGGTCTTGTGCGCAACACGTCGTCTTACTGTGGTACACATTCATGCCAAGTTATTTGAAAATCCATCCATGGATGACAAAGATATGGACCGGACATGAATGCACTATCATGAAAAATGACCTTTAATGTCTAAGTGTGACCTTGACCTTTGAGCTACGGACCTGGGTCTTGCGCGCGACACGTCGTCTTACTGTGGTACACATTCATGCCAAGTTATTTGAAAATCCATCCATCGATGACAAAGATATGGACCGGACATGAAAATTGCGGACAGACTGACAGACCGACAGACGGTTCAAAAACTATATGCCTCCCTTCGGGGGCATAAAAATGTGACAATGTGCATGTATTCACGGGTGGTAAACGCGCAATCCAGTTCCCACTGGTAATACGCTTAAAATGGGTTGCGCCACGTCCAGTGCTGGTGTTGCGCATCAACATATACAAAATCGAGGTAGGTGGGTTTTTGTTTTTGTAAATAATGACACATTTACGAATGTTTTCGAAAAAAGCAAAATTCGACACAAAAATGAATAAAGATCACATTGTGTGAAATACCAACTTATTAATTTAAGAATCAGCTCTGTTATCACGAAAACTCTGCTGGCTCGAACTGTCAAAAAAGTATGGAATTATGATAAAGGCAAATTTTTAAACTATTGTGCCTTCTTTCTGGAAATGTGACGCTTCTAATGATCAAATACGTGTAAAACAGTCATGAATATCACATTCACTTGAATGAAATGTTGCTTTTGGGGGAAAGATTGGCAAAAAATAATCGGGAAATAAACTGGGTTGTGCCCCGGGAATGGAGTTGCGCGTATATATTATATACATTATGATGTATATGAGCAACTCCATTCCCGGTGCACAACCCCATTCCCGATGATTTTTTGTCAATTATGTCCACGTAAGCAGGATTTGAAGCAAATAATTTTGATATTCGTTACTTTATAACAGTTGAGTTATCATAAACAAGAGGGTCATGATGACCCTGGATCGCTCACCAGAGTAATATGAGCTACATGTTTCAAATGTCAAACTGATGATTTTTAGAATTTTTTTGGAAGATTTTCTGATGTACAATCAAGTAACCCCTGGGGCGGGGCCAAGTTTACCCCGGGGTTCATGAATGGAACAAAGTTTGTAGAAGTCTACTAGGCAATGTAACATGTCAAATATCTAAGATCTAGGCCTTCTGGTTTATTTTTAGCAAATTTATGAAGATTTCCCTATATACAATCAAGTAACCCCTGGGGCTGGGTAAATTTGACCCTGGGGGGTCCAGATCTGAATTTTTTTTGTAGAAGTACTAGGCAATGCTACACGTCAAATATCTAAGATCTAGGCCTTCTGGTTTATTTTTAGAAAATTTTTGAAGATTTTCCTTTGTAAAATCAAGTGACCCAATGGGACGGGGTCAATTTAACCCCGGGGGTCATGATTAGAATTTTTTTTGTAGAAGTCTACTAGGCAATGCTACACGTCAAATATCTAAGACCTAGGCCTTTTGGTTTATTTTTTAGAAATTTTTTGAAGATTTTCCTATGTAAAATCAAGTGACCCCTGGGACGGGGATCAATTTTGACCCTGGGGGTCATGATTTAAACAGATTTTGGAGAGGTTCACTAGGCAATGCTACATGTGAAATATCTAAGCTGTAGGCCTTCTGGTTTATTTTTAGAAAATTTTTGAAGATTTTCCTATGGAAAATCAAGTGACCCCTGGGCCGGATTTGAACAAATTTTGTAGAGGTCCATTAGGCAATGCTACATGTCAAATATCTAAGCTGTAGGCCTTCTGGTTTATTTTTAGAAAAATTTGAAATTTTTCCATGTACAATCAAGTAACCCCATTGGGCGGGGTCAATTTGACCCCGGATGTCACGATTTGAACAAATTTTGTAGAAGTCTACTAGGCAATGCTACACATTAAATATCTAAGATCTAGGCCCTCTGGTTTATTTCTAGAAAATTTTTGAAGATTTTCCTTTGTAAAATCAAGTGACCTCTGGGGCGGGGTCAATTTTGACCCTGGGGGTCATGATTTGAACAAATTTTGTAGAGGTCCACTAGGCAATGCTACACGTGAAATATCTAAGCTCTAGGCCTTCAGTTTACTTTTAGAAAATTTTTGAAGATTTTCCAATGTAAAATCAAGTGACCCCTAGGGCGGGGTCAATTTTGACCCTGGGTTCATGATTTGAACAACTTTAGTAGAGGTCCTCTAGGCAATGCTACATGTCAAATATCTAAGCTCTAGGGCTTCTGGTTTTTGAGAAGAAGATTTTTTAAGATTTTCCTATGTAAAATCAAGTGACCCCTAGGGCGGGGTCAATTTTGACCCCCGGGTCATGATTTGAACAAATTTGGCAGAGGTCCACTAGGCAATGCTTCAAACCAAATATCTTAGCTCTAGGGCTTCTGGTTTTTGAGAAGAAGATTTTTAAAGTTTTTCCTTTCTGTTTCCATGGCAACCAGAGTTCTGCATGGAATTCAATTCTTTGAACAATTTTTAAAGAAGACCATCCAAGGAACATCCCTGTGAAGTTTCATCAAATTGGCCTGTTGGTTTAGGAGGAGATGTTGTTTAAAGGAAAGTGTGGACGGACGGACGGAAGGAAGGAAGGACGGACAGACGGAAGGACGGACGCCGGACGGTGAGTGATCACAATAGCTCACCCTGAGCACTTTGTGCTCTGGTGAGCTAAAAACATCAGATGTCCTCAGATTAGGCATATGAGGTCAGAAACTGCCATTTTTGTTGATTTCATGTTTTTTCACGCTTCGTGTCGCCTGACTTTTTGTGACAGAGGAGCCAAATCATAAATTACAAACCAAATATTTTACATATATGATGTATGATCATATTTGTCTCAAATAGCATTTTGCTTTTTTCGAGAAATATTATTCTTGTCTCATGACAAAGCGAAATCGTCAGGTCACATGTATACCTCAATTTCGTCTTTTTTACGCGCAACACCAGCACCGGACGCCGTGCGACCTATTTTAAGCGTATTCCCAGCAGGAATTGGATTGCGCATTTATCACCCGTGGTATTGTTTGCTTTAAGGTTTAATACCATTTTTAGTAGTAATAGGCGAATTCACTGAAAATTTACTGACTGAAAAGCAAACAGTGCAGATCAAGATCAGCCTGCACATCCAAAGGCAGAGTCACTTGCTGTCAAAAGGCTATTCATTGTTTTAAATCCCCATGAAAAATTTATTTCTGCACAAACCACAATTTTTTTTTGCCCACAAAATTTAAAATTGTTTCACATGCAGTGTATGACAAAATCCTATCCTTTTTCAATTCAACATCTAAAGAAAAAATCTCTTTTATTTTTTGTGTTTTGCTTGCAGAGCAAATTACTTGGCCAGATAAAAGATAACAAATATCAATAAAATATTAGAAATAGATGTATACAGATGTGACCCATGGGATCCTTAACATGCCAAATACACATAAGATATATAAAGCAGACAGTTTTGGATAGATTTCAATTCTGCCTTCAAGCAGAAATTCTACATCTTTAAATGGTTAAAACTGGATCAAGTCATGTAATGATTTTTTTTTTGAAAAAGTTGTCACTGACTATTACACTTTCTTTTTTATTCTATGTCATTACATTATATACTAAAGACTATATTCACAAAGAGCTAGGCTAAGTTAGCCAGACAGGCCTGTATCTAAGAAGGATTTCTCCCTCTCTGTTTTGGGGGCTTCGTCTCACTTTGTCCCTCTAGTCAGATCTCTCTGTGTCTGTACTATTAGAGGATGAATTTGGCGCCCTGCGTTATGTACAGCCCCTTTGAACGTGTTTATCATGAAGAAGCACTATATAAATCTGGTAGTGTCTATTCATTAAGTATTTACTACAGTGACTAAAAGTAAGTCAAAACTATTTGATTTTCTAAACCAGCAACAAGACAGTTTTATAACATGATTTAAAATTAACTTTGCTCAAGCAATGACAAGAATATAAGAACAATCTCATAACTTTTGTGTATGATTTCAGAAACTGCCTAGTGGTAGAGCGCCCCCTTTGAGTGCCGGAGGTCGTGGGTTCGATCCCTGGCCACGTCATACCAAAGATGTAAAAAATGGTACTAGTAGCTTCCTCACTTGGCGCACAGTATTATGAGGATAGTGCTAGGACTGGTCAGCCCAGTGTTAGTATAATGAGACTTGGTTGGGTTTTGTCACGTGTCTACGGTGTGATATTACAGTGAGGTAGCACTATAAAGTTGGGCATTGTGCCCACTGCTACAAGTATATACCGTCTTATATGACTGAAAAAAAAAATGCTGAAAAAGATTTAAACCAAACACACACATACACACACACAAGACTTGCGAAAAAGAAAATGACAAAACAGGAAATTTTATAGACAATCAAAAGAAATAACACAATATATAAAACATACATTTCTTATTTTAATCTTTCTTTATGACTCAAGACTTTATTACTCAAAACTTTTGTTCCTAGTACATAATTAAAAAAAAGGGTTATAAACTTATGCATTAAATTAAATAAGACCATCTTTAAAGCATCTTTTGATCTATTCAAAAGTAATTAAATGTTAATGCTAATTGAAAACATTCATGCATGAAACAAACAGAGTGCAAGAATTTATAATGATAATCCTGAAAACATTTAATTACCAAAATCTGAAAGGCTGAGTAAAAACTGTCTATCTTGTATTCAAAAATGAATAAAATGTAAAATATCCATTTATATTACCAATTTGATTAAATCCAACAAAAATCCACTGGAAGATTTTATAGAATTATGCTTTTCAAATCTGTCCTTTTGAAACACACTGAATGTCATCTGTAAATGTTAAAACAAAAACCATGTAGTTTGATCTTGCTGCATAAAATTCCCATAAGAATTATCACAATAAAATGAATCATTTAAAATGTCCACAATACTACGAAATCATTAATTTTCATGGGCGACTAATTTTCGTGGATTTCGTGGTTGTGTCACTCTACAAAATTAAATTTCAAAGTGCAAGTAGATCTAATATTCCCATTTATTTTGTGTTCAAAACTTGAAAACCACGAATTCATTTCCCCATGGTCAAAACCACATCTTTCCATGCCCATGAAATTTAACGAATTCACAGTATACAATAAATTCCAACTCAAGCATTATGAAATTAGTCTAAAATAGCATCAAATGCTTTTATAAACCTAATGATAATAGCATATAATTTACAACTGCAAAAGTATATAAGTATCTTATATCCCTGGAGTTAAAACCCCACTTCAAAGTTCAACAACTGTATTATATCGCTATTATATCTTAACAGATCCATCACAAGCAGTGATTCTCCCATATTTATCTATCATAAGGCCAAGTTAAAAGCTTTGAAGGGCTAGGATATCTTCGGAATCATTTGTGACAATTACTACTGGATTTGCTAGTAATTTCATACTATTCTAATGCTCTATTATATACTATTCTAATGCTCTGCATGCCCACGGCGTTTTGAATTATCACAACACTTTTTCTGGATGTTATAAATTTAAGCTCAAGTTGTGCATCCAAAAAAAAATGTGAAAGTTTTGCTGGTCTGTTACATTGCCTTCTTTGCATTATTTCAGGCAAATCCTCCAATATATGTACAGGCCATACCCCTGATATAATAATGTTAAGTGCAACCCTTCTGATGCGTGTAATGGGCAAAACGTCTGATATATGTGCATAGCAAACTTCTGATATATGTGCATAGCAAAACCTCCGATATTATGTGAAGAGCAAAAACCTCTGATATATATGCAGCCTGCAAAACCTCTGGTATATGTGAAGAGCAAAACCTCTGATATATATGAAGTGCTAAACTTCTGATATATGTGCAAAGCGAAACCTCTGATATATGTGAAGAGCAAAAACTTCTAATAAATGTTCAGAGCAAAACCTCTGATATATGTGAAGAGCAAAAACCTATGATATAAGTGCATCCTGCAAACCACTGATATATGTACAGAGCAAAACCTCTGATATATGTGAAGTGCAAAATTTCTGATACATGTGCAGAGCAAAACCTCTGATATATGTGAAGAGTAAAAACTTCTGATATATGTGCAGAGCAAAACCTCTGTTATATGTGAAGAGTAAAATTTTCTGATTATGTGCAGAGCAAAACCTCTGATATATGTGCAAAACAAAACCTCTGTTATATGTGCTGAGCAAACCCTATGACTTATGTGCATAGCAGAAACTTATGACATATGTTCATAGCAAAACCTCTGATATATGTGAAGAGCAAAAACCTCTGATATACGTGAAGATAAAAATCTTCTGATATATGTGCAGAGCAAAAGCTCTGTTATATGTGAAAAGCAAACCTTTTGATATGTGTGCAGGACAAAACCTCTGATATAAGAGCAAAGCAAAGCCTCTGATATATGTGCAGAGCAAAACCTCTGATATATGTGCAAACAAAACATCTGATATATGTGCAGAGCAAAACCTCTGATATATGCGCAAAGCAAACCCTCTAATATATGTGCAGTGCAAACCCTCCAATATGTACAGAGCAAACCCTCTGATATATGTACAGTGCAAACCCTCAAATATGTACAAAGCAAAACATCTGATATATGTGCAGAGCAAAACCTCTGATATATGTGAAGTGCAAACCTTCTGATATGCATGCAGTGCAAACCTTCTGATATGTGTGCACGCCAGAACCTCTGACATGTGTGCAAGGAAAAACCTCTGATATATGTGCAGTGCAAACATCTGATATATGTGCAGTGCAAACGTCTGATATATGTGCGGTGCAAACGTCTGATATATGTGCAGTGCAAACGTCTGATATATGTGCAGTGCAAACGTCTGATATATGTGCAGGGCAAACTTCTGACATATGTGCAGTGCAAACGTCTGATATATGTGCAGGGCAAACTTCTGATATATGTGCAAAGAAAAACCTCTCGTATATGTGCAGTGCAGTGCAAACTTCTGATATATGTGCTGGGCAAACTTCTGATATATGTGCAGGGCAAACTTCTGATATATATGCAAAGAAAAATCTCTGATATATGTGCAGGGCAAAAACACTTGAATCAGCAGTAATCAAAGGGGCAAATGAATCCTAGAAGTCAGATATTTGGCTTCACCTTTAATCTTTAGAACATTGTTTCCATTCTACTGCAAGAGAAAATGCATACTTAAGACTAAAAACTTTATAAATATTTGCAAACATGCCAAAGCATTTAGGACCTACCAAGTCAAACAGTCTAAGAAATTCATTTTCACAAACAATTTATACAACCTCTTTATTAAATACAAACAAATGTCAAGTGAAAATACTCCCTGGTATACCATCAGAGCAGGGTTCAGACCTAGAATATTCAGTATAAAAATAAACATGCATGCATTTATGTTTGTTGTTTTGTTGTTGTCTGTTCCTTTTATTACGGTACTTCAGTTTAGCCTCACCATGTGTTCCACAAGTAAATGACAACGCCTCCAAGTAAATCAAAGGTGAAGGAGTGGGTGTGACATATAACATACTGTCTTGAATAAAATCATTATGGAGAATCTTCACGCCTTGTCCAGGGTTTGAAACCTATCATGGCCTCCTGGTCATAAGTCTGGTGCTCTAAACCCACTAAGCAAAATTCACTTAGGCTCATGCATACAGGAAGAAAATCTTTTTACTGAGAAATTATTTAACCCTTATCCTGGTGAATTTCTAAAATGGACTGGTCCATTATTCAATTTGGGCAATACCATTTATTATTCAATATTCAAAGGGTGTTAACTGAACATTTACTGACTGAACAGCGAAAAGTCTTGGTCTGCTCTGGTCGCAAAGACAGAATCATTTGCCACCAGCACTGGTCGCAATGATAGAATTATTTGCCGCCAGCACTGGTCGCAAAGACAGAATCATTTGCCGCCAGCAAGCTAAAGGTTAACACAAAATTTCTTGGTTTTAGCCATTGCAGCAGCTACAATAAATTAAATTTGCTGAGACACAAATCCAAGGATTTAAAACTTTAAATATAAAACAAAACTGAGTTTTACTTATTCCCTAGGACTTAATTTTGTGGGTTAAAAAAAAATTGTCCACCCCACCAATATTAATTACTTCACTGTGCACAGACACAAGTGCAGCTATAAAGATGCAACAAATATCAATTATTATAGTTAAAATATAAAAGATATTAAACTTCAGAAATATGCTTTATAAGAGCTTTATTAATGGGTACCTTTATTTAATACTACAGAGACCGTTACATTAATTTTGACATTCTGAATATCCTGAAAGGTACCCATTAATCCAAAAGATATTAACCTTTAGCCTGCTGGCGGCAACTGTATCTGCCTTTGCGACCAGTGCAGACCAAGATCAGCCTGCACATCCGTGCAGTCTGATCATGGTCTGCACTGTTCGCTATTCAGTCAGTAAATTTTCAGTGAACACCCCTTTGAATAATAAATGGTATTGCCCAAACTGAATGATGGACCAGTCCATTTTAGAAATTTAGCAGACTAAGGGTTAACTAGAAAATGCTTTTGTAAAAAAGCGCATGTCTCCCCCAATGCAAAGTCCTATAAGCAAGAAGTCAATAGGGGTCAGGAGTGAAAGTCAAAGAAACACTGATGGTTGGCTGCAATAGGGATCATCTACTTGGCATGTCCAGTCATCCCGCTAAATTTCGACACTCTTGGCCTAGTGGTTCTCAAGTCACTGTTCAGGCTCCTGTGACCTTGACCTTTGATCAAGTGACCTCAAAATAAATAGGGGTCATCTACTCTGCATGTCCAATCATCCTATTAAGTTCCAACATTGTAGGTCAAGTGGTTCTCAAGTTATTTCCACAAAATGATTTTACATGAACAGGCCACTGTGACCTTGACCTTTAATAGACTGACCCCAAAATCAATAGGGGTCATCTACTCTGCATGTTCAATCATCCTATGAAGTTTCAACATTCTGGGTCAAGTGGTTCTCAAGTTATTGATCAGAACTGGTTATCAATGTTCAGGCCCCTGTGACCTTGACCTTTAACGGAGTGACCCCAAAAATAATAGGGGTCATTTACTCTGCATGAACAATCATCCTATGAAGTTTCAACATTCTGGGTCGAGAGGTTCTCAAGTTATTGATTGGAAATGGTTTTCCATGTTCAGGTCCCTGTGACCTTGACCTTTAACAGAATGACCCTAAAATCGTTAGGGGTCATCTACCCTGCATGACCAATCATCCTATGAAGTTTCATCATTCTGGGTCAAGTGGTTCTCAAGTTACTGACCCGAAATGGTTTTCAATGTTCAGGCCTCTGTGACCTTGACCTTTCACAGAGTGACTCCAAAATTGTTAGGGGTCATCTACTCTGCATGACCAATCATCCTATTAAGTTTCAACATTCTGGGTCAAGTGGTTCTCAAGTTACTGACCGGAAATGGTTTTCAATGTTCAGGCCCCTGTGACCTTGACCTTTAATGGAGTGACCCCAAAATCGATAGGGGTCATCTACTTTGCATGTGCAATCATCCTATGAAGTTTCATCATTCTGGGTCAAGTGGTTCTCTAGTTATTGATCGAAATGGTTTTCCATGTTCAGACCCCTGTGACCTTGACCTTTGATGGAGTGACCCAAAAATCAATATGGGTCATCTACTCTTTATGACCAATCATCCTATGAAGTTTCAACATTCTGGGTCAAGTGGTTCTCTAGTTATTGATCGGAAATGATTTTCAATGTTCAGGCTCCTGTGACCTTGACCTTTGATGGAGTGACCCCAAAATCAATAGGGGTCATCTACTCTTCATGACCAATCATCGTATGAAGTTTCAACATTTCTGGGTCAAGTGGTTCTCTAGTTATTGATCGGAAATGGTTTCAATGTTCAGGCCCTGTGCCCTTTGACCTTTGACGGAGTGACCCCAAAATCAATAGGGGTCATCTACTCTTCATGACCAATCATCCTATGAAGTTTCAACATTCTGGGTCAAGTGGTTCTCTAGTTATTGATCGGAAATGGTTTTCAATGTTCAGGCCCCTGTGACCTTGACCTTTGACGGAGTGACATCAAAAACAATAGGGGTCGTCTACTCCAGAAGCCCTACAACCCTATGAAGTTTGAAGGTTCTAGGTCAAATGGTTCTCCAGTTATTGCTCGGAAATGAAGTGTGACGTACGGACGGACGGAAGGACGGACGGACGGACAGGGCAAAAACAATATGTCTCCTGGGGGAGACATAATAAATGATTGTACTTAACTTCAATGCTGTTTCCATTCTTGTACACAAAAAAACACAGTAAATGACAAATAGCGAGTTACTTTTTAATTTTCTATTCTGTAAACTATGAACAAGAAGTTTCAGAATCAATTTGATAATTTACCTCACCCAGTAAATAAATCTGTAAATAATTAACAGCAGGATGTATTTCTGACTAAACTCAAAGTTTTCTTAAAATATTAAACTATTTTTACAGTATCTTTCCATTAGTTGCACTTTAATCTTGTTACTAAGGAAATTGAAATGTTTTATGGAGGGGAAAATTGCAAACCACAGCAGAAATTACCCCTTGGTTAAATGACCATTATTTGCCATCTTAAGGCAATTTTCTATTGACTTATCAAAGCAGTCGAGAACATAATTGAAAATGGCTTACCAAATACTACCTTATTTCCGCCATAAAGCTGGCGGAAAAGATACACAATTATAGTTTCATTCATTTTATTACGAATGGAAGAAGTAGTTTAGTTTTATGACCACTTTTGTAGAATTTTAAAACACAGTCATTTGAGCTAATGCATTTTACCCTCAAATTATCATTCTTTCTTTTTTTTGCATTTATCTGGCAATTTTATGCACTTTAATGCACGTTGATTGAAAGTTAGAAATACAGAATCATTCTTTTCCCTAATTTTACATGTGATCAGTTCTACTTTTTTGTTTGTTTTGGGTTTAATGCCATTTTTCAACATTATTTCTGTTATGTATTGTTAAACCCATTTTTCAACAGTATTTCAGTTATGTAACGACAGCCAGTTAACCTCACCAGTGTTCCTGGATTCTGTACCAGTACAAACCTGTTCTCTGCAAGAAACTGCCAACTTGAAGACCCCACATGAATGAGAAGTGGAGGATGAATGATATCAGACACAATGTCATTTATCAAACCATCATGGAGAACATATTTACACCCCGGCCGCCGGGACCGAACTCACTACCCCGAGATTCGTAGATCTGTGCTCTCTGCTAATCTGTGTGTATCAGACTACAACACACTGTGTTAAAGCTTTTTGAATAAATGCCACCAGTAACCAAAATGAACAACACCTCCAGAAGTTTGCTAGTATTTAGTGGGAGGATAGTGCAAGATACAGAATATGCTCGTATTCCAGAACCTTCCCTGGTTTTTTAGTATGCCAGGCGAAAAGCACCTTTACACAAGTCTGTGATACAAATGTTATTTATTTTTAGCTGAAGTAAGTAAGGGACTGAACTCAAATCCACTGGTTTCATAGTCGGACAGTATGACCTCTGATCCACTGCATCCACTTGATTGAAAAATCTGAACCTGGCATCAAGGCAAGTTTTTAAACTAATTATCAATACACTTATATTCTAATGGTTGTGCACCTAAGATAAGACAAAAGGGAGGTAAATATGTTTTTCTACTGAAATACTAATGTAATAATATATAAAAGTAAATGCAAATCTTTGAGATTACTTGAAAAGTTTTCTTGTAATCCTATCTTTCGTTATAAGCAAGATAATTCAACATAATCCTATGCTAAAAAGTTTATCTTTGTGAGCAAACTGGCCAAAAAAAGTAAATTTCAAAAATCACAACTGCAAGGAAAATTCCCGCTGAACACCTTCTAGGACAAATACAGAGACGCTATAAGCTGAATATACAGACAATGCATTTAATGACTTCTAAATGGTTTCGAATTCTTCCTGTGATTCCCCTGTGGTCTTCCCACAAACAAGCAAATTATAAAAGGAAAACTCTTTCCTAATTCGGACAGACAACAATTAACTTAACAAGTGCAAAAAGCCCTAAACTATTAAAAGATTTTATCATTTTTTGTCAGGAATGAAATCATTTCTTAAATCTTAAGTTTAATTTAATGATTACACGAAATTACCCAGCTGTGTGTCAATTTGTTGTAATTATTCTGTCAAGATAAATGATAAAATCTATTTATATATAGAAAGTATAAAATACATAAAATATTCATTCATCAGCACCCAAGCATGGCCTATTCATTAGGTAATTGTGTATTTTCATTTATTTCATAAAAAAATTCTCACAAGATTTTTGATATAATTTCAGCCACACCATGAGAAAACCAACATAGTGCATTTGCGACCAGCATGGATCCAGACCAGCCTGCACATCTGTGCAGTCTGATCAGGATCCATACTGTTTGCTTTCAATTAAACCCTACTGCAATTAGAGAAACCGTTAGCGAACAGTTTGGTCTGGATCCATGCTGGCCGCAAATGCACTATGTTGGTTTTCTCATGGTGCGGCTCATTTTGGTTATGATCAGGTAAGTGTTCCAGTTTTTTTTTTTAAAGATTTTTTTTTTTATGTGTAATTTTTATCTTTTAAATTTACCATTAATCACCATCATTATTGCCAAGTATAAAAAATTGTTTGTTCTTAAAGAAGCATGTCTCAGCACCCTAAAATATGTAAAAGAGACAGAAATGCCTATAAAATATGATGATAACAAAATATGAATCACTTATAATCATTTCAGTTGATATTTTATGAGTTGGATATAAATCATAACATGTCTGACTAACTCAGAAGATTTCTTCATATTGACAAAAGTACCGAGTATTTTACTGCTAAATGCTCAATCTATAGCACACCGAGTTCCTTTGTTTTTACTTTTACTTATCAATTTCTAACAAATGAAATTATCTGTACTTCCCAAACTGAAAAAATCTGGAAACAAAATCCAATGGTCAATACATAGCCTGGCTCCCTGGCTGCATGGTTATTTTTATATAAATACTGGAAACATTTTGTAAGAAAATATTATGCCTATAAAACAGCACAATTTTATCTGATGGCTGAACCATACCTATGTTCGGAGCCAGGGGCAATAAAAAATCTCAATGTAGAAACAACCTTCTGGAGTAACTTCCCTCTTAATGAAGAAAACTGATATATGTAAATAAGAACAAACATAGGGACGGGAGCCAGTCTAGTCAATACATTTCGTGATTTTTTTCATTTTTCATACATAATTCTGATTGGATTTCATCTGATGAATTTTGTAAGTTAAATTACTGAGTGAGGATATAATTATGCTCTGTTGTCTTTTATCAAATCTTGTAATTACCTCCCTCTAAGATGAAACAAGTCTTATCAAATTTTATAATTACCTCTCTTTAAGATGAAACAAGTCTTTTATCAAATTTTATAATTACCTCCCTTTAAGATGAAACAAGTATGCCAACAAATCTTGTAATTAAGGTGAAACAAGTCTTATTAAATTTTATAATTACCTCCCTTTAAGATGAAACAAGTATGCCAACAAATCTTGTAATTAAGATGAAACAAGTCTTTTATCAAATTTTATAATTACCTCCCTTTAAGATGAAACAAGTCTTTTATCAAATTTTATAATTACCTCCCTTTAAGATGAAACAAGTATGCCAACAAATCTTGTAATTAAGGTGAAACAAGTCTTATTAAATTTTATAATTACCTCCCTTTAAGATGAAACAAGTCTTTTATCAAATTTTATAATTACCTCCCTTTAAGATGAAACAAGTCTTTTATCAAATTTTATAATTACCTCCCTTTAAGATGAAACAAGTATGCCAACAAATCTTGTAATTAAGGTGAAACAAGTCTTATTAAATTTTATAATTACCTCCCTTTAAGATGAAACAAGTCTTTTATCAAATTTTATAATTACCTCCCTTTAAGATGAAACAAGTATGCCAACAAATCTTGTAATTAAGGTGAAACAAGTCTTATTAAATTTTATAATCACCTCCCTTTAAGATGAAACAAGTATTCTATCAAATCTTGTAATTACCTCCCTTTGACGTGAAACAAGTAGTTGACATCTCTACCCTTTTTCTAACTTAGATATGTGAATGACCTAAATTTTTTGCCATACTGAATCAGGAACTTAATTTTTTTTTAAAATCGATGGAACAAAATGCAAACCACTATTTCATCAAATGAAATATTGTTGGTCGACCAACATAAAGGGGTATGCACATTTTTTCCCCCCTACATGTTCATAAAAAGCAAAATAACAGTACTTTGTTGTGACAGATTGACATTTTTATTCAAATAACAACTCCTATAGTTTGCAAAATAATTAGGAAAGCTTTTCTTTGTCATGCAGTACAGACATAATATAGGTGTTAATTGTTTATATGGAGACGTGCTAAATACCGAGAATGGACACAGTGGTCCAGTGGAAACACTGTATGACTACGAAATAAGGGATTGTGAGTTCGAGCCTTGCTCCTCCCAACTAAGAATTACTGACATTGGGATAAGAGTCCCATGTATGGGTTCTTTACACCTGGCATGCTAAAGAACCAGGGAAGCTTCTGGAATTGGAGCATCTTTTGTATCTTGCACTATCCTCCCACTAACATTACTAACAGTCTTCTGGAGGAGCTGCCCTGGTGGCTGAAAATAAGCTTACATACAAACAAACATGGATAAATGAAACATATTTCTACCTGTTAATATCTGTCTATGTCACCAAAATGACCAATGTGCTTTTTTTTTCAAAATCCACTCTTGAATAGCAGCTACAAACACAAAATCCAAGGCTTTAGCATAATTTTCATACAACAGTTACAAAGTACACATTGCACCTTAAACCAGAAATTTAATCACATGTATGTCAAGCTGTTTCAAAGTAAAAATTAAGTTTTGCTTTAGGGCAGACAACAGAAGAAAAAAGTTTTCGTAATTTATCAGTATATCTGCCCCTACTACACACAAATATTTCATCTAGTCATCTCCGATCTAACATCGTGATTGACAGGTAGTACAGTCATCATTAATTAGTTTTACTTCATCAGTTATCTAATGTAGTGTAATTAAAATGGCAAAATGGATAATTATTATAGGATAATGTAGAGGAAATAAAATCTCCCTTTTTGCCAATGAAGATAAAAATCTTGATTAGTTAGTAATTGTATAATGTTATTTTGATTTTCAGATAATTATTTTTTGTCAAGGTCTTGTTAAATGAGCAAAAAAAAACAGATTTAACCTTTAGCCTGCTGGCGCAAGTTATTTTGCCTTCGCAACCAGTGCAGACCAAAATCAGCCTGCATGGTCTGCACTGTTTGCTGTTCTGTGAGTCAGTAAATTTTCAGTGAACACCCTTTCCAACAAGAGCATTGCCTTGCGGGTGCACGCGAATATTGTCCTACCCATGATTTTCTAAGTCCAAAAGGGGCAATAATTCTTGCAAAGAGCAGGATGGAGTTATGGTACTTGCTGTGCAGAGTCAGCTTTTAATGGCAAATAACTGCTCCAAGTTTTAAAGCAATAGCTTTCACCATTAAGGAGAAAAGTTGACCTAAACGCAAAACTTAACCAAGAAATCTGATATTTTCTAAGTTCAAAAGGGCCCGTAATTCTTGCAAAAAGCAGAATGGAATTATGTTTCTTGCTGTACAGAGTCAGCTTTTGATGGTGAACAAGTGTTGCAAGTTTTAATGCAATAGCTTTGATAGTTTAGGAGAAAAGCTGACCTAAAAACAAAACTTATCCAAGAAATCTGATTTTCTAAGTCCATTAAGGGGCCATACTAAAAATCTTGCAAAAAGCAGGATGGAGTTATGTTTCTTCCTTTTGATGATAAAAAAGTGATGCAAGTTTCAAAGCAATAGCTTGATAGTTTAGGAGAAAAGTTGACCATAACATAAAACTTAACTGTATGGTCTGCACTGTAAGCTGTTCAGTCAGTAAATTTTCAGTGAACACCACTTCCAACAAGAGCACCGCCTTGCGGTTGCAGACGCTCATCTTATTTTTTTTTTGTGTCTGTATAATAGAAATATTGTCCTACCCATGATATTCTAAGTCCAAAAGGGGTCATAATTCTTGCAAAAAGCAGGATGGAGTTATGTTTCTTGCTATACAAAGTCAGCTTTTGATGCTGAACAAGTGTTGCAAGTTTCAAAGCAACAGCTTTGATAGTTTAGGAGAAAAGCTAATCTAAACACAAAACTTACCCAGGCAGCGCCGACCACTGGTGCAATCAAGTAATGACAATAACTCATCAATTTTTTTCAAAACATCAGATGAGCTAATAATAGATGGTACTGCCCAAATTGAATGATGGACCGGACTCCATTTTAAAAATTTAGCATTTTACATGGTTTAACATTTAAATAGCCTTATTCATATGCATACAGATTAAAAGAGCGGAAACAAATTTTTACTTGACCTTCAATAGTGACCTTGATCTTTGACCGACAACCATGGATCATGTGTGTGACAAACAGTCTAATCATGCACACTGTCTATTGCACATTGTCTTAATGTTTTATGAAAGTCTTCCCAGGAGTTAAGAAGATATGGAGCAGACACAAAATTGAGGTATTCGACCTTTAACCTCTGTGACCTTGACCTTTGACCTTGTGACCTGAGTTGTGCACTTTGCACAACTAATGTTAGTTTTATGCAAATCTTGTAAGTGGTTAACTACAGACATGACAGACGTACAGACAGACGGATGGACGTGCCAGCAAGCGTGTCTCCAATACAGTCCCCATATAACTTGCATCTTGAGGTAGCAAAATTATGAATTTCTTTTTTTGTGAGGTTTTGAACAAGAAAAATCCCATATGTTTTTGAATGATCATCAGTTGAAATGCATAATAAAAATTTCACGTCAAAATGTAAACGGTTTTCATAGAACAGTGGCAACATGCTAATTATCTATATATTCTAAATATAGTGAAGAAATTGACCAAAACATAATTTTACAACCAAAAAACTTAACAAGAGCACCGCCTTGCGGGTGCTGACGCTCATCTGATTTTTTTTGTATAATAGAAATATTGTTCTACCCATGATTTTCTAAGTCTAAAAAGGGCCATCATTCTTGCAAAAAGCAGGATAGAGTTATGTTTCTTGATGTACAGTGTCCACTTATGATTGTGAAAAACTGTTGCAAGTTTTAAAGCAATAGCTTTGATAGTTTATGAGAAAAGTTGCCTTAAACATAATAAATCAACCAAGAAAATGATTTTTCTAAGTCCAAAAGGGGCAATAATTATTGCAAAAAGGAGGATGGAGTTATGTTGCTTGCTGTACAGGGTCAGCTTATGATGGTGAACAAGTGTTGCAAGTTTCAAAGCAATAGCTTTGATAGTTTAAGAGAAAAAGTTGACCTAAACATAAAACTTAACCAAAAAATCTGATATTTTCTAAGTCCAAAAGGGGCCATAAATCTTGCAAAAAGCAGGATGGAGTTATGTTTCTTGCTGTACAGGGTCAGCTTATGATGGTGGACAAGTGTTGCAAGTTTTAAAGCAATAGCTTTGATAGTTTAGGATAAAAGCTGACCTAAACATAAAACTTAACCAAGAAAACTGATTTTCTAAGTCCAAAAGGGGCAATAATTCTTGCAAAAAGCAGATGGAGTTATGTTTCTTGATGTACAGGGTCTGCTTATGATGGTGAACAAGTATTCCAAGTTTCAAAGCAATAGCTTTGATAGTTTAGGAGAAAAGTTGACCTAAACATAAAACTTAACCAAGAAATCTGATATTTTCTAAGTACAAAAGGGGCCATAAATCTTGCAAAAAGCAAGATGGAGTTATGTTTCTTGCTATACAGGGTCAGCTTATGATGGTGAACAAGTCTTCCAAGTTTCAAAGCAATAGCTTTGATAGTTCAGGAGAAAAGCTGACCTAAACATAAAACTTAACCAGGCAACGCCGACGCAGACGCCGACGCCGACACCGACGCCGACGCCGACGCCGACAACCGCTCAAGTGATGACAATAACTCATCATTTTTTTTCAAAAAATCAGATGAGCTAAAAAGTTAAAGGAATTTAATGAATTTCGCTGTAATTAAATAAATATACATACTCCTGTTCCTAAGTCCAAAAAACATCTGCACAGGGACATTTTATATGACATGAAATTATAAAGATATAAAGACATTATTTGACAACTGTTTTACTACATACTGTCATCAAACCAAATATTTACAACAATTTAACCTGATCATATTTCCCTCAGTGATGCAACATAACAATCTGCTTTCAGCTTAATCCTTTTCATTTTTGTTGTGTTCAATATGTTTTCATGTAGCTGTATATAGACGAATAAAGCAATTTCAAACTTCCTGAAATATTTCGGGAAAAAAAAACACGAAAAATTCTGCAGGCAATTGAGGTTGCAATAAATACCGGCTTGCTTTCAAAATTTATGTAATAAACTGCTTCCAAGTCGAAGAATGGAGAAAATTAATCTAGGTTTTACCTGCAGGAAAAAAATAAAAAGCAAAAAGCTTTTTTTTTTTACATCAGGCCAAACAAATTTGTCTTAAGTTTGAGTTCAGTAACCTGAAGCAGGTAGGTATTCACATATTTCATCATAAAGAAATTACTTAACAACCTTGTAGGTCTTGGGTATGTTGCCAACATAAGATAACATACCGGTAAGACTAATTGTCAAAAATAATACATATTAAAAACATTGTTACAAAAAATGTTCGAGAAGAATGGTGACACTAAATGTGTAATAAATAATTGAGCCGTGCCATGGGAAAACCAACATAGTGGGTGTGCGACCAGCATGGATCCAGACCAGCCTGCGCATCCGCGCAGTCTAGTCAGGCTCCATGCTGTTCGCTTTTAAAGCCTATTGGAATTGGAGAAACTGTTAGCGAACAGCATGGATCCTGACCAGACTGCGCGGATGCGCAGGCTGGTCTGGATCCATGCTGGTCGCACACCCACTATGTTGGTTTTCCCATGGCACGGCTCAATTATGTAATGGCCTTAAATGTGTGCATTTACCTGTAATAATTAAAATATCAGACCTATTATGATGATGCCAGGCAAAAATACTCACGGTAAAAAGTTGTGGCAAAAAAAAAATATCTTGCTAATTTGTAATTTACTGAAGGTTGGTATATCTAAGTTTCGGGACATGAATTCTCAGATTTTAAGTTTCAAAGATAAATAGAGCATTTTCTTATTTGTCGCAATTCTAATTTTGTGGCTTGACCAAACAACAAATTCCATGCAAATTAGTCCCCCAGGAAATTAATAGTTTCACAGTAAAGATTTTGAACTAGTTTTTCACAAGAAACAGACAACTCACCACCATCATTCAGAGAGGATAAATGACTCGAGCACATTTTGATCTTCCAATGTACAATCCCTGGACTTTACTAAGTTAGCTCAAATATTTCAAACCTACAATTTCTATTCCCAGTACTTCAAACCCAGAACCTAATTTCTGCCGAAATTATGCGTTCTGTTTTTCACCAAAAAATTCCATGAAATAATCGAAAGTATTAGTATAAAGACATACAGGATGCTTTAAACTGTACTGCCCCTATATGGAACAACATTCTGTTCCCCATAGTATTTGTGTGTGTGCGTGTGTGTGTGTGTGTGTGGAGTGGGGAGTGCTGGGATACTCATTTGTTAAATAAGTTGCTAGATTCAAAAATTCTTACATTCATGATAAAAAAACGCATGAATATAAAAAAATGCTTTCTATTCAACCCCATACACTCACCTAATGCTGATCTGACAGAAAGCCGTTTCTCCACAGAATCAATATTTTCCTCAAGTCAGACAATCTGGAAACATATTAAAAAACAGAAATGAAATAAACACATCATCTCACCTGAAATATATCCATCAAAAGAAGTATATCTGTCACTTGTAATGATCAAACACCATAAGATATAATCAGTATGTATTTAATATCATCTGAGAATCCAATTCACAACAATTTCCTAGATAATGTTACACCATATTAAACAATATGCAAATGAAAATTCCACAGAACTATTGAAAGTGCATCAATATAACAGATCTATACACCAGCAGCCACATGCAGCTGTTTGAGCTTTTTTCAGATACCATAGTTACACAATTACAGTAGATGTTGTACATGCGACCTCCTAATAAAAAATATATCAAGCCCTTTGCTGCTGAACGATTATAATATATTTTTATAATATTATTTTTTGGCACCAGTTTAATCTGAGAAATAGTTTTGCACAGGCACATTATAAACATTTCTTTAAAGTCTAGCAGACAATTTCCACAGTCCCTTTCTGTGAGAAGGGTTCACCATCTTAAAATAAATTCTGAAAAACAAAGATACAAGTAGTTTTGTCTACATATGGTCTGTCAGCAGTAAATTCTAAACACCAAAATCTATTAAAAGACCATTATACTATGAGACCACTATGAGACTGTGTGGTCTATGACCACTGAAAAAAAACTTCAAAATATCGCTTTTGGTCAATTTTGTCCATCCATCCAAATTCAATCCCATGTCCAATCTATATCAACCCAATCCCATCAGAATCCCATCCTATCTAGTCAAATCTGATCTGATCCATCGCATTCTATTCCATCCATCCATCCAAATCCAATCCCATGCCATCCCAGTCCAATCTATATCAATCTAATCCTATCAGAATCCAATCCCATCCTATCTAGTCAAATCTGATCTGATCCATCGCATTCTATTCCATCCATCCAAATCCAATCCCATGCCATCCCAGTCCAATCTATATCAATCTAATCCTATCAGAATCCAATCCCATCCTATCTAGTCAAATCTGATCTGATCCATCGCATTCTATTCCATCCATCCAAATCCAATCCCATGCCATCCCAGTCCAGTCTATATCAATCTAATCCTATCAGAATCCAATCCCATCTTATCTAATCAAATCCATCCCATTCTATTCCATCCAGTGCAGATCCATCCCATCCCATCTCATCTAATTCCGTCTCTTTCTCCATTCCATTCCATCCATCCATCCTAACCAGTCCATTTCCCTGTATCTCTTATTTCACCAGACAAAATCTGTCTTGACAGATCAATGTAAATACTTACTTGAGAAAACATTGGTCAGACACTTTTACTAACCATAGCAATTTGGAACCTCAAAAATTATTATTGATATGTAGGAAATTGCACATTTTGTTTTTGTCTTCAAGTTTTTTCACAGAACCTGAGCCGCTGGTCCATAATAAATCTTGCATTTGTCTGGTAAGCAGACACATATCTCATGTCAAAATTTTCGAAGGGAGCCAGGATTACAGTACAAACTATTCTACTGTCAGAGATATGCTTCTACTGTCAAAACATACCAGACTAATCAAATTACTCAGGAGTATAGTGTTTTAAGGAACATGCATACTGACTTGGCTGTATATCATGTCGGCTTTGCTACATCATGATATTTTTGTCTACTCAGATTGCTTGTGGCATGCATCTGTTCATGAAAAATGCAATGTAAATGAGTCTGGATTTCATTCATTCGGACTGAAACTGTTACATTTCCCTCACCTTACATATAATAACATTTCAGCTGTAGTCGAGGAGTTTTCATCAAGGTATTGAGTCTGGAGAGGCTAGGGGCAAGTGATTCATAGTCTGTAATGGAGGCCCCATCCTCTGTTTTCAGCTCTGGTGGTCCTTGAACAAAGGTAACCAAAATTATATCAACAAATCTGTGGTAAGACAATGCAAGGAGGCTTTTGACAAAGTTCTGTGATAATCCATCAAACAATGAATGAGAAAAATTTGTTGACAATCGACGCCATGCAATGTATGCAGGATCATCCGCCAATACTAATTCTTGGTTCTGGTAAGCAAACATATCAACACATATCTGAAACCAAATGAAATATGGAAACAATGTTAACCTCCCTATCAACTTTCATGATCCTGGGCCCTGGTGTTCTTGAGTTATCATTTCATAAACTGTTTAACTGTTCTGGGTCATTGTGACCTTGACCTTTGACTACTGACCACAAAATCAATAGGGGTCATCTGCTGGTCATGATCAACATCCCTATTAAGTTCATGATCCTAGGCCCAAGCATTCTCAAGTTATAGTCCGGAAACCGTTTAACTGTTCCAGGTCACTGTGATCTTGATGTTTGACCTACTGACCTCAAAATCAATACAGGTCATCTGCTGGTTATGACCATCCTCCCTATCAACTTTCATGATCCTAGGTCCAAGCGTTCTTGAATTATCATCTGGAAACAGTTTAACTGTTCTGGGTCACTGCAAGGGTTTTTCTTGCTGTTTTGGGAACATAGCCTATACCCTCAAAATTGGGATTTTTGACATGTAAATGTTCTGAATTGGGAAATATTTAGTCCCATAGGATATAGTAAGGATGTGTTTAAGCACTTTCTCATACACATGTTTCACATTGTACAACCTCTTTAACATACTGCCATCACAAAATTGTCCATAATTTGGTCAATGTTTGTGCAATTTTGATGAAATCATTTTCAGAATGTAGATTCGGAATTTTTGTACTCATTTTGGGGAAAATACAAACTTTTTGACATTGGGAATATAGCCGAATAACAGCTATAAAAACGGCTGAAAAGAAACACTGCACCATGACTTTGACCTATGACCTACTGACCTCAAAATCAAAAGGGGTCATCTGCTGGTCATGGCTAACCTCACTATCAACTTTCATGATCCTAGGCCCAAGTGTTCTCCAGTTACCATCCGGAAACCATTTAACTGTTCTGAGTCACTGTGACCTAGAAGTTTGACCTACTGACCTCAAAATCAATAGGGGTCATCTGCTGGTCATGATCACCTCTCTATCAACTTTCATGATCCTAGGTCCAAGCGTTCTTGAGTTATCATCCAGAAACCGTTTCACTGTTCCGGGTCACTGTGACCTTGACCTTTGAGCAACTGACCTCAAAATCAATAGGGGTCATCTGCTGGTCACGACCAACCTCCCTATCAGCTTCCATGATCCTAGGCCCTAACGTTCTTGAGTTATCATCCGGAAACCAATTGGTCTATGGACCGACTGACATCTGCAAATCAATATACTCCACCTTCTTCGATGGGGGGCATAAAAAAGTTATCTTTAACCTGTCCAAGCTACTGATTGAATGTTAAATAACAAAAGCATTAGAAATCTATCAAGTAAATGATGTATAATTGGTACAAACGAATAAAAGCATAATTTTGCAACATGTCTTCAATATCATTGTGTGTTCAAAATATAAGACAGCACTTTATGTGATTAGTCCCACTGTGAGTATGTGGCCCTATCACTGTGTTTGTCTGAGACAGGACTAAACTATGTACATGCAATTTCAATTTGTTGGGTTTAACGTCACACCGACATAATTATAGGTCATATGGCGACTTTCCAGCTTTGATGGTGGAGGAAGATCCCAGGTGCCGCTCCGTGCATTATCCGGTCGCGGGCGGGCATCTGGGTAGAACCACCAACCTTCCGTAAGCCAGCTGGATGGCTTCCTCACATGAACAATTCTACGCCCCGAGTGACGCTTGAACCCACATTGATGAGGGGCAAGTGGTTTGAAGTCAGCGACCTTAACCACTCGGCCATGGAGGCCCCATTATGTGCATGCAGTACCTGGAGTAAGGTCATCTACAAAAATAATATTACATGTATATCAATTACTGCCAGTCAAGGCTGTCAAAGCTCAGTCATCAATATAACCTTATTTTCCCTCTCAGTATGTTGTATATGTTTCTATTGTTTTGCAAACATATGTTACCCTTATCCATCACTGAGGCACATTCCTCAGACATAATCACAATTAACCGACAATATTTCTTATCTCCTGTTAAGACTGGTTTCACCTCATTAGTAGGTTTTGAGGTCAATGGATTATTAGTTCATTACTGGAGTACACTGCCAAACAATATTTGTCCCCTTTCCCTCTAGAACATTGTTTCAACTGAAGCAGCAAAGCGAAGATCATATTCATTAAGCCTTGCCAAATATATTTACATACTGTGAAACGACTTGTATGATTGTATTGTGCCTGATGAAGCTTTCCTCTCACAGGTCTTTTACATGGTTGGTATTAAGTTTAGCTGGGTGCAGGGACTCACAAGCCTTGCTTCCTTAGTCTAGGATCTCTGTAATTGTGTCACTGACCTTGAACTTAAGAGGGAAAATTACATTATCATCTTACAATTTGATCATCTGTGCAAAGGCCCAAAAGTCCTTGAAAATAGAAGTTACTGACAGGATCAATATAGGTTTGGCTTCTATACAGAACTTTTAATGAAAGTTGTTCTGTTTTTATATTTTTTATTTGCTAACAGCGCAGTTTTATATTCAAATGGCAGCTTTCTTTTGATGGTGGAGGAACACCCCAGGTGCTGTGTGCATTATTTCTGGGATCAGCAAGTACCTGGGCAGAACCACAAAGCTGGATATCTTCCTTACATGAAGTAACTCTACACCCCAAGTGAGTTTCCAAACCCACAGTGGTGAGGGGCAAGGCTTGCCAAGCCATTTGAAGTCAGTGACCTCAGCCACTGGGCTAAGAAGGCATCTTTTTATTGAAGTAGTGACTTGACTATGAATATTCAAAATCGTGGTTTGAACAAAACTTGAAAGGAAAAAAAAAATCCAAACCACATTAAATATTAACTTACGAATGTCTGGTCAGCTGTTCATTTACTGTTAACAACTCAGAAAAAGGTTTTTGCCTAGTATTACTCCATCATCAGCCAACGTTCCCCGAGCTGACATAAATCTAGTACATTGTACAAGGAAAACATATGTTTCCAGCATTAGTAATGGTTCCTAGGCATTCTTCTGTGAACAATAATTAGTGCTCTCTTCATAATCCACATTCTTCATGTAACAGGTTGAGATTATATAAATGGATTTTCCTGCCTACAAATAAATACAACAGTATGAACTTAAGTGCATGTCAATACAGTTGTTTTAGTATGTCTGCATGAAGATTAGCATTTTTATAAAACCTCAGAAATATTTGGTTAATTTATGGCTTCTTTTCATATTATCTGTCTAGAAAAACCTTGATTCGTGAAATTTGCTATAAAAAAATACCTGGGGAAAGATAGCCTCTCGGCAACTCAACCTGAAGGTTGTGGATTTGGACCTAAGTGGTGACAACCACACTTTCCCATATGACACCAGGAAGCATTCTCAAGGTGATTCTAACTAGAGCTATCACTAAAGGTGATGAATGTACCCCTCTCATGCACTGACACTGTACATTGCAATTTGACACACACAAGATTGCATAATTATGTGGACTGTATGTATACAGACTGTATGTATACAGTATAGTAACAAAAAACAAAGTCCCATAACTATGCAGAATATTTATCTAAAAGAATGTAACATGCACCATGCACAACTTGGGTTGGTACTGATCACTTGTGTGAAGTTTCATTAAATTATGTGCAAGGGTTCGGAAGATTAGGCGCGCACAAGATTGCATATGCAGACTGTATGTACATAGTATGTTAACAAGAAACAAAGTCCCATAACTCTGCAATTTTTGTCGTTGAAAGAACCTAACATGCCCCATGCACAACTACTGTTGTTACTGATCACTTGTGTGAAGTTTCATTAAATTATGTCAAGGGAATGAGGAGAGATGGTGCGCACAAGATTGTGTCTATGTATATAGTATAGTAACAAAAAACGAAGTCCCGTAACTCTGCAATTTTTTTTTCTGAAAGAACCTAACAAGCACCATGCACAACTACTGTTGTTACTGATCACTTGTGTGAAGTTTCATTAAACTGTGTAAAGGGAATGAGGAGAGATGGAGCGCACAAGATTGTGTCTATGTATATAGTATAGTAACAAAAAACAAAGTCCCATAACTCTGCAATTTTTTTTCTGAAAGAACCTAACATGCCCCATGCACAACTACTGTTGTTACTGATCACTTGTGTGAAGTTTCATTAAATTGTGTCAAGGGGATGAGGAGAGATGGAGCGCACAAGATTGTGTCTATGTATATAGTATAGTAACAAAAAACAAAGTCCCGTAACTCTGCATTTTTTTTTTCTGAAAGAAACTAACATGCCCCATGCACAACTACTGTTGTTACTGATCACTTGTTTAAATTGTGTCAAGGGGATGAGGAGAGATGGAGCGCACAAGATTGTGTCTACGGACAGACAGACAGACGGACAGACAGACAACCTGAAACCAGTATACCCCCCCTTACAACTTTGTTGTCGGGGGGTACAATAAGCTATCAGCTTTCAACACAATCAAGCTACAGGGAAATTAACCCTTACTCTGCTAAATTCCTTAAATGAACTTGTCCAAAAATTATTTCAATTTGGACAGTACCATTAACTGTTAAAAGGGGTGAATTCCAAAAAGATACTGACTGAATGGCATACGTTGCAGACCATGATCAGGCTGCACAGATGTGCAGGCTGATCTTGGATCTGCACTGGTCACAAACGCAGAATAAGTCATGCCCAGCATGACATAGGTTAAATGTAATACCTGCAATTACTAAAAATTCCTTCCTACAGGCACTACGTTCTGGAAATATAATGCCCATAATAATTTTAACAAGGTTGCCGAAACATATTTCAACGAATACTGCAACAGGAGCAAGCCCCATGTATCCTGTTCTCAAAATGAGAAAGTGGTGCAGGGAGGAATGAGAACACTGCACTGACACAATTTTTGAAGTAGAGATCTATTTATAACAATGAGAGAAGGATGAAATTTCAAGTCGATCTGCATGTAGAGAAGTCTAACCTAGTACTAAGTACACAATGAAATGGTTCCGAAAAATTAAATCAAGTTGACCATCTCAAATCAATGTTCATGTTTAAAACTTCAAATTTAGCCTCGACACGTTAATTTTGGACATAAAGGAATTTTGACATTTCGGTACTTATAACAAATAAATGTAACTTTTCAGCTTTATTTTCTCAAAAAACTACTATGCATAAAATTGCATCACACAAATTCAGTCTATTTTAAAGTATCATTCAGTATAAACTGGAGCCAATGTTCATTAATCCGAGCCTCAGATTAAATCAACTACCAGACAGGCAAACATCAAAATTACCTGCTGAGATGTAAAAAATAATGATTGCCCTGGATTAACCTGAAACATGGGAGATCTACACATGAATCTGATAAAATATCATGAAAATCAAGATAAAATTCTTCAAAGGTGCATCATCATGAAGAAAAGAAACCTGAAACCACCTCTTTCTTTGCCAAGTCTGTTACAAAATGCATTATATTTGTATTTGCATTTATATCTCATATCTCACAGGACTTACTAAGGAGATCTGTAATTTTGATTTTGACATACAATGTAGAGATAAAAACCCACCAAAAAGGATAAAACTTAGATAGAACTTTTCTGTTTATAGCAAAACTTTAATTCCACAGAGCTACCACTGCCACAGCTCCATATACAGAATGTAGGTCCAACCCTGCATATAATCTTGTGTTTCAATGAACTAATAAAAGAAGATATCATTACATTGTACTTCTTCAGTCCGAAATATTCAAGAAAATGCTCCTACATGCATTCTAGACAAAATGTTTTTCAGGCTAAACATGCTCAAAGAACCTCTTGCAAATTCACCTAACTTACCCTTCATCTTAAAATTGCATGATACTATGAAAAAGAGTGCAGCATGCATTATTTTCAAGGGGGAAAGACTGTAAAAACAGATGTTTCAGCAACTGAGTCCTGACCAACCCTTATTAAAAAGTCCTGATAACCAAGGTAAAGCAGCAATACTGGTGTTCGTTGGTCCTGCAGACTGGTACCATATAGGAGGTTGACGGGGGTTGCATGGGGATGGGGGGAGCCCTGTTTTTTTCTATTCCTTCACACAGACATGCATATAACTTTGTTGCTTGATATACTCCCACTAAAATATACCACTGAACTGAATGATAACCCAGTCTCTCTATCTGGAAGTTAAACTGTGCAATGCATAATGGTGCAGTTGTTAAATTAACTTATTATAATTATAAATTAAACTATGGTAAAACGGACAAAATAGAAATACTAACGTCTAAGGATAAAATACATTCTAGATTCTAGTTTATGGGTTGATACAGTCTGTAACTATTCTCTAAGAAAGAAAGCAGTTTCTCATCTTGCTGCTGAAGACAATATGGAAATTATTTCTGTAATGTCTAGGTCTGCAGCTCTCAAATAAGGAAATATCTAACATCCAAGGCATATACTGACACTTTTAGACAACATCAAAAAGGACCTTTAGATAGATTTGACAAAGTTCCAAAAATCTCCATAATATTACTCTTCAGGGTTTTCCCTCAGAAATTTTGATAGGGGGTCATTATGACCCCTTCATGTTTGGCTTTGGGGGTCATTTTCAAATTTAGGGGGGTCATTTATTTTCAATAATAACGGATTAGAAAGAAGGAAAGAGAAATTGATAAATGATGTAAATAAATGGACCCCGAGTGGCCAGACACTTCAGGGTTTATACACTAACATAGCTGGCACTTCATTTTACGGTTAATGTTTCCAATAAAAATCCAGCCATATTTGTTCAAGCACTACGTACTTCAAGCATCAATCCTCTTGCATACGAAAAACCCATTCTCATTCATAAGATGTTGGACATGGCACCCAAGACAAACCTCTGGTATGTGAGATTGCAAAAGACAACACTGCACTTTCTTCGTGCAAACAGCAGACAACAGAAACATGTTTTTGAACCATTTTGTTGAATGGTTTATTTTATCAAGTCATCCTGAGGTGTATCAGATTAATAAACTTTGGATGTAGTCTACCTATTAGTGTGTATTGACTGCGAAGTGTACCCGATAATTAGTCTTTGGCCGCAGTCCACGTTACTAATTCATACTGATGTGCGAATCAGTGATTACTTTTAAAACCACATTGGGTACGAAAATTCGCACCACCGGATATTTGGTCTCGAGTACATTTGTGCCATCAATGATGTGTTAAAAATTTTTTTAGGGGTCATTTTTTTAAAATGTGCGTCAAAGAAAACCCTGTACCCTTGCTCCGTTACGGACTCCTGTGGGATTTGTGTTTATTCCCAAGTTCAAATATTTTTTCGCAGATAAAAAGCTGATATGTTGTGCTAAAGCCTTGCTATTTCAAATTTGTTAGAAAGTGCTGAAAATTGACTCCCCATTAGCAAAAAAATAAAAAGAGGTCCATGCGCATACATTTAGATGGGGTGACCCCTGTGCGTGACACCTGACTATAGACAGACCAATGCAAATGCGACTTTCCTTTTCAAGTTTAGCTTTTATTTTCTTTACTTCCGGATAAAGCTGAAGGTCGTCTGGTGTCATTTTCTGTGTTGTCATAAACATGAATGCCTGGCGAGATTGTATAAAAATGTGCCAGTAGTTCTAAGGATATAGAAATTTTTCAGATTTAATTTTTTATTATTCAGGATTTTTCTAGGCTGAATTTATATCAGTTTTTAGGTCAAATTCCCAACTAAAAAATATCTTGTTGAAAAATATCTTTTGCTCCCAAAATTGAGACAAAAATTCCCAACTGCATTCAAAGCAAAAATTCAATGTTTCTGAGTAAAATGCAAAGCAAAATTAACCTTAAGCCTGCTGGCGGCAAGTGATTCTGCCTTTACGACCAGTGCAGACCAAGATCAGCTTGAACTCCCATCATCCATGCAGGCTGATCATGGTCTGCATTGTTCGCTATTCAGTCAGTAAATTTTGAATTTTGAAATAATGAATGGTGTCCATATAAGAAAAAAAGATAAAGTATTAATTGAGAACATGCAAAAAAGAGCTACTAAAATCATTCCTGGATTAAGCCATCTATCTTACGAAGAAAGACTACGTGAAGTTTAAGCTACAGACCTGTGAGAGGAGATATGATAGAGAACTATAAACTGCTTAACCAGAAATACTACTTCAATGAAAAGGAAATACTTACACTAAGTGAAAACATCAATACTAGGGGAAACCACAAAAAAATGAAAAAATTCACACCCAAATTGGACATCAGAAATATTCATTTAGCAGACGAGTCGTCATCATCTGGAACTCATTACCGGACAGTGTAATAAATGCAAAGACTGTGGTAACTTTCGAGGCAAGATTGGACAAATTTTGGAAAAACCAGTAAACTATGTAGCGGAAATCACAAACGGGTACAAGAAAGACACTGAAGAGCTGGCGTCAGAGGCTGGGAGCCTTCTTCTAGAATTCATCTAAGTATGTCTAAGTAAGTCATACATGTGATCTCCCGCGCGGGAGGGTCAAAATCCCCAATTTTTTCACCTTGCCTCCAGTCTCCCGACCAAAACCATAATTCTCCCGCTTTTAAAAAAAAAATCAATTTTTAGACTTTTTCCTCGTGGCACTATTATTATGACTGGATTGATAATTACTGAGGACTGCCAAACATGTTTACACTGTAAATCAAAGCGTCACCGACTGATGTGTATTATACATGTTTGACACACATGTAGCTGGAGGAAAGAGTTGTTTCTCACAGGTAAAATTTGATAACATGAACAATTGTTTGTTTTGTAAGGGATTAGACCAGCAGGGCTTTTTCCACCTGTCTCATGGGGCTTCTCAATGCCAATTTAACAATTATGCTGATTTTTTACCAATTTGAAGCTAAAAACTTCCAGTCATAGGAAATAATTCCCAGCTGAAACGCATTTTTGATAATTCATAGAAAAGTTTTGTTTGGTAATGAAATCACAATAAATATGTTTTGGAAAAACCAACCCATTACTATTTTTAGAACATAAGTTTGTCTGCATCGGTAGAAATAAAATGCATGATTCTGCCAGGAAATCATGTTTTGTGTGTAAAAAAACTCCCAAAACACATTTATACATCAACATTTATTGAATAAAGTACCAAAACCTTGTAAACAGATAGGTCTTATACCATTAAAATCAAATGTCACATATCTTCATGACCGGATTTTTTCACCTGAATACACACACTCAAGTGGCAAGGGCCATTTACGCATTTGGCCCAGGTACGTTTTTTAAATGAAATAGATAAATGTACTTTACAGGCATATATATTCTACTGGTTATTTATGATGTTTATAGAAATAAGGATTCCTGCGTACGTGTAATTATTGTGTAAAATTAGATGTGTGCTTAAATTGATTTTCCTAGCTCCGTGTAGACGGCCGGGTCTAAAATCTTACCTGAGGTAACAGAAGTCAAACAGAATGGAAACGGTCATCCATGCATTCAGATTCAGCTCAAATTTGCGGAAAAAGTAAACGGTTAAGAGACACTTTTCTTCTCACCATTATTGTCGTTTGGTCTCATGCTTTAAAAATATACATGTGTTTTAGGTCAGTCATTTGCAGATAATACAGTACTGGTCGCGCAAGGTGTGCATTTTGGGCTATTTTTGCCTCAAAATTTAGTGTCCTGAAACCGGTGTTTTACTCATTTTTATCACAGAAGCAACAGAATCAGCAGACTGGAAATGTCACATAATGAAGTGCTACTGGTATATGCAATACATTCGCTCAACACTTGCCTTGAATATATCAAAATTGAATTTTTTATGATTTTTTTTGTACAAGTATCAGCGCAAATATGTGGAATTTTCAAATCTACTGTCCATTGCCCCCATAAACTTTTTGGACAATGTAGTTGCAATTGTGGTGAAAACCTTCTAGGCAAATGGTGTGTAAACAGAAGTTTATTCTATTTTTGCAGGGACTTAAAGAATCAGCCACCTAGAAAGAAAATCTTGAAAAATAAATTCTCTAAATTTCACTAGGGGATACTACCTTAAATTTGTAATTCATTTGCATGTGTACCAGTAAAAATTTAAAATTAATGTGCCACTTGTTAAAAGTTGTTAAAATACAATATATTTTATCCTTTTAGGTTTTTGAAGTTAAAAGTTGAACAGAAAATAACATAAAATTTTCGATTTTGTCTCTTAAGTTTTGCGTTCACACGCTTCATTTATGTTGATAAAAAAAAACCCCTCCAGTTTTGAGACCCCAACTCCAGCTGAAAAATAGCAAACCTCCAGTTTTGGGATTCTGAACTAATCACATTTTTTGAAGTAAATAATGCCCAAATTAAAGTTTTTTTTCTCATAAATGTTCTTACTTAGACAAAATATACCAAGTTTAGGACTTTCAAGAAGCACCGTCAAGTCATTGTATGTGATATGGCCGTAATTTTACACTTCTTTTCATAAAAATAAACCCGATCGTGCAATCAATCGGGCAATGTGACCACCTGAAAATAAATGTAGATCTAGTCAGAAATATTTTTATGTTATAACGTTACCGAGTATATAACAGTCGCCTTAAGGATCTATGACAGGTTTTGTTGTCCTCCGAGAACTTCAACATTTGAAAAAGTGAACTATTTGGAAATAAAATGATAACAGATCTACATACCAAATAGCATTCACTACTGCAGAAATTATGAACAAATGGCGTAAATCATTCTAAGGGAGAGAATTAATTAATACACCAGTGTGGGTCGGCCTAAAGTGCGAAAATAAGGTTATTTTCCCGAAAATAAGAACTGTTTACGAAAACAAGCCATAATCTTTTTTGGTTTTATATCTAATTTAATTTTATTTTATATTGGTATACGGTTACAGTAGGTATAAAAAAGATAAACGATTTTGCGCCAATTATTAGGATATAACAGCAAATATAATATAGGCCTACATGTGTCAAAATCTGTAATGAAAATAACTTTAAAAGTGCGAGAATAAGCTAAATTTTTATTTATTTTGAACTTTTTTCAATACATTATTTTCTATTATTCTAAAGGTCATGTGCTTTTACTTATACTGGTACTGATGATAAACTCGAACAGAAAATGAGTTTTTTTACCTGTAACTTTTTTTTCTGCAAATTGTTATCAATGGTTGATATCAAAATAAAGCTTAGCTCTTACTGAATAACTGACATAATTTAAATTTATATTTAGTAAGCAAACTCACAAGAAGTGAGGCCCTGAAAGGGGTATGTAAAATTCGACCACTCATTAGTATTATAAATATTGAAACTTTCTCAAAAATGTTGCAACGGTCATTCCCGATCAGGTAATGGAATGTGACCCAATGTCAGGCCTTCGTGTGTTGACAGTGAGCATGCGCAAAAACATCCTCTTCCCCAGTATTTTTAGATAAATATTTTTTAAACAGACAAATGTAACTCATTTATTTAAACAGAATATTTACAAATTTTGTTTTTGTTTACACCAGTTGGTGTTTTAAGTGGTTGCTATTAGACGGCATGTTCAGTTATATAAAAGAACAATTGCAACTGAATAATTTGAAGGTGGTCGACTTTATCATCTGTTCGAGTTTATCATCAGTACCAGTACAGTGCTAGAATACGAAATGAATGATTTTTCCAAATAATAAGGAAATAATCAGCACAATTATAATATAAGATTAAGAACTTCCTTGACAACTGGCTTTAATCTGTAATTGTAAATGGTATAAACTCAATTCTGCAGTTCCAAAGGGGTCCGTGCTTGGGCTCCTGCTCTTCGTAGTATAAATAATAACCTCCTACAAAACATCCGGTCTAAAGTTCGTCAAATTACATATGACACTGTATTACACATGTCACCCTGCTGTATCAGGCCATCAAAAGACTCTTTCGCGCGTTTATATTACATATTATCCGTATTGCTAGACAGATCAATGGAACAGCCTAAGGTAATCAAATACTATGCAAAATGACATTAAAACGTTAAAAAAGTGGGAGTTGGACTTGAATATGGACTTCAATCCCTTCAGGTGTCAAGTTATCCGCGTCACAAGAAGGAAATATCCTGTTACCTAACACTACTACCTGCACAATACACTACTGGAATCTGTCACCATAGCAAAACCTTGGCCTCGATATTTCAAATGTTCTCTCGTGGGACGCCTGCATGAATAGTTCAACTAAAAAGGCAAATCAAACCCTAGGTTTCTTTCGCACAAATATAATGGTCAACTCAAAACTCTTAATGTCCATGGCATGCCAGACCCTCGTTAGAACACAGGTAGAATACAGCTCACAAGTCTGGTCTCCATACACACAAACTCAAACAGACTTAACAGAAGCGGTACAGAAACAGGCAGCACTTTGGGATATGTTCGACTCTGGCCGCATTTCCAGTGTCACTGAAATGTGCCATACAGTCTTCATTTTCTGGTCCTTTGGGATCATGGAGTCCATTCAACATATGTGTAATATAGTTCCGCTTAAGCCGGTGCTGGGGGGAGCGTGAGAGGTGTTGCACATTTCATAACCTCTTATGAACAGACTCAATCAAACCGAGTCTGCTATTATTCTTCTTAGTTGCACTCTTCGCTTCCAAAGGATCTTTTTACAGATTTTATTAAATAGCGCAGGTTAGACCCCTGGCACATTGAATTCCAAATAAAATCTAAAAAGTAGATCCCTCGGAAGCACCGAGAACAAGGCAAACAGTGAAAATTACACACTCGGTTTGACTGAGTCTGTTCATGAGCACTGATGGAAAATGCAACACTGCCCCCCTAGAACCGACTTAAGCAGTATTCAATCTTCAAATCTAAATGAGTTGAAATCAGTGATCCCGAAGAACCAGAAAATATAACAACACTGAGATGAAGTCGGGGCGACTTTTCACGGCCGCCACACAGCACTTATAACACCCGCTGTTGTGAAGTAAATAAAATGTGAAAAGTAGATCCCTCGGAAGCACCGAGAACAAAGCAAATAGTGAAAAATCTAAAATAATCATCTGGTTGCAATCCCCGTGGAAGAGTATATCATCTTGCTAACAAGAATGTCATGCCATTATAATGCATTCTCTTACCCCAGGAACTTGATATTCAAAAGCACTATCTTCCGAAAAATGATCTCCCCTACCATCTATATAAAATATATTTTTTCTGATTGAATATCAAGTTTTTGAGGTTATTTTATATAGAGGGAATTTATTTTCCGGAAGACAATGGTTCTTCTAGATTTTCTGATTGAATATCAAGCTCCTGTGGTCTTGTTAACCTGTTAACTTTGCAACTACTGATCACTACAAATACTCTCTTTTCCCATGACTATAGTCCCATGGAATAACTATATTCCTTCCAACCTTTAAGAGCTCTGTGTTGCTTTGTGAAACATTGAACATAATTCACCATAATTTTGCATTTAACCTCTGTTTTTATCTTTTAGATCACTGATATATTTTCCTTTCCCTATTTTGTTTTTGGACCGGTTTCTTTTTATTTCTTTGATAACTCGCACGAAAGTGTCTACGTCCTTGTATAGGTTTAAACAGTAAAAAAGGAGGATGGGTGGGTGGATGGAAGGAGGGGCGGACAAGTAGATAGATTATCTTTTTTTTCTTTTGCTGCAGAAGGGGTTTTGCAATGTATAAAGATATATTATCTGCTTTAAAACTGATTTGTGACTTAGTTTAAAGATTTTCCAAAGCACAGATTTATATGCATGTACTTGTGCAGCTCTTTTCTCGACTCTGGGATATTGACTTAATTATCTAAATGTGGTAATTTTTTTCTTTAAATTTTTTTTTATTTGTAACAACTGTGAAATTAACTTGCGATGTTTGATCAAAAAAGTATAATTATAGCTCCATGGTTTGATGTAATAATGATATATAGTGTTACTACAGACAGGGAAAGTAATTTAACACCTTACATACAACAGCTAAAGATAGTTCTCTTTCTTGTATTTGTTGTCGATTTGAATGATTCTGTTAGGCATTAATCACGAAGAAAAAAACATCCATGACGTGGTCGCTGACGATTCATTCAATCTTTGACAAATTTTGACAACTTAAAAACACCTCCACCCACTCTCATACCCAATAAACTAATCTTTGAATTACCAAATTCTGTCACTCTTAATAATCAAAAATGATTTTATCACACAATTTTGTGTAACAATGACCTGGACATCCTGTCCAGAACTAGAGAAATAATCTTATTGTTCCGATGCAGAAAATCTAAAAGGCTTCTTTAATTTTCCCTTTTTTTGTCATTGTTGATTTCTAACTTTCATCACGATTAATAAATAATAATCAAGCTATTTCCAAACTGCTTGATTAATCGAAGTAGAGCCTAACACTAGTCTTTTAAGTACGATTGGTAAATGGTTTCTTTTCATGCCAATGGCGTAGACCAGTAAGGCTACGCTTTCCTCTTTGATTGTGTCTGAGGGAACAGGTGGAGGACTCTATGATAAGTAGTTCTTAAATTATTATTATACCAGATTTATATAGCACCATTTTCATGATAAACACGTTCAAAGGCGCTTTACATATAGCAAACGCAGCCACACAGGGCGCGAAATTCATCCTCTACTAGTACAGACACAGAACGATCTGACCAGAGGGACAGAGTGAGATAAAGCCCCCAGAACAGACAGAGAGAATGTTTTAGATACAGACGTGTCCGGTTAACTTAGCTTAGCTCTTTGCGAATAGACAGTCTGGTTCTTTAACGTGCTCGGTGTATAGCACCGATACACGCGAAGCCGACTTCTTGGGAAGAACCAGTACAAGCCTCTAGTTAGGTGGGAGACACTCAAGAGCATCTCAGAAATTTCCAGTGCCTGGCCTACTAGATCACCGGCCCACCAGGACTGAGCTATTTTGATTTCCGTCTTCTGGCCTGTTTCGTCGGGCCTTTAAGGGTGTTTCCCCTGTTGCTCTGTCTTCTGCAAAGGCATTGAGTACATGCGTTTTAGGTTCTTAAGGATTGTGTTTATATATATATATATATAAAATTTATATATTACATAATATCCTTTGTTGCTTGATATGTTATTCACCGTGGAGGATAATTTTTTTACATTACATGCCTTGTTTCTTTGGCAATGTTAGGGGCTCAGTGGTGGGAATAACGTTTATTTACTCCCTAACATGGTAAGTGAGTTTTGCACGCATAACCGGGTTGCCCCCATGGTGTTTTTGTCATGACCATTTCCGGTTGTGTGTGTTTTGCTGTTGTGCTTGTGTGTGTGGTGTGCGTGTGTTGATCGTGTGCGCGTTTGGAGAGGCTGTGTTGTTAGAACGCGGCTTTCCCTGTAGGATATTCTTCCTTGTTTGTATATATAATGTTTGAACTTCTCTCCGTAACACTTTCTTATGTAATCAACTTATCCTGCAGTACCCATCCTATTCGAATGAAACTTGGCATATATCAGCAAAACGAAGAGAGGATACACATATTGTCGAGACTTTTATGGATCTTTCACAGGCTTTATTAACTATCAAAGCAGCTGTCTTTAAATGCCGTGTGGTGGTTGTAAAAAGTCCCCGTACTATTACTCAGTTATGGCAGATCTTCTGGTCTTTTTGGATCATGGAGAAAATTCAGGTACTCTATGATGGAATTCCGCTTTAAAAGCCGGTGTTAGAGGGGCTGAGGGGTGTTGCACATTCCATTATCTCGCATGAACAGACCTAATCAAACCGAGTGTGCTATAATGTTGCTTGGCTGCGTTCTGTGCTTAAAAAGAATTATATTTCATGTCAAATTATTTTTTCCTGGATTATGCCCCCTTTTAGACTTTTAAGTATTACGACTTTATCTAACCTAGTTTACCTACCAACTCCTCCAGTTTCCAACGAAATCAAACAAAACTTGAATACATCATCAACAGGAAGCCGTGCTTATATTAACGAGACTTTCGAGTCCGTTTATTAGCTCGACTATTCATAGAATAGTAGAGCTATTGGACTCGCCCGTGCGTCGGCGTCCGCGTCCGCGTCTGCGTAGGCGTTGGCGTCGGCGTCCCGATTTGGTTAAGGTTTTGTATGTAAGCTGGTATCTCAGTAACCACTTGTGTGAATGGATTAAAACTTCACACACTTATTCACTGTGATAAACTGACTTATATTGCACAGGTTCCATAACTCTATTTTGCTTTTTTACAAAATTATGCCCCTTTTTCGACTTAGAAATTTTTGGTAAAGGTTTTGTATGTAAGCTGGTATCTCAGTAACCACTTGTGGGAATGGATTGAAACTTCACACACTTATGTACTTGATAAACTGACTTACATTGCACATGTGCCATAACTCTATTTGCTTTTTTACAAAATTATGCCCCTTTTTCGACTTAGAAATTTTTGGTTAAGGTTTTGTATGTAAGCTGGTATCTCAGTACTCACTAATGGGAATGGATTGAAACTTCATAAACTTGTTCACTGTCATGATCTGAGATGCACAAAGTAGGTACAATAACTCTACTTTGTTTGTTGTTTTTCTCCAAAGTTATGCCCCTTTTTCTACTTAGCAGTTTTTTGTTAAGTTTTTGTATGTAAGCTGGTATCTCAGTATCCACTAATGGGTGCGAAGGTTCAATAACTTTACTTCGCATTTTACAAAATTATGCCCCTTTTTCAGCTTAGCAGTTTTTGGTTAAATTCTTATTTGTAAACTGGTATCTCAGTACCCACTAATTGGAATGGATTGAAGCTTCACACACTTGTCCACTGTCATGAGCTGTTAAGCACTATGCAGGTTCCATTACCCTGTTTTGCATTTTTACTAAATTATGCCCCTTTTTCGACTTTTGGACTCATTCAATTGACAAGGTCGTTGAATAGTCGAGCGTTGTTGTCCTCCGACAGCTCTTGTTTTATTAGTTATACTCCCTTTTGCAGTTCATAAGATTATGCTATTAATCATTTTCAGGAGGATGGTGTATGTGTCACACAATGTTAACATATTTCTCGATTTTTGTTGTTGTTGGTTTTTGTTGTTGTTTTGTTCTTGGGGTTGAGGCAGAGTGTAAGAGTGAGGTTTGACATTAATAAACCAGTTAAAATGACAAGTGGACTTGTTGCTTTGCCACTGACCTTCTTCTTATTGGTGGGCATCACCGCCACATCACCCTTCAATAGAGTAGCTAAAGATATAGACAATATAATTTTGAATTACATCGGTAGTAATTGTAAAACATTTAAGTGTAGATATAATTATATAATTATTTTATCAACTTTGTCTTCTTGCACAGATTACAAATTACAATTTAATATCAGTTCAATAAAAAGTATTTTTATTGCACTGATAGTAAATGGTATTTTTAAAAATCTTGTTGAATTTGTAACAAAACATATTTGATGACTATTAAAATATTGTCTGTGATCTCTACTTTTTGTGGTACTGGATTTAGTGTTGTTATATTTTCTGATCCGAGTCCACTCAACGTTTGTGGGTAATAGAGTCTCGCTTAAGTCAGTGCTTGGGGGCGTGAGGGTGTTGCACTTTAGCAGACTGAATCAAACTGCTTGGTTGCATTCTATGCTTCCAAAGAATCTTCTTGCAGGTTTGTGTGTGTGTGGTGCACGCGTCTGCATGCTGTGTGTTTCGTTTTGAGGAGGCTGCGTTTTTGGTGCGTGGCATTCCTTGTTTGATATTTGTCTTTGTTTTTTATTGATAGTAAATGGTATTTTTAACACTAATGCTTAGTGTGTTTTAAAAGAATAAAAATATTGGCTGACATTTGGCAGGGGTGGCGAGGGGAGGTGGCTTGACCTCCAAGTGTCTTTGTTTTAAAAGCCTTCATATAATAACCTTTTTATTTGTTTTGACATTTCTTCTGATAAAGCGGAGATGGTTTTGGCCTCGGATGTGATATCATTGATATTGGCAGACCATTTTATATATTTAGAGATTGCCACCATGAGTTTGTTTTCTTTTAGCCAGAGTGGTGCCTTATAGTTCTGTGCAAGCTGACAGCTGCGATTAAAAAGAGGTCTGTTTACGATATATGTACAGAGACAAACGCAAAAATAACAGTATTTGTTTTGCTTGTGTCTTCAATGCATAGTGAGGCTGGATTGCGATTTTGTCGTTCAATGAATTGATAAGATTTGCTGCTAATTCCTGTTATGTAACATAAAACCCGGTTTCCCTGTACATTATATGAGCAAAAACTCAACAAATATGAAGTAGATCTATAAAATATTGTAGTTAATCTTTCTTTCTTGTATTTTTAAAACGTTTGGTTAAACTCTTTTTAACCAGTCCACAGAGCAACTTCCGGAAACTCGCCATTTGTCGCAAAATTACACTTTGAGGAAGTGTATATTTCTTTTGGCAGATCAAGAAACAGATTTCTTACAAAGAATTAGCCACAGCATGTCGACATCTTAAGACGATAACATACATACAGCCATGTCAAATTTGTGAATATTCTTAAAAATACTTTCTATTGACCATCTATAGTTTAGCGGGTGGAGAACTTCAAAATGCAAACCCAGTGAATTTATCTATTTTTGGTGGTACAAGTAATCTGTTGGCATAATAACAATGAGTTCTGGACGAAAAAGAACGACTGATAGGCATTATTCTGCTGAAGACCAAGCTCTGGATCAGATATCTAAAGAGGTAATGTATTTTTTTTATCAATTTTTACACTGAAAATGAAACTGAGTGAGTATGAATTTAACAAGCTACAGTGAATGTTTTGCTTGTACTTTGTCGCGTTACATTTTCAGTTCTTCAGCAGAGCCAGTTATTCAGTAATGTGATATAAATTTGATATATGCACTAATTTTAATTAACCCTTTCCCACATCGATACGTTTATCACCGTATCTATCGATTACCAAACAGAAACGTATTGACCCGTGTCTAACGGTTCCCCGATAGAAACCTATTATACCAATTAACGGCCATTTGAACAGAATCGTTTTATCCCGTGTCTCATAATCAATCGCTTTATTTTCGTTCTTTTCCTAAAGAAACAAATTCCGGATGTTTACTAACTCAAAATATGGGATTTCGTCATCATTATTTAAGTACAAGATCATGCGGTTAGTATTTAAATTTATCGAGTACTTTGCAAAGAAAGACACCGGGTTTTTTTTCCTACATGTGCACGACGCTACGTCATGGAAAATTACTGAGAAAACTGCTTACAACTGGCTGGTTCGCGGGCTTTCCTCGTACTAAAAATAACAACCATTTAACATCAAAGTATTTTTAAATGTGTTAGGTCATGAAGGTCACACGTGATACATGCAGATTTCCCCTAAACAACAATTTGTGTATACGATGGCTTGGAATTTATGGCCTTACATAACGGGAAGTGTTAATGAAAACAGAAGGACCGCGGCTTTCAAATATTTTATGACACCCCAAGAGTTAATTGCAGTGGAAGTCACCCGCGATGTACCGACGTTTGATCATCAAAATATTACGTAATATTATCCTAAAAATATTTTAATTTTTAGCACAAGAATACTGTAGTCGGTTACGACACTCGATCTCAGTGATCTTTTTGCACTTTCAGAAATTTTACAATCCGTTATTTTTGTAGTGTTATTCAGTTTGATGGTTGTTTTTTTATATAAATACTTACTGATTCCGATTCGTTGTGTAATCACAAAATAATGCCAACACCTCTGTTCAGATAAGACAGTCAGCTTTATCAGCCATATACCGATTATTGATTATCACTTATCAGTGTTACGTAAAAGAGGTTACTTTGGCTTCTGTTCTGTGTGGTAAAGGGTTAATGGTTGTAGTGTAACATGTAATCAAGGGCCGGTAATCAAGCCGGAGACTTCACCAGGATTTGATTTAAACACTCTCTCTCATTCGACAGACAAAATGTATTTTGATCAAATTTCTTTTGATCAAGACTCAAATTAGCTTAAGCAATGAAAATCCCGCGTTTTACAAGGTTGTCAATAAGAAGCGGCTGCCGGACGAAATGAACAATTCAAATTTATGGCATTTGGGCCGGTTCAACAAACAAATATTTTTTTGATAGGGATTAAAAAGTTAAACCCGCCGACTATAGCGTGTTTTTTCACAATTCTGTTTTGAAAATCTAATGTGTGTTAATTTTTCTAAAAAATTCTCCATCCAGTCTAAAAAATCAATATTACCTGCAGCGGTTTCCGTTCATAATACACAATACACAGCGTGTCATCAACCAAGGAATTAGAGGGCGAATGTTCAATCTTAATTGCCGAGCGACATGTCATAAACCGATAGTGTATTCATACACTGCCACGTGCCTCGCGATCTCTGACTTGAGTTAAAACGTGATAAACCAATGACAGCTTTGGATGTAGAGCGTGTGACATATTTCATCGGCAAAATTATTTAAGCTCTGCCTTTACAAAATGATGATATACATACCTCATCATTTAATCAAATCCAAGTGAGATATTTTGCCATTAGCATCAAAGTAATGAAAATCATGTTTAACGGACTGAAATAAAAGGCAATGCCAGGTATAACATGAAAAATGTACATCAGTTTTACAGCGGAATCACGAAAGTGTTGTCAAAGTAGCCATTTCAAGTTATATTTTGTAGCAAAATCTTGAATGAAAGAGTGATATTTATATCAGGGCCGTAACTGATTTTGGCAAATTTCAATGAAAAACTGCCATAAACCAAGCAGAAATTATTGGTAAAAATTAACTCTGGTCATAGAAAATAAGTTTAAAATTGTCGTTTTATAAATAATGCTAGCCTTAATTGCCTGAACTGCCATTTGTTACGTATTTTTGCAACCCCAGTTTCCGAATAATTGTGGTCATTTAGAGACAGACCTACCTTCTTTTCTATTTCAGCCTGTCCAACAAAAAAACTTATTGGTAACCCTGTTTTCATAGACGAAAACGTATTTACAGAGGTCGCGAAAGCCGTCGGACATTTCCGGTAAATTTTGATCCGGTCCGGCGTGATATATCAAGTTCACAAGACCGAGTGTCCGATAAAAATTGCAGGTCAATATGATAAAATAAGAAAGTCCTCCACGATTTCGCGAAAGTTTGACTTTCATCATTAAATTGTAACATGGAATCCCGAGAAATTGATGTCAAACTATATTTTAGTAAGTGCTTGTTTCATTGGTACTTAAAATAGAAACAGTGGAAACCCCTCACGACGTCACGACAATTCTAAGAACGCGCGTTATCATTGGATGCTTACTAATAGTGGCTGGTACTCGATTTATGTACGTGGGAACCAGACGGGAATTTCCAGAAATTCCGAGGTCATCTTTCTCTTTATATGTCAACATCAACGTGACTCGGTGCAAACAAAGACTTGTGGGGGGAAAAGACAGCGATGATATAGCAAAATGAATATGAATAAAATCTGTAAAAAGATCCTTTGGAAGCAAATAATGCAGCCGAGAAGAATAACAGCAGACTCGTTTTGACAGAGTCTGTTCGCGAGAGGTAATGAAATGTGCAACATCTCTCACGCCCCCTGGCAACGGCTTAAGCGGGACTCTAAATCTATTACACATATGTTGAATGGACTCCATGGTCCTAAAGGACCAGAAAATATAACAACACTGAATCCAAGTACAGGGAGACTTTTTACAGCCTGAAAACTTAATGTCTGAAATCTGTTTCAATTAATATGTGGAAATAAACTAAAAGGATGTAGAATCTAGATTCTAATTTGTGTAATGCTGTCTATATAGACTATGTATAAATACAGTTTTAAAGATCAGATATCAAATTTATTAAAAAGAATTCGGTCTGGTAAAATATTATCCAGTCCTGTAAAAAAATCATGTTTACCAGACCGACTGTCCTGTGAATATTTAGGGTCTTTCGTGAACACTGTATTTATTAAAAAAATATGTGGCTGCTGCACTAAGAAGCAGTACTTATTACATATGACTGTATTTTCATTTCCCACTATAATAAAACAATTTGATTAGTAATCGCAAATTGATTGAAAACCTCTGTCTGATTGTTTTTGATGATAGATCATGAATATGGACCGATTAAGCATCTCTACCTGCAGTGTTTTTTATTTAAGCTTTGGGGGAATGGTGGCAGGGCCCGTAAGGAGGGAAACATTGTGCTGTAACCACTAAGATAGGGTGAAAATTATTGCATTTCTGTCATTTGATTATTATCAAATGAAAGAAATGAGAATTCTTTTTGATTCAACCTTTACCCTGCTAAATTTCTATAATGAACTTGTCCATCTTTCAATTTGGACAGTACCATTAACTGTTAAAAGGGATGCTTACCAAAAAGATACTGACTGAATGGCGAACACTTCAGATTGTGATCAGACTGCATGGATGTGCAGGCTGATCATGATATGCGCTGATAGCAAGGGCAGATTCAGTCATGTCCAGCATGATAAGGGTTAACTTACTGCTGCCAGTCAGGTATTCCCATATCAAGCAGACACAGCGGCCAGAACATTAAATGAGCACCTTTAGGGCCTCCGTGGCCGTGTGGTTAAAGTCGCAGACTTCAAATCACTTGTCCCTCATTGATATGGGTTTGAGCCTCACTCTGGGCATTAAATTCTTCATGTGGGGAAGCCATCCAGCTGGCTTACGGAAGGTTGGTGGTTCTACCCAGGTGCCCGCTCGTGATGCAATAATACACTGAGGGGCACCTGGGTTCTTCCTCCACCATCAAAGCTGGAAAGTCGCCATATGACCTATAATTGTGTAAAAATGACCATTTAAGCCTTTAAGCACCCGTAGATCTTAATGGTCCCAACAATGAAGAGACTGCAGTTGTGCATAGTTGTAACAATAAGAAATTCTTGAAGTTGTTTTTTTTTTTTCCAGATAATATTTATTCTATACAGGGCTCCAGATAAGGTGCGTATTAGCGTAAATTACGCTTTGAAATAATGCATATACGCATGTCTGATAATTTTTAAGCGTATAAAAACGTATATGAAATAACAGAAACGCATGCAATGACTTTTTACTGGCATAAACAAAATCTGAATCGTCCACAGAGCACAGTCGGCATTAATTCTCCAACATTGAACATACACACACATTGAATGGTACTCTATAAACCTAGGTTAAACTATTTTTTACACTCAATGTCTGCGTGTATCAAATAGTTGGGAATTAATATTGATGGTACGGTAGTGTATATTAAAGCGGTGTTGATTTAAAATATCAACTTCCGGTGCGGAATAAACAAAAATGTCTCTTTAAAAGAATGTATAAGTGAACAAACGCTCTACGCATTCTTTAAACCAACAAAACTGATCCCCAAAACATAGCTAAAGGTATATTGAATATTCTATTTTATTCGGTAGCGAGTGTGAAGCCAAAGCAAGCCAAGGAGAAAAAAGAAGCTTAAATGATGAATTGAAACTAAACTGCAAACAAATGCATGGGTGTTACACCCAATAAAAACTGATTTCTGATTTTTTCACATTTATAAATTTTCAGGAGTAAAATTACTTCTAGTCAGTTTCAGATTTTACCATTTTACTCATTCACAAAAAATATGTTGAGTAAATACTCATTGGCCAAAAAAATTATCTGGAGCCCTGTCTATAACAATTTTAGTGTTTTCTTGAATTCGTCTTTTTTAATGGAACAAAGGTGTGTTTTATTTTGTTTGAAAATGCAAGAACTTGCATCTGTTGTGGAACTAAAAGTGGTGAGCCAGCCAAGAAAAAAACTAGTTTGTGCTGTAATTGTTCATATCAGAGTGAGTTTATGTGAAAATGAAAGTTAATGAGCTTGATATGAAAATGAAATTAGCATCCAAACAATAGGATGTCTATGAGTTGAAACTTGGTGTTATTAAGTTGTCTAAAATGCTTACATTTGTAAGTAGCTCAGTTAGAAGCTATTTTTCTTCCTGTATCTTTACCTTTTTTCAAAAATTGGTGATTCATAAAACTTGTGTTTGGGCATTGTTGTGATTTCCAAAAAAAGTTATTTTTTATTTAAACCATGTTTCTTGGTTGCCCCTGTCACAAATCCTTCAACATGTGAAAATCAAACCTGTTTAAGGACTAGAAATTGTTTAATTATTTTATTCTATGGAAAAAGACGATCATGTTTTAACTCTTTATATATTTTAAATTAAAAGTCTGTGTACAAGCCTGCAGCGAAATGGATGAATTTGTTATTTCTTACTTTAAATGTCTGACCTTGAATCCGAATCTATTTTTTGTCTATAAATTTGTATATTGAAAAACTGATGAATTGTAGCATTTTGACAAATGAAGATATATATCTGTTTAATACATATTCAGAAATTAAGGGAAAAACAAAAAATGAAGAATAATGTCATTGTTTTAAGTATCAATGCCATTATTGAAAGGAAATATGTATTAATGGCTTGATTTTTTTGGTTTTACAAATCCATGTATGTGCTATGGCTTTTCTCATATACAAATGAAGGAAAAGATGTCAGAAAAGACACAAATTTATAGGTTCTTTTTGTGAAAGTGATGTTTAAATGCTGATAGGCAAAAGTATGGTATGTAAATTTTCTTCTCTGATCATATTTTTGTGCACAGTTACTAGCAAGTTAGTTAGTTTGTAGAGATTGAGAGACACACTGACACAATCCTGGACATATGGTGACTTTTCCAGCTTTTCGTAGTGGACAGAGACCCTGGTGCCCCTCATGTGAAACATTCTACTCCCCAAGGCAGGTTTCGAACTGGCAATGGTAATCGGCCAGTGATTAAAGTCCTTGACATTAACACAATCATGGCCATGGACTCACCCCAACACCCCACACACCCGATAATATGTATTGAAAATGTGCAGGGTTGCTTTTTTTTGAAACACAAAGCAAGGTTGCAGACATAATGTGTGAAAGTAAAAATACTGGTTGAATTTTTTTTTGGCAGTTTGGGCAAATGACAGTTATTGTTTTCTTATGCATGGCAAAAATGCACATGATTGCATTGAATCACAGAGTAGGGATGCAGAGAAAATGTGAAAGCATGAATTACCCGTTAAATTTTTTTTTTTTTGCTAATTTGGCCAAACATCAGCTATTGTTTTCTGATTCATAGTGTAATCTGTTAAATGATGTTGTAATTTACTTTGGGTCTAATTATAAACCACAGCTGATTTGTACAATTTGCATGTAGTTATTGCTGTATGAAGTTGGATAAGGCAGCACTGGTTGGAATATTGAAAAACACTGCAGTATGATATTGTGAACATCCCAACATCTGCCTCACTGCCAGAATGTAAATCCCCACCCCAGGCACCCCTACCTCACTGCAGTATTTTTTTTTGTCCCAACCTGTATATATTCCAGCAGTGTGGGTATGTCCTCCACCCCACCTATAGGCTATACCCATGTATTAACTCTCTGAAACCTAAATATTACTGCAAGGGTGAAGAGGATGGCTTAACAGGTCACAAACAATGTTGTTGATGTCAAATATATACAGTGATTATATGATTGTCCAGTCTGTTTATTGTTGACAAATTCACAAAATTTGAAATTACATCAATTTTATTGCTTTGATGTCTTAAGTATAGGGTCATAAACATAATGTTGGAGAAGAACCTGTTATCTGATGGAGGGAAGTAATAAAAGGTATATGTAATTATTAGATTATTGGGAGATTTTCACAGCATGTGTCTGGATCAGGCTGGGATAAATATATTTATATCCAATCTTGCTAAGTTGCTCTTCATATAGAAAACATTTTGGAAACAGTAAACTGACTGGTAGTGTTGTAATTGATATAAATTAATCTTGCAGGCTGGGTGGAGGGGTAAAAGATCTCAGAAAGCAAAACAATGATACATGTACATACTGTGAATGATTTAGAGAAAGATTGATCATGTTATAAATAGGAAGTATTGGCCAGATTTGTTATAAATGATGGGAACTTTTTAATGCTACTGATGATGAAAGGAAAACGGTCAAACCGGAAAATTGTCAGTTGTGAAGATTTCATTTCGTAGCTCAGTTGAATTATTTTCCCTATCTTGCTAATATATAATATTTTCCTGCGAGCTAAAGAGTCAGGTTGATGGTTTGCAGTATTTCTTAAGTTTCCATATTTTCCTGGACTAACATTCCTTGTCGAAAATCTCACTGTTAATAGAGGATTTTTCACATACTGTACATACCGTCCATACATGGAATTAACAATATTTCCCGTTTGCCAAATTTTCCACAATAAGCTACATTGACTAGGTAGTTCCTGATTTTGTGGTTGCTTTGTCATTTCATGTAAAATTACTGACCGGATTCAAGGGAAATAAAAAGGAAAGAAAGTTTCGCTAATCAGAAATGAAATTTTCTGTTACCTGTATTAGTGTCGGGTTCATTTGAAACTTGGTGTCTCGAATTCCAAGGGATCAAGCGTTTTACTGTGAGATTACCAAAATTCTACTAAGAATGATATTTTGTGTACTGCCTGTTTTTGGGATGGGACTTGAAATGTCTTTGAGATAGCCTGAATTTGAGATAAGCAAGTTTGGAGAATTCGAGATAAGCAGGTTTGAGGAATTTGAGATAAGCAAGTTTGAGGAATTTGAGATAAGCAAGTTTGAGGAATTTGAGTTAAGCAAGTTTGAGGAATTTGGGATATGCAAGTTTGAGGAATTTGAGATATGCAAGTTTGAGGAATTTGAGGTAAGCAAGTTTGAGGAGTTGGAGATAAGCAAGTTTGAGGAATTTGAGATAAGCAAATTGAGATATCGAGTTTCAGATATATTTTTTACTTGAAACAACTTTTAACAAGTATAGCTTACTGAATTCTGATTGTTTGGGTCCTTCAAGTCGAGAGTTAAGATTAAGGGCTGATTAGGTATGGTTGCTGCGTTTACAATACATGAACCAGTTGATAAAACCCAGCCTGGAAGTAATGTGATTGGCTTGCAGAAAGTTTGTTGTCTGAGGATCACTGTAAAGTAGATGCCTGCCCAGGCCTGGGGTCTTTCTCCATCAGTATTAACTGCAATTCAGCAGGGGACTAATTTCCACGGATTTCGTGGTTGCACCAATATACAGAATTTACCATATCGTATGTGTTCCAACATCGAAGTCATTATAAGAACATTATTATTTATATACCTACAAAATGGTCATTTTGGCCTCAACCAAAAAATTCCATACCCTCGAGATTAGATGCTTTTGCAGTCAGTTAAAGTGAGTTTGAATAGCTGAAAACTCTACAAAAACCCAGAATTGGAGCTCAGTATTGGGCTAGTTAGAAAATACAATATCATAGTGAATGTACAATCATCAGTAAGAATAATACTATCCATGATTGTGTTAATTACCTTCTCATAGATCGGCCACATGTTTCCTATATTTACCAAGCTGTAACATAATTAATAAAATCATTGGTGATTATTTGCAAGAGTATAAGTATAGGTATGCTCTTACTGGATTTGGAGACAAAACATTTTGTTTTTCCATTCTAATATTGTGCAGCATTCTGCAGTCAAGTTCCCAAGCTGTTACTGTCTGTGTAAAATGAAGAAATCACTGCTTATATAGAAATGATTAAAATCACAACTGGACAATGTGTTTGGGAAATGAAGAATGTCCATGAAAATATAGGCTCAGGTCATAATGTAAATTTACATAAGAATTAAGTTTGAACACCTTCTCAGAATACAATTTGGTTATTGGTCAGTTTCAGCGTTTGGAGTTCTGAAAACGTAATCATGTATAACCTCAAAGTGTCCTTTCCACAGATCTGGGGATGGGGCTCAGTGTGTTTAAAGTTGGGAAAAGTTTGTGGTAAAACATCCAAATTGGAAGTTAGCTAAAAAGTGATATTAAAAATTGGTCAGTATTGTATCAAGTTACAATATTGCCTTGTGTTTCAAAGGTTTATGTTTGATAGGTACAGTCTTTACAGAATTTTTTTGTTTAACTGTGAAAAAACATACTATTTGCCATTGGGATTTGAGCAGAACTACAGTCCAAATATTGCCATAAAAAGCAATGCCATATATAGACAAATTTTTAATTAATGTTTAGTTGGTATTTTGATATGTTAGGAAAATTGTACACTGTGGAGTTTTGTCGTCCTTTTCAATTAAGTCGAGTGACATCATACTGTGTGATTTATTGCCTGTTTGTTGTTTGATAAAGGTGTATTTAACTGTTTTATATATACCAAATTTCTGTTATGTAAACTTTTCATTAATTTATTAGTCAATTACTCTGGTTAACATTAAAACACCTTGTAAACAGTGTTGTTGAGTTAGATAAACATAATACATGTATATAATTGAGCTGTGCCATGAGAAAACCAACATAGTGGGTTTGCGACCAGCATGGATCCAGACCAGCCTGCGCATCCGCGCATTCTGGTCAGGATCCATGCTGTTCGCTAACAGTTTCTCTAATTCCAATAGGCTTTGAAAGTGAACAGAATGGATCCTGACCAGACTGCGTGGATAGCGCAAGCTGGTCTGGATCCATGCTGGTCGCAAACCCACTATGTTGGTTTCCTCATGTCACGGCTCATATGTGGTATTATTGTTAGATGATTCAGTTGTAATTGTATTTTGAAAAACATGTTTGTACTGGAATCAGATTCTAGATGAATTATAGTTATATAGTTTATAGGTTAATTTAAAATTATTCTGATAATCTGAATCTGTTGATTATAGTAAAATTGCATTGAATATTGGATCCTTCCCAGTGAGTAGGGACAGCATTTAAAATGGGCCACCCAAGTATGAGAGTGCAACGCGTTTTGTAAGTTCACTTTTGAGGCAGAATTTGCTAATACTGGGACAATTCTAGAATTTGCTGTTGTTACTGAAACGAAAAGTAAAACAAAATTGAAGTGAAAACATGCCTAAACTGAAATTCTATGTGAAAAAGGTAATATTTTTCCACAGGTTGGTCGATTTACACCGTTTTGCCCAGGGATTCAGATCAAAATTTGGCATATTGTGAAAGCCCCTTGTAGCTAATTCTAAAAGAGAAAAAGCTGCGTCAGACTTTGTTTTGCATCAGCGTATATAATATAATTATATAATATGTGAAATGGACTTTAATTAGTCAAAGTGTCAAGTCTGTTTCCTGGAAATTTAATTAGTCAAAGTGTCAAGTCTGTTTTCTGGAAATTTAATTAGTCAAAGTGTCAAGTCTGTTTCCTGGAAAAACCAGTACATATGTAATTACTTTTATTATATACCCTGGAAATTTATGTAACACATCCACTTTTCATCCTGTTTTTGAGTAATCTGTATGGAGTCAGAAATCACCTACACCATTTATTTTATTCAAATAACTTCATAGTACTGAATTTTATTTTGACATTATATTTATTTTCTCAGTGGGTAGCCTGGTGTTTAATGGCCATTCATTTCAGAAACTTCATGATTTTTGCCATTATTGTACTTTTATCTGCCTTTTTTTGCATCTGTTGCATACAGATGAAGAAATTAAACTTGTTGTTAATAGTGTAGGCGGGAGACTGCAAAGAAACCATTATTAATGGGTGCAGATTTAACCTTGACTAGCAACATGCCAACATATGAAAGTATTATTCATTCATATGCTTGATAAAATGAGCCGTGCCACGAGAAAACCAACATAGTGGGTTTGCGACCAGCATGGATCCAGACCAGCCTGCGCATCCGTGCAGTCTGGTCAGGCTCCATGCTGTTCGCTTTTAAAGCCTATTGGAATTGAAAAAACTGTTAGCGAACAGCATGGATCCTGACCAGACTGCGCGGATGCGCAGGCTGGTCTGGATCCATGCTGGTCGCAAAGCCACTATGTTGGTTTTCTCATGGCACGGCTCAAATAATGTTGTTTTAACCTTTTGTTGTTGTTTTGTGCAATTTATTTGTATTACCATTGTCTCTAGACATCAAAGTAATGCATTCAATGACAAAAAAAATCAAAGTGAGATATATTCATTACAATTTCTTTTGATGGGTGACATTTGCATTAGATGAGTAATACTATTTCTTATAAAATGTGTGTACTAAAATGTTTCAATTGAACTCTACAACAAATATTATCCTATAATAATTTGTAAAGATTTTTTTTTATAAAATTGAAATATGATTTGAGTTTTCTGTAGCAGATTTCACATCCATTGTACCCAGTGACTGTTGAAATTCTTGATTGAAACTAATTCTGACCACCACTTGATTTAAAAATTTCAATTTTTTGCTTCACAACGTGAAAGGATTTTTTTTTTTATCAAATTGGAGGAATATTGTAATATTCTACTTTTCCAGGAGGGAAATGGGGCCTAATTCTCCACCCTGTCCCATCTCCCAAATTGGCCTTGAAAAAAACTGTGGCTGCAATATCATTATTTCTTCACTAACATTGTTGATCCTTTAATTAACAAGTAAGTATTTGCGGCCAGTGATAACCTGGTGTCCTAATCACTGGCTGGTCACAGTGGTCAAAGGCAGACTTGTGGTCAGAACATTATATGTACTGATAGCATAAGTCAAGGTCATGGCCTTGATGGTCTAGTCTTAGATCTCTCACAGCTGGAGTTTTCATTCATAATAACAGATACCTGTCTACTCCTGGTAATATTTTGACATACTCTTGTTTCTCAAGCAGTTCCAGATATATTTATTCTCCTCAGTTGTATATATAGTATCCAGGGTTGAAGGAAAGCTCGTAAAGTCATACTAGATTAAGCGTACAAGATGCACTGATTTTGATACAGATTTATGTACAGATGAATTAGCTTACAAGTCTGTTTTGTCAGTTATCATTAAACTTTACCCTGCCAAATTTCAAAAATGGACTGATCCATCATTCAGTTTTGGCAGTACCATTTCTTATTATGGGGTGTTCACCTACACGAATGTGCAGGCTGATCTTGGTCTGCACTGGTCACATAGGCAGAATCACTTCTCACCAGCAGGCTAAAGGTTAATTCAACAAAAGAATTTTTATGTAATTTAGTTGTACTGATCTTGAAGAAGGTTAACCACTACAGATTAATGTGGGGAAGATGGCAGTAACTTGTGGACATGTTAATGTAGATGCAAAATAAAAGAAAACTGGATAGGTTAACTGCCCACTTTTACTTAACTGAAATACTGTTGAAAAATGAATGGCAAAACCCAAAGCAAACAAACAAATAAATGACATAGATAAGAATGGTTTGTTTTTGTGGCTATTTTCTTATAACATGAATAAATTTATTTGGGTATCTGTGATTATACATGTTACACTGTCAACTCTTTTTTTGCAGGGAAATATATTAATTTAGGGCAACTTTTACTAATACAGTAAATATAATGTGACTTTAGAACTAATATAAAATGTAAGGTTCACAATAACATTTTCTTCTCGAAAAAAAGTTGAAAGACAGTCTTGTACATAAGCTATGATAGCAGGCTAGAGTTTCTTATTTATAAGGCCTTCAGGAGATAGTGTTCTCTTTGTGTAAATTTGATATGAAGTAATATATTGATCAGTAAAAACAATTTTGTTCAAAATAGACCCAGGTTTGGAGACAGTTTTCGCCCATGGGTATGCAGTATGTTAATAAATTTTCCTGCTTTATATCATTTCTGAACTTTATTTAAATTCCCTATTGAAATTAAGATGTAGAGCTCTGTATCAAAATAGCTTTAATGATAGACCACATCAGTGAAAGGCAGAATACTATTGTAACAAATTTAATGTTGCATAATGATCTAAAATTGTGCTTCTTTTTACATCAGTGTGAAGATAAGATGATGAAAACACTTTTTTATGTTGTGTTTGAAATACCCTGATTTGTTAGTTTTGTTTACTGAATTTAATTTCTGGTAAATAACATTCGTTCTTTTCTTTTTCAGGCTGAAGAAAGAATTCAAGCAAGACGGCAGGCTAGGACTGAAGCACGAGAAATACGACTCCGTGAAATAGAGAGACAACAAAAAGAGGTAACAGTAGGAAGATATATCATAGGCGGAGCTTATTTTATTATAAATGTTAGCAGGGTTACCATGTTAAAAAGTTTGTGGTTTGGAAGGATTTTTTGATAAAGCACAAAATGCCCCTTGAACCCTTAAAAGTACAATCAGGCGGATGTTTTTCAGTTTCAGTGGGCACTTGCAGAAATTAAAAACAAGCACAAGGAACATTCTTCTAGCTATTACTTTAATCTGAATGAAATACATCCATTTTAGGTAACTTACTTGAATAATGGTGTAAATCTTGTGTAACAATCACAGAAGTTCCACTGTTGTTCATATTACATTTCATAATGTTTTGCTATCCTAATACAGTGAGATACACATTAATCTTAACCCTTACCATGCTAAATTTCTATAATGGACTGGTCCATCTTCCAATATGGGCAGTACCATTTATCATTTGAAGGGGTGTTTACTAAAAATTTACTGACTGAATAGCGAACAGTGCAGACCATGATCAGACTGCACAGATGTGCAGGCTGATCTGTGCAGGCTGATCTTGGTCTGCACTGGTCGCAAAGGCAAAACCAATCGCCGCCAGCAGGCTAAGGGTTAAGTCACTAGGTCCAAGTTCAAGGTTACTCCTAAAGGTCAAAGCTTAAGTAGTGTTATTTTGTGTCTGCTCCACGGTTTTTCTGCTCCGTACCTTGGAGCAACTGGAAGAATTTTCATAAACCAGAGCCAATTTGTTTTCCTCTGAGATCAATTCAGCATGCAGAGAGAGCATGACGCATGTCCAGGGTCAAGGTCCCACATATATAGCTTATTATGTCTGCTCCATTCTTTCTTAACAGCTGGAAGGACTTTCATTATGTCTCCCCCCAGGAGACATTGTTTTTGCCCCGTCCGTCCGTCTGTCCGTCCATCCGTCCGTACGTCACACTTCATTTCCGAGCAATAACTGGAGAACCATTTGACCTAGAACCTTCAAACTTCATAGAGTTGTAGGGCTGCTGGAGTAGACGACCCCTATTGTTTTTGGGGTCACTCTGTCAAAGGTCAAGGTCACAGGGGCCTGAACATTGAAAACCATTTCTGATCAATAACTAGAGAACCACTTGACCCAGAATGTTGAAACTTCATAGGATGATTGGTCATGAAGAGTAGATGACCACTATTGATTTTGGGGTCACTCCATCAAAGGTCAAGGTCACGGGCCTGAACATTGAAAACCATTTCCGATCAATAACTAGAGAACCACTTGACCCAGAATGTTGAAACTTCATAGGATGATTGGTCATGAAGAGTAGATGATCCCTATTGTTTTGGGGTCACTCCGTCAAAGGTCAAGGTCACAGGGGCCTGAACATTGAAAACCATTTCCGATCAATAACTAGAGAACCACTTGACCCAGAATGTTGAAACTTCATAGGATGATTGATCATGAAGAGTAGATGACCCCTAATGATTTTGGGGTCACTCCGTCAAAGGTCAAGGTCACAGGGGCCTGAACATCGAAAACCATTTCCGAGCAATAACTAGAGAACCACTTGACCCAGAATGTTGAAACTTCATAGGATGATTGATCATGAAGAGTAGATGACCCCTATTGATTTTGGGGTCACTCCATCAAAGGTCAAGGTCACAGGTGCCTGAACATGGAAAACCATTTCCGATCAATAACTGGAGAACCACTTTAACCAGAATGTTGAAACTTCATAGGATGATTGTACATTCAAAGTAGATGACCCCTATCGATTTTGGGATCACTCCATTAAAGGTCAAGATCACAGGGGCCTGAACATTGAAAACCATTTTAGGTCATTAACTTGAGAACCACTTGACCCAGAATGTTGAAACTTAATAGGATGATTGGTCATGCAGAGTAGATGACCCCTAACGATTTTGGGGTCACTCTGTTAAAGGTCAAGGCCACAGGGGCCTGAACATGGAAAACCATTTCCAATCAATAACTTGAGAACCTCTCAACCCAGAATGTTGAAACTTCATAGGATGATTGTTCATACAGAGTAAATGACCCCTATTGTTTTTGGGGTCACTCCATTAAAGGTCAAGGTCACAGGGGCCTGAACATTGATAACCAGTTCCGATCAATAACTTGAGAACCACTTGACCCAGAATGTTGAAACTTCATAGGATGATTGAACATGCAGAGTAGATGACCCCTATTGATTTTGGAGTCAGTCAATTAAAGGTCAAGGTCACAGTGGCCTGTTCATGTAAAATAATTTTTTGGAAATAACTTGAGAACCACTTGACCTACAATGTTGAAACTTAATAGGATGATTGGACATTTAGAGTAGATGACCCCTATTTATTTTGAGGTCACTTGATCAAAGGTCAAGGTCACAGGAGCCTGAACAGTGACTTGAGAACCACTAGGCCCAGAGTGTTGAAATTTAGCGGGATGACTGGACATGCCAAGTAGATAGTCTCTATTGCAGCCAACCATCAGTGTCTCTTTGACTTTCGCTCCTGACCCCTATTGACTTCTTGCCTATAGGACTTTGCATTTGGGGAGACATGCGCTTTTTTACAAAAGCATTTTCTAGTTTAAGTTGTTTGCCACATCAAGATGACATACAACTGCATTAATATCAGGACTACAAGGTAGCGGTTTTGGCTGATAATATGAAATTGTATGCCAACAAAATGAAAACCTAACTTGTTTCACTTGGTTTATATATACATGTCATAGTTTTACTTGGTAATATATACATGTCATAGTTATACCCCCACCAAACGTGTTTTAGGGGGGTATATCGGAGTCAGTTTTGTCGCGTCCCGTTGCGTCCCGAAATCTATTATCTCAGTTATTACCAAATGGATTTGATTCAAACTTAAAATACATGTTCCACCTTATCACCCACATCATGTGACACAAGGTGCATAACTCTTGACACCAAGTTTTCATGAATTATGTCCCCTTTTACTTAGAATTTAGGGTTAATTTTGCTGTATTTTCACTCTATCTCAGTTATTACTAAATAGATTTGATTCAAACTTAAAATAGATGTTCCACCTCATCACCCACATCATGTGACATAAGGTGCATAACTCTGACACCAATTTTTTTTATGAATTATGCCCCTTTTTACTTAGAATTTAAGGTAGATTTTGATGTATTTTCACTCTATCTCAGTTACTACTGAATGGACTTGATTCAAACTTAAAATAGATGTTCCACCTCATCACCCACATCATGTGCCCACATCATGTGACACAAGGTGCATAACTCTGACACCAAGTTTTCATGAATTATGTCCCCTTTTACTTAGAATTTAAGGTTAATTTTGTTGTATTTTCACTATATCTCAGTTATTACTAAATGGATTTGATTCAAACTTAAAATAGTTGTTCCACCACACCACCTACATCATGTGACATAAGGTGCTTAACTCTGACATAAATTTTTTATGAATTATGTCCCCTTTTACTTTAAATTTAAGGTTGATTTTGATGTATTTTCACTATATCTCAGTTATTACAAAATGGATTTGATTCAAACTTAAAATAGATGTTTCACCTCATCACCCACATCATGTGACACAAGGTGCATAACTCTGATACCAATTTTTCATGAATTATGCCCCTTTTTACTTAGAATTTAAGGTTAATTTTTATGTATTTTCACTATATCTCAGTTACTACTGAATGGATTTGATTCAAACTTAAAATAGATGTTCCACCTCATCACCCACATCATGTGACACAAGGTGCATAACTCTGACACTAATTTTTCTTGAATTGTGTCCCCTTTTACCTAGAATTTAAGATTAATTTTGATGTATTTTCACTATATCTCATTCTGATTGGCTTAGAGCCAAAGGGAAGTAACCTTTTTTAGCTCGACTATTCAAAGAATAGTGAGCTGTTGGACTCACCCATGCGTCGGCGTCCGCGTCCGCGTCCGCGTCCCGATTTGGTTAAGGTTTTGTATGTAAGCTGGTATCTCAGTAACCACTTGTGGGAATGGATTGAAACTTCACACACTTATTCACAGTGATAAACTGACCTACACTGCACAGGTTCCATAACTCTATTTTGCTTTTTTACAAAATTATGCCCCTTTTTCGACTTAGAAATTCTTGGTTAAGGTTTTGTATGTAAGCTGGTATCTCAGTAACCACTTCTGGGAATGGATTGAAACTTCACACACTTATTCACTGTGATAAACTGACCTACATTGCACAGGTTCCATAACTCTGTTTTTCCTTTTTACAAAATTATGCCCCTTTTTCGACTTAGAAATTCTTGGTTAAGGTTTTGTATGTAAGCTGGTATCTCAGTACCCACAAATGGGAATGGATTGAAACTTCACACACTTGTTCACTGTCATAATTTGACATGCAATGTGCAGGTCCCATAACTCTACTTTGCATTTTTTCAAAATTATGCCCCTTTTTCTGACTTAGCAGTTTTTGGTTAAGTTTTTGTATGTAAGCTGATATCCCAGTATCCACTAATTGGAATGGATTGAAACTTTTCACACTTGTTAACTGTCATGAGCTGATAAGCACTGTGAAGGTTCCTTAACTCTTTTTCCCATTTTTACAAAATTATGCCCCTTTTTCGACTTTTATATTCATTCAATTGACAAGGCTGTTGAATAGTCGAGCGTTGCTGTCCTCCGACAGCTCTTGTTTAACTTTTGTATGGAGTTTCTTCACCTTAAATTCCAGGAATTAGTCTATTTTTAGAAATCCTATTTTTAGATTTTCAATATTTTAGGTATTTTTCTAACTTTTTTATTATAAGTCCTATGTAAAAAGTAAATACATTTTTCTGTGGTAACATGGGTCGGTAAGACACTTTTTTGTATTCACTTTTAGTGTATCTCTAATATTAGAGATTTAATATATTTACTAGTATTACTATACTAGTATTATACTAGTATTACTTACATGTGGAAGCCCAGGATGAAGTACTCCAAAGACTAAGTATATGGTTGCCATTCTTCTTTGACAAGACCGTATGGTGGGGGTATGAGTCACTCCTGTGACAGTTCTAGTTTTACTTGGTAAAATATATATATATATATATATATATATATATATATATATATATATATATATATATATATATATATATATATATATATATATATATATATATATATATGTCTCATTTTTTCTTGGTAATATATGCATTAATATTGTACATTTCAGGAGGAAGAACGCCAGAAAGGACAACAAGGAACGGACTCCAAGGTAATTTTCACAAGTCTTTATCTGCTTCTGTAATTACCCTTCCATAAATGGATCAGTATAACATAACTAAAGCTAGTTAATGTAATACCCTAGGCATTTTTATGCCCCACATTGAAGAACTGTTTTGCTGCTTGTTGGTTGGTCAGTCTGTAGACTGTCTAGTTTCTGTTCGGTGACTAGAGGATGCTTGTTCTCACAATGTTCAAATTTGATAGGATGATTGCCTGTGATGACCCCTATTGTTTTGGGGTCAGTAGTCACATTGAACTTGAGCCTGGAAATGTTTTCTGCTCAGTAACTAAATAAACCTTTGGCCTATAGTCTTCAATCTTCACTGGATGATTGGTCACAGGGACCTTAAGACTGAAAATGGTTTCTGAACACTTTGGCCACAAGTTGTCATATTTGTAGAATGATTGTCTGTGGTCAGTAGATGATCCCTATTGATTTTAGGGGTCAGGTTTTCAAAGGTCAACATCACAGGGACTTTAAACTGAATTGTTTGCTCTCAGTTGCTAAAGTACACTTCGGCCTTCTGTCTTTACACTTCATAGGATGATTGCCTGTGGTTAGGAAATGACCTCTAATATCTTAGGGATCAATAGGTCAAAGGTCAATGTCACAGTGGTCGTGTTAACGCTTTGGCATACTGCCAAAAAACTCCATATTAGGCTGATTGCCTGTGATTAGTAAATTGATCCAATTATGGTAGGGGCCAGTAGGTCAAAGGTCAAGGTCTTATTAATCTGTGGACTGAAAATGGGGTAGGCCATTGTGGAGGGCATACAGGTTTTAGAAATAGCTCTTGTTCAGACCATGAAAGTACAATGTTTGTCACCTTGGCACAAAAAGTGGTTAACTTTCTTTATAAATGTCTATGAAGTTAGCTGCCTTTTACACTGTGGTGATTATGTTAATAAGTTGCTGTTTTTAGCTCACCTGAGCACGAAGTGCTCAAAGGTGAGCTTTTGTGATCGCCCTGTGTCTGTCGTCGGCCGTCCGTCCGTCAATAACAATTTGACTGTTAACACTCTAAGAGGTCACAATTTTGGCCAAATTTTAATGAAACTTGGTCAGAATGTTACTTTCAATAAAATCTTGGACCAGTTTGATATTGGGGCATCTGGGATCAAAAACTAGGTCACCAGCTCAAATCAAAGGAAAAGCTTGTTAACACTCTAAGAGGTCACAATTTTGGCTCAATCTTAATGAAACTTGGTCAGAATGTTACCCTCCATGAAATCTTGGACGAGTTCACTATTGGGTCATCTGGGATCAAAAACTAGGTCAGCAGGTCAAATCGAAGGAAAAGCTTGTAAACACTCTAGAGGTCACAATTTTGGCCCAATCTTAATGAAACTTTGTCAGAATGTTACCTTCAATAAAATCTTGGACGAGTTAGATATTGGGTCATTTGGGGTCAAAAACTAGGTCACGGGGTAAAATCAAAGGAAAAGCTTGTTAAAACTGTAGAGGCCACATTTATGACTGTATCTTCATGGAACTTGGTCAGAATGTTAATCTTGATAGTCTCAAGGTCCAGTTTGAATCTGGGTGATGTAGGATCAAAAACAAGGTCACCAGGTTAAATAAAAGGAAAAGCTAGTTAACACTGTAGAGACCACATTTATGACCATATCTTAATGAAACTTGGTCAGAATGTTAATCTTGATGACCTTTAGGTCAATAGGTCAGGTGAGCGATACAGGGTCTTCATGGCCCTCTTGTCTTCATTTAATTGTGTCATTATTGTGACACTTAAGCTGAGTATAAAGATGAAGCAGTTTAAAGCACAAGAAGTTAAAATTGTTTTTGGAATTAATTTCATTTCAAGTTTTCATACTCTACACCACTTAACTGTATTCAAGTTAGGAAAGTTGAAATTACATCTATTTTGTTATGAATTGTTTACATCAACTTGCAGGTGCATTATTACAAGGTAGGCCTCTATGTGGAAAACCTTCAGATATATATATGTGATTTTTGACAAATCCTTTGAAACCTCCATTTTGCCTGAAAGCCTTTTTCAAGTCTTGTGTCAGCCTATTGTAGTATCTGTCTTAAGTCAGCAGTCTGTATGGTGAGATGGTCAGTATAATGAGGTATTGAGTAAAGTGAGGTGTCAGTTTAGTGAGACTGAAAATATAGTGAAGTTGTCAGTACTGTGGGTTGTCAGTACAGTAAGGTTTTCATGTATTTTTCTACAACAGTACATTTGGCAACATCCATAGTTTCAAAAAGCCTAAATGCTTGAAAAAAGTTATGTCTAGAATACAAAAGAAATGAACAGAATGCATTTAAAGGTCCATTACTAAGGGAAAGTGAGTTGGCAATTTTTTTCATAGCCAGTGCATAGACTTCTGCAAGACACTAAATAATGCAGATTGGCAGGTCAAAATTTACAGAAGGTCTTTGGAACTCAAAGAAATGTATGTGTATTATGTTGAAATTTCAATGAATCGACAGAATGACCCCCCAGGTCTTTTTAAGTTTCTTCATACTTCATAGAAAATTCTAACACGATCTGCAGCAATTGGTACATAAACATAATTTATTATAGCAAAATCGCCTATACATGAATCTACGATAAAATATGGTTGGCTGTTACATTTCACCCCCTATGATTGTGGCATAAGATATACTACTTCAGTTCCATTACATACAAATTATTTCAGGGCCAAACGGTTGAAAACAGCATCTCAAAAACATAAATATGATAAAATGTCATACTGACTTATGTGTAGGACAGTAAAACACGTTTCGATCTCTACAAGCGAATTCAATTAGCTTAATAAAGATTCAGCGGTGACGTCATAAATGTATGACATAAAGTATGACGTCATAATGATGTGACGTCATATAAAGTTAAGCTCGTAACTTGTAACACAGGGTCAACTCGCCTAATTTGATGATTCTCTTCATAATTAGTTTGCGAGCTGTTAGATTACTATATTATAAATACTTCTCAAAATTCTGATACAAAGAAACAAATATCTATACGTTCCATTGGCTATGCAACTCTTTCTAACCATAGGGGGTAAATTGTAACAGCATATGACCCGAATGACGTATTACGCTGAAAATGTAGTACTGTAAAATGCGAATTATTTGCGTTGTTAGAATCGAAATAATAAATATGTTCCAAAAATTTTATCAGTTAATAAAACATGGGCAGTCCTTTGGATGCGAATAATTAAATCACTCGTGCTACGCACTCGTGATTTAATTATTACGCATCCAAACTCCTGCCCATATTTTAATAACTGATAAAATATAGGAACAGATTTATTATTTCTTAAATAATTGTACATATACTGCGATTTATTTCGAATTTCTACATACCAACTTTCATTTTCCAATAAAATGAAATAGTTTCTGTGCTTTTTAAAAGAAATTAAAATGTTCACTTTCCTTAGTATTGGACCTTTAAATACACAGCCAGAAGTTTTAAAACCCATTACGTTGAGTCAAAGAAGATTTTGTTATATTGCTGAAAAACTAGGTCAGATATTGTGAAATTGAGGAACATTTTAGGTGTCTGAAGTAGATTCATCTTGATCATGTGGTTAAAATAAATCTAACAGACTTAAACTTCACATGACTTATGTGAGTGATGTTTAGTCAATATTCTTGGTTTGTACCATGTAAATGAGCCATGCCATGAGAAAACCAACGTAGTGGGTTTGCGACCAGCATGGATCCAGACCAGCCTGCGCTTCCGCGCAGTCTAGTCAGGATCCATGCTGTTGGCTAATGGTTTCTCTCATTGCAGTAGGCTTTGAAAGTGAACAGCATGGATCCTGACCAGACTGCGCTGATGCGCAAGCTGGTCTGGCTCCATACTGGTCGCAAACGCACTATGTTGGTTTTCTCATGGTGCGGCTCAAATGTTTTTACAGAGTCAAGTGCATATGTAAATTTTGTTAATGGAGTTACTTGTTACTTTTGTATGTCAGTGTGTGTGTGCATCTCTGTGACATATAAGTACATGTACATTGCTGACCTGATTGTGCATGGTTGATATTTTGATATTTGCATGCTATTTTAAAGTCCACTTGATAAGATTAAAAATAGTTCCTGATGAACTGGCAAATGGATGTGTTAGGTCCCATTAGGGGCTCTAGTTTCTTGTGAGTAGCGAAATACTGGAGCGGGTTGTTGGTTCTGCCTGTTGCCACCAAAAAAGAAAGAGTCCAACATTGTTACAAGAGAACTAACAACAAAACAATTTGATAACTGAAGAGGCTAAGAATTATTGAATTATTGTGTGATAATTGGGGGACATAGTATTATGTTGGATTACAACAAAGCAACAAGACAGATAGATATTCGACCAATCTGTTTCATAAACACTGATATTTTACAAAGCATCTAGATGGTTCCTTTATTTTGCCGTATGGACCTTGGTGTATTTTGTTTTTAGCCCACCATCATCAGATGGTGGGCTATTAAAATCACTCTGCGTCCGTGGTCCGTCCGTCCGTCATTCCGTCCGTCCGTCCGTCCGTCCGTTAACAATTTCTCGTTATCGCATCTCCTCAGAAACTACTGGGGGGATTTTGACCAAACTTTGTCAGAATGATGTATTGGTACCCTAGTTGTGTCCCCCTGAAAATCAGACTGGTTCAACAATTTATGAGTGAGTTATGGCCCTTTGTTTATTTCTATAATTTATATAGATTTATATAGGGAAAAACTTTGAAAACCTTCTTGTCCAAAACCACAGAGCCTAGGGCTTTGATATTTGGTATGAAGCATCATCTAGTGGTCCTCTACCAAGATGATTCAAATTATTTCTCTGGGGTCAAATATGGCCCCGCCCTGGGGGTCACATGGTTTATATAGACTTATATAGGGAAAAACTTTGAATAACCTCTTGTCCAAAACCACAGGGCCTAGGGCTTTGATATTTTGTATGTGACATCATCTAGTGGTCTTCAACTAAGATTATTCAAATTATACCCCTAGGGTCAAATATGGCCCCGCCCTGGGGGTCATATGGTTTACATAGACTTACATAGGGAAAAACTTTGAAAATCTTCTTGTCCAAACCACAAAGCCTAGGGCTTTGATACTTGTAATGTAGCATCATCTAGTGGTTCTCTACCAAATTTGTTCAAATTATCCTCCTAGGGTTAAATATGGCCCCGCCCCGGGGGTCACATGGTTCATATAGACTTATATAGGGAAAAGCTGTTAAAATGTTCTTGTCAGACACTACAACATTCAAACTTGGACCACATGTATATTTTTGAGTGGCAAGATGAACCTTGACATGAGTTGACCTTGATTTTGACCTAGTGACCTACTTTCACATTTCTGTAGCTACAGCCTTCAAATTTGGACCACATGCATAATTTTGTGCACTGGAAAAAAACTTTGACCTTTATTTTGACCTAGTGACCTACTTTCACATTTTTGAAGGTACAGGCATCAAATTTGGACCATATGCATAGTTTCATGTTTCAAAATGAAATTTGACATTGATTTTGACCTAGTGACCTACTTTCACATTTCTCAAGCTACAGCCTTCATATTTGGACTACATGCATAGTTTTGTGTACTGAAAAAAACTTTGACCTTGACATTGACCTAGTGACCTACTTTCACATTTTTGAAGGTACAGGCTTCAAATTTGGACCACATGCATAGTTTTGTATTCTGAAATAAAATTTGACCTTGATTTTGACCTAGTGACCTACTTTTACATTTCTCAAGCTACAGCCTTCAAATTTGGACCACTTGCATAGTTTTGAGTACTGAAATGACCTTTGACCTTTACATTGACCTAGTGACCTACTTTCACATTTTTAAGGTACAGGCTTCAAATTTGGACCACATGCATAGTTTTGTATACCTAAATAAAATTTGACCTTGATTTTGACCTAGTGACCTACTTTTACATTTCTCAAGCTACAGCCTTCAAATTTGGACCACATGCATAGTTTTGTGTACCGAAACAAACTTTGACCTTTACATTAACCTAGTGACCTACTTTCGCATTTTTGAAGGTACAGGCTTCAAATTTGGACCACATGCATAGTTTTGTATTCCAAAGTAAAATTTGACCTAGTGACCTACTTTTACATTTCTCAAGCTACAGCCTTCAAATTTGGACCACTTGCATAGTTTTGTGTACCGAAATGAACTTTGACCTTAAGATTGACCTAGTGACCTACTTTCACATTTCTGTAGCTACAGGCTTCAAATTTAGGACCACATGCATAGTTTTGTGTACCGAAACAAACTTTGACCTTGACATTGACCTAGTGACCTACTTTCACATTTTTGAAGGTACAGGCTTCAAATTTGGACCACATGCATAGATTTGTGTTGTGTACGGAAATGAAATTTGACCTTGAGCTAGTCAGTAAGTCTTGAAATTTGGAACACTCAAAAATGGCACATTGGTGGGCGCCAAGATCACTCTGTGATCTCTTGTCTTTCATATGATATATGTGTAGGTTTCCTTACCAGTTTATTCATTGAGATACAAATCCCTTTATTGTAACCTCTGCCCTCCTTCATGTGGACTGTGCCTCACCACCCTGTAGAAAAATATATATTATTCTCCATTCTTGAAATTATTTTGATAATTATTTAAGATATTATAAAAGCGAAAGATGTCAATATTTATCTTTGTTAAAAACTTAAAATCCTAATTACCGTAAAAACTAATGATTATTCTTTTCGAAATAAATGTTCTTGCCATGCTAAGTGAAATGAATTTCTTGCTGTATTAATTTACCCAGAACTTTACTGTGGCACAAGATAAGTTCCAACCTTCATGCCTTCTGTAACTGTGAATATTTCAGAGTATAGCCAGCTATTCTGGCTCAAGGAGAGGCAGCAATGACTCTACAGAATCCGACGTCTCCTCCAAGGACAGTAGAGATCCCAAGGATCAAGTCCGACAAATTAAGGTCAGTTGAAATATGTGGCACAGTTTCAGGAACATTTGGATAAGGAAATTTCAACCAATGATGGTATTTCCTTATTACCAGTTTACCACAATTCAACTGGTGTTGTAGATTTATTTTTTCACTGTTTAAGCTGTAACAGTGAAGATTTTCGAAATAGCACAGCTACCTGACACTGTTTATGATAGATTTAGTGAACTTGGGCATAAATAAGGTATGAATAGTGCAATCAGATTATAAGGATGAAAAACATACTTTAATACAATAGCAGTAGGCTACCAGTCTGAGATGGATTGTCTTGCATTTGTGCTTAAGCCTGCCCACTAACCCCAGTAGGGAAAGTGCAAGTCTACAGACTGGGGTTTTGAGTTTACTCTCCAGCAAGGCTTATGTCCTCCATGATTATTTGATAGAAAACATGGTATATTCCACCTTTTATTTGTGGAGAAGTTGCAAGTTTAATACTTTGAAATTCGTAGAACAGGTTGCTGGTACAGAATCCAGGCAAACTGGCTAGGTTAACTGCCTGTTGCTAAATAACTAAAATAGGTTGAAAAAAATTGTGTTAACAAACGAAATATCAGAACTTTATGGGGAATACTATATCTGGTAGGTGATAAAAAGTATCCAGGGACAGTATAAGAGAGTTAATAATATTTTAATGATTTAATGTGAGGAAATACGCTCCACCATTTTTTCACAACTTTTAATTAGAACACATTTCAGCTTAATTTTCAGTTCACATTAAGAGGTTATAAGTCAACAGTTTGAACCCATAATAAAAATTATCCATGAATTTGATTTTTTAGCACCAGTTACGAGAATTGGAAGACAAATACAAGGCTGCTATGGTTACAAATGCTCAACTAGATAATACAAAAACAAGTCAAGTGTTCCAATTAGAACTGCTGAAAGAACAGTTAGAAGAACAGGAGGAAGGCATGATAGAAGTACAAAGAGAATATAAAGATAAATGTAGAGTAAGTGTTACTGTAGATCTGTTTGTACACAATGTACATGAAAAGCTGCCTGGAATTGATGGGTTTTAGACATGTGTAAAAATGTTAGCTTTTGTCTAGTGCATATCGAGGGGTGAATGCGAAAGAGTTCTATGTGCATATAAATAAAGAAGCTCAGAACTTTTTCGCATTCAACCCTCGATATATAGAAATGGTGAGAAATATAATGTGTTTTAGCATGACTATACAAAGTATGGAGAGCTACCCTACTCGACCTGGAGTCAGCGTCCTTCCGCGTCCGCACTTCGGTTAAAGTTTTGATGCACTTTCTCTTTATCTTTGTTATTACTTGATGGATTTACTTAAAATAGTTGTTCCTCATCATCACCCACATCATATGGCACAAAGGTCATAACTCTGGCACCAATATTTCATGAATTATCCCTCTTTTTACTTAAAATTCCAGGTTCAAGTTTTGGTGCACTTTCACTTCATCACAGTTATAACTAAATGGATTCGATTCAAACTTAAAATAGTTGTTCAACATTATTATCCACAACATATGACACAAGGGTCATAATTCTAGCACCATTATTTCATGATTTATCCCCCTTTTTACTTAGAATTTCAGATTGAAGTTTTGGTGCACTTTCACTTTATCTCAATTATTATTAAGTGGATTTGATTCAAACTTGAAATAGTTGTTCAACATCATCACTCACATCATATGACACAAGGGTCATAATTCTAGCACCATTATTTCATGAATTATCCCCCCTTTCATTTAGAATTTCAGGTTAAAGTTTTGGTGCACTTTTACTCTATCTCAGTTATTACTAAATGGATTTGATTCAAACTTAAAATAGTTGTTCAACATCATCGCTCACATCATATGACACAAATGAGTTATCCCCCTTTTTATGCCCCACTTCGAAGAAGGTGGGGTATATTGTTTTGCAGATGTCGGTCGGTCGGTCGGAATGTAGACCAATCCGTTTCCGGATGATAACTCAAGAACGCTTGGGCCTAGGATCATGAAAGTTGATAGGGAGGTTGGTCATGACCAGCAGATGACCCCTATTGATTTTGGGGTCTGTATGTCAAAGGTCAAGGTCACAGTGACCCTGAATAGTAAAACGGTTTCCGGATGATAACTCAAGAACGCTTGGGCCTAGGATCATGAAAGTTGATAGGGAGGTTGGTCATGACCAGCAGATGACCCCTATTGATTTTGAGGTCTGTATGTCGAAGGTCAAGGTCACAGTGACCCTGAATAGTAAAACGGTTTCCGGATGATAACTCAAGAACGCTTGGGCCTAGGATCATGAAAGTTGATAGGGAGGTTGGTCATGACCAGCAGATGACCCCTATTGATTTTGAGGTCTGTAGGTCAAAGGTCAAGGTCACAGTGACCCTGAATAGTAAAACGGTTTCCGGATGATAGCTCAAGAACGCTTGGGCCTAGGATCATGAAAGTTGATAGGGAGGTTGGTCATGACCAGCAGATGACCCCTATTGATTCTAAGGTCAATATGTTAAAGGTCAAGGTCACAGTGACCCTGAACAGTTCAACGGTTTCTGGATGATAACTCAAGAACGCATAGGCCTAGGGTCACAAAAGTTGATAGGGAGGTTGGTCATGACCAGCTGATGACCCCTATTGATTTTGAGGTCAGTATGTCAAAAGTCAAGGTCACATTGACCTGGAACAGTAAAATGGTTTCCGGGCAGTAACTCAAGAACGCTTGGGCCTAGTATCAGGAAAATTGATAGTTAGGTTGGTCATGATCAGCAGATGACCCCTATTGATTTTGAGGTCATTAGGTCAAAGGTCAAGGTCACATTGGCCAGGAACATTTAAAGCAGTTTCTGATCTTCTTGTCTAAAATCACAGAGCCTAGGGCTTTGAAATTTAGTATGAATTATCATCTAGTAGTCCTCTACCAAGATGATTCAAAGTATTATCCTGGGATCTAATATGGCCCCGCCCCGGGGGTCACATGGTTTATATAGACTTATATAGGGAAAACCTTTGACAAACCTCCTGTCCAAAACCACAGGGCCTAGGGCTTTGATATTTTGTATGTGACATCATCTAGTGGGCTTCTGCTAAGATTGTTCAAATTATCCCCCTAGGGTAAAATATGGCCCCGCCCCGGGGGTCACATGGTTTACATAGATTTATATAGGGGAAAACTTGGAAAATCTTCTTCTTCAAACCACAAAGACTAGGGTTTTGATATTTGTAATGTAGCATCATCTAGTGATTCTCTACCAAGTTTGTTCAAATCATCCCCCTAGGGTCAAATATGGCTCCGCCCTGGGGGTCACATGCTTCATATAGACTTATATAGGGAAAAGCTTTTAAAGTCTTCTTGTCAATAACCTACAACATTTAAATTTTGACCACATGTATGGTTTTGAGTGGCAAGATGAACCTTGACATGAGTTGACCTTGACCTAGTGACCTACTTTCACATTTCTGTACCTACAGCCTTCAAATTTGGACCACCTGTATAGTTTTGTGTACTGAAAAAAATTTTGACCTTGACATTGACCTAGTGACCTACTTTCACATTTTTGAAGGTACAGGCTTCAAATTTGGACCACATGCATAGTTTTGTGTTCTGAAATGAAATTTGACCTTGATTTTGAACTAGTGACCTACTTTCGCATTTCTCAAGCTACAGCCTTCATATTTGGACCACATGCATAGTTTTGTGTACCGAAACAAACTTTGACCTTTACATTGACCTAGTGACCTACTTTCACATTTTTGAAGGTACAGGCTTCAAATTTGGACCACATGCATAGTTTTGTGTTCTGAAATGAAATTTGACCTTGATTTTGAACTAGTGACCTACTTTCGCATTTCTCAAGCTACAGCCTTCATATTTGGACGACATGCATAGTTTTGTGTACCAAAAAAAGTTTGACCTTGAAGTTGACCTAGTGACCTACTTTCACATTTTTGAAGGTACAGGCTTCAAATTTGGACCACATGCATAGTTTTGTGTACCGAAATGAACCTTGATCTTGAGATTGACTTAGTGACCTACTTTCACATTTCTGATTGTACAGACTTCAGATTTGGACCGCATGCATATTTTGGTGTTCTGAATTGAAATTTGACATTGATTTTTACCTACCACCTACTTTCACATTTCTCAAGCTACAGCCTCCAAATTTTGAAGCACTTTCATATTTCTGACTACCAAAATGAACTTTGACTTTGATATTGATCTAGTGACCTACTTTAACATTTCTCAAGCCACAGCTTTCAAATTTGGACCACATACACATTATATTGTACCGAAATGAAATATGACCTTTGACCTTGAGCAAGTCTTGAAATTTGGAACATTCAAAAATGGCTCAGTCGATGGCACCAAGGTCACTTTGTAATCTCTTGTTAGGTTTAAGGTCAAAGTCAGATTAAAACAAAATGGTAGAACTTTTGCTTACAGTGAGCATATAATTTCTGTTCCTTGTGCAATTACTAAATGAATCAAGGGGGGCATTTCGTGTTCGACGAGCTCTTGTTTACTAACAATTTCAGGTTAAAGTTTTGATGCACTTTCACTCTTAACTTGGTTATTGCTGAACGGATTTGATAAAAACTTAAAATACTGTGAAATCATTTAAATTCGCTGGCATGAAATTTCGCGCAAACGTGAGGAAGAACTGTTTCGAGCGGGCTTTAATTCGCGCATTATCAATTTTAGCAATGAAAAATATAATAAAAAATAATAATAGCGCGGTCTTAAATTCGCGCATCGGTCCTAGCGCGAAATACGCGAAAATTCGTCCTACGCAAATAAAAATGATTTCACAGTAGTTGTTCCATCTTATCGCCCATATCATATGACACAAGGTCCTGTACTCTAGCACCAATTTTTCATGAATTATGCCCCTTTTACTTAGAGTTAAAGGTTAATTTTGATGCATTTACACTTTATCTCATCACTGTTGCACCAAGATTTCAGGAATTATGCCCCCTTTTTGATAAGAATTATACTTAATATTTAATGTTTTGATGCACTTGATCCTTATCACTCTTATTTCTTAATTATTTTGACACAGACTCGAGCTATTATCCAATATTTCATACCAGTTGGGAGTCATTAAACACCAAGTGACAGCTCCAGCTTAAATGTGCCCAGTTTCACTATCCAGCATCGAAATAGTCAAGTGCGCAGTCTCCTGTGACAGCTCTTGTTGTAGAAGCCCGCTTGAGGCACAATGGCCGATCAGACAGTTCATCTGTGAAATAATTAATATAAGTTGTTGAGTTATTTCTGGGTATTTCATGGTGTAAATAGTAAATCCATGAAATTCAGTTTCAGCGAATAAGAAAAATTCCATTAATTTTATATGCACAAATTCATATACCCAAAACACAGTTGTTTTGGCCAAAACCACGAGATTATGTGTCTTGGGCAGTAAAGAATTACATAGTATATGTCAGTATGAACACATAATATGATGAAGCATTCATCTGTTTAACATAATACTGTCTTGAATGTTTGTAGGTAATTGAAGAAGTAGGTCTCTTGTTTCCAGTGAAGTTTTTATGCCCCCGAAGGGAGGCATATTAGTTTTCAACTGTCCGTCCCTTAGTTTGTTAGTTTGTCACAACATTAACTTTTTGCATGAAGGCACTTTACTCGTGAACCATTGCACCCAGGACCTTCAAACTTCACATGCTGATAGTACTTACTGAATACACGACCCCTACTGACATTGGGGTCACCAGGTCAAAGGTCAAGGCACTGCGGGGGACCATTTGTCACCATTAGTGACAGCTCTTGTTCCTTTTCATTTTCATTTGTTGACAGTTGTTATAATCGGTGTTGTTTTTGAATTTTTTTCACAAAGGTTAAATTTTTTTTATGCATTAACTTTTCATGTTTGTTATCAAACATTAATATGTTACGTTGGTATTATTATTTTTTGTTTGTTTACAAAAGTTTTTAGTATTCTGATTGTATTTAGAGTGTTTGTTGACAGGAGTTATATCCTTTATTTGTTTTATCTTCAACAGTAATTATATTGGGACTTGATAGTATTATCTTTGAATGTTGGTTGACAAAAGTTAAAGCAAATATTAGATTGTTTGAGTCTTTGAGTGTGCATTTAGATGAGACATTTCATTAGTATTACCTCTAAATGTTTTAAAAAGAAAGTGCTACTTGTTATAATGGATGGTTTGATACTCCCAATGGATGTATAATGTGGCATGGCTGGTCATTAGTATATCAAGTTTCGTCAGGGCTTTGAATACTTCATGTGAGGAAGCCAGCCAGCTGGTTTACAGGTCGATGGTTCTACCAAGTGCCTGCCCGTGATGAAATAATGCACGGAGGGACACCTGGGGTCTTCCTCCACCATCAAAGCTTGAATGTTGCCGTATGATCTATAATTGAGCCGTGCCATGAGAAAACCAACATAGTGGGTTTGCGACCAGCATGGATCCAGACCAGCCTGCGCATCCGCGCAGTCTGGTCAGACTCCATGCTGTTTGCTTTTAAAGCCTACTGGAATTGGAGAAACTGTTAGCGAACAGCATGGATCCTGACCAGACTGCGCGGATGCGCAGGCTGGTCTGGATCCTTGCTGGTCGCAAACCCACTATGTTGGTTTTCTCATGGCACGCCTCAATTGTGTTTTATGTGACGTTAAACCCAACAAAAACAAAAAACAAAATATAGTTTCGTCATTAATGTTTAGTTGTTAGACATGTAGGCTTGGGTAAATAATAATTAGGAGAAATAATCTGGATGTTTTTCTTATTTTCTTTTCAGGACTATGATCTTTTAAAAAGAGATTTTGAAAATTTAAAATTAGAATGTGATGGTATAAAGCAACAAATAGAATTAAAAGATAAATTATTAAAGGTAAGTGAAATAAATGACGGTAAATCATGTCTTAGACAAAACAAAGATTTGGCACATATACAGAAAGTCATGAATAAGGAAGTTAGAAGCCAAAGTTATATAGTTTGTATTAGTTTAAAGATAAATGTAGTAATGAAGTTTTGAGGTTTTTTTCCTGTAGCAGCCTCTGCATTATAAAAAGTGTTTTATACAGTATTTTTCTGAAATAGACAGAAGCAAAAGAACTCAAATTTGATGAGAGGAAAGATGATAGGTTTTCAGACTTTTTTCGCTGTAGTGGTAAAAGTCTTTAATTGCCAGAACATTCAACTAAGTTAGGTTGCAGCTTCAGAAAAAGGTGAAATATTTGATTGAGGAAGCCATTCATCCAGCTTACAGAAGGTCAGTGGTTCTAACCAGATGATTGACTTCAGGACACCTAGCCTAAGGTCTTTCTATGATTTAGAAAGTTAGTATATGATCTAATGACTCAGCTAAACAAACAAAAAACTTCTCTAAGTATTACATTAGGAAAAAGAAAGTTATAATTTTGAGCCAACCAAGGTTGGCCATGTATCTTTTGAATATGATGTATTTCAGGAAAGTGGTTTAGTCATTGTTACAACAGATGAAGGAGAGTTTTCACTCACAAAGTGTTCCAACATGTCCGACGTGCCTATACCAGAACTTGGTACTTCAATAATTTCAGAAGAAGCTGCTGATTTGCTAAAAAAAGCAGGGGAAGGAACATTAGGTAAATCTAAAGAGAAAGTTACTTCCCTTGATTCCCAAAAGGAGGTTTCTATTTCAGTTGTAGATAATGAGGTAAAAGGTGATAGTAACTCAGATTTAGCTGAAAATGAAGATATTATTAAGGCAGAAAGTAAGAGTTCTGAAGATTCAGATCTTCCTGCTATGGACAGCGTTATTGCAGAAGAAAAGGCTACAGATAATATTGAAATAGAAGATGAAAATAATAATGATGCAGAAAACAATGAAATTAACATTAACAGTAAAAAAGATGTAGTTCAAGAAGACAAAAATGAAAATGCAAGACAAGAAGGTAATCCTGAACTAGTTATAGGAACAGGTAAGGAAAGACAGAGTGAGGAAGATAAATCTGGTTCTGAGGATGATGAGAATGAGGTGTTTTTTGAGAGTCAAAGTGAAGTCTGTCATGAAGAAAGAGAAAATTTGAGTGGTTTGAATGAAAAGAGAGAAGAGAATGAGATTGCGTATCTAGAGAAACAGGAAGGAGTTGACATAAAGGTTGAAAGTAAGGAAACATCAGAAAAAATGACTGAAGATAAAGTGAATGAGGATGAGACCGAGTCTGAGATTGCTGAAAATGTGTCAGGTGCTAGCAATGTTAACATTGGTGGAGTAATGAATGTTCAAAATAAGGGTCTGGAATCTGAGAGCTTGGTGGTAAGGCCAAAGTTGGGGAGTTCAAGCGGAGTGAGAAAAATATTATATAGTGAGAGTGTTATTAGTCTTGAGAGTGATGTGACATACCATAGTGAATCCGAGGATAATGATTTATTTGTAGAAGATGAAAAAGAAAAGCTAGATGATAGTTCAGGTGATAGGAATCTTCATAAAATAGTTGTGGATGAAAAGGTATTGATGAGAGATGAAACTGATAATGATTCAAGACCAAATGTGTCATTTAACAGAGGTTCAGAAGGTGAAGAGTCTTCAAAGGTAGCTGTTGAGAGTAATGTAGAATGTAGAGTAGAAAATGACGAAGTGTCTGTTACTCGTGCTAGTGTAGAAAATGATAATGGTTCTGTTTTGGTCAATGATGCTGATAGTGATGTTGTACCTAACATAAATGAAACTAAATCATTAGAGAAGGAAAATGTAGTGGTGAAAGGAGATGTTGGAAGTGATATCCCTGAAGAAGTTTGCACCTCTCTCACACATAATGATGAGGTGTTTATGTCACTACCTCTTGACAAAATGGGTTATGATCAAGATATGATTCAGTTTGCTAAAGGTTATGTTACTGATATTGTTCTGAAGTCAGTTGACTTGTATAACAAGCAGATAAAAGATGAGAAAATCATGGTCAGACAACAGTCATACACGTCTAAAAATATTGATATTTCTATTCCTAAAAGACATTATTCAGAGGAATTGGTTGATACTGCAACAAATGTTATTCCTAAGAAATTGTCTAGTGGTTCTGTAGAAATTCTAAGTCCAGTAGTCCACATGCCTTCAGAAGATAAAGGTGACTTGAAATTTTTTACTTATAAATTAGATACAGATGCTGATGTTGTTTTAACCTCCATAGAGGAAGAGCAAAACCCTCTTGAAGGTATGGTTACTATGGATTCTTTGCAGTCTCCAGTATCAGGTTTTGGTGTTTGTTATTCTGGTGTAGAAGGTCACTCTGATGTAGATTCTGATGATTCAAGCAATGATGGTGCTGAGGAAATAGGGGATGAAACAGGTTCCCCTGGACTTGTAGATTTTATTTCAATGCCTGTAGCTGTTGATGATAAGGTAGACAAAGAGACCAAAGAACTTGGAGTATCTGAGGTAGAAAATAAAGACATTGTATCATGCAATATTGTAGATGACAAAGAAGTGAAAAATGAAGTAGATTCTGAAATAAGTAATGTTCCTGTTGAGAAATCTGGCAAAATTTTAGATACCAGTTTAGAAAACCTAAACACAGATAAAGCAGAAAGTGAAAATGCTTGTGATATGCAAGATAAGGATGCAAATAAGGTAAATGAAGAGTTAGTTGAAAATGCAACTTTTGATGGTGTTAAAGAGGAAATTGATCTTAAGGGGGATAGGGAGAAATCAAGCATTGATAATGAACAGCTTGAACCTGATAATGATAGTGAAAAGAAAGATGAGGTTGGCACAGGAAGTGATCCTAATGTGGAAGAAGAGACAAAAGCAAAGGTAGGTGAAGGAAAAGATGTTGAACATGTGGAGGGTGCCACAGGGGTTGAATTCAATGAAAATTCTGAGGGAAACAAAAGTGAGAATGTAAAGTCTGATTCCTTAGAGAATGTTACTGAACCAGGTTCAAGGTTATCGGGAGAAATATCTCCTAATGGAGAAAGTGGGCAGAGTGTTGATTCAGGCAGTATGAACAGGAAAAAGTCAAAGAAAAAGGGGTCAAAGAAAAATTCAAAAGAAGAATGTCTTATCAGTTGAACGTGAACGCAAGAGGCTAACATGTCTTGATATGCTTTGAACTACAGCCCTTTAATATTTTATATTTATAGCCAGTATTGCAGTGCATTGGGGATAAACATTAACTTTATTCAACTTGAAGATAAAGCTTTCATGCCAAAGGTGCTTAGAATGAAATAACGCCATGCCTGTTTTTACCCTAGAAATATAAACTCTGAGCATGCCTTTCCCCTTGGTTCACGGGTATACCTACATAAACATCTCTAATACATTTAGAGTTAATAACAGGACTTGCAGACCAATGCTGGTTGTTAGATAGAAGCAAAATTGATTTCTCAGGATTTTTGCTAGATGAATTGTTTACTTTGGACATAGCAATTTCGTAGTTTTCGGCACAAAGTAATAGGACCAACATTTTAGGATTTTTAGGGGTTCAGCTGGTTAGCAATGAATTTTATGAGTGAGAATCCTTGAAATACATTCCAGATTGATATTCATTTCATAATGCTGTAGATCTTGGTTTTGTTTTAGTTATTTCTTTATTTAGCATGTATAGAAAGTTGTAGTTTCTTTATATCAAGCTATATTTAGACAGTAGGGCGGCAGGGTTGTTTGATAATTTCCTTTCGTCTCCTAAGCATAGCTGCATTGTTTATTTTGTGTGGGTGCTTAGCCATTGGGGAGAGTGTGTCGGAGAATAAGGAATCAAAATGCTGACAATGGTCAGTTATTCTTGAAAACTAGAAAATATACATATTTATTTTTATCTTGACGAAATTTTCAGAATGGCTGTATACTTGGGTGTTACAGAATATGATGTTTTTCATTTTGCACTGCTGTTTAATGGTATTTGGGACTTTTTTTTGAAAATGGAAGTAAATATATATACATGAAGATTTTTTCAAATTAACAGTACATTAGTTGCTGAAGAACTTTAGTGTAGGAGTGCAATATTTATCAAGTTATCTTGCCAGTTTAAAACCAGTTTGATAATGGATAATTAAGCTGAGTAGATGCGAAAGGAGTGAAAGCAGTTCTGATGTTTGGGAGTATCAAATTAGTTTTGTGACTGTACAAATTTAGTGTTAACACAAAAACTTACTGAAAATTGTCCTTGGACATAGAAACTGTGGAGAAACCATCAGAGAACGGTGTACTTTAATTTAGCTTATGTATGCTTTGAAAAAAAACAAAAAACTTTTGATATAAAACAGTTATCAAAAGATTGATTTTCTATGATTACATTCTTTGAAAATAGATGTGTTTTATATTCATGAAACATGTAAGACAGCAAAATATCAGTATTGGTGCTGATCCAGTGGTCTTTGTTTATGAGTAATTAAGACAGCAAAATGACTATTCCTGCTGATTCAGTAGCTTCATATGTTCAGAAGCATTATGTTTGAAAAAGGAAACAGCAGTTGGGAAAAATTTGCAAACTTAAAACTTAGTTTAGTTTATCACCTGGGTTCAGGATTGTAGACCAGTCTGAAAATGCAGCCATGCCATTGGTCAATTTCAAATTTGTGCTCTGGAACAACCAATCAGATGCTTATGTTTTGAGACTGGTATCCAAAGTTGAGTTTTATCACCTTGTGCCCTGAACCTTTTTGAATGCTGACCCAGATATTTTTTTCTAAACACAGTGCCTGGTATGTGGCAATTACTGGTTAATTTGAAAGACAAATGTCAGGATATTTCTTAATAAGAGGATTTTATTAGTTATATTGAACAGTTATCAAGCCAGAGAGAGTTTTGTCATTTGTGTTAATTTTAGATGTAGTAAACAGTTTCTTTCCACTTACGTAAATGTTTACCCAGCTAACATGTCATGTGATCAAAAATTTCATATGTTGGCTACCAAGCAGCTTATGCTTTTTAACAGTACATAAGCTCCTTTATCCTTTTATTTCTTTGTCCATCTCTGATAGGGACTACAGTTCCCACCATATGACACGTCTTTCATTTGAGCAGCCCTTTATCAATTTAACCTTTACTAAAGTTCTGAAATGGACTGGTCCATCATTCTGTTTTGGCAGTACCATTTATTTTTGGGTGAAAATAGGAGGTCTGCTGAAAACAATTTTAAAAAACTTTCATGGGTTGCATAAGGAATTTCAAATGAAATAAGCCGCGCCATGAGAAAACCAGCATAGTGGCTTTGCGACCAGCATGGATCCAGACCAGCCTGCCCATCCGCATAGTATGGTCAGGATCCATGCTGTTTGCTAATGGTTTCTCTAATTGCAATAGGCTTCGAAAGTGAACAGTGTGGATTCTGATCACGCAGGCTGGTCTGGATCCATGCTGGTCGCAAATGCACTATGTTGGTTCTCTCATGGTGCAGCTCAAATAAGTGGAAAGGAACTAGAAGTATTATTGAATGTTGTGTTAACAATTGAATGCTGAATATTGTTGATTGTTTTAGAGTTAAACATGCATGTTATTTAGATTTTTTGTATGTATACACATTGTAACTAATAGGTATCACTTGCATATCAAACATGGAACAAAAAGAATATTTCCAGTTCAGAGTACACGAGTATTGATATTTAAGTCAAACATGTTTCTAAGAGTTAATTTGGTAAGGTGCTGTTTTTAGCTTAGTGAGAGCTATTTTACTTACTTTGGCATCTGCATAACACTTCGGTTAAAGATTTGCGAGGAAGTTTGTATCTTAGTGACCATTGCATGTATTGGATTGAAACTTCGTACAAGGCTTTCTACTGAAATAACCAAGTTGGTTAACTCCTGGTTGAATTTATTACAAATTCTAGCCGTTCTTCAACTTGGAAAATTCTGTTTAAGTTCTATGATTTAAACCACAAAATGCATGCCAGTCATTAGCTGTACAAAGTAAGATAACTTTTGGTTAGATTTCATGTAAAGTATGGCATTTTTCAACAAAGGAAAGCCATTTTAAGTTTTGTGTGCCACTTTCAAGCAGTATCTATGTAATGAATTTAACTTCACAGAAGATATCCTTCTCATCAAATCTTCTTATAAGTCTTCGCACATACTCAAGTTAAGAGAATTCTTGGTTAAAATTAATCAAAATCATGGCCCTTATTTACCTTAAAGTTTTGAATTTAAGTTGTTATCATTGCCAAATAAAATATCGTTTGTTATAAATTGTTACGAGATAATTCAGGTACATAAGTCTTGCCAAGTTATGGTCTTCGTTTTACTTAGAAGTTTTGTTGTCGAGTAGTCGAGCGTTCTGTCTTACTGATGGACAACTCCTGTTATTTAAATTGTAATGTCAACAGATATGCTACCATAGAGATATTCTAAATTCATTATATTGATATTCTTTGTTATTTCTGTGGGAGGGGTGGGGGATGGGGAAGAGAATAACACTTAAAGAACACATTTCTGATTGTGCCATTTTTTTATATCAAATCTTTATTTTCATCATTTGTTTTTAAATTTTTATGTGCTTATTTGTTAAATTTGCAATATTTATGAATATTATTTTATTTTGTTACATTTGTGTGTAATCAGTAAGAAATATAAATAAATGAATTTTAAAGGAACAGCATATTTGTCTTTACACAAATGACTTGAATACTAAATGACTTACTAGACACAAAAGGTAGTGATTAGGAACCGAAAAAAAAAAATCAAGGTTTATAAACTGGGAGTAAGAGCTAAAATCAATTTGGAATTATACGCAGAAATTAGAGATAACAGTTGCTTACTTTCACGACTTTTGCAATAACTGGTCTTAACTATTTTTAACTCAAATTGAAATGTCAAAAAACATATTTGAGCCGTGCCATGAGAAAACCAACATAGTGGGTATGCGACCAGCATGGATCCAGACCAGCCTGCGCATCCGCGCAGTCTGGTCAGGCTCCATGCTGTTCGCTTTTAAAGCCTATTGGAATTGGAGAAACTGTTAGCGAACAGCATGGATCCTGACCAGACTGTGCTGATGCGCAGGCTGGTCTGGATCCATGCTGGTCGCAAACCCACTATGTTGGTTTTCTCATGGCACGGCTCATATTTATTTTATTTATCCGATTTATCACTTTTCAATAGACTTGCCTGAAACGTTCATATTGGTTTATTAAAAACATTTCTGCCAGTAATAATGGTCACAAAGTCCTTTCCTAAAAAGTTGAAATTACCAAGAAATTCACATTGATACCTTTAAATTATATGTTGTTTTTTTTTCTTTTATTGACATGGTTTTGTTTTATAGAAACGGAAATTATTTTGAGTTTTTGAGAATTGTTTTAGTTTCCGTGTAGTTAGGTAGAAACTGGACGGTGTTTACTTTGTGTGAAGTTTTATACGTAAGTTAACATTTCTTATTTGAATCTGTAGACCTTGTTTTTATGGCTTACTTCTCTTAAAAAATTTATATTGAAGAGAAACAGTGGTTTTGTTTTTCTTTCAAATGTAATTTTCGAGTCAGTTTTCCTTCAGACTTTAGAGAAATTAACTCTAAAAACAAATACTTAGTTGTAAAATTTTATATACTGATTTTATTTGTCACAGTCTGATAATGTGTTAGAAAACTATTTGTTTCTCTTAAATTCCTAAATATTACCCTATCTCTCTGGCTTGATTAACAATGGGCATGTATTTATCAATATTTAGCGAGCATTTGAGGTGTTTTTATTTATGTTTTTCTAGGACACAAAATTGTTGTCCAAAATCTTGAGTGCATGCACTCGCGTGAAGAAAAAGATAACCCTACATGCATTTCAGTTAAGTAGGATTAATGTGTCAAATTGTTAAGTTATGTTAAATAATGATATTGTGAATGCTTTTTAGTGTTGCATATAATTTTGTGATTGATTATTGATGAATGTGATTGATTGATTGATTGAATGATGAATATTGATGAATACACCTATGTTGCTGTGGGTGCTTATTATCTGTATGCATGCAGGCAATATCTGTGTACTTTCAGCCATACTCTTTATTTTAATCTAGAATACTGGTGAATCACTTTAGCTTACTGGAAAATCACATAAGCTTTCCAGAGAATCACTGTAGATTACCGGAGGGTCACTGTAGATTACCAGAGGATCACTATTGATCAAGAAATGTGATAGTTGTTTTTTTTTTCGGGAATAGTGTAACTAACAGAGTAGTTGTTCATTTTGTATTTACATCACATAGCAGAAAGTGTATCATGGTGTTAAAATAACTATACCAAATTCTAAGTTTCTCTCCATTAGTGAAAGTGATTGAAGGGTTTATGGAGACATTTGTGAAATTGGCTGTAAGGTTTATGGAGACATTCATGAAATTTACCACAGGGTTTATGGAGACATTCGTGAAATTTAGCTCAGGGTTTATGGAGACATTCCTGAAATTGACCGTAGGGTTTATGGAGACATTCATAATATTTATCACAGGCTTTATGGAGACATTCATGAAATTTACCACAGGGTATATGGAGACATTCGTGAAATTGACCATAGGGTTTATGGAGACATTCATGAAATTTACTTTACAACCAGTATAGATGATGATCAGCCTGCATATCCATGCAGTCTGATCAAGATCTGCACTGTTCGCCATTCAGTTAGTATCTTTTAAGTAGTACCCCTTTTAACAGTTAATGGAACTGTCCAAATTGAAAGATGGACAAGTTCATTATAGAAATTTAGCAGGGTAAGGGTTAATAACAAATATTAGGCACCTCCATGTCCCAGTGGATCACTTGCCCACTTCCATTTGAGAGAGCCATCGAGTTGACTTGACTTTTGGATGGTCAGTGGCACTTTACCTGATATTATGCTCGTAAGGGTACTTGAGGTTTTTCACCACCGTTAAGAACTGGAAAGTTACCATATGACATGTAGTATTGTTGGTTTGATGTTGAACTCGGTGAAAATAGACTTAGCCTTTAGCCTGCTGGCGGCAAGTGAATCTGCCTTTGCGAACAGTGCAGACCAAGATCAGCCTGCATAGCTATTCAGACAGTAAATTTTCAGTGAAAACCCCTTTCAGTAATAAATGGTATTGCCCTAATTGAATGATGGGCCAGTCCATTTTAGAAATTTAGCAGTGTAAGGGTTGATAACAAATACCTGCCTACAAAAGCTGACCAAGCTGTTTCCAGGGTTGTAAAATTAAGTTTGGAGACAAGTTTGAAAATGCTGTCTTGCCACTGGTCAGTTTTAATAGAGTTCAAAGTCAACCAGTCCGGTCCTTTAACTTTGAGACAAGTCTTTTGGCTCCGTTTTGGACACTAGCCTTAAATCCAGAATTAAATATATCAGTCTTGTCAGTGGTTTGGTTGTAAATAGGTTGGTTGTAAATCCTTTCCTTTTTATAGCCTCATAGGCATTTGAACTGCTTACTACTTTTTGTAGAAGAGCTTTTAAAATACTTGTTAAAAGGTTACTGGAAGCATACGTATTGAATTTTAAAAATTGTGAATTGCACAGTTGTTCTGTTCTTCGGTTGATTTGGAAACATAACTCAGCCTTATTTCATATCTTTTAGGAAGCTTATTTTAGAATAGTTTTGTTTCTCCCTGTAGTGGGAGACATTATTAGTCTGGTCATTACTGTCTGTATATCTGTCTGTCTGCTGTATTTGAGGCTTTCTCCATTTATGATGCTTAGATTTTAAGGCAATGTACCAAACTTAATTACAGGACCTTTGCTGTTAACTAGTATGTGATTTTTATCTGTATGGCTGACCTTTAGAAATATGACTTTTTGTGTAGTTGTGGCCAAATCATGCAATATCATTGTTCTGTTTCTAGAAATATCATTGAATGCTCCTGTGTATAGAAAGATGTTGTGGGAGAAATGTGCTTTTGCTAGAATTAGTGCCTGCTTGTTTGTTATATTTCCTAATCTCTATTGTCAAATGAATCCTGTGAACTTTTTATCATTACTTACATATGTTATTAGAATTCTCATTAACAACTTAGTATATTATATTAGGGGTTGAGGATTTTGTATTTTGTTGTGATTGTTTGAATTGCTTATCTTTAACTGAAAATGCAGGGCCCCGTACTTAGTAGTCTTGCAAGACACATGTTTTAACTAAAGTCTTTACATTAGACAGAATTTTGCTGAATGTTTGAAAGTGAAAATATTAGTAGTTATCCATAGAAGCAGAAAGAAAAAACTGAAATGATTTGAACTTTCTTACTTTTTGAATTTGATAAATACTTGTTGCTTATTATTTAGCATGAGTGCTTGCATGGGGGTTTTTATTCTAGACTTTTTATGCTAAACTCTGTTAAAGTCTATTTCTAAGACCTAAATACTGAATTGGTGTGTAAATGCTCGTAACACTTGTAGCATAAGCATGTTTGGGGATTTACAAACAATGGTTGAAACCTAAATGATGTATTCTAAAGAAAAATGCTTAAAGTATACCAACTTTTTTTAAAAATGTCATGTCTTGAGTCTTGGTATTATGTTTTGATAACAGTAACTCTCCGAGAGCAGAGGTTTGCTTGCCTTTTTACCCCCAAGAAATACTGATTAAACTGTATGTCAGTCCTTAAGACTATAGTTTCAGAGTTCTAAGGCATAAAGTAAATAAATAATTGCTCTAAAAAAGTGTCAGGCTGTGTGCCATAGAAAGTTTTATGATTTGCACAGTATTAGACACAAGTTTAGAGTTCTGTAAAGATATCTAATGAACTTCATGTATTTAGTTTCGTTTTTAAGCAAAATAAATTTGCAGTATTTGTTTCTGAGGAAAGCAAATTTGAAGTACCGGTATAAAAAGTCATTTGAAACCTTTGTCTGTGAAATGTTATTGAAAATGCTGATATTTTAAACTTTTTTGTTTCAGATGATAAGCTGAGGAAAATTTTAGCTGACCAAAAAAGTTTACAAGAAGAGGTATTGTTTATTAATAAGTAGAATTTGAAATTAATGTTGCCATTAAGGTAGTGTACTGGTATTGATACTTCGCAATTTCATGTAATTACATTTTGTTTAGTAATTTGGCATACTTCAGACATAAATTTTGCTAAACGAGCACTTGGTTTTCCATAAAAAAAAACAACATATAATGCCAAAATTGCATATGGAGAACTTATAATTTGCAATGTGTAATTTGCATATAGTCATAACAGCTCATTAAAGGAAAGGTTTGGCCTGAAATTTAACATTTTTATGACGGACCATTTCAAATAATATACAAAATTATATTTTTAGCATAGGAAAAGTTGTATTGTATCATTCCCATCATAATTTGAGCCGTGCCATGGGAAAACCAACATAGTGGGTATGCGACCAGCATGGATCCAGACCAGCCTGCGCATCCGTGCAGTCTGGTCAGGATCCATGCTGTTCGCTAACAGTTTCTCCAATTCCAATAGGCTTTAAAAGCGAACAGCATGGAGCCTGACCAGACTGCGCGGATGCGCAGGCTGGTCTGGATCCATGCTGGTCGCATACCCACTATGTTGGTTTTCTCATGGCACGGCTCATTTGTCAACCATTATAAAAGCTGTCTGCCACTGTAATATAAATATTATAAATATTTGTTGGTTTTTTTTTGCCTCTAGATCAATAGGTTAACAGATAAATTAGACGATGAAAGATCGAAAAAGGATTCCAGTGCACCTAAGAGCAACCCATCGAATGGGCCTGAATTACAGTTATATGAAGTTCAAAGTAAGTTAGAATGAACAACCCGTCAGAGACTGATTAATGATTATTCTATTTTAGTTTTATTCAAGCTATTCAGTTGAAACTCAAGCTCGCCTATTTCAAAATTCCTGCTGTTTTGCAAACATAAGTCCTGTCCAGAAAACATGTGCACAAAATAAAATTTTAAGTCATGTTGCTGTTATCTCAAAGTAAAATGCTCGATCCCTTGGAATTAGAGATAATGAGTTTCAACTGTATATTGGCACAAACACTAAAAACAGTTGGAACTGTTTATGATATGGTTATACTGTAACATTGCAGACTTTTTAGCTCACCTGAGCACAAAGTGCTCAAGGTGAGCTTTTGTGATCGCCCTGCGTCCGTCCGTCCGTTCGTCGTCAACAATTTGACTGTTAACACTCTAGAGGTCACAATTTTGACTTTATCTTAATGAAACTTGGTCAGAATGTTGCCCTCAATGAAATCTTGGACGAGTTCGATATTGGGTCATCTGGGGTCAAAAACTAGGTCACCAGGTCAAATCAAAGGAAAAGCTTGTTAACACTCTAGAGGTCACAATTTTGGCCAAATCTTAATGAAACTTGGTCAGAATGTTACCCTCAATTAAATCTTGGAGGAGTTCGATATTGGGTCATCTGGGGTCAAAAACTAGGTCACCAGGTCAAATCAAAGGAAAAGCTTGTTAACACTCTAGAGGTCACAATTTTGGCCCAATCTTAATGAAACTTGGTCAGAATGTTACCCTCAATAAAATCTTGGACGAGTTGATATTGGGTCATCTGGGGTCAAAAACTCGGTCACCAGGTCAGATCAAAGGAAAAGCTTGTTAACACTCTAGAGGTCACAGTTTTGGCCAAATCTTAATGAAACTTGGTCAGAATGTTACACTCAATGAAATCTTGGACGAGTTTGATACTGGGTCATCTGGGGTCAAAAACTAGGTCAGCAGGTCAAATAAAAAAGGAAAAGTTTGTTAACACTGTAGAGGTCACATTTATGACTATATCTTCATGAAACTTGGTCAGAATGTTAATCTTGATGATCTCAAGGTCCAATTAGATTCTGGGTCATGTAGGATCAAAAACTAGGTCTCCAGGTCAAATCAAAGGTAAAGCTAGTAAACACTAGAAGCCACATTTATGACCATATCTTAATGAAACTTGGTCAGAATGTTAATCTTGATGATCCATAGGTCAAGTTCAGATCTGGATCAGGTGGGGTCAAAAACTAGGTCACCAGGTCAAGTCAAAGGAAAAGCTTGTTAACACTCTAGAGATCACAATTTTGGCCCAATCTTAATGAAACTTGGTCAGAATGTTACCCTTAATAAAATCTTGGACGAATTCGATATTGGGTTATCTGGGATCAAAAACTAGGTCACTAGGTCAAATCAAAGGAAAAGCTTGTTAACACTGTAGTGGCCACATTTATGACCATATCTTAATGAAACTTGGTCAGAATGTGAATCTTGATAATCTATAGGTCAAGTTCAAATGTGGGTCAGGTGGGGTCAAAAACTAGGTCACTAGGTCAAATCAAAGGAAAAGCTTGTTAACACTTAAGAGACTACATTTATGACCATATCTTAATGAAACTTGGTCAGAATGTTGATCTTGATGATCTTTAGGTCAGTAGGTCAGGTGAGCGATATAGGGCCTTCATGGCCCTCTTGTTTTGAAGAATATTAATGGGTGGCTGGTTAAGGTTACTGTATTTGAATCAGTTGCCCATAACCTTATGGGTTGAAGTCTTCAGGTCCTCTCTTTAGCAGGCTTGTAGAAGGCTAATGGTTCTTCACGGATGTCTGCTTGTTCCTGAAAAATACCTATAGTGTGTGATCCTCTATAAGAAGCTGAAAAATTAGCGTATAACCTTGATTGGTTTGATATGACTTTAAACCCAGCAAATCAAAGCAGCTACCTTGAGTTTATTTAAAGTGGTTTTGTTTGGGCTGATGAAAGCGGAAAAAAAGTCGGCTATTTATCCTCATGGTCAGAGCTTCATAGATATGGTTTCTGACAGTGCATATTCAATATCTTGTCATGAACATATGGCACAGGTCCAGATGATTCAATAGTCCAAGCTTTTCACAGCGATTACCTTTCTTTGCAATAATTATAACCGCTGCATTTACAAGATACCACATGACGATGAGAAAGTCACATGACACTGCCAAATAGTGGAGACACCAAAGTAACAAACTCCGGCAGCCTGTTTCATTTGTCAAACATCCAGTAGATATTTTTGACAAAAATTTGAACAATTATGTGTGAGAATATTACCATCTAGATGCGAATAATGCACTTTAAAAAAAAAGAAGACCAAATCTGGTTAAACAACTTGTGAATGCAGTGATTAAATGTACTATATCACAATAAAACTTGTATATTATTATTTAGAAATGATTTATGTTTCAAATGGTATAATTCTTAATAAAATCTGTGGAAAAAAAATAAGAATGGTTAATAATTAGTTGAAAATCAATGTGTGGTAATTATCTATTAATTTTAATACCTCGGCTTGGGGCCATTAATAAGGACCATGGTTTGTTTTTACATCCAGTTGCCACAGGCTTATAATGCAAGTGATATTATCCATTACTTGAATATTAATCTGCACACCATGTTCTAATAGACACTCACATTTTGCAAATTCTTTTAACCACAAAGTGGGGCTAGACTTGAAATATCTTAATAAACTTGTGCAAAAATTACCCAATTTTCATTTTTATATCTACCTTATTTTTCAGGAGAAGCCAGTAAACAGATACATGAATATAAACTAAAATTACAAAAAGCCGAGCAAGAAATAACCAATTTGGATGGCACTGTGAGTATGAGGCTTGGAAAGTTTGTGATTAATTTGTACAAATAAAAATCAAGCAGGACTGTGCTACTACAGTACTAATTTATGTTGTTTTGTTTAAATCAGAATTCTTTCAAATTTTCCTGCTACAGGGATACTTTCAAGATATAGAAAATGATTTATTTATTCTTATTTTACTCCTTTAATTTAAGGGAAGTGGAAGTGATTATTTTGAGAAATTAAATGTTTTTGTGGTAGTTGCTGTGTGATTTTGTGTGAAGTTATGAAAAGTCTCCAAATTATTAATCTTACCATTAAACTCTGAATGTCCTATCTTGTTTTTTTTTCCATGGTAAAAATGAGTAAAATCAAAAGAAAAAACATGCAAAATGACATTTTACAGTAATTTCAGGGGTTGTTCTTGCCCATCTTATATTGGTCAGATTAGCAAAAGCCTAACAATTTCGCACTCACATTGTCAGATTAAGAAAAAATCTATTAGGCTGTTTTAACTAGGTTTGTCAATAAAATGTGAGAAATATTGTTTCTGCAATGAAATGAAGGAATTTAATTTTATCTGTATATCCCTATAAAGGAAAAATCTGACTACCCACAGATAGAATTTAAACTCTGATAGATAGAGTCAGATCTAAAGTAAATATTTGATCTAAAGTAAATATTTGTCACTCGATCAAAATTTATGAAAAACTGAATTATTTATAATGAATATTCACCCTAATTTAGAATATAAAATTGCAGTGAAATCATTTAATGCCATGGGTATGAAATTCTATGCTTTAAACCCAGATGACTTTTTTATTGGGGCATTTATTTGTGAATTTGAGATTTAAAAGATTGAATGAATATTAATTTTAGTTGTTTTGGTGGATTTAATTTCAAGATATTAATTTCCTAGCCACGAAATACACGAAAATTACTTCTCCACATGTATAAATGCATAAATGCTGTCACAGTGAAATATTTGACTTGCCTTCATTTTGTTGAAAATGTTTGATTACAGGTAAATAGGTTAGAGACACAAGTCAAACGTTTCAAATACGATGCTGAGGAAGCAGAAAAATTAGAAGAGGAATTAAAATCCGATCGACGACGGTTACAACGAGAGGTAAATTTTCTTTCATAGTTGTTTAATTATGTCTCCGCCACACCCCCCTCTCTGGGGGGAGACATATTGTTTTTGCCCTGTCTAGAACCTTCAAACTTCATAGGGTTGTAGGGCTGCTGGAGTAGATGACCCCTATTGTTTTTGGGTCACTTCATCAATGGTCAATGTCACAGGGGCCTGAACATTGAAAACCATTTCCGATCAATAACTAGAGAACCACTTGACCCAGAATGTTGAAACTTCATAGGATGATTGGTCATGTAGAGTAGATGACCCCTATTGTTTTTGGGGTCACTCCGTTAAAGGTCAAGGTCACAGGGGCCTGAACATTGAAAACCATTTCTGATAAATAACTCGAGTACCACTTGACCCAGAATGTTGAAACTTCATAGGTTGATTGTACATGCAGAGTAGATGGCCCCTATTGATTTTAGGGTCACTCTGTTAAAGGTCAAGGTCACAGGGGCCTGAACATTGAAAACCATTTCCGGTCAGTAACTTGAGAACCACTTGACCCTGAAAGTTGAAACTTAATGGGATGATTGGTCATGCGGAGTAGATGACCCCTATCGATTTTGGGGTCACTCTGTTAAAGGTCAAGGTCACAGGAGCCTGAACATGGAAAACCATTTCCGATCAATAACTTGAGAACCTCTTGACCCAGAATGTTAAAACTTCATTGGATAATTGGACATGCAGAGTAAATGAACCCAATTAATTTTGGGGTCACTCTATTAAAGGTCAAGGTCACAGGGGTCTGAACATGGAAAACCGTTTCCGGTCAGTAACTTGAGAACCACTTGACCCAGAATGTTGAAACTTCATAGGATGATTGGTCATGCAGAGTAAATGACCCCTATTGTTTTTGGGGTCACTCCGTTAAAGGTCAAGGTCACAGGGGCCTGAACATTGATAACCATTTCCGATCAATAACTTGAGAACCTCCTGATCCAGAATGTTGAAACATAATAGATGATGCAGAGTAGATGACCCCTATCGATTGTGGGGTCACTCTGTTAAAGGTCAAGGTCACAGGAGCCTGAACATGGAAAACAATTTCCGATCAATAACATGAGAACCACTTGACCCAGAATGTTGAAACTTCATAGGATGATTGAACATGCAGAGTAGATGACCCCTATTGATTTTTGGGTCAGTCTATTAAAGGTCAAGGTCACAGGGGCCTGGTCATATAAAATCATTTCCGGAAAATAACTTGATAACCACTTGACCTAGAATGTTGAAACTTAATAGGATGATTGGACATGCAGAGTAGGTTACCACTATTTATTTTGGGGTCACTTGATCAAAGGTCAAGGTCACAGGAGCCTGAACAGTGACTTGAGAACCACTAGGCTAAGAGGTTTGAAACTTAGTGTGATGACTGGACATGCCAAGTAGATGATCCCTATTGCAGCCAACCATCAGTGACTCTTTGACTTTCGCTCCTGACCCCTATTGACTTCTTGCCTATACGACTTTGCATTGGGGGAGACATGCGCTTTTTTACAAAAGCATCTTCTAGTTTTATGTTAATTTCTTTATACCAAGTCTGTGTGTCTGTTGTTTGCTTTTCAATGAAAAGAAATTCCAGTGATAAATGTAAATATAGAAATACTTGCAATATTTGTAATCTTTTTTCTGACAATTTTCCTGAATGTACAACAGAATGTACTTTCATGAAGAGAAGCCCTGAGATTATCTCAGTCCTCGGGATTTCCAAATTCCTTTTAGGGAAATGCCTTTATTAGTATCCAATGAAGTTAAGACATTTAAAATTTCAAACTTTTATTCAAGAAATAGTTGAAGACACAATTTAAATTTGTTTTCACATTGTAGAAAAAAAATGTAGTTGGCTTTTTTTGTGTCATTTTGTTTGGACATTGTCAACACAGAGTGAGAACTGTTTTGCACTGCTAACATCTTGCTGGCAAAACAAAAGCAAAGAATATAATTGATTTCCTAAATTTCCATTGACTTAGATCTGAAAATGTTTTTGGTACTTACTGTAAAGCGGACTAAAATACCTTTATATACCATGGTACATGCTTTTATTTCAGTTGCGAGAGTGCCAAAACCAGATAGAAGAATTACAAAATCAGAATAAACATCTCACGAAAAGACTAGAAAAAATACGCCAAACAAGAAGTGCATTAGGAGTGAATACATGATTCATGCTTAATCATAATATAATCAATATAAGACATCTTCACCCATTGGTCAGTGCATTTTCTGATCAGACCTGTGATTGGCTAGCTTCATAAGCAGTGCATATTTCTGACTGGATAGAAGAAATAAGGAATCTGATTGGCCAGGATCAGTCATGTGACCAGTGCTTCTTGCTGTGATTGGACAATAGGATCATGATAGCAACTTGTAGTGTTTTCCAGTAGAACTTAGTCTGAACCCATGTTGGATGAGACCAAGGGCCTAACAGACTAAGAGATTAGGTGTGAAGGCCGATATGAGAATAAGGAATTATTGTTGTTCCATCCTTTCTGTAACAGATTTTTTCCTTTATTTTACTTTAACTACCAGACAGTACCATTCATATATTATTTTATATCATCTTTAAAAACTCTGATGATGAAAATAGCAATGTTTTATATTTCAAAGTAAGTTTTGAATTGAATATCAAAAAATGATTTTGATAGGGTATTTTCCACTATTTTGAACAACAAAAGGTTTCAAAATTATAGGTAGATGTCTTCTTAATTGTCAGACTACAACTGTTGCAGACATTTAGCTTTTAGCCTGCTGGCGGCAAGTGATTCTGCCTTTGTGACCAGTGCAGACCAAGATTAGCCTGCACATCTGTGCAGACTGATCTTGGTCTGATTTGTTTGCTATTCAGTCAGTAAATTTTCAATGAACATTCCTTCAGATAATAAATGGTACTGCCAAAATTGAACGATAGACCAGTCCATTTTAGAAATTTAGCAGGGTAAATGTTAGAATGGTATAACTAACTTCTGGATCTTGCAAAATAAAGCTGAAATTTGGGAAAAACCCCGTCTACGGATTTGATGGATCAGACAGTAGGAACTATTTTTAAGCTTTTATATGCTTGACATGTCAATTTATAAGGTATTTAAATATCTACTAAGCTTGTGAAACCCTGTGTTATTTTATTTTCTCTCGCTCTTTTGTAGACTTATGCAAGATTTTATGTTTGTATAAATGCAGATATATCCATAGTCAAATGAAATTGGACCTAGATGTATATATAGTGACAATTAAATTAAAGCTTATATTCTAAAACCGTATCATGAGAAAGATGTATATTGTGAACAAGAATATTTTATTCAAGTGTAACAGAAATATTTAAAGTATGCAAGAAAACTGTTAATAGAGATTTTGCGATTTTCATTTGTGTTCGCATATTTGTAGTAAATCCCTTTACATAGCAATAAAGACCTGCTTAGATTGTCCGATAACTAATCAGATCGTTCCCAACAGGTTTATGTACATGTTTGAAATTAAATGTTGATGGACAGGTTTGAAATTAAAACATTTACTTTTACAGGTACAGATGAATGTGTAAGGCTGTACTATGTGTATAGTTTGTAATATTTCGACAGTGTTTGAATATTGACATCTCAGATGCTTAGATGCTTACTTACACGTGCTGGAAAAATATATGGAATCGCAGTCTCTCTATTTTCATAAATTAACATGTATAACGTGTATAAAGTTTCAAAAACACTAGAATTCAATTCATATTATTATCAACACAGAATCCTGCAAACAGGAAAATTACATGTTTAAAAATTTGTAGTGCTGAAAAGTCAGTATTTTTGTGAATATGATTTTGAAAAAATTTGGATGACATTTAATTCCCATTTATGTAATGTCATTTGAAGCACAAATTTAAGTTAAGTAGGAAATAACAGGAAATCGGAAACTCCATTTTGAGTGTTACAGTGCCAGTATTGATAATGAAAAGTTATGAATTTTTGTGTATTAATTTCAGTATAAATCACTTATCATTTTGTATCCAAGATACCACAGCTGTGAGCATATTTTTACTGATATAAGTTTAACTCTTGAAGCAGCCCATTTTCCGATGCAGTGATAATTTTCAGTCAGATGCGATAATACCAAAAGCTAACTTTCACAAAAAACTTCGTTAAAGAAAAGTGTTGAATTTAGTTGGCTAAAAAATCTATGAACTTTTTGCTTGGAATTTTTTTTCTAAGATTTTCGCTGTTTTAAGACTTGATGGCGCGTGTATTCAGTTTTGATGTCTTTTTCAGCAGTAGATTAACTTTATAACCAGTGCTGTTTGCAGCTGCTTGATTTTGCCGTTCTTCCATTGGTTGCTATTTGAGCTGCACCATGGAAAAACCAACATAGTGCATTTGCGACCAGCATGGATCCAGACCAGCCTGCACATCCACACAGTCTGGTCAGGATCCATGCTGTTCACTAACAGTTTCTCTAAATGCAATAGGCTGAAAGCGAACAGCATGGATCCTGACCAGACTGTGCGGATGCGCAGGTTGACCTGGATCCATGCTGGTTGCAAATGCACTATGTTGGTTTTCTCATGGGACAGCTCATTTTTATTTTATTATGTCATGAACTACATGTATTTGCATGGATGGCAGTCATGCGTTTTTATGTTTCTACATATTCTTGCCTCTTTTAGTCCATATAATGGAAAAGTGCTCACATGTGTATAAAGTAGAATCACACTTGATGATTAGATAAATATTATTGTATGTCATGATCCCCAATGCAAATTTTGAAATGCTGTTTGTAGATGTCAATCTATTTATAGAATTGCTTACTTAGTTAACAGCTGATATTAACACTAGAAGATTTTATCAGTAAAAGTGAAAAGTGATATATTGTTCATAAACATTGTTCACAAGCATTGTAAACCTCTTTTCCCTTGCCTCTGTAAATATGCATACAAATTCAGCTATTTCAGTAAGGAAAAGTGTTCATAGAATATTCATAGAGAAATCATTGATCTTTAATGTATGTATTGAAACACTTTGCGAAAGACTGAAGAAGATTATCTTTGTCAAGCGAGGAAGCTACATGTACTATTTTTCATGTCTTTGGTATTACACTGTCGGGCTGGGGAAACGAACCCAAGACCTCCGACACTGGAAGCAGGGGCTTTACCACTTGGCTACTAAGGTGGTGTGCTATCTTAAATCCTACACTTACATTGTGTTCAGTTTAGCCCTAATTAGAACTGATTTGCAGATTCTAATAACAAGAGTCTAAAAACATATGAAATTCCTTTTTCTGTTTTTATGTAAAAATCTGGTCAGTTCTGTGAAACTCAATTTTTTCTTTTCTTTTTTTTTGCTCAAATGTATTTTAAGCAAATAACTTTCCATACATGTGATACTTAATGCGCTTTCAGATTAGAAAGGTAGAAAATAGAGTTTCTTAGTTTCAGTTTGTAAAGCACTTTTTTCTGCACATAAATTAGATTTCACAAATGAAAGTTTATGAGGTTTGCAACAGGTAGATACTTAAATGTTATAAGTTGAAGTAAATGAAGGCTTGTAGGGTACCAATTTTAGTTATGGTGATTGGATATTCTAAAGTGCCATGTATTTTAAAAACACAGTGCGCAGATCTGTTTAAGACTGTTGTAGATTTGAATCGGCAACTGCTTATTTAGCTTACAAAAAGCATATTCATTGATCGCGACTGATCAATTTTAATCATGCAACTTTAAGGGGCTTACATGCCTGCCGGTGTAAAGCAAACCTTTCCCTACCCCAGGGACAGTGGAATGGGAAAGCAAGTGTTCTCAAGGTTTATCATCCCTGATGTCCCAAGAGTTAGGAAAACAGCTGCCATTCACAGTCAGACATGTAAGACAATTTTTCCTGCCTATCACTTTAGAAATAAATGAAGATGACAGACAGGTCTGGGTATTTTATGGCATTATGATGTCATAGTATGGTTACTGCTGTAGTGATGTTACTTACATAAGTGCATGCTATTCTAGATAAGTTTTTCTATTATAATAGGAAAAGACAGGAATATCTATCCCTGGCACATTATCGTACATTTGTATTCTTTACCCACTAGGTAGGCAAGAAATGTTTCACTGCTAGAAAAGACTTGACAAACAATTCATGTTAAAAGTTTTTTTTATTTTATAGAGGTACATGTGTTCACTAAAACCTTAATTATGGTAGTGGACCCATAATAACAATTGGCGATGTCCATATTCTTGTCTGTTATTTCGTAATCCTTTGGTCATAAAAGAAGCTCATTTGAGCAATGGTTTCAGGAACAGTCGGAGAATGCTGAAATAACATACAGAGAAAGTGTAATGGAAGGGAAATTGCCAATTCTTATTATGATTCAACTACCTTTTGTACACTTGTATATTATTACCTCAATACCAAGTCCCAGTCTAAAATATTTCTGATTGTACTGTTCATGAACATTGATAGTTCTTCTCATTTTTAAGATACATTTAAGCAGACTATTGAACATCTATTCATTGATTCACATCTTCATTTGCTTAAACACTTCCATTTGATCATTGTTCAGGCAGGGTCGTACATATTGTGACTGGTCGTTTGAATGGCTGCAGAGAACAGGTTCATCTGTAGCTATAAAAGTAATTTGCTGGAGTGTTGTGTCTTATTGTTTGGTTCACATGCTTCTTAAAAGAATATTTTATGGATTTCTCCCTTTAATTGCTTGATGACAGAACCAAATTTCTAAAAATATTAAAAACATGGCAGCAGAACATACTTTTATCATCCAAAATCTGATTTCAGTTTGAAGAGTTAAAAGTAAGAATAAGCCCAATTTATTTTAAATTAACCTTTAGCCTGCAAGTGGTTCTGCCTTTGTGGCCAGTGCTGACCAAGATCAGCCTGCACGTCTGTGCAGGCTGATCATGATCTGCACTGTTTGCTATTCAGTCAGTAAATAGTCAGTGAACACCCCTTTGAATAATAAATGCTACTTCATTAATTGAATAATGGACCAGTCCATTTTAGTAATTTAGCAGGCTTCAGGTTAAGTGGTTTTACAGTGCACACATGAATCCACAAAGAATAATGATATAATGTATGTGAATAATAAATGCATTGTTATGTTGATGAATGTACTATAAACCCTGATATTCCACCATTATAAGTTTGTCTCAGCATTTTAGATATTTGTGTTATTTATGCCCTATTTATAAAATAGTCTGAGCATGTTTTTATACACCTACCACAACTAAGGGGGAATGCAGTAGAATGGTTGTTGTAAGAAATTGCTAAATAAAGTACATGTGATGCATAATTTTGATGATGAATTAATATCGTAAATCTTGCACATTCAGGATTGCGTAACTTCTGATAATTTACATTTTGTTAATCAAAGTAATGTGCAAATGGTACATCAAAGATTGATATGAGCCATGCCATGAGAAAACCAACATAGTGGGTTTGCGACCAGCATGGATCCAGACCAGCCTGCGCATCCGCGCAGTCTGGTCAGGATCCATCTGTTCACTTTCAAAGCCTGTTGCAATTAGAGAAACTGTTAGTGAACAGCATGGATCCTGACCAGACTGCGCAGATGCGCAGGCTGGTCTGGATCCATGCTGGTCGCAAAGCCACTATGTTGGTTTTCCCGTGGCACGGCTCAATTATTATGCTGAAATTAGCGTTTATTTGTTAATTGACTGCCATTACATTAACAGGGCAGTAAAGATAGTCAGTGTGTGGACTGTTAAAGATTGTATATTAAACAGAACTTTGTATTTCTCAGTGACCTAACTATTTATATTTATAACAAAGCAACTATTTTTGTAGAAGAGTTTGACTTTAATTTATAGATTCTGATAATTTGAATTTTTTACACATTGTTTAGACATTGATCGCTATTCAGTCAGTAAATTTTCGTTGAGCATTCCTTTGAATAATAAGTGGTACTGCCCAAATTGAATGATGGACCAGTCCATTTTAGAAATTTAGCAGGGTAAAGGTTAAGAAGCAAAACTTTATACTGAAGACAGCATCGTGAAAAGAACACATTGAACAATGGTTGCTTTGATATTCTTCTGTCCAAGTTTTTGTATTGCAGAAAACATCTAGCTGTAATTGTTAAAGGGATATACAGATGGGATGGTTGAAGAAAATAGATTGTTCTTTATACCAAAGTCACACATACGGCGCAGATAGCTACGTTTAGCTACACAGAAAGTTATTAATTTGTACCGATCCGCAATCTGACTAAAGTACATCTCCTATTATGCTACGCATAGGATCTGACAACGAGCTATTCATGGCCTCGTTCTGACAACCCTTCCGCTAGCCAATCAAAAGCTACCTTACAATATCCTGCAAGCTTTAAAAGCCGTGGGTTTTGATATCAACAATTTTTATGTCGAAAGATGTCAGATAGCCGGTTAGCTCAGTCGGTAGGGCATTTGCTTTGTAAATGAGAGGTCCCGGGTTCGAGACCTGGATTAACTGCAAATTTTTCTTACTCCTTGACATTCGAACAAGTTGTCTGGTTGGTTCAAACAAAAATAGATTTGCGAAAATAAAAATAGCAATATTGGAAATCCAAAATATACAGAAGACGAATGTGAATGGGTCGTTCTCAGATCTTCGTTTAGAAGATCAAGTACTTTAGTCAGATTGTACCGATCCGTACCTGAGCCGTACGGATTGATACAGGTTACTACTTTAAGGTACGGCTCAGGTACGGATCGATACGGATTACTACGTTTCTATGCGTGGCTAGACGTAGCTATCCGCGCTGTATGTGGGACTGGGGTATTACTTTGATAATGCAGGTACACAGATTTCATGATATTCATTATCTGACTTACATATGCCTAGAATAACACCAGGAAATTGCTGTAAAATGTCAGTTTCCATATCCCTTTAATTTTAAATAGTCATATTCTAGATTGGACGATTTGTCACATTTTCGTGACTTCGCATAATAAAATAAACATGAAGATTTTAATGTTTTAGTCCACTGTTTGACATGTATATCCATTTAGTGGATATTAAATCTATGAAATATTTTGTTATTTGAAATGCTTAACCCTTATCATGCTGAACATGATTGGTCCTGCCTTTGCGACCAGTGTAGATCATGATCAGCCTGCATATTTGTGCAGTCTGATCAAGATCTGCACTGTTTGCCGTCCAGTCAGTAAATATTTGGTAAGCACCCCTTTCTACAGTTAATGGTACTATCCAGATTTAAAGATGGACAAATTCATGATAAAAATTTTAGCAGGATAAGGGTTAAATCGTGACTTTTGATGACGCATTTTTTACTCAGAATTCCTGTATTTTCAGATAATCAGAAATTGCTTTGTTGAACAGCCAGAAATAAAGATATTTTTATAAGCATTGATAGCAATGCAAATTTGTTTTCATAATAATCATTTGTGCCATGCCATGAGAAAACCAACATAGTGGCTTTGCGACCAGCATGGATCCAGACCAGCCTGCGCATCCGCGCAGTCTGGTCAGGATCCATACTGTTCGCTTTCAAAGCCTGTTGCTATTAGAGAAACTGTTAGGGAACAGCATGGATCCTGACCAGACTGCGCAGATGCGCAGGCTGGTCTGGATCCATGCTGGTGGCAAAGCCACTATGTTGGTTTTCTCATGGCATGGCTCATTTATGGTATACAGAAACCCTTGTGTTTTTTTTTAACAACTTGTGTAATGTTTCAGTGTCCTCAAAACAGAGCTTGTGAGATTTTGCTAGAAACTTCAAATTATTATTCTGTTCATTGGCATTGGTTACTAATATGATAGAATTTATTATTACATGACACCATATAGAAATTTCTTACTGGTCCATAGTTTGTAATGTTGACTGGTCTATAGTTCAACACTGAATTTTGTTAGGCTAAAAACATAATTTGAAGAAATTAAGTATGAAAATTTAGTTAAGATTTCAAGAGTAAAACACAGAATCAATGGCTGACTGGTCTGTAGTCAAAACTGTTGACCCCCGATCATTCAGACCTTTGGTAATAGTTTTGTCTATTGACTGGCAAGTCATTTAGTAAGTGTGTAATAGACCACTGATTTAAAGTGTCTGACCCATAATGATAATCCGCAATATCCGAGTGAGTATGTATTCTTGTATCCTGTTTCGGCGTCCTACAGCTGTAACAGAAAATTTGCTTTTTTTCACAGCAACTGGAGAATGCTAAAATTGCACACACAGAGTATGTAATTGGAGGGAAAATACTGATTATATTTTTGAGTCACTACATATTACAGAGGATTAATACTTTCTGTGCTTTTCATTATCATTAGATAAAATACTAAAAACATGTTTTTTGACTCCAGTATCCCTGGCTGTAGCTATTACTCTTTGTAACGTTTAAAAACCTGTTTATCTGAAATATTTATTTCATGGCTTTTCAGTGTCTTATGGAAATATTACAATAGGAAAAATCCAGATAAATTCAAGTTTCCACACTTTAGTGTACTTGAGTGTATTAGTTAATACATAAATTGCATAAACTATCTTAATATTTAATGGTCAGCATTGTGATGTCACTTGGTATATAGTCATAGAGATAATAGAAATAGTAAATGTCATTGAAAGGACATGAAATAAACAGAAAAGTTGCTTGATTCATGTGACTGTAAAACTAAAATATCTTTCATTTGTGAGCATCGAATTTTACATTTTTACTCATGGCTACTGCATATGGTGTTCGGTAAGTGAAAGATATTTTGATCTTTATTCTGAAACATTCAAATACCCTCTCTATATATATCTAGTCTGAATATGCGCCTATGTGTTTAAACTGAGTTTGTATATTTTTGTACTCGTTTGGTACTCTATCCTAGCATATCATATTTATAGTGTGGAACATATTCCTACATTCTAGACCGCTTGATTGGAAAGTTAATGTTTTTATCTCAGCCTTTCTGGTATGATAGAAGTTATGTATCTCTCTATGACATTAAAGTGATGAATTTTTACGTAGCAGCTACATGTAAAGTTGCGTTAATCCAGTTATTGGAAAACTGTGTCTTAAGTACCGAATAAAACTGTGTTCCAGTTGCTAAGGACTTTTTTCAACATTTAGTATAATATTTGTTCTTTTTTTTTTTTGGAAGAAAATAGATGTGGAAGGATACTTCAGCTTACTGAATTGAGCTTCAAAATCCAGGCCCTGTACTCCTCATTGCTTTAAGTCGGAAACTAGAGACTTAAAAATGCTGAATATGTATTTTGCTCTAACATTTATCAAATATGCATAGATTGTAAGTAAATTTTACAGGAATCTTCATTTGCAGTTAATGTTGGCCCCTCAGAAAAACTTACAGAAGTATGAATATGCTATAGACAAAGTCAGTGGAATATTAGCTGCTCTAAAGTCTTTTATGTTTCTGATTCTAAACTCTCGAGTGTGGGCCTAGATTTTGAAGTCAAGGTCTTGGTGACAACGCTATTTTTCAGACAGGTTTTACAACTGTAAGCAGTAGTTCCTTACCTCTTCAGAAGGAAAACTGATTGAAAAAAAAGTAATTGTTGCACCATTAGAAAGGTTTTTTAACAACTGGATTAACCTGACATGACTTAAGGCTGTACATTGTGATACCATATATAATATGTCAGATGATAGCATGTGTATCTTGTTAATGTAGATATGTTATATAGGGAAAAACTTATTCACCTTGATGATATACATTTACCAAATATGGTCAGCTATCACATGCATAATACATGTGAATTTGGCAAGAATATAAAAATAAGAAATGCAATATTAAATGTGTTCGGGTGTTTTTATTTTCCCGTCCTATAAATGTCAATAGGCAAATTTGTACCATTTTCGGACAGCTCCATGTAAATTGTATCATATAAAATGGCCTCTATTTACGGACCTCTCATAAACTTCCAGATGGCTTTGCTGTAAAAAAAGAAAGTGACTGCAGGAAAACACTTTCCTTTTAACTTTAATCATTCGATAAGTTATGTCTCCCACAGTCCAGCTTCTTTCATTTCATTTCAGTCTGACATTTTGGGCATGTTCAGGTTTGGTGTTTTCAGCAGATTTATGGGCCTGGATTTGTCAAATTTTATGATGTTTAAACCACTTCTCTTATACAATATGGCAGATTTCAAACGAACCTTACAGGAGTGAAGCCAAGTTGTATCTATAGCTGGAATGTATGAACTCTGAACCTTTGTAAAACAGACGATAAACAGTTGGAAGGCATAGAGAATGATAATTTTTATAATTTGTGTTTATTCTCTGATGGAGTCTGTGAGGAAAAGGGGGTATAACTCTACTTTAAATCTGAAATTGCCACCGTACAAACTTCAAAACCAGGAGACCAAATATTGCGAACATACACGAAGACGTCATTCGCATTAACCGTGCAGTATGTTTTTATTCATTTAAATTAATTGTTTTGATTCATACGTTTATTATCCCCCGACGAAGTCGGAGGGATATAGTTCTGGCGTTGTCCGTCTGTCGGGAGCCATATCTAGGAAGTGGTTGGGAATAGTTAAATAAAACTTCATTTACATGTTCACTACTATGATGTAATGCGGCCCGTCAAGTTTCAGCCAGATTGCCCAAGTATCACTAGAGTTATGTCCCTTAGAAGTTTCTAGTGCTAACTATATAGGGCACTATGAATATGGCAATTTCTGCTTCATAGCTTTTGATATATTTGACCTATAACTATGAAACTTCAACTGAATTTAGATCACCAAAATGTGGTTGTGCACACACAATTTCGTCCGGATTTCTTTAGTAACCTTAATTGTTCAAAAATCTACATAATTTTTATTTGTACATTACAAACTTATCATCGGTAGAATTTCATTAAATTTCTTATTCTTTTTCATGAACATTTATTATAAACATGTGAAGTGTGTACCTATACCTGGTCACCCCCTTGTCTTGGTCACACCCTCCCCCTCCACCCCTCCCCCCCGCCCCACCCCCCCACCAAAAAAAATCATTCCTTATTTTAGATTTTTTAAAACCTTCCATGAATATTTATTAACATGTAAGTTGTACCATTATTCCGCCACCTCGCTCCTCCACCCAGTCATACCCACCACTGATCATGCATCCGTCCCCCTTTTTTCATTTTTCATTTTCCAACATATTTATTATCAACATATGAAGTTTTGTACCCCACCCGTTCACCCCCGCCCCTCACCCCCTTCCCCTCCCACCAAAATAATAATAAAAATTATATACATATATTTTTCCATTCCTGTTTTTAAAACATGTTCAAGCCTTCAACATGTGAAGCTGTAACAATACCCCTGTTAAATTGATTTTGACTACTGAAATTATTTGCTTCTTTGTAACATCCTTAACTTTTGCCGGATATATCTTTTTTCCATTCGTCACCACAAACACTTTCGGCGGGGGATACCAATTCATCGGATTTGCTCGTTTCCAGTAGTGTTCATCTACTGTAAAAGTGAATGACAATCTGATTTTAAAAACGATATTCTAATATAGTGTGTAAAATTTACGAACCTTAGCAAATATACGCAACATTTGTATCAATTTACTTACGATACATATACGTATTAAGTTTCGCCCCTAGCATTTGAATTGCTGGATTTAATGTAAAAAAAACCTATGGTTCAAATCAAAACGCTACAGCTCTCAAGCGTCTATGCACGCTAACGTTGCGCGCCATTCGTAACGTTCCTGTGTGTGACGTCGATATAACGTCTTTAGACATAAACAAGTTTCAAAGAAAGCAATTTTATTTTTAAAGCATGCTCTTTTCAGCTTAATTTACAGAATGAAAAGCGAAGGACAAATCAGTACCGAGAAGTTTTCTGTCGACAGTAGAGACAACACGGACATAGCAAACAGCTCGGATTCAAAAAGGCGCCTGTGTTGTCCTATGACATCCTGTTTGTCTACTCGATTTTCCGCATGCAGAAGAGGAAGCGCAACAGGCGAAATCAACGCCGTGGACAAATTTGACGATATAGACAATATTGTACGTACATTCTTCAATGAATTTTAAATTTTGTTTAGCTATTATAAAGCATAATGTAATTATACTCCCACAAACGAAGTTTGGGAGTAGGGTATATAGGAGTGAGCTTGTCGGTCTGTCGGTCCGTTGGTTTTCATGGTTTTCGGATAATACTTGAAAGGCTTGACAGATTTAAATAAATTTTGGTAGAATTTACACATGTGTAACATAAAATACAGGTCGGCTTCGGAGACTTTGCCTGCAACCACCATTTTTAACGTAGTTATGGCCCCTTTCCAACACTCGTAGCTTTCGGACAATAACTCGTGAAAGGCTTGACAGATTCAAATATATTTTGGTGCACAGGTGTAACGTTATAAAATACAGGCCAAGTTCGACTTTGCCTACAAACCACCATTTTTGGTGTACCAGTAGTTATGGGCCCTTTCAAACTTAAAATTTGCCAAACTCGTGGTTTTCGGTCTCGTTAAAAATTGACAGGTTTAAATAATTTTTGATACACATGTAGGTCTAAATCAGTTTTCAATTTTGTATACAGAAATTAGTATTCTAAATTGGTATTCTATTTTTTCTATACATAAATTGGTATTTATTTTTGTCTAAAAACATCACAAAAATCATTTTACGTTTACCTTAATTATGACAGTACTTTCGAATGATCTTGCCGAAATTTTCGAAAAGCCGGTTACGGATTTGGTGGATCAAAAATAATTTGCGAAGATAAATGCCAATCAATGCCACCTTTGAACATCATATTAATTAAATAGCACTAAAGCTGGTATACAGGAATTTCTGAAACTTGTAAAATTATACTAATATAGGATAGTAAAACAATTTAATATGCCAAATTGTTGATGGGTAATTTTTCATCTAAATTTCATTTTTGCTACTAATTCTATAGCAGCCTGCAAGATCTTCATTATACAAGACTTTCCCAGATATTAAAAATATCCAAATATGTATCTTTTAAACTTATCAGTTGAAATTTTTAACAGGTGGACAATTACAATGAAAATGCGGCTCCGTCTAAAAGGAAATTGCCTCGAAAATCGAAGGGATTAAACGTAAAGAGTAAACTCCGAAAGACTTTCTCAATGTGCTGCGCTCATGGTCAAGACGTATCACTAGATGAGACAGATGCAGATGAATTTGACAGCATTGAACGTGAAAGTCGTGCAGGTAAGGAGGTTCAAACTATCGTTATTAACTCAGGAACGCAAATAAAATGCATACATGTAATACGTTTGCATTTATTTATTAATTAAGTATAAATCACGTCATTAAATTTTGAGACAAATTAAAACTCAGTTCTGTTTTCTTTAGCAACATCTCCGATATACATTTAGTAATATTCATTTGTTTACATTTCTTGAATATGTCGCATACTAGTAACTGTTGTTGCGCTAAGCATTCAGTCATTGTGAAATTTTGCCGGATAAGCATAAATACTACCACCAATCTTGCTGTATGTACACATGTGATGAAAGCGGAAATGTACATTTTTGATTTACACGACACTGAAAAAGTCAGAGATGAAAAGAAACTTTCAAAGCCTGTCGAACAAGTTTTCTTACAGGAGTAACTCGGTCACTAAATAATTTTTGAAATTGGCCACATGTACAATTCAGACGGAGTAGTAATTCAATCTTATTTTGAAGAATTCATTGATAATTCCAAAAGTGCAACACTACCGGATCTGATCAAGACTTTTTTCGACTGATACAATAGTAAAATGAAAAAATAGAGCCTTTTAAACCGAATAACGGAATACTGTCGGCTATTACAGACGAAGATGAGACGAACCGGACTAAAACTACGAGTGATGAATTTGACACAACTTCCGATGAGCAATCAAAGAGTGATGAGGTAAAACCATTACAAAGTTTCTGGAAATTATTGAAACCTTACAATACCATTGACGAAGACCCGAATATGTGCTCAACACCAACAAATGTTCTTCAGGTTTATGCAGCTGATGTTAGCTCATTGATCCCGCAACGTGCAGACATTCTTGGTTCAGGAGACGGGGGTCAAAGGGCCCCGATTTGGAACTTGGTTTCGGACTGTGAATTCTCGGATTTAACAGCTTCAGACAGCCTCACATCGGCAAGTAGTTGCAGTATTTCAGCCCTTCTTGATGAAATAGATGCTGATTGTTGTAGCCCTAGGAAATGCACATATTTAAAGGATTCAAGACCTTGTAATTTTGATAAAGACTCGACTTCTACAGCACCTTTGTCGCAGCCAGACGACGAAAAGACCAGCCTCGCGATTCCAATAAACCAACATCCAATCACTAGCAAAAATTGTGCCAAATCTTCTGAATACCAACATCAATATTGTAAAAATGATACCCCGATTCTAGTAAATCAGCAGCAAATTTCTCGTAAAACTGATCCCACGGTTTCTGTAAATTCAAGGTCAAACGCTGTCAAAAACATGCTCATGCATATTGTAAGCCAGCAACCAACTCATTGCAAAGTCGATGGCACGGTTCCAATTGATTCAAACCAGACTGCTGACCAGAACAACACAATGATTCCTGTAGAGAACCAGACAACCATCAATTCCAATGTTCAAGAAAATCCGCGATCAGCTGGTAGCAAAAACGACCAACAGTTAGTTTCTGACAAAATCGATTCGACAGTTCAAGTAAATTCCCAGCAACATTTTGGCCAAATGGTTACCTCGTATCCTGTGCATTATAAAAACTCAAACAATGGAGCTGTACGGCGGACTACAGAAGCCAGTGTGATTATAAACCATGAGCGTAGATTATTACATATTGTACACACTATGTTATCAAGGGGCGAAATAGAATTCGTTCGGTTACCAGCTAGTTCATTACCCGGAGAAGATGACGGCAAGCTTGTGGAATTTATATATGCCAATAGTGGGTTCTCGCACGAAGAAGCTAGAGATCTAATGAAAGGAATAAACAAATTGATAAATAAAAATGCAATTGTATTTAAATTTTCGGAAAACCTGTCTTCGGGCAAAAGATTTACTGTTTCATCTTTTAATGGAGAAAAGCTGATGCTGAGTCAGGAAGTAACGGCATCCGCTTCCGCAGAAGAAAATAGTTCCAATTTGACAGAAGACATGAATCAAAATGAACAATATTTCGCGCCAGATAGAGAAGAAACAAGTAATACGATTGTCTCCGCTGTTATAAATGATATTTTTGATGCGGCTGATGACTGTGTTACAACATTGAAAGATTACATTACAATGATACATGACGACAGATTTTCCACAGTCTTAGAAGATATACTAACAGCTGGGGAAGGTAGAATTACATCTGTAATGGACTATGTAGATATTCTTCGCGATGGACAGTTTTCCCCAGTGTTGAATAGCATAGTAAGTGTTGATGATGATGATAGCAATACACAGCTTCGGAACTACATACGTACAATCACTGAAGGACACTTTCGTATGGCATTAGAGAACGCTCTGAAAGCTTGTAGCGGAAACAGTTACACTCTTTTAGATTACATCCGAGTAATTCGGGACGAAAATATCATTGAGACGCTCGCTGTAATACTGCTAGCTAGCGACTTACCTGACGAATATGTCCAAGCAATAGTCCGAGGGACATTTGATCAAGAAGCAGACGATATGTCAGATAGTTCAGCAGATGCATCAACTCCACATAGCATATCAGTTCAGGTGCAAAGAAGAATTTCTGCTATCCGCGAAAACATAGCCATTGATCGAAACAGAGCTCGTCGTTCATTTTATGACCTACCTGTTAGAAACGTAGATGGCTTTATATCCCCACTTTCAGAGAACGAACTTCCACGTGCTACCTCATCAAATATTCCGGAAACGGAAGTTCAACTTTCGGATGTCAACGATTCCGATCTCACGTCTGTGTGCGATGGGGTAAGTGTAATTCAGAAAAGAAATGCAAATTGTCACGACAATACTCACCAAGATGCTAATATTCCCTTTGTAGACGATGCACCGTTCCAACAAGGAAACATCGGAAATGAGAAATTGCAGTCAACTAAAGACGAAACACATAAAAGCAAGAACAACTGCGCTAAATGGGCAGTGAGTAAACCTATTGTCCGGCAAAAGTTGTTCAATAGAGAAACATCAAGACCATCAACTAGATATGACTCTGCCCATCAAGCGAAGAACAGAAGTAAGTCAAAATGTAAGTATTTTTGTATCATTTTACTACAAAGCTGGTCAAAGTGAAAACACTTCTTTTCTTAATTCTGATACTAGTACTCGTTGGGTCTAAACACTAAATCATAATTACTCTTCATTAAATTCATGTGTATATTGCAATTTCGTCAAAGGTAAGCAATTATACTTCTGAACAAGCATTATTTAACGGGTACGACAGTGGACCGAGATATTTAGCTAATTTTCAGCAGTTCTATCACCAGATAAACAAACACAAGTGTCCAAAAAATATGGTTTCCATACAAATGTCTAATTTTGAATAGAAGTGGTTCAAGGTCATGACTTATACATGTCAATGCTGAAGCTGAATGTCAAAGGTCGGAAAGAGGTCAAAATCAACTTTTATTTTCCACGTTTTATCTTATACCCCCGGTGTCTGTCCGTCCGGACGTCCGTCTGTCCGTTAGCAATTTCGTGTCCGCTCTGTAACTCTTGAACCCCTTGAAGGATTTCAAAGAAACTTGACACAAATGTTCATCACACCAAGACGACGTGCAGAGCGCATGTTTTGGATGTCTCGCTTCAAGGTCAAGGTCACACTTAGGGGTCAAAGGTCATATCAGTTTGTTTCGTGTCCGCTCTGTAACTCTTGAACTGCTTGAAGGATTTCAAAGAATCTTGGCACAAATGTTCACCATACCGAGAAGACGTGCAGAGCGCATGTTTCGGATGACTCACTTCAAGGTCAAGGTCACACTTAGGGGTCAAAGGTCATATATGACTTTGCTTTGCGTATATTGCTCTGCATTGCAGGGCTATTGTTTTTATTTGGCAGATCCCTTTTTTGTTCTCTTACAATAATTTTGTTTAATTACTTTCCTTTTATGTTACTATAAATAGCTTATTTTGAAACTGTTTTATTATTGGCCGTAGGGAAAAAAACCGGGACCAACATGGATGGTACCTTCAATTTTTAGGTGTATTTTGACATACCTGTACCTGGTAAGGAATTTTTTTGTGGATTTAGAATATTTTTTATGGACTTAGAATTTTTTTTTTCGAATTTCTTCCCTTTGTTGTTCCTGTCCTTTGATCTTCAACAGTCAATTTCTTTAAATAATGCTCCCATCCTCTGATTTAACCCTTCGGGCGTATATTGCCCCGCTCTTGATGAAGTGTTAGGTTAATATATCTATTACCTGTTTTCAGACAAATCATCAACGAATCAGCCATCTTCTGTAACCATAGCAGCTGCAGATGGAAGCTCGAGCCTTGACAATGTTAGTGGGACATCTGAGGTGAAACGTAGCAAGGCAGAACATGCTTTGGACCTTACAGAGAAACAAGGTAATGACTAAACTTGAAACCCGCTAAATCTGCGAGAATGTTAACACAAATTGAAGACACTCCATTAACTGTATCCTTTGTTTACATCGTGTGTTTTCAACTTCCACTTTCTGTTGTACACGCATCAGTTTTATCTACGTCCGTCTTTAAGTCAATTTAGTTTGTTGAAAAATAAGATTCCGTTAGAACTTGTATGAACGTACAGATACTGTGGAAATACTCAATTTCATGGGCATTAAATTTCGTGGTTTCGGCTCAAGTTGCTTTTTCGTGGGGTACGAATTCAGATTTATTAAACTGGGAATTGTGTTTGTTTCTTGAAACTAAATTTCGTAAATGGACACAACGACGAAATCCTTCACAAAACTGAACTCTTACCCTGCTAAATTTCTATAATAAACTTATCCATCTTTCAATTTGGACAGTTTCATTAACTGTTAAAAGTGGTGCTTTGTTTAGCCATATATTGCTTACCAAAAAGATACTAACTGAATGGCAAACAGTGCAGATCACTGCCAGACTGCACGGATATTCAGGCCGATCATGATCTATACTGGTCGCAAAGGTCCAGCATAATAGGGGTTAATGGTTTCACAGTAATCAAATAAACAATACCCAGCTGATTTCAGATATAATTTCTCAACTTTTTTTCAACTTTTTTATAATTGTATCAGAGACAGAAATACTATTTAATAGTCGACGAAAAATATTACGTTTCATAGAATTCTAATATTAATATTAGTAATACACGTTACTTATCTCTGTCTGTCTTTCTAAGTTCTTCTCTGTAGGTCAGAAATTTGCACACTACTTTTTTGTATGGGCAAAGAACAAATGATCAAAAACTTTCCAAGGCTAAACATAAAGCTTGCAGCACAAAGTCCACTTTTCTGTCTTCAAGTCACTGATCTTTCGAATCTGGGTCTACAATCAAAATTTGCTTAAACTTGGTACATAATTTATTGTGACGCCATACTGTACAATGGTCCACAACACTACATCTGTCACAGTTTCTTTAAAAGTTCAAATATGGGTATCAAAATGTATAAATTCCGTGTCCGAACCTTTTCTTTTCCGCTTTAATATTATTTCAGTTATACTAACAGTAAACACATAGGTTGTTTGCATTGCTTTAGATTCAAAGCAATACTGTGGTAATTTTCTATGGTTGCATATTTCTGCCACGCGATAGCTAGGTAGCTGTTACGATATTATTGTAAACGTTCAAGGAATTGTGTGCATTTTTCTGAAAAAAAGTGTTAGTTATTTGAGAAAGAAAAAAATCGCCTTGTATGTGTGAACGTCTAGCTAGCTTTAAACGCTTGGATTCTACATCTGCAATAATTTTAGTTAAATTTCTTGTTAGATTCTGAAGAAACATCAGATACTACAAGCATCCAAGGTAGAATAATAAAAACTGCACGACGACGAACAAGAGGTGTGGCCAGACAAGAAAACGAATCTACACCGTACAGATTTGATCCGGAAACAGTTTCATCAGACGAGAAGAAAGAAGAGAGGCCGACCCAAAATCAACTACCTCCGCTTCACTCTATCGACAGTGCCGTTGTCCCCAGTGCGGATGAGACAACGCCAGTATATATAGAGACGGAGGCAACAATTGATTATGGGCGTTGCGTTGTAGAACCAGGGCACGGGGAACGCCCAGATAAAAAGAAATTACGTGCTGAGATAAAAGAAAAAGTGAAAACAAAAGGAGAAGCAAACAAACATCTAAGACCTGGTAGAGAAAATCACGCTAACGACTACGAAACCATGATGGAGGAGTACCTCGCAGTTGTCATAGATGAAACTAAATATAGAGAGGATGTTGAAAATGAACCGGAAGAACAGGAAGAATGTGCGCGCGCAGCGTCACCTGTCATTCTGAATGCTGTCGATCAGCCACAGGTGCTCGACGACAGAGAATTCCACCTGGTTCCTGAAGAAATCAAAAGAGCAGACGTAAGTAGAAACATGTTAAGGTAGTGGACCCGTAATGACAATCGACAATTCCCGTGAGATAACGTAGATTCTATTATCGTCTGCAATTTACCGCATTCTTCGGACGAAAAAATAAATCCTGTACAGTCAATGGTTTCTGTTCCAATCGGAGAACGTCGAACATACATAGGAAGAAAACATTATCGAACAGAAAGTACTGATTGTTCATTCGGGTTCATTACTTTAATATTCATTTATTTCATATTTGTCACCGTTTTTAGCTAGGAAACTGTTCTTAAGTCATTCGTTTCATTGTTGTTATGAAAAGGTTAATGTCACTGACTTTAAATCGCTTGTCCCCTCATGGCTGTGGGTTCAAAACACAGCAAGGAATGTACAATGGAAAGAAAGCTTTACAGCCGACTTAAGTATAGACCGTCATTGAAAGAGACACTTTTGGTTTTCATCCAGCACCAAAGGCTGGGCAGTAGCCACATTACCTAAATTGTGCCGGTGTGTCTTACAGCCCGACAAAATCAATGCGAATGTGATTTAGGTATTATATGAATATGACTATGTATCTGAAGAGGAAGTTAAATTTGTCTGTACATCCCGCACGAGTGTATACTTATCATGCCCATAAAACAGAAAAAAATGTAAACATCGCCAGGCATGCCTCGTGTTCACAAAAATGTTTCAGCCTCAGCTGAGTTTGGTAACGAAATTTAAATAGAGTTTAATAAATTCAATGTGGAAAGACACAAATGTAATATTCTTTTTATCACATGCAAACTTTTCCTGCTGAAACATCAAACTTTCTTCTTTCTTTACTAATCATAAACCAATTTGAAGCAATTCGACCAACGTCTCCTATACATAAAACGACGTCAACGTCAAAGCTTTATAACGCTAGTGTATTATCAAATCTATGTAATCCCACGACGTCAAACGTGTGATAATTGTTATTTATATCTAAATTGCATGCTTAAATTAAGTGTTAAAATAATGACTTTTTCAATTGACTATTCAGTATTGATTATCATTGATTTAGAAGTCCTAGTAAAATTTGTCATCAACATTTCGATCTCAAACTCAGCTGAGACCGAAAATTATTTGCGAAAATGGGATCAGGTTTTTGCCTTGTTTGTCACAATTCATGCAGAGATTGTTTAACAACACTGATTTTATTTCCATTGTAAGGACCCCTACCTGGAGGACGTGGAAGAAGATTATAAAGTGTCAACGACACCACATTCGAGCAAGAAGGAAAAAAGGAAACAGAAGAATGACAGAAAGAAAGAGAAAAGGTCCAGAAAGGGCGGTCAAACTGTTCTCAAACTGTCGTGATAATTTAAAACTGAAATCAAATTATATAGCCCTGCAGATAGGACAGACAACTGCTGTTATACTGGAATCGTTTATCTATGTTCGATCTTTTTCTCGTATGGGATAAAATAACTGGATGAAGTATCTGGTAAAACAGTTCGCGTCCAGAATAAAATTTACATAAATCTATGATTAATTATTTTTTTTACATTACGATTCAATAAAGTATGTTGAAATATAACGTAAATCAAGTGTTTTGCAGTCTGACTGAAATTGATAAGAAGATTGCAACTTGTAAACTGCCTTTAAAGAATACGTTAAAAGCCACGAATTGGCCGGTTCGCCCCCCCCCCCCCCCCCCCCCCCCCCCCCCCCCTTCAAATTTCAGTTCACATTGTCTTATAGGCAGTCACTGTCCCTGTTCCTATTTTGAACAGACGTCTGCACATTTACTACACCGGAAGTGAAGGTTTCAGGCTTATCAGTACAAACTGGCGTAATGGAGGCATTAATTATTCACTTGGGATGGCTAAACAGAAATAAAATACATGTAAGGCTAGTTTTTGGCTGATGTGTTGACATGTTGGTAGAAAGAAAAAGAGACGGTTATATTTGGTGAAGTAAAACTCAATCTAAGTACGAGATGTATTACCAGGTCACAGCAGTGTGATTGCTGTAGGCGAGTTCACTCAGAAGATACATTACCCCTACTTTTCACTTGATTTTATGTAAATTCTAGCTTAAAACTGCTGTTCTTGTTACTTTTCGGGGGTTGTTTCAACAGGAAAGAAAACGTTAACAAAGAGATTATCGCGCTCGCATGTTTAAACACCTTTTTATATATGCTCATTCCGTGTCAAAGCGTAAACGTATTACGGCTCCAAAACGGATAACTCAAAAGAAAATGACGACAACGTAAATAAACAACTCGCGCGCATTTCATGGTAATTCAATGACGCTTGAGGCACAATATATCAATTTATTTAAGAAATAATTCATGGCAAAAGAGTGTCTTAACAATATTTCCAATATGCTTTTCTCTGTTAAAACATTCTTACGCTAGAATGACGTCACGTTAACGTGCGGTGACGTCAATGTTTTTGTTGCGACCAAGAAAGAGCGCTACTATATTTTAACTACTGTTTTAGATTAAGGGCATATTAGAATCGAAATAATTTATAGCGAAACCGTGTTTTAACACTATTTATACACTCGGGCGGTAATACGTCGTATAACCCCCAATCGTGCATAAATTAAGAAATAATATATCTCATCCAGTGATTTGTCGTTGAATAAATCATTGTTTGTCATTCAGATGCGAAGGAATTATATCACGAGGGCGCAGCCCGAGTGATATAATAATACGCATCTGAATGACAAACAATGATTTATTCAAGAGCAAATCACTAAATGAGTTATATTATTTCGATTCTAACACGTTACCAAGGATTTTTAGGTAAATTCTTGACGACATTCATTAAATATTTGCCCGTTTTCAATCGGTTTCTTTTCCAGCGCGCCGCTATTCCGTTTGACGCCATGACGTAATAATTGTGACGTCAGAATAGTGATTTGTTGTATAATAATTCACTGTTTTCTGTCTTCTTTGTGTTATAGGAAAATGAATCGGTTCGTGTTAGAATAAGTGTTACAACACTCTTTTGCTATAAAACATTTCTTAATTATGCACGATGGGCAGTTATACGTCGGGCCTAATTATTTCACGAGGGCGCAGCACAATAGTGAAGGTATCTGACGACAAAACGCGGCAGGTATTGGATTGTTGGGCAATGTACGTAGGTCTTGAATTGCTGATAGGACAGGTCTTGAACTGCAGCGTGCGGTGAGTACTGGATGGTTGCTCCCAGTGTACGGGGCAGTGTGGCACCGTTTAATGTCGCATCATCGTTATCTGTCACAAGCACCTATTATCTGCAGCTATGTGTCGCACTTTTTAACGCTTTATGTCGCAAGAATTTTTACCACTGCATGAACTCCGATAAACAAATTTCCTTTCTTTATTCTTTGTCAGAGATCTTTTCAACATCTAAATAGAAGGACTCAAACACATTCAATTGTGGCCTTCCGATAAAAATACAGTTCCTGGTTTTTATTTAGAATTTCATATAATCCTTTGAAAAATCATAAATTCGTGTAGATTCAGTGTTTGATGTTTACCGTCAGAAAAAAAAATCAGTTTAAGCTGAAATTTACAGTTCTTTTCTGAAATTTTGTGTCGAATTTTGAAAGAATTTTCCGGACGATGCCATTTTTTGGTTAATCTTGTTTGGAAAGAATTCAGCGCAAGGGGTGAGGCGGGGCGAGGCGGGGTTGGTAGTATAAGCATACAACGTTCAACCGGTCCAATCCCAAAACAGGGGTGTGATAGAAAAGACTGAAAAAAGGAGAAGTTGAGAAATTTGCTGTACCATCCCGATATTGTACATGTGACCCCCATGTGCGTGTCGCTACCTGAGACAAGTCACCGCCGGCACAGGTCAAGCGTATCGCAACAGCAGCGGAGTCCGATGCGCAACTGCAGGCCAACGTATATCAGTCATCGAGTTGAATCAGCATTTGTATGAAGTTTCTCCACAAATGATGTTATGTGAAAAAAAATCAACGTGATCTTTTAGGAACGCATAATTTGCTACACATAACAGCGGTGCGGTGCAATGACCCGGTAACTCTATCGAACTCGTACAAAACATGTTTGACATAATCTTACACAATTCACTCACCCTTTGTGAATTAATCAACACGTTATTCCCGGGGCACTGTTTATGCTCAGTTCACTTAGCACGTGACTTTCATGACAACATATTGTTATTGTTAGCGTTAGCGCGGGTTTTCAGAGGGTCACGCCAAAAATGGTATGTATTTTTTTTCTTCCTCTGTTTTCTTTTCTATTTTCTTCCTATTTCTGTCGTTCTTTTTTTTTCTCATTTCATCAGTTAAGTTTATAAATGATTCATTTTGTGTTTTCTACACATTTTTTTTTGAAATGCGATTATCTTTTTAACTGGGAGTGAAAATTTAGTCTATTCTGGAATTTTTTTTATACACACATTCATTCCGTGTAGGGACCGATGCCATAATTGTGCCGCTTGAAACCATATATGTAAAGGAGTAAGAGTATCAGACTTGATTTTAAGTCAATATTCTCAAATTATTTTGCATTTTTGAAGGCAGACCGGAAGTCTGTAAGCTATACTATGCGCGCCCATTGGTACATTTTTTCATGGATGCCAGGTTGTTGGCACGGTCAAATAAATGAGACTTAAACATGTTCCAATTGAAAAGAATCCATTGCACACTACAGAATTTGATTGTTTCCATAGCAATTGTTCATCTCAGGCAATAGCAACATGTACAGGCGATAATTCCGTTTCAAGCAACGATAGGCAAGTAACATTAGATAAATGTTTTAGGGTCAACTTTTAAGGTTATAATTATCTATGGAAATGAAAACGATTAGCACCAAAAATCTTTGTTGGAAGTTAAGTTTTATACAGATTCTAAGTCATTCCATTGATCGTGAAAGTATCATAAAAATGATGTTTCCACGAAAACAAATGTTTTTAAAATTGCTTTGATAGCTTAAATTGCAAGTGAGACATTTACGTTTAACAAAGTCATGTTTTATTTTTGCATTCAGGTTACCATGGTGACAAAGATGAAAGAACGTACATACAGGACACTGACGGAGGTGTTTTCAGATATGGAGCATTTAGGGCATGTATGTTTTCTTTTCCTTTTTAATCTGAAATGTCTAAAGGCAACATAACGATATATGTTTGTTTCTGGGTTTTTTTTATACATGGTTTCTGTATGTTATACACTTAACATGATGGCCATGGAAAGGTACATCTACATCTACATAATGATAGAAATGGATGGTCGACGTCTATCAGTTTTCTCTCTGTGATAATGTTCATGGATAATTTTCATGGATCGTCTGCATTGATTTTGAGTCATTTGATTTGTCTCGTACAAGTGATGTTGTCGTAGAGCTTGGTTAGCTTTAATGATAAGCGAGGTATTTAACTTCCATCAAAATCATGACTATTTTTATTTTTTTTTAATTTTAGGCTGTGTCTTAGTGGCAACAATCAAAACCATACAATTATACATACAGATCGGGGATGGACATGTTTTCAGATTTGGAGCTTATTGGGTATGTAAGTTTCTTTTCCCTGTTTTGTCTTGAATACATAAAGGCAACACTAGTGTTAACATTTGTGCTCTTACACACGCCTGTATGCATTTTTAGCTGACTTTTCTAGGAATAATGAGAGCTATTCTACTCAACCTGGCGTCGGCGACACACCTTGGTTAAAATTCAGGTGCAAGATCATATCTCAGTAACTGTTGCATGTTTTGGGATGAAACTTTACACAACAATACTTTCCAATCATTAAACCGACTTAAATAACCAAGTTAGATAATTCCTGTTTGAATTTTATACGCATGATTGTCCAATTTGGGTTTACGTTTTGCGTGCAATTAACTATCAAGCTGCATCTCTAGTAACAACTTTTTGTATTGGATTGAATCTTCATATGAGCCGTGCCATGGGAAAACCAACATAGTGGCTTTGCGACCAGCATGGATCCAGACCAGCCTGCGCATCCGCGCAGTCTGGTCAGGATCCATGCTGTTCGCTAACAGTTTCTCTAATAGCAATTGGTTATGAAAGCGAACAGCATGGATCCTGACCAGACTGCGCGGATGCGCAGGCTGGTCTGGATCCATGCTGGTCGCAAAGCCACTATGTTGGTTTTCTCATGGCGCGGCTCATATAATACTTTCCCGTCATCACAATTACTACAATATCAAGTTGGATAACTCTTGGTTGAATTTAATACAAAGTTTGGCCTTTTTGATTGAGAAAATTGGGTTAAAGTTTGCATGCAAGTAACCCAAGCTGTATTTAAGTAACATCTGTATGTACTGGACTGAAAGCACGCAGTCTGGTCAGGATCCATGCTGTTCGCTAACAGTTTCTCTAATAGCAATTGGTTATGAAAGCGAACAGCATGGATCCTGACCAGACTGCGCGGATGCGCAGGCTGGTCTGGATCCATGCTGGTCGCAAAGCCACTATGTTGGTTTTCTCATGGCGCGGCTCATATAATACTTTCCCGTCATACTTTCCCGTCATCACAATTACTACAATATCTAAGTTGGATAACTCTTGGTTGAATTTAATACAAAGTTTGGCCGTTTTTAATTGAAAAAAGTGGATTAAAGTTTGCATGCAAGTAACCAAAGCTGTATCTCAGTAACATCTGTATGTACTGGACTGAAAGTTCACTTACTGCTTTTGGGCCATCAAGCCTACTGCAGTACCCAAGTTAGATTACTCTTGCTTGAATTAAACTCAAAGTATCACCTTTTTTCGACTTAGAAAATTTGGTTAAGTTATATATTGTATTGAAACTTCACATAATGCTGGAGTTGTAACTCTTGGTCTAACTGAAAGTATGGCCCTTTTTCGTCTTAGAAAGTTCCGAGCATCAAGTTGTATCTCAGTAATGTTTGAAACTGCACTCGGGACATCCATCTCATCAAAATAACATCCGTAACGAAGTTAAAAGTCTAGGTTGAAATTAAGTCTAATCATGTCCCTTATTTCACTGAAGTTTTGCATGCTGGTTGCTACCATAATAAAATTTTACTTTGTAATAAATCGTAATGAAATGATACAGTTATGTAATTCTTGCCGAGTTACAGCTATTATTTGACTTTAGTTAACGAATAGTCGAGCTCACTGTCTTACGGACAGCTTTTGTTATACTCAATTTTATCACCATGGAAACGTACATCTTCATCTGTTAGACGGATAACTGACGTTCAGTAGTTGGTTATAATATTGTTCAAAGATCGCCTTCACTGATTTTAAGTCCTTTGTCTCATGCAAGTGATGTTTCCATGAAAACATGTTTTGTAAAATAGTTTACTGGCATGTAAGTCTTTAACGTTTAACAAAATCATATTTTGTTCTTTCATGCATTTTAGGTTGTGTTTCAGTGGCAGAGGTCAAGAGCATACATACAGATCATTGACGAAGGTGTTGTCAGATCTGGAGCATGTATGATGTGTATGCTTTTTATATTTTCTTTGTCTGGAATTTATAAGGTATCACTTGCATTTAATTAATGTTTATTTCTTTTCTTAAACATTTCTTTCTGTGTATTAAACATTTAACAGGGTTACCATGGAAACATACATCTACATCTATGAAATAAATGGACGAACGACGTTCAGGTCTACACCGTTATACAGCAGATTATGTGATATAAAAGGCGTGTATGTCTAAATTTCTTATCTTGAGGCAACAGTATGATATATGTGTTTCTTTGTTTGATATACCTTTCTGTATCTATACGCCAAACAGGGTTACCATGGAAACGTACATCTACCTCTGGACAAGGGTATAATAGAAGACAGGCGAACTGCAGTGAGAGAAATCCTGCAATCGATCACGTGGTACGGCGTTCAGATGTATAAATTTATAGAGCAGATTTTGGAGTCTATCGGGTGTGTATGATTACTTTTCTTTTTTGTGACAACACATTGATATACTTGTTCTGTTTTTACACATGCTTTTCTGTATCTATACACTCAACAGGGTTACCATAGAAACGTACCTCTACCTCTAGGCAATGGTATAATGAAAGACAGGCACACTGCAATGAGAGAAATCCTGCTGTCGATCACGTGGAACGACGTTCAAATGTACAAAGTTAAAGAGCAGATTTTGGAATATATAGGGTATGAATGTTTTCTTTTCTTTTTTTTGTGACAACATTTTGATATATTTGTTTCTGTTTTACACATGCTTTTCTGTATCTATACACTCAACAGGGTTACCATGGAAACGTACCTCTACCTCTAGGCAAGGGTATAATGGACTACAGGCAAATTGCAGTGAGAGAAATCCTGCTGTCGATCACGTGGAACGACGTTCAAATGTACAAAGTTAAAGAGCAGATTTTGGAACATATCGGGTATGAATGTTTACTTTTCTTTTTTTTGTGACAACATTTTGATATATTTGTTTCTGTTTTACACATGCTTTTCTGTATCTATACACTCAACAGAGTTACCATGGGAACTTACATCTACATCTAGGCAATGGTATTAATTGAAGACAGACGTCCAAGCCTACAAACAGCAGTGAGAGAAATCCTGCAATCGCGGATCACGTGGTAAACGTTGAGCTTTAAACAGTCTAAGCCTTGCTAAGACCTGAAAACGAATTCAGGCAAAACCTGAATTTAAACGAAAATCTGGATAATAGGTCCGCTTATTGAGAATCTTCCTTGTATATTTTTGTTTCGTAATATTTTGTGTTCGGCGTTTCCTGTTTTGTCAGGTTTGGGTGGCGTGGTAATGTTTGTTGTGTTGTGTGTTTGTGGCGGTGTTTATGGCAGTGTTTGTGGCGGTGTATATGGCAGTGTTTGTGGTGTTGTTTTAATGTCTGTGATGGCGTTTGTGGTGTCTTCAGTGTGATCATTTCGTTTGTATTTGTCATGGTTTGTGTTGTTTTGTCAAAAAGGGGTTTTTAATGGTGCGAACTGTTTGTCGCTTTTGGTTCTTTGTCTTTCCTTCCGTTACAAGGTGTTTTTCTCTGTGACATAATCAACATAATTATTACTACTAGATTGTTAGAATAAGTAAAATATTGCAATGTGTTTTAATAACTTTACTTGCTCGATCAATTTTAGAAAGCTGGAAAGACACACCATGAAATATACAGACGACAGGCATACGGTGCAGACGACATCTGAGAAAACGCGCGATATGTTCTTTTTTATTTGTGTTTTTTATTTTGTTTTGCTGCTTTTTCTACTAGAATGTTGGGGTACCTGGAGAATAAAGACGCAGACGGATATGGAGATACAGACGATATGGAGATGCAGACGGATATGGAGATGTAGATGGATATGGAGATGCAGACGATATAGAGATACAGACCAAACAAAATGTGCATTTCTCTTTATGATGAACAGGTTTGTATATTACTACTTATGTTATCCAATTTTGAATGCATTTCTCTGCAGATTTTTCCAAAATGGTGGATGATGTTGACTACAAGCACCTGTGAAGATATCACAATGGTTAAATGTGCGGAGCAGCTATAGTGGCTGGTGTTGACTAAACAAGCACGTGCAAGGATGTCATGTGAATTTCACAATGGTTTAGTGAACAATGCAAAGTGGTCCTATTCCTCGGGCGCAATGAGGTGTGTAATTTGTCTGTATAATTATTTTATTTCTTCGGCTAGCTTTATATTAGGCGTGCAGTTTTCAATCAAGTTATTCACATTCATTTTCATTTTAATAAATTTTCTACACTTCTGGTATTTTCTGGTTATAATGTATACCTACATTGTTTTAATTCTCTTTTATTTTAAGCACATTATTGTTAATTGTGTAGTAATGACTACCAGTATTCAGTCAGCAGTGTATAACTTTAAACCTTTAGAAAGCAAAGGCCGATATTTCTCCTGGAGTAATTCAAGAGCTGGGAAATGCGCATACAGTTTCTGGCTTTGGTGAAAGGAAAAAACATGTCGGACGAGAAACTCAAAACTATTCGATGAGAAATTGAATCTATCCGATGAGGAACCCAAACTATCCGTCAAGAAGCAGTTTCCTGGACAATAAATACACGTAAGGATTTGTTTATAATTTATAACGCACTTTGAATACAAGTCGGTAATTCAGTTTAGTTACTCTATGAAGTTTTCATGATTGGTGTAAATTTACGTCAAGAAAACTACTGGGCCCACTGCAGTGGTGTGGTCTAAATAAGGCAGGTGTTTGTTACCATATCAGCCTGAGGCGTGGTTCGAATCCGCAATCATCGGTGTGTGAGTTTGAGACGCGCCTCTTTTAAACCGTAAAAGTTTAATGCAAAATTAAATTTTATTTTCTGTCAGTAAAATGTAAACATAACTAAAAGTGTCTTTCATTTTTAAAGAAAGTTGAAAAACTCAGTTTTCCATAAGTGGCTTTGGTGTAATTTAGTACTAGTGAGAAACCCAAAAACAATGTGCCTGTTTATAACTGCATAAGCAGGAGGTAAATTTTAGTTGATGTAACTACAGTTGTCGTAGGACTTCCTAGCTGGTACCACATAGATGCTGATAACCAGAGGTGTACTGGTACCCTATCAATGCCGATCACCAGAGACACGCTGGTATCCTATCAATGCCGGTCATCAGAGGTGCGCTGGATCCCTTGTGTCAACATTATAGTTATCAACTGTTTTCAGCAAGGTAGGCTGCTAAATTATTTAAGAATTGCCGTTTACGCGGTGCGAGTTCGAGCAAGAATTCAAATTACACTAATAGTTTCTGACTTAGCTGTGTGCTTCTTGGAGCGCTAGATTCTACTGGTTAACGAACTGAATTCGGTTATCTTGCGTCGAAATATTACCAATACATCAGAACATTGTGCACTCATGTCCTATAATACAAATGAAACTTGGAAAACATTATCATCTTTAATTAGACACATGCATTTTTTTCTAGAGTTCGGTGTCCGGTGTTTAAAAACTTTTTTAATATTTAGTATTTTTCTATCAAACATTTTCAAGTGTCATGGGCCATACAATGTTGGCATCGTTTTCGTCATTCTTTCGACAATAACTGACCTTTACACATTTACACAGTTGCATTGTTTGGTTGTTTACTTGGTTTTAAAGACATTATTTCAGATGGTCTTGAGAAATCCTGTATTTGTAATTGTATATTTTTCTCGATGTCTAGACATAAAATGCTCTTTTTTACTCAAGGCATGGTTTGGCGCCGATACTATTACTTCATACTTTTGATATGACCGAAACATTGCGAAATGGTACTAATTTCATGCTATTCAAATAAAACTTTAAACAGTTTTAGTTTTTGCATTCTCTAAAACATGCGAGGTTAAAGACTGAATTTGAATTCTAACTAACTGCGAATCACTACATGTTCTTTGTAAAATGTTTCCATTAACTCCTGTGGAGTTTGAGTAATGTAAAATGTGGCTGTCTGACTGGTCAGTTAGAATTCGTAATCTGTGTTTATTAGTAAGCCATTCCAAAGTAAGCATTTCAATAAGCAATGTTATAACCATTAAATTCCCTGATTGACTTTAAATATTGACCACCAACCTTCAGCAAAAGTTTGAAGTGAAAGAATTTAACGACCTCGAGCGGCTTGAACCCACAGCAGGGATGTGTCTGACAATCGATTGTCAACCACTAAGCAATACCCAGCGTATTTTCATTGAATTTCATTGATTTTGCTGGTTATTGTAGCATCATGATTATAAAATATGAATTTATTTCAGGTTTAAAAAGCAAGAAGGCAGTGTTGGACATAGAAAAAATAATCGATTGCGGAAAACAAACATCACCATGCCGTCCTGTGTTTGGTATTTCCGACAGCTGACAGTCCGATGCATGCCAGGTAATACCTTTCAAAATTTTTATTTGATGTTGACTCTGCCGGAGTCTGAAAGCAATATATGATTAATTTTTGCTATTTATTCATCAATAGTTTGTTTTAAGCACGTCTTTACGAATTATGTAGAGAGCTATCCTACTCATATGTACAATCGCGTCCACATCTTTGGCCATTCTTGAGTCATTGCTAAAGTTTTCATGCACTTTCACTTTATCTCTGTTGTTACTCAAACATTAAATACTTGTTCTGTATCATCATCCGCATCATATGACATAAGGTCCTTGCACCAATCTGTCAAAAATACTGTCCACTTTTTACTTAAACTAAGTTCTTTATGCCACAGATATCGACACCCAGGAGGCACATAGAGTTTGATCTGTCCGTCTGTCATTCTATTCATCTCTTACACTTTCTTGTGTTTTCAACTCCTCATACAGATTCTTTCAAATTCAAATGAAACTTTTTGGACTTAATGATATGACAACTACGTCTGTACCTTGTGTATCAATTCAAATGTAGCCCAGTATAAATCATCAACATGAAGAAGACACGCGCACATTGTCGGGACTTCATGTTCATTTATTGTTTCTCGAGTTATAGTCCTTTTAGCTCGACTTTTCGAAGAAAAAGTAGAGCTATTGCACTCGCCCCGGCGTCGGCGTGGGCGTCGCCGTTGGTTAAAGTTTTTGATAAAGTCAAATATCTCTGTTACTATCAAAGCTATGGACTTGAAACTTAAAATAGTTATTTACTATCAAAGTCTACACCAGAAGAAACAATCCCCATAACTCTGATTTAAATTTTGACAGAATTATGCCCCTTTTTAACTTAGAATTTTTGGTTAAAATTTTTGATGGTCAAATATCTCTGTTACTATCAAAGCTATTGACTTGAAACTTAAAATACTTATTTACCATCAAAGTCTACACCAGAAGAAACAATCCCCATAACTCTGATTGAATTTTGACAGAATTATGCCCCTTTTTAGCTTAGATTTTTTTTTAAATTTTGATAAAGTCGAATATCTCTGTTACTATTAAAGCTTTTGACTTGAAACTCAAAATAGTTGTATACAATCAAAGTCTGCACCAAGAGACACACTTACCATAACTCTGGTTTGAATTTTGACAGAATTATGCCCCTTTTTTACTTAGACTTTTTAGTTAAAGTTTTTGATGAAGTCAAATATCTCTGTTACTATCAAAGCTTTTGACTTGAAACTTAAAATACTTATTTACCATCAAAGTCTACACCAGGAGAAACAATATTCATAACTCTGATTTGAAATTTGACAGAATTATGCCCCTTTTTAACTTAGACTTTTTTATTAAAAGTCAAATATCTCTGTTACTGTTAAAGCTTTTGACTTGAAACTCAAAATAGTTATTTACTATCAAAGTCTACACCAAGAGACACAATTCCCATAACTCTGTTTGAATTTTGACAAAGTTATTTCCCTTTTTAACTTAGAATCTTTTTACTGGCAAAGCTCTAATTCAGAGTCAAGCATTGAGAAAAGTCGAGCGCGCTGTCTTACGGACAGCTCTTGTTTGGATTTAACAGTAATACAGCTATATACATACCTTGTATACTCAACTCCTCCTACACTTTCCACCCAGTTCAAATGAAGTTTGGTATACGTCACTAACATGAATTGGGCCTGTGCTTTTATTGTCCGGATTTTAATGTACGATTATTACATGAAGTTTTTATGCCCCCGGCATCTACTGATGCGGGAGGCATTTAGTGATTGTCCTGTCCGTCCGTCCGTTCGTTCGTCCGTACGAGGTTAACCAAATTGGACCGTTTCGTCTAGCATCAATACCCCTTACTAGAATGACTTGATACTTATGCAGATGTAACCTGTGACCATTCTTCATCTTCAGACATCACCTGACCTCAGTTTGATCTTGACCTTGACCTCGTTTTGGACTTAGGTTGCTTTGTATGGGCCATCTCTTGGTTAACCAAATGGGACCATTTCATCTGGCATCAATACCGCTTACAAGAATGAATTGATACTAATACAAATGTAACCTGTGACCATTCCTCATCTTCAAACATCACCTGATCACAGTTTGACCTTGACCTTGACCTTGACCTTCACCTCGTTTTGGAAAATCTATCGACAAGGATGCCACCGGGGGCATCAAACGTTTATTGAACGCAGCTCCTTGTTTAATCATGCCAGTTTTTACGATATTACAACTACATTTGCAACTGTGTATATATTCCACCCAACTTAAATACAACTTAATTTACATCATCAAACCTTAAGTGCGCATGTGCATAATTCATTGTCTGCTCAAGGTGAGCTTTTGTGACCGAGTTTACACTGAGTTTACACCAAACTTCACAGGAATGATCCTTGGGAGCCCCACCTATCAAAATTGCCCAAAGAATTGAAATCCATGCAGAACTCTGGTTGCCATGTCAACCGAAAGGAAAAACTCAAAAAATTTTCTTGTCCAAAACCACACTAGGGCTTTGATATTTGGTATGTGGCATCATCTAATGGTCCTCTACCAAGTTAGGTCAAATTATCTCACTAGGGTCAAATATGGCCCCGTCCTATGGGTCATATGGTTTACATAGACTTATATAGGAAATGTTTTGAAAATCTTCTTGTCCAAAACCACAGGGCTTAGGGCTTTGATATTTGGTATGTAGCATCATATAGTGGTCCTCTACCAAGATTGTTCAAATTATCCCCCTAGGGTTAAATATGGCTCCGCCCTGGGGGTCACATAGTTTATGTAGACTTATATAGGGAAAATCTTCTTGTCCAAAACCACAGGGCCTGAGGCTTTGATATTTATGTCTTCCACCACACAGTGGTGTAGGAGACATATTGATTTACTTCTGTCTGTGTGTGTGTCTGTCTGTCACAAATCACAAACAATTCTCATCCGATCTTCACCAAACTTAAACAAAGTGTGTTTGACCATAAGTCCTCGGCCAAGTTCAATAACTAGCCAAATTGGCCCAGGCACTTAAGAATTACGGCCCTTGAAATACCCAAAATCAGCCTTTTTACTCTTCAAAGGTATATTTGTAGTTAGTAAACGGTATAAAGACCGACTTACTATTTAGATGATTAGGCAGTTGTGGGAGACATGCGCTTTTCTCAAAAGCAGCTCTAATTGGTTTGTGACATCATCTAATGGTCCTCTACCAAGATTGTTCAAATTATGCCCCTAGGGTGAAAAAAGGCCCTGCCCCAGGAGTCCAAAGTAACATAGACTTGTATAGGAAAAAAACTTTAAAAATCATCTTGTCTTAAACCACAGACCTAGGCCTTTGATATTTGGTATGCAGCATTGCCTTATGGTCATCTTCCATGATTGTTCAGATTATTACCCTGGAGTGAAAAGAGGTCCCACCCCAGGGGTCCCAAGTTTTACATAGACTTATATAGGATTTTTTTAAAAAAATCTTCCTGTCTGAAAGTTCAAGGCTTAGGACTTTGATACTTGGTATGTAGCATTGCCTAGTGGTTCTCCAACAAGAATGTTCAAATTATGCCACTGGGGTGAAAAGAGGCCCTGCCCGGGGGTCACTTGTTATATGACTTATATAGGAAAAAATTCGTTTAAAAATTTCTGATTATATTTCCTAAACTGTTTTATTGTAATTACCTGATGACATTTGTTTGCTATCATAAGCTGACTCTGTACAGCAAGAAACATAACTCGGTCCTGTTTTTGCAAGAATTATGGCCCTTTTGGACTAAGAAAATATCAAGTTTCTTGGTTAAGTTTTATGTTTAGGTAAGCTTTTCTCCTAAACTGTCAAAGCTATTGCTTTGAAACTTGCAACACTTGTTTACCATCAAAAGCTGACTCTGTACAGCAAGAGACATAACTCCATCCTGCTTTTTGCAAGAATTATGGCCCCTTTTTGGACTTAGAAAATCAGATTTCTTGGTTAAGTTTTGTGTTTAGGTAAGCTTTTCTCCTAAACTATCAAAGCTATTGCTTTAAACCTTGCAACACTTGTTTACCATCAAAAGCTGACTCTGTATAGCAAGAAACATAACTCCATCCTACTTTTTTGCAAGAATTATGGCCCTTTTGGGCTTAGAAAATCAGATTTCTTGGTTAAGTTTTGTGTTTAGGTCAGCTTTTCTCCTAAACTATCAAAGCTGTCGCTTTAAAACTAGCAACACTTGTTCACCATCATAAGCTGAATCTGTACAGCAAGAAACATAACTCAGTCCTGCTATTTGCAAGAATTATGACCCCTTTTAGACTTAGAAAATATCAGAATTTTTGGTTAAGTTTTGTGTTTAGGCCACCTTTTCTTCTTAATGGTTAAAACTATTGCTTTAAAGCTTGGAGCAGTTATTTGCCATTCAAAGCAGACTGTGCACAGCAAGTACCGTAACTCTACATTGATTTTTGCAAGAATTATGGCCCGTTTTGGACTTAGAAGATCATGAGTAGGACAATGTTACTTTTATACAGAGACAAAAAATCAGATGAGTGTCTGTACCCGCATGGCGGTGTTTGTTATGTAAATGAGATGGGAAACAAAAATTTGTAGTCCTGTTTGGCGCAATATAACCTATACTGTACTGACCTACTTTCTTAATATTTTAGCATCAGTTTGACATTTGAAACATGAAGCTCATATTACTCAGGTGAGCGATCCAGGGTCATCATGGCCCTCTTATGTCCGATTATGATCTTTTAGTTATGCTCCTTTTTGGATTTCACAATATACATGTAGGTATTACTACTACATCAGTACCTTGTATATCAGTTCAAATGAAACTTGGTATACACTATCAACAAGAAGTGGTTATGTGCATTTGGTTGGGATTTTAATGTACATTTCTATGACCCCGAAGGTGGTGGGCATATTAAAATCGCACTGTCCGTTCTCGCGTGCATCAGTGCCTCTTTGCAAACTCTTGTCCGGGCTGTAACTCTGCAATCCATAAAGGATTTTGAAATAACTTGGCGTTAATGTTCACCATAATAAGACGACGTGTCATGCGCAAGAGCCAGACCCCTAGCTCCAAGGTCATGGTCAAACTTATAATTGAGATCATTTAAGATTAACAGGGTCTGTTTCGTGTCAGGTCTGCCATCCATGTAAGGATTTTGAAATAACTTGGCATAAATGTTTACAATAATGAGATGATGTGTCATGCGCAAGACCATTCGACTATCCGAGGAATAGGTAGAGCTATTGCACTCGCCCATTTGCTGTCGCCGGCGTCCCGATTTGGTTAAGTTTTTGTCTGTTAGTTGGTATAGGGGAATGGATTGAAACTTCACACACTTGCTTTCATGCAGTGCAGGTTCCAAAACTCTACTTCGCAGTTGTACAAAATTATGCCCCTTTTCGGTTAGTTTTTTATGTAAGTTTTTAGAAACTGTTATCTTGGTACCCACTAAAAGGGGAATGAATTGAAACTTAACACACGAGCTGACATGCATTGTACAGGTTCCATAACTGTTTTGCGTGTGTACAAAATTAGGATCCTTATAATCGAGCGTTGCTGCCTCCGACAGGTCTTGTTTATTATCTTAAGATGAGAAGGTAGGTCGTAAACCATAACTCTTTTTCTTGAATATTGACAGACAAGCACATACAGACAAGAGTTTGCAAGTGTAGGTATGTGTGTTGGGGGGAGAGGGGGGAGGTGGTGGAGAGGGTTTGCGGGATTCTTGTTACTCAGTGTTGAATTGGAAAAAATATCCACTGGTAATGCTATGACATATAAAATGTATGAGATAATTTTAAGTTTCCAACCTTGTCTTGTATTTTGTAGAAGCTTATTTCAATATAATTTCGTCTACATTTTGTAAAAAGGTCGGCAAAGACGCATGCAGTAATTGTTAATATGCTGCATTTCGTCAAATATTACCGTTCTCATTTTCCCCCAAATCCTGGAAGATTTAGTTTGACTTTAAATCTTGAAGTATTTTGTGTCAAAATTATTCATCCTCATTTCTTTTCAGATTGCATTCAAATGAATAAGTGACAAATATCTGCAGAAGGAAGAACCAAGTATGAGGAATCTACACCAGACCTGACACAAGCATACAAGCATGACACCACTACAGCCGCCCTGATACAAGCATTGTTAAACAAATTAGACATATGCTGAACTGTATATAATTATGTCCCCACGTACAAAGTATATGGGGCTATATTGGAGTCACGCATGTCCGCCGGTCTGTTCGTCCGTCCGTCCATTGTGTCTGCTGGGAAGATTTTCATGAAACCTTTATGACTAATTAATCTCATCAAGACGCTGTTCAGAGTGCACAACCCAGGTTATTATACCCATAGTCAAGGTTACTTTTCAAAGGTAAAAAAGGTCAAATAGTTTAACTTCATGCCCGCTCTATATTTTTAAACGGCTTTAAAATTATTTTGCTCGACTATCGGAAGAATATTAAGTTAACATTTTATGGCAAGCTTCTGAGTGTCACTAGATCTTCTTAACTACTGCCCCCATTGATGCCAAACTTCACATAAGTTTGGTACTGGTAAGGGGCGGACATCTTTTAGTTTAGGGTCAAGCATGCTAAAGGTCAAGGTCACTGGGGTCAAATATTGTAATAGTGCTGGTTAAAGTTTTATGAGTTATTTTATTTATTTTATTTTATGACAGATATTTTCTTAAAGACCAAACCTCGCATAATGATTGATCTTAGAAAGGGACAGAAAGCTTTTGGTTTCATGAGAGTCAGGTAGCTGAAAGGTCAAGGTCACCGGGGAAAGATTTTGTAGCAATGTTAAAGTTTTATGGCACATTTCTCAGTTTGACTTATAACTAATAATGATTTTTCAGCATTGGTAGCCCTTGTACCTACACTTTAAGCTTTACCTACACTTCCTCTACCCACAACCCCACACTTACACATACATTCCTTACACAAATTATAGATTATTTTGTATATCTTGTACATATATCCCGTATGTTTATACGATGTTTAAGTATCCCTTATTCACTCACTTTTACCCCCACCACTTCCAAAATGTTTTAAATATTTTTTTACATCTCTCAAACATCGCATCTCACCCGCATCTCCTCATCTACAGCTCCCCCACGCCTATCCCCTGCCCCACTTTCTTTTGTGTTTAGCTCGACTATTCGAAGAATAAGTAGAGCTATCCTACACACCACGGCGACGGCGTCACACCTTGGTTAAGTTTAGGCCCAGTTTAGGCAAGAGTGTATAACTCCATCAAGGATTTTGGCTGAATTATGGCCCCTTTTAACTTACAAATCTTGGTTAAGTTTTTCGTACCAGTTCTTATCTGTGTAAACTTTTTTACATACGGCTTTGAAACTTTGAACACTTGTTTATAATTCTGAGCTCATTCTGTAGGCAAGAGTACATAACTCTGTCAGCTATTTTGGTTCAATTACGACCTTTTTAGCTCGACTTTTCTAAGAAAAAGTAGAGCTATTGCACTCGCCTCGGTGTCGGCATCGGCGTCGGTGGTTAAAGTTTTTGATAAAGTCAAATATCTCTGTTACTATCAATGCCATTGACTTGAAACTTAAAATAGTTATTTACTATCAAAGTCTACACAGGAGAAACAATCTCCATAACTCTGATTTGAAGTTTGACAGAATTATGCCCCTTTTTAAATTAGAATTTTTGGTTAAAGTTTTTGATAAAGTCAAATATCTCTGTTACTATCAAAGCTATTGACTTGAAACTTAAATACTTATTTACCATCAAAGTCTACACCAGGTGAAACAATCCCCATACCTCTGATTTGAATTTTGACTGAATTATGTCCCTTTTTAACTTAGATTTTTTTTGTTAATTTTTTTGAAAAAAGTCAAATATCTCTGTTACTATTAAAACTTTTGACTTGGAACTCAAAATAGTTATTCACTATCAAAGTCTACACCAGCAGAAACATTTCCCACAACTCTGATTTGAATTTTGACAGAATTATGGCCCTATTTAACTTTGATTATTTTGTTAAAGTTTTTGATAAAGTCAAATATCTCTGTTACTATCAAAGCTTTTGACTTGAAACTTAAAATACTTATTTACAATCAAAGTCTGTGCCAGGAGAAACAATCCCCATAACTCTGATTTGAATTTTGACAGAGTTATGTCCCTTTTAAACTTGGAAATCTTTTCTACTGGCAAAGCTCTAATTTAGAGTCAAGCACTGAGAAAAGTCGAGCGCGCTATCTTACGGACAGCTCTTGTTGACTTTGAAATTGGTTCAGTTTTCGTACAAGTTCACGTTTTGTCAAAACTATTTGATCGATTTAATCGAGTTATTTTTTAAAAAAAGATTGAATACGAAATGCACATTTGACTTTGATAAATCAGGCACAGTCAATTTTCGTAAGAAGCCACATAGAATACTGATTTGGTTCATAATTTCAAAAGCGTCTCAAAATGTTGTCCTTTGTAATAATATTTTTGTTTTGTTTTTAATCTGGACAGGGATAATTTTCAATAATAAATATGCGTGAATCAGTTTATGTACAAACAAAATCATTTTCACAAGCAATAAATCTTTGGACGAAAGATTAACACTGATATTTGTTTGTTTCAGTGCAAGATCGAAATCATTCTAGATGAAACTCATGAAAATATAAACTCTAGTGTTCACGCGTGAAAAAATAATTTGCTTTTTTATAAAAATTAAACAAAGGTTATCTTATGCATTTAAATATTTATGTACTAAATTGTACATATTTTACCGGTGTAACGTCACACGCAATGCGCAACGCTACGCATGCTCTTATGGCAATATTGAAGTTTGGAAAAAGGTTACATAGTTCTACGAGGTTGATTGCTTTTACATTTTTAATAGTATTATTTCTAATTGAATTTTAATCTTAATTTATATCTCATTCATGTACAATATCACAGGTATAAAATTACATTTCAATACACAAAATTAGTACTTGGGCGTTCAAAATTGAACTGTAAGAGACTATCACAAAATATTACAATATCATTTTAAACATAGTTCTAAATAAGTTAAGTTAATAAATACGACGTGTTAACATATACGACGTGTAAAAACCGAGAAACTGACATTGATCTTGGCTTTTTAAAGGCCTAAAAACTGGCATAAAGAAAAAACAAAGATCTTGAAAAAACTGAAAAGCAAAACACCACTAATGTGTATCTGGTAAAAAATAGATTTAAAAATCAAGTATTATCACAATAGCATTATTTCTAATGTTTTTTTTTCTTTTCTTTTTTTTTGTTAAAAACTCTTCAGTTATATGTTATTCATATTATTTCGCATTTAATTGATGTTGCGTGCAAGTGAAAATTGTATTTGGACTTCTCACTTTCTGAAACATTGATCAGGGTATAATGTATCGTTATATTTCAATAACACTCCGATAGCTTGACATGAAATTCCATTCTCTAGTAACTACATTTAATCAAACATACATCCTGAGCAGCCTAAGTACAGCTTTTTAAAGTCATTTAAAGTCATTTTGGCCTCATTCTTGTTCACTGAATTTTACACTGTTTGGCATAACTGTTAACCGACACCTAACTCTAAGCACTATCTCTAACCATTGGGGCTGAAATGGCTGAAGTGACTTTTAAAGCAACTTTGTCTTTTACAGGAACAATGTGTTTAACTCTAGACTGGTATATCTTTAAGAATGATGGGTAAACAGATTCACTGATCAAATGTTTGGTAGAAATGTGGGCAAACTTTTAAATTTTTAGTCCGCGCTTTTAAAGGTTTATTGGAATATAACGTTGGATACTATCATGATAAACTCATTGTTTCAAATGAGGTTGAGAAATCCAAATATGATTTTCACTAGTACGGAGCTACAATTGAAAGTGAAAGGATATGAATTGTAAGGACTAGAAATGTGCTTCAAAAAGAGAAAGATGTATAGTAATGCTTACAAAAACATCGAAATACACGCAAAACCATTAAAATATAAAATAAACAGATACATCTAATAGACCTATTTAACCTTTATTTCCAACATACGCATTGTGACGTCATGAAATACAGCTTTACGTTACGCCTGGCGTATGTCTTTGCGCGGTTGAATAAGATGAGACGAATTCAAAAGAACATGTAATACTGAATTATCTTTCATTCGGGAACAGCAGATTTAAGATTACTCGGTGAAAGATATTTCGATCTTATACTGAAACAAACCAATTGTCCTCTTTCTATATCTTTTTACAGCAGTAGCAGGTAATAAGAATCAATATTTTCAGGAAAACGGCTTAAACAATAAGGTGAAACAACCGAGGACAAAAATTACTGATAAAATGACAGTGAAAATTTCATCATCAGTATAAAAGTTGTTAGATATTTTTCGTTTTATAATCCCAAGATGCTTGCATTTTCTTATTTTAAAGTTCACTATTTTGAAATGACAGTCAAAATTTCATTATCTGTATAACTGTTGTTAGGTATTTTGGGTTTATAATTCTAAAATAAAAGTGCGTTTTCACATTTAAAAAAAAATTCTTTCCCTCTCTCAACCTCCCTCCTATCAACCATGTCAGTCTTGTAGATCTATTAATTATATATATTTTATAATTTGTATTATAGTAATTTTCATTTTCCTGCTTGATGGTTGTCTTGTTATGACAGTTAAATTGTTTGAGATGAGAATATAGTTCAGTTCAATGAATTTTTGTAGATGTATTAAATTATAAAAAAAAAAATCAAACTTTAACACTGTAATTATGCTTTACAACGTCATTTGTAACTATCTGTGCTATTTATTTCTGCTTGAAAAGTGAATAAAACGCCATACAGTTGTGTTGATTATTTCTTTAAAAACAAAAGGTCATACACTTGCATTTGATTATTGATGTTTCGAAAACCTAACCGACATTAAATGTGGTTTTACTTTAGTAAGTTTACTCCCTCTATACCATTTGCAAAATGCAGGTGTGTTCAGTTGGTCAAATAAAGGGGAGGTTACTCTAATTTATTATTTATGTCATCTCAAGTTATCTCCCCTTCCCCCGTTGACACCATTTGCAAAATAAAGGGGAGGTTATTCTAACTGACCTCCTTTATGTCATCTCACGTCATCTCCCCTTTCCCGGTTGACGCCATTTGTAAAATAAAGGGGAGGTTACTCTGACCTTTATGTCATCTCAAGTTATCTCCCCTTCCCCCAATGACGCCATTTGCAAAATAAAGGGGAGGTTATTCTAACCGATCACCTTTATGTCATCTCAAGTTATCTCCCCTTCCCCCGTTGACGCCATTTGCAAAAAGGGGAGGTTACTCTAACCGACCACCTTTATGTCATATCAAGTTATCTCCCCTTCCCCGTTGACGCCATTTGCAAAATAAAGGGGAGGTTACTCTAACCGACTTCCTTTATGTCATCTCAAGTTATCTCCCCTTACCCCGTTGACGCCATTTGCAAAATAAAGGGGAGGTTATTCTAACCGACCACCTTTATGTCATCTCAAGTTATCTCCCCTTCCCCCTTTGACGCCATTTGCAAAAAGGGGAGGTTACTCTAACCGACCTCCTTTATGTCATCTCAAGTTATCTCCCCTTCCCCCGTTGACGCCATTTGCAAAATAAAGGGGATGTTACTCTAACCGACCTCCTTTATGTCATCTCAAGTTATCTCCCTTTCCCCAGATGACGCCATTTGCAAAATAAAGGGGAGGTAACTCTAACCGACCTCCTTTATGGCTTCTCAAGTTATCTCCTCTTCCCCCGTTGACGCCATTTGCAAAAAGGGGAGGTTACTCTAACCGACCTTCTTTATGTCATCTTAAGTTATCTCACCTTCCCCCGATGACGCCATTTGCAAAATAAAGGGGAGGTTACTCTAACCGACCTTTATGTCATCTAAAGTTATCTCCCCTTCCCCCGATGACGCCATTTGCAAAAATAAAGGGGAGGTTACTCTAACTGACCTCCTTTATGTCAGTTCAAGTTATCTCCCCTTCCCACGATGACGCCATTTGCAAAATAAAGGGAGGTTACTCTAACCGACCTCCTTTATGTTATCTCCCCTTCTCCGTTTACGCCATTTGCAAAATAAAGGGGAGGTTACTCTAACTGACCTCCTTTCTATCATCTCAAGTTATCTCCCCTTCTCCGTTTACGCCATTTGCAAAATGATGGGGAGGTTACTCTAACCGACCTCCTTTATGTCATCTCAAGTTATCTCCCCTTCCCCCAATGACGCCATTTGCAAAATAAAGGGGAGGTTACTCTAACTGACCTCCTTTATGTCATCTCAAGTTATCTCCCCTTCCTCCACTGACGCCATTTGCAAAATAAAGGGGAGGTTACTCTAACCGACCTCCTTTATGGCATCTCAAGTTATCTCCTCTTCCCCCGTTGACGCCATTTGCAAAAAGGGGAGGTTACTCTAACTGACCTCCTTTATGTCATCTCAAGTTATCTCCCCTTCCCCCGATGACGCCATTTGCAAAATAAAGGGGAGGTTACTCTAACCGACTTCCTTTATGTCATCTCAAGTTATTTCCCCTGCCCCCGATGACGCCATTTGCAAAATAAAGGGGAGGTTACTCTAACCGACCTTATTTTATGTCATCTCAAGTTATCTCCCCTTCCCCCGTTGACGCCATTTGCAAAAAGGGGAGGTTACTCTAACCGACCTCCTTTATGTCATCTCAAGTTATCTCCCCTTCCCCCGTTGACGCCATTTGCAAATTAAAGGGGAGGTTACTTTAACCGACCTTATTTTATGTCATCTCAAGTTATCTCCCCTTCCCCCGATGACGCCATTTGCAAAATAAAGGGGAGGTTACTCTAACCGAACTCCTTGATGTCATCTAAAGTTATCTCCCCTTCCCCCGTTTACGCCATTTGCAAAATAAAGGGGAGGTTACTCTAACTGACCTCCTTTGTCATCTAAAGTTATCTCCCATTCCCCCGTTTACGCCATTTGCAAAATAAAGGGGAGGTTACTCTAACGGACCTCCTTTATGTCATCTCAAGTTATCTCCTCTTCCCCGTTTACGCCATTTGCAGAATAAAGGGGAGGTTACTCTAACCGACCTCCTTTATGTCATCTAAAGTTATCTCCTCTTCCCCGTTTACGCCATTTGCAAAATAAAGGGGAGGTTACTCTAACGGACCTCCTTTATGTCATCTAAAGTTATCTCCTCTTCCCCGTTTACGCCATTTGCAAAATAAAGGGGAGGTTACTCTAACCGACCTCGTTTATGTCATCTAAAGTTATCTCCCCTTCCCCCGATGACGCCATTTGCAAAATAAAGGGGAGGTTACTTTAACCGACCTCCTTTATATCATCTCAAGTTATCTCCCCTTCCCCCGATGACGCCATCTGCAAAAATAAAGGGGAGATTACTCTAACTGACCTCCTTTATGTCAGCTCAAGTTATCTCCCCTTCCCCCGATGACGCCATTTGCAAAATAAAGGGAGGTTACTCTAACCGACCTCCTTTACGTCATCTCAAGTTATCTCCCCTTCTCCGTTTACGCCATTTGCAAAATAAAGGGGAGGTTACTCTAACCGACCTCCTTTATATCATCTCAAGTTATCTCCCCTTCTCCGTTTACGCCATTTGCAAAATAAGGAGGAGGTTACTCTAACCGACCTCCTTTATGTCATCTCAAGTTATCTCCCCTTCCCCCGATGACGCCATTTGCAAAATAAAGGGGAGGTTACTCTAACCGACCTCCTTTATGTCATCTCAAGTTATCTCCCCTTCCCCCGATGACGCCATTTGCAAAATAAAGGGGAGGTTACTCTAACCGACCTCCTTTATGTCATCTCAAGTTATTTCCCCTGCCCCCGATGACGCGATTTGCAAAATTAAGGGGAGGTTACTCTAACCGACCTCCTTTATGTCATCTCAAGTTATCTCCCCTTCCCCCGTTGACGCCATTTGCAAAAAGGGGAGGTTACTCTAACCGACCTCCTTTATGTCATCTCAAGTTATCTCCCCTTCCCCCGTTGACGCCATTTGCAAAATAAAGGGGAGATTACTCTAACCGACCTACTTGATGTCATCTAAAGTTATCTCCCCTTCCCCCGATGACGCCATTTGCAAAATAAAGGGGAGGTTACTCTAACGGACCTCCTTTATGTCATCTAAAGTTATCTCCCCTTCCCCCGTTGACGCCATTTGCAAAAAGGGGAGGTTACTCTAACCGACCTCCTTTATGACATCTCAAGTTATCTCCCCTTCCCCCGTTTGCGCCACTTGCAAAATAAAGGGGAGATTACTCTAACCGACCTACTTGATGTCATCTAAAGTTATCTCCCCTTCCCCCGATGACGCCATTTGCAAAATAAAGGGGAGGTTACTCTAACGGACCTCCTTTATGTCATCTAAAGTTATCTCCTCTTCCCCGTTTACGCCATTTGCAAAATAAAGGGGAGGTTACTCTAACCGACCTCCTTTATGTCATCTCAAGTTATCTCCCCTTCCCCCGTTTACGCCATTTGCAAAATAAAGGGGAGGTTACTCTAACGGACCTCCTTTATGTCATCTAAAGTTATCTCCTCTTCCCCGTTTACGCCATTTGCAAAGTTAAGGGGAGGTTACTCTAACGGACCTCCTTTATGTCATCTAAAGTTATCTCCTCTTCCCCGTTTACGCCATTTGCAAAATAAAGGGGAGGTTACTCTAACCGACCTCTGTGTCATCTCAAGTTATCTCCCCTTTTCCCGTTTACGCCAGTTGCAAAATAAAGGGGAGGTTACTCTAACGGACCTCCTTTATGTCATCTAAAGTTATCTCCTCTTCCCCGTTTACGCCATTTGCAAAATAAAGGGGAGGTTACTCTAACGGACCTCCTTTATGTCATCTCAAGTTATCTCCTCTTCCCCGTTTACGCCATTTGCAAAATAAAGGGGAGGTTACTCTAACCGACCTCGTTTATGTCATCTAAAGTTATCTCCCCTTCCCCCGATGACGCCATTTGCAAAATAAAGGGGAGGTTACTCTAACTGACCTCCTTTATATCATCTCAAGTTATCTCCCCTTCCCCCGATGACGCCATTTGCAAAATAAAGGGGAGGTTACTCTTACCGAGTAACATCTGGTTTACTTTATAGATTGGAACGAAGCAGTTGGTTTTCTGTAGTAATATGCTAGTCAGTGGTTTGACCTGATTTTTTCCTAAAATTCACTCACCTATAGATAGTTTTTTGTTGAGCAGGGCTTTGCATACTTAAAGGTTGAACTTTATGAAAACATGGTTAAATAACATTAAAGCACTTTAGCAAATGTGTTGCATTTGATTGAAATACGGAACAAATTACCAAGTTTCCTTGGTTTTAAGAGGGTATGTTTAAATCCTTATTCTAACACTTTTAGAATTTTCTTTTGACTAAAAAAGAATTCCAGATTAGTATCCCTTCCTGGTGTAATTCGAACGTGTTAGAATGGAAAAGATTTTAGTTTTGTGTGCTTTGTTGGCAAATAAAACACTTTTTTTTCGTTCATATGCGTCGTATTTAGTCACTCGGGCCCAAAACTAAAATCTATTAGAGGTAATACTAAAGGTCTCAATAGTGTCATTTTGAAGCATATATTACTGCCATATAAGAAAATAAAGCACAAGACAATGCTCTACTATTTTTCTGATTTATTACAAACGGAATTTCAGAAAAATATCTCCTCTGCCACTGAAGGGTACTGGTTTCCCAGTAGTTTCCGGACCGAAATCGCTGTTTTTTGCCTGTAACTTTCAAACAAAACATAGCAGAAACATAAATTTTTCACAGAAAAAACCTAGGTTCTTCGTTAACACCATGCAGAAGTCGTATTACACTTGCGTTCATAACAAATGTAGATGAGGCCTCAAAGGGGGCAATTAATTCCATTAATATCTCAGTTAGTGCGAGTAGTTTTCCGGACCTTTCATTGCACAGCTGTAATCTTTCTCTAAAAGCGAACATTTCCGATTTCGTTACATATATTCAAAATTAAAACACAATTCTAAGGCGAGATGATGATTAGAAAAGAATATTTCAAGAATTTAGCAAATACTAGATTTATAATACGCTCATTACAGTTACGTCTAATTACGTTTGAATGACGTTTGTAACGTCACGCTAAAATGACGGGACGTATTGAGCGAACTGGTAATATTACAAAAAAGAAATTAAGAACTTTTAATACAATTAACAACTATTTTCTAAAAAACAACAAGACCGGTCTCAGAATTGGTAGTCTAACGCCCTGACCACTCGGGCATGGACACTGATGCTAAAAATTTGATTGATAGACGGTATCGTAGGTAAATCCCTGTCTATTTTGGTTCCTATTTTTAATCGATGATTGAATGCCGTAGTTAAGTGAAAAGGTCGATTTTTCTGACTTTCGTTGTTTTATTTTATTACTATCAGTATGTTTTTACTGTATCGTCTGTAAATGGGAGCATCAATTGACTGATGTTTACCTTCAAGGGGCCTCAACTTCTGCGCATGCGCACTGTAACTGGAATTCCCCTGCTGTTGACAATCTTTATTGTAAACATTACATCGAAGTAAGTTAGAACAACCGGGATTTTCAAATAATAAATATGTTCGGTAATGCTAGGTTTTCGCTGCTAGGTAAAGGCAACAAATGTCTAGATAATACACTGACGAGATAAAGAAACGCCTCATTCAAACTCGGTATACAATTTTTTGTTAACCGTGATTCAAAATTAGAAAAGAACAATTCCATTCGCAAATTAGATGCTTTACAAGAATTTATGGTCAATAAGAAATTATTTCATTGTCGCATTATGCTTAAATCTTGAATTTTAATAGCCCGGTCGGAGAAATTGCATTAGAAAAGTCAGTAGCGCGTGTGGCCACCTCTGCTAGCAACCACAGCAGCAAGGCGACGCCTCATAGAGCCGCACCAGTTGCGTAACAGATACCGTGGGATTCTGGCCCACTCCTGGTGCAGCGCTGCTACCAGTTCCCGGACGTTTGCTGGCTGGGGTTGACGTTGGCGTAACCGCCGTCCGAGATAATCCCACGCGTGTTCAATCGGATTGCAGTCCGGTGAACACGCCGGCCAAGGTAAAACATTAATGTTTCTAGCCTGTAGAAAGTCCCTGGTGACGCGTGCAACGTGAGGTCGCGCGTTGTCGTGCTGATAGACTAATCCTTGACGTTGACGGAATAAAGGGACAACTACATGACGTAATATCTGGTCGATGTAACGCCTGGCTGTGAGATTACCTTGGCAAACGACGAGTTGGGACTTAAACCTATGGTTGATTGCTGCCCACACCATTACTCCACCTCCACCGTAACGATTGTGCTCCAAAACGCAATTGTTTGCGTAGCGTTCATGGCGTCGTCTATAGACACGGATACGTCCGTCGGCGTTCCACAAGTTGAAACGCGACTCGTCACTGAACACTACGTTCTGCCAACGCTGGCCGCGATGGTTGCGGGCCCAAATAAGACGTTGTTGACGGTGGCGTAACGTTAGAATTAGACCGCGGTAGGGCCTACGACAGGTAATTCCGCGTTCTCTGAGTCGATTTCTCACTGTATGTCGACTAATTGGACGTCCACGGTTACCTACAACTATACTTGACGTAGATTGCGCCGTCACAAATCTGTCACGTAAATGACGTTGACGTATATAATTATCCTGTCGTATTGACGTTACACGCGGTCTACCTGAACGTGGTCTATCGATAGACGTTCCCGTGTCTCTAACACGTCGAATAAGACGCACAATTGTCGAACGAGAGACGTTAAAACGTCTAGCAACTTGTTCCTGCGTTCGCCCACATTCAAGCATAGCCAAAACCTGAGCCCTCTCTTCAGAATTCAGCCTCGGCATTACGAAAACTAATGTTTTTTTTTTTCAGAGAATAGCTGAAAATATGGTTGTGTGTCGTATTACACATGTACATGTGCAAAAATCGTTCAATCAAACCACATGGTTTACATGCACGGACTGCACGAGGAAATCATGACCAGGTACATGAAGTGAACAAATGGCTGAATGAAATCGCGCGAGTTTTTGTTCACTGTGTTTGTCGGTCAGAGTACATGTAGATTTACTAAATTTCACAACAATTAAAAGCGTTATGAAAAAAAATAACGCCAAATTTCAATGAGGCCTTTCTTTATCTCGTCAGTATATGATATTGTTACCCAGATGTTTTACTACGGCGTAAAGTCTATACAGCACGAAATGTGAAAGGTCCGGAAAACTACTTGGGCCCGGAAACTACTGGGAAACCAGTAACTTTCCTTTCGTGCGTATCTAGTGATAAGTTCATACTTTATGTATAGTTAAAGTGTCAAAACAGAACATCCAGTCAGCTTCCAGACATTTACAAATCGTATATGCTAGTCAACGAGATATTAATTATAAACCTTTATCATATAACTTATTATAAATGGAAACATTTTTTACAATGCAGAAATCTGTCCTTCGAGGGTCAAAACTGTGTTTTCCATAAACTTCTATTTTGAAAACTACCGATTATCAAGCGAAATATCGAGCACACGGTCCTTTCTATTTATGAACTGATTTGTCTTAGGACAGCATGATGTTTTGAATAAAAACTTGGTCAAATCAAATTCTACTCTGTAGAAATAAATTTGACTTTAACATGAACTTTACTAGCTCTGATCTCGGGTAGGATGACTTGTTATGTTCTTGCAGAATGATCAGAATAAAAGCAGTTTTACATATTTCCAGAATTAAGACTGTGGCAGGTCATTTACTTTTCGTAAGTTGGAGTAATTACATTAGCATGAAAGCCTACCCTAGTCTAAAGATCAACTGAACTCGAGGGGATATAGCACCGTTGTGTAAAACAATATAATTGAGCCGTGCCATGAGAAAACCAACATAGTTGGTTTGCGACCAGCATGGATCCCGACCAGCCTGTGCATCCGCGCAGTCTGGTCAGGATTCATGCTGTTCGCTTTCAAAGCGTAATTAGAGAAACTGTTAACTGTCGCAAACCCACTATGTTGGTTTTCTCATGGCACGGCTCATATAAATACTGTTATCATTGAAAACAAACCCTTATACATGTAATTTATTTCCTAATGTAGTCGGTGACAATAACCCCTAAAACTTAAGAAATAATGAAGATTATGAAATCTTAAGACGTACCGAAATATTTTCTAGTTCATTTATTCCATCTTCTATCTCACTGTGGAATGAATTACCCATTGAAACAAGACAACTAGAAAGCCTATCTACGGAAGCTTATTAGGGCCTACAGTTGGTGAGATGTTTTGTGCTAAGTCGACTTGTCTTTACTCGCCTAGATAAGATGTTTTACACATGTCATTAAAATTTATTGACTAAGATTAAAAGTATAGAGGTAATGCAATTTAACCTTTCTCGATATGCTCGATGTTTTTTTCTTTTCGACTTAACTTTTCTCGATATGCTCGATGTTTTTTTCTTTTCGACTTAACTTTTCTCGATATGCTCGATGTTTTTCACTTTTCGACTTAACTTTTCTCAATATGCTCGATGTTTTTCTATTTTCGACAAATATTTAATTGAAAAAAAAATATACATCGTGATTTTCGAGAAAAACATTGTGAGAAATTTTCTATAAATCTGCGTAATGTTTTTGCTTGTTTAGTACCATTTATTTTTGAATTCTCTCTGTTGAAAGATGGCGTATTTAGCACAAAGGTATGTATATTTTAAAAAATTATTCGGGTTAGATTTACTCTTTAAACTTGTACGTTCGTGTGTGTGTCCGTATGTCCGTTCGTCCCGAAAATCGTGACAGGCGTTCAGCTAAAACTATTTGTTGTAGAAAACATTGGGACCGCTAGGGGCTCCTGCGCGTACTTGAAGTGTCTGGAAACACTGAAACAGATGATGTGTATGCTATTAGATTATTGAATTTTCTGTTTTTGAGCATAGCCAACATATTCTTAATCTATATTGTAATGCAAATGTATTTGTATCTTGCGGCTGTGTATGTGTATGTGTGTTTCAAAACACATGTGTATACATTTGAATGGAATAGAACAGGCAATCAATTATTCAATAATTCATATCTGTTGATCCAAAGGGCATGCTTTCTATGTATTATAATTATGCGAGGTTTGTTAAAAAATAACAAGTATAAATTTTATTTCTGATCGTACCATTGTATTTCAATGTCTTCCGTGCAACGATAGTTTTGGTAAAATTTATTCCATTGCTTTCAGGTATTGCTTGTGGTTTTCTGTTGCTTACCTGTGTGTTTCGCACCACCAGTTGACAGTGAAAATATTGACAATTTAGTAAGACAATATTTCTATGATGGCTACACTGTGAAGGAAATTGTATCTACTATTCTATTGGGTAACTATATTGTAGTCAGTGAAAAGAATACTTCGACGATTAAACCTTAGAAGGAATACTGAAAGTAGTTTGAGTAGTATAATCAGGGGAGTCAGATGGCTTCACACACATGGATATAGGAATTATGGCTATAGATGGATATGGTGTCTCCTCAATAATTCTCTAGGAATCCGGGCGTTCCAAGAAACTGTGAGACATGTTTTGTCTGAGATGGATCCGGAAGGAGTAAGAGAACGGTATTGAAGAAGATTAAGAAGGCGACAATATGTAAACCGCGGCCCAAATTTTGTTGTTCACATCGACGGTTATGACAAACTAAAACCCTTTGGAATATGTATACATGGTGCGATTGACGGATTTTCGAGGAACATTTTGTGGCTCAAAGCAGGGCCATCGAATAAAAATCCCAAAGTCATATGTCATTACTATTTGAGCTTCTTAATAGAGCTAAAACGCATCCCAAGAGTGATACGTTTTGATGCTGGAACTGGAAATGTACTTATACGTGATATTCATATTGCTTTACGCATGCATCATGTTGATAACATGTCTGGATTTAACAGTTGTTCAACGGGGCAATCAACAGCCAATCAGAGAATTGAAATGTTGTGGAGCATATTAAGGAGAGGATTTACTTCTCAATGGAGAAATATGTTCAAAGATATGATTGACGAGGGCACATTAGATAACACGGACCCCATTCATTTGGAATGTTTATTACTTTGTTTTCTTCCAACCATTCAGACACACCTTGACGACTTTGTAGAAAGCTGGAATGGACACAGAATTCGCTCTCGAAGAAACAACGAATGCCCTACTGGAATTCCAAATATAATGTATAACCAACCATTGTTATACAGAACAAGTGATCAATCTTTCGCATTGCCATGCGAGACCGATGATTTGCTAGTATTAGCACAACGATATTCACAAACGCCACCTCTGTGTGGCTGTTCGTCTGACATGCTGGAATTAGCTCGTGTAGTATCAGGATTTGATGAGAACTTCTTTTTACAAGTCCGCTCTCCAAACGATTGTAAACAACTGTTTGAAAATTTAATGACTAACATTTACAAACACCTTTAAGAAAAATGATGTAGGTGTTTGTTTTAGAAACCTCAGCAACATCACTGTTTACTTTTTTAAATGGTCATCCAATAAATACTGGCAATGTATTCACTGTTTAAGGCTCTCTTTAATGTTGCACACATGCGGCATAACATATTTCAAATGCATCCATAAAATAAATATAATATGGTAATACAGTTAACTTGGTAACAGGCAGCCACGTGCGTGCAACTAAAGACACTTGGTCGCCATTTTCATAATTTTGTATCTTTGATCATCATTCAAAGTCAATGTTTTTACAGAAAGACCATAAATTCAAGACATTAAATGTGATTCTGACATTAAACTATTCATTTGCAGCACAGGTAGTATGTCAGAATAGAAATGGCAAATGTTCTTTCTTGTTGCTTAGCAACGTAAGTTGTTGATTTATTTCAGAAACACGAGGTAGGAACTGTCGACGTGACTTGGCTGTGGAGAACATCATGTTACAGATTTATCACACCATTATAATGTACTATTTTTCTGGCAATATACATGCATTGTTGCACCTTAAATTGGTAGCAACGCGTTTTGGTATAGTCACTACCAAAATTCGGCCGAGTTTTGGTAGTCACTACCAAAACGCGTTACACTCAACGAAATTTGGTAGTTTACAGAATTGTAGTACCAAAATGCGTCGGATATGTACACATCCAACGGAAAACGGTATTAATAAAAATCACATGATTTGCAAAAAAAAGAAGATATTTTGCGACAAATCGACAATATTATTTCAAAGAGTGTCATGATGGAACTTAACCGCTCATCCGACCTTGACCTTTCAATCTTGAAAACATATTCAGTCAAGCAGGACCATTGGAACACACGTGAGTCTAACTTTGACATATATCGAGAGATATTGAAGGAACTTGGCGCAACTGTTTACCACAATTATTTGATGCGTCGGACGCATGACCCGACCCTGGGACAGGTTTCACAAACGCTCATAAGTATAGACTGAGGTTAATATTCTAGCGATTCACGAGAAATGGTCACATAAGACGGTCTGTATAATACCTTTAAAAGTATATGCAAGATAGACATGCAACATTTATCCACCAAAATTCTTTAGAAGTTTTCAATGTTGTTTAATATAGTGAAGTGAAATGCAATTAAATAATCAAATCCCGTTGTGAATTTAATTCCGAGGGTTACCGATTAATTTATTCACCGAGAGTTATCGAGGTTGGTCGAGTAAATATCAAGCACTTGTATATTTGTATACCGGGCATAACTTTCTCGTATTTTCACCTGGTGCTGGAAAAAACTTTACGTACACCCCGGGGAGTAGGACTGCCGTTCGACTGATTGCACAAATGTAAACTCCTGAATTGTTACATCTGTTTTGAATTTGAGGTTCAGTTGCACATTAGCTAAGTGTCTTTCCACTACTCGACTAAATGTTGGCATCTTGGAAACATGAGCCTTATTATAATAACTGAATATTCAGGATAAATACTTTATGCGACTTGGAACGAGAACCATATATCACATTAAGACCTTCACATATGTGGCGTCGGTACCAGCGTCCAAGTTGGCGTCCGCTTATAAATTTACATGTAATCAGATCCTTCGCCAGACAGAGAATACAGAAAGTTTAGCACTAGAGAGTGCAGATCCTTCGCCAGAGAATAGTGATTCAGTGCCAGAGAGAACAGATCCTTCGTCAGAGAATACTGAAAGTTTAGCACCAGAGAGTGCAGATCCTTCGCCAAAGAATACTGAAAGTTTAGCGCTAGAGATTGCAGATCCTTCGCCAGAGAATACTGATTCTGTGCCAGAGAGAACAGATCTTTGGCCAGAGAATACTGAAAGTTTGGCACCAGAGAGCACAGATCCTTTGCCAGAGAATACTGAAAGTTTATCTCCAGAGAGTGCAGATCCTTCGCCAGAGAATACTGAAAGTTTAGCGCCAGAGAGTGCAGATCCTTCGCTAGAGAATACAGATTCAGTGCCAGAGAGAACAGATCCTTCGCCAGAGAATACTGATTCTGTGCCAGAGAGAACAGATCCTTCGCCAGAGAATACTGAAAGTTTAGCGCCAGAGAGTGCAGATCCTTCGCCAGAGAATACTGATTCTGTGCCAGAGAGAACAGATCATTCGCCAGAGAATACTGAAAGTTTAGCGCCAGAACGTACAGATTCTCTTGATCCTCAGATAAAGTGTACCGATCCTCAGCCAGAGAATACAGATTATCAGCCGGATACTTTAACTTTGCTACGATTAGTTGAGAGACAGCGTCATAGGAATAAAAAATTGCGTACTCCTTCTATATTTCGCTTTGATATGCTACCATTGCACTTACAAATTCAAATAGTGAAAATTTGTCTTGAGGAGAATCCATCAAATACGATTTGTTTTAAATAAAGTAGAGCATTTTTGAGAAATGATTAAGTTAACAGGAATTCTCGACCCAGCATCTACCTTTCCAAAGGCATAGTAGAGGAAGTCCCGCAAAGAATCACCGTTCGGAGGATTCTTTTAAAATGTGGAAGAAATAGCGGTTAATTTTAGAAATAAAAAATGTGATAAAGGAACCAAGATGGTCAAATACACTAGTCTTTGTTCAGTCTAACGCAATTTGTAGTGACTACCAAAACTCGGCCGAACTTTGGTAGTGACTACCAAAACTCGGCCGCACTTTGGTAGTGACTACCAAACCTCGACCGAATTTGGTAGTGTCTACCAAAATGCGTTGCTACCATTTTGGGGCGCGGTAATTGAACGCATTTTGGTAGTTCCGTCTACATCAGGGCTGGGCTCATTTTAATGAAAACACACGAATGAGAGGTAAAAGGGGAAATAGCAACCCAAAAATGTTGAATTCTGAGCGTGCATGCATAAGGGTCTTAAACATATCTAAACGAAAATCAGAAATACGATATATATTACATATATCTTTTCATGTAGTTTTGAGGAATCTTATACGAAGCTTACTTCGCAGTAAGATAAATTGTCGTCATCATTATTTTCATCCTCAATATCATCACCACAATCATCATTTTTCATTATTATCAGTTTCATTATCATCATTATCATCACTTCCATTATCATCATCATACAGGTCGTCATAACCATTGATTAAATTTTATGGAAATTAAACAATTTCACAACACAAGCAAAATATACGTTACTTTGATTACAAAACATTTAAATAATTGTAGGGTATGCACTGTCAAGTTTAAGAATTAAAATGTATGCAAAACACAATCAAGAATTATAAGAAATAGGACAATGCTGATCATGTGATTAATATATTTTATTCTATGGAAATTAATCATTTTTACAACATATTATTTTGATTACAAAACATTTAAACAATTGTAGGGTAGATCTATGCAAAAGCTAAAGGAAAACATTTAGTTTTTGCTGTTGGTTATCAAACTTGCGCGAGATATTATGCCTATAAATATTCTGACCAAGTTTGGTGAACAATAAAAGAAAGTTTGGTGAACATCGGACAAAAACTTCTCATGTAAGAGGGCGGAAGCTGTCAACATTCACAGTTCTGAGTTATTCGAGGGACATACCTCCAGAGCTACTGAGATGATCTGACTGGTTATAGATCTTGACCAAGATATAATGCAAATCAGCATACTGACCAAGTTTGGTGGATATTGGATAAGATTGCTTAAGTTTAAGAGTGGACGCTGCCAATACTTGCAATTTTGAGCAATTAAAAGGGCGAAACTCTAGAACTACTGGGACGATCCGGCTGATTATCGAACTTGTCCCAGATGTTAACATTCTGACCAAGTCTATAGAACATTGGATAAAAAATGCTCAAGTTAGATAGCGAACAACTTTTGGAGCCGCCCGCCCACCGCAGGTGTTCTCACAATGCGTCGTAAACAAATGAAGAAGAGAGCCAAAATCTGCGATAAATATTAAGAGAAAATCATTCGCATATATGTACATAAATAATAAGATACATGACATTGTATACCTCATTGCAAATTGCAGAGCAAGCTTCATTTCTGAGTAAATTATATATTTCTTACCCATCTAAACACACAGAACCCACCATTTCCATGTGTTGCCCGAGGAGGACCCCAAAATACCACTCGCATGTAGACACCAAAATAAAAATAAAAATCTAACGACGGAGAATTCAGTTTTTGGAAAATTAGTCAAGTAAGCCCAGGCCCACATTCTACCATTTTTTTACGTTGTGTTTCAAAGATATATGTGGTGGGCTCTCGAAACTCCTCACCTTTAAAGAGAAAAACCCCTTTTTGCCGGTAATATTTATCTGAGACCCCTTAACACGCACAAAATTCACCATTTATGTTTATGTGGGATGTTTTAAAAAAAAACATTTTGGAGGAGGACCCACGTGCCTTCCTCACACTCTCAGGAATCTACATTTTGGTTGTTTTATACGAAAACTATATATCGGGAGAGAAATTCCGAACACCCTCTCTGACCATTTTTATGAGGCATTCACTCCTTTTATCTTTCTCTTTTATGCGTAATGCAAAAAATGAGCTCAGTCCCCGGTGCAAAAAAAAACTACCAAAACACGTTCCATTCCATGATCCTTTACACATCATATGTACCATTGCAACGTATTTTGTCGCTACCAAAACTCGGCCGAGTTTTGGTAGTGACTACCAAAACGCGTTGCTACCATTTTGAGGTGTAACAATGCATTTACATATTTGTAAAAAGGAGAAATTTCATTTATATTATTTTCGATGACAAAACACCTACAGCGACTTTTATCGTGCATAGGCTGTAATCCAGGAACTCTTTAGAATTAGCATCATAAATCTTTAACATGATGTTCTCCACCTAATTTCATGAAAGAAGGGGGATAAATGTATCCTCCGCTAGAGTGTTCAGAAGATTGTACTTGGATTTGAACCCGTGACCTAGTTTTTCACCCAAAATGACCCAGTTTCGAACTTGCCGCAGGTTTCAACAAGATAAACATTCTGACCAAGTTTGACGAAGATGCAGTGACAAATGCTAGTTGAACCGTACATTTCACACAAACGAATACGTCACGTTTGTGAAAAAATCGTACGAATTCCTCACACAGTGTGTGACTATACCCTACGAATATGTAATAAGTGGGAAATGGGATATTTCGGATCCGTACTTTTAAACCACCTTTTAGTACCTACGAAATTTTCACAAATGTGTGACATATTCGTACGTATTTGTCACACACTATGTGAGGAATTCGTGCGAATTTCTCACACGTGTGACGTATTCGTTTGTGTGAAATTTACGGTTCAACATTCCTAACCCTCGTTCTAGTGCCAGTACTAGACTTTCCTCCTACGACATTTATTGCTTTCAAAGAAGGGTCAAGGTCGGTATTTTGGCTCGAACCCCCGAAATTCAAGGCCTGAGTAGCTATGGTGACTCCAACCTTTTTGGTAATGATTTGACCTTGGAAGGAATAGAATTATCCCTGCATGACTCGCAGTAAAAGAATTGCATGTACTGTACTAGTGTTTAAATGGCAAAACAAGAGATCCCAGAGGGACCTTAGCGCCCGCCATCGAATGAGCTTTTTGATGGATCTTATTTGTTTATAACTCATTCATTTTAAAACTTGACTTTTCATTTAACCCAATGAGATAGTTATCCAGTGACTGAGCTAAAAAATCGAAATTGAGTTCAGTGTGACCCTTGCACTAGTGACCTTAATAATGACAGAGGTCATCAACATAATTTTTGGAGTATTAAGGTCGTAGGTTGAATGTTACACCAGTTATAGAGCAGAAACCGATTTTATATTTCAGGTCAATGGGATCATGAACTTTGACTTCGAATCCCTGGTGAAGGTCTTGTTACCCCCTCCCCCGCCCCACCCCCCCTCCCCTTCAGGATTTAAGATTAAATATAATTCAGAAAATAGAGATTCCAGGGGGAAAGATCTCTTTGGTGGAAATAATTTTTCACACACAAGGTCCATATAAAATTCATTCAAGAATTTGACTTTATAAATCTAAGTGTGAAGTGGCCTTTAGATGTTGAGACCCTTGTGCATCACACTGCATCCCATGGTTGTTTAACTTCTATGTTACTAGTAAGTCTCATTGTTAGCCTTTGAGGCATGAAGAAGAAACATTAAATTTTGGAAAACTCATTGTAGAATTTGAGTTCTGAAATCCAAATGTGACCAGTCCTGAAATTGGCCCGAGAGACCTGGGTCTTGTGCATGATACATTTTTTTGCAGTGCTTAATAGCTTTGCCAAGTTTCAAAATAAATCACAATATGAAGACAGGTGTAAAACTTTTCTCAAAACACATTCTACAATGACTTTTGAAATCTAAGTGTGACCGGACCTTTAATTGGACATCAGGACCAGGGTCTTGTGCATGACACTCTCTCTTGTGGTGCTGCCAAGTTTTTGTAAAATAAAACCATACCATTTTTTTAAAATCCATTTATTAAAGGAAGATCATCCTGAAAGATAACGTTCAAAAATATCAAGCTCCACACAGTGATTACCTTCCCTTGATTCCATTATAATCGCTGCCGTCACAAGGTACCACATTCCTGGGAAGAACCAGTACTAACCCCAATGTAGAATTTGAGTTCTGAAATCCAAATGTGACCAGTCCTGAAATTGGCCCGAGAACCTGGGTCTTGTGCATGATACATTTTCTTGCAGTGCTTAATAGCTTTGCCAAGTTTTCAAAATAAATCACAATATGAAGACAGGTGTAAAACTTTTCTCAAAACACATTCTACAATGACTTTTGAAATCTAAGTGTGACCGGACCTTTAATTGGACATCAGGACCAGGGTCTTGTGCATGACACTCTCTCTTGTGGTGCTGCCAAGTTTTTGTAAAATAAAACCATACCATTTTTTTTTAAATCCATTTATTAAAGGAAGATCATCATGAAAGATAACGTTCAAAAATATCAAGCTCCACACAGTGATTACCTTCCCTTGATTCCATTATAATCGCTGCCGTCACAAGGTACCACATTCCTGGGAAGAACCAGTACTAACCCCAATGTGTGAAGTCGGGGTTACTACTGGCTGAAAAATGTTGCAAAATGGCGTAGTTAAAATTCTTATCAAATTATCTATTTTTAAAATCTTTTTGACACAATGCAGTTTAATTTGTTATTTTAACAATTGTGCGAGGGAATATGACGATCTAGTGAAAAAGCAATTTTAAGAAAAAAACTTCTGTCCTGCCCCCTTACCAAATCTGGTTAAAACACTTCTGGTGGCAATAATTTTATGTACTATAAGGGGAGGTAATCACTGCAGGAGAGTTTGGAAAAACAATTTTTGTAACTTCCTTCCCTTATAAAAACACCTCTCTTAGCACAATGGTTGATTCCATCTGAGTAGTGCGTACATACATGTATTGCTGATGTAGGGAGATTATTTTTGCATATTTCCAGTATTACTTTCCTTCCATAAAATTACATGATTTTTCTCTTTATAGCACAGACCCTGTTGAACATATTTGTATTGAAAATGACTTTGAACAGAAATTAATACAAACGTTAAGGTCAAGGTCCTAGTTGATATACTTTCACCAGCTATTGAGCAGAAACTGATTTTAAATTTCAGGTACCTATAACCTTGATCTAGTGACCCTAAACATTGACAGGGGTTAATTTTAACATCGTGACCAATATACCTATGACATTTCTAGTTCCTAAATGAAACAGTAGATCTACACAAGTTACTGAGCAGAAACTGATTTTATATTTCAGGTCATTTTGAACGTGACCTTTGACCTAGTGACCTAAGTACAGAATGGGCTCAACTTCACATCATGACAACAAACCTAGGAACTTTCAAGGTTCTAGGAAAAATAGTTCACCAGATATTGAGCCGAAGCTGATTTCAGTTAACAAGTCACTGTGACCTTGACCTTTGACCTAATGACCTCATTCTCAATAAGGACAAACTAGGGCACTGGGAGATTATTGTGGCAAAGTTTCATCAAAATCCATTCAGTAGTTTTAGAGGAGATGCAATAACAAAATTTTTCCAAAAATTAAAGTTGAAGGTCACCGTGACCTTGACATTTGACCTAGTAACCTCATTCTCAGTTAGGGTCAACTAAGGCACTGAGAGATCGTTGTGACAAAGTTTCATCAAAATTCATTCAGTAGTTTCAGAGGAGATGTGGTAACAAGAATTGTTAACAGACGGACGGAATGGCGGATGGATAACGGACGAAAAGCGATTTAGTCTGGTAGATGGTGGGCTAAAAATGGAATTTTATCCCGTTTGGACTCTTCGACATAGACTCTAGATTATTGTAAAGCACTACAAGTATCGCCAAACTTCCTTTGGTTCATAAAAAGCAAGTTGTGTCGGATGATCTTCTCCGATAACCAACCTCTGACCCGGATTATCTCAAAGTACGCACATAATCAGGGGATGTAGTGAAATTCGGTAAAGAATCATGGAAGTCCTTCCATTTCTACAGACTTAGTACTGTTTTGATATACGAAATCTCGTACAAACTTGCGGCAGATTTGCCAAATTTCTCAAAGTATCGTTTAGGAGTATCTCAAGTTCTTTTCATCATACCCACATGAAAAATCTTCCAAACTGTAGATATTCAGCAAATTCTGTCAAGAAATGACAAAGTTAATAGCTACGATTTTTTCACATGTGACGTATTCGTTTGTGTGAAATTTATGGTTCAACAAATGCAGCCCCTTTTGCATACACACGTTTTCCCCTTATTTGACCGGGTAACCAAGTTCTTGTCCCGACATGACCCATATTCGAACTTGACCTAGAAATAATCGAGAAGCAACTTTTGACCAAATTTAGTCAAGATTATCACCAATTCATGCATGCACAACAGACAACGAAAAGTGATCACAAATGTTCACTGACAGGTGAGTTAAAACTTTATATCATCTACACTCTGGACAGTCATAAGAGCATGATTTAATGACTTTATGGATAACAAATATTACTGTTTTTAGATTTTCTTTATTTCAGACATTGACGTAAAAATATAAAGCACATGTCTCTTTCATTCATGATCAAGAGCTGTCCGTAAGACAGTGCGCTCCAATATTCGGCATTTGACAATAATACAGATATACTTCTCAATGAAATCTTCAAAGGTGGTAGATGCTCACAGACAGTCAAAACTAGTACTCATGGGGTTAAAGTTCAGTAAGGAAGAGTTAAAATTCTGTCAAAAACTAAGATCAATAGTTTTTAATATTATTTCACAACCTTATAAATGCAGTTGTTGACATATGCAATAGATATTGGAAACAAGACATAATAGTCCAGAAACTTGAAGATAAATTTTGTCAAAATAAAAAAAATAAAAATGCAAGCCAGAGTTATAGGACTTGAGTGTTTGACCTTAGCTATTGACCCCGAAGAAGTGTCTGAAGTTTCAATGCAATATCTAATGTTGTGTACTAAATAAGTACCATCAGCATGTGAAGTTTGGAGGTCCTGGGTGCAGTGGTTCTTTAGTAAAGTCCTTTCATGTAGAAAATTAACATTGGGACGCGTGACCTTGACCAATATTTGAAATGGTTACCCAAAAGTCAGTCAGTACAGAATGATGATGATCATAAAGAGCCATATATATTGAGTTTCAAGTAAATATCTTGACAAGTGGCAAAGGTATATCAAAGAAACCGAAGTTTGCTAACATATTTTATGTATCTCATAGAAATGGGTGTAATTCTGTTGAAAATATACTAATGCCGGTGGGGGGGGGGGGGGGGGGGGAATTCTGTTGAAAATATAGTAATGCCGGGGGGGGGGGGGGGAAGGGGAATGTTACCATACACATGTAAATGTTGATGATTGAGAAACATTTCAGGTTCCAAGAAATTTTATTCAAAAGTACCAAAAAATGTCCATAGAACTAAGCTTGCCCAAACAATTTACCTGAAAATATATGTAACCTATGTGTAAAATCTTCATGACATTGACCATTCTAAAACTGGTATATCCCAATGTTTATGTGAAGTCACAATAAATTATAAGCATGAGTAACAAAGAAATGACAGAAAAACAAAGGTTATTGAAAAACTGTAGCCTTGGTGACCTTCGGTAATAGAACAGCCCCTACTTATGCTTTATATGCATGCATGCTATCCAATCTTTATGCGAAGTCACAGTAAGATATATGTATTATAAACAGAGATATGACAGAAAAACAAAGATTACCGAAAAACTTTTAACCAAGAAACACGGTGGGGAAACCAAGAATGCAACGTCATCAAAACCCAGCGCAAATGAGCTGACCACACACAAATTTACGTCGATTCAGGTCAAAAAAGTCTTGTAACTTTTTTATTACTGCAGCTTTCGACTCGAGATAAAGAGCACCGTACCCGGCCTGGAGTATACTATTCTGCGCTAGTGTTCCATATTGTACGTATAGCTTGGTTTTTGCTTGAAAACGCGAACAGTTAGCAAAGAGGGTATGAGCTGTACCACACTTTTGTCTAAGAAAGTGAGTTTTGACCGTATTTTCGTGAAATGAGGACAGATTTGACGCTCATTTAATATCAGTGACTAGCATAATAGTCAATCATTGTTTTATTTTGCTATTTTAAGGATATCTGACGATATTTTGTTAAAACAAACAACATTATTAAAATGAGAACATCCACACTGACGACTTTGTTGGAGAACATCCACACCATTATCATGCACTATTTAGAAAAATCTAAGACAAAACCTTTTTTGTTTTAAAATCTGACATGTAAAAAAGTAAAGTAAAAGTGATAAGTTTCACTGCATTCAATCTGCGCGTCATTCGTTATTTTGTTTCGGATGACAGTATTATTTCTTTTTATGACATAAATTTAATAAATGTCAATTTGAAAAAAATTGTTGCAATCCATATAGGGCGTTTGATCTATATAAATATTCAGTAGAGTAGATTCTACATGAAAAGATCGTGTTATATATAATATAATATATAATATAAAAATGGAAAAGAAAACATAAATCTTTTTCCACCATTTTATACGCCCGTTTGGAAAACGGGACGTATTATGGGAATGCCCCTGGCGGGCAGATGGGCGCGCGGGCGGCGTCCACAGACTTTGTCCGGAACATATCTTCTACATGCATGGACAGTTTATGATGAAACTTGGCACAATTGTTCACCACCATGAACGGAGTGTCATGCGCAAGAACCAGGTCCCTAGGTCTAAGGTCAAGGTCACACTTGGAGGTCGAAGGTCAAATTCATGAATGATTTTGTCCGGAGCATATCTTCTTCATGCATGGAGAGATTTTGATGAAAGTTGGCACAATTGTTCATCATCAAAAGACGAAGTGTCATGTGCAAGAACGAGGTCCCCAGGTCTAAGGTCAAGGTCACACTTAGAGGTCAAAGGATACAAGAAAGAAAACTTTGTCTGGAGCATATCTTCTTCATGCATGGAGGGATTTTGTTGTTACTTGGCACAATTATACACCATCATGAGACGAAGTGTCATATGTTTCCCTTCTTTAGAATTACTTCCCTTTGTTGTTACTATAAATAGCTTATATTGTAACTTTTTCATTACTAGTCGTAGGGAAATATCGAGACCACTTTTCTGTAGTACAACATGCACGCTACATCCAATTTTGAGGTGTATTTTGACCAATCTCTACCTGGTAAAGATTTTTGTGTGGACTTACAATTTTTTTTTTTTTTTTTGGATTTTTTTAAGATTAACTTCCCTTAGTTGTTGCTATAAATAACTTATATGGTAACTTTCTTATAATTGACCGTAGGGAAAAAATAAGACCACTTTTCTGTGGTACAACATAGATGTTACTTTCCAATTTTGGGTGTATTTTAATGCATCTCTACCTGGTAAGGAGTTTTTCTGTGGACTAAAAACAAAAGACTTACAATGATTACTAAACAACCACAAAATTAAAATTCCATTTGCAAATACAGGTGCTAGAGTAAAGAAATTTGCTGTGACGGGCGTATATTGTGACATTCTAGCACTCTTGTTAGTGTTTGGAATTATTTTTCTCCACTGTCATTACAGTATTTTTGGAATTATGGGGAAATTAATTTTGGTAAATCAACATTTACTTCCAGTCGTTTATGTAACCCGGTAAGTCACATACTGTACGCGGAGCTTAAATATGTAAACAAAAAATAATTTTAAACACTTAACAGGTTAGCCAATAATTAGAAAAATAAAACTTCTCCTCCATTTAAATTATTTTGGCACCAATTACATATGCGAGATAACAAAGTATATGTAAATTTCTTTTGCCAAACCACAAACCTATACTTAAACACCCTTACAATTTTCCGGGCTGAACTACTATAACGAACAATACGGCTCAAACTCTATAAACAGTTGAAATTATTAAGATCTGCTAATGTGAATAGGTGTCCGCAACTAGTAAATTTATTAATACAGTTGTATAAACAGTATTTAGTGTTTGAAATTATTTTTTGTCCAATAGCATTGCAGTACATTCAAATTATGGGAATTTATTTTAATAAATCAGCATTTGATTGAAGTGCGATATTAGGGGCTAAGCTTCAGCCGGAAAACCTGCTCTGCGGGAACACTTAGACGTCACAGCGGAGAGAGAAAATCAAGGATGTGAGGAGTGTGGAAAGGTGTATAAATACTGACGAAATTTTAAGGCGTCACATGAAAATCTTTCCCGTATGATGCTTATGGTAGTTCTACAAGTTCGGATCCATTTGATTTTTCTCTGATTTTAAATTGGATTAAACTCCGAATTATAGAATAAACTTGCAACTTTTGGCAAATGTAAATCGATAGTGTCATGTGCTTTTCTGCTCTTTGGTATGGGCGCGGCCAAGGATCGAACCCCACGACATCGCGCAACCGAAGCGGACGCTCTAACCACTAGGCTATAGACGTTGCCTTTATTTTTAAGAGATCAGCGCATTTCAAGCTGACTTAAAGACACTGTTTAGAACTATTAATGTTTGAACAATTTTAATATCATGTTTATCTTTAGAAATATAATATTGTTGTCATGGATTGCCATTCAATAAATAAATTTCGGTTCCGTATGCAGAAACCCCGGCTTTAGTCTACGTAATGATAATACATTGTATGCCTTTCTGCCGGTTTATCAAATGTGCATAATCACCTTAAGTGATAATGCCCTTTTGTATAAATGTTGGATTGTATTTGATATTTGAAGGAGACTTCCATTTGCTGAAATAAGATTTAAAATATCTTACAGTTATAATATTAGTTAAAGTACTAAACTATCCGTGTTTTATGCACTTTGGGATGATATATTATAAACAAAATAACAATACAATAATTATTCCAATCCTTATTTGCTTTTAAACTTTGTGTGCAGGACTTTTATGCGAATTTGTCTTGTTATCTTAAAATAATGTTTTTCCTAAGATGCAATCAATCTGAACACAGTGTCCTTATGCCACACTATACACAAAGATTAATGATCTATTTAACTGGTCTACAGCCTCGCGGTAAATGGTTTGAATGCTGATTGTATGTATAGACGACATTTGTTGTGAACAACGTAGCTTGACTGCCTAAGAAACAGTTTTTAGGAAGCATAACTGCAATAATGGTAATTAAGAGTGTGGATGTTCTCCAACAAAGTCGTCAGTGTGGACGTTCTCATTTTATAATGTTGTTTGTTTTTGCATAAAATATCGTCAAATATCCTTGTAAATTGCAAAATAAAACAATGGTTGACTATTATGCTAGTCACTGATATTAAATGAGCGTCAAATCTGTCCTCATTTCACGAAAATACGGTCAAAACTCACTTTCTTAGACAAAAGTGTGGTACAGCTCATACCCTCTTTGCCAACTGTTCGCGTTTTCGAGCAAAAACCAAGCTATACATACAATATGGAACACTACCGCAGAATAGTATACTCCAGGCCGGGTACGGTGCTCTTTATCTCGAGGCGAAAGCTGCAGTAATAAAAAAGTTACAAGACTTTTCTTACCTGAATCGACGTAAATTTGTGTGTGGTCAGCTCATTTGCGCTGCATTTTTATGACGTTGCATTCTTGGTTTCCCCACCGTGAGAAAGCCACCGCAAGCGCTGACGCCGGGACGAGTAGAATAGCACACCTATTCCTGAATAGTGGAGCTAATAAAATTATATATTCTGATTCCTTGAAAGGTAAAATTAAAAACATTTTCTAATTCTTCAAAAAATAAACAGGAGGGCCATAATGGCGTTATATCGCTCACCTGAGTATCATGATTATACATGAACAAGAGCTGTCACTAGATACGCGCTCGACTATTACAGTACTGGATAGTAAAATGTAAGCCTTTCAGTCTGTTATAATCCATGAGCAATATGATAATAAGTTAACCAGGATTTTCAAGGAACAAACAGTGCATAATTAAATAAACAAGGCACAGGTGTTGCTCACACACACATGCCGTGAATTCCCAGTCAAAATTACCACTTTAGATTTTCGCAGTAGAGAACTGTGGCAAGTCTATACCTGCATGTAGTTTTCGTGTGGCTATCGGTGTGTAACATTAACGTATTGCATTGACCGTTAATTGTAGGCTCTAGCATTTATTTTTATCCATCGGTATTTAACAAGTTAGAAGAGTTAAAGACCCACGAATACCTAGTGGTCTACTTTTCCTCCCACATGAACTTTGTGCAAATAATTCTGGTAATACTGGTATCATACAACTATTCTACAAGATGATAGGTGGACAAGCTCAGTCCGGTTTTCATAACTTTATCTGCAAACTTACTCAGTCATTCTCTTCTCAGTATAGTTTTATAAAAAATAGAATAATTACTATCTTACACTGTATATAGAAACAACGTGTGATCTAAACTCACCTTAATACATGAAGTACCGTGCATACTACTACATTATTTGAATAATATATTTAGTAATACATTGTCTTAGCCTTATATCTGTTACTGTCAAACTGTAATTAGACACTTGTTATTTCTCATTTCTCCATACAAAAATGTATAATTACAATTATGGAACAATCTGACTGAAGTACTTGATCTTCTAAACGAATATCCGAGAAGGACCCATTCTTAATCGTGTTCTGTATATTTTTGATTTCCAGAATTGCTATTTTTATTTTCGCAATTCTATTCCTTTTTTTATTTTAACCAATCAGACGACTTGTTCGAATGTCAAAGATTAAGAAAAATGTGTAGGCTGTCAGGGACTCGAATTCGGGACCAGTCGCTTACAGAGAAAGTGCTCTACCGACAGAGCTAACGCTTTACCGACAGAGCTAACCGGCTGACACTTTACGTCATAAAAATGTAACCATCAAAAACCCAGTCTAAATAAAGATTTTTTTATTCTTACAAAATGTTGTAAGATAGTAAAAATGTGTAGGCTGTCAGGGACTCGAATTCGGGACCAGTCGCTTACAGATTTTTTATTCTTACAAAATGTTGTAAGTAAGCCTTCTGCCTGGCTAACGGAATGGTCGTCAGAACGAGGCTATCAATAGCACGTCTTCAGATCCTAAGTATAGCGTAAAAGGAGATGTACTTTAGTCAGACAGCATTATGGAAATACAAAAGGTTACAGTTAGTTAGTGGTGTGTCTTTAAGGTAACTTGACAATAGCCACTACTGACTTTGACATTTTAAAGGGATAAGTACAAATATATATAACTCTCAAAGTTAGAATTGAAGCTCAAACAAGAAATGGCACTATTAGTGACAAACGCCCCAGAGGTTTGTCCAAGAATGCTACAGTTCGATGCGCAATAATGACTAATTTTTCGACAAGAGAAAAAAATTCTCCGAAGGTAACCTTGACCTTAGAGCTAGGGTCTGGGTCTTGAACATGACACACTAACTCGTCATAGGGAAAATTGTGACAAGTAATGTTTGATGATGGCAGAGTTATTGATTGGACAAGAAACATAAATGTTAGCTTTTTAATCTAAGTTTGACTTTGACTTTGAAACTAGAGATTTTGGACTTGCGTCTGACACGTCATTTTAATATAGGGAACGTTATAAATGCTATGTAATTTTAAAATGTCTTCACCGACGGAATAGGTATGGAACTGACAAGAAACACACCATGTAAACCGTTAACCTCTAAATGTGACAGCGATCGTGGAGCTAGTGGTCTGGTTGTTATGCACGACACGTTTTCTCGTTATCGGGGATATTTTTAATGTTTTCATTTCATTCCCATATTTTTGTTTCTTCTTGATGGTTTGTATTTGTATGTATGCCTTATATAAAACAACAGTATGTTTATTATTTGCATGCTTAAATGCATGCATTTAGTCAATATCATCTTTGATATAATGGTAAACTTTCTGATCTGCCATATCGGCTTATGATACTTCTCTGTTGTGTTGTCACATAGTTCATGAAGGAATCTTAAATGTTTACGATAAAAAAAAATGTCGATGGTGAGTTTCGAACCCACACGGTAAAAGATCTGTTTAACATGGACTGTATGCTTTAACCACTGAGCTAATTTGCAATTGGTATAAATAAAATAAAATATTTAGATGTAACATGATTAATGACAGAGTTACGAATCGGATATGAAACAGACCCTCTTAACCTTTCACTTGACTCTAAGTGTAAACTTGATCTTGGAGCTAGGGGTCTGGGTCTTTCGCGTAACACATTGCCTCCTTATGGTAAACATTTATGCCAAGTGTTTCAAAACCCTCATGGATAACAGAGTTATATATCGGACACGTAAAGATCTATTATGATATGACTTCTAAATATGACACTGACCTGGAGCAAGGGATTCTGGGTCTTGCGCGTGACACATTGTCTGATTATAGTTACCATTTATGCAAGATATTTCAAAATCTCTCCATGAATAGCAGAAATATGGACCGACACAAAAATAACACCTGTTAACACCTTGACCTTGGAGTAGGGTTCTCATTTTGATAAACATTTATGCTAAGTACTTTTAAAACCTCTTGATGATGGCAAAGTTACGATTCGGACACAAAACAGACTGTTTGACTTCTAAGTGTGACCTTACATTGTAGAAGGGGTCTGATGTTACACATGAAACGTCGTCTCATTAAGGTTAATATATTATGCCAAACTATTTCAAAATTCCTTCATGGATGACAAAGTTACGATCGGCATTAAAATCAAAGAACATACTGTAGTGTAAATAAAAAGGTTATTTGCTGAAACATCTTTAAATGATGTAAGGATGTTATCATTAAATAAAATCCTAAAATTATCTAATGTTTTTTCTTTTTTTTTTTGTTTTTTGTTTTTTTTGTTTTTTGTTGTTTTTTTTTCTTGAAATAGATATTGATATATACTTAATCACTTAATAACAACATAATATATTAGGCCCTAACAAAATCTGAAAAATAGATCCCTCAGAAGCAATGAGGACAAAACAAATAGTAAATATTGCAGACTCGATTTGACTGATAGTTGGTTTAATTTGTACGCAAGTCAGCAGTGTACAGTCATGTATTTAGATAATTTACAACAATGCTTTGCACAGAATGAATTTGCAACCATGCTTTGCACGGAATGTCATGGATCAGAGGGATAGACTGGCTATATTCATCACTAAAACCCGGCAAACTGTATGAAATCTAAAGTGGTAGGATATCATGGCATGATAAAGTCCCCTACCGGTTCCGCCTTGAAACTGAAATACCACCCATATTTTGACTATTTCTGTTGCCATAGCCACGAGAATTTTGACCAAAGGAAAAACACAAAGTGATGTGCATATTCTATATATTCCCATCTATTCATATACCGAGTTTCATTAACTTATCTTATTCGGTTTATCGCGGGATCACGATTTCCGGACATCAGTATGGACAGACAGCTGGAAGAACTGACTCACGGACGGATGGACAGACAGACAGATGGAGGGTAAACCTATAGTAATCTCCATATTTCCATGTATTCACATACCGAATTACATTAATCAAGCCATTATAATTTTTTGTTATTAAAGGATCCATATGGGAAAACTATATTTTAACTATTTCTGTTGCCATAGCAACATGAATTTTAACAAAGTGTTGTGCATAATTTCAATATTGCCATCTATTCACATACAAAATTACATTGATCTAGCTATGTTACACCTCAAAATGGTAGCAACGCGTTTTGGTAGTCACTACCAAAATTCGGCCGAGTTTTGGTAGCGACAAAATACGTTGCAATGGTACATATGATGTGTAAAGGATCATGGAATGGAACGTGTTTTGGTAGTTTTTTTCTGCACCGGGGACTGAGCTCATTTTTTGCATTACGCATAAAAGAGAAAGATAAAAGGAGTGAATGCCTCATAAAAATGGTCAGAGAGGGTGTTCGGAATTTCTCTCCCGATATATAGTTTTCGTATAAAACAACCAAAATGTAGATTCCTGAGAGTGTGAAAGGGGCCTGTGAGGAAGGCACGTGGGTCCTCCTCCAAAATGGTTTTTTTTTAAAACATCCCACATAAACATAAATGGTGAATTTTGTGCGTGTTAAGGGGTCTCAGATAAATATTACCGGCAAAAAGGGGTTTTTCTCTTTAAAGGTGAGGAGTTTCGAGAGCCCACCACATATATCTTTGAAACACAACGTAAAAAAATGGTAGAATGTGGGCCTGGGCTTACTTGACTAATTTTCCAAAAACTGAATTCTCCGTCGTTAGATTTTTATTTTTATTTTGGTGTCTACATGCGAGTGGTATTTTGGGGTCCTCCTCGGGCAACACATGGAAATGGTGGGTTCTGTGTGTTTAGATGGGTAAGAAATATATAATTTACTCAGAAATGAAGCTTGCTCTGCAATTTGCAATGAGGTATACAATGTCATGTATCTTATTATTTATGTACATATATGCGAATGATTTTCTCTTAATATTTATCGCAGATTTTGGCTCTCTTCTTCATTTGTTTACGACGCATTGTGAGAACACCTGCGGTGGGCGGGCGGCTCCAAAAGTTGTTCGCTATCTAACTTGAGCATTTTTTATCCATGTTCTATAGACTTGGTCAGAATGTTGACATCTGGGACAAGTTCGATAATCAGCCGGATCGTCCCAGTAGTTCTAGAGTTTCGCCCGTTTAATTGCTCAAAATTGCAAGTATTGGCAGCGTCCACTCTTAAACTTGAGCAATCTTATCCAATATCCACCAAACTTGGTCAGTATGCTGATTTGCATTATATCTTGGTCAAGATCTATAACCAGTCAGATCATCTCAGTAGCTCTGGAGGTATGTCCCTCGAATAACTCAGAACTGTGAATGTTGACAGCTTCCGCCCTCTTACATGAGAAGTTTTTGTCCGATGTTCACCAAACTTTCTTTTATTGTTCACCAAACTTGGTCAGAATATTTATAGGCAAAAATATCTCGCGCAAGTTTGATAACCAACAGCAAAAACTAAATGTTTTCCTTTAGCTTTTGCATAGATCTACCCTACAATTGTTTTAAATGTTTTGTAATCAAAATAATATGTTGTAAAAACGATTAATTTCCATAGAATAAAATATATTAATCACATGATCAGCATTGTCCTATTTCTTATAATTCTTGATTGTGTTTTGCATACATTTTAATTCTTAAACTTGACAGTGCATACCCTACAATTATTTAAATGTTTTGTAATCAAAGTAACGTATATTTTGCTTGTGTTGTGAAATTGTTTAATTTCCATAAAATTTAATCAATGGTTATGACGACCTGTATGATGATGATAATGGAAGTGATGATAATGATGATAATGAAACTGATAATAATGAAAAATGATGATTGTGGTGATGATATTGAGGATGAAAATAATGATGACGACAATTTATCTTACTGCGAAGTAAGCTTCGTATAAGATTCCTCAAAACTACATGAAAAGATATATGTAATATATATCGTATTTCTGATTTTCGTTTAGATATGTTTAAGACCCCTTATGCATGCACGCTCAGAATTCAACATTTTTGGGTTGCTATTTCCCCTTTTACCTCTCATTCGTGTGTATCATTAAAATGAGCCCAGCCCCTGATGTAGACGGAACTACCAAAATGCGTTCAATTACCGCGCCCCAAAATGGTAGCAACGCATTTTGGTAGACACTACCAAAATTCGGTCGAGGTTTGGTAGTCACTACCAAAGTGCGGCCGAGTTTTGGTAGTCACTACCAAAGTTCGGCCGAGTTTTGGTAGTCACTACCAAATTGCGTTAGACTGAACAAAGACTAGTGTATTTGACCATCTTGGTTCCTTTATCACATTTTTTATTTCTAAAATTAACCGCTATTTCTTCCACATTTTAAAAGAATCCTCCGAACGGTGATTCTTTGCGGGACTTCCTCTACTATGCCTTTGGAAAGGTAGATGCTGGGTCCGAGAATTCCTGTTAACTTAATCATTTCTCAAAAATGCTCTACTTTATTTAAAACAAATCGTATTTGATGGATTCTCCTCAAGACAAATTTTCACTATTTGAATTTGTACGTGCAATGGTAGCATATCAAAGCGAAATATAGAAGGAGTACGCAATTTTTTATTCCTATGACGCTGTCTCTCAACTAATCGTAGCAAAGTTAAAGTATCCGGCTGATAATCTGTATTCTCTGGCTGAGGATCGGTACACTTTATCTGAGGATCAAGAGAATCTGTACGTTCTGGCGCTAAACTTTCAGTATTCTCTGGCGAATGATCTGTTCTCTCTGGCACAGAATCAGTATTCTCTGGCGAAGGATCTGCACTCTCTGGCGCTAAACTTTCAGTATTCTCTGGCGAAGGATCTGTTCTCTCTGGCACAGAATCAGTATTCTCTGGCGAAGGATCTTGTTCTCTCTGGCACTGAATCAGTATTCTCTAGCGAAGGATCTGCACTCTCTGGCGCTAAACTTTCAGTATTCTCTGGCGAAGGATCTGCACTCTCTGGAGATAAACTTTCAGTATTCTCTGGCAAAGGATCTTTGCTCTCTGGTGCCAAACTTTCAGTATTCTCTGGCGAAGGATCTGTTCTCTCTGGCACAGAATCAGTATTCTCTGGCGAAGGATCTGCAATCTCTAGCGCTAAACTTTCAGTATTCTTTGGCGAAGGATCTGCACTCTCTGGTGCTAAACTTTCAGTATTCTCTGACGAAGGATCTGTTCTCTCTGGCACTGAATCACTATTCTCTGGCGAAGGATCTGCACTCTCTGGTGCTAAACTTTCAGTATTCTCTGACGAAGGATCTGTTCTCTCTGGCACTGAATCACTATTCTCTGGCGAAGGATCTGCACTCTCTAGTGCTAAACTTTCTGTATTCTCTGTCTGGCGAAGGATCTGATTACATGTAAATTAATAAGCGGACGCCAACTTGGACGCTGGTACCGACGCCACATATGTGAAGGTCTTAATGTGGTATATGGTTCTCGTTCCAAGTCGCATAAAGTATTTATCCTGAATATTCAGTTATTATAATAAGGCTCATGTTTCCAAGATACCAACATTTAGTCGAGTAGTGGAGACACTTAGCTAATGTGCAACTGAACCTCAAATTTAAAACAGATGTAACAATTCAGGAGTTTACATTTGTGCAATCAGTCGAACGGCAGTCCTACTCCCCGGGGTGTACGTAAAGTTTTTTCCAGCACCAGGTGAAAATACGAGAAAGTTATGCCCGGTATACAAATATACAAGTGCTTGATATTTACTCGACCAACCTCGATAACTCTCGGTGAATAAATTAATCGGTAACCCTCGGAATTAAATTCACAACGGGATTTGATTATTTAATTGCATTTCACTTACTATATTAAACAACATTGAAAACTTCTAAAGAATTTTGGTGGATAAATGTTGCATGTCTATCTTGCATATACTTTTAAAGGTATTAATATACAGACCGTCTTATGTGACCATTTCTCGTGAATCGCTAGAATATTAACCTCAGTCTATACTTATGAGCGTTTGTGAAACCTGTCCCAGGGTCGGGTCATGCGTCCGACGCATCAAATAATTGTGGTAAACAGTTGCGCCAAGTTCCTTCAATATCTCTCGATATATGTCAAAGTTAGACTCACGTGTGTTCCAATGGTCCTGCTTGACTGAATATGTTTTCAAGATTGAAAGGTCAAGGTCGGATGAGCGGTTAAGTTCCATCATGACACTCTTTGAAATAATATTGTCGATTTGTCGCAAAATATCTTCTTTTTTTTGCAAATCATGTGATTTTTATTAATACCGTTTTCCGTTGGATGTGTACATATCCGACGCATTTTGGTACTACAATTCTGTAAACTACCAAATTTCGTTGAGTGTAACGCGTTTTGGTAGTGACTACCAAAACTCGGCCGAATTTTGGTAGTGACTACCAAAACGCGTTGCTACCAATTTAAGGTGCAACATAGCTAGTATCAAAGCTTTGATAGTGTTTGATATATTTAGTCGAGCTAAAAAGGACAATCATATATAACTGAATGGGAGGGAGGAGGGGAGGGGGCGGGGGCGTGTGGAATTGCTCTTTTGAAATTTTACATGTTCATACTGAAATAGAGCTGGAAAATAAAAAAATAACTGGGGGAGGGATGTCACGTCAAATATCACGTGACATGCATAATTATATCGCCTTAAAGTAAACGTTCTCGAAAAAAAGATGTAACAAGTCGAATAAATTATGTTGAAATACCAAATACATTTATCTTCTTGTTATGTTTCTTGACGACTTCGCTGAAAGATCTAGTTAGACGTGTAGAAGATAATCGCATTGACAAATATTTTACGCAATTCGATAAAAAAGTTTGCGTAATGATTAAAAACCTTTACGTATAAGGTATTAATTATCACGCCTTCATCAGATGTTTTTGTTCAAAACGAAAAGACACAAGTTGACTTGACGCGAAACTTTTAGATAAGTGGAGGCCCTGATAAGCTTCCGTACCTATCAGCTTTCAAAAAGTTATGATTGACCACACGGTTTAAAGCGCCAGAAGTACCGGAGATATATTCCTTTGGAGATCGAAAATATTCAATTTATCACTCTCGACTAAGAAACAAATGCAGCAACTTATGTTTTGATCTTTTTAATAATCATTTAGCTAACAATTTCAGTTGTAATTGTGGATATCATACTGAAGATTGTGAGCACTATCTTTTTCAGTGTCCTAACTTTATAAATCAAAGAAAAGTTATGTTCCAGTCAACCAAGGACTATCACCCTTTAAGTACAGATACATTACTTTTTGGAAACCCTTCTTTATCAGTAAACGATAATATTAATATTTTCAGAAGTGTTGAAAAATTTATTAAAGATACAAAACGATTTGAGAATTGAAATACTACAGTGACTTTTGTGTCCAAATTCATCTAGATTTAGTTTTGCAACAACAAAGCCAACAATAAAAATCTACAAAGCAAAAACTAAATTATTTGTATCAAGCGAAAATAAACATTATGTTGTACTTGATCTAACTAGACTTCCTCTTACTATTCTTTCTTCCCTCTTTCTTTCTTCTTTTAACTTCATTTATATAAAATTTTGCATAGCTTTTTCAATACACTATTTGTACCCAAATCTCATGTAAGTGAATTTTGTTAAGGGGAGGGTATGTAATAATGTTGAGAGAACTTGTTACCCAACCCTTTTGCATATATTATTGTTAAGTTTTGTATTTGAGATGTAGATATTATGTATATTGATATGCAATAAAATATGTTTAAACTAGAATATAACACATTTTTTGGTGAATAAAATAAGAAGAACTATCTTTAAAAAAGATAGTCGGCGCATTTTAGATCAATCCATAAAACACGGAGCTCAGTGTATAGTTCCCTAATAAGTATGAGCTGTCGGAGGACAGCAACGCTCGACTATTCAACAGCCTTGTCAACTGAATAAATACAGAAGTCAAAAAGGGGGCATACTTTCGTACAATCGCAAAACAGGGTTATAAACCTGTACAATGCATATCAGCTTATGACAATGGACACGTTTGTGCAGTTTCAATCCATTCCCATTAGCGGGTACTGAGATATCAGCTTATATACAAAACCTGAACCGAATTGTCGAAAAAGGGCATAATTTTGTCAAAAAATGCAAAATAGAATTTTGAAACCTGTGCAGTGTCAGTTTCAACCAATGGATAGATCCGATTGTTGCTATGTTTCACAAGCTTTCTCCAAAATGGCGGATATACATGATACCGCTATGACGGATTCTCTTTTATAAAGTATCCAACTCTTCTACACATTATTGTAAAAAAACCTGTCGGATCACGCACTATATGAATCATTTAATAATTTTACTTAAGGTACATGAATTCCATGAAAATAAGTGGTAACAAGGATACCAGCTTACATACAAAAACGTTATCAAATCGGGACGGCGGCTGGCCTTAAATATCAGTTACGTTCATTAATGAACACGTTGTCTGAACTCTGTGCATGCCATACCCTGATTGTTCTTCCCTACGTGTATCGGCACTTTATGTGAAGCTCAAACTAATCAAGCAAGTGCCCGATATTAAATGTTGCATATCTGACACTGTCAGGTAAATTACAATCATGTGTATTATTTGACTGTAACAACAGACTAGATTTTAACTATGAAATTTCAATTCAATATATATTCTAACATGACTCGGTTTGATTTCCAGTTAAACAAAGAAGGAAATATAGCTCTGTATATTCTGCGATAAACAACGGTTGACGCGCGGACCGGTAAGAGAGCAATTTGACGTCAATTATGACGTCAAATTGCCGCATGACGTCCGATACATTACTCCTCGCGTAAATGACGTCCAGTATAATATTTATTAAAATATATCAAAGAGCATGTCAGAATGAAAACAATCATGGCCTTCTTGTTATTTATCGTCTAATTTACCACGGTTCAGAGTTCAGATGCGTAGAGATTGAACTACATACGATATCAGCTTTGAGTCAGCAACAATTGTGATGATGTTAATTGGCTGTTTACTTAATATAAATATAGCTTTTTCCATGAAAGCCCGAAAACACAATAGTATTTTACTGACTTCTTTAAAAAAGACATGCGAAATCATCCTATCAAAAGATGCCTTACAAAGTAAGTTTCCAAGTCTAAAAATAACTTGTCATTCAAACAACGTTTTCATTGGCTGTCGAGAGCTTGTTGACTTCCAGGCAAGAGCGAGCTTAAAACGCTGCGCCCAAAAATAACAAGCGACATAATAAGAATTTAAGAAACAGCTAATAATATATTTAATGCATTTTATTTTATATGATAAATACTATGGGCCATCCAGCTGGCTTACGGAAGGTCGGTGGTTCTACCCAGGTGCCCGCTCGTGATGAAATATTGCACGGAGGGGCACCTGTGGTCTTCCTCCACCATTAAAGCTGGATTATGGTTTTAGTATCATAGAAATGATGTCTGTAGATGCAATCGTTTATATGAAATGAGAAAGGAAATGAATTACTGTCATGTAACCTATATATATATATATATAATGTAAGGGAGAATAGCAAATACTGTTTAAGAAGCCACAAGGTTCAATCCTACAATGAAATCGACTTTTATTTTATCAACTTTTCTGTTCGGTGCAAGTTTGAAAAAAACAAACTTTTAGCAAATATTTAAATACTTCCTCATTGTGTACACTGGAGTTGCGCAAACAGATGCACTTGTGCATGCTGATGCACTTATAACACGGGAAGTAGTTACGGCACGCTCTATGTATAGTTAAAAACTTGAAACTGTGGTTCACAGCTGTCGGGCTTACTATATACACTTTTCGTATAAAAAGTTTGTTTCGTGATGATGAGAATAGTATACTTCTTGGCATAATCATTAATGTAAGTGTTTTATTCATAAAAGTTTTACATCTACCTCGTTTAAAAATTACATTCTTCACAGATTATCAAAATCTAAAGTAGCTGCTGACTTCCTATCGGCAACTATTATTGTTAGCTCATAATGACATAAGATATGTTTATGCGTGTTTTATATAATATGCAAGCAATAGTATTTTTACGGTGGCATAGAGGGGACATAGGAAATATTTTATTTATCACGTGCGCACGTGATAAATAAAATATTTCCTATGTGAACTAGATAGCTATCACGTGCGAACGTGATAAATAAAATATTTCCTATACGAACGTAATAGGTATCACGTGCGAACGTGTTAGCTACCACGTGATATGAATGTATGAGGCAATTTGTATCTATCAGGAATGCCTAATAATATATTATAAGCAAATCTATTGCAAATGTATATATTCAGAGGCGTACAGGTCGGGACATTTAGCTTGACATTCAAATTCTTACAGGGGGCCATATGTGAGCTTTATCCTTGAATTATTTCTCTCAAACGTCTGCATGTATCTTCAGGTAGATCTACTGAAATGTTTCCAAATAAAACTTTGATAAATCTGTGTCAAAAGAAGGAGCTGTAAGGAGCTGTTGTTTTATCTAAACGATTAAAGAATGTCTGTCCATGAACAATCATAGTGTGGTTTTTATTCTCATATTGTCTTTTGTAAATATAAAAACATTATTTTTCAAAACCATTCATTTGGAAAGGGATAACCTATAATTTAACTGAAGAAAGTGAAAGAATTTCATCATGACATTTTCTTTGCTACTTTTCTTTTCTGAATATCTGAATATTGTCTAACTTGTTTTGCCCCAGTCAAAATAAGAAAAGTCATATTTTGAAGGTTTGACTTATTATTTCGTACTGGTAACGGGAAGCGTTTGGTATATTGGATTAAAAGATATAATTTCCTCCACCCTTTTTACACACGCGTCTATTTCAGCTGGACTTTTACTTGGGAAATGCACATAATTCCACTTAACAGCTAACCTTGTTTTTCAGAAAAGACATAGAACCAGGATATTTCCACATATGCGCCAAAAAGATACATCTGTCAAACCAAATGATTAAAGTTATCACAGTGTTCATAAGCAAAGACATTTGCATAAAACTTTTGTTAGATTTTTCAGACTGAAGGGAATGTTTTAAGGAATTTCTGAAAATATAACGATCGCTTTCAGCCCAAGCGTTGTAAATGTTAGCTATGTCAACTCCTTAATAAAACTGCCAAGTTGAATTACCAGGATTGGCTTCGTATCGATAGAAATAAATGATAAACTCTACCTACCCATTTACAGCGGGGTTATTTTTCCGGGTTTTTGTTTGTTTGTTTGTTTTTTGTTGTTTTTGTTTTGGTCCAGCGGAAGTCTGGATAGCGACTATGCATTAATCAAGCCGATATCTGCTTGCATAATAAACTATTTCAAGTACTTGTACATTATGCAGTGTAAACTGGGTCAAGTGTTCGACGGATGTGGCGATTTTTCAAATTATCAGTTTATGAAAACAGCCACGGTAAAAAAATTAAGTAAGTCTACTTCATACTAGTGTTTCTGTGAGATGACTCACGCGCTATAACTTCTGAATGAATGCGTATAGTTATACTACTATAACAAAAAAGCGCCTTTAAGAAAAACCTTCGTTTTTCTTTATATTTTCTACAAACTGAAGAATAAGGCATGCAAGAATAAAATCAATAACTGGCAACAGGTAAAGATGGTAATTACCGACACTCGGGTAACTGTTTAGGCTTTTACTCGGCAGGAGCCTCGTTACCGCCTAAACAGTTACCCTCGTGACGGATATTCCCATCTTTACCAGCAGCGAGTGAAAGATTCTTATATGGCATTTTAAGCCTCGTTACCGCCAAACAGTTACCCTCGTGACGGATATTCCCATCTTTACCAGCAGCGAGTAAAAGATTCTTATATGGCATTTAAAGCCTGAATGAAATCGACCTTAACCTACACTAGCCTATCTGTGGAGGCAGTAATCTGTTTTCAGCTCTTAGTATCGAATTGACCCGGTCAAATTTACAAATAAGATGTAATTTACATATCTGAAGTGATATTTGTACCAAAAATTCACAATATTTGCTAGAACTGAAGTTCAATGGCAAAAACTGAGTTTCAATTATTGAGTAAAGTTTAGCTGAGTAGCCGTCACCTTGCATTTGCAGATGCGAATACGTGCCTTTGCTGAGCTAGCTTAAAGTGGGGGTGAGGGGATTGAAATAATAAAAAAAAAAAAAAAAACAACAACAAAAATACCGGTACTGATGGCACATATGTTTGAGCTTATTTTCAGATTTTACAGCGTTATCGGAGAAAGAAACCATGTACCAGTTTGTGCTGTCATTTGCGAGGAATTTTCAGCAGCGATTGGAAAATTTAGCTCTTTTCGTCATCATGTTAGAGTTAGACATGTATTGCTGATGGTCTGTTGTGAGACACATACAGTCATGTTAATATATTGCAACATTTTTTTTCAGTAGTGTGGTAACAGACTTTAGTGTGAGGATTTGTAAGTCAAGCAGGCGACTGTTGTCCAAGAAGCTCTGAAAAGTGTTTATTGCCTTCTGTTGCGTTTTTACATTACTGGTTAGAATTTTAGCCTTTTAGCTTGTTTTAAACAGTCTGTTATTGTATTTGTTGATGTAATCGATTTAGAGTGGAAGGTATTACAGTCTTAAAATTTTCCAGCACGGTGTTGAAATATATCTAACGTAGAGACTGTGAACATTTAAATTCGTCTCAAGCGTGAATTTCGACTGTATTTTATCCGAGTCAGAACCAGTTTGATGGTTTTAAAAATGAAAGCCCGGTAAGCACCTATACAAAACTGTACCGGATCAAGCAAATTATAAAGAACAAATAAACAACATTACATACATGAATTACATTACCGGTATATTTGCCTACCGGTTTAGTTTATACTCACCAGGGCAAATAATACAATATGGCGTCAATATATATATACAAAATCATTATTAGTTATTGACAGATTTTATTTGATGCAGGATAAATAGAATATTAGGTTGCTCTCTGCCTGAACTTAAGTTTTATCCGCCTTGTCTCCGAAAAGTTTAGAAAGCCTGAGACGGAGTGGATAAAGTTTTCTTCAACTTACAGCATAAACATTTCAGAAAGACAGCTATAACCTAATATTATCTATAAGTATAACATAAAAAAGAATTAAAGATCCGCTACTGAACTCCATTTATGTAAGGGATACCTAGGGTTGGTACCCTTGATTTACTTTTTTTAACCGGAGTTTTCATTGGCTTACGTTACTATGACGTTTGAAATCAGAAACAATTACAGTTTATGTCCTTTATTTTAGGGACTGAGAGATATCATATCATGGCGAATAAATGCTTGGAAAGCAAAGAATGTAAGTTTAATACTTTTCGAGGATAAACAGTATCCATTCCTTGAAATGACTGTCGCGCAATAACAATTTACACCACCTTCTGAATAGTAATGAAGTTGATATACGATAAATTGATTTGAAGTTGGCAGTTCGAAATTCGAATTGCAAATCGCAAACTGTTTTGTATTTCGCAATTCGAAAATACAAACCGAAAACTGCTTTTCATTTAGCATTTCGAATTGCAAACAACACATTATTTTGAATTTTCTTTAAAAAGAATGAGCATTCACGCAAATTTACGGTGGCACAGAGGTGATATAGATGTTTTTTATATTAATAAGTGCGCACGTAATAACTAATACGTGCGCACGTACTAGTACAAAAACATCATCGCACATACTGTAAAAAAACATCTTCGTACGTATGAGTAATACGTGCGCACGTAATAAGTAATACATGCGCACGTACTAGTACAAAAAACATCATCGCACATACTAGTACGTGCGCATGTAATAGTATAAAAACATCTACGTACGTATAAAGTAATACGTGCGCACGTAATAAGTAATACATGCGCATGTAGTAGTACAAAAAACATCATCGCACATATTAGTACGTGCGCACGTACTAGTATGAGAAACATGTACGTACGTATAAAGTAATACGTGCGCAAATAATAATTAAACGTGTGCATGTACTAGTACAAAAACACCACCGCACATACTAGTATAAAAAAAACATCTTCTTACGTATGAAGTAATACGTGCGCATGTATAAGTTTATAAAAACATCTACGCACGCATAAAAAAAATACGTGCGCACGTAAAACCTTTTTACGTGCGCACGTATTACTTCATACGTAAGAAGATATTTTTTATACTAGAACTTGCGCTCGTACTAGTATGTGCGATGATGTATTTTTAGTACTAGTGCGTGCGCACGTATTAGTTATTACGTGCGCACGTATTACTTTATACGTACAAAGATGTGTTTTATAGTATGTGTAATGATGTTGTTTTTTTTGTACTAGTACGTGCGCACGTATTAGTTATTACGTGCGCACGTATTAATATAAAAAATATCTATGTCACCTCTTTGCCACCATAGTCAGAAGTTAAATGACTTTTGATTTACTTTTGCTTTTTTGTTAATTTCTTATTTACCGCTTTACTGAATGTTTTGGTTTTTAGGTTGTGTTGCTTTCATCTTGGGAATCGTCGTACTTGTTGTTATGGACATCGCAAAATTTTGCGTTGGTAAGTAACAAGTAATACGTTACTTGTTAAGCAACTAATTCTGTTTAGTAACAAGTAAAATAATACGTTCCATATTGAAAAACCAATTTTGCTTAGTAAGAAGTAATACGTTACTTATTAAGCAACCGATTCTGTTAAGCCATATGTCACATATCCAAGCTCCTACAGTTTTAGCTCGACTATTCGGAGAATAATCTAGCTATTGTACTCGCCCTGGCGTCGGAGTCGGTGTTGGTGTCGGCGTCACACCTTGGTAAAAGTTTACATGCAAGTACATATGCCTTTCATTTAAAGGCATATAGCTTTTAAACATTTTTTTTTCTATGTCAATTACCAACCTCACTGGGTCAAGTCTCATAACTCTGTCATGTATTTTGGCCAAATTATGCTCCCTTTTGGACTTCGTGGTTAAAGGGCAAGGAATGCAATAAGTTAATTTTATATGAAAGCCGTCTTCAAGCCTTTCATAATGCTGAACGAATTTTTAAACTCGGACCACTATTGAAAAAGATATGGCATTTTGAAATTTAAGAAAATGGCTGATCATGGACGCGACGTTATTAACACACTGCTGAATTATTTATTTAGCAAATGACCTCAGATTAATTTCATATCTGTCTTGTGTTTAAGATGTAAAACATGGCATTTTTTCATTATAGCTGGAAAAAGTAGAGAACTTATTATATAGAAATAAGTAAATACAGTTCTAATATGTATCTACAAATTAAATAATTCCGCCATTTTGTTTTTTGTTGCCACGGAAAGAAGAGTGCCGCCATTTTGATCAAATATTTAAATGGTCTTAACTTTCTCATTTTTAAGCCGATTTGACTTTTTTTTCACTTCTTTAAATGATTTAAGAAATCCTAACAGATGGAATCAATATAAGAACAGCAGTGCCTTGCCCTTTAAAGTTTTACATGCAAGTTACTGTCTCCAAAACTAATGCAGATATTGATCCTGCTGAGTAATGACATGCGTATAAAAGATTAAATATATGGTTGCAGCACACGAGACAAAAGTATTCAGGCTTTTTGTTCAATGTTTTTCGGCTACCTAATTTTGAAATTTTACTGTAGTAATTACGCATACTTTCCTTATGACCTGGGATGAAATACATTATTTGCATTAGGATTTCACGCTCATTTCTGGTTTACTATTCATTTTGTATAGGGTAAGTGTAACTTACATATCTTTTTCAATAGTGTTACGACGGATCGGGACATTTACCCCAAGGAAATGTGTCCTCCTCCACGCCGCAATAAAAAATGGACTGCTGGACATTTGCCCCCGCGAAATGAACGGCAGAAAAGGATCGACGAATCAACGAATAGCGCAATGGACCATGGCTAAATAAAGTCAACTTTTATGGTTAGCCATTACTTCCTCTTTAAAAAGTGTAAACGCCTGCCATCAACCGCGGCTGCGACGAGACCGAACACACACACACAAACACACACACACACACACACGTGCGCGCGCGCACGTACACACCGGATTTAGCCAGTATATAAATGATAGGCTGTGACTAAAAGCAGATCTGGTGCGCCTATGATATATTACAGACCGGATTCAAGCAATTTGACAATTTGAACAAAAATATCTTAAATGTATATATTTTGTAACCATTGTGTTACTTATCATAACCTTTTGTCAGTATATTATGCATTTTATCCATTAAATGCGAGCGGACATGCAAACAATTGCGTGATTTTGCCGTGCGCTCCAATTGATAATCATTCCGGTAATGCGCAGAACGGCTGCACCAGAACTGGAATGAGAAACATCGTAATTTATTCATTTGATAATTTAAATATATTTTGTCAGGTGCCGGCTATTATAGAGATGAACATACAAATAAGAGCAAAGTCTGTGCACAAATGGAGCATATTCCACTGTACCTCATCCTTAGCGCAAGAGCACCGTGGTATTTCTACAAAGTTATTTCTGCTAAAGGAATTGTGTGCGCCTTCTTGTTTATTGCATTTGTCCTGTTTTACTTCGTCTGGCTTATCATCGGTAAATACACACGTTTTCTTAACCATTTAAAAAAATTTCTTTTTAGTTTTGTAGGGCTGATTGGGAAGTACTTTGATGCATAAAGAAATTATTTTGCTTTACAAATCTTTAAGAAATGGTTGTAGTGTGCTAACATCAACAACTGTTTTATGCAGAAAAAAGTCCTAATGGTAAAAAGAGTTAGGGTGACTATTTAAATAGATAAATTACTAGTAAAACATTTAGACTTAAAGTTACGTGTTGATAATTAGATTAAAGGAGAAATTATAAAGAGCTTTTGACAGCTGTTCTGTTATATGACTTGTAATAATTGTGATATGTTTTAAGTGTATATTATGCAATATTTTTATATTCGCCCTATTCTTTTCCATTGAAACTTTTGACGTTCATTTCGTGTGAACAGCAAAAGGAAAGGCCCATAGTGATTTGCTCTTGAATAAAATCATTGTTCGTCGTTCAGATGCGCCCTCGTGATATAATTCCTTCGCATCTGAACTCCAAAACAATGATTTATTCAGCGACAAATCACTAAATGAGATATATTATTTCTTAAATAAAAGACTGATATTATTCAATGACAAATTACTGTTTTGGGATATAGATCTATTATTTCTTAAGGAACATTGATTTCATAATGAATTACACGTAGCGATATGTGGCATATTGATACACTTTATATTTATATAATTTCAGGTAGCGTTTGGATCTATCCTAACTGCAAGGCAATTCTTGTTAATGAAACAGATCCTTCCTGTAACAAATCTTTAATGGTATTTGCGGCTTCCGCAGTAACTGTGGACTGGATAAGTGCTATTTGGGTGACCTGTCTTCTTTGTGCCTTGTTGTGTAACAAATAGAGTATATTACACGAGTGTCTTTTCATATTGAATTTATCAAACGAGTTGAAGAAAATGATAAAATGCGAGGTTCTGCCGATTATTTTATCAATTTTATTCAACAAGTTTAACAAATTCAATGTGAAAGTCACAAATGTAACATTCTTTTTATCACATGTTAGCTTTTCCTGCCGAAACATAAATAAATTTTATTTTCTTTAACTATTTTAAACAGGTCAATTTGACCAACGTCCCCTGTACTAACAATTTTACCGACTTCAAAGCTTTATTAGGCCTACACGTGTGTATTATCAAATTTATATAATGGCTTAATTTTCAACCCGCGACGTCAAACATGTGATAAAGAATTTTAATACCAGCATGTAAATAGCTGTGCCGATATTCAAAATTCGCTTATACTCATTTCTTTTTGCGCGCGTGTGCGTGCGTTTGTGTGCGTTTGTGTACGTGCGTCCGTGTTTGTGCGCGTGCGGAGGTGGAGTATTTTCATATTGTTACTAGAAAGCACTAGCCCGAATTTCGAATATTTTCACTTGTTAATGTATCAACGTAGTGCTCTGCTCGACACGTTGCTGTACAAGACAAGATCACGAGTTGAGGGGTTACGAGTTAAACTCCTGGATGCGGCGTATGCTCTCCTTCATGTATCACAAAACGTTTTTCGTAGACATATGGAGAAGTTGATAACTTTCTCGGGGGAATGCTTGTAAGCTTAACTGATCACCGTTGAATTACTGTTGAAAACGAGGTAACTGCTTTTGTATATGAGACATAACAGAGGACGTGGTCAACAAATGCTGCCTTCAACTTAGTTAGGCAGCTTTTTTTCGTTTGTTTCTATTTCCTCAAAAAATGGAAGAGTATGAATTTTGAATTCAGAAGAAATTAAATTGATTCAATTTATTTATGTATATATTGGTAAAATATGCATACAATGTTTCTAGATTATCTGTACTGACGTGAATATTATATAAATTTGATAGGTATGTTCTTCATTGCTTTGTTCTTCTTGTCTTTTCTTTTCTTTTTGTCCTTCTTTTCGTTTGGAGAAGTTATGGAATATTTGTCTTCTATATCCTTCAGTCGCGGATCCTGCAACCAGAATATACAAGGGATGACTGGGATGGGGTTCACAGTAAATACCACAGGTGCATATAAAATGTGCGTAAGCGGTCTATTAAGGAGGTAGGTTACCTTGTTACAAGGGTAAATTCAAATTAGTTGAACCGCAGCATCCTTTTGTATTTCGTGTAATATGAAGTTTTAACTGCTACAATCTCAATTTCGTTTGTCTCTGTCTCTTCAAGTTAAATTTTTATCCAGGTTTGAAGAACATGACCCTCCAAAGGTATTTCATATTGAAAGAAGAAGGAAAATACGGATATTTAACACTTTTTAGTGTATTTTAGTTTCATCGATATTCGTAGAAGTCTGCATAATTGATAATTTTATTAATATGCACGTTAGCTTTCTAATATAAGCTTAAAATGTATATGTCGCGGGGCTCGTGTTTCCATGGTAACGCATTTTCTCTCATTTTTAAACAACTATGTATAAAAATAGGGGTTTTCGACGGCCTCAGTGCCATTCTGTTAATGACCAACATGGAATAATTGGGTAATATTATTAGCAAAATACTAAGCACTTTACATGGTACCCTATTTTTCTTAAAGTTTAAGGTAACCATGGCAACAGAGATGTTTAAAATAGCTTATATCTTGCTTTTTGTCCTATTTTTTTTTATAAAAAGTATTGAATAAGATTATCTTTCTAGTTGATGTAGCTTTAAAGCATATTATTTCTAACGTAAGTTATATTTTCGTGTTATTTGCATTTATTCAAACAAATTTCACAGCTTAGAATACTTACAGCAGTACCCCTCGTCTGGAATTCTTCATGGAAAAATCGTTCAGCATGCTGCTTTTATTCTCATGGATATTGTTGAAATGAAAATAAAAAGCCGAAGCTGTGTTTCTTAAATAGACCAGTGTCAACGCTTTTAAATTTTACATTTAGATACATAGGTCACGGGCTTCGTTTCCGTGGTAACATCAATTAAATTCAAGAAACCACAATTTTCTACTGAAATTGCAACAATTTTAGATCTTAGTTTTAGTATATAAGTAACAAATTATCAATGGAACCTGAAAAATAGGTATTAGGAATCAAACTGCTAGATTTTTTATTTGAAAATGGCCGTAACAAGTAACCTTTCACCCAACTATATTCCAAATAACATTGCTTATCATCATCCATTTTCTTACATTCCGCATAACATTTCAATATATCTACATAAAAGAAGCAAAATATTGATTATTATTCAGAGCAAAAGACTCATAAAAATATTTCAGCAAATAATGGTTATTTGAAAATAGTTAAAGTAAAGAAAATGCACAGAATTACGTACTTTCAAGATAAAAGCTATTAATTTTGCGCGGTAACTGACACGTAACGTCATGACGTCAATGACGTCATTTTAAGGCAACATTGTTTTGAAGCGTTTCTGCGGCAATTTATTTATTATTTCTGCATTATTAAACAATAAAGCATCAGATCGAAGACAGGTTCATGATTAATTTTCAGAAGAATGAATATACAGACACATTTAGTTTGTCGTAAACGCCGTCGTAAATCGTCACGTTAGCTTCCGGTTGGACATGCGCACATACAAATATGAAGATAACCTACCTCCTTAAGCAGTCAACCTGTCTTAAGCAGCCAGTGTCTAATTTCCCAAAATGGTCATTCATTCTATAAATGATGAATACACCTGATGTAAGTAACAACTTCCCTCTCCCTTGTCCGGCTGAATAAGACAAGTTTTACTGTATTCACATGCTGGACAAAATTCCCATAAAATTCATGAATCTAATTATAAAGACCTAAAATTGATCGCATCAGTTTATACAACATAATAATATTGTATAAATATCAATTTATTCTAAAATTCATAATAACATAAAAAATGGTTATTGTGAAGGAATTGTAGAGGCAATTTCTTCAAAATTTAATTTCAAAATTTGGATCAAATAGATTAGATTTATTGTGTCATATAATATGCAATCCCTACACTGAGAATTTCACATGTATACCCAAAGGAAATAAATAAAGCCTGCTGGTCAAATTAATGTTATCTGAAACCGCTTCTCACAATGTAAAACAAATTGGACAAACGATAAAAAACTGTCTGGGCGCTCAAGTTCAAGGCAGTGTCCAGACAGATCAAACAAATTAGGCAGTCACAACACAATGACTGCAGAAATAAATACTGGATCTTCTTTTTACCTTTTACTATAAGGTAGCTAAGTATGGAACAAATTTCTTCATCAAGAAACATTTACACATTTTCTACATTCAAGAGAATATCTAAAGTAATACTGAAAAAAGCTAACTAATATTTTCAAATCTATGATTACAGAATTTCTATAAATACATTTCTTTCAAATACAAATTCGCCATATTTAACGCATTATTCATTATTGTAAGATTGTTAAACATGTAATCTGAAATTTCATACATTGTAAATCTTTTAATTTTCATTCTTGAAACTACACATGATGCTTATTTTTTAAGAGAAGTAAATGTCCGGTATGCTGTACATTGTTCTATCTATTACGTGTATGATTGATTATTAAATGATTATGCTATATACTACAATACTGAAATTAAGAAATAATTGATAGCAAAACAGTGCTTTATCACTATTTATACACGATGGGCGGTTATACGTCGGGCGTAATAATTTCACGAGGGCGCAGTGTATAAATAGTGATAAAGCACTGTTTTGCTATCAATTATTTCGATTCTAATATGTTCTTTATTGTAAAATTTATATCAAATATGATGGAACTGTTTCTTCGCGCAAGCATGGCGCCAATAGAACACGCCAGGACCGGAAACGGTAATGCGTCTTGCGGCAAAATTCAGGTCGAGCGAAAATTATTGCGAATTATTCAGCAGAGCGAATAACTGATTCAGTATGTGTATAAATTAATCAAAATATTTGTGCAATGTGACATTTCGTTTAAAACGTGTTATTAAGTAAAATATTTCATGAAATTGAAAGCGCTATTTGTTGATGCGTACATGGCGCTAAATATCACGTTGACGTGACGTCAACATAACATCGTTGTGATGAAAAAAGCATTGTTAGCCATATTAGAATATATTCTAACACGATCCGATTTTTTTTCCTATTAAACAAAGAAGGCAGAAAACAGTGAATTATTATACAACAAATCACTGTTCTGATGTCACAACTATTACGTCATGGCGTCAAAAGGCATAGCGGCGCGCTGGAAAAGAAACCGATTGAAAACGGGCAAATATTTAATGAATGTCGTCAAGGATGTACTTAAAAATTCTTGATAACGTGTAAGAATTGAAATAATATATCTCAGTTAGTGATTTGCTCTTGAATATATCATTGTTTGTCGTTCAGATGCGTATTATTATATCACTCGGGCTACGCCCTCGTGATATAATTCCTTCGCATCTGAACTCCAAACAATGATTTATTCAACGACAAATCACTGGATGAGATATATTATTTCTTAAGTAATTGAAAGACATTTTGAGATATATGCATATCTATGTCAGACACTTTTCGATGTAGGTGCTATACAAACTTATAGAGCCGTCACTCTGATCTTACGCATAGGAATCCCAGACGAATCCCTAGGATCACAACTTCCTACGTTGCATAACAATCCTATAATATGTGATGACTCTATGTCAAATACTTTTTGAGATAATGTTGATCTGATGGACGGACATCAAAACTAACAAAGGCAAACCTAAGGGCTTCCTTACCTAAAAATGAATTCAGGTGTGCGGGCACTAAAATGTTACTTACGGTGTTGTATTACACATGCATTTGAATGGTTTATCCGTATTTTCATTTAACTTTCATTCGAATACGGGGGCCTCCGTGACCAAGTGGTTAAGATCACTGATTTAAAATCACTTGCCCTTCACCGTTGTGGGTTCCTGCCTCAATCGGAGCGTTGAATTCTTCATATAAGGAAGCCATCCAACAGGCTTACGGAAGGTCGGTGGTTCTACCCAGGTGCCCGCCAGTGATGAAATAATGCACGGTGGTGCACCTGAGGTCTTCATCCACTATCAAAGCTGGAAAGTCGCCGTATGACCTAAAACTGTGTCGGTGTTCGCCATTAAACCAAACAAAAAACTAAACAAGATGTTCGAAAAAATTTACATGTTACTCACAGTTAATCGGATAATTTCTTCAGGAACCATCATGTACTCCCTATTGTCAAGTATTTGTGGTTGATCTGTGGCGTACACTACAGGTGATGATATAGATTCTTCTTCAAGCTCTGCCACTGAACTCTCTAACTCATCTTTCTCACTATCGTGATCGCCAACAACATTATCTGTATCTACATCATCCTCGTCAAAATAATAGGCATGTTTTTCATATTTTGCCTTTAAATGCTTATTCGCCTCTCCTTTCGTTTTTATTTTCTCCTTTATTACAGCTTGTAGTTTCTTTTTATTAGGACGGTCTCCGTGACTTGGTTCCACTACGTGACGACTGTAATCTATGGTTGCATTCGTCTCTAAAAACACTGGTTCCTGTGATGGTTTGACAGCAACGTTCTCAGTGTCAGTGTCAATAAAATGAAGGGGAGGTAACTGATCAAAGAGTTGATTCTCTGGAGCCGGTGGAGTCTGTATTACCTTTGGACATGTGTCTTGAGTCTGAATGTCTGCCTTTTTACCTCTGTGCTTAATCTGAATGTCTGTCTTTGTACCTGTTCTTTTAATCTGCTTGTCTGCCTTTGGACTTGTGTCTTGAGTCTTATTGTCTGCCTTTGGACTTGTGTCTTGAGTCTTATTGTCTGCCTTTGGACTTGTGTCTTGAGTCTTATTGTCTGCCTTTGGACCTGTGTCTTGAATTAGATTGTCTGCCTTTGGACGTATGTCTTTAGTCTGCTTGTCTGCCTTCGGACCTGTATCTTGAGTCTGGTTGTCTGAATTTTGACCTGTGTCTTGAATATGACTGTCTGCCTTTGGACGTATGTCTTTAGTCTGCTTGTCTGCCTTTGGACCAGTGTCTTGAATTTCATTGTGTGCCTTTGGACGTATGTCTTTAATTTTACTGTCTGCCTTTGGACGTTTGTCTTGTATTTGATTGTCTGCCTTTAGACATGTGTCTTGAATCTGATTGTCTGCCTTTGAACCCGAGTCTTGCGTCCTCATGCCAGTCTTTTCTTCGGACTGATTGTCTGTTGTGTCTTGCGCCTGGCTCTTTAGTCGACGCCTCGCTGGTACAAATCTTCGCGTTTTGTAGACTTGTTCAGTACCAGCTGCCTCCTTTTCTGTCTTGAAGCCTGGCACAAAATATAATCAAAACAAAATTTAACAAGCCGTTTTAGGTTTCTGTGTTGCAATAAAAAAGATGCTCTTATGCCAGAGTTTCTCCTTGTTCTATAACAAGCAAGATGTAACCACACCCCACTGGACCTCGATGTAATGTAATATTTAAAAGATTACCAGTATTATCTTTCTATATGGTGGGTTAAACCACTCATGACATGCCGCTTGTGAAAGTCAGTCTACCAACTGTAGAGCAATCAAGGATTCCTTAACCATTAGCCTGTTGGCGGCAAGTAATTCTGCCTTTGCGACCAGTGCAGACCAAGATCAGCCTGCACATCCGTGCAGTCTGATCATGGTCTGTACTGTTTGCCATTCTGTCAGTATCTTTTTGGTGAGCACGCCTTTTAACAGTTAATGGTATTGTCCAAATTGAAAGGTGGACAAGTTCATTATAGAAATTTAGCAGGGTAAAGGTTAATTTATTTGGTTTGGGTTTGTTAAACCTTTCTGCTATCTTTTACCTACCCTGCTGCTACAGATAGCTTTCCTACGCGAGTGTATATCAAAATCCCCTTGATCAAAATCCCCTCCACTGAAAAATGACTGGGTGTTACAAAATCCCCTTCATACTTTTGCAGGGGGTATCATAATCCCCTCTGTAATTTTCATTACAGATATATAGATATCAGTGCTCCAAATTAAATTATGTTTGCTAAAGGCATTGTATTTACGTGCTTTATGCAATAGACTTTTAAATTGTGTATAGTTGTATTTGAACTTGATGAAATAAGTAAAAATTACAGAGGGGATTATGATACTCCCTGCAAAAGTATGAAGGGGATTTTGTAACACCCTGTCAGTTTTCAGTGAAGGGGATTTTGATCAAGGGGATTTTGATTGTCTCTCTTCCTACGCACAATATTAAGAACAATGTAGAGGTGTCATGAAAGCTAAACAGATTTATAATTATTGGCTTTCTGGTAAGTATCTGCAGAAATTTGAAATTAATTCTTATTTTCCCATGGAACAAGGAGACTGAAACTATGATATTATGCAACAAATGCACTATTTTGTACGTCACAATTATTAGGTTATAGCGTCAAACGGCGTAGCGGTACGTGGAAAAGAAAACCACACGAAACGGGCATATATTTGGTGAATATAAGAAATGTAGACAATAATCTTCACGTGTTAGAATAGAAATAATATATCTCAGACAGTGATTTTCTCTTGAACAAAACCATTGTCGTTCAGATGAGTATTATTATATCACTAGGGATGCATTCTCGCGATATAATTCCTTGGCATCTTAACTACATACAATGATTTTATTTTATCAATTACACATCACTGTCTAAAAGACATCATTTCGTAAACAAGTTTGTCATATTTAGTTAAACAATACTTTTATCCTTTATTGATCGCGGGTAAAAAATAAATAGTGCTAACCGCGATAGATTTTTCTCTCGCATGTTATTATAGGATCAAATTAGTTTTTTTTTTCTGATGTATATGGAAACCCTACTGAATAACGCACACATTGACTAAAGGGTTATAATGTCCTTCGGCCTTTCCGTTAAATGTGTGGGGAAAGGCCTTTTTTACTATAAGATTCTGATCAAATTTCAGCGTATATGTGAAAGCCCTAGCCGATTACGAAACCGAAAAAAAATCGGCTCGTTATGGTTCAGGTTCATCGTATATATGAAATAACTTTTACAGACACTGTTTACACATAAATGAACATCAGAAAAAAATCCTTATATAGTTACAGAATGCACTTCCTGATGATTTTGCTCTCCGCATCGAAAATTATGAAAACAACCTGTCAACAGATTTTAGATGGAAACCGCGGTCATGAAATAAGAAAAGATACACATGTTTAACTTAGAAAACAAATGAGCCGCACCTGGAGAAAACCAACATAGTGCATTTGCGACCAGCATGGATCCAGACAAGCTTGCGCATCCGCGCAGTCTGGTCAGGATACATGCTGTTCGCTAACAGTTTTTCTAATTGCAATAGGCTTTGAAAGCGAACAGCATGGATCCTTACCAGACTGCGCGGATGCGCAGGCTGGTCTGGATCCATGCTGGTCTAAGTGCACTAAGTTGGATTTCTCATGGTGCGGCTCAAATACTCACACACATATTTCATTCAAAAATAAAAATAAAGTTAACGTCGATGATACCGGCGCTGAAGTACGCACATGGATACACAAATAATAAACGCAGTTCAATGGAGTAAGAACGTCTCTGCTAAATCAATCAAATCGCTGGAATTGTCATCCTTAATGAAAAATATACACGGATCAGTTCACTGAGCATGGAAACGTGCGCATTTGCTTTAGTTTCCGCTAAATAATCTACGTCAGGTTTGTAACAGACGTGATTACATGCTGACAAAATCATGTACACCACTGAGGTGTTGTTTTTTTCTTTCTTATTTTTTACACATTTCTAATAACATCCTATCTCCGTAACTCACCTGGGCTGTTGTTTTGGTTGGACCTTGCCAAGTTAGACACAGGTGGCCGTTCATTTGTCTTGCCAGAGCGGTCTTCCGTTGCCGTCGGTACGACTGATTCCGACTTTTGCAAGTTTCCCCGAACATCTTGTTTGTGAGTAGTTTGTTCCTCGCTCTGCAGACGATGATTCCTGGGGATTTTATCTGAAATTAGGCGTAATATCAATAATGATATTTAGTTAAAGCATTTTACTCCGAGGGCTAGACTTACAAGGTCTGCTGAGATAAAGTAATCTGTATTCTCATATGCTTGTCTTTGTTAAAAGTTAAAACACTCTTGCGCTAGAATGACTTCACGTTAACGTGTGGTGACGTCAAAGCCTTTGTTGCGACCAAGAAAGAGCGCTTATATATTTCATCTTCTGTTTAAGATTAAGGGCCGAATCGAAATAATTTATAGCAAAACCGTGTTTTAACACTATTTATACACTCGGGCGGTAATACGTCGTACAAATAATTTCACGAGCGCTGCGCCCTCGTGAAATTATTACGCCAGACATATAACCGACCATCGTGCATACATAGTGTTAAAACACTCTTTTGCTATAAGTTATTTCTTATACACTGATAATTTCTAACAAAACCCTTTTCTCTCAAGCTCAACGTTAGTTATTTGAAAGGACTTTAGGGCAGAGATGTTTATTTTTTAGGAGCCTAACGACAGATGCCAGTCTATCCGTGGGCGTTTGCTATCCGATGGGAATTTAAATGAAAATATTTACATCCGCCCTATTCTTTTCCATTGAATATTATGACTTTCATTCGTATGAACAGCAAAAGGAAAGGCGCGAAAGTTACGTCAACGCTGCATTGAGATAACGGGCCGCTGTTTTGGCGACGGCCGCGTATAGTCAGGGAGAACGTTCCGTGAACAGTATGGCCGGGAAGCTGAATTTAATGTTAAATGCAACAAAATATGTCAAATTTATAATATAATCTTGTTTACAAATGGAAAGGAAATATAATGTAAATATAAGAAATGATTTTTTTTCGGTTTTCACGCGAAATGAACTACAGAATAGGACCGGCACACGCTATAATTGGTTCTTTAATGAAAATATCCCTTGCTTTTAAAGTAGCTCATTTTCAATTATTAATGAATTGTTTGCATATTTCAGAAATGTGTAATTTCATTGAAAGTGGCATGAGTCACATTTTGTTCAATCTGCACGAGAAAAAATGAATTCACACACATTGCACTTCATACCTCCGTTTAGTAAATTACAAGAAAATTGAGGCTATTCTTATTTCAGTTTGCAGACTTTGAAATTGATCTGTCTTTAGAATATACATGTATTCTCTAAATTTCAAGCGTCACGCATGTATAAGATTAAATTATGGTAAATTAAACAACAGAATTAATTCGAAAAACATGAGCATAGCTAGCAAACTGGTATGTGAAATGTACCAGAGTAAGCAGTGAAAGAAACCGTAGATCTACAGTATCTACTACAATAAAAATAAATTTTATCAAACTTAACCCTTACCCTGCTAAATTTCTGTAATGAACATGTCCATCTTTCAATTTGGACAGTACCATTAACTGTTAAAAGAGATGCTAAAAAAAAAAAGATACTGATTGAATGGCGAACAGTGCAGATCTTGATCAGACTGCATGGATGTGCAGACTGATCAAGATCTAGACTGGTCGCAAAGGCAGAATCAGTCGTGTCCAGCATGATAAGGGTTATAGTCCTTTATATGTACATGTAAATATGAAACGCAAGGTTTTCACTACTTCTTGATTTCAACTCTGGACTTTCTTGTAAAAAAGCAAATATTCAATTCTGCATCAATTAAATAACCCTGCAAGATTGAACTTGTTTATGTAAGTTTTCATAAAATGGTTAAATATATAGTATAGAAAAAGACTTCTTCAAAACTGTCAGTTTGCAATGTAAAAGCCTCTTTCAATAGATTTTGATGATGAATCGAGGTATTTCATATTTTTAAAAGGATATTATATTTTTCTTTGTAAAATAAAAAGTTAAATATCAAAAGATATACCTAATAGTAGAAAAGGTTCTGTTAACACCTACACATTTTTAAAACGATGTAATTGCTCATAAATCGAGGGAAAATAAAAAAAAGTTTTAGAAGAAACGTGTTAGATAAATGGTTAATCAAACAGTAGTTAAAGAATTTATGTGTCAGACAATAAAAACGATGTGAAATTGAATAATAAAATTATTACATGCGGTTGAAATATAGGATTTCTATCAGAGCTGTAAGAAGAGATTAAAGAATAATTATGTAAAAGAATTACATCTAATGACGGTTAAATAGTCTGAAATGAAAGCATTTATCTATGTAGTCCAGCAGCGTATTACCACATGTATACTTAATAAATAAATAAATAAATAAATAAATAAAAACGGCCGCGGAGTACATCTTGCATTGCGTTCTGAATTCTGCGATGCTTGAGCGAGAGTTGTTTGACTGTAGCCGCCGCCGTCTTGTCTATTAAAGTAAAGATAAATTATTATTTTACAGCCAAAAATTAAAATGAATAAAAAATAAAATAAATTAATAAAAGAATAAAATGAAAATGGCAAACATAAGAAATTCAACAGAGACAATGAAAATTGAAGAAAGATAGAAGCTGAATTATGTCTAAGAGTTTTAGTTTACTTACACTTTGGAATGGCTTTTGGTCTCTTAGCTTGTGCTTCTTTTGACGTGATCTCATTTAATTCTTTAGCCATTTCTTCCGATACGGGTTTTAAGATGAACTCCCTCCCACCTAAAACTGTTCCGTTTGCTTTGTTTTCTTTAGAACCAAAATGCACGGGACAAACTTCTTTTTCATGTGAAGCACTGACTCTGTTAAATTCAGCAATATCTTTGTCGGTCATCGGGGGAACTGTTCGTAAAACTTCTTCAAGTCCGCCCGGTGGTAGGGGTTTTACTTCAATTCCGGCAGGTAATGGATCTTTTTCATCTAAATGATCCACGTAAAAATTGATAGAGCGCGACTGTTCATACACATTTGAATCAACCTGTTTAGTATAGTTTGTTTCGATATGCTGCGAGACCTTCACAAGGCCATTTCTTGTGATATAGATGGTAGAATTTACGCACTTGCTCTGGTCTCTAACGGGTGGCAGTTGTTTTGGATCAAAAGGGTTAATATAAATCTTTGGTTTAAGTAAAGTGCTTTCCAAATTGTTTCCATCATTATGGATTATAACAGTTTCTTCCTTGGACTTATGTGACTTTGACGTTCTATTCTTCCGGTGTTTAGTTTTAACTTTTGTTGTCGTCTGCTGCTGAAGGTTATTTCCTGTTTCGTGACAAGAGGCACTTTCTCTTTCAAGATCGATCGTTTCTGCGCGGATATCGTTTGTTTTATGAAGTACAGCTGAAGATTCCTGTGCTTTTGATTTGTCTGTGCTTTCATTACTCTCGACGATTTCCGATTTTCTTCCTCCTTCGGTGCCGTCTGCGGACAACTTGTTTTCTTTTACCGTTTCCTTTTGTTGAAGCATGTTCGTGTCCCCACTACCCTGGATTAGGTTCAATAATTTGTTAATCGGATTTATATTTTTGTTTTTCAGACGTTCCGAGAATTCTTCAAGTGTCAGATCCATTTCATGCTGCTCTCGGAGAGTGTACAGTCTTTCGGCGAGGGAATTCCTTTTGCTCTGTATGGCTCGAAATGACAGTTGTTCTCTCAGATCTGTTGGTTCACCACTGATTACCTTTTTCAAATATATGAACTTGGTAAATTTATCAAACCAATGCATTAAATTTGCCTTAGAAAAGTCTCGGCCATTTTCTCTTACAAATTTGTTAAAAAGTGATGTAAAATCTGAGAATGTGATGCGACTATATTTCAAAAGTGCTTCTCTGTAGTGGGCTATTTTACACGGTTCAATTTCTTCTTTTTCATCACTTTTCGAGTTCACTTTTACCACTTCCGTCGCAGTAGAATTCTTGTCTTCCATGACGTTTTCACGACAATTTTCATCTGATGACTTCTTTTCAGTGGAAGAATCAGCACCGTTCATGTTAACATCCGAATCTAACATACTAAATTCTTTTATCTGGTTGTAAAGTATACTTTGAATGCAGTCTTCAACGTCAACTTTGTTATTTACATGTCGTCTTCGAATACGCTCGAATGGACAGTTACCGCTTGTTGATGAATTCAAACCTCTGCATGTCGACAGAGTGGACATATTTGATTGTGCTCCGGTCACATTCACACGGAAACATCGAACACATGAGTTGTACTTTACAAGTAAATTTTCATTTGAAGTAACTGCGAGCAGGATGCAATATCTTATCAGGTTGAGAAAATTTACGATTATTTCCCAAAAGATACGAATCGTATCATCAATTTCACGTAATATGAAATCGTCCTCCTCTCCAAATTCGTTGTTTTCCCCAATTCTAGGTAGTAACATAAATTAAATCATACTGAATTATACACGTTTCATGATTCGTGCCGGTCTTTTTCTAACGTTGTTTGTTGTCCGCATTTCCGCTTCCGTTCGCTGACGTCGATAACGTCGCGGGAAACGTTACGTGCTATACACACAAAAAATTCAGTAACTTCTATTCAGAAAATGTTATGAATAATAATAAATTCTAAAACAAAATTATATTTGTTTGATATTGAATACAGTACGGCCGTTTCAAAAGCGTACATAAAAATTTCCACACGATGCGTCAGATAAATTAAAGAGTGTTTGTACAAGATGGGTTAAATTTGTTGTGATTTTTTTTCACGTCTGAATTATATTTTTGAGTTAAGAGAGGAGTAAACACAATAAGAAACAAACGTTTTTAAAAATCTGTTTAATAAACACAAAACTGTAAATAACACAGAAACATAACGTTAAAGTAATGTCTAAAAATTCAAAGCCTGTATCTTTGGTATGAACTTTAAACGTGGTCAATCACAATTAAGCTACATTTTGACATATTTCACCTTTCGTACAGTATATTATAATTTTAATTGTAAATATGTAAATATTCGACAAATGTAATAAACATGTCTTATGTAAAATAATTTTTCTGGTTAAATAGACCTGCCTTAGCGGGGCACCAGTATATGAAAAATGAATCTTCAAAAATACCTCTAACGTAAATCTAACATGTATTAAGCCCTAACTTCGCGGCGGTCCTAAATAAATGTAAATAATGCCGGAGATGTCAGGGTAAAAAATTCAAACAAATTCATTACTAGATACTAAAATCAAATTAAGCAACTTTAAAAGTTAAAAAAAAAAACATATCAAACAACGTAAAACTATACCGGACAACTTGAGGTTAAAGGTGAATTTTTTTCTGATTTTAGTGTCTTTCATTAATGTCAAATCAGAGTTTCGGAAACATTTTAGTTTACAAAATTACTCAATTCATTCAAAAACAAGTTAATTGTGGTGGGTGGGGTGGGGGGGGGGGGGGGGGGGAGATTTTAGTTTACAAAATTACTCAATGCATTCAAAAACAAGTTAATTGTGGGGGGGGGGGGGGGGGTGAGTTGGTGAGTGGGGGCTTAAGAAATCTAGAGACGACGTGATTTATATTCCTAAAAAGATAAAAAGAAGCGGTGATATAACGCGTAAGGTGTCGACCTCTCAATCAAGGCTTGGGTTCGAGTTCCACTGTTTTCCACTTAGCGGACTCAACAGTGATTCATAAAAAATTTAATGGGTAATAATGCCTTTGTTTAAAATATGACAGCCACATTTTCCGTTATAATAGGAAGTTATATTGAATCTATTCCCTTTATAGCTATAACTGTAAAAGTTCATATGCAGCATTAAAAGTAGCACTTTTCTAACCATTTATTTATGCTTAACATCTATTTGGACAACTGTTTCATCTGTTTTCAGCATAAAATGTAAAGCCATATGGTCGCAATTAATTAAGCTAAAATAAAGTCTTAAAAATGATAAATGCATTTTTTAACAAAGACTGGGTCGAGGATACAAAAACAACTATAACATGTAAAAACGTACGCAGAAGTAAAAGAACACTGTCAGTTGTGAGAATACAACGTTTCTCTTCCTCTTTGACAAATATAACATTATATGTTGCACTGCTCAAAATTATCTGTTAACAATATAAACATATATAAAGAAACAAGAATAAAAACTTGGATTTTCGAAATATCTAAAAACGTTCTGGACAAAAAGTATAATTATAACAACACAAAGAAAACAATATGCGTCCGAATAAAACATACCGCATATACGTCATGCACATGTGTCAGCGAATGAGCCGCGCCATGAGAAACCCAACATAGTAGCTTTGCGACCAGCATGGATCCAGACCAGCCTGCGCATCCGCGCAGTCTTGTCAGGATCCGTGCTGTTCGCTTTCAAAACGCATTATGTTGGTTTTCTCATGGTGCGGCTCATACATATTGTAGTGTGTGTGTGTGTGTGTTTTTTCAGTGCGTGATTATCTGCAGTGTGGCCACTCAATTTCTTACTTGAACATTTCCCATTCGAAGATTATAATTTCCGTTCAAACTTTGATGGCTTTTTCCGATGGGAGTAAATCATATAAGATTCTAAATGTTGGAAACTCATGTCAGAAATAGGTTTATTTCGAGTTGTAATAATAACATTTTTGGTTGTTAATGCACGTGAAAACCCTGCACGTGTAAATGTAACATTAACAGATTAATTATGAGAGAGCAATATGGAGTTGTAATGTTGTGAAAGAGCCGCGCCATGAGAAAACCAACATAGTGGCTTTGCGACCAGCATGGATCCAGACCAGCCTGCGCATCCGCGCTGTCTGGTCAGGTTCCATGCTGTTCACTAACGTTTTCTTTAATTGCAATAGGCTTTGAAAGCGAACAATATGGATCCTGACCAGACTGCGCGGATGCGCAGGCTGGTCTGGATCCATGTTGGTCGCAAAGCCACTATGTTGGTTTTTTCGTGTATGGGACACGCGCCTGCTTTTGGCCCAAAGTCGGTTTAATAAATGCAATTTTAACACCTTTATCGTATCAAAAAATGTATCGCGGTGGCAGTTCAAATTCACAATTTCCTAACGTCTTAGCAGTCCAAAATCACAATGACGTAGCATATCCCCTAGACTGTCTACATTGGTTTCTAGTTCTGAGTAACTGAGATTCTTTTAGTTTTTACATTAAAAGTCTGTTCGACACTTGTTTTGCGGCCATCTTTCATTTTCTGGAAGAATATCTTCGTATGGATCCATGTATGACATCTCATCGCGGACCTATAAGATAATTTTATTTTTTCACTATACATTGTACTCCAAATATAATGTGACAGCAACTTAGTTTTTAATACTACCTTTACACAATTTAGTCAGTCTGAAAGTAGGATACCTTTTTTACCTCACACAGAGAGCCAGATACATCACAAATGAGCCGCGCCATGAGAAAACCAACATAGTGCGTTTGCGACCAGCATGGATCCAGACCAGTCTGCGCATCCGCGCAGTCTGGTCAGAATACATGCTGTTCGCTTTCAAAGCCTATTGCGCGGATGCGCAGGCTGGTCTGGATCCATGCTGGTCGTAAATGCACTATGTTGGCTTTTTCATGGCGCGGCTCAAATATTTTCATTTTTCATTTACAACAGAATTATACTTGAAACCGTTACAAATATATATATTAAAAAGCTAAAAATAAATAACATAACAAAATCAATGTTTGATACAGCGGCGGTATAGTTTGAAGCAACCACATAGATTAAACAGATTATAGATATATTTAGACAAAGTCTTACCTTTTCAGCTTGCATGAACGCTCTGACAAGGTTTTTTCCCGCCAATTTCTGCAGGTCCTCCATTCCCCAGCCGCGTCTAATGAGCTCAGCGAACAATGCCGGGTACGTAGACACGTCCTCTAGATCCTTGGGCAGTCTGTATGACAGAATGATGTTACAGATTTGACATGGGAATGGTCAATTACATGTCAATTATCATTGTTCTGTACAATACGGCCGTACATTTGGACGAGAACCCATTGGAACAGACTTACTGGACAAGCCTACGGGCGAGTATACGGTAATATGTTTTTCAGATGGGCACGAATCCAAATATATCGCCGTGATGTACTAGGCAATGTTGAATAATCTTTTAATCCCATGCTTTTTTCTCAGTAAAGCTGGATAGCATGGGATATTCGAATAAATATCCGATATAGAAATATAATGGACGGTCACATGAAACAAATGCAAAACGCTGACTGGAAGAGAATAATAGAATATAATAACAATGCTCTTTTTTAGACACACAGACAGAAAGATATACAGGCTGGTAGACAGTGTCCAAAATCTTACTTTATTTTTACTTTGACAAACAATTAATATCTTTATTAAAAAAAGCAAAATATGTAAATGGCATATCAGAAACAAGTAACAAATTTGAGCGTTTCGGAAGGCGTACTCTTGACAAACTGTTGCTCAGTAAGTTTGTACAAAAACCGTCATTTGACATTTTTTTTCATTGTTTTGAAATAATTTCCCATTTAAGTAAACTCTCTGACACTGTTCGAAAAATTTAGGCAAATAAGTTTGAACTGAGATTATCTTTGCGGGAAGTTATACTTAGTAACATAGTTTTTGTTCACTGTACGAGAACAGTTTAGAAACAAATTATGAAAGAGGCAATAGAACTGAACCACGGGCTATTACAACATTAGAAATACGTCTGCCCCCTCATACTGTTTGTGTCTGTTCTTAGCAAAACATTTGATATGTAAACACGTGTTTTATCAAACCTGCATGTGATTGCTTTATACTGTTAATGGACCCATTGTTACAACTATTAAAAAGAGAAAAGTGTCTTCATTCTAAAAAGCGTAAAAGTTGGATAGCTTACGATGGAATACCGTCGTAGTCTGCCCCTATTGCAACATAGTCCACACCTATCAAGTTTTTAATGTAGTCTATATGATCTGTAACGATAAATTCAAAATTATGATATACATTGTTTCTGGTTACGTATTCATTTTTTGTTTTGGGTTTTACGCCGTTTTTTAACGGTATTTCAGTCATGTAACGGCGGGCAGTTAACCTAACCAGTGTTCCTGGATTCTGTACCAGTAAAAACCTGTTCACCGCAAGAAACTATCAACTTCCCCACATGAATTATCAGAAGTGGAGGACGAAAGATTTTAGACACAATGTCTTTTATCAAATCGTCACGGAGAACATACGCCCCGCCCGGGGATCAAACTCGCGACCCCGAGATCCGTAGACCAACGCTCTCCCTACTGAGCTAAACGGGCGGGTGATTACGTACTCATAACATCTCAAGAAGTCAAACAACCGTTTAACAAGAAGGTAACAGGTTGTGCTTGCCTTGAGGTTTGTCCATGAACGCTTTGAAGCAAGCATATGGCAGTCGGTTTTAAGAGGATATGTCTTAAAAACCCGTATTCGTAAAAGTATGGATATCTCCCGATACCAGGCAATTTCTAACAGTATGTATCACTAAAAAGACTAAACTTGCCACTTGTGTTAATATTGTAGCCACTTTGTTGCCTTCTCGACAAATGATGTACATATCTATCATTTGTAATAATGCTGCGACCGTAGACTAATAGTGTTATCTGGTGGATAGTTGATGTACATACCTGCCACTTGTGACAATGCTGCAACCGTTATCTAGATGACAGATGACATACTGTAAAATCATTTAATCATCAAAGTTTCGTGGTCATGAAATTTCGTGGTTTTGGTCCAAATGGCAATTTCGTGGGGATAAGAATTCGTGGATTTCAACTTCTGAACAAAAAAATGAATGGGAATTTTACTTGTTCGTTGGGATTAAATTTCGTGGATTGACTCAACCACGAAATCCACGAAAATTAGTCCACAACGATTATTAATGATTTCACAGTACATACAGCTTATGACACTATTGCGACCGTAGTATTCTCTGCTGTATAACTGATGTACTAACCTACAATTTTTATGACAATGCTGCCGCCATAATGTTATCTTTTTGACAATTCGTGTACCTACCTGCAACTTTTGACAATACTGCGACCATGCACAATCATATCCGGGCAGTGTATGTACTGGCAATGTTGCGACCATTGTGTCTTATAGTCGACAGTTGTACCTGCAACTTGTGACAATACTGAGACCGTAGTTTTATCTGGTTTGACGACAGGTTATGTACTTACCTACAACTTGTGATAATATTTCGACCATAGTGTAATCTCCTGGACAATTGATATACTTACCTGACACTTGTGGCAATGTTGCGACCGTAATATCATCTGGACGATAAGTAATGTACTTATCTGCCACTTTTACAATGTTCCGCTCGCAGTGTTATCAATGTTGCGAACGTAGTGTCATATTCTGGATAAAAAATGTACTAACCTTGGACAGTTGATGTACTTATCTGCCACAACGTTGCGACCGCAGTTTTATCTAGTGGACAGTTGATGTACTTATCTGCCACAACGTTGCGACCGCAGTTTTATCTGTTGGACAGCTGATGTACTTATCTGCCACAACGTTGCGACCGCAGTTTTATCTGTTGGACAGCTGATGTACTTATCTGCCACAACGTTGCGACCGCAGTTTTATCTGTTGGACAGCTGATGTACTTATCTGCCACAACGTTGCGACCGCAGTTTTATCTGGTGGACAGCTGATGTACTTATCTGCCACAACGTTGCGACCGCAGTTTTATCTGGTGGACAGCTGATGTACTTATCTGCCACAACGTTGCGACCGCAGTTTTATCTAGTGGACAGTTGATGTACTTATCTGTCACAACGTTGCGACCGCCATTTTATCTGTTGGACAGCTGATGTACTTATCTGCCACAACGTTGCGACCGCAGTTTTATCTGTTGGACAGTTGTTGTACTTATCTCCCACAACGTTGCGACCGCAGTTTTATCTGTTGGACAGCTGATGTACTTATCTGCCACAACGTTGCGACCGCAGTTTTATCTGTTGGACAGCTGATGTATTTATCTGCCACAACGTTGCGACCGCAGTTTTATCTAGTGGACAGCTGATGTACTTATCTGCCACAACGTTGCGACCGCAGTTTTATCTGTTGGACAGCTGATGTACTTATCTGCCACATCTTTGCGACCGCAGTTTTATCTAGTGGACAGTTGTACTTACCTGCCACTTGTGACAACGTTGCGACCGCAGTTTTATCTGGTGGACAGTTGATGTACTTATCTGCCACTTGTGACAATATTTCGAACATAGTGTTATCTGGTTGACAGTTGATGCCATTTGTTACAATCTTGCAACCATAATATTCTCTTTCGGGCAGTTGATGTACTTACCTGCTATTTGTTCCAATGTTGCGACCGTAATGTTATCTTCTGGACAGCTGATGTACTTACCTGCCATTTTTTCCAATGTTGCGATCGGTGTATTATCTTCTGGACAGTTGTTGTACTTACTTGCGACTTGATCCAATGTTGTGATTGTTGTGTTATCTTCTGGTAAGTTGATGGACTAACCTGTCATTTGTTCCAATGTTGCGATCGTAATTTTATCTTCTGGACAATTGTTGTACTTACTTGCGACTTGTTCCAGTGTTGCGATCGTTGTGTTATCTTCTGGACAGAAACTGTTGTTGTACTTACTAGCGACTTGTTCCAATGTTGCGACCGTTGTGTTGTCTTCTGGACAGTTGTTGTACTTACTTACCACTTGCGACGAGGTTGCAACCGTAATAATTGATGTACTTACCTGTCAATTGGGACAATGTTGTGGTTAAAACATATTTTATTGCATAGTTACCAAGTTATATAATATTTACATCTCAAATACAATACTTAACAATGGTATATGCAAAAGGGTTGGGTAACAGTCCTCTCAACATTATTACATACCCTCCCCTAAACAAATTTTACTTACATGAGATTCGGCTACAAAATGTGTTATTCATAAAACTATGCAAAATTTTGGGACAATGTTGCGATTATTATGTTACCTGTACTGCAGTGAATGTAATCAACTGCAACTTCTTACAAATTTTGCGTCCGTCGTTTTATGTTTTATCTTTTAGACGGATGATTTACTAACCTGCCACTTGTGACAATGTTGCGACTGAAGTGTTATCTGGTGGACAGTTGATGTACAAGTCATAGAAATTCACCATCACAACTCCACCGTTGCTTTTCTATTAAAAATTTTATACAAAAATCATGAATAAGTGTGTAAGGAAAAATCATGAAAATAATCTAAATACATAGAACGATTAAGCTGCAGAATATTGAGCTCCTCCATTGTCGAGAAATATTAACAGTGCTCTAATCAGATAGATGTTTTGAAAACGTCTGCAAAAGATTTCGCGGTACAAATTATAATGCTCATTCCGAAATAATGGACAGAGGTACGTCACAAAGGGTAGGTTACAATAATCATCAATAATTATAAATCACTTTTTGCACCTCTCAAGTCATAGCAAAGAAGAAAATAAATTGACACAATTCTCGTGACGGCAAAAATAAGATTTAGGCCGAGTTCGATCTCTTAATAAAATTACAATAGTTTGCATGTTTAACCACGATGACGTCATTTTCTTACTATAATACGTATTCCCCTGATTTTCGTTCTTTTACCAAACTTAAACAAGAGTATTTAGCTAATTTTCTATTTTTAGGACCTTTTTGGCAGTGGTAACAAAAACTGATTTTAAGAAACTTCAGGTTTTTAAAGGTTATTTCTTCATACTTTAATTTTACCATAAATATTTTAACCTCCTTCCTGAGTATTCAAAGTGTCAAATTATCTTAAAGTATATCCTAAATTAAAATACTTTTGCGTATTTTATACAATATTTAATACACAATAAGCAATATTGAAAAAATAATACTTATTTGAACTGATTTCAGAAATGTTTTGAAATGTTTTGTCAATCAATGAAATATCATTTAAAAAAAAAACAACTAAAAACAAGTGCAACTATATAGAATTATACCTTCTAATAATACACGAAATTCGCAAGAGCTTTCGTTTTGCAGGCCCAATGTTTCTAATCAGCAAGGCATTGTACTTTAATAATATGTATAAAACTGACTATAGCATGACAGGTCTACAAAATTCCAATTCTAGGCATTTTCGCACTTTCGTCTATTTGGCTAATAGTTTGACCATTTTTACATTGGTTGCTCTAGATCCAAGATGGCGGATGCCGTAAAATTTTATACGGATGTTGCAAAATCTGATTAGAATCTCTTTTTGCAGTTTATCAAATATTGCACAAGCAAAGGAAAATTGCTTTTTAATTGGTAGAAATCAAATTTCATTTTTAAGTCCTGCAAAAGGAATAGCAAACACATAACATATGAACGATAGTTCGCTATTTTTAATACCACTGTAAATAGAAAACGCGTTTGAGCGATCAAATAGCAACACATGCGTATAAACAAACCTTCGACTATACCATAGTTATCGTCCGAATCCGGCCTTAGTATGGCGGCTTCGCGCTACTTCATATGACTAAGGGGTGTAATCCATTTAAAAACTTAAACATGTGTACTCACCGTCATTTGGAGAACATCATCCTGAACGTTTCTGTAGTGATTACAGATTTTAAATGCTGACGAATGACTGTAGATTACAGGGGCCTTGGCAATTGTTAGCGCGTCTATCATGGTTTGCTTTGCAACATGAGAAAGATCTACGAGCATGCCAAGTCGGTTCATCTCCAATATAACTTTCTAAAGAAATGGTAATACTCATTCATATTATCCGTACTGGAGATTATTCCATTAAGATTGAAAAAATACACTAGATCTATTTCATTTTTTTTTTAATTTAAACATTTCAGACACTAAAGTGACAAATATTGTTGAAATTTCGCTAATATTGCAAACATTTGGTGGGACCTGCGTATTTTTCAAACGGAAACACAATTTTAAGTTTTGAATTTTATCGTCTGCAAAAATTCTAAGTAATGTCTACTTACTTTATACTTTATATAAAAAAAAACAAAAAACAAAAAACAAACAAAGGTTGATATATGACAAATGAAATGAAATCGACATTCGTAGCTTGAAAGTAAGTTCGCCGTTGAAACTAAATGATTTAAAAATATATGAATTAGTTGAATACAATATACACTCCTTATCTATTTATAAGTTTGAATAGAACATACTTTTCCAAAGTCTGTAAGTCCATCGTGCTTTTCTCCGTCTTTGGTGACATTATAATTGGTAGTATCTGCTATCCAGTTGTCAGCCCTGAAAGTATCCATCGTTACAAGTTACATTTCTTAAAAGGTGTCCTCTGCTAACGAAAATTATAAAATAAACATCATTCAAATTAATTGATTATTAAAGTATTGAAACTGATGTTGACCGCGCCAACATCCAGTAAATATTTCATGGCGATCAGTAAAATGTATACATGATGTTACAGGTTTTTCCACATGGGCGACTCTAACAGGATATTTTAGACATTGTATATTTTGGAGGACAGTACTAGAAACAGATGCTTAAGGACAAGAAATTTCCTCTGGCTCTCTAAGTTTTCAGCATGAGGAAGAATTGACCTCATAATCGATATGGCAGAAAAATCGATATCAGGGGAGACATCAGCTATATGGTATTGGTAACGGGTGACCGGCATTGCGATATCTATTGCCTCCGGGGGATGTTTATTTCAATTTCAAGAGGTTTTCCATAAGAAATTAAACAGGCATCATTGACATACCACTTTAGTTACAAACTATGTAAAAGAAGGGACTTTTCATAAGAAATTAAAGAAGTCATTTTTACCAAAACAATACTTAATATGTAGATTCTAAAATGTTATTTTGTATTTTTGTCTTTCAAGTCACAAAATATCAATAAATAAAACAAATAAATTTTAGAATTGACATTGAAAAAATCATGTCGATTTATAATAGTTAATATTTTGTGTGACATGTAGTATATGTTATCAAATGTTTCAGACGAGTGTAAAATATTATTGAACACGGTAAACATAAAACATGAAACATGAAGAATTTGCTTTGCAGGGACACTTTAACCTTTACCCTGCTAGATTTCTAAAATGAATTGGTCCATCATTCAACTTGGGCAGTACTACTTCTTACTGAAAGGGGTGTTCACTGAAAATTTATTGACTGAATAGCGAACAGTGCGATCCGTGATCAGTCTGCACATTAAATGTAAATTATGGTGTTCATGAGTGAAATGTATTTCAATCTTTCATGTAAAACAAACAAAGTTTCTTTTTATTTCATGTTTTGACTAAATTTACCCATATCTTAGTTTCTTACCTATTCAAATGATATATATTTCACCCTAACATTTAGATAATTCAGTGAGAGGACAACCGTAAGCTGACAAAGCTTTCTGTCAAATTCCTAATTAATGTTCTGTAAATATGTGATGTATTACTGAAATAAAATATGCTGAAACTAATTCAGTGAGATACATGTAATAAAAAGACTTATAAACTGGAAAACAGAGTTAATGTATACGTGATATGATAAATGTATTCTGCACTTTAAGATGTTTACAACTGAATTCTAATTATGCAAATATTGTATACGTTTCAAGTATGTTTACAAACGAAATTTATACAAATAAATTTCTATAATATTTTACAAGGGATGTTTTCAATGTCATCTTGATTTAAACGAAATACTTAAAAGTTGTCGCCTCAGCGCTTATTGGGTATAATTTATACTCCAAAATCATATTTCTCAAACTACTTCCTGTTCTTCGTATTTTGGACATGTGAAGAATGTGAGTGAAAAAAGTAGGGGCTTTGACTGAAGAACACTTTTCACTTGCGTTATTATTTTGAGTTTCATTAATTCCGCCTATTTGCGAATCAGACATGGTCCCTATGCGAGTTCGGCGTTTTCCGGTTCTTATGCGAGTTCGGCGTTTTCCGGTTTCGGTTCTTATGCGAGTTCGGCGTTTTCCGGTTCCTATGCGAGTTCGGCGTTTTCCGGTTTCTATGCGAGTTCGGCGTTTTCCGGTTCTTATACGAGTTTGGCGTTTTCCGGTTCCTATGCGAGTTCGGTGTTTTTCGGTTCTTGTGCGAGTTCGGCGTTTTCCGGTTCTTATGAAAAAAACATTGTATTTTTTTTTTATTTTTTTTTTTGTAATTGCCAAAGGATATCGAATGAGCACACAAGAATACTCAACACACAAACACACAATACCAAATTGTGGCATGTGTATACACAAGAATACTGAACACGCAACCAAATTGTGGCTGGTGTCACATACACAAGAATACTCAACACGCTATACCAAATTGTGGCTGGTGTATACACAAGAATACTCAACAAGAAACACCAAATTGTGGCTGGTGTCACATACATAAGAATACTCAACAAGAAACACCAAATTGTGGCTGGTGTCACATACATAAGAATACTCAACAAGAAACACCAAATTGTGGCTGGTGTCACATACATAAGAATACTCAACAAGAAATACCAAATTGTGGCTGGTGTATACACAAGAATACTGAACACGCAATACCAAATTGGGCTGGAGTGTACAGATCTTACGGATTTCCATACTGCTTTACCATAATGCGTTTTTATTTAAGGCAGTTTGATTAAGACTACCAAAATTTGGCAGGGATTTTGTAGCCTCTACTAAATTGCGTTGCTACAATAAGGCACACGCCAGCCCTTCAGACTTCTGGTATGTAATTATATATATATTTATATATATATATATATATATATATATATATATATATATATATATATATATATATATATATATTATATATATATATATATAAAATAAAACAAACTGACTTATATATTGCAATTTTAAACCAATTTAGGATAACTTTCTTTTTTGAAAAAAAAAAAACAAACCATAAACTACTCGCTTTAACCACTTCTGTATAAATACAAAATAGAAGTTTTAACACTCCAACTTTAAGATGGCCTTCATGATTTTAGACCAGCAATTTGTGAGCGGCAGGCTTAAATAAACAGTTGAAAAAGTAAACTTGAATAAATTTTCTATGAAGTGCTTGAATACCAAATGTGAAATAATCTTGGTTTGTTCAAATACATGCTTAAAAATATTGCGTAACTCTCGAGTCTATTTCAAAAGCATTCAACCCAACACTTAATATATTTAAGAAGTACAAAGGCTGAGGAAAAGTATTATAACTGTATACCAAGGTGTATTACAGCTGTGTGTTACGGTCATATATCGCACACCAAGGTCGTAAAACATTCGTAGAGTTCCGAGGCTGCTGTCTATAGAGTGACCCCCTTCTAATCCGACCATGCTCCCGACTTTCCCTGCTTTAAATGCATCTAATATTCCTAAAGAAAAGTAGAAATAAATAATGTGTAAACATGTACGTGTACGGAAAAAAACTTGAATGTATAATTTAACCTAGTGTTATATCTTTTAGAATGTCGAATAAAAAAATAGTTGTTGCGTCGTTGAAATTCGAACTGATTCAAACTGCAACTTTTTGTAAAAAAATATTTTGTAATAGTTCCAATATCTATTAAATCAAGCAATTTGGTGTTATTAGCTAAAATGTTCATATTTGTTTATCTCTTTTTTGTATTCATGCGCGTATTTCAGCGTTAAGTCAATGCCGTAATCGATGGCAGTAATATTCGAAAAAACTGCGATTACTATAACTTCTTATTTCCGAACGAAGCACATAACTTTGAGCGTTCATTTCTTAGATAATTTCCTTATCCGATGGTCATAGTACCAATGAAATATTTGACAAAAAACTTGTTTTTGAAATGTTGCGAAATTCAGAACCATAAAAAAATGAGCATCAGTGCGGAAACGTTTATTTAGAGTTATAAGGATTCCATTAAGAATTGAACGGTGTTTTACTGCGGTTCATCGATGTATGAACTGTCAGGAAGTTTACACCTAATTTGCATAAACACCCAGAAACGAAAAAGTAGTCCGTAGAATTATGAATATTAATTAGATCTAATGAATACGTGACGGCTTCATTGAGAAATGAATGTTGGTCACGTGTGCTGAAGCAGCCAATCAGAAACGCGCAAATCTATGAATTGAGTAATTGTTGTAATTATTAGTATACAAATGCTTTAACACCAGAAACAATTCAGTCCTGTAATTTTACATATATACTATAATACAACTGTGCTTTTTTCACCTAAATTCAGTGTATCAAATAAAAAATAAGTTTCAGATAAAAATTCCTTCCATTTAATTTAAGAGTGTAACTAAAGGAATAACAATCTGTTGGAAATCTTACCTTGAGCCGTGGTTACAAACTGAAACGTATCCGGGTACTTTGTGACGTATTTCTTAATGACGTCCAATTGCTCCAGGGACAATCTGATGGCATCTTTGTATTGGGAAGCGCATGGAACATAGCATGCCCAAAACTGAAAGTGAGTATGAGTAAGATTGTAATGATATGTTTGTTGAAGATGTTGAATACTGGGGTTAAACAAGTTGAATCTTTGAATAGTGTACGAGCCAAGTTAAAACACAAAGAAGTATACGGTATTCACTAATCCTGTTCCTTGACTATTGTACAGGTAGTCATCAATGTTACAATCACCAGAATGCAAAATAAACTGCATACTTAACATTTAACAATCGTTTTACACAAATCAAATTATTATTCTAACACGATCCGATTCATTTTCCTATCAAACAAAGAAGGCAGAAAACAGTGAATTATTATACAACAAATCACTGTTCTGACGTCACAATTATTACGTCATGGCGTCAAACGGCGACGCACTGGAAAAGAAACCGATTGAAAACGGGCAAATATTTAATGAATGTCGTCAAGGATGTACTTAAAAATCCTTGGTAACGTGTTAGAATCGAAATAATATATCTCATTTAGTGATTTGCTCTTGAATAAATCATTGTTTGTCGTTCAGATGCGTATTATTATATCACTCGGGCTGCGCCCTCGTGATATAATTCCTTCGCATCTGAACTCCAAATCACTGGATGAGATATATTATTTCTTAAGTAATTACCAATCCGCGGTCGCTGTGCATTTTGATACTGCACTACCAAAATACATTTTATCTAACGCAATTTAATAGCGACTTTCAACATTCGGCCGTAGCTTGGTTAGACTACCAAACTGCGTTGCTTACTACTTTAATTGTTATGATTTTGTGAGGTACGTATATGGACACATTCCTTTAATAATGCTGAATACTAAACTAAAGTCTTGATCTTCTGAAAATGATCAGATTTCTTTACTTTTTTTTGTAAAAAAGACACTAAACGGTTTGCCACAGACGGGCAATGCGGTTAAGTTTATAATGCTAATTTATGTCGATTAGGGTTAATACAAAGAAACTTATCTGGAAAGAAATGACATGCCTTTTAAGGAAGGTAGTGATCTTCAGACTTAAATACTATTAATTATTAAGTTTGTTAGTGACCCTGCACGAAGTATGTTGGGCCAGTTACGTGATGGTTAATCGGGTTGGGATCTTTAGCCGAGCCCATATTTATCATAGTGACTCCACATATTTCCGTGTAGAGTCACTAACAAACCCTATCATTGATTTATTTTATCGACCACTTATTTTTAGACTAGAAAGGACATGAAAATCTACTGACCCTCCATAGAAATATAGGGGGTCACCATGTGACCCTTTTATCCGATAAAAATGCTAGAATTTTATAGGAGGTGAAAAACTAGTTTACGTGTATATAAACTGGATATTATAATGGATAGATAAATCTTCCAGAGTTGATTAAATTAGCGTGCTTATGTTAGGCAACACTTTATAATTCGGTTGTAATAGTTAACTTGATATACAATAGATGGTGCACGTTGGTAAATAGGCAAATGCTGACACTTTTGTTTATCTAACGCGATGGTACAATAATGCATTTAACAATGTCATAAACCATATTATTCATTCTTCCTTGTTTACCTTACTCATAATATTATTTAATTTATATACCTTCAGTGTTTACATGTTCAGTTTACCACCGTGTCCTAAATATTGTATATTTTTATTAATTTATCGCTTATTGACGTGACGTTTGGATACCGTGCACACGTACAAAACGTCTAGATTCGCGTAAAATATTTCCTTATTTAATTTACTTGACGGGCTTTCATGGGGATAAAGAGCACCAAGGACAACAAAACGAGTTCTTTCCTCCGCACAAAGCGATTACCACCAGTTCTCAGTTCTTATCTTAAACACTTCACCCAACCGTAATCTATACAAATTGTCCACGAAAAGTTCAGGTCATTGCTATTACAGTCATTCCAAAATACACTGACATAAGTTTGAAGAACATTTGGTAATAAGGGCAAGATATGGACCGAGTCACAATACTGACAGAGATCCAAAACCCCTCCGAAGCTATTCATCCCAGTTTACCTGTGCTCCCAATTTTCCCTTTCTTAAGCGTGGAATGTCTGTATGGGATAATGATGTGTTCCACACGACCCTAAGGTCATCTCTCAAGTCCACGGTGTATACCGACGCATTGGCAAACTTTCGGTATCGGTACGGTAGATCATTATGACTGAAATAAACGAAAAAATGCATGCCATATATTATACAAAGTTTACAACTTTGCAATATTTGAGCCGCAACATGTGAAAACCAACATAGTGCGTTTGCGACCAGCATGGATCCTGATCAGCCTGCGAATCCGCGCAGTCTGGTCAGGACCCATGCTGTTCGCTGACAGTCTGTCTAATTGCAATAGGCTTTGAAAGCGAACAGCATGGATCCTGACCAGACTTCGCGGATGCGCAGGCTGGTCTGGATCCATGCTGGTTGCAAACGCACTATGTTGGTTTTCTCATGGTGTGGCTCATTAATTGTTTCATTGTTATACAGTGACATAATAAACAAATGATTCATATTTTAAATTCATATGACTTTAATTTGTGGTGGTTTTATTTCACAAATGTTTACAAGCGATAAAGTGCATCGCTGTTATAAACCATTACCACCACTACAGTCAGACTGATGACACTTTTACTGTTTACATTACACTGAACATTTATTGAAGAAAGATTTAGAACACTCCTTAGAGAACACATTGGTACATACATAAATAATTTCAAATAGTAAAAGATTATGTAAATAAGATAACAGAAATGTAGAAGTCCGTGTATAATAAGCTGAAAATTTTACCATCTATTTATATAACGGATAATTTATCCTAATGTAATTACTATATGCAGATTTATGAATAATCACGGTCTCAATATTTATCATACTTATTCATGTATTATTAATTTGCGTCTAGTCCGAAAGACAGCTCTTCAGGTTAGAAATTCGTAGCGTAATATTTGTAAAGAAATGCAAAACAAACGAAAAGTTAAGAATATTAAAACATTCAGCTGCTTTGAAAACGTGACAAGCGCATTCCTGTTTTTTTCTCTCTCTTATATTATCTTAATAGAAAACAAGATATCCTTAAGACACCTTACCATATTACGTCATGTTCTGTAAGCCGTACTAAGTCTATAATTTAGCAAACACGATACACTTTCAATAGGTATTGTGTCAGTAGGTATTCGGATGTATGTACATCCATATATGAGCCGTGCCATGGGAAAACCAACATAGTGGGTATGCGACCAGCATGGATCCAGACCAGCCTGCGCATCCGCGCAGTCTGGTCAGGCTCCATGCTGTTCGCTAACAGTTTCTCCAATTCCAATAGGCTTTAAAAGCGAACAGCATGGAGCCTGACCAGACTGCGCGGATGCGCAGGCTGGTCTGGATCCATGCTGTTCGCATACCCACTATGTTGGTTTTCTCATGGCACGGCTCATATAATAGATGTAAATTTACACGTATCGCTGATATTTCGTTATGTACTTTTAAGTGTAAGCTGTAGATTGCTGAATCACGTTTAAGGTTATATAACAGAGTTTGTAGAAAAGTCTCAAAACTCAAATATCTGATTGGTTATTTCTGAGTGCTTTTCAAATATTGACCAATGACAAGGTGGCATTTTCAGACTGGTGTTCAAACTCTAAATTCTAACCATAGAACGAGAATTCTTGATACAGAAGCCAAATCAACAAAACTAAGTTAAAAATATACTTGTTTAATATTCACAAAGTACTGTATCGTGTGCAATGAGTGCGTGTCTGCTTCTTTGATGTTAGACTAGTACTCGTAATTTTGTATATTGTTTTTTTCACTTCAACCCCAGCATTTGGTTTAAACTTTTGTCTTCGAAATATACACAAAAGTCAAAGTACAAAAGTCGACGAAACAAGACCAGACAACAGTAACACTTTTGCAGTGATCAGTATTATATTCAAAGACTTCATTATACGCGTTACCAGCGCTTGAGTTACTATTGACAACGTTATGAACGTAGAAAAATCAGAAGAGAAAACAAAAAGGGATTCATTGCTAAAAACAACAAACAAGAGGTTTAGATAAACAATAACTATAAAAAGGTAAACGATTCTACTGTACGATAAAACCAATTGTTATAACGGCAGAGATAACAAATGAGCCGTGCCATGGGAAAACCAACATAGTGGGTGTGCGACCAGCATGGATCCACCCAACCTGCGCAGTCTGGTCAGGATCCATGCTGTTCGCTAACAGTTTCTCCAATTCCAATAGGCTTTAAAAGCGAACAGCATGGAGCCTGACCAGACTGCGCGGATGCGCAGGCTGGTCTGGATCCATGCTGGTCGCACACCCACTATGTTGGTTTTCCCATGGCACGGCTCAAATAATGATTTTGTTTTTACTAAATACTCCAAACATATCCTAATAATCTGTTTGCCATAAACTCAAATAATATTTTTAGGATTTAAACATATATTTTGAAATAAGTAAAGAAAGACCTTACCCATCCACAAGAGGGTAGCTGTCAAGAACGCATTTGGCTTTGTCCAGGTTTGTGACGGCGTACGAGCAGTCGGGTACCGGCCAATCAGAGTTACCTCCCCCTGTCTGTCCGGATGACGTAGCGTCGTTGTCTTGTTGATCTTGTTGATTATCTGTTGCTACAAGTGCCAGGGCAATGGCTAAAGCTACAACGACCACAACAAGAATGACGACTGCAGTATACAGTGCTCGAGTTTTCATTTTGGTGTTCGAACTATTGCCAAACAGATGAGCGTTAGAGTAAACAGTCTCCGTGTCACTGCTTTTATATTGTACTTGAGGTCCGGCTGGATTATCCATTAAAATATCCCTACAATATGATATCCAAGTTAGGAAAGTTATAAATTTGAGAAATTTATCAATTCAGCAACGCTTTCCCTTCATGTAATATTACATAAAATTTAAACCTGTGACTGCAAATGAATGAAATTTTACTCGTAAGATTGATATAAGATTTTGATAGCGTACCTGTTAGCGTCGTATACGCTTATCATTTAATAGACAACAATTAGATGGATGATAGCCTTAATAGCTCCTACATAAAAATGAAGAAAAACCTCGCTTTGCTCGCGGTTACTGCAGTATTTCGATATTTTCCCAGCTCATTTATATTCTTTACCATATTCGATTCAATAATTTAATAGAAAGGTTCATTATAATCTGGTTTTAAAACAAACATATTCCTATTTTCAAAATATTCAAACGTCTGTGCGTCACCACAGGTACCCTGCGGCTAGAGATAAAGCCACCGTGTTGACTACCAGCCGTGATTTGACCTTCTGAAATACTTTACATTTATAGTTACCAAATAACCAACAGCTTTCGATTGAAATGCTTCTTTAACATATTCGCACTTTGCCGATGATATTAAAAAGACAAGGTATTTTTTCAAGTGAATTGAGCTCGGCTTGGCAGTGAAAATGCCTGACCACGTCGGAAACCTCTCTCTTTTTACTTTGTCGTTTCTATTGCCAAGCCGGATCCAATCAACACGGCGGCTTTATGTCCAGTCTACGTCACATAAAAATATATACAGCAGTACTAACAATTTATATTATACACTTAATAACCAATAAACCATGAATTAAGTGTTTAATTACATTACATCAGAAATATATTCTCACAGATTTTGTTTCTTAGATTTTAGCTAAGAAAAATTATCTTTGAATATAAACCGGCCATCTATAGCACAAACTATTGACAGGTGATTTATATAAGCAGTTTATGCAACATTTTCAATTATATTGAAATGCATCCTAGCTAAATAAACTTCTATTTACCTTTAGTTTAAAACTCCAACTGATCATTTGCGTAGATTAACATATTATAACAGTAGTATACCATGCAATGTAAATTATATGAATCCGTCACAGGTACAAGATTTTAAAGGTATTCTAGCTGTTTCTGGTATATTAGGATATTATAAATTCTATATATAACACTGACATTTTCAGTCACTTGTTATACACTGCAAGGTTCATTTGATCTTTTTTTCTGAAGAATTATTACTGAACTGCAAACTTCACCAAGAAAACGGGGATAATGTTATAAAGATATCTAGTTGATGTACCATATGCCACGAAATTACTGAAATTGGCTCTGTAACAAAAACAACAACAAAAAAAATCACAAATCAGCATACATGTATTAATTCTTCTGAAAGAATGTTTAGACCGGGGTGAGGTTCACTGCAAACTCATATTTAACCTGCCTAGAACAACATAAGTTCTCCTCACTTATATTTTAAAAACAAACTAAAAACAACTGACTTCTGAAGCAAAATACCGGTATAAATAAATTCATATTTTACGGACTAAATATATTTAAACAAGCATAAACAAACAGTGAAAATAATCTGTTCTTCAGTGAAAGAAATTACACCCTCTTTGTGTCAAACGTAACTTGACATCATGTATCGTAACTCATGAAATACTAGAGCCATTCTACCGTATCCATTACTTTATCCACAACTTTCATTTTATATACATTACTTTCTATATTTACATTACTTTATCCATTACTTTCTTTTTATATGCATCATTTCCTATTTATACATTACTTTATCCATTAGTTTCATTTATATGCATTACTTTCTTTATACCAATTACTTTATACTTTACTTCCCTTTATATACATTACTTTTTTTATACCCATTACTTTATACTTTACTTCCCTTTATATGCATTACTTTCTTTATACCCATACTCTATATTTTACTTAACTAATAATCTAGGCCTTCGAGTGGTTAATCGTCTAATTTACCACGGTTCAGAGTTCAGATGCGTATGAATTGAATACTTGGTTAAATACTGAAGCATCTGAACGACGAACCGTGGTAAATTAGACGATAAATCACAAGAAGGCCTAGATTGTTTTCAATCTGACATGCTCATTGATATATTTTAATAAATATTATGCTGGACTTCATTTACGTGAGGAGTAATGTATCAGACGTCATGCGGCAATTTGACGTCGTAATTGACGTCATAATGCTCTCGCGCGTCAACCGTTGTTTATCGCAGAATATACAGAGCTTGATTTCCTTCTTTGTTTAACTGGAAATCAAACCGAGTCATGTTAGAATTCCCTTTATATTCATTACTTTCTTTATACCCATTACTTTATATTTTACTTCCCTTTACATTCATTACTTTCTTTATATCCGTTACGTTATCCACCTGGGGTCTTCCTCCACCATGAGATCCTGGAAAATCCCCATAATTATAACCTATAATTGTGTCGGTTTGTTGTTAAACCAAAACACAAATGTACTTTCCTTTATATCTATTGCCAAATTTTGGGAGTACACCTTTAACTAAATAGAAGAGCAGAGTAACTCGGTGACAGTGAAAGTTTCATGACTTTCAATATATTAAAAATAAACAAATGCAAGATAAAACTTATATTCAATGATATATGTTGACTTTGATTTTCATTAAAAATAAAAAAATAGCAAACTCTTACCAGCTGATTGCTAAAAAAGAAATACAAAAAGAATCTTTAAAAAGGATTTTGCCGTAAGTGTTATCGTTAATTGGTATGTTTTTAAACGTCAAGTCATTTCAATACCAGTATATTGTACAGGCATGGTCTGAATTGATTTGGTACGTGTTTCACGATATGGTTATTTTGTAGAACAAGAGTGCCAGAATGCCACAATATACGCTTCTCCAATTAATGGGCCATAACTCTGGGATACTAGTCCGAAGTGATTGAGTACAGAACTTGGCCTAGATTTTATAGTATTACAGCTTCTGTATAAGTATGATTGACATCAAAGAAATAATACTCTAGTTACCGATCACACACTTGTCAGTTTTGGCAATCTTAACCAATTCAGGGGCCATAACTTTAGAGACACTGGTCTGAACTGACTGGTTATCGAATCTGGCCCAGATGTTATAGAGATACACACTTTGTGTCAAGTTTAATTTATTTTCTGTTACTCTAGTTATTGTGCGGAGACCACATTTTCCGCCCGCCACCCCGCCGCCGCCCGCTCGTAAAGGGTGAATACATTTATACGGCCAGTTTTTCAAACAGGCGTATAAAATGAGACTTGTTGGCCTGTTTATCAACAGATGAGTATCTCCAAACAAGTTATTAAGACTGAATAATTGATGTTTTATAATCTTGAAATGCTAGTGAAACAAATTTCATAAAACTTTATTTCAAATTTTAAGGTGAGAAAAAATACTAGTTACAGGTAAAAATGGCGATATTTGTTTACTTTTTGACATATAAAAGCACATATTTTCAAAAGCAAATGTGTGTCAATTTACCGGACGGCAATTATACTACATAGTGCTCATGTTTCTACTAGTTGCGTGACTTTGGTTATGTACGTGTATGTTTGAATTTATCAAATCAGCTGCAATAAAATATGTTTTTGTATACATCTGAGTAATACATACGTATTTATTATGCTCCCCAACCCTGTGCTCTTAAAAAGAACAAAAATAAACAAACGAAAACCAAACCAACATATATTTAAGATTTATTAAAAAGTCAACATTGTCTGCATTCACTCCGCATGTTAATTTGTAACCATATACCTCTCTCGTGTCCTTGAAACGACAAAAAATGAACGAAGACGGATTTCAAATGATAATATATTCTCGACTTTATAATAAATTTTTACGTTCACGAGATAATTTATACATATGGATTGGCTAACCGTGCTGAGAGCGAAGGCCACCTTTGCTGAGTGTTGGTGTTGGTAAACACATGGAAGTACATTGTAATATATTACCTCCATGGTATACACGTGCGTTTGCAGGAGAGGGCATGTCAGAATCACTGAATTGTGTTATTATTCCGCTGATTTGGTTACATAATGAAAGATAACTTTGCTGAGTATACCAAATGGTGATGGCTACGGTGTGGTGGTGGTGGTGGTAATGTTGTGTGCGCGTACATGGGTGTATGCGTATGCGCTGTGTATGTGTGGGGGTGCGTATGTGTGTGTGTGTATGCGTGCGCGTGCGTGTGTGGGTGTGTGTGTGTGTGTGTGTGTGTGTGTGTGTGGAAGAGAGTGGATTGATATTCCTAATAGTAGTTCACAGTTTATCTTAGTCCCAATCCGTGAGTCTAGTTACCTCCCCTGACGGTCCGTCCACAGAAATATCAAACTGAAATGAAATGAAAGTGATAATTACGCAACGGGTTGGACTAAGTTTATCTAAACTCTAAACATGACTATTTAATGTAAGCAGACTACAATAAATCACATCTGATTTGTAATGGACGATTTTATGGGTTATGGTGGTCATAAATTATTAACCCTTTGATATTGAGATATTTAAACACTTGTCTATCATTTATTGAGCATAAACAAATACTGGATAACGCTAATCGCCAGACAATAGGGGTTGAATTTAATAAAATTGCCATGACGGTAACGCATGGGTCATCGAATGATATCCGAATGAAATGCACTGTCGATTTTTTTTGTACAAAATTTCACGAATAATTCAATTCAATATCTGTTAAATATATGTATAGCTTTTTTTCTGACATGATAATAATATACAAGTGAAAGTCTCGAAATAAGTTCGTGCGAATTAATTTTGCAGTGTTGTAACCAAATAAATGATATTTAAGCTGCACAAAAGTGTTGACAGGGTGACGATAAGATGTACACAGACTTCTTGTATGCGATGTGCTCCAAACATTAACAAAGGCAATGCGTATCATACATGAGATCGCACTGAAATCTGCAGTAGAAACACGACACTGTAACGGCAAGTTACATACAATTTTGAGTATTGGTGTTAAACCAGATTCGCCGCTAGCCAACCACACTATTGACCATTGTTTATTTTTTGTCCGATACAACATAAAAACTAAACACTCGACTTTGAACTTATCCGCCTGAATCAGATTTGGAGATCTACTGGTTTCTGATATAGTTACTTTTCTATAATCGCTACTGAAAAATAATACAAAATTAATTCGTTTAAAGACTTAGATCAACGGCCACATATATCGCACATCCATTACCCATCTCATCCAGAGTACAAGTAAATGTCTATAGTTACCTGAAGCTCATATCAGTTATTACGTATTATGTAGACTGGATTGAAATTCATATTTGTAGCTCTCCAGATTATGAAAATACTACAAATGTGCTGTTAAACAAATCCGAGGCTATATACACGGCTGCCTTATATTATAATTAAGGACACGGCAGCCGTGTCCCTACTTTATCGTTCATACGACAGCGTGTCTCTGAAAATATTTGCACGACGGCAGCAGTTGTAAGGGACTACTGGAGAGACATTTATTCGCACGGCTGTCGTGTCACTAAAAATTTAATCGCACAGCTGCTAAAGAGTCGCTTCGGTTTAACAAAGCTAACGTCCTTAAGGTTACCACACACTAAATAGCTGTTCTTCTTTATTCTATAGAATTGACATGATTCCAATGACCGCAGCACACATCAGGACCCATTTTAAATAGCTGTAACCTACATTTTCTTAAAGAATATTGTCATTGCTGAATAAAAATCAAAAGACTACTACTACTACTACTACTTCTGCTACTGCTACTACTTCTCCTGCTACTACTGCTCCTACTACTGTTGCTCTTACAACTCCTACTACTGCTGCTGCTACTGCTTCTACGGCTGCTACTACTACTACTACTACTACTACTTCTACTACTACTACTACTACTACTACTGCTATTACTTCTACTACTACTACTACTACTACTACTGCTATTACTTCTACTACTACTACTACTACTACTACTACTGCTACTTCTGCTACTACTGATCCTACTACTATTGTTCCTACAGTCCTACTTTTGCTGTTGCATGCTCACGGATGCAGCTAATCGTAAGCTGTATGCGTTGTCAACTACCGAATAAAGCTCATGCGTGAGCTATATATGGCACATAACTCTGCTTGTTTTTGTTACGGCCAATCCCGAGATTTATAAGTGTTGTGTCACTACGAAACTAAGCAAATGCACCTCTTCAAAATGTGTTTGTTCTTGTTCTACCAGCATTACCTGTATACTTGAAATTATCCTATTATTAATCCATGTCAAGCCCATGTATACAGTGCTATGCACAGTCCAATTATGACTTCAAGACAATGAAAAGATTATGATAATATTACTGAATTGCTAATAGCCATCCATTGATTAATACCAAATGATCAACACAAAACATTATTATACCAGGAACACCCACCGTGCCGATTTAACGATACTGGAGACGAAATACATCGCACATTAACATTTGGAGGCAGTAAACAGTTTTCAGAGCTTCTCGGTCTACAGTCGCCTACCCAACTTTCAAAACCTCACACAAAAGTCTGTAACCACACACCTGAAATAAAGATATTGCAACATTAACATGACTGTATGTCTATCGTTACAAACCATCTGTAATACATCTCTAATATTTAGTTTTCTGTTTTAAATTACAAGACCTAAATTCTGTGCTCTCCCGGTCGCGAAAACTGATGACGAAAAAGTCGCTGTAGAAAACTCTCTGCAAATGATAGCCCAACTGCTACACGGTTTCGTACTTCGGTAACACTGTAGAACTGAAAATAAGCTAAAATATATCTGCCATCCGTACCGTTTTTTCACTGTTCCAGTTTTCCTGAGGCCCCTGCTAACTGACAACTCCACTTTAAGCTAGCGCAGCGGAGGCATGAATTCGCATCTACAAGTCATTACGTCATTATATCAAGATCAAGCTACTCAACTATTTTTTTAAAATAAGTGAAACTCAATTCTAGCCGCTGAACTTCAATTCTAGCAATTATTATTATTTTGAAATTCAAACAGGCACTTCAATCCGTAAATTGCCTCTTATTTGTAAATTTGAGGCCAATTCGACACTAACAGCTAAAAACTGTTTACTGCCTCCTTTAAGAGCATAAACGGCTAGCGCATACTAAATCTATTAGACGACCACGTTGAAAAATCGCAAGGAACCACTGTCTTCGCCATAAAAATCTTCATTGTGATGAAATTGTTTTGTTCAGCGTCTATAAGAAAGGTTGGCGATACCATTTCTATTTTTCATTTATCAATCTGAGTAAAAGAATGCCATCATGTGTTGCAACCACAGCGGTTTCCCTTATGTACGTGTTAAAATTCAATCTCTCTCACATCATCGTGCATTATTATGTACTTGCTTTTCGTAAAGTAAGCAAAACAAAATGATCATGAATATTTATATAATAAAATGACTATTAAATTTCCATTTTCTTTTCCGAAGAATTTATTGTCAGAGTAAATTTTAAATTCGCAACATTTCAGTAAATTTGAATCAGTTAAGATAAAGACTTCGCCAGTTAAAGTCAGTACATTTCAATCATATAGAGGATATTTGTTTGTTTTTGGTGAATATGGAATATATCTCACTGAGAAGTGAGAAAATTTTCACATTTTCACTCGCGCTACGCGCTCGTGATATAATTCCTTCACATCTGAACTCCAAACAATGATTTATTCAACGACAAATCACTGGATGAGATATATTATTTCTTAAATGATTTTTTAATCTTGTACACCAATAACCAGTAAAACCAATGGAAATACTCGTGTAAAAACCGGGTAAAATCAGAAAAATTGTTTTATTTTTTTCCCTTGGGAAAAAGTGGCCAATTGCACGTGCAAGACAAAGACCTCAAGATGTCAAAAAAAAATTCTAGAATACTAACAATGCATGTCCAAAATAAAATAATACCAAAAACTGATAAAAACAAACAAATTTTCGGCAAAACTTTTCAATAAAACTGGCCGATGTTTAAAAATATCAAGAAAGAATTTTGAGCACCATCCATCTGTTTGGTTTTCAAAAAGACTATGATCGAAATATCTGAGGCCGTTTTTCTTCTCGAAATTGAAGTAAAAGGAAATAACTCCCCATAAGAAGAAAGCGACGACATGGCATTTTTGAAAAATCAAGGGCACATTACTCAAGGCTTTAAGACATAATCAAAGTTGAACCAAGTCAAGTTCTGCTGGAATACACAGTATTTGTAAATGTGATTATGGTTGATGAAGAAATGAAGGTGTAGGTTATAAAGACAGTTAAATAGGCAATTTTGTTTTATAAATCAATGGAATGATCTTGTCCGAACTCAACTTGACCGAAGTCATGTACATGTTTGAGTTGGAGGGATGCTTGAATATAAAGAGTCGTGTACGGCGACGGACGGCAGACCAACAACAAAGTCTCGCAGACCTAATTAGTATTCCTTATATATTCCATATAAAATTGACAATTTTCGTAGAGCTGCCGAACACATAACTGGACCCATTTCAGCATACAGATACTAACCTTTTTAAAGAATTATGATAAAACTGACATTAGATGTAAGAGAGATTTCTCCAGTCACATTGCTTACTGCAAAATCACATCAAAATCACTCTGCTGTACTCATACAAAAATTGCTTTTTACTTCACCGAACACAACCTTCTCTCCCATTTGTTCACCAAAATGTCAAAAATACAGCCACAATGCACTTTGAACAACAAACGGCTTTGATTTGGACCAATGTGGCCGTTCCAAGAGAAAAATTAGTGTTCAATAACCTGTCCGCTATAACGCTACCGCGCTAGTTCATTTAGTACTGTCAAGCCTTCAACGATTATAAAAGCTCTCGGTACCATCAGCACTTTGTGCTCAGTGGAGCTGTTCAGAAGTAAACATTGCGAAACGTTTATTACTTTATATATCTTTTCTATCTGGTGACTATATTGTCCCTTGCATAAAGTGTTTTTCTGTTTGACAATATTGATAAAGGTATACGAAATAAGACAATACCGGTATACAAAATAAAACGAACCACAAGAAAAACTGAAAACAATGGGGAAGATCTCTTGATTTTATCAGGTGACAACAAACCTAAATGTCCTTAAACTTACATTAACGTCCTTCTTCCTACTAGCACAACAACTTTAGTTAAGTTTTACTTGCTTAATCAGGACTAAAATGGATGCAAAACTTGCATGTTTTATGGTGCTCATCTGTGTCACTTCCCCATCATCGGCGGCCAAACAATTGGTCTGTAATATATCTTATGATGACCAGTTGATGGACAGAATGATAATGACACAGGTGAAGGTAGAAACGATATTGAGTGAGGTCCGAAAGACAGAAGAACGTATTCAGTCAGCGTTGGACAATTTTAGACAGGAATTGAACCAACAATCAGAGGAGTATGGATCCCTTAGGCAAGAAATGACAGATTTTAAAGGTGCGTATTTACCAGTATTACATGCTATATCATACATATTTGTGATCTTGTATTAGTGTCTGTTCATATCATTGATTGAACGAGTTAAAAGAATATATCACACGAGGCTTGCACGACATGTTCGACAATAGTAAATTTTATATCAAACGAATGGCTTTATAGCATTTTTAAAGTAGCTTGTTAAACAAAACGAGTAAAATTATAAAGCAAATAATAATAATAATAATAAAAATAATAATAATAATAATAATAATAATAAAACCCGTAGAGTTCTGGTTTTATTTGATTAGCTTCATATTTCGTAAAATAATCTTGTATCTGACCGAGAAATATACTGTAAAAACAAAGAGCTCTTTCAAGATATTTGATTTTTATACGATTTACGTAAAAAATGAAAATTTCTACACTACTACATCAATAAATTTAATTGCACGCCATTTACCGCGAGAGTCAAGCGTAAAATGTTTTCTAGCACAAAGAAAACATTTGAAAATTACGTCCGCGGTATGCAAGAAAAAGTCTATTCGACCAATCAGACCCTTTACAATATGCTACAAAATTAGGATTTATTTTGGTAGAAAAGCCGCGCCATAAAAAAACCAACATAATGCATTTGCGCAGTCTGTTCAGGATCCATGCTGTCCGTTAACGGTTTCTCTTATTGCAATAGGCTTTGAAAGCGAACAGCATGCCCAGATTTCATAGCTGAAATTATAAACGGCTGCTACAGTATCTTTTTAAACATAACATAAACATGTGTATATGTATAAACTGTACTGTGTTTGGTTAAAATTTAAATCTACGCATTTATTATGCAGTATGGACGTGTAATATCTCTAGAAAAAAGTTCAAGTATTTTTAATATATGAGCCGTGACATGGGAAAACCAACATAGTGGGTATGCGACCAGCATGGATCCAGACCAGCCTGCGCTTCCGCGCAGTCTGGTCAGGATCCATGCTGTTCGCTAATAGTTTCTCCAATTCCAATAGGCTTTAAAAGCGAACAGCATGGAGCCTGACCAGACTGCGCGGATGCGCAGGCTGGTCTGGATCCATGCTGGTCGCATACCCACTATGTTGGTTTTCTCATGGCACGGCTCATATAGCTCTTACCTTATGACATTAAATTGCAACTAAAGCTATACATATAAAATAAAGTTAAAATGTAAAGTCAGGAGAAATATTTAAATCAATATCTAATCACAAAATATTTCATTGAAAGTTAAGCATAGTACATCTTTAACATTTTAGAGAGTGCAATCGTACCGACAGTAGCGTTCCTGGCATACAACCTAAATGATGCATCCGCCGAAGAAGGACAAATATTAAGGTTTACAACCACTAAATTTGACAAAGGTTCTGGCTACGATAGCCTTACTGGAATCTATACCACACCGGTTGCTGGTGTGTACCAGTTTAGCGTGCAACTTTACATTGCTAACGGTCAATGGTATTTCTTTCATATCAAAACCGAAGAAAAGGTGATTCTCAAAACAGTGTTTTTTGACGACGCTGGGTCCCACTATGGAAGTCAGACTGCGACCGGTACTGCCGTACTAGATGCCAATACAAGAGTGTGGGTAGAGAGTGAACTATCCTTCAGTGGAAATGACTTCTTCCTTGGTCACCAGCACCGGGCCTGGAATAGCTTTTCCGGTGTGCTTATCAACACTATAAATTAAGGAATATGTGTTTTATTTTAGAAATAATATATCTCATTTATTGATTTGTCGTTGAATAAAATCATTGTTTGGAGTTCAGAAGCGAAGGAATTATATCACAAGAGCACAGGACTTTTGGTTTTGGACGAGCGGTTATACGTCGGGCGTAATAATTTCACGAGGGCGCAGCCCAAGCGAGTTATTTCGTATGAATTATAACCGCCTTAGTGTGTATTAATAGTGTTCAAACACGGGTTTGCTATAAATTATTTCGATTCTAATACATCTTTTATTGTAAAATTTAGATACAATATGATAGAAGTGTATATAATATTGGCGCATGTATAGCGCCAAATGGTAGGTCGTCACGTTCTTTTGTTTATACACGCCAGGACCGGAAATGGTAATACGTCTTGTGGAATAGATCCATTAGGGCGCAAATGATGGCGAATTACTCTGCACAGCTAATAACTCCGTGTGAGTGTAAATTGATTAAGCATTTCGTTTTAAGCATGATTTTAAGTAAAATATGTGATAAAAATTGAAGGCGCTATTTCTCGATGCGTACATGTCGCTAAATATCACGCCGACGTGACGTCAACTTAATATTTGATAATCAAAGCATTGTTATATACTATAGTCATATTAGCTAGAGGCTTACATTGAATGCATACCAAATACCTTAAATCCTTCTTTTTTCTTCTTTTCTCAATAAATCTGCTTCAGTAATGCATTTTCTGCACAATTTCGAGCTGACATCTTTGTTTTGCAGAGCGTAATGGCAATTTGTTTTTAACGAAAAACAAACAAATAAAAACAACAGAAACACACACATAAAAAAGCAGAACATTTCCTTTCACTGAAACGTTTATTTTCGTAAAACAGCACTGGTCAAGAGAGGCCCCTTCTGCAAACAAACTGGCGTCGTTCGAAAAAAAATCTTTCAAAATCAGGCACGAAAATTTCAAAAAAATAAAACTATAAAACAGTATCTGTTTGTTGTTTATATCTTCAAAAGTTTTCATTGGTCTTTTGAAAATCATATAAACATATAATTTATAAATGTATAGTAAATGTAAATTATTGTCATTTTAAGATATAAGAGATACATGAAGTAGAAACAAACATCGCAAATATAGCGAAAGTTAGCTAGTAAAGATATAGAGAATAATAGGTTAGTGCCGTAGATTAGAAAGTTTATCTGGCGAGGTGGAGGAGGTTATCGGGTGAGCCGAAGGCAAACCTGATAACGTCCGGAGCCGAGCCAGATAAACTTTCTCCATCTTAGGCACTAACCTCTTGTCATTACTTCATTTTCCGATATTTGGCAATTTATTTTGCAAAAATTAGTGTGCGACAATCGTTGTAACGACGTCATATTCGTAATGACGTCACTTATATAATGACGTAATCACCGACAAAATCGCAATAACTTCTTCGTTTTTGAATGAAAGCTAATTATTTTACCATTCATTTTTTTAGTTCGGACATTTCCAACACAATGGTGATGGTTTAAATGCAAACTTTCTTATGACAACAATATCGATCATAAGGTCACATGATCAACTAACCGTATATCACTGGTCACGTGTCAACTGACGGTATATCAAGAAAGATACACGGCACCCTGATATCGGGTCGAAAATACTGCAAGTGACAGGATAAAATGGTATAGCTCCATCGAAGTCTGGTTTAAACAGGCACAGGGTTAATACAACTATCAGAAGACCGTCAGAATCCCGAGACTAGGGAACCATGGTAAACTTCTGGAATGCGAGATAGTAGGAAAAGTTTGAATGGAGCAATAACAGTATCACTGTTACGTTAGAACAAACACGGCATTTTCTTGCCTAGCTAGCGGGGAAAGTATACATTTATCCGTGCACGCGCCGGGGATAGATATTCCTGTCTTTCCCTAGGGAAAAACCTTGTCTAAAATAGTGTGCACTAAGGTGAGGTCACATTGTACTGGTACCATTGTGACGTCATAAACTTTATAAATAATGTCAGGAAATACCCAAACCTATTTGTCTCCACGATCTATGTTGAACATGATAGGCAAGAAAAATGATCTAACATGTCTGCCTGTGTAAGACAGCATTTTCCCTACCCTCGGGATAGTATGGATAAAAAACCTCGCTAACGCTCGGTTTTCCATTCCACACTGTCCCTCGGCAGGGAAAACCCCGTCTTACACAGGCAGGCATGTAAGATCCTTACATTCTTGCCTACCTAGCAGGGAAAGTATACATTTGTCCGAGCACGCGCCAGGGATAGAAATTCCTGTCTTTCCCTAGGGAAAACCTTGTCAAAAATAGCGTGCACTTAGGTGACGTCACTTAGTACTGGGCACTTGTGACGTCATAAACATATAAATAGTGTTAGGAAATACCCATATTTGTTTGTCTCTATGATCTATTTTGAACGTGAGAGGCAAGAAAAATGATCTAACATGGCTGCCTCGGGACAGCTTAGATAAAAAACCTCGCTGACGCTTGGTCTTCCATTCCACACTGTCCCTCGGGTAGGGAAAAACCCGTCTTACACGGGCAGGTATGTAAGATCCTTATATTATTGCCTACCTAGCGGGCAAAGTAATCATTTGTCCGAGCATGCGCCAGGGATAGATATTCCTGTCTTTGCCTAGGGAAAAAACTTGTCTAAAATAACGTGCACTTAGGTGACGTCACATAGTACCGGCACTATTATGACGTCATAAACTGTAAAAATAATGCCAAGAAATACCCAGATCTATTTGTCACCACGTTTTCTTTAAGCAAGAACTTATATTCTTGCCTACGTAGCGCGGAATGTATACATTTGTCCGAGCACGCGCTAGGAATAGCTATTCCTCACTTTCCCTAGGGGAAAACCTTGTCTTAAATAGCGTGCGCTTAGGTGACGTCACATAGTACTGGCACTATTATGACGTCATAAACTATGAAAATAATGCCAGGAAAAACACACACATATCCAATGGCTTAAGAGTCAATAACTGTTTTATTACATGAACAAGTATTTGTTGCAACATATTTAATGTTTGAAAGTAACAATAACTGTAACAATAACAGGAATAGTTATTCTTGTCTTTCCCTAGGGAAAACTCTTGTCTAAAATAGCGTGCGCTTAGGTGACGTCACATAATCCTGGCACTATTATGACGTCATAAACTATGAAAATAATGCCAGGAAAAACACACACATCATATCCAATGGCTTGAGAGTCAATAACTGTTTTATTACATGAACAAATATTTGTTGCAACATATTTAATGTTTGAAAGTAACAATAACTGTGTGAAACTTCAATTCTATTTTTAGAAAACCATGTTTAATGGGAAAAACCCACTAACAATTATTTGAAAAATGATGAGCGGTTTCGGCCAATGAAATTTAGGTTATTTTTACGAACATATAATAAATATGATTATTCCATTTAAAAGAGATTATAAACCGTAAAATGGACGTCTCACAATTGTTTGTAAACAAACAACATTTTTACTAATAAACTTTGATAATGTGGCAGTTGACCTAAATCCAGTTGACACTGTTTATTTTCCAATACAGGTAAATCCAATATTTGCTTTACAATAGATCTATGACGGATTATCTTTGAACACCTCTGGACTTATTGGACTCAACTGCCACATTATCAATGTTTATTAGTACGAACAATGTCTGTCCAGTCGTCAACATTAAATCTCCTCTGTTGGATGTACGCACGTATTGATTATACTATATGCTGACTAAAGGTTAGGGTTAGGTTTAACTTAGGTTTAATAGTGTACATTCAATGCGTGCGTACACTCAATGCGGGAGATTTAATGCCGACCCCATTAGGGTATTGTCACGTACTGTTCCCCTTTAAAACAGAATCCCAATTGTAAAGAAATGGAATAAATATTTTTTCAAAATTCCTGATGTCGCAGTCCAAATTACTCCTGGCTAGATTTTGTCTGAAACTTGGGTCTGAAACTCGGGACAAGTATAGCGGATCTTTAAATACACAAATATGCGCCCATATCTGTGACCTCTTCATGTGATCCCTTTTCGGGAATTCAAGTATACATACGATTGACACTCGTTTTTTTTAAATAAAAAATATACCTATTTTATAAGCTGTTCAACTTTTATCTAAACAAATTTCTTCCTTTCTATGATTTGGTGATGTTCAAATTTCAAAACGTCAAATATCCATCGAAATCTTTAAACTATATTTATCATCGTTATGGTGGCCGTCTTCAAGACTAAGTGTAGCTACACTTAATCAATATGTATTTCGTATACTGTATACTTTAAGTCAGAAACTTTCATGATATAACAACTCACCACCGCGGGAAACATACTACAGGTATCATTTTTGCACCTGACGAGTAAATTTTTAAAAGTTAATCCTTTAGATAAAATGGAAATTTCAAAATGCTAGAATTGGTATTTGAAAGAACAAGATATCTATATTGCCAAAGATGTTAAAAGCCTTATAACCAAAACCCTAATCCTAATGCCATTGCCTGTGACCTTGACCCGGGAGGTACGGACCTGGACCTCACTCTCGCTCGACCCATGTCATCAGGGTTTACTTTTATGTGAAGTTTCATAAAAATCCCTTGAATCGAGAAAAAGTTATAGAGTCATGGAAGAACAACCGAAATGTCTACCGAAAAGACGGACAGTGTGATTATTGTATGCCTATTTAAATCAGCTCAATGTTGTACTTGATGGATACTTAGTAAGGCAAAAGAAACACTTGCGCCCGCAGGCGCGGCTTTTTGTGAGTGCAGGTTGCAGTGTATGTCGTCAATGACGATTTTAAACTTTCGATTTGCAAAATCTAAAATTTTTTTTTAATGTCTGATCTGGCCCATAATCATGGCATCAGATTTTACAACAAAAACGAGAAAAATAAGTTTTACTTGAATAAAAAGAAGCAGCAAAGAAATCAAAGAACAGAAAAAGCAATTTGTGTCGGACATCACACGGAAATTTCCTTTGGTTTTCAGTTTGATGAATGCGCCAGAAAGAAGGTTACCTTTTTCGTGTGTAATACAAAAAAAAATGTAGTTTTATTTCTTATTGATTTATTATATTTTAGGCATTGTTATTTGCCATATTGTTTTCATATGATAGGTGGGTATAGGCCTTTTATTCCTAAAATTCCGTATACTGCTTTTTGAAGTTAAATTATGTTAATTTTTAAACCCACTGTATTGTGTTACTTTTTTTGGATATTATGTAAATAGGTTTTACACTACTACGTTTATATAAGTATTTGTTATAGATTGTTGTGCATTTGATAAGGATTGTTGTATGTTATGTATCGTGTTTTTACTATGTCGTTAGTTTGTAATTCACTATGTAACTTCTTAAATACACAAGGCTCTGTCATCTAAATGTAGACATGACTACTGTTTCTTTAACTGACTCTGCAACTCCTTAAATATACAAGGCTCTGGCATCTAAATGTAGACATGACTACTGTTTCTTTAACCGACTCTGCAACTCCTTAATGTAGACATGACTAGTGATTCTTTAACCGACTCTGCAACGTCTTAAATGTTCAAGGCTCTGTCATCTAAATGTAGACATGACTATTGTTTCTTTAAGTGACTCTGCAACTCTTTAAATATACAAGGCTCTGTCATCTAAATGTAGACATGACTATTGTTTCTTTAAGTGACTCTGCAACTCTTTAAATATACAAGGCTCTGTCATCTAAATGTAGACATGAGTATTGTTTCTTTAACTGACTCTGCAACTCCTTAAATATACAAGGCTCTGTCATCTAAATGTAGACATGACTATTTTTTCTTTAAATGTCTCTGCAACTTCTTAAATATTCATGGCTCTGTCATCTAAATGTAGACATGACTATTGTTTCTTTAACTGACTCTGCAACTCCTTAAATATACAAGGCTCTGTCATCTAAATGTAGACATGACTATTTTTTCTTTAAATGTCTCTGCAACTCGTTAGATATACAAGGCTCTGTCATCTAAATGTAGACATGACTACTGTTTCTTTAACTGACTCTGCAACTCCTTAAATATACAAGGCTCTGTCATATAAATGTAGACATGACTACTGTTTCTTTAACGGACTCTGCAACTCCTTAAATATACAAGGCTCTGTCATCTAAATGTAGACATGACTATTGTTTCTTTAACTGACTCTGCAACTCCTTAAATATACAAGGCTCTGTATTCTAAATGTAGACATGACTATTGTTTCTTTAACCGACTCTGTAACTCCTTAGATATACAAGGCTCTGTCATCTAAATGTAGACATGACTACTGTTTCTTTAACCGACTCTGCAACTCCTTAAATATACAAGGCTCTGTCATCTAAATGTAAACATGACTATTGTTTCTTTAACTGACTCTGCAACTCCTTAAATATACAAGGCTCTGTATACTGAATGTAGACATGACTATTGTTTCTTTAACTGACTCTGCAACTCCTTAAATGACTCTGCAACTCCTTAAATATACAAAGTTCTGTCATCTAAATGTAGACATGACTACTGTTTCTTTAACTGACTCTGCAACTCCTTAAATATACAAGGCTCTGTCATCTAAATGTAGACATGACTATTGTTTCTTTAACTGACTCTGCAACTCCTTAAATATACAAGGCTCTGTATTCTAAATGTAGACATGACTATTGTTTCTTTAACCGACTCTGTAACTCCTTAGATATACAAGGCTCTGTCATCTAAATGTAGACATGACTATTGTTTCTTTAACCGACTCTGCAACTCCTTAAATATACAAGGCTCTGTCATCTAAATGTAGACATGACTATTGTTTCTTTAACTGACTCTGCAACTCCTTAAATATACAAGGCTCTGTCATCTAAATGTAGACATGACTGCTGTTTCTTTAACTGACTCTGCAACTCCTTAAATATACAAGGCTCTGTATTCTGAATGTAGACATGACTATTGTTTCTTTAACTGACTCTGCAACTCCTTAACTGACTCTGCAACTCCTTAAATATACAAAGTTCTGTAATTTAAATGTAGACATGACTATTGTTTCTTTAACTGACTCTGCAACTCCTTAAATATACAAGCCTCTGTATTCTAAATGTAGACATGACTATTGTTTCTTTAACCGACTCTGTAACTCCTTAGATATACAAGGCTCTGTCATCTAAATGTAGACATGACTATTGTTTCTTTAACCGACTCTGCAACTCCTTAAATATACAAGGCTCTGTCATCTAAATGTAGACATGACTATTGTTTCTTTAACTGACTCTGCAACTCCTTAAATATACAAGGCTCTGTCATCTAAATGTAGACATGACTGCTGTTTCTTTAACTGACTCTGCAACTCCTTAAATATACAAGGCTCTGTATTCTGAATGTAGACATGACTATTGTTTCTTTAACTGACTCTGCAACTCCTTAACTGACTCTGCAACTCCTTAAATATACAAAGTTCTGTAATTTAAATGTAGACATGACTATTGTTTCTTTAACTGACTCTGCAACTCCTTAAATATACAAGCCTCTGTATTCTAAATGTAGACATGACTATTGTTTCTTTAACCGACTCTGTAACTCCTTAGATATACAAGGCTCTGTCATCTAAATGTAGACATGACTATTGTTTCTTTAACCGACTCTGCAACTCCTTAAATATACAAGGCTCTGTCATCTAAATGTAGACATGACTATTATTTCTTTAAATGTCTCTGCAACTCCTAAGATATACAAAGCTCTGTCATCTAAATGTAGACATGACTATTGTTTCTTTAGCTGACTCTGCAACTCCTTAAATATACAAGGCTCTGTCATCTAAATGTAGACATGACTATTATTTCTTTAAATGTCTCTGCAACTCCTTAGATATACAAAGCTCTGTCATCTAAATGTAGACATGACTATTGTTTCTTTGAATGTCTCTGCAACTCCTTAAATATACAAGGCTCTGTTATCTTAATGTAGACATGACTACTGTTTCTTTAACTGACTCTGCAGCTCCTTAAATATTCAAAGCTCTGTCATCTTAATGTAGACATGACTATTATTTCTTTAAATGTCTCTGCAACTCCTTAGATATACAAAGCTCTGTCATCTAAATGTAGACATGACTATTGTTTCTTTAACTGACTCTGTAACTCCTTAAATATACAAGGTTCTTTCATCTAAATGTAGACATGACTACTGTTTCTTTAACTGACTCTGCAGCTCCTTAAATATTCAAAGCTCTGTCATCTAAATGTAGACATGACTATTATTTCTTTAATTGACTCTACAGCTCCTTAGATATACAAGGCTCTGTCATCTTAATGTAGGCATGACTTTATCCATTCTTCTTTTGGTAATCAACACCAAACTTATTACAACCAAACTGCAGTGCTGACCATTGAACGCAACAAGATAACGTGTTAAGACCGTTTTATTATAAGTGGGGCGAAAACGTTATAAAATAACCTTGTATATTTGTAACCGATATTATAGCAGTTGTAATTAGATAGATATAGCTTGAAGAGAATTCCTGTAGTTTTTTTCCTTTCATAGAATTTTTTCAAATTCAAATATATGATAGGAAATTTTGTGCTGAAAACAATGAACAAATAAAAGCAATGGTCACCAGGCTTGTTTTTGTGAAAAATTGTCTTGAACACACCCAGTGTTGCTGAAACTTCCAGCGATTTTTCAATGTTTTCATAATTTTCTGCTTTTTTTATAAATACCAACCAAAATATACATCAAGACAGCACAATAAGGTTGATTCTTTTTACAGATTTTATTATATACTTATTAGATATCATAGTCATATTTCTAATACTATATCCTTACAATAAAGGGTACAAATGAAATATAAATCTTGTTTCCTATTTACTTTTGTGAACTTTTTTCAATGAAAAATACCTATAGTGAAGAATATTTTTTTAAATTTTGAAAAAAATGTTTCATAGAATTTTTTCCTATTTTTCTTGTGTATGAATAATTGTATTGTGAGAATAAAAATGGCTAAAAATGGATGGGTCACCAGGCTAAATTTTATGTAAAGACCGCTTAAATAAAACACCTGTTCGGACGAAAAATGGCGCGAACCTGACCAAATTGATTACATGTATAACTGCTAGAAGTTAAAAAATGTTTTAAAAATTCTTAATTCTTTCTATTATTGAATAGTAAATGATCTGAAAGGTGATATTGTCTTATCAGTACTAAGTCAATTGTCTTACATTATATGAACAACACTGTCTTTGTACTAAAATGCGATGTGAAAACACAACCACAAAAATGGCAAGATACCTGGCAGGCATGATACTTGTCTATACAACATAAACCAGTATTAACATTTGTTTACTGATAAAACTTAATCAAAAATGTTATTTCATTCAAGATTCCTCATATTTAAGGTTGTCTGTCACATGTTTCAACAAATCTTGACTTCATTTTAGTTTTCCATAGAAAGTGTCGGCTGCGCAGAAAGATGCGCATAAAAAACTATAGGAATTCCCTTTAAGACAAGAGATATTAATGAAATATTCTGTAAAGTGTACATCTATAATAGAATGTGTCAATGATATTATCAGTAATGATACTAAATGTTTCTTAGTAATATATATTAATTGAATAGCATGCCGACCAATAGACAAAACAACTGCCCACAATCAGGTTTCTAAATATATGACAACTATAAGTTACAAGAAAAAGCATTCATACGCAGAAACATCGGTTTACTTGTAAATCAAAACTCCGCTGAATGTTTGTCTTTCAGTATTGCTACTCCAAAGGCCGGTTCTATGTGAGCTCTTTTTACGATACTTAACAAATACGCGTTCGTCTTTCATCAATGTTGCAGCTGTACTTGCAGTATGACAACTTGCCAACTGCGGTTTCTCGTCGGTGAATATCCCACTCAGTAGCAACCTGGCGTCTGTGGTGATGTCGAAATAAAAGTAGACGTTCTCTATACATAGTTGAAGGGAAAACAGATAAACTCCATCTGTCGGAACAGTAAATATGCCCGACGTGTTGTCGTATCCAGTCCCATTGTTTGTTTTGATTTGAGTGAAAACGATAGTTTGGCCATCAGCTAACGTATCTTTACTTATGCTCGTGGCTTGGAAAATGACGTTTGTTGGGAACATGGCATCTGAAATTGAATAAATATTCTGGCATTCATTGACATGAAAAGCAAATCACTGTGTTCAACTGGTAGCGCGGATGTGCGGAAGTGACGAGGACGTTATGGTAAATATAACGCCGATTAACTGTCAATCACATTTGGCAACCAGGAAAGTTATCGGACCAATTTCCGAGCATATTTATAGATACTGTATACAGCAAAAATCTGTTTGTATGCGATGGAGATGAATATGACCGCTTGGATGAGGAAAGTTTGTTTTCGCAAGCATGCCTAAACCCCCAACGTCGACAAGTATTCCCGTTGTAGTTTTTGTGTGTGTTTGGTTGGTACTTTTGTGTAAGAAAGCATAACACAATGCTTACGTATTTCATGTTGGTGCTTTCGTTTGCCGATAACTATCAGAAATCTCATAAAATACATTTGAGACGGATATATTAGCATCTGAAAATGTTATAAAGCGTGTTTTAGTGTGCAGATAAGAAACAAAGATTACACTGACTATGCGGCACCCGTAAGATAAATAAACGTGATGTAAGAAAAACAAGTGAATGAAGTATTGCCATGCAGTAAAAAGCCACCTACTGGAAGGCACATAATTATTTCTACTGCTGTGTAACATAATGATCTGACATCTGTCAATGATGTACATTGTATAAACAATATTGTACTATATATACAATATGTTACAACAATCACTTGGATTAAAATTTGCATATACAAAAATATACAGCTGTTGATTGTTTCATAACATCTATAAATATAAAAAAGTATTTAGTTTCAATTTTGGTAACATTTCATTTTGAAATTGGTGGGAAATATGAGAAAAAATGCGAGAACTCATCGTATTAAAGGGAAGTAAATCTGAAGAAAATACACCAACAATCTTTTTATTTGGGTGCATATGACACATGAGCTTATATAAAAATATTTTACAGACTGGATAGGAAAAGATCAATGTTGACTTTGACCTTCGGTGTGGCATTGGTCTTTGTACTAGGGGTCTGGGTATTGCACATGACATATTGTCTCATTAAGGTGAACATTTGTGTCAAGTAATATTAAAATCCTTTAATTGATCAGAAAGGAATAAAAATCCTATTGACCTTTGACCTCTGACAGTAACCTCGACCTTTGAGTTAGGGATAAGTGGTTGCGTAAGACACGTTGTCTTATTATGGAATATATTTGTGCTAAGTAATATTAAAATCCCTTCATGGATGACATAGTTATTGATTATACATGAAAAATCCCTATCGATACTTTGACCTCCAAGAGTGATCTTGACCTTTGAGTTAGGGGTCAGTGTGTTGCGTACGACAAATTGTCTTATCATGGGGGTTCATTTGTGCCAAGTAATATCAAAATCCCTTTAATAATTGTTGAGTTACAGATCGGACAGGAAAAAGCTCTTTTGGCTTATGACTTCCAAGTGTGACCTTGACCTTCAAGTAAGGGTTCTGGGTGTTGTGCATGACACGTCATCTCATCATTGGGAACATTTATGCCAAGTAATATTGTAATCCCTGGATGACAGAGTTCTGGACCGGGTACAAATACAGACACTGTTCATGCCATGTTAACAGTTGATTACAAAGTGTGACCTTGACCTTTAAGCTATGTGTCTAAAAGTTAATCATGACACATTATCTTATTATGGGGTACATTTGTGCCTTCATGGATGGCAGAGTTATGGACCGGACAGGAAAAAAGCCCTGTTGACGTTCGATCTCCAATTGTGACCTTAACCTCTGAGTTAGGGGTCCAGGTTTTGCGCATGACACGTTATCTTAACTTGGGAAACATTTGTGCCACTGAATATTAAATTCTCTTGATAAATGTCAGAGTTATGGACCGGACACGAAATTGCGGACTGACTGACAGACGCATGGACTGACGGACGGACGGACAAGCGCATGCCTATAGCCGCTGAAACAGGTTTTCAACCAGTAGGGGACTAATAGATACCTGTTTTAGTTCCATTGCATGATAAAACGTTCAATGGATGATGTCTGACGCAAACTGCAATTCAAATATGAAAATTAAAAATGACAGCGGGATGTTTGCGCCGACTACCCCCGAAAAGTAATATTCGTATCATGCTGGTAATAGTATAAGTGACAACATGAAAGTTAAAGAAAAAGAATTGTGAATCAACATAGTTGACAAGACTGTGCATGTATCTTTTCCGTACAAGACAACACTTACGTACGAATGTAATAAAACTAACTACTTAAAAATATAGTACCCCGAAAAAAGACATAATACCTTTTCATGTATAACTATGGTTGAATTTTAGTATGTAGATAACTGAATATTGTTAATCACTGTAATAGGAAGAGTGAAATAAGGCTGTTGGCAATTTCAAAGCAGTTTCTTTTATTTACACCATCCCCGGATATGATTTCATTGCAACTGGTACGTAAGCATCGTTTTCCCATCTAAGCAGCGTTTACAAGTTTACAATGTAATAGTGTTATCGCTTTTTCGCCGTATTCATTTTCTGTGTCTGTGATTTCATTGGAATATTTGAAAGAAACGTTACGGTAAAACACTTCGAGGGAGGGCTGAGCGCGAAACTATTGTATCTTGTTCTTTATTCATATACAGTTACAATAGTTTCGCGCTCAGCCCACGACTTGTCATTCCATGCCAATATCTTCATCAGTTTTAATGCCGTAAAATGGCGTTTACGTTTGAACAATGTGCCAAATTGTATAGATATTAATCATTTTCACGAAGTTCTCTTTCTCTTTTAGACCACCATTACTAGTATTCTCCGAAATATTTTTTTTTTATTCTTACAAAAACATACCACTTACATATATAAGAAGGGTAGCTATAATATCTGTTCTGTGCAAATATTGAGTATAATCACTCCTCTACTTTAAGATGGACTACTTGTTTACAAATACCTTAGTCGGATTCACAATGACCTATTTAGCAAAAGTTGTATGCATTTAAATATATTGAAAAATCACAAATTATTATAAAATGACGCATAAAGGGTTAAACGGCTCACCGACAAAATTTTAGGTCATATGGAGAATTTCTAGCATTTCGCGTAGAACCACAGACATTCCGCAAGCCAGCTAAATAGCTTCCGTGCATGAAAGAATTCTACACCTCAAAAGACCCACAGCGGTAAGGGGAAAGTGATTCGAAGTCAGTAACCTTAACCACACGTTGAAAGATTACGCTTGTGACTCTCACTAGTAATGGAAATGTCATTATTTTATCAAAAGCAATCGAGGCTCGATTTTACTTTTCAGCTTCTGAAACTAAGACGTATAAAACGTATAAACTCGTAACTGGAAAACATTTACGATTGCATAGCTATGCTACCTTTATTTTGAGGTTGGTTTTGTTGCAACTCTGCTATCAATGCTTGCTGAGAGTTTATCAAACTCTGTTGTGAATTTACCAGACGCTGCAGTGAGTTTATGCTCTCTTGTAATGACGTTTCTTTCTCCTCGATCTCAGACAGCCTCTTGAAGATCTATAATATGCACAAATACATTCATTTGATACATATATCTAAGAAAAAAGTACAACGAAACCGGGAATAAAACCTCATTGCTTTACTGTCTGGACCGAGTATTTTCCAGACGTACTTTTCCACAAGGTAGGCCTTTTTGTAAAAAACTAAATTTGGGCCGTTTCTTACAAAACTGTTTATCATAACTGAGAATGAAAGACCTTTTAATATGTAGCATTCTTAATTCACCACAAAGACATATTACCGACCATGCAGAACAGTAACTCCTGGGCCAAAGAAAATGAAACAGATAACGTTGTTCGACACAAGCCTCGTTCCTATGTTTTACAGATCTAGCCTTGTAAACTTAAATTGACTTGTAACTGAGATCCGTGCCTTGACATATAATTAATAAATATACCGCAGCATATGGCAGGTAGCAAATACATTTCACCTTAGTATATATTTCACCTTTGGATACTTCTTTGGATACTTCTTTGCAAAAACGCTCATCTGCATTTCAAAGATGCGTAATACGATACAATCTTAAAATTTTAATTTTAGTTTATGGTGACAGCGGGCTTTTATAACATGTACCTAAATGATATCATGTAATGTTGGTTCTGCTCACAAGACCATTAAAAGAAAACGCTGTGACTTAAAGTTTAAACCTAAATATTAATTATATGAGTTTACAGGCAAAAGGAAACTAACCTGGACGTCTTGTTCAAATCGTGAACAACATTTATCTGATCCACATCTTGAATCTTCACAAATACTTTCCAAAACGCTAGATAAAAGAACTAATGCCAAACATATGATTTTCATGTTTATTGTCTGAATAGTTTAAAGTAGCCAAATAAGTAGTTAAATAATCAATTGTCCGTCTGAAAACAAAACAAAAATGCTTTCAAAGATTTTGTAACACAGGAAATTATTTCAGCTGTTTTGTATTATTTCAGTAGACCAATCTTTGAAAGATATATTGTTTTAAAGTAACAATTGTCAGAGCACATATGCATAACGTAGTTTCACCTTGTTGATGACATATAGCCTTTTTACACATGTATATGCTCATTTATACCAGAGTATAACAGTGTATGTTAAAAACTGATATTTTTGAGAGATAAAACGTTGTGCCTGGCGTGCCAGTTATCATGTCTGTTACGTCCTTGTGAAATGATTTCCATTAATTTCCAGTTCATTATTTGCGTTCTTGTATCACACCAGTCTGTAAAATGATACTTAATTACATTTACTTTGAAGTTTCATTACATAAGTAGTTACGATCTTTATTTTAGTCAATTATATAATAAGCAATGTGTAGTTGATTTACATTAATTTACTGTGTCATTATCTTTCCTTTTAAAGAAGCAATTCAATTTTTGAATTTCTTAAACACTATCTTAACAGATTTACAAAATAACCATCAGAAAACTTCTGAGAAAGGACATTATAGTAGACTTTGTACAATACCAATGATTGTACGCCTAATTACTGCAGTGTATCTGTAGAGCTGTCAGATCAGAGGCCTTTGTTACTTTGCCGTTTGTCAAGAAATTGAAATATGTAGGTGGTCGTGTGTCATTGCTGTTTTGATTACCTAAAATGAGCTATAGATGTTGTAATAATTTTTATGATAAAAGTACAATGTATCCACGGCTGACGTGTTGCTTCGTTATGCTTAAAGGTAGTATACATATCAGACAAAAACTTTTTTCTTTTTGTTTTTGGGCATATTTGTTCTCGTTTTCATCTTAAATTATAAACAAACTGAATCATACTTGCATTTCTAAATTGCTAATACTTTTCATTTATTGACAATATACCCGTTGGCGCGTCATTTGTAAACACCTTGTGTTTAACGATATCTCAGTTATAACTCATTATAACCATGATAACTGAGTGAAACTTAATTTATATCTTCCCCATAATAAAACCAACTGAATAACATGGGTGCCATAACTCTTACTTTCATTTTGATTAATAATTATAATAGTAATAATAATGATGATGGTGATATAATATTAATAATTATAATAATAACTTTATTTAACGAGGATAACATATTTGGCTAAAGGCAGTCTAGCATATACTTCTTTTTATTATATACCTATATAAATTCTGCAAAAAATCGGCTTTTATTTCACAATTAAATATGAACAGACAGACACAAATTCCGTATTGTACCTTTAAAATTCCGTATTGTACCTTCTGTATTGTATGCTGCCGGACTATTTTCATTAATATGCATGACCTGACACATTTCTATAAATAGCGCACATAAAAACTTAACAAAGTTCAATTTAATATCGATAAACATTGAAGATTTCGTTCAAGAACAAAACAAGAATCAAAATGGTAAAGGTATATAATAAAAGGGTCATTATAACAGTAGCTAGATCTGGGACTTTGTATTCGGCTCTCGTGGATTTTGCAAGGTCGGATCACACTCGGCGCTTGCGCGCCTCGTGAGATCCGATCTGGCAAAATCCACTCGAACCGAAACTGCATCCAAGATCTAGCTACTGTTATAATAACCCTATTATATATAATGATTGAAAACTTCTGTCCTCAGTATGTAACGTACGACTCGAATTAAAATGGCGTATTATGAACACACTAATCCTTAGTGGTATGGACAGTATGTAGTTTTCCGTTTTTCAGTCCATCAGAGAAAAGTTGTGTTACACATATCGCCAAAAGTATTGAACGAGCGTAACAGTCATGAAATTGTATAGGAATATTATTTAACATTAGGAGTTGCACATCCGACTTTTTAGATCATCTGAGTGCTCAAATTGCACTGTGTCCTTCGTCCGTCGTCATCCGCCGTACAAAATTTCACTGTTAACACTGTAGAGGTTAAAATTTTAGCCAAGTCGCAATGGAACTTAGGCATAAGTTTGAAATCGGATCATCTTGGCTTAGATCAAAGAAAAGCTTTGTAAATATTCTTGATTCCATTTTTTATGCTCCACGAAGTGGGGGAGCATATAGTCGCCACCTTGTCCGTCCGTTCGTCCGTCCGTCACACCTCTTGTCCAGAGGATAAACCAAAAAGTATTGAAGGTACGAAGTTGTTACTTAATACAATGGTAGAGTTCATACCCCACTCCGAGGGTATAACAAAATACGTCCCTTAGGGTGTATAATAACAACAAAGGGATGGAGACGCAAAATATTAAGTTTTCTACAGTTTTGACAATGTTTAACTTGCTGACCTACATTTTGATACCAGCTGACCCAGTTTAGATTTTTTACATGTCGGACGACGACGACGAATGCATTGCGATCAGACTAGCTCATCTTTTCAACTTTGTCTCAGATGCGCATCTTATAATATTGATGAATATTTCAGGAAAGTGTTATGACGTTAGATCAAATTCTTTTAGCGATATATGTAACAAAACATTTCTCTGACGAACAGACAGACGGCCAGACAAATCCAATAATTATCCTGTGTGGTGGAATAATAAGCCAGACCTTACTATTATTATAGGAATGTTTTCCTACCGCACATAAATTAATGAAATCATGTCGAGACGGTCCCCTTGAAAAATCGATCATCTTAGTTGTCCACAGTCCACGTAGACTTAATTCGCAAATGTCTAGTAGTATGAGACGGATATAATTTCTAGGCAACAAAGGAAGCTAAAGTCTGCATGAAATGAAATATTTATCATAACAGAAAAAGAACATAAAGCAAAACAACAACAACAAATAATAAATCCAAAAATATATTGTGCCACAATCGTCATACAAATTGCACACAATTGAATAGAAAAGAAGAGAAAAATACGAAAACAGGCCACTAAGTATAATACAGTAAGGAGCAATTGACATAAAATGTGTACATAACAATGAATAAATGAATTTAAAATGTAAATAGAAATGATACCTTTTGATGGAACTTCAGATGTCTAATATCTCAAGCTTAGGCAGGATGAATAGTGTACACAAATGCAAATGTTTGTGGATGGTGGAGATCAGCAAAAGTTCATCTGTCCACACCCCACACCCACTATTATTCCCCTTCCACCGAAAAACAATACCGTGACACCTACCCGCCCCCCTCCTAAACATTATCACCGACACTTCTACTCCCAATATTTTTTTAGATTTCTTGGTATTACCTCTTAGTATGCCTCAGCACTGGGATATTACTGTTAAATTTAGCTAAAACTAAATTTCCAAAAGCAGAAAGTCCATGGCGTACAGCTTCTTCTTTCGTTATAAATATAAAGCCGACGACTATACAAGGCATGAATTACTGGCAAAGACCAAAAGATGACATGGAAATTGAACAAATACAAAGTGACATAGATAAATTGAAGTCTTGAAGTGATTAACGGTTACTTAAATTTAACATAGAGAAATGGTTTCCGCTACGTCATTGAAATAGAAATCCAGGACATGTGTAAAATCTTCATGAAAACAAAATAAGGAAGAAGATCTACTAGTAGGATAATACAAAAGAAAACGACTAGGACTTTGGATAGACATTTGATGATGATTTAAAATTCACACAGCATATAAACGAAAGTATTGATAAAGGAAATAGGATCACAGGCCTCATCCGATGAACATTACTTCAACTTACAAATAAATCATTCAAGAGACTATATAAAGCTTTAGTACGTCCACTCCTTAAATATGGTAACATTTTTGGGGATCAAAAATATAAAAAACATAAAATCCATAAATGCTGTTGAAAGAGTACAAAACGTACTACTAAACTAATACATTATATATGGCACCTTCCATATGAAGAAAGTCTGAAACCATTGTTTTTCCAACACTGGCCCATAGAAGATTTCGTGTAGATATGATTGGAGTTCATAAACTATTTAACAAACAGGAATATATAGACTATAAACCATTTTTTCAACTTAACGAGCTCTCAAATACTATTATGATTAGTAAACAATCATGCAAGAAAGAGATTCGAAAACACTTCTTTTTATCAAAAGTAGTAACATCTTCACTGCCAGATAGAGTTGTAAGAGTGATACTTTAAGGACAACCCGATTGACAATTTTATGAGTGGCAAAATGTGCGCATTACAACCGGATGATACATGGGTATCAAACCAAAAGTGGGTTTTAATAATGCGATTCAACTTGCGACACCTACAACAGATGTAAGATCTCTGTAATAGAAACACTTCTTTCGAAGGAGATATTTTCCTCCTTAATCTGCAAATACGAAGGACAGGGAACCAGATTACCACTGTCATCAATGAACACAACGTGTTCAATGGAGCGGAAAGCGTCAAATAAGGAAAATGTTAAATGAGGCAGGCAGGAACAATGTGACTTCCATTTCAGTCTTTCATCTAACACAACGTATTATAGGTTGTTTTTTTTTTAAAAGCTAACCTTGTGCAGTATACAGTGGATGATGTAAAAACGATCCCACATTGAATCGTAAACAGGAAGATAAATGGATCCGTTTGTCTATTTAGAAAATCACAATAACACTGCAAAAACGAAAAAAAAATGTCATCAGATTAAAAAATAAGGTTTGAACCTTTGCCCTAGGCTTTTCTTTTAACATCAAATGTACAAAGGTAAAATATTTGAAATACGTTGGCAATCCTATCCTTTCTATCTCTTGACACAATACAAAGCAATAACGCAGATTTAGAATACACAAAAAGAAAAATATTTATCTGCTTGTTTACGAGTTTCAAAATGCGGCCATTCAGAATAAAATTTCTAACATGTTTCACTATATATATTGTATAAATGCATGAACATAGTTTTCACAGAACATATATCTTTTAGATTATGTTTGAGACCCATGAAGACACTGTTACAATGCGTGCAAATTAAGTAGATATCACCATATCACTTATAAATGTTTTTTTTTCTTTGGCGTAAATGTTCACATCTGTGAGACGGAGTGTCGTGCGCAAACCTCGGGCCTTATTTTAAAGGTCAATGCAACACTTGGGGTCATTTTAGAGCTTTTCCGGGCTGTAAACTTTGCAATGCATAAAGCAATCTTTTTTTATTTGGCATAAATGTTTGCCTCAATGAGACAGAATGTCGCATGGAACTTTCAGTCCTTTTGACAGCTGGCGGGCTCGACATTTTGCCTATGGGCATCTAGTTAGATTTATGTCTCTGTTTCCAAAGAAAAATATCAATCAATGTAGATTTTGTTTAATCCTAGGGAAAAATACTTTTTTGCTGCCTTTCTAAGTAGTATAGTTCTTTGAAAAACAATAACTTTCATTCGAATTAACCGCTCGAAGACTTCACTCCAACACGGAACTCCACGACTCTACTCCAAGACTCCACTCCACGTTCTCATTTCAGGTTTTACAAAAATGTAGTATATGTCATTTAAATTAGCAGTTAAGTATCTAGCATATCACGACAATACAAACCATTATGAGTTAACATTGACCGACATGTAGATCCATATTCAAATTAACGTTTTGTTGGCTTTTAAAGAGTCAAATAATAATTACAAAAATTAGTTTCAGAATGAAATTTTCTGAAGTAATGAATAAACAGAATAGAATAGAAATTTATTTTAAACTTAAAAGTTAACATAAATACATCGTACTGTCTACATATTCTAGCATAAAACTGCAGTGCTTGTCCCTTTTCGGGTGTGTTTTAACAGGAGAGAACACGTGTGTTAATAGAGAGATTCCCGCACGCACGTGCTGATAAAACACATTTTTATACATGCTCGTTCCGTGACAAAGCGTAAACGCATTACGGCCCGCAAACGGATAATTTAAAATGAAATAACGTCAACGTACTAAAACAACACAGACATTCCCGCGCAGTTCATTGAAAATGCAGTTGAAGGACAATTATACTCATTTATAAGCCTTTACCCGTTTTATGCAAGAATAGCGTCAGCACATGTTTATTTCATGTAATAATAGCTTCAGAATCACTGATAAGTTGGTACCCTTGCCCTTCTGTGCTCGGACGCCAACCATTCTTGGGATTCTGCAGTAACACAATACACAATAACACATGTATTTGTATATGAAATTATCTGACATGTTTCATTCTAATATTTCAGTAATTAAATGGAAGAAAGACATGAAACATGTAATCAATCTAACAAATGAATGATATAGTTTACTTGTGAATACATTAAGTAACTGTTCATATTAATTGTATTTGATATACAGTAACTATTGTCAATATTATCCATTTATACAGTTTTATTTTATATCAAGCATTACGTGAAATACATTTCTAAATGAGTTTTGCAAGTTACGATATTCTGACCAAGCACAATGTTTTTTTATCATACGCAGAGAAAGCAAGGAAAAGTTATGGAATCGTACACAGACACTGTATCAACATCTTGAGTTCTGATTGTAATTGCTCCATGTTTTGATAAGGCTGTAAAAGCTTTGACCAGGGCACTGTGTACTTCTTACATCACGGTGACCACACAGTGTATAAGATGATGCCAATTTGCCGTTGTTTTTAGCACATTTCAGCAAACTTTTCACGGCGTTTTGAGCAGCTGTGTTTGGAACTGTGTTACTGAAATCACCTATCACACAAATCCCTGAAAACAAAAAACGGTTATACAAATACTTAACAATCATATTAACTTTAGGTAGAGGACCCTAATGAAAAAAAAAACACAAGTAATTTTTGTTTGATTAAATATTCTCGTGACGATCACAGTTATGCAGAAATTGCTGATAAATACCTTGAACTTCAAATAATATATTGTTCCGTTTTCATAAACTGCAATGCTGAAGTTTGAAATTTAAATTTTAGGACTGTGCAGTACCATATATTGAACTCGTTGAATATTTTTACTGGGGAAAATCTTTGAGTCAATTAATGTAGGGATGTATGTATGGTAATATACTGTGAACTTGTATTTAGGTGTTTTACAAAATTGTTAATTTTGTGTCATACTTCTACGTGTTTGTAAAAAGTTGTATAATATTACATATTTTGTAATTTTTCATTAATTGCAGTTCATTCGATAACTCACACATATATAACACTTTTGCTCTACACATTTATTGAAATGTTGAAAATTTGAAAAGAGACATTAAAAGCTTTAAAGGCACTAACCTCCAGATTTGGCGAAAAAATAATCTATCTTTCAAATTGAAGTTTGGTTATATTATGAACATTAGAATATAAATTTTTGTTTCTAAAATATTTAAAAAATTATAAATCAAGAAAAAAAGATGACCGCGTCGGGAATCGAACCCCGGACCGCCGCGGCAATAAAGATATTTTCCCGTCATCGTAACCAATAGCGCTATAGCGGAAGTAGTGAATTATAACTTCAAAATATAGATACAGTATTTATAATCGAGACAGTTTACCTAGAGTAAAAGCGTTACAAACGCTTTTCGATTTTCGCCGTAAAAAGTAGTAAAAGCAGCAAATTCTCATGTGTTTCTGTAACATATAGTTTGTCAGCGCCTTCTTAAGAAAGATAGCATTTATTTCCAGATATCTGAAATGTTTGTTGTTGTCAAACGATCTGGAGGCCAGACCCTTTAAATTATTACTATAGTTTCAAAATTCTTACCTATGCTGTTTCTGTTTATTGTTGAACTACCGGCATGTGCCCCTCTCACATTCCAGCCGCGTCCTTCATAAATATTTCCATCTTCACCAACTACAAAGTTATAACCGATGTCCCACCATCCTAAAATATATCAGTAAATGTTACTGAATTTTATACATTACCACATATAGAATACAAACCTGCACACAGATGTTTTTTTTTTTTTTGTTCATAAAGGTTAAAATTTATGATTAACGTTAATAAATGCAAAAAAAAAACAAAAAAACTCAGGGTAATAAGGTTTAAAAACTGTTGATCCTCTTGGAAGAGGGAGCTTACCAATCTTGTGAAGAAATACCAATAATGATTAGGATGAAATAAAATTTGTAATGATTTTAGCCATGCATGTTTTTACTAAACTGCGATTTCCGGAATTAATTGAAATCAGTAAATTTCCAGTAAAACTCCAAACGCAAATTATTGTTGGAATGGTACCATCTCCAGTAAAAATTCAATTGGTGCGAGAAATATCAATACAAGCCCTAAACCAAATTGGATTAACAGGAACGTGACATGTGTGGTAGATAATAGATCAATGCACCTAGAGCACAAAATCTGAAACTTAAACAGTAACAGAATCAAAATTTTCATATGATGAAAAAGTTATACTGAAAAAAGCAACAAAAAACTCATTGAGTCTGGATTTGTAAAATTAAATTCGTTTCATACCACCATACACATTTTTGCCACGAAGTATTAGTTTATTTATCACAAGCTTCAACATGCTTGGAAAAGTCGCCATATGACCTATACTTGTGTCGGTGCGACGTTAAACCCAACAAAATAAAATAAATCAGCATGCTTGGTGGCGCGTATAAAGTTAAAACTGTTACTATTTTTGCACCAAATTAAAACAATTAGTTATGTTTTTTTCTGTATTTATCTTTAATTTTCACTAACCACTGTATTTGTTTAAATTATTTAAACTGTTCCGAAAATCAGACGCAATAGTAAAAGTTTAAGCAAACCCCGAAATATATAGTCCTATGCCCTTCCAAAAATCGTTGTTAATTATAAAAGGCATGGGACTCAAATTTTCTCCCTGACGTAAGCAAAGAGTAAAATGGTTTCATATTTTAATACATGTTAAATATTACTTTAAAAAAAAGCTTTCCCTGAATAAAATTTTGTGACATTTTTTCTAAACATTGGGAAAAATCCACAAATGCGCAGAATAATTTTTCTCCTTTATCTCGAATGTTCCAATTAGGTCATGGTGTGTAAAACTGCAGCCTGAACATGAATACCCTTTTCTAAACCCAGTCTGTTTGTTTGTTTGTTTTGGGTTTAACGCCGTTTTTCAACAGTATTTCAGTCATGTAACGGCGGGCAGTTAACCTAACCAGTGTTTCTGGATTCTGTACCAGTACAAACCTGTTCTCCGCCAGTAACTGCCAACTTCCCAACATGAATCAGAGGTGGAGGACTAATGATTTCAGACACTATGTCGTTTATCAAATAGTCACGGAGAACATACGCTCCGTCCGAGGATCGAACTCACGACCCCGCGATCCGTAGACCAACGCTCTACCTACTGAGCTAAGCGGGCGGTCTGATCTTCAGCTAACAAATTAAATGTTTAGACATATTTTATGAGGCGATAATTTAGACCTGCAGTGAAAGTTGGTTTAAACAATATTTTATTAATCACAAAATTTACAACATGTATATATATATCAAAAAAAGCATACAGGATTGAGTAGGAAGCTGAAAGCTTATTTGAAACTCTCTCCTTAAATATTTACGTTTAGCATGTTAAATCACGGTAACTTATAAAGTGATTGATAATGTAAATTGCTTGCAGTTTATTCATCTACATTTGTTTTGTTCTTATTATAGGTTTTTAGGTTATAACCACGTTACGCGTATGAACGCAAAAACAAAATAGGAAATAATATAACATTAAAGTCATAGGTTGGCAATATATTAAGTGTTATAAAATGTGTGTGTCTATGTGGCAAAGAAAAGAGGTAGGAGGCGAAAAGTAGGAAATTAGAGAAGAAATGAGTTGAGTGGTCGCTTTAGAGACTAGCTTGGATTTGAACTTTGTCTGTATACCGTGTGTAAATATATATGGGTTAGTATGGCAGTGCATAGTAATTATGTTTCGAATCTCTTTGTTTTTTGTATGTACTTTTGTATGTGCATGAATATTGAGCTGTTGTGTGTGTTTGTAATAGAGGTGTCACCATAAAGTAGTGTGTGTAAAGTAATAGTTGTTAGTGGTCTGATATTGTTTAAGAGTTCAGTGCGTTCCATGATATATTTTGGACAAATAAAGAAATAATGATAGGTGTCTTCCGCTTCACCGCATGAGCATAGAGGACTGTTGACAATATTTTTGGAAAAGAGGTGTTCGTTAAGAGAGCTACAATGAGTCCAAAGCCTACAGTGCAGTATTTGATATTTGCGATCTCCAATATAGTAATGACAAGGAGGTTTGTGTATACCAGCAAATAGTCTTCTTTTGAAGGTTGACAAAGTTGGACAGTTTCGAATGTCTGTTGGTAATTGGTTCCAATCAGTTATAGTTGATGGAAGGAAAGAGTTAGCAAAAGTTGGGTATTACATTGAAAGTTTCTGGTATTGCTTGCATTTCTAAGATTGTATGCAGAGGCCTGTCCAACAGTGTGAGGAACTAGTGTAGAGAGATACTCCGGAGATAGAAGATTATACATTTTATAGAATAGAATGAGTTTGTGTTTTTGTCTTCTGGTTTTAAGAAGCTCGAATCCAGTGTCTGTGTAGAGATTTTCAAATGAGACTAGCTTTGTTGCGCCGGTGATAATTCGACAGGCTTCTAACTGAATTTTCTCAAGTTCTGTCTCTTGTTGTTGAGTTATATTGCTCCACACAACGTCCGAAAACTCCAGAAGTGGCCTTATGAATGATAGATAAATAGTTTCAAGTGCTTTTCTATCTAAAACGAATTTTAGGGATCTCATGACGTTTATTCGTTTCCAGGCCTTTTCTTTGATGTTTTCTATATGTTCGTGCCAGCTTCCATCGTTCGAAAATGTAACTCCAAGATGCTTATGGGAATCAACTTCGTTTATTTGGAAACCATTCATAGAGAGGGGAGGATGGATAGGTTTGTTATGTTTGCGTGATATAAGAAGAGTCTCTGTTTTTCTTTGAGTGATTTCGACCAACCAATCATTCGCCCAGTGAAAGTTGTGATAGGTCTGTAATTAATAGGTTCCTCCAAGTTTTCTTTATTTTCAAAAGTTGGTATAATGGTTTCCTCTAGCAAACAGAAGGGGGCATAGCTAGTATCATGTATCCGTTAATGACATCAACCGACTGACTCGACGCTTTACAGTAGAAATAACAAAATCCGAAAAAAACGTTGATAAAAAGAAATTAAATTTAACATACCCTTTGTATCCATGTGGTAGTTTTGGTACGATTTAACTTTTGTCTTGCACGTTGCTGTGCTGAAACACCGACTTCCAGTAGCATGATGGATTATAGCGTAAGTAACCGAATTAGACATCCAGGTGGTTTTCACAGCTGGACGAGCGTTCCACTCACTCCTTGAAATTATTCTCGGACATCCAGGAAGCTGGACACAGTTTATTCCAACCAAAATGGCTAAGCACAGCAGCAGGGAAGTATTCATTTTAAATCTGGAATCAAACACATTTAACCCTTAACATGCTGGACACAATTAATTCTGCCTTTGCGACAAGTGCAGTTCAAGATCAGACTGCACATCCGTGCAGTCTGATAATTATCTGCACTGTTCGCTATTCAGCCAGTATTCTTTTGGTATGCACCCCTTTTAACAGTAATTGAACTGTCCAAATTGAAAGATGGACAAGTTCATTATAGAAATATAGCAGGGTAAGGGTTAATATAACTCAGTATCATGATCAAACTTGAACAAGTACAGTTGAAACTCAGTTATCTCGAAATCCAAGGGACCGATCGTATTACTTTGGGATAACCGAAAATCGACTTTAAATGATATTTAAAGTGATTTCGGGACAGGACTTAGTAATGTCTTCGAAATAATCGGAAGTTTTAGATGAACGAGTTCGAGATATCAAGTTTAAACAGTATTTCGTAACGCTAACAGAATATTATGAAGTTAGGGGCTGCCTTTTTACCGGATTTAACCTCTCCGCTGACTTCAAACCACTTGCCCCTCACTCGGGGCGTTGAAGTCTTCATATAAGGAAGCTATCCAGCAGGCTTACGGAAGGTTATGGTTGTGCCTAGGTGCCATAATGCATGGAGCGGCACCTGGTGTCTTTCTTCATCATCAAAGCTGGAAAATCGCAATATGACCTTAAATTGTGTCGATGAGGCGTTAAACCCAACATGTTTTCTTTGTTTATTTTCAACAGCCCACTTGCAATGACTATTTGTTTAAGAAATTTTGTTTTAATGTTTCTCACTTATCATTAGGGTTTAAACAAGATTGCTTAATAATTAAGAGTATGTCTGTAGCTTCATATACTACTGTCCTACTATTAACTAGACAGCGGCCCGATTATTATGCTAATGTTTAACATAAGTCAGACTAAAATATCTGCAAATTACATCTACTGGTATACCATCGACCAATTTCGAAAAAAAAAGTTGTTTCATTTTTAGCATCAAACGAAATTATTTTGCTCGGCAAATACAATATACAATTTTATCAAAACATCACTCGTTTGATTTGAACTAAAGTGTCAGGCAACAACAACAACAAAAAAAAACATTTGTGAAATTAGGTAATGTAAGACAAAGAAATATTTTGAAAATATAGATACTGTTAGAAGCATTGTCTAACCTATCCAGTCTTTATTTTTTTGTAAACCACATTGTGAAAAATGAATTTACCTGTTAAAAACAATAATGCACAGTATTTAACTATATTTTCCTTATGCTGTTCAACGTATAGTTAAACATTATATTCCAATGCAGTGAACTTGTCTAAATCAATCATTTCTACGTAAAACATATTGATTTCATGGTAAACGATTAGATAACAGAAAAGACTTACATTTGATGCGTTCCTTCACTATGTTGTAAGAGTGCAACACTGAATATAAAATGAATGTATGAAAAATTGCCAGTCTTAATAATTTTTATGTCATTTATGTCATTATCGACCTTCTTCCTTTTAGTTGTTTATTTGATTCATTTTAAGATAGCATACTGATTACATCCAATAAAGATGCAGTAGCATTCAGGAAGAGAAAATGTTGCTCTTGTTTTTGTTGTTTATTTTATCATGGTTGAAAAGCGTATCACTACTATATTGGAGGATATGGTGTTGTGATGCTGCGTAAAAAATTAGGTAGTAAGTAACGGTTATTGTGTGATTTCTAATTGTCCAAGTAGGCGACACCTCTTTAATGAATAAATAGTGCAATGTGTAGAAGACTAAAGACGCTTTCCTTAGTTCTAAAATGTAGAACTAGTAAAGAACTTGCTTTGATTTAAAGCTGCGCCCCAATTCCCCTCTCCACCCTCATCCTCGAAAGACTTGAAATTACTAGTAGTCTATTGGTGGTTTTAAGACGAGGAATGGGATTCAAACGATGCCTTATCACTGGACCACAGATCCACTCCAAAACAGTGATAAAATATAGTTTTGCACTTTTTCTGGACAATGAACATATGGTTCATATATATATAGTTACTTATTTTGTCACGGGTCTTTATATTAAGCTGACACTTCCTAGATTATTTTGTGCTGATTTTAATTTTTATTCTATTATTAAAATAGCAATAGTTTGTTCTTTTTATCAGCCAGATTAAACGCCTTCCAATTATCGGCAATTCTTCTTCCCTTTCTTTAAGCAAACCTCACGCCCAAGAGGAAAACTTAAACCTGCTTTGAAGGATCCAATAGCAAACGATTTTATGATTTTAATAAAACAAACAGTTAAATTGTTTAATTGTATTGTATGTAAACGTTATCCCAAAATAGCATGATATATAACTTTAAGGAACACATTTACTACACTAAGGTTAATATACTTGCTGTGTCGGCTGGTTTATTCATATGGTACCACTTTTTTAAGTTGATAATTATTTTAGTGTATATAGATGTAAACAACCACTTTTACAGAAATATATAAATGAAAGTTTTTATCTTAGTTCAGATTATCATCGCTAACCAGTTCACCCTTGATCTGATCATGGATGATATTTGCTTTTTAAGACTCATCAGTGTGTCTTAATATATAACAATAATACCCATTCATTTATTGTTATATATATTTAGAAACACTGATGATCCATTCACGGCGAAACTAGTTTGCGACTTTTCTATTAAAATTTAAGAAAATCCAAGCAAGCGTGTGAAGTCATTTTATAATTTTATATATATATTGGGTCTATGTATTGTTTAAAGAGACCCAACAAATGGCAAATAAAGACCCAGTAAGAGGAAAATGACCCGGCAATTACGGAATGCATCTCATTGGAGACCTAGTTAGTTGTTAGAGATAAATTGGATGAGACTTAAATAAACTATCAAACCGCATTTAGTGTATTTGGTCGATTTTAAAGACATCAAAAATATTACATTAATAAAATTTAATTGTTGATGTTAAAAGCGTATGTTTATCCTTGTAAAAATAAAACATAAACACCTAAACTAATATCTTTAATCTTACGCACATGTTTATGAATCACTTAATCAAAAAAACCATAAAACGGTAGTAGTAAACAAGAAATTTTGAAATACAAGTGATGAAACAATTATTTGTAGTAGGGTTATCCACCAATGAAATAGTTGTGCGCAATATTAATATATTCACCCTAGAGCAATTTAGGTTTTCCATGTATTACTTTATTTGGATAGTATGAAACAAAATATTTAAAACGTTTTATCAGGAGAAGGAAATAGAAGCAATATCTATTATAATCTCTTACTGTTTTTATTTATTTATTTATTTTCAGTTGAGGCCAAGGTAGTATCCTCGTTTATTGTCCCCGTATTTGGTTCCATAGGGGTCGGGGAACCACACCAAATGTCACTGACAATGTACTTTATAACACAAATGACTTTTTTTTTTATATATTTAACAAATGATTGGAGTACTTACACATCAAAACAATTCATTTGAACTGTCTTATGAGGAAAACAAAAAGGAAGAAGTTGTTTGGGAAAACAAGATGGAAGATGAAGAATAAATTTTGAAATAAAAAGACAAGTCCTATTCTACTATCGTATTCTGAAGTTGTTTCAAACAGTGTCTATGTTATTTTCTCGAAATAGTTATTTCATGTCTTTCTTGTTGTGGAAATCTTACTAGATATCTAGTTTTTTACACAGTTCAAACCAATTTTTATTTAAGATCTTGAAATTATCAGTTAGTTTAGATATGGATTTTTCATTTTAAATTCTTATTTTAAATATGTGGTAAAAACAGGAAAGAATGGCAAAACCTGTAATGTTCTCTCAATTTTGATTTATAAATGTTTTCTTCTGTGTATTAATATAGATATTATACTCCTCACACGTCATTTCTGGGGATTTTTTTCTGGACAAAAATCTATGAATAACTGGACAAGAGCCAAAAAGATGTGCTGTAGTCCACACTATAGTACTGTACTACATAAAACATTCTTTGTCTTGCGTATATTGTGCAAAACCTAAATATTTTGGTTTATTCTATATCGAAAATATCTTGATTTAATTTCATTAAGTTTGTATAGTAATCTTTAAATTCTTTTTCTGAAATTTCCATAGACATATACCATTTGTCTTGTATCGTAATAGATGTACACTGTAGACTCTACAATTGTATTATAAAAATTCTGACTTTCTTTTATTATCTTTGATTGCTTGTTTTAAAACGGACTTAAAAAATATATGTTTTAAAAAGTGTTTTGCCTAATTTCACTTTTCTACTTGTCTAGAATATTTGAGACACATAATGCAAATCTAAGAATGTACCTACCTCTTACACGATATTTGCTTTTGATACTGTCTATATTAAGGTAATTGCCATCGTCTTCAATTAAATCTATCTTATGTTGCACCAGATATTGCATAATATAAGATTTCTTCTAAATTCTTAACTTCGCAGCATTTTTCTAATTTTGTTCAGTTGCAAATAGGTATTTCCAGAATGGGCTTTGTGTATCCATATTGATAAATTAAACCTTAGAGTAATGTGGGCCTAAGGAATTATTTTTAATTCTCCAGATTATATAATGTTAGTAGCCATTTTTCTTTTTAATCTCTCCAGTCCGTTATTCCATAAAAAATTATAAGCGATACTTTCCATTTGTTAATAAATTCATCGGCAGAATTTAGGAGAGAAATAAACAGATGTATAAAGAGAAATTTTACAAAAGCTACCTTTCCAAAAGTGAGATTTCTTTTTGACCAAACACTTGTTATGCTCCTACATGTTTGTTCTATTCTAGGTGCGTTTAAATTCAAAACTTCATTACATTTAGCTAAAAATAGACGCCGAGTATCTTGATGGGATCTGGACTCCAATGTAAGGTCGATTTTACAAAACGTAATGTCCAACCTGTGATTGCAAAGTATGACAATCAAGCCTATAACAAGATCCTTTGGAAGCATAGAACGTTCTAACGTCACCCAGCCGACCCCGACCGCCCAAAACACCGGCTTGTATTGAGCTCTTTAATGAAGATATGTTGAAGGAACTCAAAAAGGACGAGAAATATTTAAAACAACGCAGTCGAAGGACACTTGCCTTATTCAAGTATTTGTTCATATATTTCATATATTTATCATATTTCAAATAGATATTGCTAAAAGAATTATTTTCAAGAAATTCTGATAATGTACACGTGTAAGATAAGATAAAGTGATTATTATTGGTTTTGCACAATCAACAAGATAAACGTACAAAGGGATGATATTCTATCTAGGTAAAGCACAAACGGCCCGTTTGACCCCACCAATTTACTTTAAAGAACATTCTATTATCAACATTGTTGTTTCTATCAAATGACATAAACTTAATAATGCTGTGGCGATCTTTTTCTTATGTAGGTAGGTGCATTTTTGCATGATTCCATGGACTTATACTGTCAATTATGCAGTTAATAATATACAGTGCACTTAGTTAAAGATTTATAAAACCGTCTGGGTAGCCCAGTAGTAGAGTGTCCGCTTCGTGTGTAGGTGGTCGTAGATTCGCTCCCAAAGACGTGAAAACTGTTACTAAAGATCAACTTTATGCATCGAGCCGTGTCTGCACTTTTAGCTCATAATAATACTGCGGTAAACGCCGAGGATAGCGGATAAGTCACGCCTCACTAATTGACGTTGAATTATAGTAGCAAATTCTTAAAGCGACTAACCCACACATTGTGATTTGTAATTTTCAAAATAATTTATCACTGGAAGGCAAAATACCGCCATTGTTTCATATATTTACATGAAACATAATAGTTGACCAGTTTATAGTTTCCAGATTTACGGGAACATTCGATCTTTTGCAGTTTTTCTCATGAACTTTTATAAACTGTAACAATGCTTTATTTTGTAAACATTGATAAATAAAGAACGAAACGCGATAGTATTTTAGACGCTATCATCACGTGGGCAGCAAACCAAAAGTTCGCATGTAGTTTGATTGTTCAATTCATTTTCACCTCAATACCGAACTATAGGTAGCGCACATTATGATGGCGTTTAGAAGTGAAAACAAAACAATAACATCAAATCAAGTAAATACACTAAGTTTACGATTTAGTCAGTGATTCTTCGTTGGCCGAGCGATTACGATATTTGTATTATACCTTTTCGTCAGGAGTTCGATCCCCATTTTTTTCAGCTTGCATTACATACATTTTTATAAGTTTGTTTTAATCTGGTTTCTAATTTATTGTTTTGTTTCTTCTTTTCGTATAAAATTGGTAGTATCAGTCAATCCTAAAATTGTGGCCGTGCAATGCTTTTATTAAAGTGAAGTGTAAGATTGTTATAAAAGTTATAAAACTAACTCGTACAGGTTTAAAAATACCACAGGAAAGCATAAAAAATTTGATCATATTAAAAGTGGAGTGTATTTAGACATAATTACATGTCAATTGTGATATATAATTTTAGTGAACATGTTAGAACTGGATTTACTAACTCGTTTTATCTTCACTGAATTGTATTGAAGACAAAAAAATAAAGACAAAATTTAACGGGTCTGGGAACCGAACTCACGACGAAAAAGTATAATACGAATACCGAAACCGCTCTAGGCCAACGAGAAATCACTGACTGCAGTGTAAACGTACTAAGTGTACTGACTTCATTTTATGTTATTGTTTTGTTTGTTTTTATTTCAGAACGTCACAATTTTGTGCGATACCTACACATCTGCGCTCTATTGATAATCACGTGATGTTTGCTAACGGAAATTCCGGGTTTTTTTGTTGTTTATTTTTATAAACCGGGAAACCCTTTATCAAAAATTGTAGACGAATGTTTTTATTTTAAATTTATTAGGAAAACAACGATTTTCAACAGAATTTGATGGAAAATACTCTGTTAGAACATCGAATATGCAGCACATAGATGAATATAGCAAAAGTTTGATTTTTAGCTCGACTTTTCGAAGAAAAAGTAGAGCTATTGCACTCGCCCCGGCGTCGGCGTCGGTGTCGCCGTTGGTTAATGTTTTTGATCAAGTAAAATATCTCTGTTACTATCAAAGCTTTTGACTTGAAACTTAAAATTGTTATTTACTATTAAAGTCTACACCAAGAAAAACAATTCCCATAACTCTGATTTGAATTTTGACAGAGGTATGACCCTTTTTAACTTAGAATTTTTTAGTTAAAGTTTTTGGTAAAGTCAATTATCTCTGTTATTTTCAAAGCTTTTGACTCGAAACTTAAAATAGTTATTTACTATCAAAGTCTACATCAGGAGAAACAATTCCCATAACTCTGGTTTGAATTTTGACAGAGTCATGCCACTTCTTAAGTTAGAATTTTTTAGTTAAAGTTTTTGATACAGTCAAATATATCTGTTACTTTCAAAGCTTTTGAAACAACCCCTATTACTCTGATTTGAATTTGGACAGAGTTATGTCCTTTTTAACTTATATTTTTTTTACTGGCAAAGCTCTAATTCAGAGTCAAGCACTGAGAAAAGTCGAGCGCGCTGTCTTACGGACAGCTCTTGTTTAAAACCTGACACCACGATGTGTGGGCAAGTCGCTTTAAGAGGATAGTGCTAGGACTATTCAGCCCGATGTCAGTATAACGTCATTGGGTAGGGAAACATGCCACTTGTTTACGGCGTGATATTCCAGTGAGGCAGCACTTCGTGCTCACTGCAACATGCAGACGTCTGAAATTGTTGAAAAAGTCGCTAAACCCGAACACACACACGCGCACGCGCACAAACACACACAAACGCACGCGCGCACACACACATTGTAAATCTGAGCAAACATGCACATTTTTGTCAATAATATGTTCGTATTTTTCAAATTATATGTCTCTATAAGCTAGCATTTTTGTACAGTAGCTTGCCTATACTAGGCATAGTCTTGCTCGATGAATCTTTTTCAGCTTCCATTTCTTTCTTAGTATAATCTTCATCGGTTTTCAGTCTATTTAGAACATTCTTTCTTGCACTATCTAGTGCTGCCTTGAAATCATCAAAGCTTATATAGCTAGATGTTTTCTCTGCTTCTTTTTTATCACTTGGTTCTTTTTTACAACTGTCTGCTGTTTTCTCTGAAGTGTTTATTACAACCATAGTATTTGGTATGCCAAACTTCTTTCTTAATTCTTCATCTGAAAGAGTTTTCTTCTTACCTATATCAAGTTTTGAATTTTCATTTTTCTTTTGACTATCAATAACAACTACTGAATCCGAAATTCCAAATTTTTTCATAGCTTTCAAATCTTTTTGTTTAACAGGGCTTTTCCTACCTGTCTTGACTGGTGGTCCAGTTCTTGATGACAGTACATTCTGCCCTATTCTTTCACCGCCAGAAGGTCCTGTATTTTCGACAAAATCTTCTAGCAGTGGAGGAGTTGGGATATCAAATTCAAAGTCACTTTCAGTGTCAGAATCAAACTTGTGTTTCAACCAGTCACTTTTTCCAAAGGGAGAATTTGGATTTCTTAGAAGGGATATGTCAATTCTGGATAAATTCCTAATAATGACCTTAGAGTCTTTCAGTTTGTATTCTTTAAACAATGCACTGTCTTTGGTAGATTTTCTAGCTGTTCTCTTTCTCCTCAACTGCCCATGTCCCTTTGATGTGCTTGGAACAGGACTTGGTGTTCTTTTAGCTTTATCGTTACTTCCTTTCCCATTATCGGAAGTGTTCTGTGACTGAACAGGTACTGAAATACCCATACCACACTCGTACAGCAATTTCTCAATCTCATTAGGAGACATTTCTTCTATATTTTTGACTGCAGCATTACCAGTAGACTTACTTCCTCTTGTTTGTCTTGATCCTGTTTGCGTTTTAGACTTTGGGCCTGGTCTTTTACGTTTTACTTTAGTGGGTGTACTAGTTAGACTTACTGAAAGATCTTTTATCCCAAACTTCTCCATCAGTTCAGTATCACTTCTACTTTTTTCTTTTCCAGGTGATTCCTTTACTTTGCTTTTCTCTGTCTTCTCAATGTTTACTGTCACATCTTTTAATCCAAAAGATTTCATTATTTCTTTATCAGATTTCTTAGGGCTCTCCTTTTTTGTAGCTGCTTCTTCAGCTTCATCATCCAGAACAATCAGTGTCATTGGAGGCTCAACTATCTCAATATCTGAATCATCATCACTGAAAGCCTTATCATCAAACATATTCTCTTTGGCATTCACTTCATTTTCACTGTTACTCATATTAATAATTTTACTCCAGTGATTCTTTGCAACTTCATTATTTCCCGCAATCTGAATTTCCTTACCTTCCATATTTTCTTCTTTCTTACCATTTGTACCACTTTTTTCATGCACAAGATCATCACCAAAATTGTTTACAATTGGTGTGTCATTTTGACTGTTACTAATGTTTATAACTACATCTGAGTGATTATTTTCAACTGTATTATTTTCCGTTACTTGCTTTTCTCCACCTTCAAGATTTCTTTCTATCTCTATCCTTTTTTCTTGACCAAGATCGTCACTTGAACTGTTAACAATTTGGGATTCCAAATTTTCAGATTCCTGGACTCTGCTTAAACAAACTTTACTAGGGATAATACCAAACATTTCCATCAGCATTGTGTCTTCTTTATTTAAGTTTTTTGTATCTCTAATTCTCTTCTGTTTACCTTTACTAGGATTCATCAATGTATTTTTAGCTTGTGTTGCTGCCCTCCTTTTTGGCAATATTCTATTTTCCTCTGGCTGCTGCAGTCTCTCCAGTCTCAAGTTACTGACATTTTTATTTTTGTCATTTGATTTTTTGGTCTTTGATCCCTGAGAAAAACTTTGTGTCTTCTGAAGTGGGACTTCTTCTATAGCCTGAAAGTAGACCTGATTTTAAAAGAGCTGAATAGAAATAGATGACAGCAAATTGTATTATTTTCAATATAGTCAAAATGTGCAACAATCTTTCCTTGCATTTCTTCGGCTTATAAATGACCTTTTATGTTTAAAACTTTACTGTATCTTATCTTTTCTGAAAACTTCAAGTAATTCCTCTAATATATTTCTTGCTTCAAAAGCCAGTAACTGTATGATACATGGGAAAGAATTATAACTAAAGAGCAATAACAAAACAACATCTGTAATGATATTAATAACATTTTAGTATTATATCCTTTTTGGCCAGGATAGTTAGTTAGATCAAATGTCTTTGAAGTAAATACATTTTGTTGTTCTGTAAAAACATACTAGTAAAACATTTATGTATGCTTTTTTATTTCAAGTTCAAATTCTTCTAAGAATTTAAAGGAAATCTTGCAAGTATTAATAACAACTTTATTTAAATCAAATTTGCTGTATACCGTATCCCCCCCATTTAAGTGCCCCAAGGGGTGTTACATTTTGCACCAAGGTGCGTTTATTTCTGCACCAAAATAGAAACAAAAGCTGTTTGTTGACAGCATGCTCGACTATTTGAAGCACTGACAGAAGTATAGGGTCGAAATATTACCTGAGAATTTCAGACAAAAGAAAAGGAACAGATAAGACAAACAATGTACCTGCATTTGTGGAACTGGGTAAGTCTTGCACAATATAGCAATGTGAGACCATGTTGGTAAGCAAGTGTTCAAAGTTTCAAAGCCATATATCAAACAGTTAATAGACAAAATATCGAATGGTATGCGAAATCTAACTTTCTATGTCCAAATAAGGGCCATAACTGAGCTAAAGTCCTTGTCTTAGGTAAGTAGACTATAGGAGAGATCGCCGTTATATCACGCATTAACACCTGTTTATCTGGTGGTTGGCAAAACAATTGTTTTTACATTGTTTATGTATGGGATCGGAATTTTTAATTTTGTATAACTTTTTCGTTTATTAAAGGATTTTAAAAATTCAAGAAGTTTTGAAATGTTTACGATTTTCATATTTTTTTATGCAATTATCTTTATAAAATGAATTACCATTTTAAATGACATATGATTTTAATAGCGGCATAGCGATGTTCAAAACTTTTAGAAAAACACTTTAAGTTAAGCGTTCATAATTAATCCATTTTACTTCGAAATAATAATTAAAAGTTATTAATAAATTGCTTGTTTTATAACCTTTCCATTTACCAAAAAATTATTGACATAATTTGAGTTTTAACGAAGTTTAAGCCGTTAGAAAAACATCACTGTTTATAAAAAACATGGACACTCGGCGTCTGCCCACTCAATCTCTGTGTTATCAGTGCTAAAAATAGAAAAATACAACAGATTTGTATACAAACACGATCTCTCCTATGACGGTAAACAAGTGGTCAAAGTTTCAAAGCCATATGACAAACAGGTTAGGCAAAATACAGACTGGTACGAAATCTTAACTGATTTCCGAGTCCAAAAAGGGCCATAATTCAGCCAAAATAGTTGACAGAGTTATGTACTCTTGCCTACAAATGGAAATCATGATGATAAACAAGTGTTGAAAGTTTCAAAGCCATATGTCAAATAGTTTTGACAAAACATAGACCTGTATGGAAACTGAACCAATTTCCAAGTCAACAAGAGCTGTCCGTAGACAGCACGCTTGACTTTTCTCAGTGCTTGACTCTGAATTTGAGCTTTGCCAGTAAAAAAAAATCCAAGTTAAAAAGGGGCATAACTCTGTTAAAATTCAAATTATAGTTATGAGAATTGTGTCTCCTGGTGTAGACTTTGATAGTAAATAACTATTTTGAGTTTCAAGTCAAAAGCTTTAATAGTAACAGAGATATCTGACTTTATCAAAAACTTTAACTAAAAATTCTAAGTTAAAAAGGGGCATAATTTTGTCAAAATTCAAACCAGAGTTATAGGAATTGTGTCTCCTGGTGTAGATTTTGATAGTAAATAACTACTTTGAGTTTCAAGTCAAAAGCTTTAATAATAACAGTGATATTTGACTTTATCAAAAATTTTATCAAAATTTCTAAGTTAAAAAGGGGCATAATTCTGTCAAAATTCAATTCAGTGTTAAGGGGATTGTTTCTCCTGGTGTAGACTTTGACAGTAAATAATATTTTATGTTTCAAGTCAATAGCTTTGATAATAACAGAGATATCTGACTTTATCAAAAACTTTAACCAAAAATTCTAAGTTAAAAAGGGGCATAATTCTGTCAAACTTCAAACCAGAGTTATGGGGATTGTTTCTCCTGGTGTAGACTTTGACAGTAAATAACTATTTTAAGTTTCAAGTCAATAGCTTTGATAGTAACAGAGATATTTGACTTTATCAAAAACTTTAACCCATAATTCTAAGTTAAAAAGGGGCATAATTCTGTCAAAATTCAAACCAGAGTTATGGGGAATGTTTCTCCTGGTGTAGACTTTGATAGTAAATAACTATTTTAAGTTTCAAGTCAATAGCTTTGATAGTAACAGAGATATTTGACTTTATCAAAAACTTTAACCAAAAATTCTAAGTTAAAAAGGGGCATAATTCTGTCAAAATTCAACCAGAGTTAAGGGGATTGTTTCTCCTGGTGTAGACTTTGATAGTAAATAACTATTTTAAGTTTCAAGTCAATAGCTTTGATAGTTACAGAGATATTTGACTTTATCAAAAACTTTAACCAACGGCGACACCGACGCCGACGCTGAGGCGAGTGCAATAGCTCTACATTTTCTTCGAAAAGTCGAGCTAAAAAGGGCCATAATTCAGCCAAAATAGTTGACAGAGTTATGTACTCTTGCCTACAAAATAATAAATCATGATGATAAACAATTGTTCAAACTTTCAAAGCCACATGTCATATAGTTTTGACAAAACATGGACTTGTACCAATTTCCAAGTCCAAAAAGGGCCATAATTCAGCATACTCTTGCCTACAGATAGAGACTGTTATATTAAATAAGTGATAAAAGGTTCAAACTCGTATGTCAAACACTACACAAAATGTGAACTGGTACGAAAAACTTAACCATGATTTCTAAGTTAAAAGGGGCCATAGCTCAGCCAAAATTTTACAAGTTATGTACTCTTGCCTTAAACTGGACATGGTGATGGTAAACAAGTGTTGAAAGTTTCAAAGCTTTATCTCAAAAGACTTTGTCAAAAAGTGGACTGGTACAAAAAACTTAACCAACTTCAAAGGTGTGACACTGACGCCGTGGTGAGTAGGATAGCTCTACTTATTCTAAAAACTAAAATTTGGAAAAAGTTTTGTTGCTCTACTTATTCTAGAAACTAAAATTTGGAAAAAGTTTTGTTGTTGTTTTCTATTGCCTAAAAAAATGCCAAGTCCAATTTTTCAACAGTATTTGCACTAACAAAAGTTGTTAAATCAAGCAACAAATTAAATCCATTACCACTTTCAGCTGAGTTAATACGGCAATTAAACAAGTCTGGCAGTACGCAGTGACCCGATTTAAACTCAGTTTATGTCCACATGTAGTGTACCAGCTGATGATGTAATGAGTTATAGACATGTAGAATTTTAGCACTAACTCGGCAGAACTAGTTTAAGTCTCAAGTACAATTTGAGAAGTTTTTTGACAGTAGCGGACATTAAAAGTGAATAATCAATATTTTATGGAACTTGGTGGGGTTTTTTCTAACATATATTATACTAAATGGATATTTTACGGAAGTGTTTAATTTTTTTCTAGAATGTAATCAGTTACTTTTTGCCTGACTTCTTGGATTTTGGAAGTAAAATTTTCACCCCTTCAAAGCTGGTAAGTCATTTTTGTGCTAGATACATGTATATTGGTGTGGGTGAACATTAGAGGGGGAAGCGTTTAAACGGAGGGGGGAAGGATACGGTAGTTTAAAAAAAAGTTCTACACAGAACAATGTCTGATAAGTCCGACACATTACCTTTGCTTTAGCAAAAGCCTCTTCTTCCTTATGATTTCTTTCTTCCATATTTTTTCTCTTTTCATTTTCCCTTTCCTTTTGGCACTCAACCAGTTTCTGACTCATCTGGAAGTACTCTCTCCCTTCTTTGTGACAATCAATCTCCCGGTTTTCTCCATCTACCTCATATTTATGTATCTTCTGATGTTCTTCAGATTCATCTTTGGACTTACAATCATATCCACAATATGAACACAAGTAAGACTGCGGATCACTACTTGTATTTTCACTTTCAACTTCCATTATGTCCTGTTCTTCTGTTTCCCTAGCCATACTTACTTCATCAGTTTCTTCAGTTTCAGTTAAATCAATAACTTTATTTTCACTTTCCTGACTTTTGCTAGATCCTTCACAAGACTTATTTGTTTCCTTATGGTTTTCACGGATATGCTTCTTTAAATCTTCAATGTTATCATAAGTTTGTGTACAATCTCCACATTGGTATGTCAATTTAAGTAATGTTACTTTCTCGCAAACTTCTCCTACTTTAGATCTGGACTTTTTGACTGGCACACTTCTCTTTAATTTTTTTCCAGTATCAGATTTTTTGCTATTATCCTTCTTTGTTTTATGTTTCTTTCCATGCTGAAGATATGATTTAGAATACAAATGAGAAAATTCATAATAGCCTTGCTTATTTACTTGCAAGGTACTCTGAGTATCTGTAACAGTTTTCACTTTATTTGCACCCTTTTTCAAACTTCCAACCTTTTCTGTTAGTTTATGATTGACTTCACTTTTATTGTAATTCCATTCTGACCCATGCCATATACGATTCTTTTCTATCTCTTTCTCTTTCTTCATAAAAAGTCTGAAGTATTCTCTTTCCTCCACTTGTCTGTCATGTTTTACATTTTCAGTGTTTAAAGCTGTTTTATTAGCATCTGTTGTATTGCCTACATCTGTACAATTTTTCCTTAGAATATTGCTTACACGAAACTGACTGAAGTCCCCAATGTCTGTAGGAGTGTTGCTGTGACAGTTATTATTAGTCTGAACATTTCCAGGCTGAACAACAGTTGGTATATTCAGATTTACAGTACCTGCTGTGCTCTCTGACACATTACTTCCAAAGTTTTGCCAGTTCACGCCAGGGCCATTAGATTCTGTGGTGTTAGTAGACTGCACAGAAAACCTATCATTGTCGCCAAACTGGAATTGTACATGAATTTTGTTGTTTATTTGACTAGCATTCACAATGGTTGGTTCATCCGATCCTATATGCTGATTGAGACAGAATGAACTGGCCTGGTATCTTAGAGAACTTATTGCTAAAACAAAAAAGAAATGAATATTAATAGGAAATTTATAATATCAATTGAAAACGAAAATGGCAAATAATATGACACACCAGTCTGACAGCCTGTACTATGTCCTTAGTTTATACTAATTTGTTTTAGCTCGCTTGTGATGCTTCAAGCTAATTGTAACCACTATCGAGTCCACTTCCTGGAAAAACCAGTACTAGTGTCATATGAGAGGCCATATCCACTAGACAATGTCCTACAAGGGTTGTCAAAATATTCTTGTCAACACATTATCCACTAGATCATGTCATTACATGGGTTGTCAAAATATTCTTGTAATGTAAATTACAAAATATTCAAATGCAATACATTTGCTATAGTAACTAATTACACTGTCATTCAGAACTTTCAAAGAAATGTTTACCAAAAGCATACCCAAATATTCTAGGTCAGTAAATCACATGAAGACTTAAACCATATTTAGCCATGCCTGTTAAAGTGATGCAAATTCAATGCATTAAACCTATGAAAGCAGGAAGTAAAAATGTCAAGTAAAGAACAATTTACACCAGTAGTACAGTGGTTGACTGAAATGATTAAATATCAAGGATAAAATTGCTTCCTTCAACAAAAATTTTACAACTCTGAAATACCATGTACATGTACCTTTAAACAAGAGGGCCAAGATGGCCCTAGGTTGCTCATCTGAGTAAAAAACCACAACAGTGTAAACATGTTTGACCTAGTGATTTCATGTAGACAAATAATCTGACCAATTATCATTAAGATTGGACCAAAAATGTGGCCTCTTGAGTGAAAACAAGCATTTTCTTTGATCTGACCTAGTGACCTAGTTTTTAAACCCAAATGACCCAGATTAGAACTCATCCAAGATTTGATGAAAACAAACATTCTGACCAAGTTTTATAAAGATAGAATCAAACATGTGACCCCTATAGCGTAAACAAGCTTTTTCCCTGATCTGATCTTGTGACCTAGTTTTTTACCCACGTGACCCAAATAAAACTCATCCAAGATTTCACGAGGCAAACATTTTGACTAAGTTTCATGCACATCAAATGAAAAATGCAGCCCCTACTGCATATACAGGGTTTTTCTTTGATTTGACCAGGTGATCTAGTTTTTTACCCCAGATGACACAGATTCGAATCTGACCTAGATTTCATCAAGAAAATCATTCTAATCAAATTTCATAAATATCCAGTCAAAATCACAGCCCCTATCACTCACACAGTTTTTCTTTGATTATACCAGGTGGCCTAGTTTTTTACCCCACATGACCAATATTCAAAGCAGACCTAGATTTCATCAAGACAAGCATTTAAAATAAATTCTCATGAGTTTCAAACTTTAAATATGGTCTCTACGGAGTGTTAACAAGGTTTTATTTGATCTGGCCTACTGACCTAGTTTTTGACCCCACATGATCCAGCTTTGAACTTAAACAATAGATGATCAAGACAAACATTCTGACAAAGTTTCATAAAGATTTGGTCACAATATTGGCCTCTAAGTGTTAACAAGGCAAATGTTGACGGATGACAGACGATGCTGGCTGCCGGACAATGACTGGTCACAATAACTAACCTTGAGCACTTTGTGCTCAGGTGAGCTAAAAACTGTTAACACACTGTTGTTGTTTTTTTAAATAAATCAGGACTTTTAACCTTGACCCTGCTGAATTTCTAAAATGGACTGGTCCATCACTCAATATAGGCAGTTCTACTTATTTTTCAAAGGGGTGTTCACTGAAAATTTACTGTACAGACCATGATCAGTCGGTACAATCATCTAAGAAACAAAGATATGTAATAAAAGTCATAGGTCACCAGTACTGAAAGCGTTATCAGCCCTTGAAAACGGCATTTTTAGGTATTTCATATACAGGGACTCTAGTGTATGCCTTTATTTCTGCAACTGCAGTGTCCCGGACATATGACCAGTTTTATATTTTAAGCAAAAGCTCATAGAACACAAAATGCTTTTTTTGTTTGTTTTGGATTTAATGCCGTTTTTCAACAGTATTTCAGTCATGTAACAGCGGGCAGTTAACCTAACCAGTGTTCCTGGATTCTGTACCAGTACAAACCTGTTCTCGGCAAGGAACTGCCAACTTTCCCACATGAATCAGAGGTGGAGGACTAATGATAGCAGACACAATGTTGTTTATCAAACAGTCACAGAAAACATACGCCCCGCCCGAGGATCGAACTCGCGACCCCGAAATCCGTAGACCAACGCTCTTACCTATTGAGCTAAGCAGGACTGGTGGGAGAACACAAAATGCCACCCTTGACGCATTCAGTAATTGCGTAGAGAACAGAAATTATTTGGTCACTGTACACAAAAGTTCTACTGTTCTGGGTCAATGTGACCCAGGGTTCCCACCAGACTTTTGGTGTGGGGGTTTTAATACCTCCTAGGTCACCAAACTGGGGTGGAACTTCGAAAGTTGGGGGGGTTTTGATATTTCAAACTTTATTTCTACTACAGACTATAGTTTTTATTATAAAATTTAAGGGCTTGGTGCAAAACTAGTTTATTTCATACTTTATCCATAACAGTTTTGCACAAAGCTCTAACATTAATGTTGACTTGTATTATTAAAATACAATAAAACTAATATCAGAAATATTTTTTTTAATGTTTACGTACTACGCAATTACTGTTATTTGTTGCCGACGTATCAGTATTTGATATAAAGGATTCAGAGGTAACACCTTTCGGCTCGGCTGCTGACATCGCTTGCCCTTGCTGTTTATCAAATAAATCAGTTAGTTCAGTTTGGTTCATTTTTCTCGCATATGCAAACAGCAATCGATTATGTCGCTAAAAAATTACCACGTGCTAGACTGTCTCTATAATTTTCCATTGATAACTTGCGTGTTAAGTATTTTACACGGAACCAGTAGACTAACACCTGACATGACTAAACAAGAGCTGTCTCCATAGGATGATACATGCCCCCGATGGCACTTTGAATGAATAGTTATGGCTGATGTTAGAGTTTAGGACCTTTGACCTATGGAGCTGGGTCTTGCGCGTGACACGTCGTCTTACTGTGTCACACATTCATGCATAGTTATTTTAAAATCCATGCATGAATGACAAAGATATGGACCGGACATGCCCATCAATGCATTATCATGAAAAATGACCTTTAACGTCTAAGTGTGACCTTAACCTTTGAGCTACGGACCTGGGTCTTGCGTGTGACACGTCGTCTTACTGTGGTACACATTCATGCCAAGTTATTTGAAAATCCATCCATCGATGACAAAGATATGGACCGGAAACGCCCATCAATGCACTATCCTTTAACGTCTAAGTGTGACCTTGACCTTTGAGCTACAAACCTGGGTCTTGCGCCTGACACGTCATCTTACTGTGGTACACATTCATGCCAAGTTATTTGAAAATCCATCCATCGATGACAAAGATATGGACCGGATAGCCCATCAATGCACTATCCTTTAATGTCTAAGTGTGACCTTGACCTTTGAGCTACGGACCTGGGTCTTGCGCGCGACACATCATCTTACCATGGTACACATTCATGCCAAGTTATTTGAAAATCCATCCACCGATGACAAAGATATGGACCGGACACGCCCATCAATGCACTATCCTTTAATGTCTAAGTGTGACCTTGACCTTTGAGCTACGGACCTGGGTCTTGCGTGCGACACGTCGTCTTACTGTGGTACACATCCATGCCAAGTTATTTGAAAATCCATCCATCGATGACAAAGATATGGACCGGACACGAAAATTGCGGACAGACCGACAGACGGTTCAAAAACTATATGCCTCCCTTCGGGGGCATAAAAAAGACACTGGAATTCCACAAACTGTTCATTTTTCAGCTACTTTCGGATTGATTGCATTGTAAGTTCACTGCTTTAGAATAATTTAGCATCTTCCTAGTTGGCAATTTGGTTGCGTGAAAATATGTACCAGAGCAATTTTCTGTACGTTTCAGATCGCAGTTTATACGTGAATAACGTACATATTTACGTAAATGGGAACCCTGGTGACCTTGACATTTGACCTACTAACCTCAAAATTAATAGGGTCATCTGCGGGTCATGATCAACCTCCCTATTAAGTTTAATGATCCTAGGCCCAAGCGTTTTTACGTTATCATCAGGAAACGGTTTAACTGTTCCGGGTCAATGTGACCTTGACCATTGGCCTACTGATCTCAAAATCAATAGGGGTCATCTGCAGGTCATGACCAACTCCCCTATTAACTTTTGTGATCCTAGGCCCAAGAGTTCTTGAGTTATCATTCAGAAACACTTTAACTGTTCCGGGTCACTGTGACCTTTGACCTACTGACCTCAAAATCAATAGGATCATTTGCTGATTATGATCAACCTCCCTTTTAAGTTTCGTGATCCTATGCCCAAGCGTTCTTAAGTTATCGTCTGGAAACGGTTTAACTGTTCTGGGTCACTGTGACCTTGACCTCTGGGCTATTGATCTAAAAATCAATAGGGGTCATCTGCTGGTTATGACCAACCTCCCTATCAATATCATGACCCTAGGCCCAAGAGTTCTTGAGTTATCATCTGGAAACTGTTTAACTGTTCTGGGTCTTTGTGACCTTGACCTTTGACCTTCCAACCTCAAAATCAATAGGGGTCATCTGCTGGTCATGACCAACCTTCCTATTAACTTTCATGATCCTAGGCACAAGCATTCTTGAGTTACCATCCAAAACCGTTCAACTATTACGGGTCACTGTGACCTTGACCTTTGACCTACTGATCTCAAAATCAATAGGATCATTTGCTGTTAATGATCAACCTCCCTTTTAAGTTTCGTGATCCTATGCCAAAGCGTTCTTGAATTATCATCGGGAAATGGATTAGTTTACATACAGACCAACTGACCGACCTACCGACATCTGCGAAACAATATACCCCTCCTTCTTCGAAGTTGGTTCATGATTAATAATCTACACTGGTTGCAAAGGCAGAATCAATCGTGTCCAGCATGATGAGCGTTAAGAACCAGGTCTATATACATGTAATATCATTTCCATCATATTTTCCCAAAATCTGTAATTTCTTTCTTATTTTCTCCACTTAACAGGAACCAAAACCATCCCCAAATATGAAAAAACAAGAGGACCATGATGGTCCTGAATCGCTCACCTCTTCCCACATGACCCAGTTTTGAGTATGACGTCGTTTTTTCTATTATTTGACATAGTGACCTAATTTTTGAGCTCATGTGACCCAGTTTTGAACTTGGCCTAGATATTATCAAGATAAAAATTCTGACCAATTTTCATGAAGATCCACTGAAAAATATGGTCTCTAGAGAGGTCACAAGGTTTTTCTATTACTTGACCTATTGACCTAGTTTTCGAAGGTACGTGACCCTGTTTTAATCTTTACCTAGAAATCATCAAGGTGAACATTCTCACTAATTTTCATGAAGATCTCATGAAAAATATGGCCTCTAGAGAGGTCACAAGGTTTTTCTATTTTTATACCTACTGGCCTAGTTTTTGACCGCACGTGACCCAGTATCGAAACTGACCTAGATATCATCAAGGTGAATATTCAGATCAATTTTCATGAAGATCCATTGAAAAATATGGCCTCTAGAGAGGTCAAAAGATTTTAATAATTTTAGACCTACTGACCTAGTTTTTGATCGCAGTTGACCCAGTTTCAAACTTGACCTAGATATCATCAAGATGAACATTCAGACCAACTTTCATACAGATCCCATGAAAAGTATGGCCTCTAGAGAGGTCACAAGTTTTTTTTTTATTATTTGACCTACTGACCTAGTTTTTTAAGGCACGTGACCCAGTTTCAAACTTGACCTAGATATCATCAAGGTGAACATTCTGACCAATTTTTATGGAGATCCATTCACAAGTATGGCCTCTAGAGAGGTCACAAGGTTTTTCTATTTTTAGACCTACTGACCTAGTTTTTGACCGCACATGACCCTGTTTCGAACTTGACCTAGATATCATCAAGATGAACATTCAGACCAATTTTCATATAGATCCCATGAAAAATATGGCCTCTAGAGAGGTCACAAGGTTTTTCTATTATTTGACCTACTGACCTAGTTTTTGAAGGCACGTGACCCACTTTTAAACTTGACCTAGATATCATCAAGATGAACATTCAGACCAACTTTCATACAGATCCCATGAAAAATATGGCCTCTAGAGAGGTCACAAGGTTTTTCTATAATTTGACCTACTGACCTAGTTTTTGACCGCACGTGACCCACTTTCGAACTTGACCTAGATATCAACAAGGTGAACATTCTGACCAATTTTCATGAAGATCTCATGAAATATATGGCCTCTAGAGAGGTCACAAGGTTTTTCTATTTTTAGACCTACTGACCTAGTTTTTGACCGCACGTGACCCAGTTTCGAACCTGATCTAGATATTATCAAGATGAACATTCAGACCAACTTTCATACAGATCCCATGAAAAATATGGCCTTTAGAGAGGTCACAAGGTTTTTCTATTATTTGACCTATTGACCTAGTTTTTGAAGGCACGTGATCCAGTTTCGAACTTGATCTAGATATCATCAAGGTGAATGTTCTGACCAATTTTCATGAAGATCTTGTGAAAAATATGGCCTCTAGAGAGGTCACAACGTTTTTCTATTTTTAGACCTACTGACCTAGTTTTTGACGGCACATGACCCAGTTTCGAACTTGACCTAGATATCATCAAGATGAACATTCTGACCAACTTTCATAAAGATCTCATGAAAAATGTGACCTCTAGAGTGGTCACAAGCAAAAGTTTACGGGCGGACGCACGCACGCACGCACGGACGGACGGACGACGGACACCGCACGATCACAAAAGCTCACCTTGTCACTTTGTGACAGGTGAGCTAATAAACCTGTTTCAACCAGCAACCTCCTTAACAGGCACCGTGACACTTTACCTCTGCACCACAGTCCTTCTATTAGATATGTAATTTCACTTACTTGACTGGGACTCCTGTTGTGGTAGGTAGTTAGTAACAGCTCCAAATGATACAGGATATGCTGGGTTGGGAACAGGCACTGGATTCTGTGGGATATTTTGTTGTACTGGAGCTACGTATAACTGTAGTCTCTGTGGTGGCTGAGTTAACTGCGGGTTAAAACTAACACTACCTAATGGAGGAAAATTAGGTGCACCTGAAAGAGAGTAGCAGATATTCGAAATTTAGGCTAAATTTAATAAAACTTTTTAACAGATAAACAGTATTAGATGGATATTTCAATTGCCTGGCTTTGTTTTGTTTTTTAAAGGAAGCACATTATTTGGTGCTTTTACTGAAATTTTCAAAGAATTAAATGCTTATCAGTTCTCAAAGGACACAGATACATTCATCAAGAACCATTACATTTATATAACTTAAATATTGTCAAACCATTTACCAAACCATGCAATGTCTTGAAAACTGGCAGAAAAAGTGCAGTTTATTGCGGGAAAATGAGACTGAATCAGCGATTTTTTTCCTTCTTTATAAAGTACCAGTAAAATGACCTTTTCCCAATTTAAAAAGCTATTTTTTTCCCAATTTTCATCAAAAAGTTCACAAAGAACTAAGGAAAATGGTCAAATTAAGTGGTTTGGTAATTTATTGACTTGTATGCAATACAAATTGATTGCTTGATTGCTTGCAATTTTATAGTAAGTACAGGCCTGTCTGGAGCTTTTAGTACTGTTGATTAGAAAAACAGAATGACACGAACAAAAAATGCAGCTATTTTACCTTTTCCAGAAGTGACCAAAAAATCACTGTGAATATTGGCACTTAATAAACAATGTCCCTGAGCAAGTGCCCTTTTATCTTTAATACTTTGCCAGTCTTAAAGGTGCATATAAGAATGGTTCCATTCATCATGTATTTTGATGAGATCCACTTCAGTATCGAGCTACAACTACTAATTTCACATGTCACAAAAATCTACCATCCTAAGGTACAAGTTACTGTGTGTAAATTGATATAAAATATGCAAGTGTCAAGATCATAAGGAAATTAAGTAAAGTGTTATACATTTCAAAGCAGTTATATTAAGCAGAGTAATATATATTAAACATATTAACCTGTGTTTCTGGGAAAGCTGAAATCTGCTTGGTAAGGGGGTGTATGTGTGGATGGGGTGGCAATATGTTGTTGACTCTGTGTGGAGGTTGAAGGAGCATTGGAGTTGTCTAACCCGTTCACTGCCTCTTCTACCAAGTAGGATATGTAGGCAGACTGGTCAAACATGCAACTCTGCATACTTTAACCTGAAAATACAGACAGCTGATTATCTGAGCTGCACCATGCAAAAATCAACATAGTACATTTGAGACCAGCATGGATCCAGACAAGCCTGTGTGGATAGGCTGCGCAACCGCACAGTCTGGTCAGGACCCATGCTGTTCACTAAAAGTTTCTCTAACTGTAATAGACTTTGAAAGCAAACAGTATGTATCCTGACCAGACTGACCAGGCTGGTCTGGATCCATGCTGGTAGCAAATGCACTATGTCGGTTTTCTCATGATGCGGCTCATTATACATCTTTTAACTTGAACAAGAGGGCCATGATGGCCCTAGATCACTCAACTGATATACACAGCTTCCTTGAACAGTTTTGGTAGTGGTCACACACAAAAAATATTTATGAAATGATTTTGAAACAGAGTCAGTGTTTTCTGACAAGAGGATTTTCAGGGGTGAGGTGATCTCAGACTTCATCAAATTTCATGAATATCAATTAAAAAAATACAGCCTTTATCGCATGTATGCACAAGGTTTTTCTTTGATTTGACCTAGTGACCTCTTTTTAACCCCAGATGACCCATATTCGAACTTGACCTTGATTTCATCAAAGCAATCATTCTGACCAAACTTCATTAAGATCAATTGAAAAATACAGCCTCTATCACATACACAAGGTTTTTCTTTGATTTGACCTGGTGACCTACCTTTTGAACCCAGATGACCCATATTCTAATTCAATCTAGATTTCATCAAGGCAATCATTCTGACTTAATTTCATGAAGATCAATTGAAAAATACAGCCTCTGTCGCATACACAAGATTTTTCTTTGATTTGACCTGGTGACCTACCTTTTGACCCCAGATGACCCATATTCAAACTCTACCTAGATTCCATCAAGGCAATCATTCTGACCAAACTTCATGAAGATCAATTGAACAAGAGCACTGCCAAGTGGGGCAATATACACCCAAAGGGTTACATCAGAGGATGGGAGCAAAAATTTAAAGAGCTTGACTGTTGAAGCACAACGGACAGGAACAACAAAAAGAAGAAATTCCAAAAAAAAAAAAAAAAAAAAAAACAATCAAAGTCCACCAAAAAATTCTAACCAGGGAAAGTTAAGTCAAAATACATCTAAAAATTTGATGTACCATCCAGGTTGTACAAAGTGTATAAATTGAGTATAAACAAGTATTTTCTTTGATTTGACCTAGTTACCTAGTGTTTTTTACCCCAGGTGACCCATATTCGAACTTGACCTAGATTTCATCAAGGTTATTATTCTGACCAAATTTCATGAAGATCAATTGAAAAATACAGCCTCTATTGCATGTCGACATATCCAGATCTCTGTCTTGTAGTTGGTGACAGTGAGATGATTGAAGAATTAAATGATGTAGCCAAACTGAAAGACTCAGACTTTCTTTTCAACATTTTCTCTTGGTGAATTTTATGTATCCCCACTTGTATTCAAACATAATATGTCTGAACAAAACCCAGTTCTTGCAGGCATGTTTTTAATACACGAGCGGAAACTTCAAGAAACACACGACACTTTCTTTCGAAAGCTGAATTCCCTTGTCAGAAATATTAAAGGCTTGCCAGATATGGAATCGGCTATAGTAAGAGAGCAGACATCGCTAACACAATTGGGCTGTTGGAGACATTTGCGACAGGATGTACAACGCTGGATAGCAGAAAATTACCCTAAAATACACAGGAAAAGGTACATTAACGATTTATATGATATCCTAAGAGCAAAGCAGAATGTCAAACAATAATTCAAGAGAATAGGTCTTCATGGGAGGAAGGGTTCATAAAATATTTTGAACGCCACGTCAAACCAAGCTGGTCTACTTTTGTGTTTGTTGAATTAACAACAAGTGTGCTTTTGACGAAAACAATGGCGTAACTACAAACCTATCAGAAGGTTTCAATTTTCTATTGAAAGACTTCCAGAATTGGAAAGAAGTCCCATTGGATTGTTTAATGATGTCCTTGACGCTCATACAAGGATTTTATTCCAAGGAGTGCAGGCGCAGTAGGGCAGGTCTTGGAAACTTCGTTGAAACAAAAGTACCTAAAGTTTGGCACACCAACTGAAGATTTTGAGTCGAGAAAACTAGTTTGTCATACAAAGGACATAGTTACCTCTATAAAAAAAAATGAATTTATAAGAAGCTCTGAAACTTTAAGAAAACCTGAAAATGAACATTCGTCAAATACAAGGGTTTTGAGAGCAAAACAGTTAATGGAACAAGTCCATATCTCCTTCTCGCCAAAGCTTGGTGCTTTCACAATTATGGACACAAAAGCAATACAGTTAGATTATATCCCTCGGAAAATTGTTCGTGTTCACTTAAGAAAAACTGCATACATATTTTGCCTGTCAAGCTTGGAATGTGAATGGCGTTAAAGCCGCAAGACTTCGACCATTCATATTATTTTTGTTTTGTTTCCATATTGCTGCTAATATATAGGCAATATCCAGGAATAGCCCCCGGAGGACTTTAGCCTACCGTCCCTATTTTCACACTGAGACAAAATATCAAAATGCGTGACATCACACATCTGGATCATCCAGACGCTTGATTGTTTTAAAGTCTAAAAATAGTACGGTTATTTCCAACTCACCTGTCAAATTTTAAGTGTGCTCTGAATGTCATTATGGTATCGTCGGAAGTTATCGTAAAGTTTTAGTTTTCTGTGTGGATGTCCTTTTTTAAGTTACAATAGTCCACTGATATAATGTTATTTCACAAGTATAGAACACAAATCGTCCATATATATATAATCCAGGAATATGTCCCGGGACGTATTCCTGGATTATATATATAGCGACGAATGTTGCAACCTGTTTTATAAGTATGATTTATTTCCATTGCTACTCAAGGGGAAGATTCCCCGGGAAGAGGGTTTTCTTCGGGGGCTTCCATGCTACAGAAAAAATGGGGCTTGGCATTGTTTTGCATTGTCTCAATTATTCATTTTACGGAATGAATGTGAATAAATAAAGCATGTAAAGAAAATGTCCTGGGACGCTTTCTTTAATGGCAGGCTACATTGAAAGAACGCGTCCCGGGGCATTTTCATTTCATGCATTATTTATTCATTTCATTCCGTAAAATGAATCATTTAAGACAGTAACTGTCTTAATTAATCATTTTACGGAATGAATCTTAATGAATAAAGCATGCAAAGGAAACGTCCCCGGACGTTTTCTTCAATGGCAGTCTACATTGAAAGAAAGCGTCCCGGGACATATTCTTTACATGCATTATTTATTGAGACTCATTCCGTAAAATGAATCATTTAACAAAGTTACCCCCAAAACAATGCCAAGCCCCATTTTTTCTGTAGCATGGAGGCCCTCGAAGAAAACCCTCTTCCCGGGGAAATCTTCCCCTTGAGTAGCAACTGAATAATGTTCTTATATAAGTGTATAAAAAATTGTCTCTATATAATAAGTACTGGTACTGATGATAAACCCGAACAGAAAAGGTTTCTTACCTGTAACTTTTTTTATTTCTGCAATTTGTTATTAATGGTCGGTATCAAAATAAAGCTTAACATTTGCTGAAAACTTTACATAATTCAAATTTATATTTAGTAAGCATACTCACACAAAGTGAGGCCCTGAACGGGGTTTGTAAAATGGGGACTGTACGAAGGTTGACTGATGATAAATTCGACCACTTTGTCATTTACAAAATTTTCTCTGTAGTATTATATTGAAACTTTCCCCAAAAAGCTGCAACAGTCATTCTTGATCAAGTAATGAAAAGTGACCTAATGTCAGGCCTTCATGTGTCGACAGTGAGCATGCGCAAGAAACACCCTCTTCCCCAGTAATTTTGGGATAATATTTTTATACAGATATATGTAAGTCATTTATTTATACAGTATATTTACCAATTTTGTTTTTGTTTACACCAGTTAGTGTTGTAAGTGGTTGCTATTAGATGGTGTGTTCAATTTTATAAATAACCAATTGTAATCAAATATTTCCAAGGTGGTCGACTTTATCATCTGTCCGGGTTTATCATCAGTACCAGTATATATATAATCCAGGAATACGTCCCAGGACGTATACCTGGATTATATTTATAGCAACGAATTCTGTAAAAGGCCTGTATGCTTGGAACATTTCCATTAGACAATATGATTATTTTGATAGAACTGTACACATTTATAGCAGAGCTACCGGCGCCGCTCACATTACAGTTAGACGTTTGAAAAAGAAAATGAATAAAACTGTGTATAGAATAACTATCGAGCTGAAAATTCGTGGTACTTTTTTGGAATCGGTGTTGTTTGGGTATCTTCCAGTACACAATGCTCATAGTAATTAATCAGTAAGACGTCAGTACACGCTTGCTGTTTACGGTTGACAAAAGCGTTTCGCTTACTGCTTTGGACGTTGAATAAAAATGTAAATGAGCGTCTGATAATAAGAATTCAGTGTTAATTACATTTTCTACGAAGAAAAAAAGATAAAATAAAATATTTTCAATGCGAAACGATTTTCGTCACGCTGCCATAACTGAAATTTATTATATATACAGTGCTCCAGCTAGGATTAAAAAAGGGCAGGGTGCTGGCACTGAAAAGGGCACTTCTGGGGTGGTGGTCGGTCCTGGACCGTGCTGCCCCGGGAAAAAAATATAACTGGTCCATGCATACAGTACATTTTAGCATACTTTAGGCATGGAATCTGGCATAATTTAGGCATGTTTTTTGGCACACTTTAGGTATAGTCTTTTAATAGGCTATGTCTGTCATCTCTAATGCACCTATTTATTAACTAAAAATTCTGCTGTTTGTATTTTACTTGGCATTGATTTTCAACTTGTAACATTTCTTTGTAATTGCATACTGAATAACAATATCTATGTGTTTAGGCCTATTTTACTTGTTACAATTTCAGTACACATCTTCTCCATGTAGGCTACTTGATATTTATAAATTTATACCTGTAACATATTATATACAGAAAATAAAGTTTAAACTTCCACTTAAATAAATGAAATCGGGCAAAGTTTTTAACTTACAACAGTCTAAAAGCAAGTTTAGCACTTGTAATAGACATATTCCGGGTATCCAAAATTTTATATCCGGATATGGTTACACTTTTTTCTAAAAGTCGTCGAATGTCCAGTTTAAACAATATTTTTGAAAAAATATTATGATGCAAAGACAGTTTAACAGCATTTGACAGTATCTGACATTAAAGTGTACCCTGTCATTACATCTTAGTAAACTAATTTCAAAGAAATCTTCATGAAAAATCGGCAATTTCACATAGCAGACGACAACTTACTTTCGATTTCAAAAACTTGTAAGTATATTATACTTATATTTGTGACGATGACGTCATACTTCCACATTGGTGTAGTGGTTAGCGAGTTCGCGTTGAAAACCAAAGGTCGGGAGTTCGATCCTCACCGGAAGCATTTTTTTTTAATTCTTTTTTATTTCAGTTTTTATTTATTTATTTATTATAAGTTTTGAAAGCATTGTAAAAAATAAAGTCATTCATGTGAAATTTAACAAGTGTTTTGTTAGTGATGTCAGGTTCCAATGTACTGTCTGTAGATAAAACTTATTTTCAAAAAAGGTTTTGGGATCAAAATATACAGGCATTGAACTATGAAAAGCACATAATGCTCTTCTTCCCGTTCACATATATTTCATCCACAAGCTTCAAAATCACTAACCAGAGTTTATTACTAGGAAAAAACTATTGGCTATGAATTATCAATAATCATCAAAAAGGCTCCTACTACCATTCCTATTCTATTCCAGTAGTGCTAAAAGATTAACAATAAAAATGTCATAGACTGTTAACTTAGCAGTTCAGTAAATGAAAAAGGAGTTTTCGAGAATTTCGGCTAACAGTGATTTTCTCTGGTTAAAATTCTCATCACTAACTTTTAAAGATGGCTAGTCTTTTGGGTTTTAAACAAGCTTTGTACATGTAAATAATTGTCATTCTCCCATACCAGATGTCTATCATAGCAGTATTTTTGCCTTAAAGTTGGACACATTCTTCATTGTAAAAAGAACCGTAACTTTCTTTAGTTCGTATATAGAGCTAGCATATTTGTAGAGTTTTCGCATGTCAAGATTAATCTTAATGCATTCTAAGACATTCATTCAGAAATCATGAATTATCATCAATTCTTAAAATTTTAATAGACTTCCTAAAACGGATCCATAATTCCAGATAATTCCAGCAGCACTCCTTTAATTTTCAAGGGGCACTGGTGATTTTTTCAAGGGAGCTCTGGCCTCTGGGTAGCACCTAAGTTCATATTATACATGCATATACAAATTAGGTTTAACCAATAAAGATGCGGCTTTGCCTCGTATGTACACGTGTATTGCAGTTATTTCTTTATCGGACTATTTGCGGAATGATACAGTGATACTATATTTAAAAGCAAGCGCCCAGGTGATCCAGATCAGTTACATATAGTCATTTTACCTATGTTCAACCAGCCAAGTGCTCCACCACTATTTATAAATGTACATGTTTATTGAAATAAACCTTTGAACTCTCGGTTTTTATTCATTTATTTCCTTCCCAGCATCCTTGTACGACATCATACATATTTGATCTAGATCTTTAAGGGGCTTGTTTGTTTACAGACGACAGCTTCTTTGCATCTGTCAAAATACTTACCGTGAATCTCCTCTTGAAAATGATGCGTCTTTCCCGAATTCTTTAAGAAAAGTACTGGAACAACGTATTTTATAGTCTTCTAACCTTTATTGATAATTTAACATAAGCTTATATCTGTAAACTATCGACTTGAAAGTAAAATTTAAGATGTAAACAAACACGCCCACCTCTCGACAGGCCAAAACAAAAATGGCGCCTTCATTAGTTGCGTCATGTAGACGCTTGAGATAAAAAGATTCACCGCGCCATAAGACTAGTTGGATAAAATGATTATGGACATTTGACATTTTGAAGTTTTTAGGTTTGTTTATTGTTAAAATAGTTTGATTTCTTGTTAAATTACTTGATGGATACTGCAGACACACCATTTACCAATGTTCCTTAAGCCCGCTGTTCAGGTAGGTGTTTCTATCTCTTGTTTGAAAGTCTGAAACTTATTAGTTTTCAAATCTGAAAACAAAACTAGAAAATATGAAGTTTTGACTCTAAAAATATTTGTTTGTTTGATTTTATGATTACCTATGAAAAAAGAAATCGGTCTGGCTGAGCATAGGAAAATGTCACTTTAAAATTTAGTGTTTTACACCCTATAGTAAGAACCGCGCCATATTTTATCCTGATCAATGTCAGCCAAACGCTTGGGCAGAAATTTACCAATAAAAGTAGGTCAATTCAGAAACTAAACATTTTCCACAACCTTGTCAGTTTTTAATCTGTTCCGAGAAAAATACATGTAAATCTGGTCGAGCATAGGTAAAACGAGTCTATACAGTATACAGCGATCAAAAATAGTGCTGTCAGCAAATTCCGGCATTATCCTGTTATTTGGTCCGCGGACCAAATAAATTCCACAACATTTAAATGATATGTTTAGCTTCGGCTTTGTAAAAAAATCATAGTGTATCCATCCGCCATTTTAAAAAAATCATTGTGTATCCTTCCGCCATTCACTGTTGAGGTCATGTAAGGTCGCGTAGGAATACACATAATAAATTATACATGTGCGGACCAAATACCAGGAGTATATATAGAGAGACGAAAATGTTTTCCAATAGATTCATTCTAATGCCTTTTAAGGGGAAGTATCCCCGGGAAAGGGGTTTTCTTTGGGGGATCATATTTTCAGAAAAAGGGGCTTGGTAGTCTTTTGGGGGTGACATTTTTAAAATAATTCGTAAATATAGAAGTTTTCGGGTGCGGACCAAATACCAGGAGTATATATAGCGACGAAGAATTTATTTGGTCCGCGGACCAAATACCAGGAGTATATATATAGAGACGAAAATGTTTTCCAATAGATTCATTCTAATGCTTTTTAAGGGGAAGTATCCCCGGGAAAAGGGTTTTCTTTGGGGGATCATATTTTCAGAAAATGGGGCTTGGCAGTCTTTTGGGGGTGATATTCTCAAAATGATTCGTTAATATAGAGGTTTTCAGATGCGGACCAAATACCAGGAGTATATATAGCGACGAAGAATTTATTTGGTCCACGGACCAAATACCAGGAGTATATATAGAGAGACGAAATTGTTTTCCAATAGATTCATTCTAATGCCTTTTAAGGGGAAGTATCCCCGGGAAAAGGGTTTTCTTTGGGGGATAATATTTTCAGAAAATGGGGCTTGGCAGTCTTTTGGGGGTGACATTCTCAAAATAATTCGTTAATATAGAAGTTTTCAGATGCGGACCAAATACCAGGAGTATATATAGCGACGAAGAATTTATTTGGTCCGCGGACCAAATACCAGGAGTATATATAGAGAGACGAAATTGTTTTCCAATAGATTCATTCTAATGCCTTTTAAGGGGAAGTATCCCCGGGAAAAGGGTTTTCTTTGGGGGATCATATTTTCAGAAAATGGGGCTTGGCAGTCTTTTGGGGGTGACATTCTCAAAATAATTCGTTTATAAAGAAGTTTTCAGATGCGGACCAAATACCAGGAGTATATATAGCGACGAGGAATTTATTTGGTCCGCGGACCAAATACCAGGAGTATATATATAGAGACGAAAATGTTTTCCAACAGATTCATTCTAATGCCTTTTAAAGGGAAGTATCCCCGGGAAAAGGGTTTTCTTTGGGGGAGCATATTTTCAGAAAATGGGGCTTGGTAGTCTTTTGGGGGGTTTACATTCTTAAAATAATTCGTTAATATAGAAGTTTTCAGATGCGGACCAAATACCAGGAGTATATATAGCGACGAAGAATTTATTTGGTCCGCGGACCAAATACCAGGAGTATATATAGTGAGGTCAGGCATTCTGCAGACAATGTTTACCCATAATTTTACGTTCAGATCAAAAGATAACCATGTACTCCGAATGAACCCATTAACATAGTTCACAGAGATGTTAATATGCCTTGATTTTGATTGCAAGTTTCAATTGACCGTTAGCTATGGAAGAAGAAAAATTTACACACAATGGATGATAATACAAGACATTATTGGAGATGCTAAAAAGTGGCCAAAGCTAATTAGATGACTGTTTTGGTAGATAGGTGTTAAACATTTTGATCGTTTATTATTAGCTGTATTCGTGTATGTCAATGAATGAAATCCAGATATATTTCTAAAGTGGGCTTATCTGACAAATTTGTGCAGGGATGAGAGCGGATATAAACATTTTCGCGATTTATTCCGTCTGTTTGACGAAAAGAAATACAATCTGTATGCATTTAATGTCACAAATAACCGATACGAGTATATTGATTTTTTGTGTGTGTACGTAAACAGTATCTCGGAATAAAGACTTTACTAATTTTGTGCTGGAACTGTTCCTTTAAAACTTGTATATTTCGTTGTTCATTTGCTGGGAAGTAATTTTGGACTTCTAACTGACATGTAAGTAGTTTTCATATTCGGTTACTTTACGGAATAAATAGCATTAGTCTATTGATACAGACTATAGTCACCAGAGGTTAGGGACTATTTTTTCAACACTGTACGGAATAAATAGCATTAGTCTTTTGATACAGACTATAGTCACCTGAGGAAGGGACTTTTTTGCAACACTATAGGAACTACTTTTTAGGATGGACTACTTTTTGACCCCAATACGGTGAGAAACACCGATATATAATTTCAAGAAAGTTACATTAATACAAGAAAATAAGACCGGAAAGTTTCTGGTCCGCGGACCAAATAACAGGATAATGCCCAAATTCCCACCGGGGGCTATTCCTGGATATTACCACTGTAGCGGTGGCTGCCAAAGTCAGAAATTAAAAAGCAGCCACTCAGCGACAGTAAGCTTGTCTAGGGGATCCCCCTGACGGCAACCTCGTTGGACCCTAAACCAATCTGACAGGTGACCAGCAGTCTTGTCTATACGGTCCGAAAAAAATATAGTTTTCCAAATAACATTGTAAAATTGCAATTTACCATTTTATTTGCAAAGAATAACACAAAAGTCTTTAAAATTTATGTGCAAATTCAGAGATTTTGGTCACCGTTATAACTCTTCTCCGTGAATTCCACAATAATTATGATCAGATCATACACCACTATATCTTTCAGTGCACATGCTGAGAGCAGTCACACACAAAAAGGTCCATTTTAAAAAGAATCACTAAAATATTATAATAATTAGCATTTAAGCCACAAAAACACCAAGAACTGTAGGGCCATATATCTTGTAGACGAGATATCAATGCTAGGGAGTATCATCCAAGAACTAAAGTTAGTTTAACTCCTTCAGATATTTTAGATGTTTTAAAAATGCTAAATGTGGAAAACAGAGGCAAACACTGAAGACTAAATCACATACATAAAATTTTTTACAACAAGTGTCCTATGTATATGAAACAAAATTTTGTTCGTCTATTTGATGTTCATAATTATGGCACTAGATCAAATAAGTTAATTTTTCCTTCACACACTGTTCTTGTACTGGTATTTTCTTTGTCAATGGCACAAAAGACACGAATAATTTTCCAGATAGTGTTAAGTGTATTAGAAATCCGCCCTTGTTTAAATATGTTGTCAAAAGCCGCCTTGCAATCAAATGGAAAGCACAAACTGAAGTTTGCTTTTTATATTTTTAATGTTAGGAGTGTTGATAATAGCTTTTTAACTTAATTGTGATATAATATAAACATTTTGTGATTGTGTTTACTAGCCTGTAGTATTTAAACATCATATACCATATTTTTATATAATATTTTTTAGTTTCATATGGTTTTTATTGTCATAAGTATATGATTTATATTACTAAATCAGTTGTTCGTTATTTCTCTGGTTCCATCTTATTCCTTTCTGGTAAACTGGACCCCATTGGAAATCCTTTCTGGTAAACTGGACCCCATTGGAAATAAGCTTTCGGGCTTAATGGGTTATCCATGCAAACATAGATCATATTTATTTTACCTAAGTTTTTCAAGCACAATACGAAAATATGCTCTTAAGCTATTTATTGCTCTAAAGTAGTTATGCTCTTATTTATCACTTAAAAAAAATGCTTTTAAGAGTGCTGAACTTGCAATATATCAAATTTAATCCGTTCAATAGAAATTCTCTGTTATTCTATTTAAATATCTATCTAATCTATTTACTTATTAAACTTATTTTACTTTGTTATAGTTACTATATAATGTGTGCTAATGTTTGTGATCTATGCAGTTGCAAAATAAATAATAATAATAATGTAACAGGCTGAAAATACTTCAAGCCTGACCGGGAATCGAACCCGCGACCTCTCAATAGCAAGGAAGAATAAGTGCACCCTTATACTTTACCCTACTACAGTAATAAAGGAACATCTTCTAAAACGACAGCTAAACACTGCGGCATAGTACACTCTTGTAGTGTAATGTAAAAATAGATAGAACTAAAATTAGAGATCTTGTTGCTAAATATCTGCAGGTGTTGATTTTAGATAGTTAAATATGTTACAGGTATCGGCTGATAGGACAACATCTTACAGTAAATACTCCGTCAAGTATGCTGCACCAGCTCTCTGGAACTCACTTCCAGACTACTTCAGGATCTGCTCTCAGAAATAATTTTGAACTGGGGTCAGCGGTTTCAGATAAGAAGAATCTCAAATTTTACAGTGCAGCCATCTATCATCATGATAAAACTTTTGGTTATCGTGGCGACCAGACTTCTGCGCGGATGATCATGCTTTGAAAGAAATCCAATGGAATATACCGGTACCAAGGAACACATCCGTAAAGCTTAGTAAAAATTGATTCATTAGTTTACGAGATGTTCTTTAAAGAAATCTGAACGAAGGACTGACGGATAGACGACGGACTGAGGAACGATGTACATTGGCATTTGATCCATTGAATTTCAGGAACCAGTACCGTAGTTTTATCTATGGCGCACATCGTTTGTTCTACCTTCGTTATTGTTGATGTATAAATTGCATTCCAATTTGTAATTAGTCGGCGAATGAAAGCAGTCGATACCATTAATTGTAAACAAAATAATAATAACAACGACAACAAGAACAACTGAAAATCCACTTTACCATTGTGTGTGTGTGTGTGTGTGTGCGCGCGTGTGTAAATGTAAGGGTGCGGGCGTGCGGGTGTGTGGTTTGGTTATTTAGTATTTGCATGCCTATTTTCATGTTGCGGCAATTTTCGCTGTCAAAAGTTTTGTTAATGTCGTTGTATCAAAGTAGATATGAGAATGACCGCTATATCAGTTGCACATCAGAATTTTCAAATGAAATCTTCTGAGCTGGTTAATGATTAATACATTATGGATTTTCATAGAAATTCTACAAAATGACGAAAAAGTCCAAACGATTCGTTTTTACCACAGGAATTTTCGTTCATCGCCCTTTGAAAGTCCAAACCCGTGAAATGACAAGTATTAATTAATTATTGACTGTCGTTTCATTTTAATCATTCTCCTATTTTCTATATCACATATTAAAGATGTCTTTAAAATATATTTTGAATGTAAACTATATTTGTTTTAAAAAGAATTTGAAGAATGAATAAAGTTTACAACACTGAATATGTGCTTACTTCACGTATTTTTTTAAAAAGAATATCTAACTTCTGAATAGAGATTATTCTTTTGTGTCAAATACAGAAGAAGGATATTGTCACGTGACCATGCGCTATGGACGATAAAGCAGGGGAATGGGAACAATTTATGCTTATAAGCCCAGTGGTAACAACGTCTGACTATATACGAACCAGGGTGGTGCTTTCGAAAATCCGTTCATCCAACTTAATTAAAATTTGGATAAGATGCTTAACCAGGGACCGGAGAGTTTCGAATCTACCCCTATAATTTAGCTCGATTGTGAAGAATGCTTATATTTCATTTAGACTGTAAAATTGCAAAAGTGCATAAACAATTATTACGAAGTCGCACAAAGAACACACGTTTTAAAAGTATATTCCATTTCACGTTTTAGTTATATCTAATATAATATTCTTAGTCTTTACATGTTATAGTGTTAAGTGTATTAGAAATCCGTCCTTGTTTAAATATGTTGTCAAAAGCCACCTTGCAATCAAATGCTATTAAAGACATGCGATAGCTCTTCCAATATCAAAACATTCATGCTTAAGTTAAGATTAAAGCGCCAAAATTTTAAAACTAATAATAACACATATCTGTTAAGTTATGAGTGTTTTTTTCTTTATTACCCATACCTACAGTCACAATAAATATCTTCTGCCAAATTCTACAATGGCGGAACAAAAAATCCCCCTTAACTGTACATATTTTTTTTTCAATTTACGTTCCGTTTTAATTATACAGTTATCATTTAAGGATGTATGAGCGGTTTTTTTCCCAGGAGATCCGCCATTTTGAAAAATGTTTCTCCGAATATTGCTTTCTAACAAACGTTTTGCCAAAAAATAATGATAGATAATTAAAATATGGCTAATAATGTACCAATTAACCAAATAGATCCTACTTTTTGCGAGAATTTTTTTTAAACTGGTTATACAATTTATTAAGTAGTCAGAGGACATTTTATAACACGAGGTCCTATACCATCAACACCAGTTACTTTAGTTGTGTTTAAAGTGTTAATAAGATTTTTGACTTCATGTACTGTTATATGTTCAATGTTAAAAGTCACATTATTCAATTTCACATCGCAAAAAGATTTAAGATCAGAGAAATTGTCTTCATTAAAAGGAACCCTATTGATAATATTTGCGATATTTACAAAGTGAACATTCATCGCATTTGCAATATTCATGTCGCCTTCTATGACTTCATTATTGATTTTGAGAACTAAAGGGAGTTTCACTGAAGCTGAAGACTGACCAGAAAGGGTTTTAAGATTAAACCATAGATGCTTTGAATCCAACTTAGACTTAATAGTATTATTAAAGAACTGCTTTTTACTTTTTGTAATTAAACATTTAGTTTTATTGCGCCATTTTTTGTAGGAATCCCAATCTTTCATTTGATGAAACTTATCTCTCATTCTACGTGTTTCCTTTATAGAATCTGTATACCATTCTGGTTGCTTAAGACGCTTAACCCTTTTAAGTTTGAGTGGTGCATGTTTGTTTAAGATTTATAGTAAATTACATCTAGACACTTATAAGGATCTGCTACTGTTTCAGCATCATCTATACCGGACAAGGCTAAGTCATTAAGGTAATTTTCTTCGGAAAACTTACTAAACGGTCTATAAGTGGTGGTTTTATGCTTTACAAATTTAATGTGTTTACTGACTTTACGTATAAAACTTACAGGATAATGGTCACTTAAACTTAATTCTGAGACATTGAACCGAATAACATTTTCCATATGTGTAGTATAAATATGATCAATAGTTCTTGTACTAGTCTTAGTAACTCTTGTTGGTAAAGTAATCAATTGAGTAAGTCCATACTTTAAAACAAAAAAAAACCCACTTCTTATTTTCAAATCCATAAGTGTTTGAATAAGACAGATCAGTGTTGTTAACAGACTACGCTACCCGCTACTATCAAACAATTAGTGGATTTAGTCCAAGAGTGAAAAATACGACAAACTATGCTCACAGACTGACCTCCCGTTTCGCGAGATTTAGCGAGATGTGAGTCAGAGAGACTTTCCCCAAATTTCAAAGGATGTTTATCATCAAATTCATCTTTATTTCTTTGTTTTCACCGGATTAGCTCTTAACCACTATGTCGAATAAAGTATTGTTTTAATTAGGATGCCAATGAAGTATGTCATAATGTGACATTTGTTTTGCTGTTTGCGCACGAACTGACTCCTCAGCTCCTTCAAAACAGAAGCTGGGAGAGGACACCGACTTTGTGCAAGATTTTATTTTTTGTAAATAATGGGAAATACTGGTAGTAGACCAGAAACATACAAGCATAACGAGCTCAGACATTCAAGTATGCCGATTCGACTGCCAATGCCTGATCCAAATGAGTTGGACAGGAGGTTCACCAAAGTTTTGGTAAGCATTTATCTGTCTACTTACTTAATTACTACTTAGTAAGTTTAACTTAAAAATGCACAGATACACTTGGCCCCACCCCCTAGCTGCTACGCACCTGTCAAAAAAATTTTCATCGTATATTTTAATGCAGACAACACAGGTATTAGGTAAAACGGGCTAGAACCTTGAAAATGGTTTTCGTCCAATAACTTGAGATCACTTTACCAAGAACTTTAAAGAAATCTAATTCATCTGTAGCTACTGTTATGATAAATGTCAAACCTAAAAATTACTGAGACCATTTTTATCACTGGTTGGAAGTCGTCCTGACAGTGGTCTTTTTTACCATTTAATAGAGGTACTGGGACAATACGGACCATGGGACAATACGGACCAGAGAACCCGGACCATATTTGGGACAACCCGGACCACGTTTCAGAACGAACTGAGCTGTATTTTGTAAAGTTCTAGGCCACTATTTTGTACCAAATACATGTTTTTAAAGTTTCAGAATTACTAATAATGTCTATTACTAACATTGCTCATTTTTATTAAAGTTAACTTACAGGCTCATTTTGTAGACGACCCGGACCATATTATGGACGACCCGGACCAAAGTTTTTGGTCAACTCGTACCATGTTTAGAAACTTAATTTGGTTGGTTTAGAAATATAATTATATTCTTATAACATTAATAACGTCATTAACAAAGGGGATAATGAGATAATTAGGATATGTAAATGACCGAGGAGATAGATTTTTCTACTCTTATTTTATTTATATATTTTTTTGTAAAATACAAAATGTAGATCTATTATATTTATGTTTAATTAAGTGAAAAGAATATTGTTTGCCGATTGTGTTAGTGAAATTGTTTTGTTTTGCATAAAAGCTGTGACAATGTCAATGCCTGATTACAGATCAATTTAGTTTACAGTTTGTCATTAATCAAAATTGTCGTAAGTAAGAAAATGATTGCCGGCAGTTCTATTGATCTTAAACAGTCATCAAATATTATTGATGATCTTTAATTACACGATCGATAGTTTAAATTAAATTATTTAAATTCATTTATTTCAGATTTAAAAGTAAGGAAAATAGCTTAAATCACTTTGCGTCGTAAAAAACCTAACCAATAGTATTTAAGGGTTATATTTATCTATTATCTTAATTTGAAATAGTTATTTGTGACTGAAAAAGAAAACGATGTTACTGAAAAAGAAAACGATGCAAAGTTTTTATTTAAAGATTTATTAATAGTTCAAGCAGCACATAATACAACATAACAATATATTACATTATATAATACATGAACAAATATAAATAATCCATTCACATTTTCCCTTAATACACGGCAAAAGAAAACTCACGTCAAGTTACACTGCAGCCGATAAAGAGTGCTTAATACACTTAATACCACTTTTAAACTGGTCCGTACATAGATGCACACGCATCTAAAAGGCTGCGCGTTGACCGTTCATTTCTTGAGTATTCGGCCCACAAAGTCATTAACTTTCCCTGCGTGGTAAGACTTGCCTTCTTTTGGTGGCGTCGTAACTTGTTTTCCCTCACCAACTTCACTTTAATGGGAATGTCCTTCGATTCTCTGAAGAGAAGGTCTACCAGCAGGTAGAATGGAAGGTTGCCCTTATAAGCACGGCGGTTGAGACGAGCATGCCAACCCTCTACGTCGTTGTTCGTTCGTATCGACCTCCCAAACACGGACCACGACGCCACTGGCCACAAATCGTTGTTAATCCACGTTGATTGTACATACTCAAAGAACGCGTTGAGCCGCTCATCGTTGCTTTTCTCTCGAAGCTTGTTAAATGCTGCTGGGATGTCCTCGGCAGGCAGCAGTGGTAACGCGAAGGTCTTTCTGAGTAGGCGGTAGACGGCGTCACGCTCAGTATAGGCAGTCTGTAAAATAGATGGAATATCTTTATATAGTAAAATGTCATGTGATTTCTATTCATTACAATAAGTTAATATAATATGGTTTATTTAATGAATTGCGGCACACTTGAAAATGAAAAAGAGAAATAGTTTTATGAATATGAATACTATCCGAATACTTGTCAGGGGTGTAAAATTCTTTTTCACACCACTCGCCCTGCAGGACTAGTAGCTAGTAAAATCTACTCGCCCTTAGTGAACAGTCACTCGCCCTAATAATTGACATTTTTAATACTGTCACGTTTTATGGAAGGAGTATTATGTACAACAAGCAAATTTCAAATATAACACATAGCTCGTACACTACGTTTCCTTTTTGATTTCATTTTTGTTACTCTTAAATTTCCTTTTCACACCAGACATTATTCTTTTTCTTTCACTAATTTTGTCATCTCCACCATCAAGTTGCTCTCAATAATAACTGCATTGATAGTAATAATAATCAAAGTCTAACCCCTACCGTAGTTTCCCAAAGTGTCAGGAAAGTATTAAATATCAGTTATTTTCATTTTCTCAAGAATTATTTCCCGAAAAATAATTATTTTGAAAAGTGTCCTAAAAAAATATGGACACAATAGTCATCATCCGCCTACCCATCTTGAAAACGTAAAAAAAAGCTGACAATCATCGGTAATTATTCTGTTGATAAACTAAGTAATTGTCCTTGTTTTCATCATCAATTAACATCCTCTCAAAGAGCTAAAAGAAGTGTGTCGGTATCATGACATCTGAAGTGGAGATCAAAGCGGTATTGTTGCACGAGATTGTCATGACATTACGTCACAGTTACAGTTTTCGCGCCATGTGACACATCACTGTCTGATCGAACCGCCTCGATTCTTTAAATTGATGAGAAATCAATAAAAAAGTTTCTTCCTTAATTTATTATTAAAAGCGAATGTGCAATATTGCGTATAAACTGACAAGTAAATGTCTCAAACGATAATAGTGGAAATCCTACCTCTGTGACCTATTTGCCTTCAAGGAATTTACATTATCGTTTGAGAAGAATATTTTATCAAAAAGTACATGTACAAAGATTCATTTAAAACTTATTAAAAACCGCAACATGATTTTGTTTTATTTTAAAATCAAATTCCTATTTACGTCCACAAGGTCACGTAACCTATTCCGCCGCACTAACAGAAACCTTTTTACCAAAAAAATCGTTTTACTCTATGTATTTAAATTACTGCAGCTTTTTCATTATTTAAGATTTTTAGCTCACCTGTCACAAAGTGACAAGGTGAGCTTTTGTGATCGTGCGGTGTCCGTCGTCCGTCCGTCAGTCCGTCCGTCCGTCCGTGCGTGCGTCCGTAAACTTTTGCTTGTGACCACTCTAGAGGTCACATTTTTCATGGGATCTTTATGAAAGTTGGTCAGAATGTTCATCTTGATGATATCTAGGTCAAGTTCGAAACTGGGTCACGTGCCTTCAAAAAGTAGGTCAGTAGGTCTAAAAATAGAAAAACCTTGTGACCTCTCTAGAGGCCATATATTTGACAAGATCTGCATGAAAATTGGTCAGAACGTTCAACTTGATGATATCTAGGTCAAGTTCGAAACTGGGTCACGTGCCTTCAAAAACTAGGTCAGTAGGTCTAAAAATAGAAAAACCTTGTGACCTCTCTAGAGGCCATATATTTCACAAGATCTTCATGAAAATTGGTCAGAACGTTCACCTTGATGATATCTAGGTCAAGTTCGAAACTGGGTCATGTGCCTTCAAAAACTAGGTCAGTAGGTCTAAAAATAGAAAAACCTTGTGACCTCTCTAGAGGCCATTTATTTCATAAGATCTTCATGAAAATTGGTCAGAACGTTCAACTTGATGATATCTAGGTCAAGTTCGAAACTGGGTCACGTGCCGTCTAAATCTAGGTCAGTAGGTCAAATAATAGAAAAACCTTGTGACCTCTCTAAAGGCCATATTTTTCATGGGATCTGTATGAAAGTTGGTCTGAATGTTCATCTTGATGATATCTAGGTCAAGTTCGAAACTGGGTCACGTGCGGTCAAAAACTAGGTCAGTAGGTCTAAAAATAGAAAAACCTTGTGACCTCTCTAGAGGCCATATATTTCACAAGATCTTCATGAAAATTGGTCAGAATGTTCAACTTGATGATATCTAGGTCAAGTTTAAAACTGGGTCACGTGCCGTCAAAAACTAGGTCAGTAGGTCTAAAAATAGAAAAACCTTGTGACCTCTCTAGAGGCCATATATTTCACAAGATCTTCATGAAAATTGGTCAGAACGTTCACCTTGTTGATATCTAGATCAGATTCGGAACTGGGTCACATGCCGTCAAAATCTAGGTCAGTAGGTCAAATAATAGAAAAACCTTGTGACCTCTCTAAAGGCCATATTTTTCATGGGATCTGTATGAAAGTTGGTCTGAATGTTCATCTTGATGATATCTAGGTCAAGTTCGAAACTGGGTCACATGCGGTCAAAAACTAGGTCAGTAGATCTAAAAATAGAAAAACCTTGTGACTTCTCTAGAGGCCAAATATTTCATGAGATCTTCATGAAAATTGGTCAGAATGTTCACCTTGATGATATCAAGGTCAAGTTCGAAAGTGGGTCACATGCCATCAAAAACTAGGTCAGTAGGTCAAATAATAGAAAAACCTTGTGACCTCTCTAGAGGCCATATTTTTCATGGGATCTGTATGAAAGTTGGTCTGAATGTTCATCTTGATGATATCTAGGTCAAGTTTGAAAGTGGGTCACGTGTCATCAAAAACTAGGTCAGTAGGTCACATAATAGAAAAACCTTGTGACCTCTCTAGAGGCCATATTTTTCATGAGATCTTCATGAAAATTAGTGAGAATGTTCACCTTGATGATATCTAGATAAAGTTCAAAACAGGATCACGTACCTTCGAAAACTAGGTCAATAGGTCAAATAATAGAAAAACCTTGTGACCTCTCTAGAGACCATATTTTTTAATGGATTTTCATGAAAATTGGTCAGAATTTTTATCTTGATAATATCTAGGTCAAGTTCAAAACTGGGTCACATGAGCTCAAAAACTAGGTCACTATGTCAAATAATAGAAAAAACAACGTCATACTCAAAACTGGGTCATGTGGGAAGAGGTGAGCGATTCAGGACCATCATGGTCCTCTTGTTTTATTCTGTTTTTTGTTATTTCTGGTCAAAAGTCTGAATTTTATGCCCATAGTATGTATCACTTATTTTCTCTTAGAAAGAAATAAGTAATTAAGATCGCGCTGTTTGAAATTTAACAAATGATTATATGAAAATTTGACCGTTTTTATACAAATTTGCTTACATTTCCGTCGATATTTTATTGAAATCTTAATAGAATTCAAATTGTATTACTTCTCAAACGGTGTTGAAAAATTGAAGCGATAATGTTAAAAAATGAATGCACTACGCGCGTTTTTTGTGTTCGTGTCGATAAAGAAAAGTAACGGCGATGTAAATTAGATATTATGATAGGTCGCACGTGCTCTCGGAATGGAAAATTACCGGCATAAATTCCAGTCAAAGTAGCAACTGAACCATCTCAAAGTTTGTTGACGTTTTTCGAGATGTAATTTTTGAATTTCATTAAAGCTACCGACGTGAAAACCACTCGCCCGATCGGTCGAGTATACAGCGAGGTCCACTCGTCCTTTCCAGACTTTGACTCGCCAATGCGAGCGGGCGAGTGGAATTTTACACCCCTGCTTGTTCGTTTTATAATACTTCCGTTATATTGAATCACATGTTTCAGAAAGAAACAAAGTGAATTTGTGGTTTCTCGCCACATCATATATCATTACTTCAATGTTATATCAAATATTGCGATCTTGTTTCTTTCAATACGAATTAATAATTTCAAATGTTTGACATAATTACCTGTAATCCACTATCTCGCACCTTTCTGAACAGTGCCTGGCCGAAATGGAACGCACATCCTTTGATTTCAGGTTCCTCAAACACGGACCGCAATCCCTGCCAGATCCCTGCTTCAAAGTCGGCCACAAATGACTGTACATGGGTCGTTGGTAACAGTCGAAGGACAGCTTGGAACACCTGAAATATATAATAGTTTCATATATAATATTTTACTCTTAACAGTAATATACTCCATTATAAATGCAGCTTTATATACAATTGTTTAATATATACTGTACGTTATTCTGTGGTCGGATTAAAAGCTCACGTCGACGTCAAAGCGTTATTACACTAATGTATTATCATTTTTATGTTATGGCTTTATTACAATGCCGTGACGTCAAACATGTGAGAATTCACATTATATATCATCTAAATCCCCGGTACGTAGTGCGCTCTGTATGACCAGTAAATATTCTTACAAACATGGAGAGCAATAGTTTTTACTATTGATAGCATACATGAAGATAATACAATATTAATGAAGTGTTTTTATATCTCAGTTTACCTTTTTGTAGTCTTTCTTAGACTTCCCCGACATCAACACGTAACACATCTGTTTCATACTGTCGTCGCTGTTGACAAAGGCGTGGATTGATAGCAGCTGCACGAACGGATGCTTCACTACCTTGAATGTACCATCTACATACCAAGTCTTTGCCTTCTGTAGAAGCGCTAGTTGGTAGTTTGTGGCGAAGATGACGTGTCGTCGTTCTTTCGCTGGGACAGTGACCCTGTAGAAGTCTTCACCTAGTTCTTGGAGGAATTCTTCATCAAGCTAAAAAAGCAATGTGTTAATTTGCATGTAGGTAAAATATGCTTTTTCAGCCAAAGAAAATAAATACTGAGCAGTGCACTACCATGTTTATGTAAATAAAATCTGAAAAGTAGATCCCTTGGAAGCACCGTGAACAAGGCAAACAGTGAAAAATGCAGACTCGGTTTGATAGAGTCTGTTCATGAGCAGTAATGGAAAACGCAACACTGCCCACGTCCCATAGCACCGGCTTAAGCAGTATTCAATCTTCAAATCTAAATGAGCTGAAATCAATAAGCCATTTATATTACCATAACTGGAGGATTACGAATTATGCTCTAGTAGATTTGTAAAAACAGTGCGTTCAGTCATAAACAGCTGAAATAGCAGAATTACCTCAAAGTCGAGACCGGTCGGGTCCTTCGGGCGTAGTTCCTTACGGCTGCAGTTACACATCTTCAATAGCGCGTCGTGACTAGATCGGGAACCTTCGGGCTGTTCTGGCCTTTGATGCTCGTCTGTTACAGATTTCACCACAACGCTAGCAGATTCAAATAACCTCGTCTTGGCAATCGTTTTCACCTGAAATGTAGCTGGGCTGTTGCAGGAATGCTTCAAATTTATCTATTATTTTCTAAGTAAGACTTTTTCATACATTCCTGTTATATTTGAATGTTAAATTGGTGACATGATTTTGTTATGGTAAAGACATATATTAATTTATTATAGTGCACGCATCGCTCCGCGTCAGTTTTCTTGCTAATCACTAAAGAAGTATTTCAAATTAGGAATGCTTGTATATAATTGTAAAAAAAATAATAAAAAAAAATTGCTAAATCTGTTTCATTTCTTACCTCTTTTTTCACCTTTATGGCTGTCACTAGACCTGGCTTTGCCTGATGGTTGTGAGATCCCCCTGCGACTCGGAATGTATTCTGGAACTGTTTAATCGTTGCTGGACACCCACTACCTTACTTCTTACGCTGCACCTCCAATCGATTGTACCGTTCGCAAGTGTTCGCTTCTTCACAAACGCATACCCATTCGACGACACCAGCTTGCTGTACCCCCGTTCGGACCCTCCCTCGACTACCTCATATGTGACTGGTGCCTGGTTTGGCGCGTTGTTTACCGTCTCATCCGCTAGGGTTCTACAAAAGCGAAACTGATGCATAACAATTATAGGCGATATTTGTTTCAGTGTAAGATCAGATATATTTCACCGAATGAACACTATAATGCAATAAATTCACGAGTGAAAATGTAATTTATAGTGTTCACGAGTGGAATATAATTCGATCGTACACTAAAACAAACACAATTTCTATTTATTTTAAGTATTTTGAATGGCTTTAACAAAATTATATCCAGTTTGTTCGTGCAACGTCACGTGCATCGCATCATAACGTCATAATGTCGTGACGTCAGGATATTTTTGTAGAAAAACTGTAAATAGTTCTAACACGTTTCCTGAACGTATATATTCATGATCCTGTTATTATTTTTAGACCAGTTATCTTTTCTGAATTTAATATTGTTAAACTTACGTTTCCTGAATCTCTTCGGGCATCTCTCTATCAGGACGTGTGACGTCGAAGTCTGAATCATCGTTAGTCATCGTTTCATCAGATCTCACGGTTGTAGATTCGGTAATAATACTATCGGCAGCTGACAACCTAGTGCTCGTCAGTGGTTCGTCAATTGATGGGACCCTTAACGGCAGATGTGAAGATGTGTCTGGAATTTCACTGTAATTGACAGTCATATCGGCATCCTGAAAAGACATAAGCATATGGGGTACCTACATATGGACACTAAGACTGGACGAGCACCTGTGATTAATATTGCACGAGTATAAAAATATCAAATTTATACCACACATCAAAACTTAACAAATATATTCTTGCATTATTTATTTTACATGCGTTTTACATGTTATTTGTTTCATATGTTACCGGTCTTCGTAATTAAGGCACACCATGAGAATTTCCCAGCAGTTTTGCACTTTGGTGTCAAGCTTGAATTAGACAAACGCAACAACAAATTGCAACAAACAACGCTTAAACAGCAAGACATTATGTATAGGATATAGACCGAGTACGAGGTCTTTCTCTACAGGAAAGACCTGTGCACGGGCTTCTTGTGAACACCAAGCTCGCAAAGCATGTTACAGAAAAAAATTACCTCTGTCTAACAAAATGTATGTAAGCGGTTATATTCTTATAATATGCATAACAAATTGATCTCAATTTCCATTTTAAAGACCGATCATCTTTATAAATTATATATTTAAAAAAAAGACATATCAAAGGCTTTACCTGGTCTGACTCTGTAATGTCCATTGGTTCGGGCACGGCGTTCTTACAAAGGTAGCAGGTGAACTGGAGAGTTGTTCCATCACGTACAGCAGCTCTATACTGTGTAACACTTATCCCTGTAATAAAGTGTTGTTTTTTGTTTTTTTTTTCAAATGATGAAAACAACATTGTAAGTATATAATTTGAATCGAGAAATATACTATAAAAAGTGCGACTTCAAATTCCATCCCGTTTTGAGCAAATCATTATTCACAGTTTTTCATCAGTTATCATTAAATAATATGTTTAAGTAGTCTCTTATAACTGCACTAAAGAGTGACAAAGTTCATGTATTTAACATAACTTTATTGGCATTACATGTCATAAACTGTGTTATGCAAATTACATGTTTATTATATAATTTTATCATGTCTTTAATATGGATTTGTGTACTTTGGTGAGACAATACAGCTGCAATTTGTTCACAAACAAAAATCTGTGATTATCACCGCTTTAATACGCAACATAGGTTGATTGAATTATCACCTCGTTAATAACGCTAATTGAACTATACCCCGTTAATACCACAGCATCAATAATTGAATTATCACCTCTGGTCACGTGTGCTTTTTAGTAATGCCGTGATAGTACAGGTGAGTTAAAGTATTACAGTAGGTGAATTTGGTCAATCAACTAATAATAAACAACCCTATATTAATGGATTAGATATTAAAAAACACATCACTGTTTAATACGGAAATGTGTATTTCTTCGTAAGTCTTAATTAATATAAATGAATAGTCTTTAATATCATATTATTACCTATATCGAATTAAAACAAACTTACCCGTGTTACACGTGCGATGCTGCCACTTTGTCCATACGTCACAAGACACTGCCTGCTGTCGAGAGCGCACTAACTTATCACAAAAGACACAGTTTTCCGCCATAACTTACACCATACACACAGACACAAATAACAAAGTACAGAACACAAGCACGTTTTTTAATAATCCACAATTAAACAAAATACTAGTATAACACTAAGCAAATAATCCAAGTTAAAATATAGCACACTGAAGGAAAGTCAGAGAATACTGATAAAAAGCAAGTATGGAATAAATGGATTGTGTGGCTTTTATATATCTCCTTCTCATTTACCAAATATTACTCACGAAAAAGGAATAAAACATGTATGTTACACATTTTAAAAGATGAAAGACTAACATTGTTGCATTATCACATTTTATTTGGTAATAAGCATTATCACATTTTATGTATCTCAATAAACGTATGATTAAAGGCACGTATGTCACACATTTAAAACATAAAAAGGTAAGTAATACTATCTCAATTAACGTTTGATTAAAGATACGTATGTCACACATTTAAAACATGAAAAGGTAAGTATCTCAATTAACATATGATTAAAGATACGTATGTTGCACCTACATGAAAAGGCAAACAAAATTGCAATTATTTCAATAATCATGTTTAATAGACACACTTGACAATTTTAATGACAGTTAAAGGATTACAAAACTTCATTAAATGATGGTCTTGGTCGTCCACGATAAGATCCTCCAAAACGTTTGTCGATAAATGAAGTTTACTGACAATGAATATTGCTCACATATATATTATTATATTTATGGTCCGGGTCGTCCTAAAACGTGGTCCGGGTCGTCCTCGAACATGGTCCGGGTTGTCCCAAATATGGTCCGGGTTGTCTGGTCCGGGTTGTCCCATGGTCCGTATTGTCCCTAATTCTTAATAGATAGGCAGTGGCTATGATTACGGTTCCGTATTCCTAGACAACCCTATGATAATAGGCTAGGATTACGAAGTATTTAAGAGGCATCAAATTTATGTTAGGACATGCATAAATGACATTGTAAACTTACTCATTTCACTTAATTTCACTAAATATTTCATGCTATCGATCGGCCGTTTTGGGTTAGTATAATCTTAATGGCGGTGCGCGGAAATATTATAGAATTATCTATGTTTCGTATATACCTTTTTTGCATTTTATATATATATGCATTTTTTTTCATCAAGTCAACACAAATGGTCTTTAATAAAATACAATATAGTTATAAATCATAAAATTCAAAGTATAGATTTTTTTTTAATCTAACTTTGACACTCATATTTCTAATATATTTCCCCGCGCCGCCATTAAGATTATACTAACCCAAAACGGCGGATAGAAAACACGAAATAATAAGGCAGGCATGAAAAATTAAGTGAAATAAGTAAGTTTACAACATCATCTATGCCTGTCCTAACATATACTTTATGCCTCTTTAAATACTTCCGTAATCCTAGCCTATCCTCATAGGGTTTTCTAGGAATACGGAACTTCCGTAATCCTAGAACCGGAGGCTAGGATTACGGTACCGTAATCGTAGCCACTGCCTAATAGATATACCTTTCTAACGATACCCGGTCGAAAATAAAATGCACATTTTTACTGGTTGAAATACATTCCTTATAGTAACAACGGACCTCAGAAAATCTGGCCGACCTGTGACATAAAGAGATTTCTAATGAAAACTTTGGATCGCTGCATCCAGTCGTAAATGGAAACTCGGCGAAGGTGATTGAAATAGCATACTAGGTGTCCCCAGAAAGTACCACTTTGACGCGTCATTGAGTGATTGACTCAGTCTCGATTCAATACTATCTTGGTGCTGTGTTGACGTCACATGACTGAATATCCTATTGCAGTGATTACTCCCTTGAACTGTTCACATTGCGGGTCCGCATATTGTAAAGTCATCGTATACATAGTTTCATGACTTCGTAATTTGTCGGGATGTTCACGCATTTTATGGGAATTTCAATGTTTTTTGTGCCCCCACAACAGACTGGAGGGGGCATATAGATTTGGTTTTGTCTGTGCGTGCGTCTGTCCATCTGTCCGAAGTTTGTGACGCGCCTAGCTCAAAAAAAGTATTGCATATAAATTGAGTCTTTATCTTGATATGAACTTGCGCACATCCTATTTTTCATCTGGCTATGTCCCCTAATGGCCCCATTTCCAGAGTTATGGCCCCTGAAATAGTAAAAAATGCACAGTTCCACCTTGTGATGGGCCTAGCTCAAAAAGTATTTAATATGGATTTGAAACCTTTCTTTCAAGAGTCTTTATCATGATATGAACTTGTGCACAGGTTTACTATTTTTCGTCTGGCTTCGTCCCCTATTTCCAGAGTTATGGCCCCTAAATCGTCAAAAATGCTTATTTTCACCTTGTGACGCGCCTAGCTCAAGAAGTATTTGATATAAATTGATATATGAGTCTTTATCACGATATTTATAACTTTCACACCTCTTCTTTATTTGTCTGGCTCCACCTCCTATTTCCAAAGTTATGGCCCTTGAAACATTTTCACGTAATGACATGCCTAGCTAGATAGATGTAAATTCATGAAACCTTGCACAAGTCTTTATCATGATGTGATCTTGCACACTTGGCATTCTTCTTGAGATTTTATTGCTAATTACACAGTTGAAGCCCTTGAAATAGTCATAATGGTGGATTGTTTGTTTGTGATGCTTATAGCTCTAAAAGTATATGGTCTAGAATAATTAATCCTTTATATATAAAATGTTTGTTGAGGCTATACCCCCTTAAAACTGCAGACATTTGAATTATTGCCCCTTATTTGTGACAAATGTTCCAGTGGGGTCACACCCTGTGTCCTACAGACACATTCTAGTCTGTAAAACTGAATGTGTGTATTTCAGCGAAATGGCGTGAAAGTTTTAAAATGAAACGGAAATGTTAAAAAAAACGGAAAGGCGGAAAATTATCCCTGATAAAAAGTTTAGGGTCAGAGGTAAAAAAAAGTGAGTAGGTAGGGAGACTATAAACGGACCTTTTTTTTCCACTCAATATTAACAAACAAGGCTTTGGCCTACAGACCTCAAACTTCATAGGGTGACAGCATGCTATGTAATCATTAGTTAATCCTTAGGTGTTGTGTTGGGGTCAGTAGGTCAAATGGCAAGTTCATAGTGATCTCTGGACTGAAAATGGGACGGGCCATCACGGCATACATATTGTACAAATAGCTCTTCTTGCTAGATGAATTGCTGGGATATAATTACATCTTTATTAAGGTGAAAAGTAACAAATAGTGAATTATATTTTGAAATGGGATAATTTGTTAAAGCTTATTAAACTAAATTTGAACTTTGCTTTGCCTTACAAGTTACATTTTCCTTACTTTAAAGAAGTCAAATGTAAAACGTTTTTTGTTGATTTTCATCATTTAAATGATATTGTTACATGTTTTATACATATGTATTTCACAAAAGCCCAAGGGATTATTTTGGTCATGGTATTGATTATGATATAGAAAGCCTTCGATCGTAGTCCTGAGACAGAGCTCTAATTTCTTTCTTTATTTTCATGACTTGCGGAATTGAAAAACACCAGCTTACAACTGGCTAACAGCCTAACAATGAATTAAGACTATAGTATACAAAATGACATAATTATGAAAAAAGAATGTCTTCCTATTTTTGCAGAATTCTATGGACTTGCCTCCAGACAAGGCCAAGTTGCTAAAGAGCTATGATGATGAAAAGAAATGGGAACTTATTTGTGACCAGGTAAGTGGGCACTCTGTGAAGGAAACCAGTCTTTAAATCAACTTTAAGAAAAAAGAAAACTGAGTGTATACGAGTCATTTGGACAGTAGTTTCTATGCAAGTGAAAATTATGGGCAGAATGTTTGGCAATCTCCATTACCCCCTTCTTTGATAAGTCATGATTATTACAGTGAAATTGTTTTGTTTTTTTCTGAATGCCAGTTGGTCATAATCAAATGTTTATGTCGTAGTCCAAACTGGAATCTAGGCAGATCCGGAATCTGCCTAGACCAAACTAGAATTCTAGTTTGGTCTAGGCCAAACTAGAATTCCAATTTGGTCTAGACCGATTCCGGATCTGCCTAGACCAAACTAGAATTCTAGTTTGGCTAGACCGATTCTGGATCTGCCTAGGCTAAACTGGAATATTTGTTATGAACTAGACCAAACTAGAATTCCAGTTTGGTCTAGACCGATTCCGGATCTGCCTAGACCAAACTAGAATTCTAGTTTGGCTAGACCGATTCCGGATCTGCGTAGGCCAAACTGGAATATTTGTTATGAACTTAAAAAATTATTTATAATAGACGAAAATCGATATTCTGGTAAGAACAAAAGATAAATATAAATGCCTTAATTGGTTAAGTAAAATAAATAATTACCAATTAAGGCGTTAATAATAAACAAAGATGTAACCATATATATATTGCCCATGTGTACTTTCAAGCTCACATATCATTGCATAAATTTTTTGTTCAATTTATGATGTAATACAAGTTTGAGAGTCTTATTGGCTACAAAATGTCAAAACAAAAAGAAAAATTCAGTGAACTTATGGATAATTATCTATCTTCAAGAAGATTCCAGTTTTGCCTAGGCAGATCCGGAATCGGTCTAGCCAAACTAGAATTCTAGTTTGGTCTAGGCAGATTCCGGATCTGCCTAGATTCCAGTTTGGACTGCGACATTTATATTCAGTTCATGCCTTTTGTGTATACCTATTTTAGTTGTTGACCAGCTGCAACAGTATTGGCACATTCTTTTTTTTTTTTTTTTTTGTATTGAACATGTTTAATTAGAAACTATTTCTGACTGTGGTTCGACAGTAGATGACCTTGTGTTGGAGTCTCTAGATAAATTTTATATCTTCTAATAAGTAGGAAAAAGCTTGCTTTCAGAGAAATGCACAACTAGAAAATCTGGCATATTCAAACACAGAATGCTGGCCAAAAAAAGCATTGTGCTTTAATCTCCATGAAACTTATCAAGTTCTTGTTTGCATACACGTCATACTTCCAACATAAAAATGTTTACATTGCTCAAGCGTGTTATGTTTGCATAAAGAATTAATTATTTTCCTCTTATTTCATTTTGTTGGCTTCGAAAGTAAAATTAAAGAAAATTTCCCAGTTAGCAAGTACTTGGCTCTTAAAATATTTGTCTGGGGTCAAAGTGAAGTGGCTCATTTTTGGTTAAAACAAGGAAGGGGAAATTAAGCATGCATGTTATATCATATTAAGTGTTTATTTCCTCAACAAATATGTTTTTATTGTCAAAATCTTATTTTTGCTGTTTTGTATTTCCCCTTGTCCTTTATTTTTATGCCCCCGAAGGGAGGCATATTAGTTTTCAACTGTCCGTCCGTTAGTTCGTTCGTTCGTTCGTCACAAAGTTTAACTTTTTGCATGAAGGCACTTTACTCGCGAACCACTGCACCCAGGACCTTCAAACTTCACTTCACGTGCTGATAGTACTTATTGAGTACACGACCCCTACTGACTTTGGGGTCACCAGGTCAAAGGTCAAGGCGCTGCGGGGGCATTTGTCACCATTAGTGACAGTTTAATCTTTTATGCTAGATTTTAGTTACAAAAAATTACCATGATGCATGTTTTTGCATATTCCGACGTCTTGTTTTTAGCGTGTCTGATTTTTGAGAAAAAAATCTTGCAGTATGGTCACTTGATCGTTGGCGTCTGTTTAAATTTTTGTTTACATCCGCCTTTTCTCAAAAACTACAAGCGCTACAGCTTTGAAACTTTGCACACTTGTTTATCATCATTATGTGACTATATACATTTATTTTGTCAGAATTATTGCCCGTTTCGTACTTAGAAAATCTTGACTATAGCTCTTTTCTTACCTATTGTCCAGTACTTGCAGATGAGTGACGGCACCCGCAGGTGGTGCTCTTGTTCAAATTCATTAGAAGTTTGAAGGGGCGTGCTTCAAGATGAAAATGTTTATGTTACTGAAAGTAACTTTGTTTAATTTACATCTTCTGTAGCATTGTTGTATCTACAATGTAAACCTGTCTCTGGTTTATTCAGATGGTTCTACATTGTATATTGAACTGCACTGTAGGATAGAAAAACCTTTATAAACATCTTCCCATGAACTACATTATGATCTTCTCCAGACTTGGTCTAAGCAACCACAGAGTCAGAAGGTCATGGTCAGATTCATGAGCAACATAGGGCCGTCATAATTCACTGGCAGATCTGTATCAGTATTAATGAGGTGTCTCAGGGGTCTTTGTGGCTGAGTGGTTAAAGTCGCTGACTTCAGATCATTTGCTCCTGAGTCCTCACCGATGTGGGTTCAAGCCCCTCTCAAGGCATTAAATTCTTCATGTGAGAAAGCCATCCAGCTGACTTATTTAAGGTCAGTGGTGCTGCCCAGGTGTCCGCTCCTGATGAAATGATGCATGTAGGGGCATCTGGGATCTTCCTCCACAATCAAAGCTGGAAAGTCACCATATAACCTATAATTATGTCAGTGCGATGTTAAACCAAAAACAAACAAATCTTTGATCAGATGTTTCTTGTATGTATTAGGTTGTTTCAGGGGAATCCACAGTGATTTATGTATTTTCTTTCCGATGAATTTGCAAAGGGTCCTATTTAGGTTCACTGTTCAAAGAATAGTAGAGCATTTTGTCACCCCATCTGCATTCATATCCTGATTTGGTTAAGTTTTGTTTGTAAGCTGTTATCTCAGATACCACTTGTTGGGATGGATTGAAATATTTTGCACTTGTGAACTGTTATAATGTGACATGCATTGTGCTGTTCCCGTAACTCTATTTTGTATTTTTGTGATGCTATGTCCCTTTCTGGACTTGGGTTTTTGTTTGTAAGCTGGTATCTTGTAAATCACTTGTGGTGATGGATTGAAACTTCACTGTTCACTGTAATAATCTGACATTCAATGTATATTTATTTATTAAACTTTATTTTACCTTTTCACAAAGTTATGCCAATTTTATGACTTTTGATATTCTTTAATTTAATTTTTCTAGTGACAAGGCTTTATACATGTAATTATAGACAAACATTGCTGTCATAAGATAGCTCTTGAATCATGGCTTTAAATGTAAGGTGTACTAAAATTGAGAACAGTCAAAACACAGCCAGTTCAGAATGGAAACTTACTTTTACTGTTTGGGCTTGTACTGGAGCTCTAGAGAACCAAATAAAAGTAGTTGTAACTTGCAGTATTTTAGAAACTGATTTGAATAAATAGTATCCTAATACTTGTGTTATCAGCTGGAGGAAAAATGTGTTTGCACAAGACTGTGAAAGTCAATAAAAACGAAATATTTTTAGCCAACTTTATTGTTTCTATCGAATATCTATTTGAATGAACACGAAACTTAAGATGCCTTTCAATTAGTCAGTCACTCACTTGTCTGTCCAATCATTTGGTCAAGTCGGCGCCCCATGTGGTTCTGGGACGATCTGTGTATGAAAAGAATTGGAACCACTGCCTTACCTTTGCATGATCGTAAGAGGCTACTAATAGGGTCTTAACACTTGGATTTGCTGTGACTCTGTGATTCTAGCAGGTATACAAATTTTGATTCCATACCTTATGAATTTATTTCGATGTAAATAAGATGTGAAACCAAAATTGTAGTCCTGTTTGGCGCCATATAACCTATACTGTGTTGGTGCGCTGTAAAACCCAAATAAAAAAAAAATGGTCAAGTTGGTCAGTCACTTGAGATATTCATTCAGTCTATCAAGCTGGTTGAATTGTTAGCCAGTCAATCCCTTTGACATTCAGACAGTATTTTAAGCTGGTTAGATTGTTAGCCAGTCAAGTCAATAGCCAGTCAATCCCTTTAGACATTCAGTGACAGTATATCAAGCTGGTAGGATTGTTAGCCAGTCAAGTCTATAGCCAGTCAGTCCCTTTAGACATTCAGACAGTATATCAAGATTGTTGGATTGTTTACCAGTCGAGCCAATAGCCAGTCAATCCCTTTAGACATTCAGTAACAGTATATCAAGCTGGTTGGATTGTTAGCCAGTCAAGCCAGTAGCCAGTCAATTCCTTTAGACATCCAGTGGCAGTATATTAAGCTGATTGGATTGTTAGCCAGTCACAGTCAAGCCAGTAGTCAGTCAATCCCTTTAGACATTTAGTTGCAGTATTTTAAGCTGGTTGGATTGTTAGCCAGTCACAGTCAAGCCAGTAGCCAGTCAATCCCTTTAGACATTCAGTGGCAATATATCAAGCTGGTTGGATTGTTAACAGTCAAGCCAGTAGCCAGTCAATCCCATTAGACATTCAGTGACAGTATATCAAGCTGGATGGTCTGGTAGGATAGCCAGGTAAGAAAATTAGTGAAGAAAAATCGGTCAGTCACTCTTGTCTGTTGGTTAACCCTTAGCCTGCTGGTGGCAAGTTATATTGCATTTATGCAGGCTTGATCATGGTCTGCACTGTTTGCTATTCAGTCAGTAAATTTTCGGTGAACACCCCTTTGAATAATAAGTGATACTACCCAAATTGAATGATGGTCCAGTCCATTTTAGAAATTTAGCAGGGTAAGTTTTATTCCTTATCCAGTCAAGTGGACCATAAACATGATACCAGTTTCGAAAGAATCATAAAGAAAAAAGAAATAGCACTTCTTTGGAAACTTCTGCGCGAAATGCTTCTAAATGTGTGACAGTGGGTGATATCAAGGGTGTATTTTGTATTTTAACACCCATTATTGATGGTATTACATTCTGAAGTGAAGAAGTTATTTCTGAAAACGCCAGCAGAATTCTATCTGTTGGTGAAAGAGATAAACGAAAGCAAAAATTTAAGGAGCTGGCACTTAAGAAGCTCTGGGTTAATTGTAGTCGTATTTGGGCAAATGAAGGCACAGGCAGTGATATGTTGTCACCACCCTTAAAAGTTTGTTGCAGCCAGTGTAATGCAGTGTAAATGTGTGAACTGAGAAAACTGCAAAACTTACCCAGTAGGCCAGAGATCAGGTGGGGAAGATAAATAGGGGGTAAACTTTCAATGAGTACCCTTTTATCTTAACTAAGTTTGGTTATGTGGCTGAAATAGATATACATTCCACCAAAACAAGCATATAAAGTTGGTGTTTACAAAACCCATAAAACTCAGGGGAGGTCAATAGCCAAGGAAATTACAGCCTTATCTTTGAGGTATCGGGTTAAAGACAAAGCACCATTAACACCTATATATTATCTCAGTTATTGCCCACAACAATTAGAAATTCCAACTGGGTATACTACCTTCTTTATGTACTCATTCTTTATGTAATAAAACCGAAAACTGGCAGATAAACTATTTTATCTGAGGAATTTCTCAATGTACCTTTGTTTTAAGGATAAAGATTCAGTTTTTTTGCTTGTATGAACTAAATACTTGATTTATGAATTCATGAGATTGTCTGTCCTGTTGATGGAACTCTATATGTATTCAGGAGAGTTAATATCAGTGTGTGTGAATTGCTATGGAATTGCACTTACTATGGACTGCTTCTGTGCATATATCATAGTATAAATGAGTCTAAAATCTGGCACATAGTGACATAAATCCAATACACTGGTTAGCTTCAATTTCTAAGGGTGACAACTGGTGTCCCAAGTGAAGGAAAGGATTAACCCTTACCCTGCTAAATTTCTATAATGAATTTGTCTGTCTTTAAATTTAGACAGTACCATTAACTGTTAAAAGGGGTGCTTACCAAAAAGGTAAACTGACTGAATGGCGAACAGTGCAGATCTTGAACAGACTGCACGGATGTGATGTACACTGGTCTCAAAGGCAGAATCAATTGTGTTCAGCATAGTAAGAGTTAGGCCAGCTGTATGGAAGTGTTGAGGTATAATATTTAGTGTTTGTAATTGCAACAAGTCTTATTAAAGTTCATGATTGTTTAACAGGTCCCAATTACTGTGAAATCAATAGTATTTCAGTGGGACTCGTTTATAATTTTCACAGATTTCATGATTATATCAGTCCCCGAAATTAAAATCTACAAATTCATGTTCAAACCCGCCTGCTTAGCTCAGTAGGGAGAGCGTTGGTCTACGGATCGTGGGGTCGCAAGTTTGATTCCTGGGCGGGGCGTATGTTCTCTGTGACGATTTGATAAAAGACATTGTGTTTCAAATCATTCGTCCTCCAACTCTGATAATACATGTGGGGAAGTTGGCAGTTACTTGCGGAGAACAGTTTGTACTGGTACAGAATCCAGGAACACTGGTTAGGTTAACTGCCCGCCATTACATGACTGAAATACTGTTCAGAAACGGCGTTAAACCCAAAACAAACAAACAAACAAATTCATGTCCACATGAAATAGTCTTTTTTTGGACAAAACTACAAAATTTGATGTGAATCAAATTAATTTACTTTGCAGTATACTTTGAAATCCTCTGAGCCTGTCTTGTCCTTGATTTCCCCATATACTGAGATATTATAATATAGATATAGACACCCACAGCAGATCTGAAACCTTTATTATGAAAAACCTTTCAGTGATGCCTATAGCAAAGAAGCATTTGCAGTTTACTTATTTTCATTTATTAAGTTCTAACAGGAAACAAGCCTGTCTCATTAACTTGTTTGTACATTTCGTACTTGTGTTGTATTAATATTCAATTATGTAAGAACAGTCTCGGTGCCCTTGAGAAAGTTGATTGATATCTATATGCTACAGCTGCAGCTCTATCAATAGAAAATTTTCAGCATTTTGCATCTGTATAGTTGTATATAAGTTATTGTAATAGATTGATTGCATTATAAACATTGCTGTTACTGAAAATATTGTCTGCAGTTTGAGAAGAAGCAAGGAATTTATCTACATCCGGGATTTTGAGTTAACTCTTAGCCTGCTGGCTGCAAGTGATTCTGCCTTTGCGACCAGTGCATCATGGTCTGCACTGTTCGCTATTCAGCCAGTATCTTTTTGGTAAGCACCCCTTTTAACAGTTAATGGTGCTGTCCAAATTGGAAGATGCAGACGGGTTCATTATAGAAATAGCAGGGTAAGGGTTAAACAATATGAATCTTTTCAGTTAGTAGAGCTTTTGTTGTCACATTAAGCCTTCATCGGCATCAGTGTCCACATCAAAGACTTGTATGTAAGCATGTTCTCTAAAACTACTAGATCAATTGCTTTCAAACTTCACACATACCATCCTGCATGATGAGATGATCTAGCAAGACAAGTAGTTAATAACTCTAGCTTTTATTAGCTCGACTATTCGAAGAATAGTCTAGCTATTCTACTCACCCTGGCGTCGGCGTCGGCGTCGGCGTCACACCTTGGTTAAGTTTTTGCATGCAAGTACATACAGTCATCAATTAAAGGCATATAGCTTTGAAACTTATTTTTTCTTTTTCTAGGTCAATTACCAACCTCTCTGGGTCAAGTCCCATAACTCTGACATGTATTTTGAGCAAATTATGCCCCCTTTTGGACTTAGAAAATTTTGGTTAAAGTTTTACATGCAAGTTACTATCTCCAAAACTAATGCAGAATGATATTGATTTGAAACTTCACATGTGTCTTCGGGATTATAAAACTAGTTGATAGCAGCAAGTCCCATAACTCTGACCTTCATTTTGGCCAAATTATGCCCCCATTTGGACTTAGAAAATTCTGGTTAAAGTTTTGCGTGCAAGTACATACAGCTATTTCTAAAAGGCATATAGATTTGAAACTTATTTTTTCTTTTTCTAGATCAATTACCAACCTCACTGGGTCAAGTCCCATAACTCTGACATGTATTTTGAACAAATTATGCCCCCTTTTGGAATTAGAAAATTTTGGTTAAAGTTTTACATGCAAGTTACGATCTCCAAAACTAATGCAGATATTGATTTGAAACTTCACATGTGTCTTCGGGGTTATAAAACTAGTTGATAGCAGCAAGTCCAATAACTATGACCTTCATTTTGGCCAAATTATGCCCCTTTTTGGACTTAGAAAATTCTGGTTAAAGTTTTGCGTGCAAGTACATACAGCTATTTTGTAAAAGGCATATAGATTTGAAACTTATTTTTTCTTTTTCTAGATCAATTACCAACCTCACTGGGTCAAGTCCCATAACTCTGACATGTATTTTGAGCAAATTATGCCCCCTTTTAGACTTAGAAAATTTTGGTTAAAGTTTTACATGCAAGTTACTATCTCCAAAACTAATGCAGATATTGATTTGAAACTTCACATGTGTCTTCGGGGTTATAAAACTAGTTGATAGCAGCAAGTCCCATAACTCTGACCTTCATTTTGGCCAAATTATGCCCCCTTTTGGACTTAGCAAATTCTGGTTAAAGTTTTGCGTGCAAGTACATACAGCTATTACTAAAAGGCATATAGATTTGAAACTTATTTTTTCTTTTTCTAGATCAATTACTAACTTCACTGGATCAAGTCCCATAACTGTTACATGTATTTTCAGAAAATTATTCCCCTTTTTGGACTTAGAAAATTCTGGTTAAAGTTTTGCGTGCAAGTACATACAGCAATTACTAAAAGGCATATAGATTTGAAACTTTTTTTTTCTTTTTCTAGATCAATTACCAACCCCACTTGGTCAAGTCCCATAACTCTGGCATGTATTTTGGGCAAATTATGCCCCCTTTTGGACTTTGAAAATTCTGGTTAAAGTTTTACATGCGAGTTTCCATCTCCAAAACTAATGCAGATATTGAATTGAAACTTCACATGTGCCTTCGGGGTTATAAAACTAGTTGACAGCAGCAAGTCCCATAACTGATATGCATTTTGGTCAAATTATGCCCCCTTTTGAACTTAAAACTCTTTTGATATTTAACCTTTTTGGGTAATATTTTCCTGCTTCTGGGACAATATTTCGAATAGTCGAGCTTGGCTGTCTTACGGACAGCTCTTGTTTTATTTAAGTGATGCCCCTTTTGACTTAAAATGTTTGATTTAAAAATCTGCACCTAAGTAGGTTTCTCAAAAACTACGTGGCTAAATGCTTTCAGACTTCACACATGTCTTCAACCACATAAGGTGGTCTCAGAGGGCAAGTTACATAGATCTAGCTGGTATTTTGGTTAAATGATGCCCTTTTTAACAAAGTTTACCATGTCAGCTTATTTTACAGGAACTATTTGTCCTTTTTTTCCAGATTTTTCACGTCATTGGCAATATCATAGGCAAAGTTTCGTAACTTGAGATCTGGTTTACATGTTGGCTAAATTATCCCCCTTGTCAACTAAGATAATTTTGCTAAAGTTTTTCTAAGCTAGAATTTAGTAGAAGGACTTCAAATAGTGAAGACTCTAGCTAGGTCATTGACTTTCTCTTCTTAGGTCTTACAGGTAATGGTCAGGCAAAAAAATGTGCTTTTTACAATCTTGTATGTTTTTAACAATTATAAGCTCTCTTTTAAGTTCTTGCCTCTTCCATTCTTGGGTGTGGAGTTTGCAAGTCTTTCATTGCCTCTCTGCAAAGCTGACATACATGTGGAATGTGGGTATTTCTGTCCAGATGTCAGCTTGTTTCTGAAATATAATGCTTTTAAAATAACCAGTTTTTTTCTTCCATAAAAGCTATAAAAGCATCATAATGACCTGTCAGAAAAACATAAATGCCTGTACTTGAGCCCTGTGGGAGAGCAGATTTGTATTTTATGGGATGTGCATGCACACCTTTTTAAAATGTTTGTTTATGATAGTGTTTAAAAACTTTTGAATTGCAGTGTATTTCCGAAGAAGAAGACCCAAGGGACATGAGTTTCATTTCCTAATTGAGCACATGTCTGTTCAATGCCAGCTTTATATTGTCTAAAAAAAACAACCTTCACTAGGGATATTTTTTCGTCATTTTCGCTGCAGGCTTCAGTCAGTGTTTCTCCTGTTATGCCTTTTCATTACTTGCCATTTTTTTTGCAAGTAGAAATTGCAATATTCTGTTCTTGCAGATTTTGAATTTTTTGCTGCATAACTTGATGTTAAGCTTCATTTAATCTGGCAGAACAAGAATCATATACACAATATGCTGCTATCTATAAGTTTTGTTGAAAAGCTGGGAAGTTTGTCCTAAATTGAGTAGTGGTTTGTAAACTTAACCAATTTTATCATTTTGCATCAAGTGGTTTCACTTTGTTTGTGAGAGACTTCCCACAGATTTCTGTAGGAAGTTGAATATGACATAACCTTTGCTGTTGGTTTATTTATCTGGGAAAATAGGAAACACCTAAATCTTCTCGTGTAAAAAAATTACAGTAATCAAGTTTTAAAGGGACTAACCCACACGCTTTTTGGTGAAAATGGTTTCTTGAAAAAATCTATAAAAGAGCCGTGCCATGAGAAAACCAGCATAGTGGCTTTGCGACCAGCATGGATCCAGACCAACCTGCACATACTTGCAGTCTGGTCAGGGTCCATGCTGTTCGCTAACAGTTTCTCTAATTGTAATAGGCTTTGAAAGCAAACAGCATGGATCTTGAGCAGACTGCGTGGATGCGCAGGCTGGTCTAGATCCATGCTGGTCGCAAAGCCACTATGTTGGTTTTCTCATGGCACGGCTCAAAAAGTGATTACTCTGAAAATGACTAGTGGTATGAACTTATTAACATAAGGTTTTTGCAAGGTACTCTTGTATTAAATGACCAAAAATATACTGCAGAAGGTAGTAAACTGTTGCAACACTTTTGAAATAATGTAGTAAATTTGCATTCTTCCTGAATTTTTACCAGTATCTGACTTATTTTCACCCACTTCATCATTTTTCATTGTCATATAATTTACATTCTATGCCAATTTTTAAACTTGGTGGAAATGAACATGTTGAAAAATTTCGTCCAAACTGTGGGCGAGTAGCTTTAAAGCATACATGTACGTGTGGAAAAGGTTGATACAGTATTGTTGTAAGTAATAAGATGTCAGCCACTCAATCTGAATGTTGTTGGTTTGCATCACATATGGGTCAATTTAGTCATGATTTATTACCAGTTTAATACAACTCTGTCTACTGAAAAATTGTTGAAAAAGACGTTAAACCGGAACACACACACAATACAACCCTGTCTTTTCTTTAAAGATTTTTTTCATATATATATATATGGAGATCTAACTTTCTTTAAGGTTGGCCAGATTCGATTGATTAAAAATTAACTTTTATGATTTGCAAAAAAAAAAAAAATTAATCAAGAAACATACACTGAGGCTAGGTGAAATGGACGGTTTGGGAGCACACTGCATGCTAAGCGACATGCAAGCCTTAGGTCACAGACAGTTGAGCAGAGCTACCAGTAACTATGCCTGAGGTCACATAGAACAGTACCAGAAATCAATCATAGCGCCTGCATGTGCATTGTGAATTCTGTTGAACCTGTTAATTACAGGCAGTTGTTCATTGTGAATGAATAGAAAGAATGAGTAATTAAGAATGGTTTACTGTTGGTTCAATCATCTCCTGACATGTTTTCCTTACTCTGGTAGTCTAGTTTACTAGTTGTATCCGGACTAACTGTTGTTATTAACAATGTCTAAAATTACGCCCAGGTGTGAAACAAGTAGCACCAGCTGCTTCTGTGGGGTGAACCTGTAGAGTAATTAACTCAGGTAATGTTCTATAGAAAGCTTGTACTACTGCTTGTAAAATTCATCCATTGATAAATTAGCCTGTTGACTGAAAATTAAAAGGGGATATATATTGTAAGGAGTTACAGAAAGTTTTTTGTTTCTCTCGGAAAATTGGAGTGTGATTGATTTTAGACTAAAACATGTAAAATCTGTCTGTTTTGGGATAAATGGAGCACATGTTTGCTTATGGGCACTGGGGATGGGAGTTGCTTTCACAGCTACTAAGAGCACCTTGTCACTTTAGTCTGTTCTCCTGTTATTTTCAAATTGTTTATTCTGCTTCTGTACAACTCCCTGAGGCTAAGTTGCAAAAAAAAAAAAAAAAAAAATCTATAAAATTTAAAGCCAGTGTTGACATGAAAAGTTTGGGTACTGTGAATTGAAATTTATCTTGCCATGTTGCGTTTTGTACTTTCTTGCAGTACTTGATTAACCATGAAAGGTCAATGCTGGTACCTATTTAATTGTAACCAGATGTATATTTTAAATTTTCAAGAGAGGGGCAAGTTAACAGTTGCTACAGCTTGAAATATTATTTCATCAAGATTCTAGTGTTTTCAGGGGATCCATTTGAAGTAATATAATGGTTGATTCAAAGCAAGTTGCTTTACTCTTGAGAGATCACTGTTGTGTTTTCAGTGTTTGAATTTGAAAAGATCAATAGAAATGACTTCTTGCTAAATTATTTTAAGTTGTTTAGGCTCAGAACACTGAATTAAGGCTTTCCATAGGAAATTTTGCTTCTGGTGTCATCGTGACCCGTCAAGTTTGACTTAGAGAATCTGTTTCAATTTTAGGAGGATATTTATGTATCTTTTTACCCTTTTCTTAGAATAAGTCATTTAAGGCTTTCAGATTTTTGAAATACTGTTTTACCTTTAACTCTCTAGAATGATGATGAAGCACATTCTTCAGGCACAGCATGCGAAAAACATGCCTTGATTTCCATTTAACTGTTTACCATATAAAGTGATTTTTCTATGTATAAGGTTTTTAGTCTGATTTGTTTAACTGTATGGCATGACCTTGATTGGGTAGTAAAAACTTGGGCGCAGTCCAGTTCTGCTGATATGGTGCTTATACTTAACTAAATTGAGTGAAACTTCAGTCTTAAGTTCATTCATGTCCCATCAGTGATATGTTTTAAGCTATTTTCAGGCCCTTATGAATAATAGTGAAAAGTAGTGAAAAACTGAAAACGCTGCCAAATATTCAGGGTATTTTTGTTTGGTTATTATTTTGTGTTCCATAATACTATCAAAAGAAAAGTGTACATTTAAAATGATTTATTCAGTGCTCATACATTAAACTGTTTGTTCAGCTGATATTTAAGTTCCTGGTGATTCACCTGGTAAACCACAGCTACAACAACCACTGTATTCCTCTTGTTTACAAATTGCATTTTAATTTTCTTCTAACTTATAGCCTAGTTTTTTTTTAACAACCAATTTGAGAGTTCAGTAAGTTGAATTGAAATGTGATATATATTAGACAAATGGCGAAATTGTTACAAGACTTTTGAATTGAGAAATGATGGGAATTAAAGTGATATTTAATTGAAGTTTCATTTCCGAGTATCTGGATTTGTGTGACACACAGTGTGAGAGTGACTCAGTTTTGTGGACAAAAATCAACTTCATTGGTGACATGAAGATGATTATAATGGTAGACTGTGAACTGTTTACCATTTCATGCAGGTGAACATGACAGTATAAAGTTACTTCCCCTTTTAGAAAGTGCACCCCACCACTTCCCCGTGACACCAGCAAAAGTAGAAGCAGATGTATATTCCCCCACCCTCACCCCCTGATGTGTAGTCAGTTGAATATGAATTGTCTCCCTTATGGTATACTTCTACATTGCAAAGAATCTGAAATATTTAACAAAATTGTTGGCTTATTGTAAAGTAGGTTACAAAATTCACATGATATAGGTGTACTACTCTTAAAACATGCATTTTATTGCATATTTGTTACATACTTAGTGAAATTTATGATGCACATCTGTGTGCATATAGAATGTCAGTGACAAAGGTTACTTTAAAGAAGACTTTACCTGCAATGCAACCTGTACTTTCCTCAGTTATATGTTTTGAACAGATAAAATTTGAAAAATGAGAAAGAAAAAGGTCTGGAGCCAGTTAAAGAATTACTGGTAATGTATGCATTTTTAGGTACGTCTAAAGCCCTTTTAACCCTTAGCCTGCTGGCGGCGATTGGTTTTGCCTTTGCGACCAGTGCAGACCAAGATCCGTGCAGTCTGATCATGGTCTGCACTGTTCGCTTTTCTGTCTGTAAATTTTCAGTGAACACCCCTTCGAAGAATAAATGGTATTGCCCAAACTGAATGATGGAACAGTCCATTTTAGAAATTTAGCAGGCTAAGGGTTAAAGGATTTAAGTGATATTGCCTTTGCAGGTCCAGTGCAGTCTGATCATGGTCTGCACTGTTCGCTATTCAGTCGGTAAATTTTCAGTAAACACCCCTTCGAATAATAAATGGTACTGCCCAAATTGAATGATGGACCAGTCCATTTTAGAAATTTAGCAGGCTATAAAGGTTAAATGATGGTCTGACAACTGACAAGATATTCTTTTTAAATTTTCTGAAGTTCTATTAGTTTTCCTTGTCAGCTTTGATTACTTTCCTATGCTTTGATAAGAAAAGGTGCTTTATTTTAAAAAATTTGAAGAAAAAAACACAAGAGTTTCCTCCTATGAAAAAATCATAGGGTCTGAATACTCTGATGGCTGCAAACCACTACATGCTCAAAAAAATTAAAAGTAGAAATAGATCTTTAAACAACAGCTTCTCAAAAATGACTTAACTGATCTTCACCGAAGTTGGGTCTGTAGAATTGTTATGTGTACTTCTTCTAAATATTTTCTAAAAGTAATATTCTTAAATATATTGTATTTCCAGGAACGTGTCCATGTTAAAGATCCACCAGATGTCTACCTCACAAAATTACGCACATACCTGGATCCGAGATCAACACGCAGTACAAAGGTGAATATTTTTACGCGATCGCCACTATAACACCATCACTGTGATGTCCAAATTTGTTTTTTCTAGTTTTATTGTCTTTAAGCTTTTCTTTACTGCAATAAAGTAATTTTTTGCACAATTGTTCACGATACTGTAAAATCAGAAATTTTTGTGAGGGATTTATTTTCGCTATATTTGCTGACTGTCCCATTTCAATAAAAAAATACTGTCATAAGTGTTATTCTTTCTTTTAAATGTTGCTGTAAGTTAGCCATATATCGCAAGTCTTATACAATGCATTCCAATTCTAAATAAAGCAAATTTCAGTCTCACAAAAATATCTTGTTTTACAGGATATCTTCTTTAATTTGGTTGATAAACATATAAGCTTAATTGCAAGCAGTTCTAAAAATGCTGTCAAGCTATTTCGAAGTTTTCACAATAATTTTGTTATCAAGGAACTAAGAAATGAAAATGTATTAAAGAAATGAAACTAGTTAGCATTATCCAAAACAAAGTGCTGGACATGATTGATTTTGCCTTTGCGAAATTGCGACCAGTGCAGATCACAGATCAGCCAGCACATCTGTGCAGTCTGATCATGACCTGAACTGTCCACCATTCAGTCTGTATCTTTTTGGTATGCATCACTTTTAACAGTTAATGGTACTGTCCAAATTGAAAGATGGAGAAATTCATTATAGAAATTTAGCAGGGTAAGGGTTAATAGTACCAGTAGGGCTTTTTTTCTGATTTTAGGTGATGGTATGAGTTCTATAAAAAATTTGGAAAGTTTGGGATTTGGGGAAAATATGAAGGGAAAAAAGATTAGCAGATGTGGGTGGGGCACCAGTTATAAACTGGTTTGAAATTAAATTCACAAAATTTTATTAAGTAGCAAAAGCGATTTCTTGGTTCCTTGGTAACAGATTAATAAAATGTTGACAAGATAATATGGTTTATTAAGCTTTATCATGAGAAGCTTTGTTGCAAGGTACTTTAACCCATGCTGTATATATGTGCTTTAATGCACATTGTTCTGCTAAGGCAATTATAGACCCATAATACAGTAAAAATTTAGAAAAAGGGAAAGAAATAGGACCCTATTTAACATGGATTTAACAAAGACACAACATTGTAAAAAGAGAATTACAAACTCGCATAGAAGCAGCAGAAATATGCTATATTTTTCTGTAAAATATGTATTAAGGGTCTATAACCTCATGGAAATTATTTGTTTTTAATGCATTTGACGCTTCTTACATGTGCATTGGTAGATTTCACGAAAGGTAACAAAAAATTCACTGCTGTAACTTAATAACCAGTCTGCTATACAACAATTAGCTTGGTGTGAGATCATATAATATGTTAAACTTGGTTCATATTGCAGTCAATTTCTGATGCCTTTAGTTTTTTATGACGATTATTCTGTTATGTAGCACCCCACCCACTACACCGCACACAAGAAAAAAGAAACAAAATTAAGATGACTTATATAATCCATGAATTTCCTAAATGAACAAAAAGTCATCCCTAAAATCTTGGGGAGTTTATAGGCAAGGACACGTTTTATTCTGTTATAACTATATATAAAGATACTTAAAAATTAAAAAAATATAATTTACTCCTCCTAGAAGCAGAATTTTGATTGACTTTATCGTAAAGAACACTTTGTTTACTGTCTGGTTAAGTGTAGGAATATTTGATAGCGAGTTTGTTATTACGAATCGATACAAGGAGTTATTGCAATTGTCTTGGATACAGAGGCAGCCAACTTTATAATGAAATTTGTTATCCTTTAGTGTACTTAGATCATGGAAAAAATTGTTCTGAAATAGACACGATCATTTTACAGACTTAAAGGCACTGACCTCCAGATTTTGACCTTTCTTTAAAATTGAAGTTTAATCATGTATTATGAACATTAGAATATGAGTTCTTGTTTCTAAACTTTCTTAAAAATGCCATTTCAAGAAGAAGAAAAAACCCGTATCTGGAATTGAACCCAGGCCGCGGCTGCAATAAAACTTTTCAGCCGTTTTTACGAGTACCACCGTGGAGGAATATGTATACATCGCGTTAATTATATCTATAGGTATTTATAACTAGGGCAGTTTACCTCAAGTAAAGAGTAAGGCGTTACAGACATTTTCAATTTTCAGTGTAAAAATTAGTAAAACAACTAATTCTCATGACATGTGTTTCTGTAACATATAGTGTGTCAGTAATTAAGTTTCAAAGGTTTCTTGAAAATATAGCATTGATTTCCTGATACCTAAATTTTCTATTTATTTTTGTGGTTGTTGGATCTGAAGGCTAGTGCCTTTAATGTTCATGGATTTCATGGTTGCATAAATCCACAGAATTAAACATACAGTTTTCATTTAGAATGGATGTACCAGCAAAATGGGCATTCTCGGAATTGGAATCCTGAAAATTTACTCAAATATGCACTTACCACAATAGATGAATCTGAATTTGAAACAAATTCTTGTTTTTTCTTAGAAATTGACTGTAATTATGACTAAAATCATTTTTTTTTCAAGATCTGTTTTTTATGCAACAAGGTTTTTTTTTGTGATCCTAGCATGGAGTTATTGGGTTATAAAAGCATTAAGGCGTGGACTTCCTTGCAGGGTTGAAAGAATTGTGCTGCTTTTTGCCTCTTACCCATCATAGAGCCAGTTACTTTGTTACGCCAACAGACTTTTCGTCTGGCTTTTTTAAAAAATTTCCATTTGTTATTTGAATATATATTCAGACCCATCTAATCTATGTTTCGAGAAGAAAAGGGAGATAATTATACAAACTTTGAAGAGCCTCATGAGTTATCTCCTCTGAACAAAACACGGGGTCTGAACACAGACTAACAGACTTTGAGACACAACTTTTTCAATTTATAAGAATTAATTTGTATCTTGGGGTATTAAGGGTGAACATTAATGTTTTGTAATTATTAGTGAAAGATCTTGAATTATTGATATAATTGATGACTGCATAAAATTAACACAAACCATGTAAAAATATATATATATATAATAGCATGTTGTGAACACTAATCTTTTAAATTATTACCTAAAGATGCCTGTTTTGGATTGTAATGTAGGAATGTTGGAATCTTATGGTATTAAAATGCAGGTTATACTATTCCGTTTTTATGCACAGCTGTAAAATCATTCAATTTCTTGGACTTGAATTTTTATGGTTTCTGCAGAAATGGCTATTTCATGGTCAAAGATTTGTGGATTTTATACAAGGTACGAAAGGGACTGGGATAAAATTTCACAGATTAAGGCAACCCCAAAGTCTCCCCTACCCCCTTCCCTATTATAAACTAAAGATTTCACAGTATAAAAATATATATTGCTAAAAGAGGCATTTTGAGATTTACTTTCGTCAAGTGCAGAAAATTTTAAAATGCTAAAAAAAGTAGCCATGTTTCTGGTAGCCCGGCCAACAGTATGACTGTTTTCCATATTTTTTTTTTCAGCTAGCATTAGATTATGTTAATATCTTTTTAACAGAGAGTATTTCTAATGTAATAGTTTATATGATGTTAAGACTACACAGCTTAATTTTGCATAAAATTTTACTGCATCACTTTAATTCAGTGGGAAGCAGATAATTTAACAAGCATTTTATTGATAACTGGAAGTAATTTACGGTTAGAAACAGTTTCATACTTATAGGTGTAATGCTGTAGAATTTGATAGGTCCATTAATTTCGAATTGAAAATATTTGAAATATAACAATATGCAGTGAAGGATAGATTATGGAAAAATATTTTGGGATGAAGAAAATTTTTTTCAGTTTAAATTGTTTGTTGTAAAACTTGTAAAAAATTTCTATTTCTTTAAATTTGAAAATGAGATACAACATACTGTGAAATAAGTAATATTTGTTGAAGACTAATTTTATGGATTTCGCGGGTTGCATCAAAATCAAATCTCGACAAATTAATACTTTCCCATTTGTATAATCTTTATCTTTTAGCCCGCTGGTGGCATGTGATTTTACCTTTGCGGCCGGTGCAGATCAAGATCAGGCTGTACATCTGTGCAGGTTCTGTACTGTTCACTATTCAGTCAGTAAATTTTCAGTGAACACCCCTTTGAATTATAAGTGGTACTGCCCAGCTTGAATGATGGACCAGTCCATTTTAGAAAATTTAGGAGGGTAAAGGTTATTTAAATCACCACAAAATACCTACTTTGGTCAAAACCACGAAATTTCATGCCCATGAGATTAAATGATTTTACAGTAATCTGAATTGATAATCGATAGCCAAATATGTCGTAAATTTTGTCTTGAAGGTGTTGTGAAACTATGCTTTAAGCAAATTGATAAACAACTATATAAAACACACCTAAAGATGTTACAAGTGCTTGTTTGATTGCTAACACTTCAATCCCTTTTGAATTTTGGGGTGTAAATAACTATACATAATATATTACGAGAATGTTGGTTTGAGTATGTTTTGCTTGTTTGCTTATATATATGAATGATATGTGTACACCGCTTGTATTGTAGGGCAATCGGCAGAGTCGACATAGAATGTCTTTTGTAAGGCTTTATAGCAAGTAGACACAATAACACCTATAACCAACTCACTGGATCTTGTAGTCTCACTAACTCTAATACACAGAATTATATCACCATGAAATTCCCTGACATGTTTCATAGTCCTTTTTCAAAAAATATGCATATACTTAGCTATTATAGAGAATAATGAAATATCCGTAGAATGATAGCGCATCATTACCATTTAAAATTAGCATTATACAAATTGTGCAGCACATTTATTTGTACAGTGTGAGCCTTTAAGGGAAACAAAAATGTGGTTGGGGGTGAAATTTTATGCCCCCGGGATCTACTGATGTGGGAGGCATATAGTGATTGTCCTGTCCGTCCGTACGAGGTTAACCAAATGGGACCGTTTCGTCTAGCATCAATACCCCTAACTAGAATGACTTGATACTAATGCAGATGTAACCAGTGACCATTCCTCATCTTCAGACATCACCTGACCTCAGTTTGACCTTGACCTTGAACTTGACCTCGTTTTGGACTTAGGTTGCTTTGTATTGACAAGGATGCCACCGGGGGCATCAAGCATTTATTGAACGCAGCTACTTGTTTTAGTTGTAGTAATTGGCTTTCTTGAAGAAGTCACCTTTTCTTCGTCTTTCCTTGTGTAATGTCTTAGTGTTTCTCAGTTTTATAAAACATGGACAGATTTCGTGGGTAAAGGAGGTAATTTTATTTGGGAAAGAAAATATTTTAACCCTTATCATGCTGGACATGATTGATTCTGCCTTTGCGACCAGTGCAGATCAAGATCAGCCTGCACATCCATGCAGTCTAATCATGATCTGCATTGTTCGCTATTCAGCCAATAAGCACCCCTTTTAACAGTTAATGGTACTGTCCAAATTGGAAGATAGACAAGTTCATTATAGAAATTTAGATGGGTAAAGGTTAAAGGCAATCGTATTCATCGTATTTTTAGCCCACCATCATCATGATGATGGGCTATTCAAATCACTCTGCGTCCGTGGTCTGTCCGTCCATCATTCCGTCCGTCCGTCCGTCCGTTCGTTAACAATTTCTCGTTATCGCATCTCCTCAGAATTTTCTTGCATGAAGTATAACGAAAGCAACAATATAGGGAAGTTCATCGTCTCGTTGCTTTACTGCTGTAAATGTTTGTATATGTAGAAGCAGGTACATCGTTCTTGGAGGATCTAGAAAACAAAAAAACATACATTTACCTGTCGAAAAAGTGAGAGAGTACAAATGAGGCTGACATTTATAATGCTATAATGATGCTATTAAAATTTAATTAGCAAAAAAAACATGGGTTGGTTTTCCCTAGATTTTATCTATCTGTAATTTTGAGGTTTTAGGTTTCCCGTTGTTACTTTTATATACATTGATGAATTGTAAATAAGGGAATTTCATGGTATATATCACTGCAATTCGATATTGGTAGAATTTACTTAAATTCACCAGGTAATATTTTGGTCATCTGAACTGGTCGTTAAACACATCTCTTTCACTGTTTATTAGTCTGTACCATTTGCAGATGGTATAATTATATTATATTAAAAAATATATAAGGATTCTAATTTCTCTTTAATGTACTGCAACACAGACTGTTTGAGAAATCATATATAATAAGAAGCAGATATTTCATATGCAATTTAATCTTTAGTACAAACTTGCATATCCCTGCCACCAACTTGCCTCTAAGACAAAAATATTGCATTATGAATTTTTGAAAAAATGAATAGTCTTGGCACAAGCGAATTTATTTTGGCTATTTTTCCTCATGAAGTAATTTTGAGTTTATGATAGTTTAAGTTTCCAAAGAAGAAGAAAATGACCTTGACACCATGTTTTATATCGAGGTCATCTTGAATATTCCATGTTTAATATACAATAATGTAAAGGGATGTCACTTGTTCTGAACATACTTTTTCCTTTGCTTTTGAGAAGGATGGCATCTCCTAAACATACATTTCCTACTATACCCCCGGTATCTGTCTGTCCATCCATCCGTCCGTCTGTCTGTCCATTAACAATTTCGTGTCCTCTCTGTAACTCTTCAACCACTTGAAGGATTTCGATGAGACTTGACACAGATGTTCACCACATCGAGACAACGTGCAGAGTGCATGTTCTGGATGGCTCACTTCAAGGCCAAGGTCATCGCTTAAGGATTTTTTTGTGGTCTTAGATTTTTTTTTCTGTTCACTTAGAATTTTTTTTTAAATTTCTTCCCTTTGTTGTTCTTGTCCTTTGGGCTTCAACAGTAAAGTACTCCCATCCTCCTCTGATATAACTCTTCGGGTGTATATTGCCTCGCTTGGCAGTGCTCTTGTTGATTTTTTACACTGAATTTTCTGTACTGTTTTATGATCTATTTTTTTTACTAATGCTACTTGTAAAGGTTTTCAAAACAGTAGATTAAACTTAAGTTGTTTTGGTGGTTTTGTTTGTATGTAGACTAGTAATATTTAACACATTTGATTACTGTAGATACGTGAATATGAAGAATTTATACATGATATATTCTGAAATTATTACCTCCCTTTATGTGACACTCTTAGCTGGAGTACAGTGATGTACCTCAATGATGGCTTTGAGCATTTGAGTAAAATAGTTCTTCTTAAGAATCTTATGCTGGAAGTTATCCTTCAGGCTAAGCAGTTTTTATTCTTTGTTTAGTGTTGCACTTGGAAAATTAATCCACGGCAACAACAAAAATTCCATTTTTTTTTTTAAAACATTCTTGTTTGTTTGATTTACTTTCATATACTGAAAGATTTATGCTTTTTCTTGTTATATCATCTATAAAACAAGAAAGACTTTTTCTTTGACTCAGAAAGCAGCCTTATATAATATGTGACATGAAGCAAAGACACAAGTTTGCATGGCCTTAGATATATTACATTCAATAACTAACAATTCCTGCAGGAGAAGTAGCAACATACCTTTAATTATCCTAGTGTTTCACAATTATATTAATTGTGTAGACAAATCAGTTTATAGCACCAGAGTAGAAATACAGGCTGCATGATTTTAGTCTTGATTTTTCACCACTAGTGTGGCTGTCTCAGTTTCATGTATTACACAATATAATTTGCTCTATGTCAAATAATAATAAAATCATTTTGTACACATACACATGTCATTTATATCATGTAATATTATATAATTATACACACATGTACCACACAGTTATCAAGTCTTGTGGTAAGAAAATTTAATGCCTTTTTAAAATGTTTATAATGAAATAAGTAGAAAGTGTAGTTTAATTGGAATGCATAATTTAGGCCACAAGGCACTGATATATTGTAACATCCAATATCATATTCCTTGTCATTTAATAACATGTTGCTGGCCACATTGTATAGAATCTGGTAAAAGGTCTTCTTTTTTTGTCCAGTTATGCTTACTCATTATAGAAATGCCATAATTAAAAGAAATGATTCCAAATTTAGCTTGTAAATGTAATAGATCTTCACTGTGCCATCAACATGTGACATGATAATTTCCTAACTTATTAACCTGTTTTTTTTTCAGTTCCTGTTCTTCAAATGTTGCTGTTATATGATTTATTGCCAAATAGAAGTATAATGGTCAAATATTTTCAGAAGTAGAACATGATGTTCAGCAGTAAAATAATATTTTCAGAAGTAGAACATGATGTTCAGCAGTAAAGTAAAATAATATTTTCAGAAGTAGAACATGATGTTCAGCAGTAAAATAATATTTTCAGAAGTAGAACATGATGTTCAGCAGTAAAATAATATTTTCAGAAGTAGAACATGATGCTCAGCAGTGAAAGTAAAAATATTTTAAGAATTATCAACAGCAACATTTTTAGGATGAAGATAGATTTTATCCTGTTCATTTTCTTTTCTCCTTATTTTCCTCACTGTTTATTTTTTTTTAACACCAGCAGTAACCTTATGTATGTTCATTGGCCTTTTTTAAGGCACTGAAAACAGATGATTGGGTTTCTAGAGGCATTTTTAAAAAGGCCTATAATACATTGTGCACTTAATACAATTTCTTCAGTCTGAAAAAGGAAAGAAAAAATCCTCTCAAAGCAGGTGTAGTGTGTTTTACCACTTCAAAGACTGCAGCAGAGTGGAATTGAAGAGGCCTCTATTATCGAACATGAAGAAATGAATTGTTTTGCCCATGTTTTTTACTGTTATCTGCTTTTACCAATGCTGTCTTGAAGAAATTATAAAGCCATTAATACCTGCCATTGTACAGGTATACTTTTGAACAGTTGAAAAAGTGGCACTGATTTCGCCTGTAATTATGATAGAAAAACAAGCCTCCGAACTCCAATCATGTGTTTTTTCCTGCCTCTTGATGCTGTACACTTGTTTAAGTTTTCAACTAGGAAATCCTCAATTGCTGTTAAAGTTTGTCGGTTATTTATAATTAGCGGAGAAAATTTGTTCTTTACAGCAGATGTGTATTATGCATACAATGTATCCCCTGGCAAGATGTGGGAGTATAGTAAATATTTCAATGTTTCGCTTCCTGTCTGTTTAATACGTTTTTCAGTTTTTAATTACCGAAAGCTACATGTTGCCGATGATTTTTATTCATGGTCTGTCACTTAGTTTTGATTGGTTTCATTTTTTCATGTGTATATCGTTATATTGTTGTTTTGATTCCATAAGCCGTGTTTGTTATACTCTCAAAGTCAGTGCAATGGATAAAGGTTGAAAAATGTCATAAATGTTACTTTTTTTCTATTTTTAGATAGTATCGAATGCTTTAATTAATATACATTTGCTTGGCTCTTCTGAACTAGATTGGATGTTAATGGTCCTTCAGCCTTTATTTGTCTGAAAAATTCTGTATTAAACCTTGTCAGGATTTCAGGAAGCCATCTTCCAGTGAAGTAATTCATTCTGCTCCACAGTTTTGCATTAGTGGGGAAGTTGTCAGTTACAAGCTTGAAATAATCTGAGCCGTGCCATGGGAAAACCAACATAGTGGCTTTGCGACCAGCATGGATCCAGACCAGCCTGCGCATCTGCGCAGTCTGGTCAGGATCCATGCTGTTCACTTTCAAAGCCTATTGGAATTAGAGAAACTGTTAGCGAACAGCATGGAATCTGACCAGACTGCGCGGATGCGCAGGCTGGTCTGGATCCATGTTGGTCGCAAAGCAACTATGTTGGTTTTCTCATGGCATGGCTCATTAGTCATCAAAGTGTGTATTTCTCTGGCAGATTGATTGTGTCTGTTGTTTTGAAAGAATTAACAAGCTTCTGTTTTTGTACATGTCTGAATCTTTAATATGGATGTTTTGAAGTGGCAGTTTCGTAAGCTATTGTAAGGAAATAGAATAGACGGTGTGCATGACTGTTGACATGTCCGTCGTACCAAAAGCCGCATTTTAGCATACGTTTTATTCATAGATCATTTAGTACATTCATGATTTTCATTCATTTCTATATCTTGAGGCGAATAAATGTTCTGATTCATAATTAACATTTCAATTAAAACTGCATTCAATTTATTCACAGTAATTGCATAAATTGTACATGTTCAGTATACAAACTTTATTTAATGGACTGTATGTTGATTGAGCATGATGAACCTATGGCTGTCATTTCATGTATTATTACTGGTATTTACTTTTAACTGACTAATCCTACATGATTATCTTAATGTAAGCATTCTTCTTCCTTGATTTGTCATATGGATGGACAAAACATTTTCAGAAAGTCAACTTTTCCAAAGATTTTTTTTTTTGGCTGTACGTCATTTAATTGGGTACCTATTATACTTCAGTTCTACAAATTGTATATTATGTGTATATGTTTGTCTGTCTGTCTGCCTCGCCATGCCTTTCAGTTGGTCCTGCAAAATGGAAGGTACTCCTGTTTAATTGAATTGTCTGTCTGTATTGTGTGTTTTGACATCAGATATTCTTCAGAACGTGCAGATTTCCAGATTTTTACTCCACCATGCTATCCGTCTGAGTTCCTTTTGGAAATTGTGTAGTGTGTGCTGAAGAAAAGGTCCAATTGTTTCTAATAATTTTAAAAAAACTGCTGCAATTTTTATTAACAGCTCTGCTTTCAAGAAACAACTTTATTTTGCTGTAAATGTCTGGTAACATAGAATTTATAGTTTGGTTTTATGCCAAAGTTTATTTGCATTTGTTTTTATTAATTTCCATGCAAGCTTCATACAAATTCCTTTGTTTGTGCTTCACATGCTATTTGCATTGCAATGCATTTTTTTTGTATGCGCCACCTTGATTTGAAATTTCTAGACAACACTGTATTGTTTTCAGTTGATTCGGTTTCTTTTGTTAATTGTACTTGACTATGTAATTAACAGTAAGTTTGGAAGATAGACATTTCCTACAACTATACCTGGGTAGCCTCTGTTTTGGGAAAAAAGTGACGACAGAAACAAGTTACATGCTTTGTTAATAACTCTTTGACTAAATGCACCTGTCATTTTTGTAAGCAAGGCAAGGCACAACAGTTGTGGGTATTTAATACACTTTCTCTCTGCATAGCGCGGAAAAAGTTTATAGAAATTTGTAAAAGGCATACATGAGAGAACTTCCAAATCACTGAGTAAATTTAAGCGTAGCGTAAAGTTAAAACCCGATTGGTTCTGAAATACCCCACTTGCTGATGCCCAAGGCACTTTTCCCCAGTTTTAGCTTGCCAATGTTTGCAAATGAAAGCATAATTTAGTAATTTCGATATATTTCAGTGGTCAGGTATAGTTACAGTTAATGTCTTGTATTATTCCAGGATTATGTGCTTTTATGAAATTTGTATTACAGTTTCCAATTTTTCATAAGATTAAGGTGTTTTTCTCCAAAAAACATTTTTAGAATATATATATGCTATATGCTGATATGAAAATTGGTTGAATCTGTGTTAGTGTCTGAATTATGGTAATATAGACTAATGTAATTTTTTAAAACAGTCATGTTCTATATTTTGTAAATAAAAGTGAAAATGGTATAACACGGTTAAAGAAATGGATGTTTATATTTCTAAAATACAACTATTCCAATAATATGCATTTAATATTTTGATTTTTATTTTGTAGAAAAGAAAGATGCTCGGTGAGACAAGTTCGACACAAGTTTTGCGAGACTTGGAAATATCTCTACGAACAAATCACATAGAGTAAGATACAGACTTTGTGGTAGTTTTCATATCTTTCTTTTATTCTTTTATACCTCAGTGACCACTTGCTTCAAAATCCGCTTTTCTGCAATTTCAAGCAAATGCAATGTTATGAAAGTGACATGGTTTTAACTGTTGTGGACTGGCCAACAACTCGCCTATTAGACCACAGTTCCACTTAATAAATGTGATGTGTTCATTTGCACATGTTTGGTTAGGATCCATCTTTAGAAGTAGCTGAATATATAACATCGGTACATTTATTTTCGATAAATATTTAGCCACAATTTTATTCACTTACTGAATAGCTTTGCGGTCCTTTGTCAAAAACTAGTCTTCAAGGGCCGTGGGCCAATGATTTCAACTACTGACTGGGAAATCATTAAATAAGTTCCATTATGTGATGTCAGAAATAAATTTTCATGATTTTCTTCTTCTGTATTGGACTTTTAAGTTCCGCAAAATTTAGTGTTGAAATATAGCCAGTCAGTAACACAAACTGTTGACCTGTAATTTATATATAGAGTGATAAAAGCACTTGTGCATAACACAGGGTAAGGAAAATGCTGTTAAAATGATTACCTAACACTGTTTCTGATGCCTTGTTAAAATGTGATCATACTAATACTAACTGTGGTTAAAGTGTAAATAAAAATGGTACTTTTATTTATTTTACAGATGGGTGAGGGAGTTTCTCAGTGAAGAAAACCAGGGCCTGGATATTCTTGTGGACTATCTATCATTTACTCAGGTTGTAATGAGGTAAGTCATACAAGCTTCTGTAGCCTTTCTCCGAATATACATTTGAGCCACGCCATGACAAAACCAACATAGTGGCTTTGCGACCAGCATGGATCCAGACCAGCCTACGCATCCACGCAGTCTGGTCTGGATCCATGCTGATCGCAAAGCCATTATGTTGGTTTTCTCATGGCGCGGCTCATTTAACCTTTAGCCTGCTGATGGCAAGTGATTTTGCCTTTGCGACCAGTGCAGACCAAGATGTGCAGGCCGATCATGGTCTGCACTATTCGTTATAATTCAGTCAGTGAACTTTCAGTGAACACCCCTTTGAATAATAAGTGGTACTGCTCAAATTGAATGATGGACTAGTCCATTTTAGAAATTCAGGTTAAAGGCTTACACGAAATGACAAACTTTGATGTCGTATTGGTCTCAAACCTATCGTTCATCAGAGAATTAACCCCACTCAATTTCCATTTTTTGTTGGCCACACTTTTTGTGATAATTTTTACAGTCATATTATTATCACATAAGATTTATAAACGTGATTGTATTTAGTGGTGTTTTTAGCTCACCTGAGCATGTAGTGCTTGGGGTTGGCTACTCTGATCGCTCACTGTCTGTCCCTTCTTCTGGCTGTCCACACTTTTCTTTAAACAGCATCTCTTCCTCTGAAACCATTTGGTGGAAGTTGATGAAACTTGGCCTAGATGTTCATTTGATGATCCTCTTCCAAAGCTATTCAAACGGTTCCGCTTGGTGCACATAGGGGCTGCCTGAGCTAAAAATAGAAAAATCTTTAAATTACATCTCCTCCTAAACCACTGGTCTGATTTTGAAATAATTTCACACAATTGGTCCTTATTGGACCTCTTCCAAGATTTTCAAATTATCCTGATTCATCAAAAAACATGGCCACCAGGGGCGTGGTCACATTTCCCTATAATTTATATTGGAAACTTTAAAAATCTTGTGTGAAAAACTGCTGGCCTGATTTAAGTATTTTCACACAAATGGTCTTTCTGTAACCATCTACCAAGATCATCAAAATTACTTTGCTTCATCAAAAAACATGGCCACCAAAGGGCGTGATCACTTTTCTCAATATGCATATAGTGGAATCTTTAAAATAATTCCACACAAATGGTCCTTGTGACTCTCTACTAAGATTGTTTAAATAATTCCGATCTGTCAAAAAACATGGTCGCCAGAGTGTTTTGTTGCTTTTCCTATATGTATGTTGTGGAAACTTTAAAAATCTTCTGATCAAAAACATGTAGCCCAATTAAAATAATTTTACACAATTGTTCCTTTGGTGATCCTATATGTTCATATTATTCAGATTTGTCAAAAACATGGTCGCTAGGGGACACGGTCACTTTTCCATAATGCTTATAGTGAAAACTTTAAAAATCTTACTGTCAGTTACAGCTGACCCTTTACGAAGATTGTTTCAAAATAACTTCACTGACATTTTCCTTGCAATATCGTCCAAAACTGTTCAAGCAAACAGTGTAACTCAAGTGAGAGATCTAGAGCCATCATAGCCCTCTTCTTTTGTTTGTTCTTGGGTCAATTTGGGGCCAAAGTTAGGCACTGATCCCAATGGAGAAAAAACAGATATTCATGATGACAAATATATATACTTACTTAAGTTTATTTACTGCATTGCAGGAGGGAGCAGCTTCTGAATAGAGAGAAGAGTTCGAGCCTGGACACAGGGTTAGCAAAGGGGTCCATGCGCAGTTTGAAACGTTCCAATACAATCAGTGCCTCTAGGGGTATTGCAAAATATTCTCAGAAATTAAATATGGGAGAGGCGCGGGATGATGTCCATGTCTGTATTATGTGTCTACGTGCAATTATGAATCATCAGGTAACTTATTAAAGAGGAAAGTATACTGTGAATCTCTCATGGGAGAATAACTCTCAAAATTGTTTCCTAATGAAGAAGTAAAGTTCTGATACAAAATTTGAAATCCACAAATTCATTTGGACGAAATAGCCATTTTGACAAAACCACGAAAATTTCATGTCCACGAATTTGAATGATATCACAGTATAAATCTCGCATTAGGTGGGCTTGATTCATACAGCACTGAGCTATCCCTGTCACGTGATAGGTGGGCTTGATTCATACAGCACTGAGCTATCCCTGTCACATGATAGGTGGGCTTGATTCATACAGCACTGAGCTATCCCTGTCACGTGATAGGTGGGCTTGATTCATACAGCACTGAGCTATCCCTGTCACGTGATAGGTGGGCTTGATTCATACAGCACTGAGCTATCCCTGTCACGTGATCGGTACACCGAAATGAGCTGTAATGTTTCAGCTGGGTTATGCGGCATGTGCCTCATGTACACTGGATTGAACCCGACTGAAACCAGTTGGGCAAAATCAGTGTAACAGAAGAAAACGGGGTACACAATCGAGTCCACTCATTGGTTTGAGCAGGGCAGTAAATATTTTCAGTGTAAAGACAATTTTATCAAAGGTGAAGCTGAGTATTTCTCTTAATGATGGCAGTATTACTACCCCACTCTTAGCAATGTGATATTTGTTTGATTGTACTGAAAACAATAGGATTTTGAATTTTCACAAATAATTGAGAAACTTTTTCCAAAAAAAAAAGATCAGCTAATTCAAGAGTACAGTGTACTGAGCCACCGTACATAGTACTAGCTTGAAGGACATGAAGAGTACCTGTTATCTCTGACAGTTAAAACTTGTCTGTGCAATGGCAGTATTTTGACTAATAGAAGTAGAGACAGTGTTTTTGATACGAATAGCAAGAATATCTTATTATTTGATGTATGGAAGTTATACTCCGACATTTTAGTGAGGTATGCTAATAAAGGAAAACGGGAGGTGAAAGTTTCAAATGAATTTTTTCATTCATTAATTTACAGCATATTTTATCAGAGATTAGAAATACTCGTCAAACCTAGTGCTTTGCCTAACGTAAATACAGAATCCTATTTGGGAATGTTTTCCTAAATATTGCCTATTGGACTTAAACAATTTTCTAGATTAAATGCCACGATTGATCTTTTTGTTCTTATAATAGATTGAAATGTCCGAAATGGATAAAGCGCAAAGCTGTTTATAAATCTCAGTATTATGTTGATTCTAGCATACTTTAAGCTGATTCTCATTTCTCAGTCAGAATTATTGCAGACTTATGTTCACGGCACTGTGAATCGTTTAATTTCGAGGGCATATAATTTGGTGGTTTAAACAAAAATGGCCATTTCTTGGTGATACAAAATTTTGGATAACTACTTACCAAGATAAAATCTAGGGAACTTGGCTTGTTTGTTGAGATTTAATTTCGTGAATTGATGCAACAACAATATCCACGGAAATTAGTCGCTCATCAGTATAAATGAGCCATGCCATGAGAAAACCAACATAGTGGCTTTGCGACCAGCATGGATCCAGACCAGCCTGCGCTGGTCAGGATCCATACTGTTTGCTTTCAAAGCCTATAGCAATGGGAGAAACCATTAGCGAACAGCATGGATCCTGACCAGACTGTGCGGATGCGCAGGCTGGTCTGGATCCATGCTGGTCACAAACCCAATATGTTGGTTTTCTCATGGCGTGGCTCAAATGATTTCACAGTATGTAGAGTTATTAAATTGGTCCAGTGGAGATTAATGGTGTCTGAAATATGTTTTCTTTTTTTTCCAGTATGGTTTTAACCTTGTGATAGCCCACACTCATGCCATAAACTGTATAGCATTAAGTTTGAACCATAGGAGTATGAGGTAAGAATTTTATACGGTTTTCCACTGATTGTTAAAAATTGTTGACCTGTTGTTAACAGGAAATGAAAGAATGAAACGATAGGATGAGTTGTAATATGGTTTCCATTTACTGTTTTGATAAACTATTTCTCAATAACATTGTTAGAACTCTGTCATTTCTATACATGTAAATATACCTTTTTTTGTCACAGTGCAGATCATATGATTTTCAGTTAGCAATTTTAAGATTTTTTTAATGTGAACCTCAAACTTGTTATGAACATTGCTCATGGGCAAGGCTTTTGAATAGTTGAGTTTACTGTTTTTTGACAGCTCCGTGTTATTTAAGTTTTATGTACATCTGCATTAACTACATTTAGTTGTGTGCATGTTTGTCTCTCATATGATATACAGCAGTGTTCATGTAATATATTATAGGACTGGGACGATTACTCGGTTAATTGGAAACGATTCGATTACTAGGTGAAACCGGTGTCAATTTTGCAAAACCGCTAATCGCTATCAAACAATAAACATCAGGAATCTTACTTTATCTTTAAACATTTGTAGTCTCTGATTTGCGTGTCATGATATGTGTAAAATAAAATACGCCAACATACGACTTATTAATTATCACACTGTTTGCAAATGTGTAAAGTCCTTTAGTTCCTAATGCAGTCAGCTGCTGGAAGTACCTTGAGACAATCATCAGGAAAAAAACAGCATTTTCAATATGGCGGCCGATTAACCGGTTCGGTTCGATTTCATACAAATGATTAACCGGTTTCAACATTTTGAAATCGTCCCGGCCCTAATATTTTACCAGTTTTCATTAGAACAATGGCTATGGTTCTAGCTGTTGGTAGCTGTGTGTTTGATAAGTAGTATATATGCAATAAATTCCTCATTTCAGAACAAAGGCATTGGTACTAGCTGCCGGTAGCTGTGTTTGGTTAGTAGTATACATGTAATAAATTTCTTATTTCAGAACAAAGGCGTTGGTACTAGAGCTGCTGGCAGCTGTATGTTTGGTCAGTAGTGGCCATGAAATTATACTCTCTGCTTTCGATAACTTCAAAGAAGTAAGTAAAACATACTCAGAATTTTGAAAACAATTATTTCTATATCACATTTAGATTTAATTACAACTTGTAAAAATAATGTTTGTACTTTTCAGACATGCATACACATACTCTTTTGCTAAAAGATTTGTTTCTGGAAATTAGAAAATAATCTAGCTTGATTTAAAAAGTTGTAGAATTGACATTTATAAGATATTGACACAATGTACTGCTACAAAGTCTTTCATATTTTTGTTTTCATGGCATAGAAGTTGCAGTATTCTTGTCTTTTACATGGCTGAATTTTCAATATTTTGTCATAGAGACACTTGGCTTGTCTCTTTGTCATCTTCACTATTAAGATGGTATACATTCATTTGCAATGAGCTATGTATTTAAACAGTTTACATTGTGTTTTAGGTCTGTGCAGAGAGACATCGGTTTGAAACTCTGATGGAATATTTCAAAAACTATGAAGAATTCCATATAGATTTCATGGTAAGTGGATACTTTTTGTACAAAGGCTGACTTCTGTTTAACTCTTTCAGTTGCCAAGAAGGGTAAAAGGAGACCTATGAACAGTGACTATTTTGTAGCTATAGTATTGGTTTGAGATTGAATGAATCTTGTTGCCATGCTAAACGATTTCTGACACTGCAAAATTCTTTAAAATACTCTTCATTGATAAGTTCTTTTAATCCATTTGAATTTCTTACTATATTCCTTACTAAGTTGCATCTTATGTGTACTAATGAACAGAATTGAATATCAGACTTGTTTAAAGTGCCTGCTAAATGCTCTTTTAAAATACTCGGTTCAATAGATATTTTAGTTCATTTGTTTTCCTTTTAAATATATGTATGACATTTGTTTACAGGTAGCGTGTATGCAGTTTGTGAACATTGTGGTCCACTCAGTGGAGAACATGAATTTTCGGGTCCATTTACAACATGAATTCTCAATTATTGGTCTAGATGACTATTTAGAGGTAAGTGAAGATTACATTCTTGCTTGGTACAGTAAGATTTTTTTAAAAATAGTGATAACTATCTTCATTACCCATCTTAGTAGGGACATAATCTGTATTTTCATAATCAAAGACGTGGGTGATACAGTCATCTCCCTGGTCAAGTTTCATGTGAAGAAATTGCCTTTTACTTGAGGAGAACATGATGTTAGAAATTCCAGAATATCTATTAAACTGTTGTTGAAAATTCAGTCAGTTACTGTAAGAAAAGATTAGATGATGGATTTTCAAATTGCAAAGGTAAAAGATAAAGGGAAAGGGCATTGTAGTTGTAGACTTATTTCAGAGTCAAAGATAATATGGATTTAAAAAAGCGCCCTAATGAAAGTACAACTTTATGGTTTTGATCAGTTAATATCTGTAATCTTTTATAACTTACAGAAATTGCGGCATACTGAAAGTGATAGATTGTCGGTTCAAGTGCATGCGTACTTAGATAACATGATTGATGTTGCTGCACTGCTAGAAGACTCAGAAACTAAAACAGAAGCACTTGAGAAAGCTGCCGAGTTAGAGGATGAGGTTTCGAGGGTAGGTGGACATTTTGCAAAAAGTAAATGTTATTATGTCTCCCACTGAATTTACCGCACAGTGATTTGGGAGACATATTGATTTGCTCCTGTCTGTGTGTGTGTCACAAATCTTGTCTGCACCGTAAGTCGAACATTTCTCATTCGATCTTCACCAAACTTGAACAAAATATGTTTGACCATAAGTCCTCGGCACAGTTCGATAACTAGCCAAATCGGCCCAGGCACTTTGGAATTATGGCCCTTGAATTACCGAAAATCAGCCTTTTTACTCTTGTCCGCACTCTTAGTCAAACATTTCTCATCCGATCTTCACCAAACTTGAACAAAATGTGTTTGCCCATAAGTCCTCGACCAGGTTCGATAAGTATCCAAATCTGCCCACGCATTTCAGAATTATGGCCCTTAAATTAACGAAAATCTACCTTTTTACTTCTGTCCGAGCTGTAAGTCGAACATTTCTCATCCGATATTCACCAAACTTGAATAAAATGTTTTTGACCGTAAGTCCTCGGACAAGTTCGATAACTAGCCAAATCGGTCCAGGCACTTTGGAATTACAGCCCTTGATTTAATGAAAATTGGCCCTTTTACTTGTGTCCGCCCTCTTAGTCGAACATTTCTCATCTGATCTTCACCAAATTTGAACAAAATATGTTTGACCATAAGTTCTCGGCCAAGTACAATAACTAGCCAAATCGCCCAAGGCACTTTAGAAATATGGCCCCTGAATTACCCAAAATCAGCCTTTTTACTCTTCAAAGGTATATTTGTAGTGAGTAAACAGTATATAAAGACTGTCTTACTATTTAGATGATTAGGCAGTTGTTGGAGACATGCGCTTTTCTCAAAAGCAGCTCTAATTATTTAATAAAACTCATCAGTCTGGTTACTATCCAGTATATGCATGTTATTTAGGATAGAAAGACTTGGTAAATCTTTAAAATGTATGAAGATTGGTATGCATGTAGAAAAACAAGATTATTCCATTTTTCGTATTTTTCTTCAAGTGTACTGAAGTACAGAAATTACTATGATTTATAAATATTTGCTGAAAATTAAAAGTTTTACGACCTTTGTTGAAAAAAACACTACATGTATTTCCATACCGTATATAATCAAGTGTCTGTCAAATGAAGTAATGTTCATGTATTTTCAGATAAATGAGAAGTTGCAAGAAGTAGAAGAAGAAATGATGATGAAAGCTATTGAGCTGGAAAAACAGCTGTCTGATGCCAACACTGAAATTGATGAACTTAAGGTATGTTACAGAAAATGTTATACTACCAACTAGTTTTGTCCTTGGTAGTATCTTCCTTAAAGATCTTTTCAGTTATCATATGTATTAACAACTTTTAAGCATTACTTCTTGAATTACGAATTATAGTTCATTCATTGGTTGATGTTGAACCCAAGTTATGTTTAAATTCTACCCTAGTGGATCCAGGGGTGGCGAAATCTGATTTTGACTTGCTTGTCGGTTTTTGTACCCCCCGACAACAAAGTTGTAAGGGGGGGTATACTGGTTTCAGGTTGTCTGTCTGTCTGTCTGTCTGTCTGTCTGTCTGTCTGTCCATCTGTCCGTAGACGCAATCTTGTGCGCACCATCTCTCCTTATCCCCTTGACAGAATTTAATGAAACTTCACACAAGTGATCAGTACCAACAGTAGTTGTGCATGGGGCATGTTAGGTTCTTTTAGAAAAAAAAATTGCAGAGTTATGGGACTTTGTTTTTTTGTTACTATACTATATACATAGACACAATCTTGTGCGCACCATCTCTCCTCATCCCCTTGACACAATTTAATGAAACTTCACACAAGTGATCAGTACCAACAGTAGTTGTGCATGGGCATGTTAGGTTCTTTAGAAAAAAAAATTGCAGAGTTATGGGACTTTGTTTTTTTGTTACTATACTATATACATAGACACAATCTTGTGCGCACCATCTCTCCTCATCCCCTTGACACAATTTAATGAAACTTCACACAAGTGATCAGTACCAACAGTAGTTGTGCATGGGGCATGTTAGGTTCTTTTAGAAAAAAAAATTGCAGAGTTATGGGACTTTGTTTTTTTGTTACTATACTATATACATAGACACAATTTTGTGCGCACCATCTCTCCTCATCCCCTTGACACAATTTAATGAAACTTCACACAAGTGATCAGTAACAACAGTAGTTGTGCATGGGGCATGTTAGGTTCTTTCAGCGACAAAAATTGCAGAGTTATGGGACTTTGTTTCTTGTTAACATACTGTGTACATACAGTCTGCATATGCAATCTTGTGTGTGCCTAATCTACCAAACCCTTGCACACAATTTAATGAAACTTCACACAAGTGATCAGTACCAACCCTAGTTGTGCATGGTGCATGTTACATTCTTTTAAATAAATATTCTGCATAGTTATGGGACTTTGTTTTTTGTTACTATACTGTATACATACAGTCTATATATTATATACAGTCCGCATAATTATGCAATCTTGTGTGCGTCAAATTGCAATGTACTGTGTCAGTGCATGCGGGGGGTACATTCATCACCTTTAGTGATAGCTCTAGTTATTGTTTGCTATTTTTTACTTGTCCATATGATAGTGTACAAGCTTTGGGACAACCAGGGCAATACAGACAATTGAATTTGCCACCCCTGTAATCCTAGGTCAATAGTTAAAGTATGTAAATGCTACTTTTTTAAGACATTCTACAGAGAAAATTATGTTTGAACTATCAGTTACTGAAAAGCTTTTTAGCATTCTCCAAACTGTTAAAGTTGTTGCAGAATTAAACAAAAAAGGGTATAATTAAATCTTTCTTCCAATCTCTGTAAATTTAGGAAATTTTGCGGCAAAATGAAGCAGAGAACACGGCATTACGGGAAGCAATCAATGAGAAGGATGCTGAATCTCAGAAACATCTCAGCACCTTAGATGCCAAATTACAGGAACTGGAAAACCTGAAGAAAAATATTGGTATGTTTATCATCCTGGTTTTGCACTTGTTACCAAGTGCTGTGTTTAAATTTCCTTGTGTAGAGAAAATGTTCTTTATGATAATTAGACAAAATGGCAAAATGTCCACCAGAGGCCTCTTCGGCTGAGCGGTTAAGGTGGCTGACTTCGAATCACTTGCCCCTCATTGATGTGGGTTTGAGCCTCACCCAGGGTGTTGAATTTTTCACGTGAGGAGGCCATCCAGTTGGCTTACGGAAGGTCGGTGGTTCTTCTCGTGCCCACACTTGATGAAAAAATGTAGGAGGGGCACCTGGGGTCTTCATCCACCATCAAAGCTGGAAAGTCACCATATGACCTATGATTGTGTTGGTGCGACGTTAAACCCAATAAAAAATTTGAAATGTTCCTTAATTTATGCATGTATTTCATATAAAGAATATAGGTAAAATGATGGATGAGAATACATTTTTGTCGAGCCCGCTTGTGGAAGCGAAGACATAGTTGTCCAAATGTCTGTTCGGTGTATGTGCGTCCGGATTTGTTTGTCCGGACCATAACTTTGACATGCATGGAGCAATCTTGTTTATATTTGGTATGAATGTTAACCTCAGTGAGACGGAGTACAATGCGCAAACCCCAGGTTCTATCTCAAAGGTCAAGGTCACACTTACAGGTCAAAGGTCAAATTCAAAAATGACTGTCCGGAGCATTTCTTCTTCATGCATGGAGGGATTTTGATGTAACTTGGCACAATTGTTCACCATCATGAGACGGAGTGTCATGCGCAAGAACCAGGTCCCTAGGTCAAAGGTTAAGGTCACACTTAGAGGTCAAAGGATACAAGAATGACAACTTTGTCCGGAGCATTTCTTTTTCATGCATGGAGGGATTTTGATGTAACTTGGCACAAATGTTCACCACGATGAGACGGAGTGTCATGCACAAGAACCAGGTCCCTAGGTCTAAGGTCAAGGTCACACTTAGAGGTCAAAAGTCAGATACAAGAATGACTTTGTCTGGAGCATTTCTTTTTGATGCATAGAGGGATTTTGATGTAACTTGGCACAATTGTTCATCATCATGCGACAGAGTCTCATGCGCAAGATCATAGAATTACTTCCCTTTGTTGTTACTATAAATAGCTTATATTTGTAACTTTTTTATTACTGGTCGTAGGGAAAAATCAAGACCACTTTTTTGTAGTACAACATGCATGTTACATCCAATTTTCAGGTGTATTTTGACCTATCTCTACTGGTGCGGATTTTTGTGCGGACTTAGAATTTTTTTATTTATTTTTTTAAATTTTTTTTTTCGATTTACGTTCCTTTGTTGTTACTTTAAATAACTTATATTGTAACCTTTTGCAATCTCTTTTTTATTTGGCATAAATGAGTGTCATGTACAACTCCCAGTCCTTTTGACAGCTGGCGGGCTCGACATATTGCCCATGGGCATCTTGTACTCATAAGAAGTTTAGGAACACTTCTTAGATCTTTGATGGTTATAGGTAAAGCATTGTTGAATATAACATCAAGCAAGGTATAAAAAAATTACATGTTGTAGTTTGAAGTGGGACAGTAGGGTTCTTGTATCACAAAGTAATTATGAAACTTACCATATTTAAGAAATAATCTATGTTATATGTTTTAATGTATATATTTAAACACTTAAAAGAGGTTATACGCTTGCAGAATAATTTCAGGAGGGTGTGGCTCGAGTTACTGGGACATATAACCAGATTGGATATATATTATTTCGATTGTAATTAGTCCTTTATGTAAATAAGTTGAATAAGGAAGCACCCCGTCTTGGCGCCAAATTCATCAAGAAGGTATCATTATTGCATGTTTTAATGAAAGTAAACATAAAATTTCGTATTAGAATTTTCATCGAGTGCTCAAAAGAACATGAAAAAGGAGTTGTTGGAAGATGTTAAATTCCTCCTGACTGTTTTTCAACATTGTTTTATTTCCTTGCAGGCTCAGGTGTTGGGGCAGCTGGTGCATCAGGAGCTGCAGGGGCAGTTCCACCTCCACCACCTCCCCCTGCTCCAGTATTGGCTCCCCCACCTCCTCCACCACCACCGGCACCTCCAGCACCAGGCATGGGAGCTCCACCTCCACCACCTCCAGCTCCAGGAGCTCCTAGTGGTAAGTTTATAGATGAAATTCCCTTTTAAAGATTAATAAATATTTGAAGATAGGCGATAAGAGTAATAGGAATATATTCAGGCTTGGAAGAGATTTTAGAAATATTTGTGAGTTTACTCAGGGGAGGATCAGAGGTTTAAATCTGCAATGATTTCGATTGAAATCAGGTTGCAAGGAAACAATAGACATATTTTGTGGTTTTTGTACTAGTTACATTTTATTTTTATTTTTACCAATGAAAGTGCAGTTTGTCCAGGACTGTGAATACTTTGTTAAAATATGATCATATGTAGTTTATTCTAAATCCCAAACTTCTGTGCCAAGTCTTGTTTCAACAGTATGCAGCTGTAATGTTGATAAAATAAATGGAAGACTGGTCTCAGCTTTTCCACTATGTCAGCTGTTAGGCCTGGAAATTTTCAGTACTAGTGCATAAGTCAGGCTTGTGACTGCCAGAATTCCCATGTATAACTACTACAAAAGAACATTTTAGGCTTTAGATTGTAGATTTTCAGGCTTTTGATTTTTGACTGATTCTCAAACTTGACTGTATGTTAAGGGTTGTTTTTGAACAGTTTCCTCAAAAAAGGGTTGACAAAAGTTTTGGGTAAATAAAAGACGTTGTAAACTTATTTGAGCAACATGTTTTTGTTTTCAGCAATGACCATTAAGAAGAAGATACAGACCAAGTACCGCTTACCTGTGTTAAACTGGACTCCGCTTAAACCACAGCAAGTTAAAGGCACAGTCTTTGCAGATCTTGATGATGAAAAATTATACAGGGTGAGAGTTTTTTTTTATCAGAAATGTAATTTCAAAGATGATGGAGCATTTCCAAAATCTAAATCTAAGGTCCGCCATAATTTATGCCCAGTTTATTGAAAGAACATGTTTCAGAGGTTCCATTCTGTAAGCTCATACCTTAAAATCTTATAGCAGTTGTATAAGACTGATTGTCTTAGATTTTGGAGTTTTATCAATCCCCAAAACTAAATTCCAATGAATGCATCAATTTCCAATTCATTTTATCTTTAAAAAGTTAAAATCTAGAATTGGTCTCTCCTGACGTTTTGTTTCTTGCCTTTGAATTTTTACTGTATTTAATATATCATTTAAATTGTGCCTTTTTATGACTGCTAACAAGTACTGTCAAATCAGCAAAGAAGCAGATCATTTACAGGATTTAAACATTTAATTATAACTGGTTGTGTATGATGAATTCTCCAGTGATGAAATTAATGTTACGCTTTTGAAGAAAATATAGACATTTTGTCCAACTTCTTTGGAATTTTACAGTCAAAAAATGTTTTTCCATTGTTCTCTTATTCTTTTATAATTTTTTCACAGAGAACATATTTTTGGACAAGAGTCAAACTTATGCCACTGGATTTGAATCTAGGTGTGCTTAATGCTATGAGCCTTCTTTGGTTTTTGTTTGAAAAAAGAATGCAAAAGATACCTAAAATTTGATATCTTTTTCAGGTGATAGATTTTAACGGTTTTGAGGAAACATTCAAGCTTGGTGTATTAGGTGGTCTAAAAGGTGGGGATAGTACTCCAAAAACACTTAAGAAGAAGAAGGAGAGTATAACCCTGCTGGAACCTAACAGAGTGCGGAATGTTGGTAAGAATATAGCATATTGGAAAAGACTTATTTTAGAATGCAGACAATGGGGGGCCTCTGTTGTGGAGTGGTTAAGGTTCCCTACTTGGAATTACTTGCCTTTACTGGTCTGTAATCTTACCCTAAGCGTAGAATTTTTTTTGATGACCAAACTGGCTTGTGGAAAGGTGTCAGCTCATGGCTGAAATGATGATTGGAGATGCACCTGGAGTTTTTCTTCTCCATGAAAACTTGAAATGAAGCTGTATGACATATAAATTGTATCTGTGTGACTTAACCTTTACCCTGCTAAATTTCTAAAATGGACTGGTCCATCATTCAATTTTGGCAATACCACTTATTTTTCAAAGGGGTGTTCACTGAAAATTTACTCACTAAATAGCGAACAGTGCAGACCATGATTAGCCTACACGGATATGTAGGCAGATCTTGATCTGCACTGGTCGCAAAGATCAAATCAAATCATCAGCAGGCTAAAGGTTAAAAGTTAAACAGAAAACAAACATGAGCACAGACAAAGTTTTGGTTAAATCATATATAAAGAAAGTATGTCCGGGTTAAAAGTGTTACAGGGTGTGGGTTTGCTCTTCAACAGAGAAAGCTCAACTGGAGAGGCAATAAGGGCAAGTTTTCAGTCTGTTGTTTATATAAGTATTAAGCATAAATACGTGTACCTGAAATGCCTTATAATATGATAAACAAACTTTAAGTGAATTTAGCTCTGGCCTGAAAGGCTGATTTAGTTATTTTAATGTCTCAGTAAACATGTAGATTTAGCAGAACAGTGATTTTCTAGCATAGTGTTTAACTATAGGCTTTTGGGCCTCAGTGGCCATGTAGTAGATGTTGTTTTGACCTCACCTTTGTGGATTTGAGCCCTGCCGATCTTTTGAGGATGCCATCCAGCAGGCTTGAGGATGATTGACAGCATTGAATTGAAACAGCAATAAATATGTACTGGTACAAGCTCCGCTAGTTGAAGACTTCAGTTAACTGGTTTTATACAATCTTGTTTCACAGTTGTTACAATTTCTCTTACAGCTATCACAAGAAGAAAGATTGAGCTGAGCAACGATGAAATTATGAGAGCTATAATAAAGTAAGTTGATATTGTCAGGCTTGCAGAAACACCAGTTATACATGCTTACTGTAAATTACAATTTTCATTTAAGTAGAAAAAAGTCATTTAATGATCATAATTATTTTGCTGAGCAATTTTTGTCCCATCAGTCAGCTTCATTCTTATATATATTGTTTTACTTTTGTTCTTAATTAGTAGCTTGGATTAAGAAATTAGAAATAGTTGAGAAAAACAAAGTAAATTGTACATGTATATATAGATGTTGTGTATATGTCAGTATATTGTATTTCTAGGTATTTTTGCATAGTTTTTAGCTAGACTTTCCAAAGGAAAAGAAGAACTGTTGCACTCGCCCCAGCATCTGCGTCGCCGTTGGTTAAAGTTTTTGATAAAGTCAAATATCTCTGTTACTTTCAGAGCTATTGACTTGAAACTTAAAGTAGTTATTTACTATCAAAGTCTACACCAGGAGAAACAATCCCCAAAACTTTGATTTGAATTTTGACAGAATTATGCCCCTTTTTAACTTAGAATTTTTGGTTAAAATTTTCGATAAAGTCAAATATCTTTGACTATCAAAGATATTGACTTGAAACTTAGAATATTTATTTACCATCAAAGTCTACACCAGGAGAAACAATCCCCATAACTTTGATTTGAATTTTGACAGAATTATGCCCCTTTTTAACTTGGAATTTTTTTACTGGCAAAGCTCTAATTCAGATTCAAGCACTGAGAAAAGTCGAACGCGCTGTCTTACGGACAGCTCTTGTTAGATATTTGTGTGTATTTCAGTAAATTGTATTTTTATATAGTTTTTTGTATTTCAGTATATTTTATTTATAAAAATTTATGTATATTTCAGTACATTGTATTTATATTAATTTGTGTTTATTTCAGTATTGATTTGAAGGTTCTCTCCATAGATATTGTAGACATTCTCCAAACAGTCCTGCCAAATGAACAAGAGGTAAATGTTTGCTTTTTTTTGTATACAGTGGTTCTATTTATAAATGTTGCATGTAATCTCATTGGAGCACATGTGCATATAAGTAAATTGATGTAAAACTATTCTTAGAGAGAGAAAAAGAGACTCTCAGACCATGGAACCTAAATAGACAATAATTTGACAAAGAAGTTCGATTGTACTCAATTGTTGAGAAAGAGAGAATTCAGAGTTATTTTCTTATGAATTTTTAGCTAAAACTTTTAGAAACTGCTGAACAGCCAAAGTGCTAGTGGTTGTCTCAAGTTAAGCATTACTAGATGGGAATTTTGTTTTGACTTTTAGATCATCTGTTCTCCCTGTATTGTTCTTCAGATTCTTTGGTACCATTAAAGCTCCAAGGTCAGGGTAGTCCTTGTGCAGTGTGTTCTTTCTTATATTCAGCTAAATTGGCAAATGGAGAAAAATCATTTATAACTGTCTGCAATTATTTTATTGCTGAACTATGTGTTATGGTGGCATTTGATTTTGTTTCAGATTAAAGCTTATAAACTGTATGAGAAAGATAAGAAGCCAATTGATATGTTGTCAGATGAGGACAAATTTATGTGGCAGGTAAGCTAGTCTTTATAACTTGATATTTAAAGGGTAACGGATAAGTCCGGGTAAAGAAATTAAGTGATTTTTTTATTCTAAAATTTTTTATCAGTATTTACTTTGACCATGAAGTGTATTATATTTTAAAGGTGTAAAGAGGAATTTAGACCTTGAAATTTGGTTTTCAGGACTTGGGGAAAGTAAATTAGGTGTTCACAATCAGATTGTATTTTTAAATAAAACTAGTGAAAGTTTATACTTCTGCATTCATGTTGTGCTCTATACAACCATTCACAATATTGTGGACGCAAAAGTCCTGTAACATTTAGATAGATTTGGACAAATATCTTATTATTTTGTTAGAATTTTAGATCAGTGCATGCCATATTGATTAAACATCACACCAGAATTGAAAAGAGGAAAATGTAAACTGCAGTAATTTGCATTTGTTACACAGCTTGGAAGTTTCATTTTAATTGACTAAACAGATGGACCACACTGAAGGTGGTCTAAGTGTATACATTGTATAGATAAAGAAGCACTTAGCAGCAGATTTGTTGTCACTCCTCAAGGATCATTAAACACAATTAGGAACATTAGTGTGTTACTTCCCTTGAAAAGTTGTATGATAAAGCGCAAGGTTAACCAAATATTACATTGGTTCCTTTCAGTTGGATTTCTCTGACTTTTTTGTTATAATGTATATCCAAGATGATGTGGTTGGTCAAGATAAATATGCTTTTTATGTGTAGGTTTCTAAATAAAAATGATAAATCAAACCTAAATTTAGCCGAGGGCCACTAAAAGAAAACCTGTCCTTAATCATTTTCCAATCCAATGAAATTTAGTATAGATACTGCTTTAGAAACTTACAAAGAAGTCAACGATAAAAACAGAGGAAGGACCAATCTACTTCTTGGACATAATCAGTGGAGGTAACTGACTAATGTTCACCAATTTTGACTACATTTGAAAAATAGGTATCCAGTTTGGAGTAAAATTGTTGGTTTCTTTGCTAAAATGGTAAATATGTAGTTTTGCATTTTCATGATAACTTACTGAAGATTTGTTCAATGATTAATACATACCTATGCTATTTCAGTTATGCAAAGTAGAGAGACTGCCACAGAGGCTAACAATTATGAGTTATATTTCCAACTTCCATGATGATATGCACCATTTACAACCAGTAAGTAGTTCTTAGTTATAGTTATTTGTGAAATGAAGTAAAAACTGTAAAATATGGCAATTTTATATTTAAAAAAAAAAAAAAAGATTTGTTTTTTTGTTCTTGCAACTTCTAGAGTAACACTAATATTAGTAAATGTGAGATTGCAATAGGTTACAGTTTGGTCATGTTTATATGAAGAGGCAACTGAACTTTATTAGGTTGGCATCATTCTAAACTCTTAGGTTGGCAACTAAGCCCTACTAGGTTGTCAGCTAAACTTTATTAGGTTGGCAACTAACTAAACTGTGGTATGTTTAAGTTGGCAACTTAACTCCTACGTTTAGGTTAGCTACTAAACTCTGTAAGTTATAGGTTAGCAACTAAAATCTTTCAGGTATAGGTTGGCAGCTAAACTCTTTTTACATAGCTTTTACTACTTGAAGTAAGAACAGTTTGATTCAGCCTTTAAATTCTTAGAATGATTTTTAGAGAATGAAAAAAAAATGAAGAATGAGCACTTGCTTATTTTTTCAGCAAATCAACGCATGTATAGCAGCATCGATGTCATTGAGAAACTCGCAGAAAGTCAGGAAACTTCTTGAGGTAAAAATGCTGAAAATATTGTGAAATCATTTGATTTTGTTGGCACAAAGTTTCATGGTTTTAGGGATACCAGTTAATTGCTTTTAACTTTTGAACATAAAATGAATGAGAATTTTACTTGTTCGTTGTGATTAAATTTTGTGGACTGACTCGGTCATGAAACCCATGAAAATAAGTCCACCATGAATATTAGTGATTTCACAGTATTCTGAACAATACTATTTCAGCAGAATTCAGGCGATTTTAAAACATTTAACAGTGTTTTCTCATTAGTTTTTAGCTCACATGTCACAAAGTGACAGTGTGAGCTTTTGTGATCGCGCAGCATCCGTCCGTGCGTCCGTGCGTAAACTTTTGCTTGTGACCTCTCTAGAGGTCACATTTTTCATGGGATCTTTATGAAAATTGGTCAGAATGTTCATCTTGATGATATCTAGGTCAAGTTCGAAACTGGGTCACGTGCGGTCAAAAACTAGGTCAGTAGGTCTAAAAATAGAAAAACCTTGTGACCTCTCTAGAGGCCATATTTTTGAAAGATCTTCATGAAAATTTGTCAGAATGTTCACCTTGATGATATCTAGGCCAAGTTCGAAACTGGGTCACGTGCCTTCAAAAACTAGGTCAGTAGGTCAAATAATAGAAAAACCTTGTGACCTCTCTAGAGGCCATATTTTTCATGGGATCTGTATGAAAGTTGGTCTGAATGTTCATCTTGATGATATCTAGGTCAGGTTTGAAACTGGGTCAGCTGCGGTCAAAAACTAGGTCATTAGGTCTAAAAATAGAAAAACCTTGTGACCTCTCTAGAGGTCATACTTTTGAATGGATCTTCATGAAAATTGGTCAGAATGTTCACCTTGATGATATCTAGGTCGAGTTCGAAACTGGGTCACGTGCCATCAATAACTAGGTCAGTAGGTCAAATAATGAAAAAACCTTGTGACCTCCCTAGAGGCCATATTTTTCATGGGATCTGTATGAAGGTTGGTCTGAAAGTTCATCTTGATGATATCTAGGCCAAGTTCGAAACTGGGTCAACTGTGGTTAAAAACTAGGTCAGTAGGTCTAAAAATAGAAAAACCTTGTGACCTCTCTAGAAGCCATATTTTTGAAAGATCTTCATGAAAATTGGTCATAATATTCACCTTGATGATATCTAGGTCAAGTTTGAAACTGGGTCATGTGCTGTCAAAAACTAGGTCAGTAGGTCAGATAATAGAAAAACCTTGTGACCTCTCAAGAGGCCATATTTTTCATGGGATCTGTATGAAAGTTGGTCTGAATGTTCTTGATGATATCTAGGTCAGGTTCAAAACTGGGTCACATGAGCTCAAAAACTAGGTCACTATGTCAAATAATAGAAAAAAAAACGACGTCATACTCGGTTCAAAACTGGGTCATGTTGGGACAGGTGAGCGATTCAGGACCATCATGGTCCTCTTGTTTTAAGGTATTGCAACTTATTCGAGTATCAGATTAAATGTGGTATCAGATTAACTGACATATAGCAGTATCAGTATTCTAGTTTTTAATTTTATGTATAGAAACAGTTTTCTAAATGCAGTTTAAAAAGAATATGTTCCGTTTTATCGAGATCTGGAGTTTGAATCAGTTTTGAATATTTATGCTTGCAGATTATCTTAGCCTTTGGAAATTACATGAACAGTTCTAAGAGAGGTGCTGTGTATGGCTTTAAACTTCAGAGTTTAGATATGGTAATTATCACATATTTTCTTTTATGTTAAGTTTGTTAAACATGAAAACTGAAGCTTTTAAGTGAGATTTTCGTAAAAGCATTTCTTTTTCTGTATCCAACATTTTAAGATTTCTGCAAGAAGTATGCGGAATGTTTGTTTCTTTGTAAGAATGCATCTTTAAAATCTGGAGAAATTTTCCACACATCAACAGTTCTCACCTGTTTAGTTCATTTTGGAGAATAGTAAAGTCTTAGGTTTGATCCCCAGGAGAGTCAGATTTCACCTCATGAGAATATTCTGTTAGGTCCTTGCAGAGAATGTATTAGCACTGATTTGATCTTTGAATGGGTTAATATGCTTTCATTACTTTACCAAATACTGTTAAAATGGTGTTAAAATCTGACATAAATATCTTACATTAATCAGTTCAATTATTGGATATGACCCTAAAAAATAACAGCCAAGGAAATAGTGTTATTTGAAGTTATGTATGTATTTCTTGTTTTATTGTAGTTGTTGGACACAAAAACAGCCGACAAGAAACTGACGTTAATGCATTTCTTGGTTGACACTGTCCAGTATAAATTCCCAGACATTCTTAACTTCGAGTCAGAGCTGAGATTCATTGAAAAAGCTGCTTTAGGTAATATAAAGTTGTCAACATACTAATTCTGAACAGGATAGAGTAGGTACTTGTGTTCCTTATAATCAAGAAAGGAAAACACATTGTCTTTGATGTAGGACTTTTAGAATTACTGTTTTGCTAATGATTTTATTATCCCCCGACTTGTCGTAGGGATATAGTTTTGGCGTTGTCTGTCCGTCCGGAGCCATATCTAGGAAATGGTTGGGAATATTTATATAATACTTCATATACATGTTCACCACTATGAGTTTTTGTGGCCCGTCAAGTTTCAGTCAGATTGCCCTAGTAACACCAGAGTTATGGCCCTTAGAAGTTTCTAGTGTTAACTGTATAGGGTACTATAAATATGGCAATTTCTGCATCATAACTTTTGATATATTTAACCTAGAACTATGAAACTTACCGTATTTACCCTAAGTCTTGGGACAGCATAAAATAATTATTTTTTTCACTGTCCCAAGACTTATTTCCCGAAAAATAATTATGTTGAAAAGTGTCCCAAAAATATGGACACAATTCTCGGTCATCGGGTAACATCCCCCACCCACCCGTGTTGAAAGCGAAAAAATAAACGTTTAACGATTATCGGTAATTATTCTGTTGATAAACAAAGTAATTGGCCTTGTTTTCATCATCAATTAACACCCCCTCAAAGAGCTAAAAGTGTGTCGGTATCATGACATTAGAAGTGGAGATCAAAGCGGTGTAGTTTCCCCGAGATTTTCATGGCATTACGTCATGTTTTCGCGCCAAGTTGTACATCACTGTTTGATCGTACCGCCTCAGTTCTTTAAAGAGCTGAGAAGTAGATCTAGTGTTGTGAAAATCAATGAAAAAAACTTCTTTTTAATTTGTTAAAGTGAATGTGCAATATCCCGTATAAACTGACAGGTAAACGTGTCAAACTATAATAGCGGATATCTTACCTCTGTGACCTATTTGCCCTCAAGGAAATTTCAAAACGGTTTGAGAAGAATATCTTATTATAAAGTGTCGTGTCAAAAATACATGTACATGCACAAAGATTCATTCAAAACTTATTAAAAAAACGCAACAACATCATTGTTTTTGTTTCTTTAAACCGCGTCCCGATTTTCTATTTACGTTCACGAGGTCACGTAACAGAAATCTGTTTGCCAAAAATCGTTTTACTTCATATTTTTAAATTGCTGCCGCTTTTTCATTATTTAAGATTTTTCTATTCTTATTTTTGCACTTTGTGGTCAAAAGTCTGAATTTTATGCCTATAGTTTGCATCATTTATTTACTTTTAGAAAGAAATAAGTATTTAGGATCGCGCTCTTTGAAATTTTGCAAGTAATTTTATGAAAATTCGACCGTTTTTATAGAATTTTGCCTACATTTCTGTCGATACCTTTTTAAAATCGTTATAGAATTCAAATTATATTACTTCTCAATCTACGTTGAAAATCTGAAGCGATAAAATCAAAAAATGAATGTGTGACGCGCGTTTTTTGTATACGTGTCAATAAACAAAAGTAACGGCGTTGTAAGTTAGACATTACGATAGGTCGCACGTGCTCGTGGAATGGAAAATTACCGGCATGGCGTTTTGATAGCTGTACGATTCGCGGGTAAATTCCAGTCAGTGGTTAATAAAAATAACTAACTAACGGAAAACGGACTTCCTGGCTGCAGTAAAAAAAAATATACAACACTTAACTGGTATGGTAAAAAAACACTTTACTGTCAAAAGAATATCAAGTAAAAACACGACACGAAAATGTTAAAAAAAATAATCTTTGGTTCTTATAATTATTTGACATTTTGATCGATACAAAAACCATACAATGTATAATAACGGTATTTGACTTACATCATGAATCAGTAACAACCATAGTCCCAACACTTAGGGACGAAAAATATGCTGAGAAAATACATGTCCGAAAAATTAGGGACAAGAAAAATAATTATTTTTCCAGATTTTAAGGGTGTCCCAAGATTTAGGGTGTCCCAAGACTTAGGGTAAATACGGTAAACATAATTTAGATCACCATAATGTGGTTGTGTACACACAATTTCGTTCGGATTTATTTTGTAAATTAAGAGTTCTTGCCCTTTTTAATTGTATAAAAATCCACATATTTGTACATAACAAACTTACCATTTGGTAGAATTTCATTAAATTTCTTTCATTCTTTTCCATGAACATTTATTGTAAACATGTGAAGTTGTGTACCCACACCTGGTCACCCCCTTACCTTGATCACAGCCCCCCCCCCCCCCCCCCCCCCCCCCAAAATTAAAAAAACAACAACAACAACAAAACATTCCTTATTTTATATACATATACATGTTCATCACTATGAGGTTATGGGGCCCATCAAGTTTCAGTCAGATTGCCCAAGTAACACCAGAGTTATGGCCCTTAGAAGTTTCTAGTGTTAACTATATAGGGTACTATAGATATGGCAATTTCTGCATCATAACTTTTGATACATTTGACCTTGAACTATGAAACTTAAACAAAATTTAGAGCACTATAATGTGGTTGTGCACACACAACTTTGTACGGATTTCTTTTGTAACTTCAGAGTTATTGCCCTTTAATTGTCTAAAAATCCACATATTTGTACATAACAAACTCACCGTTTGGCAGAATTTCATTAAATTTCTTTCATTCTTTTCTGTGAACATTTATTATAAACGTGTGAAGTTGTCCACCCACACCTGGTCACCCGATTGCCTTGGTCACACCCCCTCCCCCCAAAAAAAGTTTTTTGTTTTATTTTTCATTCCTTATTTTAGATTTTTTTCAAACCTTCCATAAATATTTATCAACATGCAAGTTGTACCATTCCCGCACCTCACTCCTCCACCCAGTCATGTCCACCACCACCACCACACACACACACACACACTTCACCCTTTTTTTTTTCTTTTTCTTTTTTCAATCAACATGTGAAATTTTGTTTCCTCACCCGTTTCCCCTCACCCCCACCCCCTAATAAAAATAAATATATACATATATATATTTCTATTCCTTTTTTTTTTTTAAATGTTCAAACCTTCAACATGTTAAGTTGTGACTGCACAAACCTTGCCCTCAGCCATGTTCAAGATATCTTACTTGATTTTGTTCTCTTAAGGACATCTGTTCTTTTAAGTTCAAATGTACATGTTAAACAGCAACACCTGGTGCCAAACGACTCGAAGACAATATTTTGTTCCAGTTAAACTTCAAGCTCACATTTCAGTTAACTGCATTTAGTTTTAAAAGCTAAGCTTATTACAGTAAGCATATCCCATTCAAAATAAATTCTTTAGTCGGGATCAAAGTATTATACATTTATTATGTACTCTTTAATTAAACATTTGTTTTCTGTTAAATTGATTTTGACTAATGAAATGATTTGCTTCTTATTAACATCCTTAACTTTTTGCCGGATATATTTTTTTGCCATTCCTCACCACAAACCCTTTCGGCGGGGGATACCAATTCATCAAATTTGCTTGTTATGTACAGTATTGCAGGTAATTTCCCATTTATTGCCTGTAGCTTTTGTTTTAACAATTAGGTAAATTCAAATGTAATTTTCAGAAAACATTTATTACTTGAATTTAAGGATGAACACTAAGTGATAGATAGGTATGAAAAAAATTGTTCATCTTTAAGGAACTACTTCATAGCCTGTCTCATATACTTAGAAAAGCCTTAACAGTAACATTAAACATGGAAAAATACTTATGAAAATCCTGCACTGTTTCAGTCTTTCATTGAATAATATTTATTTCTTTCAAATTAAATTTTTTTCTGCAGTTTCGATGGAAAACATCACGACGGATGTACATGAACTTGAGAAGGGAATGGAATTGACAAAAAGAGAATATGACTTGAGAAGATCATCTCGAGATCAGCCGTTGATTCTCAAGGATTTTATCGCAAATTCCGAGGATAAACTACGTAAATTACTCAGTGATGTAAAAACTGCACAGGATTCTTATAAAAGAGTTGTGGAATATTTCGGAGAAAATCCCAGAAGTGTTTCACCTTCCACATTCTTTGCACAGTTTGTCAGATTTGTGAATGCATTTAGGGTAAGTCTCGAGTTAGAAAAAAAAAATCACGCTTACACTTGAAACATTGCTTGGGGTATAGTTTCATGTGAGGACCCCATCCAGCTGGCTGACAAAAGTTCTTTGGTTTTGCCCAGGTGCTGGCTCGTGCCTGAAATAATGGCTGGAGGAGTAGCTGGGTTTTTTCCTCCACTATCAGAAAGGTGGAAAGTTGCCATATGACCAGTACCGATGTCAATTTAACTAAACAGAAAATGCTCCAAGTACATTATCAGTATTTCTGGCCTTAATCAAAATGGAGGCTCTTTTGTATCAGGACATTGCATTTGAAGTAATTGTCATTTCTTTGTGGAGTCTTTTCACTCTTCGCTCAGAGGTCCGGGGTTTGATTTCAGATGAATCGATGTCCACTGATCAATAAAATAATTATTGTGTTCACAGCCATTCAGTGTGTACATCCTTTGTAAAGTTCAAAGTATCCTGCTTACAACTGAACTGTTCTGATTGTATATACAGGCACTTGATTATGTTATATACTGAACATTGGGTAATTATCACGCGGACTTTATTTAGCAAAGTCATGGTTAGCAGCCTCATTTACTAGATGTTTAAAATTTGTGAAAAGTAAGTGTTTTAGGACATGATGCAGATTAATATTCATGAATATTTTTGAATTTGCAAGTAGCATTATTGTGATTATTTTGAATTTGCAAATAGCATTATTCATTAATATTTTGAATTTGCAAGTAGCGTTATTCATTAATATTTTGAATTTGCAAGTAGCATTATTCGTGAATATTTTGAATTTGCAAGTAGCATTATTCATTAATATTTTGAATTTGCAAGTAGCATTATTCGTGAATATTTTGAATTTGCAAGTAGCATTATTCCCGAACATTTTGAATTTGTAGGTAGCATTATTCGAGAATAATTTGAATTCTCAAGTGGCATTATTCATCAATATTAGTACAAATAAAAGTTTCAGTAATATTACTTTAACTGCAGTAACTGAAATAAATGTAACTAATGAAATATGGCAGTGAAGGCACCAAAACAGGCAGGAAATATGCGTTTCGAATTTGGATACTGTGCAACTTTTGCTTTTTAATATTTGATGTTTGTTAACTTTACAGCAAGCATTGTTGGATAACGAGAAGCGACGTCGCCAGGAGACTGCTGCCTATGGTCATGATGAAATGCCAATGGTCAACAATAAGAAAGATAAAAAGATAGTGCAGGTACTGTGATATAAAGGCACATGATATCATCGAATTTATTGTGAGATAGTTTTACATGAAAGAGAATGAAACTTGAGCTATAATTATTATTATTATACCAGATTTATATAGTGCCCTTTTCATGATAAACACGTTCAAAGGCGCTTTACATAATATAAACGCTGCCACACGGCACGAAATTCATCCTCTACTAGTACAGACACAGAGCGATCTGACCAGAGGGACAGAGTGAGATACAGCCCCCAGAACAGATCGAGAGAAATCCTTTTTAGATACAGACTTGTCCGGCCAACTTAGCCTAGCTCTTTGCGAATAGACAGTCTGGATCTTTAACGTGCCCTGGTTCTTTAACGTGCCCGATGTATAGCAAAGATACTTGCGAAGCCGTAATTCCTGGGAAGAACCAGTATAGGCCTCTAAGTTAGGTGGGAGACACTCGAGAGCATCTCGGAAATTTTCAGTGCCTGGACTGGGATTCGAACCCCAGACCTCTGGATTGTCAGTCAAGCTTGTTACCACTAGACCACTGGCCCACCTACATAGTTAGCTTATATTGAGATGAAAGGTTATGATTGCATATTAGTTATTCAGGTCAAGGTAACTGTTTCTTAAAGTAGAGAAAAAGTGTTTGCTTATTTAAAAGAAAAATGCCAGTTAGCTCTAAATTGGTGGTTTTTGTGAAATTTCCTTATCTCTTTTTGTTTTAGCCTTATTTGAAGCCATCTTATAGAGTAGTATAAATAGATAGAATGTATAGTTCTTAAAATATGGTTGTATTTATGTACTATGTAATGGTAAATTCCTTCATGTTCAGGAACAAATGGTATCTGAGTTGAAGCAGAGAAATCGTCAAATCAAGGAGAAGAAATTACTGAACAAGGACGAGGTGTATCATGGTGCTTTAGAAGATATTCTCCTTGGTATGTAACTTATTTTACATTCAGATTTGTATGTTCTTGGTTTGCTTCTTCCAAAAGATCTTGCAGTTATGTTAATAATCTGATTCGATTACTAGGTGAAACTGGTTTCAATTTTGCAAAACCGCTAATCGCTCTCAAACAGTAAGTTTAACATCACGAATTGTACTTTATACATTTCTTTGACCAGCACATAGACCCACAGTATATTTCCGCTAAAACACATTGAACATAATCAATAGTCTCGGATTTGCCTGTTGTGATATATTTAAAATAAAGTTCACCAAAATATGACTTATTAATTATCACACTGCATGCAAACAATAAAGTCTGTAAGTTCATAATGAAGTTGGCTGCAGGAAGTACCTTGATATGGTCATCAGGAGAGAAAACAGCATTTGTAATATGGCGGTCGATTAACCGGTTTGATTCGATTTCATACAAAAGATTAACCGGTTTCAAAATTTTGAAATCGTCCCAGCCCTATTAATAATGAAAATTAAGGGTTATAAGAGACAAATTAATAGCTTTTTTAGCTTGTCTGATTTAAATAAAAAAAATATGAGGTATTGTCATCACTTGATTGTCGTTGTTGACTTTGGTGGAGATTTTTTGTTGAGGTCCACTTCTTCTAGGAAACCATAAGTCTTAGAGCTATAGCCTTGAAACATTGAACTCTTTTATGTCATCATTAGTTGAGTAAGCAAATCAAGTGTCATAGCTCTCACTTGCATTTTATCAGAATTATGGCCCATTTTTACAAAGAAAGTTGTAATTTCTTGGTTTAATATTTTGTTTAGGTTTACTTTTCTCGAGTACTGTAAGAGCTATAAGTTTGAAAATGTAAACATCTTTATCAGAAGTAGATGAGTAAGAAAGTTAAGAAGCTCCATTATTTTCTTGCATATTTCTGTATGTCACACACAAAGAAACATAGGCATCAACAGACTGTGCTGTTGTATTTTGAAATTTCTTTGCCACGTGGAACTTTTTTTAAAAAGCCCTTTCAAAAGTAACGTACTGTAAATCAATTTTTCAGATCTGAAAAATGAGCCGTACAGAAGAGCTGATGCAGTAAGGCGGAGTCAGAGACGACGGGTCGAGAATCTCGTGCCTATGGGAAGAAGTAGCAATGACTTTTTCTGAAGCTATGGTTTTGGCTGTGATACCAGCTTCAACTTAACAACAAGAATATCAGACTTTATATTAATTACCGTCTGCTAGAGAAATGTGAATTTTGGAGTGGTGCGCTCTAAACTTACCGCCATTTTCGTTTTGAATAAAAGGCTGGAGCTTCTGTCTTGTGAACATTCTTCTTGAGTAACTAGGTCAAAAGGGAACTGTTCATTATAGGCAAACACAAGTTGTATGAAATATGAGAAAAAATATATTGTCTGCAAACCAAGCGTATATACACTGTAAAATAAATAGTGAAGATACTGTATTATGTAGATGTGGAGCTACTCTGTATGCGAGGTATCTCATTTAGAGCAAATGTCCACAGGTTCATTTTCCAGGTGTCACAGCTGAATCAAAGGCTGTATTCCTGTTTAAAAAGGGAAACATATCATTTCCTGACATGAAAAGTGAAATATATGTGGAACAGATAAATATATACAGGGAGAGAACTGTTCACAGTTTGGACCTGCAACATGGATATGGCATATTACAGAAACACAAGATAAAAATGCATGTGTTCATTTTTTTTCCTGGATTTTGTTTAAAATGGTCATATAGTAATGGTCATCAAATGGAGGATTTGTGATTTCAGTAAAAATCTGTTCATGTGGAAACATGTTGAAAATTTGTAAACATTTCTTAAAAAGAAATATCAGAAAGCCTTTGTTATAAAGTGTGAATTAACATCAAATTTACATTTCTGAGATATTTAAAGTGGAATATACCAAGTGCTGTTTGACATCTGTCCAGGGAAGAATTGATTCCTAAAACTGGGACTGTCAGATTAAACATTGCATTGCAGAGTGGGAATAAATATAAAGGAATATAGAATTAATCTACTGTTATGGTGAATATATAGGACACTTATCACTGACAAATTGAAGGCTTCAGATGGTCTTAAAGAGGGTAGACAGGAGTCTCTGCAACAACGCGAAGAAGTCTTTTACTACAAATGACTACTGAATGGTCTTCACTGGAAAAACAGGAATCTACGCAGTAAAGCAAAGAAGTATTACAGTTCTGGTGTAATAGTTTCATCAGATATGAAGCATATGTAAATCTCATTAACGCAACATGATAATTAATGCATTCTTGCATTAAAGTTCCTTGTTTAAGCAAGAAGTGAAATTTTCTTTATCAAAAACAAGATATATCATGAAGAGAGAAATTGTCAAAGAAGTGAAAGTGTTGATTAAGTCACACATACTGTGCTAACCTCCTGCTGTTTTATAAAGTATAATTGAGCCGTGCCATGAGAAAACCAACATAGTGGCTTTGCGACCAGCATGGATCCAGACCAGCCTGCGCATCCGCACAGTCTGGTCAGGATCCATGCTGTTCGCTTTTAAAGCCTATTGGGATTGGAGAAACCGTTAGCGAACAGCATGGATCCTGACCAGACTGCGCAGATGTGCAGGCTGGTCTGGATCCATGCTGGTCGCAATGCCACTACGTTGGTTTTCCCATGGCACAGCTCATATGCTTGAGGTATATGCTGAAACAAGTCGTGTTAGAAGTGTAGGCAGGTGTTGAAAAGATATGGTACATGGAATGGCAGGGTATATTTTGTGAAAGATAAGTCCAGTTTGTTTTTCCATGCAGAAGTGTCAAAAATAAATGGACATAGCAGATATAGACACAGTATCTCTGTAATAGAATTGTCAACATTTAAATATTAGGTGTTAGGTAGAGCTCTACTCAGTCAAAATTTCAAATTTTTGAAATTGCCTTCCATTTGCATTGTAGTGTTATTTACTGGAAAACATGAAGAGAAGAAAAAAAGGAAAGTATGTTTAAAAAGAGCTTCACAGGAAAGAGAATCAAGTGGGAATTATAAGTGTGCAATATTTTTTTTCCTAATTCTTGATTTTTGACCAAATGAAATCCAGTGTGTTTCATGCCAGAAAAAGTAGATACATGTAGTTAAAAATACTTTTTAAATTTGGAGATTGAAGTGTTTTTGAAAGGAAAACTGCTTGCTAGATTGTGAAGATAATGTCAGCATCCACTTTTAAGAACTTTTTTATTTATTTTGTTGTGACACTTTAGAGAAATTACTTTCATTTTTAGAAATGTTAGAAACACAGCTGGTTTTTGATTGGTCAGGATTTTGAGAAAATCTGCTTTGCATGTACTTAAATGTTTTTTCCTGGTAATTGTACAACTTGTGTTGCTGTACTTTTCAAGTAACTGTCTGGCTTTTGTGTAACGAGTGCTGACTTTGTAAGTTCTGTTTGTCTCGCATCTTCAGGTATAAGATATAATCTTGATAGTATTCCTTTTTATGCATGTTTTGTTTTGATGTTTAACAGTTCAGTAGGAAGTTTTTTGTGTATTCTATGGATTCTTTAAAAAAGATGTTGAAAAAAACCCTTGATCATAGATTCTGTGTGCTTTAAGTGATAGTATTTTATTTCACAGTTTATATTTGGGTTATTCGTGCTGCGAAGAAATGAAACATTTTAGTTTTGACTTCTATGATATTTGTGATACTATACTGGGTATTGTAGTTATTGATAGTTACACGAAAACAAACTGTAGTGAGCACACATCACATTAATATCTAAAATACTATAATTGTCTCCCTTTTACTGCAGCAGTAGGAATGAATAGTTGTGGTATCATATTTTACAAATAGATTAAAACTGAGAACTTTCATGATTTGATGAGTACTTATATTTATGTTATTTCAGTTTTTAGTTTTACAGTTTTTAAACTTTTCAAAATCTTGTTCATTTCACTTAATACAAGATGTACCATCTCGGGTCATCTTCCACTAGTAAAGGTGGAAGATTGCGAAGTGACTATTGTTAAAAATAAGACTTAAAAGCCACAGAGACACATCGTCACCAGCTTTACCAACTTGTTTTTGCACATATTCTGGCGCTATACAGTACAGAAGAATATCTCCGTTTGTTTTGTTTTATTTCTCTAAAATTAAAGTGCTGTCGTTGTTTTAGTATCCATTTATCTTGCGGGTGCGAGTCAAACAGCTATATGGCTGCTTGTGATGTATAGTTTGTTATTAGAAATTTATGCTAAGCATTACGCAACTTGCTGCTGAGGATATGTTGGTGTTCTATTTATAGATTTAAGGATAACTTACACAGTTATAGAAGCTTTAATAAATTATAACAATATTGTGTAGCTGACTGTAGGCATTATTCTGTTTATTTAAATGTTATTTATGTCTGTTACTTTTTATGGCAATAGTTTGTGTAAAACTTTAAATTTCTTTTAAAGATCCTCTGGAATTTGTGAACTGTTTTTCTGTATTGTTTTGTTTCTTTGTATGAAGCACTTTATGCCAATTTTTCTGATCTGTTTTTAGCTCAGCTGAGCACAAATTGCTCAAAGGTGAGCTTTTGTGATCACCCTGTGTCCGTCGTCAACAATTTGACTGTCAACACTCTAGAGGTCACATTTTGGCCCAATCTTAATGAAACTTGGTCAGAGTGTTACCCTCAATAAAATCTTGGATGAGTTCGATGTTGGGTCATCTGGGATCAAAAACTAGGTCACAAGGTCAAATCAAAGGAAAAGCTTGTTAACACTTAGAGGTCACAGTATTGGTCCAATCTTAATGAAACTTGGACAGAATGTTGTCCTCAATAAAATCTTGGACGAGTTTGGTATTAGGTCATCTTGGGTCAAAAACTAGGTCACCAGATCAAATCAAAGAAAAAGCTTGTTAACACTCTAGAGGTCACATTTTTGGCCCAATCTTAATGAAACTTGGTCAGAATGTTACCCGTAATAAAATCTTGGACGAGTTTGATATTGGGTCATCTGGGGTTAAAAACTAGGTCACCAGGTCAAATCAAAGGAAAAGCTTGTTAACACTCTAGAGGTCACAATTTTGGCCCAGTCTTAATAAAACTTGGTCAGAGTGTTATCCTCAATAAAGTCTTGGATGAGATTGATATTGGGTCATCTGGGGTCATAAACTAGGTCACCAGGTCAAATCAAAGGAAAAGCTTGTTAACACTGTAGAGGCCGCATTTATAACTGTATCTTCATGAAACTTGGTCAGAATGTTAATATTGATGATCTTAAGGTCCAGTTTGAATCTGGGTCATGTAGGATCAAAAACTAGGTTACCCAGTTAAATCAAAGGAAAAGCTAGTTTTCACTGTAGAGGTCACATTTATGACCGTATCTTAATGAAACTTGGTCAAAATGTTAATCTTGATGATCTGTAGGTCAAGTTCAGATCTGGGTCAGGTGGGTTCAAAAACTAGGTCACTAGGTCAAATCAGAGGAAAAGCTTGTTAACACTGTAGAGGCTATATTTATGACTGTATCTTCATGAAACTTAGTCAGAATGTTAAACTTGATAATCTTTAGGTCAGATTTGAATCTGGGTCTTGTCGCATCAGAAACTAGGTCACTGGGTCAAATCAAAGGAAAAGCTAGTTAACACTTTAGAGGCCACATTTATGACCATATCTTAATGAAACTTGGTCAGAATGTTAATCTTGATGATCTTTAGGTCAATAGGTCAGGTGAGTGATACAGGGCCTTCATGGCCCTCTTGTTTTCTCCATTTATTATATTTTAATAATGATTGCTAATTCAGTTTAGGCTGATGCAGGAACTGATTCCTGTGTTTTGTATATGTGTTAACTCATATGTTAAAAAAGAGACAGTTTGGCCACATGCATTTTGATTTGAAAGTATAAGCTTTGTTAACTAAATTAAATATATTAAACAGATTTCATACAGTTTTCACAGGATTCCAGTTTGAATGGTTGTTGAAATTTGCTTTCAGAACTTCTGCTAAATATTTGATGTATGACAAGTTTGCATTTTGTCATTGTGCTTACAAACAGGCTTATAGCAATTTTCTTTGAACTGTTCAATTTAATTACATATCAAGCAAGGGCTGGTGAAATTGAAATTATGACAAAGATTAGTGGAGATTCTAAAATTGGCAACTTCACTCGGAAATGTACACTGAACAAGTCTCTTTTTTCACATGTGTCGTATCCTAACATCCATAAAATGGTCAGTTCTACAGGTTGATCTCAATAGTAATCAGAAATGTTGTTCTTAACAAGCACAATATTTAAGCATGTCCTACCAATACATACTCATACTGTTATATTAATCCCTTTGCACTCTTACTATTCAATTATATACCAGGGTTAATCCAGAAATGTTTGTGTATTCAGCATTTAGAAAAAAAAAAGTTGGTGCATCTCCCAATGGGAGTGTGTACACACATTCTTACACCAAGCATCATATAAAATAACACATAGCCACATAGTATGTACTGCACATCTGTAATACCTTGCCTTTAGGAGTGGCTAATTAGCTATTCAGCGATGAGGATTATTTTTTAAAAACTAATGCCAATCAGTTTTAGGTTTTCCAAAAATTGTGTAAAATGGCCACCTTTTCACAAACCCCCCCCCCCCCCCCCCCCCCCCAATTATTGGTCTTTTTACAGATAGGTCTTTTATACAAATAGCCTGTATAAACTGTATAAATAATTAATAATTATATTACTTTAATAGTTTATCTTGCAAATTCTTTTCCACTTTTCCACAACAATCCCTGTACTTCCTATATAAAGAAACAAGCAATGGTTTCGAGCTGAATTTACTATTAGTCTTTGATGAATGTTTGAAGTTGGTACTCGATGTTGGTAATTAATTAGAAACTCCTGGTTTGTTCACAGATGTAGGAAGTGATACTTGTGTCATAAATCGTGTAATCTAGTCCATCACATGTCATTAGTGTATAACTAAATGTAATGTATATCACTTTTTATCACTTAAAAATTCAAATTCATTATATGTACTCTCTGTTAGAATATATAGAAACCTTGATTATCTTACCTATTTCTAACCATTGAAACAGTTAAATAGGCATCTGTCAGGCAGCCAGTCTGCTAACTTACCTGTCAGATTTTTGTTCCAACTTCATCCTGACTGAAGCAGCCTCTTAAGTTAAGCTACAACACTGTGCACGCTATTGTGTGTCTGCTTTATACAGGTTTGAATGTATTCATAATGGGCTATGTCTGATTAAACTTAGAAGTTTTTACCTTAAAAGAAAAGGCTTGTCACTTATTTCATTAATGACGATTTAACTGAAATGCTGGTTTAAACCTGTAATACTTTACTTAAGCATGCTGTCTTTTTGAGTTAGGTATAGTGCTTAGTTTCTTTCTTACATTCCTTACAAAGATTTGATTTTATACAGCTTGAAATATTTTTGTACACAGGGTGGAAGATTTTTTATTTAGATCATCTTTGATTTTAATTAGGCATTGTATTTAATACTGTACATACAGGTGACAAAGAGGGCACAAATGCACATATAAAATATGAACTTTAATGGGTCAACCTCTCTCTAGAGTGAACACAATCATTGTAGAGTGAACACAGTCTCTTCAGAGAGAGCAAGACCTCTAAGGAGTGAACATGATCTCTAGATTGAACACAGTTTCTATAAAGTGAACACAACCTCACTTGAGTGAGCACAATCTATATAGAGTGAGCAAAACCTCTATAAAGAGTGAACACAATCTCTCTAGATTGAACCCAATTTCTATAAAGTGAACACAACCTTACTTGAGTGAGCACAATCGATATAGAGTGAGTAAAACCTCTATAAAGAGTGGACACAACACTAGAGTGATGCAGTCTATCTAAGTGAACTCTGTTTAGACTTGTGTTTGTTGTATAGAGGTTGTTGCACTAGAGAAGTTAATTGAATTCTATCTCCTTGGAGTTGTCCTTAAGATAGGTTAAATTGTACTGTTATTTGGTTGAATGATGAAATACGTTCATATGCTTGTACTATTTTTTTTCTACTGTACTGTAACAATTTTTTTTTCTGTTAAACATAACCATGCCAGTATCTTGTATCAAGATGCAGGATTTTTTAGCCTCATACATATTTTTTTAAGAACTTGAATTTTCAAATAAACAAAACATTGAAGGGAAAAATGCTACGATGTATTATTAGTATAAAACAATATACCTGTTAATTTACGAAAACCAAATGCTGATTTTCATGATAACGTATGTCTATGAAGTATGTTTGATATGTTATTTATAATGTATGTCTTCGTTCGGTCATAAGTGAGAAGCGAATTATGTATGCGCAATCAATAACTTAATGCTTGGGGATAATGAGGGTCGCATTGTAACTTTGTGGGAATTTCTCTTGTAATTAGGTTAATATACAATCCCTTCATATTCTACAGGCAACAGCAGTTGTTACCAAAATATGTGATTTTATATAGTCGATAAAAATTACTTTTCGGTAGTTATTAGTATTTCTACAATACTCTTTTTGAATAGAAACATTTCTATATATTGTAAATCATTTTGTATTCATTACAGATACCAGGAAACTAGAAGTTAATGGATGATGGAGATTGAATTTCGATCTCTGCTACCATTCAAATGTCATAACAACTCCCAGCATTCAGAATAAAATCAGTATACTTAATAGGTGGGCAAAATCAAATTTAGGGACCCGTCTTATTAACTGTCCTACTTATAGGTGGGGAAGTATGAAATTTTTGTATAGTTCAGATTTGTTGCTAAACCGTGCTTTATTAAGATTTTTATATATGGATAAATTATAGGATTATAAAATGTTAACTCTAGTTTAAAAATATCCTGCCAGTCTAATAACTAAAGGTTGCAGATATTGAAAGATTTTTGATCTCTTTCATCCATGTACATTTTCGTCACAAACCAGTCATTTACGTCTTCCATTGATTTATGTTGTGAAATGAGACCAATGTTCTGTCCGTGTCACTGTGTAGAACAGTTAGGTGTTTGTTCTTTTTTATACATTAATAATGTGTCAGTGTTGAGCAACATGCATTATATAGCATGTTCCAGATCATGCAGGTACAAGTGAACATTGTATGATAAATTGGTACAAAAAGAGATATTTTAAAAAGAAATAAAATAATGTGATAACCTTTATAGTGTTGTCAGTTTTTAGCTCGACTATTCGAAGAATAAGTAGAGCTATCCTACTCACCACGGCGTCGGCGTCACACCCTGGTTAAGTTTTTCGTACCAGTCCACATTTTGACAAAGTCTTTTGAGATAAAGCTTTGAAACTTTCAACACTTGTTTACCATCACCATGTCCAGTTATAGGCAAGAGTACATAACTCTGTCAAGCATTTTGACTGAATTATGGCCCCTTTTGACTTAGAAATCTTGGTTAAGTTTTTCGTACCAGTTCATATTTTGACAAAGTCTTTTGAGATAAAGCTTTGAAACTTTCAACACTTGTTTACCAACACCATGTCCAGTTGTAGGCAAGAGTACATAACTCCATCAAGCATTTTGGTTGAATTATTGCCCCTTTTTGACTTAGCATTCTTGGTTAAGTTTTTCGTACCAGTCTACATTTTGACAAAGTCTTTTGAGATAAAGCTTTGAAACTTTCAACACTTGTTTACCATCACCAGGTCCAGTTGTAGGCAAGAGTACATAACTCCATCAAGAATTTTGGCTGAATTATGGCCCCTTCTGACTTAGAAATCTTGGTTAAGTTTTTCGTACCAGTTTATATTTTGTGTAAAGTGTTTGACAAATGGCTTTGGAACTTTTATATCTTGTTCAGTATTATAGTCTCTATCAATAGGCAAGAGTACATAACTCTGTCGTCTTTTTTGGCTGAATTATGGCCCTTTTTGAACTTGGAAATTGGTTCTGTTTTGGTATATGTCCATGTTTTGTCAAGACTATAAAATTATTTTGACATATGGCTTTTAAACTTTAAACATTTGTTTATCATTATGATTTCCATCTGTAGGCAAGAGTACATAACTCTGACAACTATTTTGGCTGAATTATGGCCCTTTTTTCGACTTCGAAATTTTTGTCAAAACTATTTGAACTGTGGCTTTGAAACTTTTAACACTAGTATATCAACATGATTTCCATCTGTAGGCAAGTGTACATAACTCTGTCAACTATTTTGACTGAATTATGACCCTTTTTGGACTTAGAAATCAGTTAAATTTTTCATACAAGTCCATATTTTGCCTAACATATAACTTAATAACATATTTGCCATCATGGTCACACATTGCCATTTAGTGCAAGACTAATCGAATTCCACAAATACAGGAACATTTTTTGCTGAATCCATTTTTTTCTTTTGTCTGAAAATCTATGGAAATATTTTGACCCCATTCTTCAATCAATTCTTCGAATAGTCGAGCGCGCTGTCATCCGACAGCTCTTGTTCTATACTGCAGAGGAAACGTTCCATGATATTTTACAGCTTAAGGTTCAAAGCCTACTGTGAGAGATTTTCCAATGTAACTTTATTCGTAGTCGCTGCTGGTAACCCATTTGGGCGACTGTTGTGTAATGTTAATGACAGGATAGTACAAAATACAGAAGACGCTCCAATTCCAGAAGCTTCCCTGGTTCTTTAGCATGCCAGGTGTAAAGCACACATACTGTGGATAGTTACCCCAATGAGAGAAATCTTAAGTTGCAGGATCGATGGCGCGAAAAAGAAGTTTTCACAAGTGTTTATCTAGACATGATTTCTGGTTCATGGTAGATGTTTGATTGTTAACTACCATTTACTAAACATTTGAATTTCTTTTGATTGTTACTACCCTGATGCAGTTAAACATTTGAATTTCTATTGATAATACGTTATTGTTTACCCTCAAACGCCCCCAACCTCCACCCCCGCCAACATTTTAATGTCTACTTATAAGACGTGCCCCTGAAACATCTGAGGGGCACTTCAGAGTTGCCCTTGTCAGTCTGTCCGTCAGTCCGAATTTGTGCTGTGTATATCTCAAAATGTATATGGCCCAGAGTTGTCAAATCTCGGGATTGACTAACGTGAGTTAGTGGCATTGACTTAATCAAAAATATGTATAAAAAGGCATAAAAATTAGTATCTCAAAAATATTTGATCTAGAGTTGTAAAACCTAGCATGTGAAGCTGTGCAACTGGTGATTTGTTTAGGATTTTACTCGGCCAGAGCGAGTTATGGTCTTTGACTTAGTTGAAAAATACACTCAAAGAGCTTAAAAGTTTTTGTTTCATATATCTTGAAAACATTTCACCTAGAGTCATGAAACCATGAACAGGTTGGGGTGGAAGAGTGAGGGTGGGGGCATTGTTCTTTGGACACGCATCTAACTGTATTTATAATTACAAAGACTATCAAAGAAAATTCTTAAAAGAGTGTCCACATTCATAATATGACGAGAAACATGCATCTCGGGTCACATGGTCATTGAAATCAGGTGAAATAGGTGAAGGTCACAGACGAATAGCTTTACTTTTTATTTGCTCCATATCTTTTAAATTGCTGATAGGATTTTTAGCTCACAGGTGAGTTTTTGTGATCGCTCGATGTCCGGCGTCCGTCGTCTGTCTGTCTGTCATCTGTCGTCTGTCTGTCAACATTTAGCTTGTGTATGCGATAGAGGCTGTATTTTTCAACTTATCTTCATGAATTTTGGTCTGAATGAATACCATGATGAAATCTAGGCCGAGTTTGAAAATGGGTCATCTTGGGTAAAAAACTAGGTCCCTAGGTCAAATCAAAGAAAAACCTTGTGTATGCGATAGAGGCTGTATTTTTCAATTGATTTTCATGAATTTTGGTCAGAATGATAACCTTGATGAAATCTAGGCCAAGTTCGAAAATGGATTATCTGGGGTCAAAAACTAGGTAACAAAATCAAATTATAGAAAAATCCTGTGTATGCGATATAGACTGTATTTTTCAATTGATTTTCATGAATTTTGGTCAGAATGATTGCCTTGATAAAATCTAGGTCGAGTTTTAATGTGGGTTATCTGTCGTCAAAAAATAGGTCACCAGGTCAAATCAAAGAAAAAACCTTGTGTATGCGATAGAGGCTGTATTTCTCAATTGATCTTCATGAAATTTGATCAGAATGATTGCCTTGATGAAATCTAGGCCAAGTTCGAATATGGGTTATCTGGAGTCAAAAATTAGGTCACTAGGTCAAATCAAAGAAAAACCTTGTGCATGCGATAGAAGCTGTATTTTTCAATTGATCTTCATGAAATTTGGTCAGAACGATTGCCTTGATAAAATCTAGGTCACTTTTGAATATGGGCTATCTGGGATAAAAAAACTAGGTCACTAGGTCAAATCAAAGAAAAACATTGTGTATGCGATAGAGGCTGTATTTTTCAATTGATCTTCATAAAGTTATGTCTGAATGATTGCCTTGATAAAATCTAGGTCAAGTTTGAATATGGGTCATCTGACATCAAAAACTAGGTCAAATCAAAGAAAAACCTTGTGTATGCTGTATTTTTAGTTGGTCTTCATGGAATTTGATCAGAATGATTGCCTTGATGAAATCTAGGTCGAACTTGAATATGGGTCATCTGGGGTCAAAAGTAGGTCACTAGGTCAAATCAAAGAAAAACCTTGTGTACGCAATAGAGACTGTATTTTTCAATTGATCTTCATGAAATTTGGTCAGAATAATTGCCTTGATAAAATCTAGGTCAAGTTTGAATATGGGTCATCTTGGATCAAAACCTAGGTCACTGGGTCATATCTAATAAAGTACTTGTTTAAACAAAAGAGACACATTTTTGGTCCAATCTTTGAAAATTGGCCAGAATATTTGTTTCCATTAAAACACTAGGTCAAACATGTTTACACTGTTATGGTTTGTTTCTCAGGTGAGCGACCTAGGGCCACCTTGGCCCGCTTGTTCATAAAGCTTGCATCAATTACTTGCCTTATCAAGACGGCGCCCATAATACTGACCGAGGTCACAAAATTAAAAGTGGAGGTAATAGGTCAAATGTCTTAATAATTTTATTTCGTGTCGGCTCCATGTCCTTCTGAACTGGAGGAATGGCTTTCATTAGTAGTTTACCTCTGACATCAAGGTGAAATGCTGGGCGCACAACCTAGGTCACTAATTTAGATCTTAAGGTCACATTAGAAGGCCAAAGGTCAAGATCAAAATACTAGTTTTAAGGATATCATAAATAATCACATTCACTGATAGCTCGAGTTTATTTTGACTAACAAAAATTTACAAAAATGCAAAATTTTAATTCAGCCAGTAATTACAGGCGCGTTTACTGTACTGCACGAGCATTTGCTGGTCGTGCACACGTGACCTCCCCTGTAGTTTCCTATAGTTTGACAGAAGCACGTGTTACATCCGTCACGTGCTAACCATTGCGTGTGATGTCTATACCATCCACCATCATACTGGCATTCTCCATACAGCGGCTCTTTGCTTGGATTTTCTAAATATGGAACAAAATCTATTGAACAAAAGTTCCACGTGTAGGTCTCATTCATTTATGTACACGGAAGTGTCTGCGTATTTATAATGTTTAAAGACGTATTCGATTGAAATCCAAGTTCTAAATAGCAAGAAACAGGTCTGTGTTCTTTTTAATGACGAAAATGCCATTAAGGGAAAAGGGAAACATTGCTACTAACACGATATTTTTTTATGGTTCAGAAACATTTCCAAGAGAATTATTTAGTCACTAGTATGTTACCTAAGCAATGGTCCAGTACTGACCTATTCTCCTCTTCCAAATACGAATTAAAAGAAGCGTACACTTGAAGTACTTTAGACACATTCTCCTTCCCGGAACCATGCCGTACAAGCGCATCGCCGGGGAATCAAACTTTAAATTCTAATTCTAGACACCTACACAGTGAGTTGACCGGGCGATCTTCCAGTACAAGAAGGTGAAACTTCGCATTTTACAAAAGAACTTACTGATGTCAATAGAACAACATGGTTAGGTAATTTTGCTTCTAGAATTGATTCATTAATACTGTAACTGCAATCGGGAATTTTCGTGCAATTACGTATTCCTGTATGGCGTTTCGGCGTTCTTCGGGTGATAATGTAGCCCACACGGGCACCTGTTCCGTTTCCTACCCATAAAAGCCGAAATCACACATGGAGAGTACGTGATCGTACGGAAATTAACGATTGCCAGTCATGGAACAAAATTTTGTAATAAATATTTTGTTCTGTAAAACACAACTTACCAAACCCGGTAGAACTGCACGCCTTCATTGTGCACTGCATACCACGCTCTGTGCAGAGACATTTGTTACAGCCATCCAGAGCAGAATATACGTCACCAACCAAGTAGGGTTTCAGGCCGTACATACATACAGGCTCTCCTGCCTTAGCTACAGTGCCTGTAATGTAACATCAATTGCTAATTTATAGTCGCTTAACTACGTAATAGACTTGAGTTCTAACCTCCCATAATAATTATTTTTCCCCTGGTGTTATGAGGAATGCGTCAATTATGTGATCACACTGCGTAGTACCATCCCTTTTGTATAAAAAGTTACATGTACTTGCCCAAAAGAAACAGTGAATGGCGTATGCCTAACTGTATTTTTTTATGTAAAGTGAATTCAGTTAGTTTTGAGATGATATTGCAATTCGCTCAATCAACTTACATCTGCACTCTAACGTTGTGTGGTCTGAAGACAAATGTATGGTGGCATAAAACTGCCACCAATTAGCTATTAGTTTTCATGAAAACTTCCGCGAAAATGGAGGAAGTTTTCACGTTAATAATGGAGGATTTCATGAAAACAGAAACATATCATGAAGACTAGTTAAACATCTTAACATGAAATTATGCTAGTTAGTGCACTTAAAGAAAGGTTTCATGAAAATGTTCACGAAAATAGTAGTGGTTTTCATGAAACCAGAAAATTTTCATGAAAGCAAAATTATACTGAACTGACACCACTTAAAGAAACAAGAGGGTCATCGGGATCACCTTGCACACGTTATTGAACTAAAACAGATTTGACATTGACCTTTGAGTAGAAGGGGTCCTCTACAAGTCAAGACGTACCTCCCTATCAAGTGTCAAGGCAAAATAGTTCGCCAGTTACTTTAAATAATAGTGACATCATAATCAGTTTGGGACATCTATTGGTCAGGACAAACATCCGTAACTTTGACTGGTTCAAGGCTCAAGCGCTAACCCGTTATTTAACATAAAATGTTCGACCTTGACCTTTGACCATTTAATGACCTCTGCCAATAAAGGGTCATCTGCTACCAAATTCATAGAGATCACCTATTGTTAAAGGTCAAGCGGTCTATGAAAACAAATAATCTTAGTCCCAATGTTTTGGCAAACTAAACAATACCCGAACGAAATAAAGACATGTATTAAAGCTGTAAAATGGCCATAAAGGACCGGACTGTGTAAAAGACATGTGACTCAAAAACAGTCGCAGTTTTACAGCTATCAAATCAAAGAATACGTAGTTACCACCCCTATAAGAACAAGCGCTACGTTGGACATGGTCAATCTCCACGCCGAAGCAAAGTTTTCATCTGAAATGTTGTGAAATAAATTAAATTTTGGTACTGAAGTATACAGATATCAGTTAGAGGAGCTGGTTTATTCATGGTCATAAACTTAATGTCCTCTATCATTGTGTAAAGTGTTTAATTTAATAAAGGGAGATAATTGAAAAAATAGGCATGGTAGAGTTATGATTCTTGTACTCTGCACATTCCCTTATTTTCCTCTAGCTATGTATGCAACTGGAATGAATTCCCTCGAGTACTTTTAGTGTTAATCCCCGTACAAGTTAATTAAGTAACGGGAGATAATATTTATCTTGCATTCATGAAAAATTTGTCTGTTTCCACGATATTTTATTAGTTTTCATGAAAACCTTCTTTATTTTCGCTAAAGTTTTCATGAAAACTAATAGTTAAGTGGTGGCAGTTTTATGGCACCATACAAATGCTAAGATTAATCCCCAACTATTGTTAAAAGACATGTTGAACCAAATTTTTCACTGATCACATCTTTCATATGCCTGTGAAGAATACGGTCCCAATCTTCACACGTGTGAAGTCTAGGATGGAAGCTTTCACGCAGTCCGAACATATTCTTTATATTTTCTGTGAAAATTGTGATCAAACTCATTTTTCGGGGTGACGTAATGTCACACTTTTTACAAGAAATCCGACCACTTGTATTTCTTGTGTCACAATCATATTTGTTCATGTCACCAAGTCACGACTTTTTTCGAGACACTGAGAAAAGAGTGGCTGTTTCTGTATATAGAAATATATTTATACTGTTATAATTATGTGTAATTATTTTTAAAAATCATTTTGTCTAGATATGATTAAGCTAGAACGAAACAACAATAGTGTATTTACAAAATTGAGCCGCACCATGAGAAAACCAACATAGTGCAATAGCGACCAGCATGGATTCAGACCAGCCTGCGCATCCGCGCAGTCTGGTCAGGATCTATGCTGTTCGCTTTCAAAGCCTATTGCAATTAGAAAAACCGTTAGCGAACAGCATGGATCCTGACCAGACTGCGCGGATTCACAGGCTGGTCTGGGTCCATGCTGGTCGCAAATGCATTATGTTGGTTTTCCCATGGTGCGGCTCAAATGCAATCATTTACGATTTGATATCAAAACATTCGAAATCTACAAGAATCTCTCTAAAAAGACATGCACAATTCTTGTTTACTCGGCCTACTTGCGCTTAATTTTCGACATGGAATAATAGCAGTATTTTTGTCACAGGGATGCTCACTGTTTAATTTGCAATACCCTTCAAGCTTCGCGTAGCACTGTGACCCGTACTCGTTACATACACAAACTCCACACACGTGATCGTCTACCCAAGCATCACCTTGGCTATACACCCTGCCATTATAAGTACACGTTAGCGTATCTGATGATGCTGAAATACCTGAAAAAAATATAAGCATATTTGCACATGTATACTTTAACAACCACTGAGCAAAAAATATTGTAATACAAGTTAAAGCATAGCAAAAGTTCCTTCTAGGGCACAGCATGGATCCTGACCAGACTTCTTGTAAAATTTTGGTTGCAATGTCTGTTTTATACTGCTAAAAAATGTCAAGTAGGTATTTACGCTAGTTATTATTTAACATAAATTGTTAAATCCAACAACAAATTAAATCTGTTACCACTTTCAGTTGAGTAAATACGGCAATAAGACATTGACCCGGTCAATCCGTTATGATTCGATGCATGAATTTGTTGCACATAATTAGAGGGTCGCAATGGGGTTTGTTTTCACATATTAACCATGCATTTGAAGATAACGATACTATTTAGTTGTTTACATGTAAATTTGCTGATATATCTGTTTGTACATATGTTATGTTCTTCAAGAATGGAAGAAATAAAAGAATCAATCAACCATCCTCGGGTTTAGTAATATGTAATCGATGGACGCGTTCAGTCAGAGAGTCGCCTCAATTAGGAAACAATAGTTTTAACGTCAGAGGTTATTTCTAAGGTCACGGAGTTTGACTGGCCAGCTTGTAATGACAACACCTTTCGAAATCAGTAGCTTAGTAGTGGACTTACCAAACTATAATATTCCTTCTCAAGAGAAGGAATAATTAAACCATATTACTAATAGAGAAATAATAAACTTACTGAATATTTTTTTGTTGAAATTTTAATATGTTATTAACAAAATATTTATCTAAATGTGTGAAAAATTTCAAAAATATACCTTTGGTAATATGAAAGATACTGTCAAAGATTAATGTTTTGTTAGGCAGTGCATTTTTTTAAAATGGTGATTCAAACTGTCCTCTAATAGCTCTCGAAATAACACTTATACGAATATTTCTCATATTTACTGAGACATAGAACGGACATGCCTTGCTGAAATCTAAAAAATAGAAACTTACTCGGCGTGGTCAAGAGGAAAAGCAAAAGAAACAAAAACAATTACAAAAATAAATCATATAAAAAAGAAAAACCTTTTTGATATCTCATGGCCGAGAGATTAGTTTTGCTGATCTCTCTTCCCCCCACCTCTCTCTCTCTCTCTCTCTCTCTTCAAGTCTGTGTCTCTCTCAAAACCATCTGCACGGGCCTCCTCTTTGCTTCCGTACACACTACATTACAGGCATTGTTTTTCCCTCTCTTATCTTTGGCAACTGTTAAATTTTATAAACATCTAGGTTCCGGTATCCTTCCTGAATTAGGTATGACACTGGAATGTTAATTTATATAAAAGATTTCTGGAAGCACATCTTCCATCTGGAAACAGCTGGATATACACTATCTGTAGTTGTTTCTTTCCAACACAAAAACTGCTATAAAATATAAAGAAGTTTGACTGAGTAGTTTTATTAGCAGTTTTCTGATCAGCCCAATTATATATAGTTTATGCATTCTTCAGTCTTGAAAGCTAACTTTAAAAATAGGAAAAATCCTAACCTGTTGCGATTGTTACAAGATTAAATATAAAAGTCCACATATAAGTCCATTTTGAAAACATTTTTATTTTGATAACGTTATCTGTCCGCAAGTGAAAAAGTTGAGGATATATATAGTATAGAACAAGACAATTGAGATAAATAGTACCGCAGACCGGCGAAGAGCCGATTACTATCAAAGTTTACCGAGTAAGAAGTTGTTGAGATGAGAATGTACGAGCAATGCATGGCAGAATTATTGACTATTTTTCTAATTTGTGTAACTTTTGAAAAATATTAATAATATGAAAATAACAAAATCTAAAACAAAACTTGTGTACTAGTAAGTGAGTTCATGACTTGACTATTCAACAACCAAGTTATACACATCAGCTGAGAGGTAATTAAATGGGTTCTGGCACAAAATAAAAGACCCTGTACTATGGCACAAGGCAGTTCGATATCGTAATCTACAGGGGGAAGGGTCGAAACAACGGTGGCCTAACGGAACACCCGTATAATACCGAAAAGCTACACCAACAACGGAAATGATAGTCTTATACAAGTAAAACCTAAAAAAATAAATATTTAAGATCTATATTGTCTAGAAAAATAAAACAAACATATCATGATTACGTCCTCAAGTCGCTCACTTGGCCTTGATCTTTCGACCGTCATTTGATGAAGATGCATAGAACTAGCTTTTAATGGGAAGTTACTTGATGACGACAGATGATGGACGACGAGCGAACGAACACCCACCATATACATATAGCTCATCGCAGTGAACTAATTAATTAAAGCCTAATTTGTAATCGGAAATATTATCATCGCAGTAATCAATTTAAAAATGTCTTGTCGGTAAGTCCGGAGCTAACATTTAAACAGTCAAATATAATGATGATGATGATGATGATGATGGAATGTCGATGATGACGATTATGACCAATGGCGGTTCCATGATTTAGGTTTGAATCGAACGGAATATACAAGGAGGGGGCGGGAGAGGGGGTGGTATAGGGCCCGGGGACATGCAAAGCATTTTGGCAAGTACACTTCCAATTATGCAATCTGACGTATATTTGTGAGCATAAACATTTGACACAATGTCGTTTATTTTAATTTATAATTTTTTTTTTCAAAACAAAAAAATTACGCAATTGATAGTTATTAATTTTGACCCTTTGCTTCTGCATGAATGGTTATAAATATTTCTGAAAATCTGACGAATCATGGATTTGCAAGAAAGGCTAATGTGGTTTATACCCCTCTAAACGGACAAAAAGTAACATTTAATGATAAAGTTATTGTTATTCCTTACGTAGAAAGTGTGAAGAAACAAAGCGATGTTTCTTGCAAGTGTTTGATATAGAGGTGCTCATCTTGAGACATGCCCCTTTAATCATCGAGTTTTATTTAGTCATCACTTTGAATCCTAATGAAAAACATTTGCTGACTTGGTAAAGTAAATAAAACTTTTAAACTAATGGTTTCCGGACAGCATAATTTCGGAGCTTTTTAAACATTCACGTAACAACGTAGGGAATTGTTTTAAATTTTGTGAGCTCTGGTTCCAATTAAAACACGCTTTTCTTGATAATTTTTATAGCACAACAATTAGTTTGTAAATTAAACTGACATTTTATATGAAAATTTTACATGCCAACCGATTCTTATGTCGGTAATAAAACTTGGCATCGAACCCTTTCCTAAAAGTAATTAACCAAACAGCAACTGATGAGACCATCCAGGTAACTTCAAAATAGCATGTAAATGTTTGAACAGGGCTGGTCAAATAATACCGGTGGTACCTTGCTAGTTAAGTTATACTGCAAAAAAGAAATAAACATGTTAGCTTAAGCTTACACTATCCTGCTTCTACCCAGGATCTTCATATTTTCATAACGAATAACGACGGATTGAGGAAACTGTTCATTAGTGTATGAATATGCTGCTTCTTTTCTGTTCCTGTCCGTCTTTGCGGGTCGGTATTACGATAGGATTTTTCTTTAAAATCAACGAAAAAGACAAAAGCTTTCGAATCCCATGGATACTGTTTTAACCTTCGTTTCTGTGAGAGCACTTGCAACTGCATTGGCAAGCTGAGAGTCAGCTGTTGCTTTTATAAACCCAAAGAGGCTCTTTCTTAATGGAAATCGTTTCCTTTTTTGTGTAACTGGTCAATGGTATACCATTTTACATCGGGGACGCCGTGGCCGAGTGGTTAAGGTCGCTGACTTTGAATCACTTGCCCCTCACCGATGTGGGTTCGAGCCTCACTCGGGGCGTTGAATTCTTCATGTGAGGAAGCCATCCAGCTGGCTTACGGAAGGTCGGTGGTTCTACCCAGGTGCCCGTTCGTGATAAAATAATGCACGGAGGGGCACCTGGGGTCTTCCTCCACCATCAAAGCTGAAAAGTCGCCATATGACCTAAATTGTGTCGGTGCTACGTTAAACCCAACAAAACAAACAAAAATCCAGTTTATCAGCTCTGCTGAACATTATTATAATAAACGGCCCACTAACTAGCATTACCCAAAGCTTACATTGTCTTTATTAAAAGGAGTGAAGGTCCGTCTTGAAACTCAGCCTTTGATTGGCTGTTTGCTTCTCAGCTCAACTTTGAAATTAGCCAGTGACAACACTACAATTAAAACGGTTTAAGGACGTATAATATATGTCGTGTTAAAGCAAATATATACAAATGAGGAAGTTCCGCACGATCAAGAGGCTTCAAATTTGATTTTCCAACAGGAGAAAATGTTTGAAAAAAAATTGGGCAAGAAGTACTAGTACCATATTTCTGTGCTCCTTCAGTTTCCATTATTTGTCAGTTAAAAGTACTTGCGGAGTGCTATCAAGAGATAAAACAAACACGTACGCACACGCGCACGCACGGAGTAAACGCGGGAATAAGCCTGAAATATTCTTTTACGAATACAGACATTATTTTTTCCTGATAATGTGGCGATCTTGTATCAAAATGTATTTATGTGTCAAAAAGACACGTTAGAACTATTCTTGAAGAATCATTTGCGGTAAACGTTTGAATACACTTGTGAAACATCGAACGAAGATGATTTAGATATTTTAAACACCCCTCATTTACTTCTAGTTGCCCTATATATTGTAACTATAACTGAATAGATACATTCAAATTGTGAAGGTAACGGTACAAAGATGTTGGTGAAAATTGTTCTGTCGGTGGCTTTGTGTGTTTTTGTGAGCGCGAGGGAACCGGAATGTTCAAGATTTCACTATGAAGAGAAGACGCTTGAAAAAATGATTAAAACTGAAATATATGTGGACAAAATAAAATCGGAGACTGAAATCATGCAGCAAAGGATGTCCGAGAAACTTGACGGAATTCAAGAAGACTGGGGGAAAACGAAGAATGAACTAAACGATGCGAAAGCAGACAATAGGAAAGTTGTGGAAGAAATTAAAGACAAAGTTGAAAGTATGTATATATCATAATGTTTTAAAACACAGAAATAACGTCATTTGCCTGCATGTCAACTTAAAAAAAAATGAAATGATAGTTTTTCATGGCTTTAAGATGAAAACTAGATCTATTTCTGTTCATTTATCTGGCGAATTTTTAATACTATCTTTTCTTCAAGAATTTTTGAAGTATTTTTTTCACATTTGATTTGACATGTTTTTAAAGGCATATAATGACATAATGTCGCACAAATGTGTTAAAAACAATACAAAACAGTGTCTATGTAATCATGTAGATATTGAAAGCTACAGTGTCGCTCAAACCCGTCTTAATAAAGGAAGGTAGAAATTGAATGAGGTAATTTGTCTCCTTTGCAAACAAATTCATCACAATTTTAAATCAAATCATGTTGATATTTTGAAATTAAATTTATCAATTTAAAAAGACATGATGCATGACACTGGCTTAAGGTATATATTTCCTTCAGGTATTTCAACAGTGCAAGCAGTAGCTTTTCTGGCACACAATATAAAGAACACTGCCCCAAGCAATGGTGAGACACTTGTATTTAGCATGACACACTTCGATGTCGGTTCCGGTTACAACAACGAAACTGGAATCTACACAACACCTGTCGCCGGAATCTACTTGTTTACCTTGCAGCTGTGTATTTCATCAAGCAGATACGTTGCCTTTGAAATTGACACAACAAATGGTCCTATTCTAAAAGGCTGCTTCAATGACGAAGGAGGTAGCTACAACGGTTGCAAAACAGCCACAGCAGTTACAGAACTGGGTATAAAGGAACATGTGTGGATAAAGAATGAACAGTCCACTAGTGGAACTGATTTTTGGAAGGGCTCATATACATGGAATAGCTTTTCTGGTGTTCTGATTAGCGCTGTCAGAAAATAGACAAAATATTCAGTTGTTGTTTTTTAGAACATTCATACACTGCTGTAATTTCTCATAATTATCCAGCAGTCAAATCTTTTGTGGCTGTTCTTAGAAAAACAGAATATTATCTCAACACAGAAAGCATGCATTGTTTAATTAAGTCAACATGTAAAAATGAAAGAGATTTGTTAGTTACATTTGTGCTTATATAATGCTGACATCATTTTGCATTCATATTAACATGTAAGGCCTGAAATCCCTATAACATTAAGTGGGATATTGTATGTTTTATTAAGTACCACCATTTTTTCAATTTTACAAAATTTCAGACATGCTTAAACAGTGTGTGAAGAAAATGCCCTATAAAATTAAAACGAGTTCGGTGACCTGTGTTTTTTCTTCTCTTGTTTGTCTTGAATACGAATGTTCACAAAGTATTAAAAAAATCTTAACGTTGGAAAAAAATCGTTCCTACGTCCTTAAAGATATGGAAAAATATTTGCATTTTGGTAAGAGATATCCAGTATTCTTTTCTGAAATATCTCTAAATCATTTTATGATATCTTCCTAAAGATATCACAAAGTACGTCTAGTGATAGCTTCAATTATGATTAGTGATAAGATTAAATACACTATCTTTTGAGACATCACAAAATCGTCTGCATGTTATTGGTCGTTTGAAACCATGAACCCGATTATCGGTATTTTTTATAAAGGAATTCCGCTTAAGCCGGTGTTAGGAGTGGTGTGAGTCTACAATTGTTTGCTTGGTGGCGTCCTGTGCTTCCGAAAAATTTTCACATAGATTTTTAGAACATATAAATCTTTAGCCATGCAGTTAATTCTTTTTCTTCCACTTACTTTTTGGGGGAAATCAAAACTTGTTCTTTCTTTGGTTTTGACAGAGCAACCACCAGTGAAATTTGGAAGTTTGGATGTTTCAAATTTTACATTATATTTTGGTTGATAGCGGTATACACAAATACTGTGTGAAAGAATTTCAAACGAAACACATAAAATTATTATGGAAAGTCCTAGTTTGAAATCTTGCTGATCAGGGTTCTTTCAGTCACCATTTACCTTATTTATGTGTGACACAAACTAACTTAAAGACACTGATTCTGGTATGCAAGGTATGTGGCCTATGGTCCGCGTATTGGCAGTAAGAGCCAATATACAAGACTGGACGATTGATAGACTTGCTTCTGTTTATCATATTAAGCTACTGTATAGCTACTGTGCAGTACATAGATTGCAGGTGATATTTTTCACCTTTATAGCAAACCAGTTCTCACTTTTATAACGAGTTTAGAAAGCCTTATTAAAAGTGATAAAATATAACAACATATTTATTTTTCAATTAATCAAGCTTTATAAACAATTATATCTCATTATTGCTTGATTTTTATAAAAAGAATAAATAAATAAAGAAAATGCATTCAGGCACCTTCTTAAAATAATGAATAATTCATGTATAAACAAATCATGTGTATTTGAACAATCATATCTGTTTATTGCTGGATTTTATCATGAAGGTTCATATTTTTTTTTATCTATTGAAAATGCAACCCAGCGCTTCTTTTATTTCTAATAAAATCCAGCAATATTCATTTTTTCTGTATTTATTTTGTTACTTAGATAAAAAGATCATAATTAATTAATAATTGAAAAGAATGAGCAATTACAATTAGTATATTGTCAATTAAAATAATTTTGTGCATAATCTGTAAAAAAGCTGCATTTCAATCAGTGAAATGTATAGCACTAGAAATAACCAATTTACATATCAATAAAATTTATGATCCTCTGACATGGACTACATGTCAAGTCTGGACCCTTATCAGACTGGACCAGACAGGATCCTGTTTATTGGGGATTAAAGTGTCTGGCTTTTAGGAGGGATCACTTATATAGGAGATTTTCTTTGCCCTCTTCCTGCCGAATAATCAGATCCCTTTCTTCCAATCGGCAAAGCTCAGAGAAATTCAATGTCAATTGAAGCTGTTAGATTAAAATTTCCAATTCTTCGCATTGCGCAGTCTAAGCCGGTGCTAGGGGGTGTGAGAGGTGTCGCACATTTCATTACCTTTCATGAACAGGCTCAATTAAACCGAGTCTGCTATTGTTGTTCTCGGTTGCATTCTATGCTTCCAAATGATGTTTTTACAGATGTTATTCTATACATATATTATACATTTGTATTGACGGATTTTACGTTTTTACGTCAGAAAACAAGCGATTTTATAGACGAGTTGTTTTGTTCATTCACATTTACACACTAATTTTCGTTCCGGTCTGGTGTCACTGGCTGAGACAGAAAGGATTTACTGTTTGTCACTTCCAAGCCAATAAACAAAAAATTCAACAAACAAACTTGGAGACAACCTGCCGACACAAGGACAGCAGCCGAGTTAGAAAATATTGTGAATAAAATGAAGGCACTTAAGTTCAATTGTCAGTTCTCAGCTCATTCTTCAAAATTTTTCTAGAGAAAGATAATAAAATGGAATATTATACTAAAAAACTCTATATTGCACAATTTTTCGGCATAATGACTTCTTCTTTTGCTGTTGTAGAAATAATGAAGTCTCAATTATTATATTCAGTGCAAAAGCGATATCCATGACTGATGTGAAAATTACAATTTTGAAATCTAAGAGTCCAAATGAATTGAAATAAATAATTTCTTTTCTCATAAAAAATCCATTTGAAATCACCAGAAGAAGAAGTAGTGACACCAAGTACAAATCTTAAGCATTAACAAAGATATCGACTTTTTAAAACACCATTCAGCTAAAAGCTTGTCACGTCATTTGTCATTTTACTTTAACGTTTTGCCAACTGGCGGCAAGTTATTCTGCCTTTGGAACCAGTGCAGATCAAGATCAGTCTGAGGAGCATGTCAAAAGTTTTGAAATAGTTGCATAATTAATGTCGCAGCAGTAATTTAGTATAAACTAAAGAAAATAAGATATACTACAGAATATTACAGTCAAATATTATATATGTCTGTATCAATAAGTTTACTCAATATTTAAGTTAACAACGTTGTTGTAATGCATTTGTCTGTAACAACTAATGGTTTTCAGTTTAAGACAAACTAATGGTTTTCAGTTTAAGTGAGAGTGTTGACAAGTACACCAGATAAAATATTCCAGTGCACTGAATGCTGTCAAAGCCTTGCCAAACTGGAGGTGTTCATCACCCAGACACGTTTGTTCGTGCTCACTACTACTACGGCGGTTGTAGACTGATTGCCATAGTGGCTCCATCGTCAACAAAATGTTCGTTAAAATCATTCCGTCATCAGATATGATACTAAAGTTTATGGTTGCCCTATCTTCGAGGCTTAATTGCACGGTGCGCAAATAAACACCACTAACTGGGGTCGTGTAATATCCGGTGTCACTGTTGTACCCGTTGCTGCGGTCAAATGTCTTGGTGACGAAAACAGGTGTCTCACCGCTCGTATGCCTTTTATTTGGCGCTGAATGTAACTATCGATGTGAGAGTCATAGCTAAAAAGTAAATTTAAATAATTACATTATTTGATTTTCGGTTAATTATTGAAATATAAGAGGGACATATGTTTGACAATTTCAAATTGAAAAATATCAAATGTTAAGATTGCTGGTATTGAAAACTTGAAATAAAACGAAAATGTGTAGATCAAATTTCTATTTATCGTGGACGCCAGACCTTACATTTCTAACTTACACAGAAATTCCTCAAAAAAGAAACAATATACAATAGTACAACAAGGTTTCATTAAAGTCTACCCTTTCAAGATACATCCAATAAACATGAACACTTTAATACAAATCTTGAAAATCGTACTGAATAAAAGATTATGTCTATTGTAAGTTAACTGACATAAAACTACTAAAACTCACTAGACCTTGGCGTCTAAACCTTTAGTATACTAGTACATGTTACCCTTCATATAAAATTGTATGGGAAACGTATGTTCTTTTCTGGGTTTTCTGGGGTCTGAAGTAAACATGCAGACAGCAAATGTAATAAACTTACAAGGAAGACGAAGTTTTCACTTCAAAATATATTCTGGCCGTGCGTATTCATTTCATAACAATTCAATAATAACAACGAAATGAATCAAATGATTAATGAGAAAATGAGGACTGATCATATTTCAACACAACATGTAAATAGTTTACTTGAAAGACACACACAGACAGCAAATGTAGTATTTACACGAGAGACAAAGATTTCAAGTTTTCACTTCAAAATCTATTTTGGCTGTGCGCATGCGTGGCGGATATTTGCGGTGATGCCAATACATTCAAATAAAGACCCGTCACCGTGGTTAAACTGCATGTTAGTAGATGATATCAGATTATGATATTTATGTCAATGTATAATGAATATGAAATGGAATAATATAATGGAAAAGTGAAAAAATGCATGATAGTAATTCGTGTAGGATATGTACAGACAAATGACCCTGCGACATACATGGCGGTCCAAAACTACATTCGGGCGAATTTGAGACCGGTCGATGCTTGAATGATTCTGTCCCAGTTTGATGATCATTCATCTAGCTGTTCATCAGAAATTATTTGAAGTTTAGAGTAAAATGACGACGGCTGATAGATGACAACCAAACAATATCCACCAAATACAAAACGCTTTATGCGGTGAGCTAATAAAAGGCTAACATGTAAACGGAAAGATTATCGTCACAAACATCAATTAAAAATACACAAACTTTTATATTTTGCTCTCCGGAAAGAATTCAGGGGCTGGGTGGATAGATTTGCCACTTTGTCGCTTGTCGATCAGTCCGCAGCTAACGTTAAAACAGTCAAAGACAATGATAATCATGGTGGGATGTCGACGAGGATGATTATGACCAGAAATGGATCCAGAATTTAGCTTTAGATCTCACGGAATTTTGGCAAGTACACATCAAATAGTGTTATTTGAGCATTAATATTTGACATAATGTTATTTTTAGATTTACATTTTTTTAAAACAACAATTCTGTGCAAATGATAGTTATAAATTTTGACCCTTTTCTTCTGCAACAGCAGTCATAAATATTTCTGATATTCTGACAAATATAGCGCGTATCTTGGATTTGTAAGAAAGGCTAAGGTGGTTTATACCCATGTAAACGCACAAAAAGTAACATTTAATCATCAAGTAGTTGTAAATCCTTAGGTAGAAAGTGTGCATAAACAATACGATGTTTCTTGCACATGTCTGATATAGAGATGTCATTGTCATTGCTCTGACATCTATCTTCTGGCCTTTTTCTTTTTACTCTTAATGGTGCTGCCTTCTGCAAAGGCATTGAATAGAATTAACTTTAGGCTTGTTTTATATGGATTTACAAGAGCATATTTGTGTTTAAAATACCATATGTATTGAGAATTCACCTGGAGTGAATTCTTTTATTTTTTTACTATTCTGTGATTTTGCGACGTAGTGGATGTTAAGACTGAAAGTGAGGTGCGCACCATAAAACCGTTTATAATCCCAAGTGGTGTTTTACCACTGACAGTTTCAAGGCAGTTTCCCACTGTGTTACTTTATATTTTCGTTTCCTCCCCGTTGTTTATATGTTTTATTTGAATATACCATGTATGTTGGTCGTTTGTGTGGCCTTGCCTGCGCTGTTGTAGGTTGCAGTTTGAAGAGGTTGCGCTCTTGGAGCTTGGCTCCAATTGTTTTGTATTTTGCATATACATGTATACTAAACAACCGTGTGATAACGTTGTCATTATCTAATTAGTTCAACTGCTTATTTCTCCACAGAAGTATAGGGGGTCACCACTTGAACACCTTTTAACCAAAGAGAATTCAGGTAAAACAGTATTATATGAACAGGTAATGCAACTACTTGGAATATATCAGTATCGTTATACTATTCAACCGCACAAATGTAGCAACGACCACACTGTCATCATCTCATTGTCAAATAGCAACAGCATCATGTCATTGTCAAATAGCAATGACATCAGGGCATTGTCAAATAGCAATAGCATCGTGTCATTGTCATATATCAATGGCACCATGTCATTGTCAAATAGCAATGGCATCGTGTCATTGTCAAATAGCAATGACACCTAGTCATTGTCATATAGCAATGGAACAATGTCATTGTCAGATAGCAATGGCACCATGTCATTGTCAAATAGCAATGGCACCATATCATTGTCACATATCAATGGCATCTTGTCATTGTCAAATAGCAATGGCACTATGTCATTGTCAGATAGCAATGACATCATGCCATTGTCAAAAGCGATGGCACCATGTCATTGTCAAATAGCAATGGTACCATGTCATTGTCAAACAGCAATGGCATCATGTCATTGTCAAATAACAATGGCACCATGTCATTGTCAAATAGCAATGGCATCATGTCATTGTCAAAAAGCAGTGGCACCATGTCATTGTCAAATAGCAATCGTATCATGTCATTGTCAAATAGCAATGGTACCATGTCATTGTCACACAGCAATGGCTGTAATTGCAAACAGCAATAGCGTTACCGTAATACTTATTTTATATATACGTTAATTACTATTATATAAAAAGATAATGCGAATGCTTGAAAGTTACATTATGAAATTCTTCATTGCGCAAATACATGTACACAGAATAGAGCGGATACAAGGTCACAAACCTGTCAATGGCACTCAATTAACCGTAAATTTGATAAAACTTCGATACAGTTCTCTGTTTTATTAAACAATGGCGTGTTTTATGAAGTACAATATTATCAGTACAACTGTTACACTTGTTACGTATTTCTATTCTCCCATTTGAGCACACACGCCATAAACAATTAACAACAGTTATACACATAGGGTTTAATGACCGTTGGTCAAGACATAGCCTCCATATAATATACGGTTTCTCAGTCTTGAAAATATGTTATAACATTAGTCTCATCCACAATCCATTCAACATTACTTTTTTGGTTGTTATAATGGAAACTGCATACACTTGTCGTAACTCTAGTGCACAAACATGTTTGGTGACGGAGAAAAGACCAGATGGCAACAAAAAATTATGAATGTCCATCAGGTCGTATTTACACGACGGGCATAAAGCCTTGGGTCTGGCGATCAGTGTTTAAATATCTGATCAGTCTGTGTACAAAAATCGCTTGCAATATATTTTGCAGGTAGTCGACAAAGTTGGCCAAAAAAGCTGTAATATCAATAACTAATTCAATGGAATAGATACCGAGTTCACCATGGGAAATATCGAAGTATTGGTTGCAGCCTCTGCAAATGTTTTGAACAAAGTCGCTGGCTTATCTCAAGCCGAAGTATACATGACCGGCAGGAAATTTCACATTTCGGGACCTCAGAGAGCCTTAGTGATTACGACTGAGTTATAGGTTGTCAGCACTGCTAAAAAATTTACAACTTCTGGACGAAGTCAACAATTTAAAAAGACTAAACAACATCTCGCGAAATTTTACAATCGCAAATTGCCAATTTATTTATCATAGATGATTCTTGAATGTTTGAATTCAGATCCAGCAGGAATGGCACCACTTCCAGGAGACAGATCACTCATCTTTCTTTCATTACAGCGTCATTGTATATTACCACACAACATTTAGAAGTATTATACTGATAACCCAATTTCAAACAATAATTGAAACGTTCATGCATCATGCCCTGAAGCCCAAATTAATTGTACGAAATCACATCATCTGCAAGAGTTAGTGAGCTCGCATGAATATTGTATATACAAATGCAAAGTCCGTTAGATTACTGTTGATATATGACATAAAAAGTTATACCTTCTTGTCATATTCCTTGAAGTACGTCGGATAAAAACAACTGAGAAATCTATCGAGCACTTTGACAAATAATTATAATAAGTTTGTATATTTCACAAGTGTTTTTTGTTGCTTTGTTGTTATTGGGATCATCTTTACATTTGCTTCCGTCTGTGTGTACTGTTAATATCACAACCCCTGTCCCCTCGTTTAAAGTTGTAAGGGATAGGTCAAAGTCTTAGAATTCCATAGTAAAGTAAAGACAGAGCTTTAATAACAATATGACTACCATGAATCAAATATTTGTAGTAATTCAAATCTGTTCTTTTTGCATTTCGTTAAGGCTTTTGAGACATCACCGGTGATTACAGCAATCGAGTTTGAAAGTTGTATCCTGTTTTATGTCAATATAATGTTAAAGTGCTTTCTTTCCGAAGGTAAATATAATTTCTGGAAGTAATATTTCATGGCTGACATTGGCGGCGAAGATTCAAACTCGGCTGCTCAAAACGCTAGAGAAAATATTTCAGAAGGTATGTATATTTTATTACACCGTCAAAAATGCATGAAGTTGGCCGATTCGTCAGAGCGCGGATCTTTACCAGCAATCTACCTGTCCATATACATGTTCTACCGTACTGTCCTATACAACTGGATTCTAGTACTTGAACAAAAAGTCGTCTCCATTTAGAAATAAATGCCACTTGTAAAGAAATAAAAATAAAAATACTACGTTCCACCTTTGTTATCTTTAAAACTACTAGAGCATTACTACAAATGCATCAAAACGAAGACACGTCACTGTTCTTTGAAAATGGTGAGTTTGGAGTTATGCTTTTCAAACAAACTCGAGACCGGTCGATGCAAAAAGTATTCAGACACAGTTTGATGAAGATGCATAGATCTAGCTTTTAATGGGAATTTACTTGAAGTTTTAAGTAAAATAATGACGACGGATGATGGACGACGAGCGAACGAAGCAAATACATATAGCTCACTGGCGTGGAGAGGTAATTAAAGGCTAACTTGTAATCGGAAATATTATCATCGCAGTAATCAATCTGAAAATGCCCCATGTGTCGGCTTTTTTCCCCACAGAATCAGGGGATGAGGGATATATTTGTCACCTTGACCTTTTTCGGTCAGTCCAACAGTCAAATATAACGATGATGATGGCGGAATGTCGATGATGATGATTATGAACAGAGGCGGTTCCATGAATCAGGTTTAAATCGCGCTGAATATACAGGGAGGGGGCGGGGGAGGGGGTGACACTGGGTCCGGGGACATGCTCATCTCGCAAAGCATTTTGGCAAGGACTCTTAAAATGATGCGATCTGACGTATATTTGTGAGCATAAATATTTCACACAATGTCCATTTTTCCAATTTATCATTTATTTTCAAAACAAAAAGATTACATAAATAATTGTTATTAATTTTGTCCTATTACTTCTGCATGAACAGTTATAAATATTTCTGAAAATCTGACGAATCATGGATTTGCAAGAAAGGCTAATATGGTTTATACCCCCTAAACGGACAAAAGTAACATTTATTCATAAAGTAATATTTATTCCTTGCTTAGAAAGTGTGAAGATACAATGTGATATTTCTTGCTTGTGTTTGATACAGAGGTGCTCATCTTGAGACATGCCCCTTTAGTCATCGAGTTTAATTTAGTCATTACTTGGAATCCTAAATGAAAAAAAAACTTGACTTTGCAGTGAAGTAAAACTTTTAAACAAACGCTTTCTTGACAGCATAATGTCGGAGCTAATCAATGTCGAAGTTTTGATAATATACGTAACATGTAATATACATACCGTGGGGAAAATAGGTTTTGTGGGCTCTGGTTCTAATCAAAATCTGCTTTTCTTGATAAACATTATTGCAAAAAGAAAATAATTTGCTATTAAACTGACATTTTAGATGAAATTCTTACATGCCAACCAATTTTTACTTGACGTCGAACCATTTCCTGAAAGTAATTAACTAAACAGGAACTGATATGACCACCTAGGCTACTTAAAATTTGCAAGTAATAACATGAACAGGGCTGTTGAAAGAGTAATTGTGGAAAAAAAACTGTTAAAGCTTACACCTTCCTGGTTCTACCGGGATCTTTGTATTTGCATAAATCATAACGAGGGGTTGAGGAAACTGTTTATGAATATGCTGCACTTTTGCGGAACATTAGCATAATAAACTTGTGTGTTTGCATTCAACCATATTTTTTTATGGGCGCGCATAATAAATAGCCCGCTAACTAATATTATCCAAAGCTTACATTGTCTTGACTACAAGGAGTGAAGATCAGTCTTGAACCACAGTCAATAATTGGATATCTCAGCTAAACTTTGAAATTAGCCAATGACAGTACTACAAGCTAAGACGGTTTAAAGACTTAAAATATGTCGTGTTAAAGTAAATATATTCAATATACCAGTGAGGAAGTTTCGCTCGATCTAGAGGCTTTCAATTTGATTTCCCAACAGGAGAAAATGTTTGAAAAATATCTAGGCAACAAGTACTAGTATCATATTTCTGTGCTACTTGGAGTTTTCATTATTAGTCACACACACACACACACACACACACACACACGCATGCACGCACACACGGTCACTCGCACGCACAAAAGCAGACGCGGAAATAAACCTGAAATATTCTTTCACGAACACAAACTTTTTTCCTGATAATGTGACGATCTTTTAGTATCAACATGTAATTATATGTCAAAAAGACACGTTAGAACTATTTTTGAAAAATCATTTAGGGTAAACGTTTGAATACACGTTTGAATAATCGGACAAAATTGTTTAAACACCCCTCAGTTACTTACAGTTGCCATATATTTTATCTGTAACCGAAAGGATTCAGTCAGTTTGAGAAGGTAACGGTATGAAGATGTTGATGGAAATAGTTGTGTCCGTGGCTTTGTGCGTTTTTGTGAGCGCAAGCGAACCGGAATGTTCAAGATTTCATTATGAAGAGAAAACGCTTGAAAAGATTATTAAAACTGAAATATATGTGGACAAAATAAAATCGGAGACTGAAACCATGCAGCAAAGAATGTCCGATAAACTGGATGGAATTCAAGAAGACTGGGAGAAAACGAAGAATGAACTAAATGATGCGAAGGCAGACAGTAGGAAAGCTGTGGAAGAAATCAAAGAAAGTATGTATATGTCATAATGTTTATAAAACACACAAATTACGTCCTTTTCCTGCATTTGAACTTACAAAATGAACTTTGATTATAGTTTTTCAGGGTTTTTAGACGAAAATTAGATCTGTTTCTGTTTATTTATCAGGCGAAGTTTTAATACTTTCTTTTCTTCACGAATTTCTTTAAGTGTTCTTTTCACATCTGATTTGATATGTCTTAATAGGCATATAATAACACAATATCGCAAAAAAATATGTTGAAAACAGTACAGCACTGTGTCTTTCTAATCATGTAGATATTGAAAGCTATTGAAATCTATAGTTTCGGTTCAAATGCGTCTTAAAAATGATAGAGCGGAAGGTATAATTTAATTTGGATGAGATTATTTGTCTCTTTTGCACACAAACTCATCAGATCATAAGATAAAATTATGTTAATAGTTTGAAATTAAATATATCAAAAAGACATTACCCATGACACTGATTTAATACATATATTTTTCAGGTATTTCAACCATTCAAGCAGTAGGCTTCCTGGCACACGATATAACGAAAACTGCGATAAGCGATGGTGACACACTTGTATTTAAGACGACACACTTTGACGTCGGTTCCAGCTACAACAACGAAACTGGAATCTTCGTAGCACCTGTGGCCGGAATCTATATGTTTACCTTGCAGCTGTGTATTGCATCAAGCAGATACGTTCACTTTGAAATTGACACGAAAAAGGGTCCTATTCTAAAAGGCTGCTTCATAGACGACGGAAGTAGCTACAATGGTTGCCAAACAGCTACAACTGTTGCAGAACTGGGAATAAAGGAACCTGTATGGATAAAGAAAGCATCATCCAGCAGTAATATTGTTTTCAGGGGGGACTCAGACATATGGAATAGCTTGTCTGGTGCTCTGATTAGCGCAGTTACAAAATAGACAAAATATTCAGTTGTTGATTCACGTTTTAAAAACATTCATACACTGCTTTAAATTCTCATAATTATACAGTAGTCAAGTTTATTGTGGTTGCTCATAGAAGAACAGAACTGCCATCTTACTACAGAAATAGGCATTGTTTAAAACAGAAAAGTTTTATGTTCATTTGCTCTTTCTTATCGTCCTTTTCTCTTGCTTTACCTATTCTTGTCTTTAAGATATTAAAACATTTATTACAGAAGCTTTGCTCTATTCATGTGATACGACAGTGCTGACTTTTTCAACACTGACACATCCTATAAATAACCTGTAAGTTAGATCATTGTTAAGGTCAATGCAAGGTCAAGTCAATGAATTTGCAAAACTTTTGTATGTTGAAATTTTAGAGTTGAAATAGCATTTCTAATGGACGTTTTGTGAATAAAGCATTTGCACCCTGTTCAACAGGTTACATTGATTTACGGTATAAGGAATACATATATTGTATGGTTATTTCAATTGGCAAGATAAATGTTTTTATATCCGCCTAAATAATTAAAGAATATACAGTATATAATAGACACAATCATCGTTAATGGTAATAATCATATTACATAAAGAACTTCTTTGATTGTGTATGACAGAACATGTGGAGGGGTCTGTGACAGGCAGTTCATAAAACCTACTGAAAGCCAGCTGCTCTGACATCTATCTTCTAGCCTGTTTCGTCTTACTCTTGATGGTGCTCTCTTCTGCAAATGCATTGAGTAGAAGCAACTTTAGTACTTTGATCCAGTGTTGTTATATTTTCTGGTCCTTTGGGATCATGGAGTCCATTCAATAGATGTGTAATAGAGTTCCGCTTAAGCCGGTGCTAGGGGACGTGAGAGGTGTTGCACATTTTATTACCTCTCATGAACAGACTCAATCAAACCGAGTCTGCTATTATTCTTTTTTGGTTGCATTCTATGCTACCTAGGGATCGCTTTACAGATTTTATTTTATATGGATTTACGAGAGTATTTATGTGTTTTGAATACCATTTGTATTGCGATTTCACCCGGAGTGGATTCTTTTAATTTTTTCACTGTCCTGCGACTTTGCGACGTAATGGATGTTAAGACTGAAAGTGAGGTGCGCACCTCAAACCAGTTTATAATCCCCAGTGGTGTTTTACCACTGACCGTTCCAAGGCAGTGTCCTACTGTGTTCCTTTATTTGTCCGTTTCGTCCTTGTTGTTTATATGTTTTACTTTGTATATATATGGGTCTGTTGGTCATTTGCGCGTCCATGCATGCACTTCTGTGGGTTACAGTTTGGGGAGGCTGTGTTTTTGAAGTGTGGCGTTCCCTCTCGGGTATTTATTCTTTATTCTTGTGCTTTATTTTTAATTTATGCTAAACAGCCGTGTAATAACGTAACAAACTTGCCATTATTAAATGGTTGAACTGCAGTTTCTTATTTTGTTGTTGTGTTTTGATTTCACACTTTTTAAGAAAGTTAAGAAACAAAAACTCAAGTTCTAATGTTTATAATATGATCAATAATAACCACTTTTGAAATGAGAAGAAATATATCTTACAGAAACGAAAAAACAAGAGCAAGTTATAACAACTTTCTAGTGGAACATATACACTCAAAATACTATAATATATGAACAGATACAGTAACTACTATCATTATGCTATTCAACCATGCAAATACATTATCATTAATTCTAATATGACTAGTATTGCTTAAATCATCACAACGATATCATGTTGACGTCACGTCGACGTGATATTTAGCGCCATGTATGCATCTAGACAGGCTTTCAAATTTAATCAAATATTTCACTTAATAGCATGTTTAAAATGAAATGTCACATTGCGCAACAGTTACTGTCTTGATTAATTTACACACATACTGAGTTGGTTATATGATTTACAGAATGATTTGTTATTCTTGCATACCAGACGGGGATTTCCGGTATTTTTACCCGGGGTGTAAGATGATTCTCGTGCTGTAAATGACGTATTAAGAACTATAAATATGTAGAAGATTTATGTAGTAATTTAAATTTTATTTAAAAAAAAAACGGAATCAAAATCAGAACCATAGCAGTTTCTCTTTGTTCCTGTTTATTTCTCTATTCAAAAAACGTTATTTTATCAAAAATTCATAACGTTACTAGTCAGTTCTAAAAAGAAAGCCGTCCGATTGACTTTATTTTTATTATTATTTCTTGAAAAGGGTATGCAAGAAAAAATTTCTATCACTGGTTATTGGTGCAGATGGGAATTTCTTGCCTACCCAGCGGGGAAAGTATACATTTATCCGAGCACGCGCCGGGGATAGATATTCCTGTCTTTCCCTAGGGAAAAACCTTGTCTAAAATAGCGTGCACTAAGGTGAAGTCATATAGTACTGGCACCATTGTGACGTCATAAACTGTATAAATAATGTCAGGAAATACCAAAAACCTATTTGTCTCCACGATCTATTTTGAACATGATAGGCAAGAAAAATGATCTAACATGTCTGTCTGTGTAAGACAGCTGTTTTCCCTACCCTCGGGACAGCATGGATAAAAAACCTCGCTAACACTCGGTTTTCCATTCCACACTGTCCCTCGGGTAGGGAAAACCCCGTCTTACACAGGCAGGCATGTAAGATCCTTATAATCTGACTCTCGGGTAACTGTTTACGCGGTAACTCGACAGAAGCTTCGTTACCGCCTAAACAGTTACTCTCGGGTCGGAAATTGCCATCTGCACCTACAACCAGTGAAAGAATCTTATATCAATTCGCCCAAATTGAACTCTTCCACAAGATGTATTACCATTACCAGTCCTGGCGTGTATAAACAAAGTAGCGTGACGACCTACCATTTGGCGCCATGTATGCGCAAAGAAACAGGTCTATCATGTTTGATCTAACTTTCACAATAAAAGACATAATAGAATCGAAATAATTTATAGCAAAACCGTGTTTGAACACTACTATACACTCGGGTTATTGCTCTCTCGTGAAATTATTACGTCCGGCGTATAACCGCCCATCGTGTATAAATAGTGTTAGAACACGGTTTTGCTATAAATTATTTATTCGATGAATTGTAGATAATTAGATTCAATTTTATTTTATAAATAAACAAATTACTGACATAGAAAATCGCTATTTTAGACTATTTTTTAATATTTTATGACAGCATTAAATAAATGAAATCGTACAATGACACCATTGTATATAGAGTATGGATTTTAAATAAATCGAAGTTAGGACATCGTATAATTAAACATATTCCTGAGATATCCTGAGATAATTTATTGATTTCATAATATCATCATGCATTTCGGATATCATTAAATCGAATTAAGAATATAAAAAATGTATTTTAGTTAGAGATATCCAATATTCTAATCTGTGATATCATTAAATCATTTTATGATATCTTCTTAAAGATATCACAAAGTACATCTAGTTCAATTATGATTAGTGATATCATTAAATACACTATATTTTGAGACATCACAAAATCGTCTCCTCGTACTTAGATTGATGTTATTTTTGGTCGTTTTGAACCATGGACTCCATTATTGGTATTTGTATAAAGGAATTCCGCTTAAGTCGGTGTTAGGAGTGGCGTGAGGGCGTTAAATGTTTCATTACATCATATGAAGAGACTCAAGTAAACCGAGTTTACTATTATTTTGCTTGGTTACGTCATGTGCTTCCGAAAATGCCGTTTTCAAGGGCAGATAACTCTTTTACAATACTGGTGACGTATGACTTTTATTGCATATCTTTGTTTCTTAGATGATTGTTCTTCAATCTTTAAAATTTGAAGAAATTCTGTTATTGGGAAATATTTCGCCCATCACATAAACAGAGACTCTAGCTTACGCTTTTTAGGTTTTTTTTATTGTTGTTGTTTTTGTTGTTGTTATTTAGATTCCCATTAAAATCACCAGAATAAGAAGTGGTGACACAAGGTACAAAACTAGACCTTTTACTGCCTGTAAATATCTGTTGTGAATATATTTTAAGCATGACACAAAACAGCCAATTACTCAAAACGGTTGTACCAAGAACATACATATGCCTTTCCCAAATTAAGGATTGTTAGAGAAAAGATTGCCGTGGCAACACAGTCCATATCAAGAAACATAAGTTTACAAGACATTAAAAGAGAAAATGTTCCTTACAATGATTTAATATATACGCAATCATCCTTAACACTTGCAGTTTTTTTCTCCCATTTTTGACATTTTAAAGGATTACGCTCGTTAAATACAAGGGTCTTTTCTCAGCAAGTGACCCAAAGAAGATATGCTACAGAACTATTACAGTCAAACATTATTATATATTCGTGTCAATAAGTTTACTATGTATGTAAGTCAACAACGTTTTTGCAATGCATTTACTTGTCTGTAACAACTAATGCTTTTCAGTTTAGCTGAGAGTGTTGACAAGGACACCAGAAAAACTGTTCCAGTGCACTGAATGTTGCCAAAGCTTTGCCCCAGGTGATTTGTTCATCACCCAAACACGTTTGTTCGCGTTCAATACAGCAACTGCGGTTGTGGCCTGGCAGCCATAATGGGCAACTCCGTCGTCAACAAAACGTCCGTTAAAAAGTGTTCCGTCATCAGACATGATATGGAAGTTAATGGTTGCGCTATCTTCGAGGAATATTTGCACGGTGAACAAGTAAACACCACTGACTGGGGTCGTGTAATATCCGGTGTTGCTGTTGTACCCGTTGCCGTGGTCAAATGTCTTGGTGATGAAAACAAGTGTCTCATCGTTCGTAGGCCTTCTATTTTCTAAGTAATTGACGCTAAATGCGACGACCGGTGTGGCAGTCAATGCTGAAAAGTAGATCCCAATAATTTTGTCACATGATATTCGATTAATTATTGAAATATAAGAGGAACATATATCTGATTATTTCACATTGAAAAAAACAAATATAAAAACTGCTAATATTAAATAAATGAAATAAAAAGAAAATGTGTAGATTTTTTATCGCGGACACCATACCGTACATTTTTACCCTATGTTACTCATTGAAATATAATTCTATCTTATACAGAAAGTCCTTTAAAACGATACACTATACTACAGTAAGGCTTTGTTAAAGTCGTACATTCAATAAGTATGTACAACATAATATAAATCATGAAAATCTTCTATATAAAAGACTGTGACTACTGTTAGTAAACAGACACAACTACTGTGACAGATAACAGAAAATTCTCGCTTTCAAGTGGACCGCTTTGAACATATACCATATACTTAACATATTTAAGTCTGAAGTTAGTCTAAGACATACTGAACTGTTCATTTTTGTTTGTGGGGGTGGGGGGGGGGGGCGGGGAATGACGTCACATGGACACAATTACAGGTCATATGGCGACTTTCATGGTGGAGAAAGACCACAAATGGACCTCCTGGCCATATTCTACCACGGTCGGGCACTTGGGTAGAACCACCGACCTTCCGTAAGCCAGCTCTATGGTTTTGCAACATGAAAAATACTACGCCACAAGTGAGGCTCGAGCCCACATCGGTGAGGGACCAGTGATTGAAGTCAGTGACCAATGAATATCTTAATGTTAGGTATGATAAAATTGCATCTTTTCTTTAAAATAATATTTTGCTTATTATATAATTGAATTATATCAAATTAAAGAAAGAGCTGAATACGGTCTGCGTATCACATGAATAAGGGTGTGATAAGAGTCTGCTATGTAGAGAAGTGCTTTTTAAAAGATTTTTCTTGTTACAATTGTCGTCTGTATATGAAAAGGTTTCTTGCTTTTTTGACTTATTCAGATTGCATATTAAAATGCGTACTTGTTTGCTTTGGTATATTTGTTATAAATTATTTAACTGATTATTTTTCTTTAGTATGGTATGCAAATATTGAACTCAGTTGAAATCTGTTTTATTATGTATATGCTATATAATGACTGAATCTCATTACATTGAAATGAAGGTACGTTGCATACAGTTTATCTACGTGATATGACTACGTTTAAACTTTGCTTATGAAACAGAAATATTGAATTACAGTTATATGTGTCCTTTGACCTTCACTTTTTTATAGGTGTGACGTCATTGTCCAAAGAGTCGTGAATAGCGAATACGCAATTGTTAAAGCGGGATCAGTTGGCCTATTTTAGGGGCTAAAAATAAAAAATCCTTTAATTAATTTTTTCTCATGTATTCTCATCAAACTTGATTTGTAGCATCTTTATTAGGCCCGCAGCCAACTTTGTTGAGCTGGAACATTTGACCCCTTTTAGGGGCTTCTAGAGCTAAAACTAGAAATGCCTGTAGACAGCGTCTCATGAACAGCTTGATGGATCTTTGTCATACTTGGTCTGGAGCATCATTATGAGGTCCACTTTCAAATTTATTTATATAGGAACTTGGGCCCTATTAGGGACCACTATAGCTAAAAGTAGATATGCCTTTAGTCGCATTAACCACTAAAAATGTAATGGATTTTTATCCAACTTGGTGTGTAACAATATCGTAAGGTCTCCTGCTATCTTGTTACAAATGGGGATAGGGACCAATTTAGCTAAAATTATAAACACTTTTAATGACCTCTTCTCATGAACCGCTTGATGAATCTTCATCAAACTACTGCTGTAATTATTCGTCTAAGGATAAACGAAACAAAATTGCAACCCTACGAAACCTTTGTGAAAAATTAAAAGAGAACCATTTAAATTGTTAAAGTGCGGTGTTTAGTTTTGCAATTTGAAAAATGTTAGATGAACTTCTTTCCTTATTAGAATTCGCCAACCATCTTTTTAAAAGATATTTCTTGTTTTGGGTTTTCCTTGTGAACTCCTGTCCTAGGTATTTTATTTCAAAATGTCAAATTTCAGTACAGAATTAGTATGCTAAATATTTCTTTGCATGAGGAAAGTGAAACATAATCGTATGGGATTTGTTTTTCATTTACAATTTTCATTCAGTGTAAAGTATATCTGAGTTCTCTTCTTAGGGAGTGGACGGTAGTATGCATTTCCACTACCGTCAATCAAACCGAGATTGCAACACTTACATTTTAGTCGTGTTGAGCCACCTGTGGAGTTTCCACATTTTCTATTTTACAAAAACTTTGATATTTCTTAGATGCGGTTGAACACCTGTGAAGTGACCTCGCCTGCGTTAGTCACAGAATATGTTTGCGTGATAAATATATAACAAACGTTTAGTTGTGATAAAGAATCACTCTTGAATAAGATGGTGAAATGGATAAGTTTATAACATACGAATAAAATTGTAATGGTCTGATTTGAAATAATTGATTTGTACTATCATCGGTTTATTCTATGTTTCAAAATCCGCTGTTTTTCAACTTGTACATAGCATTTCTTGTTTTCGGGTAAAACATATACGCTGACAGAAAAATATAATAAAGGCCAAGACAAGTTTTACATGAGTTTTGGTTTTTAATGTTAAACCTTGATTTTTGTGGTAGGGATAAGGTCTTCTGCACAACACACTGTTAAAAATCTTTTTCTCAAAAATTAACAAGACTGTTCCAGGCATACGAAGTCACGGTCTGAAATAGCGCTGACGTGAGCTGTGATCCTAGATGTGATCCTGACCTTTGACATAGGGAACCAGACACGCCCTTTCATAAGGCAAAGCCTTCTTGCAAATTAGAAAAACTGATTACTGCAAGAACAGTTTCATCCCTGACAAGGTCGGACGCACGCTTATATACGCCTAACAGCCTTTCAGACGACTATGTCGAACTCAGCAAAAATAAGTTGACAAAAAGGCAAATATTACCATAGTCGTCTTAACTTACATACTAAACTTTGACACTGTTAATCATGAGGTAATATTGATTTTTCCGTTGAACGGACAAACAGATAGTTATCATTAATTATCTTTCAAAGAACTTGAAGAGGATTGAAAATACAGACCAACAACACTTTGAACGAAACATGGTTTATCAGTACTATTAAAGTCCGCCCAATATGAGGAATTGTTATAATATATGAACATAAACAGATCGATTCATCGATCGATTCTACAAACCTATCTAAAGATAGCTCTTTCATTGATATTTTTAAACCGAAACTTAACCAAAATTGATGACGTTACAATATTAACTTTGTGTACACATGTGTAAGCAAAAATGACGTTGCTTAGCAATTACACATTTATTGACGCCATATTGTATTATTTGCCCTGATGAGTATAAACGAAACCGGTAGACAAATATAATATAACTCATGTAATATTGTTTATTTTTCTTTATAATATACTTGATCCGGTACAGATATTTATATTCTTAAGTAACATAAATTATACTAATAAAAAACTAATCGTTACGTTGCCCTCCTCGATCGAATGGTATTTCCAGATACTCCAGCGCTTATTTCTTTATACTGATACACATGCAGTTCTTGTTTTAAATGTTATGATGCTTAAAATTATATCGGCCGAAAATGATTTCATGCAATAGGATGCATCATTAAAAGCTTTCATATTGACATTTACAAAAACTGAAACAAAAATAAATAGAAAGGGGGTCATATTTCTGAATGAATGCAACTCAATATAAATATACATATCTGTGTTTCCCGACTGGGAAGTTAGGTTTCCTGTTCGGGAAGCTTTGAAATTAAGGAATATAAAAATTAAATTAAAAAAAGGTTAAAACAACTGAACGTAGAAATTTAGAAAAATGATCACAGCTTATATGGGCACGTTTCATTTAATGACACCATGACTACTTTTTATGAAAACAAGTCAAAAATGATTATTTTGCTCCCCAAACGGGGAAAAGTTACTATATTTAGTAACAAGTTTCCCATTCGATAAGTAGAAAAAAGCATAAATAGATTTCCTGAACAGGAAGTTTCCCTACTGACTCCATTCCACTCCACTCAATAACTCTACCAGTCCACGTCATGTTTAAGTATATGCCGAACAGGTTGCATAAAAATAACATGTCAGCAATTCATCTGACTATTATCCAGGGACACATATTACTCTCTAGGGGAAAATTTATAGCAATTTGATATTCGGTATTTAGAGTTGTATACTTTGACATACTATTTTATGTACCATTATTCATTTGTACAAGTTTTTCACTTTTATTTATCATTTCATTGAGCTCGCTTGCGGAAGCGAAGACATCGTTGTTCCTTTAGGGTAAATGTTCACCTTTATGATACCGAGTGTCGTGCGCAAACCTCGGGTTCCTATTTTAATTGTCAAGGCCACACTTTGACGACAAAGGTCATTTTAGAGCTTGTCCGGGCTGTAACTTTGCATTGCTTGAAGCAATTTTTTTACTTGGTATAAATGTTTGCCTCAATGAGACAGAGTGTCGCTTGCAACTCTCAGTCCTTTTGACAGCTGGTGGGCTCGACATGTTGCCCGTCGTCATCTGGTTAGATTGATTACTCTGTTTCCAAAGAAAAACTATCGATCCATGTAGATTGTGTTTAACCCAGGGGAAAGTACTTTTTGCTGCCTTTCTATTATAGTTCTTGGAAATGCTGAAGTTTTCACCCAAATTAACCATCTGAAGACTGCACTCCACATTTCCAATTCAGCTTTTAGTATATGCCATTTAAAATAGCAGTTAAGTATCTAGCATATCGTAACAATACAAATCTTAATGAGTTAACATTGACCGACATATAGAACCAGATTTAAGATAGGGTTTTGTTGTTTTTTAAGGAATCAAACAATAAAGTACAAAGATGTTTTCAGTATTGAATTTTCTGGAGTAATGAATAAACAGATTAGAATAGAATTTTTTGGACTTGTGCATAAATACATCGTCTTGTGTATATATTCAAGCATAAAACTTCAGTTCTTGCCACTGTTCGGGTGTGTTTTAACAGGTGAGTGTTAACGTGTGTTAATAGAATTTCTTCTCGCGTTCACGTGCTGTTAACGTGCTGTTAAAACACCTTTTTATAAATGAGCGCTCCTTGACAAAGCGTAAAGGTATTACGAATCCAAAACGGGTATTTCAAAAGGAAATAACGACAATATACTAAAAAAAAAGGCAGACATTCCTGTGCAATTCATTGAAATTTAATGCAGGTGAAGGACAATTATATTCATTTATCAGTTTTTATGTGTTTTACGCTAGAATAACATAAGCGCATGTCCATTTCATGTAATAACATCTTCAGAATCCCTCGGGTTAAGTTGGTACCTTCTGCGGATATTATAACACGAAAAAATATACGTTTACCCTACACAAGAGCACATACATTTTTATATGAAAATATCTGACATGTTTCATTTTAATATTTCAATCATGAAATGGAAAAAAGACATTAAAACATGTAATACATCAAACAAATAAATGGTATAGTTTAGTTGTGAATACGTTAAGAAACTGTTCATATTAATTGTATTTGATATACAGTAACTGTTGTCGATATTATCCATTTATACAGTTTTATTTTGTATCAAGTATTATGTGAAATACATTTCTAAATGAGTTACGCAAGCTACGATATTCTGATCAAAGCACAACGCTTTTTTATCATACGCAGAGAAAGCAAGGAAAAGTTATGGAATCGTACACAGACACGGTATCAACATTTTGAGTTCTCATAGCTGTGAATACGTTAAGAAACTGTTCATATTAATTGTATTTGATATACAGTAACTGTTGTCGATATTATCCATTTATACAGTTTTATTTTGTATCAAGTATTATGTGAAATTCATTTCTAAATGAGTTACGCAAGCTACGATATTCTGATCAAAGCACAACGCTTTTTTATCATACGCAGAGAAAGCAAGGAAAAGTTATGGAATCGTACACAGACACGGTATCAACATTTTGAGTTCTCATTGTAATTGCTCCATGTTCTGATAAGGTTGTAAAAACGTTGACCAGGGCACTGTGTACTTCTTACATCACGGTGACCACACAGTGTGTAAGATGATGCCAATTTGCCGTTCTTTTTAGCACAGTTTAGCAAACTTTTCACGGCGTTTTGAGCAGCTCTGTTTGGAACTGTGCTACTGAAGTCTCCTATCACACAAATCCCTGGAAAATAAACAGTTATACAAATACTTAACGATCATATTAACTTTAGGTAGAGGACCGTAATGAAAACAAAACAAGTAATTTCTGTTTTATTAAATATTCCCGTGACGATCACAGCTAAACGGAAATTGCCATTACTCATTACGGGATAAATAACTTGAACTTCAAATGGTAGATTGTTTCGTTTTCATAAACTGCAATGCTGAAGTTTTAAATTTAAATTTAAGACTGTGCAGTGCGATATTTTGGAATCGTTGAATATTGTACTGGGAAAAACCTTTGAGTCAATTTATGTAAGGATGTACATGTATATATGGTAATATACTGTGTACTTGTATTTAAGTGTTTTACAAAATTGTTAATTTCCTGTCATACTTTTATTTGTTTGTATAAGTTGTATGATATTTAAATTTTCGACTTTTTTTACTAATTTCAGATCATTCGATAAATCACACATATAACACCTCTACTCATCACATTTTTTAAAATGTTCAAAATTAAAAAAGAGACATCAAACAACTTGAACATTTTTCTTATAATTTCAAAGTTCTTACCTATGCTGTTTCCGTTGATTGTTGAACTACCGGCATGTGCCCCTTCTATATTCCAGCCGCGCCCTTCATAAATATTTCCATCTTCACCAACAACAAAGTTATAACCGATGTCCCACCAGCCTAAAATATATCAGTAAATGTTACTGAGTTCTATACTTCACCACATAGAGATTACAAATCTGCATACACTTAAATGTTTTTGTTTTATAACGGTTGTAATTAATAAGTCTATGATTAACGTAAATAAATGCAAAAAAAAAATCCTTAGTGTATAATGGTTTGAAAACTGTTGATCCTCTTGGCTGGAGGAGTCAACCGATCTTGCGAAGAAAAACTAGTAATGATTAGGATGAAATAAAATCTGTAAATTATTTCAATCATGCATGTTATCATTAAACTACGTTTTCCAAATCTATTAGCAGTGAATTAATTGAAATCAGTAAAAACTTCGAATGCAAATTTTTGTTGGAACGGTACCATCCCCAGTAAAAATTCAGTTGGTGCGAGAAATATCAATGCGAGCCTCAAACCAAATTTGATGACAGAAACGTGACAGGTGTGCTAGAAACATGAGTAATAGATCAATGAACAGAATCTGAAACAGTAACTGAATCAAAATTTTCAGATGATGAAAAAGTAAAACTTAAAATACAAGAAGTCACTGAGTCTGGATTTGTGAAATTTAATCTCTTTCATACCATCACACTATTTTTACCACTAAGTATCAGTTTATTACGAAAGACCGGTGATGACATTTAAATTTCAAGAATTCACGATTTCTGAGTATGAATTCGTGAAGTAGAAATCATAAAGTATTTAAATGAAATCGAGAATTCTTGAAGTGGTATTTGTGAAATCACGAATTCGTGAATAATTGAATTCTTGTAAAATTGCACATCTGAGCATGCATACCCTTTCATTATTCCTTGCGTGATTTTCATCTATCAAGATAACTGTTTAGAAACATTTTGTTAAGCGATAATTTTAACCTGCAGTAAAAAGTTAACTTTAACAGCTTAATAAGTGATGTCTGTAATTATTAGGTTCCTCCGAGTTTCCTTTAGTCCCTTTATTTTTAAAATAGGCGTCATAAGAGTACGGGAATTAGCCAGTATCAAAACACTATTAAATAATCTGACAGAAACTGGCATTAAAGTACATGTATGTTGTATATTCTTAATAGTACGGGGGCCAATGAGGTCTACCAAACATCCCCCCCCCCCCCCACTAGACTTTTTTTTCCAAATTGTTCGGCAGGACCAACCCTTTCGAAATAAAAAATGTTCCCATGAAAAAACTCTTTCCCACAATATAAGCTTTCACTGTTTCCATGGCAACCGTTCATTTTTGGAAAATACGACCATATAGAGGATAATTAGTCATATCTTGGTCAGTTTTAGAGATAAAACAACAAAAATGGTGTCAAAATGGAGCTAAGACATTGGCATTTAAAAACAGTATTTTTATGTTAATAAACTTATTTGCATATTCATGAATATTAATGAGAATGTTAAAAATAACAAAATTTTGTTAAAAAAACATTTTCTAAGTTTCAAATCAATTTAAATGTACTAATCAGCTTTGTTCTGCTCTAAAGTCTCTCAGTGTTTTATAATATATTATTTTGTTACTTTTATGCACATTTGTTTACTCAAAACTGGATGTGCTCAGCTAATTTGCATAAAATGAACCTGTGTCGCAAACAACGAATAAAATTCTGAAACCACTAAAACTGAATAAAATGATATAATTAATTGTTATCAATGAAAAACCAATTTCTATGTGGTCTATAATGTTTTTAGACATAGAATTAACACTTCATTAAAGGAAGAATAAAATGTAACATACGTTACACGTGTTACGTTACCATTTCAACAACCGTGTTGTATTGCATCAATTATTCAAAAAATATTCCATAAACATGGTTAATTAAGAAATAATAAGTTCCCAAACGTGGTTTATCGTAAAATAACTCGAGTTTTGAGTTCTTATGCGTAAGAATATATCACGAAGGCCGTAGGCTTGAGTGATATATTGTTTCGCATAAGAACGAAAACCTCGGGTTATTCTACGATAAATCACACTTGGGAACTTATTATTTCGATTTTAACACGACATACTAGTATCAACAGTGTTAGAAAAAGTGGTAACTACTTTTTACGACCGTGCTACGCACCTGGATCGGATGATGTCATTGCACGCGAATGGTTTGTTGCAGAAAAACCCCGAGATAGATTTTGCTCTACATGTATGTAGGTTATTCGCTAGTCGTGTTAGAATATTAATTATTTTGTACTATAATAATACAATATTCTTCTTTACATGTCAGAGAGTGTGAACCGCCGTTACATGACTGAAATACTGTTGAAAAACGGCGTTAATCCCCCCCCCCCCAAAAAAAAAAAAACAAAAAAAAAACAGAGAGTGTGATATGTTTTCCGTAACACACCTTAAAATACGTTACCACAACCATTGCTTTTAAAAAGATATTTGAAAAGAAAATGAAGCCTAAATTGTCGCTTACCGATATATTTAAACTGTTAGCTGTTAGTTTTTAGAAGGTTTTCTTCTGTTATTTCAGAAACAGCCTAAAATATAATGCACCATCCATGTAACTCTAATTTTAGATGGGATTTCAATAAAACACGCAATAATATCCATCTGTGCATCCATAATATTATGATCATACAGCTGATAGTAAAAGTCATATTTTATAAAAAATTACTTTTTTGAATTTTAGAAAAAAGTAGCATTAAAAGAACATATACAAAACCAACCCTAGCTTTATAGGATGAATCATAGGGTCCTGAGTCAGATATCTTGTTGAGGCCTTTACTCTCCGTGACGATTAAATAAAGACATCGTGTCTAAAGTCAGCTTAGTAGAAGTAGACTTACACCTACCAGTACAATACGGAGAACTTAGCTTTTGCCTGCAGAGAACTGAGAAGTTCCAGTACAGAATCCATCGACACTTGTTAGCTTAACTGCTCAACATTACATGACTGAATTTCTTTTGCAAAGTTGTGCTAAACCAAAACTAATAAACAAAAGAAAATATGCTGGAATTTTAAGTAAAAACTTTAGATTTAAAACTAAAACCAGCTGGACAAAATTGTTTTAGTGATACCAAATCAAGATATAAGAAATATATAAAACTTTATACATAGGAAGTAAAGAAGACTATTGTAGTCATTTTGAAACATTTACAAGAATGACAGAATGTACAAAATATTTTTTGGTATTCTAAATTGTACAGACACGGACTAATTAAGTTATATTAATGTGTTGAAATATTCCTTGATATACCGTAACATTTAGAGAAACACTACTAAGGGTAACTATGCATCAATCATAACAAAAAAGTTTGATTATCAATTAAGTTACATACTAAAGGTTATGACAAAGGCATTACCTTTCTTTGTCAAAATTTCGAACTGTAGCAAGAAACTAACGGGTGTGATACAAATTGCTCCAGAATCAAAGTGTAATCAAATTTCATTCATAAAAATAAAGTGATTTTGAGAGCCCATGATCTTCTTTTGTCATTTGCTTTCTAATTTATGAATGATATGCTATAAAGCATCATATTATTCATAACAGATAACCAACAAGAGAGCAAATATGCTATATTAGGTAACATTAAAGTGAAAACATCGTTAGTAACATCTTAATCAAGACGTGTAGAATTTGATTCTTGTAACACTACTGCCTCATAATTCATGCAGTCCATATTTTCAGACATTTCATCTGCTTTTAAGTTCAAATTTTAAGTAATCCATAACATTTCAATATAACAGAACACTGTTTAAGCTAGTGCTAGGGGTATGAGGGCAGTTTCACAATTCACTACATCTAACGAACAGACAAAACCAAATCAAGTCAGCTATTATTTTGCTCGATTGTGTTGTTATGCTTCAAAAGGATGAGCTTAAAAAACAATTTGCTATCCCTTAAATACTCATTAAGCATGATGATTGTAAAAAATAACATCCTCGTTCTCACTTTCAGTGTTGTTTGATTTTCTGGTCCTTTTGGACCATACTTACTAAATTAGAATTCCTCTTAAGCCAGTGCTAGGGGGCATAAGGTGCTTTTCACACTTCATTACCTCTCATAAACAGCCCTGATCCAACTGAGTTTGCTATTTATTTGCTTGGTTGCGATCTTTGCTTTAAAAGGATCTTCTTAAAGTCTAATGAAAAATGTTTTCAGACTCATTAGTGTCGTTCATACAGCACTCAGTATCTTTCTGTGAGTTTTAAATAGCATTATGTGATAGTTTTCCTAACGATTTGGTTTTCATAGTCTTAATATTATTCATATTCTTGACTGCTTTTTCCAATTTTATAAGTTTAAATCTAAAGATCACTTGAAGCACTTGAAATTACATTTTGTTGTTTAGTTTTTGTTCAGTGCAGCTTTTCATAAGTGAATATTTCATCAATAAGCCCATGAATATCTCAATAAAATACATGTGTTTCTGAAACTAAAAAACAAAATGCTTTATTTCTCACGTAGATAACCGCATTGATGCACTTCACAATAACACAAAACGAGATAAATATTCCATGAAAACGATTTCCATGAAAGGAAGCCCCAAATTGTAACCCTATTATCAGTGTATGAATGTAAGCAGGGATGTATACATGTTTAAAGTATGTTACAAACAAATTCCTCATTCAGATAAGTATTTACATTATATTTCAGTGTTTCAGCTTAAATAACACAAGTTTATTGATCACAGTTTAGTTCATCATGTTGTTCAGTTTTAGTTATATCTTGTTTTCCGAGATGTCCGTTTCAATATAGATTAATTTGCTAAATATGCTGAAATACCTAATGTAGAAAAATTATTTACCTTCACAGTAATAAAATACTATTCTAGAAAACACTGAGAGACATTAAGACCAGATCAAAGCTGTCTGATCTATATTTTCTAAATAATTGATGTAACAAAACAAGGTTATTGAAATGGTAACGTAGCATGTGTAAAGTATGTTACGTACAGATTTATTCTCCAAAAAGGTGTTCAGATTTCATTTCCAAACAATATAGCTCACATAATTGTTATTTCTTTGATAACATCTAATTATATCATTTTATTAAATTTTGTGGTATCTTGTTTCCTGAGATGTTGGTTGTGGTTATGGGTAATATTGTGCAAATTAGCTAAACATATCTATTTTGAGGTAAAAAAATCAGTGTTAACTTTAAAAATATTATTTTCTAATAAAATTATGTCATTTTGTAACATTCTCATTAATATTCATGAATATGCAAACTAGTTAATTAACATATACAAATATATCTTTTAAAAGGCCAATGTCGTAGCTCCATTTTGACACCATTTTTATTGTTTTATCACCAAAACTGACCACCAAGATATGACTGATTATCCTCTATATGGTCGTATTTTCCAAAAATGAACGGTTGCCATGGAAACAGTGAAATCTTATATAGTGGGAAAGAGTTTTTTTATGGGAACATTTTTTATTTTGAAAGGGTTGGTCCTGCCGAACAATTTGGTACCTATGAAAAAGTGTCTAGTGGGGGTCGGGAGGGGGGATGCATGGTAGACTCTATTGGCCCCCTACCTATAATGTATTCATTAATTGACTCGACGCTTTAACATTATCAAGTTTAGTAGAAATAAAAAATAACTGAGCCGTGCCACGAGAAAACCAACATAGTGGCTTTGAAAGCGACCAGCATGGATCCAGACCAGCCTGCGCATCCGTGCAGTCTGGTCAGGACCCATGATGTTCGATTTCAAAGCCTATTGTAATTATAGAAACCGTTAGCGAACAGCATGGATCCAGACCAGACTGCGCGGATACGCAGGCTGGTCTGGATCCATGCTGGTCACAAAGCCAGTATGTTGGTTTTCTCATGGCACGACTCAATTTAACATACCCTTTGTGTCCATGTGGTGGTTTTGGTACGATTTAACTTTTGTCTTGCAGGTTGCAGTGGTGAAACACCGACTTCCAGTACCATGATGGATTATAGCGTAAGTAACCGAATTAGACATTCGAGTGGTTTTCACAGCTGAACGAGCGTTCCACTCTTTCCTTGAAATTATTGTAGGACATCCAGGAAGCTGGACACAATTTATTCCAATCAAAAAGGCTAAGCACAGCAGCAGAGTAGTATTCATTTTAAATCTGGAATCAAACACATTTAATATACCTCAGTATCATGATCATACTTAAACAAGTACTATCTAGAATTCTAAGAGACCAGGCGTTTTACTTTGAGGGAACCGAAAGTTGACTCTAAATGATAATTTGTGTGAGTGATTTCGGGACAGGACTTGGAAATGTCTTCCACATGTCCTGAAGTTTGAGATGAACGTGTTCGAGATATAGAGTTAAAACAGTATTTCTTGACGCTGATAGAAAAATTTGAAGTAAGGGGCTACCTTTTTACCGGATAACCCTGTCACATTTAACTTCACCGACATAAAGGGATCCTTTCGGCTGATATCATCAGCGAAAAGATCCTTTTCCTTAATAAGACTGTTTTTACAATTTCTAATCACAAATCTTTCTTCTTTGTAATTGAATGCCATTTGCATAACATATGTCTGTAAATCTACTCCATTTATTTGTAGTACAATTTTAAAAATACAAAACATGACGTACTCATCATATTGACATGTGTATCTAGGTATTCTTAACACTAAATAGTTCACTTACTCGACGATAATAATGGACCATTCCTAAGTCATAATAATGCTAAACTTGAAATCAGTTTAAATTGCAAATCCAAAAACAAGTTGTCATAAAAACAATGAACTAAATCCGTGCTGGTAATATTTATATTCTTTTTCTAGTATACCGTATTCTTCAAGTAATAAAATAAATAAAATGAAACATATGTTTTTTTTTCAAGCACTTTTTTATTATAGTAGCGTATGCACTTACGCATACATTCATAGATTTCAGCATGTGAATCATCTTATAATTTTGGGCCCCTGCAAATATACGTAAAAATCCTGTCTGGCATGCAAAGAAAAAAAAACAGTTCCTTTAACTGTTTCTGCAAAAGTGATAAGATTGCAGACTGTTCTAAAGCTGTTTATGAAGCACCACCGCTTAGATCAATAGAGAGAGCGCCGATCTACGGATCGCGGGGACGTTATTTTTATCCTCGGGCGGGCCGTATGTTTTCCGTGGAGATTCGATAAACACATTGTGTCTGAAATCATTCGTCCTCCACATCTGATTCATGTTGGGAAGTAGGCAGTTACTCGCGTAGAACAGGTTCGTACTGGTACAGAAGGTACAGAATCCATGAAAACTGGTTAGGTTAAATGTCCGCCGTTACATAACTGAAATACTGTTGAAAAACGGCGTTAAACCGAAAACAAACAAACAAAAAGTTGTTTGTCCTCCTTTTGAAAGTCTCTGTCGTCATTTAAACCAGTGTCTTATCATTTTTGACAATTTTAAATAAAACATCTAAAAGTGTAATTAAAAATCTGTATTCGAGTGTTTCAGAAAATCAAAATGTCGCCCAAAGAAAAGATAAAATGAAAGGGATGATTTCCCTGAAGCACATCTAGCACCTCAAACACAGCCATAGAGTCACGCATCGCAAAGTAGACCCACAACAAGCTGTAACGGAAGAATATAATGAACGGGTTGCTTAAAAAATCCAACAACATGTACATTATAAATATATGCAAAATACAGAAAAATAGGGGTAGGGTGGTATCGAGTAGATAAAAGGATCGGATGTAAGGGGAAGGTGGAGCAAGGATGAATATTCACCGGAGAAAGCCACGTTCCTTAACGCAGTATTCCTACAATGTCGCAGACACGCACGTACTAAACAGACAGACACACACGCACGCACACACGCACGTGCGCACGCACCATGCACGCAACTAACATACACAGAAAAACGAACAAAAAAGAAAGAAAAAACAACACTGTGGGCCGCCGCTCATAACAAACACGCACAAAAGCAGGAAAAAACGACAACCATTGTGCATAAGCACTCGGGAGTTGCATGCACTTAATCACGGATATTTACTAAATCAAAATTGACCTCATTACCCATTGATGAATTATACACACTCACTTTCAGCCACTATATTTCAATTCTATGATGAAACATGAAGACAAAATAATCGAAATTATATGTGGGAAACAAAAAATAAAAAAAATATATTCAAATTCATTATTGTGCAATGGTGCACGTGCTCTTACTTTTAAACAAATGTTTTTCAGTTACATTTCTTGGACAAAGATGAGCGTGAACATATTTCTTTTGCTATGATGCACGTGTTCATATTTGAAAACAATTTTCTAGTGCACTGATGTATGTTGTTGTGTTTGGGACAAACATTGCTTAAGTATTTCTTGTGCAATGATACATGTGATCCTATTTGTAAAAAGAAACAACACAAAACACTTGATTTCATTTGCTAACGTGTTCCTTTTTCAGCTATAAGTTTCTTGTGATAGCACTTTCGTACAATGATGCACATGTGCATATTTCTGGTGCAGTTATACACGTGATAAAAATATTTAAGGCAACAACAACAATCAAACCAACGGGGTTTACAGTAACGAAGTTTTAGGGTTATGGTGCACATGAATATATTAGTCAATTTCTTGTGCAATTATGCACGTGGTCATATCAAGAAAAAGAAAACATAAAATTTTCAAAATCTATTTGAATTTATTTGCAAAAAAAATGTGTTTCAGTTGCATTTCTTGTGCAAAGATGAGCGTGATCATATTTCTTGTGCAATGATGCATATTTTTATATTTGAAAACAAATTTCTGCTGCACCAAATCTTTCAATCTTCACACATGCCTTCGGTATCGTTAGTTGACCTCACATTGCAGTTGACATTATACAGTTCTTGTTTTTGAGTTGTGCCCCTTTCTGGACTGTTACTGTACAGCGCAGTTGCCCATGTCTGAAAACTGTACTACAGAAGCGGGCAAAATACTAGTATACAGGTCAGCTCACGCGGAAACCCCATTTTCCGTTTTTCCTCGAGAGAAAGACATTGCAAAGTGAGTTATTCCTCCGAGTTCTGCATAATTCTGACATGAAGTACCGATAATTGTAGTTTATTTCTTGAGCGGAATTTCGCCGAGTCACTTAAAGGAAATCCATGTCGAAATGATACAAGTAACACTTTAATCAAGTTATAACGGTACTTTAGCGACTACGAGTCAGTAAAAACAATATATTAATAGGTCATTTCGAGTGCTGCGAGATGATTTCGCGAAACTTCGAGGCTGCATTTTCTTACCTGGGTGGAAGTTTTATATAATAAGTTTGTTCTTCTTTTTTTTTAGATCAGTTTAGTTTGATTTTGAAATAGTTTTTGACTGTGTCAATTAAATGTAGAAAAAATGTAACTGCCAAAATTAACAAGGAATCCGTAAAACCGAATGATGCTCCTCGATGCATGTGCTTGTCCCAGTATAGGGAATAACGTATTAGTAACCAAAAAAAAAAATGAGACAATAAAAAGAAGAAAATTAACTAAAAGGAGAAAAGCAAGGGACATATCATTAAGTGTAATATTACCTGCCATTTTTGTTACCTGTGTGAAGAGACTGCTGTGTCTAGAAAGTAAGGTCACTGCACAGACAAAGTGATTTGTAAACCTTTCCGGACAGTGTTGTGGCCACTGAAATATGCTGGAGAGAGAAATTCCAACATATCGCAGTTGCTACTCCGAACTTCCCGTCAAGGGCCTCCTCTATGATTCTTTCAATGAAATGCCATTAATACTTTTTCAAGTAATGCACCGGCAAGCCTTATTATATATAATGAAGGGAGATAATTCATAAAGTAGGTAAAGTAGAATTATTGTTCTTTGTCACTGCATTTTCTGCCAATGGCCTCTATCATTTTGTGTTATTTGAATGAAATGCCATTAATTGACTAGAAGGATGATAAATATTTTCATGGCGTGTAATCAATTTGGTAAGAAAAAGAATAATCATTCGAAATAATATGAAATCATTTTTAGTTTTCGCTCATTCTTTTCATGTAATGCTCCGGAAAATCTTTATTTTGCATAATAAAGGGGGATTATTCAAAACTTGTTAAAGTAGAGTTATAAATCTTTGACACTGCACTTTCTGTCAATGGGCTCTATCATTTTGTGAAGTTTCAATGATTACCATTAATACTTTTCAAATAATGCTCCTAGCAAGCCTTAGTTTGTATAGTAACGTCAACTTTTCGACCTATAATCAAGCACGAAAAGTAGAAATTAAGAGAGCTAATTTCAACTTCTCGTGCTAAGATATTTCCTCGAAAAGCTGAAAAGTCGAAGTTTGTAACGCGACAATTGTCGTGCAAATGTCAACTTATCAACTGAATTTGTAGGGCGAAAAGTATAAATTTAAGTCCTAACTTCTACTTTTCGTGCCAGTTCTCTGGCCGATAATTTCGCGATATTATCGCTTAAATTTCGATTTTTCGTTCTAGGGTTAGGGTTATGGTTACTTAGTTTAGGGTTAGGGTTAGGGTTAGTTATTTAGTCCTAGAACGAAAAGTCGAAATTTAAGCGATAACATAGCGAAAATATCGGCCAAAGAACTGGCACGAAAATTAGAAGATAGGCCACTTAATTTCAATTTCGCGCTAGTTTATGGGTCGACAAGTTGATGTTTGCACGACAATTCTCGGGTCAAAAACTTCAAGATTTCTACTTTTCGCGGGACATCTTTGCGCGAGAAGTTGAAGTTAAGGCTTTTAGATTTCTACTTTTCGCGCTTGATTCTAGATCGAGAAGTTGACGTTTGCACGACAATTCTCGTGTTAAAAACTTCAAGTTTTCGACTTTTCGTGGTAACTTTTTAGCGCGAAAAGTTGAAATTAGATGCTTAACTTCAAGTTTTCGCGTATCTGTCTGGTCGAAAAGTCGATGGCGGAAACAGGATTCCGTACAATGGTCTGTAACATTTTACACTTATGGCTAAGTTCACGAGGAAGCACTGGGTTGAATAGACTCTATACTCGATGACCTGACATATTTCTATAAATAACGCACATAAAAACTTCACTTAGTTTCATGTTAATATCGATAACCATTGAAGATTTTGTTCAATAACAAAACAACAAACAGAAAGATATATAATAAAAGTATCATTATAACAGTAGCTACATCTGGGATTTTGTATTCGATTCTCGCGGATTTTGCAAGGTCGGATTACACTCTGCGCTTGCGTGCCTCATGAGATCCGGTCACGCAAAATGCAATAGAGCCGAATACAGCATCCCAGATCGAGCTACTGTTGCATTAACCATATTTTGTTTTATTTACTACGCTATGTTGCATAACGGATTTGTTGTTTGTTGTTGCTTTTTGTCTAAAATTGATCGTTCACACAAAAAGCACACATGATTTATCTATGTACTTAAATTTGTTACTGAATGATATAATAACTTTGAACTTTGTTGTCGACTAAATTCATCTTAATTTTATTGCGTAACCAAGCTTTTAAAAACGTATCATATAACATTTTGTTTTATAGATAATTTATGTGGTAAGTAAGGAAGTATGGAGGGGACATCGGATTCTTTTTATTTTAATTTATCTCGTGGCTACGAGATATAACTAAGAAAATAACAACAACAATTTCTTAATTCGTGACCACGAACTATAACTAAGAAACAACAACAACAACAAAAAAAGAAAGATTTCTTCATTCGTGGCCACGAAATATAAGTAAGAAAAAAAAAACGAAAAAAAAAAATACGAGTTTTGCTAATTCGTAGCCACGAAATATAAGAAAGAAAAAGAAAAACGAAAAACGAATTTTGCTAATTCGTGGAATTAGCCAATATAGTTTTTCTTTTTCTCCTTCGTTATAATTCGTTGTCACGAATTAGCAAAACACGTTTTTTTTTGCTTATTTCTTAGTTATATTTCGTGGCCACAAATTAAGAAATTGTTTTTTTTCTTTTTCCAAGAAACGTCTCGTTGCAACGAGATAACGTTAATTTTTTATGGCCACGAGATAAATTAAAATAAAACATCCGATGCCCCCTCCATGCTTCCGTAGGTAAGATTTATAAAAAAAGAGAAAGGAAACGAAGCCGCACCCATTCCTAAATTCATAAAACATTATGAGCGGATAAAAAAAAATCGATTTTTTTCCCGATTCATCTTAATGTAAAATAGAAAAAGGATCATAATATCATTCGTCAAAACATTGTGTTTTTTTTAACATCTATCATTACACAAAACACACATGTAATTTTTTTTTTTTGTGCTCCAAGTAATGTGAAGTCCGGAAAGTTATTCGAAATAATCTTTAATACTATTAATTTCTTCATTCTGAGTGACACAGATAATTTCTCAGAAAAGCATTTTCTCTCATCACAGAGACAGAGGCAAGAGATATTGTTTTTTTTTTCTTTTTCAGAAAGTGGCATCAGAGAGGATTGATTTTATGGCTAGGTACTTAACATTTAATGATTTTAACGACTGATGCCAGTCTAGTATCCTAAAAGAAATAGCGCATCAGTTGAACACAAAAAGGTCAAATACAGACGTACTTGCATAAATATGTTTACTCCGTGTGGTGCAATCCAAAGGGGATTGTTTTCTTTAAATCTGAAGAAATATGTAGCTTAGGTGTGCCGTAGGAGATCCGTATGGTTTACTTTTTAAATTGGGATTAATGTGTGTATAATTTATGCATTTGATATTTTATTACAGTAATTACATTGAGAAAATCCCCGGTTTTAGACTATAGTCCGTAATCCATCTTTACTTCTGCACATCTATATATGAAGACGTTTATATCTTGTTGGGTCTAACGCCAAGCCTTCATAGTAACAGGTCGTATGACAACGTTTTAGATTTCAAGGCGGAGGATGATCCCAATGTGCCACTCCTGGCATTATTTCAGGCATGGGCGGCTTGGTAGAAATACCGACCTTCCGCAAGCAAATTGATGGTTTCGAAACAACAGCGAAGAGGGAAAGTGATTCGGCGACCTTAACCACTGTCTAAACCGTCGAATCATGTTATCAAATAAAAGCACGTTATTAACTAACGAAACGAAACACAAGGACAAATATTCGAACCTAAAAGCACCAACCTTATTAAAATTCTACGCATTGGGCCTGAGGAGCACCGATAGAAGGTTACGTTAAGACAACCTTCCCACTAGCCAATCAGAATCTTGCTTTTAACATTTTGAAAATAAAAGTAGAAGTTAAAAAAATCTATGTTTTACATGTGATTTTCAATTTTAGATATGTTGTTATCACGGATTTATAATTCTTATGGCTGGGCCCTCGTGATTTTTCTATGGGAAGAAATAAGATAATAAAGAAAAGTTTATTTGTTATGGAAACAATGAGAATAAGTAGTTTTATTTTTCTATTTTTCCAGTCAGAATTGAAAAGCGTTTGTAACGTGGTACCAGAGGTAGACTGTCTTAATAAGGCTTTATAGTACGGAATCCTGTTCGTGCCACTTAAATTGTCGCCCTGTCCAAAAACATATGTACATGCGACATTTAACAATCCTCGCGAGGTTAAGAGGGCGATAATTATCGTCTTAATTGTCGCATGTCTTTCTTAATTCTCGCGTCGTGAAATTGAAATCCAATAGACATAGTTGCGAGAATTAGTAAAACCTCGCATTGTCGCATTGTCGCCCGGTGTAGGGGATAATTTATTACTACATCATCGTGGTATTGATTAATAGTACCCAGGAAGAATTACATCGATCAATTTGTCCGGAAATTTAATCCCAAGCGACAGTGCGACAATGCGACAATGCGAGGTTTTACTAATTCTCGCAATTATGTCTATTGGATTTCAATTTCACGACGCGAGAATTAAGCAATGGTCACATTTACGTCCACGCACGTAGTTGGTCGTAGTTCATTTTAAACGTAGTTTGTCGTACGTTGAAGTACGTGTTAGTACGAACAACTACGTTCAACTACGAGTAAATCGGGTAGGGTTAACTAGGGTATCACTACGTCTTACCACGAGTTACTACGTTACACTACGTATATACTACGATCGAAGTACGAACAACTACGACAAATTACGATCAACTACGTTGAGCTACGGAAAAGCGTTTAGCCGTAGTGGAGCCCTAGTTTAGTTTAGCCGTAGTGGAGCCCTAGTTGATCGTAGTTGAACCGTACTGTCGATGTGTTTTTCTTGTACTACGATCAAAAACGATACACACTACTGTTAAGTACGATCAAGTACGTTTAACTAAGATCAACTACGTTCAAACTACGGTCACAGTAGGGTCAAAACATCGTAGTTAATCGTAGTCAGATTTTGAACATGTCGAAAAATTATTTGCTTACTACGGACAAATCATAAGTTCGAACTACGATCATTACTACGTTTGACTACGATTATCTACGTGTAACTACGCTTAGTACGATAAGCTACGATCAACTACGATCATTCCTTACTACGATTAACTACGTGTAGTGTGACCACGCCATTAAAAAAGACATGCGACAATTAAGACGATAATTATTGCCTTGTCGCGTGTTGGCGAGACGACAATTTAAGTGGCACGAACAGGATTCCATATTATAGTCTACCATAGTGGAGTATGTATTCTTCCGTGGTGTATTTGTCAAAAACGCTGGAAAGTTTCTATATTGCCGTGGCGGCCTAGGTTCGATACCCAACTTTTCTTGATTTAGCATTTTTAAGATAGTTTAGACACCTAAGCTAATGTTCTAAAGTTCAAAATGACGTTTGCTGAAATAAGTCGTCTGATTTGTTCAAAAAGAGATAGACTGGTGAAATTAGAAATAGAAGTATTTGAAATCAGATTATACAGAAAGATGAATCTGACTCAGTTGCCATCAGATCTAACTTTTAGGAAGATCAAGTTCTTTAGTCAGATTGCTAAAAGCAGCATCTTGTAATTTTGAGACAGAATCATATAGACGCGACAGACCCGTTGCAAGGTATATTTACATACAAAGAAATGTATTTCTATATGCTTTAATAATTAAAGTATCAGTGTAAAATTCAGCCAATATTCTCCAAATAAGATATATCAAAAAGAATTTGACGTATGACTGTGTATTCTATTGATTTTAAATAATATACACTAGTACTTGATATAAATGTGTCAACAACTGCTTATAAGATACATACGAGTAAATATATTTTCAAATATCATTTTATCTTATAAAACATTAAATGATAGACCTCTTCATATCTATTCATAAATGTAAACGAAATCTATAATTCTCTGAGAACTATTTTACTTTTTATAACATATACATTCTGACATCATAACTTTGCAGATAATCTTGCGCGGGGACAATTGATATTCATTGAATATATCTTTTGAAAAGCCAAAAAAAAAAAAAAACTATACTTATTTTTAAGAGTTTGTTTTAAACTGACAGTCTGGACTCTATTCTTTATATCATGACCGAAGCACTACTGTACAAACGTTACATAAAATGTCCAATGAACAAATAACTTAAACTGTTACAGTAATCGTTAAACGGATGTAACATGTGAGATTCTAATCAAATATTTTCCACAAAATTAGCACGTTTTTATATAGGATGGTCACTAGATCGGCATTCTAATAATCTAGCGGTTTACTATTGGTTTTAAAAGCTAGCGTTTTTAATCTTTAGAGGGGGGGGGGGGGGGGGGGGGGGGGGGGGGGGGGGGGCTAAAGTTATATGGCCGACCGTCCGGTAGAAGTTTGCTAAATGACTGTCATCTATTTAGAACTTTTAGGCCGCTCGGTGAGCAGCCGAAAGTTGAAAAATACGTGTATTTGTAGGTTTATACAAGTTAATGTGCTATATGTAAAATATATTTGTGGATCACTTGGCTACAAGCCCCTTACACATGGTCTAATGAACCTATTTCATTCGCGAGGTGTGCAACTCTTTTTCGTACAGTCTGATTGATATGTTTTGGTTTAGAATTTTCAATTCATACTTCATTTCCTGATAGTTATATTCCGTGATAATAAAGTCTCGGTTTTATCCCATTTAATTAGATTTTCTTCTTGAGGGCTTTCATGGCTTAGTGGTTAAGGTCGTTGACTTCAAATCACTTGCCCCTCACTCGAGGCGTTGAAGTCTTCATGTGAGGAAGCCAGGAAGGTCGCTGGTTCTACTCAGGTGCTCGCCCGTAATTAAATAATGCAAGGAGGGGAACCTTGAGTTTTCTTTCGTCAAAGCTGTAAAGTCGCCATGTGACCTTAAATTGTGTCGGTGCGATGTTAAACCCAACAAAATATTTTCTTGTTTTTTTCGACAGTCCGCTCGCAGAGAAATCGCGGTTAAAAAGCCTCACTGGAGTTTGGTGGCTTCGGTCTTTTTCCTTATGTTTCACTAAAAATCCAATTGCAATACCGACCCGTCGAGATGGTCCGGAATGATAAGAAAGACTTGTTTTACTTGTCAGAGCAAATTACTTTTCATAAAATACACAATCGGAGGTAATACTTTACAAGAGAAAGTATTTCAATAAACAAATAAATAACCGTCATTTATTTATGTGTAATACTTGGTTGAATTTTTAGCAGCGAACGAAATTATTTTGCACGGCAAATACAATATACAATTTTATTTAAACATCATTCGTTTGCTATGAACTTTAGTGTCAAGCAAAATAACAACAACAGAAAACATATGTGAAATTATGTAAATGGTAAGACAAAGAAACATTCTGAATTTCAAAGTATATATTAGATATTGTAAGAAGCATATTTTCTTATGGAACGCCACAGCTGTCTTATGTCGGGATATTTCATGTTATCAAGTCAAAGTGTGGTCTTAGCTTGTCAAAACAGTGTGTTATTATGTTATATAACCTATGTTATCATGTCAATGTATGGTGTTAACTTGTCAAAACAGAATCTTATTATGTTAACTAATCATGTTATCTGCTCCAAGTGCGGTGTTATCCTGTCAAAATTGTGTCTTATTATGTCAAAAAGCTATGACATCATGTCAAAACAAGATGTTAACTTTACAAATTGTGTCTCATTATGTCAAAAGGTATATTTATATGTCAAAGTACAGTGTGATCTTGTCCATAGAGCGTGTTATTATATTAAAAATTGCTAGACAAGATCAAATTGTACTTTAACAAAATAACACAGCTTTGTGTCGTAATAAGACATTGTTTTGACAAGTTAATCTTTAAAACTTAACACCACATTTTAACAAAATATCGTTACTAGTTAACATAATAAAATGCTATTTGGACAAGTTAACATCACTCTTGACATAATAACATAGCATATAAACATAATAAAACACAGTTTTGACGACAAGTTAACACAACACTTTGACAAGATAATATAGCTTTTAAACATAATAACACACTCTGCAAACAACATCATATATTGACAAGATAACATGGCTAGTTAATCAACACCGCGCATTGCCATAATAACATAGTTAGTAAATATACCTAGACACTGTTTCGACAAGTTATCAACACATTTTTACATAATAAAAGAACTTTTTAACATAATAAGACACTGTTTTGCCAAGTTTTCTTCGCACTCTGACATGATAAGATGAAATTTTCCAACATAAGACAGGTGCGGCCTTCCATACTTTCTAACCTAACTTGTAAAGCACAGTGTGAAAAAAAGTTACTCTTGTTAAAATGATAACGCAAAGTATTGTATCCATTGTTGTCTCATTCTGTTCGACGAATAGTTAAACATTCTACTCCAATGTAACAAACTTGTCCAAAATCAATAATTTCTACGTCAATATATTTAATTCATTCATTTTGATGAAGATAATTTTATGTTAAATGATTAGATAACAGAAAAGACTTACACTTGATTCGTTCCCTCACGAGGTTGTAAAATTGCAACACTGAATATAAAATGAATGTATAAATAATGTCTGTTTTAGTTCGTAATATGAGCTGCGCCATGAGAAAACCAACATAGCGGCTATGCGACCAGCATGGATCCAGACCAGACTGCGCATCCGAACAGTCTGTTCAGGATCCATGCTGTTCGCTTTCAAAGCCTATTGCAATCAGAGAAACTGTTAGCGAACAGCATGGATCCTGACAAGACTGCGCGGAAGCGCAGGCTGGTCTGGATCCATGCTGGTCACAAAACCACTATGTTGGTATTCTCATGGCGCGGCTCATAACATATCATTATGTCATTAATGTGTTTCTTCCTTTAAGTTATTTATTTGATTTATTATAAGAAAGTATGTTGATTTCATCCAACGAAGATGCAGTTACATTCAGGAAGAGAAAGTGCTGCTCTTGTTTTTTGTTGTTGTTGTTTTGCATGGTTGAAAAGCGTATCTCGTCTTTGTACTACTATTATATTGGATACAATGTTGTTGTTGAATGTAATGATGCCGAATCAAAATGTGTAGGTAGTACAAGAAATAGTTTCCTTGTGATATTCTAATTGTCCGAGTAGGCGACACTTTTTTTATGAATGAATAGTGCAAAATGTAGGAGACGTCAAGATGGTTTTCTTAGTTCTAAAATGCAGAACTAGCAAAGCGCTTCATTTGATTAGAAGCCGCACCCCAATTCCCCTCTCTCCTCCACCCCGAAAAACTACAAATGTATTACAAGTAATCTATTTGTAGGCGGAATTCAAATGATGCCTAATCAGTGGAGAACAGATTTACTCCAATACAATGATAAAATTAGTTTTGTACATTTTCTGGACAATGAACACATGGTTCAATCCTAGAAAATGCGCAAACAGGCTCAGATGTCTCATGCTATGCATATAATTTATTCGCGCAATGAGAAAACTAACATAGTGGCTTTGCGACCGGCATGGATCCAGACCAGACTGCGCATCCGCGCAGTCTGTTCAGTATTTATGCTGTTCGCTAACGATTTCTTTAATTGCAATAGGCTTTGATAGCGAAGAGCATGGATCCTGACCAGACTGAGCGGAAACGCAGGCTGGTCTGGATCCATGCTGGTCGCAAAGCCACTATATTGGTTTTCTTATGGCGCGGCTCATTATAAAGTTATTTATTTTGTCATGGGTCCTTATATCAAGCCGACATAAACAAGTTAATATGACGTCTTCATATTTTTATTTGTCCTGATACTTCTTTCTAATCAATTCATAAAGTAGTAAGTTTGTTCTTTTTACCGGCTTATCGGCCAGACTAAACCTCAGTCTCATTATCTTCAATTCCTACATCAAGTCCAAGCAAAAAGTTAAACCAAAATGCATTGTATGTATTTGGTGGATTTTAAACATATCAAAACAATTTAAAATTCTATCGTTTAATGTAAAAAAAAAACGTAATTATATATATGCTTGTAAAAATACAGCGTAAACACCTAAATTAATGTCTTTAATCTTATGAATGATTAAATAAAACAGAAACCACAAAAAGGTAGTAGTAAACTTGAAATATTGAAATACAGTGAAAAAACAATTATTTATAGTTGGGTTATCCATTAAATGAAATAGTTGTGTACAGTATTTATACATTTACCCTACAGCAATATAACTTTTCCATTAATTACTTTGTTAGCAAAATGAGAAAGTAGATGCGGAGAAGAAAAAAGGTCGGAGCAATACCTATTATAACCTCTTACACTTTTAATATATTAACTGATTTTAGTTTGAGGCCAAGGAAGTATCGCCGTTTATTATCCCCGTATCTGGTTATTCAGGGGTCGGGGAATCACATCTTATGTCACCCACAATGTAGTTCATAGCACACATGGCTTTTTTACTTTTAACAAATGTATTGATTACTTACACCTGTGTTAATGAACCCTTCAACTCTTTTTGAGGAAAACAAAAATGTATAAGTTGTTGGGATAAGCAAATGGAAGATGAAAGATAAATAAATTTATGACATAAAAAGGCAAAGTCCTATCCTACTATCGTATTCTGAAGTTGTTTCAGGCATTGGCTGTGTTATTTTCTGGATATAAATATTTATGTTTTTCTTTTCGGGGGAAATCTATTTTATTTTGTTTTGTTCACACAATCCGAACCAAAATTTTCGGGGAAATCTAGTTTATTTAATCCAAACCAATTTTGTTTTAAAGCTTTATAATTAGCACTTTGTTTAGACATGTCTTTTTCAATCTGAGATTATGGAACGGGACAGAAAGGCGATTCCTGTAATGTTCTCTCAATTTTGATTTATAAAATGTAGAAGTTCATTGACAAAGATATATAATTTTCTGGTTTTCTATCAAATGAAAACAGAGGTTGCTTTTCTGTGTATTAATACCGATATTATAATCCTTACACGTCCATTCTGTTATATTTGACAAAAAAAGAATAACTAGGCAAGATTTAAATGGGGTTTTAACAAAGGTACTGCTGTTGAGAGAATTCATTTAAATTTTTGCAAACGACAACTTGGTGTTAAAATTAGCACTCAAAACAGTTTTGTGTATGGTGACTTAGGTAGATTACCCTGTTCTGTTAAAAGACAAAAAGATATAGTAAAATATTGGATAAAGATATGCAACACTTCTCATAACAAATATGTTAAGGTTATTTATAAATTATTGAAAAGAGAGTCAGATTTAGGAAAAGTAACTGGGTTTCCAATGTTAAGACACTATTGTCTACTTCTGGGTTTTATAGTATATGGTTAAGCCAAGGTGATTGTAATCAAAAACTGCTTTTGTATAATTTTGAGCAAAGAATAAAGGACATATACATACAGAATTGGAATACAAAATTAGAAGAGTCTTTAAGGGCATTGTTTTATCGCAATATTGCTAGTTTTGATTTCAAATCTTGCTTAAATATTGTTAATGTTTATAAATACAGAGTTGCTTTAACCAAACTTCGATTATCTTCACATAGGTTAGAAGTGGAAACTGGACGTTGGAAAAGACCTAGCACAATTTACAATGAACGTAAATGCAATATATGTAATACTCTTGAAGATGAATATCATTTCGTATGTGAATGTGAACTTTACAAAGATCTTAGAAAACAATACATTAAACCTTATTTTAGAATTCATCCAAATTTTGTTGAATTCATAGAACTAATAACAAGTGAAAACACAGCATATCTAAGATCGCTAGCAGCTGATGTATATAAAGCATTTGAAAGAAGAAGACAACTATTGAATACTTTTATATAATAATAAATAGCTCATTATTGTCGCTCCCTGTAAATGTTGTATATAATGTTCTGATGCTTAGTAGTATTTGGTATGTGTTTCTGTTCGCCATCTGACCTGCATGTCATACTAGTATTTATTGTACATGTTAACATGTTTTGTAAATGTTCATGGGCCAGAAATGGCTTATTACGGAAATAAAATGTTCAAATGTTTAAAAAGATGTTCTATAGTCTTTCTCTGATTTTTATAAAAAAAGAATATACATCATTCTCTATCTTTCGAACAGTGTGCAAAAATTTGTTGGCAACCTACATATTTTGGTTTATTCAGTCTATGACTTAATGTGATTACTTGTTGCTAAGACTGTACAGTAATCTTTAAATTATTTTCTGAAAATCTCATGAACAGATACCATTTGTCTTGTACCGTAATTATAGATGTACACTGTAGTATCTACAACTGTATTATAAAAATCCGATTTCCTTTTAAATATCTTTGATTACTTGTTTTAATACGAATTTAAAACATATATGTTTTAAAAGTTGTTTTGCCAGATTTCACATTTCTGCTTGTCTAGTATAATTGAGACACAAAACGCAAATCTAAGATTGTACTACAAATGTACCTCTTACACGATATTTGATTTTTATACTGTCTATATTAAGATAATTTCCATCATCATCTTCAATTAAATTTATATTAATATGTTATAATACTAGATAGTTGAGAATATGAGATTTCTTCTAAATTCTTAACTTCGCAGCATTCCTCTAATTTGGTCCAGTTGCAATTTGGTCTTTCCATAATGGACTTTGTGTATCCTTATTCATAAAGTAGAGTAATGTGGACCTAAGGAATTATTTTTAATCCTCCAGATTCTATCTTGTTAGTAGCCATTGTTCTTTTATTTAATTTCTCCAGTCCGTTATTCCATAAAAATGTACAAGCGATGCTTTTCATTTGTAACTAGATTCATTGGCAGAATTTAGGAGAGAAATAAGCAGATGCATAATGAGAAATTTTACAATAAATACCTTTCCAAAAACAGGTAGATTTCTTTTTGACTTAACACTAATTATGCTCTTACATGTTTGTTCTATTCTAGGTGCGTTTAAATTCCAAACTTCATTACATTTAGCTAAAAATAGACGCCGGGTATCTTGATGGGGTCTGGACTCCAATGTAAAGGTCGATTTTACAAAACGTAATGTCCAACCTGTGATTGCAACGAATGACAATCAAACCTATAAGAAGATCCTTTGGAAGCATAGAACATTCTAACGACACCCCGCCGACCCCGACCGCCCAAAACACCGGCTTGTATTGAGCTCTTTAATGCAGACATGTTAAAGGAACTCAAAAAGGACGAGAAATATTCAACAAAGTCGAAGTAAACTTGCCTTCTGTTCATATATTTAATACATTTGTCATATTTCAAATAGATATGCTAAAAGAATTATTTTCAAGTATCAAGTACACGTGTAAGGTAAGATAAAGTAATTATTATTGGTTTTGCATTATCAACAAGATGAACGTACAAAAGGATGATATTCTATCAAGGTAAAGCACAAACGGCCCGTTTAACCCCATCAATTAACTGATTATCTAATATTTCAGGAACATTCTATTTAAAACACTGTTGTTTCTATCAAATGACATAAATTTAATTATTCTGTGGTGATCTTTTTCTTATGAGGGTAGGTGCACTTTTGCATGACTCCATGGAGTTACACTATCAATTGATAATATGCAGTTACCAATATACAATGCACCTAGTTAAAGATTTGTAAAATCTCGCTAGCCCAGTGGCGGAATGCCCTATTCGTGTATAGGTGGTCGCTCACAATGCATTAAGGAGATGTCACGGCTGGGATAGTTTAGCATTATTACAATACACAGTCGGTATTGAAACTGTGTTTCCAATACATCTGCTCATTAGATAAATCCTCAATATCTATGTGAAAATAAGGGATGTGTTTTGTATGATTGCAACACTGTGAGTTGCTCTAATTACTGACAAATGACTGAAACAATAGAGATGGATAGACAAAACGACAGTGAGGTAACAATATATTCATTTATTGTTTTAATGTACGAGTTGTAAGCTACAATAAAGAATACCCATTTTATGAAGATCAAACTGGAAGTTAGAAATAACAGAAAAAAATTAATTAGGTCATGAGTCATCATATACCTGTCAAAATTTGTCATTAGTTTTCACGAGCTGTCAAAATTACTTTTATCTCTCTATTCTGCAAATGCATTGTTTTTGAAAGTATCTTGGACGGATATTGTAGTGTGTAACTTACTTTACATTCCACATTAATATTTATGCTTGAAATTGCTTTGCTGAGCTCACCGACGTCACATATGAATGTCTATTGTTTTAGTCTACTGTCTGTTATAAAGGTATCAAATCTAAATATTAAGATATAAGAATTGTTCCTTTCTGGTAGACAATGGAAACTATTTGGTTGAATCATAATATAACAGTTTTTGGAAAGAACTGAATATTCTTTAGTTTTTTGTTATTCACGGAAATTCAAAATGTGACATCACCTTAATTTAAAAGCGACTAACACATACATTGTGATTTGTAATTTTTAAAATAGTTTATCACCGAAAGGCAAAATGCCGCCACTATTTCATATATTTATATGAAACAATGGTTGACCAGTTTATAGTTTCCAGAAATACGGGAACGTTCGAATTTTTGCAGTCTTTTTCTCATGAACCTTTATAAACCGTTACAACACTTTATTTTGTAAACATTGATAAATATAGAACGAGACGCGACAGTATTTTTAGACGCTATCATCACGTGAGCAGCAAATCATTTAGTTTGATGGTTCAATTTATATACTCATCTACTGATTAGAGGTCAGCATGAGTTACTTGGCCGTATTGAGGTAAGAACACTATTGTACTTGATAACATTACCTAAATAACGGACCGTTCCATTATAAAAAGTACACAAACATCGCTCACCTCAGTATAGATCAACTTTATGCATCGAGGCGTGTCTGCACTTTTAGCTCATAACAATACTGCTGTAAACACCGAGGATAGCGGATAAGTCACGCCTCACTAATTGATTTTGAATTATAGCGCACATTATTCTATACCTATTTTATCTATCCAATCGCGAACGTTCATTTGCAACACGTGACCGTACAATATATATTGGTATTTGGATGCACGTGCGTACACAATTTCTGTATTTTCTGTATTTGGACGCACGCGCGTACAAAAAATCCTGTATTTTCTGTACTTGGACGGTTCAACAGTCCCATGTTAAACATACGATAAAGCCCGAAACGCGTGAAAATGTTCCGAATGTAAATCGGATGAAGTAGGCGCTCTATGTACAGAGTTTGATTATGCGTCTTGAAATCTGGATTTAAATTGAGTTTTTTAGTTTACAAACACACAAAAAACGATTCAAGGATAACAATGATATCTGATTTAGATATTAAAACATCCGTTATAATCAAAAACTTAAAAATACAGTTAAAAGGATCATCAGTTGTTGGAATATTTGAAAAGTCGATAAAAAAAGCCGTTCCAGACGAAACCTAGAAATTGGTATCAGCCCTGACTGTCTGAATAGCTACCTCAGCAGTTTTTATTTAACGGTTAAGAAATAAAATGGAGAAGATTATGAATGGCAGCGGACGGGCGGTCAGCATCCAAAACATGTCTGCTCTATAATTCAGTTTTCGTCGGATCTTCACCAAACTTGCTGACAATGTTTGTGGGCATTACATCTCGGCCAATTTCGATAACCAGCCAAATTGTACCAGGCACTCTTTGATTATAGTCCTTGAACTACTCGAAAAACGGGGAATTTAGCCTTGTAAGCTCTTCGAACAGTTTTCATCCGATCTTCACCAAACTTGCTGACAATGTTTGTGGGCATAATGTCTCAGCAAAGTATTATCACCACCCAAATCGCCAAATGGCTGCTGTAGGGAGGTTGCACCATATACTTTTTTAATGATGATACGCAGAAAAAACAACATTCAATGAATTACGTATATTACGTATGGAGTGAAATAAATATAGAATAAAAAGGTTATTTAAGGTCTAACATTTTTCTGTATAATATATATTTGCACTCATACCAAGCTGGGAAAAACTAGAAAAGGCAGGAATAAAGTATTCAGTGAAACATTTTTAATGTAAACTATTATTATAGTAAGGTAAAAAGATATAGAATAAAAAGGTTATTTAACATTGTACTGTACAATACGAGATATATTTGGACGTCTCGTCCAATATGGTTTTCTCAGCTGGGTACTCGTCCAAATATATCTCCGTATTGTACAGAACAATGTTAAATAACCTAACTTGATGTTTGCTGACGGGAATTCCGTTTTTTTATAAACCGGGAAACCCTTATCTGAAATTGTAGACGAATGTTTTTATCTTAATTGTATTAGGAAAACAACGATTTTCAACAGAATTTGATGCAAAATACATTGTTAGAACATCGAATATGCAGCACATATGTTAATATAGCAAAAGTTTGATTTTTTTTTTGAAATCTGACACCACGATGTGTTGGTTAGTCGCTTTAAGACGATAATTCCAGGACTATTCAGCCCGATGTCATTGTGATATTATTGTGATGTAACTGTGATATTCCAGAGAGGCAGCACTTCATGCTCACTGCTACATGTACATGTAGACGACTGAAATAGTTGAAAAAGTTGCTAAACCCGAACACACACGCGCACGCACGCACACACGCACGCATGCACACACACAGAAATTGTTAATTTGAACAAACATGCTTATTTGCCAATAATATGTTCGTAGTTTTCAAATGATTTGTTTCTATAAGCTTTGAGGTTTGCGCAATCGCTTGCCTAGAGTAGATCTGTATTTATAGACACAGTCACTTTTTCTCTTCCTTGATTTTCCTTTGTTGCTATTACTTCAGCGAGTGCAACACACGCCATGAAATAGCCGCCAACAGAACATGCCATATTTACCTGGTTCAAAGCATGCAGACTTCACACAATTATGAAGTTATGAACCCTATTATCCTAATTTATGGGCTTGGAATATTCTAATTGTATGAAAGTCTACAATAAAAGATTTGAACATTACCAAGTTTTTTTCAGTTTCTTTCTCAGAAAAAGGTATTTCAAACTAACATAAATTAAACTTTGCCATTATGAAATCAATTTGTAATTACTAGTAATTAACTATTAGATAGTGAATTTATTAATGCTCTAATTAATTTAATTTAATTATTAACTGGACAAGAAGAATGCCAAAAAGTTTCTGGCCATGAGAGGTGATATTGACCGTTAGAGCTGAAGATCTAGGTCTTTCGAGCGACAATCGTCTTGTTGCGGTTAATGTTTTTGCCAAGTTACAAGAGTATATTGTCAAAAATGAAGGGAAAATAGACGAGAAGTAAACTTATAGTCTCCGAAAATGTTTTTCAACCCGTAGGAGACCAAATACGATGGCAATATCTATTAGTGATTCTTTTATTGTTAACAACATGAAGATGTCAACATGCAGCTTAGAATGTAATCAGTCACTTCTATTAATAAGTACTCCGGAAAAGCTATTCCATACTATGTCTGGGTTTCTCCAGATGTTTTCTCCAGTCGATGATATGATGCTTTTCACCCAGACTCTCTCACCTTTGCTGAGGACGGCAACACCGGTTACTGTACTGCAAGAATGGTACCTCTGGTCCTCGTCCACTAAACGCACTTTTATAATTGTGGCATCTTCATGAACAATTTCGACGTGCACAAACTTGTCAACGAAAATACAAAGCTGCACACTGAATAGATACACACCACTCACAGGTGTTGTGTACACCCCTGTTCGGTTGTTGTAGCCAAGACCCTTGTCGTAAACAGTTTTCGTAAATATTAACGTCTGTCCATTTTCTATGGAGGTTTCCTTCAAGAAATAGGATTGGAAAGCTACCACTGGCATCTGAGTAGTAGATACTGAAAACAAATAGAAAAGGAGTTGTTCCGTTTAAAAGCATATAAGAAATAGCAACCGGAAATATTAAATTGAGCTATCGCAACAGTTGTAGAAGTAAAACAAGTCTATCTCACTCAGCCCTACCTATTATATTGTCCTACCTATTGTTTTACAATAGGCCTATCTATTGTTTTACAATAGGTGCGCTGGTTTATAAATATCGACAGAAAGAATTCAAAACAAGACGGCCAAGATGGTCCCAGGTCGCTCATCTTAGTAACACACCTTAACAGTGTAAACATGTTTTACCTAGTGATTTCATGGAGACAAATATTCTGACCAATTTTCATTAAGATTGTACCAAAAAACGTGGCCTCTCGAGTGTAAACAAGCATTTTCTTTGATTTGACCTAGTGACATAATATTTTACCCCACCTGACCCGGATTCAAACGTCCAAAATTTTATGAAAACAAACATTCATACAAAGTTTCGGAAAGATTGGAGCAAAAAAGTGGCCTCTATAGTGTATACAATCTTTTCCTTTGATTTGACCTAGTGACCTAGTTTTTGACTCCACGTGACCAAGATTTGAAATCGTCCAAGACTTTATAACAAAAGTTCTGACCAAATTTCATGAAGATAAAATCAAAAATGTGCCCCACTAGGGTGTAAACAAGTTTATTCTTTGATTTGACCTGGTGACCTAGTTTTTGACCACATATGACCCAGATAAAAATTCATCGATATTTCATGCAGACAAACATTCTGACCACGCTCCATGCACATCAAATGAACAAGAGTGTTAACAAGCTTTTCGTTTGATATGACTGGGTGACCTAGTTTTAGACCTCATATGACCCAGTTCCAAACTTGGCCTAAGAATCATCAATATAAACATTCTGACCAAGTTTCATGAAGATAGGTACATAAATGTGGTCTGAAGAGTGTAAACAAGATTTTCCTTTGATTTGACCTGATGACCTAGCTTTTGACCCGACATGACTCAGTTTCGAACCAGGCCTAGAGATCATCAAGATAATCATTCTGTGTAAGATTGTATCAAATCAAATCATAAATAAAACCTCTATATGGCTGAAAGGGCCAAAATAGGAAATGTTGCCCCTTTCAGGGGCAATAACTCTAGAACCTGTGATGGAATCTAGCAGGTTTTCGAAAGGAACTGAGATCTTATTGTGACTTAAGTTGTGTGTAAGTGTGGTTTAAATCAAATATAAAATGTCACTTCTATCATGTTCACAAGGTAAAAAATTAACAAATTTTGACTCTTTCAGGGGTCAATCTGGGGCCGGTACTCCAGAACCCATGATTGGATCTGACAGATACATCATGGAATTTAAGGTTTATTGTTGTTAAAGATAGTTTGCAAGTCTGTATCAAATCAAACTATAAATGAAGTCTCAATATGGCTGCAAAAGCCAAAATAGCCAGTTTTTGAAAGAAACCGAGATATTATGCCAATACAAATTGTATGCAAGTTCGATTAAAGTTGATTGCAAAATATGGTCTCTATCGTGTTCACAAGCCAACAATAGCAAATTTTGGCCCTTTAAGGGATCATAACTCTGGAACCAATGATGGGATCTCGGCAGTTTTTGAAAGGAACCGAGATATTATGCCAATTTGCAAATTGTGTGCAAGTTTGATTAAAATTGAATGCAAAATGTGGTCTCTATCGTGTTCACAAGAAATTGTGGACGGACGACGGACGACGCCGACGGACGACGGACAAAGGACGATCACAAAAGCTCACCTTGTCACTACGGGACAGGTGAGCTAAAATCGGCGGATTCACACCTCGGGATATCGGTCACACGAGATGATTTCTGACGATCAACAGTAACGGATATGTGAGCAAAGTGGTACGGATTCCAGGACAAAATGTAACGGATTTGTGAGCAAGGTGGTACGGATTCCAGGACAAAATGTAACGGATTTGTGAGCAAGGTAGTACGGATTCCAGGACAAAATGTAACGGATCTGTGAACAAGGTGGTACGGATTCCAGGACAAAATGTAACGGATTCGTGAGCAAGGTGGTACGGATTCCAGGACAAAATGTAAAGGATTTGTGAGCAGGGTGGTACGAATTCCAGGACAAAATGTAACGGATTTGTGAGCAAAATGTCAAGATAAAATGTAGCAAGATTTTTTGGTGAAGTGTCACGTTTTTTATACGAAGGTAACGGATTTGAAAACAGTTATTTTGATTCCTACAAGAAAAAGCTTGCAATTTTGATAAAATTGCATTCATCATTTTTTGAATGTAGTGTCTGAAAGGCGAGGAAATAATTCTTCTCATCAGCCGAGTTTATGTAGCATTTTCCAACATTTTAAAAGACACGGTATTCTGTGCAAAAATGTAGCAAATATCCAGATGTCATTTATTTTAATGTAACATGTTTGTGACGACATAGGTACACATTTAGGAATACACGGCTTTTTGCAGATACAAGTACTGGAATTAATGTACATTTATGTATTTAGGAATACAGGACCTTTTGCAGATGAAAGTATTGTCGTTTATGTACATATTTTGGAATACACGAATTATGCAGATACATGTATTGTCATTTATGTACATATTTAGGAATACACGACCTTATGCAGATACTTGTATTGTCATTTATGTACATATTTAGGAATACACAACCTTATGCAGATACTTGTATTGTCATTTATGTACATATTTAGGAATACACGACCTTATGCAGATACATGTATTGTCATTTATGTACACATTTAGGAATACACGACCTTATGCAGATACTTGTATTGTCATTTATGTACACATTTAGGAATACACGACCTTATGCAGATACTTGTATTGTCATTTATGTACATATTTAGGAATACACGACCTTATGCAGATACTTGTATTGTCATTTGGTAATTTGTAAATGCACCAGACGCGGTAAGACAGAAACCAACGTTTTATACAATTTGGGGTTAACCCCGTATAAAACTGGACCTTAATCTCAATGACAGTAGGATTTTTTAAAGTTTAAAGTGAACATCTTCAAAACTTAAAATGAAAATGCAGGAATGAAAATGCATTATATTGGTAAATATATTGTCATCAAACTATAGTTTAAAGCTAACACCTTAAATTCTTTTTTAACTGTACTAACTTCTGATGAAAAAAAATTATTACAATATAATGTTTTAGAAAACATTTTTACCAAATGTATAGGCCTTTTTCCAATTCCAAAATTATTGAAACAAATGTCGCGTTTGTAGCGTTGCAATAGATGACCTTTAGTAACATATCGACGAAAAAATATATAAATCAAAGTGGTAATCAAGCCAAACTATACTTTGTTAAAGACATTGAAAAGATTCAGGGTCACACAATGCAAATGAAAATGACTGGCACAAAAACCAAAAGAGTTAATATTAAGCAGACTCTGCCACATTTTGGAAATGCTTTTAGCACTGAAACAACTCGTACTTTCAACGCTAAAGAAGAGTACAGACAGGCAGACAGACAGACAGACAGACAGACAGACAGCATAGTCAAAGATTAAAGAACACGTCATTACTAAATGTTAGTAAATGTCCGTTTGTAACCTCAGTGAAGTGGAAATTTAGTTATGAAACATATGCGCCATAGTAGATAAATTGAAAGCGTTGTTTCCGGAGGTTATTATACATTTTGTTTAAAAGAACATACACAAGAATGGACTCAATTATATCATATTTTAAACTTGTTTTGGAGGGAAATTTTGAAGTAGATCAAATACAATTAGATAGCCAATTGTTTTAGACATTATAAAATCAGCCAAATATATGCGTTTTAATCAGGAAGAGAGAAACGTTTTGTGTGTAGGTCATACAAAGTTGATCCGATTCATGGACATTTGTTGAAAGCTTGTTACCAACGCTAACTAAAAAAGAGAACGACCTGTTGGTTACCGGAATACACTCATTTACAGATATATGAAATGTTTGTTTCGTGTGTCGTTGAAAATAAATGCCTAAATAACCAATACTTCTACATCAAGAATAGTCGTCATGAATCTGTCACACTATAAACAGAAATCCGTGACATCAGTTTTGTGAAATGTAAACCTGCTTTCCTTTTCAATGACGGCAAACAACACAAATTTCGTCCTGAAATCCGTGTCATTTTGCTCCAAAATCCGTTACTATAGATAGTCAGAAATCATTTCTTTGTGTGACCGACATCACGAGATGTGGAAATGGTGAAGGTAAAACTCAAAATTATGTTGCACTTAAACACTGAAAAGCATGGTGTAATTCTATGATAAAATTATACATACCATCTTTTTCATCCTTGATTTCCTGAACCGCCATTTTATTGTCCGCTATCGCATCTTTTAATTCACGCTCCGTTTTCTTCCAGGCTTCTTGGATTCCATCAAGTTTCTCGGACATTTTTTGCTGCATGTTTTCAGTCTCCGATTTTATTTTGTCCACATATATTTCAGTTTTAATCATCTTTTCAAGCGTTTTCTCTTCATAGTGAAATCTTGAACATTCCGGTTCGCTCGAGCTCACACAAGCGCACACAGTCACTAGCAAAACTATATGTGCAAACATCTTTAATCTGTTATACCTATGGATTGAATGTCTACGTTCAGTTATAATAGTACACTTATGCCAACCAAAATTATGGGATGTTCCAAAAACTCTACAATTATTTTAATATTGAGAGATTCATCAGTGTATAGAAATCAAATATTTGAATACAAATCTCGTCAATACTCTTTTTATGCATAATACATGTAATCTCTCCTTTTATGAACCTTAGTATTTAGTTAACAGTTAAACGCCATTGCTACAACAGGATCTGCTGCAGAACGAACACTTACTCCATTACATATTTTATCAAAGATATCAATTTAACAAGCGCTTTTCGTGGACCTCCGAAAACCGTTATAAAAAATAAACGAATTTCATTTACGTCTAAGGAATTTATTCCTTGTTAATGCAACATATTCAGTGGCAAATATCTTTACCAAATACTGGTGTCGTAAAAGCAAAGGATAGGGCGTGTTGTACAGTGGTAAAACGTCGGGCTACGACGAGTTTTTGCGTCTGAGGCTTAGCTCTATCAAAAACATAGGTGAGGCATGAAAACTTTGGTTCCTTGCGAAGTCTTTATGTCACGATGTAAGTAGCCCAGGAGAAGCTTCTGCAAATGGTGAATATGCATTGAACTGCATTTTCCTCTTTATTGCAATTCCGAGTTAGATCCATTTTAGCTTCTTCGAGACATTCTAAGAAACAGAAACTATTTTTTATTCTTTGATTGAATTGAAGGCACAAAAACACATAATACATACAATCTACTAATTTACTAAATATCTTTAATTAACACGGTAATTGCCTATCTCTGACATGCTTTTACATCCATGAAAGTTATATCTAAGTATGTACAATAGCACCCATTTGCAAAGACTTTAAACTTGATGGGCTAAAATATGAAATGTAAGTCTTAAATGATCAAATTCTTCTGGGTTTTATCATGTTCAATTTTTTTTTCGACAGCTGAAAGCCTACCCTTGTGTCGTTGTAAAAAATAGATCCATTTTGGATGGACTAGCAATATGAATAACATCCGCTAATACGAGTGAGCGATGGTAATTATAAATAATTATATAGAAAGCAAACATAACAATGTTTTACTATATTAAGGTAGCAGACACGTTATCAAAATCGGCAATTTCAGTGTGATTACGTACTCTTGTATGCTATTTCAGCAACCATCGTCCATAACAGAAATTGCTTTGTCATAATAACCGAAGAATGCCGGAGTTCCATACTGGGAATAAGTGTTGTTGGTGCTATAACTTCATAACAGTAAGAGCACTTCTGTTCCTGCTCTATCGCTAACTTCACGCCGGTAAATAGATATCTGTAAAATTGTCTTTTAACAACCCTCTTCGCACCATACTGAATTTCAAATAAATAAGTCTGTTTTGTACTAGCCGTTTTTTTTAATTTTTTTTTTAAAAATGTCGAAGCCATTAATTCATTCATTCATTTTAATTCAACTTTGACGCTTTTTGAATATATATGCTTTGTATTGATTAAACGCCGCCTACAAAACTTTAAACATAAAACGTTTTTAAAACAGACGATACAAAGATGTAATTGAATGATTACAACTTACTTACAGATCCAGTAATATGATTTTAAAAGCTGTTGTCGAAATTAAGACTTAATTTTGCTTACATCTGGCATACATTTGTTTATTCTTACTTGATCAAGAACTTATTTGCAATGGATACATACTGAACAAGTTTACGAAGTTTCAATGTTATTTCCCTTAAAGTATTAAAGAGGTGTGCCTATAATAAACATTTTTTTACAAGACGTACCGAGTATTTCTACAAAAAAAAGAATGGCCATGATTTTCAGTTTACACCACCATTTATTTATGGTGGCCTTGAATTTGATTGAATGCTTCTCTTTTTATTGGAGTAATAATACTGATGATGATAATAATGATAAATAAAATTAATATTGATAACTAATGTCGACACCACTGGAATTTGAATCACTGCCCTTTTAGAATTTTTATATTCAATAAGTACCATGGATCAAGCCTTAGACTATTATTAAATTATTTGTATAAAATGTGTCTTTAGAAAAATAGTGGCGTTGATAGTGAGAGATTGTAAATCATATATATAGGGACAACATCTGCCCGCTTATGTTGTAAACCGTAAACCTATTTATAAGACAGAAATAAAATTAAAGTTGCCTCACGCAAAAGCAACGTACCTATCTCATCGTGACTGATAAATTAAAGGGAAAATAAAATAATAAAAACAGGAAAATGTGTGTAACATTTCAGTATTACACTTACTTCATTTCTGTATTGCTTTACCATCTTGATGTTAAAATGGCTACTTTCTGTCCAAATCCGAAGGATTCAATAGATTTTCGTCCAGAAAATAAAAATACAAATACGTATACGTAACCTACAAAAACAAATATACGGTTGTCTGTTTTATTGCCTTATACTTGACAGAGTGAGAATAAAGGGTCCTAAAACTCTTCATCGCACTAGAAAACATAATTCTCCAGTGCTGGGAATAACTAACACAGAAAAGCTTCAGACCATAAACTTGTTTAATTTGTAACGCTTTTCTTGGCATAAAGTTTTTGCTAGTCGATAGTGGAGAACCAAGAGCATGCATAGAGCAGTTTACTCTATAGAATGAATTGTCTGTCAAACACCAGCTGCACTGTACACATCGAAACAACTTTGTACTTAAGTATTTCTTTTTTATCTAGTCTTAACATTATACCTAATATTTTATTCGTAATTGTACAAACTGGACAGGTTTTTAATACATACATTCAATAATATAAAAAAGAGAGAGTAATAAGGCTAATTAGAGGTGTGTTCAAAAGACACTGGTGCCCCACTTCCTGTCACTGTTTCATTACTCTTTTTGAAACATCTTTAAAGATATATGCAACACAAACTTTACATGCTGTATATAACATTTCTCTACAGTGTTAAGACTCTAAGTCAATTACTTACGTCCTTAATGTATTTTTCACTAAGTCAAGTGTAAGTCGAGTGTGAGTCAGGGGCCATATCTATTGTCTATTTGCAGAGTGAAATTCAAAAAACATAAATAAATAAATAAAAATAAAAAAGGAAAAAACACACAAACTCACATGCTGAATACTATACTGGTTCTAACTCAATTTTTTCTTAAGATCTATGCAATACAAACTTTTAAGCTATTTATGAGTTATTTTTATTAAGTGAAGGACGATAACTCTGGTCTAGCTAAGTGACATCATAATTAAAACCCTAAGGGCCTAATCGTTTATGCTGAATAACAATCCTGTGAGTTTTGGCGAATCTGGGTCAAATAATTCGGACGGACTGATATATATTTGACTAAGTCAAGGGCCATAACTCTAATCTAACTGTGTGATTATCCAGTTAAAACACCAGGTGCACAATCTCACATGCTGAATGACAATCCTGTGAGGTTTGATGACTCTGGGTCAAAGTCATTGTGAGATATGCGCAACACAAAGTCGGACGGACATACATACGTACAGATAGGGGTTAATCTAAGTGTCCCCTCCCAACAACCCCTCCCCCACAAAAAAACCCCCAAAAAACAACAAAACAACAATGGAGAGGCACTAAAATTATATGCAAGATATTGGCAGTACATCGTGTTCAGTCATCGTTAAAGGTGCTAAATAAAGACAAATAAAAACACAAATCTTATAAAAGACTACACATTTTATTTATTATTTATTATACCAGATTTATATAGCGTCCTTTTTATGATAAACACCACGTTCAAAGCTGCTTTACATATAGCAAACGCAGCCAGAGGGACAGTGTGAGATAAAGCCCCCATTACCTTTTTAGATACAGGCCTGTCTGGCTATTTACGAATAGTCAGTTTGGTTCTTTAACGTGCCCAGTGTATAGCACCGATACACGCGAAGCCGTATTTCGTGGGAAGAACCAGTACAGGTCTCTTAGTTAGGTGGGAGACACTCAAGATCATCTCAGAAATTTCCAGTGACAGTCAAACGTCATAACCACTAGACCACCGGCCCACCTATTAATTTTGAAATATACTACTAAAACATTACGATAACCGTGCAAAATTCCCTTGAAGCTAAAACAGGTGCAGAGAAACGAGTGATCTTTTTTGTATTTTCTTAGACTGACATGAGTGGTCTTTTTTATCCTACTTTCGTGCTTATCGCTTTTCCGTAATCGGTCGGAAATACTTCGGGATCAGGTGATTTTAAAATTAATTCAAACGAATATCCGTTTAAATAACGTACGTATCCCCAATGATAACGTAATTTCCGCGCAAACCCGAGGACGCGTCCATTTCATGATAACAGATATAATTACAATTCATATTGCTTGTGCAATACTTGACAAGTAAATATCAGTATGTGTTTCATTTTAACTGTCCAATAAGTATATTGCACAATAGCTCAGTCGGGTAGAATGCAGATACCAACAGCAAATCATCAAATCGTTTTGTATGAGTTCGAATCCTCATTACGAATTTTCTTTCATAATTTCATTTTTTTTCTTTTTGTTTTGTTATTCCTTTCCGTTTTTAATTCTGTTCTCTTTTTGATGGTTTCTGTGTGCATACAGGTCTTTATAAAAAGTTATGTTCATTATTTGCTTTCTATTTATGTGTAGCACATGCATTTAGCTAATACCAATAAATTTTCTCAGCTGCCATATCGGCCTCAGATATTTCTCTGTCATTGTGTCATAGAAAAAGAAAGAATCGTTTTTATGCAAAAATAAAAAGAAAATTAACTGCTATGAGTTTCGAAACCATCAAAAGATCTGATGAATATAATCAGTATGCTTTACCACTGAGCTTATTTGTAATTGGTATACAAGCAAGAAAAGTGTACATTTTGACCAGTTACAAAAATGTTACAAAAATGTTGAATTCCCTTTGCTATGTTTGTAAACATTATAATCGTTATCACCAGTTAATTGCCAGTTATCGTTGGGGAATATATTTTGCATCTATTTATAAATTATAGCCTCGTTTAGGAGCATTCTTCCGAAAAAATCCGAAGATGCGCGACGGGTCCGTAAGCAGTCGGAAAGTATACTTTCGGTTTGAAATAGGCAAACGGTTTTTGTTTATTTGTTGGTTATTCTTGAACATATTCATGACTAATTGGTCAGATCCGATGCAGTGGGTCATATTTTCAGTAAATATTAGGTCTCAGCTACAAACTCTGGCTTTCATATAACACTCGTTCGGGCGTAAGTAGCGGAACTTTAAAGGTATGGATATAGATGATATCATTTTTGCTCATTTCATTAAGCTTTATGACGATAACGGTGAGATTATCAGGTAGATATGATGTACATTAAAGCCGTCTGTATGTGCGTGGTTTTCAAAGTAATGAGACTTTGTCTCTTCTCTTACCTTAATTTAATTCAGTTCAGTTTTAGAAAGTATTTTTGGGAAGTTATATCCAAATTGATATAGTCAATGAATGTGCGAACTTTCAGCTTTATAGCTCAAGCCCTTTTAAATCATATAGTTTAATGTTTGCCCTGTGCACCCTAAAAAAGTTTGACATTTTACATGACGGCTGTTCAAACTAACAAACAAACAAACAAAATTTTTATAGCTTTTATTTTCATATGTCACCTAAACTCAGCACATTTTAAGCAAAATACTTTTTTTCTTAAATTACATCTTATTCTATTCTTATTTCTAATATTGTGATGGAACACCCTTCATAGAAATAGTAAAGAAATACTATTTTTTAATGTTGAACACTACACATTCATAACCGCGTTACTTTTCTAAAGGCCTAATGTTTTATAAGAAGTATTTATTAATTTTATTGTTCCATTTTACTATTTTGTCATTTTGTAAACTTTGTATGGAGCAATGCATGTAAACTAAGTGATTACAATGTACATGAAAATTTTAAATTTTGTTTTTATTTTGTAGAATACCCTAATTGTTTGATAGAATATGTATTTAGTTGATCTCCAATAATCTTTTTAAAAGCAGAAGAGTGTCCCCTGTTCATCCGTGAAGTAATTCAATATCGTGCAGAAATATTTGCCGATATTTTTAATTTTTGCAAGTGGTTTATTTTGCAAGTGGTTTATAAACATGTGAAATATAGGAAACAAATAGGTTTTATAATGATATATCTATTGTTGTTTTTCATTCAGCAGAAACTTTTTCAGGTAATATCTTGTTTCATGCCAAATTTCTGCAAATGAGTGATTTTAAGATAACAATGTCCACAAACATTTAACTAAAGTATGCTTAAATCGATGACACATATACCTATAAATACATGTATTACTAATCATGTATGTAAAAAGAAAATTGTTTTACATATCGCTTTATTAAAACCATTATATTATGTTTCACCCATCTTACTAGAATTCGCTGAAATTTTCAATGAAGGTTGAAATGTTCAGATTAGCATTTTTCAACACTTTCCTCCTGAAGTTTGAAGTATTTGCCATCATAAAAAATAGGTGACCTGATACCGTTGATCGGTGTTGCCTGCAAATGGCGTCAAAATCGTACTCTTAAAAAGGACACCATTGCAACTTCTTCATGAAACAATCTATTCTTTCAACGAAAGAATCCTGTACTTTTAAGTTCAGCAAATGTATTCACTTTATTACTCAATGATCTAAACAATCTTTCAATTTACAGACTATCTTAGATGATATTGCGGCGCTAAAATATGACACGGAGAGAGCAATGACGAAGTATCAGTCGATACGTTTGTAATAACTATTTAAACAACCTGAATAAAATGTAAAATATATTATGTTAGAGAAATGAACAATTGTTTAAATTCACTTCAAACCTTTTGCAATAAGAAAATAAACAATGCGTGCATTCTGCATAAAAGTGCAGTTCTGCTTTTACATAAAGCCGCAAGCTATATCAGAGTATTCTGTATACTGGTTGATTATGAAAAAATTGAACAATTCTATGACTATTGTTAAGCAGTGAGAAACAGCTGAATTGTTTTGTCTATTTCGTAACTGTGCTAATTAGAACACCAAAAAAACTATTCCAGACTTCCGATTGCTTCCAGAAATCAGTTCCACTGGTAGAAGATCCGATCTTTATCCAAACATGTTCCTTTGCACCCAGTTCTGCAATAGTTGTGGTTGTCTGGCAACCACTATAATCGCTTGCATCGTCATTAAAGCAACCTTTATGAATAGGACCCTTTGCCGTGTCAATTTCAAAGTAAATGAATCTGCTAGCAGTAATACACAACTGCAAGGTAAACATTTAGATTCCAGCGACAAGCGTTATGTAAATTCCCGTTATGTTGTTGTAACCCGATCCTTTGTCAAGTGTTGTTGTGCTGACCACGAGTTTCTCACCATTTAGTGGGGCAATGTTCGTTAGTGTGTGTGCTTGGAAGGCAACATTTTTCACGGTTGCTAATAAAACAAATATGTACATGTATACAGACTTGTTATATTACAAGTCAGTATCACAATCGACTATTATTTCTATTTCCGCCTGAATGCTGTAGGTTTTTGACTAAAATTTATTTCTTTGTAGTGTTGTTAGCCGTTCTTATTTCGCTTATTTCGACATTAGTTGTAATGATGTGCATGACAAAATGTAATATATGATTAGTTTCTGCAGGATCTAAATTATCAAAATGATTATGGGGGCGGGGAAGATGGGGTAACATTTAAAAACGGGTAAAATATACTTAAGTATATATATATATTATTTTACTTTCACATGCTTCAGTGCTACACATCTCTATTTGAAAAGGATTTCCAGCACAATATTGACCATAATGTGAAGGTGTTGGATTGCTACATGTCCTTGACCGTGACCGAATTCCTTCACCACAGGAAACACTACATGGATCCCAAGGTTGCCAGGAAGACCAACCACCGTCTGGAACAATTGTCAGATATTTTTCAGCGAATAGACTAAATCAGTTATCCATTTATATTTAAAAGCTAATTATAACTATTTACACTGAAAACTTGCTAAGTTTGGTGCAAAATATAGTAATTTGGAAAATTAGTAATATGCTATCGTTTAACATATTCCATGTTGGTATGAGACAGAAGAAAAACTAACATACTGCTACAAGCCCCTGGCATGCATAACCTATCGACGACATTCAAACCAAAGCAGTGGTCTCTGAATCGAGATGGTGCTGGGTTTGTACAGCTGCTCTGTCTTCTTTCTATACCAACATCACATGTAGTACTGCAAGCTTCCCAAGATGTCCACTCGCTCCATTGTCCATGAACTTCATAGTGATCATGTAGACAGAAAATAAGAATTTTTCACGAAATTGGACTATAATATTTAATCACATAATTGTTCATATAAAGTTTAACCATGCCTTACTTTAATAGGGAATCGATCCTATCGACGAAAATCGGAATCGAATCCCACTACGGTAACATACGAGGTAATCCAACAATATAACAACACATACTAGCCAAATAAAAAAATATGGAGTTCCGGTTTAGACCATGGGCGTGCGACGACCCCGATGAACTTCGGGATATCACGGTCTTCGTTAATGTTAATAAGCGTCCGTCAGATCAGTAGGCCAAACGCAATATCCGCACATTAAGATGTCTGCGACACGAAAAAATATTCGAAGTAAGCTGTTCAGTTTGTTGCGCCACAAGTTATATAATCAACCGCTAACATGACTGCAATGGTATTGTAATACAAACATGTTCTATTTATTACTGAGTAGCATTTTTAATCGCCGCCTGTGTCTTGAACATTTTTATCTTTACATTGATTTACAGTAGATACTGATTTAGTAAGTACTGCCGCCGACATTTTGAAAATTTGAATAAACAAAATCTTTCTCCAACGAGTTCTTCAGTTCGGGCAATGACAGAATAGATTCACCTTTGTGTCACTTTTCAATTTGTATTTTAATTCCTTTCTGGTACTTTAATTTCTTGGATCTTGTCTGTTACTCACAATATTGAATTTTAAGAAATCCGTGATTTTACTTGCATGCATGACTCATTGACTGTCAGATTGATGGAATTATTCTACTTTTATATAGAATATGGACGGCACTCCAGTACAGCATGTGCATGGTTGTATCAGCTGACATTTTTAGAAACGTGAGTAAATAATTTCCCTATGTAAACAAATACCCCACCCGTAAAAGGATAGAAATTCTGTATTATACGAGGGGGTGGGGTGGGGGGCATATAGATTTGCGCTTGCCCGTCCATCCTTCCGTCCGTCCTTCCGAGAATGTTGTGTCGCGCCTAGCTCCAAAAATATTTGACGTAGAGTCACAAAACTTTACAGGAATGTTGGTCAGCATGTGTAGTTGTGCATCTGGGGTTTCGCGTCCGGATTCATTCAGTCGTGTAGGAGTATGGCCCCTGACGTTGTAAAAATTGGTCATTTTAGTGTTGTGTCGCACCTAGCTCCAAAAATATTTGACCTAGAGTCACAAAACTTTACAGGAATGTTGGTCAGCATGTGTAGTTGTGCACCTGGGGTTTCGCGTCCGGATTTATTCAGACGTGTAGGAGTTATGGCCCCTGACTTAGTTAAAAATTGGTCATTTTAATGTTGTGTCGCGCGTAGCTCCAAAAGTATTTGACCTAGAGTCACCAAAGTTTACAAGAATGTTGGTCAGCATGTGCAGTTGTGCACCTGGGTTTCGCGTCCCAAGAAAGCATATATGTTTATATGTACATTATATATGGTTATTTTTTGCATTTTTTTTTAAATAGCAACATACTGTTTTCCCAAAGTTGATATGTTCCCTTTGTCATGTAGTGTGGGCATCTGTGTCCCATGGACACATTTCTAGTTTATTTATAAATTCGAGATGGGCTCTTTAGATTACTATTTCTTATGGCTCACTGCATACACAGTAATTAAGTTGCCAATGAGCTGTGCTGTGTATATAGGAATCGACGTCTTGCAGATTTTGGTGTACTTATGGCTGATGATAGCGGATGAAAATCCCCGAGACGGTAACGTCCGTATATAGTTATTCGTCTTTGTTGTCTGCATATATTGAGGCAATTTTTTCGATGTTTTCCGGTTACGGTTTATGTACACAACGCAGACTGAAAAATGTACATGCAACTGAAAAACACTTTTAAAACAGTAAGGAAGTGTAAAAGCCGTCAAGTTTCTGCATGGAGTGCAAACAAACAATAAAATCCTAAAGCCAGTGTGAGAACGATCGCCTTAAAAATCCAAAGAGTATTTCACGGAAAATGTCCAAAGAGGTGTCCAAAGAGTCCAAATAGTTTCTTGTATAGGCATAGTTTTAGAGGTCTAGGTTAACCTAACCCTAACCTTTAGTCAGTATATGTTCGGGTCGCCTTAAAAATCCAGAGCATTTTTTTCAGGTCTTTCAATTGAAAACTCTTTGGACACTTTCCGTGAAATACTCTTTGGATTTTTACGCTTACGTGCGAGAACGCGGTGAATGACGTCACCGTCACGGCTTCCCGTAAATTTTGCAAAGTATGATATTCGCTGTAGGAGGTATGTTGACACTAAATGTAAACTGTTTAGAGCGAAGTTTCACTTTCTTTTGAGTGTTGAATATTTCTGCGTAAGTTGATATATAAAAGATAAATCCCTATGCTAGGCAGTGCCTTAATTCATATTATTTTTAGATTTTCTGATGGTTGTGTCCGTTAAGTAACGGTGTAACCCCATTTGGATACCTAACCAGTTCTGAACCACAGCATCTTGCACCAGCTATCGTGAGAAACTGATGATGTCATGCAAAGTTTATTGCATGTTTCTTTTTTGTTTTGTTTTTTTAAATCAAGATCAATACTGCAGTATTTTGCATATTCTTGGATTTTATTGAATTATAAATATTACTGTTTTCAACAAAGTTCATGTAACACATTAGAAGGTTTTTAATTCACTGAGCAGATCAATAAATAACAATTCTTTTCAGCCGAATTGTTTTCGAAAATGAAGCCTGCCCAGGTAATTTAAAGTCACAACTGTAATGGCAGCCAAAATATAGCAGACAGTGGAACCCATTTGTTTGAAACTTGTGTGCCTAATTTGTGTTCAGAATTTGTTGTATGGTTTATTTTATGTCGGATCAAAAGAAAAATGGACAAGAAGTATTTCAAAGTAAAAGGCGAGTCCGTGGCATTTAGTTTTAAATAATTTTAACATGACAGATTAAATCTGCCACGATTTTTGATTAAGTTTCAATACGGGATTTGTTTCAGCTCAGAGATCCGTGACAGCTGAAATATTTTAGCTAATTTTGGACTGATGAGGAAATATGCAAAAAAAGAAACTGAAGCTGTTACTAACAGTTGCGGGTGGGGCAGCACGTGTGACACTTCAATGTTTTGCAGTGTTCCCATTTATGTATATATGTACGCAAAACATGCACATAACACAGAAAAAATACGGATTTTAAAGTTGTTTTCATGTTCGCATGTACTGCATTATTTTTCATGACTTGACACAAATTTGAGCTTGTTAATCAGCTTTTTTACAAGAAATAATTTAAACCAGTAATGTCGCACATCTAATTTAAAAATATGTCAGTGAGTCCAAGGTATACATGCTTTTGCCGTGAATGCACAGTGTTCGACATTAGTGGTAGTTCAATAGCCTGTGACTACATTATTTCAGCTCGAAATACTGATTTGCCGCAGATACAACCCCGGCTAGGCTACCATTGTTTTCCTAATGTGATTTAAAAAAAACATGCTAATTAAATGCCTAAATCATAGTGATTTCATATGATCTCCATTAATAATTTTTTTTTCAAGAATGCCTCACACAATGTACAGGTTGAGGAACGCTTATTGATTTTATTGAAACTGTATCATAGCATGCTCGATTAGTTAGTCAGACTCAGAATTCAAATTGTTCCATAAATGCTTTTAACAAGAGATTAAGAGTAAGTCAGAACCACAACCATGCAGAAGATGTTATTTCACAAATCACAGGGCTCAAATTTTGTACTCGCTAAATGTGAGTCGATTTCACAGAATGCGAGTATACAAATGTCACACAATTTATATTGCGAATACAAATAATATTCGAAATTGCTGCGTTTTTTGTTAATGTTTGCTTTGGTTTCATTTGAGGACAAGGCAGTGACAGGGTTTTCCTCGCAGATGACAGAAAACATGTCATCTTTTGTTGGTTAGCCATTTTTGGTTGCGGGTTTATCCCGCTACCAAAGTTAAGTGTATTTCTGACAATCATGTAGCATCTTTATTTGATTCCAAATCACATACAAAGGATGTTCATGTGCTACACAAAGTAGTCCCATTCATGAACAATGCGGATGAATTATCAATTATCAAGCAGTTCTTATTCATCCTCTATCCATGCACACTGGCCATTTAGATTATATAAGATCTGTCAATGATTAGGTATTCCAGCCAGTGGTTACATCACTGACTTCCAGCTGTTCATCTAAGGTCAGAGTTTATCTTAGATATGAGGCACGTTAGTATTTGTTTCTTATATATGTATATTTATAGATTGGCATTTAAAGTGAAAATAAATCTAGCAAAACCCGCAACCACCAGACATCTCAAGGCTTTGATTTGTTGAATGGTTTACTGAATAAAGAGTTGTAAAGGTCTGTCTGTTAATTAAATCTAGAACGCAGTCTACCTTACTACTTCGTACATACAGTTGAATAGGTACTTACTAATAATATTGGGTAAGAAAATTCGCATCGCTGTAGATTTAGCCAGTAGTAAAGTTGCGCCATCAATGATGCGTTCCGAATTACTTTGAGGGTCATTTTGAGCTAAAATTTAACGCACAAAGTTGTATGTGAAGGAAAACCCTGCGAACAATATTCATGTTCTAGCATGATTTCTAAGGATATTTTAACATTTTTAATTGAAAGTATAAATTTGCAAGTAGATTTTCAGATTTAGCAAGAAAGGAAAAAAGCTACTTTCTAAAATTTGCAAATGGTCAAAAAAGGTAAATTTGAGATCTGCAAATGCAAACCGAAGCCGCTCACATTACTTGTTGGAAGACTGTTCCGATGCATTCGATTCCTGTTCCCCTAGGAATCCGCAGTCGAGCATGCCTTAAACAATATGATGAATTTCTTGAAGTATTTTGAGGGTATGAAACCGGTTAATTTATGGTGCAAACTTTAGATATTTTATGGTGCTTAAGTTTAGGCAAGTGAAGTTGGTGTCGGGCTTGGTTGCCAGAACGGGCTAGTTGAAATCTGAATTTTGTACACTGCACGCATCGCATACTCATACTCCACTTACATTATACGTTTATGAATCATGGCCATCAGATACCAATAAACAATTCACTGGAATAAAGTTATGTTTGGCCGTTCTGACTGGTCAGTCGTGTAAACAAACCCATACATTGATTACCGTATTTTTTTCAAAACTGAAATTTTTTACCGCATTTACATTGTTTCATTATACATTTTTATTTGTATTAAAAAAGTTTTATTTTGACAAATATCCCAGCCATGCCAATTAACGATATAAATGGGTCATCTCATTCGCATAAAAATTGGAAAAACAGTTGGTTGTCCATGTTTTCTTAATTTGCTCACTTTTCACTATTTTCAGGCATCTCGGTCACAGAATGCTTTTTGCCTAAAATGAACACTGGGGTTATAGATAAGGTCTATTATACAGAGTATTGTTGAACTGCTCCAGTGTGCTTGTTGACGGACTGAAACCACTTGCATGCAGTTCATAAGGTATGTATTTCCATCTTTCTTTTTCTTTATAGTTATGGTTATTGGAAGCAGTTTCAATTATTCAAAAAGCACTGTATACTGTAAAATCATTAGTGTTTGTGTGGATAGATTGTTGTGGTTGCGTCATTGCACAGAATCAAATCTCAAGGAACAAGTCTCCATTTCATTTTCTTGACGTGAAAATCCATGATATCATATCTGAATGAAATTTCTGGACAAAACCATAAAATTTTATACATTTATGCAAATTTAAACAATTATTAGCTCACCTGTCACAGAGTGATAAGGTGAGCTTTTGTGACCGCTTGATGTCCGTCGTGTGTCAACAATTTTGTAAAAAATCTTCTTCTTCAGAACCACTGGGCAGATTTACACCAAACTTCAAGGAATGATCATTGGATGGTCCTTTAAAAATTGCCCAAAGAATTTAATTCCATGTAGAAAAAGAAAAACTTTGAAAATGATTTCTTGTCAGAAATTGTTAGCCGGATTTCAAAAATATTTTATGGAAATGATCTCTAGGTGACCCTCTCCCAAAATTGCCTTAGCCATTCTGTTTCGGTTAAAAACAAGTTTCTCTACCAAGTTAGTTCAGATTATCCCCCTTGGGTCAAATATGGCCCTGCCCTTTGGTCATATGGTTTACATAGACTTATTTAGGAAAAACTTTGGCCAACTCTGTATTGAAACAGCTGAAAATATTTCATATTGTTCAGAATAATATCCAATTTGTAATAGAAATTTTATATTTATTTGTTTTAGTTTGCCTGTTTTCTGAAAACTTTGAGTATGAAAACATGTCTTTTTTGTTGGGGTCTCTTTTGATCAATTTACAATGTTTGATTTGTGTTTTACAGGCTTACTTCTTGGGAGTAGGCAGCTACAAAATGGAAGGTCAACAAAACCAGTATACTTGAAAAGTAAGAAAGAAACACCAGAAAATATGAAAAGACAAGAACAAGGGAACTTGAATAAAAAAAAAAAACTTTTAAAGATAGAAATTCAGGATATACTTGGAAACTAAATTTATTTTGAGAACAGCAGTGATTGACTAAGCTCTGTTACTTTAAGAGATAAAGTACTATTATAACATTGGTTTTGTTGTGCTCATAAAACATACTAAATATTAATTAATCTTATTTTAGATAATTGTTTTCTGGTTTATTTTGCAAAAGTTGTCTACAAATTAACATAGTTATATTTAAGTAATATTTTCCATGAAATTTTAAAGAAAATGTTTTGTTATACCCCCACAAAACAAAGTTTTGGGGTAGTAAGCTTGTCTGTCTTTCAGCCCGTTGGTTTTCATGGTTTCCGGATGATAACTCATGAAAAGCTTGACCGATTTAAATATTTTTTGGTACACAGGTGTAACATCAGAAAATACAGGTCAAGTTCGACTTTGGGGTCAGTAGGTCAAAGGTCAAGTGACCCTGAACAGTTAAATGGTTTCCGGATGATAACTTGAGAACGCTTTGGCCTAGGATCATAGCTTTTGTAACACAGGTGTAACATGATAAAATACAGGCCGTTTGACTTTGAGGTCGGTAGATCAAAGGTCAAGGTCACAGTGACCCTGAACAGTTGAACCGTTTCCGGATGATAACTTGAGACCTTGAGCCTAGGATGACAAAGTTTGGTACACAGGTGTAACATTATGAAATACAGGTCAAGTTCGACTTTGAGGTCAGTAGGTCAAAGGTCAAGGTCACAGTAACCCTGCACAGTTAAACGGTTTCCGGATGATAACTTGTGAACGATTTGGCCTAGGATGATAAATTTTGTACACAGGTGTAACATCATGAAATACAGGTCAAGTTCGACTTTGAGGTTAGACGGTCAAAGGTCAAGGTCACAATAACGCAAAACAGTGAAACGGTCTTCGGATTATAACTTGAGAATGCTTGAGCCTAGGATCATGAAAATTGTTAGGAGGTTTATTATGACCAGCAGGTGACCCCTAATGATATTGCGGTCAGGTCAAGATCACACTGACCCGGTTCTTTAAAACGGTTTTTGGACAATAACTTCAGAATGCTTGGGACGAGGATCACAAAATTTAGTACAAGTTTGGTCTTGACCAGCAGATGACCCGTATTGATTTTGAGTTCCAAAGGTCAGGATGACCCGGAACATTTAAACCTTTTCCATACAACAACTTGAGAACACTTGGGCGGAGGACCATGAAACTTCATATGGAGATTGATCTGGACCAGCAAATGATTTGTATTGAATTTGAGGTCAGTAGGTCAAAGCTGAAGAAAGTGTTGCTTTGACATTGGCTTAGTTCTGTGATAAGGCCATATTGTGGGGGTATAATTCGTCACTCCTGTGACAACTCTAGTTTTTTATTTGTTTTTGTTGCAAGAGAAATGGTACATTGTAGAATACAAATTAAAGCAAGTCACATTTTCTTTATTGATAATACTTATTTCAAACCTGACAAAAGCATCCAGTACTGTTAGTAAAAGTTGTTATTATTGTTATATTCACAGTTCAGCTTTATTTCATATATGGATAAAACAAATTATGTGATCTGTGATCATTATAAATGTGTATATAGATAAAACTTAACCAGGTGGACAGTTTATTCAATAAACACCGTGCCTATACCACGTGACTTTTATGGCTATGTGTGGGTATAAAAAACCATAAACAGCCGTCGATTCAGGTAACATTTTTCATGATAACTTTCTTAATCCTGCACTAATTTTATTCAAATAAAGACGAGGGCCCGGCCATAAGAAAGATACAATCACGGCACATCAGTTTGAGATGAATAAATTCGTATTTTTGTCGAAAAGTGCAACCGCGCATTTTTCTGTCAGATAGTCGACGTGCTATGTGTGGGTGCATTCTGTTAAAATCGTTTATAAAACTCTTAAAAATGCGTTCAGCGACAGGGCAAATGGAACCGAGAATGTAATTTTACCTTGTTTGACAGTTGCAAAATGATCGTTAAGAAATATAGCGTATTCCTTTCGTTTTTTAAATAAATAAAAAAATACTATGTGTGGGTGCCGCTAAATTTATGCTATGTGTTGGAGTAAACTCATAAAAATGATACCGTTGCTTGAGATACTTGCACTAAGTGAGTTTTAACTTAGTCGTGTTACATTCATAGAAATGAATATCCATCTGGCATAACTGATCTTTTTTATTTTTATTTAGAAAGTCGCTGTGTTATAGAGGAGAATAGCGCGTCAGATTCATTGTTGTTATTGATTACGAGCGCGTGTTATCAAACATCTTTAAACGTTAAAACGCTGATAATTGTTTGAAGTAAACTTTATGAAAACGTTATTTCCAATCTCCTTCAGTTGTGTTAAAGTGTTGTTGTTTTTTATCTTGATGCATAAACGACGTTTTTCATAAACACGCAATTGAATCATTGTCCCTAAGGTAGTTTTAAAGGGCAGTATGTGTGACAATATAGTGTAGAGCATAGATCGTAGCCTTGGATGCTGCTCCATTGTAAATTCCACTGCTCACCTAGTTCGTGGTTAGTTGCAGCTAAAATGGTATTTATTGTATAAAATAACAGAAACTGCTTATAAAATTGCATGTACACTTGCTCCCTTTTTTGGTTGTTTGTGGTTTTTCAATTAATTCAGCCTTGACTTTACTAGTACTAATATTTGTATTTCAGTAATGAACAGATCTGAACATGCATCGCAGATTTATGTATACCGGTTTATCTTTAGTGTGCTAGACCTTCTTACTTGTGCTTGTTTCAGAAACAAACTTTGTGTATAAAACGAGTCGGAAAACAGTGTACAAGCTTCTAGATGGAAAGGACTTCAACAAGGAAGTCGACCAGTTTGAAAGTAGCATTGTTGAACAGGATATTCCAGTGAAGTACGTACTTCTTTTTTATATAAAATTATGCATCGCCTTTATCTGTTTATGCACTAGTTATAGCTCATTGCACTTTATGGATGGTGTACTGGAGTCACCTTGTCCGTCCGTCCGTTGATTTGTTTGTCCGTCCGTTGTCTGTCACAAATCCTGTCTTCGATTATAAAAGCTACTGAGTTCAAACTTCATTTGCAGATAGATCTCATTGACGAGAGTTGCAGTGCACAAGAACTGTTTGTCCGTCCGTCTGTCACAATATTTTACTGGATTATTAAGCTAATTACTTAAAGCTTCATTTTCAGATAGATCTCGTTGACGAGAAATGCAGTGACTCTTTCGCCTGTACTTTGGAGTTATTACCCTTTGTTATTTAATTATTTGAATGGAATTTCACGGTACATTTAAATCGTATTCCTTATAGTAATCCATTCCAAAATGGGTAATGTGACATTCCTATGACAGGTCTCGTTGTTTCTAAAGTACATGTATATGTATAATATACCACGAACTAGGTGAGCAGTGGAATTTACAATGGAGCAGCATCCAAGGCTACGATCTATGCTCTACACTATATTGTCATACATACTGCCCTTTAAAACTACCTTAGGGACAATGATTCAATTGCGTGTTTATGAAAAACGTCGTTTATGCATCAAGATAAAAAACAACAACACTTTAACACAACTGAAGGAGATTGGAAATAACGTTTTCATAAAGTTTACTTCAAACAAGTATCAGAGTTTTAACGTTTAAAGATGTTTGATAACACGCGCTCGTAATCAATAACAACAATGAATCTGACGCGCTATTCTCCTCTATAACACAGCGACTTTCTAAATAAAAATAAAAAAGATCAGTTATGCCAGATGGATATTCATTTCTATGAATGTAACACGACTAAGTTAAAACTCACTTAGTGCAAGTATCTCAAGCAACGGTATCATTTTTATGAGTTTACTCCAACACATAGCATAAATTTAGCGGCACCCACACATAGTATTTTTTTATTTATTTAAAAAACGAAAGGAATACGCTATATTTCTTAACGATCATTTTGCAACTGTCAAACAAGGTAAAATTACATTCTCGGTTCCATTTGCCCTGTCGCTGAACGCATTTTTAAGAGTTTTATAAACGATTTTAACAGAATGCACCCACACATAGCACGTCGACTATCTGACAGAAAAATGCGCGGTTGCACTTTTCGACAAAAATACGAATTTATTCATCTCAAACTGATGTGCCGTGATTGTATCTTTCTTATGGCCGGGCCCTCGTCTTTATTTGAATAAAATTAGTGCAGGATTAAGAAAGTTATCATGAAAAATGTTACCTGAATCGACGGCTGTTTATGGTTTTTTATACCCACACATAGCCATAAAAGTCACGTGGTATAGGCACGGTGTTTATTGAATAAACTGTCCACCTGGTTAAGTTTTATCTATATACACATTTATAATGATCACAGATCACATAATTTATTTTATCCGTATATGAAATAAAGCTGAACTGTGAATATAACAATAATAACAACTTTTACTAACAGTACTGGATGCTTTTGTCAGGTTTGAAATAAGTATTGTCAATAAAGAAAATGTGACTTGCTTTAATTTGTATTCTACAATGTACCATTTCTCTTGCAACAAAAACAAATAAAAAACTAGAGTTGTCACAGGAGTGACGAATTATACCCCCACAATATGGCCTTATCACAGAACTAAGCCAATGTCAAAGCAACACTTTCTTCAGCTTTGACCTACTGACCTCAAATTCAATACAAATCATTTGCTGGTCCAGATCAATCTCCATATGAAGTTTCATGGTCCTCCGCCCAAGTGTTCTCAAGTTGTTGTATGGAAAAGGTTTAAATGTTCCGGGTCATCCTGACCTTTGGAACTCAAAATCAATACGGGTCATCTGCTGGTCAAGACCAAACTTGTACTAAATTTTGTGATCCTCGTCCCAAGCATTCTGAAGTTATTGTCCAAAAACCGTTTTAAAGAACCGGGTCAGTGTGATCTTGACCTGACCGCAATATCATTAGGGGTCACCTGCTGGTCATAATAAACCTCCTAACAATTTTCATGATCCTAGGCTCAAGCATTCTCAAGTTATAATCCGAAGACCGTTTCACTGTTTTGCGTTATTGTGACCTTGACCTTTGACCGTCTAACCTCAAAGTCGAACTTGACCTGTATTTCATGATGTTACACCTGTGTACAAAATTTATCATCCTAGGCCAAATCGTTCACAAGTTATCATCCGGAAACCGTTTAACTGTGCAGGGTTACTGTGACCTTGACCTTTGACCTACTGACCTCAAAGTCGAACTTGACCTGTATTTCATAATGTTACACCTGTGTACCAAACTTTATCATCCTATGCTCAAGGTCTCAAGTTATCATCCGGAAACGGTTCAACTGTTCAGGGTCACTGTGACCTTGACCTTTGATCTACCGACCTCAAAGTCAAACGACCTGTATTTTATCATGTTACACCTGTGTTACAAAAGCTATGATCCTAGGCCAAAGCGTTCTCAAGTTATCATCCGGAAACCATTTAACTGTTCAGGGTCACTTGACCTTTGACCTACTGACCCCAAAGTCGAACTTGACCTGTATTTTCTGATGTTACACCTGTGTACCAAAAAATATTTAAATCGGTCAAGCTTTTCATGAGTTATCATCCGGAAACCATGAAAACCAACGGGCTGAAAGACAGACAAGCTTACTACCCAAAAACTTTGTTTTGTGGGGGTATAACAAAACATTTTCTTTAAAATTTCATGGAAAATATTACTTAAATATAACTATGTTAATTTGTAGACAACTTTTGCAAGCAAAATAAACCAGAAAACAATTATCTAAAATAAGATTAATTAATATTTAGTATGTTTTATGAGCACAACAAAACCAATGTGATAATAGTACTTTATCTCTTAAAGTAACAGAGCTTAGTCAATCACTGCTGTTCTCAAAATAAATTTAGTTTCCAAGTATATCCTGAATTTCTATCTTTAAAAGTTTTTTTTTTTTTATTCAAGTTCCCTTGTTCTTGTCTTTTCATATTTTCTGGTGTTTCTTTCTTACTTTTCAAGTATACTGGTTTTGTTGACCTTCCATTTTGTAGCTGCCTACTCCCAAGAAGTAAGCCTGTAAAACACAAATCGAACATTGTAAATTGATAAAAAGAGACTCTAACAAAAAAGACATGTTTTCATACTCAAAGTTTTCAGACAGCAGGCAAACTAAAACAAATAAATATAAAATTTCTATTACAAATTGGATATTATTCTGAACAATATGAAATATTTTCAGCTGTTTCAATACAGAGTTGGCCAAAGTTTTTCCTAAATAAGTCTATGTAAACCATATGACCAAAGGGCAGGGCCATATTTGACCCAAGGGGGATAATCTGAACTAACTTGGTAGAGGAACTTGTTTTTAACCGAAACAGAATGGCTAAGGCAATTTTGGGAGAGGGTCACCTAGAGATCATTTCCATAAAATATTTTTGAAATCCGGCTAACAATTTCTGACAAGAAATCATTTTCAAAGTTTTTCTTTTTCTACATGGAATTAAATTCTTTGGGCAATTTTTAAAGGACCATCCAATGATCATTCCTTGAAGTTTGGTGTAAATCTGCCCAGTGGTTCTGAAGAAGAAGATTTTTTACAAAATTGTTGACACACGACGGACATAAAGCGGTCACAAAAGCTCACCTTATCACTCTGTGACAGGTGAGCTAATAATTATTTAAATTTGCATAAATGTATAAAATTTTATGGTTTTGTCCAGAAATTTCATTCAGATATGATATCATGGATTTTCACGTCAAGAAAATGAAATGGAGACTTGTTCCTTGAGATTTGATTCTGTGCAATGACGCAACCACAACAATCTATCCACACAAACACTAATGATTTTACAGTATACAGTGCTTTTTGAATAATTGAAACTGCTTCCAATAACCATAACTATAAAGAAAAAGAAAGATGGAAATACATACCTTATGAACTGCATGCAAGTGGTTTCAGTCCGTCAACAAGCACACTGGAGCAGTTCAACAATACTCTGTATAATAGACCTTATCTATAACCCCAGTGTTCATTTTAGGCAAAAAGCATTCTGTGACCGAGATGCCTGAAAATAGTGAAAAGTGAGCAAATTAAGAAAACATGGACAACCAACTGTTTTTCCAATTTTTATGCGAATGAGATGACCCCATTTATATCGTTAATTGGCATGGCTGGGATATTTGTCAAAATAAAACTTTTTTAATACAAATAAAAATGTATAATGAAACAATGTAAATGCGGTAAAAAATTTCAGTTTTGAAAAAAATACGGTAATCAATGTATGGGTTTGTTTACACGACTGACCAGTCAGAACGGCCAAACATAACTTTATTCCAGTGAATTGTTTATTGGTATCTGATGGCCATGATTCATAAACGTATAATGTAAGTGGAGTATGAGTATGCGATGCGTGCAGTGTACAAAATTCAGATTTCAACTAGCCCGTTCTGGCAACCAAGCCCGACACCAATTTCACTTGCCTAAACTTAAGCACCATAAAATATCTAAAGTTTGCACCATAAATTAACCGGTTTCATACCCTCAAAATACTTCAAGAAATTCATCATATTGTTTAAGGCATGCTCGACTGCGGATTCCTAGGGGAACAGGAATCGAATGCATCGGAACAGTCTTCCAACAAGTAATGTGAGCGGCTTCGGTTTGCATTTGCAGATCTCAAATTTACCTTTTTTGACCATTTGCAAATTTTAGAAAGTAGCTTTTTTCCTTTCTTGCTAAATCTGAAAATCTACTTGCAAATTTATACTTTCAATTAAAAATGTTAAAATATCCTTAGAAATCATGCTAGAACATGAATACTGTTCGCAGGGTTTTCCTTCACATACAACTTTGTGCGTTAAATTTTAGCTCAAAATGACCCTCAAAGTAATTCGGAACGCATCATTGATGGCGCAACTTTACTACTGGCTAAATCTACAGCGATGCGAATTTTCTTACCCAATATTATTAGTAAGTACCTATTCAACTGTATGTACGAAGTAGTAAGGTAGACTGCGTTCTAGATTTAATTAACAGACAGACCTTTACAACTCTTTATTCAGTAAACCATTCAACAAATCAAAGCCTTGAGATGTCTGGTGGTTGCGGGTTTTGCTAGATTTATTTTCACTTTAAATGCCAATCTATAAATATACATATATAAGAAACAAATACTAACGTGCCTCATATCTAAGATAAACTCTGACCTTAGATGAACAGCTGGAAGTCAGTGATGTAACCACTGGCTGGAATACCTAATCATTGACAGATCTTATATAATCTAAATGGCCAGTGTGCATGGATAGAGGATGAATAAGAACTGCTTGATAATTGATAATTCATCCGCATTGTTCATGAATGGGACTACTTTGTGTAGCACATGAACATCCTTTGTATGTGATTTGGAATCAAATAAAGATGCTACATGATTGTCAGAAATACACTTAACTTTGGTAGCGGGATAAACCCGCAACCAAAAACGGCTAACCAACAAAAGATGACATGTTTTCTGTCATCTGCGAGGAAAACCCTGTCACTGCCTTGTCCTCAAATGAAACCAAAGCAAACATTAACAAAGAACGCAGCAATTTCGAATATTATTTGTATTCGCAATATAAATTGTGTGACATTTGTATACTCGCATTCTGTGAAATCGACTCACATTTAGCGAGTACAAAATTTGAGCCCTGTGATTTGTGAAATAACATCTTCTGCATGGTTGTGGTTCTGACTTACTCTTAATCTCTTGTTAAAAGCATTTATGGAACAATTTGAATTCTGAGTCTGACTAACTAATCGAGCATGCTATGATACAGTTTCAATAAAATCAATAAGCGTTCCTCAACCTGTACATTGTATGATGCATTCTTGAAAAAAAAAATTATTAATGGAGACCATATGAAATCACTATGATTTAGGCATTTAATTAGCATGTTTTTTTTTAAATCACATTAGGAAAACAATGGTAGCCTAGCCGGGGTTGTATCTGCGGCAAATCAGTATTTCGAGCTGAAATAATGTAGTCACAGGCTATTGAACTACCACTAATGTCGAACACTGTGCATTCACGGCAAAAGCATGTATACCTTGGACTCACTGACATATTTTTAAATTAGATGTGCGACATTACTGATTTAAATTATTTCTTGTAAAAAAGCTGATTAACAAGCTCAAATTTGTGTCGTCATGAAAAATAATGCAGTACATGCGAACCTGTGAGAACATGAAAACAACTTTAAAATCTGTATTTTTTTCTGTGTTATGTGCATGTTTTGCGTACATATATACATAAATGGGAACACTGCAAAACATTGAAGTGTCACACGTGCTGCCCCACCCGCAACTGTTAGTAACAGCTTCAGTTTCTTTTTTTGCATATTTCCTCATCAGTCCAAAATTAGCTAAAATATTTCAGCTGTCACGGATCTCTGAGCTGAAACAAATCTCGTATTGAAACTTAACCAAAAATCGTGGCAGATTTAATCTGTCATGTTAAAATTATTTAAAACTAAATGCTACGGACTCGCCTTTTACTTTAAAATACTTCTTGTCCATTTTTCTTTTGATCCGACATAAAATAAACCATACAACAAATTCTGAACACAAATTAGGCACACAAGTTTCAAATGGGTTCCACTGTCTGCTATATTTTGGCTGCCATTACAGTTGTGACTTTAAATTACCTGGGCAGGCTTCATTTTCGAAAACAATTCGGCTGAAAAGAATTGTTATTTATTGATCTGCTCAGTGAATTAAAAACCTTCTAATGTGTTACATGAACTTTGTTGAAAACAGTAATATTTATAATTCAATAAAATCCAAGAATATGCAAAATACTGCAGTATTGATCTTGATTTAGAAAAACAAAACAAAAAAGAAACATGCAATAAACTTTGCATGACATCATCAGTTTCTCACGATAGCTGGTGCAAGATGTTGTGGTTCAGAACTGGTTAGGTATCCAAATGGGGTTACACCGTTACTTAACGGACACAACCATCAGAAAATCTAAAAATAATATGAATTAAGGCACTGCCTAGCATAGGGATTTATCTTTTATATATCAACTTACGCAGAAATATTCAACACTCAAAAGAAAGTGAAACTTCGCTCTAAACAGTTTACATTTAGTGTCAACATACCTCCTACAGCGAATATCATACTTTGCAAAATTTACGGGAAGCCGTGACGGTGACGTCATTCACCGCGTTCTCGCACGTTAGCGTAAAAATCCAAAGAGAATTTCACGGAAAGTGTCCAAAGAGTTTTCAATTGAAAGACCTGAAAAAAATGCTCTGGATTTTTAAGGCGACCCGAACATATACTGACTAAAGGTTAGGGTTAGGTTAACCTAGACCTCTAAAACTATGCCTATACAAGAAAATATTTGGACTCTTTGGGCACCTCTTTGGACATTTTCCGTGAAATACTCTTTGGATTTTTAAGGCGATCGTTCTCACACTGGCTTTAGGATTTTATTGTTTGTTTGCACTCCATGCAGAAACTTGACGGCTTTTACACTTCCTTACTGTTTTAAAAGTGTTTTTCAGTTGCATGTACATTTTTCAGTCTGCGTTGTGTACATAAACCGTAACAGGAAAACATCGAAAAAATTGCCTCAATATATGCAGACAACAAAGACGAATAACTATATACGGACGTTACCGTCTCGGGGATTTTCATCCGCTATCATCAGCCATAAGTACACCAAAATCTGCAAGACGTCGATTCCTATATACACAGCACAGCTCATTGGCAACTTAATTACTGTGTATGCAGTGAGCCATAAGAAATAGTAATCTAAAGAGCCCATCTCGAATTTATAAATAAACTAGAAATGTGTCCATGGGACACAGATGCCCACACTACATGACAAAGGGAACATATCAACTTTGGGAAAACAGTATGTTGCTATTTAAAAAAAAATGCAAAAAATAACCATATATAATGTACATATAAACATATATGCTTTCTTGGGACGCGAAACCCCAGGTGCACAACTGCACATGCTGACCAACATTCTTGTAAACTTTGGTGACTCTAGGTCAAATACTTTTGGAGCTACGCGCGACACAACATTAAAATGACCAATTTTTAACTAAGTCAGGGGCCATAACTCCTACACGTCTGAATAAATCCGGACGCGAAACCCCAGGTGCACAACTACACATGCTGACCAACATTCCTGTAAAGTTTTGTGACTCTAGGTCAAATATTTTTGGAGCTAGGTGCGACACAACACTAAAATGACCAATTTTTACAACGTCAGGGGCCATACTCCTACACGACTGAATGAATCCGGACGCGAAACCCCAGATGCACAACTACACATGCTGACCAACATTCCTGTAAAGTTTTGTGACTCTACGTCAAATATTTTTGGAGCTAGGCGCGACACAACATTCTCGGAAGGACGGACGGAAGGATGGACGGACAAGCGCAAATCTATATGCCCCCACCCCACCCCCTCGTATAATACAGAATTTCTATCCTTTTACGGGTGGGGTATTTGTTTACATAGGGAAATTATTTACTCACGTTTCTAAAAATGTCAGCTGATACAACCATGCACATGCTGTACTGGAGTGCCGTCCATATTCTATATAAAAGTAGAATAATTCCATCAATCTGACAGTCAATGCGTTGATGGACGAAATGTTGTCTCTACTAATTGTGGACGACCAAATATTTGTGATCGAAAGATAGAAGTAAGACAAAAGCGTATGTGGCGAGTTTGAAAATGTCATTTACGCATTATACTTATAGAACAGAATCACAATAGCAAAACGATTTAGTATTTACTTTTAACGACCTGCATGTACATTTTATTTTTTCAGATATATTTTATGGAAGGACATTATCATTTGACGGAAACATCTCTTCTTCGGAGAAAGCGGCCACGAACATGTTTTATATTAAAATAAATATAATGTCTTACGTAAAGTAACTTTCAATTGTAATTATAAATAAACTCACTGTTTGACCCATGTTTTCTCCTGGTTTCATAAGCAAATACTCTAAATAATTCAAAGGTTTAAACAAGTCTTGATTTTTAAATAAAGAGTTCAAATCGACTCCGATAGGGTATTTTTTTCCATTCTGAATTTCCGAAATTACAACGAAGGTTTATATTTTGATATTGATTTTAGTTGTCGATTGATTGTCATGTATACCTCTTGCATATAAAATATGAGAAAAATATTTCTACCATAGACATTGATATTATTAAAGACTTACTGAAATTCAAAATGGCCCAATTTCCAGTCCACCCAAAGATTTTTAACTTAGATCTTGCAAACTAAAGCTGCAATTAACATTATTCATGTTATGTCTTTATTATGTTAAATTCAAAAACGTTCCAAATAATTCCTTTCCTTTACTATTACATGTTATATTCAAAATTTCCAAATAATTCATTTCTTTTACTAAAACATGTTATATTCAAAATTTCCAAACAATTCATTTCCTTTATTAAAACATGTTATATTCAAACATTTCAAATAATATTACAAACAATTGAATTTTATGTATGATATCATGTAATTAAATGTATGGATTAATATGGTAATGTAGTCATAGTAAACATAAACTTATATTAATTGTGTTTCTTTGAGATTTTATCTAGAGAAACTGGCTGAAACTTTCATTTATAATTCGGCAGTCCTAGTTGTTTTGCATACCTGCTATATGATGGCATACATAAACCTGTGATTTCTATATGCGTTCCCTGAGTCTGTTGTTATTACATTAACCTTTAAATGGGTTTAATCGTTTTCAGGAAAACATATTGAGCATCTGAAATAAACGTCGGAGCTAAAATGATTGTAGAACCCTTTGTCCAAATCAATGGCTGTCACATGGGCATGATGACATAATTTAATTGTTCTTGTTTTTTATTTACACAATACCATATATGAACTCGAATAAATAACAACTTTAGTTGTCTCTGCACGTTCGGATCCATTTTTTCTAGTAACCCTGATTTCAAAATTGCGGAATAAGTATTAGGAAAATAAAAACATAGAGCTTGATCTTTTGCTAGATTGATTTGAAAAATTTTGATCATAATGTGAGTCCACGGGAAAATCACACTTTGATGACATTTTCGCGAAGAGGATTTGCAATGTAGACTACTCACAGTTATAAACTAACACAGTTATGGTCAATAATATGGTAAAATAAAATGTATAGATCCGTGTGCTTGTGTTTAAGATATTTGACTATGATTAAAGAGATCCGCACATACATATTTTATAGGAAAATCACATTTTTGATAAGGAAACTATTTTCAGTGTAGGTTTTAAGGAAACTTCTCACAGTCGTTATTTAACGTATAGTTTATAATAATGGTGTAATAAAATATACACGTCCGTGTGCTTGTTTTTTAGGCATTTGTCAATGATAAAACTGACCCACTCATTACATGCTGATTTTGTGACATTATCTGGCTTTATTTAACGTGTCAAACTTTTTGATATCATATTAATCTCTAGAAAGATAGTAACGTTGCCGTTTTAATACTTTTAATCACTGGTTCCCATTAATTCTTACAATTATGCTGAGTCCAGGATTTATTTTACACCATCCTGATAAATGACGTTACTCTATTCCTTCAAGTCTACCAAACGTGCAGGTTTAGCTTAATAAGTAAACACTAACTTTTAATTAAAATGTAGAAACAAATAATCACATTGGATAAAAATCTTTTTTGATTATTCTAACTGAGTAGATAGTTGTTATATTTTGGGATTTTCTTATCAGACAACGTCATTTTTATAACTGAAAAATTGTTGAAAAAAGCGTTAAACTCGAACACACACACACACACACACACACACACACACACGAACACACATGCACGCACGCACACACACATGCACGAAAGCACACAAACACATTCTAATAAAGAAACTTACTCCTTTATAAAACTTTCTCCAACACAGGTAATATGTGGTCACAGGTAATAGAACAAATTTGATATATTCTGAATATTTTCAAAGTAAACAATAGGTGTGTTAAATGTGTAGCCATCATGTTTTATGATTAAACTTGATCCATTGAATATCTGTTTGTATGTAACCTTCGTTTGTTTTCACGAATAACAATTTAAAATCAAAGTCGCAAGGGCGTCGAGCAACTGTTTACATACATGTATCTAAACAGATAAAAGCAAAGTAAGGAGGAAGAAGTGTGAATGATTAATATGTTTGAAAAGACGACTGCACGTTATGATGTTATACCATCGTTTCTCATTTCATCATATCGAACGGTTTAGATTAGACAAACGTTGATATTAGTGATGTGCATTATTACCTACGTTTAAACTTTTGGCGCGGTTCATTCCTATTCACTTCTGCACTGTATTGTTGCCACTGAAGCTGTGGTGCTGTTCCAGCATGAACTCGATATGTTATTCCCCCGCTGGGGTATTTTTTTTTGTTCTGATATATAATGCTGTATTTTTTATCGCTTCTCATGAACAGATATTAACTCTCATTAACAGACCTTGTTTATATGTGCCGGTTTATTTCATGCTTTTATATCAAGATAAAATATATAAAACTAGAGCTATCACTAAAGGTGATAAATGTACCTCCCGCATGCACTGATGACACAGTACATTGCAATTTCACGCACACAAGATTGCATAATTATGTGGACTGTATGTATATAGACTGTATGTATACAGAATAGTAACAAAAAACAAAGTCCCATAACTATGCAGAATATTTATCTAAAAGAACCTAACATGCCCCATGCACAACTACTGTTGTTACTGATCACTTGTGTGAAGTTTCATTAAATTGTGTCCAGGGGATGAGGAGAGATGGTGCGCACAAAATTGTGTCTACGGACAGACAGACAGACAGACAGACAGACAACCTGAAACCAGTATACACCCCCCACCCCGCCCCACCTTACAGCTTTGTTGTCGGGAGGTACAATGAATCGTAATTTAGGTCTTTAGCACTTGTTTAACCTGTACTGCTGAATATTAAGATATTTTTATATCTATTCATTCGCTATCTTTTATCAGAAAGACTACCTTAGATTATTAACAAAGTTAATGTATAACCGCTTACATTTAGCAAGTAGATAATCAATATATGAATAGAACAAAGGTTGTAAACAATTTTTGTCTTCACTGGAATAGAAAATGAAACTGGAACTTAATATCTTCACAAAATTATAATCATTATAATCTGTAAAGAGAAAAATGGCGTCCATCAAAAGCAGTGACATGGAAAAACAGTCAGACGAAACATTTCAATTGTTATCTTCACCTTGTAAACGTAAGGAGAGGAATGAAGAAGCGGACAAATATTGCACGGACTGTAACAACTGTTATTGTTCAGATTGTGTTAATTTTCATGAAGATATTCCTTTCCTATCTGGACATAAAATCATAGACAAAGGTCAATCCGGAGAGGAGAAATGTAAGAGTTTGCTTATAGATCCAACGGAACGATGTGAGAGGCAGAGATTTTCCGGTATCACGATCTACCCTAAATTTTTGGCCCGACCCTAAATGTTTTTATGGCTTTGGAGATGTTTTTTTTTCAACTTTTTAAGAAAAAATGCAAAACTGCACTTTTTATGCTTTAAACATGGTCAGTGATGCTAGAAATCAACTTACTGTTGCTACAAAGGCATAACCCCCTTATTTGTATTCATTTTTGACATAAAATGACATAAAAATAATTTCCGAAAAGTCTTACTTAATAAAAAAAAAATCCAAAATATTTTTTTTTCCGACCTACCTACCCTAATTTATTTGAGCACGTTACCGGAAGTTTTTAGGCCTTAGGAAATCGAGCTAAGGTTATCTACACAATGCCTCACGTTATAGATTTTTTCTCGTTATTCAATGTATTCATTTAACAGTGATTGCATGTGATAAAACCACTTTACCTTTGTTGAACGTTTTGTGTATAAAAACAGACGTAATTTCATTTTAACTGGTATTGCATTTTTCATTATCATGGTATTGCCAATTATTTTTAAAGTAAAACCAAATTATCGAGTTCTCACTATACATTATTGTTTTTGAGGTGGTATGCTTACTACATTGTACTTATAGATACCCTAGATCATACAATGACTATTCAATAATCAGCTTAATTCTTACATAAACATGTTATAAATATGATTTCAATGTTTTCAAGATAATCATTAAAGTCACTAGAATCGACGCCTACCGTCCACACAAATGTTATGTACAGCTGAATTATATGTTATTGTCATCTGTAGGTCTTGCAAAGACATTTTTGATATACCAGAGTTCGTTCAAAACAATAAAGCACATGCAGACTCGAAGGAAATTCAAGAAGAACTAATGACGGCAAAAAGAGATCTGAAAGAAACGCTTGGTATATGCAAAGGAGAAAGAGACCGGTTACTTAAGGGTAAAGAAGAAGCATTGCATAAGGTACATGACTTTAGAAAGGAAATTGACGAAATACTAGACATATTAGAACAAAACAGTATAGATTCAATCGAGAAGAAATACAAAGTCCTTATCGGCAAAATCAACGACGAAATACAGTTCCTCGAACATTCGCAAACTAAAGTTGCATGTGCCGAAAACAAACTGATAAGATCTGGAAGCAATATTTCACAGGTTTTTGTAACTTCTAAACTCAGGAAAAGAGCCGCGGAAAGTGCTGCAACATGTAAAGAAGAAATATCTAAAGAGAAAAAAGAACTCAATATAAAATTCACAAAAGATGAACAATTGTTGACTTTCTTAGCACATATGGATACTTTTGAAAGAATACGACAGTTGAATGACCTCTACAAAGTCAAGGAAAAGAAGACGTACTACATCAGGCATCAATTTGACAAACGAGCATGCACTATCAGTAGCATATGTATTCTCGAGGATGGCTCTACAATACTTGCTGACAGTAGTAACAAGAATCTGAAACGTACTGATAGCATGTACACGAATATAGATGTTTGCGATCTACTAGAAGCGCCATTTCAAATTTGCGCCATCTGTAAACAGGATGTTGCTGCTAAAGCTTATGGCGGAGAAACTATTTATTTAATTTTTGTTATAAATGAAATGAAGAAAACAAAAGAAATTAAAACAGATAATACATGTTGTTGTATCGCATATGCAAATGATACTTTGTATGTTGCGGATTCAAATACTAGTGTTTTCATCTACAGCATGACTGGTATAAAGCTTAAACAATACACCAGAGATCAGATAGGGCAAGCATTGTTTGATAATATCTGCAGCATTGCTGTTAGTACTGTCGGTAGAAGTATCTGCGTGGCTGACAATATCTATGTGGTTGTTGTTCTTAGATGGCACGCTGCAAAAAAATGTCTGTTCCGAACTTAAAAATGTACGACGTGTCCGTTTTGCGGAAAATGGAAGTTTTTTGGAGAGTGGTTATAGTAACAACTATATTTTACAGTTTACATCAGATGGTGAAACTCTGGGGAATGTGTTGTCTTCTGATGCCAGGAATGGAGGATGCCAGGCCATTTGTTTTGACCATAGGAATTGTACGCTTCTTGTTGGTCGAGAGAACAAGGACGAAATCGACATTTACAATTTGATTTAAAGAAATCAATTCTAAATGTATAAAATAGCGCATTTATACATTAGAATTTAAAAACATGTTTTATATAATTAAATGAAAAAAAATTGAGCGTACCAAAATTTAAGCTAACTTTAGTCGTTTTGAATTTTGCCAGTCTCAGATGCAATAAATCTATTTGAAGTAATTTATTTTACTTCTGAGATTCACCGAAAAATTACAAGTTTGCTTTAGAATGTAGCAAAAATTGCAAATATCTGAAGTTTATCACAAAAAAATGCACTTACTGACCTTTGACCTTGTGCTGTGACCTTACTATGACCCTTAGAAGGCGACAGCCCCCTTGAAAAGTTTCCAATTTTTATAAAGTTAACATTGAACTTGGCTGTCTATGCCTCTTTTTTGGATATGTAGGCAGATTACTATAACTATACGGGAAAAAAGCACTGTATTACGCTGTGTATGCTAGTCTGTGGTTAATAGTGTAGATGTTTCATTTATTTTGGCTGTATTGGCAACACGTTTTCTCTGTGATGTTTAAATGTACATTCCTAGCCTATGGCTTTACCTGCAGTTGATAACTGACGCAAACTGTAATAAAGCTTCTCGGCAAAGAACAAATATAAACCTTAAAGATGTAAAATATACATTTGCCTGTATTGTAACAAATGTTACAATGCAAAGATCTGTTTTCTTTTTAATTTTTGAAAATTATCATATAGAAAAAATGGAAACTTCACAGGTCGCTCAACACGACAAATGTTGCAGGCTTGGTTTGATTGAGCTTGTTCATGGACGGTAGTGGAAATGCATGCTACCGTCCACGCCCTTTAACCCCGGGTTGAGCAGAACTCAACATTTACACATGCTAAAAGCACAAAAAGCAATTTAGAGACATCCACAGATGAAGCGGTGAACATGGAACCTTTAATGATACACGGGTTGTAGCGTGTAATTCCATGAAAGGCGGCGTTTGGTCCCCAGATATAATAATGGGTTTGCGCCAAACGAGAAAACAATGGGCAGAACTAAAACAACTGGAATTTAGAAAGGGGATCTAACGTTTAGAAGTTTAGAAAGGGGATCTGGGGTTTTGGAATTTAGAAAGGGGATCTAAGGGGATCATGTCCGCCTTACTCATTTGCTACATATTCGCTATTGTGACTGTTAAAATATAACATTTATACTGAACAGGACTCCTGCAAATTAACATATTGCTATATAAACTCTCTTTTTTCGTTTTCATACATGTAAAACACAATAATGCTTTGCATTAAAGGTGATTAAATTGGACATAACTTGAACCAGTCTTTCAAAGATCAAATGATGTTTCAATCAACATTAGCATTCTCTTATATCAGATATCCATTTCAATTCACTACTTTTGTTTTTCACATTTGTTTGACTGGTCTTCGGAAATCATTCAGGGTGAGAAAATGATAGGGTTATTATATCAACAGCGTGGTCCGGAATGCTGTACTCGGTTTGAGTGGATTTTGCCAGGCCGGATCCAAACACGAGAGCCGAACACAAGCTGCTGTATTTGAATACCCTTTTAATGTATACCTCAACGTTTTTGTTTTGTTATTTTGTTTTAGACCAGTGAACTCCAAACGAATTCAGTCCTCATAAATGTTGAGATAGATCTTAGGATATTTCAAGTGTGCACTATTTATGGAACTTGGTCAGGTCATGAATATCAATATATGTAAGTAGTCCGGCAACTGCCTGTTTGTATATTCTTGTGAAAACAAGCCATACGACTGTCCTTTGACTTTTTACCCTGTCTTGTGACTTGTTCTTTACACTGTCCTGTGAATTGTTTTATACGGTCCTTTAACGTTTCTACACTGACCTGTGATTTTTTACACTGTCATTTGACATTTCATACAAAGAGACATTTGTACGCTGCCCAGTGGGTTTGTACACAGTTCCGTGACCATTCTAATATGTGACATTTCTACACTGTCCTGTGACTTTTTACACTGTCCTGTGACTTTTTACACTGTCCTGTGACTGTTTTTCACTGTTACATGCCTTTTGTACAATTTTATACCTTCCCATGGCTTCTTTACATTGTCCAGTGACGTTTCTGCCACTTTCCTGTGATTTTTGTACAATGTCATGTGACTGGTGTACACTGTCATGTGACATCTTACACTACCTTGTGACGTTTTCTTGACACTGTCTCGTGAATTGTTTCATACTCTCCTGCAACATTTTCATAATGTCATCTGACTCTTATAAATAGAATGTCCTGTAATATTTTTTATACTGTACTCTGACTTTTTAACTCTTTCCTCTAACATTTTTTGTCACTGTCCTGTGCCTTTTTCGCACTGTCCTGTGATTTTTGTCTGTTTCGATGTACTTTATTCAATGAAATGAATGTAAGTCTTAAAGAAGACTTACAAAATTTTACATTTTAATCGTTCAAATAGACCATTTTTAATAATTTTCTTTTACTTTCTGATTTGTTTTACTGGAAGAGCTGCCGGTTAAGTAAATACAAATGCAAAATAGAAATAATGAAATGTTTCACGAATCGAATCTGAGTAGATTACATAAATCATTTTCTGTCATTCTAGTAAAGGCCATTTATGAAAAAGGGGAAAAAACTCGCAAAGAATTGATTTATGGTGAAAGCATTACACAAGATGTATGTAACAGCATACTAAAAGTATAGAATGTTATCATGGTGCAAAATGCATTTTTGGGGGGTAAAAAGTTAAAAAATATAATTGAAACTGTGAATTTCTGGAATCGGCCCATAATGACTGTTTAAGTATTTCACAAAGTTTATATAGTGTAAAAAATGGTCAGCATCATAAAAGATACACACATTTTATATCAAAACACACATACTTCAGTCTTAAACAAATCCAAAATGGCTTCTCAATTCCAAAATGACCACCACTGGGTCATTTAGACAATACAGACTCTGAATAAGAACATGGCGCTAAAAATGGTTTGAACTGAAAATATTTTTCTTGCATCAAACATGACCCCTATTCTTTTCTGATTTTTATTCAGCACTGATAATATTCGTCAAGAGAATGTAAGATACAGACATTTAAAGTAGGTCCTGGTGTGTGCTGCAGCAATTGGAAATATGACAATTTTATATAGAATAACGAAGAACAGCTATTTAGTGTGCTGTAACATACAAGGGAACATTCGTAAAAATGGAAATCTGGCCAGATGAGGATGGGAAAGGTCTACTTTGACTAGAATTTGACATAAGATGACAAATTTATTGAATTTTGCTTTATATATTGATAAACACAAAAAGACCACATTGTCAAATGTCAATGTATTTGTGTGTATACACAGTATTTTTTCTCAGAACTGCATTTTGGTATGCTAACGATTGTTAATTTCTAGTAGTTAGAGGTACAGTTGAACATATTTTACAGTTAAAATGTGTAATTTTAATTGCCCTGACAGTGTAACAGATCACAGTAGAAAATGACAAAACAGGGCAAAAGTAGGCTACAATTATGATAACTGAGTGCAAAATTATGTTGTGACAGCTTTTTTTGTCAAAATTTGACGACTTGTCACACGTTACTGAAATTGCCATAAAACCGTAGAAATTGTTGGTAAAAACTAAAACCTTGTATTTAGGTTGTTTGTACATTTCAAATGAAACTGGCACAATCTAAGAGAAAAAATGTTTTTCTTATAGGCATACAGACACATACTGTGAAATCATTTAATTTCGTGGTTTTGGTCAAAACGGCAATTTTGTGGGGATATGAATTCGTGGATTTCAACTTTTGAACATAAAATGAATGTGAATTTTACTTGTTCGTTGGGATTAAATTTCGAGGATTTTCTCAACCACGAAATCCACGAAAATTAGTCCCCCACGAATAATAATGATTTCACAGTAATAGGAAAATGGTCAAAAAATCGCATAATGACGGATTCACATAGTCCTCATTTTTTTGCCTTTTAGAGCTATTTCCCTTATTTTCTTTGCAATATTTGCTAAAATCAAATAATAGATCTGCTTGACATGTAGGTAGCATTTTCATAATAAAATAATAACACTACAGAATGTGTCATGTTGACTTAGATCGTACACTAGCACTATAGTTTGGGATCTCATTGTTTAGCTAATTTTGCAGTGTGTGTGTTTGACCGAAAATATTTTTTCTGCATCAAGCATGACCCCTGCTTTCCTTTTTCATTTTATTCAGTATTAATATTTTGCAAGAAAATATAAGTTACAGACATTTAAAATAGGTCCAGATGTGCGCTGCAGTCATGGGAATATGTGCATTTTAAAGAATAAAAAAGAACAGCTATTAAGTGTGTCATTACCTTTAACAGAAACATTAATTGAATACATTTTACTAAAGTACGATTCGCAATAGCATAGAAATCTATATCAAAACAACACTTCCACATAGCATTTGTAAATATCAGGATACTAGTTATATGACACAGAAAAATGCTTACGCCTTTAGTATCTTGAACAATGTAATGGGTCCAATCGCTGTGGTGACTGTCCTATGTTAAAATGTAGAGCTGGTGAGACCATATACAGTACCATATAAATCTGTTTTTCCTCTGGCTACCTCGCCTAAATGATTCATGACTGTAATGTTTTCAGGGATCAGGCGAATCTCTCATTTTTTCAAACTAACAACCTTCAACTAATGATTATAAGCTCAAACACCTATAGGCTGGGAATTCTGTGTTTGACCTTTTTACGAGTTCCTGTCAGCCAATGTCTTTGAATCGACAACATACAAGAGTCCTTTCGCATAGATGTTATAGATGTTCAGCCAGTGTTCTCTTACATGAAGCTGCAACTTAGTATGATTGCCCTAACACCTTGATGCTCAACGTTTATATAAATATTCTATAAAATATAGCATTAAATGACCTCAATGCCTTGGCTGTACATCGCCGATAACGTTGAACCTTGTTCTCTCTGTTACTGACTCAGTGGATTACCAAACTAAATGTCTCTGGCTCAGATTTCCGATATTCAGCCTGTATTTGCTATGGTCTAACCCGTAAAGGTTTAATTTTCTATGCGCAGGCCTTAACGCTCGAAACCTAGTTACAATACTACAACTCTTCTTTAGTCTCAAATGTCTTTTTAATATAATTTATCTGCCCTGAGAGTGTACCTGCGACAGCCCTTTTTTCAAGGTACTTGGATAAATAATAAGTTGAACCCTTGATGTGAGGATACAGAAATACTTCATTGTAATTCATCTACTTATCTATATCCGAGCAGAGATGTGCTTTGATTGGTGCTATTTCTGGAACTTCTTTCTGATTGGTCCAAATTCGAACATATTTTACATTGAATACACGAGTACATGATCTAACAAATAGTTACTATACGATTGTATTTAACATAATGTGTGATGCTGAGCTCCGGCTATGACTGTTATTAACCAAAGTCATATATAAGGTTATAACACACTAAATAGCTCTTTGTCTTTATACTATATAAAATTGACATAATTATTTCCAGTGGCTGCAGCACACATCAGGGCCAATTTAGAATGTCTGTAACTTAAATTTTCTTGAAGAAAATTATATTATCAGTGCTGAATAAAAATCAAAAGAAAAGCAGGGGTTATGTTTGATGCAAGAAAAATATTTTCAGTCAAACACAAATTGCAAAATCTGCTGAAAATGTAGTGGTGGTGTATGATATAAGTTTCCATGATAAATTCTGTCATTTAATAATTTCAGTGTGAAAATGCTACCTACATGTCAAGCATAGATCTTTCATATATATCATTTCAAAAAAATAATTGCAAAATATAAGGAAAATAGCTCTACAGAGCAAATAAAAAAGGAAGAAAAAGGCTGAGGACTATTTGAATCTACCATATTTTTCGTGCCATTTTCCTATTTTATGAAAAAGAAATTAAACCAAAAACACCTTTTAATATAATTTAGCCTCAAAACCATGATTATCATATGGGAAATGATCTTACTAAGAAGGAAAAGTACCCATTCTCATATATTTTGATAATAGATAAGGGAGTTATCACTGCTTTACAACAATTTCTACTGCCGAATGACTCGGCAATTTTGTCTGTGTACTTCACTATTGCCCCGTATTGAATCTGCTGGCAGTATGTTTTCCATCTTAGGTAAACTGTATACTGTTACTAACAATAACCAACTTATTATATGTAAAAGCAATGATATGAGACAATTTGACATAAAGTCGACGACAATTTTGGTTTAAATGTCGTTTTCATGGCGGCCATATTGGATTTAGGACGCCATTTTGATTTCTTCTACATTTCTAATTAGTTTACATTTTGCACAATATAGTAATCTAATGTCCTGCCAAAGTTGGACCTCGTTAGATGTATAAATCTGTTGTTATGAGCCGATTCCAGAAATCCGCAGTTTCATTATTGTAAACATTTTACCCACCAAAATAAACATTTTGCATCATAATACTTTTCTATACTTTTTATATGTTGTTGCATACATCTTGTATAATACTTACACAAAAAAATCAATTCTTTGCGAGTTTTTTTCCATTATTTGGCATTTTGGCCATAAATGGCCTTTACTATTCTATGTACATGAAAGTATCATACTAACTGTGTTTTCAAGAAGTCTGAAGGAAGATCATATCAAGATATAAAAAATGCATATCATCACGTGAAAGTTTGATATTACGTTATAAAAATAATTTTATCATTTCGTATCATGATTTTCTGTTGTCTTCAGTTGCGATATGATACAGGTTTGAGATCTGATTTGGATACTTTTGTCAGTCACATCTGATACGCTACGACAGCCACTTCTTGTCTTGATAAGTTTCCTATCGTTGAAAATCAAATCAAAGCGTGAAAGCGCGAATGTAAGAGACAAGAACACCAAAATCTGTTACGCTACGATAGCATCTTCTTGTGTTGATAGGTTTCCATTCGTTGAAAATCTAATCAAAACACAAAAGCGCGAAAAGTAAGATAAGAACACCAAATTCTGATATGAAAGTGTAACATACCATATACATATTTTGAATACGGTCTACAAATAAGCAATCTAAACAAGAGATGAAAGATAAACTTTATCTTACATTTGCAAAAATGTAATTTAAGCAAAAGATGAATGATAAACGTTATCTAACGTCGCCTACTCTGTTCATAAGTTCAACGCTCAAACTTGTGCTACTAACTAAGAATCTACTTACCGATACTTCCTCTCTGGTTACATGTAAGGAGCACTGTCACAAGCATGTGTGGATACCTGGGTAGAACTACCGACCTTCCGTAAGCCTAATGGATAGCTCCCTGAAATGAAGAATTCTACACCATATTCGATGTGTCGCACCAGTATCTATGAGGGGCAAGCGGCCAAAACCACTCCTACATGCATATCTTTGCCCTTCATAGATTTACTACCAAACAAAGAGTTTGATTCTTGAAGACATTCTTGTATTTTGATTATAGCAAGTACGGGATTTCGTTTGATTAGAGTAATATAGAAATGTATCCAGACTTAGGGGGGAAAGGTCGAAACACATTACGCAATATTTGAAAAAAAAATAAAACCTGTTTCAGATGGCTTTTAACTTAATTTTGGCTTTGTTATTTGCTTCAACATTTTATGTAAATAGAAACCGGCAAAACATCAATACAAAATTTAGATATGTCGTGATCTTGACCGACACATATAATATTTTTGTTGCTAAAGATCACACATTTCCATAATAAATCTAAATCTATAGTTCTCCTAATCTGCCATTGTGCGAAGAAATTCTTATTTTTTTTGTTTGCTATAAACATCATTTAGTATATACTCAAAGTAACACTGACTTCCTAAACAATATATAGGGTTTACAATAGCTGAAAATTCTTCAGCTTTTTATGTTTTGATTATCTTTGTCATTTACTTCTCATAGCATTTACAAAATACATGTACATAAAATAACGATGAATAATACTATTTTCAGTCCCTCTCACTGCCTTTTGCCTATAACTGCAAAAACTTATCGTTTAAAATATCGTCTCCGTCCTGACAAGACTGCCGACCTAACACGTTCGCGCGTAGTCTTACAAGTATTTATTCCTAAACACATATGTGTTTTCTTAAGGAACGAATAGCAAAGACCAAAAGTGTTTGACATGTTTCACGAATGAACATTGATTCTTAACTTATGACGTTTACTAACATCGTTTGGTGTGCGGATGATACATCTAAAATTTCAAACTCTTCACTATAAAGTTTTTCATGTACTACATCCAGGTGTAATGTTGATAAATATTGTTAATAATGGTTTGCGACAGACACTCAAAGAATTATGGTTATAAAATACATTATTACCGAAACAAACATCACCTTTTCTGTCCAAAATACCGGAATCTACATGTATTTTTACGTCATAAAAAGGGTGTGGAAACTTGGTTGATTATAAAGAAGACGACTAGTTATTTGCTGTAAGAAATTACTAGCCAAACTGAAAACAGCTTGTACAATTATTTGTTAGTTTAAAATCCTTCGCTGAACATCATCGGAAACCTAATGTCTAATATAAGCTAAAGAAACAACCTGACTATGCTGATAATGCAACATTTGTTTATCTTCGTAAGATTCCATTGTTATAAATTTCCGTTTGCCTATCTAAATATCTAAATATGATCCGATCAATAAATGAGATAAAAAAACATATCTTCAGTTTTGCAGATAAGGTTTGTACAAGGTATAAAAGAAGCTCTTGTATCAGACATTATTCTACAGAGGTGTACACATACAGACAGATCTTAAATACACTTAGGTAAGTCAGTTTTACTTTTACTCGAATAGTACGTAAACTGGTAGTATATTGGCAGATTTTAGGAAAAGTGTAATTTGCTAAAATTGTAATTCTTTTTAGTACATAAATGAAATCACAATGAAGAAAGATTCAACATCAGTAAGGGGAAAGAGTTTACGGTATTTCTTAACTCGTGTAATTTGTCTATTCATGCAAACAACATCATTAATATACACATAAACGTATTAAGCGAATTTCACTATAGAACAGAAAAAAATAGAAACTGCACTGAAGGACTAAACCTTGTGTTGTTTCTCTATATTTTACTTAAATAATAAGTCAATGCAGATAATTACTACATCAATGAATAAATTATGTAGGTTTGTGTAATTGAAAAATGCACCAATAAACAACTGTGTACGTGTACGAATGATGTACATTTGTCAGGGATTAATGTGTATTAATGGTGAAAATATTCCAATGATGTATGTATATCAAGGATGAACTTGTACAAATAATATACGTGTGCCAATAATTTCTTGAAATTGCTTTTATGTACTGCAATGCTGATGTAGAAAAGAGCATAATGTTATTTCTACATTAAACTATATAAAACATACAAAGCAAACATCTGGGTAACACTTCTAGAGTTTCATAGCCAAACAAATGGGAAAAATCAAAATACAGGAAATAGAACTTAATTAAGTTAATATATATATATATAATATTTAAGATATAGAAAATAGAACTTTTAAAATATGTAAATGAACTAAATTAAAACTGAATCATACTAAAAGTTAATGCAATATGTCATTTAGATATTGCATGATCTCATTCAGGTATTACATTGCGTAACGGTTTCCCACACAACTGCTTTTAAAAGAATACGCTTCAAGATCAAAGTATCTTATAGCTGAGATTGTGAAACTGTACTTTGAAAACACCATTGAATGTTTCTTTGGCACTGTCTTGAAATCGACAATTGGCGACGTTTCTGTGACTGGTCTCCCTTCTCATTTCTATAAGCTTGGTGTTCGGAGGATATTGTACAAAACTGTGACTAAAACATACCTGGAGTGCCTGTGATAAATTATAGACTCCGGTATATGCCAGATTCAAGAATTTGGATGATAAGCATCTTTCATGTTCGTAGTTTTCTAAACATACAAATAAATTATCTCCCTTACTTATAGGTAGAGATTTCTAAAGTAGAAGGGAAGCAACTCCTGCATACAAATTGACTTTTCTTAAAACGACTGCCAAAGTCAAATAAGAAAAGTCATATTTCGAAAGTTATTATTTTGTACTGGTAACAAGAAGCGTTAGGTATGTTGCGTTAAAAGCTATAATTTCCTCCACCCTTTTTACACAGACATCTAGTTGAGCTGGATTTTTTATTTGAAAAATGCGTATAATTCCCCTTTAATAAATAATAAAATGTAATATTTAATGACAATAATAATGTAACGTAGTAGCAGACTAGTCTTCATGATAGAAAATGAAATGTGCACACGTAACACTGGCTAAATCAACATAAAAATCCATATGGAACCATATAAATGATAATCAACAAGACATTTGTATACGTTATAAGCCACATTTTGTGGCCAAGCGTTATTATAAAGGAGGTCAATAACATTTAAGAAAAATTTTATGGCAATTTTCAGTTTGTATATATTCTGTTAGAGATTTGTTTCGTTGACAAAAGAGCCACTGCACATAGATAGACCCGGATTGAAAATGTAAATTTCATCCTATTTTCAGTCAGTCTTGGTTTCGCAACAAAGATAAAACAAAGGGCTGTAAACAGAATCTTATAAAACTGCATTTCTAATTAATTTCGTCAAAATATATGTTTGTCAATGCAAATCTTCGACAGCTTTAATGCAACAGAGCGTAGATTTATAAAATTTGCTTGGTAAAATGTATTTATTTTCTTTACACATATGCTGAAATAATGCTACCTTAGTTAGAATAGAAATCGAATTTAAAACAAGAAATATCTTTAAAAAAGATGGTCGGCGTGATGTAACTGAAGCATAAGTTATATATCGGCAGAAACCTGTATTTTAAATTTTTGGCAATGTGGAAAGGGGCCTCTGTGAAGTTTTGTATACTAAATGAGGACAGTAGTTCTGAAGAAGACTGTCATTAGAAATTGTGGAGGGACACACGACAGACACCAAACAATCATAAAAGCTCACTTTGAGCCTTTGGTGCTTAAAAAATGGTAACAGTAAGCAAACAATACTGAAAAACGTTCTATACTTTATTTCTGGAATTGTTGGAAGCAACATGAACCCTTACCCTACTCCAGCTTATTATCAAATTTGTCTATCATTCAGAATATGTACAGTACTGTTTTCACCGGAAAGATTAATTCAAAATTTAGAGTCTAAAATTTAACAGTATCGACATGTTGCAGGTTAGTAATGATTTGCACTGGTTAGAAATTGTTGCTGTAATGCAGGGTAAGAGTTAATGACAAGTAAGGAAAACATAAGGAAAGGAAACTTAACAACACAGAAATAACTTACCAAGAAAATGTAACAAAACAGGACTATGTCCGGATGAGCAGATGAATATTTGGTTACGTACACCTGTTCAAGTGGTACGCATACAACCCGATGGTGCTGTACTTAAAGAGGTTATAGATGACGAACGCGTTGTCATTTCACTCAGTGTCACAAATGACTCAGAGTGAAGCATTTTCAGCCTTTCCTCCAATCAGCGCCACTCTTACTAAATCTCTCATTATGGCTAAAAATACCGAGAATACCTTACTAAGCAATCCGACTGGTATATTATTCAGGCGGCATTAGGTCATACGAGGTCATAAAACCGTGCTTAATACGGCACGCCGTAAAAAACTTCCAGTGAATAACTGACGTTTAATAAGAACTCGGTGAACACAAAGAAGTTTCAATGATCATTTGGCCAAGTTACAGAATGCATTAGTTGACAAAAATCGGATTATCCACTTCTAAGGTTGTTTTTGAATTATCAGTGTGATGATCAGTGTGATGATCATATTAAACTGCAGCTGCATTATAATTATTAATATACTAGTGTTTTCCATTTTCGATAATATAGTTTCTGTTTACATATAATAATGATTTGGCAACCCATGTTCCTTACTTATGTTGCAGCTTTCACGATATTTAGTGCTGTTGGTGCACACTTGATATGTAATAACTAATTAAGCTTACTAGTTTTCATAACATCATGAACATAGCCTTCATAGGTACAATGTAACGTCATAGACTCAAATTTCGCTAGAGCTTTTATTTTTCAGGCCCGATTTTTCTAATCCGCAAGACATTGTTCTTTTATAATATGTATAGAAACAGATTATAGTATGACCGGACAGGTAAATCCATTTTTTTTCATGCCTCGGCTCCTCCACGGCTATTATGTCTGCCAAATTAATTAATTAAGCGATGTTGGAAATGCACCTGCAGTTCCTGAGAGACAGGTGTATTATTTTCCTTTTTCTGAGCAGTGGTGTCAAAGAAGCGAAATCTTAACTCATAAATTTTTATCCATGCTGTTCGCTTTCAAAGCCTTTTCCAATAAGAGAAACCGTGAGCGAACAACATGGATCCTGACCAGACTGCGCGGAGGCGCAGGGTGGTCTGGATCCATGCTGGTCGCAATTTTAAAGCCACTATGTTGGTTTTCCCATGGCGCGGCTCATATATTTGCAACTTGCCTCGTCCGAGCAAAGGCTTCTATTGAAAATTCGTTTTATTTAAAGTGATCAAAACCAGACACTACTCTCTATCAAAATTCAGTACACTGTTAGATACTTCTGTATTGAATCAATTTTATAAATGATTCATTCAAGTCATTCGCTTTTTCTCGTTATGATATTATCGCTCTTCGAAAGTGGTTGTTTGTGTGCAACTTATTTAAGAGGGTTAATTAATAAATTAACACAGCAGTTCACACTTAAACAGATGTTATCTGTGTTGTAATTGGTTAACGGTTTAACTGTGTCAAATCTGCATGATCTCTGGTTTTGGCAAAACTGTCTTATTTTAATAATTAGTAGTGCTTAAAGGAAAAATGCCGTTGCACAATAGTATATCAGTTTAAGTATGTTTATGCTTGAATGATATTGATATTGGTAAGGAAACATTACTCTACATAAACATAGAAGTAAGGCAACATACCGGCAACAAGAAATATTAAAAGTATTTCTATTTCTGTTTCCAGATAAAGGTGTAAAGTCTCCGACAAATAAAAAAAAATGCATGCTCTGTACGTGCTGCTCAGCAGCATGATACTACTCCTAGGTGACACTCGTGCTGACTGTCCTCATCTACGCCCTGGCCTACTGAAATGGTCTTCAAGTGAAACTTGGGGAAGTGAAGGAGAGGCAAGTTTAAAATATGTATCTTATATTTGTTGTAATGTTTAGGTTATTTTATACGAGGCTGGTAAGGCTAAGACCACTGAAGAAAGTAATTTCGCTTGTCGTCTGCTAATTACTGTAATCTCCATCCACTCAAATCTAACTGTCTTTAACTGTAGACCACTGTTAGAGCTTGGTAATTCCATGGCAGATATCTTATAAAGTTTTGGAAAAGCTGAAACTATTAAAGTAACGATAAACTACACAATGAAGTTATTAAGTGAACGATTTTAATGATTTGGTGTAAAGTACGGTGTTTCCTTTAGACCATGCAGATTTCAATTCCTAAACCCCATACCTCAAGGCCGATATCACGAAACGATGATGTTGAAAGTCGAACTTACAATAACAAAAGTCGTAAGCACGATGATTTTGACTTTCAGCATCGCAGTTTCGAGTTTCCACCATTGTGATTGCGACATTCACCACCGTGTTTTCGACTTTCGAGATAAAGGGTTCAGAAATAAAAAGTATCGTAGGTCGAAACGGGACACCATAGTGAAGTGAAGTGCTTTTGAAACTGTTTTTTTTTTCAGCCGATGGACGGAGAGAACGTCGTCATATCGCAGAATATATTACTAGACAAGTCGCCAGCATCTTTGTACAATATCACTATTCTTGCGGGTGGAAGTTTGATATTTAACCCGGAAGTGAAAATGGAACTGCGCGCGAGAAATATTTTCGTACAGGGAACCATGGAGATTGGCAGTGAAGACTGTCCATATAATGGGACACTTACTATCACACTTACCGGTATTGTCATCATTCAACGAAACTAATGTCAAATAATGTAAATCGCCCATAGATCGAGGAACGGATAGTTGGCCTTAAAGTTCAACAAAACTTATGTCAAATAATGTAAATCGCCCATAGGGGAACGAATAGTTGGCCTTAAAGTTTCCAAATTTACAAATTAAGTTCTTTTAATAGGTCAGTCTAACGGAGACCTATCATCGATCTGCAGTTGGAGATTCGGAAACCTTGTTTCTTACTTGGATTACTTATTGTTGTTTTTTATTTGTCATACTAGTATTAGAACTGAAATAGTATACACCATATGCATGTTTAATGGCATCCCTCCAAAATAATGTTTTCCTTAAACAGTCCTGAAGTTAACTGAACAATTATGGGATTAAGAGTGATGTCTAATTGATCATATCCCGGTTTTTTCTCCAAGAGTTACTTTTGCTACCAACTATCTAATGTAGAACCCAAACATGGTTATCCATTTCTTTGTTTTGGCAATATTGTTATTCAAGAAAAAAGAAGTGTTTTATAGTAAAAATATGTATGCAATAAAAATTCTGATTATCTACACATCCATACTTACATTTTTGTATTCATTTTATAATTATGAATCAAATTCCCAGCTTTTTATGGAACTGATGACCCTGGGGGCCCCTAATTGCATTATTTCATCACAATCTGGCCCGGGTAGTACTAACCATTTTCTATAAACCATGTGGATAGCTTATGAAAGAATTCTTCAGCCACAGCGAATAGGAATAAGTGATTCCAAGTCAGTGGCCTTAATCATTTAGCGACGGCGGCCCAAAGGTTATTTTTTAATTGCTGCGTGCTTGGAACATGTCTTTTCCCATTCTATCTTGTCTTCATTTTGATAAATATAACACTTACAATCGGATACATGTATCAGCATTATTCATTCGGACTACGCCCTCTCGTAATTCGTCCGTCATTTTTCAAGTTATTAAAAAGCTATTCTGCATTCTTAGTTATTTTTACTGATGGTTTTCTTTTTATACTGAACATAACATTAAAAACTGATACATTTTTTTAAAAGGGAAAAATTAATAATAAGGCGCATTTCAAACACATGGTATACTCTTTTGAAGGAAACCGCCAGGATCATCTTTACGAGAAAAATGCTAAAGTAATATTGGTTGAAGCTGGTGGAACATTGGAAATACACGGCGAGCCTCGGCTTTCCTGGACCAAACTTAACAAGACGCTCCTTCCACCAAAACAAACAAATGATGTATATTTTGATCATAAGGTATAAAACTGTTTTTGTTTACTTATAGATTCTCTACATGAAAATGAACACCCCACCAAACTTTTCTGTGCAAGTGTCAATCATTTAAACATCAATATTTGCTCTGCTTTCGAGCGTTTCTTGAACTCGGCTCTCTATGACTTTGATCACGGCTCTCGTCACCCTAATAACGTTTAGCATCTTAAACTGAACTGAGTGAAGGTTGAGAACATAGCCATTTCAGAATTTCTTGTCCCGTAACATAAAGGGAACTGTTGGTAAACAGTGCATTTTCAAACATGCTAAAATGGTAAATACAGCATGGCCTTCGCCTATACTAAGTTTGTTTTAAAATACCAAACGCTATTGGATAACAGTTTGCAAGGACAGTGAAGGGACTTCTGTCCCTGAGTGTCTTTGAATGTTGCTGTTGTATTTTTTAACCTTTTGCTTAACTAAACTAACTAATCAGACATCAAATAAGGCATTTATATCTGTTCGCAGAGTAAGCCTTACGTTTCCAATTCCGGAATGAGGACCTTTAAATGTGTCTCTCTTCTGCCAAATACACTTTCGATCATCTTCATTCGTTTTAACTCATTTGCATGAATGTCTTTTGGGGGATTTCCAGCTAAGCTAGATGTATTCTATATTTGATTTTGCCAAATGATCCACATGAAATGATAGGGAACACTAAAGATGTCTTATGTTCGATGTATCGTTGCTCTATTATTATGTTGACTTGAAATGTTATGAAGTCATAAGTACGTACTATTTTGTCAGAGTGATGTATCATTTTGTTAAACGAACGTTCTGTTTTCTCAAAATAACATGTAATCACGTCCAGTGTATATAACATTTTGTCAGAATGAACTATTATTTTGTTAAACGACCATCCTATTTTCTTAAAGTAACTTGCTATCATGTCCACTGTGTATACTATTTTGTCAGAATGACCTACTATTTAGTTAAACGACCATCCTATGTTCTCAAAATATCATGCTGTCATGCCCAGTAAATATACTGTTTTGAAAGTGACGTGCTATTTGGTTCAACGTCCATCCTATTTTCTCAAAGTAACTTGCAATCATGTCCAGTAGGTATACTATTTTGTCAGAATGACGTAATATTTAGTTAAACGACTCTCTTATTCTCTCAAAGTAACATGTCTAGAGTATATGCGATTTTGTCAGAGTTACTTGCTTTTTTGTTAAAAGACCATCCTATTTTCTCAAAGTAACATGCTATTATGTCTAGTGTATATGCGATCTTGTCAGAGTTGCTAGCTTTTTTGTTAAACGACCATCTTATTTTCTCAAAGTTGCATGCTATCATGTCTAGTGTATATGCGATCTTGTCAGAGTTACTTGCTATTTTGTTAAACGACCATCCTATTTTTCTCAAAGTAACACGCTATCATGTCTAGTGTATATGCGATCTTGTCAGACTTACTTGCTTTTTTGTTAAACGACCATCCTATTTTCTGAAAGTAGCATGCTATCATGTCTAGTGTATATGCGATCTTGTCAGAATTACTTGCTTTTTTGTTAAACGACCATCTTATTTTCTCAAAGTAACATGCTATTATGTCTAGTGTATATGCGATCTTGTCAGAGTTGCTAGCTTTTTTGTTAAACGACCATCATATTTTCTCAAAGTTGCATGCTATCATGTCTAGTGTATATGCGATCTTGTCAGAGTTACTTGCTATTTTGTTAAACGACCATCCTATTTTTCTCAAAGTAACACGCTATCATGTCTAGTGTATATGCGATCTTGTCAGACTTACTTGCTTTTTTGTTAAACGACCATCCTATTTTCTGAAAGTAGCATGCTATCATGTCTAGTGTATATGCGATCTTGTCAGAATTACTTGCTTTTTTGTTAAACGACCATCCTATTTTCTCAAAGTAACATGCTATCATGTCTAGTGTATATGCGATCTTGTCAGAGTTACTTGCTTTTTGTTAAATGACCACCCTATTTGTCTTAATGTACAGTGAACATACTGAATAGGATGTTCGTTTAACTAAATATAAATTCCTTTGACAAGATAGTAAAGGACATACTTCCACATTTTGCTAACACCTGACATACACTGTTTCTGGTGACGGCATTTATATTCAGGGGTACTATTTTAAACTGGTAATAAACATGGTTTAAATAGTTCGGAAATCTTGAGGGTTGACAGGTACATAGCCTATTAAACTAAGATCATTCTAATATGTTTCACTCATGTTTATCAAAAACGCAAGAAAATTATCCCAATCGATATCTATATTGGGAAGATGGCCTAGTAGCAATATTTTCATCACAGATGTATGCTATATATGATGGCAATTTCTATACATGTCTCTGATGTTTACATCGCAGAAAAACACTCTTGTTAAACAATATACATGGTAAACCTTAAAAACCATGTCAACCAAGAAAAGCTTTAGGAAGCCGCTCTGAAGACAAATTTAAAAACACCTTAGACCCAGACATCATTAAACTTAAGGACGAAAGCAAAATGCCAAACTGTGAAAGCGGTGAACACCAGTTTTGAGATAGTCGTCAGGGTAACCTGCATTACCTCGTTTTTAAACAAACTCTGTATAATTAAAAAGGCACAGAATTGAAAAACGTTATTATCATAATGTGAGAAAGTACTAATTTCTAAAAAGTATTAAAGGCATTTTATTGAAATTTTACATAATTATAGTGGCCATTGAGACAAAGAGCATTGTCAAAGAACCATAACTCTACCTTAACAAGCTTTTGAATTATCTTCCTTTATTATATAAAATAAGGCTTATCAGGAGCATTACTTGAATAGTATTAATGACATTTTATCGAACCTTTACAAAATGATAGTAACCATTAACGGAAAGTTCAGTGTCAAACAAAAACAAAAAGAAAACATATCTCTACCTAGTTTTTGAATCATCTCCCTTTCTATACAAATAAGGATTGTTCGGAGCATTACTTTCACAAAGCATTTCATTGACACTTGACAAAATGGTAGAGGCCAATAATGGAAATTGCAGTGTCAAAGAACCATAACTCTACCTTACCTGGTTTTCCCTCAAGCACAAGCACATACATACGGGTTTACCAGTTCCTTGTTGCGACTGAAATACTGTTAATTTAAGGTAGTTATACGTGATACAAGCACTACCGAATTATTATGGTTGATTTGTACTGTATTAATTATTTAAGTTTCAAAGTTAATGCAAGCAGCAGATAACAGTTTTGTTAGATATAGAGGACGTTAGACTGTATGACTAGTAGGCCCTCCCTCGTCTCGAAATCCAGCCTTTTACTACAGTACAGCCTGAAAGAACTATCATGATTGGTCTTATGAAACTGTTTTTCAGCAGAAAGGAATAAATTCATGCAAAATTTTTAAAACTGGAAACGTAAACAATATTGATGTAACTGTTTCTCTAGCATGTTGTCGTTTAGTGAGCAAAACTACGTCGATGCATGCAAAAAATTGTATAAAGTTAATTTTAAAATTTTGCGATTTTGTTCATATTTATTAGGCATCTATACATAAAACTTAGTTTTGATATTAATTTTCCTTTTTATTATTAGTATCGTGTTATAATATTTGCTTTCATTTGGTTACACTATTTTTATAATGAATTCACTATTGCTAAATATTGGACTTCACGAGTAAACTGTATATTTATCGTTTTTTCGTGCAGTCCAATATTAAATAAACTCCGCGTGGGAAATACTGTACTGATTCCCATTGAAAGCAGTCCAATATAAAAAAATACAGTACTGCGAGTACAAAGGAGTGATGGCATAACAATGTTTTAAACATTATTATGTAAGCAGAGAGAATTTATGTGAAATAAATAACTACCACAATATAACAGACCATTTTGTTTGTGAATGTTCGCGCGCGTACGTGCGTGCGTGTGGGCGTGCGTAAAAAGGTATTCTAAAATTTAATTCTGATTTCAGTTGATGGAGGAATATAAGAATTACACCGACCATGGAGTTATTGCCTACACTCTCAATGTTACTGGTACTGAGGTAACAGTAGTGAAGTTCGGTCTTTACGGCCTCCGACTAGATAGCGAAAAGCTCGCCGACCAAATTAACAGTATGTTTACATGTATTTATATGTTTAAGTGTACATACATTGTCGTTAGTTCAGAATATGAATCAATTTGGATGGAGACGAAGGACTTTCTTATAAGATATGTACTTGATTAAAGAGCGATTCAATTGCTTGTCTAAGTAAGGAAGTAAGGAAGTAAATAAGTAACTAACGACTTTATTTCTAGAGGCTACAAATTTGGTTTCCCCATCTACAGTGTGGGCGTCAAAACGAACATGATGTTTAAACGAAATATGATGTGAAGCCCGCATTGTAGCATGATTTAAAGTGATACACGGGTAAAATTACACAAGTAAAAACTCCTCTAAATCATATTGAAGTGATTTTCTCACATTGTACTTGCATGCTTAGTTAAAATAGATTGTTATTTACGTTGATAATTCCATTGCACAATTTTTATGCTTTTGCTGACTTGGCCTGCGTAATACTATGCAATGTAGCATTCCATTTTTATTTGTTTGATGTTACCCAGTTTTCAACGGATGAAGTAATTGACTTGAATCTGATTGTCAACTTCTTTACTGGGCGTTTTGTAATATGTTTTCGAAACTTTGCATATGGTCGTAAAGCAACTTCCACAGCAAGATTTAATTCAACAAAACAATCTTATTAGATACAGTACAACCTCTACAGAGCAGCCCTCTCTTAAGCAAAAACACTCTTTATAACTGCATCATCAAAATTTCTTGAGCCGAAATATACTTTAAAATTTACCTCTCCAGAACAACAACCTGTACATAACAATATTTGTATCTCCCAAAAGTGTCGGTCTTCAGAGGTTGCACTGTCTATTTTAGTTAATTGAAGTAAATAGAATGAAGAAAGCATTGGTTTATTGCTTGCAAAAATACTACAGTATCCCTTTAAAAGGGAAGCGACAATTTTAATTGACTGAAGTACATAACCCACTATCATTTTTCCTCGTTTTGTTTTGTTGTAGACTAAAATCTAATTTAGAGTTTCATAAATCTCTGACATTTAAACAGACTATGATATATATCGAGCCAAGTAATTTTGCCAGAGATTTTAATGATGTCTTTAGATATATATTTACCAGTAAAGAGAGATACACGAACGTCTTCACAAAAAAGTTTCATACCAGCAAGTACCAAAATTGATTATTACAAAACTATTATTGTCAACTATTTGTAAGTTTCTCTATGAAATTGTCCCCAGGAGGTATAGACTGATCACGGGAGGTTTTGAAAATTGTTTCACAACCTACCGATATTGGTACCGCTTACGTATATCAGAAATGTTAAATGGGCATAAATGGACACAATGATCCCTAGGAACTAATAAAACATTCCCAACAAAGTCCAAGTAACCGCTAGATAAAGCCTAAGGTTTGATATTTTAGAAGAACTGCAGATAATTTTTCAGTTCAGAACTTAAAAGCTTTGCTATTACTCAAGTATTTTGAGGATACATCATTGAGGATGAGTTAATTACGTTCTGATAAAAATGTTTTTGAAAACTTTAATTCATCTAAAATTCATTCATCGATAGCATTTTCAATAACGTTTGTTTGTTTTGCTGGGTTATACTTTGCACCAACACAGAGATAGGTCATATGGCCACTTTCCAGCTTTGATGGTGGAGGAAGACCCAAGATGCATCTCGTGTTATATATCATCACAAGCGGACACCTGGAAAGATATACTGACGTTCCGTACGCCCCGGGCGAGGTTCGAAACCAAATCGATGAGGGGCAAGTAATTTGAAGTCAGCGACTTTAACCACTCGGCAACGGAGGTATCATTTCCAATTTAGCAATACAAGTTTCTGTTCCTTTTTTCAATTATAGATGTTCTAGATGGCCAGGTTTTAATGATGGCGGGGCAGGAAAAGATAATCAGGAAAGAAGGCGATAAACAAAATCCAGCTGCCTACGAAGCAATTGAGACGCTTGTGAATGGAAATGTTACTGGCACAGGCATATTACGATCGGTATTACCTGATGGAGATACTTGGGCATTCATTTATAAGAAAGGTATGGCATTGTTAGAATACTCAAATGATTCAGTGATAAGACTCTGAACGTCAGTAGTACGGGTAGTGAGTTCGATGTTCCCTGTCTTTACAATATATGTTTTAAATAATGTATTGTCTTACAGTTTTCCTGTTGTGAACATAAATTGGTTTATTTAACTAAAGGGTTATAATGCCTTTTTTATAATGTGGCTGTCATATTTTTTGTTACGAATATGAAATGTATCAAAATCCTTTTTTTCAGTTATTGTTTTTCTAATATATATGTCACAAGGTTTGAATATTGATTAGCATAGTAGAGCTTTTATAGGATCGATAGCTTTTCGATCATCTTCCTCTATGGATCTAACGGTATAAGTTTATGTGCAATTTTGAAAGATTTGTTTTATAACCATAATTGTTATACGTAACACCATTTCGGTCAGTTTCATCTTTTTCTCACATAAAATTTAAAATATAATGGAAGTTTAAGCCTTCATTGAAAATATAATGCGTATACGTTAAAAAAAAGGCTTAATTGCTTTGTACTACCGTTTTTAAAAGGTACACCTGACAGTTACAGAGAACTTACTATGCCTTTCGGAACTACCTCATCTGTACAGTATATCGAAAGCGATAATTTGATATTCACTGCTGAGTCTGTGGGTGCTGCTACCACAAACAAACAAACGGTTTCCTTCCAGGTAGCCAATATCAATGCTTTTAACCCGTTTATTCATCTGATAGATGACGTCACTACGTGGCGTCCAGGTATGTGTTTATGTTTTTTAGACTTAAGTCTGTGTCATATCTTAAAAGGGAAAACTCCAAAACTCAGAATAATCATCAGCCTTTAACGGTGAAAAATTAGTTTCATACTGTTGTAACTGACGCTTATGTTTTTTGTGTCATCAACGAACCGACCGCTATTTCTTGTAGCTTCACATAAACGTTTACAGTCCACTGTAATTTTATACGTCCTTATTTGACCTTTGATATTTGTTTTTTTTGTGTAAATGTATCTTTGTTGTTGTATAAAAGTATATCATCGACACATAAATAACTACATTGTTGTGGGACTTTGTTTTAAGAAGGAGAGTGAAATCGTGGAATTTAGTTACTCCTTCAGGATATTTTTCATTGTTTTTTAACTGCTGTTGGACAACCTGTCAATAGTTATGAACAAACACAACAGTAATGTAAATTTATTTTTAAAGGTCCTTTAAAAGATCAGACTGTCTCGGGTTTTATTATTTCTTCGAAACATCCTCGCGAAAATTCTCCAAAAAAGGAAAAGGGGTAATTTGCGAAACGTCTTTGAAATTACATATAACGATCATATACCTAAAGTCGATGAAAAGACGTAAGGAATTTAAAGAAAGATGGCTAAAATTCCATGATTAATTAAGACACTTGAACTAAGAATGAAACTTTAAGTAGGCACTGCCTTCTATAGTTATTTACATCAAAAGTCACAACCCATGAATACTTAAAAAGGTCATTTTCTGACAATGAATTATAACTGCCGAAAACAACAACCCTGAGTAAAATAGTAGGGATAAATGGAGAAAACATAATGACTTTATTTTAGGCTTTGGTGAACTTGCAATTTCTGAACTTACAAGTACAAGTTTCTGTGTCATGAAAGCTTTCTAATAGACGTTAGGTTATTTGGAGAATATACATATACTTCAGTTAATGTTAGGAATAAAAAATATATTCTTAAGGCAGCAAATATGACAAATCCCACTTCCGGTAGAATTTTTTTATGGTTGGGCAATAAACTTGTTTTCTAACATGGAAACCTGACGATAGTCATCTGATGTATTGCTTTGGCTGTTAATGAGTAACGAGTGACATTTACAACGCTGAGTTCTTAAAACATGGCAACTGCTATCTTATATTTATTTTATATTATATTTAGATCGTTACCCTGTTTTTTTTTTCTTTAGGAGACAAGATAGTGATAGCGTCTACCGATTATGCTTGGGAGCAAGCAGAGGTGAGGAAAGTAATATTCTGTCCAACATGCAACAACTATCAAATCAGGATCGACAGTAAGTGAAAGAAAACTTCCAGTAAGCATAGATATTTCAATGCTACCAGATTCAAAGAACGCAACCGTAGAAAAAGATACTTTAATGGAAAGATTTAACGGTCTGACAGTACCTTTAGTGCTGGAAAATAAGAGTTAAATCGCGTTTGATACACTCATTTGATATTCACAAGATGAAATGTTTTAAAGGAGCTATTTCCTGCTGAGCATAATTTAAACGACAGTTTTAAAAGTGTAGGCTGTTCAATCCTAGGACCGTGGGTTTGAGCCTGCTGGGGTCACGGTCATACCTTTTTGTATGTCACCATTACTGGAGCTAACTCGAAAGTTAATAAATAAGCTTTAAACTTTCACAGTCAAACTAAAATGGATTAGTATCAACTAAACACCAGCGATCAAATATCAAGTTTAAAAACAAATCATTAAAATAAGCATTATTAGAAATAAGAATAGTGGGGTCCTTATGAAAAAGAATATATTGTAATCAAATGTGTATAGTTTTCATAATAAAATCTCGTTTCAAAACAGAACCTTTGAACTTCATGCATTATGGGAAGGTTTTACACAACGCCCTAGATATGCGAGCTGAAGTTGCCTTGTTGTCGCGAAAAGTGGTGATACGCGGAGAAATGGAACCAGAATGTCCAGCATTTAACGAAAACTGCGACCATAAAGAAATTTTCGGTGACACATTTGGAGCAAATACAATGGTATTTTTTTTATTTTGTTTCTACATTACAGTAGTTTTTATACATCTAAGACCAATTAAATATTTAAAGCTATGTTTCAAAATAGATTGCCAAATAGTTTTTTATGAAATTTGAATTGTCAACATAACATGAAATCTGTGTAATACTTGTTTCCGGCTTTGCGGAAAACAGATATATTTGGTTTTTGCAGTGTCCGTATTTCTGCCCGTCCGGACGTCCATCTGCAGCCTTGATTTAAAAACAAAAACAAACTAACTCCTGCAAAACTCATTGAAAGTCAGCGTAGTATTACCAAGAATATTCAGCTTGACTTGAGTCAAATTTACATTTTGGATGTCTGCATCAAAGTTTACAAACTTAAGTATATATTACGGTATTGAATGCATTTATCGACTATGTTGGTTTTCCCACGGCGCGGCTCAAATGATTTTGATGCAATTTAACAGCTCTTTGTGAAAAGATGAATCTGACTAATGTTTCAGTTTGTGAAGAATTTTAAAGATGTTCATATAGAAAACATAGAAATTTACAATGCTGGACAACAGACGGATCTAGGACGGTATCCTTTTCATTTTCACATGTGCTTTGGAAGAGAACCAGGTGCCTCTGCACCATATATCAAAGGTTGCAGTATACACGACACGTTTGCTAGATGTGTAACCATTCACGGAACACACGGTGTCTTGGTAAAATTGTTAATTTACAGCTACATAAATGTGTCTTGGGTGATCCGTTAATACGGTTGATTATTCTGATTAGCAAAACAACATGGAAACCAGAAGTAAAAAATAGATAAAAGCTTTAACCAATACCTCCCTCTTTATAAGAAGTTACTAGGCTAAATGCTTTCAAACTAACATATTTCTTTAGTTATATTTGGTCTGGGTTTTACTGCACACCCTCATGGCTAAGGTTATATTGCGTTAAACACGACTACATCTTTCGGTACTAGATATCATATACGCCGAAATAAAACTATGAGTTATAAAATCAAAACGTTTATGCATTCTGGAATCATAGTGATATAGCAAACCAAAGTTCTTAGACTTTTTAAATCGCCTGTCACGATCTTATAGCTTAGTTTATGATAGTTTATTTAAGCTCGTTATTGATGAAATCTTCTTGCTGACTTGAATATATCTCGGGTCTGCTTCCTGGAAAAGCCACTACTGGTGTCATATGAGAAGGCATGGCCGTGACTCCAATGGGGCTCGAACCTATGACCCCCAGGTTTAGCGGCCGACATCTTAACCACTAGACTGTTGCTCCCCTTACGACCCTTTTCGCAAGTTGTCAAAGAAACACGTAGAACTTCTCATGTCTTTTGAAATAATAAGATAACATCACATGGCGAGTTAGATAACTGTAGATGTTTTTTTGACGTAAACTAGTATTAGTTGGAATTGGACAGCTTTGTTTTGCATCCATATGTGACTGAATTAGGCCACAGTTACATTTACTCTTGCTGAATATGAGCTAAAACTAAACGTAGTCGTGTATTACCGTGTGAAAAACTTTCAGAATCCTAAATTAGCATTGTAATCATTCTTACCAGACAGTATGCTCTTTTGTATTTGAACAATGTGTAGACATTTAGTTTGAAAAATTTGTGAGGTTGCGTCTTGAATTTGAATGTGATCCCCAGTATGCACCTTCCTCTGGGAAATGAACCTCTGACTAAAGGACTTTTATCTTTTTTGGAAAGCGATAAGAATGATAACAAAACCAAATAAACATAATCTTAGATCTATTGGAATATTACATAGTTGCAATATATGAAGTTGAATGTCAGATGATTCTTTACAGGTTATGGACAATACATGTTATAACCATATGGGTCATGGTTATTATTTGGAGGACGGCGGTGAGCAGAACAACACTTTGGATGGTAATCTAGCATTACATACCATGAGGGGAACTGGTAAACTTGAACCGAGTGATGCTGAGTAAGTGTCTTCGCATGTTAATCAATAACTTAAAGGTAGATTAATCAATGTTATTCCATTTTTTCAAATTATACAGTCCGTTTATAACTTACATTAGGGGTGTTCACTGAAAATTTACTGGCTGAATAGCAAAGAGTGCAGGCTGATCTTGGTCTGCACTGGTCGCAAAGGCAGAATCACTTGGTGCCAGCAGGCTAAAGGTTAACACTAAACAAGTATTAAGTAAGTACGTAAATTGAATTATGTGCGATTTTTTTAAAAACTATTGTTGGTTGTTCTCTTCTCCATGAAGGGCGTGTGGTCAGTTCTTGTGTTTTCACAAGCAAATAGCATGTCAACGAATTCACATACGTGCTGTTTTAGAATAGTGCTGGATATCTACTTTCCTATATTTATTCAATATTATTGGAAAGTAGACTTTCTAAGCGTCACACATATTACCCAGCCTGTTTAAAAACTGGCCAAATTGGTAGATTTGAAAGTATTATACACATCTAATACAGATTACGTAATTAAAACGAGCGAAGAAAACTTATTATTCGTTTAAAGATCTAAAAGTGCTTCTATCCACCTAGAAGATTCAAATTAAAAACTAGTTTGAAAATGAAATAAGTAAAATATATTCGCATTTAATCTGAATATTTCAATCACATTTCATAGTTTGCCAGCGGGATTTTGGATCACTAATCCTCTTAACTCTATCCGGAACAACAATGCCGCCGGTGGAAAAGGATTTGGTTTATGGTTTATTTTTCCTCAGGAACCATTCCCTCCATCGCGAGAGTACAATCTCATGGGACCATTTGAAGCAAGAAGAACACCACTCCGCGAGTTCACTAATAACGTCGGACATTCAAATGACTTTGTAAGTTGAATAAAACAATACACTAGTTAAACAAAACCTTGATGATTGCAAAATCGTTTTAAAACATGTTATACTTCAGTTTTGTTAAATGAAGAGCCTTGGTGGAGCATATTACGTGATAAACATTCCCTTTCATTGCTTACAAGTTTGTTTAACGTCAAATTTGAATACATAGTTTGAATTAATTTATGTTTGAGTTAATCCGAAAATGTTGAAACACTACATTAGCTTTAAAATGTTCTTTTTTTTTACAAAACTTGATATAAGAATTACTGCTGCGTTTGTCTATGAATCCTCTGTATCAAGAAACAGATAAATAAATCAAATTTCTACAATATATATACTTATTTTGATATCTTTCAGTTTGGTATGAAAATCGGTGGCAGACTTTTGGAAGGACGGATAGTTAATTGTTGTAATATGTGGAAACCCCGCAGTGATCCAAAAGACAATGCTTCGGAAATCATAGTGTCACACTTCTCACACTTAACCGGTACTCGTTAAAAAGTGATGAATTTTCTCATTCTAGTTATTTATAGAGACCCCTCATCCGTTCATAAAAAAACGTCGAGCCCAACGGCTGTGTACTCCTCTTATTTTGCAGGTGTATGTTGAAATGTGTTACATGCCGTGTGGCTACCGTAAAGTATTCCCGTACTTGGACTTGTTATATATTGCCGGATTCTCTTGAATCATGGAGTGTATTCAGTATATACCTTATAAAGAGTTCGAAGTTTATGTCGAAGTCGGTGCTAATAGGCATAAGTGTGTGTGTGTGTGTGTGTGTGCGTGTGCGTGTGCGTGTGCGTGTGCGTGTGCGTGTGCGTGTGCTATTTCCAAAGGAAATTCTTGCATATATTGTAATATTTTGAGTGGCTTACATAATTTCTTGTTATTTAGACAGAATATTCGGAAACTCAATAATAATAATTACATTATGATCATTACTTTTATTATTATGAATACATCTAATATTGTGATATATTCTTTAGGTTACAAGAACACCAAATTCAATATTTGGCTTGAAGGCGCTCTACTCAACTGCACAAGACTTTCGTAAGTACACGATTTTATTTGTTACTGTTGAAATTTTAGCTGCCTTTTTGTTGATAAATTTGTTGTTTCCTAAGAACAATCGGATATTTCATTTGAGGAGAAAGGAATAAGGTGCCTGAATTTAAAAACAAAAAGCCTATTGCCGCGGATTTAGATACAGATATACCTCCAGAACAATTCCAAATTGCCAACCGGTAATCTATGATGGAGAAGACCAAATTTGTACTTGTACAGAAACTGTTAAAAGGGATTTTAAACCATAAAACATATGTATACTAGTATGATTACAATGTTCAAAATGTGTTTTATTTCTGTAAAAACTTAAAAACACTATCGATGCAAATAAAACGCATATACGTTTACCATTCACTGTACATGTTGTATACAAGTTTCCTAAACTGAGGCTAAAAGTGTTATTACGTGATCATGTTTTAACATAAATGTCTTGGGGATTTTTTTATGTTACTATTGATGTTTTTATTTTCTTTTTCAGTATGTCAGACAGTCTCAATGGAGTTATCAATTCAAAGTAAGAGTTCTTTCATTTCTCACTTTGCATGACATTTCCGTATGACAAGAGTAAACTCATTTGAAGCAAATTAATTTAAATTAATTTAAATATGCATTGTTTGCTAAAGTACTTTTAGTCAATATAAGTCATATCTGAATATGAACGAGAGTGAAAGTACATTGAATTGATGCATAACCTATGAAACGGTTTGCATTTCTGACATATCATTATACAAATTTTGTTTAATTGTAAATTTTCAAAATTATCTCAACGATAACAACAAGGAACAAAATTATAAAATGATGATAAAGAATACTTTCTAATAAACGTTAATTTTCGATTGAAATCGCTTCGTAGCTCTGTAGCAGTTTAAATCCTAACTGTATGTGCGGTACTTTGTATCATAAATACATCCATTTTCCTAATGGAAGTGGCATGTTGCAAATTTTGGCACTTAAATAATCTGAGCTTATTATAATGTTAATGTTGATTGATGAAACATTTTGCGGTATCCTCTGTTGTAAAAACGAAGCTTTTATGTCATTTATAAAACCACTTTTAATACAGCGAAAGACTACTTAAACTTGCCGGCTGGGTAAGCCATTCTGTTGTTATTGGTGACAGCGAGAATGTTGGGTTGCCAGCAGAAGGATTCGACAGAAGTATGCCTAAAACAAGAACGTAAGTTCTCTTTTAGATGAAATATACATAATTGAAAACAAACCTTAATACTAACTAATGAAGTTCTCGAATATTGAATCGCTATACATCCGTAACCGTCCATATGGATAAGCGAGTGTATTTTAATAGAAAAAATAGGGAAAATTCCAATACTAACAGCGTTCAAAAAGTGAAGTCCTTTTAATGTTATGGATATTTCAACACGTCTCATGTGCAGACTCAGTTAAACTGAGTCTGCTATTGTTTGTGTTTTGCGCTTCCAAAGAACCTTTTATAATTTGCATAAGAAATTTATTTATCTTCTAGATCAAACCAATGAAGGTTAAAGAAAGTTATTTCGTCAATGCTGCTTATGTGTTTCGTTTTTAAATGATCAAAGTTAAGAATAGTGTTATTTACACTGTCAAACTAGTCATTGTTGTACCTGAGAAGGAGCCTCTGTGGTCGAGTAGTTAATGTGACTTAAAATCATTTGCCGTCACTGTTGTGTGTTCGAAATCTCGCAGGTGGTGCAAAATAAGTCGTTCGTATCAGGGAGTCATCCATCTTACTTATGGAATGAACGATGGTTCCAAAAAGATGTATGTGCATGCTTAAAATGTTTATGACATAACTGTATCGGTGTGACGTAAAACCCAACACACTAGATTAACTGACCTATTTCCATGGTCAAATGTATTGCAGGCTTGTGAAAGTAAGTTTTACGTACACGGGACCCTTGTCGTCACTGTTACTGTATATTATATACAACAGACCATTCAAGTTGTACACATCCTAACATAAATTTTAATGGCTTTACTTCAGGACAAAACCTCATTCTGGAATAACCATGTGGAGAGGCCCGGTACAGTACTCTGATATCTGGTTTGACGGATTCAAGTCGAACCAGGAGTACGATATGGGGGCTATTGCAAAGAAGAGGGGTGATCGGTACTACTTCTCAATAACAAATTCGTACAGAGACATACTGTTTGGATTTGATGACGCGGTAGGCGATTCAATCTGTTTAAACGGTGGTTAATGGAAACATTTGGGAAACAGTGCTTGTCTTTACATAGACAACTTACAGAATTTCCTTTGTCAGTTACATTACAAAAGCAATTACCTCATACAAAATACATTTTACTCTATTTTATACGTTTCTCCTTTCAACAAGAAGGCGTGAACATCTCCATATAATTAATATAAGCATATAACCAAAACCCTTTATAAAACAAATCACAGAATTTGCTAAACTGGTATTGATCTTCTAAGTGAAACTGACATATTGTTAACGAAAGTGGCATAATAATAATAATAATAATAATATACGAAATAAGAGCCAACATATTTTGAACAACTGTAATTAATAGCTAAACATTTTATCATTAAAAGTAAATCGAGAATATGATTTGCATTTAACCATTTAACGTTACCATTGACATGAACGATACCGTGCGGGAAAAAACTCTTATGATTTGTTAATTAGTAGAGTGATTTTTTCATCATGTACAGCAAGAGAAATAGTTTTTATATTTGACAAGCCTTTACATGAAGGGTCAATTTTCTTTTAACTACACTGTAGAAAAAAATCTGAAAATCTTTTGGCGTTTCCGACAGACTGTGATAAATACAGATAAACCTATGAAACTTCGCAGTTATTTCGAATTGTAGTTATACTTACATTAGAATATACACACTTTTGCAATGAGTAATAATTTAGGAGTAATGAAAGACACAATCGTACATCAAGAAGGAACACAGTAGGACACCGCTTTGGAACAACCAGTGGCTAAAAACACCACTCAGGAGTTTTAACCACTTAGCTGGCACCGAACCTGACTATCTAACCCCAAATATGTTCCTATATCACAGGACAGAGCAAATAATCTCTCGAAGGCAAGTGAATTCCATCTAAACGTAATAGTAAATACATGGAAACCTTCTTAAACACAAATATATTCATGTAAAGATACCCCATTGCAATTATTAGAATAAAGTTTTTCTAATGAATTTGCACTCTCCAGGGAAATTGACATGGACTTTATTATAATATGTGTGAATAAAAAGGAAATCAAAATCACTTGCACCAGACCAGAAAGAAAATAGCTTTGTACATTTTATACCCTACCCCTAGGTATTCTATAAGAATCATGGTCATGAACGGGAAAATATACTAACCCATGTCAATCGCGCATTTCATACCTGAAACGCGCAGTTCGGTAAATGTGTACTATGGATATTGAACAAGTGGTCATTTATCTTCCATTGTGTACCAGTCACATTATTTCAATATTTCTTATCTTAGAGAAACAACGCGTATTTTAAAGTCTTTTTCAACTTTACACAAAAACTTGATCGAAATGCCCTTGTGAAGTTTCGGTCTGGATTACAAAACCATGTCAGTCGTCGTTTAACTATACGTGTACGCTAAATTGTGTATATGCAGCATAAATGTGCAATATGAATTAAATAAACAGTACAGATCATGTATACTAATGTATGACTTCAAATTCAAAACCATATCTAAGATGAAGTTCATTCTCATCATTCATTTCGAGTTTTATTGTAAAACTGTAAATATTTTTCATTCTGTTTTTGCTAAAATGTGCACACTGCTGTGACCTCTAGACCGGATGTTCATAAGGTAAGTTCACGCAAGATTTTTCTTTAACGTTGACGAAAGCATAAGATATGTAGAGTATCTCTGCAATATGAAATATTGAGACAATGTGATTGGTGCACGATGAAAGATAAATTACCACTTGTTCAATATGCTGGGTACTCATTAACAGAACTGCGCGTTTAACGTGCGAAAACTGCGACTGAAATAAGCACTTTCCCGTTCATGACCATGGTTCTTATAGTAAACATAGGGGTAGCGTATAACATGTACAGAGGTATTTTCTTTCATGTCTGGTGCCAGTGATCAAAATAAAAAAAAATAGGTACATTTTGTAGATTTAATTTTGTACAATTTTAGGTCTCCGGTGAGGAATTGTTAGCCCATTGATCACTTGCTGTGACCATTGATATGCAATGAATATGCAATGAATATGTAAAATGCAATGCATATCTGTCTATATTTTTGTAGGAAGGCGAAGGCAATTATGCAATTACCGGTACACCAAATGATCGCGGTTGGGAAGGCAGTGCCGATGGTGAACAAGTTGCTGGTTTTACCTGGTTCCGTGATACGCCGAATGGGAAAGAGAAGTGGTACGTGGTTAGACCTGATCCCTTATCCTCGGCAGGCGCAGACTGTCGTTTGAGACCACACTGGAGACTGGCACTCTGTAAAACAAAATATGGAAATGTAAGCTTTTATTGCAAATTTTAGTAAGTCACGCTTTATCTAAAAGACCTTTCTCAACAGCCTGGTTGCTTCACGGTTAGACTACTGTAATGCCTTGTTAAGTGGTATTCCAAACAGCACACTTAACAAGTTGCAACACGTCCAGAACACGGCAGCTCGCGTCATCACCAAGACGCCCCGTCGCAGTCATATAACACCGGTTCTGAAGGAGCCCATTGGTTGCCAGTACAAGGTTCTGACCCACACCTTTAAGGCTTTACACAATCAGTCCCCTTATGATAGAAGTGTATAAACCGGTCAAAAACCTAAGATCACAAGACACGCTGTCACTGGTTAAAAAAAACTAAAATCATGATGTATCGCAGCTTTTCGTGCACTGCTCCCGTCTAGATCAGGGAAGCTGACACGCTAGCTGCTTTCAAAAGCCTGCTAAAAACCCACTTCTTTGTACAATATTTTGTTAACTGACCGATACATTGATGCTTTCTTTTCTTTTTCTTCAGAAAACTGCGTAGAACAGTATTTTATCCTAGGGTAACTTAACTAATTTTATATATGTATGTCTGTTTGTCTTGTTTAATCTATACGTTTTACATTTATGAATTTTGTTAATTTGGAATGCATTATTTTTGTATGCGTATTTGTTAGTATTTTTGCATTTTTCCTGTGAAGTACTTTTGAACGTGTACATGTGCATGAAAAGAGTGCTATATAAATGTGGTATAATAATAATATAATAATAAATAATATTATTATCAATTTTCACTATTAACACAACAGAAAGTTATAAAAAAAAACTTTCAAAAAGAGTGCAGGATGCTTCAGCAGTATCTTTTTAAAGACTCGTGGAGTTTAGCTGAAAATGAACCATAGTTACTTGGGATCAAGATTCTTTTACAAACTATTAACAATCTTACTAGTCTAATATATTTATTATTGAAAACGAATTGAACACCGGGTCAGTCAGATAATTCTTTGGCAACGGAGAGTTCTTAGCTACCATGGTAGTGTTCAATATACAGTCGAATACCGTTACCTCGATATTCAAGGGACTGTAAAAATTGCATCGACGTATCCGAAGTTCGACGTAACGATATCGACTGTCTGGGACTACTTTGTAGGTTAAAGGTCAGTAATTTAAATCCTTCTTTGTTTCATATAAAAAACGACAACTTCAGATCGTCTTTACGTATCTTTAGAGAACATCACTTTTCCCTACACCTATTTTTCATGGAAGTTCTATCACAAATTAACGAAAAAATGAAAAAAAAAATAGGGGGTTATGTAGTTCCTAGTGAAATGCCAGTCAGTTGTGGTCTGCTACCCTAAAAATGGCGCATATTTGCTCTCGTCCGCGCAATAAACACCTACTTCCGGTTTCGATCTGCAAAACATGCCATGTGGGGTGTATGAACATGAAAACCGTCTCATTTCATGCAGAATGTATTCTAGTAGTGAAAAATGGTGATTAAAGCACTCGTTCTACACGAATTTCCGCGAAAAATGGGAAAATTAGGATCTATTTATTATGGACTTCTTTCGATACACCACGGAAGCACATTTTCGACCGAATTACTGACCTTATTCCTATAAGAAATGTTTCTTATCAAATTTCACACCATTTTCTTATCTATTTTCAAGAAAGATGTAATACCAAACATATTACCAAGTTTCATTGTGAAATTTCGCGATTTTAGAGAAATATAGACTTTTAATAGAAGCCACCCCCTACCCATTTACTGGGCTAAATTTTGGCCCTATGGTCCTTTTATTGTATATTTTGGTAAAAGTTTCACTTGTTTGCATTATTTTTCACCGGGATTCTGAAATATCATTCATTCCGTCATGAATAAGACCAAGAAGGATGCATTTTGTGCTTTTTCTGACATTCTGGAGACAAAATATTTGCTTTTTTAATCCCAGAAATCGCTGCTGAAATAGGCGCATCTACTCAAAATATGGTCAAAATTCAAAAATTTTCAAATTTCACTATTATTTTGCATTGAAAACACCCTTTTATATCATATACAACCGATCTATAACTATTAAGACTAATTGCGATGTGTTTCGAGAAAAGTGTTATATCAGCTCTTATACATGTAGGTTAAAGGTCAGTAATTCAAATCCTTCTTTGTTTCATATAAAAAACGACAACTTCTGATCGTCTTTACGTATCTTTAGAGAACATCACTTTTTCCTACACCTATTTTTCATGGAAGTTCTATCACAAATTAACGAAAAAATGAAAAAAAAAATAGGGGGTTATGTAGTTCCTAGTGAAATGCCAGTCAGTTGTGGTCTGCTACCCTAACAATGGCGCATATTTGCTCTCGTCCGCGCAATAAACACCTACTTCCGGTTTCGATCTGCAAAACATGCCATGTGGGGTGTATAAACATGAAACCCGTCTCATTTCATGCAGAATGTACTCTAGTAGTGAAAAATGGTGATTAAAGCACTCGTTCTACACGAATTTGCGCGAAAAATGGGAAAATTAGGATCTATTTATTATGGACTTCTTTCGACTACACTACGGAATTACATTTTCGACCGAATTACTGACCTTATTCCTGTACTTGTGTCGGACGTCTATATTATCATTATATCCAATGCGTTTTTCAGAGGGTTTGAAAGGAGAAAGAAATAATATAAAACGTAAATACGATTTTAATTTTACTGACAAATAAAACATCTTAATTAAATAGTTCATACATACATGTAATACATACAACTTTTTAATTTTTCAAAATATACGTGTAAACATTAGCATTTTTATTCCTTCCCTAAACAAGTCTGAATGCAGCGGTAATGTCCCTAGTTGAGTAATCATTTTGACTGTGCTTCGATAACGAAAATTTGCCAGTTAAATACGCATATTGTTACTCAGTCCTAAATGGCAGATTTTTACTCCGTCAAACAGAAAAAAAAAAGTCATCCAAATTAGTTGTTATATTGGAAAACAGCTTGCTCGCTTGCACGATGTTTTATAAGACTAATTATTGGGAATTAATTTTAAAATGCAAACTTCCTGACATTTAAAATGGATTAAAGATTAAATAACAAACAAAACAAACACACAAACTAGCTTGAATATGATGAATACATCGCCAAACAACAAAAGGTTGATTTTCACACCTTACAAATAACATGGATATTTTTTTACAAGCTGTGATATCGACGAAACCAGGTGTAAAAACAGTACAGTTAAGTTGATGGGACTGAAAAATCTCATCGAGCTAAACAAAATGTCGAGCTAATCATATCGAGGTAATGATAAATAATTACATTAAAATATATAGGAAAAAATCGGGACCGACTAAAACACATCGTGCTAACCGGAGTATCGAGCTAACCGATATCGAGGTAACGATATTCAACTGTACTTAACTAGAAAGAGATGACTGGATTTATTTGTCTTGTTTAACTAGGCATAAAAATAATATTCACTTTTTTGTTTTCTTAGTTCCGAGTTAACGGGAATTTCTTCCCCACGGGTGCTCGTGGAATATATGTGCGTGATGAATATCCTGGAGCTCAGCTTGAATTTGTACTGGAGAAAAGTGGAGGACCACAAGTTCCAATGGACGGGAGTCAAACGTACACGTTTCATACAGTAGGCTTGGTTCCAAAGTGGCTGCACTTTATAGCGGAAGGAATAGAAGTGTAAGAGTAAATTGTTATGATATATTATTTAAATTAAAAAAGACAATTAGTTGAAAGATTTGAACTTGACATAAATGTGGCAGTAAAGTTTTTATCTAACTTTTAAATGCATTATCAAATAAGTAATGACTAATTCTCTATGTACTAAAAAGATGAATGTCATATAGCTAGCAGTTAAAACTACCGACGCATTAGAGTAAACTAATTTATGTTAGCTAAATTGTGACGACACCTTAAAGCTGATTTGAATGAATGTCGAGTCCGCTTCCTAGATAAAAACAGTACTTTTGACATATGAGACAACACGGTCGTGAACCCAGTAGGACTGAAACCATCTTCACCACTAAACCACAACTCTCCTCAACACATTCACATGACTTCATACTAAATGCAAATGTTCATGTATAAAGTCTAAAGAATGTTGTGTTGGAACTATTCAAAGGAAACAAAACAAAACAAAACAGGTATAAAAAGTTATATGCTATAAAATATGTATCGGGAAGATATTGTATGACCCAAAAGATTGCTACGCGAATAGAAAAAATATTTTAACATTATACCAATTCAAACTCGTGGATAATCATTCAGTTTCATTATTACGCGACGGTTCATACGTATCAAAAAACGAAATGGAGTTTAGCTGATAATGAGAAAAGTAATGACGTTTCTATTTCCAACTGTAAGTAACTTTTCTTAGAACAGATACGTGATAATTGAGCCGTGCCATGGGAAAACCAACATAGTGGGTTTGCGACCAGCATGGATCCAGACCAGCCTGCGCATCCGCGCAGTCTGGTCTGGATCCATGCTGTTCGCTAACGGTTTCTCTAATTACTATAGGCTTTGAAAGCGAACAGCACGGATCCTGACCAGACTGCGCGGATGCGCAGGCTGGTCTGGATCCATGCTGGTCGCAAACCCACTATGTTGGTTTTTACATGGCACGGCATAATTATTGATTATAATCTTTATCATCGAAAAATGTGCACGGCTTCTGCATCGGATATGTTTCTTAATTTTAAGGAAGCAGTACAGTCTTTCTTAAATGCTTATAGTATTATCAAATAGCTTCTTTTATAAATCGTCGGTCCATATTTCATGCTAAATGACCGGCTTATACGCAACAAATATTTACTAAGCTAGTACATGTAAGTTGCAACTTTAAAACAATATCACAAAACATATACTTATTTTCATGTGATATAGACAAACTGTTTTAGATTGTCACACAGACTTTGCTTTTAAGGAAATAGGCCCATAATAGAGTACCTCCTCTTTGAATAGTATTCAATTTCTACCATAAACCTACTTTGACTGTAATTTTCAGTGGGGGAGGGGGGCGTAGGTTCAAGCCCCAGTGAGACCAAAATTGTTTTTCCTTATTTTCCTTTTTTTCAAGTAAGATTTTACTTCTTTCAAGACTTGTTATTGATTTATTTTACAAAAGTGGAAAAAAAAATCATTTGATAAGCGATTTCTTGCTGTTCAAAGTGAACATTCCTCTGAAACAGAAGGGGTAGAGTTAGACATTTTTAAAAATACTGAGTTACGTGCGGTGAAAGTTCCCTATTTTGCTTTCATTCTTTAGATTACGTATTGTGAAAGAAATGTAGGTAGGTTTTACTTCTGCCCCAAGGTTGTTTTTGAATGAAGTGAGCAAAATTCAGAACAGACCCGCAGTATTCGGCCTTAATATTTTGATGTTGGAGTTAGAATTCTGTCTCATTAAATCCATTCACTTGAGGCACCCTAGAAAAAATTATATTGGCAGTTTTATTTTTAGTTTATAATTTTTTACCAATAGTTTGATGTTTCTTTCATAAAAAATAATGGTATATTGAATTATCTGCAAACGTTTTTGATAAAGGCCGCCACTTTGAAATTTGTCTCTACTTCAGCTTGAGGAAATACCATAAATTACACAAAATTTATAAAAAACGGCACGGTAAAAGTTTTTAAAAATTTGCAATACAGTGTGAAGCACGATCAACTGTAAGAATATACCAAGCAAATGCCATTTCTTAAACATCAGTATTAGGGGCCTAATACCTTAACTATTCATATGTCCAATAATCGAAGACATATTTGATACATTACTGTATATATGCGTTCAGTAATCAAAGACATATTTCATAAGTCATGGAGAGGACTTCAATAAGCCTACTGGCTTCCAGTCCAATCCAGAATTTATGTATGTAAATAATCATTTGATATGTACATATTGGGAAATAAAATATGTTTAAACCAACTAAACGCATATGTGTCCGATTATTGAACATAATATGAAAATCGAACATAGACACAAATCTACTGCGATATGTTAATACAAAATGAAAAGACGTCAAACGTGATCCGGATTGTTTTCGGGAATTTGTTTCGTTATGTATATTTCAGAATCGATTCTTAGTCAAAATCTTTCTTGATAAAAAGACGAGAACCCAAACTGGAAGTGAAGTTGTTTATGAGGCAATACCCGGGTTTTGATGTTTATGATGTTTAAATATTTCATTAAAGGGGTGACATACTGAGATTTGGAGTCTGTATACCACCCGGAGCAGAATGGAAACTTCGCAGCAAGTTCCCATTCCAGGAGTTAAAAGAACATGAAAATTTCATAGAAGTTGATTCACTGGATGAACTCGACAAGAAAGATCCGGAGAAGGACGGAAAGAAGTTCTTCTTTGACAACAGCACTGGGTATTACTTTGCTAATCTCGTTAACTTTACAAATAAAATGTTGTGTCTATTCAAAATCTCCTATTTTTGAAACGTCATGTTTCCAGAAAATAAATTAAGCCTTCCTTTTTATAGGAAGTTGTACATTTCAATATAAAGCGACGTACGTGTATTTTCATATTGCATAATAAATTTATGCATATTTTTATGCTTTAATTTAAAGTTTTGTTACTCTGTTCTAAGAAATTGAGATAGTATTCGCTTTGTACATTCAAAAGTAATTCAACTCTCTGTAAACAGTAAGACATGTCACTGTTGATGAAATTTATTTCATCGAGTGAGCACTACACGCTGTCAAGAGTGACTAATACAGCAGTGTTTTTACCAGAAGACACAACTTTAGGTATTTCACCCCAAACAAAAACATTTGCCTTTAATTTTGTGCAGTTGATTTCATGTTCCTCTAAAAATGAATTAGATAACTTATCATTTCAGCATACAATGCGGTGCTACACGTAATTGATTTAATACGGGTATGATAACATTATTAAATAAAACAAAGAAAAAACATAGATAAAGCTCTTTCGGGAACCCAGATACACCAATGCAGCAATAAAGATTTTTATAAAGTGTATATACAATGTATCCTTACAAGTGATTTATACATTACAACACGTGTAGATTTCCAAATTCGTTTTATTTCTTTGTTGTTTTGAAAATGCGCAGAGCTTCCGGGTACGTTCCTTACCTTAGTACAACATCCGTACCGTATTATAGACATTATTGTATAAAATGATATATTTCAAAATAGGTCATGGCTGATCTCTTTCCTTAACTGATGCTTGAAAGGGGGCGCTCATTAATTGCATCTTGACATGTTATCTCTAATAATTTACAGACTATGATCTAACCATGTCCAGTAAGGACGATGATTGTAATTGACAATGTGTGTACGCAATTTATAAACGGTACAGGCAACCCTGACAATATCTGAATAAGATACTGCAGCTGATGTTAATGCTTTATTGATTACTGTGTGCAAGTATTATGATATATTTTGATATTGAAACTGAAGTCTAAACGATAATATGGCGGCTTCCCTGGCCGAGCGGTGGTTGCTGACCCAAAATGACCTGCCCCTCCTCCTGTGTATAGCTTCTACGAAGGCAGGCTGATCTGCCTGACGTAATGCACTGAGTTACATCTGAGGTCTTCGTCCACAATCAAAAGCTGAGAAGCCATATGACCTATAATTCTTGCAATTTCCCTTCGATTTCCCTGCCGTAAGCCCACTCCACCAATTGTTTTCTTTTGATCAGAAATTATAGTAAACACATGATAAATAGTATGGCGAACAAGGAAAATAGACTCGCTTAACAAATCCGTAGGCATTGCTTAGTACAATATGGTATCATACCTAAAATAACGTTTCTTGTTGTCTCTTCTTTTCAGCCGGGGTGAATACAAATCTCAAAAGTCTAGATGAGGCCTAAAAAGGGACAATTAGGTTTTTCTTCAGTTTAAACGTTTTCCTTCCTATCACTATTTGATGAAATGTGTATCTGTTTTTTGATAAGATTTATTGAAATATGCATAACCATGTTCATCACATTATTAGTTTTGAAAATTGAGGCCCCTATAGAGTTTTTACGCTATCTATACAATCTCCATGATACTAAATTTGGCCATACAAGGTTCAGGTGAGTAGCAGACATTCTAATTTACATTTTAGTAAATAAAGCATTAATATGGGGATACTTCACCGAAAGAAAAGATAAAAGAGTTTTATAGTCCATCGAAAATGCTTGGTAAATTACCTTCATATTTTATATGTAGTAAACCATTATAAATACATGTAGATATAAATATATATTTAAACAAGATAAAATAATGGGTTTGTCTTGAACGAGAAACGAATTGGTAGAACTAAACAAACCGGAAATTAGACAGGGGATCTGAGGCTATGGAGCCTGCATATTACAGGATCTGCCAAGACAAAATTAAAAAGCAGGCACCATATCCAAGAGGTGATTATACAATACCCAAATCTATGAAAGCGGGAGTATTAGAACCATTAGGCAAAAATGTTCAAGCTGATAAACTAAACAGAGCCAACCTTTCCTTAATTCTATTTAACGATAATTTAAATTACTTTTTCTGATAACAAATTGAAGAATACGGTAAACAAGGAAACAATGGCTATATTTACGGATATGAATACTGGGCAGAACCTCGTTGCAGCTTAAACATTCACCCTCAACTTAGGGATATTTCAATCGGCATTTTCAAGAGAAATGTCCTTATAGTCTGATTTTTATTACCTCCGGCTCATTATAATAACAGTATTCACAATGGTAAAAGTTACCTCTCAAGTGATAGCGCATCATGTCTTGAAGAAAATTGTTTTCATGTACATTGTCCACGTGCACCAAGTGGGATTCGTGTTGTTGGCAAAATCGCTGTACACAATGTGAAAATATTTCTTAATTTAGACTTTCGTTTATGTTTGTAATAACGTAAACTGTTTACAAATATGCAATACATTAAATGTTTTAGCCACAATGTCCTTTAGTTTATTACCAATTTTATTTCTCTGAAAGTTAATATTAACAACATGTGCTAAATCAGTAGCTTAAGAAGCGTTATCTTATTTCATAGATCACAAAACAGGATCGTTATATTTCTCATAAATTGTCACCAGAAGATTTTTTAATAATTAATGGGATCTATGTGATATGAAAATATCTCAATCCAACAAAGGGCTTCTAGGTTCTGACATACGAGACGAAATCTTATGTTCAAATATCGAAGTCAGTAGTTTAATCTACTTCGAAAAGGGCATTTAGTTTAAAAAGTATTCAAATTATATAAGAAAGAATTATCCTTACTTGATCACACATATGGTGCGTACGGATGCCTGATGTATTATGATTTATTATGTGAACACTGCAAATGGTGCATTCCTGTTGCATTCGGACTAAATATGGAAAATCACGATCTTGAACAATAAAACCAAGAAAGGCATTACCTCTGCTTCCGAATAAATAACACTTTGATTTGCGAAGAGGTAACATGATCCTTGGAAAGGCACCCACATATCTGGACACGTTGTATCACTAGACTCTGTACCTGAAATATGCAAAGTAACTCGCTGACAATTAAATACAATAGACTGTTATTTAAATTTAATTCCTATAAGGAAGGAGTACAAAACAAGTAAGTAGATTTTAAATGTTACTTTACCTTCAATGCCATCTTTAGTAGTGGATATTGCATCCATAAACTCGACTAGTTTTCTTAGCACGTGACGCTCATAATCAAAAGCACTTTGACAAGACGGGCGAGAAAATGCGGAATTGAAAATCCCACTAGCTACAAGAATGATCACAACGAGCATTGTTCAGAACTTCTTCTTCCCGGAACTTAAGCAAGTCAAAAAGTTCGTTCTTGTACTTGTAGTAGAGCGCACCACTTAAATTTTAGATGTGTCTACGAATCCGTATTATCTAAAAACGACAAAACCATTGAAACACTTTTTGTCTTAACATGAAAAATGAAATACTGAAACTCATAAAAGGAACGTCTCAAAAATTAAATCTTTGTTGTAAGTGTATGGCCTGTGTATAAGAGACATTTTTTCACAATTAACACAATACAAAGGCTCAACCTACATTCATTGTTTTGTATTATTTGTTTCCTTGTTTAGAAATCTAGTTATGAATAGAGACAAGGAAGATTCGTCACGCAACATCAAGGACCTTAATGCAAACTTGATGTGGCGTATTGAAAGACACAAACTATATCAATAATCTCTATGCTTTGTTTTTACAACCACACCCATACAGTTACAACCATTTGCCTTGGTGTGTGTAACATTATCAAATGATTGATTTGTTGGGTATTCAAGAGGTACAATACGACGAAATTTTATAACTGAGACTGTTAGGTTAAAACCATACTTATATGGAACAATGTAATGTTTGATATTAAAAATTAAATTATGGGTTATATAGTAATTAGTATTGGGGCCTGAAAATATTTATATTTTTAAGCGACGCCGCGATCTAAAATCTATGATGTAATAAAGCAATATTAAAGGCTGTCAATGGCAAAAATGTTCTGAAATGATTAAGAGAATAGCAGTGTTTGTTCAATATTTACTTAAAACATAGATATTAATTTGCGTAATATATTTTTGAATGGTAAAAGGGAGAATACTCACTTTGTTCCAATATGTACAATGGATTAAACCTAAAAGAGTTGCTTTTCTTTAAAATGCTAGGTACACAACGGTATGTGTTTATTTGTATGTATGTGTATTCTGGGCTGGTGGCCTTTCTTTGCAAAATAAAATTGTTGAGTTGAGTTGAGTTGAGTTGTCAAGACAAACAAAACCAAAAATTCTCCAAACACCTGAAGGCAATGCGAGTAAAAATCCAAATAGCTGTAAAAGACGAGGTAGAAAATTGGCATTGTATTCCGATGCCCCTTGTTCAGGTCCCTGTTTGGCAGGATTTATGTTTCAACAGATGACGTTGATTTAGGAATTAATTTAGGAATTAATTTATGCTATTGCTCATAGTCATCGGCATGAATTGTATAATATAATTCTAAATATTGTCAAACGGTGTATTGTTCGCTTTTCGGTAAATCTTTTTCTATTCTGTCATTGCTTAACAAGTATTTTATCCAATAAAGTGCAAACGAAATATCTATAACATATACATTTACTTCAATAGTATCCGAAATGTTTTATCTAACTGGAGTGTAAGTATCGAAATAGCTTACATAAAAATTCTAAGTTTTATTAAGCTTTCTATAAAACTGAAAAAATGCCCGAGGACTAAAGATTGATGACTCGTTGTTTGACAGACACAATATCGAGTTTGTTAGAAGTTTATCTGGTTTTATAATATTATATGGCTGACACGATTGGTATATGTGGTTTTCTAATAATAATATAATTGATGCATCATTCCGCATACTGCGTGCAATGACCGAAACCACTTCGCTTCGCTAGTGTGGTAATTAATTCGTATCACCCATGTGGTCCTCTCTTATAGTTTCACTGATATGTTCAGTGTACATATCTTTATAGTACACTTGTTACACGATTACAAATCTCTGATAAGGAAGCTAAAAAGTTACTGGATAGAAAAGAGCGCCCCAAAAAAAGGTATGCCGTTGATTAAATTGAAAGCGAAAGATGTATGTGACATCTATAAGGAGATGGACTCTTTAACGATTATCAGTTCAAGCGGGGCAACAGCAGCTGGAGTTGAAGAAGTGTTCCTTATTAAAGTCGTCACGACATGTCTACAACTACATTATTTTTGCTGTTGGCAAAATTCGAAATATCCTATAATTGAACGCTGGGTTTGAAAACAGACGGTAAGTTTGTCATGGACTATGAATCTTTCCTGAGTACCAGTTCATGTCATTTTGCAAGTGCAACAATCTATGCAAGCAGATTACTCATAACTTGATGTTTGACCAAAAAGATGCAAGGGTATCAATTAAAATAGTATTTTGTACCAGCGGTGAAAAGCGAATTATTCTGAACCTTAAATATTTCAGTTTTGACTGAGGAATAAACCTTTTCAGAACTATTTGCATGCATGCTTTACTCGTCACCAATAATGATCCGGCTAAGGTGGTAGAAGGTAGAGTTCGTAAATTTAAAGCAGATAACCTACTATATGACAATGCGACTAGTCACTGGATACGTATCGTGACGACGTTATGCAAAAAGAAATATTAACATTTCTTTCCCTGCACTGCCTTCTCAAGGTCTAACATCTGAGACTATCTATTAATTTCATACCAGAATTTTACAAATTTCGCTAGAAAAATTGTTCTAGGTCTGCTCTGTAGTCCGCCTTTCACCAGTTCCAGATAGGTGTTCAACTTCAAGAATACGCGAAATAGAATTGCAATGCATGACTAAATAGGTGGCTAAACAGGAGTCTGTTAATTTCTATTTGATGGGAATCGAAAAGAATACATTTACATATCTCACATGTGGTGACAGTACTTATCTTTCCGATCAGTCTGGATATCAATGTCGCTATTGTATTCGTAAACTGTTAATTTTCAAGGTAGATGCTGAAAGAAAACACAGAAACCCCCCCCCCCCCCCAAAAAAAAAACCGCGCCCCAACCCCTCATTGCTTGATAACGCGTAAATATTTACAATTGTTTGACAGGTGGTTCAGTACAGCAAATTTCAAACTGAATGCTTTTAAATCAATTCCGTTCATTGTTAAGAATATAAATTAATGGCTCAATATGAATTAATGTTAACATGACGATTGGTATATTTGTATCTGAAACTTGATGATGATCATATTTCTGTGGTTACAATAGAATGAAATATAACCAAATGTCTCGATATTCAACAGAACATTTAGAATATTTATGAACGTACAGAAAAATTTACAAAAAAATCATGTTTATATTTGTAGAATGCAAGTATATGTTTACATTCCGGTCAGTATAAATACATATTAGTATAGTCGGGAAGTGTATACCGCTAAAATATCATCAGATAAGTGGCCGGATTGTATAGGATACACACTCCAAGTTCCATATCGCAACAGCTCTGTAAAGATATATTTAATGAAATGTTATATTACATCGCTTTCTCGGTGGGTGTATGTTCCCATCTAAGACTAATAATCAACACAATAAAAACACCATTAATAGTTGCTCGTTTTAATATAAATAACATAGAGTCTATTCAAAGATTCTGCATGACAGTGTTCTGAGAGTATTTCCACACTTAGTTACTTGTCATAAACAGACTCAATTAAACCGGGTCTTTTATCATTTTGCTCTGCTTCTATGCTTTAAAAGGATCTCTTTATTGATAACATCAATGTTTGAGTGCCACGTGTCGGTCGCACTGTACTTGGACTCATTTGTTGGCATCAGTTTTGAGCTTATGGTGTCACGGAGTCCATTCAATGGTTCTGTAGAGTTCCCCTTTATCCGGTGCTTGTGGTGTTCGTTAAATGTTGGGAGAAACGAAGTTTAATTTAGTAATTCAATCACTTTGATAAAAGAAAACTGAATGTGTTAACAGTCTTACATAGTACGCCTATTGATTATTAGAAAAGGTTTCGGTGGGGTTCAGAAGTAAATATGGACACATCTGAAAATAAAACAGTAAAGAATTATTTGAAAAGAAAATAAAAATGTTTGTTTTTCAGGCTTGTCTAAAACCTATAAAAGACCAATTTAAAGGCCCATGTTTCTTTTTGTTTATAGCACTAAGTTTTGTTAGCAAAACATTCATGCAATCATGCAAGTTTTTTTTTTCTTTTAAAGTTTTTTTCATAAAAAATTCTTGGCAAACTTATTGGCACAACTTTAATTGATGAAAAGGATATCATCTACAACATTTTTATTTAAATATTTAGAATACTCTTAAATGTTAAATACTGAATTCTGCCTTGTGTTCTAGCACAGTGAATTGCAGGAGCCCGCTATTATAAAGTCATTGTAATTAGATGTAATACATCATAAAAGTATATCTAATTTAACTATATTTGCTGAATATTCGTTGTGTCTTTGTCTCGTTCTCTTGTCCCCGTTATAACGACAGAACACTATTTGCTGTTTAGTTTTCCGTCCTGTTAACCACCGTCAAAACGAGAATTGAAACGCAACAAAAACCTAAACAATGAAACTTACTGCTGCGTTTTCAGGCCGTCGTTGTGGAGGAAGTGACAAATGAGACTCACAACAAAACAAAGAGACAACAGTGAAAAAGCGTTTCTTTGCCATCTATATAAAGATATTTTCTAATTTATTGTTGTCTCGTTCTTTTGTCCCCACCACAGCTACAGACCAAAAGGGTGATTATTTATATTTTGTAAGCTATCGTTCTGTTGTTGTAGTGGGGGTAAAAAATGACACAATGATACAACAATACATCAGAAAATATCGTTTTGGCGGCAGTATATTACTGTTTTTCCGTTGATTCGTTATCACTTTCTGTCTTCTCCTGACGTTCGCACTATTAGCAGATTGTACTTTTATTTAACGTGTCATCCCAGTCGACATGTATGTCACTTAGAATCACTTGCACACCAGTGTGGGCTCGAATAGTCGCTTGTGGTGTAGAATTGATCTTGGGAGGAAGCAATCCAACTGACTTATGGAAGGTCGGTAATTCTATCCAGGTGCCCGCACATGCCTGAAACAATGCCCTTAGTGGCACCTGGAGTCTTACTCTGCCATTAAAAGTTGAAAATTCATAATTACAATGTATCGGTGGGACTCTAAACAAAATCTTCCTCAGATACTATTTTAATACTTAGTTTCGTTTTCAATTTTCAAAAAAGTATTTTCCCATTTATGCATTACATCAAAGCCTTCATGCCCGAGTGGTTAATGTAGCTGATGGTTTTGAAACCTTGTTTGAGGTGTGAAATTTTCTCTGTTAGGAAACGTTCAAGCTGCCTTACGGAAGTTCGGGTGTTCAACCCAGGTGCTCGCCAATGCCTAAATAATGGATACTTCCTGCACAATCAAAAGCTGTAATAGTCGCTACGTAAGACTTAAATTGTTTCGGTGTGAGTGAAAACCCAAAAACGTTATATGCATAATTAATTTTTAGCCTGGAAATAGAAGGTAATATATCATTTAAAATTCGTCGGTCAACTTGTTTAATATTGTTATCATTTCTTTTATTTGTCATGTCCACCGGGTGTTAAGTAAAGGGTAATGTTTGCAATAAAATTTATTCACTATTTTGTGATATATTCAATTTAGATTGTGGTCTTATTTATTCATTTTATGAGTTTTACTACATCATTTGTGGATTTGATGGTATGACATATTATTTTTATATAATATATTTTTATATGAACAACACATTTCTTTCAAATGGAGTTTTTCTCGAAATGTTGACAATATTATTATAATATCATACAAAAAAAGAATGTGCTAAAAGTTTTATTATACCAAGATAAACTGAAAGAATTTTAGGAAAAAACTTGCAGCCTGTTATAGCGCGATTTGTAGTTGCCATTTCGAGATTATCTTAATACCACAGTCAGAAAACAATAGACTGATGTCCTAGTTTTGATATAGAACAATGCCTGTCTAGACTAGATGTACTGTTTTGATCGAACACTATATTTTAGCCAAATACGATATGAATCAATATTTGATTTTAGTTCCTTTGTTGATCATTCGAATCTCACTCTTTATTTTTTATGAGTCACAATCCTAAGTCATAAAACCTGCAGCAAAAGAATCATAACTATCATAAGTTTCTCACGATCATTGTCACGCTGGTACGCCACAAGACCAGTTGACATAAAGTTATTTTTGAAATGATGGAGTCACCGGAAGTATGCCGAACAGACTGTGATATAGGAAAACTTGCGGTACATCAACAAATCGACATTTATAATTACGTCAGCGTTATACACAAATGTGTTTTGCAACTTAAAAAACTCGCTTATTACCACTGAATATCACGGTCAATTTCTTAATCATTTAACAGTGTCGAGACTTTTACGGAAGATCGGTATCCGTTACCGACAATTGAATTTCTGTATACTGGAATGTAATTAATCCGAAAACATTCTAACGGGTGGTAGTTAGATGAATTACATGGGCGCAACATGCACATGTGACAAAGGTCATGAATCGGGTATCGTCGCACTTTCACTATTCTTGAGTGTATTTTTATAGCATGAGGTTAGACATGAAAACCTCTAGGACGAATATCTATTAAGAAAAGTCAAGTTCGAAGAATGCACCACCCCCCTCAAACAGTAACCCCATATCAGTGTATGTATGGATTAAAATTTCACAAAGATACATAGACAAAGTAAAAAATATATGGCCAGCTTTTCAACTGTTAAGTGGTGACTTAACCTGTGAGTTAAGCAGTGTCTTATATACTTCCAACGACTTAGTCAGTACGTAAATATCAGGGCATGGGAAAAATTAAAACTTCGTTTAGATTTTTCAAATTTAAGCGCTGTAAGCAATGACTTTAAGTTATTTTTCTGTTGATGTTTAAAACCTGAGGGTAGGTTAGTTTAAGAAAAAAACTGAGGCTACATATTTATTGATGAAAATGTTTAACAGTAGGTCACTAGATTGTTGTTTTGAAAATAGGGAGATTGGGTTTGCCAATGTCGCATGTAACAAATTAACCTTATTTTTTTATTAAGTCGCCTTGGATAAGCCGAGATGAATACACAGGTGCGTCGTGATCTGCGCTTGGAATATTTTAGTTTTAGTCACACCAAAGACCTAAGTTTTCATAGCATTTCATTGTTGGCATATCTTTGAACTGTTTCCCTAGAAAGTTGCATATGGTGAAGTAGAATCAGCACACTAATATAATGATGATATGCAATGTTTTTCGGCGAAGCTGTGTAAGCCAGTTTTTGACCTACTTAGAAAACAATAAATTTTAAAGTTGTAAATCTATAATTCTTCAACCAATAAAAACAGGGGGACTGGACAGAAATGAATACATGCATACTTTTAATTGGCTGTAATAAATATACTGTTTCACAAAAGGTTTCGTTACTTTTCAACAGAGTATTTCATAAATACAGCAGATACTGTCGTTTACTGGAGAAGCAGAAAGGATTACTGTAGACAGGAGGTATTTATACACGTAATATTGTTACGCTCCTGCCCCTTGGAGGAGCCTTCTGAATTATTTCTGTGTCTAATATATAGCCTATATGCTATGACAGTGGCCAATCACTGCCTAGCACATGTGCTAGTAAGGGCTACCGGACTGCAGCCCTTGGGGTGTGATTCTGGACTACACTGGACTGCGTCGGATTGAACCTTAGGGTCGGGTATTGAGCATGTATAATTGGTAGACGTGTCTGTGACCGTTCGACCGCCCAGTTTGACTTGACCACTGCTGCTTAACATGTCTGCACCTCTGTAGACTGCTAAGACCAGACACCTGTAGGCTGCTTGACGTGACCGGGCTATATTGTCTGCTCGACGTGACTGCACTTCTGTAGACTGCTAGGTGTGACGGGACTTCAGTTGACTGCTCAACGTGACCGCACTACTGTAGACTGCTAGGTGTGACGGGACTTCAGTTGACTGCTCAACGTGACCGCCCTTCGGTAGACCGCTAGGTGTGACAGGACTTCAGTTGACTGCTCAACGTTACTGGTACTAAGATCGCTTCTGGTCAGCCTTCGCAGATCGATGTTCTCTGGTTGAACTCCAACATTTAAGTTTAGGGCAAATATATCTACTTTAGACGTAACAAAAAAATCTAAGACTTAAACTATTTAAAATACCACAAACGACTATCAAAGTTTCTATTTTCTATTTAACAAATCATTTAATATTTGTTTCTCATAAATAAATCATCAAACATTGAATAAAATCTAAAACGGAATAGTCGCAAAGTTTGATTTCTGAAAAATAAGTTAAATAAGTCTTCCTTTTCCAAAAAAAAAAAAAAAGCTTAAGAATGCCAAAATAAAACTACTAAAAATGGTGCACACCCTTATAATTTCGATTTCAAGCCAAAATATTGCAAATTTCGAAGAACGGTCAAATACGGTGTGCAGCCGGAATTTTGATGTTGGAGCTCCAGAATGACGGTGAACAGCCCTTATATACTGTCACCGAACACCCCACAGAACAAATGGTGAAGTGGTGAATTCACTGAAAGAATGGTGAATTCACACAAATAACGGTGAATTCACTGAAAACACGGTGAATTCACCATGAACGTTCCACAGAAAAACTGTGCCCACAGAAAAATTGTGGTGAAGACTTAAAATGGCTCTAGCGGACTGAAAAATACACAAATACATAAAATATTGAAGAGACATAGAGAAAATTACAATATAAACCTCAAACAAGTGCTATCTGGAAAAGATTTAGTGTAACTAGCCGTAATTTTAGTATAAAAATATTCACTACCTTTGCAACTATTCACCGTGTAAACAAACATGGCGGATAAGATTCTAGGCAACAGGTGTACTGGATAAAACATTAAAATGCAGTGTTTTACATCAAAATTCATAGAATTACCCAGCAGAATTACTTTATAAAGGCTGCTACATAGTATGAAATTGGAATTTAACATCTGGAAATTAAAATGAAGGAATAAGGAATTGCTGACATGATTCGTGAAAACTGGATACACATACAAACTTTGACAAAGTTCTGTCATGGAAAACGGCTTCAAAAGTGAAGGATAGATCAAAATGCTGGTACAATACGTAATGTCTGGTTGTTGTCTTGTGAATATAACCTAAGAACGCCAGCTTCATGCGTTGTCGCCAGCAAAAGCTGCAAAACGAAAGTAAACAACCCGAGTGAAAGAACGAAGGATAAATGAAAGGTAAAATTTCTAGAGCATTTCATTATTGAACTTTTATCTGACGAGTGGGCCTACTTTGCGATGTGTTTAGGGTGCTCTATGCTTCCGGGAAATCTAGCCGTACCTTTTAACATCTATTAAAACTTAATTTTAATTCACATGGTTAAAAAAAGACATTGCAAGAAAGCATGCGCAGTATGAAAGAATAACTTCTTTACCAATAATGCAATCCAACATTTTCAATATATTAAATCCCACCCAACACCGGATATCCTTTTTAAAGATAGCGCTTGTTACGAATGTTTTGACAGAATAATCTAAGAAATTAGGGTATAGCGGATAGGGATGTTGTATTTTTTGCATCAAAACTGTTTTAATTGTATAAATTACTTAGTTTTACAGTCTGGTAGAGTAACATTCTTGCGTAATTATGAGTTGTTAGTTTTGTTTCTGATTTTGTTCACAACATGTTTATTTTACGAGAACCGAAACGAGGTCAACGGAAGTCTCTGTTTCCTGGCAAAACGAAACCAACATGAAACATAGGCCTGAAATTCCAGTAAATTTAACAGGCGATTAGATCAAATTTTGGTATCAAATGATATATACACATGTCCACTGTAAGTGCAAATAAGTAACCTGATTGGAACTGTTGCATGTCACTTGTCATAGACTTAAATATACAGTGCCTGCTTTAGTGAGTAACGGATAGGTCACAACCAACATGTATACATTTTTGGTGGTCGTCTGAACATTAATCTGTGTATTTGGTTGAATAAAAAATGAGTCTTGAGTTGGTTTGGTCTTCATATTTGTAAACAGTTGATATTTTTTACGGCATTTAGAGAGCCAGAAAAGATAGATAATGACCCTGGTATAACATAATGTACAAATATAAAACAAAATAAATTTAATCAAAAATGGTTTGTTTCTGAAAACAGACACTTAATTTTGGCTTAATTTGTCAATCTTTTAGGTTTTCCACTTATTTAACATAAAACTAGTTTCTGACCTGTGTTACATTGACATTTTTGATGTCCTTTCTCCAAAAGTCATAGACCTGCTTATTCTTAATTCACTTAGGTACATATTTTAGGTCTGATTGTTTCAAATTATCAGTTTGTCAGCATCAACACAATAAAGACCGATTTTTAGTGAATCTTTTATTGTCTTTTAGTTTCAGATTTTGTCAGTATGGGCAGACCTCATAGGACTTCCACTTGTTAAAGCCCAAGTGTTAAACAGACGAGGTCAATAGAAAGAAGTGCTTCTCTACCAGGAAATAAGTCAAGTCGGCAAAGCATTGCTGGTAGTAGAGAATGACAATGTATCTTTAAAAAGGCAGCTCAACAGTTTGATTTATCATATCTGTATAGGAGGTGGGCTGGGGAAGTTCTAACAGACAAGCACAAGGGACCTTCCTAAGTATTTACACAGGCAGAGGAGGAAGAAATGGCGAAGTGGCTGAAATAAATTGCAGACAGGGGAATGGGACTGACACATTATGAGTTCATGGACTTTGTTTAAGGAATAGTACTAAAGGAAAATAGAAAAAAAAACTGTCTTTAAATGTGTACGCCCAGGGTGTGACTGGTTTTATACATTTATGAACGAAATGAACACCTAGTCCAGATGTGAAGTGAAACTCCTCTAGAAAGTTTCCGAGCCACATTAAGTAAGGAAAAACTGACAAGTGGTAAATCAGTTCCTAGAGTTTTTGAACATGAAAGTTCTGCTTGACAAACATAGTAGAATATATAATGTAGAGGTGGTACCTAATCTTTTCAAACCATAGGTATGAAGTTAAAAAGCTTTGAAATGAAGGCAAATGTCCATATATTTCTCCAAAAATAGATATATTGACAATATTTTAACCAGAGGTGTGAAGTTATGAGCATTTAATATTTTCATATAAAAGAAAATTTTGTGATCAAGGAGATGTAACTATTTTTGAACATGGAGAGCAGAAACATCAAAGGGACATAATATACTTAATATTCTCTATTTGGGTGCATTTGATTAATAATATTCAGCTGTAATCTGGATTGCTAAATCCATGATACTGTTCGCCAAAATTATAGAACATCTGGAACAGTCTGATAACAGCATGAACGTGCTGTAGCAGAATGCAAATATTTAAGCTCTGTCTGAGACTCGAACTCAGAACCTCTCACACCTAAGGAGGCAGGCATTCTACCACTTCCCTGTAACAGCAGAAGCTATAGCTAGGCAGTGTAAGTGCACCCATATTCTCTTCCCAACTGCATTACGTGAACTGGAACAATAATTTGACAATAACATGTTCGATGTACTCTAGATTATCGACGTATTCGCTTTGAATTTTCATGTAAAGAAAAAATATAATCTACTTCTGCTAACGTCTTAATCGGTCAAAACTGCCCTAATTTCTCTGACGTGTTTCTTAGAGTATGAACGTACTAACTGATAGTACCAGTGAAATATAACTTACACTGAATCTTTTATATTTGCCCTTTTAACGGCAAAGACAGCAAGTTTTGTCCAAATTTAAGCAATCATTTTACAAGTTTCGAGAGGATTACAATTGATAGGAAATTACAGTTACAAACTAAATACCTTTCTACAACACACGAAGTCATTAGCGGTCACTGTCAATCAGTATTACGACTAAGATCGACTGTCTTTCATTCATTCCAATAACTCATAGACAGAGTCCGTTGTTTACATTTTTAATCGTAACCGGTGCACTTGTAAAAACCACTACATTTTGAAAAATCAAAGTATGCGATCTGGTACTGTCTCTATATAATGCCGATGAAACAGTGTTTTCTATGGAAGCAATGCGGAACGTGTAATAGGGTCATGAAAGACAAGTGTCTTGGTTTACACAGATACCACATGTGCCTGGGGTCAAAATAAACAAATAATAACTGTTATGTTCTGTGCTTCAGCTAATGGAATAATGCTGCCGCCATTCTTTATTTTTCTGGAGCCGAAAACTAGAGCATATTATCCATTAACAGGTTCAGTAAAAGGAAGTGATATAACTTGCACGAAAAAATGTTTGGATGGATGGACCTACATTTGAAATGTTCATAGACCATTTCGACAAGCATGCAGTGAAAGAGAGACTAGTCCTTCTAATTGACAGTGTAAGTAGTCATATAAACATGACAGTATTTGAAAATGCAAAAAGAGGGGAATACCGAATTGTTTCTTATGCAACTCACCTGATGCAACCGTTGGACAAGAGAGATTTTGGACCATTTAAACAGAAGTGTCAGCATGACAGATCAAATCCAGGTCAGCCAATTGGAAAAGAAAACTTTACTGAGAAACTGAGAAAGATGCCTACCTGTTATTCTACAAGCCACTTACAATTATCGACGCCTTTAAAGCATCAGGAATATATCCTGTGGGTGGTACCGTTATCACAAAGAAACAGTAAGTGAGTGAGTGAGTTTGGTTTTACGGCGAATCGACACAAAATGGTCATATATCGCCGAAGTTAAAGCCTGATAGAAGAGGTAAAACAAATCATACAAAAATCTCCAAACAAATCCTGTGAACTTGACCCTTTACCAACATGGCTTTTGAAGAAATGTCTTGATGAGCTCTTGCCGTTGATAACAAACATCATAAATACATCAATGGAATTAGGCTATGTACCAAAAGAGTTTCAAAGTGCTAGGATAAGACCCCTGCTTAAGAAACCATGTCTTGAACCAAACATTCTCAAAAACTACAGGCCTGTGTCTAACCTCCCTTTCATTTCAAAAATCTTAGAAAAGATAGTAGATGCGCGTCTTGAGCGGCACTTGAGTGAAAATAAGCTACATGAGGGACTGCAGTCTGCTTACAGAAAGTTTCATTCAACTGAGTCGGCTTTGATAAAGGTACAGAATGACATCCTCACATCTCTCGACCCAAAATTCTGTAACAGTCCTCGTGCTACTCGATCTGTCTGCAGCTTTCGACACGATTGGCCACCAAACACTGTTACACCGACTCGAACACCATTTTGGAGTCACAGACAAAGCACTTGCATGGATGTCATCATATCTTAGTGACCGCTATCAAACTGTGTGCGTTGATGGTGAGTTGTCGACGCCTATGTTGATGAAATACAGTGTGCCCCAGGGATTAGTGCTTGGTCCAAAGAAATATATCATATACACTAAACCAGTGGGTGCCATATGCAGACGTCATGGACTTCTTCATCATTTCTACGCCGATGACTCTCAATTATACCTATCCTTTAAGCCGATAGAGGCTGTGGCTAGAAGTGAGTCTTTGCGCCGCATTGAGAGCTGTCTGGCTGAAATTGTCTCGTGGATGCATTGCAACATGATGAAGCTCAATGCTGATAAAACGGAGGTAATCCATTCACATGAAAGCGTAACTCCAAGTTCATTGATGACGTCTCTGTGAAGGTCGGTGTCTCTGTGATAAAATCCACAAAATGTGTTAGGAATCTTGGTGCAGTATTTGACAACAGTATGGATATGGAACAACAATTTAACTCTGTGTGCCGGGCTGCATATGCACAACTACGCAGAATAGGTCACATCAGACGGTATCTTACCAGTGATGCCACAAAGACTCTTATCAATAGCCTGGTTAATTCATGGTTAGACTACTGTAATGCCTTGTTAAGTGGTATTTGAAACAGCACACATAAAAAGTTGCAAACTGTCCAGAACACGGCAGCTCGCGTCATCACTAAGACGTCGCAATAATATAACACCGGTTCTGAAGGAGCTTCATTGGTTGCCAGTGAAATACATGGTGCAGTACAAGGTTCTGAACCACACCTTTAAGGCTTTGCACAGTCAGTCCCCTGCCTATATTAGGGATATTATAGAAGTGTATAAACCGGTCAGAAACCTAAGATCACAAGACACGCTGTCACTGGTTATGCCAAAAACTAAAACAATGATGTATGGCAATCGCAGCTTTTCGTTCACTGCTCCAAAGCTTTTGAACTCCCTTCCTGTCAAGATCAGGGAAGCTAACACGCTAGCTGCTTTCAAAAGCCTGCTAAAAACCCACTTCTTTGTACAATATTTTGTTATCTGACCGATACATTGATGTTTTTGTCTTCTTCATAAAACAGCGTAGAACAGTATTTTATCCTAGGGCCACTTAAATACTTTTAAATATGTATGTATGTTTGTCTTGTTTTATCTATATGTTTTACATTCATGATTTTTGTTAATGTGGAATGCATTATTTTTGTATGCGTATTTGTTTGTATTGTTTGCAATTTATTCTGTAAAGCACTTTTGAACGTGTACATGTGCATGAAAAGAGTGCTATATAAATGTGGTATAATAATAATAATAATAATAATAATAATAACATTCAGCAGTACAGATCTAGCTTCATTACCACCACTTGATAGTGGTGCAACATCAGCAGTAAAAGTTCTTGAAAGTGCCCTCAGTACTCCAGTTAGAGATAAATACAAGAAACGTAAACACAAGGGATATGGCGTCGAAGGCCAATCTCCTTGCTTTGATGTGAATAAGAGATAAGGTAGACAAACAACACATGTAACACTGAAATGTCTTCTGTGAAAAATGTTGCAACGGCTAAAATTGGTGTGACAACGGGTGTTGTATCTCCAGCTGCAGTTTGGTCTGGAACTAGATTTATTAGCTGATGCATCTTCACCGCATAGGTCTTCATCTTCTCCACCTTGCTTACCCACAGATATAATAGTTTCCTATGTCCACAAGGAACATTTGTTTTATCCAAATGATGTTTCAGTTAATTTATCAAAACCAAAGAGAAAATCATAGCTAGGCAGACTAAGTTTGCCTGACAACCTAACGTCACCTGATTCCATGCGAGGAATGTCACTTAAAGAATTACAGAAAATAAAGCAGTTCGGTGGGAAAGAAAAAAAGCAAGAGAAAAAGTATTTCGTGGATAAAGCTAAAACAAATAATAGAACAAAGGAAAAAACAAAACAAGCCAAGTCTAAAGTTGCAGGTTCAACTATTAGAACCAGACGCAAGAAAATTCAGATATCATTAGAATCAGTTGATGGAGATGAACCGTGTCTTTGCTGCAAAATGTTCTGGAATTAGGAGCTATTTCTGGATCTTGATTCTGCTTGGGTGCAGTGCGATTGATGCAGGTCGTAGATCCATGCTGATTGTAGCTCGGTTGAAGTTCCTGAAGAAGATTATGCCCCTTACTATTGTCATAAATGTGTGTCTGTATTAATTCTATAATAACAAAAGAAAAAATCAACATCTATATAAAAATATATCCTGTTACATTGTTCAGAGAGTGATTCTTGTGAAAAAAAACTTTAAAGTAATGTATTGAAAACTTCAATTAAAAATTCATATAAAACGAAAAATGTATCAAAATATTTAAAATTAAGATATAACGTCAACAATTTAATTATTTAACTTAACTCTCTTTTTAATTTTAATTGTCTCCTCTCTTCTAACGTTCTCGTACTCAAGTATATTAAATACGTCCTTATACAATCCGAACATGGAACATCGTTCTTTTAATTTAAAGCGCAATAAGGCGTTGTTTTTCTTTTGCAAAAATGCCGGGATGATAAATAGCAGTGATCATTTCAAATGTTGTGTTGAACAACCCCGGTGAAATAAAGAAATTTCAGGTAAGAAAGGTATTAAATGCGACCACTACTATTTTCTATGTAAAAATAACAATTTATAATGTTTTTATCAGCATTTCTAGCCTTTCACTTCTTGGGAAACTACCCTTGTCTTCAATGTGTGTATTTGGGCAATCAAAAAATACCCCAAAATTATGGGGTTGACTATAATGCAATGACATCATAGTCACGTGACGTGGACCACGGAGGCATATACAGTGAATCATTACCTTCATACCTATAACAAATGTCAAAGTTTTCAAAATCATTCTGTTGCAATCAATTATTGTACATAAGTCAGCTGTCAACAATTGTTCTAATTTTCAGTTTGATAGAGTGAGTGAGTTGGGATTTACGGCGAATCGACACAAAATGGTCATATATCGCCGAACAGTTTGATAGAATGGATATTGTCGGAATTATGCCCCTTTAAGATAGGCCGTACATACCTGCAAGAAAACGTGTCAAATTAATAGAATGTGCCAACTTTTCATTAGTTAAGTATTATACGGCCTTACATTTTATATTTCTATCATTCGTGTGCAAGAAACAGCTAAAAGTACTCAAAAAGCATCAATTTCTGTCAGTCTTACTTAAAATGATGTCCCTGATATGAAACCAAGGTGTGGGGAATCAGCTTAAAAATCAGGAATTTGTCTACTTTCCGAAAATAATTTGCCCATAATATGCAAATGATATACCAGTTTTGTCTACAAATGGTGATTATTACACAATTCTGATCAATCAAAAAATACCAGTTTTACACCGGTTGAACCTCGAATTTTTAATTATAGGTGGGAAGGTATTAAATACCACCGCTACTATTGCTATTTATAATGTTTTTATCAGCATTTCTAGCCTTTCCCTATTGCGAGACTATCCTTGTCTTAAAGATCTGTCTTTAGGCAATCAAAAATACCAAAATATTATGGGGTTGACTATAATGCAATGAAACCATTGCCACGTGACTGAGACACGTGACGAAAACGCTAATATTGCGTATGTAGACATCAGGAAATACCTACTTTCACTTTCATTTTACCAAATAGCTTCGACACAATTTTTGAAGTATATAACCTAGCTTTAAATCATCAGCAGATATTCTCCTTTACAATCAAGCATAAATAAAGCTTATAACAGCCATGGCAATGGCCGTTACCAGGCGGGAATATTACATTTTATATTAATATGAACTTCATTCGAGGGGACCACGGAGGCATACCCGGCGTACTTTCAATATAGAAAAATTTAATTAGTTCTTATAACCTTTACTACGGTGATATGTTTTGCACACACTCCTATTTTTTAGATAAAATTATCTCGTGCTCTCGACATATTATTTCACAGAAGAGTTTATGACAGAAAATGATGGAATATCGTCGTGTCACTTCACACACGTTGAACAGTAAAAATCATCATAATCCGTATGATAATGTACCGCTTTTTTTATCGTGACTTTATGTTTATACAGTGAGCACAGGGAAGAAATATTTTCCCGTTCTCCTCCTTCATTTTAATGTGTTTACTAATCATAGTTGGTTTTCTACGGTGTTCCGTTGGGGCCATCGTAGTTTCGCGTTGTCGTCCTAAGGCCGAAATCGCGAAAGCACGATACTTTGACGCGAAAACACGATACAAGATCGCGAAAACACGAAATAAAAAATATCGCGTTTTCACGCTGTAAATTTCGTGTTTAGCGATAGTTTTGCATCGTGTTTTCGCGATCTTGTATCGTGTTTTAGCGTTTTCGCCCTCTCAACTGCAAAGGCGAAACCGCGAAAACACGATGTTTTAATATCGTACTTTCGTCTTCCTTTTGGACTTGCGCAAATGCTTGCAAGACATTTCGAGAGACCGTAAATTCGACCCCGATACATTTCAACCCCAACTCTTTGGACATTTCGACCCCTCCTTGGACATTTCAACCCCAATCTATGATAAGCATGGCAAGGTAAAAGATGTCATTTTTTTTAAAGCGATGTACCTATTAATCCCTTTTCGACACCCATTCTATGATATGCATGTAGATTAAAAGATGTAGCAGTGTAGTATTTAATCCATTTTAGGGTTAATTGATAAAGATAATATGTATAACATGTAATAGAATGGTGAAATCGGGATTGAGTTGATCTTTTCTTTTTGAAGGTGATATAGGTTTTGATTTTTTTAATATTAAGATAACTGTTATTCAATATTATCCGTGTATATGCCAGTTCGCCTGTCTACCTTTCATCAGTCAAATAAGGTAAAACTGGCTATGGCTTTATAAAAGTGTTTTTACATAATTAGAAGGCAGTCTGAAGGATATACTTACGTAAAAACAAAAAAAAAACAACAACAAAAAAACATTTGGATTGGCGAGAAACACAATGGCACACATTTACATTGTTGTAAATTAAAGTCATACCGCTTCTCAAATAGCTACAAGGTCAGAAAAAGATAGAAACTGGTAAAGTTCTGCATGCCGGGAGTCAATTAAAGTTTCCATACGGCGCTATATATAGTCAGATAAGGGCTTGCATTCAGATGAATATTTTGCTATTATGCGAAAAAAAAACATGTTTCTCTTACATTTTCGCACTACTGGTAGAAAGAGAATAACCACCCAAATCGAATCAATACTTTATTTGCAAAAAATGTGAATAGCACGTCGGCTTAAGTGTCGTGATCAGTTGAGAATAAGCCCAGTGTCATAAAATGCTCTCTCTATATTTTATCCATATATTGTCTGTCGTTTTGTCTGTCAGTCTGTCTGTCTGTCTGTCTATATAATGTATGTTTGTATGTCATTTACTACAGATGAAATCTGCGATAGTTTGTCTTTGAAATAAAAAAAATATCCTGTGACAACTAGCGGGAGCTAAAAGAAGCATTTTCAAATTGGGGCAGATGTTGTTTATTATATGCATTACGATATACCAAGTACAAGTCTTTAATAAAATTCTGTCGAGCATTATTTAAAAGTTTGGACCAAAGAAATTCCATTTAAGGAAAGTTAAAAAAAACATCATCATTTTCAAATTTTAAATGTGTTTGTGTGTATATAATCAGAGAGTATCCAAACGTCCTGACAAGATTGGTAAAAGCGTGTATATATCTTTGAATATTTTATGTGACTACTTTTTCAGTGAAAACACATTTGAAATAGGACTAATTATTTTTTTGTTCCTGTTTTATTGCTAAAACATTCGTGACAATTTTGCATCCTTCTTCTCGGCCTTTTCGAAAAAGTAACTTCATTGTTCTGGATAACATAAAACATAGCCTAGACCCGTCATATATGATCGAAAATCTATGTATGAATTATTGGTGTTTATGCGTATAATAAATGTCATTGTCACTTTTTTTTCTAAAACTAAAATTGTTAAAATGTTGACAAATGGAATAATTCCAATAATGTTTTCAAATCAGACAGAAATTTTAGATTTATTTCATAAATATCTAAAAAAGCATTAGTTGGCTATATATTTCAATTTATAGGTCAATAATTCAAAACGGTGATGAGAAGTTTTAATTAAATCTGCATTGTTCGATACGAAAAAAAACAACCTCAAAATATCTTAAGATCGCGATTAAGATGATTTATAGCAAAAGAGTGTTTTAACACCACTTTATGCACGATGGGCGATTATACGTCGGCGTAATAATTTCACGAGGGCGCAGCCCGAGTGGAATTATTTGTACGACGTATTACCACCCGAGTGTATAGATAGTGTTAAAATACGGTTTTGGTATAAATTATTTCTATTCTATTATGCCTTAAATCTAAAACAGTAGATAAAATATAGTAGCGCTCTTTAAAAACATTGAAGTCACCGAACGTTAATGTGACGTTATTCTAGCGTAAGAGTGTTTTAATTAACAGAGAAAAGCATATTAGAATTCCAGTTAAACGAAGATGGAAATTAAGCTCTATATATTTAACAAATAATCAGGGCCTTCGAGTGGTTTATCGTCTAATTTACAACGGTTTAGAGTTCAGATTCGTAGGAATTGAACCACGACGTCATAATGCTCTCTTACCGGTCCGCGCGTCAACATTGTCCAACATACAAACAAAGTCTGTGCAGGGTCTGGATCCATTATACCCAAGTCAATGTCACTTATTATTGAGACATAAATTCATTTTATGGTCAAATCGCTTAATATTGGACCGCGCTGTCTTATTGACAGCTATTGTTTGTTTATATACTATATACGTACCGTCTGCATATGTAATCTTGTGCGCGCCTAAACTCCCGAACCCTTGCACACAATTAAATGAAACTTCACACAAGTGATCAGTACCAACCCATCTTGTTCATGGTGCATGTTATGTTCTTTTAGATAAATATTGTGCGGACTAATTATGTTTCCCACACCACTGTGTGGTGGGAGACGTATTGATTTACTCATGTCTGTCCGTCACAAATCTTGTCCGCACTCTTTAAGTCGAACATATCTCATCCGATCTCAACCAAACTTTAATAAAATGTGTTTGCTAATAAGTCCTCGGCCTAGTTAAATAACTAGCCAAATCGGCCCAAGCACTTAGGAATTATGGCCCTTGAAACATTGGTTTTGATTATCAAAGCACTGAAAGTCTGCTTGGGTAGTATCAAAGCACTGAAAGTCTGATTGTTTTGTATCAAAGCACTGAAAGTTTGATTGGGTTGTGTCAAAGCACTGAGAGTCTGATTGGGTTGTTTTTGATAATCAAAGCACTGAAGTCTGTTTCGGAATTAAAAATATATAGGGAGTAGGGGTTTACGCTTGGACATTTCTCATCCAATCTTATACTACTGTTGAGATAATTAGCCAGTTAGGGGAGACATGCGCTTTTCTCAAAAGCAGTTCTAGTTGGACTTTGTTTCTTGTTACTATGCTATATACATACAGTCTGCATATGCAATTTTGTGCGCACCTAGTCTCCCGAACGGTTGCACACAGTTTAATGAAACTTAACATATGCGATTAGTACCAACCTAACTTGTGCACGGTGCATAATAGGTTCTTTTAGGAAAATATTCTGCAGACTTATGGCACATTGATTTTTTTTTTGTTACTTTTCTATATAAATAAATTCTATATCAATACAGTCCACATAATAGTTATGCAATCTTGTATGCATCAAATCGCAATGTACTGTGTCAGTTACACTAATCATACAACCACCAGACACCAACACATTTAAGCATACATCTATTATACAAAAGTATATTAAATTCTGTTCTTACATGTTCATTGCAGTTTTCTTAAAGTAAATCCTCTTCTTACATGTCCACTGCAGTTCTCTTAAAGTATGTCTAAAAACCATGATTCAAATTTCCTGAAATAGAATGTTTTGAGACTTTTCTTGAAGATTTCCTATAGATTCTGAATTTTGTACATGTAATGGAAGGTTAATTTTGTACATGTAATGGAAGGTTGTTCAAGTTTGTTTCCATGCAATGTTTACTTTATTTTAAACTTATTTTAGATAGATTTCATCTGTCAGTTACAGAACTATTGTTTGGTTGTTTTGAAGGGAATACAGATCTATGATACACAAATTGTTGCTTTTTTCTAGGCTTGCCTTGTAGGCGCCGACGTAGCACCAAAAAGTCACTTTAGTGTTGGGCCTATTACGCCGTTATTGCTTTAAAGCAGCAGTTAGCCAAAGATTCACAACAACATAGGTGTTGCTCAGAATACTTGTATCGTTTGCTGTGGGATTTTTCTCCCTTTTCGCTTTTCACTATTTCCAACAAAAGGTCGACATGACCTTGACCTTTGACCTAGTAACACTAAAATCAATATGGGTCGTCTGCTAGTCATTGCCAACCTCTACCAGATTATGGAAATTTGGGGTCTAAGGATTGTTCAGTTATTGAGTGGAAAGCATTTTCAAACAAAAGTCGCTGTGACCTTGACCTTTGACTTTCTGACCCCAAAATCAATATGGTTCTATCGATGACCAGTCATCCTACTTGTACTATTTATACACGATGGGTGGTTATACGTCGGGCGTAATAATTTCACGGGGGCGCAACCCGAGTGAAATTATTTGTAAGACGTATCACCAACCGAGTGTATAAATAGTGATGAGGTATGACCCACCTAATGGTGAATATTTCATATGTTCAGAACAATGTTACAGCAATATAATGTATCCAGTGAGAGATTTGTATGCAAAATTTAAACAACTTTTACCGTATGTAATTCATGATACTTCCTCAAACTCAAGTAGAGACAATTTCAAAGTGATGGCCAGTGTCCAAAACGTTTGCAGAGAATTCATTTATACGATCTATTTTGATAAAAGAAACTTAAAACTATTAATAAAAAATTATAAAACACAAAATAAAACTATGAATATCATGTTTTTCGGGGTGCCTCAAGTGAAAGGATTTAATGAGACAGAATTCTAACTCAAACATTGAAAAATTGAGTTCGAGTCCTGTGCGACTGTTTTAAATTTTGCTCACTTAATTCAAAAAGAAGCCTTGAAAAAAAAGTAAAAACTAACTAGAATCTAGGAAAATAATGGACAAAATTGGTCCCAATTGGGTTTGAACATGCCGCCTCAAAAGTTTAAGTTGTAGGAATTGAATACTCTTCAAAAGGAGGTACACTATTACACGGGTCATACCTTAAAACACGGTTTTGCTATTCTAATATGCCGTTAATCTAAAACTAGATAAAATATAGAAACGCTCTTTCTTGGTCGTAACAAAAACTACGACGTCACCGCACGTTAACGTGACGTCATTCTAGCGTAAGAGTGTTTTAACAGAGACAAGCATATTAGAATGTATGCTTGAGTATGATAATCGTAATCACGTATTGTCGGACCTTAACATACCTTCTTTTGATACATATCAATTTGGCACATTGTACCACTCAACCTTTGATATGCGAATAATTCAGGGTATAGAATCACGTCATTATGTAATGATAGAAACGGATACAGGTGTACTGATACTGAAATACACTAAGTAAAAACACGTATTTTTTAGGTCACCCGAGTGTGTGCATCATTGTCTACTAGACAATTTCGAACGATATTCAAATCATGGTCTCAGCGTCAAATTGGCCCCATCCCAGGAGTCACTTAGTGCTACATAGGCTTTTATATATTAGAAAAACTTGTCCTTGTCGTCTTACTGTTTACATGCAGTAAGCTGCATTTACTCAGGTGAGCGCAGGACCAGCTGGTCGATCCTCTTGTTTATTTACTGCTTGTAGTTTGTTCTTTCAGATAAACCGAAGTCTGAAGCTTATTATGCTGTTTCATTGGGTATATCGCTGTTTAGCTTAAACATCCTACTTATTACAAACACCGGCATGACTAAAATGTTTCTTTTTCAAGTGTTTAAACGAATTACCCAAAAGAGATTAATCGTCAGAAACAGCATTAAAATAACTGCAGATTGGGACATGTCTACTTTTGTCTTTGTTATTTCGGTATCTGTATATGTGCATTTTAATCACATGATCACATATCCTGGAATTATGTCCAGTCAAATACAGAAGAATATTTGATGTTTGACCTTAATCAGGTGATATTCCTAGACAGAAGACAAACAGGATCCGGTTGCAGATGAAATGAAATAAAATTTCCTAAATAAAATTAATCATTGCTCTTCATACATGTGTGTCAGTGTTTTAATAACGTATGCATATATATGTACAATCTGACTTAAGTACTTTCTTCTAAACGAATGTCTGAGAACGACCCATTCACATACGTCTTCTGTATATTTTGGATTTCCAGTATTGCTATTTTTATTTTAACCAATCAGACGACTTGTTCGAATGTCAAAGTTCGAATGTCAAAGAGTAAGACAAATGTGCAGTCATTCCAGGGCTCGAACCCGGGACCCCTCGCTTACAAAGCAAGTGGCCTACCGATTGAGCCAACCAGCTATCTGACACATTACGACATAAGAACTGTAGATATCATAAGTCAAGGCTACAGGTAGATTTGCAAAATGTTGTAAGTTAAGCTCTGATTGGCTAGCGAAAGGGTCGTCAGAATGAGGCTATGAATAGGTCGTTCTCAGATCCTATGCGTAGCGTAATAGGAGATGTACTTAAGTCAGATTGTATATATGTACTACTGTTTTATATGTTTCAAATTCTTCACCATTTAACGTTTTTACACATTATATAAACCGTTAAGCAAAATATCTTAAGATCTCTTGAAGAGAACATGTCAATTGTCGTATCAAAAAAAAAAAAAAAAAAAAAAAAAAAAAAAAAAAAAAAACAATACAAAAAAAAACAATAACGAAGAACATGGAAGTTAAGACTTTATACTTCATGAATCACAAGGAATTGAATGTATAAAACTTATAAAACTATATAATAAATCAACATCTTTATTTTTTTTTAAAGTAAAGGACCAGACAAACGAGACCGCCTCACTGCCAGTGAATCTTTTGAACGATTGCTTTTAACCGAATGTCATTTCTGCTCAAGCAGTTAGTCAAGTTTACTTATTAACCAGGTTAGCAAGTCGATGGCTTCAGCTGATGTATTTGGCATACGCATTTCACCCAGTTGCATCACTTGAAGAAATCTTGCTTCTAGTTCTTCCTCTATTCCAGTGCTAGATGGAAAGTCGCAATTACCACCCAGGCACTCGCAGTCTGCCTCATCAACTGGAAATTTGTAGTCATAAGTTCCTGTCCGGAAAAAAGATAGATGGATAGCATTAAAGATTACTAGCATTAAAGTAAGATAAACACCTGTAAATAGCTTTTTCAACACATGACCATCACGTTGCATAATTTACATTAACTCCGCTGTCTTACACTTCTGCGAACATGACGTAATGTCAGTGTTCCATTTGAACAAACATGACATTCCCTGCAATTTCAGTTTATTTTACCCATGTATTTCAGTTTCAATACGGACGTATGAAGTAGAATATAATACGTTACGAACTCTGAGGAAATTTATTTATCTTTACGAAAGGCGACCAACTTCGAGCGGAATAGTTGCTCGCTGGTTCAGTATTGACCCTTTAGACGATTCTATCCTTACAAGTTATAGATGGTTGCACAGAATAACATACCCTTATGCAATTGAATTTTAATCAAATTGATCTTGTGAGTCATTTTAGCACGGTTGGTAATGTAAAAGACCAAAAATCTGACAATCGAGGGTTCGAATCCCATCCGATGTACTGTATTTATAGAACAATGAACTCCACTTCTGGTTAATTTAGATACTGACATCTGTTTTGCATGTTTTTATCAAATTTATTAACGTATGAAGTCACGTCTATTCTCCATTCCATTCACTTTTTTGCTCCACTTATTGTATGTACGCAACATTTGTTGGGTAATTGCACACAAAATTATCTTTCTTGTAATAGTTGTTAAGCTAATTTGACCTATACCTGCACTGTGTTGACACGGGTATACATTTTTACACCACAATTACAAGAGCAGAATATATACTCAAAACGTGCGTATGTTTCCCATTTTACTCAGTACAATGTTTATTGTGGCAAAATCATAATTGAAATTCGTTTACCATATAATTCTGGAAACAAATATAAAATGTCTGGCTTTCCACAAGGTGTTCCTTCTCGTGTCTGCCTCCTTATATAATGTGTATTCCCTCTGTCCGTACTAAGTCCAATTCCTGCTGCATAAGTTGCATAAAGCAGAATCTAACGCAATTTCTGCAACAAGAAACAAGCACGAAAACAATTATGACTGAGAAAAAATAATGCAAAAACTGATATTGGCATGTTTGTTTTGCAGCGCGACCATGTATTGTCCCCAGAAAATGACATAAGGCTATAAATACATACGTTTACAAAATAAGTTATTTCTGTCCAATAAACCCTATTTTTAAATAAGCATGCGCGGATCCAGTGGCGCCCACCACAGTCGACTGTCCAGCGACCACATCATATTATTTCAACGTAAAGCAACTGAGGAATATGTTGACAACTATCTTATGTACTAAGTAACAATCATGGTACATAGTGACTTACTGAGGTTGGAGCAGCGCTTCTACAAAGGTTTGATGACGGATTGTTTCCTATTGCATATGCAAGCAAGATGCTTTTAAAAAGAGAGAAGAACTACTCGTTAATAGAGAGGGAATGCCTAGCTATGGTTTTCGGAATTAAGAAATTCCACGAGTACTTGTATGGACAACAGTTTGAACTGCAAATTTATCATCTAAAATATTGAACTATGGCGGTTCATTGTGGTTTGAAATGGTTGTGCGAATATTATTGTTGTCTAAGTATTTAATTAACGAGTGTTTTAAGTTATACAGTCACTAAATTATATAAAACATAAAGTTATAGTTAGGACAGGAGTAACAAAATTGCTTAAAAAAAAAGAAACCGATCCTCTGAGAGAGCTGTCAGGCCTATTAAAAATACTAACCTTATGTTCATAAATGACCTATAAACCTAAACAAAACACCACCACGTATCTTCTAAGAGGGATTATGCTGTTTGACTGATCAACACTAACGAACTCTTCTAAACTTACAACTAAAATATGGGTATGAACATATGTGTCAGGCTTTTTACATTTCTATAAATGCAAACAATCTCCTTAAAGTGTTACCATCATATTTCAAATGGTCATAAGCAGCCATTCTGCTTATAACAGGCATTAGCCTGTAGCATATTTCATAGGAAAATCAAGTCACATTGTGAGTAGTCATCTTACTGCCTTGGCCAGTGAACCATTTTGTGAAATATCTGACCGCAGTGTTTACATTCAAGTAAACCTTAAAATGTAGGTCATGTTTAGGACAAGCCCTGGAAGAAATTTTTGGGTCATAGCTAAAACTTGTACATATATGGCAAGGAAACTATGTTATACGACTACACAATTCTATTCGGGAAATACAATACAGATTAGATCTTCGTGTAAAAGTTTCCATTCTAACACTTAAGATTTTCTTTCATATAAACAAAGAAGGATTTTACCGTGTATTGTCTTGTCGAATAAAACACGTTTCGCAAAATGACATACTTTTAGCGCCAAGGAAAGTAATGCATCCATTTACGCCTAAAAAGAATAGTATCCCATTCCTGGTGTAATTCGAACGTGTTAGAACGGAAAATGATTTTAGTTTTGCGCGCTTTGTTGGCAAATAAAACACGTTTTTTTCATTCAGATGCATCTGAACTTAAAACCGTGTTTTATTTGCCAACAAATCACGCAAAACTAAAATCTATTCCCAATTAATTTGAACAAACCTTCCGCTTTTCTCGGAATGTTTGTATATTGTCTACACATGTATGCGAACACTGCTTAATTTCCAAGGCTCTCGGAAAGTGTTTCTATCGTCTACACATGTATAAGAACACTGCTTAATTTCCAAGGCTCTCGGAATGTGTTTCAATCGTCTACACATGTATGCGAACACTGCTTAATTTGCAAGGCTCTCGGAATGTGTGTCTATCGTTTACCCATGTATACGAACACTGCTTGATTTGCAAGGCTCTCGGAATGCGGCTGTATCGTCTACACATGCATACGAACACTACTTATTTTAGAAGGCTCTCGAAATGTATATCTGTCGTCTACACATGCATAAGAACACTGCTTATTTTGGAAGGCTCTCGGAATGTGTGTCTATCGTCTACACATGCATGCGAACACTGCTTTTTTGCAAGGCTATTAGAATGTGTACCTATCGTCTACACATATGTACAAACACTGCTTAATTTGCAAGGCTCTCGGAATGTGTGTCTATCGCCTACAAATATATAGGATCACTGCTTAATTTGCAAGGCTCTCGGAAAGTGTGTTTATCGTCGGAAAGTGTGTCTATCGTCTACACATGTATACGAACACTGCTTATTTTGCAAGGTTCTCGGAATGTGTGTCTATCGCCTACAAATATATAGGATCACTGCTTATTTTGCAAGGCTCTCGAATTGCGGTTCTATCGTCTATACATGCGAACACTACTTATTTTGCAAGGCTCTCGAAATGTGTAAATAGATAAATACTGATTTCGTTGATTCAATTTTGATTATAATAAAAAAAACAAGTATTAGTTTCTGTTCGTTTTTCTTTTTTTTTTTCATTTTTAATTTGAGATATATTAGCCTTAGGCTATATATGTATAAAAGTTACAGTGAAGACACCTTTAAGAGTTACAGTATACATTAATGTTAGAATGAAAGTTCTGTCCATATATCCGATCCGTCTTATAGATGTTTAGGGCTCTGTTTCAAACTTGCAGAGGAAATAACTTTTAAGTGGACGTTTACGTATTGAAGGACGTAAAGTCCTTTAACTACGGTGTTCCGTTGGGGCCATCGCAGTTTCGCGTTGTCGTCCTAGGGGCGAAATCGCGAAAACGCGATACTTTCACACGAAAACACGAAGCTATAAAGCGAAAACACGAAACAAAAAATATCGCGTTTTCGCGCTCTTAATATCGTATTTTCGCCCTCGATTTGCCGTCGTCTTTTCGTGTTTTCGCCTTCGTGGTAAGTAGGGCGAAAACGCGAAAACACGATATTGATAGCCCGAAAACGCGATATTTTTGCTTCGTGTTTTCGTGTGAAAGTATCGTGTTTTCGCGTTTTCGCACATAGGCGAAAACGCGAAAACACGATATTTTTATAGCGAAAACGCGAAAACACGATATTTTTATATCGTAATTTCGTCTTCCGGTTTGACTTGCGCAAACGCTTGAAAGACATTTCTAGAGACCGTAAATTCCACCCGGATACATTTCAACCCCAACTTACGGTGTTCCTTGGCCATTTCGATCCTTCCTTGGCAATTTTGGCCCCTTTTTCTTTTACATTTTCACACTACTGGTAGAAATAAAATAACCACCCAAATCGCAATAATTATTAATGAGTTCTATTTCCAAAAAAAAATGTAAATAGCACGTAGACTTGAGTTTCATGATCAGTTGAGAATAAGGCCAGTGTCTTAAAATGCTCTCTCTATATTTTATCCATACATTGGGTGTCGTTTTGTGTGTCGTTTGTCTATCAGTCTATGTATCTGTCTTTGTGTCTGCCTGTCTGTCTGTTTATATACTTATGTATGTTTGTATGGCATTTACTACAGATGGAGTCTGCGGTAGTTTGTCCTTGAAATGAACAAATACCCTGTGATAACTAGCGGGAGCTAAAAGCAGCAAATTCAGGTTGTGACAAATGTTGCATGACGATATGCCATGTGCAAGTCTTTAATAAAATTCCGTGGAGCATTATTTGACCAGAGAAGTTCCATATAAGGAAAGTTAAAAAAACATCATGGCAAAAATTGGTAAAAGCGTGTATATATATTTGTATTTGATTACATTTTTAGTGAAAACACATTTGAAATATGACTAATTGTTTTATTGTTCCCGTTTTATTGACCTTCTCGGCCTTTTCAAAAAGTGACCGAAAAGAATGTGAACGTGATTTTAAAATAAACATGTATTAAATTTCATTCTATTCATTATTTATTTGGTTGTTGTTTTATTCATTTTTATTAACGTAGTCCTAGCTAGTTCAATCCATTGCTAATCAATTATAAGTTTTAGACACATTTTCAATTACAAGACAATGCCTGGGTATCGTTGTAAAATTGGATTTTTTTATAAATAAGTGCCTTTAATTCAGTTAAAAGGTATGGGTATATGCAAATGAACAATTTTAAGCACTAGTTCTGCACAGTTTTATTACCGAAAGTTATAAAGTAACTTCCTTGTTCTGAATAACATAAAATATAGCCTAGACCCGTAATATATGATCAAAAATCTATGTATGAATTATTGGTGTTCATGTATATAATAATTGTAATTGTCACTTTTTATGTAACAGTGTAAATGTTAAACCCCCAACTGCCATATAAAAGCCACAAGATGGTGCCGGGGCAGGTTTTTATATAAATTATGCATGTTTCACATCAGAGAGCCCTTTTTCAAAATTTTAAATAAACCACTGAATAAAAAGTTATGAAAAAATGCATAAATACACACTGAAATATTCTTTATCAATTGGTGTTTTTATTTTTTAAAACAAAAAATGTTGAAGTATAGTTTCAAAAAATTATTTAAACCTAACTGCCAAAAATTTGAATTTGCCGGGAGGAGCTAATGAGGTCATGAACCCTAGAGGAACAGAGAATGTAAACAATTCCCACGTGGTTAATTTTATCAACAAACCTGATCGTCAGAAGGCTTCATATGTATCAGTGGAATTAACACCTAGCTAGAGTGCATTGCAAAACTTCTCCAGAAAGTAATTTTGAATTTTTAAACCAAGTAGAATATCATAGTCATTTCTACAGTTATATTTTTATATGTCATATCATAAAAAAAATGTTTTAAGAAATAGGGAAGTACTAATTACAGACATATAGTGATAATATTATTTCAAATTAGCTTATCATTGTTATTAGTCCTTATCACAGCAGCACTTGCTAATTTGTGTGTATTGTTCTGCATCCCAGACTTAAAATGTTTATTATTTCTACATTTATTGCTAGGTTATCTCAATTAAGGACCAGCCAGCAATGACAGAATTTTAGTTAAATGAATGTTGATTTTGAGTTTCATTGTTAATTTACATAACAAGATTAAAAATCAGGAATGCTAGTCTTGACTCAATTTTTCATAGGATTGATACTGATATATGGATGCACAATATGGATAATAATAGTTTTTAACCATCAAAACATGCAAACTAGTTCAAATTTCTTCAACTCACCATTGTTTTCATTTGCCTGTGAATCATTTAAAGTGAGCTATTTTTAGCTAACAGACAGCCTAGAGTAGCGTTGTTATTTGATAGGCTCCTCCTACAAAACTTACTGCCAGGGTAGTAAAAGTTGGGGCTTTAAGATGTTGACAAATGAAATGATTCCAATTATGTTTTAAAATCTGACATGAATTTAGTCGTATATTTCATAACATTTAAAAAAAGCACATAGAAATATACATTTAAGTTGGCCATATATTCCAATTTATATATCATTAATTCCAAACGTTGATAAGAAGTTTTAATAAAATCTACAATATAGAAAGTTTTATCATTTCAAAAATGTTATATTTTTTTTCAGCTACAAGTATTATCGATTATCTGTGGTTTTGCTTTCTATATACATACTTAATGTTTTCTCTGAAAAGGTCACATGTCCTACTGAATAGAACATCTTTATAAATGCTTCTTCTATGTTAAAATAAAAATGTTTGGCTATAAATACATATGCGCTTGTTTCATACCAAATAAATGACACATAATATTATATCCCTGACTGGAAATGTGGATCTATTGTCTGTACAAAAAGAACCCTCCAAATACCCTAAGATCGCGTCAAATTTGTTAGACTATCCTAATGAACGACTTTGATGCCCAAAGATGAAATCTTTAAAGGGACCACACATTCTAACATGACTCGATCTGATTTAAGAAATAATTTATAGCAAATGAGTATATTTATGCATGATGGGCGTACGTCTGGCGTAATAATTTCACGAGGGCCCACCGAGTGTAAAAATAGTGTTAAAATACGGCTTTGGCATGAACTATTTCGATGCTAATATGCCTTAAATATAAAACACTAGATAAAATATAGTAGCGCTCTTTAAACCATTGACGTCACCGTACGTTAACGTGACATCATTTATTAGATAAAATATAGTAGCGCTCTTTAAACCATTGACGTCACCGTACGTTAACGTGACATCATTCTAGCGTAAGAGTGTTTCATCTGTATGTTAAGTGATTAACACAGCGAGCACCTGCATATTATATATAGATCATCGAGGCGTGTCTGCACTTTTAGCTCATAACTATACTGCGGTGTCCCAGTGAGATCCGTTTTTATCAATCAGATGTTCGTCAAAATCCGTGTCGCACAATAATTTAAAATATTCATATAAAGCGTTTAGCTTGTACAAAATTCTTTGCATTTTACGTCTAATTTTTATTCAATTATTTTCGATTTTTGATTTAATACGTTTATTGAGATCACTTCTTTCTTAATAACTATTTTTGTTCTTTTGTTTTATTATATTGTTTTATAGTCACATTACTGTCTGCGCTATTCATCATTGTTTCTATTTTAACAAATTTATTTCTAGTTTTTTCACACGCTCGCTAAGATTTTCTTAAATTTTGATAGAAAAGTCACAAACTAGTTTCGCCGTGAATGGCTCATCAGTGTGTCTAAATATATAGCAACAATAAATACATTAGAAATTTACATATATATTTTCTTGTATGTAGGTGTTACCAAACTGAAAACTATTTGTCTTTTATCATGAAGATTTTTAACATTATCTATTTTGTTGCTAAAAAGTTGTGATATTGGTAACTTTTGTATCATCCCATTTTATAAATTTTTGTCGTTAGTTTATTGTCCCTTCTAAGGGAAGGGGAATCAGTTATGGTGAAAATGTCTCAATTGACTGAGCAGGTAATGGATACAAGGGTATCATCAAAGACATCTGAATTCCAGTAGGGCGCCGCCATCTTGGACTCATGAATATTCATTACAAAAAAAAAATATTAAGAAATAAGTGATTAATAAAATTATTTCTGGTATATATATATTCACTTTTAAATATTTCTAGTTGCCAATCTTTATATTGGATTGAAAAGTTCAAGAGGGCATCTCGGTAGAAGAATCAAACAACAAAACCGTCGTGTATATAACATCAAACAACGAAATGTTGTTTGTACCAAAATATTTTTGCAATGGGATGTTTTAGAAGTTAAAACTCTTAAATTACTGTATAAATTTATGTATATGTGCAAATCAATTAACATCCCGTAAAGTGTACGTTTTGTACAGAAATTACATTTTCACACACGGCTACGATTTTTTCGTCACTATAAACTGGCACTGTACCTTCGATATGTTTTAACAAACAACGATAAACATATAATACCGAAAGCTGAGTGAATATAAATTATATGGCTACCGACTGGACGTTATCGTTTGAAAATTTGTATATCATAAACACACGTACTACTGCAAAATGTTTCCTCTGTTTGGTCAAAAAGTAAACAAATAACGCCATATTGAACTGCAAACATCATTTTTCTCGCCTAAAAAAGCAGGAAAATGCAAAAACGTCCACTCATTGATTCAATTAAACGGAGGGCATTTCAAATTTCCAAGGTCATTATCACACCCTATAAACGACTGTATTCCATCTTCCTCTTGCGAGTGATCAAAACAATAAACTTACAGCTAAAAGCTGAAAAACAGCATTTTAAAGTGAATGATTTGCTTTGAATGTATGTATATTTACATTTTATTGGAAGCTAAACATGATTTGCATCTGTATATAATGTGTTTCTGATGACAGTTAGAATTATAGCAAAAAACTCGATCGACGACTGATTTGTCCAGAAATTGTACACTTTCGGCGTCAAAAGTACTTTTTTCTTGCTTGAAGAATGACTACATGTATAATTCCACTGTTTCATGGATAAAGAAAACAATACTAGTTTAGTAAAATACAATAAATCATTTATAAATTAATCCAATTTGTTTTATAGCCGTAAATGAAGAAGATTCGGTGTTATTTCCTGACTGTATGCACGCTTGCTTAATTTCTGTACAAGTGCTTGCGAGTTTGGTTTAAAAAGACTGTATACCTGTTTGTGAGTGACTTCTTTACAAAATATGGGCGTTTCCTATGCTCCTTCAGTATTTCTTCATATTTAGAACCCGCAACCAATGTTTGAAGGAGGGTGGTATAAAGCAATCATCATGTGGTCTGTCAGTTCAGTCTATTTGTATATGTGTCCTCATATATTTGGTCGTGCAATTACTTCAACGTGTTGCACCTACCTATCTCAAAGTTTACATACAAACATCGGCATTGTAGTTAATGTCTATCTTATTATTTTCCTTTTTTCTTTTTAAAGTGACAAATGTGAAACATGGTCTGTTTTTCATGTCAAGTGACATAATTCTTTGTTCATTAAGTGTTTTTGAAATAACTTGTCACAAATGTTCGCCATCAAAAGACCGTAATGCGACGATGTGTCGCATACAGGACTATATTTTCTAGAATTTCAAACCATTGAAATCAATATATAATCGCAACTGCAATTAATAAGGTGTGAAGATATGAACAGTAAATGGGGGTGTTTTGGAGTGAAACGGCGCCAGATCGAATCCACTAATTCTTTGTAGATCGCTTTCATGACCCCGTCGCACAGTAAACAGCTCTGTTTTAGTTTTGTCTTTTATTTGCCATAAACACATGCACTTTAACATGAACTTGTCTTATTTTACTGAAAATACATTCTGCGAATGACATTAAGTCCCCATTTTACAAGCAAAAGTGCCATTAGAGAAAAAATGAGAGTTTATTACCTCACCTGAGCAGGTAGTGCTCAAAGTGAGCTTTTGTGTTTACCCTGTGTCCATCAACAACAACAACAACACCTATTACTTTTATTAGTGTCAGATTACATACATGTAATAACATGACTCTTTTTTTTTTTCAAACAAGATGTGGGTTTAGATGGGGACAGGCATAATTATATATCATATTATATATAGTAGTCATCCGTCGTTAACAATTTGACCGTTAACACTGAGAGGTCACATTTTTGGTCCAATCTTAATGAAACTTGGTCAGAATGATACCCTCAATAGTCAATAGCATCTTGGACGAGTTCGATATTGGGTCATCTGGGCTCAAAAACTATGTCACCAGGTCAAATCAAAGGCAAAGGTTATTAACAGTGTAGAGATCACAATTTGGTCCGATCTTAATGTAACTTGGTCTGGATATTACCCTTAATAAAACCTCGGACCAGTTCGACATTGGGTCATTTGGGTTCAAAAACTAGGTCACCATGTCAAATCAAAGGAAACCTAGTTAACACCCTGGAGGCCACATTTGTGACCATTTATTAATGAAACTTTTTTTCAAAATGTGTTTTTAATGATATTTCGAGTTCAAATCTGGGTCAGATGGGTCAAAAATTTGATCACTAAGCCAAATTAAAGGAAAAGCAAGTTAAGACTCTTGAGGCCACATTAATGAACATATCGTAGTGAAACTTTGTCAGAATATTAATCTTGAAAATCTATAGGTGAATTTTAAAATTTATAGTCATTTGAGGTCAAAAACTAGGTCACCAGATAAAATTATAGGAAAAGCCTGTTAACTCTCCATCGGCCATAAACATGGCAATATCTCTAATGCCTACCCACAACTACCTGCTGTGATTTGATAATCATTTCTCATACATTTATACTTACCAAAATTTATACTTACCAAATAACACACAGCTTTCTATATAAATGTCGGAATTTGCCGGTCATACTGAAACAAAGACGAGGTACAACTCACGCCATTTTTAAAACAATGGAAGTGGATTGAGCAAGACCTAGCAATGAAAACGACCAAATCCGCAAGGACAGATTCCCGGCGAGTGTGCGTTATCACTATCAAATGTAAATTATTTCTAACATGAGAAATAGAGGTAAATCTTGACAAATAGTAAACACAATGGTTGTACTATTCGCGCACGGTATTTGTAATGATAACATGTTTATGTTATTATTGAGGAAGGGGGAATCGGGTATTCGAGACAAAATAGTTGTACTACTTATGAATTTTGTTAACTGATTTACCATGAAGTAAACTCTGAATTACTTTGAAAATCTTCTTGTACAAAACCACATGGCCTAGGGCTTTGATATTTAGTATGTAGCATCATCTAGTGGTCCTCTACCAAAATTGTTCAAATTATCCCCATAAGGTCAAATATAGCCCCGACCCGGGGTTCCAAGTTTTACATAGACTTATATAGGAATTTTTTTTTAAAACTCTTCTGGTCTGAAACCACAACACTTAGACCTTTGATATTTGGTTTGTAACATTGTCTTATGGTCCTCAACCAAAATTGTTCAAATTGTACCCCTTGGGTGAAAAGAGGGGTCCCAAGTTTTATAGAGACTAGCTTTAAAAATCTTCTAATGTCTGAAACCATACGACCTAGGCTTTTGATATTTGGTATAATGCATTGTCTAGTAGTCCTCTACCAAAAGTTCAAATTATGCCCCTGGGGTTAAAAGAGGTCCCGCCCTAGGGTCAATTAGTTATTATGTGAGTTATATAGGAAAAGTACTTTAAAAAATCATCTGATCCTATTTCCAAGACTGTTTAATTATAATTAACTGATGACCCCAAGTAATATGATGTCACTTGACTGTGACCTTGACCTACTTTCTTGTTTTTTAAGATACAGCTTTGAAATTTTTATGACATACTCCGTTTTGCACACAAATTGTAAAACTGAATTTTATTGAGCATGAATGTGACTTACTGACTTTCTTAATATTTTATCATCGTTTTGACATTTGAAACATGTACAATGTAGCTCATATTACTCAGGTGAGCGATCCAGTTGTTGATAGATTTCATCTATCATTTACAAAACTATTAATTGGTTGTTTTGAAGGGAATACAGATCTATGATACACAAATTTCTAGCTTGCTTTGTAGGCTCCTACGTAGCACCAAAAAGTCACTTTAATGTTGGGCTTATTTCGCTGTTTGCTTCAAAGAAACAGTTAGCCAGAAATCACAACAACAGATGTTGCTCAGAATACTTTTCAACTTTCACTATTTCCAACGATTTCTTAGAGAGAACATGTCAATTGTCGTATAAAAAAGAACATGGAAGTTGAGACTTTATACTTCATGAATCACAAGGAATTGAATTGAATTTATAAAACTTTATAACAAATCAACATCTTTATTTTTACTTTTAAGTAAGGGACAAGATCGACGAAACTGCCCCACTCTCAGTAAATCTTTAGAACGAATGCCTTTAATGGAATGTCATTTCCGGTCAAGCAGTTAGTCAAGTTTCCTTATTAGCCAGGTAAGCAAGTCGATGGCTTCAGCTGATGTATCCGGCATACGCATTCCATCCAGTTCCATCATTCGAAGAAATCTTCCTTCTAGTTCTTCGTCTATTCCAGTGCTATATGGAACGTCGCAGTTCTCACCCAGGCACTCGCAGTCTGCCTCATCAACTGGGAATTTGTAGTCATAAGTTCCTGTCCGGTTGAAAAAAATAGGTGGATAGCATTAAAGGTTACTAGCATTAAAGTAAGGTCAACAACGGTAAATAGGTTTTTCAACACATGACCATCACGTGGCATAAATTACATTCACTCTGCTGTCACAATTCTGTGCACATAAGTATTCCATTTTAACGAACATGACATTCCCTTCAATTTCAGTTTATTTTACCCATGTATTTCAGTTTCAATACGGAGGTAAGAAGTAGAATATAATACGTTACGATCTCTAGGGAAAGGTAATCTTTACGATAGGCGGTCAACTTCGGTTGAACACGGAACAGTTGCTAGAGTCATTTTAATATGGTTGGCAATGTAAAGACCAAAACAAACTGACCATCAAGGTTTCGAATCCCATCCGACGTGCTGATTTTTATAGAACAATTAACTCCACTTTAGTTGCAGTTAAATACTGACATCTGTTTTGCATGTTTTTATCAAAATCAATGACGTATGAAGTCGCATCTATTTCACAGTCCATTCACTTTTCTTGCTATACTTATTGTATGTACGCAACTTTTGTTGGGTCATTGTTAAGCTAACTTGACCTATTCCTGCAGTGTTGACACGGGTATACATTTTTTACACCACAATTACAAGAGCAGAATAAATACTTAAAAAGTTCGTTTTTGTTCCCTTTTCACTCAGTAAAAGGTTTATTGTGGCAAGACCATAATTAAAATTCGTTTACCATATAATTCTGAATACAAATATAAAATGTCTGGCTTTCCACAAGGTGTTCCTTCCCGTGTCTGCCTCCTTATATAATGTGTATTCCACTCTGCCCGTATTAAGTCCAATTCATGCTGAATAAGTTGCATTTAAAACAGAATCTGACGCAACTTCTGCAAAAGAAACAAACACGATAACAATTTAAACTAAGAAAAAGTAATACAAAAGTAAAAACTGGCAATTGTTTGCAGCGCGACCATGTATTGTCCACATAATTGACATAAGGCTATCAAAACATACATTTACAAAATAAGTTTTCTGTTCCATAAACCCTTTTTCTAAGCATGCTCGAATCCAGTTGCACCCACCGCAGTCGACTGTCCAGCGACCACATATTCTTTCAACATAGAGCAATTAAGGAATATGTTAACAAATATCTAAGGTAATAAGTAACAATCAACGTACATATAGTGACTTGCTAGAGATTATTGTGAGTGCCGATTTGTGGGGAAGACACGTTTTTGACAACACTTTCTTTATCTAAAAATTGGAACATAGATAAATTATAACTCGAACATTTAGCTGTTAGCTATGTATCACATATGCCATGTGTGTCGATATGTATTTGAAACGGCATGTATCGATATTATATCGATCTTCTGTGTTTCGACATCCTTATGTAAGAAACGGTCATTTATGACAATTAAGGAACATATAACTATGAAATAAAGAGCATGACCAGAGAAATACAGAAGATGCAAACATTTATATCGTGAATTCTATAAATGTAATTACAATAATATGTCTGAGGAAGGAGCCTCAATATGAATATTTTAGGGGCAAATAATTCCGCTAGGCTGGACAAACATTTCAAGATGCGCAAGTTCCCATCCTGATGAAATTTTAAATGAAAGGTTTCATGATTTTACAACAGAACTTTTTATCTAGGACTGGTGTGTTAAAATCACAAAATGGGCAGGCTTTTTGCTATTTCAAGGACAATAACTCTGCTTATAAACATAAGGTGTCGCCTGACGAAATTAGGTATGCGAGTCCTCATAATGACTAAACATCGTGATTCTACAACTGATATGATTTACTGTAGGGATGGGCGCACCCTAGTGCGTCGCCAACTTTCATGTGGTTTATCTTAAACATATTCATTTTACAACGACTGCAAAGCAAACTAAGCCCGCCCGCTTAGCTCAGTAGGTAAGAGCGTTGGTCTACGGATCGCGGGGTCGCGAGTTCGATCCTCGGGCGGGGCGTATGTTCTCCGTGACTATTTGATAAACGACATTGTGTCTGAAATCATTAGTCCTCCACCTCTGATAATTCATGTGGGGAAGTTGGCAGTTACTTGCGGAGAACAGGTTTGTACTGGTACAGAACCCAGGAACACTGGTTAGGTTAACTGCCCGCCGTTACATGACTGAAATACTGTTGAAAAACGGCGTTAAACCCAAAACAAACAAACAAAGCAAAGCAAACTTTCACAAGTTGGCACCGGTATTACAGGTGATTGTTGTCTTAAGAAGTGGGAGAAACAGGATGGCTCAAGAAACCCATCGTTCTGGAATATGTAAAAACAACCAAAATCACATACACCCAGAACAGGAGTAGAACCTAACACGGATTCAGAACTAACCACTTCACACTGCCCTAAGAGACATTTAATATTAAAAATTAGGTAAGATTATAATCAATGGGAACCGACAATTTTAAAACAAGAGCTGCCGGAGGTCAGCAACGCTTGACTATTCAATAGCCTTGTCAACAGAAACACGTCGAAAAAGGAGCATAATTCTGTAAAACTGCATAACAGTGTTATGGAACCTGTTCACCGCATGTTAGATCATCACAATGAACAAATGTGTGAAGTTTCAAGCCATTCCCATTAGTGAGTAATAACAAACCAATTTACATATAAAACTTAACAAAGTCGGGACTCCGACGACGAAGCATGTGCCAATCCAATAGACCAACTTATTCTTTGAATAGTGGAGCTATTAATCTTCAACCTTATAACAATAACTTACACATGAATACCGTCTGCTGTTGAGAAATCCCTTGCTCTTCCATTTGACAAAATTATCTTTCCATGCCGCTATGCATCTTTGATGTAACTGTCGCCACCAACACTCTATCCTCTAAAAATAAGGAAACAATAATGTGTATGCAAATTTAAACTTGGAGTCGCCAAATCATTCACTGTTTATACCCATTTATTGTTTGCTGTTTGAATGGGTTTAACTTAACGCCGCTTTCAGCATATCGCTGATCAGTTTACCAGTACTAGTTGCTGAATTATTCAAGTACTGACAAGTTTCTTTTACTGGAATTATTTTAGCTTATCTCACGCATTTCAAAAGACCGTGCAAACGCAAGGCATGATATCAAAACCACCCGCCTGCTGGAATCTTCAGTTTCAATGATTTCAATTGTTAAAGTCCATTAAGTCGGCTCTTACGATGCGCGCACGGCTTCAAGGTGGTTGCAGTTCTGTTCATTTTTCCATTAAAGGGAGCCCAAAACCACAAGGGTTATACCAGTTTGTGTAGCGATATTACAAGTATTTGGACAAGGATATATTATATGAACAAAATTGAACAAGATGTGTCCGGAAAACACTATTCCCCCTCAAGCAACCTTTTCGTTAAACAGTTATATTTTATGGGTCAGATTAAAGTTTCACTATCAGGGGTCACGGTGACCTTTACCTTTAACCTAGTAAAGGGTCAAGGCAGTTGACGGATGTGGAGATCAACAAGGCTCATCTACATATGAAGTTTGAATACCCTAGGTGGAAGCGTTTTCATTTTATGAGCAATGTGAAAATTTTGTGACACAGACGGACTGGCGGAATGACAGAACCAAAACAATATGCCCCCGATCATTCGATCCGGGGAGAGGGTGTAAAAAGTATTGTGACACGTGCAGCTCAAATTCAAAGAACAATAACGTATTGCATTCTGACACTTTTACTAACCTGGTTTGTATGCGAGCTACCAACGATAACACTTCGTTCACCAGCCATATCGTCACCGTGATTCCATCTGAATGCTTTTTGCATATCCTCCACAACAACATTTTCCGTACCCGCATCCATCCTGATACACCGTGGAACCCCTTATATAATAAACGTTCAAAAGAATTCACAACTATTGGCTATATCTATACTTTATAACGCGGAATGTACAAGTAACCTAACTGATATCCAAGGCTTGATTTTGGTATAGTTTTCTGGTCCTTTGGGATCATTGATCTCAACACACAGAGTTAGTACAATACAGTTAGTAGAATCTGTAAAGTAAATTAAAACAAAGAAAAATATCAAACAAGGAATGCCACGCACCAAAAGCGCAGCCTCCTCAAAACGAACCCCCCAGCACGCAAAAGCGTGCACCACACACGCACACACAGCACCACACACACACACACACACTCAAAGCTTACACATCAGGACAAAACGAACAACACACACACACACACACTCAAAGCCAACACATAAGGACAAGACGAACAATAAGCATACACACACGCGCGCACACAAAGTCAACACACAAGGACAAAACGAACAAACAAAGGAACACAGTGGGGCACCGCCTTGGAACGGTCAGTGGCAAAACCACCACTGGGGAGCTTAAACCGGTTTATGGTGCGCACCCAACCTCAAAGCCTTGAAATGTCTGATGGTTGCGGGGTTTTGGTAGATTTATTTTCTGTTTAAATGCCAGTCTATGAATATACATGAATGAGAAACAAATGCAAATTTAATATGCCTCATATCAAAGACGAACTCTGCCTGACCCAGCTTGTGATGTAACCACGGGCTGGAATACCTTATCATTGACAGATCTTATATAATCTAAATGGTCAGTGTGAATGGATACAGGTTGAATAAGAACTGCTTGTTCATTGATAATTCATCCGCAGTGTTCATGAAATGGGACTATTTTGTGCAGCATTGTCAGAAATACGCTTTAAATTTGTTAACGGGATAAACCCGGTATATTCAAAGTTGAACTACTTTTTACTAGGCATCAGTACTTGTCACAAGAAGCTGTGCATTGTCACACCCTATATGGCTCCCTTCGGATATAGCTCCTCGGGGAATAATTACACAAAAACACCGTGGAGCTATATACGGAACAAAGCTGCAGGTGTTCCGTTTATAGCTCGAAACGGTGCTCCGAATATAACTCCCTGCGGAGCTATATCCGAAGGGAGCTATAAAGGGTGTGACAGTGCATACATGTATAACATACGTGCAGTAAGCAATAACCGCGCACAGTACAGAAATAACCTTACACCACATCACAGTGAAAATGATTGGTCATTACTATTGCAATTAGTAACTTGCTCACCTCTTATTTCTTTTACGAATCTAGAAATAGGCAGCAAAGATATTCGGATTATTATTGGAATGTGCAACTTTCAGCCAAAGAATCCGTCTCGAAAAGCTGAAAAAAGGATATTAACTGAGTAGAACTATATTAAAAAAGTATCAGACATAGTGTATTCTAAACATGAGTTTCTTGCGGTTTATTGTATTTACATGTATTTCAAAATTGAACCCATTTTTATAAGGCCTAAATATTCTTTGTGTCTGGTAACATGCTCAAACGGAAATTATTTATTATTATTTTTTTAAGACTAAGTGATACTATTCAGATTTTTTGTTGTCCAAAAATAAATACAAATAAGGGGGTCACGCAGTTGATTTCTAACATCACTGACAATGTTTAAAGCATAAAAAGTTCAATTTTGCAAAATTTTTTTCTCAAAAGTTAAAAAACAATATTGCCAAAATTTTAGGGTAGGTAAGGAAACAGGAAACAAAAATTTATTCATGGAAACTTGAACTTGTTTGGCATCTATGATTCTAAGGAAATCAATTTACGATTTAATTATTTAATATGCCTAGTCTAATACATTTAATTATTCTATACCTATTTTATCTATCCAATCGCGAACGTTCATTTGCAACACGTGATCGTACAATATATAGAGGATATTTGTTTGTTTTGAGTGAATATGGAATATATCTCGCTGAGAAGTGAGAAAATTTCAAATATTTTCACGAGCGCGTAGCGCGAGTGAAAATGTGAAAATTTTCTCACTTCGAGGTGAGATATATTCTATATTCACGAAAAACAAACAAATTTTCTTTTTATTTTATGCTCAATTACGTTGAGATGTGCATTTTGCAACTATTTTAATCTCAGCGCGGGAAACAGACGCGCGTAAACAGACATGACGTCAGACGTGCTGTGACGTTATAAAGACGCATGCAACATAAAGTTCCATTTTGTTTTATTTCTTGCTGCATAACGGTATGAAATTCTCTTTAAGTAAAATAATTTGAATCGAGAAATATACTATAAAGAACAAAGTGCGGATACAATTTCCATCCTGTTTTAAGCAAATAATTTAAAATTCATACACAATGTAATGAGGGGGCGGAGCTATATCTCTCACAGTGTGAAAGTATAGATTTCATATTTTCACAGTGTGAGTGATGAAATATGAAAATATTTAACTGATAGAATACAGTATTTCATCAGTTAGCATAAAATAAATTACGGTATTTGGATGCACGTGCGTACAAAAATCCTGTATTTTCTGTATTTGGACGCACGCGCGTACAAAAAATCCTGTATTTTCTGTATTTGGACGGTTCAACAGTCCCATGTTAAACATACGATAAAGCCCGAAACGCGTGAAAATGCTCCGAATGTAAATCGGATGAAGTAGGCGCTCTATGTATAGAGTTTGATTATGCGTCTTGAAATCTGGATTTAATTTGAGGTTTTTTTTTGTTTACAACACACAAAAACGATTCAAGGGAAAACAATGCTATCTGATTTAGATATTAAAACGTTCGTTAATAATCAAAAACTTAAAAATACAGTAAAAAGGATCATCAGATGTTGGAATATTTGAAAAGTCGATAAAAGAAGCCGTTCCGGACGAAACCTAGAAATCAGTATCAGCCCTGACTGTCTGAATAGCTACCTCAGCAGTTTTTATTTAACGTTTAAGAAACAAAATGGAGAAGATTATGAATGGCAGTGGACGGGCGGTCAGCATCCAAAACATGTCTGCTCTATAATTCAGTTTTCGTCGGATCTTCACCAAACTTGCTGACAATGTTTGTGGGCATTACATCTCAGCCAATTTTGATAACCAGCCAAATTGTACCAGGCACTCTTTGATTATAGTCCTTGAATTACTCGAAAAACGGGGAATTTAGCCTTGTCCGCTCTTTTAAGTCGAACAGTTTTCATCCGATCTTCACCAAACTTGCTGACAATGTTTGTGGGCATAATATCTCAGCCAAGTATTATTACCACCCAAATCGCCAAATGGCTGTTGTAGGGAGGTTGCACCATATACTTTTTTTAATGATGATACGCAGAAAAAACAACATTCAATGAATTACGTATATTACGTATGAAGTGAAATAAATATAGAATAAAAAGGTTATCTAAGGTCTAACATTGTTCTTTTTAATATATATTTGCACTCATACCAAGCTGGGAAAAGCTAGAAAAGGCAGGAATACAATATTCAGTGAAACATTTTTAATTTAAACTATTATTATAGTAAGATAAAATAGATATAGAATAAAAAGGTTATTTAACATTGTACTGTACAATACGAGATATATTTGGACTCGTACCCAGCTGAGAAAACCATATTGAACTCGCCTAGCGGCTCGTCCAATATGGTTTTCTCAGCTGGGTACTCGTCCAAATATATCTCCGTATTGTACAGAACAATGTTAAATAACCTAATATTATTATCATCAATGAAAACTTGTCTGTATTTAGTTTGAGTCCTACTTGCGTTGGCGTTTACATGAAAACATTGAGGATATTTCTCGACATATTTTTCTGCACGTTTTTGAAAGATTTAGAAGGTAGCTCAATGATAGATTTGCAAAACAAAAGCTTAACTTTCGAAAACAAATGCATAAAACGTGCATTTTCACCATTACTTCAGTTATTCTTCAAAATGTCTAAACTAGTACTAACAAGTTTACAATAAAGGTGGTTTTAAATAGTTTTCATCACCATTTCAATAATCAATTTATCGGACATACGATCAAAATCAATAGCAACTGAACAATAAAAAGGGGAAAATGTTCATAGAGTTTATGTAAAATTATCAGTTATATAAATAATAAAATGTAAAAATTGATAACAATTAGCATTTAATACATTCATTTGATCAAAGTGTATCCTCGCTATTAAGACAACATCTGCTCTCTCAAAACATGGCTTAAACAGTAAGCCGTGGTTCAATTTATTTCTTATTTGGGCTGAAAATGTTTCAGTTAATCAAAATATATTGGTCCTAATTCAAAGATGGTCCTAAAGGATTTTGCTGTTAAAAGACAGATATCGGCCAAAGTTATAGACTAACCATGGCAGTTAACTGACAATGAAATGACTTGAAAAACTCATACCCACAAATGGCTCCGTGGATTCCAAACCCATACTTCTTTATCTTGTCGTAACCGTCAATGTGAATTAGAAAATTCGGACCTCTGTTAAAGTATTCTCTTCTTGAAAGCCTGTTTGACAGTCTGGCCTGAACACCTTCGGGATCTATGATGTTTTGATATTGCAGTACCTTATGTCTAAAATATTTGGTTTAAACATATTTATTCATCTATAATGTATCGCATAGTAATTACAATTATACAGTTTTGCACTTAGTATATCTAAAATTTTTGAATAACGATATCATAAATATTAGTGGTGGGTGTCCCAGAATAAATTTCCACTTCACAATGATATTAACTTTGCTAAAATAAATTTCAAATACTAGTATGCATGACTGGTCAAAAAAGAAAGGCTTTTTAGACTTACAGTATTATGGTAATAAATATGGATGAAATCATTATTAAAACAGTGCATTCCGGTCCTTTTCTCATATTCTTTATCTCACGTATTGTCTTTTATGAGGTTTAACGTAGTTTATCTATTAGTAAGTACTAGTACGTATCATAATTTATTCTAAGATTTCCTTTTCGTATATATTGATGAACAGTTTGTAATGTATTCTAAACAAACTCACTAAAGGAAAAGTTGAAAGAAAAATGGGATTGAAAATAAAAACAGAACATAAATATAGCTTCATTAATGGCGTCATTATCAGATAGTGTGATACTTAATGATATAATTCTGTTTGTTTAGTTGTAAAACTTACATCCATTTCCTTTCATTTGAGACCAATCATGCTTATCTGTAATTTATTTTTAAGTGGATATGTATTCTGGGACACACTGTATAACCAACAGTAACATGAAAACACAATCATAATTTTCATGACAAATAATAAGAAAATATTTAGTACTTTCACTCATTAGAAACATCACTCCAAAAGACACTTTAACGGAAACAAATACATGTAGCTAGAGTTCTAGATAACGTGTTTCACTGACAACAAATGTGAAACAATAAACTGATGCAACCTTCTGGCGCATTTAAGATATAAATATAGCATGTTAAGTATGTTAAGCAGAAATTTGAAAATGCCAATAACTAAGTCACAATGTTTCAGTGTTACATGGTACAGAGCAGCAATACAAACCTCCTTAACATTATTCAATACTTTGTTCGCAACCTACTAGCCATGGCCCGACAACCGAGATTTCCACCTGTACCCTGAACTTCAGCCTGAATGATACAGGTTAAAAAAGAATTTCTCGAGTCTCTATGCCATCTTAATGGACAGTTGCAGTGTTAGTACTGATTATCACAAGTTTGGATAACGATAGCGAATTTGCGCCAAAAATCAAAACGGTATCTGTTCACCTCGGACCTCATTGGCCAGCGAATAGATATTTTAATTGGCATCAGATTGGTAATCATTGGCAATATGCTCTCGCAACATGTGCCCATTTGGCTTCAACATTTAACCAATCAGAGATGTGGGCACACTTTGGCTTCAATACATAAGGGTAAAATAACCTAGACAGACGTTATATATAAACCCGATCATCATCGTCAATCCTTCAGTCAACATCCAGGGCAGTCAGCAGATTAAATAGTTATCTACATGGTAACTACTAGCTAGCTAGAAACCTTACTAAGAGGAATAAACAAGCCCAACAAACGACCTTGTAGCTTTCAAAAATCTTTATCGACCAGACAAACTAACAACAACATCTATTCATTGCGCTAGTCACAGGTCATCGCATATCTCGAAGTTGCTATATATGCCAGTACATTATATTCCTATTGTGATACATTTCAACGTTTCGTATCTCAGACGTAATTGTGATACAAAACGTTTCGTATCTCAGACGTAAAATTGACAGGAATAGAGCCATATTACTCTGGGTCTATCTTTTGTTTTGTACTGAGCTGCTTGTCTATCAGAACACCAATGGGATACCAACTCTAAAGAAGGTCCTTTTCAGCTATCTCAGGAATATTCATATTCCGTGTATCATTATCAGTCAGTTCCTTGCATCTCAAGCAACAAGACGTAAATTCCTATTTAAAAATTTGTGAAAATGAACTGATATAGATATTTACCAAAATGGCTGCTTGAACGACAGCACGATTCCAGTTTGGCCGCCTCTTTAGACCAAGTCTTTTACAATGCCGTTTAAGTTGCCGATAGCTGGAATAATAAAAGAATGTCAATGCGCAGCGCTAGTAAAAACATCAACAAACAGGTGAATAGAGTATGATAATACATAGTGTGGGTTTGATCTCACGATCTTTAATTCAATTACTGACGAGTCGAGTTATTTTCATGGTATACCGACGTTTATTTTACAGTAATGTCAGCAATGACACCAAATGAAACAACTGCATGATGTGTGTGTGTGTGTGTGTGTGTGTAGGTGTGTGTGTGTTAGAGGGGGGGTTGGTGGAGACACTATGTTCCAGATTGACTTGCTATTCTAGGTGAAAACAGAAATGAGACCAAAGCCAACGGAAACATCCCTGTACATGAAGTTATCATGTAACAACCATAACGGTAACATCTGCACTAAAGGTAACACCATGCACTAAGAGTAACAATTTTTGACACCCAAAGCAACCTGCACTTAAGATAACTTTGTCAGTGACACCAAAGGCAACAATCTCCGACTCCAATTATGACATATTTCACACATACACTGAAGGTAACGGGTATCAGCACTAAGGGTAACTGGCACTTACCGCAACAACTACAGTTATTGCTACACCATCACGTGTAAAAAGTCTTTGCGTTGTTTTACCCGTGTATGCGGTTGTTTCGGGTCTGGGATGGTGATATGCCTAATGTCTGTGACTTCCCTGTTGCGGACCGTTTTCGTTGTACCTTCAAGGTTCATACCCGACAGACCCATAATATTTATATACGGAGTTGTTCAGAATAAGTAGAAAATACCCCCTAGGACGACAACGCGAAACTGCGATGGCCCCAACGGAACACCGTATTTAACCGTTATAAATGTATGACCTTTGATAGTTTGTTAAATGCTCTATTGTTCAATAATAGGAAGGGTATTTGGTGGATATATATTGCAAAAGTTTCAAGGTATTTGGACAAAACTAACAGAACAACACCACTGTGAAGTGAATTTATTCATACTGTCATGAAATAGATATATCATTCAAAGTTAACTTTTTTGACCTTTTGGATTTTTAAGGATCAAAACATTTTCAAGTTATATTTCGGGTAGATGTTTTTTACTTTAATATTACCTTGTCCACAAAACATGTGGAGCTCATTGTAAAATAGGTCAAAACGTGAAACATGTCAACCAAAATTTCCAATATGTAATCAATAGCATTTACCTCAGTGTACAGGTATGCAATTTATAAGGTTCACAAAACATTATTAATACATGAATTAGAAATGCAATATGATTCCTTCTCATGATAACGTTCCTATTGTCGGCATTTCAGTTTGATATCATATCAAATGACAATTTTTGTTTGCTTTAAATACGTATAAGCTTAAAGATATGCTTAGGTCAACAACGATGATTGCACGTTTAAATATTGAAAATATAACTTTAAAAGACATACTAGTGTGTCTTGACATGTTAACGACCCCCCTTATATTGTTCAAAAGTAATTAACCGAAATTTATGAAACTTAACGTGGCATTGCACGTATAACAAAGCATGTAAAATCAAGCCAAGAAGCAAATGTACCTGTACTTATAGAATAATCTGCGATTATGTACTTAGCGTCTGGATATAAAGTACATTGGGGGTGTTAAAATGTTTTGAGATCGAAGACCCCGATACCTACTATAAATAACCCAATGTTTGTATTTATTATCTATATTTACAGTGCTTTTCTTTCTTTTTTCTTTCTTTCACCTTGATTCATTTGATTCTATATTGAATACTGAGTACCAACATCTGGAACGTCAAAATCGCCACCTTACGGCGACTGTAGGAATAACAAGCATTCGACGTATCACCACAGTGCACGCTTTCCATGATCAACTTCGGGAAAATGTCAGGTTTTCATATAACAACATGACGTATGTAAACAACTGCAGCCAATTGAGCGTTGTGATCTCTGGAATGCTCTTCGTTTACTGTCACCTAATTCATGGAATTTGGTATGCATCAGCATGGTCCGAATAAAAAAAGTCTACAATATAGACTAAGACCAAAAAACGTTTTTTTCAAGTAGATAAATACATTGAAATTTAGCTAAACTATAGCTCAAAATCCCTGAAAGGTATGTTCACGAACGTGTCATGAGTATCTTTTCAACAGCGTCAATGGTTAATATGGTGGCTGATTTCTGCCATCTCGTTCTGGCGTGTTGGCGCGTTTGCAGGGCGCCAGAACGCCAGGACGACAATTATACGCGCCAAGACTACAAACAAGGCATTTGTCGTTCTGGCGGGGGCGCCAACACGCTAAATTGGGAAGTTGTCGTCCTGGCGTTCTGGCGTTTTAGCGCGTTTGCAGGGCGACAAGACGCCAAGACACCAGGACGACAATTATACGCGCCAAGACGACAAAATCCATATTTGTCGTTTTGGCGCGTTCACTTGTCGTCTTGGCGTGTTGGCGTCTCCCAACACGCCAGAACGAGATGGCAGAAATCAGCCACCATAGGTTAATGGAAAATTCAGCATTCTAAAACCTTGATTACTGCGGATTCCATCTTTGGAACTATTTTATCATGTTGCTCTTTCGTTCTTCTTTTTTATTTTAGTTGTGCTTTGCATAAAACTATGAACTGCATTTTCCTCAAGTAAAGTTTTAAATATTAACTTCGCCGGATACGACAATGTGTCTACTTTTCATACAAAGTACGACACTTGGTCGATATTGTTCCCTTTGAAATTGATGATGAAAATTGATTATATTATCGGCATTAACAATAAGTTAAGTTTACCGTTAATTAAATGCACGAATAGCCATAATTGATTAGAAACGTGTTATTTGGTGAACAAAGTTCTTTTGGATTCGACCGGAGAAGCCTGCGGGTAAGTGACAAATAATCATAATTTTAGCTTCAGATATGTTAGCAAACAGAAACCTGATGGTACAATGGTAAATAAATAAATAAATAAATAAATAAATAAATAAATAAATAAATAAATAAATAAATACACTTTAATTAAACAGTGACACAAAACATTTCAGGTATTCAAGCGTCACGTGCGACCACCTATGTTCCCACCACAACTTTGGAACGTAAACAGCAGGACACTGTCAGATGAGCCAAGAACCAACAACCATTTGGAAGGCTGGCATCGGAGATTCAAGTCAATAGTGGACAAGTTCCATCCAAACATATACGAGTTTATTGATACACTGCAAGGGGAACACGCTAGAACGGAAATGGTTATTCAGCAACTGATTGGTGACGGAGCTCTCCAGGAAGCGAGACCAAAGGTGAGTTAAATTCACTTAATAGCAAGTTGGAAAATTTCAGCCTCGGTTTGCTGGAGTATGTTCCAATAACCCCACAACTTTATAACTAAATGTGTCGAAATCAGTTCAAGACTGAATATGTTATGGTTCTTTTAACCTTTTATTTCAGATCAAAAAGATGAACGAGAAGCTACAAAGAGTGGTGCAGGACTTTGGGAAACGATCGTCTGAAGAATTTCTGAGAGGAATCGCATATAATATAAGATACTGAACTAAGAGAATCAAGCACAGTCGTTTAATAAAAGTGTTTCCGCTTTCTTTACTAGTTGAATATTGTAAGTACTCCTTTTCCGAGTTTTTCGACGAACTTTCGACCAAATTCGACGAGTTGGTAGTTTCGACCATGTCGTATTTGGCGAAGTGTCGGATTCGGCAAAGTGTGGTATTTGACGAAGGTGTCGTAGACTCATTTGTAATATATGTTTGTAACATGATTTATTCACATATTGTTATGATAAATGAATACTGACAATATAAAACCGTTCCAGTTCTGTTCTTACACTGTTCTGTTCACTCTTCATGTAAGCATGTCAAACATTGTGCATGTGCATAAATATTTTATGTAGTCTGATATAAATTTTGGTAAGGTAATCAAAATGTTGAGAGAAAGTTCACCTCTTTCTAATACATATAAACATAATGTTAGTTTATGAACATGGTGCACTTTGCGGAACCTCAACTGTTTACTTAATTTCACACAACATCTATAATTATTATCTTATATATTTTTTTAAGAAATGAGCACATTAGTATTTCTTATTAAGATCATGAGTAAAATACGGAAGAGCATAAGTGCCAAGTGCTTTTATTTATTTACTCGAAATTTCGAGATACTAACTCGAAATTTCGATTTAGTAACTCGAAATTTCGAGTTAATAACACAAAATTTCGCCTTCGTATCTTGCCCTTTTATTCGCAAAATTTGAACGTCTGTCCGTCTGTCAAAGGCCAAATTTGTAATGGACGACTTCTGACTCTTCGAAGTGGAATCATCTATCTACACATCAATATATTATACCCAACATGTAGCGACTTGAACATATAAAACCATACAACAATGTATGACCTACCCCATAGCCTCTAGAGCTACTCCAGATTTCAAACTGTATCCAGGATATATACCTTCATTTACATGTATAGTATGTTCAGGTGGTTGGCGCTCGAACTAGGTCGAAAACTTTCCAGATATGCTCAAACTAGTGAAATATTCTAAGTTTGAATACTTCCCGGTCACCTTCTTTGACCTCTCTTCACAATCTCGATCTATCCAGGTACCCAATCTTGGTCAGACTCAATCAATACTACACGTTCATGTAGGGTATGTCTATATTTCCTTGCCATATGGGCTCAAACTAGGTCGAAATCCTTCCAGACTCAAACATGGTTTAAATAGTGATATTTTTTATGAGCAAACGCTGCCCGGTCATCTTAATCATATGACCCTGTAGGGCTACTCGATGGATACACCAGGTACCTAATCTTGGCCAGGACCTATACATCAACGTAAACAATTGTAATTAGTAACTTAATAACTCAAAATTTCGACTTAGTAACTCGAAATTTCGAGTTAATAACTCAAACTTTCGAGTTGATAAATAACATACACCTGGCACTAATGCTCTTCCGTAGTAAAAGCATATAAACGAACGATAATTAATCAACGTAAGGTATCTTAGCTTAACAATAGTACCTCAACTGTTTTTGCTTGGCCTGTTGTAACTTGGATCGATAATGAATAAAATACGTGTCAAAACGAGGCTTTGTCATGTCGGCCATTTTAATTCTCTAATAGTTGGAAAAGGATTTCATGGACAAAAACAAAACAAGGTATTTGGTTAAGTAACTATACTGGCTAATTTAAATTTTGATATTTACTATTATTTTATTGTAATAGTTTAATTATATTTTACTTCGTCAAAAGTATTTATTCTTTACATACAGGAAGTTGTTTAACTCTAAGGTCTTGAAAATGGTCATGTTTCGTTTAAACATTGAAAGTGTTATTTTGGAAACAAATGTAATCGGATTCTTTACATGTTATATCTAACATGTAAAAAAATGTTGACTTAAACATATTAGAGTATTTCCATTGAAATTTAAAAAAAACCGTATAATTTCGCCTTTTGTAGTCGAAACATTACGACGTGTACATTTTTAGATATATTAGATATATAAAATTGTACAGATAAAAATGAATAATCATAATTATAAGACATAAAAATTAAGAAGTAGAAAAACTGCCCTTGTATATATTTCCGTACTAAATATAGACAATGCTGTTTGATATACCTAATCCGTAACCAGGGCTTTCATTATCTAGATAAAAACTATGTCTTCAGGGGTGGTGGTAGAATCTTTTTGAATTTCTAAATTTTTAAATATCTTTAGTAACATCAGTGTTATGACTAAAAATGCGTTTTCCTATTGTATAATTTGGACAAAATCACAGCGCCAGGAACAATATTTTTAGAAACTTTACAATTTGTTTTGTATGGAAATGTCGCTTTTGTGCTAACTAAGATATCCTTCAAGTTTAATGATAAGTAAAAGCTGAATTTTGAAACATTTTGTAGTAAAAATTGGGTGAAAATAACCCATCTAAGAAGTTTTTTGATGATAAATTCAAAACTAATCGAGATATTTTGAAAATTTAAAATAGTTCATATTACCACCCTCGGAGTTTGTTTTTACCTTACCTTTAAGGGAATAAAGGAAAACCCTTGTTACAGATAAAGATATTTCTACATTTTGTCCTCCTTTTTTTTGGTCTAATTATTCCATTTCATAGAGACAAAAGCAAGTCTATTCTAGAGATTGTTTAGGAGGAATACTGTTAAAATCATTATAGACTAGCTCAATTTACTACATTGAATCATAATAATGTAAAAAAATATATCATAATCTAGGATCAAGGTACACCGTGTAGGAGCAGTAAAAGTAAAACCTCTTGTTATCGTAAAAGTGACGTTTACCCTTCTGGCGGACGTATTCTTGTGTAGAAACGTTTTATCACAAAAACTACAAATCATAAAAACTACATTGTTTGGATAAATTATTTTGCAATGTCATTGTCAAAAAATATTTTGGCGAACAAAACTGTCTGTCCCAACTTCAGTTTAAATTTATCACAATACAACGCAGGCAGCTATCATAAATAGTTCCTGTTTCATTTATGTTTAACATTTGTTTTAAAATCAACCGATCAAATGAAGAAATTATTTAAGCACGGAATATATGCGCCCAAAATTATTTCAAGGTTGAATTGTTTTCCCATCTATATTTGAGAGGCTGAAGTATCAGAATAAAGTTATGTAGAAACAAAATAAATCGTTTTTCTTGATTATGATAATTACTCAACGTCATCAAAATGCAAGATTTTGTCGTAATTTTATATTTCCACCACGTGTGTGAAACAGTTTATCAAATTTGATAAAAACATTTAAAATGTGACTAAAATTGTCTTCAAGTAAATATATACATAGGATCCTGAGAAATTAAACAAACATCTGTGAAAAAGACAACTAGGAAAACTGTTTCAGATGTCTTAATTTAATATAATTTAATGTACTTAAAGAAGAAAATATATATTTTTGTTTAGCACCAACACTATGACGTCCCTTCTCATTATAACAAAGCAATTTGCATCCATTTATTCTCTTTCCTACACATAGCTAGACAGCAAAGAAAATAGTGTCATGAATATAATTTTTAGATATTACATAAGGAGCGTCAAATTGAATTGTATAGACTGTATTCATTTATCAGTTAGCGTCATAATAAGCGCTGTACTTGCCGCCCTAATGCATATGAATACTTTTTCAATGCCATAAAGTGATTTGGGGTAACCTGATATCCCAGTGTGTAATTTTGCAGTATATTATTACCGGTATTTATGGACTTTTAAAAAAAAACCCTCATTCAATCATACCTGATCTTACACGCGAAATTTGTACAACTTCTTTAAACCTTAAAAATTCTGTTCAAAAGCAACTACAATACAACCGGATTACTTCTGCCTATTTTCAGCCAACATAACGTTATCATAATATCAATTTCACAAACTTTATTTAGTAATTGCTATGTACCAGTTAAATAGTATCTTTTGCCGTACAATTTTAATTAATAGTATTTTTTCTTTTTTCGAAAAGAGAGTATTTTGAAGGAAATGACTATTAACGGGTTATCATATACAAGCAGTTATTGTGTGTAAATGGAAGTGTTTCTTTTTTACATTTTGTATGACATGTATTACCGTACAACCTGCACGGTTCCGGTGGTGTTCCAAAAGTTAAGGATATTGAAAATATATTTATTTACACTTACACATTTATGCAAAAATTATTCTATTTGAACCACATTAATGCATTCAATTATCAATTACTTATCACGGTAATTATTGAGAAAACAAGAGCTGTCTCCATAGGATGACACATGCCCCCGATTGCACTTCGAATGAATAGTTATGGCCGATGTTAGAGTTTAGGACCTTTGACCTACGGACCTGGGTCTTGCGCGCGACACGTCGTCTTACTGTGCCACACATTCATGCGTAGTTATTTTAAAATCCATGCATGAATGACAAAGATATGGACCGGACATGCCCATCATTGCACTATCATGAAATATGACCTTTAACGTCTAAGTGTGACCTTGACCTTTGAGCTACAGACCTGGGTCTTGCGCGCGACACGTCGTCTTACTGTGGTACACATTCATGCCAAGTTATTTGAAAATCCATTCATGGATGACAAAGATATGGACCGAACACGAAAATTGCGGACAGACCGACAGACAGACGGTTCAAAAACTATATGCCTCCCTTTGGGGGCATAAAAATTAGCTACTGTTTCGACACTGACAAGAGGTCCAGAGCTTGGTGTTTACCATCTCCATATTGATTACATTAATGTAGCATTTCATTTTTAGCTCGACTTTTCGAAGAAAAAGTAGAGCTATTGCACTCGCCCCAGCGTCGGCGTCGCCGTTGGTTAAAGTTTTTGATAAAGTCAAATATCTCTGTTACTATCAAAGCTATTGACTTGAAACTTAAAATTATTATTTACTACCAAAGTCTACACCAGGAGAAACAATCCGCATGACTCTGCTTTGAATTTTGACAGAATTATGCCCCTATTCAACTTAGAAATTTTGGTTAAAGTTTTTGATAAAGCCAAATATCTCTGTTACTATCGAAACTATTGACCTGAAACTTAAAATACTTATTTACCATCAAAGTCTACACCAGGAGAAACAATCCCCATAACTCTGGTTTGAATTTTGACAGAATTATGCCCCTTTTTAACTTAGAATTTTTAAAACATTTTTTGATAAAGTCAAATATCTCTGTTACTATGAAAGCTTTTTACTTGAAACTCAAAATAGTTGTTTACAATCCAAGTCTACACCAGGAGACACAATTCCCATAACTCTGATTGAATTTTGACAGAATTATGCCCCTTTTTAACTTAGTACTTTTGGTTAAAGATTTCGATAAAGTCAAATATCTCTGTTACTATCAAAGCTTTTCACTTGAAACTTGAAATACTAGTTTACCATCACAGCCTACACCAGGAGAAACAATCCCCATAACTCTGATTTGAATTTTGACAAAATTTTGCATCTTTTTAACGTATTGTTAAAAGTCAAATATTTCCGTTACTATTAAAACTTTTGACTTGAAACTCTAAATTGTTATTCACTATCAAAGTCTACACCAGGAGACACAATTCCCATAACTCTGATTATGATTTTGACAGAGTTATGTCCCTTTATGACTTGGAATTTTTTTACTGGCAAAGCTCTAATTCAGAGTCAAGCACTGAGAAAAGTCGGGCGCGCTGTCTTACGGACAGCTCTTGATTTTTTAATTCTTTTATTCAAGTATTTTATTCTCAGTAATTTGAACAAATACCAGTGGAAAAAGAATATAGCTGATAAAAGTATAGGTTGTTACACATACACATGCATGTGCATTCAATATTCGTTTGGAATGTGTCGATCTAGTCCAGTCAAACAATTTTTTTTAAAAATTGACGAAAATATCAAGAAATCAATCAATCATTGTGACCGAGTTTGTAAATGAGATGATGTGAAAAATACAACAGCCCAGCTTAAATCTACACCCCAAGCGAGGTTTCGAATCCACATCGGTTAAGTGAGTGGCCAGCGACCTTTACCACTCGACCAAAGAAGCCCCCTAAAACTAATTAGAGTCAGCCATGTATAGACGGCTATTTTTTCAAACTTTATTAACATTAACATATGATACATTATCATCAGAATAATGTTGTGTGTAATTTTGGCAGAGTTTTATAAAAACAAATATTTTCAAGCTTATGGAATATAGTATATTTTTGAAAATGAGTTTAAACTTATAGAGACCTAGAAAGAGTAATATGAAGAAATTCTTTCATAGTTATGTGGAACACATTTATGAAACACATGCTTCGAGTTTTTAAGATCTGTTGTATCATTCTGTAATGCTTACACACGGTACACACTTCAAATTATATTAAAGAAAAACAAGTCTTTTTATTCTTTTAATCACTTGCTCTTACCGCTATAGGCTCAGAACCCCGCTTGCAGTATAAAATTATTTCATGTAAGGAAGTCATTCAGCTAGCTTCTGGAAGGTCGATAATTCTACCCTAATGCCTGCAATAATGACTTGAGGAGCACCTTGGATCACCTCTACGGTCAAAAGTCGGAAAGTCACTATATGATCTATAATTATGTCGGTGAGACGTTAAACTGCATTAAATAGATATAATGCATTTGTCACTGGTTTTTGGCTTTATTACTCATATTGGCTTATCGCATTTCATAAAACTGAACAAACTGTGGAAATAGTGTGTCTTATTAGTATCGAAATTAACTTGATATTTACATCAATTCATGATGGAACAGTAACATAGATTTTGTAATGTATATTTCAGATGATTTCTTAGTGGACAGAAGTAAAACAATCTTCAGGGTAATACACCACAGTTTAAGCAAATCAATACATTCAATTTCTTTCTACATTCTTTTAAATGCAACCAAATACAGTGGTCACATATTTTAAAGTGTTGTCACGGAAATATCTCACTGTTTGACAAGTATGGAAATATACCGTATTGTTAAAGGTGCTAAATGATTTGACAGTGCTTCTGTTTCTATATTGTTTTTCTACAACAAATCAATATATTGATGAAAGTGAATTTAATTTCTCCCTCCATACCTTTTAAAAACAAGCACATATATTGTTTTACTTCTCACTGAAACATCTCACTACATAAACAAGTATGGAAATATAATGTAGAGTACGTAATAACTTGACAGTAGTACTATTTATAGAATATTATATAATCAAATGATACGTATCATGTGTTAAATATGTCAGATACTGATAATTCCTCCTTAAGTTAACTCTTAACAGAAATACTGTAAATTAAGGACAAGTGCCCCAGACCCGTGTAAGTACGGAAAGTTTTTGTTCTAAGATATGATGGAATTATTGTCTACATGGTTGTCACTTGTTAAAATGGACGGTTGCCATGGAAACAGTGAATACTGCATGAAAATTGGAATTTACTTCTAAATTAAATTTTCTTAGATTTCATGTGTAAAATATAATTCGATTTTAGTGCAAGTAAATTTGAAGTAAACTTATTTTAAGTATATTTCAAATGCAGGTAAATTTCATTCAACGTAAATTCCAAAAAACTTTATAACTTACATTTACTTGAAATTAAATTTGTTAAATATGATACATGAACAAAACTACAACTGTGTATCGGACATGTCAGGCGTGATGGCTATGATTTCTTCAGATTTTGATGCAGATAAGGGAAGTAATTGAATAACAAAGTAGTTATACAAATTTTATTCAACGTAAACTGGATGAGATTAACCTATGGGGTAACCTCAAACTGGAAACGGGACCCTTGTGAGGCATTCTGAAACATCCGCTCTGGTCATACACCCCCCCCCCCCCCCACTTAACATTATGTATCAGGGACCCAGATTATCCCTATGGTGGGCACCCCTTGATCTGCTAAGCAGGGGTTGACAATGTTTATAAAGTATTATATGACAGACTGATTGAATGGCTGATTGATTGTTTGAGTGAATGATTGACTCATTATATGCATATTTCGAAAATTAATTAAATGAATATAAATAAATGACTGACTGACTGACTGACTTAACTGCGGAATGAATGAAATTTACAAATGATAGGAAATCAAAAGTTATAAGATTGACCTGAATATTCTGAGTACAAATCAATAAATTTTCTGAATGAATGTGTGATGAATAGATTGATTGATAGACTGACTAATTGACTGATTGATCGACTGAAAAATAAGTCATTCTTTAAACGAATATTTGTATACTAAATTTTATTAAAGAAATAGACACTTGGGAAGAATGACTGAATGAATAACAAAATCAACTGTTAATTGAAAGATTGATTGATTGAATGATTCAATGAAAGAATGTAGGAATGAATACATGAAACAGTCGAAATGAATGAGTAAATAATGTAAGCATTCTTGTGGGAACTAACTAGGAAATATGACAAATAAATAACTGATAATCAATAAAATGTAAATAAACATACATACATGTAATTATCAATCGAATAAACAAGGGAAAAAAGTGAATATATATATTAAGCAAAATACCATATTATTCAAAGTCAAATAAAAAAGTTAAAGTTGCTAAAGATTTCCGATTACTTTGAAACATAATGGAGTTAAATATTTAAATCATCCGCTCTAAAATACAGAACGTATCAATTAACTGTGGTCACCTTTGTGTCTGCTAGACAAGGGTATTGATGGATTAGATAAATTAGTCTGCATATTTACCGTATGATCTTGAAAGGAATATCTCACCATGTCTAACTATTATGATTACCTGGTTATACGCCCGAAGGGACGTATTATGTTATGACGCTGGTGTCCGTCTGTCCGTCTGTCTGTCCGTCCGTCCGTCTGTCCGTTAGCAATTTCGTGTCCGCTCTGTAACTCTTGAACCCCTTGAAGGATTTCAAGGAAACTTGACACAAATGTTCACCACACCCAGACGACGTGCAGAGCGCATGTTCCGGATGTCTCGCTTCAAGGTCGTACAATCGGGGTTTTTACTTTAAAAAATTAAATGTTCCTAAGTTGAAATAAAATAAATAGAATTTTGTCTTTTTATGAGTAAAAATTGTTACATGTGTTCCTACCGATACTGTTATGCATTTCGTAAAATATCTAATAATATTGCGCGGCCTTTTTGGTCGTCGATATCTGTCTGACGGTTATGAGTAATGGTATACGTGTCAAAACGAGATTTTGTTTGGTCGGCCATTTTTAATTTTGTAAAAGTTACATAAGGTTTTCATCGACGAAAAATAAGATAGGTATACATTTTAGTAATAATTTATCTTATTTCCTAATAGGATTCTTTTATAGAAATATTTGTATTAATTCAACACAAGATGGTAAACAATAACATTATTTATCAGGACTTTTATTTAGGATCTTGTTTCGTTTTACATGCATTTTTCCCTGAATATGATATTTAAGGGGCAAATATATTGTTAATGCGACATCAAATTAACTGAGGATCTCTGACTGAAGCCTTTTAGTTTTACTCCGTTAAAATTGAACAAGAACTATGACATTTATAATAAATTGAATACATTGAAACTATTTCTATTTTCAAAACAAAACGGAATAACTGAAATCAAGATTTTTTTCTACGGCCCTAAACGAAAATGACTGAACGGCTCTACTCATATATTTTTCTACGAATTGGTTTTTTGTTTGTATTTTTCTTTGAGATTAACAATAAATTGTAAATGGAGACAGAAATAAAATTCTTTGCAGTTTTCCCTCTATATTTTCTTAAAAAATCAGAAAGATGCTTTGATCGCATGTTATCCGGCGGCTGTCGTCCGACATTCGTAGTCTCATATTTAACTTGTGTGTACACTATTGTAATTTATTTATCAAAAGAAAACATTTGTTGTAGTTATATAACCATAAGATCCTTGCTCATTTTTGTCTACATTTCATCAATTCCCCTCGATTATGGCACTTTATTTGATCTTTCTATGTGTATATATGTCTTTATGCATTATTTGCAACGTATTACATATTTCAATTAAACGTACGCAATATCTGTATAAATAACACGGTTCCTTTCTTTGACATCGACCGTCTGTATATTATGTGGTTCCGCTTGAGTGCAGCTACTCATCAAACGCGTGACAGATGTTTCGAACAATGGATAACTGAAACACAACGTAATAACGATTAAATTTACAATCAATATAATATATATTCAGGTTTGTTATACACAAACATCTAGGTATTCTATATATTTGTATTGATAGACAATAAAGAATTAAAAACAAATATTTGAAGAGCTGGATAATGTCACCATTTTTGGGTCTCTAAAATACAAAATGTGTTATCAATGGATATAGATTTGCTCTTCAGTGTAGGAGTTTCAGTTTATACATTTCATTTGAAATATCAGTTTACCTTAAGTCTATAATTGGGTTTTTCGTCAACAGTAATACTTGTAAATGTAGTACAAAAAGGATTGTTATTTTCATTGTACCTGACCTATTATGCATACAGATATCAACGCACACGTGTTAACTCTTAAGGTATATTCTGCATGTTTGGGTCACAATATTTTCTACAATGAAGAATTATATTTAGACTTTGACTCGGCAAATAAAAAATATAGGGACATGTGCTTGATTTTTCGCTAGCTTTGTCTGAAAAAAAAATGGATCTCACGCAAGTTTCATAATTGAAGTCTATAGAAAATCACTATTTTCGCAAATAGATTTTGTTTCTAAAATGTAGGTTTTAATGAAACTTATGTACATGTCCGTTTACTTGTTTTCAAGGTGTTTGCCCATGATTAAAGAAATCCGCAAAATTCAAGCGGGTTTTAAGACATTATTTGGAAATAGTTGAAATGTCAAACTTTTTAATATCATAACTTATCGCTTGAAAGATAATAAGGTTGCCGTTTTAATAAATTTACCCAAAGGTTAATGCCATTCATTCATAAAGAATATTTTCGTTTCCGTTTACCGAGTCCAGTCTTTATTCTACGTTATCTGGATAAATGACATTATGCCATTACTTTCGGTTTATCAAAACGTACAGAAGTACCTTAAGGATCTTAGATCTTAGTCACAATGATGATTGATAGCGAATGCTAATGGCTTTCTTGTAGATAGGTACAATCAAACATGTCTATGAATGCCACTCTTGGGAAAGCCAAAATGTGGTCTTTATTGGGAGGTGGTCTTTATTAACAGGTTAAAATACACTGTAAATGTTAAAATGGGAAACAAAACATGCAGTCTTTAGAGTCAGGTGGTCTCTGTTCAAAGGTGGTCTTTAACACAGGTTTGACTGTATTTATCTCCTATTGATTGAAGTTCTCACGATTTTTGAGAAATATACGGACATCTGCATGTATTTCAAAGCCTTTTTACTTTACATCTATATTTTGAAAGAAAGATACAATCTCTTTTAATGATAGCCATAAGTATAGAAGGTATTTATAGAGTTTTCCTCAACATTTTGTATATTATTTTGCAGAATGTTAAAAGTGTACAGCTTTCAGTTTTCATTGCGACTAACTGAATATATAGAGAAGTTTTTAAAAATTTATTTGCATTCTATGTCATGAAAACAGAATAACTTAAGGGTAGATTTCCCGGAAGCACAGCAAAACAGCCAGAGCCTTCCACTGCAAAGTAGATTCGCCATAAATAGAAACTGTAAAAGAAAGATATAGCAGACAGATTGCTTCCGAAATCGAACAAGATGTGTATTTAATTTGTTTAAGATTATAACGATGGGTTTTTGATAGAAATGGCGGTGTCTGTGTGTGTGGAGGGTGTGGGGGTGGGGGGCGGCGGTAGAGGTGTTGGAGGGAATTTTTCGGGGAGGGGAGGTGGGGGGGGGGGGAAGGGCTGATTAAATGATTAAAGTTCATTGTTTAAGATAATCAAACATTTTAGTATACTGTATGATCCTTGGTTAAGAAATATTATTTTCTTTACACCTATACGTAGCGAAAACGCTGTTTTCAGTTACATTTAAACAATTACAAAATGACCCAGGTGGGTCCCGCCTTTGAACGCTCAATGGCAAAAGCACCTTTGAGGAGTTTAAACCAGTGAATGGTATAACAAACCTCGATTTTAACCATCGCCTCTTTCTATTTCAAAATTGCACACATTAATGTAACAGAAATGTAAAAAATGTTGAAAACCAACCATCATGTTTGTCTCAAAACACTCTTAGGTCATAAGCTTGCTAAACAAAACGATTGGCAGCAGAGCGCCATATCTAAGACAAACAGGTTTTGATACACCATGTCCCTAAACTGTCTTCGAGACCAAATCGGAATTTCAATTGTAAAATTTGGCAAGCTATTGACGCAATTTAGAATAAATGCTGAAGACAATGACAAAAAGTTGTAATAATTGAGAAACATACATAGTATATGATGATACTCGCTATATTTTCCCATCATTTACAATGCTAAAACCACATACATTTCTCATATGATATAATTACGTTACTTTTTGAGTCTTGTATAATATCTGCTTGTGTATCTGGAATAAGAGCTGAGCAGAGATATGACTTTCGTAACAATGTAAAGTCTGCAACAAGGTTTGCATTACTTTCTCCTTCATGAATTGGAAACTACAATCCCATATTCTGAAATAAATGTTGTTAATTAAATGGGAAAAAGTTTTACACGTAAATTCTGTTTCAAGAGATAAACGGGTATTGAAATAACTAAGGTAAATATTATGTTTCCTGTCATTGGCTTTGTAGTATAAACTAGTAGAGTACAAATGCTATAAAGAATTCCTGTACAATGTGACTGCAATGATTATGCACAAAATATTACTCAGTAGTAATATAAATGTAGATATAAAAACTAAATTTTACAGGCTGCTTTTGATTTGTGTATTTGTACGGTAAGTATTTATGTGCATCAATCAACAATCCATAAACGCAATGTTGCTTCTTCGATTCTTGCGAAAAGGAGATATTCGAGATGAAAATAATGATCATATAAATGAATTTGACGCAAAACGGGAAAATTTATAATATATTTCCCTTGTTAAAGGTTATTTCAATCTAACGTTGTGATTTATGCAACATCCTGATCTTGTTTTCAACAAATCTAAAACGTCCTACATTGCAATCTATCAAGAAAGGAATATCTTAATCATAAAATAATTTGAATGCTCTTTTTTACCTTCATACATATATCAACAATAAATGAATTCATAATTATTTTAAATTGTTAAAGGTATTTGCTTTCAATTGTTTTGCAATCAGATATTCGTATTATTAGTCCCCTACTGGTTGAAAACCAGTTTCGGGGACTATAGGAATGCACTTTTCCGTCATTCCGTCCGTCCGTCTGTCCGTCCGTCCGTCCGTCCGCAATTTCGTGTCCGGTCCATAACTCTGTCATCCATGAAGGGATTTTAATATTACTTGGCACAAATGTTCACCATGATGAGACGACGTGTCATGCGCAAAACCCGGACCCCTAGCTCAAAGGTCAAGGTCACAATTGGAGGTCAAATGTCAACAGGGCTTTTTTCCTGTCCGGTCCACAACTCTCCCATCCTTGAAGGGATTTTAGTTTTACTTGGCACAAATGTTCCCCATAATGAGATGATGTGTCATGCGCAAATCCCGGACCCCTAGCTCAAAGGTCAAGGTCACAATTGGAGGACAAAGGTCAACAGGGCTTTTTTCCTGTCCGGTCCATAACTCTCCCATCCATGAAGAGATTTTAATAGTACTTGGCACAAATGTTCCCCATCAGGAGACGACGTGTCATGCGCAAAACCTGGACCCCTAGCTTAAAGGTCAAGGTCACAATTGGAGGTCAAAGGTCAACAAGGCTTTTTTCCTGTCCGGTCCATAACTCTCCCATCTATGAAGGGATTTTAATATTACTTGGAACAAATGTACCTCATAATAAGACGATGTGTCATGCACAACTTTCAGACCCCTAGTGCAAAGGTCAAGGTCACACTTAGCAGTCAAATGTTAACATAGCATGAACAGGGTCTGTTTCGTGTCCGGTCCATAACTCTGACATTCATTAAGGGATTTTAATATCACTTAGCACAAGTGTTCCCCATGATGAGACGATGTGTCATGCGCAAATCCCGGACCCCTAGCTCAAAGGTCAAGGTCACAATTGGGGGTCAAAGGTCAACAGAGTTTTTTTCCTGTCCCGTCCATAACTCTGCCATCCATGAAGGGATTTTAATATTACTTGGCACAAATGTTCCCCATGATGAGACAACATGTTGTGCACAAAGCCCAGACCCTTAGCTCAAAGGTCAAGGTCACAATTGGAGGTCAAATGTCAATAAGGTTTTTTCCCTGTCCGATCCAGAACTCTGTCATCCATCAAGGGATTACAATATTACTTGGCATAAATGTTTCCCATGATGAGACGACGTGTCATGCGCAACACCCAGTACCCTAGCTTAAAGGTCAAGGTCACACTTTGAGATCAAAGGTCAAGAGGATTTTTTTCCTGTCCGGTCTGTAACTTTGTCATGCAAAGCAGGATTTAGATATCAGTTGGCACAAATATTCCCCTGGATGAGACAACATGTCATGCGCAAGAACCAGGTCCCTAGGTCTAAGGTCAAGGTCATATTTAGAGGTCAAAGGTCAAATTCAAGAATGACTTTGTACGGAACATTTCTTCTTCATGCATGGAGGGATTTGATGTAACTTGGACCAAATGTTCACCACCATGAGGCACCCTTGTTTTTAGAATTACGTCCCTTTGTTGTTACTATAAATAGATTTTATTGTAACTTTTTATTACTGACGGTAGAGAAAAATCGAGACCACTTTCTGTGGTATAGCATGCATGTTACATCCAATTTTTAGGTGTATTTTGACCTATCTCTACCTGGTAAAGAGTTTCTTGTGGACTTATATTATATAGATTTTTTTTTTTTTTTTTTTTTTTTTTTTAAAGATTAATTTCCCTTTGTTGTTACTATAAATAACTTACATGATAACATTTTTATAATCTGCCAAAAAAATTCAATATTAAAAGAACTGTGGGTTTTTATATATGCACATTTTAATCCAAGTGTGTTGTTATAACATATTGTATATGTAGTACAATATTGTTTATACATCATTGACAGATATCAGTTCATTATGTTATACTGCAGTAGAGAAAATTAGGTGCCTTCCAGTAGGGGACTTTGTATTGCATGGCAATACTTCATTCACTTGTTTGTTATGTCATGTAACTTGATTGTCTTGCCCTTGCAATTATCTATATGAAGTCATAGGCATGTAATGCTTTAATCGCATTTCAATTCATAAAATACAGTAAGGAGGCAATTTTCATATTCCAGAAAATGTCATAATATTTAGAAAATAACAAACAACTTTTTGAAATAATTTTACCTCGAATTAGAATAAGAGCACAAGCTTACTTATTACACTGTCTCTGTTTAGAAATCTAGCTTTAGTTATCAGTCATAAGTAAAATGAGATTGAAAAAAAAGTAATAAACCATAACAAAAATTTGCATTTTACACCGAATGCATAGAGGCTTATTTAGTAAAAGTATATAAGAGGCCCTTAACTATTAAACGAGATTGCACTTGGTTATAATAAACATTTGGTAGACTTCTATTTTCGTGTGAGTATTTCAGATTTATTTTATTTGACAGATCATTGGAATGTTTTTAATATCTCTGTGGGGTTTTGTTCAGACAAAGTGTTAGAATAAGTGCCTATTTCATCTTTAGTTTCGAAAATTGCTTTTATTATATGTATTAAAATTATTGGACGTTTTCCTTAACTTAGGTAGGTACAATCTCATACAAAGGAATAATTAAGAGATAGATTTCCTGTCTTGAAGTAAAATGTCCGCGAGAGGATATGAAGTGTGGCCCCGCGGAACAGACAGAGGTAAACACGAAAAAACAGATAACCTGAGAGAAAAGGATGATACTGATCCACTGGGACTTATAACTTATCTGTTTGGACAAGATGGTAACTTCTCATGAGTATTCTACAATGTACCATTTAGCAATTATTATAATATCTGGCTTGTAGGCTTTTGACAAAAATACATTATTTTTTGTTTACAAACACCAGATTTTTCCATCTTAATTAGTGTTTGTACGCCGCTCATATTACATTTTATGTTCAGTCGTTGAAAGAAGGTACCATTTTAGAAATATCCTGTATATGTAATACTCAACTATTTTCAGTGATATGCATTTTTAAATTCCACCATTTTAGTTGTCCCATTTCGATATCCCGCTGTCAAACTACTACCAGATTTATTATATATTTGTTTATGATCCAAAGCTTTGATATACTAGCGTTTATGTACATATTACAACTCTATCAGATGAATAGCTGCAGAAAAGGATTTCCGGATTATTAAAAGTCCCATACATATGAAGCTATATGATTTTGTTTGGAAGACAAAATGGATTTCAGAATTGTAAAACGCGCGGAAATTAGTTGTAGTTTTTCTTTATAAATTTTGATGATTAAAATCTTATATCCTGTTTTTATGAACTGAATGCGTCATATATAATTGCACCAGACCATTTCATTCACTGAATTACAATCCCTTTTAGATTTATGAAATCTAAGACCCGCGAGAATTGAAATAAGTTTTTCCATATATGACACACCAGTATTTTTCATTTTCAGAACAACAGAAAACAATACGAGATGATATAGGTAAATGATTTGCTGTTATTTTATACTACGTGTAAAATAAATATTTAATTCCGTCGATAATAAAAAAAAAATGGAGACAGTTGAATTTTTCAGTCATGAATGCCTTTGCGTTTTTTTACTGTTAGCTTAACCAGTTGTTTATATTAGAGCAAAAACCCAATTTTCGCATTTAACCTGGCCACGAAACGATGCATTCAGTACAAGTTAATACAAATACTGTAACCGCTCGACCGACTGCATTGTAAACTTAGTGTCCTGACATCATTTTATGTTATTGTTTTTTTTTTTGTTTACATTTCAAAACGCCATAATTTCGTCTTTTTAAAAACCGGGAAACCCTTTTCAGAATTCGTACACGAATGTTTTTATTTTAAATTTATTAGAAAAACAATGATTTTCAACAGAATTCGATGGAAAATACATTATTAGAACATCAAATATGCGGCATAAAGGTAAATATAGGAAAAGTTTGATTTTTTTTAAATCTCACACCACGATGTGTAGGTAATTTGCTTTATAATAAACTAAATAGATTGACAGGTCACCCATAGTTGGTAGACTGTTTACATCAAATATAAATTCCCAGTTTCACGAATCTTTAAATCACACAATAAAGATAAAGCAAATGAATTAAATAATCAAGCTGTATTGACCAACAAATCACCTAATATTCCTAAGTTCATTAACGTAAGAGACTATATCTTTATGTAGTAGCATTGCCAGTATCCCAAAATATCTGAAATCTCAATCGATAAAATGGTTGTTCCAAGATTTGATATCTAACCGGAAGCCAAAATAGCTACAGGACCAGACTGTATTCACCCTGTTGTTCCCAATGAGCTTAGAGTTTGATTTGATGATTTTCTTGTAGTAATCTGATCTAAACTGAATCAAATCATTTCCAGTTTTAGACAAACTAACTTGATCATGCTCGACCTAAATGCAGTTTTTGACAAGGGGGACCACTCATCCTTTCCTAAATCTTTATGGTGTTTGCCTACAAGCCCTGAAGTGATCACAGGCAGTCCTAATCAACAGAATTCAGTCTGTAGTCTTAGAGGTACTATTCCAAAGAAGTACCTGTAATATTTGGTTTTCCACAGAACTTTGTCCTCAAATAATATAAAAACATAAACAATCAAATTAGAAAAATTGGGAAATGAGTAGAACATAGAGGCCTATCCTTCCGAATGCCAGACACTTAACATCGCAAAAAGCAATTGTAAGCGAAACCTAATATCTAGTGCATGACCATAAATTAGAATCGCTCTACATTGCAAAATATCTGGGTGTTGACTTAGCTACTGATTTAATCTTGAATTACACATATCATCAGGGTAGCTTCAAATGCAAATGAAACTCCTGGCTTCGAAAAATAAAGCATCACAACAACCAACGAACCTTAGCATACAAACTCTCGTCTGCCCACAGCTGGAATATGCACCTACCATCTGGCACCAATACACTCACGCCAACACACACAACATAGAATTGTTGAACGTTGCAAAGATTATGTTTCTTGTAGATTTTTACAGGCGCATAAAACCTGTTTCCCTTGCCAAAAGCAGCTGTATTTTCCGGTGAAAATGGTTTATTTGCTTTAAATGAAAGTCACATTTTCCCTTAAATTATTTACAGAAGTACATTTTTTAAGAAACTGATGTTCTAATGTTTTAAAGATTTTTTAGATTTTACATTCAACATATCCTTTAGAATTAGAGTTTAGATACGTTTAGGAATTGAACCGTGAGGGCGTTAACATTTAAACAATATAACACGGTAAATGAGAAATATACCACAGAAAGACCTGGTTTATTTTCAGTCTAAAATATTTGAATATTATGAAGTAATGAATCGAACGTCATTCTCTAATTTGACATAATTTTCTCACTGGCCCACCTGTCAACCTTTGGTTAACACAGTATATAGAATGCTTGTATTTCTTCCAATATGTTAAACTAAGAGACAAATCGATTCATGTTAGATTTTGTATTAAATTGTGTTTTAAAATATTCCGCTTTACTTTTTGTGAAAGCTTTAGTATATTTAAGAAGTACTTAGATATTTACATGACTGTAAAATCTTCATTTATGACTTAATTGATTGCAGCGAACACATCGCCAGGAAGGGTATTGTTCACAACTCCTCCCATGGCTGTCGGAAGGAGCCAGTCTGTGTTTTCTGACACATCCTCCTCGTTTTATAATTTGGTAAGTTGGTTTATAAAATCTTATCTTTTAAAATAGAAATGCATCATGGTAAAGAAATGGCACAAGCCATGTCACTTTGATGAAATTGAAGCTGAAATGAAGCCCTTGCACTGCCCTTGCCAATGTTACATGAAAAATTCGATAAGGAAGTTGAGGTATGCTCGAGAATGTTTTAAGAATCAGTAGTCTGTTATTTGAAAATAATTAATTACGTGGGCCTGTTAATTTTGAATAGTCATAACTACCAAATACATATTGCTCATCTATCAGAAAAGAAGAAAATGTAGCATGGCAAATTGTAAGAATATAGTTACAGAAAAAATCAGTATGGCGGTCCTTTGGAAGCGAATAATACAACCAGGTTAAAAGCAATATGAGGCTCGGTCCGATCGAGTCTGTTCATGTGAGGTTATACAATGTGCAACACCCATTTGTAACGACTGAAACCAGTCACTGAAAGACCTCAGTGATGGCAGTTATGAAATCTTATGAAGACCCGTTGGAAGCACTAAATACAGAATTCAAGCGAAAAATGATAATAGAATCCCGGTTTGACTGCGTTTTCTTATGAGAGGTAATGACCTTCAAACATAAGACAGTCAAACCTGTGTTATAGATCACCTCTAAAAGGAGACTACCTGGCTCCAAAGACCTCATGTTTTGTTTTCCGTTTGTCAGTGAACAGTTACAATGTATTTTAAGCTGTAAATAAAGACCACCTCCCAATAAAGACCACATTTTGGCTCTCCCATATAGAAAGGTTTGACTGTATTTGCATTACCAGACCAGGCTGTCTAAATCAAATTAAAAGGAAAGTGTTAATCATAGTATCATATTTTTGTTCTAGATGTATAATTAAAAATCGGATCCGTGTTGTTCTATTGTATGGTGTTTTAGAGGATGAAGTCCATTCAATGTATCTTTTGATATCTGTATGAAAGAACTACGCTTAAGTAGGTACTAGGGTGCGTGAGGGGTATTGCACATTTCATTACATCTCATGAACAGGACTGCGTCTGTCGTTATTTTTCCTGTGTGATGCTTCGAAAAGTTTATCTATATTTTTTATTTATTTTTCACAAACAACAACATATGGGAACCATTAAGACAATTAAATTTTATTACAAATTAAAAACAAGCGGAAGTTATTTTTTTTTTAAAAATGGTTTAATGCAATTTGTTTGGCTTTGTAAAGGATATTTCATTTTAGAAAACATACAACTTTTTTTACATTTTTGTACCTTTATTTATTTGCAGATGAAGTCAAATGAGGAAATAAAACTAGCCTTACAAAGCATATCGACGCAAATTGGAGAAACAGGTGGTCAAATCTTAAAGGATACCCGGCGTATAACAGCTGATGTGAAACAAAACTTTAGACAATTACGGTATGATGTAACGTAGAAAAGTAAAATACTAAGTAGCGTTGAAATGAATGTAGAAACAACGACAAGGTCCAAAGAATTACAGAACGTATGCAAACAGGTGAAAATATTACATGCATATTTTATGTATCTAGTGTTTAGTAGTTTTCAAAGTTGAAACGGAGTTCATTTTATAATCAATAAATTTTGATCAATTTTTTCATTACCTTGCAACAAAACTGTCTTGTTTTAGTTATAAACCACAATTTTACTTTCAAAATTATCCGCGAATACCATTAACAGATTTGCACGTAATGTTCAAGCAAATACATTAATGATATTGATTGGTTGATCTGATCAGTTTTATTCATAACTGCATTCACTTATCTTTGAAACCATTGTATCAATATAGCTATATTCTTGGTGGCCACTTCAGGAACTGATAAACAATTTTTAATTTGTTTTCATAAATAGACATAATGTAAAAGATTCAATAATATATTTTCTAGGAACAGAAGGACTTAGATGCATCTTTTGAAATCGGTAAGGACATATATTTTATTCTGTCAAAATAGGGTTATTTTGACAAGTATCACTTAAGTAACATGTTGTTGAATATCAACTGAGAAACTCTGCCCATCATTTAATGCATGTTATTATCTATTACCTGTAAAATGTATTCGTTATTTCATTATTCACAATTTTGAAAAGGTTAAAATTTTGTATATATATATAACAATGTTTCTAACACGACTAGCAAATAACCTACATACATGTAGGTTATTCTGCAATAACCCACGCGCGTGCAATGACGTCATCCGATCCAGGTGCGTAGCACGGTCGTAAAAAATAGTTACCATTTTTCTAACACTGTTGATCTAGTATGCCGTGTTAGAATCGAAATAACAAGTTTCCAAGTGTGTTTTATCGTACTAGAATAACCCAAGTTTTTCGTTCTTACGCGAAACAATATATCACTCAGGCCTAAGGCCTTCGTGATATAGCCTTAGACATAAGAACTCAAAACACTGGTTATCCTACGATAAACCACACTTGGGAACTTATTATTTCTTAAATATTATTATATTGGTTTAGGCGCAGTGGGCGGCTCGTTAAACGGCGGAAAACATTGCACCGAACACGGAATTATTGACAGTGTTCCAGAATGGAAAATAGGTACTGCTTTTATCTCTTTCATACGAGGGGCGTTCAATATGTAATGTTACTCCGTATGTAGTTCCGTAACCGCTGGTTATTCTTAGATGCGGTTTTCGGCACATTATAGAGAAATTAATTGGGAACGCATATATAAATTATAAAAATTGGCAGGTTCAAAGTAAAACTATAATCATTTTAGTGAGGTGTACTTTGGTATACTGGACCATAATTATAATTTAGGTTTGTCCTGAGCAATTTAAGTCTCAGAAAAATAGAATAACTTGTAAAATCACAAAATTCTATTATTTTTCTACGAGGTACGGCAATTTGTGATGAGTTTGCGTTTGTTTTAAACTATTTATTGCATTTTTAATTTTACAACACAACTAAAATATCTAAACTCGAGGTTGATTCAATCTGGAATGGGTGTTGAGAGCGATTAATCAAAGTTGTAAGAACTAGTTTCGCAATCGAGAATTAAGATACTAGTATCAACTTAAAATACAAGAACTTTTTAAACAATGATTATCGCGCCTGACAAAATTGCAGAGGCTTATTGTACCCACCTTATCATTTTTCGAGTAAAAATATACACACACAATTTAAAACTGTTATAAACTTTTTTATTTTAGTTTTCAAATGTTTTTGTGAAGATCATGATTTGTTTTATCTGTTTAAACTGAAAATTGAAGTATTGTTCTAGTTGTTCAATAGCAGAATCAAGGAATTGCATATTACAATCTTAATATTTTGGACATAAAATTGTCCAGTATACCCGAGTACACCTCACTCAAATGAGTATATTTTTACTTTGAATATACCGATTTTTATAATTTATATCGCTATGTGTTCCAAATAAATTGCTCTATAATGTATCGAAAACCGCATCTAAAATATTAAGCGGTTACGGAACTACATACGGAGTAAAACATTACATATTGAACGCCCCTCGTACTACAACGAAGTGGTAGTTAGGGAACTAAGTCTACGTAGAGTTTGAACATTATTAAAGAAGAAATTTGGAGTGAGATTCTGAAGCAAAATCTTGTGTTTATTTTATTCATGATAAGCAAGATAAAGAAGTTACATGGAAACTTTCGTGGTGCCATTGGTGGTCTAAGTGATGTAACATTTTATAACTTTTGTCTTGATAATATTGTTTGGAGAGTATGGAGGGTAGTTGTCATTGAACGTCATGATTTCTTTCGTTGTACCATAATTTTGGAATGGCTATATGTACTTTTGTTAACACAAAGGAAGGAGAAAATACTATAAAAAAACATCATTTTTAATGATTTACTAAAACGTGACACTCATGTACATACTTTTTTCCTATACGTTTTACTAACTGCCACAGAAGCAATCTTTATGTGCCGTAAATGCTCTACCCGAACTTGAACTCTGTGTTCTATTTTCTGGTTCCTTTGGGATCATGGAGTCCTTCCAGGTTTTTCTATCCATTTAAGCTGGAGCAGAGTCGGGTTAGTGGCGGTGGTGGGTTAATGGAGGGGGTGGGCGTTCGTGAGATATATTGCTCATTTTGTCTTCTTTAATGAATCAAAATGAGTCTTCTGTCATTTTCCTCCATTTCCTTTTATGCTTAAAGATTTTTAAACTGGACTTTAAAATAAATAATATTTGACATCGAATAAATATCTAAAATTATGTTTTTATATAAAGAAGAAAAGCCGAAAACTGTCCATATGTGAAAGAATGGACTATTCGAGGCTCAACGCCTATTTTCAGCTATGTTCGACCGAAAATGCCATACCAGTTGTATTTCTGCAATAGACGAATTTACAATGCTATCGGTTGCCACATTTTTTTTAACTTTAATGCGTTTGCGTTTTGTACCAAAAAGACCTCTCAGCATTAAGTTCTTAAGCATCTTCAGAAAATCATCATTATATTACGAAATGTATTGCCACAATAGAAAAAGATTTTGATAACACAATTTAATGTACAGAATGTCTTGATTAAAGATTGATATGTTTTTAATTATATCTTATCTGAGGTTCCACTTTTTTCTTAATTTTTGCCTGTTCGCAAGCATTCTCAAGTCTAAATCCGCTCACAAAACAAACATAAAACTTGTTCACTACATTTGAAAATGCCATATTTTCTTTCATTTGTTCTGTCAAAAGATATTTTTCCTTCACATAGATGCGGTATATATTTTTTCTCCGACTTGAATGATATTTATTATAAATTTTAAGGGACGCGGCTCTTTGTCACTGAAGTTGCTGCCTTAAGATATATAGGGGAATAGATCACTAATAATTATTACGCAATTTGCATGATAAAACAAGTCTCCTTGGTGATCAAGACTATAACATTAGACTTGTTAGTGATTTCGAGAATGTCACCTAATTAGGCCGGGTTGTAAAAGTTACTTAAGCATATAAGATGTCTTTGATGTGACTTATTGATCATCAATGCCATAATAAGTGCGCATCCGGAAAAATATATCACTTGGTGGGAAATTCCGTTTTAAAATGATGTTCATATTGCAAAAAAAAAATCAAAATTGAGATCTGGATCGTACCAATGACTTAAATTTCTATTGGCATTTATTTACTTAATGGAAATACCAAACCAAATAAATGTCCATCTCATGTTTATATTCTTGATCATTTTTATATAATTCTTAATAAAATTGAAAATATATCGTGCGCAGAAATCAACAACCTTCAATTAATAGAATAGTTAAAATAAACATGAACGCAACAAAAAATAGAGATCATGGTCTAACAACAGATAAAGAATGTGAGTATGGAACACCTCCATCCCCGGCCCCTCTGTTATAATTGAGCACTGCTGTCACCACTCATCCTTTTATATAGTTTAATAACAGCTTTAAAATTTATCAATAAGTAATCAACATAAATAAAAGATAACAATTTTAAGATGATAATTATCTATCTGTATACGGACTGAACTGATCGTCATTTAGGTATAATTGGATAAAACTCAAAGGAGGGTTGGGTGGTTGTGTCCGCCTTTGTCGAATTAAGCATGAGGGACTTTGTAGGTGAGTGTGAGGGGGTGTAAACCAGATGGGACTAATCTCTTACCCCGTCTAAAATCTATTTGTTTTTGGATTTTTAAAAACCGTGAACGGAAATGTCTACTAAAATTACTTTTTATTGAACATTTCATTTTTTTAAGTATGACTTTTAGGAATATTATCATGTAAGTTAATTGCGACAGGTTATAAATTTTGTCAGATCATGTTATGAAATGTCCATAAAAACATGATTATTGCTTGTTCGTTATGAATCCCTTATTATCAGTTATAATGCGCATTATGGATCTGCAAAGGATATATTTTCAATTTTATTAAGAATATAAAAATGATCAATTATATATTTGTGTCCTGCATTGGTAACTTATTATAATAAAGACTCATATTGACCAAATTGATTGAAATGTGACACAACCGAGTGTGAATTCATATATACTTTTCTATGGTGATTTAGGGGTATACAAAGGATTTACTACTTTCTAACAGTTGAACTTTCTGTACATTCTTTTGGCCTATTCTTTGATTTTCATTTTTCTGATAATTTGGGAGTCGAATTTGGTCAATGTTGTACGTTCCCCTTTAGAATTTTAATTGCAGCTAAAATTTCTGTAAAACGTTGCTGTTTATATTTCAAAACTTATTTATGAAGTAGCTGAATTTCCTAGGTTGATGTACTCGCACCTCTCAACGCAAAAGGTTGTTACTATACATATCAATTACCTGTAGCTCACTGTCCATATCTAAAGTATCCATTATTTTAAAAATGATCTGTTACAAGTAATATTGGATAAGTATAGTAAAATTGTGTGTATAGAGCGGTATCGGTACAATAACCTATGTAATTGACAAAACAATTACATCACAGCCGTGTTTTAAATGTTACATGTAACAGCACACAAAATAAGCTTTAAGGGCATATACAATCGTAAAGTAGAGTTAGGCGACAAAGTTTTTTTGTTTGTAACATTATTCAGAACTATGTCCAACATATATGGGGGAAATATATTGATTATGCACTGTCTGTTAGTCTATCTGTCTCTCAGTGTATTTTTGTTATACATGTACCTTTTCACATGCTATTCTACTGACTGGATTTGAATGACAATTTATAAGATTGGTAACTAAGTGGAGTTAACACCTATATTTCACTATGTTTACATTCTAGTACCATCATTCCTGCACGACGTCAATCCATATTTACAAATAATGTGTATATATACGATTTATAAATGGCCAAATTATGAATTACATGCTCTTAATTTATCAATGCCATATGTTTATGCTTTAGCACTTTTATGTCTTCTTTAATCATTATCACATTTATTCAGGATGTACTACCAATGAGATTCAACATATGCCAGATCAGTTTAAATCTCTAGCACTCATATGTCGCAACAAATCATTAATTAATCTATTAAAAATCTGATTTTTCTTTTCAGATTCGGTATACCCATTTCATTACACGGTAGAAAAAAATATTGATATCCCGCAAATAGGTTTTAGATACTTCGTATTTATCATGTTTATTAATAATAAAAACACATATAAGACTAAGTTAGAAATTGTTTGCTTGCATGATTGCAGTGTGCCAATATCATTCGTTTATATGTTTTAATACTTACTAAAAGTTGTTTATATATTCATTAGACGAAACAGCGTGGGGGAGCTGTATTAAACAAAAGGACAGAAAAGAGGCACAACGTTTAATATCCGAAAGAGTCTTACCTACACAGAAAATGCTTAACAAATATTCAGTAGAATTTGGGAGAGATTCTCAAATACTAAAGGACACGTGTAACGAAATAAGCTCATGTATAAAAGCTGAGTCAAATACTATTGTGAATGTATGGGCAGGGTATAAAACTATTTGCGATAAACATATTGAGGAAAATGCTATAGTATTTGCAGTGATTACAAAGGCAAAAATCCAAATGGCAAATGCATTCAATTACAATGTTGAACAAATATGCATAGATGAGGTCAATAGCTCACGGGAAAACAAGGATATACAATGGCGCGAAAACGAAATTCCTTTGATGGATGAGGAAATCAGCAAAGCAGTAACACGCATGAAGCGTCATTCACAAGGACTGATGAAAAGGCACAGTAACATAACCCGTATATCAGTTAGCTGGATTAAGTCTTCTCGATATGGGAGGGAGGACGCGAAAATGACAAACGAAGTCTGTATATCTCTCTATGTACCAAGGAAGGGTATAATTCCAATCAACGAGAAACCTTTCCCCAAGATATTGAACGGTTTTCCTGTGGATGTCAGAGAGGGAATATGTGTCCCATTTCTTGGTCCGCATGATGTTCATGAAAGTGTAAAGATGGGTTGCGCAATAAGTGGACAAAGCTTTGCAGAGCAGTCAAATATAGGGACAATCGGTGGGTTCATTGAGAGCGAAAATGAAATTTATTGTTTAACGAGTGCACATGTGTTTGCTCAAAACCCAAATTTAAAAGACCTTCAAAGCAATGGTACTTGGATAGCAGCGTCAGACGACAATCCTCTTAACAACGTATATCAACCTTCTCCGCCTTCGGAGCCATTTGGTACACTGGTAAGAGCGGTATTCACCGAAGGAGGAGGCGGCAATGCTGGCGTTGACGCTGCTGTTATTCATGTCCGGAAACGATTTCCAAATTCTGGAATATTTCCTGATGCAGCTAATGACCGTGAAGCAGGTAAATTATATATCAGAATAGAATCAAGTATTGGTTAATGTAAGAAGTATAATATATTTTTTCATTCACACAGAAGTCACGGAACGATCATTGTACATACTATTAATATGATACGACAACGGGGCATAAATTCTTTTACATGTTTTACTGATACATAGACAACTGTATATTTACCGCGTTTTAATTTGTACACTTGCACTGCTTTCAGGGTTCGATAAGGAAAATCCTATGACCTTCCATTCAGGGAAAATATCACCAAGTGTTAAGAGAATGGCTCTGGTGGTAAAACATGGAAGCACAAGTGGAATAACAAAGGGAAGCTTTCGATTACGTGGCGGCGCAATTAGGACAAACACTGCTCAAAACTGGGGATTTATGTTATTTAACCAGTATGAAATCGAATCGTTTAGTGATACACAGTTTGCACAAGCAGGTGATTCTGGAGCAATGGTTTTCACTATTGAAGGAAATGAACTGTTAGGAATAGGAATTGTTGAAGCTGGTATGGGCAACATCTGCTTAGTCACTCCTATTTATGACGTTTTAAATGCACTAGAAATACCACGCCCTTTTCAAATGAAACAGTTTATGTTACATAGCACTAATACTGCTATTCCAGTAGGCTGTTCCGTTACCACAGCGACAGAAGATGTGATACCACAGTCAGATCGTACAAAGGACCTAAACGAAAGATTCGATTATATGGATCAAGCTCTTTCACAAGAAGTTGCAAGACAGGCAAAAGAGATAAAAGAAGAATTACATACTAAAGTTGACCAGCAATTATTAAATCTAAAGACAGAAATAAACGAAAAAATTGAGAGTGATATAACGAAACTCCAGACAAATATTGATCGATCAATGACAAGTTTAGAGGAAAAGATGAATGACATGCAAAACAAAACTCGCGACCAGATGCTACAGATGAAAGAATCAGTGGAAGAGATGCTTGGTAAATTCCTGTCCCAAATTAATCAAAAAAAGTAACAGACTGCCACATACCTCTTCAATATGAGGCAATCCTTAACCATATTTGCCATCGTAACAATCACATACGTTGTGGGGATATTAACTGTTTACCAGAAATAAAAAAAACCTAATAAATGACCGATATATTTGTTTAGGATAAGAGCTTAAAAAAGTCCGTCAAATTTGTATTTTGTTTCAGTTCTTTATATTAAATACGATAAGTGTAACACTTTGGGTTGGGTTCTGGGAAAGCGACTCAGCAATAAAAGTTTTTTCACTAGGGAGCTTGATATAGGACATTCAACACTAAAATGTGAATGTTGATTTTGTTTAACAAATAGTATTTCATTTTTGTAACTTCTTTAAATATCGAGATAATTCTTTTTCAGTTTCAAGTTAACTCGACATACGGCATTTGACATTGAAGTTTTTGCCATCCGATTTTCCTGTTTCGCTCATGTCAGACAGTTGGTTTATCTGTCGTTCGATTCGTCTGTAGGACATTTGGTTTTCAATAATTTATCAAATTTCATAAGATTATTGTTTTTCACTTTATGATCTCCATGAATTTTTTGTAAGTATTTAATAGTTACGATCTCACAGGGTCCGATTGCCTATGATCATTAAGGTCAAAGATCAAATTCACAGCATATTTCACAGACTGAAAATTATGCCTCCGACATGCCATCATGGGAGCATACGTACTTAGCTAATTTTATTTTGAATATAGAACCCATAGGACATTCGACATTCAAGTCGTTTTTATTTTTGTACCAAGGTTAACAATAAATAGAAATGAGAGTGTGCGCGCATATACATGTATTAAAATTGGAAACATCTTATACAGTGACTTCGAATTCGGAAGAGTCATTAACTTAATCCACATGCACAGTTTACTTATACATTAATTGTTGTGTAATTTAAACCTAAAACGTTTTTTCACATTTTTAATGGCATTCCAAAGAAACTCCATACATAATGTTCACTATAAAGTGTAAATATACTTAACATTTTCTAAGGGCATCCACAGCCCTTCTAGTTTTTGTTTATTAAATTATATTCACCTAGTCATTTAATAAAGGGAAAGGCCACTGGTATTTTCGGCGGTCCCACTAACAAATTTGGTTAGTCACAACAGCAATCTATCCATATTGTTTTACTCACTTATTTTAAGTTATCTTGTCATTTTAGGAACTTGACCCATGGTGTGTTCTTACAAAGCTGTATTTAATGGTAGCTCTTGTTAGTTTTACTTTGCTTATGTATTTTGAACATATACATATATGTCCACGATGTACAAAATCATAAACAGATGTAGCAGTCGGAGCACAGTGATACATGGATCTGGAAACTTTTTTCTTAATTCCACTTTTCTAAAACATTATAATGTGTAAATAGCACTTAAATTTGTTTTGTCTTAATTCACTACTAGCTATATTTTATGTCTATTATAGAATTGCTTGCAGATATGCAAAAATGTGTGCAGTATTTGTCAACTCAAGTTGGTAGCGTAAATAACACTTATATTTTCATAAATTTTATTTTTGTAGTAATCTGCAGTCAACTACAGTAGGCAATAATTGCAAATGTCTCCTTTACATGTCTAATGAATGATTGCTATAATTGTCTTTGAAGCTGATAATGTACATTTAACACAAATTGCATTTCTCATGTACAATTTGCAGCTTCCACACTTTGTATTGGTTTGTATACTTGTAAAGTCAACAACAGTAAAGAGCTAATGAAAATAATAACATATTATGCCTTATATTGCTATCCAAATTTATAACATAAATTACATTTTCTGATAAAGCTTATCTGGTTATCAATTTGTTTCGTTTTATTAACCTGTTTAATCAACCGTAGTCCATATTCATTTCAATTTTTGAGTTTCATGACTAATAAATCATTGCTTTTCAACTGCGTCAAGATCAAGTTTGGCGGCCATCCTCAATACAGCCCATGTATCATTCCGCGTATTGATGCTTGAGTGGCATTTAACGGATTCGAGTTGAACATGGTTTTCTGTCCACATCAAAGCAAGGTCACATGACCTCTCGTGAAGACTATGATTTGTGCACTCAGATATGTTCTCTGAAGGCATAGTTCAAATCTGTGATTGTGGTTATATTTTCAATTAATGTATTGTTAATTTTATGTTTTTATAGACACTGTAGAGCAATTGTTAATATGAAATATGAGCATACCTTATCTTTGAGAAAAACGCACCAATTATATATATATATTTGATAGAATAATTCCTTCTTACTTTTAAATATTTTAGTTGTTCATGTTTGTTAATTGTGATTTAGAATAAAAACATTTTTGTAGAGAATTACAGGACGGACTTGTGTTCTTGTTTGTAAGAATAAAGTGTTAAATTATTAAATCTTTACAGATGGTTATTTCTGCTGGCTTAAACACAGTCAGGAGATTAGTAATAAAAGTCATACTGGCTCGAAGGCGGACATTGACCAGCAGCAATGACGTCATAAAATGTGACGTCGTAAACAATGTAAGCCCATAACAATAGAAAAGGTTACCAAGCGCTGCAAATGCTTGCAAACTTTGCCATAAGTAACGTTCAAGTTGTTCAATTAAATACATGTTATAAAACAGTTCTTTCCTGTAAGTTTTTCCAATGTCGATAAATCCTCATATCGACAGCACTGAAATGCAATAATTGTTTTTTTTTTTTTTTTGGTCCTGAAAAAAAGTGGTATAGTCGGGTGTGTAGCTCGAGATCAATATCTTTCTCAGGCCGACAAATCCTCGTTTCGACTGAAACTTAAAAGAAACAGCTGTTGCTAAATCGTACGCGTTGCTTATGAGGATTTGTTAGTACAGCTTTATTTGAATTTACTTACGTATCAAAATATTTTATACAAATTCACAGACGTTTACATATACGCACCCTCCATTTCTTAAAGTGCTTATGCAACGAACATGCTGGCAGAACAATGAAATGATAACTTTTTCTAGATTAACTTCGGTTCCAACTGGATACGTGGTCAATAGTTCATATTTTAGGAGTCAATAGTCATATAATAAGGAATAAGAAGTCAATAGCTCATTTTATTAGACCGCTTTTGTTCCAATTTAAAGTCATCAGACTGAAGGATTCAACGTTATATATTATAAGGCGTCTCGTCATGTTTAATATGACTGTGTTTAGAATGATGAAAATGATTTAAAATATTGATTTATGGAACTTTTGAATTTAATAATATATATGATTGTCTTTTGATGAGGGCAATAATAAACAGATATTGTATGATGGTGAGGTGAATATCACCTTGTTCAAGTCCATAGACTTAGATATTTACCAATGTTATCATACAGTAATTAAGTGTTTTGTTTCATGACTACACTAAAAAAGAACAGTATGGTTAATATTTCAGTTAGGTTGTTCATAAGATAATAATTTCTAAAGGTCATTAAACAGTTTTATCTAAATGTAACGAGGTTGCTGATTGGATAACGCGTTTATGGAAACCAGATACGATTGGCTGGTGTTTGACTGATTTATATACAGTTGCTCATCTAACTTTGTTTATAAGAATATCGATGTAATCACTTTCTATTGACCTTCATGTGATCAGATATCGACCGATGAGATAAGCAGTATTTACGAGTATTTACGAGTCATATAGGATTTATCGGCCTGAAAAAGCTATATCGACCGAGGACCGAAACTTAAAGGCAACATTGATTATTGTTTAATCCAGAAACTTTTAAAAATTAGCAGCGGTTGGTATTTTCCAGTGTTATAATTTCAAACTGTGTTCGAAGTCTTATTGTTATGACGTCTCGAGTCATTATCACTTTACATATATTTACTCCTGTGACTGTGAATACAGACCAGGAGAAATTATGATAAATACAGATGTAATAAAAATGGTTTTAACATGGTTTTGCCCCGTTGTTAGGCTCAGTGTGGTTATATTTTTTTGGTATCCTTTCGGAATCAACGCTGTTCATTAATTTTTTTAATAAAAAATCGCTTAAGTAGGTGCTAAGGAATGTTGCACATAATATCAACTCTCATGAAACCGAATGTGCTATTATTTTACTCGGTTGCGTTCAATGCTTCCAGATGATTTTCTTATATTTATACACTATCTCAAAAACAGTAACTAAAAGTGCCGCGCGGCGATTGTAAAAAGATCCCCCTGCTTGAATTCAATTCTGTTGTAGTGTTTTGTCCGTTTGGATCATGGAGTTTACTAAATGTTAATGTATAACATATCGCGTGCAACACCAAGTATCAAGATCAAATTTGGAGGTCAAAACTTAACAGTACAAGTTTTGTCTCTGCTCAATAACTCTGTAACCAATCAAGATATAATTTTATATAACTTGGCGCAAATATTTTCCGTAACGAGTGGATGTTTCAAGCTCAAGACCCAGACAAGAATGTCAATGTTCAAGGTCATACGAAGAGGTGGAAACCGTCAAGGATTTTTTTTCATGGCCGGTCAATGCAGGACTGATATTTATTTCTAACACGACCAGCGAATAACCTACATAAATGTAGAGCAAAATCTATCTCGGGTGATTCTGCAATAAACCACCCGCGTGCAATAACGTCATCCATCCAGGTGCGTAGCACGGTCGTAAAAAGTAGTTACCATTTTTCCTAACACTGTTGATACTAGCATATCGTGTTAGAATCGAAATAACAAGCTCCAAGTGTGATTTATCGTAGAATAACCAGAGTTTTTCGTTCTTATGCGAAACAATATATCACTCAGGCCTACGGCCTTCGTGATATATTCTTATGCATAAGAACTCAAAACACGGGTTATTATACAGTTATTGACTTATGTTGAGGTAAATATGTGTTTTTACGGACCTGTAAAAATGAAATTGACCGAGTAAGTGAGACGCATAATTTTTTTGATTAATGACTTGAACAAAACACGCCATGCACGACGACATCATACTGCTTTCAAGACGTTCTTAACGTCAGTTCTCAAAACGCATTCGGTGCTTTACTTAAAAACATTATAGCTCTTGAAATAGTGAAGATAATTACTTCAGATTTTCAGATTTGAAAGATAAACGAATGTTCTTCATATTAAATATTTTGTTATTTTATTTTAATTTTTCGTCACTAATAAGGTTTTCCTATAGAACGGCCCATAAGTACATATTATTGTATACTATATAACTATTATATCGGCTGGCATATCCAATTGCACTCGGCTTAATCATTGGTTTATTATATCTGACCTAAGAGTTGGAAAAACGTATGCATTTATTTGTACTAATAGTATTATATTCGCTTACCGACCCTGTCTTTTTACCACTGACGTTAAAGACGTATTGGATAAAATGTAGATTTATGTTAAACAGAATTATTAGTAAGAAATTCGAAAGCACACCCTCCGTCTGACCGTACATTTCTTTACATTGAACTAGACCCTTAAGTAAACAGAGAAAAGTTGATAAAGCGCGACAGTACGATGGCTAACAGCGACAGTACGATGATAAAGCGTGACACTACGATGGTGAAGCGCAACAGAACGATGGCGAAGCGCGACAGTACGACGGACTGTCCCTATAGTAGTGTCGCGCTTCCCCATCGCACTGGCGTGTTGTAACTATCGTATTGTCGCGCTTCGCCATCGTACCGCCTTACTTTCGCGCTGCAGCAGGCGCTGGCCCTTACAGAACACCGTATTACACAGACATCAGATAGTTAAGTTATGCTGCAAGTGGAGCCATTACGAAACTAAGATAATATTGGAAACTAAAGGTTTAGTCAGTAAAAGTACTGAAGAGTCCCATGCAAAATTTAGATATGGAGATTACAATTTTGAAGACGCAGCCTATAGTTGAATTTGGGTCTTAAAGAATCAGAATCCGTTAAATCAAGTATACTAGTTTCTGACAATATTCATTATCGTAGATCGTTGATACGGTGATGACATGGTGATGACATAGATACGGTGATCACATGCTGTAAAGTACTTTTACCAGTGTTTAATTTGTGGTATAAGCTTGCATCATCTTTACAGTTGTTTGACTTGACAAATAGTGCTTACATTTGACACAAATATCTAGTTTATATCCAGGGTTGACTAATTTGTCAACCAGACTATATGATGAATCCTAAAATTTGTTAAAGTTTCTCTGTACAGTTTAACCTATTAAACATTGAAATCATATTCTGTATTATATTTATACCTGAAAGAATTGACTCAGCTTTTTGTTTTGAGTCTACAAATTCGCTACGTTGATGTAGTATGTCTGGCGATGTTTACGGTGAGCGATAATTACGAGAATATTAAGGCATAACTCGAACAGCCTTGTGTGAGCGTCATATCGGTATAGGCAGTAGATTTATCTCCCTTTAACCTATCTTTGTTCCTAACTGTTATGATACGTATTGTACATTAATACAAATGTTGATATTTCCAAGACGTTGTCCAGTCATCTACCTATTACCAAGGTGTTTTAGTCCGCCCGCTTGGCTCAACAGATAAATCGTAAAACTACGGATCTCGGATTCAGGAGTTCGATCCCTGGACGAGGCGTATGTTCTCTGTGGTGACTGATAAAAAGTTGTGTCCGCAATCACTTGTCATCCTCCTGTGATTCATGAGGGAAAGTTGGCAGATATTTGATGAAAACAGGTTAAAACTGGTTACGGTTAAACAACTGATTTACTGTTGAAAAACGGCGCTAAACTGAAAGCAAACAAAGTCGATGTCTTTTCGCTGACTTACGATTGAAAATGACTTTTGTGACCGAGGTCATTTATCTTCTGAGAATGTATGTGTTTTTTTTAAAAACAGTGCTTTATACAATTATGCGAAATTATGAAACTATACTTTGGGAGAAAAAAAAAAACTGTCATGCACGGTCTCAGAATTGTAAAATATATTTACCACCTTTATATCTACAAATATTAAGAGAAAAATATTTACTATAATTTCAGTATCCATACTTTCCTTTGGCGCTGATTTGTGATACTTATTAGAAATTCGTATTCTGAAGGCCTGCGGTTCGACTTGTGGTGGGAATATTGTTGGGGCACATGTGTCCTTGAGGGCTTTAAGGCTCTGAGGCTGTGTTTGAGGTGCTCTGTGCTTCCAATAAATTTACCCTTACCTATTATCATCTTAGGAACATATGAACTGGAATATTTTTTTTTTGTTTCTGCCGGGTTTAACTTCTTAATTTAGGCTATATGGCGACCTTCCAACGTTGATAGTGGAGAAAGATCCCAGATATCCCTTCGTGCATATTTCATCACAGGCGGGCACCTGGGTATAACGACAGACCTTCCTCAAGTCAGCTGGATGGTATCCTTACATAAAAGAATTTCATACCCCAAACGAGGTTTCGAACCCATAACGGTGAGCGGCAAATGATTCGAAATCAGCGACCTTACACACTCAGATACGGAGACCCTAAACTTAAAATTCAGGTATAATAATACTAGATTATTACACCAACCGTGCCATACTAGATGCATGTAAGATATTAGCTATGGCACCGGTGACCGGGCCTAGAGCTAGACTTTGTAGTCTCTTGGTGGTCTGGCAACCGATTAGTGATTTCTATAACAACAAATTGTACCTCAGTTTATCTTAAATGATAACATACTGTAAAATGATCTACTCACGTTATTTAGCAAATGAATACATCCAAAAGAAAACAAGAGAGCGGACGCAGTGGTCAAATGGTACCACTGTCTGACTAGGAAATAAGGGTTCGTGAGTTCGAGCTCCCGTTCCTGCAACAAAAAATTACTGACATTGGGATAAAAGTTCCGTGTTTGGGTGCTATACACCTGACATGCTAAAGAACCAGAGATGCTTCTGGAATTGGAGCGTCTTTCAGGTCGTCTTCTTATTTGGGGCAAATCATTATTTTTACTGGGGACTATTCCAATATTTCATTGAAGGTTCCATGTACACCGCCGTATAAATACACCTGCTGGTGTCTCTAAATCTTATTCCGCTACTTTTAACACGACTGTGTAAATATTGAGTTCTGATCAACCCGGAGCTGGAGGGCGCGGACGGTAGATTTGATTTCTACTATCGTCCACGAATAGGCTCGATCAAACAGAGTCCGCGGCATATTTATTTATGTCGTTTTGGGCGAACTGTGGTTTTCCACTTTTCCTATTTCGTATCTTGCATTATCCTAACATCACTAACAGTTAGACTATTGGAGGAGTCGCCATAATACGGGGTGCCGGTGACGATTATAGATAAACTTATATACAAACAAGGTAAGTGATGTTTTCATGCTATTCATTTTTTGTGTAAAACAACGCTTTCGTTACATGACTTGGTTATGTTCGTTCACGTGTTTAGTGTCAACATATTTATTACTTTCTTATAACACTGTCATTTCAATACAAACAATTTACGTAATATACAATAGTTAACACAAGTACATACAATAAATCTTATCAAGAGCAAAAGGGTTGAGCCATAAGTTTTTGCAACAATTGAGGGTTAGCCCTTTCCCATAGCCATCCATTGGTAACAAAAATAAACAGAATGTTTGTAATGTAGGTAATCGGAAAATAGTTATAACTATGTTCAATGATTCAACACACTTTAAGAACAAATGATTTTATATATTGGCTTTATATGAATTATATAAGTTTAATATGTATGACAGAAAATGTAACATACAACCAGTTTCTCGGAAAAGTATTCATTATAAAAACAAATGAAATGCTATTCAATATATATACGAATAAAGGCCCATTTCCAACTTACCCTGCCATGTCTGAATAAACCTAATGATCCCGAAGGACAAGAAAACAAGACATAGACACAACACTGAGTCCCATACGGACATAGTTTTAAAGCCCCCAAACTGGGAGCACAGTACTGGTCCAGTGCCTAAATCCGGACACTTTTGGTAGTTTTATGACAATAACTTTGCATTCAGAAACTGCACGAGCATCACATTTCAAATGTATAATTTTAGGTACTTTATAAATCTCTATGCAAAACAACAAAATCGTATATTGCTGATTTCATCATAAAAAGGTCATCCGAAGTGGGCCAGTAAAAGCTGTCAAAATCGACTTTCAAAGTGCTTAAATATTCGGACACTATTTCATTATGCAACAAATCAGTGCACCAAATAATAACAATGAACATGACTTTGTTTGAAACAAAGAAGTCAGATTCAGTCCTGTAAACGTATACAGGCATCTCCGTTCGACTGAAGTTTTATCTACTGTTAATCACGTGATCATGTGGACTAGTTTCTAATTTTAAATTAAAATTTCCCCAAATATAAAAATTAAAAAAAAATACCAATAATTTTATTTAGCGAAAATAATGTTTACAACTATTCTTCCCCCACATGCAGTTTTTTTGGGGCTGTCTTTATTTTTTTTTAAAGAAACTATGTACTATAATGACCCGCCCCCGTTTTTATTTTACGAATTCCCTTCCCTTGTCTGGGGGAAAAATGCTGGCATTTTTTTCCCCAGTGGTCAAAAAATATATAACAGAAACGGTTAAATTTTTTAAAATAAATACTGGGGGTTTAGAAAAGAATTCTAAAACAGGGTTTTTACTTTAAATTTTTAAATAACTAAAAAAAAAGGGGTTCGTCTGCACCAGGCAGAATTGTTTTTTCATAAATTAGTACCTCTTTTGCCCCTAAAATAACGGGCTTCCCGTTTAACGTAAATCCCCCACGCCCACACAATTTTTTTATTTTTAGCGGTGGGGGTATTTAAAAGGAAAATTTTTCTGGAAATATTTACATTCACCACTGTTGTTAACAACTGGTCATAAAAAGCTTTTCCCCTTTCCGTCGTTTCTTGTTAATACCAAAAAAAAAATCACGACGTAAAGCTTTTTTTAAAACGGTGCCCCAAATTTAAATTAAGCACTGTCCCGGATTTAGGCATGGACCAAATGAAAAAAATTAACCCGTTTGCACTAAACGGGGGTTTATATGATTTAGACGATAAAATTTTTCTTCACCTTTATGGCGGGGTAATTTACTTGGGAAAATTCAGAAAAACACACACAAAAAAAACAACACTTTCTACCCTTCATTTGTAAGCCCAGTTTGGGCAGTTTAGTATTTCCCGAAAAATGACCCAAGATATAATTATGTCAATTTTTTGAGGCTAAAAATTATTTCGAATCGATACTGTAAAAAAATTTTGTAAAAAATTTTTCCCTTTAAAAAGTATAAATGGATTTAAAAAGGGGTTGAAATCCCCTTTTTTTTTGCTTATTTTAAAAAGCGAGAGGATTTTGGGCTTTACAAATGTCAATTTGGCCTTTTCCCTATTTCATTAAACAAGGTTTAAAAAATTTTTAAATATTGAATGAACTCCAACAAAGCTGCAAATATTTCATTTTATTATATTTTTAAAAATTTTAAAAACCAAAAAATTTCTTTGGGCCCCGGAAACCATTCATAATCTTTCAAAATATATTTCTTTTTAAATTTTTTGGTGGGTTTTCCCCATTAACATATTTCAAAAAAGGAAATAAAATTTTCACCAGTCAAACAAAAATTATTTTAAAACACATATTTGTTGCTTATTCATAAACCTGAACCCATTCCCCTCGGTAAATATTCCCCCTTTCCCCGGTAAATTTATAAATCATATAAAAGGGCTCAAGGGGCAAAAAATTGTAAAAATTATATAATCGGGTTTTTGGGGAAAGGGGGCGGATCAAAAAAAATTTAAAAAATACATTGCAGGCTAGTCGTTTTTTACTTTGATTAGGAAAATCCCATAACTTTAAAATTTGGGACATTAAACTGTACTAACCAGGGTTTTCCCAGATATCAATTTTTTTCATATCGGGGTTAATTGATTTTAATTGAAATTTATTCACCTGAACTTATATTGGATTGCCCCACAAAAAATAAACGTGTATCACTAGAGAGCAGTCACCCTATATCTTTGACAAAAAAAACTGTAAAAGTAAATTTCCCCAAACCCCAAAAACCCCAAAATTTTTTTAAACCAAAGATTAATAACATTGTAGATTTCTCCCAATGAAATTTTTTAAAAAATTTGGTACTCGTAAAACGGAAAGGGGCCCCGGAAAAAAAAACCCTCGTACGATATTTATACCCAATTTTATGCAAAGTTTTTTACATATATTTTACGCTATGCATTTCATTACCTTTCGATTTCGTGTAAAAAAAATTGTCCATTTTATACTTTTAAAAGTGGGTTAAATTTTTTCATTAAAAAAATTTTTGTCAATTTTTTTAATAGAGATGCAAAAAAAATACGTGGGGTTTAGATACTCATTATACTTATCTTACAATTTTTTGTTAGGGAATATACAGACTGTATCTCAAGAAATAAAATGTCTATAAATTGCTTCTTATTTCAAATAAAAACAAAAAAAGGTTTGTGATTTTTTAAAATGTAAAACATAATTTAATTACACAAAACTTTTAGATTTTTTTTTCGAATTGGGCACATATTTAAAAAGGTCATACAAACATTTTTTTGAAAACAGGAAGTGCATCCCACTTTTGTTTTCACAGCCAAATTTTCTTCTGGTAGCTAAACTTCGGTATTTTTACAAAATCGGCGTTCCACAAACCAACACCTCGAAAGTTCGGGCCCACAAAAAACTTGTATTTAAAAGACAAACTTTGGGGTCACAAAACTGCACTATAATGATACCTGAGGGATTTTCCCTGTAAATCTGATAAAATTTAGATCTTAATATCCCGGAAATTGCTCTTTTATCACTTTTTTTTAAAACCCCCTTTTTACGATTTCGGTTTTTTCCCCATAAACGGCACTGAGGTCAAAAAACTTTTTAACATAAAGAAAAAGCATTGACTATAAAATTGTCACGTTTCATTACATAGTTTCAACAAGTTTTTCAAATATTTTAATTTTAAAAAGATAGAAAAAATTTTAATAGGGCTATCAAATTAAAAAAAAAAGGGCCCTCCATAGAATAGGGCCCAAAAATTGCAAATAGTATAAAAGCAACAAAGTTGAAAATTCTTATTACACAGTTTTGGTCAGCAAAATCTTGTATTATCCCACGGGCACTTTTAAAATAAGGGTTTTTAAACCATTTTAAAAAGCCTATGAAATACCTTTTTAAATTCCCTTTTAAAATTTAAAGGGTTGTGTACATTTGGGGACAGCATGTTTGTTTGAAAAAATTTTTTAAAGGGGCCGTTTTCGACGGGGAAATACAAACAAATTTTTTTTAAGATGGGTGTTCTTTTAATTTTTTAAATAAAAAAATTGCAAAAAAATTTTTTTTAACGATTAGGGGAAGGGGTTTATTTTTCAATTTTAACCCTAAGTTAAAAAAAAAATAAAATAGAATCCCAGGAGCCAATTTAAATTTTAAATTTTTACTTTTTGGGTTTTGTATATTAAACTTTCAGGGGATGAAAATTTATATTTATTTTGGCTAGGGAAAAGTCTTTGCCCTTTGACTTGTATATTTCTGCAGCTCACCCCAAATCAAAACCAATTTAACATGTAAAACTTCTTCGAAATTAAACAATTTATTTTTTTATTTGCAAAAGTTTTTTTCTTGCTTTAAAATGTTTTTTTTTTTTATGAAAAAAATTATAAGCATTGGTAATCTATTTTTTTAACGCTATTTCCAGATAAAGTAAAATGTAAAATAAAAAAGGAAACGAAAATTTTGAAAACTGTTGACTTATGTTTTAAAACATTGAGGGAAAATTGTATTCTATAAAACTTTTGAAAATTTAAACTTTAAAAATTTATAATGTTCTACCCAAACCTACCCCAAATTTTTTAAGACGAACCCGATTTTTTGTTCTTTTTAGTAAGAGGGGAGCAGTTTAAATACAAAATACCAGTTAACTGAAAAAGGGTGTCATAGTTTTTTTATCAAGTATACCCCAGCTTATTTTTTCCAGTAGCTGAAAATAGAGGAATAGCTAGCTTGGGGGCCAAAATCCTGGGTGCATTTTTTAACCCACCGTCTTCTTCAGGACACTTTGTTTTCCTTTGAACAAAAAAAAAAACGTGGGTTTTAACGTATAAAAAATTTATTTGCAGCTTTTAAAAAACTTAAATGTAAAAAGTTTTTTTAAGATTTTATTTTAGAAGTAGGAGCCCAAAAAAAATTTAAAATAATTACTAAGGGGGGGAAATACCATAACATGGGACAATGTAAAAAAATGTAAAGGTTTTAAAAGACAAATCGAAATTTTTTTGTAAAGGATTTAGCAGTTTCCCGATAAATAAATGAAAATTGAATTTTTTCATTAAAGTTAAGGAATATTTCGATCCCTTTGGGTCAGTGACACCCCAAGCTTTGCTTTTTCCATCCCAAATGGAAAACCGAGAACGATTTTGTCTAAAGATATTCCCATGCCCAAAATTTTTTCCCGTATCCCAAAAAATGTACTTTAAAATTTTTTTAAATTTCTTGCCATTAAATGGTGAAAAAAAGGGAAAAAAAAAAACAGATGTCATGGAACAGGGGAAATCTTTTTCCCACTGAATTTTCGCTCCTCCCTATTCTTTCTTCTCTTTTTTACGAATATACAGTACGCAATAAAGATACGGAAGGTCGGTGGTTTAAACCCGGGTCCCCGCCCCCGTGTTTGAAATATGCACGGGGGGGCCCCCGGGGGTCTTCCCCACCTTAAAGTTTAAAAAAAGTCCCCTTTATGACCTACCATGTTTCTTGCACGTTAAACCCAACAACAACAAAAAAGCCCTAAATAGCGTAAAAAAACTGTAAAAAGTCCCCTTTGGGTTTTAATAAAAGTTTTGGGGCGACGTCAAGTAATCTACAGTTAGCCCGTCTAAAAAACCCCAGTTTGGGTTTTTCAAAACTTTAAAAGGGGGTTTTTATTTGCGGTTTCAGGAACTTTGGGTACATGTCCTCTAAAAATTTAAAACAGCGATCTGTCCCAAAATTTTTTTGCATACCCTTGTCGGAAAATTGGGATTAGGGCGAAATTTTATTTGTTTTGAAAAAGAAACTTGTTTTAGTTTTTGCGTTTGGGTATTCCCGGGGTTTTTAAAAATTTAAAAATTTTTGAAAAGTTTGAATATTTTACGATTTATCGACCCAAACATTCCACTATCAAAACATTAAAAAATTAACCCTTTTATCATGTGCTGTCCCAAAATCTGGCCCAATACATGGGGTCAAAGCGAAAGCCTGCTTTTTTTAAAAACCCGCAATACAGCACAATAAACCAAAAGCAAAAGGGACTAGAAAGAAAATGCCACGTTTCTCTGTGATATAAAATTTTTAATACAATTGACGGTGCACGAGGGAAAAAATGACCACTTTTTTCATAGGGCATAGTTCGAATTTGCCGATCGGGCGTTTCGGGTGAGAAATGAGTTTAAAAGGGGGTTTATTTACATTTTCCCCGGGTTCATGATCTTATTCTTATAGAAAACCCAAAAGGGTAAGGTAAACCCTTTTACTGGGGGCATTTTTTTCAAAATTTTTCGGGATGCCTTCCATCTGCTGAAAAAAGGGTGGGAACATGCCAACTTGACGGAAATTTAGTTATATATTTTACTTACCTGAATCGTTTCCCCTATCCGCTTTTGGAACCACGATACTTTCCCGGGTCGCTTTGCTGTTAAAAGCATTACAAAGGGGAAGTGGGAGGCTTTCGATAATCCCCACATAGTAATAGAAACGTTGTTTTTTTCGGGCCCCCAAGGCGACCAAGGACTTTCCACGTTTACCCTTTTTTTTTTTAAAGAAAAAAAAATTTGCTTTATAAGTTTATATATCTAAGACTTTAATGTGATTTTAAAATTTTTAACTGTATGATGCAATATGTTCTTTTGATTAGAACTTAAATTTTAACAAAATCAAATAAAATGTTTTTTTATTGTAAAAAAATGAAATCATTTTAATTGGGGGAATATAATGTTCAATGTAAAAGGGGAAAATCAACTTTAGTTTTTATCAAATACAAAACCCTTTGAAAAATTTTGTTATGAAAAATTTAAAAATTTTTTTGTGTTCCCAATGTGATTGAAAACAAAAACAATACCACAGCGAAAGGGAAAAACTTTTTCCCCGAAGGCCTCCCTTTTTTCCCTTTGGGACCATTAGTGTATCCTTTTACGTATTTTTTATTTGATCCTTCGGTTTTTGCCTTTTAAATGTCAAAATTAATTCCTTAAAGATAATTTTTATCCCCCAAAATCCAATTGTTCCGGGATCCTTTTCTGACGACCCGGGTTTTTTTTTTGGAAAAAACGGCGTCGATACCCCCCTTTAAGTTAATGTAAAATAAAAGAGAGATAAAAATAAAATTTCTTTACATCAAAAGTACCTTTGTCATAAAAAGCCCAAGTTCAAGTTTGCGCCTTTAACAAGGAAAAAAGTAAAAGTTTGATATTTTACAGTTAAACCTTTGAACAACGAGCTTTTTTACCCAAACATAAAAATTCATTTCAAACCCTATTTGCCTTTTTTTTTTTAAATTTTTTTTAATGTTTTTGAAATTTTGGGCCAAAAAATTTAAAAGCAAACACGAAATTTTTAGATTGACGTGGATGTAGCAGAAGAACTGGATCAGAGGAGGCTTATATATGTTAGTGTTAAAAGTCAAACTTGTTCAAAACAACATAACGAAGGTATTTGTGACAAGTTGTTAGAAATCAGGCTTTCCGTACAAAGGACGCCCTTACTTTTAGATCCTTTGTGAAGTGGAGCAAAATCACCGACTTAATCTAATTTTTAAAAAACTGTTTTCCAGAATTTTTAGATAAAATTTTTGAAACTTTTTCAAACCAATGATCAAAGCTCTAGGCCCCAACTTTTGTGCCCAGCGACCGCTGTATTTTCCAAAAATTTTTCCACCAGAAAAAAGGGTTTTTGTAATTTTAATCCCAGTTTTTAAAATTTCCAATGTCTTTTTTTGGGCTTTTAAAAAAAACAAAAAATATTGAAAAAAAACCAGTAGCCCCAAAAACGGTTTTTAATGTTTTTAGAAGGGTTTGGGGCCACTATCTATTTTCCATTTAACATCAGTGTAAAATCCACTTTTTTTCATTGTTTTAAAAAACCCCTTTTGTTTCAAGTAAACCCGTTCTTTTCCCGAGAAAAAAAAATTTCAAAAATATAATTGGAAAAATTTGGGGCTGATGTTTTTCCAAATTTTCCTTTTGATAACCCTAAAAGGATACCCTAATTTCACCCATAAATTTTTGTTTACCGTAGGTTGCAAAAAAAACGATCGTATTTTCGCCCCCGGGTCCCGCACCCCCCCACTGTATCTTTTTAAAATTTTGAAAATTGATTTGAAAATGACATTTTTTATTAAAACTGTTTGGGGTCTTTTTGTTTTTGCTAAGGAAAAATTCGGGTTTGCATCCCTCAATACTTGGTCCCGCCCCCCCCTTGCGTCAATTCTTTTTTTTAATTTTAATTTTTTTTATTTTTTCACGGGGTTAATACCCAAAAAAAACACTTAAAGGGAATTTACTTTCTATTTCAAATTTTCAGTAAAACTTATTTACTTCAAATTTTCAAAAAAATTTAAAAAAATTTTTTTAAAAAAAAAAAAAAAAAAAAAAAAAAAAAAAAAAAAAAAAAAAACAAAATTCCCAAAAAAAATTTTTAACCATTTTTCCCTTTAATTTTTTTTTATTTTTTTTTTCTTTCGCTGCCCTTTTGAATGGCTATTTGAATGTGGTGACGTTTAACAAAACCAAAAACGATTTAAAGCCGAGTTTTAAGGGAAATTAAATAAAAATATTTTTTATGATTTTTAAAAAAAAGCAATTTTAAGTTATTTTGGGAAAAATGCAGCCAAAACTTTTGGAAATTTTTTGTTGTTTAAAAATTCCCCTTTAAAAAACCCCTGTGGATCCCCCTTTTTAAAAAAGTTCGGGGCCCGTACGTTAATTTTAAAACTTTAAAGGCAATCATTGGCTTTTTACCTCCCTTTTAGCTTTTAAAATTGCATTCAACTTTTCAGTTAGATAAAAGAATTCTATTATTTCCCCCCCCTTTATGTCATGTCTCCTTGTTGACTGCAAATTTGGGTGGAAGCGTGGCGACGCACCCCTTTGGTATCTTGAAATTCAAAAAATTCATGAAAGAATAATAAAGTTTGGTTTAGACGTTTAAAATTTGAAGCAGCTTCGACTTCCCCCTGATTTTAAAACCCTCAAATTTTTCCCAACTAAAAATACCTAACTTTGGGGATTAAAACCCCCCGTGGGGGTTTTGTTTTAAACCCTGACCGCAAAAGGGAAAATTTGAATGATAGTGTAACAATTAAATATCAAAAAAGGAAATTATGGAATCAAAAAAGGTTTTTTCACGGTATTATTTTTAAGGGAAACACATTGATTTTCAGTAAATGTTAAATTTTTGATAAAAGGATTTGGCACCCAACTAAAATTTTAAGGTCTGTTTTAAAAGAAATTTTTACAAAAAAGGCCCTTTATAAGGCACTGTTTTTTGATAAAAATTTAAAACCAAAAAAATTTTTGAACTAAAAAAAAAAAAAACTCTTTTAAAAAAAATGATGTATTTTTAAAGGGGGCCCAATTTTCGTAAAATTTTAAATTGATAGTCATCTAATTTTTGTTTTCCTTTTTTGGTTTTAAAACCCTCCCAAAACTTTATTACAAAAACCTAAGAAATATTACAATACAAAAGTACGTTTCGTATCATTTTCAACGTCAAAGTTCTCTTAGATAATTATTTAATTGAACTTGCAGCCATCTAATCCTGAACTTTAAACGCCATGATGATTTTTGATGTTTGGATTTTTTTTAAAAGGAAATTCAAAATAAATACCATAAAATTGATTTGCGGAACCCCCTAAAAAAAATCTACAAAACAACCCTCAAATCCAAAAAAATTAAATCGAAGCTAGAATGTTCTCGTGCTTTTAAATTAAAAGCAGTTTTAGCTTTTATCTCTGCACAGTGCCTAACCTAAAACCCTTTTTTGACGCAAATGGGTTTAAATAAAAAAAAAGGGTTTATGGGGGATAAAAATTTTTCTTACCCCCTTCCCTTTGGGGGTTTTCTTTTAAAAAAACCCTTTTCCCCAAAAAATTTGGGTTTTAAACTGCAAGGCCCACTTTTTTCTTTCCCTCGTTTTTTTCTTCCCCATTTTTGAAAAAATAAATTTTATACTCCCCAAATTTCCAAACCCGTAACTAGTAAAAAAATAATTACAAAGTTGCATCCTTTTCAGGCCTCGTTAAATTAAAAAACCCGGGTGAAAGATGTTAAAATTCACTCCTTTTTGGGATTCAAAAGAGACCCAACAAAAAAAGACTTTGGGTTTTTCTATCTTTTTAACGTTTAGTTATTTGAAACAAAGGGAAATTGTTGATTAAAATTAATAAAATTAGATGCTCTTTTTAAATCATTAAGTTCCCTGTTTTAAATTTGTTTTGTCCCCTGTTTTTGTTTACTTTGGAAATCTTTCTCAGCGGCTGCATTAATTTTGATCTAAACTTTCAAAAAAAGTCATTAACGCAAAAGTGGGTTTAAATTAAATTATTGACGAAAGTAATACAATTTAAAGGGTTAAATTATTTTTTGGGGTTTTTTTAAAAACGAAAACCCGGGGGAACGCCTAAAAAATCCAAACAAAAAAACAAAAAAAAAAAAAAAAACCCCAAAACACAAAAAAACGAAAAACCCCTCCCTTTAGGTTATGTATGTATGTATTTTATGTATGCTTTGTATGTAAATCTTATTCTATAATTATATCCAATCTTTTAAAAACAATTGCATTTTTCATTTATACAAAAATGGTTTTTTTTTGTAAAAAGGGCCTTCCCTTCAAATTTAACTTTTTTAAATTTTTATTATTTTATCTTAAAAGGCAGTGTGGATTTACATTTTTTTTTTTTATAAAGGGAATTGACTTCTCAACACGTTTTAAAAATGATCACTTTCCGGTACAGGGAAACCTTTTTACAAAGAAATACTTTGGGGGCAAATTATGTGCGGCTGAAAAAGGGTTTTTTACAATTTTTAATCTTTTACATAGTATAGTTTTGGAAAATCTGTAAAGTAGATTTGGGGTAGTAAAAATAATGTTTTTATTTTAAAACAAAAATAAAAATCAAATAACCTTGAAAATTTCTCCTTTTTCCCTTATAACATTTTTCCGTTTAAAAAAAAAAAAAACGTCATTTTACAGAAAAATAAATAAAAGGGTTTAAAACTGCAAAAAGTTAAAAAAAAAACCCCGGAACTTTTAAAATTTTTTTAGTCTTTTTAACGAAATTTATGTTTTTTTCCCTGTTTCGCATGAAAAGATTAATCACTGGGGGGTAGGTGAAATTTTGGGAAAATACCCGGCTCTCGATAACTTTTTTCCCGGTTTGGACTGGGGTAATTTGGGTTTGAGCCTCGTACCGCCTTTAAACAGTAACCCTCGGCCGGAAATTCCTTTCTGCATCTACCACCACGAAAGAATCTTGAATCTAAACTAGGGTGGCCTCGTTACCCCCAAAAAACAGTTACTCCGACCCGGCTATTCCGATCTAACCTACCCCCAAGCGAAAGAATTTGAATCAAAAACTAGGGTGACCCCTCGCCCACCCCCAAAAAACAGTTACTTCGGGGATTTTCCCTTTTCCTGCCCCTACCCCACGAAAGAACCCTTAAAAATCAAAAACGGGGTGGCCTCGTCCCCCGCCATAAACATTTTTTACTCTCACCCGGGATTTCCGTTTTGCACCTACCACCAGCGAAGAATTTTTAAATTTCTAAACAGGGTGACCTCTTAAACCCCCCAAAAACCATTTACCCCCCGAGCCGGATATTCCTACGGGCCCTACCACCAACGAAAGAACCCTTATAGTATGAAAAAAACAAACAACATCTTATAATATATCTGCAACCTCGCGCAACGCATGGAGGGCGTAAGTTTGAACTTTCCTTTTATATAAGGTAGTCCAAAACTGTATTAATGCCATATAAATATTTAAAATATATTTTTCCAAAAAAAAAAAAAAAAAAAAAAAAAGAAAATGTTTTTTTTAATAGTTTTTTGCAGAAAAATTAATTGTAAGTTTTAAATTTTTCCCCTCTTGCGAGGGTTGTCGTTTCTTAAAAAGGGCCCATTTCGAAGTATTGCGGATTTTATATAATAAATTTCATTGCTCTGGGTTTCGGGACAGGGGTTTAAAAAACCCTTATACATTTTTAAAAGGGGAATGTATTTCTCATTTTGAAGCTTTGTGTCTTTAAAGCTAAATAAGACCCTTTGGGTCTGTTACACTTTTTAAATTGTTTTATTGTATATGTTTAGTTTCTAGTTAAAAAATGGTTCGTTCATCCAAAAATTTATCTTTAGCTTTTTTTTTCTTGCTTAAAAAAATAAAAACAAAAACGGGAAAGGGGTCAACTCCTTATTTTTTAATTTTTCATGGAATTGCTTTTTTTAAAAAAGGTGCATTTTATTTTTTCACCGTGCATGAAAAAAAGACGGGACATGTAAAATTTTTTTTAATTGCATTTATGTTTTATATACATTACCCCTCAAAATAAAAACCCCCTTTTTTAAAACCCACGAGTTCGATTTCCCAATTTTTTGAAAATTTAACATGACCAGAAAATCCCCTACATAATTAAGCAAAATTCTATCTCGGGTTATTCTGCGATAAACCACTCTGGCAATAAACGTCATCCAAACCACGTGCGTAGCCGTGGGACAAAATAGTCCCCAAAATTTTTTTTTAACATGTTGATACTAGTAATTTCGTGTTAAAAATCGAAATAAAAATTTCCCAAGTGTGATTTATCGTATTTTTAATACGATTTTTTTTTAAATGCGAAAAAATATATAAATCGGGCCCGTTTGGGAACTTATATTTCTTCCCAAAAACCTTTTAAAAAAATCTCGACTTTTTATCTTTTTTTAATAGAACCGTTCAAATATCAAAACTTTCAAATAATTATTTCCCCTTTAAAGCACAATCACTGGGGCCCTTTATAAAAAAAGAAATAACATTTTAAATGTTTATTTTTAAAATTTACTTTTATAAAAAAGATTTTGCTTTGTAAAAAAAAACAGACACTTAAATTTAAGTCAAACCCAAAAAAAAAAGAAAAAATGTTTTCCCACATTTAAAAAACAAAAAACAGTTATTTTATGACCATTTAATCATATTTTCCCTTTTGTTAATTTTTTCAAATTATTTGTCCCTTTTAAAAAGATTATAGCACTGGAAAAAAAAAAAGGGAAAATTAAAAAGCATATCAAAACCTTTAATACTTTATTTTTCCCGGTTTTATATTAAATTTTATATCATGATAAGGGCGATTTTTTTTATATCATGTTCGTTTTAAATATAAAGGGAAATAAAACCAAAAAAAAATCATTTTTGCATAATACATTTTTTTTATTTTCAATTTAATGTTAAATAATTTTTTCGACTTAATTTCCAATAAAGTTATTTTGTCCCGGAAAATGCATTCCCCCAAAATTTTTTTTCACAGCCCCAAAAAAAAAAACCCCTTTTGCGGGGTTGTATAGTTCACACACTCCCAGTTCCCATCCCAGCCCCGGAATTCTTGTCAACCGCAAAGTTATATTTAAAAGGGCAAGCTTTTCGGATCATCGTATCCCTATTGATGCTGCCCCCCGAAAAGTGTTCTGTAACGATTAAAAAATAAGAATTATTGGGGTTTTGCAGAATTTTTTTTTGGGTTTTTTAAATACAACCCCGCGTTCATTTGAAAATTAAATTTCGCTAGACCAAGGGGATGAAACTTCCCCCTCAACTAAAAAAAGAGCATGGACACAGAATTAATTTAAAATTCGTAATGTCAAATTTTTTTTAAAACCTACAAGGTTTTATAAAAAACAGAAAACCAAACGGGAAGCCCATTAACATCAAAAATTTTTAAAAAATCTTATTTTTTTGGGGCCCCAAAAAATTTTATTATAAGGTTTTTTTTAACACGGGGCACCGCCTCGGGGCCCCAGCCCAAACGTCCCCCTTTGGTGGGGGGAGGTCGTTTTAGTTTTAAACCCCGGGCCCTGGGCTACCAAAAACGTAAAAAAAAGGGGGGAGCAGTTTTCCCCGCTTGGCGCTCAGGGTTTTTGGGGATAGTGCTAGGACTTGGGCGCCCGGGGGGGGTTCCGGGATAATGTGACTGGGGGATTTCTTTCCAGTTATACGGGGGTGAATTCCCCGGGAGGGAGCCTATAAAATTGGGGATTGTGCTCACTGCTCAAGGGAACATGTCGTTTTAAAAGACGAAAAATTGTTTAAAAAGACGTTCCCGAACACCCCACACGGGTTTTTTTTCAGGGGTAAAACTAGTCCTATTTTGACAGAAAGTATACCACACTTAATTTAAAGTTCTTTTTCCCGATTTTTTGATTAGCTTTTGTTTTTCTAAAGGAAAATGTTGACAAAAAGGGAAAATTTTGTAAAAGCCCAAAATTTTCAAAATTTGGGAAACCCGTGTAATCCAATGTTGGGAAAACCATGATCCCAAAAATTTTTCCAAACCAAGTTACATTTTTAAGAACACGAATAGTTTCCTAAACCCTGATAAAATTTTGAGATTTAAAAAAAAGCCAACCATGTTTAAAGAAAATTGTTAAAAATTTCTAAGAACTTTTTCAAAAGGGTGATAGTATCCCGTAAATTTCAAACACTTAAAGGGAAAAAAAAACAGGTTTCCCGGGTTAAACTTTAAGGTGATTGTTTTTCCGAAATCTATTTACTTTTAGGTACAATTTTTGTTGTTTATTTGATAGGGTTATTTTGATTTTCGGCAAAAGGGTTTCCTTTTAAAATTATTCCATATTATTCCTATATTTATTTTTGGTTTTTAAATTTTTTGATCATGTGATTCCCCGCTTTTTTAAAATGGGAAATTTTAAATTAAAAGTTTTTTTAATTTAGAAAAAAAGCTCAAGAAAAAACCGTTTTTTCATGATAAAACTTGAAAAAATAGTAACTGTTTTTTAACTTGATAAATTTTTTCTTTTTTTTACAAACTTCATAAAGCAACGAACATGACATCCCTATCAAGTATTCTTACACAGCAGCCATATAGATAACTTGCATTTTTCTAGTGTTAATATTAGTATCTTTTTGGGAAATGTTGACATACCGATAATTTTAATTTTCGGCTTTATTGGGGGGATTTGTCAAATTACGACCTTATGGTAGATTTTTTTAAAAGTTGTATGATATTTTGAGAATTATCTCCCCGACCAGCTGAATCACTACAGTTTACTCCACGGAATGGTACCTTCTTCAAGTAACACTTGTTGTCCTTGGAAGAAAAATGATAATGCTAACAAATGATCGCCTTGGAAACTAATAATTATAAAGCATTATCTAAATTTTCTTTTAAAAAAAACAAATACACGCCAAAATGTTTAAAAAGACCCGGGATTTAAAAACAACAAGCCCACAAAAATTTATACAATTTAAATTTTTGGAGGAAATTTTTAAAAGATTCAACAAAAAGACACAATAAACCATTTGAGTTAGCCCCCCAAAAGCTAGTTAGTCAAAAAAATTATTTGCCCCTATGGTTTTATTTTAAACCACATTTTGTAAGGTTAAAAAAAGTTCCCTGTCCACAATTAAAGACAGAGGCAATCCCGTGAAGGGCCATGTGAAATTTTTTTTATTTTTTTTAATTTTGGGAAATTTTTAACCCCTGTTTTATATTATAATTTTTTAAAAGTTTCATTTTGGGATGGAAAGGGTAGAAAAATGATATCAGGGGTTTTTTGTAAAAAATAAATTTCTCTGGGGTCTGTTTTTCTGGAAGACAAACGTTAAACCGAGGGGCCCCAGAATTCCAGGTTTTAAACTATCCTGCATTCAGGTTTTTTTTTTATAAAACCCTTCCCTGTAACTGGGTTTTTTGTTCGACCCGACGATATTGCCGAAACCCGGTTAACGGAGGGGGCGCACGGGAACAAAATAAAGATCCGGTCTTTGGGGAAAAACTAGGGGGGGGGTTTATAACAACATTCCGATCCAAACATTTTTGTTTTTGACATTTTTTTGTATACATTTAGTTTTTTAAAATACGGAATTTGTTTTTGAATTTTTCGTTTGAAATACAATCCCTATTTTTTCAAGAAGGTTAAAATAGATATTTTGATAAAAAATTTTGGAAAACGAGAAAATGTTTTTTAAAAGGGTATTCTGAAAGAGTTGCTTGTCCCAAAAAAATGTGAAATTTGAACTTCTATACCTGGGGCGGACAAACAGGGGTAGTAATAACCCCTACCATTTGGGACAAACCCAAAAAAGATTTTGTCTGAAGATATCCCCATGTCTAAATATTTCTGCACGCCTACAATTAAATTAGATAAAAATAAAATTTTGGACCGAATTCATTTTAACAGATTTGTTTTAAAATTTAAAGGGAAAGGGGGAAAAATTCAGATACTTTTGAAGATGAAGATGTGATCATTATTTTCCCAAAAACCATTGATCTAGGGTTTTTTTCTAGGCCCGCCAAAACTTTTTTTCAGACAAAAATTTTTTTCCCGAAAAAAATAGTTTGTTTTAAAAACCCTTTCCGTGCTGGAAAATGATTTTTCTCCTTTGCGACCCCCTTTTAGATCATTTCAGCCCGCACATCCGGGTTTCAGTCGACCAAGGGAACCAAAATGGGTTTTTTTTTTATTCATCGTATGTTTTTTAAGCACCTCGTTTAACAGTTAATGGTTTAAAGTCAAAAATTTAAATCCATTTTTAGGAATTTGCGGGTGAAGGTTAATGATAAATTTTAATTTCCCCGTTTTCTTTACTTTAAAAAATTCTAAACCGAAACGTTTTCGAATGGGGGGAAAAACAGGGCAAAAAAGGGAATTTTTTTAAATTTTAAAAAATAACCATATTACACTTAATGTAAAAAAGAAACGTAAGGGGTCATGTCCCGATACCCCGTCGTAAAAAGGTTTTTGAAAGGTATTGTTCCCTTTCGTTTTTTGACATACCCGATGATACAGGGAGAAATTTTTTAAAAAAACAAAAAAACCCTTTAAAAAAAGTTGCAAAATAATTGCTAAAAATTAATCGAAATTTATGAAAAAACTGAAAAAGGGGGAAAAGGGTTTTAAACGATATATAGGAAAAACAACTGGTGTCACTCTTTTCTTGTTTTCTCTCTTCGATTCCAACAATCGAATTTTCCCTTAAAAAAATTACAGAACACACAACAAGGACTTTTTCCCCACATTGTTCGACTTAGCCACAATTTTGGGACCAGCAATCTTTCACCTGGTTTTGGCTTTGCTCAAAAATATGCCATCACAAACAGGGGTCTGAGGCCCCAAAATCCCCCGTTGTCATTGCAACGTTTAAACAATACAAGCTGGGGGGGGCCAAGCCCCCATCCCCCCCTTACCCGGGTATTGAAAAAAATATACCTATACTGTGAAATTTCGGGTTCGAAAGGTGGGGCTGGTCCAAGGGGTGGTCGCATTTTTTTGGTTTTTCACGGGGCGGCTTATAAAATGGTACGGCTTCATTTTTAAAAAGGCGGGTGCATTTTTTAAAGACAATTAATTTAATAACAACACTTTCAAACCAAAAGCGTTAACAAGATACGTGAATTTGGGAAATTATCATATTTAAAAATTAGTGAAATGGGTTTTTTTTTTACAATTTTAAAAAAAAAAAGTAAAATTGATGATCTATTTTGCTAAATTTAAAAAAATACAAAGCAAAATACCAAAAAATATGGAAACTTTTTTCCTTTAAAAACTTCTTTGTTTCCTGCACAATACATGTAACCCTTTGGGAAGGGCAAACGATCAGCCAAGATGGCTTTTTTATAAAACCCAAAAATTTATTCCGTCAAGATAATTCTTAAACCACAAATCCAGCTGTTTTCTGTAACCATGCGAGCCCGTTTTGGGTTTGGAAGAAACCGATGTCGACCAACCCCCCTTTGAAGCAGAAACATTTTTAACGAAAGTGCACAAAAAACCCTTTTAAAGTAGGTCTGCACCCTTTTTTTGGGAGCCTTTTTGTCATTACGTACCCTTTACTTTTCCGGAAAAAAAATATAAATTTTTTTTCCCGCATAAAGGAAAAAATTATTCTTTTCAAAAGATAAATGGTTTAAACCCTTTATTAATTTATAACAATGGCAACGTTCACATGTCATAAAAAGAAAAATTGAAACGTGTATAAAAAATTTAAAAAATTAAAAAAAATGTGGGTCAGGAACCCATTGATTAAACTTACGGGAAAGGTTAAAATTTTAAAAAGGGGCATATGTCTCAGCAGACCAACTGATTTAAAGTAACCGATGGGAAGAGCCCTTTTAAATGCTCACAGACGAAAAGATTATAAAATTTCCGACCATCATATCTGGCAGAGAAGTGGGTTTATGAATCGCAGAAAAACGGGTTTTAACTTACCCATGGTTATGCCTAGCCCGTATTTAGTGCCCAGCAGACCCCAAATTTAAGTCGGGAAGTAAAAAAAAAAATAACAATTAAAAACTTTCTCCCCGTCGTAAAATTTCCTTAAACTTGGGGGGGTTTAAAACAGAGAAAATAAAAAAAAATCTGAAGGAGAAAAATTTTAAATTTTTAAAAATTTCATATGAATTTTTTGATTTTTTTGTTTTGTAATGTGTGTTTAAAAAAGGGTTCTTTCTGTGAATTTTTGTTTCCTGCTCTGACTTACTTGGGCTCCATCTGGGGAAATGGTTAAGAAAAAAAAATTGGGATTTGCCCCGAAAAACGCAATTGTGAAATCTTAAAAAAAAATGTTCAGCAAAGTCTAGGGAGTATTATGTATTCATGATTCTTTTTTTTCAAAAATTTTTCTCAAAGTCATGAACTCGGTAAGGGGGTTTTAAGTGAACGGGCGTACAAGACTTTATGCTATTATAATTTTAAAAACAGCTTAAAATAAATTATTTACAACATTTTGAAATTTTTTTTTAAATGTGCTTTTCCGACTTTAAAAAATTGTGAATACTTTTTTTTTATGGCCTGAAAAAAATCGACAAGCCAAGTATTCTTTCAAAAAAAAAACAAACTATATGATGTAAAATTTTCAAAAAATTTCCCGAAAAAGTAAAACGTGACACATAATTTTTAAACCTTTTAGATGTATCTTTTTCCTCTCACAAAACTTGCTTTCCCCTACAAGGCACTGATTTGTTTTAAAAAGTTTTCGTAAAAATTCTGGAAAAAAACGTTTTAAAACCCCCCAAAACCCAAACTTGTTACGAGGACAGAAATTATAACTAATGTATATTATCCATTTTTTATTCACTAAACAAAGACAAAGGGTTTTTTTACCTCTAAACATGTGATTGATAAAAAAAATTAACCCGTAGTTATGGATATAAAATTTTAAACCCTTTTTTTTTAAACTTTTAAAAACTTCCTGTAACCTACATCAAAGGGGCAACTTTTACTTTGTTTAAATTTCATTTTTACGAAAAAAGAACGCGATGAACACTTAAAAGTTGAATGGGCCCAAAAAAACTAGTATTTTTACATAGTTCAAACCGTTTATATTTAAATTTCATATTTAAGGGTTACTTCCTTAAATTTGGATGCTGATATATAAAATTTTTCATCAAAAGGCATCAAAAAGTTTTTTACATTGAAAATTAATTTTCTTTAAAAAGATTCTCTATTTAAAATTTGTTGATATACAGTTTCAGCATGCAGTAAAAAGCTGATTGTTTAAAAAAAAAACAGCCCGTTTTTTGTTTTTTTTTTTTTGTCGCAGTACACATTTACCTTTGTTTATCTAAAAAACATGAAAACAAAGGGGTACTAATTTTTAAAACCCAATGCATAGTAAGGTTTAAAAATATTTGAAATTTTTAATATATGTTTTTCCTACACTAACGAATTTTAAAAAAGTAATTTTTCAAACTAATATTTCCCCTTTTCTGAATGCCTTAATTTAATTTTAAAATTTTACGAAAGGTTTTATTTAACAAAAAAATTAAGAGCAGTTTTTGAAATTTTGGGTAATTTTGTTAATTTTAAAAAAAATTTTAAAATTTAAAACATCCTTGCTTTGGCGACAATTTTATACTTTTTCCGGGCGCAAAGGGTATACAACTCATTATTCATTCTGACTTTTATGGGGAAAAAAATTTATCAAAAACTTTGATTTAAATTTTTCAATGCCGAGTTTTTTCTTTTTGTAAAGTAGAGAAAAATTTTGTTTTTCCTTTTGGCAATTTAATATTTTTTCGGGAAAGAATAAATGAATAATGCTAATAAATTATTTACTTTTTTTTTTGAGTAAGAAAAACCCTTAAAAAACTATAATTAAAAATAAATTAAAAACAACAAAAAAATGATAAAGAAATTTAAGATGAATAACAATAATACACTAATAAAAATTTTTTTTTTAAATGATTTCAGAAATTTAAAATAAATTCCCCAATTGAAATGAATTATTTAAATGAACGGGTTCACATTAGTTACATTACTTTTTGTTTATTTTTTTTTTTTCAAAGTTATTTGCGGTTATTTGAAAAGACAATGCATATATCTAAAAAGAAATCATAACGAAATATGCCAAAAAAGACTTGGTAATTAAAAGGAAAAACGATATAATTAAAAGCGTTAAACCAAAAAAATGGGTTTTGGGAAAATAAATATCGTAAAGAATGAGATCGAAAAATTTTAAAAAAAACACCGAAAATTTTTGTCAGCTATTCAAAAACCCACTGGGACCTTTGAAAACGTTTGGCGGATTTTAAAAAATTTTTACATCGGTTTAAAAAGGGAAACGGGCTTTAAAAAGCCAGTGAACCTAAGGTATTAATTTTGGGGTAATTTAAAGGTTTTTAATTTTGATAAAGAACGTGAACCCAAAAATTGGGGGAATTTTAAAATTTAAAATATTAGTATTAAAAAGGGGAAAAGCACATTAGGTTTTTTAATTGGTACCCGGGAAAAAAAACACATTTCAAGCAATCTTCTCTAGCATATGAACGTTTTCAAAAATTTCCCTAAAGTCATTTTGTCCGCTTTTAAAAAAAAATGATAGTGAATTTTTAAAAAAATTTGGCTACAAAGGATTTATTGTCCCAAAACCCCCATGGGTGAGTGCAGAATTGTTTGATTAAACAACACGGGTAAGTTTTAAAAATTTTAAATGTATATTTAAGTTTCAAAACTAAAAAAAAATGTAATATACCCTAAATTTCGACCCCTTTTTCTAAATTTTTCCGTGTAATGTTAGCTATCCCCAACCAGGGTTTTCTCGCTCGTTTACTCAGGGAAAAGGGACTGTAAGCTTTTAAAAATTGTTTTAAAAAAAATTTTTGTGAAAGTCAGTTTTAAAATTTTTACTCTGCCGGTTGTGCATGTACAAGCCCCCCGGGAAAACCTGTCAAAGAATGGACAACGAAGGGAAAAAGAAAACATGATCAAAGAAAACTTTTTTATAAAAGTTAAAAAAATGAAACAAAATTTAAAAAGAAAAGAAAAAAAGAATTTAATTTGGGGGAAAGAAAAGCTGAAAGGGTATTCAAAAAAATTTAAAAGGGTTTTTGAATTGAAATCAAAAAAAATTTTGGGGGCTATGGAGAAAGAGGGTTTACAAAAATTTTTTTGTTTATTTTTATGAGTTTAAAAAGAGTACTGAAAACCCTGAGGAAGCAAACAATGCTTAACTTACACAAGATAGTTTAAAATCGAAAAAGGGGCAGAAGGGGGTCAAAGTATAGGGAAGAATAGAAAAAGCAAAGAAAGTCAGAAAGCAATTTCTGAAACACGCCCAAGCATTGCATAAGCCTTTAAATTAAATTCCGATATTGAATTTTCCCCGGGTCAAAAAACTACTTGAAAAAATGCCCAAAAACCCCCCCCATTGGAATGTGTCGGCTTTCCCCTTTAAAAAAAGATCCCCTGAATTTTACAAATTTTCAGAAACGCCAAAAACGAACGGGGCCCCCAGAAGGAATAATAAAATTTTAACATACCGGGGCTGCCGGCTGCCAAGTGGACATTTTCTAAAACAAAAAGCAATAAAAACTGTTACGTCTCGATGCAAATTCACACAGAATTAAAAGGGCTGAAAGAAAATTTTTGAGTGAACCGTGGGGGGTATGTTGTTATACACGCGACAGAGGGGAGCAGTAAATTTTCCCGAGGAAAAAAAAATGTTAAATTTATTAGCATTTCCCAACAAAAAAAAGTACACTACCCCAAAATTGAAAGGGATACATGGAGGGTTAGATTTGACGGAGAAAAAACTTTTTGTTACCGATCAGGGGTGTTTGTGTATGTTTATACGCTAAACGGCCCGCTTTCTCAGAAAGTTTAGCAACGATGGGAAAGCGGGAAACGAAATTGCAGATTTTTTTGCCCCCACAGTTTAGAGATCCCAAGATTTGGTACAGATTGGAACGAAGGGTTTTTTGGGGGTTTGGGCAGGAGTGGAAAACTGTTTGGAAATACTTTTGATCAAGACTTTTTAAAAAAAGTTTTGTTATCTGTTTTGAAAGAAACTGGAAACATTCTAGGGTTCGGCCCAGTTATAAATGTTTACATAAAAACCCAAAAAAGGAAAGAACATAGGAGAGATTGCCAAAACTTCCAAAGGACTTTTTTTATCCAAAAAGGCATTGTGCTTTGACATTGGAAATCGTTTTAACCCGTAAACTTTAGCAAGAGGCGAAAACGGTGTTTTTTTCGTGTTTCATTAGATCTAACGCAAACAAAAACCCTTCCCTTTTTTTAAAAAGGGGAACCGGAAATTGCTGAGAACGATGAGAATCCTTTTTTTTCGTCGAAGCCGTTTAAAAGGTATACTATATCCCAAAATTTGGGGACAACTTGGGTTTTTAAATTAATAAAAAAACTTGTATGAGAGAGGATTTTCTCTAAAAAAGGTTTTTAAATCTTTTTTTTTAATTTTTTTGGGTTTTTACGGTAATTTTAAAAACTTAAGTTAAAAAAAGTTTTTTCGTTTGAAATAAATTTTTTTCCTTTTCCCTTTTGAAAAAATTCATTAAAGGGAAAATCTTTATCTGAAAAAAAAATTTCGGGTTGCCGTTTTGCGGGGTCGCGTTCCAAATTTGCATTGTCGATACACAACAACCCGACCCTGCGACCCGGGCGCCCGGGGAAAAGACAGTAAGACACGATATCGTATTAACTTTGTTTTGTCATGCTTAAAATAATAAAAAATTTCTAAAGGGAATATGTTTTTTTTTCTTTCTGCTGTTTCAACAAACGACAAATAATTCAGGAACTAAAATGTCTTATCTAATAAACATGCTAATTTTTTTTAATTTACAATATCTTTGAAATTTTTAAAAATGAAATTAAAACTGGGTTTGTAATAATAAGGGCAGTCCAATCAGGGGGCCAACCCCCGTGGCTTTTGGGTCCCCTTTCAACAACACAATGTCCCGATTCAGATAAAAAATTTTGCCCAAACCTGTATTTTCCCCTTTTTGCTTTTCCCGGAAATTTTTTAAAGGGAAAGAGCGTTTTAGGACACAAAAGAGTGCTTTCTTCCTAAAAAAATCCGTTCTAAGTACTTTACTTAAACACTACTCCCAACTGCTAGAATGTGTTCGTTATCTAAAGAGTACGTCTACAAAAACAGTCCTGCCCAAAACCTTTAGAAAAAAACTGAGAAAATGATGGGAGACACTTTTTACTTCCTTTTGTAATATCTTTTTAAAAAAATCAAGGCAAAATTTACCCGAATTAAAAAAAGTTTCCCCCGGGGGTACGGTGTCCCAAAAAACACCGGGGTTTGGGTTTCCCCTTTCCCCAAAAGTGACCTTTTGATTATTGTTAAGTATGGTGTGCAAAAAGCTTTCCCGTTTAGATTGTATCAAATTGTTTATCCGTCCCATTAAGATGATTCCCCATACGATACAAATAGCATAACCCTATATTTCTTCATGTCCCAAACGCAAAAAAAACATAATTCAATTTAAACATTTTTTCATGGGGGATCAATTAAATATAAGACAAATTTTCTTATATTTCCCTTATCAGGCCCCCGAATTTCCCTTTTATGAAAAACATAATTTAACTTTTTAAATTTTTTCCCAAAAATCGGGACTATCGATTTTTTTCACCATTTTAAAAAAAGAAGGATAATTTCGATTTATTTTTCCCATATCTTTTAAATGGGTTTTAAAAAAACGAATTTGATTCGGGGGCATTTGTTGATTTTTAAACTTTTAACTAAAGAAAATATAATTTTTTAAAAGTTTTAAGGTTTTTGCTTTTGCTTTCCCTTTGGACTTTTAAGTTTTTATCCCTTTTTTTTTTCCATTTTTCGTCCAAAAGTAAATGTCTCTTTTTTCTAGAATTTTTGGGGAAGTTTTTTTTTTATATTGTTTCAAAATACGAAAAAACCCAAAAAAAAATCGTTTTTGGGTTGGTTTATGTTCTACAGAATAATTATTGCTAGACTCAACTGTGTAAAAATAATTTTAAAAAATATTTGATTTAACTTACCCTTTGGGTGTTTTATAACATCACTATTACTTTAAAATGAAGACTCGGGCTGACTCGGAATTTTCCGGATTTTTCCGAATGCGAGCAGACGACGCGGTATACAGGTAGTCCTGTTACGGTTAATTTAATGTCAAAGCAAGGGCGTAGGAGCTGGGGCGGCAGGGGCGGCGCTCGCCGCCCCAATATTTCGAGGAGCGGCGAAATGCCGAACTTGTAATTTTTTGGAAAAGGCTAGAAATATATTAAATTAAATATTTTTGACACTTAAACATATTGTTTGAAATATGAAAGAAACCAATCATAATGATTAAATTCAACGCATCAAATGTAGAAAAATCCTCATAGATTTTACAGATCTAGTTACATTTACAAGTATTACAGCTTTAACATAATAATGGAAAAGGCCAATCAGCCTGGCAATTTTGCGTTTCCAAAGCGATCATTCGGTAAAAAGAACCCTGAACTCCGTTCATTCAACCCTCAATGGTTCAGCGTATTTCCATGGATTCACTATGATGAGGTAAATATTTGTTGCAAAATATACGATTATGTTAGGTCTCCTGTACATTTGGGATCTGTCAAGTTAAAGCCTCAGGATGCTTTTAAATAAATGCTACCATACATATTACAAATTACAATACGTGTCAATATTTCACTAGATATTCAAAATGTTTTAAATTACTGAATGCATTCATATTAGGAGTTCTTACACATTTATGCATTTATTTTCAGTCCAAAGATCTGGCGTTCTGTTTCATCTGTATGTCGGCTATGAAAGAAGGCAAAATCGCTAACTCGAAGGCAGAGTCTGCGTTCGTATCGGCGGGCTTTTGCAACTGGAAGGACGCCACAACAAAGTACAGAAAACATCAGCAATCAGAATGCCACAAGGAAGCAGTTGAAAGACATGTTACTCTGCCAAAACAGACAAAAGACATCGGGGAAACACTATCTGCTGCTCACTCAGAAGAAAAGAAACACAACCGCGCCCAACTACTTACTATCTTGAGAAACATCCGGTTCTTGGCACGTCAGGGAGTAGCGTTACGGGGGCACGATGAAGACGATAGCAACTTCTTACAGCTACTCAGACTTCACGGCGAAACAGACGAGTCGATCATAACATGGATGGAGAAGAAAAGGGAGAAGTATACATTAACCCGACATTCAGAACGAAGTCCTACAAATAATGGCACTGGGTATTCTGCGGAAAGTAGCCTCCGACATCAAGGAAAATCACTTCTTCACCATCATGGCTGACGAGACTACAGACCAATCCAATCGTGAACAGGTTGTTCTGGTGTTGAGGCATGTGGATAATGAACTGAATGTGCACGAGGACTTTATTGGGTTGTACATGGTGGCATCAATAGACGCAAAGACACTGACCAGCGTAATTGAGGACACACTCATACGTATGAATCTCGGACTGAACAACTGCCGTGGTCAATGCTACGATGGTGCGAGCAACATGTCTGGCTCGAAAAGTGGAGTTGCTACAAATCTCGTCCAGAAGGAACCACGTGCCGTATATACACACCGCTACAGACATGCTTTAAATCTTGCCGTTGGTGACACTGTTAAACGATCGAAAGTTATGAGGGATGCATTAGACACCGTTCATGAAGTGTCAAAGCTGATTAAATATTCACCCAAGAGAGACAGTCTGTTTGAGAAGCTGAAAAGTGATATGAATCCAGACCAACCCGGATTTAGAGTGCTATGCCCAACACGGTGGACTGTTCGGGCCGCTAGCCTAAACAGTGTCCTTGAGAACTATAATGTGTTGCAGACATTGTGGGACAGCAGTTACGATGATGTGAAGGATTCGGAAACACGTGCGCGCATCTTGGGTGTGCAGACACAAATGAGTAACTTTGATTTTCTCTTTGGTGTTAGCTTGGGATTCGAGGTACTGCGACACACTGACAATCTTAGTAAAACACTACAACACAAGGAAATGTCCGCGGCAGAGGGCCAGAAACTCGCGAGGATCGCTACTGAAACGCTTGAGCGCATGAGAGATGAGGATAGCTACGATAAATTCTGGGACCAAGTGAATGATCAGCTCAACACTCTTGATGTCAATGAGCCAACTATGCCGCGTAGACGAAAAATGCCAAAACGATTTGAGACTGGATGCGCACCCAATGAATATCCTGCCACAGTGAAGGACTTGTACCGTCAAAAGTATTATGAGGCGCTCGACCTTACTATAAACTGCGTGCAGAGCAGGTTCGATCAACCCGGGTACAAGACCTACAGACATCTTGAAGACATGTTGATTAAATGTGTGACTGGTGATCTCTCTTTTGTCGATGACATGAACTACGTCGTAGAATTCTACAAGGATGACATCGATCAGACATCTCTACTCACTCAGCTAAAAACCCTTCAAGTGTATGCGGAGAGTGCAATCAGCGACACAAAATGTGTTTCCTTGCAACGTGTTGTTGAGCTTATTCAAACCATGAACCCGGTCTCAAGGAATATGTTCTCTGGAATTGTGACTGTGTTAAAACTTGTGCTAGTGATGCCAGCGACGAATGCGACTAGTGAACGTACCTTCTCGGCTCTACGTAGAGTTAAGACTTATTTGCGTACCAGTATGACACAGAAAAGGTTAAACCATCTCATGACACTCTATGTGCATAGGGAGATGACAGACAAAATTGACATGATGGAAGTGGCAAATGAATTTGTTTGTGGAAATGAAACACGCAAAAGTACATTTGGAAAGTTTGTTTAACTTGGTATCAGCTATCTATTGGTGCTAATGATGTTCTACATATATATGCTGTACATTGTGTGCGATAAATTATGTAATGAAATTAAAATATATAAACATACGAGTATATAATTAGTGCTTATTGCAGAAAAAAAACAGTGAATTGCGTTTCACCTTTATAATGCCATTTAACGACTAAAATTGAATAAGTCAGGGTCTTGTGCTCGATCCCCTACATAGACATTACTGGTTCTACCGCCATTACAGTTTTTAAACACAGTAAACTGTAATTATGGGTGAAAACTCGAAATAAACGAGTAAGTTTAACAGCTACTGCAGTCGCCAGATTGCACCATTTACTCTAGCTATATGCAAATTTTTCCAGGGGCCACCCCGGACCCCGTTGATGGGAGGGGGATCCCCCCTCCCAGACCCACCCCCTTCGCCGCCCCAATACGCAAATCGTCCCTACGCCCCTGCAAAGTCAGTTTAAGTTTTTAAATACCTGCATGCAATCATCATAATTTATCAATTATTTTGCGTTTTGTTTTTGTTTTGTTTTTTCATAAAAATGATATAACGTTATTCATATTTTGACATGCAAATGCGTGAAAGAAGGGACCAAAGGTATACAAAATAAGATACATATGGGATCTTTTATGGGGGGAAATGGTAGACACAAAGATGAAATTGTTTAGAGAAAGTGTCACCTTGATTATTTATCCAATTGTTTTCTTAAGAACATCAAAATCTGACAATTGGATGTGGAAACGGTCCTCACCTGTCAAAAATGTGCGATTTATTTTTGTTATCTGCGCACATCTTGACACGCAAGATTCCATAACATTTTCTTTAACCAGTTCGCTTATACCTAGCTTGAAGTATCTACAAAGCAAAATGTTTGTGGTAAGTATTTATTCAAATTACAAATTTAGTACCAACTGATTTATTAAATTTTGACTGCATTAATAAATCTAGCACAGTGTTTAAATATGGTAGAATGACAATTTATACATATTAATGAATTATAAGGTTGAGAGTAAATTATCCGTATTTAAAACTTTTAGCATGTTAATCAAAACCCTGACAGCGTAAGCGAAGATTAATGTAGAAATTGACCATTAAATTATTATCACATCGGGATAATTATTTCAATTAGAGGTAATAAATATCAGCTTTGAGTAAGCTCTAATTGATACTTAATTAGATAGTCCCTTCAATGCTTGTTAATTTTATTACCTTTTCACTATAATAAAATGCGAACACCATGGATAATTATGGGGGTGATAGTGGATATTTCGCACTTTTATGGCACATGTCTCTTTAAAAATAGGCATTTCATAACGGCAATAAAATGGAATTAATAAAAAGACAATTATTATGTTTTATTCTATATTAAAGTAAACAAGACATTACGAATGATTATGCTTTTTTCGGCTGCTTTATTGTATTCCATATTCAAGATCATTATCTGTTCTGTTTATTGCTTATTCAAGCGACACTTAAAACATTTGATTTTTTAATTTAATGTTACAAATTCTGAAGTGTGCAGGCTTCCATACATGAAAACAGGGTACATCGCTCCGTGGGCATCAATCTCTGAATAACTATGTCCCCCTCTTTAAAGTAAATATTTCGCACCTGCAACTTGGGTGTAAGGCGCACAGGAAACTACAAATTTTGCCGTGTTCTACGTTGAAGTGGAAATGATTGTCATTTCTTTATATTTTTACAATGTGTCTATATATGTCATACTTTCTAGCCTGAGAAAATATTACACGTTTGTAAGCTACTGATGTGTATATCCAATAAACAAAACGTTTTTCAACTTGACCTGGGTATTTCATCTCTATTTTCAAAATAAAACTGTATTTGTTTCTTATACATAGCAATGATAATTTGAATTATTTCAAACAGATGTCCCTTTCGTTTTTATTAGGCCCAGAAAGAAATGGATAAATTACACAGTCTTGTATTTCCTTTTTAGTTAAATATCCCCAGTTAGTTCCCGAGTTGATTATACTTAACAAAATTATAAATTAAAACAAACATTTGACTTGACTGTGAATTAAGCCATTCTATTTTCATACTGGTCAATATATAGAAAAGAGAAAAGTTGTTAACATGCATACACAATTATTTTCTTCATAAGTTTATTGCATATTAACATACCATACTTTCAGTTTGCTATGATGATAAATGAAACAGAAGTTATTTTTATGGTTATCATATACGTTCATTGTTATAGTTTGTGTTGATGTAAAAATGTATATGGCTAAATAAATTTTTAAATATTACTTATGTGATAAAATGTTTTCACGGGTAAAAAGACCTTTAAGTACTACCTGGAACGACTACAGACCTTTCTGATACTACCAGCCAAATATGTAAATAAAGACGCAAGGAAAAGATATGATATGCCATTTAAGTACTTATTTTCTTTATTATTTTACTTTGAATTTTATTATATCTCAAACTTCATTCTTCCTTCGCTGATGTCACATTATCCCTATATACGGGTGTCTTTAATCCGCTTGCTATGTAGAGTAAAGACTTATTACCTGAAGGCAATAAATATCGATTTTATAGATAAGGTAATTTATGACCCCCGCTTAATCTCGGAAGTTTACGTAAAATTTACGGACGATAACGATCATATCTGTTACATTATCGATGCTTAAGCTGTCCCGCTTAGTACAGAAAGTTCGATATGGTGGGGAACATTTAGAAGCATGCCTACTAACAAAGAATTGTATGAAATATTCAAACTGGCGAACACATCATGAAAATTGTTCTACGTACAAACATAACATTGCTAATTGAAAACTGTGCATGTAAAGAAACGATAGCCACTACCGACACAGCAACGTCATCGTATATTCATTATACGGGCATATCCCTTTTGATAAATAAATGATTAGCAAGTAAGAGAAGCATACCTTACAAGTCCTTATATAATGCTAATATCATCGATTAACATTATTTTGCTTTAAATAAATAATGTGTAACGCCCGTGTATCACGGTGACCAAACTTGCTGCCATTTTATTGCATTGATGATATTTAATGAATATTTTCTTCTTTATTTTCAGTCAGATTTTCATAATTATGTCATCAGTTTCAATGTTCACTAGTTTCTGTCTAAGTAGGATCTTTCAAACTCATATTTGATTTAAATACATATCAATAAGTATCCGAACAGAATATTTCTTCATTTTTATATATTTTTATACAGTTTCTAATTAAGTATCTTTCGTTTTAAGTACAAAATGTATATAAAAATGTTAACCAAAGTATGAGAGCAATAATAAGGTGTACAACTGCGTAGAAAGAGGCTCTTCAAGACAGCCAGTCATGATTGATTCTATTACTTGTACTTAACGTATTTCAATGATTATGTTTGTATTAAGGGTTACTGCCTTATGGTTATGAACACTTGAACATGACTTGTTTTGCCAGTTTGTTTTCCATATGCGTAAATTCTGTATTTATAAGTTTTGCATATTCAAATTGATTAATTATCAACGATACTTGTATGTTTGAATTTGATAAACTACAGAGATGTAAAACCCTTGACATACATGACGAGGGATCTTTTCAAGTAGTGAGGAGGTGAACCTATCTGATGAAACCATTTCGACTTTGCAAGAAGGTACAACTTCTCTGTAGCTGTCAGTCATAGGACATCACAAAAGTACCAATGACAAGCTTAACATCAACAGATATTACCTGTACTGTGTAACTCTCTGCATGGTCATAACTAGAAAATAGCAATGCACTTAATTCTTTAGATGTTATTATCAAAGTTTGCATGACATGACATATTTCATTATCAGTCAATAATTGGCGGATATGAAATATCTTCACACGATACGATGTAAAGAGATATGGCGTGTACTGTGTAGTTTTCTGCATGGTCGTAATTATAACACAGTAATGCACTTAATTCTTTAGATGTTGCCATCAAGTTTGCATGACATGACACATTTATTTCATTAGCAATCATTAATTGGCGGATATGAAATATCTTCATACGATACGATGCAAAGATGTAGTTCTGATAAGGCAAACAACGTAATTGCTGGAATGTTTTTAATTAGCTGAATGCGCATCGTTTGTGCATGTGAATGACCAAATAAGGAAATAACAACAATAACGTTTTGAACTTCAATAGCTCAAAGGCATTAAGATCAAAGCTCAAATTACACTCTAGATCTTGTGTCAGCTTTTCTTCTTTCAGTAAGCTTGAGTATGACAGTATCCATAATTACTTCGTTTACTTAGAGCATAGTTTTATGATTTTATTTCCCGTTAAGCAAAGCTAAGACAGAAGCAAAATGAAAATGTCGTTATCACTTAATGACCTTATTAAATATATCTACACTGTTTGTAACATTAGTATTAGTACCTAAATTTCCATTAAGGACATGATAAAAGACAAGTCGCAGACATTCGTTAAACCACTACGCCTTCTGCCTAATTAACGTGCATTATATAAAATGTTGACGCAATGCATCTTACCAGGCAAATCTGTCAAGAATGCACCTTTCAGTTTCTCCTTTTGAATAAAATATAGTTCTGTATGAATGAGTTAAACAGTTTCAGTTGCACAACACATACTACGTACCACGATACGAAATCATCAATTCAATTGAAAATTTCTATGTACAGTTAAAAAAAGTTGTTTTGCTAGACAAATAGTTGAGCAAAACCCGGTAAAGGAAATAAGGCATTAAAAGACATCTTGACATCTTAAAACAGAGTAATGTCTTGATATTATAGCTTGTTAAATTGTCTTATTCGTTTACTAGAACTGAAACGCTTTGAATTCCTGAAATAAACGTCTTCGTATCAATGGTTACTATTATACGTTATGCTTCTCAGATGTATTTTTTGCCATGTGTGTTATTTGAATTTTTGTTTGTTCAGTATAATTTTCACCGAATCTGATCTTTGTTGGGCAACCCGTTGTAAAGACCGAAATTACCAACGATGTTTCAAAGTCATGAAGAAGTAATTCTAACTGGTGAATCAGATGCTATTTTCATTTTGAAAAGCTTACAATCAACAACATCTCATGTATTGTGCTACTTTAAGCAAAAGCACTCGCAATATGGACACAATAATGCACTTAATTCTTTACATGATATCTACAAAGTTTGCACGATATATCACATTTGATGAGCAGCCAATAATGAGCGGATATGAATTATCTTCATGCAAAACGAGGCAAAGACTTATGTCTAATGGAAACACAACTAAATTGCTGTAATAATTCAATAAAATTATATGTGCCTTATTATTCCCTGTAGAGTACAACTCCCGACAGCAACAGGAAAAGACATTATCATTTGAATGACCTTCAATTTTCCCTCAGTAATGTTAAGGTAATGGGATGGGGCGTCCGTGACAAAATTGTTAAGATCGTTGACTTCAAATCACTTGCCCGTCACCAATGTGGGTTTTAGCCTCACTCTTCATGTAAAGAAGCTGGCTTATGGAAAGTCAGTGGTTGTGGTTCTAGCCAGGTACCAGCCCGTGATGAAATAATGCATAGAAGGGCACCTGAGCTCTTTCTCCATCGTCAAAGCTGGAAAATCGCCATATCACCTATAATTGTGTCGATTAGACACTAAACCCTACCCAACTATATATATTTTCAGGTAAATGACCCGCAAAGGGATTATGTAATACTATTCTCGTATGTTGTTTCGGTATCCACGGCTATGCCAGAAAAAGACTGTGCAAACAGATGTAAATAACAGACAATATGTCAAAACTCAAACGAAAATATTTTATTTTCATAATCATGTTATAACTAAACTTTCTGCATTGTTTAACAAATAGTTGAACCATGCTATGCAGATACAAAATAAGATATATTAAAATACAGAATTGATGATAACACCACCAACAACTTTAGTCACATTTTATAACATATATATACTCCCCTTGTTCCCTTCAGATGTCCACAATTTTTCAGTTCATATTAAAATGAATTTTGTCATAAAATGTGGCATGCTTTTGAAATATAAACAATACATGGAAACGTTTGTTGATGATATTAACACCTAAATGTCTCGTTTTCTTAATAACTAGTTATATTCATATTCGGTTTTAGACCGTCGACCGTACAATTGGTACATTCAAACGCGCATCATTAACCAATGCCTTAGAACTTTTGGGCATGGATGGACGGTCATTTACTAATAGGTTGGTAAGTAAAATATATCGTAAAATTAAGTGGAAGTGACTTTAGCCCTTTGTTTTTCCTTAAGGTACGTTTAGGTCATATTTAATTATAAATTCATCAATATTAATAAATAAAGTGATTGAGAGGACGGTGTTTTGTTTTCTATTTACAGTAACGATCTATTTTGTAACGTTGATCTTTACCTTAAACTTGATGTGTTGTTTAACATTTGTACAATATCTCATTCCTGTCAGTCATATTGTAATGATGTATCAAAACTCTGCTGTAAGTAGATAAATTCATAAACGAAACGCTAGATGCTTAAATGCATCAAATACCTGTCAAGATATGCACGGCCGTGTCTTCATTTTTTGACCAAATTAAGGGCCATTGGTCTAGTCTTACTGGTGAGAATTATAGGCCAAATGAAAACAACAGAGGCATATCTTTACAAGCTGAGTAACATTTAAAGACTATATGTAATACATGATACAAAAGATTGATGTCATTAATTTGTATATGTAATTTTATCATTATTATTTTTCTGAAAGTAAACTGGGTTACCTTCTTTGGGCCTTAAAATCCATTTCTATATCGGCGATCACCTTTAGCTAAGAACTTTTTAAGATACGTTGGACATAACGGGTTTTTGGACTGACTGCCGGCCGGCCGGACGGACGGACGGAGGAACTAAATCCTCTTCCGCCTCCTATATGTTTGGAGAAGGGGATTGGGGCATAAAAGACGTCTTAGTTGTTTTACAAAAGTGTAATACATTCGCGTTTAGTGCTAGCATTCGACAAAAACTATTTACATCTGGGGATGTGTGTTGCTTCCTTCTCCCAGAAAAATCAATTTATCATAGTGTGATAAGTTTCCTATAGACTGTCCTTTGAACAAAGACAAACACAACATACAATAGACGATTGAGGACGAATTTCCCTTGATAATACAAAATCCGTGTGAAAGAAACACAAAAGGTAGAGCCAATGTTGCAACATACATGCACGTGTATGAACTTTTAAAGAGTTTGTCAGGCGTAAATAACTGGACAAACACGAGCATAAAATGTGTTTCAAGTCATTACAATGTTCACTGTTAGAGGTGGAGGCAAAATGAATGACACAATAAACTTAGTCTTTAACTAGGCACACATCAGTTACGGCCATTTTTAGGACAAGTACAAAGATGATGATTTCCAAGCAAACAATTTTTTTGCGTCTTTTTTTGTAGGATAACGACGTTTTTGGTGTTAGAATTGCACTCCAATTCATTTTGCTGTCTGAGGAGCTTTAACTTTGGAAAGACGCAAATAAAATCCAAACTTAATGGAAATATACTTAAAATGTTGATAGAGAAATACTGTATTCATTCAGCTGGGAAATGTAATTGCTATATACCTTTATAAATTCTGTCAAAATACGGCTTGTATTTCAAAAGTAAATGTGAACAGGAAGAAAAACTCCGTATTGTACCTTTTGTATCGTATGTTGCCGGACTACATTCATTTAATATTCATGACCTGGCACAGTTCTATAAATAGTGCACACGAAAAGTATACCCAGATTTTAACATTATTTCTTACTTTAAGAAAACAAGAAAAAAAGATGGATGTATATAATAAAAGGGTCGTTATAACAGTAGTTACATCTGGGAATTTGTATTCGGCTCTCGTAAATTTGACAAGTGATCCGCCCTGACAATTTTCACTCGTGCCGAACAGAGCATCCCAGATCAAGCTACTATTATAATAACCCTATTATAATAACCCTATTGTATTATGATGTGATTACAAGCTAGGCTAAGATTTCATCAAATATATTTAAATGTTACAGGACGTGCGTGTTGATGTGTGCTGAGACAAATGGACCGCACCATGAGAAAACCAACATAGTGCGTTTTGGACCAGTATGGATCCAGACCAGACTGCGCGGACCCATGCTGTTCGCTTTCAAATCCTTTTGCAATTGGAGAAACCGTTAGCGAACAGCCTTGATCCTGACCAGACTGTGCAGATGCGCAGGCTGGTCTGGATCCATGCAGGTCGCAAACGCACTATGTTGATTTTCTCGTGGTGCGGCTCAAATATATTCAGCAAAATCTTACATGAACTCCTCGTTATAATACCAAATAGACATTCAGAATTTTGAAGAATCTGTAGTCGCAATTTTCAGTCTTAGGTTATCAGTAAATCAGCTTATTTAGACCAAACAAATATATGTCTTACACTTCAGGCCAAGTTATTACGTAAAGACTGGTATGAGATTAAAGTTCAATTTGAAATTCTATTAAATAACAGGAAGTCATCCATCAACGTTTCCAATCAATTTGAAAGTGGTATTGAGAAAATCACGTTCCGCAATGAGAATAAATGCGAAAATTTAGTTAAAAGAACTTTGAACAATTGTATAAAGCCTGTCTCATAGTTTAAGTTGCCGATATTTTCCATGGGTTACTGAGGGGTAATCCTTTCCAGTTATTAAGGTAGTTTCGTATGTTCGGATCAAAATTTGTCTACTAAGTAGAATTTGAATAAACCCTGATTTTTCAAAACTATCCAATGTGTGCTTGATCTTTTGCTAGATTGTTTAGAAAAATATTGAACCCCACGGAAGTTTTCATAATGGGATGACATTTCTGCGTAAAGAATTATTTTCAACAATGTAGATTTACTGAAACTTCTCTTGACTATAGCTTAACATATAGTCTTTAATACGGTGAAATAAAAAGTATAGGTTGGTAGACTTGTTTCTTTTTTTTAAATATTTGACCATAATTAAAGAGATTCACAGATTTCAACTAATTTTGAGACTTTATTTGGATATATTTAATTAATACCATTTTATCTCTAAAAATAGAAACGTTGCTATTTTTTTTTTGTCAACTGATAGGTTAACATTTATTCATAAAATGATATCGTTTCCGTGTCCCGAGTCCAGGCTTTATTCTGCGTTATCCTTATTAATAACGTTACGCCATTGCTTCTGGTTTACCAAACATGCAGATCCACTTTATACTATTTACTTATGCTTCTTAATCACCTTAAGTTCGATTTTACATCGAACGAATACTCTTTTATATTATTCTTGTCTTGTGTAGCTGTTTTACACATGAACACTATGGCTTCTTTTTCATTGTCGTATAAATTAGGTCACAAAAGAATAAATGATGTTAAATCTTGTTAATATATAAGACTATCCTCTGAATATACGGTTCCTGATTCTGAAATGATAAATGTTAAGTTATGTTCCCGACGTACTTATATATATTTAAAATGGGACTTTTAGACTACAAGAACATTGATTTATTGTATTTCTGTTGCCTTAAGAATTTGTTTGTAGTACCCCAAAACAGTACTGCAGCTAGCCCTAAAATGTCATACTGCATAATAACATTAGAACCTGCAGCATTTTTTAAGACATATATCACACCGTCTTGTAGACATTTTTTTTAAATTCTAAATTGCATTCTCCTATGACGTAGACAAATTTCTTGTCGTCTGCAGTATCTGTCTGTCTATCGTATTTGATTGACATGACGAGAGAGCTTTTCCATAAATAAATAGATTAAATATAAACATGCAGCTGATATATTCAGAGATAGCAGTGAGACAAATTAGAGTCTAAGAATTTAATGTTTATTTCTTTGCTGCAAGATCATATCCTTGGCAAACGTTATTGATAGAGACGTAACCTAAATCAATGGAAATGTCAATTCAAGCTCGTTTTCCTAGACAAACATTAGGTAGAGAATACCATAAATATTATAGAGACAAGTCATAAACATTATATAATTGCATATAAATTTGACAAATCTTATCGTTTACAATCTGTTCAGATCATGTTTATATCTAAAATATGAGACAATACATAAAATATATTTTCCAGTATTCCGCTTGATATCTGTGGCATTTAAATCGCCATCATTTTAGTGGTTTCCAAATAGGTTTACCCGTTACAACGCTTGTCGTTTGCGAATGCATCTATACATGAGAAAACCCCAAATTTTGTTAAATGTGTTTTTAACTACGTAATAATAAGTTTATAAAATGAAAACAAAAATGTTACTAAAATAATTCTTTAAAAAAAAACCTTGGGTAAAACTTGTATATCTTTTAGATATCTATATTTTTAACAATTTCACGCTTCCGTAGAAACAACATTTACTGCCTAGTCGTAAAACGTTTTGCGGCGTGACTTGTCTTCGCACACATTAGATATTGTTGCCTTACATACAAACCTGGCCGATATGGAAACAAATGAAAATGGCTTTATACATAATATTCTTTTAGTTTCATACAACACATTCTTCCAGGTAAGAAATAGTAAAAGGTTACAAAGTATATGGAATTCACGACTGCACCATTGCTCAAAAAGCAAATGCACGAGGCTACGCGTGAATTAACTTCAAACCACGTAGCTGGAAATAGATCTACAAATGGGGTATAAGTATAAGTTAAAATTGTTTTGGTTTGTTTATGTTCGGACTCTCACTAGAGCCACAGTGAAATTCTGCCGTTCGAGTCAGCCGCGTGTTTTTTTTCTAATATCGTGTTGTTTTTTATGTCAATATCTGGTGAAGTTAACTTATTAAAATAAATATATTTAGTGTTGGTTTATTCCATATTCAATGCAAATTCAGTTTGTTTTGTGTCCAGGGCTCGTATTCATAAAGAATCTTAGAATCAACTCTAAGATATTTCTTATCTTATATTTTTAGACTTAGCTAAGAGAAATTCTTAAGTTCTTATTCATAAAGCGACTTAGAAAGATCTTAGCGAAAAAAGTATAAGAAAATTATTTTCTTAGTTTCATTTCTATGTCTATATTTAATATGAGATTAGGTGCTACCTATGACGCGGAAAGCCCATCACAAGTTAAATTAAGCTTAATAAAGTCTATACAGTAAAGATGCAATTCATGAAAAACTGTTAACTGCGGTCATTGGCGTCCATTTTATTTTTACTTTTCTAAGATAATTCTTAAAAGTTAAGATAAGTGGCTACCTGTCTTAAATTTTAAGAGAAAAATCACCTACTTAAGATAATTTCTAAGCCAGATTTCGTTCTTAGAACAATTCTTAGGCAAAAATGTTTCTAAGACACATTTTAAGTCAAAAATGAGAAATACTTAGAAAATGATGACTTCTAAGATATATTTCTATCTAAGATTCTTTATGAATACGGGCCCAGGTCTCTTTAGATTATATGCATGCATGTGAACGCATAAAGTGTTATGTAGTCGGTTTATGATTGGAATTAATCAGGTTTAGGACGACAAAATGTTTCGCAGGAAGTTTGTGATTGGAATTAATCAATTTAAAGATGCAATGAGCTTCTTCTTGGAATTAATCTAATTGATAATATGTTGTTCTTACAGTAGACAAGAAAGCAATAACGCAAATCAAACCAAACATCAATTGCATATTAAGGGATTTTTCTGATACTTTTAAACCATCACTTGAGTTCACTTTATTAGAAACATGTACTATGTGAACTTTGTTTAATATGTTGATAATAACATGTAAACGAAATAAATACAGTCATTTTCAATTCTACATGGTAACGGTGTTTTACATTTCCCGGCATTAGAAAGTGGTTTTTAACATTCAGTTATTGCACTTGGCCTAATGTTTACCAATCAATCATTTTTGCATTAATTAAAATTACCTTCTACGTATTAATCATTTCCTGCTGTGGTACTTGTGTGAATCAGAGGAAATTAACATCGATTGTAATTTCCTGCCTTGTGAAGGACAGTTAATTGAACAAGCACAACATGCAATTTCAATCAGTTAAGTTTCGAAATAAGCTATCTAGAAGAGGGATGATCCAAAATTACGTTAGGTTATATTTTGATGTTTATGCAATATGGTATTGAATATAATTTTATATTTCTTACAAGTGAACACTGTATCATTGACAGCAAGCTACCCAGAGTAACATGTATCATGCTATATCTGGGAATGTTGAATCAGTGAAGGTAATATGTTGAATTGGTGAGGTTTAAATGTTAAATCGCGGCAAATAAAATATACATAGTGTAAGCTATTCTAAAAAGCCGCTTGAGCACATTTACGCAGTTAGTCACGTAATGGCTTACGACAATGTATGATATAAACATAATTTTGACGACATTTGTTTCTCTACCAAGGATTGATTAAACAGTACAAAATATACCTTAGTTATCACGTTAAACTAGACGTTTAAGTACACCACTGTGACCAGTACATGTACTTTTCATTGGGCACTTAAAAGAGTACCTTATATAGATCAGATGTGATTGTCATATGAACATAATCATATTCTAAAAGCTAAAACTATGGAATGCCTAAACTGCCTTGGCATGGTAATTATTAGTTTGTCATGTCATGTGCATTTTCCAATATATTCTGTACAAATCATAATTTATTATGTAGATAAAGCAGTTTGTATTGTGCAATCGCTAGTTTGTGCTGTACACTTAATAGTTCGTTATGTGCTTTTTCCAATATATTAGGTACAAATAATAACTTGTCTTGTAGATAAAACAGTTTGTTATGTACATCTACTACTTTGTCCTGTACATTTCTAAGTTTGTGCTGTGCATTCGCTAGTTTGTGCTGTACAGTTAACAGTTCATCATGTGTATTTTCCAATATATTCGGTACAAATCATAATTTGTTATGTAGATAAAACAGTTTGTTATGTACATTTACTAGTTTGTGCAGTACAAATCATAATTTGTTACGTAGATAAAGCAGTTTGTTATGTACATTTACTAGTTTGTCCTGTACATTTCTTAGTTTGTCCTGTGTACCAACAATCTACCTTGTAATTCGTCATGAATGCTGGAGCCCTGTGTTCGAAAACATTTGTGTGGTTCCCTTAAATATTTTCATTGATTCCTAAAAGCAATTTCATCTGAGGAAATAAACAAACAATCTCTCTTGGGAAATTTGATTTTGCTGCTTTATTATTAAGAGCCGGCTGCAATAGATCTATAAGGGAAATTAGATACAACCCTCTCTTTTGTTAAGGGCGACGTAATTAACATTCCACGTAAGGACGAATTATAAAGTTTGTCTTCAGTGACATTAAATTTAGTTTAAAATATACAGAGACTCTGAATTACTGCTTATACAGCAGACAGAGAATGATTGATTACATATTGACGCGATAATTATTCGAAACTCATGAAATGCATGGACACCGAGGTAACGTTTTTCATGTTCCTGATAATACACAAGAGATAATATTATTTGACTTATTTAATTCATGAAAATGACTTGGGTTATGTAACAACATGTATATGTACTTTCTCCCTACAAAACAATTAATAAATAGTAACATATCTAATAACAGATTCCTACTCACTAGGAAAGAAAAATCTATTTCAAGCGGTGCATTTTTGTATATTTGCAGGTCCTGTTATCACTAGTTCCGAGTCTTGAACTCATAACTCATGTGCAGGAAAACACCAGTTAGCAAGGTATTCGTTTGGACTGTGACACTATTTATACAATGGCTTACTCGTTTGCATGATATCGGACAGTTCAAACTTCTTTGTCGGACAGATTGAACGACTGACTTACAAAACAATAAGTTCATAATTGGTACATCTTTATTACGAATTTTGCACATTAAATTTCAAACGAATGAATCAATTATACTAGTGCAGCAACAGTCTAGTGTTAGTTCATCAGCAGGCAGATCATCTCGTCAAAATGTTGCATTTACCCTCTGCCAAAATGCTGCAAAATAGCAAATTATGTTGGGTACAATGAAATACATCCATGAAATCAAATTAATAAGAAATTGATAGAAAAACGTGTTACATACTAAAAGTATAGTAAGTAAATATAATGTAGAATGTATAGTTGAATCAAAGACATAATTATTATATGTCAGCTTCCATGATATTAAACGAAGTAATCGTGACATCTATACGGACCGCGCCATGAGAAAACCAACCTAATGCGCAGTCTGGTCAGGATCCATGCTGTTCGCTTTCAAAGCCTATTGCAATTAGAGAAAATTTTAGCGAACAGCATGGATCCTGACCAGACTGCGTGGATGCGCAGGCTGGTCTGGATCGATGTTGTCCGCTAACGCACTATGTTGGTTTTCTCATGGTGTGGCTCGTATAAAGCAAATATGGTATGCAAAAAAATAACAGTTTTAAAAGATTCATATCGTACTCATGTTTCAAACATAAATCTATTTTTTGGAAACCATTTGAATTCTAAATCAAGCGTTTTAGAATTACTTTGTGTACGTTCAGTTATTTCACACTTTCATCTCAATATTGGAACTATGTAACAACATGCATAAACAGATTGTACAACAACTGAAAAATAAATTCTAAAGTACTAGAAGATGAATATTGTTCTTATTAGTATGACCCTTATAGGGAATCGATCCTACAAATTCTCTTCGCGAAAATCGGGATCGATCCCTCTACGGTAACATGCGATTTATACTATCCAATTAAAGCGACTAACCCACACATCGTGGTGTCAGATTTTTAAAAATCAAACTTTTGCTATATTCACCTTTATGAGGCATATATTGTTCTTACAATATATTTTTCATTAAATTCTGTTGAAAACCGTTGTTTTCCTAAATAAATAAGATAAAAACCTTAGTCTACAATTTCTGAGAAGGGTTTGTCGTTTTATAAAAATATGGAATTCTCATCAGCAAACATCACGTGATTATCATTAGAGCGCAAAGGTATAGGTTTCGCGCACTGTTGTGACGTTTGGAAATAATAACAAACGAAATAATAACATAAAATGAAGTCAGTACACTTAGTATAAAAAAAAAAAAAAAAAAAATTCAGTAATTTCTCGTTGGCTTAGTGCGGTTACGGTATTCGTATTATATTTTTTCGTCGTAACTTCGATACCCAGACCCGTTGAATTTTGTCTTTATTTTTTTCTTCACTACATTTCAGTGAAGACAAAACGAGTAAGTAAATCTAGTTCTAACATGTTCACTAAAATTTTATGTCACAATTGACACGTAACTATATCTTAATACACTCCACCTGTAATATGATCTAATCTTTTCTGTGGTACTTTTAAACCTATACGGGCTAGTTTTTTTAAGTTTTATCTAACACTTCACATAAATAAAAGCATTGCCCGGCCATAACTCTAAGATTGATTGATTTATAGCTACTATGAATTTGATACGAAAATAAGAATTAAAAAAAACAAAAACAAAAACAAAATAAAAAATAAATAAATAAACTTACGTATGTAATGGAAGCTGAAAAAATGGAGAAAAGGTATAATAAAAATACCGTATCCGCTCGGCCAACGTGGAATCACTGATTAAATCATTGACTTAATTTTATGTTGTTGTTTGGTTTTCGCTTCTAAACGCCATAGTACTGTGCGCTACCTATAGTTCGGTTTTGTGGTGAATGATGTTTGTGCAAGTAACTTATAATGACACGGTCCGTTATTTAGGTAAGATTTCGGTACAATAGTGGTTCTTACCTAAATAAAGCAAAGTAAATCATGCTGAATTCCCTTATCGGTAAACGAGTATATGAATTGATTCATCAAACTTTTGCGTCATAAAATACTGTTGCATATCGTTATATATGTTCCCGTTAATCTGGAAAGTTTTATGTATATATATGAACAGTGGTGGCATTTTGCCTTTCGGTGATAAATTATTTTAAAAATTACAATTAACAATTTGTGGGTTAGTCGCGTTAAAAAAATGTGTACTTCCGGCACAGAGCGTCTGACTTCGGATTTTTTTTTGGAAGAATACGCTTTTTCCGCGTGCCTAATAAGCGTCCAAATAACTTGTCCGAACCGCAACGTCTTGTGCATCAGCACAAGTATTGATATATGATATATATATACGTAATGGCACTTGTAAATATAATGATCTAGTGATCACAGTTCATATAAATAAATATACCTCTCCTGAGGGTGCGCCTATGCAAGAGTTCGTAATTACAAGTAATACAATACAATATGGACAGTGTTGTTTTTGCATTCCAATTGATAGGGAATCGTTCCTACGCGTAGCGACGAAAATCGGTATCAATTCCTCTATGGTAACATGCGATATACCGAATGAGATATTTACTATCGAATTAAAAAATGTGTCCTTCCGTGCTCTCATTAGACAGTTCTTTTCAAATGTTGAAGTCGGATTGACCCCTGCTTGAGGCAGTGCTTTATTTTTTATATTGACAGAGATATGTGTGGCAGAGATATTTCGAAAGATACTATTGCCATTGGTTGATTAAGAATATGTTTTTAATGTAACTGCATTATATTGACAATTGTTAATGTATGTAATACTTTGATTATAAACATCTGTCAAATGTTTAATTTTAAAATAGTTCTGCTGTTGTTGCTACTGTTCTACAGATAGGACATAAAAGTGGAGTTGTGATTGAAGGAGCGGAAAGCAATATGAGCCGCGCCATGTGAAAACCAACATAGTGCGTTTGCGACAAGCACGGACCCAGACCAGCCTACGCATCCGCGCAGTCTGGTCAGGATCCATGCTGGTCGCTAACGGTTCTCTAATCGCAATAGGCTTTGAAAGCGAACAGCATTGATCCTGATCAGACATTGGTTTCCTCATGGCGCGGCTCATATATTATCAACGGATGATATGCTGACAAGTAAAATTTTCAAAAAAAAATAAGATAGTATTGTCTTCATGCAAATTTTGAAGCAACTTAATTAGAAATACATCTCAATACATCATTGAACGTGTACTGTTACCAAACGTAACCATCTTACCAAGAACGTAGTGTGACTAATCATTAGGACTGAGCTGCGCATATATGACTGAATTCTACCAAGTTGTCTACATAATTATATTCGATTCAAATGTCCGACTTATTACATAACAAATAATAGAAACCGCCGAAATCACCTCAGATTGAAGTAGAGATTTTTTATGTCCTACTCCATAACATGGCGTGCTAATTAAGGTAAATCGTCCATTTTCTTATACGAGTCTACCGAAACAGAAACTTTGGAGGTGTCAGCCGCTCAACCCCATCATCATCGTGTCTAACTGGGGTCACGGCGACGTCTTCTCATCTGACACCAGTACTGCTTTGTCCGGGAAGTGGACTCTAGAGTGGCTAAAATAAGCTCCAAGCTTTCATCACAATCGAGCTAAGATAAATTCGTATAAACTCAACAGCAACTTTCCTAACACACCGTTTAGTCATTCCGTCAAATATTATATTATTAAGTTAAACGTATAAATTAACAATTCTATTTCATTCGCAAACGAAAGTTCAATATGATAGTAACAACTTACGGACACAGTTTGGAATGTTCTTGCCAGGAGGATCAAACCATTCTCCGAACATCTGATCACATTCCCGTTTGTCTGAAGTCTTTCCTGACGGAAACTGGTACCCTGCATTACAAGACGCTGTACACGAGCTGAAATTAGTTTTTACGGCAGTGTTGAATTTAGAATCTTTTCTATAGATTGTTATTGTATAGATAGTAGTGCATTCTAGGGGATGCAGATATATTCAGTACACTTGAGTGATTTTAATTATATAATCTTCACTAGGTGTATGACAAAAGTCTTGTATTATGCCTTCCCTATTAGCAACAAATTTAAATTGACGCTCATGTTTGGTTTTAAAATAGTACATCCCCACGAATAATTAAAATAACGGAAAACTTACTAGAATGGAAATCCCGCTCCACATGCTATTCTTCCATGAGCTGGGGCAGGCAATGGGTGACACTTACTGTCTACTACATACAAACGAGAAAAAAAACATGTAATATTCTTGAGATTTGACGTCTAGTTACAACATATAGTATCCACTATTTGTTACCCGAAACATAGGCAAACTAAATGTTTTATTATATTTGTCACAGGGTGAGAAAAATGTGCAGCCAGACCGGGACTCGAACCCGGGGCCTCGGAATACCGTTCCGATGTTCTATCGACTGAGCCACCCGGCCGCCTACACACTTTCTCCCCGTTTTAATATATTTCAAGTTCTATACAGTGACATATTTATTATAATGTTTGTTTGAATACAATCGTTCTCAGACAATGTTTGACTGTCCGAGGTGACTGTTTTTGCATTCTTAACTGCGGTTACCGATCAGGTACAGACAACCGAAGAAATTATAACCCTTTTGCACGTTGTTAATTGACAAATAATGTTTGGTAATTTATCATAATTTTTTGGTTTAAATATTTACCATGTCTAGCCCCCTGTATAGTAGTCGCAACTTGACAGCAATGGTTGACCTTAGGCTGATTATTCATATCGATTATTTCATTATAGAAATCAAGGGTGTCTAGGGTAGCCATGTATATTGATATGGAATTAGTTTGTACGAAGTGCAGTATATATATTTACATTTGATCAGTTAAAACCTTCCAATACAATAATTTATATTTACACAAATTTATATTTCCTTTTTCTAGTGCAGCTCGTGTTTTACGTACAATCCTTTTCAATATTAGGTTGTGTCTCATTATGTATTATAATGCAAAGGTCAACCATCGGGGTCAAGTTGCGTCCACTATACGACTGACAAACCCGTGCACACGTTATATACCATAACAAACAAAAAACAAAAGCTGACCGTAAGACAGCGCGCTCGACGTTTCTCAGTGCTTGGCTCTGAATTTGAGCTTTGCCAGACAATGCAGTAAAAAAAATCCAAGTTAAAAAGGGGCATAACTCTGTTAAAATTCAAATTATAGTTATGAGAATTGTGTCTCCTGGTGTAGACTTTGATAGTAAATAACTATTTTGAGTTTCAAGTCAAAAGCTTTAATAGTAACAGAGATATTTGACTTCATAAAAAATTTTAACAAAAAATCTAAGTTAAAAGGGGCATAATTCTGTCAAAATTCAAATCAGAGTTATGGGGATTGTTTCTCCTGGTGTAGACTTTGATGGTAAATAAGTATTTTAAGTTTCAAGTCAAAAGCTTTGATAGTAACAGAGATATTCGACTTTATCAAAAACTTTAACTAAAAATTCTAAGTTAAAAAGGGGCATAATTCTGTCAAAATTTAAACCAGAGTTATAGGAACTGTGTCTCCTGGTGTAGATTTTGATAGTAAATAACTATTTTGAGTTTCAAGTCAAAAGCTTTAATAGTAACAGAGATATTTGACTTTATCAAAAATTTTAACAAAATTTCTAAGTTAAAAAGGGGCATAATTCTGTCAAAATTCAATTCAATGTTATGGGAATTGTTTCTCCTGGTGTAGACTTTGATAGTAAATAAATATTTTAAGTTTCAAGTCAATAGCTTTGATAGTAACAGAGATATTTGACTTTATCAAAAACTTAAACCAAATATTCTAAGTTAAAAAGGGGCATAATTCTGTCAAAATTCAATCAGAGTTATGGTGATTGTTTCTCCTGGTGTAGACTTTGGTAGTAAATAAGTATTTTAAGTTTCAAGTCAATAGCTTTGGTAGTAACAGCTATATTTGACTTTATCAAAAACTTTAACCAACGGCGACGCCGACGCCGACACCGACGCCGACGCCAACACCGACGCCGGGGCGAGTGCAATAGCTCTACATTTTCTTCGAAAATTCGAGCTAATGATTGAATGAATTTTCTGGTTTACAGTTGCAGCTTTCATTTGACTGGCTCCATGAAGCAATTAAACAATGTTAAATTATAGCATAAAGTGATTCAGTACGGGAAAGACCTACAGTTCGAGTACTACCCAATGCTGTTAGTATCTCGCCCCACTTTCTTATTGTTTTCACTATGATAAAAATATTTTGCTGATGGATATTCGAAACATATCCTATAGTAAATTTCCACTGCAATGTCAATATAAAAGAATTCAGTATCTTGATATTATATTAAAACGTGTTATTATTGAGCCGCGCCATGAGAAAACCAACATAGTGGCTTTGTGACCAGCATTCGCGCATTCTGGTTAGGATCCATGCTGTTCACTTTCAAAGCCTATTGAAATTAGAGAAACCGTTAGCGAACAGCATGGATCCTGACCAGACTGCGCGGATGCGCAGGCTGGTCTGGATCCGTGCTGGTCGCAAAGACACTATGTTGATTTTCTCATGGCGCGACTCATATATTTATATCAAGGATAGAGCTAAATCTCGGCAAAAGCTGTAAAATTGAAGTAGTTTTTTATTTAGATGATATCATGTAAAATTGAAGTTGTTTTTTATCAAGTGAGAAACGCCATCGACAACATTCGATTTAAGTTCATAAAAAAAAAATTGCTTAAACTGTAATCCTGTTTACGACAGACTGTTCCCCTGTAGATAGCGTAGTGAGGACATGTGCTCTATATAGACATTTCTGGACGATGTTCCCCGAAATTTGCAGCTTTAGCCTATGCTTGCAGTGTCCTTTATATACAAAATAAGTATCCGTCGAGAAAAAGTTGTCTCCCTTTAAAAATGAATGCCATTTATAAAGAAATAAAGATAAACAATTCCTGAAAACTGTGTTCCACCTTGTCATGCGAAAGTTCACCACTCGCACGCTATTGTAAATGAATCAAAACGAACATGTGTAACAGTTCTTTGAAAATGGTGAGTTTCTAAAGGCGTTTGACTGTCCGGAAGTGGGGCCCCTTTAGGCAGTCCTTTTCCGGAATTCAATATTTATATAAGTATACTGACACTTGTTTCGTAAAGTAATATACATGTTTTACATGCTGTTCAAGTTTCATGTTAAACAACTCTTTCTTTCTATGATTTGGTGTTGTTTATTTTTGTTTCTCAAAACGTAATGCTAAGCCTTAATTCAACGCTAGTGTTTGAGATAAGGGAATGCAAATTTGAAATCTATTGCTTAAGACTGTTATGCTATTCATGTGCTAATTTTACTCAGAGTCCGGCCAATGTAGCCGTAATGTATTCAATTCGTTTATAATAAATACCAATTCTTGGCTAACATGAATTTACGAGCTGTCACGGCAAGCATAGACCTGCAACAAATTTTTGACCTACCACAGTCCATATGATAGAAACTATGTATACGCCACAGACTGCAGTACGAGTTACACTGTTTTGTTTTTAATGACCCACTACATTCGAAAATATCGCGTTATTCACCTATATTAAAAAGGCAACATGCTACAGACTCGACCAATAAGGAAAACTACACAAAACACTCGTGTAACACATTAAATGCATCATTCCGTCCACTTTTTCCAATGGTTAAAGGTATATTTCAATTGCAATAACATGTGTAATAATGTAATCACTTACAGACACAGTTTGGAATGTTCCTTCCGGGAGGATCAAACCATTCTCCGAACATCTGATCACATTCTAGTTTGACTGAACTATTTCCAGATGGAAACTGGTACCCTGCATCGCAATACGCTGTACATGAGCTAGAATTTGGGCATGAACAATTGTCATTTCTCAAATAAAGTGATATATGTCGATTTTTTTTAATATATATTTAGTTTAGTTTTGTTTACCTCAGCAAGCATGAAAGCCGGCCTCCGGCCCATACACACAATATTTTCATTGCTAAGCTAATACAATAAGATACATAGAGTATGTGAATTTGCAATACCCTCCTGACATTTTGGTAGATATAATACACAAAAGATACAGTGATTATTCAGTTCGTCACATATTATCCTTAAATACTTCAAAGAGTATAATCTGCATGAAGACAAAACTGATCTTCATCGAAGCTATTAGGACACAGATATCAGTGCAGTTCATATCACCGATACTCAAAACGTTAATGTTCTTAATGTTTTTTTATTTCGCCTTCTACAAGTTTAGACTACCACTGTTTTGATTTAAAAACATACTTTTCATCCCTAGTGTGTGTACAGTAACAACCTTACTAATCTCGGATTTTGACAACACGCCGTATTTGATCTAGAGGTAAAATAGGGAAGTCCGTGGCTGAGTGGCTAAGGTAGCTAACTTCAGATCACTTGCCCCTAACTGATGTCGTTTTGAGCCGCACTTCTGACGTATAATTCTTCCTGTGAGGAAGCAATCCAGCAGGCTTACAGAAGTTTGGCGGTTCTTTCCTGGCACCCGCCGCCCGTGATGAAATAATACCCAAAGGAGAACCTGGGTCTTTCTCTTTCAAAAAAGCGGGAAAGTCACCATATGACCTAAAATTGTGTCGGAGTGTGATGTTAAACCCGACCAAAAAATCTCACAGCCATTCATGAAATTAACGAAAGACTTACTAGAATGGAAACCCCGCTCCACATGCTATTCTTCCATGAGCTGGGGCAGGCAATGGGTGACACTTTCTGTCTACTACATACAAACGAAAAAAAACAAACAACATGTAATATTCTTGAAAATTGAGGTCTAGTTACAACATATAGTATCTGCTATTTGTTACCCGAAACATAGGCAAACTAAATGCTTTATTATATTTATTAAGCTTGATAATGCTTGTTTGAATACGATCATTTTCAGACAATGTATGACTGTCCGAGGCGACTGTCTTTGCATTCTTAACTGCGGTTACCGATCAGGAACAGACAACCGAAGAAATTATAACCATTGGCATGCTGTTATTTGACAAATTACGTTTGGTAATTTATCATAAATATTTCTTTTAAATATTTACCATGTCTAGCCCCTGTACGACTGACAAACCCGTGCACACGTCATATACCATAACACACAAGAAATTGAGTGAATGAATTTTCTGGTTTACAGCCTGCAGCTTTCATTTGACTAAGCAATTAAACAATGCTGAATTATAGCAAAAAAGTGATTCAGTACGGGAAAGACCTAAAGTTCGAGTACTACCCAATGCTGTTATTATCTTGCCCCACTTTCTTATTGTTTTCACTATGTTAAAAATAGTTTGCTGATGGATATTCGAAACACATCCTATAGTAAATTTCCACAGCAATGTTAATATGAAAGAATCCAGTAACTTGCTATTATATTCGAACGTGTTATATATTATTAAGAACAGAGCTATATCTCGGTAAAAGCTGTAAAATTGAAGTTGTTTCTTTATTTAGATGATATCATGTAACGTTTAAGTTGTTTTATCAAAAAAGTAAAAAAAAAAATAAATTAAAAAAAAAACGCCATCGACAATATTCGATTTAAGTTCATAAACAAAAATAATGCTTAAACTGTAACCATGTTTACGAGAGACTGTCCCCATGTAGACAGCGTAGTGAGGACATGTGCTCTATTCAGACATTTTTAAAGAATACATGGTAACAGTACATATAGACGATGTTCACCGAAATTTGCAGCTTTAGCACATTCTTGCAGTGTCCTTTATATACATAACTTATTTTAGATCGATTGTGAAGGAAGTTCTACAACTTCTATTAATCACTCTCGACACCTCATTCCTGATGGAATCCATCGCCACGAGGGTATGAGAGAAGAGGCCAGTTTCCCTTTTAATGCTGAGCGCAAAGCAAAGAAGTTACTGGTACCATTTTTCACGTCTTTCGTATGACGCGGCCGGGGATCGAACCCACGACCTCCCGCACTCGAAACGGACGCTCTACCACTAGCCTATCGAGGCGTTGTCCTTGCTTTGTATGTTTGGTTTGCAGATTAAACTGATGGGTCAAGATTTTTGTGCTGAATCTTTGTAATGTTTGAGGCCAAGTTTGAAACAAAGATTAATAATTAAACAATCTAAAACATCGGTTTGGAGTCAGATAAAACTCTTGAAACAAGAGTTGGAGTTTGGACAGAAGAGTTCGTTGTAATTGCAACGTATGCTAAAGTTTGCGAGTTTGCAAGATTCTTCGGTCCATATACTTATCGTGTGCCAAATGGTTCATGGAAAATGTTTCGATAAGTTTGGGTTTTGGGTATAGGTTGAACATCTATACGACATGGCGTATAGGTTCTTATTCAAACAAAATACTGTTTGAAAGAAATTTTATCTAAGAGTCAACAGTATGGTAGTTATTGTCTATAGGAGGTTAAAGTGAGTAGAGCAAGAGGTTCTTGGTTCGACACATAGGTTTGAACATCGGTACGAAAGGATTTATGGTTGTTATTCATATACAGTTTCTGTAAGTAATTTCATCTAAAAGACAAGTTATGTATAATAGTACAATCCTAGGAATTGTAGAATAACATTATTGGTTTAATTAGTTCAGTTTGAAACATAGAATGATCTGTCTGACTATTGAAATTATTAAGCCTATTAGTACCGGAATAATTAACTTAAAGGAAAAGTAGGCTAATGAAACTATACATATGAGATCTCACCAAAACAAAGGGCGAGATGACAGGACCTATTTCATAGCTAAATATATAACAGATGTAGCCGCATTCCCTGGGTAATACATAAATGTATTGACTGCACGCTTTTAGTCGGGCATATTACGCTGCATTTACAGAGCCCAAAGCTTTAAAGGGTTGTACACTTACTTTTTAATTTTATCTCTATCTTTTATTAACTGATTATCACTCATTTTAGGTATCAAGATCTAAACAGATATTTTTCTGGGTAACTTAATTCATCGGTAGTGTTTAAGATAAAGGAATGCAAATTTGAAATCTATTGCTTATGACTGTTATGCTATTCATGTGCTAATTTTACTCAGTGTCCGACCAATGTAGACGTAAAGTATTTAATTCGTTCATAATAAATACCAATTCATGACTAACATGATTTTACGAACTGGCACGGCAAGCAAAGACCTGTAACAAATTTTCGACTTACCACAGTCCATATGATAGAAACTGTTACACTGTTTTGTATTTAATGACCCACTGCATTCGAAAATATCGCGTTATTCACCTATATTAAAAAGGCAACATGCTACAGACTCGAGCAATAAAGAATATTACACAAAAGACGTTAAATGCATCATTCCATCAATTATTTCCAATGGTTAAAAGTAAATTTCAACTGCACTTACAGACACAGTCTGGAATGTTTGTTCCGGGAGGATCAAACCAATTTCCGAACATCTGATCACATTCCAGTTTGACTGAACCATTTCCCGATGGAAACTGGTACCCTGCATCGCAAGACGCTGTACATGAGCTAGAATGTGGGCATGAAAAATTGTAATTTCTCAAATAAAGTGATATATGTCAAAGTTTTTTTTATATTTAGCCTCCGGCCCATACACACAATATTTACATAGCTAAGCTAATACAATACAATACATAGAGTATGTAAATTTGCGATACCCTCCTGACATTTTGGTAGATATAATACACAAATAATACAGTGATTATTCAGTCCGTCAAATATTATACTTAAATATTTCAAAGAGTATAATCTGCATGCAGACAAAACGGTTCTTCATCGAAGCTATTAGGACGCAGATATCAGTGCAGTTCATATCACCGATACTCAAAACATTAATGTTCTTAATGAGTTTTATCTCGCCTTCTACAAGTTTAGTCTACCACTGTCTTGATTTAAGAAAATGCTGTTCATCCATAGTGAGTGTACATTTACAACTGTTTAATGGACTTTACTAATCTCGGATTTTGATAGCACGTCGTATATGATCTAGAGGTAAAATGGGGACGTCCGTGGCTGAGTGGTTAAGGTAGCTAACTTCAGATCACTTGTCCCTCACTGATGTCGTTTCAAGCCGCATTTCTGACGTATAATTCTTCATGTGAGGAAGCAATCCAACAGGCTTACAGAAGTTTGGCGGTTCTTCCCTGGTGCCCGCCGCCCAAGATGAAATAATGCCCAAAGGAGAACCTGGGTCTTTCTCTATCAAAAAAGCGGGAAAGTCACCATATGACCTAAAATTGTGTCGAAATGATGTTAAACCCAATCAAAAAAAGAAAATCTCATAGCCATGAAAGTAATGAAAGACTTACTAGAATGGAAATCCCTCTCCGCATACTATGGTTCCGTGAGCAGGGGCAGGTAATGGATGACATTGGCTGTCAACTACAAACAAAGATAATGGAATTATCATGAGATTGACGTCCCATAATACAATAATACAATGTTTCTACTAGTTGTTATCTTAGAGGTAGGTGAACTTTTACAAATATTTTATTGGGCATAGATTTGTTTGGTTTTACGTTACATTGTCACAATGTAAGACTGAGTAACCAAGGACTGTCCGTCTTGCAGCTTTAACTCCGGTTGCCCCTTTGGACATTGTTTCAGGTACTGTCTATTGCTACCATATATATCATTTTCTTTAGAGACAAACCATTTTCCCCCGATTAAGCGATTGCCAGTGTGACTGCATTAAAACTTGAAACTTTAGTTAATGCACAAAAATCTGCCTTTAACTCATAAAATATCTCTTTCACACATTAAAAGGCGACGAACCACAAATGTTACATCACATACCTGATTGGACCAAACTAGTCGACACTATGCTACAATGTATGTTTTGCTAATTGTAAGTGCATAACAATAAAACAAACCTACGAATCGTGTTTTTCTTGCAGCCCTGAAATAGAGAGAAGATATTTTATGGTGATATAAACGTTTATTGTCTTCGGATCTTAAGACTGAAGTGTTTTCCTTAAAATTAATTTTCTTCTGCTGAAAAGGCATTCATTCATATGCGGATTTAAATTTTACAAAAAAACACACACTTTGAAGGGTTATAACGATAGGAGTCTGATGAAATAAATTAATTGAGCCGCGCCATGAGAAAACCAACATAGTGACTTTGCGACTAGCATGGATCCAGACCAGCCTGCAGTCTGGTCAGGATCCATGCTGTTCGCTAATGGTTTCTCTAATTATATTAGGCTTTGAAAGCGAACAGCATGGATCTCAAAGCCACTATGTTGGTTTTCTCATGGCGCGACTCATATATAGTTGAAATGAAATATGTCAATAGATGCATTCGAAGAACGACTTTAACAAAATACAGTTGAGACATGATTTAATAATACAAGTTTTTTAAATCATTATACGTTGATAATGGATATAAGAACCAACACTTTCACGATCAGTTTAACTTTACGAATACCCAAGCCTTCATCAGATCGAAATAAATTCCAAAACTGTATCTTTTTTAAGTTCTATAAAACCCTAAAATATAATTTACGTTCTGAATTTGACAAAGCTGTTGCAATTATGGTTCAAGTCAGGTGGTAAAAATGATAAGTGTGCAATTCTGACATAAAATTAATCTGTTTAAAATGATGAAGTATACCTACATAAAAAATGTAAACCTACCAAACTATTTTTGCCATAAATATTTGAATTTTGCGATGGAAATAAATCTTCATTTCGTTTTTTAAAAAAAGAAAAGAAAATAACTTGATTGAAATGAAAATAATAACTTATTTTTCTTACCTTGAATCAACAAGAAATGGGCAAAAAGTCACCGCAAGGCATGCCGCCTTGATGAATGAAACACCGTGTATCATTGACAAGGTCTTCTGCATGTACGATAGATATCCTAACTACTAAATGGAAGTAAGCCTCTGTGTGGACTGGAATAAAGACTTGATCAGAATTAAAAATGTCTGCCCTCATATAAATACGTTCGTGTCTCTTGAGGAATTCTTTACAAATTTTGTAAGAAGTCGTCATTTGTTAACCCAGCGCATACGCGTATCTAACAATAACCTTTTCATTACTCACTGAAAATAAACTAGGATACGACTTTCACGTACATTTTCAATAAGTTTTATCATTCATCTTATATAGTCGTGACATATTAATAAAAGGTTATCACAATAGTTATAGAAAAGCTAAAATGTTTCGGATTTTTGTTAAAACTTTCTTTATCTTTTTTTTTTCGGCTAAAGTAGGTAGATTAAATCTATTTAAATCACAGATTAAATATGTGGTATCTGTTATCACCATGAAGTAAAAAAAACTGCCTTTTTACGGTTATAAGAAGTACACAATTCATTTGTGCATTTTTACCTCATTAATAAAGAGCACTAGTATATTGCATGCTACGTTATATCATAAGCCCGCCCGCTTAGCTCAGTAGGGAGAGCGTCGGTCTACGGATCGTGGGGTCGCGAGTTCTGTCCTCGGGCGTGGCGTATGTTCTCCGTGACGATTTGATAAAAAACATTGTGTCTGAAATCATTCGTCATCCACCTCTGATGATTCATGTGGGGAAGTTGGCAGTTACTTACGGAGAACAGGTTTGTACTGGTACAGAATCCAAGAACATTGGTTAGGTTAACTGCCCGCCGTTACATGACTGAAATACTGTTGAAAAACGTCGTTAAACCCAAAACAAACAAACAAACAAATGTTATATCATAAAAACATAACGTATACATGTAGCAAATTTTGAAAAACCTTTAGTTTAATATAAACATATTTTCTTCGGCACGCTTGAGAACGGCTTTTAACAGACGGCTTAACCATACAATTAAAAAACTAATTGACAGAATGAATGTTTCTTATTATCAACTGTTAATTTTGATTTGTCAAACGGGTTGTCAGTTGAAATATTATTACCACAGGTACTTTCTAATAGCCTGACTATGTAACTATATATTGTGGTTTTTCCTAAACATAAACCTTATTTAACTATCCCCTCTCTCAACAAACAATACTAATGTACACTTCTTTCGTTTGAAATCTTAACATGGAGCTCTGTAATTTTGAAATATTGAAAAGACTCAAATATTCCCTAGATACTGAGCATTCTCTCATTGCAATATTTTATTGAATTGCTTATTCTGATAGTTTAAGATGTTAGAATTTAGCATTTTTATTAAGAATTCCTTGTTCTAAATATTTTCGGGGCATCCTATGTACGAGTAATACACATGCATTACTAACCAGGATCTCATGTTGAGCTAATGTTACCGTATGTTAATTACTGGACACATTTTCCTGCATTAAACAAAACAATCTTTTTTTTTTTGATCTTAATCTATTTTTTTCCGAATACAAATATTGTAGACAAAGTCATACAATTAATCTAAACATTGCATTAAAGGGCCATATTACTTTCTGTGGGTATAAGATCATTTTTGTCTGTATGAGTATGTAATTTCGATATCTGTGTGTCATTTACTCATAGATTTTGACCCGACTTAATGTAATAGGGTTGCTATAACAGTATGCTGTATTCTGCTGTCTTGTCTATGACCACTTTGTCATTCTAAAATGAAAACATTCATCACTTTTATATGTTTAATTCAATCATGTCTCTCAAATTATATAATTTAATTTTCTTACTAGTTATTCCATTGGTTACAATATATTCATATTTGTAACATTATGCAGATAAAAGTAATCAAAAATATATCTAGCCTATAATGTACTAGAGAGTGTAATAGCGCACCTTTAAAACCTGTCAAGCATACGTTTTTATATCTTTTCTTTCCAATAAAAAGCTACAGGCGTGAAACAATTTCTGCTTGCTTCCCTCTAATAGTTCATTACGTATACCACGGGTTCAATATTCATATGCATATTGGAACGTTTCTGCATGTTAAGCAAGCACATGCTCCATATAAATAAGTATTTAGGCGACATTACAGATCGTAATCTGACATCTATAATAATTAATATTATTGTATCGGATAAATTCTGAAGTCAAATCTGTACACACTTTTGTAAACAACTATAGACCAGTATAAGTGTTACTCAACCTGTCAAAAAATAATCCCATGTATCTTATTTCAATCTTCAGTCACGAAAATCAAAGCGGATTTCGTCTAATTGTTCAACAGAAACAGTTACAGTTACTACTCTCACAATCACGATGGATTTTTACCACCTTAGGAACCGTAAAAATGAGTTTCAAAAAGCATTAACTATATATATATATATATATATTAAAAATGCAAGTCTATGAATATAATAAGTAATATAATATGAAATAAGGCAATGCTTTAATCGGGAATCGTTACAGTCCATCAGCTTCCCCAGAACTTTGCGTTTGTATCAACTTAAAGGTAGATTTTGGAATAAAAACAATATTGCACATATTTGTACTGATGTGCAAGACGTTGTGGTTCGGACAAGTTATGTGGACGCTAATTACGCGCAAGGAAAAGGCGTATTCTTCCAAAATATCCGAAGTCAGACGCTCTGTACACGTGCCGAAAGACCACATTTTTTAATTCGATCGTATATCTCAGTCGGTATATATCGCATGTTTCCGTAGAGGGATAGATCCCGATTTTCGTCACTTCGCGACACAAATCGGTAGGATCGATTCCCTATTAAATAGTTAATATAATATTTATGACTGTCATAAGCTAGTACAAATCAATTACCTATATGCAGTTAGTTGCAGTATGCTACAGGGATATATCCATCGTCTTCTCTTACTTCTTCTATTTATTAATGGCTGGAAATATAGTATCATATATAGATCGGATGCTAATGAAACAACGTTTTTGACATACATAATTACAAAACTGTTTAACAAAAAAAACAAATTCCACACTATATGTTTAAGGAACGTGGTGCACAGAGAATGATATGCAACACAAAGTGTACAAGAAATGTATTAACTGCTTTCATTCAAAACGTAATGCTAGAACAAAGTAAAAATGAGAAACATCTTGTTATTCACATTAATAAACGAGTTTTTAAATAGGAAGTGTAGAGTCTGTTTTATTAAGTTTACTTTCAACTGCATAAAGATTGCTGCTGCATAATATAAAGCAATAGGGTCAGTACAGTTGATTAGAAAGTAGAGAATACACAACAAGCATGCAAGTCCATGCAAGGATAAAAAGCTCAGACCTTAACAAAACTTTTCATTATCTTAATATGAAACACTTTACAGGTTTTATCTGGCAGCACGTTTTATGTTCAAAAACGCAAAAAGTCCGTTACCAAACTGATTTGATATAAACATACATACAATAATCTTAAATATACGTCTTTAATTTGACAGTCAAACACGAACAGAACATTTCCAGTTTAAACTATTTTCATCAGGATAGAATAAGCATGTAAATTTGCATACGATATGTATCTATGAATTCAACCACAGTCTTGAGTCATTTGGAGAAGCGAAAGACCAAAATTGACCACCGTCAAGATGGAATCAGCACAGCAATCTGTTATTGATTTTCACTTTTATTTGCCATCAAATATTCAGCTAACGGTTCAGTTTAATATTTCAAAGCAAATGTACAGCTATCTTTCAAGCATTTCCGACAATACTACTTCAGCTCAAACGCATTAGTACTATTGTAATGTTTTAAGAGAAGATGATGTGGTGTTCATGTATGTGTTTAGTGTCTTGCCGAATCAAATACGCATTGAATTAAATGAAAAAGCCCTAAGATAAATATTCACGTTATAAAACAGAGATTTGTTTTCTAGTTCAACAAAATATCAAAATATGAATCAAGACCATGAAAATTAATAAGGAAATAATGTAACTGAAACAAAAATGCTCACATTTGTATTTTTCGTTCAAAAAAGGAATGCTAAAATGATATCAACAGCTGAATCAAAAGTATAAAAATGTCACCAAACAAGTCTGTTGATAATTGATAATTAATAAATAATTGATAAAATGTATAAATAACAATTAATAAATAATTGATAAAATGTATAATGATTGAAGTATTAAATCATGTTGATATATGTTAAGTTTTTCTAGCACGTTATAATCCAATGTGGGGTATTATATTCTGCTGAAAATATTTGCTGCTTCAAATGTCAATTATATTTTCAATGCAGTAAAAGACACACCAGATAACAAAATTCGACTTCAGCCTTAATAGGAAAGGCTTTCTGATCATTTCCATTATAACGCCTAATTTTATCATATCAATAATTATACTAGCTGCCGCAAGATATTGGATGTGTCCTAGATTATCATTCAATTTTTATCAGTCAGCACAATATTTCATTTCTTCATATCGAATTATTGTTCTCTATTACTTTAACTTAAACATGCAACTTTTCAATTTAAATGATACTGCTGTGTCTCAGAGTTTCACTTTGTCCATTAAAGGAAATAGAAATCTATACGCAATCGCAGCTCCCTTTAGGAAATGATATAAGCAGTATCTTCTTTGATATTTTTTTCTGACAGAATCGGTTCTCGGAGATCAGTAATGTATTCCGTGAATGGAAAGACGTGCCACTCACATCTGTCGTTGCCAAAATCGATCATGTGATTTGTGCTTATATTAGCCTTGAACAGTTCAACGAAAACGTCTAAATAACGTTTAGTGCTTCATTTTGAAATATGTTATACTTTGATCTGGCAAACACATTTTAATTTAAGTGTAAAAACATTATCTCAGTACAGTTAGAAAGAAGTTCTTAAAATTATTGAGATTCAAATGAATACCGCAAATTCTAACAGAGTAGAAATAAGGTAATGCAAGCAAGTTACTAGCATATGCAAAAACTTAACGTAATCAACAATCTGACATAGACGTCGATAGGTTTTTTTTTATCAGGAATGGACTGTATATACTAGGCAGTATTGAAACATATTCATCACCATAACCCCAAACAAAATATTTTACATTAGCTAAATATGTATGTGTACCTATAATTTCGAATGCTTGGAAGCATTAGCTTAATGACCGATAAAAGGTTCAAGCAGTTAATGTGTAATTGTTGCACCACAATGTTTGTCTTCAGCAAAACACCGGTTCTCATTTCGTTTAACTAGAGCTGTAGCTAGTCCTACTTTTATTCTCCTTTCGTTTATCATGAACGGCTGAACTGTAGTCTTACAGTGCTTCTATGAAGATATTACCTCAGGCAAATGATTTGACCAACTAGCTCTAAACACAACTAGATTATTTGATACAAATGGGTGGTACACTTCTCTTAAATCGTGACAGGAGTTATCAAAGACGTCAATCTAAGTGTCTATTCCATGTGTGTTATTCAAATACAATTGCTACTGAAAGCAATATCTGAGATTGATAATTTGCTTTATCGTCTTAGCGACTTCCTCGAGAAAACATTTAATTACGGTTCCGTTTGATAAGCATTGATTGCCTAGTGCTTCTTAGTTTTCCAATTAATCATATTATTTACGATAATGTGGAAGTAAGAGTACATTATTATAGCAACATAAGGTCGGAGTTGTAGGTACATGTTGCAACAAACGTAAACGAAGCCAGTATAATGGATTGCTACAAACATGCGTACTTGTGACGGCAATTTTTAATGACGAAAATTCACAAAGAAATATTACGGATGACAGAAAATATTTGTCAATTAAATATTGTAGAAGTCCCTATATGACTACATATGAAGTCGCTAAAACATATGACAAATCACTCAATCGAGACCTTTAACATCAAAATGAAATAGTCTTAACTTGTCCGTAAAAAATGAGTAACATCGGAAAAGAAATATGGAATGTGACATTTATAGCATTCAACCATAAAATATAAAGGTAACTTTATTCTACCGTTTTATTTTAAAGGGAGATGCATATACATGTATGTATGTTCTAGGAAATAAATCTGAAATATGTTTTGCAAATTTTTCAAATTGTTAACATAGACAAACAGAAGTTAGTCATTTATTTTGATTAAAAAAATATTCCTACAAAAACTTACATGACAACTCAGATCAGTTCAGAAAAAACTAAATAAAGCATTTAGTTCAAAAAAGGTAATAATCAAAACCTATATTTCATTACAATCAACAATCAAAACTTGATTAGTTCACTGGTAAGCAATTAAATAAATGTCATGAATCCACACACTTCCTCTAACACGATTTATAATTGCGCGAGCAATTATATTTCACGTATCCACACACTTCCTATGGCACCGTGAATAACCATACTTCAGTTATCCATACACGTCTTTTGACACAGATAAATAATCATATCTCGTGTATCCTCACAGTCTTTTGACACCGCTTGAGTAATCATACTTCACGTATCAAAACACGTCTTTTGACACTGCATTAATGAGTCATGCTTCACGTATCCGCTAAGCCCATTACGAAAACTTCGATTCGGGTACCATGTCGGACATCTGATGAATGAGAACGTAATCTAGCCTGTATGAGATGGGACATGTTGCAAATTTAATTGCAACCACAATCGTCTTTTCCATAATCAAATTTGTTTTTGGACGAACTTATTTCTCCTCAGACAGAATAAGACCACAGACATAATGTCTTTAGAACAGATCGCGAAGCTGAATCTTTGTGTCTTACTCTGGTTGTGTTTGTTGTGCTACTTTGTAATCTTACTCGTGCAACCTACTGAAACTCGGATATCTTGCTCTAATTCGGTTTGTTAGGCGACTTGCTGAATGTCGGTGTGTTACTATGTTTTTGTCTGTTGTACTTCTCTCTAAGCCTTAATGTCTTTCCCTAATTATGTTGTTGTGCTTTTCTTCGGAAGTTTGGTGTCTTATTCTGTTTGTATTTTTGTTGTGCTTCTTTCTGAATCCCGGTGTTTTTATCTGATTGTGTTCGTTGTGCTTCTTTCTGAATCTAGGTGTTATAATCTGATTGTGCGTGTTGTGCTACTTCTAGAATATTCGTGTCTTACTCTGAAAGCGTTTGTTGTGCTACTTCTGAATCTTACTATTGCTTCTTACTGAAGCTCGGATGTCTTGCTGTGATTCAGTTTGTTGCGCTACTTGCCGAATGTCGGTGTCTCACTATGGTGATTGCGTTTGTTGTGCTACGTTCTGAATCTTGATGTCTTACTTTGACTGTGTTTGTTGTGCTACTTTCTGAATCTTGATGTCTTACTCTGACTTTGTTTGTTGTGCTACTTTCTAAATCTTGATGTCTTACTCTGACTGTTTGTTGTGCTATTTTCTGAATCTTGATGTCTTACTCTGACTTTGTTTGTTGTGCTACTTTCTGAATCTTGATGTCTTACTCTGACTGTTTGTTGTGCTACTTTCTGAATCTTGATGTCTTACTTTGATTTTGTTTGTCGTGCTACTTTCTGAATCTTATTGTCTTACTCTGATTTTGTTTGTTGTGCTACTTTTAAATGCCTCAAGTTATTTTCCTTCAGAAAAGAAAAAAATACTACATCTGTTATTTTACATTTTACTGTTGCAATAATCATCTTTAGCTGTTACAGTTTGTGGTTTTACAGATAGTATTGACACAGAAATAAATATTATTACAGAATGAGAATACATGTACTCCATGTTTGTTAAAGTATGATACGTATTTAAATACGACCTAGATATTGATAAAAAACAGAGATATCTTTCAACGTTTTGCCAGGCATTGATTTTAATGTAATGAATTAGTCTGGGATCCTTTGCATCATTCGATGTTTACTTTATTCTTTACTCCGTCAAAAGTTCGAATATTTCACAGACCTATCAACTCCTTATGCAACACTTTACATGCAATTTAATCAGGCATTTCTCCAAAGACTAAAGCACAGTTAATCGTTTTCATGAACATAAAAGAGCTATAAATGTCAATATGTTTTGCTAGGAATATTTTCGATCGATAGGAAAAACAGATCATCTTTCTTCAATTGCGACAGTCTTAGAATTGAATATCACTGTCCTTGCTTATATGTATCTTATTAAAGTGCATTTTCAAGTACAGAAGTTTTGAATTGATAAAAAAACAATCAGAAGGCAAAAGTAACATTCTATCTATTTATTTATTTATTGTGTTGGGTTTAACGTCGCACCGACACAATTATAGGTCATATGGCGAATTTACAGCTTTGGTGGTGGAGGAAGACCCTAAATGCCCCTACGTGCTTTATTTCGTCACGAGCGGGCACCTGGGTAGAACCACCGACCTTCTGGGTGGCTTCCTCACATGAAAAATTCAACGACCCAAGTGAGGCTCGAACCCACGTCGATGAGGGCAAGTGATTTGAAGTCAGCGACCCCACCAAGTCACGTTCTAGAAACACAGCTCAACCCTAAGATAGTGTATGCATTTTTACATCCTACAGGTTTCAGTTGACATAGTGTTTAAACCGTATTCTGCTCGATTGTAGTTAAACAAGTGTACATGTTGGTGTAACTTATGGAAAAAAGAAGTCTAAATTTCCGTTAAATAACATGTTAACATGATATTGAGTCATAGTCTTGTAAACACATACACAGGGACAACCAGCTTAAAAAATACTAGAAAACTATAATGTGTCTGTAGGACACAGGGTGTGCCCTAACTGGTACAATTGTCACAAATAAGGGGCAATAATTCAAATGTTTGCACACTTAAGGGGGTATAGCCTCAACAAACATTTTATAAAAAGGATTAATTATTCTAGACTATATACTTTTTGAACTATGAGCATCACAAACAAAAAATCCACTCTTTTGGCTATTTTAAGGACAATCACTCTGTAATAAGCGCTAAGATTCTGAATAAAATGCTAAGTGTGCAAGGTCACATCATGATAAAGACTAAAAATAACAAACAAAGACAAATATCAAACAGGGAATGCCACGCAGCAAAAGCTCAGCATCCCCAAAACGAAACCTACAGCACGCAGACGTGCACATCACAAACATACACACACACATACACATACACGTGCACACACACAAAGATAATACACGAGGACAAAACGAACAAACAAAGGAACACACACACATACACGCGCACACACACAAAGCCTACACAAGAGGACAAAACGAACAAACAAAGGAACACAGTGGGGCACCGCCTTGGAACGGTCAGTGGCAAAACCACCACTGGGGAGCTTAAACCGGTTTATGGTGCGCACCCAACCTCACTCTTACCCCCACCATGTTCCAAAGACACGGGACAGTGTAAATAAAAGTTATCCCCTCCAGGTGAATCTCTAACACACGTAATGGAAACAAAAAGGCATGGCATGTAAAACACAAAAATGCTCGTGTATAAAAATATAAAAAGCAAACCTTTAGAACCAAAAACGTATGTACTCAATGCCTTTTCAGAAGACAGAGCAACAAGAGAAACACCTTTAAGGGCCCGACGAAACAGGCCAGAAGACAGATATCAGAACAGTTCAGTCCTGGTAGGATTTAAAAATTGCTTATCATAGAGTCCTCCACCTCTTCCGTCAGACACAATCAAAGCGGGAAGCGTAGTGTCCAACTGTTAACGGGTTGAACACTAAACATGCGGTATGTCTCAGAACAATTGGGTCGTAACCTCTTTTAATAAAGCGTTTTATAATTTTACCAAATACATTTGGAAAATTACCATGACCAAAGATCTTACGAAGTTTGTAAACCACATCCCTTATAAAAAACGGGTTTAGAAATACCTTCTCGCAGAAGTGTCTTTAAATTACTATTGAATTTTAAAACTAAATAGGAATTACGATAGTAAAATTTAGCAAAATATTCACGCAATTTGTAATAACGGTAGCCTTGTTGAAGAAGTTTACTTGTAATATATAGATTACGTTCATTGAAATGCTTGACATGACTACACGCTCTGGCAAACCGAATGAATTGATAAATATATACCCCGTAAGATGTAGCCTGAGGTATATCCCCATCCAAGCAAGGTTTCATGAAGGACTTCGGACACTATCATATGCTTCTAGCCTACATTTTGAATGCAAAATTCTCCATAAGTATTTAAACAATACCCAAATTGTTTCGAGTCAATGATAAACCAATGTGTTAGTTAACTTATTACAGCAGAAACTGTTTTTTATCTGTTCCTATCAAGATGTTTTTCTTATTTTATCTTAGCCAGGATATATTTTCTTGAAAAAATAAAATGTTTAATTTCCGTAAAAATATAATGTCATCACTTTACGGAAGTTTTAAATATATGAATTCCAGTCGAAAAAAGTGACAAAATCTGTTTATTTAAGGAAAAAATAACATTTTAAAATTAAAATCCTAAAAATAAATAAAAAAGCGAGCGATATTTTTGCAAACAACCTGTACTTGATTTATCTATACACTGTTCGTAATGTAAAGTTATTGATGCATTACATGTATGAATAGATATACATGTATAAGTGACCGGTCAGTTTTATTACAATGGTTCAGGTAGTTATTTAAGTACATGTACATGTCTGTACAGCTGTGTTATAAGTGATGGCAGGTATTTGTGTGCTGTATAACATTAATACTACGAAAAGGCAGTCATCTTATCAAGCCGTAGGGTGGGTTCTTGCTTGGAATAAGTACCAGTGGCACAGATAATATTTGAGCCGCGCCATGAGAAAACCAACATAGTGCAATTGCGACCAGCATGTATCCAGACCAGCCTGTGCATCTGTGCAGTCTAGTCACGGAGCTGTGCTGTCAGCTAACGGTTTCTCTAATTCCAATAGGCTTTGAAACCGAACAGCATGGATCCTGACCAGAGTGCGCAGATTCGCAGGCTGGTCTGGATCCATGCTGGTCGCAAAACACTATGTTGGTTTTCTCATGGCACGGCTCATTTGGCTTAAACATTTAATAAAAATGTATCCGAAATGACAGTTCTTTGTGGGGATTGCCTAAGGAAGCTGTATTGGAAAAAGTTAAATCGGGATAAGTCTGACAACAGCCCATTTAAAGATAATGTTGTCTAATCAGGGCAGAAGTTGTGAGCAAAACACATTCGAAATGTATCATTTGTAGGGCTAAAGTAGAAGCAGGTCGATGCATAAAAATTCCACCTGAAACTCGGCTGGACCTTTCAGTTCGTTTTCGCGTCTGGCCGTATTTGTATATGTCATCTGCATGGAACGCGACTTGACACATCACTTTCGTGGCATCACACTGAATGTGAAACCGTCACTGTCATGACCTGCCAAGAGGCTACTGTTCTGGACCTATGCATCACAGGCATATCAATAACAAGCGTTATTTCTGTTTGATGGACTATAGTCAGGATCAGATTATCTGCTGTGCACATATTGACTCTTTTTTGTGGTGTTTAGTCCGTCGCAAAGAACAATACTCAATTCAGTTTTCACAGAAGGAAGAACATGAAGTAATGAATCTGTGTGACATTTAGTTCGTGTCTAAAAGAAATAAATATAAACGCACAGAAGAAGATGAAAAAATTAAGAAATGAAAAATATATAAAAATACAAAACATAATAAAAACAAAATGGAAAACAAGTAACATCCTCATCGCTAATGGCTGGCATGCGCGTCGCGAGGAGGGCATGCAGAAGATTAGCTGGTGTGTTGCTAGTATTTTACAGCACACATTTGCCAATCTACTGCAACAAACAACCAGGATAAGCCAATGAAAATTTAACCCAACGAATAATATTCACAGTAGTTGCTTCTCTCACTACTATACATGTATAAAATGCCTATGTGTACCCTTTCAAACATTTGCATAGTATTTGAGTTACAAACAGATGTAAAAATATGTGACAATCTAAGTATTAAACATGAATGTAAAAAGTATTGGTTACTTTACATTTAGGAACACCCTGTAGTTATATTTTTTGTTTAAAAGTACTGTTCCACCCCTTGCATCAACACAATAGTCACGGAAAATGTGTATAATTAATATCTACATGTGCTGGCCAAATATGGTTTTGATGCACGGGTGGGAACAATGTTGTATAAAACAAAATAGCTTTTATATGTATAATAACAGGGTACGTAATTCTATTTAGAGAAAAACTCACCGTTTTATGAAACAAATATTGAAAATGTGACTTTAAGAAATAATCTCAAATATGTATTTTGATGGTGTATGTAATTAAATACTTATTTCTTAGTGGTTTATTTTTCACTCTTGGAGTAGGCAAATTCATATAGAAAGTGTCCGAAGTCCTTTACATCATATCCTTTTTGGGTTGGGCACATAAGGTGAAAAAATGCATTTTTGACAAATTCAGGGGCCATAACTCTGGAAATAGGGGCAGACCCAGATGAAAATAAGCGGTGCGCAAGTTTATATGATGATATAGACTCATGCAAGTTTTCATCCATTTATATCATATACTTTTTGAGCTAGGCGCGTCACGAACTTCGGACGGACGGACGGACGCACGCACGCACGCACGGACAAGACAAAATCTATATGCCCCCACCACTCATGGGGGGCACAACAAACGTAAATAAGATGAACGAAGGAAGAATGACTGGCATAATTCAAGTTCAAATACTCTGTTGTGACACCGATTTAAACTGAAAGACTTAACCAGGTTTGATTCCAGCTTGCATAGAAACAGGACATACACCGAGTCACGCTGACATTGCTTGTAATAGTACCTACATTGAGACACACTGACAGTACCTAGTAGTGATAGGCTGACAGTGCCTAGCAACAGGACCTGTACCGGGTTACGCTGACAGCGCCTAGCAGCAGGACCTACACCAAATCACGCTGACAGTGCCTAGCAACAGGACCTTCGCCGAGTCACGGCGACATTACCTAGCAACAACAAATCCGACCAGTGCCAATTTCCAGATGTATTACAGCGAACAGTTATATCATATTCTGCACGTGTAAGATTAAACATAAAAAGAATATTTTTTCAAAGATACTTTGAACGAAATTATACGACTTTTGTAAAGACACAACCTCGTATCAGATGATCTGATCATATCCATTAATAACTGAATTATTATTATTATCATTTGCATAACTTGCAATCTACGATTTAATCGAACTGAAAAGACAAAATGAAGTACAGAAATGGTAATATTATTAAAATACTGGACATAAGCAGTGATTTATTTACAGAACTCTAAATAACAGAATCAAGACGTCCCAAGCTGTGAAAGTTCAATTACATATTTCATTATGTACATTTATCATCTGAATTTTTGCAGAGTTTAATTTGTTTGTGTTTCAATAACATAGAATATCCTCTTGTTCTCTCTGTGTATGTACTGCCTTCGTATTACTAACTTAATGAATCCAATCTATAATATAATATCTATAAATATAATGCACACAAATAATTTAGTTCACACCAAAACCACTACCCAAAGGGTAAATCGTAGACAATATTGCTGTCCATATATACATCAAGGCGTTTGAACGAAACACGAGCAAAATCGTTTTATTTTTCTTCTGAATGCCTGTCATTGTTGAAATGTTGAATAAAGAGTTTATGTAACATCATGTTCAGATTGATCTTTTCCTGCAATGTTCAAGTGAAAACATAAACAAGAGAATGTAGAGGCGTTCTGTCTAAAACGACTTTCAAAAGTCGGAATAAATAGGTACACTTTTCTGAATTCAAAATTATATATCCGGTTCCTGTCAAGTGATTGTGTATCGGTTTCATCAATTACCAACTTTTAAATATATACTGGCAACTCTAATTCAAAATAACATAAGCGGTTCCTGTCAATTGTGCATCGATTTCATCAATTACCACCTTTCTAATATATACTGGCAACTCTAATTAAAAAAAACAATATAATCGGTTCCTGTCAATTGTGCATCGCTTTCACCAATTACCACCTTTTTAATATATACTGGCAACTCTAATTCAAAATAACATAATCGGTTCCTTTCAATTGTGCATCGGTTTCATCAATCACCACCTTTTAAATATATACTGGCAATTCAAAATTACATAATTGTCAATTGTGCATCGATTGCCACAATTAGCAGTTACTGTTTAAGATATACGAGCAACTCAGTCTATAATGGTGTTACTGTGGTGCAATCAGTTTAAGGCGACGTATGACTGACGTAACTGTCTATTTGGTGCTACAATACTTCATTACAGTAGACCATTCTGTCAGCAAGATCTCAAAAGTTATGATATGATGATCATTTAGTGATCAGACAGAAATCAGCATTTATTCGTTTTGCCGGAATATTTGTTTGTTTGTTTTGGGTTTAACGCCCTTTTTTTCAACAGTATTTCAGTCATGTAACGGCGGGCAGTTAAACTAACCAGTGTTCCGAAACCTGTTCTCCGCAAGTAACTGCCAACTTCCCCACATGAATCAGAGGTTGAGGACTAATGATTTCAGACACAATGTCGTTTATCAAATAGTCACGAAGAAAATACGCCCAGCCCGAGGATCGAACTCACGACCCCGCTATCCGTAGACCGATGCTCTACCTACTGAGCTAAGCGGGTGGGTTTGTCGGAATATAGATTGATTAAAGAAAGAACATAACAACAGAAGACATGGTGGTTTTGGAATTGATAAATACCTGACAAGCAAACACTAAGTATGACTGTTCCAGACACTTGATATGATTCTTTTGGAGGACACCCAAACTTCAATCATCGCTCTTTAAGTAAAAAGATTTCGTAAATATAATTTAGGCTAGGTATAAAACGGACTTATATTGTGTCTTTTTTATAATGTCAATTTTGTAAGACAGAAATTATACTTGTAGATGTAATAAAATGGACGAATCATTAATGAAGTAATCGATTATGTTTCTGCATTCAATCTGAAATTCAAGGGCAATATCGTCTTGTCGAAACGGTTCCAATAAAAAAAGGAAAGGGGAAAAGACCCGGGTTTTTTAGGCAGCTGCAAACGGGTTCCCATTAAAAACCTTTTGAAAACAGTGATCGAAATTTACACTGTTTAGAAGTTTTAATATATCATCTATACAATTACTATATCAAAGTACTTCTGAAATTTTTTGATATAAAAATAAGACTTTATTGCTAATTAGGATTACCACAAAAATCATTTTTGTACAAGAGCAGTAAAGATGTTTTTCAATCTGTTCTATCTTCATCCCTTGAAAATATATATTGTTAACACAAGGGTGTTGCAAATATATTTGGACAGGAGTCAACATCGCCTCGGTGTTTAGCATGAAGACACGGTAACAAAAACCCAATTCCGAGCAATATGAGGTTCGAGGGTCATTGAATACATTCATTTTACCATTATAATAGAATTCCGGTTAAGCCGGTGCTAGGGGGACGCGATGAGTTTTGCATTTTCCACTATCCTCATGAACATTCAGTCAAACCAAGACTATTATTACTTTGGTTGTAGTAGAATTCTGTGCTTCCAAAGGAATTTTCTACAGACTTATTTATAACAAATACATTTTGACCTACAGTACATTGTAACAGATACATTTTTTGACTATTGACTGATTTTAATAATTGTATCAGTAGTATATCATCTATTAAAATCAATTCACTTTATACTTCTTAATTTTGGCTCGATTGTGATGAAAGCCTCAGTTTATTTCATTTCTATTTTAGTAGCAGTAAAAGTATTTGGCGATAGGTCTCCATGACTACTAAGAATTAATACAATCTTGACTACAAATTAATTTATATAAAAATGATTGACAGATAGAACAAAAACGCTTAAATCACTTTGAAATTAAATATTAGCTTGGAGTTGAGAAGAAACCGTCCTCGAGATCGATTTATTGTTTAATCTGTCAAATATGTTAGACAGGCAAGCATTGATTTAACTTAATTTGAAGACATGAACGCATTTGATATAGAAATCAGACAATATTTATGCAATGTTGAGGAAGGAAGTCAGAAGTTCAAACTAGATATTTACTTTTAAATGCAACAAATCCTTTTAGCAAGTGAAATACTTCCGTTGGTGTAGACTTTCATTGTATTTAATATTTCGCAAACATTTTTTTTTTTCAAAATGTAAAATGCAGAATTATTTAATACTTAACTGCTAATTAGGTAATTTATGCCATCCATAGTATTAGATATTGAACCTATCATTCAGAAAGCACTACTTGTATGCAGCTAAATCCACAAAGTCATTCAAGATGTAAAAAGGGGGTGAAATGTTATTGACATTTATTTTCATGTCGATATTGAAATTTCCATTGAATACACATTTTCTTGAGTAAGTGAAGTTTATATGCTTCGGACAGTTGTTCTTAAATATGACTTTATGGCAAAGAGTTATTAAACTGATTTTTGACCACCTTTTTCACAAAACTAAAATGAATCACTTTCAAGCATGTTTTAAAGCATGCAAATAAGTGGTAAGTGTGTTCACGAAAATTTGGAATACTTATTTCAATTGTTTTATACTAAAATTCCAGCAACACTGTGCTCTACTTCTAGCTTTTTTGAGGAATCATCACGAAAGGAAAACGGAATAATATTATTATATGATAACTGGAGTCCTTTCAAAATCCACTCTAGAGGAACAAAAAGCTTTAAAGACATATAACGAACTTTAGTCCGTTTTCTCGTCATTACAATTAATTCAATTTAAATATAACCAACTGAAGGCTAGTTTATGTTTGTACAGATTATTTGTTCGTTTTAACGTCTAAGTGACACAGTTAAAGGTCATATAGCGACTTTTCAGCGTTTGATATTGGAGGAAGACCACCCAAGATGCCTCTTTGGGCATTATATAATCACGGACAGGCGCCTTGATAGTACAGCTGATGTTCTATAAGCCAGTTGGATGACTTTCTCACAGGAAAGTATTCTACACTCACTGGGAGGTTTCGAACCGAAAGCGGAGAGGGACATGTTTCAGCGGTTAAGCCATTCTGCCAAGGCTAGATCATAAGTTGAAATTAGACAGAAATAATTATCTAAATCAGACAAAACGATAGCGATGGATGCGGCTATATTACTGCTTAATATTCAGCAACACGTGAGCACCCAATTATTAATTTTTGAAAGGATGAATACACTGAATTGACTTTTTTTTTTATTTAAATGATTTCAAGTTCTGGCAAAGTTGCATTTCAATACAATTACCAAATTTTTTAAGATTAAAGAAACGAACCGTAGATGTTTTTAACTAATGTCCTGGTGATGACTATCCATTATTGCCATTCTGTTATTCTTGGAAATAATCAATATGTATTGAATATCAATAACCGGGGTGCACAAATTAACAACATAACAGAAACATGTATTCAGGATTTTTTAAACAATTAATTCTTATTTATCGTTATTAAAAACATGACATTAACCATAACTTTACATATAACTAAAACATTCGGTAAATGGGAATACAATTTTAAGAAGAAGAATTTTAAATACGAGTTGTTTTGAGTATAATTGTTTTCAATGTCTTGATCTTTGAATTATGTGAGATATTGTTTTTATCTTTACATTTTATATGTATGTCATATCTGAAAATATATAATATGGAATGGAAACTTCTCTTTAACGCCATGTATTTTTCTGGACTTCGGTGCTCTTTTTTTCTTTGTTCATGTTTGTCATATGAAAATGTAAGGCTAAAAGCAATGTGCTTAATGCTGAATAAACATTGTAACGGTTGTTGTTGAATAAAATCGATTGATTCTTCCAAAATATCATTGATATGACACTAAAATAAACAATCGCCTAAGTTACGTATTTCCTAACGTTAAATTTGAAACAGAGTAAATAGCAATTCAAGAAAAAAATATCCGGCCATGACACTGCATTTCAAAACTTTAAATGAGATATTAACAGCATGTGAATGGCCTTGTTAATATACATTTATTCTCCTGTTAACACGATCGAGTGAGGAAAAAAGTAGTTTTTATGCTAGAATTGGCAGAAATATTTTCTCACAATTTGTGGCATAATTATAAATGAATGGAATGGAAAAAGCCTCATTGATATTTGTAGCTTTTTGTAGGCAGGATAAATTAGCATTAGTAAAAAAAACATTTAAATAAAGAATATTGTACTTTTACATTAAGTTGCTGGTTGTAATCATTTTTGTGAAGATATATACTCGATTCCAACTGATGCCACTAAGTTGTTTTGTTTGACGACCAAGACAAATAAAAGAGCTATATTTCAAGGCCTTTCATCATGTCTGCGATTAATGTCAGTGATGTTTTAATTTATAATTTAAATGAAACTACCGGGATGAATAAGTGTTCAATAAATGCCGTGAAACATCTAAATGCTTTTGCAATGGTACGAGAAATTTAATTTAGTTTAAGCCGTTACTGACTAACACTGCAATATTTCAGGAGCCGCTATTCAATTGCGCAATCATCGTTTGTGCTAAAGTGCAATTTATTCTCGTCGTACGTGTAACCCCCAGCGTATCGTACGAAATTAGGGTTCTTGATGACTGGCAGTTTTAATATCAGCCGCGTATACATATTTTCTTAATTGTTATTAAGTTCCTACTAGATTTAACTACTGACAAGCTATCATCCATGATTTATGTTTCAATATATTCTAAAACAGGGTTGGTATGTATGTTAGTATAAAATTCTCTCAGCCCGGCTGCGTCACATACCTAATAGTATGTGTATGGCAAACCTGCTAGTAAGACACTGTTTCCGATATTCCGTCTTAGGATCTGCCACTTACATGTTCGGCTATCAGCTATAAGGCTTCCGCAAGTCTTAAAAGGGCATATAAGGGAAGTGGTGGCAATTTTTTCATACAGTGCATAGACTTTGGCAAGACACTAAATAATGAAGATTGGCAGGTCAAAATTTACAGAAGGTCTTTGGAACTCAAAGAAATGTATGTGTATTATGTTGAAATTTCAATAATGACAATGACCCCAGGTCTTTTAATTCTTATACTTCATAGAAAAATAATTGTCATATACTGCGATTATTTCGATTTCTACATACCAATTCATTTTCCATAAAATGAAATAGTTTCTGTGCTTTTCAAAAGAAATTAAAATGTTCACTTTCCTTAGTATTGGACCTTTAACTTAAATGTTCCTACGTCATACAATTGTTTGTCATTATAGACTTATATTATGCCGCGGCGAATTGTCTGGCCTATCAAATTGAACTTTATATATTTAAACCAAAATCCGTATAAATAGGATATTCAATACCAAAAAGTAACAATAAAACACGAATAGAATAAAAATACAATTTTATTTAAATACTGGTTGTTGTTGGTAACAAATCAGAAAACTTCAGAAAATCACCATCAAGATAGGACATTTGTTTAACAAATGTTGCAGAAATTAATTTGATATTTACTCACTTAAACAATTTTTTAACTGATTTTTTTACTACAAAAACAGACGTTTTACCTTTCCGCTAACAACAAAGAATTAACAGACTTACAAATTAAATCACTTTCTGGTGTAAAATTGACAACACTATTCTAATATATTATAAACTTTAATATGCGATATACAGTCTTTGCTTCTTAATTATTGTTGAAAGAGACTTTTCGTTAGAATCTGTTCGTTACATTTGCCGTGAGTTGTAACTCTTTTATATTATTATAAAATGTCAAGTATGTGACATATTGAATTTTCACACAACCATTAATGCAAATCTAAACCTTAAAGTCGCCTGCAAACCTAAAAGTCTACCTACATGCCTGTCTGCTTGCTTCCGGTACATGTTTCGGATAAAATTAAGGTATATTAATCATGTTTGAACGGCCAGATATCAATGATTTTCCACTTCGAAGTAGGCAAGAGTTGCATTGGCACGGCACAGTTTTGATTAATGTTTCTACAGAGGCTATCATTCTGAAATATTGCACACATATTTGAAATAAGTAAATAAAATTGATGACCAGAGTCCATAACAGTTACTGTAATTCATATTATATTAACAATACATTTTTATTTGTTTAACTGAGAAACAGGTTTTTGTTGTAGGTCTACAAAGAAAGACATAATTAAACAAGAGGGTCATAATGACCATGGATCGCCCACCTGAGTAATATGAGCTACATGTATCAAATGTCAAACTCATGCTAAAATATTAAGAAAGTAGACTCAGTAGGTCAAATCAATTGTCACTAAAAGTCAGTTTTAAGATCAGTGTGCAAAACTGTACATGTCACCCAAATTTCAAGGCTGTATCTTAAAAAACAAGAAAGCAGGTCGGGGTGGGGCCTCTTTCCATCCCAGAGGCATAATTCAAACAATCTTGTTAGAAATCAACTAGGCAGTGATACATACCAAATATCAAAGGCCTAGGCCTTGAACTTTCAGACAAGAAGATTTTTATTTTTTTTCCTATATAAGTCTATGTAAAGGCCTCTTTTCAACTAAGGGGCATAATTTGAATAATCTTGTAGGGGACCATAGGCAATATAAATACCAAATATCAAAAGCCTGGGCTTCCAGTTTTCAGACAAAAAGATTTTTAATGTTTTCTTATATAAGTATATGTAAAATTATGGACCCCCAGGGAAGGGCCTCTTTTCACCCCAGGGTTATAATTTGAACAATCTTAGTAGAGGACCATAAGGCAATGCTACATACAAAACATCAAAGGCGTAGGTCTTGTGGTTTCAGAAAAAACGATTTTTAAAGTTTTTTTCCTATACAAGTCTATATAAACCATGTGGCTCGGGCCTGGGCGGGGCAACATTTGACCCTAGGGGGATATTTTGAACAAACTTGGTAAAGGACCAATAGAAAATGCTACATACCAAATATCAAAGACCTAGGCCCTGCGTTTTTTGGACAAGAAGATTTTCAACGTTTTTCCCTATATAAGTCTATATTAACCATGTGACCCCTGGGCCGGGGCCATATTTGACCCTAGGGGGATATTCTGAACAAACTTGGTAGAGGACCATTTGATGATGCCACATACCAAATATCAAAGCACTAGCTACTGTGGGTTTAGACAAGAAGATTTAAAAAGAAAAATCCTTTCGGTTGCCATGGCAACCAGAGTTCCGCATGGATTTCAATTCTTTGGGCAATTTTGATAGGGGGCACCCAAGGATCATTTTTGTGAAGTTTAGTGTAAATCTGCCCAGTGGTTTTGAAGAAGAAGGTTTTTGAAATTTACAATATAGCCATTTAGGGAAAATAAGCCCCGCCACCTGGCGGCCAGGTTTCTTAACAAAACAGAATCACCTAGAGTTCATTTCAACAAAATATTTTTTAATCCGGCTAACAGTTTCTGATAAGAAGATTTTCAAAGTTTTTCCTTTCGGTTGCCATGGCAACCAGAGTTCTGCATGGAATTAAATTCTTTGGGCAATTTTGAAAGGGGGCTAGCCATGGATCTTTCCTGTGAAGTTTGGTGTAAATCTGCCCAGTGGTTCTAAAGAAGAAGACTTTTATTACAAATTGTTGACACACGACGCATGACGGACGACGGACATAGAGCGGTCACAAAAGCTCACCTTGAGCCTTTGGCTCAGGTGAGCTAAAAATGTATCTGCCTGATGCAGTTTTACATTGACAATAAAGCAGCTACAGAGATTAAACATTAGTTGACTTTGACCGAGACAATTAACTGCAACACTTTTCAGTATACAGGTTGAAATCAATCAGTCTGGACTAGATGAAGTATTATTTAAATCCTTGAAGTAGTAAGAGAATTACACAATTCCTGCAAAACTGTTTTATCGGCAAATAAGAAGAAAGCAATTTACCATTTGTCAGACTTCCATTCCTTTTTTGACGGAATGGATGTTTAACTGCTTCAGGAGAACAAGACATCAATTTAATCTTCAATCTCATAATATTTTTTATTGTAATTGAAAAACAATACAGATGTACATCCAGTTGTGTAAATGCTTTATCAATCTTAGTCTATTTTTCGGTTCCTGCATTAATGTAAATCATTTTTGAAAACTTGTAAATGCCATGTAAATCACTTAATACTAACCGTGTTATGCAAGTACAACAAATACCGGCTGTGTACATGTATCAATATACATGTAACTGACACTTTGCTGTAACAGTTGTAAAGCTGCTTTCCATTGAACAATTAAATTTCGTTACAAAAAATAATGTGCTTCTTTTACGTATTCTAATAATTTTGTTCTAATATTGAAGCGGTGTAAAATCGGCATACTTTCAAAGATTTCGATAGGAAATACCACGACACCACTTATTCTAACTGTCGTTCACTACACTTAGCAGTTATAAAAAATAACAAAGTTAACCTAGGCGCATGCACAGACATCTATTTCCGGATGTAAACAATGCCGTAAGATACCGAGACAGAAATAATTAACGATTCTGTGGGAAAATATTTATCCTTCGTCAGCTAAAACATACAGGTTACGGTCAAATTACCATACTAAAATCTCCGAACTACTTCTCGCGGTCGCATTGTTGTTTACATCCGGGGATTTTTTACGTAGGGGAAAACGACGAATATACAATACTGTCAATTTCACGTTCTAAAAATAAGGTTTCGGTACTCCACGAAAAATAAGTGATGACAAAATAACAAAATGGAATTTAAATAAAACGATTGCTATCTGCATTTTCTGAAACCGTAAATAAAATAAATAAATGCTTTCAACTTCAAAACAGAGATAAAATGAGGAAAATTGTTTTGTTAGCTTTCTGACATATGACAGAATTATTTGTCTTCGTCTGTTTAGCTTTTTGAAAGTAATTGTGTACACATATCCAAATATACACCATACACTGTGCCATTGTATAGTCCCAGTCTTTACAAAGTCATTTGAATTGCAACATGTTTAATTTTGTTAGGAATAGATTGCATTGTTACATGTTTGTTTACCAAATTTTATTATTTATCATTTCCTCTCACCAACTGATACAATAATTTCATATTATTTCATTAATTACCTATTGCTACCATGCAAGTACGGTAATCATTATTATTCTGCGAAATGGATTGGTGTCTGATGGTCATAGAACATAACAGAACATATCAGAACATTCAGCTGTGTTAACGTCTTAATATACTCAGGATAAAATTTATTTGAAACACTAAGGTCACATACTCCTGTAAAAATTTAAAGCTTTGTTCACCCCAAAAAGGGCTTTAAGTAGTAACAGGATCGTCTTATTCGTGGTCTCATGACGTATTAATATAACTCCTTGAATATTTCGAATAAGTTGCATACCAATTACAATTACATCAGAGCGAGATTAAAGTAAATGCTAAAGTTTTACATAAGTGGTTCAATATAGAAGTGTTTTATCACCTTTTTGTGAAAATATATTTTATTTTGAATTGGTATTGAGGCGAGAAAAAAAAACTGATTCGTTTTTATAAACTATTCAGCATCAATGCCCTTGGAATGTGTCAAGTTCTAAATGTATGGCACGCAAGGATATTTGTTTATCATTTATAAATATTATACTTTCTACTGATACGCCAAAGATTTTCAATGTATTGTCAATGATCATAAGAAACATAGATTTTAAAACCTGTTTATCTTTATTGCTTTATTTGAAATTTTAGTGTTTTATACGCTTGGATATGATACATAACTTGTTAAGTATCATCTCCCTGGACATCGATCGATATTACGAGACTTAAGGACGTCCTAAATTTTGAAATCCATCTACCGACTCCGTGAAATACATTTAACACGAACTAGGTAAGAAGTGCAACTGCCTCTCGGGGAACTCGTAGACGCGTAGCATGTTCAAAATAGATTTTTTGCTCGACTATTCGAAAAATATAAGGAGGGTTCTTGTACTCACCCTGGCGTCGCAGGTTAAAGTTATCTCAAAGGTCAAGGTCATTTGCGTCAGATTTTGTAATAATATAGGTTAAAGTTCTATGGCACGCTTCTTAGTTAGAAAAATTCTTAGTACCGGATGCAAATTACTCACACTTCTTCTACCCCACCCCTTCCCACGTATTACCACCGCCTCCATAATAATCAGTACAGTCCTCGCACTTACATCTTGCTTCTTAGTTTTCCTGATATACTCGCTCCATTCAACCCCTTCAGTTCACACCCATTTCACAATACCCCTTAAAAAGGTCTATTGTACATATAACACTGATTTTAGTCATATATTTCTTGCGGCTACTAGGTATCCCTCATTCGAACCCACTCCCTAAACTATCATTACCACAGCTAATCGACATATTTTAGTTAGTTTTTATGTTAGGTATGTGTATCTTGGACAATTTGAAATAATCACATTGAGTAACTGCTTACTATTTCAATGTCTTGTATAGCATACGGGGAAATTTCTCCTACTTGGTATGTCAATTTGTCCGTACTTCTCAAAACCTAACTAGCTTTCCGTCAGGAAGTAATATTGTATTTTGTTTACTTGTTTCGTTCAAACGGCCTGGTACATAAGAATATACTCTGTATTAACTAATTAAAAACACCATTGTCAACATGGCATATATATATATTCAAGTTTGTTTTAACTTTACCTAATACATTTTTCTTTAAGATTTATTGAATTGGAACATAACTTGCAAATCGTGAATCCCATATATAGAATAAAGTAAGGAAAACACTATTAACATTGTACTGCTTGATGGTAACAAAACCAAAACATCTATTCATTCAGATGTTTCAAAAGTTGTTTCTGACAAATACCTCATAACATATAATAATGTTTATACTCGTGTAGATTTTGGTACCTCGCAAGAGCACAAAGTGTCCCAGAAAAGCTATTTAAACCATTATTTGTATGTAAGAGTTAGAAAACCAACATTTTCTTTAAAAGTTGGAAATTGGTGAAACTTGACTTGGAAGTTCTTTATATTGTCCTCTTCTATAGAGAATATGCCAGACCCAAAAATTAAATGCAATTAACTATATATATAAATCTGAACTTCCTGATTTGAAGGTCATGTTTTCTTTTCAGAAATAGCTGACATTCTAGAGTAAAGTAGTTGTACAAAACTTTTGTTATGACATAAAACCATGTTAACTGTAGGTTTGGATCAATTGTCTAAGTTTAACATGACATATTTCATGTTACCATGTATCTTCTTACGAATCGAACCCGTAGGAGGAAACAAATTCAAATGTTATAAGCTTCTCTAACGGGAAACGAAATGCAATCGAAAAGTAGGAAAAACCAAGAACAGATTTCATGAATTGGAATTGTCCCCTTCTGCATTGTATTTCTTATTTTATACATATGTTTATGAAGTGCGTCTTAATATGTAAATATATTCCCAAACTAAGTTAAGCATGGAGGTCAAATGCCAAGCAGCACCTGTTTTATACTGACATGAATGTTTTTTTCAATTATTATGCTCCCTGAAATTTTCAGGTATAAAGTTGCAGCCTTGGCAGCCTTGGCAGTCTGTCCGTCCGTCCGTCCTGAAATCTTTGTACTGTATTTCAAACTTAGAAAAATGTTTTAACTATGAGTTAATTGTCTCATATTGTTATGACAGAAATGAAATATTACGAAAGAGTTATGGCCTTTGAAATTTTACAGATGCTGTTTATAGCCTAGTTAAACTTTTCCTGATATCATGTACAACAGTTTTCAAAGCGTATGGTCCATAGTCATCGTTAAGCATTGTATGTATGGCGGTTTCTTAGTAACCATTTGTTGGAATGGATTTAAACTAAATACAATTGTGATATCTGATATGCAGTACATATGTTTCATAACTTTATTTTGGTTTTAGCTCTCTGTAACTATGTTCAACTTAACTTATTGGTAGCCAACATGTGTATTTTCTGTGTTATTTCAAAAGCACTGCAACAGTTTACTACCTCTATACAATAGTTTTGATTATTTGTAAGGATATTTGGCAAAATTCAGATTTCAATATGTTTGTTCTATTGGTCACTTTCAGAGTATTCACTTTTTATTGATTTTTTAAAGAATTGCATGGCTGATACCCTTTAATATTTGAATGATATTTAACCATTTTCTGGACAGGTATAAAATCAAAATTTACACTTCTATACTTGCATTAAAAGTGTTTACTCGTTTTTTTTTTAAAAAATATGTGCATGTTTAAGTGTGTTTTGTGACTTAAGATGGGAACTGGTAGTGAATAAATAAATACATTTTTGTTAGATATGTTTGAAATTTTGAGATGTCATTAATAATGAAAGAAACGCCTCTTGTCTACCTCTGGTGAGGAATGCGCCAGTAAAAAGTTCCATATTTAAATGTAGTTCTAGAAATTCGAAAGAGTAAAGAAATAAAGAAAGGCTTGACAAAAACAATGTCACGTCTTGCCTTGGTAATATTGCAGGCTTGACAAAACGGTGTCACGTCTTGCCTGTACTTCTTATCAGGAACTCTGGTTGATGGCTCTGTCTCTCAGATGGATGACAGAGTTAAGCTATATAGTTGAAAAGAACCTGTGTTGAATCTAAATAATGATAGTCTTGTATTGGTACTATTGTAAATAGTAATCAGTTTGTTCAGGATCCCCGGTGTACTGGGATATAAGAAATAGTATTTTATTATTGGCTTGTAAATGTTACGTTATATCTGGTCAGGAGAAATGTAGTTTATTAAACGAATGTATTATAGTTTCATGGCTGCAAAGGTATCCGTCTCAGCGAAACTCTGCCAATTATAAGTGGCTCTACAATACCATCTAGGTAACTGGAAAACATTCCTAATATATTTGGGCATAATTATATGTGTGATATAGCCAAGTGGTCACTGTGAGTTCTAACCAGGTACTGAGAAAACTTCAAAGATCTGCTAAATACTAAACAATCTTGGATTGGCACACGTTGCCTGGCTTGTCATGGTGTCACCATCTGGTAGATGACATCATCATCAAGTCTGGCTATATTGGCATACGTGGCCTGGCTTGGCAGGGTTGTCTTGGTAGAGTTGCCAGTAGTAAATGACGTTATTGCCAAGCTCAAGTTAGAGAATGGTAGCCCTTACCAGACATGACATTGATGGCATTCAACAGATGGTATGTGTATTTTAATGACTCTAGCATGGTGTATATGTATTATAGATATCATAAGCATGAAAATCCATGCAAACCGGTATCAGACTAGGAATATAGTGTGCCAGAATTTATAGCTTACCACATTCTACATGCATTTATACCTGGAGTAAAAATGACCAGATCGTTACAATAACATGCATATCTAATTCTATATTTAGAAAAAGTACTTTCAGTAACTTTTCATGATAATTGGAAATCAGTATATTTTCTCAGAACTTAGATATGTGTATATCTGTAAAATCTAAGTCAAGTTTGATAACCAGCCAGTCCGCAATATTATCTTCACACTTGTGTCCCTTGAATTCATCAAACTGATATAAATTGACATGGTCCTCTTAAAGTAGTGTATTTTGAAATAAAAATTTATTTGTATTGAAACTGGTTGGCACTCTTGTTAAGTCTTATTTTCGTTTTTTTTTTAATTTCTGCCTTTAAGTGAAAAACAGTCTTGAAGACTGGTTTAAATATGGTAATGCTTCCTGTGGATCTTTGTCTGGCTATTTTGAACATTTTTTCATGTTAAAGCTAATTGTTTTGATCAAGATAAAATAAATAAAAGAATTATAAAGTTGTTGTTATTAATAATTCTAACCCGCTTCCAATCATAAGGGATACAAATGCACCCCAAGGAAAAAATCAGGATTGCCTTGAAAATCTACTCTGTAGGCCTATAATTATGTTCTGGTAAATTTAAAAATCAATTAATATAATGCATGTCACTTTGTCGGTTCTTTTATCATTGTCCTAGGTATATTTTATCATTTGCTAATGGCGGAGAAATATAATTCAATATAATCTTGACAGAAATGTTAATTCCTAAAGTCGAATGCGGTCTTCGAGGTTTCGTCCACTTGCTTAATATATAGTGCTATAGCGCATGACCTCAGTCCGTCCAGAGCAATATCTAGGACCTAGGATTTCAATAACTGCTGTAGAAAACGGCAGCCCTGATTGCTTTAGGAAGACACAGCCCTTTTACTTACAGTGTTGCATAGATTTTTACTCTGTATGTCTATAGGCAGCAATATCTAAAACAGGATTTTCAATGAGACAACTGCTGTACAAAGTCACCATTTTGGAGGAGTGCATGCGCCTCAAGTGGTACTTGTTTAGTACTTGCAAGTTATCAATAAATGTTTTATTAAATGACATCTTAAATAAACCTTACTTTTTTAAGATTTTTACCTTGCATAATTTAGTGTTTAACTATAGACCGGTCAATTACAAACTTTGACCAGCGATTTATATAAGGAGTCATGTAATATTTAATATTTACTGTATAGGATAATACTTGCATCCGCTTTCAGCCATAACTATGAAGGGTTGAACATGATACAAATGTTGAGTACTACAGATATCGAAATGCAGCCTTGAAAGTTTGATGTCCGAGGAATACCCGCTGTAGCTGTAGGGAACTGTGTCCCTTTAAGATTTCAGTCGGACTGCCGCCCGAAGACAATATGTATGGCCTAAGTACTTTAATATAGTACTGATATGTTTTTATTTCGTGTTCAGATTATCTAGAAATTTTAACTGCTAACTTTAATGGAAACTACAACGGCTTGCAAATTGCAGATAGATTGCACTAATAAGACGGGAGTTTTCGTTTTAAAATTATATGTACTTACTTATAGTTACAAGTTAACAACAGAAATGTCATCTGTCTATATTATTCTAAAACCTGCACTTACACTTAAGGTAGTTCTGCACGTTTGATAAACCGGAAGTGATGGCGTAACGTCATTTATCCGGAAAACGTAGAATAAATCCTGGATTCGGCGTACGGAAATGAAAATCATTTTACGAATTAATCGAAACTTGCGAGTACATTTATTACAATTGCACTGTTGCTATATTTCTAAAGTCAAAATATGATATTAAAACATATGACATATTAAAATATTCAAACTAATGTCTTAAAATTAGAGTGAAATGTCCGGATCTTTTTAATCATGGTCAAATATCTCAAAAATAAGCACACAGACCTATACATTTCATTTCACCAAATCATAGGTCATGTGTTTATTTACAACTGTGAGAAGTTTCATCAAAATCTACATTGTAGAAAAAATTCTATTTGCGAATATGTTAAGAAAGTTATGCTTTTCCTATAGACTCCCATTATGAAAAAATGTGCGAGGTCCAAATTTTTCAAATCAGTCTAGCAAAAACTCAAGCACACGATCCTATCTTTTTTATTTGCTGAATTTTCTAGGTATATTCTGAAGTTTTGAAAAATCAGAGTTTAATCAAATTCTACATTGTAGAAAAAATTTCGACCCAAACGAGCAGAACTACCTTTTTAAAAAAAAAAAAGAATAAGAAATTGCGAATTGAATTCCGTGCAGAACTCTGGTTGCCATGGCAACCGAAAGGAAAAACTTTAAAATTCTTCTTCTCAAAAACCAGAAGCCCTAGAGCTTAGATATTTGGTGTGAAGCATTGCCTGGTAGACCTCTACCAAGTTTGTTCAAATCATGACCCCGGGGTCAAAATTGGTCATATGAATTTACATAGGAAAATCTTAAAAAATCTTCTTCTCAAAAATCAGAAGCTCTAGAGCTTAGATATTTGACATGTAGCATTGCCTAGTAGACCTCTACTAAAGTTGTTTAAATCATGACCCTGGGGTCAAAATTGACACCGCTCCAGGGTTCACTTGATTTTACATAGATTTCTATAGGAAAATCTTCAAAAAAAAAATAACAAATAAACCAGAAGGCCTAGAGCTTAGATATTTGACATGTAGCATTGCCTAGTAGACCTCTACAAAATTTATTCAAATAATGACCCCCGAGATCAAAATTGACCCCGCCCCAGGGGTCACTTGATTTTACAGAGGAAAATCTTCAATTTTTTTCTAAAAATAAACCGGAAGGCCTAGAGCTTAGATATTTAACATGTATCAATGCCTAATAGACCTCTACAAAAAAAATTCAAATTATGACCCCCGGGATCAAAATTGATCCCGCCCCAGGGGTCACTTGATTGTACATAGAAAAATCTTCAAAAAAATCTAAAAATAAACCAGAAGGCCTAGAGCTTAGATATTTGTTATGTAGCATTGCCTAATAGACTTCTACAAACTTTGTTCATATCATGACCCCCGGGGTAAAATTGGCCCCGCCCCAGGGGTTACTTGATTGTACGTCGGAAAATCTTCCAAAAAATTTCTAAAAACCATCAGTTTGACATTTGAAACATGTAGCTCATATTACTCAGGTGAGCGATCCAGGGTCATCATGACCCTCTTGTTATATAATATGCCAAGTTTTACACTTTTCCCCGTATAACTCAAAATGGTCTGTTCGAGTGACATTACATTCATTTGAATACTCTTTTCGACAAAGGATGAGACAAGCTTACACGTTGTTTTTGATTCTATTTTTACCAAACCACTATTAAGACAAAAAGCGATTATTGTCAGAGTTGTCTGTCCTTTGGAAAACAAAAATGAAATAGTACATACATATCAAATAACACAATACAATCTTCAATGTATCTGTCATTTAAAATTTAAATGATAAATGTAAGTTAGTCATAAACAGAGATAATCATCTATGTACACATTAAATGAATGTGTTGAAAAGAATAAACAAAGAAGACAAACATGCATTATTTTCTATTATATAATATATATTAATGTTAGTTTTCTACTAAAATAGTAAAACATAACTGATCATTTATGTAAATCCGAGAAAAGCGTTAACTTAAACTTATTTGTGTTGGATTATCATCGTTATTTATTTTTAAAAACTACATCAATGTCGTCAAATTCTGCAGAACTATTAGCATTTAAAATAACTAAAAAATAATATTCATGACCAGTGTAACTAGGAAAAGACGTGGAATGCCATATTTATCACAGACTATGCTGGCATTGACTGGCCTTTGCATCTCTAACAAATCGATGTTTGGTTTTGTTTTGATTTTGTTTGGTTTAACGTTGCACTGACATAAATGAGGTCATGTTGTGACTTTAAAGCTTTGATGGTAGCGGAAGACCCAAGGTGCCCTACCGTGTATTATTTCAGCAGAACCACGACCTTCCGTTAGCCGGCTGGATGACTGCTCACATGAATACCTCATCGCCACAAGGGAGGCTCGAACCCAAATCGGTGAGAGGCGAGTGATTTGAAGTCAATGACCTTAACAACTCGGACATTGAGGCCTATTCAATGTTCTGTTGTTATCTTACTTCTCTATATGTATTCAATTTGAGTGTTTCGTGTTTATTACCGGCGCTAAGTTAGCAGTAATACTGCTGTGACCACTCTACTGCTAACTTCACGCCCTATGTTGATTTCAAACTGTCAATGTATTCAACTAAGTGCAGCAATAGAGCTGTTTGTGTTTCCATTGTATCAATTATCTGCACAAGTTCTTCTCTACGCCCGTATTTTGAGTTTAAAATTTGAAGAATAAATATTAAAATGAATAATCTCTCACATCATATATGTCTGGTTGATATGCAGCACATTTGGAATACCGCTGTCTAATTATTTACGTAGATTCCTATATTTTCAAATGCGTCCAGTTCCCGTTGAATGAGAGGCAGAAAAGAATACATCAGACATTCAATGTGAACAGGATCGTCATCATGTAAAATTCCAGAATCAGAATTATTTCGCAATATATGGTTCAGTTCGTACATCTACTACAAAAAAAAATATTCATACCAAATATTTTATCAGTATTATCATATTTTAGTATATACTAATTAAAACATTTTCTGTTCTACAATTACACCGAACTAATCTTGGAACGTGTCTGTTTCATATAGTTCATGTTATAATTTGCAACAATTCAAAGGGTCATTGTTTGTGTACGAAGCCTCTAACCATAAAACTTTTCTCAAGAATCCATAAATGCCACCATAACTTCCTATTTCAAATGGCCGCAACTTGTCATAACCATCTATGTGTATCACAAAGTTCGATCGTTTATTGGAATATGTTCGGCATCGTAAGCGATGTCTAGACCTGAATGCTACACATTCGGGATCCATGGCTTTAAGAAACATCATATCATTTGCCGTGTTGCACGAACATTTGATGTAATCACTTAAAAAATAACTCTGTATCCAGAGTTTGAATACCCCTTTGATACAGTGTCGATAAAGCATGACTGGAAAGTGTGTGTGTTGGGGGGTGGGAGGGGGGGGGGGGGGGGGCAATCATTGTATCTTCTCAAGTTTAAACGTTTAGTAATTAGTTTGATTTGGCTTAAAATAATATCTATTTGTTGAATACAGCAAGAAGTCACATATTTCTTTCCATGAATCTCGGTGCTGATTAGCTTTTACAGTCGGTAGCTCTGACAGAACTACCGTAAACACCGACCACAGTAATGGAGATCTGAAAAGACAAAACTTTGTAATATTACTACATTTTATAATTTTATGAAACACGTGCCCTGTAAGCATTCCGTTATTGCTATATTTCTGTTTATAGTGCTATACACGAGTCAGCCAAACACTAACCATTATCGATGCGTATCTTTGCTGTTGTGTTCGTGCTTCGTTTCATATTCTATTGTTAACGTTAGACTAACCCATGACGAAGAACATATTAAATGTCAAAAGCTTGGTTGTTTATATACACGACAAATATGGCTAAATGTCTGGAGATTCGCCATGAAATTACGTTCCAAAATTTAATGAACAAGTGAATTAAGTATTGCCATGCAAGTCCCCTATTGGAATGCACCTATTTTTTTTCCCACTGTAATCATAATGAAATGATATCTGTCAATGATGTATAAATAATATTGTATTATATATATCACGTAATAACAAAACACTTGCATATAAAAAATCCTGCAGTAACTGTTGTTTTCATATGGAATTTCTTCTTCTTTTTTTTTTTGCCAGTTATAAAATTTATCGTATAAGTTATACATAATAACAACAAAAGGAAATTAAAATCCTAAAAAACAAGAATTCTATTTTAAGTCCACACAAGTACTAGGTAGAGATAGATAAAAATACACCTAAAAATTCAACGTAACATGTATGTTGTATCATACAAAAGTGGTCGTGATTTTTCTCTACGGCCAGTAATAAAAAATAACAATATAATCTACTTATAGTAATAACAAAGGGACATAAATCTAATATCAAGGGTGCCTCATAGTAGTGAACATTTGGCTCAAGTTACATCATAAATCCTCCATGCATGAAAAAGAAATGCTCTGGACAAAGTAACTCTTAAATTTAACATTTAACTTCTAAGTATGACCTTGACCTTAGACCTAGAGACCTGGTTTTTGCGCATGACAATCATGGTGGTGAACATTGGTGCCAAGTAACATCAAAATCGCTCCATGCGTGAAGAAGAAATGCTCCGGACAAAGTCATTTTTGTATCTGACCTTTGGCCTCTAAGTGTGACCTTGACCTTAGACCTAGAGTCCAGATTTTGCGCATGACATGTTGTCTCACCTAGGGAAATATTTGTGTCAATTGATATTTAAATTCTGTCTTGCATGACAAGGTTATAGACCAGACAGGAAATAATCATATTGACCTTTGATCACAAAGTGTGACCTTGACCTTTAGGCTAGGGTTTTTGGTTTGCGCATGACACGTCGTCTCGTCATGGGGAACATTTGTGTCAAGTAATATTCAAATCTCTTCACGAATAGCAGAGTTATGGACCGGACAGGAAAAAAGTCCTGTTGACATTTGATTTCCAACTGTGGCCTTGACCTTTAAGCCAGGGACCTGGCTTTTGCGCACAACATGTCGTTTTATCATGAGAAATATTTGTGCCAAGTAATATTAAACTCCCTTGATAACTGACAGTGTTATGGACCGGACACGAAACAGACCCTGTGTCATGCCATGTTAACTTTTGGCACATTGTCTTATTATGAGGTACATTTGTGCCAAGTAATATTAAAATCCCTTCATGGACGGGAAAATTATGGGCCGGACAGGAAATACGCCCTGTGTCATTTAACCTCCTCTGTGTGTGTTTACGTTTGTTTATCCTCGCCACCGGGTATTCCCATATGGGCGAGCATTCGTCTAACATCATTATGTTCTTCTAAAGTTACGTCTAACGTTGTTATCTTCTAAGGTTGTTATCTTCTAAAGTTATGGTCATCTAATGTTGTTATATTCTCATGTCATCTCACGGCAGCCTTGATGGTCCGACTTTTAATGACGTCATTATGTAGACTTCAGTTCGGTCTTCTAACTTAAATGATGGTGTACTAAGCCTTCTAGTGCTAAATTTCGCCTCGCCGCCGCCCTCATAAAACGTGATGGCCGATGAAATGCCATCTCGTTGAAGCTATCTCCGTTGTTCCTGCAGCCTGCTCATCGTCGTTACAGCCCGAACGCCAGTCTTCTGCTCTCCCGTAGGTCAATCCGTAGGTCAATCCAAGCATAATCGAACCAGCCGATCATGCTGCTCTATATACCAGCTGTTAATTCTTCCACATCCATCGGTAGTTGATAAAAACGTCGGATGAAAAGTCGTACACCCCTACGACTCATCCTGCCAGATGAACACGCCCGTGTACCATATATAGTCATGGACATCCAGCTCGGGTAAAAACAAAGGTAAAAGCCGGTAGACGTCGAAGATGGAGAACGATGGTAACGAACCCAAGTGCCCCGGCAACAGGATGCGTAGTCGACAGTGGTAGCTCAACAAGATGATCTAACTTCGGTTGCTGTACTCTTTTTAGGGCCACTACCGCCGATGTCAGTCATGTGTCGCTAACTAGGCCGTATGACAATATACGTGTCAATATACATGTTGACCTAGTTAGCGACATATGTTCCCTCTCCACGACGTGAACGTCTCGGCGGTCCAGGAAAAGGTTTAACCTCCAATTGTGACCCTGACCTTTGAGCTAGGGGTCCGGGTTTTACGCATGGCACGTCGTCTTATCGTGGGGAACATTTGTGCCAAGTAATAGGGGGCTAATAAGCCAGGTTCTGACATAAATGTTAATCTTTGCCACAAACATACAAGCCTAATTAAAAAAGAGGCACGGTTTTTAAACAAAATGATGACCGTTTAAATAGATAGAATCTTATAAACATATATTTTCTGAGGGGACCTAATTATTTGAAATCATTTTTGACAATAATCAGAAATAATATACCTACCAGCATTCCGAAAGTCCTTCGTGTCCTAAGATTAGTGATTCCATGTATGGCTATATTTGTCTCCGAACAGTAGATAACAGCATAACGTCTTCCTGTATTTATTTAACAAGATATATGTCGCTGTTTAAGGTGTTTAAACATAATTATGTAGTTATCGAAATTGAAAATTTACCTTCATATTCACAAAATTTTATGCTAAGCCGTTTTCTTATACATCGTTGAAATATTATTTTCAATAAATCGTCAAATATTAAGTAAATATAGACAAATAAATGTGACTAATAGTTTTAAAATCATGACGTCATAATCACATAATTTCACATTATGTGTCTTTCTTTTTTATCGCTTAATGGGTTTTTTATTAAGTCGTCAATTAAAATGATGTTAAGAGCAGAACATGTGATTATGTCAACACATTGTATGTGGCCATATGTGTTGTTTTTCATATTAAGTTGCAATGTATATGTCGTAGTACGTTATATATGTGGTGCCCAATAGAAGTTTCCATAGTTATGCATTGATGTAGTAATTTATAGTTATAGAAAGACGACATGCCTATATATGACGCATTGTGTTGCTGAAATATAAGTGAACTCGCCATATAACTAACATATGTCAAATAAATTCTACATTCATCACTTTGCTCAGATACAGGGCTCCGAGTGATGTTCATCGTCATTTGATCAGAGACTTCGAGCGAATGCATATTTATCCATTGTGCGAGTTCTTGTTTTTGTAAGGTTGCCGAAATTCCTTAAAATCGACAATGATAATTGCAATGGAATTACAATGAAAGTCGAAGATCTAGTGCAAATAACATATTTGTAACGCTTTTTGCAGACTTTGGGAAATAAATCCATGTAAAGATATGTTTTATTGTTGCTAAAAGAAAAGAAGACATGAAACAACTCAATTTCATATCTTCTTTCAGTTCAAATATCTGTACAAGTATGAATTTTGGTATTTTCCGAACGGTGATGTTTTAAACAAAGGTTTATTTTGTTGGTTGCGATATATCATCAGAAAGTTTTATTATAAATCATGGTGATTCGTTAAATGATCGTTGAAAATCGGGGTACTGTAGTTTTGTTTAGTGTAACTGCGGCAGAACCCCTGTGAAACAGGTTATTCGTATTTCTATGGCATTTACTTTGAAGTTGTTTCAACACAGTAATTGTGTACACTACAAAGAGCAACACAACCCATCTTCCGCATCAACTAATTATGACAAAATGAAGGTCTTCCTAATTGGCCATGAAGGTTGGGAAAATGGAAGGCGGTTAAAGAGGGGAGTACCATGTCGGAGATAACCCCCTCCCCCCACCCGCCCCACCAACACACACAAAACAACTTTTTATTTCTCAGTGAAATATAACTGGGGGAAGAAAGCATAGCTGCATGACTGTAAATACAGTATTAGGGGACATTTAAATGAACAATATGTTTTTGTCGTATTGGCCATGTCCTAGCCATAATGTTTTCATAGATCTGAAGTCAATCGCATTTGCCAGAGGTCGCCCGTGATCCTCCAGTCTTGCTCGTACGCCTGAGATTTATCGTGTCACCTCGGTATTGAAGTACTTCCGAGTCGTTGTATCCTTGGAAGTAGTTCTTTGAAATTTTGAAGTTCCCAATTTAAAGCCATCTCTACTTTGAGTTGTTAAATTCCAAATGAGCCGCTCAATGAGAAAACCAACATAGTGCGTTTGCGACCAGCATGTATCAAGACCAGCCTGCGCAAGATCCATGCTGTTCACTAATGGTTTCCCTAATTGCAATAGGGTTTGAAAGCGAACAACATGGCTCCTGATCAGACTGTGCGGATGCGCAGGCTGGTCTGGATACATGATGGTCGCAAACGCACTATGTTGGTTTTCTCATGGTGCGGCTCAAATGTATTTATTGACACTGTGTGCATTTTGTGTCATTTCTTATGTCTTTAATAGTTGTTTTGTCTGTGATTTTCAGGACTACATTTGTGCGCGGAAGGATTAAAAAAACGACTCCAGACTGGAGACCATGACAGATTTTGGTGGGAAATTTAAACAGTGACAGAATACTTTGATGTGTTGCAAAAAAGTTTATTGCTGATGATTGTGTTTCTTTATGATTTATTGTCTGGGACAGTATTAATCTTCAGAAATACAGAGCTGCCAATGCTGTAAATTTGTTGTGCAATTCGCAATCCATGTCCAAAAGTGCTTGTTTTACTATACAGCAAAGAAGGAGAAATTGTACCGGGCCGATACCTTATTCTAATTACTTCTTACTAGTATATACTATATTTTACCGTCAAATTTACCGTACATGTACGCGAGCATTATTTATATTTTAGATCAGTAGTACTTATTAAACAAAATGCAAATGCTTGCTCCAAGATTTTCGCAAACTTTATATTTATTTAAAAAAATAACAAATTTAAATGTAACTTATCTTTTTTAGAAGTTTTGAAACACTTGAAATTAGCAATTGTACACTAGACTATCTAGCTGAAAAAGTCAACACTGTGACTGTGGTATTGCATGGAAATAGCAAGTGCATTTAACATCAAGAAATACGTTTGTTACAACAGGTTAAACACCGAAAAGAACAGGCGAAACGATGTGAAAGATGGAAATAACAATGGTTTAGAATCTATGACAATTTTATTTTGCAGCATGTTTTCCATAAAGTTACAGTTCTGTTTCTACTAAGATAAATATCAGAGTAATTTGACTACTGGATACTTATGAGAAATAACAAGAACTTCTTTGTTTATACAGGAAAATCAAATTGTTTTGTCTATTTGGCGATTGTGCTTATCAGAACACCAGAAAGACTATTCCAGACGTCTGATTCCTTCTTAATATCAGCCCCACTGGTAGATCTTACGCATTTTACCCAGACATGTTCCTTCGCACCTAGTACTGCTACAGCTGTAGCTGTTTGGCAACCACGGGTACTACCGGCGTCGTCATACATACAACCCTTTAGAATAGGAGATACTCTGGAGACAATTTCAAAGTAGAAATATCTACTTTGCTCCATGCACAGCTGCAATGTGAACATGTATATTCCGGCGACAGGTGTAACATATATCCCAGTCTTATTGTTGTAACCGGAACCTATGTCAAACGTTGTTGTGCTAAATACCAGTGTCTCACCATTCCTCGGCGCAGTTTTCATTATATCGTGTGCCTGAAACCCCACAGCTGATACTGACAACAGTCCTAAAATAACATAAACGTTTGTATATAGATAATTTATCACTAAAATATAACTTAATTCTGAATTCTATATGTTTTGTATAAATTTGTCAAAGTTCTGACAAAGATATAATTTAAAAGTGTATAATCCTTTCCCATGATTTTTCGACTAGCTGGCGTTTTGATGATTTGTACAAATTCTTTCATTCTAACGATAAAACTACGCTTTCCTTAAGTAATTCACGCTATACGCGGTTGCTGATAATTTCCTAAGATTTTTTCTTTAATAATGAGGCTTTACACCTTTAGGTCTTTTGACATTCTTCTTTAATGCGGGTACCGCTGTAGTGTGAAATTTGTCAGACCGTGAGATCTATGCGAGTATGCTGCAAGAGGAAGTAGCTAAGTCGATAAAGCATTTGAAGAATTGTTCGGCATCCTAGCCCTAGAGTCTATTTTGTTTTTCACATGTTTGTTTGTTTTCACAACATATTTCAATAGAATTTTATCTCAGGTAGCTTATCAGACGCTATTGTCTAACATTTCAATAATAATTTTTTATTCAGAAATAAATCTTTGTCATTTTGATGTGCTGATTATGAAATATTCTAGTTAGCTTTAAAAACTGAATAAAATATTTCTAAAAGCTGTCTATTTCGCGTATCTTGTCATTTCAGTAAACGTGCTGTAATGGAAGCGACGTCTGGTAAAGCTAGATCCGACGCGCTTCCAATCGAGCTATCGCACCTCGAAATATATATACATGTATGAAGTCAGCTCAGTTCTCAACTCTACCCACTATGTTTATAATGGTTGTGTTTGGTTGTAAATATTGACATGTAGAACAGGAAGAATAAAAAAACGGGAATTACAAAGATAAAATCCACAATTACATTGAATTAAGAAACCAAAGAAATATTCTAATATGACTAGCAATGCTTTATTTATCAAAACGATATCATATTGACGTCACGTCAATATGATACTTATATTTAACGCCATATATGCATCGAGAAATTTGATCAATTATTTAACTTAAAAAAAAAATTAAAACGAAATATCACATAGCACAACTGTCTTGATTAATGCACGCACGCACGCACGCACGCACTGAGTTGGTTTTTCGCTGTGCAGAATAATTTGACATTATTTGCGCTCTAATGGAACTATACCACAAGAAGTATTACAATTTCCAGTCCAGGCGTGTATAAACAAAGGAGCGTGACGAGATACAATTTGGCGCCAGGCATTCGCGAGGAAACAGTTCTATTATATTTGATCTAAATTTTACAATAAAAAAATATGGCAAAACCGTGTTCGAACACTATTAATACACTCCGGCGGTTATACGTCGTACGAAATAATTTAATAAATTATTACGCTTGACGTACAACAGTCCATCGTGTATGAATAATGTTAAAACACGGTTTTACTATAAATTATTTCTTACAAATGGAGCAGAACATGTTTCAATATATTTAAACACAACGAGGAGGTTGTACGCCTGCGGAATATTTTTTAGGAGGTGCAGCCCTAATGATTTTTCTACGCGGCTTATAATCGATTTGGAGTGCTTAAATATATTAAATATATATTCTAATCGCGATTCTTTTCAAAACTTGGTTGATTTCTAACTTGATACTAATTTTTTGTTTCATGTCATTTGTTCTATTCAATGCATATTAGCTAAATGTTTGTTCGATAACACATTTCAAAAAAATTATGTAATACCGCCAAATTTACTATAGGAGAAGACCTTTATACATATAAGCCTAGCTTTCAGATCTTATCCTTTTTCAACATGTATGATATCGATATTGTAAATTGTAAAATGTAGTATGTTTGAAATAAAATATGTTTCAACTATATTAAAACATGGTTCTGTGATATTATATTTCTATTCTTATATGTCTGTTATGTAATCAAATGGATGAAATAGGGAATCATTTATTTCATGGGGCATGTATGGCGCCCAATATAGATGATCGACGTGACATCAATGTAACCGTGTTTTAATTAAACAAATGTTGTGACAAGTCCCGCGGAATAATTTAGCAGTGCGTAGACATCTAGTGAATTATTCTGTGCACCTAATAATCCATTTAGAGTGTGTGGATTAAGTGGTACATCGTTGTCTTATATGATTAAGATTCCAAAAGGCCTTTTGTATAAAATAGTAAATCAAATGTGGGAATACCTTTTGCCAGCGCCAGAATGGCACCAAATAATTTATCGACGTAGCGTAAAACGTGCCGTGTTTAAATAAAACACATGTTCATTTTTCATATTGGAATAACATGTAAACATACCATCTATTTTAGCTTTGATTTCCTCAACCGCTTTTTCATTGTCGTCTTTGGCCACTTTTAATTCACGTTCCGTTTTCTCCCAGTCTTCTTGGATTCCATCAAGTTTTTCGGACATTTTTTGCTGCATGTTTTCAGTCTCCGATTTTATTTTGTCCACATATATTTCAGTTTTAATCATCTTTTCAAGAGTTTTCTCTTCATAGTGAAATCTAGAGCATTCCGGTTCGCTCGAGCTCACAAAAGCGCATACATTCACTAACAAAAATATATGTCCTAACATATTTAATCTCTTATACACACGGATTGAATGACTGCGTTCAGTTATCATAATATATACCAACTAAAAGTATGGGGTGTTCCAAAAACTCAACAATTATTTTTATTTTGAGAGTTTTATCAGTGTATAGAAATCAAATATTTGAATACAAATTTCGGCAATACTCTTTATATGCATAATACATGTAATCTTTCATTTGGGAACCTTAAGTATTTAGTTAACAGTTTTGCGCCGTTGTTACAACTCATACAGCTGTATCTGTTGCAGAACGAACACTGATGCCATCACATTTTTTACCAAAGACATCGATGAAACAGGTGTTTTTCGTGAAATCCGTGATCCGTTAAAAAACGTTTAACATTAACGTCCAGGGAATTTATTCCGTGTTATTGCAACGTATTTTGTGGCAAATTGTGGAGAAGTCCATGCTGTGCTTGGAGCCCAGTATCAAAAAATGGTGTCGTAACTCGACTACATAAACTAAACGAGGGCAAAAAGGCATAGGATATGGCGTGTTGTCCAGTGTAGGTAAAACGCCGGGCTCAGATACTAGAGTTTGTGCGTGTTCACACTTGGCTTTTTCATAGTCTTTCGGATGAGGCATCAAAACTTGGTTCCTTGTGGAGTCTTTATGTTTCCAGGAGAAGCTTTCGGGATGGATGAATATACTGTGAACTGCAATTTCCTCTTTATTGCCATTCAGAATTAGATCCATTTTAGCTTCTTCAAGACATTCTAACAGACAAAAGCAAACGTAGTGCAGATAAAATTATTAAAATATCTTTTTTATTCTTTCACTGAATGGAGAACGCAAACAAAATACATAAAATACAATGTACTAATTTACTACACACCTTTAATTAGCAAAAAAGCAAACACAACAATGTTTTACTATATCAAGGTAGCAGACACGTAATGGAAATCGGCAATTACCGTGTGATTACGTACTCTTGTATGCTATTTCGGCAACCTTCGGTCATTACAGAAATTGCTTTGCAGTAATAACCGGAGAATGCCGGAATTGCATACGGGGAATAAGTGTTATTACTGCTATAACTTTATAACGGTAAGGGCAGTAATACAACAGTTACTGTTCCTGCTCTATTGCTAACTTCACACTGGTAAATAGATATCTGTAAAATTGACATTTAACAACCCCTTCGCACCATACTGAATTTTAAATAAATAGGTATGTTTTGTTTCTAACCGTTTGGTTTTATTTTTAGAAAAATAACGAAGCCATTCATTCATTCTAATTCAACTTTGACGGTTTTTGAACAAACGAGTCGGTAATATGTGTGCTTTGTATTGATTAAACGCCGCCAACAAAACTTTAAACATGAAACGTTTTTGAAACAGACGGTACATAAGAGGTAATTGAATGATTACAACTTGCTTACAGATCCAGTTATATGATTTGTCGAAATTAAGACTTAATTTAACCTATATCTGGCATACTATTGTTTATTTTTACTGGATCAAGTATCTATTTTCAAGTTTCAAGGTTATATCCCTTACAGTATTAAAGAGATGAGCCTAAACATTTTTTTACACGAAGTACCTATCATTTCTACAAAGAATGTGTAAAATTTTCAGTTTACCCTACAATTTATTTATGGTGACCTTGACTTTTATCAAACGTTTCTCTCCAATTTACAGTAATAATAATAATAATAATAATAATAATAATAAAAGTCGACCAGTCGAATTTGAATCACTGCCCTCCAGGCACCATAGACCAACGCCTTAGCCCATTGTACCACCGTTGAGTTTGAGTATAAGTGTATAAATCCATGTTCTTATCCATGACATTCTTGCCTAGAGATAAAGAGAATCCGACATTAAAGCTGCTTTCATGGCCTCCTTTTTAATTATTACACGTGCAAATTATTTCTAATGTTACAGTATGAAATTAGTCTTTAAAAAGATAGTAGGGTTGCCAGTTAGAGATTGTAAGTTATAATAGGAACAGCATCTGCGCCGTCTAGGTTGTAAATTGCAAACATAAGACAGATAAATTAATATTACCTCACCAAAAGCAACGTACTTATCTCATCGTGACTGATAAATTAAGGGGAAAATAAAAACATGGGAAAATGTGTGTAGCATTCCAGTATTACACTTACTCCATGTTAGTATTGCTTTTCTGTCTTGATGTTAAAATAACTAATTTCTGTCAAAATCTGATTGATTCAATAGATTTTCATCCAACAGGACAAGATAAAACATAACAATATGTATACGTAACCTAAAAACAAATAGACGGTTATCTGTTTTATTGCTGTATACTTGACCTGAAGTGAGAATAAAGAGTCCTAAAGCCTGTTTTGCCGTGTGTTTTTTTTTGTTTTGTTTTTTGTTTGTTTTTGTTTTTGTACTGGAAAACATAATTCTACAGTGCTGGGAATAATAACACAGCATATCCATGACATACATGCCTAAAGTTACAAATGTAACATGGGAAAATGTGTGTAACATTCCAGTATTACACTTACTCCATGTTAGTATTGCTTTACTGTCTTGATGTTAAAATAACTAATTTCTGTCAAAATCTGATTGATTCAATAGATTTTCATCCAAAAAGGACAAGATAAAACATAACAATATGTATACGTAACCTAAAAACAAATAGACTGTTATCTGTTTTATTGCTGTATACTTGACCTGAAGTGAGAATAAAGAGTCCTAAAGCCTGTTTTGTCGTGTTTCTTTTTTTTTTTCTTTCTTTTTTTTTGTACTAGAAAGCATAATTCTACAGTGCTGGGAATAATAACACAGCATATCCACGACATACAAGCCTAGAGTTAAGGATTTTCCGACATTAAAGCTGCTAACTCTGTCTGGCTAAGTGATATTCTAATTAAAGCACCAAATACCTACCCTGTTGTGCTGAATAAGGTTTGCTGACTCTGGGTCGAATACTTTCTGAGATATGCACGACGCAGATTTGGGTCTTTGGTATTTTACTAAGTCAAGGGCCATAACTCTAGTCTAACTGCGTGATTTCCCAATTAAAACACAAGATGCACAATCGCACATTCTGAATGACCTGTGAGGTTTGATGACTCTGTGTCAAATACTTTTTGAGATATTGATTTTGAGACCCCCCCCCACACACACCCTCCCCCCAAAAAAAATATATATATATAAATAATGGGGGGCTGGGGGCACATAAATGGTAGAGAAGAGAGAAGGGTTCACTGGACGTACATCGTGCTCAGTCATCATTAAATGTATGGCTATAGTTGATATCAGCTTCAGCTTCATAACGGTGAGATTTTCAGCTAGGTTTGATAATGATTAAAATTCCAAAAATAAAGAATGCCGATCTGAAATATTGATACACCGTTACAGTTATTTTCCCCACTTCAAACAATGTCCCTTTTGTGAGTATACTATGACTTCTTTGAACATAAAAAGCATAGATCTACATGTTTATTTTAGTGTTATGATGTCCTAGAAAGTAAAACTAAAGGTATTGTTTATATCGTAGTTAACATGTGTGTTTGGACTGAACATGCTGAATTAACTTAATTCTGTTTTGTCTGATTCATAGGCTCTTATCAAATATTTTCAACTTGTGTTTCAGAACAACATGTGTTACCTCCTTTGAATATCGATCATGCGTTCTTTTTTAACGTGACAATTACAATTCTGCTTTCCTGTATTCTACTGAGGAATGGTTTTAACGGTGGCAATGTCAAATACAATACTTACTCAATGCTGTCAGAGCTGATAAACCATCTAAAAGACGTTAAACGTTCATAGACTAAAGAAGAGTATGTAACTAGGATTCGAGATTTAGGGCCAGCGCATAGAAGTTATGCCTTTACGGAATACTAGTAGTTAAATGCTACAGACGATAGCAAATACAGGCGGAGCATCGGAAAGCTGAGACAGAGACATATGGTTTGGTAATCTACTGAAACAGTAGGAGAGTTCCAGCTTACAGACGAGGTTCAACGTTATTGACGAAGTACAGCCACGGCATTGGGGTCATATCTATATGGTAGTTTAATGCTATATGTTATAACATATAGGCGCTGAGCATCCAGGAGTTTAGTTGCAACTTCAATTAAGAAGACACAGGCTTAACATCTTTGGGATAGGACTCGTATGTTGATTCAAAGACATCGTCTGAAGGGAACTTCAACAAAAGGACCAGTCAAGTATAGTATCTCCAGCCTATAGGAGTTTGAGTTGATTATCATAAGTTGAAGGTTGTTAGTTGCAATTACGAATCATTGGTACACGAATTATTAGGCGAGGAAGCAAGAGAAAAAAAAGAGATATGTGGTCTCGCCAGCTCCACATTTAATAAAGGACTTTCTACATAGTTTGTCAGCTAGTCTGAGACATAGTCACCTTAGCGACTGAACCCATTTCATTGCTTGCTTAAGATACTAAAGGCGTAGGCACTTCCCTGGGTCATATAACTTGTATCTTGGCATTGCCCAAGACCTCAGGGCACTCTCCTTGCATATACACATATTGGTTTACTTGAATTTGGGTGGATGCTATTTCATTTCATTAAAGTTACCGTACAGGTACATAATGTTTCACTGATACCGCGTTCATTGGTGTTACCTGTTTAAGATAATGCAAATGAATTCACAAATCGTACTCTTTTCTTTAGAAAAATACCATTGGAACTTTTTAAGATACAATTTATTCTTTCAACAAAAGAATCATTTCACTCTCAAGTTCAGCATTTGTATTCACTTTATTACTCAATGATCTTAAGGTATTGGACCCCTAATAGTTATGTTTAAAAAAAGGTATTTGCTAGGTATATTCTTAAAGTTGACTGTGTTTTGCATTGTGTTTCAATTTTTAAACAACTTTTACTGTGCTGTTTTTGGCGGGGGGGGGGGGGGGTTATAAATTTTATATAATTTACGGTATTTCCGCAAGCTCAAGTAGAGACAAATTGCAAAGAAATGGCCACTGTCTAAAACGTTTACAGATAATTCATTAAACCATTAATTTTAATAAAAGAAACACCAAACTATTGGTAAACAATAACAAAACGCAAAATAAAACTGTCAATATCACTTTATTCTACGGTGCCTCAAGTAGACGTATTTAATGAGACAGAATTCTAACTCCAACATGGTCGAGTCCAGTGGGACAGTTTAAATTTTAATCTTTTAAACTTAATTCAAAAATAATCTTGGGGCAGAAGTAAAACCTTCGTTCATTTCTTCCAAAATATATAATCTAAAGAGTAAAGGCAAAATAGAGAACTTTTATCGCATGTTACTCAGTATTTTTAAAGATATCTTACTCTGCCCCTTCTGGTACAGAGATAAATTCATTTTGAACAGCAAGAAATTGCTTATCAAATGTAAAAATTCCACTTTTGTACAATAAATCAATAATATATCTCGAAAAAAGTAAAAATTTACTAGAAAAAAAGGAAATAAGGAAAAACAATTTGGTCCCTGTGGGGCTTGAACCTACGGCCCCTGAAAATTTTCATTCAAAGTAGGTTTATTGTAGGAATTGAATACTCTTCAAAAAGGAGGTACTATATTACGGGTCTAATACCTTAACAATCATTCAATTTACAGACTATATAAGAGGATATTGCGGCGCTAACAATATGACATGGATATAGCAACGAAGACGTATTAGTCGATACGTTTTGTAACAAGTGTTTATACAACCTGAATAATATGTAAAAGATATAAAATCAGAGCAAATGAACAACTGTTTCGCTTCACTTCAAATGGCCTGCATTAAAAAATGCGCGCGTTCTGCATACAATTACGGTGTCATTTCTATATATCACAAGATATATCAGAGTATTCTGTGTGCTGGTTAATTATGAAAAATGAACAATTCTATGACTATTGTTTAGCAGTGAGAAATAGCTGAATTGTTTTGTCTATTTCGTAACTGTGCTAATTAGAACACCAGAAAAAATATTCCAGACATTATATTGCTCCCAGAAATCAGCCCCACTACTAGAAATGCCGCTCTTAATCCATACATGCTCCTCTGCATCCAGTACTGCTACGGTCGTTGCTACCTGGCAGCCACTATTACCACGCGCATCGTCATTGAAGCAGCCTTTTAGAACAGGACCCTTTTTCGTGTCAGTTTCAAAGTAAATGTGCGTGGTTGATGTAATACACAGCTGCAAGGTAAACATGTAGATTCCGGCAACAGGTGCTACGTAGATTCCTGTTTCGTTGTTGTAACCAGAACCGACGTCAAAGTGTGTTGTGCTGAATACTATTGTCTCACCATCGCTTGGCGCAGCGTTCTTTATATTGTGTGCCAGAAAAGCTACTGCTTGAACGGTTGAAAGACCTGAAACGGATAGCTCTCTTTATTCATAGTCATGTAGCATGACTTTTTATAACTATAACTCTCTAACTTAAAGTTATATTATGTTTTATGTTAACGATTTTTTGTCATTACAAGCAGGTCCTACTTGTCACAAAACTAAACATTGGAAAATGTCCGTCGCTTTCACTTAAAACTAATTTTATAATACAGTAACGTTTTATTTCTGTAAACGATTTTCAATTATATTGCTTGAAATATCGTCTGAATAATTTTGAAAATGTTTTTATGTTTAGGCTTACATCACTATGGGTCATACTCAATCAAACCTGGTCTGCTATTGTTTTGCTTGGTTACATTCTTTGTTTCCAAATGATTGTCTTACAGATGTTATCATTCCTTGCATCAACGAATTATAGTTTTATACCTTGACGAACAATAGACATCGCGTTTCGATCAAAGGACGCGCACTTTTTTTTCATATTCAGAATACGGCGGCTGCTTTAAGGAATAAAATAAAATCACGATTGAACAAGAAACTAAAGGCATTTATATAAACATATGGATTATCAGCTATATTTAAAAATTCTTATTTTCTATCTTAATGAAGTCTTTTTGAAAATTGGCATGTTTTCTTCTCATCTTATACTTTGCTGCAAGGGGTTTTTATGTCGCCGCGCTGCAACGGATATCACGATATGATGAAGATTTTGTCTGCTTTATGCGAACCAAATCACACGAAATGGTGTTCTTTAGATTTTGTTTAATTATAAATATTTACGAGCTTATTGGATTCTGGAGTGACAAACAATGCTGCGTTTTAAACGTCGTCGGCTAATCAGAATGAAAAGGACAATTAAATTGACTTTAGAAAACAGAATTTCAAAGTTCAAGTTTCAAGTTTATTTCAAATAATCTCTGTTTGCATATTTACAAAAACATGAGACAAAATCATTCACAAATAATAAATGATATATAATCATGCATTCAAATGAGGGCAACAACAGGAAAATAACTTGCTATCTTATTGAAATATAAGAAACGCGGTCTGTTTTGGCCTAATTAAATCCGAACAAAAGCTAAAGGAGTATATGCATACGAAATGTCTTTCTCATATCTTGTCTAAAATTGTTTAACGCACACACCAATTAACTGCTCCACCGTTATTTTGAAATGTGTCGCAATATCACAGTATCTATGTATTGTCTGTAAGTATTTACCTTACACTCATGAGTTATCCGTATGTTTTCGTAAATTAATTTTCGTTGTCCTGACAAATAAGAGATATAAGTATTGAAAAATTAATACAAGATATACATTTCTTAATTGACACCATATTGTATTGTACAGATAGCTGTACGGGCAAAAGCTAGGCTGGCACCTGGTAATGTGAGTCTGACAGTTTCCTATTTTATTTTAAATTTTATCTGGCGGGATAATTGCCATACTTGTCATGATTTTATGGTTCATTTATTTAAAGAAACACAATAGTTGTCAACATTCATTCATGTACATGCCAATATACCGTTTAGAAAATGTCGACCTCAACTCTGTAAAATATTTTAGATACAAGATGAAATACTTGTCGCTAGCGTTTCCAAGAATTTTTCAGGAAAATCCAAGACTTGCCAAGCGTTAGTTCATTCAACGGACAATTCAAGCCACTAGTGTCAGAACAATAATTTTCTTTTTAATAAAACGTTAAATATGTTATATAGAATTATGTAAGAATAAAAGCAGTATCGATAAAAGGACATTACATTGTGACTATGATTTTGAGCCTCAACAACGTGCGTGGAAGTCAAGCAGCTTACCACTACGCTTTTGTGCCATTGTTTAACTAAACATGCTATTTTAACTAATACATGTATACAGATATTTTCAGGAAACAAAATGCATATATAGCGTAAAATAACGAAAATTGTTTTAATATTTTATACTTCTTTAAAAGCTACTTGATATGCAGAAAAAAGCCAATTTTAGATATAATGACATATACATACTTTTTACTTTATTTTTTATTTCCTCAACCGCTTTCTCATTGTCTTCTTTGGCCTCTTTTAATTCACGCTTCTTCTTGGAGTCCATCTAATTTCTCGGACATTTTTAGCTGCATGTTGTCAGTCTTCGATTTTATTTTGTCCACATATATTTCAGTTTTAATCATCTTTTCACGCGTTTTCTCTTCATAGTGAAATCTTGAACATTCCGGTTCACTCGCGCTCACAGAAGCACATAAAGTCACTAACAGAATTATTTTTACCAACATCTTCATAGCGTTACCTTAAAAAAACTGAGTGAATGTGTTCAGTTATTAAAATAATATATGACAACTAGAAACAAGCGCGGGATGTTTCAAAATATGCCAGTGATTTTCATTCGATGTTAAAAGCATAACTTTCTAATATGAAAAATCCATGCACTTTGCCGTTTAAAACACAGTTTTATTTTATGCTAACTAATGAAATACTGTATTCTTGCATAAAAACTACTTTTTTCACTGGATCCACCCATGTATTAACGGGAGAAAAATCGTGTGCAAACAAGGCAATTCACGTGCTGTTAATACCCGATTTTTATTTTTGAAATGCTTTGCCAGGGATATATGTATGTATTTTTACGCACACTGATATTTGGCATCTGCGTCTTGTTTCTTCCTTAACAACCTCATCTTGTAGCATTATAAATACAATGTAATCCATAGTATGTTTAGCTGTATCTGTTTCCAACCCCAAACGTACTGCCCCCATCAATGTACGCCCTAGCTTCTCTTAGAGTTCACTCCCTTTACAAAGCGTCTGTTCAGTTATTGTAAATAACTGTGAAGAAATAAGTATCGCGTGTAACTTTTGCTATTGTTCGTTTTTAGGTATTATATTTATGATTTTGGTAAGTATCAGTCGGTATGTTTTTATCTAATTTCTCGAAGAATTTATATAAACAGCTTGGAAACTTGACACTACGTTCGTACTTATCCGTACTCCAACTGCGTGTCCGTACTCAATATAACTCGAATGCAAAGTTATTATTCTTGAAATTGTGATCGAGTCCACCAAATTGTGAAATGATATGAACAATTACTGGTAATTTTATGTTTGTAATAATGAGAGATAAAAAATCGCTTAAAAATCTTCAGGAGGTGCTTTTGATAGCGTTGTTTATTTCCGGGCCCTGGATACGGATATTTAAAACATGTTTACCGTTTCCAAGAACAACTGGAATGGTAAATAAAAAATGTACCGGAATCGTCAAGTCATCACGTATGAAAACAATACATAAATCGCCGTGAAATATATTTTTATGCAAGAATAGCGACAATACACGTTTGTTAAGTGTATTAACCTTCGGTCTCGGTCACAAACAATCCCGCGGGCTTCTGCAGACGTTAATACACAAAAAAACGTGTATTATCCCTACATTTTATCAGTTAAATATTTTCATATCTCATTACTCACACTGTGAAAATATGAAATCTATATTTTCACACTGTGAGAGATATAGCCCCGCCTCCTCATTACATTGTGTATGAATTTTAAATTATTTGCTTAAAACAGGATGAAAATTGTAGTCGCACTTTGTTCTTTATAGTATATTTCTCGATTCAAATTATTTTACTTAAAGAGAATTTCATACCGTTATGCAGCAAGAAATAAAACAAAATGGAACTTTATGTTGCATGCGCCTTTATAACGTCACAGCACGTCTGACGTCATGTCTGTTTACGCGCGTCTGTTTCCCGCGCTGAGATTAAAACAGTTGCAAAATGCACATCTCAACGTAATTGAGCATAAAAATTTCTCGAAGTGAGATATATTCCATATTCACTCAGAACAAACAAATATCCTCTATATATATTGACGTCACGTCGACATATTATACAGGTTCCGAGAAAGTGTGTTATCCTATTTGATCTACTATTTTATATAAAAGACGTTTTAGAATAGAAATGGTATAACAGAACGGTGTTGCAATTAGAGTAACACACACTACTAGATACGTACAAAAACTCAATAGGCGTCTACGCACTCCTAAGTTATTCCGCAGGACGGGTTACTTCCCGTATTTTATGACGCGTTGAAGTAACATCGACCTGTTATTTGGCGCCATACATACACCATGAAACAGTGCTTTTCTATTTCATCTACTTGATGACATAAAAGCCATCCTAGAATCGAAATAATATATAGCTAAATCATGTTTTAATATGTCTCAACAATGGAAATCGGATATACGCCGCGTGTGTAATTCACTTGAATTATTACCGTGTATTATTTCGATATGTTAAAACATGGTTCTGCTTAATCCAAACGTATACCCTGAATAATTTTTTCAACAAAAGTTCCTAGGCAGAATCACATACCGGCAAATTGTCGGCACATTATGTAAACAATATTTCAACTTTGTGACAACGTTTATGTTACTTACAGTGTTCTTTGATCTCTTCCGCAAGTACAAGTACTATTAATTGACAGGATGCGAAAAGTACATGGTAGTTAAAAAATAAAGCACTATGGTACATGTTTGGCAACTTCTTTTTCGTCATTTTCTTTTCGAAAAGATGTTCTGTTGCTGGAAAATCAAACTTACCGTCTATGGAACTTCCAATTCTATTCCGGCTCGTCGGGCCGATATTAGGATAGGATTTTTTGTTTAAAAACAACGAAAAAGACAGAAGATTTTTTACCTGCACAATTGCGTATTCATCTGGCAAGCTAAAAACCAGTTATTGCAGTATATAAACCCAAAGAGTCTTTCTAAATGAAAGTTGTTTCCTTTTTGCGTATCTGGTCGATTATGTACCAGTATATGTACTTCACAGATTATTCAGTCTTATGTTGAAAAATAGCATAGATGGGCCGCTGGTTTCCTTTTACACAAAGCCAAACTTGTGTATATTTACTTTAATGCAACATATTGCACGTCTAGAACCGTCGCAGTTTGAAATATTGTCATTGGCTACTTCTAAGATTGCGCTTAGAATCAAGCTGAGTTTCAAGACTAAGTCTTGTCTTCATTCTTTATGGCCAAGACAAAGTCATGCGGTGTGTTCCTAATCTAATGAATAATTCTCCCCATTATCTCATTTTATAATGCAAATATTTCATGTAAAACCAACATTGTCTTAACTTTAATACAAATTGTTAAAATGTTTTCGCGGTATAACTTTGGTTGTAAGGTACCCCAGCGTTCTTTTAACATCCCTGTCCAAACATTTTACATGTTTCTTTGAAATAAAGCCGATGGTCTTATCAGTTGAGGTTTTATTAATTACTTCGAGGAAAGGTTCTGCGTCAAATATTTATATAAACAGTCAGTTGGCGTGTGTAAAAAAATATATTTAAAATACTATAGTATACTAGCAAACTGAATGTTTTCTATATTTTTTCAAGTACTTTTTTCTAGCGGATAAAGTGTTCTAATAAATTTAGTGGTTTAATTAATATGGGATGATTAAAACCAATTTGTAATTGGTGTGTACATATCTAACAAATTTTGGTACTTCATTACCAAATTATATAGCATCTGCTATCGTTTTTCAGCATAATTGAGGTTTATTTCATTATTATTTATTTTGGGTCACAACCATTTAATACCCCTTTGTTGTGTGCATAATTGTGTAATTCATAAGTCTAGTCATATGCATAATTTAGTAACTCTATAGTCTAGTTACGTGCCTGATTTGGTAATTCATTAGTGTAGTCTAAGCCTAATTGGGTATTCATTAATCTAGTTATGTGCATAATTTGGTTTTCATTAGTATAGTCATGTGCATAATTTGGTCTTCATTTGTCTAGTCATGTGCATAATTTGGTATTCATTAGTCTAACCATGTGCATAATTTGGTATTCATTTGTCTAGTCATGTGCATAATTTGGTATTCATTAGTCTAACCATGTGCATAATTTGGTATTCATTTGTCTAGTCATGTGCATAATTTGGTATTCATTAGTCTAACCATGTGCATAATTTGGTATTCATTTGTCTAGTCATGTGCATAATTTGGTATTCATTAGTCTAACCATGTGCACAATTCGGTAATTCATTAGTCTAGTCACGTGTGTCATTTCTTTGCTAGGAACTGTACAGTGTTCATGGTATATTCGTTAGAGTAAATAAACACCGTAATCTGTGTTACGTAACACTATTAAGGTCTAGGCCACAATATATATTTCAAGGGCTTCTACAGACGTAAATATATCAAACGAACGAGTATTGTAGCTACCCCTGCATAAACAGTATTACAAATAAACTAAATATACAGCTTTCATAGGTGATGTTTCATAATTGTACGCATGAAGTATCACAAAATAATATGCTTAGAATTAAGAAGATTTTAGTCTTGGCATTTATGGTAAAAACTTATGGAACTAACATTGTGAACTGGCCGGTACAATTTTCCAGCAGCGTCTGGAATTGTGCTGATCTTATATTCCAGTGTGATATTAAAACTTTATTTAGGAGCATTTTCATATTCCTGTTTTCTAAATAGGAATTCCAACATGGTTTTAAAATTGATTCCTTACATTTTTCTGTGCGCACTTGTTCACTCAAATGAAATGCATTGCTCGAAATTTCACTACGAGGAGAAAATGCTTGAAAAAGTTATCCGAATGGAAATATTCGTAAATGATATAAAGAAAGACCTTGAAAAGTGCAAGCAAGGTATGACTGATAACCTTACAGCGCTACTAGTTGAGTTTTAGACTACGAAAGAACAAGTAAAGACAATAGTTGCTAAGGGCGAAAGAGAACTAGAAACATTAAAAGGTATATTTTACTGTTATTAATAAAACTAGTTCATACATTGTTTTTAAATGTCAGATTTATGTAATATTTAATATTTTACATAACGCACTGGATTCAATTATGTAATAAGCAAAATATTATTTTTACATATCAAAGGAAAGATGCAATTTTATCATACCTAACAATAAGATAATTCAGTGGTCATTGACTTCAACCACTGGTCCCTCACCGATGTGGGCTCGAGCCTCACTTGTGGCGTAGCATTTTTCATGTTGCAAAACCATACAGCTGGCTTACGGAAGGTAGGTGGTTCTACCCAAGTGCCCGACCGTGGTAGAATAAGGCCAGGAGAGCCATTTGTGTTCTTTCTCCACCATGAAAATCACCATATGACCTGTAATTGTGTCCATGTGACGCCCCCCCCCCCCCCCCCAAAAAAAAAAAAAAAAAAAAAAAAAAATGAAAAGAAATAAAAATGAACAGTTCAGTACGTCTCGGACTAACTTCAGAGTTAAATATGTTCAAAGCGGTCCACTTGAAAGCGAGAATTTTCTGTTATCTGTAATAGTAGTTGTGTCAGTTTACTAACAGTAGTCATAATCTTTTATTTTGAAGATTTTTATGATTTATATTATGTTGTACATATTTATTAAATGTACAGCTTTAATAAAGTCTTAGCGTAGTATATTGTATCGTTTTAAAGGGCAGAATTATATTTTAATGAGTAACGTAGGGTAAAAATGTACGGTATGGTGTCCGCGATAAAAAATCTACACATTTTCTTTTTATTTCATGTACATGTATTTAATATTAACAGTTTTTACATTCGTTTTTTGTTTCAATGTGAAATAATCAGATATATGTCCCTCATATATTTCAATAATTAATCGAAAATCATGTGACAAAATTATTGGGATCTACTTTTCAGCATTGACTGCCACACCGGTCGTCGCATTTAGCGTCAATTACTTAAAAAATAGAAGGCCTACGAACGGTGAGACACTTGTTTTCATCACCAAGACATTTGACCACGGCAACGGGTACAACAGCAACACCGGATATTACACGACCCCAGTCAGTGGTGTTTACTTGTTCACCGTGCAAATATGCCTCGAAGATAGCGCAACCATTAACTTCCATATCATGTCTGATGACGGAACACTTTTTAACGGACGTTTTGTTGACGACGGAGTTGCCCACTATGGCTGCCAGGCCACAACCGCCGTTGCTGTATTGAACGCGAACAAGCGTGTTTGGGTGATGAATAAATCACCTAGGGCAAAGCTTTGGCAACATTCAATGTACTTGAACAGTTTTTCTGGTGTCCTTGTCAACACTCTCAGCTAAACTGAAAAGCATTAGTTGTAAAAGACAAGTAAATGCATTGCAAAAACGTTGTTGACTTACATACATAGTACATTTATTGACACGAATATATAATAATGTTTGACTGTAATAGTTCTGTAGCATATCTTTTTAGTTTATACTAAAGTACTGCTATATCTTTAATTATGCAAATGTTTCTAAACTTTTGACATGGTTCTCAGACTTTGTAAAAATGGCCCGTGTCAAATGCATCGTCTTGATAACGATGAACATTTTAAGGATAACTAATGAAAGTGATTTCAAATGCACGAACATCTAATCATGACATTATTATGTACACGAAGCATGAAAATTATCACCGTTACTTTGTTTGTCATAATGTTGAAAAAGCTGTGTTTCCCAGCGAAGATAGGACATCTAGCTATGTGGTTTCATACTTTTGCATGTACATGTAGAAGTACATGTACATAATTTTGAGGAAGTTTTATAATATTTTGAACAGGATTGTGGATGAGATGTTAAATATATTTGTAAACAAATATTCACTGCATTTTACCATACATATGAATAAAGTGTTTTGATTTTGAAACTTATTTTGATATCCGATTCCCTGTGTACAAATTACAATTGGGTCACTTGCTGAGAAAAGGGACCTTGTATTTAACGAGCGTAATCCTTTAAAATGTCAAAAATGGGAGAAAAACTGCAAGTGTTAAGGATGATTGCGTATATATTAATTCATTGTAAGGAACATTTTCTCTTTTAATGTCTTGTAAACTTATGTTTCTTGATATGGACTGTGTTGCCACGGCAATCTTTTCTCTAACAATCCTTAATTTGGTAAAGGCATGTGTATGTTCTTGATAAAACTGTTTTGAGTAATTGACTCTTTTGTGTCATGCTTAAAATATATGCACAACAGATATTTACAGGCAATAAAAGGTCTAGTTTTGTACCTTGTGTCACCACTTCTTGTTTTGATTATTTTAATGGGCATCTAAATAACAACAACAAAATCAACAACAATAAAAACACTTAAAAGCGTAAGCTAGAGTCTCTGTATATGTGATGGGCAAAATGTTTCCCAATAACAGAATTTCTTCAAATTTTAAATATTGAAGGACAGTCATCTAAGAAACAAAGTTATACAATAAAAGTCATACGTTAGCAGTATCGTAAAAGAGTTGTCTGCCCTTGAAAACGGCATTTTTGGAAGCACAGGACGTAACCAAGCAAAATAATAGTAAACTCTGTTTACTTGAGTGTCTTCATATGATGCAATGAACGCACTCATGCCATTCCTAACAACGGCTAAAGCGGAATGCCTTTATACAAATACCGTTAACTGAGTCTATGGTTCGAAACGACCAAAACTAACATTGATCTAAGTACGAGGAGACGATTTGTAATGTCTCAAAATATAGTGTATTCAACGATATCACTAATCATAGTTGAAGCTATCACTAGATGTACTTTGTGCTAACTTTATGAAGATACAATAAAATGATTTAAAGATATCACAGTTTGGAATATTGGATGTCTTGAACTGAAATACAAACATATTTTTCATATTCTCAGTTCGATGATATCCGAAATTCATGATGATATTATGATATCAATAAATCATCTAAGGATATCTAAGAAATATGTTTAATTAAATGATGTACTAAATTCGATTTATTTTAAATCAATACTCTATATTCAATGGTGTCATTGTACGACTTCACTTATGTAATGCTGTCATAAACTATATAAAATGTCTAAAATAGCGATTTTCTATGACAATAATTCGTAAAAATTTATAAAATAAAATTGAATCTAATTATCTACAATTCATAGAAGAAATAATTTATAGCAAAACAATGTTTTAACACTATTTAAACAAGATGGGCGGTTATACGTCAGGCGTAATCATTTCTCGGGGGCGCAATAACCACCCGAGTGTATGTGTTCAAACACGGTTTTGCTATAAATTATTTCAATCTTAAATGTCTTTATTGTGAAATTTAGATCAAACATGTCAGAATTGTTTCTTCGCCCATGCATGGTGCCAAATGGTAGGTCGTCACGCTACTTTGTTTATACACGTCAGGACCGGAAATGGTAATACGTCTCGTAGAAGAGTTCAATTTGGGCGAAATGATGGCGAATCATTCTGCAAAGCATATAACCAACTCAGTATGTGTGTAAATTGATCAATGTGACATTTCATGCAAATATTTGATCAAATTTGAAAGCCTTACAAGATGCATATATGGCGCTAAATGTCACGTGGACGTGACGTCAACATGATATCGTTGTGATGATTTAAGCAATGCTATAGTCTAATTAGAATTAATGATAATGTATTTGCACGGTTGCATTGCAAAATGATAGTAGTTACTGTATCTATTCATATAATAGCATTTTGAGTGTATATAATCCATTAGAAGGGGCCTCCGTGGCCGAGTGGTTAAGGTCGCTGACTTCAAATCACTTGCCCCTCATCGATGTGGGTTCGAGCCTCACTCGGGGCCTTGAATTTTTCATGTGAAGAAGCCATCCAGCTGGCTTACGGAAGGTCGGTGGTTCTACCCAGGTGCCCGCTCGTTATGAAATAATGCACGGAGGGGCATCTAGGGTCTTCCTCCACCATTAAAGCCGGAAAGTCGTCATATGACCTATCATGTGTCGGTGCGACGTTAAATCCAACAAAAATATATATATATATATATTCCACTAGAGAGTTGTTATAATTTGCTCTTGTTTTTCGTTTCTGTAAGATATATTTCTTCTCATTTTCATAGTGGTTATTATTGATCATATTATAAACATTAGAACATGAGTTTTTGTTTCTTAACTATCTTAAAAAGTGTGAAATGAAAAAAAAAACAACAAAAAAACACCACAACATGCAGTTGATCCATTTAATAATGGCAACTTTATTACATTATTACACGGCTGTTTAATATATATTGAAAATAAAGCACAAGGATAAATACCAGAGAAGGAAAGGCACACTCCAAAGGCACAGCCTCCCCAAACTGCAACCCACAGCAGTGCACGCATGGACGCGCAAACGACTGGGGATTATAAACTGGTTTCAGTCTTAACATCCACCATGTTGCGAAGTCGCAGGACAGTGAAAAAATAAAAGAACCCACTCTAAGTGAATTCTCAACACACCTGGTATGTTAAACACAAACATGCACTTGTAAGTCTATATAAAACAAGCCTAAATTTGCTTCTACTCAATGCCTTTGCAGAAGGCAGCACCAGTAGGAGTAAGACGAAACAGGCTAGAAAATAGATGTCAGACCAGCTCGCTTCTAGTGGGTTTTAGGAACTGCCTATCATGGACTCATGTTTTGATAGATACAATCAAATGTTCTTTATGTTACATGATTTTTGTCATTGACAATTATTATGACCTTATCCAATAAAATATACCGTACAATATATGTATTACTTATACCGTAAATCGGTGTTGCCTGTTGAACAGGGTGCAAATGCTTGCACTAAGATTTTCACAAACGCATTAAAAATGCAATTTCAACTTTTAGATTTCAACATACAAAAGTTGGGCATTTGCATTCACTTGACTTCGTATGGACCTTTACTATGGTCTAATTTATAGATTATTTAGAAAGTGTGTCCGTTTGGAAAAAAGCACTGTCTTATCACATGAATAGAATAATGACGATGTCTCAAACAATGCTTTTGTAACAAATGCTTAAACATCTGTATTGAAGACAAAAATAAGTAAAGCAGAAAAACGACGATGCGGCAGAGCAAGTGAATATACTGGTATTATTTCTCTGTTGTAAACGATGCATAATTTCTGTATCATGTTGACAGTTCTGTTTCTCTATGAACAGCCGCAAGAAATTTGACTACTGGATAATTATGAAAACTTACAGCAGTGGTTTTTAAAACGTGAATAAAACAACTGAATATTTTGTCTATTTTGTAACTGCACTAATCAGAGCACCAGAAAAGCTATTCCTCATAGTTGGGGCCTCCCACAAAGTCCCAGTAGAGAAGGACGTTCCACTCTTTATCCACACATGTTCCTTTATACCCAGTTCTGCAACAGCTGTAGCTGTTTGGCAGCCGTAATAGCTACTTCCGTCGTTGATGAAGCGGCTTTTTAGAGTAGGACCCTTTGTTGTGTCAATTTCAAAGTAAATGTATTTGTTTTCTGTAAGACACAGATGCAAGGCAAACATATAGATTCCGGCCACAGGTGCTACGAAGATTCCAGTTTCGTTGTTGTAGCTGGAACCGACGTCAAAATGTGTTGTGCTAAATACAAGTGTCTCACCATTGCTTATCGCAGTTTTCTTTATATCGAGTGCCATGAAGCCTACTGCTTGAATGGTTGAAAAACCTGAAAAAATATATATGATAAGTCAGTGTCATGGAGAATGTCTCTTTGATATATCTAATTTCAAACTATTAACATAATTTTATCTTATAATCTGATGAATTTGTTTGCAAAAGAGACAAATTATCTCACCCAAATTATACCTTCCGCTCTTTCATTTTTAAGACGCATTTGAACGAAACTATAGATTTCAATAGCTTTCAATATCTACATGATTACAAACAGACTTTGTTGTATTGTTTTCAACATGTTTTTAGCGACATTATGTTATTATATGCCTTTTAAGACATATCAAATCAAATGTGAAAAAAAATACTTACAGAAATTCGTGAAAAAAGAAAGTATTAAAAATTCGCCTGATAAATAAATAGATATAGATCTATTTTTCATCTAAAAAAACACTGAAAAACTATAATTAGAATTCATTTTGTAAGTTCACGTGCAGGAAAAGGACGTTATTTGTGTGTTTTATAAACATTAAGATATATACATACTTTCTTTGATTTCTTCCACAGCATTCCTACTGTCTGCTTTCGCATCGTTTAGTTCATTCTTCGTTTTCTCCCAGTCTTCTTGAATTCCGTCAAGTTTCTCGGACATTCTTTGCTGCATGATTTCCGTCTCCGATTTTATTTTGTCCACATATATTTCAGTTTTAATCATTTTTTCAAGCGTTTTCTCTTCATAGTGAAATCTTGAACATTCCGGTTCACTCGCGCTCACAAAAACGCACAAAGCCACCAACAGAACAATTTTCATCAACATCTTCATACCGTTACCTTCTCAAACTGACTCAATCTGTTCGGTTACAGATACAATATATGGCAGCTGTAAGTAAATGAGGGGCGTTTAAACAATTTTGTTCGATGATTCAAATATGTATTCAAACGTTTACCCCAAATGACTTTTCAAGAATAGTTCTAACGTGTCTTTTTGATTCATAATTACATGTCGATACAAAAAGATCGCCACATTATCAGGAAAACAAGTTTGTGTTCGTGAAAGAATTTCAGATTTATTTCCGCGTTTACTTTCGTGCGTGAGAACGAGCGCGTGAGTGTATGTGAGTGCTTACGTGCGTGAGTGTGTGTTCTATCCGCAAGTACTTTTAACTGACTAATAATGAAAACTCAAGTAGCACAGAAATATGATACTAGTACTTGCTTTACAAATATTTTTCAAAACTTTTCTCCTGTTGGAAAATCAAATTAAAGCCTCTAGATCGAGAGGAACTTCCTGATGCATTGAATATATTTACTTTAACACGACATATAAGTCATTAAACCGTCTTAGCTTGCAGTATTTTCATTGGCTAATTTTAAAGTTGAGCTGAGATATCCAGTCATTGACTGTGGTTCAAGACTGATCTTAACTCCTTGTAGTCAAGACATTGTAAGCTTTGGGTAATGCTAGTTAGCGGCCTGTTTATTATGCGCGCCCATAAAAAAATATGGTTAAACGCAAAATACACACGTTTATTATGCTAATGTTCAGCAGAACTAAGACTGAAATGTATATCTGATATATAAACTGGTATATATTATTGACCAGTCATACAAGAAGAAAACAGTTTTAATTAAGAATACCCTTGGGTTTACACATTGCAACAGTTGGTTCTAGTCTTGCCAATACATTTGCAAGAGCTTAAACTGTAAGCAGGTAAATTAGACTCCTTGGATCCGAAGTTTTCTGATGTTTTTTAAAGACAAGTCCTGTCGTAATACCGACTAGTCTCGACAGACCGGAACAAAAGTCTTGAGGCGTATACCCTGGTGGACAATTTCTTCAATCCCTCATGATGAATTATGCAAATACAAAGATCCCGGGTATAAACAAGATGGTGTTGGCTTTAACAGTTTTATGTTTTCGCAATATAACTTTAGCGGCAAGGTACCCCCGGTAATCTTTCAACAGCCCTGTTCAAACTATTTACATGCTATTTTGAAGTTACCTAGGTGGTCCTCTCAGTTGCTGTTTGGTTAATTACTTTTAGGAAAGGGTTCGACGCCAATTTCTTTTTACCAACATAAACTGAATCGGTTGGCATGTAAACATTTCACTATGTGTTTTTCAAGAATAGGTTGTTGTGATTAGATCCAGAGCCAAAAAAACCTTAAACATTTTTTCACAACGGTTCGCATATTACAATGTTATGTGAAGTTTTCGATATTTATGTTTTCCGACTTTATGCTGCCAAGAAAGCATTTGTTTAAAAGATTTAATCACTTAACCAAGTCATAAATAGTTTTTCATTTAGGATTCAAGATGAAGACGAAATAAAACTGAATGATTACAGCGGCATGTTTAAAGATGAGCACGTCTGCATCAAACATTTACAAGAACATGGCATTGTTTATGTACACTTTCTACGTAAGGAATAACAATAACTTTATGATTAAATGTACCTTTTTGTCCATTTAGAGGAGTATGGGAACGCAAAATGATACAACTTCGCCGAATGATACTTAACCTACGCTAAATGATACAAAATCGAAGCTCGTTTGAACTGATGCTAAATGATACAACATTCTTAGGCTTCCTAAAAGTTACAAAACGTTGACGCTAAAAGATACAAATTTTTATATTTGTTGACTATTTCGCGATTTTAATATCTCATTTTATGCACGACTTGTCACACGAAAATTTAAATATAGTTTTATATGCTTCCTGTTAAATAAACATATACATTTTGTACATGATCACGAATGTATTTTTCTGCAGTATTCGCCAGTCACAATTTTACACTCCCATTATTCATAAAAAGAGTAAAATAAACTGATAAAAATTGAAAGGTAGCTGATAACACAGGGATATAAGCTGGTTATACATTTCATATGTATCATATTATGTATCATATTTCTTCTTTTACCTCCTTGCGGGCCAGTACATAACTAAGTTATCATGAACACGGTTAAACCTTTGCGACAACACTGGGGCATTAATACCATATGCTATAACGAGTGTGAATGCATCGCCCATGCGTTGATAATGTAAGTTTCTGTATATATGGAAGTATATTTATATGAATCAAAGACCCGATTTCCGTCTTCCGTCTTTACGGTCCGTAACATTTTGTGTCTGCTCCGTATCCCCTAAAGCCCTTTAAGGATTTTCATGAAACTTGGACCAAATGATCACCTCATCAAGACGATATGCAGAACATATGAGTCAGCTATATTGGCTCAGGGTCAAGGTCACAACTCAAGGTCAAAGGTTTGAGCTTTCCATTTTGTGTCCGCTCTGTATCTCCTAAACCCCTTGAAGGATTTTCATGAAACTTGAGTCAAATGATCACCTCTTCCAAAGAGCTATAAAAAAATAGATCGGCAACTTGAAAGGCATATAGAGCAAATCTCGTCAACATCCCGTGATAACGGAATGAGATCTCGTTTACCGGAAGTGGCGCTTTCTCCACGCACCATTTTGTATGCGAAAGCAATTATTCATCGGTAAAATAATTATCACCGTATGATCACGCTTCCTTCGATGGCGAAAAACGTGTACTTAATTTGTGTCTTAAGACCATTTCACATTAAACTAATTTTATTTTGGAAGCTAACGTGTATTTTGAATGTAGTTTTAAAGGTACAAATTGTAACTCCATGTTCGCCGATGTTTGTTTTAACTAAGATAACGCCAAATCACGCTGTGACACGAGCTCGCGCGAGATTACACCCAGTTGCCATTCTGTGTATTTTATACTTCTTTGCCTCATCAAGACGATGTGCAGAACTCATGTGTCAGCCATGTTGACCCAAGGCCAAGGTCACAACTCAAAGTCAAAGGTTTGAGCTTTGTATTTCCTAAACCCCATTGAAGGGTTTTCATGAAACTTGGGTCAAATGATTACCTTATCAAGACGATTTGCATAACTTATGAGTAACACATGTTGGCTCAAGGTCAAGGTCAAAACTCAAGGTCAAAGGTTTGAGCCTTCCATTTTGTGTCTGCTCTGTATCTATCTCCTAAACCTCTTGAAGTATTTTCAAATTCATTGATTTCCTCATACATTTACAATAAAATATACTTAACAAAGTCAATGCTTCCACCCAATACCATCAACCATTTCACTATCCATAACAGCGGCGGAAGAATATAGCTGTCTTTCAGACTGCCTTGTTATAACCTAATAGTTAATGATGTTCAGTAGATATGGGTAGTATTGTGTTAATGTGGTCAGGACTCCAACTCCTCAACCAAAGGTCTTCCAATGGAATAGGACTACTGTAACTTATCGAGCTTCTTCACAACTGGGTAGATTGATATAATAGAGTATCATTGATGACTATTTATACGGCATAGTCCGATTTAATCGAATCAAATAAAAATTATCTGGAACAGACTTGTGTTTTCGTACGTTAGCTCTTTACTCCTTCATCCGATGTGAACAGTGTCTTCATAGACATTGCATTAAATTTAGTCTGCAAAACATATGGTATTCTTGGCACGCCTAGTTTCACCTAATTGATATGCGAGCATACAACATGGACAGTAGAGTATTGGAAGTAAAAAAAGTAAACAGACACCACAGAAACAAACTAGAGCTGTTATCGTAGGTTGACTAACTATCCCTACCTCTCTTAAAACTGCTGTTCTCTAAACTGCAAATTTAAACGCGATACTGGAATAAGCCACGTTTACAACAGAAATCATGGCAAATCCAAAGCATTCCAACTTTTACTTTTGTTTTAGTGAAAGAGGAGTGCCATTTGATTGTATAAAAGTAAAATAATCCAGGGAAACACTGTATACAGATCTAGTGACCACAGGTAATACCATGTGGATCTTTCGAAACAATGTTTATGCGCAACTAAATAATATCATAGCTGAATTATCAAATCCATGTAAATCGTAGCGGATATTTTGCAAAACTAAAACTATTTTTGAATTTTTGGCATAATATTTAATGTCAGCAACATAAAAAATTATAATACAATAACAATTCTGAAAACCGGACCTTGTCTGGACCAAATCAATAGAAAATTCAGGTTTTCAGAGGATTTTGCACAGATTTTGTGCGGGGTGCATTTTATTATGTATGTCCATTCTGACTTATTCTATCTGCAGATATAATGTTCACTTGAATGTCTTTTAGAATTTGTTTTCAAATGCTTATAAAATTAGCAAAATATGGATTTGTAAATATAAAAATACAGGTACATATGTTAGATCTATTTATGCAATCTCGCCAGGCATATGTATGTTTTTGACAACACAGAAAATGACGTCACTCGACCTTCAGCTATTTCCGGAAGTAAATAAAATGAAAGTAGAAATGCTAAACTTGAAAACGAAAGCCGCATTTTGATTCGTAGATAGTCAGGGGTCGCGCGCAGGGGTCACTCCGTCTAAATGTATGCGCGTGGACTTCTATTTTTTTTTTTTTTTTTTTTTTTTTTTTTGCTATTGGGGAGCCAATTTTCAGCACTTTATTACGAATTGAAATTACCTGGGCTTTAGTACAGCATGTCAGCTTTTAATCTATGAAAAAATATTTGAGTTCTGGATAAACAGAAATCCCATAGGGGTCCGTAACGGACCAAGGGTACATTGATAATTTTGGAACTTCAACAAATCGCTCAAAATGTCATTTTTGATGTTGTCTGAGAGTGTCAGTATATGCCTCAGATGTAAGATATAACCGTATTTGAGAGCTGCAGACCTAGACATTTCAGAAATATTTTCAAAATAAGTTTCGTGTAATAAATGTTGTTTCTACGGAAGCGTGAAAGGGCCACCAGACGCTAATATGTTTAAGTACGTTAAGGCTGCGGAAAGGATGTTACTGCGGCAGGGATGTGTTACATGTGTACCACTGATTCCAATTTTTACCATTAAAAGGTGTCAATAACGGCGTAAAAGTTGTATAAAGTATTGAAATTTACATTTGTGATTATGTATATGCATACAAAACTATTTTCAGATTTTCGTGTGACTGAACCCGTCGCCATAGCGGCGCAAGCTATCAGCCAAACTATCGTTTGATAGCGATCATCACCCCTAGTAAATATTTTTTATGACACCATAAAAGTTTTAAAAATTTAAATCAGTTGTTGAAAAACCGCATTGCAAAAGTTCCTTTACCTTTTTGTTTAGGTTTTTAAAGTGCAACACAGGTCCACGTATTTTATCCACTTTCATACAGGTGTTGTTTTCTGGTGCAAATAATCAATGTCAACGTTTCCCACATATATTTTGGCTGAACAGTTCAGGCTTCATCAGCTATTACTGAAAGTCGTGTGACACCAGACGAGGGCACCTCAAGACTTTCGTCAAGGTAAAAAATATTTCAGCGTTTAATCAAGTAATGCAATTGATTTATTGCTTGATGAAGTTTAATCTTTAGCCTGCTAAATTTCTAAAATGGACTGGCTCATCATTCAATTTTGTCAATGCCATTTAGTATTCGGAGGGGTGTTCACTGAAAATTTACTTAATTAATAAACAGCGAACAGTGCAGACCATGATTTTTGGCCACTCACTTATTCAAATTAATTCTGCTTTGTGGATATACTTAGAAACATATTTCTTTCCAACAGAAGTACATGCTATACGTAAATGCGCCTGCTTGGATACTGTTAAAAATACACTCATTATATGACCATTTATAAAACCGCATTAAATGTTTGTTTATTTCATGAATACATATAGTTGTATTAAGAGTATTTCTAGTAGGTCGTGGACGGATGCTGTTTGAAATCGGGTCTTTGGTTCATATAAATGTGTTTCCATATTATACCGAAATTTACATTATCCATGCGAGGTCGAATGCATTCACACTAACGCCGAAGTGTTATGACCTGTGTAACCAGATTATATTCATGTGTTATCAATTTCCTTTCAAATTTTTATAAGTTTATTTAACACTTTTTAGCTCCACTATTCGGTTTGTTTTTCTGTCATATCTTTGTTACTATTGCTTATATCTTGCTGTAACGTCACATAAACATTGTCCAGCATACAAACAAAGTAGGTGTAGAGGCTGGGCCCATTATACCTAAGGTCAAGGTGACTAAGGTGTTAAACTTAGGTTATTTTTAAGGTTAAAGTTTTTCGGCAACCTTTGTTTTTCTGTCATATCTTTGTTACTATTCACGGCTTATATCTTTGTTACTATTCACGGCTTATATCTTACTGTAACTTAACATAAATATTGTCCAGCATACAATCAAAGTAGGTGCAGGAGCTGGGCCCATTATACCGAAGGTCAAGGTCACCAAGGTGCTATACATAGGTTATTTTTAAGGTTAAAGTTTTTCGGCAACCTTTGTTTTCTGTCATATCTTTGTTACTATTGCTTATATCTAACTGTAAGTTCACATAAACATTGTCCAGCATACAAACAAAGTATGTGCAGGGGCTCTTATTATACCTATTATACCCAAGGTCAAGGTCACAAAGTTGTTATACCTGGAATTATTTTCATGTTAATTTTTTTCGAAAGCTTTGTTTATAGACATATCTTTGGTACTTTAAAAGATAATGACTTGAAATTAAAAAAGATTTCTTTATAATCAAAATCTGCATGTGTGGTTACAATCCCTATAACTCTAATTGTATTTTGACAGAATTATGCCCCTTTCATACTTAAAGGAGTTTTTTGGCAATCTTCGCCTTCTGGATATAACTTTAGTACAGTATAAGGTAAAGACTCGAAACTTAAAATGTATCTTTATCGTCATCATCTGCATGTGTGGTAACAATCTCCATAACTCTGATTAGTATTTTTGACCAAATGATGCTCCTTTCATACTTAATTATTTTTGATAAACTTCGTTTTCTGGACATAACTTTGGTACTATATAAGATAATGACTTGAAACTCAAAATATATCTTTACCATCATCATCTGCATTTGTTGTAACAATCATTGGAACTCTTATTTGTGTTCTTGACAGAATTATGCCCTTTGGTGTATCTTCCTTTTAAAGTAGAGGTCTCTTATTGAGACATATATTCATTTTACTGTCAAATCGCCGAATAGTGGAGCACGCTGTCTTACGGACAGCTCTTGTTATGAATACTGTGAGTGTACAGTTGTGACTGGCGAATACTCCAGGAAAATACATTCGTGATCATGTATATGTTTATTTGAGGAAACATATTCATATCATTCAAATTTTCTTGTGACAAGTCGTGCATAAAATGAAGTATTAATGTCGTGAAATAGGCAACAATTGTAAACACTATATATAAAATTTGTTTCTTTTAGCGTCAACGTTTTGTAACTTGTGGGGAGCCTAAAATGTTGTATCATTTAGCGAAGTTGTATGACATTAGCCCTTCTTGCAAATCAATGATTCGCGCTAGATTTGTCAGAATTTCAGAAATGTTTATAACTGTTCATGCAGAAATAAAGGATCAAAATGTTGTCTTAAAAATTTCAGAAATTTAAAAAATGACATTGTATCAAATATTTATGCTCATTTAGAGTATAACATCACTGAAATTCAACCATCAACATTATGATTTTTGACTGTTTAAACCTTAGCCCATGACCGGCCAACCCGAAAGTGGGCACTTTACTCACCACTCGCCCCCATCCAAACCCGATTTTTTTCTGTGAGCAAAAAAAAAAAGAACAAAAAAGAAAATTATGCATTTTCAAATTGATTATTATGATGATAATCTATCCATTTACAAGTAGCCATTTATTATCTCAACACGATTAGCTATATGCATTGGTAGATATTCGTTCGCTCGTCGTCCATCGTACTTTCAACTTGTGAAAATCTGGATGCATCTTCATCAATCTGGGACAGAAACCGGTATCGAGTTCAAATAGCAGGCTCGGTTGTATTCTTGGACAGCCATGTTTTATGAAGGTCAAAAGCCTGGTCAAGGTTAAGTGAGAGACTATGGACTTAATGGGTTTTTTGTTTTTGTTTTAATTTTCTAGACGATGACGTTTTTTTTAAATATTTTTTCTTATTTTCACCTACAGAGGACAAATCATTTTCTAATACCCATAAATTACGATATCGGACGGGGTTGTGTTTTTAGATAGTACAGGGTCTTTTATTTTGTGCCAGAACCTATTTAATACCTCTCTGATATGTATAACTTGTTTGTTCGTTAGTTAAGTCATGTACTCACATACACAAGTTTTGTTTTCGACTTTGTTATTTTCATATCAAAAGTTACACAAATTAAAAGAAAAGCTATTCTGTCATGTATATCTCGTACATTCTCTTCTGAAAAACTTCTGTATGAAGGTAGCAGGGTACACTTCGAATTTTGGCCCCCGTCAATATTTGTTATAAATAGAACTTCGTGATTTGTTATAAATAGAACTTCGTGATTTTGGATGTCTGTAAATTAAGGTGAGAGATAATGATTAATATGAATTAAGGCACCGCCTAGCATCGGGATTTATCTTTTATATATCTACTTACAAAGAAATATTTAACGCTCAAAAGAAAGCGAAACCTCACTCCGAAGTTTACATTTAGTGTCATCATACCTCTTACAGCGAATATCGTACTTTGCAACATTTACGGGAAGCCGTGACGGTGACGTAATTTACCGCGTTCTCGCACAGACTTTAGGAATTCTGTTTGTTTGTTTGCACTCCTCGCAGAAACTCGACGGCCTTTACACTTCCTTGCTGTTTTAAAAGCGTTTTTCAGTTTTTATTACGAAAAAAGAAGTAAAAGAAGCATGTTGGCGCGGTTTACGAATTTCTGTGACTGATTCGGGGTGCTCGGATGTTCAGGAAGACAACCAGTCTGCGGCGTGTACATAAACTGGAACCGGAAAACATCGAAAAAATTGCCTCAGTATATGCAGACAACAAAGACGAATAACTATATATGGACGTTACCGTCTCGGGGATTTTCATCCCCAATTAATTTTTTAGAAAATTTATACAGCCGATACATGTAAAATTCTTAGCTTTGTATGATCAATGAGACACCTTTTCGCGGAAAAAATCAATTCACGGAAGGGTTCTGTGCTTGTTGATTGATACTCCGGAACATTTTCGCTATTTTGTGAAAAAACGAGCTGGATGGGCCCCCATTCCGTTTATGTCCTGGCGTTCATTAAGGACTATTAAATTGAGAAATGCAATAAAATTGGGCATTGTTCTTGCAGCGGAATCATTGCAGGCTGTTCAAAAAGTGCAAAGTTGATGATTTTGGCATGCTATTTTTCATGGATGGTGTAAACGTTTCGTTTTGATAACTTTCTTTATTCTTGTATGAGAATCCTGGTCTTGCCACTAATTAAAAGCACAAAACATGCACGCAATTTATAAAATGGCCACCCTAATTCTGCTCATAAGGGAAGTGCAATATTGCGACTCGCTACATGTAAGACCGTCCGTGCTCAAAATTTTCGCATCTAAGTGTACCCTGCTACCGAAACACTCTTACTTGATAAACTTTGATAGTTATCAGCTCTTCGACGGCATCATGTACTATATCCTATATGTGATAGACCGTACCTCAACTCGTTCTCTTGCGGACAGATAACGTTATCAAAGTAAGAATGTTTTCAAAATGGACCTGTTTGTGGACTTTTATATTAAATCTTGCAGCAATTGCAAAAGGTATGGGTTTTTTTCCTTCTAAATTAGCTTTCAAGACTTAAAAATACACAAAAGTTTTCTAACCTACAAAAATTTAAGGGTGAATAAATCGTAACAGTCATCTTGCTATATATATATATTATAGACGTTTTTGTGTTTGAAAGAAAGAACTACAAACTGTGTATATCCAGCTGATTCTGGATGGAAGATGTTCGGCCAAAATATTTTATATAAATTAACATTCCAGTGTCATACCTACTTCAGGTAGGTTATCTATAAAATTTTACCGTTGCCAAAGATAAGAGGGGGAAAGAAACTGTAATGTACGAAAGCACAGAGGAGGCTCGAGAGAGAGAGAGAGAGAGAGAGAGAGAGAGGGGGGTCAATAAAAATACAGCTCGTGGCCATGAGATATCCAAAATACTTTTATTTATTATATGGTATGGTTGTTGTTGCTTTTTTTTTGTCATTTTTTTACGTTTATTCTCGTTTTCCGCGTGTCCACGCCGAGCAAGTTTTTTCTCTGTTTTCAGATTTCGGCAAGTCATGTCTCTTCTATGTAAATATGAGAAATATTCGTGTTGGTGTTATTTTCGAAAGCTATTCGAGTTTGAATCGCTATTTTTTTAAAAAAATGTGCTTAACAAAAAATTAGATAAATATTTTGTATTAACATACCGGTATCAAAATTTCAACACAAAAGTTCATTTGGTAAAATACTATTTCTCTATCAGTAAAATTAATACACTACGGTTTAATATTCTAATTGTTTTATTTAGTATGGAAGCCCTGAAGGGACAATTGATTTCCGTACTTCCCACTTCTGACTTCTAACTTTTGAACTTCTCACTTCCAACTTCTTGACTTCCTACTTCTAACTTCCACACTTCTGACTTCTAACTTCCGCACTTCTGACTTCCAACTTCACACTTCTTACCTCCGACTTCCAAAGAGGGAAAGTTAGAAGTCAGAAGTGCGGAAGTTGGAAGTCGGAAGTTAGAAGTCAGAAGTGTGGAAGTTAGAAGTCAGAAGCGCGGAAGTTAGAAGAGGGAATCAAAAAGTCGGAAGTAAGAAGTGCGGAAGTTGGAAATCAGAAGTCGAAAGTCAGGAAGTTGGAAGTTAGAAGTCAGAAGTGCGGAAGTTAGAAGAAGGAAGTAAGAGGTCAAGAAGTCGGAAGTAAGGAGTGTGGAGGTTGGAAATCAAAAGTCGAAAGTCAGGAAGTTGGAAGTCGGAAGTGTTGAAGTTAGAAGTCAGAAGTCAAAATGCGGAAGTTAGAAGTAGGAAGTAGGAAGTCAAGAAGTTGGAACTCAGAAGTGTGGAAGTTAGAAGTCAGAAGTTCGGAAGTTTGAAGTAGGAAGTCAAGAAGTTGGAAGTGAGAAGTGCAAAAGTTAGAAGTCAGAAGTTGGAAGTACGGAAATCAATTGTCCCTCCAGTGCTTCCATAGTTTAGTGGTTGTTAAAGTATACATGTGCAAATAATGCTTATATTTTTTCAGGTATTTCAGTATCATCAGATACGCTCACGTGTACTTATAATGGTAGCGTGTATAGCCGAGGTGATGCGTGGGTAGACGACCACGTGTGTGGAGTTTGCGTGTGTAACGAGTACGGGTCACAGTGCTACGCGAAGCTTGAAGGGTATTGCAAATTAAACAGTGAGCATCCCTGTGACAAAAATACGTTTTGGTATATATGAGGACTGTGAGCGTCTACAATATCCCCACCCACCTTCATCCCTACTTCCTCCCCCATCCCACCCGCTTATTTAACTCCTATTATTCCATGTAGAAAATCAAGCGCAAGTAGGCCGAGTAAACAAGCATTTTGCATGCCTTTTTTTAGAGAGATTCTTGTAGATTTCGAATGTTTTGATATCAAATCGTAAGCGATTGCATTTGTAAATACACTATTGTTGTTTCGTTCTTGTAAAATCATATCTTGAAAAAGTTACTTTTAAAAATGAACACAGTATAAAGAAACAGCCACTCTTTTCTCGGTGTCTGACTGGGTAATATGGGCAAATATGTTTTTGACAAAGAAATACAAGTGGCCGAATTTATTGTAAATATGTGAGACATTATGCCACCCCGAAAAATGAGTTCGGTCACAATGTTCACAGAAAATGTAAAGAATGTGTTCGAAACTTCACACGTGTGAAGATTAGGACCGTATCCTTCACAAGCATATGAAAGATGTGATCAGTGAAAAAACTGGTTCAACATGTCTTTTAACAATAGTTGGGGATTAATCTTAGCATTTGTATGGTATGGTGCCATAAAACTGCCACCACTTAACTGTTAGTTTTCATGTAAACTTTCTCGAAAATAAAGAAGGTTTTCATGAAATCTAATAAAATATCGTGAAAACAGATGAATTTTTCATGAAGGCAATCTTACCATGAAAATCTGCTAGCTAGTGCTTTAATCTGCCACAACATACCAGATAAAGTTTCATGATACCAGCTAACTTTTCATAAAAGTAAACTTTTTAGGAACTTTAAGGGGAAGTGCAGTGTACAAGAACCATAACTACCCTGCCAGTTTTTTTAAATATCTCCCTTTACTAAGTTAACTTGTCCGGGGCTTAACTCTAAAAGACCTCTAGGGAATTTATTCCAACTGCATGATAGATAAAGGACAATAAGTGAAAGTGCAGAGTACAAGAATCATAACTCTACCATGCCTATTTTTTCAATTAACTTCCTTTATTAAATCAAATACTTTACACAATGATAGAGGACATTAAGTTTTTGACCATGAATAAACCAGATCCTCTAACTGATATTTGTATACTTCAGTATCAAAATTTAATTTATTTCACAATATTTCAGATGAAAACTTTGCTTCGGCGTGGAGACTGACCATGTCCAACGTAGCGCTTGTTCTTATAGGGGTGGTAACTACGTATTCTTTGATTTTACAGCTGTAAAATTGCGACTGTTTTTTTTTTGAGTCACAGGTCTTTTACACAGTTGGATCCTTTATGGCCAGTTAACAGCTTTAATACATGTCTTTATTTCGTTCAGCTGTTGTTACGGGGGTATTGTTAAGTTTTCCAAAGCATTGGGACTAAGATTATTTATTTTCTTAGACCGCTTGACCTTGAACAATAGACGATCTCTATGAAGTTGGAGGTCAATGCGGCAAATGTCAAGGCCAAATCTGTCATGTTCCTTAAATGACCCTGAAGTGTTCCAAATAGATAGGGAGTTAAGGAGTCTTGCCTAGTAGATGACCGTTACTGGAAGAGGTCATTAAATGGTCAAAGGTCAGGGTCGAACATTTTTAGCTCGACTTTTCGAAGAAAAAGTAGAGCTATTGCACTCGCCCAGGCGTCGGCGTCGGTGTTGGTTAAAGTTTTTGATCAAGTCAAATATCTCTGTTACTATCAAAGCTATTGACTTGAAACTTAAAATAGTTATTTACTATCAAAGTCTACACCAGGAGAAACAATCCCTATAACTCTGATTGAACTTTAACAGAATTATGCCCCTTTTTAACTTAGAATTTTTGGTTAAAGTTTTTGATAAAGTCAAATTTCTCTGTTACTATCAAAGCCTTTGACTTGAAACTTCAAATACTTACAAATGTATTTATCATCAAAGTCTACACCAGGAGAAACGATCCGAATAACTCTGATTTGAATTTTGACAGAATTATGCCCCTTTTAAACTTAGAATTTTTTGTTAAAAGTTTTGATAAAGTCAATTATCTCTGTCACTATTAAAGCTATTGATTTGAAACTCAAAACAGTATTTACTATCAAAGTCTACACCAGGAGACACAGTTCCCATAACTCTGAATTGAATTTTGACAGAATTATGCCCCTTTTTAACTTATAATTTTTGGTTAATTTTTTTTATAAAGTCAAATATCTCTGTTACTATTAAAGCTTTTGACTTGAAACTCAAAGTAGTTATTTGCTATCAAAGGCTACACCAGGAGACACAATTCCCATAACTCTGATTTGAATTTTGACAGAGTTACGTCCCTTTTTAACTTGGATTTGTTTTACTGGCAAAGCTCTCATTCAGAGTCAAGCACTGAGAAAAGACGAGTGCGCTGTCTTACGGACAGCTCTTGTATGTTAAATAACGGGTTAGCATTTGACCCTTAAACCAGTCAAATTTATGGATGTTTTTTTTTTACCATTAGTGATCCCACAGTGATTATGAGGTCACTGGGTCAAAGGTCATAAGCAAACCTATCAATGTCAAATCCTTTTTAGTTCAATAACGTGTCTAAGATGATCCAGATGAACGATATAGGGCCATCGCGACCCTCTTGTTTAGCTCAAACTTTCTTTAAGTGGTGATAGTTCGGAGCAAAATATAATTTTGCTTTCATGAAAATTTATCTTCTTTCCAAACCACTTGAAAACCACTATTATTTTCGTGAAGATTTTCATGAAAACTTTCTTTAAGTGCACTAACTAGCACAATTTCGTGTTAAGATGTTTAAATAGTCTTCATGATATGTTTCTGTTTTCATGAAATCCTCCATTAGTAACGTGAAAACTTCCTCCATTTTCGCGAAAGTTTTCATGAAAACTAATAGCTAAGTGGTGGCAGTTTTATGCCACCATGCATTTGTCATCAGACCACTAAACGTTAGAGTACAGGTGTAAGTTGATTGAGCGAATTGCAATATCATCTCTAAACTAACTGAATTCACTTTACAAAAAAAAAACTACAGTTAGGCATACGCCATTCACTGTTTCTTTTGGGCAAGTACATGTAACGTTTTATACAAATGGAATGGTATTGCGCAGTGTGATCACATAATTGACGCATTCCTCGTAGCAACATAAAAACATTTAATCATTATGGGAGGTAAATCTAGAGTCAGTTATTTAGTGGTTGACTAAAAAATTTAGCGATTGATGTTACATTACAGGCACTGTAGCTAAGGCAGGAGATCCTGTATGTATGTACGGTCTGAAACCCTACTTGGTTGGTGATGTATATTCTGCTCTGGATGGCTGTAACAAATGTCTCTGTACAGAGCGTGGTATGCAGTGCACAATGAAGGCGTGCAGTTCTACCGGGTTTGGTAAGTTGTTTTACAGAACATAATATTTATTACAAAATTTTGTTTCATGACTGGCAATCGTTAATTTCGGTACGATCACGTACTCTCCATGTGTGATTTCGGCTTTTATGGGTAGGAAACGGAACAGGTGCCCGTGTGGGCTACATTATCACCCGAAGAACGCCGAAACGCCATACAGGAATACGTAATTGCACGAAAATTCCCGATTGCAGTTACAGTATTAATGAATCAATTCTAGAAGCAAAATTACCTGACCATGTTGTTCTATTGACATCAGTAAGTTCTTTTGTAAAATGCGAAGTTTCACCTTCTTGTACTGGAAGATCGCCCGGTCAACTCACTGTGTAGGTGTCTAGAATTAGAATTTAAAGTTTGATTCCCCGGCGATGCGCTTGTACGGCATGGTTCCGGGAAAGAGAATGTGTAAAGTACTTCAAGTGTACGCTTCTTTTAATTCATATTTGGAAGAGAATAGGTCAGTACTGGACCATTGCTTAGGTAACATACTAGTGACTAAATAATTCTCTTGGAAATGTTTCTGAACCATAAGAAATATCGTGTTAGTAGCAATGTTTCCCTTTTCCCTTAATGGCATTTTCGTCATTAAAAAGAACACAGACCTGTTTCTTGCTATTTAGAGCTTGGATTTCAATCGAATACGTCTTTAAACATTATAAATACGCAGACACTTCCGTGATCATAAATGAATGAGACCTAAACATGGAACTTTTGTTCAATAGATTTTGTTCCATATTTAGAAAATCCAAGCAAAGAGCCGCTGTATGGAGAATGCCAGTATGATGGTGGATGGTATAGACATCACACGCAATGGTTAGCACGTGACGGATGTAACACGTGCTTCTGTCAAACTATAGGAAACTACAGGGGAGGTCACGTGTGCACGACCAGCAAATGCTCGTGCAGTACAGTAAACGCGCCTGTAATTACTGGTTGAATTAAAATTTTGCATTTTTGTAAATTTTTGTTAGTCAAAATAAACTAGAGCTATCAGTGAATGTGATTATTTATGATATCCTTAAAACTAGTATTTTGATCTTGACCTTTGGCCTTCTAATGTGACCTTAAGATTTAAATTAGTGACCTAGGTTGTGCGCCCAGCATTTCACCTTGATGTCAGAGGTAAACAACTAATGAAAGCCATTCCTCCAGTTCAGAAGGACATGGAGCCGACACGAAATAAAATTATTAAGACATTTGACCTATTACCTCCACTTTTAATTTTGTGACCTCGGTCAGTATTATGGGCGCCGTCTTGATAAGGCAAGTAATTGATGCAAGCTTTATGAACAAGCGGGCCAAGGTGGCCCTATGTCGCTCACCTGAGAAACAAACCATAACAGTGTAAATATGTTTGACCTAGTGATTTAATGGAAACAAATATTCTGGCCAATTTTCAAAGATTGGACCAAAAATGTGTCTCTTTTGTTTAAACAAGTACTTTATTAGATATGACCCAGTGACCTAGGTTTTGATCCAAGATGACCCATATTCAAACTAGACCTAGATTTTATCAAGGCAATTATTCTGACCAAATTTCATGAAGATCAATTGAAAAGTACAGTCTCTATTGCGTACACAAGGTTTTTCTTTGATTTGACCTAGTGACCTACTTTTTGACCCCAGAGGACCCATATTCAAGTTCATCAAGGCAATCATTCTGATCAATTTCATGAAGACCAACTAAAAATACAGTCTCTATCGCATACACAAGGTTTTTCTTTGATTTGACCTAGTTTTTTATGTCAGATGACCCATATTCAAACTTGACCTAGATTTTATCAAGGCAATCATTCAGACATAACTTTATGAAGATCAATTGAAAAATACAGCCTCTATCGCATACACAATGTTTTTCTTTGATTTGACCTAGTGACCTAGTTTTTAATTTATCCCAGATAGCCCATATTCAAAAGTGACCTAGATTTTATAAAGGCAATCGTTCTGACCAAATTTCATGAAGATCAATTGAAAAATACAGCTTCTATCGCATGCACAAGGTTTTTCTTTGATTTGACCTAGTGACCTACTTTTTGACTCCAGATAACCCATATTCAAACTTGGCCTAGATTTCATCAAGGCAATCATTCTGACCATATTTCATGAAGATCAATTGAGAAATACAGCCTCTATCGCATACACAAGGTTTTTCTTTGATTTGACCTGGTGACCTAATTTTTGAAGACAGATAACCCATATTCAAACTCGACCTAGATTTTATCAAGGCAATCATTTTGACCAAATTTCATGAAAATCAATTGAAAAATATAGTCTATATCGCATACACAGGATTTTTCTATAATTCGATTTTGTTACCTAGTTTTTGACCCCAGATAATCCATTTTCGAACTTAGCCTAGATTTCATCAAGGTTATCATTCTGACCAAAATTCATGAAAATCAATTGAAAAATACAGCCTCTATCGCATACACAAGGCTTTTCTTTGATTTGACCTAGGGACCTAGTTTTTCACTCAAGATGACCCATTTTCAAACTCGGCCTAGATTTCATCATGGTAATCATTCAGACCAAAATTCATGAAGATAAGTTGAAAAATACAGCCTCTATCGCATACACAAGCTAAATGTTGACAGACAGACAGATGACAGACAGACAGACGACGGACGCCGGACATCGAGCGATCACAAAAACTCACCTGTGAGCTAAAAATCCTATCAGCAATTTAAAAGATATGGAGCAAATAAAAAATAAAGCTATTCGTCTGTGACCTTCACCTATTTCACCTGATTTCAATGACCATGTGACCCGAGATGCATGTTTCTCGTCATATTATGAATGTGTACACTCTTTTAGAAATTTTCTTTGATAGTCATTGAAACTAGAAAATGCTTTTGTAAAAAAGCGCATGTCTCCCCCAATGCAAAGTCCTATAGGCAAGAAGTCAATAGGAGTCAGGAGCGAAAGTCAAAGAGACACTGATGGTTAGCTGCAATAGGGATCATCTACTTGGCATGTCCAGTCATCCCGCTAAATTTCAACACTCTTGACCTAGTGGTTCTCAAGTCACTGTTCAGGCTCCTGTGACCTTGACCTTTGATCAAGTGATCTCAAAATCGATAGGGGTCATCTACTCTGCATGTCCAATCATCCTATTAAGTTTCAACATTGTAGGTCAAGTGGTTCTCAAGTTATTTCCAAAAAATGATTTTACATGAACAGGCCATTGTGACCTTGACCTTTAATAGACTGACCCCAAAGTCAATATCTACTCTGCATGAATAATCATCCTATGAAGTTTCAACATTCTGGGTCAAGTGGTTCTCAAGTTATTGATCGGAACTGGTTATCAATGTTCAGGCCCCTGTGACCTTGACCTTTAACGGAGTGACCCCAAAAACAATAGGGGTCATTTACTCTGCATGAACAATCATCCTATGAAGTTTCAACATTCTGGATCGAGAGGTTCTCAAGTTATTGATTGGAAATGGTTTTCCATGTTCAGGCCCCTGTGGCCTTGACCTTTAACAGAGTGACCCTAAAATCGTTAGGGGTCATCTACTCTGCATGACCAATCATCCTATGAAGTTTCATCATTCTGGGTCAAGTGGTTCTCAAGTTACTGACCGGAAATGGTTTTCAATGTTCAGGCTCCTGTGACCTTCACCTTTCACATAGTGACCCCAAAATCGTTAGGGGTCATCTACTCTGCATGACCAATCATCCTATTAAGTTTCAACATTCTGGGTCAAGTGGTTCTCAAGTTACTGACCGGAAATGGTTTTCAATGTTCAGGCCCCTGTGATCTTGACCTTTAATGGAGTGACCCCAAAATCGATAGGGGTCATCTACTTTGCATGTACAATCATCCTATGGAGTTTCAACATTCTTGGTCAAGTGGTTCTCTAGTTATTGATAGGAAATGGGTTTCCACGTTTAGGCCCCTGTGACCTTGACCTTTGATGGATTGACCCCAAAATCAATAGGGGTCATCTACTCTTTATGACCAATCATCCTATGAAGTTTCAACATTCTGGGTCAAGTGGTTCTCAAGTTATTGATCGGAAATGGTTTTCAATGTTCAGGCCCCTGTGACCTTGACCTTTGACGGAGTGACCCCAAAAACAATAGGGGTCGTCTACTCCAGCAGCTCTACAACCCTATGAAGTTTGAAGGTTCTAGGTCAAATGGTTCTCCAGTTATTGCTCGGAAATGAAGTGTGACGTACGGACGGACGGACAGGGCAAAAACAATATGTCTCCTGGGGGAGACATAATTATAAATACAGTTAGATGCGTGTCCAAAGAACAATGCCCCCACCCTCACTCTTCCACCCCAACCTGTTCATGGTTTCATGACTCTAGGTGAAATGTTTTCAAGATATATGAAACAAAAACTTTTAAGCTCTTTGAGTGTATTTTTCAACTAATTCAAAGACCATAACTCGCTCTGGCCGAGTAAAATCCTAAACAAATCACCAGTTGCACAGCTTGACATGCTAGGTTTTACAACTCTAGATCAAATATTTTTGAGATACTAATTTTTATGCTTTTTTATACATATTTTTGATTAAGTCAATGCCACTAACTCACGTTAGTCAATCCCGAGATTTGACAACTCTGGGCCATATACATTTTGAGATATACACAGCACAAATTCGGACTGACGGACAGACTGACAAGGGCAACTCTGAAGTGCCCCTCAGATGTTTCAGGGGCACGTCTTATAAGTAGACATTCAAATGTTGGCGGGGGTGGGGGTGGGGGCGTTTGAGGGTAAACAATAACGTATTATCAATAGAAATTCAAATGTTTAACTGCATCAGGGTAGTAACAATCAAAAGAAATTCAAATGTTTAGTAAATGGAAGTTAACAATCAAACATCTACCATGAACCAGAAATCATGTCTAGATAAACACTTGTGAAAACTTCTTTTTCGCGCCATCGATCCTCCAGCTAGAGAGTACTCTCATTGGGGTAACTATCCACAGTATGTGTGCTTTACACCTGCCATGCTAATGAACCAGGGAAGCTTCTGGAATTGGAACGTCTTCTGTATTTTGTACTAAGCTGTCATTACTTTACACAACAGTCTTCAGCTGAACGAGTCGCCCAAATGGGTTACCAGAAGCGACTACGAATAAAGTAACATTGGAAATTCTCTCACAGTAGGATTTGAACTTTAAACTGTAAAATATCATGGTACGTTTCCTCTGCAGTATAGAAAAACTGAAGACAACACTATAAAGGTTATCACATTATTTTATTTCTTTTTAAAATATCTCTTTTTGTACCAATTTATCATACAATGTTCACTTGTACCTGCATGATCTGGAACATGCTATATAATGCATGTTGCTCAACACTGACACATTATTAATGTATAAAAAAGAACAAACACCTAACTGTTCTACACAGTGACACGGACAGAACATTGGTCTCATTTCACAACATAAATCAATGGAAGACGTAAATGACTGTTTTGTGACGAAAATGTACATGGATGAAAGAGATCAAATGAGCCGTGCCATGAGAAAACCAACATAGTGGGTATGCGACCAGCAAGGATCCAGACCAGCCTGCGCATCCGCGCAGCCTGGTCAGGATCCATGCTGTTCGTTAACAGTTTCTCCAATTCCAGTAGGCTTTAAAAGCGAACAGCATGGAGCCTGACCAGACTGCGCGGATGCGCAGGCTGGGCTGGATCCATGCTGGTCGCAAACCCACTATGTTGGTTTTCTCATGGCACGGCTCAAATGTCTTTCTATATCTGCTACCTTTAGTTATTAGACTGTCAGATTATTTTTATCCTAGAGTTAATAATTTATAATCCTATAATTTATCTATACATAAAAATCTTAGAAGAGCATGGTTTATCTTAGAAAAGCATTGTTTATCAACAAATCTAGAGTATACAAAAATTTCATACTTTCCCAACTGTAAGTAGGACAGATAATAAGACAGGTCCCTAAATTTGAAAGATTTCTTATGGATTTTGCCCACCTATTAAGTATACTGATTTTATTCTGAATACTGGGAGCTGTTATGACATTTGAATGGTAGCAGAGATCGAAATTCAATCTCCATCATCCATTAACATCTAGTTTCCTGGTATCTGTAAAGAACATGTATACACAATGATTTACAATATATAGTAAATGTTCTATTCAAAAAGAGTAGGGTAGAAATACTAACTACCGAAAAGAAATTTTATCCAATATATAAAATCGAATATTTTAGTAACAACTGAAGTTGCCTGTAGAATATTAAAGGATTGTATATTAACCTATTTAACAGGAGAATTTCCTACAAAGTTACAATGCGACCCTCATTATCACCAAGCATCAAGTTACTGATTGCGCATACATAATTCGCTTCTCATTTGTGACCAAACCAAGACATACATTATAAATAACATATTAAACAACCTTCATAGACATACATTATCATGGAAATCAGCATTTGGTTTTGTAAACTGACATGTATATTGTTTTATACTAATAAACATTGTAACATTTTCCTCTTCATTGTTTTGTTTATTTGAAACTTTATGTTTTTCAAAAAGATACACGAGACTTAAAAATCCTGCATCTTGATACAAGATACTGGCATGGTTATGTTCAACAGAAAAAAAATCTGGAACAGTACAGTACAAATAAAGCATATGAACTTATTCTATCTTTCAACCAAATAACAATACAATTTAACCTATCTTAAGGACACCTCCAAGGAGATAAGAATTCAATGAACTTCTCTAGTGCAACAATCTCTATACAACAAACAGTCTAAACAGATTTCACTCTAGAAAGATTGCGTCAGTCTACAGAGATTGCGTTCACTCTTTATAGAGGTTTTACTCACTCTTTATCGATTGTGCTCACTGAAGAGAGGTGGAGTTCACTTTATAGAAATTGTGTTCACTCTATAGAAATTGTGTTCAATCTAGAGATTGTGTTCACTCTTTAGAGATTTTGCTCACTCTATATAGATTGTGCTCACTCAAGCGACATTATGTTCACTTTATAGAAATTGTGTTCACTGTATAGAAATTGTGTTTAATCTAGAGAGATTATGTTCACTCGTTAGAGGTCTTGCTCACTCTGAAGAGATTGTGTTCACTCAAGAGAGGTTATGTTCACGCTATAGAGATTGTGTTCACTCTAGAGAGAGGTTGACCCTTTAAAGTTCATATTTCATATGTGCATATGTGCCCTCTTTGTCACCTATATGTACAGTATTAAATACAATGCCTAATTAAAATCAAAGATGATCTAAATAAAAAATCTTCCACCCTGTGTACAAAAATATTTCAAGCTGTATAAATCAAATCTTTATAAGGAATGTAAGAAAGAAACTAAGCACTATACCTAACTCATAAAGATGGCATACTTAAGGAAATTATTAAACCGGCATTTCAGTTACATCATCATTAATGAAATTAGTGACAAGCATTTTCTTTTAAGGTAAAACCTTTTACGTTTAATCAGACACAACCCATTATGAATACATTCAAAACTATATAAAGAAGACAGCCAATAGAGTGGACAGTGTGGTAGCTTAACATAGGAGGCTGCTTCAGTCAGGATGAAGTTGGAACAAAAATCTGACAGGTAAGTTAGCAGACTGGCTGCCTATAGCAAGTGGCTGCTTTAAACAGATGGCCACTAATGCAGGTTCATTTGTAACAGTTTTTACAATAGACTACTGGTTAGATTTCCATGTCTGACAGATGCATATTTAATTGTTCCAATGCTTAGAAATGGGCAAGATAATTAAGGTTTTCTATATATCTTAACAGAGAGTACATTAATTTAAAATTTTAAGTGCTAAAAAGTGATATACATTACATCTAGTTATATACTAATAACATGTGATGGACTAGATTACACGTTTTATGACACAAGTATCACTTTCTACATATGTAAACAAATCATGAGAGTTTATTACCAACATTGAACACTGACTTCAAATATTCATCATTGACTAATCATAATGTAATCTCGAAATCATTGCTTGATTCTTTATATAGGAAGTACAGAGATTGTTGTGGAAAAGAATTTGCAAAATAAACTATTAAAGTACTAATATAATTATTAATTATTTATACAGATCTATCTGTAAAAGACCAATAATGGGGGATGGGTGGGAATGTATGTGAATAGGTGGAAATTAGATTTGACACAATTTTTGGAAAATCTAAAACTGATAAGCATTAGTTTTAAAAACAAGAGCTGTCACAGGAGACAGCGCGCTCGACTATTTCGATGCTGGATAGTGAAACTGGGCACATTTGACAAAGCTGGAGCTGTCACTGGAGTGTTTCATGACTCCAACGTGGATGAAATATTGGATAATAGCTTGAGTCTGTGTCAAAAGTATTAAGTAATAAGAGAGATAAGGGTCAAGTGTATCAAAACATTAAATATTAAGTATAATTCTTAGCAAAAAGGGGACATAATTCATGAAATATGGGTGCAACAGTGATGCACCTTGTGTCATGTTAAATCAAATCCATTTTGTAATAACTTGAGATAAAGTGAAAATGCATCAAAATTAACCTTTAATTTTAAGTAAAAGGTGCGTAATTCATGAAAAATTGGTGTCAGAGTTATGGACCTTGCATCATATGATGTGGGTGATAAGGTGGAATAACTATTTTAAGTTTAAATCAAATCCATTCAGTAATAGCTGGGTTAGAGTGAGAGTGCATCAAAACTTTAACCTGAAGGTGATAATTCATGAAATAGTGGTGCAAGACTTATGGCCCTAGTGTCATATGATGTGAGTGATGATGTTGAACAACTATTTTAAGTTTGTGTCAAATCCATTTTGTAATAACGTAGATAGAGTGAAAGTGCATCAAAACTTTAACCTGAAATTCTAAGTAAAAAGGGGGGATAATTCATGAAATACTGGTGCAAGAGTTATGGTCCTTGTGTCATATAATGTGAATGATGATGTTGAACAACTATTTTAAGTTTGAATCAAATCCACTCAGTAATAACTGAGATAAAGTGAAAGTTCACCAAAACTTTAACCTGAAATTCTAAGTAATAAGGGTGGATAATTCATGAAATATTGGTGCCAGAGCATTGACCCTTGTGCCATATGATGTGGGTGATGATGTTGAACAACTATTTAAAGTTTGAATCAAATCCATTTAGTAATAACTGTGATAAAGTGAAAGTGCACCAAAACCTCAACCTGAAATTCTAAGTAAAAAGGGGGGATAATTCATAAAATATTGGTGCTACAGTTATGACACTTGTGCCATATGATGTTGGTGATGAAGTTGAACACTTATTTTAAGTTTAAATCAAATCCATTTAGTAATAACTGAGATAAAGTGAAAGTGCACCAAAACTTTAACCTGAAATTCTAAGTAAAAATGGGGATAATTCATGAAATATTGGTGCCAGGGTTATGACCTTTGTGCCATATGATGTTGGTGATGAAGTTGAACACTTATTTTAAGTTTAAATCAAATCCATTTAGTAATAACTGAGATAAAGTGAAAGTGCACCAAAACTTTAACCTGAAATTCTAAGTAAAAATGGGGATAATTCATGAAATATTGGTGCCAGGGTTATGACCTTTGTGCCATATGATGAGGAACAACTATTTTAAGTTTGAAGTAAACCCATCAAGTAATAACAAAGATAAAGAGAAAGTGCATTAAAACTTTATCCAAAGTGCGGACGCGGAAGGATGTTGACGCCGATGCCGACGCCAGGTCTAGTAGGATAGCTTTCCATACTTCGTATAGTCGAGGTAAAAAACCTCATAGCAGAATAGCTAATTAGCCACTCCTAAAAGCAAGGTATTACAAATGTGCATTACATACTATGTGGCAATGTGTTATTTTATATGATGCTTGGATGCTGGATTAACCCTATATATAACTATATAACTTGAAGCTTGGATGTTGGATTAACCCTATATATAACTATATAACTTGAAGCACACAAAATCTATGATAAAGGATTTTTTTCAATATCTTTTTAAAGAATCCATAGAATACGACAGAACACTTCCTAATTAACTCTTAAACATCAAAATAAAACATGTATTAAAAAGGAACACTTTCAAGATTATATCTTATACCTGAAGATGCGAGACAAACAGAACTTACAAAGTCAGCGCTCGTTACACAAAAGCCAGACAGTTACTTGAAAAGTACAGTAACACAATTTGTACAATTACCAGAAAAACATTTAATTACATGCAAAGCAGTTTTTCTCTAACTTCTGAGCAATCAAAAGCCAGTTGAGTTTCTAACCTTTCTAAAAACGACAGCAATTTCTCAAAACTGTCACAAAATGACAATGACATAGTGCCAAAAGCTATATATCAATGACATAGTGCCAATGCTATTTGACAATGACATGATGCCATTGCTATTTGACAATGACATGATGTCATTGCTGTGTGACATTGAAATTATGCCATTGTTATTTGACAATGACACGATGCCATTACTATTTGACAATGACACGGTGCCATTGCTATATGACAACGACACGATGTCATTGCTATTTGACAATGACAAGGTGTCATTGTCATTTGACAATGACAAGTGTCGTTGATGCTATTGCTGTTTGACAATGACACGGTGTCATTGTTATTTGACAATGACACGATGCCATTACTATTTGACAATGACACGGTGCCATTGCTATATGACAACCACACGGTACCATTGCTATTTGACAACGACACGGTGCCATTGCTATTTGACAACGACACGGTGCCATTGCTATATGACAACGACACGATACCATCGCTATTTGACAATGACACGATGCCATTGCTATTTGACAATGACATGATGACACTGTGATCGTTGCTTCATTTGTGCAGTTGAATGGTATAACGATACTCCAAGTAGTTGCATTACCAGTTAATATAATCTTGTTTTACCCGAATTCTCTTTGGTTAAAATGTGGTCACGTGGTGACCCCCTATACCTCTGTGGAGGGTCTGTAGATTTTTATGTTATTCTAGGATAAAAATATATGCAGTTTAACTATTTAAATAATGATAACGTTATCACACGGTTGTTGAATATACATGTATATGCAAAATACAAAACAATTGGAGCCACGCTCCAAGAGCGCAGCCTCCTCAAACTGCAACCTACAACAGCGCAGGCAAGGCCACGCAAACGACCAACAGACATGGTACAATCAAAGTAAAACATATAAACAACGGGGAGGAAACGAACGGATGAAGAAACACAGTGGGACACTGCCTTGGAACCGTCAGTGGTAAATCACCACTGGGGATTATAAACTGCGCACCTCACTTTCACTCTTAACATCCACTTCGTTGCAAAGTCGCAGGACAGTGAAAGAAAAGTGAAAAGAATCCACTGCAGGTGAATTCTCAATATACATAGAATTTAAAACAAAAATGCTTCTGTAAGCCTATATAAAACAAGCCTTAAGTAGCTTCTGCTCCATGCCTTTGCATAAGGCAGCACAATTAACAGTAAGACGAAACAGGTCAGAAGATAGATGTCAGAGCAGCTCGCTTTCAGTGGGTTTTAGGAACTCTTTGCCGCCATGTGGTACTACGTATAACTGTTTTCATGTTGTCAATCTACCGGTATGTATGTGAACTCTGGTGTAAACATGTAGGAATTTAGGCGTTCCATTGCAGAAGGATAATGATATCAAAATCTAAACGCGTTTTTGGAAATTTTGCAAATATCTGAACGATCATCTAATATGCTCATTGAAATATTATGACAGAAACTATACTGAATATCATTTATCCGAGTGAAAATGGACCGTCAGATCATTGGTATATAATGCTCTTTCGCCGGTCCGCGCGACCTCGTTTTTATCTTTGTATTACTAAATACTTATAAGTTACAGTTTGACCAAGACTTTGAAGATCAGTTAGAAAAAAATATACAAGAGTGGGTGACAATAGAATTTAAGGACTCTGCTAAGGAAATAAAAAAGGAAGAAAGAAAAAATGGCAAATCATAAACCCAACCATTCCATGTTTTAGCCTTTAAGGATGTTGAAAAGGAACTAAATGTCTTCGAATAACATTTGATAATGAACGTAAGAATGCCTCGTATCTAAACAAAATTATTGAAAATTACATAGATTTCCAATTTGCGCGAATCTTTCAAAAAATATTTAGATCTTTGTAGAAAGACAGTATGGTGGTGAATGGTATAGATAGTTAGTACGTGACGGATGTAACGCGTGCTTCTGTCAAACTACTTGAAACTACAGGGGAGGTCACGTGTGTACGACCAATAAATGCCCGTGCTGTACAGTAAATGCGCCTGTAATTAAGTCTTTGCTGGGAACTGTACAGTGTTCATGGTATATTCGTTAGAGTAACTAAACACCGTAATCTGTGTTACGTAACACTATCAAGGTACTTGGAAGAAAGATCTATTCATCTGGTAGAAATAGGGGAAAACATAAAAATCTGATGCAAACGTTTATTCATTTGAAGGAAAATAACTTAAACTCAAGTTAAGAGAGTTCATATCAAACTGATTTGACTTTGAGAGACATTATTAAGCATAAGGTAGCTCGTTAAACGTGATGCGTATAGTTTATAATGTTTGCAAATTTCGCAATGTGAAGGTCAAGCACTGGAATATCAGATTGCAGTAATAGAAATTATGTACACTTAAATTAAAATGTTCTATCAACACAAAAATTAATGTAGAATGAAATTTCAGAGCATACATGTACATTTGAAATTCCGAGGTGTAAAGAAAATAATCTCTGATAGCAACTGAAGTGCAATATAAACATGAGCGACATTTTAACTGAAAGGAATGTAAACATGTTAGGCTTTTATCAAGTTATCATAGCATTTCAAATGAATTAAGTGTTGAAGAAACGAATATTTTGGACATGTCTTTCAAATGGTAAAGATCACTGACTCGCCAACAGTAGAACTTTATACATACACTTCTGTCCAGTAAGTCATAAGTTTTTGCAAGTTTTTGAGATAATTGCGGATACAATTGGTGATAAACGAGAAGCAAATGTAAAGCATAAACTGCAGTACTTTTTATGCAGCAATGTGAATTCATAATTGACGTTATAATAACATCTCAAAGATCCGCGCGAAAACCGTTGTATATTGCAGAGGTTAACATAACTCAGTTTGTTTGTCGGGCAAACAAAAAAACAAAAGATGTCAGACGTTATATATTCTGCGGTAGACAACCGCTGACGCGCGGACCTGTGAGAGAACATTATTACTTCAGTTATGTCGTGAACTCGCCGAAAGACGTCCGGTTCCTTACTACTCAAACAGCCAAAGCTCAGCATATTTTGTCATTATATTCCAATGAGAATGTTAGAATGAATATAAACAAGGCCTTCTTGTGGTTTATCTCTGATTTCCATGGTTCATTGTTCAGACATATTTTTAAAACCACTTGCGCTATAATCTTCATGGTTCCATCCCATTGCATCTGAACTCTGAACCGTGATAAATCAGACAATAAAGCATGCGACTGCCAAGATTCGTTGTAAAAATATGCAACAATTGGCATATTCTTTTTTTTTTTCAACTGATACACAAATTGAGCCATGTTGGAATTATTGAATAATCAAATTTGAATCTCAAAGAATATAAACCGTGATAAATCAGATTAAAAAATACAAGAAGGTATCGTATTTTAGTTATAGAATACTCATGATAACATCCATTCATCCGAATATTAATGAACCAGACGTATATTGTGGCTATACTAGACGTCATAATGGAAGTATAGTGTATTTTTAGTTTAAGGACAAACAATTCTAACAGTTTTAGAATTCAAAAAAAGTAAATGTATAGCAGGACTCTGTTTTATTATATTTAAACACGTCGAAGTGATTATACACCCGGGAACTGAAGGTCTGAGCCACAATATATATTTCAAGGGCTTCTACAGACGTACATTTGTAAATATACCAAACAAACGAGTATTGTAGCTACCCCTGCATAAACTGTATTACAAATAAACTAAATTTACAGCTTTCATAGGTGATGTTTCATAATTGTACGCATGAGGTATCACGAAATAATATGCTTAGAATTAAGAATGATTTGAAGATTTTAGTCTTGGCATTTATGGTAAAAACATAAGGAACTAACATTGTGAACTGGCCGGTACAATTAGCGTCTTGAATTGTGCCGATCTTATATTCCAGTGTGATATTAAAACTTTATTTAGGAGCATTTTCATATTCCTGTTTTCTAAATAGGAATTCCAAAATGGTTTTAAAATTGATTCCTTACATTTTTCTGTGCGCGCTTGTTCACTCAAATGAAATGCATTGCTCGAAATTTCACTACGAGGAGAAAATGCTTGAAAAAGTTATCCGAATGGAAATATTCGTAAATGATATAAAGAAAGACCATGAAAAGTTCAAGCAAGGTATGACTGATAACCTTACAGCGCTACTAGTTGAGTTTCAGACTACGAAAGAACAAGTAAAGACAATAGTTGCTTAGGGCGAAAGAGAACTAGAAACATTAAAAGGTATATTTTACTGTTATTAATAAAACTAGTTCATACATTGTTTTTAAATGTCAGATTTATGTAATATTTAATATTTTAATTAACGCACTGGATTCAATTATGTATTAAGCAAAATATTATTTTTACATATCAAAGGAAAGATGCAATTTTTTCATACCTAACATTAAGATAATTCAGTGGTCATTGACTTCAATCACTGGTCCCTCACTGATGTGGGCTCGAGCCTCACTTGTGGCGTAGCATTTTTCATGTTGCAAAACCATACAACTGGCTTACGGAAGGTCGGTGGTTCTACCCAAGTGCCCGACCGTGGTAGAATAAGGCCAGGAGAGCCATTTGTGTTCTTTTTCCACCATGAAAATCGCCATATGACCTGTAATTGTGTCCATGTGATGCCCCCCCCCCCCCCCCAAAAAAAAAAAATTAATAAATAAATAAATGAAAAGAAATAAAAATGAACAGTTCAGTACGTCTTGGACTAACTTCAGAGTTAAATATGTTCAAAGCGGTCCACTTGAAAGCGAGAATTTTCTGTTATCTGTCATAGTAGTTGTGTCAGTTTACTAACAGTAGTCATAATCTTTTATTTTGGAGATTTTTATGATTTATATTATGTACATATTTATTGAATGTACGACTTTAATAAAGTCTTATCGTAGTATATTGTATCGTTTTAAAGGGCAGAATTATATTTTAATGAGTAACGTAGGGTAAAAATGTACGGTATGGTGTCCACGATAAAAAATCTACACATTTTGTTTTTATTTCATGTATTTAATATTAACAGTTTTTACATTCGTTTTTTGTTTCAATATGAAATAATCAGATATATGTCCCTCATATATTTCAATAATTAATCGAAAATCATGTGACAAAATTATTGGGATCTACTTTTCAGCATTGACTGCCACACCGGTCGTCGCATTTAGCGTCAATTACTTAAAAAATAGAAGGCCTACGAACGGTGAGACACTTGTTTTCATCACCAAGACATTTGACCACGGCAACGGGTACAACAGCAACACCGGATATTACACGACCCCAGTCAGTGGTGTTTACTTGTTCACCGTGCAAATATGCCTCGAAGATAGCGCAACCATTAACTTCCATATCATGTCTGACGACGGAACACTTTTTAACGGACGTTTTGTTGACGACGGAGTTGCCCATTATGGCTGCCAGGCCACAACCGCAGTTGCTGTATTGAACGCGAACAAACGTGTTTGGGTGATGAACAAATCACCTGGGGCAAAGCTTTGGCAACATTCAGTGCACTGGAACAGTTTTTCTGGTGTCCTTGTCAACACTCTCAGCTAAACCGAAAAGCATTAGTTGTTACAGACAAGCAAATGCATTGCAAAAACGTTGTTGACTTACATACATAGTAAACTTATTGACACGAATATATAAAAATGTTTGACTGTAATAGTTCTGTAGCATATCTTCTTTGGGTCACTTGCTGAGAAAAGGGACCTTGTATTTAACGAGCGTAATCCTTTAAAAATGTCAAAAATGGGAGAAAAAACTGCAAGTGTTAAGGATGATTGCGTTTATATTAATTCATTGTAAGGAACATTTTCTCTTTTAATGTCTTGTAAACTTATGTTTCTTGATATGGACTGTGTTGCCACGGCAGTCTTTTCTCTAACAATCCTTAATTTGGGAAAGGCATGTGTATGTTCTTGGTACAACCGTTTTGAGTAATTGGCTGTTTTGTGTCATGCTTAAAATATATTCACAACAGATATTTACAGGCAGTAAAAGGTCTAGTTTTGTACCTTGTGTCACCACTTCTTTTTCTGGTGATTTTAATGGGAATCTAAATAACAACAAGGACGAAACGAACAAATAAAGGAACACAGTGGACACTGCCTTGGAAACGTCAGTGGTAAAACACCACTGGGGATTATAAACTGGTCCATGAAAATTACCATACAATATATGTATTATTTATACCGTAAATCAGTGTTACCTGTTGAGCAGCACCAAGATTTTCACAACACGAGCATTAGAAAATGCAATTCAACTTTATAATATCAACACAAAAAAGTTTGGAATTTACATTGAATTGACATTGCATGGACCGTAACAATGGTCTAATTTTCAGATCATTTAGAGGATGTGTCTGTGTTGAAAAAAGTCAGCACTGACGTATCACATGAAAAGAGCAATGACGATGTCTCAAGCATTGCTTTTGTAACAAATGTTTAAACATTTTGAAGACAAACATATGTAAAGCAAGAGAAAAAGGCGACCCGAAAGAGCAAATGAACTGTTTTCTAACAACAACAACAACAACAACAAATTACAGCAGTGTAGAGTCAGTGTACCCGGTTTCGCACACATTTCCTAAGAATACCTTCCTATCTAGCTAAAAATGATTAAATTTGAATTTACCTCTATATGTTTTAATAAACACACTTATTTCGGTTTGAAACACGCTACTTTCACTTCCCACTACAATGACGTCATACCTCTTAGTGTACTTGATTCGGATAACATATTTTGACCAGTTGTTGCATTTAAGTGTACCCGGTTTCGCACACCCTGCTATTTATAGAACTCGGTGATAACAATGCAGTTACTCAACAGAAAAATATTAATTAACTTTTTAACCATTTATATAATTCAATTTAAACATGTATTTTCCAATAAAACATCTGAAAGTGAAATTTAAAAGCAGTTATGAAAGTGAAAGCTAGGTACCAAACCCTGTTTTTACTTCTTAAAGCAGAAAAGGCTAAAACAACTGAATACATGAAACAAACATAAAACACAGAAGCTGTTGAATCACAAAAGACCCCCACACGTCTAATTATTCGATTAAGTTCTCTGTTTTAATAAAAACGTAAAGCAAACAATCAAGTTGAAGGCATTTTGCAAGTTGGGAGAACTTCAATAACTGTTGAAATATTTTTCATTTAGGTAAAGTAGTAGATAAATACTTACCTGTATGATAGAATAGTGATTTTTCAATTTATTTTGCACCTTGTTGTTGTTTGCATAGTCATTTTTTTCATGAAACTTAATATTGTTCAGGTGACCTACTGGTCTCCATTGATATTGTTATTGTTTTCGTCTGCACTTACCAGAACGAGGCTCCAGTGGGGAAAGACCCCTTGTGTCAAATTATGTAGGGAATAACTCAGTTTCGTGAAACAATAACAAAGAATTGTTAAATTGTCTGTTTTATTCTCACAAAGTACATGAATTTACTGGGTGTGCGAAACCGCGTACAGTGCGAAACCGGGTACACTGACTCTATGAATGTTCTAAAAAAATGAATATTTTGTCTATTTTGCAACTGCGCTAATCAGAGCACCAGAAAAGCTATTCCATATATACGAGTGCTTCCACAAATCAGGTCCACTAGTGGACAGTCCACTCTTTATCCACACATGTTCCTTTATACCCAGTTCTGCAACAGTTGTGGCTGTTTGGCAGCTGTGATACTCACTTCCGTCGTCGATGAAGCGGCCTTTTAGAATAGGACCCTTTGTTGTGTCAATTTCCAAGTAAACGAATCTGTTTCCTGTAAGACACAGATGCAAGGTAAACATGTAGATTCCGGCGACAGGTGCTACAAAGATTCCAGTCTCATTGTTGTAACTGGAACCGACGTCAAAATGCGTCGTGCTAAATACGATTGTCCCACCATCGCTTGGCGCAGTGTTCTTTATATTGTATGCCAGAAAGGCTACTGCTTGCACTGTTGAAAGACCTGGAAGACATATAGTATATCTTAAGCCAGTGTCATGCATCATGTCTTTTTCAAACTGTTAACATTATTCTATTTGAAATTGTAACGAATCTATTTGCAAAAGACCCGAAACACCTCATCCAATTTAATCATTACTCTCTTCATTTTTCAAGACGCTTTTAACCGAAACTCTATCTGATTACATTCAGACTGTATCGTATTGTTTTCATCATATTTGTGTGACTTTGTGTTATTGTGCCTTTAAAGGCATGTCAAATCATATGTGAAAGAATACTTAAAGTAGCTTTAAAATTAAAATTCCCATAATAAATATAGAGAAGTAGTTTTCGTCTAAAAAACTATGATTAAAATTGAAATTTAGTTTTAAATGTTGACAGGCAAAACGCCGCCATTTGTGACTTTAATATTATAACATATACATACTTTCAACTTTGTCTTTGATTTCTTCCAAAACTTTCTTACTGTCTTCATTCGCATCGTTGAGTTCATTCTTCGTTTTCTCCCAGTCTTCTTGAATTCCTTCAAGTTTATCAGACATTCTTTGCTGCATGATATCAGTCTCCGATTTTATTTTGTCCACATATATTTCAGTTTCAATAATTTTTTCAAGCGTTTTCTCTTCATAGTGAAATCTTGAACATTCCGGTTCACTCGCGCTCACAAAAACACACAAAGCCACCGACAGAACAATTTTCATCAACATCTTCATACCATTACCTTCTCAAACTGACTGAATCTTTTCGGTTACAGATAAAAAATATGGCAACTGTAAGTAAATGAGGGGTGTTTAAACAATTTTGTTCTCGATGATTCAAAAGTGTATTCAGACGTTTACCCTTAATGATTTTTCAAGAATATTTCTAACGTGACTTTTTGACACATAATTACCTGTCGATACAAAAAGATTATCAGGAAAAAAGTTTGTGTTCGTGAAAGAATATTTCAAGTTTATTTCCGCGCCTACTTTTGTGCGTGCGAGCGAGCGTGCGTGCATGCGTAAGTGCGTGCGTGCGAGCGTGTGTGTGCGTGTGTGTGTGTGTGTGACTAATAAAAAAAACTCCAAGTAGCACAGGAATATGATACTAGTACTTGTTGCCTAGATATTTTTTAAACATTTCAAATTTAAAGCCTCTAGATCGGGCGGAACTTCCTCACTGGTATACTGAATACATTTACTTTAACACGACATATTTTAAGTATTTAAACAGTCTTAGCATGTAGTATTCTCATTGGCTAATTTCGAAGTTGAGCTGTGATATCCAATCATTGACTGTTGTTCAAGACTGATCTTCACTCCTTGTACTCAACACAATGTAAGCTTTGGGTAATGCTAGTTAGCGGGCTATTTATTATGCACGCCCATAAAAATATGGTTAAACGCAAACACACACGTTTATTATATTATGTTCAGCAAAAGTCATGCGGCGTATTCATACACTGGTGACAGTTTCCTCAATCCCTCGTTATGATTTATGCGAATACACAGATCCCGGTAGAACCAGGATGGTGTAAGCTTTGACATTTTATTTTTTTCACAATAACTCTTTCAACAGCCCTGTTCATCTTATTACTTGTTATTCTTTAAGTACCTTCGGTCGTCATATCAGTTCCTGTTTGGTTAATTACTTTTAGGAAAGGGTTAGACGTCAAGTTCTTTTACAGTCATAAAATTGATTGGCATGTAAGAATTTCATCTAAAATGACAGTTTAATAGCAAACTATTTTTTGGCATTAATCTTTATCAAGAAAAGCTGGTTTTGATTAGAACCAGAGCCCACAAAACCTATTTTCCCTACGGTATATATATATTACAATGTTACGTGAATTATCAAAACTTTGACATTGATTAGCTCCGACATTATGCTGTCAAGAAAGCATTTGTTTAAAAGTTTTACTTCACTACAAAGTCAGCAAAGATTTTTTTTTCATTTAGGATTCCAAGTGATGACTAAATAAAACTCGATGATTAAAGGGGCATGTCTCAAGATGAGCCTCTCTATATCAAACACTTGCAAGAAACATCACATTGTATCTTCACACTTTCTACGCAAGGAATAAATATTACTTTATGAATAAATGTTACTTTTTGACCACATTAGCCTTTCTTGCAAATCCATGATTCGTCAGATTTTCAGAAATATTTATAACTGTTCATGCAGAAGTAATAGGTCAAAATTAAGAACTATCATTTGCGTAATTTTTTTGTTTTGAAAAAAAAGATAAATTGGAAAAAAGGACATTGTGTGAAATATTTATGCTCACAAATATACGTCAGATTGCATCATTGTAAGAGTCCTTGCCAAAATGCTTTGCAAGATGAGCATGTTCCCGGACCCCATACCACCCCCTCTCCCGCCCCTCCCTGTATACTCCGCACAATTTAAACCTAATTCATTGAACCGCCTCTGTTCATAATCATCATCATCGACATTCCACGATCATTATCGTAATATTTGACTGTCGGACTGACCGAAAAGGGTCGAGGTGACAAATATATCTCCACCCCCTGATTCTGTGTTCGGAGGGGAAAAACCGACACATAGCCATTTTTAGATTGATTACTGCGATGATTATATTTCCGATTACAAGTTAGCCTTTAATTAGCTCACCACGATGAGCTATATGTATTTGCTTCGTTCTCTCGTCGTCCATCATCTGTCGTCATTATTTTACTTAAAACTTCAAGTAACATCCCATTAAAAGCTAGATATATGCATCTTCATCAAACTGAGTCAGAATCCTTTTTGCATCTACAGGTCTCGGGTTTGTTCGAAAAGCCTGACTCCAAACTCTCCATTTTCAATGAACAGTGACGTGTCTTCGTTTTGATGCATTTGTAGTAATGCTCTAGTAGTTAAAGATAACAAAGGTGGAACGTATCTTTTTACTTTTATTTCTATACAAGTGGCATTTATTTCTAAATGGAGACGACTTTTTGTTCAAGTACTAGTATCCAGTTGTATGGGACAGTACGGTAGAACATGTATATGGACAGGTAGATTGCTGGTAAAGATCCGCGTTCTTACGAATCGGCCAACTTCATGCATTTTTGACGGTGTAATAAAATATCCATACCTTCTGAAATATTTTCTCTAGCGTTTTGAGCAGCCGAGTTTGAATCTTCGCCGCCAATGTCAGCCATGAAATATTACTTCCAGAAATTATATTAAACTAATATACAAACTTATTTTATTTATTTGTCAAAGTGCTCGATTGATTTCTCAGTTGTTTTTATCCGACGTACTTCAAGGAACATGACAAGAGGGTATAACTCTTTATGTCATATATCAACAGTAATCTAACGGACTTTGCATTTGTATATACAATATTCATGCGAGCTCACCATCTGTTGCAGATGATGTGATTTCGTTCAATAAATCTGGGGTCAGGGCATGATGACAGTATGAATGTTACAATTATTGTTTGAAATGGGGTTATCAGTATAATGCTTCTAGATGTTTTGTGGTAACATACAACGACGCTGTAATGAAAGAAAGATGAGAGATCTGTCTCCTGGAGTGATGCCATTCCTGCTGGATCTGAATTAAAACATTCAGGAATCATCTGTGATAAATAAATTGGCAATACGCGATGCAGATGTAAAATTGCGCGAGATGTTGTTTAGTCTTTTTAAATTGTGGACTTCGTCCAGAGAGGTTGTAAATTATTTAATGTTGCTGGCAACCTATAACTCAGTCGTAATCACTAAGGCTCTCTGAGATCCCGAAATGTGGAATTTCCTGTCAGTCATATATACCTCGGCTTGAGATAAGCCAGCGACTTTGTTTAAAACATTTGCAGAGGCTGCCACTAATACGTCGATATTTCCCATGGTGAACTCGGTATCTATTCCATTGAATTAGTTATTGATATTACAGCTTTTTTTGTCCAACTTTGTTGATAACCTGAAACATATATTACAAGCGATTTTTGTACACAGACTGATCAGATATTTAAACACCGACCGCCAGACCCAAGGCTTAATGCCAGACATGTAAATACGACCTGATGGACATTCTTTGTTTCTTGACATCTGGTGTTTTCTCCGTCACCAAACATGTTTTGTGCACCAGAGTTAAGACAAGTGTCTGCAGTTTCCATTATAACACACAAAAAACTAATTTTGAATCGATTGTGGGCGAGACTAGTGTTTTAATATACATGCAAGACTGAAAAAGCGTATATTATATGGAGGCCATCACTTAACCAACGGTCATTAAACCCTATATGTATAACTGTTAGTAATTGTATCAGTCAAGTGTGCTCAAATTGGATAATAAAACTAATTATGTAACAAGTGTAACAGTTGCACTGATGATATTGTACTTCATAAAATACATCAATGTTTCGAAAAGCATAGAACTCAGACACTTACTGTTCCGAAGTATTATATACATGTCATGGATTATAAAGCTTTTTTTCTTCAATATATACAATAAAGTGAAACCCGACAAGTCTGTGATCTTGTTATATGGTCTATTCTGTATAAACACAAGTGAGCAATGAAAAATTTCATAAGGTAGCTCTCAAGTATTTGCATTATCTGTTTATATAATAGTGCATTTATTGTGCCGTTCAGCTTGAAAGTCATTTTCGTTTCTGTAAGATCTTGTTCTCATGGCCGTAGTACCATTATTACTATTCATGATTCAAGTATACAGTGAAATATGTAAGTAAGTGTCATTGCTATTTAACAATGATATGATGCCATTGCTATTTGACAATGACATGATGTCTTTGCAATTTGACAAAGAAATGGTGCCATTGCAATTTGACAATGACATAGTGCCATTGCTATTTGGCAATGGCATGGTGCCATTGCTATTTGACAATGGCATGGTGCCGTTGCTGTTTGACAATGACATGGTGCCATTGCTATTTGACAATGACATGGTGCCGTTGCTATTTGACAGTGACATGATGTCATTGCAATTTGACAATGAAGTGGTGCCATTGCAATTTGACAATGACATAGTGCCGTTGGTATTTGACAATTGCATTGTGCCGTTGACATTTGACAATGACATGGTGCCGTTGCCATTTGATAATGACATGGTTCCGTTGCTATTTGACAACGACACGGTGCCGTTGCTGTTTGACAATGACACGGTGCCGTTGCTGTTTGACAATGACACGATGCCATTGCTATTTGACAATAACACGATGCCGTTGTTATTTGACAATGACACGGTGCCGTTGCTATCTGACAATGACACGGTGCCGTTGCTATTTGACAATGACACGGTGCCGTTGCTATTTGACAATGACACGGAGCCATTGTTATTTGACAATGACACGGTGCCATTGCTATTTGACAATGACACGGAGCCATTGTTATTTGACAATGACATGATGAAAACATGATGCCATTACTATTTGATAATGACATGATTCCATGCTATTTGACAATGACATGATAAGTATGATCATTACCACATTTGTGCGGTTGAATAGTATAACGATACTGATATATTCAAAGTGAAAGTCACTAACAAACCCAATAATTAATAATAATTAATAGTATTATGAGTGTATATGTACCGCAAGAAAGTTCAGACACAATCATAGAAGTTCTTTATGCAAAATTTTTAAAGTAAATAATTATCATTAACGGTGATGTTGTCTATTATATACTGTATACTCTTGTAAGGTAATTATTGAGGACGACATAAAGCATTTATCTTACCCATTGAAATTAACGTATATGTATTGCTTATACAATGAAGCGGCGTTACCAGTTGAAGAGGGTGCAAATGCTTGTACCAAGATCTTCACAAACCGTAAATTAAAAAGATGTAATTTCAAGTTTTAAATGTCAGCATATAAATTTTAGCATTTACATTGATTTGACCTTGCATGGACCTTAACACTGGTTTGTAGAAAATGTAGCGGTGCTGAAAAATGTCAGTACTGTCGTATTACATGAAAAGAGCAATGACGAAGTATCAAACAAAGCTTTTGTAACAAATGTTTTAAAATCTTCAAGCCCAGTATAAGTGGAGGGAGAGAATGAATACTTTAAGTTCTGTAAAAAGAATTTTGACTACTGTATATTTATTAGAAACTACAACATTGTGTGACTTTCGTTAACACGTAAAAACAACTAAATATTTTGTCTATTTTGTAACTGCGCTTATCAGAGCACCAGAAAAGCTATTCCATATATACGGGTACTGCCACAAATCAGTCCCACTAGTGGACTGTCCACTCTCTATCCACACATGTTCCTTTATACCAAGTTCTGCAACAGTTGTGGCTGTTTGGCAGCCGTCGTAGCTACCTCCGTCGTCGATAAAGCGGCCTTTTAGAATAGGACCCTTTGTTGTGTCAATTTCAAAGTGAATGTATCTGTTTGATGTAATACACAGCTGCAAGTTAAAAATGTAGATTCCGGCCACAGGTGCTACGAAGATTCCTGTTTCGTTGTTGTAGCTGGAATCGACGTCAAAGTGTGTTGTGCTAAATACCATTGTCTCACCATTGCTTGGCGCAGTGTTCTTTATATTGTGTGCCAGGAAGGCTACTGCTTGCATGGTTGAAAGAAGACCTGAAATACATAAATATCTTAAGCATGTGCCATGCATCATGTCTTCTTGATGTATTAAATCTAAAAATATTAACATAATTTTATTTGAAATTGTGATGAATTTGTTTACAAAGGAGACAAGTTATCTCATTCAATTTTTACCTTCCTTTTTCAAGACGGGTTTGAACGACACTGACAATATCTACCTGATTACATAGACACTGTTTTGTATTGTTTTCAACACATTTGCTCGACATTATGTTATTATGATATTATGCCTTTAAAGACATGTCAAATCAAATGTGAAAAAATACTTGAAAAGATTCTTGAAGGAAAGATTTATGAAAATATTCCTCTGATAAATTAACAAACAGAAATAGATCTAGTTTACATCTAGAAACCATGAAAACTATAATTAAAATTATTTTTCAGGTTGGCATGCAGGAAAAGGACGTTAAACATTATGATATATACATACTTTAAGCTTTGTCTTTGATTTCTTCCACAGCATTCCTACTGTCTGCTTTCGCATCGTTTAGTTCATTCTTCGTTTTCTCCCAGTCTTCTTGAATTCTATAAACTTTTTTGGACATTTTTTGCTGCATATTTTCAGTCTCCGATTTTATTTTGTCCACATATATTTCGGTTTTAATCATCTTTTCAAGCGTTTTCTCTTCGTAGTGAAATCTTGAACATTCCGGTTCGCTCGAGCTTACAAAAACGCACAAAGCCACCGACAGAACTATTTTCACCAACATCTTCAGACCATTACCTTCTCAAATTGAATGTATCTATTCAGTTACAGATACAATATATATGGCAACTAGTAAATGAGGGATTTAAAATATCTAAAAAATATTCGTTCAATGAATCCAAAGTGTATTCAAACGTTTATCCCAAATAATTCTTCATGAATACTTCTGTCTTTTTGATAGATCATTATATATCGATACAAGATCGTCATTTTATTTGGAAAAAATAATGTTAGTATTTGAGAAAGAATATCGCATCTAGGTGCGTGTGTATGTGTGTTCGTGCATGTGTGTTTTGATGCAAGTACTTTTAACTGACTAATAAAGTCGAATTGAAACTCAAATAGCACTTATTGTCCGAATATTTTTCATCAACCTTTCAAAAACATTTTCTCCTGCTGGAAAATTAAATTTAATGTCTCTGGTTTGTGCGGAACTTCGTTGGTATATATTGCCTTTAACCCAACATATTTTAAGTCCTATGCAAATTACAAAGATCTCGGGTAGAATCGGGGTGGTGTAGGCTTTTGTTAATATTTTTATGTTTATGCATTATGACTTTACTTGCAAGGTTCCCCGTTACACTTTTAACAGCCCTGGTGAAACTATTTACTTGCTATTTTTGAAGTAGCCTTGGGGGTATTATCAGTAAAATGAGCCGCGCCATGAGAAAACCAACATAGTGCATTTGCGACCAGCATGGATCCAGACCAGCCTGCGCTTCCGAGCAGTCTGGTCAGTATCCATGCTGTTATTGCAATTAGAGAACCCGTTAGCGAACAGCATGGATCATGACCAGACTACGCGGTGCTGGCTGGTCTAGATCGATGCTGGTCGCAAATGCACTGTGTTGGTTTTCTCATGGTGCGGCTCAGTTGATGTTTGGTTAATTACTTTTAGGATAGGGTTCGACGTCAAGTTCTTTTACCGTCATAAGAATCGGTTGGCATGCAAGAATTTATCTAAAATGTCAGTTTAATTAGCAAACTATTGGCTACAAACATTATCAAGAAAAGCTTGTTTTAATTGGACCCATAGCTCGAAAAACCTAAAACATTGTCCCTACGGTATGCATATTACAATCTTAAGTGAATAACAAAAGCTTCGACATCACTATGCTGTCGAGAAAGCATTTGTTTAGAGAATTTGCTTACTTTACCAAGTCAGAAATTGTTTTACGTTCAGGATTCCAACTCGATGATTAAAGTGGCATGTCTGAAAATGAACACGTCTACATCAAACATTTACAAGAAAAATGTCATTGTTTATGCACACTTTTTATGTAAGAAATAACAATTACTTTATGATGTTACTTTTATGTCCATTTAAAGCGTTATAAACCAGATTAGCCCTTCTTGCAAATCAATGATTCCCGCTAGATTTTTCAGAATTTCAGAAATATTTATGACTGTTCATACAAAAGGAATGGGTCAAAATTAATAATTATCATTTGCGTAAAATCATGTTTGTTTAGACAAAAGTCATATATTTAAAAATAACATTGTGTCAAATATTTATGTTCACGTCAGATTGCACCTAATGAAGTGCACTCCCAAAATGCTTTGCGAGATGAGCAAGATCCTGGACCCATGCCTTCCATCCCCCTTCCCCGCCACCTATCTCCCCTAAAATTCCGCACATTTTAAACTACTAGTACGTCATGGAACCGCCTCTTGTCAAAATCATCACCATTAACATTCCACCATCATCATCATTATCTTTCACTATAAACGTTGGCTACAGACTGATCGACAAGGGTCAAAGCGGTAACTATAACTCCCACCATCCCCTGATTGTGTTTCGGAGGGCAAAATATCATTACGTATTTTGATTGCTTATTGTCCGTTTTATTAGCTCATCACGCTGAGCTATAATCATTTGTTGGACATTCGTTGCCCATCGTCCGTCGTCATTATTTCCCTTCAAACTTCAAATAGCTTCTCATGAACTGCTGGATGCATCTTCATTAAACTGGGACAGAATCATTCTTGCATCAACCGGTCTTGAGTTTGTTCAAATATCCAGACTCGGGTGTATTCTTGGACCGCCATGTATAATGTAGGTCAAAAGATCAAGGTCAGGTGAGTGACTTAGGACGTAATGGCATTTTTTTCCTAAATTTTTAGACGATGACGTTTATTTAAAATATTTTTTATTTTTACCTACATAGGGCGAAATCAGTTTCTTATCGTGGTTGGTGTAGATTTCTAGCTTTTCGGTATTATACGGTGTTTCGTTGGGCCATCGTTGTTTCGACCCTTTCCCTCCTTAGATTATGATATCGAACTATGTTGTGTTTTTTTAGACAGATGTCATAATAATGGGTATTTTATTTTGTGCCAGAACCCATTTGATACCTTTCTGATGTGTATAACTTGTTTGTTTAATTAGTCACTTCATGTACTCATTTACTCAAGTTTTGTTTTCAATTTTGTTATTTTCATATTACAATATTGTAATAGGTTTTTCAAAAGGTACACAAATTAAAAAAAAAAAGATATTTCTGTCATGTATTTCTCGTACATCCTCACCACAACAACGTCTGCAAGAAACACTCTTACTTGGTAAACTTTGATAGTTATCAGCTCTTCACCGGTCTGCCATACTGTGTCTATGCGATAGATTGGCCGTTCCTCAACTCGATCGTTCTCTTGCGGACAGATAACGTTATCAAAATAAGAATGTTTTCAAAATGGACCTGTTTGTGGACTTTTATATTAAATCTTGCAGCAATTGCAAAAGGTGTGTTTTTTCTTTTCTTCTAAATTAGCTTTCAAGACTTAAAAATACACGAAAGTTTTCTAACCTACAAAAATTTAAGGATGAATAAATCGTAACAGTCATCTTGCTATATATATTATAAACGTTTTTGTGTTTGAAAGAAAGAATCACAAACTGTGTATATCCTGCTGATTCCGAATGGAAGATGTTCTGCCAAAATGTTTTATATAAATTAACATTCCAGTGTCATACCTACTTCAGGTAGGTTATCTATAAAATTTTACCGTTGCCAAAGATAAGAGGGGGAAAGAAACTGTAATGTACGAAAGCACAGAGGAGGCTCGAGAGAGAGAGAGAGAGAGGTCGAGAGAGAGAGGTCAATAAAAATACAGCTCGTGGCCATGAGATATCCAAAATACTTTTATTTATTATATGGTATGGTTGTTGTTGCTTTTTTTTTTTGTCATTTTTTTACGTTTATAATCGTTTTTCGCGTGTCCACGCCGAGCAAGTTTTTTCTCTGTTTTCAGATTTCGGCAAGTCATGTCTCTTCTATGTAAATATGAGAAATATTCGTGTTGGTGTTATTTTCGAAAGCTATTCGAGTTTGAAACGCTATTTTAAAAAAAAATGCGCTTAACAAAAAATTAGATAAATATTTTGTATTAACATACCGGTATCAAAATTTCAACACAAAAGTTCATTTGGTAAAATATTATTTCTCTATCAGTAAAATTAATACACTACGGTTTAATATTCTAATATTTTTGTTTAGTATGGAAGCCCTGGAGGGACAATTGATTTCCGTACTTCCCACTTCTGACTTCTAACTTTTGAACTTCTCACTTCCAACTTCTTGACTTCCTACTTCTAACTTCCACACTTCTGACTTCTAGAAGTTGGAAGTACGGAAATCAATTGTCCCTCCAGGGCTTCCATAGTTCAGTGGTTGTTAAAGTATACATGTGCAAATAATGCTTATATTTTTCAGGTATTTCAGTATCATCAGATACGCTCACGTGTACTTATAATGGTAGCGTGTATAGTCGAGGTGATGCGTGGGTAGACGACCACGTGTGTGGAGTCTGTGTGTGTAACGAGTACGGGTCACAGTGCTACGCGAAGCTTGAAGGGTATTGCAAATTAAACAGTGAGCATCCCTGTGACAAAAAATACGTTTTGGTATATATGAGGACTGTGAGCGTCTACGTTATCCCCACCCACCTTCATCCCAACTTCCTCCCCCACCCCCACCCGCTTATTTAACTCCTATTATTCCATGTAGAAAATCAAGCGCAAGTAGGCCGAGTAAACAAGCATTTTGCATGCCTTTTTTTAGAGAGATTCTTGTAGATTTCGAATGTTTTGATATCAAATCGTAAGCGATTGCATTTGTAAATACACTATTGTTGTTTCGTTCTTGTAAAATCATATCTTGAAAAAGTGACTTTTAAAAATGAACACAGTATAAAGAAACAGCCACTCTTTTCTCAGTGTCTGACTGGGTAATATGGGCAAATATGTTTTTGACAAAGAAATACAAGTGGCCGAATTTATAGTAAATAAGTGAGACATTATGCCACCCCGAAAAATGAGTTCGATCACAATTTTCACAGTAAATGTAAAGAATGTGTTCGGACTGCGTGAAACTTCACACGTGTGAAGATTAGGACCGTATTCTTCACAGGCATATGGAAGATGTGGTCAGTGAAAAAATTGGTTCAACATGTCTTTTAACAATAGTTGGGGATTAATCTTAGCATTGTTATGGTGTTATAAAACTGCTACCACTCATGTAAACTTTCTCGAAAATAAAGAAGGTTTTCATGAAACTTTCAGTCTAATAAAATATCGTGAAAACAGATAAATTTTTCATGTATGCAGCCAAGAGAAATATCTTACCATGAAAATTTGCTAGTAAGTGCTTTAAATTGCCACAACATACCAGATAAAGTTTCATGATACCAGGTAACTTTTTATAAAAGTAAACTTTTTAGGAACTTTAAGGAGAAGTGCAGTGTACAAGAACCATAACTACCCTGCCAATTTTTTAATTATCTTTCGTTACTAAGTTAACTTGTCCGGGGCTTAACTCTAAAAGTACTCGAGGGAATTTATTCAAACTGCATGATAGATAGAGGACAATAAGTGAAAGTGCAGAGTACAAGAATCATAACTCTACCATGCCTATTTTTTCAATTATCTCCCTTTATTAAATTAAATACTTCACACAATGATAGAGGACATTAAGTTTATGACCATGAATAAACCAGCTCCTCTAACTGATATGTGTATACTTCAGTACCATTGATTTATTTCACAACATTTCTGATGAAAACTGTTTCGGCGTGGGGATTGACCATGTCCAGCGTGGCCCTTGTTCTTATAGGGTGGTAACTACGTCTTCTTCGATTTTACAGCTGTAAAATTGCGACTGTTTTTGAGTCACATGTCTTTTACACAGTCAGGTCCTTTATGGCCATTTTACAGCTTTAATACATGTCTTTATTTCGTTCGGGTATTGTTTAGTTTGCCAAAACATTGGGACTAAGATTATTTATTTTCATAGACCGCTTGACCTTTAACAATAGGTGATCTCTATGAAGTTGGAGGTCAATAGGCCAAGTGTAAAGGTCATGTTCTTTAATTGACTGCGAAGTGTTCCAGATAGATAGGGAGTTCAGGAGTCTTGCCTAGCAGATGACCCTTTATTGGCAGAGGTCATTAAATGGTCAAAGGTCAAGGTCGAACATTTTATGTTAAATAACGGGTTAGCACTTGAGCCTTGAACCAGTCAAATTTATGGATGTTTGTCCTGACCAATAGATGTCCCAAACTGATTATGAGGTCACTATTATTTAAAGTAACTGGCGAACTATTTTGCCTTGACACTTGATAGGGAGGTATGTCTTGACTTGTAGAGGACCCCTTCTACTCAAAGGTCAATATCAAATTTGTTTTAGTTCAATAACGTGTGGAAGGTGATCCCGATGAACGATATAGGGCCATCACGACCCTATTGTTTCTTTAAGTGGTGTCAGTTCAGTATAATTTTGCTTTCATGAAAATTTATCTGGTTTCTTGAAAACCACTATTATTTTCGTGAAAATTTTCATGAAAACTTTCTTTAAGTGCACTAACTAGCATAATTTCGTGTTAAGATATTTAACTATTCTTCATGATAATGTTTCTGTTTTCATGAAATCCTCCATTATTAACGTGAAAACTTCCTTCATTTTCGCGAAAGTTTTCATGAAAACTAATAGCTAAGTGGTGGCAGTTTTATGCCACCATACATTTGTCTTCAGACCACACAACGTTAGAGTGCAGGTGTAAGTTGATTGAGCGAATTGCAATATCATCTCTAAACTAACTGAATTCACTTTACATAAAAAAATACAGTTAGGCATACGCCATTCGCTGTTTCTTTTGGGCAAGTACATGTAACTTTTTATACAAAGGGAATGGTACTGCGCAGTGTGATCACATAACTGACGCATTCCTCGTAACACCAGGGGAAAATTAATTATTATGTGAGGTAAGAACTCAAGTCTATTACGTAGTTAATTGGCTATAAAATTTTGCAATTGCTGTTACATTACAGACACTGTAGCTAAGGCAGGAGAGCCTGTATGTATGTACGGCCTGAAACCCTACTTGGTTGGTGACGTATATTCTGCTCTGGATGGCTGTAACAAATGTCTCTGTACAGAGCGTGGTATGCAGTGCACAATGAAGGCGTGCAGTTCTACCGGGTTTGGTAAGTTGTGTTTTATAGAACAAAATATTTATTACAAAATTTTGTTCCATGACTGGCAATCGTTAATTTCCGTACGATCACGTACTCTCCATGTGTGATTTCGGCTTTTGTCGGTATGAACGGGACAGGTGCTCGTGTGGGCTACATTATCGCTCGAAGAAAGTCGAAACACCATACAGCAATACGTAATTGTACGGAAATTCCCGATTGCAGTTACAGGTCCAGTGTTTGAATCAATTCTAGCAAAATTACCTGACAATGTTGTTCTACGTATTGATATCAGTAAGTTCTTTTGTAAAATGCAAACAGTTTTACATTCTTGTACTGGAAGATCGCCCGGTTAACTCACTGTGTAGATGTCTAGAATTAGAATTTAAAGGTAGTTGAGTTTGATTCCCTGGCGATGCGCTTGTACGGCATGGTTCGGCGAAAGAGAATGTGTGTACGCTTCTTTTTCGTAGTTCATGTTTGGAAGAAGTCATTTACTTGTGGAGAATAGGTCAATACTTAACGAGTTCCAAGAACATTGCTTAGGTTACATACTAGTGACTAAATAATTCTCTTGGAAATGTTTCTGAACCATAAGAAATATCGTGTTAGTAGCAAGGTTTGTTCTTTCCCTTAATGGCATTTTAATAACCGATTAAATGTTTTTAGCTGGATCATGAAGAAAACTCACGCTGGTAGTGCGCATGAAACGTACAAGACTGAGAGAAAATAATTCAAAATGTTTGACTTTAACCACGCAGTACTGTTAAGGACACCATAAAACCTAATACCCACCTTATATGATATGTCAGCAAGCATTGAAAATGAGGTATCTTTCTAGGAAAGACATTTGATAATGAACGGAAAAGCGGATCCTTTGAAATAGACATGATAGATACGAGCGGATGTTTTTTTTAATATCAATAGATTTTTCCATATTTAGAAACTCCCAGCAAAGAGCCGCTCTATGGAGAATGCCAGTATGATGGTGGATGGTATAGACTTCACACGCAATGGTTAGCTCGTGACGGATGTAACACGTGCTTCTGTCAAACTATTGGAAACTACAGGGGAGGTCACGTGTGCACGACCAGCAAATGCCCGTGCAGTACAGTAAACGCGCCAGTAATTACAGGTTGAATTAAAACTTTTGTCGGTTAAAATAAACTAGAGCTATCAGTGACGATGATTATTCATTATACCTCAGACTCTGCTACGAATACTAGTATTTTGATCTTGACCTTTGGTCTTCTAATGGGACAATGAAATTTGAATTAGTGGCCTAGGCTGTGCGTACAGCATATCGTCTTGATGAGATAAACAACTGATGAAAGTCATTCCTCCAGTTCAGAAGGACACTGAGCCGACACGAAATAAAATTATTAGGACATTTGACCTGTTACATTCACCTTTAATTGTGTGACCTCGGTCAGTGTTATGAACGCCATCTTGATGAGGCAAGTAATTGATGCAAGCTTTATGAAAAATCCTATCAGCAATTTAAAAGATATGGAGCAGATAAAAAGTAAAGCTATTCGGCTGTGACCTTCGCCTATTTCAATGACCATGTGACCTGGGTTGCATGTTTCTCGTCATATTATGAATGTGAACACTCTTTAAGAATTTTCTTTCATAGTCCTTGAAATAATAAATACAGTTAGATGTGTCCAAAGAACAATGCCCCCCCCCCCCCAACCCCCTCTTCCATCCCAACCTGTATATGGTTTCATGACTCTATGTGAAATGTTTTTAAGATCTATGTGAAACAAAAACTTCTAAGCTCTTTAAGTGTATTTTCAACTAAGTCAAAGACCATAACTCTGCCCTGGCTGAATAAAATCCTAAACAAAACACCAGTTGCACAACTTCACATGCTAGGCTTTACGACTCTAGATCAAATATTTTTGAGATACATGGACACAAATTTTTATGCCATTTTATGTATATTTTTGATTAAGTAAAGGTCACTAACTCTTGTTAGTCAATCCTGTTGAGGTTTGATGACTCTGGGTCATATACATTTTGAGATATACACAACACAGATTCGGACTGATGGACAGACTGACAAGGGCAACTCTTAAGTACCCCTCAGATGTTTCAGGGACACAGCAGTCTTATAAGTAGACATTCAAATGTTGGCGGGGGTGGGGGCGTTTGAGGGTAAACAATAACTTATTATCAATAGAAATTCAAATGTTTAACTGCATCAGGGTAATAACAATCAATAGAAATTCAAATGTTTAGTAAATGGTAGTTAACAATCAAACATCTACCATGAACCAGAAATCATGTCTAGATAAAGACTTGCGAGAACTTCTTTTTCGCGCCATCGATCCTCCAACTTAAGAATACTTTCATTGGGATAACTATCCACAGTATGTGTGCTTTACACCTGGCATGCTAAAGAACCAGGGAAGCTTCTGGAATTGGAGCGTATTCTGTATTTTGTACTATCCTGTCATTAACATTACACAACTGTCTTCTGGACGAGTCGTCCAAATGGGTTACCAACAGCGACTACCAATATAGTTACATTGGAAATTCTCTCACAGTAGGATTTGAACCTTAAGCTGTAAAATATCATGGTACTTCTCTGCAGTGTAGAAACAAGGAGCTGCGTTCAATAAACGCTTGATGCCCCCGGTTGAATCCTTGTCGATACAAAGCAACCGCTCTCTAAAACGGTCAAGTTCAAGGTCAAGGTCAAACTGAGGTCAGGTGATGTCTGAAGATGAGGAATGGTCACAGGTTACATCTGCATTAGTATCAAGTTATTCTAGCAAGGCGTATTGATGCTAGACGAAACGGTCCATTTGGTTAACCCCGTACGGACGGACGGAACTTCCCAACAAGAGGGTCATGATGACCCTGGATTGCTCACCTGAGCAATATGAGCTACATGTTTCAAATGTCAAACTGATGATTTTTAGAAATTTTTTGGAAGATTTTCCGATGTACAATCAAGTAACGCCTGGGGCGGGGTCAATTTTACCCCGGGGGTCATGATTTGAACAATGTTTGTAGAAGTCTACTAGGCAATGTTACATATCAAATATCTCAGATCTAGGCCTTCTGGTTTATTTTTAGCAAATTTATGAAGATTTCCCTTTGTACAATCAAGTAACCTCTGGGGCAGGGTCAATTTGACCCTGGGGGGGGGGGGGGGGGGGGGGGGGTCAAGATTTGAACAAATTTTGTAGAGGTCCATTAGGCAATGCTACATGTCAAATATCTAAGCTCTAGGCCTTCTGGTTTATTTTTAGAAAATTTTGAAGATTTTTCTATGTACAATCAAGTAACCCCATGGGGCGGGGTCAATTTCACCCCGGGGGTCATGATTTGAACAAATTTTGTAGAAGTCTACTAGGCAATGCTACATGTCAAATATCTAAGATCTAGGCCTTCTGGTTTATTTTTAGAAACATTTTGAAGATTTTCCTATGTAAAATCAAGTGACCCCTGGGGCAGGGTAAATTTTGACCCCGGGGGTCATGTTTGAACAAATTTTGTAGAGGTCCACTAGGCAATGTTACATGTGAAATATCTAAGCTCTAGGCCTTCTGGTTTATTTTTAGAAAATTTTTGAAGATTTTCCTATGTAAAATCAAGTGACCCCTGGGGCGGGGTCAATTTTGACCCCGGGGGTCATGATTTGAAAAAATTTTGTAGAGGTCCACTAGGCAATGCTACATGTCAAATATCTAAGCTCTAGGCCTTCTGGTTTATTTTTTTAAAAATTTGAAGATTTTCCTATAGAAATCTATGTAAAATCAAGTGACCCCTGGGGCGGGGTCAATTTTGACCCCGGGGGTCATGATTTGAACAAATTTTGTAGAGGTCCACTAGGCAATGCTACATGTCAAATATCTAAGCTCTAGGCCTTCTGGTTTATTTTTTTTTTAATTTGAAGATTTTCCTATAGAAATCTATGTAAAATCAAGTGACCCCTGGGGCGGGGTCAATTTTGACCCCGGGGTCATGATTTGAACAAATTTAGTAGAGGTCCACTAGGCAATGCTACCTGTCAAATATCTTAGCTCTAGGGCTTCTGGTTTTTGAGAAGATTTTTTAAGATTTTCCTATGTAAAATCAAGTGACCCCTGGGGCGGGGTCAATTTTGACCCCGGGGTCATGATTTGAATAAAATTGGTAGAGGTCCACTAGGAAATGCTTCACACCTAATATCTAAGCTCTAGGGCTTTTGGTTTTTGAGAAGAAGATTTTTAAAGTTTTTCCTTTCGGTTGCCATGGCAACCAGAGTTCTGCATGGAATTCAATTCTTTGAACAATTTTTGTAGAGCTTCACCCAAGGAACATTCCTGTGAAGTTTGGATGAAATTGACCTAGCGGTTTATGAAGAGATGTCGTTTAAAGTAAAAGTTCACGGACGCCGGACAGTGAGTGATCAGAACAGCTCACCCTGAGCCTTTGGCTCAGGTGAGCTAATTATGGGTATTTATATGGCTACTCTTTTGTTCTCTCTATTGTTCTTTTAGCCACGTAAAAGAAAAATAGCCACATGAAAGCCTTACGGAATGAATGGCATCAAAGAAAAGTAGTTACCTATTGTTCCTATAGGTCACAACCAGTTAAATAGTTTTCCCTATATATTCTTTATAAAACTGACATTTTTTAAAAAGCTACCAAACATAGCTAGACCCATTTGAGAGAACAAATCCTTACCTCATTTTAAAGAGTTATGATAAAACTGATATAAAATGAAGAGAAAAGTAGCGGTCATATATCTTCTAAGAGAGATTTCTCTGGTCACATTTGCTTACTGTAAACTGACATTAAAATCACACCTGGAAGTACTACTCATACTAGTTGAGATTCACTTCACCAAATACAACCTGCTCTCCCATTTTTCCTACCAAAATGTCACAAATGCATCCACAATGAAATTTAAACAGAAACTAGACCAGATGGCTCCCACGCTGGTTCCTTTAGTTTAGTTAGGCCTATAAGAAACTGTTTTTCTGTAATAGCCTCAATTTCATTTGTATAGTACCAGTAACATAATCTGCATGAAAAATACCAAGTTTCAGCTTGATTAGATCAGTTTTCAAGATTTTATGGCATTTTCAGTAAGGCGGGTCCCTGCACCAATTTTCCTTCAAAATTGATGTCACGAAATATTTTATAACCAGTTCTTTTAGCCAGAGCTGGTTTTCGCCCTTTTTCATAAATTTTCACTATAATTTGCAAGCAAATTACACACTAAGACTTTGAAATATACCAAATGTCTCCTCTAAAAGGTATATATAGGCAAAATTTAGAGTGTAAATGTGCATTTAAAAAAAAATACACCCAAAACAGTGAAAATGCGATTTTTTTTGGTTTTTATCAATTTTTGCAGCAAAATTTCAATGAAATGCTCATTTTTTACCAAAATCTGACCGAACTAGTCCATTTATATCAATATCTGGACAAATCTCAATTGTTGCCCACATTTTCTTATAGGTCACAACCAGTTAAATAGTTTTCCCTATATATTCTTTATAAAACTGATATTTTTTAAAGAGCTACCAAACATATTTGAGAGAACAAATCCTTACCTCATTTTAAAGTGTTATGATAAAACTGATATAAAATGAAGAGAAAAGTAGGGGTCATGTATCTTCTAAGAGAGATTTCTCTGGTCACATTTGCTTACTGTAAACTGACATCAAAATCGCACTGCTGTGACCTGGAAGTACTACTCATACTACAATTGAGATTCACTTCACCAAATACAACCTGCTCTCCAATTTTTCCTACCAAAATGTCACAAATACATCCGCAATGAAATTTAAACAGAAACTAGCTTTAATTTAGACCTCTGTTGCCATGCCAAGTGAAAAATTAGTGTTCAAATACCTGGCAGCCATTACCAGACTAGACCAGATGGCTCCCACGCTGGTTCCTTTAGTTTACTTAGGCCTATAGCCACTTAAGTATGCATTTGTAGGACTTTCCGAAACGGACGTACGGACAGGACAATCACTATCTGCCTCCCGCATCGGTAGATGTCGGGGGCATAAAAAAGAAGACAGCACTATAAAGGTTATCACATTATTTTATTTCTTTTTAAAATATCTCTTTTTGTACCAATTTATCATACAATGTTCACTTGTACCTGCATGATCTGGAACATGCTATATAATGCATGTTGCTCAACACTGACACATTATTAATGTATAAAAAAGAACAAACACCTAACTGTTCTACACAGCGACACGGACAGAACATTGGTCTCATTTCACAACATAAATCAATGGAAGACGTAAATGACTGGTTTGTGACGAAAATGTACATGGATGAAAGAGATCAAATGAGCCGTGCCATGAGAAAACCAACATAGTGGGTATGCGACCAGCAAGGATCCAGACCAGCCTGCGCATCCGCGCAGTCTGGTCAGGATCCATGCTGTTCGCTAACAGTTTCTCCAATTCCAGTAGGCTTTAAAAGCGAACAGCATGGAGCCTGACCAGACTGCGCGGATGCGCAGGCTGGTCTGGATCCATGCTGGTCGCAAACCCACTATGTTGGTTTTCTCATGGCACGGCTCAAATGTCTTTCTATATCTGCTACCTTTAGTTATTAGACTGTCAGATTATTTTTATCCTAGAGTTAATAATTTATAATCCTATAATTCATCTATACATAAAAATCTTAGAAGAGCATGGTTTATCTTAGAAAAGCATTGTTTAGCAACAAATCTAGAGTATATAAAAATTTCATACTTTCCCAACTGTAAGTAGGACAGATAATAAGACAGATCCCTAAATTTGAAAGATTTCCTATGGATTTTGCCCACCTATTAAGTATACTGATTTCATTCTGAATACTGGTAGCTGTTATGACATTTGAATGGTAGCAGAGATCGAAATTCAATCTCCATCATCCATTAACTTCTAGTTTCCTGGTATCTGTAATGAACATGTATACAAGATGATTTACAATATACAGATTTTTTTCTATTCAAAAAGAGTATTGTAGAAATACTAATAACTACCGAAAAGTAATTTTTATAGAATATATAAAATCACATATTTTGGTAATAACTGCTGTTGCCTGTAGAATATGAAGGGATTGTATATTAACATAATTACAAGAGAACTTCCCACAAAGTTAAAATGCGACCCTCATTATCGCCAAGCATTAAGTTACTGATTGCGCATACATAATTCGCTTCTCATTTGTGACCAAACCAAGACATACATTATAAATAAACAACCTTCATAGACATACATTATCATGAAAATCAGCATTTGAGTCATGCCATGGGAAAACCAACATAGTGGGTTTGCGACCAGCATGGATCCAGACCAGCCTGCGCATCCGCGCAGTCTGGTCAGGATCCATGCTGTTCGCTAACAGTTTCTCCAATTCCAATAGGCTTTAAAAGCGAACAGCATGGAGCCTGACCAGACTGCGCGGATGCGCAGGCTGGTCTGGATCCATGCTGGTTGCAAACCCACTATGTTGGTTTTCTCATGGCACGGCTCATTTGGTTTTCGTAAATTAACAGGTATATTGTTTTATACTAATAATACAAGGTAGCATTTTTCCCTTCAATTTTTTGTTTATTTGAAACTTCCAAGTTCTTAAAAAGATATATGAGGCTAAAAAATCCTGCATCTTGATACAAGATACTGGCATGGTTATGTTTAACAGAAAAAAAAAAAATGTTACAGTACAGTAGAAAAAAAATAGTACAAGCATATGAACGTATTTCATCATTCAACCAAATAACAGTACAATTTAACCTATCTTAAGGACAACTCCAAGGAGATAGAATTCAATTAACTTCTTTAGTGCAACAACCTCTATACAACAAACACAAGTCTAAACAGAGTTCACTTAGATAGATTGCGTCATTCTAGAGTTGTGTTCACTCCTTGTAGAGGTTTTACTCACTCTATATCGATTGTGCTCACTCAAGTGAGGTTGTGTTCACTTTATAGAAATTGTGTTCAATCTAGAGAGATACAATGTTCACTCTTTATAGAGGTTTTGCTCACTCTATATAGATTGTGCTCACTCATGTGAGGTTGTGTTCACTTTATAGAAACTGTGTCTAGAGAGATCATGATCGCTCCTTAGAGGTCTTGCTCACTCTGAAGAGATTGTGTTCACTCTACTGCGATTGTATTCACTCTAGAGAGGTTGACCCATTTAAAGTTCATATTTTATATGTGCATTTGTGCCCCCTTTGTCAGCTATATGTACAGTATTAAATACAATGCCTAATTAAAATCAAGGATGATCTAAATAAAAAATCTTCCACCCTGTGTACAAAAATATTTCAAGCTGTATAAAATCAAATCTTTGTAAGGAATGTAAGAAAGAAACTAAGCACTATACCTAACTCAAAAGGACAGCATGCTTAAGTAAAGTATTACAGGTTTAAACCAGCATTTCAGTTAAATCATCATTAATGAAATAAGTGACAAGCCTTTTCTTTTAAGGTAAAACCTTCTAAGTTTAATCAGACATAGCCCATTATGAATACATTCAAACCTGTATAAAGCATACACGCAATAGCGTGCAAAGTGTGGTAGCTTAACTTAAGAGGCTGCTTCAGTCAGGATGAAGTTGGAACAAAAATCTGACAGGTAAGTTAGCAGACTGGCTGCCTGACAGATGCCTATTTAACTGTTTCAATGGTTAGAAATAGGTAAGCTAATCAAGGTTTCTATATATTCTAACAGAGTACATATAATGAATTTGAATTTTTAAGTGATAAAAAGTGATATACATTACATTTAGTTATACACTAATGACATGTGATGGACTAGATTACACGATTTATGACACAAGTATCACTTTCTACATCTGTAAACAAACCAGGAGTTTCTAATTAATTACCAGCATCGAGTACTGACTTCAAACATTCATCAATGACTAATAGTAAATTCAGCTCGAAATCATTGCTTGTTTCTTTATATAGGAAGTACAGGGGTTGTTGTGGAAAAGAATTTGCAAGATAAACGATTAAAGTAATATAATTATTAATTATTTATACAGACTATTTATATAAAAGACCTATCTGTAAAAAGAGCAATAATTGGGGTGGGTCGGTGGGGGGGGTGGGGTTGTGAAAATGTGGAAATTTAGATTTTACACAATTTTTGGAAAATCTAAAACTGATGGGCATTAGTTTAAAAAAAATCCTCATAGCAGAATAGCTAATTAGCCACTCCTAAAGGCAAGGTATTACAAATGTGCAGTACATACTATGTGGCTATGTGTTATTTTATATGATGCTTGGTGTAAGAATGTGTGTACATACTCCCAAAATATTGAATACACAAAAATTTCTGTATTAACCTGGTATAAAATTGAACAGTAAGAGTGCAAAGGGATTAATATAACAGAATGAGTATGTATTGGTAGGACATGCTTAAATATTGTGCTTGCCAAGAACAACACTTTTCTGATTACTATTGAGATCAACCTGTAGAACTGATCATTTTATGGATGTTTGATACGACACATGTGAAAAAAAGAGACTAGTTCAGTGTACATTTCCGAGTGAAGTTGCAAATTTTAGAATCTCCACTAATCTTTGTCACAATTTCACTTTCACCAGCCCTTGCTTGATATGTAATTAATTGAACAGTTTAAAGAAAATTGCTATAAGCCTGTTTGTAAGCACAATGAGTTCCAGCTGCTTTTTAATTTGTTCCATATAACCTTAGGTATTTAAACCCAGAGACTATCCCGACAAAATGCAAACTTGTCATACATAAAATATTCAGCAGAAGTTCTGAAAGCAAATTTTAACAACCATTCAAACTGGAATCCTGTGCAAACTGTATGAAATCTGTTTAATATATTTAATTAAGTTAACAAAGCTTACACTTTCAAATCAAAACTAGAGATGCTTTTGAGAAAAGCGCATGTCTCCCACAACTGCCTAATCATCTAAATAGTAAGTCAGTCTTTATATACTATTTACTTAATCCACATGTGCATGCGCTTTCTTGACACCAAAAGGACGCCTATACTACTAGTAATATAGGCGCTGGTTTAGGGGTAAAACTGGGCAAGAAATCTGAGTGTTTTTGGTAAATCAAGGGCCATAATTCCGAACTGCCTAGGCCGATTTGGCTAGTTATCGAACTTGGCCGAGCACTTATTGGCAGACACATTTTGTTGAAGTTTGGTGAAGATCGAATGAGAAATGTTTGATTTAGAGTGCGGACAAGCTTTGTGACAGACAGACAGACAGACACAGACTGGAGTAAATCAATATGTCTCCCACACCACTGTGTGGTGGGAGACATAATTCATGTGGTCAAAATGTCTCTTTTTTTAACATATTAGTATCGCATATATACAAAACACAGGAATCAGTTCCTGCATCAGCCTAAAAATGAATTAGCAATCATTATTAAAATATAATTAATGGGGGAAAAAACAGGTAAGAAAAATTGGCATAAAGTGCTTCATACAAAGAAACAAAACAATACAGAAAAACAGTTCACAAATTCCAGAGGATCTTTAAAAGAAATTTAAAGTTTTACACAAACTATCGCCATAAAAAGTAACAGACATAAATAACATTTAAATAAACAGAATAATGCCTACAGTCAGCTACACAATATTGTTATAATTTATTAAAGCTTCTATAATTGTGTAAGTTATCCTTAAATCTATAAATAGAACACCAACATATTCTCAGCAGCAAGTTGCGTAATGCTTAGCATAAATTTCTAATAACAAACTATACACCACAAGCGGCCATGTAGCTGTTTGACTCGCATCCTCCAGATAAATGGATCCTTAAATAATGACAGCACTTTAATTTTAGAGAAGTAAAACAAAACAAACAGAGCTATTCTTTTGCACTGTTTAGCACCAGAATATGTGCAAAAACAAGTTGGTAAAGCTGGTGACGATGTGTCCCTGTGGCTTTTAAGTCTTATTTTTAACTATATTCACTTTGCAATCTTCCAGTTTTACTGGTGGAATATGACCCCAGATGGTATATTAGGCTTTTACTTCATACAAGACAGACTGCACTTTCCTACAACCAGTCGGGCCCTTTTTATTATAATCAATACAAAGAGCTTATGATCTTGTATTTAAGTGAAATGAAAAAGATTTTGAAAAGTTTAAAAACTGTAAAACTAGGTAAATAATTGGAATAACATAAATAAAAGTACTCATCAAATCATGAAAGTTCTCAGTTTAATCTATTTGTAAAATATGATATCACAACTATTCTTTCCTACTGCTGCAGTAAAAGGGAGACAATTATAGTATTTTAGATATTAATGTGATGTGTGCTCACTACAGTTTGTATTCATGTATCTATCAATAACTACAATACCCAGTATAATATCACAAATATCGTAGAAGTCAAAACTAAAATGTTTACTTCTTCCGCAGCACGAATAACCCCAATATAAAGTGTGAAATAACATACTATAACTTAAAGCACACAGAATCTATGATTAAGGGTTTTTTTCAACATCTTTTTTAAAGAATCCATAGAATACAACAGAAAACTTCCTATTTAACTCTTTAAACATCAAAATAAAACACGCATAAAAAGGAATACTATCAAGATTTTATCATAACCTGAAGATGCGAGACAAACAGAACTTACAAAGTCAGCACTCGTTACACAAAAGCCAGACAGTTACTTGAAAAGTACAGCAACACAATTTGTACAATTACCAGGAAAAAACATTTAAGTACATGCAAAGCAGTTTTTCTCAGACTTCTGACCAATCAAAAACCAGTTGTGTTTCTAAGATTTCTAAAAATGAAAGTAATTTCTCTAAAGTGTCACAACAAAATAAATCAAAAAGTTCTTAAAGTGGATGCTGACATTATCTTCACAATCTTGCAAGCAGTTTTCTTTTCAAAAACACTTCAATCTCCAAATTTAAAAAGTATTTTTAACTACATGTATCTACTTTTTCTGGCATGAAACACACTGGATTTCATTTGGTCAAAAATCAAGAATTAGGAAAAAAAATATTGCACACTTATAATTCCCACTTGATTCTCTTTCCTGTGAAGCTCTTTTTAAACATACTTTCCTTTTTTTCTTCTCTTCATGTTTTCCAGTAAATAACACTACAATGCAAATGGAAGGCAATTTCAAGAAATTGCAATTTTGACTGAGCAGAGCTCTACCTAACATCTAATACTTAAATGTTGACAATTCTATTACAGAGATACTGCGTCTATATCTGCTATGTCCATTTATTTTCGACACTTCTGCATGGAAAAACAAACTGGACTTATCTTTCACAAAATATACCCTGCCATTCCATGTACCATATCTTTTCAACACCTGCCTACACTTATAACACGACTTGTTTCAGCATATACCTCAAGCATATGAGCCGTGCCATGGGAAAACCAACATAGTGGCTTTGCGACCAGCATGGATCCAGACCAGCCTGCGCATCTGCGCAGTCTGGTCAGGATCCATGCTGTTCGCTAACGGTTTCTCCAATCCCAATAGGCTTTAAAAGCAAACAGCATGGATCCTGACCAGACAGCGCGGATGCGCAGGCTGGTCTGGATCCATGCTGGTCGCAAAGCCAATATGTTGGTTTTCTCATGGCACGGCTCATATACTTTATTAAACAGCAGGAGGTTAGCACAATCTGTGTGACTTAATCAGCACTTTCATTTCTTTTACAATTTCTCTCTTCATGATATATCTTGTTTTTGATAAAGAAAATTTCACTTCTTGTTTAAACAAGGAACTTTAATGCAAGAATGCATTAATTATTATGTTGCATTAATGAGATTTACTCATATGCTTCATATCTGATGAAAATATTACACCAGAACTGTAATACTTCTTTGCTTTACTGCGTAGATTCCTGTTTTTCAGTGAAGACCATTCAGTAGTCATTTGTAGTAAAAGACTTCTTCATGTTGCTGCAGAGACTCCTGTCTACCCTCTTTAAAGACCATCTGAAGCCTTCAATTTGTCAGTGATAAGTGTCCTATATATTCACCATAAGAGTAGATTAATTTTATATTCCTTTATATTTATTCCCACTCTGCAATGCAATGTTTAATCTGACAGTCCCAGTTTTAGGAATCAATTCTTCCCTGGACAGATGTCAAACAGCACTTGGTATATTCCACTTTAAATATCTCAAAAATGTAAATCTGATGTTAATTCACACTTTATAACAAAGGCTTCCTGATATTTCTTTTTAAGAAATGTTTACAAATTTTCAACATGTTTCCACATGAACAGTTTTTTACTGAAATCACAAATCCTCCATTTGATGACCATTACTGTATGACCACTTTAAACAAAATCCAGGGGAAAAAAATGAACACATGCATTTTTATCTTGTGTTTCTGTAATATGCCATATCCATGTTGCAGGTCCAAACTGTGAACAGTTCTCTCCCTTTATATATTTATCTGTTCCACATATATTTCACTTTTCATGTCAGGAAATGATATGTTTCCCTTTTTAAACAGGAATACAGCTTTTGATTCAGCTGTAACACCTGGAAAATGAACCTGTGGACATTTGCTGTAAATGAGATACCTCGCATACAGAGTAGCTCCACATCTACATAATACAGTATCTTCACTATTTATTTTACAGTGTATATACGCTTGGTTTGCAGACAATATATTTTTTCTCATATTTCATACAACTTGTGTTTGCCTATAATGAACAGTTCCCTTTTCACCTAGTTACTCAAGAAGAATGTTCACAAGACAGAAGCTCCAGCCTTTTATTCAAAACGAAAATGGCGGTAAGTTTAGAGTGCACCACTCCAAAATTCACATTTCTCTAGCAGACGGTAATTAATATAAAGTCTGATATTCTTGTTGTTAAACTGAAGCTGGTATCACAGCCAAAGATTTAGCTTCAGAAAAAATCATTGCTACTTCTTCCCATAGGCACGAGATTCTCGACCCGTCGTCTCTGACTCCGCCTTACTGCATCGGCTCTTCTGTACGGCTCATTTTTCAAATCTGAAAAATTAATTTACAGTATGTTACTTTTGAAACAGCTTTTTTTTTTGAAAAAAGAAGTTCTGATTTTAACTGTTCCACGTGGCAAAGAAATTTCCAAATACAACAGCACAGTCTGTTGGTGCCTATGTTTCTTTGTGTGTTGATGCCTATGTTTCTTTGTGTGTGACATACAGAAATATGCAAGAAAATAATGGAGGTTCTTAACTTTCTTACTCATCTACTTCTGATAAAGATGTTTACATTTTCAAACTTATAGCTCTTACAGAACTCAAGAAAATTAAACATAAACAAAATATTAAACCAAGAAATTACAACTTTCTTTGTAAAAATGGGCCATAATTCTGACAAAATGCAAGTGAGAGCTATGACACTTGATTTGCTTACTCAACTAATGATGACATAAAAAGAGTTCAATGTTTCAAGGCTATAGCTCTAAGACTTATGGTTTCCTAGAAAAAGTGGACCTCAACAAAAAATCTCCACCAAAGTCAACAACGACAATCAAGTGATGACAATACCTCATAATTTTTTTATTTAAATCAGACAAGCTAAAAAAGCTATTAATTTGTCTCTTATAACGCTTAATTTACATTATTAAAAGGGCTGGGACGATTTCAAAATTTTGAAACCAGTTAATCATTTGTATGAAATCGAATCAAACCGGTTAATCGACCGCCATATAACAAATATGACCGTATCAAGGTACTTCCCACAGCCGACTTCATTAGGAACTTACAGACTTTATCATTTGCATGCAGTGTGATAATTAATAAGTCATATTTTGGTTAATTTTATTTTAAATATATCACAACAGGCAAATCCGAGACTATTGATTATGTTCAATGTGTTATAGCGGAAATATACTGTGGGTCTATGTGCTGGTCAATGAAATGTATACAGATAAAGTACAATTCGTGATGTTAAACTTACTGTTTGAGAACGATAAGCATTTGGCAAAATTGAAACCAGTTTCACCTAGTAATGGACTCGGATCCGATTAACCGAGTAATCGTCCCAGTCCTAATTATTAACGTAACTGCAAGATCTTTTCGAAGAAGCAAAACAAGAATATACAAGTCTGAATGTAAAATAAGCTACATACCAAGAAGAATATCTTCTAAAGCACCATGATACACCTCGTCCTTGTTCAGTAATTTCTTCTCCTTGATTTGACGATTTCTCTGCTTCAACTCCGATACCATTTGTTCCTGAACATGAAGGAATTTACCATTACATAGTACATAAATACAACCATATTTTAAGAACTATACATTCTATTTATTTAAACTACTCTATAAGATGGCTTCAAATAAGGCTAAAACAAAAAGAGATAAGGAAATTTCACAAAAACCACCAATTTAGAGCTAACTGGCATTTTTCTTTTAAATAAGCAAACACTTTTTCTCTACTTTAAGAAACAGTTACCGTGACCTGAATAACTAATATGCAATCATAACCTTTCATCTCAATATAAGCTAACAATGTAGGTGGGCCGGTGGTCTAGTGGTAACAAGCTTGACTGACAATCCAGAGGTCTGGGGTTCGAATCCCAGTCCAGGCACTGAAAATTTCTGAGATGCTCTTGAGTGTCTCCCACCTAACTTAGAGGCCTATACTGGTTCTTCCCAGGAATTACGGCTTCGCAAGTATCTTTGCTATACATCGGGCACGTTAAAGAACCAGGGCACGTTAAAGAACCAGATTGTCTATTCGCAAAGAGCTAGGCTAAGTTGGCTGGACAAGTCTGTATCTAAAAAGGATTTCTCTCGATCTGTTCTGGGGGCTGTATCTCACTCTGTCCCTCTGGTCAGATCGCTCTGTGTCTGTACTAGTAGAGGATGAATTTCGTGCCGTGTGGCAGCGTTTATATTATGTAAAGCGCCCTTGAACATGTTTATCATGAAAAGGGCACTATATAAATCTAGTATAATAATAATAATTATAGCTCAAGTTTCATTCTCTTTCATGTAAAACTATCTCACAATAAATTTGATGATATCATTTGCCTTTATATCACAGTACCTGCACTATCTTTTTATCTTTCTTATTGTTGACCATTGGCATTTCATCATGACCATAGGCAGCAGTCTCCTGGCGACGTCGCTTCTCGTTATCCAACAATGCTTGCTGTAAAGTTAACAAACATCAAATATTAACAAGAGGACCATGATGGTCCTGAATCGCTCACCTCTTCCCACATGATCCAGTTTTGAGTATGACGTCGTTTTTTCTATTATTTGACATAGTGACCTAGTTTTTGAGCGCATATGACCCAGTTTTGAACTTGACCTAGATATTATCAAGATAAAAATTCTGACCAATTTTCATGAAGATCCATTGAAAAATATGGTCTCTAGAGAGGTCACAAGGTTTTTCTATTATTTGACCTATTGACCTAGTTTTTTAAGGCATGTGACCCAGTTTCAAACTTGACCTAGATATCATCAAGGTGAACATTCTGACCAATTTTCATGAAGCTCCATTCAAGGGTATGGCCTCTAGAGAGGTCACAAGGTTTTTCTATTTCAAGACCTACTGACCTAGTTTTTGATCGCAGTTGACCCAGTTTCAAACTTGACCTAGATATCATCAAGATAAACATTCAGATCAACTTTCATACAGATCCCATGAAAAATATGGCCTCTAGAGAGGTCACAACGTTTTTTCATTATTTGACCTACTGACCTACTTTTTGATGGCACGTGACCCACTTTCGAACTTGACCTAGATATCATCAAGATGAACATTCTGACCAATTTTTATGGAGATCCATTCATAAGTATGGCCTCTAGAGAGGTCACAAGGTTTTTCTATTTTTATACCTACTGACCTAGTTTTTGACCGCACATGACTCTGTTTCGAACTTGACCTAGATATCATCAAGATGAACATTCAGACCAACTTTCATGAAGATCCATTGAAAAATATGGCCTTTAGAGAGGTCACAAGGTTTTTCTATTATTTGACCTACTGACCTAGTTTTTGATGGCACGTGACCCACTTTCGAACTTGACCTAGATATCATCAAGATGAACATTCAGACCAACTTTCATACAGATCCCATGGAAAATATGGCCTCTAGAGAGGTCACAAGGTTTTCCTATTATTTGACCTACTGACCTAGTTTTTTAAGGCAAGTGACCCACTTTCGAACTTGACTTAGATATCATCAAGGTGAACATTCTGACCAATTTTCATGAAGATTTCATGAAATATATGGCCTCTAGAGAGGTCACAAGGTTTTTCTATTTTTAGACCTACTGACCTAGTTTTTGACCGCACGTGACCCAGTTTCGAATTTGACCTAGATATCATCAAGATGAACATTCAGACCAACTTTCATACAGATCCCATAAAAAATATGGCCTTTAGAGAGGTCACAAGGTTTTTCTATTTTTAGACCTACTGACCTAGTTTTTGACCGCACGTGACCCAGTTTCGAATTTGACCTAGATATCATCAAGATGAACATTCAGACCAACTTTCATACAGATCCCATAAAAAATATGGCCTTTAGAGAGGTCACAAGGTTTTTCTATTATTTGACCTACTGACCTAGTTTTTGAAGGCACGTGACCCAGTTTCTAACTTGACCTAGATATCATCAAGGTGAACGTTCTGACCAATTTTCATGAAGATCTTGTGAAATATATGGCCTCTAGAGAGGTCACAAGGTTTTTCTATTTTTAGACCTACTGACCTAGTTTTGAAGGCACGTGACCCAGTTTCGAACTTGACCTAGATATCATCAAGATGAACATTCTGACCAATTTTCATAAAGATCCCACGAAAAATGTGACCTCTAGAGTGGTCACAAGCAAAAGTTTACGGACGGACTAACGCACGAACGGACGACGGACGCTGCGTGATCACAAAAGCTCACCTTGTCACTATGTGACAGGTGAGCTAAAAAGCAAAAGTTGCACAGTATCCAAATTCGAAACGCATATTTCCTGCCTGTCTTGGTGCCTTCACTGCCATATTTCATTAGTCACATTTATTTCAGTTACTGCAGTTAAATAATATTACTGAAACTTTTATTTGTACTAATATTCATGAATAATGCCACTTGAGAGTTCAAATTATTCTCGAATAATGCTACTTACAAATTCAAAGTGTTCAGGAATAATGCTACTTGCAAATTCAAAATATTCACGAAAAATGCTACTTGCATATTCAAAATATTCACGAATAATGCTACTTGCAAATCTAAAATATTCACGAATAATGCTACTTGCAAATTCAAAATATTAATGAATAATGCTACTTGCAAATTCAAAATAATCACAATAATGCTACTTGCAAATTCAAAAATATTCATGAATATTAATCTGCATCATGTCCTAAAACACTTTTCACAAATTTTAAACATCTAGTAAATGAGGCTGCTAACCATGACTTTGCTAAATAAAGTCTGCGTGATAATTACCCAATGTTCAGTATATAACATAATCAAGTGCCTGTATATACAATCAGACAGGTCAGTTGTAAGCAGGATACTTTGAACTTTACAAAGGATGTACACACTGAATGGCTGTGAACACAATAATTATTTTATTGATCAGTGGACATGGATTCATCTGAAATCAAACCCCGGACCTCTGAGCGAAAAGTGAAAAGACTCCACAAAGAAATGACAATTACTTCAAATGCAATGTCCTTATACAAAAGAGCCTCCATTTTGATTAAGGCCAGAAATACTGATAATGTACTTGGAACATTTTCTGTTTAGTTAAATTGACATCGGTATTGGTCATATGGCAACTTTCCACCTTTCTGATAGTGGAGGAAAAAAACCAGCTACTCCTCCAGCCATTATTTCAGGCATGAGCCAGCACCAGGGCAAAACCAAAGAACTTTTGTCAGCCAGCTGGATGGGGTCCTCACATGAAACTATACCCCAAGCAATGTTTCAAGTGTTAGCGTGATTTTTTTTTTCTAACTCGAGACTTACCCTAAATGCATTCACAAATCTGACAAACTGTGCAAAGAATGTGGAAGGTGAAACACTTCTGGGGTTTTCTCCGAAATATTCCACAACTCTTTTATAAGAATCCTGTGCAGTTTTTACATCACTGAGTAATTTACGTAGTTTATCCTCGGAATTTGCGATAAAATCTTTGAGAATCAAAGGCTGATCTCGAGATGATCTTCTCAAGTCATACTCTCTCTTTGTCAACTCCATTCCCTTCTCAAGTTCATGTACATCCGTCGTGATGTTTTCCATCGAAACTGGGCAGAAAAAATTTTAATTTGAAAGAAATAAATATTATTCAATGAAAGACTGAAGCAGTGCAGGATTTTCATAAGTATTTTTCCATGTTTAATGTTACTGTTAAGGCTTTTCTAAGTATATGAGACAGGCTATGAAGTAGTTCCTTAAAGCTGAACAGTTTTTTTCATACCTATCTATCACTTAGTGTTCATCCTTAACTTCAAGTAATAAATCTTTTCTGAAAATTGCCTTTGAATTTACCTAATTGTTAAAACAAAACCTACAGGCAATAAATGGGAAATTACCTGCAATACTGTACATAATAAAAATCATTAGCAAAACAGTAATTCTAAAAGTCCTACATCAATAATAATGTGTTTTCCTTTCTTGATTATAAGGAACAAGTACCTACTCTATCCTGTTAACAATTAATATGTTGACAACTTCATATTACCTAAAGCAGCTTTTTCAATGAATCTCAGCTCTGACTCGAAGTTAAGAATGTCTGGGAATTTATACTGGACAGTGTCAACCAAGAAATGCATTAACGTCAGTTTCTTGTCGGCTGTTTTTGTGTCCAACAACTACAATGGAACAAGGAATACATACATAACTTCAAATGACACTATTTCCTTGGCTGTTATCTTTTTAGGGTCATATCAAACAAGAGTAACAAGAGGGCCATGATGGCCCTATATCGCTCACCTGTTATCATTGCACTTGAGGACAAGAAAGTCCTCAGAAAAAATATCTAAGTCCAAAGGACAGGAACAACAAAGGGAAGAAATTTAACCAAAAAGAAAAAAAAATTCTTACAAGGTACAGATATGTCAAAATACACCTAAAAATTAGAGGTACCATCCATGTTGTACCACAGAAATGTGGTCTCGGTTATACCCTATGGCCAATAATAAAAAAGTTACTAAAAATAAGCTATTTATAGTAACGTAAAAGGGAAGTAATTAAAAAAAATTTATTGTAAGTGAACAAAAGAAGGATCTGCCAAATAAATCTGTTGACATAAATGAAATTTCAGATCAGTATCTTCATTAGTTACGGAGATATACCCATTTTGATTTGAAATAAAGGGAGGTAATTTGACATAAAATCAGTCCACAGTTATCTACCCTGATTGGCTCAGTCCAACTAATGACAATAATGAAATTTCAAATAAGTCCTATAAGTACTTCCTGATATAAATGCATTTTGATTACAATCAGGGGAGGTAATCAGATATAAAATAACTCTGGAACCTACGATTGGATCTGATTTGTCATGGAATCCAAGATTTATTGTTGTTGAAGATATTTTGGAATTTGTATCAAATAAAACCATAAATGAAGTATCTTTTTGGCTGCAAAAGCCAAAATAGCCAATTTTGGAACTTTAAGGGGCCATAACTCTGGAACCCATGATGGAATCTGACCAGTTCAAAAAAGGAACCAAGCTCTTGTGGTAATACAAGTTGTGTGCAAGTTTGGTTAAAATCAAATCATAAATGAAGCTGCTATTGTGCAGATAAAGTCAAAATAGCTAATTTTGGCCCTTTCAGGGGCCATAACTCTGGAACCCATTAAGGGATCTGGCCGGTTTAAAGAAGGAACCGAGGTCTTATGGTGACACAAGTTTTGTGCAAGTTTGATTAAATTCAAATCATAAATGAAGCTGCTATTGTGCAGACAAGGTCAAAATAGCTAATTCTGGCCCTTTCAGGGGCCATAACTCTGGAACCCATAATGGAATTTCGCCAGTTGAAGAAAGGAACCAAGATCTTATGGTGATACAAGTTGTGTGCAAGTTTGGTTAAAATAAAATCATAAATGAAGCTGCTATTGTGCAGACAAGGTCAAAATAGCTAATTCTGGCCCTTTCAGGGGCCATAACTCTGGAACCCATACGGATTCTGGCCAGTTCAAGAAAGGAACCAAGATCTTATGGTGATACAAGTTGTGTGCCAGTTTGGTAAAAATCAAGTTATAAATAAAGCTGCTATTGTGCAGACAAGGTCAAAATAGCTAATTTTGGCCCTTTCAGGGGCCATAACTCTGGAACCCATAATGGGATCTGGCTAGTTTAAGAAAGGAACCGAGATTTATGGTGATACAAGTTGTGTGCAAATTTGGTTAAAATAAAATCATAAATGAAACCACTATCGTGCAGACAAGAAATTGTTGACGCACGGACGCACGCACGGACGGAATGACGACGGATGATCACAAAAGCTCACCTTGTCACTATGTGACAGGTGAGCTAAAAATGAACAGATTAATGCAAGATATATTATGTCAGATTTTAACACCATTTTAACAGTATTTGGTAAAGTAATGAAAGCATATTAACCCATTCAAATATCATATCAGTCCTAACACATTCTCTGCAAGTACCTAACAACATATTTTCATGAGGAGAAATTTGACTCTCCTGGGGGGTCAAACCAAAGACTTTACTGCTCTCCCAAATGAACTAAACAGGTGGGAACTGTTGATGTGTGGAAAATTTCTCCAGATTTTAAAGATGCATTCTTACAAAGAAACACAAACATTCCAAATACTTCTTGCGGACAATCTTAAAAAGTTGGATACATAAAAGAAATGCTTTTGTGAAAATCTCACTTAAAGCTTCGAATTTCATGTTTAACAAACTTAACATAAAAGAAAATATGTGATAGTTACCATATCCAAACTCTGAAGTTTAAAGCCATACACAGCACCTCTCTTAGAACTGTTCATGTAATTTCCAAAGGCTAAGATAATCTGCAAGCATAAATATTCAAAACCGATCCTAAACTCCAGATCTCCATAAAACAGAACATATTCTTTTTAAACTGCATTTAGAAAACTGTTTCTTTACATAAAATTAAAAACAAGAATACCGATACTGCGAAATGTCAGTTAATCTGATACCACATTTAATCTGATACTCGAATAAGTTGCAATACCTTAAAAAAAACTAATGAGAAAACACTGTTAAATGTTTTAAAATCACCTGAATTCTGCTGAAACAGTATTGTTCAGAATACTGTGAAATCACTAATATTCATGGTGGACTTATTTTCATGGATTTCGTGACCGAGTCAGTCCACAAAATTTAATCACAACGAACAAGTAAAATTCTCATTCATTTTATGTTCAGAAGTTAAAAGCAATGAACTGGTATCCCTAAAACCATGCAACTTTGTGCCAACAAAATCAAATGATTTCACAATATTTTCAATATTTTTACCTCAAGAAGTTTCCTGACTTTCTGCGAGTTTCTCAACGACATCGATGCTGCTATACATGCGTTGATTTGCTGAAAAAATAAGCAAGTGCTCATTCTTCATTTTTTTTCATTCTCTAAAGATCATTCTAAGAATTTGAAGGCTGAATCAAACTGTTCTTACTTCAAGTAGTAAAAGCTACGTAAAAAGAGTTTAGCTGCCAACCTATACCTGAAAGATTTTAGTTGCTTACCTATACCTTACAGAGTTTAGTAGCTAACCTAAACATAAGAGTTTAGTAGCTAACTTAAACATAAGAGTTAAGTTGCCAACTTAAACCTACCAGAGTTTAGTTAGTTGCCAACCTAATAAAGTTTAGCTGACAACCTAGTAGGGCTTAGTTGCCAACCTAAGAGTTTAGAATGATGCCAACCTAATAAAGTTCAGTTGCCTCTTCACATAAACATGACCAAACTGTAACCTACTGCAATCTCACATTTACTAATATTAGTGTTACTCTAAAAGTTCCAAGAACAAAAAACAATTCTTTTTTCTTTTCTTTTTTAAATATAAAATTGCCATATTTTACAGTTTTTACTTCATTTCACAAATAACTATAACTAAGAACTACTTACTGGTTGTAAATGGTGCATATCATCATGGAAGTTGGAAATATAACTCATAATTGTGAGCCTCTGTGGCAGTCTCTCTACTTTACATAACTGAAATAGCATAGGTATGTATCAATCATTGAACAAATCTTTAGTAACTTATCATGAAAATACAAAACTACATATTTACCATTTTAGCAAAAAGAAACCAACAATTTTACTCCAAACTGGATACCTATTTTTCAAATGTAGTCAAAATTGGGGAACATTAGTCAATTACTTCCCCTGATTATGTCCAAGAAGTAGATTGGTCCTTCCTCTGTTTTTATTGTTGACTTCTTTGTAAGTTTCAAAAGCAATATCTATACTAAATTTCATTGGATTGGAAAATGATTAAGGACAGGTTGTCTTTTAGTGGCCCTCAGCTAAATTTAGGTTTGATTAATTATTTTTATTTAGAAACCTACACATAAAAAGCATATTTATTTTGACCAACCGCAACATCCTGGATATCCGTTATAACAAAAGAGTCAGAGGAATCCAACTGAAAGGGACCAATATAATATCTGGTTATCCTTGTGCTTTATCATACAACTTTTCAAGGGAAGTAACAAGCTAATGATCCTCTAGGAGTGACAACAAATCTGTTGCTAAGTGCCTCTATATCTATACAATGTATACACTTAGACCACCTTCAGTTTGGTCCATCCGTTTTGTCAGTTAAATTGAAACTTCCAAGCTGTGCAACAAATGTTAATTACTGCAGTTTACATTTTCCTCCTCAATTTTGGTGTGATGTTTAATCAATATTGCATGCACAGATGTAAAATTCTAACAAAATAGTAAGATATTTGTCGAAATCTATCTATAATGTTACAGGACTTTTGCGTCCACAATATTGTGAATGGCTGTGTAGAGCACAACATGAATGTAGAAATATAAACTTTCACTACTTTTATTTAAAAATACAATCTGATTGTGAACACCTAATTTACTTTCCCAAGTCCTGAAAACCAAATTTCAAGGTTTAAATTCCTTCATGGTCAAACTAACTACTGTTAAAAATATTTAGAATACAGGGCTAGACACTAACCATTTTGGGCCACTGGTTCGAAGAGCAGTTTCCACTGAATTTTTAAATGAAACAATTACTGGTCCTCCAAATATTTCACTGGTCCTTGTTGCTTTTCACTGGCCTCGGACCAGCTGACCAGTGTTAGTGTTGAGCCCTGAGAATATAAAATTCACTTCATTTCTTTCCCCAGACTTATCTCTGTTACCCTTTAAATATCAAGTTATAAAGACCAGCTTACCTGCCACATAAATTTGTCCTCATCTGACAACATATCAATTGGCTTCTTATCTTTCTCATAGAGTTTATAAGCTTTAATCTGAAACAAAATCAAATGCCACCATAACACATAGTTAAGCAATAAAATAATTATAACAGTAACTGTTATAAATGTTTTTGTTTTTTTTCTCCAATTTAGCTGAATATAAGAAAGAACACACTGCACAAGGACTACCTTGACCTCGGAGCTTTAATGGTACCAAAGAATCTGAAGAACAATACATGGAGAACAGATGATCTAAAAGTCAAAACAAAATTCCCATCTAGTACTGCTTAACTGGCGACAACAGCTAACACTTTGAATGTTCAGCAGTTTCTGAAAGTATTAGCTAAACTTCATAAGAAAATAACTCTGAATTCTGTTTCTTTCTCAACAATTTGAGAACAATCAAACTTCTTTGTCAAATTATTGTCTATTTAGGTTCCATGGTCTGAGATTCTCTTTCTCTCTCTCTCAGAATAGTTTTACATCAATTTACTTATATGCACATGTGCTCCTATGAGTTTACATGCAACATTTATAAACAGAACCACTGTAAACAAAAAGCAAACATTTACCTCTTGTTCATTTGGCAGGACTGTTTGGAGAATGTCTACAATATCTATGGAGAGAACCTTCAAATCAATACTGAAATAAACACAAATTTATATTAATACAATATACTGAAATATACACAAATATCTACAAATAAAATATACTGAAATACACAAATATGTACAAATAAAATATACTGAAATATACACAAATATCCATAGATATAAAACATAGAAAATACACAAATATCTACAAATAAAATGTACTGAAATATACACAACTATATAAAAATACACAAGGCAGTCTGAAAGACAGCTAAATCCCCCGCCACTGGTATGGATAGTGAAAAGGGTAAACCTCTGACCTTGAGCTATGACCTTGACCTTGAACTGACATGGCTGACCCATGAATTCTGCACATCGTCTAGATGAGGTGATCATTTGACCCAAGTTTCATGAAAATCCTAAAAGGGGTTTAGGAGATACAGAGCTTAAACCTTTGACCTTGAGTTGTGACCTTGACCTTGAGTTGACATGGCTGACTAATGAGTTCTTGATGAGGTGATAATTTGACCCAAGTTTAATGTAAATCCTTCAAGGGGTTTAGGAGATACAGAATGAACACAAAATGAAAGGTTCAAACCTTTGACTCTAAGTTGTGACCTTGACCTTGAGCCAGCATGACTGACTCATCAATTCTGCATATCGTCTTGACGAGGTGATCATTTGACCCAAGTTTGATGAAAATCCTTCAAGGGGTTTAGGAGATACAGAGCAGACACAAAATGGAAGGCTCAAACCTTTGACCTTGAGTTGTGACCTTGACCTTGAGCCAACATGGCTGACTCATCAGTTCTGCACATTGTCTTGATGAGGTGATCATTTAATCCAAGTTTCATAATTATCCTTCAAGAGGTTTAAGAGATACAGAGCAGACACAAAATGGAAGGCTCAAACCTTTGACCTTGAGTTGTGACCTTGACCTTGAGCCGACATGGCTGACTCATGGGTTCTGCACATCGTCTTGATGAAGTGATCATATTATTCAAGTTTCATGATTATCCTTCAAGGGGTTTAGGAGATACAGAGCGGACACAAAATGGAAGGCTCAAACCTTTGACCTTGAGTTGTGACCTTGACCTTGAACAGACATGGCTGACTCATGGGTTCTGCACATCGTCTTGATGACGTGATCATTTTACCCAAGTTTGATGAAAATCCTTCAATGGGTTTAGGAGATACAGAGCGGACACAAAATGTTACGGAAGGATGGAAGGACAGAAGGACAGAAGGAAGGACGGAGACCATTCCTTTAACCCCCCCACCACTTGTGGCGGGGGATTAAATATACTGAAATACACACAAATATCTAAAAATTACACAAAAATACCTTTTTTTTTTTTTTTTTGGATTTAACGTCGCACCGACACATGATAGGTCATATGGCGACTTTCCAGCTTTACTGGTGGAGGAAGACCCCAGGTGCCCCTCCGTGCATTATTTCATCACGAGCGGGCACTTGGGTAGAACCACCGACCTTCCGTAAGCCAGCTGGATGGCTTCCTCACATGAAGAATTCAACGCCCCGAGTGAGGCTCGAACCCACATCGATGAGGGGCAAGTGATTTGAAGTCAGCGACCTTAACCACTCGGCCACGGAGGCCCCATCAAAAATACCTATAAACACAATATACTGACATATACATAAAATAAAATACAATATAGGGAAATATACACATATATCAGGGGAATATACACAAATATCTATAAACACAATATACTGAAATATATATACAGTAGAAAGAAATATACTAAAATATCTATTAATACTATGAAATCATAAATATTCGTGGGGGACTAATTTTCGTGGATTTTGTGGCTAAGTCAATCCACGAAATTTAATCCCAAAGAACATGTAAAATTCCCATTAATTTTATGTTCAAAAGTTGAAATCCACAAATTCATATCCCCACGAAATAGACGTTTTGACCAAAACCATGAAATTTTATGCCCACGGAATTAAATGATTTTACAGTATATAATATATGGGAACATACACAATATATTTAAACACAATAAACTGAAGTATTTACAAGTCAAGTCATTTTTATTCATACACAAGTCTGGGTTACAACACAAGCTCCAATGAGCATTTAAAGCCAATTTTATATACACAAATAAGTACAATTCATAGAAATACTGCAGAGTGTAGAGAAATATCCATTAAAATACAAATTTGTTAAAATGTTAGAAAAGAATCATTTGCATTTTTTTTCTCAACAACTTTTAACTTCTTAGTCCAAGCTACTAATTAAGATCAAAGGTAAGAATATATATATAAGAATAAAGTTGGTTGATGGGACAAGAAATACTCAGCAAAATAATTATGATCATTATAGGACCTTTTTCTGCTTAAAAATAAAGGAAGCATGATAACTGTAATTAACATGTTTAACTGGTGTTTCTGCAAGCCTGACAATATCAACTTACTTTATTATAGCTCTCATAATTTCATCGTTGCTCAGCTCAATCTTTCTTCTTGTGATAGCTGTAAGAGAAATTGTAACAACAGTGAAACAAGATTGTATAAAACCAGTTAACTGAAGTCTTCAACTAGCGGAGCTTGTACCAGTACATATTTATTGCTGTTTCAATTCAATGCTGTCAATCATCCTCAAGCCTGCTGGATGGCATCCTCAAAAGATCAGCAGGGCTCAAATCCACAAAGGTGAGGTCAAAACAACATCTACTACATGGCCACTGAGGCCCAAAAGCCTATAGTTAAACACTATGCTAGAAAATCACTGTTCTGCTAAATCTACATGGCCACTGAGACATTAAAATAACTAAATCAGCCTTTCAGGCCAGAGCTAAATTCACTTAAAGTTTGTTTATCATATTATAAGGCATTTCAGGTACACGTATTTATGCTTAATACTTATATAAACAACGGACTGAAAACTTGCCCTTATTGCCTCTCCAGTTGAGCTTTCTCTGTTGAAGAGCAAACCCACACCCTATAACACTTTTAACCCGGACATACTTTCTTTATATATGATTTAACCAAAACTTTGTCTGTGCTCATGTTTGTTTTCTGTTTAACTTTTAACCCTTAGCCTGCTGATGATTTGATTTGATCTTTGCGACCAGTGCAGATCAAGATCTGCCTACATATCCGTGTAGGCTAATCATGGTCTGCACTGTTCGGTATTTAGTGAGTAAATTTTCAGTGAACACCCCTTTGAAAAATAAGTGGTATTGCCAAAATTGAATGATGGACCAGTCCATTTTAGAAATTTAGCAGGGTAAAGGTTAAGTCACACTTATACAATTTATATGTCATACAGCTTCATTTCAAGTTTTCATGGAGAAGAAAAACTCCAGGTGCATCTCCAATCATCATTTCAGCTATGAGCTGACACCTTTCCACAAGCCAGTTTGGTCATCAAAAAAAATTCTACACTTAGGGTAAGATTACAGACCAGTAAAGGCAAGTAATTCCAAGTAGGGAACCTTAACCACTCCACGACAGAGGCCCCCCATTGTCTGCATTCTAAAATAAGTCTTTTCCAATATGCTATATTCTTACCAACATTCCGCACTCTGTTAGGTTCCAGCAGGGTTATACTCTCCTTCTTCTTCTTAAGTGTTTTTGGAGTACTATCCCCACCTTTTAGACCACCTAATACACCAAGCTTGAATGTTTCCTCAAAACCGTTAAAATCTATCACCTGAAAAAGAAATCAAATTTTAGGTATCTTTTGCATTCTTTTTTCAAACAAAAACCAAAGAAGGCTCATAGCATTAAGCACACCTAGATTCAAATCCAGTGGCATAAGTTTGATTCTTGTCCAAAAATATGTTCTCTGTGAAAAAATTATAAAAGAATAAAAAAACAATGGAAAAACATTTTTTGACTGTAAAATTCCAAAGAAGTTGGACAAAATGTCTATATTTTCTTCAAAAGCATAACATTAATTTCATCACTGGAGAATTCATCATACACAACCAGTTATAATTAAATGTTTAAATCCTGTAAATGATCTGCTTCTTTGCTGATTTGACAGTACTTGTTAGCAGTCATAAAAAGGCACAATTTAAATGATATATTAAATACAATAAAAATTCAAAGGCAAGAAACAAAACGTCAGGAGAGACCAATTCTAGATTTTAACTTTTTAAAGATAAAATGAATTGGAAATTGATGCATTCATTGGAATTTAGTTTTGGGGATTGATAAAACTCCAAAATCTAAGACAATCAGTCTTACACAACTGCTATAAGATTTTAGGGTATGAGCTTACAGAATGGAACCTCTGAAACATGTTCTTTCAATAAACTGGGCATAAATTATGGCGGACCTTAGATTTAGATTCTGGAAATGCTCCATCATCTTTGAAATTACATTTCTGATAAAAAAAAACTCTCACCCTGTATAATTTTTCATCATCAAGATCTGCAAAGACTGTGCCTTTAACTTGCTGTGGTTTAAGCGGAGTCCAGTTTAACACAGGTAAGCGGTACTTGGTCTGTATCTTCTTCTTAATGGTCATTGCTGAAAACAAAAACATGTTGCTCAAATAAGTTTACAACGTCTTTTATTTACCCAAAACTTTTGTCAACCCTTTTTTGAGGAAACTGTTCAAAAACAACACTTAACATACAGTCAAGTTTGAGAATCAGTCAAAAATCAAAAGCCTGAAAATCTACAATCTAAAGCCTAAAATGTTCTTTTGTAGTAGTTATACATGGGAATTCTGGCAGTCACAAGCCTGACTTATGCCCTAGTACTGAAAATTTCCAGGCCTTACAGCTGACATAGTGGAAAAGCTGAGACCAGTCTCCCATTTATTTTATCAACATTACAGCTGCATACTGTTGAAACAAGACTTGGCACAGAAGTTTGGGATTTAGAACAAACTACATATGATCATATTTTAACAAAGTATTAACAGTTCTGGACAAACTGCACTTTCATTGGTAAAAAGAAAAAAAAATGTAACTAGTACAAAAACCACAAAATATGTCTATTGTTTCCTTGCAACCTGATTTCAATCGAAATCATTGCAGATTTAAACCTCTGATCCTCCCCCGAGTAAACTCACAAATATTTCTAAAATCTCTTCCAAGCCTGAATATATTCCTATTACTCTAATCGCCTATCTTCAAATATTTATTAATCTTTAAAAGGGAATTTCATCTATAAACTTACCACTAGGAGCTCCTGGAGCTGGAGGTGGTGGAGGTGGAGCTCCCATGCCTGGTGCTGGAGGTGCCGGTGGTGGTGGAGGAGGTGGGGGAGCCAATACTGGGGCAGGGGGTGGTGGTGGAGGTGGAACTGCCCCTGCAGCTCCTGATGCACCAGCTGCCCCAACACCTGAGCCTGCAAGGAAATAAAACAATGTTGAAAAACAGTCAGGAGGAATTTAACATCTTCCAACAACTCCTTTTTCATGTTCTTTTGAGCACTCGATGAAAATTCTAATACGAAATTTTATGTTTACTTTCATTAAAACATGCAATAATGATATCTTCTTGATGAATTTGGCGCCAAGACGAGGTGCTTCCTTATTCAACTTATTTACATAAAGGACTAATTACAATCGAAATAATATATATCCAAACTGGTTATATGCCCCAGTAACTCGAGCCACACCCTCCTGAAATTATTCCGCAAGCGTATAACCTCTTTTAAGTGTTTAAATATATACATTAAAACATTTAACATAGATTATTTCTTAAATATGGTAAGTTTCATAATTACTTTGTGATACAAGAACCCTACTGTCCCACTTCAAACTACAACATGTAATTTTTTTATACCTTGCTTGATGTTATATTCAACAATGCTTTACCTATAACCATCAAAGATCTAAGAAGTGTTCCTAAACTTCTTATGAGTACAAGATGCCCATGGGCAATATGTCGAGCTCGCCAGCTGTCTAAAGGACTGGGAGTTGTACATGACACTCATTTATGCCAAATAAAAATGAGATAGCAAAAGGTTACAATATAAGTTATTTAAAGTAACAACAAAGGAACGTAAATCTAAAAAAAAAATAAAAAAAAAAATTTAAAAAATAAAATAAAAAAATTCTAAGTCCACACAAAAATCTGCACCAGTAGAGATAGGTCAAAATACACCTGAAAATTGGATGTAACATGCATGCTGTACTACAGAAAAGTGGTCTTGATTTTTCCCTACGACCAGTAATAAAAAAGTTACAAATATAAGCTATTTATAGTAACAACAAAGGGAAGTAATTCTAGGATCTTGCGCATGACACTCTGTCGCATGATGATGAACAATTGTGACAAGTTACATCAAAATCCCTCTATGCATCAAAAAGAAATGCTCCAGACAGTCATTCTTGTATCTGACTTTTGACCTCTAAGTGTGACCTTGACCTTAGACCTAGGGACCTGGTTCTTGCGCACGACACTCCGTCTCATGGTGGTGAACATTTGTGCCAAGTTACATCAAAATCCCTCCATGCATGAAAAAGAAATGCTCCGGACAAAGTTGTCATTCTTGTATCCTTTGACCTCTAAGTGTGACCTTAACCATTGACCTAGGGACCTGGTTCTTGCGCATGACACTCCGTCTCATGGTGGTGAACAATTGTGCCAAGTTACATCAAAATCCCTCCATGCATGAAGAAGAAATGCTCCAGACAGTCATTTTTGAATTTGACCTTTGACCTGTAAGTGTGACCTTGACCTTTGAGATAGAACCTGGGGTTTGCGCATGGCACTCCGTCTCACTGAGGTTAACATTCATACAAAATATAAACAAGATTGCTCCATGCATGTCAAAGTTATGGTCCGGACAAACAAATCCGGACGCACTCACATACACCGAACAGACATTTGGACAACTATGTCTTCGCTTCCACAAGCGGGCTCGACAAAAATGTATTCTCATCCATCATTTTACCTATATTCTTTATATGAAATACATGGATAAATTAATGAACATTTCAAATTTTTTAGTGGGTTTAACGTCGCACCAACACAATCATAGGTCATATGGTGACTTTCCAGCTTTGATGGTGGAGGAAGACCCCAGGTGCCCCTCTTACATTATTTCATCAAGGGTGGGCACATGAGAAGAACCACCGACCTTCCGTAAGCCAACTGGATGGCCTCCTCACGTGAAAAATTCAACACCCTGGGTGAGGCTCAAACCCACATCAATGAGGGTCAACTGATTCAAAGTCAGCCACCTTAACCACTCAGCCGAAGAGGCCTCTGATGGACATTTTGCCATTTTGTCTAATTCTCATAAAGAACATTTTCTCTACACAAGGAAATTCAAACACAGTACTTAGTAACATGTGCAAAACAAGGGAGATAAACATACCAATATTTTTCTTCAGGTTTTCCAGTTCCTGTAATTTGGCGTCCAAGGTGCTGAGATGTTTCTGAGATTCAGCATCCTTCTCATTGATTGCTTCCCGTAATGCCGTGTTCTCTGCTTCATTTTGCCGCAAAATTTCCTAAATTTACAGAGATTGGAAGAAAGATTTAATTATACCCTTTTTTGTTTAATTCTGCAACAACTTTAACAGTTTGGAGGATACTGTAACTGTAAGTACTTCCAGTTCTTGTTTTTTTATTTTAACTTTCTGTACAAGGAGAATGCTAAAAAGCTTTTCAGTAACTGATAGTTCAAACATAATTTTCTCTGTAGAATGTCTTAAAAAAGTAGCATTTACATACTTTAACTATTGACCTAGGATTACAGGGGTGGCAAATTCAATTGTCTGTATTGCCCTGGTTGTCCCAAAGCTTGTTCACTATCATATGGACAAGTAAAAAATAGCAAATAACAAAAACGGACAAGCAAGTCAAAATCAGATTTGGCCACCCCTGGATCCGCTAGGGTAGAATTTAAACATAATTCGGGCTCAACATAAACCAATGAATGAACTATAATTCGTAATTCAAGAAGTAATGCTTAGAAGTTGTTAATACATGATAACTGAAAAGATCTTAAAGGAAGATAGTACCAGGGACAAAACTAGTTGGTAGTATAACATTTTCTGTAACATACCTTAAGTTCATCAATTTCAGTGTTGGCGTCAGACAGCTGTTTTTCCAGCTCAATAGCTTTCATCATCATTTCTTCTTCTACTTCTTGCAACTTCTCATTTATCTGAAAATACATGAACATTACTTCATTTGACAGACACTTGATTATATACGGTATGGAAATACATGTAGTGTTTTTTTTCAACAAAGGTCGTAAAACTTTTAATTTTCAGCAAATATTTATAAATCAGGGGTCGCGCTGTCGGTCGCCAATGGCGCCAAATGCGCCGATTTACAAATTCTGGCGCTAGTTTGGATCAGTTGGCGAAAGTTTCTGGCGACAACAAAGCAAAGATCGGGCCGAGACATTCACCAAGGATCATCCTACCTAGTCGCTGTGAAGTTAATTATCGCCTGCGGGCGTATCCGAATCGCCGAGTTGTAATCTGTTTGTGTAATTAATTAAAGTTGTAAAACCGATGTCAATTACCGATAAATCCCTGGTTAACTCCGCCTACTTGCCTGTCAAACTTCAACCAATCGTAGCGTTATTTATCAATATTGCAAGCCGCCGCCATTTTAAAATTTTTCAGTCGGCGTGAAAAGCCGATAATTTTATCGAGTGCAGACTAAAACCTTCTTCAGCATGATCTTAATGTATCAGTCTTACATTATTTCTTGATTTTATTATAAATTGCCTCCAAATTTATTTCAACCACGGCCAATTTCTATAAATGAATTGCCCGGGAACCAATTCCGCGGACGTCTGAACAGCCGTAAAAATAATTTTTAACAATATCGAGAAGTTTGGCTTTGTTTTCAAATAATTAATAAATAAATCGAGTAAAACTATAAATCTGAACAAGCTGATGCAAGAATCGGGCATTTTTAAAGCAAAAGAACCGAAACTTGCACGAAAACTTCCACGGCGTTCGATCGTACACCTGATCAATTTACGAGTTTCGGACGCTAAAATTTCGGATGAAAATTTTAAGGGGACTTTTTTTATAGCGCAGTTTGTACTTTATTTAGAAATGATTAAAAAAAATTGTAAGACACTCGTTTTACTAAAATGTTCTTTAAACTTTGCTTTTTATTCTAATTGTTTTGTTACTTTTGTAGTTTTGAAATTGAACTGAAATAAATGAAGTTGAATTTTAGTATTTGTTTTCATTCTTGTAGTTTATAATTCAGGTAAAATCTTTTTGCACCGGCACCAATGTTGGCTCCTCTTTGGCTCCAACTTTTGCCAAATGGCGAAAGTGTTGGCGACAGCTAAGAAATATCCAGAGCCACCCCTGTAAATCATAGTAATTTCTGTACTTCAGTACACTTGAAGAAAAATACAAAAAATGGAATAATCTTGTTTTTCTACATGCATACCAATCTTCATACATTTTAAAGATTTACCAAGTCTTTCTATCCTAAATAACATGCATATACTGGATAGTAACCAGACTGATGAGTTTTATTAAATAATTAGAGCTGCTTTTGAGAAAAGCACATGTCTCCAACAACTGCCTAATCATCTAAATAGTAAGACAGTCTTTATATACTGTTTACTCACTACAAATATACCTTTGAAGAGTAAAAAGGCTGATTTTGGGTAATTCAGGGGCCATATTTCTAAAGTGCCTTGGGTGATTTGGCTAGTTATTGTACTTGGCCGAGAACTTATGGTCAAACATATTTTGTTCAAATTTGGTGAAGATCAGATCAGAAATGTTCGACTAAGAGGGCGGACACAAGTAAAAAGGCCAATTTTCATTAACTCAAGGGCTATAATTCCAAAGTGCCTGGACCGATTTGGCTAGTTATCGAACCTGTCCGAGGACTTATAGTCAAAAACATTTTATTCAAGTTTGGTGAATATCGGATGAGAAATGTTCGACTTACAGCTCGGACAAAAGTAAAAAGGTAGATTTTCGAAGACTTATGGTCAAACATATTTTGTTCAAGTTTGGTGAAGATCGAATGAGAAATCTTTGACTTACAGTGCAGACAAGATTTGTGACACACACACAGACAGGAGCAAATCAATATGTCTCCCACATCACTGTGCGGTAAATTCAGAGGGAGACATAATAACATTTACTTTTTGCAAAATGTCCACCTACCCTCGAAACCTCATCCTCTAACTCGGCAGCTTTCTCCAGTGCTTCTGTTTTAGTTTCTGAGTCTTCTAGCAGTGCAGCAACATCAATCATGTTATCTAAGTACGCATGCACTTGAACAGACAATCTATCACTTTCAGTGTGCCGCAATTTCTGTAAGTTATAAAAGATTACAGATGTCAAATGATCAAAACCAAAAAGTTGTACTTTCAGTAGGGCGCTTTTTAAAATCCGTATTATCTTTGACTCTGAAATAAGTCTACAACTACAATGCCCTTTCCCTTTATCTTTAGTTTTGCAATTTGAAAATCCATCATCTAAGCTTTTTCTTACAGTAACTGATTGTATTTTCAACAACAGTTTAATAGATATTCTGGAATTTCTTTGAGTAACATCATGTTCTCCTCAAGTAAAAGGCAATTTCTTCACATGAAACTTGACCAGGGAGATGACTGTATCACCCACGTCTTTGATTATGAAAATACAGATTATGTCCCTACTAAGATGGGTAATGAAGATAGTTATCACTATTTTTAAAAAAATCTTACTGTACCAAGCAAGAATATAATCTTCACTTACCTCTAAATAGTCGTCCAGACCAATAATTGAGAATTCATGTTGTAAATGGACCCGAAAATTCATGTTCTCCACTGAGTGGACCACAATGTTCACAAACTGCATACACGCTACCTGTAAACAAATGTCATACATATATTTAAAAGGTAAACGAATGAACTAATAAATATCTTTTGACCCGAGTATTTTAAAAGAGCAAATGGATAAAGAGAAAGGAATATAGTAAGAAATTCAAATGGATAAAGAGAAAGGAATATAGAAAGAAATTCAAATGGATTAAAAGAACTTATCAATGAAGAGTATTTTAAAGAATTTTGCAGTGTCAGAAATTGTTTAGCATGGCAACAAGATTCATTCAATCTCAAACCAATACTATAGCTACAAAATAGTCACTGTTCATAGGTCTCCTTTTACCCTTCTTGGCAACTGAAAGAGTTAAACAGAAGTCAGCCTTTGTACAAAAAGTATTCACTTACCATGAAATCTATATGGAATTCTTCATAGTTTTTGAAATATTCCATCAGAGTTTCAAACCGATGTCTCTCTGCACAGACCTAAAACACAATGTAAACTGTTAAAATACATAGCTCATTGCAAATGAATGTATACCATCCTAATAGTGAAGACGAAAAAGAGACAAGCCAAGTGTCTCTATGACAAAATATTGAAAATTCAGCCATGTAAAAGAGAAGAATACTGTAACTTCTATGCCATGAAAACAAAAATATGAAAGACTTTGTAGCAGTACATTGTGTCAGTATCTTATAAATGTCAATTCTTCAACTTTTTAAATCAAGCTAGATTATTATCTAATTTCCAGAAACAAATCTTTTAGCAAAAGAGTATGTGTATGCATGTCTGAAAAGCACAAACAATATTTTTACGAGTTGTAATTAAATCTAAATGTGATATAGAAATAATTGTTTTCAAAATTCCGAGTATGTTTTACTTACTTCTTTGAAGTTATCGAAAGCAGAGAGTATAATTTCATGGCCACTACTGACCAAACATACAGCTGCCAGCAGCTCTAGTACCAACGCCTTTGTTCTGAAATAAGAAATTTATTACATGTATACTACTAACCAAACACAGCTACCGGCAGCTAGTACCAATGCCTTTGTTCTGAAATGAGGAATTTATTACATATATACTACTAATCAAACACACAGCTACCGGCAGCTAGAAGCATAGCCATTGTTCTAATGAAAACTGGTAATATATTAGGGCTGGGACGATTTCAGAATGTTGAAACCGGTTAATCATTTGTATGAAATCGAACCGAACCGGTTAATAGGCCGCCATATTGAAAATGCTGTTTTTTTCCTGATGATTGTCTTAAGGTACTTCCAGCAGCTGATTGCATTAGGAACTAAAGGACTTTACACATTTCCAAACAGTGTGATAATTAATAAGTTGTATGTTTGTGTATTTTATTTTACACATATCATGACACGCAAAGCAGAGACTACTATGTTCAATGTGTTTTAGCGGAAATATACTGCGGATCTAGGTGCAAGTCAAAGAAATGTTTAAAGATAAAGTAAGGTTCCTGATGTTTATTGTTTGATAGCGATTAGCGGTTTTGCAAAACTGAAACCGTTTCACCTAGTAATCGAATCATATCTGATTAACCAAGTAATCGTCCCAGTCCTATAATATATTACATGAACACTGCTGTATATCATATGAGAGAAAAAAGATGCACACAACTAAATGCAGATGTACATAAAACTTAAATAACAGGAGCTGTCGAAAAACAGTAACACTCAACTATTCAAAAGCCTTGCCCATGAGTAATGTTCATATCAAGTTTGAGGTTCACATTAAAAAAATCTTAAAACTGCTAACTGACAATCATATGCATCTGCACTGTGACAAAAAAGGTATATTTATATGTACAGACATGACAGAGTTCTAACAATGTTATTGAGAAATAAGTTTATCAAAACTGTAAATGGAAACCATATTACAATTCATCCTATTGTTTCGTTCTTTCATTTCCTTTTAACAACAGGTCTAACAACATCAGTGGAAAACTGTATAAAATTCTTACCTCATACTCCTATGGTTCAAACTTAATGCTATACAGTTTATGGCATGAGTGTGGGCTATCACAAGGTTAAAACCATACTGGAAAAAAAAAGAAAACATATTTCAGACACCATTAATCTCCACTGGACCAATTTAATAACGCTACATACTGTAAAATCATTTATATTGATGAGCGACCAATTTCCGTGGATATTGTGGTTCCATCAATTCATGAAATTAAATCTCCACAAACAAGCCAAGTTCCCTAGATTTTATCTTGGTAAGTAGTTATCCAAAATTTTGTATCACCAAGAAATGGCCATTTTTGTTTAAACCACCAAATTATATACCCTCGAAATTATATGATTCACAGTGCCATGAATTTAAGTCTGCAATAATTCTGACTCAGAAAGGGGAATCAGCTTACAATATCCTAGAATCAACATAATACTGAGATTTATAAACAGCTTCGCGCTTTAACCATTTTGGACATTTCAATCTACTATAAGAACAAAAAGATAAATCGTGGCATTTAATTTAGAAAATTGTTCAAGTCCAATAGGCAATATTTAGGAAAACACATTCCCAAATAGGATTCTGTATTTACGTTAGGCAAAGCACTAGGTTTGACGAGTGTTTCTCATCCCTGATAAAATATGCTGTTAATTCATGAATGAAAAAATTCATTTGAAACTTTCACCTCCCGTTTTCCTTTATTAGCATACCTCACTAAAATGCCGGTGTATAACTTCCATACATCAAATAATAAGATATTCTTGCTACTCCTCTCAAAAAACTGTCTCTACTTCTATTGGTCAAAATACTGCCATAGCACAGACAAGTTTTAACCGTCAGAGATAACAGGTACTTTTCGTGTCCTTCAAGCTACTACTATGTACGGTGGCTCAGTACACTGTACACTTGAATTAGCTGATCTTTTTTTTTTTGGAAAAAGTTCCTCAATTTTTTGTGAAAATTCAAAATTCTATTGTTTTCAGTACAATCAAACAAATATCACATTGCTAAGAGTGGGGCAGTAATACTGTCATCATTAAGAGAAATACTCTGCTTCACCTTGGTTGATAAAATTGTCTTTACACTGAAAATATTTCCTGCCCTGCTCAAACCAATAAGTGGCCTCGATTGTGTACCCTGTTTTCGCCTGTTACACTGATTTCGCCCAACTGGTTTCAGTCGGGTTCAATCCTGTGTATATGAGGCACATGCCGCATAACCCAGCTGAAACATCACAGCTCATTTCAGTGTACCGATCACGTGACAGGGATAGCTCAGTGCTGTATGAATCAAGCCCACCTAATGTGAGATTTATACTGTGATATCATTCAAATTCGTGGACATGAAATTTTCGTGGTTTTGTCAAAATTACTATTTCGTCCAAAGAATTTGTGGATTTCAAATTTTGAATCAGAATTTTACTTCATTAAGAAATAATTTTGAGAGTTATTCTCCCATAAGAGATTCACAGTATACTTTCCTCTTTAATAAGTTACCTGATGATTCATAATTGCACGTAGACACATAATACAGACATGGACATCATCCCGCGCCTCTCCCATATTTAATTTCTGAGAATATTTTGCAATACCCCTAGAGGCACTGATTGTATTGGAACGTTTCAAACTGCGCATGGACCCCTTTGCTAACCCTGTGTCCAGGCTCGAACTCTTCTCTCTATTCAGAAGCTGCTCCCTCCTGCAATGCAGTAAATAAACTTACGTAAGTATATATATTTGTCATCATGAATATCTGTTTTTTCTCCATTGGGATCAGTGCCTACCTTTGGCCCCAAATTGACCCAAGAACAAACAAAAGAAGAGGGCTATGATGGCTCTAGATCTCTCACTTGAGTTACACTGTTTGCTTGAACAGTTTTGGATGATATTGCAAGGAAAATGTCAGTGAAGTTATTTTGAAACAATCTTCGTAAAGGGTCAGCTGTTACTGACAATGAGATTTTTAAGGTTTCACTATAAGCATTATGGAAAAGTGACCATGTCCCCTAGTGACCATGTTTTTGACGAATCTGAATAATATGAACATATAGGATCATCAAAGGAACAATTGTGTAAAATTATTCTAAAATTGGGCCACATGTTTCTGATCAGAAGATTTTTAAAGTTTCCACAACATACATATAGGAAAAGCAACAAAACACTCTGGCGACCATGTTTTTTTGACAGATCGGAATTATTTGAACAATCTTAGTAGAGAGTCACAAGGACAATTTGTGTGGAATTACTTTAAAGATTCCACTATATGCATATTGAGAAAAGTGATCACACCCTTTGGTGGCCATGTTTTTTGATGAAGCAAAGTAATTTTGATGATCTTGGTAGATGGTTACAGATAGAGGTGCGCGGTATTACCGGTATACCGGTAACCGTGGTACCATCTTCCCGTGGTACAATACCGCGGTACCATCGGGGAATACCAGTATTTTATCAACATTATCCCTACTTCTGTTTATTTTTAATTTACATTGTCTATGTAGCCTACCGTAACAGCAAATGACACCATGCATGATTTTCCGATTTATATCTCTGGAATTCCCATGCTACTATTACTAGTTTCCAGAAATAACTAGAGCTATCACTAAAGGTGATGAATGTACCCCCAGCATGCACTGACACAGTACATTGCAATTTGACGCACACAAGATTGCATAATTTGTGGACTGTATGTATATAGACTGTATGTATACAGTATAGTAACAAAAAACAAAGTCCCATAACTATGCAGAATATTTATCTAAAAGAATGTAACATGCACCATGCACAACTAGGGTTGGTACTGATCACTTGTGTGAAGTTTCATTAAACTGTGTGTAAGGGTTTGGTAGATTAGGCACGCACAAGATTGCATAAGCAGACTGTATGTACATAGTATGTTAACAAGAAACAAAGTGCCATAACTCTGCAATTTTTGTCGCTGAAAGAACCTAACATGCCCCATGCACAACTACTGTTGTTACTGATCACTTGTGTGAAGTTTCATTAAATTGTGTCAAGGGGATGAGGAGAGATGGTGCGCACAAGATTGTGTCTATGTATATAGTATAGTAACAAAAAAACAAAGTCCCATAACTCTGCAAATTTTTTTTCTAAAAGAACCTTACATGCCCCATGCACAACTACTGTTGGTACTGATCACTTGTGTGAAGTTTCATTAAATTGTGTCAAGGGGATGAGGAGAGATGGTGCGCACAAGATTGTGTCTATGTATATAGTATAGTAACAAAAAAACAAAGTCCCATAACTCTGCAAATTTTTTTTCTAAAAGAACCTAACATGCCCCATGCACAACTACTGTTGGTACTGATCACTTGTGTGAAGTTTCATTAAATTCTGTCAAGGGGATAAGGAGAGATGGTGCGCACAAGATTGCGTCTACGGACAGACGGACAGACAGACAGACAAACAACCTGAAACCAGTATACCCCCCCTTACAACTTTGTTGTCGGGGGGTACAACCACCCAATGGTACAATTGAACATGCATGATCGACCGCGTGATCCCCAATCAAAACCTTCGAAAACCTCCGGATTATTCCGTATAGATCGATGACGTCATGGGCGCACTTGATTTTACTTTGAGTCTGGTAAATTCGGCGAGTCCCAACTTCTTGTTTAAATGATGATATCCCGGTATGTATTTGCATGTATTCAAAAAGAAATAAATAGTATCGAATAAGTTGAGTCGAAATTTATTATTTTTTGTTTGAAAACGATTTGATGAAGCCTTCATACTATTTGTAAACGTTACCAGTTTATCAAACGGGTGCACGAATCGAACTTCAAACAAGCGCGACCTATATACATGTGACCTAGTGCTTCCCAAGGGACAATATGGCGTCTTCCGACGAATAAACGCTGGTAAAAAATACTAAGGGTCATTAATGTGACTAGTCATTAGTGAAGTTATTATTCGAGTGTATTTTTTTTCTTTAATTCTATTCAAGTAACTAGTCTTCATTGTTGCTCATAATAAATTAAGTCTTTCTGAAAGTTTTTCAATATTTTTATAACCACTACCACAGATGTAAGTCTTACGATAAAAATGGTGGTATACCGTGGTAATTAGGAAAAAACCATGGTTTACTGCGGTATTTTTTTTCAAGGCCCTAGTTACAGAAAGACCATTTGTGGGAAATTATTTTAAATCAGGCCAGCAGTTTTTCACACAAGATTTTTAAAGTTTCCAATATAAATTCTAGGGAAATGTGACCACGTCCCCAGGTGGCCATGCTTTTTGATGAATCAGGATAATTTGAAAATCTTGGTAGAGGTCCAATAAGGACCAATTGTGTGAAATTATTTTAAAATCAGACCAGTGGTTTAGGAGGAGATGTCATTTTAAGGTTTTTCTATTTTTAGCTCAGGCAGCCCTTTTGTGCACCAAGCGGAACCGTTTGAATAGCTTTGGAAGAGGATCATCAAAGGAACATCTACACCAAGTTTCATCAACTTCCACCAAATGGTTTCAGAGGAGGAGATGTTGTTAAAAGAAAAGTGTGGACAGCCAGATGAAGGGACAGACAGTGAGTGATCAGAGTAGCCAACCTCAAGCACTACATGCTCAGGTAAGCTAAAAACACCACTGAATACAATCACGTTCATAAATCTTATGTGATAATAATATGACTATACAAATTATTACAAAAAGTGTGGCCACTGTCCTTACAGTAGTTATACCAAAGCTAATATGGCTTCATTCATTTTCAATTCTCTAATGAACGATAGGTTTGAGACCAATATGACATCAAAGTTTGTCATTTCGTGTAAGTCTTTAACCTGAATTTCTAAAATGGACTAGTCCATCATTCAATTTGAGCAGTACCACTTATTATTCAAAGGGGTGTTCCATGATCAGCCTGCACATCTTGGTCTGCACTGGTCGCAAAGGCAAAATCACTTGCCACCAGCAGGCTTAAGGTTAAATGAGCCGCGCCATGAGAAAACCAACATAGTGGCTTTGCGACCAGCATGGATCCAGACCAGCCTGCGCATCCGAGCAGTCTGGTCAGGATCCATGCTGTTCGCTTTCAAAGCCTATTGCAACTAGAGTTGTTACAGGAGTGACGAATTATACCCCCACAATATGGCCTTGTCACAGAACTAAGCCAACATCAAAGCTGAACTTGCTTGACCTTTGACTACTGACGTCAAAATCAATAGAGGTCATCTGCTGGTCATGATCAACCTCCCTATAAAGTTTCATGATCCTCGGCCCAAGCATTCTCAAGTTACTGTGACCTTGACCTGTGACCTGCGGACCTCAAAATCATTAGGGGTCATCTGCTGGTCATAACCAATCTCGCTATCAATTTTCATGATCCTAGGCTTAAACATTCTCAAGTTATCATCCGGAAACCGTTTAACTGTTTCGTGTTATTGTGACCTTGACCTTTGACCTACTAACCTCAAAGTCAAACATGACCTGTATTTAATCATGTTACACCTGTGTACAAAAATTTAAGATCCTAGACCCAAGCGTTCTCAAGTTATCATCTTGAAACCGTTCAACTGTTCCGAGTCACTGTGACCTTGACCTTTGACCTACAGACCTCAAAGTCGAACTTGACCTGTATTTCATGATGTTACATCTGTGTACCAAAAATTATGATCCTAGGCCCAAGTGTTCTCAAGTTATCATCCGGAAACCACTTAACTGTTCTGAGTCACTGTGACCTTGACCTTTGACCTACAGACCCCAAAGTCGAACTTGACCTGTATTTCATGATGTTACACCTGTGTAGCAAAATATATGATCATAGGCCCAAGCGTTCTCAAGTTATCATCCGGAAACCGTTTAACTGTTCAGGGTCACTGTGACCTTGATTTTTGACCTATGGACCCCAAATTCGAACTTGACCTGTATTTTCTGATGCTACACCTGTGTACCAAAAATTATTCAAATCAGTCAAGGCTTTCATGAGTTATCATCCGGAAACCACAAAAACCGACCGACCGCCAAGCTCACTCCTATATACCCCCCCAAACTTCGTTTTGTGGGGGTATAATTAGGGAAACTGTTAGCGAACAGCATGGATCCTGACCAGACTGCGCAGATGCGCTGGCTGGTCTGGATCCATGCTGGTCGCAAAGCCACTATGTTGGTTTTGTCATGGCGTGGCTCAAATGCATATTCGGAGAATGGATACAGAAGCTTGTATGACATACCTCATTACAACCTGAGTAAATGATAGATAGTCCACAAGGATATCCAGGCCCTGGTTTTCTTCACTGAGAAACTCTCTCACCCATCTGTAACATATACAAAAGTACAATTTTTATTTACACTTCAACCGCAGTTAGTATTAGCATGATCACATTTAAGTAAGGCATCATAAACACTGTTAGATAATTATTTTAACAACATTTTTCTTACTCTGTGTTATGCACAAGTGCTTTTATCACTCTCTATATAAATTACAGGTCAACAGTTTGTGTTACTGACTGGCTGTATTTCAACATTAAATTTTGCAGAACTTAAAAAGTCCAATACAGAAGAAAAAAATTATGAAAATTTATTTCTGACATCACATAATGAAACTTATTTAATGATTTCCCAGTCAATAGTTGAAATCATTGGCCCTTGACCATTAAAGTCTAGTTTTTGAGGACTGCAAAGCCATTCAGTAGGTGAACTGAATTAATTGTGGCCAAATATTTATCAAAAATAAATGGACCAATGTTATATATTCACAGCTTCTTCTAAAGATGGATCCTAATCAAACATGTGTAAATGAACACATCACATTTATTAAGTGGAACTGAGGTCTAATAGGCGAGTTGTTGGCCAGTTCATGACAATTAAAACCATGTCCCTTTCATAACATTGCATTTGCTTGAAATTGCAGAAAAGCAGATTTTGAAGGAAGTGGTCATTGAGGTATAAAAGAATAAAAGAAAGAAATGAAAACTACCGCAAAGTTTGTATCTTACTCTATGTGATTTGTTCGTAGAGATATTTCCAAGTCTCGCAAAACTTGTGTCGAACTTGTCTCACCGAGCATCTTTCTTTTCTACAAAATAAAAATCAAAATATTAAATGCATATTATTGGAATAGTTGTATTTTAGAAATATAAACATCCATTTCTTTAACCGTGTTATACCATTTTCACTTTTATTTACAAAATATAGAACATGACTGTTTTAAAAAATTACATTAGTCTATATTACCATAATTCAGACACTAACACAGATTCAACCAATTTTCATATCAGTATATAGCATATATATATTCTAAAAATGTTTTTGGAGAAAAACACCTTAATCTTATGAAAAATTGGAAACTGTAATACAAATTTCATAAAAGCACATAATCCTGGAATAATACAAGACATTAACTGTAACTATACCTGACCACTGAAATATATCGAAATTACTAAATTATGCTTTCATTTGCAAACATTGGCCAGCTAAAACTGGGGAAAAGTGTTTTGGGCAGTAGCAAGTGGGGTATTTCAGAACCGATCAGGTTTAAAGCCCTGCTCCACGGCTATTCAAATTCTTTTGTGTGTATGCAACCCATGATTATAATAGGAAACAATTAACGGCCACGTGCCACACTTAAGCACGCAAAACCACCGATATTTCATATAGAATTTTATATAAATTAGACTCTATTTTGACAGCCGTCACTGTACAAAGTCCGGATTTTCATGCTTCTTCAGTTACAATTCAAGGTTAAAAGGTAGGATGGGAGAAGAGCTTCAAACTTTATACTACCCTTAAATTTACTCAGTGATTTGGAAGTTCTCTCATGTATGCCTTTCACAAATTTTTAAAAACTTTTTCCGCCCTATGCAGAGAGAAAGTGTATTAAATACCCACAACTGCTGTGCCTTGCCTTGCTTACAAAAATGACAGGTGCATTTAGTCAAAGAGTTATTAACAAAGCATGTAACTTGTTTCTGTCATCACTTTTTCCCCAAAACAGAGGCTACCCAGGTATAGTTGTAGGAAATGTCTATCTTCCAAACTTACTGTTAATTACATAGTACAATTAACAAAAGAAACCGAATCAACTGAAAACAATACAGTGTTGTCTAGAAATTTCATATCAAGGTGGCGCATACAAAAAAAATGCATTGCAATGCAAATAGCATGTGAAGCACAAACAAAGGAATTTGTATGAAGCTTGCATGGAAATTAATAAAAACAAATGCAAATAAACTTTGGCATAAAACCAAACTATAAATTCTATGTTACCAGACATTTACAGCAAAATAAAGTTGTTTCTTGAAAGCAGAGCTGTTAATAAAAATTGCAGCAGTTTTTTTTAAATTATTAGAAACAATTGGACCTTTTCTTCAGCACACACTACACAATTTCCAAAAAGAAGCTCAGACGGATAGCATGGTGGAGTAAAAATCTCAAAATCTGCATATTTCGAAGAATATCTGATGTCAAAACAAACAATACAGACAATTCAATTAAACAAGAGTACCTTCCTTTTTGCAGGACCAACTGAAAGGTATGGCGAGTCAGACAGACAGACAAACATATACACATAATATACAATTTGTAGAACTGAAGTATAACCAGGTACCCAATTAAATGACGTACAGCCAAAAAAAAAAACTTTGGAAAAGTTGACTTTCTGAAAATGTTTTGCCCATCCATATGACAAATCAATGAAAAAGTATGCTTACAAGATAATCATTTAGGATTAGTCAGTTAAAAGTAAATACCAGTAATAATATATGAAATGACAGCCATAGGTTCATCATGCTCAGTCAACATACAGTCTATTAAATAAAGTTTGTATACTGAACATGTACAATTTGTGTAATTACTATGAATAAATTGAATGCAGTTTTAATTGAAATGTTAATTATGAATCAGAACATTTATTCGCCTCAAGATAATTATAGAAATGAATGAAAATCATGAATGTACTAAATGATCTATGAATAAAACGTATGCTAAAATGTGACTTTTGGTACGACTGACATGTCAACAGTCATGTACACCGTCTATTCTATTTCCTTACAATAGCTTACGAAACTGCAACTTCAAAACATCCATATTAAAGATTCAGACATGTTCAAAAACAGAAGCTTGCTCTTTCTAAACAACAGACACAATCAATCTGCCAGAGAAATACACACTTTGACAGCATTTCAAGCTTGCAACTCACAACTTCCCTTCTAATGCAAAACTGAGGTGCAGGAAGAATTACTTTACTGGAAGATAGCTTCCTAAAATCCTGACATGGTTTAATACAGAATTTTTCAGACAAATAAAGGCTGAAGGACCATTAACATCCAATCTAGTTCAGAAGAGCCAAGCAAATATATATTAATTAAGCATTCAATACTATCTAAAAATAGAAAAAAAGTAAAATTTATGACATTTTTCAACCTTTATCCATTGCACTGACTTTGAGAGTATAACAAACGCGGCTTATGGAATCAAAACAACAATATAACGATATACACATGAAAAAATGAAACCAATCAAAACTAAGTGACAGACCATGAATAAAAATCATCGGCAACATGTAGCTTTCGGTAATTAAAAACTGAAAAACGTATTAAATAGACAGGAAGCGAAACATTGAAATATTTACTATACTCCCACATCTTGCCAGCGGATACATTGTATGCATAATACACATCTGCTGTAAAGAACAAATTTTCTCCGCTAATTATAAATAACCGACAAACTTTAACAGCAATTGAGGATTTCCTAGTTGAAAACTTAAACAAGTGTACAGCATCAAGAGGCAGGAAAAAACACATGATTGGAGTTCGGAGGCTTGTTTTTCTATCATAATTATAAGAGATTACAGGCGAAATCAGTGCCACTTTTTCAACTGTTCAAAAGTATACCTGTACAATGGCAGGTATTAATGGCTTTATAATTTCTTCAAGACAGCACTGGCAAAAGCAGATAACAGTAAAAAACATAGGCAAAACAATTCATTTCTTCATGTTCGATAATAGAGGCCTCTTCAATTCCACTCTGCTGCAATCTTTGAAGTGGTAAAACACACTACACCTGCTTTGAGGATTTTTTCTCTCCCTTTTCAGACTGAAGAAATTGTATTAAGTGCACAATGTATCAGGCCTTTTTAAAAATGCCTCAAGAACCCAATAATCTGTTTTCAGTGCCTTAAAAAGGCCAATGAACATACATAAAGGTTACTGCTGGTGTTAAAAAAAAAATAAACGGTAAATGGTGAGGAAAATAAGGAAAAGAAATGAACAGGATAAAATCTATCTTCATCCTAAAAATGTTGCTGCTGATAATTCTTAAAATATTTTTATTTTTACTGCTGAGCATCATGTTCTACTTCTGAAAATATTATTTTACTACTGAACATCATGTTTTATCGCTGAAAATATTATTTTACTACTGAACATCATGTTTTATCGCTGAAAATATTATTTTACTACTGAACATCATGTTTTATTGCTGAAAATATTTGACCGTTATACTTCTATTTGGCAATAAATCATATAACAGCAACATTTGAAGAATAGGAACTGAAAAAAAACAGGTTAATAAGTTAGGAAATTATCATGTCACATGTTGATGGCACAGTGAAGATCTATTACATTTACATGCTAAATTTGGAATCATTTCTTTTGATTATGGTATTTCTATAATGAATAAGCATAACTGGACAAAAAAAGAAGACTTTTTACCAGATTCTATACAATGTGGCCAGCAACATGTTATTAAATGATGAGGAATTATGATACTGGATGTTACAATATATCAGTGCCTTGTGGCCTAAATTATGCATTCCAATTAAACTACACTTTCTACTTATTTCATTATAAACATTTTAAAAAGGCATTAAATTTTCTTACCACAAGACTTGATAACTGTGTGGTACATGTGTGTATAATTATATAATATTATATGATATAAATGACATGTGTATGTGTACAAAGTGATTTTATTATTACTTGACATAGAGCAAATTATATTGTGTAATACATGAAACAGTGGTGAAAAATCAAGACTAAAATCATGCAGCAGGTATTTCTACTCTGGGTGCTAATAAACTGATTTGTCTACACAATTAATATAATTGTAAAACACTAGGATAATTAAAGGTATGAACATTGCTACTTCTCCTGCAGGATGTTAGTTATTGAATGTTATATATCTAAGGCCATGCAAACTTGTGTCTTTGCTTCATGTCACATATTATATAAGGCTGCTTTCTGGGTCAAAGAAAAAGTCTTTCTTGTTTTATAGATGATATAACAAGAAAAAGCATAAATCTTTCAGTATATGAAAGTAAATCAAACAAACAAGAATGTTTTAAAAAATCTTGGAATTTTTTTTGTTGCCTTGGATTATTTTCCCAAGTGTAACACTAAACAAAGAATAAAAACTCCATAGCCTGAAGGATAACTTCCAGCATAAGATTCTTAAGAAGAACTATAATTTACTCAAATGCTCAAAGCCATCATTGAGGTACATCACTGTACTCCAGCTAAGAGTGTCACATAAAGGGAGGTAATAATTTCAGAATATATCATGTATAAATTCTTCATATTCACAAAGTATCTACAGTAATTAAATGTGTGTTAAATATTACTAGTCTACATACAAACAAAACCACCAAAACAACTTAAGTTTAATCTACTGTCTTGAAAACCTTTATAAGTAACATTAGTTAGATCATAAAACAGTACAGAAAATTCAGTGTAAGAAATCAACAAGAGCACCACCAAGCGGAGCAATATACACCCGAAGAGTTATATCAGAGGAGGATGGGAGTACTTGACTGTTGAAGCCCAAAGGACAAGAACAACAAAGGGAAGAAATTCAAAAGAAAATTCTAAGTCCACAAAAAATCCTTAAGTCATGACCTTGGCCTTGAAGCGAGCCATCCAGACCATGCGCTCTGCACGTCGTCTCGATGTGGTGAACATTTGTGTCAAGTCTCGTCGAAATCCTTCAAGTGGATGAAGAGTTACAGAGAGGACAAGAAATTGTTAATGGACAGACAGATGGACAGATGGATGGACAGACAGATACCGGGGGTATAACATAATACGTCCCTTAGGGCGTATAAAAATAGTAGAAAATGTATGTTTAGGAGATGCCATCCATCTCAAAAGCAAAGGAAAAAGTATGTTCAGAACAAGTGACATCCCTCTACATTATCGTATATTAAACATGGAATATTCAAGATGACCTCGATATAAAACATGGTATCAAGGTAATTTTCTTCTTCTTTGGAAACCTAAACTATCATAAACTCAAAATTACTTCATGAGGAAAAATAGCCCAAAATAAGTTCGCTTGTGCCTAGACTATTCATTTTTTTTTAAAAATTCATAATGCAGTAATTATGTCTTAGAGGCAAATTGGTGGCAGGGATATGCAAGTTTGTACTAAAGATTAAATTGCATATAAAATATTTTCTTCTTATATTATATATGATTTCTCAAACAGTCTGTGTTGCAGTACATTAAAGAGAAATTAGAATCCTTATTATACCATCTGCAAATGGTACAGACTAATAAACAGTGAAAGAGGTGTGTTTAACGACCAGTTCAGATGACCAAAATATTACCTGGTGAATTTAAGTAAATTCTACCAATATCAAATTGCAGTGATATATACCATGAAATTCCCTTATTTACAATTCATCAATGTATATTAAAGTAACAACGGGAAACCTGAAACCTCAAAATTACAGAATAGATAATATCTAGGGAAAACCAACCCATGTTTTTTTTTGCTAATTAAATTTTAATAGCATCATTATAGCATTATAAATGTCAGCCTCATTTGTACTCTCTCACTTTTTCGACAGGTAAATGTATGTTTTTTTGTTTGTTTTCTAGATCCTCATAGAACGATGTATCTGCTTCTATATACACAAACAGATACAGCAATAAAGCACTAAGATGATGAACTTCCCTATGTTGTTGCTTTCGTTATATTTCTTGCAAGAAAATACGATTGATGCCTTTAAAACATAAAATTACCTCCTTTACCCACGAAATCTGTCCATGTTTTGTAAAACAGAGAAACACTAAGAAATTACACAAGGAAAGAATAAGAAATAGCGCTTCTTCAAGAAAGCCATTTACTACAACTTAAAAATTCGCCCCCCTACCACATTTTTGTTTCCCTTAAAGGCTGACACTGTACAAATGAAATGTGCTGCACGATTTGTATAATGCTAATTTTAAATGGTAATGATATGCTATCATTTCATTATTCACTTTATATAGTAGCAAAGTATATGGATATGTTTTAAAAAAGGACTATGAAACATGTCAGGGAATTTCATGGTGATATAATTCTGTGTATTAGAGTTGAGCCGTGCCATGGGAAAACCAACACAGTGGCTTTGCGACCAGCATTGATCCAGACCAGCCTGCGCATCCGCGCAGTCTGGTCAGGATTCATGCTGTTCACTTTCAAAGCCTATTGGAATTAGAGAAACTGTTAGTGAACAGCATGGATCCTGACCAGACTGCGCGAATGCGCAGGCTGGTCTGGATCCATGCTGGTCGCAAAGCCACTATGTTGGTTTTCTCATAGCACGGCTCAGTTAGTGAGACTACAAGATCCAGTGAGTTAGTTATAGGTGTTATTGTGTCTACTTGCTATAAAGCCTTACAAAAGACATTCTATGTCGACTCTGCCGATTGCCCTACAATACAAGCGGTGTACACATATCATTCATATATATAAGCAAACAAGCAAAACATACTCAAACCAACATTCTCGTAATATATTATGTATAGTTATTTACACCCCAAAATTCAAAAGGGATTGAAGTGTTAGCAATCAAACAAGCACTTGTAACATCTTTAGGTGTGTTTTATATGGTTGTTTATCAATTTGCTTAAAGCATAGTTTCACAACACCTTCAAGACAAAATTTACGACATATTTGGCTATCGATTATCAATTCAGATTACTGTAAAATCATTTAATCTCATGGGCATGAAATTTCGTGGTTTTGACCAAAGTAGGTATTTTGTGGTGATTTAAATAACCTTTACCCTCCTAAATTTTCTAAAACGGATTGGTCCATCATTCAAGCTGGGCAGTACCACTCCCTTTAATTCAAAGATGTGTTCATTGAAAATCTACTGACTGAATAGTGAACAGTGCAGAACCTGCACAGATGTGCAGCCTGATCTTGGTCTGCACTGGCCACAAAGGCAAAATCACATGCCGCCAGCGGGATTATACAAATGGACAAGTATCAATTTGTTGAGATTTGATTCTGATGCAACCTCGAAATCCACAAAAATTTGTCTTCAACATTTATTACTAATTTCACAGTATGTTGTACCTTACTTTCAAATTTAAAAAGAAATAGAAAGTTTTTACAAGTTTTACGTCTAACAATTTCAATTGAAAAACATGTATTTTCTTTATCCAGAAATAATTTTCCATAATCTATCCTTCACTGCGTATATTGTTATATTTCAAATATTTTCAATTCAAAATCAACGGTCTATCAAATTCTACATCATTACACCTTAAGGTTTCGATGGAGGCCTTGAGAAACAAAAATCAAACATCACCAAATCATAGAAAGAAATAGTTGTTTGACATGAAAATTGAACAGCATGTAAAACATGTATATTACTTTACGAAACAAGTGTCAGTATACTGATATAAACATTGAATTCCGGAAAAGGGCTGCCTAAAGGGGCTCCACTTCCGGACAGTTAAACGGCTTTAAAAACTCACCATTTTCAAAGAACTGTTACACATGTTCGTTTTGATGCATTTGCAATAGCGTGCGAGTGGTAAAATTTCGCATAACAAGGTGGAACACAGTTTTCAGCAATTGTTTATCATTATTTCTTTACATATGGCATTCATTTTCAAAGGGAGACAACTGTTCCCGATTATTTTAAGTACAAATGGCATTCATTTTCAAAGGGAAACAACTTTTTTCGATTATTTTAAGTAATCTTTGAGAAAAAGTTGTCTCCCTTTGAAAATGAATGCCATTTGTAAAGAAAAAAAGATAAACAATTGCTGAAAACTATGTTCCACCTTGTTACGTGAAATTTCACCACTCGCACGCTATTGCAAATGCATCAAAATAAACATGTGTAACAGTTCTTTGAAAATGGTGAGTTTTTAAAGGCGTTTAACTGTCCGGAAGTGGAGCCCCTTTAGGCAGCCCTTTTCCGGAATTCAATGTTTATATCACTATACTGACACTTGTTTCGTAAAGTAATATACATGTTTTACATGCTGTTCAATTTTCATGTCAAACAACTCTTTCTTTCTATGATTTGGTGTTGTTTGATTTTTGTTTCTCAAGGCCTCCATCGAAACCTTAAGTTTGAAACTGTTTCTAACCGTAAATTACTTCCAGTTATCAATAAAATGCTTGTTAAATTATTTGCTTCCCGCTGAATTATAGTGATGCAGTAAAATTTTAGGCAAAATTAAGCTGTGTAGTCTTAACATCATATGAAATATTATTTTCAAATAGATTTCATTAGAAACACTCCCTGAAAAACAAGAGCTGTCACAGGAGACAGCGCGCTCGACTATTTCGATGCTGGATAGTGAAACTGGGCACATCTGAGGAAACTAGAGCGGTCACTGTGTGTTTAATGACTCCAATTGTGGATGAAGATATTGAGTCTATGTCAAAAATATCAACTTAAAGTAATAAGAGAGGTAAAGATAAAATGTATCAAAACATTATATAAGTATATCCTAAGCAAAAAGGGGCATAATTCATTAAATATTGGTGCCAGAGTTGTGCCATATGATAAGGGTAATGATGTTGAACAATTGTTTAAGTTTGAATCAGATCCATTCAGTAATAACAGAGATAGAGTGAAAGTGCATAAAACTTTAACCTGAAATTCTAAGTAAAAAGGGGAATAATTCATGAAAAATTGTGCCAGAGTTAAGCATCTTGTGCCATATGATGTGGGTGATGATGCTGAACAAAGAGACAGAGTGAAAGTGCATCAAAACTTTAACCTAAAATTCTATGTAAAAAGGGGGAATAATTCATGAAAATTTGGTGCCAGAGTTATGCACCTTGTGTCATATGGTGTGGGTGATGATGTTGAACAACTATTTTAAGTTTGAATCAAATCCATTCAGTAATAACAGTGGTAGAGTGAAAGTGCACCAAAACCTTAACCTGAAATTCTAAGTAAAAAGGGGAATAATTCATGAAAAATTGTGCCAGAGTTAAGCATCCTGTGTCATATGATGTGGGTGATGATGCTGAACAACTATATTAAGTTTGAATCAAATCCATTCAGTAATAACAGAGGTAGAGTGAAAGTGCACCAAAACTTTAACCTGAAATTCTAAGTAAAAAGGGGGAATAATTCATGAAAAAATGGTGCCAGAGTTATGCACCTTGTGCCATATGATGTGGGTGATGATGTTGAATAACTATTTTAAGTTTAAATCAAATCCATTCAGTAATAACAGAGATAGAGTGAAAGTGCATCAAAACTTTAACCTGAAAATCTAAGTGAAAAGGGGGGATAATTCATGAAATATTGGTTCCAGAGTTATGGCCCTTATGTCAGATGATGTGGATGATGATGAGGAATAAGTATTTCAAGTTTGAATCAAATCCATCAAGTAATTACAGAGATAAGTTGAAACAAGAGGACCATGATGGTCCTGAATCGCTCACCTGTCCCAACATGACCCAGTTTTGAACTGAGTATGACGGCGTTTTTTTTCTATTATTTGACACAGTAACCTAGTTTTTGAGCTCATGTGACCCAGTTTTGAACCTGACCTAGATATCATCAAGATGAACATTAAGACCAACTTTCATAAAGATCCCATGAAAAATATGGCCTCTAGAGAGGTCACAAGGTTTTTTCATTATTTGGCCTACTGACCTAGTTATTGACGGCACGTGACCCAGTTTCAAACTTGACCTAGATATCATCAAGGTGAACATTCTGACCAATTTTCATGAAGATCCATTCAAAAGTATGGCGTCTAGAGAGGTCAGAAGGTTTTTCTATTTTTAGACCTAATGACCTAGTTTTTGACCGCAGCTGACCCAGTTTCGAAATTGATCTAGATATCATCAAGATGAACATTCAGACCAACTTTCATACAGATCCCATGAAAAATATGGCCTCTAGAGAGGTCACAAGGTTTTTCTATTATTTGACCTACTGACCTAGTTTTTGATGGCACATGACCCAGTTTCGAACTTGACCTAGATATCATCAAGGTGAACATTCTGACCAATTTTCATGAAGATCTTGTGAAAAATATGGCGTCTAGAGAGGTCACAAGGTTTTTCTATTTTTAGACCTACTGACCTAGTTTTTAACCACAGTTGACCCAGTTTCGAACTTGGCCTAGATATCATCAAGATGAACATTCAGACCAACCTTCATACAGTTCCCATGAAAAATATGGCCTCTAGAGAGGTCACAAGGTTTTTTTATTATTTGACCTACTGACCTAGTTACTGATGGCACGTACCTCAGTTCTGAACTTGACCTAGATATCATCAAGGTGAACATTCTGACCAACTTTCATGAAGATCCATTCAAAAGTATGACCTCTAGAGCGGTCACAAGGTTTTTCTATTTTTAGACCTAATGACCTAGTTTTTGACCGCAGCTGACCCAGTTTCGAACTTGATCTAGATATCATCAAGATGAACACTCAGACCAATATTCATACAGATCCCATAAAAAATATGGCCTCTAGAGAGGTCACAAGGTTTTTCTATTATTTGACCTACTGACCTAGTTTTTGATGGCACGTGACCCAGTTTCGAACTTGACCTAGATATCATCAAGGTGAACATTCTGACCAATTTTCATGAAGATCTTGTGAAAAAAATGGCCTCTAGAGAGGTCACAAGGTTTTTCTATTTTTAGACCTACTGACCTAGTTTTTGACCGCACGTGACCCAGTTTCGAACTTAGCCTAGATATCATCAAGATGAACATTCTGACCAACTTTCATAAAGATCCCATGAAAAATGTGACCTCTAGAGAGGTCACAAGCAAAAAGTTTACGCACGGACGCACGCACGCACGGACGCACGCACGCACGGACGGACGACGGACGCTGCGCGATCACAAAAGCTCACACTGTCACTTCGTGACATGTGAGCTAAAAAGAGAAAGTGTAAAAAAAACTTTAACCAAGGTGGGGACGCGGAAAGACGCCGACGCCGACACCAACGCTGGGGCGAGTAGGATAGCTCTCCTTATACTTCATATAGTCGAGCTAAAAATACGGAAAGCAGTGGTAACTGTTGGTCGGGCTACCAGAAACATGACTTAGCCTACTTTTTTTACAAAACCTTAATAATTTTCTGCACTTGACAGAAGTCAATCTTAAAATGCAGTCTTTTAGCAATATATATTTTTATACTGTGAAATCTTTAATTTATAATAGGGGAGGGGGAGGGGAGACTTTGGGGTTGCCTTAATCTGTGAAATTTTATTCCAGTTCCTTTCGTACCTTGTATAAAATCCACAAATCTTTGACCATGAAATAGAATTTCTGCAGAAACCATAAAAATTCAAGTCCAAGAAATTGAATGATTTTACAGTTGTACATAAAACGGAATAGCATAACCTGCATTAACCGTAAGATTTCAACATTCCTGCATTACAAACCAACATCAGGCATCTTTAGGTAATAAAGATTAGTGTTCACAACATGCTATTATAATAATTATATATATATTTATTACATGGTTTGTGTTAATTTTATGCAGTCATCAATATATCAATAGTTAAAGATCTTCCACTATGTCATGTATGTTCGTCCTTAATACCCCAAGATACAAATTAACTCTTATTAATTGAAAATGTTGTGTCACAAAGTCTGTTAGTCTGTGTTCAGACCCCACGTTTTGTTCAGAGGAGATAACTCATGAGGCTCTTCAAAGTTTGTATAATTATGTCCCTTTTCTTCTCGAAACATAGATTAGATGGGTCTGATCTGAATATATATTCAAATAACAAATGGAAAAAATTTAGAAAAGCCAGACGAAAAGTCTGTTGGCGTAACAAAGTAACTGGCTCTATGATGGGTAAGCGGCAAAAAGTAGCACAATTCTTTCAACCCTGCAAGGAAGTCCACGCCTTAATGCTTTTATAACCCAATAACTCCATGCTAGGATCACAAAAAAAACCTTGTTGCATAAAAAATAGATCTTGAAAAAAAAAGATTTTAGTCATAATTACAGTCAATTTCTAAGAAAAAACAAGAATTTGTTTCAAATTCAGATTCATCTATTGTGGTAAGTGCATATTTGAGTAAAATTTCAGGATTCAAATTCTGAGAATGCCCATTTTGCGCATCCATTCTAAATGAAAACTGTATGTTTAATTATGTGGATTTATGCAACCATGAAATCCATGAACATTAAAGGCACTGGCCTCCAGATCCAACAACCACAAAAATAAATAGAAAATTTAGGTATCAGGAAATCAATGCTATATTTTCAAGAAACCTTTGAAACATAATTACTGACACACTATATGTTACAGAAACACATTTCATGAGAATTAGTTGTTTTACTAATTTTTACACTGAAAATTGAAAAGTGTTTGTAATGCTTTATGTAAATCCTTACTTGAGGTAAACTGCCCTAATTATAAATATCTATAGCTATAATTAAAGCGATGTATACATATATTCCTCCATGGTGGTACTGGTAAGGACGGCTGAAAAGTTTTACTGCCGCTGCGGCTCGGGTTCGATTCCAGATATGGGTTGTTTTTTTTTCTTCTTGAAATGGCATTTTTAAGATAGTTTAGAAACAAGAACTCATATTCAAATGCTCATAATATGATTAAACTTCAATTTTAAAGAAAGGTCAAAATCTGGAGGTCAGTGCCTTTAAGTCCGTAAAATGATCATGTCTATTTCAGAACAATTTTCTCCATGATCTAAGTACACTAAAGGATAACAAATTTCATTATAAAGTTGGCTGCCTCTGTATCCAAGACAATTGCAATAACTCCTTGTATTGATTCGTAATAACAAACTCGCTATCAAATATTCCTACACTTAACCAGACAGTAAACAAAGTGTTCTTTACGATAAAGTCAATCAAAATTCTGCTTCTAGGAGGAGTAAATTTTATTTTTTTATTTTTAAATATCTTTGTATATAGTTATAACAGAATAAAACATGTCCTTGCCTATAAACTCCCAAAGATTTTAGGGTTGACTTTTTGTTCATTTAGGAAATTCATGGATTATATAAGTAATCTTAATTTCGTTTCTTTTTTCTTGTGTGTGGTGTAGTGGGTGGGGTACTACATAACAGAATAATCGTCATAAAAATCTAAAGGCATCAGAAATTGACTGCAATATGAACCAAGTTTAACATATTATATGATCTCACACCAAGCTAATTGTTGTATAGCAGACTGGTTATTAAGTTACAGCAGTGAATTTTTTGTTACCTTTCGTGAAATCTACCAATGCACATGTAAGAAGCGTCAAATGCATTAAAAACAAATAATTTCCATGAGGTTATAGACCCTTAATACATATTTTACAGTAAAATATAGCATATTTCTGCTGCTTCTATGCGAGTTTGTAATTCTCTTTTTATAATGTTGTGTCTTTGTTAAATCCATGTTAAATAGGGTCCTATTTCTTTCCCTTTTTCTAAATTTTTACTGTATTATGGGTCTATAATTGCCTTAGCAGAACAATGTGCATTAAAGCACATATACAGCATGGGTTAAAGTACCTTGCAACAAAGCTTCTCATGATAAAGCTTAATAAACCATATCATCTTGTCAACATTTTATTAAACTGTTACCAAGGAACCAAGAAATCGCTTTTGCTACTTAATAAAAATTTGTGAATTTAATTTCAAACCAGTTTATAACTGTTGCCCCACCCACACCTGCTAATCATACTGGATCAGCATATTTCCCCTTCATATTTTTCCCCAAATCCCAAACTTTCCAATTTTTCTATAGAACTCATACCATCGCCTAAAACAGAAAAAAAGTCCTACTGCTACTATTAACCCTCATCCTGCTAAATTTCTATAATGAATTTCTCCATCTTTCAATTTGGACAGTACCATTAACTGTTAAAAGTGATGCATACCAAAAAGATACAGACTGAATGGTGAACAGTGCAGGTCATGATCAGACTGCACAGATGTGCAGGCTGATCTGGGATCTGCACTGGTCGCAAAGGCAAAATCAATCATGTCCAGCACTTTGTTTTGGATAATGCTAACTAGTTTCATTTCTTTAATACATTTTCATTTCTTAGTTCCTTGATAACAAAATTATTGTGAAAACTTTGAAATAGCTTGACAGCATTTTTAAAACTGCTTGCAATTAAGCTTATATGTTTATCAACCAAATTAAAGAAGGTATCCTGTAAAACAAGATATTTTTGTGAGACTGAAATTTGCTTTATTTAGAGTTGGATATACGGCTAACTTACAGCAACATTTAAAAGAAAAGAATAACACTTATGACAGTATTTTTTTTTTAAATGGGACAGTCAGCAAATATGGCGAAAATAAATCCCTCACAAAAATTTCTGATTTTACAGTATCGTGAACAATTGTGCAAAAATTACTTTATTGCAGTAAAGAAAAGCTTAAAGACAATAAAACTAGAAAAAACAAATTTGGACATCACAGTGATGGTGTTATAGTTGCGACCGCGTAAAAATATTCACCTTTGTACTGCGTGTTGATCTCGGGTCCAGGTATGTGCGTAATTTTGTGAGGTAGACATCTGGTGGATCTTTAACATGGACACGTTCCTGGAAATACAATATATTTAAGAATATTACTTTTAGAAAATATTTAGAAGAAGTACACGTAACAATTCTACAGACCCAACTTCGGTGAAGATCAGTTGAGTCATTTTTGAGAAGCTGTTGTTTAAAGATCTATTTCTACTTTTAATTTTTTTGAGCATGTAGTGGTTTGCAGCCATCAGAGTATTCAGACCCTATGATTTTTTCATAGGAGGAAACTCTTGTGTTTTTTTTCTTCAAAATTTGTAAAATAAAGCACCTTTTCTTATCAAAGCATAGAAAAGTAATCAAAGCTGACAAGGAAAACGAATAGAACTTCAGAAAATTTAAAAAGAACATCTTGTCAGTTGTCAGACCATCATTTAACCTTTATAGCCTGCTAAATTTCTAAAATGGACTCATCCATCATTCAATTTGGGCAGTACCATTTATTATTCGAAGGGGTGTTCGCTGAAAATTTACCGACTGAATAGCGAACAGTGCAGACCATGATCAGACTGCACTGGTCGCAAAGGCAGTATCACTTCAATCCTTTAAAAGGGCTTTAGACGTACCTAAAAATGCAAACGTTACCAGTAATTCTTTACTTGGCTCCAGACTTTTTCTTTCTCATTTTTCAAAATATACAACTGAGGAAAGTACAGAAAGTACAGGTTGCAATGCAGGTAAAATCTTCTTTAAAGTAACCTTTGTCACTGACATTCTATATGCACACAGATGTGCATCATAAATTTCACTAAGTATGTAACAAATATGCAATAAAATGCATGTTTTAAGAGTAGTACACCTATATCATGTGAATTTTGTAACCTACTTTACAATAAGCCAACAATTTTGTTAAATATTTCAGATTCTTTGCAATGAAGAAGTATACCATAAGGGAGACAATTCATATTCAACTGATTACACTTCAGGGGGTGAGGGTGGGGGAATATACATCTGCTTCTACTTTTGCTGGTGTCACGGGAAAGTGGGGGGTGCACTTTTTAAAAGGGGAGGTAACTTTATACTGTCATGTTCATCTGCATGAAATGGTAAACAGTTCACAGTCTACCATTATACTAATAAGCTTTGATAATGTGGCAGTTGAGTCCAATAAGTCCAGGGGTGTTCAAAGATAATCCGTCAAAGATCTATTGTAAAGCAATTACTGGATTTACCTGTACTGGAAAATAAACAGTGTCGATTGTATTGAGGTCAACTGCCACATTATCATCATCTTCATGTCACCAATGAAGTTGATTTTTGTCCACAAAACTGAGTCACTCTCACACTGTGTGTCATACAAATCCGGATACTCGGAAATGAAACTTCAATCAAATATCACTTTAATTCCCATCATTTCTCAATTCAAAAGTCTTGTAACAATTTCGCCATTCGTCTAATATATATCACATTTCAATTCAACTTACTGAACTCTCAAATTGGTTGTTAAAAAAATCTAGGCTGGTTAAAAGAAAATTAAAATGCAATTTGTAAACAAGAGGAATACAGTGGTTGTTGTAGCTGTGGTTTACCAAGTGAATCACCAGAAACTTAAATATCAGCTGAACAAACAGTTTAATGTATGAGCACTGAATAAATCATTTTAAATGTACACTTTTCTTTTGATAGTATTATGGAACACAAAATAATAACCAAACAAAAATACCCTGAATATTTGGCAGCGTTTTCAGTTTTTCACTACTTTTCACGTTTATTCATAAGGGCCTGAAAATAGCTTAAAACATATCACTGATGGGACATGAATGGACTTAAGACTGAAGTTTCACTCAATTTAGTTAAGTATAAACACTGACCATATCAGTAGAACTGGACTGCGCCCAAGTTTTTACTACCCAATCAAGGTCATGCCATACAGTTAAACAAATCAGACTAAAAACCTTATACATAGAAAAATCACTTTATATGGTAAACAGTTAAACGAAAATCAACACATGTTTTTCGCATGCTGTGCCTGCAGAATGTGCTCCATCATCATTCTAGAGAGTTAAAGGTAAAACAGTATTTCAAAAATCTGAAAGCCTTAAATGACTTATTCTAAGAAAAGGGTAAAAAGATACATAAATATCCTCCTAAAATTGAAACAGATTCTCCAAGTCAAACTTGACAGGTCATGATGACACCAGAAGCAAAATTTCCTATGAAAAGCCTTAATTCAGTGTTATGAGCCTAAACAACTTAAAATAATACAGAAAGAAGTCATTTCTATTGATCTTTTCAAATTCAAACACAGAAAACACAACAGTGATCTCTCAAGAGTAAAGCAACTTGCTTTGAATCAACCATTATATTACTTCAAATGGATCCCTTGAAAACACCAGAATCTTGATGAAATAATATTTCAAGCTGTAGCAACTGTTAACTTGCCCCTCTCTTGAAAATTTGAAATAATCTCAAATATACATCTGGTTATAATCAAAAATAGGTACCAGCATTGACCTTTCATGGTTAATCAAGTAATACATGAAAGTACAAAACGCAACATGGCAAGATAAATTTCAATTCATTGTACCCAAACTTTTCAAGTCAACACTGGCCTTACATTTTATTGATATTTTTTTCTTTGCAACTTAGCACTCAGGGAGTTGTACAGAAGCAGAATTAACAATTTGAAAATAACTGGAAAACAGACAATTTAAGTGACAAGGTGCTCTTAGTAGCTGTGAAAGCAACTCCCATCCCCAGTGCCCATCAGCAAACATGTGCTCCATTATCCCAAAACAGACAGATTTTATATGTTTTAGTCTAAAATCAATCATACTCCAATTTTCTGAGAGAAACAAAAAACTTTCTCTAACTCCTTACAATATATATCCCCTTTTAATTTTCAGTCAACAGGCTAATTTATCAATGGATGAATTTTACAAGCAGTAGTACAAGCTTTCTATAGAACATTACCTGAGTTAATTACTCTACAGGTTCACCCCACAGAAGCAGCTGGTGCTACTTGTTTCACACCTGGGCGTAATTTTAGACATTGTTAATAACAACAGTTAGTCCGGATACAACTAGTAAACTAGTCTACCGGAGTAAGGAAAACATGTCAGGAGATGATTGAACCGACAGTAAACCATTCTTAATTACTCATTCTTTCTATTCATTCACAATGAACAACTGCCTGTAATTAACAGGTTCAACAGAATTCACAATGCACATGCAGGCGCTATGATTGATTTCTGGTACTGTTCTATGTGACCTCAGGCTTGTAGCATAGTTACTGGTAGCTCTGCTCAACTGTCTGTGACCAAACGCTTGCATGTCACTTAGCATGCAGTGTGTTCCCAAACCGTCCATTTCACCTAGCCTGTGTATGTTTCTTGATTAATTTTTTTTTTGCAAATCATAAAAGTTAATTTTTAATCAATCGAATCAGGCCAACCTTAAAGAAAGTTAGATCTCCATATATATATATGAAAAAAATCTTTAAAGAAAAGACAGGGTTTTATTGTGTGTATGTTCCGGTTTAACGGCTTTTTCAACAATTTTTCAGTAGACAGAGTTGTATTAAACCGGTAATAAATCATGACTAAATTGACCCATATGTGATGCAAACCAACAACATTCAGATTGAGTGGCTGACATCTTATTACTTACAACAATACTGTATCAACCTTTTCCACACATATGCTTTAAAGCTACTCGCCCACAGTTTGGATGAAATTATTTAACATGTTCATTTCCACCATGTTTAAAAATTGGCATAGAATGTAAATTATATGACAATGAAAAATGATGAAGTGGGTGAAAATAAGTCAGATATTGGTAAAAATTCAGGAAGAATGCAAATTTACTACATTATTTCAAAAGGGTTGCAACAGTTTACTACCTTCTGCAGCATATTTTTGGTCATTTAATACAAGAGTACCTTGCAAAAATCTTATGTCAATAAGTTCGTACCACTAGTCATTTTCAGAGTAAACACTTTTTATAGATTTTTTAGAGAAACCATTTTCATCAAAAACGTGTGGGTTAGTCCCTTTAAAACTTGATTACTGTAATTTTTTTATACGAGAAGATTTAGGTGTTTCCTATTTTCCCAGATAAATAAACCAACAGCAAAGGTTATGTCATATTCAACTTCCTACAGAAATCTGTGGGAAGTCTCTCACAAACAAAGTGAAACCACTTGATGCAAAATGATAAAATTGGTTAAGTTTACAAACCACTACTCAATTTAGGACAAACTTCCCAGCTTTTCAACAAAACTTACAGATAGCAGCATATATTGTGTATATGATTCTTGTTCTGCCAGATTAAATGAAGCTTAACATCAAGTTATGCAGCAAAAAATTCAAAATCTTCAAGAACAAAATATTGCAATTTCTACTTGCAAAAAAAAAAAGGCAAATAATGAAAAGGCATAACAGGAGAAACACTGACTGAAGCCTGCAGCAAAACTGAAGAAAAAATATCCCTAGAGAAGTTTTTTTTTTATACATTAAGGCTGGCATTGAACAGACATGTGCTCAATTAGGAAATGAAACTCATGTCCCTAGGGTATTCTTCTTCTGAAATACACTGCAATTCAAAAGTTTTTAAACACTATCATAAACAAACATTTTAAAAAGGTGTGAATGCACATCCCATAAAATATAAATCTGCTCTTCCACAGGGCTCAAGTACAGGCGTTTATGTTTTTCTGAAAGGTCATTATGATGCTTTTATAGCTTTTATGGAAGAAAAAAACTAGTTAATTTAAAAGCATTATTTCAGAAACAAGCTGACATCTGGACAGAGATACCCACATTCCACATGTATGTCAGCTTTGCAGAGAGGCAATGAAAGACTTGCAAACTCCACACCCAAGAATGAAAGAGGCAAGAACTTAAAGAATTTTTATTGACCTTACCCTCTTGACAAAGAGAGCTTATAATTATTAAAAACATACAAGATTGTAAAAAGCACATTTTTTTGCCTGACCATTACCTGTAAGACCTAAGAAGAGAAAGTCAATGACAGAGTCTTCACTATTTGAAGCCCTTCTACTAAATTCTAGCTTAGAAAAACTTTAGCAAAATTATCTTAGTTGACAAAGGGGGATAATTTAGCCAACATGTAAACCAGATCTCGAGTTATGAAACTTTGCCTATGATGCCAATGACATGTGAAAAATCTGGGAAAAAAGGACAAAATAAGCTGACATGGTAAACTTTGTTAAAAAGAGCATCATTTAACCAAAGTACAAGCTAGAGTTATGTAACTTGCCCTCTGAGACCACCTTATGTGGCTGAAGACATGGGTGAAGTCTGAACACATTGAGCCAAGTAGCTTTTGAGAAACCTACTTACGTGCAGATTTTTAAATCAAACATTTTACCGGTAAGTAAAAAGGGGCATCACTTAAATAAAATAAAAGCTAGAGTTATGTTACTTGTCTTGCTAGATCATCTCATCATTCAGGATGTATGTGTGAAGTTTGAAAGCAATTTATCTAGTAGTTTTAGAGAACCTGCCTACATGCAAGTCTTTGATGTGGACACTGATGCCGACGCCGATGAAGGCTTTAGGTGACAACAAAAGCTCTACTAACTGAAAAGATTCATATTGTTTAACCCTTACCCTGATATTTCTATAAAGAACTTGTCTGCATCTTCCAATTTGGATAGCACCATTAACTATTAAAAGGGGTGCTTACCAACAAGATACTGGCTGAATAGCGAACAGTGCAGACCATGATCAGCCTGCACCGATGCACTGGTCACAAAGGCAGAATCACTTGTTGCCAGCAGGCTAAGAGTTAACTCAAAATCCCGGATGTAGATAAATTCTTTGCTTCTTCTCAAATTGCAGACAATATTTTCAGTAACAGCAATGTTTATAATCATGCAATCAATTTATTACAATAACTTATATACAACTATACAGATGCAAAATACTGAAAGTTTTCTATTGATAGAGCTGCAGCTGTAGCATATAGATATCAATCAACTTTCTCAAGGGCACTGAGACTGTTCTTACATAACTGAATATTAATACAACACAAGTATGAAATGTACAAACAAGTTAATGAGACAGGCTTGTTTCCTGTTAGAAGTTAATAAATGAAAATAAGCAAACTGCAAATCGAGGGCTTAGAGCGAAACTGGTCTATCTGTATATAGAAATAGAAGCAGATAGACCAGTTTCGCTCTAAGCCCTCGAAATGCTTCTTTGCTATAGGCATCACTGAAAGGTTTCAGATCTGTTGTGGGTGCTAATTTCTATAGTATGGAGAAATCAAGGACAAGACAGGCTCAGAGGAATTCAAAAGTATACTGCAAAGTAAATTAATTTGATTCACATCAAATTTTGTAGTTTTGTCGAAAAAAAAAAAAGACTTTCATGTGGACGTGAATTTGTAGATTTTAATTTCAGGGACTGATGTAATCATGAAATCCATGAAAATTATGAATGAGTCCCCCTAAAATACTATTGATTTCACAGTAATTGGGACCTGTTAAACAATCCTGAACTTTAACAAGACTTGTGGCAATTACAAACACTAATATCTCACACTTCCATACAGCTGACCTAACCCTTACCATGCTGAACACGATTGATTCTGCCTTTGAGACCAGTGTAGCTCACATCCATGCAGTCTGTTCAAGATCTGCACTGTTCGCCATTCAGTCAGTTTACCTTTTTGGTAAGCACATTAACAGTTAATGGTACTGTCCAAATTGAAAGACAGACAAGTATATTATAGAAATTTAGCAGGGTAAGGGTTAACCCTTTCCTTCACTTGTGACACCAGTAGTCACCCTTAGAAATTGAAGCTAACCAGTGTATTGGATTTATGCCACTGTGTGCCAGATTTCAGACTCATTTATACTAAGATATATGCACAGAAGCAGTCCACAATTGCAATTCCATAGCAATTCCCACATACTGATAACTCTTCTGAATACATTACAGCATTTCATCAACAGGACAGACAATCTCATGAATTCATAAATCAAGTATATAGTTCATACAAGCAAAAAAAAGCTGAATCTTTATCCTTAAAACAAAGGTACATTGAGAAATTCCTCTGATAAAATAGTTTATCTGCCAGTTTTCAGTTTTATTACAGAAAGAATGAGTACATAAAGAAGGTAGTATACCCAGTTGGAATTTCTAATTGTTGTGGGCAATAACTGAGATAATATGTAGGTGTTAATGCTGCTTTGTTTTTAACCCGATACCTCAAAGATAAGGCTGTAATTTCCTCGGCTATTGACCTCCCCTAAGTTTTTTTATGGTTTTGTAAACACCAACTTTATATGCTTGTTTTGGTGGAATTTGTGTATACTTCAGCCACATAACCAAACAAGTTTAGATAAAAGGGTACTTTACCTCCAATTTATCTTCCCCACCTGATCTCAGGCCTATTGGGTAAGTTTTGCAGTTTTCTAAGTTCACATATTTACACTGCATTACACTGGCTGCAACAAACTTTTAAGGGTGGTGACAACATATCACTGCCTGTGCCTTCATTTGCCCAAATACGACTACAATTAACCCAGAACTTCTTAAGTGCCAGCTCCTTAAATTTTTGCTTTCGTTTATCTCTTTCACCAACAGATAGAATTCTGCTGGCATTTTCAGAAATAACTTCTTCACTTCAGAATGTCATACCATCAACAATGGGTGTTAAAATACAAAATACACCCTTGATATCATCCACTGTCACATATTTAGAAGCATTTAGCAGGGAAGTTTCCAAAGAAGTGCTATTTCTTTATGATTCTTTCGAAATTGGTATCATGTTTATGGTCCACTTGACTGGATAAGGAATAAAACTTTACCCTGCTAAATTTCTAAAATGGACTGGTCCATCATTCAATTTGGGTAGTATCACTTATTATTCAAAGGGGTGTTCACTGAAAATTTACTGACTGAATAGCGAACAGTGCAGACCATGATCAAGCCTGCATAGATGTGCAGGCTGATTTTGGTCTGCACTGGCCGCATGTAATATAACTTGCCACCAGGCTAAGGGTTAACCAATAGACAAGAGTGACTGACTGATTTTTCTTCACATATTTTCTTACCTGGCTATCCTACCAGACCATCCAGCTTGATATACTGTCACTGAATGTCTAAAGTGATTCACTGGCCACTGGCTTGACTGTGACTGGCTAACAATCCAACCAGCTTGATATACTGTCACTGAATGTCTAAAGGGCTTGACTGGCTACTGGCTTGACTGGTTAACAATCCAACCAGCTTGATATACTGCCACTGAATGTCTAAAGGGATTGGCTGGCTACTGGCTTGACTGAGACTGGCTAACAATCCAACCAGCTTGATATACTGCCACTGAATGTCTAAAGGGATTGACTGGCTACTGGCTTGACTGAGACTGGCTAACAATCCAACAAGCTTGACATACTGTCACTGAATGTCTAAGGGACTGACTGGCTACTGGCTTGACTGTGAATGGTTAACAATCAAACCAGCTTGATATAATTTCACCGAATGTCGAAAGGGATTGACTAGCTACTGGCTTGACTGTGACTGGCTAACAATCCAACCAGCCTGATATACTGCCACTGAATGTCTAAAGGAATCGACTGACTACAGGCTTGACTGGCTAAAAACCCAACCAGCTTGATATACTGTCACTGAATGTCTAAAGGAATTGACTAGATACTGGCTTGACTGGCTAACAATCCAACCAGCATGATATACTGCCAATGAATGTCTAAAGGGATTGACTGGCTACTGGCTTGACTGTGACTGGCTAACAATCCAACCAGCTAGCTTGATATACTGCCACTGAATGTCTAAAGGAATTGACTGACTACAGGCTTGACTGGCTTACAATCCAACTGGCTTGATATACTGTCACTGAATGTCTAAAAGGATTGACTGGCTATTGGCTTGACTGGTAAACAATCCAACCAGCTTGATATACTGTCTGTATGTCTAAAGGGACTGACTGGCTATAGGCTTGACTGGCTAACAATCCCACCAGCTTGATATACTGTCACTGAATGTCTAAAGGGATTGACTGGCTAACAATCCAACCAGCTTGATATAATGTCACTGAATGTCTAAAAGGACTGACTGGCTATTGGCTTGACTGGCTAACAATTAAACCGGCTTGATAGAGTGAAATGTCTCATGTGACTGACCAACTTGACCATTTTTTTATTTGGGTTTTACAGCGCACCAACACAGTATAGGTTATATGGCGCCAAACAGACTACAATTTTGGTTTCACATCGAAATAAAATCATGAGGTATGGAATCAAAATTTGTACACCTGCTAGAATCACAGAGTTACAGCAAAACCAAGTGTTAAGACCCTATTAGTAGCCTCTTACGATCATGCAAAGGTAAGGCAGTGGTTCCAATTCTTTTCATACACAGATCATCCGAGAACAACATGGGGCGCCGACTTGACCAAATGACTGGACAGACGAGTGAGTGACTGACTAATTGAAAGGCATGTTAAGTTTCGTGTTCATTTAAACAGATATTGGATAGAAACAATAAAGTTGGGTAAAAATATTTCATTTTTATTGACTTTCACAGTCTTGTGCAAACACATTTTTCCTCCAGCTGATAACACAGTATTAGGATACTATTTATTCAAATCAGTTTCTAAAATACTGCAAGTTACAATCACTTTTATTTGGTTCTCTATAGAGCTCCAGTACAAGCCCAAACAGTAAAAGTAAGTTTCCATTCTGAACTGGTTGTGTTTTGACTGTTCTCAATAGAAAAGTTTTACTCAATTTTAGTACACCTTACATTTAAAGTCATGATTCAAGAGCTATCTGATGACAGCAATGCTTGTCTATAATTATAAAAATTAAATTAAAGAATATAAAAAGTCATAAAGTTGGCATAACTTTGTGAAACGGTAAAATAAAGTTAAATAAATAAATATACATTGAATGTCAGATTATTACACTACAGTGAACAAGTGTGTGAAGTTTCAATCCATCACCACAAGTGACTTACAAGATACCAGCTTACATACAAAAACCCAAGTCCAGAAAGGGACATAGCATCACAAAAATACAAAATAGAGTTACGGGAACAGCACAATGCATGTCACATCATAACAGTTCACAAGTGCAAAATATTTCAATCCATCCCAACTAGTACTGAGATAACAGCTTACAAACAAAACTTAACCAAATCAGGATATGAACTCAGATGGGGTGACAAAATGCTCTACCTATTCTTCGAACAGTGAAGCTAAATAGGACCCTTTGCAAATTCATCGGAAAGAAAATACATTAATCACTGTGAATTCCCCTGAAATAACCTAATACATGACATTGGACTGTTATACTTAAAATATTGAAAGAAACATCTGATCAAAGATTTGTTTGTTTTTAGTTTAACATCGCACTGACACAATTATAGGTAATACGGTGACTTTCCAGCTTTGATTGTGGAGGAAGATCCCAGATGCCCCTACATGCATCATTTCATCAGGAGCGGACACCTGGGCAGCACCACTGACCTTCAATAAGTCAGCTGGATGGCTTCCTCACATGAAGAAATTAATGCCTTGAGAGAGGCTTGAACCCACATCGGTGAGGACTCAGGAGCAAAATTAATGATCTGAAGTCAACGACTTTAACCACTCAGCCACAAAGACCCCTGAGACACCTCATTAATACTGATACAGATCTGCCAGTGAATTATGACCGCCCTCTGAATGAATCTGACCATGACCTTCTGACTCCGTGGTTGTTTAGACCAAGTCTGGAGAAGATCATAATGTAGTTCATGGGAAGATGTTTATAAAGGTTTTTCTATCCTACAGTGCAGTTCAATATACAATGTAGAACCTTCTGAATAAACTGACAGGTTTACATTGTAGATACAACAATGCTTCAGAAGATGTAAATTTACCAAGTTACTTTCAGTAACATAAACATTTTCATCTTGAAGCATGCCCCTTTAAACTTCTAATGAATTTGAACAAGAGCACCACCTGGGGGTGTCATCACTCATGTGCAAGTGCTGGACAATAGGTAAGAAAAGAGTTATAGTTCAGATTTTCTAAGTAAGAAACCGGTTATAATTCTGACAAAATTCAGGTTAGAGTTATGGTTCTTGGCCTATATAGTCACCAGGGATGATAAAGAAGTGTGCAAAGTTTAAAAGCTGTAGCTCTTATAGCTTTTGAGAAAATGTGGACATAAACAAAATTTTTAACCAAGAAACTCATATCTTCTAAGTACAAAACAGGCCATAATTCTTACAAAATGCATATTTCAGAGTTATGGTTCTTAGCCTACATAGTCACCTAATGATGATAAACAAGTGTGCAATGTTTCAAAGCTGTAGCTCTTATAGTTTTTTAGAAAAGGTGGACTGAAACAAAAACAAGAGCTGTCTGATGACAGCGCGCTCGACTATTCGAAGAATTGATTGAAGAATGGGGTCAAAATATTTCCACGGATATTCAGACAAAAGAAATAAATAGATTAGACAAACAATGTTCCTGTATTACTTTGATTTCGATAAGTCTTGCACTAAATGGCAATATATGAGCCAATTTCAAAGTCCAAAAAGGGCCATAATTCAGTCAAAATAGTTATGTACTCTTGCCTACAGATGGAAATCATAATGATAAACAAGTGTTCAAAGTTTAAAAGCCATATTATGTCAAATAGTTTTGACAAAACATGGACTTGTATGAAAACAGAACCAATTTCAAAGTCCAAAAAGGGCCATAATTCAGCCAAAATAGATGACAGAGTTATGTTCTCTTTCCTACAGATAGAGACGATTATACTAAACAAGTGATAAAAGTTTCAAAGCCATATGTCAAACACTTTACAAAAAATATGAACTGGTACGAAAAACTTAACCAAGATTTCTAAGTCAAAAGGGGCCATAATTCAGCCAAAATCCTTGATGGAGTTATGTATTCTTGCCTATAACTGGACATGGTGATGGTAAACAGGTGTTGAAAGTTTCAAAGCTTTATCTCAAAAGACTTTGTCAAAATATGAACTGGTACGAAATATTAACCCAGATTTCTAAGTCAAAAAGGGCCATAATTCAGCCAAAATCCTTGATGGAGTTATGTGCTCTTGCCTATAACTGGACATTGTGATGGTAAACAAGTGTTGAAAGTTTCAAAGCTTTATCTCAAAAGACTTTGTCAAAATATGAACTGGTACGAAAAACTTAACCATGATTTCTAAGTCAAAAGGGGCCATAATTCAGCCAAAATCCTTGATGGAGTTATGTGCTCTTGCCTATAACTGGCCATGATGATGGTAAACAAGTGTTGAAAGTTTCAAAGCTTTATCTCAAAAGACTTTGTCAAAATGTGGACTGGTACGAAAAACTTAACCCAAGGTGTGACGCCGACGCCGACGCCGTGGTGAGTAGGATAGCTCTACTTATTCTTCGAATAGTCGAGCTAAAAATTAAACAGATGTCAATGATCAAGTGACGACAATGCCTAGTAGATTTTTTCAACAATCAGAGAGCTAAAACTAGACGAATATGCAAAAACATGCATCATGGGAATTTTTTTTGTAATTAAAATCCATACAAAAACTAGAAAATGCTTTTGTAAAAAAGCGCATGTCTCCCCCAATGCAAAGTCCTATAGGCAAGAAGTCAATAGGGGTCAGGAGCGAAAGTCAAAGAGACACTGATGGTTGGCTGCAATAGGGATCATCTACTTGGCATGTCCAGTCATCCCGCTAAATTTCAACACTCAGGGCCTAGTGGTTCTCAAGTCACTGTTCAGGCTCCTGTGACCCTGACCTTTGATCAAGTGACCTCAAAATAAATAGGGGTCATGTACTCTGCATGTCCAATCATCCTATTAAGTTTCAACATTGTAGGTCAAGTGGTTCTCAAGTTATTTCCAAAAAATGATTTTACATGAACAGGCCACTGTGACCTTGACCTTTAATAGACTGACCCCAAAATCAATAGGGGTCATCTACTTTGCATGTTCAATCATCCTATGAAGTTTCAACATTCTGGGTCAAGTGGTTCTCAAGTTATTGATCGGAACTGGTTATCAATGTTCAGGCCCCTGTGACCTTGACCTTTAACGGAGTGATCCCAAAAACAATAAGGGTCATTTACTCTGCATGAACAATCATCCTATGAAGTTTCAACATTCTGGGTCGAGAGGTTCTCAAGTTATTGATTGGAAATGGTTTTCCATGTTCAGGCCCCTGTGGCCTTGACCTTTAACAGAGTGAACCTAAAATCGTTAGGGTTCATCTACTCTGCATGACCAATCATCCTACGAAGTTTCATCATTCTGGGTCAAGTGGTTCTCAAGTTACTGACCGGAAATGGTTTTCAATGTGCGGGCCCCTGTGACCTTGACCTTTCACAGAGTGACCCCAAAATCGTTAGATGTCATCTACTCTTTATGACCAATCATCCTATTAAGTTTCAACATTCTGGGTCAAGTGGTTCTCAAGTTACTGACCGGAAATGGTTTTCAATGTGCGGGCCCCTGTGACCTTGACCTTTCACAGAGTGACCCCAAAATCGTTAGTGGTCATCTACTCTTTATGACCAATCATCCTATTAAGTTTCAACATTCTGGGTCAAGTGGTTCTCAAGTTACTGACCGGAAATTGTTTTCAATGTTCGGGCCCCTGTGACCTTGACCTTTAATGGAGTGACCCCAAAATCGATAGGGGTCATCTACTTTGCATGTACAATCATCCTATGAAGTTTCAACATTCTGGGTTAAGTGGTTCTCTAGTTATTGATCAGAAATGGTTTTCAATGTTCAGGCCCCTGTAACCTTGACCTTTGACGGAGTGATCCCATAATCAATAAGGGTCATCTACTCTTTATGACCAATCATCCTATCAAGTTTCAACATTCTGGGTCAGGTGGTTCTCTAGTTATTGACTGGAAATGGTTTTCAATGTTCAGGCCCCTGTGACCTTGACCTTTGACGGAGTGATCCCAAAATCAATAGGGGTCATCTACTCTTTATGACCAATCATCCTATGAAGTTTCAACATTCTGGGTCAAGTGGTTCTCTAGTTATTGATCGGAAATGGTTTTCAATGTTCAGGCCCCTGTGACCTTGACCTTTGATGGAGTGACCCCAAAAACAATAGGGGTCGTCTACTCCAGCAGCCCTACAACCCTATGAAGTTTGAAGGTTCCTCTAGTTATTGCTCGGAAATGAAGTGTGACGGACGGACGGACGGATGGACAGACGGACGGACGGACAGGGCAAAAACAATATGTCTCCTGGGGGAGACATAATAAAGGACAAGGGGAAATATAAAACAGCAAAAATAAGATTTTGACAACAAAAACATATTTGTTGAGGAAATAAACACTTAATATGATATAACATGCATGCCTAATTTCCCCTTCCTTGTTTTAACCAAAAATGAGCCACTTCACTTTGACCCCAGACAAATATTTTAAGAGCCAAGTACTTGCTGACTGGGAAATTTTCTTTAATTTTATTTTCAAAGCCAACAATAATAAAATAAGAGGAAAATAATTAATTCTTTATGCAAACATAACACGTTTGAGCAATTGTAAACATTTTTATGTTGGAAGTATGAAGTGTACAATATATGCAAACAAGAACTTACAAGTTTCATGGAGATTAAAGCACAATGTTTTTTTTGGCCAGCATTCAGTGTTCTAATATGCCAGATTTTCTACTGCTTTTGCATTTCTTTGAAAGCATTGGCTTTTTCCTACTTACAAGAAGATATAAAATTTATCTGAGACTCCTTCAGTCAGAAAATAGTTTCGAATTAAACACATTCAATACAAACAACAAGAGGACCATAATGGTCCTGAATCGCTCACCTATCCCCACATGACCCAGTGTTGAACTGAGTATGACGTCGTTATTTCTATTATTTGACATAGTGACCTAGTTTTTGAGCACATGTGACCTAGATATCATCAAGATAAAAAATTCTGACCAATTTTCATGAAGATCCATTGAAAAATATGGCCTCTAGAGAGGTCACAAGGTTTTTCTATTATTTGACCTAATGACCTAGTTTTTGAAGGCACGTGACCCACTTTTAAACTTGACCTAGATATCATCAAGGTGAACATTCTCACCAATTTTCATGAAGATCTCGTGAAAAATATGGCCTCTAGAGAGGTCACAAGATTTTTCTATTTTTCAACCTACTGACCTAGTTTTTGAACGCACATGACCCAGTTACGAACCTGACCTAGATATCATCAAGCTGAACATTCTCACCAATTTTCATGAAGATCCGTTGAGAAATATGGCCTCTAGAGAGGTCACAAGGTTTTTTGTATTTTTAGACCTGCTGACCTAGTTTTTGACCCCACGTGACCCAGTTTCGAACTTGACCTAGATATCATCAAGGTGAACATTCTGACCAATATTCATGAAGATCTCATGAAAAATATGGCCTCTAGAGAGGTCACAAGGTTTTTCTATTTTTAGATCTACTGACCTAGTTTTTAACCCCACGTGACCCAGTTTCAAACTTGACCTAGATATCTTCAAGGTAAAAACTCTGACCAATTTTCATGAAGATCCATTGAAAAATATGGCCTCTAGAGAGGTCACAAGGTTTTCCTATTTTTAGACCTACTGACCTAGTTTTTGACCGCACATGACCCATTTTCGAACTTGACCTAGATATCATCAAGGTGAACATTCTGACCAATTTTCATGAAGATCCATTGAGAAATATGGCCTCTAGAGAGGTCACAAGGTTTTTCTATTTTTAGATCTACTGACCTAGTTTTTGACCCCACGTGACCCAGTTTCGAACTTGACCTAGATATCATCAAGCTGAACATTCTGACCAATTTTCATGAAGATCCATTGAGAAATATGGCCTCTAGAGAGGTCACAAGGTTTTTCTATTTTTAGACCTAATGACCTAGTTTTTGACCCTACGTGACCCAGTTTCGAACTTGACCTAGATATCATCAAGGTAAACATTCTGACCAATATTCATGAAGATCTCATGAAAAATATGGTCTCTAGAGAGGTCACAAGGTTTTTCTATTTTTAGACCTACTGACCTAGTTTTTGAACCAACGTGACCCAGTTTCGAACTTGACCTAGATATCATCAAGGTGAACATTCTGACCAATTTTCATGAAGATCTTATGAAATATATGGCCTCTAGAGAGGTCACAAGGTTTTTCTATTTTTAGACCTACTGACCTAGTTTTTGATGGCACGTGACCCAGTTTCGAACTTGACCTAGATATCATCAAGATGAACATTCTGACCAACTTTCATAAAGATCCCATGAAAAATGTGACCTCTAGAGTGGTCACAAGCAAAAGTTTACGGACGCACGGACGCACGGACGCACGGACGCACGGACGGACGACGGACGACGGACACCGCGCGATCACAAAAGCTCACCTTGTCACTTTGTGACAGGTGAGCTAAAAAACAGTATGTGCCAATACTGTTGCAATGCTGGTCAACAACTAAATAGGTATACACAAAAGGCATGAACTGAATATAAACATTTGATTATGACCATTGGCATTCAGAAAAAAACATAACAATTTCATTGTAATGATCATGACTTATCAAAGAAGGGGGTGCTGGAGACTGCCAAACATTCCGCCCATAATTTTCACTTGTATAGAAACTGCTGTCTAAATGGCTCATATACACTAACAGTTTTCTTTTTTCTTAAAGCTGATTTAGAGACTGGTTTCCTTCAGTGTGCCCACTTACCTGGTCACAAATAAGTTCCCATTTCTTTTCATCATCATAGCTCTTTAGCAACTTGGCCTTGTCTGGAGGCAAGTCCATAGAATTCTGCAAAATAGGAAGACATTCTTTTTTCATAACTATGTCATTTTGTATACTATAGTCTTAATTCATTGTTAGGCTGTTAGCCAGTTGTAAGCTGGTGTTTTTCAATTCCGCAAGTCGAATATAGGACAGCATTGATTGGCTGAAACCTCTTTCTGTAATTAAGAGTGTGCACGCTGAACAAACAAAAGAAAGAAAGAAATTAGAGCTCTGTCTCAGGACTACGATCAAAGGCTTTCTATATCAATACCATGGCTAAAATAATCCCTTGGACTTTTGTGAAATACACATGTATAAAACATGTAAAAATATCGTTTAAATGATGAAAATCAACAGAAAGCGTTTTACATTTGACTTCTTTAACCCTTAGCCTGCTAAATTTCTAAAATGGACTGGTCCATCATTCAGTTTGGGCAATACCATTTATTATTCCAAGGGGTGTTCACTGAAAATTTACTGACAGAATAGCGAACAGTGCAGACCATGATCAGACTGCACGGATGTGCAGGCTGATCTTGGTCTGCACTGGTCGCAAAGGCAGAATCACTTGCCGCCAGCAGGCTAAAGGTTAAAGTAAGGATTGGACAACATCGGAAATGTAATGCAAAGCAAAGTTTAGTTTAATAAGCTTTAACAAATTATCCCATTTCAAAATAAAGTTCACTATTTGTTACTTTTCACCTTAATAAAGATGTAATTATATCACAGCAATTCATCTAGCAAGAAGAGCTATTGTGATGGCCCATCCCATTTTCAGTCCAGAGATCACTATGATACAGTGACTATGAACTTGCCATTTGTTTTGACCTACTGACCCCAACACAACACCTAAGGATTAACTAATGATTACATAGTATGCTGTCACCCTATGAAGTTTAAGGTCTGTAGGCCAAAGCCTTGTTTGTTATTGTGGAAAAAAAAAGGTCCGTTTATAGCTACCCGCTTTTTTTACCTCTGACCTTAAACCTTTTATCTGGGATAATTTTCCGCCTTTCCGTTTTTTTTAACATATCCGTTTCATTTTAAAACTTTCACGCCATTTCGCTGAAATACACGCATTCAGTTTTACAAACTAGAATGTGTCTGTAGGACACAGGGTGTGCCCCCACTGGAACATTTGTCACAAATAAGGGGCAATAATTCAAATGTTTGCAGTTTTAAGGGGGTATAGCCTCAACAAACATTTTACATAAAGGATTAATTATTCTAGACCATATACTTTTAGAGCTATAAGCATCACAAACAATCCACCATTATGACTATTTCAAGGGCTTCAACTGTGTAATTAGCAATAAAATCTCAAGAAGAATGCCGAGTGTGCAAGATCACATCATGATAAAGACTCATGCAAGGTTTCATGAATTTACACAGCTAGGCATGTCATTACGTGAAAATGTTTCAAGGGCCATAACTTTGGAAATAGGAGGTGGAGCCAGACGAAAAAAGAAGAGGTGTGAAAGTTTATATCATGATAAAGACTCATATATCAATTTATATCAAATACTTCTTGAGCTAGGCGCGTCACAAGGTGAAAATAAGCATTTTTGACGATTTAGGGGCCATAACTCTGGAAATAGGGGACGAAGCCAGACGAAAAATAGTAGACCTGTGCACAAGTTCATATCATGATAAAGCAGGGTTTCCGCTGTCGGTCGCCAATGGCGCCAAATACGACAAAATGTAAATTCTGGCGCTAAAAATTTTCAATTGGCGAATTTCATTGGCGCCTACAAGATAATCGTCGATCTGATCTTCTGATCTTTCTCAAGGACGCAATAACGGATTATCCGATATTTAACACTACGCGAAGACAATACACAACGTGTCAATATCGATTTACACCTCGGGGCATAATTTAAAACTTCGCCGAGTCTCTAGAGCGTTCCTCCACGCAAGAACGATTATCAGTTAATCTGATTCGCCAAATTTAGCCCCGCCTACTTACACGAAAGCAAATGAAACGAAATATTAGCTGCGTGCTTCGTCTAATGCACCACCTTTTTTATGACGCAAAAAAACGCGAGATAAATTTACAGGTTATTTTAATGACAATCCGATTTGCCGAAGTAATTGAGACCGAGAAAACGCCGGAAATAATGACACACCAAAGCGCGATCAAAAGATACACATATTCTCCGATCGTAAATAGATAAATTTTGCACAAGCATTAGCGTTGTTAAAAATCTACGCGTTGGTAAATTTCAGTCGCGGTCGTATAATTTCAATCGAAGAATTTTGAGATACAAATGAACTAAAGCAGTTCCTATTACGTGCCCAACGTAAAGCATTGATACACTGGGATTTTAAAAGCTCAACCCCAGAGCTTCAAAACAAAGTGCTAATAATATCTGTAGGTGGTATTTTCAATATACATTAGTATGTATGAAAGGAAATAGAAATTTAGTTATATATATAATGAAACTTAAGCATTTTAAAAAGCTTTTCAAAAGTTATAAAATAATATAAAACAACACTGTTTTTGATAAATGACCTAAATAAATTTTGAAATAAAAAGTTGAAAGAATAAAGAGGTAAATATTCATGTTTTAAAAACATCTATTTAGTGAAAATGACCATTAAAGGGAGATAATTAAAAATGGCAAACTATATAAAGGGATAATTTTATAGATTGAGCAATTACTTTTGTTTAGAAAATGTTCTTGAAAATGGCTGAGAAGATTAAAAACCTTTTTTGATTCAATGTGATATTAGGATAGACTGGTTCAAGAGCAAATTACATGGTTACTGTAAAGAATCAAATGAAAAAGAGATTGAAAAAGAAAATGGTATGTCGCCCATCACAGACTATTGACTCCAACTTGAGAGCCACTGGCGCAAACTTTTCCCGATTAGCGAATTTGTTGGAGCAAAGTGAAATTGACCCAGAGGAAACCCTGGATAAAGACTCTTGAAAGAAAGGTTTCAAATCCATATTAAATACTTTTTGAGCTAGGCGCATCACAAGGTGAAACTGTGCATTTTTTACTATTTCAGGGGCCATAACTCTGGAAATAGGGCCATTAGGGGACATAGCCAGACGAAAAATAGGAGGTGCGCAAGTTCATATCAAGAAAAAGACTCATTTTATATGCAATACTTTTTGAGTTAGGCGCGTCACAAACTTCGGATGGCTGGACAGGAGCACGCACAGACAAAACCAAATCTATATGCCCCCCTCCAGTCTGTTGTGGGGGCACAAAAAACATTGAAATTCCCATAAAATGTGTGAACATCCCGACAAATTACCAAGTCAGGAAAATATGTATACGATGACTTTAATATGCGGACCCGCAATGTGAACAGTTAAAGGGAGTAACCACTGCAATAGGATATTCAATCATGTGCATCAACACAGCACCAAGATAGTATTGAATCGAGACCGAGTCAATCACTCAATGACGCGTCAAAGTGGTACTTTCTGGGGACACCTAGTATGCTATTTCAATCACCTTCCGCGGAGTTTCCATTTACGACTGGATGCAGCGATTCAAAGTTTTCATTAGAAGTCTCTCAGGGGTTTTTTTTACGACTGGGGGAAGAGGCCCCAGCCTGTCATTGGGGGAAGAAAATAGCCCGCGACGAGCAGTTTTGGGGGATTTTTTCACTCAGGGGGGAATTTACAATTATGCATAATAAACACTTTAAACTATGTTTTTATTACATATGCTTGCAACTTTTAGCAACTATACACACTGTCACTTAGCAATAGATGGACTTGCACTAATGTTCACTTATCATTGTAACAAGGTGGGTGGGGAGAGTTGAAATGCTCAAATCATTGAATATTTAAAGGTCACATGCTTTTATTCACAAAAATGCTTTAAAATAAGAGTTGCTTTTGCAAGAGTCATCATATTATTATTAAATGCATACTTTTGTTGGCTTTTTATTTCAATTGTACTAGAAAATCTTGTAAGAAAGGATAAGAAAGTGCGAAAATCACGATCGCGAAAACGTGTGACAAATATGAAAAAAAAAACGAAAGCAAACATGAAAAATTCTTGATAAAATTTCATCTTTTCACCAGAACTATTCCATACTTATAATATCTGATTACTTAAAACATTTATATTTTATTTTGCTCTAGCAAAATACCTCGGCAAAGATAATAAATTTGCGTAACGGCCGACCGGCTTATTTAATCGAATCAAGCACATAAAATAATTACTTTAAATTAACAACACATATTACACAATACAGCATAAGCTGTTACCGCTAATTAACAAGAGGTACAAACACGATAATCTGACCCTGCATTGTTTATCAATCATCTATATTACAATCTGATGATAACCACGTGTCACTCGGCGCGTGGCGTGATTGACATCTGTCAGTAGCTAATTAACATACGACGCTCCGCCTACTGTCATACTTACGCTGGTGTCGACAAACAGTATGAAGTTCACTGGGATTTTGATTGACAAGGGGCAGAGCTTTCGAACTCGTTACGCATCAAAGAGTATTACCGCGAGACAAGCAGACGCCCACGGCATATTATGTCCGGGTCAGATACGAGTTTTTATCGATTTTCGCTTGTCAAAACCGGAACCTCGGGTCCACTGAACGCTCTTCGAACATGTTTCTACTATTTCTAAAGGTTTTCACACCCATTGAAAATTGTGAAAGACCGTCTGCAGTTGTGAACGGGTCCGATATTCGGTCGGGAAAATCGCTGGGAGTAATCTCCACTGCTTTGTTTACGATTTTGGAGGGGGAAAATTTCGGACGTAGGGGAATTTCGACTGCGGTAGGGGAAATCCTTGGCTGTGGGGGAAATCCTCGGCTGGGGGACGAGGCCGATATTCGGCCTCTGCTATAGAATAAAAAAAAACCCTGTCTCTTTACGTCACAGGTCGGCCGGATTTTCTGTGGTCCGTTGTTACTATAAGGGATGTATTTCAGTCAGTAAAAATGTGCATTTTATTTTCGACCGACTATCGTTATCTATTAAATGGTAAAAAAGACCACTGTCAAGACGACTTCCAACCAATGACAAAAATGGCCGATGTCTCAGTAATTTTTATGTTTGACATTTATCATAACAGTAGCTACAGATGAATTAGATTTCTTTAAAGTTCTTGGTAATTATTGGACGAAAACCATTTTCAAGGTTCTGGCCCGTTTTATACCTGTGTTGTCTGCATCAAAATATACGATGAAAATTTTTTGACAGGTGCGTAGCAGCTGGGGGGTGGGGCCAAGTGTGTCTGTGCATTTTTACGTTAAACTAAGTATAATTAAGTAAGTAGACAGATAAATGCTTACCAAAACTTTGGTGAACCTCCTGTCCAACTCATTTGGATCAGGCATTGGCAGTCGAATCGGCATACTTGAATGTCTGAGCTCGTTATGCTTGTATGTTTCTGGTCTACTACCAGTATTTCCCATTATTTACAAAAAATAAAATCTTGCACAAAGTCGGTGTCCTCTCCCAGCTTCTGTTTTGAAGGAGCTGAGGAGTCAGTTCGTGCGCAAACAGCAAAACAAATGTCACATTATGACATACTTTATTGGCATCCTATTAAAAACAATACTTTATTCGACATAGTGGTTAAGAGCTAATCCGGTGAAAACAAAGAAATAAAGATGAATTTGATGATAAACATCCTTTGAAATTTGGGGAAAGTCTCTCTGACTCACATCTCGCTAAATCTCGCGAAACGGGAGGTCAGTCTGTGAGCATAGTATGTCGTATTTTTCACTCTTGGACTAAATCCACTAATTGTTTGATAGTAGCGGGTAGCGTAGTCTGTTACACTGATCTGTCTTATTCAAATACTTATGGATTTGAAAATAAGAAGTGGGAATTTTTTGTTTTAACGTATGGACTTACTCAATTGATTACTTCACCAACAAGAGTTACTAAGACTAGTACAAGAACTATTGATCATATTTATACTACACATATGGAAAATGTTATTCAGTTCAATGTCTCAGAATCAAGTTTAAGTGACCATTATCCTGTAAGTTTTATACGTAAAGTCAGTAAACACATTAAATTTGTAAAGCATAAAACCATCACTTATAGATCGTTTAGTAAGTTTTCCGAAGAAAACTATCTTAATGACTTAGCCTTGTCCGGTATAGATGATGCTGAAACCGTGTAGCAGATCCTTATAAGTGTCTAGATATGATTTACTATTTACTATGAATATTGCAAATGCGATGAATGTTCACTTTGTAAATATCGCGAATATTATCAATAGGGTTCCTTTTAATGAAGACAATTTCTCTGACCTTAAACTATTTTGCGATGTGAAATTGAATAATGTGACTTTTAACATTAAACATATAAAAGTACATGAAGTCAAAAATCTTATTAACACTTTAAACACAACTAAAGCAACTGGTGTTGATGGTGTAGGACCTCGTGTTATAAAAATGTCCTCTGACTACTTAATAAATTGTATAACCAGTTTAAAAAATTTCTCGCAAAAAGTAGGATCTATTTGGTTAAATGGTACATTATTAGCCATATTTTAATTATCTATCATTAATTTTTGGCAAAACTTTCGTCAGAAAGCAATATTCGGAGAAACATTTTTCAAAATGGCAGATATCCTGAAAAAAAAAACGCTCATACATCCTTAAATGATAACTGTATAAGTAAAACGGAACGTAAATTGAAAAAAATATGTACAGTTAAGGGGGATTTTTTGTTCCGCCATTGTAGAATTTGACAGAAGATATTTATTGTGACTGTAGGTATGGGTAATAACGAAAAAAAAACACTCATACCTTAACAGATTTGTGTTATTATTAGTTTTAAAATTTTGGCGCTTTAATCTTAACTTAAGCATGAATGTTTTGATATTGGAAGAGCTATCGCATGTCTTTAATAGCTTGATTTAAAAATATAACATGTAAAGACTAAGAATATTATATTAGATATAACTAAAACGTGAAAAGGAATATACTTTTAAAACGTGTGGTTTTTGTGCGACTTCGTAATAATTGTTTATGCACTTTTGCAGTTTTACAGTCTAAATAAAATATAAGCATTCTTCGCAATCGAGCTAAATTATAGGGGTAGATTCGAAACTCTCCGGTCCCTGGTTAAGCATCGTATCCAAATTTTAATTAAGTTGGATGAACGGATTTTCGAACGCACGACCCTGGTTCGTATATAGTCAGACGTTGTTACCACTGGGCTTATATATCTACTTTCCAGATTTTATAAGCATAATTTTTTCCCATTCTCCTGCTTTATCGTCCATAGCGCATGGTCACGTGACAATATCCTTCTTCTGTATTTGACACGAAAGAATAATCTCTATTCAGAAGTTTAGATATTCTTTAAAAAAAAATACGTGAAGTAAGCATAAATTCAGTGTTGTAAATTTTATTCATTCTTCAAATTCTTTTTAAAACAAATATAGTTTACATACAAAATATATTTTAAAGACATCTTTAATATGTGATATAGAAAATAGGAGAATGATTAAAATGAAACGATAGTCAAGAATTAATTAATACTTGTCATTTCACGGGTTTGGACTTTCAAAGTGCGATGAACGAAAATTCCTGTGGTAAAAACGAATCGTTTAGACTTTTTCGTCGTTTTGTAGAATTTCTATGAAAATCTCTGGTGTATTAATCATTAACCAGCTCAGAAGATTTCGTCTGAAAATTCTGATGTGCAACTGAATAGCGGTCATTCTCATATCTACTTTGATACAACGACATTAACAAAACTTGAGACAGCGAAAATTGCCGCAACATGAAAATAGGCATGCAAATACTAAATAACCAAACCACACACTCGCACGCCCGCACCCTTACACTTACACACGCGCACACGTACACGTACACGTACACGTATACGCATACGCACACGCACACGCACACACACACTGGTAAAGTGGATTTTCAGTTGTTTTTGTTGTTATTATTATTTTGTTTACATTTAATTGTATCAACTGCTTTCATTCGCCGACTAATTACAAATGGGAATGCAATTTATACATCAACAATAACGAAGGTAGAACAAACGATGTGCGCCATAGATAAAACTATGGTACCGGTTCCTGAAATTCAATGGATCAAATGCCAATGTCCATCGTTCCTCAGTCCGTCGTCTATCCGTCAGTCCGTCGTTCAGATTTCTTTAAAGAACATCTCGTAAACTAACCAGTCAATTTTTACTAAGCTTTACGGATGTGTTCCTTGGGTATATTCCATTGGATTTCTTTCAAAGCATGATCATCCACGAAGAAGTCTGGTCGCCACGATAACCAAAAGTTTTATCATGATGATAAATGACTGCACTGTAAAATTCGAGATTCTTCTTATCTGAAACCGCTGACCCCAGTTCAAAATTATTTCTGAGAGCAGATCCTGAAGTAGTCTGGAAGTGAGTTCCAGAGAGCTGGTGCAGCATACTTGACGGAGTATTTACTGTAAGATGTTGTCCTATCAGCCGGTACCTGTAACATATTTGAATATCTAAAATCAACACCTGCAGATATTTAGCAACAAGATCAGACAAGACAGGTGGTACAATATTATTAACTATCTCTAATTTTGGTTCTATTTATTTCTACATTACACTACAAGAGTGTACTATGCCGCAGTGTTTAGCTGTCGTTTTAGAAGATGTTCCTTTATTACTGTAGTAGGGTAGAGTATAAGGGTGCACTTATTCTTCCTTGCTATTGAGAGGTCGCGGGTTCGATTCCCGGCCAGGCTTGAAGTATTTTCAGCCTGTTACATTATTATTATTACTTATTTTGCAACTGCATAGATCACAAACATTAGCACACATTATATAGTAACTATAACAAAGTAAAATAAGTTTAATACATAAATAGATTAGATAGATATTTAAATTAACTAACAGAGAATTTCTATTGAACGGATTAAATTTGATATATTATATTGCAAGTTCAGCAGTCTTAAAAGCAAAACTGATAAATAAGAGCATAACTACTTAAGAGTATTAAATAGCTTAAGAGCATATTTTCGTATTGTGCTTGAAAAAACTTAGGTAAAATACATATGATCTATGGTTGCATGGATAACCCATTAAGCCCGAAAGCTTATTTCCAATGGGGTCCAGTTTACCAGAAAGGATTTCCAATGGTGTCCAGTTTACCAGAAAGGAATAAGATGGAACCAGAGAAATAACGAACAACTGATTTAGTATTAAAAATCATATACTTATGACAATAAAAACCATATGAAACTAAAAAATAATATATAAAAGGATGGTATATGATGTTTAAATACTACAGGCTAGTAAACACAATCATAAAATGTTTATATTATATCACAATTAAGTTAAAAAGCTATTATCAACACTCCTAACATTAAAAATATAAAAAGCAAACTTCAGTTTGTGCTTTCCATTTGATTGCAAGGTGGCTTTTGACAAAATATTTAAACAAGGGCGGATTTCTAATACACTTAACACTATCTGGAAAATTATTCGTGTCTTTTGTGCCATTGACAAAGAAAATACCAGTACAAGAACAGTGTGTGAAGGAAAAATTAACTTATTTGATCTAGTGCCATAATTATGAACATCAAATAGACGAACAAAATTTTGTTTCATATACATAGGACGCTTGTTGTAAAAAAATTTATGTATGTGATTTAGTCTTCAGTGTTTGCCTCTGTTTTCCACATTTAGCATTTTTAAAACATCTAAAAAATCTGAAGGAGTTAAACTAGTTCTTGGATGATACTCCCTAGCATTGATATCTCGTCTACAAGATATATGGCCCTACAGTTCTTGGTGTTTTTTGTGGCTTAAATGCTAATTATTATAATATTTTAGTGATTTTTAGTGATTCTTTTTAAAATGGACCTTTTTGTGTGTGACTGCTCTCAGCATGTGCACTGAAAGATATAGTGGTGTATGATCTGATCATAATTATTGTGGAATTCACGGAGAAGAGTTATAACGGTGACCAACTAAATCTCTGAATTTTGCACATAAATTTTAAAGATTTTTGTGTTATTCTTTGCAAATAAAATGGTAAATTGCAATTTTACAATGTTATTTGGAAAACTCTAATTTTTCGGACCGTATAGACAAGACTGCTGGTTACCTGTCAGATTGGTTTAGGGTCCAACGAGGTTGCCGTCAGGGGGATCCCCTAGACAAGCTTACTCAGTTACTGTCGCTGAGTGGCTGCTTTTTAATTTCTGACTTTGGCAGCCACCGCTACAGTGGCAATATCCAGGAATAGCCCCCGGGGGGAATTTGCTGACAGCACTATTTTTGATCGCTGTATACTGTATAGACTCGTTTTACCTATGCTCGACCAGATTTACATGTATTTTTCTCGGAACAAATTAAAAACTGACAAGGTTGTGGAAAACGTTTAGTTTCTGAATTGACCTACTTTTATTGGTAAATTTCCACCCAAGCGTTTGGCTGACATTGATCAGGATAAAATATGGCGCGGTTCTTACTATAGGGTGTAAAACACTAAATTTTAAAGTGACATTTTCCTATGATCAACCAGACCAATTTTTTTTTTCATAGGTAATCATAAAATCAAACAAACGGTATCAAGTCAAAACGTCCCCTAGTCAAAACGTCCCCTGGTCAAAACACCCCCCATTTTGGTCAAAACGTCCCCCATTCAGTTTAGAATTTGGTCAAAACGTCCCCCTAATTTTTTTTGTATTAGATCTATTAATTCTTTTTAATTAATTCATATCTTTTAAAGGGTTTGAAACTTATGGATTATGTTTTGATAATACACAAAATTTTATGATTTATTAGCACCTAAATGAATGCAATCAACACCTATCAACTATACATGGTTGTGCATTAATTGTGCTGAGGGCTTAATATTAGTAGGTGTTATAAACCCATTAATCACCAGTATTGGCAGTAATAAGGTGTGAACAATGCTATAACATTCTAAAACTAATGGTTTACAACATCTAATTAAAAACTATGCATGTAAAACAGTTTAATGAACATTTAATATTTACCAAATTAACTTAATTAATATGTATTTACATATGAAATTTTTAAGGGGGGTGTTTTGACCTGGTAATTTTTGGAAGGGGGGTGTTTTGACCAGAAAAGGGGGACGTTTTGACCAAAATGGGGGGTGTTTTGACTTGGGGACGTTTTGACTAGGGGACGTTTTGACTAACATCCAAACAAACAAATATTTTTAGAGTCAAAACTTCATATTTTCTAGTTTTGTTTTCAGATTTGAAAACTAATAAGTTTCAGATTTTCAAACAAGAGATAGAAACACGTACCTGAACAGTGGGCTTAAGGAACATTGGTAAATGGTGTGTCTGCAGTATCCATCAAGTAATTTAACAAGAAAACAAACTATTTTAACAATAAACAATAAACCTAAAAACTTCAAAATGTCAAATGTCCATAATCATTTTATCCAACTAGTCTTATGGCGCGGCGAATCGTTTTATCTCAAGCGTCTACATGACGCAACTAATGAAGGCGCCATTTTTGTTTTGGCCTGTCGAGAGGTAGGCGTGTTTGTTTACATCTTAAATTTTACTTTCAAGTCGATAGTTTACAGATATAAGCTTATGTTAAATTATCAATAAAGGTTAGAAGACTATAAAATACGTTGTTCCAGTACTTTTCTTAAAGAATTCGGGAAAGATGCATCATTTTCAAGAGGAGATTCACGGTAAGTATTTTGACAGATGCAAAGAAGCTGTCGTCTGTAAACAAACAAGCCCCTTAAAGATCTAGATCAAATATGTATGATGTCGTACAAGGATGCTGGGAAGGAAATAAATGAATAAAAACCGAGAGTTCAAAGGTTTATTTCAATAAACATGTACATTTATAAATAGTGGTCGAGCACTTGGCTGGTCGAGCATAGGTAAAATGACTATATGTAACTGATCTGGATCACCTGGATGCTCGCTTTTAAATATAGTATCACTGTATCATTCTGCAAATAGTCCGATAAAGAAATAAATGCAATACACGTGTACATTCGAGGCATCTTTATTGGTTAAACCTAATTTGTATATGCATGTATAATATGAACTTAGGTGCTACCTAGAGGCAGTGATTTTTTTACTTTTTTTGGCAACAGCCCATGCCTTTTCAATTGGGAATTTTTAGCGCGATAAACTTCAAAATTGGGAAAAATTAACAAACCTTAATAAAGAAATCATTTTGAAAAGTTTTATTTTAAGGTAAATTTATTTCATTCAAATATGCACTGAGGTTGAACAGACAGGACAGACAGGCTATATTCTGATGTCACAGGGTCTGATGGCTCAGATAGCTTAGGGTCACCATGAGCTTCTGTTGATTTCTGGGGGTCATTTTGTGGGGACTCGGATTTCTTGGACAGATCACTTTGCTTTTCTGATGTTTGATTTGAATTTTTAACTTTACCAAAAGATGTTCGAATGTCCGGAGTACTGTTGGCGTGTTTAAGTTTTATTTTCTTATTATAATATTTGGAATTATGCGACATTTTTCGATAATTTAGGTAAGTTTCTAACATTTTTCTTTCCGACTCATTTTGACGCATGAAAAAGCGTTTAGCGACCGTGATGAAAGTCATACTAAATGCCGTACTATGCCGTGACCCGTTTTATGTAAACAACGCGCTTCGAGTTGGCAACAAAATTCTGAGAATAAACCATAATTAGAGTCGGAATTTTTATGATTATTTGCATCGTTTTAGTTAAATTTTCACAAGAAATCAATCTATTTGGGAAAATTCATCTCGTTTTGGGGAATTTTCAAGTATTTTTTGGGAATTTTGACCATTTTTGTCAATTGGGAAGACGCCGAATTTCGGAGTCAAATCGGCGCAAAAAAAATCACTGAGAGGCCAGAGCTCCCTTGAAAAAATCACCAGTGCCCCTTGAAAATTAAAGGAGTGCTGCTGGAATTATCTGGAATTATGGATCCGTTTTAGGAAGTCTATTAAAATTTTAAGAATTGATGATAATTCATGATTTCTGAATGAATGTCTAAGAATGCATTAAGATTAATCTTGAAATGCGAAAACTCTACAAATATGCTAGCTCTATATACGAACTAAAGAAAGTTCTGGTTCTTTTTACAGTGAAGAATGTGTCCAACTTTAAGGCAAAAATACTGCTATGATATAGACGTCTGGTATGGGAGAATGACAATCTTTTACATGTACAAAGTTTGTTTAAAAACCCAAAAGACTAGCCATCTTTAAAAGTTAGTGATGAGAATTTTAACCAGAGAAAATCACTGTTAGCCGAAATTCTCGAAAACTCCTTTTTCATTCACTGAACTGCTAAGTTAACAGTCTATGACATTTTTATTGTTAATCTTTTAGCACTACTGGAATAGAATAGGAATGGTAGTAGGAGCCTTTTTGATGATTATTGATAATTCATAGCCAATAGTTTTTTCCTAGTAATAAACTCTGGTCAGTGATTTTTAAGCTTGTGGATGAAATATATGTGAACGGGAAGAAGAGCATTATGTGCTTTTCATAGTTCAATGCCTGTATATTTTGATCCCAAAACCTTTTATGAAAATAAGTTTTATCTACAGACAGAACATTGAAACCTGACATCACTAACAAAACACTTGTTAAATTTCACATGAATGACTTTATTTTTTACAATGCTTTCAAAACTTATAATAAATAAATAAATAAAAACTGAAATAAAAAAGAATTAAAAAAAATGCTTCCGGTGAGGATCGAACTCCCGACCTTTGGTTTTCAACGCGAACTCGCTAACCACTACACCAATGTGGAAGTATGACGTCATCGTCACAAATATAAGTATATATAATAATAAATTTCAGTTATGGCAGCGTGACGAAAATCGTTTCGCATTGAAAATATTGTATTTTATCTTATTTTCTTCGTAGAAAATGTAATTAACACTGAATTCTTATTATCAGATGCTCATTTACATTTTTATTCAACGTCCAAAGCAGTAAGCGAAACGCTTTTGTCAACCGTAAACAGCAAACGTGTACTGACGTCTTACTGATTAATTAATATGAGCATTGTGTACTGGAAGATACCCGAACAACACCGATTCCAAAATAGTACCACGAATTTTCAACTCGATAGTTATTCTATACACAGTTTTATTCATTTTCTTTTTCACACGTCTAACTGTAATGCGACGCTGTCGGCACCGCTTTGCGGCGCCGGTAGCTCTGCTATAAATGTGTACAGTTCTATCAAAATAATCATATTGTCTAATGGAAATGTTCCAAGCATACAGGCCTTTTACAGAATTCGTTGCTATAAATATATTCCAGGTATACGTCCTGGGACTTATTCCTGGATTATATATATACTGGTACTGATGATAAACCCGGACAGATGATAAAGTCGACCACCTTGGAAATATTTGATTACAATCGGTTATTTATAAAATTGAACACACCATCTAATAGCAACCACTTGCAACACTAACTGGTGTAAACAAAAACAAAATTGGTAAATATACTGTATAAATAAATGACTTACATATATCTGTATAAAGATATTATCCCAAAATTACTGGGGAAGAGGGTGTTTCTTGCGCATGCTCACTGTCGACACATGAAGGCCTGACATTAGGTCACTTTTCATTACTTGATCAAGAATGACTGTTGCAGCTTTTTGGGGAAAGTTTCAATATAATACTACGAAGAAAATTTTGTAAATGACAAAGTGGTGGAATTTATCATCAGTCAACCATTTTACAAACCCTGTTCAGGGCCTCACTTTGTGTGAGTATGCTTACTAAATATAAATTTGAATTATGTAAAGTTTTCAGCAGATGTTAAGCTTTATTTTGATACCGACCATTAATAACAAATTGCAGAAATAAAAAAAGTTACAGGTAAAAAACCTTATTTTCCGTTCGGGTTTATCATCAGTACCAGTACTTATTATATAGTGACAATTTTTTATACACTTATGTAAGAACATTATTCAGTTGCTACTCAAGGGGAAGATTTCCCCGGGAAGAGGGTTTTCTTCGGGGGCCTCCATGCTACAGAAAAAATGGGGCCTGGCATTGTTTTGGGGGTAACTTTGTTAAATGATTCATTTTACGGAATGAATCTCAATAAATAATGCATGTAAAAAATATGTCCCGGGACGCTTTCTTTCAATGTAGACTGCCATTGAAGAAAACGTCCCGGGACGTTTTCTTTGCATGCTTTATTCATTAAGATTCATTCCGTAAAATGATTAAAAAAGACAGTTACTGTCTTAAATGATTCATTTTACGGAATGAATCTGAATAAATAATGCATGTAAAGAATACGTCCCGGGACGCTTTCTTTTAATGTAGACTGCCATTAAAGACAGTGTCCCGGGACGTTTTCTTTACATGCTTTATTTATTCACATTCATTCCGTAAAATGATTAATTAAGACAGTTACCCCCAAAGAATACCAAGCCCCATTTTTGTCTGTAGCATGGAGGCCCCCGAAGAAAACCCTCTTCCTGGGGAAATCTCCCCCTTGAGTAGCAATGAAAACAAATAATACTTATAAACAGGTTAAAAAATCGTCGCTATATATATAATCCAGGAATACGTCCCTGGAGGTATTCCTGGATTATATATATAGTGAAGATTTTTTTCTATGCTTGTGAAAGTATATATGTTGCTACTAAAGGGGAAGATTTCCCCGGGAAGAGGGTTTTCTTCGGGGGCTTCTATGCTACATAAAAAATGGGGCTTGGCATTGTTTTGGGGGTAACTGTCTGAAACGATTCATTTTACGGAATGAATCTGAATAAATAATGCGCGTAAAGAATATGTCCTGGGACGCTTTCTTTCAATGTAGACTGCAGTTGAAGAAAACGTCCCGGGACGTTTTCTTTGCATGCTTTATTCATTAAAATTCATTCCATAAAATGATTAATTAAGACAGTTACTATCTTAGAGGAATCATTTTACGGAATGAACGTGAATAAATAATGCATGAAAAGTAAGCATCCCGGGACGCTTTCTTTCAATGTAGACTGCCATTAAAGAAAGCGTCCCGGGATGTTTTCTTTACATGCTTTATTTATTCGCATTCATTCCGTAGAATGATTAATGAAGACAATGATTCCCCCAAAAGAATGCCAAGCCCCATTTTTTCTGTAGCAAAGAGCCCCCTAGAAGAAAACCCTCTTCCCGGGGAAATCTTCCCTTTGAGTAGCAATGGAAACAAATAATGCTTATAAACAGGTTAAAAATCGTCTCTATATATATAAACCAGGAATACGTCCCAGGAATACGTCCCAGACGTATTCCTGAATTATATATATATATAGTGACAAATTTTTAGCTTGACTATTCGAAGAATAAGTAGAGCTATCCTACTCACCACGGCGTCGGTGTCACACCCTGGTTAAGTTTTTCGTACCAGTCCACATTTTGACAAAGTCTTTTGAGGTAAAGCTTTGAAACTTTCAACACTTGTTTACCATCACCATGTCCAGTTATAGGCAAGAGTACATAACTCTGCCAAGCATTTTGACTGAATTATGGCCCCTTTTGACTTAGAAATCTTGGTTAAGTTTTTCGTACCAGTTCATATTTTGACAAAGTCTTTTGAGATAAAGCTTTGAAACTTTCAACACTTGTTTACCATCACAATGTCCAGTCATAGGCAAGAGTACATAACTCCATCAAGCATTTTGACTGAATTATGGCCCCTTTTGACTTAGAAATCTTGGTTACGTTTTTCGTACCAGTTTATATTTTGTGGAAAGTGTTTGACATATGGCTTTGAAACTTTTATATCTTGTTCAGTATAATAGTCTCTATCAATAGGCAAGAGTACGTAACTCTCTCGTCTTTTTTGGCTGAATTATGGCCCTTTTTGAACTTGGAAATTGGTTCTGTTTTGTATATGTCCATGTTTTGTCAAGACTATTTGACATATGGCTTTTAAACTTTAAACACTTGTTTATCATTATGATTTCCATCTGTAGGCAAGAGTACATAACTCTGACAACTATTTTGACTGAATTATGGCCCTTTTTGGACTTTGAAATTTGTTTAGTTTTTCTTACAAGTCAGTGTTTTGTCAAAACTATTTGAACTGTGGCTTTGAAACTTTTAACACTAGTTTATCAACATGATTTCCATCTGTAGGCAACAGTACATAACTCTGTCAACCATTTTGACTGAATTATGGCCCTTTTTGGACTTGGAAATTAGTTAAATTTTTCATATAAGTCCATGTTTTGCCTAACATATAACTTAACATATTTGCCATCATGGTCACACATTGCCATTTAGTGCAAGTCTAATCGAAATCCACAGATACAGGAACATTTTTTGTTTAATCCATTTTTTTGTTTAGTCTGAAAATCTATGGAAATATTTTGACACCATTCTTCAATCAATTCTTCGAATAGTCGAGCGCGCTGTCATCCGACAGCTCTTGTTTCTATACTCATGAAATCATATCTGTTGCTACTAAAGGGGAAGATTTCTGCGCCAGGAGGGTTTTCTTCGGGGGCTTCTATGTTACAGAAAAAATGGGGCTTGGCATTGTTTTGGGGGTAACTGTCTTAAATGATTCATTTTACAGAATGAATCTGAATAAATAATGCATGTAAAGAAAACGTCCTGTGGCACTTTTATTCAATGTAGACTGCCATTGAAGAAAACGTCCCGGGACATTTGTTTATTAAGATTCATTCCGTAAAATGATAAATTAAGACAGTTACTGTCTTAAATGATTCATTTTACGGAATGAAATGAATAAATAATGCATGAAAAGAAAACGTCCCGGGACGTTTTCTTTACATGCTTTATTTATTGAGATTCATTCCATAAAATGAATAATTGAGACAATGCAAAACAATGCCAAGCCCCATTTTTTCTGTAGCATGGAAGCCCCCTAAGAAAACCCTCTTCCCGGGGAATCTTCCCCTTGAGTAGCAATGGAAATAAATCATACTTAAATAAAACAGGTTGCAACATTCGTCGCTATATATATAATCCAGGAATACGTCCCGGGACGTATTCCTGGATTATATATATATGGACGATTTGTGTTCTATACTTGTGAAATAACATTATATCAGTGGACTATTGTAACTTAAAAAAGGACATCCACACAGAAAACTAAAACTTTACGATAACTTCCAACGATACCATAATGACATTCAGAGCACACTTAAAATTTGACAGGTGAGTTGGAAATAACCGTACTATTTTTAGACTTTAAAACAATCAAGCGCCTGGATGATCCAGATGTGTGATGTCACGCATTTTGATATTTTGTCTCAGTGTGAAAATAGGGACGGTAGGCTAAAGTCCCCCGGGGATATTCCTGGATATTGCCTATCTTTATTCTGTGTGCGGAAGTATTAGCAGCAATATGGAAACAAAACAAAAATAATATGAATTAAAGCACAGCCTAGCATGGGGATTTATCTTATATATATATAAACTCTGAATAACCTGGTTTGTTGGAACATTCTTTTGTTGATGATCTATGATCGTTCCAAGATCCCAACAAACCTTGTGTATGCGTCAGAGGCTGTATTTTTCAATTGATCTTCATGAAATTTGGTCACAATGATTGCCTTGATGAAATCTAGGTCGAGTTGGAATATGGGTCATCTGGGGTCAAAAGGTAGGTGACCAGGTCAAATCAAAGAAAAATCTTGTGTATGCGATAGAGGCTGTATTTTTCAATTGATCTTAATGAAATTTGGTCAGAATGATTGCTTTGATGAAATCAAGGTCAAGTTCAAATATGGGTCATCTGGAGTTAAAAAGAGGTCACTGGGTCAAATCAAAGAAAAACCTTGTGTATACATGCGATAGAGGCTGTATTTTTTAATTGGTATTCATGAAATTTGGTCAGAATGATTGCCTTGATGAAATCTGAGATCACCGCTCCCCTGAAAATCTTCTTGTCAGAAACACTGACTCTGTTTCAAAATAATTTCATAAATATTTTTTGTTAGTGACCACTACCAAAACTGTTCAAGGAAGCTGTGTATCTCAGTTGAGCAATCTAGGGCAATTATGGCCCTCTTGTTCAAGTTAAAAGATGTATAATGAGCCGCACCATGAGAAAACTGACATTTGCTACCAGCATGGATCCGGACCAGCCTGGTCAGTCTGGTCAGGAACCATACTGTTTGCTTTCAAAGCCTATTGGAATTAGAGAAACTGTTAGTGAACAGCATGGACCCTGACCAGACTGTGCGGTTGTGCAGCCTATCCACACAGGCTTGTCTGGATCCATGCTGGTTTCAAATGCACGATGTTGATTTTCGCATGGTGCAGCTCAGATAATCAGCTGTCTGTATTTTCAGGTTAAAGTATGCAGAGTTGCATGTTTGACCAGTCTGCCTACATATCCTACTTGGTAGAAGAGGCAGTGAACGGGTTAGACAACTCCAATGTTCCTTCAACCTCCACACAGAGTCAACAACATATTGCCACCCCATCCACACATACACCCCCTTACCAAGCAGATTTCAGCTTTCCCAGAAACACAGGTTAATATGTTTAATATATATTACTCTGCTTAATATAACTGCTTTGAAATGTAAAACACTTTACTTAATTTCCTTATGATCTTTACACTTGCATATTTTATTTCAATTTACACACAGTAACTTGTACCTTAGGATGGTAGATTTTTGTGACATGTGAAATTAGTAGTTGTAGCTCAATACTGAAGTGGATTGTATCAAAGTACATAAATGGAACCATTCTTGCATGGGCCTTTAAGACTGGCAAAGTATTAAAGATAAAAGGGCACTTTCCCTTGCTCAGGGACATTGTTTCATCTTGCCAATATTCACAGTGATTTTTTTTTGGGTCACTTCTGGAAAAGGTAAAATAGCTGCATTTTTTGTTCGTGTCATTCTGTTTTTCTAATCAGCAGTACTAAAAGCTCCAGATAGGCCTGTACTTATTATAAAATGCAAGCAATCATTAGTATGGTATTTGCAAAGTTAGGATCTGTATTGCATACAAGTCAATAAATTACCAAACCACTTAATTTGACCATTTTCCTTAGTTCTTTGTGAACTTTCTGATGAAAATTGGGAAAAAATAGCTTTTTAAATTGGGAAAAGGTCATTTTACTGGTACAAATGTACTTTATAAAGAAACAAAAAACAATTGCTGATTCAGTCTCATTTTCCCACAATAAACTGCACTTTTTCTGCCAGTTTTCAAGACATTGCACGGTTTGGTTAATGGTTTGACAATATTTAAGTTATATAAATGTAATGGTTCTTGATGAATGTATTTGTGTCTTTTGAGAACTGATAAGCATTTAATTCTTTAAGGATAACATGGTGTAATAGCCACATTTCGTATCTTGTAACTAGATGGTAATATTTAAAAGAAATTTGGTCACTTTAAAGACATTCAAAATTAAAAACTTTTCACCGAGAGATTTTTCAAATTTTATCATTTTTTGGGGAGATAATCGGTATTGAAGTCAACATTGATGCCTATGGGAAATATATAATTTCTTTGATTATGAGAATCTGAACTTGAGTTTTGAGAAAATTTTGCGGTAGAAAGCTGCATTATATGATTCTGATACAAATATCAAAAAGAAATCTAAAATTCCCCATAGGGAAAAGGAGAAAATCTTCTTTTTTTCTTGTTTTCAGGGGAGATAACTCATGAAAAACTAAAATTATCATGGGAGGTAATCTAAAAGAAATTTTTGAGAACTTCTGCCACTATATAACTTGTCAATATGCACCTTATTTCTATCGTTTGACATTTTTAAAGCTTAGATTATCAAGTTGTATACGCTTTTGGTGAAATTGAGGCCTATAATACCATGTTATCCTTAAAAAAATCAGTAAAAGCACCAAATAATGTGCTTCCTTTAAAAAAACAAAACAAAGCCAGGCAATTGAAATATCCATCTAATACTGTTTATCTGTTAAAAAGTTTTATTAAATTTAGCCTAAATTTCGAATATCTGCTACTCTCTTACAGGTGCACCTAATTTTCCTCCATTAAGTAGTGTTAGTTTTAACCCGCAGTTAACTCAGCCACCACAGAGACTACAGTTATACGTAGCTCCAGTACAACAAAATATCCCACAGAATCCAGTGCCTGTTCCCAACCCAGCATATCCTGTATCATTTGGAGCTGTAACAAACTACCTACCACAACAGGAGTCCCAGTCAAGTAAGTGAAATTACATATCTAATAGAAGGACTGTGGTGCAGAGGTAAAGTGTCACGGTGCCTGTTAAGGAGGTTGCTGGTTGAAACAGGTTTATTTTTTCACATTTGGGGATGGTTTTGGTTCCTGTTAAGTAGAGAAAATAAGAAAGAAATTACAAATTTTGGGAAAATCTGATGGAAATGATATTACATGTATATAGACCTGGTTCTTAACCCTCATCATGCTGGACAGGATTGATTCTGCCTTTGCGACCAGTGTAGATTATTAATCATGACCCAACTTCGAAGAATGAGGGGTATATTGTTTTGCAGATGTCGGAAGGTCAGTCAGTTGGTCTGTATGTAAACTAATCCGTTTCCGGATGATAAGAACGCTTGGGTATAGGATCACGAAACTTAAAAGGGAGGTTGATCATTATCAGTAAATGATGCTATTGATTTTGAGATCAGTAGGTCAAAGGTCACTGTGACCCGGAACAGTTAAAGTGTTTCTGAATGATAACTCAAGAACTCTTGGGCCTAGGATCACGAAAGTTTTTCCTGATGATAACGTAAAAACGCTTGAGCCTAGGATCATTAAAACTTAATAGGGATGTTGATCATGACCCGCAGATGACCCTATTAAATTTTGAGGTCAGTAGGTCAAATGTCAAGGTCACCAGGGTTCCCATTTACGTAAATATGTACGTTTTTCACGTATAAACAAATAACAGTAATTGCATAGCATGTAAAGAAAATAAAAGTAGCTTTAATAAAATATTTCTGATATTAGTTTTATTGTATTTTTAATAATATACAAGACAGTCAACATTAATGCTAGAGCTTTGTGCAAAACTGTTACGGATAAAATATGAAATAAACTAGTTTTGCACCAAGCCCTTAAATTTTATAATAAAAATTATAGTCTATAGTAGAAAAAAAGTTTGAAATATCAAAACCCCCAAACTTCTGAAGTTCCACCCCAGTTTGGTGACCTAGCGGGTATAAAAACCGCTACACCAAAAGTCTGGTGGGAACCCAGGGTCACATTGACCCAGAACAGTAGAACTTTTGTGTACAGTGACCAAATAATTTCTGTTCCCTATGCAATTACCGAATGCATCAAGGGGGGCATTTTGTGTTCTATGAACTCTTGCTTAAAATATAAAACTGGTCATATGTCCAGGACACTGCAGTTGCAGAAATAAAGGCATACACTAAAGTCTCTGTATATGAAATACCTAAAAAATGCCGTTTTCAAGGGCTGATAACGCTTTCAGTACTGGTGAACTATGACTTTTATTACATATCTTTGTTTCTTAGATAATTGTACCGACTGACCATGGTCTGTACAGTAAATTTTCAGTGAACACCCCTTTGAAAAATAAGTAGAACTGCCCATATTGAGTGATGGATAAGTCCATTTTAGAAATTTAGCAGGGTCAAGGTTAAAAGTCTTGATTTATTTAAAAAACAACAACAATGTGTTAACAAAGTGCTCAAGGTTAGTTATTGTGACCAGTCATTGTCCGGCAGCCTGCATCGTCTGTCATCCGTCAACATTTGCCTTGTTAACACTTAGAGGCCAAAGTTGTGACCAAATCTTTATGAAACTTTGTCAGAATGTTTGTCTTGATCATCTATTGTTTAAGTTTAAAGCTGGATCATGTGGGGTCAAAAACTAGGTCAGTAAGCCAGATGAAATGAAAACCTTGTTAACACTCTGTAGAGACCATATTTAAAGTTTGAAACTCATGAGAATTAATTAAAATGTTTGTCTTCATGAAATCTAGGTCTACTTTGAATATGGGTCATGTGGGGTAAAAAACTAGGCCACCTGGTATAATAAAAAAAACTGTGTGTGAGTAATAGGGGCTGTGTTTTTGACTGGATATTTGTGAAATTTGATTAGAATGATTTTCTTGATGAAATTTAGGCCAAGTTCGAATCTGTGTCATCTGGGGTAAAAAACTAGATCACCTGGTCAAATCAAAGAAAAACCTTGCATATGCAGTAGGGGCTGCATTTTTCATTTGATGTGCATGGAACTTAGTCATAATGTTTGCCTCATGAAATCTTGGATGAGTCTTATTTGGGTCACGTGGGTAAAAAACTAGGTCACAAGATCAGATCAAGGAAAAAGCTTGTTTACGCTATAGGGGCCACATGTTTGATTCTGTCTTTATAAAACTTGGTCAGAATGTTTGTTTTCATCAAATCTTGGATGAGTTCTAATCTGGGTCATGTGGCTTCAAAAACTAGGTCACTAGGTCAGATCAAAGAAAATGTTTGTTTTCACTCAAGAGGCCACATTTTTGGTCCAATCTTAATGATAATTGGTCAGATTATTTGTCTACATGAAATCACTAGGTCAAACATGTTTACACTGTTATGGTTTGTTACTCAGGTGAGCAACCTAGGGCCATCTTGGCCCTCTTGTTTAAATGTACATGAACATGGTATTTCAGAGTTGTAAAATTTTTTGTTGAAGGAAGCAATTTTATCCTTGATATTTAATCATTTCAGTCAACCACTGTACTACTGGTGTAAATTGTTCTTTACTTGACATTTTTACTTCCTGCTTTCATAGGTTTAATGCATTGAATTTGCATCACTTTAACAGGCATGGCTAAATATGGTTTAAGTCTTCATGTGCTTTACTGACCTAGAATATTTGGGTATGCTTTTGGTAAACATTTCTTTGAAATTCTGAATGACAGTGTTATTAGTTACTATAGCAAATGTATTGCATTTGAATATTTTGTAATACATTACAAGAATATATTGACAACCCATGTAAGGACATGATCTAGTGGATAATGTGTTGACAAGAATATTTTGACAACCCTTGTAGGACATTGTCTAGTGGATATGGCTTCTCATATGACACTAGTACTGGTTTTCCCAGGAAGTGGACTCGATAGTGGTTACAATAAGCTTGAAGCATCACAAGGGAGCTAAAACAAATTAGTATAAACTAAGGACATAGTACAGGCTGTCAGACTGGTGTGTCATATTATTTGCCATTTTCGTCTTCAGTTGATGTTATAAATTTCCTATTAATATTCATTTCTTTTTTTTTTTAGCAATAAGTTCTCCAAGATATCATGCCAGCTCATTCTGTCTCAATCAGCATATAGGATTGGATGAACCAACCATTGTGAATGCTAGTCAAATAAACAACAAAATTCATGTACAGTTTCAGTTTGGCGACAATGACAGGTTTTCTGTGCAGTCTACTAATACCACAGAATCTAATGGACCCGGTGTGAATTGGAAATACTTGGGAACTAATGTGTCAGAGAGCACAGCAGGTACTGTAAATCTGAATATACCAACTGTTGTTCAACCTGGAAATGTTCAGACTAAAAATAACTGCCACAGCAACACTCCTACAGACATTGGGGACTTCAGTCAGTTTTGTGTAAGCAATATTCTAAGGAAAAATTGTACTGATGTAGGCAATACAACAAATGCTAATAAAACAGCTGCTTTAAACACTGAAAATGTAAAACATGACAGACACGTGGAGGAAAGAGAATACTTCAAACTTTTTATGAAGAAAGAGAAAGAGAAAGAAAAGAATCAAATATGGCATGGGTCAGAATGGAATTACAATAAAAGTGAAGTCAATCATAAACTAACAGAAAAGGTTGGAAGTTTGAAAAAGGGTGCAAATAAAGTGAAAACTGTTGCAGATACTCAGAGTACCTTGCAAGTAAATAAGCAAGGCCGTTATGAATTTTCTCAATTGTATTCTAAATCATATCTTCAGCATGGAAAGAAACATAAAACAAAGAAGGATAATAGAAAAAAATCTGATACTGGAAAGAAATTAAAGAGAAGTGTGCCAGTCAAAAAGTCCAGATCTAAAGTAGGAGAAGTTTGCGAGGAAGTAACATTACTTAAATTGACATACCAATGTGGGGATTGTACACAAACTTACGATAACATTGAAGATTTAAAGAAGCATATCAGTGAAAACCATAAGGATACAAATAAGTCTGGTGAAGGATCTAGCAAAAGTCAGGAAAGTGAAAATAAAGTTATTGATTTAACTGAAACTGAAGAAACTGATGAAGTAAGTATGGCTAGGGAAACAGAAGAACAGGACATAATGGAAGTTGAAAGTGAAAATACAAGTAGTGATCCGCAGTCTTACTTGTGTTCATATTGTGGATATGATTGTAAGTCCAAAGATGAATCTGAAGAACATCAGAAGATACATAAAGATGAGGTAGATGGTGAAAACCGGGAGATTGATTGTCACAAAGAAGGGAGAGAGTATTTTCAGATGAGTCAGAAACTTGTTGAGTGCCAAAAGGAAAGGGAAAATGAAAAGAGAAAAAATGTAGAAGAAAGAAATCATAAGGAAGAAGAGGCTTTTGCTAAAGCAAAGGTAATGTGTCAGACTTATCAGACATTGTTCTGTGTAGAATTTTTTTTTAAACTACCGTATCCTTCCCCCCTCCATTTAAACGCTTCCCCCTCTAATATTCACCCCCACCAATATACATGTATCTAGCACAAAAATGACTTACCAGCTTTGAAGGGGTGAAAATTTTACTTCCAAAATCCAAGAAGTCAGGCAAAAAGTAACTGATTACATTCTAGAAAAAAATTAAACACTTCTGTAAAATATCAGTTTTAGTATAATATTAAGTTAGAAAAAAACCCGCCAAGTTCCGTAAAATATTGACTATTCACTTTTAATGTCCGCTACTGTCAAAAACTTCTCAGATTGTACTCGAGACTTAAACTAGTTCTGCCCAGTTAGTGCTAAAATTCTACATGTCTGTAACACATTACATCATCAGCAGGTACACTACATGTGGACATAAACTGAGTTTTAAATCAGGTCACTGCGTACTGCCAGACTTGTTTAATTGCCATATTAACTCAACTGAAAGTGGTAACGGGTTTAATTTGTTGTTGGATTTAACAACTTTTGATAGCGTAAATACTGTTGAAAAATGGACTTGACATTTTTTTAGGCAATAGAAAACAACAACAAAACTTTTTCCAAATTTTAGTTTTTAGAATAAGTACATGTAGAGCTATCCTACTCACCACGGCGTCGGCGTCACACCTTGGTTAAGTTTTTTGTACCAGTCCACTTTTTGTCAAAGTCTTTTGAGATAAAGCTTTGAAACTTTCAACACTTGTTTACCATCACCATGTCCAGTTTTAGGCAAGAGTACATAACTCCATCAAGAATTTTGGCTGAGCTATGGCCCCTTTTAACTTAGAAATCATGGTTAAGTTTTTCGTACCAGTTCACATTTTGTGTAAAGTGTTTGACATATGAGTTTGAACCTTTTATCACTTGTTTAGTATAACAGTCTCTATCTGTAGGCAAGAGTACATAACTCTGTCAACTACTTTGGCTGAATTATGGCCCTTTTTGGACTTGGAAATTGGTACAATTTTTGTACAAGTCCATGTTTTGTCAAAACTATATGACATGTGGCTTTGAAAGTTTGAACAATTGTTTATCATCATGATTTATATTTGTAGGCAAGAGTACATAACTCTGTCAACTATTTTGGCTGAATTATGGCCCTTTTTGATTTGGAAATTGGTTCAGTTTCCGTACAGGTCTATGTTTTGTCAAAACTGTTTGACATATGGCTTTGAAACTTTGAACAGTTGTTTATTATCTTGATTTCCATCTGTAGGCAAGAGTACATAACTCTGTCAACTATTTTGGCTGAATTATGGCCCATTATGGACTTGGAAATCAGTTAAGATTTCGTACCTGTCTGTATTTTGCCTAACCTGTTTGTCATATGGCTTTGAAACTTTGACCACTTGAACAGTGATGTTTTTCTAATGGCTTAAACTTCCTTAAAACTCAGATTATATCAATAATTTTTTGATAAATGGAAAGGTTATAAAACAAGCAATTTATTAATAACTTATAAATTTTTATTTTGAAGTAAAATGGATTAATTATGAATGCTTAACTTAAAATGTTTTTCTAAAAGTTTTGAACATCGCTACGCCACTATTAAAATCATATGTCATTTAAAATGGTAATTCATTTTATAAAGATAATTGCATAAAAAAATATGAAAATCATAAGAATTTCAAAACTTTTTGAATATTTAAAATCCTTAAAAATAAACGAAAAAGTTATACAAAATTAAAAATTCCAATCCCATACATAAACAATGTAAAAACCATTGTTTTGCCAATCACCAGATAAACAGGTGTTAATGCGTGATGTCACGGCGATCTCTTCTATAGTCCACTTACCTAAGACAAGGACTTTAGCTCAGTTATGGCCCTTATTTGGACATAGAAATTAGTTAGATTTCGCATACCATTCGATATTTTGTCTATTAACTGCTTGATACATGTATATGGCTTTGAAACTTTGAACACTTGCTTACCAACATGGTCTCACATTGCTATATTGTGCAAGACTTACCCAATTCCACAAATGCAGGTACATTGTTTGTCTTATCTGTTCCTTTTCTTTTGTCTGAAAATCTCAGGTAATATTTTGACTCTATACTTCTGTCAATGCTTCAAATAGTCGAGCGTGCTGTTAACAGACAGCTTTTGTTTCTATTTTGGTGCAGAAATATACGCACCTTGGTGCAAAATGTAACACTCTTTGGGGCACTTAAATGGGGGGATACAGTATACAGCAAATTTGATTTAAATAAAGTTGTTATTAATACTTGCAAGATTTCCTTTAAATTCTTAGAAGAATTTGAACTTGAAATAAAAAAGCATACATAAATGTTTTACTAGTATGTTTTTACAGAACAACAAAATGTATTTACTTCAAAGACATTTGATCTAACTAACTATCCTGGCCAAAAAGGATATAATACTAAAATGTTATTAATATCATTACAGATGTTGTTTTGTTATTGCTCTTTAGTTATAATTCTTTCCCATGTATCATACAGACTTCAGTTACTGGCTTTTGAAGCAAGAAATATATTAGAGGAATTACTTGAAGTTTTCAGAAAAGATAAGATACAGTAAAGTTTTAAACATAAAAGGTCATTTATAAGCCGAAGAAATGCAAGGAAAGAGTGTTGCACATTTTGACTATATTGAAAATAATACAATTTGTTGTCATCTATTTCTATTCAGCTCTTTTAAAATCAGGTCTACTTTCAGGCTATAGAAGAAGTCACACTTCAGAAGACACAAAGTTTTTCTCAGGGATCAAAGACCAAAAAATCAAATGACAAAAATAAAAATGTCAGTAACTTGAGACTGGAGAGACTGCAGCAGCCAGAGGAAAAAAGAACGTTGACAAAAAGGAGGGCAGCAACACAAGCTAAAAATACATTGATGAATCCTAGTAAAGGTAAACAGAAGAGAATTAGAGATACAAGAAACTTAAATAAAGAAGACACAATGCTGATGGAAATGTTTGGTATTATCCCTAGTAAAGTTTGTTTAAGCAGAGTGCAGAAATCTGAAAATTTGGAATCCCAAATTGTTAACAGTTCAAGTGATGATCTTGGTCAAGAGAAAAGGATAGAGATAGAAAGAAATCTTGAAGGTGGAGAAAAGCAAGTAATGGAAAATAATACAGTTGAAAATAATCACTCAGATGTAGTTATGAACATTAGTAACAGTGAAAATGACACACCAATTGTAAACAATTTTGGTGATGATCTTGTGCATGAAAAAAGTGGTACAAATGGTAAGAAAGAAGAAAATATGGAAGGTAAGGAAATTCAGATTGCGAGAAATAATGAAGTTGCAAAGAATCACTGGAGTAAAATTATTAATATGAGTAACAGTGAAAATAAAGTGAATGCCAAAGAGAATATGTTTGATGATAAGGCTTTCAGTGATGATGATTCAGATATTGAGATAGTTGAACCTCCAATGACACTGATTGTTCTGGATGATGAAGATGAAGAAGCAGCTACAAAAAAGGAGAGCCCTAAGAAATCTGATAAAGAAATAATGAAATCTTTTGGATTAAAAGATGTGACAGTAAACATAGAGAAGACAGAAAAAAGCAAAGTAAAGGAATCACCTGGAAAAGAAAAAAGTAGAAGTGATACAGAACTGATGGAGAAGTTTGGGATAAAAGATCTTTCAGTAAGTCTAACTAGTACACCCACTAAAGTAAAACGTAAAAGACCAGGCCCAAAATCTAAAACGCAAACAGGATCAAGACAAACAAGAGGAAGTAAGTCTACTGGTAATGCTGCAGCCAAAAATATAGAAGAAATGTCTCCTAATGAGATTGAGAAATTGCTGTATGAGTGTGGTATGGGTATTTCAGTACCTGTTCAGTCACAGAACACTTCTGATAATGGGAAAGAAAGTAACGATAAAGCTAAAAGAACACCAAGTCCTGTTCCAAGCACATCAAAGGGACATGGACACTTGAGGAGAAAGAGAACAGCTAGAAAATCTACCAAAGACAGTGCATTGTTTAAAGAATACAAACTGAAGGACTCTAAGGTCATTATTAGGAATTTATCCAGAATTGACATATCCCTTCTAAGAAATCCAAATTCTCCATTTGGAAAAAGTGACTGGTTGAAACACAAGTTTGATTCTGACACTGAAAGTGACTTTGAATTTGATATCCCAACTCCTCCACTGCTAGAAGATTTTGTCGAAAATACAGGACCTTCTGGCGGTGAAAGAATAGAGCAGAATGTACTGTCATCAAGAACTGGACCACCAGTCAAGACAGGTAGGAAAAGCCCTGTTAAACAAAAAGATTTGAAAGCTATGAAAAAATTTGGAATTTGGGATTCAGTAGTTGTTATTGATAGCCAAAAGAAAAATGAAAATTCAAAACTTGATATAGGTAAGAAGAAAACTCTTTCAGATGAAGAATTAAGAAAGAAGTTTGGCATACCAAATACTATGGTTGTAATAAACACTTCAGAGAAAACAGCAGACAGTTGTAAAAAAGAATCAAGTGATAAAAAAGAAGCAGAGAAAACATCTAGCTATATAAACTTTGCTGATTTCAAGGCAGCACTAGATAGTGCAAGAAAGAATGTTCTAAATAGAATGAAAACCGATGAAGATTATACTAAGAAAGAAATGGAAGCTGAAAAAGATTCACCACGAAAAACAAGAAGAAGCGCTGAAAATTTTGAAGACAAAGTTGTGCAGTCTCCAAAAAGACAAAAAGTTGATGCCAAAGGAAAGTTAAATGAGAGCATGGATATGGAAAATGATTCACCTAGAAAAACAAGAAGGAGAGCTGATGGTAATGAAGAAAAAGTTGTACAGTCTCCAAAAAGACAAAAAGTTGAAGTTGCAGGAAAGTTAAATGAGAGCATGGATACAGAGAATGATTCACCTCGAAAAACAAGAAGGAGAGTTGATGATCATGAAGAAAAAGTTGTACAGCCTTTGAAAAGACAGAAGGTTGAAATCAAAAGAAAGTTAAATAAGAATTTGGAACAAAAAGACAATAAAAAGAGAAGAAATGAAAAAGAAACATATACCAAACCAAATAGGATTAAAACATCTCGGATGGATGCAAAACAGGTAGTAAAGGTTTTGCCAAACAAGCTTAAGACATTGACAGTTGATCTTCATAAATTGAAATTAAATGAAGCTCTTAAAACATATAAAGCAAAGGCAGTTTCAAGGGCAATAGAGGCAAGACACAAGAAAAATAGAAGCCTTAGAGAATTTAATAAGGGTGGCAATGAAAAAAGTGATATAAATAGCAAAGAGACCCCTTCTTTGTCTCAAAAAAGGCCAAGAAATAAAGAACCAAAAATTTTGTCAGAAAAATCAGTGAAAAGAAAAGGTATTGGTGTAAAAGAAAAACAAAAGTGCATGAAAGAATTGAAGTTTGAAAGGAAAATTCAAATTGTGAAAACAGCTCGATATAAGCGTGCTGTCCCTGATACAGTGCCAAAAGATGAAATTGTTAAGACATGTAGCTTGAAACAATTGACTAAAGGATTACCAGTTGTGAAAGTAACTGTTCCTTGTCTAACCAGTGAGGAAATTCTTAGACTTAGTCAAAATATTGAGAAATCTGTTGTCTCAGTAAAGGAGTCTAAATCTGAATTGACTTCATCAGAAGTGGCAAATCAAATATTAGATGAAATAATTGATGGAATTTGTTGTGCTGAAGAATTACCTGATGACACTGTGCATCAGTTAGATGGTGTTTCAGACATCTGTGGTAGTAATCCTGTTACTACAGGTAGGGAGAGTGGAGAAAGTGATGTAAGCGACAATAGCAAGAAGTCAGTGCCGTCAGATTCTGAGGGTGTAAAAAGTGTGCAGGAATCCTCAAACAAACAGGAGAGTACTAGAAATATAAAGAAAGAAAATTTAAATGTAATTTCTACTGACGAATCAGAATCAGATCTATCTCTTATATCAGTCACATTAGAAAACAAAGAAAATGAAAATAACACTACTGCCCCTTATTGTGAGAACACAGATTTAAGTGATGAAAATAAAAGTACAGATCATGAAAATGATAATGAAGTTTCAGATGTGGAAAAGAAGACTGTTAGTGAAATTGATGTCATCCCATTGGGAAAAAGTAAATTTTATGATGAAGATGTGGAAGAAAATTCACTTGATGAAGTGGATGGTGAAATAGTAGATGGGACTGAAATGTCACTGGAGGATGATGAGGAGAATGTTCAAAATACATTCAGTGGGGAGCAGATAGAAGATAGTTGTGAAATAAAAACTAAACATGAAGATATCAGTCTTGCAGAGGAAGGAGTAAATAATGAAGTCAAACACTTTTATGGCAGCAAAGAAAATGATGATATCATTGTGTTAAAGACTTCTCCGCAGAAGTTGATGAAAACATCAAAAATAGTAGAGTGTATAAATAATGATACTTCAGATGATGGTAGTGCAGAAAAGGAAAATATAAGTGAAAAAAATGTAGAAAAAGAATTGAATGATACTGATATGGCAAACACATTAAAAAGTTGTATAGAGGTAGAGATAAATGATTCTAAAGACAATAGCACAAATTCACTAAAACAAAAGCAGGTGTTGAGTGCTATAATTGATAGTGAATCAGGTTCATTGATTGGTGATGTGTATTCTGTTGATGAATCTGCTGGAAGTTCTAGTGAAGGAGATCATGACAAAAAGTTACATAAGAGAGGAAAGAATTCTTCAGATGGCCAGATAGAAAACTTTTCAAGAGCTTCTAGGTCCAGGTCAACAACTCCAGATGATGTTATTGAGAGTCTTACAGAGAGCTGATTTTAAAATATCATTTATATTTGTTGTAATTTGCTAGATGATTTTCTATGAAGTTGTTGTTGCATTTCGATGCATTTTTGTTTCTTGTATGACCTTCTTAAACATTTATTAGAACAACAGTTCTAGATAACTCAGAGAGACTGTATGTAGTAAAATCAAATTATAGTGCTGAAGGTTTATGTAATTGTTCTGTTAAACTTTGTTATAACAAGGTTAATGTTTCATTTAGAGTTTGCAAATAAGATATTGTTACATAATTTTCATTTGATGAAAAAGATGATCATTTTGTTTATACAAAAACTTACAAGTTCATTTTTTTACAGATTCTCACATTCAGATTTTATAAATTGTCATTACGGTATCCAAAATGCCAAAAGGTTTTATTTTTATGTTTCATTTTTCACCTGCCTAAGATGGTTATTAAGGGGCTAAGGAAGCCCTACAATAGTTCATGTTCAGTACAATAGTTCATGTTCATATGAACCTGGCTTAATGGCCACCTGTATTAAGTAGCCACTTACCTTAAGCAGCCAATCAGCTAATATCCTAAATTGATTTTTTTCTCTAATTTTAACCCTTATCATGCTGGTCGTGACTGATTCTGTCTTAGCAACCAGTATAGATCATAATCAGCCTTCACATCCGTGCAGTCTGATCATGACCTGCACTGTTTGCTATTCAGTCAGTATCTTTTTGGTAAGCTCCCCTTTACACAGTTAATGGTACTTTCCTAATTGAAAGAAGGACAAGTTCATTATAGAAATTTAGCAAGGTAAGGGTTAATGGTACTATCCAAATTTAAAGATGGATAAGTTCATTATAAAAAATTAGCAGGGTAAGAGTTAACTTGACTTAAGCAGCCACATGCTGCTTCCTTGGCTGGCTGGTTAATACAGGCTTGTCTGTACTTTTAAGTAACATTTCATAACATTTGTTTCAAACATCATTTGAATTTTTGCCTCATGAAGAAGTCAGGGATATGAAGCCATTTTTTGTTAAAGAAATAGTTTAATTTTTGGCTCATTTTGAGAGTAAGGCTTATACTGCCATTATTTGCAAAGGTATATTGCCACTGAAAATTGTTTTACTCATAAGATGATACCGGTAATAGTTGCACATGCCTGTATAAAGATGTATTTTTGTTGCTTTATTTGTGAGATTACGGTGGTTGAGAGTGGTTTCACAGTCCCCTTCAGATTTGATTGTCGACCCTAGCTTATTTAATACTATTCACAACTAGTCCACATGAGTTTGTGACTATTGGCTATATGCTATGATTCATTAATATTGGTTAGCACAAGATAGGACTCATTTCACCTTTTCCCATGTTGTTTTTAGCTCACCTGAGCCAAAGGCTGTGGGTGAGCTATTGTGATCACTCACCGTCCGTCGTCCGTAAACTTTTACTTTAAACGACATCTCCTCATAAACCACTAGGCCAATTTCATCCAAACTTCACAGCCCTACAAAAATTGTTCAAAGAATTGAATTCCATGCAGAACTCTGGTTGCCATGCCAACCGAAAAACTTAAAAATCTTCTTCTCAAAATCCAGAAGCCCTAGAGCTTAGATATTTGATGTGAAGCATCGCCTAGTGGGCCTCTACCAAATTTGTTCAAATCATGACCCCAGGGGTCACTTGATTTTACATAGGAAAATCTTCAAAAATTTTCTAAAAATAAACTAGAAGGCATAGAACTTAGATATTTAACATGTAGCATTGCCTAGTGGACCTCTACAAAATTTGTTCAAATCATGACCCCCGGGGTCAAAATTGACCCCGCCCCAGGGGTCACTTGATTTTACATAGGAAAATCTTCAAAAATTTTCTAAAAATAAACCAGAAGGCCTAGATCTTAGATATTTGACATGTAGCATTGCCTAGTAGACTTCTACAAAATTTGTTCAAATCATGACCCCCGGGTTTAAATTGACCCCGCCCCATGGGGTTACTTGATTATACATAGAAAAATCTTCAAAATTTTCTAAAAATAAACCAGAAGGCCTAGAGCTTAGATGTTTGACATGTAGTGTTGCCTAGTGGACCTCTACAAAATTTGTTCAAATCTTGACCCAGCCCCAGAGGTTACTTGATTGTACATAGGAAAATCTCCCAAAAAATGTCTAGAAATAAACTAGAAGGCCTAGAGCTTAGATATTTGGTGTGTAGCATTGCCTAGTGGGTCTCTACCAAGTTTATTCAAATCATGACCCCAAGGTCAGGCTTAAATGCAAATCTTCATAGCAACCATTTAACCAGGTGAGCGATATAGGGCCATCATGGCCCTCTTGTTCCTCTTTACATATATATGTCTTTCTAGGCCAACAAAAGATTTTTGTTCAGGGTAACCTAACTGCCTTGCTACAAAAAATTTCAGTTTTATGGCAAAATTTTCAAAAGTTAGTGAAAACAATTGAATGCCAATGGACGCTTAGTTTGTCGATACAATCTCCTATGTTTTCTATTAAGTAACTATTTCACTAGCAATTGCATTTACTTATCTGTGTACAATGACTGTCTTATTGATGTCCTATCCCACCTCCCCCCAACCCCGTCCAAATAAAGAAAAAGACCTACTTAACATTCCTACAAATTTTAGAGACATTACCTTAAACAGACAATTTATTTTTTAGGCCCAGTTTGTATAATGTTGACTTAGTAGAATTTTACAAATTTCCCCTCCGTGAAAGCAATACTACTAGTGAATAAGCATGTATTTTAATGACCTGTCAGTTCCTGACCTGATCAGAAATAATTCAGTACCTACCACTTAATACCCTTTTAAATGATATTTGCCTGTTTATTAAAGTATAGTTTTGAGTGTTTTTTAAAAGTGGGTAGATATGTAAAATAAATAAAATGGAAGTATTCAATATAAATTTTAAAAAAGGACTACTTGTAGTAAAAGGACACTCCGTGGCTAAATGGTGAAGGTCACTGACTGAATCTCTTTCCCTTTACCTATATGGGTTCAAGCCTCACTAGGGGTGCTGAATTCTTCATGTGAGGAAGCCATCCAGCTGGCTTACGGAAGGCCGGTGGTTATACACAGGTGCCCGCTTGTGATGATCTAATGCATGGAGGAGCAGCAGTTCTTCCTCCACCATCAAAGCTGGAAAGTTGCTATATGACCTATAATTTTGTCAGTGCGACTTAAATTCAACCAAAAAAAGAGAAATGAAATGAAAAGAAAATTGAAAAGTATGAAAGGTATTGCAAGTAATAGTTATTGGACATTGGAAGTTTTGGTGAGCATATTAATAGCAGTGACCCTCTGTATTCTAGGATAAGTTCATATTTGAGCCGCACCATGAGAAAACCAACATAGTGACTTTGCGACCAGCATGGATCCAGACCAGCCTGCGCATCCGCGCAGTCTGGTCAGGATCCATGCTGTTCGCTAACAGTTTCTCAAATTGCAATAGGCTTTGGAAGCGAACAGCATGGATTCTGACCAGACTGTGTGGTAGCGCAGGCTGGTCTGGATCCATGCTGGTCGCAAAGCCACTATGTTGGTTTTCCCATGGCGCGGCTCATTTCATCAGGTATGTTTGGGGCAGGTTAATAGCTTGTATATCTGAAATATTTAAATTGCATGTAAATCGACTAGTTCTATTTGTTTATCAAGCCGGTGTTGTCTGTGTTCTTGTAATTGTGGTGCTAACCGTTGTTATTGTTGAGGCTATTCTGAGTGTGTTTATATTTCATTCTGTATTATAAATTAACTGAGTAATATGTGCTTTAGGTGAGCTATTGTTATCACACAATGTTCATCATCTGTCAGTCTGTTGGTTTTCCAAATTTTCTTCAAACAAAGTCTCCTAAACCATTTGATGAAATCTGATAAATATTTCTATGAAGGTCCTCTTCCAGAGTTATTCAGACAGTTTTCTTTGACTGATGTGGAGGCAGTTCGAACTGGAAAAAAAACAGCATCTGCTTTACATTCTTCATGCTAATATTCTTGGATGACATTCAAACAGGAGTTTTCAGTGTTTATAATTTCTCAAAAACATGGTCATCAGAGCTTAAAATGGAAATAAAATCTTCAAACTACATCTCATCTTAATTTACTGGTCCAGCTTTGAAATAAATTAAGAAACTAATCTTGGTTGATCTACTTAATTTGTTTCCTTAAAAAAACATGGCCACCAGAGCATGGTCAGTTTTTCTATGTCACAAAAGCTGTTGTGTGAAGTTGCTAGTCTGATTCTAAAATAACTTAATACAAAGGTTTCACGGATGACATTCTCCTATTATATGTCCTAAATGGGGACTAATGGTTTACACCTTGCTTGGCAGTTCTTTTTCTGTAAGTCCAATTTTTCATAAAAACAACAACAAACAACAGCAAAAACATTGCCAGTTGAGGGTAAGATCATGCTTATGTTGTATAAACTTTTACTTTATAAACTCTAAAACCTTAAAAACCTTGTCAGAAACTGCTTATTTTGTTTCAAATAATTTGAGAAAGCCTTTCAAAGCCTATTGCAATTAGAGAAACCGTTAGCAAACAGCATGGATCCTGACCAGACTGCGCAGATGCACAAGCTGGTCTGGATCCATGCTGGTCGCATATGCACTATGTTGGTTTTCTCATGATGTGGCTCATTTCATAGAAATATTCCTTTGGCGACCCACTGCAGCATTGTCCAAGCCATCCTGATTCACTCGAAAATGACTGACAGGGGCATGGGTTTGTAGTTCCTAAATAAAACATTCGAAAACATCCCCTTTGAATCTGCAGGCCAGCTTTCAAAGTAATTTGGCAGATAAGGTTTCTTGAATGACTATTCCAAAACCTTTACTATTTTGAACTGTTAAATTCAGGTATGAGATCTAGGGCCATCATTGCCCCTTTTTGTATATTTCAGTGTTTAGTTATATTTTCTTTGTTGTTTTTTGCAAACACATGTACATGTGAAAGAAGGAAATTTGATTTTTTGGATATATGTATAGAATAATCATTCACCCTGAATTCCGTAGAATATGCATGTTTAATGTAGTTCAAGTTAGTATAATTGAGTGGAATTTTTAGCTGATTCCTTGAGGTTCAGGATGAGCTATAAGTATAGGCAGATGAGTTAATGTTAGTAGTTTATTGTCATCATCCTTGTTCTTATGTGCCCACCATGACAATAGCGATAGAGCAATATAGTGTTACTCTATTCATGTATGTATATTTGTTTGTGTAAAGCTTAAAAACACTGAAAAGACCTGCTTTTGAACCCCTTGATAGATTTTGAGAAATGAAAATCTGAAGCATCCTTGCATGGACACCTTATTTGTTCATATTGTTTCACTCCACTATGCATAAGGCCAACGACTGCTAAAAAAGCCCCCAAAAACAATAAAATAACATTTGCTAGTAATTTACTTGATTGGTGTTCATCAGCCCAACATTATTCAGCACCTCTATAAATATGGCCATTCAGTTGGCTTTGCAGTCAAACCCCTGTTAACATGCTACTTCTTCTTTGCCGTAAGTAACACTGATAAAATGCTCATGTGCCCCATAGTGAGCTCACATAATTAAGGCTAGTTTTTCGGTATGCTCGTTTCTGACAGAGATTTATCACAGCTTATCATTTGATGTATAGACATGATGCTTGAAATGACAGTGAAAGGAATTGTATTGAATAGGTATAACTAGTGATTTTATTATGTGGATCTGGGACAATCTGTGTATGAAAAGAATTGGAACCACTGCCTTGCATGATCGTAAGAGGCGACTAATAGGGTCTTAACACTTGGTTTTGCTGTAACTCTGTGATTCCAGCAGGTATGCAAATTTTGATTCCATACCTCGTGTTTTTATTTCGATGTTAATGAGATATGAAACCAAAATTTGTAGTCCTGTTTGGCGCCATATAACCTATACTGTGTTGGTGCGCCGTAAAACCCAAATAAATAAATAAATAAATGTATTATTGTTATTTATTTGTCGTTCTTTTAAGAATTCTTTCCTTTAAGAATACTTCTAACTGCTTAAGCCTATGATTAATGAACAACTTCTTATTTCAAACATATGATTGATGTTTACCAAATTTTGTCAGAAACATTCTTACTTGGTCCTTTTTGTGTCATTTGGTCAGGGGAACAGAGGGCTTTTATTGACTCTTGTTAACTTGATAAGTATGTTATGTTATTTCGTTAAGTCAAGAAGACTTAAGAAGTATTTTGTTATTCAGTGACAGATTTTATCACTTTGGAAAAATGCATGGTTTTTCAGTTTAGTTTAATATATTGACCAGTTAATAAGTGTGAGCACACAATGTTTCATTCCAAAGTATGGATTTGCCAAGGGTTCTAAATAAGATAAGAATTTCTTGATCTGCCTATTCTTAAAAGAACAATATTGCCTCCTGATCTTGCATGGAAGTGAGAACTCACAAGAGTCTTGCCTGATATTACTGCCACAAATCATGTATTCCCAAAATTTCATAAAATATGTTCCTGAATTAATTAGCCATTGATAAAATTGCTTATTTTGTTTGATTATAATCGAAATGATTGGTCTTTATCATTTGTTTTCCTGCTAAAATTTTATGTATTAATTTTTGTAAAAGTATAATAATGACGATGAAGAGTATTAATTTTACATTATCAATATTTTTATTATCACAGCATGTTTTGTATAAAAAAATGAAAAACTTGTAATAGATTGTATTTGATAATGAAACTCTTTTTAATTACATTTAGCAGATGTTTATGAAGTCTGATTAATGCAGAACAAGGGTGTTCCACATGGCAAAGAAAAAAGTAGGGTTATTGTCAGTCTTTATATTTTTGTAAGGAGTTCCTAAACTTTACAGTGATCACTAACTTCAAAATCATTGATGGTATGAAAAGTCAAACTGATTATTTGTTATTGGATTCATTTTTCATTCCTTTTAGAGAAATGTTCGCAACTGAAAAATGAAGAAATCTTGTTTCTGCATTCTTACTTGTTGCTTTGTGATAGTTCTAGGTATGCATATTAATATTTACAGTCTTAAAGCATTTTCGGGGGCCTCCGTGGCCGAGTGGTTAAGGTCGCTGACTTCAAATCACTTGCTCCTCATCGATTTGGGTTCGAGCCTCCCTCAGGGCGTTGAAATCTTCATGTGAGGAAGCCATCCAGCTGGCTTACGGAAGGTCGGTGGTTTTACCCAGGTGTCCGCTCCTGATGAAATAATGCACGGAGGTCTTCCTCCACCATCAAACCCAACAAAATAAAATAAATGAATAAAGCATTTTCTTTGATGAAACTGTATACATTGTATGGCTTTACCTTTTAACTCCTTCGAATTGCTTTTACTGGAAAGGCAAATTAGACTGTCACAACATTTAGTTAGTCGCATTGGTTAACATGCTTGTACATTATTTCATCATGTTTGTATTTACCAGATGCTTAACATAGCATGCAGGGTGAAGCAAAGCTAGAGTGTTAGTCATTTAAACAATTGCCATTAGCTGGATGATATGGTTATTTTGCAGATAAATAACTGTAATTGTGACATCATTAATGTTCGTGGGGGACTTACTTTCGCGGATTTTGCCATTGCACCAGTCCACGAAATTCAGTCCCAACGAACATGAACTCTCCATTTATTACATCTTCAAATATTGAAATCTATGAATTTATATCCCCACGAAATAGCCCTTTATGGCCAAAAAAAAAAGATGTTTTTTATTGCCCAAAATATTGAATAATTGTACACTGCTCAAAACTGGATTGATGTAAACTGTGTAAATGAGCGAATGTTTATAACATAAATTATATGAACAATTTCTTCAGTAATTTTCATCAGATTATGAAATACATCAGATGTGTTTAAAATCATAAATCAGCACAGAAAATCAACATAATCAGGAACTGCAAAATGCATAGAATGTATTATAAACCAGGTTGTCATATTTTCCATTTATTTGCCTCTCAAAAATTAGATTATCAATCATGGCAGTATTCATTGAAATTTGTATAAGGTATATCATTTTAGAAAACTTTTATATTTGCAATAGAAATGTTAATTTTCATACATACTAGAAACTTATTTTGTTTAGTTGTTCACTGTGGCTGCTGAATGCTATGAAAGTAGAGAGAAGTTATGTTATATTAATAGGCATGTCCATTTCTGTTGTGAATTAAATGTTACATCTGAGTAGCTTTGTTTGTCATCTGTTTGTTAGTTTTAGCTTACAGAGTCACAAAAGAGCTTATTCACTTACCCGTCATTAAGTCGTCCGCCTGTTGTCTTCTCGAGTAGTCATCGTGTTACTTACACAGAATGACATCAACAAATCAGACAAATGATGAGCAAAATTGTTTTTAATGTAGGTAGATGGTCCGGCGTCCATGGTCTGTCATCACTAATTTATTTTACATAAACATGGTCTTCTCTGGAACTATGCTCAGATTTATGCCAGACTTGGTCTTTTATGTCCTGGCAATGTCCTCTCTCAATATTATTCAAACAAGAGCTCGTAGAACACGAAATGCCCCCTTGATGCATTCAGTAATTGCACAAGGAACAGAAATTATTTGGTCACTGTACACAAAAGTTCTGCTATTCTGGGTCAATGTGATCTTGACCTTTGACCTACTGACCTCAAATTCAATAGGGGTCATCTGCTGGTCAAGATAAACCTCCCTATTAAGTTTCTTGATCCTAAGCCCAAGCATTCTCAAGTTATCATCCTGAAACGTTTAAGTGTTTTGGGTCAATGTGACCTTGACCTACAGACCTCAGAATCAATAGGGGTCATATGCTGGTCCTCTCTATCAAGTATCGTGATCCTAAGCCCAAGCATTCTCAAGTTGTTGTCCAGAAATGGTTTAACTGTTCCGGGTCGCTGTGACCTTGACCTTTGACCTACTGACCTCAAAAACAATAGATTTTTATTTTGTGTGTGTGTGTGTGGTGTGGGAGGGGGCGATAATGAACCTTCTGTTTTCTGTTTGAAATACCCATTTTAATGATTTGTAAAGTTTACAGAAATGACACATGCAGTATATTTTTGAAAATATGTTCTGTATTCAAACGTAAAAATGAATGTGGAACATTTACATTTGGGTAGAAACGATACATCATTTATCAACAAGTCAACATTTAACGTCATTGTGCAAACAGGACCACAGACAGTGTTTGCTCTTGGACTAAAATTGCAATGAATATAAATCTGGCTGATTTTAGAACCAATGAACATGAATTTAATCACAAATTATTCAAGTTTGAAATCAGGAGTTTTGCGAGTATAAGAATATCGAATAAAGTACATCAGAATTCCTGACGGATACAATTATTTGTGTAAAGGTATACTAGACCAAAATCTAGGTCCACCCGCTTAGCTCAATAGAGAGAGCGCACATCACAGGATCGTGGGGTCGTGAATCCGATTCCCTGGCGGGACGTATGTTCTGCGTGACGATTTGATGAAAGACATTGTGTCTGACAACATTCGTTTTCCACCTCTGATTCATATGCGGAAGTTGGCAGTTACTTCCGGAGAACAGGTTTGTACTTTTACTGAATCTAGGAACAATTGCCCGCCGTTATATAACTGAAATACTGTTGAAAATCGGCGTTTAAACCAAAACAAACAAAGTTTTACTAGATATTACCAGAAATCACAATTTCGGCTGGATCTTCAGTCATGAAACTTTTCTTGTCATCTAGGACTTTTAATGGTATTTAAATTCTATTTAAATGACGTGTCGCAAATATTTGCCACACAAGAAAACATTGTCATGTCGCATGCAAGCCCTGCTTTAAAGGTGAAGTTTTCAGGTCAATACACGCGTTCGTTTGGCTGACAAAACAAACTGACTGTATGACATGAAACTTATATATTGTCCGTAAGTATTGATCTGGCACACATGAATATTCCGTATATTTCCGTTACTTAATTGTCGGTTTCCGAACCTAAATAGCGATAAAACTATTGCATATATGATTCTTTAATTGATATATATATATTATTATATTAAAATATAGCTTCTCTGGTCCCAATCAGTTAAAAAGACTAAAATATCACTGCTGATTTGTGAGACATGAAAACAGAGATTTGAGTATATATATGCAAATGTTGAACCAGTACGAATGTGTAGTACAATTCAGGCTCATATATAAAGCAGCATCGAAACTAATCTTATTGGGTTAGTGGACTTGCTGTGGCATGTGCGTGTTCGTTTGTACTGCTAGGCGCTTTGCCGTAATTGATCTGGAATATTGTGGTGGTGATTTAGTTCGTATGAATTCTCTCTACTATATAATAATTTATAATGCGAACTTGTATCCTAGTGGATCTCACATATGGGAAAGTGCACTGTTCTGAATATAATTATATCCCTTAATACAAATTATCTATACATATATTCAATGTATCCTCGAGATCCAGTTAACTTTCAGAGAGAGAAAATATAGCTTCTCTGGTCCCAATCAGTTAAAAAGTCTAAAATGTCACTGCTGATTTGTGAGACATGAAAACAGAGATTTTAGTATATATATGCAAATGTTGAACCAGTACGAATGTGTAGTACAATTCAGGCTCGTATATAAAGCAGCATCGAAACTAATCTTATTGGGTTAGTGGACTTGCTGTGGCATGTGCGTGTTCGTTTGTACTGCTAGGCGCTTTGCCGTAATTGGTCTGGAATATTGTGGTGGTGATTTAAAATCACCACCTCAATATACCAGACCAATTACGGCATATATATATATATATATGTCGAGTGTGCAGGTAGCTGTGCGGACAAAGCGTTTAGCTGCCAATCTCAGGGTTGTGAGTCCGAGTCCGAGTCCAACGTCTGACCATGTCTTCTTTTTCCCCAAATTTTATATGCAAACCTACCACTTATCTGATCAAACTAACCGTGATTTTTATGGTTCATTTATTGAAGGTTATCATATTTAACCGTTGTGGAAAAAGTGGAATAAAATTGTTTTAAAATTATCTTAGATAAAAAGACAAATAACTTGTCACCAGCGCTTCAAGTAAATAAGTGCTACAAGAGAAAACAATTAAGATTCATGAAATATGATACATAAAATAATGTAAGAATAAAAGCAGTATCGATAACATTTTCATTACATTACATTACAAAATGATCTAAGGTGATTTCGAACTCGTGTTAACCTTTGCGGAAGTCAGACACATTACCACTACGCCGCCGTGTCATCGGTTAACTGTATAGCTTACTTTAGTAAATTAAATATAGATTGTTCAAGGTACAAATATTGCGTACATTAACGAATATATTGGCGAAGATTAATGAGTTCCAGGTCCATACTTACGGACAATACTTGTACTGATAAAGGTAAAGGTAAATTTTATTTACTGTCACTTTGTGATGGTTTTTAACAAGGAGCATCATTAAGCTCTGTAGAACTTTTGAGCGACCCTATTTTAAGAACAATTAAAACCAATTATACCTTGCCCCCAGAAATTTGCTGGTACCCATTTACAAATAGATTGACTTAGGCAATTGTGATAACGTGCCACACCCAAGGACACACTGCAATTGGAGTAGCCGGGTACTTCAACTCCGTAGGTAATATTAGGAATTTAGGAGTACAAGAACCATAACCCTGTCTTGAATAGTTTACGATTAATCTTGTGCTTTGAACATTTTGACCGAAAATGGTGTATATTGTATACTTCTTACATGAGTACTTGTAAATAGTAACACACTTATGCTGGAAATTATCCTGTTATCGTACTGATTGGTCCGTTATCACATTAACACAAATGCTATACAGGAATAAATAAATTTGATATATGATCTATATAAAATTAACAATCTTCTGATTGCTGTAACACATAGCCATGCCCATTTTAAAAAGAATTACTAGCCTTATGTTCTTAAATGACCTATAAACCACAAAAACCACTAAGAAATGTAAGGGTCATGCATCTTCTAAGAGAGATTATTTGTCTGAGACAGGTCAACACTATGGAATAGCTTCCAAACTGACAGCTAAAATGTGGGTATGAACACGAGTAATGAGGTTTGTTTACATTTCTATAAATGCAAAAAATCTGCTTGAAAATGCTACCAAAATGTCAAGTATAAGTCCACAATGAAATAAAAACAGAAACTGGCTCACATAAAACATGAAAATGACTCTTTGATTACCTATTTAGTACTATTGTACCATAACTGGCGTCAGTTGACAGACTTGCTGTAAGCGTACGTAAGATAGGATATAAAATGGATACTTTTTGTGCAATATCTACAAATAAGGCGTCCGGTCCACAAATATAATAGTGCTATTGAAATATATCAAATATTGATGCCTGGTAAATTCATATAATGTTGGTATCATTTCAAAGTGCCTTGTCTACTGAAAAAGAAAATATAAATAACATGACAAAAGTATGTTACAGATTTTTTATTTTTTTTTTTTACTTCAAGTTGATAGTTTTAATGATACTTCAACAGAAATCCAGTTATTACTGTATAAGATTTATCGTTTCGCAGTCAAATACATGACTGTAGTGATTCGTGCACATCATTATGGTCATCTTATTCACTAATACTAATGCTCGACATCTCACATATCACTATGATATTGTTATTATTTATACTGAATTATAAAGATGTACAATGTACATATGTTTTTAATTTGCAAACTTATTAAAGTACTTCATGCCTCCATATTCTCCTTTAATTTGTAATAATTTCTGCATTAAGTTGGAACCGTTTTGATAGATGATAAAGTATTCTAGTTTAAAGGCCTAGATTTTGGCAGTGGGCCAAGGGATTTCTGTCTTCACCAGCACAGTTGGGGGCTAATGACCATCACAGTATAGTTCCAGTAAACAAGGGTCATTGTTTATTGGAGAGTCAGTCTACCTTACATGTGTATGAATTAGTGAGAAGGGGAAACAATGTAATTAATTTTAAATTAATGAATAATTGATAACATTTAAAGTTATACTAGTTTTTTTTGCATTAGAATATGTAAAGAAAAATGTTGTTGATCAAACACAATAATAAAATAATCAGAAACTTATTTTCACAATAATGAAATAATGAGAAACTTACTTAAAGAAATATGCAAGTTTTTATTTTTTTTAAATTATGTCTGGATAATTGTGATATTTCAGAAAAATGTAACTTTCCTTCATCTAAAGCTTGCTTGCAGAGTACTGTAAATAACATTTGTCTAAAATTGAAAACAGAATGTGCATTTCAAAGTTACAAAGCAAAGCATGAAAAAAGTCACTTTTGGCAACATACTGAAATTAAAATTGAGTATAGATGAGTATAGACAATAATTTTATATTATATTGTTTGTCAGCACAAAGAACTCATGAAGTTTTCACTATACTTGTGTTTTATTATCATTATTATTTTCAGTATTATTACTGTATCTTTTATCATCCTATATGTAATATAATAATAATAACAACAAAAATAACAATAATAATAATAATAAGTATGATTATTTATTATTATTATTATAATCATTACTATAACATTAAAGTAATAGTTATTATCATCTATATAATATCAAAATAATAATAATTATTATTATTATAGTTCCACATTCACTGAAGAAAAATTAATTTCTTTCAACTCCACTGCACACCTCTTCATGGTCTACTTGGGGTCCCTGCTGCTAATTGCCCTCTAATCAGTTACTGTTACATAATCGCTGATAAACAGCAGATAAGATGGGAGTTGTATATTGGATTTGGGGGGCGGGGGATTTCATTGCAATATCATTTTGATAACCGTTGATGTCATTCGTTTTGTTTAAGCTGTTTTCTTGATTTGATCACAGTATATTTCGCAAATAAATGTAGACTCGAAATAGCTGTCAAAAATGCTGAGAGCTTATTCTGCCATATTTTATGAAATCATGTTTTAAACTACGTCGTAAATTTCAATTTCTTCCGTGCTACTTCGCCCAACTATCAACTTTGAACGCCGACGATCAAAGCAAATCGCCTGGCAGCCACCTTTATCTCTTTCCCGCGAAAGTACTTCTCCAACTACCTCACAACTTGGTGCAAACTGAATAATATTGTTCGATTTTTCGCCACATACAAAAACATGTCCACCTTTTGTTTCACAAATATCTCGGACGCCTTTAAGTTCAGAAGTGTTATGTTTCCCTAGAAGCATCCCATCCATATTGAGTACTATCAAACCATAATTAGTGTCAGCTACATAAATCCTCTCGCCATTATTACTTACAACAATACGGTAAATGTCTCTGAACAACGCTTGTCCCGACTGATCTTCGGAGAATTGCGTTAGCTTTGTCCCCGCCATGTTGTAGACGAACAAAGTCGTCTGTGAGTCAGATACATATATATTAGAATTGTAATACGCTATACCATAACATTTGTGGTTGGTTTTTATTTCCTTTACTACCTGCAATTTCCCTTTTACAGCCACGAGGTTGATATTGCTAACTGATCCAAAACATACAGCGACCTCATTCTTTTCAAGAGTGCAGACCTGCCACGGGCCATTCGGAAGATTAAGTATATCATCTACAGCATACGAGGAAGGATCAAGGCGTTTAAGAGTTTTGTTACTACAATCTGCAATTATCACAGTTCCATCAGGCAGTATACAGGTGCCAAGTCTACCACAAATAAGCGTGTCTGACACATGTTTCATATTGTACAATTTCTTACCTTCAAGTTTATACAAAACGTGTTTTTGAAGGATTTCGCCAAAACAGTTTAACTCCTCTAGCAAGGACTGCAACTTCTGATTACATTCAAAAGCTATGTCGCGCTTTATAAAGTCTGTCGTCTTGTCTGCTATAGATTTCTTAGCTTGTTCGGTGACCGTCTTTCCTCTTTTCTTACTCACAAACTGTTGTGACGTGTTAGAACCACCTGAAGTAATGCTATCGTGCGATGAGCTGACGTCTTGTTGCGATGTTTTCAACTGGCAACTGTCAGCTTCAATCTTCTGGATAAAGGCTTGATATTTCTTCTCTATTTCATCAATACTTTCCTTTTCTACAACATCAAGTCTACGATCTATCTGTATCCGAAATGCTTTTATTTTTTCAACCTCTTCTTCTTTTCTTTTGAAAAGGCGTTTAACTTCCCGTTGGTATTTGTCTAATTGACGTTTAAGTTCATCAGCAACCCCTTGCATCTCTTTCTGAACGTCCGCAGAATCAGTTGTTGTATCGTTGTCTCTTACATACTCCGGAATATAGAATACATCCTGACACGACCTGAGAGTAGAAATTGTTACCTATTATTCTAACATGGATCGATTTGATTGCCAGTTAAACAAAGAAGAAAGTCAATTTTCTGTATATTCTGCGATAAACAACGGTTGACGGATGGACTGGTAAGAAAACGACTGGTAAGAAAACATTATGACGTCAATTATGACGTCAAATTGCCACATTACGTCCGGTTATTTACTACACTAATGAATGACTCCCAGCATAATTTTTACCAAAATATTTCAAATTGAATAACCATGTAAGAATGAAAACAATCAAGGACTTCTTGTGGTTTGTCGTCTAATTTACCACGGTTCATCAATTGCTTCCATAATCAATTCCTGCGCATTTGAACTCAGAACCGTGATAATTAAGACGACAGACCACTCGAAGGCCTTGATTATTTCTTAATTATATAATGGATGCCAAACGTATGTTGTGGCGTCGTTGTTAAGTATTTACACATTTAAAAGCACATCTGCAGATTGTGATATTCTGTCTAACCAATAACGGAGAAAACCTATGTAAGGATCGAAACTACATTTTCGAGTGCAGTGTCGGTTTTAGGCATTTCGTCAATGATTTTAACCAGCCTCTATTTAATTACTCTTCAACTGCTATTAATAAAATACAATTGAATAGTGCCTTCTCTTCTCTCATACCCATGAGGTGATATAGTGAAAATGAGATTTTTAGAGTGATTCATATAAGTTGTAGAATAAATAAATATGTAAATAAAAAATGAAATCTTAATAAATAATTAAGCAAAATGCATACCTATGCTCTACTGCCATACAAGTGTAACATCCAACAACATCATGATTCTGACAGTACATATCTACCGGCTTAAAGCTGTGTCTCTCGCATCGTTCCGTCGGTACTATAGGAATGGTTTTGCTACATTCCGTTTTAAATTGTCCTTTATCAAGGAGCTTGTGCCCAGACAGAGCTGGAAAATTATCATGAACATTTACACATTCCAAACAGTAATAATCATGACAATCCGCACAATATTTATCAGCTGTTGTTGACCTGCTCTGACGTTTACACGGTGAACAGTAAAGACTGAACGACTTCTCCTGATCGCTTTGATTGTCTAAATTATCCTTAGACGCCATTTTTAATTATAACAGTTGTTTCGTTTTCAGTTTTCGGAAAACGTTTATCAGTGTCTTAACCTACATTTGCGTATATTGACAAATATGCTATTTTTGGATCTGATATATTTCACCTGTAAAAAGATAATATTCTTTAACGCATATTGAATTTAAAACGTTTATAAATACGTGGTAAAATGATATTGCTTCTTTTTCTTGATAATTTGAGGTCTTACGTGAAGTTCTAATCATAATTCCACCAAATTGGAAATATCTTACACTTGTAACACTCACTGCAGTTTTAACAAATGTCGCGTAAATATTGACATTCGGGTTTATAGTGCATATGTACAAAAAAGTGTTGTTTTTTTCTGTAACGGGTAACGACAAACCAATAAATAAATGCTATTATCTTCTGTATCTATTGTTATTATATAAGAATATCAAAAAATGCACTGATAATAGTAAATAGATGTTCGTATTAAGTACCCGACGGTACCAACCCATTTCCCTTACAACCACTATATAATAACTTGATCCAACTTAAAGCGTTTGATCTAAATAGTTACAACAACTGTAAGGTCAGCAATATGAATGGAAAATATGAAATGCTCATGAGTAACTTATATGGAAGGCCCGTGCACAAATGCTAAATTCCATCGGGCGTAATAATTTCACGAGGGCGCAACCCTCGAGAAATTATTTGTGCGATGTATTACCGCCCGAGTGTATAAACTGTGTTAAAACACGGTCTTGCTATAAATTATTTCGATTCTAATATGCCCTTAATCTAAAACAGTAGATACAATACTGAAGCGCTCTTTCTTGGTCGCAACAAAAACTTTGACGTCACCGCACGTTAACGTGACGTCATTCTAGCGTAAGAGTGTTTTAACTAGAATAAATGGTAAGAGCCAAATGCTAAATATACGCCTGTGAACAGACAGTATCGGGTGAACCAGTTTTAAATTTTCTCTCAAATAATTCTATTCACTGCAGGTAAAACGAACATACTGCCGTATGTCCATATAGAGCGTAAAGTAAAAAAATACCCAAGGTAGAAATAGTCTGTTGACATCGGTAATTCTCAAATATATACCACATTACACTCATACCGCTTTGAAGAAAACACCGCACTTTCTGATTGTCTAATGTGCGTATTGAATCTTTAAGTTTATGATATTAAAAAGTATAGCGCTTGTGAAATTTATAGTAAAACTTTCTTTGCCTGCAAAGAGACGAAAATACATGGTTTCGTCATAAATGTTTCATTTTCGTGTTGTTTCTTGTGTAGTTATACAAACAAACTAATATGTCTAATAACAAAACTCCTTTCGTTTTTTACAGTCCTATTGGTGTGCACATAAAGAGCCTATTGTTGCTTATTTTAATTGAAATATATTCATTTCATAATGTACAATAGAAACATGAACGGTAGAATAAACTGAAACGCGAATGATTTGCATACAAAAACAGCAAGCACTAGATAGGCAATCATAAATATTTAACATTGGAATGCGTTGTAAGTATTCACTCCCGAGTATAAAACAAACAAATTTTGATGTAATGTGATCACTATAAATAAGTAAAACTCTTATATTTTTCCAATATTCAGTGGCAAATATATACCGGAGGCTGCCTAAATGTTTAGCCCATGAATCAATAAAAGAGATACCCAGACCTACAGGATCTCATTAAAGAATTGCCTCGTTGTTTTTAGTGTTTTGAATATTGATTTACATGAAGTGAAATAAACTTCTATATAGATATTTTATTTTGTTACGTTTGGCTGTCTTCAAAAAAAATAAATATATATGGAGTGAATGTAAAATTATTATCTATTTAGAAGAGATATCTGCCGTGATTTTATCTCGACCACTGGTAAAACAATGTTTACGCTACATCAAAAATTTCAATTTCGTCCCTGCCAACATGTCCAACGATTATTTTAGAATGTTGGCGATCAAAGCAAATCGCCCTACAACTTCCATTACATTGATCCGAAGGAAGTACTTCTCCGACTACCGCACCATTTGGAGAAAACTGTATGATATTATTGGATGATTCACCACATACTAGGACATTTGCATCGTCAATATCACATGCTCCACGTGCATGTTTAAGCTGAGGGCAGTTGTATTTTCCAAGCAGCTTTCCGTCCTGATCAAGAACAATAAGTCCGTAGGAAGAATCTGTTACATAGATCTCACTGTCATTTCGGCAGACAAAAAGACTGTAGATATCACTGAACAAAGGTTGTCCCGACTGGTCTTTTGAGAATTGTTTCAGCTTTGTCCCTGTAATGTTATATACGAACACTGTCGTGTTGGAATCAGTAATATATAAGTGGCCATTTTTATGCGCTATACCGTAACAACCATGGTCAGTTTCCAGCATCCTAGTTTTTTTCATTTTCCCTTCGGTCGAAACAAATTGGATCTTTTTTACAGCACCCCTTTTATGAAAGGATACAGCTACTCCGTGCTTTTCAACAGAACATATCTGCCACGGACAATAAGACAGGTCACATACATCATCAACTTTGTACGAAGATGCATCAAGATGTTTAAGTTTTTTGTTACTGTTGTCTGCGAGTATTACAGATCCATCAGCAATCATACATGCACCGTATATACTGCAAGTCTTTGTGTCTGAATCATGCTTTATAGGGTATAATTTCTTTCCCGTAAGTTTATACAAAGCATGTTGTTGATTTATTTTACCTAAACGTGTTTCCTGTATTAGGTTTGAGAGCAACTGCTGATTTCTGTCAAACACAAATTCTTGCCTAGAGAAGTCTGATGTCTTGTCTTCTAAGCATCGTTTGGCTTTTCCTGTAGCTGTTTTACCCTTCATCAGACTCACAAACTGTTGCGACATATTAGAACCAGCTGATAAAATGCTATCTTGTGACATACTGATATCATCTTGTAATGCTGTAAGGGCACACACGTCATCTTCAGTCCTTTTTATCAGTACTTTATATTTCTTCTCTATTTCATCAATGGTATCTTTTTCTAGTGCATCAAGTTTCCGTTCCATTTCTAACCGAAATTCTTTTACTTTTTCGACCTCCTCCACCTTCCTCTTTAGAAGACGTTTAGCTTCTTCTTTGTGTTTGTCAAGCTGAATTTTTAAATCATCTTCTGCCTTCTTAAGGTCTCGGTTTATTTCTTGAGAATCGGCCGCAGTCTTGTCTCCTTCTACATACTCGGGTATATAAAATACGTCCTTACATGACCTGAAAAAGTACATCGTTTTTAGAATTTAAAGTGCAATTATGTCCTGATTTCGTTGCAAAATTTCCAAGACAATGAAGTCCTAGCAAGATATAACATTTTAAAAATTATTTCTTTAGAAGATTTCAAAATGGAAGCTACCTTAAACGTTGTATTGGGCTACTCCGGTGAAATAAAGAAATTTCAAAATGATAATAATACAAAGCTGAAAATTTAATTAGTTTTTATAATATTTTCTGAGATGGTATGTTAGGAGCACACACATAGATTAATCATCTCGTTCGCTCGAGATAAGATGCACGCGCTCATTATAAGATGCCGTGCGCTCGAAAGACTACTAAGATGTCATACGCTTGAAATAAGATGAGATACGTTCGACGATATAATGCGCTCGAGATTTGATTTCATTCAAAATATATGATCTCATGCGCTCAGAATAAGTGCTCGTTTGCTCGATATAAGAAATCTCTCAAGATAAGGGGTCGAGCGCTCGAGATATTATGTCATGAGCTCGAGACACTAAATCGAGAATTTGAAATTTGTTTCTAAACACAAAAGGGTTATGGCAGTTTCAGATCAATTACCTGAGTGTTATATTTTAGACAGACATAAATATACATGTAGAAGCAAGCCATCGCCAGTTGTTACAAACAAGTAGCATCATAAAGTATATATAAAAGATATCCAATGGTCGTCTTTCACCAAGATATTTTATCTTTAGACATTTACTTCAAATGTAGAAAATCATCATCAAATGTATTTTATTTTACCTCGTATTTAAATTAATTGTTAATATACAGCCCCATTCTTATTAAATGTCATGCATTAACATCCAATTATCAAAAAAAATTCCAGTTTCTATTGATAATATATAATGTTAAGCTATGTATGTATTGAGTGTGTTCTATTCTAAACGTGATGCATATAGAAGTGTTGATATACATAAACCTATGAATAATTTGATTACATAAACAATATGTATCAAATATTCATATTTTCAAGTAGGAAATTTGGGTCTAGTATATCTTTAAGTAAAATGTTTCCATTTGCGGTATATTTTTTACAGCAAATATTTAGAAAATAAGGAAAGGCAAGGCGATCATGCTTTTTCATTCCTTAACATACCATTAACATGTTTGGTAGAGGGACATACAAAGAATGATAGAGTGCAATTATTCTAAAATCGAAGAAACAGTTTCAAACAAAGTAATTATGCAGAATGTTTCTTGGACGACTTTCTGTCATAATTGTTTGCCTCATCGAACGGGCTTATTTGTTCCTATATGTAAACATTGGACACGTTAAAAATCCTTGCTAGGACCATCATGGATGCATATGTCGTGAGGGCTAAGACGCTTTCCTACGTAGGTGAAGGCCCACTGTTCAATTCATGGCTACTCCCGTTGCGATGTGTCCTTGGGCAAGGCACTTTATCACGATTGCCAAAGTTGACCCAGCTGTAAAGCTGTAAATGGGTGCCAGCAAATTGCTGGGGGTAAGTACAATTGGTTTTAACTGTTATCAAAATAGGGTCACTTAAAAGCTCTACAGAGCTTATGTTCATTTTTTCACAAAGCGACGGTAAGTGAACTACCTTTATCTTTATCATAACACTTTTATTTAAGGATAAAAATATTCGAGCGCTCGACATCACTACATCTTATTTCGACTGCATGACATCTTATCTCATCTGAAGCTCATATTTTTAGCTCGACTATTCATAGAATACTAGAGCTATTGGACTCGCCCGTGCGTCGGCGCCGGCGCCGGCGTCGGTGTCCGCGTCCCGATTTGGTTAAGTTTTTGTATGTAAGCTGGTGTCTCAGTAACCACTAGTGGGAATGGATTGAAACTTTACGCACTTATTCACTTTATTAAACTGACTTACATTGCACAGGTTCCATAACTCTATTTTGCTTTTTTTTTTTACAAAATTATGCCCCTTTTCCGACTTAGAAGTGTTTGGTTAAGTTTTTATATGTAAGCTGGTATCTCAGTAAGCACTAGCGGGAATGGATTGAAACTTCACACACTTCTTCACTGTGATAAACTGACTTACACTGCACAGGTTCCATAACTCTATTTTGCTTTTCTTTACAAACGTATGCCCCCTTTTCGACTTAGAAATATTTGGTAAAGGTTTTGTATGTAAGCTGGTATGTCAGTACTCAATAATGGCAATGGATTGAAACTTCACACACTTGTTCACAGTCATGATATGACATGCACTAAGCAAGTCCTATAACTCTACATTGCATTTTTTTTTAAAACTATGCCCCTTTTTTGACATAGCACTTTTTGGTTAGGTTTTTGTATGTAAGCTGGTATCTCAGTATCCACTAATGGGAAAGGATTGAAACTTCACACACTTGTTCACTGTCATGATATGACATGCACTGTAAAGGTTCAATAACTCTACTCTGCATTTTACAAATCTATGCGTCTATTCCAACTTAGCAGTTTTTGAATAAATTATTATATGTAAGCTGGTATCTCAGTACCAACTAATTGGAATGAATTGAAACTTCACACACTTGTCTACTGTCATGAGCTGATAAGCACTGTGCAAGTTCCATAACCCTGTTTTGCATTTTTACAAAATTATGTCCCTTTTTCGACTGTTTTCATTCAATTGACAAGGCTGTTGAATAGTCGAGCGTTGCTGTCCTCCGACAGCTCTTATTTTTTCATGCGCACAACATCTTTTCTGAAGCGCTCTACATATTATCTTGAGCACACAGCGTCTTATTTGGTGCGCACGACATTTTCTTTCGACTGCATGACACCTTATCTAGAGGGCACGACATCACATTACTGTCTCACGATATGTTATTTCAATTGCGCTATGTCTTGTATCGAGCTCAAAAGCATTTTATTTCTTGTGAACGACTCAGGAAATTAACGTACATCTCTTTGTTTTTACTCGATTTCGATTTTATATTTGTGTTGATAAAATGTCAACACTAACGAAGATTAAAGCAGGATATAAAATTTGATTGTGTTTTTATTCAGATTTTCATGTGATGATATACAGTACCGTTAAAGCAAATCGCTTGCGTCTAAAACTCAGTATGTTTGAAAATGATTGCGATTATTTCAGCATGTATTTTTCTCCAAGATGGACCAAATGCTACTTGAACGGTAAATTACACCATTACACCTCTCTGTTGCGCGTATAATGGTAGAGATAATCATCATTCAGCAAATTTTTGTTTTAGCTATATATTACATTTACAGAAAAAGGAATAAAGTTGGAGGTACAGCACGCATCTTTTATGATTTTGTTTTAGCCAAAGACACTAACAAACAATTATTAGATCTTTTTGTGTTACGATACATCTCATGTTACCTCCAGTATTAAAAGTCTGGCTTTTTTAAAAACATTTATGTAAATCTTACTTTCATAAATTCTATTATAAAAGTTTAAAAACGTACCTGTAGAGAGACACTGCCATGCATGTGTAACAGCCCACATCATCGTGATCCTGACAGTACATATCTACTGGTTTAAAACTGTGTCTCTTACATCGTTCTGTAGGTACAACAGGTATAGCTTCCGAAGTTCCTGTCTCAAAATGTCCTTTGTCAAGAATTTTATGGCCAGATAACGCCGGAATATCGTCATGGCACTTCACACAAGTTGAACAGTAATAGTCATGACAATCTGTACAATAATTATCCGCTTCTGTTGTCCTGCTTTTACGTTTACACGATGAGCACATTAAAGAAATATTTTCTCTTTTTTCTCCTTCAACAGTCGCCATTTTAATTTTTGTTTATCTAATCCTAATTTCGTTTTCAGTTCTGCGTAATCGGTACAAGTAGGCCTACGTTGTAACTTTGACCAAGTTATAATCAACGCACTAGTTTTACAGGCATATTTACCACGATTAAGCTGTTATATTGTATTGCTAAGTTGCTAAAACATTATACGTTGTTTAAGTATACAAGACATAAATACTACAAATAGTTTATGTAAAGATAAAATTAACAAGTTTATAATATATGCGTTAACAGTACTAGCCTATACATAAGTTTTAAAATATGGTGACTGATTTCTGCCATGTTTTATTGTAGAGTGTTCCTGTTTTCGTGTTGGCGGGGCGAAAACACGACACATTCTATGAGAAACTTGATGTGTTTAGAGCAGATATGGATGTGAAGATAGTGGATATTGTTGGTTAAATGACATCTGCAAATAATAGGTTCAAAATAAAAGTAATAAGTGTGATGATGCATATATTTCTTTTACTTTAGATATTTCATACGTTAATTTTTTACATATTGTTTGAGTTCACAAACACATTACACGAGAGTATTTATGTACACTTCCAGTTCAATTAAAGACGAGGTACTTTCCAAATACATGTATATCAAGCGTTTTTTTAAAAGACATATCACTTGCTTATAGAATCATAGTTTCCCGTCCTGTTATTAGTGTTAACAGAATCTAATAGCCAGCTTCAAAAATCAGTCAGTGCCTAACAAATTAGTACAAAAAGTAGTTCTATCTCCTTCATCAAACGACTTGTTTGTATTATCACAATGTCATACAAACCAAGCAGACGTGTTTAACATGTTGTGTATATATGTTGTATCACAAAAAACACAACATTTAGATATTAAGTCCACATCAAGTAGATCGATAGGTAAAATGTTGAAAATTTCAAATCTAAACGGCGTTTGATACATTTTGAACAGACAACAGAGCTAGGGAATCCCAGATCTTTCACTGGAAGAAGAAGAACTGTAGCGGGTGATATCTTGATTATAATCACCGTGTACTCAAGTCATTTGCCGTTAACTGTGCAAAAAGATGAGTGCTAGGTGAGCTATTTACTAACTGTGCGCTATATTGACTATCATAAGTCCCGATATCTTTGCGCCTCTTGCATAATTGTTGTGCGCATGTCTAGTGGAAAATGCCAAAACGAAAACACGAAAACTCAACATATATGGTATTTGTCGTGTTTTTGTGTCAGCGGGACGAAGTCACGACAACAAGATAGTACGACAAATAAAGGGCACAATAACCCTCCGACAAGAAATTCGACAACTGAATAGTCCTGTCAGCGCCCTCTAAACGTCGTGTTTTCGTGTAAAATGTGTCGTTACCGTGTTTTCGTGCTTTCGCCACGCCAAAATGCCAACACGACAGGACAGAAATTAGCAACCAAAATAACCCCCCAAAAAACAAACATACTAAATACGATGTATACATGTATAGCTGAATACTGCATAAGTGTGAACTACTACTAAAATGCACCTTTTTTTAAATACTCACCTGACACTGCATGCTATTTGATAATAAATGTAGCTCTGCATAGACAGTTAATTAATATATTGAGTAAATTTAAATATATATGGTGAGGATTGTTTACATTTGAAGTAAATACTAGTAGCTTAATAAAAGGTATTTCAGTGGAAGTTAGTATTAACCGAACTGTTAGGGGAAACTTGAAATGTTCACATCCTGTAAAGCCAAGCAATTAATGTTCTTCATTAGTTTACAAATACATGTAATATGCCACCAAGAAAGATATGACTCAGCATTCAGTTTCTCCTCATGAAAATTAAACCATCTTGATGAGGCAATACTTAGTTTGAAATTATAGTGTATTATATTAAACAAAATGAATTATATAAATCTGGGTTTTAGATGGAATAATACTTATTCGTAAACAGTTAAAACATTCATTAGCAAACAAAGGATATGTCACACGCTATCATATATTTTTGCAGTAGTTAACTATATTGGTTCTAAGTAAACGACCGTTTGTTTTGATCTTTGTAAAGTCCATACAATCGTTTCATTTTGCAACATTTCATTTGTTTTTTTAATTTGTGACAATAAATGCGAAAAAAAAAAGAAAATAAGAATGCTACATTATGTTTCATGAAACAAATGCAAAACTAATAAACAATATTTGTAGAATTACGTAACAATAGTGCATACTTTGCAAACTGTTTCGTAAACTCAATGACTCTTTATTTCAACATTGACAAAATTCTGACAAAATTCTGCCAACATATTTCAGTAGTATGTAAAGAGTACTAAAGGCAATCAATTCAAATACAACTGTCAGATCCATTATTCATTTTAGCACGATAACATTAACTTGCATGTGATTTATCAGGTACATGATAACGGTATTTGATTGAACATTAAGGCTTTATTTCAATCTAGAGATACATTATTTTCCTGTCACATCGTGTTTGACCTTCTATATAAACGGATAATTTTATTAACTTAAAAGAAAGCACTGCATTCACGTCCACTTAGTGTTGTTTTAGATTTATTTTGATATTATAAATTCGTTAAATAAAGGTTTAAGTTTGTGCCATTTTCTATTTTCTGTGTTTTTCCCCCATTTTAAGTACGTTAAATTTACAGAATTGACACATGTAGTATACCTTGGTAAATATATTGCATATTCAAACGTAAAAACGCATGTGGAGCATAAACGATACAAGATTTTTCACCAAGTCAATATTTAACGTCATTGCACAAACAAGACCACGGCCAGTGTTTATTCTTGGGCTACATTTGCTATGAACACTGGTTGATTTTAAAAACCAATGTACACGAATTTAATCACAAATTATTCAAATTTGACATTAGTAATTTAGTCAGTTCAAGAATATCGAATAAAGTACTTTAAAATTCCTGATGGGTACAGCTTGTTTAAAGGTACACTAGACCCAAATTTCAGATTTCAAATAGTACATCTGAATGCATGCGTAGCTAAACACAGTATAATATGTACTACCCACTAGAAACATTTTAACAGTACTATGGGCTTTTACTACATGACATTTATTTAAGAATTGAGCTCTACATACAATGTACACAATGACTTTATAAAAGTTAAATAGGTTTGATGAGGGCTCAACATTTGAAGAAAATACCTAAAGATAAAGTATTTCAGTGAACGTGTTTGTTTGTTTTGGGTTTAACGTCGTTTTTCAACAGTATTTCAGTTATATAACGGCAGTCAGTTAACCTTACTAGTGTTCTTGGATTATGTACCAGTACAAACCTGTTCTTCGCAAGTAACTGCCAACTTCCCAACATGAATCAGAGGTGGAGGACGAATGATATCAGAAACAATGTCTTTCATTAAATCGTCACGGAGAATATACGCCCCGCCGGTGATCGAACTCCCGACCACGCGACCCCTAGATCTGCACTCTCCATACTGAGCTAAGCGGGCGGGTAGTGTTTTAGTGAAAGATGGCCACAGGACATATATAACATAATACACAGTAGATATATATTGGGCTTTGTGTCGAATATCTTTAAAAATATTAATATGTAGCGCAAAACTGAAGAGAAATGAGACTTACATGTAGAGACATGATATTAGTATGTATATCAGATTTCATATAATGTTTTCTTTCTAAATGATGCAAACATAAATAAGTTTTCAAAAAATGTTTTAATTCATTCAAAAGCATTAACATATATGTCATTATTTTTCGTAAAGCCTTCAGCTTTCGCATATTTAAATTTGCATGTTTCTCAAACTGCTACGCCCGTGTATCGCTGTTCAAAAACCGTGAAACGGGTACCTGTTACCTCGTATATAAGCGTGTGTAAACCCCAAACTTGTCATAGTTTTTTAAGTGCTTCCGCTGTCAAGTTGTCGCTGAGTGCGTGTGTTTTTGTAAAGAAGTTTATTTCTACGGTTTGTAGTGCCGTTTTTTGGTAAGTTCTTTTATTACAGTGAACTTTGTGTTCGTTTTGAATAACTGACTCCTTATTCCTAGGACGTAGTCCAGGTTCTTTTGTATATATACAAATTTTAAAAAAGTAAACATTACCTTGGACGTTGTCCAGGTATTTAAAAATGGCGGAGTCGGAGCACGATGTGCTCTCTTTAAATTCAGAGTCAGAGTTTTCGGGGTTTGAAGAAAAGGATTTGCGTAGCAAAAATATGAAAAAAGATAAGAAAACTCTTAAGTCCGTAGTAACTAAGGTTCTGCCGAAGAAAACTGTTTCTGAAAAACGTAAAAATAGTAAAAGTACTAGTTCTACCAAAGAAAAAACAGAAAAAACAAAGTCAAAGGTAGCAGATACTACCAACGAAAAAACAAGTGTTGAAAATGCACAGTGTTTAGTTCAAATTGATTTAAACAATTTAACAGATGGACATATTGAAATGTTAAAATCAAAGTTAGGACTGTCTGAGCCTAATTACACAGCCTATTATGATGGGCATTATCATACACAAGATGATGATATGATGAACTATGACCAGTATGATGATAAAAATGAACATTTTGATGTTAATAATGCACCAAATTTTCATGTGGAATTGGTGAATGACGGTTCAGATTCAGAAATTGATAGTATTGGGACAAGTAGACCAATTAAAAAGCAAAAATCTAAAGATTTGAGTAAGAAATTGATTAATGAATTATTTGGGGAGAATAAGGAAAATGATTCCGATTCTGAATGGAAATTACCAAAGATTAAGACAAAATCTAAGGGTCGACCTATCCCAGATTCATTAGCAAAATTGGTGAATACTGCTTGTTCAACTTCGTGTGATACAGATGATATAACAGAAAGGTATAAAATTCCTGAGAATTGTGATCTCTTGAATCCACCAATGGTAAATAGTGAGATTTGGAAAATCATGGACAAAAGATCAAGGTCGTATGATAAATTGTTTCAAGACATTCAAGGTATGTTGGCTACAGGTATTGTGCCGATCTTAAAGTTAGTAGAAACATTGAAGTCTCAAATCTCGGGAAACGAAGAGGCAAAACTGTTGATTTCGGACTCGTTGACAATGTTTGGTCAGGTACAACACAATCTCAGTATAAGGAGGCGTTACTTGATAAGACCCAACATTAATAAGAAATACAAGAACCTTTGTAATGTCAGTACACCAGTTACTGCTATGTTGTTTGGTGATGACATTTCCAAAGAAATGAAAAATTGTGACACTGGTATGAGTCTAGGAAATTATCTAGCAAAGGACTGATATAATTATCAGCCGTATTCTGGGAACAGAGACTTCAGCAGAGGTAGAGGTCGATATCCTCGCAATTTTAACAGAGGTAGAGGCAGATTTATGCCGTATGGTCAGGTGCAACGTGGAGGTTATGGTGGCCAATTCAGAGGACAAAGACGTCCAAATTATAATAAACCATCAGCCACTGTTACACAGGCCCCAAACGGGTGGAATTAAATAAGGTAGGTAGATTAAAACATTGTTTACATGTATGGAAAACTTTTACCAATGATCCTTGGATCTTAGAAAGTGTGCAAGGTTATATTCTAGAGTTTGAAACAGAACCAAAGCAAAACATGCTTCCAAAAGAAATCCAGTTTAATGATGAAACCATGGATATCATAGACCAGGAAGTAAAAGATCTGTTAGAAAAGGGTGCTATTTGTCAATCTCATTATGAACAAAATCAGTTTGTTTCAAATATTTTTGTGGTTAAAAAACCTAATAACAAATATAGACCAATTATTAATTTGAAAAAGTTAAATCAGTTTGTTCTTTATGAACATTTTAAACAAGAACATTTTAAAATTGTTTTAGATCTTATCCAAGAGAATGATTATTTCTGTTCAGCAGATTTAAAAGATGCTTATTTCTCAGTACCAATTCATAGAGATTTTCAGAAGTACCTGAAATTTGTCTGGAGAGGTGTTTTTTATCATTTTGTTTGTCTCCCTTTTGGATACAGTGCAGCTCCAAAATTGTTTACCAAACTTTTAAAACCAATTTATGCATGGTTCAGAGCTCAAAATATTAGATGCTCTTATTACATTGATGATTCGTTAAATATGAATCAAGACAGACAGATTTGTGGAAAGCACGCAAAGATAATGTGTAACACTTTGGAATCTTTAGGTTATTCAATAAATGAAAAGAAGTCTGTTTTAATACCAACACAAAAAATCATATATTTTGTTTTTTTGTTGGATTCAGTTCAATTTAGGGTTTTCTTAACTGATGAAAAGTTGCAGAAGATTATTACAAAAGCAACCTGTTTATTAGAAACAATAAATGTGCTGGTCAGAGATTTGGCATCCTTTATTGGACTGGTTATTAATGCTTTTTATGCTGTGCTTGAAGCACCATTACACTACAGACATTTAGAAAAATGTAAAATATTAGGGTTAGGTAGAGATAAAAATTATGACAATAGAATTGTTCTAAATGGAGACAGTGTGACAGAATTACAGTGGTGGATAACAAATGTGGTTAAAAAGAATGGTAAAAGAATAAGACCAAAGAAGGTAGACTATACATGTCAGTCGGATGCTTCTTTAATTGGTTGGTCTTGTTATGACCAAGATTCTGAACAATATTTGAATGGTCAATGGTCAAAAGATGAAAAACAAAATCATATAAACTTTTTAGAACTTCTTGCCATTTTCTTTGGTATCAAGTCTTTATATAAGGATGTATGCGACTCGCATATTCGTTTCTATTCAGATAATGTGTCTGCGGTAGCATATATTAATGACATGGGAGGAATGAATTCTACTAGTCTTGATGAATTAGCACGGGAGATCTGGACATGGTGTTTGAATAGAAATATTTATTTATCTGCATCATATTTGAAGGGCTCGGAAAATTTCAAGGCAGATTTTTATTCTAGAAATTTTTCGGGATCATCTGAATGGATGTTGAAAAAAGATATTTTTCGACGAATATGTTCAGAATTTTTTACCCCAGATATAGATATGTTTGTCTCTAGAATTAATTTTCAGGTGGACAAATATGTTACTTTTTTCCCATCTCCAGGGAGTTTTCGTAATGATTGTTTTTCCTTTGTATGGACAGAATATGAACCATATTTGTTTCCGCCTTTTGCGTTAATAGGCAAAGTCATTAATAAATTGGTTCAGGATAAAGTTCAGAGAGCTATTTTGATCATACCTTTATGGCGATCTCAATTTTGGTTTCCTTTAGTAATAGATCATTTAATATCTGTTCCTGTTAGGTTACCAAGACACAGAGATATATTGATGCTTCCACAGGACGGGACTTTACACCCTTTTGGAAGGAAGATGACCATGGTCGCCGTGCAGTTATCTGCAGATGTTTACAAGAACAAGGTCTTAATGCAGAAGTTGCAGAAATTATCGTTACATCATGGAGAGAAGGTACATCCAAGCAATACGCGCTGGCTTGGAAACGATGGTTTCTTTGGTGTAAAGGGAAAGGTAAAAATTCCATTAAAACCACTGAAGTTACGGTAATGAATTATTTATATTCATTGTTTACGGATAAAAAATCCTACTCTGTGATTAACACTCATAAAGCTATGTTGTTACAGACATTAATGATCATTTGAAATAAGCGGTGCTCAAGTCAAACTTTAATAAGCCGGTTCATGAAAGGAATTTTTATTAAGAAACCACCTTTACCAAAGTACAAGTTTACATGGGATGTCACTGTAGTCTTGAAGTTCTTATCGGACTTGTTTCCTTTAGAAACACTAAGTTTAAAAAAGCTAAGTTTGAAATTGATATCGTTAATTGCGTTAGCAACTGCATCTAGAGCACAGACATTAGTCTCATTGGATTTGAACTACATGAAGGTCTATGATTCCTGTGTTCTTTTTTATTTTCCAAATTTGTTAAAAACTTCCCAGATTGGAAAAAACAGTAATTATAGTTTAAAACTAGAACAGTATGAAGATGAAAGATTATGTGTTTTTTATACTTTGAAGTATTATATTAAGGTTACTAAAAGACTGAGACATGATTCTCAATTATTTGTTTCATATGTTACATATAATGCTGTCACATCTAGCACTTTAGCTAGGTGGCTTAAATGTGTTCTACACTAAGCGGATATTGATGTGTCTATTTTTAAGGCACATTCCTTTAGGTCTGCATCTACATCTGCAGCCTTAAACAGTAATTGTTCTATCAAGAACATTCTTGATACGGCAGGTTGGAAATCGGATGAAAACTTTTTCAAGTTTTATCGTAGACAGGTGGTTGAAAAAGATGATATCTCTTTTATGAAAGCAGTGTTTAAGTGATAGCAGATGATGAGTATTTAACAAGGTTGAATTTACTGCCTTCTGGACAAAAAGAGGAATATGATATGTTCAGAGTATAGATTGAACATTTAATTACTATATTTAATACTATAATATTGTATAAATGACAGTGAATTCTCGGGTTTAAGTTAACCTGTATTGTAAGAAGTTGAATGAATTATATTATTTGCTTATAATGTAGTTTTCATATAATTTATGAAATTTTTTGAAGTTAATAATTATATGGAAAATTTATTATTGTTGATTTTCTTGAGGAGAGGTATTTTGTTGCCATTCTTTAAAGATGCAAATTTAAATATGCGAAAGCTGAAGGCTTTACGAAAAATAATGCCCCCTCATCCAATCTTTAGTGACGGATGAGGGTCATTATTTGAGTGAAGCCGGAGGCTAAGCATATGTAATTACCCTCCCTTGGTTATATATATTACAAAGTTTGATTTCTAACCACCGTCTTTTTTCTATCCCACCCTGATTACTATAAATATATGGCAACAAAATAGTTGCTTTGAATTATGACAAGTTTGGGGTTTACACACGCTTATATACGAGGAAACAGGTACCCGTTTCACGGTTTTTGAACAGCGATACACGGGCGTAGCAGTTTGAGAAACATGCAAATTTAAATATGCTTAGCCTCCGGCTTCACTCAAATAATGACCCTCATCCGTCACTAAAGATTGGATGAGGGGGCATTAAGTCCATTATTTCAAATTTAGCGTACAATTCGTCAACTGGACGAAATTCTCATATATATTTCTTAAACCAAAACAAGATGTGTTGAGTTTAGGAGTAATAATGAAACAAAATTGTAGTTGCTTTTATTTTATTTCAGACAGTTCACAATATGATAGAAATGTGTGACCTTATGTTTACGTAGTTATTCGTTCTATAAATTAAATTAAATTTTCCTCATGGACTAATAAAGTCACAGGATAGTCGTCATGATACGAACATAATCAGTGTAATTCTGATAACTATATGTTTAAACTAAAAATAAAAGCAGTACGTCCAGAGGACACATCAGTTCGGAAGACATCTTTCTGAATTAGTTTTGTAAATGCTATACATATATTTGTGTTATGTGTACACGGTGCTTTAATTTTTGATTTATTAAAGAATATAATATACACATTATATACATATTTTAAATTCTAATGTACTAATGCGATATTTTATACTTTTAGCATTCATTTCTTTAAATCAGATTGTAAATGTCGATTTCATCATTGTTACTGCGACCAACAAGAAGCTTACAGTTCCTTTGATCGAAACAAATAGACATACAAGCTTCATTTCCAGTGTCAGAAGATAACACATTTCCCAGTTTTTCACCATGTGAAGTAAACTGTAAAATACAGTTGTTATTATTACCACTCGCCAAAAAACTTCCATCGTCCGCAAAACAAACACGTTGTACATGTGTAAGTTCAGAACAGTCATATTTTCCTTGCAATGTGCCATCCGCCCTAAGAACAACAACTCCATACTTAAAGTCAGCCACACAGATCCTTCTACCGTCAGTACTAACAGATAAACTGTAGATACTATCAAACAAAGCTTGCCCTGTCTGGTCTCTGGTGTATTCTTTAAGCTTTGTACCAGTCATGCTGTAGATAAAAACACTCGTACGCGAATCCGCAACGTACAAATTATCAGTTGCATAAGCGATTCCATAACATTTATGATCCAAGTTTGTTACTTTTGTTCTCTTCATTTCATTTGTAACTGAAATGAAATAAATGTTCTCTCTGTTAGCAGCTATAGCAGCAACATCCTGTTTATAGATGGCGCAGATTTGATATGGGTCTTCTGGTAGATCACACACATCTACATTAGTGTACATGCTATCAATACGTTTCAGATTCTTGTTATTACAGTCAGCAAGTATTGTAGAGCCATCCTCGAGTATACACATGCTACTGATACTGCATGCTTGTTTGTCAGATTGGTGCCTGATGTAGTATGTCTTCTTTTCCTTGACTTTGAAGGGGCCATTCGACTGTCGTATTCTTCCAAAAGTACCCGTATGTGCTAAGACAGTCAACAATTTTTCATCTTTTGTGAATTTAATATTGATTTCATTTTTCCCTTTAGTTATTTCTTCTTTACATTTTGCAGCACTTTCCGCGACTCTTTTACCGAGCTTAGAAGCAACAAAATCCTGCGAAATATTGCTTCCGAATGATGTCAGTTTGTCTTGGCACACACAACTTCAATTTGTGTATTTTCGAGGAGCTGTATTTCGTCGTTGATTTTGTCGATGATGGACTTGTATTTCTTCTCTATTGAATCTATACTGTTTTGTTCTAATATGTCTAGTCTTTTGTCAATTTCCTTTCTAAAGTCCTGTACCGCATGCAATGCTTCTTCCTTACATTTAAGTAACCGGTCTCGTTCTCCTTTGCATTTGCCAAGCGTTTCAATCAGATCTCTTTTAGCAGTCTTTATTTCTTCTTGAATTTCTTTCGAGTCTGTATGTGCTTTGTTGTTTTGAACGAACTCGGGTATATCAAAAATATCTTTGCATGACCTAAAGTAAAGATGACAATAACATATAATTCAGTTGTGTATAACATTTGTGTAAGCGTCAATTCCAGTGACTTTAAGTGATAAACCTAAATGAAAATCATTTTTATAACATGTCTGTGTAAGAATTAAACTGATTATCAAATACAGTTATTTTATAACACCAGAGTATCTGTAAGCAATGCGCATACACCCCCAAATACAGTAAATGTATAGCGAGAACTCGATAATTTGGTTTTACTGACAAAAATATCTGGCAATATCATAATAATGAAAAATGCCGTACCAGTTAAAATGAACTTACGTTGTATTTATACACAAAAAGTCCAAACCGGTAAAATGGTTTTATCACTTGCAATCACTGTTATTGGAATATAAAAAAAAGAGATAAAATTTAAACTATTACTTAAAACATTGTGTAGATAATATGTCTTCACGACCGTATTAAAGGTCGATTACCTAGTACTGTTGAACAGTTAAGTTAACCTGACAGATAAATACTAACCATACATTGACTGTTGAACTACAATGTAATTGATCTTATGAATTAAAGAACCTTGTTATAAACTTACCTGTGATCTACTGCCATACAGGTGTAACATATAAAAGGAGTATCAAACCGCCTCAAATACAGCAATTATTAGTGATAACTTGGCGATTTGGTTTTATTTACAAACATATCTGGCAATATCATAATAATGAAAAATGTCATACCAGTTAAAATGAACTTACTTTGTTTTATTTCATAAACCATTCAAAACGTTAAAATGGTTATATCACGTGCAATTACTGTTACTGGAACATATAAAATAACGAGATCTATACTATTACTTAAGGTTCAAGTAAAGTGTTTGAGACCACCCCTTGGGTAAATTTTCATTTTGGAAATTATACTCGACAGACCCATAATATTCATAACATATATATACGGAGTTGTTCAGTAGAAGTAGAAAATACTTTCCGGACACATTTTCATATTTCGGCTCCATTATTCCCTAAAAAAATATTTGACATAGATGAAGCCCACACTGCAAAACTTCAGCGCCTTCCACAGCCGATGTTGTAATCACCATCGCGTTGTGACGTTAAATATGGCTTCCATGGGGCCTCAAATGGGGACACTAAAATAAATTATTTTTCCCGTCAGGTAAACCAATATCCGGACAAATATTTTGATGGTGTTTTGTTGTTAATATGATATCAAAATATGTAATTCAACTATTTCTACATATTTTTTTATCATTCATCTCTTCAAAGTTGCAGAAAAAAAGTTGTGAAATTAAAAATAGAACATGTTATCAGCAGACAATCATTATGCAGTTTGATTATTTTTCCCCACTTGATACCTCGGCATGCGTGAACTACTGCGCATGCGCAATGCTATCTTCATGCCCCGTTAAGACAAAAAGTTGTTTTGTAAACGCAGGTGAGTTATCAACATAAACCCAAACATTATACAGCCTTATAAAATAACGGTTTATTGAAGACATGAAGAACTAACATCTAAATGATCTAGATGAAACAATTACATGAATAACAACAAAATAAAGCGGATATTACATGTGTCCGGAAACTGGTCCTCTCCGGAAAGTGGTCCCAACCAGTAGAGGTCACCTTGTTTGGTAATACGTATTTTGTCTTACAAAACATGCACTTCAACTGTCCACATTATATTTTGTACAAAATATCAAACTTCTTTTTCAAACGTATTTTTTTCTCTAAATTTGTTTTTGTTGTTGTTGTGTGTGTGTGTGTGTGTGTGTGTGTGTGTTCGGGTTTAACGTCTTTTTCAACAATTTTTCAGTCATATTAACGACGGTGTCTGCTTGTAGCAGTGAGCACAATGCCCAACTTTATAGTGCTGCTTCACTGGAATATCACGCCGTAGACACCTGACATGATACCCCACCCAGTCACATTATACTGACACCGGGCTGACCAGTCCTAGCACTATCCTCTTAATGCTGAGCGCCAAGCGAGGAAGCTACTAGTACATTCTTTACGTCTTTGGTATGACGCGGCCAGGGATCGAACCCACGACCTCCCGCTCTCGAAGCGGACGCTCTACCACTAGGCTACCGAGGCGGTTGTTTTTGTTGTGTGTCTTACATACTTATCTAGGTACTCCGGGAAATGAAAAATAGTTTACTTTTGTATTTGTTGAAATACTGCAGTTGTTTTGTTACTTTTACAGGTCTACTTTCACTTTCATTTTGCAATGTTTGCATTTTTTGAAATGTACATGGTTTGTAACACTTTCAATCCCCAGAGTACCTGGACAAACATGTTAGACACACAATGATAAGAAAAGTAATGACAAAATACTTTTGAAAAATAAGTTTGATATCTTCTACTAAATAGAACATGAACAGTCAAAGCCCATGTGATATAAGACAAAATGTGCTGTCCAAAAGAGAATAACCTGTCTTAATAGTTTCTTCTATTTATTATGAACAATTTGGTGTATTCTTTATGATAGACCAAGGCCTATGCGGCGTAAACAACTCAAACAAAAATTCACCCGAGGGGTGGTTTCAAAAGACTTTACTTGAACCTTAAAACATTGTGTAGATAATCTCTCATTACGACCGTATTTAAGCTCGATTACCTAATACTGTTTCACAGTAAACTTGACCTGACACAGATTAAATACTAACCATACACTAATTGTTGTCCTACAATGTAATTGATTTTATGATTAATAAAATCTAGTTATAGTCCTACCTGTGATCTACTGCCATACAGGTGTAGCACCCAACATCATCGTGATTTTGACAATACATGTCAACAGGTTTAAATCTGTGTCTCTCACATCGTTCTGTCGGAGCAATAGGCAAACCCTTGCTAGTCCCTTCTCTAGCTTGACCTTTGTCCAGGATCTTGTGTTGAGATAAGGCGGGAATATCTTCATGAAATTTAACACAATCTGAACAATAATAGTCGTTACAGTCCGTGCAATATTTGTCCGCTTCTTTATTCCTCTCCTTACGTTTACAAGGTGAACATAACAATTGAAAAGTTTCATCTGATTGTCTTTCAAAGTCATTACCTTGTATGGACGCCATTTTTGCTTTATACACACTACAATTTTGCGAAAATATTTAGTCCTACTTTCACTATCTCTTCCATGCATATAACCTACATAAATGTTATCTATTTCTCAAACGTAATCCGATATCGGTTAGCTATATTTAGCGTTAGATATATAGCTCTGGAGTATTCGACTTATTAGAATAATAGTTGGCACGAAGAGAACTATTTTATAACCGACTAAATAATTTCTTGTGTGTCCTTAACATGCACGAAAATCAACTTGAATATAAATACCAACTTTTGCCTGTTTTTATTTTTATTATCCAAGAATAAATACCAAATTTTGCCTGTTTTTATTTTTATTTTCCAAGAATAAATAAACTGTAGAATGATATTAAACAATATACCATAACTGTGATGATATTAAACTTATATCATATAAACAATATGTAAGCTACTTAATACCATAATTTTCAGCAATACGAAACAAACACATGTCAGCAACACATCCTTGCATATGTATCATTCATATCAAACGTTATTTGATATTAGCTATACGGAGGTTACATTAAATGTTTCGTAATAGAGAGTTCATTTTAATGTGTTTGTATATACTGAAAACAGTTGGGTATTTGTTCCTGGACATGTTCAAACGAAATTCAATTATATAGATCTGTTTTTATTTTGTTTTACAATGTAGGCAGTTGTAAACTCTAGATCTGTGCAGCCATTTTTGCTCTAAACCGTTGTTTGAATGATAAGGTATTTTTTAAGGTAGGAAAGTTTTACCGGATGAAAAAGTTGTGTCGTCAGGTGTTGATAAAATGTGCTATTTTTATATATCGTAAACAGCCCATCACCATTAACACAATTTTTTTCTAACTTAAAACTGATATCTTTGGTGTGTAGGGTTACTGCGTTTCTTCTATCGATGAAACACTGTGACTTAGTCTAATAACATTTCAAATCATCATTAATAACTGAATTTGCCTGACTGCACACGGCATTACTGTAATCGTCGGAACATTACTTCCTTCATATTTGCTTTTAAAATGCCAGCTTGGAAAAATTGAAAGTAATTGCTCGGTGGGTAGAATTGAATAAGATACTTCTTATAAATCTTTGAAAAGTGTTTAGTATTAAAAAATGCTCAGAAAAAAAAAGTTTTAATCTTCAAGCTAAGTATTACATATGTTTCATAATCTGGTGGATGCGTTAATTAAAATGATTTGATATCGTTTAGGAAAGTTCGAGCAATGAATGACTTATGAGTTCATCTTTCCAGAGTACAATATTGATTAACTTAAATTAGTTTATTAATGGTTAAAATGATTTGTTTTACACACCCCGTGTACTATTGAAGCGGTGTAGTTTATAAACTACAGAAAATTCAACATAATACTTAATTCAATGTAATATTTGTAAAATGTGTATGTAAGTTTATCAAAAGAGGATATATAGCGAAAATCGTAAAGCACAGTGTATGCTTGGTGACTGACCTGTCTCGGTGCCTACCGGTGCGATGACTAATGACTTGTAAGACTCTGTGATGATTTTCTCCTAAATCCCACATAATACGGACGGAAGGAGTGGAATTTTGCTTAGTCGTGCCCTCAAACGTTAGACACTTTGTACTCAGACTTCAGACAGATTGTTGAGTACATTAGTATAATTATATCTTAGATTAACCCTATCTCATGTTTTACTTAAAGTTTATACAATACTGGTTTGGTTTAACGTCGCACCGACTCAATTATATGTCATATGGCGACATTTTTAGTTTTGATATGGAGAAAGACCCCAGGTGCCACTCCGTGCATTTTTCCATCATTGCCCACCGTTTCAAGACGGTATCCCTATTTTCAACTTGTTTTTATCCGTTTCGTGTCTAATGCCTCACATATTGCCTTATTTGTTGGTGATGTTTCTATTATCATTTCTCAAACGCCTCCCATCGCCTTTTTGCATTGACGCGCTCTATCCGTTTACTCTGAGTGAGGTGCAGATTGTGGTCACCGGTCGTCCCTGGGCGGCTCCCCACAGTTTCGATTTTTCCTGCTTGTCTTTTTATTTGCTTTGATTTGATTTGTTTGTACACGTGTTTGCGTGTCATGTATACGTGTACGTCCTTGTTAGAACTGCTGTTATAGGTGGTGTAGGAGACTGCGCTTCTGGAGCGTGGCTTTAAATGTTGTGATCAGTAACAACAGTAGTTGTGCATGGTGCATGTAGGTTCTTTCAGAAAAATAATTTGTAGAATTATGGAATTTTAATTTTTGTTACTATACTAAATACATAGAGTCTGCATATGCAATCTTGTGCTCGCCTAATCTGCTGAACCCATGCACACAGTTTAATGAAACTTTACACAAGTGATCAGTAGTAACCCTAGTTATGCATGGTGCATGTTAGGTTCTTTCAGAAAAAAATATCTTGCAAAGGTAGAGGTTCTTTCAGAAAAATAATTTGCAGAATTATGGAATTTTGATTTTTGTTACTATACTAAATACATATAATCTGCATATACAATTTTGTGCGCGCCTAATCTTCCGAACCCTTGCACACAGTATAATGAAACTTCACATGAATGATCAATACCAACCCTAGTTGTGCATGGTGCATATTACGTTCTTTTAGAAAAATATTCTGCAGACTTTGTTTATTGTTACAGTACTATAATATATACATAGAGTCTATATACATACAGTTTACATAATCATGCAATCTTGTGTGCGTCAAATTGCAATGTTCTGTCTCAGTGCGTGAAGGGGGTACATATCTCACCATTAGTGGTGAAAGTTCTAGTTCACATTGGGGCACTTGACCCCATTAGGGACTGCTAGAGATAAAAATAGAGAAAAAGTTTTAAATGACTTATTCTCATTAACAACTTACATGTTTTCATCAAACTTGGTCTGTAGCATCATTTTAACGTCCTTTTCAATTTTATTAAAATATGGGACACCCTGTCCCTATAAGGGGCCAGAGCTGAAAATAAGAAACAACATTTAAACAACTTCTAATAAAATGCTTGACAGATCTTCGTCAAACCTGGTCTGTAGCATTATTATAATGTCTTCTTCCAGTTTTGTTCTAGATGGATCCTCACCAGACTTGGTTTTTAGCGTCATTGTAAGGTCCTTCCCAGATTTGTTCAATTGATGTACTCTGATTTCTTTTAGGGTCCACTAGAGCAAAAAAAATAGACAAAATAAAACAACAACAAAAAACATTTCAACAACTTCTGATCGTCAACCACTTGATGGATCGAAATCAAATGTGGTATGTAGCACCATTATAAGGTCCTCTCTTTCTTTCATACAATGGGGACACTTGGCCCCATTACGGGGATAGTTTTGAAAACAATAAAAATATCTTTAAATGACCTTTTTCGGCAGATTTTCATTACATTTGGCCCGTAGCATCTAAGGACCTATATTTTGTTTTTGCTACTAAATACATTTGTCAGTATTCATTTTTCAATGTGTCATACATATGAATATTCAAGCACAATTTGTGGTGAGCGACTTTGGGCCACTATGACCCTCTTGTTTTAATGGCACCTCTATCTTTGGGAAATCATTAAAAATAGCACAGCTTTTGTAGTAATCTATGCGTCAGTGTCAGCAGGTTTTTCCAAAACTACTAGGCTGACTGCTTATATTTTTGGCATTATTAGAACCTCACAGGACAAAGTAGATAATTCTAGATTTTCCTTTGTTACAATTATGCCCCTTTATCCAGTAATCAAATTGTTTTTAAAAGTTTTGCATGTAAACAGATTTCTCACAATCTTCTTGGTCAAATGCTTTCCTAATCTCTATAACAAATTATATAACGCTAGCTTTTCTTAACACTATATACTAAAAGGTTATTTTTACCCAATGCAAATTAAACCTGGTTACGAAATTGATGAAATCTAAACACAATGTATTACATGTTTTTAATTTAAATATTTATTAATTATATAGAGGCTATTCTCTTTAAATTTATATTTTTTGTCAGCAATAAGGCAGAAACATTTTACGGGATTATAGCACATAAGGCATACACTTTCGTGGAAAAAAATATGCTTTCCTTTCGTGAAGTTATGTTTAAACTATATCGTAAATTCCAACTGCGCTCAACTATTAACCTGGAACGCCGACGATCAAAGCAAACCGCCAGACATCATCTATTAGTTTTATTCTTCATAAGTATTTCTCCCACTACTTCACCATTCGGTGAAAACTGAATAATATTGTTAGAAAACTCTCCATGTCCATCTTCTGTCTCACAAATCTACCTCGGAAATTTCAATTCAGGAGAGATATATTTCCCCAGAAGTATCCCATCCGTGTTGTATTTACAAAGCATATGTACTGTCGGCTACATAAATCCTCACACCGGTCTTACTTACAGCATGACTGTAGATGTCACTGAAAAACGCTTGTCCAGACTGATCATTGATAAATTGCTTTAGCTTTGTCCCGTCATGCTGTAGACAAACAAAGTCGTACCCGAGTCAGAAATGTATATATTACCATTGTAATACTCTATACCATAACAAGTGTGGCTGGTTTCTCTTTCCTTTACAACCTGCAATCTCTCTTCTACGGTCTCAAATAGAATTTTTCTAATTCCTTCAAAACATACAGCGACCTGCCACGGAGCATCTGAAAGCTTAAATACTTCAACTACAGCATACGAGGAAGGGCCAAGGGGCCCAAGGCGTTTAAGATTTTTGTTACTGCTATCTGCATTCATGACAGTTACATCAGAAAGTATGCCAGTACACTACGTATTTCACAGGTAAGCGTGTCTGACACCTGTTTAACATTGTACAATTTCTTATCTTCAAGTTTATACAAAACATGTTTTTGTACGATTTCGCCAAGACAGTTTTACACCTCTAGCAAGGACTGCAACTTCTGATTACATACAAACGTTATGTCGTGTCTAGTAAATTCTACCATCTTGTCTGCTATAGATTTCTTTGCTTTTTCTGTGACCATCTTTCCTCTGTTCTTACTCACAAATTGTTGTGGATTATTTGAACCAGCTGATTTAATACTTTCGAGCAATGAGCTGACATGATATTGTCAATTCACAACTGTTAGCTTCAATCTTCTTGATTAAGGCTTGATATTTCTTTTCTATTTCATCGATACTATACTTTTCTAGAACATCAAGTCTATGATCTATCTGTACCCGAAATGCTTTTATTTTCTCAACTTCTTTTCTTTTAAAAAGGCGTTTAACTTCCCGATGATACTTGTCCAGTTGATGTTTAAGTTCATCGACAAGCCCTTGCATCTCTTTCCTAACATCCACAAAATCTGTTGTTGTATCTTTGTCTCTGACATACTCCGGAATATAGAACACATCTTGACACGACCTGAGAGTAGAAAATTTACGTGTGTTTTTACATATGGACGTAAAGTGTATGTGGTGACGCCGATGTTAAGTATTTAAACGCGTTTACATAACCAGTAATTGAGGAAACCTATGTAAGGATCGAAACTACATTTTATAACCGAATGCAATTTCTGTTTAAGGTATGCTGTCAATAATTAAAAACAACCTCTATCTGAATACTCTTCAAATGCTATAAATAGAATAAAAGTACATTCAGACAAATATAAGTCATTAATCTAAGAGTTTTACTTGTTTCAAACCCCACCACAGATAGAACATTTATTTTTCAATTTTTCTTATCTCAACTTTTAACAATTTCAATTGTATTTTGATTGCTTGGTTTCACAAAGTTAAACACTCTATTTTATTTAAAAATCAAATATGGATAAACAGCATAAAGATCAAAGGTGAAAAGTCTGGTAGTGGCCTATAATCTCTGATACTAAGAAAATCTACGCGGTTAACCTTGGCGTTGTTTGGTTGCGAAGAGACTATAAATGTTTTCTTTACTTTTTAGATACAAATTGTTGTACAAATGATTTAAATAGATTTGAAGTATTTTAAATATTGTTTATTATGGATTGAAATCCTTAATATGAAATCTTTCGTTCGCTCCATCGCCATGTAACATAAGCCATGAAAATTATACGAAAATTAGCATTGTTAGTGCGCAGCAATAGAAGCTCTTCTCTCACACCAATAAGGTGAGGGGTATCATCAGACTTGAGATTTCCAGCGTGATTAATTTAAGCTGTAGGATTTGTTAACAAAATCTAAAATAAATATGAAACTTGAAACGTTCGTCCTTGTTCAGCTTTCCCCTTCGGGTCCCCCGCCCCGGCCCCGTTTCGCCCCTTGCCATTTCCTTCCCCTTTATCAATATTTAGCTTATATTAATATGTACTTGTTGGATGTTTGAAGCAACCCGTCTGAGATATTTTTCCATTACAGCTTCTTTTTGTTGTGGGCCTACTATGTAAATACCTGGCTCTGGGGCTGTTTTTGGTGCTCTGTGCTTCCGAGAAATCTACCCTTACCTATTATCTTTTGAAATATAAGTAAGCGAATTTAATAACAAAATACATACCTATGCTCTCCTGCCATACAAGTGTAACACCCAACATCATCGTGATTTTGACAGTACATGTCTACCGGCTTAAAGCTGTGTCTCTCACAACGTTCTGTTGGCACTATAGGAAGAGTTTTGTTACTTTCCGTTTTAAAGTGTTCTTTATCAAGGAGCTTGTGCCCAGACAGAGCTGGAAAATTATCATGAACCTTTACACATTCCAAGCAATAATAATCATGACAACCCGCACAATATTTATCTGCCGCTGAAATCCTGCCCTGACGTTTGCACGGTGAAGAGAAAAGACTGAATGCCTTTTCCTGATCGCTTTGATTGTCTAAATTATTAAAAGACGCCATTTTAATAATAACAGTAGTTTCGTTTTCCATTTTCGGAAAATGTTTATCAGTGTCTTAACCTACATTTGCATATATTGACAAATATGCCATTTTTTGGATCGGATATATTTCAACAATTGAATTCAAAACGTTTATATATGCGTGGTAAAATTATATTGCTTCTTTTGCTTGACATTTTGAAATCTTACATAATCCGTTGTAAGCATTCTGAATTCAAAATCATTATTCCACCAAGTTGGAAATGTCTTACACTTGCAAGACTTGTAGTGCAGTTAAACAAATGTCAGGTAAATAGCGACATTTGGGTTTATAGTGCTTTTTGTAATGGAGAATGACAAACCAATATTTAAATGCTGTTATTTTCTGTATCTATCTTGTTATTATATAAAAATATCAAAATACTCTAATAATAGTAAATGGATGTTCGTATGAAGGCTTTTAAATTCAGTACCTGACGGTAGCAACCAGTTTCCCTTACAACCATTATACAAGTATACAAATTTCCAGTACAATCACTGTACTAATCACTGCACAACCGTAAAACTAGAAGAAAATAAATAAACTAAAATGTAGAATCACTTTTACATATGTATAATAACTTGATCCAATTTAATGCGTTTGTCCTAAGCGGTCACAACAATTGTAAGGTCAGCAATATGAAAGGAAAATATGAAATGCTCATGGGTATCTATGGAAGGCCCGTTAGCAAATGCTAATTGCCAAATGCTTAATTCCAAATACTAAATGGTAAGTGCCAAATACAAATATCATCAGGCATCTGTCTTGTTATATAAAAAATATCAAATGACAGTGGAAATAGTAAATAGATGTTCGTATGAAGGCTTTAAAGTTAAGTACCCGACGGTGCAAAACCGTTTCCCTTACAACCACTATACAAGTATACAATTTTCCAGTACTGCCCCTGTACTAATATACAATTTTCCCACACAATCGTAGTTCTAGTATGCAATTCATAACCTAAAATGTAGAATCACTTTTATATAAAAATTATGTATAATAACTTGGTCCAACTTTTTGTCCTAAGTGGTCACAACAAATGTAAGGCCTGCAAAATGAATGGAAAATTTGAAATGCTCATGGGTAACTATGGAAGGCCCGTGCGCAAATGATAATTGCCAAATGCTAAATGGTAAGTGCCAAATACTAAATATGAAATGTTAGCTTACTAAGAAAGACCGGTGCACCATGCTAATTGCCAAATGCTAAATGCCAATTAGTTAATGTCAAATGCTAATTTGTAAATGCTTAATATCAAGTGGTAATTACCAAATGGAAAAGGCTAAATGAAGAACAGCACATGTTAAATGCTTACTTCTTACTGCTCACTAAGATGAAAAGCTGAAATATCAGCGGATGAATGCATACTTTAAATAGTCACTGCCCTTTGTGTGGTGTAACTTTTTCTCTTCCAAATTTATCTATTTTTTCTAATCATTTTAGAGTGAACAGTGTTTGCATTAGCAGTATAACATTCTATGTAATGTAGAACATTATAATTGTGTTTTCAAATAGATTAAAGTTACATTCATTAGTTTAAGAGTCGGGATCTTTAACTTCAAAAGTGAAATAATTTATCAGTGCCAATTAGTATAAGATATTTTATTTGACACCAGGCATTCGGCATTTAACAGTAATTGTATGGCAGATAGCATTAAGTGATCAGCAGTTATTATTAAGTATTTATCATTTGTCATTATCAATCTGTGACTAAGAAATCAACATTTATCATTAATTGTATAATATTTGGTAATTAGCATGCCTTCCACAATAAAGTTTGGAAAAAAGTTATAGTGTTGGTACCTATGAAATTGCGTCAAATAATAAATACTACTTGTTATTTGCAAAAAGTGGAACAATACAAGCCAAATGCATATTGCTATATGCCTACCCAAATAAAGAGCTAATTATGTCAGTAGATGAGGGCATGTAAGCATTTTTAACATAACTGCGTCTCTCTTAAATAAACAAACAACATTTTTCCTAATTATCTTAAACATTTTCGGCCTAAGGCTTACACGACCGGGAGAACATGCAGTACTGCTTGATATCAGACAGGTAGAACATTTATTTTTCAATTAATTAAAACTTTGGCAATACACGTTAAATATTTGGCATTTAGCATTAAGTATATTGTATGCAGCATTTAATATTTAACATTTGTCATTCAGCATTAAATAGTTGACACTTAGCATGAAGTACTTGGTATTTAGCATTTGGCATTAAGCATAGCACATCGGCCTTCCATCATTCCATCTTTTCTTCCTACACTTTGAGACTGTATGTAAAACACTCACTGATAACATGCATAAACCATAACCAAAAACTGGGAACACAGGAAATTGCTGATGTTCTTGCTGATGCATGTGTTATTTGAGCACTTGATTAAAGATCAATCTTTCGTTCCTTTCACTTACGTATCTGAGTGATGAACATGATTTATAATGCGTTTTTTCAGAGACATTCAGAGTTCTGGGCCAGAAACGTAGATTTTTCAGCATTGCCGACTTTTTCTCTTGTACTAGAGGAGCTTGCAACCTAAACGTATGCGGTACTCACAAACTCAGAGGTTTTTAGTTAAAGTCTAAAGCGGCTTTGTGAGCAATTTTATGGATAATGATTAAGCCCGCCAATACAAAATCCAGAAAAAGACCCGTATCTAAAACGTCTGTGCGGAATGGCAGCATATTTTACAACCACTTGCCTTAACTGATTACAACAATGTTTAGGTTAATGTTTAATGCTGAACGATACAGTTTTGAGTGAATGGCATACAATAAATGTCATGATTTAAGAAAGGAGATACATAAGATTTGGTAGAGTTAGAATGAGAAATACGTATAGCGTGCTGTTTTGACAGGTTGAATCTTGTCTGTTGGCGGCCATTAATACACATTTTAAAATGTCTGTATTGGGTGAACCAGGTTTAAATGTTCTCTCGAATAGTTCTAATTACTGCAGACAAAACGGAAATACAGCCACATGTCAATATAAAGCGCATATTAAAAATAATCCAAGATAAAAGTAGTTTGTTGACATCGATGTTTCTCAAGTATATACCACACCACACACACAGTACCACCGTCTACATAGAACGGTGACTTCACACCACATTGTACGCTTCGAAAGAAACACTGCACTGTCTGATTCACTAATATGCGTATTGATTCTTTAAGTTTATGATATTAAAAAAGTGCATATATATAGCGTTTGTGGAATTTACAGTAAAAACGTTCTTTGCCTGCGTAAGAACGAAAATATATGGTTTCGTCATAAGTGTCCATTTAAGTGTTGTTTCTTGTGCAGCTATACATACTAAGGTCTAACAACAAAACTCCTTTTGTTTTCTCAATCCTTTTGGTGTGCGCATCAAAAGCCCTTTAATCAAAACATATTCGATTCATAATGTACAACAGAATATTGGACGGTATAAGAAATTAAAACGCGGATGAATAGCATACATAAATAGCAAGCATTAGATAGGCGATCATAGATATTGAACATTGAAATACGTTGTTATTATTCACTTCTGAGTATAAAACAGACGGATGTTGAAGTAATATGATCGCTATGAATAAGGAAAAACTCTTATATTATGAAATATTCAATGGCAAATCTATGCTGGAGCACACCAAGGCTGCCTAAATGTTTAGCCCTTGAATCAATAAAAGAACTACCCAAAACTTCCGGATCTCATTCAAAATGTTCCCTGTTGTTCTTCGTGTTTTGAATATTGATTTGCAAATTATATGAACTCAACAAAACTTCCATAAAGATGTCTTATGTTGTTACGATTGCCTCTGTCTTCAAAATTATGCAGTGGATGTAAAATTACTATTTATTAAGAAGAGATATCTGCCCAGATTTTACCTCGCCCATTGGTAAAACAATATTTACGCTACATCGTAAATTTCAATTTCGTCCCTGTCATCATGTCCAACAATCACTTTGGAATGTCGGCGATCAAAGTAAATCGCCCAACAGCCTCCTTTACCTTCATCCGTCGAAAGTACTTCTCCCACTGCCTCACCCCTCGGAGCAAACTGTATGATATTGTTAGATGATTCGCCACATACTAGGACATTTCTATCATCCATTTCACATACTTCACGTGCATCTTCAAGTTGAGGACAATTGTATTTTCCAAGCACTTTTCCATCCTGGTCAAGAACAGCAAGTCCGTAAGTAGAATCTGTAACATAGATCCTCTTTCCAGTTTCGCTGACAGCCAGACTGTATATGTTTTCGAACAATTGTTGTCCCGACAAGTGACCATTTTTGTATCCTACACTGTAACAGCAATGGTCGGTTTCTAGTATCCTCGTTTTCTTCATTTTCCCTTCGACCGAAACAAATTGAATATTTCTTGCAAATCCAGTTACAGCTACGTCATGCTTTTCGACAGAACATATCTGCCACGGACAATTAGGCAGATCACATACATCATCAACTTTATACGAAGATGCATTAAGATGTTTAAGGTTTTTGTTAATCATGTCTGCGAGTACTACAGATCCATCAGCAATCATACATGTACTGTATATACTGCAAGTCTTTTCGTCTGAAACATGTTTAATAGGGTACACTTTCTTTCCCGAGAGTTTATATAAAGCATGTTGTTGATTTATTTTACCTAATACCCAAAGTCAGACATACGGTGCGGATAGCTACGTTTAGCCACGGATATAAACGTAGTAATCCGTATCGATCCGTACCTGAACCGTACCTTAACGTAGTAACCCGTATCAATTCGTACCAATCCGTACTAATCCTTACGGCTCAGGTACGGATCGATACGGATTACTACGTTTCTATCCGTGGCTAGACGTAGCTATCCGCGCCGTATGTGTGACTGGGGTATAAACGTGTTCCCTGTATTAGGTTTGATAGCAACTGCTGATTTCTTTCAAACACAAATTCTTGACTAGAGAAGTCGGATGTCTTGTCTTCTATGCATCGTTTTGCTTTACCTGTAGCTGTTTTGCCCTTTATCAGACTCACAAACTGTTGCGACATATTAGAACCGGCGGATGAAATGCTATCTTGAGACTTACTAGCATCATCCTGCAATGCTGTAAGAGCACACATGTCATCTTCAATCCTTTTTATAAGGGCTTTATATTTCTTCTCTATTTCGTCAATGCTATCTCTTTGTAGTTCATCAAGTTTCCGATCTATTTCTAATCGAAATTCTTTTACTTTATCGACTTCCTCCAACTTTCTCCTTAAAAGTCGTTTAGCCTCTTCTTTTTGCTTGCTAAGCTGAGTTTTTAAATCATCTTCATCCCGCTTAAGATTTTGTATGATTTCTTGAGAATTAGCAGCATTCTTGTCTTTTTCTACATACTGATGTATGTAAAATATGTCCTTACATGACCTGAAATGGAACATCGTTCTTGAAAATTTAAACTGCAATAAAGCTCAATTTCCGTTCCTAATAAAATTCCTAGCAAAACAGGAATTTTTAAACGGTAACTATCTCAAAGGTTATATTGAGTTACCCCATTGAAATAAAGAAATTTCAGAATGATAATAATAAAAAGCACGAGATACAATGTCTTACGCTCAAGATAAGGTCTCGAGCGCTAGAGATATTGTGTCGTGAGCTCGAGATACTATGTCGAGAATCTGAGATATTGTTTTCTTAAAACAAAAGGGTTATGATAGTTCCCAATCAACCACCTGAGTCTTAGATTATAGACAGATATAATTATACATGTAGAACTGAAGCCATGACCAGTAGCGGCAACGTTTTCTTCACAAATAGAATAGTATTAAAAGTTTATCAAAGATATCAACTGCTCATCTTTCAATAAGATATTTTGTCTGTAGATATTTACTTCAAATGTTGAAACTCAACATCAAATGAGCCGCGCCATGTGAAAACCAACATAATGTGTTTGTGACCAGCATGGATCTAGATCAGCCTGCGCATTGCGCAGTCTGGTCATGATCCATGCTGTTTGCTTTCAAATCCTCTTGCAATTAAAGAAACCGTTAGCGAACAGCATGGATCCTGACCAGACAGCGCGGATGTGCAAGCTGATCTGGATCCATGCTGGTCGCAAATGCACTATGTTGGTTTTCTCATGGTGCGGCTCAAATATATTTAATTCTATTACGTATATAAATTTATTGTTAATATAGAGCCCCATTCGTAATTAAATGTCATGCACTTTCATGTTTTTAGTTGAGGTATACATTTATACTGTTAAGTTATGTAAAACGTAAGCATTATTAATTACACTGCTTGTTGGTGACAGGATACGGTATATACCCTGTCGAGGAAATCCATATCTGATATGGATTTTAGAGACAGAGTTCGCTCTCGCCTGATATGGGTATTCGAAACAGCGTATCCTGTTACCAACAAGCAGTGTAACGATTTTATCTTACCGACAAACCTTTACTTCCATGCTACAATCGAAACATTTTATAAATTAATAAATGTACTACAGTGCAGAATGGACTCCTGCAATCATTTGTTTGGGTATCATGTTTTGTTTATAATTGATTAACATCAGCCATAAAACACACAATGACCTGTATTTTGACTGAATCACAAAACACAAAAGGTCATTTATACAGGTTATGAATGGTTTAGATAAGAAATATAAACTAGATGCCCACAGGCAGCACAGCAGCTGTCAAAAGGACTGGGAGTTGCACGCGACACTCTGTCTCATTGAGGCAAACATTTATGACAAATAAAAAATACAGCTGTATGCATGGCAAAGTTACAGCCCGGATAAGCTCTAAAATGACCTTTGACTCCCAAGTGCGACCTTGACCTTTGAGAGAGGGACTCGAGGTTTGCGCACGACACTTCGTCTCATGGACGTGAACATTTACGCCAAAGAAAAAGAGATTGCTCCATACTTATCATTAAAGTTATGGCCTGGACAAGCTCTAAAAGGACCTTTGAGATATGAATCAGGGGTTTGCACGTGACACTCCTTCTCATTGGGTTATACATTCATGCCAAATATAAACCAGATTCCTCGATGCATGTCAACGTTATGAGGCGGATAAGATATGACATGACCTTTGACCTCCAACTTTGACCTTTACTTTTGAGATGGCTTTTTAAAAAACATTTATGTTATTTTCATAAACTATTATAGAAATGTATAAATGTACCTGTGTTCTACTGCCATGCATGTGTAACAGCCCACATCATCGTGGTTCTGACAATACATGTCTACTGGTTTAAAGCTGTGTCTCTTACATCTTTCTGTTGGTACAACAGGTATAGCTTCCGAAGTTCCTGTCTCAAAATGTCCTTTGTCAAGAATTTTATGACCAGATAACGCCGGAATGTCGTCATGACACTTCACACAAGTTGAACAGTAATAGTCATGACAATCTGTACAATAATTGTCCGCTTCTTTTGCCCCGTTTTTACACGGTGAACACATTAAAGAAACATTTTCTCTTTTTTCTCCTTCAGCAGTTTCCATTTTAACTCTTTTCATCTAACCCTAACTTCGTTGTAACATTGGCCAAGTTTTAATCAAGGCACTAGTGTTAAATGCTGATTTATCATGATTAAGCTGTTATATTGAATTGCTAAGTTTGTAAATAATTATGTATCAAGCCAAACGTTGTTTAAAGGTGTACGCTACACAAATCTCATGTTTGAAAACATGAACAAATACTACATATAGTTTATGTAAACATAAAATTAACAAGTTTATGTGTGTTAAAAGTAGGTTAAAAGTATGGTGACTGTTTTCTGCCATGTCGTGTTGTAGAGTATTCATGCTTTCGTGTTGACGAGTCAAAAACACAACAATACGACACATTCTATGAAAAACATGGCATTTAGAGGGCGCCGACACGACAAATTTATCTGTTTTCTTGTTGGCGGGTATGAATATGTCGTGTTGGCACCATTTCTTTGTCGTGCTGTCGTATTGTCGTGACTTCATCCCGCCGTCACGAAAACACGACAAACACATTTGTCGAGTTTTCGTGTTTCATGTTTTTGCCCTTCTGACACGAAAACACGATACTTTATTTGTCGTGTTTCGCTTAAGTTCTTTACCGCGCTTTAAACATGAAAGAAATTGTTACAAATGACACAATAATCGAAACATGGTTGCAATGATTATAGACGCACTTAACTAAGGTTTTGTGACGGAGTATATTTGCGATTTCGTTATAATGATGATATGGATGTGTAGATAGCGAATATTGTTTGCTAAATGATATCTGTAAATTATAGATTCAAAATAAAAGTAATAAATGTTATAATGCACATATATCTTTCACAATTTTGTACGTTGATTTTGTTTTACATATTGTTTGCGTTCACAATAACATTGCACGAGAGCATTTATGTACGCTTTAAGCTCGATTAAAGACTAGGTACTTTCCAAATATATCAAGCTTTTATTTTAAAAGACACATCACTTGCTTATAGCATCATAGGATTCCGTACTGTTACTAGTGTTAACATGATTGAAAAGCCGGCTACAAAAATCAGTCACTGCCTAACAAAATAGAACGAAAGGTAGTTCTACCTCTTTCATCTTAAGGATTTGTTTTGCATTATCACATAGTCATATTAACCATGCAGACATATTTAACATGTTGTGTGTATATGTTATATTGCCAAAACATTTAGATATAATGTCCAGATCTTTTTTTTTATAAAGTTTGAAAATTAGGATTTCAAATCTAAAAGGCTTTAGATACATTTTAAACAGCAAACCGACAATCCCAGCTCTTTTAATGGAAGAAGAAGAGCTGTAACGGGGTGATATCTATCAAGAAAGATATAACTTACACAGCATTCAGTTTCTGCTTAACTAAACTATCTAGATGAGGCAATAATTAGTTTGAAATTATAGTTTTATATATTTAGCAAGATGAATGATTCAAATCTTGGTCTTAGATGAAATAATATTTATTCTAAAGCAATTAAAACATTCAGTATCAAACAAAGGAAGGCTATAGGATTTTGATATGCAACACGCTATCATATAATTTTAACTATATTGGTTCTAAGTATTTTGATTCCATACCTCATACTTCTGTTTCGATGTAAATGAGATGTGGAACCAAAATTTGTAGTCCTGTTTGACGCCATATAACCTATACTGTGTTGGTGCGCCGTAAAACCCAAATAAATAAATAAATAATAAATGGTTCTAAGTAAACGACTGTTTGTTTTGATCTTTTGTAAAGTTCAGTGCAATCGTTTCATTTTGTAACATATCATTTATTTTTAACTCGACTATCAGCTATTCTACTCACCCTGACGTCGGCGTCGGCGTCGACGTCACGCCTTGGTTAAGTTTTTGCATGCAAGTACATACAGCTATCATTTAAAGGCATATAGCTTTGAAACTTATTTTTTCTTTTTCTAGGTCAATTACCAACCTAACTGGGTCAAGTTCCATAACTCTGACATGTATTTTGAGCAAATTATGCCCCCTTTTGGACTTAGAAAATTCTTGTTAAAGTTTTACATGCAAGTTACTATCTCCAAAACTAATGCAGATATTGAAGTGAAACTTCAAATAACAGCCAGCAGGGTATCCTTGCAAAACATTTATGTTTGCATTTTAATTGATTCAGTAATCTAGCAATTTTCAATATTTTCGCAAATCGGATTCTAAATATTCAGAAATGTATCTAAACGTATTTTAAACTTTAAATTTTATTTTAGCAAAAAAAGAAAACAACAAAAAGCAAGATAATCATTAACATTCAGTGTTCAAAATTACATTCATCGAGATTGTTCACTATTGCCATTCGCGAAGAATTTCCACCCCACGGACAAAATCCCATCCCATGCACAATTTTATCAAGACGTGGAAAATCCCCGCTTTGATTCTGTTCAACAAAATCTCTGAAAAAGATTATTGTAAACCTAAAAAAAAAATGATATGATCAACATAGATTTTTAAACGGAATGAAATAAACATTTAGATACAATTAAAAAATTGGGGGGATGTGGGGGCGGTGGTTTCGTCCGTATTCCCTTGCGAAAATAATTTGATATGCTGTTCACTCGTATAAAGATACATTTAAAATACAAAAAAAAAATCTGTTTATTTTGTGTTTTACTAATTTAACCCATTTTGTTGTTTTCAACTTATATGAAATAAGGCGCTGCCAATCCGACGGAAATTCTTTCTGTATACTTTGTTATATCTTTGTGATATTTTCAGTAAGTCTGACGTGTTTTCTCTTGTTATGCGGAAAATAAGTAAAATGCATATCTTTTTAAAATATATCTACATGTATTTAAATAAACGCAATCATTTCGTCGAACGTGTCCAGACCAGACTAACGATGGAAAATAGTGTTGACGAGTAAAATGTAATAGTGGGTGCTCTGAATCTAGTCCCAAAATGCACCGACGCCGCCATTAACTTAGTAATATTTAAAACTGTACAGGATACCCCCTTTCGTACAAGTACATCTAGCCTGGCCCCTGGCTGCATGGTTATTTTTTATATAAATACTGGAAACATTTTATAAGAAAATTGTAAGCCTTTTAAAATAGCACAATTTTATCTGATGGCTGAACCATGTTTGGAACCAGGGGCAATAAAAATGTCAATGTAGAAACAACCTGCTGGAGTTACTTTCCCTCTTAATGAAGAAAACAGATAAATGATAATAAGAACAAACATAGGGACAGGAGCCAGTCTAATGTACATCTACTCTCCACGCTACACGCCTCGACGATCATGCTTTTTGTCGTTAATTTGTTTCTCTAATAAAAATATCTTAATCCAGAAGTGCAAAGTTGGAAATGGGCTTCTTTGATAAGAATTTGATAAAAATGACAAATTTATTGCAAAATAAAATACATTTTCAATGTATTCGATGTATCTTATTTACGAGCTGCATATCCGTACGTAGTCCAAAGATTGCTAATTTCTAGTGGTAAAATCGAACATATTCAGTTTAAATGTGTAATTTGTATGAAGGTCATAATATAATAGAATAAAAGGACAATAAGCTACGATCGAAAATCATTGAAAAACTTAAAACAACAATAAAGGGAGCTAATAAAATAGCAACAAATTATTTAAATAAGAAATATAAGAGCTTATATAAATTATATTTGATCACAAAGTATTAATTATAATCTAAAGTCAGAATATAAACAGAAAATGATAATATAGAATCATGACATTAAAGCTAAAGATAATTTGTAAACAGGTTGGTATATATAAACATTACAATTACTAGTCGCTGTTGTATATATTTAATTTACATGTTACACTTTTTACAAGTGATGACATAAACGATATTTGATATTGTACAATTTATTTGACCTGTCAAAACATGGACCCGGCTTTCATTATAATCTGTTCGAGCCTATATAAGATTAACATGAAAGCCGGGAACATGTTTTGACAGGTCAATTAAATAGTACAATAATGTCCAGTCTGCATTAAATTTAAGTTTGTACATTGACGAATTTCAAGAACTAACGAAGTTGTCTGTTTCTTACGGTGTTCCGTTTGGACAATCGTCACATTTTATTTAATACTAAACCGCGATGCACGATGGTACGATGACGAAAACGCGATGGCGCGATGGCACGATGATGAAACAACAATGGTACGATGGTGAAAATGCGGTGGTACGATGATGAAATCGCGATGGTGAAATGTCGATGTAATATCGCGTTTTCATCATCGTACCATCGCGTTTTCACCATCGTATCATCGTACCATCGCGTTTTCATCATCGTGCTATCGCGTTTTCACCATTGTGTCATCTCGTTTTCACCATCGAACCATCGCATTTTCACCATCGTACCATCGCCTTCCGGTGGTCATGCACAGTGGTACAGTATATGTGTCAGTAAAATACAGGCTTGATACAATCTCATTTTCACATTGCACTATGTACCTTCTACATCCTAAAGCCCGCCCGCTTAGCTCAGTAGGTAAGAGCATTGGTCTACGGATCGCGGGGTCGCGAGTTCGATCCTCGGGCGGGGCGTATGTTCTCCGTGACTATTTGATAAACGACATTGTGTCTGAAATCATTAGTCCTCCACCTCTGATAATTCATGTGGGGAAGTTGGCAGTTACTTGCGGAGAACAGGTTTGTACTGGTACAGAACCCAGGAACACTGGTTAGGTTAACTGCCCGCCGTTACATGACTGAAATACTGTTGAAAAACGGCGTTAAACCCAAAACAAACAAATTCTACATCCTAACAACAATAAGCTAAGCTTGAATAATACCATGTGACTATTACACCAAGCTTTTTTTTTATTTAATTTCATGCATACATAAAATACAAAGAGCGTGGCCTTGAAGATTTTACAGTTGTTATGAACTAATATAGGAACTAATTATGCCCCCTTTGGACTTAGAAAGTCCTGGTTAAAGTTTTGGGTGCAAGTACTTACAGCTATTACTCAAAGGCATAGATTTGAAACTTATTTTTTTCATTTTCTAAATCAATTACCAACCTCACTGGGTCAAGTCCCATAACTCTGACAAGTATTTTGGGCAAATAATGCCCCCTTTTGGACTTAGAAAATTCTGGCAAAAGTTTAACATGCAAGTTACATCTTCAAAACTAATGCAGATATTAAATTGAAACTTAACATGTGCCTTTGGGGTTATAAAACTAGTTGATAGCAGCAAGTCCCATAACTCTGATATGCATTTTGGTTAAATTATGTCCCCTTTTGAACTTAAAACTCATTTGATATTTTACATTTTGGGTAACATTTTTCTGCTTCTGGGACAATATTTCGAACAGTTGAGCTTGGCTGTCTTACGGACAGCTCTTATTGTAATTTGTGACAACTTAATCGGAAGAAAATAAGAATGCTACGTTATGTTTTATGCAAAAAATGCAAAACTAATAAACAATATTTGTAGAATTACGTAACATGGTGCATATTGTGCAAACTGCTTTGTAACTCAATGTCTTTTTTTTCAACATCGACAAAATTCTGAAAATAAATTATCAACATGTTTTTGTAGTATGTAAAGTACAATTGTCAGATCCATTATTCAATTTAGCAGGATAATATTTACTTGTATGTAATATATTAGGCACATCATAAGGATATTTGATTGAACATTGAAGGTTTATTCCAATCTCAGGATAGATTACTTTCCTGTCACATCGTGTTTGTTGTTCTTTGTAAACGAATAATTTTGCTAACTGAAAAGAAAACACTATTATTACGTCCTCTTAGTGTTGTTTTAGATTTATTTTGATGTTATAAACCTTCTAGCTTGTATGTTCTTAGATACTTCGTCAAATTAAAGTTTAAATTTGTGCCATTTCTGTTTTCTGTGTTTTTTACCCATTTTAAGTATGAAACATTTACAGAATTGACAGATGTAGTATAGATCTACCTTAGGAAATATATGGCATATTCAAACGTAAAAACGAATGTGGAGCATTTACACTTCGGTCGAAACGATACAAGATTTATAACCAGGTCAATATTTAACGTCATTGCACAAACAGGACCACGACCAGTGCTTATTCTTGGGCTACATTTGCGATGAACATTGGTTGAGTTTAGAACCAATGAACACGAATTTAATCACAAATTATTCAAGTTTGTCATCAGGAATTTAGCCAGTTTAAGAATATCGAATAAGTACTTCAAAATTCCTGTCGGATACAACTTGTTTAAAGGTATACTAGACCCAAATTTCTTGTTTGAAAATATGAATAGTAGTATAGTTTAAGTAAACATATTATACTGCCAATTTCAGAAAAGCTCGCCGAATGGGCGTTTACATCAAACGCATGTAGTAAATGACGTAGCTGTCACTCTAGTTATCAGTGAGAGGATCACGCGTGTAGTTTGCTCCGCCCAAAAGTGTATTTCTATTGATCGCAGTGGTTTAAAATGTACAAAAAACGATGTAAAGGGTTAGGTACAAAAGTAAAATATTGCGGGAATTTATTTCAAGATAATCCTGCATAATGCGTACATACATGTGCATGACACGTCCGCAGCATATACACATAAAATTATTTAGATTAAAGATTTGAACTGTCTGAGGATTGACATCGATGTATTCTAAACGAAATACAACAACACTTATTATTTCTTAGTTCGATTATTTCAAACCAAATCATTCGGAGAAGTAACAACAAAACACGGTGATGTATAGAGTAGGTACAGTCATGACAGTAAAGTTGGTAGGTAGTTGGTAGTTGAACATTCGAATAACCAACTACGTACTAGTTACCAGTTGGTTATTCAAAATGTATAAGCAAGTCTGATTACCTTTTAAAACATACTGATGAAAAATCATTCTTATCCATGTTTTGTTCTTTAATATTAATCTTCATTTCTTAAAATGCATTCAGCAGTCTCAAAAAGTACCTTGACAGCCAGTTGCCAATTCGCGATATGTTTCAGAAAAGCTTCTTTTTTCAGTCACAAATTGATAAAATCATTCAATATGACATTTTATATGGTCTTTCATATCAATATCTGACACTTTCAACCTAAAGATCAGTCTTGGAAACACTAAGGAGAGCCAGTTGCCAATTCACGTGTGAATAACCAACTGCCTACTGGTAGGCAGTTGGTTATTCGACATTTTACATACAGTCAGTGTTTTGGTAGAACATTATAAAACATTTATTCTAACCCTTGTTTTGTTCTTTAATGATAATATTTATTCCTTTAAATGCATTTAGCAGTCTCAAAAGCACCAGGAGAGCCAGTTGACAGTTCGCGATATGTTTCAGAAAAGCCGATTTTTCAGACACATATACATAAAATAATTCAATTTTACATATATTTTGTTCCTTTGTATCAATACCCGACACTTTCAACGTATAGGTCCGTCTTGGAAACAATCAGGAGAGCCCGGAGTTGCCAGTTTGCGTGCGAATATCCAACTGCATACTGGTAGGCAGTTGGTTATTCAACATTTTACTGACAGTCAAAGTTTTGGTCGAAAATGATAAAAAAATCAATCTAGTCCTTGTTTCGTTCTTTAATGTTAATATTTATTCCTTTAAATGCATTCAACAGTCTCAGAATGCACCAGGAGAGCCAGTTGCCAATTCGCGATATGTTTCAGAAAAGTCGATTTTTCAGACACATATGCATAAAATAATTCAATTTTACAGATATTTTATTCTTTCATATCAATATCAGACACTTCCAACGTATAGGTCAGTCTTGGAAACACTCAGCAGAGCCAGTTGCCAATTCGCGTGCGAATAACCAACTGCCTACTGGTAGGCAGATGGTTATTCGACATTTTACTGACAGTCATAGTTTTAGTAGAACATGATAAAAAATTCATTCTTACCCTTGTTTTGTTGTTTTATGTTAGTATTTATTCTTTCAAATGCATTCAACAGTCGCAAAACGCACCAGAACAGCCAGTTGCCAATTCGCGATATGTTTCAGTAAAGCCGATTTTTCAGACACAAATGAATAAAATAATTCAATTTTACATATATTTTGTTATTTCGTATCAATATCTGACACTTTCAACGTATAGGTCAGTCCTGGAAACACTCAGGAGAGCCAGTTGCCAATTCGCGTGCGACATGCCATGAATATCCTACAGTAGTATAGGGGCCACTTTGGGGGCAAACAATCGGGCGCCATCTTGGATGACCTAGTTACTATAATTAGTAACTCATTTGCATATAAGAATTCATAATAAGTGCGCGTGTGCGGCGGCCATTTTGAATTCTAATGACGTATTTATGAAAATGCTTAGGATTGTCTTGTATACTTATCTAGGGCGTGTTCGCGCACATCGAGGGTCAGCCCTACAGGTCACAATAGCCTAAATAGTTTTCCCTATATCTTCTATATAAAACTGACTTTTTTTTCGAAGAGCTAGCAAACATAGCTAGACCCATTTCAGAGAACAAATCCTTACCTCATTTTAAAGAGTTATGATAAAACTGATATAAAATGAAGAGAAAAGTAGGGGTCATGTATCGACTAAGAGAGATTTCTCTGGTCACATTACTGTAAACTGACATCAAATCACACTTCTGTGACCCGAAGTACTACTCATACTAAAATTGAGCTTGACTTCACCGAATACAACCTGCTCTCCCACGTTTCCTACCAAAATGTCAACAATACATCCACAGTGAATTTAAACAAAAACTAGCCTCAATTTAGACCTCTGTTAAGCGAAAAATTACTATTCAAATACTTGACAGCCATTACGCGACTAGACCAGATGGCTCACACGCTGGTTCCTTTTAGTTTAGTTAGGCCGGGAGATAACACGAAAACAAAAGCTATAACGCGTGCGTTATAAAGAAACTCTAGTAATAAACCCATTCGAAAGAAAATGTATAATATAATTACGTACTGCTGACCAGTCATTAAAACTATACGAGAATACCTATTATAAAATGAAATAAAAAGACAAACTATTACGCACTCAACGGATGTAAAACCCGTCGATATCCCACGCTAAAATGAACCAACACTTTTAGAATACAGATTAATACCTTCGTTTCTAAACATAAAATAGCCAATCAGAAGTCAGGGAAACGAACCAATAAAACGTCTCCAATAAAGTCGTTTTTGACCAATGAAAACGTCGAAATTTTAATCAATCGACGCTCAAATATTATTAACGAATGACATCGCGAATTCAGAAAGCGAATCGTATATAAGAGAGTGCACAGCCGTCATCCATTGGAATTCATACGGGTGACATGGAAAACTTTACCGTTAACACTTTCACCGGCGCAGACGAATTTTTGCGGGGTCAGGCGTTCTCTTCTGCAAATGACAACGGTAAGTCTGAATACTGATCAGAGAATAAACTATTTTGACAGGCTTAAATCCGTACTATAACGTACAAATACGATAATTTTACATAGCGCGATTTATGAGCGCATTAATATAATGATTACAATTTCTTTAATAAACCCGATACAAAATACAATAGAAATAATTATTCTAAATTATTCATACAACTTACCAGTCCGGATAAATTCGCCTAATGAATCAATGGATGAATAGAAATATCGTTTCACTACCAACAGCCGATCGGAATGCATTATTTTGACAAGCAGTAACGTTTTTTCCAATACACCTGACAGGTTGAGACACGTATCGCTTACGTCTACTCCACGCTACACATATTTGAATTTAAACAGCGCCGTTAACGCTTTATACATAATTATAGAAATGATTATAGCAAAATGTCATGAATTTACCCGAACGAAAAAGAAACAGAAATACCTAATTTAATCGTTCATACAACTTATCTGTCCGGATAAATTCGCCTAATGAATCAAATCTTTAGATGGTTGAATAGAAATATCGTTTCACTACCAACAGCCAATCGGAATCCCAGTATTTTGACAAGCGGTAACATTTCCCAATACACCTGACAGGTTAAGACCCGTATCGCTTTACGTCTACTCCACGCTATATATATTGATTTTAAAGAGCGCCGTTAACGCTTCAACATAATTAAGAAATGATTAAAGCAAAATGTCTTTAATAAACCCGATACAAAAATGAAATACAAGCACCTAATTTAATCGTTCATACAGCATAAACCGTGATGTGCGCTTTACTAGATCCTCTAATCGAATGATATTACCTGTAGAACTCCAGTATATAACACATCACTACCATCAGCCAATCGGAATGCAGAAATTTTGACAAGCGGTAACGTTTTTCCAATACACCTGACAGGTTAAGACCCGTATCGCTTTGCGTCTACTCCAAGCTATATATTTATTGATTTTAAACAGCGCATTAACGCGTTATACATAAGTATAGAAATGATTAAAGCAAAATGTCTTTAATGAACCCGATACGAAAATGAAATACAAGCACCTAATTTAATCGTTCATACAGTATAAACCGTGATGTGCGCTTTACCTGAGATCCTTTAACCGAATGATATTTACCTGTAGAACTGGAGTATATAACACTTTCGCTACCTACAACCAACCAGGAAGCAGAGTTTTGACAAGCGATAGCGCGTAGTTTAACATTTGGCCCCCATTATTGAGCGCGTTTTATAATTCAGTGTATAGCTTTATAAAATACTAACGGAATTAAAAAGCTAGGTTATTGAGTTTATTTATTTCCTCTAACGGTTTTTAATGTGATAATAGAAAGGAATGTTTACTGTTCTTTAATGTTTTATCACATATCCAAAATGGCAGCGAATGAATTTACAGGGCGAAGTATAATAAATAGAGCCAAAGCAACGTTCTGATTAGTTAATATAACTTATAGCATTGCTTTGATTTGCTAGCGATACAGCGCATTTTGATTGGTCGCACAGGGATCACACGCATATAAGTCAAAAGTAAATTCAACCATGACTGAAGGGGTTACGAGTTACTGTATATACCTACACCACCTCCTCTCCCTCCTCCTCCTTCTCCACACCTCCTTCTCTCCTCCTCCTCCTCCTCCACTCCTCCTCCTCCTCCTCCACTCCTTCTCCTTTTCCACTCCTCCTCCTCCTCCACTCCTCCTCCTCCTTCACTCCTCCTCCTCCTCCACTCCTCCTTCACTCCTCCTCCTCCTCCTCCTCCACTCCTCCTCCACTCCTCCTCCTCCACCACTCCTCCTCCTCCTCCTCCTCCACTTCCTCCTCCTCCTCTTCTTTCTCCTCTGCCCCAAGAAAGCGTAAGAATGACAAACAGAATAAAGCAGTGTCTTTTTGATAAAAGATACTTACATCGATTTCACAAATGCATCAGTGTCCTGTTTGCCATCAGTCTTTCTCTAGGATCGACAACATGCGGAGACATCAACGTTATGTCCACGGAAATGACGAAGCCACTGACAGTTTTTCACCGCCATTACAAGCATGGGACATCTCAAGAGAGATCACGCTTCAACATCCATTTTCTATGGTCCCGATCATCAAGTCGTCAAAGACCAGCAGGTTCCTTCGATTGACATTTATATATTGGGAATCATTTAGGTAGTCTGGAATACCGTGTACAAATTCGATCCCGGGAATTTCACGCCGAAGTTCATCATACAATGGTTGCCATTGTCCAAAACACCATATGATACGCTGAGGCTGAGGTCTTACAAGATTTGATGATAACAGATTTCTTGTCCATTCAGTTTTTCCGCTACCACTAGGTCCTGAAACCACCATAGAAAATGGATGCTGAAATGTCATCTCTCTTGAGGTGTTCAATATTTGTAATGATGGTGAATAATTCCCAGTGTGGTCGTCACTCCAATGCTTATTACGTTGATGTCTCAGCATGGCGTCGCGCCTAGAGAATGACTGGTGACATAGAGGACACTTATTCATTTGTGAAGCAGATGTAAAAATATTTTTCATACAACAAGACACTGCTTTGTGTTCTTACAAGTTTTAAATGTCATTCTTACGCTTTTAAGACATATTTTGCTGTCAGAATTATTGTCAGTAATGGTGATGGTGTGGTACTAGTGGTGGTGGTGAAGGTGGTGGTGGTGGTGGTGGTGGAGGTGTGGTGGTGGTGTGGTGGTGGTGGAGGTGATGGTGGTGGTGGTGGTGGTGTGGTGGTGGTGGTGGTGATATGGTGGTGGTGGTGGTGGTGTGGTGGAGGTGGTGGTGAAGGTGTGGTGGTGGTGGTGGTGGTGGTGGAGGAAGTGGTGGTGGTGGTGGTGTGGTGGTGGTGGAGGTTGAGGTGGTGGTGGTGGTGGAGGTGGTGGTGGTTGATGTGGTAGTGGTGGTGGAAGTGGTAGTGGTGGTGGAGGAGGCGGTGGTGTGGTACTGGTGGTGGTGGTGAAGGTGGTGGTGGTGGTGGCGGAGGTGGAGGTGTGGTGGTGGTGGTGGTGGTGGAGGTTGAGGTGGTGGTGGTGGTGTGGTGGTGGTGGTGGTGTGGTGGTGGTGGTGGTGGAGGATGGATTTCCGCTGCTTAAGGTAAAGTTGTATTCCGATGATACTTGCGGTGTGATTTATGAAACGTCTCAAATCCGCCAGGATTTCACTATCTCTGTTGCAGACAGTAATTTAAACGTTTTGCTGTATCTCGAACTGTTTCATATAGTGGCAGGCAGTCTGGTTTTAATTCACTTTGAATTCATAGTCTACGTAGTCGCAAAGGCTAAAGCGAAAGACAAGGAGAATATAACGATAAGTATAATCGTGCATATGATGATTGCTTTTTATCGTTTGATGATGACATTTGACTGGCCAGAGTTTTCCATACTGTAAGCTTTGACTAACTAAAGCGTGTTCTAATATACACGTTTCGAAGGGCTTCGTTTTCAAAGCAAGACTTATGTAAAAAGGGAGTGATTTCATTGTGGTATGAATTCTAAAGTAAGAATGATTTATCTGTCTCGAGCGCGTTCTTCGCGATGTCATTCGTCAATAATATTGAGCGTTGATTGGTTAAAATTTCGACGTTTTTATTGGCCAAAACGACTTTATTGGAGACGTTTTATTGGTTCGTTTTCCTGCCTTCTGATTGGCTATTTTATGTTTAGAAACGACGGTATTAATCTGTATTCTAAACGGATAAAGAGCGTTGGTTCATTTTAGCGTGGGATATCGACGGGTTTACATCCGTTGAGTGCGTAATTGTTTGTCTTTTAATTTCATTTTATAAATAGGTATTCTCGTATAGCTTAAATGACTGGTCAGCAGTACGTAATTATATTATACATTTTCTTTCGAATGATTTTTATACTAGAGGTTCTTTATAACGCATGCGTACAGTTTTGTTTTCGTGTTATCTCAGGGCCTAACTAAACTAAGAGGAACCAGCGTGTGAGCCATCTGGTCTAGTCGCGTAATGGCTGTCAAGTATTTGAATACTAATTTTTCACTTAACAGAGGTCTAAATTGAGGCTAGTTTTTGTTTAAATTTCACTGTGGATGTATTGTTGACATTTTGGTAGGAAACGTGGGAGAGCGGGTTGTATTCGGTGAAGTCAAGCTCAATTTTTGTATGAGTAGTACTTCCGGGTCACAGAAGTGTGATTTTGATGTCAGTTTACAGTAATGTAACCAGAGACATCTCTCTTCGAAGATACATGACCCCTACTTTTCTCTTCATTTTATATCAGTTTTATCATAAATCTTTAAAATGAGGAAAGGATTTGTTCTCTGAAATGGGTCTAGCTATGTTTGTTAGCTCTTCGAAAAAAGTCAGTTTTATATAGAATATATAGGGAAAACTATTTAGGCTATTGTGACCTGTAGGGCTGACCCTCGATGTGCGCGAACACTCCCTAGATATGTATACAAGACATTCCTAAGCATTTTCATAAATACGTCATTAGAATTCAAAATGGTCGCCGCACACGCGCACTTATTATGAATTCTTATATGCAAATGAGTTACTAATTATAGTAACTAGGTCATCCAAGATGGCGCCCGATTGTTTGCCCCCAAAGTGGCCCCTATACTACTTCCTACCACTTTAGATTTCATACAGTTTGCCGGGTTTTAGTGATGAATATAGCCAGTCTATCCCTCTGATTCATGACATTCCGTGCAAAGCATTGTTGTAAATTATCTAAATACATGACTGTACTCTGCTGACTTGCGTACAAATTAAACCAACTATCAGTCAAATCGAGTCTGCAATATTTACTATTTGTTTTGTCCTCATTGCTTCTGAGGGATCTATTTTTCAGATTTTGTTAGGGCCTAATATATTATGTTGTTATTAAGTGATTAAGTATATATCAATGTCTATTCAAGAAAAAAAAAAAAAAAAACATTAGATAATTTTAGGATTTTATTTAATTGATAACATCCTTACATCATTTAAAGATGTTTCAGCAAATAACCTTTTTTTTACACTACAGTATGTTCTTTGATTTTAATGCCGATCGTAACTTTGTCATCCATGAAGGAATTTTGAATAGTTGGCATAATATATTAACCTTAATGTAGACGACGTTTTCATGTGTAACACTCAGACCCTTTCTACAATGTCAAGGTCACACTTAGAAGTCAACAGTCTGTTTTGTGTCCGGATCGTAACTTTGCCATTCATCAAGAGGTTTTAAAAGTACTAGCATAAATGTTTATCAAAATGAGAACCCTACTCAAGGTCAAGGTGTAAACAGGGGTATTTTTGTGTCGATCCATATTTCTGCTATTCATGGAGAGATTTTGAAATATCTTGGCATAAATGGTAACTATAATCAGACAATGTGTCACGCGCAGACCAGATCCCTTGCTCCAAGTCGTGTCATATTTAGAAGTCATATCATAATAGATCTTTACGTGTCGCGATATATAACTCTGTTATCCATGAGGGGGTTTTAAAACACTTGGCATAAATGTTACCATAAGGAGGCAATGTGTTACGCGAAAGACCAGACCCCTAGCTCCAAGATCAAGTTTACACTTAGAAGTCAAGTGAAAGGTTAAGAGGGTCTGTTTCATATCCGATTCGTAACTCTGTCATTAATCATGTTACAATCTAAATATTTTAAGATTTTGTACCCATTGCAAATTAGCTCAGTGGTTAAGCATACAGTCCATGTTAAACAGATCTTTTACCGTGTGGGTTCAAAACTCACCATCGACATTTTTTTATCGTAAACATTAAGATTCCTTCATGAACTATGTGACAACACAACAGAGAAGTATCATAAGCCGATATGGCAGATCAGAAAAGTTTACATTATATCAAAGATGATATTGACTAAATGCATGCATTTAAGCCATGCAAATAATATACTACTGTTGTTTTATATAAAGGCATACATACAAATACAAATCATCAAAGAAAGAAACAAAAATATGGGAATGAAAATGAAAAACATTAAAATATTCCCGATAACGAGGAAAACGTGTCGGCATAACAACCAGACCACTAGCTCCACGTTCGCTGTCACATTTAGAGGTTTAACGGTTTACATGGTGGGTTTCTTGTCAGTTCCAACCTATTCCGTCGGTGAAGACATTTTAAAATTACATAGCATAAACGTTCCCTATATTAAATGACGTGTCAGACGCAAGTCCAAAATCTCTAGTTTCAAAGTCAAAGTCAAACTTAGATTAAAAGCTAACATTTATGTTTCTTGTCCATCAATAACTCTGCCATCATCAAACATTACTTGTCACAATTTTCCTATGACGAGTTAGTGTGTCATGTTCAAGACCCAGACCCTAGCTCTAAGCTCAAGGTTACCTTCGGAGAAATTTTTTCTCTTGTCGAAAAATTAGTCATATTTTGCGCATCGAACTGTAGCATTCTTGGACAAACCTCGGGGGCGTTTGTCACTAATAGTGCCATTTCTTGTTTGAGCTTCAATTCTAACTTTGAGAGTTATATATATTTGTATTATCCCTTTAAAATGTCAAGGTCAGTAGTGGCTATTGTCAAGTTACCTTAAGACACACCACTAACTAACTGTAACCTTTTGTATTTCCATAATGCTGTCTGACTAAAGTACATCTCCTATTACGCTATACTTAGGATCTGAAGACGTGCTATTGATAGCATCGTTCTGACGACCATTCCGTTAGCCAGGCAGATGGCTTACTTACAACATTTTGTAAAAATAAAAAATCTGTAAGCGACTGGTCCCGAATTCGAGTCCCTGACATCCTACACATTTTTACTTACTTACAACATTTTGTAAGAATAAAAAAATCTATATTTAAACTGGGGTTTTGATGGTTCACATTTTTATGACGTAAAGTGTCAGCCGGTTAGCTCTGTCGGTTAAAGCGTTAGCTCTGTCGGTAGTAGCACTTGCTCTGTAAGCGACTGATCCCGAATTCGAGTCCCTGACAGCCTACACATTTTTCTTAATCTTTGACATTCGAACAAGTCGTCTGATTGGTTAAAATAAAAAAGGAAATAGAATTGCGAAAATAAAAATAGCAATTCTGGAAATCAAAATATACAGAACACGATTAAGAATGGGTCTTCTCGGATATTCGTTTAGAAGATCAGGTACTTCAGTCAGATTGTTCCATATTGTAATTATACATTTTGTATGAAGAAATGAGAAATAACAAGTGTCTACAGTTTGACAGTAACAGATATAGGCTAAGACAATGTATTACTAAATATATTATCAAATAATGTAGTAGTATGCACGGTACTTCATGTATTAAGGTGAGTTTAGACACACTTTGTTCTATATACAGTGTAAGATAGTAATTATTCTATTTTTTATAAAAACTATACTGAGAAAGAGAATGACTGAGTAAGTTTGCAGATGAAGTTATGAAAACCGGACTAAGCTTGTCACCTATCATCTTGTAGAATAGTTGTATGATACAGTATTACCAGAATTATTTGCCACAAAGTTCATGTGGGAGGAAAAGTAGACCACTAGGTATTCGTGGGTCTTTAACTCTTCTAACTTGTTAAATACCGATGGATAAAAATAAATGCTAGAGCCTACAATTAACGGTCAATGCAATACGTTAATGTTACACACTGATAGCCACACGAAAACTACATGCAGGTATAGACTTGCCACAGTTCTCTACTGCGAAAATCTAAAGTGGTAATTTTGACTGGGAATTCACGGCATGATAACCAACTGCCTACTGGTAGGCAGTTGGCTATTCAGCATTTTACAGACAGTCATTGTTTAGGTCGAAAATAATAAAAAGTATCAATCTAGTCCTTGTTTCGTTTTTTAATGTTAATATTTATTCCTTTCAATGCATTCAATAGTCTCAAAATGCACCAGGAGAGCCAGTTGCCAATTCGCGATATGTTTCAGAAAAGCCAAATTTTCAGACACATATGAATAAAATAATTCAATTTTACATATATCTGGTTCTTTCGTATCAATATCCGACCCTTTCAACGTATAGGTCAGTCTTGGAAACACTCAGGAGAGCCAGTTGCCAATTCGCGTGCGAATAACCAACTGCCTACTGGTAGGCAGTTGGTTATTCGTCATTTTACAGACAGTCATAGATTTGGTCGAAAATCAATCTAACCCTTGTTTTGTTCTTTAATTATAATATCTATTCCTTTCAATGCATTCAACAGTCTCAAAATGCACCAGGAGAGCCAGTTGCCAATTCGCGATATGTTTCAGAAAAGCAGATTTTTCAGACACATCTGATTAAAATAATTCAATTTTACATATATTTTGTTCTTTCATATCAATATCCGACAGTTTCAACGTATAGGTCAGTCTTGGAAACACTCAGTAGAGCCAGTTCCCAAATTCGCGTGGGGAATAACCAACTGCTACTGGTAGGCAGTTGGTTATTGGACATTTTACAGAAAGCCATTGTTTTGGTAGAACATGATAAAAAAATCATTCTAACCCTTGTTTTCTTATTTTATGTTAGTATTTATTCTTTTAAATGCATTCAACAGTCTCAAAATGCACCAGTGGAGCCAGTTGCCAATTCGGGATATGTTTCAGAAAAGCCGATTTTTCAGACACATATGCATAAAATAATTCAGTTTTACTGATATTTTGTTCTTTCATATCAATATCCGACACTGTCAACGTATAAGTCACTCTTGGAAACACTCAGGAGAGCCAGTTGCCAATTCGCGTGCGAATAACCAACTGCCTACTGGTAGGCAGTTGGTTATTCGACATTATACAGACAGTCATTGTTTTGGTAGAACATGATAAAAAAATTCATTCTAACCCTTGTTTTGTTCTTTTATGTTAGTATTTATTCTTTTAAATGCATTCAACAGTCTCAAAATTCACCAGGAGAGCCGGTTGCCAATTCACGATATGTTTCAGAAAAGCCGATTTTTCAGACAAATATGAATAAAATAATTCAATTTTATCAATTTTACATATATTTTGTTCTTTCGTATCAATATCCGACACTTTCAACGTAAAGGTCAGTCTTGAAAACACTCAGAAGAGCCAGTTGCCAGTTCGCGTGCGAATAACCAACTGCCTACTGGTAGGCAGTTGGTTATTCGACATTTTACAGACAGTCATAGTTTTGGTCGAAAATGATAAAAAAAATCAATCTAGTCCTTGTTTCGTTCTTTAATGTTAATATTTATTCCTTTCAATGCATCCACAGTCTCAAAATGCACAGGAGAGCCAGTTGCCAATTCGCGATATGTTTCAGAAAACCGATTTTTCAGACACATATGCATAAAATAATTCAGTTTTACATATATTTTGTTCTTTCGTATCAATATCCGACACTGTCAACGTATAGGTCAGTCTTGGAAACACTCAGGAAAGCCAGTTGCCAATTCGCGTGCGAATAACCAACTGCCTACTGGTAGGCAGTTGGTTATTCGTCATTTTACAGACACTCTGTGTGTAGGTCGAAAATGATAAATAATTCATTCTTATCCTTGTTTTGTTCTTTAATGTTAATTTTTATTCCTTTCAATGCATTCAAAAGTCTCAAAATGCACCAGGAGAGCCAGTTGCCAATTCGGGATATGTTTCAGAAAATCCTTTTTTTTCAAACACATATGAATAAAATAATTCAATTTTACATATATTTTGTTCTTTTGTATCAATATCCGACACTTCCAACGTATAGGTCAGTCTTGGAAACACTCAGGAGAGCCAGTTGACAATTCGCGTGCGAATAACCAACTGCCTACTGGTAGGCAGTTGGTTATTCGACATTTTACTGACAGTCATTGTTTTGGTAGAAAATGATAAAAAAATCATTCACACTCTTTTTTTGTTCTTTTATGTTAGTATTTATTCTTTTAACTGCATTCAACAGTCTGAAAATTCACCAGGAGAGCCAGTTGCCAATTCGCGATATGTTCCAGAAAAGCCGATTTTTCAGACACATGTGTATAAAATAATTCATATAATTACAAATATTTTGTTCTTTCAGTATCAAATATTTTCAACAAGTAAATAGATCCAGGGAACAGCATGGTATGTCTGTTGCCAATTCGCTTGTGAATTACCAAAAGCCTACTGGTAAAAAGTTAGTAAATCGACATTTTCAAGAAAGTCCATTTTTAGTCTAAAATGATAAAAATGTCAACGACACCCTCACTGCATCGGCTCGGATGAAAATTCAGTTTTTGGGTTCACAATATCAATAACACGTTATTCACTTTATTATATAGAAGCAACAAAACAAGAAAAATAGTAATAGCAACTGAAATTTTATTATGCAACAAAGAACTGCTTGCATATTTGGCATTATTTAAAGTGCAAACCTTTTTATATTAAGTGGTTTCATCCTTATATATAATACATATTTCTTTACATGGAGTTCGTTCAAATACCATTACATAAAGTAAGTACTTCTTTATATAAAGCGGATACTTTTTAAAAAGAAAAAAAAAACGGTCCCCAAATCCTCATACGAAGCTTGCGCTGCCGTATAATAGAGTGTGTTATTAAATTATATGAAGAGGATATTTGATAATATAATCATTATGTCATTATGCGTAGTGGATTGTTCATTATATAGAGTAGTTATGTCTTTGTATAAAAAGTCAAATGCGGAAGTGCATTTACCACATCATATATCAGGTCCTAGATTGCTAAGACGATGCATGTCATTAATATTACTCCCAAGTTAATAAAATGGACATTAAACACTCAGCAGCGGGCTATAGATTACGGCAGTGGTCAACTTTGGTAATTACACTGGACAGTGTGTGAAATAATTAGAAGGAATGTGTAAAACAAAAACATTGTTATATGAGCTGCACCATGAGAAACCAACATAGTGTTTGCGACCAGCATGGATCCAGACCAGTCTGCGCATCTGCACAGTCTGGTCAGGATCCAAGCTAGCTTTTTCACTTTCAAAGTCTATTGCAATTAGAGAAAACCGTTAGCGAACAGTATGGATCCTGACCACTATGTTGGTTTTCTCATGGCGCGGCTCATTATGATATAGTAGACTATATATAAATCATGAATTTGAAACACCTCAACTCGACTATTAGTTATTGAAAATATCAAATCAATACCAAAATCTTGTGAATTAAATTACATTTAAATTATGGTTAAAAATGAAACAGACGTACAGAAAGGTAAATGAGTGTTGCATATCAGATTTGTTTACAATATACTATACATACAACAAAAGCACTGATTCTTTTAATAATCAATGAAAAATATATATAAGTTATATATAACTCTTTTTCTCTTTTTTAGTCTACATATTGCTGGATATTAGCAATATGAGACTACAAATTCTACTAACAGTTTGTTTTACGGCATTTTTCAGGAAGACCAGTTTTTTTGTTTATTTATCTTTTTTTTTTGTCTTTTCTCGTTTTCAACATTTTTTTCCAATTTGGAAGGTTAATTTTCTCGTTGGTTGAGCAACTGGTTTGGTCGGCCTTTAACTGATAATCTTTCAATTTTACAATGCCTTTGAACCTGTCTGAAATGGCATTTTAACCCCAGTCAGATGTTCAGCCTGATGAACTCTGCACATTGCTTAAATTCCGATGCGTAATATCCCCATTAGCACAACCGATTTATGACATAAGATTCCTCGTCCAGCTTGATTTATGACTTGAAACTTCTTGAAACTCGATCTCATGAACAGTGTTACTGAACTTGACCTGCAGCTTTGTTTTCCCGAGGATTTTAATTGGTGACTTGCTGCCATGTGAATATATTTAATGGTATGCAGCTGGTTATTTTACATTTGTCAAAAATTCACTATTTCGGTCGAAAGTCATAGAAGTATTCAATATTAATAGATATATCCATTTAAACATTTAGTTTGTACTTACACATCAATATCTGACACTTTCATTTGAAAACATTCAGGAGAGCCTGTGGCGTGCAAAAAAACAACTACCTACTTGTAGTCGGCATTAAATCTCACGCATTGAGTTTACGCATACATTGAATATACACTAGTAAACCCTATGTTAAACACAACCCTAACCTTTAGTCAGTATATAAAACACACAATAGTGCGTATATTAAGGTCGATCCACACCTTAGGACCAGAATGTAGAAGTTTGACGGAAAAGTATGAAATTTGGCTCAAATATAGATCTAACTCTGTATTTTCAGAATGTATGTATTTTTTTCGATTTTACACTTGTGCGTTTACGTTAAAAGCGCCACCTGGTGGCACCCGATTTTTCACGTCAATTGCTCGTTTCACTAATATTTTGGCGATTTCATTTTTTTTTTCGAGTGCGCATTGAGTTGTCTGTTCCAATGTATTTGACAAAATCTAAATGTATTTTGTGCATTATAAGACCGTCATTTTTCTAAAAACAAATTGGCTGACGCCGAAATCGTTATAAAATTTGTACGTGCAAATTTATGCATATTGTCCTATAACATCTTTTCCGTGCGGTCAAAGTGTTTCATTTTTTTAAACAGTCTGCTTCTGTGTCCGCTCTTTAAAATTAACATATAAAAAAGGCATGTGTTCTCGTTGGATTTTTTGCTAAAAAACTTTGAAAATCATAGTTAAATGGCGCGACGCGTAAGACTGTAGAAACCATGACGTTACTGTGCTAAATGCGTTCCGTTAATACAGTGTAACAGAATACTGTAAATTTCCTACAGTACTTTAATATTCTAATAATAGGTCTAAACGGTGTGACAGAAAAACGATTTCTCAGATGGCTGAAGTAAGTGACCACACAGTTTATTAAAAACGAGAAGTTTCACATATATATGCAACATGTATATGTAGTAATGCACACGATACACGCAGCAGCACACGGAAGGACCGGAAGAAAAGGAGTTGTAATTTGCAGGAACATTGTTTCCGAATAACGACAGTCGATTAAGACGCTCCTATCAAATTATACAAACCAGTATTTTTACTTGATGACTTTGTTGTGTTTTTTTCCAAGTTAAAACTGTCTGCCTTACGTTGTAATGCACACATGCTCGCCAACACTGTTATATATATAATATAAGAAATGTTTATTTCTAAATTTGTATAGTGCCGAATTTTCAACAGTATTTTACTTATGTTCCTGCAGGCAGTTGACCTAAACAATATTCCTGGATTCTGTACCAGCACTAACCTGTTCTCCGCAAGTAACTGTCAACTTCTTCGGATGAATCTCAGGAATCAGCAGTGGGGGTGGATGATCTTAGACAAACAGTCTTCAATCAAATCGACACGGAGAGGGAATGTTTATCTCTTAAAGTAGTAACTGACTTTAAAATAAATATCAAAACTTTTGCTAAGAGTACATGTGTATTCAACTTCATTTCAGAAAAAAAAAAATAATTGCTATCTTTCTATTTGACGCTGACATAAAATACTAGGCCCGTCAGAAATGCTTAGCAAAATTCTGAGAACTATGCATGTATATGCGAGAATGATTGTATAAAATTGCGAATGCGTTCGTGCGTGCTGTAGTTAGTAGTGTGTTGCGTATGCGTGCGCACGCACATGCGTTCCTGTGTGTGACTCCAGCTCGGGAATGAGTTGCTGTACAATTAAGATAGTATCTAAGATATATCCATTACTGTAATCAAAACAGCTATTAGCTATTTTAAACGTTACACCTAAGCGCAATATATAAAAAATAATGCAGAAATATCCAATCAAAAATACATATTTACAGTACACCATCTCTTCCCCAAGCAGTATTATCGACAAACAGAGCTTGCAAAGAAGAGGAAATGGGCTCGCTGGAATTCTTTTTTTTTTTCTCAAGTATACGGTAATTAACTTTGATCATTACATGTTTTGTTTTATACCTAAAAGAACGCTAAGCCTTATATTTTGAAAAAAAGTGCTGAAGCTCTTTACAGAGATGATGTCATTATCTAAATGAACTTTGCTTAGTATTTGACCGCACCGATCCCCTTCCCAACCCAACGAAGTTGTGGGAGGGTTATTTCGGAGTCAATTTGACCGTCGGTGTCTATGCCTAAATCTTGCGAAGCTTTGCTGATTTACGGCCCCTCATAGCAAAGGAGTGTGTGGTGAACTACATAATCAATGGACCTGTAGATTTCTTAGAGTAACGATCTGAAACTTGATGAGCAAAGATGCTTGACGCATTCTTACTGTTACACATTTTTGATGTACATCCACGCGCAGTTCCACATTTCGTACATAAATTGGTTGAAATATGGTGAATGATAGCCAGTATGAGTAGAACAACGTAATAGAATTTCATGTGACACATTTTTTATCCGCACCTCATGCGCACGTCAACATTCCTTCAGGTAATAGGTTGTAAAATTGAGCACTCTCTCCCGCAAGGGTAAAAATGTGTGACAAACTTTTCATAAGACACACTTTTTATGCACACCCCATTCCTATCAATACGCTATTAGGTGGGTGGGGCGGGGTTTTGCTATATGTATCAATTTACCATCGCACAGAAGATGAATTATACTTCGTTTCAGTTCTGTAAAGTCAAACGTTTAACCCATCGGATTCAATGTTAAACTTCAAGGTCGGTCGTATGAATTTTGCTACTCCGTATCTACTAAATCCTGGTTATGTTTTTCATTCATATCTGAACAGTTGTGCTACTGTTCTAACTCTGTCAGATTGTACAGCCATACATGCAAACAGATCGTCGTCACAAAAACAGAGAAAAGTATGGTAACAGCAAAATTGCGGCTAAGACATATTGTTTTGTACAAAATAATTCACGTCTATGTATCTATTAATTTTCGTGTTGAAAAAGGTTTGAAAAGCGGGTGAAATTAAAAGACAGTTCACGTGCTGATTAAATTAACAGACAGTTCACGTGCTGGTAAGCTATACGCCATAAAAGAAAACATGTATATCTCTTTGACATCTTTCTACTCAATCTGGTCCATTAAATGTATAAACTGCACTTACTATTTTACCTGATCTCTTACATACTGTGCCGCGTGCTGAAATAGTCTAAATTACAATGCCCAATTACGTGTATTTTCTTGTGTATTTAATATGTGAAAGTTGAAATACATTAGATAAAGCATTGTGCACTGTGAACTGTAGTTATGCATGGAAATAACTTGTTATAAATAATCTTCCCTGAAAAATACGATTAGCCATGACATGTAGGTGTGTACATGACTAAAGAAAGGAATAGATGTTATAAAGAGAAGCCCTGTCCGTCCATTTATCCATACTCCAAGTCTACCCCGGGTATTATATTATTTAATTGAAGTACGTAAATGGTTGTTTTAATTTTGTGATTAAGGATTTATTGTTTAATGATTAAATGTACATGTCTAAATGGTTATGTACAGTGTAGTTGTGGATGTCAATGTTATTATTTGTATGCAGAATCTATAAGTAATAGCCATCATTTTGATATGTTTGATGTGTTATTTTTATACTGTTATCGAATATAATCAAAGAAACTGCCGAAACTGTAAATGTTTAAATGAATAAATGTTGATAAAAATTTGTTATAAATTGTCGAAAACTGCCAATGCTGTATCACGGTGATTATGTTTCATGTCTAAATAGGTGCTTGTATAATAATAAATTGAACATAAAACTTTATTGCTTCACTTATAATAAATTTTTCAAAAATGTCTTATTCATCATAATATTTGAGAAAACAGGGGTTTAACTTTTCAACAGGAAAAAATAGCCCTAAAGCAAACGCCGTGAATAAAAAAAGTAACAAAAAATTACTCACGTTAACAAATGACGCAATACATCAAAACCCTATGTCGGCGTATCAAAAATAATATCAGTTTGAAAAATCTGTATTTGTGATAAAAATAGACTGGTGTACAGTTGAAAAAACATTTAAAAACGGTTTTATCTAAAGCCGTAGTTACCTCGTTTATTGCTTATTGTTAGAATATTGACTTGCTAAATATCTTGTAATGTCGTGTCTTGTAACGGCATGTAGTGTAACGACGTGATATAATGTCCTTAAAAACGCCGCGCTTATCGACATTTAACTACGACTTTCAACGTTTTTTAGCAAAAAATCCAACGAGAACACATGCCTTTTTTATTTGATAATTTTAAAGGGCGATACATACCACAGACGCTTTCAAAAAATAAAACACTTTGACCGCACGGAAAAAAAGTTATAGGACAAAATGCATAAATTTGCACGTACAAATTTTATAACGATTTCGGCGTCAGCCAATTTGTTTTCATAAAAATAACGGTCTTGTAATGCACTAAATACATTTAGATTTTGTCAAATATATTGGAACAGACAACTCAATGCGCAGTCGAAAAAAAAAAAAAAGAAATCGCCAAAATATTAGTGAAATTATGACAAAAAATCGAGAAATCGACGTGAAAAATCGGGTGCCACCAAGTGGCGCTTTTAACGTGAATGCACAAGTGTAAAATCGAAAAAGATACATACATTCTGAAAATACAGAGTTTGAACTATATTTGTGCCAAATTTCATACTTTTCCGTCAAACTTCTACATTCCGGTCCTAAGGTGTGGATCGACCTTAAATAGGGGCGATTTAATGTTGACGCGACATGTAGCAGTAAGATTGTTGATGCCATTTTTAAGGTGTAAAAAGAATTGTTTTTTTTTTTTGTTTTGAATGCATTTAAAGGAATAAAAATTAACATTAAAGAACAAAACAAGGATTAAAATGAATTATTTATCATTTTCGACCTAAACACTGACTGTCTGTAAAATGTTCAATAACCAACTGCCTACCAGTAGGCAGTTGGTTATTCGCACGCGAATTGTCAACTGGCTTTCCTGAGAATTTCCAGGACTGACCTATACGTTGAAAGTGTCGGATATTGATAGGAAAGAACAAAATATATGTAAAATTGAATTATTTTATGCATATGTGTCTGAAAAAAAGGCTTTTCTGAAACATATCGCGAATTGGCAACTGGCTCTCCTGGCGCTTTTGAGACTGCTAATTGCATTTAAAAGAATCAATAATATCATTAAAGAACAAAAAAAGGGTTAGAATGAATTTTTTTTCATGTTCTACCAAAACACTGACTGTATGTAAAATGTCGAATAACCAACTGCCTACCAGTAGGCAGTTGGTTATTCGCACGCGAATTGGCAACTGGCTCTCTTGATTGTTTCCAAGACTGACATATACGTTGAAAGTGTCGGATATTGATACGAAAGAACAAAATCTATGTAAAATTGAATTATTTTATGCATATGTGTCTGAAAAATCGGCTTCTCTGAAACATATCGCGAATTGGCAACCGGCTCTCCTGGTGCATATTGAGACTGTTGAATGCATTTAAAAGAATAAATACTAACATAAAAGAACGAAACAAGGCTTAGAATGATTTTTTTATCATGTTCTCCCAAAACAATGACTGTCAGTAAAATGTCGAATAACCAACTGCCTACCAGTAGGCAGTTGGTTATTCGCACGCGAATTGGCAACTGGCTCTCCTGGGTGTTTCTAAGACTGACCTATATGTCGGATATTGATAGGAAAGAACAAAATATATGATAAATTGAATTATTTTATTCATATGTGTCTGAAAAAAAAAAGCTTTTCTGAAACATATCGCGAATTGGCAACTGGCTCTCCTGGTGCATTTTGAGTCTGTTGAATGCATTTAAAAGAATAAATACTAACATAAAACAACAACAAAACAAGGGTTAGAATGAATTTTTTATCATGTTCTCCCAAAACAATGACTGCCATTAAAATGTCGAATAACCAACTGCCTACCAGTTGGTTATTCGCACGCGAATTGGCAACTGGCTCTCCTGGGTGTTTCCAAGACTGACCTATATGTTGGAAGTGTCGGATATTGATACGAAAGAACAAAATATATGTAAAATTGAATTATTTTATTCATATGTGTCTGAAAAAAAAGTTTTTCTGAAACATATCGCGAACTGGCAACTGGCTCTCCTGGTGCATTTTGAGACTGTTGCATGCATTTAAAAAAATAGATACTAACATAAAACAACAACAAAACAAGGGTTAGAATGAATTTTTTATCATCTTCTCCCAAAACAATGACTGCCATTAAAATGTCGAATAACCAACTGCCTACCAGTAGGCAGTTGGTTATTCGCACGCGAATTGGCAACTGGCTCTCCAGAGTGTTTTCAAGACTGACCTATACGTTACAAGTGTCAGGTATTAATACGAAAGAATAAAATATATGTAAAATTGAATTATTTTATTCATATGTGTCTGAAAAATCGGCTTGTCTGAAACATTTCGCGAACTGGCAACTGGCTCTCCTGGTGCATTTTGACCCTGTTGAATGCATTGAAAGGAATAATTATTAACACTAAAGAACAAAACAAGGACTAGATTGACTTTTTTATCATTTTCGACCAAAACTATGACTGTCAATAAAATGTCGAATAACCAACTGCCTACCAGTAGGCAGTTGGTTATTCGCACGCGAATAGGCCACTGGCTCTCCTGAGTGTTTCCAAGACTGACCTATACGTTGAAAGTGTCGGATATTGGTACGAAAGAACAAAATATATGTAAAATTGAATGATTTTATGCATATGTGTCTGAAAAATCGGCTTTTCTGAAACATATCCCGAATTGGCAACTGGCTCTCCTGGTGTATTTTAAGACTGTTGAATGCATTTAAAAGAATAAATACTAACATAAAACAACAACAAAACATGGGTTAGAATGAATTTTTTATCATGTTCAACCAAAACAATGACTGACAGTAAAATGTCGAATAACCAACTGCCTACCAGTAGGCAGTTGGTTATTCGCACGCGAATTGGAAACTGGCTCTCCTGAGTGTTTCCAAGACTGACCTATATGTTCAAAGTGTCAGATATTGATACGAAAGAACACGATATATGCAAAATTGAATTATTTTATTCATATGTGTCTAACAAAAAGGATTTTCTGAAACATATCGCGAACTGGCAACTGGCTCTCCTGGTGTATTTTGAGACTGTTGAATGCGTTTAGAAGAATTAATACTAACATAAAACAACAACAAAACAAGGGTTAGAATGAATTTTTTATCATGTTCAACCAAAACAATGACTGTCAGTAAAATGTCGAATAACCAACTGCCTACCAGTAGGCAGTTGGTTATTCGCACGCGAATTGGCAACTGGCTCTCCTGAGTGTTTCCAAGACTGACCTATACATTGAAAGTGTCAGATATTGATACGAAAGAACAAAATATATGTAAAATTGAATTATTTTATTCATATGTGTCTGAAAAATCGGCCTGTCTGAAACATATCGCGGATTGGCAACTGGCTCTCCTGGTGCATTTTGACCCTGTTGAATGCATTGAAAGGAATAAATATTAACACTAAAGAACGAAACAAGGACTATGACAGTCAGTAAAATGTCGAATAACCAACTGCCTACCAGTAGGCAGTTAGTTATTCGCACGCGAATTGGCAACTGGCTCTCTTGAGTGTTTCCAAGACTGACCTATATGTTGGAAGTGTCGGATATTGATAGGAAAGAACAAAATATATGTAAAATTGAAATATTTTATTTATATGTGTCTGAAAAAAAGGCTTTTCTGAAACATATCGCGAATTGGCAACTGGCTCTCCTGGTGCATTTTGAGATTGTTGAATGCATTGAAAGGAATAAATATTAACATTAAAGAACGAAACAAAGGCTAGATTGATATTTTTATCATTTTCGACCAAAACTATGACTGTCTGTAAAATGCCGAATAACCAACTGCCTACCAGTAGGCAGTTGGTTATTCGCACGCGAATTGGCAACTGGCTCTCCTTAGTGTTTCCAAGACTGACCTATACGTTGAAAGTGTCGGATATTGGTACGAAAGAACAAAATATATGTAAAATTGAATTATTTTATGCATATGTGTCTGAAAAATCGGCTTTTCTGAAACATATCGCGAATTGGCAACTGGCTCTCCTGGTGTATTTTGGGACTGTTGAATGCATTTAAAAGAATAAATACTAACATAAAACAACAACAAAACAAAGGTTAGAATGAATTTTTTATCATGTTCTCCCAAAACAATGACTGACAGTAAAATGTTGAATAAACAACTGCCTACCAGTAGGCAGTTGGTTATTCGCACGCGAATTGGCAACTGGCTCTCCTGAGTGTTTCCAAGACTAATCTATACGTTGTTAGTGTCGGATATTGATATGAAAGAACAAAATATATGTAAAATTGAATTATTTTATGCATATGTGTCTGAAAAATCGGCTTTTCTGAAACATATCGCGAATTGGCAACTGGCTCTCCTGGTGCATTTTGAGACTGTTGAATGCATTGAAAGGAATAAATATTAACATTAAAGAACGAAACAAGGACTAGATTGATATTTTTATCATTTTCGACCAAAACTATGACTGTAAAATGTCGAATAACCAACTGCCTACCAGTAGGCAGTTGGTTATTCGCACGCGAATTGGCAACTGGCTCTCCTGAGTGCTTCCAAGACGGACCTATACGTTGAAAGTGTCGGATATTGATATGAAAGGACAACATATATGTAAAATTGATTTATTTTATTCATATGTGCCTGAAAAATCGGCTTTTCTGAAACACATCGCGAATTGGCAACTGGCTTTCCTGGTGCATTTTGAGACTGTTGAATGCATTTAAAAGAATAAATACTAACATAAAACAACAACAAAACAAGGGTTAGAATAAATTTTTTATCATGTTCTATCAAAACACTGACTGTATGTAAAATGCCGAATAACCAACTGCCTACCAGTAGGCAGTTGGTTATTCGCACGCGAATTGGCAACTGGCTCTCCTTAGTGTTTCCAAGACTGATCTTTATGTTGAAAGCGTCAGATATTGATATTAAAAACCATATAAAATGTCATATTGAATGATTTTATCCATTTGTGACTAAAAAAAAAGCTTTTCTGAAACATATCGCGAATTGGCAACTGGCTCTTGAGGTACTTTTTGAGACTGCTGAATGCATTTTAAGAGATGAAGATTAATTTTAAAGAACAAAACATGTATTAGAATGATTTTTTTATCATTATGTTTTAAGAGGTAATCAGACTTGCTTATACATTTTGAATAACCAACTGGCAACTAGTATGTAGTTGGTTATTCGAATGTTCAACTACCAACTACCAACTGCCTACCAACTTTACTGTCATGGTACAGTCTCGTATTGTGTATTATACCATAACACTATTTCTTTACAAATATACCTATAGCAGTGTCACTATATCGTTAAAAAACAAAGTTTTGTGTAAAATATTTTTCAGTCTGTTAAAAACTAGATCTATGTGTCTTTCAATATAATCATGTGTCAACATTTTCAATGTTCATTCCAAATGTATTACATAAGCACAGTTCAAGTATCGAAATTGTTGAATGACAACTTTCCTTATATAGTCCAACATAAACAATTCATCATTTGTTTTCTTAGTTCTTGTAAACGATCACTTCAATCATTTGTAAATTTAATGACTATTAATAAACTTTGATAATGTAGTAGTTGACCTCTTTACAATCGACACCGTTTACTTTCAAATACAGGTTGCAATATAGCCCCAAGGTAATTTTATGACGGATATCTTTCAACACCCCTGGGCTTATCAAGGATACATACAATACTCCAACACCACTCATTGAGTATACTCAAATAAATTGCCTAACGGTCACGTCTTTACTCAGGAAAGATTCCATTTGTATTCATAAAGGTGAGTGACAGCCGAGCCAACTCTCAAGAGTGAGTGACTGTTGAGGGAGGTCCTGGGGACCCTTGAGTGTTTCTCAAGGTCTCATATTGTTAGTTTAGATGATAAATTTTCAATATCTATTAATTTGAACGTAAGATAACAGTGTCATGTTAAAGCGGAAGTTCATATTTGTGCAAGGTATTTTGGAAAAATATATTATGTTCTTTTTTAATACATGTTGTTGAGAACGATGAAAACGCAAAAAAGGCCCGGCAAATCAAAAGACTGTTTGAATATACAATTACGAAACCTAGCCTAACGGGGCTCATCAGTCACTCCCAGAAACACACGACGTAGTTATACATATTTACATTTCACAAGCTTAGATATCCGATAATTTATATTGAAATATATACAATCCGTCAAATTAAATGTCATGAAGAACCTATCATTATTAAATATCATTGTTTAAATGACAACGGAAACATTTACTTATACAAAAAAAATATGAGCCGCGACATGAGAAAACCAACATAGTGCGTCTGTAGTCTGGTCAGGATCTATGCTGTTCGCTTTCAACGCCAATTGCAATTAGAGTAACTATTAGCGAACAGTAAGAATCATAAACAGAGTGCACCGATGTGCAGGTTGATCTGGATTCATGCTGGTCGCAAACACACTATTTTGGTTTTCTCATGGTGCGGCTGAATGTTTTTAGTAATAGCACTTTGAAAAATACGTGGGGAATAGAAACGAGTATGTAATAAGACGAGATGTAATCCGACTGTCGGTAAAATACAATGTGATGAGATCACTACTAGTATAATTATGCGTCTATCTGGGTCTGGTGTCTAAATCCTACATGTATTTCGATTTTTCAAAGTTTGACGCCCAGAATTGTCGAAGTTGGACAAGATATGATAGGAAAGCTATAGTTATGATTTTAAATTTGATTCTGATTAACTGCATATTGTCAAATGGTACGGTCGTTAAATTCTAGTATTTGTGACAGGCAATCTAACGGAGAATAAAGATCGCCTTTTACAATTCAAATTCTACTATCACAGTTTTAAATGAAAAGATAAAATACTTTTACCGATATTTTCTCTCAAACGAGTCCACTTTTGAGACACTAAGTTCTGTATATATACGCTTGATGTGTAAATATTAAAACAAAGGATTGCCATCGATTGAAATTTCGTTGGAAAAGTCTTCCATATCCAAAATTATACATTTTTCATAGAAATGCGTCAAATTATTACTGCATACAGAAACAAAATAGTATGTGATGTCATGAACATTTTAGTCAAACGGAAAAAATAGCTGTAAAAATAAGCTGTTAGTCTAACTCGTCACCCTAAGTCAATGCTGACTTCTGCTTTATTGAAATAATGTGCCCGTGTGATTTCTAATCTAGGAATTGTAGTATCCATCCATCATGTGACTATCCCCGTAGTCAAGCGGTTAGTCGCTAACTTGAAATCACTGTAACCTCTGATTTGGTCAATTGGGTGGGTGGGGAGGGCATGGGTTCGAGCCTTGCTACCGATCGTATCTCTTTATCTGAGAAATTTTGACGTTTCTTGCAGAGGTTCTTCCCATGTACCACGGCTATATTTCAGTTAATTCAAGCCAATATTTAGTAGAATCTCAAACTCACAGAAATGTTTATTACCTTTATAGCTTGAGTAACGTATTTAAACAGGGAGTGTATGTTTAAATTAAATATTTTACTTTTTTGACATGAAAAGTGATGCCAATCGGGCTATGATTAGATCTCTGACCAAGTGGTAAAAACACATGTGTAATTTTACATGTATAAACTTTATGCACTGACTTAATTTGCATTTTGTCGTGAGGCTATAATGGATTAATGATTTTTATCATCGGTGACAGAAAAATTAAGTACTTTTAGATAATGCGACACTAATCGGGACAGTTTTACGTAATTGTAATCAGTCACAGATTGTAAAAAATGTTTGATTTGAAACTGATTCTGAGATACGACTTAAACTGTAATATCATCAAGTTTGAAAACCATAAATACATTGTATGACTGACAATTTATGTGTTGTTAAGACAAATTAATGGGAAAACCCCACATAACTTGACTGGCGACTTGGGCGGAGTTTATGTAAATGACGGTTAGAAAATTAGCCACTAACGAGAAGAAAATCGATATCAGTCAGTGACTACAAGTGTATGATGCAAACACTGAAACGGCGAGCTATTCTGAAATTGGCAGTAACAAACAGGCATATGTGTATTCACAGTGGTATGCGTCAGGTTTCAAATAGTACATCTGAATGCATGCATAGCTAAACACAGTATAATATGTAATACCCACTAGAAACATTTTAACTATGGACTTTTACTACATGACATTTATTTAAGCATTGAGTTCTACGTCTATAAAAGTTAAATAGGTTTCATGAGGATTTTCTACATTTGAAGAAAATACCTAAAGATAAACTATTTCAGTGAATTTGTTTGTTTGCTTTAGGTTTAACGTCGTTTTTCAACAGTATTTCAGTTATGTACCGGCAATCAGTTAACCTTACTAGTGTTCTTGGATTTTCTACCAGTACAAACCTGTTTTCCGCAAGTGACTGCCAACTTCCCAACATGAATCAGAGGTGGAGGACGAATGATATCAAACACAATGTCTTTCATTAGATCGTCACGGAGAATACACGTCCAACCGGGGATCGAACTTGCGACCACGCGACCCCTAGATCTGCACTCTCCATACTGAGCTAAGCGGATGGGTAGTATTTTAGTGAAAGATGGCCACAGGATATATATAACATAATACACTGTAGATATATATTGGGCTTTGTGTCGTACATCTTTTAAGAAATATGTAGCGCAAAACTGAGAGAAATGAGGCTAAAAAGACGCTTTAGTTAATCACCAATTTTCGTTCTGAAAATCAGCGGAGGTAATAATATGATTAATGTTTTATTGATTAACCCCTCTCTCGTTGCAAATTCAGTTTCGTTTGAAAGCCGGACGGTTGTAGATGTATTTACAATGCATTTTTCTAATGATGATAAACAAAAATATGATAGTAAAAGGTATTCTTTATTAGCAATAAAGAATACATGGTCAGAGATACAAGGTATTATTGTACACTTGGCAATTATCATGGCAGAAACATTGTTAACCTGACAACGTATGTTTTACATTACAAAATATATCAGTATTGGGATAGAAAACAATAATGCACTAACGTTTAGACTGTAGAGACAGGATAGTAGTATGTATATCAGATTTCATATAATGTTTTAATGTTACAATTCGTCAACTGGACGACTTCTCATAATATATCATTGTTAAACCAAAATAAAATGTGTTGGGTTTGGGAGCAATAATGAAAAAAAATTATAGCTGCTTTAATTTCATTTTATTTCAGACAGTTCACAATATGGTGGAAATGTGTTTACGTATGTTGTGTGTTCTCTTTTTCTTGGGATGGGGCGTTTTGGCCTGTAAAGGCACAAAAACGAAACCTTGCTAAATAAATTATCGAGATAGATAAAACTTCAGGCGCAAGCCATCAAGAATCTATTTCCAAGTGCAATTCAATAAATACTGCGCCGAATTATATAAATATGATATGGAAAGATGCATGAATACATGACAAAATGAATGCAATAACAATTACCTGTAAAGGCACAAAAACAAAATCTTGATAAATAAATTATCGAGATAGAAAAAACTTCAGGCGCAAGCCATCAAGAATCTATTTCCAAGTGCGCATGCGTGTAGTTTCATCCGGGGAAAATTAAAAAAATTGAGGCCCGGCGTGCAAATCTTGTTAAGGCCTTTAATTAACTGGTAAGTGTTAGAAAATGTTAGATGGATGAATGAAATGAAAATGATATAGGAATTCATATAGGATCGGGCTGTATGGAAATAATACAAAATAATAACACATAAAGACATTTCATACAATATATACACGGAACGAGGACAAACCAACATATAGACAAAATACTGATATTCAGTGGTTTTGGACCTCGTGACACGTAGTTATTCGTTCTATAAATTAAATTTTCCTCATGGACTAATGAAATCATACGATAGTCGTCATGATACGAACAACATCAGTGTGATTCTGATAACTATATGTCTTAACTCAAAATAAAAGCAGTACGTCCAGAGGACACATCAGTCGAAAAGACGTCTATCACGCTAATTTCATGCTGAATTAATTTTGTAAATGCTATACATATATTTGTGCTATGTGTACACGTGTACAAGGTGCTCTAATTTTTGATTTTGGTATATTAAAACTTTTAATGATTTATTAAAGAATATAATAAAATTATACACATTATATACATATTTTAAATTCTGAAATGTATCAATTCGATATTTTATACTTTTAGCATTCATTTCTTTAAATCAGATTGTAAATGTCGATGTCATCCTTGTTACTGCGACCAACAAGAAGCTTACAGTTCCTTTGATCGAAACAAATGGACCAACATGCTACATTTCCAGTGTCAGAAGATAACACATTCCCCAGTTTTTCACCATGTGAAGTAAACTGTAAAATACAGTTGTTATCATAACCACTCGCCAAAATACTTCCATCTTTCGCAAAACACACACGTCGTACATTGTTAAGTTCAGAACAGTCATATTTTTCTTCTAGTGTGCCATCTCCACTAAGAACAACAACCCCATAGTTATTGTCAGCCATGCAGATCCTTCTACCATCAGCACTAACAGCAATACTGTAGATATCACGAAACAGTCCTTGTCCTGTTTGGTCTCTGGTGTATTGTTTAAGTTTGTACCAGTCATGCTGTAGATAAAGACACTCGTATTCGAATTCGCAACATATATATTACCATTTGCATATGCAATACCATAACAGCTATGATCTGTTTTAATTTCATTTGTTCTCTTCATTTCATTTGTAACAGAAATGAAATAAATAGTTTCTCTGCCAGCAGCTACAGCAGCAACATCCTGTTTATCGACTGTGCAGATTTGATATGGGGCTTCTGGAAGATCACAAACATGTATATTCGTGTACATGCTATCAATACGTTTCAGATTCTTGTTACTACTGTCAGCAAGTATTGTAGAGCCATCCTCGAGTATACACATGCTACTGATACTGCATGCTTGTTTGTCAGATTGGTGCCTGATGTAGTACGTCTTCTTTTCCTTGACTTTGTAGAGGTCATTCGACTGTCGTATTCTTCCGATAGTATCCATGTGTGCCAAGAAAGATAACAATTGTTCATCTTTTGCGAATTTGATATGGATTTCATTTTTCCCTTTAGATATTTCTTCATTACATTTTGCAGCACTTTCCGCGGCTCTTTTCCCGAGTTTAGAAGCTACAAAACTTGCGAAATATTGCTTCCAGATGATGTCAGTTTGTCTTCGGAACATGCAACTTCTGTTTGTGAATTTTCGAGGAACTGTATTTCGTCATTGATTTTGTCGCTGAGGACTTTGTATTTCTTTTCGATTGAATCTATACTGTTTTGTTCCAATATGTCTAGTCTTTTGTCAATTTCCTTTCTAAAGTCTTTTACTTTATGCAATGCTTCTTCCTTACCTTTAAGTAACCGGTCTCGTTCTCCTTTGCATATGCAAAGCGTTTCTTCCAGACCTCTTTTTGTTGTCGTTAGTTCTTCTTGAATTTCCTTCGCGTCTGTATGTGCTTGATTGTTTTGAACAAACTCGGGTATATCAAAAATACCTTTGCAAGACTTAAATATAGAGATGAACACAGCATGTGATTACAATTTAGTCAACAATAATGTATAACATTTGTGTAGATCGTAAGCGTCAGTTTCAGTGACTTAAGTATAGACATATAGACATTAAAATTTCAGGAATTATTTTAAGAACATGTCAGCGTAAGGTATAAACTGATTATTGTATTACACCGGGGTACATATAAACAGTAAGCATACCGTCTACAAAACAGTGGGGTGTAGTGAGCACTCAATAATTCGGTTTTATTGACAAAAATATCTGGCAATATATAAATGAAAACTTTCATACCAGTTTAAAATCACCTTAACTCTATATTTATACACAATACTTTCAAAACAAGAAATATCTTTAAAAATGATGGTCGGCGAATTGTAATAAGGAAAGAAGTTTATGAATTTTTCATCTAACATTCATCTTTCATCTAACATTTTTCAAATTGCAAAACTAAACACCGCACTTTAACAATTTAAATGGTTCTCTTTTAATTTTTCGCAAAGGTTTCGTAGGGTTGTAATTTTGTTTCGTTTATCCTTAGACGAATAATTACAGCAGTAGTTTGATGAAGATTCATGAAGCGGTTCATGAGAAGAGGTCATTAAACGTGTTTATATTTTTAGCTAAATTGGTCCCTATCCCCATTTGTAACAAAATAGCAGGAGACCTTACGATATTGTTACACATCGAGTTTGATAAAAATCAATTACATTTTAGTGGTTAATGCGAAGAAAGGCATATCTACTTTTAGCTATAGTGGTCCCTAATAGGGCCCAAGTTCCTATATAAATACATTTGAAAGAGGACCTTATAATGATGCTCCAGACCAAGTATGACAAAGATCCACCAAGCTGTTCATGAGACGCTGTATAAAGGCATTTCTAGTTTTAGCTCTAGCAGCCCCTAAAAGGGGTTAAATGTCCCAGCTGAACAAAGTTGGCTGCGGGCCTAATAAAGATGCTACAAATCAAGTTTGATTAGAGTACATGAGAAAAAATCAATTAAAGGATTTTTTTATTTATTATTTTTATTTATTTCTAAAATAGGCCAACTGATCCCGCTTAAACAAATGCATATTCGCTATTCATGAATCTTTGGACAATGACGTCACACCTATAAAAAAGTGAAGGTCAAGCAAAACATACAATTGTAATTATTTCAATATATCTGTTTCATAAGCAAAGTTTGACCGTAGTCATATCACATAGATAAACTGTATGCAGCGTACCTTTATTTCAGTGTAATGAGATTCAGTCATTATATAGCATATATATAATAAAACAGATTTCAACTGAGTACAATATTTGCATACCATACTAAAGAAAAATATTCATATATAATAAATCAGTTAAATAATTTATAACAAATATATCAAAGCAAACAAGTACTCATTTTAATATGCAATCTGAATAAGTCAAAAAAGCAAGAAACCTTTTCATATACAGACGACAATTGTAACAATGAAAATCTTTTAAACAGCACTTCTCTACATAAAAGACTCTTATCACACCCTTATTCATGTGATACGCAGACCGTATTCAGCTCTTTCTTTAATTTGATATATGTTGGTATTTGAACAAGTTTTTATAATATTTATTAAACTTACTTATCATTTTGAGATATATCAATATTCTTGCTAAATATACTGAGCCAAAGTTAGCTTTAAAACTGTGAACAGCGTCGTTTAGGATAAACACTTTATCTACATTTCACTCAGCGTAGCACAATCAACAGAGTGAAAGAAATTGACACTCTCGTCCAATCAGGCAGAGTGTTGCATAAATCTTCCATTTTGATAAATTATCTATAATGCGTTATCAAGTAGTTTGATTGCAAACTGAAGTCACGTGGCATAGGTAACGAAAACGAATTTAGACGGCGTCGCCGAAAAAAAAGATACAATCATTGTTATTGCAATATAACATAAGGCGATAAAATTTATACTATTACTTAAAACATTGTGTAGATAATCTATCTTCACGACCGTAAGCTCGATTATCTAATACTGTTTAACAGTTAACTTATTAACCTGAAACAGGTAAAAAACTAACCATAAATTAATTGTTGACCTACAATGTAATTGATAGTTATAAACTATCCTACCTGTGATCTACTGCCATACAGGTGTAACATCCGACATCATCGTGATTTTGACAATACATGTCAACAGGTTTAAATCTGTGCCTCTCACATCGTTCCGTTGGAGCTATAGGCAAACTCTTGCATTTTCCCTCTCCGGATTGACCTTTGTCTAGGATCTTATGTCCAGATAGGAAAGGAATATCTTCATGAAATTTAACACAATCTGAACAATAATAGTCGTTACAGTCCGTGCAATATTTGTCCGCTTCTTTATTCCTCTCCTTACGTTTACAAGGTGAACATAACAATTGAAAAGTTTCGTCTGATTGTTTTTCCATGTCACTTCCTTGTATGGACGCCATATTTCTCTTTACATATTATAATTTTGTGAAAATATTAATTTCAGTTTCATTTTCTATTCCAGTGCAGACAAAAATTGTTTACAACCCTCGTTCTATTCATACATTTATTATCTACATGCACAACGTAAGCGGTTATACATTAACTACAGGGTGTCCCAAAAAACATGATACAGCTTTCAAACGACATCACATATTCAAATGACATGGTATATCAATGATTATTATTCCAATATTTAGCATAATTAACTAAATTTTAATTAATAATCATTGATGTGTTCAATGTGACGTCATGACGTCGCACATGACGTCATTGATGATGTAATCAAATTTCATTAAAATCCAAGATGGATTATAATATGAGTTGAAATCGCCTACATTAGTTAACAAAACATTAATCAAACAGTACCCTGGCATGAAGTATTAACCAGACAACAGATCAACAGATCGGTCAGGGAATTTGAGAAGCATGAATCAGTAAAATCAGTGTTGACGCCTACAAGGCAGTAATCGCTAATTTCAGAACTACAATTTCTATGGTAAAATCGCAAAAGGGGTACATATAGAACATCTTATGTGAACAACATTGTGACTGAGATATATACATCCAAAGTATTGTGATAAATTCTGTGATAAATTCTCTTCTTTGTAAGTAAATATTAGTTTTTAAAATAATTGTTTAACAATAACGTTATACAAGCTCAAAGATGTATCATGTTTTTTGGGACACCCGGTATGTCAATCTAAAGTAGTCTTTCAGATAAAAGACAGCGAATGAATAGATATAACAAGAGGACCATGATGGTCCTGAATCGCTCACCTGTCCCCACATGACCCAGTTTTGAACTGAGTATGACGTTGTTTTTTTTTCTATTATTTGACACAATGACCTAGTTTTTAAGCTCATGTGACCCAGTTTTGAACCTGACCTAGATATCATGAAGACAAAAATTCTGCCCAATTTACATGAAGATCCATTGAAAAAAATGGCCTCTAGAGAGGTCACAAGGTTTTTATTATTTGACCTACTGACCTAGTTATTGATGACACGTGACCCAGTTTCAAACTTGACCTAGATATCATCCAGGTGAACATTCTTACTAATTTTCATGAAGATCCATTCAAAAGTATGGCCTCTAGAGAGGTCATAAGGTTTTTCTATTTTTAGACCTACTGACCTAGTTTTGAACCGCACGTGACCCAGTTTCAAACTTGACTTAGATATCATCAAGATGAACATTCTGACCAACATTCATAAAGATTCCATGAAAAATGTGACCTCTAGAGTGGTCACAAGCAAAAGTTTACGCACGGACGGACGACGGACGCTGCGCGATCACAAAAGCTCACCTTGTCACAAAGTGACATGTGAGCTAAAAACATCTGAATATTCAGCAGTACAGATTAAACCAGTGCTAAAGACCTAAATTACGCTTCATTTATATATATTTTATCTTGATATAAAAACATGTAAATAAACCGGCACATATAAACAAGGTCTGTTCATGAGAGATAATATATGTTCATGAGAAGCGACGAAAAATACAGCATTCTGTATCAGAACAAAAAAAAACCCAGCCGGGGGAATATCATTTCGAGTTCATGCTGGAACAGCACCACAGCTTCAGTGGCAACAAGACACTGCAGGAGTGAACAGGAATGAACCGCGCCAAAAGTCTTAATGTAGGTAATAATGCACATCACTAATATCAATGTTTGTCTAATCTAAATCGTTCGATATGATGAAATGAGAAACAATGGTATAACATCATTCGTGCAGTCGTCTTTTCAAACATGTTAATCCTTCACACTTCTTCCTCCTTACTTTGTTTTTATCTGTTTTGATACATGTATGTAAACAGTTGCTCGACGCCCTTGCGACATTGATTTTAAATTGTTATTCGTGAAAACGTAACGAAGGTTACGTACATACAGATATTCAATGGATCAAGTTTAATTATAAAACATGATGGCTACACATTTTACGCACCTATTGTTTACTTTGAAAAATATTCAGAATATATCAATTTTGTCCTAATACCTGTGACCACATATTACCTGTGTTGGAGAAAGTTTTATAAAGCAGTAAGTTTCTTTATTAGAATGTGTTTGTGTGTTTTCGTGCATGTGCGTGTGTGTGTGTGTGTTCGAGTTTAACGCTTTTTTCTGCAATCTGCAATTTTTCAGTCATAAATACGACGGTGTCTGATAAGAAAATCTCAGAATATAACAATTATCTACTCGATTAGAATAATCAAAACCGATTTTTATTCAGTGTGATTATTTGTTTCTATATTTTAATTAAGAATTTGGGTTTTTACTTATTAAGGTAGTCCTACACGTTTGGTAGACTGGAAGTAATAGTGTAACGTCATGTATCCGGATGGCGTAGGATAAAGCCTGGACTCAGCACCAGGAAACAGAAATCATTGTAAGAATTAATGGGAACCAGTGATTAAAATTATTAAAACGGCAACAATACTATCGTTCTAGAAATGAAATTTGATATTAATAAGTTTGACACGTTAAATAATTCCAAAAAGTGTCTCCAAATCAGTATGTAATGTGTGGGTCACTTTAATCATCAATGGCAAATGTTTCAAAAACAAGCACACGGACCTGTATATTTTATTACACAATACATAAACTAATCGTTTAATTACGACTGTGAGAAATTTTCTTAATAGTTAGCTTCCTTATCAAAATTGTGTGTGATTTTCGTATAAAACTTGTATGTGCGGATCTCTTTAATCATAGTCAAATATCTTAAACACAAGCACACGGATCTATACATTTTATTTTACCATATTATAGACCATAACTATGCTAATCTATTACTGTGAGTAGTCTACATTGCAAGACAATCCTCTTCGCGGATATATCATCAAATTGTGACTTTCCCATAGACTCCAATAATGATAATTTGTGGTTGATGCATTTGTTTTACAAATCAATCTAGCAAATTATCAAGCTCACGATCCTATGTTTCTATTTGCCTAATATTTATTCCGGTTTTAAAAAATCAGAGTTAAATCAAGTTCTACATTGTAGGAAAAATTAGATCCGACCGTGCGTGCAGTACAAACTTAAGTTTTTATTCATTTCAATTGAGTTCATATGTTGTACTGTGGAAAAAAAAACACAAAAAAGAAAAAAAAAAGGAAAAAAAAAACCAAAAAACAAAACAGCAATTAAATTATATCATCGTACCCAAAATGACAGCCATTGATTTGGACAAAGGATATTTCAGATGTTCAAGATATTTTCTCTGCTTTAATGCTTTTGAGACATGAAAACGATTAATTCCCTTTAAAGGATAATGTCACAACAACATACTGTATTTAAAGATATAGAAATCACAGGTTTATGTGTGCTACCATATAGCAGTTATTCGCAGCAGCTAGGACTGCCGTATCATGAATGGAAGTTTCAGCAAGACTCTCTTATTAAAAATCAAAAGAAACACACTGAATATACAGTTTATGTTTAATATGAATATATTGCTACATTTATCCTTACATTTAATTGCATTATATTTATACATAAAATGCAATTGTTTTTGTTAGTTAAGGAAACTAATTATTTGGATATTTTGACTATAACATGTAAAAGTAAAGGAAATGAATTATTTGGACATTTAAATATTTCACGTTATTGTAACTGTTAAGGAAATGAAACAGGTAATAGTTAAGGAAATGAATTATTTGGAAATACTGAATATAAACATGTAATAGTATTCAAGGAAAGGAATTATTTGGAAATTTTGAACTTAACATGATAAAGTAAAGGAAACGAAACATGTAATAGTGAAAAGGAAATGAATTACTTGGAAATTTTGAATAAAACATGTTAAAGTAAAGGAAATGAATTATTGGGAAATATTAAACTCAACATGATAAAAGGACATAACATGGGTTATGTTAATTGCAGCTTTAGTTTTCAAGATCTAAATACAAGCTAAACATCTCTGGTAAAAGGGTCATTTTGAATTTCAGTAAGTCTTTAATAATTTCAATTTTTATGGTTGAAATATTTTCCGATATTTGATATCAACTAATATTAGATCTTGCAAGGTGTATACATAACAATCATTCGAAACTAATATCAACATCAAAATATAAGACTTCGTGGTAATACATCTTCGTGGTTGCTTTCTCCGATGTTTCCGTCAAATAACGATGTCCCTGCATAAAATATTTCTGAAAAAAAGTACATACAATTCGTTAAAAGAAAATACTATATCGTTTTGCTTTTGTGATTCTATTCTACAACTATATTGCGTAAATGACATTTTCAGACTCGCCGATTACGCTTTTCCCCCTAGTTCCTATCGTTCTGCTTTCGAGCATAAATATTTGGTGGTCCGTTTATATAAGTTGATATTTCAATACATAATTAGTAGAGACAACCTTTCGTCCATCAACAACTAGATATAACATTTTATTATTTAAGAGTTTCAATATTCTATTGGTGCACCAAACCTCACTCAAAATTTGTTCAAAATATATAGGATAGCGCTAACAACAGTCGTCCACGCCAAGTGAATCCTTTCAACATATACTAGTCCCAACAGGGGAGAGATGGGCTAGTAGTTAAGGTGTGGACTGCTAAATTTGGGGGTCGTTGGTTCGAGCCCAATTAGGTTTTGCAAACATGTCGTAGCATATGAACCCAGTACAGGTTTTTCCAGGATGCGGACTCGAATGATTCAGATAAGCTCCAAGCTTTCACCATAGTCGAGCTGAAATTGATATGGAAACAACGGAAATGCAAGTGCATGTATCACCAGTATGACAGTTATCCGTGGTCAGAAATTGAGCAGATGATATGGACATGCTATCAAAATTTTCTAATAATTAGGAAAATACTTAATATGACGTAATTTTTCTCAACTGAAAAATGAGAACAAAAATCTCGATAGATATGAAGAAACAAAATCGTGCGTCCTGAGATGGGATTTCTTTACTTTACCACTTTTCGCAGATTGCTACAGCTTTGTGTGTGCAGCCTAAATCTCCCCAATGAAATGAATGTGAGGCCCAGAATACACCACAGTCTTCATTTCCAGAATTGTTTGGCTGTCCTAAAATATATACACTTTAATTTGATATAACTCATTTCATTTAAAATAGGAGAAAGTTGCTAGTAATTACTTCAAGAAATGATAATGCCTACTGAAGAGTGCAGTCCTTATCCTAGCGGTTGACAGAATAAAAATATATAGAATAATTTATTATATAGTAATAGATTTGTCGAAAGAAGGGTAAAAGGTAGCCCTCTTCTTCTAATGAGCAAAAAAAAAAACAACAACAAAATGTTGTAAATTTAGAGAAATATTTCATTATTATTTTCGAGTCTGTTAATTTGTTTTTTGTTGGGTTTAACATCGCACCGACACAATTATAGGTCATATGTCTACTTTCCAGCTCTTATGGTGCAACAAGACCTAAGGTTTCCTTCCGTGCATTATTTCTGCAACGGGCGGATACCTAGGTAGATGTATCGACCTTCCGCAAGCCAGCTGCATGACTTCCTTAGATAAAGAATTGAATGCCCTGAGTGTGACTCGAATCCACTTCGGTAATAGAAGCATTACACGTAATATTCACTTCATCATTTATTCAGAAAATGTGACTAGTGCTGCTTCTAGAGGGCCGTCAATCTCTAGACTGTAGTATGAATATAATAGAATGCACAATCTATGTTTTGTATTACAGCCAATGGGCTGTGAATAATAGAATGATGCGATTTCTCGGCTTGGAACGTACGCTATTGCCTGGAGAATATTATCTTTATAACAGCAACGTAATTAAGGCATATCATCATAGCCATTGTATCAAAGTATAGTTACAATGATAGTTTACCTGGATACCAGTCTGTAAAATCTGGAGATTTATCTGTATCCACCCATTGCCATTTACCTTCGATTTCCCTGTCCGTAAGCCCACTCCACCAATTGTTTTCTTTTAATCAGAAATTATAGTAAGTTTAACACATAATAAATAGTATGGCGAACAAGAAAAATTTTCCCGCTTAACAAATCCGTAGGCATTACTTAGTACAATATGGAATCATACCTAAAATAACGTTTCTTGTTGTCTCTTCTTTTCAGCCTAGGTGAATACAAAACTCAAAAGTCTAGATGAGGCCTTAAAAAGGGACAATTAAGTTTTCCTTCGGTTTAAACGTTTTCCTTCCTATCATTATTTGATGAAATGTGTATCTGTTTTAGATAAGATTTATTGAAATATTCATAACCATGTTCATCACATGATTAGTTTTTAAAATGGAGGCCCCTATAGAGATTTTACGTTATCTATACCGTCTCCATGATACTAAATGTGACCATACAAGGTTCAGGTGAGTAGCAGACATTCTAATTTACATTTCGATAAATAAAGCATTAATATGGGGATACTTCACCGAAAGAAAAGATGAAAGAGTTTTAAAGTCCATCGAAAATGCTTGGTAAATTACCTTCATATTTTATATGTAATAAACCATTATAAATACATGTAGATATAAATATATATTTAAACCAGTTAAAATAATGGGTTTGTCCTGAACGAGAAACGAATTGGTAGAACTAAACAAACCGGAATTTAAACAGGGGATCTGAGGCTATGGAACCTGCATATCACAGGAACTGCAAAGACAAAATTAAAAAGCAGGCACTATATCCATGGGGTGATTATACAATACCCAAAGCTACGAAAGCGGGAGTATTAGAACCATTAAGCAGAAAAGTTCAAGCTGATAAACTAAACAGTACCAACCTTTCCTTAATCCTATTTAACGACCATTTAAATTCCTTTTCTGATAATAAATTAAAGAATACGTTAAACAAGGAAACAATGGTTATATTTACAGATATGAATATTGGGCAGAACCTCGTTACATCTTAAACATTTACCCTCAACTTAGGGATATATTTTAATCCGCACATGCAAGAGAAATGTCCTTATAGTCTGATTTTTATTACCTCCGGCGCTTTATAATAACAGTATTCACAATGGTAAAAGATACCTCTCAAGCGATTGCGCATCATGTCTTGAAGAAAATTGTTTTCATGTACATTGTCCACGTGCACCAAGTGGGATTCGTGTTGTTGGCAAAATCGCTGTACACAATGTGAAAATATTTCTTAATTTAGACTTTCGTTTATGTTTGTAATAACGAAAACAGTTTACAAAGATGCAATACATTAAATGTTTTAGCCACAATGTTCTTTGGTTTATTACCAGTTTTATTTCTCTGGAAGTAAATGTTAAGAACATGTGCTGAACCATCTTTTCAGTAGCTTCAGAAGCGTTATTTTGTTTCATAGATCACAAAACAGGATCGTTATATTTCTCTAAATTGTCACCAGGAGATTTTTTACTAATTAATGTGATCTATGTGGTATGAAAATATCTCAATCCAACAAAGGGCTTCTAGGTTCTGACATACGAGACGAAATCTTATGTTCAAATATCGAAGTCAGTAGTTTAATCTACTTTGAAAAGGACATTTAGTTTAAAAAGTATTCAAGTTATATAAGAAAGATTATTCGTACTTGATCACACATATGGTGCGAACGGATGCCTGACGCATTATGATTTATTATGTGAACACATACAGATTATTAGTACACTGCAAATGGTGCTCTCCTGTTGCCTTCGGACTAAGAATAGAAAATCACGATCTTGAACAATAAAACCAAGAAAGGCCTTACCTCTGCTTCCGAATAAATCACCCTTTGATTTGCGAAGAGGTAACATGACCCTTGGAAAGTCACCCACATGTCTGGACACGTTGTATCACTAGACTCTGTACCTGAAATATGTAACCAGTAATATGTAAAGTAACTCGCTGACAAGTAAATACAATAGACTGTTATTAAATTTTAATTCCGAAAAGGAAGGAGTACCAAACAAGTAAGTACATATTTAAAGGTTACTTTACCTTCAGTGCCATCTTTAGTACTGGATATTGCATCCATGAACTCAACTAGTTTTCTTAGCACGTGACGCTTATAATCAAAAGCACTTTGACAAGTCGGGCGAGAAAATGCAGAATGGAAAATCCCACTAGCTACAAGAATGATCACAACGAGCATTGTTCAGAACTTCTTCTTCGCGGAACTTAGGAAAATAGAAAAGTACTTTCTTGTCCTTGTAGTAGATTGAACCACTTAAATTTTAGATGTGTTTACTAATCCGTATTATGTAAAAATGACTGAAACGTTGAAACACTTTTTGTCTTAAAAGGAACGTCCCAAAAATTGAATATATTTTGTAACATTATGACAAGTATAAGAGACCTTTTTTCACAATTAACACAATAGAAAGGCTCAAACTACATTCAATGTTTTGTATTGTTTGTTTCCTTGTTTTGAAATCTAGTTATGAATAGAGACAAGGAAGATTCGTCACGCAACATCAAGAAAATTAATGCAAACTTGACATTGCTTATTGAAAGATACAAACTTCAAAACATTGCAGTAATTACGAGTTATCGCAATGCTTTGCTTTTACAACACTTTCCATATTTTTACACTCATTTGCCTTGGCGTGTATTATAACATTACCAAAATATTGATGTGTTGATAGAATGATAAGACGAATTTTTGTTACTGAGACTGTCATGTTAAAACCATATCTCTGTGTTACTATTTGATAATTAAAGATCAAATTATGCGTCAGTAATCATAGAGTATAAGAATTGGTTTCTAAAACTACAAAATATATCTATAAATCGACGCCGCGATCTGAAATCTACGCTGTAATCAAGCAGTAGCACAGGCAAAATTGACGAAGATTATCAATGACCATACAAAAAAATCCTGAAGATAGTAGAGAATCAACCATTTTCCATTTGTTCGATGCCTTTTGTTCGAGTCCCCGTTTGGCAGGATTGATATTTTCAACCAATGATATCGTTCTATGAATTTTATCAATGTATGTTTTTGTTAATAGTCGTAGGCTTGCTATATATAATAAAATCCTAAATATTGTTGAAAGGTTTAAAGGTGTATTGTTTGCTTTTCGTTAAGGGTATTCTTTTCTCTCATTTTATATAATGTATTTTGCTAAAGAAAATATAAAGGAAATATTTATAAGGTATACATTGATTTGCAATTGTATCCGAAATGTTTTATCTAACTGGAGTGTAAAGTATCGAACAAATGAAAAATATTTTGTTCCTAGCTTAAATAAAGTTATAATGTTTTAGTGAACTTACTGTTCAACTGCAAAAATAACCGAGAACTACTTATTAGGGACTAGTTGATCGACTAACAGGTAAAATATCGAAAACCATATTGTAAGGCACTTTACCTTGACAACAATTAACGCATGATTTGTGAATTATTTGTTAGAAATATGTTAACTGGTTCAAAGAAATATGAATAACACGGATGGCGTCCTTATAATAATGTAATTGGTGCACTATTCCGAATATTTCATGCAAACAAGGACCGGAACTACCTTTCCTTCGCTAGTGTGGTGATCAATTGGAATCACCCTTGAGGGTTTCTCTTTTAATTTCACTGGCATGTGTAATGTACATATCGTTATAGCGCACTTCTATTGCAATATAAAAAAATCAACGACAAGGAGGCTGACAGTTTGCTGAATAGGAGAAAATACCTTTGTAAAAGGTATGTCGTTAATGGGTATGAAGGTGAAACGTTTATGTGACACCTACAGGAATAATCAAATGACACTTGAAACGAATTGAAGTAGATTGGTAAATTTAAAACGGGTCAACAGCCTCTGTAGTTCAAACAGTATCAAATTCGTCATATCACGTCTACAACTGCATGTGATGTTGGCAAAATCCAAAATATCCGATAAAGTCATCGCTAGGATTGCGGTCATACGGTTAGGTTTCAACGATAAACCTATCATTAACACCAGTTCATGTCATGTTGAAAGCACACCAATCAATGCAAAATTTTACTTTGCAGATGTTAACATTTGCATACATTCAGGTCAGTATTATTAAAGTTTATTGTTGCCAAGGAGTACATCTCACATTTGTTTCCCGGCTGAAATAGGTAGCCGGTTTGTATATGTTACACACTAGGACGTCCATATCGCATGTTCGGATCTACAACACATATGCATTTAAAAGACAGGATTTGAGGGTTATTATACCATCTCTGATTAATGATCCCTGATGAAGTTTCCTGTAAATACAACGCTTTAATGACAGTTTGGTCTATAATAACGCCTTTTCGATGAGATCAATGCTTCAAAGAACTCTCTGTTCTACCATGACGTACAATGGAAATACTAGAAACACCACTGCTCTTACAACAGCTCAAAGATAAAAATGTTGTCGGCTCGATTTGATTGAAAATTGGCAATATTTATTGAGTGTACCGGGAAAGTTTTTAGATACGATCAGCAAATATGTTCTAATCTATTTTTACCTTTTTATGGTTATTGATACAAAGTTGACAGAAATCATCAACAAGTATTCGACTAGAAATCCAACACATTAATAACTGCTCATCTAACACATAGGTCAGGATATATTCTAAATAGTTTACTGGCTCTGTTTCTTCCACTTCCACCGAGACATACAAATAGGAGGACAGAGAGGCTTGCAGGCAGACAGATAGTCAGGCAAGCAGATATATCGATTAAATTAAATTTTTTAGTACATTCCATTATAATGGATACAATAATTAACAACTAATCAAAGAAAACGTATAAAATCATCAACAGCTTGCTGCCATTAGCATGTATGTATTATCAAGGATAACGCAAAAGGCGAAATAACCTCCATATTTACATTGTGGTTCTCTGGAATGGTAACATGACAACAGCAAGACAGAAGTTAAAAGTTCCCGGAATAACATCATTAGCTTACAATGCATTTCAGTAACTATTATAAGATGACAGTTAGTTAAACAGAGAATTATAATTTTTTTTTAATTAGCAACCGTTGGTTGGAATTCACCAAAACCTCACAGGAAGCTTTAATCCCAAGCGGAGATGCACATATTATTTCCTGTTCAGGTCGGATGATTTTTCACCGAGTTTGTTCCCATAGTATACTATAGTACCATTTCTTGTCAGGAGTATTTCTCAGCAACCACTTCATTTAAAGTTTTACACTCAAGTGGATATAGTCTTCTTGTTCCGGCCGAATATTTTTTCAATTGATTATTTAACATTATTATACTCTAAATGTTATAGACTAATACCATTTCTTTTCCTACGGATTTCTCAGCAACAGCGGGCTAAAATTCATCGAAATTTCACAGGAAACTTATATCCAAATGGGGCTTGTGCATACTATCTTCATGTTCCAGTCGGTTTATTGCCATTTGATTATTCATTATTAGTAAATTATAGCGCCATTAGTCAGGGGTATTTCTCAGCAACCACAAAAAATGCATATGATGCTTCACTCTCAAAAGGAGGTGCGCATTATCTTCATGTTCCGATTGAATGCTTTTCAATGAGATATTGCCCTTTGATTATTCAAAGTTGGTAGACTTTATGCGTCATTTTCTTTTGATATAATATTATAATAATCATATTTCGGGGAGCATCCATCAAACATCACAAATATCTTATTGTTCCAGAGGGTACAGTCTATGTATGAGAGAAAGACTTGATTGCATTACCCTTTACTACTCAGGTGTTATACTGCGATTCTCTTTTTGTCATTTCAAGACTCCCCTTACCACTGTCGGGAGATAGAATTCCGAGTTTTGAGATAAATGCCTCTTTAGATATATGGCTGAATGCGCGACATTTATGGTGACCCAAAATGAGTATAATCTTTTCTTATACAGCACAATCGCTAGCGCCTATAGGTTTCATTTAAGTAGATTGTCTAATCAGAAGTAATAATTTTGACCAACGTCCTCTGCATAAATAGAATAACTTGAAATAAAATGAAATTCAAGTCTTTGCAGGAAACTGAGCCATGCAGTGACCCACACATTACATCCTGATTTGAAGACATTATTTGGAATCATTATACATGTTGAACGTTTTGGTATCATATCTTATCTTAAGAAAGGTGGTAACGTTGTCATTTAAATAAATTTACCCACGGGCTACCATAAATGCATAAAACGATTTTCATATCTTTATACCGACAAGAAGATTTATTCTACGTTATCCCGATAAATAACGTTACGCTATTACATCAGTTAACTTCGCACAAAACGTGCAAAACTACCTAAAGAATCAAGAGAGTCTGAAAAACAAGTTTCATAAAAATGCTTCCTGATCTGCCCGGATATACAGTGAACATTTCGTATCGGTACCACAGATTCTTTTCAGATTTAACTTTTCGTCTTTTTGTTTGCCTAATAAGCAATATAAATATAACCGCGCATGTACAGCTTTGTGCTTTCAACTTATAATCTAGATATCTTTTTGGTTGGGTTTAACGTCACACGCACGCACTTTTAGGTCATAGGACGACTTTTCAACTTAAATAGTTGAGGAAGAAGCTAGGTTCCCCTCCGTGCATTATTTCATCACGGATGGACACCTGGGTAGAACCACCGACCTTTCTTTAGCCAGCTGGATGGCTTCCTCAATTGAATAATTCAACTCGAACCCACAGCGGTGAGGGGCAAGTGATTCGAAGTCAGCAACCTTAGCCACTCGGCCAGGGAGATAATAAAGACTATTTTGAATGTACATGTAACTTATATTCTGTTCTTAATTCGCAAGATTGTTAAAACGGATTATCAATCGTTTCATATTCCTTTGATCATTTACTTTGAAACCATTTAATATGTAAGATATAATGACATTTTCCCGAAACCTACATTTCTAGTAATCTTCTTAATGTAGTTATTGAAGTGTATACCTGAAGCTCGCAGCAATTCTATTCAAATCAATATTAATTTCGATTGTTGAAATATTTCACCTGTTAAGCCAATAAGCGTCACACAGCGCATCCAGTCGGGGATTACAGCAGAAATTGAAGTAGTATTAACTTTTACCTTGCTAAATTTCTAAAATGGAATGGTCCATCATTCAATTTAGGCAGTACCATTCATTATTCGAAAGGATGTTCGATAAAATTCACTGACTGAATAGCGAACAGTGAAGGCCATGATCAGCCTGCACACTTGGCTGATCTTGGTCTGTACTGGTCCTAAAGGCAAAAACACTTGCCGCCTGCAGGCTAAAGGTAATAAACTGATACTCGGTTAGTCAGATTATTTATTTGCGAAGATGTTTAATCAGTTACAAGTGCACGTTTTAAACTTTATGGTAATTGGTTTCAGTATTAATAATTACTGATTATGTGCAATATTATACAAATTTTGCAGTTGTGTTTAATTGCGATAATAGTGTACATTCAAATGCCGAAAACATATTAAGTATGATATATGTATTATAATAGTAGATAAAAGCATTAAGGTATTATTATTATATTATTACTGGCATTGTCATGCATGTTATATTTATTCAACATGTTTACTATGTACTTATCCATTTTTCTTATACGGATATTGTTATTCCTATGCTAATAGTATGTTAATGTTTTATCTATTAAATGAAAATATGTATGATATTCACATGTTTTGCCAAGTACAGTTCCGTACCAGTGAAATTATATTATGAAAATCCCAATGCTTTTAACAGTGACATTTTAAATATAATTGACCTTTATATTTCAACAGACTACAGAAAGTATAATTTTCAATACAGCAGTATTGTCCTTCATACATAAAATAATACTGGAGGCAGAAATGCTCTATGTAGCATTTAGGCTCTACTGCATTTGACTTTTAATAGTCAACATTTTTATTCGATATCACATCAGCCTAATCATTGTCAGCATGAAATAAAATAAATGAGCCGCACCATGAGGTTACCAACAGAGAGTGTTTGCGACCAGCATTGATCCGCGCAGTCTGGTCAGGACCATGCTACTCGCTAACGGTTTCTAATAGCAATAGGCTTTGAAATTGAACACACCAACATGGATTCATGCTGGCCGCAAACGCACCATGTTGGTTTACTCATGGTGCAGCTCAAATGAGTTTAAATAGTCCGAGTCAGCGTATTAGTGTAAAACCTGCATACTGGCGCATTTATTGTAACACTCACTTCATGTACTCACTTCATGTACTGTGAATAACAGTGTATTTTAGCTTTGTTATTTTGACATTTCTATCATGAGTGTTAATATATACGTGTCAAAGCGAAGCTATAACTGGTCGGCTATTCTTAATACTTAGCTATGTAAGAAAAGGACTATATGGAATAGAAACAAGAATTTGAAGGTATTTGGATTTCAATTAATATAACAATTAGTAGCTGCATAATTATCACATTTTTTCCCAGTTTGAGGCAAAAGTGGAGACACCGTTTATTCTCAATATGATTAGGATATTTATGCTATACAAAATAATTGTGTATCATAAAAAAGAAACCCATAGTTTAGTACAAAGATGTAGCAGTAGTCGTTTTCCGTTTAATATCTACTCGTATTTTGATAGTTTTAGATTACCAATTTCAAAACAATATAAAATATATTATAACATAAGTAAATATATTTAACTGAATATGAATAATATAGCCTTTGCTATTGTGATTGGTTGGATTCTTTTTTTTTTTATCTTATATCTATTCGATTTCTTGATTAAGGTATTTATCTAATTTAAAGTAGAGTAAAATATTAAAATCATGTTATGATAATTCTCATCGGTTCTGCTCTGATTAACAACCTAAGCAAAACATTATATTTCATTGAATAATTTCGAAAGGTTCATGAGAAAAGAAAAATAAGCCTATCAAAAATACAACATTTACGGATAATTTATTAAGAGGTTTATTTACGAACAGGGTCTGCCGTCCGGTCATAATAGCACAGCTTTTTCTACATGTGTTATGAGACTGGTGTTTCATTACGGCAAATAATAGCACCTGGTCCAGCTATTTATTGATCTTGTTATTATCTACCTAAGCTTATTTCTAGCTTCATATTTAACTATAATGTTTTCAAGTACTAATACGTGTCACTTTCAATGGATTATCTCGATATTTTGTGAAGTATGAAGATCCATCAGAAACTTTTCATCAGAAAAAATGATGTTGCTGTATAAATTCGACGGGATAAACCACGGATCTTCCGGTTACCCATGACCATGTGACTATGGTGCATGAGAGACTGTGAACTGGTCTCTAAACAACAGTTGCTATGACCGTTTTCAAGAACCTATTTTAACTATTCATAGGAAGGCTTAATAATATGCATCTTTTGACTGTTTTGCGGTCAAAAGTCAAACGTTAAGCCCAGTTGTTATTTCATGACATCAGGGAAAATATTCACAGATTTATATCACGTTTATAGCCCAGCAAACTTTTATTGAGAATAGATCTCTGAAAGTTAAAGGGCATTGTTAAAATTAGATCGAGACAAACCCCTGGTCTCAGAAACAGAAAAAAGGAGAAAAGGTACTGTTTCAGAACTGCTGGTATCTACATTTGCTGCTTGATTTGCAATAAATAGAAGTAAATCATTTAATGTATTTTGGTATATCCACTACACGATGACAGGATATCAACAGATCCTTAAGCATTTTATCTGAACGAGTGTGAATAATTCGCTTACAAAACATAAAATATAAAGCAGAAATGTCCTATGTATCCAGTCGATGTAAGCGTTTTAGATCATTTGTCTTATTCTCGACGTTTGACATTTCGGTACGTTTGACATTTCGGTACTTGAACGTTTTATAAAGGATTGGTTACATGTTAAGGACCTATTGTTTATTGTTTAAGCAATTGCTTTGTTATATACTACGTGCTCTGGAGGCCACCGATATCAATTTTGACATTAGTTAAAACTACGACTAGTGGCCATTTGTTTATTTTCTGTAAGGTAAAACGAAAAAAAAACAAAACAAAAACAAAACAAAAAACAAACAACAAAAAAACAAAAACAACAACAGCAACAGCAACAACAACAAACAAAAACACAATACACACGAATCTAAAAACTGAAACAAAATTTCCTGTCCTTGCTATTATACTCTTAAATAAAGCACAGAAAGTTAATCAAACTTGTTTGTTGACTGCTTTAATCCATCTGGAACCATAGTATGATAAAAATTCTAATGTCTTTAGGTCAGCTTAAAATCAGTTTAAAATCAAAGACAAGGAAAACAAAGAGTCTTAAAGTTACTGAAATTTATAGAAATAACTGCATTATCTTATCACAAAAATCAATACATAGTATATTCTAAAACGTAATTGGAGATTGCATCAATTATATTTCTGTCAATAAGTTATGAAATGTATTTTTCTTGATTTAATCGATGTGAGGCTATATCAATATGTTTGCTTTGACCTTTTACTCTGTTTACAAAATACATGTGTTGAAATTACAGATTGTAATGCATGTAGTTCTATAGCATGGAAACTTTTCCACTCACCTTATATTATTTCTAAACTAGAAATAGTCTAATTATGAATAACTATCTGAGGCTATCTCCCAGTTTCATAAAATGAAATAAGGCAATGCCTCAGTCGGGAATCGTTACAGTCCATCAGTTGCCAAGAAATATGCAATATGCATTTGTATCCTTTTAAAGGTAGAGTTTGGAATATAAAACAATACTGCCCATATCTGTACTGATGTGCAAGACGTTGCGGTTCGGACAAGTTATGTGGACGCTTATTACGCACAAGGAAAAAGTGAATTCTTCCAAAAAATCCGAATTCAGACGCTTTGTGCACGTATATATCGCATGTTACCGAAGAGGGATCGATCCCCTATTAACGTTATGGCACAACATCCTTGCTCCGGATAAAATAACAACCATAAGAATACGTTCTGTGCATCATTTACATTAGTTATTTTTAAATGGCAAATGGTTTGCAGATATTGATGTCATATGATCATTATAGAAATTCTCTTTTGACATTTACTGTTTTTCATGCATTGTGTGTGGGTGTGTTTGTGCGTGTGTGCTCGGGTGTGTATGTGTGTGCATGTGTGCGTGCGTGTGTGTGCTTTTGAGTTAAAACCCTTCGTGTAACTTGAATACTAAAATCATTTACAGACTAAACCAAGCTTTGATGAAAAATGGATGCAGGAAGGCACCTTGCATGCCGACATGCAGCAGACAGAGACAAACATGAAAATATGAACGAAAAGGAGGATACTGATCCACTTGGAATAGCTTCTCTACTTTTTGGATGCGAAGGTAACTTTTCATAAGCATTCTTAGAAGTAATATTTGGCAATAAAACCCAGCTGAAATGCTTTTGATCAAGCTGTATTTTTCTTGCAAAACTTATATTGCAACTACAGTCTACGCCATTCATTCGCATGGAACCGCTGTCTTACACTGAAAGTAATATCTAGGACCAGGTTTCTAGGACTTCAATAAAACGTGGTAGAAATTTTAAATGCTGCATGGAAATGCGGCCCTGCAAGTGTCATTCAGATTGTTTGAGGATGACAAGATTTGTCTTTTAACTGAATTTATCTGACATAGTGTTTTTACTCAATTTTCCGCCCTTTTCGAGTCTTATCCCAGACATGGTTTTAAGGATTTCAATAAAACATGTGAATAAGATTGACTGTTATTTGAAAACTTGATCTACAAATTTCAGTGAAATTGTTTGAAATGAATTTAGATTACTATATACTAGTATGGTATTTTTTTTGCAAATGGCACTGGTCTATTTTGCTATGGGATATTGTGACCAAGCTTAGCACATATATAGCTTTCTTAATAACCTCAGTAATAAATACGATATTACGACCAAATTTGGATTCAAGGAAGTTGGCATTAAGTTAAGGTCACGATTTAAAATGGTATCAAAAATAAAAAAAATATATTTTCCTCTCCCAGTAACTTCGATTAAGAATAAGGTAAGTAGACTAACGTTTTAGTTACAGTCAATGTCATTGTAACTTATTATAGAAAAATGGTTTTCGATCAATAATCCAGAAAAGAATGAATAATTGTGACCAAATAAGGTGTTATAGGTAGCTTTCGTGGAGGTTAAGATATGTTAGTTAGTAACTTCAGTAAGGATGGAAAAGGGACATAAATCTTACACTTAAATAGGTACATAGGTTAAGGCTTGGGTCAAACTGATTGTGACACAATTACTTAAGATATAAAGCGTGTTTTACTGTAGAACTTCTGAGATGCTGTTGTTAAAAATATGTAAGCTCTGTTTCGTCGAAATAGAGTAGCTGCAATAAGGAATGAAGCATTGGGACTAAACTTGCATCCGTTTTGAAATATAAGTGCCTTTTTGCAGAGAATGAATGAGCTTTCACGGGCGAAATTCCCATTCGTCGGGAGATACAAATTCAAAGACTTTGCCTGTTGCCTTTCATTTAGCAATCCTCTTAACCGTTATCGCCAACATTGTAAACAGTTATTGGGTTTAACTAATTTAATTATTTAGAATCATTCAAGAAATGATTTCCATATTGTTATAATTATCCGTCCACAGATTAGGCAAAAACCAGGGGATGGAGACGAGGACTAATTGCCGTGTGTGACATTATAAAAAATACATCATCCTCATCTTTTTCAGTTAAAATACACCTGGTCATTTCAAATACTGAATCCGCAACTATATTCATTTTATGAAGTTAGATATTTACGAGATTATATATACATGTATATGATACGTGTCCTACCGGTATTTCATCATTTTAGGTCAAATACAGAGCACAGAATTAGATGATATAAGTATACGATAGAAGTTATATACTATAATGTCGTCTCTTAAATATACAATCAATGAATTGAACATTGCAAACATATTAACTGTACAGTTGCCACTTAGAATAAATTTGATTTATAAGTGATGGAAAAAAAAAAAATAACAACAACAACAACAACAAACACCAAAGTGCTCCGCACTTTCAACTAAAAGGAATGTAAAATGGCTCAAGATAAAACACGGCTACTAAACCCTAGCGCCACTACAAAATAGGGTGATAAGAAAAAAAGCTATCGACATTTCCATGGTGCAGCTATCACCATTTTCAAACCGTAAATGTTAACATTCTATCTTATATTTATAAAATTTATTTAAAAAGTCAGATAATATAGCGTTGTGTAAGAACACTTTTACTACAGGATAAGAGCAATTTCATTAAAATATCTTGAAAATTGTGGTGTCAAGAGCTTTTCTCCTGATTCGCACAATTACACATTTTGATATCTGTGTGTATTCGAGCTGTAATTTGAAGCATAGACACACTAGTCTTGCATTATCACGCATGCAACTGGGATACATATGTAATACTTACACAGGCAAACATCAGCAGTAATGAAAAATTCCCTTAAAAATATAAGTGGTGGTGCTATTGCATCAGTGTTGGCGATATACAATAGTGGTGGTGCTGTGGTTATGGAATGCATTTTCTGTTCAATTGTGGCTACCATCTTACACGTCTATTTTGTTAAAGGTCTTAACAAATTGAAATGTTATATCTCATATATAAACAACAAATCTTCAATCAATAAAAACACACAGAAAAGAAAACATTTCGTAGCCAAGTATTTCCGAAATAAAAGTGCCCGCCACATAATATATCATATTGCCATTTCCGCCGAGAAATGTATCGTTATACATATCTAACCTGCTAAACTCCATCTGCATTGCATAACTTTATTACATCTAGAAACAACATACATGTAACATCAGCATGTAGATTTTTGGTGTACTGACAGAAATTCAATTTTTACATTTTTTTCATATGTTTTGAGAACATCTATTAATACTTCTGAAATGGTTTTCCCTTTATTAAAAAGAAAGGAATCAATCAACTCTGTCATTAATTAGGCAGATAAGTTTTCACGTGCTCCAAATTAATACAATTAAGTGTCACATTCCTCCATTTAACTAATGTTTTCAAGTACCTCTCCATATTCATTGTCATGATTAGAATCGTTTCATATCTTGAAATGCCTTCTTGATTTGAAACGGACTGACTTGTCAAAAGGTTTTGTTTTTATTTGAAATGTGATTACAGCCTTATGACCTATTTTTGATCTGTGAACAAATTTAGCCATCTTTCAACGTTTTTGAGTGATGGAATTTTGGAGAACTTGCCTTTAGTAAGATAATTGTGTTTATTTGAATTAATTTCTTCGGAGACAAATACCTGGCAAGATGTTATTATTCTTTCCAGTTTTTAGGAGAGATTCAATTTTCCATTTTCGCTCGAGGCGTTCAGTCTGCAACGGATAAACAGTGTCTGCATGATACTTGAATATATAAAAATGTTATAAATTCATTAAAAAATAAGTCGTTCAATCATTATTTACATACATTCTTTAACATTAGATTTAAGGATAACATGGTGTAATAGGCCTAAATGTGACCAAAAGCGTATACAACTTGATAATCTAAGCTTTAAAAATGTCAAACGATAGAAATAAGATGCATATTGACAAGTTATATAGTGGCAGAAGTTCTCAAAAAATTCTTTTAGATTACCTCCCCTGATGATTTTAGTTTTTCATGAGTTATCCTTGAAAACAGGAAAAAAAGATTTTCTCCTCTTCCCTTCGGGGAATTTTAGATTTCTTTTTGATATTTGTATCAGAAACATATAATGCAGCTTTCTACCGCAAAATTTTCTCAAAACTCAAGTTCAGATTCTCATAATCAAAGAAATTATATATTTCCCTTAGGCATCAATGTTGACTTCAATACCGATTATCTCCCCAAAAATGATAAAATTTGAAAAATCTCTCGGTGAAAAGTTTTCAATTTAGAATGTCTTTAAAGTCACCAAATTTCTTTTAAATATTACCATCTAGTTACAAGATACGAAATGTGGCTATTACACCATGTTATCCTTGAATTGGCAAATGACCATTCCTTGTAATTATACTTTATTTGTTATGAAAAAAAAACCCCTACTTATTTGTTGCCAGACAACGCTAGCCATCCGTCACAGCACCACCACTACTAGCGCCACCAATGATGTGAAAGCGCCACCACTTTTCAAAATGCTGGTGTATTCATTTACACGACATTTTATTGATACTAATACTTGTCTATGTGCATACCATACACATTTAGACCATTTGCAAGCGCGATAATATTCATATGGAGCGTCTATGCAACGCAATTTAGCATGAATGCATACGGATGTTAAAATTTACAAACATTCAGAAAAAAGCTCTTGGCAATATCTTAACGGAACTACAGTCAACCTGTAGTAATAATGTTCTTACGCGGCACTACATCCTCCAATTTTTGAAATAATAGATATCAACGAAAATCTAACGTAAAATATAACTTTTACTCGCCTGTTTACATTTTAAACCGGTGATACAGTCCCTGGCTCGCGGATTTTGCTTTTTTCGCGTTACCACCGGCACAAATATTTACCCTGAGTGGAAAATCGCGATGATTTTTCTCATTGAATCACTACTGAATACTGTGATAAATCGCGATGATTTTGTAAGACCCTGCAATCAATTATAGATAAAGTGTCCACGGCGACTCGCGATGAAAAATCACAGCGGGTCGCGATGAATTGCGATGGATCGCGGTGAATCACCGGCAGTCACCGTGAAATCCAGGTAAGGCTGGCTACGGGGCATATTTATACACTTAACGAATGATTTTACGAATTATTTGCCACCACGTTTATTGCAAATGGCTAAAAAACTAATAAATCTTAAAGTTTATAACATTTTACGTTTATTTTACTTTTCGTTTTCTTATAATTTTGTTTATTATTTCAAGTACTTCATCATAAAAAACAAAGAGTTTAAGCGCCAAATTTAAGGGTTATCTTCTTATTTTTTTATTGCAACAAGAAAAGAAAAAATGTAAGGCATTTTTGTATTTTACATCCCTTTATTTCAAAACTGTCTTTATCTTTTAAATTTTTAAAGATTATTTCATCTTGTAATAGTTATGTACTGTCTTAAAATTTAGTTAGTAATAATTTCTTAATTGTGAAATGTAAATTTTAAAATTATTTTGATTTGCTTTAAAATTTGCACAATTATTGTGAATTTAATCATTGATTTTATACATGTATCTAGCGGAATGTCGTATTACATTCACCTATTTAATTTTAAAAACGCGTAGACTGTTCGTTTTGCAATATAAAACAACTGCATACATATCATTAATCTCAGAAAGGTCCTTTGATATATATATGCGATTTATCTTCCATATTCATTCATTTTTACTGTCATAAGTTTTGACATTTCTTTTACAGGTGAAACTCAATAATCTGATTTCATCCTGTTGTGTTATATTTCTGTAGCTATGCATGATTGTACGTTTATGATAAAAATAACCATTTTCTATTTAATTGGCATAACATATTGGGTACTTCATACATGAAAAATCAAATTGTATATATTTCATTACCGAATTCATTTATTTTAAATACATGAGCTAATTTGTCCTTTTGTCACTGTACAATTTGTTCACACACAAACTCATTTGGACCTATTGTTAATGAAAAAGTCTGTTGATCTGTCTGTTCTATTTATCGCTTATATAACGTGTCGGGTACTACAAACATATAATTTATCAATGTGTATTTTATTATTATTATTACTATTTATTTATTTTACTCAGCTATTTGTCATTATACTTTTTTGACAAATTCTTCTTTTTTTACCATCAATTATAATCCTATGTAATTCATCCTGAATGATTACCAGTGGCCTAAACTAAAATGTACATAAACTAGTAAACATACAATACACAACATCAAAGTTCACTCTAAACTCCATTTTTTCCGCTATCTAAAATCCAATATAACGAACACTATATAATACAACATATAATAAAACCTATTTTTCTATACAAACTCTGTTTACTAAATTTATCTACAATATACCACGGAAAACACGTAGTCTGTATTAAATTTTATGTCAATACTACACCAATACTGACTTCCTACAAAACCATGCATGATTATCATGTGCAAAAACTTTTCAACATTTATCTTTTAATACACAGTCATGTAGTATGTATACATTAAAAAGCCGTAATGCTAACGAGCTAATATTTCAAGTTTCTTAAATAAAAAATTCACCTTTACTTATAAACATCTCTTGCCTATTTCAAGCAAGGGTCTCTAAACTAGCCCGGAAAAAAAATAGCGCGATTCACTAAAAACATAATCCAACGGCAGTCTTGCAATTTCTTTTCGTGCAAGAACTGCAGTGTTTGGAACATCGATTTTGTTGGAATAACGTGCACTACGCTTTTACATGTACCACTACGATCTCAAATTAAAAAGTTCAATATTGAACGGTTACGTAGCTTAAATCAAACGAAAATGTCTCGTTGTAAGCAAGTGAAGGGACCACGCGAAGCAATCTGACTAAAGTACTTGATCTTCTAAACGAAGATCTGAGAACGACCCATTCACATTCGTCTTCTGTATATTTTGGATTTCCAATATTGCTATTTTTATTTTCGCATATCTATTTTTATTTGAACCAATCAGACAACTTGTTCGAATGTCAAAGAGTAAGAAAAATTTGCAGTCAATGCAGGGCTCGAACCCGTGACATCTCGCTTACAGAGCAAGTGCCCTACCCACTGAGCTAACCGGCTATCTGACATCCTTCGACATAAAAATTGTAGATATCAAAAACCAAGGCTTTTTAAAGCTTGCAGAATGTTGTAAGTTAGCTTTTGATTGGCTAGCGGAAGGGTCGTCAGAACGAGGCTATCAATAGCTCGTTGTCAGATCCTAAGCGTAGCGTAATAGGAGATGTACTTTAGTCAGATTGCACGCGAAGTGCGTTACAATATAAGGGAGAATACTCGTAACACCGTCTCATTATGCTTGCTGGAGTAATCACCCATTTTATACTCGTATAGTAATTTCAAAATATTGTTGTCTTTTTTTCTTCTTTTTTTTTAAACATCTCTAGGGTCTATAAAGTATTTACAGGCTATAAATAGGTACCAACACTATATGTGAGACAACGCATCACATATTCGCAACTGTAAAGATCAGAATCTTATTTCATACATTAAGCAGTTAAGTTTCAATGGCGATGACCAAACTGTTTCGGAAAATACTCTCGATAACGGCAAAGAAGTTCGAGCCGTGTTTTGTGACGTTTCAAAGGCCTTCGACAGGGTGTGGCATCGCGGACTTCTTCATAAGCTAACCTCTCTAGGTATTAAGGGCTTACTTCTGGACTGGATAACCTCATACCTTACCACGCGCAAGCAGCGAGTTATGTACGCAAATGCATTTTCCTCTTGGTCGACAATCAACGCTGGTGTCCCGCAAGGATCTATTCTAGGACCTTTGTTATTCCTAACATAATTAACGACATTGTTTCAAACATCGGTTCTAAAATTCGTCTTTTTGCAGATGATACTAGTCTGTATATCATCGTAGATGATCCAACTTTAGCCAGTACCACTATGAACACTGATCTTGAAACTATACACTCTTGGTCCAAAGCATGACTTGTGACATTCAACCCATCAAAAACAGAATCCATGATCTTTTCAAGAAAACTCTACAAACCCAATCATCCTCAAATATATATGAACAATATACCAATCACCGAAGTGACTGAACACAAACATCTCGGTCTCACCTTTTCCTCGGATCTAAAATGGTCCTCACATATATCTATTACTTTGAAAAAAGCTTGGCAACGAATTGGAATAATGAGATCTCTTAAATTTCTATTAAATCGACAAAGTCTGGAACGAATGTACTTTTCATTTATTCGTCCAATCCTGGAATATTCTGATGTTGTTTGGGACAACTGTACAGAAGCTCTAAAGAATGAAATCTAGGCCGTCCAGAACGAGGCTGCACGTATAGTCACCGGTGCCACTAAACTCTGTAACATCCAGAAACTCTTACTCGATCTCGGTTGGGAACCTCTGACAGAACGACGAAAAAAAATCGCCTTGTTTTGTTCTATAAAATGGTCAATGGGCTATCACCCGCCTACCTGTCTTCACTAATTCCTGAAAACCAACATAATATCAATACTAGATTTAACCAAAGAAACATCAGAAATATCCTTTGCCAGTCACATTCATACAAATCTTCCTTTCTTCCTAGCACAATAAACGACTGGAACTTACTTCCTCAACATATCAAATCATCTCCTTCAGTCAATGCCTTCAAATCAAATCTGAATAAAAACCTACCGAAATCAAATCCTTTATTTAATGCTGGATCCAGAAAAGGCCAAATTCATGCTCGATTACGTCTAGGTTGTAGCTCCCTTAACTATGACCTCAACTGCCGAGGAATCACAAACACCGCAAGATGTGATTGTGGTGAGATGGAAACTGTCGACCATTATCTGCTTCATTGTCGAAAATACCAAAATCTTCGAACTGACATATTTTCCAATCTCCAATGCGCTCTAACTCTTAACAATCTACTGTATAGTGATGAACATCTATCTTATCAACATAATATTTCCCTATTCACTGACGTTCAACGATTTATCATCTCAACAAATAGATTTAATACATAAGCTGCGACAATCAACATCTCCCCTCTCCCACCCCCAAACGACGACGAGAGACAATAGCATAAACATGCTCGTTAATTCTTCAATCATCATTAAATACACACACACACACACACACACACACACACACACACACACACACACACACACACAAACTTTGCATTATACATATATTTTTCACATTCATATTCCGATTAACACAACATGATACACATACTTACACAGCCTAGTTACTATTCTTCATCCAACCTCTGTTTTTCTTATGGAGCGGAATTCATATAAGTTTTAAGTAGCTTGTTTTCCAATCCATTCGATTGAAAATCTGTTTACTTGTTTGTTTGTACTATTTTGATTGTTGTTTGTTTTTTATCAAACTTTGTTAATTTAAATATAGTACTCATGTTTGTATATACAATTTGTGGAAATAAATACAGTTTAAACTAACCATTTTCTGTATTTTTTTATATTAATACAAAAAAATCAATTACTCTGATACGACATTGTTTTCATTATTTTATTATTATGATACTGGAAGTTTTCACTATATGTAGATATTTATGTTTACATAACACGGCCACATCGAAAAACAAACTTAACATGATGTTATAAATAGTAACACAAAGAATGCATTCGTTATATAAAGATAATTGTTATCAAATCTTGTTAGCAGATAAATCTTATATTATGAAAATACGTATAACTGAAATAACTGAAATAATCTAAGCAAAATATGTTTGAAATTATTATTATTAAAGATGATGAAAAGCCAGTCACTTGAGCGAGCCAGGGACTATAGCTGCACCACGGAAATGCCGATAGCTCTTTCCCTTATCACCACTCCTTGGTGGTGGCGCTAGGGTTTTAGTAGCCGTGTTAAAAAGGTTTCAAATATGAACCGCGACATTTGTAATGATGATTTCATTATCCCTTCTTGTGTTTCTTCAATTGTCAAAAACATAAGAATCTATAGTATACCGTTGGAAAATATTCATTACTGATAGACTGATAAAAGAATTCTGCATTAAAAGCGAAAGTTTTAGTCCGAAGCGCGATTGGGCAAGTCAACGGCCACATAGGCTTCCTAAGAAAATATTAACAATAAAAGAATTAAAAAATATTTACGAAATATATCAGCACATATATGATTTGAGAATCACCCAACTGTTTTCCGAAGTAAGTTTTCCGTTTACGTCGTTCGTTTAAGTTTAAAAATCTAATATTATGTGATGTTAAACTATGTGTTAAAATGCGTTATTTTATCGATTTCACAATTTTAACGATAGCTTAATTAGACTAAGTATTAAAAATATGAGTAGAAAGCCATGCTGAAAGTGTTTGTTTGTGAACATGGTGAAGCATCTTTAAAATAAATCAACAATACTGAATATATATGTAATGAAAATATTTTATTTACATATTTGTTGATATACGACATAAACAATTGCAGCGAACACCCCAACAGAAACAACCCCGATCATCATTCCTTCCGGACAAGTTGACAGGAGCCAGTCTGTGTACTCTGAGACATTGTCCTCCCGTTATGGCACGGTAAGATGTTACATAAAAATATAAACAGTTATCAGATGATCTTTTAAGGGTAAATTGCACATGCAGTATTATTATCTGTAAGTCACACATTTAAAAACAAATTAAAAAAAAAGAAAAACAAACAAACAAACAAAATCAAAAACAAAAACAGAAAAAAATGGAAAAGGATCACTGTAATTTAGTTCAGTAATTTAAAAAAGCAGTCTCATAAAAAGTATAAAAGTACCACGTGAGCTTAAGGGTATTTATTTTATATCTTTTTATGTTTTGTCAATCTTGAATGTTCATTTGCAACATTTGACAGTACCATATATTACCTTATTGCACGCACGTGCGAACAAAAAGCCTGTATTTTTTCCGTAGTTGGACGTACGATAAAGCCCGAAACGCGTGAAAATGTTCCGAATGTAAATCCGGTGAAGTAGGCGCTCTGTGTACAGGGTTAGATTATGCGTCTTGAAATGAGGACGGCAGAAATACAAAAGTCAGTGAATCATTTTTAATTTAAACTAAAATAAGATAGATATAGAATTAAAGGTCATTCAACATTTAATTGTACTATCCGAGGTATATTTGCACTGGTACCCAGCTGGGAAAATCATATTGGAAGAGCCTCTTCACAGCTGGACACTCGTCCAAATATATCTCTATATTGTACAGAACAATGTTAAATAACCTAATATTACACAGAAACACTGACACATAAATATTTGCATTACCAGACTAGACAGTACACCAGCTGTCTAACCAGAGGACATGCAGTACGATGTTCTTCGTTTTAGGAGACTTCATATGCATACATTCGGGTAACTTGATACAAACGTAATGTCACAAGAATAAGTTAAGAAATAATATTACGAATTCTAGAAGTTAATGCATTGGATTTTTTTGTAATTTCTTTAATTGGTGCCGTTCATTAAAATTCAAAAGTAAGATTTTTAGTGTTTTTTCTTTGTTCATTGCTTATCTAGGAATTGACAATGAGAATTCACGCACCTTTTTATTGCTTGCAGAGTTTAAATGCAGAAATTAAACATGATTTAGAAAGAATATCGAGGCAAATAGTAGACACAGGTGACCGTATTTTAAAAGATACCCGATGTTGTATAGCTGACTTGCGTCATGATGTAGAACAAAGGTTTAGAAGTTTAGAATTCGGCGTTGGAAGGCTAAAGTCTACTGAAACAGATGAAGACGAAGGATATAACACGATTGAACTACTGACTGATAGAACAAGGCTGGAAGAAATACAGAACGCGTGCAAACAGGTGAAAACTATTTATAGATCTGCTTTCAAAGCTCATTTGTATACATTTTATAATCGTTAATTTATTTTTATCGCTACATTCAATCATTATCAAATCTTAAATGTCATTCAGAGAAAAAGTAAAGTTCGTGATTTTCAAATTAGTCGACTTCAGGGGTTGATTTTCCCCACCCAGTTTTAGAGATCTGCTTGTTACAAATATACTACCAGAAGTCGCATGTTTCTTTGATAGTGTATATACATGTTTAGAAATTTTGTCTATAAATTGAAAAGCTACAGGAATTAAATGAAAAAGAGAATATTTGGTAAAGGATACTGGATTATTAGCCTTAATTTCACCTTATAATTCGCGAGATGTTTTAAGTAGAGATGTCGTACTCACCACAGCGTCGGCGTTTGAGTCGTCGCCGGTGTCGGCACCACCTATCGGTTCAGTTCTTTCGTACCAGTCCATATTTCGACAAAGTCATTTGAGATAAAGCTTTGCAAAATTCAACACTTGTGTACCATTACCATGTCCAGTTTTAGGCAAGAGCACATAACTCCATCAAGGATTTTTGCTGAATTATGGCCCCTTTTAATTTACAAATCCTTGTTAAGTTCTTCGAACTAGGTCATATTTTGCGTAAAGTGTTTGACGTAAGGCTTTAAAACTTTTATCACCTGTTTATCATAACAGTCTGTACCTGTAGGCAAGAGTACATAACTCTATCAACTAGTTTGGCTGAATTATGGCATTTTTTTTGGACTTGGACAATGGCTCAGTTTTCGTACAAATCCTCGATATTTTGTCGAAACTGTTCGATATAATTATGGCTCTGAAATATTTAACACCTATATTGCGATGTGGTGCAAGATTCAACCAAATCAACAAATATAGGAAAATGTTTTGTCCTTAGGCTATTTAAAGTTATTTACTAAATGCTCTTAAAATTGTCTGACGAATTAAAAAAGGGTAGTTTTAAATCGTTGGCCATCATATTGACAGCCATATTAATTTCTCAGGAGAGTTTACCGTACGTAAAATATTGCTTTAATTATTACTAGAGATGTTTTTCTGAAACTCCTTTGTACATAAGAATTTATGTTCCCACCCTCAGAAACTTGACTATATTGTTCGTACCGTGCGCAAAATTTCAAGAGTAAAGTACCTAAAGTAAGTTTCAAGACATTGGCAAAATAACAGATGGCAAGCTGTTTTGTTCAGTATACATGTAGTTACATATTATTATTGTAATTATAATTATAAGTGTAACCTTACATGATATATTGAGTGCTAAAACGATTAAGTAGTAATAAGCTCTTTAGGGCCTCATGACACTATTGGTTACAACTGCCTTTAGATGTGTATGCAAGGCTGACAAATGCAGATGAAATATTTATACCTTTAAATGACAGAAATACAAAAGTATAAATGAAATAAAGTTATCATTTATCTACCCTACCTCGCTCGTAGTATAATTATAAACAAACGCATCTACATTGCATATTTATTTACATGATGTCCGAACACGAAGCTAAATATCAATCTCTATACCTTATTCTCATCAAACACAGAATAAAATGATGTTACATATGTATTGTTGTATTTTTCTATTTTCCAGAAGGAGAAGGACGTCATGTCCTATTTGGAAACAGGTATGGACATTGTGAGTTTATTCCCCTGTTTAAATGCGTTTCCTTTGACACACTTGTTTACAGGGATGGTAGTGTACTATCCACAATCATGATAAATCTTGTTAATGCTTAAACGTAACGCTTATTCAGTAAATTGAAAACAGGTATTTGACGAACAGTTCCCTAAATAGAACACAAATATATAATTTTATAAAACCTTTTTCTTGCATTTTGTGTTATTTAGGCGCTGTTGGCGGCACTGTCTGCACAGGATATGAAGTAAATGACAGTGCTCCAGAATGGAAAATAGGTAGGTATTTTTAAAATCTTACATGTATCTTTAAACGGCATTCACAAACGTATTAAGTGAAGTCTAGGAACTAAATCTTGAAGTGGTACGATATAAGCCATATGAATAAGCTATGGGACAAAATTTTGCAAAGATGTTCCCGTTTGTGAAGTAAGCACCAGAATTTAAGTGAAATAACTGTTAGGTTCTCAAATTCTATAAGAGGAGGAGAAGGCACGCTCCACCTGTACGACAGCGTCCCTTACAAATATTTGCAAAAGTGAGGTGAAAACTTCTTGAGAAATGTAATATGGTGTAACTGGAAGTAAATACATGCATTAGCTGTTAAACGGGCAGTTGTTTCTTTTTCCAAATGAGATAGTTTTGTTAATATCAATAACAGAATGTTTAATTTTTGATTTAACGTTGTGATCCACAAAGAATGACAACTCTTGCCTTTGGCTAGTACTTAAAAGCAGAGATATCTATTAGTTTTCTTCCCTTGCAATTACACAATTGAGTGGAAAATGAATTCTGTTTTAGACACAATATCATACTTTTTTGCACAACAAAAACATTTAGGATTTATTCATTTGTGTTTGATTTACCCCTCAAAACATGGTTACTACGATTCTGTCAACTTACATATGGTAAAAAATAAACGTTTTGTTAAAGCCAATAATATCACGAAGTACCAGTAAGTAATTCATAGTGCAGATAATACAGTTTCGCTTGTATCAAAATGCCGCAACAGAAGCACTTTTGTAATACAGAAAACCTGGTAGGATTAGGTAAGGTGCAATTATATTGATTTCTATTTCCTATGCCTACATGAAATATTTACATTCCAATTACGCGTCCATGCTCATGACATTTTATGGATTACAAGCTGTTTCCACTATAACATTACCCAAGTATAGTTACTCTTGCTCCATTCCTAATCACATGATTATGCAATTCAAGGACCACAATGAATGGTCTTATTAATATATCGTTCTAAGGACAAACTAAAAAGGTGAAATAGACTTGTGTCTGGCCACACTTCTGCCTGCTCATTCTGACTTACACCTTGACTGGGCATCCGTGGCCGAGAGGTTACGGTCGCTGACTAAGGACACCAATATGGGTTTCGGGCATCACTTAGAACGTAGGATTCTTCATGTGAGGTAGCCAATCAGCTGGCTTAAAGAAGGCCAATGGCTGTACCCACTCGTGATGAGATAATGCATGGAGGACCAACTGGCACCAGACCAAAAGGAAAATGCCTCTGTACATGTTACACCCTGTCCCTATGTATACTATAAAAACCATAGTCATGAACGGGAAAGTGCACTAGCCCATTTCAATCGTACATTTCTCACATAAACGCGCAGTTCGGTGAATATGTACCAAGCATATTGAACAAGCGGTAATTTATCTTCCGCCGTACACCAGTCACAGTGTCCCAATGTTTCATATTTCAGAGATACTCCACATAATTTATGCTTTCGCTAAGATAAGAACTATTAAAGAAATGTTTACCACAGATGCATTAAACCAATTCTACCAATGACTAATGAGACATGTCAGTTTGCTAGTTGTTAGTTGTAGCTTTATTTGGTCATTCAAAATGGTTCCTGTCAATACCGATTCTTTCCGTAGAAATCGGTCTTTTTGACATTGTTCTTAATGCATTGTATGGGTTGTTATACTGTCATTACACGTTTACATGCATAGAATATCTTTACTTTTGACAGTGCCTAGTTTAAAGGTTTGGCAAGTGCATGTGGCAATTTGATGCATAGATTGTTCTATTATACAATAAAATACGAATGTGTTGGTAAGCGAATGAACCCAGAAATATATATTCTTATTGAAAGAAATGATGTTCACTTATCTAGCGTAGAACATTGTATCAACAATTATTATTCAATTTTACAATATTACACATTGTATTAGATCAATTGCACACATCATATGAAACAAGTAGAGCTTTTACAAAGCATAACTGAACCAATATGAGGAAACAGTGCCAATATGAGAAAAAAGCAGGACAAAAAAGAGAAAACAGTGCAAATACGGAATTCAAAAATTCTGGTTGGTTTAAAAGACAGGGCCAATACGGAGAAGTCACTTCCGTTCGATTTTTAAATGACTCCATTTTGTTTTTACGTAAAAATATACATTACAATAGTTTTCACATTTTTGACAAAAATATAATCTTACATATATGCATGTTCATGTGATAAGTAAGTCGATACATACGTTTTTGTAAATAATAACGTTACTTTCGGCTTATTCGTTATTGTGTACAAACGAGTTTCTGTCAGAGGTGTTCAAGGAATTATATATTCAGAAAACATGCGGAACTCAGATTAATTGAAAGGATGAGACTTACTTATCTTAAACAGACATTTAGACATTTAGATAACGATTCATATTCTGGTAAGTAGATGGGTATTGGTTGCGAACTCGAATGTCAGTTGTAAACTGCACACAATTTCGGATAAGAACAAAACGAGGCAAGGGGGTGTATAATATTTAATTGGTAGGTTGTATTATCTTGATCAACACATATGTGTAAATTGTGTGCCTTGTTGCCTACATCCTACAAAGAAATGACATTTAAAACAGTTTCTATCTCAGCTCAAATAGTAAGCTACTCACAAGAGAAAATAAATTTCGTAAGTTTAAGTTGTTGCTGATTATGTCAAGGCATATATCTTTCAAAATTATTCACACATACTTACAACACATTCTGTTTTTCTGGCTAAATGAAAATTTTAGCCAGTAAAATGATAAACTCAATTTTTTAACTTCAGTATTTATACGGTAACCGTAAGGTAAATCAAAAGTTCTAAAATGGCGTTACCGTCAATTATCAAAAGTTGAATAATAAAATTATCATTAAGGACGCTCGCTACAGTTTCGTATTTTTTTTTCTCAATAATAGATTTTGATGAAATATTTTGTATTAAAAGATCATGTTATGAGGTATTGAAAAATGAAATAAAAATACTAGGTCACCAGCTTTGTTTCAATTTAATTTGCCCCTAGATATGTTGCTATTTTAAACATTTTTCAAAATTTCTGTAATCCTAAAATATCTTTCAGTAAAGTACAATAATCAGCATAAATTTGATTATCTAAGTATTTTATAACGGAAAACAATATATCTATTTGAAACATGCTCAGAGAAATCAAAACAACATGATTTTATAAAGAAAGGAATACTTGTTCAGCAGACCCAAGGGCTATTTTTGCATATTTTTGTCAGTTTTAAGTTGGTACTTTTGCTATTTTATCGAGTTTCACATAATAGAATTTAATCAAACTCTGCACATACCTTTGGTTATGTCTACCTAATCTAAAACAAAAAGAAAATTGATAGGTCACCATATTAGATTTCGCTTAAATCAAATTACAACGAAGTCGGGTGTGGCGGGCATTTATACAACGCATGTTGGTACGAAATACTATTTCAGTGTTTGAGCAAATGACTAGAAATATATATATAAAATTATCAAACGGCAGATTTCTTAATAAGCGGATTTTAAGGTGTTTCTGAAGCATTTTGATGGCATAGAACGATGAAAGTTTCTGCCCTTTTTTTAACAAACCCTATAGTTTACGAATGTACGGTACGGGATTAGAAACAGCTGTGACTCAATGCAGAGTTTGATCGCTGGTATAAATAACAGACTACAGTATATCTCGGATTGAAGCAATTTGAACTAAAAGTACTTTAAATGTATATATTATGTAACCATGGTGATACTTACCCTAACCTTTAGTCAGTATATTATACATTGTGTACATTAAATGCATGCGAACATACAATTATTTGCGAATTTTTGCCGTACGCGACATTAGATAATCACTTCCGGGCATGCGCAGAAGTCGAACCATCAAGTCTGCAGTGAGCTACATCGATCCAAATTGGCACGGTGTTGAGGTAAATATCGACCCGTACGGAAAAACTGCAGCGAGTGCCTTTAATCATATTGGCCTAGTTATTTGTCCTTGGTCAGTCGTATTGGCCCTCGGCCTATGGCATTAGTACGACTATCCTTGGACAAATAACAAGGCCAATATGGAATCGTTTGATTATTAACATTATAATATTCATACTATGTCATATTAGTTAAAGTTCCACTTACACCCTATTAAAGAGAAGTGACTACCCCTATACTTATAAAATGGTGAAGTTCAATCATAAATCGGTATATTTTAAACATATTTCGGCAATTATTCTGTTAACTAATAACTTATTAATCTAAATGATCATGAAATGTGAATAAACCGCTATATAGCCTCAAAATTGTTTTCTTTGGTAAAAATAACTTTCTAAGAACATATACTCGTATTTAAGTGCTGAAGAAAATATTCTGGTACATTTTATGTTCTGCAACTTATGGAAAATGAGATCAGTCAAGCAAACCTTTCTGACGAACTTTTATTTATCAATTAAACTACGATAAACATGTCCCATAGAGATGCCTTTTTATTATTTTGTGGTTATATTGTGTAATAGAATGAATGTAACGCACCTGAACCTTAAATACTCCATCTTACTATCGTGGAGATTTCAAAAATAATGTAAAAACAATATTCTTCTAAATTATGCGTAGCCTATTTAAAATTTCAAAACATTTTTAAAAACCCTGTATGGGCCTCAATTTCCATAATAAGTAGTGTGATGAACATGTTTATTCATATTACAATATATTTAATCTAAAACATTTATACATTTCATCAACTAATGATACTATGAACATTTTCTATAAGCCTGGTATGCACCCTGGTTGAATAGAAGAAATCATAACAAACCTTCTGAGGTATAATACCATATTGTACTAAAACATGCCTACGGATTTGTTAACCTTAGGCCTCTTTCCCAGTTAGCCAACTGTCTACATATCATACTCAGGGGCAACGTTAAAGAAACAAAAAGTTATAATTTGTTTTGCGATTTTATGATAAAAACCTGATACTGAACCAACTTCTGCAGTCGAATACACTTAGTCAGTGACGTCAAATATCATTTGCAGTGTTTTCAGTGATCTGACAAAAATCTTGTAAAATGTCAAGTTGATATCGTGATACCTGCGAAATTTAACAGTCGGTGTTTGTAACTGTTACTTATACTACTCCCTTCTCATGCTGTGATTGAGCAGCAATGTTAAAAAAAAAAATTGATCTCGATAGATCTCGGAACCACCATTCAAAGTTATTCGTTTTCAGACGTTTATAGCCGCAGTGAATTAACTATAGAATTTCCGAAGTAAATCTTTTGCAGCATATGTAGTATTGATTTTTATTAAAGATAACATATTGATAACTGTTTATAACACGTCGGCTGACCGACAAATGACCAAAAAGACAACTGAAAGTCTTAATAATCAAAACTCCCCTCATAAGAATATATTTATGTAACATGTACTATTTACTGATAATATTGCAAAAAATGATGGATGTTCTTATCTTTTCTGATAAAACAGTATTTTTTTGAGATTAGGAATCTATGTAGTGATGGTATTTCGATGTGAAATTAGTACTGACCGTTTAGGCATGAATTTACATCAGTAGCACTTATTGTTATATTATCTCTTGCCTTTCAAAGACACAGAAAAACAAATGTTAAAAAGAATAAAACGTTTTGTTGACTTTACAAACTGTTGATATTGTTTTCATACGTTCATTGACGTATATATATTTCATTTGATACAGAGGTCATTGTAAAAACAATTCTGGCTCATGAATCTACAATGTGTGTACGAAACTAAATGCTTGATTTATTAGTTAGTCAACATCATGCAATAACATTTTTTAAATATTTATTTGTGTATTCATTAGATGACGAGTCATGGGAGGCATGCATCAAAAATAAAGACAGAAAAGAAGCACAGCGTTTGATATTTGAAAGAATTCTCCTGACTCAAGAAATGCTGCACAACGCTTCTATTGAATTTGGGAGGAATTCTGAAACACTTAAGGCTATTTGTGATGAAATACGCTTATATATCAAAGCGCAGTCAAAAGAAATTGCCAATGTTTATGCAGCTTATAAAACCATCCACAATACACGTACCGAGGAAAGTGCGATAGTATTTGCAGCGATCACAGCGACAAAAATCCAAACGGTCAATGCATTTGATTACAATGTGGAACAAATATGCATAGACGAAGTGAATAATTCACAGGAAAATAAGGATATACAACAACGCGAAAACTCAAATTCTGTGCCAGAAGAAAAAATCAACAAAGCAGTAAGACGCATGAAGCGTCATTCACAAGGACTGATGAAAAGACACAGTAACATCACTCGTATATCTGTTAGTTGGATAAAGTCTACAAGATATGGGCTAGCTGATGCAGCAATGACAAACGAGGTCTGCATATCTCTTTATGTACCGAAAAAAGGTTTAATTCCCATCGACGAGGAACCCTTTCCAAAAATATTAAACGGTTTTTCTGTGGATGTCAGAGAAGGAATATGCGTTCCATTCCTTGGTTCGCATGATGTTCATGATACTGTAAAAATGGGCTGCGCAATAAGTGGACAAAGTTTTGCAGGGCAGTCCAATATAGGGACACTCGGTGGGTTCATTGAAATTGAAAATGAAATTTACTGTTTGACTTGTGCACATGTGTTTGCTCAAAACCCAAACTTGAAAAACCTTCAACGCAATGGTATTTGGGCAGCAAAATTTCCGGTAGATGACAATTCTGTTAACTACGTATATCAACCTACTCCGCCTTCGGAGCCATTTGGTACACTGGTAAGAGCGGTATTCATCGAAGGAGGAGACGGCACTACTGGCGTTGACGCAGCTGTTATTCATGTTCGAAAACGCTTTCCAAATTCAGGCATATTTCCTGATGCAGCTAATGACCGTGAAGCAGGTAAAAATATATAAATCGAATCAAGTATTGGATAATGTAAGAATTTTATATAATGTAATTTGTTCATTCACACCAAAGTCACGGAACGGTCATTGTACCTACTATAAATATGATACGACAACTGGGCATAAATTCTTTTACATGTTTTACTGCTATATATACAACTGTATATTTGCCGCGTTTTAATTTGTACACTTACACTGCTTTCAGGGTTCGATCAGGAAAATCCTATGACCTTCCATTCAGGGAAAATATCACAAAGTCCTAAAAGAATGGTTCTGGTTGTAAAACATGGAAGCGCAAGTGGAATAACAAAAGGAAGCTTTCGATTACGTGGCAGCACCATTAGGACAAACACTGCTCAAAACTGGGGATTTATGTTATTTAACCAGTATGAGATCGAATCAGTTGGTGATACAATGTTTGCTAAACCAGGTGATTCTGGGGCAATGGTTTTCGCTATTGAAGGAAATGAATTGCTAGGAATAGGAATGGTTGAAGCTGGTATGGGCAACATCTGCTTAGTCACTCCTATTTATGACGTTTTTAGTGCACTAAATATACCGCGCCCTTTTAAAATGAAACAGTTTATGCAAGGTAACACAAATACTGATATTCCAGTTAGCTGTGACAAAACTTCAGCGACAGAAAATAGGATAACACAGTCAGAACGTACAAATGACCTAAAAGAAAGACTCGATTATATGGATCAAGCTCTTTCACAAGAATTTGCACGACAGGCAAACGAGATGAAAGAAGAATTACATTTAAAAGTGGACCAGCAATTATTAGATTTAAAAACAGAAATAAACGAAAAAATTGAGAGTGATAGAACGAAACTCCAGACAAATATTGATCGATCAATGACAAGGTTAGAGGAGAAGATGAATGACATGCAAAACAAAAATCGCGACCACATGCTACAGATGAAGGAATCGATGGAAGAGATGCTTGGTAAATTCCTGTCCCAAATTAAGCAAAATAAGTAAGAGACTGTCACATACATCGTCAATATGAGGCAAACAAATATTTGCCATCGTAATAAACGTAACAATCACATACGTTGTAGGGATCTTAACTGTTTACCAGAAATAAAAAAAAACAACTAATAAATGACTGACTATATTTGCTAAGGATAAGAACTTTAAAAAAAGTCCACCTAATTTGTATTTTGTTTCAGTTCTATATATTAAATACGACACGTGTATCACTTTGGGATGGGATCTGGGAAAGCGACACAAGGGAGCTTAACACTTAAATGTGAATGTTGATTTTGTTTAACAAATATTTTTGAAATACTTCTTTAAATATCGAGATAGATCTTTTTCAAGGTCAATTTAACTTGACGTTTGACATTAAAGTTAAGGTCATTCAATTTTCCACCTCATCTTAGAAGAAAAGGGGAAAACTGTTTCGCTTATATCAGACAGTTGGTTTATCGGTCGTTCGATTCGACTGTAGGACATTTGGTCTCCCATAATATATCAAATTTCTTACGATTATTGCGTTTTCACTTAATGATTTCCATGACTTTTTCTGTCAGTACCTAATAGTCACGATCTCACAGACTTATATCAAACTTGGTCCTGTAAATGGCAAACTACCTTGCAAGTGGTCACTTAATGACTGCTATTGTTTAGGCGATCACTAGCTCAAAGGTCAAGATCACAGTGATGAAAACGGTTTCTGTTTAATTACTAAAAACGTTTCGGCATACTGTCTTAAAGCTTCATGCTATCAGGAGATGACCCTTATTTTTCGTGGCCTGTTAGTAAGTTTCACATTGACTTCGAAACAGTTACTGAAAAACGGTTTCTGATCCTTTTTAATAAGGCTTGGTCCCATTTCCGACAAACACCACTCGATGATTGCATGTGGTCCCTAAATGACTCCTTTTGATTTAGAGGCTAATGTATCAAAGGTAATGGTCACACTGAATTGAGACTGAAATGGTTTCCTACCAATATTTTGATCTATGTTGGTCCTATGGTCTACAAACGATTGCCTATGATCATTAAGGTCAAAGATCAAATTCACAGCATATTTCACAGACTGAAAATTATGCCTCTGACATGCCATCATGTTCTTTAAATTCGGAAGAGTCATTAACTGAATCCACTTGCACAGTTTAGGTTTACTTATACATTTAATAGTGTTACTTTAACCTAACACAGAGTACTTTCTGCACGCGCACGCACGCACGTACATATGTTTGTTTTATGTTTACATGTATACATGTTTACATAGACACTGTATAGTAATTGTTCATTCAATATGATGTCTTTATTTGTTTTACTATACACTCAAAAGGGTATATCGGATTCATCTTATGGTTGGTGTGCCGGTAGGCCAATCGGTTAGTCGGTCCGTTATGCGAACGTTGTCCGCATTTTTTTTCACATTTTTAACGGCATTCCCAGGAAACTTCATATCATATGATCACTATAAAGTGTAAATGTACTTAACATATTTTTCTAAGGGCATCCATAGCCCTTCTAGTTTTTGTTTATCAATTTAGATTCATATAGTCAATTGATAAAGGGCAAGGCCACTGGGATTATTCGGTGATCCCACCATCAAATTTTGTTAGTCACAACAGCAACCTACATTGTTTTCATCTCTTATTTTAAAGACGCTCGCTACAGTTTCATAATTTTTTTCTCAATTATAGATTTTGATGAAATGTTCTGTATTAAAAGATCATGCTATGATTTATTGAAAAATGAAATAAAAATACTAGGTCTCCAGCTTTGTTTCAATCTAATTTGCCCCTAGATATGTTGCTATTTTAAACATTTTTCAAAATTTCTATACTCCTAAAATATATTTCAGTAAAGTACAATAGCCGGCATAAATTTGATATCTAAGCATTTTATAACGGAAAACAATATATCTATTTGAAACATGCTCAGAGAAATCAAAAGAAAATGATTTTGTAAAGAAAGGAATACTTGTTCAGCAGACCCAAGGGCTATTTTTGCATATTTTTGTCAATTTTAAGTTGGTTCTTCTGCTATTTTGTCGAGTTTCACATAATAGAATTTAATCAAACTCTGCATATACCTTTGGTTATGTCTACCTAATCTAAAAATAAAAAGAAAATTGATAGGTCACCATATGAGATTTCGCTTAAATCAAATTACAACGAGGTGGGTTGAGGCGGGCATTTATAAAACGCAGGTTGGTACGAAATTCTCTTTCAGTCTTTGAGCAAATGACTTAGAGATATATCAAATTATCAAACGGCAGGTTTCTTAATAAGCGGATTTCAAGGTGTTTCTGAAGTATTTTGATGTCCTAGAACGATGTATGTTTCAGCCTTTCTCCGAACAAAACCTATAGTTTACGAATACGGATGTACGGTATGGGTACGGTGCGGGATTAGAAACAGCTGTGACTCAATGCAGAGTTGGAGCGCCGGTATAAATTACAGACTCCAGTATATGCCGGATTGAAGCAATTTAAACTAAAAGTACTTTAAATGTATATATTTTGTAACCATGGTGATACTAACTCTAGTCAGTATATCATACATATTATACACTAAATGCATGCGAACATGCAATAATTTTCGCATTTTTGCCGCCGTACGCGACATTAGATAATCACTTCCGGGCATGCGCAGAAGACCGCTCCAACTCTGCAATGAGCTACATCGGTTAGAAACACAACCAAATTGGCAAGGTGTTGGGGTAAATATTGACCCGCCTAAAAAAACTATCGCGAGCGTCTTTAAGTTATCTTTTTAGAAACTTTACCCGTGGTGTGTATTTCGGATGTATTTCCCCCTCTAATGGTACCATTTTACTTATGTATTTTTTAAAATATACATTCATGTACACGATGTACAAAATAAAATAAAAACAGATGTAGGTTTTGTTTCAGGGACAGCAGTCGGAGCACAATGATACATAGCTCTGGAAACTTTTTCTTAATTCCGCTTTTCCAAAACATTATGTGTAAATAGCACTGAAATTTGTTTCGTCTTAATTCATTACTAGCTATATTTGTATGACTATTATAGAATTGCTTGTACATATGCAAAAATCTGTGCAATATTTGTCTACTCATGTTGGTAGCGTAAATAACATTTTCATGTACCACTTATTTTTCATAAATTTTATATTTGTAGTGATCTGCAGTCAACTACAGTAGGCAATAATTGCAAATGTCTACTTTTCATGTCTAATGAATGATTGCTATAATTGTCTTTGCAGTTGATAATGTACATTTAACACAAATTGCATTTCTCATGTACAATTTGCAGCTTCCACACTTTGTATTGTTTTGTATACTTGTAAAAGTCAACAACAGTAAAGACTTGATGAAAATAATAACATAGTATGCCTTATAAATACTATCTAAATTTATTATATAAATTACATTTTCTGATAAAGCTTATCTGCTCATCATTTTGTTTTGTTTTATAGACCTGTTTAAACAACCGTAGTCCATATTTATTTCAATGTTTTAGTTTCATGACTAATAAATCATTTCTTTTCAACTGTGTCAAGATCAAGTTTGGCGGCCACCCTCAATACAGCCCATGTATCATTCCGCGTATTGATGCTAGAGTGGCATTTAACGGATTCGGGGATAATACATGGTTTTCTGTCCAAATCAAAGCAATGTCACATGACCTCTCGTGGGAACTATGATTTTAGTAGTCAGATATGTTTCTGAAGGCATAGTTCAAATCTGTGATTGTGGTTATTATTTCAATTAATGTATTGTTAATTTATGCTTTTATAAGCACTGTAGAGCAATTGTTTATGATACATGAAGCATAACAAATTATATATATATTTGATAGAATAATTCCTTCTTTAATTGTTCATTTTTGTCAATTGTGATTTAGAATAAAAACTTTTTTATAGAGAATTACAGGATGTACTTGTGTTTTTCTTGTTTGTAAGAAATTCAATGAAGTGTTAAAATATTAAATCTTTACAGATGGTTATTTCTGTTGGCTTAAACACAGTCAGGAGATAGATAATGAAAAGACATATTGGCTCGAAGGCGGAAATTGACCAGCAGCAATGACGTCATAAAATGTGACATCGTGAACAATGTATGCCCATAACAGTAGAAAAACTTTCCAAGCCCTGCAAAAGCTTGCAAACATTTCTATAAGTAACATATAAATTGTTCAATCAGTTACATATTATGAAATGATTGTTGCCTATAAGGCTCTTTAGATTTCAGTTTTCAAGGTCGATTAATCCCCATATCGACCGCACTCAAATGCAATTATTGTATCTATGGTCCAGGAAAAAGTGGTATAATAGCCGAGTGTGTAGCCCGAGATCAATATTTCTCTCAAGTCGTCAAATCCGCATTTCCACAGAATCTAAAAGGAAATAGATGCTACTTAATCGTACGCGTTGCTTATAAGGATTTGTTAGTACAGCTTTTTTTAAATTCACCAAAATGTATCAAAATATTTAAACAAAGTCAAAGACGTTTATATATACGCAGCCTCCATTTCTTAGAGTGTTTATGCAACGAATAAGTTGACAGAACAATGAAACCATGACTTTTCCTAGATTAACTTCGGATCCAACTGGATAAGTGGTCAATGGTTCATATTTTAGGAGTCAATAGTCATATGATACGAAATACGAAATCAATTTTTCATTTGATTAGACCGCTTTTGTTCAAATTTAAACCATCAGACAGCAGGATTTAAAGTTATATATAATAAGACGACTCAGTACGATTAATATGACAATGTTTAGAATTGTGAAAATATAGAATTTTTGAACTTAATAATATATATGATTGTCTTTTGATGGCCAGCTATTGTATGATAATTAGGTGAAAATCAGTTTTTTAGGTCTTTGTTGTAGGACTACACTTAAAAAGAGCAGTATGAGTAATATCTCAGTTAGGTTGTTCCTAAGGTAAAAAATTCTGAAGGTCAATAAACAGCTTTTTTTCTAAGTGTAACGAGATTGCTGATTAGATAACGCGTCTGTTCATTTATTTATTTTGTAAGGTTTAACGTCGCACCTACACAATGATTTTAGCTCATATGGCGACTTTACAGCTTTGATGGTGGAGGAAGACCCCAGGTGCCCCTCCGTGCATTATTTCATCACGAGCAGGCACCTGGGTAGAACCACCGACCTTCCGTGATCTAGCTGGATGGCTTCCTCACATGAAAAATTCAACGCTCCGAGTGAGGCTCGAAACCACATCGATGAGGGGCAAGTGATTTGAAGTCGGCGACCATAACCACACGGCCGCGGAGGCCCCCTTGATAACGCGTTTATAGAAACCAGATACGATGGCTGGTGTTTGGCTGAATTATATACAGTACTCATCTAACTTTGTTTATAAGAATATCGGTGTAATCACTTTCTATTGACTTTCATGTGATCAGAAATCGCCCGATCAGATAAGCAGTATTATATAGGAAAAGTTATACCGACTGAGGACCGAAACTTTAAGGCAACACTGACAGAAACTCGCAGCTACTTTTTGAAATTAACAGCGGTTGGTATTTTCGAGTGTACGGATTTAAAACTGTGTTCGAAGTCTTATTTTGTGTTAATTAAAGTTAATAATATGTGAATAATGATCCATCATTGAGCCATTATACATATATTTACTCATGTAACTGTAGTTAGACCAGTGGAAATTTCGATTAATTTTGGTGAAACAAAAATAATTCTAACATGGTTTTGCCCCGTTCTTAGGCTCAGTGTGGTTATTTTATTATTATTTTTTTTGCATCCTTTCGGAATCAACGCAGTTCATTCATTTTATTTTTTTAAATAATAATTGAATTCGCTTAAGTAGGTTCTAAGGAGTGTTGCACATAATATTAACTCTCATGAAACCGGATGTGCTATTATTTTGTTTTGTTGCGTTCAATGCTTCCAAATGATCTTCTTATATTTATAAACTATCACACAAACAGTAACTAAAAGTGCCGCGCGGCGATTGTAAAAAGACCCGCACCCTTTCTTGGATTCAATTCTGTTGTTTGGATCAGGGAGTTTATTAAATGTTAATGTATAATAACATTCCGCTTATTATATAATTAGCTGTTGCTAAGGAGCGTGAGGGGTATTGTGCATTTAAGTTCCTCTCGTAAACGGACACGGTCAAACCGAGCTTGCTATTATTCTTCTGGAAAGAATATATCGCGTGCAACACCAAGTATCAAGATCACATTTGGAGGTCAAAAGTTAACAGTACAAGTTTTCTCTGCTCAATAATTCTGTAACCAATCAAGATATAATTTCATATAACTTGGCGCAATTTTTTTTCCGTAACGAGTGGATGTTTCAAGCTCAAGACCCAGACAAGAATGTCAATGGTCAAGGTCATACGAAGAGGTGGAAACCGTCAAGGTTTTTTTTTCATGGCCGGTCAATGCAGGACTGATATTTAATTTTAACACGACCAGCGAATAACCTACATACATGTAGAGCAAACTCTATCTCGGGTTATTCTGCAATAAACCACCCGTGTGGAATGACGTCATCCGATCCAGGTGCGTAGCACGGCCGTAAAAAATAGTTACCATTTTTCCTTACACTGTTGATACTAGTATGTCGTGTAAGAATCGAAATAACAAGCTCCCAAGTGTGATTTATCGTAGAATAACCCGAGTTTTTCGTTCTTATGCGAAACAATATATCACTCAGGCCTACGGCCTTCGTGATATATTTTTACGCATAAGAACTCATAAGAACTTATTATACAGTTATTGACTTTTGTCGAGGTCAATATGTGTTTTTACGGACCTGTAAAAATGATATTGACCGAGTAAGTGAGACGCATATATTTTTTGATTAATGACTTGAACAAAACACGCCATGCACGACGACATCATACTGCTTTCAAGACGTTCTTAACGTCAGTTCTCAAAACGCATTCGGTGCTTTACTTAAAAGCATTATAACTCTTGGAATAGTGAAGATAATTACTTCAGATTTTCAGATTTGAAAGATAAACGAATGTTCTTCATATTAAATATTTTGTTATTTTATTTTACTTTTTCGTCACTAATAAGGTTTTCCTATAGAACGGCCCATAAGTACATATTATTGTATACTATATAACTATCATATCGGCTGGCATATCCAATTGCACTCGGCTTAATCATTGGTTTATTATATCTGACCTAACTGTTGGAAAAAAGTATGCATTTATTTGTACTATTCTATTCGCTTACCGACCCTGTCTTTTTACCACTGACGTTAAAGACGTATTGGATAAAATGTAGATTTATGTTAAACAGAATTATTAGTAAGAAATTCGAAAGCACACCCTCCATCTGACCGTACATTTCTTTACATTGAACTAGACCCTTAAGTAAACAGAGAAAAGTTGATAAAGCGCGACAGTATGATGGCTAACCGCGACAGTACGATGATAAAGCGTGACACTACGATGGTGAAGCGCAACAGAACGATGGCGAAGCGCGACAGTACGACGGACTGTCCCTATAGTAGTGTCGCGCTTCCCCATCGCACTGGCGTGTTGTAACTATCGTATTGTCGCGCTTCGCCATCGTACCGCCGTACTTTCGCGCTGCAGCAGGCGCTGGCCCTTACAGAACACCGTATTACACAGACATCAGATAGTTAAGTTATGCTGCAAGTGGAGCCATTACGAAACTAAGATAATATTGGAAACTAAAGGTTTAGTCAGTAAAAGTACTGAAGAGTCCCATGCAAAATTTAGATATGGAGATTACAATTTTGAAGACGCAGCCTATAGTTGAATTTGGGTCTTAAAGAATCAGAATCCGTTAAATCAAGTATACTAATTTCTGGCAATATTCATTATCGTAGATCGTTGATACGGTGATGACATGGTCATGACATAGATACAGTGATCACATGCTGTAAAGTACTTTTACCAGTGTTTAATTTGTGGTATAATCTTGCATCATCTTTACAGTTGTTTGACTTGACAAATAGTGCTTACATTTGACACAAATGTCTAGTTTATATCCAGGGTTGACTAATTTGTCAACAAGACTATATGATGAATCCTAAAATATGTTGAAGTTTCTCTGTACAGTTTAATCTATTAAACATCGAAATCATATTCTGTATTATATTTATACCTGAAAGAACTGACTCAGCTTTTTGTTTTGAGTCTACAAATTCGCTACGTCGATGCAGTACGTCTGGCGATGTTTACGGTGAGCGATAATTACGAGAATATTAACGCATAACTCGAACAGCCTTGTGTGAGCGTCATATCGGTATAGGCAGTAGATTTATCTCCCTTTCACCTATCTTTGTTCCTAACTGTTATGATACGTATTGTACATTAATACAAATGTTGATATTTCCAAGACGTTGTCCAGTCATCTACCTATTACCAAGGTGTTTTAGTCCGCCCGCTTGGCTCAACAGATAAATCGTAAAACTACGGATCTCGGATTCAGGAGTTCGATCCCTGGACGAGGCGTATGTTCTCTGTGGTGACTGATAAAAAGTTGTGTCACTTGTCATCCTCCTGTGATTCATGAGGGAAAGTTGGCAGATATTTGATGAAAACAGGTTAAAACTGGTTACGGTTAAACAACTGATTTACTGTTGAAAAACGGCGCTAAACTGAAAGCAAACAAAGTCGATGTCTTTTCGCTGACTTACGATTGAAAATGACTTTTGTGACGGAGGTCATTTATCTTCTGAGAATTTAAGTGTTTTTTTAAAAACAGTGCTTTATACAATTATGCGAAATTATGATATAATACTTTGGGAGAAAAAAAACAACTGTCATGCACGGTCTCAGAATTGTAAAATATATGTATCACCTTTTTATCTACAAATATTAAGAGAAAAGTATTTACTATAATTTCAGTATCCATACTTTCCTTTGGCGTTGATTTGTGATACTTATTAGAAATACGTAATCTGAAGGCCTGCGGTTCGACTTGTTGTGGGAATATTGTCGGGACACATGTGTCCTTGAGGGCTTTAGGGCTCTTAGGCTGTGTTTGAGGTGCACTGTGTTTCCAGGAAATCTACCCTTACCTATTATCATCTTTAGGAACATTGAACTGGAATATTTTTGGTTTGTTTCTGCCGGGTTTAACTTCTTAATTTAGGCTATATGGCGACCTTCCAACGTTGATGGTGGAGAAAGATCCCAGATATCCTTTCGTGCATATTTCATCACAGGCGGGCACCTGGGTATAACGACAGACCTTCCTCAAGCCAGCTGGATGGTATCCTTACATAAAAGAATTTCATACCCCAAACGAGGTTTCGAACCCATAACGGTGAGCGGCAAATGATTCGAAATCAGCGACCTTACACACTCAGATACGGAGACCCTAAACTTAAAATTCAGGTATAATAATACTAGATTATTACACCAACCGTGGCATACTAGATGCATGTAAGATATTAGCTATGGCACCGGTGACCGGGCCTAGAGCTAGACTTTGTAGTCTCTTGGTGGTCTGGCAACCGATTAGTGATTTCTATAACAACAAATTGTACCTCAGTTTATCTTAAATGATAACATACTGTAAAATGATCTACTCACGTTATTTAGCAAATGAATACATCCAAAAGAAAACAAGAGAGCGGACGCAGTGGTCAAATGGTACCACTGTCTGACTAGGAAATAAGGGTTCGTGAGTTCGAGCTCCCGTTCCTGCAACAAAAAATTACTGACATTGGGATAAAAGTTCCGTGTTTGGGTGCTATACACCTGACATGCTAAAGAACCAGAGATGCTTCTGGAATTGGAGCGTCTTTCAGGTCGTCTTCTTATTTGGGGCAAATCATTATTTTTACTGGGGACTATTCCAATATTTCATTGAAGGTTCCATGTACACCGCCGTATAAATACACCTGCTGGTGTCTCTAAATCTTATTCCGCTACTTTTAACACGACTGTGTAAATATTGAGTTCTGATCAACCCGGAGCTGGAGGGCGCGGACGGTAGATTTGATTTCTACTATCGTCCACGAATAGGCTCGATCAAACAGAGTCCGCGGCATATTTATTTATGTCGTTTTGGGCGACCTGTGATTTTCCACTTTTCCTATTTCGTATCTTGCATTATCCTAACATCACTAACAGTCAGACTATTGGAGGAGTCGCCATAATACGGGGTGCCGGCGACGATTATAGATAAACTTATATACAAACAAGGTAAGTGATGTTTTCATGCTATTCATTTTTTGTGTAAAACAACGCTTTCGTTACATGACTTGGTTATGTTCGTTCACGTGTTTAGTATCAACATATTTATTACTTTCTTATAACACTGTCATTTCAATACAAACAATTTACGTAATATACAATAGTTAACACAAGTACATACAATAAATCTTATCAAGAGCAAAAGGGTTGAGCCATAAGTTTTTGCAACAATTGAGGGTTAGCTCTTTCCCATAGCCATCCATTGGTAACAAAAATAAACAGAATGTTTGTAATGTCGTAGGTAATCGGAAAATAGTTATAACTATGTTCAATGATTCAACACACTTTAAGAACAAATGATTTTATATATTGGCTTTATATGAATTATATAAGTTTAATATGTATGACAGAGAATGTAACATACAACCAGTTTCTCGGAAAAGTATTCATTATAAAAACAAATGAAATGCTATTCAATATATATACGAATAAAGGCCCATTTCCAACTTACCCTGCCATGTCTGAATAAACCTAATGATCCCGAAGGACAAGAAAACAAGACATAGACAACAACACTGAGTCCCATACGGACATAGTTTTAAAGCCCCCAAACTGGGAGCACAGTATGCAAAAAATTAATCCGTTTGCACTAAACGAGTGATATATATGTATTTAGACGATGAAATTTCTTCACCGTTATGCAGTATATACTTAGGAACATTACAGAAAAACACAAAAAAACAACACTTTCTACGCCTTCATTGTAATAGCCAGATTGGCAGTTTAGTATTTCCCGTAAATGATTAAGATAAAATTATGTCAAGATTTAGATTGCTACAATTATTTCGAATGCCGATACTGTAGACATAATTATGTATATGTTTTGCCTTTAAGAAAGTATAAATGGACTTGAAATGGTTGAAATACCTCTTTTTTGCTTACTTTAAAAAGACGAGAGGATATTGGCGTTACAAATGTCAATATCTGGCCTGTTCCATATTTTCATTGAACAAGGAATAACGGATTTATGATATATGAATGAACTCCAGAACAATAGCTGCAAATATTTCATTCTATTATATGTTCTAAATATAACCTAAATTTCATTGGCCGAAACCATTCATCACCTTTCAAAATATATTTCATGTTTAATGGTTAGTGGGTTTTCGCCATTAAACATGACTTTCTAAAAATAGAATGGAAGTTTCACACAGTCAAACATTAAATATGTTACAACACATATTTGTTGCTTATTCATAAACCTGAACCCATATAATTAAAGTTATTGGCTCTTGAGTCATTGGATATGATGTGATATTCACTGGAATAAGGCCATATTGACCGCTTCCGGTGAATATCACATCATATTCAATGGCTCAAGAGTCAATAATTGTGTAATATATAATCTGGATTTCGCAACGGCTGTATCTAAACAAATTGAAAATACATTGCAGGCTAGTCGTGGATAGCTTTGATTACGGAAAATACATAACTTTAGTTTTAGACGATTAAACTGTACTAACCATGGTTTTGCCCAGATATCACTACTTTTCATATCGCGGTTAATTGATTTTTAATTGTAATTTATATCACCTGAACTTATAGTTGATTGTCATCAGAAAATAAACGTGTATCACTAGAGAGCGAGTCATCTATATCATTGACAGAAAACTGTAAAAGTCACATCTCCAAACCCAAAAACCCAAATATTTAACAGAAGATTAACTATACATTGTAGATTTCTACCATGAAATGCTTTACAAATTTGGTACTCGTAAAACTGTAGAGTGACCCGGAAGACACCTCGTGCGATATTTATATGCAATTTTATGCAAAGTGTTTTACATATATTTGTACGCTATGCATTTCATTACATTTCGATTTCGTGTAAAACATATGTCCATCTATACGTTAAAAGTGTGCTTAATTTTCATTAAAACAATTTTGTCAATATTTAATAGAGATAGCAACAAAAATACGTAGGGTTAGATACTCATTATACATATCTTACAGCTTATTTGTTACGCGATTTTAGACTGTCTCTCAAGTAATAAAATGTCTATCAATGCATTCATATTTCAAATAACACAAAACAGTGTTTGTGATTAGTATAATGTAAAACATAATTTAATTAAACAAAACGTTTAGATTTATTTTTCGAATTGTGGCACATATTTAGAAAGGTCATACTACATTTTATTGTAATCAGGAAGTGCATCCCACATTTGATTCACAGCAACAATATCTTCAGGTAGCTGACTTCTGTAGTTTACACAATCGGCGTTCCACATACCAACACCTCGTAAGTTCTGGTCAACAGCAAACGTGTATTTAAAAGACAAACTTTGCGGGTCATCATACTGCATCTGATGAATGATACCTGATGATGTGTCCTGTAAATCACGATATACGTTTAGATTTATACATACAGGAAATTGCTTTGTATCGCTAATTTTGCGTAAAACCGCCTTTTCGATTTCTGTATGTACCCATCACCGGTACATGAGTACAATAACTTTTTAACATAACAAGCATTGACTATAAAATCGTCACTGTTTCGTAATTAAATGGTTTCACCCAGTATTTTAAATATGTTAATTTAAGAGATAGATAGAAGATAATATGGCTATCGATTAATAAAAAGGCATCCATAGAATATGGACTAGTAATCGACAAATGAGTACGAAATGCAGACAAAGCTGAAAATTACTTACTACACAGTATAGGTCACGAGAAATCTTGTATTATGCTAGCCGGTCACGTTTAACAATGGTTCTTAAACAAAAGCATATGAAATAACAATTGCAACACTCTTGTTTGCAACTCTTGTTTGCAAATGTGTTGCTTCTTTGCAAGTATATGGCTGTGTGTTCCTAGTTGCCTACGAGTACACATACTAATTCATTACGTTGAATGTTCTCTTAGTGCCCTTTCATAAATATTTCAATGCGAATACACTGACAAGCAATTAATCATTGATGAATAGACTATTACCATACAATATTAAGCCTAAGTTTAAGCAAATAAAATGAATTGGCAGGAGCCTACTAGAATATAATTTACTATTTTAAGTCATTGGCCAAGGACCCAAATGATATTAATGTCTGTCTACAGAAAAAAATAAATCGTCCTTGGTCTTATATGTTTCTGCAGCTCGCTCACAGGCATGAACATGTTATATGTAAAGTTTTTCGAAGTTGAAAAAAAAGAGTCTGCAAAAGTCCAGTTCTATATTTTAGTGTGTGTTTTTTTTCATTCATAAGAAAAAATATGCATACCTTAAATCTAAAATCTACATTCTTCCAGAGTAAAGTTTGATGTCAATAAACAGAATCATATCCGAGTGACGTGTTGACTGAGATAAATATTATATACTCTAACATGATCCGCAGCAATTGCTATATAAACATAATAGCGAAATCGCCTATACATGAATATACGATAAAATATGGTTGGCTGTTACATTTCACCCCCATATGATTGTGGCATAATCTTGAGATTCTACTTCAGTTCAATAACATACGAATTATTTCAGGGCCAAACGGTTGAAAACAGCATTTCAAAAACATAAATATGATAAAAAGTCATACTGACCTATGTGTAGGACCGTAAAACACGTTTTGATCTTTACAATTACATGTAGCTTAATTATGATTCAGCGGTGACGTCATATATGTATGACATAAAGTATGACGTCATAATGATGTGACGTTATATAAAGTTAAGCTCGTAACTCGTAACACAGGGTCAACCCGCCTAATTTGATGATTCTCTTCATAATTAGTTTGCGAGCTGTTAGATTACTAATTCATGAATACTTCTCAAAATTCTGATAAAAAAAAGAAATAAATAACTATACGTTCCATTTGCTATGCAACATTTTCTTACCATAGGGGGTACATTGTAACATCATATGACCCGAATGACGTATTACGCTGAAAATGTAGTACTGTAAAATGCGAATTATTTGCGTTGCTAGAATCGAAATAATAAATATTTTCCAATAATTTTATCAATTAATAAAACATGGGCAGTCGTTTGGATGCGAATAATTAAATCACTCGTGCTACGCACTCGTGATTTATTTATTACGCATCCAAACTCCTGCCCATATTTCATTAACTGATAAAATTAGGAACAGATTTATTATTTCTTAATTGATGACAATTGATATTCTATAGAACACCATATTAGCAATAAACATTTTTGTTATATAATTCTTTTCAAAGCCTGTCTCATAAGTTTATCAGACAATAATGATATTGTCTTCTATATATTATGTTAAAGGGATGAGAAGACGTAGACTATACCAGATAATTGAAGAACGGTGTCATAGTTGATTTATCAAGTATACGTCCAGACGTTGAGTTCTTCAGTAGCTGTATAATAGACGAATAGCTAGATGAGTGTCCTAATCCTCGGTGCAGTTTACACCGTCTTTCTTCAGGTTATATTTGTTTTCCTGTGTACAAAAGTTGACACGTAACGTAGTAAATATTTAAATATACGTGATAAAGATATTTCTTATATGAAGGGACTGAAAGTATGTGTACTAGGGTTTAACCTCTTTTTCGGCATTTTTTCAGTCATATAAACGACGGAGTCTACTTGTAGCAGTGAGAACAATGCCCAACTTTATAGTGCTCCCTCACTGGAATATCACGCAGTAGACACGTGAAATGATATTCTTGCACACCGGACTGGCGTTTCCGGTGATTTTACCCATGCCGGCAAAACCCATCTGGCACCCACTATGTCAGATGACTCTCGCGCTGTTAATGACAACTAGTGGTTCATGCACTGATAATATATTGTTTATGTAAAATACGAAAAAAGCAGGTACCTTGATAGTTTCTCTCCGTTCCTTATAGTATATTTCTCGATTCAAAATACGTTAGTTTATCGTAAAAACATAACGTTACGCTACAAACGATAAAACTAATGTGGAACTTTGTTATTGTGCGTAACGCAAAACATCATGACGTCACTTCTGCTTACGGACGTTAATTTCCCGCGCTTTGTGTTCATTCTCTACTATAAGAAAGAGTGCTAAAAAGTTCTACCTTTTGTAAAATACGGTATGCAAGAAAAATAATCTGCCAGAATGAAATGCTAACATGTATACGATATGCAAGAAAAAATATCAGTCATATATTTACGAATCGGATGGAAATATCTGTCCCTCGGCCACCTGCGCATGGGCGGTAATTCGGCAAGCCTCATTACCGCCCAATGCGCAGGTGCCCTCGGGACGGATATTTCTATCCGACTCGTAAACACATGACAGATACTATTGATCCAGCATGTCTCATTATACTGACACTGGGTTGAGAAGAGCTAGTACTATCCTTATCCTGAGCGCCAAGCAAGGAAGCTACTAGTACCATTTTTTACGCATTTGGTATGACTCGACAAGTGATCGAACCCACGACTCCCGCGCTACAACCAGGCTACCGAGGCGGTCGGGTCAGAAAAAGTAAAATACTTAAACAAATGCAGAAATAGGTAAATTATGTAGACAACGTGAAAAATGAAATGTAAAGGTATTAGACAAATTGAAATGTTTGTAAACTGATCTTCTGCGGCTACGATGACTAATGACAGTGATTTTTTTCATTAATGTTAAGGAACAGTACGATACCTAGGTAAGTAACACACAAGCATAGCAACATCCGTACCAGAGTAAACCAAGAACGAGTTTGTCTGAAGATATTCCCGTGTCTAAATATTTCGCTATTATGCCAAAATGTACATTAAGTTTGGTTTATGTCACTGACATTGATGGTGATAAGAAAGTGAAACAGGGAAACAGAAAGCGGGTTTGACTTATCTTTCATCTCTGCCTACGAAGTAATACAAGTACGTCAATGTAGCATAACAGCAATAGAAATTGCCCTACGGTTGTAATTTAAAAATTTAAGAATCTCATACTTGTTTGAATACCCATATGTCGGCTAAATCAGGATTACGCTGATTTTTTTTTTTCTAAAGAAACACGATTTTGCTTAAGCGGCTGTATTGCATGCGTCTTAGTAATTAATAATATTAAAACGTGATTTGTCGATCCTAAATTCCACTAACTAAAACATTAAAAATTAACATTTTTTTCATGTGACTGATCTGGTCCAAGCAAAGTACATCGTTCTGCAACATTTATCACATTTAAGTAGAGATGCATGCTTTATTGTTAGCCTAATCAAGTGACTGTGGTTTTGTGAAAGTATAATAGCAAAGTATCACACGAAATAAAGTCAGAAAAAGTTTAAAGGTAATCGATAGCTAATAGAAATGTTTATAAAATAACTTTCGTTTGGTATTTTTATAATGTTGACATTGTTTTGCACTGTGTTGCAATTTTTAAACAACATTTACCGTGCCGTTTTTGTTTTATATAAATTTTGCATTATTTATGATATTTCCACAAGCTCAAGTAGAGACAAATTTCAAATGATGGCCATTGTTCAAAATGTTTTGCAAAGATTTCATTATAAAATTAATTTTGATGAAAGAAACGTCAAACTATTGGTAAACAAATAAAACTGTCAGTATCGTTTTTTTCTAGGGTGCCTCAAGTAAAAGTATTTAATGAGACATAACAGTCTTCTAACTCAAAGATATAAAAAAATAAGGTCGAGCCCCACGGTACTGTTTAAAAGTATGTCGCTTCATTAAAAATGCTAGGGGCAGAAGTATAACAGTATAGAGAACTTTTACCGCATGTAACTCGGTATTTTTTCGAGATGTCTATATCTGCCCCTTTATGTTTCAGTGGTAAATTCACTTTGACCAGCAAGAAATCGCTTATCAAATCAAAACTTTGGTCCCAGTGGGGCTAGAACCTTTGCCCTCTTAAGTCAAATGTAGGTTTATGGTAGGAATTGAATACTCTTAAAAAGGAGGTAAACTATTAGGTATCTAATACCTTAAATAAATAAAATGTTTGGTTTAAAAATACACTAAAAATGCGTCAAAAGATTACCAGCATTCAATTTCATCAAAAATTCCAAACATTGTTTCACTTTCTTTGCGTAATCCAGTTTTCAGATCTACATTTAAATACTAATTAAAAACAAAGAATTAAGTTTTACCTTCTTGATAAGACTTAATTTATCGATCAATGCACTCTGTTAATATCAGAACTTCATCAGTCGCAAGGAATACGTGTTATACAATGTTTCCAGCTATTTAATACATTCATGTTTCTAAGTTAGCATTGGGGATAAAAATAATGTTATGTATTTGTAATTTTTAAATGATTTATCTCTTTTAGTGACCTGAAGGAATCCAAAAAAAAAAAAAAAAAAAAAAAATACTGTCTACTTTGCAACGATTAAATATGCTTTTTAATATGAATATAATTCAATAGGGGTAAGCGAAAAAAATATGAGACAAATCGCTAGGTAGTTAAATGATAGACAGATCTGTAGTAGGTTTTATTCAAAGGTATAACTGCAAAGAAAGTCGGAAATTGGTTGTGGCTTCTGTTCAAAGGCGATTTTTAGAACAGGTTTGACAACATAGTTCAATATCTTACAATTTTTACTTTCCGTCTTTTAAATGTTTTATGTAAACCGTCTAATTGGGATACAGCAGAAGAAATGAGCTATTTAAAGACACTAAATTTAGAATAATAAAACCATTGCACTTTCATATCCAAGACCGGTACTACAAACCAAAAAGTGAGGTTCGATTTCATACAAGTATGCCTACGTGCAATAAATTGCTATACAACCTAAGCCTTGCTAAACTTATCAAGTAACTGGAATCAAATGTCTCGTTACGGGTGAGATTAAACGTAAAAACCGTATAAGAGTGCCCTCTAGAGATACAGTTAAATGTGTAAGACTGCAGGTGAATAGCTTGCAATGCTCTAAATATTGACAGGCGGAAAGGAAATGGAAGAACGACATTTATTTATTGGAAAGTTTTAATGGATCAAATGTAAGTATACATTGATACTGCACTGTAAACAAACTGATTCCATATATATATATTCACGGCTACCCTAAGCACCCCTTATTTCTACAATGAAATAATAATCGATATGAATAATCAGCTTAAGGTCAACCACCGCGGTCAAGTTGCGAATACTTTATAATATTACAATTATATATCAACAGTGAACGCCACATGCATTATATTTTCACGAGGGGTTAATGCTTTGATCTTACATGTAAAACATAACATATTCCTAATGTATAAAAAGTAAAGGTAAATATATATGAGCTGCACCATTATGCATTGTGCAAATTATCCATGCTAAATAATACGTACGATATGTTTGCTTTCTCACTTTCTAACATGTCCGAAATGAGCTATTCGATTTTTATCAAAGAGCTAGATGAAGATTATTTTTCACCTTAAATTAAAGCAAACGTATTCAATATAATTTCAAACTTAAACCATACCACATCTATATAGCACTCTTTTCATGCACGTGTACACGTTCAAAAGTGCTTCACAGAAAAATTGCAAAAATACTAACAAATACACATACAAAAATAATGCATTCCACATTAACAAAATTCATAAATGTAAAACGTATAGATTAAACAAGACAAACATACATACATATTTAAAAGTATTTGGGTTACCCTAGGATAAACTACTGTTCTACGCAGTTTTATGAAGAAGAAGAAGAAAAAGCATCAATGTATCGGTCAGTTAACAAAATATTGTACAAAGAAGTGGGTTTTTAGCAGGCTTTTGAAAGCAGCTAGCGTGTCAGCTTCCCTGATCTTGACGGGAAGAGAGTTCCAAAGCTTCGGAGCAGTGCAAGAAAAGCTGCGATTGCCATACATCACGGTTTTAGTTTTTTGCATAACCAGTGATAGTGTGTCTTGTGATCTTAGGTTTCTGACCGGTTTATACACTTCTACTATCATATCCCTAATATAGGCAGGGAACTGACTGTGTAAAGCCTTAAATGTGTGGGTCAGAACCATGTACTGCACCCTGTATTTTACAGGCAAACAATGGAGCTCCTTCACAACCGGTGTTATATGATTGCGACGGGGCGTCTTGGTGGTGACGCGAGCTGCCGCGTTAAGTGTGCTGTTTGGAATACCACTTAACAAGGCATTACAGTAGTCTAACCGTGAAGTAACCAGGCTGTTGATAAGGGTCTTTGTGGCATCACTGGTAAGATACCGTCTGATGTGACCTATTCTGCGAAGTTGTGCATATCCAGCCCGGCACACAGAGTTGACTTGTTGTTCCATATCCATATTGCTGTCAAGTACTGCACCAAGATTCCTAACACATTTTGTTGATTTTATCACAGAGTCACCGACCTTAATAGAGACGTCATTAATAAACTTGGAGTTACGCTTTGATGTGAATAGCATTACCTCTGTTTTTATCAGCATTAAGCTTCAGCATGTTGCAATGCATCCACGAGACAATTTCAGCCAGACAGCTCTCAATGCGGCGCAAAGCCTCACTTCTAGCCACAGCCTCTATCGGCTTAAAGGATAGGTATAATTGAGAGTCATCGGCATAGAAATGGTGTAGAAGTCCATGTCTTTGACGTCTGCATATGGCACCCACGGGTTTAGTGTACATGATATAGTTCTTTGGACCAAGCACTGATCCCTGGGGCACACTGTATTTCATCAACATAGGCGCCGACAACTCACCGTCAACGCACACAGTTTGATAGCGGTCACTAAGATATGATGACATCCATGCAAGTGCTTTGTCTGTGACTCCAAAATGATGTTCAAGTCGGTGTAACAGCGTTTGATTGTCAATCGTGTCGAAAGCTGCAGACAGATCGAGTAGTACGAAGACTGTAACAGAATTTTGGTCAAGGGATGTGAGGATGTCATTCTGTACCTTTATCAAAGCCGACTAAGTTGGATGAAACTTTCTGTAAGCAGACTGCAGTCCCTCATGTAGCTTGTTTTCACTCAAGTGCCGCTCAAGACGCGCATCTACTACCTTTTCTAAGATTTTTGAAATGAAAGGGAGGTTAGACACAGGCCTGGAGTTTTTGAGAATGTTTGGTTCAAGACCTGGTATCTTAAGCAGGGGTCTTATCCTAGCACTTTTAAACTCTTTTGGTACATAACCTAATTCCAATGATGTATTTATGATGTTTGTTATCAATGGCAAGAGCTCATCGAGACATTTCTTCAAAAGCCATGTTGGTAAAGGGTCAAGTTCACAGTATTTGTTTGGAAATTTTTGTATAATTTGTTTTACCTCTTCTATCGTTGTAGGAGCCAAATCAATAAGACAGTTTGCTACTTCTTGGTGTTCTGAACAATGCAAGTCAACTAAATCACAATCAGTTTGGCTGTGCGAAATAATGTCATTCCTAAAATTTTCAATTTTCTCGATGAAAAAGTCACTAAAATCTCTGGTTGAAGCATTCTCTAGATCAAGGGTATTTTATCACCTTCTGTAGTCAGTCATTATCTATTGTTACCTGAAATTTTCCACTTTGTTTAAAAAGGCATTTTTTTTACAGTAAAAAAAATGCCTTTTTAAACAAAGTGGAATTTCAGGTTCTTGAAAATGCAGCTATCTAAAAGGTCAGTTAGAACTCTCGATGTCATTTATCAGACTTACCTTGTAAATAAATAATATTATTACAAAATTAATACTGCTATTTCTTTTGTTGCACTATGCGGACTTATGATAAAGTTATATATATATATATTTCTCTGAACAGTACAATCCCTGTAAATGAGCATTACGTAAGCGCTCAGGCCCTTCTCGCACACCATACCTATAGTTATGACTTTTTTAATGTGTTAAAGCATGTGCACAAAAATGACAAATTTTGCCAACACCTGGTAACTTGTAATGTGTTTTTTAGAAAAGTAATAAACGAAACTAGAAAAAAAGCTCTCAGCTCATTTACACAGATAGGTCAGCTTTATAATGTATGTTACAGTTTTTCGCAGTTTTGCTTGATGGCATATAATACTGTCACCGAAAATTGTGACACGAAAATACTGATAACTTTTCCAACTTTACTTTTTTAATTAAAGTAAGAGTTCAGCACTTCATGGTTTTAATGTATTGTCACATTTGAATAAAGTTTCTTTTACAGTAATTTCGAAATTCCTCAGAAATAATATCATGTACCCTACCCACCTAATTCATAATTTAAAAAATACATAGTCCTTAATGATATCATTTCGTCATTTTTCCCTTCTACGAGGGCGAAACAAAAGTAATGCAACCAATGGTGTTAAATGACAACTAAAGGTTGGATTAAGAAAATCTTTATTTCAAACCTTCAAAGTAATCTCCTTTGACAGATACACAACGTCTCAATCTTTTAATCCAATCCTTAAAAGCTTTCTGATAGTCTTTTTCGGGTATATCACTAAGGAGGTTAAATATGGCGGCCCCCAACTTTTGGCGGATGTATATTTTCTGCCTGCAAGCTTTTTCTTGAGACGAGGGAAAAGGAAAAAGTCACAGGGGGCTAGATCAGGAGAATAGGGTGGGTGTTCTAGAACATATACTCCCTGTTCATTCAAAAACGACGTCACAATCCCAGCGTTGTGACTCGAGGCGTTGTCATGTAACAAATGGATGCCTCTGATAACCGTCTTTGTTCGACGTTTCTGAAAATACTTGAGAAGCTTTCTAAGAACTTTTTTTCTTATAAAACTTGGCATTCATTGACTTGCCCTTAGGTACAGGAACCTGGATGGCGAGACCTTTAGTAGTGAAAAATATGGCATACATAAACTTTTTCACACTTGCAATCCTTTTGGCAATGCAAGGCCTTCTGGCATTTTGGTGAGCCATACTCGGTTACTAATTTTTCGATGCGGTTCTAAGAAATGTATCCAAGACTCATCACCTGTTACTACATTCATAAATGTTTTTTGATCGTATCTTGAAAACATTTTCAAATGCTTGCGCGCCATCTTAACGCACGTGCGTTTTTGCTCATCAGTGAGCAAATGCGGGACCCACCTAGCACTTTTCTTCTTTAATTTCAAAATATTTCGCAGAATGCGCAACACAGATGCTTTTGAAATGCCAACAATGTCCGCAATCTGCTGAGAAGCATATCTTGCGTCAGAAAGTACTATTTGTTTGATTTTTTCTACAATCCTCGGACTACTTGCAGACTTAGGTCGACCAGTTTTAGGCGCATTTTTGACAGACTCCACGCCTGCAAAAAATTTCATTACTACCATAAACAGCACATATGTCAAAATAAAAGTCCTTTGAACCTCTTCCGAGTGAAGTGCAAGCCTTAATGTAAGACCTAATTTCGTTCGCATTTTTTTCCACTTTTACCAACCATTTTGCCTAACCGTATACGAGTAAGGTTTGTGCAAATGTGAATTGTGAGCGAGATATTGTTTCTACATGTATAGTTTATACGTCGATTGAAAGCTATTACAACGGGGAACACGTGCAAGGCGAGAATTTTGTACTCGCGCTAAAAATAGCGGTTATCAACAGCTAGTGGCATTACTTTTGATCCCACCCTCGTATTTTCCTTACAAATGGGTAAAAATCTCATACAAGCGTTTCTTAAGGATGAGAATTAGGCCTTGAGAAACAAAACTCAAACAACACCAAATCATAGAAAGAAAGAGTTGTTTGACATGAAAATTGAATAGCATGTAAAACATGTATATTACTTTACGAAACTAGTGTCAGTATACTGATAAAAACATTGAATTCCGGAAAAGGACTGCCTAAAGGGGCTCCACCTCCGGACAGTTAAACGCCTTTACAAACTCACCATTTTTAAAGAATAGTTACACGTGTTCGTTTTGATGCATTTGCAATAGCATGCGAGTGGTGAATTTTCGCAGAACAAGGTGGAACACAAATTTCAGCAATTGTTTATTTTTATTTCTTTACAAATGGTATTCAAAGGGAAACAACTTCGGAATACTTTAAGTACAAATGGCATTAATTTTCAAAGGGAGACAACTTTTTCCAATTATTTTAAGTAATCGTCGAGAAAAAGTTGTTTAACTGTCCGGAAGTGGAATCCGTTTAGGCAGTCTTTTTTCAAACAAATCTTTCTTTCTATAATTTGGTGTTGTTTGATTTTTGTTTCTCAAGGCCTACTTCGTAACCTTAAAAGCATTTTTTTTGTATAAAACCATTGATATGAAAGCTTAGGTGCAAATGATTTTCTACTTTTGATGAATTTATCTATTGAATGATATTTATTTCGTTTTTTTGTAAAATAAAAATTTGATTCGTTCACAGACTGTTAATTTCCACTGATTTTGAAGAATAATTAACTTTAGTGCGAAGTTGTTGTTGTAGCGTCATACGAAGACGATATATTAATGTCGCGTGAACATGCGGTATCGTGATCATAAGGTTAAAAATATCAACACAATGAGTGTAAGTTTGAAATCAAGTTTACTTTGCGAATAATTCCTTTTGTGTTAATATCACAAATTTTACAACATAAGAAGGTTTCTATCGGCCATACGATGTTGAAAGGCTTATCTGGAGAAGAAAAAGTGAGGAACGCAAGGTATTTGCATATAAAATTTTGTATAAATTTATTTTTAGATAATAAATTGCCAAAACTACGCAGATATTTGCTTATACCAAAAAAGTATAAAATACACAGAATGGCTGTAGGAATAGTCTCACCACAATGCACACTTTCCATGATCAACTTCGGGAAAAATTTCAGGTTTTCATATGACAACTGTTAATATGTTAACAACTGTAGCCAAACGGACATTGTGATCTTCGTTTACTGTCGCCTAATTCAGGGAATTTGGTATGCATCAGCGTGGTCTAAATTTAAAAAGTAAAAACGCTATTTCAAGTTGATTAAATTTAGTGAAACCATAACTGAAAAGCCTTTAAAAGCATGTTCACGAACGTGTCGTGTGTATCTTTTCAAAATTATCATTGGTTGATGAAAATTTCAGGATTCTAAAACGTTGATTACTACGGATTCCATCTTAGGAATTAATTTATCATGTTGCTCTTTCGTTCTTCGTTTTTAGTTTAGTAGTGGTTTGCATAAAACCATGAACTGCATTTTCCTAAAACCTTAGTAAAATTTTATACATTAATATTTGTACATGATTATTATTATGCCCCTTTTCGAGGGAGAAGGGAAGTACATGTGTATTGTTTTGCAGATGTCTGTCGGTCTGTCGGTCGGTATGTAGCCCATTCCGTTTCCGGATGAAAACTCAAGAACGCTTGGGTCTAGGATCATGAAAGTTGATAGAGGGATCGGTCATGACCAGCAGATGACCCATTTTGATTTTGAGATCAGTAAGTCAAAGGTCAAGGTTACAGTGACGCAAAACAATAAAACGGGTTGATCATAACCAACAGATGACACCTATTGATTTTGAAGTAGGCCAAAGGTCAAGGTTCCTGTGACCCGGAACAGTAAAACGGTTTCCGAATGATAACTCTAGAACGCTTAAGCCTTGCATCATGAAAGTTGATAAGGAGATTGGTCATGACCAGCAGATGTACCCTATTGATTTTGAGGACATTAGGTCAAAGGTCAAAGTCAAAATGACCCAGAACATTAGAACATTTGTTTACAGTGACCAAATAGTTTCTGTTCCTTGTGCAATTAATGAATGCATCAAGGGGGACATTTCATGTTCTACGAGCTCTTGTTCAACCGTCTCAGTAGGCTAGTGGTAGAGCGCCCGCTTCGAGTGCGGGAAGTCGTGGGTTCAATACTTGGCTGCGTCGTATCAAAGACGTAAAAATGGTACTAGTAGCTTCCTTGGTGACGCTCAGCATTAAGAGGATAGTGCTAGGACTGTTCAGCCCGGTGTCAGTATAATGTGACTGGTAGGGGTATCATGCCACATGTTTACGGCATGATATTCCTGTGTGTCAGCACTATAAAGCTGGGCATTGTGCTCACTGCTACAAGTAGACACCGTAGTTTATATGACTGAAAAATTGTTGAAAAAGACGTTAAACCCGAACGCACACGGACACGCACACGCACACACACACACACACACACGGACACACATGCGCGCGCACACACACACACACGAGCTCTTGTTCTCACATCGTTATGATAAATAAATACTGACAGTATAAAACCGTTCCAGTTCTTACAAAATGGTTCACTCTTTATGTAAGCATGTCAAACATAGTGCATGCATTTTATGTAGACTGATATAAATTTTGGTAAGTAATCAAAATATTGAGAGAATGTTAACCCCTTTCTAGTACTACGTATACACATGCTGCACTTTGCGTAACCTCAACTGTTTACTTAATTTCACACATATATACATATATTATCTTATATATTTTGTACAAAATAAGCACATTAATATTCCTTATAAACGTCATAAGTAAAGGCTTATAGACGGAACAAAAAATAATCAACGTAAGGTATCTTAGCTTTACAGTATCTCAACTGTTTTGCTTGGCCTGTTGTAATTGGATCGATAATGTGTCAAAACGCGGCTATGACTGGTCGGCCATTTTTAATTCTCTATTAGTTGGAAAAGGATTTCATGAAAAAAGCAAGGTATTTGGTTAATTAACTATACTGCCTAATTTCAATTTAGATATATACTATTATTTTCTTGTAAAAGGAAGTTTGATTTTATTTTACTTCGTCAAAAGTATACAAGTTCTTTACATAAAGGAAGTTGTTTAACTTTAAAGTCTTGAAAAGGATCCAGTTTCGTCCAAAACAAATTGACTTAAACATATTAGAACATTTCAGTTAAAATGAAATACGTTTACATTTGATAAGTATTGAGTACCTGGGATGATTTCTGCCTTCAAAACAAAAAAAAAAGTAAATATTGACCATGTTATGATTTTGCTTTTTGTAGTCTAAACATTATGTGTGTATTTAAACAGATTAGATGTCTTAAATTGTATAAAATAAAAAAAAAGAATAGTCTTAATTGTAAGTGATAAATATTAAGAAGTAGACAATATGTCCTTGTGGTTTCACCTATATAAAATTCCGTACTAAATATAGATAATGTTGTTTGATCTAACTAATCCGTAACTTTACAATTTTTTTTGTATGAAAATGTTGTTTTTATGCTCGTAAGATGCCCTTAAAGTTTAAAAATGCTAAGTACAAATGAATTTTGAAACATTTTGTAGTAAATATTGGCTGGAATTTACAATGGAAATAACCAATCTAAGTAGATTTTTGTTGATAAATTCAAAACTAATCGAGATATTTTGAATATTTAAATAAGGTCATATTACCCTCCTCGGTGTTCTTTTTTATCTTACCTTTAAAGGGTAATAAAGGAAAACCTTTGTTACACGAAAGACGGACCAAAGAGTGGGTACACTTAGACAAGCTACTAGGCTAATGATAAAAGACTTTTCTACATTTTATTCTCCTTTTTGGTTTCTCCTAATGTCATTTGACTTTCTTGGAAGACTACTGCTAAAATTAGCATAGACTAGCTGAATTCACTACATTGAATCATGATAATGTAAAAATTATATTATAGTCTGGGATCAAGGAATAGTGTGTAGGAGCAATAAAAGAAAACCCAAATGTTATTGTAAAAGTGACGTTTATCCTTCTTGCGGACATATTATTGTGTCGAAAAGTTTTTTCACAAAAACTGCAAAATCACTTAAATTACATTGTTTGGATAACTTATTTTGCAACAGCAAAACTGCCTGTCCCAAATTCAGTTTAAATTTATGAGAATACAACAGACAAATATCATAAATAGTTCCTGTGATTAAGATTTCAAAAAAAAAAAAAAATAAACAGATCAATGAAAAAGTTATCTAAGCACTGAATATATACGCCAAAATTATTTTCAAGGTTCAGTTGTTTTCCCATTTAATTTGACAGGCTGTACGTAGTATCAAAAAGTTATGTAGAAACAAAATAAATCGTTTTTCTTGGTTATGATATTGACTCAACGCCATCAAAGTGCAAGCTTTTTCATAATGTTATATTTCCATCACGTGTGTTTTACAGTTTATAAAATTTTATTAAAACATCCTAAATGTGGCTAAAATTATCTTCAAGTAGATATATATACATATGATCTTGAGAATTTAAACAAACATCTATGAAAAAGACAAAAAGAAAAACGACTAGGAAAATTGTTTTAGATGATAATTTGAAGAAGAAAGTATATATTTTAGTTTGGCACAAACACTTTGACGTCCATCTTACTATAACAAAGCGATCTGCATCCCTTTATTCTCTTTCCTACTCATGACTAACAACAAAGAAAGTAGTGCCATGAATATGATTTTAAAGCGACTAACCCACACAATGTGATTTGTAATTTTTAAGATTATTTATCACCAAAAGGCAAAATGGCGCCACTGTTTCATATATTTACATGAAACATAATGATTGACCTGTTTACACTTTCCAGAATAACGGGAATATTCGATTTTTGCAGTTTTTCTCATGACATGAACTTTTACAAATCGCAACAACGCTTTATTTTGTACACATTGATATATATAATGATCACGTGGGCAGAAATGTAGTTTGATGGTTCGATATATACATTCTACTGATTAGGGAAGTCAGCATGATTTACTTTGCCTTATTTACTATATAATAGATAAGAACCACTATCTTACTGAATAATACTACCTAAATAACGGACCGTTCCATTATTACAGGTACACCTCAAAACCGAACTATAGGTAGCGCACAGTAGTATGGCGTTTAGAAGTGAAAACAAAACAATAACATAAAAGTCAGTACACTAAGTTAATGCTTTAGTCAGTGATTCTTCTTTGGCCGAGCGGTTACGTACGGTGTTCTGTTTGGACAATTAATACTTAACCGCGATGCACGATGGTACGAAGACGAAAACGCAATGGCGCGATGGCATGATGATTAAGAAACGATAGTACGATGGTGAAAACGCGATGGCATGATGATGAAATTGCGATGGTATGATGGTGCAATGTCGATGTAACATCGTGGTTTTACCATCGTACCACCGCGTTTTCAACACTGTACCATCTCATTTTCACCATCGTACCATCGCCTTCTAGTTAGAAATTAAAGACAAAATTTAACGGGTCTTGGAATCTAACTCTCGACGAAAAAGTATCATATGAATACCTTAACCGCTGTAGGCCAACGTGAAATCACTGACCTCATTGTAAAACGTACTTAGTGTTTTATGCTATTGTTTTGTTTGTTTTTATTTCAAAACGTCACAATAGTGTGCGATACCTATACGTCTACGCTCTATTGATAATTTTAAGATGTTTGCTGACGGGCATTTGAGATTTGATAACAACAACAGTTTGAATAACAACACCCACACTTTTCAAAGTCACACTTTTAATCAATATCTCGTATGTCCGCTGTTCGCATTAATAACTGCCTGATAGATCTCTGAATGACACCTTGTGTGATATTCTACCAATAGTTAATGGTATCATTTTCAAGATCATGTGGATTCAAATGCTGTGGCAAACGTCGAATCTTCTTTTGAGCAAACACCTCATTGATATTAATTTGACAAAGAAAGAGTGTGACATTGAAAGGTGTGAGCGTTGTTATTCAAGCTGTTGTTGTTACCAAAGCTCAAATATTCTAACGAAATAAGACTGGCCATATTGCTGTTATGATACTGAACAAATTGATGGTATATATTATTATTCTATTTTAAACGTATTCTTAAAGAAATATATGAAAATTATAGGTGACCGATTATAAATGGATGTGAGTGTATAGGCGAATATAGCAAACGTTTGATTTTGTTTTAAATCTGACACTACGATATTTTGGTTTGTCGCTTTAAATGTTAGATAAAGAGCGTCAAATTGAATTGTACAGACTGGCGGTGAAAAGGAGGTCCAAATGGGTGTAGGTGCGAGAGTGGGTATCCCTTTCCTGCTGGTGGGGATGCGGCGTGCCTCCCCCGGTAAAGTTTGTTTCTCGGGGTCAACGGAGAGTGAATGTCGAGCGTTTAAGACGAAAAAAAAAACACCAAACAAACAACAACAACAACAAAGAAACGCCCCACCCGAAGAATCTGAATCCCATTAAAAATGTAATCATTACTTCGAAAATAAGGAATCCAATATTATTTTACATAGTTTGCAATGATATGAAAACGAGCAAAGTGGCGGTACGGACGAACAATAATGAAAAATTATTATTAGCATTGATTAAGTTTAAGCCACCCTGCCAATGACTTGCTGTCTCCTAAAGGGTTATTAAGAATATAATATAAATCATGTATTGCCATTATCGATGCGGATGTTTGCCGTTTAATCTCAGATGTTACAATAAAAAATGTACCGGTTCTAACCACGATGAGGTTTCCACTTTTATTTATTCTTTTAAAATTATTTTATGTTAGGTATAGGGCCTAGGGTATACCGTCCCAGACAAGTTCATTTACCCTTAAATTGAGTTATATTTGGATTCTCGGTACCGCAGCACATTATAATATGAGTTTTGTACTATTTGTTCAACTGTGAGAGTGAAGCGAATTTTTATTCTTGAATTGATTTCACAATACTAGTAGTATTATACTCAGCAAGTATTGTTTGGAAGCTGCAGTGAATACGTTATAATATAATTTTTGAACTGTTTGTTCAACTGTGAGAGTGCAGCCCTAAATTTTTCACCATTAACTTTGAAATTCTAATTCTAGGGGGATCTTGACACCCCTGACCCCCCGCTGGATCCGTCCATGCTGTATTCGATTCGATTATATTAAATCTATTTATCAGCTGTACTTGCCGCCCTAATGTATATGCAATGTTGGATAAGCGATAAAGCGCTGTTATCTCCAAGTTTGTAAATTTTACAGGTTTTGAAGGACGTTTAAAGAATACTTAATTTATTGGTGGGTGCTAGGGTATATATATATATATATATATATATATACAGTCAAACCCGGCTGCAGAACCTTCCTTGGGGACTGAAAAATGCTGGTATTTGTAAAACATATTTTTGCAAGACAGGTGACGTATGACCATAGTAAGCAGGATATTGATCGCGGCCGATGAATAGGACAAGTTGATACGCGCTGGGGAAAATATTTCATGATGGACCTGTGAATTCTTTACTTGTGGGTGAAACAGGTCTCATAAGCGTAAATACGACTAGCTTCTACTGATTATAAAACATACCGTACGATTTGTTGTGAATTAACTGTTGTTGTACTTTTAGTAGTTCAACCGCCACCCTTGTTTAAGAGAAACATTTAAAAAACACGTTTTTTTCATCCTCAAGTAATAAGTAAGTAGACTCGCCCAGTTTAATCAATCTAGACGCATAATCTAACTCTATACATAGAGCGCTTACTTCACCCGATTTACATTCGGAACATTTTCACACGTTTCGGGCTTTATCGTATGTTTAACATGGGATTTTTGAACCGTCCGAAGATGTTGGAAATGTTTGTCTCATTGTTTATTCTTTTTAATAAAAATGTTACTGCTTTCATTGTCTACCACTTTTTTTCCACCCTTGCCTGAAAAAGACAGTAATGAGTTTGTACACTGTTCAGACAATTGTGCTCTGTTGAAATTTAACCAAACACAAGTTTACCTGCATAAACAGAAAGCATGATATGTCACCATGCGCGGATCCAGAGGGGGGTGGGGGGGGGACCGGGGGTCCGGACCCCCTCTGGAAAATCTTTAAAAAAGGAAAGAAGACAAGAAGGAAAGAAAATGTTTTTCGAAAAAGGCAACATTAGGACTGCATGTAAAGTATATGCGGCTGCTGGTACATACGACCCCGACATAATTCATATTATTTATCTAAAAGAAACTAAGAACTTTACCTTCAAGAAAGCTTGATTTTATCATTTTCCCAAATTTAACAGGTAAGTCCATAAAACTGTCCCAGAATGCAAAAAATGAAGTGCTAAATTTCAAAATTTCCATGGTGGAAGGGGGGGGGGGGGCAGGGGATCGGACCCCCTCTGAGAAAATTGGCTGTGTCCGTGCATGGTCACTATACCTGTCCAGTACTGGACATTATGGTAAACGCTTCTTTCCTGCACAAATGACAATTTCGCAACTTCTGTCCGGTTTGTACAAATTTCTGGCCGCGATAAACCATTTGACTTGTATGTATTTGGAATATATAGTATAGAATAGTATAGAATATATGTAATATAAAAAAAAACAACACACAATTATATGGGATAAGGCCGTGACTTTATTGTGAATTTTCAAATGAAAATTATAGCATATTGTAAATATATAGCATGGTATATATGAAAATGATGAGAAAATATGAAAGACAAAGCTCCAGCTAAAATGCCTGGAAGCAACATAGCAGCGCGAAGGTGCAGAAAACTATGAAAATAAGCGCAGAACATACCAGACCTAAAGGAAATTGTAGGTTCTAGTACTTTGCACTAATGAGAAACGAGACAAAGATGCTCTCAGAGATCTCTATGACATAAGATGATATATCAACAAAAATATTCTTCCTAGATTAAGTAAATACGAAATGAAACATAATACCAAGATCAAAATAAAATCTGATGTAAGTCAAGAAAGTCTTCAGCAAACAAACGACAAAAACATTAAAATGTTGAAAAATTTGTTTTCATGTAATATATGAACAAACGGACCGGTGCGAGGGAATGGTTATAGCAAACTATGCTACAATAATAATATAATCCATCCAAACGATTGATTGAGCTGACCGGCAGACTGGAAACGTAAGAAAACAGGGGGGATTTACATGTCTGTTTCAACATAATCCACGTGTTAGAGGTTTGTAGCAAAGTGATCTACAAATTATAATAATATGTACGGACCTACACGTACATATAATAAATGCAACTTAAACTGGTTTCAAAGATGGTGGTTAACTACTGTTCATATAACAAATCAATATCCCAATAACACAATGCATCAATAGAACGCCTTCAAAAATATATAGACTGAAACACCAGAATTCTTTCCAAATATGCATGCACTTAAGCAATCAATATGCCGAAAGAAACATAAAATATACCGGACTATTTATGAACATATGCAGTTAGACAGAATACAGAATGGACAATTCATATGTAATATGACAAATACTTGTCATATTATCTTAATCTTTACGCATTATTATTATTATTATTATTATTTTTGTTTTAGTTTCATCTAAAAACAACCCAGAAAGACAGGTTAATCGTATGCTGCGAGCCGGCTGCCCCAACCCTAACTCTTTTCTATATTTTTATGATATTTTTATATAAGAGATGGGAGGTAGGGAGAATCCGAAGCTCTGACCAGCGAAAAGGCTGTCTCCAACCCTGCTTTCCGAGTATTTACTATCATCAATGTTTCTAGTAGATAAAATAAATGTGCCAAACAGAACAAAAACAACACGAAAAACCGGGTAATGTTCATGAGCTGTCATCGAATTATAAATCGATGTACAAAACGATGTCCTACAAAAATATTTCAATTATATTTCTTTTTACAGAATAAATGACATCAAAGGGAGACAACTGTTCCCGATTATTTTAAGTACAAATGGCATTCATTTTCAAAGGGAAACAACTTTTTCCGATTATTTTAAGTAATCTTTGAGAAAAAGTTGTCTCCCTTTGAAAATGAATGCCATTTGTAAAGAAAAAGATAAACAATTGCTGAAAACTATGTTCCACCTTGTTACGTGAAATTTCACCACTCGCACGCTATTGCAAATGCATCAAAACAAACATGTGTAACAGTTCTTTGAAAATGGTGAGTTTTTAAAGGCGTTTAACTGTCCGGAAGTGGAGCCCCTTTAGGCAGCCCTTTTCCGGAATTCAATGTTTATATCAGTATACTGACACTTGTTTCATAAAGTAATATACATGTTTTACATGCTGTTAAATTTTCATGTCAAACAACTCTTTCTTTCTATGATTTGGTGTTGTTTGATTTTTGTTTCTCAAGGCCTCCATCGAAACCTTAAGTTCATAAATAATTATGACTGAGAACAATGTATAGTAACTAACGTACTGCATTTTTCTAGCGCATGTACATGCAACCAAAAATGTTTTACCTGTGAGTGTTTGTCAGCTCACTATACCAGTTTATTTTTTTTATTAAACTAAAACTCACTTCAGACTGATCCGGTCAGTGATTGAATAATACCAAAATAACTAATATCTTGCTGACTGTACGATAAAACACGTGTCTCCATTCCTTTCCAGAGGATACATGAAAATGCCGTATAAACAGAAAGTTCATCAATCAAAATAATAAGCGCAGACGTCTAAAGAAAATATATTATATATACACATCTAAATTGTGAATTCTCAAAAAACAGTAACACTGCTTTCCGCAGTATTCTTCTGCTATGAATTTTTTGTAAACGATCTGTCCTCTACGGATTTCGATAAAGAATGTACTTGTCACTGCACTAAATTTGCCCATGCAAAACCCGTGGGATTAAAACTTGTCAGACTAGTATTTGAACTGATACGGCTATAAATACAAATACAGGTGCGGATTAGCAGTGAGGAGTTATGTTAGGCAAGACGATACCCACCAAAATTAAAACAATTTATTTCATAAGAGAACATAAATTTACTTAATTTTACATGCGCGTACAAATTCTTTAAAACTTTTCTGTTCAACAGCACTTATAATATCATCGGATTACTTCTGCCTATTTTCAGTCAACTTAATATTATTATAACATCAATTTAACAATTTTATTTAGTTATTGCTACGTACCAGATATATAGTACCTTTTGCCTTACAATTTCAATTAGCAGTATTCCTAAAGTGGTGTAATTTTGAAGGAAATGACTATTAACGGCTTATGACATACAAGCAGCGGGTATAATTAAAAGTGGTTTTATATGTTTCGCTTGTCATACATTGTATATTACTGTACAACATTCACAAACCCGTTGATGGTACCGAGCTGTATATAATTTTAATCTCCAATAAGGTTCAACAAAGATAACTCAAGTTATTTGATTTAGTTCCTATTTACTACCAGAAATGTGTCTTTATTAAGAGAAAATAAACTCTCGTAATTGTGTTTAAATTCACTTCACCTAAATCTTAGACTAATGAATTGTTTTTGAAGCCCTTCTATGACTTTACATTGTATCAACCGATACAAAAGGTTTACAAAATTCGTGTATGGATGTTCAAATGTTTTTGAATTAAGTGTTCTTACTTTCTAAACCTCTTCATTAAGCCAACATAAAACATTAATTTTTCGGATAAATAGCGATCTCATTTGAAATGATATCCTCTTCTTAAAATGATGTCATGTGCAAAACTCCTGCTTTTACTTAACGCAAAAGTTCCTCTTATTTGAAACGCAATTTCATGGCTTATAATTTTCTATAATGTTAATGCACGTTTCTTTTGTACAAAGTAAGTTATTCCTGATTATTATAATTACTGAATAGTTAAGTTTCAGGAATGTAAACAAAAACAAAATTTCTATACGCAGTACGACGCGAATATACATGTATCTCGTCAAACGTTAGACTATTGACGTTAAGTTCTCATAATATTCCCCCCTCTGACTGAATTCACATTTTTGATGCTTGACCAAATTTATCATTTATGTATATTATTGATACATTATTGATATATTGAGTCCTACCTAGAGACTAATTGTTCGAACAGTTATTCTGAGCTCTTCAAACTTGATTTGTGTTTAACTTTAGGGATATTGCCCAGTCAATAGCGAGGCCTGAACTATATCAAGGGCGATTAAAACATGATGGAAGATAAAATTCTTTATTTGAAGAATTTTGTGCGTGCTTGACGATGTCAAGAAACTTCATGACACACGCTGCAAACCGTTTTCGACGTCTTCTCGCTTTAAATAAGTTATTGTTTCCGGGTACCTGTTTCTTTTGGCAGATTTTTAATTGCTTAACTGTAATCCACTAGTTTTCTTACCAAAGTACTGTATTTAAGAATAATGCATAATATCACAATATGCGACGCACCGTGATATTTTGGGTCAAATTCGGCGTTTCGTCAATTGAGAAAACCTCGATTAAAGTTACGTCACAAAAATAGTTGACTTTACTACATGTTCGCGGCAATTAATGCATTTTGTTTTCAATAATACTCTACCTTGCTACAAGAAATAAATGACATGGAAAACAGATTTTATCAAACTTGTTTGTATTTTAATGTTTCCGCGTTTCTTTAATTAAATGATTGATAATTTATCGCCCTTTGCATCGACACGTCATTTGTAAACTTTGGAGGTCGTGGAGAAAAAGGAAATAAAGTCCATAAAATAAACAAACGTGTTTGTAAACATGGACAGATCCAAACGGAAGGGGAAGTAGCATTTAATGAATTTTATTTTGATGGCAAAATACAATACATATCCGTCGCCCTGACCAACTCAGTTTATTTTACAAGTGCAACAACACGGTTGTTAAACGAGTTGTACCCGATTTGATAATTTATTGCAATGGTATGAACAATGGCAAATAGCGAATTTTCAGGTAAGTAAGTATTAAAGAGTTATGTAGGGTTTAATTCATATCGACTGTTTTGCCCAATATTTTTTTCCATAATAGCCCGGATATTGAACTTTTGACATTAATAACTGTTTGGAGGTAGCACAATGCATATTTTGTCCCTATTTCGTAGACTATATTATCAACTTAATGTGTCATGAAGTAAACGTTTTTAAACAGTTTTGACTCTTATTAGCAGAATCAGTATGCAAGGCAAGTAAATTCTATGCAAGCAGACTTTGCGTCTCTGGTGCCAGACAAAAACACAACAGTCAGTCACTGTTCTTCTCAACATTAGCTATATTTTGTTTTGAAAGTCTTGCCAGGGATTCAAACCTATTGTTCTTTTGATAGAAGTCTTTGTGCTCTATGTACTGAGCTAACTGCCCACGCCATTTTTACCTTACATTTCAACCTTTTTCAGTTTTTTTTCATTTCACAGAGCAACCACTGAAGAAATTTTTGCTTGATGCAATGATCTTAAACAGTTAAGGGATTTTCGAGGAAGGTCTATACACCACAAGCTGGATTTGGGGAGATGATGATGGGTGGGGGGGGGGGGGGTTGTAATTTTCTTCATACATTTTTACAGTTATTGTACTGCTATTAAGATAACATAAACATAAATGATTTTATTATTCTTTCATACCATTTTAAGAGAAATGATTTTAATTGTAGATCCATTCAACAATGTATAGTATATTAAGAGTTGGATAAGTAATGCTATGTAATTATTAAATATATCATATATGTATTTTCCTAAGGAATTTATTTTTACAGTATTTGTGTTTACATTAAGCTTGTTTGCATGAATTATGTGTGTAGCATGTCAGAATCTTAGTTAGCTTAAGTTTTCTTGAAAAGTCACCTTTTCTACTTGAAAACTGTAAGATTCTTGGATGGTTTATACTTATCAATCCGGTTTTCATTCAGCTTTTAACAAAAAGACTCACTTACTTAAAAAGACGTTTACAGTCTTATATTCTGTAACATTATACTTATCTTTAAATGAAGTTCTAATGTTGTTGAATTTTTGTTTTACAGTGATGGAAGAAATTTAATAAAAGTGCTTTATGAATACATGAATGGGAATGAAACAGAACGAATTAATATGTTCCAGTGATCATCCAGCTGAAATCATGCCTATGGAATAGAGTGCATGTCACAAATACTGAAACGGGCAAACAACTCCATATTGCACAAATAAGGTCATGTTTCCTGCCCTCGTGACCTAAAAAGTTATAATAAACATTCTGTTCAAACTACATATCAAACTACTATTTTTCTAACAATACAGAATTTAACTTTATAACTTTTTAAAACAGCATGCATGAAATACTAAGACATGTCTCATGGTGATCTTTTGTGACCGCTCAATGTCCGGCGTCCGTCGTGCGTCGTGCGTCGTCCGTCCGTCAACATTTCCATTTCTTCTTCTTGAAAACCACTCGGCAGAATTACACCACACTCCACAGGAATGATCCTTGTGTGTTCCCCTTTTAAAATTGTTCAAAGAATTGAATTCTATTAAGAACTCTGGTTGCCATGGCAACCGAAAGGAAAAACTTTAAAAATCTTCTTGTCCAAAACCACAGGGCCTAGGGCTTTAATATCTGGTGGGTAGCATCAACTAGTGGTCCTCTACTAACATTGTTCAAATTATGTCCCTAGAATTAAAAATGGCCCCGCCCGGGGGTCACATGGTTTATATAGATTTATAAAGGGAAAATTTTGAAAATCTTCTTGTACAAAACCACATGGCCTAGGGCTTTGATATTTGGTATGTAGCATCATCTAGTGGTCCTCTACCAAGATTGCTCAAATTATTCCCTTATGGTCAAATATGGCCCTACCCCGGGGGTCACATTGTTTATATAGACTTATATAGGGAAAACTTTGAAAATCGTCTTGTTCAAAACCACACGGCCTAGGGCTTTGATATTTGGTATGTAACATCATCTAATAGTCCTCTACCAAGATTGTTTAAATTATTACCCAAGGGTCAAATATGGCCCAGTCCCGGGGGTCCCAAGTTTTACATAGACTTATATAGGAAAAAAAGTTAAAAAATCTTCTTGTTTGAAACCACAACACATAGACCTTTGATATTTGGTTTGTAGCATTGTCTTATGGTCCTCAGCCAAAATTGTTCAAATTGTACTCCTGGGGTGAAAAGAGGCCCTGCCCTAGGTGGTCCCAAGATTTATATAGACTTATATAGGAAAAAACTTAAAAAATTTTCTTGTCTGAAACCATAGGACCTAGGCTTTTGATATTTGGTATGATGCATTGTCTAGTAGTCCTCTACCAAAATTATTCAAGTTATGCCCCTGGGGTTAAAAGAGTCCCCGACCTGGGGTCACTTAGTTATTATGTGAGTTATATAAAAAAATATACTTAAAAATAATCTGATGCTATTTCCAAGACTGTTTAATTATAATTACCTGATGACCCCAAGTAATATGATGTCACTTGACTGTGATCTTGACCTACTGACCTATTTTCTTGTTTTTTAAGATACAGCCTTGAAATTTTGATGACATACACAGTTTTGCACATAACTCATAAAACTGAATTTCATTGACCATGAATGTGACCTTCTGACTTTCTTAATATTTTATCATCAGTTTGACATTTGAAACATGTAGCTCATATTACTCAGGTGAGCGATCCAGGGTCATCATGACCCTCTTGTTACAATCAAAAATGCCTTGCCAGTCTAGGAAACATTTTTCCAGAAATGGCCATGACAGAAAACTACCAATATTGCAGAAAATATTTGTTTTACTGGCTAAATGGAACGTATTTATTTCAAGAATTAATCATGCAAATCCATGTTTTATGATTGTTTTAAAAAAGATATTTTTACATGAACTTAGCAGAAATAGCTAATTTTTGTTGCAAAATATTGTGAGTTGCCATGCGAACACAAATTCGACTTAAATTTAGATTTGTTCGATTATGTAGACAGCATGTTTCTTGTTTATATACTGCTAATTAGATTATACTCTGCAAGAAACTATCTTTTATGTGTAATCATTGCATCAACAAAACATGTTACAACAAAATCTGCATTAAAATGACAGAGCTGTAATGCAGAAAGGGATATTAGGAAAATATGTAGTTCTCAAAGCCAAGTTATATTACATGAAATGATGTTTGTTTTTTTTATACTCGGTCATAATTGACCAGTTTTTGTGTAAAACAAATATATACTGAACCGACGCTAAATGAATGTTCTGAGACTTTCTGGAAAATTTACAAAAATACTACTATTCTAAGAAAATAGTGCATTGTTGCCATGGTAGCGTTTATTTAACTTTTAAATTATTTTGGTTATGTAAACAACATCTTTTTATATGTTGTATTTGTTAAGCTGTATTATGTTAGTGAGTATATTTTCATTTGTTATAATTGCGTCAGCAAACCACTACATGTATGTTACAACACATATCTACCTTAAAATGGCAAGAGTTGTAACTGAGAGAGAAGTATCTGAAAATCATGTATTTCTCAAACAATATCATATCAATAATTTGAATGATTGATGTCTCTTCCTTTTGAATAAGAAAGCAGGCAGCTTTTTCTGTAAATATATGGAAAAACACTTTAAATATTCAAATTGTTACTAAGAAATTGACAAAAATGTAACTTTTTTTTGTAAGAAAATACCAACTTGTTGCCATGGTAATGATAATCAGTATAACTAAGTCTGAAAGTTTAGCACTCTCACAGTTGATAAAAACAGTCAAATAATTATATCTTTTTACTTGATTTTCCTTCTTACTTTTTAACAGGTAACTTTTAAAGGTGTCTTTAACAATAAGATTAATGTCCTAGTTTTTTTGGGATGTTGTCTTATTAGTAACTTGATATCAAATAAAGTCTCTATTTTGTTTAAAAGAATGTCACAAAACTTCGGACATAAAACATTTGACTGTAAACTATATTTGCACACTAGAAAAAGTTAATTGTGTATTTATTTCACATTCTAGATGTAGATGTAATTTATTGCTAGATTCATCAATGGACTATTAAACAATGGTTATACAACAAGTGTTGCAATGGAAACGATTTTTAGAACAAAAAGGTTTGATACTACATTAAAGAAATCGACAGAAATAATACATTTTATTAATTGCATGTTGCCTTTGTTACTTTATCATATATTCTATATTGATATTATTTAAAAATGGAGTCATTATTAGGATATACTACCTCAATTTTGATACAGTTAGACAAAAGCATGGTGTCTGAAAAATGGTAATTTCTCCATAACAAATGCTGGTTATTTGTTGTCAAACTTCAGATTTTTACTCAGAACACGTCAATCTGTCAGATTAGCCCAAAACCCCATTTTTGACCAAAATCGCATTTGGACCAAAAATCTCATGCTCTGTCAAATATTTTAAATACATGTATTCATATCTGACCCTAAGGAAAATTTCTTTAAAGTTGTATCTAAGTTTCTTGTTGAGACTTAATGCAATTGTTGTATTTTTTGTTGTTGTCAATTTATTTTATTTACTCCAATAGCTTTTGATTGAGTTTGCAAATTATTATAAAAATATTTTATTTCACTTGATGTAAAACATTGCATATTCAAACTATTCGTTGAAAAGCCATTTCATGGGAAAGATTGAATATCTTCTATATACTAGTAAATATTTGCAGCTATCTCTGATTGGTATGCATCTTTAACCGAAAAGTTAATAACATCATGATTTTAATATAGAGAGAATAATATATATAATATCAATATTCTATTAATATATATGAATGTATTCGGCAGGACACTGAAAAGTCTGATGCAGCTTAACAACAGTGAGTCTAAATAGTCTACAGAGGAAAACAATGGCAATGGTAAGTAATTTATGCATAGCATCTTTGTCATCGCGTTCAAGTTTATTTTTTTATGATTTTAATGATGAGAAAGACATTTAAAAAAATACAAATAGAAAATATAACGAAGAGAATATTTACTGCTTAAAATATTAACAATAGTGCTCAAATTACAAATGCATTTTATTACGAAATATGTTTCAAAAACATTTTATAATATTTTTTAAAAACAAAAATAAAAAATAGGCATTGTCTCTCAACACAGGTAAATTCATACTTATTTTAGCTAAATGAGATGCGAAAACTTAACAAGGAACTTTCATAGTGGTGGTGGTCTTTAACATAGTTTAGCTTTTCGCTTAGTTATCTTTATAACTCTTATGAATTAGTTTTCAGTCCACAGCAATGGTTTCATACATGCGTCTTTTCGACAAATTGTAGAATACAGAAATTAAATCCCTTACGCGAATTACTTCTTTTTTTTATTTCCCCTTCTTTTGAAGCTTACCTTGAAAACTGTGGAACAGAAGGCAATGAAACTAAACAGCTCCTCAAACTTATATGCGTATTATTCAGTATTATAAATTATTTGTTTTTATTTAGGGGCCCTTTTCGCAAATTATTTTCTTAGGCGGGATATAGAAATAGTTCAACATTGAGCCTGTAATTATAAAAAGGAATTCATTTCTGCAAATTTCTTACAGAGCGTCGAAGAAGAGATAACAAGAGGCCATGAACCTTATTTGAGACATCTTTTGCTGTTGGGCCAAGCTGCACCTGTATCCTTAAAGGCCATTATAGAAAGGGAAGTCTGTAAACGCGGTAAAAACCTAGCCAAACTATTAGTTGAGCGCAAAGACATATTCAAAACGTATCACAATGCAGAATTTTGTCAGTTGTTTAAAGGTGATGAGGTCAATACAGATATTGATTCTTGGGACACCTTCATGCTTTGTGTTGTAGTACTGGTCCTGTTTGAGTCATACTTAGCTACTGTTGAGCTTGAAGCAATAACAGTCATAAAAGACCAAATGAACGACTTAGATTACTATGCCCACTCTGCTTCAATCAGCTACAAAACATTTGAGGAAAAATGGGTTCCGTTACATTTGGCATTTCTAGAGCTTTGCACAGGTATTCCTGACCAGAAAAAAAAATTCGAATGCTTACGAATGATTCATGCGTTTAAATCAGAACATATTAGAGTTAATTTAGATCTTATTAAAAGAATTAAACAGACAAACAATGCCACATTGCACCTTCAGATGGTCATACAAGACAAAGTCGCTCCAAAGATACAAGGCGAAACGGACGAAACATGCGACAAAGACAAAGAAGACGACCATGGTTTGTGCTTTAATTCTCATTTGTTGAAATTATAACAATAATTCTATTATTATTTCTGTAGAGGCGAATCTTCTAAAGCAAATATTGTATATAGAATCCGCAAGTACCAAGACCTACAAATTGTGATTATAATAATCTGTCACTTGTTGAAAGTGCAGGTGGGAATATGCGGTTCAATGGTAGCTGTTTAAGCAGTAACGAGGCTCTGCCGAGTTACCGCCAAAACAGTTTCCCGAGAGCCGGATACCGTATAGCGGGTTATTTCTACGGATGGGTTATTTCTGCGATTCTGCGGTCTCTCGGTATAATCGCAAAAATATTACCAGCAGAATATTTACCAAGCAAAAATTTAAACCGCATAACAATCTGCATTTTTCTCACCATTTGTTCATACTTTGTTACCAGATATAATCAGAAGTTCACAATATCTAATTATGGAAAATTACCGTCGCCATCTATCGTCATCTATCAGTTATCGACAATGATATAATTGAGTGTGATGGTCAATTAAAGTGCTAACTGTTAATCCAACAGAAAACGTGAATAAAATAAACTGAGTGAATTTCACATAAATTGTTCATAATAGTGCCTTGTGAAGATATTTCTTCCTATACTTTAGTAACCTTTATATAACCTTTATACCGGATATACCGTAGTTTGCAGTTGTATTTTGTACAAGTTTTGTAGGCCTTAAAAACGGTAGAATGACTATCTTACGATGAATACTGGAATTGATAGTCGGGTAAAGGATTTGACTGGCGATAGTGTGCTTCGGGAAGTAAATGATAAATTACGAAATGTAATCACTTCCCTGCCCTCCCCAGGAACTTCTGGAACTGCAAGGACCCTTAAATCTAGGGACAAACATGCATCATACACACCATCTGACCGCGCTAGCACTGGAATATACTCTGCTGAACTCATTAGTTTATTGTTTTTCATGCGCTAGTCATTGTCACGACGACGCATTATGCGTAGAATTACCCCCTTCTTAGCATCGGAAACGCAGAATTTTCTCTTCCTTTTATGTGAAAACGCAGAAATAAAACAAGCAAAAATTTATTCAGCAATTTTTGGAGCCAAAACGCAGAATATTTAGACCGCAGAAATAACCCACTATACGGTATTCTCATTTGCATCAACACCCAGCGGTAGATTATTTTCTTACATAACGTATTCAACCAAATTTTAGAATTAAAAAAGCCCAACAAAATACTATTTGTGGTACTCATTCTTACTGCAGCGTATTTAAACAAAGCGCGGTAAGTTAATTCAGTTACACACAACAACAAAGTTTCGGTTTAGCTGTATCGTAAGTGGGGTAATGTTATGTTTTTACCACAAACAAAAAATATTTTGAGATATATACTGTAACAAACGGAGAGCAACCTTCATGTTATGTAAGAAATAATATATTCTCATTTAGTGATTTGTCGCTGAATAAATGATTGTTTGAAGTTTAGATGCGAAGGAATTATATCACGAGGGCGCAGCCCGAGTGATATAATAATACGCATCTGAACGACAAACAATGATTTTATTCAAGAGCAAATCACTAAATGAGATATATCATTTCGATTCTAACACGTTACCAATGACTTATAATAAAATCTAAAAAGATCCTTTGGAAGCAAAGAATGCAACCGAGAAGAATAATAGCAGACTCGGTTTGATTGAGTCTGTTCATGAGAGGTAATGAAATGTGCAACACCTCTCACGCCCCCCTAGCACCGGCTTAAGCAGAACTCTATTACACATATGTTGAATGAACTCCATGATCCCAAATGACCAGAAAATGTTCATTCTAACACGATCCGATTCATTTTCCTATTAAACAAAGAAGGCAGAAAACAGTGAATTATTATTCAACAAATCACTGTTCTGACGTCACAATTATTACGTCATGGCGTAAAACAGCATAGCGGCGCGCTAGAAAAGAAACCGATTGAAAACGGGCAAATATTTAATGAATGTCGTCAAGGATGTACTTAAAAATCCTTGACAACGTGTTAGAATCGAAATAATATATCTCATTTAGTGATTTGCTCTTGAATAAATCATTGTTTGTCGTTCAGATGCGTATTATTATATCACTCGGGCTGCGCCCTCGTGATATAATTCCTTCGCATCTGAACTTCAAACAATGATTTATTCAACGACAAATCACTGGATAAGATATATTATTTCTTAAATAATTCACTGTTTTCAGCCTTCTTTGTTTCATAAGAAAATGAATCGGATCGTGTTAGAATTGATTTTGATCGCATTTTACATAAACAATATACAATCAATGCTAATTGACTAATTTTATTATAGAATACTGTTTGATACATTACTTCTTTTGATGTTTTACTGTGCAGCTAATATAAATTCAAGAACCGCCTAGAATGTTGATTTATCGTTTATATGAAATAAGAAAAAGCCTCAAAGCGAGCTCAATGAAATCGTTTTCAGCTAAAAATATATATATTACAAAGAAACTATTCACTACTAAAAAGAGAGAACCTATTCACTTGCAAAAAGTTTATATTTAGTGTCGTCATACTTGTTACAGCGATAGTCATACTTTGCAAATTTTACGGAAAGCCGGTGTCACGGTGACGTCATTTCCTATTCGCCGCGTTCTCGTACTGGCTTTATGATTATAAAAGACATTTTTCCCGTTTTCTGTCCAATGTTTTTTTATCTTTAATAGAAAATAATCATTTTTTAAAAAAGCAACTGGAAACCTTTCTTGCATGATTTTAATGAAAGGAATAAAAGAAACATGTTGGCACGGTTTACAAATTTCTGTAACTGATTTTGGGTGCTATGTTTCTCGTGCAGACAACCAGTCTGCGGAAAAGACATAAAACGGAACCGAAAGATATCGAAAAAATTGCCTCGGTATATTCAGACAACAAAGACAAATAACAATATACGGACGTTACCGTCTCGGGCATTTTTATCCCATATTACGTCTTCTTTGAAGTGCAACAGGAAAAGCGACAGTCAAAGACCGCAGTCACCCTTACAACATCACACCTTGAAATAGGGTTACGTTTAAATAAACATACGTGCACTTTGACTAACGAATACAATAGTTCACCCACACACACACACACACACACACACATACACACAGAGAAAAAAAAAAGGCATAAACATACGTGTGGTTTATATAGAGGATATTACATGAGTGTCTTTTCATATTGAATTTATTAAATGAGTTGAATGAAATAATAAAACGCGAGACTTTGCAGAGCATTTTATCAGTTTTATTCAATGAGTTTAATAAATTCAATGTGGAAAGACACAAAAGTAATATTCTTTTTATCACATGTAAGCTTTTCCTGTTGAAACATCACCATTTCTTCTTTCTTTATCTATTATAGACCAGTAAATTCGACCAAAGTTTCCTGTAAATAATCGACTTCAAACGTCAAAGCTTTATTACACTTTTTTTTTCAGCCTAGTGTATTATCAAATTTATGTAAGCGCTTTGTTTCACTCCCACTTTTTCAAACATGTGATAAATTAATTTAATACAAGTTTTGACTGAGAACAATCCTCGGCAAATCCATATAATAAACTTCAATTTTAGCAATATAGATTTTATTGTTTATTAAAGTCTCATCAAAGTACACAAATCAATATTAAAGACATGATAAAATTCTATATATACATGTACTTTGCCGCCACTCTTTAGTAGAGTTATAAGAGACTACTAAAAACATAATACTATCACAGTTTACAATAATTATTACACATTTAAAATAACAGTGATTCAAATTAAAATTCACTTAACTTACGGTATATATGCATATATGTATACATCAATACATGCATGAATACAGACTTATGTATTTATACATTACCTCGGAATTACAATAAAAAGCGGGATTTGGTACGTAATAACTATTACACAAAATGTTACTGATAGTGTGGCCAAAGCTATATTATATAATAGGATTTAAAATTATACATTTACTACAGGCAGAAAAAAAAGTACCGAGTTTATTCATTCGTTTGCCAAATGGAATTAATTTAGAAAGGATATCTAACTACTCTACTATCACTATATACCGGTCATTCACATTTTAAAACAGGAGCATGCGTCTTGCAGGTGCAGACGTCTCTGTTAAATATAAATATTATCCTATACTTGAATATTAAAAGTCCAAAAGGGCCCATAATTCAATCAGAGCAATGTAGAGTTACAGTATTTACTGTACAGAATCAGTTTTTAATAGTGAATAACTGTTCCAAGTTTAAAACAATAGCTTTGGCGAAATGGAGAAAAGTTTACCTAGAGGCAAAAACTTGACCAAGAAATTTTAACAAGTGTTGCAAGTTTTCAACATATTCAAAAATGTAGCTTTGATAGATTAAAAGAAAACTTAAAACATAAAATTTAAGACCCATGAATAAAACTTAGTTTTGAGTATAAAAAAAAGAAAAGATGTTACATCTAAATCCTAGGTTTCCTAATTAACATACAGTACGTATCATTGTCAGGGACCTACATGTGTATATATATACATGTACATCAACTACAAGGATAAAACATTCCAGTTTTCTACAATATTAAAAAGACTTATTTCTACAGTATAAAACAGCTTATTAGTGGTGAAATAACATTATCTATACAAATGTGAGTTTCTTAATTGCAAAATATCATAGCAGGCTTTGGCATAGCATCTAATTAACCTATTGTTGGAGAATAAAGTAACCATTTTTTCAGCATCAGACTGCAAGTTAAAATTTGTTACCTTTTGGCACTTAGCAAACAGAACATTTCTAATATTTGAATACATAGGGCATTGTAAGTAACATGACTCTCATCTTCCACACACCCGATACAAAAAGGGCAAACACGGTTCTCAGGAGACAAATGCATGTATCTACCAGTTTCTAACGTAAGTGGGGCTACACCACATCTGAACTTGGCAAATGCTGACCTATGAGTACGAGGTAAAACCACATTACAGTATTCTTCAGTACAGTTCTCTTTTTTTGAAAATACAATAAGTTCTTAGTTTGTTTCTACCAGCATTTGTTCTGGTTACAGTATTTTTCCAGTCATTTTGTATTTTTCAAACATAGTACTAGAAACCTTATCACAAATTTTTCTTTTTGATACAGTCAAATGACCATTACAAAACATATCTAAATCTAACTCTATAAAAGTTTGTTTTACACTAAAACCGAATTCTTACAACTAGGCTTTGCATTATCTCTAGTCCAGAGAAAAATTCTTCTATTGATACGACTGTTATCCATTGTAATTAGTCTATACCACCAATTACACACTGTTTTATATTGTTTAACTAAAGGTGGTAGCCATCCCATATCACCAGCCACAGCGGCAGTCGGTGTGTATTTTCCAACGCCAAGAAAGAATCGTAATGCTCTGTTCTCTACTGCATTAATACTTGAGTAAGACCGAGTACCCCAAATGGCAGATGCATACGAGATGACAGGCCACACAGTTGAATTATACAATTTACTAAAAACTGAAAAGGACATACCACCTTATATTTGGCTATAAGTAGACCAAGAGCTCTACTGGCACTTTGAGCCACAGATTTGACTGTTAGATTATAGTCTAAATGCTCAGTGAGTAGCATTCCTAAGTATGTATATTTAGTAGTATATTCTAATATATTATCTCCACATTTAAACACAAAATCTGACCTTGACAAGGATTGTGGTCTGAAATGAACAATGTTACTCTTATTACAATTGATAACCATACTATTCAATGTACATCAATTGTTAAGAACATGTAACATGGATTGTAAGTCCTCCTCATTCTTAGCAATCAATACTAAATCATCAGCATAACACAGAATGCAAACCTGCTCATTATCAATAATAATACCTTTACCTACAGCCTTGATCTGCAATGCTAAGTCATTTAAGAACAGGTTGAAAAGCAATGGCGACATCGAGCATCCCTGACGTAAGCCGGAACTAACCGAGAACCAGGCTGTACAAAAGCCATTTATCCGTACACATGCAGATACTGAATTGTATAAAGACTGTACTGCCGACAACATTTTAGAAGATACACCAATGCTGTTCAACCTCTTCCACAATAACGCTCTATCAATACCATCATATGCTCGCCTAAAATCAACGAAGGAACAGAATGTTGATTTACGTAACTTTTTACGAACTTCAATGATATTTGTAAGTGTAGAAATATGATCTATTGTACTACGTCGCTTCCGAAAATCATTCTGTTCATCCACAATTTTAGCATTTAACTCTGACCAGCGGGATAATCTATTATTAAGAACACTTGCATAAAGTTTATACATACTAGAGGCCAGGCTAATGCCCCGATATTGGAGAGGGTCTCTTGTATCAATGGTGCTGGACTTTGGGATTGGGTTAATAATGGTCTTTCCCCAAAGAGACGGTACCATTCCGGTCTCAAAACATACACAAAATAATGAGTGCAAAAAAGTGACGGCCATATCATTTTTCAGAACCTCGTTAGAAATGCGGTCAATGCCAGAGGCCTTATTTAATTTTGCTTTATCAATTGCCGCTTTCACTTCAAAAATTGAAATGTGACTATCCAACTCAGGGTCTGACACATGACTATCTTCTCCCAATAATGACTGATTAGAGTAGGAACCATTACTCGTCTGATTCAAGAGATTTGAGAAGTCACCTTTCCACCTTTCTAAAACATCTTGTAATTTGGAAGAAACCCTCCCATCGTCCAGCACCACCTCCACAGGTATACTCTTCTTACGTTCTTGGCCAACCCCAACAGTACCAATTATTTTCCAAAATTCTACATCATTTTCTTTAGCCAAATTTGTAAGCTTTGTCTGAGTAGAAAACCAATGGAATCTCTTGGCTCTTTGAACCTCTCTGTCAAATATTTTTCTAGAGTTAACAAAGCAGATTTTAAACGGACTTTATCAGCCTTACCATTACATTTTAACCATTGCCTTTCTTTCATACACATATCTGACCATAAGTTGGTCAAGGTATTACTCCACCAAGGCTTACCAGTCCGTTTCTTCCTCATACTAGAATCAAAAATTACTAGTCTAAAAGGAATCTTTTCATACATTTTCTGGTGAACAATATTACACTAATCTTCAAAAGCTGTATTAATATCAGTTTGGGTTCGATATCCTTGCTCTAATTCAGAGATACAATTGTTAATTTGCCAATCTACCTCTTCACCCAGCAAAAAACTATCGGGTACATTTGAACAGTCAAACTTGTCTACTGTGGGACAGCTTAGATTTATATCATTATCTGAGGATCTGGCACCCATATGTATTTCCCAACTCAAAATCGAATGATCAGAAATGTTTGAAGGACTGATATTATTAGATACAACAGAACTATTCATAACATCTAATATTCTATGTACATAGAATTGGTTGAACAATGACAAATTTTCATGGGGTATAATACAATAATCTACAACTGCGCACCCCTTTGTTGATATAGATGTAAAATCATTACAAATAGTATTCCGACCATTCAAAATGCAAAAATTACTATTTATTAAAAAATCTATTAGTAATTCACCATACTTATTTGTTTTAAAATCAACAAACTCTCTCTCAGTAATATTGTCTACACCTGCTATGTAATCTTCCATATCCCCACAACGGCTGTTAAAGTCACCGCTGGGGCCTCCGTGGCCGAGTGGTTAAGGTCGCTGACTTCAAATCACTTGCCCCTCATCGATGTGGGTTCGAGCCTCACTCGGGGCGTTGAATTCTTCATGTGAGGAAGCCATCCAGCTGGCTTACGGAAGGTCGGTGGTTCTACCCAGGTGCCCGCTCGTGATGAAATAATGCACGGAGGGGCACCTGGGGTCTTCCTCCACCATTAAAGCTGGAAAGTCGCCATATGACCTATCATGTGTCGGTGCGACGTTAAATCCAACAAAAAAAAAAAGAAAAAAAAAAGTCACCGCTAATAAATGGTAGTCCTAGACTTTGGTACTCGTATAAGTGTAACAACAAAGTGTCATAAAATACGTAGGCCTTGAAGAGTTTTCGGGGGGAAGATAACATACACAAGGCAAAAGACAAATATTGTCAGATTTATGTGTGAGCTTTAACCATAATATATCTTCACATGAGTCATTCAATACAGATACAATAAAATCATTTAAAATAGAATTTCGTATTAAAAAGCCAACTCCTCCAGATCCCTTTCTAGCATTTACATGAATTTTCTTACGGTTGTTACCAAACCATGTAAAATTAGGTACATCAATACAGTCAGAATTTAATAAATGTGATTCTGCAATGCCAATAATGTCAAGATTCAAAGATAACAATGTTTCCTCTCTAAGGATAAAATTATCACTTGAGCTATTACTGCTCCAACCGTGCACATTCCAAAAGCCTGTTCTTATCTGATGTCCCTTCCATCCCCGAGCACCGCCCCTCCTCTGACTTCCTTGCTGTTGCCATCCCTGATTATTACCTCCACTACCACGTCCGTTACCGCCACGCCCACGCCTGTTACTAGCTCCACCACGCCAAGGTGGATTACCCTGACTATGGGAACCATTGTTTGAATTACTTTTGTTATTAAAGCTATTAACATTAGTATCATTATAATGGTCACCACGAATGTTTGATTTATGTATCACTTTATTACCGCGTACACTGATTCCACTAGATTTCAATGCACCTACTACAGTTCTGAAGTTATTCATCATCAGACGTTTCTCGCGTGTCTGGTCACAGTGAATAAATACATCTGAGTACTTGCTACTATCACGGAGATTAGGTTTTGATTTCAACACTTTTTGCCTATCTTCGTATGGGTACATAGTAGCAATAATTACCCCTGGTTTTGAATTATTAACACTAGGTTTCCTTTCAGTATTACATACTTGAACACTGCACTTAAGACCTTCTTTCAACAAATTATTCACTTTGGTGTATACGAATACAAATTGTCGCAAAATAAATTATACCATCGGCATAAAATAAAAAAGAAAAAGAAACAAAAAAGTTTTAGAAGCAGTCTGCAAACTATTTTTCTTTTCAAATATGAAACAAATCCGTAAGTAAATGGCGATGCCGCATCAAGTTTAGCATTGGTCTTTAAAGGTTAGTATACCAACCGAAAATTTGGTATTCGAAAATAAAACCTTGATTTTTCCTTATTGTTAAAATACACAAGAAAAATATTTATACTGGTAAGAAAGAAAAATATACCTTTAAATGATAAAATCTGTAAGAAGATTCATTTAAAGCACAGAATGCAATCAAGCAAAATAATAGCAGACTTTGACTGAGGTAATGAAATATGCAACACTCCACACGTCCCGTAGCACCGGCTTAAGCGCGGAATTTTATTTTAGTATAATTGAGTGTAGTCCATCATCCAAAAGGAGCAGAAATATAAAAAAAACTGAGTCAGGAATGTTTATTAATTTAGTCCAGGATACTATTGACTTTGAATGCGGTTACTGTTCAAATTAAGGTAATAGCTATATATCTTTCAGTCTAGGTTAGAATACTGAGTAAAGATTAAAAAGTTTAAAACGATTCTTAGACTAAACGAGAAATATTCTGTTCGGACGATTTTATTTGTCAGTATGCATATATTTTATATTTGAGTAATTACGCCAAATCACATCAGTGACATAATGCTTCTGACTGATATACTCCGCGAATAATATAATTAAACCATTAGTTTAAGCAAACAATGAAAATGTGTATGTCAATTCTTAAAGAAATATGACTATTCATGTTTACCGATAAATCAAAGTCCTTGAAGATGCAGTTTCATCACCTATTTTTGTTTTATTCGGATCCTTAGTACGGTGGAACATTCGCTAAAATGCTCTCTGTGCAATAAGCAATTGGAAAACTGACAAAGCTAAACTGTCTCTTTAAGCAAGTTGAAACTTTGTCTAAATGAATGTCGCTTGCTATCAATGTAAGGCCATGTTACATGTCCAATACATTTGTATTAGTCTAACTGTTTCGACACTAAGTTTATCAGGCTAGATCAACGAAATTGTTTAATCAATTTGGTCCTGAGTTTATTAGTAGTATATAGTGATTCAAAAGAAGTACACATTATTGAGAATTGCAACATTTTTGATGATACAGCAAGCCTACAGACTACCAAATCGATACGGACAATAAAAAGGTGCGCTCGATTGCGTTCCAGGTATAGAAGACCCACGCAATAATGTCCTATCGATTCGAGTAAATAATACGCTCATTGTTTCGCTTTATACAACAGTAACACATACGGCGCGGATAGCTACGGACAGAAACATATAGTAATCCGTATCAATCCGTACATGAGCCGTACGGATTGGTACGGATTGATACGGGTTACTTCTTTAAGGTACGGCTCAGGTACGGATCGATACGGATTACTACGTTTTTATCCGTGGTTAGACGTAGCTATCCGCGCCGTATGTGTGACTGGGGTTTAAAGGAGCGAGATCGACTACTTCTAGGTTGAATAGCGAAGCGGTGCGGAAAATAATTATCAATTCATATTATTCTCTGATAGATATTATACACCCCTTTAGTTTTTACTAATAAAGTTTAGGTCGATTGTGAAACAATTTTAATTACTCACTCACTCTCGACACTTCACTCTCATCGTTAAAAGGGTATGAGAGAAGAGAAACCCTCTTGACTATGAGAGTGAAGTGTCGAGAGTGATTAAGTTTTTTCACAATGGACCTAAACTTTATTAGTAAAAGCTATAAGGGTGTATAATATATATCAGAGAAATATTCGAATGCCCTAAAATGACCGATCTAATGTAGCAAACGTCCGTGCAACAGTGACTTATCTCGATCCTTTAAGCGAAACAATGAACGTATTATTTACGTTTAAATTTATGCGCGTCGCGTGAACCGATAGGACAATATTAAATAATTGATCTTTAAATTTCCATATATAATTATTTTCCATTTAAGTAATACAAATTTTAGCCATTTCGGCTATGAAATAATATTCTCCATTTCGTTGTAGCTATTATCCATTTTAGTAATAAGAGTGTTAGTTACATGTACTTGTGGTCCGACCCATTTGCTTATTTTCTCGGCTCTACATGTACATTTTTGATGTTTGTTAGTATAAATGTAAACAGTAATAAGCGATAAAATATGATTAAACTCGAAGTTACATGTACGTATAATATACATTTCCTAGGCTTCGCGCGACCGATCGTCGGCTACCAAGAAATAATAAATATTATCCATTTTGTGAATGAAATTATTCTGCATTTCGTTGTAGTTATAAATTATTATTCAATTCAGTAACAACTTTGTTAGTTACAGGTACGCATGATAAATATTACAGGGGCTTCGCGCGGCCGGTCGTCGGCTACCCAGAAATAAATATTATCCATTTCGTCAATGAAATTATTCGCCATTTCGTTGTAGTTATAAATTATTATCAATTTCATTTGTAAGTTTGTTAGTAACAGGTACGCATCATATATATTACCGGGAATTCGCGCAGCCAGTCGTTGGCTACCCAGAAATAAATATTATCCATTTCGCCAATGAAATAATTCTCCATTTCGCTGTAGTTATAAATTATTATCCATTTCAGTATAAGTTTGTTAGTTACAGGTACGCATCATATACATTACTGGGACCTCGCGCAGCTGGTCGTTGGCTACCCGAAAATAAATATTATCCATTTCTTCAATAAAATTATTCTCCATTTGGTTGTAGTTATGAATTATTACCCATTTAATAATATACACTCGTTTAAGAAACTACTGCTGTCTGCATTTTTTCATATGGATACAGAAGACGATCATACTACTGGTCCGCGGTGAATGCAGTCATTTTTGCAGTTCTAAATTAAATTTTGATTGGTCTATTCGCTCGAATTCTGAATTTAGAATCGGGGCAACGAAAATACACGTTGAGCGTGTAAATTTACACGGTGAGCGTGTAAATTTACGCGCTTAGCGTGTAATTTATACGCTAAGCGTGTAAAAAAACACGCTTAACGTATAAATTTACACACTCACCGGGTAAATTTACACGCTTACCGTGTATTATGGTACCGCTCGAGCGCTTTCAGACTTTTGACCCAAACGGTACGTCATAATTGCGCGGGTCTTCTATGCCTGGAACGCTATCGAGTGTACCTTTTAATTGTCCGTATCGATTTGGTAGTCTGTAGGCTATTTAGTCAAGGCTCGCTGCCTCCTAAAAAATGTGGCAAACCTCAATAATGTGGCATACTAAATTGTCCGCTGACTGGCTGTGTTATCGTTTTTGTCAGTATATGGAGATGTTACTTTTCTAGATATCTGTATCTGTATTGCTTATCGAAAAGTACATATACGATTAAAATGTATATATGTATTTTAACTAAATATTCTTTGCTTCAATACTAAATACGTAAACATGCGTAGGCATACATGCAATAAATCTGAGAAAAGGGACGGTATACAATCGTGGGTTTAAATATAGCACATCCACCTACCAATAATGAGACGGTCTTTGATTTATACTTTGTATAGCTCGCATTAGTCTCACCTCACACAGTCAACCGACAAGTGGTTGATCCAAAGTCTTCATGACAATTTGTTTATAATTTGTAGATCAACGTTCATATTTTATATAGAACAATCAAAATCTTTTAGGTTAAAACTAATGGCATATCTGAGATCTGTCGTTTCTATACTTGTAATATTCGACATCGAACTTCTAAAGTATGATAAACAAAACAGAAAAAACAACAACAACAAAAAAAAACAACAAAAAAACAAACAAACAACAACAACAACAACAACAACAACAACACACAAACAGAAAAATAATGAGAATGAAATAGTTATACTTTCAAATCTGTAATAGAAGTAAAAACTTCTACTAACGCTTTAACAAACATTTTTATACCAGATGTAGTAAATATTCCATAGAGTTGAATGATTCGATTTTTGGCTTAAAATACAGATTAAAAAAAACACACACGTGTGTTGAGCTCATTGTATGAAATATGATGTTTTATATGTTACAGACTATCCAGTATTTACAGAAATGCTTAAGGATAAATGTGTTTATCCCGGTGAATCAGTCGTTCTAACGTGCAGACTCAATATTCCCGAAAAGGCAGTCACATGGCAACATGATAACAAACCAGTACAAATTACAGACAACATAAACGTATTAAACGACAAATGCTTCCACTGGCTAGTAATTGCTCGTGCAAAGTTTTCAGATGCAGGACTTTATTCTTGTGCATATGGCAGCTCTTCAACAGCCGCTTCCCTGACAGTTTTAGATAAAAGTCTCGGAAAAGGAAAACTTTTAATGATAGAGAAGTCTTTACATGTAGCTACAAAAGAGACAGATGTCAGGGAGAATTTAAACATTGATCTGATTTGTGTGGTCAATATACCCGCGAATAAAGTTGTCTGGCGACATAACGGCAGAGAAATTAAACAAAGCAGAAGACATCATGTATCGGTGCAGGAACTAGAACACAAGCTGACCATCAGGAATGCCAAGTTGGAAGATAATGGTGAATACGCAGTTGACTTTGGCGATGCCGCATCAAGTGTAACATTGACCTTTAACGGTTAGTATACCACCAAAGTTTGGTATTCGAAAATGAAAGCTTGATTTTCCCTTATTGTTAAAATACAAAAGAAAAATATTTATACTGGTAGGAAAAAAACATAACAAATACCTATAATTAATAGAATCCTTTAGAAGATCCTTTGAAAGCACAGAATGCAACCATGAAAATTAATAGCAGACTCGGTTTGACTGAGGTAATGAAAAAGACACTCCGCACGCCCCTAACACCGGTTTGAACGGAATTCTATTTCAGTATAATTGTGTGTACTCCATAATCCAAAAGGACCAGAAAATATAACAAAACTGAGTCAAGAAGTTTTATTATTTTGGGCCAGGATTTTATCGATTTTGAATGCGATTACTGTTCAAATTAAGCTAATAGCCATATATATTTCAGTCTCGGTTAGCATACTGAGTAAAGACAGAAAAGTTTAACACGGTTCCTAGACTGAATGATGAAATATTCTGTTCGGACGATTTTATTTGATCCGCAACAGAAATATCAGTATGCACATATTTTATTGTTAAGTAATTACGCGAAATCATATCAGTGATATTATTGATTCGGATTGATATACTCCGCGAACAATATGATGCAACCATTGATTTTTGCAAACAGTTAAAGAGTATCTTAAGATTAATTCTTAAAGGAACATGACTATTCGTGTTTACTGATATATAAAAGTCCTTTAAAATGAAGTTTCATCGCCTATTTTTGATTCGGGTCCATATTACAATAAGAGTATTGTTAAAAAGCAATGAAAAAGACGGAAGATTTCGAGTACGGCGGAGTATTTGATAAAATGCTGTCTGTGCAATAAGCAGTAATGGAAAACTAACAAATAGCTTACCTGTCGCTTTTAGTTGATAGATACTCCATCTTAATGAGTGTCGCTTGCTATCAATGTAAGACTACGTTGCATGTCCTATATATCTGTATTAATCTAATCCTTACGGCATTGATATTGAAATGTAAAGCTCAGTCAGGCTAGATCTGTTAAACTTATAGGAAAAACACTTTTCGAAGAAAACAATTTAAATCAAAACTAAGACTTTTATCACAGATATCTATTCTTTTCATTGCTTTTATCAATTTGGACTAGGAGTTTATTGACTTTGAATGCAGTTACTGTCCAAATTGAGGTAATAACTACAGATCTTTCAGTCTAGGTTCTGTGTAAACTTCTTTGTCAGTATAATGAGATCTTACGATTCTATATATCTTATCTCTATTGCTTATCAAAATGCACATATACGATTAAAATGTATATAACTAAATATTCCTTTTCTTCAATACTAAATACGTAAACGTGCTTAGGCATACTGGTTGGGAACCATTTTCCGGACACATTTTCATATTTCGTCTCCATTATTCCCTAAAAAATTATTTGACATAAATGAAGCCCACACTGCACAAATATCAGCTCCTTCCGCACCCGGTGTTATAATCAGCATCGCCTTGTGACGTAAAATATGGGTTCAATGGGGCCTCAAATGGGGTCAGTAAATGAAGTTATTTTCCCCGTCAGGTAAACCAGTAGCCGGACAAATATTTTGACGGTGTTTTGCTGTTAATTTGTAATCAAAATAAGTAATTAAACTATTTCTACACATTCCTTTATCATTCATCTCTTCAAAATTGCACACGAAACATAACCCGACGTTCAATAGCAGCTACGAAAGCAAACCGAGGTCGACTATAAAAAAATCGAATTTCGTCTAACATGAATTCTTGATAATTCCAACAGATATAGATATTAGTAAAATTAGTGCAAAAATCGACAGCCCTGCATCTTACGTAACTTTGACCGTGAAATTAAAAGTAGTACATGTTAACAGCAGACAACCATTATGTAGTTTAATTATTTCTTTTCCACTTAATACCTCAGCAAGTGTGAACTACTGCGCATGCGCAGTGCTATCTTTATGTCCCGTTAAGACAGAAAGTTGTTTTGTAAACGCAGGTGGGTTATCCTCAAAAACCCAAAACATTATACAGCCTTATAATATAGTGGTTTGTTGTAGACATGAATAACAAACATCTAAATGATATAGATGAAACAATTACATGAATAACAACAAAATAAAGCGGATATTATATGTGTCCGGAAACTGGTCCTGTCCGGAAAATGGATCCCAACCAGTATATGCAATAAATCTGAAAGAAGGGACGGTATACAATCCTGGGTTTAAAAATTTATATAGATAATCAAAATCTAACAGGGTTAAACTAATGGCATTTAAATACCTGCGATCTTTCGTTTTTTTTACCCTAGTAACATTTGGCATCGGACTTCTAAAATATGATAAACAATACAATTTTCTATGAATGAAATTTTATTTATGTTTAAGCAGTTTCTATAGCCACATACTTGTCAAGAAAAGAAAAAAATCTACTTCTTCAAATTTTAGGTGTTTTATTCAAACAAGACTACAAGAACATTTTTGTATAGACAAGTTCTGTTGAAATCTCGCTTATATTATAAAGAGATTACAATGAACATCACACAATGTTTTCTTAAAATAAAACAACTGTATCAAGCGGCTATATGTACTACTTATCGTAATATTTTTAATGGATACACCTCAGTGCAAAGTTTAAAATGATGGGCGTAAAATCGTTAAATTTAGTGTATGGTTTGATGACTTGAAACCTTCAACGTTATGATTAAATTGATATAATATATTTAAAAATCTGATATCTGATTTGATATATATCATAGACATTTTACAGATCTAGCAACAGATGATTGACAAATAACGTCCGAATATATCCTACAATACAGCATTCTAACATGATTTCCAGTTAAACAAAGAAGGAAATCAAGCTGTGTATGTTCTGCGATAAACAACGGTTGACGCGCGGACCGGAAAGATAGCATTGTAACGTCAAAATATGACGTCAAATTGCCACATGACGTCCGATACATTACCCCTCGGGTAAATGAAGTCCAACATAAAATTTATTAAAATATAACAATGGGCATGCCAGAATGAAAACAATCAAGGCCTTCTTGTAATTTATCGTCTTATTTACCACGGTTCATCGTTCAGATGCTTCAGTATTTTTAAAACCAATCGGGCTGACGCCCTCGTGGTTCAATTCCTACGCATCTGAACTCTGAACCGTGGTAAATCAGACGATAAACCACTCGAAGGCCTTGATTATTTGTTAAATGAAACATTAGGATTGTGTCGTTACATTTGGGCAACATTTTATGACATTTTTTTTAGTTTTCACATATTCTGTTAGAGACTGTATGTTTTATTACTTTTTGTGAAATTTTTGAATTACCTTCCGTCAATATAAAAATATCTTAATAGTGATCTACTTTAGAATCTGCTGATTTCAATATAATTTCCAATTTTACATTTGCATTTAATAAATACAATGTATTGCAATATAATTATCAACTACATGAAACAAAACGCAAGTTTTAAAATAGCGTGCAGAATCAGAATTCATCTATTTTCGGTTTTCTTGGTTATGCAACCGAGATAGACATAAAAGGTAATAATAATTCTATTATGTTGCATTTCTAATTAAGTGTGGCAAAATATGTACTTGTCAATGCAAATCGTTGACAACTCTTAATACAATAGTTCTTATATTGATATATTTCCATAGGCAAATATGTTTATTTGATTTATATGCTAAAACATAGCTACCTTTGTTGGTCAACAAGGACAGGAAAATCAAATTAAAAAAACCCCAAAAAACTCCTAGTGATAATCTGACGTGTACTAATATTTTGATGAAAAAATAAGTTTAAATGATCAATGAGTTTTGAACAAGTCCATAAATTGACTAAAGTTTGATCAACCACCTTTAATGTACGTTGAAGTCAGTATTATTATTAGAAAGAGCGTCAGTTACATAACAATTGCTGGCTGTTAGGGTGTGGGCTGGGATAGTGCTTATGGGTAGAAATTTCCTCTTGATGAGATATATATATGCGGATCTCACGTATGGGAAAGTCAGCTGTTGTGGATATAATTATATCTCTAAATGCAAAACTATCTCTATATATTCAATGTATCCTCGAGATCCAGTTAATTTTCAGGAAGAGAAAATATAGCTTCTCTGGTCCCAATCAGTTAAAAATACTAAACTGTCGTTACTGATTTGTGAGACATGAAAACAGAGATTTGAGTATATATATGCAAATGTTGAACCAGTACGAACGTGTAGTACAATTCGGGCTCGTATATAAAGCAGCATCGAAACTAATCTTATTGGGTTAGTGGACTTGCTGCGGCATGTGCGTGTTCGTTTGTACTGCTAGGCACTTTGCCGTAATTGGTCTGGTGTATTGTGGTGGTGATTTAGTTCGTATAAATTCTCTTTAATATATATATATATATATATATATATATATATATATACAGAGAGAGAGAGAGAGAGAGAGAGTAAAGACCGCCCGTGGTGGTTTCCTAATAATGAAGATTTCACTTCATAGACTCTATCAGACCTAGCGTTTGAATAAAGCGCACATATTATGTGATGGCGCCTGCGTCTGTCCGTGCGTCCATCAAGTTACATGTCTGGAGCATAACTCAATAAACATTCAATGAACTGACTATATATATGCCTTATTGGTAGACGATGAGACAATGTGTAGAGTACATAAACTAGGTCGGTAGGTCAAAGGTGAAACATGGAACTCAAAGCTCACATTTGACCCTCATATTTCGTGTCCGGAGCATAACTTAATAACTATTTAAAGGTTTTGACATTAAACTTGTCATACCGGTAATTTGCGATGAGAAAATTTGCAGCACATGAACTTGGTCGGTAGGTCTATGGTCAAGGGCACAAATGGAGCTGATTTGTAAAATTTGTCCTCTAGTTTCGTGTTCTGATCATAACGTAATAACCATTATAGTTATTGACTTCAATCTTGGCATATAGGTAGGAGTTAATGAGACAATGTACAGAGTGCATAAACTAGGTCTATAAGAGGGTCCTTTGGAAACATTTAACACCAATATAAAAACATTAGGAGACCCAGTTTGTTTGCATCTGTTTAAAAAGGATAATGAAATATGCAACACCACGCACGCCTCTTAGCATAATGAACTCCCCCATAAGCTGTAAGTATTAAAAACCTTATTCTTTTCACAGCCGATGATGATCCACGTAGAAGAAAACTTTTTGAGGATGCTATTAAATATGGCATGGAAACCGACCAATCGATACGAGTTATGGTAATCGGCTGCTACAATCAGGGGAAAACTACATTAGTAAGGCGGCTACAGGGACAATCAATCGAAGACATCGAAAGCACAAATGGAATAGATATTCATAAATGTGCTAACACAGCCAATGGAATATGGCAGAAACAAAACACAGAAAACGATGAAGATGAAAAGATTAAAAGAATTGCCAAGGTGATGATGTCACATTCTAATTCCGATCAAAATGATTTAGATATTGAAGATGACGTAATTGGTGAGGTAGATTTTGATGAATGTAAAGCAGAAAGTACACAGGCAACTGAAAGCCAGGTACAAAGTCCAGAAGTATTCAGATCCGACAAGGCAATTGAAAGCCAGGCACAAAGTCCAGAAGTATTCAGATCCGACAAGCCAGAGACAGTGGATGCGATGGAACCAATCCAAGACCATAGAATACATCAGCAGAAGGAAATGAATGGGCATTCTGGAGATCCTTTCCCATTAAAAAAAGTTTTACTTGCTATGGAAGAAAATGAAAATGTAAAAGAAACTATACATTTGTGGGACTTTGGTGGACAGTTTGTTTTCTATGCTACACACCAACTGTTCCATTCAAGACATGCTGTGTACCTTTTAGTTTTTGACTTAAGCAAGCCTTTGGACCACCTTGTAAAAGATGATGAACACCCAGATTGTGCAAAATCAGCCACAAAATCCATGAAGGATTACATTGAATTTTGGGTGAATTCCGTGCACTCTTTTGTGTCGAGTAAAGATGGGAAACAACCGCAAATTGTACTAGTTGGTACACATACAGATAAACTCAAAGATGTCAAGAAAGAGGCACAAGAATATTTTGAAGCTGTCAGACGATTGTTTGATGGAAGTACTTTACGAATGCATTTGCACCCTAAAACCTTTGAAATGTCGGGAACGGATCTAACAGACAAAGCGATACAACCTCTCCGTGAAACTATTTTTGACATCGGGAGGGCAAACATCCAAAACATACCAGCAAGATGGATACCGCTTGAGAAGGCACTAACAGAGATACGAGATGAAAACATAATACATCTCAAACGGCTACAAGAAATAGATGGATCTTTAAAATATCCAATCAACAAAGAGGAACATCTAAAGTTCTTTTTGGAATTTCATCATACGAAGGGGACAATCCTTTACTTTGATGATAGCAAGCTGGCACAATTTGTCGTACTGAATCCTCCGTACATTGTAGATTCCTTTAAATGTATAATCACGTCAAGAGAATTTTGTATAACTGACGGCACATTGCGACCTTTATGGCAGCAGCTTACAACAGATGCGATTCTTCGACCAGAACTTATACAGTATGTATGGGGCAATGGAACAGAAAATCGTTTCCGCAAATTTAAGGATGTTCTCTTGTTATTTTTACAAAAACTAAGGATCATTGCAGAGGCTCAGATGTTTGATATGGAGTCGGACTCACTAGTTCCTCTTGGCTATTATATAGTTCCAAGTTTTCTAAGAAAAGCAGATGATGGTGAGATTGTGACATTCCTAAAAGAACGGACATGTACAACTGTCTCTGTTGTGTACGCGTTTGAAAACGAAGCTATAGTGCCCACAATTTTCCAGAGAGTTCTGGCGTCATCTATTGGAACGTGGCCGATCGTGAAAAGTTCTGATAGAAGTTTGCTGTTTGAGAACGCATGTGCTTTCAAACTTGATCTTTCATATGCCGGGATCATACTACGACAAAGAAAAATGATAGAACTGTCTATGGCTCATTTAAGTCTCGGAGAAAATGTATTCGGAGACAAGCCGGATTATTTTCGCCGGTTTGTAGAATATGTAATAGGGACTGAATTTGGAAAATTGCAAACGAACGGAGATGATCTTGGAACAAATCCGTTTCAGACGGGTATAAGATGCTTCCATAAAACTCATGAGTATACGGGCAGCAAGGAAATTTACTACCTTGATGATCTGAAACTACTGTCTGCTAATTCGGTGTCCTGTCCAGATAATGTATTTCATGAAGGTATACGCATTGAACAAATATTTCAGCAATGGTTCTTCCAAGAGGAAGAAACACTATCAACTAAAAGAAAAATACCCCAACGCAAATTGTCCGAAAAAGAATATGTTAAACTATCGTGTGACTGTATAGGAAGCGAGTGGAAAATGCTTGCCCGACAATTGGAGATAAGCGAAGTTAGGATAAGCCATATTGAGATGGACAATCAGAACACGAAAGATCGAATATATGAAATGCTTTTAGAATGGGATGCGAAAGATAGAGATAGGGCAACGTTGGACGTATTGGTAAAGGCACTCGATGATATTTCGTCACCAGCGGTGAAATTGGATACTTTAAAAAACATAATAGATAGTTTCTACTGCCAGTGAGCGTGAATGTTATTGACAGTCACAAACAATTCTATCATCAGTACAATCCAAACACTGGACTTAACATCGTTCTTTTCCCTCTGATGATCACGTAAAGTATATGTTTCATTTACATAATAAATAATGGTGTAATGTGTAGTACTAAAACCCAGTGACGCTGTATATCTCATATTACGTAAAGTCCCCAACGGATTGAAATATGGATATGTAAGAATTTTTAACTATTATAAATCATGAGGAGGGCGATGTATTTCACCTGCTATTTTACACGATAGCTGCCACTCAAGTCAAACCGATTCTTAAAAGGGCGATGGGTGATACAGTGAAAAGTGAAATGTAAAAGATTACGTTTTGCCTTTCCTGAATTTATTTGTTATACTCATATCACTTCTGTCTGGAGCGAAACAACACAAACACCTTTAAACAGGAATTAGTTATACCTTCAAAGAATGCCTGAGAATGTTGAGAGGAAGTGCAGTGTATAAGAACCATAACTCCAAAAGTAAGCATGCTAAAATTTACAAAGTCGACTATAACTCAATTTTGCTTAGGTTTAGTAAGCAAGGTAGACGTATGGCTTTTTCTGTGCTTTCTCTGAATATCTTTTATCGTCTCCCTTTATTTAATTTACTTGTCTGCTGCATAACTCATAAGTGCTGGTAGATTTTTATTCAAATTATACACTTAGATGGAAACCATTAAGAGATAGTGTAGAGTACAAAAATACAACCCCGATTTGCTTACTTTCTGAATTGTCTCCCTTTATTTAATTCATTTAAGACGTTTTGATAGGGATTATTTAAATACAAACACGGTTACAGAGGACCATGTAAGGACGCACAATGTGCAGGCACAATAACTCTTCTTTTATTATTGTTTTGAGGTATCTTTTTGTCGTTTTCAAAAAAGTGACCAACTTATTTTCTTAACTAAAAAAAAAAGATCAGCTTCATCAAAATTAATGGTACAAAATTAATGAGTAGGACCTCCTACTGTGGATCTCCAAAATTCAGGGAGACGGAGCAACTGCCAAAATGAAGGACTGCACACAATAAATAATCTCCCTATGTAAAGAACGGACCAAGTGTAGCAAAAAGAAAGATATTGCCTTTTTCTTCTTTTTAATGCAAGTTCAAGTTTTACCTTTCTGAATTTTTGAATCTTTGTATTATCTCCACGATTTTAATACAGCATTGACCAGGACAACAATTTTGAGAAGTGCACTAAATCCATTCGGTTTATTGCTGCTATTTACATCCCAATTTTCTATTTTCATCACTTTCCTGTTCTTTAAAAAGAGGAATGTTCGCTGGTTTACCAGCGAGAGATTTATTCTCTGTAATTTTGCATCCCTGTCAAAGTGCGCCGACAGTGGTTATTACTTTGTCTTGTTTTATTTCTTATTAGTTTCTTGAGTATTATAAGGTTTAAATATAATAGTAAGATTATTTTGAGCTAAACCTGCATACTATATTTTTATTAAATAAGAATGTAACAAACTACTCAATAAGCGAGTCGTCAGCGCATTCATATGATTTTGTTTACAAACAGTGAATTTATCAGCCCTTGGCCACATCACCAAGGGAAATTCAAATTCAAATTTCATCCTGAAAGACTTAACATTTTGTTTTCAAAGTCACCTTTGCAAAATAAAACAGAATCAGATTTTTGAATAGAATGTTATAAAAAGTCACAAATATGTACAAAATAGCCAATTATCAGAAAAATATCTACTGAATTAAGGTAACCCCTGTGAGGTTTAGCTTACATAAGACGGAGATGTTGTTGACTGAACCAGGCAGTGCCATGGAACGGGGCGGTTTAACTATAAGTCGGTTGTAGATCACTTATTGATATGCTAATGAATTAAGCGCTCTGCTCCTGTTCGGCAAACTCATTTTCTCTAGAATGTCATTATGATATATAACCTAAACATACATTAGGTAAACTTCTATGATATTTCATTAATACAACAGAATTTCTGAACGTGAAGGATAAATATCTTTAAAGTTCACATCTTTATATCTGCTAATATATTTTTTAAAAGTAATGTTGTCGTATTTATTGGTATATGTACATAAAAATGTTATTAGATTTAAATCCATTTTGATTCCTATTCATCATTTCTACAGTCTATAAGTAACCTTTGCTTCATGAATAAACGCACTTATAATTACCTAAAATTTGGAAAGAATAATTACTATCAATTGCGTATTGCAAATACTTTGAGCCGTTAGACTTCACTCCGCCATATTGTTATTTTCATGTTATCAGTTTACCTTTGTATACCATAGTAGATAAAAAACGATCTGACAGAAACTATCAGCCATCGTTAAAAATCCTATGCAATGATACTTTTTACCATCCGATTGCTGTTCATTCACATGAGAATTGCAATCATAAATGACCTCTTGTTACGGGAAACTGCATGCTAAGAACGCGGCTAATCCTAGTAGATCCTTGTCCCTGTTTCTTTTATCTGAATAAAGCAAAAACGTGTCTACATTTTTGTTTTTCCATTCATAAACTTAAGCCATTTAGACATTATTTAAAAAAAATCAGTTTTATTTCTGTCGTGGATATATAGTGGTTAGCATGAAAACATGAAAACAATACTTCCAAAGAAACATTTTGTAAAACTGTTTTTCCAAGTTGAAAATTTTTGACCGACTTGTACAATTTGAAATTGCATCGTTGGCCATAAAAGCAACATTGTTAGTGGTTGTTTAAAAGTTAAAAAAAGATCCCACTGCCACTATTTGGGACTTTTACACGGAGTGTACTATATTTCTGGATCTCACATAAATAAACCTGTAACTCACGAAACATCCTGTTACGTGTAAACTGGATCAAGCAATAAATACCATTATCTTAAAATAACCTAAATTTCATTGGCCGAAACCGCGCATCATATTTCAAACTATGTTTCATATTAAATGGTTAGTGTGTTTTCCGCATTAAACATTACTTTCTTAAAATAGAATGGACGTTATGTATTGTTACTTCCAAACATTAAATATTTGTTACTTATTTCATATAATAAAAGTTATTTACTCTTGAGTCATTGGATGACATGATGTGATATTCACCAGAGGAGAGCAATATGCATCTTTAATTGCAATCTTCCGGTGAATATCACATCATATTTAATGGCTCAAGAGTCAATAATTGTATATTTGTTATTTTTGTTTATTGGTGAATAGTTAGTTGTGTTATATTATTGACTAATTTTGCAATTGTACTTTTAAGACACTTAACGTAGTGGACCTGCTACGACAATCGGTAAATTACATATGTAATTTCGGCATTTTCCGCGTTTTATTAAAACTATGTACATCCATGATACGTAATTAGGAGATTTCCGAGTGTCATTACGGGTCTACTAGAGATATGCAATGTCCAAATTTTATGCAGTTATAATATCACAGCTTCATTAACAATGAACAGAAATAAGAGTGCATTTTAAATTTCTTAATTCTTGTAAGTCCAATGCTACAAATAAATTATTTGTTCTGACCCCGCAATATCTAGTTTGCTTCGGATGCTATTCGATAAGTATGTGATATACCTTTCCCCTTTTCTGCTCATAATTGAAACGCCCATAAAGTGTAGATTTATCCACATATTCGGATAGGTAATTAATTATATCAAGCATATTAACTGGGATTAGAAAATATTATTTTACCAGGTTTGAAATGGGGAACATCCTCTGAGTTTTGAGATGAATAGTCTGAATTAGTAATCGTTTTGTAATTGTTAAAATGATGCTTATTATTTTATATCTGATGTCTTATATTGACGTTTATCTGCTATTATTTTCATTACTGTATTATCTGTTTACTTCAATGCAAAAGTAAAGCGTGTTTAAAACAGAATATATGTGTTTTTCTATTCTTGGAACTTAGAATGTAAACTTTGAAAGCATTTCCTAATTAGAAAACCTTTTGTGTAAAGTAATCATTATAAGATATTACACCCAGTGACTTGTCCGCCTCGCCTTTGTTTCATTACTAGATAAAGCTCTGGATTTTTCCTTTCCTTGCAGACAATCTGATACGAGCTGCGGCGAGATGGCATGTCAGGTGGCATCTGGCTATGAAGCCCTCGCTGGCAATTCTTGGTACTTTGCATACACGCAAACATATATACAAAAAATCGGATTTGATATAGTTATCAAATTTAAATAAAATTTAAGGCATACAAGAGTTAACTTTATCGGAATCACATCGATTGTTTATGTGTACTTTCGAGGTCAATAGATTTGTAACATAGAAAATGAATGATTTGCACAGAAATTAAGATACCACGCACTGGAAAGTGGTTGCATGGTCTTTATATGTTCTGATTAAAACCAATAGTTAACCTCGATACTGTACCATTACTGTCTCATGTGCATGTGCTTTACAACTTAACCACTCCGCTGATGGTGGTGAAAGAATGACGTCAGACGATTTCACAGAAGCCTTTAAAACATCACACGGGTAGTTTGTACACTGTGTTAGTGTCTATTTTTTCTCATTCTTTTCTCACCGAATTTCCGTAATTATCACAGTATATCTCGACTTTTTTATATTCTGTCTATATAACTATGACAAAGATCTTGTATAGGACAGATTTAACACCTTGATTTCTTTCGTTGCACGATGAATTTCGAATGTACTGTTGTTTATGTAGAGGAAGGAGAAAGTTATACTATAAAAAACATCATTTTCAATAATAAACTGAAATGTGAGATCAGTGTAGTTATATTTTCCGGTTCCTGGGATACCGCCTCGGTAGCCTAGTGGTAGAGCGTCCGCTTCGAGTGCGGGAGGTCGTGGGTTCGATCCTCGGCCGCGTCATACCGAAGACGTAAAAAATGATACTAGTAGCTTCCTCGCTTGGAACTCAGCATTACGAGGGTAGTGCTAGGACTGGTCAGCCCGGTGTCAGTATAATGTGACTGTGTGGGGTATCATGTCACGTGTCTACGGCGTGATATTCCAGTGTGGCAGCACTATAAAGTTGGGCATTGTGCTCACTGCTACAAGTAGACACCGTCGTTTATATGACTGAAAAATTGTTGAAAAAGACGTTAAACCCTAACACTAATACACACACTCCTTTAGGATCATGAAGTCCTTCAAGTGTTTTGTAGTTTCATTTAAGCCGGCGGAGGCTCAGGTTGGTGGTGGTCGTCGTTTAGTTGAGGGGTGTAGGGGTGCATTTGTATGATATATTTTACAGTAGTCTGGCTACTGACTAGATAATCTTTTTTAGACGGAGTACTTTTGTGCTAGGTAGCACTAATATTACTATTCCAGTAGGCTGGTCCGTTGCCACAGCGACAGAAAGTGTGACACCACAGTCATATCGTACAAAAGACCTAAACGGAAGTTTCGATTATATGGATCAAGCTCTTTCACAAGAAGGTGCAAAACAGGCAAAAGAGATAAAAGAAGAGTTACATATAAAAGTTGACCAGAAATTATTAAATCTAAAGACAGAAATAAACGAAAATCAATTGAGTATGATATTATAATGAAACTCCAGACAAATATTGATCGATCAATGACAAGTTTAGAGTAGAAGGTGAATGACACGCAAACAAAAATCGCGACCAGATGCTACAGATGAAGGAATCAATGGAAGAGATGCCTGGTAAATTCCTGTCCCAAATTAATCAAAACAGTAACATACCTCGTCAATATGAGGCAATCCCTAACCATATTTACCATCATAACAATCACATACGTTGTGGGGATATTAACTGTTTACCAGAAAAAAAAAACAAAGAAAAAAAAAAAAAAAAAAAAAAAAAGAAAAAAACTACTAATGAATGACAGACTACTAGTATATTTGTTTAGGATAAGAACTTAAAATAGTCCATCTAATTTGTATTTTGTTTCAGTTCTTTATGCTAAGTACAAGTGTAACACTTTGGGTTGGGTTCTGGGAAAGCGACTCGGCAATAAAAGTTTTTCCACAAGGGAGCTTGATATAGGAAATTTAACACTAAAATGTGAATTTTGATTTTGTTTAATAAATGGTTTTTCATGTAACGGCTGGCGGTTAACCTAACCAGTGTTCCTGGATTCTGTACCAGTACAAATCTGTTCTCCGCAGGTAACTGCCAACTTCCCCACATGAATTACCAGAGGTGGAGAACGAATGATTTGAGACACAATGTCTTTTATCATTTTTGTAACACTTCTTTAAATATCGAAATAGTTCTTTTTCTTTTTAAAGTTAACTCGACATACGGCATTTGACACTGAAGATTAAGCCATCCGATTTTCCTGTTTCGCTCATGTCAGACAGTTGGTTTGTCTGTCGCTCGATTCGTCTGTAGGACATTTGGTTTTCAATAATTTATCAAATTTCATAAGATTATTGTTTGTCACTTAATGATTTCCATGACTTTTTCTGTCAGTATTTAATAGTCACGATCTCACAGACTTAAAGCAAACTTTGTCCCGTTAATGGCAAACTACATTGCAAGTGGTCAGTTGCTAAAAGCATTTCGGCATATTGCCTTAAAGATTCATACTTTCAGGAGGCGGCCCCTATTTTTGGTGGCCTGTTAGCCAAAGACTCACAATGACTTCGAGAATGAAAAACGATTTCTGATCCCATTTAATAAGGCTTGGTCCCATTTCCGACAAACAACACTTGGTTATTTCATGTGGTCCCTAAATGACCCCTTTTGATTTATAGGCCAATGTATCAAAGGTAATGGTCAAACTGATCCTGAGACTGAAATGGATTCCTACCAAATCTTGATCTATATTGGTCCTACTATCTACAAACGATTGCCTATGATCATTAAGGTCAATAATCAAATTCACAACATATTTCACAGACTAAAAATTATGCCTCCGACATGCCATCATTGGAGCGTACGTACTTTGCTCATTTTTACTTTGAATATAGAAGCCATAGTACATTCGACATTCAAGTCATTTTTATGTTTGTACCACGGGTAACAATAAATAGAAATGAGAGTGTGCGCGCTTATACATGTATTAAAATCGGAAACATTTTATACAGTGTCTTTGAATTCGAGTGTCATTAACTTAATCCATATGCAGAGTTTAGGTTTACTTATACATTTATTAGTGTGTACTTTAAACCTAACACAGAGTACTTTCTGCACGCGCACGCACGCACGCACGCACGCACGCACGCACGTACACAGTCATGTTTGTTTTATGTTTACATGTTTACATAGACACTGTATAGTAATTGGTCATAAAAATTTATTTGTTTTACTCGCGAGGGTATATAGGATTCATCTTATGGTTGGTGTGCCGATAGGCCAATCGGTTAGTCTGTCCGTTATGCGAACGTTGTCCGCATTTTTTTTTCACAATTTAACGGCATTCACAGGAAACTTTATATCGTATGATCACTTTAAAGTGTAAATGTACTTAACATATTTTTCTAAAGGCATCAATATCCCTTCTAGTTTTTGTTTAATAATTTAGTTTCATATAGTCTATTGATAAAGGGCAAGGCTACTGGGATTATTTGGTGATCCCACCATCAAATTTGGGTAGTCACAACAGCAACGTATATTGGTCTCTCACTTATTTTAAGTTATCTTGTCATTTTAGAAACTTTACCCGTGGTGTGTTCTTACAAAGCGGTATTTCGGGTGTATTTCCTCCTCTAATGGTGCCATTTTACTTATGTATTTTTTAAAATATACATTTATGTCCACGATGTACAAAATAAAAACAGATGTAGGTTTAGTTTCAGGGACAGCAGTCGGAGCACAATAATACATGGCTCTGGAAACTTTTTCTTAATTCCGCTTTTCCAAAATATTATGGGTAAATAGCACTTAAATTTGTTTCATCTTAATTCAATACTAGCTATATTTGTATGACTATTATAGAATTGCTTGCACATATGCAAAAATCTGTGTAATATTTGTCTACTCAAGTTGGCAGCGTAAATAACATTTTTCATGTACCACTTATATTTTCATAAATTTTATATTTGTAGTGATCTGCAGTTAACTATTTTATTTTATTGATACTTGTATAAAGTCAACACCAGTAAAGAATTATTGAAAATAATAACATACTATGCCTTATAAATACTATCTAAATTTATTACATAAATTACATTTTCTGATAAAGCTTATCTGCTCATCAATTCTTTTTTGTTTTATAAACGTAGTCCATATTAACTTCAATTTTTGAGTTTCTTGACTAATAAATCACTGCTTTTCAATTGCGTCAAGATCAAGTTTGGCGGCCGTCCTCAATACAGGCCATGTATCATTCCGCGTATTGATGCTAGAGTGGCATTTAAGGAATTCGGGGATTAGACATGGTTTTCTGTCCAAATCAAAGCAAAGTCACATGACCTCTCGTGGGGACTATGATTTTAGCAGTCAGATACATGTATGTTCTCTGAAAGTATAGTTCAAATCTGTGATTGTGGTTATTATTTCAATTAATGTATTGTTAATTTTATGCTTTTATAGACACTGTAGAGCAATTCTTAATATGAAATTCGAGCATAACAAATTTGATATATATTTGATAGATTAATTCCTTCTTACTTTTTACTATTTTAATTGTTCATGTTTGTCACTTGTGATTTAGAAAAACACTTTTTTGTAGAGAGTTACAGGACGTACTTGTGTTTTTCTGTTTTGTAAGAATGAAGTGTTAAAATATTAAATCTTTACAGATGGTTATTTCTGCTGGCTTAAACACAGTCAGGAGATTTATAATAAAAAGTCTTATTACATACTCGTTTCAATTCCTCGTTAAGTTACACTGGTACCGGAAACGTCAATATTTTTCCATACACTGAAGCCTGAATTACATATCGGGCGCGTGACGTAACTCAGTGTGTGTTGTTGCACTATCTTTTCTTCTATTTAGTTCAGTATTGTCAATCCTATTCAGGCTATTGAGCAAATTTATGATATTTACATTATATTTATACGTGTAGATGCGTATGTAATAAAAAGGTTATTATCTTTGCATCGGGAAATTTGACTCGTTCTTCATCGGAAGAATATTGCGCTCCTAAAGTCGCGCACTATTTCCGCTGAAGAACTCGTGTATATTTCCCGATACAAAGGTAATAACCTATAAATATTGGCTCGAAGGTGGAAATTGACCAGCAGCAATGACGTCATAAAATGTGACGTCGTAAACAATGTAAGCCCATAACAGTAGAAAAACTTCCCGAGCGCTGCAAAAATTGCTATATGTAACGTTCCAGTTGTTCAATTAGATACATGTTATAATTAATAATTATTGCCTATAAGGCTCGTTAGATATGACTTTTTTCAGGTCGATGAATCCTTATATCGACGACACTCAAATGCAATAATTGTATTTATGGTCCTGAAAAAAGTGGTTTAATAGCCGAGTGTGTAGCTCGAGATCAATATTTCTCTCAAGTCGACAAATCTGCATTTCCACAGAACCTTAAAGGAAACAGCTGCTGGTTAATCGTTGCTTATGAGGATTTGTTAGTACACCTTTTTAGCTCACCTGTCACATAGTGACAAGGTGAGCTTTTGTGATCACCCTTCGTCCGTCGTCCGTCGTCTGTGCGTCCGTGCGTCCGTCCGTGCGTCAACAATTTCTTGTCTGCACGATAGTGGTTTCGTTTATGATTTTATTTTAACCAAACTTGCACACAACTTGTATCACCATAAGATCTGAAAGGGCCAGAATTAGATATTTTGACCTTGTCTGCACAATAGCAGCTTCATTTATGATTTTATTTTAACCAAATTTGCACACAACTTGTATCACCATAAGATCTTGGTTCCTTTCTTGAACTGGTGAGATTCCTTTATGGGTTCTAAAGTTATGGCCCCTGAAATGGTCAAAATTAGCTATTTTGACCTTGTCTGCACAATAGCAGCTTCATTTATGATTTGAATTTAATCAAACTTGCACAAAACTTGTGTCACCATAAGATCTCAGTTCCTTTCTTGAACCGGCTAGATCCCATAATGGGTTCCAGAGTTATGGCCCCTGAAAGGGCAAAAATTGGCCATTTTGACCTTGTCTGCACAATAGCAGCTTCATTTATGATTTGATTTTAACCAAACTTGCACACAACTTGTATCACCACAAGGTCTTGGTTCCTTTCTTGAACTGGCCAAATTCCATCATGGGTTCCAGAGTTATGGCCCCTTAAAGGTCCAAAATTGGCTATTTTTTTGCTTTTGCAGCCATATAGAGACTTCATTTATGGTTTTATTTGATACAAACTTCCAAAATATTTTCAACAACAATAAATCTTAGATTCCATGACAAATCAGATCCAATCGTAGGTTCCAGAGTTATTTTATATCTGATTACCTCCCTTGATTGTAATCAAAATGGATTTATATCAGTAAGTACTTATAGGACTTATTTGAAATTTCATTATTGTCATTCGTTGGACTGAGACAATCAGGGTAGATAACTATGGACTGATTTTATGTCAAATTACCTCCCTTTATTTCAAATTAAAATGGGTATATCTCCGTAACTAATGAAGAAACTGATCTGAAATTTCGTTTATGTCAACAGATTTATTTGGCAGAGCCTTCTTTTGTTCACTTACAATATTTTTTTTTAATTACTTCCCTTTTACGTTACTATAAATAGCTTATTTTTAGTAACTTTTTATTATTGGCCGTAGGGAAAAACCGAGACCACTTTTCTGTGGTACAACATGGATGGTACCTCCAATTTTTAGGTGCATTTTGACATATCTGTACCTTGTAAGAATTGTTTTTTCTTTTTGTTTAAATTTCTTCCCTTTGTTGTTCCTGTCCTTTGGACTTAAATATTTTTACTGAGGACCTTCTTGTCCTCAAGTGCAATGATAACAGGTGAGCGATATAGGGCCATCATGGCCCTCTTGTTGTGAATTTACTAATTCGTATCAAATATTTAAACAAATTCACAGACGTTTACATATACGCAGCCTCCATTTCTTAAAGTGTTTATGCAACGAACAAGTTGGCAGAACAATGAAATGATAAATTTTCCTAGATTATCTTCGAATCCAACTGGATAAGTGGTCAATGGTTCGTATTTTAGGAGTCAATAGTCATATGATAAGAAATATGAAGTCAATATTTCATTATATTATATATACTTCTCAAATGCGCTAATTTGATTGGTCGAAAGGTGTGCACGCGCGGGTCCGCAAAAAGTGATATTGACCCGCAAAAGTGATAATGACTCTTGTGATTGTCACGAATGAGTAGATTAAATGTCAGAAACTATAAATGTGAAAAGGAGAAATTCTGTCAAAGTTTTTTGTTGCTATATTTTGTTGATAATTTGTGACTCAGTAGTTAATTGTGACCAATAAAGGTAATATTCTGGTCGATATCACTTTTTATATGTATGAAATATGGGCCAGTCAAATGAGTGCATTTGAGAAGGGCATATAATATAACAATTATAGACTTATGTTTCGGTCAATATGTTTTATACGGACCTGTCAACATAAGTCAATAACTGTATATTATTAAACCGATTTTGTTAAAAAAAGCCATCAGACTACAGGGTTTAAAGTTATATATAATAAGACGCCTCAGCACGATTAATATGACAATGTTTAGAATGGTGAAAATGACTTTAAATATGGAGTTTTTGAATTTAGTAATATATATATTTGTCTTTTGATGAGGCCAGTATTAAACAGTTATTGCATGCTGATAGGTGAATATCACCTTGTTCAGGTCATTATCATACAGTATGTGTTTTATTTTAGGACTACACTTAAGAAAAGATCAGTATAGTTAATATCTAAGTTAGGTTGTTCATAAGATAATAATTTTTGAAGGTCAATAAACAGTTTTATCTAAACATTACGAGTTTACTGATTGGATATCGCGTTTATTTATTTTGTTGGGTTTAACGTCGGACCGAAACAATTATAGGTCATGTGGCGACTTTCCAGCTTTGATGTTGGAGGAAGACTTCAGGTGCCCCTCCTTGCATTATTTCAAATTTTCATCATGAGGGGACATTTGGGTAGAACCACCGACCTTCCGTAAGCCTTTTGGATGGCTTCCTCACATGAATAATTCAATGCCCCGAGTGAGGCTCGAACCCATATCGATGAGGAGCAAGTGATTTGAAGTCATAACCACTCGGCCGCGGAGGCCCCCTTGATAGCGCGTTTATGGAAACTAGATACAACTGGCTGGTGTTTAGCTGATTTATATACAGTTGTTCATCTAACTTTGTTTATAAGAATACCGGTGTAATCACGTTCTATTGATCTTCATGTGATCAGAAATCGTCAGATGAGATAAACAGTATTTACGAGTCGTATAGGACTTATCTGCCTGATAAATCATACCGACCGAGGACCGAAACTTAAAGGCAACATTGATTTATTGTTCAATCTAGAAACTCGAAGCTACTTTTGAAATTAGTAGCGGTTATTATTTTCCAGTGTTATGATTTTGAGCTATGTTCGAAGTCTTATTGTTTTTTAGTTGAAGTCAATAATATGTGAATAAGGCTCCATCCTGAGCCATTATCACTTTACATATATATAGTCATGTGACTGTGGTTAGACCAGTGGAAATTTAGATAAATTTTGGTGTGATAAAACTAATTCTAACATGGTTTTGCCCCGTTCTTAGGCTCGGTGCGATTATTGTTTTGCATCCTTTCAGAATCAACGCAGTTCATTCAACTTATTTTTTAATAAAGAATCGCTTAAGTAGGTGCCAAGGAGTGTTGCACATAATATTAACTCTCATGAAACCGAGTGTGCTATTTTGCTTGGTTGCGTTCAATGCTTCCAAATGATCTTCTTATATTTATAAACTCACAAATTTAAAACAATTTCTTAAAGTGCCACGCGGCGATTGTAAGAAGACCCCCGTTATTTGGATTCAATTCTGCTGTAATGGTTTGTTTCTTTGGATCATGGAGTGTACTAAATGTTCATGTATAATAACATTCCGCTTATTATATACTGTAAAATCATTTAATTTCGCGGTCATGAAATTTCGTGGTTTTGGTCAAAACGGCAATTTCGTGGGGATATGAATTCGTTGATTTCAACTTTCGAACATAAAATGAATTGGAATTTTACATGTTCGTTGGAAATAAATTTCGTAGATTGACTCAACCACGAAATCCATGAAAATTAGTCCCCAACGAATATTATTGATTTCACAGAAATAAGCTGTTGCTGCTACGGAGATTGAGGGGTATTATGCATTTAATTTCCTCTCGTGAACGGACTCGGTCAAACCGAGCCTGCTATTACTTTTTTTGAAAGAATATTTCGCATGAAACACTCAGTATCAAGATCACATTTGGAGGTCAAAAGTTAACAGTACAAGTTTTGTCTCTGCTCATTAACTCTGTAACCAATCAAGAATTTTCGATATAACTTGTCGCAAATAATTTCCATAAAGAGGTGATGTGTCACGCTCAAAACCAAGACAAGTATGTCAATGGTCAAGGTCAAGATGCAGGACTGATATTTCAATAACTTGTCACAAACACAAACCATAATAACCATGCAATAGATCGCATGCTACACGGAGATACCTAGCTCGAGAGTCAAGACTACACTTAGGGAACAAGTGTTTTACGTCATTTCTTTCGTCCAGTCCGTCACTTGATGTTAAAATGACATAGCATAAACAATTTCCATAAGAAGACGATGTACCATATGTATTCACTAACTGAAGATTGATATTGTATTAAAAAGATCTTATAAATCAATTAATAATTAAAAGCAATTAACGATAGTCGTCAGACAAGCAAATACACATCCAGACATTTTGCATTGTTGCATGTTATATCATATATACGGGCCGTTCCATGAGAAAACTTGTATTAGCGACATGATATAAATATTGCATAATAGGTAAATTAAAATTCTGGAAAATCATTGTTTTTCTTATTTTCATGCAGAAACTAGAAACAAGTATATTGTTTTACAGTTATCTAAGGCAAATCAAATTCTCTCATATTTTACAAGTAAATATCTGTTTTGTTATGGCAACGAAAATTCCAAAGCACCCATGCATCATGAAAATAAAGATGTATAGATAAAAGGTCCGTGATAAAACCAAACATATACGGTTAAGTTATTCTTCAGTAAAATCATTTAAATGCACGGAGGGGCACCTGGGGTCTTCCTCCACCATTAAAGCTGGAAGGTCACCATATGATATATAATTGTGTCGGTGCAACGCTATCCCCCACCCTCCAAAAAAAAAAATACAACTGTTCCTAAATATTCAAATGTATGATGTTTAGTAAGTGATATGCATAATTTGTCGGATTAATGACTTAAACAAAAAAAAGCCATACACGACGACGCCATACTGCTTTCAAAACGTTAAGTCTCAAAATGCCTTCGGTGGCTTACTTAAAAAGCATTATAGCTCTTGATATAGTGAAGATAATAACTTCAAATTTTCAGAATTAAAAGGTAGGTAAGTTCCTCATAATTATTTTGTTGTCTTTATTTTGATTTGTTTAACATATAAGGTTTTCTCATGTAACGACCCATAGGTATATGGTATCATTGCATACCATACAATTATTGACTCTTGAGTCATTTGATATGATGTGAAATTCACCGGAAGAAGGCGATAGTCGAAGTCAATATAACTTTCTTCTGGTGAATGTCACATCAAGTATTTCCTAGATTGACAGGAAAGTCACAATTCTATTCTTAGACCTTATTTACCACAGATATACCCTAAGGATTGAATGTAATGCATATACAGTGTGAAACTGAGCGGTTTTGACGAATGGAAAATAGTTTATTATAGATAATATGATAGACATAGTTTACACAGACATCAGTATTTTGTTCTCCCTTTTACCTATCCTTGTTCCTGACTACTTAGGTCCGACTGTTATGATACGTATTTTACATTAATACAAATGTTGATACATGTACTTCCATTAAACCAAGTTAACTAACTTCTGGCGATATTCATTATCGTAGATCGTTGTTGTTTTAATACAAAGCGAGGTAATTTACCGACTTCTTAACCTTCAATGACGGATAACAGATACATGATAACATGTTGTAAATTATTTTACCAGTGTTAATTTTGTGGTATAATCTTTCATCATCTTTACAGTTGTTTGACTTGACAAATAATGCTTACATTTGACAAAAACATCTAGCTTTTATCCAGGGTTGAATAATTTGTCAACTGGACTATATGATGAATCCTATCTATTCTGTATTATATTTATACCTGAAAGAACTGACTCAACTTTTTGTTTTGAGTGTACAAATTCGCTACGTTGATGCACTGTGTCATCAAAGTATCGATTGGCGATGTTTACGATGAGGGATTAACGCATAACTCGAGCAGCCTTGTATGAGCGTCATATCGATATGGGCAGTAGATTTATCTCCCTTTAACCTATCCTTGTTTCTGACTAGCTAGGTCCGACTATTATGATACGTATTGTACATTAATACAAATGTTGATATTTCCAAGACGTTGTCCAGTCACCTACCTATTACCAAGGTATTTTAGTCCGCCCGCTTAGCTCAACAGATAGGTCGTAAAACTACGGATCTCGGATTCAGGAGTTCGATCACTGGGCGAGGCGTAAGTTCTCTGTGGTGATTTTTAAAAACATTGTGTCCGAAATCACTCGTCCTCCTCCTCTGATTCATGAGGGGAAGTTGGCAGTGATTTGATGAGAACTAAATTAAAATCAAGGAAAACTGGTTATGGTAACTGCTGGCCGTTACATAACTGAAATGCTGTTGAAAAACGGCGCTAAACTGAAAGCAAACAAAGAAAGTTTCTTACGCCTTAAAATTGAAAATGACCCATCCTTGTGACTGAGGTCATTTATCCACTGAGAAAATATTTATATTAGTAATACAAGACTTTAGGTGTTCTTTAAAAACATTTTATTATGCAATAATGTGAAATTATGATATAATACTTGGCGAGTAAAAACTGTCATGCACGGTCTCAGAATTGTAAAATGTATATACCCCATGATAATCAGTTTATCTACAAGTATTATGAGAAAAGTATTTACTATAATATTTACAGTATTCTAGTATTAGATTCCATACTTTCCTTTGGCGTTGATTTGTGATACTTATTAGAAATACGCATTCTGAAGGCCTGCGGTTCGACTTGTGGTGGGAATATTGTTGGGGCACATGTGTCCTTTAGGGCTTTAGGGCTCTGAGGCTGTGTTTGAGGTGCTCTGTGCTTCCAAGAAATCTACCCTTAACTATTATCATCTTTAGGAACATATCAACTGGAATATTTTTGTTTTGTTTCTGCCGGGTTTAACCTCTCATTTTAGGCCATGTGGTGACCTTCCAGCTCTGATGGCGGAGAAAGACCCAAGGTGTCCCTCCGTGCATTACTTTATCGCGGTCGGGCACCTGGTTAGAACCACCGACCTTCCACAAGCCAGCTGAATGGTTTCCTTACATGAAATAATTTTATACCCCAAGAGAGGTTTCGAACCCACAGCAGTGAGCGGCAATGATTCGAAATCAGCGACCTTACCCAATCTGATATGGATACCCGATACTTAAAATTTAGGTATAATGATACTAGATTATTACACCTACCGTGACATACTGATCAAATACATTTAAGATACTGGCTACGGCTCCGGGGACCGGACCTAGAGCTCGAATTTGCATTCAATGGTCGGGCAACCGTTTAGCGTTTAAAAACGTTTAAAAACCATTTATTTTTAAATGATAACAAACGTAAACTGTTCAAAGACTCAGTTATTCCCCTTGTTATTTTCAAATCCCTCCAGATAAAATAAAGAGCGAACCAGGTTAAATGGTAACACGTCGACTACGAAAACCAGGGCGTGAGTTCCGCCCCCCTTTTTCTCCAACTAAAAATTACTGACTTAGGATAAAAGTTCCGTTAATATCTTTACACCTAGCACGCCAAAAAAACCCAGGGAACCCTTTGAATTGGAGCGCTTTCAATCTATCATACACTTTATTTATGTAAGTGTACTGTTTATTTTAGTTTTAATTTTTTTCGGCTGGGGGTTCCAATACCGGTTTTAAAAGCTTGGGTATTTTATTCCCCCAGGCTATGTGCCTCTTTTTTAATTTGTCTTTTTGCTTTTTCGTGATATGCAGGCCCCATAACCTCAATCCCCTCCTAAATCACATTTGTTAATTTCGCCCACTTTTTTTCTTTTTATGGCAAATCCATTTTTTTAACTGGGAAATAACGCCGCTTTTCAGGGAATTCTGTGTATATTGAGGTTAAATGTACCCCCGTATGAATACCCCGGGGTTTTTTAAATTTTTTTTTGGGCTACTTTTACTTGTAAAAGTTATTTTAACCCGGGCTAGAGGGCTTGGAGGGGTAGATTTTTTTTCCACATCGCCCTTTAAAAAATAGGCTAAAACAAACAGAGCCGTGACATTTCCATTTTACGTCGTGTTGGGCACCTTTGGTTTTCCACTTTAAGTAAAAATTCCCCCCCACTAACAAAAAATTCCTGGGAGCGCCACAAAAGGGGATACCGATGACCATTATGGATAAACTTACATAAAAACAAGGTAAGTTCACCGGCAGTGGAACGGGCTGAAATCTTCTATAAAAACCTTCGTTTTTGCAAACGTAATACTCAGACATTATAAAGAAGTTGTGCATGGTGAGGTATTTGAGATGCTAAAATATTCATTTATAAATCTAAAAAGAACAAACAGATCCCTTTTTATCAAAAATAAACGATTTTGCAGCTGGGGATTTTTCTTTATATTTTTTGGAATTTTTCGTTCACGTTTGTGTTTATGTCATCATTTTTTTACTTTTTATAAACATTTCAATAAAAACCAACAAGCAGCATAGTAAACCAAACCATTCGGGATAAGACGCATTCTTTAAAATTTAATGTTAAAAAAGAAAAAAGGGTTTTACCCCAATTATTGCAACATTTGGGGTTTAGCCCCCCCCATACCCCATCCCGGTTACAAACATGAGCAGAATTTGGAAGTCGTATTAACGGAAAATATTTGTTTGTGTTTCAACTCATTTTAAAAAAAGTGATTTTATATTTTTAGCTAAAAATAAAATTAAAAAGTTAAATATGAAAACCCGGAAAATTAAACAACAACGAATTTCTCAAAAAGAAATTCTTAAAAACAAAAAAAGCACTCAAATAAAACGAAAAAAGTCCATTACCTATTTACTTGCTTGCAGTCTAAAAAAACCAAATCCAAAACACAAAAAAATTTGAACAACACTGAGCCCAAATACGGAAAAATTTTTTACAGCCGCAAATGGCTTTTAAAAAGACTTTTTGTTTGGAATTTAAAAAAATTTAATGGGATCCCAGAAGCACAAAATTCAAAAAGTAACCCATTGCCCCCCAACGGGTAAAAAAAAAAATTTCTACTATACCCCTTCTTTGTATGCCAAAAAGACATTTGGGCATATCCCAAAAATGATTAGATAAGTCAAGATCTAAAATTGCTAAAATTTATTTCAAAGCCCGTATTGTAGACAAAGGAAAATTCTATTGCCTCAAAAAAGTAAAATGTTTTTGAAATGGTTAAAAATACCCTTTTTTAAAAAAAACATGAGGGTTTTGGGGTTTTACAAGTGTCAAAATCTGGCCTGTTTCAATTGAACAAGGAAAACAGATTTCGGATAAAAAGTCCAAACAGTACTCAAATATAACATTTAAGAAATCAAAGGTTCGCAGGGGAGTATCTAAAAGAATTGAAAACACTGCTCTTGTCCAAAAAAAAAACGATAACGGAAAGAAACTTAACTTGTTTAGAGTTAAAAAAAGCCCCAACCTAGTTTGTTCATAATAAAATATTTTTCAAATAGGGTTTTATTAATTTTTAAACTGTAATTTATATCCTTGACTATAGCCGATTGTCATGTGACACTGGGAGGGCACCAATCTTTGACAAAAACAAAAAAGGGGCCACTTGCTTAAATGTAAACCCAGCCCCTTATTTTAGCCAAACCCTTTAAAAAACATGAATTTCATATCACATTCCCCAACTTTCATTAAAAAATTACAAATGTTTTCAATATTTAACAGAATCAACAAAATTTAGAATTTTTTTGATATCTTCACTTACCTCTCGTAACAAATTTTATACAACTTGTCACACGATTACAAAAGTCCCCCAAAAAAACAATGTCCGATTAATGCATTTAACTAAAAAAAAACACAAAACATGTTGTTTTGGATTTATAATGTAAACAAAAATTTAATTAAACAAAATTTTTAGAATTTTTTCGAATTTTGGCACATTTTAGAGAGGTAATTCACATTTTTGTAATCGGGAAGGCACCCCCCACATTCGATCACAGCCACATTCTTCAGTATGACCTAATTTTTACACAATCGGCGCCCACAACCAACTCCCGTAAGTTCGGTAAACAGAAAACTTTATTTTAAAGACAAATTTTGCGGTCACATACTCATCGAGTAAATACCTAAAATTTTCCCGAAAATAAAAAAAAAATGTATTTAGACTGGGACATATGTTTATAAATCAGGAAATTTTTTTTTATCACTAATTTTTCGAAAAACCCCTTTTTTTCGAAACGTATGTACCCATTACCGGCACATGAGTGAAAAACTTTTAACATAAAGAAAATTTTTACCACAGTATAAATTCGTCGCCCATTTGGGAAAAGGGGTTTGCACCCAGTATTTCAAATATTTTAATTAAAGACAATCGAAAATAAAAAGGCTATCGATTTTCAAAAAAAAGGCATCCTTTAAATAGGACATAAAGTCGAAAGCAGACAAAGCTAAAAATTCTTACTACACAGTAAGGTCCGAAAAATTTTTTTATTAGCCACAGATCACGTTTAATAAGGTTTTTTAAAACCTGTCAAAACCCAAAAGAAATACCACTTAAATGACTTACCATTAAAGTTTGTGTACAGCAGCTTTTTGCAAATTTTATGGCCTTACGCTGGTAAACAAACTAATTTTAAAGAGGGGTGACTCAAAATCTTTAAAATAAATATTGCTAAAATCATTTTACCGTTAAATGGGTTTTTGTTTTACAATATAACCCCCTATGTTAAAGAAAAAAAAATAAAATCACGGGAAAAAACTGACATAAAAAACTTGTGTTTTTTTTTGGAAAAAGTTTTTTTTTCGGGGATAAAAAAGTTTTCATGTCTGCTATGGAAAAATCTTTGACCTTTGTCTTGTAATTCCTCAGCCACCAAAAAAATAAAGAAAAAGTGAAACTTCACAGGGCGTCAACACGACACACAAAAATTTCGGTTCGGTTTGATTGACCTTTTCAGACGTAAGGGAAAAGCTACACCGTCTACCCCTCTACCCCCGGGGTTACAGTTTTTTTTGTCAACTTTTTTCGAAATTAAAAACAATGTTTATTTTTGAAAAATTCCAGTTTGTTAATGTTTTTTTTTTTTAATGAAAAAAATAACGTAGGGAAAAACTATCTTATTTCCAAGAAAAGTAAGATCCCAAATAACAGGATCATACTAGTACCGTTTTGACTTAATATAAAACTTTTAGCAATTGATTTTCTATAGAACATATAACAAAAAACTTAAAACAAAAAATTTTTTTTTCCAAAGATGCTCAAAATATAAACGTAACGAAATTTTTTTTTTTTTATGAAAGGGGGGAAAGCAATTAGACTATACCAAAAAAATTTGAAGAACGGTTCATAGTTATTTTCAAGTATACGTCCAAACTTGATTTTCTCTAGCTGTATAAAGACGAAAGCAAGCTGAGGGGCCAAATCCTCGGTGCATTTTACACCGTCTTTCTTCAGGACACAATTATTTCCTTAAACAAAAATAAAACGTAGGTTTTACTATAAAAAATTATTTCACATTCAAAACTTAAATTACAACAAACATATTATTTTACAATAGGATAAAAAAATAAGAAAAAAATTTAAAACAATGTGGAAATACATAATATGTATATGTAGCCCAATGTAAAAATAAAGTAAATTTTTTTTAGCCCAAATGAAAGTTAAAATGGTTACTCAGCGCATGACTAAATGACAGTGAATTTTTCTTAAAGAAGAACAAAACAAACGGGTCAGTGACACACAACATACAATTCCATACCATGGAAAACCCGAGACGAGTTTTTGTCTGAAAAAAATTTTTCCAAAGAAAAAATTTTTTTTCCGTATACCTAAAATTTCATTAAATTTTTTTTATGTCTTGACTTTGATGGTGAAAAAAAAGGAAAAAAAAAGGAAACAGAAAGCGAGGTTAAATGACAGCAAAGTTCAGGGAACAGGCAACTGTTTCGCGAATTTCGCTCCGCCTTTCTTTCATCTCGTTTACAAGAAAAACATGTACATCATTACAAAAACGTAAAAGTGTCCTTGGGTTTTAAAAAAAGAGACAGGCAACGCAATAAAACATTTTAGACCGCTCTATAAAAGCGCTTGGTTCAGACAGTAAGTATTTTTTTTTGCGGGTTTGCGGGTACATGTAAAAGCGTCTAAAAATTTTAAAAAACACGTTTGCTCAATTTTTAAACCCCCATGTGCAAATCAGATTCCCCGCAAAATAAAAATTTTTGTTTTGCAAAAAAAAACATGATTTAGCAATGTTTTACATGATCTTAGTTTAAATGAATTAAAATATGAATTTTTTACATGTTTTATCGACCTACATTCCACAACAAAACATTGAAAATTAACCCTTTTACTTGACGAGCAGACGGGTCAAGACACGGTCTACCAAACCCTAAAAATTTTTTAAAAATCGCCATACCACAATAACCCATGCAAAAGACTAAAAGAAAAGCCACGTGTCCCCTGTTTGAAATATTTATACAAGTACGGTCACGAGAAGAAAATGACCACTTTTCGTACATATTTTCGCATTTACCGTTTTTGCTTTCGGTGAGAAATAGTTGTTTTGGTTAGTAAAATTTCCCGTTAAGCCCATATTTTTATAGAAAGCAGAAAAGGTTTAATTTTACGTGCATTTTCTTCAGGGGCACTTCCACTGCTGAAGAAAGGTAAACTGACAATTGATGACTTTTAGTTTAAAATTTTTTTACTTACCTACCTTTTCACCTGCCGCTATGCAACCAGCGATACTTTCTCCCTGGCTCGTTTTTGCTGATCATATGACATTACAAAGGGGAACGGAGGCTTTGGATAATCCCCATAGTCGGCAATTTTTATTTTTACAGTCGGCGACCAACGACATCCACGCTATCTTTTTTTTAGAAAAAAAACTTCTATAAGTTATTACTAATTTTAAATTGACTATATATAAATTAACTGTTTTAATGCATTTGTTGCGTTTTTGATTTAGACACTTGAATTAACAAAAAAAATAAAAGGTATCTTTTTTATTGTACTTGTATCAGAAATTCAGAAAAAAAAGTTAAATAAGTAAGGAAATCACTTTTAGTTTATTAAAAAATACAAAACCCCTTTGTGGAAATTGTTACGATAATTAAATCTTAAAAGTTACAATGTGACTAAAAACAAAACAGATACCATACGGGGAAAATTTCCCCTAAGGGCCCCCCGTTTCCTTGACCAACATGATCCATTACTAGTTTTTTTTGATCCTTCGGTTAAAAGCCTTTTTCAATAAAAATTAAATTCCCACAAGAAAATTCTTTTCCAAAAAAACCAACGTTTGTTTTAAACCATTTGAGCGACTTTTTTTTTTGGAAAAACTGACGTCGATAACCACCTTTAAATTTGAAAGAAAAAATGAAGAAAAGACCCCCTTGAATTCCATCATATGACTCTGGGGTTCATAAAAAGTCAAGTTCAATGTTGTCGTCTTACACAAGAAAAGTAAATTTTTAAACAAACAGAACAAACACAGTTTAACAAACAAAAACCCCTTCAGCAATTTGCCGTTTTTCTTTTTTATAAAAATTCGCACGGAAAACAACAAAACCCAAAACGAAATTTAAGGCGGGAAAGCGAAGAACGTTCAAAAGGCAAAAAGGAGTGTAAAAGGCAAAATTTTTCTAAAAAACAAAAGGGGAAGGAATTGTGCAAGGGAGAAAACAAGCTTCCGAAAAAAGGTCCCCCTTTACTTTTAAAATCCGGAAAAATGGGAAAAACACCGAGTTAAAAATTTATTTTTAAACAACGAATTCAGAGATTAAACATTTTTTTAAAACTTTTAAAAACCAAATGACATAGCCTAGCACCATATTTTTCCCAGCAGACCGTTTAGTCAAAATACCCACCAAACAACGGGAACTTTAAACCCGTTGAAAATTTTCCATCTTTTTTTTTTTTTGCGTTTACAGAAAACACAAATATCTGAAGTACAAAAAACAGTCCTCAGAATGCTGCTTAATGATTTAGAATGGTGTGCCAATATCTAAGTCATTTAACATCAGTGTAAAATCCATTTGTTTTAGTTGCTTATAAAAACATTTGGTTCAAGTCAACCGCTTTTTTTTAAAAAAAAAAAAACAAAATACAATTGGAAAAAATTCGGGCGGACGACAACCTGAAACCTATATCCCCCCTTAAAACTTTGTTGTCGGGGTACAAAAAAAAAAACTTTTAACTATCGAAATAAGTACTTTTTTCATCGTGTGTTTGAGGGGCGTATTTGTGACTTTTAACAAAACCCAACGACTTAAAGCCGAGATAAGGAATAAAGAAATATATTTTATGATGTTTAAAATAAAAGCAATTTTAAGTTATATTGTTCAAATGCAGCCATACATAAAGGTAATTTTGTTTATTAAAATTCACTTTAAACCTCTGTGGATCGTCCATTAAAAAAATCAGACCGTACTTAATTTTCAAACGTCAGGCAATCTTTGGGCATTTACCCTTTTACTTAAAAAATGCATAAACTTTTCAAGAAAAAAGAAGTACATTACTTACCTTTTATCAAGTCTCCTTGTTGACTGCAGAACTTTTGGGGTTGGAAGCTGGCGACCACCCGGTATTTGAATCAAAAACAGAAAGAAAAAAAGATGCGTTTAACAATAAATTTGAAGCAGACTTCGTTTTCTCGTAGTTTTGATCCTCAGTATTCCAACTAAAAAAATAACAGGGGATTAAACCCCCGTGAGGGGGTTTCTAGACTGACACGCAAAGGGACAAGGAAAAATTTTAAAAATTTGGACATTATGAGATTAGGAATCATGAAGTTTTAACTACTGTATTTATTATTAATGGAACACAGATTCTTCAAAATGTTAAATTTTGAAAAAAATTTTTGGGCGCCAACAATTTAAAAGTCTTTTTTTAAATATACTTAGAAAATAAACCTAAAAAAAGGCACTGTGATTTTTGAAAAACTTAAAAAAATTAAATTTGACGAAAATGAAATCCAAAAAACACATGATGTTTCAACGGCAAACTTTTCGTCAAATCATTTCCCAAAACTTTTGAATTTTTGACAACCTTTTGGGATTTAACTTTCAAAATATATATTAAAAAACCATTAAAAATATTACAAAAAAAGTACTTTTTTGTACTATTTTCAAAAATCAATTTTCTCTTAGAAAATTTTTAATTGAACTTGCAGCCACCAAACCCAAACTTAAAACGCCATGAGATATTGTTTTTTTTGGTCCAAAAAAGGGTTTTTTTTATAAAAAATTACCAGCAATGATTTGCGAACAAAAACTAATAAAAATCAACAAAAAAACCCATAACCAAAAAAAAAAATTTAAAACTACAAATGTTTCTGGTTTTAATTAAGCAGTTTATCATACCTGCACAAAGCCAAAACAAAACTTTTGACGAAAAGGGGTTTTTTAAATTTTAAAAAAAAAGTTTATGAGGGATGAAATTTCTTACCCCCTTTCCAATGTGTCTTTTATCCTTTCATAATCCATAAAAAAAAATTGAAGCTACAAGTTCTCGTGCGGGAAAAGCATTTTAGCTTCCGCACAAAGCCAATCAAAAAACTTTTTTTGACGCAAAGTGGTTTTTATTAAAAAAAAATTTTATGGGGGGATGAAATATTCTTACCCCCTTTCCCCTAATGTTCTTTTAAATCCTTTACAAAACTTTTTTCACTGAAAGGACACGATTCGTCTCGTTATTTTCTTCCCCATTTTTGGGAAAAATAAAGTTAACGCCAGTCCAAGACACGAACTATACAGAAATGATAAAAAACCTTGCCTCCATTTCATCCACACTTAAGATACTGGAAAATTTTTTAATTTCACTCACTTTTGTCCGCAAGAGCAACAAAATCATTTTTGGATCCCTATCTTTCCACCGCTGGAAATTTAAACACATGATTTGTATATAAAAATTTTTTTTAATTAGATCTCTCTTTTAACTTTTCTTCGTTACCTGATGTTTTACTTTTTAAAACATTCTACACACTGAATTAAATTTCTTACTAAAAAGTCAAAACGAAAAAAAGTGAGGATTTAATAATTTTGCGAAAAAAATACAATAGAATGTATCGTTTTTTTTTTAAAAAAAACAAGAAACAGCCGTAGGAACAGCCTGAAAAAAAAAAAAAAAAAAAAAAAAAAAAACTCTACCGATGTATGTAGTAGTATGTATTGTAACTTTATTCTTAATTATACCAATCATTAAAAAAACAGCGGTTTTTGTTTGCATTGTTCATTCATACAAGAATGGTTTTTTTCTTTTTTGAAAAGGGCCCTCCTTCGTAATACTTTTTGGGAATTTTTATTTTTTTATACTTAAAGCATGGGATTACATTTTTTTTTATTAAGTTTTGGGACTTCCGCACGCCCTAAAATGATCAATCTCCCGGCTACACAAAACCATTTAAAAAAAATGCATTAGGAAAATTTAAAATTTGGTGCGCAAACGTGTTTTAACAAATCGAAAAAAAAATTTTTGGAATAAAAATATTTTACAAAAAAGGAAAAAAAAAATCAAATACCGACAATTTCCCTTGTTCCATAAAATTTTTTCCAATTAAAAAAAACCCCTTTTACAGAAAAAAAACATAACTTTCCCTGCGATGAAAAACAAAACCTAACTTTTACATTTTTTTTAGTCTTTAACGAAAAATTACTTTCCTGTTTACGCATGAAAAGATTTAATCATGGGTAGTGCAGTGGGAAATCCGGCTCTCGATAACTGTTTAAGGGAACTCGGTGTACTCGGTGAGCCCGTTCCCCCAAAAACAGAAACCCCGGGCCGGATACCCAAATCAAACCTACCACCAGCGAAAGAATTTTGAATCTAAATTTTGGGGGGTTTTAACCCTTACCGCCAAAACATTTTCCCCTCGAGCCGGATATTCCGATCTGCACCTACCACCAGCGAAGGAATCTTATAGTATGAAAAACAACAACAACAAAAAAAACAACATCTTAAGATATATCTGCAACCTCGCGCAACGCAGGACTAAGTTTGAACTTTTTTTTATAAAGGTAGCCCAAAAAACTTTTTTCAATCTATAAAATTTTTAAAAAAAAAAAAAAAAAAAAAATAATAAATAAAAAAAAATCTTTTTTTTTTTTTTTTTTCAAAAAAAATTTAAGGAAAGTATTATTTTTTCCTCTTGCGATATGACGTTCATAGAAGGGCATTTGAAGTTTTGGGGGTTTTTATATAAAAATTTACACTGCTCTCACTTCTGACATGAGGAGTTATAAACTCTATGCATGTTCTAAATTGGAATGTAGACATGTTCTAAATTGGAATGTATATCTAAGTTATAGCATTTGTGTCTTTAGAAGCTATAAAAACTTTGGTAAATTTATTTGTCTGTTACCAAATTTAAAAGTTTTTTTACAGTGTTAGTTTAAAAAAGTGGGGCTCATCCCAAAAAATTTTCTTTAACCCGTTTTTTTTTGCAATAAAATGAAAAAAAACGGAATAGGTCAACTCCTTAACTATATTTTTCATCGGTATTTTCTTTTTTTTAAAAAGGGGGCATTTTATAGTTTTACCTCACTGAAAAAAAGAATACATTACAAATTTTTTTTTCATTTCGTTTATAACATTACCCTCAAAAGAAAAACCTTTAAATTTTTACCCCAGTTCGAATTCCTTTTTTTCATTCACATGACCGCAAAAAACCTACAAAAATGAAGCAAAAATTTTCGGGTTTTTTTCTGGAAAACCACTCCGTGCAATGAAAGTCATCCGATCCACTGCAGCACGGTCGTACAAAATAGTTAAAAAAATTTTTTCTAACTTTTGAAAAAAAAATTTTGGTTAATCGAAAACTAAATTCCCAAATTGATTTATCTAGAAAAAAACGAGTTTTTTTGTTTTTTTACGAACAATAAAAATCCTCGGCCGTTTGGGAAATATATTTTTTTTCTTTACCGTTTAAAACTCGACTTTTTTTTCATTTTATAGCACCGCGAAATATCAAAACTTTTAAAAAATTAGTCTCCTTTAAGCACAATACTGTGTTTCCTTATAAAAGAACTACCATTTAAGTATGTAATTACTTTTAAAATAGATTTTGCTTGTAAAAAAAACAGACCTTTTTTTTCAACAAAATAGATAAATATGTTTTTTCACATTAAAAAACAAAAAACAGTTTTTTCATGACCTGAAAACATATTTTACATTTTTTTTAATTTCTCAAATTAAAATTATCAAAAATGATTTTCAGCACGGGAAACAGAAAAGAAGAAAATTGCATATCAGCCATTTTTAAAACTATATTTTTCTGGTTATACAACGAAAGGTGATTTAATCAATCAAGTTTGTTTTACTAAAGGGTAAAAATAAAAAAACCCAAAAAATCCCCTTTTGCATAATATCATCTGTTTTTTCAAATTTAATGTTAAATATTTACGACATATTTTCAACAAAATTTAAAATTTTTTGTATCCGGATGCCCCACTTTTTTCACAGCCAAATATCACCTTGCGGGGTTGTATATTTCACCCACTCCGGGTTTCCCCATCCCGACGCCACGTAAGTTCTTGTCAACAGCGAAGTTATATTTAAAGGTCAAGCTTTGGGGGATATCGTATCGACGACTGACACCCGAAAAGTTTCAACGTTAAATATAAAATTATTGCTTTTGCAAATATTTTTTTGCGTTTTTAATACAACCTCGCGTTGCATTTGTAAAATTAAAATTTCGCTAGACCAAGGTGAAAGAAAATTACTCAACCTAAAAGGATGAGCATGACACAAAAATTTAAAATTTGTAAAGCTCTTTTAATATAAAAATCAGGTTTTAAAACAAACAACCAAACGAAGCGATTAACATCTAAATTTCAATATGCTTGTTTTTTTGGTGCCAACATTTTAATAAATGTCTTTAAAAACCCGGGCAAACCCCCTCGGGGCCAGCAAAACGTCCGCTAGAGTGGGGAGGCGTGAGTCCACCCCCCCCGCGCATACCAAAAGAAAAAAAAGGGACAGCAGCTTCTTCGCTGGCGCTCCATAAGGGGAAAGTGCTAGGACGGTCACCCGGTTTTAAAATGTGACTGGGGGAATCATCCACGTGTAACGGGGTGATATTCCATGAGATAAATTTTGGCATTTTGCCACTGCTAAAGTAGACACCGTCGTTAAGACTAAAAAAGTTAAAAAAACGAAAAAACCAACACACACACGGATTTGGTTCAGGGAACCATCCAATTTTTACAACTGAACAACAACTTGATAAAGTTCTTTTTTAAATTTTTTATTACATACGAAGCAAAAGGAAAAAGTTGACAAAAAAACCCTTGTAAACGCCGAATTTTTCAAAATTTTTTAAACCCGTGTAATCCACTGCTGGGAACACATATCAAAAGACTCCAAACCAAAGACATTTTTTAAGAAAACGAATAGATTTTTCCACCAAAAGAAATGAATTTTAAACATAGCCTAAAACATTTTAATGAAAATTTTTAAAATTTCATAACTTGAAAAAGAAAAAAAGAAATCCTGAAAAAACAAACACAAGGAAAAAAAAAAGTTTCAGTTTCTTTAAGTGTTCCCGATAATCGAAGGTGATTTGCCGAAACAAAGTACTTTTGGAAACATTTATGTTGTCATATGATGGGCTTAAAATTTTTGTTTTTTGGGAAAAGTTTCTCAATTTATTTCCCTATTATTCATATATTTATTTTGGTTTTTATTATTTTGATCATTGTTCCCCCGTGAATCATAAATTGAAAAAACATTTATTTTTCAAAAAAGGCCAAGAAAAAACCAGTTTACAATATTTAAAATTGAAATCAGTCGTTTAACTTGATATTTTTTCATTTGTTTACAAAATTCATAAAGCAACAACATGACATCCCTTACGATTTTTAAAAAGCAGCCATATAATAATTGCATTTTTCAGTGTTTTTATTAGTACTTTCGGGGAAAAATTGAATACCCGATATTGAAGAAAGGCGTCATTTTGGGGTTTTTCAAATTTTTAAACCTGATGTAACTTTTTTTAAAGTTTATGATATAAAGAGTATTGACTCCGACCGCGAACACTACAGTTTACCCAAGGAATTGGGGACCTTCTCAATAACACTTGTTGTCCTTGAAAAAAATGAAAAGCTAACAAAATCGCCTGGAAAATAAAAATTTAAAAGCAATCCCATTGTTCTTAAAAATCAAAACATGCAAAAAGAAAAAAGACAGGGAGGGGAATACAACAAGCACCACAAAAAAAATACAATAATTGTTGAGTGTTTAAATTTTAACCCATCTAACAAAAGACACAAAAAACACATTTAGTTTCCGCAGACAAAAATTTAGGCTAGTGAAAAAAAATGATTTTCCAGGAAAAACCCCAGAAGTATTTAAAAGATGAAGTTCCTCTGCTCACAATAATGAGTAAGGGAAAACGGTGGGCCAGTTGGGGATATCTCTCAATTTTAAAATACGTTCATTTTTAATTAAAAAACGATTTTTTCTGCACGTATCAAAATAGATACTCAGGGTTATTTTAAAAGACTTGCTCTGGGGGCTCGATTCGACCCAGAGAATTTTTCTAACATCGTTAAAACCCAGGGGCCCGAAATTCCAGTTTTAAACTATCACACATTTAGCCCTTTTTTTTATATCCCCAGTAACGGGTGTTTGTTTCAATCCGGGGAAAATTCCAGGCCCGGTTCAACGGAGGTGCGCACCAACAAGTATGACCGGTCTTTGAAATTTAGAGGTTTTAACAATATTCCAGCATTTTTTTTTTTCTGGCATTTTTTTTTGTATACATTTAGTTTTAAAAAAAAATTTGTTTATTCGTTTTTCCCTTTTAAAGCAATCCGATTTTTGCACAAAATTTTTTAAAATATGATAAATAAAAAAATCGGGAAAAGGTTATAACATGCGTAAATTCTGAAAAAGGGTTTCTTGTCAATAATTGGAATTCGAAATTTTTTTACCTGAGTCAGAGACAACAGGGGTAAATCCTACCCTGGGACACCAAGAAAGGTTTGTCTGAAGATATCCCCTGTCTAAAAAATTTTGCACGCCTACTTTAAAAAATAATTTATATAAATTCATTTTTGGCCGAACTTACTTTTAAAAGTGTTTGATTAACAAAAAAAGGGAACAAAAAAGTACTCTTTGATGATAAAAAATGATCATTATTTGCAAAGCTTGCTAAACCAATTTCCAAAACTTTTCTCAGACCAAAAAAAATAACAAAATTTGTTTAAAAACCCCTTTCCACCCCGGGAAAGATTTGGTTTTACCTTTGGGACCCGGGTAAATCAGTCACCTGCACTTCCGTGCAGCTATAAGGTCATACGTTCGCTATTCACGATGTTTTTGGTAAGCACCCTTTTAAAGTTAATGGGAAATTTTAAATTAAATTGACAATTCATTTAAAAGGGTTTTTGCAGAAAGGTTTTAAAGATACTTGGGGTTTCTCGTTTCTTCCCTTTAAAAATTCTAACTCAAACGTACTGAATGGGGGCAAAACAACAAAAAAGTCGCGAACATCAAGCACATTCTTTTGTAAATGTATCCTACATATTTAATTTATGTCAGTTCTAAAAATCCGGCATTATTCCCCCCCGGATGAGTACATAAAGGTATTGACAGTTACGTTTTACATACCAGAGAAAAGAATAATTTTTCAAAAATAGAAATACCCTTGAAAAAATGTTTCAATATAATTGCTATAATTTAATCGATTTGATGAAGATCTGAATAAGATGGAAAAGTTTTCCGACGATATATCAGGATGCAACTGGTTTCACTCTTCTCTTGTTTTGTCTCTTCAATTCCAACAAAGAATTTCTAAAAAATTAAGAACACACAACATGGCTTTCCCACTTGTTCGACTTAGTCCCATTGCACCCCAAAACATTTTACCTGTATCTGGCTTTTCTCATCGTATGCCTCACAAAAGGAATCTGAGGGCCCCAATAAACCCCCGTATCATAGCAACGGAAATCAATACAACGGGGACCAAACAACATCCACACTTACCTGGGATTGAAAAGATACATATACTGTGAAATGCGGTTCGCAGGCTGGTCGGGCCAGCTGGTCCATAGCCATTAAGTTTTTTTTTCTCCATTATCATATTTAAATATTTTGAAAAATTACTGTCAATAAAAAAAAAAATAAAAAGGATGATCATTTTCTTTAAATTTAATTAAAGCTAACTAAACCCTAAATAGGAAACTTTTCCTTAAAGTTGCTTTGTTTCCTGCACAATGCAGTGTAACCGTTGCTAATCAAACTTATCACCAAGAGGCGTTTCATAAACAAAATTGATTCCGTCAAATAATTCTTCCACAAAACCCTGTTTCTGTATCCACTGAGAAAGGGTGTTTTTGGGGTTTGTAGAACCGATGTCACACACCACCCTTTAAAACAGAAAACTAACAATTTTTCATTGAAAAAAACAAAACCCACCCCACTCCCCCAAAAAAAAATTAACATCTTTTGGTTCATGGGGCAAAAAGTACCAATAAAAAATTTTTTTAAGAAAGTGCCAACAACCTTATAAAGGGGAGGTCGTACTTTGGGAGTCCGTTTTTCATTACGTAACGTCATATTCGGAAAAAAAAAATGAATCCTGCAACGGAACAAAATTCTTGCAACGGATAAAGGGTAAAACGTGGGTTTAATTTATAAAACATGTCTAAAAGAAAAAATTTAAAAGTGTTAAAAAACAAATAAAAAAAGTGCTAAGGGGAAACCCACTATTTTAAACTTACGAATGGTTTTTGTTTTAGAGCCGGCATGCTCAGCAGACCAAAATATTTTTAAAGTAACCGATGTTATAGCTCAGAGCCCTATAAATGCTCACAACGACGATTTTAACTTATCGACCATCAATCTACAGAACGTAATAATTTATAATCAGCAATCAATGGGTTTAACCCGATGTTTTAGCTCTAGCGCCGTATTTTGGCCCGCAGACCAATTTAAAGCGAAAAACCAACCCTAAAAAACAGGGTAACTTTAACCCTCGTAAAATTTTTCCTTTACTTTTTTTGCATTCAGAGAAAATACGAAATCTGGGGAGAAAAAAATTTTCAAATTCGTATATATTTGTTTCGTTTGTAATGTGTGTAAAAAGGGAAACATACTATCATTGTTTACCTGCTCTGCTTTCGGGCCCCTGGGAATTGGGTTTAAAAAAATAAATTGCTTTGCCCGTAATATCGCAATAGGAAATCTAACAAAAAAAATTCACAAAGCTAGGCATATTTTTATTCATATTCTTTTTTTCAAAAATTTTTCTACAACGTCAGAACTCGGTATTGGGTTTCAAATGAACAACGTAAAATTTTTTATTCTATTAATTAACACTAGCTTAACATATTGAAATTTTTCAACATTTTTATATTTTAAAAATGATGCTATCTAACTTTTAATTTGAAAATTTTGTAAGGTCCTGAAAACCTAAAAAGTTTTTCAAGAGGCTTTTTAAAAAAAAATACAAATGATGAAATTTTCCCAAAAACCGAAAAAATTAAAACATGACACGTAAATTTTTTACCTCCTTTCTAGAAATTTTATCCCCAAAAAAAAAAAATCTTGCTTCACTACAAGGGGACTGATTTGTTTTTTTAAAAGTTTTTGTATTATCTCTGAAAAAAACGTTAAACCCCAATCCGAAACTTGTTACAGGACAAAATTTAAAAAACAAAAGTATATTATCCATTTTCATTTACGTAAACAAATGACAAGGTTGTTTTAAACCAACTGTAGATTTTTAACAGGGAAAAATTATACAGAGTTTTTTTAGATAAATTAACCTTTTTATTTTTATCTTTAAAAATTCCGTAAACTTAAAACAACGCGACTTTTACTTCGTTTAAAAAGCATTTTAGTAGAAAAAAAAAACCGCGCTGAACACTTAAAAGTTTAACAAAAAAAACTAAAATTTTGATTGTTTAAACCGTTTAACATACCATTTTACTCCATAAATTAGGGTTCTGATGAAAAAATTCTCATCAAATGGCATCAAATGTATTTACATTTAATTTACTAACAAAACTCTATTTTTAAAATTTTTGCATCAGACTACAGCAGCAGAACAGCGGTGTTAAAACAAAAATCCATTTTTTTTGTGGGGAGTACAAAATTTTCAGTGCCCAAAACATTTATACGGTGCATTTTAAACCTAATCAAAAACTGTAAATACTTTAAACTTGTTAATTACAATGTATATGTTTGCATACACTATACGAAGTTTAAATATGTAATTTACATGTAATATACCCTTTACTGAATGCATATAATTTAATCTATATTTTACGAAAGGATATTTAAAGAAAAAATTTAAAAGCATGAAAAATTTGTACTTTTAAATATTTAAAAATTTAAAACACCTTGCAGTCAAAGTTTTTTAACTTTTTTAGACGAAAGAACAACACCCAAAACTTTTATGGGAACTAAACACCCAAAACTATTTATTTACCAAAACCGGTTTTTTTTCCTTTGTCTAATAACAAAAATTTTGTTCTTTTGTGGCAAAAAAATTTTACAGTCTTTTTCTAAAAAACATTATAAGTGTGACTATTTTAAAAACCCAATTTTTAGATGAAAAAGCGTATAAAAAAAAAATAAAAACGCAAACAAATGAACAATAAAAATAAAAAGAATAAAAGAAGTAATAACAAAAAAAAATTTTCTTCTAAAATGATTCAGATATTTAAAAAACCCCCCAATTGAAAAGAATTGAAAAAGAACGGGCAGGAGTTACAAAATTCATCTGTTTTTTTTTTTCAAAACTATTTTCATTTTTGAATAGATAAAAAAAAACCCAAAAAAAAAACAAACGAAAATGCAAAAAAGACTTAAAAAATAAATGGAAAAACGAGTATAAAAAAAAGCGAAAAGAAAAAGATTTTTAAAAAAAAGTATCGTAAAAAAGAATCGAAACTGTAATACCGAATTATTGTCGCCATTCAAAACCCCCTGGAAAGTTTACAGGGGTTTCGCAGAAAAAACTTCTTTTTCAAACGGGAAAGAGAAACGTCTTTAAAAAGCCTGAACCCAAGTATTAATTTGCCTAATCAATAAGTAATTAGATAAGAACGTGAACAAAATTGGGGAAAAAAAAAAACTAAAGTATTAGTTTAAACGGGGGAAAGCACTAGGGGTTTTAATTTTACCATGGAAATAAAACACATTTCCCAAACGACTCTCTCAGATGAGTCGTTTTCAAAAATTTCCGTAAGGTCATTTTTTTTCCGCTTCAAAAAAGTGAAAAGGGAAATTTTAAAAAATTTACCCCAAAGGAATAAAAGAAAACACTCACAGCTGACGGCAAACTTGTTTTATTAAACAACACGGGTAAGTTGAAACATTTAAAAATGTATTTTTTAAAGTTTTTAGCTAAAATAAAAATTAATTCCCTAAAAAAACGACCCGAATTTCTAAAAACCGGAAAAAGTTAGCTATTTTTTTGCCGGACTCGGAAGGCATGTAAGCTTTAAAAGTCGATTAAATATTTTTGTGAAAGTCAGTTATACACTGTTTTACTCTGCAGGTTGTGCGATGTACAAGCCATTGAAAACCTTCAAAGAATGTACAAAGAAGAAAAAGAAAACCGAACAAAGAAAACATTTCTAAAAAGTTCAAATAATGAAACGTTTTTAAAAAAAAGGAAAAAAAAAAATTCAATTTTGGCAAAAAAAAACAAAGGCATTAAAAAAAATTAAAGATTTTAAATTTAAAGCAAAAACTTTAGGGCTAGGGGAAAAAAGGGTTTTTCAAAATTTTCGTTTTTTTATGAGTAAAAAAAGAGTACTGAAACACCTGAGAGAAGCAAAACTCTTAACTTCCCCACACGAAGTTTAAAATCAGAAAAGACGAGGATATCAAATATACAAGAATATTTGAACAAAGAAAGTCGAAAACAAATTTTTGAAAAACGCAAACATTGCATAAACTTAAAAATTTAAATCCCGACGAAATTTTTTCCCGATCAAAGCTACTTTAACTTATCCCAAAAACCACACCACTTTTAATGTTCTGCTTAAATTCAAGAGAGTCCTACTGTACGTACAAGATTTCAGAGAAACCCAAACAACTGTCCCGAGAAAGGAATAAAAATTGAACATAACCGGAGCTGCTCGGGTGCCAATTTACTATTTACTAACAACAAACAAAAAGAAACTGTTTACCTCGAGTCCTCACACAGAATTAAAGACTGAAGAAATTTTCAAAATGAACCATGGGCGGGGATGTGTCATACACCACAGAGGCGCATAAATTTTCCAAGGAAAAAAAAGTTAATTTACACATAGCAACAAAAGAAAGTAACGTCGCAAAATTAAGGCATACTTGCCGAGGGTTAGTATTTGACGGAGAAGAACTTTTGTTACCCATCAAGAGTTTTGGATGTTATAAACCCAAAAGGCCGCTTCCAAAAATTTAGCAAAAGGACTCGGAACGAAAAATTTACAGACTTTTATTTCCCCTTTCTGTTGAGATACCTTGATGTGGGGAGCAGATTGAACGAAGGGTTTGTTGGCCTTTGACAGGGGGTTTGGAAAAATTTTTTGGGAAATATGTGACTGACTTTAAAAAAGTTATGGTATCGTTTTTGACGAAACTGGAAACATTCTAGCTTGCGGCTCGCAGTCTATAAATGTGTTACTAAACAAAAAGGGGAAAAAGAAGGAGAATTGCCAAAACCTTAAAAGGGCTTTTGTTCCAAAACTTTTTGCTTGATGTCGAAGTCGTTGTTTTAAATTTCCGCAAGAGGCAATACGGGTTTTTTTCTGTTCTTAGATGAACGTCAAAAAAACCCTTTGTTTGCAAAAAGCGAATTTTAAAGGAAATTGCTGAGAGGATGAGAATATTTTGTTTACGTCGTAGCAGTGAAGAAGGTATACTGTATACCAATTCGGCGACAACTTGGTCTTAACTTAATCAAATTAACTTGTATGCCGAGAGGTATTTTCCCTTTAAAAAAGTGGGTTTTAATCTTTTTTCGTAGATGTTTTTGTTTTTGACGCATGAAAAAAACTTCATAAAAAAAAAAATTTTTTTGGTTTTTTAAAAAATTTCACTTTGTCCTTGGAAAGAAAAGTATTAAAAGTTAATATCTTTATTTGAAAAAGAAATGCGGATTCCCTTCGTCGGTTGCCGTCCGTTCGCTTGTCGAACACAACCCCACACGACGGCGACACTGCACCGACGCCTGGCAAACGCAATAAGACACATATCGACATATACTAGTTGTGTATTCATTTTCTTAAACTTGTTAAAAACAATATTTTTTTATCTTTCGCTGTTCGTAACCTGCAGTTTTTAGCCTTCGACAAATAAAAAAGCAACTAAACATGCTCTTATTTTTAACCAGGAAATTTTTATTTTTTTTACAATAGTTCTGAATAAAAAATTAAAAAGCACGCTTTCTAAAATGAATTAAAAATGAAATACACGCTTTTTTAATAATAAGGCATCCCAACAGGGGCCAAACCCACGGGCCCTTTTGGATACCATATACACGAAAACTATTCCAGAAACAGTAACATTTTGCCCATAAACCCTTTTTTTTTCCTTATCGCCTTTCGGAAAATTCGCAAAAAAAGACCGGGAACAGATTTCCCCACAAAACCGTTTTTTAACTTTTCTTTAAAAAACTACCCCAACCATGTGTCATTATCTATGAGTTAGTCGGTTACTCGTTGAAAAAAAAATAAGAACTGATGGCAAACACTTTGCACTCATTTTACTGTCTTTGACTTACTTCATTTAGTAATATCATTTTAAGGAAAATAAAGAAAATCTTACCTGAATTAAAACGTTTCCTCCGGTTGTACGGTATCCAAAAGTCTCAAGGGTTGGTTACTCATTTCCCAATAGTGCACCTTTTGATTATTGTTAAGTATGATGTGTGCAAACGCTTTCCCGGTTTAGTATTGTAGTCAAATAATTATATGATCAAGCCGATTAAGATGATACCCAATACAAATAGCAGCAACATATATTTCTTCATGTCCCCTAGCGCACAATAAACATAATTCAATTGATCATTTTCATGCGATCAATTAAATATACGACAAACTATTTTTATATTTATCTTATCAGGATCCAGTAATTCGCTTGTATGAGAGTAGGGAACATTTAGAAGCATGCCTACTAACAAAGAATTATAATTGAGCCGCGCCATGAGAAAACCAACATAGTGGGTTTGTGACCGCGCAGTCTGGTCAGGATACATGCTGTTCGCTTTCAAAGCCTATTGCAATTAGAGAAACTGTTAGCGAACAGCATGGATCCTGACCAGACTGCGCGGATGTTGGTTTTCTCATGGCACGGCTCATATGAAATATTCAAACTGGAGAACACATCATGAAATTCGTTCTACATACAAACATGATATTGCTAATTGAAAACTGTGCATGTAAAGAAACGGTAGCCATTACTGACACAGCAACGTCATCGTATATTCATTATACGGGCATATCCCTTATGATAAAAAAATGATTAGCAAGTAAGAGAAGCATACCTTACAAGTCCTTATATAATGCTAATATCATCGATTAACATAATTTTGCCTTAAATAAATAATGTGTAATGCCCGTATATCACGGTGACCAAACTTGCTGCCATTTTATTGCATTGATGATATTTAATGAATATTTTCTTTTTTATATTTTCGGTCAGATTTTCATAATTATGACTGTCATCAATTTCAATGTTTCACCAGTTTCTGTCTATGTAGGATCTTTCAAACTCATACTTGTTTTAAAGACATATCAATAAGTATTCGGATAGAATACTTTTTCATTTTATTTATATTTTTATACAGTTTCTAATTAAGTATCATTCGTTTTACGTATATAAAAAAGTTAACCAAAGTATGAGAGCAATAATAAGGTGTACAACTGCGTCGAAAGAGGCTCTTCAAGACAGCCAGTCATGATTGATTCTATTACTTGTACTTAACGTATTTTAATGATTATGTTTGTATTAAGGGTTACTGTATTATGGTTATGAACACTTCAACATGACTTGTTTTGCCAGTTTGTTTTCCATATGCGTAAATTTTGTATTTATAAGTTTTGCATATTCAAATTGATTAATTATCAACGATACTTATATGTTTGAATTTGATAAACTACAGAGATGTAAAACCTTTTAGACATACATGACGGGGGATCTTTTCAAGTAGTGAGGAGGTGAACCTATCTGATGAAGCCATTTCGACTTTGCAAGAAGGTACAACTTCTCTGTAGCTGTCAGTCATAGGACATTACAACAGTACCAATGACAAGTTTAACATCAACAGATATTGACTGTACTGTACACATCTTGCATGATCATAACAGAAATAGTATGCAAATTAATTCTTTATGTTTTAAAAGTCATAATCTTTCTTCAGTCATATGGGATAAATTCAACGATACGATGCAAAGAGATATGGCGTGTACTGTGTAATTTTCTGCATGGTCGAAATTATAACACAGTAATGCACTTAATTCTTTAGATGTTGCCATCAAGTTTGCATGACATGACACATTTATTTCATTAGCAATCATTAATTGGCGGATATGAAATATCTTCAAACGATACGATGCAAAGATGTAGTTCTGATAAGGCAAACAACGTAATTGCTGGAATGTTTTTAATTAGCTGAATGCGCGTCGTTTGTGCATGTGAATGACCAAATAAGGAAATAAAGTTTTAAACTTCAATAGCTCAAAGGCATTAAGATGAAAGCTCAAATTACACTCTTGTGTCAGCTTATCTTCTTTCAGTAAGCTTGAGTAAGACAGTATCTATAATTATTTCGTCTACTTCGAGCATAGTTTTATGATTTTATTTCCCGTTCAGCAAAGCTAAGACAGAAGCAAAATGAAAATGTCGTTATCACCTAATGACCTTAATACATATATCTACACTGTAACATCAGTATTAGTACCTAAATTTCCATTAAGGACATGATCAAAGACAAGTCGCAGACATTCGTTAAACAACTACGCCTTCTGCCTAATTAATTATAACGTGCATTATATAAAATGTGGACGAAATGCATATTGCCGGGCAAATCTGTCAAAATGCACCTTTCAGTTTCTCCTTTTGAATAAAATATAGTTCTGTATGAATGAGTAAAATAGTTTCAGTTGCACAACACATCTTTCGTACCACGATATGAAATCATCAATTCAATTGAAAATTTCTATGTACATTTAAAAATGTTGTTTTGCTAGACAAATAGTTGAGCAATAACCTGTAAAGGAAATAAGGCATTACAAGACATCTTGACATCTTAAAACAGAGTAATGTCTTGATATTGTAGCTTGTTAAATTGTCTTACTCTTTTACTAGAACTGAAACGCTTTCCTTAAATAAATGTCTTCGAATCAATGGTTACTACTATACATTATGCTTCTCAGATGTATTTTTGCCAAGTGTGTTATTTGAAGTTTTGTTTGTTCAGTATAATTTTCACCGAATCTGATATTTTTATGTTGGGCAACCCGTTGTAAAGACCGAAAGACCAACGATGTTTCAAAGTCATGAAGAAGTAATTCTAACTGGTGAATCAGATGCTATTTTCATTTAGAAAAGCTTACAATCAACAACATCTCATGTACTGTGCTACTTTAAGCAAAAGCACTCGTAATATGGACACAATAATGCACTTAATTCTTTACATGATATCTACAAAGTTTGCACGATATGTCACATTTAATGAGCAGCCAATGATGAGCGGATATGAATTATCTTCATGCAAAACGAGGCAAAGACTTATGTCTAATGGAAACACAACTTAATTGCTGTAATAATTCAATAAATTTATATGTGCATTTTATTCCCTGTAGAGTACAACTCCGACAACAACAGAAAAAGACATTATCATTAAAATGACCTTCAATTTTCCCTCAGTAATGTTAAGGTAATGGGATGGGGCCTCCGTAACAAAATGGTTAAGATCGTTGACTTCAAATCACTTGCCCTTCACCAATGTGGGTTTCAGCCTCACTCTTCATGTAAAGAAGCTGGCTTACGGAAAGTCAGTGGTTGTGGTTCTAGACAGGTACCAGCCCGTGATGAAATAATGCATAGAAGGGCACCTGAGCTCTTTCTCCATTGTCAAAGCTGGAAAATCGCCATATCACCTATAATTGTGTCGGATAGACACTAAATCCTACCCGACTATATATATTTTCAGGTAAATGACCCGCAAAGGCGATTATGTTTTCTCGTATGCTGTGTCGGTATCCATCGGCTATGCCAGAAAAAGACTGTGCAAACAGATGTAAATAAGAGACAATATGTCAAAACTCAAACGAAAATATTTCATTTTCATAATCATAATTATAACTAAAATTTCTGCATTGTTTAACAAATAGTTGAACCATGCTTTGCAGATACAAGATAAGATATATTAAAATACAGAATTGACGATAACACCACCAACAACTTTAGTCACATTTTATAACATATATATAACAGCAAAAGAAACTATCCAGTTTTATAACTGGGGTAATTTTTAGTTAAAAACTTTAATTTTTAAATCACTTGTGTTTTTCATATCACATTACACTTGAAGAACTTCACGTGTAAAATTTAAAAAAAATCATTCAACCGTGAAGTCAGTAGTCCCACAATAGCCGTATTACACGATATTCACATGCGCCTGTAATTAACAATTTTCTTTGTAAAATTTTATTGTCGTTGCAAATATTGATAACTGGCTAACTCGAAAAACAATATAAAGTTTAAAAAATGTTGTTGGTTGCACCGCACGACTGAATCAAATTTAGCGCGAGCGCCAAATTGGGATATTACAATGCAACTAACACACAGAAGATATAGCCTTTCAAACGGCTATTGTGGGACTACTGACTTCACGGTTGATTGATTTTTAAAAAATTATCAAGCGAAGATCTTCAAGTTTAATTTTGGTATGAAGAAACAATTCAAATTTGAAAAATTATTTTTTTTTTATTTCAAAATATACCAGTTATACATCTGGATAGTTTCTTTTGCTGTTCAGTATATACTCCCCTTGTTCTCTTCAGCTGTAATGAATGAAAAAGCGGCAATTTTTCAGTTCATATTAAAATGAATTTTGTCATAAATTCGGCATGCTTGTGAAATGTAAACAATGGCTGGAAACGTTTGAGGATGATATTAACACTTAAATGTCTCGTTTTCTTAATAACTAGTTATATCCATAATCGGTTTTAGACCGCCGACCGTACAATTGGTACATCCAAACGCGTATCATTGTCCAATGCCTTAGACCTTTTGGGCATGGATGGGCGGTTATTTACTAATAGATCGGTAGGTAAAATATATCGTAAAATTAAGTGGAAATGACTTTAGCATTAGCCCTTTGTTTTTCCATAAGGTACGTTTAGGTCATATTTAATTATAAATTCATCAAAAATAAAGTGATTGAGAGGACGGTGTTTTGTTTTCTATTTACAGTAACGATCTATTTTGTAACGTTGATCTTTACCTTAAACTTAATGTGTTGTTTAACATTTGTACAATATCTCATTCCTGTCAGTCATATTGTACAGGTGTATCAAAACTCTGCTGTAAGTAGATAAATTCATAAACGAAACGCTAGATGGTCAAAAGCATCAAATGCCTGTCAAGATATGTACAGCCGTGTCTTCATATTTTGACCAAATTAAGGGCCATTTGTCTAGTCTTACAGGTGAGAATTATAGGCCAAATCAAAACAGCAGAGGCATATCTTTACATGTTGAGTAACATTTATAGACTATATGTAATACATGATAACAAAAGATTGATGTCATCAATTTGTACATGTAATTTTATCATTATTATTTTTCTAAAAGTAAACGGGGTTACCTTCTTTGGGGCCTTAAAAACCCATTTCAGTATCGACGATCACCTTAGCTAAGAACTTTTTAAGATACGTTGGACATAACTGGTTTTTGGACTGACTGCCGGACGGACGGACGGACAGAGGAACTAAATCCTCTTCCGCCTCCTATTTGTTTGGAGAAGGGAATAGGGGCATAAAGACATCTTAGTTGTTTTACAAAAGTGTAATACATTCGCAATTAGTGCTAGCATTCGACAAAAACTATTTACATCTGGGGGATGTGTGTTGTTTCCTTCTCCCAGAAAAATCAATTTATCATAGTGTGATAAAGTTTGAAAAGGGACCGGGTGAGGCGTTATTGAATTTAGTCGATTACGTTCTTGGTCTAAAACACTTATTTAAGTGTTAAAGGTTGAATAGTTGAAAAATTATTCGATATTTCCAGACAGCTTGTTGGGACTTATACCATCGGAAATCCCTATAGTTGGCATTGTAGTTTACCTTTGTTGAAGCTTTAGGATCCTTAAAAGAATTTTTTTGGATCATTCTGGAATTGAAATAATTAAATTTATTTCTGATTTTGTTGTTATTTTGATTTTTATCAAAGATGTCACAACAAAAGAGTCCAGAAGGTAAGTCAGTTACATCTGGTATTAGTGCACAAGTGGTTTCAATTAATTTTGCTACCCTTCAGCAATTGAGAATGATACCTGGAATTAATACAAAAATTGCCAGTGCAATTTTGTTGGTGCGTGAGGCAACGGGGAACATAACCCCGGAAGTCTTGTCCGTGCTGTGTCGTAAGAAATTTAGTCTGAGCTGGGTCGAATTGATTTTACCCAGAATAAACTATGGCCACTTCAGGACAGTGATAAGGAGCCTGAGGCTAGAAAAGAGCCCTGTGCTTGGTCACATGTTAAGACCGGAAATACTCTAGCTAGGCCTGGGGACTTGATCACCCCTAGACCCAGAATGCATGCTGTATCTTCTGGTATGCACAGGCCATTATTAAAAACTCCAGCTGAATTCCTTGGGACACCAGCATCGGGCAGGAATAAGGTATCGTTACCAGAAACGAAACTGAATTTCAACCTTGGTGAAGGTAGCACTCCTTTTGGTGATGATGGTAATGCCAATGCAAGTAGACCATCATCAGATGGGGGAGTGGGAGCCGACTATAGTCAGCTGGCAAAGAAATTAAGTTCTTTGCAAAAGCATTTGGCATTTGATGGTAAGGGCAGCTGGGAAGCTTTTGATTTAAAGTTTTCCAGATATGCTGAGACATGCGGATGGTTAGATGCTGAGAAATTTGAGGGCTTGTGCTGGTGTCTTACTGGCAAAGCTATGGACTATTATGTACTGATACATGATAGTGGTGAGGTGAACTCTTACCAGGGTTTACATAGTAAGCTTGAGGCGCGGTTTGGTGAGCACGAGTTGCCAGCTGCGGCTCAATTGCAATTTCAACAGGCTTGCCAGGAAGAGGGCGAGTCGTTAGATGATTTTGCAGACCGGCTTTTGACACTTGCAGAAAGAGCGTTCAGAGGCCTGCCAGATTCATTTGTGACTAATCAAGTCATAAGTCGTTTCTGTCAGGGCCTGTTAGATAAGGATGCAGGCCATCATGTGTTTATGCTTGATCCTACGAGTATCCAACAGGCCAAGCAGGTAGTCCGTAAATACCAACAGGCACACATGGCTATATTTGGTATGTCAAAGCACCAACCTAAGTTGTTCGAAGAGGAGGAATGGTGCCAAGAGGAGGAGCGTATTTTTGTAGTGGGAGAAATGGCCGGTAGCACACAAGGGGCACCAGATAATAGGACTGTCATGGAGGCACTCAAGCAATTAGAGCTTAAATTTGAAAAAATCATGACAGTCAGATCCAGTAGAGGTGAATCTGGTGAACTACCATAGAGGCTTTATAAAAGCAAAATCTGTTTTATGCTTTGACAGGCAATCTTCGGTTTGTGTGGCGGGGAGAGTGGGTCAGAGCTTTTGAAGTTTTGATAAGAGGCTCTGATGCAACCGCCTGGAATAAATAGATCAGTGCATGGGTACCATAGGTCCAGGTCGGCAAGGAAAAGGTCATTGCATATGGTAGTTATGGTACATGTAGTTATGTTCTTATTTGGTAAACTGTATTGTACGGAATGACCACTCAAGTTTAAGGTGATTCATGGGGTTCCAAGAGCCTCAAGGTTAACTAGTGAGACGGTGGCCGGAGGAGCTGTCTCGGTTGAATATTGTGCTGCAGCACGGAATAGGTCGTGAGCATGATAAAGGCAATGTCTTGAATGCCGGTTGGAGACATTGCAATGAGTATCATGCTGGGACACGACTGGAGCAGTTACCTTGTGGCAGGTGTAATTACTGTTAAGAAGACAACGAAAGTTTGGGTCCTTTAACCTTGTAGACGACGCAGTGCCGTTGGTCATAGGGGACACCGAAGCTTCCATCATAGAGCGTTTGAGGGACCTAGGACCAACAAGGGCATGGGTACGACTGTCTACGGGTTTCTTGATGTAGACGACGCAGTGCCGTTGGTAAAGGGGTTACCTGGAGTTTACATCACAGAGCATTCGGGGAACCTGAGACCAACATTGGCATGGGTACGACTGTCTACGGGTATCAGGATGGAACCACAGATGACACCAAGGGTAAGAGTGGCAAGCCAGTCCTTGCAATAGTAGTCTCAGATGCGGGATGACCCTTCTGAGAAAAGTAGCCTACCAGATGCTGGTATGGATTTAGACTACTGTGAGGTAGTAAGCTTCTTTGTGGTAGATATGTTTAAACATGCTGTTGTAAACATGAACATGGTGACCACAAGGAGGGTTGTGACTGAGGCTGTTTAGGGCCTCGGTAATACAGTCACGTCTGGACAACCAAGTTCACAGTCTAAGGTCCTTACCTCCGGAAAGGACAAACTAAAGACTTGCCGTGCTTAAGGGTGCGACAGGTACCTTTGACTCTACAAAGGGTCTGGGGTCTAGCCTTCAGAATTCCATCTCGGTACCGGATCAAGGAGCTCTGAGGGATAAAATTGGTCTGTGTAGTTGGTGGTTCTTAGTGGTGGAGCTGAGTGAAGTGTTGAAACAGGATGAGAAATTGCTGTTTGTTTTGGATTGGTAATGAGAAAGGACAGATCCGGCATGGTCCGATCTTGATTTAAACATATTTTATTTCAAACATATGTGCATATTACATTTTACAATTTACAATATCAATATTATACATGTTGAAAAAGGATAAGATCCGAAAGCTAAGCTTATAAAGGTCTTCTCCTATATGGGATAACTTACAGTAAATTTGGCGGTATTACATAATTTGTTTGAAATGTATCATCGAACAAACATTTAGCTAATATGCATTGAATAGAAAAAATGACATGAAACAAAATATTAGTATCAAGTTAGGAATTAGCAAATTTTGAAAAGAATCGAGATTAGAAATCGAAGTTTATAGTATATATAACAATAAAAAATAGAGAAATTTTATGTATAAGAAGATTCCGTCCGTTAATATGAACTCCATAGACAGATAATATTAGTCAAATATAAAGTGTCCTATAGAAATGAGAGGAAAAAGAAATAAATGTATGAGATTTGATTTGATTTGGATTGATGAAGGTTTGGAGCAAACTGGAATGTTAGTTAATGTAGTTTTAAGCTCATGGAAAACGTTTACTTTCCCTGATGTAATTTTGAACTGCTAGGAATATGCTGTTATTGATGTCGTCGCTAAGATTCTGGTCACCATACAGAGTGTGTACAGAGTGACAGTGCAGAAGCTGGAGGTTGTTTGGAGGAGCCTTCTACGGATATCATTGAAATCTGGACAATCAAAAAAGAAATGATGATTGCTCTCAGTGCTTCCGCACTGACAAAGGGTGAAGGAGAAATGTTTTTCATGTAAAGATGTTGGTTCAGAGAGCTACACTCGGTACGCAGCCGGCATGATAAATTTGCCATTTCCGTGCACCAATGTAGAAGTGTTTTGGACATGTGGAGGTGTTTCGCTTTAGCTGTGATTTAAAGGAAGTCAGGGTTGGTGAATTCTGTATTTCTGACGGTAAACTATTCCATTCTCTTAGAGCAGATGGTAGAAAAGAGTTTGTAGTAAAGAGAAGTTCGAGTGCGTATACCCTGTATATCATCAACATTGCGTAGGTTGTATCGGTTGCTTCACCAACAGACGGAGGAACTAGAGCTGAAAGGTAGCCTGGAGAAAGGCCATTTTTCATTTTGTACAGTAGTATGAGTTTATGGTTTCGTCTCCGGGTTTCAAGAGATTCCCAAGGAACTTCTTTATGAAGTTCACGAAAAGAAACTAGCTGTGTAGTTCCAGATACAATTCGAGATGCTTCATTCTGTATTTGTCGAGTTCTTGTTTCTCATACTGAGTGCAGTTTGAAAAGATAACATCAGCGTATTCAAGAAGTGGTCTGATGAAAGAAAGGTATATTATTTCCAGAGATTTCCTATCAAGTTGAAATTTTAATTTGCGCATAATATGGATGCGTTTCCATGCCTTTTCTGTAATATAGGTGATATGCGTGTGCCAAGAACCATCTTCAGACAAGTGAACGCCAAGGTGTTTATGGGAAGTAACAGAGGCTATTGGTTGATTGTGCATAAGAAGGGGTGGATGGAAAGGTTTTGATGTTTTTCGTGAAATTATCATTGTTTCTGATTTAGATGGGTTAAATGCGACTAGCCATTTGTCAGCCCAATCTGAGATTTTGTTGATATCGGACTGAAGAATACCTGCAGCAGATACCGGGTGATCAACAATTATGTGAAGACTAGTATCATCGGCAAAGAGGTGAATATGAGAACCCATGTCTTCCACTATGTCGTTGATATACACTAAAAACAGGAGAGGACCAAGGATAGAGCCTTGGGGAACTCCTGCCTTTATTGAAGACCAACCAGACATGGTACCTGGTAGAACAACAGCCTGTCGTCTATCAGAAAGGTAATCATGAAACCAATTAAGAAGAGGTCCCTGCACACCAGCTTTTTGGAGCTTGAGAATTAAGCCTTGGTGCCAAACTTTATCGAAAGCTTTGCTTATATCAAAAAGAACTGTGCGAACTTCAAGGCCATCATCTAATGCCTTACAAAAGCTATTATATAGATATGTGAGTTGGTTAACTGTTGAGTCTCCAGGTTTGAATCCAGACTGAACAGAAGAGATTAAATTGTATTCATGAGAAAGTTAAAAAGATATTTGAATATGATACGCTCAAAAACCTTTTCAATACAGCAAAGAAGAGAAATCGGTCTGTAGTTATTAGGCAGAGATGGGTCGCCTTTTTGAAGATGGCACAGACATGAGCATCTTTCCAGATCTGAGGCACCTTAGCATATTGTAAGGAATAGTTGAACAAGGAACAGAGTGGAAATTTTATTTCTGAAGCTGTTTCTCGCAGGATACGGTTGCTTATTTCATCAGGCCCTGAGGCTTTGTTAATTTTTAATGATTTGAGAGCGTCCTCAACATCTTGGGGTGTAATGGAAATAGATAGAAGCTTATGTAAGGGTTCCTGGTAGTAGTTATTTGGCAAGTCTTTATCTGAGTTGTTAAGTGACGACTGACTACTAAAACAATCATTTAAGAGTTCAGATTTTATTTTCTTATCAAAAACGAGTTCTTGGGTGTTAGGGTGTTTTAGTGCAGGTATTGTTTGTTTATCATTAGAGGATAAAAACTGTTTAATTAGTTTCCACCAGTCCTTTTGTGAAGTAAACTCTGATTTGAGCGACTCTGCCATTTTGTGGAAGTTATCATGTTTTGCAGTGCGAATAAGTGTTATAACTTCATTTCGGATTTGTCGAAATTTTTGCCAGTGAGATGGATTTTGTGTTCGCTTTTGCTCTGTGATATAATTTCTTACGTTTACGAATTAGTTTCTTTATATGTGTTGTTATCCATGGATTGTCATTTGGTTTCACAGTGATGGTTCTTGTGGGAATACATTCTTTTGAGAGTTGAAGAAGTTTGTTAGTGAATGACATTGTGTAGATATTAATGTTATCATCCTTTAGAAGATCCCAATTAGTGTTCCTGATTTCACGTCTTAAAGAGTTGTAATCACCTCGATCGTATAACCATACATGCCGTCTGAAGTATTGGCTGGAGGTTTGGAGAAAGCAAAAAGGGCATAGATAGGCAATGAAATCGTTGATTCTGGTCAAGTATTGGCTCTCCGACCCCAGAAGTTACAACACGGTGACTACACGTAACGAGAAAAAGATCAAGTAGAGAGGAAGAGAACTCTGTGAAGTGGGTTGGCTCAGTAATGAGTTGATCAAGATTGAACTGTTGGCAGATAGAAAGAAGTTTGCGATACAAGTTCGGATTGGAGGGATTGAAATTAAAATCGCCAGTTACAATGATGTCTGGTATATTTGTGTCGAGTGCCAATCTAAGAGATTCTTCAATCATGGTAGTGTAATGTATATCTGCATTTGGAGGACGATAGAAGACTCCGAAGAGAATTCGTTTGGAGTGGGAAGGCATTACTTCTACCCAAATGCACTCTAGACCTCTGAGCTCGAGGTCAGGCCGACGCTTGTGGATACAGAGTATTTTTTAGATATACGATTACTCCCCCGTGACTGTCTCCGGTTCTGTCTTTTCTTTCTGGAAAGTGAAAGTTTGGAATCTTTATGTCGTCATTAGAGGTGTTTGAGTTTAGCCATGTTTCAGAGAATGCTAAGATGTCAAAAGAGTTAAATTCAGTCCCCAAGATATCGATTTTGTTTAATAAACTTTGTACATTGTAATGTAACACAGACAGACTGTTACCTCTTGTTATGAGCTCGGATAATGTATGAGACATGGACGATGTAGAAGAGCATGTAGAGCTGGTAGAATGTGATGAAGACGGACCGGGATTTGGATGGATATCTCCAGCCGTAGCAAGTAGGAAAATAAGCCATGTACTGCACACTATTACTGCCAAACATATAAGAATCGATTTGGTTAGAAGAATGTTTTGAGTACATTTGATCCCTGGAATGGCACGTTTGTGTGGGTAGCTGATTCTATGTCGAACTTGAATCTGTACTTCAGTGTATAAGGAGTAAGTAAAGAAACTGTTTGAAACCGTAAAGATTAGTATTGAGACATGTAAGAGTAATGTGAATTTCCACGGGCATATATGAGACTGCATGATCGATGTGGAAGAAGTGTTTTTCATTATGTTACTGATGTTAAGAACATCAAGAACCATGTAACCAAGATCATGCAATCACGCACATTGTACATTGTCCAGTTCCTTCCGTTCATACAAATCCAAACCAAAAAATCGAAACAAATGGTAGAGGGAAATCGAGAAACTAGAGAATTCAGGAAGTACAAAACAAAAAGAGATTGGAAATGCATAGTGCAAGTTGAGTGCAATAATAGGAAAATGAAGAAGCGAAATATGAAGTTAACTAACGTGTGAAGCATTATTTAGCTAAAAACTATAAAGAGCATTCAAACCAAGTATATGTATATGATTCCGTATTGTTTTGAAGAATTTTCCAAGAATATATACAAATTATTAATTTTCGTAAAGGTTTTGCTACAGCAAACATCGTTACTAAAAGACCTGAATCGTGATAATAGTACCTCTTATTCAGATAAACAAAGTATATGATTCCATATTGTTTTGAAGAATATTTCCAAGAAGATGTACAAATTATTAATTTTCGTAAAGTCGTTGCTAAAAACCCTGAAACATGATAATAGTACCTTAGTTAAAGTCTGTTAAACAAATCATAAACCACATAATCAATGGTAATACAAATAGTTTTGAAAGGAATTGTATACATGTAGGGTTTAACAACGAATAGTTTAAACAAGTAATGTTAAACATTGCATAGAGCATGTTTAAATAAATCGATTGTTGTATTGTATGTTAGAGATCTGAATTTTTTTTAACAAAGTGCAAATCTACTTTTCAGTTACTACCTGGACCATAATTACACGCACGCACGCACGCACACACATGCACGCACACACACAAACACACCCCCGCACGTTCACACATACGTACGCACGCACGCACGCACGCACGCATATACGTACGTACACACTCACACACATACATAAATATATACATACTTACACACACAATTATATATACGTACGTAAATAAACGTTTTTTTATACTTACAACTGTAGGTTGAAAGACATGATAACTTATCAAAATCCTAAGTCACAGTTCAAAATGTTACAAAATTTAAACTGTATGCATGATATGCGACAATATATTTACCAATGTCAAAGATAAAACATGGACTCTTATTTACACAGTCTTAACATACATATGTACATGTGCGTCTTTAAGCTAACAACTAAAGACAAACAACTACTAGTAACTGTTTAAAAACTTAAGAGTACATAAAGAACTCTGAGAAAGGTTTCAGGTTAGAATTATGCAGGTGCGCAAGGGACTGCACATGACAAATTAATGCGAATCGTGGTTGTTTCCCTTGCGACTTCACAATCTGACAATACTGTGCTCATTCTAAAGTAACAACACGGTCATTTTATACCGATCAAACGTGTGTGATTATGTAATAGCATGAAAAATAATTCACGCTAATCAAGTTATAACCGTTCCACTGATAATTGATAAAAACTTGATCATTATATAGATTCCAATATCAGCCTGGGCCAAGTACACATATTTATGTTAAAATAATACATCAGTAAATAAATTTCGCTCTATGTTTGTTTTGAAAATTAAACTAAGTGCATCAAAGTATAGGCAATGTCCACCTGTGTCTGGTTGTGTGCAGTAAATAACATATATCATGTCATACAGGTAAAATCATTGATCGTTCATTCCATCATGCGTAAAACTTAGTATAACTGTATACTGTTCAACAAAACAAACAGTGCTATAATTGGTAGTCAATATCTATTGATCAACCCCAACGAATAGGCGTTGGACTTTTTATCTTCATTAATTCGGCCTCCGAATTTACTCTATGGATTTTGCGATTAGCGTCCTTCACAACGACCGCACCGTCATAGGTCCCATGCGCCTGCAAGAAAGCGATCTCTAAGCAGTTGCCTAGCCTTGTAGAAAAGGGAGGACCGTGCTTTCGTCAAGTCTTCATTGATGAAAACACCAGGGAATCCACAAGACCTAAGGTTAAACCTCGCTCTGTAGAATGCGTTTCTGGCTCTATACGAGACGAATTTGACTATTATGTCCCTGGGTTTGCCGGGGGTCTTTTGACCAATTCGATGAGATCGATCTATATCTGACGTCTCAAAGTTTACTTCCATAACAGATGCAAGTTGTCTGACTTTACTATCAGTCGACTCATCTTTATTTGGACAGTGACGTCATCACCGTTCTCCGATGACAACTCATCGTTGGTAGCCTCGGGTTTCCCTTGCATGGACTCTGTTATAATGGATAGTCCCTCTTCGGGAACACCTCTGATTCGCAGGCAGTTCCTACGGCTATATTGCTCGGCGTCATCAGCTTTCTGTTCAAGCTGATCAACACGTGCACGTAATACCGCATTTTCGGTTTCGAGATTTTGGATTTTAGCGTTCAGGCCAGCCAAAACACTATTAACAATAGCCTGAACTTGGTTTTGCTGCTCTAATTTAAATTCCTCACGAAGAGTACCCTTTAGAGCGTTGCTTATTGCTATAATGTCCTCACTTGACAACACAATATGTTGCGGTTCACATGTTTTAGACTTTTTTTGTTCAGCATCATCAAGAGGCGAAGATAGTTCTCTTTTTTTATTTACCGATATAGGTGTTGCAGACGTGGAACTGTTCAAATTGTTCATGTTGTTTTTATTGCTTGTTTGTTATTGTTCGTTATGTACTGGTTTCAAACTTTTTATGCTCAGTATAGTTGTAAAATATTTCGGCGGGGGAGGTCTCTAATCACAACTTTCACGATTTTCACGTGGCAAATTCAAACAGGTGAAAAAATATATCTTCAAAATTGTCAGTACAGTAGAAGTAGTTTTGAAGTCACAAGTCAATACTTCAAAGAAATATCACTTCAATTCACAGTTCTTACATTTATAGAGACCTCCAAACCGCTAATTACTCCATATTTCGGATTTTCTTTCTGTTTACATAAAATTGACTACCGCCATGACCGGAACCGGAATTAATCCGGTGAAGCCTCGTCCTAGAGACCCTTGACGAGGAACGTATGGCCTCACACAGTTTTACTAGGATAGGGCAGGCACCGCAAGGCCCTGTCACAGAGGAGACTTGAGCTCTGCTTGGACTAGCAGTAATGTTACCTAGGCCCCCACTGTTAGGCAAAGCTCAGGTAGAAGCAGCTGTGTGAGGTTAGGGTCAGCCGTCTGTTTGATTAAAGGTTGTTTATTAGTAAGTGTTCGGCTGCTGACCATTCTTGGAGTACGAACATTTCTTATGATAGCATTGACTATCTATAGAAGAACTGAGTCTGTTTAAGCCATAGGGGCTGATCCCGGTGTACTATGGATGCAGAGATCCATGGTCGCCGATAGCGGTGGTATTGTGGCTAAAGTGACACAATACTAGTACTGGTTAAACCCAGGAACATCTCATATTTATGAGCAAGAGACCATGGTATACTTCCATGGTCTAAGGGACCATGGTATACCTCCATGGTCTAAGACACCATGGTCTACTTTCATGGTGTAGGGACTACCTCCTTTTAATAGGACGGGGAGGAGTGTAGTCTCGCGTACAGTCTGGTACGGCCTACGGGGCGATAGCCTGAACCCGGAACACAGCAAGAGCGATTTCCCTTGCCGCGGGCAGCACGAAAAGACGTTGCTGGTGTTGCTAGACAATATTATTTGGCTATTGTCCCAATTAGCATAAAGTACAGACTGATTCCACCTGGTAAGTTTCCCACAGTTACAATAGTTTTCTATAGACTGTCCTTTGAACAAAGACAAACACAAAATACAATAGACGATTGAGGACGAATTTCCCTTGATAATACAAAACGAGTGAAAGAAACACAAAAGGTAGAGCCAATGTTGCAACATACATGCACGTGTATGAACTTTTAAAGAGTTTGTCAGGCGTAAATAACTGGACAAACACGAGCATAAAATGTCTTTCAAGTCATTACAATGTTCACTGTTAGAGGTGGAGGCAAAATGAATGACACAATAAACTTAGTCTTTAACTAGGCACACATCAGTTACGGCCATTTTCAGGACAAGTACAAAGATGATGATTTCCAAGCAAACAATTTTTTTGCGATTTTTTTGTAGGATAACGACGTTTTTGGTGTTAGAATTGCACTCCAATTCATTTTGCAATGTTTGAGGAGCTTTAACTTTGGAAAGACGCAAATAAAATCCAAAATTAATGGAAATATACATAAAATGTTGATAGAGAAATACTGTATTCATTCAGCTGGGAAATGCAATTGCTATATACCTTTATAAATTCTGTCAAAAAACGGCTTGTATTTCAAAAGTAAATGTGAACAGGAAGAAAAACTCCGTATTGTACCTTTTATATCGTATGTTGCCGGACTACATTCATTTAATATTCATGACCTGGCACAGTTCTATAAATAGTGCACACGGAAAGTACACCAAGATTTTAATATTATTTCTTATTTTAAGAAAACAATGGTGGATGTATATAATAAAAGGGTCGTAATAACAGTAGCTACATCTGGGAATTTGTTATTCGGCTCTCGTGAATTTAACAAGTGATCCGCCCTGACAATTTTCACTCGTGCCGAATAGAGCATCCCTGATAAAGCTACTATTCTAATAACCCTATTGTATTATGATGTGAATACTAGCTAGGCTAAGATTCCATCAAATATATTTAAATGTTACAGGACGTGCGTGTTGATGTGTGCTGAGACAAATGGACCGCACCATGAGAAAACCAACATAGCTCGTTTAGGACCATTATGGATCCAGACCAGACTGCGCGGACCCATGCTGTTCGTTTTCAAATCCTTTTGCAATTGGAGAAACCATTAGCGAACAACCTGGATACTGACCAGACTGTGCAGATGCGCAGGCTGGCCTGGATCCATGCAGGACGAAAACGTACTATGTTGATTTTCTCGTGGTGCGGCTCAAATATATTCAGCAAAATCTTACATGAACTCCTCGTTATAATACCAAATAGACATTCAGAATTCTGAAGAATCTGTAGTCGCGATTTTCAGCCTTAGGTTATCAGTAAATCAACGTATTTAGACCAAACAAATATATGTCTTACACTGCATGCTAAGTTATTACGTAAAGACTGGTATGAGATTAAAGTTCAATTTGAAATTCTATTAAATTACAGGAAGTCATCCATCAAAGTTTCCAATCAATTTGAAAGTGGTATTGAGAAAATCACGTTCCGCAATGAGAATAAATGCGAAAATTTAGTTAAAAGAACTTTGAACAATTGTATAAAGCCTGTCACATAGTTTCAGTTTCCGATATTTACCATGGGTTACTGAGGGGTAATCCTTTCCAGTTATTAAGGTAGTTTCCTATGTTCGGATCAAAATTTTTCTTCTAAGCAGAATTTGAATAAACCCTGATTTTTCAAAACTCGGAATGTACTATCCAATGTGTGCTTGATCTTTTGCTAGATTGTTTAGAAAAAAATTGAACCCCACGGAAGTGTTCATAATGGGATGCCATTTCTGCAAAAAGAATTATTTTCAACAATGTAGATTTTACTGAAACTTCTCTTGACTATAGCTTAACATATAGTCTTTAATATGATGAAATAAAAAGTATAAGTTGGTAGACTTGTTTCTTTTTCTTTTTTTAAATATGTGACAATAATTAAAGTGATTCGCAGATTTCAACTAATTTTGAGACTTTATTTGGAAGTATTTAATTAATACCATTTTTAACTCTAAAAATAGAAACGTTGTTATTTTTTTGTACTTCAACTGATAGGTTAACATTTATTCATAAAATGATGTCGTTTCCGTGTCCCGAGTCCAAGCTTTATTCTGAGTTACCCTTGTTAATGACGTTACGCCACTGCTTCTGGTTTACCAAACATGCAGTTCCACTTTATACTATTTACTTATGCTTCTTAATCACCATAAGTTCGATTTACATAGAACGAATATTCTTTTGTATTATTCATGGAAATATTATGTCTGTTGTAGCTGTTTTACACATGAACACTATGGCTTCTTTTTCATAACAATACAAGTCAAATGGTTTATCGCGGCCAGAAATTTGTACAAACCGGACAGAAGTTGCGAAATTGTCATTTGTGCAGGAAAGAAGCGTTTACCATAATGTCCAGTACTTGACAGGTATAGTGACCATGCACGGACACAGCCATTTTCTCAGAGGGGTCCGATCTCCTGCCCCCCCCCCCCCCTCCACCTGGAAATTTTGAAATTTAGCACTTCATTTTTCGCATTCTGGGACAGTTATATGGACTAACCTGTTAAATGTGGGAAAATGATAAAATCAAGCTTTCTTGAAGGTAAAATTCTTAGTTTCTTTTAGATAAATAATATGAATTATGTCGGGGTCGTATGTAGCAGCGGCCGTATATACTTTATATGCAGTCCTAATGTTGCCTTTTTCGAAAAACATTTTCTTTCCTTTTCTAAAGATTTTCCAGAGGGGTTCCGGACCCCCGATCCCCCGCCCCACCCCACCTCTGGATCCGCGCATGTTGACATATCATGCTTTCTGTTTATGCAGGTAAACTTGTGTTTGGTTAAATTTCAACAGAGCACAATTGTCTGAACAGTGTACAAACTCATTACTGTTTTTGTTTTTCAGGCAAGGGTGGAAAAAAAATGGTAGACAATGAAAGCAGTAACATTTTTATTAAAAAAAAAACAAAAAAAAAAAACAATGAGACAAACATTTCCAACATCTTTTGAAGGTTCGAAAATCCCATGTTAAACATACGATAAAGCCCGAAACGCGTGAAAATGTTCCGAATGTAAATCGGGTGAAGTAAGCGCTCTATGTATAGTTAGGTTATGCGTCTAGATTGATTAAACTGGGCGAGTCTACTTACTTATTACTTGAGGATGAAAAAAAAACGTGTTTTTTAAATGTTGCTCTTAAACAAGGGTGGCGGTTCAACTACTAAAAGTACAACAACAGTTAATTCACAACAAATCGTACGGTTTGTTTTATAATCAGTAGAAGCTAGTCGTATTTACTCTTATGAAACCTGTTTCCCCCACAAGTAAAGAATTCACAGGTCCATCATGAAATATTTTCCCCAGCGCGCATATACTTGTCCTATCCAATATGATCGGCCGCGATCAATAAATTAGGTCAACAAAGAATAAATGATGTTAAATCTTGTTAATATATTAGACTATCCTCTAAATATACGGTTCCTGTTTCTGAAATGATAAATGGTAAGTTATGTTCCCGACGTACTTACATGTTTTTAAAATGGGACTTTCAGACTACAAGGACATTGATTTATTGTATTTCTTTTGCCTTAAGAATTCATTTGCCCCACCCAAAAGCAGTAATACAGCTAGCCCTAAAATGTCATACTGCATAATAGCATCAGAACCTGCAACATTATTTAAGACGTATATCACACCGTCTTGTAGACATTTTGTTTTAAATTCTAAATTGCATTTCCTACGACGTAGACGAGTTTCTTGTCGTCTGCAGTATCTGTCGTCTGCAGTATCTGTCTGTCTATCTTAGTTGACTGACATGACGAGAGAGCTTTTCCATAAATAAATAGATTAAATAAAAACATGCAGCTGATATATTCAGAGATAGCAGTGAGACAAATTAGAGTCTAAGAATTTAATGTTTATTTCTTTACTGCAAGATCATATCCTTGGCAAACAATATTGATAGAGACGTAACCTAAATCAATTGAAATGTCAATTCAAGCTCGTTTTCCTAGACAAACATTAGGTAGAGAATACTATAAATATTATAGAGACAAGTCATAAACATTATATAATTGCATATAAATTTGACAAATCTTATCGTTTACAATCTGTTCATCTCATGTTTATATCTAAGATATGAGACAATGCATAAATATATTTTCAAGTATTCCGCTTGATATTAACTTTTGTGGTATTTAAATCGCCATCATTTTAGTGGTTTCCAAATAGTTTTACCCGTTACAACGCTTGTCGTTTGCGAATGCATCTATACAATCATGAGAAAACTCCAAATTTTGTTAAATGTGTTTTTAAATACGTAATAATAAGTTTATAAAATGAAAAAAAAATATGTCACTAAAATAATTCTTTAAAAAAAAACCCTTGAGTAAAATTTGTCTGTCTTTAAGATATCTATATTTTAAAAATTTCTCGCCTCCGTATAAATAACATTTACTGCACAGTCGTAAAACGTTTTGCAGCGTGATCTATATATTAGATATCGTTGCCTTACATACACACCTGGCCGATATGGAAACAAATGAAAATGGCTTGATACATAATACTCTTTTAGTGTCTTACAACGCATTCTTCCAGTTCAGAAATAGTAAAAGGTTACAGAGTATATGAAATTCATGACTGCACCATTGCTCAAAAAGCATATGCAAGAGGCTACGCGTGAATTAACTTCAAACCACGTAGCTGGAAATAGATCTATAAAAGAGGAAGTATAACTTAATATTGTTTTGGTACATGTGTGGACTCTCACTTGAGCCACAGTGAAATTATGTCGTTCGAGTTAGCCGCGTGTATTTTCTAAAACCAATTTTATATGTCAATATTTGGCGATGTTTACTTGATATATTTAGTGTTGGTTTATTCCATCTTCAATGCAAATTCACTTTGTTTTGTCTCCAGGTGTCTTTAGATTATAAGCATGCATGCAGACGCATTCTTGCTATTGTTCTTCTATTTAATTATGGTTTTAGATGTCGAATTTAAACGATGTTCGATATAGTATAAGATATTAACATTATAATTAGTACTTAAAAGCAAAATAGCAGCAGATACTTCCTTCCAGTCCCATTGTACAACATAGTTCAGAAGTGGTTCGAGCTAAAAGTAAATTATTCAAACTTAAATTCAGAATAAAGTGTTTTGCAGGATGTTTGTGTTTAGAATTAATCAAGTTCATGATGCAGGAAGTTTGTGATGGGAATTTATCACGTTCAGGACGATAAAGTGTTATGCAGTAAGTTTGTTTGTTTGTTTTGGGTTTAGCGCCGTTTTTCAACAGTATTTCAGTCATGTAACGACGGGCAGTTAACCTAACCAGTGTTCCTGGATTCTGTACCAGTACAAACCTGTTCACCGCAAGTAACTGCCAATTCCCCACATGAATCAAAGGTGGAGGACTAATGATTTCCAACACAATGTCGTTTATCAAATAGTCACGGAGAACATACATCCCGCCCGAGGATCGAACTCACAACCCGGCGATCCGTAGACCAACGCTGAGATAAGCGGGCGGGTATTTGATTGGAATTAATCAGGTTTAGGACATAAAATGTTTTACAAAAAGTTTGTTATTGGAATTAATCAATACAAAGATGCAATAAGCTTCTTCTTGGAACTGGAATTAATCTTATTTATAATATGTTGTTCTTACAGTAGACAAGAAAGCATTCACACAAATCAAACCAAACATCAATTGCATATAAACGGATTTTTTTCTGATACTTTTAAAACGATCACTTGAGATCACTTTTATTCAAAACAAGTATGTGAACGTTTAATATGTTGATAATAACGTGTAAACGAAATTGATACAGTCATTTTCAATTCTACAAGTCAACGGAGTTTTACATTTCCCGGTATTAGAAAGCGGTTTTTAACATTCAATTATTGCACTTGGTCTAATGTTTACCAATCAATCATTTTTGCATTAATTAAAATTACCTTCTACGTATTAATCAATTCCTGCTGTAGTATTTGTGTGAATCGGAGGAAATTAACATTTTTTTGTAATTTCCTGTCCTGTGAAGGACAGTTAATTGAACAAGCACAACATGCAATTTCAATCAGTTAAGTTTCGAAATAAGCTATTTACAAGAGGGGTGATCCTAAATTACGTTAGGTTATATTTTGATGTTTATGCAACATAGTACTGAATATAATTGTATATTTCTTACAAGTCAACTGCATCAAGCTACCCAGCGTAACATGTAAATGCTATATCTGGGAATGTTGAATCAGTGAAGGTTAAATGTTGAACTGGTGAAGTTTAAATGTTAAATCGCGGCAAATGAAATATAAATAGTTGTAGCTTTTTGTTCAAATGAAGCTATTCTAACAAGCTTCTTGGGCACATTTACGCAGTTAGTCACGTAATGTCTTGGGACAATGTATGATATAAAGATAACTTTGACGACATTTGTTTGTCTACCATGGAACGTTTAAACAGTACAAATATACCTTACTTATCACGTTAAACTAGACGTTTAAATGCACCACTGTGACCAGTATAGGTACATTTCATTGAGCAAAGAGTACCTTATGGAGATCAGATGTGATTGTGCATTATGAACATAATCATATGCTAAAAGCTAAAGCCGGAAAACAAAATATTAAAAATTTACAGCTTGACTGATCCTACCAATGAGATGAAGTTCAAAATTGTTTTCGCTCCATAATTTGATGCAGCTGGACAGTACTGGCACTGGCCGCATGAGGTTTTCAGCGAATTAAGCAAGGGACATTGAGATACGTTCAACTGTGTGGAAAGCCTTTATTTATAGTATTATTAAAACCATTCCAACAATCGACCTTGAAATTCCTCATGAAAGCTAGAACTCTGTGTTCAAAAGCCTTTTTTTTTTATCTTAAACGTTTTCTTGATTCCTGAAAGCAGCTTTATCTGAGGAAAACAATCTCTCTTGGGAACATTTTTACTGCTTCTGGCCTTAAAAAGCTTTATTATATAAAATTAAAATTAAGAGCCGGTTGCAATAGATCTATAAGGGAAATTAGATACCACAGGACGACGTTATCAATGTTTGTCATTAATGACTTTTAAATTTATTATACAGAGATTCTGCATTACTTCTCATACAGAAAAGACAGAGAATGTTTGGTTACACATTGACGCGATAATTATTCAGGAACTATTATCCAGATAATTTATGTATTTCGGGGGTAGCGATGACTATTATGTGACCAATTTAAGTAATGAAAATGACTTTGGTAATGAGACAACATGTACATGCACTGTTTTCCTACCAAACAATAAATGAGTAGCAACTGATTTAATAATAGATACCTGCTAATCTGAAAAGGGAAATCTATTTTAAGCGTTGCATTATTTTGTATTTGCAGACCCCATTATCGATGGTCCCGAGTCTCGAACTAATGAGCAAACCAAGTTTTGACTGCGACAATACATTTACAACTGCTTACTTGTTTCCATGATATCGGACAGGTCAAACTTTCCTTGGGAAGTTTGAAAAAAAATGAAGTACAGTTGAAAATCTGTTTTCGCACGATAAGTTTACGAAACTGTACACTACTGGCAATGACCGGGCCATGTGATTTCTAGCGACTAAAACAAGGGATGTTGAGATACCTTCAATTGTATCGAAAGCGTTTATTTACAGTGTCATTTAACTAACAATCAATCTAGAAATTGGTAAAAAATGCTACAGGTCTGTGTTCAAAAACGTGTGTGGTTTCCTTAAATATTTTCATTGATTCCTAAAAGCAATTTCATCCCAGGAAATAAACAAACAATATCTCTTGGGAAATTTGATATTGCTGCTTGTGGCCTTAAACAGCTTTACTACATTGAATTGAAAATTAAGAGCCGGCTGCAATAGATCTTTAAGGGAAAATTGATACAATCCTCTCCTTTGTTAAGGGCGACGTTATTAATATTCCACGTAAGGAAAGTTTGTCTTCAGTAACTGTTACATTAAATTTTATGAAACACAACTGTATTTGATAGTCTAAAATAAAGTTTTAAGTATACAGAGACTTTGCATTATTGCTCGTACAGTACAGAGAGAGAATGATTGGTTATATATTGACGTGATAATCAGACGAAACTCAAGAAATGCATGGACTCCGTGGTAGTGATGACGTTTTTCATGTTCCTGATAATACACAGGAGATAGTATTATCTGACTCATTTAACTTAAGAAAATGACTTGGGTTATGTAACAACATGTATATGTACTGTTTCCCTACAAAACAATCAATAAATAGTAACCGATCTGATAACAGATTCCTACTAACTAGGAAAGAGAAATCTATTTCAAGCGATGCATATTTGTATATCTGCAGGTCGTGTTATCCCTGGTTTCGAGTCTTGAACTCATTCCTCATGTGCAGGAAAACACCAGTTAGCAAGGATTTACCGACTGAGTTTGAAAAACAAAATGTGATTAAGTGAATAGCAGGTACATCTTTATCATAATTTTTGAACATTAAATTTCAAAAGAATGAATCATTTATGCTAGTGCAGCAACAGTTTAGTGTTAGTTCATCAGTAGGTAGATCATCTCGCCAAAATGCTGCAAAATAGCAAATTATGTTGGTTACAATGTAATACATCCATGAAATCAAGTTAATAAGAAATTGATAGAAAAATGGTAAATAAATATAATGTAAAATGTATAGTTAAATCAAAGAAATATTATATGTCAGCTTCGATGATATTAAGGTAACTTGGGGGCCTCCGTGGCCGAGTGGTTAGAGTCGTTGACTTCAAACCATTTGCCCCTCATCGATGGCGGTTCGAAACCTCATTTGGGGCGTAGAATTCTTCATGTGAGGAAGCCATCCAGCTGGCTTACGGAAGGTCGGTGGTTCTACCCAGGTGCCCGCTCGTGATGAAGTTGTACACGGAGGGGCACCTGGGGTCTTCCTCCACCATTAAAGCTGGAAAGTCGCCATATCCCATAAAATTGTGTCAGTGCGACGTTAAACCCAACAAAATAAATAAATAAATTAAGGTAACTTGACATGAACAACCAAGATGGCGTCACACAATTATGGTTTGTCACATTATTTAACCCTATAGACAATATGCTGCTACAGAGGTCTAAAGATGCATTTTAATCATTTAACACACACGTAAACAATTGTAAAAATGCATTTAATTTATAAAATTATAAAATCAAATGTTCTGAAACTCACCATGAAAACCAGTCAATTTTTGTGCGTATTTTGCGGAAAAGTTATGTATCCAAACTGAAAATAATTTATATCATCATATGTTTGAATATGTCCTTCGGGTGCTCCACCTATGAGCAAAAGAACTTATCCTCTGAGTTTTATGCTATTTGCTCTGGAATTTCATCAGTAAATTATAAATTTCAATATTTTGTTGCAAATAAATTCAGTAACAAGGGGCTATGCAATTCCAAAAATATGTTTATTGTAAAACTCACCCAGTCCTATGAATGGAAAATGAACCAAAACATAGCTGATTTTGGGTATATTACACTATTTTTTATGACCCTTCATGTTCAAATGAAGAAATCCGTATCTAAAAAGTCTCTATATTTTTTGGGAGGCAACAGAAAATCAAGAAATTGTACTTTATCAATTACATTAAACATATATTAATTTAGTATGGCCTAAGATCCATACTTTCCATGAGATCTCCATGCAAGTCAGTAAAGTTTTGACATTGAGGGTTATTCAAACAGTAGCAAACACATTTGAAGTTGGACACAGATTGAAAAGATTGTAAATGTTTTATAAAATTTAAATACAAACAATGTAGAATTACTAAGAAATGAACACATCACTCAAAACTCTTAATATGTGAGGATTTAAAGTCTCAGAAATAAGGACAAAGTAAACTTACATGTACTTCGAACTTTTTTAACGACCCTCATACTGCAAGCATGTTTCAACTTTTTAGGGTGTAAAATATAAAAATTTACTGATGAAATTCCAGAGCAAATAGTATAAAACTTAGTGAATAAATTCTTTTGCTCATCGGTGGAGCACCTGAAGGACACATTCAAACATAGGAGGATATAAATTATTTTCAGTTTGGATACATAACTTTTCGCAAAATACGCACAAAAATTGACTAGATTTCACAGTGAGTTTCAGAACATTTGATTTTATATTTTCATACATTAAACGCATTTTTACAAGTGTTTATGTGTGTGTTAAATGATTAAAATGCATCTTTAGACCTCTGTAGCAGCATATCGTCTATAAGTGTAAATAATGTGACCAATCCTGATTTCGTGACGCAATCTTGGATTTCCCTGTCAAGTTACCTTAAACAAAGTAATCGTGACATCTATATGGACCGCGACATGAGAAAACCAACAAAGTGCATAGTCTGGTCAGGATCCATGCTGTTCGCTTTCCAAGCCTATTGCAATTAAAGAAACTTTTAGCAAACAGCATGGATCCTGACCAGACTGCGCGGACGCTCAGTCTGGATCGATGCTGGTCGCTAACGCACTATGTTGGTTTTCTCATGTTGCGGCTCATATAAAGCAAAAATGGTATGCAAAAGTAACAGTTGTAAAAGATTTATATCATACTCGAGTTTCAAACATTAATCTATTTTTGGAAACCATTTGAATTTAAAATTAGGCGTTTTAGAATTACATTGTGTACGTTCAATTATTTCACACTTTCGTCTCAATATTGGACATGCATAAACAAATTATACAACAACTGAAAACTAAATTCTAAAGTACTAGAAGATGAATATTGTTTTTATTAGTATGACCCTTATAGAGATTCGATCCTACTAATTTTCTTCGCGAAAATCGGAATCGATCCCTCTACGGTAACATGCGATTTATAATATCCAATTAAAGCGGCTAACCCACACATCATGGTGTTTAAAAATCAAACTTTTGCTATATTCCCCTTGATGACGCATATAATGACTTTACAATGTATTTTTCATCAAATTCCGTTGAAAACCCATGCATTCTGAAAAGATTAGCTTACAATTTCTGGTTAGGGTTTGTCGTTTTATATAAATATGGAATTCCCGTCAGCAAACATTTCGTGATTATCAATAGAGCGCACAGGTATAGGTTTCGCGCACTATTGTGACGTTTGGAAATAATACCAAACAAAATGATAACATAAAATGAAGTCAGTATACTTAGTATAATACCGTGTTCACACTAGCAGAATGGTTTTATTTTTATTAGGCACTAATTGGCTATAATTGGTATTTGACATTCAAAACCCATCAAAATATAATCTAGTTTGCGTCCACACTTGGCAAAGAAATGTGGTTTAAATATATACATGTAATGTTGGAAGTTAACAAATATCTTGCAATAAGCAAAAAAGGTTACAAAGAATTGAGGCTAACAGAAACAAGAAGGGGTCATCAATATTTAAATTTCTGTGTTCATCTAAGAATTTCTGTTCATTCCATCTATTGTCCATTTTGAGCGTCAGCATGACTCCATATCGCAATTTAATGTTTTTGTTTCAACAACAGTCCAATTACTTTTGCCAGCCACAGCATCAATTGTTTGATACAAAAGAGAAACACATGGTATTCTTCCTCCAAAAGGTAAGATCTGTGGATTTGGGATTGTAAAACCAGTTATAACCCACATTTGCGTTCACATTTGTAAAATAATGTAGCATTACTTTTTAATGTAGTATTAAAACCACCTCCCGAGGTAGTTTTAATGCTACATTACAGAAACCACTTGACCTTTACAAAATTCACGTTTTACACCACATATAGTGTGGACGCAAACGAGTTTAAAAAATAAACCCAAGTTAATGTAGGATTAAAAACGTAGTCTGAACACGGTATAAAAGATACGTTAACGGAGCAGTAATTTCTTGTTGGCTTAGTGCGGTTACGGTACTCGTATTATATTTTTTTCGACGTGAGTTCGATACCCAGACCCGTTGAATTGTGTCTTTTTTTCCTCACTACAATTCAATGAAGACTAAACGAGTAAGTTAATCTAGTTCTAACATGTACACTAAAATTATATTGTCACAACTGACATGCAACTATGTCTAAATACACTCCACCTGTAATATGATCTAATCTTTTCTGTGGTATTTTTTAACCTGTGCGGATTAGTTTTAATTTTATAACAATCATAAAACACTTCACATAAATAAAAGCATTGCCCGGCCATAACTCTAGGATTGATTGATTTATAGCTTCTACGAATTTGATACGAAAATAAGAAACAAAACGATAAATTAGGTAAAAAAAAATAAATACATAAAATATGTAATGCAAACTGAAAAAATGGAGAAAAGGTATAATAAAAATACCGTATCCGCTCGGACAACGTGGAATCACTGATTAAATCGTAAACTTAGTTTATTGACTTAATTTTATTTTATTGTTAGGTTTTCACTTCTAAACGCCATAATACTGTGCGCTACCTTTAGTTTGCTTTTGTTGTGAGTGATGTTTGTGCAAGTAACTTTTAAAAAATTTAGGTAAGATTTCGTTACGATAATGGTTCTTACCTAAGTAAAGCAAAGTAAATCGTGCTGAATTCCCTTATCGGTAAACGTGTATATAAATTGATCCATCAAATCTTTGCGTCATAAAATACTAATAAACTTTGATAATGTGGCAGTTGAGTCCAGTAAGTCCAGGGGTGTTCAAAGATAATCCGTCATAGATCTATGTAAAGCAAATATTGGATTTACCGGTATTGGAAAATAAATAGTGTCGATTGTATTGAGCTCAACTGCCACATATCAAAGTTTATTAGTACTGTCGCATATCGTTCTATATTTATCAATGTTTACAAAATAAGTTTATAAAAGTTCATGAGAAAAACTGCAAAAATTCGAATGTTCCCGTTAATCTGGAAAGTTTTGTGTTTATATATGAACAGTAGTGGCATTTTGCCGTTGGGTGATAATTAATTTTAAAAATTACAATTAACAATTTGTGGGTTAGTCGCTTTAGAAAATGTGTACTTCCGGCACTTGCACAGAGCGTCTTGGAAGAATACTCTTTTTGTCTTGCGCATTAGTACAGATATTGATATATGATATATATACACGTAATGGCACCTGTAAATAAAAGGATCTAGTGATCACAGTTCATATAAATAAATGTACCTCTCCTGAGGTTGCGCCTATGCAAGAGTCGGACATTACATCGGAAATTACATGTAATACAATACAATATGGACAGTGTTGTTTTTGCATTCCAATTGATAGGGAATCGTTCCTACGCGTAGCGACAAAAATCGGTTTCGATTCCTCTGTGGTAACATGCGATATACCGAATGAGATATTTACTATCGAATTAAAAAATGTGTCCGTCCGTGCTCTCAGTAGACAGTTCTTTTCAAATGTTACGGGATAGATTGAAGTCGGATTGACTTCTGCTTGAGACAGTGCCTTATTTCATATTGATAGAGATGTGTGACAGAGACATTTCAAAAGATACCATTGCCATTGGTTGATTCAGAATACGTTTGAAACTCTTCTTTTCGAACATCAATAAAATGCCAGTTTTGACATAGCATATAATTAGGAATTACAGCTCTGACATTTTTGTTTTTTGACAATTGTTTATGTGTGTAATATATTTGTTATAAACATCTGTCAGATGTTTAAATTTAAAATATTTCTGCTGTTGCTGTTGCTGTTCTACAGATGGCGCGGCTTATTTATGTTGTCGATGACCAGAAAGATTTTCTAAGTTTAAAATAAGTTAATATTGTCTTCATGCCAATTTTGAAGCATCGTAATTAGAAATGCATCTCAATACATCCTTGAACGTGTACTGTTACCCCACATAACCATCTTAACATTAATGCAGTGTGACTATTCATTAGGACTGTGATGCGCATATATGACTGAAATTATCTACATCATTATATTCGATTCAAATGTCCAAATAACAAATAGTAGAAACTACCGAAATCACCTCAGATTGAATTAGAGATTTTTTATGTCCTAATCCATAACATGGCGTGCTAATTAAGCTTAATCGTCCATTTTCGTATACCGAGTCCACCGAAACAGAACTTTGGAGGTGTCAGCAGCTCAACCCCATCATCATGGGTTCGAGCCTAACTGGGGTAAAAGCTCAACTGCAACTTTCCTAACACACTGTTTAGTCATTCCGTTAAATATTATATTTCTAACGTATAAATGTATAATTCTATTTCATTCCTAACGCATGTTCAATATGATAGTAACCACTTACGGACACAGTCTGGAATGTTCTTGCCGGGAGGATCAAAATACTCTCCGAACATCTGATCACATTCCCGTTTGTCTGAAGTCTTTCCTGACGGAAACTGGTACCCTGCATAACAAGACGCTGTACACGAGCTGAAATTAGTTTTGACGGCAGTGCTGAATTTAGAATCTTTTTTACAGATTGTATAGATAGTAAGTGCATTCTAGGAGAAACAGACATATTCAGTACACTTGAGTGATTTTAGATTTCATATAATCTGCACAAGGTATATGATAAAAGTCTTGTATTATGCCAGCCCTATTCGGATATAGCAACAAATTTAAATTGACGCTCATGTTTGGTTTTAAAATAGTACGTCCCAACGAATACTTAAAAGAACGGAAAACTTACTAGAATGGAAATCCCGCTCCACATGCTATTCTTCCATGAGCTGGGGCAGGCAATGGGTGACACTTACTGTTTACTACATACAAACGAAAAAAAAAAACATGTAATATTCTTGAAAATTGACGTCTAGTTACAACATATAGTATCTACTATTTGTTACCCGAAACATAGGCAAACTAAATGCTTTATTATATTTGTCACAGGGAGAGAAAAATGTGCAGCCAGACCGGGACTCGAACCCGGGGCCTCGGAATACCGTTCCGATGTTCTATCGGCTGAGCCATCCGGCCGCCTACACACTTTCTCCCCGTTTTAATATATTTCAAGTTCTATACCGTGACATATTTATTAAGCTTTATAATGTTTGTTTGAATACGATCGTTTTCAGACAATGTATGTCTGTCCGAGGTGACTGTCTTTGCATTCTTGACTGCGGTTACCGATCAGAAACAGACAACCGAAGAAATTATCACCATTGACATGCTGGTATTTGACAAATTATGTTTGGTAATTTATTATAAATATTTCTTTCAAATATTTACCATGTCTAGCCCCTGTACGACTGACAAACGCGTGCACACGTCATATACCATAACACACAAGAAATTGATTGAATGAATTTTCTGGTTTACATTACAGCCTGCAGCTTCCATTTGACTAAGCAATTAAACAAATGAATGCTGAATTATAGCATAAAAATGATTCAGTACGGAAAGACCTAAAGTTCGAGTACTACCCAATGCTGTTATTATCTTGCCCCACTTTCTTATTGTTTTCACTATGTTAAAAATAGTTTGCTGATGGATATTCGAAACACATCCTATAGTAAATTTCCACAGCAATGTTAATATGAAAGAATCCAGTGTCTCGCTATTATATTCGAACGTGTTATATATTATCAAGAATAGAGCTATATCTCGGCCAAAAGCTGTAAATTTTTTTTATTTATTTAGATGATATCATGTAAAGTTTAAGTTGTTTTATCAAAAAAGTAAAAAAAAAAAAAAAAAAAAAAAAAAGAAAAAAAAAAAGAAGAAAAAAAGCGCCATCGACAATATTCGATTTAAGTTCATAAACAAAAATAATGTTTAAACTCTTATCATGTTTACGAGAGACTGTCCGACTGTCCCCCTATGGATAGCGTAGTGAGAACATGTGCTCTATTTAGACATTTCTAAAGAATATATGATAACAGTACATATAGACGATGTTACCCGAAATTTGCAGCTTTAGCACATGCTTGCAGTGTCCTTTATATACACAATTTATTTTAGGTCGATTGTAAAGGAAGTTCTACAACTTTTATTAATTACTCTCGACACCTCATTCCTGATGAAATCCATCGCCACGAGGGTATGAGAGAAGAGGCCAGTTTTCCTTTTAATGCTGAGCGCCAAGCAAGGAAGCTACTGAAACCATTTTTCACGTTTTTGGTATGACGAGGCTGGGGATCGAACCCACGACCTCCCGCACTCGAAGCGCACGCTCTACCACTACGCTATCGAGGCAGGTCCTTGTTTTGTATGTTTGGTTTGCAGATTAAATTGATGGGCCAAGATTTTTGTGCTGAATCTTTGTAATGTTTGAGGCCAAGTTTGAAACAAAGATTAATAATCAGGCAATTTAAAGCATCGGTTTGGAGTCCAACAAAACCCTTGAAACAAGAGTTGGAGTTTGGAAATGAGAGTTCGTTGTAATTGCAACGTATGCTTAAATTAGAAAGGAGAGTTCGTTGTTATTGCAACGTAATACTATGCTAAAATGTGCAAGTTTGTAAGGTTCTCCGATCCATATACTTATCATGGGCCAAATGGTTCATGAAAATAGTTTCGATTAGTTTTGGTTTTGGGTGTAGGTTGAACATCTATACGACATGGTTTGTAGGTTCTTCTTCAAAGATACTGTTTGAAGAAAATTTATCTAAGAGGCAACAGTATGGTAGTTATTGTCTATAGGAGGTTAAAGTGAGTAGAGCAAGAGGTTCTTGGTTCGACACATAGGTTTGAACATCGGTACAAAAGGAATTGTGGTTGTTATTCATATACACTCTCTGTAAATAGTTTCATCCAAAAGACAAGTTATGTACAGTATAGTAGTACGATCCGAGGAATTGTAGAAGAACATTATTGGTTTAATTAGTTCAGTTTGAAACATTGAATGATATGACCTGTGTGACTATTGAAATTATTAAACCCATTAGTACCGGAATAATTAACATAAAGGCAAAGTAGGCTTATGAAAACTATACATATAAGATATTCAGATTTCACCAAATCTGTAATGTTAAGAAGGGACGAGATGACAGGACCCGTTTCATAGCTAAATATAACAGGTGTAGTCACATTCCCTGGGTAATAAATAAATATATGGACTGCATGCTTTTAATCGAGCATATAACGCTCCGTTTGCAGAGCTCATTGCTTTAAATGGTTCTGCACTTACCTTTTAATTTTATCTCTATGTTTTATTAACTGATTATCACTAATTTCAGGTATCAATATCTAGTCTGATTTTTTTTTCTGGGTAACTTAATTCAACGCTAGTGTTTTAGATAAAGGAATGCAAATTTGAAATCTACTGCTTATGACTGTTATGCTATTCATGCGCTAATTTTACTCAGGGTCCGGCCATTGTAGCCAGCCGTAAAGTATTTAATTCGTTTATAATAAATACCAATTCATGGCTAACATGATTTTACGAGCTGTCACGACAAGCATAGACCTGCAACAAATTTTCGACCTACCACAGTCCATATGATAGAAACTATGTACACACCACAGATTGCAGTACGAGTTACACTGTTTTGTATTTAATGACCCACTGCATTCGAAATATCGCGTTATTCACTTATATTTAAAAGAAAATATGCTACAGACTCGACCAATAAGGAAAACTACACAAAACACTCGCGTAACACGTTAAATGCATCATTCCGTCCACTTTTTCCAATGGTTAAATGTATATTTCAATTGCAATAACATGTGTAATAATGTAATCACTTACAGACACAGTTTGGAATGTTCCTTCCGGGAGGATCAAACCATTCTCCGAACATCTGATCACATTCTAGTTTGACTGAACTATTTCCAGATAGAAATTGGTACCCTGCATCGCAATGCGCTGTACATGAGCTAGAATTTGGGCATGAAAAATTGTCATTTCTCAAATAATGTGATTTGTCGATTTTTTAAAATAGATTTAGTTTAGTTTTGTTTACCTCAGCAAGCATGAAAGGCGGACTCCACCTCATACACACAATATTTTCATAGCTAAGCTAATACAATACAATACATAGAGTATGTGAATTTGCGATACCCTCCTGACATTTTGGTAGATATAATACACAAAAGATACAGTGAGTATTCAGTTCGTCACATATTATCCTTAATTATTTCAAAGAGTATAATGTGCATGCAAACAAAACTGTTCTTCATCGAAGCTATTAGGACACAGATATCAGTGCAGTTAATATCACCGATACTCAAAACGTTAATGTTCTTAATGTGTTTTATTCCGCCTTCTACAAGTTTAGACCACCACTGTCTTGATTTAAAAAAAAATAATCCCTAGTGTGTGTACAGTAACAATCTTACTGATCTCGGATTTTGACAACACGTACTATTTAATCTAGAGGTAAAATAGGGACGTCCGTGGCTGAGTGGTTAAGGTAGCTAACTTCAGATCACTTGCCCCTAACTGATGTCGTTTCTAGCCGCACTTCTGACGTATAATTCTTCATTTGTGGAAGCAATCCAACAGGCTTACAGAAGTTTGGCGGTTCTTCCATGGTGCCCGCCGCCCCTGATTAAATAATGCCCAAAGGAGAACCTGGGTCTTTCTCTATCAAAAAAGCAGAAGTCACCACATGACCTAAAATTGTGTCGGAGTGTGATGTTAAACCCTACCAAAAAATCTCACAGCCATTCATGAAAGTAACGAAAGACTTACTAGAATGGAAACCCGGCTCCACATGCTATTCTTCCATGAGCTGGGGCAGGCAATGGGTGACACTTATTGTCTACTACATACAAACGAAAATAAACAACATGTAATATTCTTGAAAATTGACGTCTAGTTACAACATATAGTATCCGCTATTTGGTACCCAAAACATAGGCAAACTAAATGCTTTATTATATTTATTAAGCTTGATAGTGCTTGTTTGAATACGATCGTTTTCAGACAATTTATGACTGTCCGAGGTGACTGTCTTTGCATTCTTAACTGCGGTTACCGATCAGGAACAGGCAACCGAAGAAATTATAACCATTGGCATGCTGTCATTTGACAAATTATGTTTGGCAAAAAGTGATTCAGTACGGGAAAGATCTAAAGTTCGAGTACTACCCAATGCTGTTATTATCTTGCCCCACTTTCTTATTGTTTTCACTATGTTAAAAATAGTTTGCTGATGGATATTCGAAACACATCCTATAGTAAATTTCCACAGCAATGTTAATATGAAAGAATCCAGTATCTTGCTATTATATTCGAAAGTGTTATATATTATTGAGAACAGAGCTATATCTCGGCAAAAGCTGTAAAATTGAAGTTGTTTCTTTATTTAGATGATATCATGTAAGTTTTAAGTTGTTTTATGAAAAAAGTAAAAAATAAATAAATAAATAAAAAAAAAAAAAAAAAAACGCCATCGACAATATTCGATTTAAGTTCATAAACAAAAATAATGTTTAAACTGTAATCATGTTTACGAGAGACTGTCCCCCTGTAGACAGCAACGTGAGGTCATGTACACTATTCAGACATTTCTAAAGAATACATGATAACAGTACATAAAGACGATGTTACACGAAATTTGCAGCTTTAGCACATGCTTGCAGTGTCCTTTATATACATAATTTATTTTAGGTCGATTGTGAAGGAAGTTCTACAACTTCTATTAATCACTCTCGACACCTCATTCCTGAAGAAATCCATCGCCACGAGGGTATGAGAGAAGAGGCCAGTTTTCCTTTTAATGCTGAGCGCCAAGCAAGGAAGCTACTGATACCATTTTTCACGTCTTTGGTATGACGCGGCTGGGGATCGAACCCACGACCTCCCGCACTCGAAGCGGACGCTCTACCATTAGGCTATCGAGGCGGTGTCCTTGCTTTGTATGTTTGGTTTGCAGATTAAACTAATGGGCCAAGATTTTTGTGCTAAATATTTGTAATGTTTGAGGCCAAGTTTGAAACAAAGATTAATAATCAAACAATTTAAAGCATCAGTTTGGAGTCCGACAAAACCCTTGAAACAAGAGTTGGAGTTTGGAGATGAGAGTTCGTTGTAATTGCAACGTATGCTAAAATTGGAAAGGAGAGTTCGTTGTAATTGCAACGTATGCTAAAATTTGCAAGTTTGCAAGGTTCTTTGATTCATATACTTATCATGGGCCAAATAGTTAATGAAAATAATTTCGATCAGTTTTGGTTTGGGTGTAGGTTGAACATCTATACGACATGGCTTGTAGGTTCTAATTCAAAGATACTGTTTGAAGAAAATTTATCTAAGACGAAACAGTATGGTAGTTATTGTCTATAGGAGGTTAAAGTGAGTAGAGCAAGAGGTTCTTGGTTCGACACATAGGTTTGAACATCGGTACAAAAGGATTTGTGGTTGTTATTCATATACATTTTCTGTAAGTAGTTTCATCCAAAAGACAAGTTATGTACAGTATAGTAGTACGATCCTAGGAATTGTAGAAGAACATTATTGGTTTAATTAGTTTAGTTTGAAACATTGAATGTTATGATCTGTTGAAATTATTAAGCCCATTAGTACCGGAATAATTAACATGAGTGCAAGGTAGACTAATGAAAACTATACATATAAGATATTCGGATTTCACTAAAACTGTAATGTTAAAAAAGGACGAGATGACAGGACCCGTTTCGTAGCTAAATATAACAGGTGTAGCTATAATAAATAAATGTATGGACTGCATGCTTTTAATCGAGCACATAACGCTGCGTTTGCAGAGCCCATTGCTTTAAAGTGTTCTACACTTACCTTTTATTTTTATCGCTATGTTTTATTAACTGATTATCACTCATTTCAGATCAAGATCTAATCTGATTTTTTTTTCTGGGTAACTTAATTCAACGCTAGTGTTTAAGATAAAGGAATGTAAATTTGAAATCTGTTGCTTATGACTGTTATGCTATTCGTGTGCTAATTTTACTCAGGGTCCATCCAATGTAGCCGTAAAGTATATAATTCGTTTATAATAAATAACAGTTCGTGGCTAACATGATTTTACGAGCTGTCACGACAAGCATAGACCTGCAACAAATTTTCGACCTACCACAGTCCATATAATAGAAACTATGTACACGCCACAGATAGCAGTACGAGTTACACTGTTTTGTATTTAATGACCCACGTACTGCATTCGAAAATATCGCGTTATTCACCTATATTACAAAGGCAACATGCTACAGACTCGACCAATAAGGAAAACTACACAAAACACTCGCGTAACACGTTAAATGCATCATTCCGTCCACTTTTTCCAATGGTTAAATGTATATTTCAATTGCAATAACATGTGTAATAATGTAATCACTTACAGACACAGTTTGGAATGTTCCTTCCGGGAGGATCAAACCATTCTCCGAACATCTGATCACATTCTAGTTTGACTGAACTATTTCCAGATGGAAACTGGTACCCGGCATCGCAATGCGCTGTACATGAGCTAGAATTTGGGCATGAAAAATTGTCATTTCTCAAATAAAGTGATACATGTCGATTTTTTTATATATTTAGTTTAGTTTTGTTTATCTCAGCAAGCATGAAAGCCGGCCTCCAGCTCATACACACAGTATTTTCATAGCTAAGCTAATACAATAAAATACATAGAGTATGTGAATTTGCGATACCGTCCTGACATTTTGGTAGATATAATACACAAAAGGTACAGTGATTATTCAGTTCGTCACATATTATCCTTAAATATTTCAAAGAGTATAATCTGCATGCAGACAAAACTGTTCTTCATCGAAGCTATCAGGACACAGATATCAGTGTAGTTCATATCACCGATACTCAAAACGTTGATGTTCTTAATGTGTTTTATTTCGCCTTCTTCAAGTTTAGACTACCACTGTCTTGATTTAAAAAATACTTTTCATCCCTTATGTGTGTACAGTAACAACCTTACTGATCACGGATTTTGACAACACGTACTATTTGATCTGGAGGTAAAATAGGGACGTCCGTGGCTGAGTGGTTAAGATAGCTAACTTCAGATCACTTGCCCCTAACTGATGTCGTTTCTAGCCTCACTTCTGACGTATAATTCTTCATGTGAGGAAGCAATCCAACAGGCTTTCAGAAGTTTGGCGGTTCTTTCCTGGTGCCCGCCGCCCGTGATGAAAAAATACCCAAAGGAGAACCTGGGTCTTTCTCTATCAAAAAAGCGGGAATGTCACCACATGACCTAAAATCGTGTCGGAGTGATGTTAAACCCAACCAAAAAAAATCTCACAGCCATTTATGAAAGTAATGAAAGACTTACTAGAATGGAAATCCCTCTCCGCATACTATGGTTCCGTGAGCTGGGGCAGGTAATGGATGACACTGGCTGTCAACTACAAACAAAGATAATGTAATTAGCATGAGATTGACGTTCCATAATACAATAATACAATGTTTCTACTAGTTGTTATCTTAGAGGTAGTTGAACTTCTACAAATATTTTATTGGGCATAGATTTGTTTGGTTTTACGTTACATTGTCACAATGTAGGACTGAGTAACCAAGGACTGTCCGTCTTGCAGCTTTAACTCCAGTTGCCCCTTTGGACATTGTTGCAGGTATTGTCTTTTACTACCATATATATCATTTTCTTTAGAGACAAACCATTTTTCCCCGATTAAGCGATTACCAGTGTGATTGCTTTAAAACTTGAAACTTTAGTTAATGCACAAAAATCTGCCTTTAGCTCATAAAATATCTCTTTCACGCATTATAAGGCGACGAACTACAAATGTTCGTTAACTAGGGAGGCAATCTAACCGACAGACCTGATTGCACGAAACTGGTCGACACAATACTACAATGCATGTTTTGCTAATTGTATGTGCATAACAGTAAAACAAACCTACGAATCGTGTTTTTCTTGCAGCCCTGAAATAGAGAGAAGATATTTTATGGTGATATAAACGTTTGTTTTCTTCGGATCTTGAGATTGAAGTGTTTTCCTTAAAATTATATTCTTTCTATTGAAAAGGTATTCATTCATATGCAGATCTAAATTTTACAAAAACACTTTGAAGGGTTATAACGATAGGAGTCAGATGAAATAAAATACGAGCCGCGCCATGAGAAAACCAACATAGTGGCTTTGCGACCAGCATGGACCCAGACCAGCCTGCTCATCCACATCCTGGTCAGGATCCATGTCATTCGCTAACGGTTTCTCTAATTGTTATAGGCTTCGAAAGCCAACAGCTTGGATCCTGACCAGACTGCGCGGATGCGCAGGCTGGTCTGGATCCATGCTGGTCGCAAAGCCACTATGTTGGTTTTCTCATGGCGCGGTTCATATATAGTTGAAATGAAATATGTCAATTGCATTCAAAGAACAACTTTAATAAAAAACAGTTCAGACATGATTTAGTATACAAAATCAATATACGTTGATAATGCATCTAAGAACCAACACTTTCACGATGAATACCCAAGCCTTTATCAAATCGAAATAAATTCTAAAACTGTTTCTTTTCTTAAGTTCTATAAAACCGTATAATGTACTTTTCCGTTCTGAATTTGACAAAGCAGTTACAATTATGGTTCAAGTCAGGTGGTAAAAATGATAAGTGTGCTATTCTGACATAAAATTAATCTGTTTAAAAATGATAAAGTATACCTACATAAAACAAGAGCTCCGCCAAGCGGGGCAATATACGCCCGAAGGATTACATCATAGGATGGGAGCAAAATTTAAAGAACTTGACTGTTGTAGCCCAAAGGAGTGGAACAACAACATGAAAACTTCAAAAAACAAATCTAAGTCCACAAAAGAAATATTCAAAGTCCACAAAAAATCCTTATCAGGTACAGGTATGTAAAAATACACCTAAAAATTAGAGGTACCATCCATGTTGTACTACAGAAAAGTGGTCTCGGTTTTTCCCTACGGCCAATAATAAAAAAAAGTTTCAAAATAAGCTATTCATAGTGACATAAAAGGGAAGTAATTAAAAAAAGATATTGTACGTGAACAAAAAAGAGAGCGGACACGAAATTGCTAACGGACAGACGGACAGACGGACACCAGCGTCATGACGTAATACGTCCTTTCGGGCGTATAAAAATGTAAACCTGCCAAACTATTTTTGCGATAAATATATGGATTTTTCGATGGAAATAAATCTTCATTTTTTTAAAACAAGAAAGGAAAATAACTTGATTGAAATGAAAATAATAACTTATTTTTCTTACCTTGAATCAACAAAAAATGGGCAAAAAGTCACCGCAAGGCATGCCGCCTTGATGAATGAAACACCGTGTATCATTGACAAGGTCTTCTCCTGCATGTACGATAGATATATGTATCCTAACTACCAAATGGGAGTAAGCCTCTGTGTGGACCGGAAAAGGACATTCACGTTATCAGAATTAAAAATGTCTGCCCTCATACAAATACGTTCGTGTCTCTTGAAGAATTCTTTACAAATTTTGTAAGGAGTCGTCATTTGTTAACCCACGTATATCTAACAATAACCTGTTCATTACTCACTGAAAATAAACTAGGATACGATTTTCACGTACATTTTCAATAAGTTTTATCATTTATCCTATATTGTCGTGACATATCCACAAAAGGCTATTACGATAGTTATAGAAAGGATAAAATGTTTCGGATTATTGCTAAAACTTTCTTTATCTTTTTTTCTCGGTTAAAGTAGGTAGATTAAATCTATTTAAATCACAGATAAAATAAGTGATATCTGTTATCATTATGATGAATTATAAAAACTGCCTCCTTACGGTTATAAGAAGTACACAATTCATTTGTGCATTTTTACCTGCAGAGAATATCTCATTAATAAAGAGCACTAGTATTGCATGCTACGTTATATCATAAAAATATAAGGCATATATCTAGCAAGCTTTGAAACACCTTTAGATCAGTTTAAACATATTTTCTTCGGCACGCTTGAGAAAAAAATGTTATGTCTTTTCGTATTATTCTCGGATAAATAAAAACAATGAAAACAATAAAATCATATAAAGTTGTATGCTGTCATGTTCGAACTAAGGAAATCCTATTTAGACGCCAATATTCGACATCATATGTTTTATAATTGCATCATAATCATCTGGGTCAAGGCATTGTAATGAAAGGTTTCTAACAAACGGCTTAAGCATACAATTAAAAATCTAATTGACAGAATGTGAATGTTTCTTTTTATCAACTGTTAATTTTGATTTGTCAAATGTGTTGTCAGTTGAAATATTATTACCATAGGCACTTTCTGATAGCATCAATATCTATATTTTGTGGTTTGTCCTAAACATAAACCTTATTTTTACTACCCCTCTCCCAACAAACAATACTAATGTACACTTCTTTCGTTTGAAATCTTAACATGAGACTCTGTTATTTTGAAATATTGAAAGGAATCCATGTTCTAAAATGATTATAATGATTTCAGATATTGGATGATTTTTACGACCACAGCATGACACTTAAAAATACAATATCACAGCAGACTCGATTTGATTGAACCTGTTTAGAAGGGGTAATGGAATGTACACCATCTCTCGAGCCCTTAGCAAAGGTTTTAGCGACAATTCTATTACAGATCAGCACAAGCGGAATACCTATTCCACTCTTTCCTCACAGGATCATGGAAATATGTACCAAGTTCAGACACCCTGGTCCAATGCATTTAGTCGCTTCATAACCATGTCTTTGTTTTCTATACAAATTATTTTAGTAGTGGGTCGATATCAGCAATTTGTCGTTGCCATTAGTCCACCTTGTTACCGACTGTCTCGGGTTGTATGGTATTCAAATGATATCGATACAATGTTGCCTAGATACGAATGTTCTGAATGGGCTTTTGCTAATACCTTAAAGAAATCAATAGAAAGATGGAACACAGAACACAGAACACAACCAAGTAAAACGATAGCAGAGTTAGTTTGAGTCTGTTCATGGGAGGTAATAAAGGGTGGTAAAACCCGTCAGCAACAAACACTGAATAGACGCAAAGATCCTAAAGGAAAAAAAAAAACTTTTTAAGTTTTTTTATGGTCGCCGTACAACACTTGAAGACAGCTGTTCTGAAAATTGAATATATTTATAAAAATAATTGGAAGCATGGTAAGCAAGAAAACAAAATATCAATATTTTCTGTGAAGTGTAATATGTACTATCGTTGAATTAATACATATTCTGTAAATAACATACTTTGATGTGGTAGGCGAGGCACGTTAAAACTCCCATACGCCTGTAAATTGTATGTTAAAAACAGATGATAAAGCTGTCAAATAGATGTTTTACCTAATTTCATTGCTAAATATGCACTACTTCAAATACTCCGAATGAACTTATACATTTAGAGTTATAATGGGAGGTAATCTAAAACAATATACTTAATAAAACTTTGTAATGTGTTAAACAATATCAATCCTCTGACAAATATTTAAGAAAACAATTACTGAAAATTAGAGTTATCAAGAAATGAATATATTTTATTTTCATAATAACACAGGAGGAAGCCTCATTATGAACAAAGCCATTATGAGCCTTTAAGGATACGTAGTCAGTTTTCAAAGTGAAATAGACTATTAATACTTTATTTGTAAATCAATGAAGGCTGCTGCCTCGTAACGTGCTTTAAATAGAGCTATTTACAGCATAAATAAGATATGTAAGCAGAAATAACCCATGATAAAAGATTTATTAACCGGCTGTGAGTAATGATTTTCCTGATGTTCTGTCATTTCCTCTAATAAAACATATACGCCGAGGACAGTGTAATTAAGTCTAATGAATTTCTGTACGATAACATTCGGTATTAATCTTTTTAATAAATCCACTTAGGAAAGCCTGCAGAAAGTGTATTAATTTGTCGTGTCCTTTGCAAATTGGAATATTTTTCTTGAGCAAACGTGGGCCAAAATAAGGGTAGTGAACCCAACAACTCTATTTGTCATAGTGTGTAAAATTGGTAGTGTGGTACCCCATTATGTACTGGTGGTAACCCAATCTTGTACTAATGACAACCTCATTATGTACTGTTGGTAACCCCATTAAATGCTAATGACAGTTCCATTATGTACTGATTGCAATCACATTATGTACTGATGGTAACCCCATTATGTACTGTTGGTAACCCCATCACGTACTAATGGCAACCCCATTGTGTATTTGGTAATTCCATTATGACAACTCCACCATGTACTGATCGTAACCCCATTATGTACTGTTAGTATCCTTATAATGGACTGATGGTAACCACATAATGTAATGTTAGTATCCCTATATGCACTGATGGTAATCCCATTTTGAAATAATAGTGGTACTAACAAGTTAACTATCTGTACTTTTTACCATCTGGTAATGCCTATCTTTACATTGATAATATTATAAAACGTTGTAATAATCATAAACGGAGATCTAAACGCGCTTCATATTAAATCAAACTAAACAGTATAAATCTTAATATTAACATTTACCTGCTATTTTGATGATGTTCATGATATAATGCATTTCAGTCACGAAAAGAAAAAAATATGTTTCATTTGTAGGTTCAGGCTCCAACAACTTTCTTATAAGTCTCACTGTCTAAGTTTTCTCTTGTCTTTTCTTAGTATTACATTGATTTAATGGATCTAAAAAGGCCAGCACAACAATAACTTTAAACTGTATCTGACATTACTTGGCCATATAAAAAACATCATTTAAAAGTGAAAACCTAAAACTTAAGAGTTTTACATCATCAAAACCTTCAGTGTTTAGAAAGATTTGTTTTCCAAGAATAATCAAGGGTTTAATTTACATTATTCATTCTTTTAAGGCAAGGCCTTGCATTTACATTTTAATTTGCATATCGCCCAAGGCATTTGGAATATCATTTACATTGCAGAACTGCAATTTCAGGAAACAATTATCATGAAATACAGACGTTGTCTAGAATAAACATGTCATTGTTTTGTTAACAAGAGCTGTCGGAGGACAGCAACTTTCGACTTTTCAACGGCCTTGTCATTTGAATTAAAATTAACGTTGAAAAAGGGGAACAAGTTAGTCAAATACTGCACATGGTTATAGAACCTGTAGAATGCATGAAATCTAATCATAGTGGACAAGTGTGTGAAGTTTCAATTCATCCCCATTAGTGAATATGAGCTTCAAACTTGCCTACAAAACTAAACCAAACATTGCTAAGTCCAAAAATGGGTATATTTTTGTAAAAAAAAGTATAGCATCCTGTGCAATTGATGTCAAATCAACACAGTGAAGAAGTGTGTGGAGTTTCAATCCATTCCGATGAGTGGGTGCTGAGATACCAGCTTACATTCACAGTCGATAAAAGGACATAATTTTGTAAAACTGAAAATTTGGGTTATGAAACCCTTGCACTGCATGTAATTTCATCATAGTGAACAAGTGTGTCAAGTTTCAACGCATTTCCATTGGTGGGTACTGAGATTACAGTTTTTCCGTACAAAAACTTAACCAAAAATTACTAAGTCGAAGAATTGACATACTTTTGTAAAAGGGCAAAAAGTTATGGAACCGGTGCAGTGTAAGTCAATTTATCACAGCAAATAAGTGTACGAAGTTTGAATCAATTCCAATAACTGGTTATTGAGATACAAATTTACATACAAAAACTTAAGCACGGGTGAGTCCAGTGGATCTACCTATTCTTCGAAAACTAAAAAAGACACCAATAATCTTTCTTAGGTACTGTAACCAACTATTGCTGGTATGAGTCATACAAATATCCCGCTCATTTTCCGCCGAAATATGTCTGGAAATCTATTTTGAAAAAGGCAGTAATGCATACAGAGACAGCTCAGCGTGTGATTCGAATTCACGAGACCAGACCTGATTTCCGCGATATAATAACTGTTGAACGTCCGTGCATACTGTGGTCAATACCCAAAGTAAATCCAAAGTATCTGTCAATGTGCACATTTATAATGAACTGTATTGCTCAAGCTATATCTACGAGTTTTAATCAATGATGTGACAAATGTGGATATTTGACAGACGACGTAACTATGCACTTGATTTGCTTTTGTACCGTAACGGAGAACTACTTGATTCAGCTTCAGTTATGGGACGCTATGATAAAAGAGCGTGGTATTATGGAGTTCATACAAATAATTTTCTTGTCTCCAAAGGAGCTATGTTGGTACTTCATAAGAATAGCTGCAGAAACGAATGGATACTGCTTGAAACATTAAAACATTGCCAAACTATTGCGTCGTATATGTTGCAATTTACACTACGGTATTGAATGACTGTTGAGTTTCAGTTAATGACTGATATCTTCTGATGTTTTTGTTTATAAATATTTATATTTTTTTTATTGTAGACTTTGTGTTGTTATAAGAAGTTTTTCTGAGGACACATGAATCATCTAATAAAACCTGTTTTCTAAGTACCGCAATAAAGTTTTTCGTCTGGTCAAGCAAATATTAGTCTGGCTGTTTTCGTTTTTAGCTCATCTGATTTTTTGAAAAAAAATGATGAGTTATTGTCATCACTTGAGCGGTTGTCGGCGTCGGCGTCGGCGTCGGTGTCGGCGTCGGCGTCGGCGTCTGCGTCGGCGTTGCCTGGTTAAGTTTTATGTTTAGGTCAGCTTTTCTCCTAAACTATCAAAGCTATTGCTTTGAAACTTGGAATACTTGTTCACCATCATAAGCTGACCCTGTATAGCAAGAAACATAACTCCATCTTGCTTTTTGCAAGATTTATGGCCCCTTTTGTACTTAGAAAATATCAGATTTCTTGGTTAATAAGTTTTATGTTTAGGTCAAATTTTCTCCTAAACTATCAAAGCTTTTGCTTTGAAACTTGGAATACTTGTTCACCATCATAAGCAGACCCTGTACATCAAGAAACATAACTCCATCTTGCTTTTTGCAAGAATTATTGCCCCTTTTGGACTTAGAAAATCAGTTTTCTTGGTTAAGTTTTATGTTTAGGTCAGCTTTTATCCTAAACTATCAAAGCTATTCCTTTAAAACTTGCAACACTTGTTCACCATCATAAGCTGACCCTGTACAGCAAGCAACATAACTCCATCCTGCTTTTTGCAAGATTTATGGCCCCTTTTGGACTTAGAAAATATCAGATTTCTTGGTTAAGTTTTATGTTTAGGTCAACTTTTTCTCTTAAACTATCAAAGCTATTGCTTTAAAACTTGCAACTCTTGTTCACCATCATAAGCTGACCCTGTACAGCAAGCAATATAACTCCATCCTGCTTTTTGCAATAATTATTGCCCCTTTTGGACTTAGAAAAATCATTTTCTTGGTTGAATATTATGTTTAAGTCAACTTTTCTCAAAAACTATCAAAGCTATTGCTTTAAAACTTACAACAGTTTTTCACCATCATAAGTGGACACTATACATCAAGAAACATAACTCTATCCTGCTTTTTGCAAGAGTGATGGGCCTTTTTAGACTTAGAAAATCATGGGTAGGACAATATTTCTATTATAAAAAAAAAATCAGATGAGCGTCAGCACCCGCAAGGCGGTGCTCTTGTTGTTTTTGTACTTACACATGCATTCACTTAGACATTTTCTAGACAATATGTAACCTTTTTGATATTGTAATACAGTAGGCTGTTGATAGTGCACTGAACGTATTTATGCATGTAATTGATTATGTATTCAATACTCTCGTATATAGAATGCGAAAATACGTATAATAATGAAACCTTAATAATCTGTCTGTGTCTAGATATTTCGCTTTCGCACTTAGACTGAGATTAGGTTATTAATTGGTATTGTTGTTTTCGTAAGCACAATACCTTGGATTTATGTTTTCGATTTCGAGTTAAGTCCAGGTGCATTTGATGCTTAGATAATTAGTCTTTATTATATCTGAACTTCTAATGTAAAAATGACTTATTAATCAATTAACATGTATAACATTGTCTACAATGTGCTTTTATATATGGGCAGATCTCGAGGTACATGCATATATTGTGCTTTTGTTTTACATTTACAATGTATATATATTATGCTTTTCAGAATTTTGTTGCTTTTGTTTGACATTTACTATGTATACATGTTATGCTCTTCAGAATTGGAGGAAATAAAAGATATTATTATTACTGGTTATACAAATATCCCGCATTTAAGTGTTCTGTTAAAGTGCTGCTTTCGAACGATTAACAATTTACGCTTCCGTATTTCATTTGGTTTGCTATTTATGTTTTCTTTGTAATGTCCCTAGGTACAACCAGTAATTTACTCATTTGTTTCTTTATTGTTGTAAAATATTCAGTCTGTCTGACAAATGTAATTACTAATTGCATTTCTTTCTTATAAAAATCGGTTCAAAATCACTGTTTCTTAAGGTAAAATAAATGCTATCATTGCAGGTGTCCGAAAATTACACATGAGCTTTCAAGGTATCTTTTCCTCTTTGTCAATCCATCTGATAGATAAGTTTGTTTTAAAAATCAGTGCGATGTTATAATATTATTAATCAAGTGACTTCATATTGTCAATGACCTTGTTATTGTTTCAATCATGGTAGTCGAGTTGTCCCAAGGTTGAAGTCCAATGGTCCACGTATCAGATCAACAGAAACTTAACTTAGAACTTGCAACACCGTAAAACCTATATTTTTGTACAAAAATATTGAGTAAACAAGAGATATCAGCGTATACTGTTGAAAAGGTTTAATTCTAATACATACAAAATAGCGTCCTTAGAAATAATAGGGACGCAACATTCTCTTAATAATTGGTACATCCGAATTGACACTGATATTCTATTATTCTATTATTTGCTAGGGACAGTTAAAACTCAATTTGATTCATATGATATGCACGGATTATATCGAGTCCACTATACAGTTCAACAATAAAATAATATTAAGTAAATTTCAATGTTTTCTTCCAGCTTATGGTTTCATTTACAGTGCGTTTGAGAGATATAATACAAATCCGAATGAGGCATTAAATTATGTATGGATTTAATATCCGATATGTCTGTCTCGATTTGTTTCCTAGCCTTGATCTTAAAATGCTTATTCACAAACAATATAATGTATTATTTAGATAACTTGCCTAGTAACAGTGTGTTTATGAGCATGATTTGACAACTTGTAAACTAAACAGCTGAAGTGACCGGTCATTCGACATTGGGCATATCTTATTCTTTTGTAGTGGTATAACATTCACATTTACAACCAAAAGGATGCAATTTTAAATGCCAAATCGGCAAATATTAGTAATTAGAAGACATATGTCAAAGTTGACATTTACATTTATTTCTGCAATAGCCTTAAAATAGATACCAGGCGTTATTTGCACAACTTAAACACACGGATAATGCTTTAGAGAGCGGTCCTTTTTAGATGTTACATATTACAGAATATAGGTACTTGTTACATTAAAACATAGATACTACAATTCTGTTATGATTAAGACGATATGCTTTCAATGTAACAACAATGCTTATTTAGTAACGAGATAACAATGCTTATTTAGTAACGACGTTATGTACTTGTATCATTTTATACAAGAGTTGTTGTTTTTATCCATGCTAAATCAGTTGTTATATTCAGTAGTCTACATGACTTACAAAATATTGCCGTTCTCAAGTCTTAAGCTAAGCACATTATAAATTTGTCAAAGTTTTATTCCTAAGTCAGTGAGATAGTTTAGTGCATTTTTGCTGATATTTAAATTAACTCAAAATCTCGTGATCACTACCAATTCCTTGAACATGTTTTGACTGTTCATATCAACATTTAGATATTGTTTTGATTAATCTCAGATTAGTTGCCGATACCCAATGCCAAATATAATATCTATGAAATGCAAGTAAAATGTACCCCCAATACCAATAAAACCCAGTCTTTACACACAAAAACATCTTTTTATAATATTAATATATTATAATAAAGCGTTTCTGCAATCGGCTCTGAGAGACTTGAACGAGCTTTCAAGAGAGTTACAAAACTCACCATCCCTCCTTCGAAAGCGCATTTAAAATGTTGCGTCCCGGGAAGTCCTAAATATTCTACATAGGCGTCAGGAAATGGCAGACCCATCATGCCCGGCACCGTGCTGAAATAAATCCACAAACTAGCATTTGTTTAGAAAACTCATTTCTCCATGCTATTTTGTCAATAAGATACTACTTCTTTTTTGAATGTCAACATAATTGTGAAAATATTCAAAGCAGTTCAAAATTATATCAGGGAAAGTAGAAGATTTTTATGAGCATCTGTTCATTGAATATTACCTGCTTTGTTTCTGCAATTTTACTATTCGAACGAATATATCTTATTTATCCATTTGATCTTTTCTATTTCTTCTTCTGAGCTAATCCCATACTTATTTACATATTGGTTGTTTCATTTTAGCATCTTAAATTTTTGGGACATTTTTAACTTTTAGTTCTCTATTTAAGCGATTACAATATTTATGTTTAAAAACATGAAAAGAATAAGAAAAAAACATTCAATATCACAAACACTTCCTGACGTAGAATACTTCTAAAAAAGGTTTGCTTTCGGTTATTAACCCTTTTTCATACATTTCTATTTTGAACTATACTTTGAATTGTATATGTTGTACACATTGTTTGAGATAAATTAGTTATATAGCGACACAACTGAAAAACACTAATTTTTCTGAGGAAATAAAATATCGTAATTAATCTACCGAAAATTTGTAGAAATAATGGTTGGCAATATAGAGATCAATAGTAAGGATGTAAGGAAGTACAGCCGGATATTAAAAGTATTAAGATTATATACAATGTACCGTTTGATCGTCTCGGAAATGGGTCAGACGTAAGTGTGTGTCAGCTGCTGGCAATTTCTCTTTAATTTATGTTAGAACAGATCTACATAACGAAATGTTACAATATTCTTCTTATTTTTTTTTTATTTACAACATAAATAATCACCTCTTTGTAAGACAGATTTGTTGTGGTATTATGAGGGCTATATTGTCCGATGCTATTTCAAGAATTCTTTTTTATTTAAAAGCAAATTCATTTAGTAAATGGTCACGTACACAGCAGAAATTAAGGTCATGAAATTAAAACAATTGCTCTCCACTACCAAAAATACACCAATCCTAACAGAAGAAACAACGTTCCAAGAACTCAGCCTGTTTATCAGAATTGCAATTTTAACCCTTACCCTCCTAAATTTCTATTATGAATTTGTCCATCATTGAATTTGGACAGAACCATTAACTGTTTACAAGGGCGCATACCAAAATGTTACTGACTGAATGGCGAACAGTGCAGATCAGGAACAGACTGCACAGATTTCGCATAGGCAGAATCGATGGTTTCTAGCATGATAAGGGTTGAATCATTAATGGCTACCGAACATAATCTTGTCTAAAAAGATGTAAAAACATTTTGAGATTCAGTGAGGCGTTACATATTCTTTTATGATATTTGTTAAACAGAGCTAGCTATTTCCGCCTCGTTAGTAATATGGTACGCCATTATCATAGTTTGTTTGAAGGAAGCATAAAATCCAAATGTTCCTATTCTAGTAGCCTAAGGATAATATTAATAGCTTACTGTTGTTCAAAAACAATCTGAAAGTTCAAACGAATGCGCAATAAATATTCGTCTGTGAACAGTCGTTTTACGTCGTAAATACCGACTATTAATTATGTCTCAATTTCTTTGAATTTCTATAATCTTTCCTTGTATGTTCTCCCAAAACGATAGGAAACGAAGCCAATGTGATATACAAACTTTTTAAATGGACTTTATCTTTATGTATTTTGACCATTACTCTTACATGCTTCATATTGACGCGTTTGTCGGTATGACCAGTGGTAATACGACAGTATCATATATCACTTGCTTACAGAATACTAAAATTACAGAGGAGATAGAATGTGGTAATTAATCTTAAGTAATTTTGTAGAAATAATGGCTTACAATCTAGAAACCAATAAAAAGGACGTAAGAATTTTCAACCGGAAATTGAAAGTACTAACCCTGTAACAAAATACAGCTTGATCGTCTATTCCTTTTTGTTACTATGATTACGAGTGGAAAACGCTTAGATCTTACTATGAGAGGAATTCTGATAGAGAAAAATCTGTATCTTAGTATACTGTTAATCCAGTATTATTCGCGGTGTTTCAATTATCGCTATTTTTTGCGAAATGGGTGAATCGCGAATTCATAAATCCGCGTAGATTTCCTTCCGTAACATATAGACATATCCGAAAGAAAATGTCCGAAATATGATCAATTTCAGCTATGAATACTAGCCGCCTGTACACGATGTTTATTAAAAGAACTTCAATTTATTTCAATAAGTTCTGAATAAATAAAATAAAAATCATCGAAATTACATTTCATGTAGAATATACTGCTTAAAGGCAGAATTAACGCTAAGGTCTAGAGGTTGGATTTACATGCAGCTGGCAGGTATATATATATATATATATATATATATAACATAATATCCTGGTCAAGGCACTGGAAATTTCTGAGATACTCTCCAAGCGGCCTGTACTGGTTCTTTCCAGGAAAGACGGCTTCGCGTGTATCGGTGCTATACACCGGGCACGTTAAAGAACCAGACTGTCTATTCGCAAAGAGCTAGGCTAAGTTAGCCGGACGGCTCGTATCTAAAAGGACTTCTCTCTTTCTGTTCTGTGTGTGGGGGGGGGGGGGGGGGGGGGGGGGGGGGGGGTGGGGGGGTGTTATCCCACTCTGTCCCTCTGGTCAGATCGCTCTGTGTCTGTACTAGTAGAAGATGAATTTCGCGCCCTGTGTGGCTGCGTTTGCTATAGGTAAAGCGCCTTAGAACGTGTTTACCATGAAAAGGGCGCTACATCAATCTGGTATAATAATAATAATAATAATAATAACTTTGTTTAAACAGGTTACGGAGAGCATCTCCTTCATGCACTTTGTATGTGTCAAACAAACAGAGCGCGTGATTTTTTACACATATTGTTTAGATAACTATAGGAATTGTTTAGATAATAATCGGGATTAGCACTTATGTGTCACGCCATTGTATTATATACTTTGTACCGTAAAATTATTTATGAAATGACTGTAACAAACATTGAACATTTTATCAGCTATTAAATGTAATAAGAATATAAGATTCTTTCACTGGTTGTAGGTGCAGATGGGAATTTCCGGTCTCGAGGGTAACTGTTTAGGCGGTTACGAGGCTCCAGCCGAGTGACCGCGTAAACAGTTACCCAAGAGTCGGATATTCCCGTCTGCACCTACAGCCAGTGATAGAATCTTTTTCTTGCATACCATATTCAACACAGAAGAGTAAAAAATAAATTTAAACAAATGATTTTCGTATAGCACTTGTTTCTTATAGAAGCGTATTAACAAAGCGCGGGAACTTTACGTCCGTAAACAGGAAGTACGTCATGACGTTACAGAGACGAAAACAACGTAAGAGTCCCGGTTTTGTTTTATCATCTGCAATGAAACGTTATGTTATTTCCTTAAAATAACGTTTCTTGAATCGAGAAATATGCTATTAGAAACAAAGTGGAACTATCAAGGTATTAAAATTTTATCCCGTTTTACGAAAAACATTATTATTACTACACACATCTTCTGTATATATGTAGTTCGTTATACGTCATTTACAGCACGAGTGTCATCTTACAACCCGGGCTGTAAGATGGAGTTTTCCAGCACCGGTGAAATCACCAGAAATCCTCGTCTGGTATGCAAGAAATTGAATAAAGGATTAAAAGGCTCTCTCTCAATTTTAGTCGAACAAAAGCAATTTGTCGACTACTAATACGAAATAGCCGTTACGGACCATGCATTTAACGAGTCTTTGGTTGCACAAATTCGTTACAGTACGGAATAATGGACATTAATGTATTCACGACTTCTGGAATTGGAATTTCACTAATATAAGATAAGACCCTTCGCGAATTTAAATTCCTGACCCTTCCCTCGCGAATTCATAAATCCGCGAAATAATTCAGGGTGGGGAATTCGCGAAATAAAGATCATGCGAATATAAAGTGATTTACAGTATGACTTACACCAGGTCCTTAAAATGTTCACTCTTGCGGTAGTTCTGCACGTTTGGATCGAAATTTTTTCTACAACGTAGAGTTTGGTTAAACTCTGATTTTTCAAAACTTCAGAATATATCTACAAAATTCAGCAAATAAAAACGATAGGGTAGTGTGCTTGAATTTTTGCTAGACTGATTTGAAAAATTTCATGCAATTTTTTAAATGGGAGCCTATGAGAAAATAATAACTTTCATAACATTTTCGCGAATAGATTCTTTTTCTACAATGTAGATTTTGATGAAACTTTTCACAGTTGTAAATAAAGACATGGCATATAATTTCATGAAATAAAATATATAGGTCCTTATTATAGGTGCTTATTTTTGAGATATTTGACCATGATTAAAGTGAACGGGACATTTCACGCTAATTTTAAGATATTATTTTGGATTATTTAATTTGTCATATGTTTTAATATCATATTTTGACTTTAGAAATATAGTAACAGTACCACTGTAATAAATTTACTCACAGGTTGCGATTAATTCATAAAATGATTTTTATTTCCGTACGCCGAATCCAGGGTTTGTTCTACGTTTTCCGGATAAATGACGTTACGCCGTCACTTCTAGTTTATCAAACGTGCAGAACTACCTTAACAGAACGCCATTTTTTTATTCGGGCTATCCATGACCTAAAAGCCGCAAAGTAGTCAGGTATACTATGCGGACACTGTTATACTGTTTCTTGAATAGAATAAGATAACAACAGTGTACACGAGTTTGGTGTGTTAACATACTTGTTAACACAGCTATAGCAGAACCTATTGTGTTTAAATTATTAATGTAGATGGCTATTAAAAGTCCCTAAATGTCCATATTGTAAAAATCTGCTTGTATCTGTAATTTTTCTACGGAAGTGCGTTAGTTTCAAATTTTTCCTGTAGAAGCTATTGGACAAGTGCAGATAACTTGGAGAGACAAACGCAGACAAAACGGATCTGGGTGTATTAACCGATCTATTTCCGAAGAACACACTCCTTTGAAATCACTAATGCATGTTCTAAGTAGAACTAATACTGTCCTCTTAATTGGGAAAACACTCAAGACCACCTACAACTGGTCCTGTGCTCGGACCGGAAGTTGAAGCCATCTGAATTGACAGTAATGTCTGTTTCCGGTGGGTAACTTGAAAACCACAGACGACTACACAAACGTAGAGTTATATAGGACTGATGTGATCATTATCAGCCGCTGGAAATTTCTCTGTACAGCTACGTCATTCAATATTCTGATATGTGTTATTCCTTAAATGTATTGTTTCAAATATTAATTTATTAAACTAGTTATGTTTACACATTTTTCTTCTCATTGGAATTAAAAGGTCTGTCAGAGATTTTCGAATAATGACATATTGTTCAAATGTGATTTCAATTTCATTTTCCATAATAATAAGTGAAATGCCGAACATACATGGGGGGGGGGGGGGGGGGGGGGGGGGGGGGGGGGGTGTTATCTCACTCTGTCCCTCTGGTCAGATCGCTCTGTGTCTGTACTAGTAGAAGATGAATTTCGCGCCCTGTGTGGCTGCGTTTGCTATAGGTAAAGCGCCTTAGAACGTGTTTACCATGAAAAGGGCGCTACATCAATCTGGTATAATAATAATAATAATAATAATAACTTTGTTTAAACAGGTTACGGAGAGCATCTCCTTCATGCACTTTGTATGTGTCAAACAAACAGAGCGCGTGATTTTTTACACATATTGTTTAGATAACTATAGGAATTGTTTAGATAATAATCGGGATTAGCACTTATGTGTCACGCCATTGTATTATATACTTTGTACCGTACAATTATTTATGAAATGACTGTAACAAACATTGAACATTTTATCAGCTATTAAATGTAATAAGAATATAAGATTCTTTCACTGGTTGTAGGTGCAGATGGGAATTTCCGGTCTCGAGGGTAACTGTTTAGGCGGTTACGAGGCTCCAGCCGAGTGACCGCGTAAACAGTTACCCAAGAGTCGGATATTCCCGTCTGCACCTACAGCCAGTGATAGAATCTTTTTCTTGCATACCATATTCAACACAGAAGAGTAAAAAATAAATTTAAACAAATGATTTTCGTATAGCACTTGTTTCTTATAGAAGCGTATTAACAAAGCGCGGGAACTTTACGTCCGTAAACAGGAAGTACGTCATGACGTTACAGAGACGAAAACAACGTAAGAGTCCCGGTTTTGTTTTATCATCTGCAATGAAACGTTATGTTATTTCCTTAAAATAACGTTTCTTGAATCGAGAAATATGCTATTAGAAACAAAGTGGAACTATCAAGGTATTAAAATTTTATCCCGTTTTACGAAAAACATTATTATTACTACACACATCTTCTGTATATATGTAGTTCGTTATACGTCATTTACAGCACGAGAGTCATCTTACAACCCGGGCTGTAAGATGGAGTTTTCCAGCACCGGTGAAATCACCAGAAATCCTCGTCTGGTATGCAAGAAATTGAATAAAGGATTAAAAGGCTCTCTCTCAATTTTAGTCGAACAAAAGCAATTTGTCGACTACTAATACGAAATAGCCGTTACGGACCATGCATTTAACGAGTCTTTGGTTGCACAAATTCGTTACAGTACGGAATAATGGACATTAATGTATTCACGACTTCTGGAATTGGAATTTCACTAATATAAGATAAGACCCTTCGCGAATTTAAATTCCTGACCCTTCCCTCGCGAATTCATAAATCCGCGAAATAATTCAGGGTGGGGAATTCGCGAAATAAAGATCATGCGAATATAAAGTGATTTACAGTATGACTTACACCAGGTCCTTAAAATGTTCACTCTTGCGGTAGTTCTGCACGTTTGGATCGAAATTTTTTCTACAACGTAGAGTTTGGTTAAACTCTGATTTTTCAAAACTTCAGAATATATCTACAAAATTCAGCAAATAAAAACGATAGGGTAGTGTGCTTGAATTTTTGCTAGACTGATTTGAAAAATTTCATGCAATTTTTTAAATGGGAGCCTATGAGAAAATAATAACTTTCATAACATTTTCGCGAATAGATTCTTTTTCTACAATGTAGATTTTGATGAAACTTTTCACAGTTGTAAATAAAGACATGGCATATAATTTCATGAAATAAAATATATAGGTCCTTATTATAGGTGCTTATTTTTGAGATATTTGACCATGATTAAAGTGAACGGGACATTTCACGCTAATTTTAAGATATTATTTTGGATTATTTAATTTGTCATATGTTTTAATATCATATTTTGACTTTAGAAATATAGTAACAGTACCACTGTAATAAATTTACTCACAGGTTGCGATTAATTCATAAAATGATTTTTATTTCCGTACGCCGAATCCAGGGTTTGTTCTACGTTTTCCGGATAAATGACGTTACGCCGTCACTTCTAGTTTATCAAACGTGCAGAACTACCTTAACAGAACGCCATTTTTTTATTCGGGCTATCCATGACCTAAAAGCCGCAGAGTAGTCAGGTATACTATGCGGACACTGTTATACTGTTTCTTGAATAGAATAAGATAACAACAGTGTACACGAGTTTGGTGTGTTAACATACTTGTTAACACAGCTATAGCAGAACCTATTGTGTTTAAATTATTAATGTAGATGGCTATTAAAAGTCCCTAAATGTCCATATTGTAAAAATCTGCTTGTATCTGTAATAGTTTCTACGGAAGTGCGTTAGTTTCAAATTTTTCCTGTAGAAGCTATTGGACAAGTGCAGATAACTTGGAGAGACAAACGCAGACAAAACGGATCTGGGTGTATTAACCGATCTATTTCCGAAGAACACACTCCTTTGAAATCACTAATGCATGTTCTAAGTAGAACTAATACTGTCCTCTTAATTGGGAAAACACTCAAGACCACCTACAACTGGTCCTGTGCTCGGACCGGAAGTTGAAGCCATCTGAATTGACAGTAATGTCTGTTTCCGGTGGGTAACTTGAAAACCACAGACGACTACACAAACGTAGAGTTATATAGGACTGATGTGATCATTATCAGCCGCTGGAAATTTCTCTGTACAGCTACGTCATTCAATATTCTGATATGTGTTATTCCTTAAATGTATTGTTTCAAATATTAATTTATTAAACTAGCTATGTTTACACATTTTTCTTCTCATTGGAATTAAAAGGTCTGTCAGAGATTTTCGAATAATGACATATTGTTCAAATGTGATTTCAATTTCATTTTCCATAATAATAAGTGAAATGCCGCACATACATGTATAATATAAATAAAGTTAATAGATAATCGTAATATTCTGCTGTGTCGTCTACAATAAGATATATAAGAAGATCGTCTTGATGCATAGAATGAAAAGAAGCAAATAACAGCAAACACGGTTTGATTGAATCTGTTCATAAGACTATTCAACTTCTCTCACGTTCCTAGCACAAGCCGCTGCGGAATTAATGAATTTTAATGAACTAAGTGACCTAAAACGGACAAGACAATATAACAACACTGAGTTTGAGTCTGAGGGATATACGGCAGTTGCTATTGTGGAAGGATATAGAGGCTATATTAGGATTCTTTGTAAGCATAGAGTGTAACCCAGCAAATTATAGCAGATTCGCTTTCGAGCATTGCATCTGAATATTTCCAAAGACTTAATTACATACTAGTATCATATTATGGACATGCAAAAGATTGTGGCAGTTTTAAAAGTAATTATGTTGCTTATCAACAAAGTTAAGAAGCGTTTATATTCTTTATGTTATTGTTACTGCGAGAACAAAAATGTGCAGTCGGTTTGTTTACCGGCTTGTTTACACGTATTTACCCCTTATAAGCAATCATATCCTTTACTGTGACCTTAAGAAATCTAATGGATTCCAGCAGAACTACTGACTTCGTAACAAGTAGCATGCATATGTATAGTTTTATAACAATGAACCAGAAGATACCGCAGTCATATGAACTGTATTCCCTTATATACGACTTCGACTATGGCGGTGTCTATCGGTAACGTTTGTTATCTCTTTCTATATTGAAAATGTATCGTTGCTTGATACAAATATTAAATCGACTTATCTTGAAACACTGAAACATAAAGTCCGCTTAGCATTTCTTCGCTTCCGGTTGCTTCGAAATTATTTTGCCATTAGTTTTAAGTCATGTTACTTTGAACATAACCTTACAAACTCTCTATGAATAATGTAACTTTTACAACTGCAGAACGGAAACCTATTCTTTGGCACTGCACTCTATGTCGATTTGGTTCACCTTAGGTAGAATAAGCTTATGTAAAACTTAAAGCTCTGTAAAACATTCTTGACAGATTGCAGATGATAAGTAAGATGGCCTTTTACTGTTAAAAACAACAACTTTCAGAGAGAAACTTGTTAAAAACTATCAATATTTTACGAGGTTCTAGATATCTTACTATGAATTCAGCAAGGGAGACTTACGTCAGAATATATTTAGATTGTTCTCTGTCCTGCACAGGTATTTCAGTAGTGTTAGAACAATTCAGTTGATGTTAGTATACTATTATAAAAAAATATACAGTGATTCAGTTTAAAGGTCCAATATCAAGGAAAGTGAACATTTTAATTTCTTTTAAAAAGCACAGAAACTTATTCATTTTATTGGAAAATGAAAGTTGGTATGTAGAAATTCGAAATAAATCGCAGTATATGTACAATTATTTTTCTATGAAGTATGAAGAAAGTTAAAAAGACCTGGGGGGTCATTCTGTCGATTCATTGAAATTTCAATATAATACACATACATTTCTTTGAGTTCCAAAGACCTTCTGTAAATTTTGACCTGCCAATCTTCATTATTTAGTGTCTTGCAGAAGTTTATGCACTGGCTATGAAAGAAATTGCCAACTCACTTTCCCTTAGTAATGGACCTTTAAACATCGTTCATTAATTAATCGAGTTAGAGAATTTCCTTGTTTGCTTTATATGGAAATAAATGAATGTTTCTTCATCTTGTCTGCAACCTGAACATAACTACAGAATAAATGAATAGTAGTTAGAATAACTGATAGGCTAACCTAACGGTATTCCTGCTCAGACAATTGACAGGCTGCAAATATATCATTTACGCCAGAACAGCTTTAATGTAATGTTATTCGTCTAGAATATGACTGTCTGATTGATTACACTGTTTAATAAGCTAGATCAATGGTATGTAAAGCAAAATGATTGTTTATGTAGCTTTATAAACAGTATATTGTATCCAACCACATTCGTCAAAATATCTAAACCAAACAGTTTATATATAAACGTGTTGCCTGTGACTGTTCCGTAAACGGTCTATCGTAATTAACATGTCTAGCAGTGTTATGGAGACCTGCAAATTGATATATTCAATCTTGCATAACTTTGAACGTATTGACAAGAACATTATCATGTGACAACCTTTATTAATCACAGATCCGTATTTAGCGTTATATGTCCTGTCAATATTCAGCACGTGTTGGCGTTTTAGATGAATATCATGCAACAAAACACGTACTGAATCAACTGCCTATTTGCGCATGGTCCAAGACATTCAATAACTGTATACTGCTACTGGGAGGGTTAAAAAGATTTAACGTAATGCTATCCAATTATAGAATGAGTTTTTAGAAGTAATCAAATTGACGTAGACATTTTTACATTCATTTTATTTCTTTTTTACTTTTCATTTGTCGTATTCTAGGAAACCTTAAGATATTTGTGCTAAAATTACAAAGAAAGAATTATTCTTCTAAAGTAAAGGAAATTAAGTCTTGTAATAAATCTAGGATGCGTAAATGCGGGACGGTAATTTGTGGTTTATAATGGTTACTATGTAGTAATCAATTCAATAGATGTAGGAAATTACAACCTGAAGGACTATCAAAACCTATCATTATATACATAACACCTGTTATTCTTCTACAATAGTAGGGGAATCATAATCAACGGCAGCCATGCATCTTTCTATGATGTTGCATCTTTATTTATATTTATTTATGTACATTTCCTGACAAATGCTATTTATATTTTGCAGCAGCGTCAAACATGTAAAGAATATTTCTATTTGTTATATTAAACACTTCAGTATTTACTATTATGATGAATAGTATGTATTGCACTATTTTATCAGATACCAGAAAAGATTCCAAAATCTGCATTAAATTTTTTTCATCAATGATTAACAAATTTTAAACCAAAAGAAAAACCCGGTATGACAAAGGTAGTGCATTCTTGGCTTTCTTAGATTTGTCATTGCAAAATCCGTAGCGCTTTTCCTGACTGTACTTAAAAGCACGATCTCACGCCAGTTGTCCCTTCATCCCATATGAATATATATGTGTGTTTTCTTCCAGCTTTTTGTTTTACAATAGCACTAAGTTTCAGCAGTAACTCAGTATTCCCATTAAGTTACGTAATCCAGTGCACCGGCAGCCCATTAATCATTTTTATTCGGTTATTCAAAGAATAGGTACAGCTATTGGATTCATTCATTCGTCGGCGTCGGCGTCCCGATATGCTTAACTTTTGTAAGCACTTGTGAAAATGGATTGAAACTTCACACACTTATTCACTGTGATATAAAGACTTACACTGCACATATTCCTTAGCTCTATTTTGTTTTTGTTTTTACAAAAGTATGACTTGGCAATTTTTGGTTAAGTTTTATATGTATAGCTAAATATTTATAAAGACTTTTGCTACAGTACAAAACCAAATGCTTGCATTTAACTAGTTCATGTTTTTGGCAGAATGTTTGTTTTTCTAGTAAGATCAAAATATCTTTTACTTTTGACACCATCGCCATAACTTGCATTTTTACTCGTACATGTAGTTGCGTCACTCGTGATATACGTTCTTCACCCTGAAAATATATTTCGAACTTACACTGAAAGAAACAAATATCCTCGGCGTTTTTATTATAACATCGTTTTTGTCTCAATTATTTCTTGACTCACTGAACTAAGCAACAATGAAAACAGTTGATACATTTATTTAAGAAGCTACAATACCACAAAGCATTTGCAACATACTTAATATCAAGTGATAAGTTTCGTAATATTTAGTATAGAGATATATCTATATGGTTCGCTGAGTTCCAAACGGTGGCTACAGTTGAACCGATTTTTAAATTCTACCAGTCTGCAAGTTCGAACCCGCCTGTCTTGAATGGAAGTACCTGCCTAATACTGGTGCTATAGTATATTAACGTTATCGTTATGAAAACAGTCAGCACTATATTTTGTTAGCAAAAAGCAAAACAAAAAAACAAAACAAAAAAAAAAAAACAACAAAAAAATCAACAAGATCGCTCACCTGACCTATTGACCTAAAGATCATCAAGATTAACATTCTGACCAAGTTTCATTAAGATATGGTCATAAATGTGGCCTCTAAAGTGTTAACAGCTTTTCCTTTGATTTGACTCGGTGACCTAGTTTTTGACTCCACATGATCCAGATTCGATCTTCACCTAAAGATCATCAAGATTAATATTCTGACTAAGTTTCATAAAGATAAAGCCATAAATGTGGTCTAGAGTGTTAACAAGCTTTTCCTTTGATTTGACCTGGTGACCTAGTTTTTGACCCAAGATACCCACTATCAAACTTGTCCAAGATATTATTAAGGGTAACATTCTGACCAAGTTTCATTAAGATTAGCTGAGGCCAAAATTGTGACCTCTAGAGTGTTATAAAGCTTTTCCTTTGATTTGACCTGGTGACCTAGGTTTTGACCAAAGATGACCCAATATCAAACTCATCCAAGATTTTATTGAGGGTAACATTCATATTCAGTTTCATTAAGATTAGGCCAAAATTGTGACCTCTAGAGTGTTAACAGTCAAATTGTTGACGACGGACGGACGACTGACGACGGACGACGAACACAGGGCGATAACAAAAGCTCACCTTCAGCACTTCGTGCTCAGGTGAGCTAAAAACAGGAAAGTAGGTCAGTAGGTCAAGGTCACAGTCAAGTGACATCATATTACTTGGGGTCATCAGGTAGTTATAATTAAACAGTCTTGAAAATAGGATCAGATGATTTTTTCCTATACAACACACATAATAACTAAGTAACCCCAGGGCAGGGTCTCTTTTAACCCCAGGGGCATAGTTTGAACAATTTTAGTAGAGGACTACTAGACAATGTATCATACCAAATATCAAAAGCCTAGGTCATATGGTTTCAGACAAGAAGATTTTTTTAAGTTTTTTCCTATATAATAAAAGCATAAGTCTATATAAAATTTGGGACCCCAAAGCAGGGCCTCTTTTCACCCCAGGGGTACAATTTGAACAATTTTTGTTGAGGACCATAAGACAATGCTACAAACCAAATATCAAAGGTCTAAGTGTTGTGGTTTCAGAGAAAAAGATTTTTAAACTTTTTTTCCCTATATAAGTCTATGTAAAGCTTGGGACCCCCGGGGCTGTGTCATATTTGACCCTAGGGGGATAATTTGAATAATCTTGGTATAGGACCACTAGATGATGCTACATACCAAATATCAAAGCCCTAGGCCATGGCAACCAGAGTTCTGGATGGAATTCAATTCTTTGAACAATTTTGAAAGGGGGGCACCCAAGGATCATTCCTGTGAAGTTTGGTGTAATTCTGCCCAGTGGTTTTCAAGAAGAAGATTTTTGTACAAATTGTTGACGGACGTACGACGCACGCCGCACGACAGATGACGGACTACTGACGACGGACGACGGACATTGAGCGGTCACAAAAGCTCACCATGAGCCTTTGGCTCAGGTGAGCTAAAAAGGTAACGTTATTTATAGTAAAAAAAGAGGGCCATGAAGGCCCTGTATCGCTCACCTAATCTATTGACCTAAAGATCATCAAGATTAACATTCTGACCAAGTTTCATTAAGATTGGGCCAAAATTGTGACCTCTAGAGTGTTAACAGTCAAATTGTTAACATATTAACATTTATGTTAAATATTAACATTTAAATTAATTTTAAATTTCAAATGTAATTCTGTTCTGTTTCATAACATTTCTACATATTTAATTATTATACAGCGTTTGCAGCAGTGTTGTAATATTTGGCGAAAGAAAAATTTACATTGTGGCTTAAAGTTTGTTGCTGGTACTCGTGATAGAATGTATGTAAAGTTTCTATATTTTATAGACAATAATTTACTGATATTTCACAGTAATTAAAGAGTCTTTTCTCGTTGTATTTTTATTTTTAGCTGTACATTACTCATAATATCCGACGGGGCTATATTTTGTCACAGCTGAGTTCCGCTAAGGTGTATGTTATCTGAAAAAAAAAAAAAATAAAAAATCTGACTCTAAAGTTCTGATGTGGTGTGGTATGAACACAATCGTAACTCAAAACCAGAATACACTATTGTTTGAAATAAATAACAAAATTTAAGACTTGTATTACTTTTTGTTATATAATATTCTCTAGTCATTCGGGATCATGGAGAACAGTTATTTCTACTATTAGAATTTCGCTTAAGCCGGTGGTAGGTGCGTGAGGTGGTCGGGGTTGCACATTTCATTACCCCCCATGAACAGACTCAGTCAAATCAAGTCCAAGCGTTCTACACTTCCATAAGATCTTCTCACATATTGTATAAGGTCATACTATCCGTCATGACTTTTTACTTATAAAACTTGCGAAACATTTCATTGCATTAAGTGCTGAAATATTGCTTAAAATTTTTGATAGATAATTTATTTCTCGTTAAATATATACATGTATCAACTTAATAATAAAACAAAAATCTTTTTACACAGAGTAATCATGACATAAAATTGACATATACCGTACAATATATTAAATTAATCTTGGTTTTACTTTAGCAGCAAATCTGTTTTTAAATTAATGATTCGACCACTTTACCTTTACATCTGTCGGATAATGGAACTGCTATAAATATGGATTGAACAAAAGTTACAATTCATTTGCTATCAATTTTACCAGATTCATATATGAATATAGTGTAGAAGGAAGTTATTCATTTTGTAGCGATCCGGTATGACCCCTTTTAAATGAGGAACAAACAGCTCAATAAAGTATTACATTAGTTTATGCTTGTGTACTCATCCATGTCTAATCCCTCTACTTGTATCACAAAAACTACTGAAAACAATTTTAGACATGATCAGTCAAAAGGACAATTTCAAAAATAGCAATTTTAAATTTTATTCAAAGATTCTTCTAAAGTAAAACACAAAATGCTTGCATTTACATACTAAATGTATTTTGGTAGACAACTCAGACATCTTTATTTTGTTTATAAGAGTTTGAAAAACAAAAGATTTAGTGTATCACACAAAATAGGAAGAGAAAATATTATTGGTTTACACTATAAAAAGAAACTCTGGCCTTCAAGTTCTGAATGAAAAGTGTGACAACAGTTGTCAAATGTATAAAAAGAAATTTTATTTTACGTGTATAAATTAACCTATATGTTACTTGCGAACACCCTAACTTACATTTTTACTCATAGCTGCGTCACTCGTGATAAATGTGATACACCTGGAGAAAGATATTTGACCCAAACAAATATCCTCAACGTTTTTATTATTACATCGTTCTTACCTTAATTAACACGAAGCCGCATTTAAACCTCTATTGCCTGTCTGTATTGACATGTTAATTAGTTTTTACATTACATTTGTAACATAAATTAATTTTAAATGTAATTATATCTTTACATATTTGACTATTTTATAACGTTTGCAACAGTATTAAGCTGTATTCTTGTGATATCTGGAGAAACAAGAACGATGAAACTTTACGTTGTGGCTTTGCTGCTGGTACTTGTGCTTGTGACTGAATCTACACGTAAGTACGAGTACTTTAATTTTATGGAAACTAGTTTACTAATATTTCACAGTACAATGCCAAATGCTTGAAGAGTCAATATTAGTAACATAGAGCTGAATTCATATCAGAAATGTGTGTGTCATTTACGGGTGTAATTTGGAAACTTACTCGTACATGTATTGTTTTATGAAAAAAAAAAAAACACAGAAGTTGGAAGTTTCGTGTGTTAGAACTACAGTACCAGCGGTTCATATCGGGGAATGCGGCTTCTTTTGTAGAGGAAGAGCTTTAAGAATTGTTTGATGCGAAACAATGACAGAAAAGTTCAGTCGCGACTAAGCAAGTGTTCCATATTATTAATGTCTGATACATTGAGCTCCATTCATATCAAAAATGTGTTTGTCATTTACGGGTGTAATTTAGCAACTTCCTCTCCTGTGTAATTATTTTGAAAGAAAAAGGAAAACAAAAACACACACACAAAGAAGTTGGAAGTTTTGTGTGTTAGCACTTATGCTATCTTCTGTTATAATTACCTGAACTATCAGCGGTTCCTATCGAGGATTCCTGCTTCATTTATAGAGGAAGAGCTTTAAGACTGGCCTGACGCAAAACAATCATACAAAATTTAAGCCGCGACTAAGAAACTGTCCATTTTATAATGTCCGTTACATAGAGATTAAATCATGTCAGAAATGTTTCTGTCCTTGGCTACACGGCTGTCTATGATATATTACGGATAGGGCAACCGTGTCCATACGTGGTTATGATACACGGTAGCAATGTTCCTACTTCAATTTTCACACGGCAACAATCGTAAAAGACTACTGAAAAGACCTAAGGAAAGGATGTTTCTTCTGAAATTACAGATTTCGCAATCTATTTTTGCCCTTTGATGATTTTTAAGGCTAGGCATTTTGAATCACGTAAATGTGTCATGCATTAAATTCTTCGTTCAACATTTAACACATGTTGTGCAATACAGAATATACGGGATTAAATTGCAGATATTACACGCTTTTAATAATATTTTGACAAAAAGGTGACCTTTGACCTTGAAATTGACCTTGACCTTTAATATTTTTGATATGTATAGATATGATATGATTGTCAAGTGTTGTTGGATTACACACATTAAAAACATATTTGTTTACAATATTTATAAAAACAAATAACCATTTACAATACGAATAGTCCTCTACTTCTTGGACACCATCTTGAGTTTCTGGATTATCCGACCATTAATATTAAAATGAAAGTTTGTTTCGTATTTTGCAGACCCTGGCAAACAGTTTGGTATATACAAGTTACTGTTTACAGACGTAGACCAGTTAACCCCCGAAATAAGCATATGTTGGTTCATGTCCTACACTAGCTATCTTAAGTTTTAAAAAGTTCAGTGATTCTGTCTTTAGAACTAGTTACTAGATTGATTTCAGCAAGAGACCACGTATCGACAATCACACAGCTTTCCAGGAAAGATTTGTTTAATATAAACAAATGAACCGGGAGACAGGTTTTCAGATAAAGCGCCATTTATGTAGTAACACAAATGGCAAACATTTCTGACTATTGTGTCTTGTTATAAAATCTAACCTGAGCATTACATACCCTAGTGAACTAGACCTAAAGAAAGAATAGCTGAAAAAGTCCATGAAACATTATTTTTTTTTTGTTTTATTAATATATTTCTATAAAAAAGAACCCATATTTCTGTATCAACAACACTTATAGCAATAGTAAAAAGAGTACGAATCAACACAGCATACTTCCAAAGACTGAAGAGTTAGAATTAATTTTAAGGTGTAGGACATATTTGTTAAATACATCAAATTGGCATGAAGAATCTTAATACTTAGACCACTACCAAATCAAATATAAGCCTCCGCAGGTCTATCACAAGTAGTCCAAATACAAATAGGGCTAATCTTTCTTCCTTTCCCCGTGCCCTTTCTCAATAGTATCGTGTTTTCTTTTATAATACCGTGTTTCAGTATGTATGTGTAGCATTCTGTCGAAATTGGCACGTTCCTATTGCATGATAAAAATGGCACTGTAAGAATTTTATTTATCGAAAAGTGCCATTGAAATTTTAAAGAAGCGAAAAGTAGTAAATTCAGCGGGTTGTATTTAACAAACTGAAATTTGAGAAAAAGTGTTTTATAAAAAAGTCTGATATGCTAGAAAATTGCTAAATAATGTCGACGCGGGAAGAGACACAACTAGCAGTGGAGCGTGGTGTAAAAATCGAGATTGAAATGATTGGATAGCATGCGAACATTTGATCTTTTTGCTTTCAACGCTTCTAGCACTCACCTGTACTTATTTATGGAAATGTTCTAAAATATTAACTGAACAAATCAAAACACAATTTATTAAATGTTCGTTTTTACCAGGTTCAGAGAGAATCATGGTGCAGACGAAGGTTTGAAGTTTAACCAGTAGACAAGTTATCCATTTTGTAGCGCTTCGATTACATATTTTATAAACATGTTGTTTAAAATCGTAAACAATAAGGAAACATAAAATGAAAAAGTCTTCCTTATTTATTTTTGCAGCACCAGATTCATTCGGAACGGCCAAAAGAAGACATGTTAGCAGCATCTCGGGTCCTCGTAGTCCACAGGTGAATGTACAGTCCCAGTACAGGAATAATAGGTCGCCGCATGGACGTAAAGACTTGCCGATTGCATTTTGAAGGAATAGCAATGAGAATGTTAATTAGCAGAGAGGATCAAACAACTCAATAAAGTGATAACATAGTTTTTGTTTGTATACTACTTCATCTATTTTTCCTCCCCCATTGCACCTCTATCCTTATCACAAAAACTACCGAAAAAGTCCTTAATTTTCGGTCTAATCATATAATCGATATATTAAAAGCAATATACTACTTCTTTGTTAATATAAGCCGATATTCCTTAGCAGTTCGTTTTCTCTTGATTATGATATTTACTTCCAATTACCACATTTCATTTAAAAACTGTATATGAAGTTTCTTGTTAATAATTCTTTTCTAAGAAATTCTATTCATAAGACAAGTATCGCAACACTCGCAAACTCGAGTAATCAATGGAGGGATTCGCTACAATATAAAATTATTGTTACTACACTACATCTGCTACATAGCATACTCCACGGAACATTGAATAATTCAGTCATTTATGGAACGCCAAATAATTCATTCATTTATGGAACACCGAATCGCTTCTTGCATTTGAAGCAAAACATATTGCTTGGATCAAACGATCATTTTTAAGCCTATAAAGGTATGCTCTAGCTATCACTTCGTATACCATTTAAAAAACAGGTTTGGGTGCTAAATTGAACCAGTCTGTGAAATACACTTTCTCATTAGCTCAAAATGGACAGGGAAACATTTATACAATATATCAAAATAACTTCCAAAGAAAATGAGTTAATATTTGAATCACAGACAGTTTCATAGAACGCAAAGTAGAATTATGTCGGACTCCGTAGTTGTAAGGATTCCAAAGAAATGCCGTCAAAACGTTATAGGGTTGGTATAATAAATCAACTCATACAGGCGATTCTGCTACCAAAATCCTTAATTACACAGCACAAATAAAATATGAGATGAAAGGCCCTATAACAATACCAAAAAGGGTGTCAATGCATGGTTGCCAGTAAAAGCTAGAGAACAAGGTATATGTGTTACATACCATATTTTATGATGGCGGTTTCTGTTTCAAGTGTTGTGTTTGTTAAAATGGTTTATTTTAAGGTTGACGATTTGATTTAAAATAAAAGACATCTAGAGAAAGTTTTCTTCATGAATAAGATCTGTTTCTATCACATGCCTTATTGATGAATGTTGACAAAGCCTTTTACATGAAATGTTTATCCTGCAAAAGATAATAGTACTTTTACAAAATATCAAATCCTGGGGTCTGCAATTTTCACTTTGTTTAAAAACACAATTTGTTATTTTTTCGCCATTTTTTGTTAAGACAGCTCATTCAAACTACTATACTGAACATGATATAACATGGCATGTTCTGATTTGTATCTTTCTTAGAAGACATTAAGTTTATTGTCTACCAATATCGATAATTATCTTTATGCTCGCGGTGTGGATGGTCACCATTTCTCCATTTACGGTTGCTTCGAAAAGGTGTCGCAACACGTGCTGTAAAGGTTGCGTAACAATCCCTGCAAAGGCTGATATTTATTTTAACTTTATTCGTTTCTTGTAAGCTTCTATTCTTTTTATAAGACAAATGGCATTGTCACACTTTCTTGCATACCAGACATGGATTTCGGGTATTTTACCGGTGCTGGAAAACTTCATATTACATCCCCGGACACGTGCTGTAAATGAAGTTTTACGAACAACATATATGCAGACAATTTTTGTAGACATTTATATTTCATTTTATAATTATAAAGAATGGAATAAATATCCAATACCTTGATAGTCCATTTTTATTCCTGATACTATATGTCTCGATTAGAAAAACGTTATCTTATCAAACTTACATAACTTTGTGCTGCAAGTAATAAAACAAAACCGGAATTAAACATTGTTATTTTCTTTGAAACATCATGACGTTTTTCCTGTCTACGCGCGTTGCTTCCCTTCGCTTTGTTTAAATACACTGCTACAAGAAAATAGTTTTAAAAAAGAAAGACGTTCGCTTGATTTTATTTTTACCATTAATTTTGGAATATGGCGTGCTAGGAAAAGATTCTATCACCGGCTGTAGGTGCAGATTATCATATCCGGCTCTCGGGTCCTTTTTTTTGTTAATGCGGTAATTCGGCAGAGTCTGATTACCACCTTAAGCAGTTACCCTTTAGCCATATATTTCCATCTGCACAAACTAGTGAAATAATCTTACATTCTTGCACACATTACTTTAGAATTTACGGCAAAATCGCCAGGCACCCTAGTAAGATGACTCTGGAGCCGATAATGACAACTAACGATCCGTACGTGGTTCACTAGACTGATTTGAAAGTTGATGAATATGACTGGTTTTAAAATATCTGATATTTCTGTTAATATAAAGCAATTTAATGTTATCTAATTTTTAACCTTATTTTTGTGTAAAGTATGTGTTTTGAAATTTTTTAATGCTTCTTACGCACTGAGCAGATACAATGTACATACACTTACTGAATAAAAGGTTTATGGTAACTTTATACAGTTACGGTTTTATCTGATTGACAACATAAAGTGATATGCACCAGATATAATACTGACCCAGGTAGTAGCTAATAAGAATAAATATATTATTATTATTATTATTATACCAGATTTATATAACGCCCTTTTCATGATCAATTTCACGTTCAAAGGCGCTTTACATAGTTCAAATGCAGCCACACAGGGCGCATAGTTCATCCTCTACTAGTACAGACACAGGGCGATCTGACCAGAGGGACAGAGTGAGACAAAGCCCCCGTGACAGAGAGATCAGAAATCAGATACAGGCTTGACCGACTAACTTAGCCTAGCTCATTGCGAATAGACAGCCTGGTTCTTTAACGTGCCCAGTGTATAGCACTGATACACGCAAGGATTGCCTGGGTTCCTGACTAGTTCACCTCTAGTTGGGTGGGAAACACTGAAAAGCGTTTCTGAAAATTCCCGAGTAGTTGCCGGGGATCAATCCCCCGACCTCAGGATTGGAAGGCCAGTTTGCAAACCACTGAGCTATCCGTCCACCCAATATATCAATGAAGTAAATTATAGTTAAGATCGGGGTACGTTCTTACATATTATCCATAATTCTAAAACAAGAAAACAAACAAACAAACAAAAAAAAAAAAAAAGAACAAAAAAAAAAAAAAACAAAAAAAAAGGAAACCAAACACAAAATATATTTTTCTAGGGCTAGTTCGTTTCACATTTGGGGCGTATGAAATTTATTACTTTTTCCTTGTAGCTTATGGCCGGAGTACGCCGGAACGTTTGTTTAGTCTCAAACCGACGAGAATGTTTTCTTGCTACTCACGTGACCAGCATATCCCGGGTTGGATTTAACGAACTGACTTATTGACTTATTAACGGACAGGTGATGTCAATCATGACGTCAAAGAGCTGCGTAACGTCTGATTAATTACTACTCGGATAAGTAAGTTCCAGTATAATATTAATCGTAGTATTTCTTTGAGCATGTTAAATAATGAAAACCATGCTGTTTTCTTAAGATGTGTTGTATGATCTCATATGGTATATCATTCAGGTGTTTGGATATTTACCAACCCCGGATAACGGCCTCATGGTTATATGTCTGTCAATCTGACATCTGAACCACGGTAGATATGACGGCAGTCAAATTTGAAGCATTCAGCATTTTAATATGACATTGGTCAAAATTAGAAGCTATAAATAGGGTTTAACTCCTTATTATTCGAAGTAGTATAAAACAACAGGCTTGCATTTAGCTATTTTATGTAGTTAAGCAGACTACCCAATGCATAGCGTGTATTTTCATGTTGCGTATTCAATTTTGAATATCAGAACTGTTATAAAAATATTTGGAATTTCAATGCAAAGAAAATGTGGTTGGTTTACTTTAAAAAATAAACCCCTGACCTTCATATTCTGACTCTAATATAACAGAAATAAAAAAAAATGTTGACAAGTGAATAAAAAAAAAATAAAAACAAACAAAACACTGTTTTACTTTTCAAATAGAAAAAAAATTCTTGTAAACAACATCATCTTAAGTTTTCACTCGCGGCTGTTTTACTCGTGATGGTAGTGCTCCAAAGAAAAAAATCGACCTTACATTCAATTTGAAAGAAACAAATATCCGCAATGTTTATATTATTTATTTACATTGTTCTTATTCTAATTACCACGAAGACTGAAATCTGCGTCGATACCTCTATTGCATGTTGTTGTTTACCCGTTAATTAGTTTCTGCATCAACAGTTAAATTAGTTTTATATTTCATATGCCCTATTGCATACTGTCTCTGCATATTCGATTTATATAATACGTGCGACAGTGCTGTTCTGTATTCTAGTAATTTTAGGAGAAACAAGAAAGATGAAATTTTACGTTGTGGCTTTGCTACTGGTACTTTTATTTGCGACAGAATCTACATGTATGTTCAATTACTTTTATTTTAATAATTTTACAATTTTTGTTTTACTTCTGTTTTGAAACTCCCGCATTTACATAAGAAGAATAAAACATCTTATATTTGTCAAATCAAAATATTGCTATATAATTTCGAAGAATAACCTTTTATCGGATGGCCCAATATTTGGGTAGACCTTTGTGTTTACAATTTTAAACTAATCAAACGTTTTATAACAAGGGGTTGATCACGTATAATTGCGGAATCCGACTTACGCTATATCGTTATCATCACGCATAAGCACTGGATCTGACTCGGAGCGCTTATCTGTTCTCACGCATTATCAAGGAATCACGCCTGAATGAGTAAGTCGTTTTAACATCTACCGTGCAATGAAGTAAATCCATTGTGGTTCAATTAAGCTACATGTTGTATTAATGATTGGCTATTTTTCCATTGCCTTCCGCCGAGAGGAGTTCCTAAGATCGAAATGCTCTAAAATATGGATTGAACAAAAGACGTTTAATTCGCTGTTAAGTTTGACGAAACTAGAGGAATATAATGCATCAGACGGTTTGAATTTTAGACAATTTATCAATTGTTAGTGGACCGAACCTAATAATCAATATCGTAAAACATGAGCAAATATAAATTGTACTCCGATACTAGACTTGTTTATTTTTACAGCACCAAATACAGATGGAACGACCCACAATAGGTTTCTTAATGTTTTAGATACTCTATTCTTACAAGATAATCGGTATTAATTACGCACAAAAACAGGAATGGCAGGTCGCTTCAAGCAGGCATATCCGGGTTGCTGCTTTAGTTTCCCAAGAATAGCTAAGAAAATGTTAACTAGCAGATGACAAATGTTAGCGAGGAACAAATAGCTTAATGAAGTCTTACAATAGTTCTTGCTTACGTATTAAATCATACATTTTCCTGACCTCATTACTCCTCTATTAATATTATGAAACCTGTTGAAAACAATCCTTAATTTTCAGTCTAATGGAAAGCCAGTGTTAGAAGTAGTCAAAAATTCCCGTTTTCTGAGTGTACAAACCCATTCGGATAGTCGCAGCCCGTTACTCTCTGTACATTAAAAAGTATGACGTTTGACAGTGCTTCTACTATGAGGTCCGGACCGATATATTAAAAAATGCTGTTTCTTTGTTAAATTACTGAAGCATTCCTTTCTACTTGATTATAATATTCACATCACACTGGACAAGTTCGCCGTAAGTTACAGTGAGTACGATTATGTTGTTCAATCGACTTTTGGACAACACAATATGCGTCACTATTGTCAACGTTTGGCAACGTTTAGCAAGGGTTCGGATTTGCATCTCCATGTTAAAAACTCACCTTGTTATTACAAACTTTATTAAGTATATTGACCGGTCATTTCTAGGATGTAAGGTAAAAAGTTCACCGTAAGTTAAGGTGATTACGGTTATATCAGTGTATTGCAATCAATGTAGTGACAAAACAACATGCTTTACAAATTATCTTTTATATAATATTATAAATTAGTAATAGAAAACGGAATGTTCTTGGCAATATTCGTTGCTGTTGATAACTGATCTCTCAAACATTCTTTTGCGTTAAAAACCAATCACTATATTCAGTCCCTTGTTTATTTTCTATTGCTGTCTAAAGGTTATTCCTGTTTCAATGTCATAGAACATAATTTCTTTCTAGGAAATTACATTCATACGACTATTCTAATCAACAAATACGATCGCAATACTCGCAAACTCAATGCATAGAGTTGCTAGGATACGAGACTGTCCTTTGTACTAAGACTACTCCTAGTATATGAAATACTCCATTAAACGCGAATTATTTCAGTTATCAATCTTAATACGGAGAGTTGCTAGGATACTAAACTGTCCTTGGTACTAAGACTACTCCTGGTGTATTAAATACTGCATTAAACGCGTATTATTTCAGTTATCAATCTTAATGCGGAGAGTTGCTAGGATACTAAACTGTCCTTGGTACTAAGACTACTCCTGGTATATTAAATACTCCATTAAACGCGAATTATTTCAGTTATCAATCTTAATGCGGAGAGTTGCTAGGATACTAAACTGTCTTTGGTTCTAAGACTACTCCTGGTATATTAAATACTCCATTAAACGCGAATTATTTCAGTTATCAATCTTAATGCGGAGAGCTGCTAGGATACAGAACTGTCCTTGGTACTAAGACTACTCCTGGTATATAAAATACTCCATTAAACGCGAATTATTTCAGCTATCAATCTTAATGCGGAGAGTTGCTAGGATACGAAACTATCCTTGGTACTAAGACTACTCCTGGTATATTAAATACTCAATTAAACGCGAATTATTTCAGTTATCAATCTTAGTGCGGAGACTTGCTAGGATACGAAACTATCCTTGGTACTAAGACTACTCCTGGTATATTAAATACTCCATTAAACGCGAATTATTTCAGTTATCAATCTTAATGCGGAGAGTTGATAGGATACGAAACTATCCTTGGTACTTAGACTACTCCTGGTATATAAAATACTCCATTAAACGCGAATTATTTCAGTTATCAATCTTAGTGCGGAGAGTTGCTAGGATACGAAACTATCCTTGGTACTAAGACTACTCCTGGTATATTAAATACTCCATTAAACGCGAATTATTTCAGTTATCAATCTTAATGCGGAGAGTTGCTAGGATACGAAACTATCCTTGGTACTAAGACTACTCCTGGTATATAAAATACTCCATTAAACGCGAATTATTTCAGCTATCAATCTTAGTGCGGAGAATTGCTAGGATACGAAACTATCCTTGGTACTAAGACTACTCCTGGTATATAAAATACTCCATTAAACGCGAATTATTTCAGTTATCAATCTTAATGCGGAGAGTTGCTAGGATACGAAACTATCCTTGGTACTAAGACTACTCCTGGTATATTAAATACTCCATTAAACGCGAATTATTTCAGTTATCAATCTTAATGCGGAGTGTTGCTAGGATACGAAACTATCCTTGGTACTAAGACTACTCCTGGTATATTAAATACTCCATTAAACGCGAATTATTTCAGTTATTAATCTTAATGCGGAGAGTTGCTAGGATACGAAACTATCCTTGGTACTAAGACTATTCCTGGTATATTTAATACTCCATTAAACGCGAATTATTTCAGTTATCAATCTTAATGCGGAGAGTTGCTAGGATACGAAACTATCCTTGATACTAAGACTACTCCTGGTATATAAAATACTCCATTAAACGCGAATTATTTCAGTTATCAATCTTAGTGCGGAGTGTTGCTAGGATACGAAACTTTCCTTGGTACTAAGACTACTCCTGGTATATTAAATACTCCATCAAACGCGAATTATTTCAGTTATCAATCTTAATGCGGAGAGTTGCTAGGAAACGAAACTATCCTTGGTACTAAGACTACTCCTGGTATATTAAATACTCCATCAAACGCGAATTATTTCAGTTATCAATCTTAATGCGGAGAGTTGCTAGGATACGAATCTATCCTTGGTACTAAGACTACTCCTGGTATATTAAATACTCCATTAAACGCGAATTATTTCAGTTATCAATCTTAATGCGGAGAGTTGCTAGGATACGAAACTATCCTTGGTACTAAGACTACTCCTGGTATATTAAATACTCCATTAAACGCGAATTATTTCAGTTATCAATCTTAGTGCGGAGAGTTGCTAGGATACGAAACTATCCTTGGTACTAAGACTACTCCTGTTATATTAAATACTCCATTAAACGCGAATTATTTCAGTTATCAATCTTAGTGCGGAGAGCTGCTAGGATACGAAACTATCCTTGGTACTAAGACTACTCCTGTATATTAAATACTCCATCAAACGCGAATTATTTCAGTTATCAATCGTTTCTTTCATTTAAAACTACTAGACATATTGCTCTGGTCAAAGGACGGGTTTCCAGTAACTAAGTCTGTTATTTCAATGCTTGTTTTCGCCCTTTATGCGTCTTCAGTTTGACTTATTCATCTGTATCAAAACTGTATATGACTATTTTATAAAGCAAAACATAACAATTCTGAATTTTATGAAAAACAAAACAAACGAAGTATAAAGATAAGAAATATACTTTAGCTAATACTTAAATTTGTGATATTGTGCTTAAATAGAAACATCTTATTTGCGTGACTGAAATAAGTTTTGCAGACAAATACTCTTAACCAAAGTATAATTTAGCTATAAATACACTGAAACAGAAAAAAAAAATCTATATTAGATAACAATAATTTAAGCAAAAGCACGATTTTAAAATAACTGACTTAACTAAGTAATTATTTAAGTTTTGTTGTAAAATTGGGGTCTGATGTGATATCAAAACTTATTTAAAAGACGACTGGACGCTAGATTGAACAACTCTGTAAAAACATTATTTACATAATAATGTATGTAGCCCGATACATAAGAGAACAAAGCTTAGAAACATAGACAATTTGACAGAATATCAACTTCCAAAGAAACAAGGGAAATCTTTGAAACACAGACAGTTTCACAGAACGCAGGTTCAAAGTATGCTAGTATCTCCAAGGATGTCAAATAAATATCGCGAAAACTCATAACAAATAATATCATATAGGTGACTCTGCAACCAAAGAAAGGTCCCGTATGCGGAAAGTGAAACTTCCCAAACAACATTTGTTGACTGAAAACGTTTGTCAGCATGTAGCCAGGATTCAGATAGATACCTGCATCGTACAAGACACCTTGTTATAATTGCGAACATTATGTAATTAACTGCAAGGTCATAACAACAAAATTATGTCCCTCTTAATCTGTATGGTGATTTGTTTGTACGTAAAACAGAACCACATGTTTTGAACTAATTAAGAGAAAACGGCTCGTATAAATCATAGAGTGGTCTTTTCAATATAATGTTTAATTAGTATCACCGAGCGTTATTTACATTTAGTTAATATTCATGAGACAGTTGCTAGGATGCGAGACAGAATATTTAGATATAAATTGCATAATAAAATATTTACATTTATGAATAAATATTGCATACAACTGCATATTTACATATGTATAAACGATTTGAAAGACAGACGTTACAAGCAAGAGAAATGAAGAATTATTTTTATCAAAATGGTTGCAGACAAATAGAATAAAGGCAAGGTTCTCCAAGTTGCATTTTATGTACAAAAAGTGGTCGAAATCCTGAATGCGGCTTTATTTTAGATATATATGTTCACTTTTTTAAGTATATTCTTTAATGGGCGTTAAATGAGTTATATAATTAGACGGGAACGCGTAAGAAAGTTTCATTTACTGAAATTATTAAGAGTTGAATAACTAAAGTTATACTTATCAGATTTCCTCAAAAGTATATTCATTATGAAGCAGAAAACTTGGTGACTTGAAGGTAAATTAAAACTTCTAAGATTCACTGATGTTGTAGCAGAGACACATATCACCTTTTAAATATTTCCAATTTTAGGTCTGAACTACACTGAGAATTTTATTTCACAATAACACAAATGTACAGATATATCCTTTTAATTTGTGGTTTTTACATCTCACATTTAACATTAACAATGTTAATCCAAATAAGCAACTCAATAAGATAACAAATAATGAAACTTAAATACTACGCCTTTTGGCGGCAAAATTGCATGATTTCTTCAAAAAAAAACAACAACAAAAACACACACACACACACGCACACACGCACGCAAGCACGCACGCACACACACACACACGAAAAGTATGAAAGTAGTGAAATTATATAAGACAGATATTATACTATTTGCTCACATGGGAACAACCTGCTACCTTAGCTCCATTAAGGGTTAATAATATGAGGTTATTTAACAGTGTTGAGTCCAATACTGAATTCTATTGGACGAGTACACAGCAGTAATAATTCATATTTGGACGAGGCGAATACCGAGTCCCAATATGGGTTATTACTGCTGTGTACGAGTCCAAATGAATTCAATATTGTACTCAACATTGTTAAATTACCTCTTTATTTCACACCATAAAAATAGATGTGGAAAACAAAACTTAATACATTTTAACTCGCAAACAACAATACATATTAATTTACATTTTGAGGATTAGTCTGAGCCTCTCCCTTGATATATTAAATGAACACGAACTGTTTGAAGCACCATAAAATGATCAATAGTGATTTTTTCGAATAATAGTTGCCTTTATGTAATATTGACTAATAAAAATAAGTGAATACATAATTGTGTACATGCGATTTAGTGATTTCATATTCTACAAAAAAATAATGTTTTGTTCAAATGGTTTAGTGTTAACCTTTTGACAAGAAATTTTGTAAAGTTTTAAATGTTTCTTTTCGTTGCTTTATTTTAAGTGAAGTGTGACTACTTAAGCAATATTTCTTATTTCACGTTAAGGAAATTTCCTTTTTTTAACTGACGTAATCAATTTGATCATACAGATGTTTCTCAGTTTAGATTTCACAACTATATGTCAAAGGTCGGAGTAAGTGCTATAAAATATAAATAAACATGGTCATATCGTCCGTTGACAGCCAGAAGGTGCTATCGGCTGAAAGCCCTTTCTGATGGTCAACAGACGATATTGCCTACTGAAAAGATACACAATCTTGCAAATAAAAGGGTATAATTTATCAACTTCAACAATGCTTACCATTCAGTCACGTTAATATTTGAAAGAACAGCTATAAATTGCCTATAAATTATTCTTTTTTCTTTTCAGAAGAGTAATTTGGTAAAGTATTCCATTCTATGATTTAAAATCGTTGTGTATACAAAAAGGCTTTGACATAAATAAACGCATATTTTTAGCAAGATTCAGGATATAGGCTTGTTAAGTTACATTTTATATGCAAGCTTTATAAACTTTGCAGAACAGAAACGGGTTAAATGTACAATTTGTTGTAAAATCGTCTATTGCATTAAACGGGTGATATTGTCTTAAAATGGCACATACAAAAATGATCATTATCAGCAAGAATTATATTGGCCTAAAAAAAGAAGGGTATAAACTGATATAGACAATCGAAAGAGTTATGCTTCTTGCACATTTTGTCTCCTCTCAATGCTCTCTATCACTATATAAAATCAAATGTCAACTTGATACCTTAAATAGTTTTTATACACCCAGCTCTGAAAGAGCGAGGCGTAATATGTAAACACCACGGGCGGCGGCGGATATTCACCAAACTTGCTGACTATGTTTGTGGGCATAATACCTGGAACAAGTTCGATAACCAGCCAAATCGTCCCAGGTACTCTTGGATTATGGCCCTTGAATTACTCAAAAAAACAGCGAATTTGGACTTGACCACTCTTTAAGTCTTTAACTCTTTAACAGTTTTCATCCGATCTTCACCAAACATGCTGACTATGTTAGTGGGCATAATATCTCAGCCAAGGACAATAACCACCCAAATCGCCCCAGGCACTCTTGGATTATGCCCCTTGAATTAGGCCATAGTCGATGACGGGCGTATTTTGTGATAGTCTGACACTCTTGTTCACTTATGTCCAGGACAAGCATAATATGATATAATAAAAGAATGTGGTTTGTTGTTGTACAGTTCCTTAAATTGTTCTCTTAAGAACCAATACCTCTAAACCATTTTTTGAACATTGTTCTTAAATGTATTAAAACGGTAAGGTGACTGGGAATCATTTAAAAGTGACAAACAGTGGAATTATAAGAGCTATGTTTTCTTTTTCAGTAAATGTATCTATCCCTGTATGCAGTTTATACAAACTTCCTTCCCCATTTGTAATGTTCAGGACAAATAAATATGATAAAGGAGATAATTCAGAAAGTATGCATGATGGCAACACTTCCTCTCAATGTACCTTGTCATAATGTGTGAAAGTTCCACAAAATCCCTTAGATGGTTTTGGAGTTGTCCTAACACACAAATATTAAATAAAGGAAGGATATTAAGAAGACAGCAATGTTAAGTTATTGGTATTGTATACAAGAACATCTCTTAAGCACTTTTAGAGCTATATCCAGGACAACTCAATTAGATACAAGGAGATAAGTCGAAAAATGAGCAGTTTCCCTTAATGTCACCTATCTTTGTCTTTGGATGCAGTTCCCTTCGCACGTTAAAACCAAACGCCACTAAGGAAGAACAAAGTACATGATTGGTATAATTTGAACAATAGATTGTAACCAACTTCCTCCATCAAGGGACATTTTTCACCAACCGCATGCGAATACAACATTTTCCTTTCGAAGTAAGTGAGGGGGGACCATATGTATATAAATGGTAACTATATATATTATATAATTCATGAAGAGGTATGTACTTTAAAATTGTTTGGAAATCTAGAATTATTGAATGCTTTTACAATGTTAGTATCTGCATTTAAAAGAATAAATGTGATTTTATTTTTAAATTGGTAAGATATAAAAAATAAAAATGTAATGTCAATGCAGATCTGCACTGCACATCAACGTATTGAATTGCAATCATTATAATGCTGTATTGTCTATATATACAATAAAGTTGTGACTTGTGTCTGTGTTCATATTCTGGAAATCTATAATAACTTTGTTAATAGCTTTTTATATATCTATCAATATACCAATCGTAATTTCATTTTTGAATTAGTTGAAAAACTGATGAAAAACGCATTGTACTCATTGTACTGTATGCTATGAATGGGAAGAACAAAAAAGAAACTTAATATGGGTGCATGTGACCTTGACCTTTGCACATGTCATATTGTTTGTAATGATGAATATTTATAGTTATGTTAATATACATTCATGCATTAAAAGTTACAGCCAGACAAAAATACCAAACTATATCCAGGTGTGACCTTAACCTTGAGCTAGAGGTTTGGTCTTACATGGGACGAATCAATTTGCTATGGTGGCTATTTTTGCCATGTAATTTAGTTACTTGAATGTTCGTTCATGCAAAATAATCTTAAAAATATTTACTATGTTTGACTGCTAAATGTGACCTTGATCTTGAGACAGTGGCCGCCACATTTTAGGGAAGAGTTGTGCCACGTATTTTCAAAATCCTTGCGTGGATAACAGAATTATGAACCGGATACAAAGTGTTGCGGAATGGAGGACGGACTGATGAAAGCACCACATTTCCATACCCACTTTTTTCTTCGTGCGAAAAGGTTTCAGATATATTGATTTTTATTGTATACCTACATCAATTCTGCAAAAAAATCGGCTTGTATCTCAATTAATGAAGTATGACCAGGCAGAAAAAATCCGTATTGTACCTTTTAAATTACGTATTTTACATTTTGTTTGGTACGCTGCCCGACTACTTTCATTAATATACATGGCCTGACACAGTTTTATAATTAAAACATAAAACCTTCACTTAGTTCCATTTTAATATCGATAAGCTTTGAAGATTTCGTTCAGTAACCAAAAAAATAGACACAAAGGTTAAAGTATCTAATAAAAGGGTCATTATAAGAGTAGCTTGCGCACCTCGTGAGATCCGATCTGGCAAAAATCCACTCCCCGATCGAGTTAAGTACTGTTAAATATAATAACCTTATTGTATTGTTTTAGTACAGTTTAAACAGTTTTATAATTATGTGAAAAGTCGACAATGAAATTTTATTAACCCCAGATGTGTTGAAGTAAGTAATGTTTTATTGCAGTGAAACACTTTTAAAGAAAATACTAAGAAATATGTATATTAAACTTCACTGACTACATGACTTAATCAAATCGATAATTATATTATCAGTTGTCTCCAAGTCTGTTGCATTAAGTCGCATTCAAGTATCAGCGTATTCATTAGGAACAATATCTGACGCAATTAGCATGGATATGCAATTTCTTCTAAATTGAATGGCTTTTTGCTACAAATAGTGTTTTTGTTTGTAACTTTTATACCAAGAAAGTCGAAAAAGATATGTCCAGAGAAAGAAGTAATTCTTTGCAGCTATCAAATGTTTATTAAACAATAAAAACGTATTTGAAATGTGTGTTTTCGCAGTAACGACCGGGTAACATAAAAAATAAAGCTACGTCTGTATGATAACGTTTATTTTTAGTGGCGTCGGGGAATATACCAACAAAATTGCAAGACAATATACATATAGTATGTATTATGTGAGTTTTTTTAAGATAGATGATGTCGGCTTATGTGGGGGTCGCTAAAACATGTACATGTACTTTTTAACTCATGATTACAAAACAATTTTCAGTATTGTCAAATAATTTGTTTATGTGAAGTTAGCAGAATAGCCACATAGCGCAATGGGTTCATATAAACTTTCGGAACTATTAACTGCGTTCCTATTTCATTTAGGTTACATAACACATCATTTATTTGTTTTGACATGAAAGTTTTAAAAAAGGTAAAGATTCTTGTTTAACTCGGGTTGTCGAAGAAAGTCCCCACCTGGAATGGATGGAACAACTTATGTCCAGCCGAGCCCACGGCAGGTGTCATATTTACCTCTCAAGCATCCAGTCTAGGCAAATACTGCTGGAAACAGTACCAAATTAAGTATATCACCCAGCACTGAAAACCAGTCGTAATATCAGCCGCGACCGTGTATCGAATCCGGGCCACTGGCGTAGCCTGCTTACCGCTGCGCACTGTACTACAAAGACAGACAATTTAGTCACCTTTTTTTCAAGGAAACTGGACATCGGCAATTATGTAATTTTATTATTTAAATTTAAAGATACACGGAGGAGGATGATGTCATGACTGCTATTGACAGTATACCGTATATTCACGGTTCAACAAACACTGCAGATGCCCTGAAAGAAATGAGAGACAAAATGTTTGTGACATCCAGGGATGATCGTCCTGATGTACCTAACATTTGTGTACTGCTGACTGACGGTATTTCGAACATCAATATGAGGAAAACAATACCGGAAGCTGAACAGACAAGGAACAGTGTAAGTTAAGATAAGCTATAGTTTTTTAACACAGTAACATCAGAAATTCCTTCAACTGAAACACGTGGTGTATTATAATGATCTGTACTACTTTCTCAATAACATCGTGTTTTCTTTTACTCTACCGTATTTCAGTATGAATGTGTAGCATTCTATCGAAATCTGAAAGTTTCTATCGCAAGCTAGATAAAATGGCGACGTAAAACTTTTATGTAAAAGTGCCATTGAACGAAACGAAAAGGAGTAAATTCAGCGGGTTGTATTAATCGAACTGCAGTAGTTTTCTTATATCAAATTTAACACGCCTTTTTCTTTTTGTTTTTCTATAATAGTCATAACGATCTTTCTGAGAAAATAAGTGTTTAAAAATCTGATATGCTAGAAAATTTCTAAAAACTGTTATAAAGTAAGTGGATTTTATTTGAAATAAAGAACAGCCGGGTTTAGTGGTGTTCAGTCTAAACAATGTGAAAGCATTCTTAGCAGTGGAGCGTGGTGTAAAAATTCGAGATTGAAATGATAGGATATCATGCGAACATTCGATCTTTTTCCTTTTAACGCTTCGGCCACAGAAACCGCTGATTAGCCGAAATCTGTACTACAAAGACATACAATTTAGTCACTATTTTTCAAGGAAACTGGACATCGGCAATTATGTAATTCCATCATAGTTCTACTGAAAACTATGAACAGCAAATTTATTTTAACGATTCAACTACTTTATTTTTACCTTCCGTTGGACGGAGTTGCTCAAAATGTCCTATACTATGTATATCTTTGCTTCTTACATGTACTTCTTAAATTTACGGAAATACTCTAAAATATGTACTGAACAAAAGACACAGTTCATTCAATGTTCAATTTCATCAGGTTCATAGATGATCATGGTGAAGAAGGTGATCTGAATTTTAGCTAGTATACAAGTTATCCATTTCGTAGCACTTCGGTTACATATTTTAAAAACATGATGTTTACAATCGTAAACAATGAGGTATACAAAATGTAATGATTTACCTTAATTACTTTTTCAGCATCAAGTTCAGTCGGAACGGCCAAAAGAAGATATGATAGCATATCGGATCCTCCTGGTCCACAGATAATAGTACAGTCCAAGAACAGGGATGACAGGTCGCCTAAAGCAGATTCACCTGGGTTCCCCCCAAAAATGAGTTAATATTTGAATCACAGACAGTACCATAGAACGCAAAGTAGAATTATGCCAGTAGTTATAAGGATTCCAAAGAAATACCGACAACACGATACTGGAACGGCATTGGAAGTCCAATCATACAGGCGATTCTGGTACCAAGAAGTCCCTTGATAAATTAACTTAATGTTCAGGACCTTCATTACACAGCACAAATAAAATGTGAGAAGAAAGGCCCTAATTGCAGAATGTGATACATATACCCTCAAACTCCATTTGTCAACTGATAACGTTTCAAGCGTGTAGCAAGGATTTAGATCGGTATCTCCATGGTACAAATTACCTTGTTATTGAAACTTTATTTAGTTAATTCAACGGTCATCACTTGTATGTTGGTGGAAAAAAATGTCCCTGTATATCTTAACGGTGATAGTAGAATCATCGGTTTTGACTAAATTAAGCAAATAGGACTCGGCATGTAGCCCTCATGCTATCATGGAACTGTCTTTTCAATATCACTTTAAAAACAGATGGTCATTTTCCTCTGCATATGACTAAACGTCACCAAGTGTAATTTACGAGGACAAAGAAAAGGAACTAGAGAGCGTGACAAGATATTTGGAATAAATTAAATAATAAGTTAATATTTTATTAATAAATATTGAAAACAGTTGTTGAGTGCATGTACATTATTTAATATGCATATAAAAATACACACGTACACTTAAAATCATATATAACTCCAAAGCTCACTGATGAGGTTTTGATGTGTAGACATATAATTTACAATGATCACACATAAAAAATAGAAAATTGCTAGGGATCTGTTAATAAAACGACGTTATTTTTGCTCATGGTATAGATACAACCTGATGTAAGACTAGAATCGGGCTACAAAAGTAATTTACCTAACATAACAATCATTCTACTTGTTACATCAATCTGGATACTTTTTTATTGATACGTTTTTTCACAGTGACCGTACGATAGCTTATAGAGCGTCAATAAGACCGTACGAAGGCAACGACCAATATTTAGGTCAGAGAGAGCGCCTTTTCAAACAAAAAAAAAACGACAGCAACAGGACCTCTTATCCACACTCTCTGCTACTGGTTTCAATCACAAGGCAGACTATGCGATGTGTACATTGTATTTTCATTCAAATATGCTGTACATACTTAAAAGTATATTTGTTGTTGTTTTCTTGATGGTTAAGATACCGAATTACATTTCTGATATCTTTATTAATTTTCATTCAAATGTTAAAATGAAGCTGTATTTAACTGATCAGAAAAGAGTATAACTTTGGAAACGCGAACCTTTTCATTGACATGTAAAAATATCTATACTTTTTACATAGACTTTATCCTAACTTTGATACAAATGCTCACGCAAGAAGATGTTAGCAATAAACATTTTGACCCTCGAAAAACTAATATTTATGTGTCACTTCTTATCTTATCTTGTCTGTTCATTCGATGAAATGTATGCAATTTTGAAAACATACTTTTAAAAATACACTGTTACATAGTAGATAATGTGCTACACGAACAAACTAATATCAGAGAGTTATCTACTTGAACTTTTACAATGTTTTAAGTCTAAACTATTCTTAAACAGTATAGATGAACATTTTAGTTAAAACGTTGGTGTTTCTTCAGTCTCCCTAGATGCTTAACATGTTTGTAATTGTGGAATTGTCAAATTAAATTGCTTTTGTCGGTATATGAGATTCATCACTGTGAAAGGGAAAACAATTAATGCCTCACTTGTTTTGTGCGTGCATGTTTCAGATGCTCCGATTAGCAATAGTAGAGTAATAGAAGTGTAATAATAAAATCAATTGAGGGTAATGCTAAAAAACTACTTTCACTGACGAAGAGAATCTTTTGTGCAATTCATATACTTAATTTTGTCAACGATAAAATTCATCGTGACATTTAAAATCATGATTGCAGATGTGTTGGATTAAGTTTAATGGCACATTGTAAATTCATCACTGACCCTTTCTGCTTACCTGGAATTGGGGTTGGGGTAACACAATATGTTTCCCCTAGAAGGCAAACTATATATGCACTATTGACGTCATGATTTGGCGTTCCTTGGGAAAATGTTGCAATAACATTAACTGTAAGCTAAAAAAAGATCTTACATGTTTGCCTAAGATAGGTGATTACTCAACACTCGACAGCTTGGATAAAATTCCTTGCTAGCGTTCGGCTATCCCTCGGGTGTGGTAAAACTCTGTCTAACACAGGCAGTCATATAAGCTCCTTGTAATCTTCTATATATTTTTGCAATGGTGTCAATTTGTATGTCGGTGCCCTTCTCTGGTTGCATTTCAAGGGATTCTATTTCTATCCTTATAATAGTTTTGAAATGTATTTCGAAGAGTAATTCTGGAAAATCTGAAATTAAAAGTTATTTATGTCTTGTTGATGCGAAATGAACCCAATGAATTGGCCAACAGCTACCTTTAGTTAAAATAATAAAGTATTTCGTATTTAGAATGGTAATTGGATACAAGCCTGAATGTCATTTACCAATAATAAAAGAATTGTTCTCGGATATATTACCTCCTGATGCAAAAAATAAGCAAATGATAAACTTTCCTCAAAGGCATTGCCGGCCAGACATCGCTCTATTATATTACAAAACAATGGCACAAGCAAACGTTTTTCATTGTCCTAAAAGGAGTACGAAATGTCAAATGTCATTTACTAGGACAACTGCAACTTTTGCGTTATTTCCGTCAATTAACGCGGATCAGCTGTGTTCAGTGAAAACATTCTTGGAACTGAAATTTACATATCTTGCTACGAAAAGCTCAAGAAAATTGAAATAGTCTTAAAACAAGGAGCTAAATGGTCTAAGAACGCAGCTGCCCAATCTTTGCAAATTAGTATGTCTGAATCCCAACTAATTTCCACATTTTGCAACATTCACTTGCATAACTGATGTAATTTGAAATACTTGTATTTTCTAACACTGCTGCTTGGTCACGCTTAGAAGAGTTACTTAACTTCAGATTTGAAAGATAAAAATATATGTTTGATGAATTAACCAACAGAACTGTATTAATTTTTAACATATATTGAATACAAAATCCTAGGAAATTCTGAGTCTGAAGATGCAGAGTATAAGCTATTTTTGAATAAGAGTAAGTCTTGATAACACAGAACAGATTCGCGATTCTGAAAATGAAAACAAAAGGAAACGACTTCATTAATATTAGAAAGACTTAAATCAGAACATATAACGCAATATTAAGGTTTTGTCGTATAATACTAACATCGACAGCAACCGGCTTAAATGTTGTCGCCTGAACAAGCTTCAAAATGAATGTAAACGAAATTAATATTTAACAAAAACAGGATGAATGTTTGAATCTAAGTTCATGGTAAATCCCTAGAGTACAACAATAATACATACTTTCGAGCCAGAAGTGTGATTCAAACCTATACCAGAAGAAAAGGTAGATTATGCCTTTTGGGGGCAAGGAGCACAGCAAAAACAGCCAGAGCCACACATCGCAAAGTAGACTTACCACAAAAATGGATCTGTAATTAACATGCTGCTTCAAATATTCACCAACAAGTACAATTCAATTACATGGTAGATACTACTAAGAGGGTGATAGATAGGGGGAAGTGTAAGTAAACAAGGTTGGTATAAAAATGGTGGTTATACTTCGGGTGTAATTTCACGAGGATATTCAAACACGGTTTTGCTATAAATTATTTTGATTTTTGTATGTCTTTATTTTACAATTTAGATCAAATATGATAGCACTGTTTCCTTGCGCATGTATGGCGCCAATTGGTAGGACATCACGCTCCTTTGTTTATACACCCCCCCCCCCGAAAATGGTAATACGTCCTGCGCATTACTTCCAATAAGGTGCAAATGATGGCGAATTATTCTACACAGATAGTAACCAAATCTGTGTTTGGGTAAATTAATCAAGACAGTTGTGCAATGTCACATTTCGTTTTAAACATGTTTGTAAGTAAAATATTTGATCAAATTTGACAGCGCTATTTCTCGATGCATACATAACGACGTGACTTCAACGTGGTATCGTTGTGATGATTTAAGCATTGCTGGTCATATTAAAATATTTGATAAAAAACAATGATATAAATTATGACATTTGAACAATTACGCTTTTATATAAGACATTTGTCAAAATCAGAAGCTGAGCTGTAATTTGGGTCGAACTGCCTCATATTTTAAACTTTATCCGAAGATTCTTCTAAAGTATAAAACAAAAAGCTTGCATCTAGCTAGTTAATGTATTTTGGTAGACATCACAATGCCGAGTGTACATCTTTATTTAGTTTATAAGATTTTGAATAACAAAAGTGTAACACAAAAAATAGGAAGAGAAAATGTCATTGGTTTACTCTGGCCTTCAAGTTTTGAACGAAAAGTGTGACTCTCATTATTATGATAAAAAGATGGAAGGAAGAAAAAACAGTTGCCACATGTCTAAAAAGAAATTTTGTTTTACGTGTAAGATTAAAATATATTTCACTTGTGAACACCCAAACTTACAGCCCGCCCGCTTAGCTCAGTAGGTAAGAGCGTTGGTCTACGGATCGCGGGGTCGCGAGTTCGATCCTCGGGCAGGGCTGATGTTCTCCGTGGCTATTTGATAAACGACATTGTGTCTGAAATCATTAGTCCTCCACCTCTGATCATTCATGTGGGGAAGTTGGCAGTTACTTGCGGAGAATAGGTTTGTACTGGTACAGAATCCAGGAACACTGGTTAGGTTAACTGCCCGCCGTTACATGACTGAAATACTGTTGAAAAATGGCGTTAAACCCAAAACAAACAAAAAAAAACAAACTTACATTTTTATTCATAGCAGCGTCACTCGTGATAAAAGTGATTCACCTGGAAAAATATATTTTGACCTGAACAAATATACTCAACGTTTTTATTATTACATCGTTCTTATCTTAATTAACACGAAGAGGCATTCAAACCTCTATTGCGTGTCTGTTAATGACATGTTAATTAGTTTCTATATTAACAATTAAAGTAATTTTAAATTTCAAATGTAATTATATGGTGCATGCTATCTTTACATATTTGACTATTATATAATGTTTGCAACAGTGTTAGGCTGTATTCTTGTGATATTTGGCGAAACAAGAAAGATGAAACTTTACGTTGTGGCTTTGCTGCTGGTACTTGTGCTTGTTACAGAATCTAAACGTAAGTACGAGTACTATAATTTTATGGACAATAGTTTACTTATATCTCACAGTAAAATGTCAAATGCTTAAAGAGTTATTTGCCGTTTTATTTGTATTTTCGCATATAAACCATTTTAGAATATTCTTAACTGTGGTACGTTTACGCGCGTCGCCATCTTGGATCAAGTTAACCCATGAAAAAGTGGAGGTTACGTTAGTAGAGTAGGTTGGAGATAAAGCTCATGCGCATTTCACTTACTTTTATCGTTCGACCTCGGAACTCTACTTACTTTAGTTACTCGAGTAAGATAGCCGAAAACGTCCATAGTCACTATCGTAGCAAGAATTAATCTTTCTATTTCTTTTAACTGGCTGAGTAATTCTTGTGAAAAAACAACAACAGCAGAATATCACTGTATCCATATAGAGTAGCGGTAAAAACGCTGGGAACAAAGAGACCAAATGGTTTCTGCAAATAAGATTATAAGTATTTCAACAAGTTCTTTTCAATCTATTCTAACATATCAAAGTATATCTTTAATTCTAAACTGCATTGCATAACACGAAACTGTCATAAGCTTATTCAATATTTACAATGATACCTGATATCAAAAAGTGACTCGTATCTCGTTTGGACACTTATGGAAATATCTATTTCTTTGAATGATTAGAAATACCAAGTTTTCAGCTGAGTCACTGGAAAACGCAAAACGAAAACTACTTATAAACAACATACTTATTGCTGCGCATAGCAACACAAAGTAAAACAAGCTAGGTAGAGTTTATTTTCATTTCATGATCACGGTAGTGGCCTATGTCTGAAGCGATTTATAAAAGGGTTAAACCGCATCGCAAAAACCCTTTTTACAATCGCTTTGCTTAAGTCACGCGAACTGCTAAGATTATAACTAGAACCCCGGCTTTACTTATTAAAAAAAAAAAAACAAACAAAAACTTTTAGCTGCTGAATTCATATCATGAATGTGTGTGTCATTGACGTGTGTAATTTGGCAACTTCCTGTCCCATGTTTTTTTTTCTTGTTTATTTTTTTTGTGGGGGTGGGGATGGACACAAAGAAGTTAGAAGTTTCATGTGAACTTATGCTATCTTCTATCATAATTACCTGAACTATCTGCGGTTTCTATCGAGGATTCCTGCTTCATTTGTAAAGGAAGAGGTTTAAGACTGGCCTGACGCAAAACAATCACAGAAAAGTTCAGTCGCGACTTAGCATCTGTTGTCTGTTACATAGAGTTTAAATTATGTCAAAAATGTGTTTGTCATTGGCATATGAAATTTGGCAAATACCTTTCCCCTGTATGTGTTTCATTTGGCCAAGACTAGACACATGGCTGCTGTGTGTATAATATATTACAGACAGGGCAACCGTGTGCTGACAGTACGGATTTCGCGATTTATTTTTAGATATATATCTTGTTTTTTTGAAGTATATAAAGGCCAAGAATTTTAAATCTTGTAAATGTCGCGTGAATTAAATTCTTCGTGTACAATACATAATATATATGCACGTGATTTTTCATGGGACAATTGCTCAATTTCGAAATATTATGTTTCCCTAGCGCACTGTACCTAGTCACTGTACAAGCTTAATAGCGTACTAGAACTAAGAGTTCGAGTATCAGAGGATGTATATATTTATTATATATGTGTATTAAAATTAATATTCAATACTGACAAGAAAGTATCATGTAAGGCCTCTTGTACAATGAGATGCGGTTTTATTTATCTATTTACTTATTTTTTTATTTCTTTTTATTTATAGCCATATTTAATCTACTTTCATTTGCACAGCATAACTATTTTCCGAGATGTGTATAAATAATATTATTTCATACATAAATAACCTGAATACATATTTTATTCTAAGTACACGACTTTTCCAAAAATAATTTACATAAAACTATATCCGACCTACATTAAACACACTTTAATTGATCCTTACTACTTTTTAAAGGTGCGCAACAAAACTTTATATTACTGGAAATAACAAATAATTAAACAACAAGAACCAGACCAAAAATTTATCTAACATATACATATACTGCGAAATTAGTACGTTTCCGCCATTCTCAGTATGCAAACGATGATTGTTGAATATGAGAGTAGGAACAACCGACAAAGACTGCTAAGAAATTATTCGCAGGGCTGCCGTGTAAATAGTCAATTTGATTTCATTTTGGTAGTTTCTTGTGTTAGCATTTATGCTATCTTAAGCCTTTAACAAACAGTGATTCTGTCTTTAGAACTAGCTACTGTATTAATTTTAGCAAGAGGCCTTGTATCGACAATCACTCAGCTTGCTTGCATAGTGATAAAGCATGTTTCAGGAAAAATATGTTTAATATAAACAGATGAACCGGGAGACAGGTTTTCAGATCAAGTTCCATTTATTAATAAGTAGTACAATACCTGACAAACATTTCTGACTATTGTGTCTGGTTATAAAATATGACCTAACCATTACATACCTCGTAAAGTAAGAACTAGAAAATGAATAGCAGAAAATGTTCATGAAACCCTATGATGTGTCAGATTATTATATTTCTATGAATTAAGAAAATGGAATAAGTGGAAACTCCACAAGAAACCATATTTCTGTATCAACAACACTTATATTTATAATCCTAAATCCTAAAAGGCGTACGAATCAATACAGCATACTTCCAAAGATTGAAGAGTTACCATTCATTTTAAAGTGTAGGACAAATATGAATCTTAATGCTTGAAAACAAAACCCCGACAAACTGAAAAAAAGCCGAGAAAGGATTTAGCGAAGAGCGAAAAACCGCTAAATTAAAGGCTGATCACTACCGAATCAAAATAGTCTAAACATATGGAAAAGTTAGACCCATCGTACAAATCATCACAAAAGCCGATAATAAATTTGGCCAGGTAAATCGGCTGTAGTTTTCGGTCTACTCCGTTATTTTAGGCCAATGTCTAACAAGTAATCCATTCTTCGCCAATGTACCGTTACATTAATACTTAATATGATCATATGGATTAAAAGAATATTGTCAAGTCTAATTTACAGTGATTGCAAAGATAAATTAGAACATAAATCGGAGCTAATCGGAACCTAAATGTTATTTGGTGGATTAATCAGAGTACCTTTTTAGCGGTGTTATCAACAAACACATTATTATTACACGGGATATTCACTTTGCAAAATTAATTTCTACTATCTTACAATCAGATAGAAGCTCGCTTTTATAATACTGTGTTTGAAGATCATGATTATGAAATAAAGGTTTTGTGTGTAATCAAATAACTGCACATTTATTGTGATGTCGTGAGCCCTGTCCAACTATAGCTTAGAATCTTATAACAGCTTGAAGATCGAAATTCAACTTCATAACTTGTCGAATTTTGATTCCAAGCAACGCCTGAAGATCGAAAAACGTCTCACTTCAAAATATCGTTTAATTTCGGACCAGCTCGAATTTTGACATTGTAGTGAATGAACAGCTGTTCATAGATTAATACTAATTTGATAAAAATACTAAAAATTCAAAAATCGAGTAAGCAATTAGTGTCGAGCCAGCTCGAAAATCATACTTCAAATTTTCAATGTAATATGAAACTGCAATCTGCTCAAGATCATAATTCAAAGATAAATATTCGTGCCGGATATATCAAAATACATGTTTTTAAAACTCTAAATAGATTATTCCCGGTATTATATTTCAAGCCTGCTCGAATTGTCAATTCAATCGCATTTAAAGCTAGAATTGAATGTGAAACTAACTTTTGAGACAGCTGAATTTCGACCTTGCACTGATTTTATTTGCGAGCGAGCTCGACGTTTCGAAAATCTTGCAAATTTTCAATCTGAATGCCGAGCAGAGATTGTATTAAGAGCCAGTTTAAAGATCACAATTTAAATTTTCAAAATGCCGATTGACTAGAGATTCATGCTAGCTCAAAATATTTGAATTTCAATCTTTCCCCTGTCTCTAAGTTTAATTCTACCTCAAAATTTGGTGCTTGGTTTTGATTTCGACTTCCGAGATTGTTCGAAATTCAATTTCAGCGAAATTCAACATCATCCTTTCGAAAATTTGAATTTCTATTTTCTACTTCTACCTTGCCCAAAATTTCAAAGGATTGAAACTTTTAAGATTTGTTTTCTTCTTGCAGGCTCGAAATTTAATTCAAGCTCGAAATCAGTTCAATGTGAGCGGTGGTCTAGTGGTTAAGGAGCGACTTCTGGACAACACGATCTGCGTCATTTTTTTATCAAAGTTTGGCAACATTTAGCAAAGGTTCGAATTTGTATCCCCATGTTGAAAGCTCACCTTGATTATTACAAACTTTTTAATTTAATGCTATATTTAGTGTGGATCGAGATATATGGCCGCTAGTTCCCAACGGTGGCTACAGTTGAACGGATTTGAAAATTGTACCGGTCAGGAAGCTCGAACCCGCCTGTCTTGAATAGAAGTACCTGCCTAATACTGGTGCTATAATATATCAACGTAATCGTTATGAATTCAGTCAGCACTATATTTATATTTTGTTAGCAAAAAACCGCTGAGCCCATCTGGATAACAACCCTTGTTCGTTACTGGCATTTACGCCATAACGATAATTAAACGAAAACACATTCAAACTTCTATTGCGTGTCTATTACTGATCTGTTAATTAGTTTCTATATTAACATTTAAGTTTATTTCACATTCCAAATGTAATTCTGTTCCGTTCCATAACATCTCTACATATTTGATTATTATACAACGTTTGCAGCAGATGAACATTTACGTTGTGGCTTTGTTGCTGGTACTTGTGACAGAATCTGCATGTATGTAAAGTTTCTATATCTTATAGATCAAAAGGATTTAAAATTACCAAGACAACACATTCTTGACTAGTTTCGACCTTTATGTCTTCGTCAGAAATAACAACGTACAAAACAAACGACGTCACGTCCGTTTGGACGCGAACGTCAACGTGACAAAAAGCGCAAATATATAATATATTTGTATTAATGTACATATAGATACGGATCATAATGATACGGCGGGTATTTATCGAAAACATATTTCTTCAATATGAAGCAGAGAAAAAATAAAACCCAACATATCTACATGACAAATTTTGAAGTATACATGTGAAGCATAAGCGAGAATTAACTGTAGATCTACTTATAATTATATAAATAGTAAAATAATATTAATTTAAAAGCTAACCACACATAGACAATTATTTACTAATATCTCACAGTAATTAAATAGCCGAGAATAAATTGAACACGGAGTGAAATCTCACTAAATAATTTGGACGTGGTGCAAAAAGTAGAGAATTGAATGTTTGATAGTCTGAATAAAGACACAAATTTGCGTATGGTCTTAATAATTGCAACGTTTCGATCGCAGCCTCCGTTTATCAATTTATTTCCACTCCGCGCCGATGTTCAAACTTCTTCAGTCTGGTGTTTTAAATCAAACGGGAAGCAGGGCAAAAGTACAAGCAAAACCTTGCCACGGAAAGAATTCATAATTTTAACATGTCCAAAACATTGTGAAATGATACTTATTTCACTTGGGTATTGTTTACATTTTACTCGGACTTTATCATTGACTCCCTGTGTAAAATCTCAAATAACTTTTTAACTAAAATAAAGGTATTAAATCGATATAATATTTCAATGAAACTTTAAAGTTTTGTTGTTTGTTACATCATCTGGGACATGTGCAGTGAAAAATCTTAATTTGATTTTTAAAATGGTGTGATATTTATTTCTAAAGTCACTATATGTTCATTGTAAATATACTTCGTTATACCCAAGTGGAAACTGGCAGGTACTCGAAAATGCAGCTCTCTGATTGGACAATTAGAACCCCTAATGTACTGTGATGTCATGATAAAGTTATGAATGTATTGCTTAAACTTTTAAATGGGTTGACTCGGATACACCGTTAGCATGGTTAGAAGACACGTTAAATTGTCATTTTTAACAATACTACTGGACATATGCCGTGTAATTAATCAAATCAGTCATAGTTCTACTTCAGCGGCAAATTTATTTTAATGATTCGACCACTTTACCTTTATCTTCATCGGATAGTGTTACTCAAAACGTCATCCAATAGATAAACTATCCGATTTGTACTTCTTATATTAATGAAAAAAATGCTATAAATATGGATTGAATAAAAGTTACAGTTCATTCGCTGATCATTTTTACCAGATTCATAGAGGAATATAGTGCAGGAGGCAGTTTTCAATTTTGTTGCGGTCAGGTTAAATCTTTTGAAGAACATATTTAAATTAATAATTAAAAGATTTAACCATGAGCAAACATAAAAGTAATGGTCTTACTTGCAAGTCGACGTCCACGTAGAAAAGAAACGGCTCAAAGTAGATATGTCAGCATTTCGGCTCCTGCTGGTCCTCGTGAGAATAGGGATATAGGTCCTCGTGAGTATAGAGATATAGTGCATTATGAGAACAGGAATGCCAAGTCTCCTGAAGCAGGTCTGTACGGCTTTCCCGGGCCTCGCACAACATTTTCTAATGACCGTTATAAATTAAGTGGAATTTATATGAAATAAAGAACAACCGGAGTTAGTGGTGTTCAGTCTAAATAATGTCGACGTGGGACGAGACATGATTAGCAGTAGAGCGTGTTGGCAAAAGTAGAGATTGAAATGATGGGATAGTATGCAAAAATTTGATCCTTTAGCTTTCAACGCTTAGATCACTTACCAACACTCATTAAATCTATGGAAATGCTCTAAAATATTGACGGAACAAAAGACACAGTGTATTCAATGTTCATTTATACCAGGTTCATAGAGGATCATGGCGCAGAAGATGGTTTGAATTTTAGCCAGCAGACAATTTATCCGTTTTGTAGCGCTTCGGTTACATATTTTAGTAAATAAGAACATATTATATTTATCGTAAACAATGACGAAACATAAAATGCAATGATCTTCCTTATTTATTTTTGCAGCACCAAGTTCACCCGGAACGGCCAAAAGAAGATATGTTAGCACCTCGGGTCCTCCTGGTGCACGGACAAAAGTACAGTCCAGGAACAGGAATAACATGTCGCCTCACGTAACTAAAGACGGGCGGATGGCGTTTTGAAGGAATAGCAATGAGAGTGTTAACTAGCAGATGACCATTCTTAGTGAGGAACGAACAGCTCAATAAAGTGTTAAAATAGTTTTTGTTTGCGTACTACTTCATCTATTATCCCTCCCCCATTACTCCTCTATCCGTATAACGAAAACTACCCTAAAAATCCTTAATGTTTGGTCTCATCATACAATCGATATATTAAAAAAGAATTCACTACTTCTTTGTTAATATAAGCCGAGATTCCTACGCATTTCATTCTTCTTGATTGTGAATTTCACTTCCCTCATAAGCGGGTGCGGTTATGTAAATGTGTTTTAGTCGACTTTGGGGAACATTTAACCACACCAACTGCTTTACTATTTACCTTTAAACACAGTGAGTTAAAATTCCTTGTTGTTGATATCAGGTCTGACAAACAAACATTTGTTTTAAAAACCTATCTGTATATAAAGTTCCTTGTTTAGAATTCCTTTCTAAGAAATTCTATTCATAAGACAAGTATAGCAACACCCGCAAGCTCGAGACATCAGTACAGGGATTTGCTACGATACAAAACTGTTATTGATTCTACACTACTCCTGCTACATAGCATATATTAAATCAGTTGATCAAAGTGTAATTACACCCTGAGGTAATAAAAAAATGGAATAAATATCCAACACCTTGATAGTTTGTATTTATTCATGATAGTATATGTCTCGACTTAAAAAAGGAAACGTTATTTTATCAAACATAGTTTACATAACTTTGCGCTACAAGAAATAAAACAAGAGGACCATGATGGTCCTGAATCGCTCACCTGTCTCCACATGACCCAATTTTCATGAAGATCCATTGAAAAATATGGCTTCTAGCGAGGTCACAAGATTTTTCTATTATTTGACCTAATGACCTAGTTTTTGAAGGCACATGACCCAGTTTTGAAGTTGACCTAGATATTATCAAGGGGAACATTCTCACCAATTTTCATGAAGATCTCATGAAGAGTATGGCCTCTAGAGAGGTCACAAGTTTTTCCTATTTTTATACCTACCGACCTAGTTTTGACCTCACGTGGCCCAGTTTCAAACTTTATCTAGATATCATCAAGGTGAACATTTAGACAAATTTTCATGAAGATCCATTGAAAAATATGGCCTCTAGAGTGGTCAAAAGGTTTTTCTATTTTTAGACCTACTGACCTAGTTTTTGACCGCAGTTAATCAAGTTTCGAACTTGACCTAGATATCATCAAGATAAACATTCAGACCAACTTTCATACATATCGCATGACAAATATGGCCTCTAGAGAGGTAACAAAGTTTTTTTCTTATTTGACCTTCTGACCTAGTTTTTGATGGCATGTGACCCAGTTTCGAATTTACCTAGATATCATCAAGGTAAACATTCTGACCAATTTTCCTGAAGATCCATTGTAAAGTATGGCCTCTACAGCGGTCACAATGTTTTTCTATTTTTAGAACTACTGACCTAGTTTTTGATCGCAATTGATCCAGTTTCCACCTTGACCTAGATAACATCAAGATAAACATTCAGACCAACTTTCATACAGATCCCATGAAAAGTATGGCCTCTAGAGAGGTCACAAGGTTTTTCTATTATTTGACCTACTGACCTAGCTTTTGACGAAACGTAACCAAGTTTCAAACTTAACCTAGATATCATCAAGGTAAACATTCTGACCAATTTTCATGGTGATCCTTGAAAAGTACGGCCTCTAGAGAGGTCACAAGGTTTTTCTATTTTTAGACCTACTGACCTAGTTTTTGACCGCAGTTGAACAAGTTTCAAACTTGACTAGATATTATTAAGATGAACATTCAAACCAACTTTCAAACAGATCCCATGAAAAATATGGCCTCTAGAGAGGTCACAATGTTTTTCTATTATTTGACCTACTGACCTAGTTTTTGAAGGCACGTGACCCAGTTTCACACTTACCCTAGATATCGTCAAGGTAAACATTCTGACCAATTTTCATGAAGATCGATTGAAAAGTATGACCTCTAGAGAGGTCACAAGGTTTTTCTATTTTTAGACCTACTGACCTAGTTTTCGAGACCCAGTTTCGAACTTGGCCTAGATATCACCAAGTTGAACATTCTGACGTACTTTCGTAAAGATCCCATGAAAAATGTGACCTCTAGAGAGATCACAAGCAAAAGTTTATGGACGGACGAACGCACAGATGGAGGCCCGCACGGACGACGGACGACGGACGCCACGCGATCACAAAAGCTCACCTTGTCACTTTGTGACAGATGAGCTAACAAAACCGGGACTAAGCATTATTTTATTCTTTGAAACGTTACGACGTCTTTCTGGTCTATGCGTGTTGGTTCCCTTCGCTTTGTTTAAATACACTGCTACAAGAAAATAGTATAAATCGACAGAGCCAGGTTATCGCCATAAAGAGTTATCCTTTAGTCATATATTTATATTTATACTTTAGCCATCTGCACATACATTGCCAACTAGTTAAAAAAAATCTTGTCAACAAAACCCCTCAGGCACCCTAGTAAGATGATTCCGGTGCTGATAATGACAAATACCTTACTTCGTCCAAAGTGATTTGTATGTTGATTTTTTTGATTGGTTTATTTGATATATCTGTTTATTTAACGCAGTTTAATGAAATTTATCACATGTTTGACGTCGCGGGAGTGTAATAAAGCCATTAAATAAAAATGATAATACACTAGTGTAATAAAGCTTTGACGTCGACGTCATTTATAGTATAGGCGACGTCGGTCAAATTGTCTTGTTTATATAGTACATGTAAAAGAAAGTCGATTTTTTTTTATGTTTCGACAAGAAAGGCTAACATGTGATAAAAAGAATATTTCATTTGTGACTTTCCACATTGAACTTATTAAACTCGTTGAATTAAATTGATTAAATGCTCGGCAGAGCCTCGCATTTTATTATTTTATTCAACTCGTTTAATAAATTCAATATGAAAAGACACTCATGTAATATCCTCTATATACTTTTTACCCATATCTGTGTTTAAATTATTCTATGAATTTTTACATCCTACAATGCTACTTATGCACTGGGCAGATACCTATACATACACTTAATCAATGACGTATAATTTTAACTTTATACAGTTACGTTTTTCAGTTAACAATTAAAGTGATATGCACCAGATATAATACTGACTCAGGCAGTAGCTGATCAGATTTAGTTTATCGATATGGTAAATGATAGTTAAGATCACGGTACGTTCTTACATATTATCCATAAATTCTAAGAAAACTTGATTTATTTGTCGGCAGATTTAAAATCAAAGGAAACCAAACACAAAATATAAGCAAAGGGCTTATTCGTTTCACATATGCGGTGAATGAAATTTGTTACTTTTTACTTTTAGCTTACCTGGCCGGAGTGCGCCGGAACATTTGTGTAGTCTTAAACCGACGAGAATATTTCTTGCTACTCACGTGACCAGCATATCCCGGGTTGGATTATATGAATTTTCTTATTGGTTTATTTAGACTTAGCATTAGGTTTTGAGAAACAAAAATCAAACAACACCTAATCACAGAAAGAAAGAGTTTTTTGACATGAAAATTGAACAGCATGTGAAACATGTATATTACTTTACGAAACAAGTGTCAATATACTGATATAAACATTGAATTTCGGAAAAGGAATGCCTGAAGGAGCCCCACTTCCGGACAGTCAAACGCCTTTAAAAGCTCACCATTTTTAAAGAACTGTTACACATGTTCGTTTTGAAGCATTTACAATAGCGTGCGAGTGGTGAAATTTCACATGACAAGGCAGAACACAGTTTTCAGCAATTGGTTATCATTATTTCTTTACAAATGGCATTCATTTTCAAAGGGAGACAACTTTTTCTCGACGAATACTTAAAATATTCGGAAAAAGTTGTCTCCCTTTTAAAATGAATAAATTATTAAACGTCTGATTATTACTACTTGGATAAGTAAATTCCAGAATAATATTAATCGTAATATTTCGTTCAGCATATTATACAATGGAAATCATATTGTCTTCTTAAGATTTATTGTTTGATTTCATACGGTAAATCGTTCAGGTGATAGGAATTTATCCACACCGGACAACGACCTCATGGTTCAATTTCTGTCAGTCTGACATCAGAAGCACGGTAGATTTGTCAGCAGTCGAATTTGAACCCTTCCGCATTTAAATATGACAGTGGTCAAATTACAAGCTATAAATAGCGTCTAACACATTCTTAATTGAAAATACAGGTAGTATAAAACAAAAGGCTGGCATTTAGCTTTCTTATATATTTTAGCACACTACTCAATGTATAGAGTATATTTCTATTTTGTTTATTAGTTTTTGAATACCAGAATGTTACACAAAGAAATGTTTAAAAAGAAAAGAAAATGTGGTTGGTTTACTTTGATAAAAAACCCTTCAAATTCTGAAAAAAATGACACGTATAGAAGAAAAGAATTTCAAATTAATATAGGAAAAGTCTTTTGTAAACACCCTATCTTACATTTTCATTCGCAGCTGTATTATTCCTGACGATAGTGCTTCAAAGAAAGATATTTCAAACTTACATGGAAAGAAACAAATATCTGCAACGTTTTTATTATATCATCGTTGATATTTTATTTTACAGGAAGAAGGAAGTCTGCGTCGAAACCTTTATTGCGTGTTGTTGTTGGCCCGCTAATTAATTTCTACATTAACAGTTAAATTAGTTTTATATTTCATATGACCCATTGAATACTATCTCTGCATATTCGATTTATATTTTCTTGGCGACAGTGCTGATCTGTATTCTTTTAATTTTAGGAGAAACAAGAAAGATGAAATTTTACGTTGTGGCTTTTTTACTGGTACTTGCGATTGTGATAGAATCTACACGTAAGTACAGTTACTTTTATTTTATGAACAAAATCGTGATATCTAAAAGTAAAACTGTTTATTTAAAGCGTCATGTGTCGTTTTGTTTGTATTTTGTGTCTTTTATTTAATGGCTCTTTCTGTTCCTATTATTTGGCTGAGTAATTTAGTATAGATAAGTCATAGATCTACGTCTTGAAAATACTCTCATGTATCACATTAATGTCACCAGTAGCGGTGACAACGCTGGAGTACAAATAGCTTGTATGGATATCAACCAAAGTATTACAACAATATTTTTTTGCAATTTATCAAAATTATAATAGTATATCTTTAAACAGCATTTTACATCTTGATGGCAACATAATAAAATATCAAGCAACAATATGACAATTTTGAATTTATTTTCATTTTGGTTTCATTGGAATTTGAACAGGCCGTTGGCCGAATAATAAAACAGTCACGTTACATCGCAGCTGAGAACATCAATCGCCTTGTGCTATTTACACTGACAGCTGAGATCTAAGATCATAACAAGAATTCCAGCTTAAAGTTAAGGAAATGACAATACCATAGAAAGACCAAACATTCAGTTACGACTAAGCAACAGGTACTCTCCAAAGGTTTATTATAGTGACATGTAAAATTTCGCAAGTACCTTTCACCTGTATTCATCTTATTTTGGAAGTTTCATGTGTTAGCCGTTAAGCTATTGTAAATATCATAAATTACCACGGCTTTATCTTAAGAATCGGATATTGGATCATTTTCAATTTTCATTATGATGAAGAAAAAAAGTAAGGAAATATGTTCCGAAAGCACAGAACACATAAAACACAGCCATTGAGCCAAAAGAAATCTGTTACGGAAAAATATATTAGACGGGTTGCTTTAAAAATCCAACAACAAGTACATTTTAATTATAAATTACTATGCAAAATACAAAAATATGGGTGTTGAGGAGGGGAGTGGGGGCAAAGCAAGCAAGCTAAGGAAGCAAGGATTAATTTTCAACAGGGAAAGCCACATTCCTAAAACGCAGTCTCCAAACACCTTAAACCTCAACATTGCAAACACGCAAGCACACGCACACGCGCGAGCACACACACACACACACACACACGCACACACACACACATGCGCGCGCGCGCGCACACACACCGCAAACAAGATGGAAAATACAGAGTCGGGCATCGTCCAGGGACGGCCGTTTGCCAGAAATATGGCAGACACGATAACGAACTCATGGTAGAAGGAGAGGTGATGCACTTGGAATGGGGCGATAGGGGGTAAGGGAATGAAAAGAAAAGTTAACAAGAAACAATACAACAATATACGAGTCAGACAAAAGAGAAAGAAGTTGAAAATAAGGGCAAAGCCTTTGAACGTTCAGCATTGTTATGGACAGATTTGATCTTAAAATGTATAAAGAAATATAAAGAGTTGAGCCATAATTGCTACCTGTCTCCCCTCTCCGGGAGGAGGGTTTCCTGAGCAATTACCATTTAACTAGTTAAAACACCTTTCAAACATTTCTTATTATTGTGTTCTGGTATTATCATCTGACCTTACCATTACCAATCCTGTTATAAAAACAGCTAGAACGTCTATGAATTCCATAAACAAAGTAAATCAGAACCAGTTTCCGTATCAACAACACCTAACACTAATTAATATTGTCCTATAAAAGAAACGATCTAATAAATACTGTAACAGCAGAATTGTTATCATTTATTTTAATGTAGGACATATTGTAGAATGCTAGAAGGCCTCAACTGCGCATGACGCTTGAATTTGAAAAACAGACTCCCGCTAAATGATGGCCTAGCGAAAATCCGCTTTATAATAAGGACGTGTGACGAAACATGATTAGCAGTTGTGCGCGGCAGCAACACCTCGAGATTTAAATGATATTATAGCATGTGAACGTGTGTACTGACGCGCAGGATGTTTGAAATTGTAAAGTTTCGAATAGAACACACCAGCCACTATAAGACTTGTTGCTTAAACTTTAAAAGAGACTTCCTATTAGTAACATAAACCATTAGAAGACACGTTTAATAGTGGCTTTAAACAGACAGTAACATCAACCGTTCAATTAAGTAAATCCGTTGTGGTTCAATTAAACTATATGTTGCATTAATGATTGACTACTTTGCCACTGCCTTCCGTCAAAGGAGTTACTAAGATGGAAATGCATGCCTTAAAATATGGATTGGATAAAAGACACTTAATTCACTATTAATTGTAAAATTTACCAAATTCGTAGAGGAATATAGTGTATCAGAAGGTTTGAATTTTAGCCAGTAGACACGTTTTCATTTTTAAGCGGTCCGATTGTATAGTGTACGAACCTAATGATTGAAATCGTAAAGCATGAGCAAACATAAACTGTAATCTGACATTTGACTTATTTGTTTTTACAGCACCAAATGCAGATGGAACGGCCCAAAGTAGACATCTTAGCGTCCCGGTTCCTCAATTTGTACGTGGGAGTCGGTATAAACTACGCGCGAAAAATAGGAATGGCAGGTCGCTTCAAGTAGGCCCATCCGGGTTGTTGCCTTAGTTCTCCAAGAATAACTAAGAAAATGTTAACTAGCAGATTACCATTCTTAGTGAGGAACAAATAGCTAAATAAATTGTTACCCTAGTTCTTGCTTACGTATTGAATAATACATTTTCCTAACCCAATAGATATCATGAAAACTTCTGAAGAAAAACTTGATTTTCGGTCTAATGGAAAGCCAGTCTCAGAATTAGTCATCAAGTCCCGTTTACTGAATGTACAAGACCATTCGGATAGTCGCAGCTCGTTTCTCTATGTACACGAAAAGTATTACGTTTGACCTTGCTTGTACATGTACTATTATGTCCCGACCGATACACCGAAAAAAAAGCTATTTCTTTGATTAAATAACTGAAGCATTCCATACTACTTGATTATAACATTTACATACCATTGGACAAGTTCGCCGTAAGTTAAAGCGATTATGTTTTTTCAATCGACTTCTGGACAGCACAATCTGCGTTACTCATTGTTAGTGAACGAAAGGTTTTTAAATTCGTATTTCGTAGTCGTAGAATATTATTCCTTTATAAGACATTTTATCCATACATCTGTTTCTATTAACAAATATGGCAATACTCACTAATTAGAGAGTTACTAAGACACAAAACTGGCCTTGGTACTAACACTTCTCCTGGTAGATTAAATATTTCATAACACTAAGTTGAACCAATCTGTGAAACACAATTTCACTGTAGTAGCGGAAAATGGAACCCGGAGAACAAACCTTTGAAACTTCTCAGAAAAAATAAGGTAATCTTTTAAATATAGACAGTTTTATACAGCACAGGTTTAAATGATGCCAATAGCTCGAAGGCTGTCAATAAAGTTAATGTCGAAAACATAATAAATAACATCATACAGACGACTCTGCAACCAAACAAGGTCCCTATAAAAACAAATCTTCAAGACCTTTATTACACAGCGTTAATATGAGAAGAAAGGCCTTTATGCTGAATACTCTAACCTATTTGTCAATTGATAACGTTTGTCAACATTGAGCAAGGGTTTGAATTGCCTTGTTATCACAAACTTTATTTAGCATATTGACAGGTCATCGTTAGGATGTTAGTTAAAAAGTTCGCCGTTAGATAAAGTGATTACGACTATATTTGTGCACTGCAATCAATTTGTAAAAAAATACAACAAGTCAATATCTTTAGTAACAGTGAACGGAATGTTCTTGGCAACATAACTGCTCTCACAAACATTCATTTGCTTTACAAACCTACCACTATATTCAGTCCCTTGTTCATTTTCTATTTCCAACTAAAGGTAATTCCTGTATGTATGTATATAGTCCAGAAAAAACAGCAACAGAACCTATAGTTTTAAGAACAATATTAATGTAAATAAGTACCATACATATATATATATATATATATATATATATATACACTATACTATGTATATATATATATACTATGTACTTTTACTAAAACAATAAAATAAATAAATACCGCTAAATTTAAGGCTGATCACTACCAAATCAAAGTAGTCTAAACATACGGAAAAGTTACACCCATCGTACAAATCACCGGAAAAGCCGATAATAAGTTTGGCCAGGTAAATCGGCTGTAGTTTTCGGTCTACTCCGTTATTTTAGGCCAATGTCTAACAAGTAATCCATTCTTCACCAATGTACCGTTACATTAATACTTAATATGATCATATGGATAAAACGAATATTGTCAAGTCTAATTTACAGTGATTGCAAAGATAAATTAGAACATAAGTCGGAGCTAATCGGAATCTAAATGTTATTTAGTGGATTAATCAGAGTACCTTTTTAGCGGTATTATCAACAAAAACATTATTATTACACGGAATAATCACTTTGCAAAAATAATGTCTACTATCTTACAATCAGATAGAAGCTCGCTTTTATAATACTTTGTTCGATGATCATGATTATGAAATAAAGGTTTTGTGTGTAATCAAATAACTGCACATTTATTGTTATGTCGTGAGCCCTGTCCAACTATAGCTTAGAACTTCATAACGAAGTCTTGTCGAATTTTGATTCCAAGCAACCCCTGAAGATCGAAAAACGTCTCATTTCAAAGTAGCGTTTAACTTCGGACCAGCTCGAAATTCGACACTGTAGTGAATGACCAGCTGCTCATAGATTGATTCTAATTTGATAAAAATACTAAAACTGCAATCTGCTCAAGATCATCATTCAAAGATAAATAGTTGTGCTGGATATATCAAAATACATGTTTTTAAAAATCTAAATAGATTATTCCCGGTATTAAATTTCAAGCCTGCTCGAATTTTCAATTCAATCGCATTTAAAGCTAGAATTGAATGTGAAACTAACCTTTGAGACAGCTGAATTTCGTCCTTGCATTGATTTTATTTGCAAGTCAGCTCGACGTTTCGAAAATCTAGCAAATTTTCAATCTGAACATCGAGCAGGTACTGTATTAAAAGCCACTTTAAAGATCAAAATTTAAATTTTCAATATACCGATTGACTAGAGATTCATGCTAGCTCAAAATATTTGAATTTCAATCTTTCTCCTGTTTCTAAGTTCAATTCTACCTCGAAATTTGGTGCTTGGTTTTGATTTCGACTTCCGAGATTGTTCGAAATTCAATTTCAGCGAAGTGTAACATCATCCTTTCGAAAATTTGAATTTCTATCTTCTACTTCTACCTTGCCAAAAATTTCAACGGTTTGAAACTTTTAAGATTTGTTTTCTTCTTGCACGCTCGAAATTTAATTCAAGCTCGAATGACTTATCACGTGACACCAGTACTGATTTGTCCACGAAGCGGACTCGAAAGTTTTAAGGTTTCGTCACAAATCAGTTCCTTAAGATTTTCATTTTCGACAGACCCGAAGTTCAATGCTGGCTCGAATAAAACACAGAACATCATAGTTTCGAGCTTCGAGCAAGATCCAAATTCGATGCGATCTCAAAATTCTTCTTTTTGATATTTTGAATGACGATCCTAAAACTGAGACGCAGAACGAAGCATGATTAGCAGTGGAGCGTATTAAAGTCGAGATTGAAATGATAGGACAGCATGTTAACATTTGATCTTTTCGACATTTTGATCACAGACACCGCTGATTAGATTAGACACACTATATAGTCACCTTTTTCAAGGTTACTGGACATCTACTGTGCAATTATGTAATTCCATCATAGTTCTAAATTTATTTGAAAGATTATACTACTTTACCTTTATCTTCCGTCAGATGGAGTTGCTCAAAATGTTATGTCTTACGTATATCTTTGCTTTTTACATGTACTTCTTAAATTTATGGCAAATTAATGCTCTAAAATATTGACAGAACAAAAGACACAGTTCCTTCTAAGTTCGTTTTTACCAAGTTCATAGAGGATCATGGTGAAGAAGGTGGTTTGAATTTTAGCCAATGGACAAGTTATCCATTTTGTATTTTAATAATATGGCGTTTAAAATCGTAAACAATGAGGAAACGTAAACTGTAATGATCTTCTTTATTTATTTTTGCAGCTCCAAATTCATTCGGAACAGCCAAAAGAAGATATGTTAGCATGTCGAATCCACAGATGCTATTACAGTCCAATAACATGAACGACATGTCGTCGAATGGAGGTCCATCCGGGATGTCTGGGTATAGCAAGACTAGCTATGAAAATTTATCTAGCAGATGACCATTTTAGTGAGGACCACATCTCAATAAAGTGTTAAAGTGTTTGTGTACTACTTCATCTATTTTCCCTCCCCATTTCCCCTCTATCCGTATCACAAAACTATCGAAAACAATCCATAATTTTCTGTCTAATCATGAGATAGTTCCAGAAATAGTCATAAAAACAAGAAAGAATATCCAACAGAGAAAGCCACTTTCTAAAATCACAATCTCCTCAAACGCAAATCAACCACGCGGACGCGCACACGATCAAAACACGCACACGCACGCATTCACTCACGAACACACACACAAGCAAACACACAAGGACAAAAGAAACAAATAAAAGGAACACAGAGGGGCACCACCTTGGAACGGTCAGTGGTAAAACTACCACTTGGGAGCTTTAACCGGTTGATGGTGCACCTAACCTCACTCTTATCCCCGCCACATTCCAAAGTCACAGGACAATGTAAATAAAAGTTATCCTCGCCCGGAACCCTAACATAAGCAAAGGCAACAGAAGGCGTGTAAAACACAAAAATGCTCTTGTATATATATATATATATATATATATATATATATATATATATATATATATATATATATATATATATATATATATATATGCAATCCTTAAGAACCTAAACCGCTTGTACTCAATGCCTTTGCAACAATGGAAACACTCTTAAGGGCTCGAGGAGACAGGCCAGAAGACGGAAATCAAATTAGCTCAGTCCTGGTTGGATCTTATAATTACTTATGTTCAGACACAGTCAACGTCCAACTGTAAAAAGGCTAAACACCAAACATAAAGTCCCGTATTGTATGTAATCGATGGCGAGTGTATAGACCCAGTTCAGCTAGTCGCAGCATGTTACTTTATGTACATAAAATTAAGACGTTTGACAGTGCCTCTTGATTCAGATATAGAAGTACTCACAGATATATCAAAAACAATTCATTACTTCTTTGTTAATATAATCCGAGATTCCTAAGCATTTCATTCTTCTTGATATTATGATATTCAATTCCCATTACCGCAGTTCTCCGTACGTGGGTACGATTATGTAATATGTGTTTGAGTCCACTATGGGGACATTTAACAACAACACCTGCTTTACTATTTATCTTTAAACACAGTGAGTTAACATTCCTTGTTGTTGATATCAGGTCTGACAAGGAAAAATTTGCTTTCAAAACTGTATATTATGATTGTTTATAATCCTTGTTTATAATTGATTTCTAAGAAATTCTATTAATAAGTCTGTTTTTATCAAGTATCGCAACACTCACAAACTCGAGTATTCAATACAGGGAGTTCCTACGATATAAAAACTGTTATTACTACACTACTCCTGCTACTTAGAATACTCCTAGGAACACCGAGTAATTCAGTCATTTATGGAACACCGAAAATTCAGTCCATTATGGAACACCGAGTATTTCAGTCGTTTATGGAATACCGAGTAATTCAATCGCTTCTTACATTAAAAGCAAAACATATTGCTCGGATGAAACGATCATTTTCAAGCCTCTGAAGAAAAACCCTAGATATCACTTCATATTTCATTAAAAAACGTTTGGGTGCTAAATTGAACCAATATGTGAAATAAACTTTCTCTGTAGGACACGGAGAATGGACATTTTAGACAATATAACAGATAAACTTCGCAAGAAAATGAATTAATATTTGAATCACAGACAGTTTCATAGAAAGAGAAGTAGAATAATGCCCGTAGTATTAGGATTCAAAAGAAATACCGACAACACGATATTGGAACGGCATAGTAAGTCAAATAATACAGGCAATTCTGCTACCAAAAAGTCCCTTAATAAAAATGCAAATCTTCAAGACCTTCAGTACACAGCACAAATAAAATATGAGAAGAAAGGCCGTACATGCTGAATGTTATACATGTACCACTCGAGCTCCATTTGTCAACTGATAAATTTGTCAGCATGTAGCCAGGACTTCGATCGGTACCCGTCCCTACATAATTAGAACTTTATTTAGTTAATTAAACGGTCATCACTTGGATGTTGGGGGTGAAATGTTCCTGTATATGTTTTGACTTAATTATGCTATAACTTAACTGTCTCTTCAATAGAACTTTTAAAACAGATGGTCATATTTTCATCTGCATATGACTAAAATGTCACCAAGTGTAATTTACGTTAGGACAATGTTCGCGAGACAGACACCAGAGAGCGTGACAGAATATTTAGAAATGAATTAAATAAATTAATATTTTATTGATACATATTGAATACAACTGTTGCATGTATCATTTTACGTTTTACAAGACAGACATTACTTCTAAGAGAAATTTTAATATTTTTTTACAAAATATTTACAATAAAAAATTCAAAAGGGCCATTCTCCGAAAGCACCCCGGTTATTGTGTTACAAATATCAGAAATGTTGACAGATGCTTTATTTAAGTATATACAAAATATGCGTTGAAATTACTTTTAAAAATGTATTCTTTAATGGGCGTTTAATTAATACATGTACTATACTTAATAGGGAACACGTATGACATTTTTATTCACTGAAAGCATTAAACGTTTAATACAGTAGACTTGTCAGGTTTTTATCTTCAAAACTCTGATTAATATTAAGCAGAAACATCGGGGATAAATTAAAACTTCTAAGACATAAAAATGTAACATTCTCGGCTTGAAGACCAGCGGATCATGAACTAAATTAGTGCTATATCAACAAAGTAACAAGGAATAAAAAAATCATGTTAAATCTAAGCATCATGCTTAAAAATATACGTGACTGTATCTTTGTTACAACAATTCAAACGCTCTCAGAGGAGCATACCCCTGACCCTTGTAGTTTGTCTTTGGTCATCCATTAGTGGCTGGCTGCGCCCCTGGCCGGCCTTTTTGCTTTTTGGATATCAGCCATATAACAATAATAATAATAATAATTATAATAATGATAATAATGGATAGGCAGGCAGACACTGGCAGGCACAGGCAGAGAAACATAATAATAATAGTAATAATACTTATAATAATAATGATAATAATAGGCAGGCAGGCAGGCATGCATGCAGATAGATAGACAGATAGAAACTTTGGAGTCCCTATGCGATTCACGCATCAACTACTGCATCAGAGTGCCGTATTGGCCCAGGGTGACCCGTCTGAGCAACCAGGGCTTAAGGCGCACCGTCCTCTTCCTCTGGGCCTCTGTCGGGACTGCCTGCTGCTTATCAAGGACGGCTAGGGTTGCAATCATTGACTGCTCTCTTCTCCTTACCTGTCCCAACTGCAACCGTAGGTATGCCGCTCTGAGTATTAATGGTACTATCATTTTTCTGAAGAGACGAATAATGAAAACATGTTGGAGATGGCCAATATATATAACGATCTAAAACTGTTATACCCATATCAAGACCGCCACACGGCAATTGTGCAGCCACTGTAGGTTTGCCGCGCGATGACTGCTTAATATCCGTGCGATTTCAAGGGTACTGCACTGGCAGCATGCGACAACCTTGCGGCAGCTGTTCGAGGGCCGTGCGAAGGTCCCACGTGTCTACAATCTTAGTACGATTTCTTTTGGGCACCATGTCCACGGAAAATCGTATGTTGGCTGCACGATCAGCGCGCGGCCTCCTAACGATGCCAGTTCGGGGATTGTGCAATACCATCTGCGACAAGTCTACGGGCTAAGAGTTTATGAGTGTTTCAAATTAATATAAGTTTTCGTTAAACAAATTCGTAGCGGCTGCCCGTGAAACCGTACGAAATTCGGACTGCAGCATCCTGCCATCGCATGGAGAGCTCACGGAAAGGAGGATACAGGCAGTATATGGGCTCTGCAGACACATCTCAGGCTAAAATTAATATGAACAAGGCATTAAATATGCCAATGTACACGTTTATCTCCACAGTACTTTAAGCTGTAGCCCATTTTACCTATTTAAATGTTAAGCTTTTAAATGTATTTATTCTAGGTTTAAAGTAATCGAGATTTCACTGTATTGAAAAGTTATTGAAGTGTTGGTTGCACGATTATTTCGTGCAAAATTCAGTTGGTATATAGCTGAGTTGAATAATCAGTTAAGTCATTCGAGGATGTCTGCATTGCTTAACACAGCACACACTACTTACATGCATACAAACTGGATTATAATGGCTGGTGAACAAACCACCACATGTGAATTCGGTGGCAAATTTAGTTGCAGTGGATCCGAAAGAACTTTGATTCCGGTGAAAGGGTTTAACCAGCTTCAGTGAACATTTTCAAGAAATTGAATGACAGCAAATGCTCGTCAAAATTTTCATTTCAGCTAGATGTTTGTGAAAAATTGCATTATTTAGAGTTTGATCTACCCAAAGTTGTAACAAAGACTGTGAAACAGTGGTTAACTTGTCGAAATTGCTGAAGAAATCTGTAGACAAGAACTCAGCACATCAGTATGATATGGTGAAGGATGAGAAGATGAGAAATAATTTACGGTGAGTCAAATGTGATACACAGAGAGTGAGGAGACATAGGCTAAGAGATTTTTTTTCTTGCTGCTAACGTGACCAGCGTCTCCTGGGTTGGATGAAACGAATTGGCCCATTGGCTTATTGACGGACAGATACGTCAAATAGCCGCGTAACGTCCAGTTAATTTTACTCGGTTAAATGACGTCCAGTATAACATTACCGTAATATTTCGTTTAGCATGTTAGAATAGAAATCAGAACGGTCTTCTAACGAATAATTGTCAGATTTAATTCGTCAAATCGTTCATGTGATAGGATATTTACTCACACGATATAACGGCCTCAGGGTTCAATTTCTGCCTATCTGACATCCGAACCACGGTATATATGACAGCAGACCAGGCCGTGATTATTTGATAACAACAACGTTATATATAACCAAATTTGAACCCTTTCGCATTTGTATATGATAGATAGTGGTCACAATTAGAAGCTACATTTTTATAAATAGACTCTAACCCCTTATTAATTAAAGTAGTATAAAACAAAAGGCTTGCGTTTACTACTTCACGTATTTAAGCAGACTATTCAAAGCAGAGTAGTATTATATCTTTACTTTTATCTCAGTTTTTGAATAGCAAAATGTTACACACAAAATTATTTGAAATCTAGAACGTTTCTGTAGGACACAGGGTGTGCCCCCACGGTACATTTGTCACAAATAAGGGGCAATATTTCAAATATTTGCAGTCTTAACAAAACATCAACTATTTTACTATTTCTGTAATTAGGGCTAAAACCTCAAGAAGAATACCAAGAGTACACGATCACATCATGACAAGGACTCATGCAAGGTTTCATGAATTTATGTGAAATACTTTTTTGAGCTAGGCACGTCATTAGGTAAAAATGTGCATTTTTGACTGTTGCAGGGGCCATGACTTTGGAAATAGTGCATGAAGCCAGACAACAAAAATAGGAGGTGCCCAAGTTTATATCATGTTGAAGACTCAAGCAGGTTTTCATCAATCTATATCAAATACTTTTTGAGCTACGCACGTCTCAAGGTAAAAATGTGCCTTTTGACTATTTCAGTGATCAAAATTCTGGAAATAGGGGGCGGATACAGAGTAAAATAGGAGGTGCGCAAGTTGATATCATTATTAAGATTAATGCAAGGATTCATCAACTTATTTGAAATATTCCTTGAGCTAGGCGCGACACAAAGTGAAAATATGCATTTTTGTTTATTTCAGGGGCCATGACTCTGGAAATAGGGGGCGAAGCAAGGTGGAAAAATAACAGGTACGCAAGTTCAATTTATAGCAAATACATTTTGAGCTAGGCTCGTCACAAAATTGTCTCGGACGGACGCACGAACGGACGGACGTACAGACGGACGCATGGACAAAACCAAATCTATATGCCCCCTCCACTTAGTAGTTGGTGCACCAAAAATCTGGCCTTCAGGTTTTGACAGAATATTCTTGCTCTCATATAAAGGAAAAACTATAAGGTCCAAGAAAAGACACATGAATAAATAGAAACTTTGTTTTAAATGTAAGATCAAAATAACTTTCACTTGTGAACACCATATTTCAGATTTTTTCATTAGCGGCTATTACACTTGTGATAATAATGCTTTATTTGGAGAAAAATTGTTCGACCTAACACTGAAAGAAATAAATTTTACATTGTGCTTATCTTAATTAACACGAAGACTGAAATCTGAATTGAAATTCTTTTGCGTGCTAGACGTTGGACCGTTAATTAGTTTCTACATTAGCAATTAAATTAGTTTGATATTTCATATGTAATTATTCCCCGTTTTATACTATATTTGCATATTCAATTATTATATATTATTTGCAACAGTGTTAAGTTGTATTCTAGCAATATTCGGCGGAAACAAGAAAGATGAAACTTTACGTTGTGGCTTTGCTGCTGGTTCTCGCACTTGTGACAGAATCTACATGTGAGTACAGTTACTTTATTTTATGGACAATAACTTATTAATACCACTGAACGCCTCATGTTTTGTTTTGTTTTGTTTGTTACTTTAACTTTATTTTACTTACTGTTTTAAATAGGTTTTATTCTGTTTCTTTTATTTGGCTGAGTAATTAAGTATAGATGGATCAGGAATCTATGACTTGATAAAATTCCCTTTAAAAACACTTAAGTGTAGCGGTAACAACGCTGGGAGCAATGAGAACAAATAAGTTACATTCAATTTGTATATGGATATCAATTTAAGTATTCCAACAGATTCTTTAAAATCTATCAACTTCATAATAGTATATCGTTAAGGTATTGGACCCGTCATAAAGTACCTCCTTTTTGAAGAGTATTCAATTCCTACCACCAACCTACTTAAAGCCCCACTGGGACCAAATTTATTTTCCAGATTTTCCTTTTTTCTAGTAAGTTTTTACTTCTTTCAAGACTTATAATGGAAACTTTTCATTTTATAAGTGATTTCTTGCTATTGAAAGTGACTTTATCTCTGAATCAGGAGGGGTAGAGTTAGACATCTTTAAAAATACTGAGTTACATGCGGTAAAAGTTTTCTATTTTGCCTTTATTCTTTAGATTATATATTGTGGAAGAAATGCAGGTAGGTTTTACTTCTGTCCCAAGGTTATTTTTGAATGAAGTGAGCAAAATTCAAAACAGACCCACAGAATTCGACCTTAATTTTTCAATGTTGGAGTTAGAATTCTGTCTCATTAAATCTGTTTACCTAGGCACCATAGAAAAAAAGATATTTACAGTTTTATTTTGTGTTTCATAATTGTTTAATAATAGTTTGATGTTTCTTTTATCAAAATTAATGCTGTAATGAATTCTCTGCAAACGTTTTAGTTAGTGGCCGTCACATTGAAATTTGTCTCTACTTAAGTTTGAGGAAATACCATAAATTATACAAAATTTACAAAAAACGGCACGGTAAAATTTGTTTAAAATTTGCAACACAGTGCGAAACATGGTCAACTTTAAGAATATACCAAGCAAATGCCATTTTTTAAACATTACTATTAGGGGTCCAATACCGTATAGCGGGTTATTTGTACGGGGAATATTTCTGCGTTTCTGCGGTCTCTTGGTAGAATCGCAAAAATATTTCCAGCAGAATATTCATCCAGCAAAAAGTAAAAACGCAAAAAAATCTCCAGTTTTTTTTTTCATCAAAGTTGTTTCACGATATGTTACCCCAAGAAATCCGAAGTTCACAATGACATGGTCTAATTGACTGAAATTACTGTCGTCGTCCAACAATTACCGATAATGATATAATTAGGTGTGATGGTCAATCAAAGTCCTAACTGTTAATCCCTCAGAAAGCGCTTCTTTTTGTTTGTTTGATTGATTTTTCTTTGTGAATGTAATAATCTGAGTGAATTTCATTTGATTTGTTCTTATTTATCCCTTATGAACATCTTCCGAACTATACCTCAGTAACCTTTATACTTGTGTAACCGTTATGCCGTTATACCGTTGTTGGCAGCTGTAGTGTGTACAATTGTTGTTTGTCTTGTATTTGTTCACTTCACGTGTTATTATATCCTACAATGTATTCATTAAAAGCAAAGCTACTTAACAGCAGCTACCGGCATTTTAGTTTATTGTTTTCATACGCTATCATTCTCACGACGTCCGATTATGCGGGGAACTACCTCCTCCTTGGTATCGAAAACGCAGAAATTTCACTTCCTTTTATGTGAAAACGCAGACATTAAACACGCAGAAATTTCTTTCACAATTTTTGGGATCAAAACGCAGAATATTTTGACCGCAGAAATAACCCGCTATACGGTACCTTAAACAGCATTTTATGAACCAAAACTCTTATAAACTAATTAATTATTTACAATGATGACTGACATCAAAAGTTACTCTTATCTCATCTGGACACAGTGCAACAGTTATTTCGTTGCATGGTTAGTCATTTAAAACGGAAAATACTGATGAACAGTATGATTACTGCTGCTTAATGGCAACACAATCTAAATTCAAGCAACACAATGATAAACTTGAATTTATTTTCATTTTGGTTTCTTTGAAAGCTGTACAGGTCTTTAACAAAAAATAAATAAAACGCTTTGCGCAATTTACACCAACTGCTTAAATCATTAAACGAATTCCGGCTTTACTTGCTGAGGAGGAGACTATATGATAGAAAGACAAGATCTGGCGCGAAACAATTATAGAACCGTTCCGTCTGGACTAGGCAACAGTTTTTTCCAGATAATAATGTTTGTTACACAGAGGTGAATTTATATATGAAATGTTTCTTTCATTGGCATGTAAAATTGGCAACTACCTTTACCTGTATTCATTTCACTTTGGAAGTTTCATGTGATGGATATTACGCTATTCATAATATTTTAACTTACAACGGCTCATTCTTAAGAATTAAATATTGGATTATTCTCAACAAGAGACCGTAAGTCCTCTATCACCTGACTTGTTGTCATAGTAATAATAAATATGAAAAGTAATGGTAGATTTCCCGGAAGCACATAGCACCTCAAACACAGCCACAGAGCCACGCGTCGCAAAGTAGGTCCGCAACAAATAAAAAAAATCTGTAACGAAAAAAAAGATTAGAGGGACTGCTTTAAAATCCAACAACAAGTACATTTCATTCTTATGCAAAACACGAAATAGAGGGTAAGTGGTAGACAAAAAGGTGGGGTGTTTCGGGGGATGGGGGCGAAGTAGAAAAAAGCAAGGATGAATATCTATCAGGGAAAGCCATGTTCCTAAACGCAGTCTCCATACACCGTGAACCACAGCGCAAACACGCACTTACACGCACGCACGCATGCACAACTAAACACACAAACATCAAAAAAAGCAGAATATGATTGGCACGATAAAGCAGTCATAGTAAAAAGAGAGGGGTGCAAATGCAAGGGGATGGGTGGCAACGGGAATGGGGTAGGCGGGAAGAGATACAAAATAAACGCCAAAAACAACATACGCAACAACAAATTCGGGAAAGACAGAAAAAGTTGAAGACAGGGGCACCGCCTTGGAACTGTCAGCATTGATATGGAAATATTTAATTCAATATGTATACAGGAATATGAAAAAAGTGACCCATCTCTGTGGAAAAACCTATCGAGCATGTTCTGGTCATAACATCTGACCTTACAATTACATATCCTGATAAAGAAAATAAGCTGAAAACGTTTATGAAATCTTACAGATTTGTTTCTTTAATAATGTATTTCAATAGATAAAGTAAACCAAATCCATTTCTCGTATCAACAACACCCTGACAATAATTACCACTGTCCTTTAAAAGGAACGAACGAATCAATACAGCATACTTTCAACAACTGAATTTTAATCATTTTTAATGGAGGACATTTTGCACAATGTTAGAATGCCATTGCGCATGACGGAGATTGAACTGGAAAACAATTTCCCGCACAACTGAGCCAAACCTTAAAGAGAGGATTGAGCGCGGGGCAAAAGCAACGCTTAATGATGTGGATGCGGGACAAAACATGATTAACAGTTGGGTGTGGTGCAAAATTTAGAAATTTTGAATTATATTATATCGTGTGAAAAGATGCGTTTAATGTTTTTAAGTTAAACGTTTCGACTGATATAGCATTCGCTGATTAGCAGAATTTAGCTCAGCAATATAACTTACCGTTGTTTTTCGACTTCGAGCCGATTCTGAAACTTCTTTATTCTGGTATTTTCAGTCGGCCGGGAATTGGGCAAAAATACAATATACGGTAATATGCGATATATACCGAATGAGATATGCTATCGAAATAAAAAATGTGGTCTTCCGGCACGTGCACTGAGTGTCTGACTTCGGATGTTTTGGTAGAATACGCTTCTTCCTTGTGTGCATAATAAGCGTCGACATTACTTGTCCGAACCCTAACGTCTTACACATCAGTAAAAATATGTGCAGTATTGCTTTTTATTCCAAAAACTACCCTTAAATTGATGCAAGCTAATGGACTGTAACGATTCCCGATTGAGGCACAGCCTTATTCCATATTAGTGCTGCAGTAGGTTTGAATTTTAGCAAGTAGACAACTTATCAATTTTGTAGCTGTCCAATTATGATTAAAATCGTTAAAAATGAGCAAACTTAAAATGTAATCTGACTTATTTTTTATTTTTTTATGTTGGGATTGTACTTTGTAATAAATCTACAAAGTGTACATACATACCAGGACAACTTTGTGTACATACATATACAGGACAACTTTATAGTTAATAGAAAAGTGTCTAGATATTTATAATTATACATTTATCACACGCAGCTTTCATTTCATGTTAATTTTTATAACGACATTGATGTACACGTAGCATTTGCTAATTATTGACTGATCGTTAGAATGAACCACAAACCTAATGCATATAAAGTTTTTTAAATTGCCTCAACTGGCAATAAAAATATTGTAGTAAGTATTCGTAACAGATCTGTGTCGTCTGTAATACGATGAAAGCGAAATGAATGAAAACAAAGTGTGCAGTGAGGAGATGACAGTGTCTGGGTTTTTTTGTTTTGTGCCGCTTAAGATAACTCTGATTGTATAACAAGCGAACTGTACTTGAATTGTATAACAAACGGAACTGTAAATGGAGACTGTTCTTTTTATTAACAATCTAAGCAATTTTTTCTTGGCTTACATACGAGGAATAGACACATAAATTGATATCTTTGATAACATATGTCATGCTACCTGAGAATTGTTTAAATTGCTCAAGACACCATCTATACCAGATACATGGTAGAGGTACAGTTTAGCAGTTCATAGTATTAAATAGTATATCGTAGAAATATTTACAAAATCATTAAATATGCGGAGTGTCTCTCTGACATGAAATATTGAGACAATGTGACTGGTGCACGATGGGAGATAAATAACAACTTGTTCCTTATTTGCCGAACTGTTCGTTTTAGGTTAGAAATATACGATTGAATGGGTCAGTACAATTTTCCGTTCATGACCACGGTTCTTATAGTATACCTAGTGGTAGGGTATAATATGTAGAGTGGCAATTTCTTTCTAGTCTGGCGCCAGTGGAATGAAGTAGGGAAAGTTTTCTGACTCAGACACGAGTAAATGTATTGCTAAATTTTATTATTTTGTCTACAGTAGGTGTATTCAGAAACAATGTTTTTGGAAGAAAACGCGTTGTAAAATACCCATAGGCTTTAAAGAGGATAATGAGTCTTCTCCTAAAATTAAGTCTTGAAAAGATCAGACTTCACAGATTTAATTGAAAATGTTAATGTAAATACAGAAAACAAGTTTGTGTTTTTAATCAAAATCTTACAGTATGATCACACTGCGCGACAAAATCAACGCTCTGTTGAAATACAATATGTCTGCTTTAAAATAGTGATATTTAACTAAACTTCCAGTTTACTGTAATGAAACAGACTTTTTAATTATTGTTTGTGAATTGAATTTGTTATTAAGAATGCAAGAAATTAGACTTTAGAGAAACAGTCCATGATAAGTCAATTTGACATAATCCTTTCTTTCGCACAACTGCAAGGCATATGTCCATCCTTATGTGCTTAAGCGTCAAAACGTACTTCCTCTAGATCTCGCGTGTTATTTAAAAAGTTTTTATCGGACAGTTACATTCTCAAGATTATTACCTATTTGGCAGTTACTTTCGTAAAGCATAGTGTAATGTAGTTTTGATAGTTGCATTATGCATACATGTGTTCATATCACAAATCCACTACCAATTATAAATCGAAGCAATAAACAAACCTGGCCTGTCTAATATATTTTTGAGAGTGGGGATGATATATACGAATGACATCATTATAATTCATCCAGATTACCATCGTTCCTCTAATCTATAGTATAATATCACTTTTTTCTCATTACTCTTCATAAAAAGGAAATCAAGACCAATTACAAATATATAATATTTATATATATTTAATATTCTATGGATGGAATTTGTTTTGATTTCAAACTAACACTTCGATATTACTCTTTTTGTCAGAGGCTTTGACAATCTTACATTTTTTTCATTCGTTTTTAGTCGGTAAAATGCACAGTCATTTCATAAATAATTTCTGATATTTATGATGCACAATCGTTTTCCTCAGACATGACAAATGAAGCATTTTTGTAAAACCTCCCATTCCTAGTTTTGTTTTTATTCTGTTTTGATATGAACTTTGTTGATGCTGTCTCGGTGGCTGTTAGTAGTAAGCGCGACTAAATTGTTTTGTTCAGTAGACACAGTTCTCTGTACGCATGACAGAGTAATCAGAGGTGTCAACCTATGTGATTATTGGTATCTTAGAACAATCCTACATCTGGAGGAAACTATTTCTGAGATTGTTAAATTTGTCTGTATTGGGGCGATTTGTTCGATTCATTCTTCTAGAGAAAGAACAATGTTTAATCATGTTTCCATTGTCTGAGCTTTTATTACATATTACCATTCATTTCTCAAGCTGCTTTCTGTAGACGTAAAGTATATTATCTGGAACAAAACACGACCAGAGCTGTTTTTAAGCATCTGCTAGCGAGAAAAAGGCGTATTGGCACATGCACACATTGGACACGTATAATTTAAAAAAAAAAATGTATAGTCTTTTTTTTTCAGTTCACAACAAACGACGGACACACATGTGCGATGAATTATTATTTATGTGATGTATTTCCTTTTTATAAAGAATATAGTAGATAAACTATTTCATGTAATTACAGCAGGTCAAAACCATCCATATCAGCAATTACTAGATGGTAAAAATATAATCTTAAAGGGCAAGGGATGCCTGACAATATGTTAATTTTATATGATAGCCATCGTCAAACCTTTCATTATGCCGAAAGAATTTTCAAAATCGGACCACTATTGAAAAAATATATGGCAGTTTGAAATTTAAGGAAATGGCTGACCATGGAGGCTGTCATTTAAGTGTGTTTATTATGTCATTTACACACTGCTGAATTCCTTATTTAGCAAATAGCCTTTAAGTAGGTTGATTTTCCTGATTGATTTTTGAGATTGAAGTTCCTTGTGTGTATAATGTAAAACATGCTAATTTCTTTCATTAAAGCAGGAAAAAGTGAAGAAACTATTTTACAGAAATAAGTAAATATAGTTCAAATATGCATTTAGAAATTTTATAAATCCGCCATTTTGTTTTTGTTGTCATGGAGACAAATGGCCGCCATTTTTATCAAATGTTTAAATGCTAAGAACTTTCACATTTTCAGTCCGATTTTGCATTTTTTTTCTCTTCTTTAAATGGTTTAAGAAATCTTTGCAGACGATATTGACGTAGGAACAACATAACCTTTCCATTTAAAGAAATATAACATTGAGAAAATTACTTTTTGAATAACACTTATTGTTATCCTTTCGGCTATTTTCCCTTAAATAAACGTCCTTTAGAAGCTTCATTCTCGGAAAAACCACTATGTTTGTTTGACTTACATGAAAATGTTTGATTATTCTGTTTTGATTATTTGTCAACAGGCAGAATTTTACTATTTGTATAGTTCAATTGTTATCATCAAACGGATTATCCTTCATTTCTTTCAACAAACACGAACTATAATTGATCTCTATTCAGAACCGTCCAGTATTTTATCTTAAATCATATCATAATGAAATAATAATTTCGTCAGTGCTTGAGAAGATTAATTTTAGGCTTACAATGATTGGATAATCAATGCATTGGAAAAGGGACGCGCATCAGGGCCGCTTCCTTCTTTTTTAGTCTGCGGTCTAGGAATGCCTTTAATCATGGATTACTGATGGTCTCATTTAGTTAACAATGTGATTAGAATTAAATTGTACCGAATGTGTTTAATAATACCCATCTTAAGGATAATGTGTTATTTCTGATTTTCTCAATCAATTTGACAATGTATTACTTGCATGGCATAAAACTTTAATTCGGGATTTAGCAATAATCCAGCAATTAACTAATTATCATAAATGTAGCTAGAGAAAACGTCTGATTCTCACATGACAAGATTTTGATTTACATTTCGGTTTGAAATCAAGCAGGAATAAAACATAAAAATTATTGTAAAGCACTTGCTCAATCTTTACTTAAAGTCATCTGTCCTTAAGTGGTTATAGCCAGTTTCGTTCTGTGGTCCGGGCACGTGTTTTTAATAAAATAGGTAGATGTATTTTAAAGGCATTTATATTTACCTGCTTATTCATTATGATTATAGAACTAAAGATCCCTGTGGACAGTAATTGTTGTGTAAAATAGTAAAATAAACAAGTGAATGAATTATTGCCATGCAATACAAAGTCCCCTACTGGAAGGCACCTAATTTTCTCTACTGCAGTATAACATAATAAACTGATATCTGTCAATGATGTATAAACAATACTGTACTATATATACACTATAATATAACAAATCACTTGGATTTAAATTTGCATATATAAAAACGTACAGTTGTTTTCATTTGGATTTTTTTGGCCTATTATACAAAAAGTTATCATAAAAGTTATTTAGAGTAACAACAAAGTGAAATTAATCCAAAAAAAAAATCTATAAAATGTAAGTCCACAAGAAAATCTTTACCAGGTAGAGATAGATCAAAATACACCTAAAAATTGGATGTATCATGCATGTTGTACCACAGAAAAATGGTCTCGATTTTTCCCTACGGCCAGTTATTAAAAAGTTACAATGTAATCTATTTATAGTAACAACAAAGGGACGTAATTCTAAAAAAGTGTGCCTCATAGTGGTGAACATTTGTGCCAAGTTACATCAAAATCTCTCCATGCATGAAGAAGAAATGCTCTGGACAAAGTCATTCTTGAATTTGACCTTTGACCTCTAAGTATGACCTTGACCTTAGACCTAGCGACCTGGTTCTGGCGCAAGACAATTTGTCTCATGGCGGTGAACATTTGTGCAACGTTACATTAAAATCCCTCCATGAATAAAGAAGAAATAATCCAGACAAAGTCATTCTTCAATTAGACCTTTGACCTCTAAGTATGACCTTGACCTTTGAGCAAGGGCTCCGGGATTTGCGCATGACACGTTATATCATCATGGAGAACATCTGTGCCAAGTAATATTGAAATCCCTTAATGAATGACAGAGTTATGGACCGGACACGAAACAGACCCTGTTCATGCCATGTTAACATCTGACTACTAAGTGTGACCTTGACCTTTGAGCTAGGGGTCTGGAAGTTGTGCATGACACATCGTCTTATTATGACGTACAATTTTGCCAACTGATATTAAAATCCCTTTATGGATGAGAGAGTTATGGACCGGACAGGAAAAAAGCCCTGTTGACCTTTGACCTCCAATTGTGACCTTGACCTTTGAGTTAGGGGTGCGGGTTTTGCGCATGACATGTCGTCACATCATGGGGAGCATTTGTTTCATGTAATAATAAAATCCCTTCATGGATGAAAGAGTTATGGACCGGACACGAAACAGACCCTGTTCATGCCATGGTAACATTTTACTACTAAGTGTGACCTTGACCTTTGAGCTAGGGATCTGAAATTTGTGCATGACACATCGTCTTATTATGAGGTACAATTGTACCAAGTGATATTAAAATCCCTTCATGGATGGGAGAGTTATGGACCGGACAGGAAAAAAGCCCTGTTGACCTTTGACCTCCAATTGTGACCTTGACCGGGTTTTGCACATGACACATCGTCTCATCCTGGGGAACATTTGTGCCAAGTAATAATAAAATCCCTTCATGGATAAAAGAGTTATGGACCGGACACGAAATTGCGGACGGACGGAATGACGGAATGACAGAATGACGGAAAAGTGCATTCCTTAGTCCCCAAAACTGGTTTTCAGCCAGTAGGGAACTTATAAATAAACACTTGAATCGATTTTCAGAGCTCCGTGTAGACGGCCAGGTCTTAAATCTTGCCCGAGGTAACGGAAGTCAGACGAAATGGAAATAGTCATCCACCCCAAATTTGCGAAAGAAGTAAACGGTTATGAGACACTTTTCCTACCACCATCTGGCCACATCCTTTACAAAACATACATATTTTTAGGTTAGTCATTTGCAAATAATACGGTACAGGTCGCGCGAGGTGTGTATTTTTTTTTTTTTTTTGCAATTTTTGCCTCAAAATTTAGTGTCCTAAAACTGCAGTCCTACTTGTCTTTATCAAAGAAACAAAGGAATCTACAGGCTGCTTTAACGTTCAAGCCATTTCTCAAAGAAAGTTGGATTATTTTATGACCTTAACTTACATTTTTACTCATAGTTGTGTCACTCGTGATATACATGCTTCACAAGGAGAAAGGTATTTCAACCTCACAATGAAAGAAACAAACAACCTCAATGTTTTTATTATTACATCGTTCTTCTCTTAATTAACACGAAGACGCGTTTCAACCTCTTTTGCGTGTCTTTTCCTTACCTGATAATTAGTTTCTACATTAACAATTAAATCAGTTTTAAATTTCAAATTTAATTATTACCTTTGCATGCTATCTTTACATATTTGACTATTATATAACGTTTGCAACAGTGTTAAGCTGTATTCCTGTGATATCTGGAGAAACAACAACGATGAAACTTTACGTTCTGGCTTTGCTGATGGTACTTGTGCTTCTGACAGAATCTACACGTAAGTACAAGATTTAGTACTTTAATTTTATGGAAAATAGGTACCTAATATTTTACAGTAAAATGCCAAATGCTTAAAGAGTCATTTGCTGTTTTATTTGTATTTTAGCTGTACTTGACTTACTATATTTAATGGGTCATATTCTGTTAGCTGAGTTCCGATATGGTGTATGATATTTGACAACAATAGCAATCAGAAATCAAATCTTGAAGGTCAGACGTGGTGCATTATGACTACAAATGTAATTCAAGAGCAGAAGTCACTAATGTTTAAAGTAAACAACAGAGTTTAAAACATGGATTTAGGAGAACATTTAATTTTCATATTAGAATTTTGCTTATTTATACTTCTGCTATCGTCTGAACTATCAGCGGTTCATATCGGGGATTGCGGCTTCATTTGTAGAGGAAGATCTTTAAGACTGGCCTGACGCGATACAATGACAGAAAAGTTCAGCCGCGACTAAGCAACTGTTTCACATTATTAATGTCTGTTACATAGAGTTTAAATCGTGTCAGAAATGTCTCTGTCCTTGCTATATATAATTTAGCAAAAACCTTTCTCTTATTATGTGTTTTGTGGCCGAGGCTACACACACGGCTGCCGTGTGTAGAATATATTACGGACAGTGCAACCGTGTCCGTGCGTGTTTATGATACACGACAGCATTGTCTCTACTTCAATTTTCACATGACAGCAATTGTAAAAGATTACTACATAGACCTAATAAAAGGACGTTTCTGCTGAAAGTACGGATTTCGCTATCTATTTTTGGATATATTTTTGTTCTTTGATGTTTCTTAAGGCCTGGAATTTTAAATTATATAAATGTGTCGAGCATTAAATTCTTTATGCAACAGTTAACACCTCCTGTACAATACAGAATATACATGTACTGGATTTGTTTTCAGGCAAAAAATGCTCGATTTCGTAATTACTTTTCCCTATCGCACGATAGCTAGTCCCTGTACAAGCTTAATAGCGTACTTGAACTAAGAGTTAGGGTATCAGAGGATTTAAATGTTCATTATATATGAGCATTAAAATTAATGTTCAATGTTGACAAGAAGGTATTATGTAATGCCTCTGATATAATATAATATTAATATATGAGATGCATTTTAATTTGTATATTTACTGATTCTTTTACTTCATTATCATCTATAGCCATATTTATTCTACTTTCATTCGCACAGCATTAACTATTTTCCAAATATATATTTTCGTACATAATATCCTGAATACATACTTAATTCTAAGTACACGACTTTTACAATGTTAATTTACATGAAACTATATCCGACCAGCATTCATATCACTTTAGTTGATCCTTACTACCAATTGAATGTGCGCAACATAACATGATATTACTGGAAATAACAAATCAAACAACCAGAACAAGATTTTCGACAGTTGAACGAAAATATATCTAACGTTTTCATATACTGTGTAATCAGTACGTTTCCGCCATTCTAAGTATGCAACCGATGATTGCCGAATATGAGTGTAGGAACAACCGATAAGGACTGCTTTGCCCCTTCAATTTTAATGACACGACCGCCTTGTCCCTAAGAAATTATTCGCACGGCTACCGTGAAAATAGTCAATTTGATTTCATTGGTAGTTTCTTGTGTAAAATATTATGCTATCTGAAGTCTTTAAAAACAGTGATTCTGTCTTTAGAACTAGCCACTGGATTATTTTAGCAAGAGACCGTGTATCGACAATTACTCAGCTTGCTTGAATAGCGATAAAGCATTTTTCGGGAAACATTTGTTTAATAGATGAACCAGGAGACATGTTTTCAGAACAAGTACCATTTCAGTAGTACAATACCTGGCAAACAGTTCTGACTATTGTGCCTGGTTATAAAATCTGACCTTACCATTCAATACCCTGGCAAACTAGAACTAAAAAAGAATATTCATTAAAATTAATATAGAAACCATATTTCTGTATCAACAACACTTATAGCAATAATCCTAAAAAGCGAATAAATGCAGCATACTTCCAAATACTATAGAGTTACCATTTATTTTGAAGTGTAGGACATTTATGTTAAATATATCAAATACATGGCGAACCTTAATACCTGAAAACAAAACCCCGATAAACTGAAAAAAAGCCGAGAAAGGATTTAGCGAGGAGCAAAAAAAAAAAAAAAAAAAAAAAAAACCGCTAAATTATAGGCTGATCACTACAAGTAGTCCAAATATAAATAGTGCTAATCTTTCTTCCTTTCCTCGTGTCCTTTCTCAATAGCATCGATCGTGCTGTAGTTTTCTTATATAAAAGTTAACATCCGTTTTACATTTTGTATTTCTATAGTAGCGATGAAGTTCTTTCTAAAATAATGTAAAGGAATTATAAAGTAAATGGATTTTATATGAAATAAAGAACAGCCGGATTAAGTGGTGTTCAGTCTAAATAATAGACTGAGGGACGAAGCTTGATTAACAGTTGAGCGTGGTGTGAATAGTCGAGATTGAAATGATAGGATAGTATTTGAACATTTGATCTTTTAGCTTTCAACGCTTTGATCACAGACACCGCTGTTTAGTGGAAATCTGCGCTACAAAGTCACACTATATAGTTACCATTTTTTTCAAGGTAACTGGAAATCTGCTGTGCAATCACGTATTCCATCATAGTTCTACTGAAAGCTATGCACAGCAAATTTATTTTGACGATTCGACTACTTTACCTTACCTTCCGTCGGATTGAGTTGCTCAAAATGTCGTGTCTAATGTATATTATTTGCTTCTTACCTGCACTTCTTAAATTTATGGAAATGCTCTAAAGTATTGACAGAACAAAAGCAATTCATTCAATGTACGTTTTTGTACCAGGTTCATAGAGGATCATGATGCATAAGGTGGTTTAAATTTTATCCAGTAGACAGATTATCTATTTTGTAGCGCTTCTCTTACATTTTTCAAGTGCATGCTGTCTAAAATCGAAAACAATGAGGAAACATACAATGTTAAATCTTCCTTGCTTATTTTTGCAGCATCAAGTTCATACGGAACGGCCAAAAGAAGATATGTTAATAGCTCGGGTCCTCCTGTTCCAGGGGTACCAGTACAGCGCAGGGCCAGTAATAACAGGTCGCCTAAAGCAGGTCCGCCCGGGCCGGTTTACAGCAGTGAGAATGTTAACTAGCAGATGACTATTATTAGTGAGAAACAAACAGCTGAATAAAGTTTTAAAATAGTTTTGGTTTGTTGTGTATTTAGCATGTTTAGTCACGCTTAGCTTATAAACCTAAAAGTTTTAATGATGGACATGTAAAAAGCTTGATTTAATTAATAGGAAATATGACATAATATTACCAAATTTCAAAGTCCACATATTGATTAAGAAACAAATAAATTGAAAACGGCATGCTTTGAACATATTTATTTCCGAATTAAAATCGAAGGGATATATTTTGTCATTGTCCGTGTCCGTTTTTCTGTTGTTCTGAAGCCATAGCTGTGTACTCAGAAGTCATGCTGAGTTAAAATTTTGTTATCGTTTGTACACACAGCTGTAGAACGACAGAGAAATTGACATAGACAGTGTCAAAACCATATCCCTCCAAATCTAACGAGAATAAATATCTTAAAAACACGACATTTTTAATTTGAAACTTAACTTTTAGAACATATGTGATACTAATTTTAGTTGTAACTTTTAGTAATCTATTTTCATATTTCTTTATTCAAACTATACTTAACACACAACAAAGCAAATATTCAAAATAAGAATAGTAATTTTAAGAATAAATAAAATTTGTAAACAAAATCATTGCCATATAGTTTACACTACTCAGTTCAATTTCAAAAGTCATTGCCCATGCAAATTGTTCTCAAATGGGAAACTCCCTTTACATTGAAATTGTCATTTACAACTAATGGCCCTGTGTCCGATGGCTAGTAGACATGTAACAAATAGTTTGCAGATAGCTTAAAAGAGTTAAACGCCCTAAAACTCCCACTCTGGTTCTTAGTGCCTCCTCTTTGGCGCTGGCTCCTCCTCTTGATCATAAATGCACACAGAAAGATGAAACCCGTCAACAAATCACGTACGTTATAGAATAGTACGACATTCTTTTCAACAAGATCCATCCCATGTCTTTGAAATTTTTGACTTGTGAAAATTAGCTAAGAGTAAAACATAGACAAATGTCCTCTTTCGGTTTAAACCGGTCCTATTCCAGGACTTTCAAAAGTTCTCACGTCAAGAAATGCCTTCGCTCTGCAGATCGAATTGCATACATAAAAAGTATAACCATTTCCAAGTGGAATAACATTGCCCCTTTTTTAAATAAGGTCTTAATTTTGTTACAGAAAGTAAAAAATAAACCCATCCTCTGTCTTTGTTTGCATTTCTCGTATAGTTCCGATCATTAATGTCGCTTCGGAAGTATCACTGGTTCTCTTTGCAATTTCCTCCACAAAGAGTGGGAGCCAGTGTTTACAGGCCGTGTACTGGAGCGCTTGATTATACTATTCACTTCCAATTGGACCAGATTGTCGTAAGTTAACGCGAGTACGGTTATGTTTTTAATCGACTTTTGGGAAAATTTAACAACACAAAATTTGTTATTTATTATCAGTGAACGAAATGTGCTTGTCAACTTCCCATGCTGTAGATATATGGTCTGACAAACAAACCGTTGCACCACAAGCCTGTCTCTATATTCTGGTCACCGTGGCCCAGTGTGGTTCAGGCGTCCGCCTCGGGATGTTTGTCATTGGACTCGTTCCGGTTCGTGAGCCGCGAGTTAGTTATTAATAAATGAATGGTTACCGACTTCTATCCGCCTGGCGTCTGGCATATTAATAGGAGTTGGGAGGTAATTGGTACGCACAATAAAGGTGTCTCATAAGCAAAACTGGCTGGTCCTTTCAATAGGGGTGACACTATAATAAACAAGACCTTTACCTTTACCTTTTTTAGTCTATTGTTTATGTCCTATAATTAAGTTAATTCATATTTCGAAGTCGTAGAATATGATTCCTTTCTAAGAAATTCTATTCATTCGAATGTTTTTATCAACAAATAGTGCAATACTCACAAACTAGAGAGTTACAATGAAACAAAATTATAAATAGAATACTCTATGGAACACAGGGTAATTCAGTCGTTTCTTGCATTTGAAACAAAACATATTTTTCAGATCAAACGACGATGTCCCATCCTCTGTAGGAATACCCTAGATGTCACTTCGTATTTCGTTTAAAGGGCGACTGGTCGCTAAATAAACCAATCTGTGAAAAACAATTCCCTGTAACGTAAAAAAGGAACACGGAGGACAAAACTCGCAAACACAGATAATTTGATAAAATATCAACTAGGCTGCCAAACAAATGGCGATGTGCGTCTTCATTAGTTTATAAATTTCAGTTGGCGTAACTAAGCAAATGTCTGATTATCTATGGAAGCCGATGTCAATTTTACGTTCGTTACCAACAGCAATTCTCACTTAGTTCAAATGTCGTTTATTTCAACTTCCCACGTCCGAATGACGCCACACTTTTGATGTATGTCGCCATGATGTGATGCTGCACTTTGTTTTATTTAAAGTATATATTAAGTGGACAATCAGTGCGAACATTAGCTGTCGAATTCAAATCATGACAGATGAAAAAGCCAGTTAAATGATAGTTAAAACATCCGACGCGCCTTCGATGTCAACACAAATGTTACAAAAATGTATGGCCGAATTACACAAAGATTGCGAATTACAATCATATTTCTCACATTGCGCTATACACAAATGGCGACTTTGACAGCAACAGTCTGCGTTATTTTTGAACAGCCCTCGTACAATGAATAGATCGGTCAAATTGTTTAAGAATATTTAACCGAGCTTTACGGTTCAGAAAGCCACCTAAGGTGTCATACAGGGGAAAGCAGACAACCCATAAGATACAGTTGACGGAATGCTTCAAGTACGTAGCAACAAGATACATGTACATTATATTATAATGGAACTAAGTAAAAAAAAACAATATACGTATACAAGACGATATACGTATCATTAAACGAATAAAAAAGCAAAAAAAAAAAAAAAAAGAAACGTTTCCTCAGCAAATACTATTGACAACATCTTCTTAAAAATCCGATATTTTTCTGATCGAAACATTTCACTGTGTTAATAATGAATGTATTGAGAGATTTGTCACTGCAAAAATCAATCACATTCTATGCTTTTGTTCATCTTTAAAGAATTCTATGGAAGACGTCTTGTAAATGTTCTACAGGATAACCGTGTTAACGTCTAAATAAGGTTCAGTGACTTTACTTTGAAATCATTATACTATGATCTGACAAATGCTTTTCATATCAAATGTGAAGATATAGTATCAGAAGGCATTCTAACAATAATCAGAATCGACTAAATAATGGGTTTCTGCCGGACTAGAAATAATTGTTTATTGCATATATATTCAACTTGCATATATTATGCTAAATCTAGATTTAATGAAATATTTATTTCCACAATATGGTTATTATGAAAATCATTCTAGCTTTTCTAGCATTCTCCTCTATGCCTTTTTATGTCTTGTTTTTAAATGATTTCACTGAGATTCTCAGTATAAATCAAACCTGAATGACAGGGGAAAACAAAACCTTGCTGATAAACAGATATCCCTTCGGATAAATATATTCGTATGCTTTGATGCATTCGCCTTTTAGTAGGTAAAATGAGCAGTAATTTCAACTATCTATGCTACACAATCGTTGTCATTTAAGCCTTTTGTCAAATCTTCCATTCACTTATGCCCGATGAATACTTGCTTATGTAGTGTTGTTTTTTATTGAAATAATATAGCAGATATGATCGGTTTTAAAACGGCACAAATAAAAAGAAATAAGAATTTAATATGAATAAACGGGAGGAGGTAGTGATAACAATAAACATTTGCGTTTTAATGATAATTATAATTGCTAACTTCATTTGTTTTTATTTTTATCATATTTGTTGGCTCTTTGTTTCATACATAAAAATACAAGCATATTTTTTTAACAGAAAAAATCCCAACTAAAACAAGGTACAAGATATCTCAACATCAGCATATACAGCCATTCCCACAAATTAACTTTCATCTTTTCAAATGAACGTTTTAAACCATGTGCAATTCAGATTTTAGAATAATTTCCGTTTTGAAAACTTCAAATACAACTGAACCTTAGAAAAAAAAGTATCTTGTCTAATTAATCTGATGGATGTTTAGAGGGTGGGGACCCCATGAAATACTAGTAGGCAATATTGGGGAATATTATTTTCACAAAATAATGCAAAACTGCACTTATATCATTCCTTATGACGGCATACGTTAAATTATTTCAGAAAATGAAGAAAAGTTCAGAACCAATGAAACCCGCTTTTGTTCATATATTGAAACATCTTAAAATGCCAGGGGCCAGTTTCGTATCGTGGCCCGAGTACGGTTTTTTAATGAATTAGTTAGATGTTTTAAAGGCACAAACATCCTTAATAATAGCTTTTAGAAATAAAGAAGAAACTAATTTAGTATAATGTTACCTAAATACAGAACATGTTTTGTTCAAGTTACAGTATTAGCTTTGCATCGAGAGATAAGCAATATCTTTTAGCGGATAAATATTGATCATCCTATATCCTCCCTAAATTCGGGCAATAGTTATCCTACAGAACCATGCACATTTCTCGAAATAAATATGATAACATGTTAATGTACACCTGCAGAATAGTATTCCATATCCGAACAAGAGTGTCTTCTAGCTCTTGGTAGATATAACGTTGGCCGAGGAATCGTTTAATTCTGCAAATGCCACTACTTGCCACATAGTGGTCAGCACCAAATTTTCCTCATGAGAGACATTCTATTTTAGGGTCACCTTAGTGTAAGTGACACTGTTCAATGAATTTACTGCTTCAAATACCTGATCAACAAAATTAATGATCATATAAATTTAAATGCAAACGAAATTGGTTATCCCAACGCTCTCAAACTTACCATATAACCAGCTATTTATACGAGGCGGTATATTTCTAATATTAGTGACCAGTTACCCGATTTTATATACTATATCTTATATTCTTCTCAACAAAGTTGACAAAGGTGCTATTTCTGTGAAATATGTGCAAAAGGCGTTCAATTTATGGGCACAGGTGATTTTGTGGATTGTTTGGGTACTATTCCGCCATTTCTACACGTTATCTTTTACGAATATATATGTTTCTCCAGCAAATTGACATGCATACATACAAGGTAAATCATGAATATGTATAACAAAATACACAACAAAATGGCTCATCATGATGCATTATAAATATGTCGTAACATACTTGTTTGAAAGAGTTTTGAAGATTTGAAGATAGAGGTAGGTTTTCACATCCTGCATGACTTTGAACATATTGACAAATGCTGATACAAACATAATTTACGTAATAACCTTGTGTTATAAACAGGAGTTCCAATGAATGATTTAACTGTCTTAGACACATTGACGTTCATTATTTTTGACGTTTCTTTCTCATTCTAGTTTACTTTTAACATTTTCCTGCTAATATTTCACCGCAGAGGAAATTGATTGATCCACCGACCTTCAGTAAACCGGCTTGATAGCTTTCTCACGACGTCGTGTAGAATACGGCGCCCAAAGCGAGACTCGAACCCACATTGTTGAGAGGCAAGTTATGTGAAGTCAGCGACCTTTACCACTTGGCCAAGGAGGCCCCTACAATAAAAAAGTATGGTTTCTATATAGTAAAGATGAATTCGACAGTGATTTCTCCTAAAGGATGTAGAAAATTATAATACATGTACCACCGACATTGGAAGGCCTATCCAGAGCTATCATTAAATATATCTTACTTTACCTTCTATATGACAGTATTGGAATGATATGCAACGTATCTCAGCGATATTAATTACATAAAAAAAAAATACATAAATATACATGAGCAAACTTTTGAACAAAACTGCCACCTACTGAACTGAAATATCCAATACTCTTTATAAACAGTACACTGATAAGTAATGCTTAAATAAAATTATGTTATTTATTGTACTCTCGGAACAGCGCTTATACGTAACAAAGCAACAGCTTAGTTTTAATTTAAACTTGCAAAATTTCACTACGGCTTGCATGGAATTTCGTTGTGATTGCAAACCATAATCAAATATTTCCATGCTTCAGACAAAATGCAGTGCGCAATTTGTTAATTGAATTTGAAATAAAGAACATTTCATTGAAATAAGCTGGTAAAACCTGATCATTTTGTTCAGTGGCCTTATATCATTTATTATCAGAGACACTTGCGTAACTTTTTATTAAGATGTCATTTACAGACACAACAATAGTGCTTTCTTAATATACGTTGTGAAACACAATCTAGTCCAAAAAATATGCTGACAGTTTTTATAGCAATATAGTGTACGATTTATTTCTACAAGATTGATGTGATGCTTCATATGTTTTTGTCACAAAGACCCATTGAATTTAGAAGCGAGGTTTTTGGGAAGATTCAACGACATTCTGTAAGCCGGCTAGATGGTTTTCCTCCTGCATGCCTAGCGTGGTTAAGAGAGACATTGATTTTCGCGGTAAGCGACATTAACCACTAGGTCACGGACATCCCTTGAACAATAACAGATCAAACATAAAAAGTATGAAAAAGAACGTGTTGATAATCAAGTTAATTTGCATGCCTGAAGTAGTTTTTTGAAGGAACTTTGGTCATTGTACAGGACCTCTTTGCATTGTATAGAAGTAACAAGAATTTGACTCATCATGGAGTCTATTCAATATGCAATAGATGTTTGCTTAATTCGATATTAGGGAGCATGCTTTCTATTTCCTGTTTCCTGTCATGAACAGACTCTCTAACCGAGTCTGCTATTGTTTGCTTGACTGCATTTTATTCTCAAAACTATATATCTTCTAATAGATATTATCATCTTTATTTAAATAAGCCAACAGGAGATATCATGTTTTACAATACTTTTTTGCACCACTGACATTAACTTGACGAATGTACAAAAACTCTAAGAAACTGTGACATATTGACGTATAGTGTAATAAACTATTACATGCCTTCTCACGAAATATTTCGAAATATTTGCTGAAAAGCAATGCAATGTAGTTCAGCGTCAAATATGTTACGTTTCGCTTTATCTCCATATAAAACATTCCATTTCATTTACACAAGATGAAGCTCTAGTATGTCTCATTGCACATCCAGCCATTTGTCAGCGATGTTCGTTTATGCTCGAAAAGCTTTTAACGTGCTGCCAGGAAATACTCCGAAATGTGTGTTAGTCTTTAACGGCTCTGAAATGAGTCAATCACATTTATGAACTTAATGTTAACGGGCAAAAAGAACAACTCTTTATAATACGAGCATTTCCTTTTTGGTTTTTCTTGATTTATCATTTAAATTTAAACGTCTGTTTAAAACTACATTTGAAGAAGTCCCATTCTTGATCTGATTACCATTCATGTATTCTTCCAGCGTTTTGTTTTATAATAGTATTAATTTTGTATTAATAAAACATTTTCCAGAAATTTGATACAAGAGGCTTAAAGCGCTTTTTAGGCAATCTAAGTACAGAACGGAAAGTTTGATGGATATATTAATATCTCTTACAGTTTCTCCTAGACAGACTCATACAATTCCACTGCATTAGTTGATGAAAACAATTACAGCCATAATAATGAAAACAATAACACCGTAAACAATAAGGATAAAATACATCATCTGGAGATTTCATCCAACTTGACGTGCTAATGTTTTCGTTCAGGATTTCAAATGCCCTGCTAAAAGCCATTTATACCAGAAAATTAAAATAGTGATTATATAATAAAATAACCGAATATATGCTCATTCAACAGACATCTATATTTTTTAGTAGTACTGCTTGTATAACATAGTATATTGTAGGTATGATCGTTGTGTTATTCCTATATGTGCTCGTACCAGATACAGACATTAAACAATCTTGGATCAAGCTTCAATATTCTGGAGATAGGGAAATGACATAAACAAATAACATGCAAAAGATAAAGTGTGAAAAAATGCCTTGATATTTTATACCAGATATCAGAATATTCCATCCAAGTTACCAACGATGAAATAATTCATTGTTTGATATATATTTTACTATGATTCTTAACTCTTTAGAATGAATAATGAAGTAAAACGCAAGAACGCATCAAGGGAAAACAAGGCTTTTATCAAGGTTTGATCAAAGCATATCCCCTTGTAAATGCATTTTAAACATTCAGATTTAGTTACAACTGAAACATTTCTATGGATTTTGTGAGAAATGTGTCGCTGCGAAATTGATCAAATCGCTTGCTTGAATAAAGCCTTAATGGATTCAATGGAAGACGACTTATAAATGAAACCGATGTTCACATCTAAAACATTTCATTGACTTTACTTTGAAATACCTTATACTGTGATATAATAGATTCATTTCAAATTAAATGAGAAAATGTATTATCTCAGAATAACGGAGACGACATTCGAAAAATTAAAAAGAATCGACTAAATTACGCAGGGTATTCTTCTAGACTGAAAATCGTTGTTTATTGCATGCTTATTCAACTTACATATGCCAAATACAGAGGTTATCAAATAATCGTTTCTACAGAATTGTAAAGATGATGTCTTTTTGCATGCCGGACATGCTTTTCTTTTCTCGGGCTTTTCGCGGTGTTGAAAAAAACACCCCGGAGTGTAAGATGACTCTTGTGCTGTAATTTATGAATTAATGCGTAAATTCATACACTACTATAATCTTGATAATGAAATGGACTAAGTGCTAAAAAAACATTTGTGTAATTTTATTTATTCTGTTTATTGAAAAGTATGGCATGCAAAATAAGAATCTATCACTAGTTGAAGGTGCAGAAGTGTCTTACTCCAGGGTAATTGTTTTGCAGTAACTCGGCAGAGCCTAGAACCTCGTTAATGCCTACACAATTACCCTCGCGCCAGATATTTAGTCCACACCTTTAACCAGTGAAGGTTTCATATAAACTGTAGCTCCTTTTTGCCTGTAGAAATAAGTTTTATGTATCTAAAGGACGGCCAATCCTCGTGGCTTCTTGGTATAGCATCATCGGGGAAATCCCTCGATTCATTATAGTTTCCTTGTTACTTGAGGGAGTTTATAAAATAAGAAGCATTAAAGCCAGAAGAAACAAGTGCTTTCCTAGGCATTAAAACGTCTGCCAGACTTCATCTCAGTGTTGTTATATTTTCTGGTCCTTCGGGATCATTGACTTCAACTCATTTAGATTTGAGATTTAATACTGCTTAAGCCGGTGCTAGGGGGCGTGGGCAGTGTTGCATTTACCACTACTGCTCATGAACAGGCATAATCAAACCGTGTTTGCAATTTTCAGGGCTGTTTGCCTTGTTCTCCGTGCTTCCGAGGGATCTACTTTTCAGATTTTATTTAACAATACTGTCATCAAACACCTTTTAAATTCCATTATGTATACTGCTTAAAAATCTAGTCCGGGAATATTAATTTGAGTGAGGTGTTTTAGAAAAGTTACAAGAATGTCTGACAGACTCCTTATGGCGAGGAAAGCACTCATTTTGCCTGTCTTCGACGCTTTTATTTTAGTAATACCTGCCAAGTAATAAGGACATTTTAAGCAACAATGTTACCTGAATCGAGAAATTTTTTCCGTGTGCACGCTACATAAAACTATCATCTGTTGGCATCCCTGATCTAGGTTTTAAAGGTTTTCACTGATGGCCAGTTTTTCAACTATTCAGTAATGACTTCAGCCCCGATTTAAGCCGAGTCGGATATATTTACAACACTTAAGTCAGCTCGTGAATAACGGGGCACGACAAAAGTTAAACCTTCGATTGGATTTTTCTACTTTGAGCGGTGTCAGCAATGGCTTATCTTTCTATTGTTACTTTAAACCTGATTTAAGAAAAGATGGAGGCGGGATATTTAGTCATGGATTTAAATTTCCAGCATGAAGTTAAAGCAGAAATGTTGAGGAGGGAGAGAATGATACAGGACTGAGCAAACCCTTTTCGTTATGTACGACGATTTGGATAAATTTCGTCTCAGTAAAACTAGTATAAGAGATGTTTTACTTTATAAAAAAACTTAAATCAACAGCGAAGCCGACGCTGGGGCGAGTGCAATAGCTCTATTTTTTTATTAGAAAAGTCGAGCTAAAAATGTAACAGATTCAACTCTACAATTAAACTTTACTAAATTCGCTACGTTTGTACACGTTTCAAAATATAAAAATGTATAAGTGCATGTAATTAATTATAATTACATGTAACACACAAATATGAATGCATATATATATATGGATACACACGTCTGTATATATACGTCAGACTCTCCTGTAAATGACGTGTGGATTTTGAAATTCATGCATTTGCAATTGCAATTTGCAATTTGAGTACCTATACTTTTAATTTAAATTTACAAATGCATTCCTAACTACAAGTGCATATTGCACATGTTTGTACATGAAAGGTGGAACATTTAGGACTATAATGAACAAAAATAGGAATGCTTGTAGTCTTACCTTGAATTAAATTCATTTGGCACTAGTTTAAGCCTTTCTTAGTGCTAGAGCTGAAAAACTGGCCATGATAGTGCTTAAGTGCTTAGTGTGAATTAATAAAACATTAAATACAGGAGAAAACATAACCGTCTAGAAATGAACTTGAACATGTTTACATTAGTTTTTAGCCGTTAAAATAATTTCTGCTTTTTATGCTAAAAATGAAGCATTTTGTAAAACCTCCATTTCATCTACAAGTTCTGTTCTTTTTTCTTTTTTTTTTCTTTTTTTTTTTTTTGATATAAGTTTTTACACTGTATCTTTGCTGATGCTGTCTCAAGGAAATGCTTCGGCGGCTGTTAGCAGTAAGCGCGACTAAATTGTTTTGTTCAGTAGACATAGTTCTCTGTACACATTTATCAAAGGTGTCAATCTATGCGATTATTCCTATCCCAGTACAATCCTATATCTGGAGGAAACAATTTCTAAGATTATTAATTTGATTGTTTTGGGGCGATTTCTTCGATTCATTCGTCTAGAGAATGAACAATGTTTAATCATGTTTCCATTGGCTGAGCTTTGATTACTAATAATTATTTATATCTCAAGCTGTTATATGACTCAATTCTGTAGACGTAAAAGAATATTATCTGAAAAAAAAACACGACCGGAGCTATCTTAAGCAGCTGCTTGCGAGAAAAAAAAGGCAAATTGCAATATTCAAACATGCGAATCTTTCACGTAAACATTTTATTGACATAATCTTAGATACCGTATAAATCTTTAGAGTTTGTATAGTCCCTGTTTAGTTCTCAGCAAACGAGAGACATATATATATGCGATGAATAATTACTTAGTAGTGTCTTTTCTTTATTAAAAGAATAAAGTAGATATGATATTACATGTAGGTCAAAAACATCGATATCAGCAAATCCCAAATTGTTAAAATACTTTCTTAATGAAAAAAAAAAAATGAAAAAAAAAAAAAAAAAAAAAAAAAAAAAAAAAACACTGAGAAAATTACCTTTGCAACAACCCTTATATCTGAGTTGTAATCATGTAACTCTAAGACAGGTAATATGTAATCAGACGTATTTAGTCCTCTCGACTATTTTTTCTTAGATTACATACCTGTCCTTTAAAGTTTCTTTCTCGGAAAACACTGTTGTTTTTTTTAATAAATAGTGTTTAAATTGGTTTTGTCAGCATGGGTTATATCACCGGAAACTAATGTCCAGTGTGCAAGAATAGCATGTCCAGTGTGCAAGCATAGCAGACTTACTGCCAGTGGTATGGTTCAACTGTTATCAGATTTGTTTCAGCAAACACTCTAATTGTCACGAAATAATTAATCTCTATTGAGAATAGTCCAGTATTTTATCTTGATTATTAAATCAAAACATATAATAAAAAATAATATTCGTCTTTGTTTGAGAAGATTTTTTTTAAGTTTACAGTGATTAAATAAACGATGCATTGTAAATGGGACGCGCACCAGGGCCGCTTTAGTCTACGGTCTATAAATGCCTTTAATCATGGATTACGGATAGTCTTCATATGCGAATTATGTGTTTAGAATTAAATTGTTCCGAATTCGCTGTCTTGAAAATAAAAGTTGGCATCTGTTATAATTACCGATTTTCGTAATCAATCTGTATTACTGTATTGAATGACATAAAACAGTAACTAAGGATTTAGCACTAATTAAAAATGAATTAATTGTAGCATTTGAGAATAACCAAGTTTAAAGCTCGAAAAAAACTTCTCACATGATCACATTTCGATTTACATTACACGCGTGTGAATCAGCAGAGATTAAGTCAGGAGACTCACTATTATAGCACCTACGAAAGGAATTGTAATTCTGCCAAGATTATAATATTATGGAATTAAACTGGTGCTAAGCAAACAAAGGGAAAACACAACAATAACAAGAACAAAAACATAAATGTGTTTCTTTTTATTTCTTTAAATGAAGAAAATGTTTCCAGAAAACACATATCAATGTACGAATTTAATTTACAAATATTTTTAATGCCACATGTTTTTCATTACAGATTGTGGTATATTATTCTGCGAGGACAGGACAGGACAGATGAAGATTCTTTTAAATAAAGAACATCACCAATTCGATCAATGTTCCTAGTGTTGTTTTTTTTCCGGAGCGAAGTAAATATCAAGTAAGTAAATATTTACCAACCAACTCCTTGTCGGCCTATATTAAAACTGTCAATCAACTCTTACTGTAATTTTGCCGAAAACACTACGGTTTGCACGTATACAGTACAGAAAATTAAAATATAGCACTACAGATATGTTCTTTTGTCCTCCAGAATTCTTGCAAAATTTGGCGATAGCGACTTAAAGGTTAAACATAATTAAAAGTAATTTATCTTAACAACGTGTAAGAAGGGGATTTATAAAGTGTTATTTAACATTATTTCACGAATATTCCTTATTTAGTTTTAGAATTATAGTAATAATAATGTTCTAAAGACACTCTTTCTACTCAGATAGCAAAAAAGCAGTTTAAAATAAAACTATTACACTTACGTTCTCAAATGAATTTCTTCATCCCTGTACTCTTAAAATCTGTCGATTGCCTTGTACATTTAGCTATACATTTAAATAGGATGTTTTTATTGGCTACATGACAACAGTTTCATTGGAATTGTATAAAGGAAACTGTATTTTGTTTTGTCCTTCTATTGTCGGGGTTTCAATGTATCTTAACTTTATTCAATTTCAAAACAACATATTAAATCCACACATATTTTAAGGTAGTTCTGCACGTTTGGATCGAAAATATTTCTACAATGTAGAATTTGATTAAACTCTGATTTTTCAAAACTTCAGAATATACCTAGAAAATTCATCAAATAAAAAAGATAGGGTCGTGTGCTTGAGTTTTGGCTAGACTGACTTGAAAAATAAGGACCTAACGCAATATTTCATAATGATTGTCTATGGTAAAATTATAACTTTCTTAACATTTTCGTGAATAGAAATGTTTCTACAATGTAGATTTTGATGAAACTTTTCAAATTGGTAAATAAAGACAAGGCCTGTAATTTGATGAAATAAAATGTATAGGTCCATCTGCTTAGTTTTGAGATACTTGACGATGATTAAAGTAAACTGGACATTTCACGCTAATTTCAAGACATTATTTTGAATTATTTAACGTGTGATATGTTTCAATATCATAATTGACTTTAGAAATATAGCAACACTGCCATTGTAATAAATTTACTCACAGGTTGCGATTAATTCATAAAATGATTTTTCATTTCCGTACGCCGAATTCAGCCTTTATTCTACGTTTTTCGGAAAAATGACGTTACGCCATTACTTCCGGTTTATCAAACGTGCGGAATTACCTTAATCAGTATTTGTTTGTTTGTTTTTAATATCAGCATAGTTTATATTTATCCGAGTATTATTTCCTATATATTATCCTGGAAAATTGATGTTTTTTTTTTCATCTGTTAACATGGTTAAAGACAAGGTAGGTATGATTGTTTCCTTTTTGATCTTGTCCTAAAACTCCAACAGATGTGGAACAATTGGGACCTCAAATTATTATTTTTTATATAAATTATACTACTTGATTCACAACTGCAATAAATAGATAAATATATTGCTGTCAGTCATTTTTAATTATACTTCCTCAAAATGTAGAAAATACTTCCTGAAAAGTGTTTGGTAATAATTTATTAGAAATTTATTCTTCGATAGTACACATTTTTGATGAAATACCTTAACTACGATAGTTTATCTCGCACAATAACTTCTATCTAGTACGTTAACGTTTATACTGATGTAATACATCCAGAAAAATGTATCCGTAGGTAAAATGTATTTTACTTGTGTAGTTCCATTGACACCGCTTTGCAAGTTACTATTCTGAGTAATACATGTAAATGCACATAATAAGGTCAAAAATCAAATACGAAAAGTTCCCAAAACACAGCCTACAGAAACAATCCCTACAAATAAGGCACGTCTTTGATTCACGTTAATGACTTATTTTCACATTTCAAATCCATATCCACTACTGGATGCACATACCATTAAACATGGTTTAAAACCCTGTAAAATATCCATAAAATAGGAAAAAATCATTAATTAACCCCATTAATTCTTGCATCACTTTATTTAACAGGTTTCACAATATTAATGGGTTACATGTTAAAATACCATTAGAACACCCATTTTTAACCATGAATCATGCATTTAAAAATTTAGTTTGGTAGCTAAAATAGTTAATGGCTTTGAAAAAATAGTGAAATTCTGTATTTTTTGAATTTAACAGGATTATTCATGGCCCTTTAATTTGATTAATACCCATTAAATGTTCAGGTTGTGTACGATTTCATTTAAGAGTAAACTTAATGGCCCTTAACAGCAATGTAATGCCCATTAAATCCTAAATTCTGTAAAATGTGATTCGTATATATTTTCATTTTGGTTTTTGGCTTGCTCTCCTATTGAATGATTATAATTCCAGTCTCATATTGTTCTAAAATGGACTTTAATCACAATAAATACATACTACGCAAACATCGTCTATAATATATCATGATGTTATATTTAGTTGCATTGAAGATATTTCCCCTTGATGCAGTTACGCCACTTTTTTCAAATGTTTGGCAAATTGTGTTCCTACAAAAATCTGATTTATTTCATTGAAAGTCGGATGGAAACGTATTAATTCATTTGATAACATCAATCTACAATATTTTGGTAAGGGTAAATACGTATTGATGCATGCCACTTTTTCTGTTCTTTGTTTTTCTTGTCCAAATAATCAGCATTTGTATAAGAAAATGGGTGGGGTAAGGAATTTACATTATAAAATGTGTTCAGACTAGTTTAGATTTTCAAATTCATGAGTAGAAACTAAGGTTTATAGAGAAGTGAACAGTACACATAATTGTGAAGATTTACAGTCTGATTTAAATTCATTTGGGGCATGGGCAGATCAATCGCTTCTTTGTTTCAACGAATCAAAGAGTGTGGTACGCTTAAGTGGAGATGGGAGAAGCTACTTGTGATGCAATCCCTCAAACATTTGCTCTTAGCTGTACAGTGCATGCATGTGAGCACAAAATACTGAAGTAGAGCTAAATTGTGATTGCCCATTGTGCGCTGACATTGTCATCAACGGTTGCTTTTTGAATACACCTGATGCCTAATGTCTGTGCCAATAAAAACTTGGTCAGAATGTTTGTTAAATTATATTATAATGTTGAATAGTTAAAACTACCCACATGGTCACTTGATCTATTAAACCGGTACCTGTAAACCCTTCTCAGTACAACTCAAAACAATACAATATCCATTTATTTTCTCATTTCATATGAACATATGACAGAATAAGGATACAATATAACAAATGTTTGTACGAGGCTGTTGCATGTGTTTACATTATAAAATAATAAGAGAGAAAAGAAGAAACAAATATTCTCCTAGCATTTTACAAAACAGTACATATATATAGATACTATTACATGTGTAGTAATACGTAGTTTAAATCAATACGGCAAATATTAATATGAAGTTGGTTATCTTAAGATGTCTAATTCTGAAGGCAAATTTTCATGGCCCTTAATTTGATATACAATTAAAATATTATAAACCCGTTAAAATTGAATCTGACATATTTAATGAGACCAATATCTATATAATTAACGGCCATTAACAGAGTATAAAAAAAATAATGGCCCATTAGTTCTTACTAATTAATGGGGAATTAAGGGGTATTTTTTTAATGGCACATTAATTGTATGCCAATTAAAACTTTTCATGGAGTTTTAAGGCGCCTGTTAACTTATTTTAATGGTTTATTTTAAGCAGCTGTTCATGGCCATCAAAGTAATCTTTAATGTATGGCATTAAAACTATGGTCATGAAAATCCCATTAAATAGTAAGAAGTAATAGGTGAATTTTAATGGTGACCTGTTAAAACACTGTTAAAAACCTTTGAAAAAAATAAGGCCAATTTCATGACCCGTTTAATGGCATGTGCATCCAGTAGTGATCGTTATTTGAATTATCCTTTGAAAGGTAAGAAGACAAAAGGCAAAACGAGATAGCAGTATCATAAAGGATGACTCAAATATTCCCTAGATACTGAGCATCCTCTCATTGTAATATCTTACTGAATTGCTTAAGATGTTAGAATTTAGCATTTTTATTAAGAATTCCTTGTTCTAAAAATTTTTCGGGGCATCGTATATACGAGTAATACACCAGCATTACTAACCGGGATCTCATGCTGAGCTAATGTTACCGTATGTTAATTACTGGACACATTTTCCTGCATTAAACAAAGCAATTATTTTTTCTTTTGATTTTAATCTATTTTTTCCGAATACAAGTATTGTAGACAAAATCATACAATTAATCGAAACATTGCATTAAGCGGCCATATTACTTTCTGCGGGTATAAGATCATTTTTGTCTGTATGAGTATGTAATTTCGATATCTGTGTGTCTTTTACTCATAGATTTTGACCCGACCTAATGTAAAAGGATTGCTATAACAGTATGCTGTATTCTGCTAGAGTGGATTTGCCAGTCATAGATCCATACCAACGCTTACGCCGACTGTGATCCGGCCTGACAAATTCACAAGAACCATATGCATCTTTGAAGATTACTGCTTAAATGACCCATTTATTATAATATATTATATTCCTATTTCGAGTGTAACTGACTACAAATTTAGACAATTTAGACTGAAAGCTCCTTTAAAAGCTTTTGACACATGGAACGTCGAGAAGCCATTATTACGTCACTTCTGTCATAATATTTGAGAACTAAAGCAGGTAGCCTTACCATTACCATTGAATATTTTTCTATATCCGGTGGGAGTTGAATGTTTGGTGTAATGGTCATATGTTAAATGTAGGTTGTATTTCAAACAGAAAATTAACAGGTATATAAAGTAAAAGGCGAGACAAACTATTGTGTATGTACTTTCCAGGTTTATTGATCCAAGAACAATATCAAGAGGCATCAGTTAAGCAATATGAACATAAAGCAAATAATTACGCATTTATTTGATATATGGTGAAGAAGTAAATGTAGTATACAGAGACAGGTTGAAAGATTCTCATGATATAGCATGTCTGTTTTATGTCTACTTAGACATCAAAGACGATCACATCTAGATGCCAACATGTTCATTAAGCATTAAAAGTATGAATTAGTTCTGTTTTTAAAGGGCCGTTTTAGCTTTTATAAGGATAATATCATCCCTGGACACAGTTTATCTTGTACGTTTCTCATTAGAACTTAGTCTAATTGATGTCTTGTCTATGACCACTTGGCTTGCCATTCTGAAATGAAAGGATCCATCACTTTTATATGTTTTATTCAATCATGCCTCTCACATTATATACATTAAATTTATTACTAGCTATTCCATTGATTACAATATATACATTTTTGTAACATTATGCTGATAGAAGTAACAAAAATTAATCTAGCCTATAATGTACAAGAGGGTGTAATAGCGCTCCTTTAAAACCTGTCAAACATATGTTTTTCATATCTTTTCTTTGCAATAAAAAGCTACAGGCATGACCAATGTACTTCTTGCTTCGCTCTAACATCATTAACAATTTATTACTTATACCATGGGTGCAATATTCATATGCATATTGGAGCGTTTCTGCATGTTAAGCTAGCACATGCTCCTTATAAGTGTTAAGGCGAAATTACAGAGCGTAGTCTGACATCTATAATTGTATTATCTTAGACTCATTATTTTTAAGTGTATTTGTAAATTCTGAAGTCAAATTTTCACAGCATTTTGCAAACAACTATAGACCAGTATTAGTGTTACCCAACCTATCAAAAATAATATCATGTATCTTATTTCAATCTTCAATCACGAAAAACAAAATGGATTTCGTCTAATCGTACAACAGAAACAGTTATAATAACTACTCTAACAATCACGATGTATTTCCGTATTAGGACCGTAAACAAAAAGAGTTTAGAAAAGCATTACGATATTCTTTTAAAGAAAGGCAAGTCTATGAATGTAATAAGTAATATAATAAACAGTTGATTTAATATTTATAAGACTGTCATCAGTTAGTATAAATAAATTAGTTGCAATAAGATAACGTGCAGTATGCTACAGGGGTATATTCATCGGCTTTTTAACTCTTCTATTTATTAATGGCTTTCTACTCACAGCTGGAAATATATTGTCAAATAAGCTGATGAAACAACGTTTTTGATATACTTAGAGGGACGTTTGAAAAGTAGTGGCAACAGTGGCGGGCTATTCATACCTCAGTCATTTTCCAAGAAATGACTATGCGAGACCTTCAAAGTACTCTCCACGTGACTATATATATTTTGCCAGGCGCAAAAGTCACCCAGAAAATGCATTTTGGAAGCGCTCTTTAGGTATACTGTTTATACACTGGTATAGAGCACTTCCAACTGCAAGGCGCCACCTTAAGCATGATTTAATTATGGGTTCAACCAAAAGCCACACGGGGAGAGATCAGGGCTATACGGTGGATGTGGTAAAACATCAATGTTAAGGTATCCCTGAACTACGGCTGAACGATGGACCGTGGCGTTTTCATGTAGCAGCTTGATATAACGCGCTCCTGTCCCTGGTCGTTTTGCTGTGTTGTTGTTGAGAACAGCAGAGAGGACAGGTTTTTGTAAAATGTACCAGTAGTACTACTGTATTCAAGGACAGGGACTCGAGACAATTCCATCGGAGTCAAAGAACAGGGCATACATAATCCGCCTGACGCTTCTGCTCCGCTGAGCAATAACTGGCCTCTCGTTATCTTTACCTACCCGCATTTTATTATTTTCTTTATTGTCAGGCTCAAAAAAGTACAGCCACGTCTCATCACCTGTAGCAAATTCTTTGATACACTTAGATTCCTTGTTTTTATATTTGACGAGCAGTCCGGAAGCTTTTTCCACCCTCTCCTTCCAATAAATGCATTATCCAGCGTGCACATACCTTACGCAGGTTAAGTCTTTCTTTTAAAATAAGAAAAACCGCTGACGAATTAAGGCCCGATATTTCCCTATCTGCTTCACAGTGCATCTTGCATCTTTCTCGATTACTACTTTTACAGCATCAATGTCTTTGTCAGACTCAGCAGTCAGAGGGCGCCAAGGACGGGCCTCATTTTGTGGTGCTTGTTTTTCCCTCTTTAAAGAGAGATACCCATCGGGCAACAGTACGGTATGACAGCGCACTGTCCCCGTACACTTTGTCCAAGTCGGCTTTAGTCGATGCCAAGCAGTTTGCGTATCGTATAATATTCCCTCTGCTCTTAGCGAAATTTGCAGCTAGATTCAGCCATTTTTCAGTCAGTATGATATACTACATGTATTTCAGGTGCTAATTAAAAGTGCTTTTGCACGTTATTTTTGTGCCATTTCCGGTCAGGTGGACAGGAAAATCAATATCCTTTCCATTGATACTCCACACTGGTGTGTGCATGTGCAAATGGTGAAAATACTGGACTGTTGCAATTACTTTTCAAATGCTCCTCGTAGTTACAAAACTGTTTTACAAACAAATCTCAATTCCACACTATCCGTTTAAGGAACATGGTGCACAGAGAATGGTATGCAGTTTACTACTAAAAGCACAAAGTGTACAATAGCGAAACAAAGGAGGTGATTTCTTGATAGTAATGAGTTAACTATTTTTCTTCGAAACATAATGCTAGGACAAAGTTAAAATTAAAAAAAAAATCCTGGGTATTTGCATTAGGTTACTATCTAAAGAAAAGACATTTCTAAATACGAAAGGTAGCAATCATTTTTTATAAAGCTTACATTTACCTGCATAAAGATTACTGCTGCATAATATAAGGAAGTAGAGTCAATAAAAATAATCAGAAAGTATAGAATACAAAACAAGCATGTTACGCTATATTAGGATAAAAGAACTCAGACTTCAACCAATTTCTTCATTTTCTTGATATGAAACACTTCATAGGTTTTATCAGACAGCACGTTTTATGTTCAAAAACCGCAAAAACATCCGTTAGTACAATAGTACAAATTATACGTTTTTAATTTGACGTTCAAACACGAACAAAAATATTCTATATTAACGTAAACTATTTAAGCAGAATAGAATAAGCATGTACATTTGCTTACGATATATATCTATAAAATCAACCACAGTCTTAAGTCATTTGGAGATGCCGACCACCGTCAAGTTGGAATGGGCACTCAACCATCTGTTATGGATTTTCACTTTTATTTGCCATCGAATATTTAACTCACGGATGTACACAATTCAGTTTATTTCAAAGCAAATGTACAGCTATCCTTCAATCATTTACAACAATACTACTTCAACTCAAACGCATTAGTACCATTGTAATATTTTAAGAGAAGATGATGTGGTGTTCATGTATGTGTTTATCTTACCGAACCAAATACTACTAAAATGTACCCGTTATAAAACAGTTTCTTCTAGTTCAATAAAATATCGAAATATATATGAAGACTAGTTGGTAAGGAAATAATGTAACTGAGAAAAATGCTAACATTTGTATTTTTCTTTAAAAAAAGAAACTCTAAAATGATAACAACGGCTGCATCAAAGTATAAAAATGTCGCTAATAAATAATTGATAAAATGTATAATTAATAAATAATTGATAAAATGTATAATTAATAAATAATTGATAAAATGTATAATTAATGAAGTATTAAATCTTATTGATATATGTTATGTTTTTCTAGCACGTTATAATCCATTGAGGGGTATTATATTCTCCTGAAAATATTTGCTGCTTCAAATGTCAATTATATTTTCAATGCAGGCTCTCCGTTATGTAAAAGACGCCAGATAACAAGATTTGACTTCAGCCTTAATAGCAATTAAAGGCTTTCTGTTCATACTCACTATAACGCCAAATTTTATCATTTCAATAATTATATCAGCTGACGCAAGATATTGGATGTGTCCTAGATTATCATTCAATTTTCATCAATCAGCACAATATTTCATTTCTTCATATCGAATTGTTCTCTATTACTTTAACCTAAAAACATGCAAGTTTTCAATCAAATGATACTGCTGCGTCTCAGAGTTTCCCTTTGTCCATTGAAGGAAATGGGATTGTATATTTTTAATTAAGTGTAAATACATTATCTCGGTCCGATAAGGAAGAAGTCCTTAAAATTATTCAGATTCAAATGAATACCGCAAAGGATTCTAACATGGTAGAAATAATGTTTTATTCTCCTTTCGTTTTTCGTGAACCGCTGAACTGTAGTTTTACAATGCTTCTACGAAGATATTGTCTCAGGCAAATGCTTTGACCATCTAGCTCTAAACACAACTAGATTGTTTGATACAAGTGGTACACTTCTTTGAAATAGTGACAAGAGTTATCAAAGACGTCAATCTAAGTGTCTATACCATGTGCGTTATTCAAATACAATTGCTACAGAAAGCAATATCTGAGATTAATAATTTACTTTATCGTCTTAGCGACTGTCTCGAGAAAACATTTAATCACGGTTCCGTTTGATAAGCATTGATTGCCTAGTGCTTCTTAGTTTTCCAATCAATCATATTATCTACGATAATGTGGAAGTAAGAGTACATTATTATAGCAAGATAAGGTCGGAGTTGTTGGCAGCAACAAACGTAAACGAAGCCAGTATAATGGATTGCTATGTACAATGCAACATGCGTACAATTTTTAATGACGAAAGTTCAAAGTCACAAAGATATATTACGGATAACAGAAAATATTTGTCAATTAAATCTTGTAGAAGTCCCTATATAACTACATATGAAGTCGCGAACATATATGACAAATTACTCAATCAAGACCTTTACCATCAAAGTGAAAAAGTCTTACCTTGTCCGTAAAAATTAGTATCGTCACAATAGAAAAAACGGAATGTGACAGTTATAGCATTTAACCTGAAATATAAAGGTAACTTTATTCTACCGTTTTGTTTTAAAGGGGGATACATATATATAGCATGTATGGTCTAGAAAATAAGTCTGAATTATGTTTTGCAAATTTTTCAAGTTGTTAAGGTAAAAGCGTTGGTCTACGGATCGCGGGATCGTGAGTTCGATACTCGGGCGGGGCGTATGTTCTCCGTGACTATTTGATAAACGACATTGTGTCTGAAATCATTAGTCCTCCACCTCTGATTCATGTGGGGAAGTTGGCAGTTACTTGCGGAGAACAGGTTTGTACTGGTACAGAATCCAGGAACACTGGTTAGGTTAACTGCCCGCAGTTACATGACTGAAATACTGTTGAAAACCGGTGTTAAACCCAAACAAACAAACAAACATAAAGAAGCAGAAGTTAGTCATTTATCTTGATAAAAATATATTCCTATAAAAATTTACATGACAACTCAGATCAATTCATAAAAAACTAAATAAAGCATTTAGTTAAAAAAGGTAATAAATCAAAATCTATATTTCATTACAATCAACAATCAAAACTTCATTAGTTCATTGGTAAGCAATTGAATAGTTGTCACGTATCCTCACATTTCCTCTAACACTGCGCGAATAATTATATTTGACGTACCAACAGATCACGAAGCTGAATCTTGCGTCTTACTCTGATTGCGTTTGTTGTGCTGCTTCGTAATCTTGCTCTTGCAACCTACTGAACCTCGGATGTTTTGCTCTAATTCGGTTTGTTGATGGACTTGCTGAATGTCGGTGTGTTACTGTGATACATGTAGCGTCTGTTTTACACTATAAGCCTTAGTGTCTTACTGTAGTTGTTTTGTTGTGTTTTTTTTTCTCTGAATTTCGGTGTCTTACTCTGTTTGTGTTTTTGTTGTGCTTCTTTCTGAATCCCGGTGTCTTTATCTGATTGTGTTTGTTGTGCTTCTTTCTGAATCTCGGTATTATAATCGGATTGCGCGTGTTGTTCTACTTCTAGAATATTCGTGTCTTACTCTGCGTTTGTATCTTACTTTTGCTTCTTACTGAAGCTCGGATGTCTTGCTGTGATTCGGTTTGTTGGGCTTCTTGCTGAATGTCGGTCTCTTACTATGACTGCGTTTGTTGTGCTACTTTCTGAATCTTGATGTTTTACTCTGACTTTGTTTGTTGTGCTACTTTCTGAATCATGATGTCTTACTCTGACTTTGTTTGTTGTGCTACTTTCCGAATCTTGATGTCTTACTCTGACTTTGTTTGTTGTGCAACTTTCTGAATCTTGTTGTCTTACTCTGATTTTGTTTGTTGTACTACTTTTAATTGCCTCAAAGTATTTTCCTTCACAGAAGAAAAAAGTACTACATCTGTTATTTTACATTTTACTTTTGCAATAATCATCTTTAGCTGTTACAGTTTGTGGTTTTACAGATAGTATTGACACAGAAATAAATATTCTTACAGAATGAGAATACATGTACTCAATGTTTGTTAAAGTAATATACGTATTTAAATACGACCTAGATATTGATAAAAAACAGAGACATCTTTCAACGTTTTGCCAGGCATTGATTTTAATGTAATGAATTAGTCTGGGATCCTTTGCATCATTCGATGTTTACTTTATTCTTTACTCTGTCAAAAGTGCGAATATTTCACAGGCCTATCAACTCCTTATGCAACACTTTACATGCAATTTAATCAGGCATTTCTCCAAAGACTGAAGCACAGATAATCGTTTTCATGAACATAAAAGAGCTATAAATGTCAATATGCTTTGCTAGGAATATTTCGATCGATAGGAAAAACAGATCATCTTTGTTCAATTGCGACAGTCTAAGAATTGAATATCACTGTCCTTGCTAATATGTATCTTACAAAAGTGCAATTTCAAGTACAGAAGTGTTGAATTGATGCAAAAACAATCAGCAGGCAAAAGTAACATTCTATCTATTTATTTATTTATTTTGTTGGGTTTAACGTCGCACCGACACAGTTATAGGTCATATGGCGCCTTTACAGCTTTGGTGGTGGAGGAAGACCCCAGATGCCCCTACGTGCATTATTTCGTCACAAGCGGGCACCTGGGTAGAACCACCGACTTTCTTGGTGGCTTCCTCACATGAAGAATTCAACGCCCCGAGTGAGGCTCGAACCCACAGCGATGAAGGGCAAGTGATTTGAAGTCAGCGACCCCACCAAGTCACGTTCTAGAAACACAGCTCAACCCTAAGATAGTGTATGCATTTTTACATCCTACTGATTTCAGTTGACATAGTGTATAAACCGTATATTGCTCGATTAAAAAAGGAGATAAACAAGTGTACATGTTGGTGTAACTTATGAAATAAAAAGAAGTCTAAATTTCCGTCAGATAACATATTAACATGATATTGAGTCATGGTCTTGTAAATACATACACAGGGACAACCAGCTTAGAAAATACTAGAAAACAAGAATGTGTCTGTAGGACACAGGGTGTGCCCCAACTGATACAATTGTCACAAATAAGGCGCAATAATTCAAATGTTTGCACTCTTAAGGGGGTATAGCCTCAACAAACATTTTATAAAAAGGATTAATTATTCTAGGCTGTATACTTTTTGAGCTATGAGCATCAGAAATAAAAAATCCACTCTTTTGGCTATTTCAAGGGCTATAACTCTGTAATAAGCGCTAAGATTCTCAATCAAATAAAATAAAAGACTCAAGCAAGGTTTTATGAATTTACATCATATAATTTTTGAGCTAGGCACATAATAAGATGAAAATTTGCATTTTTGACAATTTCAGGGGCCATAACTCTGGAAATAGGGCAGACCCAGATGAAAAATAAGAGTTACGCAAGTTTATATCATGATAAGCTAGGCGCGTCATGAACTTCGGAGGCACGCACGCACGGACGCACGGAAGGACGGACGGACGGACGCACGGACAAGACAAAATCTATATGCCCCCACCACTCATGGGGGCACAACAAACGTAAATAAGGAGAACGAAGTTCAAATACTCTGTTGTGACACCGATTTAAACTGAAAGATTTAACCAGGTTTGAGTCCAACTTGCTTAGAAACAGGACATACACCGAGTCACGCTGACATTGCTTGTAATAGTACCTACATTGAGACACACTGACAGTACCTAGTAGTGATAGGCTGACAGTGCCTAGCAACAGGACCTGTACCGAGTTACGCTGACAGCGCCTAGCAACAGGACCTACACTAAATCACGCTGACTGTGCCTAGCAACAGGACCTTCGCCGAGTCACGGCGACATTACCTAGCAACAACAAATCCGACCACTACCAATTTCCAGATGTATAACAGCGAACAATTATATCATATTCTGCACGTGTAAGATTAAACATAAAAATAATATTTTTTCAAAGATACTTCGAAAGAAATTATACGACTTTTGTAAAGACACAACCTCGTATCAGATGATCTGATCATAATAATTAAATTATTATTATTATCATTTGCATAACTTGCAATCTACGATTTAGTCGAACTGAAAAGACAAAATGAAGTATAGAAATGGTAATATTATTAAAATGGTAATATTATTAAAATACTGGACATAAGCAGTGATTTATTTACAGAACTTTAAATAACAGAATCAAAACGTCCCAAGCTGTGAAAGTTCAATTACATATTTCATTATGTACATTTATCATCTGAATTTTTGCAGAGCTTAATTTGTTTATGCTTCAATAACATGGAATATCCTCTTGTTCTCTCTGTGCATGTACTTCCTTCGTATTACTAACAAAATGAATCCAATCTTTAATATAATATCTATAAATATAATGCACAAAAATAATTTAGTTCACATCAAAACCACTACCCAAAGAGTACATCGTAGACAATATTGCTGTCCATATGTACATCAGGGCGTTTGAACGAAACACGAGCAAAAACGTTTTTTTTCTTCTGAATGCCTGTCATTGTTGAAATGTTGAATAAAGTTTCTATGTAACATCATGTTCAGATTGATCTTTTCCTGCAATGTTCAAGTGAAAACATAAACAAGAGAATGTAGAGGCGTTGTGTCTAAAACGACTTTCAAAAGTCGGAATAAATAGGTACACTTTTCTGAATTCAAAATTATATATCCGGTTCCTGTCAAGTGATTGTGCATCGGTTTCATCAATTACCACCTTTTAAATATATACTGGCAACTCTAATTCAAAATAACATAATCGGTTCCTGTCAATTGTGCATCGATTTCATCAATTACCACCTTTTTAATATATAATGGCAACTCTAATTAAAAAAAAAAACATAATCGGTTCCTGTCAATTGTGCATCGCTTTCACCAATTACCACCTTTTTAATATATACTGGCAACTCTAATTCAAAATAACATAATCGGTTCCTTTCAATTGTGCATCGGTTTCATCAGTTACCACCTTTTAAATATATACTGGCAATTCAAAATAACATAATTGGTTCCTGTCAATTGTGCATCGATTGCCACAATTAGCAGTATCTGTTTAAGATATACGAGCAACTCAGTCTATAATGATGTTACTGTGGTGCAATCAGTTTAAGGCGACGTATGACTGACGTAACTGTCTATTTGGTGCTACAATACTTCATTACAGTAGACCATTCTGTCAGCAAGATCTCAAAAAGTTATGATATGATGATCATTTAGTGATCAGACAGAAATCAGCATTTATTTGTTTTGCCGGAATATTTGTTTGTTTGTTTTGGGTTTAACGCCCTTTTTTCAACAGTAGTTCAGTCATGTAACGGCGGGCAGTTAACCTAACCAGTGTTCCTGAATTCTGTACCAGTACAAACCTGTTCTCCGCAAGTAACTGCCAACTTCCCCACATGAATCAGAGGTTGAGGACTAATGATTTCAGACACAATGTCGTTTATCAAACAGTCACGAAGAACATAAGCCCAGCCCGAGTATCGAACTCACGACCCTGCGATCCGTAGACCGATGCTCTACCTACTGAGCTAAGCGGGCGGGTTTGTCGGAATATAGATTGATTAAAGAAAGAACAGAACAACGGAAGACATCGTGGTTTTGGAATTTATAAATACCTGACAAGCAAACACTTAGTATGACTGTTTCAGACACTTGATATGATTCTTTTGGAGGACACCCAAACTTCAAATCCTGGTTCGGGCCTCAATGTAAAAAAGCAAGAAACTTATATAATGTCGCTCGTAAAAATTATCAATTACACAAAACTGACCAAAATAGATTAGCGTTAAATAGAGCAAGTCGCTTCTACAAACAAACAATTAACACCTGGATAAATAAGCATAAATTCAATACTGAGAGGAAGTTACGGTCCATGAGTTCGCAAAGGCCAAAAGATTATTGGCGTTATCTAAACAGCCCCACTTTATCCGATTTTTTGAATACTTTTAAAATATTAATGCTGAATCCCATGAGAACATTGACCCAGAATATAATGATTATGTTCCCCATGTACATACAACCGATACTCTAAATAGGCCAATCACCCTGCAAGAAACTGAAAAGGCAATTTCCAATTCGAACAGTGGAAAAGCGCCCTCAGAACAGGATGATATTATAAATGAATACCTTAAGTGTACTAAACAGGTTATGTCACCGCTATATATGTCACTTTTTAACTATATTCTCGAGTACGGGGTGGTACCGGAAGTCTGGTTAATAGGTACAATTAAACCAATTTACAAAAACAAAGGTTCTCTTACAGATCCAGCTAATTACATACCAATAACCATATTAAGTTGTCTGGGTAAAATATTTACATCTATATTGAATGATCGGATAAATGTATTTTTATGTGAAAATAACCTTCTTAAGGAGAATCAGGCCGGTTTTAGGGCAAACTATTCCACTACTGATCATATTTTTAGTTTAAATTTTTTGACTGAGAAATTAAAGAATGAAAAAAAGAAAGTGTTTTGCTCATTTATAGATTTTTCTGCAGTATTTGACTCAATATGGCGGGCAGGTCTCTGGAGCAAAATTTTTAATTTAGGAATTCAAGGTAGAATTTTGACTGTTATTAAAAATGTGTATGCTGGCATAAAGTCATGTGTATCTCTCAATGGAGAAACTTCTGCATTTTTTTCCAGTGGGTGTGGTGTTAGACAAGGAGAAAACTTGTCACCGATTTTATTTTCCATGTACTTAGATGACTTAGAACAGTTCCTCATGATAAACAATAATGGTATTCAGATAAATATAAGTAATCAAGATACCTTAATCTATTTAAAGTTGTTAGTGTTACTATATGCTGATGATACGGTTATTTTTTCAGATAGTGAAGTCAATTTTCAGAATTGCCTTGATGATATTTATACCAACTGTGAAACTTGGAAGTTGAAAATAATTACTCCAAAACAAAGGTTATAGTTTTTGGTACAAATCGACCAGATAAATATTCGTTTAGTATACACGGCCAACAAATTGAAACAGTTAAAACCTACAAGTACCTTGGAGTGTATTTCTCTTCTTCAGGTAGCTTCCTTTCATGTACAAAGCACTTAGTTACTCAAGCAAGAAAAGCAATGCACCAGCTCCTGGTAAAAATTAGTAATCTAGCTCTCCCAATTGACCTACAGCTAAATCTGTTTGATAATACTGTCTTACCCATCTTAACATACGGTTCCGCAGTATTTGGTTATGAAAATCTTGATATCATAGAACAGGTACACTGTGACTTTTTAAGGATAGTAACAAAATCTAGGAAAAGTACTCCACGTTATATGCTATACGCCGAACTTGGTCGCTACCCCTTAGAAATCATTATAAAGTCACGTATGGTCAAATTTTGGAGTAAACTAACCCTTACGCCAAACGCATCAAAAATATCCTTTCTCTGCTATCAAAACATGTATCAGTCAAGTCATAATTTTAAATGGTTAAAACATATTAAAGCAATACTGGATTCCACCGGTTATTCATATTTTAATGTAAACGTTCATAAACTTGTAAGGCAGACGCTCATTGACCAGTTCACACAAAACTGGAGGTCAAATCTAGACTCCTCCTCTAAAGGTCAAATGTATAGCCTTTTCAAGGACAATATTATGCTGGAAAGCTACCTCAAGATCCTAATGCCTACCCAGCGCTTATCATTATTCAATTTCCGAACTGGCAATCACAGGTTCCCTATTGAGGTTGGAAGATGGTCGCAAAGTCATGTGCCACACAACGAAAGAAGGTGCCCGCTCTGCCCCTCGAATGACCTGGGTGATGAGCTGCATTATCTCCTGATACGTCCGTCCTTTAATGAAGAAAGAAAAAAAATATATACCACTGAAATATTACCGTAGGCCAAATATTATTAAATTTAGAGACCTACTGTCAACTACCGACACGCAGCTTCTGACCAGATTGAGTATTTTTGAGAAAAATATTATTCGCCGGTTCTCAAGAACCTAAATTTTATTTATGACTTGATATTTTTACAGAAGTGTTATACTGTTATTGTCATGTAAGCTTCTACTTTATATGTAAAATAATGATGTTTAATTGGTTAAATATGGCCATGAAAAACACAAGTGGCTGATGTAATATTATTAATACATTGTATTTCATTTGAGTCACATCCATTTAGATGATTTGTTTGTTTGTTTGTTTTGGGTTTAACGCCGTTTTTCAACAGTATTTCAGTCATATAACGGCGGGCAGTTAACCTAACCAGTGTTCCTGGATTCTGTACCAGTACAAACCTGTTCTCCGCAAGTAACTGCCAACTTCCCCACATGAATCAGAGGTGGAGGACTAATGATTTCAGACACAATGTCGTTTATCAAATAGTCACGGAGAACATACGCCCCGCCCGAGGATCGAACTCACGACCCCGCGATCCGTAGACCGACGCTCTACCTACTGAGCTAAGCGGGCGGGCCCATTTAGATGAATCATTTTACATAAACGTATAAAATACTGTACATAAAATATAATGTAAATGACCACTCTAGTAAGTACAAGATACTTTACACAAATACGTCACCATTTTGACATATCAAACATAATATGATTTACAATAATTCGGCGAAGTCCCAGTTAAATAGACTAAATATAATGTGAATTAACAATTATTGTTCTCGAAGTATTAAATTCCCGCATCCATTATTAGATATAATTATGCAAAAGTATTAACTAACCTTGCAATTAACCGGATTAACCTCATTCCAACAGAGCCACGCGTATTTTGTTTGTAAATTCATTGACGGGTTACTCTAGGTCAGAGTAGCCAGTCAACTGAAACCGCGAAATTGGTCACGTGATGTGTCAATCAATCAGAAAGGCGGGCTACTCAATATTATGCAAATACGGTAAATTGACAATGTATGTTACTAAAATTTTGAGATACGAAACACAGCTGTTATTGTTGTTGATTTCTTTTTTTGTTGTTGTATTTACTTTTTGCTATAGATATTATGCTGTCCTCTAGTAGTAGCCTAGTGTTATGATGTAACACTAGTACTTCATTCACTATTCATTTACTTATTCAGCCCAAGATCATATCTCACTTAAAATATTGTACATAGTCTTAAGAAACAAAAAGTTTTTTGAGTTGATTAATGACGATGAGGAATAACAAACTGAAGTTTATTTTGTTCTGATCTGTTTCAAGGAAAGTTCTCTTTTTGCCTACCTGTAACAAAAATTATAAATAGCAGCTGTAAAGTATGTGCACTGACCCATTAATATCTTTAGAAAATTATGTATTACTAAAGGACTTTTAAATTGATTTAACATAGATATTCATTTCTGCTGATTTAAAATGTGTGATCGCCATCCCCACATCCACATTGATCTGTATCCACCTTTGTGTGTATATATATATATATATATATGTATATTTGTTCACATGTTATTACAAAATGTATGTTTTGTAATCTGTGTTTATCAAATAAAAGATCTGTTCTGTTCTGTTCTGTTCAATCATCGCTCTTTAAGTAAAAAGATTTCGTAAATATAATTTAGGCTAGGTATAAAACGGACTTATATTGTGTCTTTTTTATAATGTCAATTTTTTAAGACAGAAATTATACTTGTAGATGTAATAGTATGGACGAATCATTAATGAAGTAATCGATTCTGTTTCTGCATTCAATCTGAAATTCAAGGGCAATATCGTCTTGTCGAAACGGTTCCAAATCAACTCTGCATAAGGCTTATTTCAATTTATTGCAAGAAGTGAACGTTTGTATTAGATACGAAGATAAAGGCAACACAATTTTAGAAATACAGAGATGCCATTGCTGTTATTTTGTTGTGAAATTCAGCAAATGAGGAGAAATGCTACCGGGCCAACACCGTAACAGGGACTGAAGTGAGATGAAAATGCAAAAACATTTTAATTCAAAGAGCATCTAATCAGACTGCGATAATTTCTCTTCAGTGCCGTTTCATTTGTTTCATTTTTTTTATTTTTAAGATACGATCATAATGATACGGCGGGTATTTATCGAAAACATATTCTTCAATATGAAGCAGAAAAAATAAAACCCAACATTCACATACAATTGAAGATCACTGAAGCATAAGCGAGAATTAACGATGATCTCACTTATATACTAAAAACTAACACTAACCTTAATATAAACACCGCACATATAATGGAAGGAAACTCGAATTGCGAACAGTATAGTCATATGGACTCTAATATTTTTTATGGGTGGAAGACATAGGTGACCTCTTGCATTATTCATCATGGGGATCGCCTGATAGAACCCCTGACCTTCCGTAAGCCAGGTGGGTGACGTCCTCACATGAAGATTTAACGCCCCGAGCGATGCTCCACTCCGCTTTGGTAATGGGCGAGTGATTCAAAATCGATCGGCTTATCATGTAATAAAATAGCATCAGGAGGTATTTGCGTATTTCTTTTCAAAGAGGAGACTTTCTACAAAATATTTAAATGTTTGTATTTATAGATATGATAAGATTACATGTTGTAGCTGAATGGAAACATTAAATATTACGTACATGAAATATATGCCATGTTTTTAAACTCATCTATAATTCATTTTTGTGTCGTTGCTAAACGAAAGAATTTATATTGTCGCTTAATCATCATTTGCTATCGATTGCTTTTATTTCATTGTATGTCTGTTTTAATAAGGAAGACATTGAGTACTTTTCATATACAAATGTGGCGAATTTGTTCGTGTTTCTACCTTCCTCACCGATAGGAACAGCTGCACCTGTGTGGCGACTTTGTTCGGGATCTTTCCCACTGGTACGTATATGCACATATTTGTTGGATACCTGTTGGATCTGTTAGATAGGGAGCAATGTCTACATAAATCTTAGCCTTCTTATTACGAAATGGTATTTACACTGCAATATTTGATATAAATAAGATATTCAAGTAAACATAGAGGAAAACGAATTTAACTTTGATTCGGATCTAACAGACCGATTTTCCTATTTAGGAATAAACATCTAACACGATGATGACAACGATAGAAATTGTAATCTTTATTCCTTCTTAGGAATCGTAGTGACCGAAAACATCGGGTAAAACCCTTTCGTCTAAAGATTGTTTAGAGCACTGCTCCATCAAAAATCTAAAATAACACTTTCCGTGAGAGATACGAGAAGCTTTTTAAGAAAAAATAAATGTTCATTTCCAGTTATGTTGATGGAATTCACATAATCAACCAGTATACTCTTGTTCATAAATTATTCAGAACGAAAAGACGATGCCAAACAAGTATTACAAAATTCCATTTATTATATAATAATAAGATTACAAGCACTATCCTTGTTGCATCATTTATAAATGAAGTTTGGCATAAATAGGTGTGTGGGACGACGTAACACTCCTACATACTGTGTTGTTTTTGTCATAGACAACGCGATTAGTTTCTTTTGTCTGTTAATTATTTGCGTCATAATAAAACACTCGTTTAAACATTTTGGGTAAACCGATCTCGGATACATGATAATCAATAAAAGAAGATGCTGTACAATAAGTTTTAGAAGACAGCTGGTGTTATGAATGATCGCGTATTCGTTTACTGTAGATCTAGTCTATCAACGGAACCTCCAATAGTCTTGTACATCCATTATTTTGACTCACTACAGAAAATTAATTACAAATAGGACAACCTAACAGTTTCTGTCAAGTATGTGTTTTGTAATTGTTGCTTATTATCAACCACATTTACAACTGTTAACGTTTTTCATATGTACAGTCAGACTTCGTTCGCTCGAACTCGGATAATTTGAATTCCACCCTTCGCTCGAACTCACCATCAATTCCTGGCAAGATCACTCTAAAGAGGATATTGTTTGATGGTTCGTACTACCGCTAATTCGAACAAATTATGCTGGTCGCGTCGAGTCCGCAAGAAGTCACTGAATTTTGTTTTGCTGTTCGTTTTAGTGGGAAAAATAAAACATGTCATTCTTACAAATACCAAATTGAATAAGAAATGATATGATCAAGTTTTCTAGTCACGCATCTACCCATTCATAAAAGCACATTGAGAAGTATAGCCATAAGTTTTATCAGCATAAAACGAAAGTGTTTGAAGAGATGCTATCATTCATTTCCTGTAATTAACAATGAATATATCCCGTCTAGTTCAAGAAGGTCACCTCTGGATCTGAATCAAACATGTCGTTAGACACTTATATAACGAAACGAAAGTATATGGTATATATTTTATTCTTTGTACTAAAAATATTTAACTATAGCATACATTTTTTTCCTTGGTGGGAATTGAAAGAAATCATGTTTTATGCGTAAAATATGCGCCGCAAAAACCTTTTTGATAGCATCGCATGCAAATATGTAAGTAGACGTAGCTTAACACTTCAGCTGCTATACTGCTTACTAAACATACTATCGAGAATCGATCTCACTATTCCTATAGTCTATATAATAGCTAAAAGCAATTAACCTTATTATATTGCTGGAAAATATTAAAGATGAAAAAATAGTAGCATTATAAAGGTTTAGAAATTATAATCCGTCAAAGAACCTGCTGTAACAGTATCTAAAGAATCTGTATATAAGGATGGCATATATGTTCTTATGACCTTGCTCTCTTTTGAAATTATAACACTATATAGCTAATTTACGTCCTATAACATTTAAGGTAAGTGGAAAGTCGTATCAATATATATATTTACATTAAAGATATAAAACCTTTGTGGTAATTCATTATGCATTTCAGTAAATTCTGACAGATCGCTCGTGATAAACCGCTACAACTCTAGCGGAAATCGTTTTCTTTGTCATGCAATCAAGTGCTAGCATTCGGGTATTTGATTGATAGTACATCAGACACTGATAAAAGGAATGGTTTTTACTGTTTTGTTCGGGCAAAACACCATTATGATCAGATCACGAAGCTGTATAAATTCAGTCAGGGAATGCATGAACCACACTTTACATGCGTATAGAGGGCAGCTACAATTTGTCAGTCTGTACGCATGTTTATACTCTTGTATAGGATTTGTTTAATCGAAAAATTGGCTAGGGATATTTTATGCTATTTCAGATAATTATAGAAAATCCTACGAAAATTCAAAATATACCGATACCAGTTCTTTTCCTTATCGTTTACGTTCAATTTATTTATATTTATTTGCTTTTTTAAAATAATTTATCTCCAAGAGACTGATTGGTTGTATCACAGCTGATAATCATCTGTTGTTGCAAATGGTATTGGTGTTATCTGCTTTTTAAACCTGAACTCAGATATTTGATTGATAAGAGAAGATAATGTCGCACAATCAGTAACTGACGACGCTTGATTGACAGTGCGGTTTATAGGATAGTTATTATAACATAGCACAACATAAATATGTCAACAAATCGCTAAATGTCTACAAAGTTATTTATCTTAGATTTCCATGGCTACAATAAAGTCATTTTTTGGATTCAAGAATTGAAAGAATTTATTACTGCACGAAGACTGAAATTTTCATGACAAAACATTTTTATCGGTAAACCCTTTTTGCAGCAACTTTGAAAGCTACAGTTTGGATACGCCAACTTGTAATTTATCATCCACTTGTTTCGTTTTTAATTGGTATGTATGAACGGACTGTTTGCCCAAACTTTCCATTTTTCTATTGAAACACACCTAATTGTGAACCTTGCCTATCAATATTATTGTCTTTGTTTCATTCTACAGTGTAAACCGACCACATTTATGTAATGCCTTAGCTATTTAAATCTATGTTGATTTTAACACGTTAGGATCTTCAGACTTCAAATTGAACTACATGAACTTAGGAACAAAATATATAATTAGCTTACGTGATGTGTATTTCCTTTTCTTACAGTGTTTTACATTTCAGACAATGCAAAGTGTGTAACGCATATGTAATTTAGCTGTCGTTTTTATGAATTACCTCCTCTTCGTTATATTCTTATTTCATATTGTTCTTGACCAAATTACATAATCATACATTTACTTACGCCTGTTGTATTTAAACAAAAAAAAACTTTTAAGACTTTCAGAGCAGAATATCAGTTATTCCGTTCATTTCGTTAGATAAAATAAAGGGTTTTTATACAAGTTACATTAGCTTACAAAACGCATTATGTTAACGAACAACTTGAAACACTGTGAAATGTCATAGCACTAGTAGTCATTGAACTCTTGCCAGTTAACTCGTCATGCTGTCAGTGTCCTAGGTTGGTGTGATTAGTTTGAAATGTCGTTCAGGCATTAACGTCATTGATAACACACATTACGAATTACATACAATTGTCTTCGTTTCGTCAGAACAAACGAGCAGTGATTTCAGATAACAGTGTCATTTTATATGCTGAAGAAAACAAAGATTATCATCTTGATTCACTCTTGATGAAAGAATGTCTGTATAATTTGAAAAGGTACATTAGCATTTAAATTGATGCTCTGAATATATCAAAGAAAATGTACGAGGAAAGAAGAATGTTACGGCAATACAAACGGAAGTACTGTAAAGCTGTTTGAAATATTGTGTACGTCGTGTTGACCTTCCATTAATGCATTATGGTTAATTTGTTGTAATGATGAATAAAACGCAGTGCGCAATTTATGTCGTGTATGTCTGTTCTGTAAATACTGTAATTAGCGCCTAGCTTTTATTTCCCGAGTTAACACTTAGCCTGCTAAATTTCTAAAATGGACTGGTCCACGATTCAATTTGGGCCATATCACTTCTCATTCTGTTCACTGAAAATTTACTGACTGAATAGCGAACAGTGCAAACCATGATCAGACTGCACGGATGTGCATGCTGATCTTGGTCTGCACTGATCGCAAAGGCAAAATCAGTTGTCGTTAGCAGGCTAAAGCTTAATAGACGAAATTCAGATTCACGTTGTAAATATATAGCTCTCATTGAATTTTCAGTAAAACACTTGTTATGTAACACTATTACAAGTTCCTTACTGGCCACTTGGGTAGTTGCTTGCTAAACGTGTTTAGAAAAGGAAGCTTAGGAGCTCGAAGAAGAAAGCTACAGAGTCACTTCCTTACGTAACTAAAAAAATAACAAAATTAATCTATAAGAGAGATCATCTTGACTGTGACGGCCAAAACTTGGCACCTTGACTGGAGCATTAAGAAAAAAAATCTAACTTTGAGAAGTGGGATAATTTAAGAAAACAAAAGGTCTCATTGAAAATAAAAGAATCATACAAATCATTTTGATTTTACCATATTTTATTGCTTATATATACATGCAAGTAGATACATAGAATTACAACAATACAAAAGCAAATGGGTTGGGCAACAAGTTCTATCAACATTACATAAAGCCCTTCCCAGAACAAATCATACCTAGAAAACACACATGGCATTGCTGATTCTAATAATACAGACACACAAAATACTTTTTCCTCTAAAATTATACACATTTACCAAATATTTGAAAACTAACAATACAGACAAGGCCTAAAGATATTAAACTGTTTAAGAAATAACAATATAAAATGAAGTCAACTAAAATAAGCAGTCTGCTTTAAGCTTATTATGTTTTACAACCTAAATGTTTACTAATTTGTGTATGATTGCGATTTAAGATCAGCCGGAATTTTATATTAATTATCAAGATTTATTGAAGCAGCTTATTTGTTAATATTATAAAATTGCTGCGAATAATTTTGTAACAGTCAATTATAAGAAATATTGTTCTGTATATAGCATTTATTATTATGCTAAATTGTCTAAGCAATTAAGAAATGCATTTTCAGCAATGTGTTTTTACTGCAATTAGTTTATTCACGAAACTATTATTACAATGTTAAGGGACTAAACGATGTTGTAAACATTAAAACTACTAGTAGGAACAACTGAAAATAGACATATTTTCATATGATGGAATAACGTTACTTTTTCTCATTAGCTCCTTTTGTGAAAATAAGTAATAGAACTCCTAAAAAAATGGCACGTAAAAATAGACATATTGCAAGGCGGTTGATGCTTATTTTCCAAATTAATAATCAATAGAAACTGGTAGAAGGCAAGAGAAAATAAACAGATTTTAATAACTGGAGACGAAACTGCTCTGCTTTTTAATTACACGTTGTATACTGATCACTACTTATATAACCAAAAAGATATGCATTAAGCTTATGTAACTTAAGCTGGTGCCAAAAGATCAATTTACATATAAACATAATATATATAACAAGACAATAGAATGTATGAAGACGCTACAGATCGGACAAGAGAAATGACTTAAATAGTTTCCCCAAAACGGGCACCCATGCCTTTGAAACAGGAGGTTGGGTGGTGCAGGTGGTAAATTTTGCCAAATTGTTTTAACTACCATAGATACATAACTGGTAAAGATCTGACAACAAAATTATTAAATTTGTGTTACCTATAATATTGTCATTGCCTATACACTGCAGGTTTTGGTATTGCGCATCATACATTGTCTTGTAATGCTAAATGACAGTGCAAAGTGATCTGAATCTAACTTCAATTTTAGATTTTAGATCGCGCGATACAAATGACCAAAACTATCTGACATCAAAGTTTGACTTGAACAATAAATTAATCGTACACGCGACACGGTGTCTCATTAGTTTGACTTTTAGTGCTTTGCGAGCACTTTCTAAAAGTTTGTCAAATTATTAATGGATATTTTTTCTACACCTTTCGGTAGAAGACCTTTTGAGCTTATAACTCTAAAATAACTTTTCAATTTTGTAGATGGAGTTTATTTCATTAACTGCTAGTATGTTCAAAATACATGATCTACATGTAGCAATTATTCCATCAGAATAAACGATAACACAATTGAATTGCAAAGATTCCGTATATGAAGATTAAAATGTCTTTTCGACGTTAAATTGCTTACTGAAGCAGTGGTCTCTGTGCAGACTCAAGACATATTGCCTAAGTGAAAGGTCATCTGATGTCGAAATCGGTACTGAAGCACGAAATCGGTATTGGTGCAATCTGTTTAAGTAAATTGATCTCTGATTTATGAGTCTGGAATGAGGTCAGACTAGTAGAGCCAGAATTTGGACATCAATGGATCACACTGTGTTCAGTTAGACAACATCTGTTGTGTTTATAGTAGATAGGTATATTAATTTGATTTTCGTCGGTACAGAACATGATTTTACCGATAATTAGCATTTTTTTTAAGTCTTAAGTGGATCCGCTTACTGTAAGCCAGAATAAAACTATATAAAACGATATTTCCGAGCTCACACAAAAAGGTGGTTGTCTTTTACGAGGGATGTTCAATAAATACGCGGAAATGTGCTCTCATTTCTTCATGTATCATTAAAAGGAATGAAACTGCTACATAATGTAGATTAGGGAATACTGAGTTGATATGAAAAAAACTTTCTTTGGATAAATAATAAGTAAATACTAGTTCCCATGGCAAAGTCATGCGACGTCAACCGGTCCATTTTTTTTCCTTTTCTATACTATATGCACTAAAACATTACTTACCATTATGGCCCTGTATAAATCCTGTAAAAAGCGGCTTGTATTTCAGAAATAAACGTTAACAGGAAGAAAGCCGAAATTCCCTACCATGTATTGTGCATGATACCGGACTATTTTCATTAAATGATATCAATGGCCTGACAAAGTGCTAAAAATCTCACTCCGTTCTCTTTAACATCGTTATATATTGAGGATTTAGTTCGATGGGATAAAACAGGAAGACAAATAGAAATGTGAAAGTATATAATAAAAGGGTCATTATATCAATAGCTCGATCTGCTCTATATAGGATGCTGTTGTTTTGTTTTTTTGTTTTGTTTTTTTGTTGCTCTCATGGATTTTGTCAAACCGAATCACGGCGCTTGCACTAAAACTCCAATGAAGCCTTATGCAGCGTCCAATATCCAGCTCCTAATATAACTTTATTAAAAAATGTCTTCTATAACATTATGCAATGGCTATAAAATGTTCACCATGTAATACATTCTGAATGTTCAGTATATGCCGTTATATGTCATTTGGATATAACTTTGAAAGTGCAATTAAAAATGTGAGAGTGATATAATTTGGGAAAGCGCAATCGAGTACTTCATTCGCAAAAATACATTAATAAACATTATAAGAATAAACAGACCATTTTCATTTCGACTGAGTCTGTTCGAGAGAGGTTATGAAATGCACAACACCTCTCTCACACCCTTTCACCGGCTTCAGCGGGATGACCTCTGATATCCAGATACTCTGAATGGACTCGATGATCTCAAAGTCCAGAAAGTAAAATATCAGATTGATTTTTATTTTTTTTTTTTGATGTATTGGAAACGTGATACATAAGTACAGACAGTCCATGATACAATCTGTATTCTATTATTGCTATATTTATAGTAGAACTGCTGTAAAAATTGGTTTTGGGTCATTTATGGAAGATTGGGGTTAACTACAGTGATAGCTAGATCCGAGCATCACCCATTATGTTATATACTATAGAAAAAAGGGGGAACAATAATTTGTTATAGCAAGTACTCGTTGTAAAATACTATGTTCGAATTTTGACCAATCAGAAACAAGTTCTATAAATACCACCAATCAAAGCGCACTTCTGCTAAAGATATATAGATGGATAACAGCAAAGTCATTTTGTATCCAGCGATTGATGTAAACACACATCAAGGATTTAACTTATAATTTATCCCAGTACATTGAGAGCTTTTGAAGCAATATTGTAACAAGGTTTCGAGCTTTAGGGCCATCGTACAGAAGTTAAACCTTTACGGGATAGGCGATAGCAAATGCAGGCTTAGCACCAGAAAGCTGGTTTGGTTTTGTTTGTTTGTTTGTTTTATGTTTAACGCCATTTTTCAACATTATTTCAGTTTTGTAACGGCGGGCAGTTAACCTAACCAATGTTCCTGGATTATGTACCATTACAAACTTGTTCTCCGTATGTAACTGACAACTTCCCCACATGAATCAATCGGAGGTGGAGGACGAATGATTTCAGACACAATGTCTTTTATCAAATCGTCACGGAGAGCATGCGCCTCGCCCAGGGCTCGAACTCACGACCCTGAGATCCGTAGATCTGCGCTCTCCCTATTGAGCTAAGCGGGTGTGCTCATATGGTTTTGTAATCTGCTGAAACAGTAGGAGATTTTCAGCTTACAGACAAGGTTCAACGTTATTGGTGAAATACAGCCAAGGCATTGGGGTCGTTTAATGATATATGTTATAGCATATAGGCGCTGAACATCCAGAAAGCAGAGCAATCGTATTAAGTTACAGCTTCAATTAAGAGGACATCTATGCGATAGGACTCGTATGTTGTTGATTCAAAGACATCGTCTGACGGGAACTTCAACAAAAGGACTAGTCAAGTATTCCCAGCCTATAGGAGTGAAGTTTGAGCTGATTAACATTAGTTGGAGGTTGTTAGTTTGAAACTTTGAGTAATTTGCCTGATCCCTGAAATTATCTAATTAGCTGATAATTGAATCCATTTACGAATCATTTGTAAACGAATCATTTAGGCGAGGTAGCCAGAGAAAACAAGAGTGCAAGAATGTCAAAATATACGCCCGTCACAGCAAATTTCTTTACTCTAGCACCTGTATTTGCAAATGGAATTTTAACTTTGTGGTTGTTTAGTAATAACTAAGTGTTTTGTTTTTCTAAGTCCACAAAAAAAACTCCTTACCAGGTAGAAATACCTTAAAATACACCTAAAATTGGAAAGTAACATCTATGTTGTACCACAGAAAAGTGGTCTTGGTTTTTCCCTACGGTCAATTATAAAAAAGTTGCAATATAAGTTATTTATAGTAACAACTAAGGGAAGTTAATCTTAAAAAAAAAAAAAAAAAAAAAAAAAAAAAAAAAATGAAAAAACAAGTTGTAAGTCCTCACAAAAATCTTTACCAGGTAGAGACTGGTCAAAATACACCTCAAAATTGGATGTAGCATGCATACTGTACTACAGAAAAATGGTCTCGATTTTTCCCTATGACTAGTAATGAAAAAGTTACAATATAAGCTATTTATAGTAACAACAAAGGGAAGTAATTCGAAAGAAGGGAACTGCGCATGACACTTCGTCTCATGATGGTGTATAATTGTGTCAAGTTACATCAAAATCCCTCCATGCATGAAGAAGAAATGCTTCGGACAAAGTCATTCTTGTATCTGACCTTTGGCCTCTAAGTGTGACCTTGACCTTAGACCTGGTTCTTGCGCATGACTCTACGTCTCGTGGTGGTGAACATTTGTGCCAAGTTATATCAAAATCCCTCTATGCATGAAGAAGACATGCTCCGGACAAGGTTTTCATTCTTGTATTCTTTGACCTCTAAGTGTGACCTTGACCTTAGACCTAGAGACCTGGTTCTTGCGCATGACACTCCGCCTCATGGTGGTGAACATTTGTGCTAAGTTATATCAAAATCCCTCTATGCATGAAGAAGAAATGCTCCGGACAAAGTTTTCATTCTTGTATCCTTTGACCTCTAAGTGTGACCTTGACCTTAGACCTAGGGACCTGGTTCTTGCGCATGACACTCCTTCTCATGATGATGAACAATTGTGCCAACTTTCATTAAAATCCCTCTATGCATGAAGAAGATATGCTCCGGACAAAGTCATTCTTGAATTTGACCTTTGACCTCTAAGTGTGACCTTGACCTTAGACCTAGGGACCTGTTTCTTGCGCATGACACTCCGTCTCATGATGGTGAACAACTGTGCCAAGTTTCATCAAAATCCCTTCATGCATGTAGAAGATATGCTCCGGACAAGGTCTGTGGACGCCGCCCGCCCGCCCGCCAGGGGCGTTCCCATAATACGTCCCGTTTTTCAAACGGGCGTATAAAAATATATACCAGATACATAATATCACAACTCAAAATACTTACAGCAGTATCACCACATCTACGCTCTTCGTTTTAACAAAAAAAAAAAAAAAAAAAAAACACTCTACATCATTTGTCATCTATTTTAAGGAATAGTGACCTTAGCGATTAGACCCGTTTCATTGTTCAAAATACTAAAGGCGTAGGCATTTCCCTGGGTCATATAATTCGTATCCAGACATAAAACAATACTACGTTAAGATACGGGGCGTATGTTTTGGCTGCCACATCACATTCAAAGCTTAATGTTGTATTATGAAAAAATTTATAGCAAAACAGTGTTTTAACACTATTTATACACGATGGGCGGTTACAAATGTATGCGTCTGGATAATTTCGAACGACATTTAACCGCCCCACGTTTGCAGTTTGATTGAGTCTTTTCATGAGAAATAAGAAATGTGCAATGCCTGTCTCCCTCACTAGCTCTTAAGCTACTAAAGGTTGTATGAACTATCGTTACAGCAGTCTTTAAGTACTATTTTTGGCCCGTCAAAGTCTCTCCCTAATTGGACTAAGTGCTGTTATATTGTCTGCCACTTCGAGCCCTTTAAAACAAACTTCAGTAATTGGAATAAGTGCTGTTACATTTTCTGCGAATTAAGGTCCTTTAAAACAAAATTCCACTTAAACCGGTGCTAGGGTGCATGACAGATATTGTATATTTATTGCCCCTTATGAAAAGACTCGTCTAGTCTGTTATTATTTAGGTAACGTTCTATGCTCCAAATGATTTTTGATATATACTTATGCTCAGATGTCATACATCAAATAGTGGCAATGATATCGCTTTGTGTTTATTAAAAGACATACAGTGTAGGAGATATACATTTTTTGCGTATACTGACAAAAAAGAAAAAAAAAACACTCCTCAGTCTAGCTTAAAATACTAGATATCATCACACTGCCAATTTTGTTTTTGCAGATAACTTATTCAACTGGAATGCAATCAGATTCGGAAGGATTAATGAGAATAATTTTGTTTCACATGTTCTCTTAACCCTTACCATGCTAAATTTCTATAATGAACGTGTCCATCTTTCAATTTGGACATTACCATTAACTGTTAAAAGGGGAGCTTACCAAAAAATACTGACTGAATAGCGAACAGTGCAGATGATGATGAGACTGCATGGATGTGCAGGTTGATCATGATCTACACTGGTCGCAAAGGCAATATCAGTTGTGTTTAGCATGGTAAGGGTTAAGGTTCTAGTCTCTTATTTCAGTTGTAACTAGAATATACTTTTGTAGAAAATCGCATGTCTTCCCCAAAGCATAGTAGTAATAGGCAAAAGTGTCAATCGGGAACAGGAGCGAAAATCAAAGAGACACTCATGGTTGGCTTAGTAAACTGAAAAGCAATAGGGACATCTACTTGGCATGTCCAATCATCTGATGAAGTTTTAATGTTCTGGGTCAACTGGTTCTCAGGTTATTGATCTGAAACGGTTTTCCATGTTTAGGTCCATGTGACCTTGACCTTTGATGGAGTGACCCCCAAAAATAACAAGGGTCGTGTACTCCATAGTTCTCCAGTTAATGATCGGAAATGAAGTGGGACGGACGGACAAAGCAAAATAATATGCTATGGGGGAGACATAATTTTTTCCTTGTGGTCTGATAAGTCGTGCTTTATATTGTACCAGATGGCATTCAGCCTTTGCAAACTTTCCAGGAATGATCAGTTTGATACGAAATTACACACGTTATAACGAATTCAAATTATTTTCCATGGACTTTATGGGATAGAAGAAGCTTGGATTTTCTTTGTTTTTTCGCTGATATATTTACCTAATAATTTTCTTTCTATAACATGCAATATTAAGTTTAGCATCCAGAGGACAAAATTGTATGACAATTGGTAGTGTATTCAGTTGGATCTTTAGCTTTAATCGATCAGATGACATAATACAGATCATACAAGAGTAATGTTCTTATACAGACAATACAGACAGCCGTTGTGTCAGTCCGTCTACTTTCGATTATTTTAAATCACGTGGAGTAAACGATAAAATCAAATAATTCGAAAAGTGTTTACTATTCTTGCAATCAAATAACAGTATTTTATTTAACCGTCATAAGAGGACATCTACAAACGATATAGCAGTATTTTATTTAACGGTAATAAAAGGAAATCTACATACGACCTAGCAGTATTTCATTTAATGGTAGTTCCAGGACATCTACATGACGTATCAACACTCTTCACATACCTTCTTCTCTTCAATAGAAAAGAACATTTAATAAATGCTCCTGTCATATGATTTGTGCGATAATTCATTTATACACGTGATAATTCAGGATTGGTTGGGCAGCGAGTTTGTATCCAAGCTGCTTTTTCATCATGTATATTACAGTTCTGCTAAGTATTGACATCAGAGTTTAAAGCTCCATAATGCTTACATGTTTTATCTTATAAACGGACGAAAAAGCTATCCAAATAGATGTTATGTATACCTACTTGATTAGAAAAGCTATATTTTTATTTATGGACTGTCATATGTAGAGCCATAAAGGGAGGTAATAAAAGCGATAAATTAAAAAAAAAAATTCTTACTAGTGTATTCGGCAGTATTCCATACTTTGACAGGTGCAGCCATAATTTAATCAAAAACGTTATGCGCCTCAACCATATTAATGACCATGATGTTTATTATTATCATCACAGAAATTGATTTATAATATTTATTATTTTCTACAAAATTCATAGCTAACTCCATCGTTCAGTATACAATAACATTTCAATATCATGATTTAAAGATGTTGCGTTTACTATTTTTCTAATTTAAATTTGATTAAATTAAATCATGATAGATATCCTATTACCATCTTCAGTGATAGATATAAACCATGATAAATGTCGATAGTCATCCACATTAATTCAATTGAATTATAATAGATTGTCGATTGTTATCATCATTGATACAATTTAATCATAACAAATGTCCCAATGTCATCATCATTCATAGAATTAAATCATCATAGAGTCCTGATAGTCAATATTTTCCAGCAATATCATCTGCTTTCTGTTGTATGAACAGCTCGTTAAAATGATTCAGTTTAAGTGAACGATAGTATGGAAATATTGCAAAGTTCCGTTTTTCGAACATTACAGTCGTCGTTTCTGGTCGAGTGTGTAACTAATCATGTTTGGTAGCAGATGCTTTAAAATATCAGAGAGGATTGGTCGCAAAATAGGCAACACGACTAGTTTCTTTCATTCGTTCACCAGTTGTCATAACATAACCCTCTTGTAACATTTTAGGGCAAACCGAGCTCGGATATATGAGGATCAATAGAGGTTATAAATATGTACCATCAGGTTTGAAAGGCCATTGATCTTCATTGTTGTCTATGGGATAGTTCTCGTATTTGTTTACAATAGATAAATCTGTCAAAGAGACCTCTAACAGTCTAGTGCGTCCGTTGTGTTTGTGGTGAAACAGAGCATGAATTGTCCGAAGATATACTGGCAAAAGAAGTTTTATGTTTGTGTCTTTATTAAAATTTGAAACATTTATATTTGAAAATACGAACAATTTCTACAGTTTTTGACATGTTTATGTGTTTTAAAATAGTATGCATTAGGTTTCAGATAGTAATTACTTCATACATGTTTAAATGGGGTAAACACATTATTAATGTGTACTACCGATAACAAACATGGTAGGTTTTAAACACTGTGCTATTACTTTATGGCATTTAATTCATAATTTAGCTTAAATTATTATATATTTAGTAATTTAAAAGTTAATATCTGACTATAACATATTTTAGTGTATGATAAAATTCGAGTATCTTAAGTGCTTTTTTTCTAGCCACGATAATTTATAGGTAATGTCTAACAAGAAACGGTCTACACAATCTGAGATTTGTCAACTTATATAGCGCTTAACCTAAGTAAAATGATTCGATTGTATAACAGATAGTTTAGGTTACTTAATATATTACGTACTTATAAAACAACTGTCTGAAATGTCTTTAGAATCATCGCCCTCAGATCTGAGTACATAATCCTATACAATCCTACCGGTATGTAATTCTCTTTATATCAGATGGAACGGTTTCAATTTATTGTTTGGGTGCGTTCTGTGTTTCAGAGATTTTAGTAATGTAACAGGTAATCGTATGTGTTACAAAATTATAATAGTCAAAGTCCTCTTTCTGGTCATAGAAGTGTTCTGGAAGAACTTTGGAGTAAAGTATAAATACATTCACCATGTTTGTTTGATTATGCTGTCAATGAACTTATAAACGTCAAAGTATATCTATAAGCAAGGAGGAAAAATTGTGAATTTTTATGTCTTGTTGTCGTTTTACGTATAACTGTCAGAATAGCATTTCAATAGAAGTCTGTAAATAAAGATTCAATATCCTGTGGTAGGGGCATTAGGCGAGTTAACGTTTCAATATATATCACATGAACAACATCAATCGCTTTCTATGTTGCCGCTTCACCTAATAAGGTTTATCAAGTAATTAGTGTATTATATTGTAGAGAATTACTTATCAATTTAATATTAATTGCAGAAAATACAAATGTCAAGTAATTTATAATACAGCTCTTTTGAAATACTAAATTGGAAACAATATATTGTATATGTCCAAAATGTGAATTTAACGGAATATTTAAAAATTTTCCCCTAATAAGCGACATTTGAGTACGAAAAATATTGGGTGCTGTTTTAGTGTGAGGAGGATAAATATCAGTGCTTATTCGCTGCTTTATCTGTTATAGATATGAAATATAAGATTTATTTTCAAATATACTCAAGTCGTCATTTTTATTAACAAGAAAACAGATGAATAAAATCTGAAAGGTAGGCAAAAACAAGGCAAACAGTGAAAATTGCAGACTCGGTTTGATGAGTCTGTTCATGGGTAGTAATGGAAAATGCAACACTGCACACGCCTCCTAGCAACGGCTGATGCAGTATTCAATCTTCAAATCTAAATGAATTGAAATCAATGATTCCGAAGGACCAAAAAATATTACAACACAGAGATGAAGTCGGGGCGTTTTTTTTTTACGGTCGCCACACGGTACTTAACACCCGCTGTTGTGAAGTAAATACAATCTGAAAAGTAGATCTCTCGGAAGCACCAAGAACAAGGCAACAGTGAAAATTGCAGACTCGGTTTGATTGAAGTTTGATTAGCGACAACCTTTAAACGCAGCCTTTCAAAGGAAGTAAATACGACAGTATAGGTTTGAACAAACTGACAGTATGGAACAAAATGTGATTCATCAAAATGATCAGTTGGTAAAAGGAGACAGATTGCAAGCGAAACTTCTTACGGCCAGTAACAGTTCTTTGATCATATTTGTTTTTATATACCTAAAACGACACGTGCATAACAAACTAATTTTAATGATGGTTGAACGGTAGCAACTCATTAGAATATAGATCGTATCTAGTTACCTACTACTTTCTAGGAAAGTGGTCTCCTTAAATACGCATGCAATTCAGATATTCATAAGAAGGCATCGTGTAAAATTGTCTGTTTCACACAGAACAATTAAATAAGTCTTTTACCGATTGCGACAAGTCCCAATACGAAACAATATTAATGTCAGTCACGCATCTCTCCATTCATAAAACACATCTAGGATAACAGCCAAACGTTTTCATCAGCATAAAAAGGCAATGATTTGAAGGGATGCTGTCTTTTACTTCCTCTGGATAACATCGAATACATCTTAATTCCCGCTCGATACAAGGATACAAACACTGCATTTAAATCTGACTGACAAAGACGCAGATATGAGGTAACGATTCGTAATCCGAAATGAAACATTTTGCTATGTGAAACAGAGATACTCGTATGAAATGCAGAATGTAATGAAATGTATAAATGTTTACTGTAAATTTTTTGAATCTTTTTGTCAATACATTTACAGATACAGTAGTACATGTTACATATATGCAAAAACATTAAGATCTTAAATTTTTGTCAGACCACAAATTGTATACTGAAAACAAACCCAAACAGTCATAATGAATATCACAACATTCAACAGATAAAAAATTCAACCTGTCAGTTTGAATATGAGTACTTCATGTATAAAATGAAAATGTCTATACATGAATGACAATGTATGGATGGATTGATGGATGTATGTCTGTATGTATCGTTTTTATAGTAAGAGGTGATATAATAGGTAAATCACCTAATTAAACGTTTGGTCACATGTCAGTTAATATGTAAAATAAGATATTTAGTCTAATACAGTAACTATTAAATACTAATAAATATTTCCGCTGTACTATACGACTTTAGAAATATATATTGTTAGTAATATTAAAATTTCCTCAAAATTTAAATAATGTTATGATATCAGTTTATTCATTTTACACCCCAATCACAATCATAGATATCAAGAATTTACAAACAGGCGAATTCCTGCAGGAAAATCTTGACAGAATTTCCAGATATTGTATTCATTTTTCATGAACACAAACATTCAAATGCACTTTGTGACTTCTTGCAATACTCAGTTTAGTTAAACTTTAAATATGTTACGGGCAACATTTTTATAAGCGAATTATTTATAAATAATCAACTTTATTACGGAACGATATTACTGTAGCAGAATATCGTAGAGGGCGTTATCATTTTTTAAAGTTCAAGGAATGTTAAAAAAAGTTAACCAATCTTTGCATTTGTTCATCTTTTGAGGTAGTTCAAAAACTGAAAGCCTATCGTTAATTAAGAGTCTATTCCACCTTTTTATAAAACATGTAAAGGTTGTATGACAGAAGATAATGTATTGATATAAAACTTGTGTATCGCTTGTGATTAAACGTTTCAGAGAACACCTTTCAACTTTAGTGCTTTCCTTGTCACGCAATCAAGTGCTAACATTCCGTGATGTTTTTGACTTTACATTTTACTCTTACCACTTCTACAGATAATGTCTTTATCGTTTGATTAAAACTAAAACAAGTGCTTAAAGGCACTAACCTCCAGATTGCATGACAACAATAAAGGAAGAATTTCTTTAAATATCAACAAATGTAACGTCATATTTTTCCGCCAACGTTTGTGATGTTTGTTTTAAACGTCACATATGTTTGTTTATCCCGATGAAGGTACGAACTACTGAAACGCGTTGATAAACTATAATATTTATTTTAAGTGTAGTTGTTGTTCATTCCAATATTACTGAATGATTAAAAGTTATGGAACCCATAATAATTAGTTGTTTTACTAATTTTGAAAAGCATTTGTAAAGGAATATCTAAGCTGTAAACTGCCTTAATTACGAAGCTTTTTATGTTAACTGTTAAGTACATATTCCACTGATTGTTTAGAAACAAAAACTCAAGTTCTAATTTCATATAAAACATGAATGACCAAACTATGATTTTAAAGAAAGATCTTTTTTTTCCAAAATCTGGAGGTAAGTGCCTAAGTTTGTAGTGGAGTTTAACAAATTCACTCAAGTGGTGCGTATTTAATTTTGCAGTTATCATGACAAATCCCCTACCAACCATAGTCTCAATTAATCGTTTTATTTTCTGACATAGTTGTTTCTTGGAGTAAGCCAAAACACTGATAGACCTTTGTCCGAACCATAACGTTAACATTCAATTGATAAAAAATGCTATTTTCTTTTACAATATTAACAAATAAAGAACTATTATCTAAATCTACTAGAGGAAATAATGGATATTGCGAAAATGCCATACCATCAATCAGAGTTTTGATAATGTGATATATGTAAAAATAAAAATGACATAAATAATATTTAAATACTTTAAGATAAATCTTCTTTAACAGATAAATAATACACAAAAGAATAACGACGACCGCAGCAATATATTTTATATTTATCGGACAAAAGCTAGACTGTTTATGACTATTTCTAAAAAGGTTCTGTTGTTTTCAGCATGGTCCTACAGGCACGGCATTTAACAATAACTATTGACGAATGGTTGGTACAATATCTGAAGTCTTTGGCGTATGGCAGTTGACTGATTATGGAAACATTTCATACATTCGCTCGGAAGCGAATGCACCAGCACTGAAATAAAATGTTTGTTCTACAAATTAGGTTTGCACCCGTTTTGGTATTTTTATATGGAAAATATTTGCAATCGCTTGACAATTTTAAATACAAGTGCCTGCCTTTGTTTCCATAAACCTGTTTTTACTGACCATTGCCTTGTTATTTTATTATCACATTCTGATTTTGCAGTATCTGTGCTAATGTTAACAAAATGTTAAAAAAACTACTACACTGTAATTGTTTTATTGCATTTGCATTATCTCCCGACCTAACATTATAATTCCATAACCATATTATATGCCGATTGAACGTCCATGCTGACAGAGAAATTTACGATTAAATTTCGGCAGAAATTACTATTCCGGGTAACATCTGATCCCAGACTTATTGGCTATATAAAAACACTCGACTGTTCATCAACAAATGGCAACACTGTAATCTCGTTTTGACAACTAATCTCGGATAGTTCTATAATTACTAAGAGGAGATATTTTGTATCCGACTTTGCTTGAAATACAATGTGGCTGACAGGATGACTTCTCTGTATTAATACAGAATAAAAATCTGTCAAACAGAGCACAAAATGCTCTTCATGACTTCCTCCAGCAATTACATTTACTTTTTTAAAATCAAATTTATTCAATGATAATATTTTCGTGGCTACATGCTCAAAAGTAAGTTTTCATTTTCCTTACAAAATATATCATTATCGAAGAAAAAATTCCAGATACAACTTTGATACGCCAATTCGTAAATTGTTATCCACGAACTTCGTTCGGTATGTTTTATTTATCAACGGACTGTGATCCAAAACAGATATACTTCCTCATCACAGAATTTGACCAACATTACAAAGTGTGCGTGACGTAAATGTACTTTGTTTTTTACAAACAACATTGTTATTATATAACATAGGACTTTCGAAATATATTTTCATTATTTATTATGGTAACCTCAGTTTGGCTGAGTGGATAATAGCGTTGACCTTGAATAACTTTTCCCTAACTGCTATAGGTTCGATAGAGGAATGTAACTTTAATTTGCTTATATTGATCGTACATTAAAGTTAGATGGAAGATATACATATTCGAATTATTACGTATACTTATTGCTTAGATAATACGTAATGTTAATTAACGTCTAAAATAGCATTGTGTGAAAACTGGTTTAGCACTATAACTCACTGAGCTTTTTTTCGCTGTTAACTTGTCGATGTTTTAAAGAAAATTTGAATTATGTTACATGCTCTCTATGCCCTATTTCAATGTGTAATTTTGTACATCGTTCAGACGTCATCGTCATTAATGAAAAACATTCAGGTCAAAGACAGACATCTCGTCTTCGTCAAAATGAATAACAACTGTTTAAGATGAAGCTATCAATAGTTTATGCTGGGGGAAAATACGACAACATATTGGCTTTTCATTGATAACAGAAGGCCAAGTCTGAGCAATTACATTAGCATTTAAATAGATACTCCTAAATCTTACTATGATAGACAGAAAAGCACAAGCACGATATCGGCATGATGAGTCTATACAAAGCGAGGAGATAAAATATTTCTTGGAATAATTCTGAGCCCTTACTGACGTTTCAGCAATGTAACATGATATCATAAAAGCATATGATACTGACCCGGCTTGGTATCTATATCACATCATATGTTTCGGTTGAGAATTCAGTAACTCAAAATGTGGTCCGGTAGACTGGTATTAACAAGCTTAACTGTCAATCCGTATTTTGAATCCATATCCAGGCACTGGAGATACCTAAAGAGTAATGCTGTTGAGTGTCTCCCACTTAAGAGGTCAGGATACATGGGTTCGTGTGTATCGCTGCTACACCCCGGGCACGTTAAACAACCAGTTATATCGCAAACAACCTGGCCTGTTTCTAATGGATTTCTCTCTCTTTGTTCTGGGGCTTTCTGTCCTCTTGTAAGATGTAAGATTGGTCTGTGTTCATTCTCTTAGAGAATAAATTTTAAAAAAAGAATAAGTAATATAAATCTGGTCTACACGAACTGTAAGTGACCTGTTTGATTAGGGAATTCTATTTATTGTGAAATGTCGTACTCTTACGCATATATTTTCAATTCACAAGGTTTTCAGCTTTTACTACTATGCAACATTGTAATTTGCACAAAGTGCATGTAATATTGTGAGTGTGCATGCTCAGCCTGGCCAATCAGAATTCATTTATGTGCACGTTTTGATTATGTAACTATCTTTTAAGCATAAACTAACTGTAATAACTGCCTTTTTTAAATGTGCAAGAAACTAGCAAATTACAAAAGACTGCAGCAGTACATACCGTGATCCTTGTTAATACATTTTACCAACATTGTGCTCAAGACCGATGTCAGTGCTAATTAAAATGCTCAAACAAAAGAGGGCTCTGCTTAATATAGAAATAATTTTCAGTTGTACAGAACTCTGAAAATCAGATTTTAAGTCTGATGATGATACTTTACTTAATTTGCCATGATGAATTATATTCAAAATGTTTCTTTCGAAGGTTGAATTGTCTTCTGTTGGAAATTTGTCATTGTGTGATGAATATGACACTATATTTCAAGCATGTAATTGTCATTTCATTAAAGTAAAGAAAATGCTCTATTGATTATAAAGGCGAGACGTATTTGAACGACCAATTAGGCTACACTCCTGCTTCATATCTTTGTCACCGTCAACAGCTAGACAGGGCATCCTGACAGGGCATCCGGACAGAAGTTGCAGTCAAAACAATTAATCAAAATCATTTGAATGCAAACCATGCTTGAGGTATACCGAATATTAAAATATAAACCTTCAACAAAGTATGAATAAAAAAGAAAATTATGTAAGGTTACACATGCGCAAATCAAACTTAGCGACGCGTAGAAACGATTCTTGTAAATGCAGACCAACTACGTAAAATAATATTCACAGTTTGGTGTACCAATGGGAAAAAGAGGTTTATCATGCTCATTAAAAAGCTGATAACCTCAAACAATTCTCCTATTCTCAAACCCTCCAAATATACTTGATCGTGTAAAAGATACAAGATAGGGAGATATTACTTTTAACCTCATGTGTGCATGTAAGTTGTGGATACAAAAATAGTATGTTTTCAAGTAATAAATTGACCTGCAAAAATATACAAATGGCACAAAGCTCACGATGCACCTTATTATTCATGTAATCAAGTTTACGATTTACACAGCTGAAACGTCCGTATTTAAAGCAGCATTTAAAGTTTAAAATTTGTATTATTTTGCAGATTATTTACTCGTTTGTTTTTGTTTTGGGTTTAACGCCGTTTTTCAACAGTATTTCGGTTATGGAAAGGCGGGCAGTTAACCTAACCAGTGTTCCTGGATTCGGTACCAGTACAAACCTGTTCTCAGCAAGTAACTGCCAACTTCCCCACATGAATCAGAGGTGGAGGACGAATGATATCAGACACAATGTCTTTTATCAAATCGTCACGGAGAACATACGCCTCGCCCAGGGCTCGAACGCACGACCCCGCCATTCGTAGATCTTCACTCTCCCTATTGAGATAAGCGGGCTGGCTTATTTACTCGTACACCATCTGTACATCTAGCAATATTTAAGAGTTCTGTATAAAAACATAAACATTGTAATCGCTTATGTTTTTTATGACTTTGTCTATTTTAGTGAAACAAATTGTTATCTTGGTTATCTTAAACATATGATATCTTAAACTTGTGCCATTTTATTCAGATGAGGACAATAGTCTGTGATTCTAAATGCGTTTCATGAATGGAGCATGAGAGACATTGGCCCAGCTGTTCAAAACTTTCGTTAAATTTAACAAATCGTTAAGTTAACGATCGTTAAATTTTGATTATTACGTTAGCTAACGAAATGTTAAATTTTCAGTTGTTGAAAGTGCTGTTAAAATTTTCGTTAGCTAACGAAACGTTAAATCATTTAACGAATCGTTAAAAATTTTAACGAATCATTAAAAATTTAACAAGGACATCATATCCCATAATACATCACTTTTTACACTTTCTCTTATTACATTGAAAAAATGCTTCAATACCAAAAATTGTGTTACCTTTTGTGTTCTTGCATATAATTTGTAAGCAGTCCCTCTTTCTTTTAACTAGTAATGTCACTGACACTTGTTTTTATAGACTTTACTGACAACAGCACATTTAGTTGATTGTTGTTCTAGTTCAAAATACAAAACAACAAGTCAACACCATGTAAAGTGCCAGTAATCTTTCATATTTTGTCACACGTTTTCGCTACCTTCTCTTTTGTTATTCTCCAAAGTTTATCCACTTCATATCCCAATATTTCCTAGTTATTTGCAATACATCCACATTCAGGTATAATTCTGCAAGTTATATCAAGGTTATTATCCAAGCACTTTTGTTATTCTTCCAATTTTATGTAAAATTACATCTGCCATGAAATGTCAAAGGAAGTACTGACTGGATTAACTCCATTTGATTTTGAGGCCCTACCTTGGGATATATCTTTTGTTATTTTCTTTTATTTAGACAGTCAATCTGGATCTGTGTCGTGTGGAAGCTGTTATCTTTGACCACTTGTACTTCTTAAATAGTATTTAGGAATATAGAAACAATTAATTCGAGAATGACACAGATTTGCTTTTAAAATTAAATGTAAAGCAGCAGTTTATGTTCCTAAATATATGAGCCGCGCCATGTGAAAACCAACATTTTTGTTTTTGGTCTAAAGTCGCACTGACACAATTTTAGGTCATATGGCGACTTAGAAAACCAACAGTGTGGGTTTGCTGTTCGCTAACATTTTCTCTAATTGCAATAGGCTTTGAAAGCGAGCAACATCCGCGCAGTCTGGTCTGGATCAATGCTGGATGCAAACGCACTATGTTGGTTTTACCATGGTACAGCTTATATAACTATCCCCCTATTTGTTGATCATGAACTGGTTGATAAAGACTGTTTTAAAAAGACTTTCATTGAAATTAGTAGAAATATACAGCTTTAAAAACCCATCAAGTTTTAAACAGAGGCGATAATCACAAAAAGATATAAAAATAAATAAAACATGCATTTTACAATTTGTACATAGAAATTTTGCTCTATTTTTTTATTTCTAATTTTGTACATTTTAGTTCCTGTTTGAATATTAATTGTCATCTTTAAAAATCACTCACTTTAGAAGATATACTTTAGTCTAGCAATTTAAACCAGAATTACTTCCCTAAATTAATTAAGGTCTTTGAACAGAATATATTAAAAGTGAAAAATGTCATTAGATACAATCAAAGAAGTATATATAAAATATTTTTTTTAAAGCTCTTGGTACAATTGATTAAATGTGCATGGTCCAAAAGTGTAGCACTGACCCTTAAGATAGGTGCCTGTGATTTACATGTGAAACTCTGTCTCATTTTCAGGCAGAGTTTTATGCTAAATAAAAATAAGAATGCTTAGAAATATTCATATCAAATTTGTCCTGCTTCAGAACACTTTAGATCTTACATGAGACTTGACCCCCTAAGTGTAACCAGAGGTCTGAGGCTATACATTTATACCAAAAAGTAATAAAGCTTGTTCCATACTACATTAAACAGCTATTTTGGAAATTTGCTAAAAATGCAAATGTATAATCTACAAAGAAAAAAAAATAAATGTACTTTAATGCCTCAATATGTAAGTGACCAGTATGATTATGTCAAACATTTAAATAACAGACATATCTAAATACTATGAAGCCAGATGTCTGACGATTTAGATTTACCTTATCCCAACAATAAAAGGTATAATTTTTACACTTTTTTTAAAGAAAAAATGTTGCAAATTAAGCTACATCAAGTACCATTTTGTAGACAGAAATGACTCAAAATGTGTTATTTTGTATTTATTCCATTAATAAGAATTTGACCTTTTGCTGCTATATATGCCACAACAAAACATTACCACCATTCACATAATCCAAAACTTAATATGAGTATTTTCCATAGATTGTATCTAGTATCTTGTTTTAATTAGTATTTCCAGCAAAATATATTTTAACATTACCCAAAACTTCAGCTACATTAAAAAAACAATTTAAGTACCTCAATAACAGTCTGTTAAATGAAAATTATTTCTATTAGGAACTTCAATTTCCCAAATGCAGTAAAACTGCATGTTTTCAGTGACTATGACATTTAGTATTTGATGTATTTAGATTTCTCAAATGAAGTTTTAAGGTTAAATTTTGCAATATTTGTCTATTTACAATGAGAGAATCAATTTTCAACTTATTAATTTCCAGAAAATCATTTAAAAATGACTTCACATTGATATTAAGTGCATATCAATTAAAGTGGGGTAATTTTACACAATACTGCAAAACATGCATGGGGGAATGCAGACTTGTGTGATTGTTTTATTGTTAAATGGTGGTCTAAACATCCCTTAATTAATTAATCAAATTGTTCTCTTTTATAATATTTGTATTTTAGAACCTGGTTGTAAATTTAAAAACAATGTCTCTGTCTGTCAGTAATATTACAGACAGACTTTTTAGATAAAAATTATTAGAAAAATATAATTTAAACTGAAACAGAGAATCAGCCAAAATAATTTTTGGAGATAATAGAATATATTTAAAAATCCATTTCATTGCCTGTGATTACTATCACAAGAGTAATATTCCATATTATGATTTTAGACAGAATAAAACCACATGGAGGTATGTAAAATCATGAATTGTGAAAACATTAAATATCAAAATGTAATATAGCTTAATTCTTCTGCTAAAATGCGGCTGATTTAATATGTGACCATAAAGTTTTACCAGAATTATTATGTATCTAACAAATTATGTACACAATATCAAACTTTTTTTTGACAAAGTAATAAGGATTTGGCATTTCTGTATTATATCATTCAAAGGTACAAAGTAAAAAGATAAAAGATAGAACTGTACAAAAACATAGATGAAAAATTCCTTGTCCAAGTGTATCAATTTTTACTTTGTGCTGTCTCGATATTACTTTTTTCCAGTGAACAACAGACTCACAGTGAAACTGGAAATATGTGCCCTTTTAAAATATATATTTATCATATTCTCAAATCCTGTTGCATTATTTGGAAACATATAGATCAGCCCTAGTGTTATTCAGTAGGTAAACTATATATTTGTGTAAATGTGGCACCTGAGAGCATTTTAAATTACTTACTCCACCATTCATTACATTCTCTATTATGTAAAATAAAATTCGTTTGGTGTATTATACCTAGATGTAATGTATAAATGAGTGTGGACAGAAAAAGAACTAAAAAGTCCAACTTAATTTTCCTTTCATTAAATCATTTGCATGCAGTACATGCAATTTATGGAAATTAACTTCAAATCCAAGCAGGTACTATTATATCTAGATACTTAGCCAGTGGACTAGCCTGTGACATGTCTAGGAAGCAGCAGCTGTGATTAAAGTTAAAGATTTCTCTATGTTTTAATTATAGTTAAATTTAAACAATTTTAAACTCCACTAACTATCCAGCAACTAACTAATTTCTAGCTGTAGAAATCCTTTATCTGTTTCTCCTTTTCAACTATTCTGTACCTATTATTTTGCATGTCATGATCTTTGTGAGTGTAAGATTTCATAGCTTCTCTTTTTATGATTTATAAAATAACAATGATTTATATGTAAAAGGCCTTTGACTGCATAAAATGGGTTTAACATACTACTTAAATTCTGTATTATCAAAAATATCTTGTTAGAATCCATGTATATTAGCAGCCTAAATTCATTTCCAAGTTCAACTTATAGCTGTAACAGAGATGTCTGGGTAAATCTAAATCATCAGACATTTAGACTGAAAAAAAGTAACCATTTGTTAGAATGATTATCAGATATTAGGTGTAATAGCATAATTTAATTCACATGGCAGTCATTAAAATGTACAATTTTATATATATCTTTAAGGAGACATAATATAACAGCAATTTTAATTTTACATCATGAGTTAAATTTAAAAAACACAAGCTAATAAATTGATTTGCAGTTGTGGGGAGTTGGTGTTTAAAATGTAATAATAACATAGTTATCATGGTTATGCTTATGCAGTATTTCTGGAGGCAGCATTTGAGTTATTAAATATTCTGAACCATATTATTAACATCTTAAGGTCATGCATATCCATGGTCCTCTCTTAAAATTTTCTGCAACATCTAACATTGACTAGCTCCTATGATTTTTCGGCGACGCCGTCTAAATTCGTTTTCGTTACCTATGCCACGTGACTTCAGTTTGCAAATCAAACTACTTGATAACGCATTATAGATCATTTGTCAAAATGGAAGATTTATGCAACACTCTTCCTGATTGGACGAGAGTGTCAATTTCTTTCACTCTGTTGATTGTGCTACGCTGAGTGAAATGTAGACAAAGCGTTTATCCTAAACGACGCTGTTCACAGTTTTAAAGCTAACTTTGGCTCAGTATATTTAGCAAGAATATTAATATATCTCAAAATGATAAGTAAGTTTAATAAATATGATAAAAACCTGTTCAAATACCAACATATATCAAATGAAAGAAAGAGCTGAATACGGTCTGCGTATCACATGAATAAGGGTGTGATGAAAGTCTTTTATGTAGAGAAGTGTTTTTTAAAAGATTTTCCTTGTTACAATTGTCGTCTGTATATGAAAAGGTTTCTTGCTTTTGTGACTTATTCAGATTGCATATTAAAATGAGTACTTGTTTGCTTTGATATATTTGTTGTAAATTATTTAACTGATTTATTATATATGAATATTTTTCTTTAGTATGGTATGCAAATACTGAACTCAGTTGAAATCTGTTTCATTATATATATGCTATATAATGACTGAATCTCATTACACTGAAATGAAGGTACGCTGCATACAGTTTATCTATGTGATATGACTACAGTCAAACTTTGTTTATGAAACAGAAATATTGAAATAATTACAATTGTATGTTTTGCTTGACCTTCACTTTTTTATAGGTGTGACGTCATTGTCCAAAGATTCATGAATAGCGAATATGCATTTGTTAAGCGGGATCAGTTGGCCTATTTTAGAAATAAATAATAATAATAAATAAATAAATCCTTTAATTGATTTTTTCTCATGTATTCTAATCAAACTTGATTTGTAGCATCTTTATTAGGCCCGCAACCAACCTTGTTCAGCTGGGACATTTGACCCCTTTTAGGGGCTGCTAGAGCTAAAACTAGAAATGCCTTTATACAGCGTCTCATGAACAGCTTGGTGGATCTTTGTCATACTTGGTCTGGAGCGTCATTATAAAGTCCTCTTCCAAGTTTTATATAGGAACTTGGGCCCTATTAGGGACCACTATAGCTAAAAGTAGATATGCCTTTATTCGCATTAACCACTAAAATGTAATGAATTTTTATCAAACTCGATGTGTAACAATATCGTAAGGTCTCCTGCTATTTTGTTACAAATGGGGATAGGGACCAATTTAGCTAAAAATATAAACACGTTTAATGACCTCTTCTCATGAACCGCTTCATGAATCTTCATCAAACTACTGCTATAATTATTTGTCTAAGGATAAACGAAACAAAATTGTAACCCTACGAAACCTTTGCGAAAAATTAAAAGAGAACCATTTAAATTGTTAAAGTGCGGTGTTTAGTTTTGCAGTTTGAAAAATGTTAGATGAAAGATGAATGTTAGATGATAAATTCATAAACTTCTTTCCTTATTACAATTCGCCGACCATCATTTTTAAAAATATTTCTTGTTTTTATTTAAATTATGTTTTTAAAGTTGTGAATATAGCCAGTCTATATTATCCTAGGTCCAACATTACCACCACTTCTCTGAGACAATATCAGATTCTGTAAAATAGATTGGCATTAATTTTGTCAATATTATGGAAAACAAAATAAAATCACAAAAATCTGAAATTTTGTGACAAATTCTTTACTATCAGTCTAGTGGCTAGCCTACCTATAGGCATACAGACACTAAATAGAAAAATTGCGGGGGGAAAAATGGAAGTCGAATAATAGCAGATTCAAATTGCCCTCAGATTTTTTGCTCTGCAGAGCCACTTTCCTTATTTTCTTTGCAATTCTTTTGCTAAAATCACATGGCAGATCAATGCTGAACATGTAGGTAGCATTTTCATAATGAAATAACAACATGACAAAAATTTTCATGGAAACTTAGATCATACACCATCAATTTGGGGTCTCATTTTTTAGCTGATTTTGCAGTTTGTGTGTTTGACTGAAAATATTTTTCTTGCATCAAACATGACCCCCACTTTTCTTTTGATTTTTATTTAGCACTGACAATATTCTTCAAAAAAATGTAGCTTACAGACATTTAAAATGGATCCTGATGTGTGCTGCGGACATTGGAAATAGGTCAATTTTATATAGAATAAAGAACAAAAACTATTTAGTGTGTTATAACCGCTAACACTCTTCATAACATATACCACTAAGTAGGTACAGATACTAAACATTTAGTTTGAAAGTGACTACAGTTGAACCGGCCTAAATGGCCACCGTTTAAGCAGCCACTTTTCTTATGCAGCTAATTTCCAAACTGACTTCACATTCTTATTTCAACTTGTCTGAAGCAGTCACCTGCTTTAAACAACCACTTAATACTTCCAAATAGGCATCAAAATAAAGAATATTAAATAAACAGTCACAGAAGATATACTGCCTCAATGGCTCAATGGTTATGTAAGGTGCTCCGTTAGGGCAAGCGCCTGCTCCCTGTGAGCGCAAAGACAAAATTGTACGATGGCGAAGTATGACAGTATGATGGTGAAGCGTAACAGTACGATTGATAAGTGTGACAGTGCAATGACAAAGTGCAGTATTACGATGGTGCACGACAATACAATGGCTATGCATGACAGTACGATGGTGAAGTGCGACAGTACGATATTGAAGCGAGACAGTTCAATGGTGATACTACAATGGTGAAGCAGGACAGTGCGATGGCGAAGCATGACACTGATGACGAAGTGTGATAGTAGGATGGCAAAGCACAACAATATGACGGGCTGTCACCATCGTACTGTTGCACTTTGCCATCATACTGTTGCGCTTCACCTTCATACTGTCGTGTTATCACAATTGTACAGTTACGCATTGCCATTGTACTGTTACGCTTCGCTATCTTTCCGTCGTGCCTTCTCGTTTCATGCTTATTGGGAGTAGGCGCTGGCCCTAATGGAACACCATGGTTTTGTGTCTCTGTTGTGTTATACCAAAGATGTTGGAAAAGTACTGGTAATTAACTCCCTTGCTTGACACTCAACATTTAACTTGAGGGGTTGTTTCAGATGATTTTATAAGCTTTTGGTCACACTCATGTTATAGTTTATCATAATCATGCTACATCTAATAATTATAAAAAAAATATTTTGCATAGTATCATAAATGTCAATCATATATTGTACCTGTCCAATTTTTTTAATATACTGTATCTATTTTGGCAATTCAAAGAGTTTTTTAATACACATTTAAATAAATACTATAGGTACATGTTCAAAATATATTCTTTACCAAACTTATTGGCACTTTAAATATTTTAATACTTCTAAATGTTGGTATTTAATTGCAATAAGTAACAATTTTTATTACCTCCCTTTTATAAATACAGCACATGAATCAAGCATGTTTCTTACTTAGATATGTTTTTCATTAGTATTAACAGTTTATGCAAGAGAAATAAAGGTACATAGTACACACCTAGGTTAGTTTTATACAGAATAAAAAACATTTTAGATGGTTGGAAATTGCACAGGATCAAGTTTTTTTCGTTACTCTTGTCAGGGCCTCATTCACTTTTTTTATTTTGATATGTTGTAAGCAGAAAAAATCGAAATAATTTAGCTCTAGTAAATAAAGAAAAGTGTGCATTTGAATTTTAGTAGAGGTTTCTATACTGTAAAAATAATTAGGACAGTTGATTGTTAGGCATTGTGTATTTACCTATCGATTTTCCTTTGTCATATTCTCATTGTTGTAAGCAACTTCAAAATTTGTTGTTATTTTTTGAGGTTGTGTTTTCCATTGCAAATAAATGCAAAAGAAGTGGAGATCAACATGTATTTCTGAACTAATGAGAAGGGGTATCTCCTGCTTTTCTCTTATTCTGCATTAATGGCTTTTCCAATAAACTATATTTGGCATTTCTACCATATTCAGCGAGGTCAGGAAGTATAACGATGAAATATTTGTTTGTTGCATATTGTTTTATAAATGCTATACCCGTAGTGAAATTTCTCTTATCTTATATCAGTTTTATTTTACACAGGCCTACTATACTGTACTAAGCTACTGTATACATATCATGCTTGAAGAGTTTGGTGTTGTCAGTCCTTCAAAACTAATGAAATGACATGAAATCATCAGAACTGATGATAAAATCTCTCAAAACAAGTTTCAGGCCTGTGTTTCAAAGAAATGTTGTGAAATACACAAGTTTTGAAAATAATTTGGAAATATCTTGGCATGGTAGCCATCTTGAATTTCTTCGTTAAGCCTTAACAAACATTTTAAAGTACCTGCTGAGGTGAATTAAAATTTGCGTTAAATTTATCGTTAAACTGCACAGTTTAACAGAATTATTGTACTAACATTTCACCAACAACAGATTTTTTTCACGAAAAAATTTAACGAAATATTTAACGAAGCTGCGCTAATTTAACAAAATTTTTATTGTTAAAAATTCTGAACAACCGAACAGTTTAACAGCAAAATTTAACAAAATAATTAACGAGCCTTCAGCTATTTAACGAAAATATCATCGTTAAATATTTAACGAAAGTTTTGAACAACTGAGCCATTGTATACAAAACGTATTAATCCAAAAGGAGAGCATGTAAGATACTTCGAATTAATGGTTCCAAATTATCACAAGTAAACTGCTTAAATATTTCAGTGACGTACTTAAATAGTGATATTTCATTTTTTATAGTGTTACCTTTAGATGTTTATTACAATAATGCATTTTGCGAGCAAAATTTATTTCCATTAAACATTGAATATTAATGGGCATGCCAGCTCACGCAGCATCAGTTTTTTAAACATTTCGGTAAACCAGCACCATGCAGCATCTGCCTCCTATGCCACTAAGGATGCCGGTATCATGCAGCATCTGTCTTCTAAACCTTTTGATATTACAAGCATTACGTATCATCCGCCTTTTAAACAATTTATGCAAGCAGCACGCATTATCTTTCTTCTAAACCTTTCGGTATCCCAGTGACACGTAGCATCTGTCGTTTACAAATTTCAGTATGCCAGCATCCTTCTAGGTTTTACGATATGCAAGTGTAAGGAAGCATCTGCTTTCTACATCTTTCAGTATGCCAGCATCCTGCAGCATCATTTTAGGCTTTAAGGTATGCATGTGTCGGGAAGCATCTGCCTTCTACATCTTTCAGTATGCCAGCATCCTGCAGCATTCTTCTAGGTTTTACGGTATGCAAGTGTCAGGAAGCATCTGTCTTCTACACCCTTCAGTATGCCAGCATCTTGCAGCATCTTTCTAGGTTTTACGGTATGCAAGTGTCAGGAAACATCTGTCTTCTACATCTTTCAGTATGCCAGCATCCTGCAGCATCCTTCTAGGTTTTACGGTATGCAAGTGTCAGGAAGCATCTGCCTTCTACATCTTTCAGTATGCCAGCATCCTGCAGCATCCTTCTAGGTTTTACGGTATGCAAGTGTCAGGAAGCATCTGTCTTCTACACCCTTCAGTATGCCAGCATCCTGCAGCATCCTTCTAGGTGTTACGGTATGCAAGTGTCAAGAAGCATCTGCCTTCTACATCTATCAGCATGCCAGCATCATGCAAAATCCTTCTAACTGTTTTAGCATTTATAATGTAACGACCTCCTTCACGAAAATAAATGTTAACATTTGATGAATGATAAAAGTATGCAAAGAGACAAAAAGCTGGGACATTTCAAAGAAGACTAATTGGAACGCCTACAGTTTCTCTTACGTTATGCTGAAAAGAAGCATAATTCAAATGTTCTTAAGTTCTCTTAAAAATTATAGTCCTTTTCGAGAAGCTCCATTAATGACACGTTTCATTTTTTGTGTATAATTCCAAGAAAGTGCATTTTCATTAGTCTGAGAAATTGTAGTCTGATGAGCAATTGCATGGTGCATAATCGAGTAAATTGCTATTTAGGCGAAAGGAAATCTACCGATTACGTATAAATTAGTAGTTTTAAAGATTCGAACCTCGGAACAAATGATGTTACTGGTGGACATAAAGTCTAACAGTACATTTATTGACTCTGCGAATAATTACTCTTCAATTCTATTCTGACAGTACGTAATTTATAACAAATACATATACACACAATTTTACAAACTATTTGACGAGGAAGCATTTCACGAAAATTACAATGCAAGCCTTTTTGTATTGCTTTCATATAACACATGAATATAGTGTAAATGTTTGGTTAGAAAGTGGAAGATGCAACGATATTTATCGGGAATCTTCCTAACTTGGTGTTTATAATTTATAATCTAGATACTGACAAGATCATGTCATCTGGAAATGAAGATAGTAGCTGGTACTCAAATGTACATATACATTGTGTTTGTTTTTTTTCCCAGTACGATGATAAGCATAAATTCCCAAAACACTTCTTCTGAGGGCACCAAACAGTTGGCAAAACGATCACCAAGTGAACACATACAAGTTGTAGTAGTGTGACTTTGATGCAGTAGGGAAATATCACATGAAACCCGCATTTTCTTAAATACTTTAGCCTTCATAAAGAAATAAACGTTCAATATTTTGAAGTGGACAATGCATGCGCTGTAAAGAAAGAAATAGACGATGAATAATTAAAACAACTATAAGCGTTCTCCATTTATTGACATATCTATGTTCTGTAAGCAGACAAAACACAGTACTATCTAAGCGTGGTCAGATACTAATTGTACAATATAATAATAGTAGAAAACTGAGGGTTATCATGTTATTGGATGACAAGGAATTTTCAAACCTGTTTCTGTTGTCGTAGAAAAGGGGTTATTCAGCTTAATTTAAGATAATTACGTCTTTAAGTACAATAGAAATATTACATCATATGTGCCGTTATCGTCGCTGTGAATCTCATATGAGGTATATAGTAAAGTAAAAGTCACTTAAAAGGGCTTTCAGCCAAATCGTGTTCTCTATTTAACACAAATGTTTGCTTAGTAGATACACATTCTGTTTTCTTCTGTAGACTGATTTGATCACGCGACCATTAGATGTTTTTGGGGCGTTGCATTCCTCAAGTGAAGAAGCAATTCAGCTGGTTTACAGAAGGTCGGTGGTTCTATCGAGGCTCCCGCCAATGATAAAATAATGCACCTGGGGTATTCGTCACCCTCAAAGCTTGCGGCAGTTGCTGTTAAACCTATAACTACAACCAGCAAACAAACAAACAGGTATTAAGTGAGAGTATACAACTATAAAAACATAACTTGATAACCAGTCTGATGTGACTTGAGTCTTTATTAAAGTATGATGCATTCTATTTCTACGTTGTCTTATATTATACAAGCATAGTTATAATCTCTTCTTATATATTTCCAGCTTACAGACACATGCCTACATTTGTATTTAATTTGCACTTTAACTTTGTTATCTGTTTTTTCATCTTCAAGTTGGGTATTCGCATGTTAGCTTTGTTTGATTATATGTTCAGTGCAATATGTAATCTAATGTCAAATGATGTCGTTTATCGCCTCCTATTTTATCAGACGTGTCTTTAAAACATGTTTTTAAAGCATTTTAAGGAGAACTTAAATTTTACATCTGGATAAATTTTATAAGCCAGAATATTGTCTCAAAAGTACGTTTTATTTCTGCATAGATCTAGTACGTTTTTGAAAGTCATTCAAGGCAAGATTTAATATTCAATTTGCCTTCATGCATCGCTTGGGAATCAAGAAATGTATAACGTTATCCTCCTGAAATGAAAGACTTGACAGAATCTCTTTAAATCGTTCCTTTTCAGCTGCCAGAACGGCTATTTGAGATTCTTTATGTATTTCATGAATAGAAAGATGCGTGACCGACATTACTAGGTAAGGAGATTGATCGTCATATTTTGTATTTGTATGTGAAGGAGTCTTTGAAAGGCATTAACTAATTGTGCTCAGAGAAACGGAACCAGATGATATGAAGCGCAAAATAAAATTCGGCGCCTTCTTATAGATATGTTGCTATAATATTATTGCTGACCTTAGTGTCCCGTATTTGAGACGTTTTTTTATGCCTCACCTCTAGTTGGAAATGGGTGTTTTGTCACAGATAGTTTCTATATTAATAGCTGTACAAAGCCATTTACAAAAAGAAACAAATTATATAAATATTTAGATTAGCGATAAATAAATAATGTACAGGATTAAATATCCCCTGGCCCGTTTTCATCAACATTTTATGTGTGAACCCCCATACTAATATGACGCTAATGTGCTTGAATAGTATTACTTTAATCAACGAAATGTTTTAGTTCACATTTTAAATGTTGTATTTATATTTCTAAGGAAGATTTTCAATTTAAATGCTAATGTAATTTCTTGTAGTCTTTTATCAAGGGGAAAGATATGATCGAAGTTTTCCTCGCAAATAACGTAACGGTTTCTGTTGACAAAACGAGTGTATATTATTCTTAATTTGTTTTATGAATGAAAGAATGTCTGACCGATATAACCGACATAACTTACTGGAATATGAACGTCACACTCTTTTTCTCTTCTGGGTGAAATTAACAGAGGTTGTCATTGTTTATTCTTGGTTTCATTTTTAACAAAATGGTGCTATATATCAGTTTAATTAAAGTCTAATTAATTAGCAAGAAATTTAGTCGTTACTGACCTATTTTCTGCTAACTTGTTGGTTGTTTAGGAGCGGGCTTGAGAAACAAAGTTAATGTTTGTGTTTAAAGCTACCATACAAGCCCCGATCGTCAGATTGACCGAATAAACTTATGCTGAAAATCTCACTGTATCAGAAGGACAATAGAGCAGGGAATTATTACATCAAACAATCATTTATACAATGAAATAGAAAAAGTGGAAACTCCATAGGTCGCTCAACACGACAAAACTAAAATGTTGCATGCTCGGTTTGTTTGAGCCTTTTCATGTACAGTAATGGAAATACATGCTACCGTCCACGCCCTCTAGCCCCTCAACTTTTACACATGCTACAAGTACTTAAAGCAATTAAGAGACATCCGCAGATGTGTTGATACGGCGGTGCACATGGAACTTTCAATAATACACTAGGTGTAATTCCATGAAAAGCGGCGTATGCTCCCCAGTTAAAATAGTGTGGTTGCCCTAAACGAGAAAACAATGGGCAGAACTAAACAAACTGGAATACTGCAACTAATTTTCAAAATCTAGCCCAGTATACAACGCTTACTTACACTGTAATTCGACTTGAACCTTCTGGATGATTGTATTCATTAAACTGAAGAACGGTTTACTTGCATACAACTAATACAGTAATCTAGTGAACACATCTATAACAATTTTGTCTTTCAATTTCTGTTTGCATTTAAATGTACGCCTATTACCATGTCGAAGTCTTTATGAGTGGGTGCGCTTTTTCCTGTTTGATTTCTGGCCTTCTTTGTGAGGGAAGACTATTTTCGAAGGTTTAGTGATGTTATAACAGTCAATTATTTTCCACCCTTTTCACATTTGTCCAATAGCATATCTTCACTTTATAGTAAGCTAGGATGCTTAAATGAAACACGATTGGTGTCAATCGAAGGAATCGTTTGTTGTACTAAAGAAAATGAAATATGGACCGCACACAGTTAGATCTATATCAACTATAAACAAAACAAATGCATACCACCTTTCTACAATGCCATCCAATAGTCATCTAAAGCTTTTTGGACAAATGTAATACTTATTATCATATATCGAAAATATATTTTAAAGCTAATATCACCCGTACACATTTCGACTTTGTATCCAAGAAAAAAGAACTGTGACCTGTTCCAAGACAACATATTTATGGTTCTTTGTAAAACGTTTTGGGTCAAACACTGATTTGGTAAACACTATGGCAACGAACAACAGTCTAATAATGTCAGAATAGACCGTGGGAATACAATTGTTCTATCGTTCATTCAGACGTTAATTACTGCTAAATCCCTTGTAAGTCTTTCTTGTTATTGACAGCACTGGGAGTTTATAAACTCCATCTACTTAATTGGAAGTCAGTTTAGATACGAAAGCTTTAATAAAACTCGTGTCAGCTGTTTCGCAAGAAGGATGTAATTGTAAATTCGGAAGAAAGTGATGTCCCACTAGTACCATGTACATCAAAGAATGACATTAGCGTCTTCCATATTTTATTTAATGTACATAACTTATATCGCTTCTCAAGATTACTTTAAAACAACAGAATTAATTGGGTACCACAGAAAACAACCTCATTACTTCATATATTTACAGTCAGTCTTACGTGTTATCTCTGTCCAAAGAAAACAAGAACGTTCGTGCTAGCTTCTGCTGAGTATGGATTAAGCCTAAAATCCTTATAGGACAATATGTAATACGAAAAAGAATTTGAAATACATTTGGAAAGGTCAAATATGGAACAAAATTATTAACAACAATTCTGTAGTATATTTGTTATAAAATAAAAAAAAGTAGAAACCAAAGGTCGCCCAACACGACATAAACGAAAATGTTGCAAGCTCGGTTTGATTGAGCATGTTCATGGACGGTAGTGGAAGTTCAAGCTACCGTCTACGCCTTCTAGCGCCGGGTTGAGCAGAACCCAACATTTACATATGTTATAAGTACTAGAATATGATTTAGAGACACCTGCAGATTTATTCATACGGCGGTGCACATAGAACTTTCAATGACGCACAGTGTGCAATTCCATGAAAAGCGGCGTATGGTGTCCAGATAAAATAATGACTTTGCCCTAAATGAGAAAACAATGGGCAGAACTAAAAAAACTGTAATTAGAGAGGGGATCTGTGGTTATGGAGCCTGCATATCACATAAACTGCCAAAAGACAAAATTAACAAGAGGGCCATGATGGCCCTATATTGCTCACCTGAGTACCATTGCTCTTAATGATAAGATCCAGTTTTGACATAGATCACATAGGCATAGACATTAAATATCATCAGGATAAATATTTTCTTGTAACAGTCCGTTTTGACACAAGGGTCCTGACCTATATTCATTTACATAAAACAAAGGGAGGTGATTTGTCATAAATTCAGTCAAAAGTTATCTACCCTGATTGTTCAAATCAGTATCTTCATTGGTTACTGAGATACACCCATTTTAATTTGAAACGAAGGGAGGTAATTTGACATAAAATCAGTCCATAGTTATCTACCCTGATTGTCTCAGTCCAAGTAATGACAATAATGAAATTTCAAATAAGTCCTATAAGTACTTACTGATATAAATCCATTTTGATTACAATCAGGGGAGGTAATCAGATATAAAATAACTCTGGAACCTACGATTGGATCTGACAGATTCGTCATGGAGTCCAAGATTTATTGTTGTTGAAGATATTCTGGAAGTTTGTATCAAATCAAACCATAAATGAAGTCTCTACATGGCTGCAAAAGCCAAAACAGCAAATTTTGGACCTTAAATGGGCCATAACTCTGGAACCAATGATGGAATATGGCCAGTTCAAGAAAGGAACCAAGATCTTGTGGAGATACAAGTTGTGTGCAAGTCTGGTTAAAATCAAATCAAAAATGAAGCTACTTTTGTGCAGAAAATGTCAAAATAGCTACTTTTGGCCTTTTCAGGGGCCATAACTCTGGAACCCATAATGGAATCTGGCCAGTTCAAGAAAGGCACCAAGATCTTATGGTGATACAAATTCTGTGCAATTTTGGTTAAGATAAAATCATAAATGAAGCTGCTATTGTGCAGACAAGGTCAAAATAGCTAATTCTGGCCCTTTCAGGGGCCATAACTCTGGAACCGATAAAAAAATCTGGCCAGTTCAAGAAAGGAATCAAGATCTTATGGTGATACAAGTTGTATGCAAGTTTGGTAAAAATCAAATCATAAATAAAGCTGCTATTGTGCAGACAAGATCAAAATAGCTAATTTTGGCCCTTTCAGGGGCCATAACTCTGGAATCTATATGGGGATCTGGCCATTTCAAGAAAGGAACTGATATGATATGGTGATACAAGTTGTGTGCAAGTTTGGTTAAAATAAAATCATAAATGAAGCTGCTATTGTGTAGACAAGATCAAAATAGGTAATTCTGGCTCTTTTAGGGGCCATAACTCTGGAACCCATAATGGAATCTGGCCAGTTCAAGAAAGGAACAAAGATCTTATGGTGATACAAGTTGTGTGCAAGTTTGGTAAAAATCAAATCATAAATAAAGCTGGTATTGTGCAGACAAGGCAAAAATAGCTAATTTTGGTCCTTTCAGGGGCCATAACTCTGGAACAAATTATGGGATCTGGCCAGTTCAAGAAAGGAATCAAGACCTTATGGTGATACAAGTTGTGTGCAAGTTTGGTTAAAATAAAATCATAAATGAAACCTCTGTCATGCAGACAAGAAATTGTTGACAGACGGACGGACGTGTGCACGCACGGACTGACGACGGACGAAGGGTGATCACAAAAGCTCACCTTGTCACTATGTGATTGGTGAGCTAAAAAGCAGGCACCATATCCAAGGGGTGATTAAACAATACCCAAAGAGTATTGAAACCACCCAAGCCGAAATGCACAAGCCGAAAAATTAAACAGTACACTAACACAACATTAATGTCGTGCTGAACGATCTGAAGAGATCGAAATATAAAATACTATAAGGAGTGTGAGGGGGAAGTACAGTTGAATATCGTTATCTCGATATCGGTTAGCTCGATACTCCGGTTAACACGATGTGTTTAGTTGGTCCCGAAATTTCCCTATATATTTTAATGTAATTATTTATCATTACCTCGATATGATTAGCTCGATATATTGTTTAGCTCGATGAGATGTTTCAGTCCCGTCAATTTACATGTACTGTTTTTACACCTGGTTTCGTCGATATCACAAGTTGTCAAAAATATTCATGTTATTCGTAAGGTGTGAAAATCAACCTATTGTTGTCCGGCGATGTATTAATCTTAATTAAGTTAGTTTGTGTGTTTGTTTTGTTTGTTATTTTAATCTTTAATCCAGTTTAAATGTCAGGAAGTCAATAATTAGTCTTAAAAGCGGACAAGTTGTAATCCAATATAACAACTAATTTGGATGAAATATTTTCCTGTTTGACAGAGTAAAAAATCTGCCATGAAGGGTTGAATAATAATATGCGTATTTAACTGGCAAATTTGTATTAGCACAGTCAAAGTGACTTCTCAACTAGGAATATTACCGCTGCATTCAGACTTGTTTAAGGAAGGAATAAAAATGACAATATTAACACGTATATTTTGAAATATTAAAAAGTTGTATGTATGTATGTACTAATTAATTAGAATGTTTTATTTTATTTGTCAATAAAATTAAAATCGTATTTACGTTTTATATTATTTCTTTCCCCTTTCAAATCCTCTGAAAAAAGCATTGGATATAATGACAATATAGATGTCCGACACAAGTACAAAATAGTCCCAGGCAGTCGATATCGTTACGTCGAACTTCGGATACGTCGATGCAATTTTGACAGTCCCTTGAATATCGAGGTAACGGTATTCGACTGTATGTGTGTGTGGTGGTGGGGTGGGGGGTGGGGAGTGAATATAAATGTAAAGAAAGTTAAAGCCACAAAACATATTAATATGTAATTAACAAATAACCCTAGACCATTTTGTTTTCAAATTGTTTGTTTTGGGTTTTGATAAGTTTCATGAATACGAAAAATTTCATGAAATTCAATACGAAATTCCTTTTACTTATCATTTTGAAAAAGGTTGTGAAACTATTATAATTATGTAATAGCCAATTCTTACTCTTTGTAACCTTTTATCACCGCTATTTAAAACGAAAGGGCACATACACGCATTTATTTCATTTTCCTTTTAAGAAAACAAACAAATGATTCCTTATATAGAACTAAATAATAACAATTAAAACGCGAGTGCTTGACAATGAATACCTGTAGAATAATTCGATTTATATAATATACCTTTACAAAACTCAACAAAGTAAACAGTCTTGAAATAGCTGTTACAGGTGTTAATTTGTTCCTAGTTGTTGACAACATCATGAAAGACGAAGTTAGAGGCGCCTTTTATAGCTAAAAGTGATAATTGACATTTATATAACCACAGGGAGCGAGCTTCTTATTCTTGCCATAATAAAGCTTTTTGTTTTGTATTTTGATTTGCCTGGACACTTGAAGTTTTTAACCAAATTAATGCTGGTGACAGCAGCTAATGATGTTGTAATATGACATGTTCTGATTAATAACGCGATTAAATGACTTACAGACGTGAATATATATTTTTAATATTTAATAGTATCTAATGCAAAAAGAACGCTATATAATGCTAAATAGCCTTATTCAATTATTCAAAAGTCAGAAGGGACAGCTGTTTTACTGTTTTATTCGAATCATATCGGTAAGGTTATTAATGTGTTGACAACAAAATCAAAATGATTTTATTTCTTTTTAAAAGTCGGTGTATATCAAAGGTTACGAATTCAAGAACTGCATGTGGACGCACTCGGCATTTTCTGTCCCCGATGACCATTATCATCTGCCAAATAATCATTCGACAGTCTGTTTGCATGTGTACAGCCGACAGGAAAGTAAATAGTTTGCATGTGTACAGCCGACAGGAAAGAAAATAGTTTGCATGTGTACAGCCGACAGGAAAGAAAATAATTTCAATATCACATCCACCGCATCTCTTCAATGATGTAAATAATACACATGTGCACATTTCAATGTATATCTAATAAGTCATTATTTGTGACCCATGTAAAAGAGAGAGAGAAAAATAGGCATGCATTAAAATGTTCGCATTTTGTTTGACCCTTTGGGGTAACGTTTTTGTTAGTTGTAGCGTTGGCCTGATATAAAGTGTTCAACTGGCAAATATGCTGTTGTGTTTCATTTTACTTGAACAGTCCTTAGATAAGTAATGGATGGGTTAGATTTCTCTTGTAAGCAAGGCGAATATCGATAATTATTCTATATTTATTTTATCTATCCAATCGTGACCGTACAATATATTACAGTATTGGACGCACGTGCGTACAAAAAAAAACCCTGTATTTTTTTCCGTATTTGGACTGTTCAACTGTCCCATGTTAAACATACGATAAAGCCCGAAGCGCGTGAAAATGTTCCGAATGTAAATCGGGTGAAGTAGGCACTTTATGTACAAAGTTTGAGTATGCGTCTTGAAATCAGGATTTAATTGTCGTTTGTTTGTAAACACACAAAAACAATTCAAGTGATGGCATTGCTATCAGACTTGGATATTAACACGTTTATTAAACATCAAAAACTTAAAATACGATAAAACAAATGAATGAAGTATTGCCATGCAATACAAAGTCCCCTACTGGAAGGCACCTAATTTTTTCTACTGCAGTATAACATAATGAACTAATGAACTGATATCTGTCAATGATGTATAAACAATATTGTACTACATATACAATATGTTATAACAACACACTTGGATTAAATTGTGCATATATAAAAACCCACAGTTGTTTTCATATTGAATTCTTTGGCTGATTATAAAAATGTTATCATGTAAGTTATTTATAGTAACAACAAAGGGAAATTGATCTTAAACAAAAAAGAAAAAAAAAAGAAAAAAATAATATAAGTCCACAAGAAACTCTTTACCAGGTAGAGATAGGTCACAATACACCTAAAAATTGGATGTAACATGCATGCTGTACCACAGAAAAGTGGTCTCGATTTTTCTCTACCGCCAGTAATAAAAAAGTAACAATAAAATCTATTTATAGTAATAACAAAGGGACGTAATTCTAAAAACAAGGGTGCCTCATGGTGGTGAACATTTGGTCCAAGTTACATCAAAATCCCTCCATGCATGAAGAAGAAATGTTCCGTACAAAGACATTCTTGAATTTGACCTTTGACCTCTAAATATGACCTTGACCTTAGACCTAGGGACCTAGTTTTTGCGCATGACATGTTGTCTCATCCAGGGGAATATTTGTGCCAACTGATATCTAAATCCTGCTTTGCATGACAAAGTTATAGACCGGATAGGAAAAAAAATCCTCTTGACCTTTGATCTCAAAGTGTGACCTTGACCTTTAAGCTAGGGTACTGTGTGTTGCGCTTGACATGTCGTCTCATCATGGGAAACATTTGTGCCAAGTAATATTAAAATCTCTTCATGGATGGCAGAGTTATGGACGGGACAGGAAAAAAACTCTGTTGACCTTTGACCCCCCATTGTGACCTTGACCTTTGAGCTAGGGGTCCGGGATTTGCGCATGACACGTCGGCTCATCATGGGGAACACTTGTGCTAAGTGATATTAAAATCCCTTAATGAATGTCAGAGTTATGGACCGGACACGAAACATACCCTGTTCATGCTATGTTAACATTTGACTGCTAAGTGTGGCCTTGACTTTTGAGCTAGGGGTCTGAAAGTTGTGCATGACACATCGTCTTATTATGAGGTACATTTGTGCTAAGTAATATTAAAATCCCTTCATAGATGGGAGAGTTATGGACCGGGCAGGAAAAAAGCCTTGTTGACCTTTGACCTCCAATTTTGACCTCGACCTTTAAGCTAGGGGTCCCGGTTTTGCACATGACACGTCGTCTCCTCATGGGGAACATTTGTGCCAAGTAATATTAAAATCTCTTCATGGATGGGAGAGTTATGGACCGGACAGGAAAAAAGCCCTGTTGACCTTTGACCTCCAATTGTGACCTTGACCTTTGAGCTAGGGGTCTGGGATTTGCGCATGACACATCATCTCATCATGGGAAACATTTGTGCCAAGTAATACTAAAATCCCTTCAAGGATGGGAGAGTTGTGGACCGGACAGGAAAAAAAGCCCTGTTGACCTTTGACCTCCTATTGTGACCTTGACCTTTGAGCTAGGGGTCCGGGTTTTGCGCATGACACGTCGTCTCATCATGGGAAACATTTGTGCCAAGTAATATTAAAATCCCTTCATGGATGACAGAGTTATGGACCGGACACGAAATTGCGGACGGACGGAATGACAGAATGACGGAAAAGTGCATTCCTATAGTCCCCGAAACTGGTTTTCAACCAGTAGGGGACTAAAAACACCTGGTCCATCAGATGTTGGAATTTTTGAAAGGTGGTTAAAGAGGCGGTTGCAGGGGAAAATAAGAAATTGGAGGACATCAGTCCAGACCAGCTGAACAGTTATCGGAGATGTTTTTATCTGACTGAAAAACAGAGAAGAACATAAGCCGGACAGTCTTACTGGTATAAAGTACAGTACTGACAGGATACCCGTCAGATAAAAATTATCTAATTCAAGTCGAGTAGGAGTGTTTTGCTGGCTAAGGGAAAACAGCTGAAAAAAGATGGAAAGGGCAGAATACCTAACAGAGCTGAACAAGTTTCAGAAGAAGAAGAACAGATATTCCCAAATAAAAAAATATATAGATCTAGATTTATACAGATATAATTGGACGAAAATCTTATTGATTGGAAAAATCTATATTTTGTCACAGGTTGAGAAAATTTTGAATACAGGTTGAGCACCACTTTAAGAGGAGGGTTGGTGTACAGGATAAGGTGTCGGTCGTTCATCCGTGAGGAGTGGGTTCGATCCATACTGAGGTTGTGTCAGACACCTGTAATGGCTTTTCCAGAAAGGTGACTCGAGTGATTCAATCAGCTAGAAGCTTACTTCACAACTGAGCTAAAATAAATTAGTTTAAAGGTAAAAAGATATATTAACGGGCTTAACAGACAAAGTCAGAAGTTGATAATCTATAAATGCAAAGTGGAAATATAGTTTTTGGATTTTTCATTATTTTAGTTCACTGTATATGTATATTTCTCTTAGTGCAGTAGTAAATAACACAGTACATGTATAACTTAAAGAAATAAAAATGTGTCTTCGTAGGATAAATAAAAAGGATTCATTCATATTATTTTTCAGATACTGTGGAAACGTGGTATAATGGGCCCGTCCTCCCCTATGGCTTTGCTGCGCGTAAACTGGTGCAGAAACATTTTTTGGGGGGTTAAGGGGGCATGATGAACACCATTAGTCGAGATGGGGCTACGTGACAATACTGTGTTTTTAATGATTACCATTCAAAACCTGTTACTGAAGGAGCTCTTATCCTGTTGTAAGGGCCCGTTTTAGCTTATGTCTTGTTGGTATATTAATATACTTGTTGCGATTTAATCTCCGTTTGGGTCATTTCAGTTTTGCACATGGAAGAAGAAGGTCGTTTGCAAATAGATGCGAGGGTTGATTTTGCTTTTTATCGAAGGAATCCTCGATTGTTTATACTTGCTGATGTTTAATATATGGACTTAATTATTCTATACGCATTTAGATATTGTGAGAGAATACTTAAATAGTATTTTGAGATTTTTGTTGAGTGATTTAAATCTATAAGTTATGCAGTTTATATAGCAGGGCTGTAGGCTGGTATTATTTGCTTATTTTTTTAATATAGTATGTATTTATTGTACGGATATATCTGCGTAATTACCGAAGGATTAAAACATTAAATTGATTAATAGCTTTTCTATTATACTTTGCAGTAATCATAATGACTATTTGTTTTGTGACCTGCTACAATTTAGTCCTGGAGTATTGAGGTGTTTATTTGTGTGTTACTTGAAGGTGTACACTTAAACGAGAGGTAAAAGAGCAGGTCGATATTCGAAGGTAATATGAATTATTAAATTGGTAATATGTCTTGCGAATTTATGTAGGTAATTATGTGGTTTCCCACGCGAATTTTGATAACAATGCATTCCTTTGTAATGCAGGGTTGAAAATAGACATGTGTAAACATCCATGCTAGCAGTGTAGCAGACGATTTCTGTATACAAGTGGCGAGTTATTCATGTAGTCTGTTAAACTATATGTAGTTTAAACACGTGATAGAATCTATTATTCATGATACCTGCTTACAAACAGAGGGTTTACATTGTGCGGGTAAGAGTGAGGTTGGGTGCGCACCATAAACCGGTTTAAGCTCCCCACTTGTTGCTCTGTCTTCTGAAAAGGCATTGAGTACATACGTTTTTGGTTCTTAAGGTTTGCTTTTTATATATTTATACACGAGCATTTTTGTGTTTTACATGCCATGCCTTTTTGTTTCCATTACGTGTGTTAGAGATTCACCTGGAGGGGATTACTTTTATTTACACTGTCCCATGTCTTTGGAACATGGTGGGGGTAAGAGTGAGGTTGGGTGCGCACCATAAACCGGTTTAAGCTCCCCAGTGGTGTTTTTGCCACTGACCGTTCCAAGGCGGTGCCCCACTGTGTTCCTTTGTTTGTTCGTTTTGTCCTCTTGTGTAGGCTTTGTATGTGTGCGCGTGTATGTTTGTGTGTTCCTTTGTTCGTTTTGTCCTCGTGTGTTGGCTTTGTGTGTGTGCACGTGTATGTGTGTGTGTTTGTGGTGTGCACGTCTGCGTGCTGTAGGTTTCGTTTTGGGGAGGCTGCGATTTTGGTACGTGGCATTCCCTGTTTGTGATATTTGTCTTTGTTTTTAAGGTATTAGATCACTAATAGTAATGTTTACAAAACGGCCTTTGCTTGGTATATTCTGAAAGTTAATCGTGATTTGCACTATTTTGCATTTTTTAAACAATTTTTACCGTGCCGTTTTTTATCAATTTTGTATAACTTATGGTATCTCATCAAGCTCAAGTAGAGACAAATTTCAAAGTGATAGCTACTATCCAAAACGTTTGCAGAGAACTCATTTTACCATTATTTTTAATAAAAGAAACATCAAACTATTGGTAAACAATTATAAAACACAAAATAAAAATGTCAATTTTTTCTATTGTGCCTCAAGTAAACGGATTTAATGTGACAGAATTCATACTTCAACATTGAAAAAATAAGGTCGAATGCTGTGTTTCTGTTTTGAATTTTGCTTACTCCATTTAAAAATAACCTTAGGGCAGACGTAAAACCTACCTAAATTTCTTCCACAATATATAATCTAAGAATGAAAGCAAAATAGAGAACTTTCACCACGTGTAACTCAATATTTTTAAAGAAGTATAACCCTACCCCTTCTGTTAAAGTAGTAAATTCACTTTGAACACCAAAAAATCGCTTATAAGATTAATCTTTTTCCATTTTTATACAAGAAATCAATAATAAGTCTTGAAAGAAATAAAAACTTACTAGAAAAAAAGGAAAATCAGGAAAAAAAAATTTGGTCCCAGCAGGGCTTGAACCTACGCCCCCCTAAAAATTGCTGTAAAAGTATGTTAATGGTAGGAATTGAATACTCTTCAAAAAGGAGGTTCTTTATTAGTGATCTAATACCTTAAGCAACTTTATCAGACTTAATCTCGCTGAAAAGTATTTTCTTCTAAAGTGAAGTAAATAAACTTCCATTTCACATATATATTAAGCAAAGTTAAATTTTCATGAGCACGGATCAAGTAATTAAGTGCGCATTGTGAGTAAAATAAGTAGAGGTTCCCTTTTCAATATACCACCGTTTCTTGCAGTATATTTGTTTTTTAGTCCTGATGGCTAACGTTTATGGTTTGTATAGAAGAATATTGTTAATTAAACAATGAAATGAATGAATATAAAGCAAGTTGGCTTCCTACAAAAAAAAGTAGTTATAACTTATTGTCATTTGTAGAAGGATGACTGTTTTTTCAGATCTTAATCTATAGTTAGCCTTTCAGATCTTAATCTATAGTTAGCCTTTCAGATCTTAATCTATAGTTAGCCCAATCGCTAATGTCTGATTGTATCTTGCTTAGGAAAAAGGGTGCCATCCTTATCCTCTGTATTGGATTGTAACTGGATTTTGAATTTATGATTACTGCTTAAAGATTTTTTTAGCCCATTTGGCTATGTTCGATCGTTTCTAATAAAAAAAGAGAAAGTTGCTATTATCTCCATTGTGTGGGTTGGTATTTGTTTTTGAGTTTATGATTAATGTATATTGACTGTTTCGCCCATTTGCCTATGTTTGATCGTTTCAAATAAAAAAAGAGAAGGTTAAGAAAGTTGCTATTATCTCCATTGTGTTGGATGGTATTTGATTTTGAATTTATGATTAATGTGTATTGACTATGTTTCGCCCATTTGGCTATGTTCGATCATTTCTAATAAAAAAAAGAGAAAGTTAAGAAAGTTGCTGTCATCTCCATTGTGTTGGATGGTACTTGATTTTGAATTGACGATTAATGTGTATTGACTGTGTTTCGCCCATTTGGCTATGTTCGATCATTTCTAATAAAGAAAGAGAAAGTTAAGAAAGTTGCTATTGTCTCCATTGTGTTGGATTGTACTTGTTTTTGAATTGATGATTAATGTGTATTGACTGTGTTTCGCCCATTTGGCTATGTTTGATCGTTTCTAATAAAAAAAAGAGAAAGTTAAGAAAGTTGCTATTGTCTCCATTGTGTTGGATGGTACTTGATTTTGAATTGATGATTAATTTGTATTGACTGTGTTTCGCCCATTTCGCTATGTTCGATCGTTTCTAATAAAACAAAGAGAAAGTTAAGAAAGTTGCTATTATCTCCATTGTGTTGGATGGTACTTGATTTTGAATTGATGATTAATGTGTATTGACTGTGTTTCGCCCATTTGGCTATGTTCGATCGTTTCTAATAAAAAAAAGAGAAAGTTAAGAAAGTTGCTATTATCTCCATTGTGTTGGATGGTACTTGATGATTAATGTATATTGACTGTGTTTCGCCCATTTGGCTATATTCGATCATTTAAAAAAAAAATGGTTGCCGATTATATCCATTGTGTTGGATGGTAACCGAATTTTGAATCTATGGTTAATGTATATTGATGAACTCTATTTAGCCCATTTGGCTGTGTTTGGTCATTTCAAAAAAAAAAAAAAGAAAAGAAAACAGGTTTCCGATTATATCCATTGTGTTGGATGGTAACCGGATTTTGAATCTATGATTAATGTATATTGATGAACTCTATTTAGCCCATTTGGCTGTGTTTGGTCATTTAAAAAAAAAAAAAAAAGAAAATAGGTTACCGATTATATCCATTGTGTTGCATGGTAACCAGATTTTGAATTTATGATTATTGTAAATTGATGAACTATGTTCAGCCCATTTGGCTATGTTCGATAATTCAAAAAAAAAAAATATAGGTTGCCCATTATATTTATTGTGTTGGAATGTAACCAAATTTTTGAATTTATGATTATTGTACATTGAGTGTTTAGCCCATTTGGCTATGTTCGATCATTAAAAAAAAAAAAAATAAAAAAAAATAGGTTGCCCATTATATCCATTGTGTTGGATGGTAACCAGATATTGTAAATTGATGAACTATGTTCGATAATTAAAAAAAACCCAAAAAACAATACTTAGCCGATTATATCCATTGTGTTGGATGGTAACCAGATATTGAATTTATGATTATTGTACATCGATGAACTGTGTTTAGCCCATTTGGCTATGTTCGATCATTTAATAACAAAATAAAATAACAATAAAAAAAAATATAGATTGCCGATTATATCTCTTTTGTTGGATGGTAACCGGAATTTGAATCTATGGTTAATGTACATTGTTGAACTGTGTTTAGCCCATTTGGCTATATGATCAATCATTTTTTAAAAAGGTTTCGGATTATAAGCACTGTGTTGGATTGTAACCGGATTTTGAATTTATGATTAATGTATATTGATGAACTTATTTTAGCCGATTATATCCATTGTGTTGGATGGTAACCGGATTTTGAATTTATGATTAATGTATATTGATGAACTGTGTTTAGCCCATTTGGCTATCTTCAATCATTTATAAATAATAGGTTGCCGACTATATCCATTGTGTTTGATGGTAACCAGATTTTGAATTTAACATTAATGTATATTGATGAATTGTGTCTAACCCATTTGACTCTGTTCTATCATTAACATAATGGTTGCCAATTATATAATTTGTGTTTGATGGTAACCGGATGGTTGCCGATTATATACTTTGTGTTGAGATTTTTAATTTATGATTAATGTATATTGATGAACTGTGTTTGCCCATTTGGCTATGTTCTATCATAAAATAGAGAGTTGCTCATTATATGCATTGTGTTAATTTGGATGGTAATTAGATCTTGAATGCATGACTAATGTATATTGATGAACTTATTTTAGCCCATTTGTTAAATGATTGACCATTTCAGTCTTATTGACTGATTGCCCACTATAGACATTGTGTATGTTGGTGACATGATTTCGAATTAATGTGCTGCCAAATTGCAAATTTGTCATATTTCCTTTCTATCTCAAATTTATTCCGGGCTAGCGACAAATTTACATATATTAATATACTTTATGCCAAATTGTCATGTATACAAATAAATATTTCTAGACAATGTCACGATCAACACGTCAAAACCCAAGGAGTTCCGCAACACAGCCCAGATGGTACAGCCACACCGCAACGCCACCCAGCCGTTTCAGCCCCGCAACCGGTGAATCTGAACCAGCAACAACTTGTGGTTGTGGTGAGCCTTGTTGCAGAATACCATTGTTCTGTGTTTGTGCAGCGAAGGAGCATTTTGGCTGATGATTCGCTGCACTGTCAGACAGTGTTGAACAAAATGGTGAGTTGGCTCCGATGTAGAGAATTTATAACGACTTGGGAGACCACGTTTCAGCAAATGTTAAAATTACGATGGTTAATGGCGAATTCATAAAGTAAACAGTATTGTTACGCTCAGACCACATTAATTACAGTCAAGGTCGGAGTTTTCTTGTTACTGAAGCAAACTGATATCTAAAATTTCAGTCAAAGGCTCCGGCCAAAAAGATAGATGCATTGCCGGTCCTTAATGTACATGAGTATCTATATATACCGTGACTTTAGTTTTCAAGGTATTTGTACCAAATTTGCTTGTGTATACGAACATAGCTGTACGCGTTGTCATGGGAAGCACTCTAGGAAGTATTTATTTTTTCAGAATCACGTTGGTACCAATCAATATCGTTCTAGGTACTCGTCACTTGGACCTCGTGGAAACTTCAGATAACCAAAACTGGCATCTCAAAGAGGGTCACTTAAATCTCAATTCCCTCACCAAAACCCTTATTGACTTAGCAGTATAACAAGTCTATCTTTCTTTATATCCAAATAAATAAGTGGCAGCTGAATTTTTAGAGGGTTCTAACAAAGGGTTTCGATTACAAAGCCAGCGCCGTAGAGTCCAAACTTCATATCAAATTTTAATTTCCGTTAGGCAAAACTCTGCTCTAGCTAATGAGAAAGTTATGTAGGAAGAGCAGTTAAGCAGAATTGCGGTTCATTTTAAAGAAATGCCTGTTCCAAATTTCAGGCAATCCGCGATCAGTCTTGTGGCCAAAAAGATGGTAGCTCGAGGATTATACACCATCTTTCCTTCTCGCAGGGTTCAAGTTTGAATGATTTTATTGATACGTCTTCTTCTTCAGTTCAGTACACTTCTTTAGACAGAGTGACGGAGCTATTGTTTCATTAGTGCAATATTGCGAAATGGCTAAAGTTCGCATCAAATCTGCCCTTCGCCTTTTGAGGTTCATAATTATGATTTTGAAATTATTAGCCTTCAAATTAGGAGGGGATTATTTTACGGACAAGACGTTACCTAAGAGTGTGCAATCTCTTGCTGCCATTGGGAAAAGTTTGCTAATTTATTACAATAGCTGGTCCGGTACAAGAGGAAATCCGAAAGGCTGTTTTATTACTTGGATAATTATGTTTGTTTGGCTCGCTCTAATTCAGGGAATGTATGGCCAATTTGTTCTGTTTTATAGATATATGCAAATACCTTAACATACCCGTAGCAAAAAAAAAAAAAAAATGCAAGCCTAAGTTGATCTTTTAATCGAAGTAGTTTGATTTTCTACATTTGGCCTTCTAGGGGGCAGACGTTCGTATATGCAATAACGTAACCTTTTTATATTGTAATATTATAAAATAATAATAATATTATATATTTAGTGCCGATCGTGTCAGCTTTACTTGCATGCACAGACGACTTGCACCTTACTCCAATTTTAGCCCATCTTTTAATCAAGAATGTAGCTCGTCATACAACATGTCTGTATATCTCGGACATTTCTTCTATCGTAAAATTATTGGTACTGTTTAGTTTCTGAATATGCAGGCTCCATAACCTCAGATCCCCTTTCTAAATTCCAGTTTGTTTAGTTCTGCTCATTGTTTTCTCGTTTAGGGCAAACCCATTATTTTAACTGGGATGTCTCTAAATTGTTTTTTGTACTTTTAACATGTGTAAATGTTGAGTTCTGCTCAACCCGGGACTAGAGGGCGTGGACGGTAGCACGCATTTCCACTACCGTCCATGAACATTTTCGTTTTTGTTGTGTTGAGCGACCTGTGGAGTTTCCACTTTTTCTATTTAATAGTCTTGAACATCTTACTTAAAGATTTATGTTACGTTGAATGCTTATCAGTTTTGATAGGTTGCATCGGACAATTGATATCAGGCAAACTATAACGCTTGATTTACTTCGAAAACTTATACAGGTGACAAATACTGTTTGCAATTCTATATTTGAGGCATTACAGTTTTCAGCAGTATTTTCCCTGACCATTTTTGATTTTTAAGGATATGTGAGCTTGTACACACGAACTCAGACTCCCCGAATATAAGTGCTAAAGGTCATGCATTATGTGAGGGAGACGTTAGTATTGTAAGTATTGGTGTACTTCACAAAATTCTTCATTCATCAAAAAACAATCAGAAAAAGGCGAAGGAGTAGCTATTCATTTACAACCTTGCACATTGTTCTACTTGACCCCTGGATTTAATAGAGGGATATATGGTTGTTCGACCATTTAGTGCTTCAAACTAGTTATTTGTTTATTTAAACGGTCTACCCGTCATAGGCTGTCAGTTTAGTGTGTTCTAAAGAAATCTTTGACTGCCATTCCATATAAACCACATTCATTCAGAGTAGGTGCTGCAACAGCAGCTTGACTGCTTACGATATTACAAGAATAGGGCGTTGCGCCCCGGATTCAAGTGCATTTAAATCTTACATTAGAATCCTCTCACGTCAGCTGTTGTCACTCAGATCTTAAGCCTATAAGCAGTTTCATTGTACCTGCCATCTGTTTGCCCTTTTTAGTTGACAATTGTTTTCAGCTTTTCAGTGCGTCCTGCCCATATTTGGATAGTTGGATGTTCAATTATAAAGTCGGTATTTCGTTACGACAAGGAATCAGCTGAGGGTTTTCAACTTGTAATGCAGCGTCATAATGCGACCATACTGTGTCAGAGTCAGGGTGGTATGAAATGGCGGCAAGTTAAACCATTAACCTTACACTTGTTTCCGTTTGAAGACAACCAAGGTATCATTGTTATTCACTGAGTAATTAACTTATGTTTCGTTAGAGAGAGCTAGAAAACGCGTTAATAATTTCGCTGCTCATTTGTTTTTTACAATACATTGGTGGATACGTTCGTTAACCAGAAATCGTCGAATCCGTGACGGGTCTCTTCAACAGGGATGGGGTGCACTTGTCATAATTTGGAAATATTTTGTTTTTATTCACTCTGCAACACAAGCTTCAGTCCTTTTTATCAGTAAATTATTAAGGCACAGCTTCTCAGGCAGGGTTTGCTTCGCTATACTGGTGGCGGTTGTCAGGAATTTTCCACGTTGTTCCAAATTCTCGACATGTGGCGGTTAGGTCAGCCTCCACCAGTATATCTTAACGTTGTGTAATAAGAAGTTTGTTTGTTTCAAGTATACTGTATTAGGCCTCTGTTCACAGGGCCTCAACATCTGCATTTTAAACATATACTTTATATCATATGTATTTGTATATTGACATTTATGTGAAGCTGTGACCAATTTCTGCCAACCATTAATTTAAACGAAGTTAGATATTAATTGCTTGCTATAGTAAAATTGTTAATAGTAAAAGTAATGTATTCATACAACTGTCTTGTGTTGTTCTTTTTAGTATTATTATTTCTGTGCCAAGCTATTTTCAGTAATGTGTTTTTAATGATTACCATTCAAAACCTGTTACTGAAGGAGCTCTTATCCTGTTGTAAGGGCCCGTTTTAGCTTATGTCTTGTTGGTATATTAATATACTTGTTGCGATTTAATCTCCGTTTGGGTCCTTTTAGTTTTGCACATGGAAGAAGAAGGTCGTTTGCAAATAGATGCGAGGGTTGATTTTGCTTCTTATTTAAGGAATCCTCAATTGTTTATACTCGCTGGTGTTTAATATCCCACCCTCCACTCCCCTTATTTTGCTTGTGTTCTCCTTTTTCTTTATAATTTCAGGTACATCTTATGTGTTCAAGTTCAGCCTACACCTTCCTTGCCTTCAGTCGTTACAGCTTCACATGGAATATTGGCAGTTTTCACATGTTGATGTATGGACATAACAGTGTTTGTTTTCCAGAACTGTGAAATGTGTATGTGTCATATATAAACGTTAAACGTAGTCACTGATTCTGTATGTCTGTCTTTGTATACCTGATCTCCGTTGAATTCTGATCCCAGGTTCGGCGGTTAGGTCAGCCTCCACCAGTATATCTTAACGTTGTGTAATAAGAAGTTTGTTTGTTTCAAGTATACTGTATTAGGCCTCTGTTCACAGGGCCTCCACATCTGCATTTTAAACATATACTTTATATCATATGTATTTGTATATTGACATTTATGTGAAGCTGTGACCAATTTCTGCCAACCATTAATTTAAACGAAATTAGATATTAATTGCTTGCTATAGTAAAATTGTTAATAGTAAAAGTAATATATTCATACAACTGTCTTGGGTTGTTCTTTTTAGTAGTATTATTTCTGTACCAAGCTATCTTCAGTAATTAAGGAAGTTGATGGTACCAGGTAAATCATTGACCTGAGTTAGAATAAAATGATAATAATTTATTTTATTTATAAAACAAAAATACTGTTTAAATCCTGTAATTCAAAATAATAATCTATTCCCAGTTTAAGCGTACAAAACCAGCTGATGATATATATGCATTTTTGTTTTGGGTATTTCATGTCAGAGTTTCAGCAGTGTCTTATCCATATACCTGCAATCAGTTAATCCAACTAGTTTTCCTGAAATTCGACCAGTCTTAGCATCCGTCTCTGCAAGTAACTGACAACTTCCTCGCAAGAAGCAATTTGGGGAGATGAATCACAGTTATAGACATACTGTCTTACATCTGATTATCAAACAGTCACACAAGAGCTAAGGCTGAGGACTGAACCCTTCTCCTCCGTATTGTAGAGCGAGGATTCTAACTGCTGCGGTAACTGGGTCCGGCTAAATATACGTGTAAAATAATGAAAAGTAGTTTAAATAAACCTTAATATAAAGTTTACCAAATATATACAAATATTTTTTCTTGTAGAAAAATATAAGAAAATACATAATATAGTTGTAAATTAAAGAAACATGCGTATTTGTCATAGATACATGCAATATGACGAGAGAAACACAAATACGAGAAAGAATCCAGAGGAAGATAGGCCAATAAAGCCAAGGGTATATGTTACACCCAATAAGCAAGAGACCTGCCCTGTAAATCTGCTGATAAGAGTACACACACAGGTAAATATAAAATTAAAATGCAGTTATTTTTTCTCTTGAAATGTTTTGTTAATGCACGTTTTTTTCCTTTCAATTAGTTATGGACAACTTTTGGGCGGTTCAAAAATATTTTTGTTTAAGAAATAGTAAGTTCCCAAGCGTGATTTATCGTAGAATAACCCGTGAGTTTTTAGTTCTTATGCGTAATAATATATCACGAAAGCCGTAGGCTTGTTATTTCGATTCTAACACGACTTACTAGTACATGTATCAGCAGTGTTAGAAAAAATGGTAACTACTTTTTACGACATGAACTACACTTCGTGCTACGTATCTGGAACATTCTATATATAGAGGATGACGTCACTACATTGCACGCGCATGTGTTATCGCAAAATAACCGTTGATTGATTTTTCTCCTATACCTGTGTATATAGGTTATTTGCTGGTCGTGTTAGAATTCTATTTGGCCGCTAGCATGTAACAATAATTTCCTGTACAAATTAAAGAGAAAAGAGCAAATAAACAAAAGAATGTTTGCTTATTTTCATACATTTTGCATATGGCTCGATTAACAACATGTTTTTTTAAGAAAATATTATTAGAATTAACAGGAAAAAGAAATAAATGTCTTCATCTACTCAGTTAAGACATACAGTAGTAGAATACTTAAATTTGCAAAATGAAGACATAAATGATAAAGCATTATTTTGAATTTTTTTAGTTTTGCACCACTTCCATCGATGGCATTTAAAAATACTTTTTTCTCTTGCCACCCCGAATTTTCCTCCAAAAAAGTCTGACTACCAATAAATTAATATGGTGTGGCCTAAATACCAAATAGTAAAAGTAATAATGTGGAAGTGAAATAAGTACAAGTAAAAACTATTAAGATCTTGGATTGCAACTGAAAATTTAATGTATTATGCCAATAAGCTGTGTCATGTGTACATGTACTTTGCTACAAATATTTTATTTTATTACAGGCGATCGTTGATAATTTGCAAGACAGATTTATCTGCAGATACACCAGCATTGGGGAAAACCTGGACCATCAGGCTCAGTTGCACAAGTCTGTTTCAAGAACCAGCCCATGGGAGTTCACTACCTTGGAAGAAAACTGTGTCTGAACTGGGGGTATTGCCAGAACGCAACCACTCGGGGAAGAAGACAACAGTTAAACGCCTAAAAGAAGCAAACTTTGACAATACAGACATTATTCAGTTAACTGGTCATAAAAACGTACAGTCACTGAACTCTTACAGTACTGTATATGTACCTACAAAAATAAAAATGTCAGAAGTCTTAACATCAGCATAAAGAGTTGCGTCCAGCACACCCGCGTCCAATGCAGTTGCGGCTAGCACAGATAGTACAAAATTTCCAAAAATTCCCCCTCAAGAGATGGAAGAGATACTCAACACTATTGAGCAGTCTGAAAATGTGCAAACTGTTGAAACTACTTCCAAGGAAATTGTGACAAATCAGGACATTCAGTTATTATCCAACCAGGTTCTTCGATCTTCAGGGTTAGGAAGTGTTTTCTGGGGCAAATATAAGTGGTGGACAATTCACTATCAACATTAACTTTAATTCTGCGTATGTTTGATAGATTTACATGATGTAGGTCCGTGTATAGTTTTTCTCAATTGTTTATGGACAGTTAATGAATGAATGTTCAGCCTTTTATTTTGAATCATTAAAATCGTTCTTTGTTGACTTAAAGTTACTGTCACTATGAACATTCAATTTTGTTTGAGACTGGAAGGTAATTCCTATGTTGCTGTTTAATCTCTGTTCTTTTCAAATGTACTTGTGCAATTGAAGTATCTGTGCTACATGTATTAAATAATTGTTATATTTGTGATATCAAAGATATCTGTGATCCATGTATTAAAGATACATGTGATATTAAAGATATATGGATGCATGTTTTTAAGATATCTGTGATATTGTTAAAGATGTTTGTTTTGATATCAAATATATCTGTGATATTTAATTATCTGTGATATTAAAGGTTTCTATGATATTAAAGATATCTGGTATCAAGTTGTTTTAACTTGTTATTGCCTAAATCATTGTTGCAGATGCTATTTTAATGTATTAACATTATATATTGGGACATGTCCAACTGATAGTAAGTTGTTAGGCGAACGTTGTTGGCACTTTAAGTGCTGTTTGCGTTTACAAGTCATTTGTAATGTTAACATGTTATAACGAATATGTTTTAGGATAAAATTATGTGTCTAATTGTTTTGTTCGGTTTTACGCACGTTTTCAACATTTTGTTTCAGTTATATCAAGCAGACATGAAGAATCCTAGTTGTTAGAAGAAATCGAACCCACGACCCTCCATCAATGCGAGGTTTTATTTGTTAAGACTGTACAAACCTTGCAGAGGGTGAAAAAATTAAATAAATGTATTCACAAAGTCAGTCACTGGTATCATTTATTAAGGGAACTACCAGGAACAGTTACCTTCCACCGATGTCACCTCCATATACAACGGTCACTTTGATTTCCTCCAAGCATTTTCTTCAATAATTTACCTCCCACTTACTGTCTCCTCCAAACTTCACCTTTCCGAATGCCGAAAAGATTGACCAACCCCCAAACAGCCAGCAAAATTGGACCAAAAAGTGTCTAGTAAGCTCTACTCTAAAATTTTTTTTTTTTCTCCACACCCTTGGTTATAATCAGTACATGTAATAGAGCCTAGCGACCCGTCCAATATCGTTTTCTCAGCTGGGTACTCGTCCTAATATATCTCCGTATTGTACAGAACAATGTTAAATAACCTAATAGTATTGATTAATGAATATAATTTTTCAACAAAATTCAGAATTCATAAAATTGATGCGACAATATTGACATAAATATTCAATATGGACAGAAAAGATAAAAATATAAATCCAACAAAGATTTCTTAGAAAAAGAATGTTAATTTTATTACATGTTTCTCAGTAAATTATCGAAATATACTTGTTGTCTTTTCACGGTGAAAAATATCATATGTATAATTACATTTCACTGGTAAGAAACTATAAAATAGGTAATTTTAGTCAAAACATGAAAAAAAGGACAATGTTTTTGTTTTACATGTAAGATCAAATATATTTCACTTATGCCACTCGTGAAAATATGTTAACTTGTGAAAGATATTTAAATCTTACGCTGAAACACACGAATAATAAATATCCCCCGCCGGATAAGTTGTTTTGCAAATGAGGGGGTGAATATTTTAAAATATATTTTATTTCCAGGTATACACAAGTCATGTACTAAAGGACAGTGCAACAGTTTGTTGGTTCCTATTTTTTACAAAATCAAGTTGGACATCGCTGCTCAAGGAAAAGAATTGTATAAGGCATTGTCTTTCATTCTTATCCTTTCCTTAATACAGTGCAACCTCTGTAGAGCAACACCCTTTGGGAGATTCAAATACTGATTGTTATGTAGAGGTTGTTGTTCTGGAGAGGTAAATTTGATAGTATATTTCAGCTTAGGGAAATTTTGATGATGTTGTTATAGAGAGGATTTTGCTTAAAAGAGGACTGCTCTGGAGAGATTGTACTGTATTATGTTAACTTGTTGTTGTAATTGTACAGATCTGTAATGTACTCTTGAGTTATGTCCACTGTTAATGCAAAAAATTAACATATAAAAAAATATGACAAAACAAAGATAAAATGAGAGCCAGTCTATGTATATAGAAATAGAAATAGTTTTTTATCTACGCGTTTTCAGTTTGCTGTGCCTTGTCGGCATAAAGCACAAATTCATATATTTTTAACGAAAATTCTTAATACCTCATTTCTTGAAGGCCATACTATTACTTTAATCGACGGAATGTTTCACTTCAAATTTTCAATGTTGTTTGTTAAATTTCTCCTATATTTATTTCTCAGAAAGATTTTCAATTTAAATGCTTATGTATTTTCTTGCAATCTTTTATCAAGGGAAATCAAGATATGTGAAGTTTTCCTCGCAAATAATATAACCGTTTAAATTGATAAAGCGATTTATATGATTCTTAATTTGTTTCATGGATGAAAGAAAGTTTGTCCGATATAATTTACTGGAATATTTTCGTGGAACATGAACATTACACCGTTTTCTTGTTCTGGATAAAGTAAATACAGGTTGTCCTGGCTTTCCTATTCGATCGTTGTCTTCGTTTATTCTTTATAACATTTAACATAATGGTGCTATATAGTAGTGTTATTAAATTATACACACTATTTAATATCAAAGAATTGAGTCGTTACTGACCTAGTTCATGCCAAGTATTTGTCTGTTTAGAAGCCGTCGTGACAAAACGAAGTTAATGTTTGTGTTTCAAGCTTCCATTCAAGGCCCGAGAGTCGGATAAATCGAATATATTTACATGTATGCTGAATATCACTCTGTATCAGATGGACAGTGAAACAGTGGATTATTACATCAAACAAACGTGTATACAAAGAATACTGTAACTGATCTTCGAATGTTTTTTTGTAAACCTAGTTCTGTAGACAAGGCTTGTTCAATTTAAAGTTTCTGGAAGATTGCGTGCTAAAGGGACATTTACTTCCATACAGTGAACACAACAATCTAGCGAAAACATCTATAACAATTTTGTTAAATCCATTCCTTTTAACATTTATACGCATCCATATTTCTATGTCGAGTCCTGTATGGGTGGTTGTCCTTTTCCCGTTTGATTTTTCTGTCCATAATTGTGATGGAAGTCAATTTCTAAGAAAGTTGTGATTTTATAACAGCCAAAAAAACCCAAAGACAAATATCAAACAGGGAATGCCACGCACCAAAAACGCAGTCTCCTCAAAACGAAACCCCCAGCACGCAGACGCGTGCACCACACACACACACACACACACACACAAAGCCAACACATAAGGACAAAACGAACAAACAATGGAACACAGTGGGGCACCGCCTTGGAACGGTCAGTGGCAAAAACACCACTGGGGAGCTTAAACCGGTTTATGGTGCGCACCCAACCTCACTCTTACCCCCAACATGTTCCAAAGACACGGGACAGTGTAAATAAAAGTAATCCCCTCCAGGTGAATCTCTTACACACGTAATGGAAACAAAAAGGATTGCCATGTAAAACACAAAAATGCTCGTGTATAAATATATAAAAAGCAAACCTTAAGAACCAAAAACGTATGTACTCAATGCCTTTTCAGAAGACAGAGCTTTAAGAGAAACACCCTTAAGGGCCCGACGAAACAGGCCAGAAGACAAATATCAAAACAGTTCAGTCCTGGTAGGATTTTTAAAACTGCTTCTCATAGAGTCCTCCCCCTCTTCCGTCAGACGCAATCAAGCCAAGCCTTTTCCAGCTTTAGTTCGAAAACAATCAAAACACCCCTGCTTTTGAAGTTTTTTACAGATATCATATCTGCATTTTATAGTAGGCTAAACTGAGATGCTTAAATAAAACAAACCTTGTGTAAATCGAACGAATCGTTTGTTTCACTAAAGAAAATGAAATATTGTGAACCACATACAGGTAGATCTATATCAAGTGTAAACAATACAAACGCAATACACCTTTCTACAATGCCGTACAATAATCATCTAAAGCTGCTTGCACAAATCATATATAAAAAATAGATTTCGAAGCAGATTACACCAGTACAAATTTCGACCTTGTATCCAAAAAAAAAATGTAAACGTGACCTGATCAAAGAAAGCATATATATGATTCTTTGTCGAAATGATCTGGCAACGAACAAACAATGTAATCATGACAGAATTAAACGTGGAAATAAGTCGTTCTATCGTTCATTCAGACGTAAATTATTGCAAAGGATTGCTAGGAAATGGATTCAGATAAGTTGCCTTGTAACTTATTTCCTAATCCTAATTGTATTTGTTACAATGCGCTTTATGTTATGTTTACTTGATTGAAATAAATACTGTTTAAACTAAACTAAATTATTGCAAAATCCCTGGTATGTCATTCTTGTAATTGACAGCACTGGGAGCTAATAAACTCCATCTACTTAATTTGAGGTCAGTTTATATACGGCAGCTTCAATAATTCTCTTGTCAGCTGTTTCCCAAGAAGGGTGTTTTTGTAGATTCGGAATAAAGTCATGTCACATTGTTGCAGAGGAGAAAACCATATGTCCCACTAGTACCCAGTACATTACAGAGTGAGCCTAGCGTGCGTCTTCCATACTTTATTTATCTACATATTAACTTATATTGATTCTCGCAATAAATTTGCACGGGTAAAAAACAACCTCATTACTTCAAAACTTTACAGTCTGTCTTAGATGTTATCTTTGTCCAAAGAAGCAGTTTATGGCGAAAACAATGATAAAAAAGTTTTACCGAACGTTCGTGTTAGCATACATTGAGTACGGATAAAGCCTAAAATCCTTATAAGACTACATGTAATAGGAAAAACAATTTTGAATACAATTAGAAAAGTCGAATTTAGTAACAAGACTATCAACATTATTTTCTTTAATGTGACTGTTATAAGAAGGGTACGTGTGTGAGGGAGATAAGTGGAGGGGGTGAAAATGTATATTTCAAATTCAAACCACAAATAATAAATATATGATAACCAATAAAGCTTGTCTCGCTCGTTTTATTTTGCTTCTTTTTATTAGGTTTTGATCAATTCCATCAAATGAATACGAAATTCTATTTACATGTCATTTTGAAATAGTCTGTGAAATTATTACGCAATATCCTATTCCTACTCTTTGTTACCTTGACCGTTACATAAATTGAAAGGCTACACACACGACCTTATTTTGTTTTGTAAGCACATAATTCCTTATATAGAAATTATGTAAAGTCATAAATAACTAAATAGGGAGTATATGAAGATCTCTAAGTAAACCCCATCAAAGTAAACAGTCTTAAAATAGCTGTTTATTTGTTCCTAGTTGTTAACAACATCATGAATGATTACGTCAGATGCCCCGTTTTAAAGCTAAACGTGATAATTGACATTTATATAACCACAGGGAGCGAGCTTATGTTATAAAATTGTCCTTGATTGTTGGTATTTTGGAGGTTGTAACGTAGGGAGCACAGTCCCAAGTTTTAAGTTATGCAGAGAAATGATACAAGGTTCATAAGTCTATTTTGTACCACGACTTGTTTTGTTATTTACAATTTATTCATGTGTTTTGCAATAAAGTGCTGGTGGAGTCTTTATGTCGTGTTACTGGTACTGTTTAGTTTCTCTGCATGAACATTTCGGCCTGGGTGGTTCCAATACTCGTGCTTTCATAGCTTTGGGTATTGTTAAATCACCCCTTGGATATGGTACCTGCTTTTTAATTTTGTCTTTTGGCAGTTTTCCTGTGATATGCAGGCTCCATAACCTCAGATCCCATTTCTAAATTCCAGTTTGTTTAGTTCTTCTCATTGTTTTCTCGTTTAGGGCAAACCCATTATTTTAACTGGGGACGATACGCCGCTTTTCATGGAATTACACACTAGTGTAGCATTGAAGGTTCCATGTGCACCGCCGTATGAACACATCTGCGGATGTCTCTAAATAGTTTTTTTTTGTATTTTTAGCATGTGTAAATGTTGAGTTCTGCTCAACCCGGGGCTAGAGGGCGTGGACGGTAGCATGCATTTCCACTACCGTCCATGATCAGGCTCAGTCAAACCGAGCCTGCAACATTTTCGTTTTTGTTGTGTTGAGCGACCTGTGGAGTTTCCACTTTTTCTATTTTATTATCACAGCAGCGTTGTTTGTGCCGTGTGGCGGCCGTAAAAAGTCTCCCCGTACATTCAATCAGGGCTGTTATATTTCGATCTTCTCAGATCGTTCAGCACGACTTTTATGTCGTGTTACTGGTACTGTTTAGTTTCTGTGCATGAACATTTCGGCCTGGGTGGTTCCAATACTCCTGCTTTCATAGCTTTGGGTATTGTTTAATCACCCCTTGGATATGGTGCCTGCTTTTTAATTTTGTCTTTTGGCAGTTTTCCTGTGATATGCAGGCTCCATAACCTCAGATCCCCTTTCTAAATTCCAGTTTGTTTAGTTCTGCTCATTGTTTTCTCGTTTAGGGCAAACCCATTATTTTAACTGGTGACCATACGCCGCTTTTCATGGAATTACACACTAGTGTAGCATTGAAGGTTCCATGTGCACCGCTGTATGAACACATCTGCGGATGTCTCTAAATTGTTTTTTTTTTGTACTTTTAGCATGTGTAAATGTTGAGTTCTGCTCAACCCGGGGCTAGAGGGCGTGGACGGTAGCATGCATTTCCACTACCGTCCATAAACAGGCTCAATCAAACCGAGCCTGCAACATGTTCGTTTTTGTGGTGTTGAGCGACCTATGGAGTTTCCACTTTTTCTATTGTATATTTTATATATTTTCAGGCTCTTTTTACAGAAAAGGGAAGAATACTGCGAACAGACAATGAATTAAGAAAATATTTCAATCACGAATGGAATGAATACATTAAATGATGCGGGCCTGATATAATGCAGCTTTGTTTGCCACCTAATAATGATATATTTAAAGTGTTTGATACCCTTTGGGGTAACTTGTTTGTAGGTTGAAGCGTTGGCGTGGTTCAATTGCCAAATATTCTGTAACAGTTGCTTTTAATTCAAATTGAAAAGTCCTAAGGTAAATAATGAATGGCGTGGTTTTCTCTTGTCAGTAAGGCAGGAATAAAGAAGTATTGGTGAATAAATGGAAATTTTCAACAGATTTCAGAATTCATAACAGTTGATGCGACAATACGGACAGGAAAGACCTAAACATAAATAAAAAAATGTGTTTAAAATGAGTATTTTCATATTAACATTAACTAATTTAAAATTTTACAGTTACAGACAGGACTTTCAGTCGATATTGATTTATGTATTCAGCGCGATTAAGTGCGTGTCTATCTACAAAAGGACAATTACTACAAAAGAAGCAAATCTATATATTTATTCATATCTCAGCTATATCCTTTATAAAAACACGCATTTTCTGAGATCATTCTTTTGAATGTTTCCGAGTGACTTATTAACTATATTGATATTTTAACATATTTTTATTTGTTGAGTAAGACTGTGTTTGCACTTATTCAGTTGCCTTTATTAGGCAGTGTTAATGTTGTGTGTATACAATTTGTCTCTATGCACCGCTCGACACTTTTAAAACAATCCCACGGCACCACTGATGTTAGGATTGAAAATATATATCTTATTATAATAAGTGTTTATTCTATATTTTAGATTAATAGTTTGCTTGGAAGCAGTTGTCTAGCAGTTTGCATGGAAGCAATGATCCAGCAGTTTGCCTGAAGTCGTTACGTCAGAATTACTGGCACATCAGGGTCATACCCTCCTTTATACAGAAATCGAAAATAAAAACAGAATTAAATCTACTGATATTTTTTCACTTAACGACTAATATTATTAAAATGTAATCTTATTATACAGTAGTCAAAACAGCCATACGAAATGATAAAAATGACAAATCAGCATAAAGAATAACTAAAGTTTTAAGTTATGCCAAAAAGAAAGTAATCACAGTAAATGTGAAGTACCAACATTTTATTTTTGTCACATTAAGTTGTGTGTGTGATTTTGTGCTTAAAAATAATTGCAATATAAAATGATTACAACCATAATTACTGAAATATATATTAAAAACAAAAGTCTAAAGTAATTGCTGTTAAAACACTATAGTTTATCTTACTTAATTGTTGAAAATTACTCACTAATTCAGAGAAGCGTTACAATCATTTAATTAAACTTCTTTCAATTTAGTTATAATAACAAGTAGCCAAAATAAAAATAAAAAATAATTAAACAAATCATGAATAATAGAACCGTAACAGAGATTTTAGATGTCATGAATCCATGAATTCGTCACATAATGAAGATGACTTTCTTCCAAGAAAAATGTTACGCACACACAAAACAAGTGACCGAGTATTGCAGTGGCAATACAGAAGTCCCCATCTGGTGAAAAATTAATTATACTTGACCTTCAGTAGTGACCTTGACCTTTCAATGCAATTTAAAGTAATGGAACAGAAACATTTTTTTCTTGACATTTAATAGTGACTTTGACCGACAACCATGGGTCATGCGCATGACATTTAGTCTAATCACTGGGAACATTTCTATGTAGTACTAAAAGAATCCTTCAATGCAAATAAAAGTAATGAAGTAGAATTCTTTTTACCTGACCTTGAACAGTGGCCGCGACCTTTAAGCGACAAGCATAGATCATGCGGTGACACATTGTCTCATCATGGGGAGCATTTGTTTGTAGCACTAAGATAATTCATCAATGCATGTAAAAGTTATAGAGCAGAAACAATTTTTACTTGACCTTTCATAGTGACCTTGCCCTTTAACCTACAATCATATGACATTTACGTGCATAATCTACACATTGCCTTCTATAAATATACCAAGTTTTATGAACCTAGCCTGAACATATTTTTGAGTTTTCGCATTACACTTTCATTTACTCATTTTTATTGAATTTGGTTAAAGCATTAATAAAGGAAACCCGACTTGCTCGAAAAGAGTCTTCGACAGTTTATGGCAGCTTCCATACTCATGTAAACAGACTAAATCGAAACTGTATATTGCAGTGTATACCATTTTGTCGACTTCGTTACACATTTCACGATATTCTATCAATCCATCACTGGTCATAGCCGTCAGCAGAGATGTGAAAAATATCGTTTCTAATGTTCATCAGATGAGCTTATATTATTTTATAGAATTTTATGAGCTGATAATATTAAATTACACTTCTAAAGTATAAAATGAATGGAACATCTCAACTTGAAAATGCCTCATTTGAAACATGTCGCAGACATGAAATTGTTGTCTGAATCTCGTACATTTCTGTTTAGCCCGCCCGCTTAGCTCAGTAGGTAGAGCGTTGGTCTACGGATCGCGGAGTCGTGAGTTCGATCCCCGGGCGGGGCGTGTGTTCTCCGTGACGATTTGATAAACGACATTGTGTCTGAAATCATTCGTCCTCCACCTCTGATTCATGTGGGGAAGTTGGCAGTTACTTGCGGAGAACAGGTTTGTACTGGTACAGAATCCACGAACACTGGTTAGGTTAACCGCCGTTACATGACTGAAATACTGTTGAAAAACCGCGTTAAACCAAAAACAAACAAACAAACAAACATTTCTGTTTAAACGATTTAGTACATAAACATGTTTTCGTGATTTTATCAATTTGACATAGGCTTTGTGCGAAATCAAATCAGCACATTGTCAAGTAAATAAAAGTTCACCGACAGTGGCGTAGCTAGGTTAAAATAATGTGTATGCAAAGCGGTTTGAGCACCAAAGGTGCGAACGTACTAGGGGGTACAGGGGCATGTTCCCACGCACCCATCCCGAAAAAAAAATTAGGAAGGAAAATGGTGCATTTAAAATTAATTTTAAGACGATTATTTTGAGTACATAATTATTTATGTAATATTGAGTCATTCATCTTAATTAATTTACAAATTTAGTCAAAATCAGTTTGCATTTTTATTAATATATGATGTACAGTGCTAACATGTACTCAACATTAACGTATTATAGTTTTGAAGAAGGTGACAAACCCCATTCAAAGTGAATACTCTACACATTTTCATTGAATATGAAATCCCATTTCCTATCGTTTTTTCAGGAAAATATGTCAAGTACTGTCTATGAGCATAGTTGTTTTTCTTTGTAAATGTTCAGGAGTCCTAAACCAGAAGCCTCTTAGTTGTCATAGTGCTCCTGGTTAAGGTCTCTGACTTGTAATCACATACCCTCTCACTGATTGAGGGTCAATCACATAAAGAGTCATGGGTTCGAGCCCTGCTTCCGACCTGACTCTTTATGTGAGAACGTTGGTAGTTTCTTACGGAGGATGGGAGTCTAGTATAATGTACTCAACATTAACGTATTATAGTTTTGAAGAAGGTGACAAACCCTATTCAAAGTGAATACTCTCCACAGTTCTTGCTTGAACCTCTCTATATTTGCCGCTCCGTCATACCCTTGCCCACGCATGTTTTCTATGACAATACCCTTTTCTTGTAAATTGAGAAGGAATGACTCCGTAAGGGCTTCATCTGTAGTAGACTTACCCTCTACAAATCCTAGAAATTCTTCTCTGATTATCTGTTCGTTTTAGTCATAAAATCGCACACAAAGAACCATTTGTTCCATAGTGGACGCGTTTGTGGCTTCTTCCGCCATGAATCTATAACATGTTGCAGCATTACATGTCCTTACAATATCGTCGACTATCAGGTCTCCACATATTTTTATAACTTCATTCTGTTTTTCAGAAGTATATTTCGTCTTGGCGTTCTCATTAGATAAGTGTTCTGTAAGCAATGGATTGTCCTTGGCTCGATACCTTAACAAAGCCGTAAAGTTACTATTATCATTTCCATGACATCGAATTGCAAAATTTTGGTTTCCACATAGTACGATTGTATCGATAATGCATTCAAGTATGTCTCTGTTCTCAGATACAATCGCGTTGTCTGAACTGACAATGGTTTTGTCTGCACCTTCCATCATCTGCAGGAAAGTGTCGGCTGCCAAATGGCATACATTAGACGAGTGCCAGTTTATTAATTTCCCCATGTTGCTCCAATCGGAAACAGGAGTACTTCTAAACGTCTTGTCCTTCGATGATCCACTCTGTGGGCCGAATAGCCGGCACGGTGCGCAGTGCACACTATCTTTTGAAACTAGTTATCTCCACTGTTTGTTTTTTCTAAACCAAGTTGATTTTGCTTTTCTTAATTATTTTTCGATTATCCTGAAAAAGATATAACTTGATAACTTGATAAAATAGATATCTGGTATTCCTCCATTGAGCGCGGTTAGACTGTACATGTACGCCTAAAGTCGTCAATTGGACAATGACTAAGCCCTAAATGTTAAGAAACATATTTTTAAGATTTTCTATTGCAACTTTATACCATTCGATCAGAAGAAAAAGAATACAAGTGGCTATATATATCGGTATCGGACCGCTTCCTATTTTAAGGAATATGGGAGCGACATTTCTCCATTCAATGGAAAATATGCATTGACAAAAAACGTGCCGCATAGGCTTTAATTTATTTTACAGATTGTTTCAAAAAATAGATAATGCCCATTTTTGCACAGAAAAATATTCAAGATTTATTGATTAAAAAAAAAAAAAAGAAAAAGAAATTCACGCAGCATCGAAAAATCATGGGTTTAGAAAATTAAAAAATACAAAATAAAAAAAAATATTTTAGCAAAATCCGAGATTCGAACCCGGACCTCTTGCATGTCAAACCAGGAACACTTCATGTAACATTCATACAATATCGACGTATTTATACTTGGTTCATTACGTAAAACTAGATTTATTTTCCATTTAATTTTTATAAAAACGTTCGTTAAAGATCTCGATCTACATCAATATTGTGTACTAATTATATTAAGATTAATGATATACTGAATCTAACACTAAAACAGAGAGCTATAGTCTAGTTTTACCTTGAAGGAAACTCAAACAAATGGGCATAGTTCCATTTAGAAGTCAAAATGTTGTAGTTCACCTCATATGTGAATCTGAATAATCTGCTAATACATCCGGATACTGTTTGCAGCGGATGCTGAAGCAACCTCCATTTTGAAAAACCGCGCACCGCAAAGTTTTTAAGTACGCAAAGGATAATAATTGCCAGGTACAGTGTTTTACATTTCGAGACATTGACATTATGTTTGGATTAAAAAAGAAGTAAATTATTACATTTACTAGCTACTCTATCTATCATTTGGTATTATCTTCGGACAACTTACCCTAGTACCTATAAATATAAGACACGCAATGCCATTTATTTACAGTTAGTAAAAATAATTTAGACCTTAACAATATCTTGAAATCCAAAATGTAAGAGATAAAAGCTTCATTCTTTAACTAGTAAGCTTTATGTTTTATCAGGAAAAGACTGTCTGCTACTGTGTCAACATAATGGTAAACAAGAGCTTTCTAATGACAGAACGCTCACGTACACACAAAACTTAAGCAAACTTTTCAAAATTGAAAATGGATCATAATTTTGACAAAATAAAAGCAAGAGTAATATGTAACTTGTCCTTGGAAGTCATCACATGATGCCGAAGAAATATTTGAATTTTGAAAGGATTTGATTTGGAAGTTGCTGGTTGCTTATCAGTGAAACTTTACCTTGAAATTCTAACTGAAAAAGGGACATTACTTTGACAAAATTCAGGCTAGAGTTATGTAGCTTGTCCTAAGAGGTAATCTAAGAATGCAAAAGATATCACATCACATCAAATAGTCAAGCTAAAATTGGATGTACTTTCTATAATCAACATTTTAAGTAATTGTCGTCAATACATACATGTTTGTAACCTTGCAAAATGTCCCACTTATAGCATCTTCTAACAATTTATCTTTAAGTGTACAGAGATGCATGTGATACGAACATGCGTGGTGGCAACCGTGGGAACAACAGGACCTAGTGTTTGCTTTGATACAAAATATGAATATTTCATATAATGAAGCCCAATAATTAGCAAAAAAATTCCTTCAAATGATATTTTATAGGCAATTTTTAACCGGCCCAACGGCGAAATGCACTTTCGTATATACAAATCTTACTGTGCAATAAACGCTTTCGGAATAAACGTAATGTTGAAAGTTTATAAAGCTGTGTTAAGGCTGGGCATCCGTATTTACACTCCGAAATGTCTGTGTAATGTCGTTTTCTCGCTAGGCGGCTAAATAAAGCTCGACACGCAAATGACTTTCCGTAGAAAGCGAAACATGCCAAAGTCGTGTGTGGATGTCATTTGTCGAATGAGGTTACGGGTCCATTACCTAAGATTACCGACTAGTATGGACTAGTATGAAGCTGCAGTCTGTGGGTTTCAGCTAAATGGCCAAGGCAAGTAATTATATTTCCTCCCAGATTACTTATTACACTCTCTAGTTTTATATCTGGATAACCAACAGTAAGAGCAGCTGTTACTGAATTCCTTAAAATGTCAGCATTGCTTCTGATGCTATTAGCGCTAAAGATGCTTTGTGTTAACCTAAAAAGTCATTCATACTACAATGACAGTACAAACATCTGATATTGACAGCTAGTAATTTGTTATAATTACCGAACCAGTAGGGAGTTCTTGTAAACGACAAACTTTAACAGTACTTAAATAGTACACTATATCTCTATACAAAATATCAGCATACGAAAGTTCCATGCCCTATTCGTTATAATGTTTAATACTAACGTGTGCAAAGTAAGGTATGACAATCATGGTCAATTTCATGAAATACACGGTAAAGACTTTTTTTCATAAATAATGTGTTTGTTTACGGAACAGCTTAAACGTACTAATAGATAGTACGTAGAAATACTTATCAAGTAAATGGTATTCAGTACAAACGTTGGAAGTCGAATTCATTGGTGCTTTATCTCATTTTGCATCGGAAATGGTATGGCAGCTTTTAATCTCATTGCTAATTCCTGATTCGGTGAGCATCGGAAATGGTATTGCAGCTGTTAACCTCATTGCTAATTCCTGATTCGTTGAGCATTGGAAGATATGGTAGGAATCATTAGTGTTGTTTTTTCGTGTACGTAGCACTATTGTTGTTTCACACCGACGCAGTTATAATTTATTTGTCGACTTTCCAGCTTTTGGGTTAAAGAGGAAGACTCCGGGTACCCTTCCGGGCATTATTTCATTACGAACCACCATTCTACTGTAATCCAGCGTGATAGCTTCCTCAGATGAAAACTTTTAAGCCCCAAGCGAGTCTCGATTAACCGCCTCGATAGCCTAGTGGTAGAGCGTCTGCTTCGAGTGCGGGAGGTCGTGGGTTCGATCCCCGGCCGCGTCATACCAAAGACATGAAAAATGATACCAGTAGCTGCCTTGCTTGGCGCTCAGCATTAAAAGGGAAGCTGGTCTCTTCTCTCATACCCTTGTGGTGATGGATTCCATCAGGAATGAGGTGTCTAGAGTGATTATTATAAGTTTTGGAACTTCCTTCACAATCGACCTAAAATAAATTATGTACAAACTAAGCGATGCTCAATCAAACATCTGTGAGAGGTAAGTGATTGGAAGTCGGCTACCTTAACTACTCGGTCACGAACCGACTTCTTTAATTTTCAGTCGAACATAAGCAGGAAGTAATTTTATTTTTATATCTGCAATAATAAAATGTCATCTATAGAAGTTCACATCATGATTTGAATATCATGTAATATGTTTACTTATTCCTTCATATTTCGGTTGATAAGATTGAAACTTATTATTGACAATATTCAGAGAGTGTCTGCCTGTATGTCTGTCTATCTACATGTATCTATATTTGTATCTTATGTATTATCTTACTTCACTATTCATATATCATTACAGTATATCTGTATCTTATGTATGGAGTTCAATCCGGATAAGTGTGAGGTATTTAACGAAAGAAAGAAAACAACTGGCATCTACAATTATACACTCCATAATATTGCACTAAAACTAGAGACGCTGCTAAATACCTGGGCGTCAAACTAAGTTAAGATCTCAGTTGTTCAAAACATATTGATAACATCACATCAAAAGCAAATATTTAGATTAAATTCATCAAAAGGAATATCTAAACAAACAACTGGAAAGTAAAAGAAACAGCTTACAACACCTATGTACGCCCACAGCTTAAATACTGCTCTTCTAAAAATTGGCACTAAAATTTACATATCTTCACCTGGTACTGGCAGTGTTCCACAAGACTGGAGGACGGCTATCGTTGCCCCTGTATACAAAAAGGGCCCACGAAGCATAGCCAGAAATTACAGGCCTATTCTCTTACTAAAATTGCTTAACGTCTTCCAACATGGCTTCCGCTCAAAGCACAGTTGTGAACCTCAGTTAATTGATTTTCGTCAAGAAATTTTTGATACCCTTGAAGCTAGTAAATAGACAAAACTAACAGTAATGGATTTTAGCAAAGCGTTTGCCAAAGTCGATCACAATCTTTTGGTCTATCAGGTATAGACAGACAAACATCCATGTGGATTAAATTTTTCCTTAAAAAAAACGAACACAAACGGCCACCAATCAGATATACTACCTATGGTGCCAGGGGTACCCCAAGGGTATGTCCATAGGCCTTGATTTTTCCTAACATATCTGTGACCTGCGAGACTCGCTTAAAAGCAGCGTAAGACTCTTTTCTGACGATACAGTAGTTTATATCTCTATAGATATCATGCATGATTGTGAGACTTTCCAGCAGGACCTCTATAAAATTAGAACTATGGGAATCGACATGGTCTATGGAGTTTAATTCTGATAATGCGAAGTGATTAGGATATCAATAAAACAAGAAAAAAGAAAAAAAAATGATTGCTTTTCCCTATAAGCTACATATCCATAAATTTAAAGCTATTAAAAATGCTAAATATTTAGACGAACCATCAGTGAGGCCTCTACCTTGAAATCATTTACAAAAAATATTAAACAAGGCAAACAAGACCCTTAAAATGCATGAAAAGAAATGTTCAAACAAATGTTAAATATAAAAATTAAAGAAACTTCGTATAAAACATATGCTCACCCATAATTGGAATACTGCTCAACTGTTTGGCGTCCATGGCAAAAGACAATTTAACATATGAAATTGAGTACGGAGGGCTGCAGCCAGATATGTTATCAACTATGACTGTAGATCCAGCATCACAGAAATGTTAACTGTACTTAAATGGCAAACAAGGCGAAATTTCACATCCCTAATTATTTTATATAACAGCCATCATTCCATTGTTTTTGTAGATCACCAGTACCTACTAGAATCTGGAGACCTTAACTTTTATATTCCCTCTTCTCGCACACATCATCGCATGAACTCACTTTTTCCTAGAACCATTAGACTCTTGAACAACCTACCACATCATGTAAAATCCAGTGCTACTCTTAACAAATTCCGGAGTGGCCTACATTACTGATGTTCTAACCTGAAATATATGTTTTTTACATTTTTTAACCTTTGTAATATAAAAGTACTGATTTTAATATTGCACACTAATTTGTGTTTTCAATAGCGGCTTAATCATCAAGTGTCGACCAGACAGCCGCCTCCCAGTCATAGTCAGTTATTGACTGTGGGGACTGTCATGCAGATGTAGATGAATTGATTTTTCGTACGGGACCGTACAAAGAGCCGCGCTAAATCTATTTTAAGACACACACAACAATAACATGTCTAGCACATTCGTATCGTATAGTAAACTGCCTTTACTTTTATTGAACAACAGGCGTTATTTGATAACATAAATGTATTTTTGTAGAAATGGCAGACAAATCCTGTCTCGGCCAATCAGCCAAAATGATTGTGTGTTTTCGACGTATTTAAGTTTTCGTCACGTGACACTGTCTTCGTTGATTTACGGAAATCGGCGAAGCCTGGTGGGTTAATTAGCGATCCGCGGGTCATTAAATATTTTATGATTTTATATCAATTCGTATCTCAACAATATTTGGCCATCCAAGTTAGACTAACGGGCGAATGTGTTCATTAGACTGTTTTCTACAAACCTACAAAGTTATTTACTTTCTTTTTATGGTGATTTTGAACAGGATTATAACACTAATTGTTTGTCGCACAGGTGAGAGCTATTACTGACTCGTTCTGAAGCCGTCTCGTGAAACAAAATTAATACGATAAACTCCAATCGTTGGCTTTGCAGAAAAACATCCATGAGAGTTTGTAAGTTTGTATAGTCATTCAGGTTGACACTATGTAACCTAGAAAACTGAATACTGAATGGCAAGTACCTATTTTCAACGTTACGTCCTTTAATGACCATTCCCTCATATGGTTCCTATTGCAATAGCCATGAAGAACGTTCTGCAATGGTAATCTGAGGGGCCTCCGTGGAAAAGTGTTTTAGATATTTGACTGCGAATCACTTGCTTCTCATAGATGCGGGTTCGAAACCTCACTAGGGGTGTATAGTTCTCTCATGTATGGAAACCATCGAGGTGGCTTACTGAAGGTCGGTAGCTCTACGCAGATGATCATAGCTGACTGAAATTATTGATGAAGGGATACAAGGAGTCTGATTCTACCATCAAAATTGGAAAGAAGTCGTAATTTTATCCTTAAGATAATACTTTAAAGACTGAGATAGAACTTTGCACGCGAGATCACTGAAAACATTCGTTTTACTTTGACGTAAATATACGCGACCTCAACCTAGAAGAACTAATTAAAAATTTGTAAATTTTCGCCTATGATATATCACGACAATGCCTTAATTTCTCTAAAATGTTTCTTTACGAATTGTTAGTGTGCAATTATAATCAGACTTTCTATAAATTGTTGTTCAAATTACTGCCATTTGTCCCTAAGTATCGTTTATAGCAGATTATATTCTGATTTATCATTGATTTTGATTTGTAACACTATTTTGCTTTATCTTTAATTATGCAATTAATTGTCGAATTAAATTGAAGGTTCTTAAACAATTATGTTGGAAATTGCTAGTGAATTCAAATCCCCCTCGTCGAATGCAGAAATGTCTTTTGTCACATATTGATCGGATGCAAGATTAGCATCCAAAACCATCACGTGTTCTTAAAATAATTTTTGCCCAAGTATTTGCTCCAAAAGATACACAAACCCTGTTACAAATACTCTACGTCTTTAGTCTATTAAGGTGAAAAGTAAAACGATAAGAATACGATGGCATACATTTAAATAGAAATCTCGTTCTTTGTATGTTCCAAAAACAAAAACGAAGACCCGCTAATAGATAGATCTACTATAGTCAAACAAATGTTGTCAAAGCGATCTTTAAACCATTCTAGCATTGTCCAAAGCTTGTGCTATTAATTAAACAAGAGTATTTCAGTCTCTTGTATGGAATTAGTCTTTAGCATAACAGGTTACTACATTTCTGCCAGTTTCTACAGCAAAAAAGTCCCGTAACCTGTGCTGGAGTTAACATGTCTGGAATCTATTCAAATAGCAATTTCAGCCAAGCACAGAGTTGGCAGTTTTACTTGATAAATGAAACCTTGGCAGAATAGTTTTGTAGACGGAAGGAACTGTAGGAACTGTATTCGACACAATTTTGTCAGCTGTGTGTACGAAGAGGTTTATTGTTGATTTCAGTAGGAAATCATGCCTGAAGACGCCGATTGTTCGAACACGAAAACTCATCCATAAACAGCGCGTAACATCACACTAAGAGGTAAACCTTTTGACATGAGATCTCGTTTTTAGTGCGACTGAATATCCAATTAGCTTGATTCATCTGAACAAAAAGATAAAAAAAGTATCCGAAAAAATTGCTTGTGTTTAAAGACGTTTTTCTATGACATAAAACCACTTCAGTTCTTATGTCAGTTTCCCATGAAGTTTTGAATAAGTAGACTAAATACACCTGTCTAATGCATGATGCGTACTCAAATACAAATGTTCGTATCTACAGAAAGATACATTGAGGTAAAAACCTATTTTCTTTTTCAAAAAAAGAGAAAGCATGAAATAAAATTCTTATAAAGACAAACACATTTGATGTATGTATATGATTTACTTTCAAATGTTTACTAAAAACTATCAAGTTAAACATTTTTGTGATAAAGTTGCGTCTGTTTTAAATTGTCTGAAAATGTTATGAAGTTGTTCGCTACACGCATGTAGTTTTCACGAGCATTTTGGAACCGTCTTGGCATAAAATGCATCTTTATTTAGTTCTGCTCAACCCGGGGCTGGAGGGCGTGGACGTTAGCATGCATTTCCACCGTCCATGAACAGGCTCAATCCAACCGAGCCTGCAACATTTTCGTTTTTGTCGTGTTGAGTGACCTGTGAAGTTTCCACTTTTCTCTATTTTATTGAAATCCATCAGGTGCCTGTACCCGTACCTGTGTCAGACACCAGTGTCATGTTGAAACTGTGAGTGACAAATGGATACTGTATCACTTACAATATAGTGTATTTCGACTCATTAAAGGTTTTGTATAAATCTCCAAGTCTTTACTTTCGTTTTCCTTGATGAGAGAAATATGTCATGATAAGAGTTGATTAATCTTGTTCAGTGAAATTCAGAAAAAAGACGATAGACATTAAAACAATTGGACTGATCATTTTGAGCATATTACCAAAAGATACAATGAATTCATAGACGTATAAATCGATCTGCATTGATTGTATATTCAACAAAATGCTGCGCAAACGCATCATCAGTTTTCGTTGACACACTGACTTTTTCACACTCAATGACCTCTAGTCATAAATGTAACAGCTTCTGCACCAAATATTCTTTCCCAAGATCCATTCATTGACAATGAATTATTATAATTTATCATGTTGAATAAAAATAGTTTGAAATGTTTCTACAAACTTGTAGAAACATATAGTGCTTTTGTCTAGTCGTCAGTTCGTATTTCCGTCTTGAACCGGGCTGTATCTTCTGATGGCCTGACCGAATTGTTTTTTTAAAGTTTATCGTAATGTGAAGACGCGCATGATTTCATTTTACTCATGTTAGTTATAGGTCCTTGTCGTAAAATTGATAACATGTCAAATGGTCAGTTTTAAGGTTTTGCTCAAAATTTTATTTAGGATGTTGCTCATAGCAGAGCTGAAGTTGTCTTCTGCGCATGTCCAGAAGTGATTATCAATTGGAGCGCACGGCAAAAATACGCAAATTATTGCATGTCCGTACGCATTTGGTGTGTAATATGTAGAACATACTGATTAAAGGTTAGGGTTAGTATTACTATGATAACAAAACTATACATAAAAGATACTTTTAATTCAAATTGTTTGAATTCGGTATATATCGGAGTCTGTAATTTATACAGGCCCTCCAGGTTTTTGCTTGATCTGGACGACTTTTTTTTAACGGAATTGACAGACTCAAAATCTTATGTGCTGTTATGTTGTGATAACTCCTCTTACACATATCTTACCTTCTGCCGTTCAAACTTTAAACAGACATTTTATTTCTCTTTGTACATACAATAATGTCACAATGACTTTAACTGATTTCAGTGGCAAAGGTTAAAAATATAACTTGGTATCTCCTGTTACATTTACTGACAAAGAAATTATGTGTGTCCTCCTTGGCGAAGTGGTTTAGGTCGCTTACTTGTTGGCCACGAAACCTCTCTCTGGGTGTAAAATTCTACTGCTGTTATAATACGAGATGTGCTGATGAATCACTTGAATGAATGACATAATGTGAAAGCTATTTTTAATCTTGAACAATTTCTAATGTAAAAGGAACGCAACAGCATGCTAATTAGCCTAGTAGTTTAACCATTCAGAAGTCAATACTGAGGGCTTTTTCATTCATTATACACACCAGTAAGGTTGTTCATGTGTTTACAAAATAACAAGTTGAAAACTCTTATTCTACCAGTAATGGATCCTGACTTTGGCTCATCAACGTTTCGTTTGTATCTTAGGTTACCTTTTCAAGAATTGCATTTGGATGCACTCGGCATTTTCGCTCTCCGATTACCATTATCATTCTGTAAAATGATCATCTATTTCAAATCGTTTTCTTCTACTGTAACGGTTGATTTACACGTATAAGCGCGCGTGTGTATAAAAGTTGTATCCATGCACCGGTCGACATTTTTAAAACAATCCCATAACACCACTGATGTTAGGAATGAAAATATTTAGCTTGACTGTTTATTCTATATTGTAATTAAATAGTTTGCTTGGAAGCAGTTGTCTAGCAGTTTGCATGGAAGAAATGATCTAGTAGTTTGCATGGAAGCACTGATCTAGCAGTTTGCATGGAAGCAATGATCTAGCAAATTGAAAGGAAGCAATGATCTAGCAGTTTCTATAGCAGAAATGATCTAGCAGTTTGCATGGAAGCAATGATCTAGCAGTTTGCATGGAAGCAATGATCTAGCAGTTTGCATGGAAGCAATGATCTAGCAAATTGAAAGGAAGCAATGATCTAGCAGTTTGCATGGAAGCACTGATCTAGCAGTTTGCATGGAAGCAATGATCTAGCAAATTGAAAGGAAGCAATGATCTAGCAGTTTCAATGGCATAACTGATCTAGCAATTTGCATGGAAGCAATGATTTAGCAGTTTGCATGGAAGCAATGATCTAGCAGTTTCTATGGCAGAACTGATCTAGCAATTTGCATGGAAGCAATGATCTAACAGTTTGCATGGAAGCAATGATCTAGCAGTTTGCATGGAAGCAATGATCTAGCAGTTTCTATGGCAGAACTGATCTAGCAATTTGCATGGAAGCAATGATCTAGCAGTTTGCATGGAAGCAATGGTCTAGCAGTTTGCAGGGAAGCAATGATCTAGCAGTTTCTATGGCAGAACTGATCTAGCAATTTGCATGGAAGCAATGATCTAGCAGTTTGCATAGAAGCAATGATCTAGCAGTTTGCATGGAAGCAATGATCTAACAGTTTGCATGGAAGAAATGTTCTAGCAGTTTGCAGGGAAGAAATAATCTTACTTTCCTGTGTCATGTGACTTATATGCACTTGATACTTGCTTGAACTAAGATTTAAGCCAAAGAAATTTAACTTTCCATGTAACCATGAAATGAAAACTTCCACATACTGTCTGCTGTTCTACTTCTTAAAAAGGGAAGAAATATAAGGTCCTGTTTGATAGTTTATCATTAGTTAAGTACATGTACTCCAAACAAGGTAAGACGAAATGGGTCACCCAATTATACCGGCTAGTTATTTTTCATTGGAATTTACTCCAGTCAAAATTACCATATTGTTTCTTTCAGTATGTAAGTACTAGTTGGAAATTGTAGGAAATTACCATTGTTACAGACCTAATAGTATTGAAATACCCACCAAACTTCTTTTATTTCCCCAGTATCTCATTTCAGTCTGTACACCTTAATCTAGTTATAACTAAGCAGCTAAGCATTGTGAAATGTTTTAGGAAAATTTTACTGCAGTTAACGATTGAAATATAAATCTTAAGAATTTTAGAAAAAAATGTGAAAAGGGCTTAAGTGGACTAATTGTGGCAATTGGGTATGTGTATGCCATTTTATAGTAACCAGATGCCTCCGGCCAACCTATTAGTGACATAAACTTCAGTTCATTATATATTTTTTAAATGCAACTTGCAATTATTACTGTTTTAAAATTTGAATACGGTCCTTTACCTCCCCAATGAAATAACCTTTGTAGAATTATAAGTTAACGACTTGTATGTTCTAATGACAAAAAGATGTATGTTATCTTAATTCATTTTAAAAAAACAAATTGAAAAACTAATTGCACTTAGGTTTTGAATTAATATAGATAAAAAATAGAATTGCCTTTACTTGTTACCTGAAAATAACTTTTAAAAAAGAAATCATTGGTGCTATAAACAGAAGGTACAATGGGAAACCTGCTATATTAATAGAAGGTACATTGGGAAACCAATTTCTGTTCTAAAAATAGCATTTACTGCTATTTGTGTACCATAATCATTGTATCTGATTATTTATCGTGACAGAGCACTACAAAGAAATATATGCATTTGTTTTTCATTTAAAACAATCAAAAAGAAAATTCTTTTGTTTCCTAACAAAAGAAAATAAGCTGTTTTAAATAACTTCTCTTTCCTTTTCTACCTAATCTTACACATTACTATTACCAAAATGTAGATTAAAGCTTGATTTTATTTCTTCAACAATATGCAAACTTTAAAGCTGTAAACAAGTGTTATAGTTTATCGTTCCCTATATAAGTAGATCATGTGATAGGTATATATTAGGTTGACCGGAGGCGGTAGATTACCAACTATTGACTTATACCCCCTCTGCTGCTACAATTAGTCCACTTAATTTTTCACGTTGTAAGAATCCACTTTCCATTGTCCTCTTCCAATATATGAAATGTCATTGAATTCAAAGTATTAAGTGTGCCTGTAATTGTCACATTGATTTATTCAGATGTGTTGATGTGTTTTGGCGTATTGATAAATTCAGAAGGATAATATATTGATACAGACGTCCATAGGACAGTTCAGTGGAAAAAACACTAGGAAGATGTTGAATTTTCAAAAAAATACTTTAAATTGTACTATAAATATTGACTTCTGTTATTATTTAAACTGCTTGCTTTTTGTATAGAATCTTCTAAGATGAATTGCCAATATAAACATTTAACCTGCTGGTTGCATGGAAGAAATGATCTAGCAGTTTGCATGAAAGAAATGATCTAGCAGTTTGCATGGAAGCAGTTATCTAGCAGTTTACCAGAAGTACATCATTACGTCAGAATTACTGGCAAATACTCTCCTTTATACAGAAAAGGAAAATTAAAACAGAATTACTGAATTTTTACTAAACCTTCTAAGCTTATATCATTAAAATATAATCGTATTAAAAAGTAGTCAAAACTGCCATAAGTTATGATAAAGATGACAAATCAGCATAAAGAATACATGAAGTTGTAAGTTCTGCCACGAAGAAAGTAATCACAGTAAATGAATATATACCAAAATTCAATGTTGTCACATTAAGCTTCTGTGTGACTCTGTGCTTAAAACTTAAAAAGTAATAGCAATATAAACTGATTACAACCATAATTACTGAAATATGTAATAACAAAAGTCTAAAATAACTGTTGTTGAAACGATTTAATCTAACTTATTTAACTGATGAAAATTACCCACTAATTCAGAGAAGTGTTACAATTAATTAATTAAAATTCCTACAATCTGGTTGGATTAAACAAGTAGCCAAAATAAATACAAAAATAATTAATCATTGATTATGAAACCTTAACAGAGATTTAAGATTTTATCAGTCCAAAATTTCGTCACAGAATGAAGAGCGGACGCAGTGGTTCAGTGGTAACACTGTCTGACTATGAAACAAGGGGTCGAAAGTTCGAGCCCCTGCTTCTCCAAATAAAAATTACTGACTTTGGGATAAGAGTTCCCTGTATGGGTGTTTTACATCTGGCATGTTAAAGAACAAGTGAAACTTCTGGAATTGGAGTATTTGCTGTATCTTGCACTATCCTCCTACTAACATTACTTACTGTCTTTTGGAGGAGTCGCCCAAACGAATTACCGGTGGCAACTATAAATAAGTAAACATCCAACATTTATTTATTCATTTATCATTTTTATCTTAAAATAAATAAATCCATGATAAATTTATTCCATTTTATCAAATAATAGAGGATATTTTAGTGAATTATATCATTCTATTTGCTATGTAAACATATGGATGCGAGGTCGCAAAACCATTTGACAAATCGTCAAATCCATATTTTGACCATAAGTAACATTGAAAAAGAAAGTATATTAAAGCAATTGTTTCAGTTTTGATCCAGACGTTGCATATGTAGATAGCAAAATAATGGAAATTCCGCACCCATATCATCAAGTTAATAAAATTCCTACATTTTGTAACTACGCCTGTCAATAGGGCCTGAGAAATACCGTTCAAACAATAAAGCTTTAATTTGTCGCCTATTATTTCATCCGTTTATGCCTATGATAAACATTGTCAACTAGACTCTCTAGAACAAATGCACAGCTCACTTAGTCTTTTGCGTTATGTTTTTTCATTCTAATATAATTTAAAGCTCTGACATTTGCTGTTGTCTTCAGAGTTTAGATTAAAATCGAATAACCATAGACAAAACTCATAACTGATACATGATGTCATATAAGAAGTGCTTTTTGCTAGATGTAGAAGTACTAAAATCGATGATGTTATTATACGCATATAGAATTGAATTCAGTTTTGACTTGTTGCCTCTCATCTCAATAGTTAGACCTAGATGAACCGATACAATACCTCGTAAGCTTGTTCTGTGTAATATCAAAAACTGTCCTTTAATTGATTGTCACACAAAATACTTTTTCTTTTCAAGAACATGAACTATTACTAACTCGTTCTGAAGCTGTCATGTAAAACGAAAGTGATATACGATACAATCCAATCGTTGGCTTTGCAGAAAAACCTCCGTGAAAAATGTGTATAGTCATTCAGGTTGACAGAATATAACCTAGACATTCGAATACTGAATGGCAAATACCTGTTTTCTACGTTACGTCCTTTAATGATCATTCCCTCCTATGGTTCCTATTGCAACAGTCATGAAGAACGTTCTTCAAGGGTAACCTGAGGGGTCTCTGTGGAAATTGTTTTATGTATTTGACTGCGAATCACTTGCTCCTCAAAGATGCGGGTTCGAACCTTCACTAGGGGTGTATAGTTCTCTCATGTATTGAAACCATCGAGTTGGTTTACAGAAGTTCGGTTGCTATACCCAAATGATCACATGTGACTAAAAAAATTGATGGACTGCCTCTACAATTAAAATTGAAAAAAAAGTCGTCATTTTATGCTTCAGATAATATTTCAAGACTGAGGTAGAACATTGCACGCCGAGATCACTGGAAACATTTTTTATTTGACGTAAATATAATCGACGTCAACCTAGAAGAACTAAAACTTGTAAAATTCCGCCTATAGATGATATATCACGACAATGCCCTAATTTCTCAAAAATGTTTCTTTACGAATTGTTAGTATGCAATTATAATCATACTTTCTATAAATTGTTGTTCAAATTACTATCATTTGTCCCTGAGTTTCGTTTATAGCGTATTATATTCTGATTTATCATTTAATTCCAGAGTCAGTGTTTTTATTGATTCAAACTTCCCTTGATTTATACCATATTGTACTGAATATCTTTTATATGATCTGAATGCGAATTAAACCCATAGATAAAGTGATTGTATGAAAATACTTTCTAACGAGAAATCATTGTGAGTATATGAGTTAGCGCAATGTTATTTTGAACGTTGAATGCAGTATGAATGCAGTGCATTTTGAATAAATCGTATCATTTGGCATAATACCTCTTGCAAATTGTACATTACAGTTCGGAATAAATGTCAATACCATGTTTTGTTTACATGTGCCGTTACAAAGGACACATCTGCAACAAGCTTGTGTAGTACTACCCATTTGTGCGTTTTGCACCGCAAATAGAAAAATTGTTGATGCAGTATGAGATACAGTGGAATACCGTTACCTCGATATTCAAGGGACTGTAAAAATTGCATCGACGTATCCGAAGTTCAACGTAACGATATCGACTATCTTGGACTACTTTTTACTTGTGTCGGACGTAGTTATTGTCATTATATCAAATGCTTTTTTCAGAGGGTTTGAAAGGGGAAAGTAATGATATAAAACGTAGGTACGATTTTAATTTTATTGACAAATACAACGTCTTAATTAGATAGTACATACATATATACAACTATTAAAATTTTCAAAATATATGTGTAAACATTAGCATTTTAATTCCTTCCCCACACAAGTCTGAATGCAGTGGTTATGTTCCTAGCTGGGTAGACTGTGTTTCGATAACGAAAATACGCATATTGTTACTCAATCCTAAATGGCAGATTTTTACTTCGTCAAACAGAAAAAAATATCATCAAAATTAGTTGTTACATTGGATAACAGCTTGCCCGCTTGGACGCTGTTTTATAAGACTTAATTATTGGGAATTAAATGCAAACTTCCTGACATTTAAACTGGATTAAAGATTAAATAATAAACAAAACAAACACACAAACTAACTTGATTATGATTAATACATCGCTGGACAACAATAGTTTGCTTTTAACACCTTACAAATAACATGGATATTTTTTGTGATATCGACGAAATCAGATGTAAAAACAGAACAGGTAAGTTGACGGGACTGAAAAATCTCATCGAGCATAACAAAATATCGAGCTAATCATATCGAGGTAATGATGAATAATTTCATTAAAATATACAGGGAAAAATCTGGACCGACTAAAACACATCGTGCTAACCGGAGTATCGAGCTAACAGGTATTGAGATAACGATATTCAACTGTATATTGACTAGCATTTTAAACTATTTATTAGAGATTTCGTATAATAAGCTAAATACTTTAACATGTGTTTTAACCGTAGAGCTCATATACGCTTTGCATTGTAACACTATTTTGATTTATTTTTAATCATGCACGAAGGACAGTATAGTGGACGCAACTTGACCCCGATGGTTGACCTTTGTATTATAATACATAATGAGGTACAACCTATTATTGAAAAGGAGTGTACGTAAAACACGAGCTGCACGAAAAAATGGAAATATAAATTTATGTAAATATAAATTAGTGTATTTGAAAGTTTTAACTGCTCAAATGTAAGTATATATACTTTGATATTGCAATGTATACAAACTTATTCATTATAAATATATATGGCTACCCTAAGCACCCTTGATTACTATAATGAAATAATCGATATGAATAATCAGCCTAAGGTCAACCATCGCGGTCAAGTTGCGACCACTATATCTTTATCGTGTTTTTTAATGTCTACGATAGGCAATAAACTGTATATAGTTTAATTACTACTACTGGCTAATTCAATATATATACGGTTTTGTCGAATTAAATTGAAGATTTTTAAACAATGACCATAGACAAAATTATTTTATATGTTGGAAATTGCTAGTGAATTCCTCCTCGTCGACTGCAGAAATGTCTTTTGTCACATATTGATCGGATGCAAGATTAGCATCCAAAACCATCACGTGTTCTTAAAATAATTTTTGCCCAAGTATTTGCTCCAAAACATACATAAACCCTTTTACAAATACTCTACGTATTTATTATAGTAAGGTGAAAAGCAAAACGACGAGGATACGATGAAATACTTTTGAATAGAAATCTCGTTCTTTGTATGTTCCAAAAACAAAAACGAAGACCCGCTAATAGATATATCTACTATAATCAAACAAATGCTGTCAAAGCGATATTTAAACCATTCAAGCATTGTCGAATGCTTGTGCTATTAATTAAACAAGAGTATTTCAGTCTCATATATAGAATTAATCTTTGGCATAACAGGTAACTACACTTTTGCCAGTTTCTACAGAAAAAAGTCAAGTAACCTGTGCTGGAGTTGATATGTCTGGTCAAACACTAAGTTGGCAGTTTTATTTTGATAAATGAAACCTTGGCAGAATAGCTAAATTTTGCAAAAAGAAGGAACCGTACTGAACTCAATTTTGTCTGCTGTGTCTACGAAGGGTTTTATTGTTGATTTCAGAAGGAAATCATGCCTGAAGACGCCGATTGTTCAAACTCTAGGACTCATCACAAACAGCTTGTAACATCTCACTGACAGGTAAACCTGTTGTCATGATATCTCGTATTTAGTATGACTGAATATCCAATTAGCTTGGTTACAACATTCACATTAACAAAAAGATAACAATAAGTATCCAAATATTTGCATGTGTTTAAAGACTTTTTTTCTCTCCGACATTGAAATACTTCAGTTCTTATGTCATTTTCCCATGCAGTTCTAATTTTTTATAGACTAAATACAGCCGTTTAATGCACGATGCGCACTCCAATACAAAAAAATATAAGAAAAAAAACATGAAATTATTTTTTAACTTTTAGAATAAACAAACATAACTGATGTATGTGTATGGTTTACTTTCAGATATTTTAATGAAAATTATCAAGTTAAACAATTTGGTGATGATTTTGTTTGTTTGTTTGTTTTGGGTTTAACGCCGTTTTTCAACAGTATTTCAGTCATGTAACGGCGGGCAGTATAACCTAACCAGTATGCCTGAATTCTGTACCAGTACAAACCTGTTCTCCGCAAGTATTTAATGTATATTTCGACTCATTAAATGTTTTGTATTAAAAGTCTTTTGTTTCGTTTTCCTTAATAATTAGAGAAAAAAATGTCATTACATGTTAAGAGTTGATTAATGTTGTTCAGTAAAATTCAGAAAAAGACAATAGACGCGAAAACAATCGTACTGATTATTTTGAACGTATTACCAAAATATACAATGAAGTCATAGTCGTATAAATCTATCTTCACTGATTGTATATTCCCAAAGGTATTAAAACAAAATGCTGCGCAAACGCATCATCAGTATTCATTGACACACAGACTTTTTCACACTCAATGACCTCTAGTCATAAATCTAACAGCTTCTGTACCAAGTATTCGTTCCCCAGATCCATTCATTGACAATTTATCATCATGGTGAATTTAGATAGCTTTAAAATGTTTCCATAAACTTATAGAGATATGTGTTGCTTTTCTCCAGTCGTCAGTTCGTATTTCCGTTAGTCACAAGACGCTTGGAACCGCGCTGTATCTTCTGACGACCTGACCGAAATTTCAAATAACTTAGCAAAAGTTTGTCATAATGTGACGACGCGCAAGTTGCCATTTTATTCATGTTTATATAGGTCCTGTTCGCAAATCGGGTAACATGTCAAGTAGTCAGTTTTAAGATTATGCTCAATATTTTATTTAACCCTTTCACAATTTTCGCACGGTGAGGTAAATTATCGTAAAATCATATAGTCATTTCCGCGCCGTGTATCTTACCATTTTTTGTACCGGAATTAACAAACTCAAAACATGTGTTCTAGTCCTGTGATAACACGTCTTACATATTGTACCGGTAACCGTGGCACAGTGGTTAAGGCGTCCGCCTCGGGATCGGGAGGTCGAAGGTTCGAGCCCCTTGGGGAGTGTTCGTCCGGGGGATGTTTGTCATGGCACTTATTCCGAAAGGCCGGTTTGTGAGCCGCGAGCTAGTTAAATGAATGGTTACCGACTTCTATCCGCTTGGCGCCTGGCATAGTGGTAGGAGTTGGGAGGCTACTGGTACGCACAATAAAAGTGTCTCATAAGCCAAAACTGGCTGGCACTTTCAATAGGGGTGACATTATAATAAACAAGACCTTTACCTTACCTTTATTTTACCGTGTCTCTTTCACATTTTTTGATACAAAAATGTACATAGAGGGCAATGTTTAATAAGCTTTTTATGTTAGATTCATTATTCTTGCTTGATGCGAGACAATCCGATGGCGTGTACGATCCGATCTTTGAAATGTCGCATCCATAGTGTTGATACTGATATTCATGCGAATCCTTTTATTAGACAACGGGCTTTTTCGTTTAGTTAGCACTGAGATTTGAATCAGGGTTATTGCCCTGGCTAATACGAAGTTTATTTTATTTAATAGGGAAATACATTTAAATGCGAATCACTGATTAAAAGAGAAAGATTTGTATAAATGCATTTATATATATATCAGAAAAGTTACTGAAAACAAACAAAATTGATAATATTATGTCTTCAACCTTCTTTGTTATTTGATATTCCCCTAGTGTCTGCTGTGTGAGGTATAACTACCAAGGTTAATGTTATGAAGTAAACTTTAAAGGTCCATTACTAAGGGCAAGTGAGTTGGCAATTTTTTTCATAGCCAGTGCATAGACTTCTGCAAGACACTAAATAATGAAGATTGGCAGGTCAAAATTTACAGAAGGTCTTTCGAACTCAAAGAAATGTATGTGTATTATGTTGAAATTTCAATGAATCGACAGAATGACCCCCCAGGTCTTTTTAACTTTCTTCATACTTCATAGAAAAATAATTGTACATATACTGCGATTTATTTCGAATTTCTACATACCAACTTTCATTTTCCAATAAAATGAAATAGTTTCTGTGCTTTTTAAAAGAAATTAAAATGTTCACTTTCCTTAGTATTGGACCTTTAAGGTGTTTCATATATTCTCAATTTGTCAGAAACAGGCACAGTTTCTCGCCATTGAAATAGTACATTTATTACAAAGGTTTGAAGTCAGTTTTCATTTACATTTTTACATTTGTTTACACGCTACACTTTAAACAGGAGTCTTAAGAGCAGCTAATTAGATTTACCAATATTGTACATCTTTATTTGTCCTTTTTATTTCTACAATTTCAGAAATATTAGTAGCCTATAAAATACATGCCTTACTTTATCGTAAGTATGAATTGAAGGTTTTGCATTATTTTGTTGTTTTCCTCATTGATTAAATCAAAACAGTCTAAACGAACAAAAGCTAGCGAGTTCCAAGCAAGAAACACGTGAGGATGAGTAAGCAACCTATACTAGTATAAATCCGATAATAATTGACATATGACATTATCGTACCAATATAGAACGTAATATTGACTTGCCGAAGTTTTCAATTAAGGAGAAATCCTACAATAAAGCACCAGGGAGCTCAGATTTGAACGAAAGCAGAAAAAAGACAGAAGAAATCTCTTGCGGTTTCTTTCGATCAACAGCGGTTAATATTGCTGCAAACGTTCCGCTAATCAGTTAACCGAATTGCTTTCATTGCAAACACCAGTTCTAGAAATCGCCCAATATATTGTGTCAAGTCCATCATCTTCAGCTCTGAATGGTTTCATGCTTCGACTGTAACACAAAGCAATCACAGGCTAGAATATACGTGTAGGTAACGTAGACGTACTTCTGCTGAGAATCATGTATATATCGGAATATGTAGTTCAAATGGCATCAAAAATGTCCTCTAAAATATCATCGGAAAATATTGCTTCTGTAAGTTAAAAATTATGTCTGTTAGTAATACGTTTTATGATTATTATTACAGAACATGTCAGTTTTGCTGCTTCATAAATAATTTAATATAATCTGGAAAATAGATCCCTCGGAAGCACTGGGGAGTTTTGTAGTGCAGGCGAATCCCTTAAACACGCCATGGCAACAGAGAGCAAATAATATAAACGCAAAATGCTCTTGTAAATCTATCTGAAACAGTTTAGAGAACAGATATCAAAATATCCCACTGCCAGTTGGATGTGAGAAGTACCTATCGTAAAATACGGGGCACATAAACTTCTCTTATTATTAATTATTTTTGAGCCGTGCCATGAGAAAACCAACATAGTGGGTTTGCGACCAGCATGGATCCAGACCAGCCTGCGCATCCGCGCAGTCTGGTCAGGATCCATGCTGTTCGCTAACAGTTTCTCCAATTCCAATAGGCTTTAAAAGCGAACAGCATGGAGCCTGACCAGACTGCGCGGATGCGCAGGCTGGTCTGGATCCATGCTGGTCGCAAACCCACTATGTTGGTTTTCTCATGGCACGGCTCATTTATATTATTGTCGATTTTCTTATTCTGATTTTCAATTTCAAAAGCAAATGTGTATGTGTAAAATTTACAGATTCCATCTTTTATTTAGGTTAATTTGTCATTTATATGCCTTCTTGTTTTAATGCAAAAGTATTCGCTCTAAATTATTTCTGGCCTGAAAAGAGACAAAGCTTCAAAGTTTGACATATCCTTTGCTATACGTTATATGGCGCTTTTAACTCTTTAGCTGTTTTGCTGTGTTTGACGTATAAATTTATCATCACAAATTAAAGTAAATTTACATTTATCAAAAGGTACGGGAGTGCATTTTGAACAGCATCTTGAAAAGCTGTGTTAAGTTATACATGTACTGACCTATTTAATAGCAGACAAGTCAATGCTACTCTTTAAAATAAAAACTGAAAGAAGTTGCCTTAATCCTTACATACATTTCATATTTTAGTTTGAGCATTTTTTCTGTACCGCACCAATCTCTTTAGATCATGAAACAACAAAAATAGGCTTCAATGAGATTATTAACAAGGTCTTGATTTTATTTCAACTAATATCTTTCTTAGTAAGGCTCCCCAGTGGTGTTTTTGCCACTAACCGTTCCAAGGCGGTGCCTCACTGTTTTCCTTTGTTTGTTCGTTTTGTCCTGTGTGCGAGTGTGTGTGTTTGTGAGTGATGTGCGCGTCCACGTGCTGTGGGTTTCGTTGACTAGACAATATCTTAAGATCAGATTTGTTTCTTTCTTAACACTTTTATAACAACAAGATGGTTTAGTTTTCTAAGATTGTTATCTCCCCGTAATGAACATCATCTCATATCTAGAAATAGCTTTTATTTATACTTCTTCGCGTTGTTTTGCCTTCTTGGAATGAAATCAACATTTCTTTATTTAAACGTGAAATCGAATGTCTGATTTCTTGCATGAGGAACACCAAGTTAATCTTAATGTTTTGGAATACTTGGCTTATTTAATCAACAAAATGTTACAGTTCTCCTCAGTGTATTGTTCTTTGTTACCTTCCTTCTGTGTCGATCTTAACAAAATTCAATTTAAATGCTAATGCAATTTCTTAAGGTTTGCTCCCTTTTGTCAAGCAGGAATCAGAATATAATTCGAGTTTTCCTTACAAATTATATTTCCGTTGATGGTGATGAAAACGTTTTTCTGAGATTCGTGGAGTATTTAATGTATATGGGGAAGCTCGAGGGACATCATTCGTTTTGCAAACGAATAACAACAGTTTGTATTTTGTATCTTAACATGTAAGAGTCTGCATAAGACATCGCTTAATGTACTGCATAGTATTATGGGTAATACTCTGAATTACACAACCGGGAATTTTTGTTAACAATACTGATCTCGAATGTCGAATGATGCATGTTTAAGAGCATGAACTATAACTGCCACAGTCCCTCCAAACTAGTCAGCAGTTTAAAATTAAGCTTGTCCGCAGTTTTAAATTAGTTTTACCCTGTTGCAACAAGAAGTTGATTTTCATTACGTTTAAAACGAATATTCAAAGATAGAGGCATAACAATCAAACACAAACTGGTTCAACAGAATTGCTAAGATCAGTTTGATACTGAATATTTTTCTTTATAAGTTGAACGTACATATACGTAACCTCTTAAATATTCTAATGGAAACAAAATCAATTAATGATCTTAGATAATATAAATTATTTGCTCATTTTTTCTTTTGATTATATTTTACAAACGGTGCACCGCAAAAACAATCTGATTGTCCATAAATAATTGTGCACATTCTCTTTCACTAAAGCATAGCTTATAACATTCCGTATTCTGATTTATGGCCGAATTCCAAAATAGTTGCATTTTTGATTCTTAACTTGTGTTCCTTGTTTTTAAAATACAGATTCTTAAATCAAAGAAAGGCGCTTGATACATAAAACATTATTCAGTTTTGCAACCGCAGACTGTTAACTAAATCAGTATTTCTGGATTCTGTACAATTACTAACTAATATTCTCCATAAGTAACTACCTACTGTCTCTACATGAATCACGGGTGGAGGACGCATTATTTCAGACATAATGTGTTTTTATCAAATCGTCACGGAAAACATGTTTACTCAGGACACTGCGATCCGTACATCTGTGCTCTCCTTGCTGAGCTAAGTACAATGTTATTATGACTACCATATGCACTATCGCAGTTTAACACATCTGGCAAATGTAGTTTTGTTTCATTGTTTTATGGTCAACACTGTACGGTGACAACAATACTAGTCTATAAAATATAGTAATAAATCTTTGTTCAATGCAATGGCTCAGGTATTCATTTAAAGTATAATTATAGTAAAATGGACCTGTCCGCTTATAGAACAGCGTTATAAAACACAGGACAACGATTGGTATAATCATGGTAATTTAGATAGAACTAATCGAAGAGGTCATCCGCATACTGGTATACGAACAAATGTTTTAAATGTTTCGAATACTTCCCTGTTTACTTCTTTAATGAAAGCTCACAAATAAAATGCTGCTAAAAATTGTTCAGCCTTGTCTAATTCGATCAATGTGTACATATTTCGTTTTCTTTCATTCAACGATACACATCTGAAGCAAAACGAGGGTTGAACGCAACACTGTCGTAAGTCCTTCTTTATTTAGTATGAGTTGTACTACAGTATTGCGTTCAATCCTCAAAAAGTAAGCTCATATACTCAGTTGTGCATTCACATTGAATATTTATGTTTATTAATATAAAAAGAGAAATGTTGACTTACAAATTATTATCTGATTTTCTATTTAAATGAAGCTATTTCCCAAGGGTATCCTTCGTTCATTATTTGCAATTAATTAAGAATTGAAGATCTTTCAAAGCGAGTTGCTTTAGATAAACATTATAAGAGAATCTTACAGTAAAAGTATGTATCAAAACAAAATGCAACAATGCCTATTATTATAAAAGATTAGTTATATTCGTAAAATGTCTAGGGTCTGTACAAAAAAGCAATTTGATGACGAACAAGTATTTCAACTTTAATACATAAACTCTCAATTTTATATGAAATAAAGTAGAACAGCTATTTATTGTAACCTTTAATCTCGTCAAGCTAGAATGTCAAGCTCGCCAAACGTGCATTACAGCCTTGAACACAATAATTCCAACTTGCATCAAGAACAGTTGCAGTAAATAATAACGTTGCCTTATTTTGAATCTCATATATCTAAGATAACTTTGCGAGAACTAATCTAAACGAGTAAAAAATAAATAACTATATGACTTTTAATATGTCCAGTATGTCTGGAAGCCTTATTCTGTCTGAATAAAGGTAAAATGGAAAACTGATTAAGGTTAATAACGGGATAAAGAACAAATATGATTGTTTTCTACGATTGTCCGTGCAAACATTTACCTGGTAAGGATTATTGATAACTCCTGTACTAGATTTTCATGTAACAAAACGAATATTGCCAGCTGGCGATATAATTTGAATATGAATTAATGGTACTTGTTTAAAATGGAAAGTTTTATTTCAAAGTAGAAGTACAATAACCGAAAATGTAAAAGCATCTAAATGGAGCAATTTGGATGTTTTCTTTCACCAAGAAGTATTGTTTTATCACAAAGCATGTAATAATTTAATATCTGTTCATTGTTGAAAAAATATATCTGACGTAAATGAAAATACTTTAAAACATTATGGGTATAGGAAATCTTCAGACTTATAATACTTATTATATTATATCAAATCTGAAATGTTGATTATGGGAACAGCTGTCCAGCACAACCACAAAATTGAAACAAGTTGGATCTATGGTCAGCATATTTTTTGTAGTCATTGACTATGTTTTCTATAAAAAAATTTCTATGGTACCTTCATATAAGAAAAATGACCATTTTCTAAAACATTCTGTGATTTCAGCAGTATATTCAGTGACATGTTTTGAACAAAATAATATCAAGGTTTCAAAAGCTAAATGCACTGTAAATAAACTTTCTGGAAGCAAACAATGTATATTTCTAACAATTGTGACAATTCGAAATATTTTCAAATTGTGTAGGTGATGTAAGCCTTTTCCTTTAAAAGTGAAGTCAAGTTTTTACTTTTGGGTAGAAAAAAAGAAATCAACGATTGTTCTGTGGCTTTCAAGAAGGGACAGCGATTATTGTCTATAGTACAAAATTTTCAATTAGATATCGTTTCATATAAACATGATTAAAGATTGTTTTAAAGAAAAACCAAGTTTATTTTAGTACATAAGAGATGAACATTACTAAATATTATTAACATTGTTTTTTTGTTTTTTTTTTTATTTTTTGTATGAAAATATTTATCACGTGATTTTGTCACAGACTGAAAACTAGCAAAATATGCTTTAAAATAAATACTGCTTTGCAGTTGTAGAAGTTGGTAGAATGATTGATAAAGTTATATCTAAGCCTATGTAGTGGTTCCTAAGCAACTGCATTCTTCGTCATATGACGTTAACCTGCTTGCTAATATAATGAATAAGTTCGCCAAAGTGAAACTGAATCCTGTTTATGATGTTTTTTGTTTACTTTTGTCATTAATGTAGTGCGTTATGAATTGCCACTATTGATTTCCTCTAATATATTAGAGCTCTTATTGAAAAGAGCACGTTCGGTTGCTATCTAATTAAGAAATACATACGAGGCTGATCTGTGTTGTACACTCTGTTTTCAGTGTAACCAAGGCTGTTTTAAGCTATTTATGCTTGAATCATGATTAAGTCTCTCCTTGCATCTTTACTGACATCAGTTGGACAGAAAAATGGTATTCATTTCTCACAGGTGGTTGAACTAGTTCGGACAATCACTTTGTTTTACGTGAGTTAATCGCATACCTAGTTTGCGCCGGAATTCTATATTTGAATAAACCATGGCACATATAAATATAAACGAGACAGTCGTACGCCCTATAATTACAGTGCACATTGTACTGTATGAATAGTGCTTGTACAGTTTGATTTAACATCATTACTTTATCTTTTTTTGGTGCTGTGTGTGCTATTCAAAAAAATCTAGTTCTTCATGTTTTGACATTTGCTGTGTTATACAGTCAATTAGAATATGAAAAAGCGGTTGTTCATACGGGTTCTCCAGTCTAAATTGTTAAATTATTTCCCTGAAGCAGTTTATAACGAGCAGTCTGTCGGATTTTTATGACAGTGTACAATGATTTTTATACAATAACTCAAGCGTTTCTGGAACGTAAAATCTATAATGGAATAAAATGTCAGTGTATCGAGTTTTGAATATCAGTATTGTATACACATTTCTGTTTACCTAGATGGCAAATATTCACCAATTACTCACACGTCGATATCCGCGCGAATATATCGGAATTTAGGCTTTTTAATCAACTGAGTCATCGCGCAATATAAAAAAGTAGTTTCAAATATTTCTACCTACAGTTTTCTTATTGCATGACGAGATCCTGTTTCCTGCATTACGGAGATACACATCGCACTCAAACTCTGATTCATGGTCATATTTTCCCTACGGGATTATTATTGATCTGTGAAAAACCAGATATGTTGATGTAACATACTATGTCAGTTTAATATATTTAGCCTCATCAAGCGTTATATAGTTGTATTTGAATTGGTAAGGCTTGTCTCTATGTCTACTGAATTAATTGGACATTTATTTCTTATATTATATATTTACTATTCAAGATGCCTAAATAAGCCGTTTAGAGACTCTGAGTCATTCTCTTACTTAGCGCGTTAAGGTGCAGAACAAAATCCTAATGGAAGATATTTATAAAATCTGAGATTTAAAATGAACTGACACTATCTAGGTTTTGATTAACACATTATTTGTGATTTACTATGTCAACACAAATAAACTTTATTGAATTGTGCAGATATGTATTGTTTCATCTACGATACAAATTGTGCGTTAAAAAGTTGTCTTTCTTCACAGGAGTAGCAGCCAGTAATTGTTTTGTATATCCTCCTATCATATGACAATAGAATTGTGCTCCTTGAGGACTACTCCTGTTTCAGCTCTCTCATCCTCTTCCAGCTCTTATGCTGAAAACAAACTCGCAGTTTTCTTCTATCAACAACATTATGCATGAGGAGAGTTCATGTGAGGAAGCCATCCAGCTGGCTTACAGAAGGTCGGTGTGACGCTCGTGATGAAATAATGCACGGAGGGACACCTGTGTTCTTCCTCCACCATCAAAGCTGAAAAGTCACCGTATGACCAATAACTGTGTCGGTGCGATGTTAAACCCAACAAACAATGTATAGGGAAATGGAAGTATTAAAACTAGACAGATATCCAATTTAGTTCGTAAGTATAACACTCATGCACTCATACACCGGTTATGAAATGTGAAATACAATTACCCTCCCTTAGCACTGACTTGAGCGTAAATCTATGATAAATCAAATGGAATAGATACCAAGTTCACAAATGATCAGCCGTTAATAACAATAAAAAGTACAGGGAAATTTCTTTTAAGCCACTCCACGGCACTCACAGAACATATAATTAACTTCATTAAAAGAAACAACTGCAAAATATACAAGTATTAAACTAACAAATCTGCCTTTTTCTTGAATTATAACACCGATGGGAAAAATAAGAGGGGATCTGAGTTGCTCCAATTTTATGTCTTTATAATGCTGGAAATAGCAAGAATATCAGTTGAATTAGAAATCTATAAACAAAAAAAATAAATGAAGCAACGTTTACAGGATTAGAAAGACTCGAACGAAAAGGTAGTAAGAGAAGAAACAAAAAGGAGTTTGATATTTTAGAGTTGAGAGAGGGGTGTGGTAATTAAAATATAAATCAACCTTAAGAAAATCGTTTAATTACTACAAGAAATACAATACCGACCATAAAAAGAAATCACTATATTAAAACATACGTAGAATCAGAGTTGGATGAATCCCCAATTTTTGTCCAAAAGATATAATACATATAAACAGCTTACTGTAAGATATCGTGGAAAGTGATTTCCCTCATAAAAAGCAACGAAATCTTATCTACTGTGCTTGTATTAAAAGATTTGCCCTAGATTGTAATCATATAATATATTGGTTTGAAATTCTTTAAAGGAAAATAAAGATAACGTTATGAGCAAACAAGACGGGGACTTCCCCTTGCATATTAAAGAAATAAACCAAAGCTGAACATTGTTAATGCTATGTACAGAGGTCTATAAATCATAATTATACATGTATGTGGATGACCGGTTTTCAGTCGTGCACCTGTTAATTCAGTCTAAATGGTTTAGAAAAGCTATACACGGATTATAGTATTCTAACAAAATAATAGCTTCTATTCAAATTTGATTTTCTCAAACCTTGTAATGTAGGTGGTTAACCCGATCATTTGTTTGATGTAAAAGTTGTATACAATCCATTATGCCTTGCCATAAAATTCTGACAGATCGCTATTATGTGTTTCAGAGAATAAATATTTATACGAAAGCGGGAACCGTTTCCCTTGTCATGCAATCAAGTGTTTACATTCAATTACAAAATGTGTTGTTATTGTTGCTACAGCAGACATTAATATTTTTTTAAATAGTTACGTTATTATTGCTTTTTAACCGTCATTGGATCAAGTCACGAAGTTGAATAAACTCAAATGCGTTCTTATTGCTATATATATATATATATATATATATATATATATATATATATATAACTGCCAATGAATCAAGTTACGAAGTCTTACAAACTCATACCATCTACAACATAGTTACAGTGCTGTAGGTACTTGTACACTCGTAAGAGCACCAGTGGTATACTTATAGCATTTGCTGGAGAAAAAAGAACAATACAATTTCTTTATAAAAATTGCCGATCATTAAAATCTTAAATGTACCGTTACTCTTACCTTATTGACTAGACATGTTAGCTTGCTACATTAAAAGGAAGCATGAGGTATTTCAGAAACAAAGAACTAGATGCAACATCATTTTCAAGGTGGTTATTAATAATCAAAATTGTGTCAACTAATAGATTTGTTAAAAACTTAACCAACATATCATTTACTCTTGTTTATATTCACCGAGTTCCTAGAACATGTCAGTGGAATTTGTTTTTAAAAAAATCCTATCCTAGGCTGGTCGCTCAACCAAGCTAGCGTTTTTTTAGCAAAAGTAAAAATTAATAAATATATTTATATGAGGAATTGTCACAGATATTTGGGTGTTAGCACCCCTCCCAGTCCGCACCTCTCAACCCTCATACCTTCGCTTTTTAAGACAAACTGAGCATATGTCTCATACAACAACTCCTGTTTCAATTTCAACATGTTTGAAATACTCTAATATACTATCAATGCTCAGAAAAAAAAAAACACGAGCAACTTACTCCGAGCATTTCATCACAAATTGCTTGTCCAAGGAATACGAGAAACAGACTCGAGCTTGATGTTGCGCACTGAATACAGAGCCGGGACACAGACGATATCATCAGTGGTTATAATAAAACACCCGCTTTAAAAGTCAACTGCAGCGGGGGTCGAGAATGCAAAGGCGTTCTCTCCCTGCTGTGGACACCACGGCATGTAATTGTTGGCAGAAGGCTGTTTTTCTCGGACGTTATGTGATCCGAGTCTGACAGGCAGTATCAGAAGTCACGTAATTAGATTGTTTGACTAAACAGTAATAACGTGAACAATTTCAGTTATGGTATAGATAAAAATGTATTTCAATAGTGCAGAAACTGTCTTTTGGATTTAGTATCTATTTTTTACATAACTGCAACAAATCCATTGTTTTAATTAAAATTCGGAATGTTTTGAAATTTTATTTATGAACACAATGCTAAAGTTTCTACGGAAATGTAAGTTTTTTTACTACTGCTTATTTTCCATCGCTTTCTGGTAACTGTTGCAAAGCAGTGGTCTGTCAACTGCTATCTTCGTTTTCAGTTTTCAGATAAGCTACTGCCGTTAGTGTCGGTGTCGGTGTCATAAACACACACATAAGTTTAGTTCTGAAAAGACTTCCGACCAGAATCTCAAAATTTATTGCATAAGCTTATATCTTCTCCCACACTATTCTTGACATAACAAAGTAAGTGTGCTTTATTAATAGCTCACAGTCAAACTTTAATCATTGTTTAGCTTAGCATTTTATTCGATATGGACAGCACAATATAAGGTAATTCGCGAAAATGGGTATGAATAATCTTGTATGCGGACTGTCGGAACTTTTTAAAACTACAAGTAATTTCATTTGTTTAAAAGTGCGGACTTCTCACACTTCTAAAAGACACATGTACACAAAAATAATGTTTTGTCAGCCCGTAGCTTTCTACAAGATTACACACGAAATAATTGCTCACCTGGAAACAACGTGTCGAACTAACTGAACTGAAGCTGCTCTGGAATTCTACAAAAAAGCTAGAGTGACACATCCTTAACAGAGGGATCTTGAGAACGACGACGTTCGCAAGAGAATTTGAAAAAAAAAAACTAACAACATTCGGTTATTCTTTCCCCTAGTGTTATAACGTAGGAGATAATATGGATATTCGTATTATTGCTAATTAAAAACCTAAGGAGGATGTGGACTCTTCGCATACTTTTATCATTTATCTGAGTGTAAAATATGTTCCTGATTGATATATTAAGAAAGGCTGATACAGCTACATTAATAAATGCAAAACAACCAGAGGCAACTCAATAAAATGCCAGCATTTAACTTATCTATTTTGCAGTAACAATAATTCACAAGTGTGTCCTCTATGTTTTATATGCATGTGCGACTCGCATGCTTAGCTTAACAGACTAAGTGTAAACGCAAATCTGCGAATTAATGAGTTGTGAATTCGATCATTTACCCATTTTTTGTACTTCGCTGGTAAATAAAATGTACTTGTTGGAGTTGTGAAGCACCCTCTGCTATATATTTCCGCTACAATTTCTTTTTGTCGCTGGTCTTGTTTGCGAAACATGGCTCTATGGCTGTATTTGTGGTGCTCTGTGCTTACGGGAAATCTACCCTTGCCTTTTATCATTTCTTATTTAATTTAATAAATGTTGCATGTGTAGTAAAACATTGTAAATCTATTACTAAGTGAAGTTTTGTTGATTAAGATTCATTTTAATCTTAGAGATCATAACATTCAAACTTTTCATGAATTAAAAACTTAAAATATCTTAACCATGTGATTTGAATAAACTTTATTTGACACAAATATTTGGCCACTAAACAATGTACTTAGTGTACAATTTATAATTGTGAGTTAAAGTGCGCATTTAAATGCTTAGCACATTGATTAATATAGTTGATGGAATGTTAGTATTAAGTGTAATTGAATCGTTTACCAAACGAAATAATTGCCTTTCCGTTTGTGTGTTATACATGCATTTTATGTTTATAATACAAGAGTTACATTACTTATGGAACACTCGTCGTGTATCCTGTTTAAACTGCGGTACATATAAGGCTCATTTTTTTGTTCATTTATCATATTCAGATCAGTTGATCATCTGACCAATTGCATGACAAGCGTTTCATGCCGACGTTACCAGCAATAAAATGTGCAAATGTTACAAAATATTACGATAGTCCGAAGTTGTAAATAGGTTTTACCCTAGGCTAGTGAATATTCAGGTGAATTTTATTACCTTTTTAAAACGGATATTCAAAGACGGAGACAGCACATACTAGTACAGCGCAATTGCTGATTACTTACATATACGCGTGTTCGATCATATTCTAATGGAACCAAACTTATAAATGATTTCCAATAACATATGCCCTCTTTTATTTTCTAAACTATATTTTACAAAAAGTATTATGGAATTACAAACGGGCTGTTTATAAGTCATTGTACAAATTACCATCCTCTTCACGAAATCATAGTTCATAACACTCAGTATACTGGTTTATAATTAAATAACTATTAGTAAGTATTTGTATTTTATTATTCGACATTTCACTTTACTTGAGTTGTGTTGGCAGATGTTGGATTCTGTTTTATAGCACCTTAAGACAAAGGACCTCGTTAATTATATGAAACACATCTGTTTAATATAACAAATACTGATATATGAAAATATTTTTATACACTCGTTAAGCAACTGTTTGATTATTTGGTTAGCTTATCTCCGTTTTCCACATAATTCACGGACAGTAAACCTAAGCAGAGCTCAGGACCGCAATCCGTAAATATGTATTCTCCGTACTGAGCTAAGTAAAGTGTTATTACGAACATCTTTAAGTTTATACTAATTTGTGTAGGTCGATTGTGAAGTTCTACAATTCATTTTTCACGTCTTTGGTATGACCCTGCCGGGGATCGAACCCACTACCTTCCACACTCGAAGCGAATGCTCTACCACTAGGCTGTCGAGGAACAGATTTTGCATTATCACTGGGTAAATAATTCACTGGTTTAACACATCCAGCAAAAGTAATATATGTTTCATTATTTTAAGATCAAAACAGTACGGTGACAAGAATATAACTAAGCTATAAAATGAAATATTACGTCTTTGAACAATGCAATGGCTCAGATATTCATTTAAAATGTCCTCGTAAAATAGATCAGTCCACTTGAAGAACAGCGATACAACGGTTGGTACATACATAATCATGATCATTTTGATAGTACTAGGGTTTCTACTCACATCATAATTTGCATCTTCGTTTCTGCGTTAACATTATTATTTTTTTAGTATGAAAGCTATGCCTATTATATCCGTATACAGGTATATGAACTGAGGATTTAAATATTTAAAATACTTCCATTTTATATTTCTTGTATGGAAACTTACAAAATAAATGCTGCTGGAAATTCCTTAGCTTCGTTTAGTTCTATCAATATTTACATATTTCGTTGTTTTTTGCTTTTTTGTCATTCAACTATACACATCTCAAGCAAAACCAAGCTTATATACTCAGTTGTACATTCATATCAACAATTTATGTTTATTTATGCAAAAAGATAAATTGACATTGCAAACTTTTTTATCATTTGATTTTCTATTTAAATGAGAAACTTATTTCCCAAAGGTATCCTTCATTCATTGTATGCAATCAAATTAGAATGGAAAGTTTTCTCAACACATTATACGAATTATACGGAAAAAATCTGCTTTAATAAGTGATAATGTATTCTAAGGAATCATAAAATGTTTTGAGAACAGGGAGATATGTGCCCGACATCGCATGCGATAGCGAGAACATCTCTACTCACCACAGAAAGTCAAGTATCAGGACTCGTTTACATATGTATCTATTATTAACTGAACAAATGCTTCCAGATGACAACATTGGCGTTCAAACATCAAACAAAGCCGATAAACAAAATCTATTCATTTTATACTAAATAAAAAAAAATATTGAAACAATGCAGATTGTTACATTAGATCAACTGAATTCGTAAAAAGGCAGGTGACTTATGATAGAGACAATATGTCTAGCGTTTATACAAAAAGCAATTTGAGCAGAACTCTTGACTTGGTAAAATTTAATACTTTAACGACGAACAAGTATTTTCGGCTGTACATTCATGCACCGTATAGGAATTGCTGGATGCTAATACAAAACTCTTTATCAACAAAATTGCAAATTCAGACATAACAGTTTCAATGTTGCCACTATATATATATATGCGTAAATATGTATTTTAAGATTAAATATTGTCTGAATAAGTCGACGAAGAAAAGGCCCAAAGAAACTAAAAATGTGTTTGAAACAATTTGTAAAATAAAAATCTATCTTCGCCCTATTCGTCAGTCTGCTTGTCGTTCATCAGCCCTTTTGTTTGTGCGTCCGTCACGTTTTTATCAGGCCTGTAATATATAGATAAATCTTAAAATCACTTTACAAAGACAGAAAATCTTCGCTCCAAAACCATTATTATCTCAAAAGACAAGGTCACACTTATATGTAAAAAAAGAGTTTGTGTTAATTTTCTTTCCTATTTTTGGTTAAGCGGTTTAATGAGAGAAAACGACTAGTTACTAACATTTAAAAGACGAAAGCAATGATTAATTTGTAGAACTGAGACCTTTAGGTGAAAAGGAAAATGGTCACATTTAGAGGATTTGGGTCACTTTTTCGTTTGTACTATCATGGCATTGTATGGGTAGACATTCAAATAAGTTAGCTCAAGAATGCACCATAACAGTACAACAAAATGTAGCGTGCAAGCCTGACTATTTTAAATGTCAAGGTAACATTTCGACGTCGCACAGTTATGGCCATTTGTCTTGGGTGATCTATAACATTTAATGTATGTACATTTTGCATAGACATTCACTACAACACAGCCAACGTGTGATGTACATGTACAATACTCAGACCTTCAGTTCATTGCTTATGTCACATTAAGAGGCCAACTATTTTACATCAATTCTCTAGTCTTGTCTATTCCTTTCATATCTGTCATTAAACTTGGCTCAAACCGTCACCATAACAATACGATATAACATGCTTTTCCAATAAGAAACATAGAAGAGATTTGCAACTGTCAATTGCATTTTTATCTTTTTGCCTCATAACCAGTAGAGGACTGAATAGCCATTCATTTGGCATGCTTCTTCTAAGTTAAATATATATTTGCAATTCTGATGGTATTATTAAAGTTTCGCTAGACTACGTATCTTTTCTGATTAATAAACACTACCAGCATAATATATTAACCCTCGTGAGGTTTTTAGCACGATAATTATTGATGATTACTATGCTATAAACGGCGCTACTGATAGCTACAATTGTCGTTTAATTAGAGAAATTTAAGGTGGCCCGAGCAGGACACCGTAAATACCTGAGTAATATCTTATATAGTCATTTCCTGTAAGCTACTTAGCGTTTGATTTGAGACAAATTAGTGTTTGAAAAAGGTTTGAAAATGCTGAAATGAACTACTAAAAACTTATTGGATCGATTTGTTTGGAATAATTAAATATTGTTAGACTTATTTTATTCTTTGGTTTGTCCCTTCTGCCAGTATCACGTGTCTTTGACCATTTTGTCTTGGATGAGCCTGATTACGCAATTATATATCGGCCTGTCTTCTCTGGAAGCTGAACCAGATCAACGGTTAATTTCGGAGGACCTTGCAACTGAGAGCTTACGTCGAATTTCTGAAGTTTTCGCTTTCACTAAATAACTATTCAGTATTTCCGCATAGAACTAATCTTTAATTAATTTATTTGATAATATCTCCATTTATTTGCTACCAACATATTTTAGCCGCACTAATTCTGTACACTATAAATAATAAGAAAGATCTGGACCACCTGTGATATATTACAGACTCCGTTATGTACCGGTTTGAGGCGACTGGAATGACGGTTATCTTTAATGTATATTTTTTGTAACTAAGGTTATCCTAACCATAACCTTTTGTCAGTATATTATACATATTATGCACTAAATGTGTGCGGACATGCAATAATTTGTGTATCTTTGCCTTGCGCTCCGATGATAATGGTTTTGTTACATGCACAGAACGACTGCATCAGGTCTGTAATGAGCAACATCGACTTCTGTAAATATACAGCCACGCAAATATGCAGGCAATTTCGGTAACTTCAACAGACTCATTTCTGCAATGATATGAGCATTACTGCTATTTCCAAAAAGACTATATTCTGCGGCGTTCTTTTAAAATGTTCCGAGATTATTTTAGTGCTAAATATTTTACCTATCTGACCTGGGAAATAAGGTATTCAAGCAAGTACATTTTGACTGAACTTCTGAATTTTGTTAATTAGTCTGTTGTTTGTCATGCCGTGAAACGAAATATACGTGGCCATGCCATGAATTGTGAGATATTACACTACACTGTTCATGACCTAACATCTAAGTTGATTTATGACATTATTAAAATTTATTTGACGAATCAACATCTTGCGTATTATTCAATAATCTCAAGCTGCAAGTTTTATCAAATAAACACGGTGTCATTTCATGGCGCGATTTGCGATTTCGTATTCCAGATCCAAATGATATTCTAGAGTTTCCAGGACAATGGCGTTAAAAACATCAGTTAGAACACCAAGGTCGCCGCCTTAAGAAATACATAAGTCCAGCTGGCATCTAGTACACCGCATTGTTATTCTTAAGATCACAGAAAATAATTGCGTTGACTTGTATTGATTCTCATATACTCAAGATTACTTTGCGAAAACTAATCTCAACAAATACAATATGATTTCTAATATGTACAGCATGTCTGGAAGTCTTATTTTGTCTGAAAAATAGTAAATTCAAAATCTGATTAAGCTTCATAACAGGATTAAGAAAAAATATTGTTTTCTACGAAAGTCTGGCCAACATTTATTCAGTAAGGATTATTGATAACTGCTGTATTAGATTTTCATGTAATGAAACGAAAACTGCCTTTTAGTGATAATATAGGAATATTAATTAATGATACGTTTGATAACAACTGCGCCGAGGGTTTTACTTAAAGGGGATGGGTTCACTTTTGCCGCAAAAATAGCAGCAAAAATGTTACATATTCTGAATAGGGTAACTTTAAGTTTTCTTCTATCTATCAAACTGTAAGCACTATTTTACAATATATTCATAATTGAAGAAAATATCTGGCGTAAATTGAAAAACGGTTAACATTATGGGCATGGGAAACCTTTAACCGATTTTTTAAACAAATCTGAAATTTTCAGTATGGGCACAGCTGTCGAAAGCAACCAAAGAATAGCCATCCATTCTCTGAAAGAAACTTGATCTATGATCAAAATGTGTATTTCTCGACTGTGTTCACTATTACTAACATTCCTATGGTACCTAAATATAGTAAATAAATGACCATTTTCCAAAACCATTCTGTGATTTCAGCAGTATTCAGTGGCATGTTTTGAACAAAATAATAAATTTGTTTTATAAAGCTAAATTCACTTTAGATAAACTTTCTGGTAGCAAAAAAGTATATTTTTTATCAATTGTCATAACTTGAAATATTTTCAAATTGCGAAGGTCCTATAACGCTTCAGTAAGCCTTGTCCTTTGAAAGTAAAGTCATAGTCTGTTTTTAGGTAGAAAAAGAAAACAAACATCGGTTTGTGGCTTACAAGAAGGGACATCGATTATTGTGCTATGTACAAAATTTTCATTAAGACTTTGTTTTGTATTAAAGGTTTCCAAACAAAAACAAGATTAATCATGTACATAAGGGATGAACGTTACTAAATCGTATTTACAAGTTGACTTTTGTATGAAACTATTTATCACGTGATTTTGTCGCATTTATATTCCTTTTAACTCAAAACTAGCAAAATATGCTTCGGAATAAATACTGGTTTGCAGTTATAGTTGTCAGAAAAAAAAATGATAACGTTATATCTAAGCCTATGTAGTGGTTCCAAAACATCTGCAGTCCTTGTCTTATGATGTTAAGCTGCTTTCCTATACAATGGTTATAATATATTATATTATTATCGTGATGAAACCGACCCCTGTTTATAAGTTTTGTCTACTTTCTCATACATGTAAAATATTATGAATGACCGCTACCGATTCCTTCTTATATATTAGAGCTCTAACGTCATAACTCTTAATGAAAGGAGCACGTTCGGTTGCTATCTGATTATAGGGTTAATTAAGAGATACATACGAGGCTGATCTGTGTCGTTCACTCTGCTTTCAGTGTAATCAAGGCTACTTTGAGCTCTTTAAGCTGGAATCATGGATAAGTCTCTCCCCGCACCTTTATTGACATCAGTTGAACAGAACAATACAGGTGGTTGACCTGATCGGGAAATCTCTTTTCTTTTATGTGGTACGTATCGCATAATAAAAGTTGCCTCGGCATTGTATATTTGAATAAATAATGTCGCACATGCATAAATATAAACAAGACACTTCTAAGCCATATACTTATGGTACATATTGTGCGGTTTGCTTAGTGCTTGTCCATTTTCATTTATCATCATTACATTATCATAAGCTGGTGCTCTGTTTTCTATTTCAAAACGTTTTTAGTTCTTTATGTTTCTGATATCTGCTATGTTATACAATTAAAACATCAAAATTAAAAAGCAGCTGCTCATACGGGGATTTCAGTCTAAATGATTCAACTATATTTTATCTGAAGCAGTTTATAACAAGCAATCTGTCGGATTTTTATGAGTGTTCGATGATTTTTGTACAATCACCCAACCGTTTCTGGAACGTTAAATCTATAATGGAATAGAATGTCAGTTTATCGAGTTTGGAATATCAGTATTGTATGCACAATACTGTTGACGTAGATGGCAAAGGTTCTTCAAATTATTCACACGCCGATATCCTGGTGAAGTTAAGGAAATTTAGGGTATTTAATCTACTGAATCATCGCGCATGACTTTCTTTCCTGTTTCCTGCATTAAGGAGATACACATCGCACTCAAACTCAGATTCATGGTCATATTTTCCCTGCGGGATTATAATAGATCTGTGAAAATCAGAGATGTTGATATAGCATACTATGTCAGTTGAATATATTTATTCCCATCAAGTGTAATATTGGTACGGCTATATAGTCTGTATGTCTACTGAATTAATTGGATATTTATTTTTGTATTATATAATTACTGTTCAAAGTGCCTAAATTAGCCGCATAGAGACTCTGCGTCTTTCTCTTACTTAGCGCATTTACGTGCAGAACAAAATCCGAACGGAAGCTATTTATGAAATGTGAGCTTAAAAAGGGACTGATACTATCAAAGTTTTGGTTAACACCTTATTTATCATATATTTTATCAACACAAATAAACTTTATTGAATTTTGCAGATATCCATTGTTTCATCTACGATACAAATTGAGCGGTACGAAGTTGTCTTTTTTCACAGGAGTAGCGGCCAGTAATTGTTTTGTATATCCTCTTAACATATAACAATAGAATTGTGTTCGAGGAGTACTACTCCTGTTGCAGCTCTCTCATCCTCTTCCAGCTCTCATGCTGAAAACAAGCTCGCAGTTTTCTTCTATCAACTGCATAAGCGTAAGTATAGGACAGTGACAATATTAAGATGGATATCCGATTAATTACACAAGTATAACACTCATACACTCAACAGAGAATGTTTTTTAAAAATATCCTATGGATTACATTTAAGCAATATTATAGCAGACACAGTTTGGCCGAGACTGTTCCTGAGACATTACTTTTGACGCCTCCTAGCAGTTAAAGTAGGAGGATATTTTTCACAGCCCCAGCACGGCATTTAAAGACAACAGTTATGACCATAGTATAATTTTTGAGACGATAGATACCAACAAAGCAAAGTAATAGTAGATTTAGAATTATAGAATCTATTAATGACGGGTGAACAAATATGAAATAACATTATGTCCGTAAGCACCGGCTTGAGCGTAAATCTATAATAAAACTGAACGGATGTTATGATCTCAAATGATCAGCAGTTATAACAACACAAAGTATGGGGAGATTTTTTTCAGCCACTCCACGGCACTTAATATATACTCCTAAAAAGCGTCTTCATTAAAAGAAACAACTGGAGAATATACTAGCATTAAACTAACAAATCTGCTTTTCATAAATTATAACCCCCGGCATGAAAAATAAAAGGGGTCTGAGTTTGCTCCAGATTTATATCTGTATGATGCTGGAAAGAGCAAGTCACTAAATCTATAGTACCGTTTGAATTAAAAATATATAAAAAAAAAACATATTTGAGGCCACGTTTACAGGATTGGAAAGACATCATCTTGTCGCTTTAAAGAAAACAACTACTAGAATTACAAATAGCCATTACGCGCTGTCATAAATGTGCTTGTAATGAAAGGCTTCAAAGAAATCTAGATTTATCTGATCTTCCAATAAAGCAGACGAAAAAAAGATACAACCAAAACACCGCCAAGAAATCAGACTTTGCTATTTCATGATAAGGCTAACAAATATAAGCATGTTTAAAATCATCACACCTTTACATGTACGTGGTGGGTTGAGGGAGGGGTGAGGAAAAATAAAGACTATAACATGAAATAATAAAACATATGTTTGTTTGTTCGTTTTGGGTTTTACGCTGATTTTCCGCAAGTAACGGCCAACTTCCCCATATGAATCAGAGGTGGATGACGAGTGATTTCAGATACAAAGTCTGTTATCAAATCGTCACAGAGAACATACATCTCGCCCGGGGGTCGAACTCACGGCCCCGCGATCCGTAGATCTGCTGCTCTCCCTATTGAGCTACGAGGGCGGGCTCAAAAATATGTAGAATCAGAGTTGGATGAATATACGCAAGATAAATGTACACTTTTTGTTTGAAAGATAAAATACAATGCAGATAAACGGCTTTTTTGCAAGAAATAATGGAAAGTGATTTGTCTCATAAAAACATCGTAAACGTTAATGTATTTTATATATATCTGAATGTTATATCCACATAGTAACAATCTTATTCCATCTGTCGTGCTTGCAGTTAAAGGTATGCCTTAGATGTAAATAATAGAATATATCTTTGTTTTGGAATTTGTTAAAGGAAAATGAAATAAACGTTAAGAGCAAACAGGACAAGTAATTGTTAATGGTATTATGTTGAGGTCTATAAATCATGATATTTTATCGGGGTTTCAACCGTGCACCACTTCTACCGTGAAATTCAATGTAAATGGTTTAGTTACTGTAGAAAGTCATATTTAAATAACAACCTCCGGTCAAACGTGTATTAATTTTCTCAAACCTTGTAATGTAGATGGTCAGTCAGTTCTTTTTTTTTATTTTATATTAAAACAGCAGATAACCCATTATGCATTGCCATAAAATTCTGACAGATCGCTTGTTATTAAAAGTGTGTCAGAGAGTAAATATTTACGAAAACTGAAACCGTTTCACTTGTCATACCATCAAGTGCTAACATTAAAAACATTAAATTAAGAAATGTTTTTGTTTTGATGTAACAGAAAACATAACCTTTTCTTCAAATTCCTTCTTATTATTTTATAATTACCAATAGATCAAGTCACGAAGATGAATAAACTCCTATGTACATGTACTTATGGTTTGCGGGAAGAAAGTAACCATACAATCTTTATATAATTTTCGATCAATTGAATATGTTAATTTGCTATATCATTTTCAACAGGCAACGATTTCAAATGCAATACTATTAGGCAAAGGAAGCTCTAGATACTTCGGAAAACATACTACTAGCAACATCATTTTTAAAACGTTTACACTTTGATTAATAAAATAGCTTATGTGTTTAGATCAATCTTGTATAAATAACGATAGTTGTGTATAGACAAAGGAATTTCGAAATATTCTATTATTTTATATTTTTATTGTATTTATGTTTTTTGTCAAGAAAACATTTATCCCTTCTAACATATCAATGGAGATTGACTGACTGATTGTGGCTATTTTCGACTAAAAAAGTTTGAAATTCTTTCAAAAAAAAAAGATAAAATATTGATGATAAATCAATGCAACCTAATTTAACAAATGTTTTTCATAATATTCTTCTTGTTTGTCCGAAGATGGTCTTCATGGACAAAGACCGAAGGCTGATGGCTTTATGAAGTTTAAGAGGCCATTGCAATATTAAATCACCTAATTGATTATGATCTAATTATTTAAAGTAAAGGTGCCTTTAGTAGAGCCAATTAAAATACTTTAATCTTGTATTTGTCCTGAATGTTCTCATACTGGCTCTGTTGTTTTTGTTGTTTGCCAAATTTGTTTTATATGGTATGTAAAGTCTGTATATATTGTGTCCAATATTGCATAATTGAATCATAAATGATATTTGGTGTGATCATTTCCAGATATATAATGCCTACCCAATGAAAAATTCTAGTACTAAAGATAAAATAAGGAAGATTTCAATCTGAATTACTTAATAAACCGTCGTTTTCATGGTTCTCTTTTACCTGTATATCACTATGTAACTGTGCTTATTGTACAAATATTTTCCAAAACAATTGTAAGGAATTAGAAATTTACGTCGTCGTTCGTCCGATTTGAAAGCAATTTTCGACTCGGACGTAATGTGATCCTAGACGGACTTGCAGTATCACAGGTCACGTGATTGGATTATTTTGACTGTTTGTCTGTTGCGTTGCATTATCCGTTTTTGAAAACCAATCTCGGATATAAGATTACCAAGAACAGATAATTCTAAACAATCAGTGCCGTGCCGTACCCAGCGATACTTTGATGACATCGTGGTTTATATGATATATTTTTGTCTTCTTACAGAATATAGATATGTTAATAGGACACCAACTGTCTACTGAATTCAGTATCTATGATTTTCCTTATAGCAGCAAATCCATTGTTCTATTTACAATGTAGAAACATTAGAGATTTGACTTATGGACCCAATGCTTAAATTTCTAAAACGCCAATGAGCTTGTATATTGTTTACCACTGGTTTTGTTCCTTCATCTTTTTGTAGCTGTGGCAAAACAATGGACTGTCAACTGCTGTCTTCATTTTCAGATGACATGCTCTCGACGGTGTCGGTGTCATAAACACATAGTTTTGAAATGACTTTCCTACCAGCATCACTGTTTCTGTCTGTCTCAATATTGCAATCACATTGCAGTTGTGCAATCTCTCTGCTACTAACTTGTAACCAAAAGACACACATAGACGACTTTGAAATGAAAATTTACAGCATTTATTTATGCTTATATCTTTACTCGCCTAATTATTGACTTGACAAAGCTGCTGTGTTTTATGCGTAAGTAACTTATAGTGAAACGTTAATTATTGTTAAGCATAGTACTTTGTTAAATACGGTCGGCACGGTATAAACTAATTCTTCAAAATGACAAAAAAAAAGAGAATATTTTATGAACTTTTGTATGCGTTAAATCAATAAGTTACACGGGACTGTCGAAAATTATAGAAAAACAAGTAGTTTCATTTGTTTCAAAGAACGGACTTTCAACACTACTAAAATCACATGTACATAATAATAATGTTTTGTCTGCCCGTACCTTTCTGCAAGATTACGCACGAAATAATTGCTCACCAGGAAACAACGTGTCAAACTAATTAAACTGCAGCTGCTGTGGAAGACTATAAAAAGCCTAGATTGACACATCATTAACAGCGGCATCCTGAAAACGTCGAAGTTCGCACGAGAGTTTAAAACAAAACGTTTGGATATTGCTTTGACTTTTGTATAATGTGAGATGTACATGTAATGTTGATATTCGTTTAATTGTTCTGTTCATTAAGAAAATAAGGAAGATTTAGACTCTTGGCATACCTTTTTAATTTATCTGAAGTAAAAGTCTGCACATGATACAAGTCGTGTATATTTATATTAAAAAGACTTAGTGCAATATTAGGAAAGGCTATTATGGCTAATGCAATGCAAAACAACCAGAGTGTAACCTATAAAATGTCTTATCCATGCCAGACAGTTGACCCTTTTCGGCATTTGCTGTGTCTATTCTGATTCACTGGTGCTTCTTCTACTTTCTTCATGAATGTACAACCCGCATGCTTAGCTGAAAAGTATAAACACTAATCTACGGATTATTGGGACGTGAGATGATGTATTATCTCTGTGACATTTGTGTCTCAAGTAAGTAATTACATCCTGCACTACAGATTCATGTGAAGAAATTGTCTTTTATTTCGTCGAACAAATATATAGTACTGGTACAGGTTCTAGGGACATTGCCCGCCGTTACCGAACTGAAATACCTTTGACAAACGGTGCTAAATCCAATTTGAAAAACAAACCAATCAGTCTGTTATGTCGTTTAGGCATTATGCTACTTATGAAAGACAATCAGATCACAGACAATAGTGCTCGTCAAAATAAATGGCACTCGTTCAAGAGATCAATCATTACTCTACGCTGAAGAAAACTGTGATAACATCTTGATTCACAATTGATAAAGAAAGTCAGGTCTGAGCAATTACATTTGCATATAAAATCTTACAAGTATAATACCAACTTGACAATGTAACTCAAGATAAGTAGTTAAAATAATGTTTGAGACAGTTTTACACACGTCTTTAGCTAAACAATATAATATGCACCAGAAACATTTTTGACTGACGGTATATATATTTCTTAGGTACAAGTCACGTCAAATTGTGCAGCTAAAAACTCTAAAACATATGAATTCTTACTGGCCAATTTTAGTACCTTTGTTTCGCTAAGTATATATGGTATTGCAGCTTAATGCACACTTTCTTAATATCGAGCTAAAACTCAATTCTATAGTTCGTGAAAAATTACGGCAATTTTATGGCTATTTTATCAAAACAGGAGTACATATGGCACATATTTCCTCAATCGATCTCTTTCATGTACTACATTTGTTAATTGTAATAACTCCGTAAGCGAACTCATGCTAGTAAAACATTATAATAGATACATATTTCGATTTTTGTTAGCCTGTCCGCCCGCACCGCTCTATTACGCAGACTACATATAACGAGGTTCAACTTTCGGGCAAAAATGTTCTCTGTGACAGTTTGATAAATGCACTTGCCGGAACAGGTAACCAGCGGGACATATTCCTGAAACACTAGTTAGGTTAACTGTCGGCCATTGCATATATACATAAACTGAAATACTAAAAAAAACGAAACAAACAAAACCACAAATTCCATCGCTAGTGTAGCCAGTAGATCATACTCAAGCCTTGACACTTTAATGAGAATACATTCAACTGACATAGTATGCTGTATCAGCAGATTTGTTTTTTTCACAATTCAGTTTTAATTGTGACGGGAAAATAAAACCCAAGATATGAGTTTGCTTCTGATGTGTATCTGTGTAAAGGTAGAAACAGGAAAGAATCATAGAGAAAGAAAATTATAGACAGCCTCATTTGATGTTATGGAAATCAAACATACAAATTTCTTGATAAATCTTATTTTCGATGGTTAATGTCTCGCATGTTTGTCACGGGTTTGAATACTTACACATAGTAAAAAAACTTTTATTGAATTCAAAATATAATAATCTTCCCTTTATGTTTCTGACCATATAAATTCATGTGCGATATTGAAAGTAGTGCTTCCTTAACCATGTTATTTAACATACTCGCTATTTATAGGGTTGCTTTGTCTGTTTGAAACAAAGTTTAAAGCCTATTGATACTTCAACACAACAGCAATTTTAAGTGCCGTGTTGTGGCCGTAAAAATTCTCGCTGTGATTTGATTCAGTGTTGTTATTTTTTCTGATCCTTTGGAATCATGGATTCAATTCAATATCTACAAAATATGTGATAAAAGTCCGCTTAATTCGGTGCTAGTGTGAGTGATGTTGCAGTTTCCATTACCTTCCGATAACAAACCCTGTCAAACCGAGTCTGCTATTATTTGTTTTGGTTGACTTCTATGCTTCCAAAGGATATTTCCAAAGATTTTATTCAAAACATGAAGGATATTTCGGAGTGAAAACAATTTTTTTTATCTATCACCACCTTAATATTTAATAAGTAATATACATACCATTTCTGGCAAGTTGTATGGTCATGGGCTTACACATACCATTTCGTGCAAGCTGTGTCGTAATGGGCTTGCACATACCATTTTGTGCAAGATGTATCGTAATAGGATTACACATGTCTCGTTTATAATATAGGCTGCTCGTTTATTAAATGAATTATGTACACTGGCGACTTTGCAAAACAAAACATTACACCACATATTTCTTTGGTATTACCTGTCCTGTAAGAGTAAGGCAAGGCGGCCAACTCTATCCCTTGGTATCGAAGTTTCAATTATATACTGTATTCTTTATCTGGATCAAGTCCAACTGAATCAACGGAAATTTCCTCATTGTAAACTTTAATTACTCGAACTGATCCATCAGGATTTATCAAAATAATTTCAATATCGGCACGGCCGTAACATGACGCCTTTCCAGGCAAATCCCACACTAGGCGAACACCAGTAGCCAGATTCTTCTTTACTCGAATGTTTGTTGGGCCACTATTATTGGTGTTCAACAACATGCGTTTAGTATGTGTGATCGTCAATATTGGATACTCTAAATGCATTCCTTTGTAAAGATTGCCTAAGTTTGTTACAAAAAAAACACCTCCCAACATACAATAGGACTATTGATTAACCACATGTTAGATACAGTTATGACCACATTGTCTGGCTCTTACTCTGTGGCATGTACTATATTTCATGATAATAAAAATATATCATTCGACAAGTTTCTGCTGTGTCTGCAAATGTAATTTTAGGATACACTAATTAGTACACTTGAGGTTTACGTTCCAAGATGAAAATGTTAACAGATATGGCTCGAAATATTTGTCAGTCGTCAAAGAATTTTAGAATTGAAGGCTCTTGAATATAAAAAAATACAATATAGTTTGAGTTTCTGTAAGACATTCATACATTTGTATGTGTTAGTGCGAAGCGGGAATCGCTATGACATAGGGTATCGTGTACAGAAATAAAGTTAATGGCATTTAGGACTTGTTGGACTAGCGCATATACATGTAGTACAATATTTAATGTTTGCATTAGACCGCTTACTTTGTTTTCAAGTTTGGACTTGCCAATATCATAGTGATATGGCAGCTGGAGCCGCGTCATTAAAAGCCAAATACAATATATATTTGATAGAAGCAGCTGTCAGTTGTCCTTTGCGTGAATTCGTCTGAGAATAAGAAAGCAGGATAATAAACTTGACATCCGACCGCATCTGTTTGTTGAATTGTTCCATGCAGTTCAGCATAAGTTAGTACATTTTGATGAGTTCTCTGTCATTCTATGTCACAGTGCAGGAAGGTGCCCCTTAAGATATTGTCCGGATATGCTTTCGTTGAGCTGTTACATACAGTTCAGCCTTGGTCACCTGTTTGACTTTGGGACATCTTCATTTGTTCTCTGAGCAGGGTAGTTCACCTTTAGATATGTGTTCAGTTTAAGATATTTTAACAAACCGCGGACAAGGTTATTATATTTTTCATATGAAATTATTCCGAAATAAGTATTTAGGCTATGTTTGCCTTCCATATAGTTCACGAATTAGTGGCGTATGACACACTGATATCAGTCAAGTTGCCAAGATTGACCTGTCTGTAGGACCATCTTAAACAGATTAATGTAAATTAAATTTGTTTCTGTATTGATGTAATATAATGACATATGAATTCTTATTGGTTAATTAAATACAACTTGTTTCGCTAACCGAATTATATCGTAGCTTTATACACATGCAATTTCTAAACACTGAGCTAAAATACAAATAATTTATCTGTAGTACAAGAAAATAGTATAAAATAAGGCAATTTAATGGTTATTCTTATCTTATGGCACATATCCCCTCTCTCGACCTCTTTAATGTACTCCTAAATTAAAATTTTGCTAATTATTAAAACTCAGAAAGCGAATACGTGGTAGTAAATACATTATGATAGAAATATGAGCTGTGCCATGGGAAAACCAACATAGTGGCTATGCGACTGCATGGATCCAGACCAGCCTGCGCATCCGCGCAGTCCGGTCAGGATCCATGCTGTTCGCTAACGGTTTCTCTAATTACAATGGGCTTTGAAAGCGAACAGCATGGATCCTGACCAGACTGCGCGGATGCGCAGGCTGGTCTGGATCCATGCTGTTCGCAAACCCACTATGTTGATTTTCTCATGGCACGGCTCATATAATTATTTTGATATTCAGTTTGTTTGCCTGCTTGTCCGCTTATCTCACATATTCCGGGTACACTAGTTTGGTAAACTATCCATCGTAACATAATTATTTGAAATACTTTTGAAAATCCGATCCGCCCACTTTTGTAGCAAATAAATCATAGTCATACAATGTAGCTGTATGACATTTAATGAAAATATATTCAACTGATATATTATGCTGTATCAACATAATTGGTTTTTTCCACAATACAGATATAATTCCGGCGGCAAAATGAAGCCACAAATAAGAGTTTTTATCTGATGTATATCTGTACAATGCTAGATATAGAAAAGAACCATACAAAAAGAAGTTTATAGTAATAAAATATTGAAGCAATTTTATAACAACAACGCAAAGGAAAATAATGACTGTTTATATTATGGCTACCTCATTTGTTGTTATGGAAATGAAATATATTCTTATGATCTTATTAAATTTTCTTGACTATAGTTCATTTCTCGTACGTTGGTCGACGACTTGAATACTTCATTCACACAGATAAAATAATTATTAATTCTATAAAGCTTTCGATACTCACCATTTATGTTTCTGATCACTTAAATTTATGTGTAATATTGGAAGAAGAAGTTTTCTAAACATGTAACTGTGCATTCTTTCTATTTTTAAATTAATGGTTGCTATATGTGGTTTTGACGTAAAGCTTAAAGCCTTATGAGAATTTTAAAAATGAGCGATATTTCAGAGTGAAAACTTAGTTCAAGAAACAAATTTTCACATGTTCAACTTGATTATTACTATTCTCCCTCGGACGCTGGCGGGGGATGAATTGAAAACATTTATCGAGATTTAGTCCTTCATAAATGTTGCTATCAAATTCGTATTCCAATTATGGTAATTGGACATTCCATCATTTTAACATCAACGAAATGGTTGAGTGAGTATATAAAATCCATTATGTACTGTCATTAAAATCTGATAAATTCCTTGTAATATAACGCTTCAGGGATACTATTGACAGAGTAAACCGTTTTCTTTTGTCATGCGACTAAGTGCTTTATTTTTTATAAGTGCAAAGAACTGAGTAATTTGTTCAAATATTGAAATGAAAACAGTAACACCTAAAGATTAAAAATACATATACATTTTGTACAAACTGTATCGTAATGGGCTTACATATGTCTGTAGCATGATACAGTCTACTCGTTCATCATATGTCCTATGATATTGGCAAAATTTAATGAAGAGAATCTTTTATTTACTGTTAATGGTGTTTAGCAACAGGCGTTAAATGGTTTCCAACGTAGTATTTGAGATCGTCACAATACAATACTCTCAAAGCATTCCTTTGTAAAGATTGTCTGGCAATGTTAGAAAAAAATTCTTTCTTACCAAGTCATCCAGTCATATCATACGACTATGGATTAACTACATGTTTGGTACAGTTCTGACCATATTGTCCGGCTCATTCTGTATTACATGATTATAAACACATACCATTCGACATATTTCTGCTGTTTTTTTTTTGCAAATGTGAAAACTTTCTTATGTAAAAGCCAACGACCCGACTTTTTTTGTTCTTTACATTCCAGATATAATTCATATGTCTCTGTAAATCTGATGTTCTAGAAAAAAAAAATAATGTTGAAATAACGCTGTCGAATAAGTGAATTATATATGAAATAAAGAATAGTCTGATTTAGTGGTGCTCAACCTATATTTCAAATTAAGCATAATAAAAAGACGACCAATATTCTGTTGAAAGGCATTCAGAAATATGATATTATTTCAGCAATATATAAAGTGGCATCATTAACACGATATTCATAACATAAAATTATATTAAAATAGAAGACATTTTATAAAGGAGTCAAAGAAGATGGCAAATTTCAATAAAAGATGATTTGGTTCTAATATAAGTATTAAGCTACATGGAAAAATATGGTCGAACGCATACGATTAAACTCAACAAGTGGAATGTAATTCAATAAATATTTACCATATTTTTAGACTCTTAACCATGCTGGAAACGATTGATTCTGCCTCCGCGACCAGTGTAGATCATGAGCTGCACTGTTCGTCATTCAGTCAGTATCCGTTTTGGTAAGCACCCCTGTTAACAGATAATGGTACTGTCTAAACTGAATGACAGACAAGTTCATTATGAAAATTAAGCAGGGTAAGGGTTAAGTAATTCACTAAGGAAAGATAACTGTCAAAAGATTAAAATCAAATGGCTATTAGCTAGTCACTAGTCACTTCTATCTTGAAGTCGGCCATTTCTCAACAATGAAGAATTATTTCTGTTGTGCTACAAGACAGAGTAAGGGTTTTCAGGTTTCGACATTCCTACAGAGGTAAACGAGGCGCTTTTAAGTATAAAATATGTGTTAATCATGTTCGTATAAAAATAATTATGGATAACATAATAAAATCAGCCTGTAGTTTAGAGCTGCAATATCACTTCAGAAAGTATTTCAAAAATAAAAACATGACCTGACGCTGTCCTTTCAAAATTCATAGACCACATGACAGAAAATTAGAAGAGTTTATACTGTGATGTTTTTTTATACACACAATTTTAGGGTGCTATTAGGTTCGTATTGTAAAGATGATTAAAGGTCCATGTTTGAGATATCTGTTTAGCTAGAAATCAAACCAGATATTCCATCTTTTAGGAATGATTTCTGTATAAATTATAATAAAAGCGACAGAACTAAATTCTACATTGAGGTAAAAGTGTTGGATTAAACGTATATAACTATTTTAAGAATAATTGAATGGATACTTGAAACTGTGATAAAGGCAAGCAGATCATTCTTTTTGAAGCCTCAACACGTCAGATATTGGAGGAAAACACTCCAAGTTACAACCGTAATTGCTTCCGCTAAAATCAATTACTTAATAGCAGTATATCAAAACATATTGATCACCGACGATAAAATGAAAAATGAAATGAAAAAACTATGTCATAGAGAGCAAGTTAACTTGATTGCGACTGGTAGTGAGTTTTCTGCCTACGGATTATTAGGCCTTTAATTATCGAGAATTTCTCGGACAAACTAATTGTTAGATAGCGGCAGTAATATATAGAGCCTAGTCCACTGAACATTTCATACAATTCCATCTGTATGAAGTCTTGAAAGCCTCGGTATAAGATCAATATGGATAAAATGACGCATGCCGCAGTCTTACAGCTTATAGGGTGTTATTACATACAACAGAAATAGATTTCTATCAGAGAACACTCACTAGAAACAGAGCGCAGCTTAATATCGCTTGCCTGTTCATTAAAAATAGCCATTCGAGAAGTGTTATTGCGGATAAGCAAACCTCGGAAAATAAATGTGTCTGGAAGAAATATGCTTCATGCTGAGTGAAACAGTAAATGATGCCACAGATTATGAATTTATTGAATGATGATTGCATGAATTATTACAACGTGTTAAGTATTTTCTTTGATGTTTAATATATAAACACAATCTTGATTCATAACAAGAAAATCGGATTCTAAACAAGGATGTTCATAGACTAAAAGTGAATAGTTTGTTTCTAGAATTTAAGAACATAAAACTCCTACAGGGATTTTCAGTATTCGCATTTAAAAAAAAGAGAACAGAAACACACAAGTTATACGAATGTGTTGGATCAAAAACAACTAAGAGGGAAATTAAATCAAAGAAAAGAAGCGTAAATTTTGATTGAACTTACAAAATTTACTTTGAAGTGTAAGGTGTCCAAGAGATAGAAAACAGGTAAAACTTATAACGTGTAAATAGAATGTGTTTACATACGAAAATCACATATGAATTTAATGTAAACAAAGAAAGTTACATATTCTTGGCAGTTGTAGATAATTAATTTGTTTATTTACAGATTCATTTATCAGTTCATATATTTTACACATTCTTACGTGGCTTTCAAAACCTAGAAAAATAATGGAAGTGCCGGGAAACATATGTTCTCATAAAATTCAGGCTTTGTTGGAAGTAAATCTTCACAGGTATAAATTCTCATAATATTTAATGACAGCGCCTGTTTATACAATTAACACATCTAGAAACATTTGTAAACAGATGCAACCGCACGCGTTTTAGCACGCTTACATGCTTGATGCAATAAAAACTAAAAGATAGATACCACATTCTGAGAAATATAAAACCGTTAAACCTGCACACATGAATAAACTATGAATATAGTTTTTTTTCTACAAAAGACATACATCTTTATTTCACATAACTAAGTGAAAAATATGTCAGACCAAGCCACTTGAACTCAATACCATTGTTTGTTTCACACTGACTTAGATAAGAGTACCTTTAAAATCTGTCTTTATCAACGCTTTTCACAGAAAGTGTTCCGTAACGTAGAAGGACACATTTTGGTACGTCGTATTAACTTTACACTTTTACGGCACGTCAATTAATCATAAAAGAAACAAAAACAAAACCGAAAAGATAAACATAACAATTTCTCAAATTGCCAGAGATTTACGTACCTCCTAAAATCGTACTTCCAAATATTTCAAATATTTTCGCATCGATGTATAAGCCTGAAAAAGCAGACATATTAATCATAATGCGTATACATGTATTCGATTCTGCCTGCTAGAAATATATAAAATTTTCAATTCAGCTCAATACATACTAGTAGTACGTTTATTTCATGAGGAAAATCTACGATCTCTCAAGTGGCACTTTGGGGATTTCTTCAAAATAATTCCATTCGCTTAACTGATTACTAATTTAAATTGAAATGTTTTAAGTCACAAACATTAAGGAAGATATTTATAAATTTTCCTCTTGGTAGTAAAGATGCATCAGTATGATTAAGGAGAAAATACAGAAACTTTTATAACTCTAAAGCCTAGTTTTTATTCTGTTAAAAGGTTCGATGGTTGTTGGTTTTAGTGAAACATCTTTTATATCTCACCGATTTTAACTTCAATATGTTTTCTTATACCACTCTTCCATTAGTGTTATCTATAGCTAGACGATATGTTGGTGTTTTCAGTTGATGGAAATCAGTTAAGTCTTGCATTCCTTAACATAAATATTCTGGTCGATATAGCTTTGAAATAAAATAACAGCTACGTTTCAACTTTTTTCATAATGTTGCATTAAGTTTGAAAGTGAAATTTGATCATTTGTATCAGATCCGAGAAGTCTGATACGGTGATGAATATCAGAAAATCTTCTATTTCATCTATATAAAACAAGTATAAAACTTTTACTGTCAACTTAAATGCCAACAACAAAATCAAACATTGATTCTATCATAAGAGCCTGAATAAACCCTTGCATAAATGCCAATAGAAACTGGTTTATAGGATTCTGTGTTGACTTATCTATTCAAGCTGGAAATGCAAAAAGATTAGATGTTTACTGAATCATTCTGAAATACACGTTGATGAGGGCAAACATAACTGCTGTTGTCCTTTGGACACTCATCTAATACATCAGATATTAACTCATTAGTGACATGTTACTAAAGCTTATTTCAAAACGTTTGGATTTGGCGGAATTTTGTAGGTACATGATTGTGAACACCACAGTACAACATGCATCATTATGCTATAATATGATATAAACAAAGTATATGCAAGAGTTTATATCTCCTATGAGGGTAACACGTTTGCATTTTGCTCATGACTTCAGTGGTCATTTGTCTATTAGCTTCGCTTACATTTATATAAAAGACATAGCACTTTAAACAACGTACGTAATTTTTTCTACACAATCTAAAATGTGAGATTGAATCAGTAACAACAAATTACTGAACTATTGAGTTTTCTAAAATTATGTCAATTTATTTGCAGCTTACTCATATTACTATTATAATTGATTTTGTGCCTAGGTTAATAATTTTACTTGCCGTAATGACATTTAAGTGAAACCAAATGAAGTAAATTTAATTGTAGCTTACTCATATTATCATTATAATTAATTTTGTGCGTAGGTTAATAATTTTACTTGATATTTAAATGAAACCAAATGAAGCTTCTATATCAGTAAGAGAATACATTGCACCAATCCCAGAAGTTTACACTTTACACTGCAGAATACAATTAAAATCAAGGTTTGCAGGCCATATACTCTGGCTAGGAATATGTAACATATAGATATTATCAAGTTTACAAAAATCGGTTTTTTGCAAACTACATATAAACGAGAGAATGTTTTCTTGGAGTAATACCTTTTTTTCTAATCCCTGTATGAATATGTTTAAAGATGTTTGAAGGTTCTGTAAAATAATAATTGCAATTACATTTAATTGCCCCCACTGAATTTAAGATAGAAGAGGCTCTTCGCTTATCAAATTGTCTAATAATTATGCCGCTATAAAACACATACACTACAAATTAATGCTATATCGATACAGTAACTGCAATAAAATACATGTATACACTACACAAGCTATACAGATACAGTAACTGCTATAAGATATACTTGGCGTCATTGAAAAGTTACCACTTTATATATACCTCTTTACTGTTTATACAATATCGACGTCACTTTTTCATGGCCTGTGCGCGGTCTATTACTCATAGACCCTGTTTGATCATGTCTCCTAACCCATTTCATGACTGTCAGGTGAGAACAGCACATACGACGTGCAATTTCACGACATGAAAGTTCGGCGTCAACCATGCCAATGGCCTGATGGCGTTGATCGTGCCTTAAACATGGCGTTCTTAGCAAGGATATTCTGGATTTTTTAACGTATTCCTTTTAGTCTGTCAACTAACTTTCAAGTGCGATGATTGATTTGCGATAGAATTTTCGTACATGTCGACATTGCTGGAAAAAGTCATTTTGCACGTGCAGCCCGTGCCTCAAATGGAGTTAATCGAACTTGACAAATCTTTACACCAGTGACGTCTCAGTTTTTAAAATATAAGTTATGCCATTAGGGTGGTAGCTTAGGGTGGTAACTTTTCATTGACGCTGGGTGTACATACACTACAAATGCTATACAGATACTGTAACAGTAACTGCTATAAAATACATACACTACAAATGCTATACAGATACAGTAACTGCTATAAAATACATACACTACAAATGCTTTACAGATACAGTAACTGCTATAAAAATACATACACTACAGTAACTGCTATAAAATACATACACTACAAATGCTATACCGATACAGTAACTGCTATAAAACATATACACTACAAATGCCATACAGATACAGTAACTGCTATAAAACATATAAACTACAAATGCTATACAGTTACAGTAACTGCTATAGCATACATACGGCATACACTTCAAATGCTATACAGATACAGTAGCTGCTATGAAATACATACACTACAAATGCTATACAGATACAGTAACTGCTATAAAATACATACACTACAAATGCTATACAGATACAGTAACTGCTATAAAATACATACACTACAAATGCTATACAGATACAGTAACTGCTATACACTACAAATGCTATACAGTTACAGTAACTGCTATAGAATACATACACTACAAATGCTATACAGATACAGTAACTGCTATAAAATACATACACTACAAATGCTATACCGATACAGTAACTGCTATAAAATACATACACTACAAATGCTATACAGATACAGTAACTGCTATAAAATACATACACTACAAATGCTATACAGATACAGTAACTGCTATAAAATACATACACTACAAATGCTATACCGATACAGTAACTGCTATAAAATACATACACTACAAATGCTATACTGATACACTACAAATGCTATACAGATACCGTAACTGCTATAAAACTATAAAATATATACACTACAAATGCTATACTGATACAGTAACTGCTATAGAATACATGCACTACAAATGCTATACAGATACAGTAACTGCTATAAAATACATACACTACAAATGCTATACGATAAAATACATACACTGCTAACGATAATGATAAAATACATACACTACAAATGCTATACAGATACAGTAACTACTGCTATAAAATACATACACTACAAATGCTATACAGATACAGTAACTGCTGTAAAATACAAACACTACAAATGCTATACAGATACAGTCAGTAACTGCTATAAAATACATACACTACAAATGCTATACAGATACAGTCAGTAACTGCTATAAAATGCATACACTACAAATGCTATACAGATACAGTAACTGCTATAAAATACATACACTACAAATGCTATACCGATACAGTAACTGCTATAAAATACAGACACTACAAATGCTATACCGATACAGTAACTGCTATAAAGTACATACACTACAAATGCTATACCGATACAGTAACTGCAATAAAATACATACACTACAAATGCTATATAAATGCTATATACTGATACAGTAACTGCTATAAAATACATACACTAAAAATGCTATACAGATACAGTAACTTCTATAAAATACAAACACTACAAATGCTATATTGATACTGTGACAGTACTTCTTAGAATAACAAAATATACGATAGTACTCATACTTGCTTAAACTATTCATAATTTGCCTTGGTGAAAGTGTTATGGTTTTGATGAATTTAAGTCAGATTGATGTGATTTTAGTTCTATGGAGAGGACAAATTTTGCATCTTATAGAATATTAGTTTGACAATAGAGTAGTGTAGTTTAACGGATAAAAATCTAATAATGATACAAAATGCCAAAGAGAAAAGCAGATGCGGCTTCATGTGTGTAAAGTTCGTAGCCTGTATGTGAAAATGTACTTGATGGTACGCATACACCTTTGATCTTTTTGATCGCAGTATTTAACAGTAAATAAAGATAATTTAATTGTACTCCAAAGCACTCTTCAACTTCACAAAAGTATGGAAACCAGCGGATTATCACTATTTTTAGATTAAACGCCGCTTGTTTGCTTCATAATTTCACTATATGTCACATCGAGCACATCAGGGTATTTTAAGTTTGACTTTCTGTTTTATCATATATTTACCGACAGCTAGTATACTGAGAACTTGTTAATATTTTAAATGCCCTCCCTCTTCAGCTCAGTATTTCAGAATTAAAAAAAAAAGTATATCTGTACCAACAGTTGGGAGCATTTGTTATTGTTAATGAGAAAATGAGGGATTTCAGGATTTAACAATTATCATATTTATTAATTCAAACTTTGTTGTTACAAACTTGAATGACATAATTATCAAAGTTAAAACAAAAACTCGGAAAAATAAATAAACATAATATTATGATAGTTACAAAGGAGTTATCAAAATCAATGTATCGTAGTGTACTTTATTTTGATTCGAACGTTATCATAAAATCTATAACTGGACAGTTTCTGATTCAAAACAGGCCGTCTGTTTGAAGGAAATGAGACTTGATTTCATACCTTTACCAGTTTTGATTGTCGGATACCTCTAGTCGCTTAATATCTCATTATATTTTTATTCTGTCTCCTTGACGGCCGTCATGGGGAAATGAAGTATTTCTCGTGGTACTTAAGTGTTTCTTAAATCCCAGTCCTGATAATTACCTCGTTCCTCCTTTGTTAAAGAAGATTTCAAATGTTACTTCTTGATACTCTTTGCCTAGCTTTCTGTATATTACCAAGAGACACGCAAATTTCCTAGTGAATAGCGTTTTTCAGACCGCAGGCCGGTATTAATTTCACATTTACTTCCTGTAAATATTTGGGGTGGAAGTCATTTAGCAGCTGCTTGAAACTTTACAATTTGATTGGTGGAGGTTTTCGTATGGAAAATAATGTTTTCTTAAGGGATGTGTAGGTGCTCTTAGCTGTATTGTTAAACAGTATAATCAAATGACCACAAGGGGAAATAAGAAAGCTTTATGCTCTCTTTTTGTGTTGTCCTTGATATTGGTTATATGTCATCTACAAATGCACTTTAAAATTCACATTTGTTATGTTGACATTAAATTTGTATTTTTTTATGATATATTGTCTATTTTACCAAAATAAATATCTGTATATCCGTTGCAAGACTCCTGTGGAAAGAGCTTACGTCATTACCTGAAGTTACCTGAATCCCCTCGGTAGTGAAACTACAAACCTTCCAGCTCCGCCACACTGATACGGAGTGATCTTCCGTAAACGATTTACAGTCAACTCGTCGCCTAGTCATCTCGACCCCAATTCAACTCGTCGCCATTTTGTTCATTTCTTATACATTGACGATTTCGAAAATGTTCATTTCGTCCGCCACTTTTCGGCCCTTCCTTTGAGTCTTATTTTTTTGGTCAAAGTTTCCTAGATTATGATTAATATAATTATGATGTAAAATATGTTTTGTACATTTTGTTTTGCTTTATAAAGACCAGAGCGTATGTAAAAGTGTAAAGTACATTCACGTTTTCGTAGCGTAAAGTGTGCATTGACTAAATTAAATGCGGTCGTGTATCTTTATTAAAGATACTTGTTGAGGTTTTTTTTTATATTAGCAATTTCTGTTAGACCCATTTAAGCTTCATTTTCAAAGATTAGATTCAGATATAAAGTATTTGATTGAATATGCTTATTGGTGAAATACTAAGTTTTATCTGTGAGATATACTACATCTAGTACATGCGTATTAATTTCTTACATTTTTGCTTCAACCGAGTGGAACTTATTGTCCTGTTTGTTTGTTTTTTTCTTCTTTTTTTTTGTTAAGTAGAAAAAATGTCGATTCAAATACTTCGCAAGAATTTCATAATGTTATGTTGCATATATAAAAATGAAATAGAACTTTATGTTGTATGCGTCTTTAAAACGTTACAAGACGCCTGACGTCATTTTCGTCTATCATGCGTCTGTTTACCACGAGTAAATTCTTGAGAGAGCAAAGCAACAGTGCAAAATATGAAAAATAACTGAAAATTTTTATTCCTTCTAATACTCGGATTAAATAATGTAGTTTCATGTGCTTTCACTCAAATAGATAAGCTAAGGATCTCCGTATAAAGACAAACGTTTAATTGGCATTCATTTAAAATATCCTTAATGCAGCGAAAATCATTTATTCGTGTAGATTAAATTTTGATCTGTACAGTCAGTAAATTAGTGTTTCTTAAATTAAACGTTTTTCTTTTAAATGTTGGTGTTCAATTTCGAAAAAGATGTTCGAACGACGCCATTTTTGATCTTGTTTCTGTGAACGTGCAATATTTCAGAAAGGGCCATCCTTGATATTACTGCACCAACGTTCTTATACGAGAACGTTATTTTCTTTCTTTCTTTCTATACAAAGCATACAGTGAATGTAAATATTCTAACAGCGTCATGAATTGAAAATCATAAACAGCGCCCTGAAAATGAGCACAATACAAAACAGGTTACCGATGGATGTCGTAATGGGTCGAAACAATTTCGTCCCAGTGATTTAGTTGGTATATAAATCATTGTGAACCTTTTATTAGCTCAAAATACAAAAAAAAAAAGTGAATTTAACGAATCATCACTCTTTGTGATATATTATTTCTGAATTGTTGGCTCTTCACTAGGCATACTCATCCAAAATGAGTCGTCTTCCGAAACAACTTAAAGAAGCTTCTTTTTTAATTATTTTGCTATTTATTTTCATTTCAGTTTCATACTAAGTGATTTTAATGTGTCATAAACGTTTTCACTCTCTTGCGTTTTGTACTTGATCTCAATCTACCAGTTTCTCTGGCATAATGACAATCAAATTGCGTGCATGCCTGTAATTGAATAATTAAGGCACCACATACATCGTCTCTTGGAAGTGTATAGTCCCAATGTGGACATACTAATTCCAGTTTATTGCACAGATAACTAATTTATTAGAAAATAAGCCGCAAATTACTTGTATACATTGTGCAACAACATATATTAACGCAAACCATAAGCTATTTGATGTCTTTCAAAGTAAATTTTCATTGTGAACACAGTTTTCACTTTGATCTCATGCATATTTCATTGACTCATTGCATTGATTTTAGATGGTATAAAAGTGCCGTTAGCGTGAATACTACGTTGCATGCAGTAGTGGTATCAGAAATGTTTTGCCGATGCTATTAAATGATACAAACATTTAATTTAGTAAACTCTTTTATAGGGTAGTAAATCGGATTTTAATCAGTTAATGGCTTTGTTTGAATTTTTACATCCAGTTAACTACACTTTTCTGTTTTCACTTAGAGCTGCATGCAAATAATTATGTTTTTCACCAGAGGTGCTGTTCCTGTACTGGTTGCCTAACCAAGAGAGTTATTTAAAAATATCATTACATGTAAGTGTATACTTTACCTAAGAATGACCTAGATATATGAGCCATTGTATTAACTTTTGTTAACTTAAAGGACTTGCATCGACAAGTGTATAATTAGCCGAAAATCATTACAAATGCAATCAAAAAACAGTTATACATCCCATTGCCAAAGTTGATTGCACACCCTAGATGGATTGGAAATAAATTTGGAATCTAGACACAGGATTAAGTCTTGTATTTGTTTCTCAGACTGCTGAAATACATCGGTATCTATCAAATGCAAATGCTAAACTAGAAGTTATATTGAAATGAAATTAATACTCAGTTTTTTTATATAGTTTAATATCGAAAAAGGGTAATTACAATTATTTATAAAACTCATTAAAGCATGTATTATACCACAATTTAACTTGTCTATTAAAAAGTGTTAAACGAATATACGAAGGCTGAACATGTTTGAGGTATATTAGGGATACAATTATTTAGATAGTTTTTTGTGCTTTTTGTACTAACTATTAAAAGTAAGGAAGAGTTTACATTAATTATGACAATAATTTTTTTTTTCAGTCAAATCTATTTAAAATGCTAATATACTCTCAATAATATTCTAACCTAAATGATTATCATACATAAAAACTGAAACCACTAAACTTGCATACATTGTTTTTTATGTAATAATAGGATGTTTTAAACTAAGTAACGGCAAGTAAGGAGTGATAATTTACTTGCTAATTTTCCATCTTCAAGTTTACTATTAGATTAGACTAAGTGAAAGACATTTTATATTGCTTAAAGCGGTGTTGGAATAAAAATAAACTGATGATTACTATCAAGATAAGTATATTTGATCTTGAAGGGAAAATATAGAACATTATTGTAAATGAAAATTATGATTATTTCAATATTTTTAAAATGTTTGTTTTTTTGTTTCTGTGGCAACCTTAAACAAAATGGTGGGTTTAATAAAGTTCTCAATTAATGTATTTTCTAATATCAAAATCAAATAAATTATCTACATTTTTCCAACCATACATCAAATACATTACTTACATTTTAGACATAAGAAGTACCACAGATTAACATTTTAAATGTATTTTAGTACAAAAAAAATGTCAGCAGTTCTAAATAATCCCATAAACACATTAAATGGCAGCATCCATTATCAGTCATTTTCTGAATTTTCTTTGTATGTGTATAAAACTATATAACATATTAATTTTACCTGCCTTATTCAAAGAATTTAATAGGATCAATATGGATTATTCTTATACTCAAATTCTTATCTCGTGAAATTGTTTATTTCTGGTTGAAAAAGATTTGCTTTTTTAGGGTATGAAATGAAATCCATGACTTCGTTTTAATAAATAAACACTATACTTCTACATATCACTGTAGGTTTTAGGGCTTAAAATCCATGACTTTGTATTAATAAAAACGTGTACACTATACTGCAACTAAACTAAGACCTGGATAATTATTGAACTGTCTTCCTTTTTCTATTTACAGATTACTAGGATGATACCACGCCGCAAGCAAAAGCCATAAATCATAAGCTCCTCTAGAGACTGCAAAATATCTGGCCAGGAAAGAAGACACTGCCGCAGGAAAGTCACTGCTATTTTAAGACCACCTTATAAAACATTGGAAGATGGTATCTAATTTCTGCAAACCAGCTTTTAAGAAAATTAAAATACCAGTGTTTTGTTTCTAAAAGTAACCGTTGTAGGCAGTGCAATAACATACTTGCGATATTTGTAAAACAGTTACAGTGGCATGTGCGTAGTGGCATCTTTCAGTGATGACATCTGACATATTGAGTACTGTATGTCTACTGTTTATTTATAAACTTTATCATACGATCTGGAATTAAGTGCGTGTGTATCGCAATAACGGAAAACAGAGAAACGAGAAAAGTGCAATGTCATTACAAATATCATTTTCAATTTTAATCAATGAGATCTTGCGTGTTTAAGCTATTTGAGAGAAAAAATATTTGTACCAGACACTAAAATATGTGTGACATAATGTGTAAGTCCTTTTGCAGAGGCTGAATGATTACATAAGCGGAATGTAAAAACGATATGAATAGCAACGGCTTAACAATACTTATACTTTGAAAGTGAATCTAAAATTTTCTATAATGATTTTTCGAATACATTTAAAATTATAGTTCCAGTACAGATTTGCTACATATTCTGGCCACGAGTTTGGAAAAGTAAATTCGGTTACTAAAAATAACAGGTTCTTGACAAACACTATGTTTTGTAGTTGATTTTACAACGAAAGTACATGTAAATATCGTCTTCGATAATTATCAAAATTATCATAGTTAACACATGCTTGTGATATACGTCATTCACTGTGTTCGCGAACAGCAAGTATCTGCTTACAGCGCTCAGGCTATTTAAGAGCAACGCAATTATTTCATAGGAATTCAACATTTAACATCAGATACGAGCAAAGGAATATTGTTTTCCACATATCGATCTCGGACTATTCTTATAGAATTAAATTAACTTTGCAAAGAATTTTGTGCAATTCAAAGTGTGTGTTAATGCGGTTGTAAATGGTTATTGCAAATATGGATACGTCAACTCCTATTGAGGATAGCTTTCTTGAAACATTTGAAGTTTCCTCTTCAACAGCTTCGGCAATACAGATGGCGTGGCATATTCGTGCTTCAAACATTCCATTTGTGGAAGGATTTCGTGTTCATTATCAAAAGGTCGCAAGTACGTACATTCAGTACGGACCTAAACTGCATCCCACAGACAACGAATATGAGATAGGTAATCTAGTAGCTGATACATACTACAAAGTATGTCTTGTAGTTTACCGCAACGACAGCATTCCCTTTAGGGAGTGCACCGATGCATCGACGACAAATTGGCAAGTTCCTGTTTCCATAGGAAGTAGTATTGGGGCCGTTTTAGCTCTTTCAATGATTGTTTTCATTGTTCTGTTATCACGATGCCAATTACCGCTAAAATACAGACG